>NC_088099.1:47155000-56675000 GCF_036370855.1 Dromaius novaehollandiae
TGCAGCGTCCTCTTAAACACAGAATTTTAAGTGACCATAATGTATTTGATGACATACTAAATTCGATCAGCTTGGATTTTTTCATTATGTCATTTCAACCGAGTTTTACCTCTTATTAATCTATAATTAGCACGTTGGCTTCGAATATGATGTATTTCAGCGTGGCACCTCGTTAGATGTGGTTCCGCTCTGCAAAGAAGAAAATTCTGGAGACGGAAAAGAGACAAATGGGACAGAGAAAGAAAAAGGAGGATTCATTTGTTGGTTTTGGCCAACAGCTTTTTCGTGAGCGTCCAAGCAGTCAAGCATGCGACTTTGTTATTGATTTTTAAATCTCGCTTCAGCTCAAAGTACCAGCGCGCAGCTAAGAGCCAAGCCTCATCGCTGCGGCTCCTCGGTGAGGCCGAGCGCGGCGACCCCAGGGCCGCCTCGGCTCTCCCAGCGCCCCGGCGCTGCCTGCGGAGCCCCCGCCCGCCGCCGCGGCGCTCCGGGAGGCCCGGGCGGCCGGGGGGGAGGCGGCGGCGCGGCCCTGCCGCTGCAGGGCCGGGATCACAGCTGCGTGTGCAGGATGAGGCCCGTGCGCCGCGCCGGGCCACGGTGCTGCCGGCTGCCCCGGGGCACTTGCAGCCTCCGCTCCGCGCCCCCCCCCGCGGCGCGGCGCGGCACGGCGCCGCCCCCGCCGCCAGGCCGGCTGCCCGCTGCCGGGGAGCGCCCGCGGGCACTTCCCCAGCCCCGCGGCGCCCGGCTGTGCCGGGGAAGGGCCCCCGCGGCCGGGGCGCCCCGCCTGCCGCGCGCGCCGGGCCTCCCTGCGGCGGCCGCCCTGGGGCCCGGCTGCGCCGCCGCGGCCCGACCCGCAGCGCCTGCCCGCCCGCCCGCCCGCGCTTCCCGGCTCCTCGGGTCCCGCCGCCCCCGAGGCCTTGTTTACGAGGCCGTCTCCAGAGTTTTGCCATGCACTGTGCAAGCCGCGGGGAATGACATTACTGCTGCTGTGAGCCCTGAAGGGCGATCCGAGGAGAAGTGCCGTCACCCCCAGCCAGCCGGGCCCTGCTGGGGAAGTGAGCGCCTGGCAGGAGAGCTCCTTTGAGCTCCGGGCTTCCCTAGCCAGGTGCCTCACTTGGCGATGTGGCAATGCAAGGGAATAAATTATGATTTGAGCGGCGAGATTAAAGGTGCTCCCGCCCAGTCTCCTGCTATTATTTGGGAGATGAGAGCCCTTTGTCTGGGCTGCCCATCCCCAGCCATACTTAATGTAGTAACTTGACTTGGGCTCAAGAAAGCCAGTGCCTGCACATTGAAGTGATTGTAGAAGTCAAAGCAAATATCTGTAATACCCACTGCAGTTCAGAGGGTGCTAGCATATTTTCAGAGAGCGGATGATTAGAGCGGTAAGGATTATTTGGGGGTCTTTCATTTTTTAAAAAATGTTGGCCTAGATGAGACCACGTTTGCTTACAGGCTAGCAGCTACTTTGTTGAGAGGGCTAGAAAAGCAAAGATAACTAGACCTGGGTATAAAGTTTCAAAGGGACCGGACTGAACAAAAAAATATTTAGAGGAGAGGTGACAAAAGCCACAGAACTGCCAGCAAATGCCAGAACAACCGAAAAAACAACTTTGTCAGTACTGTACTTGTAATGTGAACCAGATTGCCACAGAAAACAAAACAGGTCATAGGCTAGGGAGCAGCCTAGGTAGCAGTCTACCCTTTCTGTCGGTGATTCCCTTGATGGCATGTAACATGCCACACAGCTACAGTCCCAATCTTCCACCTTCCCTTTTTCCTTTTCTCCTCAAATTTCTGTACAAGAGGTTACTGGCATGGTGAAGGGAGGGAACCTGTCAACTCATCTGACATCGTGGTGGGGCAGTTGCACAGCCTCTTATCCCCACCACCCAGAATGGATTTGGGCTGCTCTACTCATTTCTTACCATGCAAGCCTGGTAATTCTATCTTTCTTTAACATTTTCCAACACAGCACATGATAATTCTGCTGTTCTCCATTACCTTGCTCCTCTAATAAGTCAAGCCCACATTATCATTGTCCTGTGGAAAAAGTGCATGTGATCATGTAATTAAAGCATGCCTAATCCTGAGCTCACACAAGGAACTGAATTTGGGTTGCACATGTAACTTCACATTGGGCATTTTCTAGCTTTTGAATGACCCACTTCACAACCTTAATGTTCTTTTAACTTAAGGATATGTTTGTGAGAAAGATCTTCATGTAAACTAAAGCAAAATAAGCAATCTGACGTTTCATATATAAAGTTTTTTGAAACAGGTTATCCATAGTTTGGATTTGTGTCATAAGATCAGAAGTGTGTCTGCTATTTGAATTCTGGCAGACATAGGATCTAAACATCTTTTTTCCAATTCAGGTTCAGATAAAGCCAAAGTCTTGTGAAAATGGCTTGAGACACAACATGGTTATCACTCAGTCTCCAAGACCTTGTCTTCCCCACCAGAGAATTAGAATGCCACTTTTTCAGTTGCCACGTTAAAATGGTTATGGTTTGATGGTACATTCCGTCAGAAAACCATCAACTTCAGTCTCGAACCAGTAAGGTTTTTGCTCTATAACAGACTTTTTAACAGATGTATACAGTTCCCACAAAGGATAAGACATCCGTGAAGTCTTTAGTATACAGATCCCATGAACTACGCAAGGCTGGTGTCACTGAGAAACCTACAGACCTCTCTGGTTCCCCAAAGTAACACTGACTTTAACAAGCTAGAACTTAGTCTCTCAATGGGTTCTTTTGCCCTTTCAAGTCCCAAGCAATTCTACGTTTAGGCTGGTCAGATCTACACTGTAGTACTATGTAAAACTTCAAACTGGTTGTAGGTTATGGGTTGACTGACTGCTGTGTACACACCATAGTGTTTTCCTGGCCCTAGTCCCCCAGTCCATCAGCACAGGGACCTAGATGGAGTTTATTGCATTTCCCTGCGGCCTGGGGACTTGGGTTTGTCCTTCCCCAAGTAGGATGAATGCTTGGGCGACCAACTCTTACCCTGGTGAGGCATAAGGATAGCGCATGTATTCAGTCTTATGAGCTTGAACGGTGTTCTGGATCCATCAAAGGCACATTTTCTACTTCTCTTTGAACCAAATTTATAAGGCTACCTTTGCAATATGCCTATTATGTGATGCTGACATTGTTACACAAATGGTAACACTTCTGGTTTGTAAATTTATCTTTTTTATACTGTATATTTCCAAGAACTACTTAAGGTGCCTTTATAGCCACCCATCACCAAATTGTCTGAATACAGCTCTGTGGTAATCGGCTGTATGTAAATACTTACTTTTTTACAATCAAATTATATATGGGTCAGGTAAAACTTAAGCAAGGTCAGACACCAAATAACATTTCAAAATAGTTTTATCTGAAAGCATCCATGGCAGAAAATAATCAGATTGGCTGCCTCCAGACAGTCAAAGCTCATGCTCATGTTTCCTGAGTATTTTAAAACTGCAGAGTTGAAAATTAATCTAAAGGTTTTTAATGAAAATTTCTTTTCCCCGTGAATTACTAAGTAAATCAGTAAGCTAAGTAACTTTTCATAGCCTGCTGATGAACAACCCCTCCCCCCCAAATAACCACCAAATGAAAATGACTTTTTTCATATCTTACAGAAAAACACATTTGGGGGCATTTTGCAAGGGTTGATTGTGACATGGAGCACAGTTATTGTATAAGTTACACAAAAGTGAGAGCTCATCTTTCAGGTAAAAAACCCACAGATCTTTATCACTTGACCTAAAGAGAAGATTCCTCTACTGAAGACAGAAAAACCTTATGTTGTCTTTTTACGTATTTTCACATGATTGTAGATGACTGAGCTAAAGCTTCATGAGTAGTTCCTACTCCTAAACTGGAAGTTCTCACCTTGTGGCTAAGATACACTAGTTGATCATCTGCAAGGTGCTTGTCTGTTGTAAATGTGAAGGAAAGTGTAAGATGGCTTTGCTTAAGCCAAATATTGTTACTTACTGGAGGATAAATTACTTCTGTTCATTCTACAGATATTATAAATGAGATATGAACTGCTACTTAATTACTGATTAAGAAACCTTTTAATTTTTCTTTATTATGATCCCACACATTTTTTTCAAGGATTTTGAACCAGGCACACATTCTGAAGAACAGCCACAAATCATATTTTAATTGAAGAACTAGGAAATAGTGTTCAACATACACTGTTTTGAATAAGAGCAATTTGCTTATGATCTAAGCCTCAATACAGCTGGATTGTTTTTGTCTAAATGTTGCCAAAAAAGTATGCAGCTTTTCGGAACAAACATATTTTGAATGTCCAGAGCATGCTAATGGACTGAATAAGCGATAGTTTTTTTCCATATCATTGCTCTTTGTTAAGCAGACAAACTTGCAGGCCTTAGGCAGCTATGTGGCAAAGGAAAGTAGCTATAGCTTTTTTAATACATCTGGTATTTTTACGCTTAGAAGTAAAATCCTTAGATCCATGAATCAAGAGAAAGAGGAAGAAAAATCTTTTATGCTTTATTGTATACTAGGAAAGGTAGATGGAGATGTCATGAGGAGACACAGAATAATGGTTTGATTAGAGCCCAAGGCATGACTAAGGTGATTTGGACTCAACAACTTGTTCTTCAGTGGGCTTTCTGTCTGTATCACTTTGTGAAGTCACCTTGGCCTACAAACTCATGCTACTTGATTTGAGAGGGAGACACATGACATCTGAAAACATACAGACCAGTTCCTCAACTGTTCAGTGGGAAGGCTGGCACATTCTCACCTGAGGAGCATAGTATGGATGCATGGTTGAGAGACTGCAAGGTGCTTATGTACTGAAGTGGAAACGTTCACCAGCACCTTCGATGTCTGTGTGCTGCATGTGCGATGAAGACTATGTAGGCAGAAGTCTGCTTGAATTCAAGTGAGAGCCAGGTGAATGATTAGTCAAAGTCATGCCTAGGATAACTGATTGAACAATAGCAGCAGGGTTGACCCTACATTTATGGCTTTGAGAAAACTGCTTATGGAAATCAATAATTTTGACTGTGCAGCAAGTGCTGGATTGGGCCAGTTCTTATACAGGTGTGAATTGACTCTTCTCTTTCATAGTAACAGCAGCTGAGATCTGACCCTGGATATTTATACTATAAAAAAATTTCTATTTTGTAGATATGAAGTCTATTTAAAATAATTTTCAAAGCATTCAAGAGACCAACTGCTGCTAGCTGTTTAGAGGGTTGGAGTAATTATGCCCATGTACTGCACAATATAAAGCACTTATGACTACTATATGGATTGTTTTATTGGGGGGGGGGCTCGTCATTTGAAAAGGAAAAATAAGCACCTATTCTGTTCTCTCTTTGCCTGCTACAAAACCCATAGAAATCAAGGGACTGTTGCCATTGATTTTGTGTGGGCTGTCTTTTAGACCCTATGTATGCTACTGTAAACTGGCAGGGGAGAAGGGGTGTGGTTAAAGGGAAGGGAGGCAAGGAGGGGAGTTAAAACACAGGAAAAGAATAGAGCCTTTTGTCTATTAATTAGAGTTTATGCAGCTTGTGGAAAGCGATGTTCCTCCAGCACTGGATCTCTTTGCTCCACTATTTCATTTTTACATCCCCCATATTAGTTCTTTCCAGATCAATGTAATGCAAATGAGCTGTGCACTGTACAGCACCAACATCTTGGCCAGTCTCATGCGCAGGAAAAGCATTGCATTGAACAAGCTTCTTTAGGGGCAAAAATGCTTTTTATTTCTCTGACTGATGTCCGCTCTCCCTGAAGTGTATTGTCTGGCAGGAACACCTACGCATACCATAAGAACTCTTCTCTGAGTTACTCAACAATATGTTATTGTTTGTTGTCTTTGGAGAGGCAGGACCTGTTGGAACCGTGCCGTTTTCCTGATGAAGCCCTGCCAACATGCCTCAGCTGAAGCTGGAAGGGCTCACTGGACAGTCCCCGTTCATTCCCATGTCCATTTTCTCCTGGTTACACCCACCAGAAGACAGTGACAATTGGTTGCAATTAGAGAGGAAAAGTGCCATTGTATTTGACACTGGGCTGGACTCCGGAGCTGCTGTTCAGTCACTGGGTGTGTCTCAAACTGCTGGGTGACCTCGGGTAAGCCGTTTGAGACTCAGACTTGTGATCAGTTTATGACAATTTAACAAGCTATTGTGTCTCAGTTGAACAGCAGTAACTGTCCTTGTGTGCACTCTTACCCAGGGTAAACACAGGGTGATGTGATCCAAAGTGTAGTTACACGAGCAAATTAAACCAGTGCAACTAATTGCATTGCTATGAGATTGTATCCCTGATAAGGGAACTAATCTGGTGTAAAACATGGATGGGGCTTTTTTTTCTTTTTTGGCTGGCTTGCTTTTAACCTTTGTTGGTTCTCCAGCACAGGCCACCCTACAGGAATATAGGTTTTGGTGTCAATACTGGGCATACAATGGCAGTGATGCCTTTAGTGAAAGGTCAAGTTACTTTGCCCTAACTGTGCAGTATGGGCATCAACTGGTACTTGAAGATATTTCAATGTGGTAGTGAGTCTGGACTATTAGATCCAAATCAGCAAAGCACTTAAAAAAACCTCTATGGATCAGTGCCTTTGCTCCCCATGTAAAAGCAGAGGGGCAAATCTGTCCTATTCTCTGTCCAGATTCTAAGCTATATAGTGCAGATGCTCTCACTCCATGTCGGTACAGAGTCCAACACAGTGATGCACTGATCTTATGTGAGGTCTGAGCACAAATAATAACAATTACAAGAGTAGCAGAGGGAGTCGTGTGATCATTTGTCAGTGGACACAAGCAGAAGACAGCAATCAACTTTGGGTTCATATGCTTTGTTCACTGCCAATTAGCTCCAACCTCAAAATAGTGATAAAGGTGTAATCCAACCCCTGCTGAACCCCCTTTCACTGCTTAACTTCCATCAGTAGGACTTTTTATCATTATTTTAAGTGCTATTTTTATAAATTAATGACTTTGGTACAGAAACATTCTCTCAATAGTAGAGTAACATGAGGTATTTTTATTTCACATTACACATACACTTCCTATTCTTAAGGCAGTATTTTACTCTAGTTTTCTATTCCTTTTGGTGGACAGACAAAGTGATACATGTATATTTATCTATGTGAGTTAAGGATGACATAGAACCTACTTGCCAGCACAATGAAGGGTGAAGTCAAGGAAAGAACTCATAGAGGAGAAGTCAGGCATCTGCCACCATAAAGAGGGGCCAGCCCCTCATGGGCAGCAAGGTTATGTCTCAGAAAATGGGGAAGACAGAGCCCAACCACCACTGGCTTGGGAGAATAAGCCACTTGTTGCAGAAAAGGCTGTACATTTTTAACACGTAGCTTTAATTTCATGTCTGCAAGTCTGCTGAGTTGATATGCATTAGCTCTAGAGAAACTGTCCTTTACTTAACTGGTTTGCATGCAAAAGAAAAGTATTTAAAATGTGTTCCTAGGTGCTGATTAATGACAGGTATGTGTTGGTTCTTGTAATTGTGATTACGTTTTACCATGACAGTAAATTCTGGAGCAAAAAGCCTGTGTGAGGAGAGGTATCTGAATGGGTCACAGTCAGGCTGCCACCCAACTCCTCTGTTGAGAGCTTCACACCAGTATCTTCCATGTCTCTGAAGTGCTTTCTCTTCTAATGTAGCAGCTACTAGCTGGCAATTTAATTTCTGTCTATAGAAAATGAGTCCAGCTGGCTCTGCTTCCTCTCCCTTGAGAAATTCTTCAAGGTTCTAGGTTCCCACAGCCAGGCTTCCATGGCTTCAAAGGCATAATTTGGCACATGCCCATTGGGCATACCTTTGTCAAAGCACACATACAAAATTTCGCTGTTGATGATTTGTGCCCCAGGGAAACTTCCACTCCAAGGTGAAATTACTTCTTTCCAAATGCCATGCTTGAACTATGTAAGCATACATGCTTTAACATAATGATAGTGACTTCTAAATGCAAAGATATAGCTTCTGATTTACAGCTAGCATTCCCACCACAGATTACCTCTTAAAATATCTGAAGGTGAACTGTTATAGCAAGAGCTGTTTACCCTAGATTCTGCCTCATTACAAATCATCCTTGCACATTATGCCAGTGGAGCAATAAAACGACCTTCTGTCAGCCCTTACAGAGTGGCAGACAGACTGATATGCTCAGATTCCTAATTACTCCTTATTCAGACAACCATGGTGCTCATGTCTAACCTCCTAAACAAGCCACACCTTTTTGCTACCGCACAAGTACTCTTTTTCTTCCCCACCATGCACAACTTTTTATGATGGAGGAATACTGAATGCCAAGTATGTAGTGCTCCTTCATGGAAAGAAGCTGTGTCAGGTTTGTTCTCCAAATTAGACACCCAAGCAACCTATGTAGTGGCTCTCTTCTGTGAGAGCTGTTCTCAAATCTTCTTATCTCTCAAGCTCACTCCCTTTGAGTCTTTTCTGAGGCACACAATTAAGGTTACCTGAGCACCATTAAAAGAGATGGCACTCCAAGTCCATCCTAACAGTGGTAACATGGATGCAGATGTAAAGACAGATGATGGTAGAAGGGAAAAGAAGAGTTATCTTCAGAGTATCACAGATGCTCTTGTGAAAGATTTGACAGTGCACTGTGTCCCAATACATAAGAACTGGTACTTGTGTCACTTGACTTCTACTGTCCCAGAGCAGTATCTTTAGGCTGACTGGTTGTCTCGGCTCCTACTTCTGTCAATGGAAAAAGAAACACAGGCTGAATTATTTTTCAGGGATATCTAACTTAGATTCCTTTCTTAGGATATGATGACTTCCTCTCTGGAAGGGAACATATCTGTAAAGGGAGCTTAGACAACTGAGTTATCCTACATACCTAACTCTTAGACAGCTAGATCTGAGGAGACGACTCTCATCAAAGCAGATGAAACAAGATACTCAGAGAATAGCTCTATGGGGAAAATGATGATGTTTAAAAAAAATCCATCTGAGACTGCCTACCTCTGTGTCTGGCACCCTACAGATTTTCTTCTGTGCCTAGGTCATGAAGGACCAGAATAGCTTGCAATCAGAGCAATTTCGATTTTCAATTACAGCTGAGGGTTTAGGTGTCTAAGCCACCTTTGACGATGAGGCATAAACACCTACACACTGGATCTAGAGGCAGGTTCTTCTCACAGAAGGACGCTGCTCTGCAGCTCGCCTCACACTTTGATCTCACAGACCCTGAACCTCTTGTCCTGCACAGCACTAGCGTATTCTTGGGCTCATTCCTTAGAACTGGTTTAAGCTTCAGGAGAGTTTCTTTTACTGAAGAATGAGTGGTGTCAGTGTTGCTATCTATTAATGCATATTGTATTTGCAATAATTTTTGTACACATGGCTGGATGGTATATATACCCTTTTGATTCATTACAACATAATGAATCTAATTCATTACAACAGGATTCCATTCATTACAACACACTTAGTTTTCTCAACACCGAGTAGATGTGTCTGTAGCCTTCCCTTTAGTCTGTTTCACTGCCTATAATACTACTACTACTAATATTCCTTGCTTTGGCACAGATCACCACCAATCAGAGCTTGTTCTGGTTAGGAAGCTAAGCTACTGATGGAGTCAGGCCTTTCATGGATGCGGTTCTTACTATTTACAAAGAACATGCAAACTTGTGTTTCTCTGTAGATGAAATCCAATCACCGAAGACAGTATCTTTGCTTATAGCATCATACTATTTCTTTCAGTATCCCTGATAAGCTCTCCCTTTAGGCATTTACCCCTACATATCTTCCTTCTAGCCATTGTGTCTAAAACTTACTTCTCTCACCTTTTCAGTTATCTTGTTTTCCTGTACGTGCATACACACAAATACACCCTTACCCAAAGCAATAACTAGCAGTATCTTCTGCCCGCACTATTCAAGATTAGGGTGTACTGTTGCCCTGCTTGCATCACCTCATCAAATAACTTACTTGACTCTATTATCTCACTTGAAGGGTGGTGGTTACCTTCACCAGCTTCAATGACTCTCCTCTCAGTCCTCAGCAATAATACATCATGTTCACCTTGCCTTTGCCCTTACAGGGTTTTCTACTTGTGTATCTTTCATTTATCTCTGTATTGCTTTACTTGACATTAAAATAAACAATGGAAGTGCTGGGGCTACATTCGCCTCTCATTCACACTGTTCCACAATTGTCTAACTCCACAAATACTAGATAGTGAAGATACATTTGATACTGGTTTGATATTTGGTACTACTATAAATGAATGAAGAGTCAGAGCCAGATTTTTGTCTATCAAACAATCATCTCTAGAATTAGGCAAATCATGCTCTGCAAATTGTGCTTTCACAATTAGGAAGATATTGAACACTAAAGCTCTTAGCTGTTTCACCTGTCAGACAACATTCAATGGCCAAAAGCCATGCTAACAGGGATTAACTCATGTGATAGACTTTCTTTGGGGTGAACTACAAAGAAACATATGGATCAGTATGACCCACCCCTCTGTTACATGTATGGTGATGCAGGTTTTTTACAACAGAATAACATCTTTGTGATACCTAGGTTGTCAAAAAAGACAATTATAGTCATTGTTTATGCATTAGGGAAGCCTTATCCTAAATCTGGCACCATATGGGGGTGAAAAGAGCAGCTGCTGACATTTCATGATAATTATTATGATGTAGCTGCAGATATGACTCAGCATGATGAGTCTGACAACAAAAAGGAAGGGAAAGAAAGGCAAAGCAGCACAGGCAGGTTTCAAATGTCACTGCAAGGCACCAACCCGAATGCATTTCAACTTTCAACATGCACAGAGTGGGAGAGCTCCTTACCGGCTCCAATCAAAAAAGCCTGAACACAGCTCTAGACCATGTTGTGTGTGTGTTGGAATCCAAGAGAGGAAAATAATTAATAACTGCCTAGGAAGAGTTTTGGACTATTTTCCCCCATCATGTTTGTGAAAAATAAAATTAAGCCAAGCAAAACCGTGCAAGTGGCCCCCCTCAGCATTTTTACCCCCACTCTGAAGCACTAGCTCTACAGCACAGGTCATCACTTTTCAGTGAGTTTAGAGTTCAGCTGATTCCTTTTGATCAGAAGATAACAGAGATATCTTGCTTCATCCATGCAGCCCCATTGGTATTATTCGGCTTCCCTGAGTTCTTTCACCAGGCCGCTGCCTTCTCTACTTTCAATATATCTATTCCCTTCCTACGGTGTCTACAGGAAATCTTATTGATTGGCTTGGTTGATGGCCTTTTCAGTGTTTTACTCTCTGGACGTTCTTGGAATGCTGATTTCCCAAGGAAGAAAGGCTCTCTCTCCATATTCATCTGTAATGCGGATATGCTTTCAGGGCACGGTCACAGATGGATCGCTGTGACAGAATGACAATACTCTCATATTCAGGGAAGTGACAGACTATTACTCTAGGTGGCCAAAGCCAAGTTCTGATGCTCTGTTCTGGAGCATTTTAGCCTATGATTAGACCTGGCAACCAATAATAGTTGTATTTACTTCTTAAATATGTACTCTGTATACCTTGTGTCAATCCCAGCCTTTTCATCTGGAGGATAACATCCTTTCTTATGCAGGAATTCAAGGGACATATGGTCTAACCTCTGACATGACAAGAAGCACATCCATTAGAAAACCAAAATGCAAGTGCTTCCTTCACAGGTTGCTCATTTTGGCCGTAGATGAGGCTGTTCAAGCAGTGCCTGTCTTAAGGCTGATTCACACATAATTTTATTACAGATCTGTTCACAGAATCACAGAATGGTTGAGGTTGGAAGGGACCTCTGGAGATTATCTAGTCTGCCTCCCCTGCTCAAGCAGGGTCACCTAGAGCACATTGCCCAAGATTGTGTCCAGATGGCTTTTGGCCGTCTCTAAGGATGGAGACTCCACAACCTCTCTGGGCAACTTGTTCCAGTGCTCAGTCTCCCTCACAGTAAAGAAGTTTTTCCTTAGGTTCAGATGGAACTGCCTATGTTTCAGTTTGTGCCCATCTCCTGTCCCTGGGCACCACTGAAAAGAGTCTGGCCCCATCCTCCTTTCAGATACTTATACATGTTGGTAAGATCTCCCCGCAGTCTTCTCTTCTCCAGGCTGAGGAGTCCCAGCTCCCTCAGCCTTTCCTTATATGAGAGGTGCTTCAGTCCCTTAATCATCTTAGTAGCCCTTCACTGGACTTGCTCCATGTCTCTCTTGTGTTGAGGAGCCTGGAACTGGACACAGTACTCCAGATGCAGCCTCACCAGGACTGAGTAGTGGGGGACGATCACCTCCTTCGATCTGGTGGCAACACTCTTCCTAATGCAACCCAGGATACCGTTGGCCTTCCTGGCCACAAGGGCACATTGCTGACTCATGGTCAACTTGTTGTCCACCAGGACTCCCAGGTCTTTCTCCACAGAGCTGCTTTCCAGCAGGTCAACCCCCAACTGGTAGTCATGCATGGGGTTATTCCTCCCTAGGTGCAGGACTCTGCACTTCCCTTTATTGAACTTCATGAGGTTCCCTCTGCCCATCTCTCCAGCCTGTCAAGGTCCCTCTGAATGGCAGCGCAGCCCCCTGGGGTATCATCCACTCTTCCCCATTTTGTATCATCAGCAAACTTGCTGAGGGTGCACTTTGTCCCTTCGTCCAGGTCATTGATAAATAAGTTGAAGAGGATTGGACCCAATATGTGGGACCCAGTATGTCCCTGGGGGACACCGCTAGCTACAGGCCTCCAACTAGACTGTGCACTACTGAGCACAACCCTCTGAGCTCTGCCACTCAGCCAGTTCTCAATCCACCTTACTCTCCACTCATCTAGCCCACACTTCCTGAGCTTGCCTATGGGGAGACAGCGTCAAAAGCCTTACTGAAGTCAAGGTAGACAACATCCACTACTCTCCCCTCATCTATCCAGCCAGCCAGTCATTCCATCATAGAAGGCTGTCAGGTTGATCAAGCAGGATTTCCCCTTTGTGAATCCATGCTACTCCTGGTTACCTTTTTATCCTTCCTTCATATACTTGGAGATCGTGTCCGGGATGAGCTGCTCCATCACCTTTCCAGGGATGGAGATGAGGCTGACTGGCCTGTAGTTCCCTGGGTCCTCCTTCTTGCCCTTTCTGAAGACTGGAGTGACGCTGGCTTTCTTCCAGTCCTCAGGCACCTCTCCTGATCTCCATGACCTTTCAAAGATGATTGAGAGTGGCCTAGCAATGACATCTGCCAGCTCCCTCAGCACTCATGGGTGCATCCTATCAGGGCCTATAGTCCTGTGGATGTCAAGTTTGCTTAAATGATCTCTAACCTGATCCTCCCCCACCAAGGGAAAGTCTTCCTTTCTTCAGACTTTCTCCCTGGTCTCCAGGGTCTGCGAGTCCTGAGGGCTGGTCTTAGGAGTAAAGACTAAAGCAAAGAAGGCATTCAGTATGTCTGCCTTCTCTGTATCCTTCATCACTAGGGCCTCTGCCCCATTCAGCAGTGGGCCCACATTTTCCCTGGTCTTCCTTTTGTTGCTGATGTATTTAAATCTTGACATCCCTCGCCAAGTTAAACTCCAAAAGGCCTTGGCCTTCTTAGTCGCATCCCTGAATACTTGGATGACGTCCCTATGTTTGTCCCAAGTGGCCTGTCCCTGCTTCCACCTTCTGTACACTTGACTGCCCCCCAACCTTCCCTGTTTGTTAGTACAAGGTCCAGCAGCTGCTCGTGGGCTCCTCTATCACCTATGTCAGAAACTTACCATCAGTGCTCTCCATTTAGGTCACACATTCATCATGTGATAGAAGCATGCCTGAATTTAGGATGGATGCAATTCCTGTCCTGTAATGGTGTGGATGCCACAGGCAAAAATGATGCTAAGACCAAGCTGCTGGCCATCTTTTGGCCTATTTAGGCAGCTTCCAACTCATTGCCTGCTTGTGACCGAGGACCCTTGTGAAGGATGTGGCAGCACAGCATAGCTAATTGGTTGGATAAATTATTCTGGCAGTTGGAAGCTGACCCAGAGTACACTGGTTGGACATTCCTCCTGTATTCTAAAAAAATATATATATATATATATATATATATATAAATCAATTTAATAACAAACTGAGGCCCCCAATTGATCTGTAGGTACATACTAAGTTTTTTAAAACATTGCAAGGATTTGGTGTGTGTCACAATCTTTTCTGTCTCAATTTAAAATACAATTTCTGCTGTTTTGGCTATTTTTGTGGGTTCTTCCATATCTCAAATATTCTGTTTCCTTCTGATATGAGATGGATTCTCAAATACAAATTAGGAACCTGACTCCCCAAATTTCTGTCATGCCAATTTGAAAAGATATCATTACACAGCTAATAAATACATTTCAATAATTTTTCTGCCCACTTTTGGTTGTGTAGGAGGGCAGTGAAGCTAAAGAGTCTATGACCTGTGCTCTTACAGTAGACAAGTGAATATTTATGTGTTTATAATGGATACATGTTCAAGGTTCAGCATTGCTATCTGTACCTATTATTACTGTTGTGTTATCATTATTATTATTTTGCCCTGTGGCAGAGACCCCCATCAGGATCAAGGTCCTTTTGTATTAGAATCTGCATAAAGAAAATGAGAGGCCTTGCTCCCATGTTAATCACCTCTATTCATGCTACAGAAACACAGGGAAGATAGGCCATGTAATTCTCTTTGCACCTATCTGGTCTGGACCAGTGTGTGAAAACTATGTGGTGCTTCTTCTTTCTCATGTTCTCTAAAATCTTCAAATGATTGAGGAGAACAGGTAGAATGGCAAGTTGATGGCAGCATCCAACCAGGTTAGTGATTTAGTGTGTGCAGGCACAATGTTTTCTTCAAGGCACATTCCTTTATGACTGCTGAGACTTCCTTTCTCTTCTAAGAGAGTTCAACAATACAAAGAACTTCCAACGAAGAGGTGCATTTTACTTGTGAAGTAGCCTCTGAATTTACAGTGCTGGAAGCCAGAAATGGAAGGTACTTACTAGCTGAACCAGCTCTGGGTAACTGTTCACCACGTTCTTTGGAGAATATGGCTATGGAAGAATACACCTCTTTTTGTATGGATTTGACTTGTGTACATGCTCTACTGATAGCCCTTTAATGACTGGACTTTTTGTCTAATGTATTCTTGCACAACATTGAAATCTCTTGTCTGTAAAGTCTGGGTATCGTATGAGTTGACTGACATCAGTGATTTTTTTTGGAGAGAATTCTCTGCAATTCAGGACAAGGGATGTGGTTGCCTCATTGGTACTGAAAGTTTAGAGCTATATAGATATGGAGAGTTTTCATGTTGTGTGATGTGTTGCAACCAGCTGGTGCTTTGTTGTTCTTCTGGAGCATCTCTCCTGAGATGCTAACCAGTTTTGGTGCATAAATACAATGAACATAATTTTTCTTGCAGAGAAGTAATATGTGATTCTAATTTAACATACACAGTCTAGATAATTCCTCTCTTACTGTTGGCAAACCAGTGATTTCCTTCACAATAAGATGGCATCCATCGTGCAATCAAATGACCATTACTTACTGGAAAGGCCATTTAGATAAAGCTGTGACATGCACCGTAGAACTGTTAACTGAGAGCAGAAAAGCATTTACGTCTGAGGTGGGTGTCATGAATAACTGCTGAGTTGCATTATCTGTCCATGAGGATTATTGCTTCATTTATTTCTTAATCTTTAGTGTGATCTATTATACTGAATGGGAAAAAATTACAATGCACTGGTTATAAAACCCTGTACGTTTCTAACATAGGCAAGATCCTGGATTGTTGCTGGGTAACACAGCCTGTTGGGCCAGTGAAACTGATTTGAATAATACATAAAATTTTCACTGACCTTGGGTACTACAGACAAAACAGTTGCAATATCTTAACTGACCCTTCATTCTCAGCATGGTCTGATTCGACCTGGTCTCCACAGGCTACAGTGAGAGAACTGTGTTCGTTGCAGCCATGGTTAGAAGAGACAGCTGTTTTCCAGCTGAGATGTTGCAATCATGATTTAGATGCCAAAGCAGAAAAAGTTGTTTTTTAGCAACAATGGTGGCAAAAACTATCCTTCTAACAAATATATGGTATTATTCCTCAATTCATTTTTAAGGTATTATGTTTCTCTTCCTACTTAACAGTATACAGAAGGAAGCAATAAAACTTGCATCATAGATCTGAAGAGTAGTTTTTGTGCTATGCCCTCATGCTCGTCTAGGTGAAAATAAGGAGCAGGAGGCTATGTCAAGAACATGTGTTCTTGAACATGGCTCCATGAAAATACTCAGAATTTCTGGTCAGATCCTCTCTGCTTTTTGTGCGCCCATTCTAGGCAATGTGACAGTGTGTTTACGTACTGGTTATATCACCACTGGAGACAGAATGTCCTATGGGGCTCCTCCAATAGGGGGATGATTTGTTGGTTTAGCAATCATTAACTCATCTTTATTTTTTTTAACACAAATTAAATTTGGCAGTAGAGTAGGCTCATGCTGCTTGGAGTGGCAGCTCCTTGGCAGCTGTTTATACTCTCTGGTTAGGTCCCCTGTGCAACCAACGCATGGGCTTCAGCAATTGTTTGGAGTGCTTCAGCTGGCTTGTAATCACACATATCTTTCCAGAGCTGTACTGACAGGTAGCTAAAAGACCTCTCAGAAAACAACATCTAGGGTTTTCACTAAAACCACTAATGTATATATTAGCTAAGTTATTTGCAACTGGAAGTAAGCAGCTGGACACCATATAGGCATGTATCTAATCATCTAGTAAAACAAGAATTTTAAAAACAGAGACCATATTTAGGTACATGCAAGTAATTTTATTTTAGGATGAGATCATTAGTCTTCATTGATTTCTGAGGCATTGGTGGGAAGGTATCTGTAAAATTCAAAAGGCTGCTGACAACATCAGTCAAAACCTACTGTGTGCTGTGTTATTTGCTTGGGAATCTGCTCTATTAGGATGCCTTGTGCTTGGAATCAGATCACTTTAATTGTTATCATATGTAATTACCAGCCACATAATCATGTCTGCCCAATGTTTAACAGTGTTTGTTTTTCAGACTTCTTTCCTGAGGCACGAACTCTTTGTGGATTACTTAAGTGACCTTTTTAATATCCAAAGGAAAACTAAATTTTTCACAAACTGGACATCACAGTGATCCTACATGTAAACAATAGAGTGCGTGATGTTAAACCAACATTGTAATCTGACTTTCCCCAAAGTTTCAGAACTCATTATAAAATGCTATTTAGCTATAAAAGCAGCAATGGAACCTTTTGTTCTAACCATGTAAAAGCAAACAGGCAGATCTGCCTTATAGTCACATTGTTTTGAATGAATTTACTCTACGTTTTTGCTAATGTAACTGGCTCAGCAAGTTTCCAGGAGATAAAATATAGTAAGCTATAGAATGGAAGAGGGGGGAGTAGGCTTCCAGTTGTTAATTATTGTCATTATTTGGTAGAAGCAGAAAGTATTTGAAGAAATGTTGTGGTTCTAATTATTTAACAGTGAGGTACACTTTTATGCCACCATGTAATTCAAAGAATACGTGATGGTATTATTTTCATGAGTAGTCACTGTCATTATTTACTAAACCAAGATTAGTTCCTTTCTTCACTGAATTTTACCTTAGGTTTGTATCTAACAGATAGGGGCTGTTCTCTGTCTAGCAACTTTCAGTGTTGCAAGACAAATTGTATTGTAGACTTTGTCACACTTTCTAAATGTCTGATAAACGTCTTCTTTCATAACATCCCTTAAAGTATGATTAAACAATGATAATTCACATCTTTAGAAGACAGTTCTTAATAAGCAATTGTCTAAATGAGTAATTGAATATGAATTAAGAAACAAAATAAACTCTGGAGTCCAAATGTAATTCAACCTTGCAAAATGCTGCTTGATCTCTACCTCAGGCAAATAGGACAGAAAGACGTTTTTCATTTCTCATGACACCGGGTGATGAGGAAATGTTGGCTCTGGTAAGTTTGCACAGATTCATATTCATAGAATATGATTAATTTGCCTGCTCATATGTCTTTACATTGTCTCCAGTTATTCTCATATTAAACACAAAATTCTGTGTTTGGCTAAAGTTGTCTTCCAAAAGCCATTTACTCTTGGTGTAATGAGATCATAAAAAGGATCTGGTATACCCTTCGATATTTTTTTCCAACAGATAAGCAGCTTTATTTTTAAGAAGGCACCTTGCTTTCAGTTTAAGTTTATTTGGTTTTAAGTTTCCAACCACTGGTTCTTCTGCTAGATGGAAAAGTCCTCTCTTATCTGATATTTCCTTCCTGTGAATTACTTATGCATGCAACTCACCTCTTCCTATCTTCTTTCTGATAAACTAAATGGATGGAACGCATTCATTTTTTTACTATCCTTTCAAAAATTTAGTGGTTCTGTCCTGTATCATTCCCAATTTCTGTTTGACTGCCCTGTCTTCATCATTGTATACCATCCTGCCAAACTCATGCCATCCACAGATTTTTTTTAGGGATATGTTTACATGACCATTGATGAAATTGCTAAAGAATATTAGGCCTTGTTCAGAACCCAAGGGAACCTCAATTCAATCTCAAATCCCAGCTGATGCCTAGTTTTTTGAAATGTGTCAGCCAGTTTTTAATCCATTTGATACATGCTTTATTGCTATTGCACAATGCTAAAATCATAATAGTATGTCAGTTCTGTGAATATTAATTTAACCCTTCCTTCCACCCGGTTTCTTCTGTGTTAATGAAGTATCCGAATGTCTTTAAAATAGCATAAGGGTCATTAAAGAAGTCCCATAAGACTTAGTTGTATATCTGGCACTTTCCCCACATCAGGATGCAACAGCAAATAGTTTCCCAGTGTATTGCTTTTTTTTTTTTTTTTTTTTTTTTTTTTTTTGCGTAGGTTGGATACCTACTGCACTAAGCTGATACCTGTAGAGGATCTGATAATGTAAATATTTAACTGTATGAATTAAATGTGAATTATCTTTCAGTCTTCACTTTGATGTGAACAAAATATTGTAGCATCTACCCAAAAAGTATGAAAGAAAAAAACAATAACAGCTCACACAGACAACGACAGTATTACATTTTAAACTGTGGCTCTGAATTTCAAAGCATGATGAGTTTAGTGTCTCATACTAAAAGCTTATCCATTGTAAGTGCTAAAACCAGCATATGTACTATTGAAATCAAGAGCCTATGTTGTTGGTATTCTTCAAGTTACATAATTGAATGAGACATGCATAACCAATTTAACTATAATGTAATGACAAGGAAATTAGCTTCTCCAAGCCTTGACTATTCAGTATGCTTAATGTACCTAGAGCTCCAAAATATATGTATTTATTACCAAACCTTGTGGATAAACAGAATTAAATCGGCCTTGAGAAAACCTGCTGATAACAGGATTCTGTAGCTGGTATTCCAATAAGTTGTTTACAGTATAACTACTATATGGTATTGTACCTAGAGTCTGAAAGACATTAAATATAAGACTAAGTTAATAATGCTGAAAAACTGAGTCTTGTAGCTAACATAAATTAGTACTAACAGCATGTACAACATAAATATGCCATAACGCAGTTTAACTACTATGTAATTAGCATAACAGTATTAGGCTAGTACAAAAAGTGCTGTGAGGAAGTAGATGTTAATAGGGCAGAAGTCAGCATATTTCCATGACCTTGCTGAAGATATTACAGTTTCTAAGATTCTGCGGAGAAAGTGAGGAATCATTATGGTATCTCTGAGTGCAAGACTTCTTCGTTTCACTCTGATTTGACTTACTGGACAAGGAAAGGGTGATTGTTTTGGTTGGTTTTTTCACATGCATATATCTAGCAGCTCCTCTCTGGTTACTGATCTGACGAAAACACTTAGATAAACACATGATTTCCTCATAGTTTAACAAGGTGAATTAGGAAAAACTGTGGGGGAAAAAGGTATTTTAACCTAGAAGGCATTTCAGGGCTTAGCAAAAATCTTCACTCTGTCCAGTAACAAATCCCTTTTTGACAGCAGTAACCTCAAAAGTGGACATCGGGCAGATCCAATGACTCCTGAACTCTAGAGGACATTGATGCTCTTCAACTTTGAAGATAATTAAGGTTATTGTTGCAAACATTTGGGATATGGACTATAAATCAGGTGATGGCTCTTGATCATTTTCTTCCAGATGACTAATACAAATGGGGTTTTGTAAAACAGAAGCCTCCCCACCTCCCTCAAATAATAATTACAAAAATCCAACAAAACAAACCGCTGGCTAAATTCCGCATTCATATACATGTGCAATTTCTCCTTTGTAATCAATGAGAAACTTCTGTATACACCCTAGGGCAGAATCTGGCTCATTATATGTAACACTTTAACATTAATTTAGGATGATTAATGATCAAGTCAGCATCTGTGTATTATTTGTGAATTCTATTCTACCACTGCTTAACTTCATATTATTATTTTTAAATTTACAGCTGCTGTGGAAAATGACCAGAAAACTACAGTCTGAGAAAACCCATCCATCATCTTCAGGCAGTTTTCCAATCTGTTAACTTTAGCTGCTACTAATAAGTCCAGGAAAAGCAATTATTATGATGTTTCACAGAATAGCTTCCAGAGATCATACGATGTAAACTGCTGTCGGGCAACATTTCTTGTAAGGAAGTGGCCTTCTTTTCTTCAGTAAGCAACTTTGTCCAAAGCAAGTGTGATAAAAATTGAGTTAGAGACCCAGACCCTTAGCTGTTGGAAATGGGGATTGACCGTAGTTACTGTGCCAATTTGCACCTTCCAAAGATTTGAATCACTGTGTTTTGTAAAGCACTTGCTTGTGGGTTTACTGAGTGTGCAGTCTCTTTCAATAAGGGAGAGAGTTATGGAATGGGATCGAGATATCCTTGCTAACACAGTATATCATGGAATGCCAAATCAGGCATCTGGCCTTGACTTCAGATTTGCTTCCAGAAAGTGATATTTTATCTACTATTTAACATACATAATCAGCAATGTGAAACAAGCCAAAACTCAGTGCACTAGCATCTCTAGTTTGTTTCTTGCCTTTCTGAGGCCCTTAATAAAACTGATCGCTGCCTGTTGTAATGCAGCAGGCTGCTACCTGCCATCAGTCCCCCTGTCAGTACCCTTGTACATGGCAGTCGCCTGCATTTTTTTGGTACTGTGTCTCAGCAGCATGTGGACAGAGGGAGCTGCCAGTGGTGAGCATCACTACGAAGGTGTTAACTGGCCTGGAGAGAAGGAGGCCCCTCCAAAGTTATAATGAAGCATTATTGGGCAACACAGATATCCATTGGTGGATATCCATTAGAAGGAGAGAGGCCAGCGGAGGAACTCAGCTGAGGTCCACATACAGACAGCTTCTTCTAAGAGAAGGGGAAACCAAAGGAGTAGGGGATTGAAGGAATGGTATATGGTTTATCTAGGACTGTGTTTACTATAGCCTGATTTCTATCAGGAGGGACAGATAGTGAGGCACTGAGAAGGAAAACATGATAAATGCTTTATGATAACAAACTTATATATTGACAAAGCTCTACTTTGGGACCTTGGAGCCAAAGCATTTAGGATGACTGAGATCATCTGTGGTGGCAGCTCACCAAGCCTCACTGATTAGTTTCAGGGGCTGATTAATATCATATCTGCTTATTGAAAGCTCCTTGCTACTAGTTCCTGGCCATTCTTCACATGTCCTCACAAGGAGGTGTTAGCTCATGAGTAACTTTGGAATCAATTCCGTCTGTCACTGCTAGACTCCTTGATCTTGATGACCATTGTTACTGGCAGATGATATTCAGCATACTTCCAGATTCCCATCTACCTCATCAGACTGCATGATTTATTGTTTCAATTGCACTTCTGTAGAATATTATAGGTCGTCTTGGTGTGTTTGGATTTCTGATTGCAAACTTGTTTTCTGAACCTTGAAAAAAATTGACACTAAGAGGAAAGCATAGTCTGGATTGCTTCTGAAAACTTCAGATTTATGTGCTAGATCTTCCTCCATAATATGCAATCTGAGCCTAGATACCCATTTGCTTCGCAAGCAAAAATCTTGGTGTTGAGTACCATCATTAAGTTTTTTGCTAAGACAAATAAGATCAAGGGGTTCATGGTATGATTATAATACTTGTTTGGCAATTGGTTCTTTTCTTGACTAAATTCTGGACATCCATATGTTGGGAGGTTAGAAACTATAATTTGCCTTGCTTAAGAGAAACGATTAAGTGAATCGATATTTGCTTTAAGTCATCAAAGCTGTTTTGGCCCACAGGTGTATATATATATGTATATATCTGTAGTCTTAAAATATGTATAAGCATTCATCCTAATATATATGTGCATTGCTCACATGCATTATATGAATATGTGTACCTTTATTCCTTCATAAATATATGTAAAAATTCCTCCTTCTATATATCTCCACATACGTTTATACACATTCCTCCTGCATATGTCCTCTTGGCCTTAATTGCAGATTGATGGGTGCCAGCAAACAATCTGGTTCTGACATCTAATAAGAGGATTAGATATATTGCTGAAAGATCAACAGTTGGTGTTTGGGACTTCATGGCTCCCTGAACACCATGAAACTGAGTGGGTGGAAAGGCTGCTCTTGCTGTAAGACTTACCTTAGTTACATGTACTTTGTTCACTTGGGCAACAGTTCTACTGTAGTAAGATGCAAGTTTGTTAAAAACTGTTATTTTCTCTTGCACAGGGGGAATAAGGGCTTCCTTCTTATTAAAAATTTTAGCTTCATGTGAACTATTGTGGGGTTTTAGTGATATAAAGTCTTAAAATGTGATAATGAAATACTGAGCAGAAAACATTTAATGTTTGATTCCTGATAGCATTATGCTATCTGTAATGATGATAATGATAAAAATAAAAATGGCATTTCTTATTTGTCAGATACACTGTAACACAGAAGGTCCGACAGTCAGATGACTTCTAGGCAAGAAACTAGCATAGGCCTGCAGAACTGAAAAAATGCTACTTGCTTACTATCTGGTATAGCAGAAGATTCTTTCAATTAAATATGTAAATTAAGATGGGTATGAGCAACAAATATCAAGTTTCAAGTCATGCTGTGCCATTAGTTTGAAGCCAGAACTCATCTTTGGTTTCCTAGAGACATCCATGTGCAAATTAAAGGCAAGAGAATGACTGGTCTTTCTGGTACTAGCCTGTTATGTTATTCTACAGCAATGTGCTCAGTCTGGAAAATACATACCAATAATGAATATGTTTTTTCATCAAGATATTCATTTTCTTGTATAAGACCATCTTGTTTCCTAGATCTTTTTACACCTATTACTCAGTTTATGTGCACAATAGGACTTGTAATAGTTCTGTATCTCTTCTTAAAGTGAAAAGTCAAAGGGAAAAAAGGAGTTCTTATGTCTAAGTGTTTGAAACTGACTATGGTCTAGACGCCATTAAAGCACAAGTGTAACAGCACATGTTTAAAAAAATAAATAGTAGATGTAGGATACAACATTCCAGACACAGCAGAGAACGTTCAAATTCATATAAGCCTTCTGGCTTAGTTTATACTTCTTGAAAGATACTGGAAAACTGGTGGCATTTTTCAGTTTTGTACTTTGCAACTTGTTGAGGTCCCCGAATGTGTTTCTTATACTGTTCCTTTGTAGTCATCGGGTTATTGGAACAGATGTGTGAATGAAAATAAATCTCAATTCTGCATTGCTTATGGGGCTTGGTTCAAAGATGATTGATTGTCATCCATAGAAGGATCTCACCCAAGTCTCTTCCATACTTCTGATCACATCATTAATGAAGACATTTTGATCACTTTGGTCTTTTACCTACCATCTGAAGAGGAATAATGATCCTGCCTTTGAAAAATGTTTTGAAACTGACAGTGATGTAGATATTAATCACTGTTACAACTTCTTAGAAACAGTAAGAAATGAAATACCATTTAACTGAAAGACTGTGTTTTATTATATTTACAACAATGGAATTGGAATATAACCTTTTTATTTAAAAAAATCAAGCCACAGATTAAGTTTTGATTGCATTATTTTGTACTGAAAATAAGAATAATGGAAGCAATTAAATTTTCATAGTCCTGCTCTCACACAAACACTTTCCATGGTGAGCCTGTTTATGCAACTGAGTGTGCCATACAATTGTTTTTATTACCTTCTTATAAAACAGCCTGTATAAAACACTTTCTTTTTGATTGTTTCTTTGCGTATTGTTGAGTGTGTTTGCATTCTAAAGGGCTTTGCTCATTAAAGCAATTACTGTAAACTTGCCATAGTTTGTTGCTTTTTTTTCCCCTTCTCACTCTGAGCACTAGAAATATCCATGAAGAGCTCTTGCCCAGTCAGGATGCTCTGTATCTACCAAGGCTAGCAGCGGCAAGCTGCGTTCTGAGATTTTCTGTAGCTGGATCATCAAAGCAGCAGTGAGCCTGAAGGAGGGAAAATCGTAGCTGAACTCTGCCTGCTCTAACAGCCCCTTCCCTCCCTCTTTTTGACAAAAACACAAGAAAAGCAGAGATTTCTAAACACAAACTTTGCCACGTGAAGGGAGGAAATACAACAAAGGTGGACAGGTCTGACATGGGGCAAGATTTTGTTTGATTTGATGGCTTTTGTGGGTTTCAGTGGGGTAGGGCCATTTTTTACCTCTTCTCCGATGGGATCACCCCCTACCCATATTTATCATTCACTTAATCACATGGAAGGAACCTCCAGTCTCTCCCCAAAGTACTTCAGGTATCCTTGCTCAGCTGGTGAGAAGTAACATATGTATAATACCTGATACACCTTCAGCAATTTGCTTCCTCCTGGTTGTGGGAGATAAAGAGAGAGAACTTTTCTCTCTAGAGTCACAGCTGGGTTGGTATGGCTACAAGCTGACCCTCACATGGGTGGAAGCCTATGCTGTGGAAAGATAGATGATAAAAGTCTCTAATATTTTTCCTTAAATCAACTTAACAAAACCTTCTTAGAAAAATGAAGACTTGCAGGTGGAGGAACCTACTGAAGATTACAAATAAAGGTGGCAGGGAACAGAGATGGCTGGGAGCTTTCTTACGAAATGTCCCCAGATCATAAAGTGCTGATTTGTCAAACCCTGAACTCGCCATGGGAATGTAAATGCTGGTGCCATGAGAATGGAGTGTCTGGTCAAAATAAGAGACATTTTTGTATGCTGCCTCAGGGCAGCCAGTAGCTCTTGGATAGGATATTCAGTTGCAAAACAGTAGACCACATTTAAGGCCACAGTCTCTTCAAGTCGATCCAGGGATGTGAATGTCAGCCCCACAGCACAGGTGGGCTCTGGGCTGCTGACTGTTTCAAAATGAGAATTTCTTCTGTTGGAGCTGCTCCAATTTGCATAAATAACAACACAGTCATTAGGCAAGAGAGTGAAAGAACCTGAGTTGGTAGTTCAGGAATTAGATCACTCTGCTGGGAGGTGCAGATTGAAGTCCAAATCTCTTCTCAGGTTAACATGTCATTACTTGTACAAAGTGACACAGCTTCAACCAGGGAGATGAGCAAAAGCACCCCACCCTCCCCCAAAGTACTGAGTTGGTCCTGGACCAGAGCAGGCCTTTATTCTTATTTCTGTAGAGAAATGATTTGAACACAGTCCTCCAGCAGCTCCAGCGAGGGTCTTAATCCCTGGCTATTAACTGCTCTGAGCAAGAAAAGAAGCTGCGTCACGCCTTATTTGAAAGGTAGCATCTTGAAGTGGAATGGGAACCTTCTTGAAATTGCAAGATCATTCACCCTGCTGGGAAAACATTTTTTTCCACCCAGCTCTAATAAGGAACAAGTTGTTGAAGAAAATAAAAAAAAAGAAAAAGATTTTAAGATCAGCAAAGCATATAGCACTATAGCACTCAGTAAAGGGGCCCTTTATTTCTAGGAGTATACTTAAGGAAGTAATATGAGTCTCCTGATATCTGTAGAAATGCTAAACAGAACCACAAGGAAAAGAATTAGTGAGGAAGTTGTGCAGTGTGCTCAGGAGCAGCCCCTGGTGAGGAATGCCATGATTATTACTGCTGTCAAATAATGCACAATGCCATATCTGCAGAGGTTTTTCCCTTCAGATCGCAAATTGAAAGAGCTGGAGATGCTGAGGCTTGTTCTTCGCTGTCTCACACCCGTTTCAGTCCTTCACTTTCGCATAAAGGAGTTTTAAAGCCGAGTGTTTGCACCACTGAGTGGTTACACATGCCATGTCTATAGTCACTTCGATGGGGGCAGTGAAAGGTCACTACTCTGGGCTGTGCTCTTTCCTTCCGTTGCGTTCCTGGTGGGTACATTAATGTGGGACTACCCAGCACAGGAGCATGGCATCAGCCTGGCGAGCAGTATGCTGCTTTCTTTTCCCTTTCCTCTCCTAATGACTACCAAGGGCGTTTTCAGAGAAAGGGTGCAGCTAGTGCTGCACATCATTGCCCTCTGAAATTCAAGGCTGGTAGATGTCTCCTGAGGGGCCACATCCATTTAATCTAAACCTCACTGGCCCTGGGGTTAGTGGTTTTAATTGGTCCCCACCCCTTGCTCTGTGTTGTAAAGAACCACGTGAGGGTCAGGGCCATGTAAAAAGCCTGGTGGGCTTCGTTAGGAAGCCTGCAGAGAACATTCTCTGCATGAATGTAGGAAAATCAACTTACTCCTGCTTTCCTGTTTCATGCAAACTCCTATTTAACTTGAATTTTAGCGTATTACATTCTCTAATATTGCCATGAACAATGGTTACCTCTACTTGCAAACCAGACTGCAAATATTCCAGTGGTGACTGCAAAGGGTTATTCCAGAAATCTATAATCTCTCTCCTTTCCTGGTGAGTCATTGCTCATGCTGTTGGCTCTAATCCCTGGGAGGTGCTGAACACCTACCTTTCAGCATCTGACTCCACATCTTTATTCTTTAAATAAACCCAAACAGTAAAACCACCAAGAACTCTTTTCCTTATAATCGTATAACTTCCTAAAGAAAAAAATTTCCCTCCAAATGCCCACATCAGTTCTAAGTTTGCCTTAACATTGTTTTTAGTGCACTTATATTACTTCACTGCAACATTTCTCAGGATATCTGCATTGTTATCAGTGCTGCTATGATTTACATTTCAGTAACTGCAAGTCTGTCCTAAAGCTTTAAAAGCACTCACATCAGAGTCATCTCTGCTTATGTTGACACCATCACACTGTTCCACTTTACCTAACTGAAGAAGTGGTTTGTATTTATTTGTTGGTTGTCTCAATAATTTTGGAAGCTGCCACTGATTTTCCTAATTCAATAATGCTGCTACAGTATTAATCATTCCTCATATCCTGAAAGCGAAAGTGTAGTGGTTTAAGAACAAGAGGATATTAAAAAAAAATAAACATATGACCCACAGTGGCTGCTTTGGGGAAAGTAGCAATATATGCATGGCAGAGACAGTAATGAATAGCATCTGCTTTATCTGTGGAAGAGCAAACAGTTGTAGACATTGATCATTTCTCAGAGTGGTGTTGACCAAAAACATGGAGGAAAGCCATCCAGAAGCTATTTTGTGCAAATGAAGTGCAGATTTGTGTATATGAGTCGATACCCCATTTGCTATTTCCTTTCATTAAAACCACAACATTAGCACTGGAAAATGATTATAATGGTTACAGTCAAAGCCACTGTAATGCTCAATTCACAGAGAACTCAATGAGGGCAGGGAAGGAAAAAAAAAATCCTTCAGATCTTAAAAAAGTGCACTTTCATGTAATGAAGCTCTAGTGGGATAGGCTCAGGTATCTTATCTTCTCCTCCTCTGGCTAGCCTGTTATGTAAGTCATTCATTGCATCCTCAGAGCCAGACACAGTGTGATTTCTCAAAGCACCCTATTACCACTTCAGTTTCCTTGCTTTATTGAGGCCAAATCCTGCTTCTTGCAAGAGCAGCATCAGTGGGCCAATTAATTCATGGTGTCTCTTGGCTGGCTTTATCTTGAGAGTTGTTTTAGCCCCCTGGCTCGCAGAGGCAGAGCTCTGCAAACCCCTGGCAGCCATGGGTGACATGACTGGCCCAATACTTCACTTCGACCTTGTCTCATGCCCCCATCCATGCACAAACGGACGGGTGTCCAGGAGTTGTGCAAACTAGTACTGGGGGGAGGGAATAGCTTTGCATTACATCCCGACAGGTCTCCATTTGTGAAGAGTGTATCTACGCACAGACCAAAGTGTCTGAACTTGCTATTCGTTATTCACTACTTGGGAAGGGATTGCTCCAAGGAGATGGGCTGAGGAGGAGGGTTGCAGGTCTCTGCCCTACAGCAGCAGGGTTCGGCCCTGGAGATATACATGATACCTGAGGAGTAGATGACTGAGGAGCTCTCTTCTTCCCTATTTGTTGTTCTCCAGTTGCTCACTTCCACTGTTGTCAGGTGTCTCCTACCAAGATTATCCATGCTTTCCATGTTGGGCCTAAGCTTCCCTGTCAAAAAAAAACAAGAGGAAAACTTCCATGGACTTCAGTGGCAAGGGGCGGAAGTCCAGGCTTCACTGTGCCTACATCTGCCCAGTGACATCCTCCTGAAATCACATTTCCCAAATCATCCCTTTCCCTGGATGTACTCAGGGCCAGACCCAGCTGACTCTCAAAACTAGGCAAAGCTACTACCAAAGCCAACAAAGTCCTTGTTTGCCCGAGCAGAACTGCAGTGCATTACCCACTCGCTAATGAGGCACCTTCCAGACACGCAGACCATAATTATGCTTTCAAAGCAGTGATGTAAAAAGTCTATTAACCAATTTGTTTCTCAGGCTGTCCACCTCTCCTCTCATAAGATAGCTCCAAAGGGAAAAAGGAAAGTGAAATTTCTTGGCATGGCTTTTAAATCGAAGTTAAGTTCAGCTAATGATTGGTCCCAGGAGCTGCCTCCCCTCTTGCCTCGTGTGCTGGCTCTCCTATAAAGTTGCAGCCTCTCACTTGAGCATAGCTGGGGTTTGGCACACTAATGCTCTACCTCTGCATTGCTGGGAGAGGCCACTGAAAATATACAATCCCCAGACGGGAGCGATTTAGTGAAATTAAAAACAGACAGGGGGCACTGAAAAAAGGAGGTGTCAAATGTTCCCCCTGCCCCACGATGATTTTGATGTGGCTGCTATGTATACCTGTCTGTCTCCTCTTCACCGCTGTCTAATTTTGAAAACCAAAATGCACAGAATGAGTGGAATTAGAGCAAAGACACATATGCAATCACAGACACACACACATGCGCTTTTAATTGTGTGTTATTACCTGTTAATTTCAGCTTGTCCAAAGGCAGGAAGAAAACAGCCTACAGTGGGCCTTGGGCCTCCAGAGGTATTATAAAACATAACATCCAAAGGCCTTCCTTGACTCCATTGCTTCCTCTAGCCCACAAAGAATGCATTAATTCACATTGTTTGATTTTTCCAGATGCTGTTGCTTTCCCACAGTAGTCCCTCTATTTCTGGGTTAGAAAATAGGCTCTAATGCACAAGTAGATGATAATGGTGCTGCATTTTAGCAGGGAACCTACAAGTGGAAAATGAGCAAGTCAAGATAGTGTTTTAAAGGCCCAAGTAGCTGAATATCTAAATCAGAGAAAGAATATTTTATTTAAATGTATCAGAAGCTCAAAGGCTTCAAGGAGATAGCTACATTGCTTGAACTAACAGGAATTAAAGAGTGAGCTAGAGGAAAAGGAAGATTTGCATCGCATAGGATTTTTGAAAATTAGCTATTCTCCACCTCCTCTTTTCTAGCAGTAATAAAGATACAGAATATGAAACAAAGATGTCAGGAGAGACAGTGAAGCAAACTGGTAAATTAAAAGAAAATAATTTACCATACACTATAAATCTACCGTTGCCAAGTGATAGAATAAAAATTGCATTTCCTTATTAATAATAGAGGTACAAAAATTCTAGTATGTAGCAATATTTAAACTATTATAAAACTAATTAGACTACCAGGATTTAAAAACACATGGATAATTTGGGATCTATGGGCCAGTGGAAATCTTATCTGCCCACATTAAATTCATCAAATGGCAAGTAAAAATAAAGTAATAAAACATCAGGAATATGTGAACAGATAAGGTCAGATCAGTATAGATTTTGCAATGGACAATGGTATCTCCCTAATATCTTGAAGTCTTTGCCTATGCCCACAGAGAGGGGAGCAGAGGCGAACCAGCCAGCTGTTCACTTAGGCTTCCAGTAGACCTCTAACAAAACACACACACAAAGGTATGGAAAAAACCAAATCATCATGGAAGTAAAGCCAAATATTTCTGTCAATCAAAACTGGCAAGAACACAGGAAGCAAAGTATTCTTTATACCTCATGAATGCATGGTTATTCATGTAGGGATTAAATGGTTAGCTTTTGTCAGAGTAAAAGGTTTAGCATTGAGGTGCTCCTTTTACTAGGACTAGTGTCATTTAATATACTTATTATAAAAGTGGGCAGTATGATGAAAAATAAGCAGAGGACACAGCATTATTTTTTTTTTGACTACATGCAAAGAGCACTTTGAGAAATTTTGCTTGGGTAAAAACAAGTTAATGTGTAATAAAATGACAGCTGAAATTCTGTGTTGATAAAATATTTATATAGACATACCGAAAGGCACCTCCACCCCTTTTTATAGAGCCCTAGATTTAAATGCTGATTTAGAGGGAAGCCTTAGGGATCCTTGCTGGCAGTTCACTGAGGACACTCTATTAATGTGAACCTGCAGATTAAAACCCCAAACAAAATATTAGGATGCATAAGGAACAGGATAGAAAAATGCTATTATGTAAATCAATAATACGACTTCCATGGACATTGCATAGTTAGTACTGGCTGTTCTGTCTGCAGAACTAGAGGGAGTTTGGAAACGAGCTCAGAAATGACTCCGACTCGTTGGTGGAGAAATTGGAAAGATAGGATTGTTTGTCTTTGAAATGGAGAGAATAAGGAAGGGACATAATAAAAGTAGAGGAAATATTGAATGTACATGTCATACACAGCAAAAAGGGGACACTTGATGAAAATGAAAGGCAGATAATTCCACAATACCAGAAGGAAACATTTCCTGTTGCCCGGATGCTCACACTGACTGGACCGCTCTGCCAAAGGATACCACTCAGGCCAAGAATTCAATAAAATGCAAAGAAGTATTGAGCTTTCTTATAGACAGTAAGACTTTCTGCAGTTACAATAATTAATGCCAAGAAAAAGAACATTAGAGAAAAATATGAGAACTCATACTCTACTATTCAGTCCAGTCACTTACTTACTATCTCAGAGATTACGCTGAAATCTTCATTAGACCACAGACAGGGCAGATAATACAATGTCTGGTTATTGTGAACTCTATCAGATACAGGACACTGAGCAGATGGATCAGGGGGCTGTTACAGAAAAGCAATTCCCACTATCCTGTCTATGCTATAAATATGCATTTTTGTAAGGCCATCTAATAGCAATTGACTGTCAGTTAACAGACATGGATTTCCTCATCTATTTTTTAATGCATTTTTATTAAGAAGTAAATAGCTAGGATTTGCCAGGCTAAAGTTTGAGCACAAATTTTACCTACAGAACTGCTGATGAATATATATTTTTAAAATTATTATCCTGATTTTAAAATCAGATTGGTCCATTAAATGATGCGAAATGGCTCAAGAAACGCACATAGTGCTTGAAACCCTTTTCTTCCGTACTATAACTTTTTACAACACACAGGATTCAGGAGCCAGACAGATAGGACGCTCGGTATCTTTTATTTTCTTCAAATACTCTGTCTTTAAAATACTACTCCAGTGGTTTCTGACAACTGCTTAGGGTAATTTTGCTTAGCCTAGCGGAATGTCCTGGAAACTACTGGCAATGATTTAGCTCCCAAAATTGGAACACATTTAGCAGAGACAGAAAGCCTATGAACAAATAATGGACAAATGCCAGAGTAAATAAATGTGGTTCATGAGCTGTGGTCAGAAATGTCTCTCTTTCAGTATGCAGTGCAAATCTCTTGCCAACATTTACCATAAAGTTATTACACAAAGCAGTTTTTCCTCTCAGTAAGACAAACTCAGTGAAAGACTGCTTCTAGTCTAGCAGCCTACCATTAAGGCTGCAATAGCTTGTCATGCCAGAAGAAAACCTGTGTGCAGTGGTCTCATTTCAAGCTGCGCCTTTCATTTTGTGAGTCAGGTTTCCATGCAAAAAAGAGAGCGAGCAAGAGAGACTCCTCACAGTTCAACACTCCTTCAGGAGACCACGACGAACCACGGAGCAAATTCGGGTCCTCTCATCTCCCAAACCCAGCTCTTGGCCCTTGCCACACAAGTCCTTATAAAGCACTTTATGAATTATCGTTACAGAGAGAGGCATCACAGGCGTTGCCACCATGTAGCAGTACCACCTTCCTTTTCAAGCTCTGTCAGTGGCTCCAAGAAAGGAAAGGGCAGACATAGATCGGCATCACACTGTTATTGCTACTTTTTTTTAAAGTCAGCTCCTTCACCATGTTTTGCAGGATGATTTCAAGTATTTGCACCGAGAAGTCCCAACACAGTCCCAACTGTGTGGATGAGGCTTCTGCTCTAGACTCCCGAAGCCTTAGCAATCCTCGGAGGAGGTGACTCATGTCATATACAGAATTCTGCAGGAGAAACTAATGAACTTGCAAAGCCTCTCTCTATCGTTAGGAATTCTGACTCAAAAGCTAAATAGCCAGAGGTGGCTGTGATTGGCCATTTTCCCACCAAAAAGGCCTTTCCAGCTATTAACTTCCCACTGCAAGAACAGAAGGAAAAGAAGTTTGGAGGAAGGGCTCAGTCATTCTCTGGCAGTTTGGGGTTGAACCAATACAAGGGTAAAACAGATGAGGGAACCAAAATTATATTGTTCTGCAGTGCGTAGTTTTCCTTGTACTAATAGCTGGAAATGCAGAAATGGAGACTAAAATCTCTGCATGCTGGATATCTGTGTTAAACCATAAAGTGTATGAGCCCCAGGCACACTGCCACACTGAGCTATTATGAGCTCCATCTCTTGGCATTTGAATGAGAGCGCATCTGGTTGAAGAAATGAGATCTGATTTTTGTTAAAAACCTTGCTCTACCTTCTCTCCCACCCATGCAGACATACAGCCACACACCGTCCCCCAGCAGCTAGAGAAGCATGGGAGTTAAAGCAGAAGAGGAGTCCTAATAGAAATGGCTAATAGGAATCTTGTCATTTACAACTTCATGAAATCCTTAATAAATGTTGTTCTTGCAGTTTCCTGGATTTTCACCATCGGCAGAATCCAGACAAGCAGAGCTAAATGATTTCAGTGACACCAGTCAGAAGCTGAACTGATGCTAGAAACCATCCTACTTTTTGAATTTGGAATATTTCTGTATATGAAAACCACTGAGCCCGCTCCAAGTCTTCCCTAACAAGAACTGAATGGATTTGCTTTACTCTAACCTATCCCTTTAATGAACATGCATCATTCTGTTCTTTGCCCGGCAGATGTAATAATAGCAATGTCTGGTGAGCTTCTGCAAGGAGCCCTGCAATAAAAGCACCTTCCCCTCCAGCCAAGTTAAAAGAGAACAGGCTGACATGTATTGGAAATGCATGGGCAATATAATGATAGCAAATTACTTTGAAAAGAAAAAGGTTCTGTGGCGCACATGTCATTTCAATCCACGGTTACGACGCAGCGCTTCAGCTCCATCTTTTGTGCTTCCCTCCAGTCCTACCTCTCCCGCACCCCCAGCTTTGGAGCGAGCTGTCCCTGCGCTGCAGATCAAAAGGAATAGCTTCGCTACAAAGGCGAGCAGAGCCCGCGAATCCACCCCCCCCCCCCCGAACTCAACGTGGCAGCCTGGTCCCCCCTCCATTACTGTTTTAAGAGCACTTTGGAAAAGTTCAGTCTTTTTGGTCCCTCCTGATGAATTCCTCTGACCGGGCCGTTCCTGCTAGTGCCTGTTCTCCTGCTAAGCCCCGTCCAGGCTGTGCCATGAGGCTTTTGTCACAACAATGGGTCTTCGGAGATGGTGACAGAACATCTCCTAACGCCCAGAAAAATGGAGCTTAGCCATTATTTCTAGAATATATTTAAGCCCTTTGGGAGGTTGCTATTGAAAAGACCAGGGATGTTGATTATCGTTTTTTTGTTAAGATGCCTAACAAATCTAAAGATTGTCTAGTGCTCTAAGGAGCAGCTTGGTGTGCCTGGCAAGGTGGGCTATCACTGTGGGGCCAGAGCTATCTGACGCGAAGAGAGAGATCATGTTATCATCTTATTTATCCCTCTGCACTCTTTCTGCATCCACCCTCTACTTCTTTGACCCTTGGGCTGTGTTTGTGCAATTCTGAATACATTTTACAAAGCGCTGGTTTTATTTTTGCTCAAAACTTTTAGGCTTTTTCAGCTGCACGAAAAAACACAATTGCGAAATGATGTAAATCACACTCATCCACCTTTCTGATGTGTAATGCGGTCAGAGTATCTGGACATTGTCAGGGCATTGTAGCGCATATCCCAGAGTGACTTTGTTATAAGAAAGGAGTTTAATTTTTTCCTCTTTTGTAACCTTGTGAAATTTCCACATTAAAAAGCAATCACATCTTTCAAACCAGCAATGATTGTGTTTGGCATAATGGCTGTAAACCCCCAGTGTGCAGAGCTGAGCTTGTTTTCACTAAAACTAAATCAGCTTTCAAAATAAATGATCTGCAACAACATTATATTCCCCAAATCTTATAATCCTATTAACAGAGTTGGTCTTTTTTTTCATTGCCACCAGACTGACAAGATTGGCTCAGTTTCAAGGGGGGGGAACAGAAAGTCAGTTGAGGAGGTAGCCAAGACATGCACTGCAAGCCTAGGACCAGCCCTGCCAGGGCCTGTGGTTAGAAGCTCTTAACGACTATTGTAAACCCTTAAATATAATCATCTGTATTTCACCTCTACCTAATGCACTTCATGTGTAGCATGTTTATCTGCTCACACAGTCATTCAAGAGACTCAACAAATAGCCCTGTTTGAAGAAGCGAGAGGAGACCGGGTTGCCATGACTCTTCCAATGAATAAGACTTCTATCAAAATTACATAACAGTGCCAATGTGGTAAATGCAAATGTGTCCAAATTAGCCTGGGCAAAATCTCTTTGCCAGAAGTGGAAATTATGTGGTAATATCAAAAGGCAACTTTACTTATATATAATTCCAGGTTTCTCTACAAGTATTTTTTTTGGAAAAAAGTCAGGAGGACTAAATCTCGCGCTCCTTTCCCTGGGTCTGCCCTCCGTGCCCCCCCAGATCGCAGGCAGAGGGCCGGGGAGAAGCTGGGAGAGCTGGCAGGACCCTACCGGAGCCCCCCTCTCTCCTTTCCTGAGCAAACGGCACCTTGAAGTCATTGAAAGCTTTGCTGTCTTAAAACATGACTAAAAAGGTGCAATAATTGGCCCGGGAAAAAGAAATATTCACGATAATTTAAGAAGTTTTCTTTTCCTTTCAGAAAGAGGAAGGAACACCCAGAAAGTGCAGGGTTGATACCGAAGGAGAGCCAGAGAATCACGATCCCCCCAAAATGTGTCTATGGTGTTATTTGTACAGGGGTCCTATCAGTTAGGAAAACATCCTCCTGCAAACCCCGTGTTTCCCATACAGTGTTGCGGCCGCGGTGCTGGGGCATGAGGTCGGCTGGGAAGGTGCCCTGTATCCCGCTGGGCGCCCGCTCTCGCGCTTGCTGCCCCGCGCTCGTACTCAGCAAAGCTACCGGGCGATAGCATGAATTACTTGCAGCAGCAGTATGAGTCCCTTCAAATCAAACACTGGATGTTCAGCAAAGCTAATGGAAGCAAATGGCAGCAAGAAATGTGTGCGTGTGTGTGTGTGCGCGCGCGTGTGCACATGCGTGCGTGTGTGCACTGGGGTGCTGAGGCTTAGATATACATTGCCCTCCCAGAAGCCTTTTCATTTTTATTGCAACTCACTGAAGCAACGAAATGCTGACTGAGGAATGTAAATAGGGTCTTTATTTTTTAACATTTTCCTTTTATGAGTTCACCAGAGCAGTAGTGGTTTCCTCACGCTACAGATCAAAAGTTGACAGGTCCCTCTAACCACAAGAAAAGACATTGCAGCAGCAGCAGCAGTCACTAGGCAGAAGGAGCTATTGCGATAGCAGCTGTCGCATGCCTGAGTGCTGCTGCTCCTTTGGTTGTTTACTAAATGGATTTGCAACAGCTTTATGTGAAATTTAAAACTGTAAAGTAAAAAAAATAAGATTATAAAGTAAATAGACACAGTCCTTTCTGTGCAAACATAACACCTGCTTCTGTTCCCCTTGCCTCTTGCTAATGCTGGCAGCTGAAATTTGTTTTCGATGAACTCAGTGATGAATAAATTACTGAAATCAGGCCAAAACTGCTACCACTGAAACCCAGGAGAGGTGTGCCGTTGATGGTATGGGGAACACCTCAATTGGTATTGCAGTCCCAAATATTTAAAAATCAGTGCTGAGATTCCTGGAGTAATGAGTTTGGCTTAAAAATCAGATCTAAGAAATGGGTATTCTATTTGATCTGATTTCTGGTTTTTAAGCTTTTAGAAGATTATATGGCTGAGCTTTTCTCTATAACCAAGAAAATTTGAATCTTGAAAAAATAAACAAAGGAAAGCTGATATTCTGCCAGACCATTTCTGCCAGGAGCTGGGATTTCAACAGTGCAAGCGATCCCAAAACTTGTGATAAAATCGTAAGGGCTGGTCACAGCATAGGAAGGCCCACAGACTGATCAAAGTTTTCGTATCAGGCTGCAATTCTGCAAACATTTGTCCATATTAGGAATTGTGTGCAAGTCCCTGGCCCCACAGAAGTAAATAGGATCTGATATGTAAAATCACTGTATAGACGAGTAATTTCAGCATCAGACTCAGAAGTTATTACAGTCTCTTCCACTATTATGGTTTTAAAAACTGCAGCTACAGGTAGGAATTTTCCATGCACATTGTTGTTGGGATGTTACTAGTCTTGCAATAACAAAGAAACCTACCTGTCGAGAATAGATCCAAACTGCATCTATTCACTGAATTTATTAAGTGCCCATATTATTCCTCAAGTATAATTCCTGATACTAAAAATAATAATATCAATAAGGCAAGGATTTGCCTAGGGGTTCTTCAATGAATTCTGCTTAGGTATGGGTTCTTTTCTGGCTGAATATTTTATTGAAGATGTAAAGAAATAATTCAAAAGCTATCAGCTTTGAGTATTCAAAGACTCTTATTAATTCCAGCAAAATAAATAAAATAAATACAGTATAAAATAGAGTAGATCCCTTCTATGGCTTATGCCTTCATTTCAGGAGAAGAATGAATGGTTCAGATCACTTAATATCTGGATGTGTAAAATGTTGTCTCAATTCTCTTAATTGCCAGAGCGGTGCATTTGAGATGCTGGAGCAGGCTGAGTGAGTGCAAGCTGCTGAGTGAAGAATTAGGCATTTGGGCAAATACCTTGCTCAATGGGAATCACTCTGTGAAGGGCTGGGTGTGATCACCAAAGTGCGGTGCCAATGGTGGGACTGTACAATTTTTTTCTCTTGAGAATTCTTTGTTCAGCATCCAAGAGAAATCTATCATAACAAATGACTGAGGGCAGACAATAATTTGGTGAGACAATAATCTAGGTGAGATTTGCAGAGGAGCAAAGGAGATTGAGATGCACAAGTTTCACAGTTTTTATTTGGGATTTGAGAAGCTCAGACCCTTAATCAGGTATGAAAGTGTCAGTTTATATGCTAGCTCCTAACTATCAAGGTTTTACTGTAAACAATGGTAGAAAAAAGTACTGGAATAATTATGAAAAATATACTGACATTTTCCTTTTAAGAAATTTCAGCTTCTTCCTGAAGAAACATTTTTCTAAGGCAATTTACTCAGATAATAATAGAACTGTATTTATGTAGCTGAAAAGATTAGTGACTATCTTGAGAGAAAACAACAGATTCCATCTACCCATCTGGGAACTACTGCAAGTTACAGTTGCAGAGGGAAAAAATGAGGTCCAAAAAAACTCATGCCAGGAAGAAGCTGGCACGAGTACCTAATACCCAATTCACCGGACTATCTTTAACTGGCAGGCCTTCTGCGAACCTTGACTGCAGTGCATATAATAAGCTAGGAGTCTAAGGGCTTGTGTTTGCACTGCAGAAGTGTTCAGTCAGCATAGCATAAACTTATAAAGTGCTCTCCAAACAGGCGGAGGGCTCACTGAAGTTTCCTCTCCAGTTGTTCCAAAGCCCCAGCCAAAAATCTCAGTGGGATTTCCCAGAGGAATTGCAGATCAGGCACCGCGGAGCTGCAGCGAAAAGTCAGGACTGGGGCTTTGTGTATTTGCCACTCTCTTCCAAGGGCTCCTGGGACAGATCCCTGCTTGCCATGGGTGACCTGGGACCATCAACAGTGCCACTCAGCCATTTTCATATTAGTCCACACCATTTTCCTTGCATCAGTTTTATCCCTTCTGTGGTGTGGTACAGTTTTACCATCTTTCACTGTTTGACTGAAAGTGATTCTGTAAAGGACATTTTTTAAAGCTCAGTGGCTAGAGTCACTTGGTTACATGGTAATCTCAGCTTCTGTTTAAAAAAATATTCTAGGCCCTCAAGATTGTAGTGAGCAGATTGTATGTTTGAACCTTTGGGGCTTGTAGAAGGCAAATAAAAATACCTAATGCATATATTTTTAATTTCATGGTTTGGGGTGGAAGACTAGTGCTTTACTGTATCATAAGACTGGCAATAGTGTACTTGGTTTCCAACCAAGCTAAGAAGACTTTTTTAACGTGGTTCCAACAGGGCTGACTTTTCTTCTCTTGGCCCTTGTTTATTTCTGGAGCATGATGTGCTTGTGGCTTGGCAAATAAGTCTCTCTGGACCATTGCAATACTTCATTGGTGCATGTACAACTATTGGGACACCAGCTGTAAACCAGAAGTGAATTCTCATTTTCTTTTTGTTTCAGACTCTGGCATGGTAGACATTATAACCTTGGTATTTTCTGAAAAGGCAACAAAATGGTTTTAAAAGTCTTACATTTTGTGGTATGAAAAATATGGACAGAGAAAACAAACACCTCCAATCAGCAGCTTTTTCAGCTTAATGGCCCATTCTAGGGTGGATGCTTTATGCCTTTCTTTGCTTGCAGGGCCACATATTTCTTTCTGAATCTTACTCTAAATGTAGAGGTCATATTAGGCCAAATATTATTGTCCACAACTAGATTTTATCTGCATTCTGTGGTAGGAAAATAGGCTTCCAAGAACACCATCTGTCTAGAGGAATCACTACCTTTCTGTAGCTTTCTTGGCTTAAAGGGGCATATTTTTCATTTCTCTCTATGTTTTAAATGTATAACGGTGCTTTTAGATGATGACAAAAGTCAGTTTTTAAATACAAAAACAAGTAAAATAACAAAGAGCACGAAAAAGTACTTCAAAAGAAGAGAGGGAGTAGCTAAGGTTTTGTGTCTCAAATGGGCTCCTCAGTTAAAAACAACTGGAACGTTTCAAAGGCTTTTACATTTCACATTTCACCCCCAAATCCTTAATGGAAGAGTTATCCTTAACTCTTTCCCTGGTTGTTGTTGTTCTTGTTTTTTTTTTTTTTTGGTAGATTTCAGGGTGTTAGAAAGTGCGAGGAGGCATCCAGGGAACAGAGCAGCTCAGATATCTGTCATCACGGAAGACAGCTTTCGATGTCTGCAGTATGTGAACCCTCCCATGTACCTGCATGAGGTTAATCAGGCCTAAGGATTGGAATACAAAATCCTTTCTTACTCTTTTGAGCCATCCCATAAATGGTTGCACTTCAGAGAAACCATTAGGCATCTAGGCACTCTAGGGTGGGATCATGAAGGACTCAAATGATTTAGAGGCCATTATTCTGTCCAAATGGACACAAGCCCTATGCATAGCTCTATAGGGTGAGATACATGTATACTGAAATTTGTCATAGATTCCTGAGTTCCAGCCAGCAGTGACCAAATTTCGTTGGCTACAGGCATATAAATGTGAAGAAAAACAAATGAACCATGTTCAAGGAGCAGCACTACAGAAAATAGTTGGTGGGTATCTTCTGATGAAAAAATATATAGCAGCATGACAGACCAGCCAGAGACAGGACCGCTCAACCATGGATGATGGGAATTCCTTAAGAGTTCTTGTGCTCACGCTATTTGCTACCAACCAGCTATGGTCCTTTCCAAGAGGGTGGCATAGTCTTATGGTTTCACTTTGACTGTTTGGGGAGTTCTTTTGCTAGGTCGGCAGTGTCTCGTCCGGCCACATTTCTCTTCCTGTTTACACTTTTCTGCCAAAATTGAGAGTGCAGAGTACTGCAGAGAAACAGCTCTGGAGGAGAAGCAACAGTCGAGGAAGGAGTGGAGGCCATCCGTGGGGGTGACTCTAGGGGAGATGTGATTCATTGAGACACCCTCTGGTTCTGCCACAGTGGTAAGAAGGTGGCAGACCCCAGTGTTGCTGGAAAACATTCTGAGAAAGCTCAGTAAGTGGTTTCTTGGCCTCAGTGTGGGCCTTTCCCGCTTAAAGGTACAATTTAACACTTTAACTATAAACTGCTTGGTTCAGAAATTTCTGTCTTATGCCTTAAACATTGATGGCACTTAACAAATAAAGTGCTGCCTCTCTTCTCCTCCTCTCCCCATCTTTTTTCTTTTCTTGTTGATCACGCTGTCTGTCTCACTCTCCATACTGCTGCTGAACTCATACTTTCACTCCAGGTAAGCTGGGATCACCTCTCAATCTTCCCCCATGATAATTTCTCTCTTTAAGTTCTTCATTTTCAGTGCAAAAATCTGCAGTGCACTGAAAGTGATAGCATGGAGGCAGGATGACTGGAAGGAAGGTAAAACTGAAAAGCCATAGGATCAACAATGTTAACTTTTGTTCATTAAAGACCTCCATATTTCACATGTGGAAGAAGTTGCTGCAGAATTTGCCATCCTCTGCAACAGATAATCTAAGACTCCAGGAGCTTCAGTTTATAAACCTGGTTTAAACTTCGCACAGAATATGCTCAAGTTTGAATATATTCATTAATTTCAGATGGAAATTCTTTTCAGTGCATTTAACATTTTAATCAGTTGACATTTGTTGCTACTTCATTAAGACTTAAATACCCCAACTGAGATTAGGCTCCCTTGTATCCAACACTGAGTAGATGAGAAGTTCTCTGCCCTAAAGAATTTCATGTCTAGATACACAAGAGAGCAAGAGATGGGAAAGGAAGAAGGAAGACACAGAGGCATAAAAAGATGCAGGAATTTGTCGTAGGACACATGACAGAACAGTATCAGTGATCTGACAAGAAACTAAGGCTCCTAGCACCTGAGTCAATGCCCTGTCCACTGAGCTATGGTAATAACAGCAAGGAGTCCTGCTGATGAGGAGGTAATGTTGGTATTCATAGCAAGATTAACCAATATATTGTGTCCACTAGAGATGACTCAGAATTCATATATACAAAGGGCATGTTTGCCACAAATTCATTGAATCCTTTTAACCTTTTTCCATTTATGTCTGAATATTAACACTTTGAAATACTCAGAACCAGAGTTTAACAAGCTAGAAGAGCTGGATTATGGATATTACTGTGCCCCTTCAATTTCATTAAATGGCATGCAAAATAATTATCAGTCATTGAGTTTCCCCTCCTCAGAGACAGACCAAAGGGGCTCAATTATTGCTACAGAATACAATAGGAAAAAGAAGATAAAGAGAGATTTAAAAAAGTGAGTAACAAAGCAACAGCCTAAGTGGGCTGTTCTGAAGGGACCATGGGCCATGCAGCCCCGCAAAAAGATAAGCAGCGACTCCAAATGGATGTTCATAGTTTCCGGATAACCCTTTAGACCTTTGGAATCAGCCACAGTGTCCAGAGATCAGAATGAGCAGAATTTAACTCTTGTACATGGTAGAGGGAAAACAATTATTTCTTACTTTCCCCTCTCCTGCTGGTGAGGCAGAGAGGGACAGTAGATTGCTCAGTGGCCTCGCTCACAGAAGAGCTGGGGTTAATTTTCAGCTTGGGAAAGTCCCTTTGTGTTTCAGGGTTTTAGTCTGTGAAGATGACTAATGGCTGAATCCTCTGTAAGCACTCTGAAGGCTCTACCTGGGAAAGCTGTGTGAGGTGTATGGACTTCTGTTAGAATGACCTGCTTTTGACTAATTAAAACTCAGAGCAGAACTTTCTTTTCAAACAGCCACCATTTAAGAACGTCGCTTCACTGCTAATGGTACTGGTTGCCTTCTTGATCAAAAGATGTGTTTTAAAATAAAGCCTGAATTACTTTTTTTGGACTCAAATAAAGCTTTTGACCATTTTCAGATGACCACTATATAAACAATACTACAAGGAAAATAGCAAATTTTGAATCTGAAGTTTCAAAGAGCCTCTCCACAAAGGTGAGTCATCACAGCTTGCCTGCGAGGAAACTGAAGGGGCAGGGCAAGGCCACCTACCCTTGAATGCAGCTCCACTTTATATGTCTTTTTTCCTTTTCTTCTGGCAGTTCATTAGTCATCATAACAAAAGTATTTACCAGATAACTTGAAGTAGACAATATTCACAGCAACAGGAAGGATTTCTACAAGAATTCCTTATCAGCCCTCTTTCATCTGAATCCTTTAATTCACTCAGAGTGCCTGATTGGAGCTTCTGCAGTATGAGAGCAATGTATGACGGACAAAAGTCCTGCATTAATGGAGAATGACCGAGATGACCCACTAAGTCTTTTTCCCTGACAGGTTCTACCATTTTGAAGCACATGCTTGAGCACATTGTAGTAGTGCTAAAAGCTCACACACTTGCTGCCAGACAGAGCAATGTGTGATGTCTCCATGCTTGAATGAAACAGTGTGGAGATGTGGGATGAAGATGCATCTGAAATATGGCCCTTTCTCCAGCAGGAGCTGGAGGCTGTTATGTTCCCTCTACGGCAAATCAAAGCACTTCAGAGCATAAACCACCCTGACAAAGAGACAGAGAGAGGGTTACTATGGCCATCTCAGTAATGGAACCAAAGTTGAATAAGGGTAAACTGAAGAAATTTTCCTTCTCTCATCTCCTGTGTCCCTTATGGATGTTTCCTCTGAGACTATTTGTTCATCTGCCTGTATGAATTAGGATGTAGACTTCTGAGCTTGAAATTCTGGTGTGAGGACCTGACCCCACCATTAGAGGTGCTTCGTACTCCTTGAAATGTAGGCTCATAGTGTCTTTGTAGCTAGAATTAAAGCCCACTTCCAAAAATACATCCTTCTGAGGTTATGCATTGCACTTCTCAACATCTCAATATAATGTATTTTCCATGTGGATTTGGCTGAACCCACTATAATAGTTATCACAGTCTGACATATTTACCATGGAAAGATTACTAGACCACTAAGAAGAAGGGCTACAGTTCAAAGGCTCGGCTGGTACATGTTCAGATTTCATTGTGTAAATATAAATAGCCCTGAAATAAATGCTCAAATGCAAATTGTGAGGCTATTAGTGAGGGCAACTTCAGACTCCAAACCCAGAACTGCACAGGAATTTCATGGCTGGTCACTCTCACAGGTTTAGCTAAAGCCCTTGTCTTGCCTGCAGCCAAGAAGTCGAGAGAAAAAGGCAGATTTCCAGCCCCAACGCCTGCAACAGCCCTTGACAGGAAGAAAAGGCTTGTGGCTGTTACACAGGCTGTGGAGCAGGCTGGTGCTCCAAAGATCTTGGTTACCATCCTAATATTTGGATTTGGGTAAGTTTCTCTCTCCTTGAGTCAAACTCAATTTTCTCTGTGAAAATGGGAGATAATGATACTTCCCTAAGCAATAAGAGCAAAGTTAGTGTGATACTCAGTTGCTCTGATAATGACTGCTGTATTAAAGCCAAATAAAGAAACAAAATCTCCAGTACAAACGTATATGGTCTTTTCAGTTAAAACATAAACCAATTTTCTATATCCATAGTACTTGCTCGAAGCTAGAACTCCACAGAGAAGCCAAGCAGGGTGGTCCTAATGTGATAATTTTGGGTTTCTGGTGGCAAAAGGCTCCTTTTCTTTTCCAAAAAAAAGTATTTTTCTTAACGTATTGAAAAACAGCCACACAAAGACCAACATTCCCTAGCTTTTGCATTAAAAAAAGAGATGTACTCATAAAATGCAGATGACGGGCAGCTTTCCGGTAGTCACAAGTCAGCGTATTCAAAGCACTAATGTATGCTATTTGTTGAAAGCTAGTATCTAAAATCAGATCAGTTCTGGCTGAAGACTACTTTAATTACAGTCATTTTAAACGTGACACCTTGTTCATCAGCTCTCAGTTATAATTTTAAATAGAATCAAAGTTAATCTGAATGCCATAAGATCTCTCTGTTTCTTCTGAGTTGATTTTTCTCCTACATCTGGATTCTCTTCTAATTAAGATACACTGTTATTATATCCTCTACTTACACCCACATTTTATGACTGTCAGTGACCAAGATTATTCCTCTTTTATCTATCAGGTCAGCAGTGTCAATGGAGTCTTCCCACCATAATTTCTGTGTCAACAGTATTGGGATCCCTAGGTGTACTTCCACCCCAGCACTGCTCAGGCCCACAGCATTTAAACTTCTAACATCAGGCAAGGATGGAGCCATTCTGCCTAGTAATGCTAAGGCACAACCAACATCAAGGTAATAAATATCAAATACCAAAGCAGCATCAACATGGCATATATCAGAGTTGTGGAAAGAAAGAATTTTTCTGATTCATCAGCAGCTCCATAAAGTCAAAAAGATTTCCTTGCCATTTCAACTGAAATATTCTGTTTGATTCCCAAATTAAATGTTTTATTTTGAAACTGAGATTTTAAAAAATGTTTTCAATTTTATTTCAAAGAAAGTTGAGAGGCATTTCAAAACAAAAGGTTGTTTTGAAAAGAAACACTGATTCCTTAATTTTGAAAATGTCACAACAAAACTTTTCAGGGAATTTCTCCTTGGTTTTGTGTGTGAAACAGTTTGGTGAAATGGACACATTCTTGGAAAGTTTCCATGTTGCCAGATCTGCAGTTTTCACACAGCAGAGCCCTGATGAAAAACTATTGTCCACCCTAATTAGTCCTTAATTTCTTAAATCTGATGTCACTCCTTCCCTCTCCTAATAGCATTTATATTTCAAAGCATAATGCGCAGCTTTCCTCAGAAGGAAGACAGCCCTCAGAAAAACAAAATTCTAAAAATTATTACATACGAATGCAGGATGGGCACAGCCTGTGCCATGAGCTATCAGCATTACATTGACTCTGTCAAAATGATGCAACTCAGAATAGAATTTAAAACACTACATTTTTCTATCAATGACATCTCATCAAAAATGTTTCATATTCTAAAATTAATTAAAAATTTAGCAGTTAAATCACCAGCACCAAAGTTCAGCTGAAGTCAGTCTGGTTTCCTGTTCCACTTAAAGACCTGCTAATGTCACCAGACCTTGGTAGGACAGCCGTGCAACCTTAGACTTGTAAGGCTCAGTCCTTCTCTCAGTTCAGCAATGGAAACTGGAAGAGGTATACAATATCTGGACTATTCAGGAAGTATTAGATGTTCCTGCATACCTGCCCTGTTGTAGACAATTATGCCATCAACCTCTTAACTAGGTCTGATGTCAATAACTTTCAATAAAATTTGAAGATTCATTCTTTTTTGGGCACTACACTGATTACTTTCTCTGAAATGAAACAAATTTTGAGATAGAATAAGTTCTATATTTTCCATGAGTTTGGCAGCTGGAGGAACATTAGTTTCCTTCAGTGTCTTGAAGAAACCAAATGCACTACCCAAAGATGGAGTGTTAGACACATTTTAATTTTTAAAACTTAATTGAAGGAATTACTAAAGTGCAAAATGGTTGGATAATAATCTTAAATATGTAGTAAAAATCACAGTTATACAATCTGTACATAATGCTTTTCTTGTGGGACTCTTAGAGAATTATTAGCCCTGCTCCTCTGCAGAGGTAGTGCTTTGACCACTTGAGGGATGTTTTATGCGATGCATGTGCGGTTGTGTCGATGTCCTATAGGGAAGTTTAAAGAAGAAATTCTGTAGCAACCACACTCATCTTGAACAACGGACAACAACAGCTTTTCAGGTTTGTTTCTTTCCCCTGGTTCCAAGAGGGAAGAGAGTCACTTTATCTGCAATCATTGTAACTTAATTCAATCAGGAATACTAATGTGAAGAAGAGATTCAGAGAAATGTTTCTATCAGCTTCCTATCTGTGTGAAAGAAATGCATCCTACGCCATTGTATCTTTTCTCCCAAAACCACTCCATTTCTCATCCCTCCCTCTAGAGAGATTTTTTCTGGTGCCCCAGAAGCCACAGAGAGCTTACACCAGGTCAGAGCAGAGAATCTGCATCTTCTCAGGTTGAACAACATCTGGAGTCTAGATCTTTCTGTTCCCGAATGAGCACCAGCTCTGGGCTGGTACTATCAGCATTTCCCCTTTCTGTCTTGTCATCAAAAAGAGACGTGTATACCAGCCAAGGCACTCTGCCTCATTCCTGCGTTAAGTACAAACATGGGAAGGTGTGTTCCCACCTGACAGAAGCACCTTCTGCTGCCTGGGAGGAGGACAATGTTTCACACGTGTCTTTGGCAGCTCCAGCTGACCGCACTGAAAGCTTTCACAGCTGTGAAATTGATTCTATGAATTCGATCTTTACAGTCTAACTTGGCATCATGAATTTCATGCCTGTAACCAACTGCTTGATTTTTCAGTAGTGCCAGACCAGATCTCACTACACCTCTGTTTCTCTTTGGAGTAGGTCACAAGAAACCATTTCCAGGACTGAAATTGCAATCTGTCAATCATGTCCACCTTCTAGGTGCATAAAAGGAGAGGAAGAAAAACACACTGAGCCTGCCAAAATCCCCATGTCAGCACGTGCTTTTTCGTCGTTGAATATCAAAGTATTCAAGCTTAATCCTGCACTTCTTCCTGCAGGACAAGAAGTCTCTGAGTCAATTGTGCATACAGAAAAGAACCTCTTCCCCTCCAAAACAGGGAGTTGTTTTACAGCAGAAAGTGCTACACGCACACGCACACACTCACACATCCAACGACTCACTGAAATCAGAGAAGAACGACAGGGCTATTCTTTTTTTATCCTCTTGCCTCTTTGGCAAAACAAGAGTGGGTGGAGACAGACACTTCGGCTCCACGTTCACCTAAAAGCCCTTTCAAACTCCCAGCACGCTGAGCAACCCCAAGGCAGCCCTTTCTGTGTTCATTTCTGTGTGTTGACAGTGTGAGATGAGAATTTTAACTGGATCAGCTACCTTCCTGTGGTAAGGCACAATTTGAACGGATGTAGCAGAAGCGAGGTGCAGAGGTACAGCAGCAGACGAGTGCAGCCATGACACAGTGCAGTGGCGGCGAGCTCAGCCGTGTTTTCATGTGGGTAGAGCTGAAACTAATGCACCAAATCCCAAGCTGGATCCAAACCTGAGGCCACCACATGAAAGCGGTGCGAGGCTCCAGGTCTGGCTCGCACCACCCTACAACACACAAGAGATCGCCTGCGTGAGTGGAAAGGCAAGCGAGCTCCAAGCCACAAGGCAAATGGTTGTTTTGCGAGATTCTGGCCAAACCCACTTCCATGCGGGCCGTGTTAATGAGGTCTCTACTATGATAACATATCCTGCCTATCTGATTTTTGTATCAGTTTTCAACTAAAGGAAGATTTGTGTCATTTTATTGCTTGCGCTGCTCACAGTTGGCATCGAAGAGCTTCCCGGCCATCCTAAGAAAATGGCTAAGCCCAGGTAAGTTGATGAGGTTTAGGGGATACACAAAGAGAAGCAAAACTGGCCCCTGAGTGGAAAACTGCAACATATTGCTTTCTTCTAGAGCAATTTTGTCAGGATAGAAATGTTCTGGAGGCAAAGGGATTACACCAGACACGAACCTGTCCTGCTGTGTTTTGTAAAAAAATTGGGTGTGTAGAGTACAGCTGCCTTCAGGCAGGTTCAGCCTGCAAAACCTGTTCATCTTGGTAGAAAATAGGATTTACTGCCCTCAACTGCATCATCAGAGTTCTACTCCCATACTGAGTAGTATTTGTATTATTAAAAATTGTTTCTAACTTTATTTTAAAATACATACAAATGGAAAGAGATGCTTTACCTGTCTCAGAGAGCACTGAAGAAAATCCTGACCACACAGATGTGCAGCCAGAGTACAGTGGTGACTTGAGACTTACTGTGAAATTTCAGTGGTGGAATAGTGGATGGATCATGTTTCTTTCACGAAGTTCACACAAATTTCACTTTTGTGTAAGGCCCAGCATGAATGTTTCTTGCAAATGGAGCATCTGCTACTGCCAATTTAAATACAGAAGTACACATACATGCATGTGCGTGCATGCACACTCAGACACTGAAATATTGTTGGCATTTATGACTATTTAACTTTTCCTTAATGACCAAGTTTCTCTGACCCTTTTAATGGTGTATCAAGAGCACTAGAAGCAAAAGGTCATGGTTCTGTTTAGTGATCATATTACACTTTTCTGTAAATATTACAATATTCTTTAAACTATAAGTAACCTCTCTAATGACAATTCAAATTATTTGCTTTTTGTTCACTCAGACCCATTGACATTACAGATGTCAATTTTTAAGCATCGCTTAAAATTTAAATGTATAACTATGTGACACTCATAATATCAAAGAACTAATATTGCTTGGAAAACATTGTGAAAATGGTAAATGCTCTGAGCCCATATACGAAAATCTGACCAGTTGAGCTGTAGCTGGCTCAGTCTCCAGCTTTCACGTGACCTGGCTTTATAATGCTTCATGTTTAGTGCTGTCTCTTTGAGGCCATCAGATGCCTTTCACGTAGTGACTCACATATGCATTTTGAACTTGAGGGGAGGAGGTGAAAGAGGAGAAGGGCTGTTTGTGTGGGGGAGGAAGGGGGTATGTACACAATGCAATTTGACACACGTGCTGCAGATGATGAAGCAGGACAAGTAGGTTCTTCTGTACAGTCGCCGGGGAGAAGAGACTCCCCAGGGGATGTCTGGAAGCAGTAGCCCATCTTAGGTGCTCTGAATCGTCCACTGGAGGATCCATTGCCCACGTAGCCTTGAGAACCAGTGCTCCAACTTGGGCACTATGTGAGATGCTTGCAGTTATGTGCTACAAATACCCCCCAAAGTCCTCAGAAGTGAAAAGCCAGCAAAGCCAATCACAGGTACATGCAAATTCAGGTGATTATTTGGGTCTTACACTTCTGGGTGCCTTGGGAGTGAGTGCCACCCATCCCTCCTGGCAAGCTACCTCTTGTTAGCTGCTTTGCAAAAGCTGTTTATTGCCTGTCTCCCTCAGCATATGGAAGGGAATGGAGGTCTCTGATGAGCACTATGGAGTAAGAGCCTGAACATGGCAGGTTGCTACAGACCAGCTAGCACAAGATATCTTGCTCCACTGCATGGACTCAGCCCCACATGGGAGGAATGCTTTTAGGGGAGGATACGAGGCAGCAGACTCAGAGGTGCAGAGCTAGCAGTTAAAATCCTCACTGGGAGAGGTGGGATGCTCAAGAGAGCAGTGGGGGATGCTGAATACAAGGGGCTGAAGATGGGAGTTTGACAAATTTAGAATAACTTAAGGTTCTCCTTTCAAATCTTCTAGTTCACCAACAAAGAGAACAAGGAACAGATTCTGATCTCAGTGATGCTATTGCAAACATGGGTACGCCACTGATTTAAACTAGTACCAGAGATGATAATCTCATCCCCACTAAAGCTAGTGGTAAAACTCCCCATGGTTAAATGGAGTCCCAGTATCACCTCACTGGAACACTGGCATGGCAACTTTGAATACTGATAGGTCAGAGTCCAGAAATCCAGCTGTGTTCTTGCCTGCATCCTAATCAGTAATTTTAACCCAAATGAGATGCGTCACGGTTGCAACTAAGATCCGGGCTTCTGTATGCTTTAAAGTAAGGTTCTGCTTTTGGAGTTATTTGAATAGTCATGAAAAATAAGTTAATCCGGCTCATTTTCACGTACCAGCAAGCACATAGGACAGCAGGACTGTATAGGTACCTCCAGGGCCACATAACCCAACTCTGCCCAGTTGTAGGCAGCATCTCTTCTCAAACCTTTTGAGTTTCATCTTAAAGTCATTTTCCCTCCCCATTTTTTTTTCTCAGAGGAAGATTGTTCCAGAGTTTTTCTCCCCTTGTGACTGAAAACTGTCTTCTGCTCTCAAGATTTATTTGTTGCTGGTTTGTACCCATTTGTTCTTGTGCCATCATTGTTCTTTGGCTTACATAACTGTTCCACCTCCCTTACGTGTATCCCCTTCCACCCATCTCGTTTCTACCTCTCAGCTATTGTCTGGCCAGGCTAAACAACAGAGATCTTCCTGTTGACGGAGAAGACAGACTGTCCTCTCCCTGCTCAGCCTAGGAGCCTTTCTCTGCAGGTGGCCAGATCGGAATTACTCTTTCATGAATCGGGATGATCACAGTGATACACAGCATTTGAGATAAACTCTCACCAGGGACTTCACCAGCCAGAATTACATTAATACACTCTTATTTCCTATAGCCATTAGTTAATGTGTGTCCTGCAAATAAGGGTACAAAAAGAATCAGATCATTGATTTAGAATCATCTTGAAGCTGCGAAATTCCCTGTAAACTGTATGCAGATAGTTTGGGCAAATTTGTGGCATTTGAAAGTAGTTAGATTTCTGTTGATACTTCAAAAGTAATTAGAAGATGGGTAGGTGAAATCTTGGTGCTGCTTAAATTATAATGCAAGGAATAATATCACACCTCTATCATCATCATGATATTTAGACATGATGGTATCTAGCATTTTAAATGATCAAATAACAATTATTTAAATGCTACCATCTATAAAGCTTCTTGAATAATCTATAGCCAGCAAATCTGATAACACTATTAACAACATAAGAACCTGAGATAAAACATAGCATGTGTCTGTAAATTAGCTATGATGAAACCTTGAATTACTAAGTATTGCCAGTTGCATGGCAGCAGGACGGCAGATAGTGGGAAAAGATGGCAAGCTACTTTTGTTTTGGCAGTCAGTGATATGTTGAGGTATGAGTCCATGTGGACCAGATTCAGGTACCCACTCATAAAAGATCCTCACCAGCCAGCAGCTGCTGTGCTCCACTGCCAGGTGGACTGACATGCCAGACAGAGTGGCACGCACTGTCCGGTAGTCAGCATGTGTGCACATGACTCAACATCCCATGACGTTGCACGCACAGAGTCACCAGTTCATGCTCCCCTGCAGTACCTGGGGTCTTGAATGCTGTGGAAAACTCTGCAAACAAGTGCTCAGAAATATTAACCCTGCAAAGCCTGGAAGTTCTGGTCGTATTGGAAACCAAATTAATTCATTGCCTGTTAACTCAAGTTAGTGAAATGGATAATAAGTACAAATAAAGACCTTCAACATGTTTTTTTCAGGATACAAGTCCACATCCCTCATCATGCTTCTTAAAATAAGGTATATGTTGCTGAGTGGTGGGAAGGAGGTGTGGTCACAGATTATACAGAAAAGTATTGCAGTGCTGACTGTAGGCTGCATATGCACACATAAACAGACACCTTTCTGAACCAGGCAGAATAGGTAGGTCCTGTGCCTGAGTATGAAAAGAAAGATCAGTAATGGGAAAAGTGTCTTTAAGGAGTAGTTGTACAGCATAGTAGTGTTAGAAAGGGCCAGAAAACAGAGGTGGTCTCAAAACACTTCCTCATCGCCAACTGTCAAAAACGTTCTACCATCTCAAATAAGATGAGAAAACAACCAACAAAGCAAAACATGGAAAATATATACACACCCCCAAAACACTGATTTTTTTTGCGAATGCATGAAAATATTTGACTACCTTTTCCACTTAATCTGAGTTGATTGCTTACTAAGCACTGGCTTGGAAAGAAATCACCTGAGTCCTCAGCATTCTAGTGAAATTAATGTATCAGATCAGTTATATATTTCAGATTCATGCATGGTCTTCAGCAGTGGGGTCTAATATATGTCTGGTGTATCTCTTCATTCCATGCTGTAAACTCTGGAAATCACTCCTATGGTTTCCATACATCTATCAGCTCAACCCTGAGGGTCTGCTGAAAAAGCTAAGTCTTCAAGCTTTTTTCATATCTCAGGTAAATGTTCTTTCTTTCTTCCTGTTTATATGTAAAGGAATGTGAGAAATCAAAAAGCACCTCCAAAAATCATTCCTTTGATCAAATGCTCTGTATTATAACCAATTGATGGTGTATTTTTTTTTCTTGAAGTGCTGAGCAAGCTAAAGCCACAGGATATAAGTAACTTACATTAGTGCCTTTATCCAACAAGCATCCTACCCCGCACTGTTCAGAACTCCCATTGCGCTGCACTGCAGGTTAGTTCACTAATCCCACAGATCTCGCAGTCCCCACAAGCTGTACAAGCACAGCCTCAAAAGAACAAAGAGACAGGGAAGCACAATGCAAAAATCAGTCACTGCGCCCCACCTCCTCCTACTCCCGACACAGCAAGTGCCACATGTATTACATGAACTTAATCCAAGGAAAGTGCTACTGCACTCACAAAAGACACTTGCTTACAATTTATCCAAACAAATGTCCCCACTCTGTCAGGCATTTATGCAGAAGTGCTCTTCTCCTTCAGACACTTGCATAGGATTCAACCTTTTAGTCACCCACAGCTGACTCATACCACATAGAGAGGAGCAGTGATTTGCTCTGTACAGAGAAGTGTAGTCTTAGCTCAGCTGATGAGATTACTGTCAGTGGTAAAGAGTTGAACGTTAACCAAAAATAGGAGAGGAACAACGGTCCTTTTTCTTTTATAACACTCCCCTCCAAGATCTCCTCCTTGTCTTCTTCTGACTCTGAGAGGTATTCTCCCGCCCAGGACCAGTATCAGCATAGTTGGCCTAATAGGTTCTGGTGCCCCAAGCAAGACTAGATCGTAGGATACCATATGAGGTCAAAGACAGAAAAATTCCTTCAGGTTTTCCTGAAGAAAAATAAAGGCAGTAGGGTTTCACTGAGCTACAAAGAAAATATGCTAAAATAAACAAATTTTTGTTTGTCTTATTGGCAGCAGAAATATTACAATGACACACTCTTGTAGGTAGACATCGAGGCCAGTGCTTTAGTCTAGCGTCATTATTGCTTCTTTAGCCTCCCAAATTTTGAGGTAGAAAGATTTTTGCAGATGGAGATAAACTCCAACTGCATCCCCAGTCAATATCAAGCAGCTGCAGATGCTGCAAAACATTTCCTTTGCTCCAGTGGCATCTTGTATCTACATTTCTCGTCTTGTCTCTATATACGTCTAATCGCTCTCATAGATGTACACATATGTTAGCATGGAGGAATAAAATATCCCAGATGCACCCCCGCCACTCCCTTTGCTCCGTTTGTGCTTTCAGCAGAAAATCTTTGCCTGAAACCCAATGACCACTTGAAAATATAAGTCCTTCCTGAAGGACACCACCGTGTGGAAAGGTGTTGTGGGACCTTCGGGGCTGCATCTTCCTGGCATGGCACGGGGCAGTGGTTGCAGCATGGCAGTGCAGTCCTGTGCTGTGTGAGCTAGCAGGGCCCTGGCCTCCCAGATGGCCTCAGGAAGGGCACGTTCCCCAGCATCAGGCCAGCCTGGCATCCTCTCCCCATGACCTGGCAGGCTAAATGCATCATCTGCTACTTAGTCTGACAAGGGGCTGTGTCTCACATCCCGAAAGGAGATAGCGGGGAGGTTAGCCTCAGAGAAACTACGTCAGGCCCCTGCATTTTGGACTTTCTCTAGCCAGTGTGAAAGAGCTGTCCCTTAACTATTTGTCTGGAATTTCTAATGCTATAAAACATCATCTCCTGTGGAAATATGGAATATATGGAGAAAAAAGCCTGGTCAGGGATTCATCTGACTGCATTCTCATCTCCCAATGAAAGAAAAAGGGGATGAAAGTAGCAGAGTAACAAGAAGTTAGAGAAAATATGATTTGTCCTTTCCCCAGGTGGGCTCCAACCTGCTCTTTGGAGAAAAATAAGGCTAGGACCAGTAAAAAAAGATGTTTGAGATTTCTGTGGTGATTGCCCTTCTCTGCAATACAACTTAACAAGGTTTTACGCAAATTGACCTAAAAAAGATTTGCAGTTTCCACACATTCCTGTTTTATTTTGTGTCTTCTGGTAGGTGTTTTCTACTTTGCAAATTGCGCTAATAAATATTACAGTCATGACTCTCTTTGATGGCATCATATTTCCAGGTGTTTCCATTCCCTTGCATCTCCCAGTAGCATGCGACATTACCCAAGTGTGCAAGCAGTGTCTGTCTACAACTCTTCTTATCTCATTAGCTGGGTAGGCAAGAAAAAAACATTGAATATTATGAAACCACTGCCTCATTCTGGGAAAGCATCTGTAGAAGGTATCTCAGGAAACTGCCCTCTAGGCTTCCCTCTTGAATTTTTCCACCATTACTAATGCTGGTAGAGCTCCAGTGATAGTAATAGTGGCTAACACTGGCAGCCGCAATTTGCTCTGCTGCAGTGTGTCCTGGTTCATGTTAGGTGACACAAGAGCAAGGATGCTGAAGACTAGGTTACACTTGCCTCCCCACTGCCACTGGAGAGGCACCTGTGGCAATAACCATGCCACATTTTAGAGATGGAAAAAAATGTTGAGTGGAGGTCCCTGGAGGTTAGTCTGCATGGGGTAACCTGGATGTTACAAGGGCTGACTTGTTGTGGGATCATTTGTGTGCGTGTTACAGGCAGGCCTCACCTGCAGTGCAAGCCCTGGAGCCTGGGTGATGATTAGAGTTTGCTCCCAAAGAGCTGTAGAGAGGAGCTCAAATATCCGAGTGTGGCCCCAGTCTCTCATCCGTGCAGTCTGGACAGGTGGGACATGCACATCTTCTCTACCACCAGATATCCTGGCTTTTCCTGAGCCCCATGTAGACAGCCTGAGCCTGGGCTGCAGGCCGGGGAGCACCAAGGCAGGAGGTACCAGGGCCTCCTGGTACAAGGGCACAGACACACCTGAGGAGCCGCTTCCCCTGCCAGAGGTACCCGAGGCTGGAGCCTGGTTTCAAATAAAAGCTCTGCAAACTGTGGTCCCTCTTGTTGACCCCTAGTTACATTCTGCCATAAGTTTTACTGTCCTAGGCACTTCCTTGCGCATGGCAATTGGTTCTAATTTTTGCTTTGCTTCCCTTTTTTGAACCGATACCAAAGATGTTTGCCTGAAACACTTCTCAGTGACTGAAATGAAGGTTCAACTTTCTCTTACCTTTTACAGTCCTTAGAGTTTGACATCGTGTCTTCTAAATGCAAGTGGATCATATTTTGAGAGCAATGGGTATGGTGGCCCTGATCATTATTTACAGTCATTGTCTAGTTAGTTTAATTTGCGTCTGAATTTGTTAGCTAATTACGCAGGCACATGCACACCGACAGAAACCCTTTGGCCCATTCCCAGAGATAAAGGAACCCAGAGCAGGCATTGCCAGCATGCTAAAAAGTTTGCTCCACCAGTTATCTGGTAGATCTTTAAAATAAAATTGTTTAATACACCATCAAATGAAAATACAGAACCACCATAACAAGGGTTTTCCATGCCAAGGGCAACCAAGTCATGACACATGAAAGCTTTTCCCAGCATGTCACAGCACCCTTGGGTGCTCATCTGAAGCTTCAGAAACTACAACCAACCTTCTGCATGGACACTGAAAACCCATGTGACATTTCTCACCCCGAAGTAGGTATCAGTCCTCGCACCTTGCCATGGCCCTGCCACTCTTGCCCTCTCAGGGCAAAGACTGTTGAATTTCAATGCTGAAACTTTTTTTACCACACAGTTCATAAAGCACTCCAGGAAGTCCCAGGAGGAAGGTCTGTTCATATGGAAGACTGTTCTCATTGAGAGCGTCTGCCAAGAGCTTCCTTTCCTGCAGCGTTTCGAGCCAACTTGGATTTCTTGTTCTGTGTGGGGCCTTTTTTGCCTTATTCTTCCTATACAGCCAAATATCCTTTTAACCCTGTGGGAGCCTGACTGGGGAATCCAAAGGGCTTATATAAATTACACATTTGGGGAATAGTGTTCTGGCCAACAGCCTTGCAGGAGACGCTGTGGCGTGGCCATGGGCGAGCGAGGGAAGGGTGTCCTGGCGGGGTGTGCCCTCCCGAGCGGCCGGCGCCGGTGGGGTGCCGTCAGTGGGGCAGCAAGCGGGGACCTGTGGGAGAACGGGGTGCGTGGTTAACCTGGCTTTCCAAAAACCACCAGTCCAGTAGAAAAACACAAACGGGATTTTTAGATGCTTACAATCGTTACTTAAGAGAGTTTTCAGAGTTTTCCTGTCTTTTCTTTATACAAAGGACAGCCAAACCAGAAACCTTCCTTTTCTCTGCCTTTAAGCGTATATGATGGCATCAGGCTAGTCGAAGCAGGTGACTTGAAGGCAGAAAGGAGAGTTTTCGGGAGTCATACTGGGAAATATCTCTGGGAGAAAGCTCCCAAGAGCAGGAGAGGTGGAGGAGGGACTCGGGGTATATGTAGGACCAGACATACTGCGCGTCTCGTGAGCTGCTGGTTAGGGTGCCAGCACTTTGGATGTTTTCATTGGACTCAGAGAAATGCCAGAAGATTATGGGGTTTTTAATAATTGTGTTTTTGTTGCAACTGCTTTTCATTTTTGTTCTTTAAACTTGTACTCTACCAACAGACCTATGTTCTGAGCTATTCTTCAGTTAGGGTTTAAGGTCTGTCATTTAAGACTGAGCTTTTTTGTTTCCTAAACTGATAAGAAGCATCACTCATGTTTTAATGCCTGGTAACATCACAGCTGAGCCTATTAAGGATCTCCCAAGAAAACGGAGAGTGAAATGGTGAAAAATACAACAAGAGGTAGGGAGTGTTAATTTTTTAAAATCAAACTTAGATAATTTTTATTACTTAATAGTGACCAAGGAACTAGAAGCAATTAGTGGTTTTGCATGTCTACTTTTACAGGGACATTTATGCCTTTAGGGTATTAGAAACTGGAACCAAAAATCATCAAAACTTCTGCAAATAATTCCCTTGCAAAATATAATACATACATATATACTGGCTGAGAAATAATACTATTAAAAAAAAAACCCTTTTCCTGCTTTCACAGTTTAGAGTTTCAGGGTCACTGTAAATAGCCAGTTATCTGCTTGAAACATTGGTATGGCACTCCAGCATATATTGGCCTATTTTGATAGTGTGTAGTGCAGGTGTATGTAAATATACAATATTTATATTATATAGCTTGTTTTTCTGAGTACTTACAATATGCTTTGAAGTTCTACATTTCACTTTATTAAACTATTAGAGCTCACGGATGGCATATTATGTTTGGAAAACTGAAAACCATGCGTACAGATATTAGAGATAATTTTTAAAAATCAACATTTCTTTATTATCTGAAATAGAGCAAAACATCAACTAGAGAATGGCTGATTTTTTAATGGTTATAAACTTTCAGCCAAAAGCTTTAAAAGGTCTACAGTCAAATCCTTATCTCTGAAATGTCACTTTCTGTGGGGAATTTCCTCAGGCTTCAATACTTATTTTCTCGTCTCTTTCAATTATCCTTTGTAAAACACAAGAATTGATATGTGTCAAAGTATGGATGCTTTTCACCAAAGCGCCTTTGGAAAGTTAAGCTGCAAGCATGCCTTCAGCTCTCCCACCACTCAGTAAACAAACCCATGACATACAAGATATGCAAAAGCTAATCAGGAAACAAAACCATGCTATGGGAGGTACTGCAAGTGTGCAAAGTAAGCTGGTAGGGAACAGTGCCACAGTCCCAGAAGCTGGCTGGATCTTTTAGTACTGAAAAGCTTACCATTGCTCTGCCTCCAGGAATTTATCTTTTTCTACTTTGTAGGGTCAAATCCTCCACTTCTGTATGCAGCATCGGTCAGCGGCTCCTCGGCAATGGAGGGGACCGCTGGCGCTCCTGGCTGGCCGGTCCCCCGAAGATCTGCCTTTCTCTCCCTGGGCCGTTCCTCCTGCCCTGCTACGTGGACCGGTGCGAGGGTGCGCACACCTCGCCCTGCCTCTGCTTTTGCTTTAGGCTTTCCTCCTGCTTGAGCTGTCCTCTTTGCCTGTCCTATTTCTGTTGTGGTCCTGCTTTTTCTTTCTCCAATAAAAAGCCTTGGGGAGCCATTCCAGGTTGTAGCCAGTTCTTCAACTGGTGTCGCTGGAACAGAGGAGCTATTGTTGCTTCAACACAACTGAGATATTCCTGGCAGTCACCAGTGTGAGTAAAGCACAGCGGAAGGGAAGTTAGCAGGAAAATACAGCACAGGCTGCAATGTGTTCAGCCCTTATGTAGCTATTCAGGGTAAGGTTACAGGATATAGTGATAAAACCACCTCTGTGATGTCTGTACTATAACCCCACAACTGCAAAGCTGTACTCATGGTGAGTAGATGCTCAGAGTCATCCTTGGAAGGTTTGGGTGCAGGAACACTGAGAACAGCACAGGAAAAAATCTTCCCAAAGTTTAATTTTGTAGGATACAATTTTTAACCCATAAAAGCTGAGTAAGTTCAATACCTCACATCAAGGCAAAAGGAACTTGCCTTATCCCCAATATTAGGAAATGTCAGAACAACTCAATTTCCAGACAGTGCTGTGACCCTTTGAAAGCATTTTTGTGGTCAGGGTTTGCTTCTACATCAAAACTTAACTTCAAAGCAAATTTCCCCCCTTTTCTAAAAAACCCAGGCTTTGGGTTCATAAATAAATAAAAGAAGGCAAAGTAAAGGGGATGCGATATTAGCACTTCCCAAAGCAAGAGAGGTCAAGAAGTTTTTTAAAACTACTTTATGAGCTAAGGACTCACGGACTTCCCTTGATCTGTGTGTGCACATGAATGAAAGATGGCATATCTAGCTGGATAGGTCCTCCTTGGAGTGCAAGATTCTTTTAAATCGTAAGTCCTCTTGAGCAGGCAGACACCACCTTTCTCCTCCTGGGCCAGGCTTAATACACTATTGGCACTTTACACACAGTACTAAGGACTACGAACTATGTTTTCATCTTTTAGTGATGGCTCATTACCATTTATCTGTATAAATGCCATACTTCCCAGGCATAAAACCTGAGATTTGTATTAATTATTAATGGAGACACTCAGAACTCTCGCTCCTTCCCTTACTTTCCCTAGCATGCACTAATGTAAACAGGCACAACTGCATTCACAAAATTTGGAGTCATTACATCATAAAATGTTCATCTGAAAATGGCACTGGTATGTGTAACATGATTTGAGCATGGGGGCTGTGGTACCAGGATGTGCTCAAAAAACAGGGAAGCAAAAGTAGGGGGGAGGTTGCTTGTCTGTGATAGCACAAAACCTTTTGAAAAGCTGACCTTCAGTTGCAATGGTGGACTATGAATTAAGAAAGAACCAAACCAGGAGCCCATCAGAATAGCCAGAATCCTGCCCATCAAAGATGCTTTTCATCCCTGTCGAGAATAATCGTGCCATCTATTCGTTGTAGCTGCTTTCTCAGGATAGCCTGAGAAGCTGCCCTGCCGAGACTGTAGATCAAGTCCCCATGGACATGATGCCACAAATAATCGCAAGAAAAAAAACAAGCTCAAAGGGATGGGGAAGCTCAACACACTATATCCACATTGGCTGTGAGAGATATTTGTCCAAGTGGTTCTCAAGATTTCTTGTAATGGGTGCTTCACCACTTCCCCAGACAGTGGATCTCAGCGCTGCACCCTATGCAGTGTTAGGAAGGCTTTTTTCCTGAAGTGCCCAGCCTGAGTCTTTCTGGATGTAATTTAAGTATATTGCTTCTTCTTTCCACTACAGAAATGGAGCTCAGATGTTTCTCTTCTTCTTGGCATTAGCCTTTAAGATACCTGAAGATGATTCTTCCTCAGCCTTCTTTCCTTCAGAGCAGCTAGCTCAGTTCCTTTGATATTGTCTCAGTCCCTCTTCAAAGGAGACTTCAGATCATTAACCTTTGAGATGTCTGCAACAGCTTCTTGCTTTCTTTGATGCACAGTAGCCAAACCTAAATTCGGTCTTCCAGCTAAGGCTGAACTAGTGCTTAGTGGAGCAGAAGGATGAGTCAATATGCTCAGCAAGCTGTAATCCTGTAGAGGAGTATTCTCCAAACACACAATATGATGTTTGATGTCTCTGCAATAGCGTGACAGGGTTGACTCACTGTCAGTCTGCCATCCATTATAATGCTAGTCTCTTTTTCTGAAGAATTGCTACTTAACCTGCTTTTCTCCATCTTGTAGTTTTGCTTGGCTATTCTTATTTAAATTTAGCACCTTGCACATGTCCCTGTGAAATTGCACCTTATTTTTTCCAGACTATTTTTCCAGTTTGTCCAGATCAATTTGAATTCAAGTCCATCCTCCAATCTGCTAGAAGTCTCTCCCAGCTTTTTATCGTATGCAGGTATGGTAAGCATACTTTCTGCTTCATGACCTAGCTCACTCCTGGGAAAAACTTTGAGCAGAGCATGTTTAGGACAGAACGCGGCAGGTTCTAAGGCATGTATTTGATATATCTTTTTGGTTTTGGCAATGAACCACTAAACTTTTCTCTAGGTATAGTGCCCACTCAGTTATGTACCTACCCTATGGTATTTCTAGATGGGTTGCTTATGAGAATGCTCATACTCAGTACTCAGAACAAGGGTGACAAATCTTACTAAAATCAAGGTAAGTAACCCTGTGAGGCCATATCAACATACTGATGTGCTTGGAGCTCTCTGCATCCTGCTTCACTGCACTTTTCATACCTGCCTGCTTAAGCTGGAGAACACATTGCTGTCACAGAGGTCCAAACTACTCATGATTCAGAAAAGGTTTAGACAAACTCATGGAAGATGTCTCTGTGACTGCTCATTATGAGGGCACGAATGCCATTTCCCACCTAGAAAGACTCCAGATGAACGATAGCGAGAGATTAAGGGTAGAGCAGTGGCCTTGCCTAGCACTGTCTAGAAATAAGTCTTCAAGGGTTATTGATTAATTAGGTTAATAGATTAACAGGATCCATTTGTGATGGATCATGAAAGTCTGGGTTTGTGAATTCATTCACCCTCTTTTGGTCTAGATTTACCTAAACCAGTTGCTAACAAGCAAACACCCAGTAAACCCTGAAGGATTCTAAATTCAGTTAAATATATCCCAGCTTCAGAAATGAAATCAGCATCTCTGTATGTGACTTCAGCCCACAAGGCTCAAAGTATTGCATAAAACTCTAATTTTCTAGCTGTACTTCCAAGACATGCACTGTCATTTTTGCTGTCACCTCTTTAAAAGCTGCATACCAGTTACATAATACATAATATTACATGTGTGTTCAGTAGGCCTCAATAAGAAAAGGTGAAATCTTGATTTCTATTATTTTTAAGTGGATATTTTTTCTGCAAAACTGTAAGTCAGAAGCATTTGATTGAAAGGACAGAGTAAGGTAACAAATGTTAATTTCATTGTATGGCATATTATACACTGAAAGTGAAAGCCACAAATCACAAGCTTTTCAACGTGACACATTATATGATTGCTCTTAGATACTGGCCTACTTTATTTCCAAGATTTTTAAAATTACATTTTGAATACTCATACTGATCATAATAAAAGGATTGCCCAAGAACTGTGAATTCCATTTAGCCTTTTCAATGGAGCACTTAGTGGGCTTTGTACTGGGTGGGCACGACCTTAGAAAAGGCCTATCATTTGACTATGAAAACATGGCTTAGTTCCAGTGCTAACAACATAGCTCTGCTAAAATAACTTTGGAGGGTGCAGAGACCTACAATTTTTGTAACATCATTGAGAAAGGTGTTTTCCTTACAGCAGTGTTACTTGTGTATTGGATAATTTTTTTCATACATGTTAATAATATTGGTTTGATTAGATAATGTTAACAAATATGGTGAGCATCTTTCTCTGGATGCTTGTTCCAATGAACTGTGATAGCTCTCAGGTCCCACTTTAAGTGCTCAGTACTCAATTCTACTATCTATGCATTTAGCTGTTTTTTGTGATTCTCAACACAGCAATTTGAGTCACATCAACCACATAGTATCAGACAGTACAAAAATATAATTTGGTGAAAAATGTGACACTGTATACTCAGAATTCTCATCTGAAGCAGGTACTGTTAGAATAAAAATTGTTCCTCATATTCTGTTCTCACTCAGCCTGGTTCTAGAGCATCTAATTCTGAATACTGCAGTACTTATTCCTGATTGCCACCAGAGTGAATCTGACCTGGGGAATAATATATTTGCCATTGGTCTACATTGTGTAGTACCTCTTTTTTGCATTTCAGTTGGTGTGGATGGTGAGGTGAGATTGTCCACCTTTCCAGACTGCATCCTCTGACTTGTGTCATCACTGACATCGATGCAAAAAAGAATGTAAAATGCAGTTGTTTCAGTGGAATTGTGTGCCACTATGACTGAACAAGGTGTAGGGATCATTATAAATATGCATGCTCACTGTAAAGACAACAGAAGAGGTCTTTTTGTATTGACTTCAAAGAATTTGGATGAAGGGAAGTGCCTTTTTCTCTTTTTGGTTCCTTTTGCATTAGTATAATCCTGCTATCCTAAACCCCAAGGGGAAATATTTCAACACAGAGACAGTCTTCAGCGATTAAACTATCATGAAACACAGACAAAGCTGGTTAGGTTGATTGGCTCTCACTGTGTCTTGACGCAGCTGTGGCTTGGATGAAGCTGAACTGGTTATGAGTCAATTCAGACAAGGATGGGATTATGCTAGAGGTTGGGGGACAAGCTAGTCAGAGAAGGAAGCACGGCTATAACGGCTATATCCTACTTCCTCTTTTTTTTTTTTTTTTTTTTTTTTTTTTTTTTTTAATATTGGCTTGAAAATAGGGAGACCTGTGACACTTACTGAAGGATGCAGACCTCTCCACAGCAATCCCTGCCTTGGTCATCTTGGGCTGGTGTTACTCGGTGTGATGCAGCTAGGGCTCAGCACCTCCAACCCCTCACTCTCAGCTGCAACACAGCAAGGGCCCTGGAGACCTTTTCTGCAAGAGATACTCAGAGCCTGAGGAGCCACTAGTTTCCATTTTATTTCTGAGCACAGGCCAGGGAGCTCATTTTAAGGGGTTCTTATACAGCTTCATCAGTGGAGCAGCTGCAAATCAGGGAAAACTTTGGTAAAGGTGACATCTGTCCATCCACCTCTCCATTTTACCCCATATTCTTTCTTTGCACTTTATTTTGTCCATCCTGAAAGAACTGTGTCTCCGACACGCCAGATAGCATCCTTGCCTGTGTAACAGCAAAGCAGTTTGGGGAATTCAGAAACTTCACCTATTGACTTTGAGATGTCGTGTTGTGTTGAGAAGTGAGGACACTGTACTGCAGAGCTAAATTTCTGTCTCAGTTCACCAAAATCCCTGATTTGTTGACTAACATAATGCCTAAACCTTTACGGAGTACAATGTGCAAAGATGTACATGTCACATGACTTTTTATTTTACAAGGACTTGAAAGGATCTAAAAAGACTTTTGGATACTGCTGTGAAATGATTGCCTTAAACACAGATGTATGTATCACAGCAAAGTTTAAAGACACTTAAAAATTCTGAGCTAATAAAGTAAAATTAGAGTGATATTCATATCAGTAAGGACAAAGAAACTATGCTCCTGTAGATTGGCTTACTGATCCTTCCGTGCTGTGGGAGGGTGGACTAAATAGGATTGAGCTCACTCTCTGTTTAGGTTTTGTTAGCGCTTAGAAAGAAACTCAGCTAACTGAGAAACAGCTGATATAGATTAATGCTACTAAAATAGTCTAAGCTATAACTTGCCTATATTTTATTAACAGATTAAACAGTTAAAATAGAAAGGTCTTGATTTGTAGACTTCAGACTGTAAAGTAACTACTGAAGAAGAAAGCTATTACTTCAGGAACCTCACTGGAAACGCCCATCCTGCGGTATATGTATTTGACAATAAACCGCTAGTAAGGGACCAAAGGAAGACAACGCAGCTCTGAGTGGCCAGGTTAAAGAAAATTAATACAAAACACACAGGATTTTTGTTACTTATGGAATATCCTGCAGGGATTAAAGATAGAAAAAGTTGGCAAGAGAGTCTGAATCTTTACAGTGCAGTAAATGGTCACTTTTTCCATTAGTGCATTTCTCACCTTTTGCAGTGCTTTAGAAGTTCCTTGGGCTGATTCACACATATTGGATGTACACCTTTTTTATCAAGTAGGTCATCCCCCTGTTTATTTGAGGGGCCCCTTTTTTAAAGGTTAATTGTGTATGCTATATCATCTATATCAATTGACTTTTAAGGTAGCCTGTGCTTAAAACGTGGAGTTCACCTTTGTGTTTAACACAGTCCTAAACTACCTGTAATTTCTGTTGAGCTTTTTTCTTCCCTCTAGTTAGCTGTTTTCCTCCAATATTCCTTCACCATACTATTCCTCCTATGCTCACTGGCTTATACCATTTAGGCCTTTTCATTCCCATCAGGTTCGTCATTCACACAGTCCAGTAGGTCCACTGACCTAGGTACACCTAGGTACACTATCTGTTTTAGAAAAGCCTTTCTGTTTCTTGGGCTTGGAAAAGCTGCAGATAACTGGTACATTCCTCATGTTGGAGGAATGCATGAGGAATATCACATTAGTCTCTAAATACAAACCTTGTTAAGCTTTCTAAATCTCACTGGAAAGATATGCGCCATCAAAACTTAAGAGAGGCTGAGGATTGAGGGTGGTTAACAGCATATAAATAGCTGGAAGCAAATTATTTCATGACAACATCCCACGATGCACTTCATGCAAAAATGCCTGGCTGTTAAATGGTCATACTGCAGCGCTGGCTGAAGTTGTGTGGGACTTTCTTCTGGAAAATGAAGTTTCTAATAAAACACCTTAAGCACTTTGAATAATTGCTAACAATAACGTGGACTACAGTGCTTCAGTTGTACAGGTCAGGAACATTAAACCTCTTAACCTTTGAGTTGCCTACTTGATTTTAAATGAATATGATACTCAAGATGATAACAACCATGCTGCTTCATTCTTTATTAAGGACACATGATTTCACCTCTGCACATTAACACTCTCATTATAATAATAAAGAATGGCAAAAATACAGGTATCAAAAGATTATTAGTACCTTCTAGACACAGTCTTTTCACAGTTCCTGTTTCTAGAACTACACCGCTCTAATTAGCGTAACAACTATTGCCACATTCAGAGTGTCAACAATAATATTTGGCGACAGAGAAACCTTGAAGAAACTCATTTCCTCTATTGTTCAGTCTGTAGTTTGTTTGAAAAACCTATTTTATGTCTGCTTGTCTGCTGCATTTCTTCTAAAGTGTGGGGAGAAAAGCAAAAACAATAGCACCCATTTTGTTGGGTTAAGGTGAATTGATCTGGACATCATAGGAGGAATCTGCTTTGCTACAGACCACCACTGTCCAAACACACTGCATCCAAGACAAACCATTCTGGTGAAGCTAAACACGTGTATGCCAAGAGATCTTTTTTACATCCAAACACAGACATCACACAAGAGAAAAGACAGGCCAAGAAGAAAATCACTTTTTGCGAAGCACAACAAAGGCAGCTTGGCTGTTATTAATGGATAAGGTAAACTACTTTGCCCAAAGTCAGCTAACTCTAAGCATGAAGTGCAATGTTCCTACCACAGGTCTTAAAAGAGATGCTGGCTGCATAAACCAAAACTTGAAGGACCTTTGAGAAAGACACTTAGCTTGAATGCCTTAAGCCTCAGCAAGGGGGGATGGAGAGAAGGCAGGTCACAGGCCATATAACATGCTCTCAGGACAGCCAAGCTCATCCTAAAGGGACTATGATGTCTACACAAGCTATATCAGCTTCAAAGATATTAGCAGAGCAGCATCAACATGGCCGTGAGAGATGAATTCAACAAGGCTAAGCTCTCCATGAGCTCTGCTGGCCATGAGTACTGCCGCTGCATACTTCTGACTGTACTCCATCCACTAAACAAGCACGTGAGAGACCTTGTCCAGTATTCAGATGGGCAGCCTGCTGGAGCAGGACGCATTTTCTCAATACAAAATCCTATTGGCTAAGCCCTAACCTGAAATTCAGGCAATTTGCTCTGAAATCAAATAATTCTCTCTCAAAACGACTAGAAATTTTCTTACCACAAGAAACGTTTAACAGGCAGGCACAGACCAGATTAATTAGACTGCCTGCACCTCAAAGCAGGTCTATGCACCAAGGTCAGAGGGAGGCAAAGAACCACTTTTGTTTTTACCTAAACACAGTGTAAGATTTCAGCCCACATTAAGGGCACGATCAATTCTGCCAGCAATGTTCCAGCCAACCTTCTCTATAATTCAAGGTAAGTTACAAGTACAGATGCACTAAAAGGTCTGATTTTTAACAGAAGATTAAATATTGCTATACAGTCATCACCAGAGAAGCTCATTAAATGGAACTTTTCTATTCCATCAGATCTTTTTCAGTTTTATTAGCCTCCTTCATCTTAAGTCTGCACCTCCTTCAGATAAGATTTCCAGAATTTCAGCTATTATCCTTACTTACATGCAGTGGATTTGGACTAGATTCACAAAAAGGTTTGCTCACCCAGCACCACTTACCTGCCACTGTACTTCTCAACACTAACACATTCCCACTGAGCTGCTGCATAAGCCTGGAGGTGTCTACTTCCCTGCCAGAAAATTCCTAAATATCAGCCGGGAGCTTGCCAAGGCCTTAACAAGCCTCCAAGCATCTAAATCACATCTAAGCTTTTCGGGATTCGCAAACAAAGCATTATCCCCCTCGCCGGGCCTGACCTGACACGCGTTCTCAGAGCACACCTTCCAGATCAGGCACCATGCAAAACTTAATAAGAAAAATAGTGGTGAAGCTCAGTGATTCAGTGGTCAGAGCACTCAGGCAGCACATGTGAATTTGGTTTCATCCCCCTCAAGAGAAGGGAGCCTGTCAGTCTTACAATCCCTTGCCCCAAGTTACTGGATTTTCTGTGGCTGGTGCCTCTGCTCCTGCTCTTGAAGTTGCCCCTGTGCTTGGGCCAATTGAGTATTTGGGGCCAAATACAATCACCAAGCAGGGGGAAAGGTAGGAGAGAAATGAACAGCTATTGGCATGGACGAAAGTGCTAGCCAGGCATTTCCTGAACAGAGGTGAGAGCTACCCTCTGAAAGGATCAGCGTAGCCACCTAAGTGTATGAGGGAGGACTTACAGTTATAAATAGGAGAGAGATGCTGCCTAGCAGCTTGAATTCGGGCATCAAATTCTTTTTAAGAGCAAGGCTTAAGCTTTTCTATCTACTTATCATTTCCTGCAGCTTGCTTAGCATGCTGACTTTTGTTGGTCCTATCTTTCAGCACAACAGTATTCGTATACTGTATAGAGAGCTTCAGTTACACCAGTAAGTTCAGTAGGAACAACACCAGAGTCCTTTTGAGCCTCATTTTACTGAGATCACTTATTGGACTTAGCAGGTGCATAGTCAGGCTTGTAGTACTCAAGAATGGGATTGTGTGTTCCCATGACACTTCCTTGTTGGTGCAGTGCATGTAGGACTTGTCAAGTCTCAACAGCATGGCTCAGCTTCAGTGGACCTTCTGTAACATTATTCATAGGAACACAGGGCATTAACTGTTTTCAAATCTAGCTCATTATTTTGCAGGAACCACTCTTCATCTATTGCTCAAGCTTCGTCTTAAAAGTACTTTGGATTTTAACTGCTCCTTCCCATGACACAGTCTCCTATCCCTGAACTAAAAAAGGATTCCCAGTGGGGAGTGAAGCTCTACCAGTCCTGGCTGCTCTGAGGGTAGGGGCAAGAGAGAGACAATTGGGCAGTGCTTAACTTTCGCAGAGTGTCTGTGAAACTCTGGCAGAGGATAGAAGGAGCTGGTTGGCCTCCAGACACTTGGGAATGGTGAAAGGGGAAAAAAATTCTGCCTGTCACTTTTGGACAGCTACTTAGGTTGCTGGGTACTGTCTGAAATGATCCTCAATGTCTGAAAGCCAACCCAAATTGTAATCTAAGTCAAATGAAGCAAGTTTCCAGGAGTTTAAAAACATCACAGGGGACATGAAAGAGCCTTTGCATTCCTGTTGTGACTTTCCCACTACTTTGACTGGATAGCTGTTCAACAGCTTCTCTGCTCTACTCATTACGTTTATTGTGCTATGAAAGAGGCAAGGAACAAGCTGCATGAGAAAGATCTCTCAGAGTCAAGACATAATTGGTTTAATATTTCTTAATAACCATTTCAAGTCATCTCAGATCAGTTATGGAGTAAGTCTTAGTATAAAACAAACTTGCACAATCACTACGGGTTTCATAATGCCCTATGGACATAACCAACTGGGAATAGAAGTATTTGGAAAGTATTTCCAGCCACATTAAAGATGGTGGTGTTTTCAAAATACTGATGTGCATTTGATACACTTGGGGAACATGCCCATTGCTGTATCTTATTATGGGATGTGGAGCCTGACACACTGCAAGCAAGTTCCATTCCAGAGCCCTGGATGGAGATGAACAAGAGGGCAGCTATGGCTGCGTGGCAGCGGAGTCTGAAATCCTGACAGTTGTCCATCCTGAGCACCTTAACAAAGAGCTTTCCCAAACTAGTCATCTACCACCACTGGTACCACCTCTACCAAGGTAGAGAGCTCCTCCAATTCTGCTTACACTGAAGTGAACGGAAAAACTCCTGTTCTCTTTAGAATTGCTAAAAAAATATATGGCTGGTAAGCATCTCTGGCAGTACCCCAGCCCAAGGCAGAACGGACTGTTACTGTCATTCAGTCTGAATGACCTCTTCTTAAAGACCTCATCTTTCTCAGGCAATCAGCTCTGTTGCTTTGCTGCCCTTACTCTTCACAAATCCTTCCCACTGAAGCTCAAGCCCTGTCTTATCCACTACGAAAACAGAGGATAAATCATTCCCTTCTTTGTTGCAGCAGCCTTCTATGTAGTAGGACTCATTCTGTCCTTCAGCATTTTTTTAAGGCTAAGCAATCCCAATTCTTTCACCCTTCCCTCAGATGTCCTGTTTCCCCCAGGCGTTTTCATAGTTTCTCCACAAAATCTTCCGGGTTGTCCTGCATCGTTCTGGAAGCATGGCATCCAGAACTGCAAGCTACATTACAACATAGCAAAGTCCAGTACCCCAAAGGATGAGACCTTGGTATGTGCCAAGACAGTCAATACCTCCATTTCCTCAACTGTAGAACAGAGGTAACTTCAAAAATAAATTATAAGAAGCTTCATATACAGGCATCTTGTCCTTCAAGAAACAATGTTCTGGTCATTTGAAAGCTATGTCTCTGACCACGCATGGCATGCTTTCCTGGACATAAGATGGGGGGATGGTGTAGGTATCCTATAACTCACCTTTTGAAGGCAGAAGCTTAATGTGGGGGAACAGGGTGAGGAGAGGGTAGGTATGGATCCTTCCAACAAGCCGGCTGAAAACTGTCCTGTTCGACTGTTATTTTTTTGGCTTTGAGACTGTAAGTGGCATGTAAGCAACAGTAGGAGACCACTGGTAACAGGCAGGATATCTTAGGTTGCTTCTGGGATGTCAGGTCCACCCTCGGTGTTTTTCTATATTAAAATTTGGAATAAAGGAAAATACAAATTCAACGCACAGCAGTTGGGATGAATCCGGAGCAGATTCAATGAATCCACAAAAGGACCTTGCATTTCAGAAATGTCCACATGGGGTGTTATTAAAAACAGCTACTCAGAAATAGCTATTCTGAGCTTCAGTCGGAGACAACCCAATAGATCATGTAGTAAAATACAAATTTAGCCTTGAAACATGGACAGGTGAAACCATGTTACTGTTGAAACCAACAACAAAAATCTCACCAACTTCAACAAGGCTAAAACCTCCTCCTTTATTTTAGTATGTATACACCCACACAGTCGATGCCATGGGAATTTATAATCATAGATCCTGTGACTGAAAGGACCTGTCAGGTCATTCAGTCTGTTCTCCCAAATAATAAATAATTTGTTCCTTAGTGGTACCAGGAATGAATTACAGCCCATCCTGAATTCAATTATCTGCCTAAAAAGGCAATGAGAATCTAAGGACTTGCAAGCAACCTTTATCATCTTATTTATTTCCAGGTGATTTCCTGAAAGTAGTCACAGCTTGATGCTTTTGTGAGGTCCCATAACTCCCTTCTCAGAGAAGCTGTATTTAAAGTAATCATCCATTTATGCCATTTATACCTGGCAGATAACTGAACACTAAGCACCATTTTAAATTTGTCTGATAAAAAATTCGAAAGAGAAGATTTCTGTGAAAATAGGGTTTCAGTGATATTTTGGGGAAAACACTCTCCTCGTACTGTTTCTTTAATTTAATTTATTTGCTAAATTGCTACTAATGGACAATGAAAGAGTGACGTGTGAGGCTTTGGTATGCCATATGGGCCTCTACTCATGGAGAGGGTTCAATTAAAAAGGAACATTTCTCTCATTTTACACTAAGGTACCTGCAATACCATTGAAATCAATGGAATTACAATGGCATGAATGGTAATAATGCCGTTGTGAATCCGACCCTGAGCTAACAGCCTATTTTAAGTCATGTTCAAACTGTGTTAACTGGCAGAAGATAAAACATCCACACTGTTTGTTTTGCTGCTGTAAGGAGTTTGTGTTGAAAACCATGACTAAATAATAATTAACAGGCATCAAGTAATCAATCAATAGTATTTCATGAAAATAAGTTGTAAACTGGAGTCTTGGACTCAGCTTTAAAGTTGGATTTTTTTTTTTTTTTTTTTGGTTTGGGTGGGTTTTTTGTTTTTTTTAAGACAGTAAAGATGCAAAGCTGAAACTAAATCCAGGCTTGCACTTGATTAGCAATTCCTTATTGTGGTTTTACAATGTTAAATTTGTACAAACAGATTAAGTGTGTTTTAAAGCTGTTCCTAAATAGCCTGGGAACTAAGAATTAAGTGCGAACTCTGCCCAGCCCCTCAAAAACCAACACACCCTTCTCCAAGCCCAACACCTGCTGTTAAAAATACATCACACAATGGCTCTGATCTTATGTACCAGCAGATGTGAAGATGCCCAGAGGTCTCTCAGATGTTTGTGTTCCTGGGTCACATGAGGGCACCAGGAAAGGGAGGGAAAATTATTCTGGAATTCCAGAGGTCACTGCTGGACAAAAATAGTGAAAATTGCACACATGTTGAGAAAAACAAAGGTTCAGAAATGCAGGAATTTGGCCAAGGAGCTTTCCTGAGCGTAATGTTTAATCCCTGAATTAAAAAGAAAAGAAAGGAGAATGAAGTTGGAAGAAATGAAAAAAAATGTCAGAATGAAAAAGAAATGAAAAAAATGAAAGAAATGATGCTTAGGATGTTCTCTAGCCTCAAGCTGAAAATAGTTAACAAGTTCTAACTCCAAAGAGGGGAGGCTTCCCTCTCTCCCAAGGCTTCCCTGTGTGCATGCTTAAAAACTACTATCTGCACTTAGCTGATAAATTTTCCTTTTCAGGCTACAATTAATAATTACCATTAATGATGTGTTTCACTTGCTTGTATTTAAAAGACTTTTATTTCCAGCGCACCTAGCTGGTGTGCGCGTGTCCATTTGGTTTGTCCGTACGTGTTTAGCCAGGGAAAGAGTCCAGGCTTTGGCCCCACACTTCAACCCACGTGCACCCCCACGATGAGCCTGACTGACCTTGGGGGGCTTATTCACAGCTGCCAGTCATTCCCTAAATCGGAAAAAGCTTTGCCGAGCGGTAAAACCCCATAGTGTTTTTCAGCTCGTTCGCGTTAGGGTTCGGAGGGCAGGTTTGGCTCCCTCGCTAGAGGAGGTGGCGTTCGAAATGCTGCTGCGCGCGTGTGGAGGGGGCGAAAGCCTGGGCCCCTGCGCGCGGCACATGGCAGCGTTAACGGTGCTCGGAGCTCCTCCAAATAATCAACCGAGCTGCAGTGGCACAGCGAAATACATCATAATCACATCAATTATGCAATCACTATTTTGTGAAAACAAGCCTCTGGGATTTCTTTTTAAGTAATCAAAGAAATATCAGATGGGAAAACAATGAGCCTTCCTATTACAAATGAGCAAGTCTCCGCTGGGGAGCACCGAGCGCATGGAGGCCTTGGAGAAACACCCCGATCTTCTCCCCGCTACACTCGTGTGGGGCTCTTGGCCACTGCTCCCATGCTGCGCTTAACCCCTGGGCCTGCAAAGCCCTGGGGGATGGGTTACAGCTGCTGAAACCACAGCCTGGATTTGGCAGCAAAGCTTGGGATGTGACTATAAAGAAACACTTTGCCCTGCAGCGAAAAAGCCTGATAAAATCTGCAAGCATGTGAATGGTAAGGGGGAAAAAAGGGTCAATTCAGTCCTCTCCCTTCCCTCTCTTCTCCCTCTTGAATTTTCAGCTCATCCCTCACGCTCCTAGCCCCGGGGAGGCGGCAAAGCATCCCCCCCCCCCCCCCCCCCCCCCCAGTTGCTGTGCTTGGAGCAGTGTGGCCCATGCGACTGATGCACTCCTGGCACCGGTGAGCTGCAGCCCTGCCTGCCAGCCCCGGCGGGAGCCAGGGCTCCAGCTTCACAGGCTCCATGCCAGCGCGGACTGCAGAAGCCATCCTGGTCCTGGTCCTGGTCCTGGCCCCTCGGTACAGCGTGGGAGGCAGCAGAGCCACCTGGGGAGGTGGTGGCACGTCTCCGGCTGGTGTAACGGGCTCCCACCTCAGCCATTGGCTGCTTGTTAAGGGCGGCTGCTTTTGTTAGGAGAGAAGGGATTTTTGCCCCTATTTCTGCCCCCAGTGCGCTTCTTGCCTGTCTTTCCCCCTGTGCTTCTCGCTGTTTAAACCAGTCCAAGGCAGCCTTTTCCGCGCTAAGAAAACGGCCCTCCCCAGCGAATGCTCACAAAACCCGGCCGCAGCAAGCCCTGGCCTGGCCCTGCGCTCGGCACTCATTGTGCCTCCACTGGGTGTTTCCTTGGGTGACGAAGCAGAGACATTTCGGAAGACATCCCCTTTGCCACCACTCGCAGCATCCCGCGGCTCGCTGCCCCTGCTTGGATGCTTCGGTTCATGTTCAGCGGGCCAAATTCTTCACAGCAACTTTATATGCTGGACAGGTCACACGATCCGAGTTTCTCAAATCTTAGTGGGGGAGAAAAAAAGATTGTTCTTCTCCTTAGCCCAAATCATTTCATCAGTGTGGCGGAAACTTCTTAACTCGGCTTTGTCACTGGAGAAAACCGCTCTCTCTGTCCACCCCACTCAGTACAAGCTCACTCTTGTAACATATAAAGTTAGTAACATAAACATATGAGGTAGCACTTAGTCAAGCTTCGTATTAAATGTCCCAGGTGACGAGTCTTCCAATTCAAGTGTGAAGAAAAGATTTCGTAATATATCCCCATTACAGACAGAAAAGAAATCATTATGTGTAACAGAAACTGTCTCCTCTTCCTCTCCTTCCGGCCTAGCTGTTTTTATTCCTTACTTTCATTTTGGTTTACTCCCTTCATTTTCTTCCAGCTTCTGTGCATGATTACTGTTGCCAAAGTTGCTTATCTCACTTTTGCTTAACCAAATTATGCTGGCTCTATGGATTTCAGTGAACTAACAGGCTCGCTAAAGGCAGGCAAACCAATACACAGAAATCCATTTATCTCAGAGTTAGATCTCTTTTTTACACTTCCTTACAAATCTAATTATAGAATTGCTCTGCTGTGAAGTCTTTTCAATTTGCCTACATTTTTCCAGCTCTGAAGGATGTTCTCAGTGGGGCATTTAAAGAGAATGGGTTACCATCTTGATTTTTTTTGTCCAAGCTCCAGGTCTTTTCAGCCTTACTGTGCACTGAGGATGCAATAAACCTCCCAATAATTCTCTCTCTTTGGCTTGTGTTTAAATACTTTCTGAGCAAATATAGCTCTATTCTTTAGGGTGCAGAGCACTCCAGCTCAGCGCCGAATATGGACCACTGCTACTGACTCTAGCGGAAAGCTTTGGAGGCTCAGCCGAAGGCAAGACTGATCCCTAGAAAAGAAGATTGTTATGGCTAAATCAAACACATCCTAATCATATATAAAGTATAAAATTAGTATGTGTAAGGAAATCTCCCTTCCCTAAACAATTCCTGTAAAAATGATTGAAACAGCAAACCAAACAAACCTTTGACTAATGACCAATAGCAATTCACAATTTTTGAATTATGGTTTTGTAGCAGAAAAAGAAAGATAATTTGACAGAGCAAAGGAGACATGGGACATTGTATAGTACACAGCACACTGTATGAAGACTACCTAATGAATTAGCTTGAAAGAAAAAGAAAATGAGTGCCTTATGTACAGATGCTTCTCATTGTCATTTAATTTACTCTAATTCTGTGTACGTACAGTCATATTTCTTCAGTTTAAATTTGTAATAACTCTAAGGAAACAACAATATTTCTTCAGTGCTAACATGGCGTTGTCAAAAGAAGAACTGGATCCACAATCTACAGTCAGCATATTAGTGCTCTGAAATACCTGGTTATCCAAAGGAACATGGGAGAAATTATATCAAGCTCAAGGCAACCAGTCTTTTAATGATTTTGCAACTCAGTTATTGGGACTTCTGCTTTTGGCTTCAAAGGTAGAAGTGAAACAAATATATCTGTCAAAGTTTGAATCTTGGTCACTCATAAAAGGAGTCCTTCCTCCAAACCGGATGCATATGTGCAGGGGAAAGATGAAGCAGCAGGTAAGGCACTAGATGAAGACTTAGATCTAGGCGAAATTTCATCTCCCTACCAGACTTCCTGCACGACAGTGAGGAAAAACCCTTAATCCCTCTCTGCCTCAGTTCCACATCAGTAACACAGTCTGGACTACAAAATTTCACTGCCAACCCTCTTTTCTTATAAGCAAACCTCTTAGTATCAGCTAAGCATCAACCAGTAGCAACCAAAGCAGTCAGGCACTACTGCAAGAATACCACAAATTATGTACATACCCATAGTACATTTTGCAACTCAATGCAAGCACAGATGTACAGTATAATAGATGGAGACACTAGGGGCTCGGCTTCTACAGCGCTGCCTGCACGGCACACGCACCGTCACGTTACATGATACGCTTCAGCCACCCTTTCTCTCTGATTCAGACTGGGACTGTGTTCAGCCCTGAAAAGGGAGGTTTTTATGCTTTCCATTTGATTAAATTAGTGCTAATGCTTTCACTTGAAATGCATAAACGCACAGGGTAGAGTCTTAACTGGCACCTTGCAGACAGAAAAAACAGAGAGGAAGGAGTGCACCAGATTCAACTGTTTTTTCTGTGGTCTTTTTAGAGAAGAAAAGGGCATGGGAGGCAGAAAGAAAAGTCCTGGCCGAATAAATGTAAATGTATGAATGAGACACTTCTAAGCATACCCAGGTGTCTTGCCAGCTCAATGCAGAGAGGTCACCGAGAAATAGAATGTCTAATCATTGAAATAAACACAGCTGTGCATACTTACATTTTCCATACCTATTTTGCTAGTGGGGAAAAAAATAATCACTCCTCAGAAGATCTTTTCCAGCCACTTCTAGCTTCTTTATTTTTTACCCAAATTATTGTTTAAGAAGTGTGTGCGAGTTAGTTTTTTATTTTTATATTTTGGAAAAACTTAGCATCAACCCCCATTCCCCCAAGTCATCGTTCCATTTCAGATGATTTCTAACATTTGGAATGCTACTTTGCCTTCCAAACATTTTTGGTATCAAATTGTATGAAAGTGTGTGAAGACAATTTTTTCAGTAGGGAATTTAATACTTGTGAAATTTTAAAGCAAAAGACAAGGAGGCTAAAAGGATTTTTGGACTGCAAACACAAAACTGTAGCGTTATGTTTGGATGGAGCCAATGGGGAAAAAAAACAAAAAGAATTCTGCTCAAAGTGAGGAACACAAACTTCAGCAGGAACCCCTGAGGGTTGTCTTTTTTGAAGTTTCTACAGATTTCAGAATGATATTTGAAAGCCTTTAATTTCACCATGAATATTTGGAACAGATATATTGTTTCAACATTTGATTCAAATCAGATTAAAATAAATAAATTTGGTTGAAAAAAGCAAGCATGCTTTGAATAAATCAGCTGGTCAAATCACAGGTACTGAATCTCCCACACTTACACCTTGCCACACTTATATCTGCTTTCAAGGAATTAATCATCATGGCATATTGTAAAGAAAATCTATGGCAGAGTAGGAAGGCAACTCGAGAATTAAGTTGAATAACTATAACTATTCTTGCCTTTTTGGCCAGAAAAATGCTTTTAGCAACTCATTTGAAAAAAAGGGGCTCAGCCACCAATTTTTGCTGTAGTACATGCAAAGTAGGTATGCCTGAAACTTCTAGGTACTGGTCTGGTTTTGAAAATAAAGGCAACTGATATCTGTTAGTTAGATTTGCATCAGCATTTCCAAAAGAGTATCCACATTCTTACTTTTTTTATAACTTGGCCAAAAATATCCCAAGCTGAAACTTTATAAAAGATCTTCTTTCTTTTTTTAAGTTATAGGATAGTGGAAAACAGATCTGTTATTTTATTAAAAGAAACTTGATTCTGATATAGCTCAAAAATAAATTTTATAAAATGAGGTTTTACAGTAGTTTTAAAGGATGTAATAGTTACTACTTTGGCGATAGAGTAATGAGTGAACATATTTACAGGGATTGAAGGTTGTATGAAGTCCCATAATTTTCAGCCTCCCTGCACAGCTGTTTTGTCTGCAGCAGACAAAGATCCTTTGGGAGAAGGATTCCATCCAGCTGAGAAATCATCACTCCTTTCCGACTCCAAGAGATCTCCGCACAGGCTGCGTCTGCTGCAACAGAGAAGCCACTGACAAACAGGGCAAACCGGCACGCTCCGCTCCCCTTGAAGCTGGACCTGGATGACAGAGTTCACCTCTCTCAAGATAGAAGACATTAATCAAGACAGCAGGATTAGGTGGGAATCATTTTGTTGATGCAGCTTTCCATCTTTGCGAGTGCCCGTGGCATTCCTTCCCAAGGCAGACAAGCTCACAGCAAACAGATGGGTCTGATCCTAGAGATCTAGGCAGAAACCCAAACACAGCTTTATTAATCAACCAAATTCTTTTTTCTTCTGGTAAAATTAGAAGCAAAAGGAAAAGAGACAGAGAGAGATCATTATGGTCAATTCTCTTTTAAATATCCAGGCCAATTCAGATACAGCCATGGCAAGGATCACATTGAAACATTTTTAAATAACCTTTCCCTCCCGCTTCCACGCAGCCTTATCACTGTTTTTCTGTGTAGGGAAACAAAAAACTCACACCAAGACTTCAAGCGGGTGCACAGGGCTTGCAATGTGCTCCAACAGCAGCTCCCTTGAACGCACTCTGCAAGTGAAGGGGGCTGGTTTACCTTTAAAGGTACAGCTTCATAGTTGCGTGCTGCACAGTTTTTAAAAAACATTTTAAAAACCACACTGCTGGCAAAAAAACACATGAAGTGAAATCATCTCTTTAAAATGTATATTTAAACAGTTTCCTCACACAGTGGAGCCCATTGAGTATACAAATAGGTAGTTGTAAATAACTGGAGAGACTCAAAGCTGCAAAACAGATCAAATACCCAAAGGCAGGGGATATTCAAAGCCGATGTTTCATTAGGTACATTTCAAAACTTTGGGGAGCCTGTAAGAACCAGAATCAGCTTTGTAATTTCAATGGCCCAACACAGTTGTTGACTTCTGGGGGTCTAGTTCAAATCTGCTCTATGGTGAGGACACCTCCAAATGCTTCTCCATATTAGCAAAAGCAGGACCAGACAGGCACTGAACTGGCTGAATGACAGAGACAATGACTGCGCAAATGGCTCTGGAGAGCAGCAAGAATGAGAGGTCTGTGTAACCTGCCACGTGAGAAAGGCCGAAGGGAGTTGGGAAGTTCAGCCTGGAGAAGAGCGGAGGGGAGTGAGCAGAACTCTCTGAAGATACAGAGAGGAAGGCAGGGACCAATTAATCTCGGTAAGCTACAAGGCCAGAAGAACGAGTGACAGGGTTTAAATTACATGAGTGCTACAATAATAAAAATGCTGCAAAACATACTCTGTTACAAGGAGTAAGAAGAGAAAGCGTTGTCTGGTCACACTGAAATGCAAAGGACCTATCATTTTTTCTAGCTCTGCTGTAGATTTCCACCATGTCTTCACCTTTTCCATCATTGAAGGAGGTTGCTGCAGGAGCAATGACATAATGTGGATGTGAGGTCCTAGCATGCAAGCTATAGCAAAAATATAGTGATAAAATTCATGTCACATCAATTTTACATCCATGTAACTCCAAATATATCAGTGTACATGAAAGCGAGATAACGGACAAAAAGCCTTGTATTTTCCTTACAGTAGGGCCTTCTATGAAAGACAAGTCATTTGATAAACTGTTATTTGTGTACAGCCTATTGACAAGTCATTCCTAGAAAGGCAACATCATCCAGGATTATTAGCTCATTTCTGGTTTTCTGATTTAGCAGCCAAAAGGACAGATGTTTAAGGAAAAGTTTAAATTAGAGTTAAAAACTTTCATTTTTTCTTGATGAAAGAAATGTATTTGTTGCGTTCAACATGAAATGTTCCTTTTGGTGACTTGCAAGAAAAGCACATTAAGCAATAGGTAAACTCCCAGGCAGAGAAATGGAGTCAGCTCTTTAAATCTAATAGCTCCTACAGTGGACAAGAAGTGGGTTCAATAGTCCCCTGGACTAGTCCCCCTCCCACACTGGAGAGTGTGCCAGGCTACAGCACACCAAGGCAAAGGGAGCTCTCAATTTGTCTTCTTGGCACTGTTCCACTTTTTATGCTTATATTTAATTTTTTCTCAGTCAAGTTTTCTCACCAACCAGCATCATGAGACATTTCCACTCGCCACCCTTTCTGTCTAAATGATGCTTCCCTGTCCCATGCAAAGAGCAGTGTCACAGAAAGGACTGCTGGAGGGCCCTTCTGGAATAGCAATGACTGCGTCAGAGCCATGCCCCGAAAACAGGCAGGCCATAACCCTCTCAGGCAGACATGGAAATTGGACCTGGGTTTCTCTTCAGCCTGGAAGAGTGTCCTGGTTCTTGACTAAAAGGGAACAACATCATCACTCCCTGGTTCAGGCTGCTTTGCAAATCTAGCTTTCTTGCCCCCAAATACAGTTTTATTAAAATTATTCAATGAACTGGAACATCCAGCTGCAATTAGCTAATAGGATCAGTGCAGCCAAAGTCAGATTCAGGGATACTAAATTTTTTTGCCCAAAACCTGAATTCTATCAGCAAAAGTAGGGAATATCACAGTTTATTATCATTACAGAAGGGTATACATGCAACTTGGAGAAAAGGATTTCTTTAAAGATGGTAATTAACCTTGCATCAGCTCAGATAGGAGCATGGTAGAGCCTCCATCACTTGCAGCCTTTAAGTCATGATTGCCTGTCTTTCTGAAATACAGAAGTTAAGGGCCCGATGCATGAATTATTAGATAAGGCTTGATGACTTGTGCTATGCAGAAGGTCAGACTACATACCCATTGTGTTCCATTAGGGCCTTAACATCCCCAACAGCAGATGATACGAAAGCCAAGAATAGGACTGTGGCAATGACCAGCTTCGTTCTTAGCATTGCATTTGCAGCATTAGATGTGTCACACTGAGGGCTACATATGAACAGGAACCTATTGGAAAAGCTGGCTCACTTTTCATTTGTGTATTGAATTATCTGAGGGTAAGTCTATGTGTGCGTATTCATTTTACACTCTTCTCAGAGCTCTCGCTTTTGATTTAAGTGACTTTAAACGAGTTTGAACTTCATTGAAACAGAGCACTCAGAATTATAGATAAGAACATCTATGCACAGCCTCACACTTAAATTATGATTTGAATTAAAACCTGCCTTGTTGTTCCACTCCCAGGCTGGATACAAACAAAATCACTTGAGGCAATGTGGAGACCTGAATGGTGTATGATTTAATTGCTAATCACCACTGACAGCCTGTTTGCTCAGTAGGCAGGCGACACAATGTACAAACTGCCAACAAGATGTGATTCAGCAATAAATTAATAAAGATACGGATTCTAGGATTTCAGCTGATTCCATTCATCCCACAGGGATGACAGAAAGAAGAATTTTCAAGGCTCTGAGGTTGTAACAGACCCAGTTACAACTGGGCTTAGTGGAAAAAGAACATGGGCCAAGTGCTCCGTGTTGTGACTCCAGACCGGGCTGGTCATTACAAAATCGCATTCTCTGCTACTCAGCTGGTGTTTGAGGACATTGTTCATCCTGACTTTACTGGTAAGGTCTAGCTCGATTTGATTGCCCTGCAGTCACTTGATTCTATTTTACGGCCAATTTGCGTTACTGGTCTGGTGCATGGCAGAGGCTGTCTTGGCCACTTTTAATGGTGGTGTCCAGTGGAAAGCTGGTAGCTTAAAACTGGACTGACTCAGTAGAGAAGTCGGTTTTGCACATGTGAGCCTGACTCATCTTTCAATTACTGAGAAAATAGTTTTATCCAGGAAATAACCTACACCATCAGGGCCTTTTCAAAACAAGAAAAAACCCCCCAAAAACCCAACAACTTTCTTCAGTGTCATTCGCAGAAAACCTTTCAAACACATGCTCAAAACCAAGATGGGTTATTCTCTTAAAAATGAGATTATAGCCTTGTATTAAGAGTTTGCTGGGTCAGGAACACCTACTTCCCAGGGGAGCTACCAGGGAAGATGAAGACATGATATGCCAGGGTGGGGGTTGTACCAAGACATGTCCTTCGGTGAGGTGTCTGAGGCCCTGCCAGCTGTGAAGGAGGGAGTTAGTCTAACTCAGGCTAATAATCATCTTGGACTGACCAAGCAGGGAAAATCTTACCTCCCTGGACTCTAACTTTGACCCTTCCCTTGCTTCAGCTGGAGTGAGGAACAGAGGAGCAGATGGCAGCTTGTGCTGTTCTTTAGTATCTGGGCATTTCCCAGGCCCTGCTTCTGCTCCCCGCTTAGCCCCACTCTACTACATTTACTACATTTACTTTGAAGGAAAGAGAAAATATAAAATAAAAGAAGTTCCTCTGGGGGGAAAGAAGTGATCAATGAAACCATTGCTTCTGTGGTATGACTGCTTGATCTTGTGCAATATCGATGAACAGCCATTTGTGAACTAGTATAAAGAACCAGCACTGTCATGTTATCAAGATAAAACTATTCAGGTGTGAATTTCCTATTCCTTTAAGATTTAATAATAAAAAAAAAAAACTGACAACAACTTCTGAACACATTCTATTCTTCTTCCCTCCTCAGAACCCTGGTAGAAAAACAGTTTATTGATCTCTGCTAAGAAATCAAATGTTGTTATAACTCCAAAGGGTGTCCAGTTACAGAGAAAATCTGTGGTAATCGGAAGCTTCACACAGACCTTGGGTGACCCTATTCATTCCGGAACAGAAAATAGTTTTTGTCTAACTTCGAAAGAAACCAGACAAACCCTGCAAGGTTACTTATAATCCTGACACCATTCTCAGAATTGCCATATGCTGGGAACATGCCTTCTTGCCTATCTACAGTATATATCTGAAGGACTTTGTTACGGCTCTGATATTTGGCATATCTTAAGCCTATTTAGAACATCAACACCATCAATCACTTGGTATGGGGCCGAGCAGCTGGATGAACCTTGGCTATCATGCAAAGGCTATTTGTCATCTGGGCAAGTCTGTTTGGCGTATAACACTCCAGTCCCAGAACAATTTTCCCTCTCCAAAAATATTCTCTTTGATTCAGGAAACACGTGATTAATAATGAACAAGGGCTTAAAGATGGAGGTCAAGGCTGAAGTCTTAACCAAACAAGTGCATTGCTTACTAATGTTTGCCTCAGCCTTCAAATATTCCCTTGAAGAGCACCCTCAGTGGAGAAACACAAGACTGTTCTTAAATAACACAAGATTCAAGAGACTTGAATAGCCGTGGCCGCAACAGAAGCTTTTCTCAATGACGAGATGTTTTTCTTGTAAATCTGTAGCTGGACAACAAATCTCTAACAGTAACCTACATTTTAGATGAACTGTGCACGCTTTAAATTCCCATTCTCTGTTACACAAGTGATAGTCAGCACATCTGACATTTAGGCAATTAGCTTTCTCTTTAAAATAAGAAATATTAGCTGAAGTATCTTAACCATCTGTGCGAGACAAAATAAGAGCAAGAGAGTTTACATAAACAGTCTCAGCACACTTAACAAGCATGTAGCTGATGATTTATTTTTTTTAAGTCTCAACAATAGAGACTACTGGGTACAAGCAAGTACTTCATCATTTGTGTGTCTCTGCTGTTAATGAAAGACTAGTAATTGGTGGGTGACTAAACTTCAGAAGTACATGTTACTTCAGTGCATGGGGTTGTAAAAGACACAGATTCTCCCCCGCCATCTGCAGAGCCAGAAGGAAAAGGGAGGAGAAGAATATTTTGAAAGTTTGCCTTACCAATTAGAGTATTTTGTTGGTACCTTTAACTCCACGTCTTAGGCTCTCTGCACCACTTATCTCTCCCCATCTCCTTACTTGTTAGTTGTCTAATCTTGTTTAGAGCGTAAACAGGCAGGGAAGTTATGTGTCACTGTATTAGTATAACCAGACTATAACATAAAGCAATATAATCTAACATCTGACTTGCGATGAGGTTTGCTGGGTACTAAGCATACGCAATGCTTTTAGTTACAGGGACAACCCTGTTAAGCAATGACAATGCATATAAGCCCCAAATTTGTTAGCACTCTTTGTTACTAAAGCTGGGTGAGTGACCTTGTCATATATAAGAGCTTTGAGCAGACACAGCAGCGTAGATCCTGAGGGCAAAAGAAGAATTTCCACTAGTGATGTAATAATATAGCCGGCTAATTAACCCCGCTTCCACTCCCAGCGGCTGCAGCGACTGCATACTTCAGCTGGCAAACGCGAGATGCTCTGAACCCAGGCGGCCAGGATTTGTACAAACAAAAACCAAAACGAAAGTCACAACTTGTGTGCCTCATCCCCGAACAAGTGCAGCATTCAGAGGGGAGCGTGGCTCCGGCCCAGCCATGGTCACGCTATCACGGGCACCGCCACCTCCATCTCTCCGTGCCGCTACAGCAGCGGAGGCAGCAGCAGCCGCAAAGGCTACAATGGCAAGAAGAAACTCAAGGATATGGCAAAAGATGCACATTTTTAACTGCTTTTCAAATGGAGCTGAAAACCCAAGGGACTGAGGGGTGAAATATCCTGTTTACAGTCAAATTCCTGATTCACGTAACTAAGCAACACAGCACTATGGCTCCAGGAGAATAGAAGCAAAGTTAATTTTTTAACAATGCCACGTTACCTTTGTACATCTTGTTCCAACTCTCCCTCAGGGTCTTACATGAATGAATCAGAAAATTGCTCCCTTATGTTAAGCCTGTGTCTGCACCTGCATTAAATTCATGTCAGAGAGGGGTAGAGGAGGCAAATGTTGGGAAGACCAATAGGATGATATATCCGGATTTCAACTCTCAGTCTGTCCAGCAGGACGATTGCCTTTAATAGCTTTTTGAGGCACTACAAGAAATGAGCCTAGCATCAGTGGTGGTCCCTTCAGATAAAAAAGAATGAAAACAATTTGGGGTCTTGTTTAGTTTAATGCCTCTCTCCCATACGGCCGGTCATCCCCTGCAAACAGTCAGAGATGCAGAGTCCATGTAGATGGGAATTAATTATTCACACTTACTGCGTTTCTGTAAATAAAACTACTTTCTTCCACCAGGCTAATATTTTCAATGGTTCAAAACTGCAGTTTCAAGTCGCTGAATCTGGGGCCTGCGGGTGTTTCAGAGCCGAATTCCTGGCCTGATGCCCACAGCTCTGGTCTGGCTTTGAGCCAGATCCGAAGCTGAAAGGGCCTGTTTTCTGGTTCTGGTTTTGGATGTCACTTGCTTGATTTTGGCACTGTCAAATCAGAACCCAATGCAGCCTTGAACACAAGCATTAGACTAAACCTAATCTGAAACTTCAACCCGCTTCACATTATTCTTGCTGCTTAATTCCAGCTGTTAAACTTCTCCCCCCACTACCGAGCCAGAGTGTTTTGTTTACAAATTTGCCATGCATTTCAAGGAAAGCAGGATCTGGCCCAGGCTTTGGGGTTATATATTTTTTTTCCATTTCAGGAAATGGAAGTGCTGGCAAAAATATTCTCCGTTGTTTAGGATAAGAGAGTGTTTGGACATATCCAGTTTTAAGTGGTCTGCTTAGTCTGATACTCTTGATATATGAGACAGCAAAGAAATATGTCTAGGAGTCTTGGAATTAGGCATCTTTTTTATAAGATGAGTGAAATACACACAAGGATGAAATATTACTTGCATATTACCACCAAAGCTGGTTAAAATTCACTCAATTGACTCCAGATGTGGGTTTCTTCAGTAATTTTAAAGTTAGCACTACTGTAACTAGGTGTGAGGCCAAGGCAAACTACTCTAGTGCTTTATAGCACTTGGAAGCTACAGTAGTCAAATCAAAATATGTTACAAGAGAATCAGTTTCTTTAAGCTTAGCAGCAGGAAGGATTTAATATACTGAATACAGCCAACCCATCTTCATTTGAAAGAACATAAAATAAATCTTTACCACATTTGTGACTTATTTGCATAAAGGACCCAGTTCAAGAAGCAGATCCCCAGAATTACTCATGCAAGCAGGGCCATGCAACTCCACAGTACTTTCGATTTATTTTATTTCCATGAGATTACTACTATGCTTAAGGTGTATATGCACCTCTGTGCTTTGCTGATGCAGGGTCAGTAGTCTGAATATTCTGAGCTGCTTTGTAGTATTTATTGAATGTGTAATGGATGTCATTAATTCTACTTTTTTCCTCTTCTCCTCTGCTTGTTCTTCATTGCAGTTAGGAATTCTAAATCAGTGTATGGCACTGTCCATTTTAACACTGTCTTTTAGCATCTTATCTATTAACTAACCACTTATATTTCCACTGGCATGGAACATTTCAGTTACTGCCTTCACTTATCATTTCATTCTTGAGCAGTGCGAGTGACACTATAACGAAAGGCGATCACTCTCCTGAGCTCCTTCCTAACCGACAGCCAACATTTCTGGATCCTCTGAGCCGCCTGCCACTCACTCAGCCCCACTCACCTCGATGCAGAGAGGCCGTCCCCAAAGGACAGAGTTGGCTGCCCTTTTGCAGTGCTCAGGGAAGAGGGCAATCCCATGGTTATAGGTACTCAAACCCAGTGTCTACCCACAGAGCCCTCTATGCTGCCGAAACTACTGTATTTCCTCAGCAGCTCCAGCCTGATCTGCCTTTTCCACTGTGAGTCCTGTAAGATCTTCTCCTTAAAGTCCCAGCTCCAGGAGCGAGGAGTTTGCCACCTTTCTTGGACTTGCTTTAGTTTGTGGACTTTTTAAAATTGCTCATTTTAACTGCAGAGGGGCCTTTGGAAATATGACCCAAATGCATCCTAAAAAATGAGAAATTGGAAGATAAAACGGTTTATTTTAAAAATAATAACCTTGTTCTGTGTAAACCGATCTTCTGATTTTTGAACATATAATGCTGGCAATATTGCAGCCATGTTATGCTGGAACGACAGACATGTTCCACTTCCACCAGCAAAACAACTTTCCCTGGCTGCAAAGGAAAAGTAAAATTGGCCACAAAATTGCAAGGCAACCTAAGTGTTTAAGATTTTCTCTAAACCACTCAAAACCAGCTCCTTTCTGCCTGACATTTCCAGTGTGGGCATATTGCAAGAGGATAATTTTAATATATAATTTCAGATGGTCAGGTAAGTCTGTTTTAATATTTTTCAGATTTGGAAAGAAAAACAGAGGTCATTTAGGGGTTTTGACTGACTTTCTGTTGGAACGGATTTATCAGAAATCTGCATTAATATGTGTTGGTGATATAAGGACATAGTCTCAGCTGGTAAAAACCCACACATGGCAGGGGAGCTTTGCCAAGTTACAATAGAGCTTATGCAAATTTTCTCCAATGACTTTAGAATTCTTTAGTAAAACATCACTTTGCTAAAGTTCAGAAGAGACTTGAACAGCAGAGAAAAGAAAAAAGTGACAATAAAACAGAAGAAAACATCTTACACTTAAGAACCCCTGGCATGCTACACAGTACTATTTGATTAAGTGAAGTCGTAATACAAAGACAAGGATTAATCACACAAAAGAGCAACATAATTAATTGCAAAAGCTAAGGGAGAATTTCAAGAAAGAATGCGTCCTTTCATTTAGCTTACAAAAATACAATTAGTAATTATTACTGATTTCCTGGAGAAAGTCCAGAGCAGTATTAAAAATATCTTGAGTCACAAGGAAGTTCATTGGTCCTCAGGGACAGACATGCCTGGCTGCGTGAAGCTTATATTTGTTCAGCACACTTCTTTTTTTTAAAAATGATCTGTGCTGAGTTACACATCGGGACGCCCATGACTGGGTCTATGCCAGGACTGGGGAACTCTTATTTTTAAATATCCATTATCTATTTTCAATAAAAAGAAAATTGAATTTCTTCCTGAATATTTTGTAACGGCTGCTGTTAAAAGTAATATTTAAAGATCCTCATAATTCAGAAAAATTATTACAAACAATCAGACAAACCTCATCCATTTAAAAATAAATACATTATAAAGGCATAATGACAGATCAATTTTATGTAAATTATTTTAGATTGTGTGGGGGATATCGATGCATTTCAGGGGAACAATATCCTTTAAAAATGTATCCATCTGGGACCATCTGATCGGCCTTCACATTTGTTCTAGGCTGTGTACACATAAACACTGCTCAGTCACAGGCAACAAATCAAGACTTGTAGCTGGTGTTACCCGTTTAGAGGATAGACACGGGCACAGAATCACTGCAGACCCAAATCCCTTGCTCTCTTTTTTTTGAACTCCCCCCAAAGCATTCAGCTTTTTATTCTCTGCACTCACTTGCACCCTTCACTTTCACAGCCTCTGCTTGGCAGTCCCTGGTTTTAAGGGAAAGTTTCCAATTGACTTCAGCAGGGATCGAATCAGACCCCAGTGACATGTGCTTCCTGAGTCTGGCGAGCAAAATTCCTAGCCTCCCATCTCAGATTTATGTAAAGAGCTTGTGATAAGAAACTATCATGTATGGAAATTAGTGGGCAAAAGTCAATTTATGTTAACTGAGACAGGACCAGGAAGTTTTCAAGTGCATGCAGTACCCCTGCAATATTACACCGGTGCAAACAGATACAATTCAGAAAAATAAGCAGATAGTGTGGGTATGCCTAGATTGCAGTGTAATGTACTTGCTTGTCCCTACATTCAGGCCACGCTGCATATACAGGTTAACTTCCAGGCTTGCTTCTTACACTAGCTAACTTCAAAGGCATTCCCAGACAATCCCTTTTCTAGTGTTACATCTCCGTTATGTGAAAAGGGGTATGGCAAAAGCCCTTCTTCATGCCAAACTCGATCCTCAATTCCCGCTGAAGCTTGGCTCGTTGGTTAGGCAGAGCCAGGCTGTGGTGTACACCCACCCTGCCTTGTGACGCTGACTGAAAGCTGCCCTGTGCTCAAAGGGTCCTTGGTGGGAGCAGAGTTCGCGCAGTTGGACGTACGCCGTCCCCTCCTGCACAGCCCCATGGAAGAGACATGGGGGCAAAAGGGGAGCGGACAAGTCCTTTCGGGGGTCATTCCAAGATGGCAGAAGTCTGAGCAACCCTAAGGTTGTTCTACACTTCCTTTGGGATAAAAATGGCACAAAACAAGCCCCAAAATCTGGCAGGAACAAGCACCTGCATACGCACCTTCCCCACTCAGCTGAAGCCAACTTAGTTTTACTCTAAATGCTTCAGTTATGTTATGATACTTCATGGTGACCAAGCATTTCAGTTTGCTTGCTCTCTGTGGCACCATTGAATCCATGAGCATCTTCTGTAGTGCATGCAAAGATAACCCGTTTTATTTTAAGCTGCAAAGCAACAACATATGTTTTGTATTCCAGGTACTAATGGGACCTCTGGAAGGACATCAATCTGGAACAGCAGAACTGGTGTATTTTCAGGTGAAGAACAGATACAATATTTGTTAAAAAGGCTTCTTGGTAAATGCCCATGTGAAGTGGCACTGATGAAAATACAAATTCTCTAGCAGTGAACTGCTTCATATTGAAATTATCAGAGAGATTCCTATATTTACAGAGAGATGGACTACATGAACTAATAGGTCTTTTCCATCTCAGATTTTTATGACTATGATTCATGCTAATTGTTAGTGGGAAATCACTTAGTGTCAGGAATAAGGGTGACACATTCATTTCTTTTTAGTCACTGCACATATATTGTATTTGAGGTGAAAGAAAGAGTTTATTTCTCCTCTCCTTTCCCCCAGAAGCATGTTTGGATTTCATGCATAAATAGTCTTTCTTCCCTTAATCTGATTCACATGACAGTATGCATTTTGCATAAAGCTTCTTCTTGGGAAAACCATTCAAACCTGTATCTAGAGACAGAAGACATGTCGCAAAATTATGTCCTGCTTTACAAGACAGCTTTTTTTCTGATGCATTATTTGTATCATATGCTAATTTATTATAATGGTTATTAAGAGCACCAGGCCTTGCCTTTCAGCTTCCCACATTTCCCCAGGCATACCTTAACATTCCTCTCTTTTCAGCTCTGCTCATCTTCTGTCAGGAAGTAGAGAACAATTAATATATAGTGCAGATAAAAATGTTCACGCCAACCCACTCGTTATTTGCTGTGGCTACAGCTCCCATGTGCTTTGTGCTTTCTAGACACCTTACCTGGAACTGCTCCAGCAAAATGTGAATGGCAATATAACATAAAGCTGCTCACTTTTAACCATACCGCCTGTAACTGGACAGAGGAACGATACTAAAATTTAGCCTAAAATTCAAGTTCTGGGACAAATAAAGCTCAGATTCAGACCTTGGACTTAAAATCTTTCAATCTGTTTTTCGGAGTTATTCACCATTTGGAAGAGGATGAGAAGGGAAGTTATGACAGCAACTGCCCTCACTAGACTTCAGTCATCTTGGGCTAAAACCTTACCCCTAATAGCTCCATTCATGAGAATTTGTGCTCTCTCCAAACCAGGACTGAAGAACAGACCCCCTTTTCAATTCGAATGCATCCAGTTCCCTGGAACCAAGAAGGAAGGTCTCAAACTCCCATCCTACTTCCTTCCTATATTCCATATGTAAAAGCTTTATACTCTAATGCTTTGAGTTGTTATTCTTAAGCCAACAGAGTTACACTGGCATAAAACTAAGCAGTGAGACTCCATCCTAGCCATCCACTTTGGCTCATTTCTAGTTCTTGCACATGGATTCATGGTATTAGCCTTCTAAACTCTGACTAAATGTAGTGCATGAGATAACTCATTTTTGCAGCTACGTAACTGAAGAGAGAGATATCTAGTCTATACAATCTTAGTTTTGAAAAAGCCTAGGATTCATAAGATAGCAGCAAATCTAGACATATTTTATGGCTTTTAATAAACACTAAAATTGTACTCAACATTTTTATGAAACCAGGCTTCTTTTGTCCCAGTCTCAAAATTAAAGTTTGAATGAAGTCAGTATCAACATTTTTCTCTTGATACAGTAGTTTTTGTTTTAGAAAGCCAAAATCTATATAAGCGTCACTAAAATGTTACTTTTCCATAAAGTCACGTCTCAAATTGACACAATATTTACCATCATAACTGAACTATTAAGTGCCTCCTCAGGAGAGAGAAGTATAGATAGATGTTATATCAACATTACAGCAATAGTTAGAACAAGAATAGATTAGCATTCATTCAATACAGTGCTAGAATTGTGTCAAGGGGTTTTGGTGACACCATAAACCACAAAAGCACAAGTCAATTAGTCTCTCCTATGGGAAGATTTTGAATTTGCAGGCAGCTGACGTGGCTCTCAGTGAACCAAAACAGTGATAAACATAGCAATACATCACTGCGTGCATGCTTAGATACCTACATAAAATATAGGTATGCTGACAATTTCAAAGCCATCAGGAGGATGCAGGTAAGTACCTCCCACTGAAATGAATGAAGGTAAAATTCTAAATCCAGTAGTCTATATTTTAAAATCACAGCTGCTTTCACATGATATATCACATGGACAATTATTCCACTGAGATAATTCATGAGAGTAATGGTTTTCAAAACGGTGCCCAAATTTTCAAAATGCAGCAGCAGTACTTAATTATCAGGCTTATTTTATGTGCATGCAAACTAAAGAAGGTGAAGGTTAAATATTATGCTTAAAATAATTCATTAATTGGGAAATTAATCCTTTAAAAAGACAAAAATAATTTAGTAGGAGGCAAGCATTCTTCCTCTGCTGTTCAATGCAGCCTTTGCATTCTAATTATTCCATGTTGAGTAATTTATTACAAAAAGGAGAAAGCAGTATGTGTGTGTAGTGCCATTCACTTCTTAAGGAAAGGAGAAGGTAAATCAGAGAATTCACCCATTAGGAAAAAAAACATTGAAGGTTTCTGATTCAGAATCATTTTGGTACCTAACACACTGAAATCCTGAGGTGTATCTTCTCAGCTGATGGAGATAATCTTTCATACGAAGACTTTGGGATTGTTTCTTGGATCTGTACAGCCGTCATTACCACAAAGAAAGGAAACGCTTGGATAGACCTAACCCACCATCTGTAATCAAATTATTGTACCCAACAGAGACACTCAGACACACATACATCTTCTGAAATAGCAAGTGCCCACAACAATCATGATACTGCTGGCTGCCTTATACCCCAGGTGTCTTGCATTCTTTGCTGAAACTAGGGATTCATTCAAAGCCTGCAGGGTATTCATGTCACATACTAGCATAAATAGTGTCCGTAGGACTCCTGAGGTTCTTTGTCAATAGGAATTCTCTCTTTCCATGTCATCAGAATCCTGTTTTCACCCTCTCCAAGTCCCAAAGGGAAATTAAATGAAGGCGAGAGGGGAGAAGTTCACCAGAAAGGAGACAACTCCACACAAGCACACCTCAAATTCATTCTTTTGTATCCCCTGTAGTGAATCATGTACACAGCTCTTAGGTATAAAGAGCTCCCTTATAATAAGGAAGCAGCTTTCCTGGGGGAGCGGTGACTGCTCGAAGACTCAGACTGGATTACATAGCAGCCGCTCAAGTTTCTCTCTTGTTTTTGTTGTTGGTACAGTCTGCACAGTTAAAGAAGAAAATGTACAGGAGAGAGAAAGTGCCAATGAAAGAAAGGGCTGCCAGAGCTCATCCTTTTTCCTTCCACAAGCTGGATATGTAAAACGTCTGCATGACATCCGTTTAAAGAATGTGTGTGTTCCTAGACTGTCTACATGCATATTCCCCATGGAGAGACACCATATCCTGTGGCTGGGGGACAGCTAGGACATGGTGACAACACCAGGTTATTCCTGAGCTTCTGTTTTGCTATAGTATATTCCTCTCTAGCATTTGTTCATCATTTATTACCAAATACTGGGAAAAAAAAATAGATACTGGATTCTCAGTTTAAGTGTTCAAATTAGCAGTCATCCCATTCAGAGACGGCAAATGTACCGAGACCTGCAGGGCAGAAAGTCTCAGGGCCTTAGAGATGGGGGTGGGCAAGCATGAATATGGGCTGATGGATGGAGAGACCCACTTGGTTCTCTGCACCTGTCTGACTGCATCACTGCAGTTCTCCACATAAAAATGGAAAGGATGGCAAAATTCCCGCTGCAGAAATGCTCTCCTGCATCCTGACAGGGTGTGGCTAACAAGTGCAAACTGCAGCAATGAGAGAAATGCATCTTCCACTGCCCAAGCGGCTTCTCCACTCTGCCTTCAAATTCATAGGAAAACACTCAAGACAGTGCTTTTTTCCCATCCAGCACACAACATTAGCTTGAGACTCATTTCCAGGATGGTTTGAACTAGGGACCAAATGAATAGTGCTCACTGTTGCAAGACTTGCCTGTTTTTTTGCTGAAGAGATGCAAGGGAAGAATGTCTTGAACTAGACAGCTGACAGAAAAAATGCGACAGTGAGATCAAAAGAAAAAAATCCAAACAACAAAAAAAACCCTTTGTGGGTAAACCTATGACTATAGAGGCATAAATTGACAGCAATAGCCACTAGCTCCAAATCTTAATGACTACTGTCCTCACAAATACAGATCTGCCAAACCAGGAGGGCGTTATCTGTTGTGAATGCTCATACTCCAGGAGTGCACTGAGGACAGTTCACTTTGGTGTGCTTGTCCCTAGAGACCTCCCTCCATGTTCTGGCTGTCCATATCAACCAAAAATCACATAAATCCGTGTTAGTGACCAGACAAGGTTAGGACTCAGATTTCCAAGGTGATGAATGTCTGCTTTTTTCTGCTGAGATCAGTAACAGCTGAAGAAATCCTACAACCTTTTTTATGAGGCTCTTAGAGCTTAGAAAATGGTATTAGCTATTATCATAGTTAATAGTGCTTGATGTGGAAATATAAACTTGGGAAAACAAGTACTAAAACATTTGTGTAAATGTAACTCCTGACATTTATATTTATTAATTTGCTTTTCAGCAATTTTCCCTATTAGAAAAAAAGATTGATTACTCTGAATGTGGAAAATATCACGTTGTCACTAATATATTTTATTTGATTACAAAAGCAATATAAAAAGGTTTTTAGTATAATTCTTGTGCACAATTCAGTATGCAAGGATTTTTTTTTTGCAAATCTAGCACAGTTGACAAGAAACAGATATGTTGAAAGACATCAATAAATGTACTGATTAAGAGTTTGAGATGCTTACTTTAAAAATCTGGAGCAAAGGATGACTATTCTAATTACCTGAGACATGTGAAGTCAATTGTCCTTAATACTTTAAGAATGACAGATTACAAATGAATAGATATTAGGGCTTTCTGCTCTGTTGCTTACTGAAGAATCTGTTGAAGGACAAGTACTTGGATATGTCACCTTGTGTCTGGGGAGGGGGGAAGCAAAGAAGAATGAATGGATGATGATGGGAAAAGTGAGATTATCTCAGCATTGCATTCTTTCCTAAATCCAAAGTGGGAACTGATTCTCCAAGAGAAAACAATGCTTTGTGTTTTTCAATTAGAAATACTTAAAGGTGTATGCAGCTAAGCTCCAAGTGTTAGGCTTGCCTCACAATTCTGAGTAGTTCTCAGGAACTGCACAGACCATATTTTCCATATAGAAGAAAGGAATTAATTCTCTTCAGCGCTGGAATGATGTGGCCCTCTGATCAAAATACTTGTTTCTTTCCAAAGCAAAGGCTCAAAGCAACAGCTAAACTTCTAATGATGCTAATACAAACCTTCAGCTAAAGAAAGATTTAGTCTTTGTTCTGAGCAAGTCTGTGAGCAGCTTTGCCTTCAAATAGAAAAGGCACACCTGGGATCCAACCCTGCTCCTTTACAGGTCAGGAGGAGTACAGATGGAGGTTAGTGAGCATGGTATTTCCTTGAAGTGACAATTTTTAGATGGAAACAGACTGCGAGTAGGAATTCTGAAGATGCAACACTTGTGCTTTTATTCCTTTTCCCAGAAATAGAGTATGAGGCCAGAGCTAGCACAATCATTTAGTTTATATCTCCTGCATAAAACAAACCATAGATCTCTGCTTCCAGCATGTAAGCCCATTAGGAACTTTCAGATCCTGTGCATAGCCACATGAGGCAAGGAAAACTCAGCATAAGGTCACATTGCAAACACAGCAAGTACTGTGGTCCGTGACATCTTCCCAGGATAGCTACCACAAACAGCAGCAGTGGGTATCTCTGCCAGGTTTGTATTGTGACAATGTCACCTGGCAGAGGGCCTCCCAGTGACAGGGGCCAGTGTGGACCCAGAATGATGCATAACTTGCTCTTCACTCTAACATTACCACCTTGTGTGCAGCGCTCACCCATTAGCACCCTCAGCAACATACAGAAGGGGATATTGGTCCAGCAGACCCCAGCTGGAAACTGGTGTATAGTCTCCTGGTGACCAATATACATATGTTAATGTCTACCTGCCACTCTTGACCTAAACCTCATTGAAACCAGTGACCTCGCCATGGAGGTATTTATGACATGTTCATTACCCAGTATCTGGACACCTGGAGGTGAAAAGGCCCCTGTATTCTATTACCAATCCTCTGATTTGTGTTGTTCCACTAATTACTTTTTATTCTCATTTATTATAAATAACATGGCTATTTCTCTCTCCCCTCTCTCCTTTTCATTGTAACTGATACGAGACAAAACAAAGCTAGTAAATCACTGATAGCCATTATAAATTCAACTGCAGATCTTTTAATACCTTGGTCCTCTAAATACAAGGAATATTTACCTGGATTTTAGCAACACAACCTCCCTTGTAGATACAAAGTGCCAGTTAAACAGAGAGCTTGTTCTTCTGTGGCTTTTCCAGAATTTAACCCCAAATTTTCCAGAATTTAACCCCAAATACAGTTAATGTATCTGTACTGCTATCTCATACAAGTATCCCCACTGTGCACAAGACAGGCTATAAAAGTGCTTGGGTTTTTTTGTTTTTTTTTTTTTTCTCTCCAGAAAGAGTAGACAAAATTAACAAAAACTGACAAAAGGCACACACTCAAAAGTCTCAGAATGTGGACTCCTTACACTTTCCCCTGTGATAGGTTTAGAAAAAAAAAACTGTGGGCAGCAGTAGAGTCCAGAAATCATTTTCAAGTTTTAAATAAGGATACTTGCTCATCAAACAGTTTGGGAGAGTCATGGGACCTGACAATCCTGCTTGTTGAGGAATACAGCTTTTCAAAAATTTACCTCCCTGCCAATAGAGAACCACAGCTTGGTTATAGCTGTCATGCCCTAGAAAAATTAATCTGCTCTGGAGAGAGAAAATACTTTTTAAAAGTATTCAGGAAAACAGAACCCAATGTTATTTGATTGCATGCTTCTCAAAATGCACAAGATAAGAGAGAAAGGTGGAATTTCAAGGTGACAGAACAGTACCTGTTTGCCAGGACCAGAAAATAAATTTAAGGGAGTCCTGTAAACCACTTATTTATAACATGAAATGAATGAAGAGGCTAGAAAGTGAACTGGAAAATTGTCTTCTCATCCTCTCACCTTACTCCCTACTTGAGATCAATCATACAAATAATTCTATGTAATTTGGCACGATGGCCTATTCTTCCGTTAAGCTCCTTAATGCATTTCATATCTTCTAGTTACTGTTACAAAGCTTAATTAGGCAAACAACTACATAATTCATGCACATCTAGGACCAAATACATTTTAGTGAACTATTACAATTCTTACTCTACATTCTTACAGTCAAAACCACAGGGAGACAGGACATATTTACCTATATAACAACATGAATCTTCCCAATTTTTCCCCATGGGTAAGAACAAGGTTTAATTATAAATAGACCCTTAATTAAATGTAAAGATTTCTATATTACTTATGTCCAGGTCTGACAAACTTGTTTGTACTTCAAGGACTCTGTGAAAATCTAGTTCTAACACAACTGAGACAACTTACACTAACAAACTGAGCAAATGCAAAGCAAGGTTATTTCCTCCAACAAAAAGCATCAGAATGTAGTTTATAGGAAAGAAAACTCCCAGCACAAAACAGCTTGAAGATGTTCCAAGGCACCTTTGCTCCCAAGAGTGCTTGCTAAAGAAAGAAAAATACAATAGGAAGAATATTGCAAGAGAGAAGAAAATCCAGCTAACTCAAACCACAGCCATTTTCTTGTCTGATAAGTCCCAGGCCAGGTGGCTAGAATAAAAGATTTGTGTTTATCTGTTGGAAGATCAGTGCTGATTCATTCTCATTACACTGCAGCAAGCTCACCTGTGGGGCTTTATAGATGCCTTGGGGGAAAGAGCTCAGCAGGGGTTAACTTCTTGCTGAGGGAGAAGAAAGGAGAGGTGAGATTTGGGTTTTAATTGGTGTAAGGGGAAATCCCCTCTCTTTTATATACCCAGTTCAGAGAAAAACACAGGTAATAACAATAATAATAAAAAGTCTTAGGACAGAGTTGTGCTAAGTGCAATTCTCTAAGTATTTCCAGGTCAGCTTGGAGGTGGGGGAAGGGTGTTATCATTATAAAAGCTTCCCCTGAGGTTCAGCATGGAGCTCAGTTGTAAGAAGACCTGTAGGAAGTTTTAGCACATGTGAAATCTGTGAGTTTATTGCTTGAATTAACTCTGAGCTGAGGAATAAAGTATACTTAATGCACTTTTAAAGCACTGTTTTACTTCCCCGTTTGTTTCTATAAAAGGATACATCTCAAGTCAATCTATTCAGAATGTTTGTCCCTCTGGGTTTTACCTTAATTTGCTTAGTTGATCCAGAACTAAGAAACTTGTATATCTAGTCCCAGAAGTCATTCTTTCACTGCAAACCATTGTCATTTCTCTCTTGCTTTTCATTTTAAGGACTCTGGCTTGCAAGATTGCAGCTCTCAGGTGCTAGAACCTAAAATGCCAGTGCTTCTCTTCAGAGTGACTGGGAAAAAAAGAAATCATTTAAAAAAAAAAAAAAAAAAGGAAAAGCCAGAACAGGCTTTAGCCCATTTTGCAGGTGATGTGGAATAAAACACTAGACTGTTTAAATGCAAAAACAACAAACCCCTCCAACTTTTGCGTATGTCTGCAAGGCATTTTATTTTGAACAAAACCCTCTAAAGTTATTCCAAAAGTATTTGCTTGTGTAGGCAAGGCCTTCCTGGAGTAGTCAGTGTATTTATGTGTGTTGCCTTCTGTTGGGGTACCAGATCTGCTCTGATCGGCCTCCTTGGCCATTTGCTGCCAAAGGCAGCAAACTCAAGTGTTAGAACAGCAGGTGCCAGTGCCAGCCTTCACCTATTTTATATTAGACAGGAAGACTTTTCCCTGCCCTCTCCCATTAGTTTCTTCACTTCCCAATAAAATACTAGAAGTATTATATTGCTCTTTCTTGCCAATTTGAACAGGAAGCACTTACTGCTGGCAAATAATAATGTTTTATATTTGTGAATTTGCTTTTTTGCTGCACCTAGCTCCTCGTTAGGATAGGCAGCTGCCTACTTTGTGTACCCTTAAAGGTGGCCCTGGCAAATGCTGTGTTGTATTCCCATGGAGACTATAAGGTTTACAGAATAACAGGGCTGCATTCATGTGACAAATGGAAAGGCCAGAGATAGGCCAAAATTACTTTGACATTTAAAAAATCCAGTATCTTCTGCTTTATACTTTCCCTTAGTGCTGGGGTTCAGAAATATTTAAAAGTATGCTTTAAAGATTCTTGTTAAATCTAACTGTTCCATACTGTGTAATTAATTGTGCCTTGCTCTTTCAATCCTCTCAAACTGAAATTAATAAAATTGTGCGAAGCTTTAACTTTTACAAAGATGTGTAGCTTAAAAATTGTTGAGAGATATCGATTCAATGAACAAATCAAGAGCAACATAATAAACATTCTAAGTGGGGAGAAGTGAGAAAGAGTAATATAATTCTTCTAGTATTTTATTGGGGAGTGAAGACACTAATGGGGGAGCGCAGGGAAAAGTCTTCCTGTCTAATATAAATGAGCCTGTTCTATTTTTTGTCAGCTGGAGTCTCTGAATTCCCACACCTCAGTACCTCTCTCAAGGTGAGTAGCTGCATGCTACTGAAAGAAATACCCAATTTTTCTTTCCATCCCATTTAACATGCAGGGTCTACTGAAGATGAAAAACTGGGGGGTAGTGTTATTTGTTCTTCATCCATTTATCTGTTCCACAGAAAGGGACAAGTAGCTCTCTTGATTTTATTATACCACAATTCGAAAAGGAAGCGCTAATGTTCTTTTCCTTACTGTTTTTCTGAAGCCTGTGCTACCCCGAGCCATGCGGCTGCTGTGCTGAGAAGGCGGGCAAGCAGCAGGTTAAAACGTGGCCAGCAAAACGTCTTGCCGCTGCTCTCCATGCAGATCCTACTGGCAGCCTCTGCTTCTTTCATTTGGGTTTTTTTTTTTCCTCTGGAGGCATGTGCCATCCAGTCAGTAACTGAAACAATGTTCATTACTGCAATGAAAGCTCAAAACCAGTGTGAAATATTTGATGGTCAGAGGGGCATTTATTCCTCAGAGCTGGTCATAACAGCCTTATCACACAGAACGCACACTGAATAGTGTAATCTCAATTTAAATGCCTAGCCTCTGGTTTTCTTATCCCCTGACAAAACAAACAAGCAAATAAAAATAAAGAAGCCCGAAGTTTCCAAGGAACGTTACTGACACTTAAAGAAAATACTCATCTAACTAACTATGAATCTTACCTGAAGAAGAAATTAGGACTTTTCCCATTGATTTCAGTGGGAGCAGGCTGTGTTAGCAGAGGACAAGATGCAGTTGTTTTTACCCCAGTGACTGACTAAATAAAGGCCGAGAATCCTACAAGCTTCCTCTGAGACTTCGCAGAGAGCTGCGCCTAATACTTCCCACAAAGAGGACTGGAAGATGGCCACTGACTTCAGGGAGAATGGCTCAGGCCCTTTCATCTCTGCGGTTTCTGTACCAGTGCCAGTGGATTATCAGGCTGCCTGGGGATGAGATCTCTTGTCACTGCTTTGAGCCCTGCATCTGACAGAAGTGATTTTTCATGGCGTCTACCTGCACGGAGAGTCAAACCCTGCAGCTTGAAGTAGAAAACATAACTACTAATAGAACAAATCCTTTCGAAAAGATTGGAGGGCAGGAAGAAGGAATAACTGGAATAGGAATAACAGAAAAAAGAAGAAAGAAGGTTTGGCTTGGATCTCTAAAAGAGACTTGGGAGCTAAATATTGCCATGCTTGATAGTTCAGCATCCTGCTGCCTGCATGAATTAATTGCCCCACATTAGGAGCTGAACATCCATATGGAATGTAAAGGCTTAATTTCTTAAAAAATAATAATAATAAAAAAATAGGTGTTCCAAATCTAGCACTCCGAGGAGGGAACAGTGTAACCCAAACAAGTAAGAATGACCATTATTTCTAACTTTCAAAGAGAACGTGTCATATGAGGGCAATTTTCCTTCCTTTTATAATCTACAGATATACCTTGCCCGGATGGACAACCACATACTGATTTGTACATGCCTGTGAAGAAGGGTAACCTGGATTTAACTGAAGCTATTCCCAAACTGTAGGTAAGAGAAAAGCAGAAAGAAATGTTGATCTGCACCCTTGGTTTGTTGTTCTTTAAAGGAGGGCCTGCTCCTAATGAGCAACTGCAGAGACAAAAGAGCCAGGAGGCAGGAGAAAAGAAGGCACTTAGCTCAGGTGGGAGGTTCCCTGGAATTCAGAAACAAAATCCAGCTTTGCAGTGAGGTGAAACTATTTTCTGAATTTTTAGCCACAGACAGTGCAACTTAGCCATTAAAGTCTGTATCACTTAGAGAACTGAATTACTTTCTATAGGTTCTGGAGTAATTATTCCTGAAACAACATATATTATATAATTATATATTATCTTTTCTCTTCTACTTTTACAAAAATTTAAGCTAGTCGATGCCCATGCAATACTAAGGGAATCCTTGTTCATAACCGCAGTGAGAAAACAGTGGGATCCAAAACATTTTAGATAATATGCAGCATACAGGAACACAAAACCTCTGTGCCTCAGATATTTCAATCTTTAATAGAGAAAAATTGCAAACATCCTTCTGCTGTGACACAAATCATACCCTCTAGCACTGATTAGCTTCACAGATGCCTTCAGCTACTCCATATAACAACTGCAGATTTATACACCACACCAACTTTTGCCATTTCCTTTTCCCCTGCCTTCCAAGGTGATCCCTATTTATCTTAATTCCCACCCTTATTTTCTCAAGCTCATTGTGTGGGAGCATTCTGAGGCAGGAAGTACTTGCTGCTTTGAACCAGGTAGTTCTCATTCCTGAATGTACAATGTCCCTCTGCAGTTGTCTTGGCATTATTTCACTACCATTACTGAGAACTATATTTATTGGATGTGAAATAATTATTACTGATTATTAATAATGCTACTGACACTTCTTTTGTCAGCTATTGTTATCTGTTCACACAACCCTGCATCATAACATATGTAAATCAATAAAAGTAAAAATGCAAACTGTGATACAGCAATCCCTTCTAGCTTCATTTCTCTTGATTGTTCTTTACTCATCAGGGAGATGCACACAAAGGATGTAGTAGGGGCAAAAAGACCAAACATTTTTAAGGTGAGAACTTGATCCAGTTAGGAAAAGATTTATTTGCCATGGCTGGTTGGAGTAGAAGGCAGCTGGTCCCTACAAGCTAGGAGATTCATGTCAATCCTTTATTTCAAGCTTTTTCAGTAGCACGAAGACTCTTTTAGTCTGTAATCTGGAAGACACTTACTGGCTTCACTCTGCAGACACAAGTTGTTTCAATCACAGGAATACTATGTGGGGCACGTGCAGAAACATTTACAGAAAGAGGTCACTATACACTGCCTTGCAGCTGCCTTCATTTTCTGAACATGAGTCTGTTGAGACTGAGCAACTTCCCACCTTGCTTGTCATGGAAAGATATTCCAAGGCAGTCAGTAACTCTCAATCTTTGTTTTTAATGTGCAAACCTCAAAACAGTTTCCAGGGGAAGTGTGGATCCCATGAAGCAGGCTGAAACCTACTAACAATAGGGTTGTTTTTCTTGGTGCTTTTTGCAGACTCCTCTACACCAGTCCCTCCCCTTCTCTCTCCAGACTTTCTCAGACCATGGGCTGAAAACCACTGTTCTGAAGTTAATTTCCGAATGGCAATATAGGGCAACACAGAAATGAAATAGAAATCCTTCTGTATAAACACTCTGCCAGTATATTATATTAAAATATTTTATAAGTGCAGGGGAAAATGATGTTTCACCAAAGAAGAAAACTGCAAAGTTGTTTCATAGAGATATAATCTAATATTGACTTCAGAAAAATGTAATTGAGTCATAATTGATTAGACAATTTAAAAGCCTTTAATGAGTAAAGATGCAATTTCTTCATGGTTGCATTACAGTTGGTCAATTGATTTCTAAGGCACAGACAGCTAAAGCTTAAGCTGAGTTGCTGTGCTGTGTCCATCTGAGAGTCTCTAGACAAAATTGAGTTTTTGAAGCAATTTTACTTTTCACTGTGTTGTTATTTAGGTGTCAGCATCAAAGCTGTTCAGTCTTAAAGTTGCAAGTGTGAGGATTAACTTCTTACATCCTTCCATACCCTCATATAGAAACATATATCAGAGTGAGATGGATTGGTGACTGCTTTTTTCCTGTGGCTCTTTTATTGTGGTAATTCTGCAAACTGTCTTACAGTAAAAGTGTTGGTTTTTGAAAGTGTACTTTGGGGATTTAGAGCAGACACTTTCTTCCTTCTGTGGCATTATACAAGTAATTCTTTGGCATCTCAGAGCATAAAAACAATCGTGTGTGGATTTGTAATGAGCTGATTTTCTTATTTCCCTTTGCAAATCAAATTAAAGAAACAAATGGAAAATGTCACGTTTGAAGGGCAGGTGATTTTTTTCCTGATAAGTTTCAGGGACGGCAAACAGACAAAGTAGATAAAAGCTGATATTAGCATTCCTGCCTTTAGTTCCTGTGACTATAGACATTAACCTGTTTAATGTGAATACCGTCTGTATAGCTCTTACAAAATATCCACAGTAGGCTTTATGCTGGTAATAAGAGCTAAACCTTGCTGTATTTCATTTCATTCCTGCTGATAGCAGTTATCAGCAAAATCTGGATTTAAAAACCTCCAAAATATGCAATTTAAGCCTCATCATAACTGGACTGCTGAGGAGGAAAGTGAGGGGATTATCTGGAGCCTGGAAGCACAAATATAAGAGTGTATTGTCACTGTGGGCTATACGCCTTTTAGCAAACTGTAGTGTAAGCTTCAGCTGACAGGCCTTTTCACAAGTGACAGACGAAAATATGAAACTTAAATTCTTCATGACAGATAGCTGTGCTGAATGAAGAGGCCAATGGGACAGTGCTGGGCTGGCCCGAGAGCACTATATACAGGCCCTGTGTGCGCAGTGCGGGGACAGCCCTTTGTAACACACAATGAACTTTCCTCAAGACTCTCCCACTTTACCAAGCAAACTGTTATAACAGACCTTTTTTTTCCTTTCAGATCAGCATCTTTTCTTCAGTAGATGAATGCAGAGTCTTAAAAGACAGGGTGGCAGATTAAATTTAATATGTGGACATGAAAGATGTTTCCTGGATACCTCTTCTTCAGAGCTTTCCACCCAAGCTGACATGTTCCTATTGTAGGAAGCTTATTAATTGGTTTGTGAACTGTGCTTAATCCTCAGTGATGGCAAGCTTTGTCAAAATTAAAAAAAGTTACATCCGGGAATGATTATTCCTTTCTGTCAGCATCCCCTACACCCTACCCCTGCCTGCTCTCAGCGATGCAGCTGGAGCCCCTGGCTGGTGCTGCACCCCCCAACCAGGATGCCCTTTGGTAAGGGACAGGGGGTCCCAGTGTGAGATGGAGGTCCCCAGAGCCCAGCCATCTCGGCCCCCGGCCGTGGCTGCAGGATGGTGGGGAAAGAACATTTTCTGTGCCTGCAGGTCTCCATGATGAAAGGCTGCCAGGTGCCGGGCTCTTATTTGTTTGCTGGGCCACCCCCAGCCCCACTGCTGCCCAGTTCTCTGCTGGGGCAGTGCCTGGGGCAGGGCGCAGGCTGTGGCACTGGCAGTGCCAGGCCCCACCACCCCATCCTGATGGTACAGCAGTGAGTGCAGCCCCAGGGCTGCTCCACAAGGCTGCCCCCGCCCACTGCCACCACCACTGCCGCCATCCTCTCCTGGCCCTAGTTTTAAAGTGAGCCTCCCTCAACGCTGTGCTGTGGCTCAGGCAGAGCCTGCGGGCTGCCAGCAGGGTTTCATGGGAGAAAGGCTCCTGGCTCGGCGTTCTGCAGGATATCATGCTAGACAATTGCAAAGGTCCCCTTTGGCCTTCAGATCTATGAAAAAGAAGAAAACATCCAGGCGGGTTTTGTTTGTTTGTTTGCTTTGTGGGGCAGCAGGGGGAAAGGCCCTGCTATGGAGCTGTTACACTTTCCCTTGTGCTTTCTGCCTCATTACTGTGCTATAAAAAGAGGAGGCGGAAGCCAAGAATAACAACGCACAGTAAGATTTCTGGCCAATCCTGAAGTCATTACCTCCACAAAGTTCCCACTGAAGTCAATGGACTGTAGGATCCAACCCTTAATATTTGTCTTTTTATATACAATTTCTAATTATCAATACAAAAAATAGAAAACCCTAAGGTAATATGTTAATTCTTACCAGATGTACTGTATGTATCCTTATACGTTAGAAGCCTGGCAGGACTGCTATGTCACAACAGACATTTACTGAAGTACCTGGGGAAATGTAACAAAAAGTGTTAGTAGAAAATGGTCTTTCAGCTAAATTACCTAATATATTTGCTAATGGTATCTGATTTAAAAGCCATAAAAATACTAAGTTAAAAGCACATTAGAAGATGTGGTATATTTATAAGTGTTTGTCACCTTGGCAACAAAAGCGAAATTCCAAATCTAACACTAGCTTGATGGGCCAAGACCTTTGAAAATTGATAAATACTTCTTCTTTATAGCCATGATCTGCTTTCAGTGAGGGAATATTGCACTGTAAAAGGAAGTTCTTCACTGCAAGATTTTTGTTAGCTTTCATCTATGGTTTTGCCCTGTCTGCCCACTGCAGTATAATTTTTTTAAACCTTGACAATGAAAACAACACATATGCAAATGTGGTAAAGTGCTGATCTTTGTAATACCTCTTTTCTAACTTCAGGCCTTAATTTCCTGTTTACATATTAGGTTTGTTAGTAGGCCTCGGCCAGTTTGCAAATCCATTGCTTGGATCTGATGGCTGTGATGGGGGCTCTTTTTTTTGCCTAGGGACAATTATGCCACAAGCACTGAACTATATGTGCCCCGACAAATTTAGTGACAGTTCAGCTCTGCTTTTCTACTTAGCATACATTCCAATAAAACTGTGCTTTAAGACTAAATGGAAAGTTATTTATTCCCTTGTAATGCCAGTTCTTTCAGTATGTCTGCATACAACCGGGTCTAGATCCTTGTAGTGTAAATTGTCATAGCTCCACTGGCTTGCCCAACCAGGCAAGCATTGCTGATGGAGAACATAGGGACAGATCTACACAAAGAAACAACAGCAACCAAAAAAATATTCATGCTGTCTAGTGAACCCCCTTCAACACCACAAAGCTCTGTTTTGCATGTTGGCAACAGCTACTCTGGGGAATTGTTACTCAAAGTATCAGTGAGAAAGAATGTGCCAAGGAGGAAGCAGAAGCGTGGGGGACTGTGTGTCTCCAGAGGTATGGCAGACAGCACACTAATAATCCTCTCTGTCGAGGACTGCTTCCACGAATTCCCCTTCTTGAGAGGATGACTACTAGCAACCCACTTTGGAAGATAATAGTAAAGTTAATGAAAGATACTGATGCTAGCATATTATGCTAGCATAAGCCTCTCTTTTGGCCCCTTCATCTATCACCAGAGGTATACATTTCTGACTTGGAAAAACATTACCCCTTAACCTAGTAGCCTCATGTCCGATGATACTGATTAAACAACTTGGGCACAGAACTGAAATCAGAATTTGTTGTATGTGGGAAATCTCTAAGCAGAGAAGAAAATACATGAGTTAAAATGGTCCAAAATGCCTTCCTGGATTAGAGGCCTTTAGGGAGTTTTAAATAGCACTAGTTCAGACACTAAAATGTGTATCTCACATCCCTCTTTTTCTTTCTGTTGTGTTTGTAGACACTTTCAGTTTTCCTTCTGCTTCATAAGGTCAACAATTGGACAAGGAAGGCAAAGTGAACGTGAAAATAGACAGGAAAGGAGAAAAACAGAAAGAGTATATGACGAGTATGTGAAGAATCCATTTCGTACGTTGGGCTTGGGAGCTGGGTGTACCTAGGTTTCATTTCAGGCACAGTGAAGCACAGCTGACTTGTCCATGATCTCAGGAGACATTGAGTTGAGCTATGCGGAAAACCTGTATTCGTTTTTCATTCAAATCGAGTATTTAGAGAAGAGAAGAAATGTGTCAATAGCAATGAAAACTCCTTTGGAGAAGCTGCTTTGGAATGAAAAACTTCATTTCAGAGTTGTTTTCACATTTGTTTATGACATAACATACATGCATAATTCTGGTGTCCTGAATCTAAACTGGATTGGTTTTAGTTTTCTGTTTTATAAGAAATTTAAAAATATGTGGTTTTATTCTGATTCAGATTTCCCAGTGGAAGTGGTGGCATCTAGCTAGTTTTCATCATGAGCATACTTTCCTCTTGTTAAAATCAATGAAAACTGAGAGCATCAATGAGACAGGTTCTTCAATCTTATATAAAGTTCCACTGGATTGAAGACCAAGTCAATAACTCTGTCCCTCTCTATCTGTCCAGTCACTCCTGCCCCAACACCTCCTGACTGAACATCTCTAGTGAACCATAGAACTGACCCTTATATTAGTAAAATTGCTTTCTAGCAAAATACATGCAATTTATATGGAGCTGATAAAGCATCTCTTAAGACACTGGTTAATAGATGTGGTTGGAGCTATTTTTCAAGTATTGATAATAGGGTGGGAAAAGGGTTTCAATTAACTGAGGTAGCAAGAATCATATGGATAGACATGTGCTCTTACACTCAAGTGCACAATTTTCACTGATTGATAAACCTAACACACCACTTGAGACCATATTCTAGTTACATCACTTCACCATTAAACTCTTCATTTACCCCCAAATGAATAGATTAACATTAAGTAAACTCTGCTGAAAAATTGTCCAATTCAGTGAAGCTTTAATATAAATTTGTAACAGCCATGAAAGAAAATTACAGAATGTATCATTTGAAAATCATTATTCATAATGAACAATTCAAGATTTCTATGCAATAAATGTTTCAAATGTATTTGTTAAGTAAGTTTGCACAAATCTGCAAAGGACTATCTGCAGCACCTATATAACATAATATACACAACTACCTCCGTAAGTACAAAAAATTGTTTGCGATTAAATTGTACTATGAAGATTATCAACCACAACGTATAAGAAAAAATTTTTCACGCTTTTTGTTTGTTCTTACATATGCCCCAAATAGCTTGTATTTTCCTTTTCTTTAAAATAAATAGAGTAAGTTATATGATTGTGTCAATCAAGTCAGCATTTTACATCCTGAAGAAAAATGACTGTAAGGGCATTTTTGAAAGTCAGTGAAAATGGAGTGAACCTTAAGATTAGATGTAAAACCATTATTATCAAAGGATTTTAAGCACTGTGGGCCAAATTTTGAGGTACCTGGCATTGCTCTATGAACACCGGATAGCTGAAACCTGCCTTGTGATATCTCAAAGAACTTGGACACACAAAGTTTGGATACACAAAGCTTTGGTTGCATGCACAACTGAAGAACAACTGCTGCTCACTTTTTGCTTTTAAAAGAAGATGCTTTTCCATGACATCCAAACAGCAGCTCTCACCATCAGTCCTTGGTGAATTTTTGGAGATCCTTCAGGTCATTAATGGTATGACAAAACAAGATTTTTTGGTGATATCTGTCAATCTATCTACCTATCTGTCTATCTCAGCATTAAAAAGCATATCCCTTTTTGCAATTGTTTCTTCATAGCTTCAGGCTGAAACTTATACAAATCAGGAGCAAGGCATTTGGGTATATGCAGTTACACTGTGCCAATAAACCATGGATGTGATAACTGGTTGGGAAATCAAATTCTAAATTTAGTCATATTTATGGGAATCAGGGAGCCATTGCTTTAGTTGTGTCTCTCAGATCTGCATATGATTGTTTAAATTTATTTTTCCTTGTGGCTTACATACAGCCTGCATAAACACTGAACATACAATTTCAACCTTTATTGTTTTGTTATGGTTATGTTTCAGACTGCAGCCACCTCAAACCACTTCTGAGGGAAGACATAATGGCAGATATGGACATTTCCCTACAGATGACAAGACAATGAAAGACAAAGAACAGACATCAGTTTGTTTGAGGAGCTGACTTTTTATATAGCCCATAAATCATTATCGTTTGCCATTAATGTGCAAGAATTTTTGTGAAGATGGTGGCATAGCCAAGCAGAATGAAGCAACAGAGAGGTTCTAAAAGTCCCAGTATTGCAGAGACTTGTTTTTAAAATGATTGATGTTTTCTTAATTTTAAGTATTTCATTAGTGTCTTGAAAGGATGGAAATTGTTCTATTGACTGAAGTTATGTATCTCACCAGTCAACACAAAACTGTGGCCCTAAAATACAGTCATCTGTTCTGAATGGTTTTAATAAAATCTGTGCTACTATGTGGGAAATAAAAGACTTTGTAGATTTGCAAGAGCATGAAAACAAGATTATAAAACAATCTTTCAGACCTCAAAGATATGATCTGCAGAAGTGCTTAGCATTGCTGGGTATTCGGGATCTTTCAAAATCAGGCCTGGAGCCTGAATAAGAATGTCACCACAAGACATTTTCATGCTATTTGTAGATTTTCTTTACAATACCTTCAGCTTTTGATTGTGCTAAAGCCTTAAAAGCAAATCAGAGAAAAGACTCCCCTATTGTGTATTACAAAAGATACAGCTAGAAACAGTGTAACTGTGAGAGCTGTTTCCTAATGCATTCCTTCACATGACAATCAGTTCAGATCTTTTACTTTCTTTCTCAGGCAACCTCAGTAATAAAGTACTCAAATCTAACGTTTTTTTGCTGTAATATACTGCTGTAAGTGATCCTATCTATTTTGCTTTAATTACCTCATACATTAGAATAATAATTAGTATCACAGTGCTATCATATAAGCCTGCTAAATTGTTTAGTTTAACTGTTGTAGTTTAAAAAGTTTTTTATGCATATATACTACATAGACAAAAGGATTTTATATATATACTTCTGGAAAACTACATTTTTATGTAGCTTGGTTTGACTTATACTCACCATTTACTCTGATGCTGTTTTTATAGGCATACCAGCTGTCACTCTTGCTGTAGTATTTACTATAGGGCTAAGAATTAAAGTTACAAAAGATTTATGTGCTTGGAAAGCAAGTCAGGAACAGAGAGAGTTTGTTTTTTAGTTTTTTTTTCCTAAATACAATTCAAAATAAACTCCTATCTAGGAGGAATGAAAAGGACTGACAGTTTTGTACAACTGTGTGTACAATTGCCCAAAATCTACCCTCGGCTGCACTCATGGAGAAGGGTTAGATGAGCATGGTTAAGAACAGGATTTGACCCAATAGCTCTTTGTGGTTCTGATTTGACATACTTCATAAATTCCACTTGGTAACATAATAAGATAAAGAGCTGACCTGAATACGTTCTCAAGAGTGTACTTGGTTAAAAAAAATAAAAATAAAAAAAAGGCACCTCTGCTAGTGGCTTAGCATTTCTTCATTCATTTCTCTGCAAAACCACTAGATGGTTCATCAAAACCTCTAAGCATGTTGAAGAAAGCATTGCAAGTTAATGGGAGCTTTGAGGAAGGAGGTGTCCTCTGCTTTAAACAGCTGAAGATGAAGACCTTCGGGGCTCCATGGGTTTCTGCATTTCCTGGGCAGTCACACGGGGTCACGGCAAGCCCCGGGTCCTGCCTGTGCTGCCGGGGCCCGGCAGCCCCTCCTGTGGCGCGAGGCAGCAGCAGCAGCCGCGCTTTGACAGGCTGCTCCCGCTCGGCTCTCACTGTACCTGTATCCTTCAGGGATTATACCCTTTAAAATATAAAGGTATTTTATCTATTTGACCTTCATTTATTGAATGGGTTTATGTGATAAAACATCTATCTTGCTTGGCTGGTGCATTTGCAATAAAGAGGTGCATGCAGACTTACAAAGTAAACCGCCAGCAACCGCAAACACTTCTTCCCTGACCTGACCTGTAGCACTTTTTAACCTCCTGCCACCCTACCTTTCCTTCTTACTTTTTTCTTCTTTCCCATGCCATCTCTAAAGGCCTTGGGGCTTGATTTTCACAGGCATCACCGAGTACCTGTGCCCGCCTGTACAGGGCACAACTGGCCGGTTTCGGGAGGGGGCCACAACTGCCCTGCGCTGCGAGGCCACACGCAGCCCTGCGGCCGGCTCCAGCCGGCTCTGACAGGGCGCGAGTGCCCCGCGGGCGCCCAACTGCCGCCGGCCGGAGGAGCACGTGGAGCCCCTGCTCAGGAGGGCGGGAGAGTGGCAGCCGCAAGGGGCAGCAGAGGCAAAAGGCGGCACGGAGAGGAGACGCGAGAGGCCCCGCGGGAGGGGACATGCAAAGAGAAGTGTGGTGGGGTGCGTTTTTGGAGGAAGCGGAGGCGACACGCGGAAGGGGAGCCCCAAGGGGCTGCGGGCGACCCACGCCGGGGCACAGGAAAACCAGTGAGAAGCCAGGAGCAGCAGAAGAAAAGGAGTAAGAAGAAAGGAGCAGCAGACAGAAATTTGAACATAAATGATCCCAACCTCCTGCACCACCCGCTTCCGAAAGAACTGGGCCACTGAGTGTGGCTCACTGAGAGTGAGCAAAATTAAAGGAAGCTGAGATGAGGCAGGAGGGAAGAGAGGTGCTTGATTGAAGTTTAGCCTGGGGAAAGGGGAGGGAAGGTGTTTCCTTAAGCATGCGTTTAATTGTTTATGTTTTCTTTTTTTCTCAATGCCCAATCAGTAATTAAAAGTTCGTGTTAGTTGGCAGTAAATTGAATTAAGTAAAATTTCCCGAGTTGCAATGGTTTTGCCTGCAACACTGACACATAGCTGACATGGATAGTCAGCACTGGTGAAAAGTGGACCCTAGGGGAATGATAAGGTAGCAAGTACACTCTAAAAATCAACACAGAGAAGTCAACCCTTCAAAGCAAGTTCTATGTGATACATAACTGCCAATGTAATCTTCCACCAGATGCATACTGGTGAAGCCCATGGAGGAAGAACTAAGCTGATTAGCAAGTTAAACACATACATTTTGGACTGAAATGCCCTGGAGGAACATTGCCAGAGGAAAAGATGAGGCCAGCTAGGAGGGTGACTGCTGTTACCTGAACATGTAAAAGGTTATTTACATCCCGTGACTTTCAGCACATAACTATAGGGCAAGCCTTCCTAGGCTCCTAATACGGTCAGAGATGAGACAGGTTCCTTCAAATTACATTTCAGGGCTGAAGTTCTACTCAGGTGCTCTCAGTCTCCACCTTGAGGTACACATTTCTCTGTTTTCTAAACTGAGAGTCCAGAGACTGCCTGGCTGAGTAAGCTACCTAAGGTGAAGGCAGTCTGAAGTTAGGTGGTGTGATTCTTTCCTCTTGAAATGACCTAGGTATCAATAAGTCCTTAAGCCTGTCAATATTACTAATAAAAATTTGTCTTGCTTACCTATCAAAACCACAGAAGTATTGCTAGATAATTCTTCCCAGGCTACAAGGTTTGGTTTTATCTGGGTTAAGCTTCACTGGGATAGATCCTGGCCAGAGCTCAGTCACTATCTAGATATGTAAAGGTAGAAGGATATTTTACATGGAATAAAAGGTCTACTCATTTACTTGGTTCTTAATGATTTGTACTAACCTATCCAGTGAATAGCTCATGATGAAGCTGCCACAGCTTATTATTCTCAGGACAGACTTGGCAGAAATAAACAAAGGCAGTTCTGTAGTAACATGAAAAATACACTGATAGGCCAGTAGCAGTTTTTCCAGTATACAGAGGAGTGCAGTTCAGTTGCTTAAACGCAGCCAACCAATAGCATTTTAGAAACCCTGGGGTATTTTGCCTGATCTCCAGCAGCCATTGTGAAGGGCCAAGGTCTCCCAGATCACATCAGGCAACTCCCTCTTTTAGGGCATCTCAAGTGACATTAGCAACCTTTCTTTAGCAACTGAATCCTGATAGTCTTGATACTTGCACAGAAATGCAACTTGCTGTGAGCAGTACCTAGTAATTAATCACTTTATGATTATTTCTCATATGTTCAAAACATCAGCACAATTTGCATCAAGGGTCAGTAGTAAATATTCTGCTGATATAGCTAAATGGAATACATGTTCCAGGATGACTCAACTTTTTGAAATCTGGTTTTGGATGCATCTGGTTCTCTTCAGGATACAGAGTTGGGAAGCCAAAGATCAAGTGGCCAGAAAATGAGAGGGCAACAATATATAGGGAGCTTCCTGCACTCTCTATGGAGAAAGATTCAAAGGAAAATAATGGTGAAAATTTGCCACGATAGACTGAGAGAAGAAGAAAGATGATACCAGCAATGGTAAACAAAGACAGGAAATAGCCTGCTGGTGGTGCTAGTTCTTGATTAGGAGCCCGTTAAGTTTTGGCTAGAGGGCTAAACCCAAGGAGACATTTTGTCAGCCCGAATGTGGAGAGAAAACAGAAAGACAATAGAGCAATTAGACTGAGGAAGAGAGAAGAAGTGAACAAACATATTGCCCCTATTACAATGACATGCAGCTAAAGCTTTGTAGCAATACTACCCAGCTGCCTCTAGACTAACTGAAAATGAGAAAATAAATCAAACTTTCTTTTGACTGTCAAGGGTAAAAAGGGAACTGTTTCTTTTTCAGCCACTGGTAACCTGATAGCTTGCCAAAGTGTATTTCACATACGGAAGTCTGTAAAGCAACATCTAAGTGTTCCTTGTGATTAATATTCCTTATGATCTCCAGCCACCTAATCGCGTACTGACCTCACTTAGGGTCAACTGTGAGAAGGGATGGACTGTGGGAGCAGGGTGGGCTACCAGGAGGTGCTGATGAATGATGAAGCAGCTGGAGAGAAAAAGAGAACCTCTGCAGACATGAATAAATAAATAGTGGCAAACCAAAGGCACTGACCTCAGGAATAATGCCATGGCTCCAGAGCCGCACAGAAGTAGGCCGAAAGAAGCAGGGCAATCCATTCCTAATGCCAGTTGCACTGAATGTAGGATATGCATTCTTGCTCCAGTTTCATCCAACAAGCCGTAACATCAAATGCAGTGCTATCCAGAGGCACAGAACCCCAGATCTGAAGGAATTCCCAGGACGCATTAAGCAGTGCTTGGACTGCCAGATATGCTATATAATACAGGATATTCTGTATTACATGGTTAATTCTTACATTCCAGATAAAAAGCACATGGTAATAAGCTTTCTTGTATTTTTGCAGCAACTATATAAGATATCTACCTCTCACATCCAGATATACTGCGTGCACACAGTTGGTCTGAGCCAGGTATGTCAGAATTCCTGGTCCATTAGATGTAGTGCCCATGCACACAGAATTTTGCATTACATCAGCGAGGCAAACTGGATCAGATATGTGCAATGCTCATTTTCTTTGAGGTACAGAGTTTCTCTGTACATCCACTGTTCGATAGCCTGGGACCATGTAGACCTCCAATCAACACCTTACCCAGGGCATCTAATCTTAATATGGCTCTGATAAAAATTTTAGATGGAATTTTTAACCTAGATTCTTTTTTTCCAGAGGACACCTTTAAATAAGGCTGCTTATAAGCAAATTCACTGCCAATCTGTTCTTCTTCCTCTTCTGAATCTTTTTCTCAGAATATGCTTTCAGCCATTAAAGTGTCCAATTCAAAGAAAATGGGCCCAGACATTGAAATTACTCACAGTCCACCTAAAAAACCCTGGAAATCCGAACTAGTGAACTACATAGATTTTCATTTCACCTTGAAGAAAAAAAAAGGCTCTAATTCAGAAAAAAATGCTCTATTTCCATTTTTTCATTTATGCAAATTATGCCCTGAATAAATAAATCTACATAATCTCACCTCCCTGCTAGACAACTTGCAGTAACATTTGCCAAGAGAAAGACAGGCTTTTCTGATACTAATGCATAAAACATGCTGAATAAAAAAATTAAAACAAATCATATTGAGTAAATAGCTGCTGCGCAGCTCTGGAAAGAATAATAAAGGGACTGATGAGTTACTCAGGATTGTCTTGTTCAATTATTTCAAACATGCTACCAGTTAAAGATATATTTAAGTTAAGGTTTTAATAGAGACAAGCACAGTCGTATCCTGAACCACTGAAATCTGTGGGAATTTTTTCCTTTAATTTCCAGGGAACTAGAGTTTAGACCTTGCTGAAGCACCCAGGAATGTCAGGCTGTTGGTCCTGAAAGACCCATCGATTCAGCACATAGCTGAGTTATTGTGTAAGGGCTGCAACTGGGGGAAAGCAGCTCTCGTATTCTGTTTTGGGAATGTAAGAAATGCCTGCCCCAACTTGTGAGGAAAAATTCCTTGTCCTTTGTGTCCTCAGTAGATACGAAATACAGTCCTGGTGACCATCCAGATTGCCAGTAGCCCTGGGACTGCAACAGGGGAAGGATAAAACAAAAATCAATGGCTGCATGTTGTAGATATACATGAGCAGATATTATTAGCAGCCTTTTCCCATTCTGATTGCACAAGGTAGATGCTGGACGACAACACTTTCTCTTGATGGTCCACCTAGAAACCATGAAACTCCAATTGCACCTCTGGTTTGGGCATTCTTCTGTAACCTTTTAAATATCTTTTCATGCTGGAAAGACTATTCTGGACTGCTGAATTCTTACACTCCTTTCTGTAATGAATTAAGAGACATCAGTGGGGCTAGGTCCAGCAGAAGACTTGAATATTTTAAGATGCATCACCTGGCTTTTAGATGCTGTGATGCTCTGTGGAGGAATTCAAAGAAAGCTCTTCTTAGTGGAGAAATGTGCAAAAGTTCCTTACAGGCTTCCTGGGGGCAGTAAATCATGGGCTATGCAAAGCCTGAGAAGGAAGCTACCTAAACGTGCCAGTAAGAAATGTTAAGAAAATGTGATCTTAGACCCTGTCTCTGCTACGAATTCACAGCCACAAGATTGGCACTAAAGTCAGTGTTTTCTAACAACTATCTGTGGGAGGACACGTTCTCTCTACTTGTTTACCATATAGTCTGGTGGTTAAGAGCATACATCTGGGACATGGGATGTCACCCACATGAACCAGGTCCCAGGAGAGGGTCTAGTTGGTCTATTTGGTATTGCAGACTGAGTTAATCTTCCAGCTGAATCTGTTCCACTTCGGATAAAAGTGACTGACTGTATTTTGGAAGAGAAAAAAAGACTGACCCCCAAGTATCCAGCAAACATCCTGGTAGTTGTGGCACTTGGTTTTGACATGAGGTCAAATTCTGTCCAAATTAGACACAGTGGAGATTTGAAAGCCAGTCTGTTGTCCTGCCACAGATGCTCTATTCATGAGGCACCTTTTCTTGTAAGGTAGAACAGGCTGGCTCAGAGAAGGCCTTGCAGACGAGGTCCTTCAGGCAACCTAAGTTTCTCAGTAAGAGAAACACAGCGCGGTAAATACCTGTGCCCTTGAGGACCTTACTAGCAAAGAGTTAAAGAGTTTGGGGAATTGCAGTGATCCATTCATTCATCTGGAAGAAAGACTAGGTAAGGTAATGTAAATTCTAGGCTTCAAAAACCTGTGGCATTGGCTTTAAATGGATTTAAAGTTTTTATTTTTAAATCCATTATTTTAAAGCAATCTTACAAGTTAAATAGATACATCTGAAATTCTTTTTGTTCATATTTTCAAGCTCTTGTTTTCAATTACTTGGGCTAGAAGCTTATTTTATCCTTTTTAAACAAGAGCTAAGCTCGTCATTTAATCACAGAACTCCAGAAACCACAGCTTTAAAAGAATCTTGAAGTATCTTGAGATTTATAACAAAAGCAGGAGAGTTTGACAATATAGGGTTCTGTGACCACATAAGATTTAATTTGGCTTACTGATGATATGGGAATGCTCAGCTCCACAGATGGGAAATGCAAAGGAGGATCTGCTACCCAGATCTGAGACAGACTGTGGTCAGTCCCTATACAAATAATACATTGCTTCAGGAGTCCTTGATTTTTCTTGTTTCCCTGTGCAGCGGCTGGCCACATGCCCTAGGGAAGCACAGACTCTTCTTTCTGCTGGCACTTCAAGAGCTGGAAGGAAAAGGCCTGCTGTATCTTTTCTCCACCCCAGATATGTAGGTAAGGGCGCCAAAAAAAACTCAGGCTGCGTCTTGCTCTGCAGCTATTTGAAGCTACTCGTCCATAGGAGTTCCCAAGTCACATTCTTTCTTAAGTAATCTAGGTGCAGTTCAGCATCTTGATATTCCTCAATGAGCTGCAAAATCCATAATTTAATTCTGGGTAATGCAAAAACAAGAGGATTTGAACTTGGGCCTTAGTAACAGAATGATCACAGATCTTTGCTAGCTTTTCATATGACAGACCCCTATCCATTTTATGACTTTATCTTCTACTCTTTGGATAGGGCAGGTTATCTATTATTCCAAAATGCCTGGCTTGCTAAAAATCCCGGTCAGTTTATAACTAGATTCCACATATGGATTTATTAAGCTGGAGTTTTCATAATTTTTGAAATCATCAGTGTCAGTCGGTCCTTCCACCACATAAAAATAAAATGTGACCATTCAATTAGACCTTTCATCTGGCAGAAAGACTCATTTCCCACCGTGCCTTAACTGTGGCCACATGCCATGACCTGCTCACACGAGGCTGAAACTGAACTGTATATAAATTCCCACACCAGTTTTTTGTTCCTTGTTTCCCCAACTTTAAATTTAGGATACAGTATATATATATAACCCAGCTGTGCAAGTCATTGTCTCATGAATCAAACTCTCACAGCGCAAGCGAAAAACCTCCGACTAACTGGCAATACTGTTATAAGGCGATTGCCTAGAGAGCAGGCAGCGGAGCCACCACATGCACCGGCCTGTTCAGGCTAGCAAGGAATCAGCTTTCCCTTTGTTTGAATCCGCAGCAGAATCTAGAATTAAGGCAAATGAATGTATTTCAGAATATTTCATAAATATAGCATTTCTGTTTTTCATGTAACAGCTAAATCCTGTTGAATAGTTTAGTTATAATCTCCCCTTCAAGCTGTTTCCTTGTTTCTCTCGATAAACAAAGAATTTAAAAGATAGTAATTAGATTTAGGTTTTGAAACAATATATTTAAATGCCAGAAGAGGAGAAAAAATGATTATAGATTAAAAGCACAGAAGGCTGCTACTTGATAAGTTTTGCCTGAAAATAAATCAATAATGAAAGAACATAACGAAAACACATGTGGTCAATAGAGGAGGTGGCATGTATAGTTTCATCTAATACTGTAGTAGACAGATTTATTTTACTCATAGTATTGAAAACGCATTCGAGATTTCTCACACAAAATCTCTTTTTTCAGTTGCAGTCAGTGCTGCGCTTCAGCAAACTCTTGGGGAATCCAGGTTCATTTTACAGCGATAAATCTCCCTCCCAGCTGACAGCTGTCGTGGGGAGGGAGCTCACCAAATCCACGCCGTTTGGCAACTGGAGAATTCATTTATGGAAAGTGAGAGTGATAGAGATACGTGTGTGTGTGTGTGTGTGTGTGTGTGTAAGTATGCATTATACGTTATATATACATAAGTATATATTTATACATGATATGTATTATATATAATATATATATTTATATATCTTATATAGATCTATTTTATATCTCCATGACATTTACCGCAAGCACCCAACCCAGCCACCAGGCCCCGGGGGGGGGCCGGGCGGGACGCCGGCGGGGGCGGGGCCTGCCCGGCGGGGGCGGGGCCTGCCCGGCGGGGGATGGGCGAACCGGGCCGTACGGGGGAGCAGGCTGTCGCCTCGGCGCATGCGTGGTCCCGGCCGGCGGCTCCTCCAGTATCCCGTCACTCTCCGCGGGGGCAGCGGAGGCGCCGTGCTAGAGCGGTGGGCTGAGCATGTCGGAGAAGAAGCAGCCCGTGGACCTGGGGCTCCTGGAGGAGGACGACGAGTTTGAGGAGTTCCCGGCCGAAGGTGCCGTGGGCCGCCCGACGGGGCAGGGGGAGGCGGCGGGGGAGGCAGGCGGCGGCAGCTCCACCCGTAGGCCGCGGCGCCGGGGCCAGGCCGCGGCGGGGCGGGGAGGAAGCGCGGCCGTCGCCCGCCGGGGAGCGGCGGGGCCGGGGGCGGCTTGGCAGCGGGGCCCTGCCGCGAAGCGGCCCTCGGCTCTGCGCTGCGGCGTAGCGGGTGCCGCCGCCCGCGCCGCTTGGGCGAGGCGGCAGGAGCCTCGCGGGGCGCCGCCGGTTCTGGGCGCCGGGCGCAGCGGCGGGGCGCAGCCGAGCGAGAGTGTCGCTGCCCGGCCGGGCGCAGCGGCGGCGCCGGGCGCGTCTCGCCGGGAGTGCTGTGTCATTGCGCCAGGCGCAGCCGGAGGCGAGGCGCCTCGGTGAGCAAGGTGAGGGCGGCGGGAGAGGGCAGGTGGATGAGGGAGGGAGAGCGAGTGTGAGGCGGGGGAAATGCGAGGAGGGAGTAATGCTTTCTGCCTTCCCTCCGCGTCTCTTCGTCTTTTGAAACACAAATCTGCGTGCTGGCTTACTTTTTGTAGCTACAAAAGTTGTCGAATGAGGTAATCAGACTTAAAATCTGGACTTCAGTGAACGTCATGTGCTTCCCTGGCCCAGTGTCTTTTTACAGGTATAACTTTTAAAAGATTTCAACTAGGGTGTGATTGTCAGTTTGCTGTATGTCCTTAATTCTGGGAATTGTCTAGAGCTGTGGATGGGGAGAAACAAATGGATGGAAGTCAGAGATTTCTCTGTGCTCCCTTAGTTACATATTCTTTTGGCCTTATGAGCCTAGAATCCCTCGTTACCTCTAAAAATATTATTTCTCCCCTTATTAGCTGAGGAAGTTATTAAAGTAATTAAGCTGATAGCTAAAACAAATTGAGACTACTAACCATCTTTTTTTTTTTTGTCTCCATATGTGTTTTCTAAACAGGCAAAGGGTATTTCTCTTATTTGTTGTAAATTAAGTATTGGCTGTAGACAGGAAGGAAATCTCAGAAACGTGCTTCTGAATCTCAGGTTGGCCAACGCACTGAATTGCTGTTACAGAAGTTGCTCATAAGTTGTTCACAAAGTGGGAATATTTCTCAATTCATTGCTTTCTGGTAACTTGAGTTTTTGTATTAATCTCAACTAATCTTAAAATTTTTTGGGTACATTGTCAACAGAGGCAACTTTTGTCATGATTTTACCTTCATTCCTCTGCTGCCACCCTGAAGAAAGTTCTCTGTATAGTTGAACCCAACTAAAAAATATCAACCGTAATAACACCTTCAGAAACTGGAAGAACTAATAATTATGGTAAATCAAATCATCTTAAATATAAACCTGAAGGAACCCCTCATTATACTCAAAATGCATCAGCATACTTACAAACCAAGCAAAATAAAGCTAATTGTACTTGAATCTTATTTTTACTACTAAAACCAAACATCCCTAGTTGAGATACTCAGCAAATTCTCTGAGTAGAACAAGTTTTATTATATAGTGACCACAATCAAGTTTCTTATTGATGTATCTTCCAAAGATAAAGAACTGCTAAGGAGGCCTGATTAAATCTTCCAGTGAGATGATAATGTTGAGAGGTTGTAAAGAATTTTCAGGCCACCTTTAATGTTATCCTCAGTTTCTTAGGAAAGAATCATGATAAATATTTGATCAAACCCCTGTCAAATATTTGTTCTTTCACATCAAAACACAATCCTTCTGTGCAGCAGAAAAAGTTTGCATTCTGTTACCCAGTTATTCATATCCAGAGGAAATTAGATAATGCAAACTTATGCTAAAGGATAAAAACACTGGGTTTTGGGGAAGCATTTCTACTTAAACTTGATGTGATAAACTGTTTCAAGAAAAGTTCTAAGGATCTAAAGCAGATGTGTTCTATTTTTATGGAACACTTTATTTGAAATACAGCATGACAGATTCAAGTATATGTAAATTGGTCACTTAGGAACTTCTCATACAGTCCTTTTCAGGACTATAAAATAGGATTTCAGTGTGTGTTTTTTGTTTTTTTTTAATCCTCTACTCTAGAAAGAATTTTTGTATTTTTTCCAAGAGCAAAATAGAACGGATCAGTATATTAAAATACACTTTTTTTTTTTTGGGGGGGGGGGGGGGTCATCCAACCATGGCAAGTTTATCAAAACTGATTTTGTAATTTTGGCTTTACAGTAACAATACTTAGTGGTAGCAGACTCTCAAATGTTTTTGATACTCTCAATCCAAGATAATGCTTTTTTGTTGTTTGTTTTTTATCAACTCACAGGCATATAATGTAACTGGAATAATAAGTATGCAGTTCAGTATGCAATTCTAGTGGATAGTGTCAACATTCAGATAGTGTAGAGTCGTGTAGCTACAGCTGTGAGAACATAATTCAGGCTTTACTTTCACTCATTTCTCTCCCCCCGCCCCTCCAGTGGAAGATAACATGGGCCAGTTTGACTCTTCTTCACTCAGTGAAATTTGGAGCGTATTTCAGCAATCTCTCCAAATAATCTTTTGTGATTGAAGCTGTTGTTTGTTGTGCTGAATATTAGCCTGCATGATTCTTTGAAATTTCTAAGTGTGTTTGAGCTGTTTATGAAGTTTGACCTTATGTTCATTTTAAACCATCTTGAGCTTTGTTTTTGTTTCTTTGAAATCCAGATAAACAGCATAAGCAATAAAGCTTGCTTTCTTTGGAAAACAAATCAAGTATATTGTATAAATAAGCAAAGCTTATTGCAGATAATATTAAAATAAAATCCTTCACATTGAACAACTAACAGTAACTAAATTCAGGTAATTCTTTTCTTTTTATACTGCATATTTTTCTCTTTAAATTTTCTCCTTGTTCTCTTCCTTTGCTCTCCCTAGGACTATTAGGATTTGTATACTTCTTCAGTTCTTGCCTTTATATAATAAAATATACATATTGATTTGAGCAAGGAAGTTCAGTCTTACTGCCTTCTACATCTGTGTCTTTAATCAGTTACAAATGGATTTTCTATTCTGGTAATTCTCAAATATTAATGCTGTTTCCTGTCAGTGTTAGAAAAGAACAAAAAGTAATTCAAGGACCAACCCTTGTTCTTACAGAGAAAGTTGTTCACAGTGAATTTGGATTTAATCTTTTATTCTCCTATATTTTACCATAGTTCTGTCTGTTTTATGTTACTTTGGGCCTCAGTCATCATCTGCTGCCCATCCAGAGAAAGCTTTGACTTACTGAATTTAAAAGCGTTTAGGAACAGGGAAGGAATAATGTGATCTCTTTAAATATACTAGCAGACTAACAGATACAAAATTTAAGATCACAGTTGTCTAAATTGTCTTTTCTGTCATGGTATCTTTTCGTGTTGGTTTAAAAGCCGGACTTGTTTTTTACTGCTTTTACATTCAAAGCTCTATGCCCACTTTCAAGTGGGAGACCTGCTGGTATCCCAGTGTCGCAATACTAGAACAAAATCAGAGCATTGAGGAAACAGTTGGGGGGAGAACTTTTTTTTGGGGGGGGGGGGAGGGGAGGGGACGGGACCAGCATTAAAAAAACTTCGTGTCTGTCAGTGAAAGAGAATTGATAAACTATGAGGGACCTGGTCCCAAATCAAGTAAACCAACTTGTATTTACGTAGTGATTCTATGCTTTCCTGATTCTTAGGGGTATTTTTTGTTTGTTTATTCTTCATTATAAAAAAATTAAGATTTAATCTGTGTAAAAAAACAAAGTCAATGATCAGTACTTTGTCAAAAATAACATGCCAAATTACAATGTGTAAAAATAAAAATTAACTTAAAAATTTACATTTAGTGTCTTTCCTCTGTAGGGAAACAGCTCTCACTGTATTAGGAACCCAGAAGTAGGTAGTTACTGGTAGCAACTGCTGTTTGCAAATGCCTCTTTCAATTTGCCTTTGCTTCTGTATCACAGATATGTTTTTGGCACTTATCCATAGATTGTCAATGTCTGATCTGAATGGACTGAGGATCTTTGTGTGTTTTGGTAAAAGCATTTGATAATATGTTTACTTTTTCAATTAAAAAAGGGTTAAAAATAAACTGTTGGAACTGCACATCATTTTTTGAGCTTTTAGGAGTCAACTCGGCCTTGCTTTCTTTTTACATTGTTGCTAAAGCATTTGTCTGCAAAATACATCTTCCTCATAAATGTGTAATCCTGAAAGCCATGGTATGAAGTATATAGTGATTTTACCAAGTTGTACTGCTTTTATTTTAATTCAAGAAATTGTGGTGTGGGTTTTTTTTCCCTCTGCTGTGTGTTTTGGTCTTGCAAATACTTAAGCACAATCAAAACTTTTCTGCAAAAGAGAGAAACTTTTACCAGCTGCAGTCTTTCTTATCCAGAGGCTGAATTAATCTCTTATTATGACATGGTATCAAAGCAATGCAGGATACAATATTTAGACTTTTTTTTTCTTGTCTTTAGATTGGACTGGTTTAGATGAAGATGAAGATGCACATGTCTGGGAAGACAATTGGGATGATGACAATGTAGAAGACGATTTCTCCAATCAGTTAAGGTATTTTTTTTTAAATCATTAACTTACTATTTTAGAAATTGGGCAAAATGGTTTAAAAACTGCATCGTTTAGAAGGTTATATCCAAAAGTTTGAAATCTGCTCATCTTAAAAAATAGAGATCTGAAACAGAAATAGAAGAAAAGCTCTACTTTGTGTGTGTGTATCTAAAGTCTTTCAGAACCAAATTTATGGGATTACAGCACAATTCTAAGTACTGGTCAGCATTTGCTCTTTTAATAACTGTGCTTTGAGCCCTGAAATAGCTATCACATCACTAACATCTTTGGGCTTTTGCAATGTTATGCACCTTAAGACAGTACAAATACCTCAGCAAATTATGACAAAGTCGACGCTTCCTCAATTTAAGACAAATAAGTCCGTTTCTACTTAGCCTACATGTGTGTGGTTCAGAGCTAATTCTGCAATGTGCTACAAAGATTAATGGCAGGAGGTTGAAGATTATCTTCTATACTATATGATATGCAAAATATGTTAGTATAATTTTTTTTCTTATACCTTCAAATAGGGTTGCTGTTGTTGGTCCAAATAGATAAGTGAACTCTGGCAAATTTGTTCAAATTAATGTTAAAGTTCATTTCTTGTGTGTGGTGAGCGTGTTGTTTATGAGAAACAATAGCAAAATAACTGTTCTTAACGTGCTTTAAAAAAGGTGATGGTAATTTGAGTACATCTAATCTGGCTACGTAGTCTTCTGTTTGTCACTTGTAGTTTCAATTAATTCTTTATTGATTCCAGATTATAACTTAAAGTGTTTCAAGCATCAATACAGATTCTCGAATTATCATTTTGTAATTAATCCATCTGTATGTTGCATGCAAAACAAACTATCTGTAATACAGCTTGTTTAAACAGTCCCTGGGCTGACCTGCCATTGGGACTCAGATGAAAGTGACCCTTGTGTAGCAGACATGAAAATGAAGTCTGTTGGTATAGTTATTTGTTATCAGGTTGAAAAGCAGTTAAATTAATAGGTTAAATTGTAATATTGAAAATGGTGTTGATGCGTAGTAAAACAGCAACTTAAAAGGTACAGTATTCTTGATCATCACAGTCAGTCTTGACAAGCCTTTGATAAATGTCTTACTTGTGTGTAGCGTTGGTATCCATATACTGGTGTTAAAATGGAAGATTGCAGTGTTGCTGTTCTGCAGCCTGGTTTTATTTCATCTTGATTCTGGAAATGGAAGTTTTGCATTTTTGTAAAGAAATGTATGTGCTTGCTTCTTGACTGGGTCAAAAGAAACTTTTCTATTGTGAGGCAATTTAGTAATCTCTATTCCAAATTCATAGCTTTGGTAAATTATAGCAGTTACAGAAAGAAAATGCTTCAGTCCTCCATTTTTAAAATTCCATCACTGTTTCAGCTCACCTGGAATATTTTTAGAAATTTGGATTATTGTCCAATAATATCTAGACACCATATGCTATGACTAAGAGATACAACAGGGCATAGTTCTGGCTGGTGTGGTGGAGGCAAGTGGGAGACGAAGTGGGGGACAGACAAGAAAGTTAACTTTTGCAGTCATGGACATGCTGTCCTGGCCACAGCTGAGGTAAACGAAGTGATCCTTTTCCCTTGAAATTGTTTGCTGGAAGGTAGATCTCACCAAGATTTAAAAATACTGCAGTCTGATAGCATTTAAAAGAAAATTGGAAATACATACATTTAAATTCATCAAACAGATGAGCAAGTTCACTGGGTTTAGGGAAACTCTGAGAATAACCAGCAGAAAAAAAAGCTTTGTTTTTTCTAATGTGTCTGGAGTTGTTGCTGACTCACAGGTAGTGCGTTGCACCGTATAACCTAACTCCTGCGACAGAGGACAGTAGCTATGATGAAAACAAGTATTTGAATATTTTGCTTAGAGTTCTCTTCTAGTCATCCAAAACTGACTAAGCTGAAGAATTACAAAGCAAATGAAGTTAAGGTTATTGATATTAATAAAAAAAGCAATGTGACCTATTGTTCATACTGTGTCTAAAATGATTGTATATTATACATTGTATTTTACTTTTAAAACTGCAAATATCTGATAATATTTTGTTTCAATATACTTTTTTTTATACAGAGCTGAATTAGAAAAACATGGATACAAGATGGAAACCTCATAGTTTTTGCTGAATATGGAGTAGTATAACATTGAACTGTGGATAGATTATATTGAGAACAAGAAAAAATGGGAAACAAGAAGAAGCATTTAGTTCATCATCTGCTTGGATTTGTTATTGTTTTGTATGAAAAATAAAGTTTTTAATCTTAGCCTAGTTGTATGTTCAACCTCTGCTAAACTGATAACTTTTTCAGTTCCAGAATGCCTTGAGTGAGAGTTTATCATCTTGCCTGTGATGTTACCAATGATATTTCAGCTGCTGATGCTATTGCACTGAAGTCATGGGGAACCAAATGAGTATTATCAGAATGAAAATTCTTGAACTCCTTTTTCTTTGGGGAGGTTGAGATGTCAAAGGAAGTAAAATACTAATATATTCCAATTAAAATACAACAGAAATAGAAAAGATTTTTGGTGACTGATAGAGTAAAGCTTATTTTGCTTCAGAATTGTATTTCATAATGACTTGCTTTATTTTCATTAGTAATTTTGTGTGGGTGCCGGTTTGATAGCCTTGAAAAATAAAGCCCACTGTAAAATACATTTTACAACAGCAGAAATCCAAATTTTCCAGTCTTGTTCTGTCATTTCTCCAGCCTGTTAAAGAAGAGACCTCTCTGGAGGTGAGAAGAAAGTTCTGTTCTCATGCTTATTTAGTCCTAGGAATCTCTGCTGAAATTGCCTCCAATTTGCCAGTTATAGCAGTTCATCTGTATCACACAAATATGCCTGCTGAGAACGGAAATCAAACTTCCAACTCATTTCATGGAGGCCAACAAATAGTTGCCAGAAAAATACAACAGTAGTGACTGGATTCGATTACTATCTGAACTAGAAAACAGAAGGTGAAAATTACAAAACCCATTACTGATTCCATGAATCCTCTCCAAAGGAGCTGTTAAAGCTAGTGTACACAAAGACATAGGGAGATTGCAATCCTGGAAATGTAGGCCATGATTGCAAATAAAAAAATAATCTGTTTTGCTTTCACTATGAAGGGGCAAGTATAGGTATGAACTCATGTAACTTGAATTAACAATGTGTTTTGTCAGGTAGCTCATTGCAGCAGAGCAAACATTTAAAGTTTTCCAAGTGAGCTTTCAGAATAACAGTATTAGGTGATGGAAACACAGTAGTGACATTAAATGCTTTCCTTATCCTTAAATAACTGAATATCTTTTAATTGCATGTGTTAATGCAAAATTCTGGGAAGATGATACCCCTCCCCAAAGTTATTCATGTGACCTGTTCTTGTATTTGTAGTGGAAGCAAAAATTGCTGTGGCCCATATTGCTTTCTGAAGATAGCTCTGTAAGACTGAGACCTGCCATTACTGTCTAAATGGTTCTGCAAAACTAAATGTTTCAGATGGAATTAGACATCTTTAGTTGATCCAATTTTATACTGCATGGGAAAAGAAAGGATGGTATTTTGAACAGGTTTGCCCTATGCTCAGATAAATGACTTGTGCAGTTTGACATATGGAGCCTAGAATACAAAGTCCTGCAGTTCATATTTTGATAAGTAACGAACCAAAAGTCTGAATTGAGCAGCAAATAGCAATGCAAATAGCCTCAAGTCAGTGTTGGGAGTTAAAGAAATAGTATGTTGAATACAATTCTGGGATTGCTGCTGTTATCGATCTGTTAGTTTTGGGAAATTGAATGAGGCTGATGAAAATAAGACAATAGGAGAATTATGGAAAGGTCTGGAGCAATCTTTGGATATTGGCAACTGCTTGTTATGGAGGATTTTTGAAACATGGCTAAAGCAGCCCTAACACATCAATTTCTAGCAGCAGCAGTAGTCCTTCAATAGCAGCAGGAGGAAGCCATTGAGGCAGAAAGGCATCTTTGCCGCAAGAAATTTTGCTTAGGTTTTGCTGAGCCACAGTTGCCTTTTAGTGTTGTTTTCTGTATTAGTCACAAAAACAAGGTGCAAAGGGTTAGAAAAAGAAGTGCCCCCACCCCATTTTTGCAGAACTAGAAATGAAGAAAACTAGGCTGAGATAATATGGTTCTGCACCCATGCAGTATTTCAGTAATAACTTCCAGCTGCTAGTACAATATCTGAACATCCCCCCCCCAGCTAAAATAAGAGCAATCCACTCTGAAGATGTTTGTTGATATGCTTTGTGTAATACTGTCCACATAAGAGAATTTGTTGCAAAGAACTAAACAAGAAATTGCATATAAAATGGTATGACAATGTAGCTTACTACAAAATCAAGCTCTTGATGAAGACTGATGGCCCATGTAATTGCCACTCTTATTTTTTTTGCCCTCAAGTTTATTGTGTGGTTATACAGTTCTTTCTGCAAGATGGTTCACTTACTCCCTGCACAAGAGAGTTATGTAAATTCTCTTATTTTAAACTTTCTGTTAGAAAAATTACTCCGGAACCTTTTTACTTCAGATTGGCCGATTTCATTTTTTTAAAAAAAATTTCAAACCCAGCTGCTTCTGAGACCAAAGCTAAAGATTTTTTTCCCCATTTTTTTGCCCTTGAAAGCTTTACTGTTCTAGAGGGAAGCTGAAATGTTTGTGAAGGATGTCACTGTAGCAATTTGCCCTAATTTACCTGTTTTACAACTTAAATCTTCCCATATGCTTGGAGACTTGACCTTTTGAGATCATTGGTGCTGGGAGAGGTTTTCTTTGTAGTTCTTCCTTGGTCACATTTCAGTGATACCTGTTTAGCTGAGGTATGCATGAAGTGTGGGAGATGAGAATGCTATGGGGGTGGGGGGGAAGACACGCTGAGAGGAGACTGGGATTTGGGAAGAAGGATCTGCGAACTGACAAGGATGGGAGTGTTGTGGAGAAAGTGAGCTTGGCAAAGATGCGAGTGCAGGAGAGGTTGGACTGTCTAGTCAAGGAAGTTGGAGAAGAGGTGGAGGTGTGCATGTGGTGGGAATGGGGAATGGATATTGCTGCTAGGTAGTCTGAATTCCTGACTGTGGGAAGAGATGAACGTTGCCCTGTGTTTTGGGACCTAACCTCATAGCCAGCCTGGCTCTCAGCTGAGCTGTGAGATTCTGCCGCGGTGTCATTACCACCTCTGAGCCATGCTGGGATATATGGCATGCATCTACAGCTCTCTTACAGGAAGATTTGGAAGCCTTTTCCAGTGTGAGGAAGGCTGGCAAGCTCTGGTCTAGATGCCGAGGATGTACTAATGCAAAGCACTGTTTAGTTAATTCAGGGGAAAGCACTCAAAAGGTGCATGACTGCTAATGAGTTTGGCTTTCTCAGTTGACTTTACCTTGGTCCTTAAGAAACTATACACACTTAAGAAGTGCAAAGTTAGACAAACACACAAAATCATGAGCAGTCATAATTAAGGTTATCTGGACAGCCTTAAATTCAGTCCCTTTGTCTCCTCACAAAAGCCCATGCTATTTTTCCATAGAGTCCCTACCTCAGCTGGTTTGCAGAACAGAATGAACAGCTTCATTAGATACTTTCTTCTCCTGGGTCACAGTGTGTCCTGTTCCTTATTTATTGCACTCTGTTCAAGGCCTGCTGTACAGAATGAATGAGTAATGTTGGTTCTCTGTGTATCACAGCAGTCTGAGTGTTTTACAAATGTTCTAATACATTTTCCAACACTGCTAGGAGACAGAGAAGTATTTTCCCCTCTTTGAGGTGTATACAAATTTTAAGTGCTCAGGGTGAGACCCCAGGACCTCATGTTTCAAAGTATTCAGGAGTATGTAAAATGCTCTGTATGTTCGAATGTTTCTTTAGCTTCAGTTACTGCTGTGCACATTCAGCATTTCTGCCAATCAGGATTTATGGGGTATCAAGTCAGCCACCCAGAAACGGAGGAACATGCATTACAAACTTTGCAGCTTTTGTAATGAATGAGGCAAGGACTCTGCAAGTCACTAGCTTCCTCTGCTACCTTCATTTTAAAAGAAGTTTTTTCTTGAATGCTAGTAGGGTGTAAGTCCTCTGGGGGAGGGCGGTGAGTTTAGGAAAATATATGATCAAGAAATTAAAGATTGTGTGATATTACATATGCATGGAAAAAGGAATTTATATTGCACAGAGTTATAGTTCCAGGATTTATCTTTCAAGTGTCTGACTTTACAGCCCTAATAATAATCTTTTAATACAGGTATGATTTTGTGTTTGCATAATAATACAGCTAAATTTGATTTAATTCCAAGGCATGCCCAGAAAGTTTTTTTGATGGAATTTTACTGAAGAATGAATGTTATGTAACATTTCAAACATACTGAGATTCTTCAAGATGAAGTGTGTGATATAAACGTAAAATATTTGCAAACTATAATTTAGCAACTGTTTTAAAATCACAGTCAGTATTCCAGCCTCTTACATGTGGTGGGTGAGATCCTTTGTCAACCCAGAGCTAAGGGCAGTGAATGTGAGATTCATTAAGTAATTATATGGGAACATCAATTTCAAATTAATTTCAACAGTTGTCTTAGACATTAGCAACCAAATTAGGAGACCAAAGGCAAACAGTAATGCAGCCTAATACTTTTAATAAATGAAGGCATTTGAAGTGATTTGCATAAATCTGATGATAAGCCCTCATTTAATGGGTTTCCAAGTCCTCCCTCCCCTTCCTGTCCCTCCCCCCTCTCACCTTTGCATGTTTCCAGGACATGGCCACGCTCCTCATCTCCTGAGCTCTTTCCTTACATCGTGCTTTTCTCAAAGCTATCCTATATGGGCTTCATAAAAAATGATCCAATTTTCTGGAATTTGTTAGCCTGAGCTGGAACCTCTTAATGTTTCTGAATATGCAACACTGCAAGGCATGGCATAGAAACGGAGCCACAATTGATAAGGCCTCCAGGAAAATAAATGGTGGAGAATAAAAAACAGATTAAGGTATTGGGGGATGCTTGCCTGCGGGCAGGGCAGGGAGATGAAAAACAGCACATCAGCAAGTGAATGGGTCACAGGTAATGGATAATGACCAGCGCTTTTCATCTCTCCTCCAGCCATCTCAAGGCTCTTAATGAAGCGCACTGGTCTTGCTTTGCCTTGTACCTCCATGAGGCGCGGGGACACAAGTCGCCTTGCCAGGATGCTAAGCTTCAGACTCCAGCCACTGTCTGACCATGCATCCTGCCATGATCGAAATAAAAGCACTTCCTTTCCAAGGGAGCTGATGGTCTCTGAGATTTAAAAGGCCGGATAGGGCAGAGGAGGGAGTGTTGAAGGCTTACTTTCTTCTTCTGCAGTATCGCTCTGCAGTTTCCGGATAGGATGCACTGGATCTATATGATACAACAGCCCAACATCTAATAAGATTAAGAAGGTGAATTAAGTGTTGGAGCTACCAGGCTGGAAGTTCTGCGGTGCTAACAAGCTGACAGTGCTTTTGGGTGGAAAAGTGCTTTTCAAGGCCTGGGTCTTGAAACCAACTGATGCAGCCATGTCTCCCTAGGGGAAAGCACTGGGACAGCTGGGCAGTACCAGCAAATCCAGCAAGCAAGGCAAAGGTGTAATGACTCCACTTGTGCTCAGCTCAGTACCACTTTCTTCCATGAAAGAGGACTGGTTCAGGTCAGAAATGCACATAGAGGCACAGGTACCTAAGCTCTAGCAGAAGAGATTTGGTGAATCTTACTGTAAATATTTGAAGTGTTAGCTTTCCTCTTCCGTTCCCACGCTGTTGGCTGTGCCCCATGAGCATCTTACTATCTGCAGGAGGTGAGTGCTGCCTGAATGAAGCTTACACTGAAGGAGCTGAGATCGAAGTACGTGTTGCTTTGGCTGGTAGTTTGTCTTGCAGGAAAATACCAGCAGGAAAGCAGGGCAAGCAGGTAACTGTGGCAGCAAGAGTCCCTGGAGCTCATCTCTTGCAGCTCTCAGGTAAAAATTCTTCGCTTTTGCCTGAAGGATAAAAGAGGAAAGGATGAAACCCCTTCTAAGCAGAAAGCAACATATGAGAGGATATGCCAGCATATTACATGGCACAGGGCACTGCTGCTGAACCCCTGTAAAGGGGGATTCATTCACTCCAAATTATACATGTGAAATGGTAAGAGCTGTAATGTAACCAGTAGCATAGATGGATCCATTACGAGACTATTATTTTGGTGGCTTTTCTAGGGTTTTCTATTAAATGGCTAGCAGTGGCTTCCCTATTAAATTTTTTTCTAGGGGGTACTAAAAATGCAGCAGGTGCAATATGAAGCAGCCCCACCAAGCCCCATCCCATTTCCATTAGACACTGTCTGTTCCCCTGTGCAGGTGCTTGCTGCCTGAACCACCAAGAGGGTCTGACATGGGGTAAATCTTCGAGGTAAGGTTAACAGTTAAAAGAGTAATAATAAAGCCAATGGGTAGAGATTTGATTGCAGCTTGATGGAGCTGCAGAACCTTTGTGACTCAAACAGAATATATATACTACAGTTATAAATAGGCCCATCTTAAACAGAATATATATACTACAGTTATAAATAGGCCCCTTTTTGTGGTTGCTGTGACATATTTAGAAATTGCTGTTCTTTTTAAAAATAACTTTGATGTTATCCAGATATTGGAGGCTTGCAGGTTACATTGTTTATTGAGGAAATACACTTTTAAGCAGTTGCTTTCTGTCACACCAGGTACGCATGGTGCTTTTACAAACACAGTATGGCCCCCCTGCCCTGAGACTCTCAGTGAGACAGAAACAACAACAATATATGGTACAAGAGAGGATGGAGCGGGTTGGTCATTGATAAAACAGCATGAAAAATGAATGTTCAGGAGGGAGTCAGAAGAAAAGGAAGAGGAGGCTCCTGAGTGGCGTGGTTAGGATGAAACAAGGGTCATTCTGGTTCAGCTTCAGTGGATAAAATGCACTGGATCCAGCTTGCAAATGCTGATGCGAAATGAGCTCTCCTCCTAGCCTGAAGAACACCATAACCCAATGGTTTCCAGCTCACGGTATGCAAGGGGCACTGTAAGTGATCCATGCAGAGCTATTGCTTGTTTTTGCCCTTACAGTTTTTTCCAATAGCCAGCACAGCAGCCTATGAGGTGCTTGGTGTTGGTCTAAGACGGAAAAGGTCAGAGAGCTGTTGTCCAGCCTGACACAGGAACTGAGCTCTCCCTAGGAAGGATGCTCAGTCTCCAAGCACATTGCTGCTGCTCTTCCACACAGAAAGGAGGCTGCAGATTGGAAAGCCTTCAGAAGAGATTATATAAATCTTGCAGAAACCTGCATTACAGTGAAAGGTATAAAGACCCAGTTCAACTTGTCTCCTCTATGAGACAGTCGAGTGGTAATCTTGAGTTTCTTAGTGGGGAAGAAAGTATTCCCAGAAGGAGCTGGTTTTAACCTAGCAGGAAAGGCATTGTAAGACTGGTTAGAAGCTGAAGTTAGATAAATGCAGACTGTACATTTTTACAGAAGGTTCAGTGTCAAGCCATTGAAACATTTCTCCCTGGGATGTAGGGGTCTGTCCACTGTGTTGATGGTAAATCAAGATAGTACTCCTTCTTGATGCTTTGCAATGGCCAAGCCAGGAGGTGTAGGGGTGACACAGGAATGGCAGCATGGAGATATGGCTGGGTTAAAGGGGATAAATTCATAGGAGCATTTCAGTCCTATCTCATACATCTTTGCTGTTCTCCCTCTGCTCAGTGCTGCAGCAATTTTTACTGTGTGTTAATGATATGCTAGTGTTTACATGAGTTTCTTTTGCACCAACTGTAACCTCTTCCATGATAGAAGATACCTAATCAGGTAATCTGCCTGCCAGTCCTTATCTCCTTCTGCTTTAAATTCATGGATCTCAAAGGATATAGCTCAGTTCCATGTTGGTGTGGGATCAGAACTGGAACATGGAGTAAAAGAGGTCTGCAGTCACAGGCCTGAGGAAGCCGTGTGTGCTGCAGTTGGAGCTGGTCCCTGGACACCACTTGACTGTCCGGTCATTCTGTACTTAAGGGGTAGAGGTCTGCTTTTGCTCCTCATGCACGTTGCAGATGTGGGGATTTAAATGCAACATTTTAACTAGATTCAAACTCCTTAGAAACTTTCAAAAATATTGAGCAAGCTGTATGAATTCCCCTATATTTGCTGCTTCCAAGGGGCATTGGTTGGAGTCCAGTGGTTGGAGCCCATCCTGTTGGAAACTGTGTGTTGTGAGCCTCAGCTGTATAAATAGGAAACAGAGAAGTGGTTTTTCCTCTACACAGTCACATTGGCAAGACTTCCTCTTCTACTTTGTTGAAGCCAGTTGTAGGTGGAAGAGTCTAACGCTGGTCTCACTGGAGCCACTTCCACAAAGGCATTTGAAAACAGGAGAAAGGGGCACAGAAGAACCACAAAATTGATTCAAGAGAAAATTCCCTATAGCAAAGAATGTAAATAGTCAATCTGTTCAGTGCATCAAAATGATAGCTTAGAGGTAACTGTTACAATACAAAAATACCTTAATACACCAAAAATTCTGATTGCACAAGAACAGCTGTAACAGGTCAGACCAGAAACTCCTCAGTATAGTGTCATGTCTTGCACACATGGTCTCCGCACAATTCCTAAGAAATAGTGTGAGCACAAGGTATTTTTGGTGGTACTTTCCAAGAACGCTCTTCCAGCTTCCAGCAATCTGCAGTTTGGGGATTTCTTGAGGCATAGGCAGTAAGATGTAAATTTTTAACAGCAAGGGTAATTAATCATGGGAACAAATGCAGGGAAGTGATGAATTCTCCATTTCTTCAAGTTGAGACCAGATGCCTATACAGAAAATGTGTTTTAAACTAAACACAAGTTACACTTTACTCGAACAGAAGGTCTTGGGCTCTGGACAGAGCAGAATTTAAACTCTGTGTCATCCACAGGAAGTCAAAGAAAATGGTTTGATAGTCTCAGCTGCCTTGAAAACAATAAAACATGGTCACTTTTTATCTGTGATGAATTTTTCCTTTCACTTCATCTAAATAGACTGACAATCCATATAGCCTAGCATCCTATCTCTGACAGACACCTAGGGAAGGTATAAGAATGGGGCACAAATGCACTGATACTTCCCCAGAAAATTCCCTAGCTTCCAAAAATCTCTGACTGAGGTAATTCCTGAAATGGGGAAAATATCTTTAAATGGTCCTTAACAGATGCTCCTGCAACAAACCTGCCACGTAACTTTTGGAAATCCGGTACACTTATGGCCTCTATGGGGTCCTCTGATAAAGAAAGGCACAACATAACTACACGCTGGCAAGGAGAAATCTCCTTTTGATGGGTTGGTTTGGAGCCCAGGAACAATTTCTCTCTTTTAAATCGCATGGCAGAGCATGAACCTACAGAAAACAGCAAGAGAGAGGGAAAGGCAAAGTAGCAGCCATTACTCTTGCAGTTAACATAGGTGCAAGGAGAATACCATGGCTGGTGCCAAGGGGGTGTGATGTAGCGTGAAGAGGAGAGGAGAGGCTGGCTCTTGTCCAGAGGCGTCAGCGGGGGTGAATGATGAGTGGGGAGAAGCATCCCTTAACATGAAAGCTTCACCTCAGAGAAGTACACCTAGTGTTGACCAAGACATAGAAACAGCTGTCCCGCCTAGGATGGGTAAATAGCACAGAGAAGCATTTTTGCCTTTGTGGGAGGATCCTTGTCTCCACGCCGCAAGCTGCTGCCTTTTCCAGTTACGATGTGTGACAAGCCCATACCGTCTAAGGCACTTCAGCATCAACTCTGTACGAGCCCTGTTAATCGTCATCACTGATTGCTCTTAGTGAGACTTCAAGTGATTGGAGAAACTGCCCGACGTTCAGGAAAGGCAGGTTGAGCCTCTTCAACCTACTGACAGAAAATCTTGAAAACAAATACATGGTTCGTCTGGGAAGGGATGGGGTAAGTCAAATATTGCATTAGCATGTTTGGAAAAACATATGAGGAAAGAAAAACGTAACTGTAGAGACAGCAAGAGAGATGTGGAAATGCAAAAGAGGTAAAAGCCACAACAGCCCCTGGGCTGCAAAGGTTAAGTAACACTGAATTCAGAGTGGGACTGCCTCAGACACAGGATCGGCCGTTCCTCAGTGAAATATGTGCTGCACCAGAACGAACGTTTGCACTCCTTCCCCACAGCTGGCGCCGCAGGCGTTTCAGCAGTGTGCAGTACGCTCGGTGACAGCAGGGACCGGGCCGTGTCTTTGTCTATACATATATCTTTGTCTATATATCAGCCTATCCGATTTACAAAACAATAGCAAACTGACAGGTGGATGCCATGGGGCTTTTGGAGTGAAGCTTTCTCCTAGGCAGATCTTCCAGCCAGAGAGTGTTTTGGGTCTGACATCAAACACCCTTGCCGTGAACATCTCAGAAACCACACGGTGGAGGTCCATGGGCAGAACAGCCCCTAGGCGATGCTGGCTCTAAACCAGTCTTTTAATCTGTATGTCAAGGCAAGGTGCTGTTGCAAGGAAAGAGTGACCGGAGATGCATCCCTGCTCTGGGTCTGGAAGCAACGTAATAGCAACAGTCTCAAGGCCTGATTCTTTCCGCAGTTTGGGTTGTTTAAGCCCGGAGAAGCGGGAGAGGTCCCAGTGCAAAGCTGGCATGATGCTGAATGGAGGAGCAGACATGTGGCAGTGACACCAGGTGCACGGGCCGGTATCAGGGCTGGACACCTTGCTGTGCGAGCCGTTCACATCCTCACCTTGGCGCTCATGGCACAGTTAGTCAGAGGACCTTTGAACAGTTTTTTTTTTCTTTTCAGAAAATATTAATTTGCTGAAGCCAAGATTCCTTGTGGGAACGTACCCCTTTGAGCTAAATGTTTCAGATCTGTGAGCAAAATAAATATGGAGGAGAAGGAGAGTGGGAGGCTGAGACTGACAATTTCTGGGTGAGGAGGCAGCGCAGAGCTGGGCGAGCGGAGGGCCCTGCCACGTCCCAGGCTGCCGGCCCCCACCACGGGGCAGCACCAGCTGAGGCAGGGCTTTCCTGGGCCGGGTCTGTCGCTCCATCACTTTATGTGCAGGATTTCCACAGCGCCTGGTTCTGTCGCACTGAAAAAATAAATAAAAGAAAAATTTCACATTTTACGGGGAAACTTTTTCCACAACCCATTTGTATTTCTGCTATTTTAAGGAATCTGCCACCTGAGACCTCAGTCGCTCTTATCTGGTGAAGTTTCCTGAATTTACGGCAGTGGTTTTTTTTACTGTTTTCAGTTGCATGACGCTTACTTAGCTGAAATTTGTATCTTTTCATGAGAGATACTTACTTTTCTCCTTTGCCCTGCCAAAACAATCTCTTTCAGGTTGGCAGAGCTGCCTTTTAACAGGCTGTAGGACAGGTGCAAACACTACCCTCACTGGGACTAGGCCCAGATGGGTCTGTATTTTATTACACCACCCTTGTAGCCTTCATTGTCTCTTCTGCCATCTGTCATTACAGCTCCACCAGGGGATTTAGCGGATGGAGTTGTCCACAGATTTTTCATGTGAAGTGTGCAGTGTTAAAAACTCCCTCCACTAAGAAACAAGACAAACGGCAAAGACAAGTGTCAGGAAACAGGAAGGGACATCGAGTTCAGGGCCACAAAATAGCGTAGAATAACTGCAGAGGCCTTTCTCAGCTCCCACCTCTGAGAAGGGAAAGGGCCAAGGAAGAAAGAGGACATCATAGCTGTGATATGAAAGTGTGACATTCTTGGTATTCTACTTTACTACGACCACTGGCACTCATTTGTAATTAAAAAATTAGTGAACTACATGCTATTAATGATCACTAGAAATCCCTGTAAGACTGTTTACCATTAAGATGGTCTTTCTTCTTATCAGAGACCATTGGTTTCTTTGATACTCACTGATCGCTTCAATAGCTTTGAAGTTGCATTTCCATTTCATTTGGAATAAAACTGAGCAAAGCCAATGTAATAATCACAGGCACGTGTCTGTTTGCATAGGAAATGCATTAGCATTTCAAGGAAAAATCTGCCTAAAAATCACTGGCCCCTGACCAGAGTGATGCTCTAAAAAGGCTCTGAAGTTGCAAGGTGGAAATCTGTGCTCCTGATAATGAGATGGAAGTCGAATAACAGTGAAGGCAATGTACATAAAACAGGAGGTGAGCAGAGCTGCATTACTACAAGGGCCATTGAATCACACACACCGCGTCGGCAAGTTGGCACTGCTGATTTTGCTGGAGATCCAGCAATTTAAGTAACCTAATCAAGTGTCATAATTGATTGGAGGTTCATTTCCTCTCTGGGAAATCATTAAGGGTGGTCACTGCTTGCTAAAAGCATTTAATACTTTCCGCAGTGGACTGACGGCATTTCTCCCCCTGGGCTGCCTCGCGGAGGGAAAGCGGCTGCCAGCATGTGGCTGCGGTGCATGGCCGGCTGGCTGCCAGGGCTGCCCGCAGGGAGGTGGCGGGGGGCGAGCCGCGGACATGCACAACGGGGCGCATCGCCCACGTGCGGCTGCGGCCACCCCGGGTGACAGCAGGTCTCCTGGCCAGCCCCACCAGCGGTTTATGAGCTGCACTTGATGCCACGGAGGGACGTCCAGCGGGAAGCGGCTTCGTGCAGCCTTGTGACCTTCTGGGTGTGGAAAACAAAGACTTTGGGGCTTTGTTATTCAGCCTTCTGAAACGCAGAATCACCAGTTAAATCCTCCCCTTTGAGATGGACACAACGTCCAGTCTACCCTCCACCCCAGTCAAGAGGTCAGAAGTAATCCTTGATTTTGTCTTCATCTGTGAAGAGCTCCCTATACTACTATGAGCACTTCAGCTCGGGGTGTCCCCAGCCTCTCCGAGCCCCTCTGCTCTGCTCCCTGCCCCGCGCACGGCTGGCGGCGCGGCTGACGCAGAGCCCTGCACTCCCAGAGCCACCGTTGCAATGCCATACCCGGTTCACAACAAAGTTTGGTGGTGTTAAAAGCTTACATCTACAGAGCAAAATGTTACTTCTTTAATGTGTTTTGAAATAAATTTTCTTGGATTTAGATTGTATAGGAGGTAACACAATGTCTTAAAATTTGACAAAATTAAAATGAAATACCCACAGAAAAGGGGTTTAATTTTATTTTAAGAAGCGCTTGGAAAATATTCAGCTTTACTGTTAAACAAAATATAAGACTTACCATGCATGTGAATCAGAATTTCTGACCTCCAAATACAAATTCGGGGCTCCAAGGAGTAGACTGTTGTGGGCTCTACACAAGTAGTTTCACTAGGTAGCTATACTGTTGTGCCAGCTTAGCATAATCATTGTAATCAGCCAACCCAATTACATACTAACTACTTACTATCCAAATAACAGTCTATGTATATATTCAGGATGTTCTGTTAAAATTGTTAAAAGTCCTCCATTTCAGCTGAAGGAAGAAAAGCCTTCATCACCATTTTTTTCATGCTTCATTTCAGTGAAGATTTAAACAGAGTTGCATTTATATTTTGCACCTTCGAAAATATTTGTAGTTTTAAATAACACATTAAAGCTTTGAGCATGAAAACACTAATGCACAGGAGTAACCTTATTTATACATTAGGAATATTTTAGTCAAATGGTCTACTGTTTGCAGAATCAGATTCTGAAAAATAATGTACTATTTTATGTTGTACCATTATTGGTGCAAAAATTAATGGATGCATTATTTAAATCAGGCATTTAGAGACAAGCTTTGCAGCTTTGCTATTTTTGCTATCATATTGTTGGAAGAAACAAGTAAATAAAATCTGAGGGAATGGGAATTGAAAATAGAGGAAATGAAATGGAAACACGTGAAATGTTCAAGATGTGAGGCACACCTGCTCCAGGCTGAAATGTCCCAGATTCAAAGCAAAGGCAATTTTCAACCTTCCCTCCAACCCAGGATTTAGTAAAACTCTTGATCCGTCTTTTCAGGTCTAAAAAAATCCTTTCATCATTTCGGCCCCCATCAACCTCAGAGGTTAAAGCTTCCCTTTCAGCTCTGATTATCACAGATGTTGCTGTCTACAAGTGGAGACCCTGGTTTTACCCTAGCCTTTAAATTCAAACTCAAATGCCTCTTCTTCCAAAACTCACACTCCACAATTTGTTTAATGCTCTGGATATTAAGCATAGTCATGACAGATAACACTTGGGACTTCGCTGGGGCAAGCTCATTTTTTACCAGAAGAGCTAACCATGTATGGCTTCGATCAGGACTTAGGAATGTGCTTACTGTTAGGCTGCAATGAAGAAGCTGAATACTGCAAACAGGATGTCTTAAGGAGATGTCGTATGTCTTTCCACATGGGAAATGAAATATTACAGTACATGGGCCAACAGCAAAAAGGTCAGGTTAATTATGCAAGTGAGCTGTGCCTGCTGCCTGACAAAAACCAGTGATGCCCTACACACAGCTAACCATGTTTGCCTCCAGGAATGATTTTTTCTAGACCTTTTACTAGAGATCTAAGTAGCTGGTAATGGGGAAAAATAACACCTGCCTCTATCAAAGGTACTTCTTGACTCCTTTGAAACTAGATTCTGTCACCAAAGGTGTGGCACTCGTTTTATTCTTGTTACTGTAAAGCTCTGTGCTGTCTCAGTATGTGTTAGAGCAGCACCTGCTTGGGGACCTGGGTTTGGAGGATGCCCACATGCAGCAGAAGCCACCTCTGTAACTTGGAGCGAATTTGAAGATGCAGCACTCTGGATATTTAAACAGCTCCTGCCATCCTCCTCATCATCATCATTTACCAGTAGCAAAATAAAACCCACATTAAAAAAAAATTAAAACACACATCTAAATAAGTTTCATCCCTTCTTTTCACTTTATACTCACAATCCATTTTCTGTATTGGGGCTGAGCCATCAAGCCTGGGAGACCAGCCCTGTTTATATGCTGTTTGGCAATATGCATGTATTTCACTCACATGTGCACCAAAAGGCAGGGAATTCCCAAAAGCAGCAGAACTGGCTGTGTCAGGAAACTAAGAGTAGAAATACCAGCGCAAATGAAATATTGACAGTCACAACCCTCTTCCTAAAATAGCATCTTAGTTGCATAAATTGTAGTATCACAGCAACTGTAACTCATTCCCAGGCTTTAGGTCTTCACAGAAATGGAGCGGAGACAGAAAGAGAGCCCTGAACAGTGTATTTTGTACTCCCCAAACTGGGTTATAACTTACATGAGCAAATGCAGTGTGAACTACTGGAGAAAGAGAGCTGAACGACTTCATTTACTACACGAGGGATGGTTTGCTACTCTGTCACCTACAGAAGCTTGGCATCCCCAGTGAGGACCTGACCAGCTCTGCTTTTTTTCTGTTTTGGCTCTTTGCACTTGCCCAGTTCCACTCTCTACTATAACCATTTCTAGGTAAAGTTATGCTATGCACTTCATGGTGCATATCTGCTCTTTGACTAAAGCTTTAAAAAATGGTATGTGCCTTTTCTTCCTAAATAGACTCCTTTTATGCAATAACTACCAGGCATTTCTGTGAGTATGTAAATACGTGAAAATGAAAATGCCTCCACTGTCACACAGAATAACATTGCAGACTTAAACTTCAGATTCATTCAGAATGATTTACTAACATTTGGTACTCCAAGCTGAAGTGCCAAAATTGCCTGTCTCATGCAATTTTCAAACATGCCACCCGCACAAAACTAAGAAAAAATAGCCATCTCCAAGAGAGAGCAAACTTCATTTAACATGTTTTACAAAGTACCAAATAGCTTTCCTATTTCAGATGAAGAACAGTGAATATGTCCTTTGTGCTACACTTATCACGTACTTGCAATGCCATATATTCTAGGTAGTTTCAGAGATATTAGAACATACTGCTTCACTGTGATTGTTTATCTAAAAACATACTCATGTAACTTTGTATGATTCATGAGCCATGAGACCAGTGGGGAGAAAATTCATTTCTATTGCTTTTAATTTCTTTAAGAATTGAAATAATTGTTATTAAAGTTATTTTTAAAGACTAAAACTTTCTCTAAGCTACTTTCTAAATACAGTTGCAATTATATGATATTTTGCATATCTTGCAAACATATTTTGCAACAGAAAGCTGAATATCTAACTAGTTAATCCTATGACTGCTACTGTCTTCTGTAGTCTGGGTTTCCTGCCACATCCGACTTTTCTATAGACATAGGCAAATATTTTTCAACATGTAAAAACATTTACAGAATGCACTTCATATAACAGAACTGCTGTTTAACCTGACAGGTACACAGTGACTCCCTATGAAGTCTATTTGTCTATACCTCAGCCATCTTTTTATGAAGAAAACTTGATTTCAACAAATACAAACCTAAATGACAAGGGAGGGGGAAGGAAAGGCCTAGTAAACTTAATTCAGTGGAGTCCAGGCTCAGTAAGGATTTTGAAACTCTACCAAATGAAGATATCATTATTAATAAATATTTTCTCTGAGTCAAGGATAGTCCTTCTGATTTCTGAAAACCTAGCCCATAAAATTGGACAGCTGCAAGGCATAACTATTCATTTTGGTGTATACTACCTTCCTCTAAGAATATTGTTCTTTTATCATGATTTATTTCATGATGAAATTGGGTAACAAGGAGCCACGGCTTTCTCAATGTGGGTGAGAATTCAGAAACCTTTGAGAACACTTGGTATTGGGTAACACCTGCAAATACCAATGCTTCCTAAAAACATCTAAATTATTTCCATGTTCTTTAAATTGTTTAAATCAAGCAATTTTTCCTTAAAATAGTTAAAAGTTCCAAACCGTATTGATGCTAATTTGTCATTGATTCATATGTGATATAGGGTATCTTGGAACTGGGTATTAGGAACTGTGTGTTCGTTTCCTTAAACTTGACTTGCTGGACCCAAGTCAGCACTCATAGTCAAGGTAACCGATCTCGGAAAATACAAACCTTTCTACAGCAGAGGGCAAACAGCCTTTTGAATGGGGGAATGCTTAGTTTGAATATGAGGTAGTGCAGATTTCCTTGCCATACTTCCAGCATTTTCTCTTCCCTCTGGGCTTGAACTACCAGGAGAACAATTTGTCTTGTGATGTTATGGCACTTCTGCTGCTAATGCTGGAGTAAACCTAGGAGAGAAAGGGCAAATGAAAATTAAAAAGGTGCCACATGTATCCCAAAACCTGAAGTTAAATTTTACACACCTTTCATGTTATGTCCTTAGTTCTCTCATGTCAGCTGAAAAATATGGCAACCACTTCTGAAGGTAGGCCTCCATGGTATTTTCTAAGACAACCAAAAAATCACACAAACACATTAATTAGAGAGAAGTCCAGCTGTGCTCAAGCCAGACCCTGCGGAGAAGTGACATATATCACCTTGAGTCAAGGACTCTGAACGAATGTGGTCACAAACAGAAAGTGTGGCTCTGAGCTGGCCTGTCTACCACCGCATCAGAGCTCCTCCGTGCCTGACATTTGCCAGATCTGCATATGCCACACTGAAGGTAGGAAGGATTATTTACCTTCACTCTGCAACATGTTTTGCAGGAGAGGTAAGGCAGGGCCTTCAGAAGGAAGATGAACTTGTTCCCCTGATCTCCCTGTATAGCTGTGTTAGTGAATAAACACCTCCTCTGAAGAGCTCCCATGATGAGCCCTTACGTCAGCTTGAGTCAAAGGCGCGCGCTGTCAGCACCGCAAGGCACATTAGGCATCACTCTCGCTTAGATGTAGCCATGAAATTGGCTGTAAGCCAGTCTGATAGAAATCTTTCTTTTACAGTTGAGGCAACAACACTTTTCCCTGGTGGGAAGGAAAATCAAAGAGAATTTTGACTCATCCATTCCGTGCTCAGCTCTGAGTCAGGAGCAATCACTGATCGTCTTGCCAGCTATTTTAATCCCAGCCTTTCTGATTTTCCCTGCAGCAGGTGTTGCACGGGTGTGCAGCAGAAGAAAATCTTTGATCCAGAGGAGGTAGATTTGATGGAAGAGAATTGAATAAGGAAGATTACAGAGATGTTAAAAGACACCTGGAAGTTTAAAAAACATAACTGATCTATCAGTACTGCATGAGGGCCAACGAATACAAAAGCACAGTATGAATACTTAGATAACTGTGACTATGTGTCCTCCATGAACTTGAGGCTTTCTTGTGGAAGTGCAGAAATCTCCAGCCATACACATCATGGTCTGAAAGTCAAAGGGACTTTTGCTCCTAATATACAAAGCCCTTCCAGTGGGAGGCAAATGCAGGATCTGCATCTTAGAAACTACTGAAAATTTTTCCTTGTTCAACTCTTGCTAGTTTAGGGATAGTTCATAACTAACTAGTCAGAAATAGCAAATGTGTGGCTGTACTTATGGTAATTTCTCAGCCTCTGCTCCCTCCATGTCAAAATGATTATATACATTCTCTGGAGTCGATAAAGTTTTTCAGCTCCTAAGCTAAAAACATGTGTTGAAAAGCCCAGGAACATTAAAGGCTCTTTTCTAATTCTAGCCATTTCACACACATTTTCTCTAAGCTGTGGCAGGCTTCCAGTGTAGCTGAATTCAGATGTTGTTCTTCTCAGGCACACAGTTTGCATAGTAAATGTGAGTGATCCAGTTCACCTGAAACTCAGATTCTCCCTGCAATGTAATGCTACTGACCACCCCTGTAATGGTCTGTAGAATGAATTTGTGAACCTAGCAGCACCAACTTGGCTGGGTGTTTATAAGCATGTGAAGAAAAACGCCAATACCTCAATTTTGGAAGTTTTGACTTTTTTTATTTGCATTTATTTGCACATCTCTGAGCGTTATTCAATTGTCAAGCAATCATGTGTTGGTGGTGAGGAAGCAGGTGAGTTATAAAAATGAATTGGTGAGATTCTCATTTATAGACAGTAATTTGTCTCCACTGTAATGCATGTATATATTTTCAGGTTGGTAGAAAGAAGCCTTCTCGAGAAATGAGCATCAGATTTTTCATCTCAGTTTCAGAGTCATGTCACTTACTTTATTTGCATAGCATGGCAAAGAAAATCCAACTCTCCTGCTGTTTTCCATTTCTTAAGAGCCCCCTTCTCCCCTCACATCTAACCTTTCCTTAACTAGTCCCAAATAAATAGAAAAGGAAATGGTGCCATATTTTGCAGGCATGTTTTTTCTAGATAGAGAAAGCAGATGCAATTTATTTAAAGGTTTACCTTTAAAGCCATTCCAGGTGATGAATGTTTAACAGGTTAGGGAATAGCCATATGAATAGGGCAGAGAGCTTGTAACCTTTACGTGCTGTGAATAGAAGGTACAGCCATGTATTTCCTATCTCCAGCTGAGAGTTAGGGGGTCTATGGAGCGACATCATCCTGTGAACTGCATTTCTCCGCAAAGATGTGTGATCATTGTCTCTATTTCCTGTGTTATCCATATGACCCCCTGTAAAAAAGGTGGTTCTCTTCCAGCTCTGTTGTCTCAAAGCTCTGACTCCAACACGAGGAGCTGAGCAGAGCCTGGTTCCCACCATATGGAGACCTCTAGCTCCAGGGATCCTCTGGGAGAAGAGGCTGAGCCCATTCCTTCTGGTGGCAGACTAGCCACTACTAGTCGCAGTGCATGTAGCTTGCCCGAAAGCCATCATGTTTCTGGGACAGTCAATGATTATAACAGGAAAACTGAGATCCTCATACCATCAAGTCGTTACTGTTATTTTTCCAGCTACACCTGGACTCTTGTTTTTCCTCAGATCATAATCAATATCAGGAGTCTATAAAACCACACTCACTTGGAGAGCTGTCCCTCACCTTGTTAGAGCAACAGGTTCATTGCAGTGTCTCCATTGCTGCTAACGTCTTTTGCATTTAAAAGAATACATTTGAAGCAATGAGGCTGGAGGCAGCCACATTGTCAGCTGGGCAAAGTGAAGTAAAGCAGAGAGAGCAAAATGGTGGGAGAAACACTGTAAATGCTAGGCCATAGCTCTTCACAGTTCTTCAGGTATTTTAAGAATCATTTTTCTGGCTTTTATTTTTGGGATCCTGAAAAAAAGCCATGGAGCCCACCCTTTTCCTTGTCTGGGGTTTCTGCTGTGGCTGTGCTGCTACTCCTCTTCCAGGGTATGTCAAGCAATGTGTGACATATCATAATTAACCCTCAGATGGCAGTCCCCAGGGAGAGCTGACAGTAGAGTTCAGATCAGCAAAGATTTTGATCTCTTTTCAGGTGGTTTTAAATATCACTCTGTAATTTCCTTATACATTTTACACATTCTGATCAAGATTTTTCTTCCTGTAGTTACCTAAGTCAAGAGTAAAAATCATTCCCTATTTCCTCTCACAAGCAAGAGCAAGAGGACTCCTCATTTTGGATATGGAACAGCAAGCTATGAGTTTAGAGCACCAGCCTTTAGATATGGAAGTCCAAAGGGAAGGCACATGGCCATTTTTCACACAAAGACACTAGAGCCATCTCCAATGAGTTTGAGCTAGCTTTATACTTTTCTACTCTCATATTTTTAAAATGGAGGATCTGGAAAAATATCTGAAGTGAAAAGCATGATGGTTAGAGAAAAGCAAAAGGGGCAGAGGGAGAGATCTGAGGAAATCTTTGAAAACCAATTAATGTTACGAGAATGTCAATGTTTGGAGGAAGGTTTTGCTCAGCCAAAAATTTTGCAAGCTGAAAATGTCCTGTGGAAAACGCACATAGGAAGTGCTGTCAAAATTAAGTTGTGAGCACAGAGAAATCTTGAAAGTAATCAGGGATATGCGTAAAATGGTAGCCTAAATACTGACTTAGATTACTGTGTGCAGCTCTTGTAGAGAAACACAGCTGCACCAGGCATTTGGCTCCATGGTTTCTTCCTTTGGTATCTTCCCTTCCCTCACCAGCAGTCACATGTTTCTGCCTATGGTCTTGATAGCTACCCAGAGCTGGTGAATCCGGCTACTTACTTCCTGGGGATGTCTCACTAGATATACTCCCCTACAGATTGTGCAGCCTCCAAAGTGCCTAAAATGTCAAAGGATTGGCCTATCTCACTTTTTGAAAAGGAGATTTCAATCAAGCATTGGAGCAGGTTGCCCAGAGAGGTTGTGCAGTCTCCATCCTTGGAAGTTTCCAAGAGCCAACTGGATAAAGCCCTGAGCAACCTCATCTGATCTCAGCTGACCCTGCTTTGAGCAGGAGGTTGGACTAGAGACCTCCTGAGGCCCCTTCCAACATAAATCATCCTATGATCCTATACAATGAGTATTGTGTGATCTACCAAAAGTTGCAAAAAGTCAAAGGAGGTTCTTTACTGAGACCTAAGGAGGCAACCCCAAGGAGAAAAAATGTCCATCTCAGTTCCCCAGGAGAGGTAACTGATAAATACATTTGCGCGGAGGGTAATTAGGCCTTTTCTGTCCATCCTGTTGTTAGCTAATCTATAGCTTAGCTGTATGGTTTGAGCACGTAGCATTCATGCAGGGCCTAGGAAGACTCTCCTTTGGCTGTAAATGGCATGTCACAGTGCTGCACTACAAAACATGTGGAGACCTTGTAGGAATAATCACCACCGCTCTGGATGTTTGCTGGCATGCTAATCCAAGCAGCTTTAGGCACATCCATACCTTGACCATCCAGAGTGCCTGAATGAGCATGTGTAGCCTTATATTAAATCACAAGCAAATTTAGGTCTCTGAATCCAGTAGGTCAGCATAAGGCCCCATATAGCTGGGTTTGTGGCCTAGCAGGTGTAGATCAGAGATTTGCAGAGCAGGGAAAGGGGGATCTCATCGTGAACACTGGCTGTGAGCCTGCACACAGTTATTAGTAACTACCCAGAGAATATGAATAAGTCAGTAATTTACCAGCATTAAATAACTGCTGTGAGCAGCACATGCTGAGGATGACGGAAGTGTAAATGCTGAGGAGCTTCAGGTCTGAATATAGGCCATCGCACTGGTATTGGTGCTTTTTGCAGCTTCTTGTGATTTCTCTCTCTTATATTGCAAGTGACATATAACTGCTATGATTGCTAACAAAAATAACAATTTCTAGACTTACAGGATACTCCATAATACCAGTAGGAAGATTCCCATTGATTCCATTAGGAATTGAATTAGATATTTCACAAAATTCAGTGTTGCCAATTTTTTGTTTGTTTTGTGACCTGGAAATATTTGTTTTACTTACAGCTATTACTGCTTGCGCTGTTTCATAACTTTAACTTTCCGTTTGAATGAAGAGTACATTTCCAGCCCCCACAGCTGCAGGGAAAACCTTAATGCAGAGGAAAGCTTGAGGACCAATGACTTGTGCAAAGACTGGGGCAAATGAGATGTGTTATAGCTTATGAGTTATCTTCTTGTTTCAAACTTTGCTAACTGAACTCAGTACTACTTGAGAGATGTTGTCACTTATGGGCCCTGCTCCAACTGCTCAATATGGCTGGCTGCAGTCAGATGCTCTACTCTGAAATCAGTTTTTCTGTTGATGGTGCTTCCATCCCAAGAGCTGTTTGCTACCACACTGCATTGCTGAATGTTATCTCCCAACTGCACTGCCAAAAGAAGGGTTTGGGCGCTCTTTAAATCTCTTTCAGGCAAAGTCATCTAACTTAGCTAAATTGCTGATGATGCTTATCTAAGCTTACCCAGTCAACTGGGTAAACTGTAGGTTGAACTCGGTAACTCAGAAAGTCCCTTCCATCTTCATGTGGTAGGATGGGCACGATGAAACCCAAAAGAGGACATCAGTGCGTGGGCATTGCACCCTTCATTTAGCCTCACTGGAAGTCCCAGGGGAAGCTCTCCACATAAACACTGCACTGTCCTTGCGTCCATAGGAGGGAGATGGACAAGGATGATGTCTACATTTTCATCGGTCAGATGCTGTAGCAACTTATTCTTGAGAGTTTCCTTTCTTGCACTCAGGAGACCTTTTTAACTCCTTTGCCTAGCTCTCCAATGTAATTTTGCTGTGCTATGTGGAAGGAGCTGGCAATTTCTGTAACAGGGCAGTGGGACCCAGAGCAGGACCAGAGTGACTAGCACAATAGAAGCAAGGTGGCTGATGAACATGTTTGCAAAACTTTAAAAATCACTGGATAGTCTCCTTCTGCAAAATGAAGGCATTTCTTCAGTCCAGATTTATTAATCATCCACAGTCACCGATACCTGGCTTACCAACAAATGCATGACTGATTTCTTGGGCATACAGTGCCACTTCTCAGCAAAAACACTTGACATATGTTTAGTGTGGGTAACCTAAGGCTGTTAAACTGTCTGGTTAGCATCCCTTTTTCTTACTCTCTGCCATGAAAAAACCCTGAAAAGAAAAGGAAATATGAGAAGAGGAAAGGGGGAGGGGGAGCCATTGCAGGAGTTTTCACCTGGATACTGTTGCTATAGGAACTACTTACTGAGCATCTTGGCGCAGCGTCTCCGCTCTCTTTAGCCTTGACTATACAAGGAAATTTGCTCATGGTTAACAGCTAGTGAAGTTAAGTGGTTTACTAGCAAGTGTAGACAGAGCAGGGCCACACTGGCCCTGGCTCACTGCTGGCAGGCTGGGCATGCCGGGACCCTCCGGTGGGTGCCAGAGGGACTGCCGCAGAGCACTGCCGGAGCTGGCGCTGCAGCCGGGAGTGGGCAAAAGGACTCCCTCCCCAGCAAAGACAGCTGAGAAAGAGGCAATATGCTGTCTTCATTTGGAAACAACAGTGGCATTTGCCAGAGGGTTATTGAAGTAAATGGCCAGTCACAGCAGGTATGTTGTAGAGAGGAAGGATGGAGAAGAAAAGAGATAGCTACAGACATCAGGACATTGTATGGATTTTTTTCACAAAGGGCTAGAGAAATTGTATTAAGTTCTGGGGTTCGCTGGAGCAAATGGAGTAGTGAAAAAGGTGAGAATGAGATCAAAGGTGTGGGAGAGGTGGGTAGTATTAGAGGTGGAGACCTGGGGCAGTGAAGTAGCATTAGTGGAAAGTGCCCGGCTTGGTGTTTGTAATGCGCTCTGGGATCCTTGGATGAAAGGCCTAAGCAGACAGAGCAATACTGTTTTTTTAATATAATTCTGATAGCTTTCACAATGGCTATTAGTTTCAGTCCTTGAAACCTCATCTCAATGGAAGTTGCGGCAGTGGTTCCATGTCATTATGCTACTGATGGGGATCCATTTATAGCTGATGGTGTGGTAGGAGTGAGGAGACTGCAGTTACTGGAGCAGGGGTTTATGAGCTGCAACAGTTCATTGGCAACCAGGAGTAGACCGTGGACAACAAGTTAATGACCTTTTCCTACCAGTTCAACAAGAAAAGTAACTGCAAAATTGTCATTGCTGAAAGAGCCTATATCTGAAGAGAATGGTGCTAATCACCTCAAGATCGTGAAGGGAAACTGTGAGGCAGGGAAAAGATTAAATAGAATTACACAGAGGACACCTAAGTTCAGCAAAGCACTTAAGTAGGTGCCTAATTTTAAACCAAAACTAGTGCAGAAAGTATGGGCCAATTTGAAACAATCAAAGAAAGAACAATTCTAAAGATGGCTCAACACAGCAATGTCATTTAGCAGTAGTTCAAACTAGCAGAAGAAAAGCAAAGAAAAACTTCAAAATGGCTCAAAGTAGGCAACAAGTAGGCGAGCAGAGGTCAGGTGAGTAAGTGTAAAATGGCAGATGAAGAAGGTGGCAGCAACACAGGTGAATTATAAGCTATTATGATAAAAAACAAACAGATTATGGTAAATCTTGATGGCCTATTTGTACACTGCAAATCAACCAGGATTGGAATGTGTTTGCAATATTATACGCTTTAACTTCACAAATTAATGGTATTACCTTAAACAACTTCTGATAAATGCACCACTTCACAAAATTACACAGTTTATGTAAGGAAACCTAGATTTTGCATGTCAACTGATATAAATACAATATTGATATAATTGTATTTTCCAAAGATGTGCATTAAAAATAGGAACTTAAAAAATCTGTAAATTGAGCAAAAGAAAAGTATATAGACTCTCACTTTCCACCTTTGCGTTACCAAGAGATCTTGAATATGTTTTTCCTATAGTCAGCTCTGCAAAGGTCTGTGGCCATGGAGCTCCTGACCTCAATGATTACGTATGTCTCTGAATAGGTATTTGTGCTTAGTTTCTTTTAAAAATATTCTGTCACTACTGCCAATATCTGTTGACTAATCCCACAAAAGAAACAGAGCAGAACATTCAGTGAAAGCTAGGAAGCAGTCATACATTAGTGGCTTACACACACAGGCCTACTTTAAGTGGTGGTGATCTTTAAAAATTCAGGTGGTAGTAACCTGTCCTAGTCTTCTTCTATACAGGCAATGGGTTTCCGAAAACTACTGCTCATGTTCAGCAGATTCATCATTTTGGGCATACACTTCAGGCACATATAGTATTCTGCACACCCAGGGAGCTCCCTATGCACTATCAATACTCACAATTAAATAGTGGAGCCAGTCATGCAACAGAAGAAAGGTAAGATAGTTAGGCTCACGTTCACTAAAACTGGTCTTATTCTTACCCTGTGACAGCTAGGAAATTCATAATGTTAAGGTTAGGGCCATGTTTTCAAAGAGGCCTTTGGGTAAACTCTTCAGCAATGCTTCAGTGATACAGGAGTCCAAGTTCAGTTTCCATCAAGCATCACCAGCATCTCACTCTCTCTGAAAGGTGAGTCTGATGTAGGCTTTCAGGAGCCTAAGTCACCTCTGGGCAAAAGACCAAGTCACTTACACATCTGTAAATGCTACCTTTAGATAGGGATGTCTGATTTCAGACTCTTTTTTCGGAAAACTGGGACACCCATGTCTCTCTTGATTTCAAAGTATTTTCCATACAACTGAGCAAGCTGCTCCTTGTACAGCAAAGTGGTTGTTTGCGTTTGGGCTGCAGCTGCACTTCAGGCCAAAGTCTTCCCCGAGTTCTCAATAAATGATGCCCATCTCCTCTTCTGGAGTTGCTACATTCAGTTCAAACACTGGATATAAGAGCCACTATTTCTGCCTTCCTCCTTCCCCGATATGTGTTATTTTGCATCTCTGTCATAAAACAATATCATTTGTAACAGGATCACAATCCCAACGGCCTCCCCATGCATGACAGTTAATATTATTACTATGGTTGAGTGGCGTAACAGTTGCAACACATTGCCCCACTGCATTTTTACACTGAAATGTGAATTCCTGGCTTCATTGAAATCCTAACAGAATACAATAGATTTTCAGGATTTTGTCCCTAGTGTTATTTATAACATCACTTTAAAAATCACAGCCATTCAAAGAAATGGGTTCAGTAAAGTTCCACTCATCTAAATTACTTTACACGGGTATGACAGTGCAAAGTAGTAATAGATCAGGTTAAAAATATTCAATGTTTATTGTTGAGGTTTTTTTGAATATTTTCAAATGTTTTGCAGTTTTTAGTAGGGTGGGTCAGGATTTTCAATTTTTTTTCCTGAAAATAATGCCACATAAATAACAATAGCTCCAACTCATTCTTTCTCCCCAAACAAAAACAAAACTGAAATCTTTTCTTCCCATGGACTCTAACAGAGAAAAACATCCTGATTGGCAAATGATTTTCCAATCCTTTCATCAAGTGAAATCTGGCTCTCAAGGCTAAGATTTGAGATACTGACTCGTTTTTTTGAAGGAGCCTGTTCAACAAGAGATCTTTGACAGGCTTGAAACACTGCAGTAACCTTTAATTTAGAGAAATTATTTCCAGTAGGGAAAGCGGCTGGTCATGTGCAGGACTCAAATTAAGACCAACAACAACAAAAAACTCCAAATCAGGATGCATACTCTCCAAACTTGGCTCAGCTCTGAAGTTGATTTGGGCCTCACCAGCAGCTGTTCAAATAAGGAACTGCCCCGAGGAAATATGTATACAAATGCCCAGGCATTTTTTTTTCTTCTGTCTTTGCTTCTCACCTAAAACCCTAAAGCAACTAGTTGCCTTGTGGTGGGTGATTATAATAATTATTGGAAAACGATTGAAGTGTGATCAGGCAGGGAGAACAGTAATTGAAATATTGACAGGTGGTTGCTTTGTGCCAAACACAAGATTTTAAGATCAGCTGCTTTCTGAAGGATTCACAGCTAGGATGCTTCTGATAAATTCTTTAATTAACTATGGTATATATTTTACTACAGCATCTACAGACAGACCATAGCAAGTTTTTCTAGAGCTGAATCTCAAACAAGTCATTTTCTGCTGAGGAATGCTTTAATATATATGGGGTTTTATCAGTTTTGCCTGATTGTTTCACCTTTTGTTTTAGATATAAGCACATGTGTATAATAAAAGTTTGCCTATCATCTCAGATTATTAAACATAATTCACATACTATTTTATCACAGTTGGGTGATATTCAAGTAATTGCATCATGAAGAGAAAAGTAGGAAGGACAGATTTTAATACCCAGACAGCTGTGCCAATGATAATAGGATGACTAATTTTTAAGGATTCTGTAAATTTAGTTGAGGATGGATGTAGTTTATGGTCTACACAGCAGATGATGCGAATTATTAAGAAATTAATAATCAGTATATTTTTGTTCAAATATTGCTTGTAATAGAATAAAATAAAAAGAGTATTCCCAGGATACTGACAAAGTCCTAAAAACCTCCTAGGAGGTAAAAATATTTCTGAAAGGATGATAAAATTAAACAGCTTCCTGAGGCTTTTGTTTCTCATTAAGGGTCATTGCATTAATTATTTTCTAAGAATCATACAAAAGTTTTAAACACCCAATCTTGCGAAAAATTTCCACATATTTAACTTTTTCTTCAAGCACAAGGCCTGAGGCATAAACTGTATATCATTTTGGACCTTATAAACAATGTATGCACTTTTCAATCAGCTGGTGAAGTGGTACCCATTTCTCTGTCAGCAGAAAACATATCACTCAAAGAAAGGCAATGATCAGGTTTAATAAACAATGAGCAAAACACAAAAAAGATGGGACAAGAAACTGCAGATCGATTCACACAGGTAAGCAGTTTTTACAAACATATATTCAGTGAATGAAGCTGCTGCATCAACTGAAACACTTTTGTTGTTGCAACTGATGTTTCTGAGCGAGTTGATTGTTTATAATTTAAGATATTGACCTTTGGTAAATATTGCAGGTAATTGAAATATCTTTCTAACTGTCTGCATAACTTCTGCCAGCTCCAGAATTAACTAGGCAATTTGGAAGTGTCTCTGCAGCAACATTTATTGTTGTTTTATTATATTTTCATTTCTAACAAGCAACTTATTATTAACACTGTTGACAAATTGCAGTTTCTTTACCAAAACCTTGGAAACAGTGTGAGAAGCTGTATCCGTGTGCACTTCCCCGCAGAACGCAGACACACAGCATCCCTGATTTCTCTAGTGGCCCCAAGAGGCACGACCAACGGGCCCTGCCTCATTATCCTGCCCAAAAATCCCTCCTATTTTTGCTTCATTTGCGCTCTGAGCAAAGCCGGTCTCTGCCTGGCTCCTCCAAGGACTGCGTTTACCAGGACATGCACTCTGCTGCTGCAGGTCAGTGCATCTCGGCTGATTTCAAGGGAGCAGGGCGTCAGCTGGGCTAGCTGAGGATCTGAACCATGAACTAAATTTAAATGCACTCCACAACTCCTCATGTCAAAACCAAGTAAATGACTTGTGTGCTGCAGAGCTCCCTTGGAGATGGATGGGAAAAGAAAATTGTCCTCATGACTGCTCTCCTCTTCCCACTTGGGGGGTCCTCATGCAAACATGGAGAGCGTGTGAGCACCGGAGCCACCACTGCAGACCATCTCCTCTGCACCCCCAGGATGGGAAGCCCAGCACTGCCTTCCCACAGCTCTCGTGTATTCCTCAAAAAATAGAGTGCCAGGCAAGTGAAAGTCTGTATAAATTCCAGAGAAATTTGAAGGGTGATTTCAACCAAAAACCCCCATGCACACATACCCCAAAAGAAGGGGTAGAACAATTCAGAAAAGCCAAACCTGATGGGACATTCCTTTCAGGAAACGCTTTGGCTTTCTTAAATAAAATACCATTTTGAATTTTTAATTGATGTAATTCATTATTTCTTATCACATGGATAAAAATACCTGCCCAGAAAACACTTCACTTTGGGCAGAATTAAATCATTTGGATCCAAAGTACCTCCTTTTGTTGAAGAACAAATTTTTTTTTTGAGTTTACTTGGAAAAGAAAAGGACTTTTAAAAATTTTGTAAATCCTGCCTCCAGACTGAAAAGCTGGTTATTTGTGCATCCCAGCATGGGGTGGGAGGACTGAAATATTCCCATTATTTTGTACCGTGCTGCATGGAGCGTGTTTTGCGTGACTCAGCACAGGAGAGGCTGTGCTGTCCCTTACCCCTACCCTCTTCTTCATCGTGGCTGCCATCCACCATTCCCACACACAGCACAGTCGTGCCTCTTGCAAGCCTCTACCTGTACCTAGTGAGTTGCAGCCAAATTTCCTTCTAGTTACCTGAGGGCTTTTCCTGTTTTAAAATAAAATTCAATCATCAACTTTTTTTTTAACCTTCTTTCTGTCCTTCTTATCCTCACAAGTATTTGATTGGAAAAACACGTGGGGAAACAAAACATGTTTGCTGAAGTTCAATCAGTCCCTCGTCTATTTGTTTTTCCTATCTGTTTTGGTGCCAGACCCTGCAAAGAATATCTTCAGGAAAATTAGTAATGTAAAGCATTCAAACAGACAGGCCAGTGTTTTAAAGCCAGGCTGTCTCTAGAGAGGCACTTTTGATCACATTTATTCCAGCTGATCACTAGTTTCCAGAGGGGCTGCATCTTAACAACAGATGCAGAAGTACAGAATATTTGTTTGGGTAACTAACTTTAGTGAACACACAGCTGAAACTTTTGGCTTCAGTGCCTTGATGGCAACCTTTTTAGTGGTGAGAACATGTCTTATGCTATAAAGTAAATGCTCAGTTTCTTCTCCAAACAGCTGATTGGCCTTGGCTCCCGTTCGAGGGTACTCAGCAATTCACACTGCCACAGTACCTTTCTCTCAAGTGTTTTGAAAACATATAGTGCTAAGTAAGAAGATCAAACAAGATGATGACTGTGGTGAACGTGGTCTTTTAACGTGAAACAAATTATATCACTGCATAATTGAACCATCAGACACGAAAGTGCCTATTAACTGTACTTATAAATGGTATAGAGAGCTCTAATTTTCCATTTAATGTGCACAGGTCAGAGTCCAGAGTTATGGAAAAAAATGAAAAATTTCCAAATAATATAGAGTGAAGAGGCCAGGAATTCTGAGATTCTGAAATACAATCTTTTTACAGATTAGATTCTGTAAAGAAAGTTAAATGTGGTAGAAAATGAATTTAATAAAGACATCCAGAAAAAAAATTCGAATACTAAATTGAGCTCCTTGTGTCCACTCTGGAGAGAGTCCTGCTGAGCTTCAGGGATTAGTTAGAGCTGGGTCCAACCCGAAGACTGGACATGCATGTAAAAGTTGGTCCTACTTCAAACTGGTGTGAAAGTGGGGGACTCATAGTCACTTTATAGATGTTGTCTCTTTATGACCAGGTGGATATTTCTTTTTAATCTATTTATCTCTCTAAACTAAAATCTGTACTTAACGAAAAGTCAGGACATTGATGGAAATGATTTTGATCAATGCTTATTTGAGCTGCTCTAACAACAACATTTTTTCTAAACCAATGGTTTGCAGAGTCCAGTTGAGGCAGACATAGATAGCCCTAATCTAAGCAGGGATAGGGAGGGGAAACCCCCCAAACTTCAGCCTGTGACCTGCAATCCACCACACCAGCCTTGCTGCAGGGAGAAGGATGTACAAGGGTACAGCCTAGGGAAGGTGAGCTTCTCCCATCCTTTCCTTCCCATCTCCTTCCCTGACCCTAAATCCAGAAAAATCAGTATCTGACCAATTCCAATTTTTTCCATTCCTAAAAACTGGGTTATATCACAGCTGCCTGCTGACACCTAAAATATTGCCTTCTGCAGCACTTTATTAATATAGCAGGGATCAGATCGTCACAATCAGTAGGTTTTAAAATGACCAGAGAAAACTGTCAGGTTAATGACTTTGGTGCTGTTTTGCACCGTTCAGCTCTGCTGGACTAGACCTTGTGGCCACAAGCATGTCTGCTTTGTTTCTCTGTTTGTGGAATTGCCTCTGGTCTTTGTGTAATCGTCTGATTCACTGGTGTCTCGGGAGCTGCTGAAAAATGCATTCTCTGTACCTAGCAAGAACCTGTATAAATATTCTCAATAAATAAATAACAGTTGTCATTTTCAAAATATGACAATCTCCAGTTGCCTGTGCTTAAATTGAATGACATGTCATTTATCCTAATAGATGTGAATGCATGTATAGTACATATGAGTGAGTCACCTAATTCTTATTCACCTCAGCCTTGGTCTCAGTTGGGGGCAAGTGCCTCTAACAGGGTTTGGATGGATCAAATCACAAGCAGAAAAATCTTGGTCAATTATAGACGCCTAAGGCTAAAAGGGAGGTGTCTTTTTCTCTTCTTTTTTTTTTTTTAATCTCCCAGAACACAGAACGTCCCTCCTATCCATAGGCTTACTGAAGGAGCAAGTCAATCTCCAATGTGTGGAATTTCTGGGAATATCTCTTCCCCCTGTAATTTAACATGACTCAATTCTCCATCCTGATAATACAAGCGGTGAGAAAAGCTCCTAATCCTATTGGCATACCCTCTTGTCAGCACCTCTTTATTTCAATGCTTTAAAGGCTCAACATGTTTTGATTTACAATAAGCACCAAGATAACTGCAGGTGCCCTCTCTAAAAGCAAGGTTAACTCACCTGAGATGAATTCTTTTATTGCAAACAAAAGCAACACATGAGCAGGAAATACAATTAATACAGGTGCTTCCCTGAAACTTAGCAAATGCCCTTTGTCTTGAAATGACATAAATCCCCATTATATAAACAGGCCCCAGAGGCTTGATTTGTATTATTTCTGGAGAGGAAGGATTTAAGCAAAAGATAAATGGTATGGTGATTGGGGGAGGGAAACTCTTGTTCTTACAAGGTGTTTATTTGACAGTAAACTACTGTGCTATTTTGTGATTGTATTTAAAAATATGCAAATACCTTAATAGAACCAAAAAGGACTCACTCTAGATAGGATTTCTGAGTTAACTGCTTTTGCTGATGATAAGCAATATCCTGTGTATTTGTAATATACCACTGAAGAGTTTATCCTGACATATAAAGCTCCTAATGGTTTGATGTTTAGCCATATTAGGGTTGTATCCTTCTGGGTGTGAGGTGCTGTCAGGTGCTGAGTACCTTGGATTGCTACTGCAGCTAAAAGCAGTTTCTTGCCACTTCCTCTGAGAAGGACTTTGGAGGGGCAGATGGGGCAGGTTCTGTGCTGGGTCTCTGCTGTGCTAGGTGCAGCTCTTGCTCTCGCTGAGGCGGGCTGTGGTGGTGTGTCTCTAGACACTGGCTTATTGTCTGCTGAGAAGGCTGCTCTCTCTGGGGAGCTGGAGCCTGAGCAGGGGACACTTGGGAGCTGTGGTGAGTCTCTGCCAGCTGCTGCAGAGCAAGTTGGTTCTTGCTGGCCCTTTCTGGAGGGTTGGCTTGTTGTTTTGGCACATAACTCCTTTCTGCAGACAGGACTGAAAAGTCATGCCAAAGTGAGTGGGCCTCACTTCCCTCAGAGAAAAAACATTGAATATCTTCAGTAATTGCTCCATTGTGAGGACCTGGAGAATAGGGTACCTCCCGGGCAAAAGGTAATATGGTTATTGTATTTGTAGCCAGCACCACACTACTATGTTCATGGGCATGCTAAAAATCCATAGACAACGAAACATATGGAGGGGGGTTATAGCCCCATAGAGGAGGTACTACTGTCAAAATACTCAGGTTCCCTTTCCAGCTCTGCTGCTGGCTTATTGAGCAATCTTAGAAACCCCACCACCACATTGTGGTGACTGTTTATGCCCCTCTTTCCTTTTCCATTTTATTTAAGCTAGTCTTTCACTACAGGTAGACTTGGGGGGGGGGGAGGGGGCAGTTATTTTAGACCCAACAGCTATTTTTGTGCTATGGACAACAGTCTTTATTACATGAGTTTCTGAGAAATACAATAGCTTTCTTAAGAGTGTGTACTTCTTTTTTTTTTTTTGGTGCCATTAACAGTATGAAGCTTTGTTTATAAAGCAGTAGGAAGGAGGAGTCAGGTTATCATATCTGCTTGAGTCTAAGAAGGAAGCTCAAAATGGTATTTGTATTATAATTTTTCTTACTTGTTTTCTTTATAATTCATACATAACTGCTTAAAAACACAATCCAAAACTACCTAAAACAAAAAAAAAAAAAAAAAAAAAAAAAAGGAGGATGGGAAATAAACTGTAACACTTAATAGGATCATCAGACAAACAACTGCAATCATGTTGACAAGTATATTGCACTGTTTTAGATATTCAGCTATATCATCACCAAATCCTGTATCCTATCTTCACCAAAAAACTATACTTAACAACAGAGGCCCAGATTTTGTAGCCAGTCCTGCTTGATTGGATTTCTGCAGCCTCATGGAAAATATTGCCTTTAGGTTAGCTATGACCCCACCAGGAGTCAATGTACAGAAAGCCAAATACATCAGCTAGGCCAAAGCTGAAGTATTGGGTTGGGGTGGTTTCTTTTCACTTTCCTGTATTCTACTAAGCTGATAAGTCCCAGCTTCAAGAAAGGGATAAAGCTTTGCTATCTCCCTCTACCCCTCATGTTTGAATTCATTGCACATCCCAAATGTTCTCCATTGTCCACTGGATCTTTAGGTGTCAGAAAAATGCAGGACCAGTCCCTTTTCCCTGAAAAAGCAGAATTTAGTCAGAGAGCTATAGCAACATTTATCAACCCCAGCCTGCAGACGCAACTTGCTCCTGGAGTGACAAGTTGACATGGTTGTATGCTCAATTAAACGTGCTCTTCCTTTTTTTTAACAAGCACTTTAGACTACTAAATTATGTGCAAGTTTTCTCATACACTTTGACTAAATTAAATTGAAGATGCCAAACTTTGGTTGCGAACTTGGTTATTTGGAGAGGAAAGACTAACACAGCTTATTTGACAGACACTGAAGTCAAATAAAAACTGCTTTAGAGGTTTTTCCACTTTATAGAAAATGTACAGCTTCCCTGGAAAATAATTCTAAAATGTGTGATCTGTAAGCAAAGTACAAAAGTCGCATTTTCCTGAAGTCTCAAGAACTAGTTATTCTAGTTAATGTCAGCTGGAAAGGGAGAACCATTAACAGAATCTAGTCCTGATATTCTGCAAAACTTGTTTTGAAAGCTTCACCAACTGCTCAACACTATACCCAGATGGCAGGTCCCGTATTCTTGTATTAGGACTCTTTTCTGACAATTAGACCCTGTGAATGGACCCCTTCCTCTGTGTGGAATCTCACTAATGTCATCAGAGGATTTCAGTCTAAAAATAGAGGCAAGTAATCATTTACCAAAATTATATTCTGAACATGCTGATAGGCCTGTAGATGCAAGTTTCGTTAGGAAAATGGGACACTTCTATAACAAAAGCTATTTCTACAGAATTCCTTTAGGGCTTTTGTTATCAGTTAAATGAAAGAGAACGTAACACAAGAGAAGCAGCAGGTTTCTCCTGGTACTGCTATCTCTTTCTAGGGTATTCATAACTCCTTAATGGAAGGAAGAGTCAAGCAAGCATCTCTGTGTCCAAAATCCATTTCTAATCCTCTATTAAATGGGGCTTGTTTCTAAGAAATAAAAGGTGCCTGAGGATCTTTCAGAAAATGACGGTCATCATCAATTCCTTTACTTGAATGATTCAGGCTTCGAAAAAGAGTTCTTCTCAGGAGGTCCTGCGTGTGGAAGGTACTCTATGGGTTGATAGCCTACCTGCACTTCTCACCACCACAAATAGCCACCGAGGGGCATGTTACTCTAGCAGTTGCACCCATCATGGCTTGGAGTGCCATCTTGACATGGCTTAGCCTCTGAAACTGGAGGTTCCAACTTTGCTGCTTCAGGAATTAATTTTATTTGCAAAAGGTCAGAGTTTGCTGTAATTCAGGAAGCCACTGTTAGGCACTGGGGCCTGAGAAGCAAAATTCTGAACTGAAAGGCCAATGTAGGAACAGTAGTATTGAACTAAAGCAATTTGGATGTTTTGGCCTTTACTGTAAGAATTGGTCATGTTTCCTATTCTTCCAACTGCACCTGAGATGAGAAGACAAATCACTTTGTTCGTTGGCATTTCTTTGGTCTAAATTGAATCTTAATCAGAAGTAGCTGACAGCAGCAAACAACAATGGGCGGAACTAAACTACAAAGTGATTAAAAATATCCTAAGTGATAAGCACAGAGGAATGGGAATTGATTGCAGTATCTGAGTATATTGTGCCCTTAACAGGATGCAAGAGCAGCCAGACCTGCTCCATTACAAACAGCTCAGGGCATGATTTTAACTGAAAGACATGAATATCATTCCAGTCCAGGGGAATAGAAAGGCTTGAAGGTTTGGTTCTTGGCAGCGAAGCTCACAGGCCCACATGCATCTGTACTCTCAGCCTTTCTGACAGGGGGCTGGGCGCAGAGGAAGCCTCTCAGGGGAGGGCGGTTACCCATATATCAGCTGATGGGCAGTGCTGCTTGGCTGCAATGAGGATGGGAAGTTTGGGGCTTTATTTGGCAGACTGAACTGTGCTTGTTTGTGCTTGCTTGCAGAGTACAGCCTGAAGTTGCTATGGCATGCTCTGGGCTGGGCTGGTGGCTAGCAGTGGCTACCATGTAAAAAATCTCATACCAAGGGAAAATAACTGGCACTGGTAGCAGCAGGCAGTGACAGCCATCAGAAATGCAATGGATATTGGGTGCAAGTCAGACCACGATATCTGATATGTCTTATTCACCCTTTTCTGGAAAGCAGGGAGTTGTCTTAGGGATTACTGAAGAAGTGTCCCATACTCTGCTTTAAGACTACCTTTCTTGGCACCTTATACTGCCTAAGACAGATTTGCTATCCTTTTTGTATTCCTGGCCATATGTTCCTGTCCCCACCCTTTGCAAGTAGGTAGTGTTTGGCTGGCTCATGTGCCTGGACCCACTTTCACATGAGCATATACGTAGCTGAGCCAGCACAAAGGGGGAAGGAGGGACGTGTTGCTGGAGGTAGGGGAAGATACACCACCTATGTTAAGACTCAAAAAAAAATTGCCAGAGAGAACAGTTGGGAGTCCAGCAGGGCCCTTCAGTTGTTGGTATGGTTTGCAGTCACTGGCTTTAAATGATAAAAAATTTTCTGTCTCTTGGTAGCTCTTTCTAGGAAGTACTGTCAAAGCCTCTGGGTTCATAAGAAATAGGAGAGGAAGACTTCCTTCCAGAAAGCTTAGCAGAGGAAGAGGTCTTCTGCAGCAGAAAGGCCAGGCTTTTCAGTAGGGTCATAGAGTAGGACCTTCAAGATCATGAAGTAAAAACACTAGAATGACACTAACATTTACAAAACTCTACTGCGAATCAGAAGCTGGAAGCAGAGCAACTTCCTGCCACGAGTGATAGAAAGGACTTTGTCTCCTAAGTGGAGGAGCACAGGAGTGCTCATGGTTGGCTCCAGTGGAATCTCTTGACCCAAAGAATGAGATCTGTTGTGTGGGGTCTACCACATGGTACGTTCATATCCTTTTCCAAAAATTCATACGTACTTTTACCAATTTTAAGTTGGAGGATTTACACTCAAGATACCCAAATCCTCAGCGAATAATACTGCATTTAGAGAGCACTGCATTCATTGACATGGAACTAGAGAATTAGAACATTTCCAGAGGGAAGCATATCTGGATACTGAAAGAGGACGGCAAATTCTGAATTTGGGGAGGGGAAAGAGATGTGTGTTCTGGATTAAACACTGAAAGAACAACAGTGCATGAAGAGAGAGAGCCAAAGAAAAACAGGGTTGCAGACAAGGCATTTAGGAGATGGGTCTAATGGTACAACTTAGGCAGGATGTGAAACTTACCTACCAAATGTTTGTGAAGAACTTAGAATAAGAAGCACTATTATGTCAATATAAAATGCATTTTGCATCTTCAAAAGCATTCTACTATTTCTGGATATGATTTTCAGATGTGCCTGATTCCCAGCTAGTAGTGCTCTCAGCCAAGTCAAAAGGAGTTTTACTGTAAAAGCTTTTGAAAATCACACCTAAGTCTTTCAAAAGTTATAAGGGAAGTTACTATAAGTCCAGGGTAATGCAATATCTGCAACACAAACTGACAAAATTAGATAAAACTGTTCTACATGTAGATAGACACAAATAGTCATGCAAACTTTGTTTTTGCAAACGAAAAGAGACAGGTGTTACCAGTCGCTGGTGCTATTGAGCTACTGTGGTAGATTTGGCATTCCTATCTCATCCTTGCTTGAAAGTCCAATTGTGCTTGCAATTGTTGTTATTCAGCAGAGCAAAAAAATAATATTGTTCTCCATGTCGTTATACTAACAGAAGTTTCTTATATGGGAGATAAACACATTTCCTTCTTTTTCAACACGGTCTTCTCGTCTCCTCTTCTCTTTGTCTATAAGGCAAAATGCATATTAAAAATGTTTGTCCCGTAATTCCTCTAGTTCAAAAATCACTTATTGTGATGGACCTTCTATCCTACTTTGATTCCTGTGCCAACATTGTGTAGTACACTGCGTGAGCAGAAAATACACAGCAATCTCCTGCTGTGGATATTCTAGAATGGTACGATTTCTCAAGCGTGCAGAGAGCGCCTTGTGGGTGCCCACCTGGCTGCTCCTGGTAGGACATGGCTGAGGGCCGGGGTGCCCCAGCCACCGCCTGACCGTTCTCAACCAAGTGGGGCCAGGCTGAAACTTTGGGGAAGGATAAATCTCTGCTCTTGCTATTCCCAGCTATGCTGAGGTACATCTGCTCAAATGTGGGTAAGGGCTTTTTTCCTGAAAATTAGAAGAACAGTGGTTTTTGACACAAAAATCAAATCCACAAAACTGCTCTATTGTATGCTCACAATATGTGCCCAGCCATTGCTGGGCACGCATGAAGGTGAGCGTGACTCTCCTGCCCCTGTGCCTGTAATCATTCCTACTGCAAGAGAGAAAAATACCTGGAAAGAAAAAAGGGTGGAAATGATCATAAAATAAAGGAGAAGGGAAATTCCAGTCATCTCAGTAGTCATCTTGCTCCCTGCAGCCTGCTGAAGTGTCTCCAGAAAGCTGGTGCACGCAGTGGGGAAAGGGCAGGGGGGCAGGAGGGGAGGCAAACTGCGGTGCACCTGGGCACACGCGGGTGCAGAGTGACTGCTCTGTGTAGGATGCGCTGCATGTAGGGTGCCCTGCACATACGGCATGCCACCCTCACTGGTGGCACAGGCAGCTGTCCTCCTCTTAGAACAGGTGCTTCAGAAATGACATGAGGTGATCAGTGGTGATGGGGAAAATAACCAAATGAGAGCAGGGCTTCCAGGGTAGCAGTGCTGTGAAGGTGTGGGGGAAAGATGATGTGAGAAGGGAAGGGATGGCCCATCTTCCAGGAGAGTGCTGGCCCTGCGAGGATGGAGCATGACTTCTTCACAGACCCCCTGGTCGCACCGGGTTTGCAAAGCAAAGCTCGCCTGCTTGCCCTTGTGAATTTTGAAGCTGAATGCAATTGTCTTCCCAATAAGTTCTCTTTCATAGGTGGGATGCGCTCAGGATATAGCAATTACCAAATTTACAGTGTTTTTGGCAAATGTTAGTGGTTAGGCACCAAGATGATAGATGTTATATGAAAAAGACTCTTAAGACGAACAGATAAGTAGAATGTATCCTGAATTCAGAGCATGCAGAGAAAGAGAGGAAAGAGGTAGTAGCTAGCTGGCACTATTTTCATAATTATAAGTAAATAGGCTTTTAGCATCAGCAAAGCCCCCATAATCTAATACTAGTAATCTAATCAAGGAGCTTGTGAAAAACAGATTCTATAGCCATACGATGATGTGATGACCTATAAAATGATGATAGATGTTCCTGGCTGGCATCTGTAAATAGGAGAGAAAAACAGGTTTATTGTGTGCATTATCTGAAAATGTAAATAAGAGTTGTATGCTGATCTGTCAGCAGAACTCCTGGCTTCCAATTTTTAAACCTGCAGATCAGCTGGCTGGAGATACATAAACTAGGAAATCAAAAGACATTATAAAAAATGCAAACCTTTTAAAACATTGTTGCTGAAGGGCTATACTAACAGCAACAGCAACTAACAGCAATCCCTCTCCCACCTATTTTCTGAACAACAGCTAACACCAGCAAAAAAAAATGTGCACCACAGCTAGCAGAAATCAGCCTACCTAGCATGTCTGAGGGAAACCAAGACTGACAGAAATGAAGGACCAGCATCTCAGGCTTTACCGTCTTTCACCAAAAAGGAAGGACACCTTTTGACCTGCTCTTCATAAGATAAATATGTTTTAATATGATACACTAAATCTATCATTGCTATTACCAAGATAAAAGCTGTTTGTATACACTTCTGTCTCACACAGCAAGTGGTTGTTATACTGCCTCGTGCATTATTCTAAGATCCCAGATACCGCGATGATATGTAACCAGGAAAGCATTAATGAATTGCCTCCACGGAGATTTCAAAAAATGAAGTAACATATTGAAACAATAAAGAAAAATAAATCATAGGATTACAGACTTACCTCAAAGTCAGATGGGGTTCAGATTAAGTAAGGATGAATTTCATCTGCTGTGAACTGTATAAGGAAGAACTGCAGGGCTTGCTTCCTTGAAGCATGGAGGACAAATTTAGAAGTACAGAATATTCAGTGTTTGTGTTTAAATCCTCTTCATTTATGTACTTTAGACACACTCTTTCTATCTTTCACTGGCTCAAAAAAAAGAAAAAAGAAAAGAAACTTTAAGTTTAGGAAGAAATCCCTGTTATCCAGCACCATGCAATTAGCATACATGAATAAGAAATGAGTTCCTGCTGCTCTGGATTGTTGTTAATCCATATTGATGGTGTAGAAAACATGACATCAACTGTAAAAATCCATGAGCATTCCTTAAAATATTCAAATGATGTGCCTGGTCCTGTATTCATTCTGCATCTCATATTCTCATTGACTTTGCGGGTGCCTGGAATGCACAAGGAATGCAGGATTAGGGACAGGCATATGTATGGTATGCTTACCTTGACAGTGAAAGCGGTTTTAGATTCTGTCTGAAGTTTTCTGAGGCAAATATTCAGGTCAAAGTAACTAAAAAAAACACACACAAATTTTCTACAGCTGCTATTTGTTCTGGGCCAGATGCCACCATGAGCTGGATGGGGCTCTGTTTTGCTGCTACTGAAGTGGTATGTGCAGCCTGCATCATGCAGCACTAGAGAAGCATGGAGCTAACCACCCCTTGAGCTCCCTCGCTAAACCCACACCTGTTTGTTCTTTTAAATTTTCTTAGTTTTTACAACCTTTATGCAAACTTGTCTTTATTTGATCCCTTGCGAAGGTCAGAGAAAAATCGTTAATCTGATACAATCTGCATGCTAATTGAGACACTAAGCAATTCCATATTTTCTGGGAAGTTCTTAAGAATTAGTGCTGAGAAAGTGTCTTGGGAATTGCTGAGTAAAAAGACTCTCAGGAGCCATCTGAACTGGTGTACATTAGAGCAGCCCTGAGCTTGCTTTTGATTATAGTCAAAGCCAGAATTAGTGCCTATAGCACTAGAAATTGAAGTAGCATAAGAGGTTGCAATCACTCTTTCACCATTCCGCACCCTTTTTTGTCCTCTTCTGTGCAGAGAGGAGCAGCCTCTTTCAAGCCAACAAATTGTCTCTATCTTAGATTCCATTAAAAAATACATATAAAAATAACATAATCATAAGAAGATGTACCTTTGAGTTCAAATTTGTCTATGAGAAAATACACAGCTGAATATTTTTAGAGTCTCCAAAGAAATGTATCTATCTACCTAATGTCAGAATGCCATGGCATGGGCTGGCTCAGAGGCATTCTTTTAAAGCCCATTTACTTAAATTGTGGTTCATAGATTGTTGACCTTCTCGATTTTAACGACATCTTCTGAACCACCATTATTGATAGGGGAAGTGTGTGAGCCATTTCCCAACCAACAAATAAAGGTTCAAAAGTTTAGAGCACAAGCTAGCCCTCTACTTTTAAGACCAATCTTCTACCCCAAAAGTCAAAGCCATTAGTCCATTTTAGGATTTACAGGCTTTGAAATGTCATTCTAAAAAGAACATCCATTTTTGAGTTACTGGAGTACAAAAGCTGTCTTATAAAGGTATCACAGTGCCATTGATAATAGCTTTGGCAAAGACCTTTCAGGTCATCTAGTCCAAACCCTGGTAAGGAACAGTTATACTAACCCTTTTCATTAGCCTTGTTTTGAACACCTTAAAAATGATGCAACTACATGATCAGAAGGTTTGTTCCAGCACCTATTTCCTCTTCCTGTAATCCCCCAAACCTGACTTTTCCTTTCTTTAGCATTAGGCCTCTAGTCTCTTTTTATTAACTTCAGCAGCACAAAATATTTCTTTCTTGAAATTTCCTAGGATTTTTTTTATCCTAGATGAGTGGAAGGTCTAGTCTGGATGTCCAGCTGGTGAACTGACAGGTTACTCAACCTTTATGTTTTCACTTGCTTATTGTTTTGACAAAATTAAACTATTTGCACTGGCATTTTTCTGTCTTTATATGATTTCTTTGGGGGAGATTGGGGTGGAACTTAAGCCAAAGGATCCAACAGTTTCCAAAATCAACAATAGGAAGAAACATGATGTTAAGATATGTGGGTAGAATTTTTTGGCAGAGGGATCTTAAAATATGGGAGGGACTTCCTTTTGTGGAAAGATGCTTTTTCATCTGCAAAGAAACCTATTCAATATAGCACAGTGGAAAACCTGCAGGATGAAAGGAGTAGGCTGGGACAAGCAATCTGTCAAGTCAGTATGTACTAAGTAAGAAAACTGGCATTCTTTGGGCCAAGTAAGAAAAGTGGCATTCTTTGGGCCATGAGATCTGGCTGGGAAATGGAGCAGAGTGTTATGCCACTTGGCACCAGGAAAAGCTGAGGCTGGTAGTTTCCACTGAGTTTGGTGGGATAGCAGACTGTCTCAAATAACTCCACTGCAGGACAGCAAAAGGAAAATATCAAAGCATCTCAAGGCCAAAAGTAAAATCCCTAACTAGGATCTTAATTTTTAATGGATTTTTTTTGTATGTGTGTAGCCTAGTTAATAAAGTGCATTGATTGCAAATCCTCATTTGATTATACTTTAGAATAATTAGTTAGGTTTTTTTCTATTGTCACACTTACCAAGAACAGGAAAGAGAGTCTGAAGGGCCTCTGAATAATGAATTAAGAGCTGTCCATACACAGAGCATATGTATGTCTCTATATGTAAGGTCACTTACCAGTTCTTATCTGGAAGATCTTGTGTCTCACTTCCCTTCAAGTTCCCCCAGAGCTCATTCTCATATATCACCCGTAGAAACTGAGGAAGGGAGGTAGGTTTCTTTTGAGTTACATTTCACTATTTCCTTGTTGCTACGACAACCCACAGAAAGTACATCAATACCTACTTAATCAAACATCACAGACCTAGTGACAAAAGATGTCATGTGATTCTCCAGCTTGTGGAGTACGTGCTGGCAATGCTACTTTGCTCCTTCCACTGTAGGAGAAAAATGCATAGGCATATCACCTTGCTCAAAGCTGCGGAATACTAATATGTGGCAGATGAAATTGCTAACTCCTTGCACTGTGGGTTGCTAACATCAAAATGCCTCCATGAGGTTTTGTTTTCTACAGTTTCTATCCAAGCTTTGGATGAAGTATACGTAAAATAAGTCATTCTTTCATTAAATTACTTGGCTCCCTCACTGAGCTAGCATATCCTTATGTCCTCAATGTTATCATCAATTTCTTTCTTTTTTAAAAACATATGTGAAATTGATTGAATTATTTTTTCAAACTCTTACGAAGTTTCTGCCTAATCGAAGTATCTTTTTAAATATTGCGTTCTCTGCTTTGTGTGCTTGGCTCTGTTTATGAAGTGAAAGCAGAGCCTACCTATTTCTGGGTATAATGAAAGATCAAAGCAACATAGAAGCTATGTCACATAGTGTGTTTTCTCATGGTATACGTTGTTCCTTTTGTCCTTCTCAGTAGAGCTCTGTCATTCTAACTTATGGGAGGGAGTCATAGCTTCTCCCTCCTTACTAATGGGTGGGAATGGTTGTTGTATAAGGCACTGGGTTAGTTTATGCTACCCAGCCTTTGTCAGGTGAAGTTTGTCAGATGTGATAGATGGGGCAGCTATGCAGGTATGTGATCCTGATTCTGTCGGATGATTTGTCATGCATACATGGTGCAAACCAGAGAAATGAAAGCCTCTTCAGTTATTACAGGATATCAGCTTCTAATTTTAGCCACTCCGCAATATTTCTAAAGGCAAATGATTGCTTTGAAAGGCCTTTGTCTTTTTATCTCAGTCATTCCAAAGCTATATATTTTTAACTTGGGACATTTTGGCACCTTCTTGTCCACCAGTATGACTGGATTTCTCACATTTTATGATTCCTACACTGGAAACATTTGTTTCTGCCATTATTTGCAAAATAGAAGTTACAAAAGCAAAATGAATAATTCATGAGCAAGCATACCTGCAATGTGTAGGAAAAAAATGTATATCTGTGAGCAGAAGAGTTCAGGGGGTACAAAAGTTGAAACAAATGAGTGCAAAGGACACCAAAAACAGACTAGATTTGTGGCTGTTTCTACTAGGCTAATAAAAGGTTAGAGAGAAAAAGTGGGAGAAATGGGCTTGAAGTACTGATTTAGGTCTTACCTGAAGGATCTTGTGTCTTGGAAGCAATCTGAGGCAGGGATAGCATGTTAGATGTGTGTACATAGTCTGAGTACATACTATGTGTAGAGGGTCCCTACACATTGTATAAACAATTGTCTGTGCACTACCATAATACAGCTGACCACATTCATTATTAATGAAAAACAGTAAGTAATATATCCTATGTCTTCATAAAGGAGAGAGAAGAGAGGAAGAGAGAGAGAGGGAGAGAAGGAGAATGGAGGTGGAATATGTCCTCTTTTCAATAAACATTGCAAAAATACCAAATTGGCTACATTGATTTGGATCCCAGCTTTCACTGACCTATTACGTTTGGGAAAATTTGCATAATGTTGGTCTGCATGGGCAGTTTTGTCTCTTCTGTTGTCCACTGATGCCACTAGAAGAAAAAGAATTTAACTGTAGAGATATTGAGCGCCCAGCCATTTCAAAAGGTGAGGAGAGGGCTCAGCACTTTCCAGATTTTGGTCCAGAATTTGAACTGGAGTTTCAATGGTGCAGTTCTCCCGTAGAGAAATTCTTAATGAAGTTATTTGAATAAAAAATGTCAAAAGCCTCAATTTCAAAACAGGGATAATTGTTAGGACAGATCCATCAGATGATTTAATCCTCTGTGTGTTTTTTCCTCCCCATTCACTACATTTGGCATGACGTAACCATGTGTAAGGAGGACTGGGTATCTCCTAGCAGCTATCCAGAAAGCCAGCCCAATGAGTAGGGAGCTGCTCATGGTAGATGAGTGACAACTCCATAGAGGGCTGTGCATGACACCCTGTCCCTCTCCAGGGTGTAACTGCCAGACTCTACTCAGCATGGAAACTCTGCAGAGTTGCTGGGACCACTGCTGAGGTTCATGGTAAACTGGGCTCCATCTTTTCTCCCACAGTGCATAATTAGGAAGCTGAGAGGTAGATTCTGCATATCACCAAAAGACTTTTTACTGTAAACTAGAGAAACATGTTCCTTTCCAATGACTGTCCCAGCAACTAGGATATATAGATGAGGACCCTGACGCATGTCCAGGAGAGGTGAAGGTACTCCCACCTCCCTCTCTTTGACCTGGCGAGCCTAGCCCCAGGGCTCAGGGGAGATACACCTTGAACCCCTCAGACAGAACAGGCCTTAGCGTGGTTCCTTCTCTTGACGGATGAGTGTTCGATCCATTTTATTACTGAATTAAATGGAGGACCAGCCCTGCCTCCTCTGGACTGCTTTTTGCATGAGCCTTGCCCTGTGAGTATGTCATGGTCAGTGTCACCGAGCACCAGTTGAATTAGACCCTCAACAGACCTAGGCAGAGGGAAAACTGAATTCTGTCTTGAGTAGGGGATACGTGTCAAGGGACCTGAGCTGAGATGGGAATGACAAGGTTCATGTAGTTGATTTCAGCCTGTAGAGGTTAGGTGTTTAGGGTAACTTCTGTTGGGGATCTCTCTGTAGACAGTGGAGACAAACAGGAGAAATTCTCTAGATGCCCACTTTTTTCCACTATTGACATTGCTTGGACAACTTTCCTAGACTATATATGACTTCTAGTTACTTTCAGATGGCTAAAATTAAACAAACTGGATCCCGTTCTGGGTACCTGAAAATAACAGTGAAGCAGGGAGTTGTTCCTCACCTATTTCTGGAGTTAGGCAGCCCCTGGAGATGGGCCTTCAGGTTCACAGCCCTTGCTTTAAGTGACCCTGTCATGACTAACTATGATTTCAGGCAAGACTGCTGGTGCATTGACTTCCTGATGGGAGGTCAGGAAAAATAGATAAATCAAAGCAAATGCTGAAAATTTGGCCCACTGAGTTTTAAAATAGAAAACAGCACGTGGACTCCAGTGCTAAGGCATGTGCAATTCAAGTTAAGGATGCCAAGATAAGCTTAGCATTTTCCTGTTATCAGTATCTACATCACCTTTGACACTGCTTGACAAAAACATGTTTTATAAAATAGGCACGTTCCTTCTCCACAGCTCATAGAGACATAGAAGGTGAAATCATATTTTATGAATGGAAAATGAAATTAGCCTGAAATTACAGTGATAAATGTAGCTTTAGAAAATCTTAATTCACTTCAGTCAAGTGATTAACTTCTGCCACTCCACCGTGCTCAGTTATTGCAAAGTCATTTGGTGACATTAAACAATTAAACTTTAGACCTGGGAATAATTTTGCAAATCTTTATAGAACCATAAAGTTCATTATTGTTTTACATGCTTTCGATGAAAAATGGTGCGTAACTCCGCCTGTTTACTCTAGCATAAAGCCATCCTCTGGATAGAAAATGATAAGGTCTGGGCAAACTACCAATTTTCAACCAGCCCTGCTCTCCCGAATGGCTATTCTCTGCAGAGCAGAGAGTTTCTTTGTTTCTCATAGTGAAAAGTTCCTGGAAAATAGTTTCCACAGTGTTAGTCTGACCAGAAGGATATCTGCAGGCGACGGTGGTCAGAAACAATCCCCGCAGTGAGCACACGCTGCAGGGCCAGCTCCTCCGCTGGTGCAGATACGCTGGCTGCCTGGCGCTTTAAAGTTTGCAAAATGCTCGCATGAAATTCAAAGCGCTTGAAATGTAGGTATTTTAAGTTTTCTTCACAATATTCAGACCAGTTCCTTTCTTTGTGTCATTACTCCACCACAACAGGAACATTTTCATTGTAAATAGCCCTATTTCTGAGGGGGAGAAAAAAAACCCTGGGACCCTTTTCAAAGAAAATTGTTGTTTTACTGAAAACACATGTGAAATGTCATGATTTCTCATTTTTTCACAACCAAATTGCCATTTTATGTGACACGCAACAAAACCATAACATATGTATGGGTGTGAAAATGGGTCGTAACACAGTAGAAAAACACAGTGAGTGTTCACAGCGATTTCTCAAGACCCTGCTTTTAAAAGAGGCGCCCTTTTAACAGAGGAGCGTTAGTACAGATTAAACTAATACGCAATATGTATTTGATTTCTGTAACGTACTTGCTGACAGTAAAGGCGGTTAATTAGCGTAAACAATATTTGTATTTACTTTCTGGCTGTTCCACTGTGTGTTCACGGCCCCCCTCCCAGCGACATGCCGAGGGAACAACAGCAGCAGTGGGCACGGGCACCGTATCCCCAGGATTACGGGTGGCTTTTAAGAGCCTTTCTGCCTCCGGGCGGCCACCTGCCTCCGGGGCGGTCGGGGAGCCGTTGGCCCTCGGAGGCGGTTGGGGAGCCGTTGGCAGCGCCCTGCATGGGGGCAGGGCAGGCGCTGCCCTGCGCGGGGGCAGGGCAGGCGCCAAGGTGCTGCCGCCAGCGAGGCAGGCCTGGGAGAGGAGGCCGGCCCCCGCTGGGCCTCAGGAACTAATTTTTGAAGCCTGGAAACTAATTTTCGAGCATAAGCTTATTGTTTTCACATCCGACTTACAAATGTTATTTATAATAAGCTACAAGGCTCCAGAGGTGATACCAGCGTGGCAACAAATCGCTGCATGACCGTACTACTTACTGTAGCAAGAAACAGCTTTCTCTGCGACCACATTTCTAATTGGACTGTAAGAAATAGCATTAGGGCAGTGGCGTATAAGTAAGAATCATATTTGTATGGGGCTCATGGCTCGCTGTGGCTCATCCAGATACCACTTTACAACTTCAGTCATCAAATCAGCAGAACCACAACAGGCTCTGCTACAAGCCAAAGGGGAAAGTGCCATTGTAAAACTGAATACAGCTGCTTCTATAATAGAACTAATTGCATATTGCATCGCAGAGTTAAATTAGTAGTGAAAACAGTTATAAAACCAACAGACAGTGAAACATGACTCACCGAGGAATTGCTGCCAGTTAGGCGAATTCTCATTGGCCCCAGTTCAACAGCCCACACCTGCATTTTCTGAATAGTAAATATGTAATAAGGCATAATTACTAGAAAAATACGCAGCACTCCAAATGTGACAACACGCTACTTGTTTATTGGGATAGTGAATAGTATATAATAAGTTTGACCCGAAGTACTTCTGAACCACCTGGGGTCACAGCACAGAGTGGAGACGGACGGCGCAATCCTGAAACGTTTAATCCGCAAGAGGTTATCTATAACGTCACTGAAGGCTGCTTCAAATTGACATGCTAAAGTGATACAAACCTCCCCATGCTACTAAATCAAAGGAGAGTAAATAGGAAGAAAGCATAAACAATAATCACTGTAAAAAAAATCAGATATTTATAGCCTAGCTTAAATATTCAAGCTGCAATGACTTGGGATGTCTCAGCTGACTTTACTCACAGTAATAGCTCCCTCAATAAAAAACAGATGTAGAAAGCAAACTTCATCTGTTCCTACTGCTCACAGGCCATTTCTCTCCTCTTTTTCTGGAAACTTTTGTAACTACATTGCCCACAAGTTCCTGAGAGAGATGGGCCTGAGAGGTGGAAATCGGACACACGTTTTGGGGTTTGCACGCATGGGGTTTGGTTTCTCGGCTGCAGACCTTGGAGCCAGCACTGCCTGCCAGGGCCAAACAGGCATCCCCATGCCAAACCCCTGCTCAGGCTGTGGGAGTGGCAGTACCCAGACACTGCTCTGGGCCCAGCAATTATTTCCAGTTAGAATAAATCATCTTGAAGGTCATTGATGTGCTTGGACCCAGTCCTCCCTTCCTTAAAATTCCTTTCTCTGCTCTTTTTGCAGAGGATAGGTGGAAAATCTTTGCTTCTCCCACACTTTTATCAGCTCAAAGGCACTGCAGTATTCTCACTGCTCCTTTCAGAGACAATTTTTATGCCTGTCTCTGACCATGATCAAGGGAACGGCTCTAGAGCAGGCACATTAACATTTCCCACCTCACCTCAAGAGCAGCAGCTTTCACTGACCAAGAAATTCAGATATCTAAATTCATTTAGCATTTCCACTAGTTGTTCTGCAGATAATTCACTGAAATAATTTCTCTCCTACAGCTCAGCTCTCACAGGCGCTAAGGTCTCTGCCTTGAGTCACTTCAAACACTTGAGGAGCCTGGCTGAACTCAGGTAATTTGATGGCTGAGGTCAGAGAGTTTAGAAGCTTGCAAGACTGACCTTGCAAGAGGAGGAAAAATTGATGTGGGTGCCTTGAAGAAACTGCTCTATCTACTTTGAGCAGTCTGATATGGCATCACAGCCTCAGAAAAAAACTATATTATTCTATGTTCACTCCCAGGAGCACTGTCTTTTGAAACTGCTGTTTGAGCACTGAAAAATCCTTGCAATTCCAAGACTAATCCATTTAGTACAAAGAAAGAGAGGCTTTATCTGTGCTTCTGGGGTGGCATGTGCTACACCTGAAACAGCGAGCTGTTATTACTAGGGTCGGTATAGTAATCCCATGTCACCATGGTCTGGGTTTCAATATAAACTATTCTTTGTGCAACTCCTTACTTTACCTATTCTGTTCTAGGTTTTGGATCCTCATAATGCTTATCACATTAATTTTGGAGAACTTCAAGAAGAGGCAAAGCATAGGCAAAACATTATCATACATCAAGGCTTTCCAGGCATCTCCTCTTTTTCTATCCAGAAATTTTGTCTTGGCAGATTTTTAGAAACTTCTGTGTTAATCTGGGATTTCCAGACATCTGGGAGTGCTATCGAACTGGCAGCCACGCTGAATCAGATTTATAGTGCAAGCACTGAACTAATAGTCTGGAAATGCCATAGAGAGATAAGGCAGATCTGTTCCTGTACTGCATAAAGCCACTGGTTGAAGCAATGAGAGCTTTATTACTGACACCACAAGGGCCAGGATTTCACCCTGTATTTTGACAGAACATTTTAAGAAGCAAGATTTTGACCATGACAGTACAATTTTTTGGATGCCTGAGTGCACTAGCTCTTTACTTCTGGAAATCCAGATTCAAATTGATGTTGTAGGAGTATAGATCTTGTTCTGGTCCCACCTCCATACATTTTGTTTGAATTTCCATGGATGCAATTTTGGGGGCATATTGCCCACACTGGAGAGCTCAGACCAGAGCACGAAGAGATGCTATAGTTCAAGACTGAAAGGCATTAGCAGCACTGTGCAGAGAATTGCTTGCACTAAATTTTATGCTGGCAAGTAGCAGAAGCTTGTTAGAAACAAGAATTCTCTTAGCTCTGAATTAAAGCTTTACTAGTAGGGCAGAAGGAAGGAACTAAAAGAATAGGTATCATGCTCTGAGTTCTCCCTTGGTTGATAACACTGAGAAATAACTAAAACATAAGTGCAGGGCAACTGGGATCCTAAGTCCAACTCAAGTATTGAGTCATTGGTGTGTTACAGGTGAGAATTTAGACTGCAAAACTGAAACATTTGTCCTATTGTTTGCACTTAATCTGCACATATTAAACATTAATATTTTCTTGTACTGAATGTTAGTTTTCCTTCTGCTATTCATGCTTGTGTATGTGGTGGGGGATGCTTGCACATATGTAAAGCCACTTTTTTCTGGAAAACTTTTAAGATCTTAAGTGTAAAATAGTAAGCAAGCAAGTACTTCTGTGAAGCTATGGAAGATACTCACAAAGTCTTGTTATCAGCTTCTTGTTGGCAAGCTAGTGGTATTGCTTAAAACCCGGTGCCAGCCAGTGCTAACAAACAACCTTTTATTCCTGCTCCACACCAGTTCCTCATTGCTGAATATTTCTACTCATATGGCAATATTTTAGCAAGCTGTTGAGTTTTACTTCAGTGTAACTTTAAGGACCAAAGAACTGCTCTTTTTCAAAATTTCAGAGGAACAGAATAAATTTAAGTTAAGTAACTATGACTATTCTAGGCAAAGATTTCCTTCATTTAATCTTCCCATAACCAAAAAATGCAAGCAGCATTACCACTCATTTAAGAAAACTAATGAATTTCCAGGGGAAATTAGAGAATGAGTCCTAAAGTATTTGGATTAGAGAATCTAATTCTGCAACCTCTTTGCATATGAGGCAAAGAGCAGAGTGGATGAGAGCCACATGCTATGCGATTTCTCAGCCTGGCAGATTTATTTTTCAGTCCTTCTCTCTCTGGCCCAAGTCTCTGTTTCATTCTCAGCAACCTTCTTACTCCAAAAATGTTTTCTTTTTAATTTCCCCAGAGTAGCAGTAAAATCAGACCCAAATTTAAACTTTTATGGAGAGCTGACCTTTATTCTTAGCTTGACCTTCAAAGCCAAATGCAGTGCCTGGACGTGGTCTTGCCTTCAGAAATGATCTGGGTCTCTAGTCACTGGCAGGTGAGTCTGGCTGTACCTCCAGGCAGGAATCAGGGGCTGATTTGCTGGCTGAAGGCACGTTCACATGGCTTTATGACTGCATGCCCACAAAACATAATGATGACTAGTACGGTGAACTGTATCTTTCAAAAATTTCTCCATCTCCTTTGGATTTTGATGCATTCTCAAGTGAAGCCAACTAACCAAGAACAGATGTACCTTTTCTGGCAATGCTAGAGAGACCGCTCAAGTTCTGAAATTACTGAGGCTTTTAATTGTCTTCAAGTGGGAAAACATGCAGGAATGCTGGATACATTTGTGGAATCTGACACCTCGACTGCAAGAATTAAAATGTGGAAAGTAAGTTGTCTCTACAGCTGTGACGTTATGGGTTCCATTTTTACTGTCTCCAGCTTAATTTAAAATTTAAACATTTTTCCTTTCTCTAACTTCACTTTTCAGTTCTACAGATATTAGCTTGCATTGGAAAATCACTGAATGTTGTCTTAAGATAACTGTATATGTGAAGAATAGTACAATTACCCCTAGATGTCCCTTTGTTTTTGTACAGCATTACCTGTAGTAACTTCACCCTGCTTTATTTGTACAACTTCGTTTCTCCAAACTGATTTGTTATCTTTAAATAGTTGTTATTTTGAGCCTGCTTCTGGACTGGTTAAACTTTGCACAGCTGTAGGTTCATTAGATTCTAGAAAAATGTAGATTGTGGGAAACGAAAGGCATGGGAGAAGGTTTTTTTCTGTGTTGAAGAACTGGCCTTACTTCCTCTTCTATAGAAATGAGCTCAGTATCAGATAATAACATATCCTGCAGAGATCAAGTTCCAGCCCAAACAGACAAGAGAAGAAGGAGGTTCTTGTGGTTAAGCTGCTAGACGAGGACTCAAAGATCTGGGTTGAATTTATAGCCATACCTCAGACTTCCTGGGTGTTATTTACTGTTTTATCCACTACATACTGAGTCTTCCACTGATTTGGATGTGAAGTGACTAGCTCTGCCTCATTTCCCAAATTATCGAGTAATGCTGATCCCCCTTTCCTGAGCTCCTGTGGCACAGGAGCATCTATTCAAACTATAAGAAGTTTGAGAAACAATATGTTTCTGGCAGAAATAACAAAACAGCCACTGCAGAATTTTGTTTGTGAGGGGACCTGGGAGGCTCGGATCCACTGGTCTTTTTTTGAGAGGTGTTGCACGACTCCTGCCCCGCAGCCGATGCGTGGGGTCTGGGAAGGGCAGCAATGGGGTGGCAGTGACCACAGCGAATGCTGTCCCAACTGCCAAGGCACACCGCTCACAGAAAGCACTGATGAAATTATTTCAAAATGATGGTCAGATTCCCAGAAATTCAAATCTGTTCACAGACATTTTCCAGACGGGAGAATATGGCAACATTCTTTTAATAAATTGTTCCTGCGAATAATTCGCCCGGCTCCTGCATGCATGCGTGCGTGCATATCTGACATTGCCAGGAAGGTCTCCTGTAGGGATATCTTAGGCTGTGTCGAAGACCCCTGAAATATGATGGGGAAAGAAATTCTGGAAACCAGGATAAAACCAGAAATGGATGCAAATACAATTAGAATGTATGGTTTGCTGTCTGTATCTTTAATAAATGTTTGTCTGCAATGAAATACAATTAACGTGTAAGATAATGTAGTTTACCTCATTTAGCTCTTCACTGGGTTTATAAACAAATTCTGTCAGTTAACTGTCCTTGTTAAGCAGATGCATTCACCATACACAAGCTAAAACACACCGCAGACCACAAGCTGGAACAGGTGCAGAGATTATAATGGGATGATGAACTTGTCAATTTACCAGCTCTACATGTTGACAACAATGAATGTGTTTTATTTAAAGCACTCCACACTGAAAAACACTTTTTTTTTCTTAATTTGGGTCTTAATCAAGGTGAGAGGAAATAGCACAACAAAACTCCATAATACATATTAGCATCTAATTTTATATGCTGGCACAGAAGATGTCCACAATATATTTCAGATAAATTTCATGTAGTAGCTAAGAAAGGCATAGTGTGTTTTGGCGAATCATGGTGGTTCTAATACTGGAATCTGAAAATTCAGGTAGCCAGCTGAGAAAGCAGATCTGGAACTTATTGTTCTTCCTCATTAACCTCTGTGGGCATCATTGCAGTAAGCATCCAAATATGCCATCCCTCTGGAAATGGTGGAATTACTGGAGAAAAACATAAGCAGAGCTTTCAGTTCCTCTAAGAAGGCCCTATGAAAAAGGGAACTATGGAAGAGAGGAAGCCACGTAGAGAGAGCTGCTGAGGGAGAAGGGATAGTACAAGATAAATGCTACAGAGCATCAACTGCTTATGTTAATATTGTATTCAAATTTTAGTTGCTGCTGGTTTGTTCTCACTTGTATTGCCATGGAGCCTGATTTCTACAGGCAGTCCATGGCCTAAGGAGACACACGGGCACCTCTCCAGGTGACTGGGAGACACCAGGAAAGGTAATGACTATAAGCTAAGTACTAATTTGCTTCTTTGGGCACCTAAAGAAGTTGAAGCCTGGGCTGTAGTGCCCAAATCCCCAGCAAGGATCAGTGCTTCATGCTCAGCCTTGCTCAGAAATGTCCTGAGGGACAGTTCCTGCCCTGAGCATCTCACAGTCTAATGAGACAAGGCAGAAAAAGGGCTGGAGAACGGAAGGATTAACATCACTGTTTTATGCAGTGAAACAGGCCCAAGGGGCTCCTAGTTAAACTGTGAAAGGAGACAACAGAAGGGACACAGAAGCCTGGGGAGAGACTTGGCCAAGCACAAGCGTGGGGTGATCTTCCACACTCTACCTTAGCGCTATGTATTTTCCCACAGCCATGCCTCCATGTGGCTGGCCTCACACTCCCTTTCGTGCTGCGGGTAGCTGAGGTCCCTGAGCCCCATCATCTGCGCTGCGGCTGGCTGCGCTCAGCTGCAGTAGCACTGTGCTTCATCTCCAAGCCAATGCATAAAATAGGACCACAGCTGCTGCTCCCCCTCAGTTCCAGCCCTCTTTTGGCCAGGAAACCCATGGCAAAGGGAGGAATTAAACCCGAAGTCTGTAAGTGTGTGCCCAGTGCTTTCACCACAATGTCATCTCTAAGAGATGGTTCTCTTTTTTGAAACCAGTGTCTTTGCCTCGTGAGAGTTAGCTTAGACTGGAGCATATTAACTGCTGTTAATTATGTCGTCAGTCTCTATGATTTCACTTAGTTCTCCAAGAGCAATTAAGTTTAGTTTAAGTTTTTTTGCCTTTGCCTTTCAGATAGGGCTACATTCTCACCCACCATAAATGGAGGTACTTCCATTGCAGTCAAAGGAGCTAAGCCAACTTATGTTACTAGGGAACATTGTGCCTATAGTGTGAATAACTTGAAATGTTACTATTCTAAGCTGCTTTTTCAAATTAATTATGCTAGGTTTAAGTGTAGATAATGAAAGCCTGGAATCAGCTTTGGTGTAAGTGGGTATAACTTCTCTGACAGCAGGAACATTGCATTTGGTTACTCCAGAGCTGAATTTAGCCCAGTCAGTTCAGTTTGGCATTCTTAGTGGGAAGATGTGGCTGTGAGTTCATGAAATGTCACAGTCTTTTAAATATAAAGGTGACACTTTAAATTGTCTTAAAGAGTAAGTGTGCATTTAATTTACATTTAACAGGATGGTTACTGTATATCATTTAAATACTAAATCAGGCTCATGTGCACATGTACTGAGGTTTAACAGTTACAGTAATTGGGCAGAATGGGCCAAATTCACCCCTAATAAAAATGTGTTGTCCTTGGTGGAGCTCCAAAAGGGAACATTCTGGCCATTTTTTTTTTCCAGAATCTTTCTGTACAGAACATAAAAGACACTCGAGACACACTAAAAACACTCTTGCTGCTTTTTTTCACCTGCTCAGTAAACCTAAAGGAAAATTAACATTTCTAAAGGCTGTCTTTTCTATTGCAGACACATTTTGTTGCCCATAAAATTTGCAGCTATATTCTTCAACCACAGTTCAACTGCAGACTCACATTTAAATAGCTGCATATCTAGGGCCTTGAGTAAAGGTACAGGATAAGTAGCCAGAGACATAGAGTATTCATGTGATGAAGGCCAGGTTTTCCATTTCAAGGTGGAATTTCAAAGTGTAAAAATGTCATCATCACAGAATGGAACAAAACCCAATACATTTCTCAGAAATGGAAATTTCCGAGTACAAGCTGGTAGACATGTTTGTTCCAATATTGTTTTTTCATATTGTTAAACCTATTTTTGTTATAATATGCAATGAAAACTTTGAAATTGAGAGTCATCTTTCTGGGAAATTGAAATGTTGTGTTCCAAAAGGCTAGAAAGAGAAGATTTTATTTTCTTGCTTTTGTTTTGAAACAGATTCTCATTCAAGGTAGCAATTTCTGCAAAATCTTTTCCCTTTGACAGAACAGTTTCAGGCAGGGACACATTCCACATATAAGATGGTTACTAGCTTTAGCAAGTTGTTGCTAATTACCCACATACACACACAGGATGGATGTTTAAAAGTAATCGTGCCTACAGGTACTTTAACTGAGTGTGGGAATTTCTATCCTATGCAGAAATGTTCCTCAGCTTCCTTTTATTTTTCTCTCTCCAAGTTTTCCAATATTTTTGGATATTAAAGAAAAAATGGAGAGGGAGAGAAAACATTCTAGTCTCCCTTTAAAGGGCAGTTTCATGGCTCCATATCCAATGGTTTTTATTTTAGAAATTTAAGACTGGAAATTACTATACCTGCTCAGAGCAGCAGTCATTCTAGCCCAGCAGCATGAATCTAAGAATAAATGAGAAATGGATGTTTAAATTTTTATAAAACATGTGCCAACATCTCAAAAATACGCCCTTCTATCTAGAAGAGGCAAGTGGAAGCTTCTCGGTACCTAAACATGAGTAAAACATGCTAATTTTAGATTACCGGTTTCTTCTATTTGCGTATTTTTTTACATCTTGACCATGCTGTTTTTCATTATTAAGCTTATGCATCCTGGGCAAAATCAGCTGAGTGTTATTCAGATGATGTTTGTTTGTAGTTTATTCTCACATTCTTGTAGATATAGCTAAGTAGGTATTCTGAATCCTTTGTTCTCCCAAAACTCCCTCCAGCTTCATGACAGTTCATTCAACAGAGAATGTCAGATGTGGTCCAAAGTACTTTGTAAATCTGAATTTTTCTTTGGTGCCTGCATTAACAGCTGTATGTGACAAAGAGTGCATCTCAGAGAACAAGCTCAAATTCTTGGCATTGAAATGAAAATTGTCATTAATTGAAAGTATTCTAAAAGGCATTTTTTACTGATGAAACATTATGACTAGAACATGTTTGAATTAGGCTTCCTTTTTATATATTTGGATTTACAAGAGATAATAATACCTAATAAACTGCTGGCTTTAAATATTTTCCCCAGTGATGAGGTAAAAAATTGACATCTCATCATTTGGTTGCATAAAAAAAAAGAAAAGGATCATTTAGAAGTTCAAATCTGGAGTCTGCATTTTCCATTTGAGTAACTTTTGTTGTGCTCCCCTGCGTCAACCAAGGCTCCCTGCGAGCCACTGATGCGAAGCTTGCCCGTATTTTAAGGCTTAGGGTACAGGAAGACACTAGAAGGGCAAGCTCCTTTAAGCCACTCACAAAACACACACATTCACTTCAAAGGGACCAAAATTTCATCTGAGGTTTGGTTCAGGCTGATCTCTAATACTACATCTTCTGTAGCAGCTTGACAACTAAGACTGGGATTTTGCTATTTATAGCATAAAGCCTGAAGTAAAAGGGCCTAATGCACATGCAATTGAGGGATCATATATTAAACAGAAGAAATACATTTCTTTCTGTACTCCTTTGGCCTTGAATTATGATAGGAAGGTTTGGCAACTAGTGCATTTACTCAGGTTCAGGATGACTTTTCTCCCATCCTCTGGGGATTTAAAATCCAAGGGTCATACTTGATTTGCTTACTATGGAAAAAAAAAAAGTGTTGTTATTTTAAGTTACTTTAAGTCACTACTGCTCTGCAGAATGTGCCATGTTTATGCTTTTACTTGATTGTACGTGTAAAGTATCTTAAAGTAGTTTACCTTGACTAGATTGACTTTCTTTAAATACACATGAATACATAAAACAGATTTAAACTATTTTCTCTCAACTAGCCCTGAGAATTTGTGGGGCTGTCTGAGATTTGGAATCACCAAGGATCTGGCTAAGTGTGGTAAATAGCACATTCTGGCACCCACCAACCTCTGGTGAGCTCTTATATTGTTTGGCAACTTGTCCAGTGCTTAACACTTACTCTGTGAATCTTGCACCGTTTCCTAAACGTGAATTGTTCACGATGCAACACCTTACCACTGTAAGCAGATAACTATTACAGAAAAGGCCTTGGCAGGGGCTTTAAATGCCTTGTTCACAGCAGCAGAGAGAGGCAACATGAGGATTAGAGTCCAGGACTCACTACCTGCAGTCATTAGATCTCACAGTACCAAGAGAGAGGGTGGAGAACATTGTAAACTTCTTCCTTAGCAGTTTATTTTGAATTTTTGATCTTGTGTATCTTGGTAAATAACTGTCAAATTAAACAAAATAGGAGTGGAGGAGGAAGCATTAGATGTCACAGCCCTACTTAAGTCTGCTTCCATTTAGTCTAGTTCATGTACTGACATTTTCAAACAATGCATTCAATTTTTTTATGTTAGAAATGAAAAAGCATATTTTGCTCTTTCAGCTTGTGACCTCGTCTTTTGCTGATGACTTCAGCCATTGTTTGTAGTAGTCAAACCCCTGGGGCAGAGAAGAGAGTGATTCATTTGTACTTGGGGTACTTGAATGTAGAGACCACTAAACAGACTGGAATTATTCTTACTTGAAGCTTGCATGAGACAGCCTTCAAAACTAGAAATAGTGCCAAACAGAAACCCTATATATATATTTATTCAGATTTAAGTGGGCAGTACAACCTGTTTCTATAGCAAGCTGAGCATTTATACCAAACTTTTGGAAAGATCTCTGTTTTGATTGTCCAAATTTATGAGCATTCACTTTATTAAGAAACTCAACAGTATGTAAATACTAGTCAGCTTTATTGACAATCAAGGTGAAGCATGGGGTAAATTTTTGCCAATGTATCTGTGTTAGACAGGGCATAAGTTATTACTCAGAAAATTGTACTGGCTTAAGATGCTGCAGGATCCCATGCCAGTAATTACCAACCTGTAATTGCCACCACCTTCCGAGCATCCCTGGCAGAATGGCTTTCCTGAGCACTTCCTCACCCACTTCATATACGATCAGCCAGTTTTGTTTATCTGGCTCTTGTAGCTATATGCAAGGCTATGGAGGGGGCCCTTTTTTGTGCAGGAGCACTAAATGTGTCTGTGTAACTGGAGGCACAAGGCCCATTACCCCAGGCACAGGCAGTGCCAAGCTTGTGGGATCTCTGCAAGCAGCTACTGAGGACAACCGCAAAAGCACCTGAGATTTCTAGTTCTAAAGGTAAAGAGAAGAAAATAAATGTGAGAGGGAACACATCAGCCTGCTTTTATTTTCCCCTTACAGAGAAGCATTTCTAACATAGTCCATATCTCCCAGATGTCACTGAGATGAAGAGCAACTTCCCATCCCTTGCCAGGTTGGGCCATTGCAGCGGTGGCTTCCTTCTGCCCTCCCCACAGGCAGCTGGCCCAGCCTACCACGATCTGCCTGCAAAGACACTGGCAGGGCGCTGCAGCTCAGCGGCAGCACATACACAAAAGAAACTTTTGAAAAAGGGCACAGCCATTTGCAGGATGTGAGGAGGAAGCTGAGGCTGAGTCCTTTCACTAGGTCAGATCCTGCAGAAGGAGGGAGCAGCCTCCATCAGGGAGCCAGGACCTGTCCAGAACCCTCTGCTTCAGGGGCCAGTAAAGGAGATGGTGCATTTCTATCTTCAGATACATAGCCGTGGCTCTAGCTGAGCACTGCCTTCAAGAAATCTTGCACTGGATTGCGCTTTGTTCAGAACTGCATCTGTTATGGCTATAAAAAACTCAAATAAACCCCCCTGGAGCTCTAGGTGTATTTGTACTACAGCAGTCACAGGCTAGTCCTATCTTGAAAAATTAGATTCTAAATCATCATCTAAGTGTATTTTCCGAAGTGGGAGAACATTGTTGGTCCTGGTGAATCTGCTGTTTATTGCACTTCTCTGCCAGGCATGATTCTTTTGCCCTTTCCAACAGACTACAAAATTTGGTAGGTCACAATAAGACTTCCCAGCTGGGGGTCAGGCTAAACAGGTCTACAGCACAGCATGGGTGTGAGGACCAGCATCTTGTCTTTGAAGTGCAGTCTTTCTATACGATACAAGCTAACTTGTTAATGATAGAAAGCTAAAACTAGAATTATATACTCAGCTTCACCCAAATTTGAGCCAGTACTGGTTTTCATTTTGCAAACCAGAACCTGACAGATGAGGATTTGCAAATCCAAATCTCCTTTGATTTTTGTCTGTAATAGAGATAGGTCAAACATAGATCTCACTGCGAGCTCTGACGAAAATTTTGAATTAAATAGGAATTGGCTCGACCCCCCTTTTGGATTTGACTTTGCAAAAACGAGCTCTGACAGACAAGCTTTTGAGAAACCCAAACAATCTCCAGTTTTGTCATCTCTACTTTGCATATTTCAATAGCTCCTTGCCAGCTACAATGCTTATGATAATAAGAATAACAGAAACCAAAGTGAAACCGCAAGTTAAGCTGCTTATTATATAATTTAATTAGGCTCTACTGACTTTCTCTTCCAATTCCAAAACTTGCAAGGATTGAATTGTTAGGTACATTTTTCACATTGGGATTCTGAAGAGTTTATTTTGACCTGGCAAATAATTTTAAATCTGAGGAAAAGCAGGTCGAGCAGTGGTGAAATAAAATAGGAAGTATGCAGTTTCTTCTCACCAATCCTGGTATCTGTGTGACTCCAGCACACAAAGAGCTGGTGTGAATTTCAGGTCCTGTGTCTGCCTTAAATCAAGGCATTTGTAGAAATTAGGCATGACATGGTTTACCCTGTGGTCTTTGCTAAGGAGCATTTTTGGGGGGAACTTTTACATCAGATGCTCATTACTTGTTTGCTTCATGAAGTCACATGTGCCATTGAGTTAGGAAGGAAGGAAAAAACATGTTGTTATTAGCTAGTCTTTCACCTCCCTCCCCCCTTCTGCCTTCCTCTCTCCTGTTATTCCCGCTGCATGTGGTGTTTCTCCTGTAATATCTTTAAACCCATACAGGCACAACAAAACAGTCCCTCTTCCTTTTGCGATGCAAGGCCCAGTGTTTCCTTTTTGTGTGCACATATGTTGATTTATCCCCCTTCCAGCTGATTGACTGATTGTCCCATAACACTCCATTTAACGTCTGTTTCGCCAGGACATTCGTTGTCTCCCCTTCATTCTTCTGTCCCCCTTTGCTTTAAAGGCCACATTTTCTGAGAGGGAGACAATCATGAGAAATAATGTTTTTTTGAAAAGGGAGTGATTGTCACTGAAACCAATACGTCTGTGCGATAACAAAAACTGTCATTGCCTCACATCGAACATGTGCCCCGGGGACTGGGCAGAACAAAGAGATCCTTAGAGAAGAGCAGCGAGCCATGTGCGTCCGCTCATCTCTGTGGCACCAGGCAGAACCCACAAGCCATTTTTCTCATACGCTGCTGGGACAGATAAATGAAGGAAGTATTTTGAACAGTTCCCATTTAAGGAAGGAGTTAAATAGTTGAGTCATTATTTTCATGTGTATTATTCCTTCTGCAGTTTTAGACACATCCAGTTGCTAGAGGAAGAACCAATAAGAGAAGCTGTCTTTTCCAAATATTGGGGCTGATCCTGTAGGTTCTCCACATATTGACAGTAATGTCAGCCAGAGAATCTGGCCTTTCCTACCATCCTCCTCCTCAATGTAAATGGATCAGGATCATCAGTTCTTTAATTCTTTTGAGGCAAACTGGTCACATTTTCCTAATGTTTGTCTTTTTAGCAGGCTAAAATGATAAGAAGAACCCTCATTTTCCTGAAACAGTTCCCAGAGAACAGATGAGAGCAATACACCTCGTTTCTGGACAGCAAATGCGTATGGTCTATTTAATCAACTGGTCTGCTGTTATCTGCCAGCTATTAATTGTTGTTAATATGCTTTATTGCATAAACTGTGCTTTGTCACCACTTATATCCTATGTGTCACTTTCCTCTGTCATTATTAGAGGCAAAATGAGAAAGTTGCAAAAAATAACTACAACCATGTCTGAAAACGAGCCCTAAATAAAATTAAATTATGTTAGCTGGGCTGATCAATGATTGCTATTAAGATAGTACAATAAAAGGAAGCTCAGCTCTAGTTTGAGAGAATAAGACTTTGTGGGCCACTCTGAAGTCTGTAAACTTCTCCCTCTGAGAGCTGCTGTAGGCATTCATTCAAAGAGTCATATTTTTCCCTGGCTTTACACAATAATATCAAACAGTGCCTTTAGTACTGGCAGTACTCCAGCACACGGACCAACATGTGCAAGCTCTGTCTGCAGAAGCTTTGCATATCAAAATAAGGATGCTGAGGGACACACTGCTGTCTTGCCCAGGCTGAGCTAGAGATACAGAATTAGGGTGAAGCTCTGGGTAAGTCAGAGGTTCCCCTACCTCTGATATGCATACCATGGTACAGATACCATCAGAGACATGTAACCTGCTTCAAAGTCATAGTTTCTGTTGCCACTGCTACTGTTGGTTGCTCTAACTGATATTTTTGCCACTTCTGATGGTGCATGTGGCAAAAAAAAAAAGTTTGGGAACCACTGAAGATAATTTCTATTTCTTTTTTTAATTTGCATTTTTGGCACTCTGTAGAGTCGACTTTTCTGAACTATATTTTCCCTTATATATGTTCTTTTTAATAGGATGCAAAATTAACTATCTACCATTATTGGCAATGGGTCAGATCTTCAGAATTCTTAAGTATTTAAATATTATTCAGATATCATGACTTCAATTGACTTCTGTGTTTCTGAGAAGCCCATAGCTTTGAGACTCTTGACTAAATTAGTATAATCAGGTGCGAAGCAGAGCAGTAATTCGATATAGATACAAAAGGCAAGAGAATTCTTCACACAAAGTTACTGCTTGTCTCATTTTCTCATATTGCAAAATTTCCAGGAGGATATTATGGTTCATTATAAGATTGTATCTAAAATGAAACATAATACTGCACTTTTTATTTCTACATTCCAAGTCCCGAAGTTAAATTATGATGATGGTCAGCAGGAGCAGCAGTTTGCTGCTGTCAGAAGGCAGAAGGCAGTAAGGAGTGCTGTTTGCTGAGCGTGGTATGAGCAGTGCTGTGAGTGTTGGAGAGCAGACACACGGAGCACTAGCAGAAAATGACGGCATGAAAGGTCTTTGCAATCATTCAGACTTATAAAAAACATTCCCAAGAACCAAAGGGCACCTCACAAGACTAAAACCAGACAGAGCATGTCCGTTGGACCCGGGCCCCACCACAGAAGGGTGAGCGTGGGGCTTCAGCTGCTGCGATGGTGTATGGCTCCTCAGTTTATAGTCCTTGGGTGCGAGCACAGCAGCTCGCAGCTTCAGCTGCCTCTTCCACTGTATAAGAAACAGTCTGAATTTGGGCAATATTATCACACAGAAAGAGCTGCGTTTCTCCAGATGGGATGTTTGAGTGCCTGTCATTTCAGAGGATTAGTAAGGGAAAGCAGAGCTCTCCACTTCCAGGTCTCTCTGGTGAGGTGGTGGGGACCAGCCACCCGCAGCACCAGCACCTGCTGTCTGAGGGGGCTGAGGCACAAGGTTGGCTCTTGGGAGCAAAGGCTGTGTGTCACAACATACACACTGCAGCGCTGGGGCCACTCAGCGCAGCCTACATAGAGCTAAATTAGAGCTTTTAATTCCCTCCATAATGCTGCTGAACAAAAGATCATTATTCTGAGAATTTCCATTTTATAGAAAGAAAAACAACACAAGCTGAATGGTGATCAAGAGCAATTACAACCACAGTGCATATGATATACTATTAATTTAATCTGATTCTCTTTTAAAATTGCCTCAGACAATTTGTTTACAAGCTGTTTTATCAGATTCAGGCAATACTAATTATAAGGCAGAGGCAATAGAAGTGTGCTTTCCATGAGGGCTTTCCTGGCTCTGAAAGCTCCCACCTTCTCTCCAAAAGCCTCAAGGCCTTCTGTGGGAGTAGGTACCTGAGAGGTGCTGAAGGGAGCCATGGATGTGCTGGCAGGTTGAGCGAATGCTGAGAGGTCATGCCAGCGTCATTGTGTCAGGACGGGGAGAGAGGCGATGACATTATGTGAATGGGAATCTCTGTGTTGAAGAGCCCGGCAATTGAAGGACATATTTAGCTATCTTCAGATCCAAACAGACAACTTTATATATAGCATTAACAGCCACTAATGAATAATTTTGCTACACCAGGGATATAGCATTTGTTGTGGATTTAAGAGCAAATTCGCTTCGCTCCACGCAGGAATACAAGATAAGCCAGACTTTGCTCTGTCTGTATCCTTACAAAAAATTCTTTGTGAGAATTAATTCTGTTGTACTGTTGTTATTAGGTACTGTTATAGCATCTGCATCTGTCTCAGCACGGTGGTCACTGGTTAAAGAGCGCACAGCCTGGACAGAGAGTTGGTCTGCTTTAAGACATCCCAGTTGCCATAGGCAGCAGCACCCAGAGAGCAATAGAGCGAGCGTGGTGCTGGTGCGCTGCAGGCGAGTCGGCCACACACAGCTCCACGCATGGCCCAGAGCACGCTCTGGGCTCCCCCCACCAAGGCCCCTGCGAGGTTCCCAAAACACTCAGAGGCAGGGGGCTGGTCCTGGGAGGAGCATGGACAAAGGGGCGAGCCTTGCCTTAAGGGGCTCGCCGCATCGAGTTTTTAAAACTGAAATAAATCACACAAAAAATCGCACAGGAAATACTCCAAGCCCCTAGACTGCTTGATGCGTTGCACTAACTTAGGGCCTGATCCCATTGCCACTGACACCACTGGCTGTTTACCTGAGACTCCTGCGTGGGCTGGAGGAAGTCCAAGTACATCAAGAAACAGACTGCATCCTTCTACAGGCACCTATTCCCAAATTTACGCCTATAACGAAAAAATCCAAACCATCTGTCTGGTAGCTACTAATTGCAAGTCAAATGATTTTCTTCTTAGGTACACTTCCACTCGTGAACCAACCTTTAAAATCCAGCACTATGTCTAGAGTTACAAATTATCCCACACATTTTATCTTTAGTGTTATCTATGGATACTGGCTATCAAGGCCCGTCAAAATTCTTTGTACTGAGTTACTTTTGTGAGAAGATGACGGTACTGGTCATGCTGTGTTTGAATTTCTGAATGATTTTGTGCACATAAAAGAAACATCTCTCTGAACCATGTAGCTTGTATATCTTACAAAAATTGCTTCTAAATCTTACATTTCCCTTGCAGCCCATCTATTATTTGTGGGGAAAGCAGAAAGTTTCTTTTTATTCCTGTCTGTCTTCCATTAAATGAAAGAACTCTATAAATCAATAATAACCTTTTAGAGATGAACCTCTTTGTAATGATGTCTCCAAAGCCAGGTAATTGTTTGCATATTTTTATAGGGAAATAAAGAAGGGAAACATGTTCAGTGTGGCTGGAAAAAAAAGAAAGATGAATTTAAACTGGTTATCAGCATTCATTACATTCACACTTTTCATCAACATTTTATATTACTCGTAGCCAATTAATTTCTTTTGCACAAGAATCAAATCACTCAATCAGACAACAGTACACGCACTGGAGACGGGAAAGCACAGTGTATCAATTGGGATCTGATTTGGATTTTATTACAATGTGGTTTTTATTAAGGATAATAATCTACAACCTCTGAGTTAAGGGAATGTTTGATTTCAGTCAAATCAATCTTTGTGTATCTCTCTGATGCCTCTGTGACATTTCCCAACAGGAAGTGGCTAAAAGCCCAAACGGGAGTGATCTCAGATTAAGAAACAACACAGACATCTTGAAGGCACTTGGTCTGTAGACTAAGATGACAGGAACCAGAGCACCCCAGGGCAGTTTTCCAGGATGCCTACTCCCTGTGTGCCAGCCATCTGGGTTCATTTAAACTCTCTGCCTCTGTGCGTGTGTGTGTGAGAGAGAGTGTGTGTGTGTGTGAGAGAGTGTGTGTGTGTGTGTGAGAGAGTGTGTGTGTGTGTGTGTGTGTGAGAGAGTGTGTGTGAGAGAGAGAGTTTAAGGTGGTAAGCGGCGGAGGGGCAAAGCTTCTCAAGTTGCAGGCTTCAGTGTGGGCTGTGCTGTGGGCTAAACCCGCCTGCCTGGACCTTCTCAAACCGGGCAGCATCATCTGCTAGTCCCCCAAGAGGAGCAATTTCAGCAGGACCAGCTGCAGGGTGTATGTTTAGCGTATTCTTTATTCAAAGTGAAACATGTTAAGCAGGAAATTTCAGAAGCCCTCTTGTTCAGAGAAAGAGAAAGGAGGATCAGGGGAGAAAATAGAAACTGGAAAACATCCATGAAATTAGTCCCAAATCATTGCCTATCCTGATCATTTCCTGACAAGCTGTCTGTCACACATTTGCAGCAGGTTATGCAAAGTCTCCTTTAGCGGTAGCTTATCCACATGACTAACACAAAAACTCAGCTACCAGCATTTCAGAAACTACATCCATGGATTTGTTTTATTTGGAATTAATTTTTAAAGGAACGTAATATGTTTTGGAGGGAGAACTCACATAGGATATGGCCAGCAGACAGCTCCAAGCAGTACATTTCCTCTCCTCGTTACCACCAGCACTAAGACATTTTAAAAGATAAATGTATCCATCTAAATAGACATGCTGCTTTTGTGCCCCCTTTCAGCCAGTTCTGCTAGGGCAAATAAGCTTCTACAAGGCTGTGCAAGACCACTAACAGTTGCAGAACTGGGACTGCTGTTCCATACAGATTGAAAATAGGTGGAAGTTCATGATTTCGTTTCTGAAGAAATGAAGGCAGAAAAGCTCCCGAGGAAAGAAAATCGTATGGATTCACATTCTGCTGGACTGCATGTAATGACACTAGGGCTAAAGAATGTTAAGCAGATCACATATACTGAACATGTAGGACTGAACATATAATTAAAACAAAATTTCATTTTTCATTGTGTTTTTATGCATTAAATTTCAATGAAAAGGGGAAAGGATTCAGTTTTGCTTGTGAATTTTTTAATTAAAAAGCCAGAATATTTCTAGATCTGTTAGACTGGTTTCATTATATTTAGGGGATTTGGTCAGTGTTCATCCAGTCACGCTCTAAGGGTCTCAGCTGGACTATAACAATTGTTATGCAGGCGCGAGGTAGTGTTGCGACAACAGCACTAGCCACAGAACATGGGGCACAAAGGAATGAACTACCCCCACACAAGTTCAGTTCAACTAGACCTTTTTTACCCCAAAAGACAGAGGAGGAGGAAATTCCCAGAGAGAAAGGATGATAGTGCAACTCTTTGCAGCAGAGGCAAAAGGGTACATATTTTCTTGGTTAAAATTAAATGTCTGCCTGGTTGGGCTGATTTTGTCACTAGGTCCTTCTGCAAGTACCAGATTTCTCAGTTTTATGTGAGACTCATATGGGATGACAATGGTTTCACTGGCAATTCTCTGCTCTCAACTGGGTCCCTGGAACTCCTCCTTCATGCATGCTGCCTTACTGGACAGATAAGAAAAACCATCTAACTTCAACACTGTTAACAGTCTGACTGGTGGAGAGGTCCACTGCCAAGGGTCTCAGTCCTGACCAGCAGAGGTGTGGGCATACCTCTGCTCTGACAGCCCAGACTTCTCAAGAGTGTCTCAGCTCACCAAATTGCTCATTGCTCATAAACAGCTATGTTATCTACCGGCTCCCAGCAGAGTACAATCAAAGAGAGCAGTAGCACATAAATAAATGCCCTCCTGGGCCTTTACAGTAAGATTATATTTGTGTATTCATGTTTATATGTGCAAATTTTATGTCTGAGCTAAACAGAAAAATGAATGAGGGAGGGTTTAGCCATATGGGATTTTGCAATACCTGTCAAGATGTGTCCAACTTTTTAAAGTGAGAAGCCAAACCAGAAATAAGTCACAAGTGCAGAACCACCTGCCAGTTCCATCCATATCTTCATATGCTATGTGGGGTTACATGTAGTGAAAGGCAAGTTACCTCAACACCTGGGCTCTCATCCCAGCATGAGCAAAATCTGACAAAGGAGTGCAAATTGAACTAATTCTGGTGACACTTCTTCAGATTATCTTGTTATCTTTTTAATAAAAAGGCATTGCTAATGTCTTGTTATCTTTCGTATAATTATTTTAGAAGCTTTTATTGGAACCAAAACCTGTTTTCTTGAACACTATAAAATACCTAATAAGAAACAGTTCCTACTCCCCCCCAAATATGTGAATTAAATAGCTACAGATTAGAAATAGTAGTTGTGGCAGAGGCACAAAGGAAGAGCCAGAAATATATAGGTCTTTGCAGTCCTATTTCTGTGCCATATCAGCTGGACCATACTGAATGACACATAAAAAAATAATTATGTTGGAGTATGGAGCTGCATTAAGAGAAAAATTGCAAATTCATTCCCTGAGTAGCTCCTCTGAAGTTTGTGGAGTTACCCTAGGGATGAATTCAGTCCAGTATATGTCAACTGGCCATAAGACATAATTTGAACTTCTACCTTTGCCAAATGAGCAAATATACACACACCGTTTATTGCCAGTTCTGTTGGTTTAAGAGGTGCTCTGTATTTCAAAGCTAGCATTTGTACCACTTGTTGCTGTGGTTGTCTCTTATTAACACAGCAAATAGCTAATGAAAATCTATGGCCTTGGAAAAACTCAGCTCATAAGTTAGGACTTTAAATTAGTCTGCCTGTCATGTATATGCAGCGTGGTACCCTACCACTTTTGTCTTATTCAGTCAGCCCATTTATAAGGACACAAAGTCACTGGGTACAAAGGCTGCAAGGAAAATTTTTTTCCAAGAGGAAACAAGCCTAGCTCAACTGCAAACAACTCATGCTCTATTTACAGTTAGGCAGCATTCACTTTTCGTGCCAAAGAACCCGATTCATCTAGGGCGTAACTCCACAAACACCAGTGAAGTTCTACCAGAGACTAATTTAGTCCAAAGTGCTTAAAAATCTTGCTTAATTTGTACACATTCCAGTTTGGTCTTAATGTCCACAGTTCCCCGCAGTGCTCCCTCTGCTTTACCTGCACAGCCAGCACTTGCTGCCTTGCAGCGCTTGCAGCGCTTGCACTGCGCGGTGCCACTGCTCTGGTCCCTGCCCTGTCAGCTCCTCACCACTGCCAGCCTGCAAAGCCCAGAGGAAGAGACCTGTTCTTTTCCCTCAAGTGTCCTCCTTTGCAGAAAATTTGGCACTGGACTGACTATAATAACAACCTGACCACTCCAGCAGGAAAGTCTGTCTTCGATATCAGTCTGAGACTACACCTCTGTCAAGGAAGCTGAGTTTGTTCTCCATAACAAGTCTATGGCTCTTATATGTCCACTTAGCACAGGTTTTCATACTCACGCTTGCAAAGATGCATTTGTGAACAGCTATAAAATTAAACTGTGTCGAGTTCATTTTAGCCATAACTCCCTGGATTGCATCAGGGACTCATTTAACTCACAACATTTAAACAACATCAGAAGCTTGGATTGACTAAAATGTCCTTTAGCTTCATTTAACCTCAAAAACAGGATGACATTTGACTTGTGAATGTGTACCCCCCAGACAACGCTGCCACGTGGCATGAAAGCGTGGCCCACTGAGGAGGAGATTGCATCTCACATGTAATGTGCCAGACTCCTCCTTCATGTGAGCTATATGCAAGCCACGGATTTGCAGAAGTTCCTCCCAGAATAATCAAAGTACTGAGCTGTTAGGGTTTTTTAAACAGGGTTTCTAGCCCTTTACAAAACGTGTGCTATATATCTTTAAACATGACACGTTTTCCTCAAGGAGTTACTTGTCAAGAATCTTTGTATTTAATAGTGGGTGATGATGAGAATATGCCCTAAATGAAATGTAATTGAAAATGAGATTATGTAACTTTACTTCCTCCATAAGTAGACTCTCCCTTGACATATTTTAGTCAGGTTTTGCATTGAAGTCTTTAGTGTTAAACAAGCTGACAAATGCAACATTTCTTTGAGAAATGAAAAAACACTGGGATCTGATTTACATCTGTTAGTCACCTGCAGCAGAAGGGAGCAGGGCTGTGTTCCAGAGTAATATACTTGAAAGAATAAAATCCAGAGGGGGATAAATTATAAAAGAGTTAGCTTAGAGTGAAAATCCTGATGTCACTCAAATAAATCAGACATCAAAACAAACAAGCTTTAATTTACTAATTACTCTATTGGTTGTCAGATAAAATTTTAGTCATTATTAGTACAGCTGCATATTCTGCTTTGCAAAGGCTCTTGAGAAAAATGGACTGAGTTTTTGTTTAATTATAGACAGTTAAATTGTATGATTTTTTACATCTAGGCTTGAGAACATGAAGTGATATTTTGCTTGAAATTTTTCATAGTCTTTCAGAAGGAAAAACATGGAGTCTGGTTAACTGACTATCAGTGAGATCTCAATCAGAGTTTTGCTGGCAATTCATATTCAAACGAAAAAATAAGCATTAGTTTACTATTTCAAACAATAAAACAGTGTCTGCACTTTAAACGTCCATCTGCTGTCAAAACAATAAGGATTTTGTTGCTTACAAAATACTAAATTCCAAAAACAGTACAGAGAAAATTGGTGCACTATGCTTTTGCAATGGATCTGATTCTTTTTAAACCTAGTCCGTGTTTCTGAAAGTGATATTATTTCTTGAAAAATTCAGTTGGAGATTCCATTCTTCCTTCCTTCCTTCCTTCTGTCCCTCCTTCTTTCCCTCCTTCCTTCCCTCCTCTCTCTCTCCCTCTCCCTTAAACACTTGCAACTTTCACTGCTTAGTGGCTATAACAGTAAAAAATAATCTTTTCTCTCTATAAAAAAGATAGGAGTTAATATCAGTGAGTAGTTTTACTAATCATTTTTACCATAACACGCAGTAGGAAAAGCTGGCCAAATTCTATCAGGGTTACTGGGTTTCTGAGTTTAGCTGGAACAGTCCGGATTTTCCTCATACAGATTATTTCTAGAAATTATGCTGATATCTGTTCCATCTTTCCTGTCTTTACCTTGGGAATAGTGATTCTGCCCTTGAGTGCAGTCCATGTGTGAATGAAATGATCAGTAAAAGTAATTATGGTATCAACAGGAGATAAGCTTCTGCCAATACTTCTGTTTGCATCTCGATTTTCAGTTAAACTGAAACACTTTAGAAAGTGTCTGGGGATGAGGTTTAGGCATTTGATATTCAGATTATAACTATCTATTTGCTGGGGGTGTCCCCTTTGGCCCTGTATTTAACATATATACAGGTGGAAGGAGATGCAACTTTGGGTAGAATAATTGCTCTCAGTGTGATGTGGAAGTAACAACAAAGCACTTACGGGAATCACAGCAATAGCAGCTCAGCAGTAGTTGAATGGCCAAGGAGAGGAAAGAAATAAAATAAATGTTGATCTTTGCGCAAAACAAATAAACAGCACTAAATTGTGCTGCTATAGCCTGCTATCTCGATTCTGCAACTGAGAAGATTTGATACATTGGTCAAGCCTATAAACAGAACTACACCATCGTACAGGCAAATAAGAGGCAATCCTATTAGAGAGGCAACAGCCTCCTTGTCACTGCCTTCCTCCCACGTCTGTGAGGCAATTCAATGCAGTACATGTTGCCATGTTCTAAAATGTTCTTTCTGATATGGCATATTTGCAAATCTGCATCTCTGAACATTGCAAAAAATGATTAGAATGACCTTCATGTTCAGATATGCTGTCTTATTAATATATTTGCATCCAGTTACACAGGCTTGTTGACCAGCATTTTATTGTGATTTAGGCCTGCCTAGGAATAAAAATTTTCTTTATGTGAGAAATAAAGATGTCCTCCACAAAATATTTTAGTTCCTTAGCAAGTGAGTAATTCCATCTGTCTATACACTTTCTCACATTTTCCATGAGAAATTATAATTTTCCTTGTCCCTCTCAGGTCATTCCTGGTTTATTTTTTTTGATTTCAGTTTCCTATGGGAGCAAATCTAAAAAATTGTGTGTGAGGCATAGAAAACACAGCAAGCGCAAAGCCCAGCTCTGGTTCTTTGCCCAGCCGAAGACAGCAGAGCACAGCCAGCTGCAAGTACAGCTCTATGCTCTAATTTTAGGCTGGGCAAAAGCCAAGAGCATCAAGTTGAGACTCTTCAGTACAGAAAATGTGTTTAATGTCGGTACAGAGTTAAGTGTGTGTGTGTGTGTATGTGTGTGTGTGTATGCGCACGCGCGCCTTATGGTCTGAAGCATTAGCAGACCGACAGCGCTGATACCTGTTGCTGAGGAGCTTGGTCTTGCCTGGGACCTCCAGAAGAACGTAGGTCCAGGAGTCACCAGCCTTCTGCTGCCACTGCTCCATGATCCACAGGAGCTGGTTTGCTTGAGCACACCCCACACAGTGCACCTTGCACCTGTGCTGGCTGGTACCCTTGATATCCCAGGTGCAGCAAATAGCGCACAACTGTGATGCTCTGAAAAACTCCAAACTCGGCAGGATCTGAGCCCTACCTCAGCCTTGGCAGAAGGCAAGGGGTGACGACTAGGGGGCCAGTAAATGCATCAAGTGCTGCTGTCCTCTGCTTCAGGGGCTGGCTGGCATGGCATGGTCTGTGTCCATGATTTTAAACTGTCCCTTCCCCTCAGACAGTTTAAAAGGACAGATGATTGATTTCTAGTGCCTGGAAACATTCTTCAGTACCATTTAATTTACAGACAGAGCTAATCTGAACTGACTTACAGCCAAGTCTAGCAAATGAGCTGCAGCCCAGTGGAGGAGGAGGGGAGCAATTAGCCACCCATAGTAAGAAGACAGGGATTAGGGGCTCAGAAGTTTTGTCAAATTGCTCCAAGTTACTACCAAATTGCTCTCCACCATCCCAATAAAATTTTGCTTTCTTCTTCTTCTGGACTCACTGGCTGTCAGTGGAGAAATACTGCCACTTGCGAGCACCCTGCCATGTCATTCCAGGTTCATTTCATAGGATGGAGACTGAGTCAGTAATATTTAAGTAGATGCTTACACCTGCATACACACACACACGTACCTCCTTATAACACTTGGTTTTTGCTGCATAGGTTTTGGAATAGATCCATGTGATATCAGAGAGCTAGATTTTCCATTTCCTTAACTAATTGAGTTGAAAAATGTGAAAAACCACTTGTCCCCAGCCAGATATTAATTTTTCAGTCTGCAATTCTGGCTGCAAATCCAACCACCAGAGAGGAGAATTCATGATGATGGGTGCAGTTGAACAGCAGACTGTTGATGACAACACTGTCAAACCCTAGCGTACAGTCCTCTCCATTAGGAAATCGTTTTTCAGCAGGTCCAGTGGAATACTCCACCCTTTACAGAGAAGCTAGCATCCTGACTGTTTTTTTTCATATGGGCTACTTTGTTTTCTTGGACTCTTCCTATTATGTGTATATGTCGTTTTCTAGCCTGACTCTCTCCCGTACTCACTCAGACAGTCTTCCATCCAAGCTACTACCTAGTGGCATGGTGGAAGTGTGTCATGCAGCAGCCACGGTCAGGCAAAACACAGGAGGAGTCTAAAAGAAACTGAGGAAAGGAAAGAATAATTCTGGCTGAAACTGAGGTGAAAGATTCCCTATCTCTTTTCTTCCATGGCCTTCCTGTCTGGTGTTTGCTCAGTTTTTTCTTGTCCCCTACACTCTTTTGTCCTTGCATCTTCAGGATCCCTCTTTTGTATCAAAGCCTGAATGTCCTGTCCCCCTCTTCACGGTACATTCTTTGCTTTTCTATTTCTCCCGTGCTTGCTGATCCCCATGTAGCCTTATAGCTTTGAGAAATGGATGTAAAATTTATTTTTGCATGACATGTGGCTCATTTTCCTTGTATGACTGCTGCATTTTCTACTTCTTATCCATATTTGTATGTAAATATCATTTCAAATTCCCTTTATATAAATGAGGGGCAACTAGCAAAAATGGCCAGCAGAGCTATTGAAATGCCACCACAGGAAATACATCTGTATGAAGGAACACACTGCTTGTTGATACCAGTAGTTGCAAGGTCATTAATGGTGGGAATAGGAGACAAACAGTGTTAATAACAGGCTAGTGAAGAACTGAAGGGGCTTCATGCTTCCCATGAAAGCTTTTAGGATTTTATTCAAATCCTTCCCTGACAGGACAGGGATGAGAGGACTGGGAGATTTCTTCCATCCTAGTCATTTCTTGGTCGATTTTAGCCAAATCAGAACCCTGTATAAGGCTCAGTTTTACCTAACCTGACCAATTAGTATTTTATGCTGTGCCCATGGAGGCTGGCAGAGTCTCCTTCTCTCAGCACACTTATAGCTGCAGTCCTCTAAATCCGCAGAGGATTTAGATTATATCTTGCAGGGGTAATTATTAGAGATCCTCACTAGGTAGAAGTGAACAGAGAGATTATGAGAGACAGAAGAAGGGATCAGAGAAAGTTATGGGCTGTTGCCTTTGGCACTTCTCCGAGTAAGTCCTTGTACTCACAAGATGCATCCTCACTAGACAGAGACTTATGACATGAGGTGGCTTATTCCCATGTGACTGTGAACTAGAATTTGGCTCACCAATATAATTACTTTTACAATTTAGGAGTAAAATTTTTTTCAACAAAATTTCAATTAAGAATTTCAATGAGTTGAGTACAGCTTTCATTTCTGCTGTTTACTAATCTAATTTAGGTCGCATTAGACCTTTCCAAACTTCAAAATGAGCAGTTGTGATCAGCTGATCAATGAACAGCTGATCAAGACCGGTTTGCTTAATTAGGGAAGAGGAGTAATTAGCTTGTCAGCGTTTAAGCTCCACAAATCTGTAGCAAAAGGCTACATCGAAGGATTCCTATCACAGTATTTATTGACCTTTAAACCCTTCAGCTCTTCTGTCATTGATGTTTAATTGAGTCACTTAGGCTGTCAGGCTAATAACTAGGATAATGAAGTAGTCTAGGACCTTGGTTTACTACTTTGTTATTCTAACGCTAATTTTAGAACATTAAAAATAGATCCACTAAAAATAATACATAGTGGGTGGGTTTTTTTCCTGAAACAATTGAGCTTCTGCTACTTCTCTCCCAAAACTATTAGGATGTTATTAGATTTCAAGGAGGTTCATTTGTAGTAAAGTTAATCATAATTTTTGCAGTGAAGGACTTCATAACCCAGCTTTGTTTGGAGGTTATATTTGAGGAATAAAGAAAGGTGAGATTTGCTAGTTGTTTGTAAATCCGTGTTTCTAAATAAGAAGGGAAAGTAAAGCTTAGGACAGAGTAAGGATATCAGGAAGGTGAGTCTTTTTTAATGGACTGTATCTTTAAAAATCAAAGTCATTGAAGCAGGAGCCATCACTATTAAAATGTTTCAATTATTGCATGAGGTTGCTGTGAGGCTGAGTTCAGATTCTCTGAATGTTTATCTGAGCATTTTTTAAACTTTGAGTTGCCTGAATTTATTTTTGAGTGTAACTTTATTTAGTAATTTTCTGGGTGCACAATACTTGGTGTTCAAACAATGTTGATATGTCTGCAATTTAGTTACTTACTCTTAGATTACTGGTATGGACTCTTAACCTTGTATCCATTTTAATATAATTATTTGCATTTTGGTATAGCAATATGCATAAATGAAATCAGTGTGTGGCTGTTAAGCCTTCACAGGAAAAGCCATGCTGCTAGAATCAAAATTCTGAGGAGAAATAGAAAGCATCTAAGAATGTTTTTAAAAATAGTTGCTTTAACATATTTTTAGCAAGTCACTTTTTAGAAGATCTTCCTTTGTTTTGGTTTTACTTGCAGATTTTTTTCATACAAAACCACTGTCTCTTCTGATACTCTTCATGCCCAGAATGTTAAATCCATTTATGAAATTTTGTTCTTCTTTTCAACTAAAATATATTTTCTTCTTCAAACCTAGAGAATAATGTACTCGTAATACCTGTAAAGAATTCTATGATATTTTAGGCATTAAAGAACATTAAGGGAAGTGTTTTTTAGGAAAATGTATTAAAAACTGGTTTATGTATCAGAAAACTGTTTTAATGGGATTTTACTTAAAGGCAATGAAAGAAAATAAATTCCTTACATTTTGGATCTTTTTTCCAAAGTGTTAGCTTCCGTTCTCTGTTTTGAAAATTCACTACACTACAACAGTTTGACCTGTCAGTTTTGTAGCCGTAAAGCTGCCTGGCTATTTTACTGGCCAACAAGTCAGCAATTGCTAATTTTATTTTTTCCTCCTGTTGAGAAAAATAATTTCCCGAGTTTCCAACTCTTCAGAAGGCATTTGCTGAAATGGAAGTTATGAGGACAGGCTTAGATGTCCTACAGCCTGACAAATTTTCCAGATTATTATTTTAGAGCACACAGCTGACTGTACAAGACAGGAGGAAATAAAGCTACCATTACTCACAGAATCTGCTGAAACCCCATCTATCCCAGCCCCCTACTGACTTGTGATTTAATGCCTTGTGCTATGTCTAACGAAAAGGAAAAAAACTCTTTCAGGCTGAAACTATATCAGTTTTATTTGTCTGGTAAGCACTGTGCACACATTAAGGCACAATACAAACAGTAGTAACGTCTTTGAGACTGGATCCGTTATTTACTGCACCTTCATACAGCGCTTAAACCTGGTGGCAGTGTCAATGTTAAATAATTTATAACAATGCTGTGATCTTGCACTGTAATGGCTTATACAGTCTTCTGGGTCACCTCTTTCTTCTCGTGGATCCCTGCTTTTGATTGAGATGAAATTTCTGTTTTAGTGAAAAGTCTTTTCTGGAATTTCTTCACTATTACTCTAGGTCGTGCCGGCTGCCAAAGGCTTCATTCAGCAGCAAAATTTTATTTGATCAAGCCGATACGTGCTGGCCTCTCCCCAGACAAGAGCCTCCCAAGGGTACAGTTCCCCACAACAGTGGTACCTCCTGATAGAGCGATTGCTATGCTTCTCTCCAGAAGCACCAGCTGAAAGGAGCAAAACCCCATGGAAAATGGTAGGTAGTATGGAGTATCAGCCCCACAGGATAGTCTGCTATTTTTAGTCCATGGAAATCTTTCTGACAATTGTCTGTGAGTTTCTCAGGTTGTGGTTTAGGCAATGAGGGGGTTCTGGGTTAGAGATCAGGTGCTATAAGAGATACCACATTTCACAGGCTTACTGACTCACCTCGTGCTCAGCAGGATTGCTTATTAATGTTATATAATATGATGTCATTTGATTGCCCCACTTTACAACTGCTGATAGAAAGCACATGCGAACACAGATGCCTACAGAAGTAGTTTCTGCATGTCAATGGATATCTCAATTAGGCACAGCCCTGATGGAATATATAATAGACAGAGGTATTTCCCATATGGGGAAAAAGGGCTTTTGTGACATCAGGTGCACTGTGCAGACTGCAGTACTGTTGTAGGCAGTGAACTCAATGGCTATTTCAAAATAAAATATATTCCTCCAGAAATACATATCCATTGCTATGCCAAGAGAGTAAGTTTATTCTCATAATTTGCAAGGGTGTTCTGCTATTCTATGAATGATGAATTTCACTTATTTTTAAAATGTTGCTTCTGCAGAGATGTTCAATTAAGTTCATATTTCATCTGCATCTCAAAGTTATTTCTCTGACAAGCATTCTTTCCACTCCCTACCTGTATTTCTGCATTTGTCCTTGACAAATACCTGCTAGAGTCTCTGTTCTCATTGCTTGGGAATTGCTGCTGCATTTTGCTTAGTTTTTTCTTCTCTCAGAGGTAATTATCAGGAGACACACCAGCTCCATCCAAATTTGCAGGCTTTCCTGGCCAGCACAGGTTAATTAACACCTTGTTACACGAAGCCTACACAGAAGTCAAGTCTTTGAGCTCAGCTAAGAGCTGATTGGCACCTCTGAGGAAGGGGGAAGGAATCTTGTGTTTGCAGCAATGGTCCTGTCCTGCTCTGACTTTCTTGGAGCACATTTAAGGCCACGTTTGCAGACTGCACATCACCTTAGCCTTAGCACAGAGCATAAGAACAGCCCCACATGGATGGCCCGAGTACAGGAGGCAGAGATTTTCCTTGCCAAATAATGCATGCTTTTGCATCCTCAAGCACATGAGGGCAGCCCTCGGTGCCCCTAGACACCCCCGATCCTACACCTGTGAGTGGCCCTGCCCAAAGCCACCTTCACACACCAGCGTGTATCTCCTGGGATAGTCTATCTGAGCCTGTGCCACCTTGCCCTTACACCAAGCCTTTACAATGTCCTGCTCTCCGATGCAGCGTATTTCTCCAATTTCTGTGCTGCAGGCAGGGAGCCAGCCCTCTCACTAGCTGGACAGACCACACAGACGTACCACTAACCTGCCTCCACCTCCAAGGCAGCTTTCTGGCACCACAGAGAAATCCCATGTTAGAGTCTCAGTGCATCAACAGTCTTTTTGTCCTGACAACAATAACTTATTTTTGGCTCTTGCTGCTAATTATCTGCCATAAGATGACATATGCCTTGTCCTTTGTGCTCTGAGTAAGGGGTTCCTCCCTCCATAAATCCCAGAAATTCCTTCTTTTCCTAAATGGCTCATGGCCTGTTCTCGGGCAATGCTGGACTCCGTTTTTTGCAGGCCAGGCCTGCTGGCTCCCCACGAGGAGCTGCAAGCCAGGCCCTGGACTAGGGACTGCAGAGGGGTGAGGGGCACCAGGGGACGCACCAGCGTGAACCGGTTGCAGAGTCCTGCCAGGGGAGAAAGGAGCTGACCTGCTCCATGAAAAGCATTCCTTTGGGCCGAGCCAGATAGCATGGCTACAAGATACAGGAGCAAACTGGCAGAAAGTGAGCCTAGAAATCTGGCTCCCTTCCTAAGTTGCCCCTTTCCTCATTTTGAGGCAAGGTGCTGGTGAATGATGTTACAAGTCAGGCAGAGCCCCTTGTGGGAAGGAAAAGTTTAGGACCAGGGCAAGTGCTACAAGACCTTTACAAGGTGCACAGAAGAGCTCGTAGGATAGGAGCTATGCTCAAAGATACGCACATGAGACGCAGTGTGACAGCACTAAAGATGGCAGGGAGGAACCTACATTCAAATGTTTATGTGAACAAGCGAAGTGTCCTTAGACAGACTGAACTTAGGAGCAACTGGAAAAACTCTGTAGACTTGGATTTGTGTTTTTAAGCTACTGTAATATTTCTCCAGCCTGGGCACTGACCTGGTATCAGGCATAATTTAGGAATTGCAAAGAGCCTTTCTGGCCCACCAGGAACAAACACTACTAGTAGGAAAATGCTGAAGAGCAATCTGCCTTCCTCCTTGACATCCTCTCCCTCTACAGTGCAGAGCACACAGCCTCTTCCTGCTGCACAACTCCCAGATGGTCTTCAGCTGATGATCTGGAGGAGTCCTCTATGATTTTGCTAGTCCCACATGGATGTCTTGGATACCTTAAGGCAGTTCATTGGCATTAGGTTTAGAGACTTGAATCCTGCCCTAGATGGCAGTAGTAGGACAAAGAGAGACGCTGAGCATTTGTCTTCTGTGGGTGCCCTGCCTTGGAAGTGACACAGTGTCTTTGCTGAATCCTTTGTTTGACATTACATGTGAAAATGAAAACTCATTTGGCTTGCACTGCCAACTGTAGCTTGTGGGCACACGAGGATGAAAAGCTCAGTATTTTTACTCATAGTCAGCCAGAGTCCATTTCTCAATGTGTATTAAGATTTCTCTTGATTGTTATCTTCTACAGAACATCATTATATGAGCTATTCAGTCATGGATAGACTTACATGTCTGATGCTGCCCCAGTCTGGGCTTATTACAGAAGGCCTAAACTGCCTGCACACTTGGTTACATTCACAAATAGCATATGCTGGTATGCCTGCTACTTTGGTTAGTGCTGGTTCAACATTGCTCTGAGTACCACTGCAGCCACTCATTCACTCTCTCATATTTGCATTCCTGCATATTTCAGGAGCACGTTTGGGTTAAATTCTTCACCTGGGCTGTATTGACTCCAAAGAGAAATGGTGGCATTTAAAAAAAAGTTTCTTTAACTCAGTGAAGGGATTTCCAAATTATGAACTGAACTTCTTTAATGTCAGAAACCTTAAAATTCTCTTCTGCTATTCAAAACATTTATATTAGTTGCTTATTTGCTATGGCCTTATAGGCTTTGCAAAGCTGTTCGTTTTCTTTAGAAAACACTTTTAGCAGATTCTAGCTACATGAAAAATATTTTGCCATGAAAAAATAAGTTCAGCTGACTTAGAAGAACTTTGAAGGAAACCAAAGGCTTTGCCACAGATGCCTTTAATCTGAAAAATGTGTATGCTTTTATGTATGCAATTGTATTATGTGTGGGGAGTGTATGTGTGTGTATACATACATGAAGATACCCATTTTAGAAGAGTTTTAAATAAATTCACTAGTCAACTGGCTTTTTTAAGGTCAAACTCATTGTACATAAAAAGTTTATAAATGAAATGGTACCAAACCATTACAATACATACTTTTTAATCTCACACATTTTAAAAATAGCTGCTTTTTCCCTTTGTGCCATTGGTCATGTGCAGATTTGTCTGATTGTCCGATACGTTCAATAAGCAGAACTGAAATATTCTAAATACCTATAGTATTTAATGAATTTGACTCAAATGTATGATAATATGAACACAGTGTATATGCAATTGTGTCATAAGGGATAAGGGTTTTGCTAGTTACTAAAGTAGCAGTGCCACACATTCCTGACAACAGCATTAAGACTGCATTTTTGGGCGTTTGAATAAAGAAAGGGTTTGCAGTTGCAGAAAGAGATTGGTTTTCCTTGCAATAGCAAAAAAATCTGGAGGTGCTGAGCTCAGCAAACATGAGATTTTCTCAGAAGGCAAACTGGAAGTTGGCTTTATGTCCTCAGCTTAGTACTTATTCTCTTTTCTTTGCCAAATCCTTCCTAACCTTGTGTACCAAATTGATCACTGGTTCATTATTTTGAAAACAATAATTTGAGTCCATATTTCAGCCAGCAGGGTTTTTTTTCTTCCTCTTTCTTTTTTTCTTGCTGCTCGCTTGTCACTATTTGTCTCTGTGCAGGGACTTACTGCGTACACATATCCCTGGACATGTCCCAGACTGGATAATTGTACTCTTCCTACCTCAGATGATTCATCCTTTGCTTCCAAAATGGGGAGGCATTCTTCTTTTCCTCTCCCCAAAACTCTTAAATAGTGCTGCTGGAGAAAAACTATCTGCTATATTTAAATGGCATGCGTGGCTATATTTCACTGATGTTTGAGCAAGCCTTTTTAAGATTGTTCTAGATGAAAGCACATGGAATTATTCCTGTTGTTATTAGCCAGAACTGCAGCAAAAAAACTTTATTTCAAAGTGGATGCAAATACTGTTCCCTAGGCAAATTGCCAGAGGTGATACACAAGGGATTTTGGAGCCGCTAGTTTTCTTCAGCCTGTTATTGGAATATGAAGCCCAGTTACAGCATCCCAGGACAGATTAACAGCAGGAGCAGCCTTGATTCTGCTTCTCCAACAGAGAATCCTCTCAGCCCAAGACCATGACATTGCCTTCTTGGGCCTTAGAAAGTATCTTTACGAAAACACTTTTTGAAATCCTAGTATGTGTTTCAAATTCCCAGCAAATGAACATGCAAATGCTAGATAATGAGATTCTCCAAAGGAAGTAGGATTCTTTTAAGGTCACCTCTGAGGGACACTGCATTTTTCAGAAGAAAATTTCTGGTCAGTAGACAGGAGAGAAAAACCGTGGTAGCAAAGCTTTTAAAAAATCTGCTAATCTCAACAATAGACTCTCATGAATAAGAATAGGCACTTCATTAGGCAGAACCATGGTGCCATGACTCCCAGCTGTGATTTAGCTAGAAATGTTTCAAATGTGTCTGTCACTGTAATATCTAAACACTGTGCAGGGATTATAAAAATGTATAGAGAGCCATTCAGAAGGACAGTAGATCAATTCAGTGATGAGAAGTCATATCGTATTTCATCAAATATAATTCTATTCATTTATTCAGTTGTACCCCACTGCCAACCATTGTAGGAAGCAACAAATGTAATATTCAAAAGTCTCAAGGCTCCTTCTAGAATTAAGCAACAGCACCAACTCAAACCGCGCTCTGAATTTCTGGGATCCCCAAGCAGTCTCCAGAAGTGCCCTCAAAAGATGATGATTCCACACTTGCAAGCAGGGAGATGATGTACAGAACGGGAAACCTTCACAGAAGAAAAGGAGCTCAGGCTTGGGAAGACACACCCCATCTGAGGAAAGTGAAGCAAAATACTCCTGGCTGGGGCCGCCTGTCTGCACCCGTCGGAATGAACATTCCCATAGGCAAGTGCCCTGCTATTATACCACTTCCCCCACCCCCTTGCTAAATCTTTTTCACAGCTTAGTGTGAGTACATCTGAACTGACTCCAAGCCCTTGAAAAGTATCATCTCCTCTTGTTCCAAGACTTCCGTGCCTAAACCAGCTATGGTAATGTTTAGCTTTATTTAATAGACAGGAGTTTCTAGAGCAGTCACTCGGCTCTGCCACTATCCTCATATCTCTTCCCGTCACGGCTCCCACCAGTGTTACAGGCATCTCAGTCTAAGACTACCAAAACTCCATGCATCCATGAGCAGAGGCTGTGCTCGAGGCTTGCATAGCCCACCCCAGCACAGGACCTTTTCTGCTCTGGCTTTTGTCAGCTCTTTTCAGCCACTCAGACAATTCTGCGTTGTGCAATATTATTGTTTCCTCTCTTCCACGGATCGTCTCCTTCTAACTTTACCCAAGGAGCAGGCCATCTTGGTGCTAGCAGACTTCTTGCATTGCTGAGTATTTCCAGCAAGTGAATTAGGCTTCTGTTTGACCAAGGAAGCAAAGAGAAATCAGTTTGTGTGTTTTTTTGTGCTGTTACTGCTGATAGAAAACCTTTTCATCAGTGAGCTACAACCTCAAACTAATGTTGGACCAAACCCATGTACTCGCACTGTGCTCTGAAGTGCAGGAGCGCTCAGGTGGGACAGCGACAGGAGAACCACAGGGCTGGACCTCCGTCTGGCTGCACTGCAGCGTCACATCGAAGGACACACCCAGTGCCATCTCTTGGCACATCCTGGGAAGACACGGCAAGTGAAGCAAGCCCATGAGACTGCAGGATCGTAAAAATGAAGTACATTTGTTAAACGCCTTGTCTCTCAAATCCCACCAAGATATTCCAACATATACCTGAAATGCCTATATAGATCAAAAGTATTTTAACTCACATGTAGTGGAATCTATTACACAAAGAAGAGCCAGAAAAGTAGTAAATTTAGACTCATACTTTAAAATGTTGAGAAATGTAAAATTGGACAGTAGAAGAATTAAAAACATACCTTTTATGTAGTAGCTTAAATTTTCAATATGTTACCACAGAAGTGTTCACATTAAAAGAGAGCTAATAATATTGTTCTTTCAATTTTATCACGAATTTTTAATTGTTTTCAAAAGCTTCAACCTCTGGAGTCAAATGATAGGACAAGACTTCAAGTTTCATTTTTTAAACCAGATTCTAAACTGCACAGCATATAAAAATCTCCTTCTGTTTGAGGATTTAACTCACAATCATCAAACGGTCACTGTTGGCAGTAGTGGGTTAAAACAGGATATGGGGGCCTATACCTATATTGGAGCTGTGAAGCTGCTTTTATTATGAAAGATGTAACTGTAGAGGTCAAGCCATCATCTTTCATCCTGGAAATGAATCAAGACAAAGGGAAAAGAGTTTGCGATCCTGTTTCTTGCATTTGTTTTTTCTTATATAATGCAACAATAGATATCATTTAATTTGCTCTATGCTTTGCCTCTTTGCTTTAATGCAAAGAACACAGAAATCTCTCATCCTCACCAGAACAAATCCTACTAGCCTTCCTGCAGACATCAGCCATATGAGGAGGGAAAAATTATTAGGTAGGGCACTGAAAAGGGAGATGATCTGCTTGTGATGCTAAAGGACATCTGTCATGCAAGGTGGAGTGCCGTGCAAGCTCTTCTGTGTGCAAAAGTAACATCTACTGTTTTGTCCTGCTTTTTCCTGTTTCCTCTGCTTATAATTACTAAAGCAAAGTTTGTTTTTTGCCATCATAACATCTTTACCCAGGACAGAAATGCAACTAAATAACCCCTTTGAGCCTGCTGCCAAGGCCCCCGTGCGGCTTAGCTGACCGCGGGTGCTTTCGGGGGCATGCAGCCAGGACCCTTGCCCCGTGACGGAGCCCACTACGCCTCCAGCCAAGGCCTCCCACCTGGACAGCCACTTTCAGCTTCCAGCAAAACAGGATGGCGGTGAAGGAAGCCCTCAGGTTGTTTGACCCCATCGGCAGCCAGCTGCGGGACTCATCGAGGCATCATCGCCCACCAGAAACTGTTTGTTTTTTTCACATCTTTTGCTGGCTCCATAGCGAAAGCTGTAAATATTGCTCTTTTTCCCTTTTAAAACTCAGAAGAAATGTGAATGTTCTCTTAGTGCATTCGAGACTGAACTCCTTTGAGAGAAAAACAAAACACGTTTTGCATCCAGTTATTAAGGGTTTTCTCCAGCATGTGTGAAGGGCTCTTTATTTTGTAGAAATGTGAAGTGGAAAAGACACAGGGCCCATAGGCCTAGCAATGTGGGGTGCCTTTCCATGTCTGCACGCTCTCCTTGGCTCGGGGCAGCAGTAGGGGTGCTTGATAACCTCCCAAAGAAGAAATTTCTGTAAGAACAGCATAAATAAATTACTTTTAATGGGATGGTGAAAGTGCAAGTAAAGGGTTTGGATTTAGCTATTAATAGCATGAAAGATTAGGGAAAAGGTCCTAAAATAGAGCAGTGGATGATCTCCATGGAGGGAATGTAGGGGACGCAGAGCTCTGTGTGGAAAGTCAGCAGGAGCTGAGGGCAAATTGGTGTTTGGCCTTTGGAAAGTTTTCCGCCCTTTGGGATAGCTGGGCCACAGCTGGCGCTAAAAGGCTGTTTGTGCGCTCTCGGAAAGGCTTGGCTCTCTCACGTTCACTCTGTGCAGCAATGGCTTAGCACTATGCGGGTTGAATTAGTAGAGTATGTTCATTCATTTACTCAAACACAGGCTGGTAAAACTGGTTCAAATCATTATATCCTTCCAGGCTTGTAGTAGGAGAATAACAAGAAATAGTATGAGCATAGAAATAAGCATCATTCGTCTAACATTTTATCCACAGCTGCCATCAGCGCGTGGTGCTGAGAAATGCAGGCTTGGTGAGGATGCTGCTGAGAGCTCCCACTGGTGCCACACCAACGCAGCTGGCACCGGCTGGGCTGGCCAGCCCGGGAACAGGGCAGGCGCCACCACTGCTGCCTCCTCTTCCTCGCCCGCCCGGCCCCAGGCACAGCTCCTCCTCCCCAGTGTGGAGATGGCTCTTTTTCCAAGCACTGATTTCCTGTCATTTAATGTGAGGGGAATAGAAACACGGATTTTCCATTGACTTTGCCTCAGCTGTTCACCTCTGGGAGCCAGAGAGCAGCCGTGAGCAAGCATTAGGCTAAGGAAAATCTGTGTTGATATAAAAGCTTACATGTACACGTTACAATTACTAATTTGCGCTAGTAGCTAAACAGAAATGTCAGTGGTCAGGGAATAGACAGGTCTACACATCCTGTGTGGAAACACGGGGTTGTGCACTTCTTCCATTGTTTGCTATTTACATCATGAAATTCAAATTGACAGTTAAGATGCCAGAGGTTAAAAATATTCTGCAAACTTAGCTGAAAGAAAAACTGTCAAGAGTTCAGGGTAGTTTCTATTTTATTTTATGTGCTGTCAGTAATACACTCACACTTCAAGAGCCTCTCGTATAAATATTTGCTTGCAAATGCCAGCAGAACGGAAAGCTACATAGCAACTTCTGATGCTTTGAATCAGGATCCAAGACTAAATTGACCAGCTGTTTTAAATGGACTGCACTGGTAAATCTGCTGCCTCCTTTTCAAACAATCTCATTTGTTCTTTATCATCCAAATATTTGGAAGAAAGGTGTTTATTTCTAATTTTGAATAAGCCCTATATTTCCAAGTATCATGGTGCTGTATTAGGGGGCTGTATTCTCCATCTAAATCAGGATAACTGCACTGAACTTAATGGAGTGACCTTGGTATAAATGAGCTGAAGGTCTGGTCAGCCTAATCTATGTGAAGAACTAACTGTTTTATTTTTAAACTTCTGTAAATTAAGTTAAACTGTGACATAATGGTAGCAACGCAATTGGTAATTGGCTTCTAAGCTTTACCAGATTTTTATCATAATAGCGATTAGCAAGCAAATCAGTGGCATTCAGCGATGACTTACAAATATGCTCCATAATAGCCTCTTCCCTTTGCAGTGGATTTTCTGAGGTTCAGGGTCTGAAAAATTAACTTTATCTTCCCTGTGGACTCCTTTCTGAAACCTCAACTGTCTAGAGATCAAAGAAGATCCCTTGTCTGTGTTGTCATTTTGAGTGACAGATCAGCACTGTGTAATTCAGTAGATCAACCCCTACTATGAAAATAATAATACCTCTTCCTTAGTTAGATCGGTAAAATCAAAGTGATGGTCTAAAACAACTTAATTTCATCCTTCAGAAAGAAGTAATTCTTGAGCTCACTATAACTTAAGAGATCTTTTTTTGTAACTGCTTCCTAAGTAACCATTTCACTGCTCAAGCCTGTCTTTCATTTGTCTTTTATCACTATACAGCATTTTCTTTTTTCTTTAATTCTTCTTCCATCTTTCTTTTAATAGTTGAGAATTTTTAGTGAAACAATTTAAAGGAAAATCTACATACGGAGGCCATCAGGAAGCAGTGAATATTTGTGGCAGCCAGGCCAGGAAACCCAAATTTCTACAAAATCAGCCAACAGTGTCAGTCAAATTATCCCTGAACATGTGTGTGTGTCTCACAGAGCTCTTCCTGGGGTTGTAAGAATACATTTCTACAAGTTGCAGGAGACCCTTACTTTGTTAAAACTCAAAACTGGTGACGATGAGAAGCACAGCTGAGCTCTGGGGCTGTAAGTGGGAGCTGAGTTGACAGTGTACTCGAAGGGGGCCACATTTCTATTTGCAGAGAGAAGGAGGTACCCAACCTCCCTTTTAAATGTCTGGTCACAGTATTTCTTGCCAGACTTGCAATTAAATTTCTACCAGACGCTCACTTTTAGACATACTTAAATCTGAGCACATTGGAAGTGTGAACATTTGAATATGTACTTGGAAAAATTCCAACACTTGCGTTCATGCAGTATAGCATTTGTGATCACAAAATCTATGGCATTTGGATTTTGTAGCTGGAAATTGCAGAGTGACCATATTGGATGACCAGGTTTGATCTGCAGTGGTGACCAGTACCAGCTGCTTCACAGGGAGATGCACAAATCCTTGCCTTAGCATTTATAGGATAGCTTGGCCCTAAGACAGTTTACCTCTCATTTCTGCTTGTTAAGAATGGCTCATGCAATGGCACATGAAGAGCTACAATAATTCTGAAATTATCACTACTTAATTAAATGATATTCTCCTGTTATTAAAACTCTACAGAAATATATTGTTCATGTAAACATGAACAGCCTTTTTTCCTTTTTTTTTTAATATTGTTAAATTTTTGGCATCAGGGTAACTAACAATAGGTTCATAGTTTCACAAGCACCTTCAGGCAAAAGCAGGCCTGCCTTTCTGTCTGCAGATGTTCATTCTATGTCCAGCTCTGCCTTGTACTGTCCCAAGTGTTTTTATAACCATGTAGTGAACCAGATATAAGAATTAATGAGGTTAAAACCAACTGTTCAGAAGAGATGACTAGCTGTAACCCACATCAGTTCCCTCATCCAGTTCATTGCTTCAGAAGCACTCTTGTAAGCTCATGAGAGATGAGAAAGAAGCAGCCAGGGTTACATGAAGGGTGGCTTTATTTTTTCAGACTATCCATTGTGTCACCTTCTAGGAAGAAGAGAGAGACACAGACAAATATTAATTGAACATCAGTCAGTGGGTGACTCATTCCTTCCCTACTTTTTCTTTTTTTCTTTTTTTACTTCCTTACCTTAGCGAACTTTTCAATTATTCTTGACAATGACTTATATAGTCCTTGACCCAAAATGTAAATTTCTGTTGAGGCTGAATGGTAGATTTCCTCTCTCTGATTGCTTCTATGGCTTCTCTCATCCAAAAAGGATCCAACACGTGAGTTATTTGATGTCTGCTTTGTTATGGCTATGTATTTATGTTACTGTGGTCCAGTGAGACGCTTAGCTTGCTCCTAGGTTTAGACTGTCAGGTGCTAGGTCAAGTACGGATGCAGGGTTTTTTGCACTAATGCAGTGTAGAGCAAGTAAATAATTTTTAAGACCCCCTAGCATTGCCAGAGTAGCATGGGAAAAGCAGGCTCAGAGTATCTTTGAACTTATCTGCGAAGCATTTGTGAATTTTTCCCCCATGAGCTAAAAAGCTAAGGCCGGAACCAAGGCACTTGTGCTGTCTTACGTCACCAGTTCTATTAATTTCTCACTATTAATTTCTCACTATTGCTTTTTAGTGCAAGCTGTCCATACGAACCCTGTCTTTCAGCAGTCTTCCAGCTTTCAACTACCCTCAGCAGCAGTCACTCAAGGAGAGGAGGAGAGTAGGAAAGCAGAAGCGGAGGAGAGGAGAGGTGGATGCTAAGCTGTGGCATTTCCTCTTGGTCTCTTGGGGAAGTCTCTTCACATTTGCTCAGTCAAGCCATGTACATGTTATGGCATGATGACATGTCATGTCAGCTGGATAAAGTGCCACCAGTGAACCTGAGGCAGGGCAATGAGATATCTCCACCATGCCTAAATGCCCTGTGTGCCTTCGCAGATAGAAGCATGCACAATCTGAGGTGCCGGCCTGCACAGTGTATGAACCACTGCATATCTGAAAGCAAAGTCAGACAATAAACCCTAGTGTATTAAGAAATCAATACACTGAATTTCTTTATTGATAATATTTCCTCCCATACCCCTTCCAAATGCGCAAACTGCTCTGACATTTTCAGGCGCCTGCATCTAAAATGCCAGGGTATTCATTTCCATCTGATGAGAACAAGAGATTTTTTCATGTCACAACATTGGATTTGCTCAATTTGCCCAGCTGAATTAATGTCAGGATTTTGTTTATGTTAAAAGTTCAGGATGCTTATTAACTTTCAGGAGAAAACACAAAAGCTCTATTATATACCTTTACTGTATTAAAAAAAATCTTTGATGTATTCAGCATGCAACTTTTTGAAGTTTCAAATACTATGTCAGGTGAACCATGGAACGAAGAGCCTTTACTTTGGTCTCTGAGTCTATTGACCTGTGATCTCAGGCAATAAGCAACTAATAAAAACAAAATTTAGATACTGGAACAGATTTCCTTATAAAATTAGACTTTTTTTCCCTTGCAGTATCACAAGTCAGGGTATGTTTGTAATTGTTTAGCAGCCTCGGAGTCTCAGCAGACTCTGCCTGCTTATAGAAGTTAAACTGCTTTCAAAGGGACTAGCAAGCTGTACAGTCAAAGAGAGTTTAAGACCTTTCACATTCATTAAAATGTATTTGAAGAATGATAAATCTTCCCTACATGTCAAACAGCCATCTTTTCTGCTTTATTTTAAAAGCTACTTTTCAGAGATCTGAGAGTAAACAAGCATGCAAAGGCTTCTTTAACTGCACCTTTTTTTACTTTTTTCCCCTTCTCTAATAAAAGAGTGTTTACGGCTTCATACACAGGACCGGAAAGAAAAGGATGTGAGGAAGACAGATTAAAGGTATAAAATCCACAAGCTGTATTTAAAAGTAAACTCTAAGAAGCTGTATTCGCAAAGAATATGAAAATCAATTTATTCCCCTTTTTGTTCAAACCAAATTATTGCAGATTCCTTTTTTGCATTTTTATAACATTACTATTTGGCATCAGCTTTTATCTGAGCCTAACGAAGGTTTGGCAAATCTAAATAAGGTAATGGAATTTTCTGCATTAACTGAACATACAATAGACATGGCTGTTCTCATAAACATAGTTTATCTAGAAAGAAAAGGAAAATCTTCAAGCAGTGTAATTGTCACCATTCAGTAACTTCAGTAAGGTAGGAACAATTTAGACTAGCACAGTTCCAGAATATCTTTTCAACTTTCTTACCCATAAAACTATAAAGTAGCATCTCTACATTGTCTTCGGTGAAGGATTATATCATCTATACATTCCTTATCATAAAGTATTGAAAATGCTACTCTAATTAAGTTGAAAGGAGACATAAAACACATCTCATATACTTCGTAATTATGGCAAGTGACTTTGCCCATTCTCTGTGTTCAGCCATGCTTCCTATTCAGGGCAACGGGAACAATGTTGCTCTATACTCCCTTCGCTATGTACACTGTGCAAGCCATCAGCCTTTCTGCCACTGCTAGCCAGCTCCAGGTAGTCCTTCGCACCTTCCCTTGCACTCACAGTTATCACTGCACTCTGTGAAAGCCACAGGGAATATCTCATGGTGAGACACTGTAAATCCACTGGTCCTGATGCCATTTGACCTTTTGACAGTGATTTTAATGAGAGGGGAAGGGTGCCCTAAAGGATCTGGAATTGTGCATTTTCCGGCTATTTTCCTATCTTCCCTAAAAAAAAAAAAAAAGCCTAAATAGGTACCCCTTTATTGAAAGGCATCTTGCATCTACTCTGAAAATGAGTAGTTTCCTAGCTCATTTGCCTTAACAACTTTCCAATATATTTTAGAGCACCAAAAATCACCATTAGTATGTTATAAGACAAAGCAGCTTTTACAGAGGATGGTTGGAGACGCAAAGCATTACCTGGGGACATCACCCAATTTCAATTCCTTCTCTCATAAGTTTTCTGCATGATTTCAGGACATTCTCTTAGGGCACAATTTCCAAGAGGGATCTGGACGTGAAGCCTAGATCTACAAAAGGGCTTATGTGATTAAAATGGAACTTAGGGAGGTTTTAAGTACCTATGACCGAGATTGCAATCCTGCCAACTCCTGCTCAGCTACAGCTTAACCTTAGAGGCACTTAAAGAACATATGGGCCTGAATTTTTGTTTTTTTCTTGAAATCCTTTAGAGGCCTAACGTATTGCTCTGAGCATGCAAAAGACACCGCCTCGAAGCTGAGCAGTTTGGTATCTCTCTCTCAGCAGGATTCATATGCATCTGCAACCAGCAGAGCTATTGCACTGCTTGGTCTGGTTAGCATCCTTGGAACATCCCTACCAAACTGAGCTCTACCAAAAATGCAGGAGTACCTGCCTCTCGATTTTAGACAAGGCTGGAGAGTTACTTGTTACACTAGAGCTTGGTGTAACACCCAGCACCTCTACCTGTCAGGATACAGACCCATGCATCTCATGCAAGAGGAAAATGGCACCAACCAGCGCTGGGTAGCTGCTCTTTTCCCTCCAGCTGAAGCTCCACCTGGCAAACCAGGGGCAGGCATGGTCCTCCAGTGGAGGAACCAGGCCATTTGTCTGACAGGGACAGTCCTGGGTGTCAGCTTTGAGTCTAAAAACTGCCAGTGGAATTTAAGCTCAGCATCCCTTTCTATGAAAAAGAGAAAGCAGAAATGGCTCCTCCTAACTGCATGCCTTACACTGAGCTTGTTTTCTTCCTCTGGCCCAGGGAATTTTTCATCATGCCATGCAACATGCGACAGCCTCAAAGGGAGTGAGGATGTGACTTTCTTCCCTTTCCCACATAGCATGTAGTCTCATGGTTAGGTTTACCTCCTGCATTAGAGGGGACTGAGTTTATAAATGCCTCTGACAAGAGGAGGGATTAATTAATTAATTAATCCCTGCCATGTGCCTCAGCTGCTGTGCTGCTATGTAAGAAATGGGCCATCAGGGTTCCTTCTCCAGGCATATCTCTTCATGGGAGGCTTTGGGACTAGCAATACTGGATGGAGGAAGATGCCTAAACCTTGGAAACTTACAGTTGTATACATGCCCTGTTCTTAGTATTTCCTTTTGATTTAGCTTTTAAGTGGCTCATCACTCAGCACACTGGTTTGTATGGCTCCCTTTCTAAAGCACATGACCTTCTTTAAGCAGAAGAATATATGGAGAATAAATGCCTTATGAAAGGCTCAACAGTTTGCTTACAGGAACTGGGCGCCTATGTTCCCTTATCGTTCTGGGCTTATAAGCATGAGTCTTAGTGACTTTCAGTTAATAAGGTTACAATATGCAGCTATTCCCAGGCCTAATTCCCAATTATTTCAGTAGGTGCCAAGGGTCTATACAACTCTGAAATCTTTTCTTTGGGTGCATAATCTGCTTTTGAAGATGGGACTCGTATTTTTGGTAATGCTACTCGTGGTATCTCTGGACCTGAGTTATTCATCTGCAAAAGGGGCTTGAAGGTGCTGCTCTGCTAACCAAGATGTTATGTTAGATAAATACATCTGAAAACATAAAGGACTCAGGCACTAATGGAATTCCATAATAGATTAGCTTTGATTGAATTCCAACCAGTTAAAATTTATATTATGTTAAAAATAATTTTACTTGCACAAAGTGAGGTGCTGGTCACAGGAAATGATGCATGCTGTAGGTTTTAGGAGATTACTATATTTTCCAAAATGTCTCACATCATTGACTGGCTGGTCTTCAGAATCCACACAACAAAAAGAAATCTAAATGTTGCAAATATCCTACTAATGTTAAGAGATACTGACCTCTGGCACAGGTTTTCACAAACAAGATCTTAAAACCAGAATATTTCTTTTCAAGTTGACATACTGAAAGGTGTTTTTGTTTTGTTTTCTAGGCAGTTGTTTTACTAGGTAAGACACCATTTTCATTATGTTATGGATTATTTCCTCCCTGTTTATATGTGCTTTGTCCAAACCGCTTTAAAATAACTCTTAATAAGGGGCCTTTGGGAAACATTTTTCTTTGGAAACTGTTTCACAGTTTCATTGACATTTCTGCTTGGAACTTACTCCTGCTATTCCTCCCAAAAATGCATTTTGTTAAAATAATCACATTAATTTTTAATCCTTGCAACCATTTTCTTCAGAGGCTTTTCAAAGAAACAGGCAGTGCTTGATCCAGCTCTCTGCCCTCCTCTTTTGGGCCTCTTCTGCATTCACTCACACACGCTAGCCATCTTATCCTTCATTTGCTCACAAGGCTTTCTAGACCTAGGTGACCAATACCAGAACACTGTGAGAGGACGCTGGAGCTCAGCTTCAGGCCAGGCAGTTCAGGAAGGTGGTAAACTTAACTATTGCTGTGATGTGCTGGCACGAAAATCACAGAGAACCAGAGCTCTTCCTGAGCACTCTGACATTTGCCTTTGGGGACACCTCTACCTCGAGACTTTGTACTGTCCTCCTGTCTTGCTGTCTTCACATGCTCTCTGCAGAATTCCTGCACCAAGTGCAGTGAGAACAAATATTCCTGTGAAAATCAGCTGCAGTTTGAAACCCCCATGCCATTAACAAGCCCATTTCTTTAAATATCCTTTAGGAAAAGCTTGACAGTGTGCTGTGTTCTGCAGTGGAAGTAATCCAGACTTAATCATTGCTATGTTAAGCCCTGTTTTATCTAAAATATTTTTGCTTACTTTTCACCAGCTCCAGTAGCTCCTGCCTGCCTGCTCTCCTGTTTAGCAGTGGTCGCTCTCAGCTGGCTGTCTTGGCTCTGCATCTGGGAGACTTTTTGGCTTGCTGTGTATACAGAGTTGGTTGTTCGGTTTGCAGGGTTTTCCATATCTGAGCTCAGCTGTGTGGTTTGTTTAGTTCTGGGAGACTGGGGTTGGCCATTTGAATTCCTAGGTCTTGTGTGTCTGAAGCGAAGCAGTTTGGTTTTACAAAAATATTCTACGGTATGACAGACTCTTGAATAGTAATCAGTGTTCAGCAGTGATGACAGACGGCAGTATCCACAGGAATTAGGTCATCAATGAAGACTCAAATAATTGGCATGTTAATGGTAAAAAAATTAACTCATTCTAGGAATATGAATGGCACGGATTCATGACGGGTAATTTTCAAGAAGGTGGTGGTGTCAATATCAATAATTGCCCCATAGAATATTGGCATAATGCAAATATTAGAGATGGCTGTGCTCCTCAGGGAAGAAAATCACCTATCATAAGGAAACATAATGGTAAATTAGTTACAGTATAATAAAAACAACATATACTTAAAGCCTAAAGGCTTATTTGTATGTAAAGATTACTACGAAACTTCTTGACGTATAATTGCTAATGATTTAATGAAGTGTTCGGATTTCAAGCCCTCTCCATGACAGCAAATTAAGACCTTTTGAAATTGGAAGTTCTTTGAGGCAGGCACCTATTTTTGAGAATGGGCATGTGTACTGTTTAGCCCTGTAACACCCAAATATATGTGCTTAGGCTACTTCTGTAATGTGAACAGTCATTCATTAAGACTAGATGTCTTAGATGCTCAAGAAGAAGAAGGTCTCTTCTTCTAAGGGATCCCATGGTATGTAACAGCTTGTTGTAATGTATACTGCAAAGCATGTCATTTATGCTATATCATTTTTCACCAACTGAACACAATGTTTGTTTTCCTTCCTTTTTTGAAGTTATTATCATTATATATATCCATTTTTACAGTGCCTGAAATGACCTAATTCTGAAAAGATGCGATTTTCCACACCTTACCAACAGAAAGATATTGATTAAAAACAAGCAGTTAGATTTAGTTTTATTCTGTTTTCTATAAGCTACCATTGATAAAATAAGGCTTCTGGTAACTTCTGTTTCTGTCTATCTGTAGCCAGAGATGCTGGTTTATTCAGGAGTTCTATTTCCTTAACTATAAGAGTCCTCTGTTACACATAAATTAGTCTGTATAAATATGAACTGCGCTTGAGAAAGTTACTCCAAAAATGTTGGTATGCTGATGTCTGACAGTCATTCAACCAGTGGGAGCAAAGATGTATAGCGCTGTCGTTTTTCACAAAGGGAACAAAGGGACATGCTAAGTTACTACGTCTCTTTTTTGTTGACATTGGACACTTATTCTGGACAAAGTGATCCAGAGGAAGATAAATAAAAAGACTTTGATTTTTCAAAATAGTGACTTTGAATTGGCCGGAAAAGAAAAATAAAGAAAGCCAGTACCATGTTACCACATGCCAGGAGACAGTGGTAAGTTTTTATTTTTATAGCACATTCTGGAAAACATCGGGGAAGGAAAAAATCATAGAAACGCATAATTATAATCCTCTATATTAGGAATTAAAATACATTTTTATATCACTTCTCTTATGTCATATTTTAGAAACTTTTGTACACTTTAGATAATACTAAAAATTAGAGAGATGAATGAAAAAGAAGAAAGAAATATAAAATATGCCTGCATTTTGATGGAAGGAAAATATAATAGTAAATCCATCCCTAATTCTTAGCTTATACCTTCAAAAGTGACCTTTGAGGTTTCCACCAGCTGCTCGGGACACATGGGATGCCCTCCCCATTTCTGATGGCAGGACTGGGACTTCATATGGCAGGTCTTTGAATGTTCATCACTTAACACAGGAAGGACTCTCATCTACTGGCTACCACACTCTAACCAAAGCAGGTGTAGAAAAAGGGGAAACAGAAGAATTGCATCATTTCCATTCTCATGGCCAAAACAGCAAGTCCATTAAAATGGCAGCTATATAATATCTTTTTTGTCACTTTACAGTGCAAGTTGCTTCAGGATTTTTGTAGAAAGCTTAATTCTTTCTTCTGAAGTTTTCAAAGAGCTCTGTCACTCCTATTTAGAGACCCAATCCTGAAAGTCCTCCACGGACCTCAATGAACTGGCCTTTTTGGAAACCATTTTGTCATTGCCTTCAAGAACTTATCTCTAAAGGCTAACTGGACTGTGCTGTAAAACCAGTTTGACATTTCAGAGAGCTGAGCCCCTTTGAAAACTCAGCGCACCTTGAAAAATAAAACCAGCAGAAGTCAAAGCTCCTTAGATCCGGGAGCCACACTGGGGCTGCAGGGCTACATGGCTATGAAAGTGTCAGGTGATATGATGATGGAAGGGCTAACATTTGTCTAAAACAGGCATATCATGCCAGTTCCTGGCTACTGAACATGACTAATAATAATAATCTATTGATATTTCCATAGGATTTAATCTCTTTTATATCAATATGAAGGTTATTCTTACAGAGCATAATACACTACCAAGTAGAGAGATCCCTGCTTGTTCTGAACAAGCTAACTCAAATGTCAGAAGCAATATAATCATATTTTTCTCTGTTGATGGCAGTAGTACAACATCCCTGTCCCATCAGTGTGGCTAAAACCCAATCCAGAAGGACTAAAACCCATGACCAAAGGACCAAGCACTACAGAGAAGGCATTCTCAGGGAGATTTTCAGTGACACAAAAAATGAGAAGCAGGTCTGTAACACCGATGCAAGCCTTCCATTATACCTTTATATATATAAATAAAAACTTACTGATCGATTGATAATATCGCACCTAACACAGAGAAGGCTCAGTGTCCACTGGAGCCACTGCCATTAATATAGAATGGATGAACAATAAGACCAACAAAAAAGAATAACTGAAGAGCTGATGGCCTTGACTGGAGTATTCAAAAACTAGAAACTAATGGGCTTTAGGAAGAAGTGGAACCAAAGAAATCACAAAGTTAAAAGCGCTTTCAAAGTAATGCAGAAGTTTGAAATCAAAACCAAATCTAGAGAAGCAACTATCTGATGAATGAAGCATCCAAAAGAGGGGAAAAAAAAGATGAAGTAATACAAGGAGAGAAAATTCTTATTTCAGAATGTATGCATAACAATAGTCTTTCCATCTAAGGCAATACCAAATTCTTATTACTCATAAGTAGTCATTCTTTCAAATCATAATAAAAATTACCCACAGGACACAGTTTTAAGTAAAAATGCTTAGTGAAAGAAAAAAGATATAACCCAGAAAGAAAAAATCATTGGAGAGAAGTTATCTTCTCTTGGCTGAAGCAGCATTTTCTAAAATTCAGGCATAAATTGTGGGCTCAACAATTTTATTCTAGTAATGTTACAGAATGAGATCCTTAGTATTCATAACAAAAATAACCATCCTGGACTTTTACTGAGTACCTTAATGCAGTAGCATTTTGTAGCAGTGTGTTCTAAAATGTGATTATGTACAGTGAAAAAGGGCAACTCTTTTTGCAGTTTTAGCTTTATTGCCTTTCAATTTCATTGAAAGACAGTCTGGTCTTGCATTTTTTGAGAGAGCACAGACTACTCAGCTGATTTTTTTTTAAAACAATCCTTTTCCTTTGTGAAGGGAACACCGTCAATTGTTTTCAGTGTTCCCTCAGACTCTTCTCTTTTCCACCTTCCAGCTACTGTTGATCTTGACTTTTGTTTCCTTTCACTTGATCTGGTTTTTTGGAGATCAGAGTGATAGAAATCAAAGATGATATCCATAGTCAGATATCTACAAATGCAACTGTATCAGAAATGGCATAGTTGTTCACTACTATCATTCCAATTATATTATATGGATTATTATCTGCTTTCATTCTTAACAACCTACCATATTGTTTGCTTTGCGTTTTGTCCCTGATGGACTTTGATATTTATCATAAGATGCTGAAAGCAGTCTAAGGAATGTAGGTGAGATGTAATGCAGTAAAAGGAGCATGCACCCTTTTGCAACAATTTTCTGCTTTTCTTAGTCTCACAAAATGTTTTATACTAACCTGTACTGGGAGAGAGAAAGTAGAAAGACCAGTGTTTAAAATACATCCATCCTGCTCACCATCCCTGCTTTTTCCCATAGGCTCAAAGGAGTTAAGTTGATAATCTCTGGGGGGATTTCCTCACCATTCTCTCCACAAACACCCTCTTACCCCTTGTTGTTCTGCCTCCAAAAGGAATCCCAGCAGATGCCAAGTTTCGGCAAGCCATAAGGACAAAAATAATATAGACATAAACAAAAGAAAATTTAGGTGGAATATTATGAATATTCTAATAGTGTAATTTCCTGCCAGTTTCCAAGGAAAATGTTGAAATCTGCATCACCTAACTCCATTCCAGTTGGACTGGACAAACCACTAAGAAACACATTGAATGGAACACTCCTATCCTCAGGATAAAAATGACTTAAAGCTCTTTTCTATCTCCAATTTCTATGATTTACAGCAGAACACAGTGTTGTTTTAGACAAAGAGGTACATGATCCCACACATGAATGTGGATCTGTCTACCCAAAGCTCATAGCAAATCTTCAGAGAGGTGCTGGAGCTCACAGCCATGCAGCTGAAGAGACACATTTCTCTAAGTTGCTCCCTGAATCAGTTATGACTATGGTATCACATGAGTGAAGAAGGAGCATGATGATACTTCTGTGACCATCTATATTCTCACAGCCAGTGGTGGACCATTATAAACATCAGAACATACAGTATGGGTAAATAATCAGTTTTACTTCATGCTATATACGAGTTTTGAACCAATTGCTTATTTTTCCTTAGAGTCTTCTCCACTCCAGCAAATAATCCTGATGCCTTCAGAAGGATACTAATGAGAGTAAGGATAACTCACATGAATCAAGGCCCCTAAATCTGGTCCTGGAGAATGTGAATAGCTTCCCTAACAAAATCTTACTGTGGGTATCATTAATTGTAATCTGAGTTTTAAGACACTGCTTATGCTGTGATACACCCTTTGGAAGAAATTGGCTGTCTGGAACCTTAAGGAAAATATACATCACAAAACAGTCCCAGTAAGTAAACATGTTTGTGACCCGAATCTACTTTTGCTTTCTAAAAGGTAGTTTGAGAGAGTCACAAAACCTCAGACTCCTCCTGGTTCATTCATTGCAATTGTTGTTTGTAGTTGTGGTTGTTTTTCTTCGGTCAGTCATTCTCCTTTTCCTGCTCCGTGGCCTGTTTTGCTCCCTTCACTCGCTCAGGCCATGGAAATAGCTTCCCTTGGAAAACAACTCTGGAGATCTGCAGCTTTAGAATGCCACCGCGGTGCAGCAAGGACTGCAAAAAAACATTTGGGAGAAAAAGCTGAGTTTTCAGGAATTTTCTTCAGCTTTACATGCAGTCAGGTGAAGTCCTGACTAAAATAGTATTTTTAAAAAGTCATTCACAAAAGGAGATATATTGAAAACAAACTGAATTTCTCAGAACTAGAAATACATCTGTGTAAATGTTCATATCTATGAATGAAACATTTTTATATTTGCTTTGCTTTAATAAGAACTAGGATTTACAGTTAATGATAAAGACTTCAGGATAAAATTACAGCATGGTTTTGTTTGGTTTCTTGAGGAAGAGTGAGCATTATACAATTTACAATTAATTAATCTATAATTAACTGATTAAATCTTTCTCTCTGTTCAGCCTTTTGTTTATTCTCAGCTAAATATGTTCTCCAACAGCAGTAGCCTTTAACCAGGTTTTCTCTGTGCAACTGTTCAAAATGTTTTCCCTCAACTTCCAGCTAATCCAGCATGACTATTGCAGCTGAACTGAGAATTTCCCCCAGGCATCAGAAGAAAACAGTCATACATGTGACTTTCCCTCCGGAGAACTGTAAAAATACACTGCAGCACATCAAAACTTGAGTCATCACTAAAAATTAGTGGTTCATATGGTCATGTAATCTATTTTTCTTGATGATTCAATAATGAGACTGTGCAAACCTAAAGATGGGATCTGTGATCCTTGTTAACTCTAAATTCTAAATTCAGGAGTGGTACTATTCTCTGCCCTGGGACTGTTTATACTTTAGGGCACTGCTCAACATGAAGAATGAAACAGAACAGAGAAGTTAGCAATTTTCTGTACAAATCTCATTTCTAATTGTAATGCTTTCTACTGATATAAGATTACTTCTTCAACTGTGTCAAAAACTGTTTTGCTTCAGAAACTTTGATTCTGTCTTGCCAAAGTAAATATTCTTATCTGTTCTAAAATTCTTTCATTCTCTAAGGACTAGTGTACCTCTGTTTTAGGCTATACACTTTCTGATCAGTGGCTATTTCAAGTGATGTCAAGACTGTCCATACAGTCCATTCAGTGTAGTCATTTATCTTTCTAGAAGACTGAATATACAAAGCATTTTCATTTTGACCAAAATATCATTTTTTCTCTCAGCTATTTCTGTAATCTCTCTACTTCTTCAAAGCAAGTGGAATCTCCCATATAACAAGTGAGAAAGCTCATTTTCTGCTGTTTTAATGCATCTAATTTGTGCCCACTTAGATTTTATAAGTCTCAAAAAGAAAAATGCAATCAAACCTTAGTAAAGAAAAAGTCAGGATTATAAATATAACTTATTTATCATATAACTTGAGCTAAAATGTAAAGTTTTGCCAGCATTTGCCATGATAAGATCTTATTTTCAGCTGCTTACATATTAACCAAGTTTTCAGCATTCTGGGACAGAATCTTCCATACTGGCTGGCTGTTTTGCAGTGAAATTTTTTGGAAAGTTTTAGCAAAAATGATCCAGTCATTTAGCAGAACAAGATGAAAAGCGGAAAGAATGTTTTTCCGATGCTAGAAAAGTTTTCAGAAAGTTCGTTGTGGCATCCACCACACTTTGGAAAAGATGGGTGAAATCTAATAGACAGCTAATGTTTGTAGTAAGGATGTGCATTTTATTACCTCGTGTAACTAAAATTATTTAATATAGGCAAGGTGAAAACTTTGGAAAATTTGAAATTTGCAAATTCTCATAAAGGCTTTACTAAGGGTTGGTACATAAAGTCTTCAAATATTTGCTCTACATTGAGCCAGCAGCTGAGGGATGTAGGCTGTCAGCATTTCCATGGAATAACTATTCTTTGCTATTGTTGGCTAATGCAGCACTTCTTAGAATCCAAACTAAAATTAGGGACTGTCTCTTCTGCTTCCAGCACACAAAAGAGGAGAGAATAGCCCAATTAGGCCACAAGAGAAACAAGTCAGACCTGTTGTGTTGGGAGATGGTTGTGGGGTTTGAGGCCAGAAAAGTGAGACTGAGGAATATGACTCACTGAAAGATGTAAGCAGGTAAGGAGTTTCATGAGGAGTAGTCTAGGATTTACAACAGCAGTTGGGAAAGATCAAGCTATGAACAGGAGAAAATTTGCATGACCAAGAGACTGGGACACTACTTTATCAGGAGGTAGTAAATGGAAGGCCAATATGGACCTGTGTATGACTGGGCCAAAAAACACCCTTAAATACACGCACTGGACTACAGTCCTTTCAAGAACTGGAATATTTTAATGTGTCCAGTGATCCTGAATTATTTCCAGCACCAGAACAAAATGTAACAGAAATGATGAAGATCAGTAGCCACCAACCAACTAAGAAAAAAGCAGCACCACCATTTCCTTTTTCAGGCTTGTTTCTGAAGATCATTCTGGCTGTCATGTGCCAGCATGACAACCGCACAGCCAGCCAAACTGTGCCAGAATCTGCTAAATGTCCCAAGTCCCTGCTGGATCAGGGCCTCTGAGGCAACGGAATGCCAATTTCTGATCCTTAAAACCTTGGCTGAGCCATGAGCCACAAGCTAAGCAGCTCAGCTCTGTAAGGAATGGGTCAGATGGAGACACGAGTGGAGCAATCTGCAGAGCTGTCCAGGGAGCTCTGGTGCCGCCAGAGCCGTTCTGTGGAGCTCCAATACTGACAGAATCCAATTAAGTAAAAACACAACTTCGGGATCACACTTAAATCTTCCACTAAAGTTTTTTTATGGGTCTGACCCAGGGAATTTAAGATGTCTCTTTAGGTGGCACTAGACAGGTTATGAAAAAGATCTGCGTATGTATCTCAGACACTTAAAATTTAACAGAAGTTCGATGCAGCTTAGTTATGCAAAGACAGCCAGAGATACCGAACTCCGAAAAGCTGGCAAGATGATAGACTAATAGCACTTGGAATCACCTTCTGATAAGAAGCAAATAAGTGACTAGTAATGATTAACAGATTCCAAATATCAACCTTAGACCAACTAGCTGTGGTCAGAATAAATGGTTCATGTTAATGATTTACATAAACATTTCGAACTCAACGGAGATGAAGTTAATATCTTTCATTTCAATAACAAAAATACAGATGATTTGTGTGAAAAGAAACTGAAAGCTCAGCTATGGTGGTATTTGACCTAAGTATCTGAAATTCATCCCTGAAATATCCAGTGGTATCTTACATGCCTAGGGTCAGCTTGTTTCTACATAATCAGTCATGGAATATTTTCTTTCTTCCAGAGATAACGCTCTGACTAATAAAACTCTCAAAAGATGTGATTAGCTAAACATTTAAAACTCATCTCTAAATGCATGTAAGGGCTTCACTTGAAATATGACAATGGAAAATTAGATGGACAATCCCACAAAAACTGGTCAGAACTCATCCCCTCAGTTCCTGTCCAAGAAACACTGAACAGCAGGCGTTGCAACAGGCATTGCAGGTCAGCAAATGCAGGCCTTCCAGAATAAAAAGGAGAACATGTTCTAAAATCGAAGGCCTTCTTATGTGAATGTCCAACCTTCACGGGATACCGAGATCTCCTATTTCATATAAAGTACTAGGATGACAAAGGAATAGAGAAGGCATTTAGTTTGTTTAGCTTTTAAGGACAAATAAGCCAACTACTATATAGCTAGGAATGCTTTGGGAAACAACACAGCCCTGTCAGGATGGGTGAAATGTGCTGCATATAAAGTGTCATTTTGCCCAGAGCCAACAAGTCCAACAGACATTCCTCATAAGAGTTTCAGCTGCTAAGTGCTATTCCATATGAGTTTTTGAACAATACAATACTAGCAGGCTCCTTCAAGAGTCCTTTAAAGATACAATTCCCCCAACAATCCATACCACTAAGTAGACAGCAGTACTCTTCTGAAGTTCTAACTGTTCTTCAGCTGCAGCCCCTGTGGGGACCTCATCAAGAACTCCAGTCTCAAAGTGGCAAAATGGAAGTGAGTGGATCCACACTCAAAGAAAGTGCCAGTCACTTAGGGAAGAATAACCCACCTCTTCAGTGATGGTTATCTTAGCATCTGAATTGTGGCTGAGGATTCAAGAAAGGTAGTTGCATGTGTTCTCTGAATCAATACATCCAACCTATTTGTGTTATCTGGTTGAATCTGGTAATGAGGTTAGTGCGGATTGTACATACTCTGCACTGACAGGGAAATACCAGAAAGAAGAGGCAAGGACACAGGACTGAATGCATTTTATGACTATTTCTCTGATGCTCTTACACGGGGCTAAGTTTATAGGTTCCCTCACCAGGTCATGAACCTCTCAGTGATTTACACTTAAAGTCACAATATATTAATATAAACAAGCAAAGCAGTACATGACAAAGTTGTTCTCTTCCCCACAGCATGGATGAACAATATTGCTCCTTCTGTGGGTTTCCTCCTCCCTCCCTGGAAAAGGACACTTTGCTGACTCGCATCAAGTCCTGTTACTACAGTAGAACGAGTGAAGAAGGAGAAAAGAGCTGAGTTCTTTTCTGCCTCATGCATCACTATCCACCCACAAAATCTAACAGAGGATAAATCATATTCTCAGGTGGGAATTTTCTTATTGATTTCTGCAAGCACAGTAATAGGTTTTCTATATTTATTGTTTAAATCGTGCCACCAGCAGTAATAGTGGGCTAAACACAATCAGGATACCTGCTGCAGTTCAGCTTTCATGGCCACAGCTGAAAAGTCCCTAAAATCCTCTGTAGGTGTGCAGAGTGTGAACATTCGGCTGGGAAACCTTTGAGAGACTAAACACAAAAGCTGCATGACACATTTTTACTGAGTCACCACTGATCATGCAGCTCATCCTGAAATATCATGCCTGCACTTGAAGCATGAAACCATAGATCCAGGTCTGTTCCCATCTCTCCAAGGTTTGTTCCAACCAACTGAAAACAACAACGAACAAAACAAAAAGAGAAAAGAGAAAGAAAGGAGAAAAGAAACAATCCACCAAGCAAGCAACTATGTGGGCAGAGCAAATAAGCAAGTCTGGTTTCCTGTGGATTCTTCTGGAGTTTTAAAGACATCAGCAGCTAGACTGAAGCTTTCCCCCATGGTTAGGACTTTCGTAGAGTCTCTTTTTGGGTATGGATTCTTGGGATTTTATTAAGAGATAAATTTACAATGCAGTCTTTTCTTCAGTGGAAGCAATAAGAGGTCTTTATTCTTTATCAGACTGCTGCTTTTTATAAAACCTGGAGGAATTTAATGCCTTTGAGATATTGCTACTTTTCTCTCAAACTTGGTTGAAACTGGCTAAAAGCTGACTTTTGACCAGATACATACAAAAGCAATGTGATCATATAAACTGCATTTCTTTGGTAATCAAATGAAAAACAAGTACTCAGAATAATTAGAACTTACCATCTTCCCTCAGTAAACACGTTCACTATCAGTGCTTACAGTTCTGAAAGTCATTAAGGCCTTTTGAACTTTTGTCTTTATCTAGTTCATTTTACCAGGACAAATCCCAAAAGCTGGGATACCCTGATAACGGAGAGCTGTAAATACCTAGGTAGGTGATACTCTTAGAGTTTAAGTAAAACACTGGAATGAATGGAAAAGCTCCAGCTGGCTTTAACGGATTTTGAGTTAGACCACCTTTCTTGAGCACTGGATAAAGACTAGCTTACAGTGGATCCTCTGGAAATGTGCACTAATAATTCATGAATGTTGTATCTCTGTGGAAAATAAAAAATGATGTTACTTGGCTGGAAAATGAAAGACAACACTGACTTTCAAGATGACCAAATATTTATATTTTCAGACAAGTAAATTTATTAAAGCTAAGAGAAACTCAGCGCTTTGTACATAACTTTGCAGCGGTTTTATTACTTTCACTAAAGTTTTGGCTGTCCTCTTGCACTCAGTGTATGTACAGTGTGTGTAGACTTGCATACATATATTACATAGATATATGCATGTTCTATGCCTCTTCTGTGAGCAAAGTATGGTTAAAAGGCATGTGGCTATTCAGATAAGGCAAACATTTTGGCGAATAGATTTATTAACAGATTTCATCCTGTCTGCTTATGGATAATACATCAACACTTTAAATTCTATATATTGTGGTGACTAGGTTGACTTCAGAAATAACAAATTAATATTGTCTGTTGAAAATCTGACTTAAAAATTATAAATATTTAGAGACACTGAAGATCTATGTTTGCTCTTTATTTTGCAGTGATTAACAGATTTGTTTATTGTATTTTTTTTTCTCTTCACAAATGCTTTGGAATGGAGGAGATCTAATCTCTCATTTAATATTTTATTTTAACTTGGAGATTGTAATTTTGTTTATTTAATAAAATAAAATAGCAAGAAAAAGAAGCCAATCTACATCTTGCTAAACCTCCATCTTGTTAACTTCTATCTGTGAATAATGGCCAGTGAGCAAGCAATCTGTCTGGTACAGATTGTATTTGGTGTAAGCTAAAACAATTCTGAGGGTATTGTTAGGAACTGGCATTTGCACTTATGCAAATTTTTTACTGGTTCAGAATAACAATGATTTAATGCAGCAGCACAGTTCAGTACTCGACATGCAAACATATGACTGTTACTGTGTTTTAATCTAATTTTTATAAACTCCTTTATTAAAAAAGGGAAGAAACATTTAGATACCTCCTGTATCTGCAATAAAATTTATATTCAGTACAGAGCTTTAAAAATGTAATAGTAATAGTACATAGTGTGATAAATATTCTAAGCATACACAACTTGCGCTCGGTGATAAAATATTCTGAGCATGTCCTAAAATGATTCTCTCATCAGAGATGGCTTGTTACCTCCACCATCAGCAGATACTGATAATTAATCAACTGAAATGAATCTTTACAGAATAAACAAATCTGTTATACATGAAGGATGATTATGTTCTTTTGGTTGTGAAGATTTTTCATAACTTATTCATGCCAATGGTGTGCCTCAGTTATGAAGTATTTTTCACCTATGAAATAAATATAGCATCCTTTGTCAGATATCCTTTCTATTTTCTGGGCTTTACCAATGTAAATCTGCACAAATCTATGAGCTATGCTGATTTACACCAACGGAAGAATTAGCTCTCTATTCATTATCAGGATCAGCGGTTCTATTTCCTGACTCATTTAAAATACATCTCTAAAACATAGCCCCAGCAAAGCATTTTCAGCTGTTCCATTTTAACAATAATGTATGCGCAAATGCCATCATCAGCTGTAAGTCAGAACCAGAGCTCGCCTGCTCTCCGACTTGGTGAATTCCACTGTCTCCTGGTAGACGCAATACACCAGTGCACACTCAGTGGGGGGGAATGCCACATTTTGAGATGGGAAAGCCATGAAAATATACCGCTATTTGTATGGATTTTTAAAAGAATACACATTTCTATGTGCTGCTTTTATGCTCACTTTTCCTTGACCTATTTAAATGACCAATTTGGTTTTTCACTGACAAAAACAGTGATAGACAATTAATTTTAAACACGCACGTGAAGGTATTTGAAAACCTTATGTTCTACAAAACAGGAAAAAAATAATGTCTGGCTGATGTACTCAGCAATCACAGATAAACAACAGAGTTTAAATTACAAACGCGTGATACATTAAAAAACAACAAAAAAGAAACATTGACAATCATCAGACAACATTATAAAATAACCAGAAGAATAGCAAATACATTTGAGGAAATTGATCTGCTGTGAATATTCTGCAAGCAGAGAATGAAGAATTGTGAATGATTCATTCAGACAGACTGAGTCACTCTGGATTTTGTTAGAGAAATTTTCAGGCATAGGCCTACTGTGTGAGCACAAACTGCTGGCTAAGATTCACTAAAACTGATGTGATAACTCATTGCAGCCAGACAACCTCCATTAGGAAACAGCTAAAAACCAAAAATAAATCAAACCCTTAACCTGATGAAGGCAAATCTAACCTCAGTCAAAGGAGGACTTTGAAAACAAGTTGCTTGTGAGGCCTCAGAGGGTGCTGTAATATACTACAGTCATATCCCATGCCATTTTAGAAGCTTTCACTGCCCTTCAGAAGACGATATGGAGCTTGGGCCTACACAAGCGTGAGCACGGACTGACAGCGCCCGCCAGAGCGAGCCCACCAAGGACCTTATGCTGATTGCACTCAGGCTCTCATATGCGCTAGGCCATGACCCGCCAGCACTGTCAGGCCCAAGGCATTGCTCGAGGCATGCTCAGAAGCAGGACTTTAGGCACCAAGAGCTCTTGAAGGCTGAAAAATAAAGTGCTAGAAGAATTTAGGTGCTGCCAAGTTTATGAAGCAGTTGAATGAGGCCTTCTGGAGTCATAATTTTTTCTTCAGCTCTCTTAATTCCACCACCAGTCTACTTGAAACATATACATGTTGTTTGTGCTTCTCCCTTGACAATTGGCCCAAGACCATGTCGTAGTATAACATGAGTACCATAGGAATTTTCTTAGCAGTCTTGATTTGGAAGAAAAATCCCATTGAAGCCTTCTTTCACAAAAATAACAAAAACAGTACAGACTCTTAGTCTCCCACCAAAACATCCTGGCTTTTGTGCATTCACAGAATGTTGCATTTGTATTTTAAGACAATTGTTATGCTGTTTTATGTCTGTAATTTTACTTTCCTTAGTGGTATTATTAAAATAATGAGATTGCTTGTGTTCCTATAAATGGACTGCTATTATCTATTCATTTATGACATGGTGACAGTATTTATTTATCTGTTTGTTTGCACATAAGCACTACCTAGTCTGTCTTTTTGTTCCTTTCACAGGGTGTGGCTGGGTGAGGAGGAGGAAGGCTGCAGATTTGCTTTGTGCTAACTGCTGTTTTGTAGGTCAGGGAGAACTAGCAAGAAGACGAAAACTATACTAAGAAGAAGAAGCTGCCGCAGGACAGCTAAGCCCAAGCAGCAGGCTGAAGGATGCGGGGCAGGTAGGAAAGAGGGAGAATCCAGCAAGTGGGAGGGTTTTACAACAAGCAGAGACTGCAGGACTGCTGAGAAGAGAAGGAAGTAGGTGCACTGCCAGGCCTCACAGATGATGGAAGGAGCTTCTGAGGGACACAGAGGACACTGTGTACAGTTTGCTGTAAACCAAATAGTCATTAATTTACTGGACTGAAAACAAACATGAAAGAAAAGATCTGTCCTGCAAAGATATAGTGGGCAAGGGAAGATGTATTTATAAATCCTTTTCACTTCTATGCTGTCTCACTCAAAGACAATTAAAGACAGCTAATTACAGAGTTGACTGTTCTAGTTCATACTGTAATAAATCTGGCTTTGACATTCTGTGCCTTTTTAGTACCTTTAAGGTAGTCCGGGTAAAAGGTGCTGGAAGATGCACCTCAAAGCTATGACTAACTTGATACCCTGATACAAACACAAAACATCATCTGAGAGCTGTTCTTAACAGTTTTGCAAGGGCTTTTGGGCAGGCCTAGCTATGTGCCTGTGATGAGATCCCTGCCTGCACTACCAGCCTCAGGCTGCGCTGAGATCGCCCCCAGAGCCAGCGGCCACAAAGCCCGCGCGGGCGGGCATCGGCAGGGCCGGAGCGTGCCCTCGTTGCAGCCACGGCACGCTGCCATGCCAAATGGTGCGCTGCCAAACACGCCCAGACGGGCTGTCTGTAGACAGACTGCAAACTGTCCGTGAGGCAGAGCTTGCCACACTTGTGGTCATTCTGGCTACAGCCATTGGTTTAACCGGGGTTCCTACATGTCAAGTTCACACAGAGTTAGGATCTCAAAGTACATTGATAAAACCCTGTTAGAGCATGGCTCACGCTCGGCATGTCTCAGAATAAAGCAGTGGGATACAAAGACTGGATTAAATGTCACTTTGAACGTTTTCTTCAAACAGCAGCCTGACTTGCAGGCAGAGAGCAGCTCTGGGCACAAGGATGGGATTTAATGGAGCAGTAACACTGATGTGGTTGCAACACTGCTGTGAGATTATGCAGCATCTTCCTGCTGTTTGTCCCAGTACCCTTTCTCCTTGCTCCTCCAAACATGCGGCAGAAGTTACTTCCCCAGACTGAAAGCACGAGTCGGGAATTGCCCTGCGGCCAGACGACGCTCTACCTGGGCGCTGCGCGGCCTTCACCACCGCCGGCAGCCACGAGGAGCCCCGCGTTGCTCGGAGGCGAACCCCATGCTTGCGAGGCCACCGGCTGTACCCCGAGGCAAAACAGTGCCAGCGCGATGCGCAGCGGCCTTTCACAGCACCGCACGCGCGGCCACCCGCGCCGGGGCAGCCCCGTCCGCCAGGGCTGCGGCAGGCCGCGGGCGCGGCCCTCTCGCCGGGCCGGGCCGGGCCGGGCCGGGCCGGCGGCGATCACGCGGGCCGCAGCGGGGCCCGGGACGCGGGCAGCCAATGGGCTGGCGGCGCCGTGCGCCCCGTCCATGCCTGGGAGAGCGGTGACGGCCGGCGCTGGCGGGCTGGTGCGCAGGCGGAGAAGCTGCCTGCCGCGGTCGGAAGGGAGGGAGGGAGGGAAGGAAGGGGGTGGCTGCGCCGGGCACAGCATGGCTGCCAAGGTAAGTCACAGCCGGCAGCGGGCGGGCGGCGGGCGCGGCGGCGGCGCCGGCGCGGGCAGCGGGGCCCGGCGCGCGCCGGCGCGGCCGTTGGCGGCCGTTGGCGGCGGCGGGGAGCGGGGCGGCGGCGGGAGGCGGGAGGCCGCCGGCTTTGACCTCGGGCCTGTCCTTGGCGGCGGCAGGCGGCGGCGCCGCCGCCCCCTCCTCCTGCTCCTCGCGGCCCTGCAGCCGCTCTCCGCCGGCGCCGGAGGAGGGCTGGCGGCGTGGGGGCTGCGGGGCCGCCGCGGCCGGAGCCGGAGCGGGCGCGGAGGCCGCGCGGTAGCGGCTCTGCCGCCGCGGCTGCCCCGGGGAGCCGCCGGGCGCCGGCCTGCTCCCCGCTCGCAGCGCACCGGCAGGAGGGGCGGCCGCGGAGGGCTCGGGGTCCCCCCCGGCCCGGCCGCCCCCCGCAGCCCCGCGGCAGCGGTAGGCCGAGTGGCCCCGCAGCACCCCCCCATCCATATATATATCTACTATATATTATTTTTAAGGGAAAAGGCACAGAGTCCTTGGCACAGAGGTCAGCAGCTCGTCGGGCTTGGCGTGCCCAGAGCTGTCCGAGGAGGAGGCGCGCTCAGCCACGGGCCCCAGGGTAGGGCCTGCAGGTGCTGCCAGGCCCCAGCGCCGTAGGCTCTTTCTTTTCTCTTCCCCCCCCCCCCCCCCGTCCATAGGCATTAAGGAAACCTTCTATTTTCGCTTTTGATTATGAAATCCAACTGGTTTCACTTCTCTGTTCTCTTTTGTAAGGTTGATACCTGCTTGCTAGATCTTGCTCTCTTTCACAAAAATAAATGAATTGAAACGCCTTTATCAATTTTTACCCCCCCAACCCCAAAAAATAGCTAGCAGCTGGAGTGAGGCCATATAAAAACTAGGGTGTTCCACTTCTAATGGCAGATTAGTTTATATGTGGTATTTGTGTTTCAAAATTTATTAGGCTTTCCCCTCTATAGGCAACGCTTTTATTTATTTATTTATTTTTCTTTATAAAAAGAGATAACTGAATAAAATACTCTATGGCCAAAAAAAATTTTGGAATATTGAGACCTTAAACAAAAAATTGGTCCTTATCTTGCTTGTGTTGAAGTCAGTGATGAAACTTCATTGAGGAAACGTGAGGAAATAAAGCTTCCTCAAGCAACACAACACAAGTGCTTATACCCTCAAGGAGTCTGCCTGGAGTCTGCACTTTTTTATTTCAGTCAAGTCCATGACAGCTGCCCCTGTCAACATCTCTCCCACCAAGAACTTAGGTTATCTGAAATGCATACTGTTTTAATGGATGAGGCACTATATGCTTCTTCTTTGCTAGTACATATAAAACAGCCATCTCCAAATCTTACGTTTGTTTTTTCAAATAATCCTAGCTGTCCTTTTTTTACCTTTTTTTTTTCTTCCACTGGTCAGTGTGTACAGCAGATCATTTATGTCTCATCAAACTCTGCTGTTAAAGGACTTTTGAAAGTCTTCCATTCACTGACTTTAAGATCCCTCTACTTGTCTTTCATCTCCTAGGCAATAATTCTTAATCTAGAATCTATTTTGAACACATACCACTCAAATGTATTTAAAAATATTGTATATGTTGTTACATGTATGTAGTTAGTAGTTGTCTAATCAGGTATACACACCTGCACCATGGTACACATTTGCATGGTGTCCTTCTTCTTTTAGTTTGGTTTATTACAGAGTTCTGATCACCAAATTCTTTAAAAGAGTATGTTGGAAAAGTCAGCTGTGGAAAAGACTTGGCACTTAGGGAGAAACTGAGTTAAATGCAATGCATTTCAGGTCACTTCAAGCTTGGCAGAAAGATACCTAATAAAAAAGATAATGGTTTGTCACTAGTGTCATAAACATCCTTGGTGCGTTGCAAGACAGAGATACAGCACTTTGTACTGCGGTGTTTACTGCCCTCAGGTAGCTTCTGGGAAGAATTCTAGTTGCAGTATTTATTATGTTTTCAGAGACCTTTGTTTAGAAAAGAAAAAAAAAAGGGCGGACCCTTAAAGGACCTTTAAAAGAAAGATATTTCAGAGACCTATTTAAAAAAAAAAAGTAGAACTGGGAGCCATTAAAATGGATTAATTACAAGTTACCTTGTGAGACTTGAAGCATTTTTATCTTTCTGAGGTGAAATAGTTGCTGTTAAGCACAGATAAATTTCTATTTTTATTGAAGTCGGTGGCAAAATGTAAGTGGTGTTTTTGTTCTCTAGTGGTACGATCTGAGCTCAGGTTCTGCAAGCACACATATGAATAACTTTGCCACATAAATAGCTTCTGGGCCTGAAGTTATTCACATGTGCTTGCAGGCATGGGCCTTGATTTGTGTTCTAACTTCCTCACTGATGCATCTCAGTAATGTTTGCCTTTTTCACCTCAGCCAAACAATGGACTGGTGAGTCGAATGATTTTTTTCTAAAATTCCTTCAGTACCTTTTCCTTGCCAGTATCCTGCATGACCGCTTCCTTTAATTTTTTAATTGTACCATTTTAGGTGTATGAATCTTTGGAATTGAATGTAATTATTCTTCACTTGCAAGATTTCAAATGTTGACATTTTAAGCAGACTCTAGAAATTCAGTCTGTAAAAAAAAAAAAAAAAAAAAAACCAAAAAAACCCAACAAATGAGATACTGTTAAGGCTGCATAGTTAAGCACTCAGGTATCAAGAAAGGGGCAAAGCTTTTATGCATGGAATCTTTAATCTGGATTGCAGTGTCATTTGATTTTCATCATTATATGTTGGTGTCACACAATTTACAGCATTTTAAGTACCTTATATTCTACATCAGTGCCTTTTCTGAATCATTGAAAGTGTTTTGTGAAAATTGCATTGTAAATTATATATATGGACATATATATATGGACAAATTTCCAGCAAAAAATACAGATGAGATGTTCCAGTAGACTTTTATCCAGTTGGTAGCTAAATTATTGTCATAGGTGCTTCAGTCTCTGATTTGTGCAGAAAATGGGCTGTGTTTTATTGCAAAGTCTTGATGTAATAATACCTGTACAGGGCAATAATGAAGTTGTACATAGTGTCTCATGCTTTATTTCTTCATTTTTGAGTGTTTAACAATGCAGGCATAGTATTTTTTCTACCTTTTAGCCAGATACTTCTAGAGAAAAATGTTATATAACATAGTTAATGTTTTCCCTCCACCCCCCCCCCCCCCCCCCCCGTTCATCCAGTGTGTATTTTACAGCTACATTAACTGCCTGTTCTGTGAGTGTAACCTACCCTTGGTCCAGATATTGCTACACAGTGTTGGTTATAGCAGTCATCTCGTGCATGTGCAAAGTGACTTGCTTGCCTTTTAAAGTCTTATTGCTTGGTAAAATAGAAACATTTTCAGTGGGAAGTTCCAAGATACTTCTCAGTGAGACTTTTTTCCATGCCAGGTTTTAACTTTGCTTTTGTGCTGCTTTTTTTTCAGCAGAGGGTCTGTCAGAAACTGATATTTATAATGGGAGAAAGTATATATATTTTCTTACTTTATACTTCGTAGCCACTAACCTGCATTCAAAACATTTAAAAATTGCATGTAAGCAAATTCCAAACTTGAATAATTTCAGTAGAGAAGTTAAAGCTTACAAACTGTACAAAAACTGCGGGCTTAACATGGAAGTACTTGCACACCATTAAACTTCAGCTCTGCTATGGATAGCATGTGAATAAATTTCAGTGCTTGTATTGAACCACACAGTACTAGTATTGGATAACATCTTTAAGTGCTGTGGTAGTTCTCTCTTTTCCTAATGTCATTGTTTTTTTGCGCATGTGTGAACTTTTATCTATTGGGCACACAATGCTTGCTTCTGTTGCCTAAAATTAAAAGTTACTTATGTAAAATACATTGTTTTATGAACAAAATGTTGTAACACAAATATTACTTGCTTAAAAGAACGAGGTACAGAATGATTGTTCAAGTGAGGGCATGAACCTTATGTCAGGGTTTAGAGGGACTACTTGCATGCTTAGTTTTAAGCATGTGCGTAAGTCTTTTGAAGGACAAGTGTCTGACTGTCAAAAACAAATCAATAATAAGGTAACACAAACAGATTATGCTGCTGCCTGATAATAGCGTTACTTACATGACAGTGTTTGAGATGTTTCTGATGCAAGGGAAAGAAAGTTTGGTATGCAGTTTTGATATATTTAACTTTCTATTCTCTCTCCGCTGGTATTGTTTTGGAACTGCTTACTATAAGCTGTATCAGTGGGGTTATATGCTGTTTCCTGTTACCACCATATGTACCATTAAAGACTCTAAACCTCGTGATATCACAAATTGCTAGCACCCATCACCGTTCCTTCTATGTCGTGGTGTTAATATAGTCAGATGCTTCCCATTGAAGACCTCAGTCCTGGAAGATGTATCACCTTGAGTGAAATCATTGAGTTCCGGACAGGATTGACACCTATGGCCCTGGCTCAATAGGCCTTCTTGTGTGTGGAAATGATCCAGTACTTGCACTGGGCCATGCAAATTCATGGGGCTCTGAATGAGCAGTGGTTGAAATACGAAGAGCATGGCAACGTGATTCTAAATGAGCGTGATACCAGTGCTGAAGCTATTCAATGCTGATGATACCATGTTATATTGGTTATTTTGCCATCATGCGTAGCTATCACGTGTTCTTTTTGTGCATCATCCAGCTTCATTGTGCTTTTTCACCCTGCTCCTTCTCCTGTGCTCCTCTTCCCTGTGCTAGCAATAGGATGGGATGTGTCTGGGGACACACTGGATTCAGTCTTCTTGCCCTAGGTAGTGCCATTCTTCCCTTTCTCCAGCAAAATGGTAGAGAAGAATTGCAATGCATGTGGAGTTGATGGGCCCTCAGAAGGGAGCAGGTGAGAGATCATCATGATAGGTTGCTGTGTCTGCGAAGGGAGTGGAGTCCCTTATGGACAGATTTCAGCCACCCACCCAGATCAGTGCAATTGATGGGGAAAAGTAGGTGGTGAGTAAGGAGAGAACCACCTCTGTTCCCCTGAAGAATGACTGAGTTGTGTACTGTAGGTTTAATAGTGTCAGGGTACTTAATGATATCATGATCACTTTTTTGGATGTGAAAGTGCTGTGTAAGATCCAAATGGAATTTCCCATTGCCAGTCTGTACAGGCCTAGAGGCGCTCGCTGGTGCGTAGTTGCATTTTGGAGCTGGGTGTAGACCTGTAAATTGTAAAATACTTTCTCTATTATAAGACTCTTTTCCAACTCTCCCCCTCAGAAAAAGCATGGTTTTTTTTGTGGTGGTTACTACTTTTTGCTGCATCTTTACTTCTTAAGAAATCAGAAGTTGTCTGATAGAGGGACACTGAATTTATATTACAGTGCTGATAACTTCATACCTTTTCTAAGTACAAAGGAGCATGTAAGATGACTATGATTGAAACAAAGGAGAAAGCAAATGATTTACTCCTCCTCCCTCCCCCTGCCACCATTGTTATGTGTTTGGTTTCATTTGGTTTCTTTTACTGTGCAGTTCTTTGCTCATGACATTTACCCTTATGGGGGACTGCTTGAGGCCTAATCTCACAAGGTGTACGGTGAGTTTTGAGGCTCACTGGCAAGAATAAACCCAGTGAAGCCACTTGCTGAGTGACTCTCATGGCAAAACTTAATAGAGCTCTATTCTGCAGTGAAAGCTGTGGGTGCTTCTGAAAATGAGCTTTTATTACATTGGGTTCTCTCTCTTAGTTTAGTTTAGTTATTTCTTCTTACTACTATGTTTTCCCTTTCTTTTTCAGAGTAAGATTGAGAGTGAGGGGAGATAGTGAAAGGGGCCAATTTGTGGATTTACATCTTCAGTATGTTAGGCACCAGTGGAATTACATGTTGTAACTGAAAGTGGTTTTAACAAATTTTTGAAACTCACTCTCTTCCATTATAGTGTCCCTTTAAGAGCAATCAAGTGTAACGTCCCTTCCTGTGTAGCTCTGGGAAAATGTTATAGGAATCTACAGGTGTGTTTACACCATTGTGTGCAACTCTTCCATTGTGGTATCTGCTGATAAGTGTTTTAAGTTATCTACATCCTCTCACATCAGGAAATGAACTCCTCTTTCTATGTAGCTTTGTGTCCCAGGAAGTTAGAGAAGCTGTTTTAAGTGTGCTTCAAATGATACGTTAAAGGCATTCTTCCTGATCCTGTAATGTAGACAAACTTACATCCCTGAATGATAAGAATGTGTCCTCTGACAAGATTGTTTAGGCCAATATCTATTTTATTTACTTATGTTGTCCAAGGAGTATGACAAGGAGGTATGTGATACTGTATTTCCTGGAAGATGGCATGAATGTGCTGCTTAATTTTAGCTTCATTTTTGCTTTTAATCTGTGGAATTGCTGCTGCTTTGGCTATAGAATGGCTTGACAGTGCTGAATAGAGCCTGTATATTTGTATGGCATCAAATTTAAACTTGTGTAAGGCCCCTGGGCACTATTGTAACTCTGCTAATAATGCTGTTTTGCTTGAGCTACAACAGTCTTCAGGCAGCTGATAGTGATAGATACCTAGTGCTAGTAAAAAGTAAGTTTGCATATTTTCTGGTGCATTCTCTTTCTGGAAAGTATCTGTATATCTCAGTCATTGGTAGGGAAGTAAAGATGTCCTTATGAAAGTACTCTATCTTCAATTGCTTTGGAATAAAGCAATTTAAACTGCAACTTTGTTAAAACACTTAAAGGAACACTGCAAATGCTTTTTTTCATAACATTTTAAAATAATTTCATGCTATTTACAATACCTTAGAAACGTGCAATTGCAATTATACTCTTTACCAAAAATGTTACTTGGCCTGCACAAAACCCACTGTGTTAAAGGATGAAATTGCTCATAAGGAGTGGGTTGTTGGCATTTTTCTTTTTCTCTAAAAAGAAGAAAAAGAAACATTTGAGAGAGAATGGAGAAGTGCATACATATATACCAAACTACATACATTTAGAGAAGGAGCAGAAGAAACAGCATTTGTCACAAACTTGATCACATTCCTCTTGTTGAGTGCTTGTGAGGCTGCTGTATTTCACCTCACATGCTAGATTCATATGTTCCTCATGTCTTACATGTCTAGGCAGCCTGCAAGAACTATTTCTATGCTGACCCATAAGCTCACTCTTGGGATCTCTCCAGAACTCTACCTTACTGGTTTACCTTTGGGCCATGTGAAAATTAGAGCCTGGAATTTATGCTCAGAACAATACAGGTGTTTCAGGCATGGCAAAGATCAGCATCTCCATGCCTAGCTTTTAGCCATTTGGCTTTGGAAGTAGAATTACACCTATGTGAGGTGTCCAGGTTTCACAACAGCCAGCATGATGAGTAGAGAGCATCTAAGTCAGCAAGTGGGAAATAAAAAGCTAGGGATTTACCTTTCCTGGTCTTACAGATCTCATCTTGTATGAATGCATAGTCTGAGAATCCTTTGCCTCTTTGGCTCCATGAGTTGGTTTTTCCATGTTGTTTTCCTTAAAAGATGGTGGAGAAAAAGAAAGATGATAATGGTAAAGATGATGCTCTTCTTGTCTATAATAGCTTGTTTGTGCTTACTCAAGTAGTAAGATTTTTATTCAGCAGCCTACACAACAAATGGGTCAAACTTCTGTGTCGCAGGAAATCTTCAAACAGCAAGCCTTGCATCTCAGTTTCAGGCAGGGTCACTGCTTAGTTAGCAACACCAGAATTAAGGAGACAGGAGAGCAAGCAAGAACTGGATTTATTTGCTAGCAGTTAGGGCACTTAACTGGAAGGAGGAAACTTGGATTCCCTGCTGCCAGTGGTGTTTATGCGTTTTGCATGAGTTATACATCCCCTTGCCATGGTTTTGGAGGGCTGCTGTGCTGCATACTTAATGCAATTCTGCCAATGTGTATTATATGTGTTCTGTGCATGCTTACTGGACTCGAGTGAGGATGCATGATTTGTGTATTTGAAATGCCTGTAGATGCTCAGTCAAGGCTGGAATGGTTCTAGATGTGCATATTTGTGGAACTTTTGTAATACTACAAAACTGAAATTGCATGTGCGTTTTTGCTGGTAGATTTGCTAGGTTATTTTTTGTATCATGCTCCTCAGCTGGGGTACCGAAGTGTGCAAATGGATCTGACCTTCAGAGGCTGTGCAGAGTGGGTTTGAGAAATACACAAACATTTTATTTGCAGAGAGAGTGTTGAAATTGGCGGACTTCTGCCCAGACAACTAAACCTTTTTAAAATAACTTTAAAGTCTTCTTATTATCATATCATCACTACTTCCCTAGTTTTGGGAGATTTTTTTGTCATTTCTTTTTTGGAGTCCCAGGCTGGACAGGACCAAAGTCCTGGGACTGGTTGTTTTGACCGTTTTGCCTTCCTGATACTGGACTGATTTTTCTCTCCGCTCTGATGGCAGGACCAAACTCACTGCAGCTGTTCAGTTAGTCAGGAGTTGCCTGTTGGCTTGGAGAAGTTACCTTTTTGTCTCCTGAACCATCAGATCTCTGTATTTTTAAAAGTCAATAGGTAACCCGGAGTCTGTGGTTCAACTTGCGCATTACTAAGTATTCAGTAGCAGTATTAGGATAAGGTGATGCTGCCTGGGTGAATCAGATTGGGTGTCTGACAAGGTAACATGGCTTCTTTTTTTTTTATAAAAAGAGGTGGGTTTTTTTGTTTGCTTTAAGCCACATCAGTTCCTTAATATGGTTCACAGCAAAAGAGCGCAGAGTTGCGTGGTTGGTGTAATGGCATACTCTAATGTAGCACTGAGCATAAAAATACCTTAAGCTGGAACCCTGTGAAGTGTTGGGTTTTGTATGACAACCATAGGTCTATTTACTGCTTTGCATTTAGATATAAATTTGCATTTTCCACTGCTCAGCAAAGAAACTGGAAGGAATTGTTTTTACTGAAATCAGAGCTATCCTGTTTCCTGTGGGTCTGGCTATTGATTTATTGATGGCCCTTTGTGCTTGGCTCATGATGGGAGAGCCATACACATGCCAGGGCTTTTCCACTTAACATAGGAAGTATGGTGCAAGAATGTAGCCATGGGGAAGTAACCTTAAGTCTTGGATAGACAAAATTGCAAGATTGTTATAGAACTAATTGGTCAACTAATGTACATACTCTTTTTTTGTAAATGCTAGTGGGCAATTGGACTAAAACTTTGGAAGAGATAAAAAATGGAATAGAAACATCAAGAAACCTTTGTCACTCCTTTCCTCTTAAATTTTTATGCCGAATTCTTTGGAGATGTTTTGTCTGTTTTTTGCTATACAGTCCAGTAACTTCACTGATAAGAGCATGTTTAAGAGGAAGACTTTGACGTGAATTTTCCATAGAAGTGGAAACAAAAAATTCGACTGCTCTTGCAAATGGTTTAGTTGTTTAAGACATGCCTGTGATTGACTTATTGATGTATTAAAACATGAACTGACTTTGCTAAAGAAGGAATACCGCGTTTTGTTTTAGGGAAGTTTGTGGTTACATTTACATTGATTACCCACTCTAGCAATTCCCCAAACGCTTTTTTTAACAGTGCTAATGAATTTTAGCTCAACACAGAGGGAATACGGAGAAGATTGCAGCCTTAGTCTGTAGGTGTCTGGCAGCTGAGGAAACTCCAGCACTCTGAAGCTTTTTTCCCCCTTTTGGTGCCTTTAAAATATGGGAGAGTAAAGGGGAATGAGCGCAATGGCGAAATGATGGAACCTTGCATGTGAAACAGTAATACTTTTTTTTTTTCTTAGCTTGATAGGTTTTGAACTATTGATACACATTTGGATTGATGGGCAGCACATTTTCTGAATTATCCACATTAAAAGTATAAAGGTCAAAATTAAAAACCTAGCTGCAAAGAGATTTCATGCATTTGGGTTTTAGATTACTGTTGCCTTTATGACTGTGACCTCCATTTCACCTCAGTCTCCTTCGCTGTTAGGCCATGCTAACATAAATAGTGTTGGTGCTTGTTCACTCCTTCAGCAAGAGAAGACCCAATTTCAAAGACTTTGGGCCAGAGCTGAAGAGCAGCTCTGGAAATATGCACCTAGAAGTGTGTATGGGAGTCACAGCTCTGCTGGTGGTGATTAGGTTTCTAAGCTATTCAGTTGGCAATATAAGCCATTTCTACTCATACCAAATGATATTTAAAGACAATGCTACTGGCAATGTTTTGGATTCTTTTAGGTGCTTTTGTTTTCTGGTTTGGGCTCTTTTTAGATCTCTGGATTTTGTTATTGTTTTTTCTGTTATCTTTTTTAACACAGATATCTTATATCCAAAAGTTATCCATCTGAATTCTTACTGTAACAAACAGTACTACTGCAACTTATGATTGCTTTAGTTATTCTAAAATACGGTTCTGTTCCTAAGTAACAGATTGTCTTTACTTTCCATGTCTGCTGACTGTGGGATAGTTATTTTTGTCCCCACAGCAGCCTTTCTTATGCCTGAGAGTTTGTGTTCCTTCTCAGGCACCATCAACTGAGTTTACTGCATTTGGATGCAAGCTTTTTGGAGGACCTGGGGTTTGTCACATTGTAGAGCTTCATTTGCTCTTAGGTAGAGCATAGTTAGCCCAAAATGTTTGCTATGGAAGCTGAGAAGGTGAGACAGCAACTTCAGTTCTCACCCAAGCTCACAGTCAAGTAGTGCTTGAAAAGCCTTTTGTTTTCAGTGATGTTGCAGATTTTCATATGAGCCCCAGTCTTGTGTCCTAAGTGTTTCAAGTTAATGTTTTTGGCATTCTTACTGTTAGTATTTTAGATAGCTCTGGTCGTGATGAATAGGACAGATGGCCACTTTTGCAACTGTTATTTCTTGCTCTGCAAACCATCCCTGTCACAGGTTAGAAGACTTCTCAGGCATTCTAATACAGTTTGTATTATTGCTATTTCTCTTTGGTTAAAACTAGGCCATATAAAAAAAGATATTAACACTGCATCTTATTGCATACTGCTAGATTAATTAAATTTGCTATAATGTGGAGAGACTTTCTTTATTCAGACATGTAGGATCACCTATTCTGTGAAATGCAGTGCTGCATAGAAAGCAGATAAAGACTATACTGTTCTTGCTCCAACAGCTATGGCCTAAATGTTAGATGAGACAGGAATGTTTGACTGCAAAATAGGCTGATCAGGGAGGCAAGTGGTTAATGGCATAGTATAAATTGAAGAATAGTCTTTTAGAAACTGACCTTTTTAAAACACATTAAATGCTTTTTGCCCAGCATATCTTATTTTTCTGAAAGCTGCTGGAACATAGAATTAAACTGACCTGCTAAGGTCTAAGTTTTGCTAAACAGCAGTGATAATCTCAGAATTGTAGTTACCTGTGGAAGTATCAAGAGGTTATATTAAAATTAGCCCACAAATTATACAGCTAGAACTTGCTTACGTGTCTTCCATTCAAAACAAAAATATTAAGAAAGCAGTTTTACTTGAAGGGTATTAGCATGTAGTCTTTAATTTTTTTGCAATCTTCAGGTCACACTGCAATTCAGTCCCATGCAAAGATAATATACCCTCAAACTCTTAAAATCTGGTTAAAAAAATTCTCATAAATACAAAAATTTCAAGGAGAATGGGCTTTTAAAGGCTATTTTCACAATTATAGGGTCCTACTTTTACAACCAGAAAATACAGCTATGATTTTTGTTATTGTTAATGAGAGCAATTGAAGGATTGCAAAGAGGAACCTTAATTTCCAGCCTAGAGTATGGAAGAAGTTGCTTTGTGTCTTGATGACCATAGTTATTAGTCAACCTTATAAATAGAAACCAACTTTTTTCTTCCTCCTTCTTCAGGTGCCTCTACATAATTTTGTTCTGGAGAACTAAAATCTTGGCTAGAGAATTTCTCTTGTCGAGCTAGAAAGTTAAAGATAAATTTTTTGAGTAATTGTGGAACTGCACAGGGAGAGAAGCATAGGGGATTGAAGCCTGCATTAAATTTTCTGATGTAGGTGAACAAATTTTTCTTGGATTGGAAACTTTAGGAAAAGGTTGAGAACAGTGATTTTATGTACCTATATTCCATTTATGTTTTTCCTGAATACACAGTTAAGATTCTTCATTTATGATGCTGCGATCTGCTTGCGTTTCCTTCATAACTAAAACTGGTTTGCTGGAATTCCAGTTATTGTATAAAATACCTTTGACCACTGATTTTTCCAGGTGTATGCATATTTCTGTTTTTGTCTTTCCAAATATTTCTGTAGCTGACTAATAACTGATCTTTATTCACCGAAGGTTTTAAGATGTTCTTTGCTGGAGCTGAGCTTCATTTCCATCTGAGAAGATAAGTTCAAACTACTTAGGAAACAGAAGGTTTGGAGAAGGTTCCTGGACAGGTTGGAGACAAGGAGAGAATGACTAGGACGCTGTGTTCTTTGTTTTTCTTTCTGCCATTGTGTACATGAAAAAGTGTCTGTAAAGTTAAGAATATGACACACGGTGTTAGAATGACACACATTTTTCTACTTTCTTCCTGATAGTGCCTGCATACTGCCTATAAGTGCACTTAGTTGATAGGGGTGGATGCTTTCACAAGGATGATCCTAAGCCAAATGCCAACCATCCAGCCAGTAGGAGAAAAAATTGAAACCATCTTCATAGTTAAGTTGCTGTTTCTTACCCCAGCTTCCCTGAGCGCTCTCAGCCAAAAACTGTCAGGCTTCTTTTTGCCTCAGTCAATGGATATTTAATTGTGAGAAATTAGCAAATATGCCCATTTGGTGTAATCAAAGCAGCAAAGTAGAATAGTTCTTGTGGGGAATAAATTAAGCAAACTTAATCAGTGTTGGGGTAGGTTGAGCTGCATCTGACTGTATCTTTCAGCAAAATGTGATAGATTTGGTGTAATCAAAATGCAGATATCCTCTCCAAAACATAATTGTCCATCAGCAGGATCATGACCCAAAAGACTGTACATCTGTGTTTTATATATATAAATATATATATATAAAAAAATATATATATAAATATATATATATATATAAAAATATATATATATAAAAATAGAAGTATATGCACATACACATACACTGCCACACATTTGAACACAGGCCTCCAATCCACAATATGTATATATATATATATGTGTGTGTGTGTGTGTGTGTATGTAACAAAGCCCTAAACAGACACCTCTGGCTTCCTGTACTGAGAAATGAGATCATCTGCTCTACATTTCTTCCTACCCTTGCTTATCTGAGGTGTTGCTCTGCGGTCCTTCTGCAACTCTTTTACGCCAAGTGCCCACTACAGCTTCTCAGTTGGGTCTCTGATCTGGTGTATGATATTAGAGAGCGGGAGAGAGACCAGGATATTGTCCCCTATCGGTTGCAGGGCAGAAGCTCCCTGTTTGAAGGAGTTAATTAAAAGGTCTGCAGTGTCTGTTGAGCAACCTCTCTTCTTTATTAGGTGACTTTCCTGTCACATCCATTCATTGCAAGACCTGATATGTAGGTCTAGTTTTGGGAAAGAAGAAAAGAGGTCTGAAAATTTGTATTAGTAAACAGCAGATCATTTGTTGTTATTGTAATCTTACTTTGCCTTGGAAGTATGACTTATTTCTACTCTTAGTGGCTCCTCAGCTACTAAAACCTCTCGGTCACGTATTTTATTATTGTAGTTGTTTATCATGTTTGACAACTACTGCTTGATGAACATCACTTATTTAACAGATCTTTGGCAGTAGAAGCCTTTAAGTAAGGCACCAGGTATGAAAAGCCATTAGAAAAGAAGTGGTATGTAAAAATACTGTGTCTGGCTGATTCCTGTTCTCAGCCCATTGTGCAGTCTGAATCTGACTAGAGAAATCTTCACATGTTTAGGGGAAGAAATTTTTGAATAATTTCACATTTCCATTAAAATAGTTTTTGTCACTGACATCAAGTCAGCCTTCCTCCTCCCTGTCACTTCACCTGTCTAATGCAGCTTGCCATTGTGTGTCAGTCTAACTGGAAACTACTTTGTAAAGATCACGAATTAGTCCCATGTTGATGCTGTTCAAAAGGAAGAAAAACATGGCAACAACAAACTTTCTGCATTTGCTTTCACTCTGTTCATGTGCCCAAGTCAGTTACTTGGTCTGCATCTTTTCTGTCGAGATTGAATGCTATGAAGCAGTGGTTTTGAAATTTTTTTTCCCTGCATTGGGACGTTGCACTTCAAAAATTTTGGAATTCCCTTTTCATCTTATAGTGAGGAAAACAAGCAGGACTGTAACACCTTGCAATTTGCTTTCAGTGTTTCATTACATGTAACCTGTAGATTCAGTATCTTGGTTATAAGAATAACCTGAAACAAAATATTTAAAATTAGAAGAAAGCCTAATAACTCTGAAGTGTGTGAGCATTCAACCTAAATGCTATATAATTAAAGTAGTATTTAATACGTTCTTACAAATTAAGAATTGTAAACCAGCTATTTTTCCTCTTTCTTGTGGATGAGAGGCAGTGGGCACAAATTGAAACAGAGGAATTTCCATCTGAACAGAAGGAAAAACATTTTACTGCAAGGATGACTGAGCACTGGAACAGGTTGCCCAGAGAGGTTGTGGAGTCTCCATCCTTGGAGACATTCAAAAGCCGTCTGGACACGGTCCTGGGCAGTAGTTTATGAAAGCTGTGAGTTTTAGCTGCCGATTGATTGCCCAGTGTTTTCTTGAGGCAAAGTATTACTTTTCACATTTCAAAAGGCTGAATCAACTGATTAGAAAAGGCTTTTTTGGATTTTATTGTACTTTAAGTCGTTGGTGACAAAAAGGGAGCTGCTTTGTTGGCTGGTATTAGTAGCATAATGTGGGATGTTGCAGGCATGTTGCTCTAAATTCTTTGGATTACTTCATGGTCCAGAGTGAATCCACATTCAGTGTCCAACTGAATCCAAAGTGTCTACGGAACAAAGTAGAAGAACTCTCGATTAATGAGACACTGAAACAATAGTGCTGGAACTTTTCTAGTACCTTAAACTTCATTCCATGTTTGTTTAAACTTGTGTTTTTAGGTTTTAATGTAATTGCAGTGGCCCTGGAGAAAATAAAATGGAAATAACTATTCTTGGCAAATAAAAATGATTTAGCTTTGTTCTGCTTTTCTCTCTCCTAAAGATACTTGCATGAAAATAAATTTTAGGATTTTTCTTTTTTTCTTAATCCCTGGCTTTAAATCAAAATGCTCAGTTTGACATCATCATCATCTCCACAGCAACCGAGTGATTTCATAAAAATATTATGAGGACTATGCAGCACAAGTACATTTCATGTTTTAACAAAACTGCTGTTGCTTTATGCAAATATATGTGATACAATAGACTGTCAGAGGAGAAGCCAAAATCATTCAAGCTAAAACCAGAATAGTTTCTAATTAAAATGTATTAAAATGTTGGAACTATTTCCCCAGTTTCTTAAGGAGATGAGAGATTTTTAATCATTTTTGTCAAGTATCTTAAAACTTTTGCAAATTCTGGAAAGTTGTTGTAAATTCTTTAATAATTTTGAGCTGCTGCAAGTCACTGATAGATCAGCCTTTATTATTTCAATAACTGCCTTATGTAACTGCCTTAAGTCTTTGTTGGATTATTTTATATTCCCACTTGAAACTGCAAATTATTTCCAAGTACCCTCTTAAATAGCTTCAACTTTCTTTTCAGGCCCTTATCAAGAATGAAGGTCACATGCCACAGTGGCCTGTAGCAACTGTATAAGCTGCTAATATTAAAGCACCAAGAATTTGGTTGTTATTAATACTGAAGATAAGAACTGTAAAAGAAGATGTAAAACTGCCTTTACTTTGGAATTGCTGTGTGTTTAAGGAGATTACCTGGTAATTTAAAACCGAAATCCACATGATGGGAGTTGGACAAAGGGTGGCGAGTTCAGTTCACGAGATCCATTGCGTGCAGGCAAAAGAGAGTATATTTGTACACTTGTATTTTAGCGTGTGTATTCTGAAATTGCAGGTGACAATCTGTAATGGAGACAGATATGTTTTGTGATTAAAGATCTGGATTTTCCATGGACAGAGGTTGCCTAGCTTATTTATCTGTGGGAAAGGTGGGTATTTCATATGCTATCATTCTTTCAGTTGTCATAGAACATAGGCACGCTGACCATGGTCCAGTACCCAACTGCACTGGGTGCTGTACATATTATGAAAAGAAAAAAGAAAGAAAAAAAAAAAAGAAGAAAGGAAAGGCGCTCTGCTTTTTTTCATCATGTTTCAGTAGCACAGTGCTGTTATTTGCCTGAGACTCTGCTGAAATGCTGCTGTTCTTGTATCTGTTGGCTATGAGGAAAGGCTCCTGACCGCAGGAGTTGAGATTTTCTTTGAGTCCCACCATTTGTAGCTTTTAATAAGTTTGCTCTGTGTGTGTGATGCTGTCTGCTTCCATTATGCAGTTGTCTTTTGTTCTTTTTAAGATTGTAGAATCGGATCCATACATACGTAGGGATTCATGCCGACTCCCACATCCTTCCCAGCTCTCTGAGCTACTGAGGTGTAGCGTTCTGAATAGACTTGAATAGATGGATCTGGTTATAAATAGGACCTTGAAAAGCGAACTTTTGTGTTCAATCAAAGAAGAAAACACCACACTGAAACAAAAGGCATTTACTTGTCAGTTATTCCTACATAATTCTTGTCACACAATTATTAGTGAGACACGTAATGTATAGGAACTTTTCTCCAGCTCATTTCTTTCACTTGCTTATTCACGAGCGTGATGTCACAGCTAGCAGCAGTTACTTTAGCAATACCTTGATATTGGCCTTCGCATAGTTGTTATAGGCACTCGTTGCACATCCATATAATATTTTTTTTCCTTATAACTATAGAATTACTAGTTAGCTAAATGCAGATCAGTCTGTTGCGATACCCCGCTATAACGGCGCTGTCCACTCCTGGTTTGTTTTCTTTGAAGACCAGCAGGTCAGCAGTTATTGCTGCAAACAATCCTGCTCACTCACTGGGACTTAGTGTCACGGTTTAAATTCCATTACACTGACATTCTGAACAGAAAATTGCGCAGAAAAATTTTGCAACGCTGTTCAGAGTATATGTTGCTGCTGCTGTTTTCTGTCTTGGTTCCATGCTTTGTGAAGCAGAAGATAAAGTATGAGAGGATATTTTTAGGATGCCATCTGTGTTGCATGGTGTCAGGCAGAGCGCGGGACTTTGAAGAATTTCCTGGGTCATGCAGCATTGTGTGTATGTGTTTTGTTTTGTTTTCCCCCCTGGAATCTTTAACTGTGATTGTTCTTGATAGAAGCAGCTGATCGTTTAGACTGAAAGCTGCTTCATGCCGGACTGGTGGCACAGTGAGCACTTGGGTGTTTGGGGACTGGAGCTAGGAGCCGGATGAAACCAAGTGACTGTCCTCATTGACCAGTGAGTTTTCAGGAACGTTGAGCATTAGGACCTTGGAAAGGCCTGTTGGTAGTTTGTGCATTGCAGCCTGTGACAGCTTTCCTAGACCTCACTAGTGCTCTGTGCAGTGGTGAGATGCCTCCTGAAGGTGCCACCTTGTTAGAACCATGGTGTTATGTGACCTTCTGTCCTAGTTGTGGCTTGCCTGTTGATTAGTCCTGCTCCAAATAAGCATTTTACGCTAACAACGTCAGGTGTCAGATAAAATTTATGCTGCCCTAATACTCACTACTCCCTAACGATTTTTGACTGATACTGGTATCTGTTGTTCTACTTCTTCTAGGAGCTACTTTTGATCTTGCTGTTACACTGAAGAAGTTTTCTACCCTTTGGTTCTATGAGTGGGAAGACTGTTATCTTGATAAATGTAAGCCTTAGCTTTAGCTCCAGAAAATGAATTGCTAGTACTGGGGTGACTGCTTTTGGAAGATAAACATGAGGCAGAGGATATTTAGAGTTTATGGCTGATGCACTGGGTATACAGTAGTACTATTGTAGCTGTACAAGCCCAGGGAAAATCAAAAGGGAGAGTCTATAAACTGGACTGAGGATGCCACCAAATATGTTTTAGCAGGTTGACATTCATAATACTTAACTATGTCTCCATTTCTGAAAGGTGTAAGGAAGCAAAAGGGAGAGCAGAATTATAATAGAGTTAGCATTCCTCACATCTGTCTGGTGAGCAGGAGAAGGCAGTATTCTTGAGAGACATCTGTAGGTTGATGAAAGTCTGATTTCACCATTCTCATTAGCTGTTTATTTGTAAACTGTTTTCTTATGGGAGGATCACTAATACATACTATGTATGATTATTGTGTTTCTTCCAGTGAGTGGTGAGCTGTAGTTTGCTAAGATGCACTGGGATATGTCAACAGTACATAATGGCCTTAGCAAACTCGCGAATGCTAATAGAAAGCAGAAGCCGTCATCCTTTTGTGTTCTTGTGGATCACAATAGTGAAGATCATCTGGGTAAGAAAGTATTGTAGAGGAGCTATGAGAGAATAGGGAATATTGTTTGAGGAAGAAAATGGTCTGATTTGGTCGGAGTATCATAGCCCTTTATTACAGCTCGGTGGAGACTGACTGGAGAGCAGAAGTTTGTTTTTTCATAATGACATGAAAGGTGAAAGGGTTGTTTCTGCTTTTAACAAAGAGTTGGTTTTGAATTTCTGTTTCTCACATGTTCTTCATGTTGTGTTGCAGGAAGCAAACTTACTTTTTTTTTTTCCATGAACAGTCGTTGCATCCTTGTCCTAGTCCAGAGCTTGACTACCAACTATAGCGCAGTTTGCTTCTAGCTGCATTTTCTGACATGCTTAATTTTTTGGAGTGGACAGTACTGATTGCAGTAATATTCTTTTTCCTTTTGTTAAATAATTTTGCTGAGCAACGATCAATGCCTAGCTATTTTTACCTTACTATTAGACTAATATTTTATGGTCCTTCTGTTTTCCAGGCCTTTAAATAGGAAAACAGTAGGAGTACACAGTCTAAAAGTCTTCTTACATAGCCCATTGTTTCGATATTCTTGGAATATTTTTCCGTACACTAACTCACCTTTGCATCTGCACCTACTTGGAAGCATTTGGACAAATTGGAAAATAATGTGTTTGCAGGATGGCACAAACATTTTCCAGTGCATATGTAAGACTGTAACTGTGTCTTGGTCCTCTGATTAGTTTGCATGGAAAAATACTATGGCCTTTTGGAAATGTCCTTGTACAAGAATACGTCTTATGAATAAGCCAGCTACATTTGCTTTGGGACTTTGAAAGTAGGATCAAAGCTAACATGTAATTGCCCAATAAAGTAGATCTGTTCGCTTTGATGCACTTGGGGGAAGCGAGGCTTCCACTTCTCATGGTGCGGAAGCTGGACTGGGAATTTTCCAGAGATTTGTAATTTTGACAGATTGAAGACAAATGAAAATAGTTTTGCTTGAGATTTTCTGTCTCCATCAGCTAGCAGGTTTTCTTCTGCTTTGCCACAGTGTGGATAGGCTCAGCACAGCTGTCTAGTTTCAGCAGTGTTTATTCTGTAGCTCTACACACTGAATCAGCGTGTAGAATCCAGACAGCATTGTTGATTAGTGTTAATGTTTCTTTTTCTAAGCTTGACAGACAGCCTTGTATGTTTTCAGCCAAAGGAAAGCAGTAACTGCTACTTAAGTTGGTAGGCTTCCACCTTTGCAAAATGCAATTGTAAGCCCAACATGTTAAACTCTGAGGATGCAAATTGATTTTAGAAAGTGAATGTTTTTATCTCAAGGCTGCTGATCATTAAGGAAACTGTTCTTACTGGTCAGACTGAATGCAATATGAGTACCTGCTTAGCAGTTATCAGCTACTCTTAAAGTACTTACCTTTGGGTAGGTAGTAGCAAATGCCATCTGATTATATATTCATGGGAATAACATACATTTTAGGAGGTCTGTTGAGAGTGTCTTTTTGATCTGCTTTCTGAGTGGTTTCCTTGCAGTGATCCAATTCCTTCTATACTGAGCTCGTCTATGTCTCGCTCGTGAACTTGCCAGTAATGGTGAGTTCTGTCTGGGTCACTTTACCTTTTCAGATCACAATCAAGTTCTTTTACTTAGGTTTTGACAATGCAGAAAGAATAACAATGCTTTTTTTTTTTTTAAGGTAAGAATACCAGATGCATGCTAAGCTAAAATGACTAAAAAATGCTCATTAAAAGTGACCATTTGGGCAGCTGAAATAGGAGATGGTGCCCTGGACAGATGTTGATACAGACCACCTTTTTAACTTATGTTTATTAATATTACTGTAAATATGTAAGAAAGGTAATTCTCAGCTATGTAAGCAAATTAGTTGTATTAAAATGCAAACTTCAGTGTTATTTTACTCATGCAGTATTAATAGAGTTCTGGTGTGAATTCAAACTTGGTCTGTAACTGCATTTTAACTGGCTTCCTATGCTTCAGTCACTCATTTAAACAGAAATGCAAGGTCAAACCCTGGCTTGATCTCCTTTTGAGTCACACATTTTGAAAGGGTATGTATATTTTTAGCCAGAAGGAAACATTATGATCATCTAGTCAGACCTGCTACATAAACTGGGCCACATGCATTTGGCTATTACAGGTAGACTCAATAACTTATGATGAAACTAAAGAATACCTCTAGAAGACATAAGGTTTCAATCTTGACTTGAGATCTTTTAGTGGTGGAGAACACACTGTGTTCTTTGGTAGCATTTAAGAATGGAAGGGCTTTTAAAAAATGCTTTTAATTTCAACATGAAGGTACTAGAGCTTGTGATCATTTGTTGGGCCTCTCATTTCAATCATCTTCTCTTTGTATGTGCTTCTAGGTAGTGTTCCCGAAAATTAAACAGATGGAGCTCCCTAACTCTCTACAATGAGGCAGATCTGCCAGAACTCCAACTCTGTGCATGGAGAAAGGCAGTTCTCAAGCATTTTACCTGCTTGAAGCCAGGAATTTTAATGACAATGAGATAGAGGGAGACATCTTTTCCTCCATCAACTTTCTTCTTCACTCTTGAGCTGTATTCAAGTTAAGCTGTGAGGAAGAAACAGAATTTCAAAAGTTTCTCTCTTCATCTTTCTTAGTACTTGCTGCTGGCCCAATAAATTTTCGGGAATATTGTAACAAAGCCCAAATGTTCTTGGGTCCCCATCACTTTCTACTCCATCCAAATTGTGGCTACTAAAATGATCTTCACTGTAACAGTAGAAAATTCAGACGTTTTATATTTACCATTTAGGTTGATGCTATATTGTCATTAATTCTGATTTTCCTGCTGCCCTGTCTCTCTAGGGCTTATTCTCTTCTTCTGTCTTCTTTCCTGTGTGGTGCAGACATTACTTTACTGGTTCTCTTGTATCTTTTGATGTCACATAACATCTGACTTTTTTTCCTTCTGCGTTATGCGTGACAAATATATTAATAGAATTGGTTGGAAACTGAATATATTCTTTGATTCCCAGTGGATTCTGTTTTGTGTTATACAGCTACATTTTCCTGGGAGGGGTCTGTTTTCATTTCTTGTTGAGAGTGGAAGTGAGATTGAAAATGCATATCAATGTAAATTGACTGAGCACCAGTCAACAAGGAGGAAAGAGCTCAGCTGGAGAAAATGTACTGAAATAAAGATCAAGGTGCAAGGGATGCTACAGATAAGAACAGCTCCAGCATGCAAATCAGCCCATGTTCTGTCCCTCGCTGAAAGAGCTTTCCCTTTCTCTGTGCACCCTTGGTGTCCCTCTTGCTGAACATCATTGGTAATGGAAAGGATTAGGGTTTTTTCAATTTGCTACCTATATTGCTTGAAATGCATGGTGCTGGCTTCATATGCAATCTAAAGCACAAATACACATAGCTGATGTTGGCTAAAACTTTATTTATCTGTAGGAATGAAAATCCCCTTTAACATTTTCTGTATGTTATTCCATTTTTTTCTCTGGTATGTCCTGATGTTATTACAAGTTTAGTTTCTTCCTTGAAGCCTATATTCCATGTTCTCTTCTGGTTTTAAAAAATAAATGTTGGATGCTGGAGAGCTTTCTTCACTAAACCTTAATTAATAAAAATAACTGCTATTTATTCAGTGTTAACATCTGCTACAAAGCTTCTCTTTGTAAAGGGCGATAACAAACATTATCCCTCTCAGATCTGCTTTATCAAATGCCTCCTCACATGATTGCAGAGATGTCAGGCCTATTAGCTCATGGTTGGTTTTATTTCAGATTGTTTTTTGTCTTTATGGAGAGAAAATAGAGTAAAATGGGGAACTTTTTCCAGTAACGAACCATGTCACCTAAGACCATTTATATGAATGTCAGTAAACATGATCTGAGTGTACCAAAGGAAAAGCACATGGTGTCTGTGAGTCAGTTTACGTCAGGCATGCTACCTGTGCGCTTGTAGTGCTTGCTGGCATCAGGTTACTTAGCCCACTTTCAACTGTTAATAAAACTGGGAACAATTTCAGAATAGTCCTGAAAGCATTATTTTCACCATTTCCCGAAGCAAAATCTGCTAGTGATGTCTGTCATCAGGAGCAGTTCTTATTATGTCTCTGTGTGCAGCTTGAGCTTTGTCCACAGCTGGGAATGGATGAAAAGCTAAATTAAATATTTCTCTTCTTAGCACTGGTATGGCTGCATTCACATCAGTTCTTCTGAAGCTGTAACATAATATAATAGAGGAGCTTTTCCTTGCTTGGGATCTAACAGACATTTCAAATGGAGGTTGGTGGGTTATACCTCAATGAACCTGTTACCCGGGGCTAGTCATCCCTTTCCTCTCCTGTTGCCCCGGGTATAGAAAAATGTGGCAATAGACCGCATGAAATGAAGGAAGCCGTGGTCTGCGACTACTGCTTGGATTGCAGGTCTGCAGTGCCTCTGATATACTGACCTGACCAACTTCAGCCTGTCTTTCAGTATGGTTTGAAAGAAACTTGCAGTGACAAAACATAATCCAAAGAAAGCAGAAAAATGGCAGATAGGCTTGAGCAGGTTTTGTGTTGGGTTTCCCAAAACTGCTCATTTCAGTAAAACCAAAGCAATAGAGGCTGAAGTATGAATATCAACATGTGCTCTTTTCCTTTGGTGTTTGCAGCCTCAGTTTCTTTATGCTTAGATTTCTAGGACAGTGTAAAATTTGAACTTAATGACAGGCAAAATATGATACTGATTGTATTTTTAATGGATATAGATATTTGAAATGTTTTTACTTTACGTGTACTTGTTGCAGCAGTGTAGAAAGCTTCCCCCCCCCCCCCCCAAAGTTCCCAATTGCTCTAGAGTGCCAGATTCTTGCAGAGGGAGCTAAAATAAATCTCTGCTTACTACAAGATGATTACATTTAGGGCAGCATGTACTTTAGAAAATAAACATTTTTAGATTCTCAGCTTCACAATTACACTTTGATTTTTGCAACTGCCTCCACACAGATATCTGTACAAGCACAGATTTAGAAATCCAGCTGTGGACTCTTGTTGTTGAGGCCTAGCATAACACACCTTCAGGTGTGTTTTTTTTCTTTTAAAATAACTCTTAAATTTTTATTATAAAAAGCCCTTTTCATACACTTCTTAGAAAATATTCTTAGGTTGTTATTTAATTTTTAAATGACCCATTTAAGATGAGGAAAAATTTACTGATGATTCTTAACTGAACATATGAGTGAGGATATAATGCTGTTGCACAGACACCCCCACCATACACCCCCCCCCCCCCCCCCATTTTCTGCAGTAGTCTAGTGTGCTGCTAGAATTGCATTTGCAGTCTAGGTGGTGCATTCACTGTTACAGTTTACCATTGCTGTGGAGAGTCAGGAAAGAGGTAGTCATATATTCTTGATAAAGTTTCTGATGTTTAATCCTTAGACGAGGCCAAGATTTTATGTCTTGCCCCCTTTGTCTGTTTTTCTGCATTAGAGACATGTGTTTTCACAAGGTTTTTTTGGGGTTTTTTTTTTTTTTTTGGAAAATCCAGGTATGCTTACAAAGTAATTTTTTTGGATTAGAAATAGGTTAGTGTGCTGAATTGACTATCAGATGATGGTTATCATGGCAACAGGCAAGATGTTATCAAAGTATTTTGAAAGAGGAATGGGAAATTATAGCAGGCACAAATGGAGGGGATGAATCCACTCATTGCCAGAAACAGCAAATGGATGGCATGGTATGTCAAGGAGGAGAAGGATGACAGGCCTTATTCCACAGTGGAAATAGAATATTTTTTAATCCAGTGTTTTAGAAAAAGTTTTCTGTTTAGTCATTTTGGGTTTGTGGTAATAAATACAATTTATATTTTAGCTGTCACTGGCTGGTTGTTTGATTTGCAGAAAAATTTAGATTCTGTGCTTTGGAATTGGCAGTGTCAAAAAAGTCTACACTGTAAGTTTAAATAATTTAAAATGGTGGAAGTAGGATGTAGAAGTACCAGTAAACCAAATAATTATATTGGAGTTCAGTCTCTTACTGAGTTGCTTTCTTGGACAACTTGGTAAATCTGAGCATTTTATTTTTGCCACCTATCAGCTGAGCGGTGCGTATGGTACTCTGAAATCCTTAGGTAAACGATGCTAGAAGCAGAAAAATCTATTTGGTAAAGATGGTGTAAAGTCGAATCCAAGCAGAGAGGTATGTTGAAAGAATTGGATAGTTGAATACTTACATGACTTGTTAACGTGTGCTTGTTTAAGAACTGCAGGGTTGCATAAGGGAAGCAGTTGTAACAAAAATGTTGAATAACTTAGTGTAAATGTGAAATCAGTAAACATGACCATCTAAAGCAGTACCTAATTTATCTAAGGTGAACATTTATTTTCATCATTCATTCTGTTGTTTGAATTCTTCTTTTAAATGACACTTCGACATCTTTTGTATGAATTATGCATATTAATGTAATTGTATTTACTTGTAGGTGGCTCTAACCAAGAGAGCTGATCCAGCTGAGTTGAAAACAATATTTTTGAAGGTATGTATAAAGTAAATATTTTACTCTTTCAGCTTAAATATTTCATATCTTTTGCTCCTTTATTGCAGCATACAACTCTTGATAGTTTTTCCAACCATTAATCATTCACTGTATTATTACCATGTTAGACTTAAATACCACTATCAGAATTGAACAATGCTCACCAAGAAGTCAGATACATTCCTGAGTGATTATTGTATTGACTCAGAAGAAGTATTACTATCTTAGAAAAAAAACCGCATTGTTCAGAGAATGGGGTGGGAGTTTCAATATTGCTCCTACACATGGTCTAACAGCAAGGTGTCTACACTAACATTTTATCATTTGGTAAACTTCCTTCTCCTATTCTTGCTTCCTTCCTGCCATCAGTGATATCTGTGCTTTTTTAGCTCCATAGAAGTGTTGGGAAGATCACCATGTGAAATAGTGGCCACGTTTTAGTTTCACAATCCTGTGTTGTCCTGCTATAGAAGTACTGTTGTAAACAGTGAAATGACTCTTGTACTTGCTTGCATACATGAAGATGAGTGTACTTTAGTGTTTTGTTCAAATATGGTGATCCATTTCCTAAATGTAAAGGAATATTCCTAATCTTTCTAAAATCTATTAGTACAATGTCTGTAGTAGTGCAGAAGTTTGGAATAAAAGAACTATACAGAGATTGATGAGGCTGGAGAATACGTGTAAGTGAGGTAGGTGCTACAGTGACCTCTTGAATCTGAATTATTTTTATGAAGGGGTTGAGTGGCTGAGAGAGCTAATACCTTTTTAAGTTCCTTCTTCCACATTCCGTCTCTCCAGTGTCATGCCCCAGTCTCTGTGAGCTTCCTGGCATGTTTTTCCATTGGCCCTTATGATCTGTTATTAATGATGTATGTAGGTGCCACTGTGAATATGTCCATATTTATAGTTTTATCGTATACTATGTAGGTGCCACTATGAATATGTCACTATTTGTAGTTTTATCATATACTGTTCATATTTATACCCCTGAAATTGAATTTTCAGTTGGGAAAATTAAGATTTAACTTACTAAATCCTGGAACTGATATTTGTCAGGAGAGGAGAAAGTCCCTTGAAAAAGAATGGGATTTTCATAGGAAAATTTTTGAAGAACAAGACAAAGACGGCAGAGAAGGCAGATGAGGAATAGACTGCTGACTCGGGGAGAAGATGGCAGCATTGAGGAAGGAGATGAACACGTTAAGAAGTCGTCTGGTCCCTGCTGGAGCAAGAGAAGTTCAGTTGTGGGTGGATTGGTTGGTTTGTTGAGAATACCGTGAAACTTGTTTCATGCCTGTGTTTCTGAAGATTTAAACTCTCTTAGCTTTCAGCTGCTGTGAATTGGATGGGTCAGAGCTGAGCTCATGAAATACTGCCTCCTGCCCCTTTTTCTTGCCTTTTCTGCTATCCCCACCATTGAAAAGATCTCGATAATTGGAAGAATGAAATATGGTCTCAACGTTTTGTTCAGTGTAATACAGAAATTGGTATGCCACTCACTGAGAAAGGACAGAGAGGATGCCTGACTATGGCATGTTGTTTTGTACACTACAGGCAAGCTATGGCCAGAGTGTTAATTAAACTGTAAACTGCTTCAGATGATTCCGAGTGGTGAGGCCAATACAGTTGTTTCTGCAGATTGTAGAATCTTCTTTTTGTGAAATAGCTTGACAGCCATTTTTAAAACTCAATTAAGAGTTAAAATATACGGTTTCCAAGCAGGAATGATGTTTGCTGTGTAGAAATAAATATGAGGCTGTCAGTTTAAATACAGCTCATTACAGTGAACTTTCAGAATTTTTAGTACATCAAAACCACAATAAAATGTTTGCAAATCTTATTTAAAATGGGGTTGAACTGGTTAATATTTGACTATCTAAAATGTATGGAAATAAGTTACCAAAAAGCCATTAAGTACTATTGTATAATATCAAATTCTCTGTGGGTATAATTGCCGAAGTATGGAAAAATACAGTTGTAAAGAACTATATTTTTTTAATGTCTCTTTTCCAAAACCAATAGAATTGATGTTTTTCTCTTTTTGTTATGATAATTTCTAAAAGTAACTCTACTTTTTCTAAGTCTTCCACCATAACCCCTAAGAGATTAGATTTTAGTCAAAGTGATCAAGCTGACATTTTCCAAGGTCATTTTCTATATGTAGTATAGTGTACGTGATTGGACTTCAAATACACTTGAGTAAATCACAATGACAAGAAACAGGGGGACACTGAAACCTTGTGCTGTTTTCTGTTATTGAGTGCCCTAGCAGGGGGTTAGCCTGGAAGAAAAAAATGAAATATAGAAGCATAGACTGTCTGACTTATTTGATTTGTTTCTCAATAGCGGCTGTGTTAAAACTTTTTGAGGCTGGGATTCTGAAAGATTCTGTCTCCCTGCAAATGATTACATTGAAATGAATTGATCTGCTCGTTCTTATAAAAGTATACAATTGAAAATTCCTTGCAATGTATCAGCTAGAAAGCTTGCTTTATGAGCCATGTCTATTGAAACATGAATCCTTAAATGCTAACCCATATATAGATGCCAAAGCAAGTTATATTTTGTTTGGGCTTGCTTCTCTGAAGCCTTGTTCCTTGAAGATGTTGCTGTATCTGAAGACTGTATTTATATAGCACTAGAAGAAAATAATCTACTTACTGTTGCACTTTGGCGTCCTTCTGAGAGTTATATGCCTACAGCAGGTATAACGGTACTCTGCAGGCACTGGTATGACTCTATGAAATGAAAACTGGCAGTTTTCTTCCCTTAGCAGAGGCATAGCAATGTAAAACAAAACATGTCTTTGCTATTTTGTGGTGTTCTTCAATAGGCATCTAATTTATTTATTACTTCAGTGTGGATAATGCTCTGTGGGGAGCTGCAGAAATGTTTTATCATCCCATCTCAAAAAAAAATCAGAGAAATTAGTAAGTTGCCTTCCTGTTCCCAATGCATGTTTGTTATCCCGAGACAGACCTGTTTCACATAAAGATAGCACATGATGCTGTAAATATTGCTTAGGATATTTTTTCTCTTAACTGTTGTCTTTTATCATCTTCTCCTCCCTCCCCCCCAAAAAATACATTTTTAGAGTTGATTTCAAGCTTACCTTTGTACAGAAAATTAGGGCTTTTAAATCAGGATAAGGGTGGTAACAACGGCAATTTTATTTATGTATTATCTTCAAAATATTTTTAATATCAAAAAAAGGAACATGAAACTTGTTACTGCTGGCCTCCCATGGAGCAAATAGGCTTGGGCGTGTTGAGTGCTGTTTTTGGACTGATATGCAAAATAGTAATTCTGGCATAAAGGAGGAGCAGTGAATGCAAGAGGTGTTTGGTAAGATCTCGGATCACTCTTCTTGTTTTTAAATGTGCTAAATTGCCGTGTCCATGTTCTTGCTTCCTCTTACATTTTTTTTTCTGCAAATCGCTACTCTCTGGTCTTCTTTCATCATTTTAACTAAGGAAGAAAATCCATAGGTTCTTCTTTACTTAGGGACGAGCTATGGCTGAATTTGCTGTTGTGCAGTTACTCCAGAAGAGCACCCTCAGGTGGACACTCCTGTGGGATGATTTACTCCACTAGCACAGCAAAGTCATTTCTCAGGTGCAAACCCTCCTTTTTATGCTGAAATACATTGGCTACACAAAGGTGTTGTTTTAGCTAAATAAAATATGCTGGTGTGTCTCCTACTTGTTACAGTTTTCATTGGGCCTAAAATGCCATATACTTGTTTGCAAATGTGAGCATACTTAGTGTTCTGCTTTGAAAAAACATTCTATACTGGAGTATTAGCTATTTCTAGTCTAAATATGGAGAAAATGTTGACACAATGAACTAATAGTCATAATCTGTAGCTCTTTTGGCTGGGAAGCCAAGCCTTCAGCTGTTCCATTACTTCCCATGGACTCAGTCCTGATTCAATGTAGATTATAGGTTCTTCAGAGCAGGAGTTGTCTTACTGCTGTACTGTAAGCCTGGTCCTGATTGGAAATAGTGGGTAGCCTAGAGAAGGATGAATCTGAGGCACTAAATATTTTATTTATTTAACAGTATGCAAGTGTGGAGAAGAATGGAGAATTCTTCATGTCTCCTAATGACTTTGTCACACGGTACCTGAAGATAATTGGAGATGGCTTGCCTAATGCGAGCACTGTACAGCTCCTTGCAGGTGTGGTTGATCAGACCAAAGATGGGTAAGTGTTATTTTTTTTTCATTTTTGTTCATTTAGAAAATACAAAACCATTCTGTCCAAAACAATCTGGGTCCCCAAGAGGTGTTCCCCCTGCCTCCCCTCCCCCCGCCAATACATAAAGGAATTCAGTATCTTTTAAGTGGAATGAGTAATAACTGTGTGTTGCGATATGTAGCTGAGCAAGCTCTTTTCTGTCCGCTATATATTTCTAATCCATTGAACCTTTCATGTTTGTTGGCTGGATCCCCTAACTCCTGCTTTCCTTTCCCTCCATGATTCCTTCTGTCCCTGTTTACTTCATATATTTGTCACAGACGCACATTCAAATAGCGATTTAAAATAGGTTTGGATGGTGTAGGAAGAGATCGTAGAAAAAAGTGCCCGTTTGCTTTGTTTTGCCATAGTACTGTTAAGTTTTTGCCACCACTTTTCCCTCAAGAGGGAGGAGGAACAACTAAGGTATTTAGGGAGCCACTTTGCAGGCCTGGGAAGACGAGTGATGTTGGTTGCATATGGTTTGCATTTGAAAGGCTGACTTTGCCAATAGACAAGATTAGCTACCCCTCCACCTTCCTCCCGCCTTCTTTAATGAAATCCTAGCTTTTGCTTTTGGTGCTTGCCCAGGCAAGCTGTCTCTTCACCCATATGAATGCATTTTTTGAACCCTGCCTTTAAAGTATCTTTAGAGAAACTTTAGAATAATTAGCTATGGACTTAAAGTCTGTAGTTGTGGCATTTTTAGAAACCAGAAAACTTCAGGCATGACTCATATCAGCAGTTGCACAGAGTAAAATGTGAGATAAATAAAGCATGACTAGAGAATGCAGGCTTCCTAGCAAACAGACGCATATATAACTGAACTTCTGTGATGGTTTCTGTGCCCTCTTTTCTGCTCAGCTGACCTCATATATCTGGCAGGTGAGCACCTTAAGCCTTGCAGACAAGTTAATGTGATGTTTGTTATCCCTGATAAAAGAATCCTGTAAAAAGTTACGTTGGTAACATTGGCATAATGGTAGCAAGAAAGTAGTGGCTTCAGCTGGCATTTGACTGAAAATGCTAAATCTTTCTCAGATTTCAACCACTCTTCCCTTGGTTTGGTGCCGGTAAAAACTGCATTTTCTACATTACATGGCTTCAAATCCATTTTGTAATAAGAAGATTGTGAGTATAATCCGTACCTTGTGATTTGGATCTCCCTCACAAGTAGAGGCTGGTGTCAGAAAGAGCAAAATGTGAAACTGTAGCCTATGTGAACTTGCTGACAAGTTTGGGATTTCATAACTTGGCATGATGTTGCAGGAGTTTTGCAGGTTTTGCTGGGTAATACTGAGGCCTCTAATTGCAGCTTTTTGCCAAGAGTAAGGTCTGTTTCTGCAGTCCTCAGCGTGCAGTGACTGGGGACTCCGTGTTTCTAACATGTCTTTGGAGAGGCTCTTCTCATACTCAGACTTTCTTCTGATTTAGCTGGTATACTATTATGCAAATTAATGGAGAAAGTTCTGAAAGTGATTAGCTTTCCTCTCCAATCTGGCATTGCAGCTTTGTGTTGTTTTTTGGTTTTTTTCTTTTTTTTGGGGGGGGGGGGGTGTTGGTGATGCATAAAGTAATTCTTCTTGAACTGGCTATCTGGACTAGCCTTTTTTTGGTTCCTGGAATGAAATCTGTTAAGAATGGCAATGGGACCTTTTGGCCTTCTATTGAATTCTCCCCACCTTGGCAGTCTTTTGAGTTCAGAGCCTCTAGTTTCAAACTGAAGTACAAAACTGTTTTTGTTACTGTTCATTTTTAATACGCTGATTAATTTTTAGAGGCTCATAAGCTTTAACGTCATGAGAGCCTGTTTGATAATTCAGCTTTATTTCTAGTATAAAGAAGAAGATAGCTTGCAAGGGCAATGACAAGTTCATTTTGTTATAGTGTTAATGGCTTAAAGTAGCGGGGTTCTGAAAATGCCACTACATTATTTCCACAGCATTTATCCACTGCCTCAGATCCTTGCTCCCTTCTAGAGAAGCATCTGTTCCTCATGATCAGTGAGTGTGACCACTCTTCACCAAAAAAGTCTGAGCCCAGAATCACAAAGGTTGTCCCTAGCGCTTCTTCAAACACTTTAATTTCTTTTGATTTCAGTGAGAAGTTATGTACAGATGCCGAGTGTAGCCAGTGAGAGATACTGAAATCTGTAAGTCACATGGATAGAAAGAAGCAAGACAGCAAAAGAGCTCCTCATTCATTAGCAGAATAAAGAGGCTGGTAGAGAGTTGCTTACCCCTGAGTTGCAGAAGTCCTTAGTGCGAACCACGTGCATGGAAATGAACTTCATGCTACGTTTTCTCTCTTGTTCAGATGAGGTTTCTAAGCAGATTGTCAGCAGTTAACAGAATCTGTAAATTCTGTGGCAATAGGCAATGCAGAGTGGACCAGGCAGATGAAATGGGCACGACACTGGTAATTCCCTTCTTACGTGTTTTTTCTCGGAAACCTGAACTGGAAAGAGAAGGGCACAAGCGAAGAACGGTGTTTTTTTGCATACTGTCACAGGTTTTTTGGCCACTGTCACTGTGGTTGCTGTAGGCAGAGTCTCTTGCGTTGTAGCTTCAGCACAATTTTTGCATGGCCAGGACTTAGGGATCTGAGGGTAGCTGCAGAAGCTACTGTTGCTGTGACCCCTTAAAGGGGACTCAGGTGTCTAGCTCTGGTGTCCAGTCAATATCTGTTGCCATGGGAGCAAGTTTTATCTCTATCTTAAGACTGGGCATAGGGATCTTTGGAGGTAGATTTTTCTGCTGTCCTCTTTCTGAGGCATCTTTTTAAGGTTTACTTTAAGAAAATCCTTTTCTGGCCGATGACCAGAGAAGCCTTTTAACCTAGTGGGCCAGGAGTAAAGCAGATTGGGGCAGGGGGGAATCAATATCTATATTCATCTATCTCATATGGCTGTAGGTTGTATCAAACAGACTTATGAGCCCTGTCTAGTTTCTGGCCTTAAGTTTCCCATTCCTGGTTTCAGTTGAAAAAATGCTTCAGCTGGATCAGAAACTCTTCCAACAATACAGTGGCTGTATTAAGGCGTATCTGCAGCAGTCCGGGCGCTTCCCATCCTGCCCCCTGTAACATAATATTTTTCTGTCTTTTGTTGTACTTTTAAACACCTAACAAAATAAGTATTTACTATGAATCTCTGTTTGGACTGTAGTAACTAACACTTTACTGAGAAATACTGTATGCTTTCTTTTTAGAAAGGACAAACTATTTTAAAATAACACTTGGAAATGCCAGCACTTTCCACTATTGGATATAAATTTATCCCCTAATGCACCAATTTACACTATACTAGTTTACCTAGGTTGCAGCATAAAATAATAGATGTAGCTTCAATTTGTGTCCCATTATGTTATCATGTTTAAATTGCTGATACAGTAAAAACATAGGCATTGATTTCTGAGGAAACCTCTTCATCATTACATTTGTATGTATTATTACAGTACGTAAGGGCTTTTTTCCTTTGTATGGCTACATGTGGACTTTCTGTGGTGGAAAAGCATTACGTCTGTGTGGTGCCCAGATACCTTTGGGCATGAGCACCGAAAGAAAAAGCATGGAGGAAGGAGGAGAGGTTGTAAATAGTGATCTTGCTCCACTGTACCCAGTTGTTGCTTTTGGCTCGTAGCTCTAGTGTGCGGATATTCTGAAAATATCAGAATTTCAATCTTCCTGCGTAAACTGTGCAGTGTTGCCACTGTTAATGAGGACATGAAGGCAAAGGAAGATTTTGGCCGGTTGGGTAGGATATCTTTAAGATTGATGTATGATTTTTGTCAACATTTCATCTCTCTCTTTGCACTGTTTAAAATTACTAGGCTTTTCTCTGCTTTTGTAATATAAATGAGCACTTGTTTGAGTAGATAAAATAACTCTTAAGTAGTATATTGAAGTCCATGTTAATATGTGCTGTTTAATGACACCTAATGATATTCAGTGAAGGGTTATGCTAAACCCAAAAGGCTGATGCTAAACCAGAGAGAAAATGTGTTACCCAGGCAACTACCCTTGTGCAGTATAGAGAAGTGAGCATATGGCTATGTAGTACACATTATTTCAGCATCTTTAAGCATTAAGAATCACACGTGTAATTGACTGTGAAAAATTACTGCTCAGTTACTGTATTGTATGGTCATAATAGAAGTAAATGAATACGTCATTGTTGTTAGAATAGATCTGTTGGGAATCACTAGCAGGCTAGTCTACTTAGGGAGCAAAAATACAATAAGAAGAAAATAGCTGGTTTAATTAACATGTAAAAATTGGGTTAATTTGAATTCAGCTGGCACAGTCAATATTAATGTCTCTTCTTTAATAGTCTGGCTGGAACCACACAATTTGTACACTTTTAATCTTCTTAGAACTATGAATAATTGCTTTTAAAAATGGACATGGGTTATTTTAATCATCTGTCTCTGACTTATTGGGGGGTTTATTACTTGCAAGTAGTGACAAAGAATGCTTCTAGTAGTATAAAATCTTGTAGCAGTGTTAGTGTATGGAATTCTAATCAAATCCAGGTCTAATAACATAGAGTATGCTCCTAGCCTGATGTTGGGATCCTGCTAGGATAGGTGCTGAATTCTCTTCTGTGCTATGGTTGTTGTATGTGTTGGGATATGTTAGTAAGGATACATAATAGTTTTTTCATGCAAAAGGATGCTTTATAAAAAACTGTTGGCAGATAGTTCACATTTTTAGTTCTAAACAGTCCTGTTCTAGAGTCTTGTTGCATGCTATCTATTTTCTTCTTTCTGTCTGGGCTTTGTAAACTTTGGGGCAGGAGTATTCGGGGGTTTGTGTCTGTTTAATGTATGTGTTGTCAGGTATGCAACAAATAATTATGGATAATAATGAGGTATTAAAACCTGTAAGTCATAGAGTGACAATAAATGAGAGTAAACGTAAAACTAAATAAGTTGCGATGTATTGATTTAAATTTGAAGGGAATGTTGCTTTTTTCTTTTTTAATTACTTTTGGCTTAGGAGAGGTTGAAGTTTTCTTCCATTTAAAGACTAACTCTCAGTTTCCTCAGTGTCTAACAGTGGGCAGTACCTGGTGCTCCCAAGGCATTTATAATAAGCTGCATAATGGACTGCCCATGTGATAATGTGTGCTTATGTAGCAACTCATTGGCTTTTTTGCCAGTAAAGCTGAATTGATGCTTGTGAGTTTAATATTAAAAATACCTTGGGAGACTTCTTTTTATTTATTTCTCTGCCTAATATTCTCCTTTTATTCATCTTCTCATACTTTCATGTTCTTCTCAGAAAGCAGCTTATGTTACCTTCTGGATGTTTGACTGCTGACTTCTAGTGCATTTCTGGGTGACTTAAAACTCCCTTAAGACAGGGTGACTAGAAATTGCTATGTTACTCAAGGTAAAGAAAGGGCCGTCCTAAGTTGATGGAATAATTGTCTTTTCTAACTTATTCAAACTCTTCCTTCTTTACCTTTATTGCATACTGAGTGGAAGTTTTCACTGAACTGGCCACAGGGTCATTTTGAGTAGCAGTCCTAGAGGTACAGTTAGTTTCTAATAAAAAATGTGTTCTTTTGTGTGTGTTTCTTACACGTGTTACACTGAATTTTGTGGGACTCAAAATCAAGTCTTCATTCTCCAGTTACTGCCATGTGAAACTATTAAAGCTATATGTGGGCTTCTTTGACGTAAAACAGCCTAGGGAGAGGGCAATCTTAAACCTCCCAGACTGCCAGCAGGCCCTGCAGCCACACATTTGAAGATAATTTTAAACTGTGCAACCTAGCCATTTAAGAAGAAGTAGAGAAGGAGAAGAATGGTTAGCCCACAACTCTTTGCCTCCTTAAGAAAGAGAGTCTGATCTCCATTTCAACTCTTGAGTATGACCTGGAGAAATTAGAGCTGCTCAAGGTCTTTGCTCTGTCAAATCTACTGCTGCAAACAATGCCAAGTTGTCTAATTATATATTGCTGCTTACTGACTAACTTAAGGAAAGGCACCTCTGCTTTTATCTGTGCTCTGCTAATGCACTTGCATTTTGGGAACCTGGCTACAATGATGAATTTGAATAAAGTGCTCTTGGGCTGGGGAAGAACACGCACACTCCTGCTTGAAAAACTGTGACACAACATGCAGTATTCGAGGGCTGAGATGGATGACTAACAAGCTCCTAATAAACAGAAACCATATTCTGATCCATTCCTTCTGAAATGAGTGGCAGCATGTAGGTCTTAAATGGATTTGCTTTCCAAAAGCGTTAAGGTTCAAGGGAAATTATTCATGTCTTTATTGGCCCTCTGTCTTGCCAGTGGAGGGAGGTAGGCTCGCCCAGAAGGCAGTTCAGTTAGACATTATAGTTGAGATGAGTATCCACACTGAGCGCTTTGCTTATTTTTCTATGTTGTGACTTGCTAAGGAGAATAGTTCCTTGTTCTACAAAGTCATTTCCATCTAGCAGTGTAAAGGCCTACTGACAGTGCCAGGGCATTGTCCATGATAGGGCATTTCAGGGTAAGTTCTAATCCCTATTGATAACATTTCATACACGGTTTGGCTGAGGTCTTATTTCTTTTGCATAAGCTATGTTATACTGTGTTTAATTTTCCACAGGTTTTATAGCTCTTGCTTTTCCCTTCCTCCTTTAGGCTGATATCCTTTCAAGAATTTGTGGCATTTGAATCAGTCCTGTGTGCTCCAGATGCTTTGTTCATAGTGGCCTTTCAGCTGTTTGACAAGACTGGCAAAGGAGAAGTTACTTTTGGTAAGACTGAGTTTATAAATGTACACTGTTAATTTAAAAATTCATACTTAGGCCAAACCTGATTTTTACCTTCTGTTACCATAGGAAACAGTGATTTGTAATGGAATTACACTAGTGCCAAGGAACTTTCTCACTTAGTTTTTTTTAATAGTTTACTTTGTGTACAGTATGAAGAAGTCAAGCTCACAGTCATTTTCATGGCCTTCTCTAGAGAATTCGTCACTTCTTTCCTTTCCTTTTCCCCAATGTGCTTGTGCAGGTCTTCAAAACAGCAGTGAGAGGTGACTATAGGAAATGATTGTAAAACCGCAAAAAAATTGCCAGAGGACTTGGGCAAATGTGGAGTCTGAAATTACCTCGAATTATTTTTTGTTTAAATTGGCTAGATTTCAAGCTGGTTTCCTTTAAAGGCTTAGAACTTTCTTCTGTGAGATTTTTTTTCAGTAATAAATCGATTATTGACCTGCTGAAAATTTGTCTGTGCTTTGGAGGTATGGCAATTGTGTTGAGGACGTCATGAGAAATACTCAGACCAATTTAAAACATGGTATGGGGACTGTTTATTTCTAGACACCACAGAGACAGCTTATCTGTCAGACTATTTGCCACCTGCCTAGGGACATGGATCATTCTGTCCGAAAGAACAACTCACAAATTAGCAGTTTTGAATAACTTCTGACTGCATTTCAAAAAATGTACGTTTGGGGGAAGGGGTTAATCTTAAGTACCTAGACTGAATAAAATTGCTATTTCTAATCTGTTATATTTGAATGTGGTTATCTATATGTCTCTGGATTTATTAATTGGTTGTTAAACTGTTTAAAATAAAAGGAAATTGGATGACAGTGATTATTTGTCTTTTCTGAATGTACAGTTCACATGTCCTTTGTCTTTTGCTGGTATTCCCTACACATACTTTATACTTAGTTAAAAAGCCCTTCTTGTCCCATTTAAACTGAAAAGATCTCCTGTTATTATTGCTTGAAGCATTTAATTCCTTCTTCCAGCTCCAAAAATCTGCATGTGAAGTTGCAGCTAGTGAGAAGACTTGCTGTCTCTTCTTGCGTGTGTATTTTTGTTTTTTCAGCATTTTCGTTGCCTGAGTTTGTAAAAGATATGTTTCGGTGCACAATATTACTTGTCAGAATGGCTTTTAAAAAATGACTATGGATGCTAAAAGATTTGAAAATGGAAAAAGTTCTGTTGATTGTAACCTTGACGAAGGAAGTACTTTGTGCCCAGTATTCTTGTGCATGTGTGTGGACAGAGAGACAACAAAAGACGGCATGCTTTTACATGCGGGAGGTGCCCATGTTTTGCAGTGGGTTTGTTCCAGCGTCAGCAAAGCAGGGTTGCTGGAACGCTTGTGATCTGCAGGCTCTCGTCTGCATCAGAGCCCCCGCTTGCTTGTAGCACTCTTTATTAGTCTAGGAAGAATTCTTGCTGTTTGATCTGAATGCCGAATCAGTGCAATTTAACTTTTTAACTCTTGGCATTCTCATTAATAGTTTTGCTGCTGGCAAATGCTTCCCTCAGGGTTTGACATAGCGCATGAGTCAAAGGATTGGTGTGGCATTTGAAGCCCATTGATGTCCTTTGGGTGATAGGAGAAGCTCTATGCCAGGCTGTATTTAAGGTATTTGAAAGAGGAAGCATGCCAAGGTTGGCAGAACCTCAGATTTTTTATTTTTTTAATTTCTCTTCTCCGCCTTTGAAATCATAAATGCATTTGTAACTTCTGCAAAATAGTTTGTGTCTACCACCTGGGAAAAAGCCCGGAGTGGGAAGGATGCGAGAGCTGACGGGGCGTCATGTATTCTCAGCAAAAATGGCTGACCTTTTGGTAAAGCTCGTTTCTATTTCTATCGTAAGGAAGAAGGGGTTTTTTTCTATTAGGAGAAAATAACTGTTATTTTTATAAATTAATTATTATGTTACTGTCCTGTAACTTTGCCACTCAGTGCCTCAATCATGCATCTTTAAAGTTAATTATGAGATCTTTTTCCGTGGACTTGAATGGGAGTGGGATCAAGTCCTTATCAAGGTTAGGAGGCCTAAATAGGGGTTTTGTATACTGAAATTACAGTGTGAAAGGAACAAGAAAAGTGAAAGGATCATTTTTCACTATACTGCTGTTAAGTGTAGTATCTCAAGGATCCCCTTATAAGTCTGTATCTGATTTTATTGCTGTAAAGATACAGGATGGTTTATCTTTGGAGCCATTGTTTTTTGTGCACTGAGATAATGATGTAAATATGGTAGCTTATACTGAGTGGAATATAGGGCTTCCCAGTTGTTAACTTCATATTTTCTACTAAGTAAATCATCTAATTCATATTCTTCCACAGGTGCACTTAGCTTGGTACCTTTGTAAAAATTAATAATGGGGTTTGTATCAATGAGCTTTTATATTGGATGCTATATCCAGGCTGTGGATATTTAGGGAAATGTTCTGGGTGAGAGAAGTTTTAGTATTTAATACTTAGCATTTTTGAGGAGAAGAAAGCAACACTCTTACTTTAGCTTCCATGTTGGAAATTCCTTTGCATTTTCGCCGTACGTAGACATTGCTACAATCTTAAATGTTTCAGTTCTTTTTAAGTTACAGGTTAGCTGTACATAGCACATTGGCAGTGCTAGCATCTAGTTAAAAGCAAAAGAGCTGATCTGCAAGCAGTGCGTGTGTCTTGGGGGTGTGTGTGGGGAAGGTATTTCTAGTTTATCGCTTCTTGAAATGAATGAAATGGTCAGTAGTAGATGAGTGGCCAGTGGCTCGCTGCGACTACACCTGGCCATTGCATCATGTTGTAGATTTATCTGCTGCTGAAGTGTCAAGGCTTTGACAGTTTGCAAGGAGTTAAAGCTCTCAGCAGGAAAGTGGGAGGAAGTTTAGCTGGCTTTTAAATTCAAGGCAAAGAGCAAACCATTGCTTCTTACTGTTGAGTGTTGACAGGCACATAAAAGCTGATAATGTAAGTCCAGGGGTTTAAGAGACTTAGTAGAGTTGCTTTTTTGTCGTATGACTGTATTTTAATGCCTCATTAAAGAAGCAGAGCCCTTTGAAATTCTTTACTGGATGGCATTTAAAAAAAAGTTGAGATGCTTGGGTGAAAAAGTCAGTGTTTAAAAATTAAGTTGTCTTAACCTCCATCTTTAATTTCAGATGGGTAAAAGAAATGACTAAAGCTAACAGTTCTGAGCCTTGAATGGTGCAGCAGTGGTATCTAAGGACTCGCACTGTCCTTTTCCAGTATGGATTTTCACAGTGCCACTGAAGGGGAAATAAATGTTACCCACATTGGTTTTGCTCATAGGGAAGGAAAAGGCACAAAAAGAGAGATGATTTGCCCAAGTCTGTGCTGCCAGACAGTGTTGAACCTGGCTTTGAAAATTTTCATTTGGATTTTTTTTTGAAGTAGAATTTTTCAGTAAACAGAAATTCTTGCTCTCCTGTGCTTATTGAAATGTAGCTGTGGTGTGGGGTGTGTGTGTGCGCACATGCGTGTGTGTGTGATTTAAAAAAAAAAAACAAAACCAAAAAACCACACCATTCAACCTGAAGCTATTTCAAAATGGATACTGTGCTGCTCTGAGAAATCAGAGTATGCTGTAAAACAAGTCTCTCCTTAAAAAAACAACAAAAAAACCTAACCAAAGGGAATGGGGAACCTAACCCCCAAATTGTTGCTTGTTTGGCATAACAGCTGCAGAATTGGGCAGTGTATCTCTGTTTTTGTCTCAAAAGAAAACTCTGTATTTACATGTAGACTATAGTTATTGTGGGTCTCTACTTCTGTTATTAATTATATCAATTATATATTGATATAATATTATATATTATAATATATAATATATATCAATATAATAATATTATATTGATATAATATAAATTTATATATTGGTATGATACTGTATATTATATTATATTAATTATACATTTCTTAGAGGAACATGTTAATTAATGAGATATCTTACTAAGCACTCCTGTTTGTTTATCCGATACTTGAATTGCCTGAATACTTGTTTGTAAACTTTCTAAAAGCACATAGCTCTTAAGAGAGGTTTAAAGACATATGCAGCTATTGTGTTGGTGTCAGAGTCTTTCCTCTGTGATGATGCTCTGATACTTTTTCAACCTGCTAAGAATTATTACAGGAGTACCACAGTTGAATCCCTCACTAGTGGATAAGGTTCAGACTTCGCAAGCTAACTCTTCTTTTTTGTTGCAAAGAGTTATTTTATGCTTTGTTCCTATAGTTGCTTGTTATGATCTTATAGGATCTGTAATTCTTTTCTTCTTGTACAACACCTAGCTTAGTGATACCCAGCCTAGCGCACTCAATACTGTGTAAAGCAATGAAAAGCTAAATTTGAGCTATCAAAATAAATTGCTGAGGCTGTAAGCTTTGATCACTTGATAAATTGCAATATTCAGTAACGCTCAGTGACGTTTCCATTGCCGATACAAAGTGGTGAAAAACCATTCGTAGCTTGTGATGTCTTAGCTTAAACCTATGCAGTCTAACGTTTCTTGATTTATAACTGATAGTTGCCTAGATGTGATGATTCCAATGGCGGCAGCACAAATGCAAAATTTGAATTTTAGTCTGTAATGTTTTTTGTTGTTTGTACTGGATTTTGCATGAATAATGACTAGTTTTAATTAGAAGAGGATGCAAGGAAGACTTTTCAGTATACTTATTTTCTTCAAAACAATTTTTGAAATCTGCTTGTTATTTTTGTAGAATTTCATTTCAAGACATACTGTCAATTTAGCAAGTTTTTCTTGTTTTGTTTTTTCTTGTAACTAAAATATTATGTAACCAGGCACACTTTCGTGAAGGCATTTTAAGTAAAACAAAGCATGTTTTAATCGCAAATTAAATCTGTCTTTATAAATATTAAGATAAGCTCCATCCTTTTACACAGTTGTGTTTTACTGCATCTAGAAAATACAACTGAGCTTTCTAAATCATCCAGAACTGAAGATTTTTTATTTATTTACTTTTAATTAAAGCTGCCTTTTGACAAGCATCAGAGTGAAGGCTCAGCATATCCTTTGTTCATTACCAGCAGTGATCACAGAACCATAAAACAGATAAGGTTGGAAGGGACCATGGTGTCATCTGGTCCAAACCCTTGCTCAGAGCAGGGCCGGCGAGGTCACATTGCTCAGGGGCTGTGTCTGATTGAGGTCTGAATATCTCTGAGGGTGGAGACGCCACAACCCCTCTGGGCAGCACGTTACAGTGTCTGACCACCCTTGTGGTGAAAAACCTTTTCCTAACGCCTCGCTGGGCTTGCCCGTGTTCCAGCTTGCGTCCATTGACTCTTGTCCTTCCGCCGTGCACCTCCATCTTCCCTACACACTCCTGTCGGGTACTCATACACAGCGATAAGGTCTCCGCTTAGCATGCCTTTGTCCAGGCTGAGCGAACCCCACTGCCTCCGCTTCTCTTCATCTGTCACATGCTTCAGCCCCTGACTGTCTCGGCAACTGTGAAGTATGGGGAAAATAAAAATGCTATTTTAGTTAGCCAACCTATTCAGTTTACCTTTGCAGGAGTGATCTGGTTTTTAGTCTTCAGGGCAAGGGGGGTAAATTCATTTTTATGCCCTCAGGGGGCCTAGTGCTTTCCAAACCTGTGATCCTTGTGCCTTGGCAGTTTGTCACCCACTTCTTAGGAGGCCACAAAAGGTAACAAAGAAATGTAAGATTATTGCCAGTAAGTGTGAATTATGGATATCCACAGCTCCAGTAGAAATATTTTCAAGGGATCGCATCTTGAAAAATAGGTTGAAAATGTTTTCTGTAAGCCAAATGTGCAATATTCTGTATATAAATTCCTGTTATTTCCCCTTAACATCCAGGGAAGACAGAAGTGAGCAAGCTTGGATCCAGAATCTTAACTGCCAAGAGGGATGTTACTCTTGGAAATAGCCTGTTTTTTTGGATATTTGCTATGTTTAACAGAGGTAATAGATGTGCTCAGAAATCTTGGTCGGAAATCATGGTCGAGCTGAATTGGACAGTGTATGAATATGTTGTGAAGAAGTGAGGTTTTCACTTTTAAAAGTGACAGGAGCACAAACAACCAGAACAAGGGGAAGGTAAGAGGATGAGAAAGCAAGCACATTTTCAGCAGAGAAGTGAAACTTGAAGCTTATTATGAATCTTTTGATCGGGGAAGATCATGAAGACAGAAGCATATTCTCTGTGTTAATGTTTTCATTAAAGTTAACCTGCGAGACAGCTCTGTCCTTGTTAAAAGTGTGGATGTGGCAATAAAGTTATAACCAAATAACTTTTGTTCAGTAGTTAGTATGTCTGTCTCCTAAAAGGGAATGTGTGCTGAACTTTTTGTTAGGATTTGTACTAGACTTGGTATTCTGGGGCTTTTGGGGGGCTTTTTGGTTGTTGTCAACTTTAAAGTCTATTTAATACATCTTAAAGACATTTGGTTAGCGATTTTGTTCTTAATCTCACCTCTGTGTACAACAGGTGCTATACAGCCTTTGTTGCTTCTTCATACCACAAAATGGATGTGGTTCACATCTGAACGAAAGCAGCCACCTTTAGTACGAGACTCCAGCCTGCTGCAATGCTTCTCTGCCCTTCTGTGACTGTCTCTAAGGGTGCTGACACTCCAGTTGTTGCTGTCGCAATACAGTCTCTTTTCTCCTGGAGACGTGCTGAGTCAACCAATTCATTTAATGAGGGCAGCCTACCAGCCATCGTAAGCTTTTGCTTTCCATTGATGTGCTCCAGATGTTAATGTGTTACCTGGAGGTGAAAAAACATTGTGAAGGCATCCATTTTTTGATATATGTGCAGCTTTATTGCATTTTTTAAAGTGACCAGTTTGCCAAATAATTTTTTTAAAATCACTTTGATTTGGGGGAAGATTTTTTTAGTCACTTGTGAGCAGTGTTTGCTGAACAACTGAATGCAGATGCACCCCAATATCAGACTGGCATGCATGTGTTGTGTGGTATCTTGCCAGAGATCAGAACAACTGCTCCAAAGCTGTTCCAGTTCAGTAGGTCAAAAATCCGCTTTTTATGAAAGGCTAACTGCAGATTTGCACGACTGACTGTAATGGCTCCCATTGTAAAAGATAGAGGTAACAGAGAGCACTTCCAGTTGGTGGGATAATTCAAGAATACTGCATGCTCAAATGACTAAAATATTGTGCTTTCTGCTGCTACTTCATGCTACTTATGTAGCATGTGGAAAAGGTGGGATAAAGCCAATTTGAGAGTAAATTTCAGCCAGATAAGGTCACTGTCTGGTTAGCAATAAGCTGAGGGTTAGCCATCCTTTATGCAGCTGTCTATGCTGTTGGGGGAAAAAAACCCAACGTGATTACTAGGCAGCATTTGAGGAGGCACCAGAGCCTTCCACATCAGAATATATTTAAACTGTGGCAGCAGCTGTAGGTTTTAAGCTTGATTTTGTTCCATCTCTGTTTCGAATTGTCATGGATTACAAATTAGGAGTTAAATACTTAAGCAGGCCCTGAGAGCTGGGGAGGTGTTTTGCTAATGCAAATTTTAATATGAAGTTTCAGATAGCAAAATACACATACTTGCAGTGTGTGTACATCAGTTTTCTAAATTGGAAAATCTGCTGTTACCTAGCAGTTAATGACTATTTTTTTCCAACAGTTGGAATGCAGGACCTGATTTGATAAGCTGATAAAAGAAAACAAAACTAAGAACATGTTGGAAGTGCTCAAAGTGAAAATTATAGTTTAGGTAGGTTTGGGGGTAGATAGTTAGACATTTTAATTGAACTAAAATAGTTTTATACGAATACAGTACTGTTGTGGGAGTACATTTTGTAGTGCATTTGAAATTGAAGAATTTAAGTGGGGGAAAATGTATGTTAATGCTTTGCAAGAAAGTGATTTTTTTTATACCATCTATCTAAGCAAAATAGCTGTTAAAGAAATAGAGCTCTCCAGTCTGTATTGGAGAGTAAAGTGTAATAACTTTTATGCTCTTTTAGGATAATTTCTCTGAGCCAAGAGTTTGCATTTTTCACTTTAGGTGGAATATTAAACTGGTATAAGAAACAGTCATGTTTCTGAACTGAAGAAAATTTGTATTCCTGGACAACTGCAGCAAAGTCAGCCCCTACTGGTGTGCGGAAAGCTGTTAAGTCAGTCTGGATTTTTGAAGTCCTATGTTGTAAACATCTCTGTGATAGGAATAACAGAAATAAGTCCAGATGATGATTTCAGTTATCCACATGGAAACAGGGACACTGAATTTGATGTAACAGGTTTGGTGACCCACAAGCAACACTGACTGATGCTAAGCATCAGAAATCCCTGGTTGTCCGTTGCAGTTCAGCACTAGTCTATAGCTGGACTTGCTCAAAATAGCTAAATTGGTTAAAATTACCATTTTTATTATTGTAGTTTAATTTTGAGGATTTTCTCTAAATTTGGAGTAACTAGTCCTATTTTAAAGAAAAAGCTACCATTTACACATACATGAATGTATATATGCATACACATGCGTGCCACACACATACATATGCACACAACAAAAGAAGTGAATTCCTATTTGTTGAGGTATTTATGTACAAGTGTGTATATGCAACCATATTGTTCAAGTGCAAGCTGAAACTAATGTTAGCCTAAATAAATACAGGGCACTAATGGAGGGTTTTGCACTCTTTTGAGTGAAGCTGTTTTAAAACTATAGCAGAACCACATGATAGAGTGCAGATAAATTACACTGACCGTAGCTGCTCTCTTTTTTGCAAATCACCCCCCCTCTCGAGTCATATATTACAATTCCATTATCTTCAGTTGTACGCTTGGTTTCTACTGTGCAAGCTTCAGTTTGAGGGTTCTACCAGAGCTCTTGCTAGTCATATTTTAAGAAGGAAAGAACCTAAATTAATTTCTTTGATTCAGAATTGCAGAATAGATTGTAGTCCGTGTTTTGCAAGGAATTAAGAGGCAGTAAAAATACAGCCTTAGAGTGCTATTCTGGGGCTTGTAACCTGTGGAAGTAGGTGGCTGTGACAGCTGTTCCTTCAGTCCTTGTTTTGCTGAGGGAAGCTGGAAGAAAGCATGTCTTTTCTTTGCAAGCCTAAGTAATCAAGCTATCTCAATGCATTATTTAATTCATAGTGTGCCCAGTATAAAACTATTTCAATCCATTTTCCTTGACAAAGCGTAGGGAAATCACTTGTACTTCTGGAGCGTTGCCCCTTTTCTGGGTAAATGGGTAACACAGTCAAATACTTGGACTACCAATAAGAAAAACATCATTCCACATCTTAGCTGAGCAGATGTGTGGTGGACATAAGTTTTCCAAAATAAAAAGCCATCATTATAGAACAGTTTGTGTCAGACTGTAGAAGGATGATATTAAACTTAGCTGCATTTTTAAAATTCACAACAGTAAATAAGAAAAAAAAAACTTGGATAAAACACAGTGATTTCAGTACAAAAAAATAATATGAAATACTGTTACTTGAATGTTTTGACATAGATATGTACATATTTCTGTACACATGTGCTTTTGCACAAGTCTGCTGTACTTTGTGGCTGTTACTGTCCAGGAGCAGCAGGAGCCGGCTGCTCTGCAAGGGAGGTGAGCCAGGAGCCAAGGGTGATGACAAGACAGGCAGGCATGGGCAGAGACCTCACCAACGAGAGGCACAGTCCTACGATGCCCGAATAAGAAGAGCAAAGCAGGTCTGGCGATGGTAACCAGGGTCTGCCAGGGCCTGGTGATCACCAGACAAATCTGTAACAATGAGGCAGGTCTGAGGCCAGGCTGGGAAGTCAGGCCAGCCAACCGGGGGTCATTGAGGTACTGGGGCAGGCGCAGACATCCCTGCAGCATCGCTCAGGCGAGGACCAAGGTCTCCAGATGAACCTTCTCCCACCTCTTTCTCCCACAACTCTTTTCCCAGGCTGTGGTCCAAGTACTCAGGGCTGCACAACATCCCACTGGCCTTGGGCACAGGCAGCCAAACCCTCGGTGTGGGGGGAAGAGGTTGCAGAGCCTGCTGGTGCACTCAGGACCATGCAGCTTATGGAAAAATGTAGAGCAGTTTCAAATGGTCTATGAGGACCTGGTGCAAAGCCTGTGGAAATCAACATCAGTCCTGTTCTCCATTCCACTGGGCTTTAGGTCAGGTCTTGGTTCTTAGCAAGGTGGTTGGGCTCTCTAGTTATGAGGGTGGACCAGCCACCCTCATGAATAGTTTAATTGGCCCAATTGGAGTTACTTTTTGTTGTTGTTGTCTTTCATCCATCTAGGATTTATTCTAACTGACTTTTAATAAAAAAGTGTACTTTTCTTGAGTGCTGTTTGAGGGAAGCTGTTTCCAAATGTGTAATCAGAACTGCTTAACATTAACAAAACATCATTTTGTAAAAATATCATCTTTTGTCTGAGCAGAATGAAGGGGATTTGCCTATTAAGTTTTAAAATTCTTATCTCTTCACACTAAAATATCTGTTCCACACTCTTTGCATTAATTTTGCTCCATTGAGTCGAAGTTGTAGTTCTGATGCTCATACATTCCTCTTTAGGCCCTTAAGTGTGATGAATATAGAAACAATTACTGCCAGAACGGTTCGAGAAGGTTATTGGTGCATGTGGAACTCTATTAACTTACAAGAGTTCATTTCTTTTCAAATTTTTCTTTTGTTTTCCCCTTTGCAGAAGGTGGCCTGTGTTCTTTACAGAAGTTGCTGTTACTTGTACCATCAGAGTAATCTCATTTTTTATCAAGGTCCAGGTTTTTGCTACAGATTTTCTGTACCATGCAAAAATTCTTTAATTGCTTAAAGGTATAACATACCATAATATAATACCATATAATATACCATACATAACATATAAAATAAGGTCCATTGTGACAGCTTTTTTGCAAAAATGTTGCAGCTATTCTGTAAGATGAGTAGGATTTTAGCTGATCGTGAAACTTATTCTAGCTCTGCATTGGGATGGTATTAATTTTATTGGACTGAAACATTTAGGTACTTGTGCACATAATTAATTTGAAAGAATTTCAGATTTAATACATTAGGTATTTATGAACTATAGCCCATAAAGGTTTTAGTAGCTTGTTCTGTCAAGTAACTTAATGGCACATGCAAGTAATTCTCCTAATAACTTTGATTAATGCCTAGAAGGTCTTCCTAGCTAGAAGCTGAGATTTCTGATTTCTTTACTTAAATGCAAAATATAGTAGAAGAATGACATTCAGTTCATTCTTTTAAATGTTAAAATTGCAAACTTCCAAATAGATAATTTTCACATGGGGAATATTGCTGGTCTTTAGTGTGTCACGAGTGTCTGTGGTTATTCCAAAACAGTAGTTATAATTCTTAATCACAGTAAGGAAATGTGCATACAGTGTACTAATTTGTACATTATGCATTTAAGCATAAAGATCAGTGAGTATGTTGGAGATGAGAAAAACCTTAGCGCCCAAAGACCAAAAATACCCTCCCTAAACCAGCAAGTCATTCAGTTGGAGACAAAATAGAAGGCCCTTCTTGTAATGTGATCAGAAGCCAAAATCATAAGATTTCTATTTTTTAATCAGAGACAGTGCAGGGACAAACAAGTACTTATTTTAGAACTTTGAGATTTACATTATAATTGAATTTCAAAGCTTAATTTTTAAAAAGCTTGTCACAAATAACAGCATGTATTTCTAAAAGTGAATATTTAAAATCTCCTCCTTCAATCTGTTGTTCATTTTGCTTTCCAACAACCCTGTGTTTAGGCAACCCAAACATGGAAATGATCATACCTTTTGCTAGATTTAGATTTTGTGCTCTTACGCCTCCAGACATTGGAGCATTAGCATGTTGCCTTTTTGAAACTAAAACAAGTAAATAGTGTTTTGACATGGATTTAAAAGCTTCAGTTCATCAGATATCTTGATAAATATTGGTTTAGCACCAAATATGACCATGGCTGCCCAGAGAGGTTGTGGAATCTCTATCCTTGTAGATATTTAAAGCTCAGCTGGACATGGCCTGAGCAACCTGAAGTGGTTGGACCCGCTTTGACAGCGCGTTGGACCAGATGACATCCAAGTGTCCCTTCCAACCCAAATTTTTCTGTGATTTGGTGAAGCAGTCCCTTTTAAGAAAGGTATAAGCGAATAAAGTAACTCCTGGCTACTGAAAGCCATTGCTGCTCCTCTGTGTTTTTTCTGTGTTTAGTTCAGCTACTTGGAGTTAGCTGTGGAACGCTGACTCCAGATTTGAGGCAAGACTACATTTCAGAATTGTCAGGTTTTTTTATTTTAATGCTGGACTTGGATGATTCGGAGATGATATTGCTAGAACTGAACAATAACTTGAAGTGAGTTCTAATACACAATTTGCTACCTTTTTGACAGTTAAATCACAGGCTAAAATACTGTAGATTTCTTCATGGAGCATGAACGATCTTTAGTATCTGAATCGGACAATTCGACTACAGACGAGGCTCAAGTCAGTGAAATTGTTCTGGATGAACAGGTGATGAGACTAGTGAGGAAAACGGGAAAAATTTCAGATGCAGTCCACTGAACTTATACAGGCGTTTGCGAACTATGAATAGTTGTGAGAAAGAAGTACAAGTTATGTGTAAAAAGTCTGAGGCAAGTAGGATGCCATGTCTCATGCCATCAAGTAGTCAATAAAAGCACAGTAGGCAATCTTCCAGTCGGCTAGCTGCACTGTATAATCCAACATACACACTGTCAGAAAAGCACCTAGTATTATTTTCAAGGACATATTGACATCAATTTGCAACATTATTTTGAAAAGCTCAAGTAATGTAATGTAGGGAGTAATCTTGCTATTTTACTAAATACCTAAACTAATGCTGTAGTCTGTATTTTCCAAGTTATGGCACAAATCATATGTACGATCTTTTGCTTGGAATGTTTGAAGGGATATTTGTACTTTTCTGAACTTCTGAGGCATGTGTGTAGCCTTTAATCTCTAAAATAGACAAGAGGATGCAAATGTCCTGGATATAATTTTAATATATTAGCAGGCTTGATAAGGTTTTAAGTTTCTTTGCTGGGGGTTACTTTGGCATTGGTAAGGCCAATAATTAAAAGTTGTTTTTATTCTGAAGTTACCATTCTTTTCCCTATTTTTGCCGAGTGATTTACTTGAGGTGGAATTTTTTTTTATAAGCCACAACTAAGGAGTGTTTACAAAAGGGGGGAGGCGACAAGATGCATTGTTCCTTAGCTAATGCGTGATAACTAATCAGAATAAAATCAATGGCATAATCACAGGACAATCTGTAACTTTCATATGTTAACCAGTTGAAACAAAGACTGTGAGGAGCCTGTTCACATCAAAAGGGATTTGAGACTGCCTTTATAACTAAGATTTTCTTATCTCTTACCTCACATGGAGTAAGAACACACTTCTTTCCTCTGACAAAGACAAGTCTGGAGTCCAACAGAACATGTATAGATTTTTTAAATGGCAGCTTGTTTCTCATCTCATCCAGCAATATCAGTGTCTTGCCTTGGGGAAATTCAGGAAGTGGGATGCGCGGGAAAGAGGAGGATGAGCATCTGATTTCTGTGCAAGAAACTGAGATTGAAACAGATACTTGATCTGTTTTGGGAATACCTTCTTTCTTCTGGAAAAGCAGAGTGGTTCCTAGCAGGGAGAGAAAACTTTCATTTCTTCCTGCTTGCAGACAAGACTGAGGCTGTCATCTCATTACTGGTTCCCTTTTTTAAGATTGAGGAGGGAGGGGGAAGTCTAGCAGAAAACAGGAGCTTTCTAAAGGTAATCTCTGCTGACATATGGCAAGGTGCATCAGTTGTGTTAGGGGGAAGCATCTTAAATAAGTGGGATGAAACTTCTCTCTGCACCGATCTACTTTCCCTGTGGTTGCCCTGAGAGCAGGATTTTGCTCCTGGAGAACGCCAGCTGGCAAAATCCAAGCTGGTTATGATGGAGCTTGAAGACATGAATGAACAATGCTGTCCTGGGGGCACAGTCTCAAGTTGCTTGGAGAAAACTCTCACAGGACATGAGCCAAGAGACTTGAATTTTAAGAATATGAGGTTAACTAGGGTCCATCTGTTTGCTCACAAGTTAAATACAAGTTCTTCCACCACTGACTTTTTGGGATCAGTGGGTAGTATGTTTTGAAGATGAAACTCTTGACTGTTGAGGGATGGAAAGAGGTCTGCTGTATTATCTTTGCTATCTCTGTAAAGCACAGAGTGTGAGCATCCCCCGTGCTTTAGAACAGGCTGTCCTTGCGGGTAATACCAATAGCGCCTGTGGGTCTGTGTGGGACAGGAGGCATATGCAGCAGGACACCTGTCTCTTTCACCTTCTCAAGACTTTTTCTTCCTATGCCTTTATCCTTCACTCACTTAGGCACTTCCTGGTTCCTTGGCTAAAAATGTGGAGTTTGCCCTGGCTGAGTTTCCCCAGGACTTCAGCAGAGCAGCTGTGCCTGACTGGCTCTGCCTGTTACCTGGGCTGAACCAGAAGGCAGAGCTCAAGCCAGTGCAGGTGGAGAGACCTCACAGCCCCAGGGAGCTGGCTCCCACCTTTGCTTGCCCAGTGGCACTGGGATGAGCTGGCAGCCAGCTCCCAGGCCTACCTGCAGGCAGAGGCTGGCTCCAAGGAGGTGGCTTCTAGCTCTTTCTGCCAACAGGCAGGCATAGAGCTGTGCTGATTTCTTTGCCCGCAGGCGCCGGCTACACTTGGGAGCTGGCTTCCAACTCTGCACCTGCAGAGACAGACAGGAGCTGAGTTTGAGTTCCTGGTCTTTTTTCCCACAAAGAGTGAAGGGAGCAGGAAAGCAGCTCCTGGCCCCACCTGTGGGTAGGCAGTGACTCCTGTGAACAACCTGTCCGTGCCCACAAGAGTTAACAGGAGATGAGAACTAGCTCCTGGCTGGCATCGCTAAAGGGGTCATACAGCAATTAGAAACATGTATAGCAGTTTGGAAACCTCTGGCTTTGAGTTTGTCTTTGGAAGATATCTTTGTCCTGTATTTTTGGCTGAGACGGACTTCTTTTTCTGTTGCATTGAAATGAGCTGTGTCATGTGAGAGACTTGTCTGAAAGTCAAGTACTTCTTCAGATCTTGTTGCTGTTTCCATTAGTTTTAACATACACAGTCCGGTTCCAACAATTTACGGTCCTTGTTATTGATAATACAATTTGTCATGTTTCAAATAGTATTTCTTCCCTCAAAATGCCATATACTATCAAAAAGTCTGCCAGCCCACGATAAACTAATGCCTGGTTAAGATGACTAAACTAAGCCAAACTATGAACCTTGCATTTAGGTGTGCTCAAGCGAACCTCCTCCCGCCCCCTGCAAGCCAGAGACTATTAAAGCCTGCTTTGTGTTGGTGATACGTTTGTGCCGTTACCCGCCCTGCATGTGACTGCTTCTGTGAAGTAACTACAGAAAATGGAACTTGAAATACTGATAGTTTTGTAGTTGGTTTATTTGAATGTGGAGGACTCTTGGAATAATACAAAAGCCTGAATTATGGTGACACAAAACTTTCATTGTTAGCAGCTTGAAAAGATTACGCTGAGAATTGGTTAGCTTTAGTCATCTTTTTTTATAAATTGTCTTTTAGTTTTAATATTTTCTTGCTTGACTTTGAAGCTTGAAATATCTAGTTGCATCTCTTCTAATCAAATGCTGTTAGTATATAACTTCACAAATGAAGAAGATATTTAGGGATTGTATTTATGAAGATGTTCAAAATTTTTCATATATTATGATTATGTTAAAAAAATACATTTGCTTTATAATATATTACTAATTCATATGAAAAATGTTGTTTTCCTGTTAGAAAACATACTTTTTTGTTTGTATAAATGTATGCTTCTCTATATTTTATTTTTAAATGAACATTTTTCTTTTCTTCCCAGAGGATGCTAAGCAAGTTTTTGGCCAGACCACGATTCATCAGCACATTCCATTTAACTGGAATTCAGAGTTCATACAGCTGCATTTTGGAAAGGATCGAAAAAGACACCTAACATATGCAGAGTTCACCCAGTTTTTACTGGTAGGTCTAAATATAGTACAATTTGTCAAGAGTAAAAAGAAGGGTACAAGAATCAAAGTACTTGCAAACTTGTCAGATACCACACTGGCAGGAAAGTTGCAAGATAGACTATGTGTAGGCTTTTGCAGTTGGAGGGCTGGACTTTTATTGGTGTGTTGATAAGTAGGATCTGCTTGTGGTTAAATTGCTAATTCTAGCTAGCTGTTTTTGGGTTTTTTTTTTCCACCTGTATGCAGAAGGAGTTCTGTTTTTAGCTGGTCTTTTCTATGTTTTCATGTAGTTAGAGACATGAAATCAAAAACCCAGGCATCAAACTTTGAAAAATCTCCTATATATTTAAATTGGCTGAGTCAAAGAATGTTAAATAACAATACTGAACTCTTTGGACTCAGTTGACAGACTGCTATTAAGAAGCACTTTTGTGTGTAAAAAACGTGTTTACCAAATTTGTATTTAATTCAGATATACAGTAAAGATGTTATTTTGCTGCAAGCCCTTTCCACATACTTCTTTACTTTTGACCTTTCTTGAATTAAGAGTGTTTCAGATAGGAAAATGCTAATTAATTGTGCTTGTGGCATATAGACAATAAAATAAGGTTCTTCTTTTAAAAAAAATTCTTGCCTGACCACATTTTGGGGTCCTCTGTCACAGAAAGCAAAATATTATGCTAATAAACAAAACCAGATTATCTGTATTTCAAAAATACTAATAAAAGTAGTCTTCACTAGGGAAAGTGATCCTTGAAGTGGCAAAACGTGTATTTCTTATTCTTATTCCTTCTGAATACTTAATGCCTTACACTAGAGAGTTTTAAAACGGGAACCTTCTTTAACACTGCAGGATTTCTTTTTTCTTCTTTTTTGTTTACACAAGTGTGTTAGTTCACAGTAGGAGGTGTTATCATTTTGATGAGGAATAATTAAGATAATGCTATTGAGACAAATGTTTCAAATTGACTTTGTAGAACAGAGCCTAATTAACTTTGTGTAAAGAGGACATCAGATACCACATGATTAAATCATTTTCCCTTAGGTTTTATATCGATGATTGTAGCTCCTGAGTAGGAGAGAGAGAGAGAGATATAGAACAATTTTGTGACAGAATAGTGAACTAGAACTTCTTTTGGACAAATGAAGCAAATCTGTTACTTGATCAGAAAAAAATGTCTGTGGCCACATGTTTTGGTGTTCCACTACCTCCTTCCATACAGAATAAATCCTGGCTGCGTATCCTGATTTTGGTGGATTAAAATCACAGTTTTACAGACTACCAGCCCTGTTTGCCTCATGCATCTGTTTGTTTAGAGGTCTGAGGAAAACCTGAAGAAAAATACAGAATGAAAAGAAGACATTTCCCCCCCCCCCAAAAAAAAAAAGTTCAGAGCCACAGACCTAAAATAGTTTGTAACCTCATGGCTGGGTATTTGGAAGAGTTGGGTTCTTTCTTTGTTTCTTTGAGTACTTTCATATTCTTTCTTTGAATTAGGAAGAACAGGAGCTGAGGCATGAGTAGTCTACCTTTGAAGATGAGTCCTAACTATTAGGCTTTTTACTCCTTTTCCTCCTGTTCCTCTTTATTTGACTGAAAATATTGTCTTGGATCTCATTTTCTGCAGAGAATGGTGTTTGCTCTTGGTGTGTCTTTTTTTTTTTTTTTTAAATAATCCCTAGATGTAATGTAAAAGTGTATCTTAGCTATGTAGCAGTGCAGAGTAAAAGATTGTGCTGGAACATGGCAGTGGTCCTCATGAGCCAGACCAACCCTTTGGGGTCTGGGATGGAAAGAAGATGGAAGAGTGTAAGCATGGAGAATAAGAATGACAATTTTTGGTATCCTCTAGAGAGATGAGATGCATCCAGGGAAAGTTCTGAGGCTATGAATAAAAATGCACTCTGCATTGGTGCAGGCAGAAGAGACTTTAATGCAAATTAATTGTCCTAGGACTCTGCTGAAATAAACAGTTGGCCAGTATCGTTACAGTCTGTTAGGATGCTCCATCAGTGATGGAAAGTGGATACATCTATTTACCCACTTTCTAGAACCGTAAATCTTTGAAGCACATGAATTTCCTTACCAGCCTTTGCCTTGCAGCATTATATTATAAATACTGAAGTTTTGGCACAGAAATGACTCTCAGCACAAACTGGAGAGTTAATATTCACAGGCATAGAAATCTTCCTTTGAGCTCTGTAACCTTTGGTACTCAGCCTTTCCTTCTGACATTCTCCCTATGCATGAGTCCATCTTGTTCTCATGTCTAGACCTTGGACCTTGGACAGCAGGAGACCACAGTGGGTACCAAACTACCTCTCTGCATTCCTGATGTGTGAATGCTCTTTATGTTGTCCATAACGTGGACCAGATGGTTCTGTAAGGCACTTCAGGTACTGCTTTGTAAGTACAATGCCATTTGTGACTTTTAATGAAGTAATCCAACTAGATTAGAATTCATTCATGTTGGGTCCTATTATTATGTCCCATGGAGTTGTGAATACTTATTCATAATCTGTCGCAGCATTTGGACTAATCATCACTTTTGACAAAGGTGAAGCTATATGGAAAATAAAATGAATATATTTTATCCATACATAAGACAAATCTCTTCTTACTTTAAATAAGAAAAGTTTGTAGGGGATTTGGAATATTTCTATTCTGCCATCACTTTTTTTGTTGACAGTAGAACAGAGAGATGCCCCAAAGTATAGACTGCAAACTGCTTAGCTCAACTACAGATAACAATCTCTCTGTGTCAGCACAGAGCTCAAGGTGTGTTGTTTTACCTTGCTTCTCATTTTGCTAGTTTAAAATTAGCTCAGATCTCCACACTGCATTTCAGCCTTGTCTGTATCCATTTGGATATAGTCACGCTCCGTTATTATTTAAATGGTAGATCTGCTTCATGAACAGCAATATTGGCCCCTTGCTCAGCATATGAAATCTATTCTACAGAACTGGATTTTAACATAGGTTTGTATGTGGGCCTTGTAAATCAATTTGCACATTTTCTGGGAATTTATTCATGCCCATCATATTTGTGGATGAAGTAGTACTTCTTATAATTGATATCTCAGGATCTGCTCCAGTGGAAAGGATTGTGCTGCATATAATGACTTGTAGATCCATTGGAATGAAACCTGAACATAAATTTCTATCTAACTGGAAAGTAATGATGTTTTTAATGAGCTATAAGTGAAAGCTGAAGTAAAATCTCTAAATGGGAAATCTTTTCATGAAAATTCTGGTGCCAGCGTGCCTGCCATCATGTGCAAATTAATTTTCCATAAAGACTTATTCTAGCTGGGGGAATTTTAGGCTTGCCGCATCAAGGGAGAAGCTTGTTTTCCAAGTATATCTGGGTTGACAGAAAGTCTAGTCAGAGAAGAATCTTTAGGACATGCAATTTGTATTGCAAAGCAATGATAAAAATTATTGCAAATCAGATAGCATCTCTGAACTCTCATGAAATGCTACAGTTTTGCTTTATTTTTTCAGCTTATTTTTAAGGTGGTATTTTTTATATTAGCTGCATACACAGCACAGGCAGTGTTGCAAACATCTCATCGTATTTCCCTGATAATTGCTGGTAGCTACTGAGCCTCATTTTGAAACATACTTAATCATGCTGCGAGATGTCTTACCTTTCAGACTTGGAGCCTGATGGAACAGATAGATAGCCTTGCTTTTAAGTTAAACACTTAGGAGTTTATTGCACTGTGATGCAATGTACAGTGATTACAGCAATGACATCTGTGTGTTGATGTTTTTGTGACAAATTTTTATATGAGAAATTGGTTTCGAGACTGTGCTACCATATAAAGGTCTGAATGTATCTGTATGCCTTATCATTGCTTTGCTCGCATTTTGGGAATGTCAAGTGACAAAGTCCCTGTGCTTTCTGTTCAGTGAAGCTGGGAACAGTGTTTAGCACTGCTCAAAATAACAGCAGCTTAAAAAGACCCTCCTCCTTTTTGAGAAGATAGGATGAGTCTTCTGCAACTATTCTCAGGATGCTTAAACCACTTCGTGTCTGAACTATGGAAGAAGTGCAGGAAGGGAGCACCTAGGACTAAGATCACCCTATTCAGAGCTTTGTCTTGCTGTTGTTTTACAGTGAAGCTGTTCTTTCCTAACTGATAGGAGCATGGGGCAAATGGCAGCACTGAATCCTTGACCAGGTACTTAAGCAAGGAGAGAATGGAGGGCTTTGGTTTGTACTTGATAGGAGTACTAACAGCCTTTTAGTAATTAGCTGGATCATGACAAGAAATGTGCCCTTAGCATATCTCTCTGGAGTGTGAGCCCTGCTTTGGTTCTGTGGCTGAGATGTTGCTCTGAAGCGAGGGCCCACCAGCCGATATACATACCACTGAACTCGCAGCCTGGTGCATGCAGATGATTGCAAACTGGACTTCTGTTCTGCAAGTTGTCCTCCCAGGTTTTCTACTGCATTCTGGTGCTGTATTCTGCCACCAAAGGATTTCCAGGAATTTCAGTGATAAAAACAAATTGAATAAGAGAAGAAATCAACATTCAGTTTCCCATGTAGTCCTTCTGCTAAATTTGATTTCTTTTTCCTTGGTGATACTGCCACTTAATGACAAACATTTTTGTTCGTTTGTTCATATGTTTCCACCTGCCAGGTGGCGAGTATTAGGGATACAAGAATTATTATACCCAACTCCTTTTCAGAGCTGTGTACCTCCTGAGTAGCTGCCTGCCTCAAGCTGACAAGGTATTTTTGTGTTCTTGTGCTCCTCCCACTGTAAACCTCCCAAAATTGCTTGCTTCCAAATTCTGTTGAAATTATAGTCACAATTGAAATGAAGCAAGAGCTTACATGGCTACATCCAGCCAGAGTGAATATTATTGCTGAATTGTAACACCTCCACATAGGAGGCTGTAATGTAAAGGAAACGTGACAGAACTGAAATTGTAACACTTCAAATTATAACCCCCACAAGCATTTCTCATTAAAAGCAGAAAATTCTGAATAATGCTGTGAGTGAGCCATAGTGCTGAAACTCTTTTCCCCTCTTCATTCTTCTGCCTGATACATAAGGTGATTTTCATCATACCTTTAAGGTCAGGATGTAGTATTTCAATTGGAAGTTAAGGCTAAAATTAGAGAGGTCAAGAGGCTGAATTGAAAAGACAGAAATGGTTTGAATGGTAGCATGGATCAGTGGCTGTAGTATGAACTGAGTGGGTGGAAGGAAGGATGGTGGCTGCTGCAGGCCTTCTGTGGATCTGATTCTGCCTCTCACCATTCCCTCTCTGTTGTATTGAATGCTGCTGTGAAGTAAATATCAACTTGCAGGAGACCATAATCACTGTGAACACATCATGCTTGTGATTCTTGATTAGTGCAAGTCTTTGTTTAATATGACTTTTAAGATATTTATTTGCAAATATAATAGAAATAATATCATAATGTCATTGTCCACTGCAAGACTTGCTTAGTATTACTGACGTACTTTTTCTCTGATTCCATTTATTATTTATTATAAATGTGTATTCAAAATAGGCGTCGTACTTCCAGTACATGCTTTTATAAGCCTTGAAATTGGAAAGGATGGCGTGGCAAGGATTTGTTTTCTTCCATTCTGTAAAGAAACACAGGTTTGTGAATCTAAGCTGCATCAACAAAAATGTAATTGTGGTGTGAGCAAAGCTGTAGAACTGGACAAAAAGCTGAGATGTATTTTCAAGTTACCATCTGTGCAGGACTATTTGCTTTAGGGGAAAAATAAAAACAGTTAGAAAGTAGTCTAACTGATTTATTAGGAAAAGATGTAGGTCATAGTAGGAAAAAATGTAATTTTTGGAGTGATTAAATGTCTTTCTCCCCTATCTTCTCTCAGGGGCACGTTTGAATCACAAACTGAAATTATCAGGTGGTTCCATCAGATAATGCATGTGTTTGAATTTCTGCTTGTTACTACTGCTGAAATATTGAGAGGTGATCCTTAGTCAGTTGTGATATAAGGAGTTCTAAATTAGGCTGCTGATGTGTTTTATAATAACTTTATATTTTAAATGAAGATGCTTTGTGGAGGAATGCTTTCAAGATTAGTGGGTATTTACGTGGAAATCTCTATGGTGATCACATTGCCTCATTCAAGGGGTAGCAAATGCTTTTACAGAAAGTATTTTGACCTGCTGTGACACATGCAATAAACTGGATAATGCACATCGTGGAACACTTTATCGTTCATGAGTGGAGCTCACCTGCACTGGTCTGTTGATATACACCCTCCATTTCTCAGTTAAATGAGTTGCATGACCTAATGTTTAGAGGGCAGAGGCGTTGTCTTAGGTATTGAGCTAAATGATGGAGCCATGTACACTACAGATGGAAAAAGCTGAAAGGTTATACATACAATATCCTATTAAAAGGGAATTACATGTAATCCTGTTTGTCAAATGTGAGATATGCTTTAGCATTGCATTATATCAAATCGAACAAGAGCAGAATATTAAGGTGATGCTTTTATGACTAACTTAATTTTTTTTTCTTTTTTCTCCCGTATGTTTTCAGGAGATACAGTTAGAACATGCAAAACAAGCTTTTGTGCAGCGAGACAATGCTCAGGCTGGAAGAGTCACAGCTATGGATTTCAGGGACATTATGGTCACTATCCGGCCACACATGCTGACACCATTTGTAGAAGAATGTCTAGTAGCTGTGAGTAGCTTTTGTTGTCCTCATGGGAAAGACATGGGATACATGCGTGGGATTCCTTTTTTATGTCCTTCAACCACTGTACATGGCATATGGAATCCAGGTTATGGACACAGGTTTTTGAGTCTAGCAGTAATTATCTACATGTATGAAACCTGACTCTCCCTACAGAACATGTATCCTAAAAGTTCCTGGTCTCCTGAGACAAAAGACCAAGCAGGTAGATGGACCTTAGTAATGGCCTACAACCTTGAAGTTTGCCTAACTATTTCCAGTCATTCCTTTATAATAGACTGTGCTATATGTCAAAAAGCCATTGCATCCCACTTGAGAAGTCATTCTCAAAGGACTTGCTATGTAATGTCCATTCAGAGCTCCTGAATGTAATTTCCAAACACCTGGGACAGTGTATGAACTGGAAATACTCTTGTCAGAGACAGGTGATTAATATAGTGAACATTTGCAATTATACAGAAATTAGATTAGACTTAGTTGTGGCTACAGGATACAGTTTGTCCCAGTATCAGTTTCTTTACAAAAGCATACTTTTTTCACAAAATTATGCTTCATTCAGTTTTCAGTGTAGCCAACTATGTATTTTTTTTCACCCTCATTAATTTTGAGAGATGAGATTCTTGGGAAACTTCAGACACAATATTACACAGAGATGGTATTTTCTCTGGTAATGCCTCTGAAAATGTTGCTGACCCTTGTTTCTATGCCTCTTCCCTCTTCCCATTTTTTCCCCTTTTCTCCTCTATTAGCTATTATGGTATATTTGTCTGTGGTGTTCTAGGGGCTTCCTCCCAAGTGACTTACTCTGCTGGGCTTCTTGCATTAAATACTTTGAATTTATACAAATACATGAATACATTAAATGCTGTGAATTAATTCACCCGGGGTATTCTCTGTATATTATCTTACAGTTGTTTTACTTTGGTTGTATTTTTTCAGCTCGAAATGCATTTTATTATTTAGTGGTCACCTTTCTGATTTCTAGAGCTCTTTGTGTATTTCTCTTGTCCATTTAGTTGAATCTCCATTTTTTTGTTATCAGGTGAAACTTTCTGCCTCATACCACAAAGAAAGTGTCTGTAGTTTTGACCTTTTACAATATGTGAGATTTGTCTTTCATGAACTGTGTTTCTCACAGAGCACTAATTTCTACCCCTGCATAAGAAGCCAAATTAAATATTACAATTCTGCAATGTGACTGAAGAAAAGAAGATTGGTGCATTTGGTCTTGACCACAGTTTCTTAACTTGGGAATTCTACTATAGCAGTTCTTTCCAAGTAATCCAAAACCTGGCCATATCCAGCCTTAAAGAAGTCTTTTTTGCTTTGATTTGTAAGGGAGGATTCCAGGGAGATGTGTGAAGTGAGGAGACCTGCAGCCTCTGGGCAGAATATTGGAAGGAGCTTGCAGTGAAAAGCACAGCGAGAACACTCATGGACTGATGATGATTTCTGATATCTTCCTTCTCTGTTCTCTCCCCAGTCTTGTTATCACCTTCCCTGGGTCATATACTCTCTCATAAAACATGGATAAGATTTTTGATTCTCTCTCAAGGTCAATTACATATTGTTTTCAGAAATTTGCCAGATCACCTATCATATACTTTAAATTAGGAAGCTGAACCAGTAGTTCTTCTATGTGCAGGCCCAACACAGCTTCACAGTAAAAGTTTAGGTTCAGTTCTTATTTGAGAGTGAGTTACTATCCAAAACTTATTGTACCCATTTCGTTTGACTGCCTGATATAAGCCTGAGAGCTTACTGCTGGCTCTCCGCAACTTGAAATGCCTCTGAATTTAAATGTTTCAGTTGACCTTTTTCAGAATATGTTTTGATTTTTGTTGAAATTTTTTGTGTAGTAATATACTTTACATATAGAAGTAGATTTCCTCATTACTAGAAATAAGCCAACTTATAAAACATTTCCAAATGAAGCAGTACTGAAACTTGAACTTTGTAAATTACTACTGGTTATGTTGTTATAATCCTGCATATGTATTTGTTTAGGTTTGTAGGGTGGGGAAAGTTTTACATTCTGGTCATGATTAGTTTCAGTAACATAATCTTTCATAGAGTCTTTATTTTGCATTTTTTTAAAAAAAAACCCTGTGCTACTGTCACTCTTATAAAGTAACATTGTTTCAAAACCTTTATTTCAAGATTTTCTTAATCTTGTAATGGTCTCCTTTCTCTTTTCTTCTTTTACTGTCTCTACTCTAGGCTGCTGGAGGTACCACTTCCCATCAGGTCAGCTTTTCCTATTTTAATGGATTTAATTCTCTCCTTAACAACATGGAGCTCATTAGAAAGATCTACAGTACTCTGGCTGGAAATAGAAAAGATGTGGAAGTCACTAAAGGTTAGTAGAAATGTTTGCAGTCCAGAAGTTTTCTTGGGCATTTTGTTAGGGTGAGTGGAGGGGAAGAACTCATCTGTATGCTTTTAAATCAATGGTAGGGGGGTAGAATGGGGAATACCTGCCTTGTTAGCATTGCTTGGTGCGCCTTTTGGTTTTGTACACTCCTGTGGCAGTCCACCCTCCAGGTTTTTCATTTTGTTTTCATCGGAAGGAAGGTCCTAGTAAACTGGCAATGGGGGCTGGGTGAGGAAAGTATGTAAAGATATTTAAAGGTTTAAAAAACTTCCTAGGACTCCTGCCAAATTGGCAGCCTATTAAAGTGACCTTCAAGGGTAGTTGAAGAATTCCATAAACTTGTATTGGCGGCACAGTAAGCTGATCTACAAGCTTGGAACAAGATGTTATCTGCTCTATCTAACCGCTTTTATAGAGAATTCCCTGTGCAACGCCAGAGTTTCATTAATGTGGCCTATTGGGAGTATGCTTGAAAAGTTCCACATCTCTGACTCCTGGTTTTTTTTTTTTCTGTTTGCCTTTTATTTTTTTTTCCTTCTGACCCGCAACTGATTGATACCGTGTGTCAAATATCCTAAATCCTGCTGATAGCACTAAGCTTTGAGACCAGAGAGTTGATCATATTTGTATGATGGATATACCATTTAAAAAATCCATTTATATAGTGGCAGGACCATTTTTGTGGTGGGTTACTTTTATTTCTCTTCCCACCCCCACCCTGCCAGCATCTTGTTTTTAAAACTAAAATATAAAGCAACTCGGGGGTGCTCTGGATTACCTGTTTTGGTTTGATTAGTTTTTCTCTCTTCTGTATTTTTATTCTGTTGCAGAGGAGTTTGTTCTGGCAGCTCAGAAATTTGGTCAGGTTACACCCATGGAGGTTGACATCTTGTTTCAATTAGCAGATTTATATGAGCCACGGGGGTAAGTAGAGAATTATCTATCTTCCCTCTTTCCTTTCCTCCTCCCTTCTTCTCCAAAAGAGTGGGAGGTAGATGTGGGAGCAGGAGTGTGTGGTGTATTGGTCAAACATACAGGTAACTTTTTGTGATCTGAAAACTCATCTCTCTAAGCAAACACTAAGCTGAATTTTACATGAATTTTCTCAGACGCATGACATTAGCTGACATTGAAAGAATTGCTCCTTTGGAGGAAGGGACATTGCCCTACAATCTGGCTGAGGCTCAGAGGCAGGTAAGAAAAGGAGCCAGTATGCTTTTATGTATTGTGTTGCTTACATTTCCAGTGCCAGATAAAGAACCTACCTCTCTCTGCTGTTGCCTGTTAGCTGAGTTGCCTTTCTCTTGAGGAATATCTCCTTGTTAGAATTTTCCTTTTAACTTGCATCACGTCCTCTCCACCTCTTCCCTATGCCCCTTTCTCTTGGGTTGCATTTTGAAAGGTTAAATGCAATTTACTTTGGAAAGAAAAGACAAAATATATGAGTGTCATCCTGCCATTCTGTAAATATTAGGTGTATACCTAATTAAGATGTTTATGTTTTGTGATTCTGTCACTCACTGTTCTTTTTAATGAGGAAAGAAGGCTTCCTGCTTTGAGTATGGATGTTAAATTCAGCATCCAGCCTACTGAATGGCAGACCTCATTCTGGAAAGACGTGCTTTGGTTGTAGATGTTCGAGGCTTCAAAGTATTCTCTGCTTTGCCTTATGTTCTGTTGAATATGAAAACTGGAGAGATTATGTCTAGTCTGCCATCACAGTTTCAGTAAAAGCATTAAAATTGTCTATATGTGGAAGAAAGAAAGGAGGTTGACTTTCTCTCTACGATTTAAAAGAAAATGAACTTTTGTTGTGTTTTAGACAAAAAGAGAGTTCTTTAAATGCTAAACCTATTGATTTTTTTAACTTTTAATATTATTTTAACATATTTTTTTTTAATTACATAACTTTCTGTATAGATGGATTCAAAACTAATCTTCTCTCTGTCTCTCTTTGTCCCTCTGTCTGTCTGTCTCTATTTTAAGGCAGTCTTAACTTTGTGTCTTGTGAGACTAACTTTTTTTTTTTTCCCGCTCTGGGTCTGTGCGGAGACGCCAGTTTGACCACAATGAGTTGATGCAGACTACATTTTTAGGACTAACAGGCCATGAGCCAGGCCTCTGTGTGTGTACACGTGCCTCTCTTTTACTTCTCTTTCTTCTTCTTCTCGCTCCCTTACATGTGAACACCCCCACCAGCACTCCAAGGCAGTACCTAGGATGGTGGTTTTCTGTTTGTTTGAGTAGTGACTAAATGTTGACTATGCTGGGATGAATTTAAATGAGTTGGCTCCCAAAAGCTGACCATTTATTCCTAGAAGACTCCTAAAGGAGTTAAAAGCATTAGAATTGGACTGAATATCAAGTAATGTAAGTTACAATAGGTGGCAGTAAAATGTAGCCAAAAATGCAGTGGTGAAAGTAGCAGCTTCTTGAATTTTCTGCTTTGGGGCCACTGTCTTTGCCAGTATTATTTATGCGATTTTTAGAGACTAGGAAATGTGAAGCTGATTAAATCTTACCATATATTCTGCTTATCTGTTCTGCATTTTCATTCCTCCATGAAATTCCTTTGTAGTAGCATCTGCGTGGTGATGAGACTGAAAAGATTTTCAGCTACACTGTTATCTTGAGTTAATTTTCTGGCCAGCTCCGGCTACATTGTGCATTAGTACTGGCCAAAACGTAAACACATTTTCAGGAAATTTTGTTTCTTTTGTTATATTCCTAAGCAGTAGTACAAAAAGCATTCTTAAGTACAGAAGTCTGAAGACACCCCCAGAACTTCCATCATCCTAATTCTTTTCTGTCATTTGGTAACAATTCTAAATCTGGAGCACTTCTGAAATTTATTTTTCGTTGGGCTGAACGTAACACTCATAGACTGTGAGAAAAATGAAATTATAAGGGTTCTTTATGAAACCTCACTGCCCTTTAGCTGGTACGTGTGAACAATGCTTTCATACATTTTTCAACAGCCCAAGAAGTAATAGGCCTACCTGTTTTTTGTCCATAGTAGAAAGAAGTTCCAAATTGGAGTTGCTTTTAGCTGTAGAAAATAATGACCTACCTCCTTAGAGGTGTAATATGTGTACCCTTATACTCACATATCTGGGCCATTATTTGATTTTTGGATACATCAGTTTTTCTTGTCTTTTCTTTTCCAATTCTAAGAGGTTAATTATATGGCATTCAGAAATTGGTGGAAAAGAAATAATAAATAAAAACAAAATCCCTAGTGTATTCTGGGATTTTCTAGAGATATCTGGCAATACTTTCTTCTTACTTATATCCAGATACTTGTCTGATCATGAGATGGTATTCCAGTTAAATATGATATTCTGATTATTTTTCTTGTCCCCCTTTTGTTTTAAATCCTGCCTTGACAGAAAGCTCCAGGTGATGTGTCTCGACCTATTCTCATCCAGGTTGCAGAATCAGCATACAGGTTTGCCCTTGGTTCAATTGCTGGAGGTTAGTCATAGCTAAGCAAAAGATTATTAGTCTTCATTGTTTGTTTTTTTTTTCTTTTATTCCCCTCTTCTCCCCCTCCTGCCTTTCGTTTAAGTGCGAAAGCCTTCTCAGTCTTTCCCTTGGAGCCATATCTAAGGGATGGGATGACTGTAAAATGGAACGGGAAGACGTTATCCAATCTGCAGTGGTTTTGGCATTTATGAGCAATTGGAGTTTGCAGGTGGTGTTTCTATCTGATTTGTCACCAAACCAGTTTCAGAAGAGAAAAGATTAATGAGGTAGGACCAGGAAGTAATGCTTTTGATTAAAATTGTGGGAGATCTTTTAATGGATCCAGAAAGTGTTATGGAGAAAAAAGATTCAAATGATCATTGAGGTATAAATGTAGATGATGACAGTTGCAATAAAAGACCACTGAAGCAAAATTATATTTTCCTTTGTCCTTTTCTTATGTTCTTTATTATATTTTCAATTTTTATTTGCAGCTGTTGGAGCCACTGCAGTCTACCCAATTGATCTGGTAAAAACTCGAATGCAAAACCAGAGATCTACAGGCTCTTTTGTGGGAGAACTTATGTACAAAAATAGCTTTGATTGCTTCAAGAAAGTGCTACGTTTTGAAGGTTTCTTTGGGCTTTATAGAGGTAAGTTTGGAAAAATGTCATACACTAATGATGAAATACTAAGAGTTCAGTGCCAATCCGGATTCCTAAGCCCATTTTGTTAGGACTTCAGTTTTGTCTGGTTTTTGCTTGTGCATCTTCATTTGAACTCTCTCCTAAAGATTCGCATTCCTTGCAAACTTACTGATAACGCAAACCTCATTGTAATGAGAACATTTTTGTGGGACCTTTTTGTCCCAATCTGCAATAAGGAAGTAACAGCAATTTCCTATGGCAAAAATACACTGTTAGTCAAATTTCGATCTCCTTAATGGTCTTTAGTTCCAAGAATTTTTTATCCTGTGTGGTCAGAAGTTAGACTAATCATCTGGTTTTGATCTTTGTTTTTGATCTCTGTTCTTTCTTGCCTGTTGTCTTTCTGCTCAAAAGCAAAGAGAAGGAGAGTACCTGAGTATCCACCAGATCTCCTTTGGTGGTATCTTTTGTGGCAAAGTAGGTCTTTCTGAAGCAATTCTGTGTGCTTCACTGATCATTGGGAATTGTCATCTTTTGTCAAGTTTTATGTCTGCCTCTTCTTAGCTTGTTACTGTTGATTCAGCCAGAGATTATCTGGGATTCAGCTCACTTAGCTTCATATACTTAACCAAGTCACTCAACTTGGGAAGTTGATTGTTCCAAGTTCCTTTTTAGTAGATAAAGAGGGGCACCTTCTAAAAACTTATTTACTCTCCCCAGGATCTACATTATCCTAACATCATGCATCTTAAGTAAGTGCCTGCTGTTAGAAGGTGGCTTTTTTTTATTTTTTCATTGCTCTGGTTGTCAATGGCATCAGTGGTAGAAGTTCAGGTAATGCAGAAGTAGTTAGAAAGAATCATGAACTACTGCATGAGACTGTATTTCTTCTCTGGCACAGAGATGCATTAATTTTCCAATATCCTGATTTGTCGGTATGCTCCTTGAGATCTCTTATGCCCATCTGGCATGTTCACTGAGGAGGATTTTTGGAACTTGTATTATTTATTTCATTTGTTAGTGGGCTTGCTTAGAAACTTTTTAAACTTTTGAAAATAAGAATACTCTAAGGACTGAACTTAATTTCTAGGAACAGTTTTATAGTAGTAATAGCGGTATTAGTGGATATTACAGGAAAAAGTTAAACCTGAGTTGGGAACAAAGTATGGAGGATTTCAGTAAAACATGTTAGGTTATGACAAAGCCGTCTGCACCTGGAAAAAACTAGCAGTTTTATAAGACAAAGTGTTAAACAACCTCAACAGTAAGTATTGTGATATGTGTGCACTCTGTAACGTACGATCTGAGTTACCAAAAGTCAACCAAATAGCTTCTCCACAATATACGAGTTTTGTAATTATTTCAGCACTATTAGAGGTGAGAAAACTCTGTTAAATTCACTGAGTTTGGGGTAATTTTTGAGTAGGCCTGGTAATTTAATAGAGACTATTGACATGATTTCCATTTTGTAGGGATTTGTAGCAGTCAGAATTGTAGAAAGTCTCAGTTATTGGCTAGAGAACAAAATGTATTCCTTGAAAATGTATGCATGTCTCTCCCATGATCCTGAAAGAATAAAAATGCAGAATTCCACTATTATCTGTTCCTGTGTTATTTAAACTTTGAAATACAGTGATTTTCCAACTGTAAAAAAATTCATAAATGTCACAAAAGCGGATTAACTCCATTTGCTCATCATGTTTTTAGAGAGAATGATTTGTCCTTGCCACATTTGAGAAGTTTTATGAGCCATCATCACCATAGCTTATCTTTCCATTCCCCATCCCCTTTACTACTGTTCAGGTTTCCAAAGAAGAGTGAAATATCAGACAGCTTTGTGGAGCTGAACTTCTAAATCCGAGGCAACAATCTCATTTTTGGATTATATGGAAGAAATTGTATGGTGGCAAACACCACCATCATTTCAGAGCCAAATTGAGATCTGCATTTGAACAGATTCTCTACTTAAAGAGCACCCTGATTCAACTTCTCTTTTTAAAGACTCAAATGGCAAAAACTCCTTAAAAAGATGGACTTTCCTTTGTGCAGTTCTGTGAATTCAGACAGTTGACAGATTTCTAGTGAGGTCACATTTGGAGGAAGTTAAGCAGCTGAGTGCAGAATGAAGGGTCCTAGTTAAGCTCTAGAGGATAAGAAGATTTGCAAGGAACATATTAAGCCAATTTAATGCAGAAATGTTACAGGGAGAGTCATCTCATTCTAATCTTAAATACTAAATTAGGTAAAATGAACTATAGAGTATATTACTTTTTGCTGCTAATTGGTGACTGGTACTCCTTTCTACACCAGTGTGTTTAGAGTTAAGTAAATGTTTTTCTTCGCTGGAGAAGGGAGTAGTAATTGGTGGAGTTCTGCCAGCTTACTGTATAGTGATGCAAAATCATTTAAAAAATGAAACACTCGGAGCAGTGATCTCTGTCATGTTGCACAAGAAGAAAGCAAGCATGAATTCTAAACTCTTCTCTGAACTCAACCATTTCAGAGGATATTTTTAATACAAGCCACACACTTCCATCCAGTGAAGTGAGCCGATTTTTTTCAGCATTACTTTATTCCGAATTTGAAAAGGGCAAAACCACCATGTTCTAAACCACCAATCTCAGATAAGGATAAATTACACCATCTTGTGGATATAAAGAGAGCACTAAATTTTGTTTAATGCGAACTTGGTCCTAAGGATAATCAGTATTTCCACTGAGAAAGCACTTTGATTTTAAAAATATGAACATAATGTAAACTTCTGTAGAATCTTTATCTTTATAATATGCATTATTTGAATGTTTTGGCTATATTCTTTTTTTTTTAAACTGTACATCTTAAATAAATTTTTCGTCTGCCTCTTTTTAAGCATGGCTTAGAAGAATACTCATCTCATATATCTATGACTTACTGTTGTGGTTACATTTGTACCTGAAATGTGTATTTTGAAACACATGCAAATATTTATATATATGCAAAACTAAGAAAATTTTCAAGGCTGTAATCTGTCAACATCTCTTCCAACTGAGGGAGTCACCTATATTTCTTAATGTTATTTTAATATTAAGACCACCTAATGAATCACAGAATGCCCCACAGTCTTAAGCAGTGCATCTAGTAAGAGATCATCTCACCTGCACTTGAAAATTCCATGGGAAAATCAAATCCAGAGATAGAGTGTACCTCATTAAAGTGTTCACTAGCCATACATTTGAGTTAATTCCACTTCACCTAGAGAATGAAAAAGACAGGAGAGATGCTGTGGAAGACTCTGTTATTTTTGATCATTAACTTTTAGGGACCTTGTTAGTTTTAATTTGTCAGGTGGTGTTTGTAGCACTGCAGTGCCTCCAGATGCCTTCTAGTCTTTGGGTTTTTTTTAATCATTCATCATCCAACTTCATTATTACTGATGGACTCCCATGATAATGATACAACAAAACCATGGTAGAAACTGTCCTCCAGAAGTATGCAGTGGAGTACCATCTTGTGGAATGGAAATATTATCCTACTCTTAAGGTTCTGTCAACGCACAAAACCTTCGCAAAAGAAATATCCCCATGCACAGTGTGAGGGAGCTGTGCTTGAATGGAGACTGGTGATTTCTAATCCAATTTCTTGTGTGAATCCTGTAATAGAAAATTTGGCAGTATTCTGTTACCACCTTTCTATCATATGTTGCACTGGTTTCAAATGTTTTACCTAGACTAAGCAATAACTCCTTCAAGGCTTTTTAAATATTAAAGGAAAGGCATGTCCGTAACGTGGTGCGAAACCAAATTTTGATCACTTTTAGAAGTCTGAAAAAATATTTTTGCCAAATAAGACTTTTTACATAATGCCATCACCACAACTGGGCTGGATGAGCCATCGCCTGTATATTCAAAACAGTAACAGGCTGCTTTCAGAAGGCCTCAGACTCTGAATGCAGTTTTCAGTGCGCTCTCTCACATATACCTTCACCTTTCTAGAGAATCTTACTATATATGTGCCAGATATGCACTGAAAACTTTAAGATGCCTGTAAGTGGTGTGTGGTAATTGCTGCTAAAGAGCCTTGGAAATATAAAATGGGTTTTATATTGTATGCTATACTAGCAGGCCACCCGTGTGCAAAATATTATTCTATAACGTTATAAGATGCATACAGTTTTAAAATTTTATCAAACTTTTCTAAGCCTGTCCCACCTCTGCGAATGGATTGTGCTGTTGAGCTGCTGATGCACAGTAATACTAAAATATTCCTCACATGTCAGGGAAAATGGCGTTGTCGTGTGTGCCCCATGATTTGTTTCCTCTCTTCCAAAACTTATCTTCTTTATAAAGGTCAGAAGTGTTTCCACAGTGCTTCAGTGCTCCCATCTACAGGACAGGGAAAAGGGCCTATAGCTTTGATAATCATCACATGTAGAATGCACAGGTACCATGTACAAATAGCTTTATTATGTAGGTAGAAGTACAAAGGAAGAGTCCATCTACCTTCCTGAGCAGCTGGCTTAGAGACAGGAGGTCTAACTGGTAACTGGCAAGACATGTAGAATTAAAATTAATACTGCCTTTTTAAAAGCTATGTATGCATTATATTTATAAGTGTGAAGGGGAGAGAGGGAGGTTTTTTTTAAAAAAAAAAAAAAAAAAAAAAAAAAAAAAAAAAAAAGCTTGTTCCTATTACATTTAAGCTTTCTCTTCCATATTGAAGCTTTGTGGAAGGGTTTGAGTCAAAACAGTCCCAGTCAGATTTGAGTGAAAAAGGAAAGGAGCAGATGGGAAGAAATAATTTGTGCCAAGATAAACATGTTTTTCTTAAGATTTTACAAGGGTCTTTACAAATGCAGAGTTCTAGGAACAGATACATGAAAAATGATAAAAAAGGACATCTTCAAATCTGTGTAATGAAAATCCATTTGATTTGTCCTTCCTATGATGGTTCCAAAACTGGAGATTTATATATGTGTCCATTTGGGGTATTTTTATAATTTTATATTTTAATATTTTAGAAAGTTTGTTTTTCTGTAATTTATTTGATATGATGCAACTCAGCAATCATGTTACATATTGCTTAGATGTGGTAATATACCTATATATTATTTTAAAATTAATGGTCTCTCAGTTCTTGTAGAATTACACATGTGTTTACAGACCTGCTCTAGATATACTGGAGTTGGTGGGAATATTTCCACTGAGAACTGTAGGTTTGGGATCAGGTACTGTGTTTGTAAAATAAATGGATTTTTTTAAATTTCTGAAGATTAAATAAATTATAGCTATAATGTCTATCCAAGGCCGTATATGTTCTTCAGAAAGATGTAAATTTAGACTGGCAGAACATTTACATTGTAGCAACTACAAAGAGAATCTGGTCTGTTTAAGACTAAACCATAAAAATTCTATTCACTGTATATCCTTGTCTTTTCTTTGTAGTGCTTTGGAAAATGTAGTATATACAATTCTGACTGTCTTAATGCTTTTGCATTGAAGTCTGAATGCAAGTTGCCTATGCAACTAAAACTGATTCAGAAATTCAAATTTTGAAATTTAACTTAGTCTGCAAAAATCTTTCTTTTTTTGGGCAACTTTGCATGTGAACTTAGCGTTACTGTGTTCTTTTGTTTGGATGTTCAGCCATATGACCATAATTTAACATAGCTGTCTTCTGTAAATAAAAGTTAGGTGTATGTGTACATCAGCTGTATATGCAATGAATTACTCTTTTTGACATTTGAAAAATAAAAATGTTAAGGTAAGTACAAAATTTTTAAGAGATGTAAATAAATATGGCTACCTCTTCTGAAACCACAAGCCAAATGGCACTATTCTCTGCTGTCTTTTCCCTACTATGAAAGTGAGCAGTAACCAAAAAAGTGATGGATGGTAGCAGAACAAAACCATACACTAATCCAGTGCGCAAACATTTTTCTTTTTGTTATTCTGACATTTAAATCTTTGAGAAAATGCATTTCAGTAAGTGAGCTCTTAGATGTGGAGCTGTAGTTGTTGCCTCTTTCCCCAAGGATAAAAACATGGAGAATTGCAAACGTCAGTCTTTGTGGAAAGTACCCAGAGGTGCTGTCTGAGTTACTAAAACAAAGGGGGCCGGCTCCAGGAACTCTTGCCTATGGGATTGTTTCTCACACATCTGAATGGTACCCTAATTTTATTCTCCTGAAGAACACTTGCAATATCATTTTACCCCCAGGCCCCTTCAGTGAGTTCTGCATACTTTTAGATTGTGTCATCTAAAAATTTACCAAATACACCCTGTTCACTGTAAGCAAACAAAGCTGGTAGTCAGAAATTCCCAATTACAGCTCTATAGTACATCACTTTTAACTAAGTAAAATATGAAATGATATGTATGGGAAGATAACAGCATAACTTCCTATGTTTTAAGAACTCGTCAGCTAGAGTGCTCAAGAATGCAGTCATATATATTTGAATGTTTTGCATTTTTATTTGCACTATTATCATCCCTAACCCCTTGGGTCCTGCCATCTAATGCTATTATTTTTGTTGGAAAAACACACTATGATCCTGATTTTTAAAATGGATACATCTTGTTTTTCACAAGATTAATTAGTAAATCTTAATTTTTTTGTGAAGACATACAAAATGTGCAAGATGTTAGTGTAGAACAGGATACTGAAGCATAGCTGGTGAATCTGTATTGGTATTTAAGTGTCAAATGATCTAATGTCACTGATTTTAGAAAAGTTAAAGTAACTAAAATATATATAGGAACTTACTCAGACTTGAAGTGGCAGCACAAAGTTTGTTCTCAAAATGGAATGTTTAAGTACTCTCATTAAATATAATAATGCAAAATTGCCGTAAAAATTGCCCCTGTTTCTAGGTGGTGATCTCCACGTATAGTTGTTGATTTGTTTAGTTAATACTAAGTTACTTGATACATTGAACTCTCTCTTTCCCTGTTACAGGTCTGTTACCACAGTTATTAGGAGTAGCACCAGAAAAGGCCATAAAACTTACTGTAAGTTTGAGGATGGATTGCTTTTACATTTCTCCACATTTTTACGTCTGATTAATTCCAATTAGCACATTTAGGATTTTTATCCTTAACGTGTCACAAACACGGTAGAGTGCATTCCAGGATTTTTGTCTGATACAAACTTAATTGCAAACAGCAAAGCACCTGTTTGTATCTCACTTCTGGACCTTACGAGTGGCATACCAGTCACATGCTTACATTTTTTTTTTTAAAGAATCAAATTGAAAACTCTTACTTCTGGACTTGCTCCAAAATGTAACAAGTCTTAGTCTACTTGTTCAGCTCATCTACTTGCTTGTAAGTAGCACAGGCCTTCGGTTTTACTTCTTGACAAAAAGTAATAAGTATTTGTTGTGTTTGGAGGGGCTTTGTTTTTGTATCTGCATGTGGTTCCTGTATTTTCAATTCTAACACTACAAGATATAATATGATCATATAGCAAATGGCTGATAAGAAAGGAACTTGTTTGCATGCATTTTTTTCCTAAATGTTTTGCTTGTGTGATTTTGTATTTCTTGAATGATTTGAAGGCACTGAAGAATTTCTTGTTATAACCAAATCATAATATACTGCTTATTCACAAAAGCTAGTAGTAAGCATTTTAAAAATAAATACTTGGGGCTGTGAATTGGATTACTATTGAACATTTTGATACTTATTTGGAGCTATATTTATATTTGCAAATTTAATAGGGATTTCCAAAATTTTAAATGATTTAATCAAATTTCAGATGATGATTTTTTTTTGCTATTTAAGTCAGTGATTGTTATCTATTTGTTTTTTTCAATAATTCCTAATTGATTCTCTGATGCTCCAAATCTGTTGGAAAGAAAAGCATAGTTGGCTTTACAATATTTCGTATGCAGCCTAAGATTTATTTAATATATGTTAGCTTGGTAGCTTCATGTCAGGCCCATCATCTGGATGTATTTCTTCTACACAATAGGTGCAGCTGATGAGTCTTTTCTCTATCCTTTTAATTTATCAGTTTTCATAATTTTTTTTAAGGTTAATGATTTTGTGAGAGATAAGTTTATGACTAAAGATGGCTCTGTACCATTGGCTGCAGAAATTCTTGCTGGTGGCTGCGTAAGTATCTTTAATTTCCTTCACATGAGATATATGAAAGTACAGTGTGCAAGATTAACTATGTGGACTAAGGCTTCTGTTTAACCACAGATCCAGTGCAACAGCAGACTCTACTAGAGCATCTCAGTTCTTTCCTAGATAGGCCAACCGTTCTTGATGAAAGGGTAAATGTTTCTGTGCATCATGCCTTTTAACTGCTTTATATAATTCTCACAGCTTAGAGTTTGTTTCCTTATTAAAAAAATGTATCTTTATTAATGTTGGCTGTAGCTTATGGCCTAAGCAGGATTCATGCTAACCTTTCCAGAAGTTAATAATTAGTTACTGCATTGTGGCACCCACTCTGCCACGTCACTTTTTTCCTGATGTGTTACTGCGCCCACTAATTTTCACTTTTTGCAGTGATACTGGCTTTTTGAAATGGCAAAAACTACTCATGCTTCCTTGAGTTCATAGCAGACGTAGGCTGTGTAATGTTAACTCGGTACATAATGCATTCCTGAATGTAGGCTGTATTTAAAACCCACTAAGTTTTTGAGATTGTTTTCCTTGCACAAGGTAGTATCTTAATGAACAACTGGTATATTACTGGGTAAATGATAATATTTCATATTTTGGTCTAGTTCTGTGTGTTCATATTACAGCTTGCTTTATCTGGTGTATTGATTTTGTTCAAGCAAATGTAAATACTTTAAGTAAAATGAATAGTTGTTCAAAGACTAGTGCACTTTATAGATAAAGAACATTGTTTATTTAAACTGGCTTTGATCACTGGGGCAGAGCAATGTTGGTATATTTTCAATCTATCTTTGTTTCTGCTGTCATAAGACAGATGAGGTCACATTTTCAAGCAGCTTCTACCTGTGTTGAAAACTACATTGAACAACAACTTAAAAACAAATAATTGTATCTTAGCCTCAGTAGGTGCGGAGATTTGTGCTGTATGTGCTTGCAAAGAGCATACTACGATTATCTAAGCCTCAGGGTGCAGTGGCTTGATTGCTTTGCAGGCTGAGAAGCCCTGGCTTTCTGTAATTCTCAGGAGATGGGGCAGGATTTGGCTGCTGTCTGACTGCTCCTTCTGTTTGATCACTGACCTGTTGTAGACTGCCAGGTAGGATCCCCTTGTTCTGTAACTTTAGGAGCATTCAGCAGAGGAAAGAAGAAGGGGGGAGGTGGGAGAGAAGAATGTGGGTCTCTAAAGTCCTAAATAAAAAGCATGCTGTAAATGAAGGAGAAATGCAATAAAGTACTTGCAGAGTAAAAAGTATTTGCCCCTTACACTAGTAAAACGTCTTATGAACATAGCAGCTGCAGAGAATTCAGCAAAATTATCATTTAATGTTGTTTGATCTAGATTTTTAATTTTACTGACTGCTGTGAATTTTTTTTCATGCAGTACAAATAGCACTCTTTACAGAGCACTGTCATTTGTGAGAATGCTGCAGCAAGCTTTTTGCCAGTAGTTCATTGTAGACTAAGGATCTGCTTTAAGAGATAGGTGGCTTGAGACATATTTTAAACGTGCTGTAAATGTTGGCTTGTCCCATTTGGCATTTGAAATATAATATTAACAATGAGATGCTGCATAAAGTTCTAGCAGCAGACGTGCGGTGGCAGAATGCCCTGAGTTTTCTTTTAAGTGGAGTGCTCCACTTAAGGGCATAGTCTAGTGCCAGGTAGATAGGTTGCAACTTGTCGTTTCTGCAGGTGGTCTTTGTTTTTTGTAATTTTATACCCAATTCAGACTAGCAACAGAGACTGTCATTACAAGTGGTGCCTAGTTTTGGGGGGAAAGGAGATTAATTTTTCTGTGTTGGTGGAAATATACGCTAAAAATGTGAGATGCCAAAGCTGTGTTTTTTCCTAAGGCTTTCAGCATTGCATTGGCCTAACTTTTTGTTTCAGTTTGAGTCAGTGAAACTTCTGATTCCAGTGGAAACAGTAATGAGACTGTTGAATCGTTTTGAAGATTTTCAGTCTTGGATTTTACCTCATTTGAAAATGTAGTAATCGCTTGTGTGGGAGGCAAAGAGCATGATGTGTTAGAGTCTAAAAAAAGGGCAGCCAAGTAAGATGAATTTTATTAAAGAAACCTTCCCTACCACAGTCCCACTCTCCACATCTAGATCTCAGCTGCAATTGTATTACAAGCAAAGATGCAGAAGTTCCCTTTTTCTATGCTTACATTTCTTTGGAGTGGATTATGCAAGGGCTTTGTGCTGGGACACATGCTAGATTTTCATGTTTTTAACACCAGCCCTATGAGTACATTACAGCATTAATATCTAAGAAAGGGAGGACCAAGCAGATGCTTGGGTATATTTGGTTGTTTAGTAACACAAAGGGCTTTGAAGGGGTCAGTATCACCTGAGTAGCTCCACTCTGCTGTTTGCCCAAGCATTGCCAGGCGTTGACTTTTAAGTCCCTAAGGAGCTCGCTTTGCATCATAATTACTGAGAATTAGTACACATGGCTGACTTTTGCACTTGCAGCTAAAGCTGATTGTTTCATTGAACAAGTCTTTTTCTGTTTTGTAAACTGTTTTCTCTCCTGCAAAAAAGGAAGAAAAAATAGAAAGATCTTTTCCTTCATGACCTCTCGGCACTTAGTTCAACTAACAGCCTGTTTCATAGCTTTTTATTACGTGAAGATGAAAGTGATAGGTTGTCTGAGATTTTTTTTTTGAGACCCTCCCCCCCCCCCAATTAAAAATATAACCTTTATATTTTTATACAGAATCTTAAGGACAGTTGGTATATAAATTACTACACTGGCGCAAAATTTCCATCTTCTCCTCCTTTGTTTGCAAGAAATTTTCCTGGTGACTATGATATTTGTTACCTATGAAAATATATGTAACTTCAAGATTGCACAGTGCCCGACAGCCACTAAGAAATCCGGTCTCTGCCTTGGATTTAGAACTCTCATACCTTAATCACTGGATCATGCAGTTCCTATATAGTCCTTATCACTATGAGACTAGTAAAAGTCTTTATTTCCAAGACTCTCTGTAATAATACTGTAGAGCTGTGATTTGGTAGGCATCTATACCACAGATCTGACCTAACCTCCTTGAGTGAAAAAGTGCAAAAAAATGTAAGGATTAATTTCTACTAATCCTGTAACTTACCTTCAGGGATTCTTGGATAAAAAGATGAGTTTGGATAAACTAGAAGTACAATTTAAAATCTTTTTTTACATTGGTAATGTTCTTGAAGGAATGTTGGTTTATTTGTGGTCTTTCAACATAGTTCATATTTTAAAGAAAAAAACAGTACTTAAACTGAGATTAGCTGCATGCTTCTCTTAAAGTTCATCCATTTGAAAGTTTCTGATAAAAATAATGTGATTTTTGGATACAATATTAGTGATTACTTTCTTCTTTTGAGTTACATTATTCAATTAATATTGCCACTTTGTAAAAGTGGCATAAATATTATTTTGGGGTTTTGAGATGCTACCTTTACGACTATGCTCTTAGGTGAGATGATCATTCTGCTTGTTTCCATCAATTAAAACAGTTCCACATTTAATTGAAGAATTTACATTGTGCTTGGAAGTAACTGTGCAAAGATTCAAAATAAAGAATGATCATAAAATACAAACAAAATGTTAAGAAAAATCGAAGAAGTATTGTGGTATGACTGAAAAGAAACGGCACTATAATATGCATGGACTTGTCTGAATTTACTAAAACAATGGTCTAGGTAAATCAGAGGTCTGATGTTCTGCAAGAAAGAGGAAAAACATTTTGCTTTGTAACCTTTCCTTCTGCTCTCCCTCCTCTCTCTGAGCACACAGAGTCTTTTTCCTTCCCATCTGCTCAGTGTGTGCTCACTATTAGCCAGTTTAAATCATGTAGCACAGTACAATTACAGACCCCGTACAGATCTGCTTTTATTTAAGTTGTCAAGACAATTTTAGGCATATTTCTAGAGGCTTTATAGGAATCATAATAAAGTTGAAACACATTGGACCTGCTTGGACAACCTCAGCTCTGCAATGGAACATAAAAATTAGGTACAGTTAAGATGGAGTTCATCTCAGAAGTGTGCAAAACCCTGTCCAGAATTAATTTTTATAAAGGAATATGATATGAAATTCCAGATTAAATTTGCCAAACCACCAGTCCAGTGCAGATTGTTTAGTATTAAGCTACTTACAGCATTTACTTTATGTTTCAGAGAATAATAAAGGTAAGTCTAAATCTGAGCTGCATTTTCTCTGTAGAATTGTAGTAGAGGTAGAGGGCAGATACACTACAACTCCCACACCCTTCTTAGATATCTTACTTGAAGAAATCCAGAGATTTTTAAGTTGCAGGCTAAAGGAAACTGAAAGTGTCATTCTTGTTTTTATTATTCAGAAACTTAAATCTGATAAAATTTTATTTTATTTGGCAAGGAAGTCTGGGTTATGGGTAAAATGAAACTCAGCATTATGTATGCCGGGGAAAAAATCATCTCTGTGTGATATCTGAAAAAAAAAGAACAACTGCTATCATACATAAAAGTTTTGGTGTAGCTTATTGAGATAGTTAAGAAATAATGGTGTTCTTTACGATTACTCATATTAGCTTTGAAGGAAAATGGTATATATTTCTTGAACTCTTAACAGATTTACTTTAAAAGGTCTATTCTCTCTGAAGTCGGTGAATGTAACTTCCATTACTGTCAAGGGGAGTTCTACATGCATGTTTAAAAGCCCCAAATTCACATTTCTCGTTTAAAGAAAGGTTTGAAAGGCACCTAATTTTTTCCTCCACGATTAAAATTAAAGCAATTTTCTCTTTATATAACATTTACTTAATTAAATAAATTAATTATTTTGATTTTTAAAGTATGTTTAATATAATTGATATAGCATGATAGTATAGTATAGCATAAGTAATTAAAGATTTTAAAGTAGAGTTTTCTCCTCTGAAACACTGTGTCCTTGAGTTGTAATTTTCAACATAGTGGTTCAGACTATCCTTAAACTTTTACTACAAAAGAGACCAGATAGATTTGAACTTAAATTTGACTTCCCATTTGCAAGCCAGTTGTGTTCCAACATTGCTCTGTTTTAGTCTTCAACTAATTTGCAGCTAATCTGAGTTTTAAGTCTTATATCAAAGTGTAGGAAGGGAACATACAATAACATGGTAGCCCTTACAGAAGGTTGTACCAAAGGGTGGGGAAGTTCCTGGTGCAGAGTGCCTGCTTTTCTTTGACCTCACCCCACATTTCCTTGTAGGTTTGGATGTTTTAAAAAATAGTTTGCTGAATCTTTCACCCAGTCGTACCTGTTTAAACTGACCTTTCCTGAAAGCACTAAGAACTTAGAATGTGATTTCACTCTGTTTTGAATTTTCCATTTGAATAAGTTCATTTATTTTAATTTTTTCCAAGGGTATTTTCCCATAACAAATTAGAGCTGCTTTCCCTTTTTCCTTCCCCTCTCCTCTTCCTCCTCACTTCCCTTCTTACCTCAAAAAAAAAAAAAAAAAAAAAAGAAAAGATTTTTTACATATTAAGAAAAATAAAAAGGAGAGAGGGCAGGTTTAGGCTGTTATGTTTCTGATTGTATAACAGAAATTTTGAACCTTTTGAACAAAAAAAAGCCCATTTTTTCCAAAAAGCATGCTTAATATTCTTTCTATTTGAAATACATTCAGTCTTTTTCTTTACTATTGTATTAGAAACAATGACTGAAAATTATTGTATGATGATATTTTATAGCTAAAGAAATATAATTGGTTTGACAATTATATTTTATTACACATCCGTTTCTCCTATTACTCATTACTGCTTATTTTAAAGTCAGTAAGATATTTTAGTGTTTACTAGTATAGGTTCCAAAACACAAAACCCCTCAAACTCAAATCAGGATTTAAAATCTAGTTTTCTGTGAGAAAAAGGAAGATATTTATGATGTCACAGTAATTTATGATGTGACCAGGAAATAATGGGTCATAGTTTTAATGCAGCTACCATACCTTAAGACTTGGAAGGTCTGTAAATCATTAAGTGATTCCACAACTAGTCAAAATAGACAAGTAGAGCAGACAGAGCCAAATGTTAACATATTTGACAGGTCTGTAACTTAATTGCTTTTATAATGCCAATCAAGTAGGCTCCACTTTGATTTTTTGGCTAGGCTTCTGAAGAATTATATTACCTGTAAAGTAGAAAATATGAAATCCACAATTCTAATTTTTTTTCCTGTTGCAGAGTGTGTCAGCACTTGTAAACAAACTGTACTTTTGTTTGTTTCTGTTTAGCCATGTCATTAATAAACTATTGTGCCGAAATCGTCACAGCTTGTATCTATCTTGGAAATCTGTATGAAGCAGTAGCAGGAATGTACTTCTGTTCAGACTAATTGCAATTCCATTTATGAGCCCTTTAATGTGAAGGAGCTTGCTTTGCAATTTATGTACATGTGGACATTAACAAGGCTTTTCGATTATAGCAGTGTTTGCTGTTTGAGCTATCCAAACCAAAGCCTTTGCCAGACCGAGAGAAGTCTGCTCTCAGAAGACAAGACAGATTAGCTGGGGAAAAACACAGTTCTGCCTGAGCAGCATGAAAGCTGTTTCTGTGCTAGCCTGGTCAGGGGAGTGAAAAGCAGATGACTGAGGGCTCAGGAAATCTTCTCGTGATCTGCAGTGAAGATATTTACTGTATGAATTCCCATTGCTAAAGAGCATTATCAGAATCCTGTATAGATAGGACCACAGACAAGAGAAGACACAAAATAGCACAAGATGGCTCGTCTGGATTTTTGAAGCCTGGCTTTATCTGAAAAACACAAAACATCGAACCGACCTTTTGAGAACCCAGTCAGACTTGCCCTTGACATTCAGTGCCAAATAATTAAAGTTGTCACCTTTGAAATATATAAGAAAAACAGTCACTTTGGACAGATGTCTGTTATTCAGTAGCTCTTCTGGTAACAGGCAAGTCTATCATGAAATCACCTTTGCAGCAGCTCGACAAAATTCATCTTGATGACTCTTGAGATCTTTTGCCATATAAACTCCAAGAGTTTTAAAGGTAGTTTGAAGCACTGCAGTGGCACTTCATAAATCTGGCTTCTAAGGCTTGTTTTGTCATAGACTGAGTATGTGATTTTGTGGTAAATCATTTAATAGTTCTGTGCATTAGTTGCCCTTTATTGTACATTGAGGATGGTAATTCTTGCATCCTTTGAGTGCCTTTTTAATTTAGATTTTTTTTTTTTTTAATGTCAGGGAACAAGCTTTATTTTTTGTCTGTAGAACACTCAGTACATTAGGAACCCTGACTTTAATTAAGATGCTAGCAAATACAGAGGAAAACAAGTTATATCTGGCAACTGGCAAGGAGTAAGGGCCTGGGACTAAGGAATATGATAAACAGTTGACTAAAAATTTTAGAACTTGAACATATTTGTCTGTTTCTACATAGAATGAGTAAGCGTGATGCTGTAGATGATTTCTTTTGCAGGTTGATTTGGGATACTTATGTAACATACTGCATATGTATTTTAATGGTTGCCATTAATTGCCATAATTGCTATCCTTGGATGATATTGTTGGGAAATATTAACACTTTCACAGCAACAGTAACCCTTTTCTTCAGCCATGAACCCCTAAAAGATGCTATGCAACAAGTTTGATGGGAGGCCGGAGAAAGATCCTGGCTGCCTCTACATGCTCTTAGCTGAGAACAGGCAAAGAGGTTTTTAGTAGCTGATAAAGGTGGAGGTTGGAGACACTAGGACAGTTGATGGTTAATAGTCATGAAAGGAAGAGAATCTAGTACTTTCACTTGGGATAGGCTGGTCTGAGACTGTAAAAAGCAGAGAGTTTTCTTCCTGAATAGCAAGCTGTGTTCTCCTCGGAAACTACGCTGCAGCTTTCCAATGGGGACTGTGGCAATCCTGTTTAGGAGAGTTGGGTCTGGTATACTCATTTCTTATCTAATCTTACAGGTGCACAAAATGCAGCTACATTAGAAAGAATGGGAATTTCTTTAAAAAGAATGCAAATTTCTTAGTATAAGGAGGGGGTGAAAATCTGCTTAATTTCCAGTAGTGTTTATTACAAGGTGACTTGAATGTGTGAAGAGGTAGAAAACATTCTGACTTCTTAAACTGGGATGTTGTTAAATGATTGTTATTAAACCCTTTTTTTCCCCCACTAGAGAGTGGCTTGTATTTCCCCATGGACAAAAAAAATACCTGGACTTTTTCTACTTCTTTCTTCCATTCAGGAAAGCAGTAAAGTGGAAGGACTGTGATAGACGGTACTGTCTTACTGTCCAAGGTTATACTGCCATCGAGAGGTGTTGGATGATATCATACCCAGTGTAGAGTTGAAAAACTGCAAAGATGAAGAAACAGATTATTTTTAAAAATCCACATGTATGTGTATGCATATCTAGCATATGTCCATTTGTTAAAGCACATTGAACATTTTTTAGTAATCCAGATTTCTATAGTTATGTGTGTATGAGGAGTTCTTGGAAGATGGAGGTGTTTGCCTTTGTTTCTTGCTTTACATCAAACAAGATCATAAATGCTTGTGATATTTTAGAAGGGGACTAAGTTGTAATTAGGTCAAATGTTAAATTCTCGCAGAATAATACAGTTTGTGGGACTTGCAAATAATTGTCTATGCAGTATTTGTATGTATATATTCCTATAAATAAGTCAAAATTACAGGTTTTAACAACATTATAATAACTGAAAAGTAATAGTGTTTTTTTTTTCTGGTCAGCTCATTAGTTACTTTAAACAACTGATTGAAAGAGGTGAAATGAATTCGGAGTTGAGAGTAATCAAGTGTTTAACTTCAGTATTGAAAAATTGGCATTACTGGGAAGAATCAATTCGTAAAACAGTTGGTGAAATTTATCTCGGAATGATTTTTGTGACACTTAGTGGAGGAAATGTTTAAGCTTGAGCAAGCTGAGCTTGAACTGTGTTTGTTCTGGCCAAAAAGTAGTTTAAAAATGCTAACCTTTGGGAGCATGTTTTAAAATGAGATGCACTTTTAACTGCAAAAGTTACCAAATAAGGAGAAGTTAACATTGTTAAACTAGTTCGCCAAGCAAAATGAACAGGGTGATGAGGTTTTTGTCTATTTTTTTTCCATAATAGTTTATACAAGCACCTTGAAGAGACTGGGGGGCGGGGGGAGATTAATGAGATTTCTTTCATTGTATTTTATTCAATATGTGAAAGCTTGGAAAGAGGACAGCAATAACAGTATTGTGATCCAAGGTGCTGATTTAGAGATCAGGGTATATGCATGCTGTTACTAGTTGTGTGCATGTGAGCTAGGGACACATGTACACTGGCCGTACAATTAACCTCTTTACCTCAAGTCCCCTTCTTGTAAAACTAGAGGGATCATACTTTCCTCACAGGAGCGCTGGGAGGAAATAACCATCGATATTTGTGAGACACACAGTATGATGCAGCATAACACACAAGGAGTTACCAGGGCTAGGCAAGCAAGAAACGATGTTGTTAGAGGGTAGAGCAGCCGTCTCTGGGTTTGCTTTCCCACCATTTGGGGAGTAAGGAGGTGCAGTTACCCATATGGGTAGTTAAAAAGAGGGTGAGAGATGCTCCCCTGCAGGCTGCTGTCCTTGTTACCCTCAGAGCAGCCCCTGCGCTGGCTGATGCCAAACCAGCCTCGGGTTCCCGAGCGGCACAGGCGGCTGGCAGAAAGCCTCCTCCCGGGAGCGTGAGTCGCGTGGCGTCAGCCTCGTGCCTTTCGCTTGCTCCTCCTTTGATTCCTGGAGTGTCTCTTTGATCAAATTCAGAGCACAGCTAAGGTGGTTCAGGGAGCTCGGGCCTAGTACCTGGGCAGTCTCACAGGCAGACTTCACTGGGAATCTCCAGTGGCTTTCCTGAGACGTCCTTTGTGGGTAGCAAAACCAGCAGTCGTCACGTGAGTTGCTTTGGTCTTTTTGGTGATGCCTGGTGAATACAGGTCTTGGTGTTTTAAAATATTGAATGCAGCGACCCAGCGTATGTGAGGTGGGTAAGTAATAGCATCTATTTTTCAAATAGCGCACTGAAACAGGAGGCTGGCGCGATCTTCCCAGAGCTGCAAGCATTGCACGCAGCCGATGCACGACGCACAAACGTTAACATTTAAAGGTGCTAGCATTTTAAGCACTTCCCATTTGACCAAATTCAGACATTATTGGCCTTTTTTCTGCTTTAAAATCAGATATACCTTTCTAGATCCTTTCTCTAAATACAGCATTCACATTTACACTTATAAGTGTTTTTATAGATTTGTAAATTACTCAGTGTTTTGGTGCATTAATAATCACAAACTGAACTTCAGTTTTGTTGTCATCTTTTGAATTGTGATGCAGTTTTCCCATAGTGAAAATTAAAGGAACAGTTCCCGTGGACTCTTGGCACAATGAACTGCGAGATGATCATACTGAGAAAAAATAGTTTATTTGCACTAATGTAGATCTGTGGATATGAGTTTTTAAATAGCGTGTTTTAGAGGAGAGCTGTGGTATAGCAAACTCACAAATGAATATTATTGCCTCGCATTGGTACTTTATCCTTTTAAGAAGAAAAAATGTATAGTGGCATGTGGGAACACTTAATATTTGTGATACATAGACCAAAATGCTTATTATATAGGAATTTATAATTCACCGTAAAGAGCTTTCCAAGATTTTTCATTTTGAAGCTTTGCAAGATAAGTAGACAAGTAAAAGAAACCATCTCAATTCTTTGTTTTGAAGACTTATTTACTTAACATGTTTATTTTTAAGTGCAAAACTGAAGTCAACAAATATGCCAAATAATTTATCATTCTAATTTCTGATGGCAAGAAGAATAGCAGTTTTATGTGTACCAGGATTCTGGTTTGGTAAATGCAGTTAAATTAAATTATGCCAATTTGAAAGTCAAAGCCGGTTGAGTTGCACAAGAGCATGCTTTTCCTGGTCAAAATAGGAAACATTTGGGATATTTTGGGGGTTATGTAAAGACTTTAATTTGTAACTGCACTGTGTATGCTCAGTCTAAGTGGTAGGCAAGAATAGTTGGTCATGTGATTTGCTGTTTCTTCAGCACATTATTTAAACCATATTACTGTGCATATCTTTTTATTTTGAAAATAATCTGAACCATGATTAATTCTTTTAACATTTTGATAATTTGGAAGAGACGTGCACATAGCGTTTACATACTAGAGATGGCTCGATGCAAATGTTTTTAAAAACAGTTTATTTCATTTTAGTCATTGCCTTCTAGAAAAAAATATGTACTTGTTTCGTTGTGAGGGGGGTGAGGAATGGAAGTTGCCCTTTACATAGTTTGTGATATAAGAACCTGGAAAAGAGCATAGCTGTTGGGCCACATAATTAACAAATTAGGAGAAGTTGGAATGACGCTCTGTTGAATTTTGGCCAGATGGAGTTTGAATGACTCTTACTGGAATGCACTTAAGTTATGTCATGCAATTGCTTTTTCATTTTAAATTTTTAACGCAGGATCTGTCAGTATAGCTAAAAGGTTATGCCCTACATTTCATATTGCAAATGAGTTGTACTTTACTAAAAGTAGTGGAGAGTATACTCGCCACCATTGTGATTTAAATCTAACTAACTTTTGAAATCAATTGAGTGACATCTTACAAACAAATGACTGAAATTTTTAAGTCATTTAGACTTCTTGATTAATGGCGTCCTTCAGTTTGTAGACCTTCATTTTCTTTGTTACCTGATGCAAAAATAATGATGTGGAGCTCAGACTGTTAAATGAAACTGCATTTAATTACACTGAAACTACTAGTGCAGTTGGGCTTTAAAGAAGCAAAAGATATCTGCAGTTCTGGTCTTTGGAATTCATGTGTTCTTGTTTTATGAACAAATGCCAAAATTGAAAAAGTTCCTGCCAGACTCTTACTCTTCAGTAGTATGTTTTCACTTTTTAAGTACTGGCATGCAGATCTCAGTTTCTTTACTTAGCTACTAATTCTTCCTTTCATTTTATGACTTGCTTTACAATGTTCTTGGCTTGGCAGTATTGCAAAAATTGGTGTTGGTGAATGTATTCTTGCAGCAAGAATTGAGCTAGTGTCTGTTTGATGAACTGCAATGTCACTGACTGACCTGCTTCCTCTCTGTTTCCTGACCGTTCATCTCGTGTGGGGTAGGTTTCTGCCTTACGAACTGCAGTTTATTGACTACTACTAAAAATCATGTCTGCTAATAGCTTAACTGACTGCAGCAGGATTAAAAACATCTTCTGTTGAATATAACAGGATGAATGTTGCAAATAATTTAATGTATTAACATATTGTCTTCCACTTTTAATTTCAGGCTGGAGGTTCTCAAGTGATCTTTACCAACCCACTAGAAATTGTCAAGATTCGATTACAGGTGGCTGGAGAAATTACTACTGGTCCACGAGTTAGTGCCCTCACTGTCTTACGGGACTTGGGCTTCTTTGGTCTCTACAAGGTAACTTTTTCTATGTATACATGAATTAAAAGTCAATTGCGAATATTTCAAATCAAAAGATTTTGTTTTGAGTAGAGTCATTTCATTGTTCTCACAAACCTTCAGAATGCGGAAACAATGGTACATAATTTTTTTTTGTTCTTCATTGTTATGAGATATTATATCTTCATTTTTCATTTCTAAGTAAAGGAAGATACTGTTTGTCTTCTGGTTCTGTGTTTAAGCATGTGGTTTTTTTGGATCTCATTAGAATGTCTTTTATCACTTCAGCAGGTCTGGATGTAAGTACTGTTCACTGAGGATTAGTCTCTGATTCCTGACATTCTACCTGTTGTAAAAATAGACTTATTTTCATGACATAGAGCCTACAGTTTTGGAGCTGTGCTCTTGTTCTTCTCTGTTTCATACAGCAGCTTTTCCAGATGTCATTGTTAATCTGGGATGGGAATTAATTGCAGTGCAATAACTAGTGAAGAAATACAGACAGTGGGAGCCCAGCATAAAAATAAACCTCTAAAGCAAGCTTGCCCTTACTAATTTAGAAGAGCATTGCCACCAGTATTTTTGAGAAAAGATGCTTTTATGAGTGCACGCTACAAACTCCACACTTCTCCTTCCTCCATTATTGCCCTCTCATACATACATAAATACATGCATATGAATAAAATGATGCTAGACTGAACTAGATATGGAGGAGTATGAAATATCTGGAGTACTCTGAGACAGCCATTACACACTGTATTGAAACAAGAACCGTAACAAATGCCGTATACTGCAGAGCATCATGTGGTATTTCTTCAGATTCTGCAGCCCACTCTACAGGAGAAAGCTTTCATACTGTCTATTTGTCTCAGTATTTCTAGCGCAGCAGGCAGTATTCCTCTGTTTTTCTTATTTACAGCAATGCAACTGTAAACTGAAAAAAAGATGCTGTACAATACTAAATGAGCCCCATCCCCCTGCCCCACAATGTTTAAATTTCAGCTCCATTTTTAAGCATACAATCCTTTTAAATTGTTCTCTTAACATCACAAAGAGGAAGCCTGCCCATGAGTAGATGTATGTATGTTTTGGCCTGGAGAGAAGTAGCAGGTCTGAATAGGATTTAGTAGGGAGTTGTTTTTCCCTTTAAATTGACTTGCTAATTTTTTAGGTGTTTTACTGAAGGTGATGCTGTTGTATAAACTCCTAGTAAATGGCATTATGGTGTTGATCAGGGCAGGCATTTACAACTGAAAACATGGATATGGTAAACATGCTGCATCCCTGAGGCTGCACAGGAATGGGGGGCAGCTACTGACTTCTACTTGAACTAGTAAAAATAAAACATAACATGAAAAAGAATGACAGACTGGTTGACTAAAGTAGCATTTATCAGATACTTTTTCCCTGAATACTCTGTATTAGTCGATGAGCAAAGTTTGCTGTATTCTTACATTTTTAAATGGCATTAGTGTCTCAGGTCATAAAAATGACTTATTTCTGGTTTTTAGAGTAGGTACTTAGGAATATTTGCCAAGAATATGCCTTCTTCTGAACAAAAGCAAGTTACAGCACTGCTTTGCGTTGGAACAGGCACTGTTATTTATCACAAGTTAACACAGTTTCATTGGTTCATTCATTAAGTCCATTTACTTCCACAGAAAAAAAGTCAGAGAAGAGGGGTTTTTTACACTTTTGCTGTCTCTGTTCCACTGTCTCTCCCTGCTCCTTGTGTTTATGTGCTTTTGTACATCCAATATGAATTCATTGCCTATGAAAGCTTGACTAACTTGACAAAACTAGAGAATTTAAAGTGGCAATCACAGTTGTCCACCAAACAGAGCTCATGCACACCATAAAACTTGTGTCCGAGTGTACCCTTAGTCTGTGCTAGCTCTGTCCTTGGACGGGTTTGCACTGTTGTTCCCCCAAAACTTTGGCACTGGAGCCAAAATAAGGCGATCTTTGCCACTCTCCCTTGTGCCAGCATGAGTCTTAGTGCAGCCACATACTGATCCAGAACAGGAAACTAATTAAAACTGAAGTCTCCTCCACCTTACAGCTTAGGCTAGTTTTAACCCAGATCAGCTCACTCGGTAGCTTCCCAAAGTGTTTGTACCCATGCAAAAGGAGGAGTGGTGTCATGGCACGGGCATCATTCTGTGTCAGTGAAGTTTTATACTACCTTCATATGTTTGTGGAACAACAGTGTTAGTGGCAAAAATAGTCCTATTCTGAATCCTTGTCATGAGGCCAGCAGCACTAGTGAGGCCAGGCAGGGATTAGTAACTCATTGCATGCAAGTCACCAGCCTCAGAAACCACTGCCCAGAGGGGTCAATGGTCTAAATGGAGTTTCAGCCTGAAAGTAGATTTGGAAGGGCCTACCTCCTTTGCTGGTGCTTCTAGCAAATGAGTTTAGTGAATATAATGATCAGTTGAACATCAAATAATAATAAATGGTTTAATAATAAGAATTAAAGTATCTGGATAAATTTGGAATGCCTGCACTCTTAACTAGTCAAATTATCTTTAAATCTGTAAAACAGAAATGAGAGTTTTTGTCTATCTCAGTACTTTTCATGCTATTCACTCTAACCTGAGCAGAACTTTCATTTGTATCTTAGTGTTTGTTTTAGCTTTGTCATTGATATCCTTGTAAAGATGTATCTCAAGCCCTAAATGCATTTTAGTAGACCTAAGTAACACTCCGTAACACTGCAAAAGAACCAGAACAGATAGTTGTTTGAGAAAATAGTTTTATTTGTGACTCTTGAAGTATTTTAATGGTTTGTCATAGGCTTGATGGGCTTTCATGTAAATATTTCATCCATTTAAGCACTGGTTTGTCTTGGTGATGATTTAGATACAGTTAATTCATTTTCTTTTGCAAGTGTTGAAAGCAAAATTCTAGCCTTTTTATTTCAGGGGTCTTCATTTGAAATTGATTTTTTTTCTTTAAATTTTTTTAAATCTGTTTAACCATCCAAACTTTAAATGTAATGTTTTGTTTCATAATTGATAACAAATTTCTTTATTTTCTTTTTTTCTGTTTGATATGGCCTGAATTACTTCCTTTGGGTCTCTTTCCCTCCCTCTTTCCCTCCCTCTTTCCCTCCCCTCTCCCCTTTTCTCTCCTTTTCCTTTCTGCTAAAACGAGTTGATTGCAGTTCTCTACAGCAGTTGCCATCACAGCTCAGTATCTAGGCATCAGAGAGTAACCACCCAAATAATTCACTTCTGCTGTTTGGATTGTTGGAGAGCGAGTGCCTGTAGTGCCATGTCTCTTATAAAAGTTGAAGATGACCACTGTCTAGATGAAGCCAGAGAGGGTGGGATAGTATGAGAAGCTGAGACAAGAAAAGTGCAGTTGTCCACTGTGCAAGAGACAGGATCCTTCTCTGCTGCTTGCAAAATTTCCTTAAAGGTCTTGCTTTGGGGTGGGAAGGGATTCCCTAACCCTTCTAACATAACGGCTGTCTGGTGAAATCCACAGACAGCAAAGATACTGATTTCTCTCTACTGCCAATAGCAGAGAAAACCGACTTGCCATAGGAATGGAATAAATGGAGGGATATCCCATACTTAATAGGAAGATGGGACCTCAAATTGTGGTGTTAAGTTGAAACTAATATTACCATAATGATGCTTCCTCAAAATAGAAGCGTGGATATTTTTAAGCAGTTGTTTTTTGTGATGAAAGAGAACGTGCCTGGAACTTCCCAGTCAACTTGCCAGTCACTCTGTAAGTTCATAACAGAGCTGAAGGGTTTGCATGGCTTGTCAATGTGAGTTACTTCTGCGCTGATAGGCTACAAGCCTCTTAAGTCAGGAGTGGCCATCCAGTGTGTTGCACACTGGCTTTTCTGTTTCTCTCACTCTGCTGTGGTGCGGTTTTGTTTACCACACTGCAAGGTCAGCAGGGAAAATTCTACTTTCCTTATTCAGAAATAAGTCTTCTTGAAAGCTGCTCTGACCACAAGAGATCAATCCTGCATGCACTGCTTAGTCTCTATGAATCTTTTATGCTGAATTTCAGGAGAAAATCTGTTAGAGTCCTGTATAGTAATCATCATGGAAGAATGTACTTTTATTACTTATAACTGCAGCCAGAAGATGCAAAGAAATATATATGTCAAACCTAGTTTCGTAAGGCGAATTTCTGCATGTCTTAACAAGATCTACTGCTTGTTGTTTAAATTTATATATTTTGTATTAATTTCTAACCGTGAAATGCTTGTGGATTTTAAAATAAAATGCCTGCACACCTCTGTTACTGATAATTTCAATGTTCCTGACTTGCAGTAACAGGAAAAAAAAACAAATTTTAAGTCTCACATCAACAAATTAACACAAGAAATGTTATGTAAACCCTTTCTGCATCAGCTGGGTGAATCATGTATTGTTTTTGGTTGTAGTTATTGTAGTATTCTACTGTCCAAATGAAAAACCATTGCCGATCATTGAGAAGCTGGGTTATGTGGGTTTTGGTGCCCCTCTATATTTATGAGGTTAATATTCTTCCAGGCCATTCAGTGGCATGTTAACGTGACACTCTACTATGATAGTGACACAAAATAATTCACATTAGTACTCTGTGGAGATCTCACTCTGTTCATTGCCTCTTACCCTTCCACGGTGCAACACCAAGAGTTGTCTTTCCTACACCCTCTTGTGCCATGTGCTCCTCTAACCATCTTGGTGGCCCTGCACCAGACTCGCTGCACTGTGGCAATGTCTTTCTTGTACTGGGGAGCCCAGGCGTGGCTGAATGGAAATAATCAGTTCCCTAACAGACTTGCTAAAACAGCCCGGGATGTGGCTGGCCTTCTTCACTGCAAAGACGCACTGCTGACCTATGCTCTGCTTGGCTACTGGCACCGCCAGGACTTTTTCTGCAAAGCTGCTTTCTGGCCACTCAGCCCCAGCCTATCCTGCTGCATGCTGTTATTCCAGCCTGGATGCAGGGCTTGTATTTGCTGTTCTGAACTTTGTGATGTTCCTGTCAGCCCATTTCTCCATCCTGTCAAGGTCCCTCTGAATAGCAGCCTTGCTCTCCAGCACATTAACTACTTCCCCAGTTATGTATCATCCACTAATCTGCTGGTAGTGCTGCCAATACTCCACCAATTTAACTACTGGGACGCAGTCTCAAAGGCCTTGCTAAAGTCAAGGTATACAACATCCACTGCTTTTCTTTATCTGCAAGCCTGGCAATCAGATGGTCAGGCAAAATTTGGTAAATCTATGCTGGTTGTTCCCAGTTTCCCTCTCGGGAAGCATTTACTCGATAAACCTGCTATGGACTGAGGTGTTCTTGACCAGCTTTTAGTTTCCCAGATCTTCCTTCTTGTTCTTCTTCAAGACCAGTGTGATGTTTGTCTTTTTCCAGTCATCAGAAACCCCCTGATTGACTTGACCTTTTGAAGATAATAGCAGCTTCACAGCAACATCAGCACCCTTGGAGGTATCTCACCTGGTCCCATGGATTGTATACGTCCAGATGGATTAAGTGCTCTGTCTTCCTCTGCTATAGGTAATGCTGCACTCCTGCAGACTTTTCTGGTAGGCTCATGGAACTGAAAGGCTTGAGGGCAGAGGCAAAGAAGTAATTTCTCTGTCTTTTCCTTGTCCTTTGTCACTAGGTCCTCTGCCTCATTTTACTGCTGATGTACTTATAGAAGCCCTTCTTGCTTCCCTTCACATCCCTCCCTAAATCCAACTCCAGCTGAGCTTTGGCTTTCTTGACTCCATCCTTGCACACTCAGGCAATCCTTCTGTATTTCTCCTGGGTAGCCATCTCCATCTCTGCTTCCTTGATACATTTTGCATTCAATCTCAAACATGAGTTCCCTGTTTTTCCATGCTGGCTTTCTGCCATGATTGCTCAACTTTCTGCATAATGGAATGGACTGTCCTTGTGCTTTGAGGAGGTTGTCCTTGAAGATCAGTATTGGTGTACCTCTGTAACTCTCAGCATTTTAATTTGGAGAGGAAATGCTATCATGATGTGCAGAGGATCTGATCAGATAATTTAGATCGCTTCTCTTCTCCTCCTCTCCCTTCACCACTAAAGAATTTTCCAGACCACAAGGAAATTTTTCTCCCTTTAACTAAATGTCCATCATAGTAAATATAACAATTTAAAGTCAAAGCTGCCTTCCAGACTCACTCTGCCTTCGCTGGGTGTTAAGATACTATCAATTTGTGATGATATGTGGCTTAAAAATAAAGATGTAAGTTAACTTCAGCAATAAGAAGTTTTGACAAAAAGCTTATTAGGGTAACTGCTGGGCTGAACCCCTGTTCTTTAAAGCTAGAAAACATTTTTTTTTCCTGCCCTTGTCTAAACTTCTGGAGTATTTGCATAAATAAATATTTTAAGACATTGTCCTCCTCAAAACCCAGCTGCTCCTTTGGGGAGGGAGGCACATTGTAGCACTTACGCTGAAGGAATTTGTTTCCCCTGTTTGTGTTCTTTCTGCCAGTAATTGTTACTGTGAAAGCACTAGGGCATGGAAGCTTACAACTAGTAAATTCTTCTTTAAATACAGATATTCTGTAGATGTAGCTGTAGATGACAGCTATTCTTAAAAATATGAAGAGACAGTATATCCCAGTCAGGGAGAGTATCATTTAATCCAACTCAAAATGTCATTTATGTTGGCAGAAGTGAGAAAGATACATTTCTGGTTCTCAACATTTGTAATAGTTTTTATTTAATTTCTGGTCACAAAAGAATACTGAAATGATTGTACAAGATCAGCTAATATTTTCTGTCTTCTGCCTATCCTATGGAGTAATATACATAAAGTCCTGTTAAAGACAGCTGAATTTATATTATTTTGGTTTCCAAAGACATCTTTAACATATACATTTAAATGCACGTTATAAGTGTACCTACTTATTTTGTATATCATAGAAACTCATATGCATATAATATTTAACATGAGATTTTTAATAAAGTATTATTCCTTTTACAAATAATCATTCTGGACAGTGTTTTACAGCATAACAGGCAGTGCCACTCGGTAATTTTGCACAACTGATCCAGAGAAGATGGTAAATAATACGCTAGTAAAAGATTCTTGGAGGAAATGATACATTGGTTGTGGTCATGTTTATGATCACAATTACTAGAAGGTATTTAGCTCAGATTCGTGCTTTAGCTGATACTGCCAACACAGTTTGCATTTCCAAAGCTAGTAGAAAAGCTTCCAAAAATCTGTTCTTAATTTTTTTTTTTTGACCACTTCATAGACTGGCTGCTGGTATGCTGACATGGAAAGTGTAATCTCAATTGACAGGATGTATACCAACCTCCCACCTGATAGCTTTTGGTAACAGTGAAAGTATTTCATGTCTTCAAGTTGTGGGTTCACAAGAGAGTACTAAACATACTAAACAGAGTAGTAAAAGTTTTGAGTTATATTAATTTGCATCCATCATGTGTATTTGTGAATGTGTTCTCATATGCCAATATATGCAATTCAAAAAGTTGCATTGAAAATAACCAGGAAAGCCCTTCCATCTAAGAAGTGCAGTAATTTGTTTATGTAAACTCAGTCTGAATTGCTGGCACAGTATTTGAAAAGTGCTTTATTCCTCTAACTTGATGTGCTATATCAGTTTCATATATTGATTGGTATAAACATGTGTGAGTAGAAACGTATAGCAGCTTTTAAGGCAGTGTCATTTTACTGTGGAAAAAATTACAGCCCCTGAAAGCAAATGCCAATAATATTTGACTGTTTCCAAAACTATTAGGTGCTGTTAGAGCTCTGATTCCAAAGGGTTAAGTCTGTAGTAAAAACCAAGAAGAATGCAAAATGATCAAGAAATGACATGCTGCCTATTGTTTGTAGCTATAGGATCAAAATAACAATTATACATGCCAAATAAATTCTAAACCTGTAAAGGAGAAAAAGAGGGGGTGGCTGTAAGTACAGGTGCCAGAAGCATTAAATAACCTTCTCAGACAAGGTGCACCACTGTTGTCTTGAATACTGCTAGGTCCCCCCAGTCTGGCATTTTTCCCCCTGCACTAGACAATGTGCATTCACTGCAGGAGACTAGGTTAAGCCTGCGTCTCCCAGACCTGCCGGCTCCTTGTGCCCAACCCGACACAGAGGTGCCTTTGTCAGTGTAATTACCCTCCCCTTGTAGTAGAAATAGTTTGTTTAGAGCCTTATTTGCAGGTAGAGCTGGTATAAGCAGGAATTAGCATGCTAAAGAACCTGCCCCAGCACTGACTCGGGCTTATTTATCAGAATCTTTCGACAATCAGGGTTTGGGGGTTTTTTTCCTCCTCCATTGGTTTATTCAGTGAGATACTATCCCAGATTAAGAACTTTAAGGTTATTAAAGAGATTGAAGATGGGAGCCAACTAGCTGTTATATTAGGGAGACGCATGTCATGGTGTGTAGTATCTCCCAACAGCCTGGCAGGTCTGCACCATGGCTGCCAGAATAAACTCGGGCGGATGATCCTTGCAGCTTTATGAGGATTGATTAAAACTCCTTTTGGCTTTCAGCACGTTGTCCACATCAAAAAGGTGCGAGAAGTAAAATAAATGTTTCTTTTGCTTTTCAAGATACTGTGGCCAATCTCCCTAAGCCTTCCTAATTGGCCTAGGCTGGTTGCGGATGATTAACTTGAAGTTAAATGAGGCCTGCTTTTAAACATGCTTTCCCAGACTTTAAACAGAATGATGAGGGGAAACTCTAGACTGTTGTGATATTGGAACAGAGCCAAACTGGGTTATTATTAAAGTGGATCCAAGTTTGGATCCAAGTTTTGTTTACCCTTAGCCAACTTAGTTGAGGGACATCCTCTCTCTCTGTGTACCCGAATGTACATTATTAATGATATTAACAATCTGCTATTTCTGTCTTGTGCAAAACGTCCTGTAATGAAGGAGGAGCAACGTTAGCAGCTCAGGCTGACTTAAAAGTTGCTTGCAGTTGGAGTTTATTGATTTCCGTAAGTTATTTTCACTATGTAGAGATATTTCAGAGTATGAAAAAAATGCAGAGGAAAAGCGTGCACAGGGTTTTAATGACAGCATAGCAAAGAAAATAAAAGTAATGTGCCCTGAGGGCAAAGGCAGTGCGGAGATTTGCTCTGAGGAAAAGTATGCTCTAAAAATAAATCTTTAAAGAAACCGTGTTAGTCTGTGAATGTTTCAGGAGTAAATTTCATTTTTTTTCTGTGAGGTAAATATAGTACCAACATTTGATCATTAAAAAGTTGTTTTTTTCACACAGAACTTGGTAAACCCCCCAGTCTTTCTTTTTATGTGCAGATTAAAGGTATACTGTAAATCAGGCTTCTGTTGCAGCATGAGAGGCCAGAATTCTTGTGCATATGTAGAATACAAAAGATTCATCTTCTTTATACATTAAAGGTAAAGTGTGTGGCCTTTGCAGGTAATTTTTAGAGGAGAATCTAGCCCAGTGTTCATTTTGTTCCATGGCTGATAACTCCAGTCAGCATGGCTGAACAGTGCAGCGGTTGCATGACTGCAGTGTTTTGAGTACCTTTATGGCATTTTCTTTAAGAACTAAAAGCTCTTTAGTATATGTAAGAAAAGCATAAGGAGAACCAGTGACTGCGAGCATAAATCAGACAGCTTCAATTGAGAAACAAGGCAAACTTTCTTAATAGCAAAAGTAATTAACCATTGCATGGAACTGTCAGGAGAAATGGTGAATTCTCAATTTGAGAATGTCAAGAAATACATTGAGAAAGTGTTCTAGAAAGAGACTGGGATTTGAGCGGAGCATATTGTACTTGCTACCCTAGGTAACAGAGTAAAATGTAATGGTCTGTGACATATGGAAGGTCTGACTAGAAGATCTAATGGCTGTTTTTAAACATAAATTTTTATTTTCTCAGAGTCATTCTCTGACTGCAAATTACACTTACTAGCATCTTCTGTAAATTAGCTTGCAGGAATTCATCTTACCATACTACATCCTGCTCACCTGCCTGTGCCTTGCCTCACTGAAATGTGCTTTTTCAGTTCTTCAGAGACCTGGGAACTCTTGCATGTTTGCTTGAGAAACATCATCCAGCATGCATAAACACTATATTTGCGCTACTATTACAGGACAAGCTAACTTACAGATATGTTCAGGCATATCATTAGATTTAACTAAATTCAGTGAATATTAGCGCATCATCTGGGGAATATCTGACACTGAGCCATTCCATGGTAGAACAGTATACAAGAGAAGTACAGTAATAAAGGGACCTCCAGGAGAGTTTGTGGGTGAACTTCAAGCAGGTTCACTGCAGCTCCACTCCCTGCTTCAAAGAGAGGAGGATCAGCCTTGTCCCAGAACCATTTCTTTCTGAAGCTCAAAAAACTTCACCCTTGCTGTGTCTTCCTGCCAATCTCAGTCCCAGTGTATTCAGACTCTGGTGTTTGCTGGATCTCCACATTGAGGAAAGGCAGATTGCAAGTCCCTCTTGGGGCTTAGAACTTGGCTATTATTTGGTATTTTATTTTTGTTGACCTCCTGTAGTGGCTTTTTACATTGCTTGAAAAACAGTTCATTGCTTGCTACTACCCCACAACTGTTCTTGCCTGTTTGCCACCACCCTCTTAGGTTTGCAATCAGCTGTACTGTCTGTAACTTCATTGGCTGTTTATACCACTTACGCAAACTAATAGCAAGGTGAATTTAACAGTAAGAGCTGAAATTTATTTGAAAAAATGTATTCCACATCATTTTTACTTTAAAAACAAGTAAATCATTCTATTACTGTTCTGCTAATGCAAAAGAATTGGTATCGTGGGCATGTTCTCTTTTGCTCTTTCCCTCAGTACGTTTGATTATCAGTCACATTGTCTCTGTAGATGTTTGGACTGGGCGCTGTTTATTTCCATATGGCATTTATTGTAAGTGGGAAAGAGAAGGGACAAACCTGTCCTGTGACTTAATCTACTTCAGACATATCCTAAACTTCTTGTACAGCCGCATGGCTAAAATATCAGCTATTTACAATTCTGCAAAAGTGTTATCAGAGCTTACGCCAACACATGACATTTTCTCTATTACCAGCAAATAACTACAGTGTTAGGGATTGAGGGAGAACAAGTAGACAAGATAAATACAGTGATAGAACTTATTGAACCAAGAAACAATACACACACTCCTCAGCAGACTGAAATACGTGTCTCTCTCAAAATTTTGAGGGGAGAAATTGCTTTTTCTATAACCCTTTGCAACAAAAGAAAAAATTATGATGTTGCCTTGTTCTCTGATGTTCATAGTTCATGATGTTAAAACTGTTCAGTCTCAAGACTTGTTCTCTTTGCTTAACACAGGGTGCTAAGGCATGTTTTCTGCGTGACATCCCTTTCTCTGCCATTTACTTTCCCTGTTATGCTCATTTGAAATCTTCTTTTGCAAATGAAGATGGGAGGATTAGCCCTGGATATTTGCTGTTGGCTGGATCAATAGCTGGTAAGTGCCCAAATTTCTTCTGGCATGCCATTACATTGCACCTGCAGCACAGTAGCTACATCTGTGAGAACTTGTGAAAAACTTGGAAGAATCATACGTATTTTTCAGCCTTGTGCCCAAATAACAGAAAGTTCCATGCCTGTGCTGCAGAAATGAGCTGATGTGAAAGATAGTGTAAGTTCCTGGTGTCTTCATAATGGTCCAGAGGAAAAGGGAAGGGAAAGATTTAAGTTCTGATGTTTTGTCATCACATATCATCTTTCCTTATGAAGCTACTGTGCTGTTCTCTTTGCTCTCGCTTTGGTTGGCTGACTGGCAAAGTTTTGTTGAAATGGTTTATAAATAAAATCACTGCATTCTTGAAATTCTTTATGATCAGAGGAATCTTGAATTTTGGTATATGGCACCCAAAAGCCATGCTAGCAATACAGCTCTCTGAACACATTGTGAGCAGACTCTGACAAAATGATGAAAACTGCTTACTACTGACATTATCCCATGCAGTTACTTGGCTTCATGAGGTTTTTCCTTGGATTTTGCCCTTATCAGTTTTTTTGTATTAAACAAAACAGAAACAGATTTAGATGCAGGTTTCGGCTGAACATTTTTAAGGTAGAAGAGTCAGTGTAAAAATAAAGCTGAACCCATGACTATGACAAATGGTAGAAATGTACAGGGCTTGGGACAGGTTTGCTCTGTTCTGTGCCAAATGAAAAGCTGCATATGCTGTGTTTTGTTGGAAGTCAGTCTGGGAAGGAATCATCAACTTGGACTGTAGTGTCTTGCCTACTGCGACAAGGACTTGGCACAGAAGAAAGCAAATGGTGTGGCTAGTTGTCTCGTGTACTGTAAGTTGCTGATGCCTAGCATATTCGGATATGAAGGAGGTGCTGAATGGAGCACTTGTTTGTTTTAGTCTGCTACAATGTGGATAGGATAGCCAGATGGTGCTTAAATTTTCATGGATGCGTTGGAGTGTGTCAGAACCAAAGGGAGAAGATGGAGATCCACTTTGTAGCCTAAATTTGCCTTTGTGCCTGCTGCTTAGTCTGTCCCTGGTATGGAGCCCCAGCTGGTAGCTGCGTCGCAGAGAGGGCACCTCAAGAGTCCTTTTCCTGCTATGGCCAAGGTTCACAAGTTTCCTTCAGGGAACAAATGGACCTGAAAGTGTCTGCAGCAGGACTACTGGGCGAGTGTGTAACAGGCAGGAGAGCTCCAATCAAGGTTAACAAAGCAGGTATTTTCGTCATGTTAATCAGGAGCTATTCAACCTCTTTGAGCTGCACCAACCTTCCTCCTCCAGTGTGGCTGGTATGTTATGTGAGCTGCTGTGACCTGCTGAGGTAGAAAAGTGATGGAGAGGTGTGAATCTGGTATAGAGAGGTAGTTTAGCTGTGTTTTCCTATTTGATTTTAAGTGTTCTTCTCTCTGGGGAAACTCTCCTCAGTCAGAATTATACACAGGGTTGTGTCTCCTGAAGGGCATGGACCTTTTATACCAAGCATGTGGGTGTATCTGGATTTTGGATATAGCTAAAGCTTGGCTGTGCAGATCAGTTAGTCTATCTTGTTGAAGCTTGTAGCTTCAGGTCTTTGTGTTTGCTCTGTATGCACGAGCTCATAGTCCAGAGGAATAGACTTGACACTAGGAAAATCAGCTTAAAAAAGCCCTTGTCCTCTCCCCTCCACCCCCCATCCCAAAACAGAGCCAACCTCTAAACCCCCCAACAGGAGCTTAAATCCAGCTTGTTTCTCACCCATTTTAATGGGACAAAACCATTTTTGAACTTTAGATCATGTTTACAGACTTGAAACATAAGCTGGCATTTTTAAGCCAAGTCATTTCTTAGATTTTCCTATTTTTCTCTTTCTAGCCATTGTCAGGTGATTGCAGACTGAGATAAGTGTCTCTTTGAAGTTCAGGCACAGAAGCAGTCTTTATTGTTGCTGATATGACTTACCGAAGTAGCCATAATGTGAATTTTATCCAGTGTTTCCTGTGAATTCCAGTCTAAGTTAACTGTCATGACCAAATTACAGTATTAAAGATACAATACTCATCATATTTTTTATGAAAACAAATTTCTTTTATTAGATACAAGTGAAGTGTGGTGGGGGCATGTATGTCAGCTCTATGTTTTGCCACGAGGAAGTCAAGGGCAAGATACAGAAAAAACGTCTCTGCAACACTGGCTGAGGCTGTAAATGGTGCCTGCTGGACTCTGGGATGATGTGTGGGCCTCTGTACTTTGGCTGGGGATCTCACCTGCTCTTCTGGCTCTGCAGCCTGTTTTCAGAAATGCCTGTGAGCTCCATGCGGCTGGGGAAAACTCCAGGGACTCGGATGATCAAGCTGGCCATGCTTACTGGCGCACTTGCATTTTTGCCAGTGGATGTTGCCAGTGCTGTGTATATTTTCTTCCTTTTTGTTGTTGCTGGGGTCACATGCAACAAGCTTGTCTTCTATTTTGATCAGCGTCTGTTTTTCACTGTTTACCAGAAGTCTCAACCTGTTGTGCCACAGCATTTTCTGAGGAGATGATTCTAATATCAACTACAGGATCTCTCCTTAATTTGCTCCATCTGCCAATTGCTTCTGTGAACTTCCTTCTCCTCTCCTCAGTCCTCTTTTTTATCGTCAGCTCCTGCTGTGTTATTTGTCTTATTTCGATTGTAAGCTCCTCAGGGCAGCGACCTGTAAATTTTTATTTGTCTGTAAAGTCTTTTGTGCTGTATAAATAGCTCTTAAAAGCAGGCATAAAAAAAATCTTTAAATGCAAAATATTCCCAGTAATAAGGAATGACGAATAAGGAGATGGAAGTCAATGTGTAGTAAGCAGAATTGTTTCTAAGTATGTCCTTTGGTTTTCCTTGAAAACACTGGTTCGCTTTTGACGGACAAAAGTCCAGCTTTAAATTGAATACTTAACCAATATCCTGGAGTGGGTAAGCGTAAGCAAAAAGGAATTTCAACATTTCTAGAGCTAGGAAACCTTTACCAGGTTTTAGCACTTGCCTGACAGATTGACTACTGTGAAAGGTCAGTGTGTGTGTGCTTTTTTTGGGGGTCCAGGAGAGGAGGAAGAGTCCTTATTTTAATGATATGGATACGCTTATATCTGAGAGCAGTCGGCAAGATGGGTGTGTTGGTGCTTGAAGCCAGACCATGCTGGTTTGGACAAAAGTTGTTACAGAATTATTAAGCCTAAAAAATAGCAAAGGAGATTTATGCATCTGCATCTGACCAAATTGGTTTGGAACAGATGCCGAATGGAAAAGTAATGAAACCATAAGAGACGGTGTCTTCTGGGTACAGTCTCACTGCTTTTTTTTCTTTCCCTTTCCCTTTTTTTTTTTTTTTTTTTTTTTTCCTTTTTCTGAACATGGACAGCCCCAGTTAGGATAGGAATGATTTTAGAAGTACCGCCCATTGGTGATTTGGTATTTGATGCTTTCAGTTGATTATCTGCCAGGATAAATTTAAATCTTCCTCCAAGTGCTCTGCTGAGGATGTCAGCTGTGGCTTTGCAGCTGAGCAATCTGCCATTGCTAATGAGAAAAATGAACCTTTTTCTAAACCTTAGCTCTCCTGCCTTGCTGAGTGTGCACAGCATTATCTCGGTAACATCGCCGTGTGAGGTGAAGGTGTGTGCGTGCGTGTGTGTGTGTGTGTGTGTACGGGCCATGCTAGCACAGTGTGCATCCAGAAAGCCAGGAACCGCAGAGAGGCATGAAAAGGAAAGATGGACCTCACCTCCAAAAAAAAAACAACCTTTGTGTTTATTAATGAGGCAAGTTTCTGGTTAGTGCTGAGAAATGCCTCCCAACTTGACAGGAAGCATGTGAGAGGGTTGTTCCCCCAGGAGAAGCTTTCCCTGGGTGAAGCCATGTCCACAATAGCTGCCTCCTGCTGCTTGTTCTCCTTTCCAACTCCGGCTGAAATCATACGTGGCTGGATTCTTCTGATGTGGGAACGAAAGGGGCAGATAGCCCTGCTTAATGAGGCAGGTAGCATGTGTGCCAAGTCAGCAGTACCTACCTGATGGTTTCTCTGTTGCATGTAGGTATGCCTGCAGCCTCTCTGGTGACGCCTGCGGATGTCATCAAAACAAGGCTGCAGGTGGCAGCCCGGGCAGGGCAGACCACCTACAGTGGCGTCGTAGATTGTTTTGCAAAGATCCTTCGCGAGGAAGGTCCAAAGGCTCTGTGGAAAGGAGCAGGAGGTGGGTGAAACAACTTTGATTACCAAGTGATTTTTAATTGTATTTTTTCTGTCTCTTACAAGCTGTTTTCTTTTCTTCCAAGCTCGTGTGTTTCGATCTTCTCCTCAGTTTGGTGTTACTTTGGTGACTTACGAGCTGCTGCAGAGATGGTTTTATGTGGACTTTGGGGGAGTGTAAGTATGTGATGTCTGAATCTGTGGTGGGATCCCAAAGCTGCACTTGGTCCTGTGCAGGTCTTTGCGCTTCTGGATGTGACAGTGACAGAATCAGGGGTTTGCCATTATGTAGGACATGCTGAAAAGGTTTTGTAAATATTATTTATGCCACACTACACTTGTAGAGATTAGGAGGATATACCATTACCTGTCTCACAGCAAGACGTTACCATACTTTATATCACTCTTCCAAGCGGGGGCTTGTGTTAGCATAAACAGAGACACTGAGAGGGTAAATAATGGGGTGGGGATATAACTGCAGTGGAAATTTGATGCCTGCCAGTCAGGATCTGCGTTCTGCATTAGTCCTCACTGATTTAGCAGAGGACATGTGCCCCTGATTAGGCAGGGCGTTTGACATCCAAAAACTCTATAGGTGTCACTAAGTCAGAATAGCATTTGATGGAGCCTCAGCTGTGCCTCCTTTCCTTGTTGCAAACCAAGAGATCTGAAATGACCATTGCTGACTTTGTACCCACTGCACAAGGACCAACTGTGTTTGGGCAGCCTCAGCAACATCAGGTTAAAATACGCACTACCACCATGGAGATCACAAGGAAGCAACGAATGCTTTGGTGCTGCTGCTGGCATCAGTCATCTGACAAGCTTACAGTTGAATTTGCCTTCCTTTGGGGTTGGTACTGAGATGGTAGCAGGAAAAAAAAAAAGAAGAAAAATACAGTGAGAAAATCTTGTTTAAAAATCTTCCTGGTCCTGTGGGTGGGGAAGGGGAGAAGAGGGGAAATACTGCCTTTATAAAACTGGGGTAAAAACATTAGGAAAATGTGATTCCAAGAATTTTGGACCAGTGGACTGTTAATTTTAAGAATTTCTTGCTGATCACTATGTGCCCTGGTTGCTAAGCTGATAATTGATGATACAAATGGATGTGAATCTTACTGTTTTAACATGTCATCCCAGGATCGGCTGCAGACCATGTATGAAGCTTTGGGGACAGCAGTTTGAAAGCCACCACAAAAGATATTTGAACTCTACCATGTTCCTGGATTGGTCGTACATTGTAGCAGAAAGTTCTGAACTTCAGCTCCCCCACACTGCAGTTTTGATTAATGCACTAAAAATTTTATCCTGATTTGACCATCCTTTATCTTCATCAGCATGAAGGCAGCTAACTGCTTTGGAACATTTAAAACAGGATATTTCTCATTACATTGTAGCATTTAATTTAGTTACTTACTGTGAGATGCCCTCAGATGTCTCATTCAGTTTATTTTATGGAGAGGATTTTTGTGAATACTGGTTTTATGCTATGGAAATTAATTTTTTATTATTATTATTATTTTACAGAAAACCAGCTGGATCAGAGCCAGTTCCTAAATCTAGGATCACACTCCCTGCTCCTAACCCTGACCATGTTGGTGGTTATAAATTGGCAGTTGCCACTTTTGCAGGGATTGAAAACAAGTTTGGACTTTACCTACCTCGGTTTAAGCCATCGCCACCTACCTCAAAGGCTGCTGCAGCAGTAGGACCCTAAGATTATTGCTGTAGGTTTTTTGTTATTAGTTGGGAAAGAGCCACTTTTCTAATTGGTTAATACTTTGTTCCTTTAGCTTCTCATCATATAGCAGTTTAGCTTCATTTGAGTTTTAAGGCAAATTTCATCTTAATCATTTGTCTTTGTGCTTCCTTAACCAGATCACTGTGAAATTCTTACCAGTTGTTTTAAGTTTGGGACCATGAATGTATTTGTCCACATCTGACATGTGCTTGTGTTGGGAAGACACTAATTTTAGGTTCCGTTTATTGGGGAGGGTTAGGTGAGAGCTGTGAACCAGATCATCTTACAGGCAATGGTTGGTTGCAGATTACCAGAGCGGATGTCACACATCGTCACTCAAATGGAAAAACTCAGTGGAAATCATGGTGTTCGAAGCAGAATGATTTTGACTGTACATGTAAATTGGTTATAAACTTAGTGCGTGTCTGTAGAGGTCAGCAAATATATACCCGGTACCTAAGTCTGCCAGTACAGCTTCAACTTTTTAAATATGTACACGCACAAGTTCCGTTTCTGGATTGTATTATGAAGCTTTTATGTGGAACATGTTTTTGTAATGGAAACCACATTTATAAATGTTTAGCCGTTGTATTATGTTACTGGTATCAAAATGCTCAAAAGAAAGTGTTATTGTCCATAGTCTTTGCACTTTATGGCAGAACTTTTGGCATTCTATTACACATACAAGGAAATTTCGTAACTAGGTGCCTATCTTGGGTTGCTGGTATTTGGAATTCTGTTTGTATATGCACTTCTAGTAAAATGCTGCTTGTTTAAATAACTGCAATAGAAAATTCATGCACTGTATCAATGGTACCTGCCTTAACTGCTGGCTTGTAATTGGCAAATAGATGGTTTCAGATTCTTATTTACTTCATTGAGTCAAAAGAGATTAAAATACTTTAAAGCAAAAGATTTTACTTAATTTTTGGTGCCTTGCACAGTGTTTAGAAAACTATGTATTTATGAAGATAGAAATAAACCTTTCAAACAGAGATGCACACATGGTATTCTGTTATGGAAATGGCATAGTACATCAAGTGTTTTGTTCAACTTAATTCATGAAGTTAGGTATAAGATTAAGGAAATGTTCGGATAGGTAGGCTATAAAAACACCTGCAGCTTGAGAACAAAGTTATCTGTATCCCCCTCTGTAGAAAAGAGGTGCTTTCACATAGATGTCACTCAAAAACTTTTTTTAAGTCAAAAACCAGGATTGGCATAAGCTTTTGGTATTTTGGTCTTTTTCTTTTGTTGGTTAATACGTTGTAAAGTCTAACTACCTAGTCAGTTTAAGCCACCGTTTGGTGTCAGATGTGGTGGTACTTAAGACCAGGATGAGTTAGGTCTTTATAGAAGAAGAATGCTTGCTTTCGGTTTTAATTTGCCTCCAATGTTGACTGTAAACTGAGGAAATATGCAGGTGTAATATCTTTGCAGAAGAGTTAGTTAGGTATCTGATAGCACATTGTTGTATTATAACTTGTTGAAATACTAAAATGGAAATTGCTACATACTAAAATGGAATATTGGGCTCTTAGAAGGACAGGCTGGTACCTCCCAACTCTGCATATCTAAGTCTCCCAAAATGACACCTTCTTGGTTTAAAAAATGGGGAAAGAACCCTGCCCCTTGTATTTCTCCAGAATTTCTAAGGATTTTTGTTTAAGTGTTGTCATAAAAGCAAAACTTTCTTACTGGGAGCTGTCTGTGCTTGACACTCAGATTTTTGGCCATTCAAGAACTGTTTTTAAACTTTGTCCTTCACACTTGCCTCATTTATTTTGTCGAAAAGAGATGTGGAAAATCAGCAGCTCAGGGAAGATTTCTGAATACTCGGCTACCCATTTCCCCCCATGCTTTAGAGCAAGCGCGTGTTCACGGCACAGACTGAGTTAGCGATTGCTCGCATCTCATGCAGCAGGAGAGGTTTGCATGTACATCCTCGGCTGAACACACACCTCTGCTGTCCAGCGCTATACCCACACACCAGTGTGGGATTCACAGCCAGTAGAGGATGAGGAATTATAACCAACTTATTATAAAACTTGCACAACTTTTTCTTTCTAGCTCATAAGACTGTTGCTGGCATTGTAAAAAACCAAATCATGAACCAACTTCCCTGCTCAGTGTTACTTGCTGTTTCCCAGGCCTGGCAGGGCAACACTTCACTGGCTGCCCTGCGTCCAGCCCGGGGGCAAGACTCAGGGCACGATGCCCATCAGGTCCATCTCAGCAGGGCACAGCCCTCTGCACTCGCTGGCAGCCCCATGAGCAAGGCTGGACTGCGTCGCTGGTGGCCCTTCTCTGAAGCAGCTGCTCCGGGGGAGTCTTCTACCCTTTGGTGTGGGGCCAACCCAGAGGAGCCTGGTGCAAGGGTGGGGGCAGGGACAGAAGGGTTTAAGAAAAAGCTGGTAACTGCTTCATTAACGTGTGACCCAGTTAAAAATATTTCAAAGCATTTAACAACTCTGCCCACAGATCCTGGGGAAGATCTGTGTGTGCAGTGGGCTTTCTCCAGACACAAAAGGATGCATTCCTGCTCTGGAAGGTTTACAGGCCAAGAAATTGTCAGATTGCCTTACAAACAAACAAAAGGCCCTGAGGACAATGTTTGTCCTCGCTGGGTTTCTGGGTGAGTTATGCAGTGTGGGAGGAACTGGATAAAATGTAACCTCACTTGCTTCCTGCAGTCCAGTTAACTAGCCATGACAGGACTTACCAGAAAAAAGAAATGATCAAAATTGGATATCTTACCTATCGGCATGCGATGGCAGGGAATGTCAGCACGAGCCCTGTATTTCTGATTCGCAGCCCCCCAGAAGCTGAGGGATGCTTTTTTGCCTGGTCCCTGGGGAATGGGTTGGGTTCAAGCTGGTTTAATATTGACAGTTTGCAGGGACACTTCTGTGAGCAAACATACCACAGACTTCAAAAATAACTTGGGCAGGTTTTTCTAAACCTGCTAAAAATATGAAACCCAACAAACCACTCTGCATCTTTCTTAGGAGGGGACAGTTTGCTCAGGAATGTCCTTTCTGTAGGCTCCGTGATGTATATGTACGTGGTGCACTGCTTACCTGCGCAGCTCCTCACTCCCTGAAAAACAGCAAGGAAGTGGGAGGAACTCGAATTGGCCAACCTTGGCCAATTATAATACACAGCTGATGTGAAATTCAGACCCTGGATGGTCTTCAGTTAAAATATTTGCTATTTTTGCATAAGCAAGAAGACAATTTCTAGAGACAGTGATCATTCATTCACAAGTTATTTAATAGTTAAGAATACAGAAGTCTCAAGACACTGGTATTTTAAGTGTCTCCAGAGAGCTTCAAACACAGCAAGAACACCGAAGGAGCTATGGAAGAAGTGCTTGCTTTAATGCCACATGCTGTAGTACAGTTCTGCTTTCTGCCCAGTGGGCAGTGGAGAGCTGTCACTGGGAGTCCAGGCAGCCTCTCGCAAGGCATCCAGCCAGTGCTTCAACATGAGGATGCAATCAAGGTGTCTGTTACCCTTCAGACAGAGAAGGGCATTTTAAGACACATGTTAATGGTTTTTAACTGCTCCTTGCACTACTCCTCATGGCATTAGAAAGCAGTACCATTGCTTGTAAAATTCACTCCAACTGCTCCAGTTATTTTACAAAGAACTATCTGACCTCTCTCGCTCTGTGCTTGCTCACATGCCAGGATGTGGAACCAGTGTATACTGGACATATTAGTGTTACTGCAGAATTAGCTCTGCTTATGAATTTGAGGGAGAATCACTCTTACACTAGTCTTATACTGGACAGACTGCTACTCCTAGAAAAGGCACCATGCATCCTCCAGTTGAACCGATGCTGCCATTGCAATAGCAGAGTCTCCTCTGTCTGTCTCCAGTCAGCAGGAATCATCCCACTCTGTGTGGGATGTCAGCTTGCTCTGAGGGGTTTCCAGTCTTTTGCTGTGTTTGCTTTGTATCTAAGGTTGCTAAAACCCAGATGGAGATAGAGCTTTTCCCATACATCTTGTGGGAAAGAATTTCTTCCCAAATATTGTTTCCACAACAGTGAAGAGATGCAGGTTGTAATTTGCAGTAAGAATTCATGATGTTCCAGGATGGGAAGAATTCATGATGTTCCAGGATGGGGCAGGGGTTCTTACGTTTTCAGAAGTAGCAAGTATTTCAGCAGTCAGGGCTGACACCCATGAAGGCAGTACTCTTCACCTTGGCACAGTCACCATGAAGCATCGCTGAGTACCCTGCGGCAATTTCTGCAGCTACTGCATCGTTGTGACCCAGCACCGTTTGTTCCTCTTGCCTTATTATCTCTCTGAAGTAATAATCTTGAGGCAACTTTGCTAAGCCTACTTGCAAGCAGCAAATACTTTTTCTGATGGCCATTCCTTGGAAATGTCTGCAATGCTTTCAGATCCAGAATGAGGGCCTTTTCACCTTTCAAATATCTCTTTTTGTCCAAGTGATATTATTTACATGCTAGTCTTAAAGCAGCAGGCCTGGCATTTCACTCCTGTGCTGTTTTTTTTAGGCTAGGAGTATAGGATGTTGTGTCTTAGCCAAGTTCTATGTTGGCAGATGCACATGCTTTCAGCCTTGACCATCATCATCTTCATTGGTTATCATGCAGCCTCTTGAACAGAGCACATGTCACAGCGGTGAAGTAACCCTGCTTCTCCTTTCAGCTAGTGCCTGGCATTCCTATCCTCCTGTGCCATCTGCCAGACCTCCCCGCCATGTCCCCTCACAGCTTCTTTCACAAGCGGTCCTGAGTCTCTGGCCACCCCATCCCTCTGCCTCGCATTTGTGTTGGTGGTGCTTTGATCTTGGGCACTGAAGTCAAAGAAGACTCTGCTCTTCCTTTCATCAAGCAAAGAGTTGGCTCTGTGTCTCTCCCACATCCACCTCACCATTCTTTCCCCTGCTCTAAATCTCATTTACAATTCAACTCTTACCTTCTTAGCCCATACCCACATCACTGACCTTCCCATTCCATCTACCTGCTTCTTCCCTGGTCAGGTTTCCATTTTCTTACCCTTTTGGTTATGATGCTCTCTCTGGATTGTTCTGAGTGGACATTTTTCTCTTTTCACTTCAAAGAAAGCTCAGATCTGACGGCCCAAAACAGAGCAGGGACTGTTCTCTAACTCATTCTTGACCCACAGGCACAGGCAGCAGTGCTAACCCATGGACCATATGCTTTATGCTCTTCTGCTTACACTAGATGTTTATAGGCAAAAGGGCCTGGAGAAGATGCTTCTTTTTTTTTTTTTTGCTGATTTATGTTTAGTTTCCTCCTGTCCAGATCCTGAGGGGCTCCTTGTCATAACTGTTCATTTGGAAAGCTAGCAAGGTAGAGCTATTTGTTTAGCCACAGGGAAAAAGACTGCTAGAGATCCCAGGAAGAGAGCAACAAGAGATGGCCAGAAAGTCTACCACATTGCAGCCGCTGCCAACCAAAGGGGAGTCAGTGCCTAGCTAACAGTTGCTTCTTGAAACGGGGGGAGGGGGCTCTTCCATCTGCTTCGATTGTGCTGTAATGGTCCTCCCAAGCTTTTGCTCTGTACATACAACCCTGGTCTTTTCTGGCTAGCTGAATCTTTTCCTTGCTCCCTGCGTATACTGCTGAACCCCACACAAATAGAAAGAAGAAGAAGGGGGGGAAGAAAAAAAAAAAGAAAAAAAGCCTTTGGAGGAAATGCTCTCATCTCATCTCATCTTTGTGAGCCCCCTCCCCCCCAAGTTGTGTTGGAGAGGAAGAAGGACTTTGGTCATTTTCATTTGCACACAGCAACAAATTCTGAAGGTCTTCTGCGGCATCTCTTAAAACTGTTTTATAAGCTATTCATGCCATGCAATAGGGAGAACTTGGAAGATCAACACACAGTTCCCCCCTTAGGTTCCAAAGCTGAAAGGTAATGTGGAAAAGGGGGGAGCAAATCTGCCAACACTTTACAATGCATGGGAAACAACAGAACATAGTGAGGTAGTCTTGCTCTTCCTCCTCCTTCTCCCTCGCCCTCCCTCTGAATATTCCTAACCACCAAGCTTGGAGGGTAAAGGAGATCCAGCTCCTCCAAATGCTTTTATGTGGCCATAGCATGTTCTGAGTCTACCCTGGCTTTTACCAGTGCAGAGACTTCCCAACAGTTCTGGGTTTGACTGCAGCGCTGAAGAGCACTAGCTGATACAGTCCTAAATATGACTGCGCAAAGCTGAAACTCAGTTCCCTGCAAATTTACAAAACCTTTCTTGCTGTCTGACTTTCAATGTTTCTTGCTGTAATGGTTCATCTGCCTGCCTGAGTGACAGTGTGAGCCATGCTGTTAAATCCAGGTGTCACTGTGATGTTCTGGCTCAATATAATTTGTGATGCAAACTGAACTATCAGCCTTACCACCAAGGTCAGCATTCAGCAATGTTCCTCTGGGCCACAGCAAGAACGAGCTCAGTCTGTGCCCTAATGCCTTCCTCAGCCCACAAGGCAGTTCGTTTCAAAGAATATTCCCTTGTCCCCTACCCAAATGTCTCCCTCAAGACAGCTTGCAGAGGCCTTGTCTCTCCATTTCCTTTTCTCTCAGTACATAGAGCAGCATGGTGCTGCTCTGTGTGTATAGTAAGTAACCATGCACAGCTAAGGATGGGGAAAAAAACCAAGGCTTAGATTTGTCTCTACTCACGTAAAATTTGTAGCAGGACCTGATGCATAAAGTCCATTACTGACCAGTCCTGGTACCCGAAGGTGTCTATTTACATAGCAGCAGCATGACCAGTCTGCTAGTCAGGGAAGTCATATTTTCCCTGTGCCTCGCCAGTGACCGGTAATGAACATGCTGAGCACTGCTGGCAAGGAAAGATTAACCACATTGCTATAGAATGGGCTTGATACATTTTATTGGCAGTACTAGTGTCATATTCAGGAACCACAACCCTTTGTCAGACTGTTAGTGTTAACTTGCATGACAAGTATCAGCAGCCAACTGTATTTGAAATATTGTTAAAGTGCCTAGAAATAATAGGCATTAAGAAAAAAAAAAAAAAAAGGAAAGTCATTCCATCCACTCAAGCCAACCTTTACAGATCTTACATCTTTAGCACAACTGATGTACTGTAATTGTTATGTGGACTTTAATGTAACCTCTACAGCAGCACACAGACAATGCGGTTCTCTCATTATGCACATGCTTTAGGATCGTTTATTTTAATGCTTTCAAATAAATATGTTCCATGCAGCACACCGCAATAAATAAGAAGCAGCAACTTTTGTATAGTACATCCATTCATAATGTAAGTCACCATGTGAAACACCACATCTAAAGTCTTTGGCCCAGTCCCATACAGTGAAGCACACCACATCTGCACATAATCATATCTGGCTTCATATGGATTTAATAGGACTATGCCAGAAGGGCAATGTGAGCACAAGTTTAACCAGGGGTTCCTAGCTATTAAATACAGCTACTAAGTAGTTAAAAGGCAACAACTAAACCCATAAAGGTTTGATTTGTCTTTTCTTTCTTACTTTTCAGACAGAAATATAAAGTATGAAAATGCTCTGGATGTTTTCAGCCTCGTGTAAAGCAGTGTGATTAATATGGAATGCTTTGAGCAATACTGGCATGTAAACTGGTATCGAAAGCCACAGCAAGACTGACTTTGACACTGAACACCGGCATACTCAACAGGGAAAGCTGCTGTTGTGACCACGCTGGCCGCTACTCAGTTCCTTCCCCTAGGCCGATAGCTCCACTGCCCCTTCCTCCTCGCTGTCTGCCCGGTTGGCACGGATTTCCACCAGGGTCCGAGCAAAGCGGGTCCATTCGTCGTTGTGTGGAACAGCCAGCTAGGGGAGAAATGCAATATGGCATTAGAAGACTGTGTGGGGAGGCTGGTCATATCTTTGGCCCAAAATCCAGGCACCTCCTTTGAGGAGAGCTCCTGTTGCAATCAGTGCAGTTGTGCAAGATGCAGGACTGTAGCATGGGCCTCACACAAAGAACCCCGTAACTTGGTTACTTCTACAGCTGTGAAGTACAGCCAAGTTCCCAGGACTAATCTGGCAGCTTCCCATTCAGTACTAGCTGGAAAGAGTTTTTACAGTCAACGGCAGAGAGAAAAGTTTTATCTGCTTGACTTTAAGAAAAAGTTTTTTGCTGGCGTGTTGCTGCAAAATCTACCCCTTTGTTAGCATAGTTCAGATTTTCCAAACTAATGTGAGGCCTTGATCTCTACAAATATATACACGTATGTTTAACTCTACACGTGAGCTGTCCATTTGAAGTCAGTGAGGCTGTGCCTAAGTATAATTGTTTGCAGGACCGAGGTCAATGTGCATAAGGTAATGGAGCCTTTAGAACACTGTATTGAAACTATTTTCCTGAAGTTCATTAAAGCTCTTAATAGTAAAATAAATATATTGTGTTATTTTAGTTACCCTCCTCTATGTTAAGGAATTTACAATTACAAGAAATGCATTATAATGGAAATGTTATACCAAGTGGATACTGCATTACTGGTCTGATTTTTGAAATCATCATGCAAGATCCATTTCCATTTAATACCACTGATGTTTGTAATGAAGAGCTGTTGAACATTAGGCTTCAAGAGGAACATGTAATCTAAATAGCTAAACTTCAGAAAAAAAGCTTTAGTGATACGGCAAATTAATACTGCAGTCATTTCCAGCTGGAAACAACATCGCGATTTCTGGAAGATAATGCAAACTGGGATTGAGACAATTGTTGAAAAAAATGCAAGCAGTTTTCTCAAAGAACATTTTCATCAACTCAAATTCCAGAAAATGGTGACAAGCATCCAGATTAACCATGCACATTTTTACTGCCATCTTAAAGCCCTGTGATCGTGTCCTGGATATAATATGAAAAAAGAACTGTTTAAAGACATTATGCAGTGCTTGCTACTGAAGAAGGCAACTCTTCGGAAGCAGGAAGCAGTATGATATACTACGGGGTGTACAATAAACTGCTGAGCATATTAGAAAAAGGAATACCTTTAGACTACAGAATGAGTATGACCATGGCTAGTCCAGTTTGTGGTACCTAATATACAGTCTATATTGGCTCACTTCTTTTAAAACAATATCAAAAGTGTTATGCAAATAGTATGCTGATTATGTTAGCTTGAAACTGGCACACTATAGGAGGACAAGAAGTAGGATGGTCCACTGCACTGGAGTGCAATGAAATCCCTCTCCTCCCCTTACCACCCAACAGCCATCTATATAATTGAAGACTGAGAAAAGTGTGTATTTCAGGAACTAGCAAGCCCCACTTGCAAGGCAAGAACCTGCATATAGGCCTAATGTTAACTACATGGTAAAGCGTCCACGTACACTGCTGCAAGTTCAATGTTAATCATGCGGATAGCTATTTGCAATACTGACCCTAAATATCTCCTCTATATTTCACCAGAGTCAATGAGTTTTCTCAGCTATTTCATGTCCGACTTTGGCCCTACATCCAATATTTTGGGGAAAAATATAGTATGTGCTTAAAAGCTTCCCATGTGTAGTGTATATACCAATAATTCAGTTACATCAGGAAAAGCTGGTTTACGCTTAAGTTTGCTTTTTGCCTGTGGAAATACTGACTATTGAAATCTGGCTCAATATTTACTGAGGTTACAGACAGAGAAATGCAATCCGTGTGAACACTATCTCAGCTCTCGGGAATATGTGTCCCTTTACTCTGTTGTCTCTGGCTTTTCCCCTCGCCATCTTCCACTTTTTGCATTTTTCTCCTTGGCTTTTCTCAGGAATAGAGAGATACAGGAGTAAATCACATGAGACAGCTCGCCCGCTCTTTCACTCTCTCTCTCTCATATGCACATACACATATAGCGGTGGACCTGTTGTGCTCTTTCTTTGAAAGAAATCTCTGTTCTTTGAAAAAATGTGTAAGCAGAAGGAATTATAAAACCAAAACGCAGGTCAGTGTACCAACGCACGGCTAGCAGCAGCACGACTTTGGTACCAATCACACACCTACCCAGGCTACTGCACAGTAAGTTAAGGGACCATGCCAAGCTCCTCCTGTCACAGATGCAGTCAAAACCAACTGTGTAGCAAATTCACTGTTATTGTTGCTGCTGTCCTAAAAGATTATTTCTTGTGATATGTATGGCACTGTCACTTAGCTAACTGCTGAATGAAAATATGACATGAGTCTGACTTATTTGAAGTAGTAAAACCATGAAAGTGGAACAATATCCCAGGCAAAGGACTTACGAATTTAAAAAAGCCACACTTCTTGTTTGTGAAAGTCCTAAATGGCATTACATTGTATTAAATGGCTCAAGAAGACAATACGTCATTCTAAAGAAAAAAAATGAAATACATTTATTACATTGAGATCATTTAATTTCCTTTTCTCCCCAGCATGGCCACAGACAAATAAATACAAAGGCCAGACTGTTAGAACAACTTTAGATCTCAAGCTTGAAAATCTTGCCTGCAAATGGAAGCACGCACTACGTTTAACTGACAGTGTTTGCCGGACCTGAGCCTTTTTAATGACTTAATACACAAAACAATTAATGATTGAAATGAATACATTTAGCCCAGAGATGAAAACATTCAGTGTCCATATGCAATCTAATTATTTTAAATTTTGTCTTATTTTACCCCATTTAATCTCATTTACTGCATGTTGTTTTCAATGAGAGGCCAATTGTGCTAATAGGCTGTTAGTAGAGCAAGCCCCTCTAATGTAAATTCTTCAGGAATGAGGAGGGAAATCTTGGCCATAGTGAAGTCAAGGGCAAAATTGATGTTTATTCCCCCACTTTATTCTGTGAAGGGTCTAATATTCAACCACAAGAGTTACAAAGCAAAAGACCACAAATTAAAACAAAAGCATCCACAAGCTCCCATTCACATTCTCATGTGATTTTTTTTCTTTTCTGGGTGTGGGAAAGCTCCCCTTCCAGTCATTTTCCATTAAAGTTCTCCCAGCTGGGGACTCTTACCCATGCAAATGCTGGAAGCCTGTGTCTATCTATGTATCTCCATTTCATCTTTTCTGCACTCATACTGCAAATACCAGGACAGGGGCAAAAGGGCAGGGGGTTAGAGCTAGTTAGGGGTTCCTCACTCATTTGGCATTTTTGCCATTTTTCTGTCCGCTTCCAGTACTACAAAGCAACAGTTGTAGAGTTCCAGCAGTCACGATCATCACACAGAGTAGAAATGTTCACTGAAAGATAGGAACTTAATACATTTGGGTCATAAGGTTATTTGAATAAACTGACACTAAGGTATGGAGCAGAACAAGAACATAAATGTTATTAAATGTTCTCCTTTGATCCCACCACAATGGAACATAAGCACTACCTGCAACTGATTAATTGACTGAACTACTCACCCTGCTTCAATCTAAACACCATCAGATTATATTTAGATTGGGTCAGATAGTAATTCTAATATGGAAAAATAGTATTATCAAAGCAACACGGTGGATTTTGCCAACCTTTGTCTGTTAAGTTGTTCTAAGATGGTAGTAGTTTTACCTTCTGTCTGGCTTTAAAAATATCAAAAGGGTTGAAGCTGCAGGCCTACAGACTGGCAAGCATGGCTACAAGTTTACGCATCCAAATAAACCTGCTTTGCCTTGTGAAGTTGCACATGTACTCAACTGGTTAGAGGAGCGAGCATTTAGGACAGATAACACGTTCTCAAGAGGCAAAAACAGTAACTACATTTTTATCTGGGTGAAGACATTTAACTCAGGGCAATTGGGGTCTTTCTTTCATTTCTCAAATCAAAGTTTTGTTCAGATCACTATCACTTTTTTAGAATCCCTCCCCCCCAAATCACTTCCCTTAAATATTCTTGCAAAAGCACTCAATATCTATAAAATGAATATTTGTAACAGCTTGCTAAATGACCAATAAGGAAATTTAAAGACATATAACTTACTCAATACTATGCACATTTAAGGTTTTATCATTTTAAATAGTTCACAAATTGTTTCTTCCTGATATGCGAAAACTGAGTGATGTGATACAAACTCTGAGAATGAAGTTTTCCAGCAGCTCCATCACTGTGATTTTAGCTAGGCGGATTTCAGGTAAGAAGAGGTGAGTCTTGAATGCTGCTCCTGGCCGCCGGGGGCAGCGCGCGGGCCCCTGAGCAGCGGGGCGGCTGGAGACGGGAACCCCCTGGGCAGCACCCCAGGGCAGCCGCGCAGCCCCCCTGTGCCAAGCGAGCCCAGCTCAGTCCCCGGCTGAGACTCGGGCACTGATGGGCAGCAGCCACAGTTCACACCACACCAGAGAGCTGCACTGGCAACTTCAGCGAGCCAAGGGGCTGAATTCAGGCAGTAACACTACCTGGATTTCTGGCTATGCTTTGGGGTATGTTACCAGTTTATGCCATTAGAGGTAAATCACATTATACCTATCTGAGTCTTCCCCAGCTTATGCTTCCTCCGGGCCACCACACTTACATGTACCAAGGGAAGGCAATTATCGGCTGCACAGAGGGAATACAAAGTGCCCAGAAAGTGAAATAACAGGATGCAACAACATATGGATTACAAATTAGGATCTTAGATCTCCCTGTCCTCTTGTTCTCCTCCTTCCCTGCAGCTAGAGGTGGCCGGCTCCTGCCCACTCAGCAGTTCCGTCCACACAAGAAAAATCCTATCTCCAGGTACCTTCACAAAGCCTCCAGATGTTTTGAAACTGAGGTTCTTCTCTGGGTTTCCTGGGTGATCATTCTAGCAAGCATTTCAACTACCTGTTAGTTTTCTGGTCTTGAAGCACAAACATATGCTCCCCTTAATGCGAATGCTGACCACAGAGATGAGCGCTGTGCGTTGCACTAAGAGAGTAGGAGAGCAGCTCTCCCCGCAGCTCACCACACGAGTCAGGCACAGACAGCAGGGCAAACGCCGGCTGTCACCAGGAACAGCCTCCATCTTTGGTGCATCGAGGCACAGATTTCCGCATTTTTGCAAAGCTTCCTGTCTGTATACCGCAAGGCTGCCCAAGATCTTACACAGGCAAACTCTATTTCCTATGTTTTCACAGAAACTGAAGTATTAGAAACTTCACTGAACATTAGTGCTCTTAAACTTGTAATACAGACCTCAGGAAAAGGATATGCTCAAAATTACAGCCAACTGTCAACACTGTCGTATGTGCCAGCCAGTGCTGGACTGGCCAAGCCAGCAAAAAAACAGAAAAACTGTGCCTGAAGGCACAAATCAGCATAAACTTCTTCTCATTTTCAGATCATTTAACCCCTTCTTTTAATTTATTATTTTAATCTATTTTAGAAATAAGAATTTTTTTTTGAGACAACAAAAAAAAGTTTTGAATATGCCTTTTAAATGAATCTAGCCAGAACGCTGAAACAAGACATATTTTGAGTTTATCAGTATATTCTCCTCCCATCCATCTTTTCTTGTGGCCCAAATTGTTTCAGCTCGAGTTGTCCAAATCTCAGAATAGCTTGTTTCCCTGAAAAAAAAAACCACTTTCCATCAAATTAACTATTCATTGAGGATATTTCATTTATTCCTGGCTCCTTTCCTTCCCTGGAGCTTCTCGATCTCCGGGGTGGGAGCTGACAGCGCCTCTGCCTCCGTCTGGCCCTGCCCCTTCGCAGCACAGCTCCCCTGCGAGGGCTGGGGCTCTCCTGAGAGGGGGGAAAGCGCAGCAGCGCTTTCCACGCCAGCAGCCTCCGCTTCGGAGGCGCCACTTTCCCGTACTCTCAAGAGAGCTTGGTGGTCTGTATTCAACCCAGGGCCTTTACTTTTAATGACTGTACTGGATGGGTAAATTTATGTGTCACAGTGATATCGGTTAATAAACTGCCACACTGATTATTGAAGAAGTATTTTGGAATCTCAGTCACCAGGTTAATAATTACAGTTTGTGTCTTCGTCTAGAGCTCAGATGCCTCAGAGCAGAAATAGGTGTGGGCTAAACGCTCCCAGCGTAGTCTCTGGCTGAGGAGAGCTCTCAGGGAGTGAATTTTTCCAGCCAGAACAACCTAATCACTACAAACATCGATGTCCCGTGAACGCAAGTGTAAAAGGAGAATCTGAAAATGATCCGTTACACCACAATCTGGAGCCGTCTGACAGGCCAAAGTATGTGGCCTGCAGCTGGTCCAGGGAGCCGTTTTGCCACACAGTGTTTTCAATTAACAGTTTACAGACGAGCCTGCATGGTGGTTCGAGATCCACTTTGAAGGTGATAGTGGTTCCTGATGCAAAATCGGCGAACCACTCAAACACACTTTACAGAAGTACCCCGCACTTCATTTTCTTATTTTTTGTCTACAGAAACCCTTCCTCTGATCTCAGTTACATGGTGGGACTCTATTGCTACTCATCATGCTCCTGAGATCAGAAACTTTGGGATTAATGTGCATCTTTTATTAACTGCATTTGGGTTTGTTGTTGTTGGGGCAGTGGGGGGGAAGAATGAAGGTTTGCCCGATTTTAGACAATCTATTTACTTGTCTCCATTTCCATACATCTGCCTTTGCAAAAAAGTCTTGTATCCAACAAGGGAAAACAAAAACTGTATGAAAATTAATTATTTCTCTCATTTTTAAAATACTTTCTTGCTATTATAACTTTTGAGAAAAGCAGGTAAACATTCTTTGATGAACTAACTAATTAAACGAGAAAATAATCACACTGAGTTTGTGAAAAACATAGCAAGTATGGTAAACTGGCTTTAATGACTAACCTCTCAGACTTCGCAGTAAGTTCTTTGTGTGCGTGGTTTATCACCATCTTTATATTCCTTCAATTTAATAGCATCATTAAATAAATGTAGCTTCAGGAGAATATTATCTTAGCAGTATTCTCTAAGCAGAATTTTTGTCAACATGTATTGTCCATATCACCCTCTAAAATTAAGTGTTGTATTGAAAAGAAATCTGCTGCAAATACTTGTGCAATGGATTATCATCTGAATGCATTTATGACATTGTTGGGAAAAATATCTTTATGATGATAAAATACAACTATTTCAGCGTGATCTTTTCTAAAAAGCAGAACAGACAATGGGCCTAATTCTCTCGGTAATAAAGAGCACTTGCAGGACGAGCATTGTAATGCTTACTCATAAAAAAAAATTAGAATTCTCCTTTAAACAACTGATCCTATTCTCTGGAGTTCAACAGATGTTTTATCACTGATTTTTAGGGCTGATTTGGGGGTAAAAATAGACATGCATACATAAATATTAAATATCTCGATACACACACATACCGTAGGCAGGCACGCACCTATTTTGGCCCTGATCTTGCCCCACAGAACCAATTACAAAGTGCCTTTGATATTCTCCTCAACCTATATGGATTTTTTTTTCCTGAAAAAGCCTATATTTTTCCAGGCAACACCCCATGCCACACACATGGATGGAAACAAAGTGGGAGGTAATATGCAACGAAATGGCCACCAAAGTAACCAAGAGCACCCTTTTCACATAACTGCAGTCGCACTGTATTTAACTCTTGGGAGAGCCTAGCATCACTGTTAACAATGGATGAAACCACTGGCAGGAACTCAAACCCCACATACTGCATGCAGATGATTTTAATAAGATACACTGTTTAGACCACAAAGGATACGCTCCAGAGTAGCTCTCTATATATTTGTTTACTTAATTGAAGGGGTGGAATACCATAGGCAGCCTAAATACTGCATTTATTCTATGCACAGCAGTCAGTCTAGTGTCACAGTATACACCACCCTTCTATGAAGTTAATTACTTAGCCCTCATCTAGTTTAATGTCTGTTGTGATTTACTTCTTTGCAATTCACCAGCAGGATCTGACTTAACTAGTGCTGCCACAGTAAAAAGATGAGAAAATTTATGACAAAAAAGCTTAATTTCAAACAGAAACAGAATACATTTCCAGGAAACTTCAACTTTTTCTCCTAAGGAGAACAGTAGCTGGTAAATTGTTAAGTATTTGATGGTAAATTGTGTTTTGAATACAAAACCAACAATGGTGTTGCTTTAATAATTTATATGCAATGTGCAAAGATACGCTGTATAAAGGGCCTCCATATGAATTCACACATTTGAATACCTATCCATTCTTTCCTGAACTTAAACCTCTTTGTCTATAGCAGTCCTCTTGGTACCAAGCTAACAGGAGAGCAGTCTAAAATGTAGTCTGTGAATTACATGTGTATCACACACAAATGCACACTAGGAGAAGATTAAGACTACAGATTCTAACACTCCAAAGTTAGGAAATGTCAGAGTTTAGGTTAACTCCTTTAATTTGACTGTGTTACTCATTTTGCTTTTTGATACAGTCTTTATAATCTTTCTCAAAAACAAACAAACAAACAAAAGAAAACACCAAAAAAACCCCTAAACCTGTGCTGGATGCAAACATCAATCACGGAAAATTTCTGCTCGAAGGACTAAAACTTGATAGGGCATATGGAAAAGAAAACAAGGAATTGGAAAGCATCTTTAATTATATACAATGCTACAGACCCACCTATAATATCAGAGTTGGCGCAGACTTTCCTAAACTAACTAAAAAGAATGATGTTCAAGCTATGAACTTTTTTTTTTCTTAATTAATGGATAAAAAAGTTGCACTCATATTCCACTACAGAGAATAAAATATTGAGTAAACACCAGATTCCTGAAAGAGATGACTTAAACTTGAAATTTAGATTACTGGTTCCTTAGATCACCTCTTACTTTCAAAATATGAACTTTAAGCTATAAGAACTTCCACTGCTGGCTTCAGTTTCTGCAGAAAAGGTGTGTGGCCGACAGCACCAAATGACAGCTCTTTTACCTACTGTGGCAACTAACAGTCTAGGTCAAGAGAGCTCTGATTTACTCAAGGTGGAGAACAGAGTCTGTAGGCTAACCCACCTAACACCAGACTGCTTTCACCACTCATTCTGTGGTGATTCTCTTCTATGGACCTCCTCATGGGATACTTTCAATGGCAGTGACTATACGCCTGTTCAGGTCCCTGGCAACAAAACACAATTAATATAATTTAACTTTATGTCTAGTCATTAGATATGTGAGCAGCAGAGCGTTATCACATGTCTGCCATGCTTCAGAGAAGCTTCAAAACAGGTGGCGCCCTAATCAGCAAAGGTCTCATAGTTCCTACCTGTTCATCACTTCTGCAGTACCATCAATTTACAGGTAAGGGTAAGAAAAACAGTGCGGCATACTGCATGTCATTCAGCTCCCACGAAGATTTTAGTCCTGCTTTGATGTCCATTTCTCGGACAAAGTCATTGTAATTTTTTGCATGAATTTCTGGATATTTAATGCTTTAAGTGATTACATACGAATTCCTTCTCTACCATAAGCCTAAAAATATCAAACTGATCAAAAACTAGAAGATAAATAAAAGGAGCCTTCCATCTATTATTTATTCAAATCCTTTGATTTTTACTGTCAGCTACCTTGACTTGGGAGAACTGCCCCAGCATTTTTACTTGAAATACCAGAGCTTCAGCCCTGCGGGGTAATGGACTGGTAAAAGCGTGTCCCTGAAAGTTCAGCTGAATAAAGGACTACTGCCTCAGGGAGGGAATAAATCACTGTGTCTTTGCTGAGCTTGCTTCCTTTCTAAACCAAATCAGCCACTGCTGTTCCATGACTCACTCCAGGAAATCTACAGGAGCAGGAATTGTGTAGGACTTCTGCCTCTGCTCTCTGGCTCCCTGTTGGCAAATGGTCACTCTCACCAAAATGAGGGAATGGACTGTTCAGTGTTCTCGGTTTGCGTGAGCACTGCTGCCATCCCTGAGATTCTGGATGCATTCCATTATTTGCAAAAGCTTATCCATGAAATAGCTGGGGTTTCTGCATTTCAGGCATAGACTTTTCAATCGCTGTTCCATCACATCACATACGAGGCACTCAAGGATACATTTCACATTTAAATTAAACACTGAACATGGAATTTTAGCTGCTGAATAGGAGGAGGTATTATGGGCCAGAGTTTTCCTTATCTGATATTTTAGGTCAAAATGCTGTTTTCTAAGTCATGAATTAAATAGTTTTTCATCTTATACTGTTTTCCAAACCATACAAAAATTAAAAACATAATTAAGGATTCTCAAAATGAAAACTACTATTGGATGTGACAGGTTGAAACCACAGAAGCATCATAAGATTGTTAATTACACAAAACAGCTCTTTTCTCAGAAGTGTTTAGCACCACAATGATAGTATATGAATTTCAATGAAATCTGAAAATTGCCACACGCAATCTGAGTTAAAACTAAATTTTGCATTTGGTATTTCTCCCCTTCCATACTCTACATTACTTAAAGCTATAAGCATTTTCCATTTGCACTACTTTTTACATCAGAAAAAAAAGGGGAAAATATTTCAGAGAAAATATTTTATTCTCCTACCGACTAATTAATTATTTAAAATATATACTCCATGAAACTATCAGCATACATTTGCTTCAGCTGCCCCTCCACCAATTTTGGAGGTCGGTGGGTCAGAGTAGAAGAGACCAGCTGAAGCATTCACTCAGTCTCCACTACCTCATGTACAACTACCATCAAAAGCCCGAATCTGGATTATTTTTTCCACTGAGCCTCTCCGAGGGTTTTCAGGAGAAGCAGAAACTGAGAAGCTACTAGTGAAGCCACTGCTAGTGCAGATGCACTAAGCATCTGATAGTGGATCAGTACGTCAGATCCGCAGCCTGCCTTTTGTTCTCTCTTGTCCCCCGCACTGTTTCCTTTTTCAGTAGGAAAATACAGGAGAGTATCTATAGGAAGACTCTTACATGCTGATCTCTCTTCTCCCCCTCCTGCAGGCTTTACTGGGCGGAAAGGGAATGATCTCTTACAGTTGCTCTTCTGTTGCTCTCATCACTTCATTATCTGAGCGCCTTCTAATAGTGCATTAAGCTACATGATTAACTCCTGTCACATGTGGCTTGTTCCCTCTGATCCTCTCTGCAGGGGGAGAATCTGGGCCTTTGCAAGGGAAAAGGAAACATACGCCAGCTTTAAAAGTACTGTGCAAATGAATAAAAAGGACTGGAGCCAGATTTTTTCTTGGTTCGTTGGTTGGTTTTCTTAAGCTTTTTTATTTTGTATGATGAAGACTTGAGGAATTCTTATAAAAGATATTTGTATCATATTGGAAACTCATGTCTTTTTACCCTATGGAAGTCTCCAGGGAAAGAGTAAGAGATTATCTCTGGAGAACTACTGACACATTTTATTATAAGTAACTGAAAGGTAAGGATGAAGAGTCAAGGGAACCTTCAGGATGACTATTTAACCCCCTTTTCTGTCTGTTTTCACTAATGTCCATTTAACTTCAGAATGTGGCACTTTCACCTTTAGTTTTAACAAGTAATCTCCCAGCAGTAAAATGAAAAAAGTGGAACTTCATATTCATTTATCATCAAACAGAAGAAAATCTATCTTTACTAAGAATGAACGCACATCAGGGCATCAGACCGGAAAGTGACCCTGTGGTCAACCAAGTTCTGTCTACTGCTATACCACACAGAAGCACATTACACAGTCCTGCTCATAGACTCCACCTTGACTGGAGAGAGGCTGCTTTTTCCCCACTGTTCCTACCTGTTTTGGAACTTCAGTCTTTCGATAGTTAAAAATATTTTTCTAATATTTGACTTAAGCTAATACACAGTCAGCTTGAAGCCACGTGTTTTTGGGAAAGCCCTGTCTTCAACCTCATTAGCTTGCTCTCTCTGGCCCTGAGTACTCCTATATGTATAAATATATGAATCATATTTATTCGTCTCAGGCTCAGCCTTCCACACCAAGTTCTTTAGTCTCTTTCTATGAGCTAGTCTTGTTTCCCAGATGAATACGCTTCAAGCATTCTTTTAAAATATTTGTATTTTTAAGGGGCAGGGGGGGAACAATTTTGAAGTCATCTTTTAAACAATGTCAGTTTTCTGAAGCTGCTTTGTGAGTTAGGAGATCGTGATGGAGGCGATTTAGTAGGGCAGAGTGCCAGTGGCATAGCGTGAAGTGCAAAAGGTGCAAGGAATGGGAACTGCAAGGTAACAGACAAGGCCTGGACTGGCACTGCACATACATAGCTTCAACCCTCAACAACAGGTCTTGGAAAAGTCACTTCAGTTAGGTCATGGTTTGCTTTTCCCACTTGCAAAATACCTCCTTAACAATGGACTGTCATCAGGAATGTAAGCCTTTGTCCTGTAAGGCTCCCCCCTCTGCTGTGATGAGGGTTCTTTAAGTACCAAAACACACTGAAAGAACAAGGTAACGCACATCCTTTCCATTTCTTAACAGACTAGTACTACAACTGTACTGACATGCGTACAGTCATGGATAGGGGTGTATATGTGTACTCACAGGCATAAGCATATATACTTATAGTATGAATACAGCCAACCCTTGTTTTAAACTGTAGAAGTATTTAAATGTTCCGTTATAACTTATCAACATAACAACATTGTTTTTCCATAGGAGAATAAACCAGTGCTTACATAAAGACCTCAAAGCATTCACAGTAACCTAAAGTAATGAATATTGTAATGAGAAACACAAGTATTTAGGGTGATAATGACTGGACTTTGCTCTACTTAGATCAGCTCACCCCCTATGGAGGCTACCAAAGCTTAAAGATTTTATCACCCTAGTAATCAGCAATGGGTAATGGCCTTCATAAAACACAGTAATTAAATTGACTGATTTCAAACTAGTGCATTTTTTTCATTAAGGAGTTCTTATTTAACCTACTTCAAAAATCCCTTTGTGAATAGTGGCTGTATCAGTCAAAATTTAAACGATGAGGGATGAAGAGTGTGTTCTGTTCAAGATTTCAGTTGCTATTTAAGTAAAAAGTCAGAGTTCCTAGTATCCTGTCCTTCTTTTTTCCTTTGGTCATCCAAGAGCTTCCATTTCTAAAAGTCTCTCAAGACTGAACATTATAAAACTGGGGGCAGAGGGGAAACAAACCAAACCCCTAGTTCTTTACATTTTCCAGCAACTAGTAAGAGATCCTGCTTTGTTAAAACAAGCTTTGAAAATCCTCCGAGGCCAACATTGAAATCTCCATGGCAAAAATATCAATGGTGAAATTCAGGCTCTGCTTCACAATCCATTTAATTATGCTTTATGCCTGGATTGTTTTAACTACTGTATCTTACTTGATCCTGTACACTTTTGAATAAAACTCAGTGTAAGTATAACCCCCTATTATTGCTCACATTTACTTTCACAACATGTGTATAAGCCATTCACCTGTGTTCCACGAATTCTCACAACTCATCTCAGATTTTAAAATAAAATACTTTATGGCAAGTCTCAATTTCACTTTTGTGGAAAAAAACATCCCTTTCCTAACCCAGTACACACTATACAAGAAAATCTACAAGAAAATCTACTCAGATAACTGCACAACACAAAACCTAGCTTCATATTTCTCTCCTCTGGACTAGAGCAGTTTTTAACTGCATAAAAGAGACACTGGATATGTTTTCCATACAAAATCTACAGTGAAACACAGGATTCTCAGCATAGGTGTACAAAATACCAACCGTTCCCCACTGTACCCAGAAAAGTAAGTGACTTAATAGTCATGCTGAAATGTGAGAGTTGGTCATGAATATGCATTTTTCTCTGCCTCAAACCTTAAGAATCTCAGAGCAGCTGTTAAAGGCTGCCAAAATCAAAGGGAATTATTTTATAGCCACCAATTATTTTATAGCCACTCACTACTTTATCACTTTGTCCACATATTCAAGGCAGTTGCCAGCTCCTCCCTCACCGGTCATGTACTTCAAAATGCAGCACAGGACTAACACACATCATGGAGCAAATGTGTAAGTAAGGCTCTCTTGGGCTTTTTCCCCTTTTGTAAATTTAGCAGTCAGACAAGACTAGTTACAGTCTAGTTAACTAGTTAAAAACATCTTATGTTTTTATCCCATGTTGTAGTGTTGAAGTTGTCCTACAACACCAATCAAAGAGTAAATTGGTTCATTCATGATTTCTGTCCTGAAACTTGTCATTTTATCCACCACAATCAATGCTTTTCACTTCACTTTGAAGTGTTGCAATTAAGACTTTTGCCATTTTGATGCAACAACTACATTTTAAATGCGAGTCAATCTTTTCAATATACCTTGCAAAAGGTATATTGAAAAGGTATACTTTTCAATATACCTTGCAAACAGCCCAGTGCAGCAGCTGTAAAGGGGCTTAAGTAAACATTAACTTCTAAACCTAACAAGTCACATAAATGTAAATATGATGCTGATTTCTTTGCAAAGAAGAGAGGACACAGATGATAACTGTGCAAAGATTTCCCATGGAATTGCTTTCTTTTGCTAAGCCTAGTGGGCAGAGCCAGCCTTCCTGGATGCTCTAGGGAAATACCTTTGCTTACTTTTCTCCAGTTTCACTGGGCATGCAGGTCATCCTTTAAAAGCATGACTAGAATCAACTAACTGAAACACTGCCAAACAGATGCAACAGTTTGTCCCATTACTAGTTTAACAAAACAAACAATATATAGTAACAAGTTCCTTGTGATCCAGTTTTAAACTCTCTTCTGCAATCCTGTGCTGAAAACTTTTATTTAACTTTTTATTTTACTACAATCAAATAATAAATCATTGATTTTCAGTTTCTATCTATTTATCCAGACTGCAAACACATTATGCCCTAGAAGAGATTAATGGAAAAAAGAAATAATGGAAAGGGGAAGAGAAGCTGCTGCTTTCACAACTGAAGGCACAAACAGCATTCTAAATGAGCCAGGTAAACAACAAATGAGGTTGTTAGAGAATATTTATGAGAGCGGCAACTGTGTAACATCACTGAAGCATGCACAATGGGAGCAAGCTTTTTATAAAATATATCTACAAAAGGGACACGTAGTTAGGTCTAACTATCAATCATCTGGACATGTGAATAAATCTATAGTCAGTGGTCCATGCTCTGTTAAAATCAACTTTTACGATATAGAAAACTTGCTGCTCAGTAAATAAACTATAAGACCACAAAAGCTAAAATGATGTATTTTACATACCACCACAATAATAATATCTCAACTATTAGAACAGAAAAGGGTTGTATATTTAGATCTCACAGAGAGCAAAGCATATTTATACTGACTGGTTAAACTCTCTGAATAAATGATTTAGGTTTAAGATGACATCACACTGAAACAACCAGATTTGTTTTCTTTTTAAATTCACATTCTTTAAACCAGTGGTTACTGATCTACAAGAACACATCTATATGGACTATTTAAGTCTCTTCTCCCCTGGAAGTGTGTGTATAACTCCCATTAATGCTAATGGGCATAAAGCACAAGCATTGAGGAGAAAATAGACCCCTCACTGTGAAAATAAATGTGTTCAGTTATTTTCAGACACGATGCTGAAATCAAACAACTAAAAGTACATAGTCTAAGGAGATAACATTACATAGTCTAACTGAAAATGTCACCATTATTTTTAACTCCCTGGTCATGGACTCTGTCATATTCTTCATGTTTCTGCTATCTGTCATAAAGACCATGACTGGATGACATGTCAGAATGAAAAGGGCCAAATCCTAAGTTCTTACACAAGAAAAGCAGCCCTGATCTTAAACTCCTTGCCTTCGCAAAGGATGCAAGGTTAGGCCTTGAGCCTTAGGTTTTCACTTAGGCCATATAATATTTTCTCTTTACACCATAACCATGGGTTGACTGCAGCAATAAATCTACTGTTCTCTGGAAGAGGTCTTTAAAACAGTGATGAATATAACAAGGTAAAAATTCCTATCACTTACATGATTTGATATCTTCCTTAATGATTTGATATCCTAGTATGTTTGCTGCTCTGATCAAAATTCATTGAATCAATTCTGCTTGTTCAAACAGGTAAGAAAATTTGCTTATATACAAATGTGAGGTTCAAAGACGCTGTGCTTTATTATAGCTCAAGAACACATATATCTATCTCTTTTCGTGATGGAACAACTTGTTGCGACTCTATAGCTAATCTAATGAGATGTTTGGAACAGTCATGAGAAAAGCACGGTTTAAAAAAGGAGGGAAAAGGAAGTGGAGTATTAATGTTTTCAGAGAATGTATTTAGGGTCTTTGTAAAAGCCTGCTGACTCTCTGATGGAAGTAATCACGCCCATCGTCCCAAAACAGAGGGGTACATCTTCAAATAAATGGATGCCATTAGGTTATCCACCAGTCAGAGATGAGCTTTAAAGAGTCTGTAGCCTAATGTCATGCCAGCTCTTCCTGAGATGGCACCTTTTCAGAAGTCAGTGCCACAAGAGAAGGGTAGCGTTCTACAGCTGAAAGATCAACTATCAAGGCTGAGCGTAAGGTGGTGTGATATGGTTGAATCAAATGTGAGAGCTAGGTGTTGCTAAGTGCTGTGCAGTCCAGCTCCCTACCCCCTGCCCCCAGCGACATGTTCACATCACTTCCCAGTACTGTCACTGGTGCTCATCTGCTCTCCCAGAGTGAGTTCATGGAGTTCATGGAGAGAAATACCCTTAGGAAAACCAAAGGTCAACACTGTTCCACTGATTTAGCTCTTTCTATCACAACGTGGGGTCAGATAAGCACTACTACTGGCATGAAAGGGGGACAGTAAAGTCTGTGGCTAGGGATGACTGGTTGACAGAGGGAGCAGGGCTGCCCCTTTCAAACTGAACCCTGAGCCCAGCCTAGCCATATCCCAGAAGCAAACCCACAGGAAATGGATAGTCCAAGGAGGATCCCATATTAGCCAAGGGTCTCACTTATCAGTGTCTACATACTGACAGAAAGAGGGAGCCTCAAAGGCTGCCATATTTCTGCCACACACTGCTAGAGATGCATGTACATGCTGTGGATCCACTGTGCATCATGACTGGGGACAGCTACGTAACTCACGTAATTCATCAGAGGGCTCTTTATGAACTGGCACAGAGGGTTAGTGAGAGAAAAAGCTGCTATTCACTGTGCAAGCCCTTGGTGGCAAGCATTAGAGCTGCAAAGTATTTCCGCATCTCCCTTAAGGGAGTGCTTTGTAACCACGAGAGTTGTGCTGGAGAACAGCTGAGCACCCTTCTTTTTCTTCTTTTTTAAACCAGAAAACCCTCCTAACAACACAGCAATCCTGGTAATATCTGAGGCAGCAGTCCAGACCACCTGTCCTAAATTACTGCAGAGACTGATACTGCCAAAATGAGCAGTAACTGCAAAAAGAACTGTAAATGAACCAGGCAGCAAATCAGTAAGTTCCCTCATTTATTCTGAAAGGGGGGAAGGGGCGTCAATGGCCCATGACATGTCAGCTGCTGTATGGGTGGACATTTATCTATTTGCGTAAGTATGCATGGAGCTGAGCTGGAGACGCTGGGGTTCCGCACAGGCCGAGCACACAACATCCATGAAGCACAACACGTTATGTAACACTGATCTGGACTCACACAAATAACTACTTTTGAATGGCTCTCTTTTCTTATTCTTCTCAAGTCATAGAAGCCTGACTTTCTTTTTGATCTGAGTGTATCACTGTGACTCATTTTGCAAGTTGAATTCTGATTATGCAGTGAAAAGGCCAAAAACTTAAATATTACTTCTTCTGCAGAGAACACTAAATCTATTTTCTCCTGGGTGAGCTTGCAGGGATAAACAATCCTGTGAATGGTTTGGTGTATGATATACAAAAAGAGACATTTCTACAGCCTGTCTAGACTCCCAGACAAGATCAGACTGTGTTGTCATCAGAGACATTTCCATAGCCTGTCATATCACTTGGAAGACTGAAAACCCACCATTTCAGAACAATCATGCAAAAATAGAAAACAAATAAAAACAGCCTGACCTGCCAGTGCTGCAGTGGAAATCTGAATATAATAACCTTACACAATTTAGAAATTATGCTAAAAATACAGCAAGAAGTTTCAGCAAATATTTGTGAAGACAGGCAACTCCTGCACAAGTGAATGCAATCCACATTATGAGTCATGCACAAGCAATTTTGCTATGGGCCATAAAATCACTTTATGAGAGTTACAGATAATTCTGTACGTATTCTATAATGTTTCCCTACCATGTAGAGATGGATATCTCAGTATTCTATCACAGATAATGATGGAAAACAAATTCTCTACATAAAAGCTGATTGCTCAGAGATTCATCCTTGACTTCCAAGGAACTGTAATGCCGACAGAACACTTTACACTGTATTCATCAACAAAGAGGCAGATTCCGTCAGTGCCAAACATGCTGCAGTTTAGCTGTTTTTTGTAGTATGTAGTAGGGTGAATTGGGAGCAGCTTTAGATGCAGAATACACATCCTGCTATTTCTCAGCGCCTGTGTATTCTCTTTATTGCTCATGCATCCCCAGTCCTTCAGAATGACACCTCTCATTTCCTCCTGTTAGCACCTCTGCACATATTCAGACAGAGGTATTAAAAGAACAGATTTGTTCTTCACATGCCATGCTGAGAAAATCTGCAACATCAAGCTAGTGATGAAGTCAGAGAGATTAGAATAAAAAAGTGAATCCTACAAGACCAACTTCAGAACAACACATCTTTTTGCAACCATATTGTCCTCTTTATGTTCCTATGTAACTTCTTCCAACTGTACTCAAGGAACCACTTAAAAGAATTGAAAATTGTTAAGAAACATTAAAGACCCTCAAAACAGACTTCCCTCATTAGACTTTCTCTAGTTAACTCTTTTGCAAGGTACTTTTACAACTACCACACTGTTGGCAACCCAAAATCAATGGGGATTCCACTGAAAGTCATCTGGCACCTTCTCTGGATGTGTCCTGCTCGTACGCAACAATGTATGATCTTTTCTCAAATTTGGAGGTGGTACCCTCCAGCAGTTGAGTCTTTAAAAAAAAGACATACCTCTCCAACATCATAGACCCATATGCGGCCTTCTGAATCACCAACTGCTACCTCCTTCCCAGCCTGGGCCCAGCGGACACGGTTGAGGGCAGAAGCTCCTTCAATTGTCACACTGGCTGTGGGAACCTGTTGAAACAATAGCAATAGAAATAACAATAAAATCATGCCACCTGTGACTCTACAGGTCAGTTTAGAATGTTCTGTTTAGCTGGATAACTCACAGGCCCCTTGGCATTGCTGAAAGTAACCTACAACCCTCGTTAGGGGGAAAGCAAAAAAGGGTTGTTTCTTCAGTCACATGTGCTAAAAAGAGAGAAGACTAATAGAATGCTTGGAATGGGTAGGGAAGACTTTTCCACAGTAAAGGGCAGCAGACAAACCAATTTTTCTTAACTTTGCAGACAGGCAAAACCACATCAGCTTTCTCAAAAGACAGTGATTTACGACCAAGAATCAACTGACCAAGAATCATTTCCGTCTTATCCTGGGTTCTTACCCATTACTTGGACCCAAATAACTCTGATCACAGAAAAATCCTAATATTCATGATGACATATCCTTTGAATTCATATTCAAATCTGCGGCTAGATACAGAGGTCAAAGCTCAGGTATTACTTAAGAAGAGCCCTGAAAATGACTTAAGAGTGAGGATGCAGCAGAAACGCAAACAGCTGAACTCAGGTTTAGAAACTCCTGTATTCCCACAATTCTCTTTTATACTCCTCCCATATTCCCAGGAGCCACCTTCTGGTTTAAACATATCTAGATGCTGTTTAATCCCCCCACAGTCAACCAACAAATCAACAGATGACGATTCTGGTTAGCATGCAGGATGAATAGAGTAATGCACATTAACCTTGGAGAAGTGTTTGTAATCTCTACTGGAATGATGCCGTCACAGAGATGCTGGAGGAGGAATAATTTGTGCAGGTGTTTGTCCCATCTCGGTAGATCATTCAGCTGATTTAGGTCACTTCATAAGACAAATGATAGGTAACCTGCAAGTCTGCTAATGCTCCACCTAGCCACCTTTAACAGGAGAACCTGCCTGAGCACGGAGTCTGCAGTTTGGCACGACAGACCTCTGAACATAGGTTTTTAGCTTTTATGTGTCTAGGTCAGAACAAATGGAACAGGACGGCAGTTGCAAAAGCAGCTCCTCCATCAGACTAATCCGCAGGAACAGGTCTTAGTCACCTGGAGGGATGGGGACAAGCAAATGTCCCAGGATCCATGACTGGATCCTGGAACAGCCCAGGCAAGAAGAGGCATCTGGATAGGAACCAGAGTCTGGGCTACATCTGGAGGAGTGACAGCTACTCCTGCCCTTGTTGGCGGGCACACTGTGCAGAAGCGGGAGGAAGGAAGCTTAAGCGTGATATTAAAACCAGGTTGGTAAATTGAGAAACTAACAAGATTAACAAAAACAATGTTTGACTAACTTCCGCTCAGCTTTTAGGCTGTAGTTTTATATTGTAGGTGCAAACATCCACATGAAAAATAATTTTAAGACAACGTTTTTATACTTCCACACCAACCTCCCTCTTCTCCTCAGCTCTAACCCCTTCAGTGTGTCACACCAGATCGGTGACAGTAGGAAGCAAAACCTCTGCAGACTTCTGGAGAGACTCCAGCCCTGGCCACAGCGTGTGCAGAGCCCCTCTACCAGCAGAGCAATGACTCGAAAGCAGGGCTGCTGCCTTGCACCTCTCCATCTGGAAACTCCCCACTTTTCTTTGTCACTGACTCTGACTAAAGGCTGTAAAACCAAACTGGTACCTCCTAGCACAACGGGCTTGGCAAGCTAACTTGTCCTCTCTGTAAATGGCTGCACAATGGTGTCCCTAGTCCCACACAGGAAATGAAAAAAGATTTTGTTTGTAGAATGATTTAGAAATAACGCTGGATAGCAATCAGAAAGCAGAGACCATCCTCCCCCTTTAAGAAGTTATTCAGAGGTACCTAAGCCACTGAACTCATCTCTCCACTGTTTCAGGCCTAGGTCCTGTCCAAGGCAGCATTACCAATAAAAGCCAGCATCCGCTCTAACTCCTCATCCCAACCCTGTTACTGCTTGGATCGTTCAAGTCAATGGCTTAAATCTGACATTGGGTCATTGACCCATGACAAAATCACATTAAAAAACAGGCAAGTTTTACTCCTGTGACCACTGATTTCTGGGGGGGGGAAAAAAAACTATTTTAATTCCAGCCAAAATTAATTGCATAACATTTGGAAATGGGTTTCTTCAAACAGCAACTAAATGCTACATATCTAGAGCACTAATCCACTAACCAGCTACGTTTCTCAGAAAACTGTAGATCAAAGATATTTGTCTCAAATGAACTACACAGCGTACATTTAAGAAACTGAATTTTTAGACGATCTTTCAGAAGGCTGAAATATTTAACACTGGAACTGGTTTTGTTGTTGTTAATACAGCACTCTTTCAGCGTTCCACATAAACAGCATGCATGCTGCAGACACAAAACACAACCTATTTTTAAAAATGCAATGGTTTCATAAAACCCTGTTACTACTCCACAAAGCTGTCTAACAAATCAGAAAGTAATCACGAAATAGTCTTTTAAAATCTAAATGAAAAGCCCTTCCTCCAGTGGTACAGAGAGAAATATAGTCAAACTCTATTACCTTAAAACAGATTTCCCTGCTTCGAATAATGATAAGTTAAATTACACACACCTATTTTAGATTTCAAAGGTCTGAGTTTATTTTATAATGGCGATATGGTAGCATTATGTTTTAAAAATTGCATTTAAAATACTTTATAAATCTCTAAAGTTGGTGCTTGTCAGATTTTTAACTATTCTGAAATGAGATTTTAACAGGTAACAGATTGAGAAAGACATACTCAGAAAAAACCTAAACAGTAAGAATATACTTTTTTACTTTTTGTGCTTAGGTAGTGTCAAAACCTGCTTGCAAATATATCTTTTATCTATTTCTAGGAATAGACACCATCGTCACACTTTCAAAGCAAAGGTATGACATGCAAAAGAAAAGTACGCTCAAAAGGAACATAATGCAGCAGAAATATGCAAATGTATAAATCAGTGTAATATCAGTTTATAGATAAATAAGACTCATCAATAACCCAGAGACCTTCTCTAACATTGATCCAAACAGAAATTTTACAGATACGTAGGTAAGAAATCAGCAATTGCTATCCTGAAACTATATGCAAATTTCACATACTGATCCGTAGAAATATTAATTCAGTTTGCAAAAGACTGAAGTGGGGCAAGTTTTTTGCTTTCTGAAGTTTTTTTTAATATTCATTTAACAAATATAAATCAAACATGATATCTTCCATTGCTATTATGAAAATCATTTCTGGTATCCACATATCAAAATGCAGCACACAAACACTCCTGTCATTTTAAACTGAGTAATTAGAGTGATTAAATCTGTGGTATGGTCAAATGATTTTAGTTATTTTGATCAGAAAGCATCTAGAAGTCGGGCAAAATGTTTTTAATAAACGTGGAATAACACTAGCTGCAACTGTGTCATAGTTCAAAAATTTTAAGGTAACTTATTATAACTAAACTCAGGTATTACTGGTTTACAAAATAATACCTAAATAACAATGTGGCTTATTTCCCAAATTAAACAAAACCAGGTCTCATTAAGAACAATCATATCTAGCTCTTACACAGAGATTTTTATGAATAGCTAGCAGTTAAAACATTAATACGCTCGTCATTTTCTACTGTCTCCATAAATACTTTGACATCATATATCTGACATCTAAAACTAATAATGTTGGCTGTTTCAAGATTTTTTATTACAAAGATTAAGTGCTGACAAAGACTTTTTCTTAGTAAATAGCAGAACAGATTTTGGTTGCGTAATCAGTTATGGAAATCTTGAAAATTTTAAACTAATTACGACCTACCAGATAGAGGGTCAAAGCAAACAATAATCACTTTCAGTTAGGATGTTTGAAAGAACTGCTTAAAGTTCTTCTTTTCAGTGGTACTTGTATGTCTGATACTGCTTCCCTTGCATAACAAAATCACACATACATTCAGATTCTGCTAGTTTATCATGTCTAGAGATTTTTATTTTTTCATCAGTGCTCAGTAAGGAAACCAAATGGTACTTCTTCCTCCAGAGATCCAAATTCAATTCTCATTAAAAATACAAAGCTATAATAATACAATGGAGATAATTCCAGTCTGATCCTTACATGAGAGCTGATTTTGACCTCTCAGAATGGAAATCATTTGTGAAATCCAGGGTGGCCTTACATGCAAAAGAAATGCAGGATTGAGCTTGAAATTATTTTTTTTTTTGTTGATGTTCCTATGTATGTATATGTAAACACACTAAAAATGTATCAGCAGTTTTCTACATACAGCATTATTATTGATGGGAATGGGATCAAGCGGTCCATACTAATTTTTTGGAAAAAAAATACAGTCTCATTGAATTAAATGGCAAAATATCAGTCGATTTCAGGCAGAGCAGGATTTCAGCCCTGGTATTTGGGAGGAAAGGGGTTTTTTTTTCCTTAAAATGCTGGGGTTTATGCTCTGTGTTTAAGCCTGCATTAATGAGAACACCTGAAGGATATGTCCCTCCCTTCCCAAAATAAATTCTGAGGAGACTCCTCCTGTATATCCTCCAGCTGTATGCGTTCTAATTAAAAAGGCTGTGCTGCTTCCTGCTCGGAGGACTTCAAAAGGCCTTACTGCTCCACTTGACAATACAGTGCGCCGTGTTGGTTCCTCTTACCTGTCTGTACTTATTTATGGCAAGCACCATTCACTGGAAACCACAAACAGTGCCTGTATTTTACTTTGGCTGAAATGCATATCATGTTTGCATGAAAGGCATATTAATGAACAAACTAATCTCAAAGAAAAACACTGTAGAAAACAGGGTGTGTGTGGAGGAAATACTGCCGTTTGTACTCTGGATCTTTTCTTTCTTGCAAATGAAAAGAACCTGCCAGTTAATATATGGCCCTGTTTATATGCTGTACTTTTATTTTGTTCTTCATTTTACACAGAATTGAGTAAAAATATGCAAGACTTCAGTTATGGAAAAATATTTCAATTCCCATTCTGAATACTGATTGCTCAAATACGACTTTAAAGTCAAATACAACTTTAGGTAAGATGACAGTTTTTCTCAAAATCATCTTCAAAAGGAAATTCAAATCCAGCAAAAATAATGTCAATACAAACCTGCAGTGTTTTTTTTGATCTAAAATAATAGGACAAAACAAAAAAGGGGCATTCATCATGTTTAGGAAGCGACTTAAAAAAAAAACTATTTTCCATTCTGCATGTTTGCAGAAAGCTCTCTGATTAATCCCTTCTGCATCGGCGGAATTTAAAGCTGTGATATTTTATCCCCAATTGTCCCTTCTATTGAGTTAATACAACAGTATAAAACTCTTTTTTTCTTTCGAATTTGCGCTTCTAAATATCGCGGCAGGCTTTGCAAATTTTAAAGAGAAAAAAAAGGCGGGAGAGTAGAAAATCACAAATAACACGTGAGAAAGATTCCCTTAAAAAAAAAGCAGAATAGCTAGATATTCAGAAAGGTAAGAAGTGAAAGAAGGAGCATGGGCGCATTAGATTTCTATCAGGACCGAGGTATTACGGGCTTGCAAGCTGCTAGAATCTCACGAACATTTGTAGTAGGGGATAATTATGCAGGAAAATTACCTCTCTCACTGAAACACGAAATAATAACAAACTAACAGTCCTAAGAGCAGGCGGCTTGGGGGAAAATAATTTGGAAAAAGCTGCCTGGAAAGCGCATCCCGGCCGCGGGGTCCGGCCGCCGCAGGCGCGGGCTTGGCAGCTCCGCGCGGTTGTTACCGGGCTGTCAAGTCGTGACAGTCTGAAGGAGAGGAGGCATCAAAAAAGTGGTATTTCAAATGCCTCACTGAAGTGCGGTGTGCCAGGAAGGGGGGGGGGGGGGGTGAAGAAAAAAAAGGGGGAATTACGACATGGGAGCGGTTTTAAAAGTGTACCTTAAAATAACACTGAGGGGAGGGAGAACCCGTCCCGCGCAGGCACCGCGCGGCTTTATTCGCGTCTGCTGCCCGGCGGCGCTGGCGGGAGCCGCCCCTCCCCCAGCCTCTGCAGGTACCCGCGGCCTGGCCGCGGGGGCGCCCCCGGCCGCGGCGCCTGCCCTCCGCCCCGCCGTGCCGTGCCGCGGGCTGGGCGCGGCGGCCCACGCCCGCCTCCCCGGCGGCGGGGCGCCCCGAGCCCCCGCGGGCGGGGCGCGCTGGGCAGCGCCGCAGGCCGCTCCCCGCCCCCTCCGCCCGCCCGCCCGCCCGCGCGCGCGGCCGCCGCACCTCGGTGTCGTTGTTGAGGTTCCAGAGGTCCAGGCGCCCCATCCCGTCCACGCAGGCGAAGAGCGCGGGGTGCACGGGCGACCACATGACGTCGTAGACATAGTCGGCATTGTCTTCAAAGGAGTAGAGCGGCTTGTTGTGCTGTAAAGCAGGGAGAAGCATGAAGACTTCGTGGCGCTAGTGCTGCCTCGGGCTGTCTGGCGAGTCTAATTAAAAACTTTGCACATTTACAAAGTGTCATAAAACTTGCCCAGATGAAAGGTCCTTGCGAAGGGTGGGACGGAGCTTTAATGGGGCAACGGCGGTCCGGCGGGATGGATGAAATGCCGGGCGCGAGGGGTGTGGGACACGCGGGGGACGGCGCGGGGGGAGCGCTGCTCCAGGCTGGCACACCGGCGGCAGCGGCGGGGGGCAGAGCGTTGTGCCCGAGCCGGCCCGGCCCGGCCCGGCCGGCCGGGGAGCCGCGCCGCAGCCTCCGCGGCGCCCCGCGCCCCGCGGGCGACGGCTGCCACCTAGCGGCTGGCGGGCCCAAGCGGGGCGGCGGCGCCGCGGCCTCCCTCGGCCTCCGCGCCATGTCGCCTCAGGGGGCCGGCCCGCGCCGCCCGCCCCGACCCCCCGCCCCGCCGCCCGCTCAGGTCGCCCGCGCGGGCAAAACCTCCGCAAACTACATCAAAATCGACGTGTGAAGGAATGGGCGGCGTGGCCGTTGGGGCCGTTGGGCGTCGCGCGGGGCTGCGCTCGGCGTGGAGCACACGCTGTCGCCTCCAGCACCCTGGGCGTCGGAGGCACGCTGGAAAGTACACCAGAAAGAAAATGTAATTGTCCGCCATGAATTATTCATCGCATCTGGCTTGTCTAATTTTTGCATAATGGCTGCGCTAATCCCTGATCAATTAATGGGAAATGAAATTTAAATGATAATGAAAACTCCAGAGATAAAAGAAATTAAGTATTCTCGTGGCTTGTGACAGAAATCTAAACAATGGGATTTTTTAACTGTCTTCCTCACCCCGTCAGCTGTCTGTAACAGCTCTACCGTTTGGTTCACCGTCTGCACAAGCGGGGCTCGGTGGAGATCGAAGAAATGCGAGATGAGCGCTCAAAGCCCTGATCCTGTATTTTATGAAGACTTCAGTAAGAAATGAAGTATCACACAGGAAGCCTTTGTAAAATTTTAACACATTTTTATAGGATGTCTCACTATCTCAGAAAGGTTATTTTAGAAAACACCTCTGTTCATTTTACAAAGGAAACATATTAATATTAGGAATGCCTGCAATACATTATGTGGCTGTAAATCATTTTTCCTAAAACTGAAGTGACTGATTGCAATTATTATATTCTTTTTCTTTTGTATATTATTTATTTGGGGCAATAAAGCAATCATTTTAATCTCTGTTTACAGCTAGGTCCTTGCCAGTTTTATTTTCTGTTGTCCTGCAGTACATAATGCTTTGATGTTTGTGCTGCAAAAACTACAGCCCTACGCATGGGAGAGTGTGTATACACACGTGTATCTCTGTAGAAATATGTCTGCAGCACTTGTCAGTATGCACATGAAGCGTTTTTATTGCAGTACTGTAAATAGTTTAAAAATATTTCTATTCATCATAGGTATTATGAACCTAAAATATATTCAGAGGGTTAATTGCAGGACTTTGTCTTTTGATAAAGTACTGAAAATACAACAGTATTGAATTCTATATGCCAAATTTTATTATATTTGAATTAGTAAAAGACACTTTGTATAGTTGCAGGATCAGGTCTCAAATTTTCATAATTGGCCTAATGTTTTTGTGTATTTCCTAAGAATATCAAACATTTTGTTTTATGTGACAATAAAATGATACTGGAGCTTGAATTTATTACCTGAAATTTATATAACATTTTTATTTCTTTTCCAAAGCTAGAGTTTTGCAAAAAAAAAAAAAAAAAACAAGAATATTTTCTTACCTAAACAAGACCTGATTCTGCAAACACATATGTATCTGCTTAGTGTATGATCAGTACCAGTGGAGTTACTTGCATGTGTTAATGGAATTACTCACATGCCTGTGCGAAAGCATTTGCAGTATTGAGGGCCAAATGAATACCAAGCCTTTCAAGAGGTGGAGGTACTTCATAGGAAATGTGAGAGTGAATTTCTTCAGCTGTGAGTCAGGAAACAGAATTTAGAGGGGGCCACACAGATCCACAATGCCTATCTGCCGTATTGTACATTTTCACCAAAAACATCTAATGTAGGTTCAAAGATATCAGCCATCTAAATGATGAATAACTGTTCTTTGAACACAATAGTATATTTAAGGTAAAAGAAATCTGGCCAACTCTTAGGTGGACAGTATTTTTCTTATACATGGGAAATGTGCTGCACACACAGCACTTCAACATTAAATGTCATGGGAGAAGTAAAAAAGTTCCACACAAGTAAGGGGACCATTAAGATATCAGTCAAACCAGAGCAGATTTCAATCAACATTTCCTTTTTGTCGACATACCAAAACTTGTTTTGATCTTATTTTAAGACGTGACACTTTTTATGCTCTTTCAGTTCTGCGAGGCTATTTTCCAGCTCATGAGTAAAGAACAGGCATTAGAAGGAAAAGGTCAGGAGATGTGGTTCCAGTCTGAATGCTGTTGTTGATTTGCTCTACAATCTCAGGCAAATAGCTTTAGCGAATGTGCCTTAGTTTCCCTGTTTGCAAAGCGGAAACACTTTTTGAGGTGCTGGGGGTCTATGGCGAAAAGCACTGCAGATATGCACTGTGTATTGCATTTACCGTAACAGTGGAAATATTCACAACCAGATACGAAGTCAGGGGAAAATCTGTACAACCAGAATAACATGGCCTTTTAGAAGGATCTCAGACATGCAAGGAGTGAGACACGAATGAATGAAGGTGAACAGGGTGTGGAGCATTACAGAGAAGCAAGAACTTTCCACCACCCGAGCGGCCCAAGTAAAAGGTGAGATCCCACTGCAATGTGGTTAGGAAAATGGGGAGGAAAATCTATCACACGGCACTACCAAGCAGTGGTAGTAGGGCTGGGCTATATAGCCTTCATAGTTTCCCCAGTATATCTGCCCTCCCAGCAAAAGCATCCTGCTACTAGGAAAAAAATGTTATTTCCCATACAATTTCTTTAGGTATTGCACCCTTTTAACTAGAGGAGACCATAAGAACAGCCATACAGGCTCAGCCTAAATATCCCATCTTGCTTAGCAGCCTGTCTACCATAATTAAAGAAGAGATGGTGCCCTTTCTTAAAAGCTGACATTTCATCCTGGTCTGCCTTAACCCACTGAGAGCAGTTACGTTGATTTCAAGGTGAAGACTCCATTTGAAAGTTTAAGTGTGTATATAAATGTTTGCAGGAATTGCTTACTATAAGCTTGTTAACTACGGGCCCAGGCCTGCAGACACTTTTAATGTAAGGATTTATGCGTAAGGACCAATACCAACCACTTCTAGAAAATGTTAAAATGTGGAACCATGTAAAGGTCACTTTAAAGCAGTTTTAAATTACCAAAAATTCAGACTTACACAATCTATGACAAACATATGGCTATTATTATAAAACAACTGAAATTTAAACTTGATGAGCTTTCATTCTTAAATATCAAACCACTCTGTTATTCAATAGAACAGAAGAAATAGTTGAAAGCAGTATCTTGAGACAAACTTGGGCCAAATCTGTGTATTACTGAAAAAGACAGTTTGGGGTAAAAACCTGGCCCTACAATGAAGTTTTGCCATTGATTTCAATAGGATAAGAATTTGAGTATTTAGTGAAAAAAATGAAAAGTTCCAGTTCCAAGACGTGTTTTTGTCTCATTGATTTAAGCATGTGTCTACAAAATCCATTGTTCATCCTCAGTGTTTGTATGCAGGCATTCTTTAACAGAACAATGCTGAGTGAACAACAGATTTTAAATGCATGGGAGCTGTCTAAGAATTAGCACTTGCCTATGAATTAATAAACTCACCTAGCTAAATACTACATGTTTATATAAAAGAGGTATTTTTTCCACATATAAATTTGACCAGTCTATTCCACTTCTTATTTGCATAGAAAAATTTTCTTTAATCCAGGAGGCGCCACACATAAAGTAGCTAATTATCCATATAAAGGACTGTATACATATTCACAGGTTTTAACTAGCATCTGACTTCTTGAAAGCCATGGAAAAAGCTGTTGGTTTTGCCTTTTCCTGAAAGAAGTGCTTTACACATTGGCACAATTTCTATGGATATCAGCTCCACCTAAAGGTACTTCCTTAGACTGTGCATTCAACAACAAAGATGTGATACCAGGTATTCTATTTATTGAGCATTGTCACCCCTTTTTAATTTTCACTCCCTCGTTTTTCATTCTAAAGACAATGGGACAGATCTTTAGTTCTGGCTTACAGTGATTAACAACAGCCACGAATGTGGTGCAGTATTATAAATTGTTTTAAGCTAATTTCATTTTTTTAGGTGCACAGCAAATATGACAGATTCATTAGTCTTTGGCATAGAAACTTTCCAAACTGGCTGATGTGTTTATTTAGGCTCAAACTCTTACTCTTGGGTACCTGGAAAGAGCAGTCTCAGAGCGTTCCTGAGCAGAGTGGCTGCTGTTGCGTCTGGCCCTTGAACAAACTGGGGGATTTGGCCTCTATAGGAGGCAACTTGTATGAATAGCTTTTATTCATTAAAAAAAACAAATCAACTACAAATAGCATCAAAAAACGACATCACTTCTGGCATAGATAACATAAAGTGAAGCCAATCTGTGCTGTCTGTATTTAAACAAGTGTAAAGCTGTCAAACTGACCAGAAGGGAATACAAAGGAAATCAGGATAAGGCACAGCTTGTGGGTCTAACGCTCAGGTTAGGATCTGGGCTCTTTCACTGTTTATAGACCAAGGCTACTAGGACCAGTCCTCTCCATCCTGAGAGAGACAGCTTACTACTCTGCTGAACCCAGGCTCATCTATTCCTTCCTGATGCTGCCAGTTAGTAGCCGTCTGGGGTTAAAACACCTGTTTGGGGTTATTTGTTTTTACATCTTGTAGTGGGGGAATAAGTCCACAGACTCAGTTCTGTCCCACTCTGCTATGTATACTTTAAAAAGACACAGTATTCCCAGGAACTGTTAAATTGCCTGGGCAGAGCTAGCACCAGAATGCCATAAATCAGAGGTGCTAGTTACAGGTACGTCCACGATGGCTCAGCAAAGCCCGTCTGCATTATCCGAAGGGCATCATTATCCCTTGGACCCCGGTACTATACAATTAGCAACTTGCAGTCTGCTCCACCTTCTCCAGGCCTAGCCAGACCTTCAGGGATGACAGTGGGAAAGCAAAAAGGAGGATGTTTATGCTCTTCAGCTTTAGCCACCCGATTTCACAGGCTGAGGTGCCCTAAATTGAGCTATATGAATAATCCCTCCTTCGCCTTCCTTTAAGTTCCTTTTTGGCCATCAGATTCACTCCTGAATCACAGATGAACCCATGGGCTCAGTGGACACTTCACTGAGCTATGACCTATGTAGATGTAAGTACCCTAAGGTATGGTACGTGGCCTATAGTGTCATCCAGTATGTATGGACAATGATTAGTGCATTATGCTAGTGGGATACTATCAATATTATGGTTCAGTACTTTTTAAGCAGGTCATCGAACAATAAAGGCCCCCTCTCCTTTGATTATCACTCTTCAGGATGTGATTGGTTTCCTGGCCCTCTTGAAATAAATGGAAACACTACCATTTACTGGACTATTGCTCCTCAAGTCTGTAAATGTTCACTGTTAGATGTATGTCAGATGCACTGCACTTACTCTGTTTACAATGTATAGAGGAAAATTCTCCAAAACCCTGAGTTCCCAAAGAAAGCAGTGGGAATGACAGAAATTCAGTGCCTCACAACGTTGTGTTTCCCAATATATGCTCCTTTTCTGTCATTTCAAAGATGATGGTGCTTGCATCCATTTACAAAAAGTCTTATACAGGCTGTCAGGTGATTAGGTCTCTAAATCAACTCTAAATGGCATTTTTGGACAAGTGAACAGGCTTTATTTTTAGATTCAGTAGGGACAGGAGGAAGAGACCAGTATGGAAATGATCCCTATACTCTTCAAGGCCCTGTTTTATTTAAGTACTGTGGTGTTACTAAACTGATTGTTTTTTTGGCATCCTAAAGTTTGCTGACAGTCAAGGCAGAAAGCTTTTCACATTTATAAATCACTGTTGTTGCAGAGATGCTGAAACTGTTGCCTCTCTTAATTGCCAATAATTTTAAAAAGTCCAATATTTTTGCATAAACATGTGGGAATTATTATACATGGAGGAGGGGGATAAGGGTGGAACTGAAAGGGAAGAGGGTATGAGAGCAGACCAAGTCTGGAGATAACATGATGATTACATTTTTGTGGTTTCCTTCAAAGTCAAAGCGTCACGGGTGAGCTTACAAGAAGGAAGCAAAGGAAAAAAGGGTTGATGATTGGCACAGGCGGTTTTAATGAGAACCGATCTTAATATCTAATACTGTGGCATGGAGAAAAAGAATGAAAGAACTTGGGAAGTCAGACATCACCTGACTTTTAGGAGCGTCGGAAAGTCAGACAGCAAAGCTTTCAGGGTGTGTGGAGATAGCCTGTAAGTTATACTGACAGGTAAACTGCTGATTTGGTTAATCCTCCATAGCTGTTTTAGGCCCTCTGCAGAGATGTAACACGTTCAGGCTGCGCTGCTAGACTTAAGTTGTTCACTTTGGTCTTCTAGCTTTCTTCTACCCTGCCCTCCCACTTAGCCAACAGAGAAAGACCTTTTTACTTTTTCAAGACAAAAAGCATGAGGCATGCCAGTTTACTAGTGCACGTTAGCTAAGGAACTATTTTCAGTGAGTTTGATATAAATGTGTATTAATTGATCACTAATTCCTAAATGTAGATGAATTAATGAGAAGACATCTGTTTGCCAAGGATGAACTTTCCAATATATCAGGAAGTATGCAAGGCCTCGAAACTCTGCAAAACAGGCTTAGGAAAGACTGCATGCGGAGACTGATATGCAGGCTGGGTTACCATGAGGCACCATGCTGGGGTAGTGTTCCCCAGTTCACTTTCTCCCCCGTTCCTACTGGACAGGCTGGTCAACACTTGATTCTGTGTTTTAGATCACCCAGTTTTTTTCACAGCCCCTCTCACTCCACACTTGCTACAGTTGTGCCTACAATTCCTACTGCTTGAGGTTAGTACCTTCTGATCCACTTGCCCACCTATTTCACATCACGGTGATTGTTATGTGGATGGCAATGGTGGAGAAGCCTGTGCAGGTATTTGCCATTTGCTCCATATTTCTTCAGGCTTCTGATTTCATTGCTAAATGTTGAGCAAGTTTTCCACCTTTTATTTAAAACATGCTTTAAGCATGCCAGCATTTCTTTCTATGCTACTAACTATGCATTTCAGTCACTGGATTTCTTAGAAAATATTATTACTTTCTTCTGTAATTTCTACCTACTTCTAAAGATAGCTCAGGGTTTTTTAAGAAGCTCAAAACACTACAGAAGGTCTTATTGTCCCAGACTAGCAACTGATTTACAATTTATGTAGCTCATACTCCTGCCTTTGTATTAATATTTTTCTGGATTTTTTTCAGAGAAAGGTTTGAGGGACTTGCTGAGAAGCATGCATTAGGTATGGTTTTGCTAGACTGGCAAAAGGAAGAATCACCAAATCCTGTTTAGGTGTGAAATACTGAAGAAGAGCTGATTTGGTATTCTCCCTTCACTGGTCACTCCCCCTTTATATCTCACATAGGTGAATCGGAGACCAAGGAGGATGTTTCGGGGGAAGCCAGATCACCGTGCAAGGGCTCTCCTGTCAGGCAGGAGAGGCAGCAGCACTCCCTTGTGTCCTGAGCCTACTTCTGCTTGAGGCAATGGGACTGTCTCACTGCTTCAGGCCTCAGGTTGTTAAAGAGAGGCAGTTAGCTCAAATTACTGACTTACTTTTCTGTTTACAGAAAACCCTATGACGTGTGTGTTCCAGACCCCAGGGACAAAGCTCTAGAAACAAAAATCTTGTGGTAATATTTTACTGCTGCTGTTAAATTTGGTGGCTCACTCCCCCAATGTTTAGAAACACAGAAGTCTTGAGATCCTTCTCTTTCCTCTCCACCCTTTCCCCTGCTTCCAGTGCCTTTTGTGGTTAAACTACAGGGCCTGGCAGGCTCTTCCCCGTGATTCTGATTTGAACATGGAAAATACTGCTTCATCATAGGGTACCTGGCCCTGTATTGCATGTGGACTCAGAATTATTAGGCCTCCAAGCAACCCTGTTGTTCCAGTTTCACCATTCCCGTTGCTGGGAAGTACAGGCTGGCGCGTGGGGAATACTGCAGAACACCAAATACAGCCTGATGCCTCAGCACTGTCTGCTGCACAGTCAAGACTAGTATTTGTAGCTGCTATCACCAGGATGCCTGCAGAGCTTTCATGGGTCAGCGAGCAATGATTTTGAGGCTAATTGTTATTGAAGAGAATCCATCTTGTAGCATTTTGAATACAGTTCTTTTTTTTTTACTGATAACAAAAGTCTCTCACATAGCACAGAGAAGACTGCTGCATGAAGCAGGTGGGAGAAAATTCCCATTAGTGTATAAATCCTGTGTTTTATATATTGATAATTTTCCTGAAATGTTTCACTATTACATGTGAGCCTGGTCGTTCAGCATAATTCTGCAACAGAACAGGCAGTGAGAGGTCTGCATTTTGATTTGAAGGAAAAAGGGATCGCGACTTTCTTTTGTACAGATTATATGAACTCCTGAAATCAAATTTTGCTTTCCATATGCAAATAAAGCTTTCACTGGCTACAGCTGGATTTGTTAGGGTTTTCTGAAGTAGAGTTTAGCCCAGTGAGTTTTTCACAACAGCCTCACTATTTTAGGTGCCTATTTTATTTTTTGTGTGTGCAGTTCTTCACAAAATGTTTCACAAAGAAGAAACATGGTTCACATGAGTAAATGAAATATGTCGGCCAGCTGAAGCATATTTTCCTATCACTTTTCAAATATGGCTACACTGAAAACCAAAATCATGAGAAACATTTCATGTGAAGAACTTGGGGCTGATTTCAAGCCACCTGACCTCACTTTGGTTTTGCTCTTTAAAATTACCTAGAAAATACCATAATCTTCTTTTTTGTACAGCTGGATGAGAGCCAGACCTCTGGCTCCAGAGGTAAAGGGCAAAACGAAAAAAATCCTGTCTGAACAGGCAACTCCACCCTCTTCCCCAAGTCAGCTTGGCCTTTTGACAGAAAGTGAGTTCTGAAGCAAATTCATTCATTGCCTTGTTTTTGGACAAAACTCAAAATTCTGAACTCCCACCGCAGAGAGACCATTTCCATGAAATTCAGCATGCTATTTTATCACCCTTTGTGTTTCTCTATAATAAGATAAAATTAGCATTTGGGCAGTGATTAATCAGATTAATCATTTTAATTACTTTTATCAAAGAAAAAAGTCTGCACTGGAAATGATGGTGGTCAAAGGAAGGGGATTGCCTTATGAGCAGATTCAAGAAGAAGCCACATGTTCTAATCCAGCAGTGAGGGGGACCAAAATAATCCAAAGTAATAGCAGTTAAATTGTCCACTGAGCTAGAAGTTTCAGCCTCACCAAAATCAGTGTTAGGGAGGGAGCAGTTAAGGATTCCATAGAAGAAAATAGGGAAAACAGTCTGCATTCAGTCCACCTATTCCCTGAACAGACTAAATCTTTGGTCTCCCTCACAGAACATTATTTCTTTTCCTCTTTTTCCTCTTGATGTTATTTCTTATGCCTCCCTAAACTGTTGGAGTCCTATTCAGATCGCTCACCATGGGACCACAGACAGATGTAGATTGCATCCAGATTCAGTGGGGTCTTAATTGCAGAAAGCCAGAGGTCTTGATACCCCTATCATTTGCGTTAGCATCTGGTCAGAGCACACCCTGGTTCTCTTCTGCTTGTGGATACATAGATAGCTCTTTGTCTGCAGAACCAAGGTGTAGATGTGTGTGTGGCATGGCATAAAGAAGCACTTATGTCAGTTCTGTCCTGGTAGCAGTTTGGAAGATGATCAAAAAAGGATACAGACCCAGGAGCTCAGAAGTGGTGCCCCATCTGCCAGTTTAGATATGACCTGTGGCTTTCGAAATGCAAGAAAGCCAACAAAAGCTCCAACAACTGATTATCTAAAGCTGCCAGACCCTGGCTCCTGTATAGCTAAGAGTTATCTAATGTATGCACTGTATATGTATTGCTTCTATATTGATATGTACTGCTTCTGTCCAGTGGCTGCATAGAGAACCAAAGTATGAAAGCCTGAATAATAAAGGATCTAAGAGCATCCAACTTCAGATGCAACAGGAGACATCTAAAGTGCCTCATGTACTAAGGTGAGGAGACTGAATGTGGCCCACAGGATTTAGGAAAACATAGAAAATAACACCAAGAATGAACAGGTTCAAGACTGAAAGCAGTAATACTTTGTAAATTTTACTGAATCCATCTCTCACTTATGCTTAGTGTATGTAAGACAAGGTATGTGACTAATATCTGAAATAATGCCAAGAAATGAGTTTTGTGTTAGTTTAAGCAAAAATTATAAATTAAGGACCTGGTCATGTAAGTTCTATTCAGCTACACACTTCCATCCCTCCAAATTTCACCTAGGAGCACTAACTTTAAGGGCACCAGCAGGTCCTTTGTGAAACCTCTGCATTTCACCAGTCCATTTAGAGATCAGTCTGATCCTGTTACAAACTGGAGAAGCAGGGCTAGCCCCAACTGGACAAGACTGGTTTTCATCAGGAAGCGTCAGCACATTAAAATCAAAGCTTTACTTCAGGAAGATCCTACTGTCCATGAAACCAAATGAGTTCATAGGCACAAGATAGAGCTCTGAGCAAAACGGCAAGATCTTCACAGCACTTCCTCCCCTTAGGGGAGACACATGTTCAAGTCCTACTCATGCAGTCCTATGCAGTGTGGCTTGGTGCCCAAACCACTGGCTTACAGAATACTCCCATGGAGCTCCCACAGTCTTCACAAGTAATTAGACATTCCCTAGAATGGGAATGTCTTTTATGAAGCAGGGGAATGCTATATACCTTTAACCACTAGCCTCAGTGTCTCTAACCTATGATCCACTGTAATCACCTGCCTGGGACTTCTCTAAATCAAGTAATTGACTCTAGCATTTCCAACTAGTGTTAAAACTTTTTTACGAAAGAGAACTCACCGAGTTGTCACAGTGGTTCTGCTAAGTTTACTGTCCTTTTATCATGAATAGTATTTGACAGTATCATTACTTGGGTCTTTAACTTCAGGCAATGCTATCTGTAAACACAAGAGGTTGTCACTCACTCACTTAATTTGACTGAAATTATACTAGAACAAACCTGAGTCAGTAACCAGGTATCTTCATACATGTTATTTGTAATCTAAAAAATAATAACTTGTTAATCTAAAAAAAAGTGTTGCTCTGACCCTGTTATTTTAGCAAACTTTAAACATTGCCATTTTATAAGTGCATTGTTTTTTTGGTGACTAATCCACACAGTCATGTAATGCTCTGATTCATTTTGCTACACCAGTTTCCATGACAGTAAGTTTGTTCTAACAAGTTGATCATATTAGATCCCATCAGCCAGGCTTTGGGGAGGGGGAGGTACCTGTCTTTAGCAACAGCACCACCACATGCTTCTTTGCATTGCTCTAGTGATAGGCTCCAACTTGACCTCTGAGGACAGTATTCAATCTCTAGACCAAATTAAAGCCAGTGGAGGCCAAAGTTATATGCTGGTAGGAAGGTATGAAAGTGCAAGGTAAAACCGTTTATTCAGAGAGTCAGGAGGATTGGGGTCATACCAAGATACTCAACCAACAGATGGGTAAAAGAAACTGAAGGTACAGAAATGTACACGAAGGTACATAGCCCAGAAATGTCAGTTTTGCTGCTTAAAATGTGGTTTATCAATAAGCACAACAGACTGCAGACTGGAACAACACAGGGCATCAAAAGAGAAGAGCAAGACATGAAGAGCACTAAAAAGAAAAAGCAAAAGGAGAGAGACTGAGAAGAAGCAGTTACCGTTAATGCACATACTAGAAAGGCAAAAATGAGCAGGGACACAAAAGTAGGAGTCAGTCACATGCACACATGCCCTCTAGCTTGGTTAGTCCTCGCTAAGGATTTCAGGGTGGTCCCATTACCAGTCTGCCCATCTCCTCTCGCTCTGATTATAGCACTCATCACCATTACTTAAACATTAGGCAAAAATGAAGATAAGAATGGATAGGGGACTACAGCAATGCCGTTATTGCACTGTTATTCCAATCTCTCTTCTCCTCAGCTGCCCATCTAAGCATCAGTTAGTCATAGACCCAAAAGGAGAAAAACAAAGTCAGTCATTAGCAGTTCCCCTCAAAGGAAGGAGACATAGGAGGGACGAAAGAGCTGACAAAATCCATCTCTCTATCCAGACCTTTATCGACTCTCTCAGCAGCAAACAAGCCATCCTCTAAGCTTTGGCTGAAATGAGCTTATGTTCTGCTACGCTTTAACAATTTCAGGTTAGCTTCTGTCCCTTGACACAATATCTAAAAATTTCCACTCCATGCAGCAATTGCTGTAATAATAACAATGCTTACATTTCATTATTTAACCTCATGCTATTCCTTCATGAGGATTAGTGCTTAATTAATTAACAACACTTAGCATTTCCACTTAGCACTCTACCTCTTCAAAGCATCATACAGACAATACCTAATTAAGGGCAGAGCTCCACAGACGCTTCACATCAGGACTTTCCTTTGACAGCTCTACATCCAAGACTTGCTCACATGGTATAGCATGAATTCAAGGTGAAAGCCCTATTGATTTCATCAGGACCCAGGTAATGCCCTGGATATCAAGTGACCATCCTTGCAAATTACTTTTCTTTTCCTACTTGTTCTGGCTGCTTACTATGCACCCAAGGATCTAATTATTGGCTAATATGATGGGTGATAATGTGAACCTTTTATTAGTGTTATCTACAAAACCTCTATTCTTCTGTTAGTGAAAATCTTGTTCTCAGTCACTTGGTTGAACTGCCTTTAGATGGAAAATGTGTTAACCACATGAACAGATTATAAAATGTCAAGCCAGAGTTTTTAAGGGAGACAGTGCTTTCAATCCATCAGTCAAACGTCTGCTATGAAAGTTCCTTTCTTGTAAGCACCCCAGGGTGCTACACAACATCAATAGGCAATATAAACACAGAGCTTTTATGGTTCACTTTACAATTGGACATTGACTCTGAATCTGTGAAACGGAAAGGAATTGAATTTCATGACCAAAGAGGATAATGTACACAGGATTAAGTGGACAACACTAGTAGGAGCAGGAAAGCAATATGGCTTTGGATGCTGATAGATTAAACTTACAAATAAGAAACCAAAGGAATAATACAATTTTGAGTAAACTCTCACAAACCTGCAGTAGCGCTCGATACTTCAGATTAATCCACTATTTTTTCAAGTAATCAAACATGCTGATGGGCTTATTCAAAGCCCACTGATTGATAACAGCATGTGGAATGCTAACTGCAGTGTCTTTGTGCCCAAAATATGCTTGTGATAGTGTTTTTGCAAACTTCTAAAATCCCAAGAGTTTAAAATAATATAAAAAACAGGCCTTGTTATTCCTTAATATAATTTCATTTAAGTTGCAGATGGATCAGACCTTTATGTACAGACTCAGCCCCAAGCTGAGGGTCTGATGCTTGCCCTGGACTCTTCTGAATGTCTCTATTTGGACAGTACCTACTTTTCATCTTTCATCCAGTCCCCACCACTTCTTTTTCTCTTTATACAGCTTCATCTTCCACTATCCAATATTCCCTTGCCACCAGTTACCACTGTCCAATACTTCCTTATCTCAGGCACCAAATAGTCTAGACAGCCCCGACCAGCTAAAACCTATGTTCTCTATCACTTGGTTACCCTGCAGCCCTTTCTAATATTTACCACCTAAGGCCCATTCTGGCCTGCCTAAGACCACTGTCCAGTCCCATTTGTGCACTGGTTAAGTCTTGCTCCACTGACTATTGCTGATGTATATGGTTATATGCAAATTATGTAAATCATGCAAATTGCTTCCTAACAAGTTTGCTAAAATGTTAACACTCAAGACAAAACTGACAGCTGTGGTCACTGAAGTTCAGGAAAAGATGACTATTAGTTAGCAAAAGCATTGGATCAGGCCATTAACAAACACATTATGAAGCTACCATAAAGGGTGATTCAAGTTATTATCTAGGTAACTGTGCTTCTGTTTACAGCACAAGACTGTCACACAGCCCCTTGGGAACAGTTCTGTATTTATGTTTGCAGTGCATCTGTCCCAGTATCTCCAAGCCCTGGTGCCTCTGAGGAACCCATGCTGAGATATTTCCTGATGGGGGTAATTGTCCCCTACTGGAACTCTGTTGGGTGCAGCTCAAGATGGGAACCAAACACAGACACGATCAAGACAAAGGCCTGGCATTTAAAAGGCAGATCTCTACTCTGGTGTATGACAAAAGTAACCGTTTAGATGACTTAGACAATTAGAATATTAACCTAATTTTCTTTTTACCCCTCATTCTCTTATTTTACTCAGCCTGCACAATGAAACAGGCTGGACTGTTTAGTCTGTCCCACATTTTTCATTCACCCTGTCATTATCCTATATTCAAGTGGTTCTACTGGGTGTTGTGTTTTCAAAGTTTCACAGGATTGTATATTCATTTCTTTTGCTCACACTTCCGTTGCTCACAGTGCTCACATGGACACATCCACAGAGTAGTCAGCAACAGATTCATGGTGATCATAGGGGATGCTCAGGGAAGAGTATGTAAAGTCACAGTATGTACTTCCTTGCTTCCAGCTGTCAGTGTCTAATGTCATTGGGACTATTTATACTTTTGGCTATCACAACCTCCTGTAGCAATGAATTCCACAATTGATATTGACTGCATTAAGCTCCACATGTGCTTCTTGTGTTCCTTCATCAGAAGGAAGGGTTCCTGCTGCTGTACTATCTTGGTGCACAGTATTAGTCTTGAAATTCATCCTGCACAAGGAGTGCTGGATGGATTGCTTAGTCAATGGCAGTACGAGCCATCTTATCTCCTCCCTAGCGAAATTCCTCATCATTAGGGTCAATACTGAAGTGCAGGCTAGCTGTAGCTGCCTTTATAGGGTAGGGTACACTCCAGCATGAATACGGGTGACACAGTTACGCTAGGTATACATTTTACTTACAATTTTATCACTAAACCTATTCTAAGCACAGGCTTTCAATAATTTGGTTCATGGGATCTGATACAGACAATGACAGTTTAAACACCGAAACCTTTCTGACAACGGCGTTTTCATACGTAGGTAATTTTTCTAAAATGAGAAGTACTGTAAGGCCATGACTAGATGCACTGAGTTGTTTTAAGACAGAACCTTACAGCAAAAGTTTGTGGCCTTGATTTAACTGTGTGCAAATGAACCTCTTGTCCTGGAAAGACAATCCTGTGCCCACAGAAGAAAATGCCCTGTATATAATGAGGTACATTTTCCTGTGTTCAGGAAGATGCAAGTCTGTTCAAAGGGCTTTACCATATGATCTCAGCCTTTTTTCTTTTTTCTCCCCATAGGGCATCAGCAGTTTTCCAAGAACAGCCTGGTCTCATGGCCGTGGTTTGAAAGGTACTAAGATGTGTTTATCCCATCCCAGCTTAGATTTCTCACCTTCGTGGTCCACAACTTGACCGTCCAGTCAAACGATGATGTGACAAAGAGATGGGAAAAGTCAATTGGACCCACTGCCATGTGACAATTGATTCCTGTGACAGGTCCTTGGTGGCCTTCAAAAATTTCACCAATGCCAGCTTTACTGCAGGAAGAAGATATATTTGCATTCAGAGATTGTGATTTAACACCAGACATCTTTCTTTACTCTTAGATTTCTGTTTCCTTTTAAATTTCTGTTTACTGGTAATGTTCTCTTCTTTCACTAAGGTCTTGAAAAGGCTTTCTGCTGTGTACAATTAATATTCAGGATCCAATATGTGGAGACATTCTCTTATTTCTGAAGACATGCGTTACTGGCTCTTACATAACAATGTCCACCTCTATGGCTTGAAATAACACTTATGAATAATTATAAAATAATTATAAATTATAATTATATTATAGCTTATAGATCTGAGTAAGCCCTTATCACAAGGAATAGCCATTAAAATAAAAAAGTGAATATGTCAATGACTTGTCATTAACAACTTCTTTTCCTCTTGAATACCTAAAATAAGTTTCCACAGCAGTCAGCCAAGTCACCAGGAAGCAAAACCTTTTTCACCAAATGTGAAGGAACTATTCACATGATCAGGTATCATACGGTCATTAAAGAAGATGTGTATTTCATCAGCATGAAGCTAGAATAGTTATTAGGTAGGAAAAATACAACTCCATGTAAGAGAGACTGTGTGCAGAGTTTTGTTCCTCCTATAAGCAAATTGTGCCAAATCAGTTACCAGTGCTAGCCCACACTGTATACAGAAAGGGGAATGATGAAGTTACCCTTTTAGTTACATGTTTACATAAAAATCACCAAAGGAAAGAAATGCTTTCAAAATAGCCACAGCTGTGAGAAGGCTGCCAGCCCTGTCCCACAGTGAAGACAGAGGACACAAAGAGGTAAGGAGCTGCATGGAAGTAAACTGGTCCCTCACACCACACAGCAAAACTGAGAGCATGGTGTTCCCTCACAGCTCCTGCTGACCGTGGCAAGGTGGCCTCCTGCAGACTTCCTATGAGCCCTAGCTGCGTGTCCTCTTCTTGAGCCCTGCTGCAGCAGCTAGACCAGAGCCTGAATTCTGCTGCCATGTTCTCTGCATTTTGGCCTGCAGATCTTGGTACAAAACACACCTCTTCTTTCATCCCCATCTTTTTGCCATGCAGTCAGCAGGGTACATGGAGTTTCAGTGCATGAGGAGGAACACCTTGTGCATCTCTTATGTTTTGACACAGCTTTTCCCAGAAAAGCATCTGGCTTTCCACCATGCTGTGCTGAAGAAGACAGGAGCCTCTCAAAACAAAATGGGATGATACCAAAAAGCTCTAGGGGAGAAAGGCAGGAGCAGGAAAGGTATGTATTCCTCAAGGAGAAGGCTTGCTAAAAAGGTGGGAGAACAAGATGATCTGACACCTTCCTCCTCTTCTGAGGGACAAGCCAGACATGTTTGAAAGATTAGATGTGAGAAATGCCCTTGGGCATGTTTCACTTATCCGAGCAGCCTAAGACTAATTCAAACCACCAGTCAGTATAAAGCATATCAGTATAAAGCCTAAACAGACACAGTGTTGAAATGATATCAGCAATCAGGCTAAAATAAAAATATTTTAAATAAAAATTATTTTTAAAATGTAGGTAAAACTGTACTTGCACAGTATTAAGAATGCATAATAGAAGCCTTACAATCTTAAACCAGTGTAGCAATGTCTACTTGTTCATTACAAACAAGAAATATGGTCAAATATGAATTCAGAGAATATGGAAAACTAGTGAAGTGTAGGGGCAAAATTTAAACCTACCAGTGGAATGTGGAAGAGTTTGTTCTTTACAAAAGGCATTTGAGCATGCTGGAGGATGAAACTACTAACAGAAGCTAACAGAGCACACAAGCATACTGCAGCTCATTTTAAATGAACAGCAGGAACTGATCTTCAAAGTGGTCAGAGTCCCCTTGCTCCTAACTCGATCCTGAAAGAGTTTACAGGGTGCAAAATAAAGAACTGGTTTAAATTATGGAAGTGGATTTGCACCTTCCTCACCATAGAAGCAGAATGAAGATCAGTGCTGGAACACAGCACTCAGACCCTAATCATTAAGAGACATATTTTATACTTGGAAAAAACAAAATGGTTATCATTCCAAAGGATATTAGAAACTACTCTAATAGACGAAGTTTTTCCCAGGTCACTTTATCAAGTCTTACATTAATGGCCTGTCCAGACTACTCCGACACAGTATCTGCAGAAATACAGGGCACAGGGGCAGAATATTGCAAAGTCAGACCCCAGCTGAACAAGACTGAGATAAAACTTGCATCTGAGTTATAGAGATGCCCCGAGAAAAACACAATCCTAGCAGCCTGGTGCTGCCTAGCTAAAAGAGAAAGGAAAAAAAAAAGACAGAGTGCATTCACATTTAAGGGCAGAGGAAGAGCCGACCAGTCGTGCAGGGTTGTAGTCAGACCCCAGCACATTACATTCAGCAGCACACCTGAAGTGTGATGCACTCCCAGGAAAATTTAGAGTGATAGTCTTCACTCCATCCTCACTGCTGGCCTCAGCACTGGCCTCTGCAGACGGAATATCTCAGGCCTGGTACATTTTTCCCTGGCTTGTCTCCATCAGGGAGAGGTTTTTGGGAGCAAGGACAGAACTTTGATCTTTTTTGTAATACTAAACTACAGTCTGGGCATACAATTCAGCAAGGAAGGGATGTGACTATGCTGTGTAAGAGAACACAAGGCGCAGTCCTGGAAGAGGGTCAGCCCAAGCCAACACATCCTCTTGGCACACTGCAGCTATGTCTATATTAACAAATAAAACAGGTGGCAGCCCAGACTCAGGCCTTGAGGCCAAATGGTATGATGTGTTTTTTGTCTGTACAACAAAATTATCTTGGCCTCTAAAAGAGGGTGGGCATATCCAAACTGCCCACTGAGAATGGACCCCAGCACTGTTAGTCTGCTAGTGTAGCCGTATAGCCCATAGTAGCCCATAGTACTGGGTGGAAATGCTAGTCAGAGTCCCAAGTATACAAGTGCATTAGGATGGCTTTTTGTCTGGACTCATGTGCTCTGTTTCTCACAAGTAGACATGCCCATGGTTGCTTTTCTCTACTATATGCCTGTGAAGACTGAAGATGAAGCTGAGGATGGTAAAAAATAAGTGGATTACCACCTCTTACAAGTGGTTTAGGCCTGATTACCCTACAACAACACTGTCTCCTAGGACCTGATTCAGCCTGCCCAGACACAGACATCTGCATCTGAACTAGCTGTCTAGACTTCCGTTATAATCTCTGGTGAGAAAGAGGCATTTCCCAGGTGCCAGTCATCTCATCTTCAAGTAGACATCTGAAAAAGGTCAGAGAAATCAAACCCTAAAAGCAGTTGTTGCTCCCCACTGATTACACAGACAGCCTAGGGCAACTAGCCCAGTATAAATGGCTATAACACAGATGCCCAAAGTTAGGCAACTCCCATCCTCGTCAAATGAAACAGAACAGCACTGATACCGTTGGTCCAAGAGAAAAAAAAACACTCCCCCCACACACTTGGTTTCCTCACACCAACACAGATACACAATGTTATTTAAGTACAAAATACTGAACATCACCTTCCATGACGACAAGCTGTGTAGACTGTCCCCTCTTCACTGCCAACAACAAAGTTATTGACATCTCCAGTTGGGAAAGCCATTCCTGTAACCGCCACTGGTTTGGACTTATTGTACACCAGCTCCATGCTCTCCTACCAAAACAGGTCTTAGTTATCATTCTGCGGTTGTTTTGTTGGGTTCTGTTTTACTAATTTTTTTCTAAATATTATACAGGGTAGCAGGAGGGGGAGGAAGACGACATCATTCGACCCAGTCACAGGATTTTAGTTTCTATGTGGACTGTTGCAAGACGACACAATGTCACAAATCAGGATGCAGAGCTCCTGCCACTCCTGCCACTGTCTATCACACATTTCAGATGCATTGGTCTGCGCTACATAATCTTAAATCAGGCAGAGATGACAGGTGAGAATTTAAAAACTAATGGTGCAGAAACTAAAGATAATACCTTAATGGCTACACTTGCCAGCCCAAGGCTCTAATAAAATACACAATACCCTTCTATTTACAAACATTTTTGAAATCAATTGTTTGCCAGGAAACACACGTAATATCATATGCACCTGAGGCATCTTTCAGACAGTGCCATTTGTCCCTCTATATACTTGGGTTAGTGTCACTACTGTCACTCTAAGCACTGTTTTTCAGGGTATTTCTGAAGCCATAAACATTCTCTCTGGAGTCCACTGTCAAGCTACAAGCCAGTAAGCATATTTTCTTTTTTATTTTGTAGATATAGTTCAAAGCAAATCAGCATGCCCATTTTTGCTATTGCAAGTATGACCAGCATGAACAGTTTGTGACCATTACACGATGCATATGCTTTGAGCAGATCTTTCCTATCTCTAAACTTTTTGATTGTGCAATTTAAATGGTGTAGCCCAAGAATCCACAAAGGAGCTGGGTGATTTAGCAATTTTCCTTTTTAGTTGTTTAAGTGGGTATGTTCTGTATGTTTAAAATACCTAAGCTGCTAGTCTTCTAGGGCCAAAGCCTGTAGCACTGATTTTCAGAAGGGCTTTTTGCTGCAACTAAAGAAAGTGCGAGACCCTGTGGGAGGTGAAGGCTGCAAATCCACAGGGAAATACTGTTGCTTGATTTATACTTCTCTTTGAAAGACATTTAGTTCTATTAAAAAGGCAAAAGAAGGCCTGGAAATGCATTGGCAGAGCACCTGTGGACCATGTATTTCTGTGAAAATGTTCTGGGATGAGATCATTGTTTAGTGTCTCTGTGGAGGCACAGCCAGATATTGCGGTGGACCCTCTCCTCCTGGTGCCTACACCGTGGCCATACATGACTGCTCTGGATCTGTGTCTTTGGAAAGTTTCAGACTGACACAAACCAGCAACACTCTGCTCCTCCCAATTCAAAGCTATGGCATGCAACTTAACTTCAGATCCTATGCCCTTCTTTGTGAGAGTGCCACGAGCCATACACTGACTTCTCAGTGTAATGTGGGATGTGTTCACTTGTTGAAAGCCAGTTTTGGAGCTGGGAAATTCCATCTGAGTGGTGAAGTCCTGAAACTGAGATGTTCACAAATCTCTGCTTCAAAATGTAGTATTCCAGTAAGCGAATGTGTAAGGGTGGCATTTATCTAATCTCTACTTAGGTGAGAAATTGGGGAAGGGATTCAGGTGCCTAAACATAGATATCTGGGACATTTTAGGTGCTTCTATTTCTATTCCAGAAGAGTATTGATTTCCCATAGTCCCATGACACAACTGCCAGATTCATGCTGTTGTCTCAAATGAGCAAGAGCAGCATGATCTAAGTTTGAAGTTGGCCTCACTCTGAACAGGGGTTAGACTGGATGATTTCCAGAGGGCCCTTCCACTCTATGATTTGCCAGTTCTATACCCTGTGATATCTGAAATTGTATTTCACATTTGGATGGGATGAACTGTCCTTGAGAAGTGCCCGGTCTCTCAACAGATTAACTATAAAGGGAACTCTAATGACTAACTTAGACTTGACATAGACATAACTTAGATGACGAAGGTTAGGAGAGAAGAGTCCTATCTCTGATGTCAACACTGAAAAACAAGTAACTCAATAGTAATTGCACATTAATGCATGGCTAATGGATGGTTAACAGAATCATTAAGAGGAGTTTCTACTAAGCACTTTAAAACAAGATCAGATCCTATGATGTTTAATGAAAATGATAATAAAACATAGCTTCATTGTAAGAAATGATGAATGAAAAATGAGTGATGCATTGGAATAGAAAAATGTACTGCTCCAAAAGATAACACTTAAAAGGCACTCTCCATAGATCCCTTTCAGCATCAGATTCTTTGTTTACTTTCCATTATTATAATCATTAGTGGTATGGACACTTTTCCTGGATTTCCTTTCATTTCTAATACAAAGGAGAAGAGAGGGAAAAAGACAATAGTAACAAACATTCCAGAGTGGGGGAAATAGTTCTAAAACTTCTGATTTGCGTTGTTTGTTCCTTTGGCTACCGAAGGCAGGCAACAAAGTAAGTTTTCTGCCTTTGTGCCTTGGAAACCCATAGTGCCCAGGGTGTGTTCAGCAGCAGGGCAATCTAGTCCATATTTGTTAAACAATGCTGTAGAGTAAGTACAATTTATACCACAGGCGACTTCTATAATTACTGTGCTTTAAAATGGATTATTTCATTTTCACTTGAAACTGACCTATGTATTAACGTATTACAATAATTACATGATTTGTGGTAAAGGAAATGGGTTTTGGCTCTCAGCAGAGACTGCTGGAAGCAAGCTGTACTCTTTCAAGTGCATCCATCGTTTTTCGTTTGTATAGGATGTGAGGTTTTGCCTTTTAGGAACTATGTTCCATTAAGCAGGTATCCGGCTTTAGCCAAGGTGTTTTTTACCTCTATAGGTGAAAACAAACCCACCTGTGGAGTTGAGAGCATATCCAGGCTCCAGGAGCACATTTTGCCGTCCGTAGAGACCGTGATGAGATTGTGCGCATTCTGTGTTCCAACTACGTTGACACAATACACAGGATGCTGAAAACACATTGACACTGGAAATCAGAAACCCCTTCTCACAGCTTCGAAAACAAATTTCTAATGTCTCATACATTATTTTAAAGAATGATCAAGTAGTCACATAATGCTAGGAAAATACAGGACTCAGCTTTTGCCAGATAGGAATTAAATTTGCTTTTTTATTTAAAATTTAAAAAGCATGCTATAGAGGTGGAAATGTTTTCAAAGTTTCATTTTCCTCATCATAAAACAACTCAGCTGAGTAATGCCGTGAAAATGCTGAATTATGTGGATGAGATTTCACCCACAGGGACATGTATCCTTCTACTGATGGATTTCGATGCTGAAAATAATTGGCAGAAAGAAGAAAATTGTCCAAATGGAATCAGAATGAAAACTTTGTTCAAGAAAACAGCTGTGTAAAACTTGAACTCTGCCAGAATCTGGCTTTCATGCCAAATATTTGCAAATGTACTCCAATAGAAAAATGTGAACAAGTCCCTCAGCCTTCTCCACCACTGGCCCATATACTTTTTTAGATCTATTGGTAAATATGTGGAGTGACCAAATTTGCTCATGGTGTTACATCAGGTTCACAGTAGTAGATAGCATTTGTCCATGAAGGCTGAATTCCTTTTAGCATACAATAATGAAACTTGGTGTCTTCATTTTTCAGGGACCTGGTACTATTTTGAGTCTAAATTGTCAACTGACATCTGATGGTGACACAGGGGTGATTAGGTGCTCCTTCAAGTTCAGCAATCACCTGGGAGAAAAATCAGTCAGACTGAACAATGAGATTTAACTTCCTTTGACCATTACAAGATGCATAGAAGGCAGCCAAAGCAAAACTGTAATTCTCTGCCTCTTCTGCAAATGAATAGAAGACCTGTGTCTCCAGGAAGAAAAAATGCTTATCACTAATACTTTAAAGGAAATTAGGACCAATTTACAAAAGATCCCTGTACAGCTTCTAAGCCAACTGCATTTAGGGTTAGAAACCTAGCATTTGATCCCACCAAAAGGAATGGCAAAGCTACCACTTATTTTAGACTGCCTTAAGATCCCAGGTCACCTATCTAGTCAATAGTGAAAGGCAGATCTTCAGAGCATGGGTTAGTTCTCCGGGCAGATACCTAAGTGAGTTCAGCAAATGCCTCCATCTCTAAGAGTGAAACCTGCAGCACCTGAATGCAGGGGAGCACACACCAAAGGAGGATTCAGTAGCAATTGCTGCCGAAAAGTTACCTCACACTTGGAGGCCACCTGCACCCACCAAAGAGTATTAAATCACAAGGTCTATTCTGACCCTGATTTCTGTTTCTCAAGATTTGCACCTGATATCCCTTGGATCATCAAATGGATGTTAGATGATACACTGGTTCCAAATCTGTGTCCCAAATGTGGCTCATGGTATTAGAGCCGGGATGGACCTTTACTTGGTCCTTTGTGGTGAGCTAATTACCACAGTGCTAAAAATGAGTAACTCATAGTGAGGTGTGAACCAAACACAGTCCTAATTTTTAAGGGGTGTTTGTCCTCCAGTAGGCCAAAGTGACTGGGGTAGAGAGAATGGGAGGAAGCTAAAGCAAACAGTGGAGTAGCTAGGATATTTAGGGGGAAGGGAGGAGAGAGCTATGTCGTTCCAGCAGCACCTCCCTTTGCCAGGTCTGGCTTTAATCAGGGTTGCCAGCCATCAATTTCACGCACAATAAAACTCACGGCAGAAATGAAAAGACGTAAGGCAAACGGATGAAAAAGACAACCAACTGTATGTAACAGAAAGTCTAAACAGGCTCCTTCCTTTCAAAGGGTTGCTGCCAGCTTGCTTTTATTTGTTTTGGAAATGAAATCATCATGCAAAAGGGTTTTGTCTTAACTAAAATTTCCTGTTGTCCCAAGTGCAGATGTGTGGTGGGTGTGAAAGGAAATTAGTGAGTAAGCTGTGGGTAGAATTCTCTTTCCTGGTGAATCCAGGCGGCAATCAGTGAGACTAAACTTAAGGAAGGTTTATATCAGCGATAACAACACAAGCTATGTGTTTCAGATAACTAAAATGAGAGAAGGAAAAGAGAAAAATCTTTTTTTCATGTATAGCATAGGTTCAAATTTAAAAAATCACTATTCAAACCATTTATTTAGCAGTACACAAACTAACAACTGCCTCACTACAGTTGTCTTAATTTAATCCTTTTTTTTTTCTTGGCAGCTAGGGTTCACGTCAGCTTTTTGCAACCAACACTTCATTTAAAGTTTATGTGATTCCTACATGTGAACCGAAGACAAACACTCTTCTATTGCAAAAAGTGATCACTCCTTAAAAACATCATGCTTCTTCATGTTAGCGTATGTAAACACTTATTTAAACCAACACATGACGGTACGTAAAGTACACATCCACAACTAACTGAAAGTCATTTATTTATATTTGTCAAAAGCAAAACATCACATTTTTCTACTGCAATAATAAAACTAGTTTAACATATAATTCCAGGAGGTCCAGTTTTGTCTTAAACATTTTTTGGAGTGTAAACAAACTTCTTCCCATTAATCTTTTCTTTTCCACTAGATTTTGGGTCCCAGTTGTTCAGTTTTCAGTGACAGTCAGTTTCTTGCCACTAGTTTTCTAGTCTACTACATCTCTAAATTGCACTTCCAGGAGAGAGTGTTTCCTTTCATGCAGGTTGAACAACATTAGCTCAGATACTGGCAACAAAATGAGCAAAAACATTAGGGAAATGAAAAGCAATGTTGAAGTTGCAACCCATGGCACAGATCATTAGATTATTACATCAACATTCATGATAGTGGAAATTTAGGGAACAATATTTGTACTGCCTGGCCCACTAAATGTGTCTGTGCACACCTGTCATTTTTTAATATAAAAGGCATGCCATCAAAATACTGGCCCCAGACTGAATCTTTTGCATTAATTCATATGACATGGCTTTTGGACGTTGTCTCTTAACTCTGGGGATTATGCTGTCACAGTCAACTAAAAGCTGAACCTTGATCTGCAAATTCCAAAGATAAGAATCACAGAACTGTAAAAGCTGGAGGTGCAAAAGACCTATTACTTTGTCTAATCCTTCTCTCTGCTAGAACAAGATTATTTTCTTATCTCTGAGTGCTTTGTGTAGCTCAGTTTCTTATGTTTCAGGAAACAGTCTACAATTTTTTGTATTCTTATATCACATCATTACATTTTACTCCTCCTTTCAGCCTATATTTTCTTTTCCACTTCCCACTCCAGTATTCCAAGTGGGACTTCTGGTTACACCTCCAAGAACAAGTCAGCATGGTCCCAAGGCCAGTCCCAAGATCAGATATGTTCACCATCCACAGAATAAAGCTGCCTGCTCACTAGAAGAGGGTGCCTGAACCCAAACTCTGGAAGAGGAGAGCTCAAGGATGTTCATTAACCATCTGAAGGATGGGTTGGAGATCAGCATTACAGCAGACTGAGGACACTATAGCAGGTAATGCAGGCTTGTCTCTTCTTCCTGCACAATATGGGTACTTTGCAATGGAAGAGCGTCTTCTAGCACAGACACGAGCTTTGTGTCAGTGAGGAACTGACAATGTCTTTGTGTGGGGGCAAAATGCACTCCCACATGATTCTGTGGAAAAAAACTCCTCCTCACTGTGCTAGCTCTGCCCTGTGGCCCAGTCCGGAATGGGAAAGACCATAACATTTATTTATTCCTCTATTAGGAAACAGAAGCAAACTGTGCCACGCTCTTCAAGGGCAACAGCGTTTACTTAAGGGATTCCATTTGGATCACTCTAGGTGCTTAATCTGCTTCAAAAAACAAACTCTGTTGTACTGTACAACAAGACAACATTAAGTGATTCAAACTGCCCGCCACATGGGAGTGCCAGACACACCGTTCCTGTACAGTGACCTGGCTCCCTTATACAGGCAATAGAGAGGAAGAAGCACAGTGCCACAGAGGTGGCACCTATGTGCACCTCATAGGTTTTGTAATAAATAATGTGGCACCTCATTCAGGTTTTGTAACTGCTCCTGTCCTCTTCAAAAGGATGATTTCCTCCTGACCTGAGGTGCCATACAAAGTGTGATGGTTAAACACTTAAAATAGCTGGTGCTGCTTCTTTTCCCTCAAGGACCACATTTACATTTGCGTGTGTGTGATATCCAGCATCGTAGTCACAGCTTGACAGCTCCACTTCCCTGCTGACCATTTCCTCCCAAGAAAGGATGAGGTGACTTTTATCCTTACCGTGTGAGCAGCTGCAGATAATGGAGTTCGCTGAACTGGAGTCCGCCTGTGACTGCGATTATCCCACAAGACAATTTGGCCAGAGTATGTCCCACCAACAACCAGGTTTGGGTGAAAGCGGGCAAAACAGACGGACATCACAGAGGACTAGCGAGTAGAGAAGAAAAGAGAGGTTACATGGTCAGTCACCTTCAATTCTCCTGCTTAAGGAAATGTGTTTTAATTAGCATTCTAGTAGTTTAGAAATCAGCGCATGACCTCTGTTCACATTCCTTGCACAACAGTAACTTCTGTGAAAGCCAATAGGACATATGCAAAGAGCTAATTTGAGACTAAAATGTGCAATTCCATTGGTCCTTGAGAAAATACGAATCATAGGATGAGTGTCAGCTGATGCTAAAACCCTGAGATACTCTCTCCATGACAGTGATGGGAAAGTGCTTCCTTTCCTTTCCAGAAGAACTTGAAGTAATGGGATGCCAACCCAATAGAGAGGCTTCTGCCCCAGGCTTTCGTCACAGGGAGAGCTCTTCCCCTATTGCTCCCTCTAGCTTTTAACTCTTAAACAGTTTGGGAGGAGTTTGTGAGAGACCCTCCAAAGTGCACCTCAGGGTGGACTGCCTTGAGAGCACTGGCTGAAGAGCAGGATCTCGTCAGATCAATGACTGATTTCTTTGATATAGAAAGGTCCTTTTCTAATAGCAGAGGCAATCACATATGTGTAAGTAAAAGCACTGTTTGAGCAGAAATGAGTTTCCTCATCTTAGTGACAGCTGGGCAGCCTCTATACATTTTCTTTCACTGCGGATGCCAAGGAGCCAGACTGGCACAACAGTGCCCTGGCCATCCAGTAAAGTTCCCCACATGCCAGTATGGAGATAGATATCTATCCCAACTACCTCCTTCCAGTCTCTTTAAAATAACATACAGTCTCTGAAATCCTCAAGGGAACACTGCCCAGAACCTTCATGTGCCAAAAAGCTACAGCCAAGAGCAACAAGCTATAACTCCTTCAAGTCCTCCATTCTCTTTTTAAGGAATTATTTCCCATTTCTATATAATTGGTCCTGGATGTTTCATCTCTGTTTCATGCAAATTGGAAAGTAAAAGTTACAGCATTCATATAATTTCCTGAGAATTCACATGCTAATAAAGACATAATTTGCAAACAAAAGCAAATGTCATTTTTCCATGGGCAGCTTTAGTGGTGCTTACGAGCCACAGAGCAAGACTTTAACTGCTGTGTCAGTTACAAGCAGAATGTTCAATTCACAGTTAGTGGTCATATTCTTAAAATTTCATTTTCTGACTCTTTCCAACCAGTTTTGCGAACAATTCTTCATTATAGTTTAATGAGAGGATATTTTGAAGTGGTGATATGAAACGGTGATATTCCTGAAATGAGAGCCCATTTTATTCAATGACAAAAGGTTAGCCAAATTGTCACATTTCAGTTGCACAAATAGCATTGCAGATATTTAATTAAACTTTCTTGAACTGGAAACAGAGGAGCTGCCAAACGGAACTAGACCCAGTGTCCACACAGCTGAGGATCCTGTCTCTGGAAGGGGCAGATGGAGTTGTAGAAACTTCAAAGTGGACAAATGTGTAGTCTTCTCTCATCAGTATGCATCATCCTGATCTGTAGTGACTAGAGACTGATTCAAACTCTTAAACCAGAGATTTAATAATTTTTCCAATAGGGGTAGAATTAATTATGCTAACTCTTGATCTCTATAACTGGGATTAATAAGAATAAATAAAAATGTTCAGCTTCTACGGAGTTCATGTGGCTGTCTGATATTTATTGTTCAAAGTCAGATTATATTTTAAAATAACCTAGTAGAAATACTTCTAACATACAGAAATATACTCAATCATGTATTTTTGACCTAGTAAGATCACCAAGACAATGAAATAACTTGTCACTACCTTTTCCTTCCCTATTCTGTCTGAGTTCTCATGGGTGTTCACTTGACATGTTTGATCCCTTCTCTACTAAAGCTTTTTATGTTTCTGTGATGTTATATGGTCTAGTATCTAGTGTCTAGACCACTAGTACATATAAATGCCTACTTTAATCCATATCTATCTTTGCATTCAAGCATAATAATTGTACTACAGTCAGTTGTAGCAACAAAATGTAGGTTCCAAACACCATTTCCAAAGGACTTATTAGCATTATATGTAAGAAAAAATTACCTCTGAGTAACAGTACCTCAGTACTGCTAAAAGGCATTTAAAATTCAGCTACAATGCAGCTGCCATACAGTTTCCACAGATCCCCCATACATTATAATTAAAACGACCCTACAGCATATGTTCTACATTTTATCTCTTTGTTTAATGGCTTCATGAGTTGTTTTAATCAACCCCTCTCATTCCTTATAACTAAGATGACAGATATTCTTACATGAAGTGAAATAGCCAGATGATTTTAAAATAGTACAGCTACACCACTGTGTACACCCCACAGCAGCTACAAGGCTCCACATATATTTTAAGAAACCCAAATTCAAACAGTCATTCCACAACAAAGTTCTCAGTTTGTCCGAAACAAACTTGGGAGACTCTGAAGCAGGGCAAAGAACCAAGTGGACAGTGTATTTTTAAATGTTGTGTTTTCATGGTTAGAATGTTTTTGAATTCAGAATCCCAGAATACAGTTGAATACTCAAGATATAAACTGCTAAGGTGTGTTTTTCATAAAGTTCAAAAATAACCTACAGACATGACACAAGGACTTATGCCCCATACACTACTTCTAGTTTTACATATCGTTCCAAAGTAACTCACATTCTTCAACTGATGAAATGTTCACATCCTTTTAATTATGTCAATATTATTTTTCTACTGAAGGAAAACTTCTGTCAAATATTAGAATTTAACAATTTAAGGACTCCACTCCATAGCACTTAATAAAGTGATTATTTTCTTAAAGTTAATGGTAGTACTCAGATGAGTAAGGGCTGTAAGATCCAGCCCATTCATTTAACAACTTTAAAAGCATTCATTTCTTAGCCTTAATGGGAGAGAGCAGCAGACAGGTCTCCAGTCTGTCTGAACAGCTCTGTGCTCAGGGAGAGTAGCAGAAGCCATTCCCCGTAAGCCTCTTCTGCCTCCAGGCTGCATCTTGTTTGCAGATTCAGGCAATCTATCATCTCCCCTAAAACTGAGTTTTGACACTGACTTCAAAGGGGGGGAAACCAGCATATGGTGAAGTTTTAAAATAACAGTGTATCCTCCTTTGCACTTCTAAACTTCTACCACACCTTTCTAGGACAATCCCACAGCACTTTCTAATAATGAAACAGTAAAGCTTCCCAGTTTTTCAATTAGGCAGATTTTACCTGCTGTAGTTGCTTAGTTACTTCTTGCAGAGGGAAGAAGCAGCTGGTTTCACCGCATATGGTAACACTGCCCAAAGCAACTTAAGAAGGATAATGTCAAAAGGAGGTGCCATGAGGAGTTTGAGTGTCCGAGGTACAACAGCAGCATTTAGAATATGGGGTTAACAAAATTATCTTTTCATGGGTGCAACAGAACATCTGTGTCTGCAAGTTGTCCGGACCCTCATCAGCCAAAGAACTTCCAGTATTTTGTCACTTTCATTCTTCTGAATTGTTCAGGGCAGTGAATAATTTCATTGCTTGTCCTAATGCTCCGGCATTTTCCCTCTAATCAAATACATCGTCTGCGGATTGAGCTTTCTCTGGCTCTCTTTGGCTTTCTCAGCATCCCCACCAAAGTACTTCCTGCCTTTGTGATCTTCCACCCAGATTTTCTGCTCCTTTACCTTTGTGATGACTTTCTGGAGGGCCCCACCATGCTGACACTGCTGCCACGTCTCTTGGGCAAGTCCCTTCACTGCACAGGCATGAGCAGCTCTCCGATGACCCAATGAGCAAGGCCAAATTAGCTCCAGGTCAGAGTATAGCCCAGGTGAATGGGAGAGTCACACCAGGCTCATAAACCTGAGATTTTTGTCTGGTAAGCTGGTACTCATACTCCCCCAGCGCTAAAACTTCTGCTCCTAGCTATAGCATCAAGAACACTTTTGAAAACATAATTTAAGAAACAAAACACAAAATGGCTATGCTCTTGTCACAGCAAAGGAGGGCTGGTCTCAGAAAAATAGATGCTACCCTCCCCTTCAGAGGCCTGCAAGCCAAGGGAACAAGACAACACACCCCAGTGACCTATTTTGACAGTTGTCAGCTTGTTTTACCCTGTACGTGGAGAACTGCTACAGAGACAACAGCGGTGGTGACTTTGTTCCACTGCCTTCGCCTCCTCCCTCCACACTGATGCACTCGATTCAAACAGGCCCCAAACTCTCTTCAAGTGGCTGGCAGAGCTGTTTTTTATTTTGGAAGCTTAATCCAGCCCAGATTTGGATTAATGATGGCATATCCTTTTAACCACAGATACACATGCTCAGGACAGACAGTCATTTAGATTTTCCTTATTGCGAAGCCTGACCTCAGTACCCACATCTAATGCGCGTAAGGCCCCCGAGATTCAGCTGCCTGTGCTCATGTCCGTAGATCTGGATGGCACTCTGCCCAGCCACCAGCTGAACAAGTTCACAAAGACCTGGGTGCTAAGCAACAATGACTTTAAGTAGGCAACAACCACTGCATTCAGTGAGACCTCTTGTGCAGGAAACCTCCCCCCATAGGCAGCGTTGCCATACTGGTGCCATATGCCTACGCTTGAGACCAGATGGATCTCCAGACAATACTTCATCAGTGGGAAGAAGGGATCTGGAGAGTTCACAGGCATTTCTAGACTCCAGAATATCAGGTTATATTGCAGCAGGCACTCAGGAAACTCCTGGGTAGATTTTCTAGCTGAGCAAACACATGTGAAAAAGTACTGCAATCTCTGTCACGCTACTTATAGGTCAGTCTACCACAGGCAATATAATTTCCTGCAGCCTGGAGGTGCTAAGCCTGAGATGAAGAGGCAAATCCTGTTCCTTGCATGAGAGAGTCAGCTTAGAGAGACTGAGCACACAGGGACAAAGCTGTGGTACCATCACTTAACTAGAACCATGAATAGTTGCCGAGTGGATAGGCATTGATCCATAGGAACTTTAGAATATGGGCTGAACCTCTGACTGCTTATGCCTGTACTCCTGAGGAATAAATAACTGAAGACAAAATCCAAAAATACAGGTATAATTTTCTCCTAACCGTTTGCTCTCACTACTGCTCATCAAGAACAGCATTTGAAGAATCTAAGCACTTGCAGTCCCTGTAGGAGCTACCATACCTTCTTCTGCCCAGGAAATCAGGAGACTGTCTCATACTTGCATTGCTACATACACTTGTATGTGGCCCCAGAATGGATACCGATGATATACTGCAAAGGTGGGTGAAAACTGTCATCTAGAAACACAATAGCAACTGAGACACTAAATTAAATTTTTTCTTCTAGTCAGACCAAGCACTGAGACTCAGCATAGCAAGCAGGGATATCAGATCAGTTCACTGGTTCATCGTAGCATCCTATTACTTCCTTTTTGCATCACGAAAGGTATGAGATATGTTGAAAGAGGTAATTCTAGTATGACTTTGCCCTGGCTTCTAAGATATGTGGACTGGCACAAGAAAATAGAGACTATATTCCTTCCAAGAGTCTAGCTTATTTTTAGTGTCAGCTATTATGATTCTGGATATTTCTGTGGTCCACAAAAATATCTAAGTGTAATTAACAGTTATGAGATAATAAGCAAAGGGCAGAGAGGATAGCAACAGAATTACAATTGTTTTTCCCAATTAAGTTTGAAAAGGTACCAAAAACCATGATTTCTGTGTATGGAAACTTTTACCAAAGAGGTTAACTCTTAAGTTCTAAAAGTCTTAAATGACAGACTTTCTGCATTATTCCCTTCCCCCATCTCTCTCCCTATTAAATTACAAAATAGCATCTGAAAGATTTTGTACTAAAGATTATTTGTGATACGATATAAAATTTGGCTTCTACTAAAAATAAAATAAAAGAAATTGACATCCTTCAAGTATTTAAAAAAGAACTAAAACCAAACAAACACTTCTTCAAACCAAATGTCAAAATCCTGTTTAATTAAAAAAAGGAAGTTTATACTTGGTTATGGTGTGTGTTGACATCTATCCCTTTGATTTACGATAGTAGGGACTGGAAAGAACAGATTGCTTTATTCAAGGGAAAGAAAGGAGGGAGGGGGGCCCAGTGTGACAGGAAAGAGTGTAGGCTGTATTAACTTCAGTGCTTGTTAAAACATGAAGGAGTAATGGTAAAAAGGGAGGGAAGAATTGTGAATGTCTCCAGTTTAGGATCTTCAAAAATGTTTGGGGATTCTAAGAATGTCTCACTCGACCACATGAAAGCTGCACAGAGAGACTCAGCCACACGACTGCTCTAAGTCCAAAGCTGGTATTGCTCCACTTATACCATCAAACCAGCGAAGCTGAAATGTAGCCACAAATTAAATTTATTTTTATTGAAAAAGTACTAAGTCCTTAAAAAGAAGGAAAAGTGTATGTCAGGAAACACAGCTCCTTCTTAGCGGAGTTTACAGGGTAGGTAACTCTGACATCTAACCTCAGTGCTGACAACTGAGCATTGCAGCAGAATCAGAGCACGCTGGCCAAGTTTGTAGAAAGGCAATATCCAGTCTCATACCTACATTTTAAGCAGGGCAGAAAGCTGAAGCTTTGTACTTTCCCCTCCATAACTGCAGGTTCAGCTTGTGTAGCTACAAGAATAAATAACCAGAAGAAAGTCCACGAATTGCTTTGCCAAAGCAGAATCTGCACTTCAGCCCTTTTGGAAAGTGCATTTGATAATATTATTCATTCAGTGGTGTTGTGATGACTCAGAAAAACAGCAAAACTGTTGTATTGCAGAAATAGATAAACATGAAACTTCTTAGATGAGATATGGGGAGATACTGCTTGCATTTATCTGTGACTGCAATAACAATTCAATTTGGTAACCCTGAATTACTACACTTATGTGCAAGTTTAAGTATGCAGTCTTTGCTGAATATCATACTTGCTTGGTTAGTCTGAGGATGAAGGGATTAAAGCCTGGAGAAATAATAAGCAATTTGATCAGCAGAGTACATCAAGTTTTCTTCCCTCCCAACTGCTTAAATGTTCAGTACCCAAATGTTGAGTATTTGTCAATTTTCTCTGATTAGGACCTGGCAGCTTATCAAGTTGTAGGATCAAATTCTTAATGTCCTTGTGCATGTGTGTTAAACAGAGAAGAAAGTACTTCCTTGGTCTGCCTGTTTTATTTAGGTCATGATACTCCAATATTTACACAATAGCACTCTTAATTATTTTATGAAATTGTTCACATGCTTAAAGTAAAACGTCTGCACCATGCTTGCAGACCTGGAGCCTTACGGCATGTGTCTGTGAATGGAGTGTAGGGAGCTTCTGTCTCCACTGCTTCCCCTGCAAGCAGGCCAGAATTTGGACCAGACGGTAGGTATCCGCCTCAGCATAGCGCTCTGCTGGTACACAGCAGGACTCAAGAGTTTCAGCACAGCATTGGCCAAAGTCTTCTGGACCAGAGCTAACACACATGTGGCCAGCTGAGAGTATAGGTAATGGTGTAGCTACCTGCACCCATCCATAACCACGGCTGTGAGTTCTGTGGGACAGACATAACTGCTTGTTATGATGGATTTGTAACAAATTTATTTCAAAGGCATCTCAGTTTTGGTTAACACCTCTAGGATCTACCAGTAGTAACATACCATATGACAAATGTACTCAGCACACAAAAAAGCCATTAGGTAAGAATCAGTTACTACACTGAAGACTGTTCAGTAGCTTTCTGAAAATAGGGGGCTGGTGGCATAATTCTCCTATCAACTACCAGATTTCCTTTAGAAATAAGTTATCGTGTACATAAGACATGACAGAACAGAAGCTGTCCAATGTGTTTAAGTTTCTACTGACACTTTTGATTCTGCTGCTAGCGGCTGCTGTTTCCATACAGTGAGAAACTCCAACAATTAAAAGTTAAAATTTTTGGTGAATTGCAGCTTGAATACTTTTCTAGTGATGAGACCTCCTTAATGTTCTTTACACACTTACATTTACTCACTTTGACTTCTGCTTTAAAAAGTAGCTCAGAAACAGAAGGTGTCTATCCACTCACCAGCTGGTTGGTGAGACAAAGGTATTCAGGTGCTGTAAAGCACATTGGCAAATCCCGTTGCCTGCCTTTCTCATCATCTTTAGACACCTTTGAAAATCTAGCTTGAAATCATTGGAACTTAAATTCAATGTCTTAATAGTTTTTGGCTGTCAACAGCCAAAATTCAGATTCAGCAACACAAGACGCTGTATTCCAATTTGCAGACATATTTCATTGCTAATTCAGGGCAAGATGTGAGTCTTACCTTTTTTGCTTGCTCACTGTTTGCTGTGGAGGGTGTAGATTTTCCTTTCAGCAGTAAGTAATGTCAGGTTGCCATTGTCACCCCTCATTTTTGTCAGAAAGAGTGTATTGGACTGGATTTCTAATAATAAAGGGCTAAGTATAACAGAGCTACCTCAGAGGAAGCACCTCAACCAAACCATGAACGCCATTTTGCTGTAGTGTGATCACCCTCCTTTGGAAGTAATAATACAATCTGCATATTAGCTTAGCTGTGCTTGGGTTTCATCTGAGTTCAGAAAATCAGTAAGATAAATTACAGCAAACTGGCTGCAATAATTCATGAAAAGACAATAACTGAAGTGAATCAAAAGAGTTTACATTTGACTTTACAGCTCCATTGAAATGCTTTATTCTTCATCGCTACAGACCCTAAAGAAATATGCTTAAAGACATGCAGAATTTTAGGGACAGCTTAATCAAGACAAGAGCTGCAGCAAACATCCCTAACACTCTTCAGTAACTCTTGAACATTATATCCTGTGCACAGTCTGCAATGTATACAGTAAATCTACTGTAAGTACATGCTGATAATAAAATGAAGAATGAAAACTGATGCTTCCTTGATTCTTTCTTATTATCCTTAGCACTCTCTTTTTGGTGACCAGGGCAGAGATTGCAGTGTTAAGTGCCAGAAGGTACTAAAAGAAGTACTTTATTTAGTAGAGGACAAGTTTTCAAAGGTGATCTTCATCTGTGTAGCCTTAAAGCACTCTTTATATTTCCATGCACCAAATGTGCATGGCAGAGCAGAGATAACAAGATCACAGTCCACTGTGAAAAACCAGGAAGAGTTCAGTTTGGACTTCTTTGGTCAATATATTCATCATCATATCTCCTTGCATGCTTAGAGGTTTTGTGGGGGGAATATTTTTTGCACTGCAAAATGATAGGGCTTGAGAAACACATACTCAAAACAGTACACAAACCAAAGCCTAACTAACTAACAGTTACAGTTAGGCAGCTCCAGGGAAAAGCATCTAAGAAGCTGAAGCCACTTCTTTTATCTAGAAAATGGGTGGAGAACTTGGCTGGGAGGGACAAGTCCTGAAGTTCTGGTCACTTTTCCTGAACTATTTCTGCATTTTCTCCAGCAATTATCTAATACACAATACAGAGAGAGTCATATGCTGAAGCAGCAATAACCATTTGTTTGAACTTTAGACTTGAGGAAAGCTTAGACCCATCTTGCTTGTTCTGTGGGCTATTATACAAAAGGTGGGCTAATATGCAAAAGTGGAAGAGATCCCTCAGTGAAGGCTCAGTGAGTCAGGTATGGGCCAGGCTTGCCTGGCATCCCAGTGTCCTGCAGGTATTTACATACCAGAATGACGATTTCCAGAAACTCTAGTAGTTTTAACCAAAAAACAGGTGCCTAACTCAGCTGAATAAATATCAGCTGTTGCTGTGCTTTCCCATTAGCATCATCTCAGTCATCTGGATGGCATAAGTAGGTTGGGTTCAGTCTTACCCTGAATCCCTTTCTCCTAGCAATGTTTTGCCTATACAACACTTTATTTGACCAAATATCTTGTTCGTGTCTGCCCCTGTGTCTAACTTTCAGGTGCATTTAAAAGCTTTAAGCATCTTTTAATATCTGGCCTAATGTCACTTTAATTAAAAAAAACCCAGATACGAAACACTTTGAAGGCAAGGGAAAGGTTCCCTCTGGTGTCTGTAGGCACCACATCGTGTCTCAAGTCACTGACCTCATGTACAACTGTAGCAAAGAAAACAAACTGCTCTTGGTCTCTGTCAGCTAATACCTTAATGTATTCCGGACTTTCCTCACAGAGAAAGCAAAACAAATGATTGCTTGATGGCAAGTTCTGGAAGGTATCCAGAGCATACAGAGATAGCAAATTCCAAGCTGAGAGAACAGGAACAGAAACACCAGTTGTTCCCGAGTTGCGATGGTCGCTTGGTGGTTTCTATGGCAGCAGTTCCCCAAACCACACAGTGCAAAACAGATCAATCAAACCATGCGAGGCCAGAGATGAAGTAGAAGCCAGTACAGATGCTGCGAGAACAACTGTCTACAACAGGGTCTGTGAAGTTGGGCATACTAGTCACAACTGCTTATAAGAGGGTTGCAAATAAATCTCAAGCGTAGCACTCCATCCAGCCCCCTACAATTAATGTACAAGCCATGGATACCTAGGCACAGTCAGAAGGTTGAGACTATTAGATAAAAAATGCTTCAAGGCCCCAGCTAAGGAAAAAACTTAACTATGTGCTTAAGTCTATCTCTTCTCAAAAAGACGCTTAGCCACTAACTTAACTGTAGGTAATTCTTTAAGTCCCCCATGACTTCAATGATTCAAGAGGCCACTCACAGCCAAGCAAATTGGTAAGTGCTTTCCTAAATACAGCTTTCTTGATTCAGGACTTTTGAGAGCCTGTGGCCTTACTTCAGGGAGGAAGTAAGGAGGGCATCACATCCAGCTGCTCCCTGGAAGATTCTGTGGAATTACAGACTATTTTAACTGACAATTAAAGCCCGGCTGACTTCTGCATAACCTCAGAATTACAGAGGAGGCAAAAAGAGCCTGAAACATCAGAGACTGAATCACAGAATCACAGAATGGCTGAGGTTGGAGGGACCTCTGGAGATCGCCTTGTCCAACTCTGCTGCTCAAAGCAGGGTCAGCTACAGCAGGTTGCCCAGGACAGTGTCCAGATGGCTTTTCAATATCTCCAAGGATGGAGACTCCACAACTTCTCTGGGCAACCTGTTCCAGCGTTCAATCACCCTCACAGTAAAAGTTTTCTCTTACATCTTAATGAAATTTCCTGTATTTCAGTTTGTGTATGTTGCCCCTTGTCCAGTCACAGGCACCACTGAGAAGAGTCTGGCTCTGTTTCCTTCACCCTCTTTGTCCCACCAGGTATTTATGCACATGGGTAAGATCCCTCTGAGCCTTCTTTTCTCCAGACTAACAATCCAGGGTCTCTCAGCCTCTTCTTGTACGAGAGATGCTCCAGTCCCTTAATCATCTTAGTGACCCTTTGCTGAACTCATTCCAGCATGTCCATGTCTTTCTCCTACTGGGGAGCCCAGAACTGAACAAATCTGTATTTACGAGGCCCATTTCTGCTTATCAAGGACCCAGAAGTCTTTGGTTGAGTGGAACTTTGTCTGACCCTGGAGATAGGTCACCTGATTTTTTTCCAGGTTAAGGCTATGAGATGTCTTCAGCAGGCAGGCCCAAGCGAGCCAAGGGGTAACAGTATATCTTATTTTACTCGCTTCTAAGCAACTGGCATTTCGTACTCTGTAGTCTGTGTCACTTGGGCAAACTCCTATCAATTCACTGTCAAAATAATTACAGTAATCTTTTCTTATCTTTTTGATTTAATTGTAGCTTCTAGTGAAGACTGACAGGCTATTATATTTGCCCAAATCCATCACTTTCAATTATGTATCATTTATAAGTAATGTCACTAGATAATTGGAAATAATTGAAAATTAATTAAACATTGCATGTAGATATGAGGATTGAGAGACTGAAAAACACAGATAAACAGCTATCTAGTGGAAATGCAGAAGATACCACAAGCAAGTCTGTGTTTAAGGATGAGGGAGGGAACACGTGAGTTGCCATCACACTCTTCATGTCTGCTGCAGTAAGTTACTGCACCTACTCTGATACAAGTAGCCTGGCGCTGCATCCGTAGAGCATTAGGGAACAGCTACGGCTGCTCAGGAAAAGATGACTACTTCCCATTACAAGCCCATTTTTTAATCCCGCTTTCTCCAAACAAACCTTAGCTTCCTGAAATTTCACGACTCCCACGTTCACACATGCAAGGTGCTGCTTTTTGGGTTCTGCTATGTTTTTCCATGAGTAGTTTTGGACAGGAGGAGGGAATGAGATAAGCAGTTTTCAAGTCTCAGGGTCAAAGTCCTAGTTACCATAAACCAGTGTAGTTATGCCAGCGTACATTAGCTAACTCCTGCAGTAACAGAGGTGCACATCTTGCGCAACAAAGAGCTCGCAGGGGTCATCCACTCTCACCAGTGACAGGACATTTTATAACCCATCACTATCCTTCCAGGAAGAATGGATTTTCCTCAGGCAATTCCTTGCAAACAGCAATTCTGCACAACTCCTATACATTGTTAATCTAATCCAAACTGAACTTATTCTATTTATTTACAGATGTAAACATGAGATAGCAAATGTTGAGCATGTTCTCCACATGAAATGATTGGTGATTCACTGTGTGTCCAAGAACAATAAGGAATTGAAGGAGAATAGATATATTTAGCTACAAAAATACTAAACATTGTTAGAAGAGCAATCAAAATGAATTAATCATAGATCTTAATGCACCCTAGCCCATTTTGTCTTACAGAAAATCTCTCCAGCATGACAAATTTTTAAAAGCGTATCTCTTCTTGCACAGAAGACATTTGCTTTTCATCTAACACTGAAAAAAATGTACTTTAAGTTCTCTGATATTTTTCACGACAAAGACAATCCTGTTTTAATAAAATTTCATCAGACATATCTGCTTCGCGAAAGTTAATCTATGGTATTTGTCATCATTTGTATTCTGTTATTATGGTTATATAATGGATCATGAAATTATTGTAACACATGATGAATGATTCATATGGGTGCTTATTATTAATAAAGGCTCCCTTTTTATTATCATCCTGTGACCATATCCATGACAGTAAATACGGTACCATTAGGCAGAGCCATGTCCATACATTAACAATTACAGTCCAGTCTCTAAGTGGGCTGGCAGAGATTTCCCGTTTTGCTGGTTTCCAGAGGATTCTCTGGCCCACATGAGAAGTCTTCCCAGGATAATATCAGTATCTCAACCAGTAAGCACGTGCTTCTCCTTTCACTTTACGGAAGGCGTGGAGTGTTAATCATCATTAAATCAAAGCTGTCCTCACACAAAAGTTCTTTTCAGGGAGCTACTTGTCAGCCATCCAGCCGTGGGGGCAGAGGGCGGAAAACTGTTGATTTTAGACATAAGGTAGAGGACAGTCATATCCAGGGCTCTAATGATGGATTCCTTGGTTTCTGGGGACTTTTACAGCACTTTAAAAGAGTAAGTGTTTTATATTTTGTCCCAGGTAACACAGAATGAGGCTTCACTCCCCACACAGAGCTCCCACAGAGACAAAAATCATGAGGTGAAATAATTTTCTTGAATTTGGACCAAATGTACTCTCCGTTGCAAGTAGCTTGCACAGAGAACAGTTACATAACCTAAACAAAAAAGTCATGCCTATAGCTGTTTATCTATCATTTCCAGTGCAACTGGGGAATTGCATGGTATTTTATAACCTTTATGGAAAGAAATTCTGTGGAAGGATCTGTCTTACTTATTGATTTCACATCTGATCCAGCATTTCTTGCTCACTCAAAACCCTTTTAGCAGTGGGAGTTTCAGTTATACAAGAAAAACTAAAACTTTGAAATGTAATGTTCACATCAACAAAGGAAAGCTATGGGTTTTTTCCTTCCTTCTTCCCTTTTTCTTAAAATATTTTATGCTAGATCATGTTAAAATGTAACCAAATCAACAACTACTAACCTATAAAACACCCTCAGGAACAATTGCTGGATTTGGTGATTTTTTTTCCTGCGATTTTGGGATAGTATGACAAATTTGCATTTTTTATCAACAGAGTTTTTCAAAATTCTAAGCCAAACGAATAATGTCATATGTTTATAAGCATCAATAATCTAAGCCATCTGCAAAGGAATGGTTTTGCAAAGGCATCTCTTTCAGGACACTCTGTGGATTTTGTCACTGCTTGAGGTTTTGGCAAACCATCAATATCACTATAATTTTCTCTTATGAAATACAGTTTTTGACTGAGATCTTTTTTTTTTCCTTAGCTAGCTAAAGCTTTAAAAATACTGCAAGTCTAACTCTGCAAATTCAGAGGTTAGGTTTTCTCCAAACTGCATTATTTGCATGTTACATATTAGATGCTAATAATTCAAAGAGGTACAATGCAAGTTATCAGTGAAACAAAGTAAGAAACTCTTAAAAACAGAACGCCTGCCATATTAAATAAGAGTGGCTGATATTTTCTTTAAATTTGGTCTGAAGGGAAGAATACGTGAACTTTAAGGAGAGAAACAGCATCTGCAAGTAAAGATTCACTACAAATCACTATTTTAACACATATAAAATGCACAACACTATTACTAGGGGTGACAGCATATCATTTCAGCATATAACACTCTACCCTCTCCAAAAAGGCTTAAAAGCTGGAACCACCAGCTTTCTATCCAAGAAAAGCAAATCTTGTCACTTCCTAATTCTTTAATTCATAATTGAAATCTTAGTTTCAAATGTGCAAGATCTATGCTGAGCATTGCCGTAAGCAAAGGAGCATTCGATTGCTAGCAGACTTGGTATGTATAAACACAGTCCTCAAGGAATTCAGAACGTTAATTACTAATATGGAAACTGCACCCATCTTTTATATTAGCAGTCATTTCACAGACTGATGCCATATGGCATACAATTATGCTGTTATAATGTACACATAGGCTTTGACGGGCATGCTGCATCTCAGGGTTCTGCACAAGATAAGAGAATAAAGTCATCATGGAAGAAACTTTGCTAAGCTTTGCTAAGGGTTAGGAAAGCCAAAGGTAAACCCAAGGGAAGGCATACAACTTAATGAGTCCAATTCACTTCCATTCAGAATGGATCTAAATATTTGTTTGTCTCAGAGCTTGCCTGAAAGAAGCTTCCCTTCTCCCACTCCAGTTATGAAAAGTATTACGGTTTGATTTTGTCTGGAAATAAAGGCACTTTTAAGAGGGGCTAGGACTGAAAGGCTCTGTGGAAAATATGATACACTTTTCCTTAAGCTGCAGATGCTAACAGATGCCACATGAATAGCAGTGGCATTTCAGCAGCAAAGCAGGACTTGGGGCTCACCTGGGGCATTTCACACTGGTGGTCTCAGGCCTGGACAAGACACTGTGACATGCAGGACTGAACATACATTTCCCATGCATTTTCTATCCTCCTCCATTGATGCCTCTGAGCTCGCTATTATCTGGGAGACAGGACACAGTCTCTCGCATATTTGCTCCTCTTTGGCCCCCTGGCATATCTGCTGAAGGCAGCCCTCTCCTCTCACCCAAGACAGAGCAAAAACCATCTTTCAAGGACTATATGCAGCCTTTGGATGCATGGGTGTAACTCCTACTGACTCACACACAATCTCCCCACAAGTACTGGAGCACTAATCTTAGGCCAGATGACAGTTATTTTTAACTGCCAAAGACTGGAGGTGGTGTAAACTCCACTAAGAGGAGCAAAAAAGACAGCTGTTAGCAGCTGAGAACAGGAGCAAAAGTTTAAAACAAAAATCTAAGAGAAAAGCCATGAACTCTTGTTTATCAAAATCCTCACAGCACAAGCTATGGTTTGCATTGCTACGTTCCAATCTGGACTAACACAAGAAGACAGAAAAAAATAATGTGTTTTAAGATAAGAACAAAACAAGTATGTCCTTCTATCACAAGCCAGAGTTGAAACTGTTCCCCTCCCCTAGTAGTAGAGCTGCAAATTTCCCAAAATTTGAATGCAAAAGTGTATCTATGCATTTTAGCGCATTATTACAGTGTGCAAATGAGCACACAGTCACATATGAATAGCAGCAAAGTTTCACAGTGAGCAGGCACAGAAGAGCTCCACACAGCTGTACAAAGATCATTTACCAACGGCACATAACCAGAGCAAAAAGCAGAAATGAAAACAAAGCAACCTCTGTATCTATAATGGAGCCCAACCTAATCAGTTCCATTTTATACCATTTTGGTATGCGTTACAAAAATTCTCCACAGATTTGGTCCCTGGGTCCCAGAGCATTCCCAGTATGGGAGCTGCCCCAGCATCCTCACAGGAGAGGTCCACAGTAGTTCACCAGGAGAACTGGTAGGAAAAAGGGCAGAATCTGATTTAGGATAATAGGACAATTCAGGTCGGAAGGGACATCAGGATGTCTCCAGTCCAACCTCCTGGTCCAAGCAGGGTCAGCTACAAGATTACAGCAGGCTGCTCAGGCCTTTATCCAGTCTGGTTTTGAAAAATCTCCGAGGATGGAAGCTACACAGCCGCTCTGGGCAACCCCTTCCAAGGCTTGACTGTCCCAATGGTGAAAAAGCTTTCCTTATAAGCAGTCTGAGCCTCTCTTACTTCGACTTATGCCCATTGTCTCTCATTCTTCCAACACTTCAGTGGTAATTCATCATACCCAATTCTCCTCTGTAGACCAGTTCTATTTTAAGAACTGGACGTTTTTTGATGAGAAAGACTTTTCACTGAAAAAATTGCAGTCAGCTCAGAGCCACATGCCTTCTTTTTTTTTGCAGTACTTTAAAAAAGACCACAGGTGCCCTCTTCTACTAGAAAGTGAGGAATTAGAAAACTCATTTCTGGGACTGGAAATGTTGCTGGTTCTTCAGCTTGCTTTTGCTTAGGGAATTCTGGGAAGCTTGGGGGGGGGGCTTAGAGGCAATCACTTCTTCCATGGCTCTGAAGCGCCAAAGTGACATACACAGAGACAAAGAAATCATTTCCTTGTGAAAATCATGATGACTGAAACATGGAGGTGCAATGTGTGGTATTATGGAACATCCTTCCCTGAAATTTAGATAGCAGAAACAGAGTGAGGAAACCTGTGTGGAAAAGCACCAGTATAATAATCCGAGAAATGTTGCTTAATTTTTTTAGAGTATTTCAAGCATGCTTTCTTGAAAATTAAATTTGGTCTAATACTTTTTTTCTTTTTGAGTCCTGAAGGGACCGAACTCTGGTCCGGCTTCCACAGAGAAGGAAACTGGAGGTCAAGAGAAAAAGGAGGATATTAGTCATATAGGCTGTTACCTCAGCCTGCTCCACACATGAGGTCTCATGGATTTGGGTGCTCAGCACCTTTAGAAGGCAGGCTGCTGGAGCAAAAAGCACATCTGAAGGAATTTATGTTGATTTTGAAACAGCAGACAACAACAAAAGAACCAAATCAGGGGAAAAAAAGCAACTCTGGCCAATATCAGCCACTAAATATAGCTCTTCACTTACCTCAGTGCATCTAATTCTAAGATACGCATTTCTGACTCCATCCATTCAGTTGAAAAGGGAAAGACCACACCAGGATAAGCAATGAAGAGTGGTCAAACACATAACTTAATGACAGTGTATAGAAGCCACTACAAAAAAACTAGGGGAGAATGAAACATTTTGTGGTGTGGCTCAGTGGCTGATTCCTATACCCAATCCACCAATATTTTCCAAGCATGGACAGCTTTTATTGAAATTAAAATAGAAAACACAAGTCCCATATCCCACAAAAAACTGACAGTTTGGTAAAGAGATGGAACCAACCAAGCAAATCTGACTGCATGGCATTTTAGGAAATGAACAGAAATAGCTGCAGCTATTAAAAGTGATATACTGCTGAAATCTTTTTATGATTATGCTAAAAGTCTATCTGACTCCTTGAAAGAACTCTCAAATGGTTACTGCTTCCTGAAATAAAAGCTACTTCACATGTGCTCTCCTTACTTAAAAATACACTGAATGGAGTTGCTTCTAAGTGTCAGATCTGTACATCTCACTGCCCTTTTGAGACATCTTGAAAAGACATAGCTGAGAAAGAGGAAATTAATAGATCAGGAAATAAAATAAATCAAAATGCAGTCAATATATTCATTTTTTGTTGCTGTTGGCATCTTTAGATTGGTTATGGAAAAGCAGAACTCATGAAACTTGCCAAACACAATGCAGAGTCCTCCAAATCAGAAAATAAGATTCAATTGTTTTATTTGCAAGAAGCTAGTATCTTCAGCTGTCTCTCTCCTCCCCTGTCCTCCCAACTCTTCTCATGACATGATGGATGTTGTTTAAAGCTGAGATCCAGGTACCTCAACCAACTTTAATAACCGTTCTATTTCCAGAAGAAAGGAAAGGGGTTGTAATATCCTAAAGTCCCCCCAGACTCACTGATCATTTCTGTCCCTTTTGTCCTCTGGAGTCTGCAGATCAGCTCCAACACAAAAGCTATGAGATCTTGTATAAGAGCAGTTCTGTACCCATGCCAACAGGCCCTACTGGGAGGGAGGGTATATTAGTTCAGACTTGGAACTGCAAGAATGCTGTGGCATAGCTCATGGAGCAGAACTCACAGCTGGCCAGTTTAGGGCAAAGACAGACTGAGTTCTTATTTGCCTCACTCGACCATGTATGTCAATCCAAAGCTTCAGATAGTTCTTTAGGTCACTTTGGCTTAGAAAGCTTAAATCAGCCCATCAGGAAACAGAAGCAAAAACATGAGTAGAGGTGACCAGTTGTACATAAACAATGGGCACTGTATTACAAATAATCCTCGTAATTAATGAATAAGCTAGATTTCCATTTGTTTGTTCAGGGGAAAAACACAAAAATATTGTAGGAGCACTTCCTAAGAAAGAGGTAGAGAATAAGACTAAGAAATTTCATGATGCCACTCTACCAATTGATTGTATAGGAACATTGACTTGGCATATGAGGCCAGCTGCATGGATTGCATAAATCAATACAACATTGAACTCCTGTTAGGTCGTAGCATTCAATAACCATGCCATACTATTTTCACTTTCATCACCCCATTTTAAAAGTAGATCTACAGTAGCTGAGAGAAGCTGTGTAAATTACTGCTTAAAATTCTGCCACCAAACTGAGGGAGAGTCGACGTGATTCCTTGTCTTTGCTGGAATTCTTTCCCTCTCTAGATACTGCCAAACCATCCCCACCAGGAATGACTCACCCGTAAGGCCTCAAAAAGTACTTCTGAAAGGCTTGTTTTTGCCTTTGGAATGCACTGCATTACACCAAGAGTTTGTGATGCTCCAGCGTGGGGGAAGAGGACATCCCTGAATCTTCCCTACAAGGAAATTCCCAGGCTGCACCCTGCAATATTAGCTAAATGCTCAATTTATTTTTCATTACCAAAGTAAAGCATTGAGTATTTGTTTCTTTGGCAAATGATATCGCCTTCCAAATTCATTATGCTTCTCAGACATTTTTTTGCTTGCATGGGAAAACAAATGAACATATTGCCCAATCCCTCACTCTTCCTTGGCTTTCCATTTCTAACCTTGTGGTAAAGAGATGTATGATGAGCTATAGAGGAAAAAATCTGTGGGACTCCCAGCTAAAATACTGGCAGCACATCACTGAGTAAAGTAGAAATATAAAAACCTAAAGAAGGGCAAAAATGGGTAGAGGAAAAGAAGTATTCCACAGGAGGATGGGGCAGAAGCCAGTAGAACTGTTTTGTTTAGAAAGGATATCATAGATCACAGGACAGGTCACACAAATTAATGAGCTGAGTAAACAAGTCCAGTTGGTTGATGGTCATTTTTCCCTTAATGCACATTAATTTTAATCAAACAGCAATATATTTTTAAATGACCCAGTATTTGTAGCACAATGTATTATGGAGCTATGAAATTTAGTACTTTCTACACTATATTAATGAGCCGAGAGCTTAGTATGACTTTAAAATGGGCAAGAAGTTTATATGAATAACTGTAACATCACTAATTACAACAGCTAAGATAAACATTTACAGAATGCACCTTCCCTTACATTTTAGGATAGAAATCAAACATTTTGCTGACTGGTGTTGGGAAAAGACATCACCACTGGTATATATTTGCATCATTGTCTGCTATGGCTGCTAGACAACTTCAGCTGAAGCCCCTGGTTCTGGCAACTTTCAGAGAAGGTACCGGGAAAGACAGACTGTTGGTCATTTCAATGATCTTACGTAAGATTACAAAAGGTCACAGAAGAAGTTAAAAAAATAAATTCTGTGGTAATCATCTCACTTAAATCTTTATTATACACTAGGAAAGACAGATAAACAAGATTATGGCTCCTAGTTTCCAGAATTTACCATACGTTCTTAAGCGCTAAAATTATCTAAAGTTCTACCTACTGAAGCTCACCCAACTCTTTAGCTGTCCAGAGATGTTTCACGTATCTGTTTCTACTGATGTTATCAGAACTCCTGAGGGGGAATTTCTTAGAACCTGTTGAGAAATGGGTTTATAAACATATTTATTGATCTGGCTTTGCAGAAGGGGTTTGCGTGAATTCCTTGACAGTCACATCTGAAATGAGTTTCTACATGTTTGCATCTTGTTCTGCAGCCCCAAAATTGAAAAGCAAAAGCTTATTAGTCACAATCAAATAGTATTGATTAAGACCATGGTTACTTAGAAACTCTTCAGAAAAGAACATAGTCTATTGGGAAAATATGACCAAAGTAATGTGCGTTTACCATATCTGGGCAACTTAGCTGTAGTGACAAGGTGTGTTTTCATCCCTACCTGCTGGACTGCTATAGGCTCATGTAGAGCTGAAGAAAAATTGGGCAAGCCTCACAGAAGACCTAGAGAAATGACTGAATCAGGACTGAGTCAGGGAATGTTCCTCTTGCAAAACAGTAATATAAATGATATGGGGCTAACTAATAATACAGTTGGTTTCCACTAACAGAATAACATGATGATCTACAGAACTGAATTCCAGACTCTGAGCTAAGATAATTTTTTTCTTATTTTCCATCTGAGTCAGTTAGTACAAAGCCTGTGTTCCACAGACCAAGTCAAACGCTTTCTGCTTCCCCATTTAATCTCATGTGGGTATGCCCATCCATTCTGAGATGCAGAAGATATCCTGCATGTCAGAAGCCCAAAAATGGTGGTTCAAACATGGCTCCAACTCATAATGAACTCATAATGCAAATTATCTGTGGACAGTTTGACCAAGCAAATAAATATTTCCCATGGACACAAGAACTGACCTCATTTCACTGGAAGATGATAAATCCAGGATGCATATGAAAGCATAGTGCCACGTGTCTCTCAAAATTCACAGGTATTAAGGTTCCAGTGCTAAAAAAGGGGGACATCCATTGTAATGGGAGGATTAGACAGAAGCTCAGTCAGGCCAAATCTCCGGCCACCACTTTGTTCTATGCGTATTTTTCTAATGGGGAATACAGCCTGTCTCAGTGCTTTCATTTTAGTGAGTCATACCTCCCCTTGTTTAAGTGTACTTACTTTTAAAACAAGATAGAATTTTTAATTAACAGAGCACATTGTTATGTCTGTAGTCAATCTTCCCTTTGTGAACTCAGTAGAGCTATGCTGAATCTGGTTATTAACTTGCAAAATCAATTTAGGTTAAGAATTATTCTCCCTAAAATACAATGAGCAATCTCTTCTCTTGAATATTTTATTTAAAACACTAAGTTGAAGGAACATCCTAGAAGGATCTGAGCCTGGAATCTGAGCTATGCTCTTAAGTAGTCTGAAAGAACATATCAGACTGCTGAATATGATATCCTGAAAAAGAAAAGTTCCCATTTCAAAGGTAATACATGCACGTACGCGAGCGCGTGCGCGCACACACACACACATAGACGTATATAGATCCGTATGGTGTATTTGCTGTATAGGCCTGGACTCCTTGTGAAGTTGTTTTTCAGTATAGCAAATTAGAAAAACATGCCCAGAATTAAAGGTTACTTAATCAGGTTGAAGCAGTAACTTCAGTTCCAGCAATTCCCTCCCACTATGTTACATCTGATAATGCACCCAAGTCCAAACACAAACTTAGTTCAAAAAGATGTTTGGTCCTTGAATGTAAAATGACACTTAGCTTACAAAACTAGCCAGGTAATACATATCCTTCCAAGAGAAGCAATTTTTACCGCAGAATAATCTGCATTTTACTAATCTCTGATTGTTAAGTTTTACTCACTGAAACTTTTCCATATGACTTTTTGAATGCAACTGTCCTGTATTTAATTATCACAGAAGGATATTAATAAAGAGGTTGGAAATTTGGCCCAAACACTGTTCCACAGTTTGGTCAGTTTGATGGAGATAGAGCCAATGAGCAGAACAGTTCTGTCAATACGAGGCTGTGCTATTTCACACAGAAAAGCAGTGGCAAAAGAGGAGTAAACAGACCTACGGAAATAAAACATCCAGCTTTTTTTAAATTGTCGGTAGCCTTCTAAAGCGGTCATAAAGTAGCACTGAGAAAGGTGAAATACTGCTTTGCTAACCTAAAGGATACTCAAACAGGAATCAGTGGAGTAATCCTTGTAGTCGAGACAGTTTTTAATCAAGCTGTAAGTAAGACGCATGCCCAGAAATGCAGTGTACTTAGGAATTTTAAAAGCAAAACAAGACATTGAGCACAATCGAGGCAAGAGTAGGCTCTTGGAACACAGAGGGCACGAGGAAGCTAACGTGGGTGGGAAAGCATATGTTGCTGCCTGCAGGAGGAAGTGGTACACCACAGTTACTTCATAAGTGCAAGGGCTTTATAAACTAAATCTCTTAGGGACTGTTTTAAATAGACAAAGAATGACACACAGTCCTTGACAGGCTTGCAGTATTGTTTGAGAAGGCTGGATGCCTTCTAAAAACACTGGACTGCCGCTTGCACTTCTTCCAAAAAAGCCTATTTTTAGCCTCAACCTCGTCATGTAAACAGTGGGCAGATGCACCATGTAGCAAATTCTGTTTTGTCTAGCATGAAATGAATGGCTTTGTCGGTCTTACCTGACAATGGAAAACATATTCTGGTGTGGTTTTCTTGAACTTCATGTTCCAAACCAAGGCCACCCCATCGGGCTCATGGGGAGCATCTTCATTATTGTTATAAGAAGCAACCATCAATTCAGGGTACTAGAAAAAAAGCACATGCAACTGAAATAAGCTGGATAATGGAGAAGAGATGCAAAATCAGATGAGGCAGAAGCAATCTCACACTACATGTGGAATATCTGGTTTTAATAATAATACACACTAGTCCAATCATAGTTTTTAGCTGTATTTTGGTTTTACATTTGGTTTTATATTTTACTGGTCCATGAAGTCCTTAGAGCCCCTGCTCTTTCCCCTGTATCAATTATGCTCAGATATCACACGCAATGTTATTTTCTGTTATTTTTGGTAAACCTCAGGAAAGACAACTAACGGGATATTCATAAAGGGAATGCAAAAGAAGAAATTCTATTAAGAAGAAAAACCTAAAATCTTGTGTAATTGTAAATTATTTGCTTAACCATTTATGCAGAGATAAACCATTGTCTTAATTCATTTCAGTAATAAAACCAGTATGAGCATAGCATTGACTCACTTTTATTCTGAAGTTCACAGTTTTTCAGCACCCTAGAAACCTATTCTTTCTTATTTCATTATGCACTTTTCCTATTCACTTATACATAGAATCAACTTGAAAGCTCTTCTTGATGATTCAAATAGCAAACAAAACATTTTCTTCACAGAAGCTCAATTCTGCAAGAAGCTGAGGTCATCTTGTAAAGCACCAAGTGACCTCGAATTCTACTGACTCAGGAAGATTGACGCAATGAGCACTCTAAAATCAGATCCATATTTTCTCATATACCCAGTATCCATTAGTGTATATAAATAGATATGCACCACACACATATAATTATGTATTTTGTTATGTGCATGTATTTATATATATGTATATATATAACGTCAGGTATGAAAAAATAGAATTTCACACTGTTGACATTGTGTTGTTCTGAAGCACCATATGCAAAATAGTCACAGCACAGCAAGTCAAAAGTATCACTGCTATAATACCATTTACTTGGCAGTAGTTACACTGGGACTTTGTACAACACAATCTAACCTTATCTTGCCGAAATGTTTGCTACAACAAAATCATGTTTACAATTAGCAGAAAGGGCTTAAATTATGCACATTTCACAGCCTTCTGTCTGCTGGGTGCTTTTACAGTATGTTCTGGGCACTCTTACAAACTGTCAGCAGCAAAAAAAGTAACCCCCCCCCAAAAATAGCAATTACTTTCTGCCTATACAACGGCACCCAGCTCCCTACTCTCACGTCTGACACTAGGCACCACTTGAAACCTCTGTCCCTCCCTCTGAATAGCAAGGCCATGGACCTTACAGCATCTTCAGAGAAAAGCACGTGGATTCTGGCAGAGCAGTGAGCTAGCAGCCCAAGGTCCACAGGATCCACGCTCTTCCCCGGTCAACTATAAATGCTTTCCTTCAAGATTTCTCTGGGATCTCTGCAAATCTTTGTCACTTTGTCTTTCTCCAGTAAATTCCTGCCAAATCATTTATCACTCCTAAGGGAGCTGCAGAGCTGGTAGACATGAAGGAAGTGGGATAAAGGAACTGCCAAGAGAGCTACCGGGAGCTACGAATTTGGTCTGCCCCAGGCACTCTAAGAATAAAAAATCTTTGTATCATTATCAGTGGGGCTTGAACCTCTCTCTGCCTCTCAAAATCCATTTGGAAGAAATGCATACATCTATAACTTGTGTCATCAGCAGCTGTTCCTTCCTACTTCGTGTACATTTTTATGGATAATACATTATGGAGGTGACTATTTTTCTATTCAAGCTCATCATCCCAAACAAGATCCAGGTCCTGGACCCTGCACCATGTTGGGGGGAACCCAGCAACAACATGTTGCCTTAGCTGCTTCTCTCACTTTCTGAAAAAAAGGAAAAAAAGAGGCTCTGACTGGGTTGCACCTATATCCTAGCAAATGCTGGCTGCTGACCCAGCTTGTAAGGGCAATTTGGCATCCAAAGCATTTGTACAGGATTTAGAGCATGAGCTAGACCCGCTAGCCTTCTCCCTCCCTGAGGACGGACGGAGCTGATGGTGCCATGACCCTGCAGCCGAAGATTGCTGGCACAGCCTCTGTGGCAGCCTGTCCCCTGCCGCTCTCCCCCACCCTGCCAATCCTGCCCCCTCTTCTGCTTCTCCCAGGACAGGGATTGCAACCACTTCTAACAGCTGACTCAGCGAACTTCTCCTTTGAACCTTTTCATCCAATATTGGCCCAGGTTCAAGTAAACAGTGTGCGCAGCAGGCTTTTGCCAGCGTATTGCGCTCTGACTGCAGAGGTCGGGCACCCGGGACGCGAGCGGCTGAGCCAGCAGGCTCGCGGGGCTGCTCCCGGGGCAGGTAGCGGCGACAGCCTCTTCCAGCAGCACAGCTGTGCTCAAGCGGGATGTGCGATCAGGCCTGAAGTGCCTGTTCACAGGCACTTCGGGGTTGGTTCATGCTCCCGGAGAGGTTAGTGAGCATGTTCTCGTTGGCAGGGTGTCTGGCCATAAACAAATGCTACCCTGAACCTCGCTGCTCTAGGTGTACATTTGGCAATCGCAGTTCATGCATCAGACTGGAAATACAGTTTCAAGGTTACTCAGACACTGGGGTCATACCTAGCTGGGTAGCATCGTTTTGAGACTTTTTGACCCTAACAGAGCCAGCTGCGGGACCATTAATTCATGCTACCATTGCACAGTCGCTGCTTCCCTCAATCCACTTTCATTTACAGAAGTTTTGGACTTCACTAGGTGTCTGGCTGTCCTGTGACTGCAGCTGAAATCAGTATGGAAATACCACTATGTGAAACAGCACACCATGCTGCTCTCTGAGAGTCGAGAGGGACTCAGCAGTATCTCTGAGACTGTAACCTTGCTGGCTTCAGATGAGCTAAGTAACCTCACAGACAAAGCAAGGCGATCCCACACTCTTATGTTTACACTAAATCTATTGGGCATTTCCCTTAGATCCTTGATTAAGGATCTAAGCCTTTTTCCCTTTGCTCTGTAAAAGACTCAAGGAGCTAGCGGGTTAGCTTTAATGGCATGAGTGATCCCACATGTTTGGGACCATATTGTACATGTGACTTAGGGAACAGAATAATTTGTTTAAACAGTGCATCAAGGTCCTTTGTTTGATTAAGCTTCCATTTGCCTCCAGGATGTTTTGCAGCAACAGTTTCATCACAGAAAATTGAGCAATGTGTTCTGTAGTTCTCATGAGTATTCAAATTATCCTTCGGCATACTGGACACTGCAGTGTCCCAGAGCGCATGTGAGAAGCAGAGCTTGAGTTAAGTGAAATACCTCCATCCAGCTCCAGCTTCTACTGCCTTATACACCTTGAAGCAGGCAAGAGAGGCCACACTGCCGCCTCACCAGCTGGCGCGGGGCGGTGCGGAGAAGCCTGGCTGGGCTGCCAGGGAGCCGCGCGAGGAGGAGTTAATGGGGGGGAAGGCAGGAGGGGCCACCCTGCAACAAAGAGGTGGGAAGCAGAACATGCCTGCGTGCCCCCGGGGTTGAGCAATTATGTTTGGCAGTGCTCTTCTGAGGCGGCTTTTTTTCTTGCTGCCCTGGGAATACAGTAAGAGCTGCCTGTTAGGAAAATATCAGATAAGAATTCCATGTAATTTCCAGCCCCCGAACAAGTGAACAACCTAAGATAAGTGTTTCCTCAGGCTTATGTTTGATTTCTGTGGAAATCCATATGTGCTTAAAGGCCACCCACATCACACCAATGCATACCTGTTAGTAAGCTGATATTTTGTATGAAAGCAGAGGGATAAATTCTACATTTCATACATGGGGGTGCAAGTATTAAAAGAAGCCATTCGGCACATGAAGAAGAGGTTGCAGCTGGCTGCTGTGCACACACCTACAGTCCTGGTGGGTCAGCCCACGCTCGCGGGCCCCTCAAACTCCTCTCCTCCCCGCTGCCTGCTACATCTTTCTTGCAGTTGGCTGCCCTCTAACTGAGAAGGACCTGGAGGGGTTGGAGTAGCCCTGTCGCTGGGAGGACAGGATGGCAGCGAGACTCACCGTGCCTCTTATCCTCTGCCTTTCCCCAGACCACAGGCACAGTTCACCTACTTAAACACACTCGTATCTAACCTGGCACAGCACAGCACGCAGCGTAGAAAGAGCAGCTACTTTTAAGATTATGCTAAGCTAAGCTCGCTCTTAGCAGTGCACTAAGCTACACCTAGAAAGTCTTTGCTGCTTGCGCCAGGCTGCACTGCGGCTCTGGACCCACCAGGTTACGTCTGAGGCTGGTGCCGGGGCAAGCTCGGCAGACTGGCTTGCCTTCCTATTTTTCAAGTCTGTGTCCTCCTGGAGCAGACTTGCTATATCCATGTTGTGGACCTTGAAGCAGAATCTCCTTGGATTCCTTGCCAAGGACATTTAACTGGTTTGCTCCAGATTGGGACCTAGGAAGACACTAACATGGATAAAGCACAGAGGATAAGGGGGTTGGAGCAAAACTGGGACCGAATGAATTTGACAGGACCTGTAGTGATATCTGTACTAATTCCAGTTCTCCACCGGAATAACTAATTCACCTGGTTTCTGTACCCTGCTGATGTGGCTATAATGGTTTTGGGAAGCTTGTGCAGTTCTGCAGTAAGCTGTATTTTGAAATATGACAATGCTTTGCGTTGTACAGAAATTGGACACGTTCCAGGCATGTTACTTCAGTCTGTTCCCTGGCCAGCTGCAGTCTCCTCTTTCATAGGTTTCAGGAGAGGGTCCAGCATCTACAGAAAAATCCCTTTTCAACCTGGGCTGTTCAGATACCTCCACATTTTGGGTTCTAGTACATAAAAAAATTAAATTTTATTACACATTGTTTCTATTTTTGTATATTATTTTGTATAATTGTTTATTAAATAAATTGTTAATATTTGGTTGTTTTAATTAGTTTAATTGGTTTAGTTGTAAACCTTCTGTCCTAAAAACAATTTCATATGCTGAAGGAGTTATTGGAGGGGGCAAGAAAAGTGAAGGTTCCTGCCTCTCGGAGGGTTTGTTAGCGTATAGTTTTAATATAAAGCCCTGGTCTTGAAGATCAAGTAACATATACAAACAAAAGACAGATTTATTATTGCCCACTACTCTTCATTACAGAGAAACCTGCATTCACTCAGTGCCCTCCTGTTAGACAAGAAATTACATCCTAGTCTATATAACGAAGTGCAAACAAGCCTGTGCATATTTTTCTATACAGAAGTTGGAAGTAACATAGGAACACAGCTCCTAGCGTGACGCCTTACCTGTAAAGACCAGTCCATACAGGTGACTACACGATGCTTCGACCAGTGCTCATCATAAAATTGACGATTAAAGGAAAGGTTGGCTCCTGCTTGAACATCTCTATGTGGAGTTAAACAACAAAGTTACACTTTTTAAACAACGAGGGTTCAAATGCAGTGACATCCAATGTAAAGGTCTCTGGCTACTCTTTTTCTCGAATCCCTGCCCAGCCGGGGAAGTCTCCCATCTTGACTGAATTGCTCTCATTGACTGTCTTGCTGGGGTAACAATTTTGCATCAAGGAACAAATTTTACGTGTGTTTCAGGAAAATAGAGTTTTTAATTTCTTACTGCCTTCCTGAATCTTTTCTGGCTGACTTTTCCAGAACACCCTGGGACACCCCTGTCACCTTAAACCTGGCCCTGGCATTCAGCTCCCCCTTTTCTGCATCTTCAAATCCAGCCTATATCCAACTCTCTCTTATTTTTTCCTCTTGAACTGATGAAGTCAGAGCACCTCCAACCCAACCACATGGATGGTTGGTGCTTTCTGGCACTGTTCAGACCGGCTGAAGTTCAGTGCTGGCTGGCCGCTGGCTCGGTACCCGGGGGTGAGGTGCCCAAGCGAGCTCCCACAGCACGAGCGCCCCACAGCTACCGCCGTGCCGCGAGGCTTCGGCGGATACGCAGCTGTTGTGCTTCCTCGTACTCCCCTCTCACTTGCTGAATGTACAGCCTGTCACCTCTCATCTGATGTGCTGAGACTGCACATACTTTGAGACATCATCATTTTCATCCATGCTTACACAGTGCATAACACTAGGGGGCTGACCACGGACCTGAGGCAGTACTATAACATAAACCACAGTCATCTGAATTTGTAAAGATATCAAGATATAAACACACAGACATACACTGGCTGGAACATACACATGCACACATACACATACCTGTGCGCACGTGCGTAAGTGTGTGCACACACACACACGCATATTTATATATTTCAATTATTAATATTTTTCTTCAGAATTTGAAATTTCACCAGAACATTGAAACAAAATATTAAACCATCTGCATAATAATTTAAAGGAAAAAACCCAGAGCAATAAAGCATGAAGCTATTTTACAAAATAATTTAGGATAACAAAGTGACCCAGGCCTTCAAGAAGAGGCTTTAGCCTTTTCTTAATTATAAAAAATGTTTCAGTTAGTTTTAAAATTAAGCTTTCCTAGCATGGGAATTTGCTTTTCAAGATTACTTTACAAAAGCAAAAAAACCCAAACAAAAACTGACCCATCTTTCTCTTCGACATCTCTCCCACTGTAGTCGAAGAATATGTCTGAATCCTCAGCCAAAGCTCGCTCGATTACACGTATCGTCCGGTCAAAAAATATCAGGAATTCTTCTGAATGGAGAACTTGCTGTTTTTCTTCTTCTGTCAATTCTCTAGGAGGAGCTTGGAAAATGAAAAGCTATAGTTAAAAGTACGACATTTTACCCCTTTCCAAATGAATCAACATCTTTAGCAAGGGTTTCTTTTGACATGAAAGCTTGCTGTAATACTGACAGGACAAAAACCAAAGCTTTGCTTTTACAATCATGACTAAGAATGTTGTAATATATCTAAATATACTCCTGTATATTCCCACTTACATAGAGGAGATCCTATATCTTATGTATTTATTATTCTGAAATGGAAAATACTTAACATGCAGAATTAAATAAACCCAGTGCTCCTATTTCAGGAAATAGTTCTGACTGACATTTAGGCAGTACCTAACTTGAAAACGTAGAACACTTATATAACAGGGGACCTGTTTAAAAGCAGATAGCTTTAAAAAAAATACCTACGATAAAATAATCTTCTTAACTTATACTACAGTTCTTTGTATGAAAGGGCTCCCAGAGGCCAGCTCACATAATCTCTCCCTCTGCTTCTTCCAATTTCTTGGCATCATGGATAAAATTGGTCTTTGTTTTAGAGCTTGTGTGAGCAAACGGAGTAAATAACCAACGGTGCCCTCTCAGGGAGCAAAACCAAAAGCCCGACAAAAAGCCGACGCTTCACTCCCTGCAGGGGAACGCCTCGAGGCCGCGGTCGCTGCCCACCCCAGTGCATCCTCCGCCTGCAGCGCGCCTCCAGGACGGCCCGTGTTCAGAAAGCGCCGCCTCCACGGGATGCACCCGTGTCACTGCTCCGTCAGCGGGACGAGCCCGTAGTGCACCACGACTAAAATGTGAGCTTCGGAGGGAACGGAAAGTGGGACGCCGTTATTGCTATATATCCACCATGCCTCTGCCCACGTGTGATTTTAAATAGTCATTATTCTAGTTATATTTCAAATTTACTTGCATTTCAAAAAACGTCATCGGTATCTTTAAAGTTATACCATACTAACCTTGCAACTATGTTAAATTCCCAACTTGAAAAGCCCTATTGACATCACAGGAATTATGCTAACAGGGAATTTTGTTCCAAATTCATAATTAGACATGCAAAGAATGTATCATAAGCAGATAGATTTATTGTAAAATTACAGAGACCTGTACTTACAGTTTAATTGTCAAATGTCTCCAGTTTGGGGCCTTACACTACAGATCTGAGATTTTTACTTTTGAAAACAACCTTGCAGTCTCTCCAGGCCATGTTGGGTAAAAATAGCATCAGCCAGAAAAGACAATTCAGCATTGTGCCTCTGAGAACACTCAAGAATATATTAAAGTTTAACTCCAAACCCTGTCGTATCTTAACGCTTAATGAAATGCCGAGTGACACAGTTTAAAGCTGCAGTTTAAAATTATTTTCCAGTTGCCGTGCTGCGCCGCACCGGCTGCTTCTCTCAGATATCAGAAGGATGCAGTGCCATCCGATTTTCCTGTGGTTTACACCAGGTTTTGGAGCAGAGGCAGGAACGCGAGTTTGCCCTCCGGTGCCCATGTCCAATTCCACCACGCACTCGGGGGCCAGGACAGATTCAAAGCTCAGCAAGAGGCAGGGGTATTTAGCTGGCCAGCATTACCACAGTATTTGGCTCCCCCAATTTTCAGCATACTTACTTTTAGAGAGCTCCCTGTGGTAGGAAGAGGCTGTTACACCTTGCGTAGATTTGCCTAAACTGGTCAAAGCTTTAGCTCTAAAAGACAAAATCTCTGCACCACACCTGGTCTAAATATAGAGGGTAGGAAAAATGCAAGGGATGGAGGACCAATTTGGCCCTCAGGAGACGAAGCAGGTAAGAAGTTAGAAACTTTAGCCTTTGATGATCTCCTATGGCCCTGGCCCTATGCCTTCTACCTCTGGGTAGTGGTCCCTGTGGAGCTCCACACATCCAGAGAACATCTACATCCCCCTGCACGGTCTCCCTCTGTCGCAGAGCAACAATTACCAAGACAGGAGCACAATTTGCCTCTAAGTGCTTTAGACAGAAGCAATGCATGTGAAAAAAAAAGAACGACTAGCAAAAAGTACAGGTTGACCTATTGCAGCATCCACTACTGAATAATAATTGGCACTAAGCGAACTCATCTGGCAAGGAAGCCTGTAATGAGGCAGTATCCCACTGTCACCACTACAGCATTGCTTTCCGAGAATCAAAGACAACAAGCATGACAATGCAGCAAAACATCATAAAAGGGGAGAAAATAGCTGCAAAGGCAACTGGAAAACTCATTTTAAACTGCTCCAAATGGTAAAAATTATTTGCTAAATCAAATCCTCTCTGCAGCTTGGAAAAATAAATTTATTACTTGGGCATTCGCCAACCATAACTGGCAAAGAAAATACAACCAAAAATCAATAGAAGGGGGAAAGGCAAAAAATAAACAGCTTGGGAGCTCTGGAGGGTTCACAAGCAATGGAGACACAAATGATTGCAGTTCTACCTCAGCAAAATCTCTCTTGCAGTTAGCAACGATCTGTGGGAGGCCAGCAGTCTATTAAACCCTCTTCAGCATCAGAAACACCTTGGCTAAAGTTTGTAGGGCATAAATCAGCTTACCTCATTCATCTGACTGACACACCAGATGCCCCCGGCGATATTAAGCTTCATATTTTAACCTTATTTTCTTCTTTCATTCGGCTGCCTCTGAAGTTTTATTTGAGGCAATCTCTTCTTACAAGAATGTTAACATCATTACTTTTTCCAGTGTAAAACATTTCTGTAACTACTGCAAATACATGAGGTATAAGCCAAAAAAACAAAACAGACAAGCTTGTTCTTTCAAATATGAAGATTTTCTAACCATTTGTCTTTCAGAGTCACTTCCATTTTTCCCTTGTTCCTTTTCCCTTTCTGCCCATTACCCTGAGTAAAATAAAAAGACTCTATGCAATTTTCTGCAATTATTCTTCCTATCTAGAAGCTTACAGTTACTTTGATCTCAGCTTTTAACAGACACAGACTGTACAGACACTCTTCAAGGAAAACTAGGAGAAACGTAAGTAGCTGATCAAAGTATTTTTTTTGTTTTGTTACAGAGACCTATGTGATGTGACAATATCTTCAGAAATTCTATTTAAGAATACAGTATTTGGCTTCAAATATATGCTTTACCTGGAGTAAAAAACAAACAAACCATGTCTAACCTTCCACGTCTAACAAAGCCTAATACAATGCTTGGCTTACCCCTGCTAAAAGCTACGTGCATGTTTCCGCAAGCGCAATGAAAGCTACAGAAAAGCAAGACTTTGCTCTTGCTTATACACCGCAGCTCTGTAATGAGCTATCGTGTCGGCGTTCTGCTTCACGGCCCGGGGAGCAAGACCTGCTGAACTGCTCCCCGACCCTGCACAGTCCTCATTGCTCACACGTCCTCCAGGTGCCTGGTCAGGCAGCAAGGGGACCCGCGCTGCAGCCCCCACGGGATCGCTGAGCCCTGCCTGCTCATCACAGGGCCACTGGGAAGCCAATTTAACCCGGGACTCACTGTAACTCAGCCGGCATCACGTAGCCACGAGCAGATTTGTCCTGCTCTCTCTGGAGTTACGAGGTCAACAGCATATATCACAGAAGCCTGGTACATGTTTTAATGTATACTATTACACAAAATAAAATAGAATTTACATTGAAAATTAAAACACTGTACAGTTATATATGCACAGAGGACACTGCAGAGGAAGAAAATGTGAGGTGTTTCCATAATGAAAGATATTCTACACTTATGCATGATCAAAACAGTCTAAGATAAGTAACAAAAACTGGCCAGGATATGAAGACAACAGATTTATTCAACCCTTATTTATGAAAAATAAGAGCATTTTATTATTTTACAAGTGATTTAACATGATCCTCAGAAATATCATCTTTCACATCAGGTCCTTAGTCCACAAGTTTCCTTGGACAAAACAGGAAAAGGAATACTTTGATTTAAAAAAAAAGTCCACGGACAGTTAAGAACTAAGATAAAAAATGCTCCAGTCTTGTCCTTACCTGACACAAGACTGTAGTAAATGTAATATAATACAAATAATTGCGATGACAGTACAGGATTAAGTCTACAAATATTTAAATACTAAGATTTGAGTCTTCTCCTGAGGGAGCCAAAACGCTGTTTAAAAAACAGAAAAAGACCCGTATTTAAGAAAGTATAATAAGTATAACAGAATATAAAAATATTCTCCTGGAACTTAGGCAATCATACAAAACTGACAAAATAAGTGAACTCCATTACAGGCAAAAAAGGAAAATCAGAAATAATAAATGAATGAACCAACTAATAAAAACAATAAAGCAGGGAGCAGCCTTGTTATGAGCGCAGAGATATAACGAGAGACAGAAGGAGATTAGTGCAAACCTTTTAAGAGCTGTATTATTTCTTTTAGTGTGCATTTAAAATCATGTAAACTAGAGATGTGCTGACTACTGAGCACAGTAGAAATGTGCAGTGTGAGAACAGCAAGGTGCTGAGCCGCCCTCAGCAGCTCTGGTCCCTGTCCCCTGGCCGCCTGTGATCCTCTTGCTTTTCTTGCACTTCTCGCCCTCATGTCAATCTTGACACATGCCATATATTTGCATATCTTGGTTGCACTGGGTTTAAAATGCAAGCCCCGCATGACACAATTGCTGGACATATAAAGGGAGATTTTGAAGTGCATTTAGGAACTTTTCAGATCTAGAATAGCAGGACTTAGCCTTAAATGCAAGCTCTGCAAAGCAGGGGCTATTCTCCCTGCGTGGACTCCCCACAGCAGATACAGCTTCTCTCATGGCTGGGCTGAAGAAACATCCCTGGAGCATGGCTAAACTGTGGTAACAGGATATATTGGCACATCTGAGCTAGCTTTGGTCCAGGCAGCTGTGGTATCAACAGCAGTGAAACTGTGGCCTTACAGAGTCTCTGGCAAACCCACACAAGATCGCGGGGCAAACCCAGCAACTTGTTTTGTTGCAGCTTCACAGTTACTGATACTTGAGCCGGCTCGAGCTCTGCTGTGTCCCCCCACAGCCCGCAGAGCGCACAGGTCCAGGGCGAGAGCGGGGTGCCCAGTTCTTTGAAGCTGTGGAGCCCAGGCGGCCCCATCACAGCCTTTTATGCAAGTTTCTGTGGATACAGCTACAGCTTTAGATAAATGCAGGTCGGGGCCCACCTTCAAGATCCAGCCCGCCCCCCTGTTCATGTGGTTTGCCCTGACACAAAGAGGCACCTTAGGTGGAGCTCCAGAGCTCTCTGGCGGTGGAAAGCCTCATCCCACCTGATGCCACAGTACGGGACCAACCTCCTGTTTATGGCATCAGGAGAGGCTGGGAAAAGCCAGGGCTGAGCCCAGTTCACCAGCAGATATCCCATGCTTAGCTCTTCCAAGCACAGCATGGAGACCGTGAGTCCCACACAACAGGCAGCCACATGGAAGAAACAAACATGGGTCCCAAGGCTTAAAACTGCTCTTCAACCAGGTCTTCACCTCCCACTGCAGGAATAGTTTTGGGGGCTAGAGCTGCTGCTCTGCCCTTAGTGCCTCATGGGTGCCAAAATGCTGCAAGAGGTGCTCTGCCAGGCAGGCTGCTGCATTGCAGGTGCATTTTGTGCTCTACGGTGACTTTGAGACCAGTCCAACACAAAGTTCACATCCTGCAAAAGGCTGTGCCTGCTGAACAAGCTCACCAAAACCAGCAGTGCAACTCTGGGGTATGTGGGGGGAAAACAAGGAAACTAAGCATGCAATAAATGTCTGTAGAATTAAGTTGGAGTACCTATAAACCATGGAGAAAAAAAATCACATTTCCTCTTAAAATACCATTATAAAAATAGAGCACTCCTGTCCTGTTGGCTTTGGGGAGAAGGAGACTGAACAGGCTGGATCCAATCTTTATTTTTCATACTGACCTATTTTTGAGTTATACTCATGAAAAAATTGTCTGCCTCTCTCTCCCCACACTTCTCTCTCCCATGGTTTTTTTTTTACACTCCTATAACTCAAAAAAGGCCAAGCTGATTTTTTTAAATCTGTTAAAAAATGTGTTCCCTGAGCTGAAACCAAATTTCAGCCCAGAGCAAATTTTTACGGCTGGGTTATAAATCCCTGAAAAACAGGATTCATAATGGAAGTGCTGACACAGCCTTAACTACTATATAGCAGTGTGAATGGCGCCACTATAATATCTATTAGAGATTCTTTAAAAAGTTTGCAAAACATTGTCTTGCCTTGCAGAGAAAAAGAAGCCAGAGTACTTAATGCCAACATAAACATGCTTTTAACCCATTATGTGCTAATTTGCAGAAAAGCTATTAATTCTGAGTCGGCACACAGAGTGCAGCACCAACAGGAAATTTCTTCTAGACTCCTGTTTGACTTGTAACATGGTTTTAATCACTTCCATGAAACACAAATGATGGCTTCAAACTCTGAATGTTGCTCAGAACATGAGAAGGGTGATTACAACAGAGAGGCAAACAGGATTTTTGGCGAAAGGGCTAAAGCCAACAGAGAGAGACCGACACCAAACGATAAAAATGGGATTCCATTCTCTGTCAATTTGGGGACAACTGCTTCATTTGATTCACAGCATTTAATGCTAGTCATCATCATGCTGCTGTTTTGTCTCTATCACGACCCATACTACAGGTCAAGATCACTTTCTGTCAGGAATGAATGCATTTTCTTCTTTCTTGAACCCAGTAAAGCGTTAGCACCTCACAAAGCCGCTTCTGCTAAAACAAGCCGTGCCTTGCTTTTACATTCTGCAGTCTGTGTGTCAGCGAGACGAGGGCTAAACTAATCCAGTTGAGCCACCGCGCCTGTGAGGTCTGCTAGGCAAGGAAGGGAAGCGCTTCCCCTAGACTAAACTACAACAAAGAAATAGGAGATGTTGGTGATGGCACTTGGTCAGCAAAGCACGTAAAAGGCTCTCTTGAAAGCCCATGAAAAACTAAAATAAACTGGTTTAGGATTGTATTTAGATTTTTTCTTCTTCTCTTCATACAAGAATCTCTGCTTCTTCCCCAGGTGTAAAGCTAGCATTACTTTTATGTGGAAATAAATGGGGAAGGGATCAATTGTAAGCTGAATATGATAGGAACATTCAGCAACTCAGGACAGTGCATAAATGCAGTGTATCAGTTTTTATGGCTTCTCTGTGTTAGGCCCAGTCATTGCTGGAACCCACATCTAAGTTGACCGCACAGTTTTGGGAGGAAGGACCATTTTTTGGAAAAACTCAGTTTTCATTTTTGCCATGTCCCTCGCTCATGTCTTCAATTCTGCCATTGCTGCTTCTTGTGCTCAGCACAGAGCAGCAGTGACAGGGCCGCAGGAGAAGCAGCGGCCAGAGAGGAGTGGTGGTTGCAGAGGTCATGCCAGTGCCGCAGCAGGAGGAGCACCAAAGGAGGCAGCACCGCGTTAGGGGCTTGTAGGGAATGCGAGCTCCCCGTTCCGTGTGTCTACAAGGACCAAACGAACAATAGGCACCGCAGCATTTAAGGCACCGGTCATTTCTGTGACGATCTATTTCCTCAGTGATTTCTATGATGAAGGAAAAAAGATCAACTTCTAATCAGAACAGTATGGCTAGTACTGGAACTCACTTCAGCGTATGAGGGGAGCGGATGTGGTCACAACCCAGCAGACTCAGATTTTTCCGGCATTGACGTAAATCATGCCACACTCCCTTAGATGACAAAGGAGCAGCATCCACTGCTGAATCCACAGATAATGCTTTCATGGACTTGTCAGTGAAATGACTCCATATTTTTCCCATAGTGAGACTATGTTGTGAAAAGCAAAGCCAAAGCCACAGAATCATTCTGATAATGATCACCATGGCAATAAGTAATTGAGGCCCTACCTGAAGAAGCAAGTTACCTTTCAAGAGGGTAAACAGCATTGTTAGTAATCCTGGAAATACAGAGCTAAGAAATACTGGATGAGAAACGCATTTCCTCTCACATTGGAGTTGCTGATATTTCAGCTTTATTCCCCCATTCCACACAGAAGTGAACACTGACTGGTCAAAGTGATACACCAGAATAGCCAATAACCTAGTAAATTCCCAAAGATGAGGAAGACCAAAATTCACATCCCTGTTCCAATTTTGAAAACTAGAACCAAGAGAAGCAAATGAGAGGCACCCAGAATATCTAGTGCTTTCAATGCTTCACATTCTCACCTGACATGCAGCAGCTTGACATAAGTCCCACATCTGCACCAGAAAGAAGTAGAAGCCTGAATCTTTGTCTCTCGTAACGTGTAAGAGTGTCTCAAACCAGAATAAAGGAAAAAAGGACTAGAACTGCCTGTCTTCAGTTTTGACCTTAAATTCCCTGGAGGGGGCTCCCACAAACGGTTTTGATTTTGACAATCTCCATTTTCCAGTAAAATAGTTTTCTGCTGGAAGATTCATGGCCGCTCCTAGGTTTAAGTCTGCCTTTCTCAAACAGATCGACAGCTATGGGCTCTAAGTACCTTTGAAGATCAACCAACTCCATGGCGCTGCTAGAATGCTTGGCATTCAAATTTTAAATCTTTCACTTAACTAGGCCATATAAGCCAGAGGACAAGTAAGCACCAGTCCTGGAATCCAAGAATCCCTACTCTGGTCCCCAAATTATAAGGCCATGTTGCTTCTTCTAGACAGCCAAAGTCCTGCGCCTTTCACAAGCTTCTCAGACCTACTGGCTGGGTCATTGGGATACAGTTTGCTGTTTTTATGCCATTCGTGTAGGTCGATAGAACTTGTGACTCTTTCCATTTTTCATTGTCCTCCATAATGGAATCTACTTATGAGAATAACTACTTACAGGACTGAGTCCCTTAAAACTGTACAAAATCCTTTTTATTTTTTAAAGTACCTTCTTTCACTTCCTGCTTCTGGTCTTGATTTTCCATCTCCAAGTCATCCTGCACTTTTGGTTCCACCATCTCTTCATCATCTTCATCCTCTAAAAAAAGAAATAAAGAATTGTGAGATTCTCCTCTGTAAGGGGAAGGGAAATAGTGTATCGTCTTTACAATTATAATCTGGTAGTAAACACAGGTGGACCAAAGTTCACGACAAACGGAAATGTCTACATTTATACTCAAAATGTACTTCTCAGAAATTATCCCCAGACTGCAAGATAATATCCTAACACAGGGCACCTGCCACTTGTGCTCCCTGTGGCAACTTCCCATCTCAGATGTCATCTGAATGTCTCCCTGACCTTGGAGATGACTTCTTGGATGGCATAAGAACAGATGCAAGCATGTTTCAGCCTGGCAGCAATTCCACAGTTAGGACACCTGTTATCCAGACACCTCATTTGCAATTCAATTCTCACCAGATTAATTTGTCTTTTGACCTACAGGAAGAGGTTAAATAGAAAACTGACCTCAGGTCAGATGCCACTAGCAAGCAAACAAGCATGATACAGTTCTGAAAAGTCATCACCATCAACTGGGGGAACACAGCAACCAAAAGTGGCATTTGGAGCTTAAGAACCATTCTTGCATTAATACGAATTTAATGAACACTAAAATTTGACACATGTCAGTTACTACTGCCAGATGTTTTAATGACCTTTCCTGACCTATGCAAATACGTCTCTGCTTTTCCCTCTCTCCCCACATTCACATGTTCTCATTTTATTCAGAAGGGCAAACTACCCATTCTTTTCCTTTATGTTCATCTGAAGTTACAAGGGTTCTGACTGTCAGGACCAAAACATAGTATATTAGAGATGAAAAACAGTGTTGCACCAAAAAGGCTCAAAAACCTACCTAAACCTCATTACTTGGGTCAACTGTCTTGTTCCCAACTGGAGCAACATGATTCATTCTTCAATGCCCAGGGCCTGCACACAACATATACCCATGAGAGGGTAGGAATGCAGCATCTTCTAGATTTAGTGAACTACAAAGACTGAAAATAGACCTGGTCCTAAAAATGGCAGCTACAGTAATTAGTCCTTGGACTATGCACATATTATTTTTCAAGAATTTCAAGGATTGTGGAGCAAAGACATACCATCATGGCACAGCAAGCATGACCAGTGCATTGGGTCTGTCCATTGCACGAAAGCGCACGTCTTCCTGACCCAGAGCACTTGGCAAAACGTTGCAGTTCCTCTGGGGCTTTCTGAGCAATCTGCATATTACCATATGGTTCCTCATGACATGGCACCTCTCCAGGCACATTCACTGCTTCTCTGACCTGACAACATGCCCCTTACACTTTGCAGTTGTGGTGTTTGGCAATTCTAACACTACTGAGTTAACAGCAGGCCTGGAAGCAGGAAGTGGGCAACATGTCATGCTTCTCAAACTGCTCGACTACTGGCACCTTCTCCTATGAAGGCTGGCTACAATCATTCCTGGCTTCTTATGGAGATGTCGGTGCTGACAATTGCTTTCAGCCACCAGTAACACACAGCTGCATTTTGTTTTCAATAGCCTAATAGGCACCATACTATTCCCACCACTCTGCCTACCCCAGATACCCACAGAGCGCTTGTTGCTAGCTGACATCACAGCTCCTGAGTATGGCTTAGCCACATGCTGTAAGGAACCGTCTCAGCAGGCACAGATAGCCTTTTCCCTCTTGGAAAAGAGGAAATCTTGGAAAAGATCTGCCATCACTCCCCCTACTGCTAGTGACTGCAGTGAGAAAAGGAGGGAAAGCTCCGGGCCTTCAAGGGGGAGAGAGAACTGTATGCTCCCCAGCTATGAAGGGGGCAGGAACTGAGAATGGAAGGGGAGGTATTTCCAGTATTAAAAGCACTGCTTATGAATGCTACCCCTTCATGAGGGATCTGTCGGACCATGAGAGGAAACAGTTACTCTGAAGGGGTAGACAGTAGGATATTCATGATGCCGAACTTTGATGCCTAACTTGGCAATTACATTACCCTTTATTTTCATTGGAAGAGCTTTTAGAGAGCAATCCAGAGCACATAAGTTAGGCAGGGTAAATACATTGCTCTATCTGCTGGCTGAAAGGCAGATAGCATCCAACAGTTGGCAGAGAGAGTTGGTGTGAAATGACCACCTGTTGAACACGCACAGGAAGGATAAAAAAGACTCATGTCATCAGCTTGTGGTGCATAGTGGAGATGGGAACATATACAAGATATGAGCTAACCCCCATCCTGAAGGTACTGTTGAGAGGGCAGAGAGGCACTCTCAGTTTCAAAGAAGAGATCAGAAGTGGGAGAGGAGAGTCAAGTGACCAGAGACAGGAGCATTAGGGGAGTGAATGCTTTGCTAACCTCATGCACATATGCACGCACAGGTAGGACCACAACTGTGTACGGACATACACACACAGACACACTTATGGGAGATACGTAATGAAGCCAACTCCCACAAGAGTTTTGTGCATCTTGCATTACAAGCTTTTGTTCACTAGGGCACAAGCTCTTGGAGCCAGCTGTTTACATACGGATTTCAGCTTCCATTTTTAACCTGTTTCCAACCTGTCTGCTCATGGAGAAAAGTTTCAAAAGGGGAATGGTTTGGGAAAACCTGCAGAAAGCAAACAAAAAATAAGCCAATATTTAATTTAAAATATTGTGATTTCTAAGGCAGCTTGCTAAGTTTTTAGTGCCTTACTTGTAATTTGCTAATGGATAGGGACAATGTACCAAATGTGGAACCTGAGATTTAGTAGCATGTTTTCGGACTGAAGTGAACCAAATTGATCCCTGTCCCCTAGAAGTCCTTGATCCCCCTGATTCAGGGTGCCAAACTGCTTGCCTGTCTATTCCTATTCCTGCTTCTAAAGCAGTGAAGGAATGGCTGTGGCACAGCTGGAGCGGGGGAGTGTACTGATACTGCAGCACTAACTAAGGTAGATCTTCTCTGCTTCCCTGCCTTCCCCTTCTAGGAACAATCAAAACTAAGTTTCCCTGGATTTCTCTAGATTTAATTGGAGCAGGAAAAATAAGTAAAGGTTATTACAACACAAGCCATGCCTTTTTCTGTGGGCACATACATTGATATGTTAGTTTTACTGGGAAGGTAGTACAAGAATTCATAGTAGATTAGATACAGTTCAGACGTCCTTGTTTATTTACAGAGAAATGTATATACATACACAGAAGAATGCAGCTAAAAATGATACGGCCGTGAGCCAACTGCTAAAATGTTAGCAAATGCCAGAATTTGGATTGCCTGGGCACGATTAGTGCCTTCCCCCTCCCCATGTACAGGCAGGATGACATCATGCTGGAATTTCCTCCCTCTTGAGCGCTTGGCCTCATTTTCCGGGTGCTCAACAAGGGACACCTGGGGCCTGAAATGCAAAAGTGTGGAGAGCTAAAGTCAACTGGGCCTGTGCTTGGAGTGGAGAAAGTGCTATAGAAATGCTAAGTATCCTAAAGCTCCCAAATCTCTCACAATCAGCTTCTATTAATAGTTGTCATTCTGATATTTTGCCCTTTCTCACCCTGTGCCTCAGTACTTTCGTATGAATACAATAATCGTATGAAGATCATACTATTCTCACACTGCACAGAACTGTTACAAAAATACATTCATTAGGATTTGAGGAATATTCAGATGCTGTCATGGGAGCTTGAAAAGTGATCAATGTTTTTTGTTTTCAGAGTAACACTGGGACCATGTGCATGAGCCCTAAGGCCAGGACAATGAAAGGCAGAGGATAAAAACCAGAAGGGTTAAAAACTGACTCCCCATTGACTGACTGAAACAAGAATCCGGTGAGGAAAAATGAAAGGTTATCATGTAATTAAAACCGTACCATCATGCATATTCAAAAGAGCTAATTAAGGATGCCCAGGAAAGCTGCATTCTGGAACATCCAATTCTGCTTGGCTTTGCAACCTGAATGTTTATTTGCCATAGTTCTTTCAGATGTTATGTATTATTTATTTTTGATGAATGCACACTTGCACATGTCTATAAAATCTCTGTGTGCACTTGTGTGTAAGTACAGTTATGCATTTGTATGTTTGACTGTGCACATACACATAAGTTACAAAATAATAGGAATGCTTCAGCATCCATTTTCTTGTATTTTACTTAACATAAAAAAGACAACATTAATTGTACACTTACTGGAGAATCTATGAATATCTATATAGTTATTTGTTTCCACATATACCTACTCAGACTGGATATGGCACAGCTGTAATTGTGAGGGAGATTAAGGCAGTTCTGTAGTTCCTGAACACAAATTGCTTTTCCCCATTTAAGGGCATATCTGACATTGGGATGTACAGAGAAATAACTTTTTAGCTGCTTACATAGCAGTAGTGAGTCTTGTAGTCACCCTCTGGCAAACACAGAGTCGCGACTAACACCAGTAGTGTTACGCCCTGTTCAGAAGATCTAAATCAGAACCCAGATGTCTATTAAATGAACCACATGAAAATGTGCCAGTAATGAAGAAGTGTATAGCTGCGGTGTAACACTTGTCCTTTGCAGATCTCAAAGGAGTTTGCAAGGAGGCCAGTTTTATCATCCCCGCTGTACATGCAGAAGCTGATGCACGGACCCACTCATGTCAGAGCACTCAGGAGGCCAGCGGCAGTGTGGGGAATGGAGGGTTGACTTCAGAGTTTCTGTCTAGCGTTCTGCCCACCCGGCTACCCTGCCTTTCCCTGCAAATAAACCCTTCATCCATGGAAATGACCTTTAAATGCTTAAGTTAAACAAGATGCTGAAGTTGGTGGAGCCATACGTGGGATTAATATAGATTGACATAGCTGGTTCAAACACTGTTTCTTCCTAACTCAGAGCCTGATGAGTCTGTGGGCTCTACGAGGTGGCCAATTAGTCCTGACACTGCTTTGTTTAACGTAATCAAGTAAAAGCAGAGCAATCGTTCTCAACTTGTATTTGGCTTTGAAGATTCCTGTTTTTGTTCCAGACCAGAAGAAGGTCTGTATGTCCAAAAGCTTGCCTGTTTTTTCCAGCTATAGAAGTTGCTCTAATAAAACAGTATGACCTCTCCCTACAAACCTAGCTTTGTTTAAGCTGTGCACAAACTACTAATTTTCGAATGCTGCCCAACTATTAGCTCCAATGAGCCTGCTCTATGCCTGGCCTTTGCCTTGGCCTCCACAAGGAGGGATCACCATTTCGCAATCACAATAAATGGAGGGAAAGCCCTGCAAACATGCGGCTAACCCTCTGGCACCTGCAGAGGAAATGTCCAGATGTGCTGAATTGCACCAAACATCCACACAGTGCACAGAATTATAGATGATCTCAAAAAGTGAGACCCCACATTTTTAGATGGCTGGACTATTTATTATCTGCTTGGACTTTCCAGGTTTTTAAATCACTGTATTCATTTTTACAGCATATAAAAACATATAGGCACATTTAGGACAAAATAGAAGACAATATTCCTGGCTCAGATAATTTCTAATATCATTTGAGCAAAACAAAATTACATCTGAGAAGACTGCATAGGACACTGACTTAGGTATTTAGTTCTGGCATACTGTTGCATACTGTTTTGATTGAGCCAAACCTGAGTTTCAGATTGCCAGCTTCAGGCAGCTAAGCACTGGTACTGCTCAAACAGTTTACTAAATAGCAATTTTTTTGGAGGATTTATGTAACACAGGCCTCTGCTCTGCTAATATATGTGCCACCAGTTCAACAGCAGGCCGCATGTTATGCATTCCTCTTGGGTTGAGGATTTACACCTCCTCAGACCTGCACCTTTGAGACCAGCTAAGAAGTTCCAGCTTCTGTGCATTGTTTTAAGTATTGACAGCTATAATGAATTAGACTGACAGCTCTGTTTTTAATTCTGGGTAGGTACAAACAATCCCTTTATTAATGATGTGTCTTTAAAATAGAAATTTAATTAGTATCCCAATTATATATTTTATTGTGTGAGTCACTGATGTATGAGAAGCCAGTGGCTTATTATAAGGGCTTTTGTATCAGCATCGACATTCCCTCAGTGCATGAGATGCATTTAACAAAACCAAGTGTCTTCACAAGAAGCAGACTAGACATTTGCAACTGTGAAATACCAGAAACTGTTGCATCACTTTTACACTTACAACTGTTCATTTTGCTGTTTCTGATACAAATGAATTACAAACTGAGCAAGGATAAATGCATCTGTTTTTATATTGACATAAGCCTGGATCTCAAAGAAGTTAAATATTGCTGGCAATATCCTCAGAAAGAGTTAAAACATTATCTTTCCTTTTTGAGTATGTATGTTCTTTCCATCACTAGCAAAATATGCAACAAGCAAGGAAACATGTACTTTTTAAAACAGGACTGCTTGACATTTCACATTTTTGAAAATCTATGATCTGCAATCTGGCTGAATGACCTATTTTTCATATAATGTAATTTTTTGAAATATGTCCAGTTTTTCACTTTCATCTTTTGACTGCCCTTTGAAGCAAGAAGAGAATTAATTCATCAGTGGGTTTTGTTTGCAGAGTGGGATGTGAGACTGGACGTACACTGGGCACATGTTAGTCATCCCAGATGGAAATATTCTTGCATGCAGTCTCTTCTTGGCAATGGGCAGCTGCCTCCTAAAATGTATTCTAGTTAGCCAAAGCAGGGAAGACTATTCACTGCTGAATACTGAGAAAAACAAAGGTGAACAGATCTTGGCTTAAGCTCTGTGCAAAGGGCAAAAAATTCCAGATTAGAATTTCATGTGAGTCTGAGCTTGCAAGCATATTTGCATCTAAGTAACATATGCATGCAAGATGTCTCTGCTCTCTTCACAGAAAGATACTTGAATGTGTGTTGCAAAAACAGAGCAACATTAAAAAGATCCAAAGCATCCTCCCAGAGTTCCACATCCCTGACCCAACACACTTCCAGCACATCATATTGTCTTTATAAACTAGTACAAAGAAGCCATGCTTCCTAATGGCATTATGTTCACCATATCTAAAGAGAACAGAAGGAAAAGAAAGGGCAAAATAATGAATGAATGTCTGGAACTATTATATGGTCACAGCACTTAAAGGACTTGAGCAGAAGCCTGTGACATTCTTCTTTCACTTTCCTTCTATGCCTTTTCTAATGCCTGAAAAAAAAAAAGAATGGTCTGTATTTTCTTTGAATGCAGTTCTGCAAGAGGAAGGATAAATCACAGCACTGCAATAAGACTGGCTAGTATCTTCAAACTCCCCTCCCCCCTTTTTTTATTTTGAAGTGCTATGTTGCTCTTTTGTAAAAGAGTGGTTTCACATGTTGTTAAAATATAAGCTGTGTGAATCAAATTGCTTTTTCCAGCCTCAAGTATATGCTCTGAAACCTCTTGAGGAAAATACAGTTTTAAAATTTAATCATAAAACAAAACTGATAATGTTTTATTTATATATCACTTTAATCATGGAGATTCCAGGGTACTTTTCCCTGGATTTAATACACTTAGCCTAACATCTTCCACAATAAGCAGGCTAGTAATACTACACCAGCTTTACAAGTGTAGGACTAAGACACAAAATCATAAGTTTTCATCTTGTTTCTTGCAAAATTAAATACTACACATGTATCTGTCTGCCACATCCTAAAAGGGTTTTCTGATCCCATTCCTTGTATCTACAATGCAAACCTCTGCAAGGTTTATCCATCACCCCGTATGGAGCAGGTGACACTGGTGGGCATTACAACCAGATCCCTAGAGTCCTCATCTCAGGCTTCAGCCATCCTTGTACCAGTGCAAGGAGGAAAATCCACATTTCACCCAGAAAACAAACACTGTAGCCTGAATGACTGAGAGGAGCCATTTAGTTCAGAAAATACATATATACCATGTCTGTACTATTGCCGCTTAAAAGCTTGTCCTGAAATTTACTACACTTCCCTCAAAATAAGTACCTCGCAAGTAATTTTTACTCAACATTTCTTTGTAAAGCTCTCCATAACAACTACTGCATTAAATTACTCCTGGTCAGGGCATTCTCAGGTCTTCTGGTATACGATTTCTCATAACCATCTCCTGATCTAGTGTTTCACCACTCAGCTCTTGTTCCTATGCCTCTTCCTGACTTGTGTTTGCAGTCAGACTTCTTTTTGGTACATTATGAAGACAGAACTTATTTTTCCATTTTGTGACAAATGATAGACTATCACAGCCAAATGGCAAGAAAATGTTGCAAAAAATGTTGTTTGTTTTTCTGTAGCATTTCACAAAGCTGCATATTAAACTATGCAAATCTTTTCACAGCCCTGATTACAAGTCCTTGCACTGGTTCAGATATTAGAATCAATGCCTCAGAATATAACCATTTCTTTACTAATTAAAATGGAAAGCTGCCTCTGAATCTTAAGGGAAGCATTTGCCTAACCCGAGAAACTGATTTTCCAGTTACTTGGCCTGAGCACAGTTTTCAGTTGCGGTAAGAGTCTCAGAATTCAAAGTGTCCCTTGTTTTAAGTTTCTGGTCGGTCTAGACCAGACATGGATTTTTCTCTCCTCTTTTGGACTGTTGCAACATCACACTGGTTGAAAGCATTCTTCAGTCCCCGGAGAGCTAAACTGCAGAGAACACCACTGGAGTCATCATCTCTTTCCGCTGATTCCCTTTTCTCCTCTTCCTCCCTCCCCAAAGCTCATGTTCAATTCTATTGTGTTTGAAAATATTCTAACTGGAAGATGTAACACAAAAAGAAAAGTACAGAAGTTTCCTTTTCTTGGCCATGGTTGGACCTTCAAATAAGAATGTCAACATGACATAACGGTAGAACAGCAGAACTCTTACAGAGGCATTTACGGACCTCCAGCTCTGAAACCAAACAGCATAAGTTTAAAATATCCTGCTGTAGCATAACTCTGATAGTGTTGCTTTGAGGAAGAGAGGGATAGAGAGTCTTCATTTCCATGGAAGATGGGGTTGCTGTCATGCAGGTTTTCAGAACCTCTGAAACCCGTAAGAGGTGATTCCCTACTGTGCCACTGGAGGAAATCACGTAATGCCAGCAGCACTGAACAATTCTTGCCCGGGAAAGGGCACCAAGACACGTGGCAGATTTAGTGGACTGCGCCTCTTAAAGTCATTTTCAAACACTCAAATCATGTAACAGTGTTAAATCACAAAAGTCTAAGTATGTTAATGAAAACCAGCCCCCAGGACCTATGGCACTAGCAGCACTTGTAAAACAAAAGCTGCTTTCACTTTACACACACACACGCACACACACACACACAGACCATGTATTGACATTTACATAGCACCCAATTCAGAAGTCAGGCCCTCAGCTGGGCACTAGGTACTCAAGGTTACATTCTAGAGTGAGGGCACTCTGTGGGGTTTTTCGGGCTGACTTTCAGGGGGCCAGGACTTCATTCATTTGTTCACTCATTGCAGCCACAAATGCCACTATACTCCATGGGCCACTTCTCCCACTCTCCATGGTGCTTTCGCTAGAGCAACATTATGAAAGCTTGCCATTGTGGAATAAAATCATCCTCCACTTCCACGCTGTGTGCCTGTCAGTGTAGTCACACTAATAAACTTTAGGTCAAATTCTGTAACCCTGACTCAGGGCTTAACTTCCATCAGCCAAAGAGCAAGAGTTCTTTGACTGGGTTGGCCTTTAAGAGTTTGTCTCTTCTTTGCCTTTTGGATAGGAGGTATCACTTCAGTCCAAGACCCTGAAATTAGCTTTACGACCACATAGTTGCTTGCATGACCACAGTTTAACTTTTAACTCCATCTCTTACACAGTTCTTGCTCTCTCTGTTCTATGGCACTTTATGAATACAAATCAATACTTAAAACGAGGCATCAATTTTTGTAACTGAAACATCTGAGAGTACAAATCTCCACACTTAAACACAAACCTTAGCAGAGAGAAACAGAGACAAGACTGCCAATGTATTACAAGGATCATTGGGAAAAAAGCTATATTCATAAACAATTACCACAGCAAGTACACAGAACCTCCCTCTCTTTGTCTCCCTGACACACACATGCATACACTTTGCTCAGCACTTTAAAAATAACCATTAGTCATTTTGCAAATGTATTTTGCATGAGCAAAGGTTCATTTCAACATTTGTCTTTAAAAAGGCAGGCAAAAAATGTTCTATTAAAAAAATAAACTACAGAAGAACAGCTGGGTCAGGGCCCTATGAGTATGTGCTTATTACTTACATAGGCACCAAAAAGACCCCAGTTAATTCTGTTTCCCACTGACACCACTTCACCTTAGTCATTGGTGTTAGCCTTGATTTGCATCAGTGTGTGTGAAAAAGGAATTCCCTCAGACAGTTGGGAACTTGTCATATTTTAATTTCACTGGTTTTGTCCTACTGCACTGGAAAAGTAGAGGCTTCCTCTTCTAATGTCTTATTTTCAAGGATATCAAGGTACACTAGTGAGTTAAATCTCCCACCTTTTGGTGGTGTGGGAACCAAGGTGCAAGCACCTCAGTTGTTTGCCCAAAGCGACACTTGAAGTAGGTGCAGACGGTGGAATAAAATCCTGGTCTCCTGACTCCCAGTAAGATCCTTCAGCCACTGCTTCCCCTTGGGCATGCGATCAGCACTGCTTTGGAGGCTGTTCAGCCTCAGTCAGTCAAACCAGCTGTTAAAAAACACAGCCGGTTTCCCCAAACTGCTTGTTTCAACCTGCCTGCCGAGCACCCTGCCCTCTGTGCCGCTGCCCTCGCGCCGGGTGGCCTCACTGCCCGCCACCTCCTCCCCGACCCTCATCTTCCTCCCTCGGGAGCTGCACAGCCGGAGCACCCCAGGGCTGCCTCCTGCTGCCCCTCCGTCTCCCATGGGCCACGCGGCAGGAGGCTCAGGCCATTTCTAACCCAGCTGTGCTCAGGGTTGCACGTGAAAGTCTCCCCCGCAGGAAGGCCTCTTTCTTCCTCCTGGCCCCTCTCCAGCCTCCCTGGCATCAGTCTTCCTGAAGTAGACACCAAAAATCCCTGACTTGCAAGCCAGTGGTCTGTGCATGCAGAGAGCCATTCCCGCCTGCAGATACCTGTTTGACATAGCAATATCCTCGAATTTGGATGCTTAGATGAAGGACTGTTTGGAGCTCTGTTTCTAAGGCACTGATTTAAAAAAACAAAAACACCCTCCCCGCTTGAAGTTCCCAATTTTTATGGTTAAAAAACCCAGCTAATCCACTGCAGCTCTGAGCATCCAGGTGCATTAGTTTGTGCAGTGCTTAAACTTAACCGAATTTAGTTGTTTCAGATGATCTAAATGGACAGACAACATCTGCATTTTGGATGCTGGGCAAGATTAAACTGTAGCACGACTGGTCACTGGAATATGCTGCTGCTTTTCCATTTCACAGTTCAAATTCATCAGGAGTATCATTTCTGCGGCTACTTTATATCTTTCACACTTTGGGAAATGGATGCTTTGAAGTGCCGTACAATAGGCTGCCTGTAAAGCAAAATCCTCCCTTTTCTCCTGAAACACTATAAACAGCCTCGCTTCAGACAGCTTTCAGGAACTCTCAGCTACAGACGAGGCTGTTAAGTCAAGACAACCACATGAAAATGGAGATAACTAAAAATAAGCTGGATTATGCTGCTTCATAGTCTTTCACTTGAAGAGGGAGTCATCTTTGCATAGACTTTTCTTACAGAAAAACACAAGAAGTAACTTGCTGGATTCAGCTCCTACGTCCCTTCAGCTGTAACACGGCTCCCAGCTGCGAAGTTTACATGTGTTAACGTGGGATTCCACCAGCTGGCCAGCAAAGAGCTTGTCACTGATCTGAGGAAACACCATGTGCATACATGCCAATGCATTCACCACAAGTAAAGCATTTTGCTGAGATAATTCAAAGCACATTATATTTCATCAGTTGACTATTCTATCTAGAGTGGATCAGGAAAAAAAAAAAAAAAAAACGCAGCCATATTCACAGAATCACAGAAAGGTTGAGGTCGGAAGGGACCTCTGGAGATCATCTTGTCCAGTCTCCCTGCTCAAGCAGGGTCACCTAGAGTAGGTTGCCAAGGACCCAGGCTTTTTAATATCTCCAAAGACAGAGACACTCCAAGCTTTCTGGGCAACCTGTACCAGTGCTCTGTCACCCTCACAGTAAAGAAGTTTTTCCTTAGGTTCAGATGGAACTGCCTGTGTTTCAGTTTGTGCCCGTTGTCTCTCATCTTATCACTGGGCACCACAGAGAAGAGTCTGGCCCCATCCTCTTTACGCTCCTCCTTCAGATACTTATACACATTGTAAGATCCCCCCTCAGTCTTCTCTTCTCCAGTCTGAAGAGTCCCAGCTCTCTCAGCCTTTCCTTGTATGAGAAAAAGTGCTGTTCCATAAAACCTTTATCTTTTGCAAAATCGTGCTAATTACTTTGTGGAGGAAAGGAGACAAAAAAAGCAAGAGAGAGAGAGAGACGATTCTAGCAATGTCAAAACAGACTATTTTGACATTTTCTGGATGGATTTGGGGGGGGTTACCATTAAATAGCATGTCTTATATTTTTTACTTTTTAAAAAATATGAGACAAAAAAAAAAGAAAAGATTTCATTTTTGTTAAAACTTACATGTGTTGACTGACCAGATTGGAAAATAAGGCAAAATTTTATTTAAAGTGGAATTTCAGTGCTGGATCCTCTCTGAACTGGAAAAAAATTATATTCTGAAATTTCAAAACACTGCCTAAAATGGGAATTCCATCTGGGAGTGACTCTAATTCTGGCACTTCCTAAGTGATGCACTCTTAGCTGAGTGAGCATTTTTAAATCTGATATTAAAGCAATACAGAAGTGCAGATTGGGAGTAAGCATGTCTTTCATCACAGTAGTGACAAGATCTCTTTTCCTGTGATCTGAGATTCCCTATCCTACAACCACAGGTTATTCATTTCTTTTTGATAGAGTGAACTTGAAGTCATACTTCCAGTACTAAGTGCCTGAAGGCAAAATTCACATCCATGTCCTGCAAGAAGATAACAGAGGCAGATGACAAATCTACTCAGAGCACATTTGAAAAGCAGTCCAGTATACAAGAGTGCCAAATTTAGGAGGAAATGTGCAAACAGACATTTATCACTTTTGAGACCTGATTCTGCCTTTTTTTTTTTTTTTTTTTTTTTTTGCATGCAGAGCTCCAAATGAATGGGACGTTATGAAGCCAGCAAAGTACCATCAAGCACAAATCTGTCCTGATGGCCCTTGCATGGAGAAAGGAGAACAGCTTAAGCAAGTTTGACGAGCTTCTCTGAAACCATTGTCTTAGCCGCCTGTACTGTTATATAGTTCAATAGAAATGAAAAAAATCACCACAACAGACGTGTTTTCTTTGGGGGCAGGCATTGAGGGTAGTGCTAAATTTAGCAGCCACAGCAGAACAAATAGAAACTGTAAGCACTCCACCACATTAATGAAACTTCATTCAAAAGGTGGAGTGTAATGTTCTTTGGGATGGATAGTTCGCATAAACTGTGTGATTCAAACATTCATGTCTCCACACTAGCCCCACACCAGCTCCACACCACCTCAGGATTTATGTTTTATTTCAGTTTTCATCGGACTGCTCATGAATGACCAACGACAAAAGAGCATGTGTGCATTTTTCTTTTTCACAGGTCCCGGTTAATGAGGACTCTGTTGCATTAAGACCGTCAAGACTGTCTCTGGCAAAACGTGTTGAACTAAGGTGTTTGAGCCTGCATAAAATTAAGCCACAAGTAAAGCACTCATTTCTGACAGCAGATTTATAACGGGAAAATCCCAGCAGGAATGAAGAGTTAGAAACCCCAGTTGTACCCTTTTTCATAAACTTCACCTTGATTTAGCATCTCACACAAGTAGCAGGAAAGGCTAACAGCAGAGGTAAACCTATCATCTTTTCTCCAAACAGCACCATTCCATCTTTTTGACTTCCTCATGCTGCTAACATGAATTCAAATCATCTGTGTTTAAACTTAAATGCAGTGATTGACAGATCTTTGTAATTTCAGTCCATACTGAAGATTATTCTAGATACCTATCAGTTATTACTACAAGCCCTGTATGATATTCAATACCTACAGGAAAAATTGTTTTTAACAGTGTAATATCTGATCTATTTTGAAAGCTATTTTAAAATAAGAAACTAACTATAACCAGGTGGCTAAAAACCAGACAGGTTTTTTATGGGTTGATTTTTGGGAGGAGAAGGTGGAAGATAGCAGCAGAACTGTTATACTGCAGTGACAACCATGATTCACGGCAAAACACAGACAGCAAAGAAGCATTTTGTTTTGATTCCATCACATCAATGTCATAAAAACACATATTCCAGTAACATAGGAAACAGGAAAGTTTAGGGGTTTGTTCCTGGCTCTTAATACAGGTTGTCGAAAGCATGTGCCACTATGAACTAATTACTTGCTTTCATGAATATGCATCACTTCAAAGCTCAGTCACTATGCTAGAAAATTGGGATGCTGCAAGAGACCTTAAGGTGCACTACATCTGTTGCTGTGGACACAAATGCAAGCTGCAGTAGTGAATGCAGTGGTCAGACCATGCACTGTGCTCATGGACCAGGAGCACACAAAGGTGGAAGAACGTCCTCTTTACTCCCTGAGCTCAGCTCTGCCAAGCCTCCAGCTGTGTAGCAGCTCTGTGCTACAAACTCAGTCTGGCTGCTCTTGATTACAGTGTTATAGGCTAGGCTGGCTTTAGGCATAGGTAGATTAGCCAGCCGGGTAGCAAAGCACTCCAGTCAATGGCCGTTGGTCACCAGGAGGAAAGTAGAAGCACTGTCCTCACTGGGCAGACCAGGCAAGGTGGAAGGAAAGACAGAGAAGCAGTGGCTGGGACAAGCCCAACCAGCACACATCTCTGGTTGCCTGGGCTCATTGCTCCACTACCAGGCAGGCTCAGCCCTGCGCCTGTCCCATGCTTCTCCACCACTCAGTTTTGCATACGCTGCTGACAGATTTTTGAATCAGCTCTGGCTAACAGCCTCATGCTCTGTCAGAGCTTTATTTCCCCTACAGCACTGAAATTTAATAGCAGGGGAAGAAGTACAAGAGAAGAAACAGCACAAACAAAGGGCAGGGCATTGCCCTCAAACTCCACCACTTCTCAGGGCTCCTACTAACATGCCTTTGTGCTCATAGTTAAATGAATCTGAAACTGTGAGACGAGGGCTTAACAGTGCTGCTGGGTTCAAGAGTCTTTCCTGGTTTTGTGATCAGGATATGAGGAGCAAGCACAGTTAGTGCATTTTGGCTGTAAATCATGGTAGGAAAAAATAAACAAAACTGGAGAATGGAGCTTGTGTGTCTTGGGTCAGATGGGATGGTTCTGGCTGCTGAATTCCTAGTGGCTTTTTCAAGTTTTCATTTATCCCTGGTTGTCACTGTGTGCTTAGCAATGAAAAAAAATTGCGAAGAGATGAAAATACAGCCTTCTTAAAGCCATACCCAGCCACCTGAAATCAAAGGCAGCAACTGCATCACTAGTTTGGCCAAATCTGCAAATCACAAAGATGGGCAGATTTCATCAGCAGAATGACAACTAAAAATAATCTCACATGGAAATGTGCAAGGAAGCTCATTTTTCATGCACTGGGCAAATAAAATCTGATAGTTTTTTGTATTCTCAGTATCACCCTGTTACAGTACACTGGAGCCTGAAAGAAGACGATGATTTAAATAAAAAGATCCTCCTCTGCTTGTCAAGTTATCATTTTTTCATCTGCAAATAATGAAACATAAACTATTCTGAAAGGGAGAGAGATGGAAGGGAATGTGTTCTGCGGATCTGTGGAGAACCACATAGAAACATATACAGAAAAAGAAGCTGCAGCACGGAGCACTTCCTGACCTCCTCTTGGCTACAAGTCTAAAAGAAGTCTCCAAGGCAAGGAGCATGAAAGAGCTTAAACAAGAAACCCTTCAGAAGTACAGCTCTTTGCTGCATGAATACCACAACACAGGGAAAATCTGCTGTGTAGGAGTACAGTCCTCCCACTTGAAAAGAGCTGGTAATGCCATCATGTCACGGAAAGATTTTCTTCATGGCTTTTGTGTATTGGAGGCATTAGCAAAGTGGGAAAAGTGTGAGCCTGACAACCATGCAAAAAGAAAGGTTTCTTAATTACATTGTAAAACACATCTCATTTAAAGATGCAGCAGAATTACTGTTAAAAGTATATATCTTCCCATACAAACTGATGTAAAATCAGTGTAGGTTAATCTAGCAGACTTTTCTACTGGCTTCTGGACAGTGCACCCTAGAGCTCTTTACAAACATTATAGAGTTAAGCTTTATCAATGGCACATAAATATTGCTACCACCCTAGCTTCCTCCTGTCGAGTTTTGCTGCCTAGACTCCTGATATTCTGCCTAGACTCCTGATACAAGTCAGGCCACGGCTCAGTGTCTGAACTACCTGTGCAGCATTTCCCACTTCATGAGTCCATGGCCAATTAAAGAGGTGTTCATCCTTTTCTATTCATCCACGTCGGGATGTGTGCTCATGGCTAGGCCACGTGGCTTCAGCCAGTTACATCCATGCTGCTTCTAGAGCTGAGATTTGAGCTCAAATCAGTGTCCTCCTCTGTTCCTACCCACTTCAGTTTCTCTGCCTTGCGGTCGCAGTTGGCTCACTCTGTCCTTGTGCCAGATTGCAAGCCAATAGTTGGGCAATATGAATCCAGGCGCTCAGGCTTGAGTTGTAGGCTTGAACTCTGATCACAACATAAAGAAACAGCCCAAGTGTCAGAGCTGGGATTGAACCCAGGGCTCCTTATTTTGATCTGATGCCTTAAACAACAGCATTGTATGTCCGAATCAAGACTGACAGCAGTATTTAGCATCAGAAATGTAAGTAAGATCTGCTGGAGTTTGAACCAGTACCACTGTTCAAAGACTACACCAGTATGGTGCCAGCTTTGCTGTTCATGCTGAACTTTCTGGGTATGCTGAGTATGAATATGCTTATTCATATTATTTCTTTTCGTTACATGTTGGTGAATAGCAGCCTTCATCTCTGTGCATCTCATTAGTGTTCACCTGAACTATTCTTAACTACTACAGTGTTTTCAGAAAATCGCAGTCCCATATATCTCTCACTGGAAAAGGTCAAATATATTAAAAATATATATATTTGTAGCATAGCTGGTTTCTTCAGACAATGCACAGTCCATCAGCAATTCGAACTTACACACACATACCTATGAAGAATCAGCGTTCCAGCAAATTCAGTGCAGGTACAATATTTTCTCAGACTTGTATGTCTTTTTCTGCGGATTTTTTTTTTCATTTCAATCGATACATCAGTCATCCTGTGAGCCTGCCTAATACTATAAGGATCAATTCTATACAAATCAGTGACACAGACCACTTCTAGTGATTTATTTCTTACAATAAAAATAAATAGCAGAGATATACTTCCCTCCCTGTTCTGCTTATGGAATAACACTAGACTAGGGCTTTCTTCTCCTGCCCCTGGAAAATTCTAAATAACATTATTCTCCTTCTTCCCACTGATCATTCAAATAGCTTTCCTTCCATTGCCACGCTTTGTAATTCAGGGAACATTTGTTTCTTCCCCTCCTTTTGCCTTGCAAGACCATTGTAACATACACAGAGCACAGGTTCTGGCTCTCGTTATATATTTGTACAAGGTCTAACGTGCATGTGCAAGCACATACGCACACACATTCAAACACACAGTGCTAACACGCACTGCTGCGGCTCAGCAGTTCACCTTGCTCTGGGCTATGCTTTAACAGAATAGTCATCAAGGCCTTGATGAGTAGCAGTAACGAGCTGTTCCAAGCATGCTTTGTTTTTTGTTTTCAGAGGAGGTGTGGTGGGAGCACAAGGGATACTTAATCATAAAAATACTGAATATTTAAGCCCTTTCCCCTCTTCCACCACCCCATTTAAATCAGCGGTACCGTTGGAATGAAATACAACTCGGCTTTCAAACATTTTCGTATTTAATTCAATTTACTTCTAGATTGATAGCTAAACTCAAAACAGATTTTACCCCTTTCCTCCTGGATGGGGAAATAGAGATGACCAAGTTCCCTCTGAACTTAGTTTAGAGTGTTTCTGTTTTTTCCTATTAACAAAAAAACAAACAAACAAAAGAAGGCAAAAGTGGTCCATGATCTGTTTCCAATATAGAAGGATTGCAATGAAATGGGGTAAAGAGCTGAGTCTCTCCAGGCCCAAGGGACAGGTGTCTTCACTAGCTAACACATGGGTTGGTTGTCTCAGCAAAAGGACAAGACCTTGAATTAGTCTCTTACTCTTAGAAGCAAGCTTTCTCTACTAAAGTTAAGATGCATCAATGAAGTGCTTTGGATGGTGGGAATTGCGATTTTTGGGGTGTTCACTTGGTGGCTTCAAAAGCCAGCCGCATCTGTGAGCAGAAGTAGCCACGAGAGCAGATCACAAGAAGTCAGACTAAGAGGTAAAACTACACAGCCATTTTTGTGTGTTGTACTAGCCAATTTCTGGGAGAAATTACAACAAAACAATACTCAATTACCTATTTTGGGAAAGACATGAGTGAAGGGAAATGAAAACAGGTAAAGAAACCACAATTTCCATTGATGTCAATGATAAAACTCACCAGCTAGAGATTTCTAACACTATAAAAAGGGAATACTGAGACTTTTTTGGAGTGATCCTTCCATGAAATGGAAGAATTAAAAGTTTGTGGACATAGGGCTTGCAGTTCACTTGGGGAAAAGCAGTACATCAGTCCAGCTCTGACCGAGGAACACTGGCAGGCTGGTGTCTGTGAACTCGCATTGCCAACAGCTCCGTGCATAAGCAGAAATGTCTGATCTCCACAGATGTCAATCTTTCCTCTTTCATAAACATTCATTTCATTTTAATGCTCCTTTTATTTTTTAAGTCTGGTTTGGTGAATATCCCAGAGTTCAGATGTTTCTCCAAAGTTTAAAGGACTTCCTTCCAACATCTTTTTGAAAGTAGACTGGAAATTTCAAAAGAAAATCTTTTTGCTCTCAAATCTCCAGATCATTCAGGCTTCAGCCAGATGGTCTAGATGGTCACAGATGGTATTTTGCAGTTTGCCCGTATTTCTGTTTCCCGGGTTCACTCAAGCCCCAAAAGTATTAGAAAATTGACTAAAAAATAAAGTCAATTAGAAAATTGACTTAAAAAACCCTAAAAAGTTAACTGGCATCTTCAAAAATACAAGTTGCTTGAGTTTTGGACAGAAGATGAATCAGTGCGTTTTTTTATTTGACCATTCCTACTACCAGCACTTGTTAGTAAGTCACTGTATGCATTTCTCAGCAAACGACTAACCTCAGTATGTTGCTGAGGGCTCTGCCTCCTCCTTTTTGATAGTCTGAAACTGACATCCTCTAAACCAGAGTTAGTTATTTATATCTAGTGAGGGGCAAGTGGGAAGTGCTGTTCTTTTACTTCTGCTAATTCCTCTAGAGCCTACAATAATGAAACACATCTAGACCCTCCTTCTAAGTTTCATTTCCGTTCAGAGGCTTTCTTTAAACACCACAAGCAAGGCCCCACGTCACACCTCTCTCATAATTTCAATGAGTGTAAGGTCAGGCACAAAGCCAGCCCTGCGTCTGAAGGGCTCCATCCTGCAGAGCCTGTGCGCTCCCTGCTCCCCTCGGATGCTTACCGGGGCCCGGCCTCTCTTTAGAAGTACTTTACAGTTCAAAAGTGAGGAATGAGGTGAGGGTGTTTGCTGCTCTGAAAACTTTGCTCTGGCCTTGTTAGCAGACACGGACTTTCCATTTGCACAGGAATGCAATAAACACACAGGGGGAAAAAGATCTGTGAGGAAAATCATTTAGAAATCAAAGGTTTATAATATACCACTTAAAGTATTTTATGGATTAAATTACTGAATAATAATGAAAGATGAGAGATTAACGGTAACCTGGTCCAAAGCCCTCTATTTATACACAGACCAAGTAAAATGGTAGACAGGTGCACTGTATCCCTGACTCAATAGAGGACTTCTGTCTGCCCCTCACTTTTCAGTCCCATTAAAGTTATTATGAATGCTTTTGTAAAAAGACAAAAAATATTTCCCAGAGTTAATGACAAATATATTTTATCTTTCCTATTCACCTCCATCAATTACACTTTTTTGGCAGTACCAGAAAACAGTGCAGGGCAAAAAAATCCCAATCCGTTCTGCGCAGAGTTCCATCCAAAATGACTTTCATCTTTTTTTAGAGGAAATCCAGGCAGACTCCTAGAATGTCTTTTCTTTTCTTCCTGGCACTAACCATCATCTCAGATTTCTTTCCTCTTCTAAGAATTTAAGGAATTTTGATTTTGTTCCCTTTTTTGCCACTGCAGTGCCATGAGAAAATTGCCAGGAAACTCGACAACAACAGAAGTCATTTATAGAAAAAAGAAATATTTATTTCCTGCCTCCAAATCTTTTTTTTAAAGTTTATCCATAAATAAGGCTGTGATAAAGCCTTCTTATAGCTCCTGTTCCAGTCTTCCACTATTACACAAGTTTGCTGCACATTTGTACTTCGTTATGCTATTTTTCCTGTGACAAATAGAAAAGCCTGAACAAACCAGTTCTCTGTCAACAAATCTGCTCATCTGTGAAGTCTCTCAAAACCAAAAAGATGCTCTGATAGAAATTTAAGGCATCAGATATTTGTTTTATTTCCCCTAAGTTAAGGTTCTTTGTGATAAAGAACAGCACCAAATACAATCAACAAAGATCGGAAGACTGAACATAATGGACTAAGTTAAATCTTAAACAACAGAGCATTTATTGCTGTGTTCAAACTGTAAGGAAGGGTAATGTTTGGGGAAATGAATGGTACAAAGAAATGGTTTTAAGGAACTTTCACTTCTATGTCATAGATCAAATTCTGTCTGATGACAAGAAGGAATTATTATCTGATAGCTGTTTGCCAGAGTACACAAAGTAAGAAGGTGACCATAGTCTAATTACTAATAGACAAATACCAAAAGCATAAACTAACTGCAAGCTATGTTGCAAGCTTTAAGAGACCAAGAATGGGATAGGCACAAAGAGTAACAGAGGTTTAACTAAAAATGGGATTGCCAACCAATTTTGCTAAAATGAAGTGTTTGGTACAGAAAGGGAATCACGTTGTAGTAATTGTGGGATACCTGTGATTTCAGGGTCTGCATGCAGCAGCGTTTAGGGATTCGTTTGGGAACTACTACACAGGAAATGCAGTAGACAGGACTGCAAAATGAAGCACTGCAGAGGCGAACACAGTTTAAACCACTAAAAAGTGGGGGAGGAAAGGAAAGACTGGAGCTCAGCTCAATAGCCCTTTTTTTAGGCCAAACCCTACTGAAATCAAGCAGAGAGGCTGAATGCTCAGCACTTTGGGTAACCAGGCTGTTTGTTTAAGTGCCTGTATACAGATTGAGGAGCCAAAGTTCCAGCTCTTTAGAAATCCTTAAGTACAAAAGCAGTGGGTTAATATTTCAGAGGTTCTCAGTTCTTACTTAAATTAAAATTGTGTACAAATCTGCTCTGTAGGGTAGATTTTCAGAAGACCTCAGTCACAGATAATTCCCCTTCAGATACCTCAAAGTTTGTAGGGAATCAATTAAAAAGTCTGCTGTTTATCTTAGGCCTAAACGGGATCTAAACTTATTTGCAGACATGACCCTAAGACTATTCATAAATACACTATAACAATTACTATTACTACTGCTATTATACGCACTGTGTAGAAGTTGTCCCATATTTTAGGCCTCAGTTCTGCCCTTTCATCTTCAGTGTATTTCACTACCACACGGGATTTTACGAATTCTTATCTCAATGCAAAACTGTCATCACTATATGAGGATAGGAAGGGTTGCAGAGGAAGTTTGCATCCGAGGTGGAACGGAGGGTTGCTGGTCCCCAGGCCCGGCCCTTGCCCACGGGACCATCTCTTTGGCGTGAATCCACGGTCTTCAGCACTTCCCCAAATCTGGGCCAAGTACAAAATGCTGCTTGCACGGCATGCCCTAGAGGAGACCCTGTCACCATCTTCTCGAAGACCACTGCTTTCTAAACAAAGATGTTGCTGAAAGAAATGTTGAGAAGAAGGGTGGAGAAAGGAACTGAGGGGAAAAAAAATGAGGGGGTGTTCACTAAAGCTAAGGAATATTTTTCTTATTCCAGCATGAAATGTTGACAGAATTAAATGTGGGATTAAAAAAAACCTTCTAACACACAGTTTCATGTTACCTCCGCAAGAGTTTTGATTCCACTTATGAGACTTCCCAAATGAAAACGCTGGCTATGTGCCTGCCTCAGAATACATTTTTCTTCAGAAGAGTGCATATGCCAGTTGTCAGTGCCATTTCTTTGCTAGCCAGCAAAATATGTTCATACTCACAGCAGGCAATTACCATTCTTTTCTCTACTGGTAAGGGGCATGACTTCACTCCTAGGCCTAAGATCCCTGGATCCTTTCTTCATTACATAGTCTAGTTAGCCAGCATAATTAACCCTTAAAGCGAATGGAACAATTATTTCCTTTCTTTTTAAAGTGAGTTTAAATGGGTTCATTTGAGAATAGTTTTGTAAACAGAAGAATCTGTTTTACACATTTGTGGCCTATTCCAAGGGGCATCAGTTGCTGGGAATGCCATCAAAGCTAAGCTGCCTCACACTGAGGTTTGCAAACTGTGGTTACAGTCAGTTCAGAAAACAAAAACACCAGGGATCGGATCCAAAACTTCTTGAAGTTAATGGGAGCCTTTTAATTAGTTTCAGTGTCTTTGGGGAAGGCCCTTAGGGCAAATATTCCTTTTCGAAACATGTTCTCCAACTCATGGGGCCGGGAGGTGGTATTTTTCATGAATACACAACAGTGCTGCAAATGCTCCCAAATGCTCTTATTACAACCCCCAAACCATGCCAGCAAAAAAAAAGAAAGACGAAAAAAGAGAAAAGTAAAAAGAAAAAAGAAAAAGGAAAAAGAAAAAAGAAAGAGAAAAAGAAAGAGAAAAAGAAAGAGAAAAAGAAGAAAGAGAGGTCTTTGGAACAAGAATCTAATCTACTTTCTCTGATAGGAACAAGAAGATTCCACTGAACTCCGACTGGGAAGTAATAACAGATCTGGGCAACTCATTCACAGTGAGTAGACAAGGCGCTTGGTTTTTAGGGTCCCAATCTGTGTGACGACTAGAAGATAAAACCCTAATCACTATTGTGGCACCTTTCAGAGCTGTTGAGCACTACTAGTGTTCTAAATAAAATCGGGATCCTTATATAAAATTGTGTGTGAATTCAGCTGTATAAACCAGCTGCCACAGAAAGCTGGGCGCAGAGATTTGCTATGATCAGATAGATCTTCCACAGCACAACCAGGAAGTTCTGGGCCTGATCCACTAGGCATCCACATATCTTTCTAGAATAAAAGGATTATATCTTTCCTTGTCTGACAGAAGCATGCTCTCTTACTTCTGCCACTGAACAGAACTCACCCCAAAGCCAAGCGTTCGGCGAGAGACAGAAAGACAGACCTCAGCTATGCTCTGAGATTCATATATGCAAGGAGACTCACAGCTCCTTGCTCAAAGTTAATAGATTTACCCTGGGTTTACACCAGAAAAAAATGGGATCATAATCTGAACCACAGTATGTGGGGTGCAGCTTTCCACCCCAAATGCAGTCCTGAGCTGGAGTTATGTAGAACAACCTGTCTGTTCCAAAAATGCAGACAGCTTCTTAAGGGTTACATTTCCTTTTTACATACTTCTACATCAAAACCATATTGCAGCATAGCCTGGGATTCAAGCACATCCTACAAAAACAGGCAGCATAACTGATATTGAACTCCAGCCCAGTTTTAATTGACTGCCAGCTCCCAGCCACTTCCTAAAGCTCCAGATAGCCAATACCAATGTTGTAAATTCTAAATGTGTGCTTCTCTCAGCTGGAGACCAAATCTAAAGGCTTCGGCTTGCTTTTTGAAATATAAACATGATATCTTAACTCCCACAACAGGCCTCCACCTTAGACACCTTTCTGAAGGAAAAAAAATATATATATACTGGGGGTGGCAAGCAGGCAGTCACTTATTAAAAGGATATCCCTGAAGTATAAACAACCCAATGTTTTCATTATTCACTGACAAATAATTTACAGTGCTGCTGCTGAAATCCCTTAGAAACCTCTTCAGGCACTGGCAACAGGTTAGACTGATAAGTATTTTTAATTAATGCCACTGTAATCATGTGTTCCATATATTTAGCTAGGTATTTTCATGCCAATAGTTAATAGCAAAATGGCTTTCAGTGCATGACACAGTTCCCACAAGCATGAGTCTACAAAATTCAGAATTAGCAGTCCTGGGTAAGAAAAATGTTTGATCGCTGGAATTCAGGTGAACACTACACACTGTATGTCACTATGGCCAGGACTGGCTGACAGCATACGGATGTTTCTGTCTGCATACGAGCAGCTTCTCTAACATTTCTAGGTTTACCCTGCCAGTCAGTGTTGATGGAAGTCAGCTCATGAAGTAAGCCTGTGGCTTATGAGTCCATCCCTTCTTCAAGTTGTGTTACTCCCTGTTTCGAATATTTGTATTTTCCTAATTCTACTATACTCACTATCGCCTCAAAAGACCTTTCAAGAAAATACTTCTTCTGTAGAACCCTCTCAGAGGAACTGTTAACGACACTCCATCCTTTCAAGTCAGGGTAAATTTTTAGGCAGAGACCAAGGACTAATACAGCCATGCCAAGGTCTGGAGAGCTGTCAGCTTGATTGCAGTAGCCCACAACAAGAAGCAACATTAGTTTTATTTATAGAATTGGTTGAAAGGTTTCAAACATGCAGCGAAAAACATAATGTCACTTCCTGAAAAGCTTTCTTAGCATGCATGAAGCTGTAAGAAAACATGTTCTCCAGCCGGCCCCAGAGAATGCGGTTTGGTAGCAGCTACGAGGTCTCCTCTTTTACTCAGTGAAATGCACTTAAACTAAAGCTGAGTTCTAGCCCCAGATGCCAGTGCAGTAGGAGAGGTAATTATTTCTCTTGTTCATTATAGCATCTCCTGCCTGCAAAGCTTGCAGAATACTGGCACTATCTCAAAATATCACCAGCACTGATACATCATCACAAAGCACCAGAGTGCAATGATGCATCACCACCTCCAAACACAGCAACATGACACGAACATCACTAAAGAACAAGACAGTGACTTTATCACTGAGTAATTTAATTCATGACTTGAGCTCTAAATAGCCACTTGCCTTCACCTCCTCAGCTGCATCCCTCCTTCTGAAGATGTCATCCACACTAAACTAGCACTTACTGTTGTGATACTGATTGATGCTTCATGGCAGCGAGTAACAGGAAAGAGCTCTAGTGAAAGTTCATTAACTTTGAGCTAATGCACTTCATAGCAGACAATAAAATGAATCACTAGGGGAGGGAGAACAGCTTTGATTAACAGGAGTTGATCTGTAAAACAGCAAGAAGGCCCAAAACCCAGAGGGAACAAAGGGTGAAATCGAGGAAGGAGGAAGCCAGAAGAATGCAAGAGAATGCAGCATCTGAGCACAGGACTGGCAATGCAAAGAGACAGATGCAGGTCCCCTAAGTGTTTAGTAGACAAAGCAGGTTCTCTGTCCCAACAGATGATTAGGAAGTTCTTTTATTTCATTCTTCCTGGGAAAAAATAAATGGAGAAGCTGAGGAGAGAACTGGATATGAAACCATGCCAGTTTATGCCTATTTCACACAGCTCAAATGGTCTTTGTGAGGCCACAGCAGATGAAGGATTTGGGTAATGGTAGGATAGATTCAAGATAACCCAACTGACGTGATTGGAGAGCACCTGTGAACCCATCTCGCAGTTACAGGAAACTCCACAGTTGTACTAGAGGCAGGCCAGAAGTTTGTCCATGGGCACCTATACTGATGGAGCTACTCATGCATCTCTATGCCACCCCTTCTCCTTTCTACTCCAAAATTTCTTTCTCTACACATGCCTATAGCAGAGAGCTGTGTCATGCCTCGGACCCACCATGTCACTTTGTGAGCATATTCTCTGCATCCTGCCCTCAGACACTTGGTCAAGAAATTCTGGGGGGACAGGACAGAAGCTAACCTTGTGACCTTTTCTATATTACAAGGTATCATCATATAACAAGACTGGGGTCTCTTACATCTCCTGGAGTAGGGAGGGTGGAGGCAAAACGCCCTGGTGCAACTCAAGAGTTGCATAGGCTTCTAAAATTTCTCCAAACTTCCCCATTCAGTCTCTAAACAGAGTAGGGAAATGGAACATGTTGGTACTTGAAGCTTAAAATTACGACTTTGTTAATTATATAGCTGACTCCATTGGCTGACTTACACACAAAAGCTTGGGCATTTCAGTAAAAAAATAATAATAAAAAAAAATAGACCTACTGCCACAATGTGGCAGCAGCTAGGAATGATGAGAAAAAAGGTCCTCTGACTTCATGTGTGGCATTTACAATATGGAAAATTCAATGCCACACATGAAGTACAGTAAAAGTAACAGAAACAACAAAGTAGCTCTTGGTTTCCTTATTTAAACAGTTCGACTATAGCTGGAAGCTCCCTTTCTGCAAAACCAAGTGAGCCAGCGTCAGCCCTCTGAACTTATTCACCTAAGTTGCCTTGTAGGGAAAAAATACCAAAACCGAAAAACCGGTTTCTTGCTTATCAGTAACTGAATTTTTAAAAGTACATGTATATTTTTAGTGAGGTTGTAGAATTACAGAAAGCAGAGCTACACTCGGCAAATATTCCTTAAGACAAATAAAAGCCCTTTGTGCATTTTGATTGGGATGAATGCTAAAAATACTCCAATGCAGCTGTTTAATTTGCTGTAGCTCGAATGCCAGTTTTATACTTTTAATTGCTACTATACAAAATTCTTTGATTGCATTTGATGAAATTAAGATTTTCAGTGTTTAATGATCAAACCTGGGAAAAAAATGCAACCACATGCTAGTTAAAAATGTAAATTGTCTGTGCTGGGAAACCTATGTAGATCTCTTTGGATAGCTGCCACAAATCTACTTCTACCTAGCTTGACAAACTTTTCAAAAACTGTTCATTTTATAGTCTCCTAGGGTCAAAAAATCTGTTCTCTTATTAGAAAGTCCAGATCCCAACGCAATCACACAAGTCTACGCGCTTATTTCTGAGAATAAAATATGTCTCTGAAACAGCAAACGCCACATTTTCAAAGACCCAGGACAGTCTGGTTTAGATACACATAATTTTGTGGGTGCAGTTTTGACACGTTGTCCCTCAGGCATGCAAACACTGGGATTCACATGGACAAAACCTATACATTCAGAGGGTGCAAATATGTATGTGTATAAATAAGAGATATGTTTGCAACAGCACACAGAGCTTTGTGGTTAAGGTGTTTTGCTATGCATACACACACCAGTTTTGAGTTCTTCTGGACAGATGCCTAAAGCCACCCTCAAGCAACCACATGTTCCTGTGTATGTTGCACCTTAACCAAGTCAGCTCGATGGGCTGCTAGGGTGGCAGCAGCGTTTTGACCTTGGGATATCAGGGTCCTCAATGTATGATCAATGTTCGATCACTTTTTCATTTGAAAAGATGTATGTCATTGCCATTTTCTTCCTTCTCTCTCTAAACTTCTGAGTAGTCTCACTATTAAACTGCCACGAGGGCCATGCACTTCACCTGACATACTTCCTCTGTCTGTGATAGGTGACTGTTTTGTAAACATCTGGGATAATCAGGCTGATCTTTCAGATTATCTTCTGAAAATTTAGCCTTTCGTCCCAGATGGCGTTACTCAAGCAGGTAGCGCAGAACAAGAAACAAAACATAGCTCTAGCAAAAAACCAAATATATATTGGTCTTTTAGAAAAGAGCAAGCCATATGAGAGGGAAGGATGAGGTGTCAAGGAAAAAGGATAGTGGATGTTAACAGAAAAGTATGTATGCCAGGAGCAGCTTGTTCTCACAGACTTTTTAAGGAATACAGTAACAACTTTAGCACGCTGTTATCCATCATGGATTGCACTATCTGGATCTTTATGTAACTGCACCACAAGTGCTGGACCTTGCTAATAAAAACTATATATATACTTCGCAAGCTGTGCAGGGACACAGGGAACTTAAGAGAAGCCTCTGCTTCTGTGCGTATATGCAGTAGGCTGTACTATTCAGACACTCCATGTTTCTTCTCACACTGTGACATTTTTACCTAGCAATTATATCACAAAGGCATGCAGGCAAAGGACAAGCACATGAAGCACACTCTCTTTACATCACCTTCCTCCCTGCACAAAAATGTCAGGCTTTGTGATGATCTCTCTGACTGATTTTTACAGTAGTAATTCTACCCTCAGCCAGCAATCTACTATATTCTGCACCTTCAGATTTTTAATTAACTTAAATATTTTAAGTCAGGCAGAATGACTATGCCTTCTGAATACTATACACTTTGTTCTAATGTAATGAACTCTGTCATATGCATATACAGGAATACTCCAAAAGAATTATCTAGTCAATTCTCTGAGTACGGCAAACGAAAGCAGAATGAAATCCCACCTTCATGTCAGCTGTGCAGCTCCCACCAACTACAGTAAATGTGGCATGCACGCATCTGATTTTTTTTTTTTTAAGATGGGCAACAAAGGAAAACACGGTCCATTAATGTGGTGCAGAAAAAGTTGGACGATTTTTCTAGCCAAGGAACCTGAATGAGGTGTTATCAACAAAGACTCAGCACAAGACTGGGGTCAAAACGAAGAAATGCAAACTCTCTCCCTGGCAACAAGCTTTACGGCAGTGCGGACAGGCATAGCCAGGCCCGTGTGATCCGAGCCTACCACATTCACCCCACACTGCCCTGTACCAGCAGCAGGCAACCAACGTCAGCCAACACGTCAGGCCAGGCACCTTCGCGAAGGCACCAATGTCACACAAAGCAGGGCCCTAAGCGTGTCCCTAGACTTGTCCCCAGGCCCACACTGCGGATGGAGGGAGCCCAGCTCAGGCAGCACACTCTGCTTTCTAGCGTAGCTCTGGCCCACGTGCCTACAGCAGGCACAGACGCAGCCAGAGTCTCATGCTTCAAGAAGTCTCATGCTGTCTTTACATTACTTTCCCCTCTATAAAGCATATAGGATAATGTTTATTAGTCTAAATTCTAAGCATGTAGCCATGGAAAGGGTATTTTGAGGAAATCATACCAGAAATATCGCCTGTAGACATTAACAGAAATGGCACCTGCATTAGGCTATGGACCTTCATATTGATTTTGCAAGATCTCGTAGCATCTACGCATTTAGGTCCTTAAAGGCTCACCCTAACTTAAGCCATTACACCCCTACCCTGCTAAATATGTGGTTGTAAAAGTTAAATAAATGTCATAAAGAGAGCTGTGATGTTCCCTCAGTCACCTTAGGCATTTGCTAAATCTGCCCTTTTCCATAGTGTTTTCTGTGATCATGATGATGCCTGCAGCTCCAACAGAGGTAGCAACAGTGGGAGTACCTGTTTATACAAGCCACGGAGAGCCGTCTACATTTGAGTACTGCTCTCTTTTGATCTCACATACACTTACAGTTTTTCCTGTTGAGTCCATCTTTTTAACTATGGCCACTTTTTCCATTATTGTTTCCAGAAGTCTTAATTCATATTAATATTAAAATCAAATTTCTTCTGATCCACTTAATTTTATTTTCCTCCAATGAATACAGAAAATCATGTTTTTAGTTAAACAATTAAGATTGCACTAATGGTACAAGCTCGTTTTAATCACAACATTTTTTTGACACAAGGCCAAAATAATAATCTGGAGAGATCCTCTCTCGTTATACTGAAGTTTGAAAAACAGCTGAAGCCCTGAGTGAACACTGTGGAACCCGGGAGGATATGGGCCCTCTTTTTGTTTATTGATTTTTACCAGCAATAAAGATTAAGATCTAGACCAACCTTTTCTTCTAGTCCTTGAACTGAAGATAGAGGCTTATTCAAATTATAGTGAACAGCAAAAGCCATCCACTCTGCGGCATGACTCACGTCTTTTTCTTTTGAGCTTCCAGCCCAAGTGCAGCATGCGTGGTAGAAGGCATGGGTTCATTTCCAACGCACAACATTTTTCATGCTGTCACAATACATCTTATGCCAGCTAATCACCCAGCCAAGAGTGGCACCCACCAGCTGCAAAGGATGCTCATCACCTCCATTCCCAGCTGGTGCGAAAGTACCATGTAGGGAAAAGTTTGGACACATGGAGAAATGCTGTTTCTAATATGTTTGTAAAAAAAAGCAAACAAAACCCAAACCCTTATGACGACATCGTAAAAGATAATATGAGAGTGTCACAGAGACTTTCAGAAACAATTCATTAAACTACTTTAAATATTCTTATGCAAGCTCTGGCATGAAAATACTGCAATGTCTGTATAAGCAAAGCAAAAGGCGATGAAAGATTCTGTACAACCTCAATTCCCCCTCTCTGGCCCTCCCCTGAATACTGAAGTTGCCAGGGTTTCACAGATGTTTTGAGATCATAACAAGGGTCAGAGGATAACCGGTAAGGTCAGCTGGAAAACTGCAAATGTAAACACTTTTTTTGGATCTTCATGAATGGGACTCTCAGAATGGGAACTTCAGGCTGAAAGAAAAATGAGATAATCTGACTCCACTGCCTTCCTATACTGTACTTCTGGCTCTGGGTTCACAGTCCTCTGCATGATTCAGAATTGTTTACCTGCTGATTTTGCAAATGTTGCTCCAGGAAACACAACGGTAAAGGGATATAAATTCTAACCTGGCAAGATTACTTTTATATTAAGGAGTAATAAAGAAAAAACAAATGTAGTGGGTTTTATGCAAAGCAACAACTAGTGATTTTTTTTTTTCCTTTCATCATAAGAGAGCAGCACACTCTACTGGCTGTTTCCTTGCAGTTTGCTAGATAAACCACCATGCATTACTATAAAACAGTATCTCTTACTCTTCCAATAATACAGTCAGAGACGATATTGTCTAACTTGAGAAAAGGAAAATTGAAGGACTTGGATGCCAATGCCTGATTCTGCCAGCAGCTCTTATTAATTAAGATAAACCACTTGCCTTGCAGCACCTCAGTTTCCATGTTAAAAGAATAAACATCAGCCTTTGCAAAGCACACTGATACTCATGATTTAAAGGTACAGACACAGACGATTATACTGTTGTTACTAACATGAACAATGAAAATGCAATGATAGAGGTTAAAATTTTATCTTTCACACCAGCTCAGCGGTTCAAGGCTCTTTCACATTTTAGCACAGCAAAGTCTCAGGAGAACGCATGTCTATGTATTTATCAAGATGTTTGTGGTTAAATTTTTTCTGTTCTTTAGCTTGGTGTCCCTGTGCAAATATACGATTTTGCCTGCAAGTATACAACTGACGAAACTGAAGACTGTGATCTTGCTGATTTCGCGTGGAGTACATTACAAAGAGATGTCATTCACCCTGATGAAAAGTCCATCTCAAAGGCATATGCCCTATAGGCCAAGTCATGTTAGACCACAAAAGACAATTAAACCGGTGCTCCAGCGTTGTGTAAGCCTTCAGCTGTTAGCACCCAGTACACAGAATTCAGTTTCATGTAACTGAATAGCTTAACGTGTTTTTCCTTTCAAAATATACTGATTCAAGACATTCCAGAAATGTTACTCTTAAAAAACCTACTTGCATACTTAAATATATCACACATCTCTGAATGCCATCTAGAGGGGGAACTCATCTTTCAGGTTATAATAAATCAGCCTATTAAGAAAATGAATCCCAACTCCTAAAGCAAAATCATTTGTTTCACAAACAACTATCAGTTCATGCACTGCAACAGACTGAAACAAATCTGTAACTTTCATTTTATGCAACTATTTGCAGTATGTCACTACTACCGATACCTCAGTTCCCTTGCAAGCATTTTGCTTAGCACAGCTCTACATAAACTACTAAATCAACTTACAGCTTTGCATATGTACAGACTACTTACAACAATATTAAAGTACATCCTAACCAAGCTTTTTACTAGTTGCACAGAACTATCTCGAAAGAAAAAACTGTAACAAAAAAGCCCAACTCCTACACAAACTTTTTTCATATTTACACAAAAATATTTTTATAAACAACTTATTTTTAATATAGATTCACTTAACATTATTTTGCCTTTTTTGCTGGCAGGTGAAGAAACATAACCAAACTCTTACACTGTCTACAAAAGAGACAACATGATTGCATGAGACTTCCAGGCTTTTATTCTACAGAGAAAGAGACAATTCCTGGGGGTCACTGAAAGTCAAACTGGCTCTTACGTGCAGCTGTAATTTTTCGTTTAAATGAAAACAAATCAATACCATCTCCTCAAAACTCAGACTCTTTTTAATGCCACTGAACTGAACTCCTATTTATAAAGTTCTCAACAGAATTTCCAGAGGGGTTTTTTTATGTTTCCAAGACATTACATTCAATGGACCACGCCAATGAATAGAGTACCCAGGTCTTTTGTCTGGAAACTATGACAGCATCTGCTTCATGAAGCGACTTCGGTTTGTACAAAAGCATATATGATCATATATGGTATCACAGAAAAACAGATAGGTAAGACTGTATCAGCTTGATAGTTCTAGCAGAATGGCACCTTTGGGGCAGCCGGCACATTTTGCACACTTCTTTGTCTCTCACAACTAAGGAGGGATAAAATTTACCCCTGTCAGAGAAGCTATAATCTTTTAGTATTATAATTCAATGAGTCAATCTTAAATTCCTTCATCCTTAGGGCTTGATGCAAAATCTTTTGAAGTCAATAAAAAGTTTTCTCCTGACTGCAGCAACTTTGGCTCAGATCCTAAAACCATGCTCCTATGGCTTTCCCTCACCCTTACGCCCTCCCTCTTTCCCCAACCTTGGAATCAGTGGGAATGTTTCATGGCTGAGAGGAGCCTCAGGGCTGCTCTAAATTACTTTAGTTAGTATTATTTCCCAGAGAACTAACTGTGGGAGTACAGCATCAACCTATTGTACCTTCTCCTCTGGTATATCTCCATAATGGGCTCAGAAGAATGGTTGGCTTGAGACAGCTAAGGTTTTTAGCGTGCCAAAGGAACCCATATCCAGAAACTAATTCAGCTGTTTTTATTTTACTTGCAGAAAATAAGGCCAGGTTCTGGCTGGAAACAACTACAGCAGTTCATTTCAGAAAACAACCTTCTCCCCCCCTGCAATCCTTCCCAGTTCTTGGGACCTGCTCAGCACTGGGCTCCCAGAGCCCTTCTGCTGCAGGGGAGTGTGCATGGTGCAAGGTGCTCTGCATCCCAGTGGCACCAGGTAACAAAAAGGACATTTCTAATGATAAGAGTCAAATGCACAAGGACTCTCCTTTTATATGGTGATTACAATCCGTCTGAACTTACAATGCCAGAATTCACTGTGCCCATTTCATATGTTTCAAGTGTCTCTAAATCTGGCCTCATCCTAGCAGGCTGTCATCCAGAACCCTGGGTTCCTCTCAGAGAGGTGCTCCCTTTCTATTTCTTCTTCTAAAATCTGCATCTCCACAGTACCCTAGCACCCACGTGTTATTCAGTAGAGCACTGAGCAGTTTGAGTGATATCTGTGGGTCCTTCTATCCTTCAGGTTCTCACCAGAAAGAATTATATTGCATTGTTAGCAAGCCCAGTGTATTGGTTAGATGGCAAGGACTACCGACAGAGCCACTTGCCAGAAACAGCTCTCCCACAGCAGGCACTGGTGGCAAAGCCATTCAACTATTTAAGTATTTCCCGAAATCACATTGTCTCTCTCTCTTATTGAAATAAAGGTAAATGAGCAATACAAAGGAGCTGACTGCTGAACTCCATGAAAATGCAGGCAATGCTCTTGTGACTAAGGGTCTAGCAACAGCAAAACCAGTATAAAATAGGACAGATGGTTTAAAAAGGATAGGGATGATAAGGGTCCACTGTGTTTAGTTTGTACACCTAAAGAAAAGTGAACCTCATTAATCTTGATGTCTTTTTCATATCCAGAAGTGTGTAACATTGTGGTAATGATCCTTTTGCAGATATAGAGTGTGTAAAGCAGACGAAAGGAAAATTTTGCATTTAGTTCAGTATAATGCACCTGCAGACAATACAATGTATATAGATAATACCCTTCAAAGCAGAACCAGAAGAGTATAACACAGACGATCAACCTATAATGCCATACAAGCACTAAAGCCACTATGTTTTGTGTGCTAGTTCCGGCTCACTTATTGCCGTTTTTCTTTCTCTAGGTCCAATAATGATCATTATTGCATGGATCCATTCTATTTACTTATCCCCTTCAGGATAACGCAGCAGTCTGTCAACCTGCCTGCGTGCCTGCATCTTTCCTATTATAATTAGAAATTAATGGATTGCCTGAACCACACAAAAATGAGAGAAACTATGTGCACTTATCATTGTTTTCACCTTTTTTGTTTCCTTACCAAATTTGCTCAAATTAAGTTTTGTATAATCACTGAGCAAAATTCTAGAAAAATCATTCACATAGTCACAAAATTCCCCTTTAGGACTTTAAAATACATGCCAATGTAGAGAAGAAATCTACTTAGCACATCAGCTCATTATCAGACCTATAGAAACATATTCTTCTAAAATGGACAGATTCAGAGTTATATTTTAATAACTGCCTAAAATGCACAGTTATTTCTGTCTTATGACCTAGTACTTTTTGAAAGCTTGAGGGAACATGAACAAGCAGAACACAAATGTTTCTACAACCTGCAATTGTATAAAATAGGAAGCAATCAAGGGGCTGTCTAGCATTACTTCCATTGTCTAAATGTGGAAAAAGTCTTTGACCCCCAGAAACTGATTACTAAGCATATGGACAGCTGCATGCAGCAAAGATATGCTCCTTCTCTTTCCCAAAGCATCTTTCAAACCCTTTGCGTAGTACTCAGGCTGCCAGACAACATGTGATGTGTGGTTGTGCCAGCGGACCAAGGACCCACTGCTGCATTCTCCACAGTTGTTGCCTGCTGACACAAAGTGGGCCTTCTCCTACCTAAATTTAGTCCAGTTTAAGCAAGCTATCTGGGCTCCCTGTGTGGCCAACAGACAGAGATAGGCATCTCTTCAAGACAGCTCATCCCACCTTGGATTCTTTGGATGCAATGAACTGCGCCTAGAGATGTCCGTCTCTGTCCCTGACCACACAGGGAACCCAGGCACTTCACAGATAAAGCTGGGGTCTTAGCTAGACGTTCAGCAATCAGGCTGGAGCTAGGGTCTCCAGAGGTGCTGCAGAGATCAAAGGGGAAACAACTGGCTCAGAGAGATGACCATGGCAGCCCTTTAAGTCATCACCAGGCACATGCAGCTAGGTGACGCTGCAGAGAGTGCAACGCAGGGCAAGACACCGCCCAGCAATATTCACGCATGGGCAGAGCTCATCCAGTGAGGAGGGCTAAGAACTGAAAATATCCCTCTAGTCCCAGCTAAGCCTACAGAGAAACCTGTAACTTCATTCTGATGCTGAATAAGTCTCAGCCTAACCTGTTCTGCCAGCATGAACTTCAACCTCAGTTTTTTCACTATATGCAATTTTGGCAGTGAGGTTAAGAGAGTACCTTCTCCTAACTAACCACTGACCTGGTGAATATTCTCTACTGGACCTAACCATCTTTGCCTTGTATAACTGGAGAGTTATAAGCAGAGGTTTTTGTGTCTTGCTACTTTTATCTACGTGGATTCGATCCACTAGTGAATTTGGCAAAAACTTATATTTGGAGTGTCAGTCAAAGACTAGCGCACATTTCAGGTACTGGTGTAAAACACAGAGCAGCTAAGCTTCAATTTGAAATTCCCATTGCGCTATACAAGAACAAGAGAATATTCTGTGAAACTGAACAGCAGCAAATTCAAACTTGAAAGGCGGAAATACTTTTTTCAAATAAGGTGTAATTGGACCTTAGTGCTCATTATGACAGGATGTTGCTGGGGCTATGGTCTTATGTGAGCCTAGGCATTTATTCAGATAGTGGTAATACCCAGGATTGTAATAGTTAATGCTAAAAAAGAAGAGCACTGGAACAAAAATGAAACCTTATGCTTACGGATTTAAAACAGTCTCCACATATTAAGAGAGACCTTTCTGAGTGCGATGAAAAGAGGGAGGAATTATCCACATTTGCCTGCTCCAAGCTTCTGAAAGCTTCCTCTGAAATATCTGGTTCTGGATACTGTTGAAAACAAAGTACTACACTGGATGGATCTCGGACTTGATCAGACTGGCAATTATTTTACCGAGTACCTCTTGTGTATTGTATTGCTGGTTGCATATTACAAGAAGATAGCACTGTGAAAGATGTCTGTTTTTTTAAAGGCATGATGTTCAGGTGGATTGATTATCTATTTGTTTATTTACTTCAGTGCCGAAGATGTCTTTTCAAGTTGTACATATATTTAATTCACATAAAGTGTGGTTAGGCCATACAGCTCATTATCACAGGATCTCTCTGGAGTATATGTACATAAAAAAAGATTTTGCATTTTTAGCTGTCTCCAAGGTCCACAGAGACCACAGTCGGACAATTTAGCCAAGGATATTCCTCGGGGAAAATGGTAAGATCTGCTCCAAAGCTCTCGCTTTGTCTGAACAACTCCCACTGACACTGGCAGAGACAGCACATACAAAACAAGGGTATACACAGCTCTAGAGAAACTGCTATAGGCAGTAGGGGAGGGTTATACATACCCACAAAGCAGGTTTCAACCATGTTAAAATAAGATGGGTTATTGTTAGTATGAGGTGAGAAATTTTTCTCTCTTCAATTAATAGAAGGCCTGGAACACAGAACATGCTGAGTTACATATTTGGCTGGGGAAATCTTTTGAAATATTTTATTATTGAAAAGGAGACAAGTGGATTTAAAACATATCATGTTTTTAGATGACTAAGTTTCCTCCGTATGGAAGAACAGGTATAAATATTGCATTTGAAAAATGTCACATTGATAAAAAAGCTACAGTTTCACCAATATAAAATATGAATGTAAACAACATGTCTGTCAGACATGGCTATAACATACTACTTAACACTGCTAACTTATAATATGTACGTATTATTGTTAGTTCTCTTAATGAAAGAAAGTAAAGACACTGCATAAATTCTTGAGCACGTTTCACTTTTCCAGCTGCCTTGTGCTGTAGAACATCATGCTAACAAGAAGTGATGCTAACAAGAAGCTAAAACCAGTGTAGCAAATGGGGCATTTAAATATATATAAACATACAGACATTCATATATAAATAGAAACTGGCTATTTTGGGGGAAATGAATGGATCCCTAGACAGACGTATTTCAGTTTAATATTACCTATATTTTCCTACATGGTAACCATTACAGTCCTGCTTAATCAGAAAAAAAATGGTTATGCTCACTGCTAAAATGGAAAGTCAATATCCAGCTATCATCTTCTCTTTTTGGGTTCAATACGAATTTTTTTCTGTCAAGTACAGGGCGCAAAAAGAATATGAATTTTGACATTTCCTCAGTCACTTCAAAACTGGCCTTGGGACACGTATACCTGCTAGCAAAAAGCTTGTGTTCATGTTCAGACCATTTCCACACAGACTGCTGCCATGCAGTATCACTGACAGTGCCAGAAACCCTAAATCTCTTTAAGGTTATAAAAAAGTGTATTTTGATAATATCTCCAAATGTTCTGCACTTGCACTGCCTCAAAGAGATTATTTTTATTCTTTCCTGCACCAAAATCCGTGTTTTCTGCTATGATTTTCAATCTCCACTTAAGTACAAAGCATCTACTTCATTACTAACTGAGAACTGTAGCTCAGTGCAGCAACAGGGTCATACCTGCATCTAACCACTACTGCAACATCATAAAAATGGTATTCCATTCACACTTCACACTAAACAGTTACTAAAGTCATACGTGATCATTAAGCTTTGCTCTTTCTGTTGCAGAAACAAAGACTAAAATGAAACAGAGAGGACAGAAGAAAACCGTTTGAGATGTTAAATACCTGATGATAATTACTAAGAAGACTGTGGGCTTGAGCATCTGATTAAACAGAGAGAAAAAATGACCCTTTGAACTTATAACCTACTGGGGGTGGTTTCTACTGCAATAACACCCTGTTTAAACCCTATGGCTACAGTACATCTGTGGTTCACTGGCTATAATTACAGCTTTAATACTGTAACTGTAGCAAACAAGTCCCATGGTGTATTAGACTAAACACACAAGGCATTTTGTCCTCTTGACTACAGCCTGTTTAATGGCATTTCAGGCTCCAGCACATACGTCTGCTCTTGGCCACGCACTCCCAAGCAGTTGAAGCTGGCCTGAGCTGCTTCCAAAGGAACACCGTTCCAGCCCAACCGGGCATTGGACAATTACTTGAGAATATCATTTAGGGCTGAAACTGATATTTATCTAGTGATTGAAATCAGCTGGGAACTCAGTTTCTGTTGTGTCAGCATTATGCCTTTCCTGGAGCCTTCGGGACAGTTGGTTTGGCTTGTTCCTGCGCTGGGCATTTACAGCTGGGCTGACGTGGCAGCTGAAGAAGCGGCATACCAAGTTTATTTGTTTGTGTTTTTTATTTTACTTCACTCTCTGCCCTGGCCCCTCTCCTGAAAAAAAAAAATCCGCAGGTCAGGAGAACTGAACTCACTTTAACTATCCTTTCCACTCCTTTTCAGAAGTCTGCAAATGCTCCCTCGCAATTTGTCACAAGCAGGCTCCCAGCCCAATGCTGGAGATTCACTTTGAGTCTCTTCTGTCAAACACATTACAATGTGCAGCCTCATCTCTATAGCTTCTCAGAAAGAAATAGGTGCCTGTTTAGGACGAGAGAGTGACCTATTGACACTGTTTAAATGGGATGTTGCCCTCTGCCTTGCTCAGATGTCCTGGGTTTTTTATCTCCAATCTCTAAGGATTGGTCAGTGGAGCTCCTGCTGCCCTGTCCCATGATGCACGTGTCTGTGGGCCTTTGCAACCCTCCCTTTAGTGTGAGGTTTTGTTCATCCAGCCCTCTCCAAAAGAGCAGCTTTTGAATAGCTTTAGTCTTCCTTAAAACCTGCGCTAAAATAAGTCATTAGCAGTCATTAGCCTTTTCCTGGCCCCGAGAGTAGGAAGCAGGTTTTTTTCCAAGTGGGATTTTGCTTTTGTTTTCCTCCAGTAAAATACAAATTTTCAGAAGCTTTTCTGGCTGTACCACTTCGTCAATGAAACCTCACAGTCTTGTTAATACTCCCTCCCATCACAGTTGGACACTTTTACTGACTTCGTACCACCCTTTTTGGCATTTTTCAAGCACATTATCCAGTGCTTTCTCCTCTATACCAAATTTATCTAAATGCAGAGTCACTCAGAATACAGAGGAGACCTGACATTTTGTCTGTGGGGTGGAGGCGGGCACTGGCCTTGAAAGCAAGACTGTGCCTTTACTTCCCCACTGTCCAACCCTGAATATCTGCTCCCCTGCCAGGACTGTAATCCATTCCCTTTCACAACTTCTACTTTCTGACAGTGCTTCCCACCCCCATGAGACATCTGCATCCCCGTGGCTGCTTCTTCAGATGGATAGCACGGGGATACCCCTCTATTCTTGCAGGAACTGCAGGGGCTTGTAGGGAGGGTGCTCTTTAGTTCCATCTGCGTTAGGTAAAATGTCCAAGTTCCTGACAAACAAAACATAAAGAATAAAATTCTTAGGGCAACTTTTTTTGAAAGAACAATCTTGTTTTTTAATGTGGAAAAAATTGTAGATTTTAGAAATATAGAACTCTAGCTTATGCCACTGACTACAGTCCAGTGGTAGCTGCTTCCACGCGCTGCAGGTAGAGTGCAAATCACACACAGGGATTTAACAATCTCGCACCACCCCACTGCTAACAACCAAAATAGTCATGGTCATTTTCTTAAAACGTTGGAAGAGCACTTGGCCCCCAATTAGGTCAAGGAAAGGAGACTGCACATGAATATTTAAACTCCCACTATCTTCCCAAACTAATATAGGTTAAAACTTTAAAAATAATATATTGCCCTTAATAATAATAGTAATACTTTGCAGGTCTGTAAGTATGTTTCAACCCAGGTTATCAAAACACTTTACAAAGGCAGTTAAGTAAGTATCATTATATCTATTCTACTCTGAGGTGACAATGACTTTGTGTCAGTTATAACTGCAGAACAATCCAATACTTATCCATTATTCAGCTTCCCAAAATAACCTGTAATTCTCTAGCAGCTCTAACAGGAAAACGGAATTACAAATGGGGCAACTGAAAGATCCATCCATCAGTGCATTTAATAGCTTATTCTCTTAATGGACAGAATTACCACCGCATTGCACCTATACTGCAAATAATAACAATTTGCATGTATACAGTGCCTTTCACCCTGAATGATCCCAAAGCACTAGACAAACTCTCTGAAGCACAGCTTGAGGAGGGCAGCCCCATGCCACTGTAATGCAGCCACCTCTGGGAAGGAATGCAGATAGCATACTGAAGCAGAAAGTTAAAACAACAAATAAGTTAGCTTTTTTAAAGGGAAGTTGGAAAGGGCGTAAATTCTCTTTAGTGCAGAAATATAGCAGAGCCCTTTCTGGTAGGCAACAGGAAAGTTATGGTGAGACAATCAGTTGAAAACTCTGTGGGGTTTCCTAAATAAACACACAAGCCAGGGCCCCAGCAGGTGGCCAGGTTTGATATTCAAATCATTAACATTTTACATGTGGAGTTTTCATTAGGACAAGGTTACCACATGATGGACAATCTGTATATATTTGCAGATGTGGCATGCATGGGAGTCAAACCTGTGCAAGGAGTATAATTCACAGCAATCTCTCTGCCCGAGAATAGCTGAAGGCAATGTCCAATCAAAGTACTGTCAGTGCACTGCTCAGCGAATAAATGAGTTGCTTTGACAGGAAATTCCAACAGCAATTTTAATTCTGATCAGGCTTCAGGAAGTGGAAAGAATAAAAACACATCAATTATAGTGACAGGAAGTTTTAAATCACATGGCAAGCAGCTGCTGCCAAAGGACACGTCTGCCAGCTTTGTTAAGAAGTATGGTATTTTGGTGTGACCAAAATTTTACACCAAAAGTTTACAGGCTGACATCAGTCCCTAATTGTATGTTATCCCACTACAAGGGTAAAGAAAATGACACAGTGGAGACAGCACACCGTCATTACAACAAATCAGAGAGACTGGTTTTTTTAAAATCCTGACCCCAAAAGGAACGTATTTATAACAACTACAGAACACACCACTGACTAATGATATGCAGTGCACGCATGTCTACCTTAATAAAGCAGGAGATCCCAGGAGCAAGGCAAAGAGACCATCGCTTCCTGAGTCAGCCCTAGGTTGCAGAACTATCAATGCTTTAATCATTATACATACACTGGCTTTTTTTATTAATTCATGTTGTAAATTATGACCACTGAAATGGATCAGGGATTCAAGCTGGGAGGAAGCTTGAAGACCTGTTTGATACCAAGTTCTTACTGTATGGTGCAGACTCAGAGTTTACTAAACAGCATCCTTCAGTTATAGGTTTAGGTGCTTTTCTTTGTTTCCTGTGTAAAGGCAGGTTTAACATTAATGAATTCTGAGCTAGATTTCTTACAGCAGAACCTAATTAAGATGGCCTGGGAATGGGATGGTGGGGCTGGGGTGGGCAGAGGGAGGAGGTCTCAGGCCATGTTGCTGATTTTCCTGCCATGGCATTGCAGTTCACTTCAGATTATCACTTCAGGTTATCACTTCAGGACAAATCATTCAAATGTATGCAAATTATTCTGGTCTGACTTTCAGATACACCGAAGCTGTTTTATACAGCCTTGGGACTGGAGAAGAGCTTTAAAGCTAACGCAAATGCGATTTACAGTCTCCCACAATATTGTAAAGCAGCCCAGATATACAAGGGATTTAGATCCCTAGGGTAAAACTTTGATCTCATTTTAGTCAGTGGAGATTTTGTAATTGGCTTCAGTATTTCTTCCCTATAGCCCAAGAACGGAATGGCTACCCCAGCTACATGACACACACCCACAGAAGGTTCGTTGGATGTGGTAAGTGCCATTCGATACAAAGTGATGGAAGGAGTGCGTTGATCTGCCAAAACAGTGATTGACTTGTATCCTACACAGATGATTGATTTATATCCTCCACAACTGAATTATATCCTCTGCTCCAGCTTCCTGTCCTGAGTAACTCTTTTTACTGCTGTCCCTTCACTGAAATGATCTAAGTGTCGAAGGCATTAAAGGGCTTCAGGGTGAAGACTGTTTTTTGCATGGGTGAGTGAGTGTAGGAGAGGACAATTTGCCCTCAGAAGAGTAGGTGCTCATGAGTTTTGCTAACTAGATGAGCAAAGATAGGATAGTATTTTCTAAACTACATAAAAAATATTCAACCAAAAGTGACTGAAATATTGATGCAGATTACGAAAAGGTCACAAAAAGTGTGTCACTGACAATACTGGCAAGCTTTGTATAAGGTTTTGCTTTTCAAAGAGACTATTTTTCAATAAAAAGAATACTGGAGGAAAGATTTAAACTAATTCTACATAAAATTTTTCATTATGTCTTTGGAGACGGTGTGAATACTGGATTCCAAAACAAAGAAAAAAAACCTGTCAAGATAAGACATGATACATCTTTTTATTTCATTTTAACTTCTACTTAAATAGTAAATGAAGCTGAAACATAAAAGTGCTCATAGTTTCCTGCATAATTATCCACATTCAAATCTCTCCTCAGGAGAGATTCTGTGGGCTTTTATCCAAGGATTTTCAAGCATTCAAGGAAGATACAGGAGCCAAATCTCATATTTCTTCTGAAGAAAATATGGTATAATTTCCTTATGCTTATAAGGATATTCCACATACGGACAATCTGGCCTGAAGTCAGAGCCAAAGAAAAATACAGGCAGACTTCTTAAACGTCCATTAATTTTGAAAGTCTGTTATTTTTATTCTATCTTCATAAAATTCTCCTTATATTCTGATAGAATCAGTCTTTCCAGTCCAAGAATATTTAAAAGAGATCTTACTTCTTATCCATATTTTTAATCACTATTAGGCTGTTTCACCCTAAAATGATGTCAGTCTATGTCTATGCAGATATATATCATTTCCAAAAATTGTTCAATATTTCAAATGCAAAGTTATGAAACAATGCACCAAAAATCACTTAATTCTCATTGCATGCAACTGTCCTGCAACAGGATAGATGACAGTGACAATAAAGTCCTCAGAAGCAGGTGAGAAACTCATCTTTAAAAAGCATGAGTGACTCCTAAGAAACATTTAAGGCAAGGGAAAAAAAGGAACTGAACAGTTTTATATACAGACATGTACATAAAGTACCTCCTAATGCCCTATCTAGCACTAAACCAGTTTGCACTTCAGTAAGCCCCTCAAATGGGCAAAAGAGTGAGGTGCGCAGAGTTCCTGCTTCTGTTTCCCAGTTTTGTCTTGCCACCAGTTACTGTTGACATCTGTGCACAGATTCACTTTCACCTTTCAGTATTGGCCCAAGCCATTTAGAAGGTTCTCACTCAGGTCACCTAAACCTGTGTCTACTCCGGAGGACAAGCGTTCCCTGTGGCACATGCCCGGTGTGTGCCTCAGCTTTATGCTGACCACCTGTCAGGCCAAGAGTTCAGGGTGCTCTTTCTCCCTCAACTGTCTCATCTTCTAGTGCCCTGGTTTCCTTTGGAAGAGGGAGGCACAATGTACTCCAGTCTGGAGCAATCAGGCACCAGGACTGAAGGACATGACACAGTGCAGACACTGGCGTGAGGTTAGGAGTAGGTCTGCTAGGAGTACCAGACAGATGAGGCTTTGGTGGCGGTTCTGAGTCCTCACAGACTTAGTTGCAGAGGGATTTTCTGGGTTCCAGGTGTGTAGGAAGTTCCTGAGAGGGTGGGCCTTGGACCAGAGGAAACTCAGTAGATGGTCTGAGCTGGAAAAAGGAGGGGCTGTGTTAGAAAATGTGAATTCAGGGGAGGTGAACAGGGACCAAATGGCCCTGTCAAGTGAAATAATAAGGTAGTAAGAGAGACTGGGAGGGGCGAGGCTGGGACTAAAAGAAAAGAATGGAGAAGTGGAAGGAACCTCCTCAGGGTAGTGAATTGTGTCCTGCACCGTAGTGTGATCTGCAGAGAGCACACAAGGATGAGGGTACATATACCTCTCTCCTGCTCACAGATTCACAAGCATTTCTTAACACTCAGCGCTTCCTATTGGCACTTCTGGGGACAGGATCCTAAACCTTCCATCCTCTAACACAGCAAAGGCTCTATGAGGTAAAAGCTGTGACGCTGAAAGTTGCAAGGAGAAGCCAGGAAATTGAGGAGTGTGGACCAGGAGTGAGAGAAAGCAGCATTTGCAACATCCATTGCCATATCCTGCCCAATATTCTTAGCAGCACAGTTCTATAAGATGCCCTTGCTCTGCATAAGGACTGTGGCAGGCTTGGCTGCACTTTTAAACTTCAGCCAAACTGAGAAAACTCCCGGCTTTCAAGCTGAGCTCATTCTTCAGTCCTCACTGTTGCCATGGAAGTTTCATGTGCTAATAAAAACTGCTATAAATCAGACTCTCACGTGTCTTCCTCCTTTGTTAATTAGTCACTTTGTGCAAAGTATCTACAAACTACAGAAATAAATCTTTATTTTCAAGGGTTCTGTTTCTCTCTTGCTTGTTTTTTTTTTTCCTCCTCTCTCTGCTTTTAACAACAAGATTAAAACCAACACCTGGACTCCAGTACTTTCATGTGGCCCTGCCTTTCTGCTTATGCCTGCAGAGGATCCACTGGTCCATTGTCAAGCCTGTCAGTGTTGCTGAAAAAACAGCAGCGCAGATACGAAAAACTACATGCAGATACGCAGTTCAAAGTCTACCCTCGTGCTCCCAAGTCTTAGCTTTTCTTTTCTTTTCTTTTTTCCCAACACTGCTGGCCAAAAGTAGCTCCAGGAACAAAGGGTTCTAGATAGACATGATGTTGTTTTAGAGCAGAAGAATAGAGAAATACAGATGGGAGCCACAAAGCCTGGCCACTTGACAACATTAACAAAAGGCAAAGAGTAGCACTGATTTAGCAGGAGATGGGTTAAAGGGCCTTTGATGCCCTGACTGATACTGCTTAGCGCAGTGCACCCTCCCATGTCGCGTGATGCAGTGTGACCTTATGGCTGTGCGATCTTCATTTCATCCAGCTCCATACACTTCCAGAGACAGACTTCCCATGCCAGGATGCAAACAGGCACAGTTTTGAGACTGCCACTTCCTCTCACAGCCTAAATCAGGGTTGTTTCTGATTTACGCTGCCTCCGCACAGTATCTAATCCACCATCTGAGAACAGACCCAACAGAGTTCCTCCCTGAAGCACACATTTGTCCCTCAGAGAACTTCCCCAGATGCTCAGTTGCTGGTACATTTAGTTCAAGAGCTGTTTGTGTTGACTGGCAGAAGCCTCACATTATCAGGCGGGGATATTGCAGCTGACCAGGCCAAGTTAACATCTCCTTTACTCTATAAGAGCAAAATTGCAGTGCAAACTGCAATTGCAGCATCTGGAATCAGGAGAGATGCAACACAATGACTCATTAGTCTGTGGTCAGACTTCTCCCAGTGCAGGATGTCAATTCTTCACATCCTTTCCCTCTGCCACGTCCAGGAGCAGTCTCTTAATTTCTTAGGAAAATACAAATATGTCTTTGTGGTTCTCAGCACTTCCTCCACATCCTCTTTGTTACTTCTCCATCCTTTACAATCTATTATTCATCTGCCTGCTTGCACTGTTCATCTTGATTTCTGGTCCCTCCCTATGGCCAGGAGTTATTATTTAGCTCACAGTGCTCCTGCAGCTCTTTAGCTCTTCATCATCCCACCAAGTGCTGAATGTCTTGCTTTTTAGTATTTTCTCCAAACCCTTTTCTGGTTTAGCTTATGACTAGTCTTCATCTGTATAACATTTCATCAGTTGGAGAACACATATGATGATTTATTGCTGTTACTACTATTGGCTAATCCTTGGAAAACTGTGTTAAAGATCACAGATGGATTTGAAAACTCAAGTGCCATCCCTCCAAGGAAAAGGTCTTATCTCCAAATGGTGGTTATCAGTTACTGCTTTTTCACCTGATACACTGCAGGACCACCTCCTGGAAAGCCTCTCCTCTGAATTACCTTCCAGTGAGGCCATATGGAGGGATCAATGAGATGGCCAGTAATATAAAACGGAGGTGCTGGTACCTGGTGATTTTGTAACCAGTTTTCTGTCCAACTGACCACAGCCAAAAGCACAAGAGCCATAGTTTATGAAGATGCCTTTCCATATACATCCAAGTTTTTCTGGTCTCTGCAAAAACACTGAAAGTGTGTAGACAGAGATTTCTCAGGAGATCATGCTACTCCCTGTAAAGATATGAGTTCTTCCTACATCCTGTTCCTTTGATTCAAGACATCTTGTTTCATTCATTCCCTGGGGAATCAAGATTCTTGCACAACTGAGATCCCAGCCTCCGAAGAACCATACAGACGGATTTGTACTTCAGTTTGACCACACCCAGACTCAAGACTTTGAAAAGCAAGTGCCTAAAACAAATCAATATCCTACCCCCTTTACCAAGACCTTGAGAAGAAACATTGACTGAGCACAGCTTGCAGGGAAGGCACAGACACTTCACTGCCTTTTTCACAGACCCTGCATGAAAGCACCGCTTACACCAGAGATTTGGAGAACTAGAATTCAGCCACTAACCCTAGTCAGCCATGAGAAAGACCCAGTCTGTTGCAGCATCTCCACATGTCTAAAAAATGCACTGAAATATTTGCTAAGAGGAATATCTACATGTCATTGTTGTTCAGTTTTATTACGGCAGCACCAGGAGTGCCCATCAAGATCAGGACCTTGTGCCTGATACAGATTTCAGTTTTCAGTGTGGTGACCAAAGGGAGCCAGATTATTGAATTTACTACTTCCAGTATAAGCAATCACATAAGAAGACTCTTTCATGTCAATGTGCTATTTGTACAGACAAGTGCTCAGCAGCACGGGTCATATAAGCTAGCCCACAATGACTGTTTCTGAAAAAAAAATTCTTTATTTTATTTTAAGATTCATATCTATTGACTGATGCATATGCATTTAACCATATATATAATTCACTTAAGTTTAAGAGACCTGATTTTAAATACTTCACCACTGTGTCATACCATGGAAACTACCTCAGGGCTACTAGAAAGGGGGTTCAAACATCCCTCATATAAAACACATCATTATGCATTAGAGGAAACTTCATTCACCAGAGAAGAATGGCACACCAGCTGGAGGTGAACACCATAAACCACATAAAGTTTTAATTAAATTCATTAAAAATGCTTTGTCTCTCAGTGGGTTTGGGGGCAGATAGATCCCTTTAACAATGGCCAGCACACAATCACGTTTGTCAAAACTAATAATAATACAAAAGCCTTTGCTCACCCTGGGACATTTTGAAAAAGTTCAAGCAAGTGTATTACTTTTAATATGGGGATTTATAAATTATTGCAAGATGTGGCTGGTCTTGGAGCAGCGTTGCTGTTTCTATTGTTCTTTGGATTGATAAAAGGTGTTAATAATAAAAGGCATATTTTTAGCAGCTGACAAAGTGAATCGACCTGGAATATAGAGGAAAGAAGGATATTTTCCTCTTAATATATACATATATAGGGAGAGAAAACTATTTTTCTTGATTGGTATTTCTTTACAGCACATATTCTATATACTGTACTGAGTATGATACACAATTACATTTCCTGTCCTTCAGAGCTTGCAGTCTATCAGCAAAGCAGGATACAACAAAAGCGTGTTACAGCACCAGACCTCCTCCTGCAAATGCACATACATGCTTAATGTCAGACAATCAAATATTCCAGGGGACTAATCATGAGCACAGAGCTAAAACCATGAATAAATATTTGTAAGATTAAGGTTATTAAGCAGGGTAAAAGAGGATAGCTATGTGGTTGCTTAGCCCTTATGTAAATGACTTTGTTTTTCAAAGCTGGAAAGCCTTGCAAAATACTTTTATGTTTAATCAAATCCAAATAAAATGATTCTACAATGTACTGAAGGACTTCACATGATGAGTCAGTGACAAAGTCAGCTATTTAGACTCATGGCAAGCACTTCATTTTGGTCCCAGTCCAGCTCCCATTGAAGTCAGTGGGAGTCCTTTCCCTGATTGCAACATGAGTCTTTGTTACTAAATTATCTCAAGCTGATGAACTGTGAAACAGCAAAGTTACTTTTACTAACCATACCTAGTCCAGACTTATTAGGGATATTTGTAAACTAGTACTAACTAGATCTGTAATTAGGTCTGAAAACATACTTACGGCATAGCTAATACATGAGAGTTGGGCCTTCATTTTTCATAGTTTGTCAAGAGGCTCTCACTCAAGAAATGGAAGGTGGGGAAAGGGCTACAGGAGAAGTAAAAGTGTAGAATCCCCATCATACACCTCAGCAAACAGGTCTGCGGTTTTCTTGCTCATTTCACAGCCATTAGGCTATAAATTTTAGATTTGAATCTGTATTTTCTTGCTGCTCAGTGCTCTTTGGGCCAAAGAATTTGACTGGCTTTAATTTTACTTTAGCATAAGGTATATGTCTTGAACATGCATTTGACCAACTCTATAATATGAAGATTAGGTTGGTAGATCAAAATCAATATGCTAAAACATAAAGTGTGGTGCATTAAGTATTGAGTCTAGACAATAAAGTCTTCTGACTAGTAAGAAAGCACTATTTAATTAAAGAAACGAAAGAGCATAGCCATTTTTCTATTCTTTCTCTCTCCTTTTGCCTTTAAATGTCAGCTGTAGAAATACTGTCCTCAGTTACACAGATTTTAAAGGAAAACAAGATGCCTGCTTTTTCACTTTGCTTTCACACAGGCACAACAAACAACTTCAAAGGAGAATATGTAAGAGATGAAGGAGCTGAAGAAAGGAAATAACAACAACAATAGTCCCAAGACTGTTTCAGGGGCTAAGGCCCTGAATCCAGGCTGATGACCAAACCAAGTAGTTCCCTTGGCATGGAAACCTGGACACAGACTAAAGGACATTCTGGATTAGGGTCCATATGCCACCTGCTAAGGTTAGGTTCAGCTTTCTTGGCCTGATTCACCCCTTCAAGTGAAAGATTAAAACCAAATGAAACACAGGCAAGAAAAGTTCTCATAATATAAGATGATGGGATGGATAGCTATAGTGTGAGCCTGACAAGAAGCAACATGGCTACAACTTAAATCCAAAAGATTTTAACATGGGGCATGTAATGACCCAAACCATACTATTGGCACAGGCATCATGGACCATCCTCTGGTATCACTATCAGAACCACGTATCCTATGTTGTTGACCTGACCAGAGACAACCATTTATCACTTGTCAGCATCCTCAGCAATGGATCTCCTCCAAAGTGAGAAATCTATCACCAAATTTTCTATCTCCAGAAAACACAAGGGCCCAAATTAAGCCCGTAACCCATGTCTCAGTACAATAAATACCAGGATATGATAGTATGACTGCTCCAAACATCCAGAGATAGACCAGTCCTATAACACGGTGATGATGAACATTCAGCTAGAATACAGAACCTCAAGTTTCTGGTACCTGGTTCAACAAATAACTTGTCCCAGACCACACGATATATTACTGGTTAAAGCATTCACCTACTAGGCAAAGCAAAGACTTGATCCCAGGCATCTTACACAAGAAACCTCCAAGGTTTGGCTACTAAGCTAGTGAATTTTTTAGATATGTATATATATACTCCAGCTTCCATTTGTGAAGACACCAGGTCAAGACAATTTTGTGACTCCATTCTGGAAGTTTAGTTTGAGCTATGTCTTCAGCCTGCACATCATCTGTAATGCAGTATCAGAGGACAGACAGCTCTTCACACTGTCACAAGCAAAACTGTTAGTGCATTCTGTGTTTCACAGCAGCTGAGTGGTGGTCTTGAGCATGTCACTGCTGACTAATTGGTGGCTAGGAGAGGGAGAGTAGGACCTGAATGCCAGGGTGGAGGTGACAAGAGACCAAACATGAAACAGCCATGATTAACGGCTGGAATTCCAAAATTCCCCATCTCCACAGTTGGGGCCAGACCTTCAGAAAAGTCCAGCTCCAAACCAAGCAATGAGATCGGCAAGAGTCCTCAAAACCCAGCAGCTACTACTGAGACCAGAGAGGCTATTTATAAGCTCAGGGATCTGCTTGTACCACACTTATAAGAACTGGACCTGCTTTGAGCTCTTATGTGGCTCTTATGTGAGGAAAAAAGAGCACCCACAGCAACAACACACAATCATAGACTTTAGACAAGTGTGAAGCTTCATAGCTCAAACCTAACAACTTTTATAAAAATAGTGATTATTTACTCACTTCCTGTGGGCCTTAAATAGGGCATTAACTTGCATGAAGAAAGAGCACTGTTTTGGAGACTTAGAGCTAAGACATACATCTAAATTAATTGTGTCTCAGAGTGAATTTATGCTAAGTTTATTTAAAATAAGATAGATGGGGGAGTGGCAGCCAGAGTTTGGTTGAAAAGTGACATTATTTGTGGAGACAGCCTATTGTATTGCAGAAAAAGAGAATTCCATCTTCTATTAACAGTGGCCAGTGGGAATTCACACTGAGACTTTTACTTTACTGACTTATTCATTTCATTAAAAGTTTCTTCATCCAGATCCTTTCTTCAGTTTTCACAGTGTCTCTTAAGAGCATGTGCAAGCAGGCAAAAGGATTCTCTGGAAAGGATCCAGCTACCACTGATTTCCAAGGAAGATCAGATCTACAATTCATCATTATAAGAAATACAGCATGGCTTTACACAACCTTGGGAACAGCTCTTGGGAAGAAGGGGAAGGAAGCAGGGCCCAGGGTTTCCACTGGAGGACTCTGCACAGGTGCTCAGGTCAGACTGCGAAGATACCCTCAGAGAACAAAGACCTAGGCTGGGGTGCATCCCCATCTAGCTTTAACACGGGTAATGATGTGGTTTGTGGCGAAGTCTCTTCATTTTACCCAACCCAGCCACTTGGCTCCCTCTCTAGCCAGTCTGAGGCCAAGCAGCTGACACTCTATCCTAGGCAGCTGGCCTCTCTTATGGTAATGAGCCAATTAAAGGAGACTATAAAGAGGCACAATTGGACCCCTTCTTAAGCTGTAGCACAGCTACAGAATTGAAGATAGAGAGGTAGTGAACAGGAGAATTTTCAGCTGCATAATTTTTGACCCTAGTACATCAGCAGTAGGGGTTAAAACAGAGGAGGGGATTTTGGCACGTGAATCTTTTTCTTTCCTTTGACTCATAAGTGCCAAGAAACAAATTCAGAAGTGTGACGGAAGAATGGGTGTCTTTTTCTGTACATCTTTTTAATGCTACTAATGAAGGGCTTTCCACGTTATGGCCTGTGTCTATTTCAGCACTGATTTTGTATCTACTTACAGGATTAGAAAGATTAAGTGCTAATTTGAGCACTGAGGATTAATAATTGCTACTTCTGTAATGCACATTTCTCTTAATCTTACCTTTTAATTCCAGTGGAGATTGATGCATGCTATAAAGCCAGAGTTTGCTAAAGGTATATACTGAATAGCGATCATCCACTAGGCCAAAGAAGGGATTACAGAGATGACAGGAATAAGCATGCTTTGGGCTTAGTTTCTGAAGAAAACAAAAAATCATGTCTTCATTGTTCTGTTGGGAGCACTGTTAACCCAACTTTTTCCCTTTTACATTTTCATACATATAATGTAATTTGAACATTGCTGTGTATAACACATTGTTAATTCAAAGTATACCAAATACTACTGAAATGATAAATATAGTAAAATGAGAACAAGGAACATGTGAAACAGCAAATAGAGAGAAATTAGCAACTACCTTTCCATCGACTGTTGACTCTAGAAATCATGGTGCTATTATTAGCAGGATAGTTTCCTTCTGTTCTCTTGTAAACCTCCCAGTTCAAATATATTGTTAGTCATATATTTGCAAATAAGTTTATAACTATTTGGCTGCTTCAGGGGGACCCATAATAAACCAGCTCAATATGGCAGTTGTTCCTATGTAGATATGGCCAGGATCTATCCCAGAGAGCAAAGACTAGGATGAACATTTTCATTTTCAGCCAGAAAAGGATTCAATTTGCATACAGGTGTTACTGGGCTCCTCTCTGAATTCATGGATCACTGCTACTTTCAGATGTCGGGACACAGTGATGGGTCAAAGGCACAGTGAGATGACTTGCAGCTAGTTAAAGAAGTTTGAGGTCAAGGCTGCTAACATCAGAGCTCTCGTTTTTCAGCAAGTGACACCAGATGTACCAGATTCTCATTCAATTACATACTTTCCATTGCAGCTAAAGGAACAGACTGAGTTCTGCACAAAGGACTATAATTTTTCTATTTTATTCTAGAAAAGAGTGGCTTCTCTCTTGAGTGGAGAATGTGATCCACTTTTTCAAAAGCATACAGAAAGAATCATCCATTGGGATCAAGTAAGAACTGCAAGGAGGGGAAGCAGAGCATTATCCTTCCCCATGCTGTGGGCAATTTCTTTAAAGCAGTATTCCTTTCATGCCCATAGTGATACTTGCACAACAGTCCCCCCCAGAAGAAGCTACAGCTTCAAAACTGATTCCTTTTTTAAGTGAGAAAGGCAATTAACCTGTTTGTTTGTTTTTCCATCTGCTAGTTGTGGGATCCTGGAACCTGGTTTACAAAAAGTGCAGGTGCAGCTGTGGCAAGTCTGTTGTTCTCCTTTCAGCCTTGTACAGATTTATTAGATGCATCTCCTGGGCTTGCATTTGCGGCTGAGGTATCTTGTGCAAGAGAACCTGGGGTCTGCAGAAGGCCAGGGCCACTTCGGAGCAGGAGGTTTCCATGCATATGTGGCCTGGTTTTCAGAAGACCTTCCTAAGATTCTGTTAAGATTGTGGAAGAGCGGCAAAGAGTCAAATCACTTGTTCCTCCCATGTAATGACACAATCAGAGAGGAAGTCTAAGATCCTTGAAAAGCTTCCTTTCCCCAAACCCGCTGTTGTGGGTTTTACTGCCATATTAAGGGCCAATCTTCTCTCTGTTAAATCAGTTCTTAGTAGTTAATTACCCAAGATTTGCTTATGCTTAATAAATTCTCAGATCTGCCTGTTCAAAACAGTTTAGCATTAAGAGGGCTTTGCTGAAAACCATCTTGAGTCTAAGAAAAACCCTTCTCCAGAAGCCTTTAGAGAGAGTCCTGGGAGGAAAGACAGGGGATGGGAGCAAATACTGCAGTGAAACCATTAGACCTTTCAAGCAACAGGCCAGCTTTTACAAATGGAGCAAGAATGTCTTACAGAAATCCTGCTTCAGCACACATATGCTACATATTTCAGGAGATTAGACATTTGATGTTTCCTCCTATTCCCAGATGCCGAACCATGAATGGCCACAATCTATGGCCTTTTCATCCTTCTTTCCAGAAAAAATCCTTGTCAGGGTCAAATACATAATAAGCAAAAATGTGGAAATACATCTTCCAAAGCCAAGCCCTTATCCTAATTCTTTACTACATAAAATCTTCTTGAACATGCTGGTAGAAGAAAGCCTTTGGAAGCGTACACCTACTCTTGGTAGCTTACCAGGTAAGGAACACAGACCCACCACACCTGGCCATCTAGCTGATATGGCTGTAGCAAAGGATAAAAAGTTCTTCAACTCCTTGAGGATCTGTACTTTATTAAATTGTACTTTACTGACTGTATTTTAAGGAGGGACTGGCAAGAACAGAGCTTGCAGTGGATTTCACCAGCGTATTATTCTCCTGAACCTTTTCGTAACACCTGCGAATGAAGCTTTTAATGCTCCTTTTTTAAGTTTCTAGATAATGTCTTTGGCGTTACAATTTTTTTCTTTTTTCCCAATGTTCTGTTTAATAGCTTGGGCTCTTTTTATATTTCTTTCATCAGCACTCCCATTCATACAGCTTTTCAGTATACAACTCAAGCATCTTCTACTAAATATAATTCTTGCTGTAGGTAAAAATAAGGCCAGTGTTTATCTGCATATGCCACCAGTAACTCTTGCTCATTTACAGCACCACTTATACACGGTGTGTTGGTTCCTCAGTGCACCACCAGAGGGAGCTGCCTGAATGCCTTTGAAAGATTTTTATGAACAATTTAAATTAAAAAAAAAATCCCACCTTGGGAATCTTATTATCTAGAAAAGGAAAGCAATTGTGACAGATAGAAAGAGGAATTATTGAAAGAGTGTTATACAGTACAATGCCTCAAATCTTCGCTCTGCTTCTTTTTAGTCTCATCCAATCTTGTACAGTCTGGTACAATAGTACAGAATAAGCTTTGTTGATTTAATCAAACAAAGCGGTTTTGAATTAGGGTGTTTATGCCAGCTATTGAGAGCCACAGTATGACTCTGGTGGGCTGAGGTTTGAGAAGAAAAGGGAAACAAGATTTTTATAGCTAATTAAAAACACTGAACAGATACATGATACTGCCTATGAGAGACCATAATATGTTTCTTACAAAATTAGTGTCCATTAGTACTACTAATAAGGCTCTTTCTCTGTAAATATAAAAACAGAACTGATGCCTCTTTAGGTTGTTTCTTTTTCTTAAGTAGTGATATATGTCCCAGTTCTGCTCTGCTTTCCAACACTTATCTTTTGTTTTCAACAAAGAGTCTCTGCTTGCCCAACCTGATCATGTCTAATGTCCTTCGATCCTTTCCACCACACATGTTTTCATGCATCTTGACATGTATGCTGCATGCTTAACAATGCGCAAATTTCTCATTAAATGAGGGGTTCAGAGATATTCTTGGGTCCAGACTTTTCTCACGCATTTCAGACTGAAGCTGAGCTCTGAGATTCTCTGGAAGGGAAAGCCTAAATAAACTCTTTAACTTAACTCCCAGCTTCTGATATATGAGTGATAGAGAAATTGGGCACGGGAAAGCTCAAGTATAATCTAGCTCAGTTCTGAGATTGGATTTTCTTAAGTACAGCATGGCTTCACAGAGCTAGAGCTGAGCTGCAGTCAGACATGGGAAGGTACAACATGCGAGTCACAGAATTTGCTGTGCTTAAGGCTTGCTGCATGTTATCTTATGAGATAGACAAAGTTAGAGTTCCACACCGCTTAAACCTGAGAACATCAACCCTTAGAAATCAGAAGTAAAAATAACTTTATCTATAGATTTTAATGTTGGGATTTCCAGAGGCCTGATTCATTTTTGTTGCAATGGGTTTGTCAGTTCTAGTCAAAGATAATTCCTCTTTCAGTTATCAGAACTCAAGATGGGACATAGCCCTCAGAATGAGAAACCTACATTTACTTGTCTACATGTAGCCCTCCGCTATTCAGCTAGTCACTGAAGAGCTAGTTAATGCAGTCAGTGCAGCCTAAAGAGAGTTCTGGTTCATCCTACAGTAGTCATCTGCATTTGGTAACACACAGGGATACCTAAATTTGTGTGTCTTGGTCTTATGAGCCTTAGACTGTGAGCACAATGCCCTCCCTCAGTGCTTTAAAAAGCCTAACTTTCAGGAACATTAATTCAGACAATGCCAAGGAGAGATGCAGAACCGAACCCAGCTATTAGCCTCTGAAGTTTCACCTCTGTTTTGCCATTTCATTCTGATCTATTTCCAAACTGAATACAGAGCTCATTTTTCTTCTTTCTCTAGGAGCTAAAATGTCCTCAGTATTTGAGGATAAACAAATAGAGCACGGGTTTGAATTGCTTCCTTTGCCAAAACTGGGCAAAGATTTGTGGTGTAGGAAGAGGTCTTCCTGCTCATGAGGTGAGTATGGTAACATGCTAGTTTTCTCCACATGGACAACCATCTGTCAAAGATGATAAACAGGCGAAGTACAGAGGACCTCCACTGTACTGTAAGTCCAGATCTCCTTCCCCTGTATAAGGGATCTACTTTTTCAGCCATGCATTTCAGACTATCCTACTTGCAATGAGAGTTTGGCAAGCCAGAAAAGTGAAACAGCGGATTTTATCAACCAGGAAGTAGTGTCTACCTCATGACAAACAAATAATGACATTGCTGATATTGGGCATCAAAGCCAGAGAACTCATAAACCTCCATCTTCTTGCTGCCCCCCTGGTTTTGAGGGGAGCCAGCTCACAGGGATAGATCTCTTCTCAGTGCAGGGACAGTGTGCTGCTTCCCTCACTGAGGTTTTACCTCCTAGCACATTAGAGAGGAGGAGAATGGTGGCCTGGGGCTGAGGCAGGCGCCCAGCAAGGCTTGAATGTACAGGCTGTTCTCCTATCTGTAAAGTTAGCTTGTATGCAGATATACAGACATCCTTCCTCTGCTGAATGGCAGTGAGGGATTCTTCCTGGGAAGAGGTCAGGCCATGGCTTTCATGTTGCTGCTTTCTCCTAGGTGTGCCTTCAGGAAAGCAGCACTTGAGATACTTTGGAAGGTCCAACCATCAAAGGTTACATGAGACTGCCATTGCGGGGCAGTGTGAAAGTCTCTGCACAGTGAAGGAATATGTCCCAAAGACCTCTCAGAAAATACTCGGCATAGCCTAGGTCTTAATTGACTTCAGAATGGAAAAGGCAGCACAAGTGAAGTGTCTTTCAATGCCTGTGAATACCTAAATTCAAGTTCAATTAGAGGAGGAGGAGGGGAAAAGTAGAGAGCACATTTTTTTCTCAGGTTCCAGAGCTAAGAGCTGGGTGTTTTTGAAGTCATCCCATACAGAAGCTTATTGTGACCTAAATAAAGTGAAAGAATTGGGTACTTGTGATCAAAGGGCTGAATGATGCATATACACATCTCCCTGAATAACGGAGTGGGAGGAGGAAATGACATGTCATTATTTCTCTGAAATAAAGAGAATTACCTGTTCTGAAAAGAGGAATTAATCTGTTTTTATGCAGTGAAGAATAATGCCATATTATGTCTTCTAAAATTAGCAGCTGACTAGCTGAGACTTCAGTGTTCATAGCATCTGGCTCTCTGGCAGCACACTGTACTTACCGTAATGAAGCTTTCCTTTACTAGTTTTATAAAGACTAGTGGAGCATAGCCATTATCACAGACAGGGCCCACATCCCTCGAGCTCCAAAACAGCAATCTCTCTAAGGTACTCCACAAACCTTGATAATGACATTTCAAAAAGCTGCAGAACTTTGAAAGAAGGCTAATTCCTCTCTTGGTGACTTAATCTTACAGGCAAAATTTTTCCATCCAGCTGTAGAGCTTTATTAGTTGTACTTTTCCAATCCAGAAGCAAGTTTGTGACAGTCTCATCCTAAAATTCTGCATTTTGATATTTCCAATAGCCAAGGCACGCAGCTAAAGAATAAATTCTGAAAGCTAAATCAGACTCTTATCTACGTAAATAAAGTGTTTCTTTATTTCTTTTCTCAAACTCTGAGACTTCGGACTGAATAAACTGAGCTATAAACATAGTAACAGTTAAACTCTTTTTCTTAAGATGTGGCTATGCACATGGATGCACAAGAACAGTGTAGAGACTTCGCAAAACTGTTCTCCCAAGGAATTCTCCTCTATTTGCTGTTAGATGTTCACAGTGCCATTATTAAGGGCTCAGCATTCACAAAGAGGTTTAGGAGATTAAAAAACTGAGAAGTAATTTTTAACACACTTGGGAGATCAAAATCATGGAGCTTATTTACCCCCTACAGAGTTTCCAATTAACTGCCATTTCAATGGAATAACCAACTTTCCTGACTCTTCCCTTCTAATGGAAGGGCCATATTCACATTTAACTCGTATGTAGAGAATACCCTAGCAGCAGATCAGAAAAGAAATATAATCTCTGCTTTCTCTACCGCTCATCTGAGATAAGTGATTGGGTGATATTTTCACTATGTTTAAATATTAAAACTTTTGTTGATGCTGTTTCCTTGTGTGTGACAACACATATAATATGAAAGACTGTAAAATCAGTCATAAAATACACCTATTTCCTTCTGACTTTTTTCATCACAGCTTTGGCCTCATCAGTCTAAGGTCCATCATCTCTTGAGCTTGCGCTTATTTCTTGCCAAACACAGGAGGAACAAGAGCTTCCTTTATGTTGAGGAATCAAGACAGACTCATGTTACCCTCTGTGCTTGCCATCTTGACTGCCAGGTTCCACAGCAGCACCATGGTTCTTTTTCCTTGAAGGGTAGGAGGCTGTCCTCTTGTCCACTCAAGGAAAGGATTTTGTAATAATTGAAGAGCTCCTTGGAAAAAAGCTTTACTATCCAAAAAGAACCTATTGGAAGAAGAGAGGTTGGCTTCTTCAGAAAGGCAGGTCAGCTACTGAGCACCAGACTTGCAAGCCTGAGAGAGGTAAACACATCATAGGCATGTCTTTTACTCCCTGCATCCATAGGCTTTTGTACTGAGCAAAGGCATTGTGTCAGGGAGGAAGGACACACTCTTCATCTTCTCTAACAATGACTATGATAATGCTCCAGGGTTGAGAACCTACCAGTCTGAAGTCAGGAAGGCATGGCCTTAGCAACAAACCTCGTCCCTTCAGGGCTCCAGCAGCTCTCAGGAAGACAAGCAGAGATTAGCTGGATTGAACTATGGAGGCTTCTAAAACAGCTTCTCCCTCCTCCTCTTCCCAAAGAGGCAAAGGCATCAGGACATACTGCTCAAGAAGCTGCATCCAAGCAATAGGATGGTGATGCATGAAGGCACAATTTCAGAAAACAGATGACTAAGGTTTAGAAGGTAAACTTGTGGTCTGAGAAAGTGGAATCAGACTATCTAGCACAGGAGTGTTCTAATCTTTTAAAGACAGAAGTGGTAACCAGTTGTAGAAAAACAGCAGGTTATGTTTATCACTGCATATCCCCTGACAATAACTTATATTTAGGCAGATTTACTCCTACACCTTTTGCAACCTATTTGAATATTCTTCTTTTGTATGGAACCTGGTGAGGTTCTACATTACCTTCATCCTTAACAGCAACAATTATAATCATGCCTCAGATAGTTCTCTTTACCCAGTACTGATCTTTTCAAGATTGTTTTCAGTTGTTCTTCTGCTACGTGCTTTCTAATAATGTCCAAACTATACCAGGCTAATGCGTAGTTTTGAATTCAGTTTAACTGCTTTCAGTATAACTACAATCAGTTTCACCAGTACAACACCGTCAAACATGTAGTTTAAGTAACAGTTGGATAAGCACTCCTGTACTAAGTACCCAGGGTATTTATTTAAAAGCCAAATAGCTAACAAACAGCTCCACGAGTACAGATAGTATGTCTGTCAGCAGACAGAAGGTAGGACTGTCCACATCAAAGTGTGTAAGCCTCCTTTTTCAGCACATGTAGCTAAACTGTGACTTCTCTTCTCCTAAGATTCACCTACTAGAGGGGAACACAATTGCACTGACCCAATATACTAGGGCACCTTTCCATCACTGCCTCTTTACAAAGCATGGAACAAGAAACTTCCTTGAGAAAGCAAGAAAAATTAAATAAAGCACTATTTTAATTATATTCGTAATGATTTATTTGAAAATACGTTCTCATTACACTGTTATCTAAGTACAATCCATTGTAAGGCAGCAGTTTGGTTCCACCTGAATTTAAAGTCATTATTATAATTATTCTCACCAGAACAGCTATTAATCATATAAACAATACCTGGCTTGCAGAAAATGTGATTAGCAGCTATATTATGATTTACTATTATTTTTCTTACATTCTTTAAGTCTTACTTAAAGACTTATTTTCTATAAGAATGCTTTTGGAAAAAAAGAAGTAAATATCTTACCTTCAGATTGATGTGTGGCAAGAGGTGTCTGGGTCTCCTTGGAGTAGGACACCACCTCCCGAGGTAAGAAATCAACCTGGGTAATCTTTGACACCCGTAGCTTGTGCAGTCTGCGTCTAAGATTGAATACATGACATCAAAAGGTTAGTCATGTAAGTGTAAAGCAGCATCAGGAAAAAAAGCGATAGTTTTTATGAACAAGATAGAGAAAAATACTTAAATATTTTCTAAAATGAAACAAAATACACTACATATGAGAAGCATCTAATTGCACTGAAGAAAATTAACCTGGGAACCATGGGCCGTAATAAATTATAGTTACTGAATCTCTCTGGACCTAGATCAGATAGCTGAGAGAGACTGTAAATGGGAGAGAGAAATCACCTGCTGATGCCCCTCATAACTATGCAAAAAAAAGGTCTTCTGTATCATACCTGTATTACTGTGACGTTCTGCCTGCTCAAGAGAGTTAATCCTCGGTCTGAGATAAACATAGTGGAAGGGCATAGTGGGCATAAAACAGATAGGCTGGATCAGGAATGAGAGGAAATGAGCATCTCTCTCATATCTGAGAGCAATGATAGTGCCTTTAACTGGCAAAGTGGGTAATTTCTATAAAGGAGGAGATTCTCCCTTTCACAGGAATCATTAGCAATGGAATTGCTGTAGGTTCATGGTCACTGGAGTGCTAATGCAATGGTTGCAGGGGAGCATCAGGGACACAGCTGGTACAGGGCAAGTACAGCCTTCTACTGCTTTCCTAACTAAGTAAAACACATGAAATAAATCAGTAAAGCCAAATAACACTGTGACTAGCTAAGGGAAATAGTTATGGAAGAGACAGATGAACATGATCACGAACACTTCTAGTCATACACAGTTTACTCAACAATTGGGGAAAAATCAAATTGTTTCCTGAATATTATTTGATTACCTGTAGAGAGGGAAGAAAAACAAACGTTTACTTGCAAATGTTGTACTGGAAAAATTACCAGCTTTCATCACAGAAAAGAATAAGCAAATAATAAACGGATCAGATAAATAAATCCAGTTGTCTAGATCAACATGCATAAGCATGCTTATACATTTATGGGAAATAGATTCATGGATGCAACGTTTCTGAATTGCCATGCTATTACAGAAACCAATTTGGAAAAGTAGCAAATTCAAATACACTATCCACATCCTTTCTCTCCTCCAGATTGTCAGAAGAACAGAGGTCAAAGGCTTTTTATCTAATTCTTTTATAGTGGTTTAGGTATTCAATTAAGACTGAGGTCTGAAAGGAAATGAGTCTTGAAAGGAAATTGGCATCATTGGATGACACCTACTGAACTCTTCAGCTGGTTAATGCTACATCAGCTATATATTTTTCTAATCTATTTTCCTGGCTGAGTTTTATTAAGCTGAATGCAATAAGATTCAGCAGGTAATCAGTATGAATCAGCCATATCACGTAGCAAATCACTACAGCAATAATAGTTCTTACAGCTTTAAGTCTGTCTTGTTCTGAAAAAAGAAAAATTAACAAGCTTTCCCTCCTTACACCAGTCTGTGACTCTGCCAATAAGAACAAAAGCAATGATTGTCTGAAAATCCTGCATGATGGCAGAAAAACTTCTGCACCTTATGATACTTTAAGAATCTGTAACAGCTAATAAAAGTCTCAGTATCGTGTTACTTTTCTGTAGTTGCTTTAACTGAGGGTCAGTGTGAATTCAAGCTTTAAGAAACAACACCCTAGCAAAATCACATACGGTTTTTCCTCCTCCACAACTAGATTTCAAACCATCGTTGCCTACTTGGTCAACTACTCTTTCCTACTGTAGTCAGTCCTCTGCTATCCCAGGCTACTGAAGACAGAAATAAGCTTTGCATTGAAACAGCTTCTTGACTCAAGTCTTTGTTAGGCATCAGTACTCTAATTAATTCTGTGTCTAATCTATGCCTAATTTAGGCCTATGTGCTACCTGCGTAGAATGTCACCCAGTACACCAAATGGCAACAGCTTCCCATGAGGTCATTCCGTAGCTCCTTGAGTGACCAGGGGGATGATGGGGAACATGGACCCTAATGGAGAGCTGGATTTAACTGCTAGATGGCTTAGCTTCTTTGTACACTGTTAACCAAGAAATGAGTTACAGACCAGAGCACTTTGCTGAGAGAACGTGTGGAATTTTTCACCCCAAAAATTCTAATTTAGGAGTGGCTGAGGGCTGTACAAATGTCTAGTGTCACCCATATCCTGGTAATTACTGCTGAATACCAGGAGGTCCTCCTTCCTCTGAAGGTATGTGGCCTCTTATTTCTTTTTGCCCCCATTAATCAACCTATAATGGTTCTCATATAACTAAAAGCTGGCCTAGCCCTTGGTCCCAAGCACTTAGGTACAGCAGGACTATTCTTTCAGTACCTGGACTCTACCAAACATGGACTGTAATGCCCTAATTCCTAAATCTTTTTTGGGCAGCATTCAACTGTCTATTGCTTTGTCATCCACATTTTTCACCTGAGATGCTCATAAGCCTTTTCATTTACAGCTTGCTGAAAATTCACCTTAGAGAACACAGACACTTTGATGGATCTCTTTCCAGACTGCCCATGGGATTTTAAGGCAAAATTTATGCCTTAAAAAATATATTCCTTTGTCTGTAAGAACCAGAACAAAGAAGTGTCTGCTAGAAGTTTTAAGCTACACACATCATTTGCATGCTGACTGCAGAATTTCTTTGGTATTGGTTTGTTTTTCATTTGTTCTCATGTCACCAGCGGTAAGTCTGATCCTTCCTTGCCTTGTTTTTCAAGACTGTTTTCTTTCAAAGGGGCAGGATTCCTGTTACGGAATACAGCCGGCAACATGTGGATTCAATCTTTTTGGCGTGCTTCTTCTCTGCCTTTGCACTGACTGCTCATAAAAGACTGAAGTCTTGTGGGTACACACAGTTTTACCTCTACATGAGTCAAACAAACCACCTTGCCTTGCACAGCCATTTGAGGAACCTTGCTTGTGGGAGTGCTCATGTTTCAATCGCAACTTCTGGGAGAGGGCAGGTGAGATCTCTACAAGGCTTCTGTATCTTAAAACAGCTTGAGAAACTCTGCCATTTTGGTATTATTCAGGTAAAGGAGAATATGGATCTATTTGAAGCCACACTCAAATGGAAATTACAAACATTCCTAACAGTTCTGGAGGCAGAGAAATCCTTTTTAATATGCTACGTGGATGGTTTTCACTCTTTTTGATCTTCTTTCCCAGTTAATAACTCTAACGCCCATAACTGTCTCTGGGGGTATTGTCAATCAATAATTAAAGGAAAATTGTAGTTTTCTTTACAGCCTTCAGCCTACCGAAATTCACAGGAATTGCAAGAGAGAAAACACCAGGAAGTAGCAGAAGCCTGAGATATTTGTCTGGAGATTCAGAGAGGCAAGTCTATAAGTTCATAAGCAGAGCAACTTCAGCAGCATAGAGATTTGATTTTGCCCATAGTAGATAAGCTGTTCAAGCTATCAGACTTTTCTTGATACTATACTGCATTTGCAAGGAACACTTTTGATCCTTAATACAGTGGCCTTTTAAACTATAAACACATTAGGTGGAGTTGGCTAACTGCACCATTTAGGTTATCTAAAGCAAATAATTTTTTCAGATGAATTGGGTAGAGAAGTTCCATCCCAAACTAGAAAACACTAATTTTAGCCCTACCATAATTAAAAAATGCTTAACTAATCTGAACTCAACTAAAAACACAACTCTTGGACTATGATCATACTTAAAAGCACAACTGTAAGCACATATAAAGGAAATCCTTTATAGGATCCTAAGGAAAAAGAGGTAATTGTTATTGCATGTGGAAACAACATAACTATGACAAAGACAGAAGGGAGGGGAGGAAGTACCTTGCAAATGATTCAGAAAGAAAAGTCTGAATCAACAGGTACAAACAAGACCACTGAAACTGTACATGCACATTAAAGTGCAACAATAATAACATTTCATCTGTAATGAAATAGTTATTTGCATTGTTTTTCAGGCAACAGAAATAGCAGCTTATCTTTTCATGAGCTTCTTTAAAATAGTTGTTTTTTCCACAAAGATGGCTTTGCTGAAGCTTCTCATTAATGCTACTAAAAAAAGGAAACTTAAATTATGGTCTTTTTGAGTGAAAGCAAATGAAAATCACATAAAAACAGCTAAACTGGGAAGCATTTTCAACATAACTCTTGCAAAGAAATGATAAATGAATAACAAAAGAGCTGACATATACCCAAGTTCAGAGTCAGACTGGAGCTGCAGCACTGAGGGGTCTGTGTCCCATTGCAAGGTCCTAGGGTGGTAATCAGCCGTGCAGCACAAAGGGAGGGGGGAAAAGAACACACAGAATTAACTGAAAGGATGAACAAAAACCCACCTCATTAATTACATGCTGTATGTATACATTCAATTGCCAAGTGCAATGGGGAGTCAAAGTAAGTCAAACAATGTTTGATGGTAGTCTGTGACAGGGGCAACTTATTAAAATTACATATTATTGGTAAACAAAGGGAAGAAGATGGGTTTCCTTTCAGATATTGGTTTATAAAACATAACATTTTTCTTTTTCTAAAAGATTTCTAACTCACTAACTATGGCTGATGAATTCACAATAATCCGTAAAATTTGCAGGCAGAATTCATTGTAATCATGTTTTTATGATAAGGTCAACAGAGCCATGAACTCCACTGAATAGTTTTATTCCTTCATATATTCCTGAGCCTGATGATAAACCATCTTGTAAACAGTGCTCTGGGCCTAAACATCATGCAGTGCATATGCCAACAAGGAGCCCATAAATGCCAGCTCTGGCACATTCTGAGGCATCTGGGACAAATAAACAAATTCCTCTTCTTTTCATCCAGATAAAATTTCCAGGGGGAAAGGGTAACGAAACAGCTGGGGGAATCAGATCTATGACAGTCTCTTAATGGACTGCTGTCATACGGGACTGTCACAAAATGTATGAATGCTCCAGAGGTGTGGTCTCAAGTATAATTTTGTTCTTTGCACTGCAATGCAACTTGCCATGCTAATATCTGTAAAACACTTTGCAAACACTCACAGAACCCTCCAGGAATCCTGTGAAATACTTCTAATCCCCCAATTTAGAAGTGCAGAAATTAACATGTTCAGAGCAAAATTTTCAAAAGTGCCCACTCATTCCCTGGGTCTTGATCTTACTTTATTTTGCCTCCCTAATGAAGCCATATCTCATATGCAAGAAATCTGCCAGAATCTGTGACAGAGTCAGGAAAAGAACTGTGCCTCCTGAACACCTTTTCCTGTAAGACAAACACTAGATTGTGCACTGCTCTCATTAGCAGAGGCTAAAGCAAAGGAAAGCATATCTCCACTCCTTCACTAAAGCAAGCAAGTCATGCAGACACACTGAATAATGATGGTCCTCAAAATTACAAATTCCCTTCATTTCTTTTTAAATGCAAATTTTAAATATATGGAGAACATAGTTTTACCAAGTTCATCCAAAACCAGCCATGTAACCAGCCATGCTCAATTTACACGAGCCCTTCTGCAACAACAGCAACCTCTGCCAACGAATCATCCGTACAAACTAACAAGTTATTGAATTATATTAGAAGTAGGTCTCTTAAAGCTGTATAATTACTGCTACCTCCTGTATTTAGTAAACTGACTCATGCTATTGCCAATGTTAACTCACTCTCTGGAGAGATGAACAAGGGCATGCGCTGCACTCTGTCATGTCAAAGTGAAAAATAATCAATCTCAACACCCTGCATGTACAAAAAGATTGAAGAATTGTAATACCAAGGTGCTTTTCCATGCAACACAAGGGCACTTACTCTCCCCAGCTTCTTAGGATCTGCAGTGATGTGCATTGTATGAAAGACCTTACAGCAATACAGGACTTCTCCAAAATGAAACAGAGGATTGCAAAAGGGTCAGAGATGAAGCAATACAGTAATAAAGAGCAGAACTTTTCCCTGTAATTTGACTGTAACTCAGGTACAGTGGGAAGTAAAATGGACATAAGGATCTGAATGCCTGATGTAAGGCAAAAGTGTCCGTGACTAATGCATTATAGATATTCCATTAAAAATGCTGTGTGTGAAAATGACTCTTGTAATATTACCAAGGTCAGTAACATATAATGGGACTTGCTATGCAAATGCCAGTTTCTCATTTTATAGCTGCCTAGGGCTACTTATACTTGCACACCCAGGTCTTCTGAACACTTAAAAGAAAAATATACATAATCTGTATACATACACATTTTCCCCTCCATCTACTTTCAAACCTAGAAAGTTTCCCCAGCGATAAAGAGTATTCCATTAGAAAGAACTCCATTACCATCTGATTAAAACAAGAGCTTGCAGTAGGTCTCTGAAGAGACATAGAACTTACACTCCATCTCTCAGAATCCAGACCGAGTTGCAAGAGAAGCTACATTTACCTAGCATTCAACTGATGATTGCCTAAACTTAGTAAGTTCTGAGATCTCACACACTCAAGATAGCACTCAAATCCTCCAATTATGATAAAAGTAATGCCTACTGCTAGAATTCCCAATGTAAATAAAGCAAATTAATCCTTATTCTAAAGCTGCACCTTCTAGGATTTGGGGAATCATTTGTTAAATGCAGTCTGTACATGTAATGAAGACCTGTTTTTTCCCTGAAGTACTTCACTTTCTGGCTTCTCACATAGACACTTAACCATTCTTGACATTGATACATACTTTTAATTGCAACTCTCCTTCACTCCCAAATACTCCTGTTTTAAACAGTTTCAGTGGATTTGCAAAACATTTCTTAGATTTGTGCCCCAAATGGTAATTGTTTCCTGTGCATCGTCATGTTACCACTCTGCAAAGGCTTGAAAATAGATTTTGGGTTGGGTTTGGTTTCGTTTGGTTTGTTGGGTTTTTTTGTTTGTTTTTACAACAAAATCAATTCATTGTTGTGTCCTCTCAAGCTTGGTTGAACCAAGTTACCCCAGAAAATGAGGTTGTATGTAGCAGATCTTCGAGTTTTGAGTCTCTTGCCCCAGGAGACACAGGAAGTAAATGGCTGCACTTACAGAACAGAGGCTGGGAGCATAGAGACTGACTACAGGTTTCAAGGAACAACACTGGTTTGCCCTTTGCCTTTTCCTGCCACCTGATAATATGTCTACAGATCGAAATGAAAATGAGTGGACAGTAAAGACATGTAATCTGGGCCTATGATTTAGCCAGTTTAGACGGCAATAACACAGAAGAAGAAATAAAACAGATTCTAAGCATACTCGCAACCCAAGGACATACAATGTTGAACAGCCTGTGCTCATCCACACTAGCAAATTAAAGCTAATTTGTTTCTGCTGAGAAGACATACTGTATGGCATTCTCTGGTCATTTGGAGAGCATTACCTTTATGCTTGTTCTCCTGTGGATAATACTCAAGGGGGATTGTGAAATGCCATTGGATCCCAGAGAAAAATCAGTGCCAATCTTTTCCAAATTTATTTTTATCAAAGTTAGAGTTCTTTTCCCAGAGGCCTCTTCATGAAAGAAAAGGGTTAGCTGTTACACCTCTTTTTCCTTTCTTTCTAGTAAATGAAAACTGAAATTAGCCTTGGGACTTCTAGTCACCCAAGACAAGGCAGAAGGAGTGACTTTACAGACCCCAAAGACCAGTGCAAGTGCTGGTAGGTCAGCATTGAGGCACAGGCAGGAAGTGACACTTCTGCTCCCATTCTGGAAAGCATAAGTGGATGAAAGTCCTCCTGAAGGTTTCAGTGGATTTTGACACAAGTCTACGTAGGAAAAAATGAAAAGCATTTTACATTACCATTTTAATGGGGAAAAGAGAGTTCCAAGTTATGTTTTGCATTTTATGTACATTTAAAAAACCCAAGAAGAATGATAACAATCAGAACAAGGTCAATAAATGTTTTTGAAAGTAGGGACAGATAAAATGGAAGTATCCTCTTTTTTGCAAGTTAGTTTTCATTCTGATGTATGTTTATGATGCTGTTTAGGATCTCTTTTCTACTTTGTGAAATGAGTGAATCTCTGCTATGGGGACAAAGAAGGCATGTGGCTAAGTTGGGACCACCTTACATTATCCTTCCAGCTCATGAGAAAAACTCATATCTAGTGAGGGGCAGAGCAACATCTGACCAATTCCAGCCTCTTACAGCATAACTAACTCCAACCTCAAAGGAAATAGGTGAATACAATTTTAGTGAGGTATCCCTGTATTGAGCCTATTTCCAGTGCTGTACAGGAGGTCAGAGAATATGATATACTACTTCTTCCTGATGTCAAAATTTATGAAAGCAGACAGATCCTGCTCTGTGGGAGACAGTAGTTTGTTTGAGAATTAGACCTAATACGGAAAAGCAGTGCTTCCTTGGACATTCCAGCACTTCCATAAATCTCCTGCAATCCATTTGAGTTGAACCCTCTCCTGTGGGTAAATTGAGCACGCACAGCATGGGAAGAATCCCACAAATGGAAACTTACTGAGCATGAGAGGCCCTGTCAGGACTGAGCCAGATCAGACCATTCCCAGAAAGCACAGACCTTACTTTCATCAGAACTACCGACGTTGTTTCAATGCTGGTTGTTATATAAGTCTCCCACATAATAATAAACAATAGCCCTGCTATCAATCTTTCTTTTACACATTTGGTGGACAACTGCTGCCCTTGGCTGATTGCAGGACAAAAACAGTGTAACTATGATCAAATAATAAATTGTTCTAAAGCAGTAGGAAAGGAATGAGGATTTTAAGATCTTGGACTGAGACTTAATAGAGAAGGTACAAGGGTTATTACCTCCCTTAAAACTGATTCGTTTTCATATTGTTCCTTTAGATCTCTCTATTTTAGCATTCTCTAATGGCTCTATACTGCAACCTTAGTAATATCCTATCTACTTGGAATTTAGGACAGCATTCTTAGATGTACCAGTTAATTTTGATACAGTGCATCTCCTTTCTCCCCAGTCAGTAAGGGAATAACCTGTAGAAAGAAAACAAGTGGAAAAAGAGAACAAGATGTCATCCACCTATGAAAGGGGATGGATGGTAAGGCAACTCATGAGATTTTTCTATTTTGAATTCATGTCCAAAGCATTAGGGAGATCCTGATTCAGAGCAAATTTTAAGAAGACAGAGATAATTGCAGAATTCAAGGAAGGAAGTGAAAGTAATTTGAACAAAAACATTACCTGTTTTGAATTACTATTACACAGGAAAAACAGGTATTCGACCGTGTGGATGCCCCATGGAATCTTACTTCCAGAAGATTTTATTCTAATTGAATAATGTCAATTATGTAGATTAAAAATGTGGAAATAACGAAAATAAAATACAAATAAAATAAAATATCTGAGCTCTTTAAAAAAGTTCCCGACCTCCACCTGCATTAACAACGCACAGAGCCTGTCATCTAAAACTGTCTGAAATCCATGAGAATTTTTCAGCTGATTTAAGAAACTTTGGATCTGGCCTTCATGATAGCATATGAAACATGTAGGCCATCAGCACCAATATAAATACTTATTAAATCACAGTGATAAAATGATATTGAATATCCTGAATCATAGTCAGATTGCAGTACAACTCAGCTCTGATAAATGCCTCAATCCAACACTTTTCATTCAACCTGTGTGCAACATGCTGGCAGCTTTGTTCTCACTCTGCTTCCCTGAAGCTAAAATCAAATCCTCCCTCGTCTATTGCTGAGGCTGAAGAACATGTGTTCCGCATGACTTCTTTTCTCCCCCGCCTTCCCTTCTCAGGTCAAGAGCAACTAGGCCTGAAAATCTATGCTTTTGAAAAAGGCTACTCACAGAAATAACAGCAAAGCTTGCCTTCCCAAGGGGCCTCTGGCAGGGTATAAATCTCTTTGCCACATTGCAAATCACTCCTTCAAGCAGAACTGGAGAAAGGAAACACCACATTGTGCCATTTCCTGTCATCAAGAGCTGTTGTGCTTTCTAGACCAGGAAAAAATGGTACTGAGAGTGCACTGAGTTCTGAGGGATCTGCTGAACTGAGATATCCATACGTGCCACTAATGAAACAGTATCAGACCTGACAGGTCCCAAACCCAGCATCTTCTCTTGCAAAGCAGCAACATCCTAAAATGACCCTTTTTCTGGGGAAGAAGTACGTCCTCTGAACCCTAAAATGCTGTGAAGAAGCTGGCAATGACTCCATAGATCAAGGTTTTCAGAGATCAAAGGCCAATCCCGTTCAGCAGAACTCAGAGAGATCGGAAACAATGGAGGGAGTCACCCACAGCATATGAAGTCTCAAGAGTAATGCTTCTAAAATGGTATGAATGATAGGAAAAAGATGACTATTCTCATTTCCCCCATCCAGGGTGGCAGGGAACCTTGACATTACAGAAGGTGTCTGCACTGATGAGACACATCTGGAGAGCTGTGTCCAATTCTGGGCTCCTCAGTACAAGAGAGACATGGACATCCTAGAGCAAGTCCAGCAAAGGGTCACTAAGATCATGAACGGACTGGAGCATCTCTCACACAAGAGGCTGAGAAAGCTGGGACTGTTTAGCCTGGAGAAGAGAAGGCTCAGGGGGGGATCTTATCCATGCGTATAAATATCTGGGGGGGCCAGAGGAGGAGTAAAGAAGATGGAGCCAGAGTCTTCTCAGTGGTATCATGGGCACAAACTGAAATACAGGAAATGCCATTTAAACAAAGGAAAAAGCTTTTTTTATTGTGAGGGTGATCAGACACTGGAAGACGTTGCCCAGAGAGGCTGTGAATCTCTGTCTTTGGAGTTACTGAAACACAGTCCTGGGCAAGCTGCTCTAGCTGACCATACTTTGAGCAGGGGGGTTGGACTAGATGATCTCCAGAGGCCCCTTTCAATCTCAGTTATTCTATGATTCTGTGATCTGTGCTCTTTCATCTCCCTGTTAGCATGCAATGAGGAGCCAAGGGGCTATCTCAATTGACAGGAGAGCTACTTGAAAGCCTTCAAGTTTCAGTCTGGTTCCTCCTTTCTTTCATTTTAACTTCAAATGCAACTAGCAAAAGAAGTCAGTTAGGAAAAAGGCAAACTAAAAAGCCCCAAACTGCAAGGAACAACTGGATTCTTGTTTTTCTCTTTGAGTCAAAGAGGAGCTCAATGCTTAAAAGGCTGGCCTGGATTACAAATTCCACAAGGTTCAGAATCGCTTATATTAAAGAACTGTGCATCTGTGCACGGACAAAATATTGAAAAACAGTTTCCATTCAACTCGTATATTCATTTAAAAAATAATGGAACAATTGTGAGATATGAGAGCTGTTTTTAAACCACCTGTAAAATACAACACTTCTAAGACATATGTTTGAATGCATTTTTTAGTACAATATCAAATACTGTCATCTAAACTACAATCCAATATTATCTGCAAGTTCAGTATGCAATCTATCATATATCTAGACTTTTTTGAAGGTTTGAGAGTTGCCAGATGCACTTAAGGCTGCATAATTATTTATCCATAAAATTTTGGAGTTTCATCTGTTTTGTTCTGTCATAATCAGCTTCTCCAAAGCATCTACTTTACTGTTCGTTAATTACAAAATTTAAGATAGAAAACTGTTAGTGAGAAATTACTGCAGATGTTTGGAAATATATATATATATGTAAAAGATAAACTGTTTGTTTTTAGTCCTTTCATTCTAGATTTTTGTAATCTTAATTTTTTCCTCTATAATTTTCACATCCTGATCTTTGTCATACATTTAAAATGTGTCTCCAAAACAAAATAACATGAAGAAAAAGATTTAAAGCTACTACTCAGAGACAGAAAAGTACCACTTGCCGCAATTGATGTTTTGCATTTAAACCACTTTTCTGATGCCATCTGTGCTCTGTTTTGCAGATCTGTTCCACTTTTAAAGGACTGGCAAAAAGAAAAAACCTTCCTTGTGCTACCATTTTCTGAAGCACATTAAAAGCAAGATGGTTATCAGTATTTAGGGAGGATTTCTGCCTCTCAACAAGACACTCACTTGGGCTTACACAGCAGAATGCTTAGACATCAGTGTGGGTTGTTGTATTCGGAGCTGGGCTGGTAACCGTACAACAAAATGCCATAATATATTCAGTGAACAAGGAGTTTGGCACCACTGTTGGAGCACAGCCAGATACTTGGGTTTGCATTTACACTTCCAGACAGGCTGACACCTCTGACTTCCAGTCTTAACCAAGGAAAAGAGCGACTGTGACCTCCCTGAGAGCAGAGCACTATCTTTCAGCTGCCTGGCAACCATAATAGCCCTTGTCAGTAGAATATGAGTTTAAAATAATCTTCCTTTTTTTAAGATGTATTTATAAAATGTCATGGATGCAGTAGTATTTAAAACAGAAACACATGTATATTCCAAAATTCTTGTTAAATCAAGGCTATGCTGCTAAGTATATTTAATTAGTTTTCAAAATCCACTTGAAATTTAGATTAGAATGAACAATTCCAGCATGACTTTAATAGTAAGGACATGCAAAGGGACAAACACCTTGTTGATTCCCATTTCACAGAATTGCAATTGAGTAAATAAGAAGTTAAATAAATTCAAGCTTCTTATTTTTTTAATATATTTAAAATCTGTCCTTTGATTCAGGTCTACGTTATAGAATATAATCTCCTGGCAATGTAATGAACCTTGTCATTCTCACAATTTATAGGCTACAGCTGCAAAAATTTCAGTCTGGAAATTTATGCTGGTTTACAGGAAGGGCCACTGTGAGCAGCAGGCTGTATCTGCCAGGACATAAGGTCAAATAGTTAGAAGCTTCTGCTGAGTCCATGGATTGACAAAGATTTACTGTCAGTGTTGGAAAGCATGAATAGTCATTCTGAAAATGTATTAATAAAAAAGATGTTCAGCAGAGGGAAGACAAATTGTTTGCTCTTGTAGTAAACCCTGAAGCAGTTCGAAAATTCTTTTTTATAACAATATTTTAATCTTGGTTTTTGTATCAAAAGCAAGTCACAAAACAACTCATATAATCACAAATGTGAAGAAAGAACTTGGTAGGAGATAATTCGACATGTTATCAGCTCCTGCAGACACTCTAGGGGAACTGCTGTACTGACATTAGGACACTTCGATCCAAAGCCCACTGATATGTACACATGGGAAGCTTTCTCATAAACTTCAGTGGGCTTTGGATACAGTCCCATAAAAGAAGACAATGTTACATTTATTAAAAAAACCTAGGAAGGAAAATCCATAGCCTTTCAGAGGAGTCAAACAGGTAACATGAAGATTGGAACTTACAGTATTGTCTAGTATTATTCAACTAAAGATGATGAAAGACTTCAGAATCATTTCCACATTTGCTTCAGAGCTAAAATTCAGTGATTGCTATCTGGTAGAAAATTTGGTGTTTTCTTTCCTTTATATAGTTTATTTGGTGCTAATATACCTATGTGTGTGAACGTAAGCAGTAAAATCATTCCAGAAGAGGTGAGATTTTTGCTATGTCTAGGTGGAAATAAGGCTCACTCTATGAAAGTTATCAAAATGTTGAAATTTCTTGCATCAGCAGTCGAAATTTCAAAAATTTTCATGACTCAATGATCTGACTTTTGGTAGACTAGCTGAAAGATTTTCTTCTGAATTTGAATTGTTAAAGTAAAAAAGTACAACAAAAATTTCTGAATGAAAAGTAATTTTGAAAGGAAAACCAAAATGCTTTGCTTATGAAAAATTTAATATGGGATGCTTAGACTGTTTCAAAATTTCTCTAAAAAAGAAAAAGTTTGATCTGGAGATTTAACAGAACCTTTCCAGTGGCAGTAGTTTCCATTTTCAAGGGCTTCAAGAAAATCCTTAAAAAACATGTTTCTGCAATAGCTACTTAGAGGTTCTTCTTATCTTTCCAGACTAAACATCGAATTGAGAATGGAGTTTTTCTGAGGGCTTTTCAACGGGCTAGTGAAGGAGAAACATCTACATGCACAAACTGTACCAGTTTAATTATGTTAACCAGTTTAACATAGGAGGTGATCACATACAATTTAATTAAACCAAGATGAAATTCTATGCAAGAGAACTTTTGTTTAAGCCGAGCTGGTCCTTAGCAAGTAAGAAAGCTGATTTTGAGATGACTAAAATTATTTGTTTTAAGAGTAGTGTTTTAAGTGTTTTAGTCCCCTAAATCATCCGATTGTCTTACTTCCAGACATTATATGCCTGGACATAACTACAGAGAAACAACTACATATGCGCTGATAACCTAAATGGTTAAGTGGGGCTTTATACACCAATATTATTTTCTTCTGGACGCAGCTGGGGCTCAGGTTTCTAAGGCATTTTATGAAGCATCCAGGGAATGGCAGTCTTTCCTTCTTCTTTAATTTATAGCATGGAGATGCTTGCTAATGAGAAAAATAATCAAAGATCTGGAGGACTGAACTCTATCCATCCTTTAGGAATGAAAGCATAAAAATCCTTAATGATGCCAGAGGCTTACATGCTAAAAGGATTGCAGATGATTCTAATTAATACAGACCATTCTGACTTTGTAACTGGCAGGCACTGAAAAATACTCCTTGCTTTCTAGGTCAGATGTACAGACACTTGAAAGCAATTGCCAAATATCAGTCCCAGGGTGTCTACTTATGTTTATAGGCTAAAAAAAAAAAAATGGCATGGAGAGGCTTGAGATATCTAGGGCTAAATACATATTGAATATAAAGAAGTAAGATTGTGGCTTTCCCTGTGCAGGCGCAAAAGGAGGGAAGAGACTGTAAGAAACCTGCCTTCCTCCCACTTCTTATATTAACCTATACAAGACAAGCCATGATATGTGCAAGCAGCTCAGGGCAGTGTTTGCAGCAGCCCATGCTCAGGGAAATGAGGTCTGGCCAGCACTGTTACTATCCTGTAAATGGGCCATGGATGGGAAGTGTGAGAGAGACTTGCTGCATCTATTTAAACAGCAGCAGAGTTGGCACAGCAACGACAGCCGAGGCAGCCAGGATCCCCAGGGCAAGGCAGAAGGTTGACAGCATCGCTCCTCTCACACATGCCAGCACAACTCAGGTCAAGAAGACTCAAGGCACAATTTGGCCTCTAATGCTGAAGGAAACCGTAAGATGAAACATATGTGCCAAGAGATGCTGATGATGGCGTCATGATAAATACAGGAAGAAATTTAGCAGTTGGGGTGTGTATTTCTGCATTATTACATAATTGGAAACCTTCCGTACCAAAGCCAAACCAACCAACCAAGAGTGGGAACTCCAGGATCCCATGGGTTATCCCATTCACCTCTAGCCACCAATTTTATGGTTCTCTAGCCTATCCACTATGAAAGTCTCACACTTGCACTATACAATGCTCCCTAGGGTTACAATCCTCCTTTTTCTGAATAAAACACCATTCAGGTGAAGATCACAATAAAGTAAATATTTTCCCTTGATTTGACTAAATTACAAGGGCATTTGGAGGGGGTCCATGTATGGTGATGGCCTCTGTATGGAGAAGAAATGTACCCATTCCTTCATATACCCCAATCCCACCAGGAGCATAATAAATCTGTCAGGAACGCTCTCCAACAAGCCACCAACACATAATTGCAGAACTCTTTATGTCCCAGTGTTATTTAGTGCCATTATGATTCCTTGTCTAAGGACAGGAACATACGCACAGCTGAGCAGGGGGAAAGGGAACAAAAGCTGAAAGGTCTGTATTTCTATTATCCCTCAGGTTCTGCACAGCACTCTGGATCGGAGTCCGACAGTTCTCCTGCCACTATGAACTCCACTGACAATGTTTCTTTCCTGTAGCTCCCTCAGGCTCTTTTCACTGTTCTATCTTTCCCTTTGGCTCAGCCCATTTATAAAATATGTGTGCCAGTAAAACAGCCTTTTAAAGGCCATTTTGTACATATAAAGTGATCTTAAAAAACCTACCACCAAAAAAAGTCTGCTACTAGTAACAGTTATGGCTCCTACTCCTGAGGCAATACAACACAGGCCCACTTGTATTGGCAGCATTTTAAGGAGGATCCTATCATCTGTGAAATCAGTAACACAATGAAATGCTGGTAATTTAAAGCTGAGTAGCAATGATGAAACAGCATCATCGCATGGAACCTGTCAAATGCATTTTCTTAATGATAATGTATTTAAGCCCCAGGTGATATGGTTATGTAGGAGTGGTTATACCTAAATATACAGAGGCATGGTTTTGTTACTGTCTAGGAGAGGTCTTTTCTGCACCTAAAGAGAAGAGAAGAAATATGCTGTATGGACTGTAAAAGACAACCTACTACAATAATCCAACCTTCTTGTATAACTGAAATAGAGACCAGGATTCACCTTCTCCCTTCACCTTCTTTATGTGTCTAATTAAACAGCAAAGCAGACACTGAAAAAAGGATACTGGAATTCTGATAACCTTTGTTCAGTTTGTCAAAGTGTTACATCACTGCAATAAATAAGAGCTGTTTAAAAATAAAACAGTGAAAATAAAAGCTGAGTCGCCAAGTCTGACTTAAAGCAAAAAGCCTGAGAAGCACAGAATCCAAAGAAAGACTTTAGTGACATTTAGATACACTCACGAGAGATCAGCAAACAAGATCTTTGTGATTACAATTATTATGTAGTAAGAACACACTTCTTAACTTGATGTGCCTTTTCTTAACTTGACTGATGGCAAGAGAGATTAAATACAAAGCTGTAAATGGATAAATGCAACATTTAAGTGACATGCCAAGTGACAAGTGATTGACTCACTGGGTGCCCAGGTGCTCCAGAGCTAACTCTTTCCCTATGATCTTATATCTGAGAAAGAAGAAATGTTTGTGTCTGAGATTCAGACATGAAGCAATGCAGGACTAACACAAGGCTTATGTGTGCGTTCCAGTATTGTATTAAAAAGCAGAAGACCTAATAACTATACAAAAATGAGTAAATAATACACCGCAGAGAAAAATGACTAGAATTATATCTGCTTTTTGCTGCACTGGGCCAATACAAACTGAAGGTAGACATCAATACAGTAAAAGAAAATACATCCTAATGTATTTCTGTTTATACCCAAATGGCTCAAAGTAGCCAGGGTAGATGGAAGCAACTCAAAGTCAAAACCGACAAAAACATAGGCGAATGCTAATATTGTCAGCAAACTTTGAAAGAGAATGACTAAGTAGAAAACATGCTGTTGAATCTCTATCAGTCAGAATCTAATCCAATCTAATGTGACAGCTGCTACTGCGTTCTGTTGAATATAGCTTGGGAATATATTCAGAGGTCACATTAAATGTAAGATGAACTGACGTAGTGGACAAAAAATTATGCCAACAGCCAAAGCCAAAGATAATGCTGCTCCTCAGAGCATTATAGACAATTATTCTATTTTTAGAATTGCCCATGTACTGTATTCTACAATATTTTATTTAGAAATAAAACTGTAGCGATAATGAGCCAATCAGGATTCCATAGGGGCCAAATTTCTATGAAAAATGGCATATTACTGCCAGAAAATCTCTTCCAAAAATCTGATTCTCCTTTAGGTTTTTTTTGATTTGTTACCTAATGCAATGCTCAGACTCATTCTCACAGTAGCTTTCATTAAATATTTATAGCTTCATCATTTGACCCTGCAAAGCTTTCAAATAAACCTCACACACAGAAGAAGGTTAACTGATTTCAATGCACCAAAAATGTCTGAAAAACTGAGATACAAATGGGATGGAAACGTAGGTTAATTCAGGCAAGACCCATTTAAACTTAGTATCACCTTAGTGCCCTAATCCAAGTTAGAATGTACTTACAGAATAAGTGGCTATAGCCAGAACCCCCCCCCCCCCCCAAAAAAACCAATGCACTGTGAGAGAAATAGTAGAAAAACAATCCACCTGGATGCTTGCATTATTTTATAGCAGATAAAATACAACACTGAAATAATCATTCCCTGAAAGCAGCTACCAGAAGATCAAGAATGCTTCCTACCACCTTAGTCTTCATGGTCGCCCACAAAATAATCAGGTATCTAAACATATGGGCAGCAAAATATGCAAAAGTTAGAAATTAGAAGAGCACAGATGAAGTTGTTGCAGAAAGAAATACAACCATTTACCTTTACATACCCCAGACAGCTGAGCCTTGTAAGTTTACTAAACAGACGGAAGGTGGGTAAATCTTCTATACGGCCTAATGTGATTCTTACGTTCAAGTACAAAAGGCACACAAAACCCAGGCAGTTCAGCAATAAGTGGGATGAATGAAACTACCTGGGAACATACAGGAGCAGTGAAGGATAAAGGAAAAAATGGGCCACACAGATTATCCACACCGTGGTCCACAAATGGAAGTCCTCCATGCATACAATATGCAGGGTGAACACACAGACACCCTGCAGATAATACCAGAGTCCCGACCAATAGAGGTTAATATTAGCACATAAAAGCTACCCAGCCACAAAAGCATGTCCTTCCAGCACAAATACATTTCTGCCACCCTATATGGAGCCAGCATGCATTGTGAAGGCTGATCCCAGGCTTTACCTGTGACAGGGTACTGGGGCATTTCTAGAGCGGCATGCTTAGCTGGTTCAACCCAGAAGCCCTGATACTGCACTGCCTGGTGCTGAAGCACTGCATAAGGCTTATTCCTGTACACTCTCCCAGATGGCACAAACACGCTGCTCATGGCTGCGAGTGCTGAGATGAGATTCATAAGGTCTAAGGTATGTTGGGCAGTAAAAAGTGCCTCTTCACAGGCATGATTTTATCACAGTTTTACTGTGACAGCTAGCATCCTCTCTGGCACCCCTTAAGAAAGGGGCAGAAGTTCAGAATATCTACTGCAGAAGAGAGCTAAGATGTATATAGTTATCATGAAGATGCTCAATGCTCATACTCTAGAAAAGGCAAACTGGTCCTTCACACCATGCCACAGCATGGGAGCTCTCAGCAAATTCCTTTAATTCAGCCCCTTTCTTCATGACATTTACTCAAATCTAGTCAGCTGAAATCTATGCTTCAGGTGTGCATGACTATATGAGCTGATCATCAGAACAGAAAACTGGTCATCAATGTTCATGGACAAAATAATTATCCTGTAAGACTCAAACACAGGATACCTTGTTTCAATGAGCATCTTAATGGGATACTCCAACACTGTCTTGTGGAAAAAATATATCATAACAGAAAGCCCTGCAGAAAGCCCTCTGTCCATATACTTGTGCACGTAATTTTCTTGTCCTATCTGTGGAGTACAAGTAACTTAGCCAGCAAAAAAGTAAAATGGGGTACGCAAAGCAATGTGGAAACAGGCAAGGTGCTCTCTGTGCAACAACAGGGCTCTAATGAGCTATTGAGAGCAGCCTGATATCTACAAACAGCACATGTCAAATCTACCACTTGTTCAGCACAATGTTTTGGTAAAATCTTCCAAAATCAAAGTATAATTCATCTCTGCCTACCTAGAATTAGTCTCCAAGATCACCAAGAAAAAAAGCTGGCTGTCTTCTCCAAATGAAAGCACTGAAAGAAAACTGTTGGTAGTTTCTAGCACCATTATTCATCTAACATCTTCTCATTCTTACTGTTGCCCTCACACTATCCTGTCACAAGGGATGTTGGAACGCTTCTGAAACCTAGAGTTATTCCTAGTGAAAAGACCATGACAAATGGCAATGTGGTACTAAAGATCAAGCAGCAAAACCCACAAAAACTTAGGCTGCACAAGACAGAAATGGTTCCATAATTTAGTGCTATTTACACAGCCCACCACATGCCTTCTCCTAATAAGCTTAATGGCATCAGTGGAAAGGCAACGTTTCACTAGCTATTACGCTAGGGATAATGGACAATGGTGCTGCAGGATAGCAGCACTACTAGTATATAGATCATATGCCAGAAGGGACCACTGTGACCACGGAGCTTTTCTTCCTGTGCAACAAAAAGCTGTATGACTTTTCTGAATGAATTATTGTTTGAGCTATTATCTGCCTGTTGGACAGGCACATTATCCTGAAAGAGAAATGTCCGGTGATAGAAGATCCAATAGAGTCTTAAGTAAATTGCCTCAGTGATTAATTTGTTTCACCATTAAGATTTTACACATTTTTAACTGGTTTTGTATTTGTCTAGTTTTAATGCCAAGTAATTTGTTGTTATACATTGCATGCTGGAGCCCTTTCACTCCTCATACAGCTATTATATATACTGAGCAGTCATCTCATTAAGTAAGCTAGAATGAGGTCTGTGGTTCCAGGATAACAACTACTCAACATTGCCTGAACTCTCTCCAGTTTATCAAGATCCTTCCTGAAAAGTGGATGTCAGAAACTGGCATTTCTAGACTGTGCTAACCTATGTTCAATGTTCTAAAAGAAATCACAGCTGCTTGCCAATCAAAATGTACCTCAGATGTACTTGGTGATATTAGGACTGAGAGATTAAGTCTGACAATGACCAGGAGCCAACAACTCACAGTAGTATGAACAGAAGCTAGTTCTGCACTTGAAATTGCAACCCCAGATGGGGAACATACAAAGTTCTCTTACTTTCTTCAAAGCAGCACCTCTCCCACAGGAATTATCTCCTCTGTTGAACCAAAATCTGTGACTTGGCAGCTCTTTTCTAATATCCAAGTCTTTGGAGATCATTTCAGCAATGAATAATCAGACTGTCTACAGGAATTCTGCCAGTCTGTGTGAGCTTCTTATTTCTGCAGCAGCATCGGCAGCGACAACAGGCAAGCCACGATGATCACCTCTCAGAGACTAGGCTATTAGCAGCTTTGGGATTAAACTGCTCCCCCCTAATGTCTATACTCAGTCTACTGTTGTGCAAGTTTGCAGTAGAATGGGAGGAAGAGGAAGATCTTACAAGCAAGATGATGTGAGAGATATGACATGTGCCCTCTCTTTCACAGAGGGCAAAATGGAGGAATATTAAAAGGAAGAAGAGTAAACTTACTAATACAGATACATGGGCATGCATATATGCCGTAGTCAAAACAGTAAGTCAAAAATGTGGTCTGGACATTTCATAGTATTTCTCTGAGAGAAATGGCTGAGGTGATTTCATCTTGTTTACCCTCTGTGATGACAGGTCTACCAACATTTTCCTGTCCATTTTGACTGCTCTGTTGTACATGTATGTTTGAGCGTACTCATCCACACAAACACATGCTGAGCTCATCTACCTGGACCCAATGACAAAATAACTTTCATCCAGCATTATCAACAGGTGTCAGAGATTCAGTTGGGCCTCGACCAGACATTATAGAATTTCCATTTTCATAGACTAATCATTCCAGCCAAACACACTTGCCCATGCTGGCACAGAACACAGCACTTTGAATACCAGACAGGATGGCAAGCAAACTGGTCGACTACAAATTAGGTCTTGGGATTAATACTCAGTTCCTGGTATGGCCACAACAATCTCCAAAATGTATCCAGAATGATAGCCCACAACACAGCATGTTGTGAGCTTTGAAGAACAGGACAAATCCAGTCCTTCTCTACAATACTATGAGGTCTTTGTGCTTCTGTTACTTGTTGTTGACAGAAATTTGAAGTGCTACTGTAGGCCATATAAATGCCCTACCATAAATGCCTCCAAAGGCATTTCATTAGCTTAATGTCAAAAAAGTTACACCATTAAGGAGCAGATAACCAGGAATTTACATGTTTCCAATCAGCATTGTCACAGATACACGTAGGATGGTGAGAAGTAACTTTATGCTGAACAGCAGGCTATACTTCGCTTAAAAATAATGATCATTTTTATTCTTTCCAAAGGATTATGATGCTACTTATTTATTTATGAATGTAGCATTACATTATTTTCCATGTTTTGAACTGTCATTATCTTATGGGCTAGGGCTTTGCTATTTAACAAACTCCATTCCTTCTAGAGTGGACACAGATGAAAGGCTGAGCAGATTTCTGTAGCAACTATGTAACCCCTTCACACCACCATGGTAATGCAAGGTGTCTGCATCTGGCTAAAAGGGGACACACTACACTACAGCTTATGGAAGTGTGAACTTTCTAAGAAGGGGGCTGGGGTAAGATGAGAACAAGCCAGATCTTGTTAGCAGAAATCTCTCTTATTTCATAAGCTATCACTAATGATATTATCGTAAACCCAGTAGAGCTGGGAAAAGCATAAATGCCATTTGCAGTATGAAGGTCTGCAACATTAGTGTTTATGCATGTACAGGTTGGGCACCTATTCCTAACCTATCCTTGTTAACTGCAGAGAGCAATCACTATGTTTTCAAAGCATTCACAGTCTTGGCTCATAAATTTGGCTGTGGCTGGCAGCTCAGCTTCATATTGAATGAGTTTGACACAGAAGAGCTGCTAGGACCTGCGCTACATGAAGGATATAGTCACTTGGAACTCTTCTTACTTGGACATCTTCTTTTATATTGTACTACAGACTACAAATTCTTCAAGGACTTTCATTCCCAATTTCAGGCATGTGAACAAAGTTAAGAAGGTTGCTCTTGTGCCCATCCGTGGTACACACAACAACACTCTTTTTAACAAGGAGAGAGCTGTTTCCCTCCCATTCTGCACAAAAATCACTGATACCCACAGTTTCCAAGAGAGAATTGCCTGTTGATCATGGGGTGTTTCAGCCTTTTTCTACAGAAGCTCTTCTCAACGTACTTCCAGTGATACAAACGGCAACAGGCAGCAACACAAGAACCAAAGATAGCCTGGTGTTACACATGGAATGACGCAGCCAATATAACTTCAGAGGAGATTGGTTATCTCAACAAAGATTATTCTCATGAGCAACAGGGTGTATGACTGGGCACTTCCCTTTATTGTACATTCACACAGAATGACAGATTTCTGTGGGCCTCTTTAAAAGGATAAATTCAGCTGCTGCTTCCTATATAAGTTTTTGTGGCTCATATCTTAAGATCAGCTTGCTGCATGCATTTATTTACTTCACATCTAAGAGCAGCTTTACTGAATGGTAACACATAGCAGAATATGCAGAAACAAAAATATACATTATATACAGCATGTTCTTATTTATGGAAACAAGGGTAAGAACGGGGGAAGAGAGATCGAAGTGAAAAAACACATTTATTCAGCACTATTGACTCTATGCCTTACCTTCCCATGGGTCCCAGGTCTCCAGAGTCCTGGCTGCCTGCATCACTGGGTGTGCTCACTGATTTCGAAGAGGGAGACATAGGGGTTGGGACTAAATAATGAAAATAACAGGTATCCCATGTTAACACATGCAGCGACTGCACTGATGAAGAGCAGTGTCAGACAAATCAAAACCAATGGACCAAAATGATAGTGGATGAATGATTAGGAGAGTTTGAAATGGTGAAAGCAAATGAGGAAAGGAAAGAAAAAGAAAAGGAAGAGAGTCAAGTGAATTATAAGTCTTTTGGAAGCGTTAAAACTGACATGAATTTAGACAGGACTGAAAACCCAATGTGATCTTACAGCTAATCAATGGAGGAGATATCTGTGGAAGTAAAATAACACTTATTTTCTTATTCGTATCTTTAAATCATAAAGAAATATCAGGGAGTTGTTTGGTGAGAAGACTAAGTGAACTCTTCTGGTAAAGTTAAGTAGGCAATAGAACAAGCATAATTTTCAAACTTTGAATTTAAATTAAAAGCCAACATCTATTGGATATGTTCTAAGACTGCAGTGTGGAAATGACATCAAAAATAAAAGCTAAATAAGGAAATCCAGCTTAATTAAAATCATTTCCCAAAGATGGTGAGAATACACTTTAGTTTGCTTAGTGATCATGTTTTCTTAAGTAATTTAGGCTGTATAAAGTTTCTCTTTTTGAGGGACATGATTTCAAAACTTAAGCAAATGTTTCCCTTGGTTTAGACACTATTCATCCAGGTTCTAGAAATGATTTTTTCTTTGGCCTGCAGGGGCTATTGAAGCATATTTCATGCAAAGACAGTTTTGTTTCCTTGAACAGGAAAGGAAGTTCATAGCTCCAGGTCAGCCCAAGTTAAAGCTCTTCAGCAAGGGAATAATAAACAAAAAGTAAAAATATCCAAATTTCTTTTAAAATGGTTTCTCAGAAATATTTTAAAATGCAGAGATGACTCCAGTCAAATTTTAATGCAACATTCTTCAAAGCAGCCTCATTGAATAAAACACAAAAAGGGGTTTTAGCGCAACAGTGAAGTTCCCCATTTAGTTTAAATCATGTGCACTTCCTCTCATGGATTTAACAGAGTAAAACTTTTAACTAATTTGTTATACTCTATAATGTATAATGACAGATCAGTCAAGCAACTTGGATTTTCCATGCGGTCAAACATTTCATGCAGATTCTCACTAGAGACTGTCACAGAAATGACTGCAGCATTAGAAGTGAATTCATTTTCATGACAGCCCTTTGGCAGGTTACAGGTATGCCACAGCTGTTTATGCATTCTATATTGGCTGTGAGATCTGAGTATTATATGCATATGTGAAAGCAGAATTAAAGCCTCTTTTGTATACTAATTGTCAGTGTATACACAGGAAAAAAAAGAGGACAAAATACTACTGTTTAACTAAAATGAATCATCTTATATGTGAATTTTCACATTCTTTTGATAGTATCAAACACAAATAATTTACTCAAGATAAGAATTGGTAATTTGCAACATGAATACATATGTGTTCAGTTTATCACATGATAAGGAAATATAATCCCATTTTTAGATATATATGAATATTTTAAATGCTAAAATATTAAAAATGAGTCTGTTTTTATAATATCACTCTATCTATAATTTACAAAACACATTTTACGATATATAAAAATAATATAACTTGTCAGACAATTCTTCAAAGAAGTGGTATTTAAAAAGTTCAATCAACATATTGTAAGTTATTAAAATAGCAGCCTGGAATAAATATTGATTGCTGGAAGCTAGGAATTGAAATCTCAATTCAGAACATCAACTTCTATTTGTGTATGCACCCAAGCATCAGTGTGAGTGCCTTCCTAAATCAAGGCTTCAATACTTTGTTGAATTTTGTGGTTTTCCTAAATATTATAGGCAAGAGTATCTCTGAGTAAAACCCAGCTCCAATGAATTTAATGACAAGGCTTGGTATCTCCAGTAGGGCCAAGATTTCAGCTAGACCACTGATAAGGATTCTGGATTCAAGGCAGAGGAAAGCACATGAGAAAGAAAAAGATTCTCACTTTAGGGCCATTTAATAGGCCAGACAATTTAAAACATTATAAATGTAAAACCTGTTTACATCAAGATAACCAATATTTGGATATTATAAATTTTGCCACATGTATTTTTAAACTGAGGCCTTTAGATTCTAGAACTGAAATGGCAAAATCAAAAAAGTAGTAGAGCACATGAAACCAGATCTAAAATCTACAATAATGTTCTGATGATAAGTTTTTTGATATTTTTGATTTGTCTTTTTATTCCCCCCCCCCCAAGAGTTTTGCTTGTTTTTTTAAAGAATTCAGTAGGAGCTCCCACATGACTATGCTCCTCCTTCCTTTATGCAAATATTTAATCTGTACTTAAGAAACAAAACTTGGGGCTAATGAAGTACAGCACTTATAATATTATTTTATGGGTTGTCAGATAGATGTGAGAGAAGATAAACAGATCAGCAGAGAAGAAATCACTACTGGTATGCAAAGACAACCTGCATTATCTTCACAAAATATTCTTCAAGAAATGGCAGAGATGTATTTGGCAATGATAAGTACTCAAAATGCCATGAACTGGTGTACGTGAATGGTATGGTAGGCATTCAAACAGAAGAGTTCACTTCACTAATACAGCCAAAAATCAAAAAAGCAAAGCATGCTTTAATAGAAAGAATGCATTCGTTGTGGCAGAGCTGAATGTTTTACAGTATGCTTCTCTTAAATACCTAGAGGTGGTTCTGGGGATATACCAATGCTCTGTAATAAAGCTTCTGTCTCTCTTCTTTTGCGGTCTAGGTCAGAATCTTCCTGAGCTGGCTCTTTCTTTTGCTGTAGATCAGCCTGAATTAAAAAAAAAAAAGAAAGAAAAAAAAGAAAATCCAAAAAACGCAGTTCATCTACATACAATCAGGTTCCTGCAATTAAGCGAACAGAGAATATTTATAGGAACCATCACCTAGGAATGCTATGAAATACACTTAATCCACCACTACGTTTAGGCAGCTCATTTATACTGTGTTTATTAGTAATAGTATTTTTCCTTGAATGCACGGCAAGACTGATCTCTGCAAGGACCTTTGCAAGGATCTTTACAGCACACTGATGGACATGTTTTGTCTCTTACTTGTCAGATGCAGCTATTTTGTAGAAAAATGGGAAGTCAAAGGGTTTTGCTAATTCCACACAATGCAATTTAATACATTGCAAATGCCAATAAGTAAGTCAACTGATTCAGCTAAGAAATGTAAGGAATTTCAGTGAGAAATGACCCTAGAATACTAAAAATCATTACCCTGCAAAAAAATGGCCCCATTCCTACCCTATCTGGGATCAAGAAATAACATTCCAGTCAACTTCAATGATGAAGTTAAAGGCCTCCACTACGTCCCAAGTACTTGTTGGCAGGAAAAAAAAATTCTCATACTTCAACATCTAGCAGGAGCAAAGAAAGGGACTGAAATGTCTAAAATGGGATTCTGGCAGCCCTGGGCAACAACAGTCAGAACTAATGGTCCACAAGACCCCTGCTTCTTAGCTCAGATACCTACATTTACTTGGAGCTCCCACATATTAGCTTCTCTCTGTGGCCTACTGGGATCCAGGAGGAGCAACATCTGCATTAGCCAGAATTCCTTGTATTTGGTACACCATTCCCCAATTTACTAGGGTGGATGGAATATGCCTGTACCCCAGCCTAGTAGTTACAGCACTCTTTCCACTTAAAGAAACAGTCTTGCAGACTTTCTCCCAAGTAGATGAGGGAACTGAACCCATTTCCTGTTTCCTAGTCCTGGTGCAGTAACCAGTAAGGTATAAAATAAAATGCAGGTAGTCATGTCTATCATTTTATCATGTCTTAAATACACCAAATCCTGCGTAGTTCTTGTAGACAATGTCTGGAGGCATTTACCTCAATACTTTGGATCATAAAGTTGCTTCTAAATTGTCTGGTCCTATCTAGCCTTCTCCAGAAAACCAGAGCATGGGGCACAGGGGACTTGCACAATGCTTTAGCCTACTGTTGATATTGGTTTAGGCACACAGAAAAGCCTTAGAGTTCAGAAGCATCCCCAAGTTCTCTAGTTTAGATATAGCGAGGATGGAGAAAAAAATTTCTTTACTTCTTTTACATACGAAGAAGAAGTTCAGGCATATCCCTGTGCTCAGCTCTTCCTATGGAGTAGCATGAATTATCTCACAACAAGAAGGGTTTTAGATAACTCTTCTATGACACTGGCTAAGGCTAAGCATCTGACTCAATGTTAGACTTCATCCTTGGAGGCCAGGCACTTCAAAGTCATGCATCACAGCACACCACAGTTAGGCACTGCAGCTTAATCTGTAGAGCTAGGTGTCCTTAACTGGATCTGGCCATCAGGGTCAATGGAAAGTTCCACAGGAAAGATTCACAGGATCTCCATGAGGCATAAAATCAGAAGCAGGGGACAAAGGGAAGGACTTATAGTTTCCTGGAGCCACTGGCTTGGCTCCCTGCTCTCTAATTCACTAATGTGCTGTAATGAATACTGAAAATGTTCAAGTCCCACTTATAGAGGACTCCCCTAGTGACTTCGGGAGCCTCAATGGATGTTTGTTGGTAATTGCACAAAAATGCCTCAAATAAAAAAGATTAGATAGACGACCAAAATTGGAACACTGATTTCTTGGATCACATCACATTTCCACAGTAATTCTATGAAATTCATGTACAATATTAAAGTGTCAGTTTAAAAGGAAACCAGTTATTAGTAAAGGATAACAGGTGCTTTAAACTACGGTAAGTGTTGACATTTGAAGGAAAAGAAACGTAATCACTTAATGCTTCTCTGACTTTGCATGAAAATGAATATCCATTCCCTGTCAATTCTCACCTCTATTCCACAAAGTGACTGAATAAAAAGAAGTATAAATCCCTTAATGAAAAACCCTGTGCATATTGTCAAGGACAAATAAACTAATATGTCAATCAAACTTTAACAGAACTGAAAGATGCACCCATGCCAGAAGATGAAAATGCAATTGCAATTATGTTTTACTTTACTGGAGAATAATAATTGTAAATCTGTAACCTTAGCCAGTAATCAAACTAGTCTTAAGAGTACAAAATATGTATTTAGACTGTAACGGCTTAAAAAAAATGTGAGCCCTCTTTGTGTCTTTCCCTACTCTCCACTCCCTTTCTACTGAAGGAAAGCCCAGCAAAAAGCATTGTGGCAAATCAGTTTTTCTTTCTACACACACATGCACATCATGTTGTCTAAATTCTTGTCAGCTGACAGCACATTGGTTTTAAAAGCAATTCCCTCACCCCAACTTTCTTGACTAAAAATAAGCATTTTAATTTTAAGGTTAGGCTGAGGTGGGTTTGAGGCTTTCGTTCCACAAGACAATATGTTGCAGTATACAATACAGAGATGTCAAAACCTCAGCAAGACCCTTCTGCAAGCATGAACTATTTAAAAGAACTTTTGCATATTTACCTCTTTCTTCTTCCTCTCTTCTTCCTTTCGTTTCTTCTCTTCTCTTATCTGGGCCAAACGCTGCTTTTTGCGCTCAAGTTCTGCTTTTAAATCGCTTTTGTCTGACATTTTGACTCTGCTGTAAACAAAATTAGGGAAACCAATGTGAAAACAGAATTAAATGTTTTTGCTACTTACTGAAAAATACACTTAATTATATCAAAAATAGTGCTTCTAAAATAGCTATAAATACATGGTCATACAAATGCTGGCCCTTGGACGACAGTGACATTTTAGAAAGCAGGATATTTGTTAGGCAATTTTTATTTTAAGAAATTATCCCAGAACATCTCCAAACATGGAATATATTTCCAAATTATATTTATTAGAAAATCACCTTTGTGAAGCAAACCCATTTTTGTCTGCTGTTCAAAATAATGCTTTAAAGCTATTATGAACTGAAGTAATGCCTTTTGTCTTCCACTGGCTTCAGCAACACTCTGCCAGACTGCCGGACCTGTAGGACCCAGATCCACAGACTGATTTAGATTTTAAGTACAAGAATGAGATTCCCCAAAACAGCCGCTAATCTCTAAGACAACTAGGAACTTTATAGGCAAAACCAGAAACCTCATAGCTTTTGCTTCTGCACATGCTCTGAGCTGCTGCGATCCTAGGACCCCACCACATTCCACTTATACAGCCGCATACAACCTGCCAGCTCTACTTCAGTGTCCTCCTTCACATATTCACCCTTCACAGGAGCACGCCCACCATACTGTGGGCTATTCTCTATGGGAGTCCTCTCCACCTTTCCAGGAAAAGCTGGGACATTGAACCAAAAAGCCTGGGGGCATAAAAGTACAAAACCGGCAACCTAGCAAACCTTGACTTTTCTCCAGCAAAGTGACACATTTTGGACAGGAAAGTGTAGACTAGCTCCACCTACAAGTAGTAGCCTTGTGTTCAGATCACCTTTCCAGGAGGCAGATGTGCCTCATATTCCTGATATTCCTGTGGTAAGCCCACTCCTGTAACCAAACATGGCAAAAGGATTTCTTCTTAACTACTGAAAGACCCTCCACACATACCATCTCCATCTAGTCTTAAACACAGTTCTCTATAGGGAACTGAAGAGAAGCCATGTACACACTTTGCATTTTGAACCTTTGTCAACCCATGCTGCTGTTTAAGTAAGCCCTTAAAATGAAGGGTAAAGAGATACAAAGTCACACCATACAGAAATAGGGCCAGATCTCTAAAGAACATACCATACCAACCTTTCCTATAGTTTTTAAACCCTACCAGTGTTGCACAAATCCATAACTGAAATCACAGATAATTTATTCAGCCTGTAACATCGTAATTATTATGGGTTGTCATCTAAGTGTATCAGTACAGATTTTCTCATTAGCACTTTACTTCAAAGACAATCCTGACTAATACAGACCTTCATGGAAAGAGTTAATTACGCCCTTACTGTATTATTAATTCACACCTCAGTGACCACATCCGCCACTGCAGCTCAGAATCAATCAGATCGATGGCAATGCATGTATACGCAACAGAAGTCTATTGTTTGCTCAACGCATGGGAAATTTAAATGGCAACTCTCCATTAATACTAACAAGAACTCCATCCAGATCATTGTCTGTGTGGATTGAGAGTAAATCTACAAGCTAAAAATGATATGACACTTTCACCTATCATAAATTCCTCTGCAGTCGTAAGCTTTCTTCTTCTCAAAATGATAAAAGCATAATTAGTCCATGATATGGAGTATACTATCAACAAAATGTCACCTGCATGTGAAATGCAATCCTGGCCCTAAATACTTTGTTGTCTTTGCAAGCATTTTCCTTTAATGAAAGAAAATAAAATGTGGAATCAAAAGAGGAGAACATTCAATGAAAATTGCAGGTATAAGAGCAGTATGAGGGATGCCAGAAGGGTCAGGGCAGACGTGTCTGTGTGTAGACCACATCATGGAGGTTAATGCTCCTCAGTTAAATACCCAGCACAAGCCCACCAGCAGGACTTACACCAGTTCTGCTCAAAGCTGTCACAGATTCTGCAGCCGTACCTCAGCAGAGCAGCCAGCTCTGGCAAAGTACCCTGCAGGTCTTTCAAGGCCTGGAGACTTCTAGTTCATTTATGACAATTCATAGTAAACAGTATAGCTAGCAGGAGCATCAAATTGTCTAACAAACTGGGCCACTGGGTGCACTAGGCATATGCAGATGACCATAATTTTTTATTCCTCTATCATTCTGATCCTATTCATGATGATAAATATTTTAGCCGTTGATTTCAATTTGAGAAAGAGGAATCAAAACTGTCAGAAAAACTGCCTTTGATATTAATAAATCTAAGCACTAGCACCTTAAGCAACATTAATCTGTGTGATTAGTTGACATCAGTTAGCTATTTTTTAAGTGGAAAATGATTGGAGAAGTATGTTAGCTTTTTAATGACAATGTAGGCAATATTTTGCCTACCAATCTGTGCAGGATTTGTAGGTCTCTCTCAGATACGGCTGGAATCCTGTTTGAAGTAATTTTCCTAATCTGTTGCCTCATTTGAATTCTGATTATGGAGTTTCCCCTTAGAGCTCTTTGGACTAGATAGAGTTTTTGCATCCTTTTAGTTCTGCAGTTTGGCAACAGAGATTGAGATCCTGTTTCTATGCAGAAAATATGCAAATGTATTTTAAGGCTTATGACAGAAGCCCTGAGGGTTTGGCTTCTCTTTCAAGCTGTTTGTCAGATATAAACGAATAGCTTTCTAAAAATTGATTCCCTTAATGTTGGGGAAACTTGCTAGCTTTATCCCTGATTTCAGCATCAACTACTTAGTCCTTAGCCCTTTCTTTACAAAGCTCCAGTCAGGGTGATTATGTTCTAACTTTGCCCTATTTTTACCAAAACAGATCTAATATACAATAAAAATGACATATTAAATTTAGTCTGAAGAATGCCACCAGTTTTGAATTATACAAAGACAGAAAATCACCTCAAGTTACTTTCTTCCTGCATATATTATAGTAATTCCTTAGCACCCCCTCCAAATGAGCTGCAAATTTGCTATGTATGATTTTAGAACAAATTGAACATTGAGAATATGCAACCACCTTTCTCAGAGGTCAGCAAGTCAGCAGATAGCAGAGAGGCAGTGTGCTGATTTATTCAGCACTGTATTTGGCATTAACCGTGGAGTTAACATTCTGTATTCATTCCTGGGAACAAATTTCCAATAATCACCATTCCGTGTGCCAAATGACATGCCACAAGAAGGGAGATCAAGGCAAACAATAAAAAAGACTTACTTGTGAAATTCTCTGTATGAGACAGTGTCAGTACAAGGCCTATGTATGACCTAATCTTCTACCGCCCAGGAGAAACCATTGGTCAGAGGGAAACAGTAAGGAGCACAGTCTGTAGCGAAGCAATGAAAACACCCACCTGGAAGGAGGAATGCATATGACCTAGCACACTGGACATATAAAATACAGACAGAGCTCTCACAGCAGGGCAGCAGCCCACAACTCCCCTCTTCCAGGTAAGATGCATAATTTCGGATAAAATTTTGCTTCGTTTGGCCCACTTCACTGCCAAGTGCCACAGTTTTAAAAGGAGAGTCTTCCTACTCCAGAACAGCTTTCAGCCCAAGTGCTAAGACAGGTTCTCGAGCTGTAACAGGGTATGTGGCTGTGAGCTACCCTGCACAGAGCAAACACTTGCCTGCACCTCCCATATGCTGAGGGAATTCTTCTTTCTTTGAGCTCCGGCATAAAAGAGTCTGCTCCTTCTGGCATGATTTTTAATGAAACTGGCTGTTGCATTTCAAGGAGATGTCACTTCTCCCTGTATGCATTAAACATGCCCCAGAGTCCTCTCGTGGGCTTAGAAATGCAGCCAATTCCACTTAAGCATGAAAGGGCCATCAGACCTGTCAGGATGGCAGCCACCTGGGCAGCCACCTCGGCACACGTAAGAAGACAGCTAAGGCTTTTGAGGGCTGCATTCATGGACGTCATCGTCTACTGGACTTATCTCACTAAATCTGGCTAGTCACAATGAAGATGGAGAGGTGTCCACTATTGTCAGTGCAGGTCTAGTCAATACAGTCTGGCTAACCTAGGATGTGATTCTTCTTTTCCTAAGCAGATATCCAAAGGAGATCAAGATCAACTGTGCCTCAAAATCACCGGTTTCTCTCTTATGACGATAAACGGAGCGTCGAGCGATTAGTTAGGCTCTAGAAATCTCCATTGTAAATATCTAAAACTGCATGAGAAGAATCCTGCCCTCATATCCTCCCAGCAGTTCCTTTTTTCCTGGCAATGTGTGAAACAAGGATTTTTGGAAGGCCACTTATATTATTCTAAAAATAGTAACAGGGTTCATGCAAACTTCTTTGCTATACGAAACATACACAGAACTACTCCACTAACGTTATCATATAGGTAGTAACATCTCATGATCATTTTTTTTAGTACAGCAGTAAAGCACAAAAGATGCAAAAAACAGTGTTTAGTCTCAGTTTGACTAAAAGCCATGCAAGTCCATTTATAAGTCAATAAAGACTTACTACGGTTTTATAATAACTTACAGGGTTTTTATCAGTAATCAATATTCAATTATTTGAATATGTATTTTACAAACCACTTGTATGAGCCTTTAACAGCAAGAACAACCACCAGCATCTAAAGAGGTTTACTACAATTAAAGCCTGAAAACTGTAGAACTAATTGATATTTGCAAGAGTAATAAAGCCACAAAGTTACAGAAGTATAACAGCAGCATATTTACACAGACTGGAGTAAATGTAAGAACTGATAAGCACAAAGTGCCCAATGTATAATGAAAACGTAACAAAAAACTGTCAGAGAAAATTATGACCGTGCAAATTTCTATAAGCAGAAAAAGAAAGTAAGATACAGCATGTCCCTCCTCTAACAGCCAGTACTTTATTTCTCCTAGAATGGCATCCAGCCAGCGTGATATCATTGAGATCATCTTAAAAGAAATAGTATATTCAAAGCTAGTAGGAGACAGGAAAATCTACAGATTTTATTGTTTTTTACTGTTCTCGGGATTTTTACATGCTGTTTTTTTAACAGGCTCTACTACAGTAAAGCTATAGTTACAGTTTCATGACCCTCAAAATTTTTTGTGTTTTTTGAGTTCCTATGCTGTCCTCTTTATGGTTATCTCTGTTGTGATAATCAAAAGGTTCATCAAATAATATTAAACAGGGCATTAACCAGTAGGTATAATTAATTATAGGTAAGTAACTAATACTTTTCTCAAATCAATAGGCAAGATCCAATACTTCTCTCTTAAACAGTTACTCTTGAGTCCAAGACTGCAAAACACCTTTAGTTTGAAAGGTAATTTGATAATTCTTGGTTTCAAAGAATAGCTTTATAGAGTGAGAGTACTATTACTATTGAAAGTATTACATATTGAGTTTTCTACTGGAAGCAATGATTCATTTCTACTATGGACCATATTTGTCTATTTTGTATAAACTAATGCATTTCCCACAGCTAGGAATACTATCTGTTTTTCCAATTGAAAACATTCCCATGAGATCTATCTAAGACTCTCACAAGTGGAAAGTGTGCATGCAAAGTATGAAATTGTACAAAGTAGATAAACATCTTTGGTCTGCAGGAAACCAGAGAGTGCTGTCACCCTAGCATAAATGCATTCTAATCCATGGTATTCATTTGAAAATAATGTATGAAACACACTTCAAATGGGAAAAAGGGGCTAGACTTCTCTCTTGACAGCAGTTTTTAAGTAAACATATGAGAATCTATTTGCATCATGTAACAGAACTTATACTCAACTTCAGTAGAATAACTTAAATACTTCTGTTAAATAGGCATATTAATGTTTACAAGATCACAATAATGGTCAAATATTTGCAGCTGCAAAAACTTAGCATTTGCAGTATTTTAAGGAATCTCCTGTGTGATGAATTCAGGGAAACACAAAAGTAAAATCGGTGAGACTAAAAATTGTTTTTTACATAGCCTTTAGGCAAAACAGACAGACTTTCGGCACCACATCTATGCAGTGATCTAAAAAGAAAAACTTTTTTAAGTGTTAGATTTCAGGGAATGTACCACTTTTATTCTTCAGCCTCTGCACATTTCCTGCAGGTGGGCAAAGGTCTTGTACTTTGTTCTACAAAGCTTTACAAATCACAACATGCAGAGATTTGGTACTGTGCTTCCTCCTGGTTGCTATGCAACAGGTCAGTTCATCTCTAGCCTGTTTATTTTGAGACTGACAGGGCATAAGATATATACCCACAGCTGCTCAATTATACTTCCCTTATAATCTATTACCACTTAATCTTTTCACTCTTGTTCTTCCATAATAGTACTTCCATAAATGAACTCAGTTCGGGCAGAATTATGAGACCCCTACAAAGCAGCACATAAGCAAAGCTCTAAGATTGCCCATTCTTCTGGCACCACGCTTACTGGCAATGAAATATCACCTGCTCATCAGCCCATTCTTTCATGCCCCCTTATCCTCTTAAATTTACCATGACCCTTTCAATTCGAACAAGCACAGTTCCATGAAAGAGTCATCAAGGTTGAAGAGAACAAGCTGCCAGCAACAACCAGATGGAGACAAAGTAAGAAACACATGGTATTCTATCTTGGAGTATAATAAATTTAAGTAAATTAAGTACTAACGGGTCACTGTAGCAAAGCTGCTGCACGTTTCCCATCAAATATCCTCCCTTCCTATTGATTTCCATGGAACTGACTGAATGTACCACCTCAAAGAAAACTAGATTGTAAAGCAGGTCTTTTGAAGTGTCTTGGATTTCCCCTACATAAACACTAATGAGCACAGTGATAACTGCACAGCAATCTCAGATGTGGTGCTGTGAAATCATTCTCAATGACACAAGCAATACTGGTTTGCATCTCCTCAGGATCTGACCCAGAAATAGTGCCCCAGTTATGTATAGACGATGCTTTTAATAAAAAAAAGTGATCTGATCAGCTGTGTGCCTGAGAACATTTTGATCTTGTGGAATGTAAGATTTCTGTATATCCTTTGTCAGCTTCCTCTCTGTCAGCTTTTGTTTCTCTGTTACCCTTTACTGCTTGGCTGTAGTGAAATGTAGGGCTCTATATGTGGCTGTGGATATGACTGAGAATGGACTTGACCATGATTTTGAACCTTTGTGACTCTGTGTGCCCCTCACATTTATGGGTCCTATTAGATGCCCTATAGTATCATCTGTAAATTTTCTAGGTTGCTTCAAAGAGGAATTGGAGGACCTGGCAAGAGCATTGAAGGAACTTTCCTGACATTCAAAGAGAACCAAATGGAAGCTATATATTGATAAGATTTTAGAGATGGATAATGTGAGATAGATTTCAAAATCTCATCCGCAAGCTGAAGGTCACTTGCCTAGAAAAAAAAGAGCTCTATATTTCATGATCCTGATTTCAATTTTCTTTTGTAGGTATTACTCATATTTCAGTGATATCGGTTGCTAACAGATCCCCGCTTCTTGGCAACCTGTATGGAATATTTGGTTCTACACAAATCTCCATCGCAACAGTACAAAAATGCCTTCCAGCAGTATATTTAATGACTTACTAACGTCTAAAGTAGTATTTCGCCTAAAGATACCTGTTTGTTAGTCTCTCCAGAAGTTGAACAATGATTCATCTTCTCCATCCTGCAAACATTTCTGATATTAAAACATGTATTTCCATTCCTCACTGGGGATAAAAGTGGACTTTATATGCTCCTCCTGAAACATCCACAGTGGAATATGGCCAGCAACCTGATGCTTAAAGCCATCTACCTAAACATGAGAAATACAGGTTGCAGCCTCTGCTTCCTAACTTAACCCAGTTATAACTACTGCCAGGCAAACAGATATCAAAGAACAAGGTGTACTGCTGACATACAGGTTTTACTGGAAGACTTACCTAGGTATCAGTTCTTTCTTAAAACAAAAATATGCTTTGCTTTGCTTTGCTTTGCAGCTGGTATTTGTGACATGCTAGTATGACTACGAAATTAGGCTGAAAATACTACACACTGATTTCATACCTGTGAAATCAACATGCCTAAAGATGTAGAAAGCAGTGAAGAGCTCTAGCTGTGAGAAATATGCAGAATATCTGGTATGAATACTTAAAATTTTCAGGGAAGCGATGTAGAAGGTACATCGCTACCATTCTCTTTGTACTTGCCAGAGCTTCTTTGGCTGTAGTAACAAAGCAATGTGAATGACCAGAGCTATGCCTTAGCCAATCATTCCTCTTGATTCATAAAAACAGAAAAAGATGTGTAAAGATAAAAATGCAAGATGATAAATGCTGATGTCTAGCAGCTATAAAAGGAAGTATAAAGAGCTGCAAAGAATCTGAATACGAGACAGGAGTGAGAACCAAGTCTATGGTGTCTACACTGGGAAGATTCACATACAGAATTTACTCTTTTACTCTTTGAGCTCCATGTTCACAAAGACTTCAATCTGTTACAGATTCAGATCTAAAGACAACCAATGACCTTTATCTGATATTTGACCCAGCAGAATACACAACGTGATATGAAAACAGAGTAGTATTATTATGCAACATTCATTATGATCAGAGTGCCTAAATGATCCAGCCGAGCTGAAGGCTGTACTGTGTTCAGTGCTGCAGAGACAAATAGCAAGGGACTGTTCCAGACTTGAGGAACTTTTAATTCAAATAGCACAGAGAAAGAGAGAAAACGGATGATTTATTACAGTTTTACCTAGGAAGAATTAGGGCAAATTAAGGCAAAGGTTTTAAAGTCCCACAAGGCCTGGTTACTACAATGTTCAGCAAGGCCATTTTAAGGCAACTAATCCTATAAAGATCCCCTCTTCTCCCAGGCTTCTTACAGACATCCTGGAATGAGAAGCCATTATGCTGAACAAAGTATGCCTACAGTATGAAACTAGTTTTATACTCCACTTCTCCGTGGGAGTTTGGTGCCTTCTTCAACCCTCCCAGAAGATGTCTACCTCTGTAAAGATTCACAGTCCACAAACCTTTCCTGACAGTAGACCAAAGCATTTTCTTTCAAAAGGGTGAAACGGGTCACCCCTTTCTTTTAGAAAACATTCACCAGAGAAAGAGCCCCCTAACTTCTTCTGTTTATCTTCTCAGTGATTAGAATACTCCATCCAAATGAGGGAAACATGATTTTTTTCTTTTTATTTTGTCTTGAGAGGACTGAAACCCACATCCCTGTGGTGACTGTAGGCTAATGGATGGGAAAGACCAGAAGAACAGAGAGTGCATTCTTAACTATTGAAGCTACTTTCTATTAATTTCTTTCCTGCACAGATTCATTGGACCAGAAGAAGCAGATGCAAGAGAGTGAACATTAGTCCCTAACTGAGGCCCCTGGGTTCTAGTCTTTGTTTCAGGGTTGGTTTATATTATACCCAATGACTGGTTAATTTGAAATACAATACTGTGTTTAGTGGCTGGAGCCCAGGACTCCCCCTTGTTGCTGGGTTCTTGAACTCTTGACTCTGAAGAGTCACTTCTCCTTTTCACACACAGATTTAAGTGGAGCAGTAGGAAAGACTGGGAAGGTGCTTACCACAGTATAACTATAGCGTGCTGATTAGGGCATAGATGCAGGCAAAAATCTCTTTCAGCAAAGGCAAAAATTACCTGAGACTCCTTTACCTTAAGGCAGCCCCCTTAAAACCAAGGTGTACTAAAAGAGGGAGCATATGCCATCAGCTACCTGTGTGCTCTGCACGGAGCACAGTTTGACAGACGGGCTTGTGAAATGCAAACTAGATCAAGCAGCGTAGCAGAGAGGGGCAGCAGATACCCAGTTTATGTAGAGTCTGGGGGTCTGAGGATAAGAACATATTCAGAAGCTGAAGTCTAAGATGAAAAAGGGTTTTACAAATTTCTGGTGCTTCTAGAATTAGGTGACAGCCAAGCAGAGACTTTGAGAACTGTAGTTTGGGATTTTGTGTCTACACCATTTTGTCAGTCTGGATTTAATTGTTGCCCAGGCACCATAACAATGTCAAGTTTGGAGAATGCAGGTGCACTTCCCAGGTTCAAGACGTGGGCATGCTCTGCCCCTTCATCACAGCTTCCTGCCAGGGCAAGGCTGGCTGTGCGTGAACCCTTCTCCACATGCACAGGTACTTCTCCAGTGCCATGGTTTCCACAGACAAGACATCTGGCAAAGGGGCTGACTGAGAGCAGAAGCAAACAAGCCAAGTGTCTGAACAGTGGGGAATCAGGGCACTAGGCTGCGCAGTGGGACTCCCCCGGAAGGAGGCCTAGGTGTAAGACTCGGGGTGCCAGGAACTCGCCCCCACGATTTCAGCCCGGGACACCAGTCAGACATCACCAGCTCCTCTTCAGGAGGAACCCAGGCCAACCCTGCTGCAATAGGAAATTTTGGGAAAAATCAATCGACTTTATTTTAGGGGTTCTCAAAATACAGGACCACCGGTGGTCCACAAGGCAATCACAAATGGTCCACATCTGGTCCCCAGCCATATTAAACCATAAAATGTATAGTGTTACTGGCTCTTAGAGAAAGTTTTGAGGTTTAAGAGGTACACATGGTTTAAAAACTCTGGAAACCGTTGCAATATCACATGGGAGAACCCTGGATGAATGAGTAATCCAGTTACCTCTTTATCAAAAATGCACATTATGTGATAGGAGAAGACACAGCAGTCTTGCTGTTTTATAGATACATACTGTATTTCTCATTTTAGGAAAATAATACAAAAAATGGGAGGCCACTGACTTTAATTATGGTTATGCCTAATTCTTCACTGATACTAATGTGAGATTAGAAACTTTTTGGGGAAGAACTCTAATTAAAAGTTTACTGAATCAGCACTGAGGAGAGATGGTCTTCATTTAACTATTTCAAAGTCCATACAAATACTGACTAATACTAACATTCTATTCCATTACCATTTTGTTTGAAAACACTTATGTTTTTATATCAATGTGTCTGTCTGCAATTTTCCACTTCCTGGTCCCCACATTCATTGATAAAAGTAAACAATAAAAAAACATACATGTTATATGCATAAAAGAAAGGCTGCTGTAAAATGTACAGGACACATTAGTAGTAAAGCCGCAACATGTCCTTTTTTTTTTAATCCTGGTCCCTTCCAGAAAATAAAATTTACTGACATCTTTTTAATTCTATGCTTTAAACATGAGAAAAAACTAAAGGGCTATACTTTATAATTACCAGGCAAAAATAGTACTAATTTGCACAGGGTGTTTTTAATGTATTTGAAGAGATCCATAAAGGCTAAAAAACTAGGCTTTCCTCTGTTTTCTCAGTATTAATCAACCTTCTGTAAAAAAGAAAATCTTTCAGGAAATAATGGGACAGTTTTCCCACGAACTCTTTCAGTACAAACAGAGAATGGCATCACTGTTTTTTGTCTTCGGTACAATACCCTCCTATCCCATCAACACAATTTTTTTGTATTATTATTACTACTATGGAGATAGTGAAAGGCAGGAATACAACATTCACAGGCCTTGCCAAGTACAGCAGACTACGTACATGAATAGCTGACCGCACACTAGGGGGTATGATTTAGGTCAAATTTCTTATTTCATTCCAAAAGAATATAGATTTTTAAGCCATTGATTGTTTAATGCACCACACAGTTTACACACATATGCATACATATACATAACATGAACTGTCTTTTTGGGGGGAGTTTCCAGGAGTATTTTGTATTCCTATCCAATGAAGACTGGCTGGAGTTGATAGTCTGTAACAAACTGCTATGAATGTGTATCAAAGCTCTATGAACACTCAGAGCTAAAAAAAGGAAAAAGAAAAAAGAATTTATTTAGGGGCAAACTGTGATCTGAAATCTTTTAGGATTATGATACAAAACCCTTTCTGGTTCAACAACTGCTCAATTACTACTAGAAACTAACTGACCAAAAGTACCTAATGCCATACCACTTTGAATAGTGTGATTAATGAAAACGGTGATCCTTTTATGTTACTTAAAGAGAATACAAACATGTATTATGAAGCAAGTCACATGAGTTTAGATAATCTGCTAACTTCGTTTGGCTGGCACTGTGAGAATCAGGAAGGAAAACCTTTTTGGTGTTCAGTCAGTGGAACAGTCCTTAAACCAGTGCAGACAGGTTCAGATACAAGGAACCATGTCAGACAGAAGTCTGCTGCGTTTCTTTTCCCCTGTGACCCTGCTTTGTTAAATATTCTAATTTCTGAAAATACATAATAGCAATCACTTGAAATGCCTTTGCCCCAATTACCAAGTGACCTGGTAACCACTCTGATCCTAACAGGGGTGGCCTAATATGCAAAACAGGAATCAAGGACTTGCCTTGAGTAGTGTGGATTTAATACCACTATCTACACACTTTAAAAGCTAAGATCTGTGTTAATGGATACAGAGTTGAACAACTGAAAGCAAGAGAGATCCACATTTTTCCTATATGTGGTCTGGGACCTATCAGGGATTAACTTCTAATACTAACATAGCACAGTTTGGGGGAATACATTTTTCTGTCAAATTCAATCTGAAAATATTAAAATTGAGCATTACAAAAGGCTTGGAGATAGGCAGATAAAAAGATAGATAAATAGATAAATAATGTATCCTCCACTCTACATATTTATTTTTAATCATATTAAGCAGTTTTGTATCACTCCATTATTATTACTCCTCATTATTGTAACTCCCCACTTCCCTAAACTTCAGAAACAAAACATACCATGTCTTTCTGCTGGGTTGAAGTGAAAAACAAGTAATTGAGGAGCAGGATTTGGAATCATTTTTACCACACCATGGAAGGAGGAAGAGAAGAACTAAGCATTCAAAATCAGCTCTATCCCAGGGAGATGAGACAAAAGGTAAGAGATGATAAGAGAGGAGAAGAAGTGACAATAGATGAGTACTGAGGAAGAAACAAAGTAGGATGAGCCTTGAAGAGTGATAAAGAAAAGATATAAAAGGAGAAGATATCACTGGAAAAAAAACCTGTGTCTTTAAAAGATTCTCTGTGTTACAGTTTTCTGGTGAGTGGCAGTAAATGAACATGCTTCCTCTGCTGAATTACTCATTAATTATTCTAGGGCCAAACAGGGACAGTCTGCCAGCACCTGGGGAGGACACAGAGTACAACCGTACAGATCCATAAGGACTTCAGGGAGGTTCTGAACCTCAGGACGACATAGCCTACTCTCTCCAGGTCAGGCAAGCTGATCTGCAGGCATGGGCACAGTATCCAGTACGAAAATAAAATAACACAAACTTTTACTCTAAGATTAACTGCCAAGAATCACAAGAGTCATCTGAGCAGTGATTATTTATCAGATAACACAGCCACTTGCATACACACAAAGTGCAGCAGTTACATAGGACCTTACTGAAGGTCCATTAAGTCAATGTAAAGACTCCTGTTGACTTCAATAGAGTGCAGAGATGTTTCACGGCTTTCAAACAAGCTGCTTCCTAACATCACTCTAGAGGCCAGATTTACCCCTGGAGAAGTTGCAGAGAAACTCCTTTTACTGCCAGGAGCAATAGGACTGACTCCTCTGCCCTTAATCCCCACAGAAACTTCAACAGGGCACTGTAGCATGCTACCCACAGAACATTTCCAGAAATGCCATTCCTGTGTCATGCCTTCTGTTGGTGCAGTGTACTCTAGTGCACTCACCAAAATAATTTTGCCTGAAAAGAGAAAACAAATGTGTTGAAGAATTCTATAGCCACACCACATGTAGATTTTGAGAAGCAAAACATTTTGTCCCTTTACCTGTTCCTGCAACAACTGGGATTATCAAAGGTCTCAATACACAGTCACTAACGGAGAGTAAAGAAGCAGATGGAGGATTTAGAAGGATTCCATAGGAAACAGTTATCTGTCTGCTTACATTCGGTATTTTTAGTAGTTGTGGTGTGAAGAAATAATACAACCTCTGCTGGCAAACACTGCAAATGAGGCAGATGGTCACCAGAGTTGTAAGACTGGGTTAGGTTACTTGCAGAGATGATCTAGATCACCTAGGTCCACTCAAATGTGTTGCCAAATGGAAGATTTTATGCACAGGAAGAGGCCATATGTGCAGGTTATGGCTTGCATCATGTGCAGCAATGACTCTGAGAAATTCTTAGACATATCGAAGAGCACTTCTCAGGGCAAGGAGCTTTAAGCTCAAAAGGAAATGGAACATCATGGCTCTCACTGATGATCAGAGGTGTCTTGTCTCTATGAGATCTAGCGGCTCCCACATCAGTCCGCTTCACAGCTTCCTGAAGTTCCTGCCATCTGTCTGGAAGTGGCCGTTTCTCATAAAAGTTGGCAAGATGATGCCATCTAAAATGCATAGTATTGGGCGAGCAAGCTTATGTATACTGCCTCATTTTGAGTGCTCGCAGATGGCCAAGCGAACAACAGCTCCCAAAGCAATGTTTGACTAAAAAGAGCTAGCACAGTTTTAGATGTAATTACTGAGTAGCAAAAAGGACATATTGTGTCTATCTGAGGCTTAGTCTGAGCCAGTGTTGCTCTGAGGCTGCCATCTCAGCTTTTCAGACACTGTTTTTTCAGATTTTTCAGATCTTCTGGTTTTTTAAATAGTGTAATTTCTGCATTAAGATTTCTAGCTGCTTATATAGGTCAGCAGACTAGAAGAGCATATGATCCCTCATCTGGAAAGCAAACCCCCTTGTGGACACATAAATGTGTATTCACCTGTATAGCTTGTGTCGCTCAGATTAACTAAAATAAGCTACACTGGCAAAAGCACAGTTTTACTAATACGAGATGCATCTGTACTACGGGCACTTTGCCAGCACGCTCCATCAGTATGCCTGCTGGAAGATGTCCCTTTTATATACACAAACTGAATCTATGGTCATCACAGTTTGTTTACATTTTTTTTTAAATGAAAATTTGAAAATATCAAATGAGTATTGCACTGAAGTCTGGCTGTGCCTGCAGAAAGCCCATGCCTGAGAGTGTTATGAATTTCCCCATTCATCTCACTGCTGGGGATTTCAGTGTTAGTTCCCTCTAACTTCCCTGAAAATTAAAGCACATGCGTAGGACAGGGAGGAACTTGCTGTTAAGATCCCTCTATCATCTCCCAAGCAGCAGCTTGTTTTGGCAGTAGGCATGAGCGACTCCAAAAGATTCCTAGTTATTACTTCTGTTGTTAGTCAAACCAAGCCAAAGGAACGCAGCAGGGCACTTGAGGCATAGCACTCACTAATAAGCCTGAGTAGTCCCAGAGAGAGACCCTGAATGCATTTAAACCTCTGTGAGAGGAAGTCAAGTTTGAGGAGCTCAAAGATCCTGCATAATTACTTAAGTCATTAGCCTAAGTTGGTGAAACTTTGAGAAACAGCATTTCCTTTCTATTCCCTGATCCTTTTCTATCTCACTCCTTTATCTTTTTCACTCCCAACCTGTTTCCCCTTCATTGTCCAGTATACTGCAACAGTGAGACCTCTACTACAAATGATTGTGTCCAGCTCTAGCATTCCCTGTTCTCTTGCAGAATGGCACACCAATCGCATTAAGGAATGATCCCGGAAACCTGTCTTACAAAGCAAAAGGAAAACAAGAGACTTGATCTATTTGTTTATTTGAAAACAAAGTAGATAAATTCTTTGAGCAACAGCTACCAGTACCTACACTAATGAGAGTTGCTAGTTCAAGGCTTTAATCTATGAGAGAAGACATAACAGGGTCCAGTGCCACGAACATAAAGCTGGAAAAAAAACAAACTGGAAAACAAGCAAATGCATTTCAACGTTGAAGAAATTAGCTACTGAAAGGCATCACAAAGGGGTGCAGTGCACTGCCTTCTCTTCTATAGAAAGAGCTGGAAGCTCAGCTTCTTCATTTAAGATCTGCAGGATACAAAGAGTATTTGCCTCAATTATCCTTTGAGTACACAGATTTCCAAACTGAATAAACACTGCATGTGTTGGGCATGGTTCTACCGTTGCTACTTTTAGGAAGATTCTTCTCTTAAAGTGTAGACAAGAAGGCACTGCAGTTAATGCATTTTAGGGTAGATTAATCTGAGGCAGAGGTGGTTAGAGGTAAGAGAAATAAAGCTAATTCAGACCTGAACAATCCCTTGCACCTTCACGTATCTTGCATAATAAGAGGCCCTCAGAAGTCTTTCAAACATCAAGGAAGAGGTCGCAAGTTGCAATCCTCAGAACAGTCTATACAGATAGAAGAAGCAGTGGCAAGGGCAATATGTTCTGTTATGCAATATGTTTTCATGGACTACAATTTGATGTTTTGGAGGAAACATCATGGAACACAGGATGATCATGAGATTGAGCACTCTCAAGCGAACAGACATAGGTGCTGTCTCAAGGCAGTGAATAAGTCTGTTCATGCTGAGGAAAACCATTGTTGCTGAGAAACACTACACAGAAATTTTAGAAAGAATTTTATCCATCCTCACTTAGTGTGGAGATTGCTGCTAGAGATTACCTCTAAAATGGAAAGAAAGCAAAAAAAAGGAACTTAGGAGAACCAGAAAGGATATGCCTCCTTCCCATTACCTTAACAAGAACAAATAAGGCTCTTTAACCAAACGTTTTGGTAGTAGCAGCAATGGCATTCCTCCCACAGGATCTGATAACACCATCTATGAGGAGAGAAGTGCACAGTCCTGGACTTGGATTTCCATTCTGAAACAGATCTTTTGCAGCACTGCACTTCAGAATATTTAGAGTGATTTCAGAGGCAGTTTAATGTCCTCATGCAGAAGGGAAGGGCTGACAAAACCCTGTATGTCAGGCTCAATTACCAGGTGCAGGTGGCAAGGGCATGTGCCAACTTCATGTCAGGTCTTTCCATTTCATCCCCACTATAATAGGAAGTTAGAATGCTTTGTCTGTTTAGAATCCTTACATGTATTTATGGTTGAATTCTGTACTTTCTGCCAATGCTAATATTGACAGAAAACCATACTTTGCTCAGGCCAATAAAACAGGGGCTCTAGCTAGGAAATTTCTAGGGGCTTTATGCTGTCTGCTGACACAGGGGAATTCCTAGGAGGGATGTAACTGTACTAACATCCCGTTGAAAATGTATTTCAATTGACTGCTGCGGAAAAAGGCTTCTCATTCATTCCATCCTTCTCTCACCCTTTTGAGGAATTACTTTTGGAATTGGCAAAGACCGATTTCTCCATCTGCTGTCTTTGTGGATTTAAGCAAACCTGCTGCTGCTTTTTTGCACTGCAAAAAGAAATAAACAGGGGAAACTTCCCTCCCCGGCCCCCTCCCCGCCTTTTGCTTTAACCTGCTCAGCGCCGAGGCAGGAGCCCGGCAGCCTGCAGCAGCCGGCGGCAGCGGGGAGGCGGGAAGGACCCGCGGCGCCGGGGAGGGCCCGGGACTCCCGCAGGTGTCGCCGAGGCCGCAGGGGCTGTCGCGGCCCTCCCGCCACAGCCCCTCACCCGAAACGGGCGGAAAAGCCCCCTCGCGGCGCGCAGCCCGGCTGCCCCGGGGGTCCCGCTCGCCCCGCGGCTCAGGGCTCGGCTCGCTGCCAGGCGGCGGCACCGCCAGACCTCGCCGGCAGCTGCCCAGGCGGCCGCAGCTGCAGGGCCGCCGCGCACCCCGCGGGGCCGCGGCCTCCCTCCGCCCGGCCGCCGCTAGCGCCGGGCACCGCCGCGGAGCCGCCGCCACACGGCCACGTCCCGGGCCCCGCCGCCCCGCGGGCGCCTCCGCGGCCGGGGCGCAGCCTTACCTCGGCCGGCGCCCCGGGCGGTGCGGGGGGCTGCGGCGCCGCGCAGCCCGCGGAAGGGCGCCCCGGAGCCCAGATGGCCGCTGCTCCCGCCGCCGCCGCGGTGCGTGGTGCCGCAGGACCGCCGCCGCCGGCTGAATGTGCTGTCTCACGCTGGACAGGCTCCTCCCGAGAGCTGCCGCCGCCTTCCTCCTCCTCCTCCTCCTCCTCCTCCTCCTCCTCCGCGCCCCCAGCAGCGACACCCCCCGCCGTCGCCGCGCGGCAGCCCCGCGCCCGGCGGGGGGCACCCGGGGCACGGCGGGACCGGGCCGCCGCGGGCAGGTGTCCGGCCGCCGCGGGCCGGGCCGCCCCCCCCAGCAGCCCGGCCATATCCCCCAGCAGCCCGGCTCCCCCCCCCCCCAACAGCCCGGCCGCCCTCCCCCAGCAGCCCGGCCACCCACCCCCCCCCCCAACAGCCTGGCCATTCCCCCAGCAGCCCGGCCATCCCCTCCAGCAGCCCGGCCATCCCCTTCCAGCAGCCTGGCCATCCCCCCACCCACAACGGACGGGCCATCCCCCCCCAGCAGCTTGGCCATCACACCTACATCACACCACCTTGGCCAACAACACAAGCACGCCAGCCTGACCGTCATGACCACAGAGGTTCAGTCATCACCCCCGCAGCAGCCCGGCCACCCCCCCACAGGACCCTAACCACCCCCCAGCAGCCTAGCCATCACAGCCACACAAGCCTCACCACGACCCCCACAACGAGCAAGCCATTACCCTCACAGCAGCCCAGCCAGGTGCCTTGAGGGTGCCAGGCTCCCACTGGGGCCCTGTCCCGCCAGGGAAGAGCCCCAGAGCAGGTGACGATACCTGACCGCTCACGAGTAGACTCGCCAAGGCTGCCGGAGGTGAGGGTTTGTTTCAGTCCTGTTTCTTCACACCACTCCTGGGGGGGCAGGAGCCAGCAGGGCGGCCTGACTCCCTCTAGCAGGAGGCCTTGCCTTCCCCCCAACACACGTCCGTCTCCTGGGGGAGAGCAGCCGAGAGGAGCTCTTGGAGGTAGCCCACGTCTCCTGCAGGTCACATCCATCTCTGGTGTAAATAACTCAGCTTCCCTCTCCCTCTTTTCACACACGTGCATTGCCCCCATGCAGGAGGGAAACACGTGCCCTTTGGTAACATGGTTTGTTCTTTAAAAACTTGATATCCTGGGCAAGTGACCCACTGCTCTCCAGCCCTTTGGTCAGAGAGAGCAGGAAAGGTATCATTTTGAAATGTGTCCTTGGAGCCACATTTGGTTTGTTTTTGTGGGAAACACTAAATCCAGCCATTGTCATTCCAGTTCCAGGGCCTGTCCTTAGAGGAGCATCATCTATCCAGACCACTGAAAAGCCATCAAGGATTTGCATCACATCCCGTTCCTGTCAGACCCAGCTGGACTGCACCTGGCCAGGAGACAAAGAACCGACGAGGAGGAACGGCATCCATTGCTTGTGAGGGCTCCGTGATGGCGTAATGGTTCCTCAATTTACCTGGAGTTGAAGCAGAAAAGATTCATATCATGCTTTCCCATAAGATTCCTTAAATCTGCTTGTGCAGGCTAGGGTGTGTGGAAAAGAGACTGTGTTTTTAAATGCGCAGTTTGTAAAGTTTCAAATTTGGGGCACTCGGTTTGCATCTCTCTCTGAAAATAAGGCCCCTTCAGAACCAGACACTCAAAATTGAGCTTCCCAAACTGCTGGTTGCTTTTGAAAATGTTGACCTTAGTCTCAGCTCTAGGATAAATCCTGTGGGATTTGTTTAGGTTTCTTTGGATTTTGTGTCACTTGCAAATTCCCTGCAAACTCAGCTGACTCATTTAAATTTGTTCCTGACTTGTCTCTGAGAGGGCTTTGGGGTCATTTAGTATTCCTGAATTGACAGATCACATTGGTTTTTCATGATGCATGATCAGGATCTACTATTGTTAATATGGTAGTTCCCAAAACGTATCAGGTATTTTTCAACACAAAGGAGCGCACTTTCTCTGTCCTCTGGCATTTTGACTGTGAAGGTCAAAAATGTACAGTTTAGTAGCATTTCCTTAACTATTTCACATTAAGTAGCTATAAATTAAAAATTACATTACTTAAGTATTATTTATACATCATAAATTACTCTTCAAAGCTTGTTGAGCTCTGCATTTTTGTTACAAACCCCAAGCTCAATGGCACACAATTTTGATATTTGTTCTATTCACATTTCTGGTTTAGGCTAGATGGGTAAATCTAATATTTGTCAGAGGTGGTTTACTTCTTTCAAAGTATAAAAATGAAGCACTGAAATGGAAATGTAAAGAAAAAGGTGGGAAAAAAAATCCTGGGAACATAATGATGTATATGGCCAAAAGCCTTTGGAAAGAACTTCAGTGGCTAGGTTAGTACAAAAATTACACAATTTCTCTTCAAAATCAGCTACCATGAGGAGATTAGGAGGAAAGCAAGTCTATCTATCATTTTTGTGGAATTCTTGTTCTCAGGAAACAAATTGTGTTATTACTCATCTTACAAAGCCCGGATAAAAATCTTTATTTTCAAAAACATTTACTTTCTTTTTTACAAGAAGTCATTCTGATCAATACTGAACAGCATTTCATGAGAAACATCCAGTCATTTTAGTACACACTAGGATGTGTACTAATTTTGTATTTTACAAAATCCATAATATTAACCAATTAGTTAGATTCTACCATCAGGCATTACATGATTATGTTTCTGGTTTAATTACCAGATGAGTGCAAAGGAGGGATAAGACTACTTTCAAAACTCAAAATTTAAAGTTCTTACCCTGTGAATTGAGAAAGTAGTTATTCTAGTCTCAAACTGCATTATTAAATCAATAGAGGGCAAAACAGTTAGCAGTTATGCATGTCTGACAAGTTGCTTTCTCTCCAGCAGGAGCCAGTTTTACATGGTGTCATCTAAAGAGAAATCTGAGATTAGGGGGAAGTTTGGGGCCCAGCACTGCCTATGGATTGTATGAAAAGAAGTCTGCTGATAAAATGACAGAAATTCTACATTTGCCTGTCTCCCCTTTTATATCTTGCAGACACACAGGTAAAATTGGAGTTTCTGTGGATGTTAATAAGTGCAGAATGTGCTTGGTTACTAGATTTGAAAAGTCCAAGGGAAAACAATTTAACATAATTCCTTTTTAAAGTTACTTATATAGAGTTGTTCACATGTAAGCTATTAATGAAGATTGGCATAGGTTGCTCTGACAAACCACTAACCACTTACGATGCAACATGAGACAAATAATTATGAGCGCATTGCATTTCCCTGCCTTAGGCAACAGCAACTCCTACCTCACAAAGGGCAATAACAGAAGCAGGCAAAGCCTCTTGGAAGCCTGCACTGGAAGATTAAAAAATGAATTTCAAAGCAGATATTCCTAAGGCATAATGGAAATGGCACTACTTTTTAGACAGTTTAAATGATAGACCTCACCTGGGCTCTGCAAATAACAGAGGATGTTACAAAATGCCTTCCAGCTATTCAAAGGCAATGGATTAAACAATGGATCAAAAGGCAAAATGAAAAAAAATCAAAGCAAGCTTTAGAAAAAAATGCAGAATATCACCTCTGAAGTCAGGTTTATTGTTATGGCAGTAATGTCACTTTAGGGCACTGTTACACACAGCTTTAGAAATCTTTCTTTATAGATGAATTACTTGTTAGTCTTGGAATAAATCTGTGGGCAGTTACTTGGTTATGATAAAGTTGTTTAAGTAGAAGGTATTGGAGAGCTTTTCTTGCTGTTTGCTATGGACAGTTAGTTCTCCAGGCAGATCACTGAGTCCTGGGTTGAAATTTCTGCAATCTGGAATAGCCGGAATATCCATGATAGGTACAAGTATATAAATGAAGAATTTAAATGTATCTGGCACAGAGTCACTGATAATTCATCTGTCAGCTGATTTTCTGTTGATAGATTGCCACTTCCAAGATCCTTGCATGAACACATGCACAAAGCTAAAAAAGCATTTATATATCTTAAAAAAGCCAAGTTCTTTGCTGCAGGAGAATGGCAAGAATAAGAGATGCAGTATACGAGTAGAAGGTAAGGGGAGATCTCTGGCAGGTGTTTGAGTTCCATATTTTTCCACATTTTTTTTTACTGCAGCTATTTTTCAAAAATACTGCAACCGTGTGCTCTTAGAAACAGTGATTTTAGTGAAGGACTCTTTTCTAAGCCTCTTTTCTTGCTTTGTTCTTCACTTTCTTACCACACTGTCACCAAATAAGAAGCCCAGGAAATAATAGTTTCAACAGAACTCTATGGGAGTAGGGATAGGTAACTGAGGGACTTAGATCTGAGGCATTGGTTTCAGCATTTGTAAATCAGCCTGATTGCTGTGGCCCACATAGCGAAAACAAATGCCACACAAGATACCTGGAGTGTCCAGGGAAAGAGTAGCATATTTTATTTTTGCTGCTATTCAGGGGACAGAGAAAAGGTATGAAGAAGGGCTAACAGGATGTTGGCACTTGCAAGACAGGAAAACATGTCCATGCTCCAATGGGAAGAGCAGTATTTGATGAAACCACTTGGATACAGTGTTTTTCCAGAAAGCCTCAGCTCCAACCCTGCTGCTCATATAACCAGCACTTTGGAGCCCTGAGTAGTCTCCTCTGACAGGTTTGCTTTACCTTGAGAGCTTTCCCAGCTTTACCAGCCTGTGGAGGTGTAAAGCTGAGGAGGAGGACAATCTATGGTCTGTTATCTCAAAGAGGAACCCCAATTAGGATCAGAAGAAATTGGAATAGCAGTGTGCCCTTCTTTCCATCTTACTTTTAAAAAATAAAAGAGCTAGCTGCATTCAGAGTGTAAACCATACATTGTGACTGATGTGCACTGTAAATTTGCTATTTAGATGAGACTATAAATTCTTCAGTTAGTCTATCTGTACAGTATTTGATAGATTAATGTGTAAACTGTCATGGAAAGAGCTTTGTGAACTGCAGTATAAATGTTAAGTGATAAGAAAAGGTACCAACTAAAACAGTAATTAGCTGGAAGTTAGATCTACATTTCTCCAAATTTATCAATCTTAGCAGGGCAGCACTAAGCAGTATGACTGTGGATTAAACCTGGTTTCCAAGGTAAAATTATCCTCATGAATCCTAGTCTTTTCATAAAAGATAAGATAACCATAATGCTCCAAGATTTTCTTTTTTGTGTTGTCCTAAAACTCAGCTGTGTTGCACATCTGAAATAGAAATCACAGCCGTGACTTTGTGTTTGAGATTCTGTCTGTTAAAACACAGCATTACCCAGGCTTCTGTTTTTGCACTTGTATCCGAGGTATGCAAATGGCATGCAAGGAAGAAAACCTCTGGAAATGTGTTACTGCCTTTGTAAATAGCAAGTGCTTGCCACGTAATATAACTGCTTCATTTTATCTGAAAAGATTCTGTGAATACTGACTACTGGGAAGGGTTTGGAAAAGGAAGGTGCTTTGGGAAGGACCTGGAAGATTCCAGGGAAACGCTTCCCGAGCTCCCTGGGAGTTGTCATGTGGGCTCAGCAGCCTGCAGAGACTTCAGGCTCGAAGGGTTTTACTCTGCTTTGCTACTGCTTGTGTTCTCAGTTGCTGGGGAAGTGCAAGAGGAGAGCTGTATGGTAGGGCCTGGAAGAGAAACAGGCTTCTCTGACGTTGTAAAGGACTGAATTAGTGCTTTAGGTGACATGCACTCACTGAAGAAGTCTCTCTTAAAAAAACCAAACTGGACAGGCAGCTCCATTCAGTTGTGTGCTTGTGTGAGATACGTTGCTTGACTGGGTGAATTTCAGGAGTACTGGAAGCACTCTTTAGAATAACTGGGTTCTTTTGCAAAATGCTGTCTCATTTCCCCACATCGCATTTGGTTTGCAATCCAGTCCTTTGTATGTGGTTAGAAACAACAGTTTGCATTTATACAAGCATCAAAGGATGCTATAATTCTTTATAAAATTCAAGGGACCTAGTAAATATTAACTTGAAGCTTAGCTCTACCAGTTAAACAATATTGGCTGCACATATAAGTTGTTCCATGAATTGATTAAAGAAGATGTATTTATATGTATTAAAGCTGCTAAGCGCTATTTTAAACAACGAATTGAAGTGTATGACAAATTATTCATAGGATTAAAAGAAGTAGAAATAACTATGGGAGAAAACATCCAAAAAGAAACACTGTTTCTCTAAAATGTCTCTTTTAAATGTCTCTTATTTTTCATACTTAGTTCTGCCCCAGAAAGTCATCTTTGCTGGCCTCTCTGCTATGCCTTACCCATGAATTGGATGGACTAACTGGTGTAAACTAATAGGAAATTTTGACCTTTATGTCACATTTACAGAGGCAACAATAATAGGTGCCAAAAACAGTAGTGATCTGGATCTCGTTAAAACTGTCTACCAGTGTGTTACTGCACAACAAAAATATTTAAACACTGTCGTCACTTCGAGATTATGATATATAGTCTTAGCAAATCACTTATCTGAGGCGTGAGACAGCTAACCCTGATCATGGGTTACATGCTTTAACCATGCTCTTCTCATACATATCCATAGCTTGTTGACCAGTAGATCTGTGTTTTTTGCTCTCTCTTGTTTTCCCTGACTTAAAGTCTCCAGATGAGGATAAGCAGCTATGCTTGCCTGGAGGCCTGGATGACACTCACAGAAGGAAGATGAAAGCAGTAACAAAGAAATGTAACAGCATAATCTTCTTAAAAGGGGATTGACGATAAAACAGTTCTGGGGTGGGGCTTTTTTCACTGCTTTGAATTGCTGCTTGGTTAAGGAAATTTAATGTTGCTGTGGGTGAGCATGATTATTTCTGCATTGTTTCTGATCTCAAATAGCTGTCAGTATCTACAGTTGTAGATGGGTATTTTTTTCTCATTTAAATCTAAAAATAGATAGTGGAGGAATTGGGGAAAATTACTACTGATGCAATGAGCTTACATACACAGTAACTATTTTAGTAAGGGAGCCTAAGGAAAAAAATATGGCAGCACACACTGTTCCACCAAGACAATGCAACTTGAAATTCAGCTGACAAATGTCTACTTCATGCTCAGGGCTTTGGAAAATCAGACCACTTACTTATGCATTTCAGTACAGAATTAGGAGGCTGCCTCCATGTAGCCAAAATTATTTCGACTGCTTAGCAGAATTTGAACAGAGCTATCTGTCCTCACCTTGATGCCTGAGGAGAGAGCTGCATGTCAGTGGCTTAAAAGTAAGGTGATTTGGGATCCCTCAACTCACAGGACACTGAGAGTGTGACTTGGGACTGAAAGTAGGCAGGCATCCTGTGCCATCTTAGACATTGTAATACTTGACAATGATTCATCTTGACTACTTCTGCACAATTTTATAATACATCCATCTCCTGCATTGAGATGTCTGTGCTTGGTAGGCCACTCAGTTCAGACATTTTTGCTTTGAGAGATGCCTGTAATGTCACTGTCATGTACATGCAAAACACACATCTCCTGTAGTCCATGCCCTATAAGGTAGGCATTTCATACCCAATGCACATCTCCAGGCATGACAGAACTATGACTGCACCAAAGAGGCATCCCTAGAATGAGGTGCCTGTGACAAGATTGCACCTTGTCCACTGGTAATAAAAACTATCTCATGCTGCTTAGTCTAGAGGTTAGCGGAGACAGTAGAAGAGGTGGGTGGCGGCAGCAGGCTTGTTTAGGAACTTTTATACTAGATTGATATAAAGCTGATGTCAGTTACAGTAAATAGGGATTAGGGAAAGTTAAGGCCTCGGATGAACTTTAGGACTGGAGAGAGACAGAATGAGCAGCTCTGCAAGACACAGGCAAGGGTCCAAGAGCAATAGTGTTAAGGAGAAAGAAGGATCTGAAATGGGCTGCTGGTCCCCTCCCTCTCTTCCCTTGTCCCCTAGGATTGTGGTGGGGGAACCCATTGCACCCATCCCTAAGCCTTTTGGGGAGAGACAGGCTGGAAGGAGCTGCAGAGGCTGGGGTGGCAGTCACTCTGAGTGGTCATTCTCTGCAAAGCAACAGCAACACTGGCAGCATGATCATTCTCTGAGCACTGAAGAGAGAAGGGGGGCAGTAGTCAAAGATGAAGTTGTTGTGGTGTCAAATGTAGAAGTCTAGCACAGCCCAGATGATGATCAGCCAGTGACCGAAGGAGGACAGAAGCCATATCCGTGTCTCCACTCAAGAAAAGGGAGGCATCTGCCTGAAATCCATGGCCCCAAGAGATGGCCTCTTGTCTTACCTCTGGAACTATGATCACATACAGCAGGGGCTCACTTGTGTGGTGGCCTTCCTTCTGTGCACCAGCTAGATAGAGGTCATTATTGGCAGAGTGCTGTGATAGTAACTGACAGTGGGAAATTGCTTGTTCCTTCTAGTCCCTGACTGTTGCAATGTAATCACATCCCAGGCCTGTGTCTGCACTCCTGTCTGTAACACAGGGAGCTGCAGAGTGGAACAGGTTAGGTGTCATTGTAGGAAACCCGCAGACCCATGTTCCCTGTGGGACAGTGTGAGCACAGCGTGGGGAATGTGAGAATCTCCAAACTCTCTGTCAGCTCATGACACCCAGCATGGAGGAGGACAGGGCGTTCTTGACAGAGTAATGTCATCTCAGAGGCCCCACACTGTTGTCCTCCTGGAAAGGGTCGTTTCCTTGTGGAGGAGGCAGAAGCCATGCTTCGGAGTGGCTGAGACAAGCACTGATGTGTGTACGCTGCATGACCTGCTTACAGCAGGACTACTCAGCATCATCCACCGAAGCTGACACAGAGCTGCCATGTCTCTAATTGGCTGTACAGTGCCAGGAGCTCAGGGAAGGGGATGGGGAGGGGGCCTTAACCCAAACTGAGGATCAGATTTGTTGCCCATCCTATGAAACTTTGTGTGTCAGCAGAGAAATCTGTCAGCGTTGCCCTGACACCGCTACAGTATGCACCCAAGGTGCTACCATGCCCCATTGTGAGCCCATCCCACCGCCTTCCCCTGAGATAAGGCATTTCTTGCCACGCATGTAAGGGGCAGAAGGCAGCAGTGTGGCTGAGGTAGGGGGGTGCACATGAGGCTGCTGCCTTTAACAGCACTGCTCCCTTTCGTCCATGCAGCACCCTAGAGTTTCCTGAGCCTAGTGTTACACAGGGGAAGAGCATGGGCTTTCATAGCCTTTTTGCAGGGGGAGAGTGATGGGACACTGGGGAGAGGGCGAGGGCTATCTCGTGGCTGCTGTGTGGCTGCCTTGGCAGGCAGCTCAGGGGTGCTGGAGCACTGCGCAACTCCTTCTGCAGCCTTCGACACCTCTAGGCTCCCCCCGAATGAACAGAAGGGCAAGATACCTGCTGCAAGACTGCATGCAGGCCTCTACTCTGGGAGATGCCTGAAGCCTAAATGTGGATGACATCTTTTAGTCAGATGAGTAACACATCAGCTATACCCATCCACTGTAAAAGATCACGTAAATGTATGTTATGAGAGAATCACTTTCAGCCACTTCAGTTCTCACAGCCAGCTCCCGCGTAATTGTAGCTAATGGCAGGGTAACGGTTTTACTGCACCCTTGGGACCATGTATTTCACAGGGCAGTCATGATATGCCACTAGTTTGTATCTCAGTAATCCTTCCCATTTCTATGTCAGTGGCTGGCCTGTTGCCTTTTCTTCCCTGGGCTGCACCTGCAGTGCTGTGTTTTCTGTACTATCTTATTTTACATAATTGCCTGTCAGCTGCCTGCAGTCTGTGTGTGCTGCCTGGACCCTCCTTGTTCTCTCATGACGTCCCAGCAGGGCAGCTGGCAGATCTGGCATATAGTGTTAACGCCCCTGCGAGAGCAGCGAGGAGTAGTAGCTCATTAGCAGGAATTAGTTTTTGAAGATTAATTGTCAGGCTTTACAGTACAATACAGATGCAGAACTTTACAAGTCCTACCCACCAGCAGCAGCTTTTATTAATGTCCTATTAATACAATTATACCAAGGCAAACTGATGACAAGATTGAATTACTGTTAAAAGCATTATATCAGTTTACGAGTAAAAAGTTTACAAAGGTGCTGTAATTGTCCCCCAGATCAACTACTATACACTCAAGAAATCCTGAGCTAAGGTTATACAAGAAAAAAGTCAGATCATTTAAAGATCTGAAAAGGCACAGTTAATGTTACGCTATAAATACATTACTGCAATGAGGGGCTTTTGTGTTTGTGGTCACTAATTAGAGTAGATGGATTTATAAAGGTATACTGCTTTTCCCCCATCCCCTAAATAAAACCCTTGTAGTATTACTACAAAGTAGAATTAGAGTTAACTTAGAAGTTAATAGCTGTGAAAAATACCAAACTGTGTGAGATACACCATTATCTATGTGTCACCTTCCACACTGGGAAGATGAATCTGTCCACATCTCAGCATGCTTTTTTCACCAGGACTATGACAAAAACAAAAAAAAATTGAGTATGTGTCTAGAGAGTATGCATACATCTCTCTCCAGTTAATATAAACCATATTTTGGAGAGTGACCAGATATCCTGCTTTTCACTGGTTCATACTGTATGTGTACCTTCTTTATGATTATCCTGGAGACAGACAGATAATGTACTACTTCTTTAATAAATGCTCTCTATAATATTTTCCCTATTTACCTGAAGAATGTTTATATAAAAGCAGGAAACATCACTTCATTTGAATGCCTGCTAAGACAGTTCTATTATTTTATAGTATATATTACAACTTTTAGGGATTTTCTTCATGTTTGGGAAGTATTCTGTCCTTGTCCCAAGACCTCTGACATGTAAGTAGATTGTGAAACAGTCTACACAAGAGACTGTGCGAAAAGTTTCGGTGAGCTTCATGGGACATAATAAGAGTGCAACACTATGCAGTGGCAACATCAGGGCCTATGTCTGTGTGTAGGAGCCAATGCTGATTACACTGAAGTCAATGCCAAAATCCCCCTTAACTTAATTATTATTCTTCTGCTCAGAATGTGTATAACATGTATTATGAACAGTTCAAAATGAATAGATATATGGCATCACAGCCTAAATAAGTGTTGTGTTGAAGGAGAAGCTTTTGCACTACATACCGCTGTCATTCCTCAGAATTCATTTCAGGCTAGCACCCTGCTTCGAGACAAGCTGAGTTAGGTACAAAGAAGTGATTCATGTGCTGGGAGATCAATCTGGCAGGGCCACTCACACAGCAAGAGTGAGGCCTGCATTTCGGGTGTCATAAACTGATTATTAGACTCATACCATTGATACACATCTTGTGTTCTGTTACCCAAAGCTGCAGCCTCTCTCATGTTTCGTGATCTCTCCCAGACAGATCCCCAAAGTAAATATTCCACTGTAAGTGGTTTTGCTACTTCTTTATGAACAGCACATCATCCTCTTCCTCAGAAAAATCAGGATCAATCAAGTTAATCGTGGTTAAAGGATGGAAAGCGGTTGGATGTTCAAGATAAAGTGTCTGGGATCTTCCAGAACAGTGAGCTGATCCACAACACCAGCCTCCTAAAAGCCAGCTGGCCAGCCAGGTGATGATTCTGCTTTCCATCCTCCAAACCACAGATACTGTCTCTGTGTATTTAAATTATGAGTATTTCTTCAATCTGTGTACACATGCCCTTCTCTTACAATAATTCTTACGGGAGAAATTGCTTCACTATCCATTGTATCACTAACCACCACACTTTTCAGGAAGACATCCTCAGTGGATGACAGGCTATGGGTATAGTCCAGGGTAGAACATATACAAGATGTAGGTGAGTGATTGGAACAATCACTGTTCATTTCTTTACTTTTTTCCATTTAAATTCTTGTTTAAGCATTGAGTTTTATGTATAATTTAGGAGATAAGAAAACCAGTCCTAAATGATTTATTATGAAACCAATATTGTTTTCTCCTTTCTCACCTCCCTATTTTGACTTTGTTCAAATGCTGGTTTTCTGATGTGTTTGATATAGTGCTAATACAATACAGTTATTCAGTATTCTTGGCCCTCCTATTTATTCAGGCTTCTCACTACATGTAAGAACTTTCCTTAAGGCTCTGACATTGATTGACGCTTGCGCTTCTATTACTACAAAGGGAGTTTGCTACATGAACTCTAGATATCCTTATTAAAATTACTATCCAAGTATTCCTCTTCGTCAGTTCGTTAAATTCCATGCACTTCTGTTTTGATAATAAAGAAAATAACACTGCGTTATTCTCACATCGAAATGCAAGAATCATCATAGAACTCGTACACTAAATATACTCAATTATTGCTATATTGTGACACATTACCACTAGGTGGCAGGGCAACAATTCAGTTTACTAGGGCAACAGGTGAACAGCTTTAAATTCCTACTAAAGCTTTCCAAGGATTTTGTGATATAGTGTCTAATGTCTTACACCTCTCAGCTAAAGCACTTTTAACAGCAGTGGGATTGTCAACAATTCTTCAAGTAACTGTACAACTGTTCACATCAGTCATACCTGGGAATTCCTATGAAATGCTGCAGATGCTCTTTCTGACAAGTCACTTTTTCGAAAGCTCTGCATACCGGTACCCTTCGCTCTGCCACTCTGGCAGCCACAGTGAGGGAGTCACAGAGAGAAATCAGAAGCAAAGCATAAGGAAAGAAACATTTATCAATAATGAGCTAAGAAAAAAAAGGCAAGCTGAGATAAAGAAAAGAAAGGAGTTAAGACATGAAACGATATCTGAAAAACACAGAAATGAGGAAGTGGATTTGCTTTGTCCATCTAACAGCAAGATTTTGCTAGTGAACACTGAATTATGTTGCTGTTTCTTCCTGGTTATGACATTAGATATTTTTTGAAGTGTATGAAGGTAACCTTAATTCCACAATAGCATACTCTTCCAATAGATAAAATAAGTGGAAGCTTTGAAGAGTATAACTGCAAGTATTCTTGTAAAGCTGCAGTACATTATTTCATTGTGTAATAAATTTTCATATGTTCACCTGTCCTCCCACCTGTCAATGATGGCTTTCTGTCAGAGCTTTCCAAATCCAGCTTACTGCTCTGTCACTGTTACTTTTTGCTGCATGATGTTGCAAGGCTGCTTCAGTGTTTGATTTCTCTTTTGAAGACACCCAAAATCTTTGTGGTCAGCCTTGAAACAGCTGAACAGAGTGCAGGAACAGTATGCAATGATACATATATTAATGCAACTATTCCTGTCTGTATCCATTGAAGTTTTATAGACCTTGAACCTATACTGAGATCTGTTTTAACACTCTTTGATGTGATGCATCATGATTACTAGAGAAAATTATAGGCAGGTATTCTGTCTGGTGTTTCATTATTCTTCCAGAAATTCTGTAATGATTCTGCACAATTGACCAGATTTGTCATAGGCAATTTTCAGGCCTGTAACTTTTCAAACATGTATCTGAAGTATTTTGATAAAAGATCTACCTATTTCTATGTCAGTACAGCAGTGAAGAACATCTTGAGTACACTAGAGTTTATGTGATGTGACCACTGCCATAAAAATCTTTTTTGAGATTATGCACTAGATGATTGTCTTCATTCCTTGAAAAGCAAGTGGTATCTGGTCAGAATCAATGCTAAATGCCCCCCTAAATTTTCCCACTTACTTTTCAAGTATGTAAATAACCCCACTGAGTGCAGAGCAGTGGCAAATCAGGACTGTGTACTGCATAGCAGTGGAGTAACCTTCCCAGTCAGTAAAATGATGTAAACTTTACTATAACTGTGGAATTTAAAAGATGGTTTCTATAAAAGGATTTTTAATATGTTAGCCATTTAATATCGCTACAATTTTGCAGATGTTACCTTCTAAATTTAGCCTTTATATACCTGTTGTTTAATGTGTTTTGTCTGCTACCACCACTCACTTGAGTAAGTTTAGCTGATATTGATTTAAACAAAGGGATAGACTTCCAGTTAGTGTGAACTGGCACTGCTTTGAAATTTTTAGATACAAATCTTGAATGTATAGAATAAGTTCTGAAGAAAAATATTGGAATAAAATAATGGAAGTTGGAATGGAATGGAAAATAAAAATAATGGAATTCTGTTAATTTTCAAATGTGTAGCATTTTCCCACAAAATGTTACAGAATTTTTCCACATTAAAACAGAATACAAGTATAGCCTGACCAGAGGCCTAGATTAGATCTGACAACAACTCGTCTGGAATCCGAAATACATAATCTATTTGTGTGCATATATATCATGTTTTCCCTCAACATCTCTGCTCAGATACCCAAATGCAAATCATGCTGCATGTGGATACTTTGTCACAGGTGCACACAGGAACCTCTCAAACAAATACAGAAGAATCCAGAGTCACAAGGAACCGCTGCTTTCCAAGCTGAGAGAACAGCTATGGGTTATGGGAATGGTGACACACTGTCAAAAAGAAAAATAATGCATCTTCAAGGGTTTCAGACATGGGGAGGGGGAGAGGTAGATGGAACTGTAATTAGATATTTCTTTTATTGTGTTTGGTTGCAGGGTGATATTTAAATACTTTCTCCCAAGTAAAATAGGAATGTCACACAATTGTATTGCTGCATAGCTTTCATAAATAGCGTATTTCTAAGGAATCAACACCTGTAACTAGCATGCTTCTGATAAAAATTATTTTGTCTGAATTGTGCTTATACCTCTTCCATACCTTTCTTACACTGAATATTTTCCATTTGTGTGAGACAATAGCTTTGGTTTTCTTATCTCGTGCAGCAAATGTAAGACAGGCGCTATACAGGCTCTTATTATGTCTATATTTAGTTCAAATGCTCACAGTCTGTTTGCTTGGAAACTAGATAATAATATACTATCTTGTTCATTGTGCTACCCACATTGTATCTTTAGTGCAGAACTGCACTGAAGTTTCTTGCAAAACTGGCCAGTACTCACCATTATTCTGTCAAGGAAAGGAAGTTATGTGAGTTTAGTACATATGGCAAATTGCTATCCTCAAAAATCTTACTGTCCTCAGAACAGACAGATAGAAGTGCTATATCCTTGCCTGCTAGCAGCTCAGAGCTTGAACCGAAGGGGCCATACTGTCGTACCAAAGTTTGTTCATAATCCGTAGTAGCTCAGTCTTTATAGATTTGTTTCTAACATTATTCTTCTAGGTGCTGCTTGTTATGTTAAATGATATGATGTTCATACAATGGAGTCTACCAGTTTTTTTTGTAAAACTTTTCAGACATTTAATCTTCACCCAGGTAGTTCCAATCGACCTCATTTATGAAGGTAGGTTACTTCTAGCAAGTCATCTTCGCTCCACAAAAAACTTCTAATCATAAAGCTTTCCAGATGAGAAAGATGGAGTTTCCCTGCTCAGCAGAAGAATATGACACAGCAGAAGAGCTAGCCTCAAGCAGTACATAAAGAGCGCAAAGTTTTTTGGGTTGATTTGCTGGGTGGGCTGGTTTGGGGTTGACTGGTCTGGATTTCCTTGCAGCTGTAAAGTATAATGATCATTACTAAGTACTCAGTAGAACAAAAAATGTTTGAAAAAAATGTCAAAAACATTGAGAAAGGACTGTAAATCTTTCTGTGAAAGTCATAATCAAACAGGCTGGTAGTCATCAGTGTGAAATACCAGTGCTTCTTGGAAACTTCAGACTGATAAACTAGCCCTTCTATTTTTGTCTAGCTGGACAAATAGATCACATACGAAGAACTTTTTCTTCCTGCCATAGCAGGACTTCTTTTTCCATTTCACATACTGTAACACTACTCTACTAGGTGATGGGAAATTATCTCCATGAGCCAAGGTTTAAAAAAGGTCTGGAACTGCTGGAGAATGAATGACCATAGGTGGCAGCACTGCCTCACTCTGGAGGTTAACTATCACCTTCCCCCAGCATTGTCTATGTAAGCAACATTTCAAATACATATTTTTGTTCCAAACCGGAGACAGAGGAGAGCCTTAAAATATCTGAACCTTGAGACAAACAAGTATTCTTTGTGGAATAAAGTGGAACAAGTATTATTAACAAGCATTTTAAAATAAGGTATTCCTGACACTCTGGAAATGTTTTTGCAAGTAAAGATGAAAATGAACATGAATTACTCTTCTCTCTCTTTTTTTTTTTCAGAATTGCATCTCTTCTAGCAAAAATCCCTCCAAAATATAGCAAATTAAAAGCTCTAGAAGGTTTTGAATTTTAGGACTCAGATCATTCAAAAGGATCTTGGCCACTGAACCTGAATTTTTCAACTTATAAAAATCATTGTACCATAAGAACATTGAGGTCGCTAACAGTGAATGACAACAGAGAAATGAAAAAGATGGAATAAGGTAAATGTATAAGGGCAGTTAAATGAAAAAGATGTAAGGGAGGGGGCCTATTTCCACTTATTTTTTTTCCATTTCCTTTCTTTCACTCAATTATTTTTTCTTTACCATCACTTCTTTTTTTCCTCAGGCACTCCCCCTCAGAGCTCTCCAACATTTAAACAGAAATGGAGCCCATAGGCATAAGTCTTCCATTTCCCTGTTTGTTATCAGAAATTAAGGCAAAATTTATTGCGTAATTCATATGATGTCAATAAAAGTTTAACAGAGAGCTTGTTTCATAGACATGTTATTTTCAGAGACAATTTCACCATTTTCAAAGCAGGTTAGAAGCTTCTTCGTGATAATACCTACAGAAGCTTCTCTGTAATAATTGACTGAGCTGTATGATTATCCTTATATAAGGAAAAAGTAAGATAGAAAGTCTACACTGAAGGAATGAGTGAAAATAAGTAAAATAGTCAAATGTCTCTAAAAGATACAGTGTAATAGGAAACTCTGGATGAGCTGATAGACCAACTCCAAACTCAGATTAATTCAGAACTTCTGAACAATGCTTAGAAACAAAAGTTTTCTAACTTATCCTATAGCATTAGGCAACAAACCGTATTTAATGCTCTTAGCAATTTGAGTAGTAAAAAGACTTTAATATCAGTCAGCCTCCTTTGATATGGAAGCTCTACCTTTCACTGCCACCTTGGAATTACAAACTGTGGCTTAAGGAAGGACTCAATACTTGACACAAAAAGCTAGACCTTACACTGGGATCACACAACACAGGTTTCACACACAGGTTTCAGAGGTAGCTTTATGCCTGGAAGCATTATGAGATGCTCCTCACAACACAGCTTGCTGCACTTCATCAGTTACATTTGGATTATGGGCTGCTGGCTCTGAAAAGGTGCATAAAAGACCATGGGAGTGGGGAGAGAAATGTATTTCAGAGGAAGATGCATGATATGAAGAGAGCAAGTGATGCCTCTTTGAAAGTACCCTGCCACTCTCCACCAGTCAGTGGCTTTCAGGGCTACAGGATCAGGGTTCTTTCACAGAAGGTTACCCTCCCAGAAGAGTCTTGGTTGACTATTATCAGAGCCTTCCCTGAAACAGTCCACTCTGTGGATTGATTTTCAGGCCTGCAAGTTTCCAGTAAGCCAGTCAGTTTGATACAGGCCTACAGCAAAACCCAACTTCAGCATGAGGGTGGCAGTCCCACCCTCAAAAGTCTCAAAATATGAAAGATGTTGATGTTAGTTTTTAAGATGTGTAGAACTCAAAAAAGGCAGAGAAATGGAGCCCAAGTGTTTCATGTTGCTTCATACTCAAGCCATTGTAAAGAAGCCACCTCATTGATAGTTCTGTGAAGGTGGAAGTTAGAGACAGAACCCCTTTGGCTTAGACATTGTTTTCCCTAATGGCTGTCGAACATAATCCCATTCTTAACACAAATCATTGCCTTCAATATAACCTGTGACTAAAGTCTGCGAAGAATAAATCATAAACCATAGGCCTGTGTGGATACCAACCTTCATTTGAACTCTAGAATATATGGGAAGTACAGAAACACTTTAAGTTTTTTCATTTCCAAAATATAAACCTGAAATAGTCCCTAAAGTAAAAATAGCAAGGTCACCAATGCCCACAAGAAAATGAAACATGAGCTCAGTACGTAAGCTGAAATGTAGTCTAGGTGCACTATCAACATCAGACCTGTCCATATCTATGAAGGTCACAAAGGAGACAAAGGTATCAAGGTTCTTTAATTTTTCTTTCGTATATCCTTTCCCTAACAGTAAGTCTAATCCTAATTTTAACATCAATATCTGCCCCAAAATAAAGCACGGAATATTGGCTCTAACACCACCACCCCTCCTCTTAGACTATGCCAAAATACTTCCTTTTCTCAACAATAATCCAAGTTAAACAGTATTTTGTATAACTAGGTGCCCACATAAAGTGTTAACAATTGGCCCCTCTCATGTTCTGTGCTATCATGCTCTCATTTTCTTAAGCTATTCCATTCTTCTTTTCCCTAAGCACCTGCTTCATCTTAAGCTCAGTATAATATATAGGTTGGTGATGAAAATGAGGCTGAAATAAAGAAATAGACACCGGCCCTAGACTCCACCAGATTTCAACCTACCCTGCCAGTCACTGCTATCTACCAAAGGAGTCTTTCACTTTTCCAGTTATTCCTGAAATAAAGAATTTTTGATACATAAGCCCCAACTGCCACCAGCTGTAATACTGGCCCAGAGGCATATGAAATCCAACAGTATTCTAAACACTTCCTTTTCCTAATACCAGTATGATATTCAGAAATAATCCTAATATTATATTAAATCAAACTATGGTAATATGGTGACATGGACTCCTTCTAATACTTCTTCCAAGTATTAGAAATTGCCTCCTATCATCACCAGCCCTCATTCAACCCCACGAGCTACCCACACCAAGAATTATTTTGCTCTTCTTTTTCCTAATGAAAGCCTTACCCTACCTAATTCCAATGCTCCATGTAGACAGAAGGCTAGATGTAATCTGGGGCTCAGAGAAGCCTCAAATATCATAAATCAGTGTTTATACCTACCAGCCCCAGCCTGTACTCACATGCCAAGGAAGAGCCAACAAAAAACAGGGCACAACCATTCTTCTTTTACATTATCTGAAATCTGACACTAACCCTAACACAATATACCGTGATCTACCAAGGACTAAAAGGTAGCATTTATCTGTGGTCCTTTGAAAGGCCAGCCCTCATTCTAGTTCTGCAGAACGTTCAGGGTGCAACAATAATCATGCCTCTTCCTCTCATGCTAACCCTAAACCTCTGTGTTAATTTTTGGCCAGGCTGGGTCTGAAACAGTCATTGGTCTCTACTGACAGGAATATTCATGTTAGATCTCTGGATTTGGGACAAGTTCCCCAAATTTTCCATCTTTTTATTTCTTAACCATAACTCATAGCTCTTCCAACCTGTATCAATGGGTGACAGAACTAGGTTAAGATGAAATATTAGTCACTGCCCTTGCCCGTCATCATTACCCTGAAATACATGACCAAGGTAGGCTAAAACGCAGTATTACTCACTGGTTCCTGCCAATACCAGCTCTCACCTTAGCCCTACAGCCATACAGCAAAAATTTAGTCTCTCAAATACCATCTGAGAACTTCAGTTCACCCTACTATAGCTGCCACTTCAGAAGAGAAACAGAGATCTCTCCTAAGTCCTCTACGTTATCAGCCATACCCATGTGGATGTTCAACATATACAGTAGACACTTAGGTTCAAACACCTGAATGGAGCTCAGACTATTACTCTTCCTGAACCTATACTAGTTCATAACACTGGTGTTGTGTTTAGGCATAGGTGACAATGTATATTGGTGATCAGAATAGGGACTAAAATGAAACCTTAATATTTGATCCCTTCCAAGCCCAATACTCTTTCTAAGCTTATGGACCATTCTACGTGGATAAATAACCTTGTCCCTTTTACCTTTTCCTTACGCTGTGTACAATAATTTATGTACACCTGGGCTTAACTGTGGATAAAATACTTCCATTCATTAGTCTGCATCAAACTGAGCCCTCATTCTAGTATATCAAAAACCTGGGCTTTTCCATGCTTCCTTTTCTGAAGCCTTATACAAACTCCATCAACACAGTGAAACTTTATATTGATAAGTGATGAAACCTAGGCTAAAACATCATATAAGCCTTTGACCCCTATCAGTACCACCTCTCCTCTTTCAGTTAGGCCATCTATAAAATGGAATACTCCACTTCTCCTAACCCTAACCCTAACTCTAACCCTAAACCTAGTATTAACTGAAGATAAGGTGTCAGACAGTCTACACAATAGGTTAACCATTAGATTCTTGCATATCCAGCACTGCAATAAGCCAGGTTCTGCAATACTTTTCTTTTCTGACCCTGACCCCAGCCCTAGCCCTAGCCATACCCCTACCCTAAAACCCCACGTACATTCATGACCAATACCAATGGAAAGCCTCAGCCTAGACTTTGAATGCACAAGTCATCTGAACAATAACTTACTCCCTTTCCTAACCCTAATCTTCACCCTAATCCTTATGATCTGTACTGGTCAGTGAATAAATTAGAGCTAAAATAAACAACTGGCAACTACTGCTCATTACTCATCCCAGCCTCCGGGCAACAAAACATCCACATGGGCTCTTCCTCTTTTCTTTTTCTAAATACTCAAAGAAACCTGAAACCTAACCCCGTATTTTACCTAATTAATGGATAAAGCTGGAGTTAAGGTGAAGTAACAGCACTGCCAGCACAAGACTCATCCCAGCCTCAGGGAGCAGAGCACTCAAGATCCACAGATGACCTGTAGCCTCATTTTCTTTCTTTTCATAAACTTCAATTCCACACTCACCCCAACTGTAACTCCCAGTCTAACAATATGAAAAAGACAGTAAAAAGGGACTGAAATAAAATATTAGGATATGGATATTAAAATATTAGGATATGCTACTGGCCCTCTGTGGGCTATTCAATAGTATGAACAGAGCCTACAGTGTGGGCTATTTGTTAATATTCGCCATAATAACAATAACAGCAATAATATCAAATTTAAAAAACCCACAAAAATACTGGACAACTCAACTCTTCTATTTCTAAGCCCCTCCTGAACCCTAAAACACAGTAGTTGTAGTCCATACTTACTCTATTACTATAGATTAATAGTGTTTGTGATAGGGTTAGGGGTTGAATTTCAGAAAACAAATTACTGGAAAAGCCTAGAGTATAGGTAGAGAAGAGGCTATGAAGATAACGGCTGGGCTTAGAAGTGGCCAATCAACAATGCTTAACATTTGTAAAACCAGCAAAGCTAACTAGCAAAATGGAGTTGGCATTGTGGGGAAAAGCAGGAATACCCACAGAGGTGATAGAACCTCCGTTGGTTATTGCCCTGGATTAAAATTTACCAGACGCATAATCAGGCCAAATCCTCTCTTCTGCCACTGTGGCCTTCTCAGACCTGTGCACAGTGGGATGGCAAGGGTACTGCTTAGACTGACGTTTAGGGAAAAGAAGAGGAAAGACTCTGAAATGCCAAACACTCCCCACAGGCACTGGGGGCTAGGACTGAAGATTTAGTGTGCACCCCAGACCCACAACCCTTGCACGCTTCTCAGCCCAGCTCCAACACAATCTCCAAAGCCCCTGACACAGAGGTTCATACAAAAACATGGTCCATGGTGCCTTCCAGGTGCCAGCCCTTACCTCAGCCCTGCCCATTATTCTCTCTCCTCTGTTGATCAGGGTTCTCCCACCCCTCCTTATCCTCTGTGCCAAACAGTAGGCATCTATGGGCAGTTGACTCAAAAACAACTCCTGTAAAAGGGTATGGGGCCTTTCAAGTCCAAGATACTCATCCAGGCCTCCTCCCCTCTTCCCAAAACTAACCCTATCTCCTACCCTACTCAGAAGTGCACAGAGGTGATATGCCTCAAGTGAAATGCAAGTTATGGGCATTAGCCTCTGTGGACACCAACTCTCATCATCTCCCAGGGACCATTCCTAAGCCAGTGCAAAGAGGGGGATGACTGTATTGCCTTCTTACAATTCTTGCCCTCTCCCCAGCCTGCTCCCTTCCAATCTACCTCAAGAATATGTGACCCAGCTGAAGTTCACCTCAAGGACAGGTACTTGGCCTTTTCCAGGACCAGCTCTCAACTGTAGCTCTACAGGTCCTTTCATGTCACCCAACAACTGAGGTTCCTCCACTCTCCTCTTGTCCACCCTTTGCTCAGTTGCAAAGCCACCCTACTGCCAAGCAGTCAAACAGAAATGACCTATTTGTCCATAGCTCCCTCTGACTGTGGCCCACCTCCTCCTCACACTATGGGCTACCCAGAGCCAACAATTCTCTGGCTGCTTCTAGTCTTCCTTTTTAGCTCCCAGCTCAAATTTCTTCTCCCTTTGGGGTGGACTAGGTAGGTTAGAATTGAGTTTTAGATTAGGGTTCAGAGAATGATGAATGGAAAAGCCCTGATTTGGGAAAGGTGGTTGAAGGGCTCCCAGGCCTAAGAGGAAGGCTGGGCTGAGAAGCAACCAACCACACATTGGAATCCCTCCTGCTTCACCGCAGAGATGTTCATAAAGCATCCATACAGCAGCATCTCCAGCCCACCTCTGAGATTTGGGTGAAGGATGAAATGCATACATTGCTGTATTAGACCTGGAGCTGCAGTGGGAAAGAGAAGAAGGGGAATCTTCACATACAGTTTGATAATCACAAACATGCTGGCTCATGCTTTCACAATTAGTACTTCAGGGTGGGCATCCAGTGGCTGCAGAGGCTAACGAGACAGCAGAAAGGGTACTGAGTAGTTGGCTGGTAAGGAGCCCCAGCATTTTTCTATCCATAAACTTTTGTCTCCTCTCCCTCCACCCTAATCTTCTCAAAGACGCAGTCAGGCTGTCTCCCAGAGTCGTTCTTTGTGACAATCTGCCTAGACTCCTTTTATTATTTTGAAAACCCTTAGGTTTCTGATCATTTCAGATACCATTACACAAGGAAAGATGTCTTCATGGACTTGGATCGTCAGCTGGATCTTCAGACTAAATGTCTACAGGCAACAGCAAATGATAGCTTTAGGCTGAATTGTGATGTTCTCTCCAGACATTGACTAATTGGGCAGAGAGCTTTCAATCTTGATTTAGGAGCTAACACAAAGGCCAGAGTGGGGTCTGACAAACTTTGAAGGAATTTTGTGTAGCTTAGGGCTAAAGACTGTTGCTATGTGACACATAATTTCAGGGATTCTTTGAAGGGCTATTACAACAGAAACTTCTTGTGACTTTGCCCATGTCTTAGTCTTAGTCAGACATGCAAGTCTTAGTGTTTGGATTCAGGTGGCCCGTAGCTGATTCCTCGAGTAGACAGTTTCATAGTTTAAGGTGAGGCAAGCAGCAGAGTTATGTCTGTAAAATGTCTAGGGTGATTTTTAAACAACTACGTGGCACTGAGGCATGGAAAAAATTGTTGTTTGTGCTGATAGCAAGAGCCTTTATCCAAAGCATATGGGAGTGAGGAAAGTAAAGATAATTTGACTTGAACAATACAGTAGGCTTGTGTCTCTTGCTAAGAATAAAGTGTGCAGCACTTATGACCCATGCCTTGCCTTCTGACTAGTCTTGTTTTGAGTATGGGTCTTAAGTCCACATTCTCATCCAGTTGCTTCTCCTCCCCAGTGCAAAAAAAAACAGTAAGATCATCTCTTCTCAGCCACTAGCTAGGAGGCACTGAAGCATAATGGCAACAGCTAATCAGAGCTCCTTATCTCATGGTGGTATGAATCCTAAAAGGGTCTTGACAGGACTGTCCTAGAAGGAGTCTGCACTGTATTGACACAACTGGGTTGGTTTAGTGATAAATGATGCAGTATGGACATGACTGGGTTGGTTTGGTGAGGCCAGCTAAAATGTCATGTCTAGTCTCACAAGAGCAATCTAAGAGAACACTATGTCCATGGCCCCAATAACTGACTCAAAAATAGAAGGAGGCTCACTTCACCGAGATCTTGTGAATGCAAAATTCAGTGTGCTACAGATTTCCATGCGGGGTTCCATCTTACCTTTCAAATAATTTCTTGCTACTTAGTACAAGGCATCTGGAGAAGAGACAGGTGATACTGTTGTATTATTCAGTAGTTCCAGTGTTAGGTGCCTCTCACTCCTCTCCTGATCTCAGAGTGCGCTCAGGTACTGGTGCTTATGGGGGGTTCTCCCTCTCCATTTGCCCCCAGTAACAGTGAGTCCTGGCAACAGATCCCTGAACATTACCTCCTTGCTGGTCTCTCTCAGTTCAGACACCTATACTTCTTTCCTCTGACAATCCATGACCAATGGTGAACATCCTTTTCATAATATTTTTGAAACCAAAGTATTGCTTATTTTAGCTAGAAGGAACAAGTATGTACAAAAAAGATTTCAAAGTAAGAAGGTGCACATCTGTTTTACTTTTTCTTGCAAATGTGACCTAGGTCATTGCTTTCTTTAAGTTAGGCAGTCATAATAAAAATTCATTGAATTAATCTATGTGGAATGTAGGAAGTGGAACAAGAAGCAAGTCACATTCCAAAATATTTTTCTGAGTATTGTTAAAAATGACTGAAAAATATAAAGCCTAAAATTGACTTTTCTTTTCACTAGGCATTTTACCCTCACCTATCTTACGGAAGCCTGACCCAATTCCCACAGCTGAAATGACTGGAAACATTTAACTGATTGTAGTAGACTTCAGATTAGGACTTTATTCATAATCATCCACACACTATCTGGTAATTGGAAATAACACATATACAACGATCTCTCACACTGCAATAGCTAGACATAATACTTTATACTGTTTGCAGCTGGCAAGAGGATTTCATACCATCCTGCTGAAAATGGTAGACTTTACTAATGCCTGAGCTCATCAGTTCTTTGTGAACTTTCACTAGTACAGAACGTTACAGCACAGCTCTTCAGCAATGCAGTAAATAGTGAGCATATAAAGTCAGTCCTTTCCTATAAACAGCTTCTCCTTATCCTATTTTCAGACACTCAGTTGTCAGATCCCCAAATACTTAAAAGATTACTTGAAATGCTGGTTTGAACACTGCTGGTGACAGCTCAGTTTCCCAGTCATAGCATAGAATAGATCTCTCCTACAAGCACACAAAAACTTTCTCTGAGGCCAAGCCAAGGCAATGTAGCAAATACCTACAGCAATTAGGAGCTATTATACACTCCCTACACTTCTATTGCAAGCAGAAAACACATTCTTTTGGCCATGCTGTAAACTGTAAATCAGACATAACATTAATTTTAAACAATGTGAAAATGAATAGCCTTCTGAATGGAAAAAATACAAAGAAGATGGCAATCACATATTTCAAATATTCATCATGTTGCTCAGTGCACTTCTGGAAAACATCTGTTTATTATAATGGTAACAGTAGGATAGGATAGGATAGGATAGGATAGGATAGGATAGGATAGGATAGGATAGGATGGGCTGGGATAGGACAGGACAGGACAGGACAGGACAGGAGTTCTGGAAAAAATAATTCAACTGACGTGATTATAGAGGAATTGCTAGGGGGCTATTTAAATAAAGAAAAGCAATACTTATTCTGGCTCCAGCCTGGATCCCCATCAGCATTTCCAGTTTCTAGCACACACAGGCAATGTCTCGGGCAATGTCTGTGTCATGGAACATACTCAGTGGCATGCTATTGCATTTTTGGTCCCTAATCAAGATGATGAGTGACACTTAAAATGTCAGCCTCAGACTGCTGGGGTAATCAGCATGCTAACTCTGTAGTCAGTCTTGTGGGAGAAGCTCCCAAGCAGAGAGTCAAAAGGCCACTTGCATAGTTAATGCATTTGAAATGCTACCTGGTATATATTGATATAATGCTGGGAACTGTGATGCTGGAGCATTGACCATGTCCTGCAAGTTGATCAATACATGTATAAATTTCACAATACTGACAAGAGTTTAGAATAGGTTGATACAAACCCTGAAGTCACCCATAAAAATACTCAAAACTAGAAAAGATAGAGAGGCACGCAGTTCTTATCAAGACACTGAAAAAAGAATCAAGAGTGAAAATGTTAGATGATATGTATCTACCTATGCCTTTACCTATTCCTTTAAAATGATGGAATATATTTCTTCACAATAAAGGGCAAAGTTAATGGAACAGGTAGTGAATAGATGGAAAAAATCTAAGGTGATTTATGTTCAGATAAGAGGAGTGAGTCAAGACTCCCTTGAGTAAGAGCATTTAGTCTCTAAGGTATATAAATAACATATTTGGAAAACTGTAAGTTGCAGGTGGTAGCCTTATTTTATTTGGCAGTCCTAACTTTTAACTGGGGTTCAATAGATCCAATTTTTCAATTTCAGACCATTAAACAGAAGAAGAAAAGGAGGTTGTAATTTTTTTGTCTCGACTACCTCATGATCTTTTCAGCACATAAAGGTCACCTACAGCAGATATCAATAATCACACTCCTTATAGTTTCCTTAAAGTTCATCATTTCAGTGAACCACTTCACAGGTTACTAAACCAAACCAAATTATTGCTCAGCAAGAGTGAATTGGTGCCTTTCCTATATAATTTTATATGTTCCCTCTGGGTCTTCTTTGCTCCAAGGACTTCAAGCATTTGGCACAAGATTTGAAATATGAACTCACTATAAAGGGCTAGAATTATCTGGATGCTTCAGATGTACAATTTTAGATAGATTTCTCCAAGAATGGTTAAACATGGTACACACACCCTTTGCATTTGAAAGAGAGGACTATGGGAGTCAGAATGCCATAACTTATCTCTTTAAGTGACTTGGAGTAAGAAATTTATACCATATTTTCAAAACTACAATTAAATTCAGGATGTCGGTCAGACCTAGCACTTAATTTTCCAAGGCGATGAGTGTTCACAAATCTGACTCGAGTCTCTAAGAACTGCAAGGTCTCAAGACCTCTGTTACGCAGCCAAAACTGAGTCACACAAAATTACAGACTGCTTTTCAAAATATAGCCAACTACCCCTTTGAGTTTTTTCATACATAAGGTGCAGATATCAAATCCATACACTATATTTCACAGGAAGAGTCAGAAATATAATAAAAGTTTGACTAAGAATTTTTGTATGGGAAATGTTATAGAAGTGTTTTTATTAGTTCACTTTCACAGAATCTCTGATTTTTCCCAAGCCATCAAAGGTCAGTTTCAGTAAAGTCATATCGCAGATAGGATTCTTGGCACTGATTTGAATCCAGCAATGACTTTACCTTTTGATGTAAATACCTACAATTTAAAGACTCTATTTTTCTATATATGAGGGGATTTTAGCATATGTGTCACTTCCATGTGCAGGCTCTATTGTAAGACAGCCCAACATATCTGTAGAAACAAATACAGATATCCTTGTTGTTCACTTAAGTGTGGCAATACCCATGCAATATCAGCTTAAGTAGCTTATTCAAATTATTACTGTACTCTTGCTGGAACTACATACATGTTTCTGAATACTAACTTTCCATGCTTTTTTTATAGCTTTCTTATTACAGTTCCCTAAGCTTCAGCACACAGAGAGTTGCAAATAATGTACAGGTTTTCAGGCTTTCACACAGCATATCTGGAATGAGAAGCAGAGAGAAAACTGGTGCTATAGCAGCTACCTTGGCAGAAAACACTGCCCTCCCTTTGAGCACTTGCTGAAAGCTAGCAAGGCCTCCTGTAGTCTTTACCAAGTTTGCTCTTGGCTAGGATATCTTCTAGTAGTTTACAATAGACTTTTTATTTGATTTTAACATTAAAATATTGTAACGTTTCTCCAGTACTTTATGAACCACACAGTAAGCTTGCATTTCCCTCTGGGGATGAGGAACTCTCCAAATATCCAAACTTGCTTAAATATTTATTAATAATTACCAGTCATGAAATATAAGTCTTGAAAATTCACACTTCTCCAACACTATGTAAGAAAAAGTTACAATGTTTCCTATCAGGTGTAAATGGAGATTTTATACATTTCAAATGAACCTGCTTTTTGCAGTGAAAATCTGTATTGCTAATAACAGATTTATGTCCATTTAAACTCACAATTCAATTGGTCTCAAAGGCAGCAAAGACATTTTTCATCTCTATTTTGAAGACTGTATCCTAATGTTAGCATGTTAAAATGTATTTTTTCAAAGAAAGCTTTGTGAAACCAATGCCTGCAAACTTATTATTGATTATTTGTACTAAAGGAATTATGTTCCAGGTAGTATGGAATCAAGATTTGTATTTGCACACATTTTGAGCTTTTCTGAAACAGGTAAATATGTTAGTTAAAAAAATCCTACTTCCTTCATTCAGTGTTTTTGCATGTCTAGGGTTTTCTCCTGTATAGAAACTAAATAAAACATGTTTGTGAATGCATGTGTATAAACACTACAATGCATTTAGAATGTTGGTGTCATTTAAATCAGAGAAATGAACAAATATTAAACTAAACTGTGGGGTTTTATGCCACTTTAGGTAGACTGAAATCTTGTAAACCAAGTATCAGCACAACTCTGACTATTTTACTTTTCAGTTCAGAGGACAGTTAGATGAGTGCAATATTGAAAAATTAATTTGAAAATGCCAATGTGGATAAAGAATATTAAAGGAATTCTAGTGAAAAAAAAAAAGCCAGTGAATAATCAAACTCCATATACTCTACTAAAGTAGAGTCTAGTACACTGCAGGATTAAAACAGTTCCACAATTAACGGAACATTTTCCTTGTTTAAGCTGTTGTGCTTTAACCTTGTTCTGCTTTAGCAACACAGCAGTTGATGATTTACCCATAATTAGATATCTTTTAGTCATGTGATACAAAAATATTGCTGTACCTATCCAGATCCAATGGCAAACAACTTTAATGGTGCACTGGCAATATTTTAATTGTACTGGTTCTTTACCAGGACTATTTTAATACATAAACACGTTCATTTTCATATTCAACTGCAGCTATTATGGCTTAGCCTGCAGTTATACAACATTTCACTAAATAACAAAAGTCCCATAGGCTTACTGTGTGGGTATCTTCTGTAGAGCACATAATGGAAATTCAATCTTCATTAAGATCGGCTTAAGAATATCTGTGAGTTCACACTTCAGTAATAATAGTCACAATGTTGCAAACCGGAAACAAGATCCCTCTGGGCAATCTGAACCCCTGGGAGCGACCAGCAGTCCAGTAACACCTGGAAACTCTGCAGCTCTTTTCAAAGAGGGGGCAGACAGCACCATAGCAAGTTTTCTCCTAAGTGATGCCTCTAAAATTCTCATTCAAGTTCCTATGTCAGACGTGAGAAGAAAATATACGCTTGTGCATCAGAGGAGAGAAATCCTGCAAAGGAACAAGAGGGCAGACAAAATGCTTTCTAAGATTAGCCTCAAACAAAATAATCTGGCATAATGATTCAGTGCTATCATTCTGAGCAGAAATAATGTGGACATTCAAGCCATCACATCCACTTTACCAAGCCTCCTACTACAGTCAGCAGTATCAAGGGTAGTTGACATATAAAAGAACTAGCAAAAATACCTCATCTTCACCCTTGGTGGTCCAACCTGAAAGACCAAAGAAATGTGCATACCAATTCAAAGCCCATGACTAGAGTGAGGGTTAGAGTCGTGCTGGAGATCCTACTTCCCAGGGTGTTGTGTTTCTTAGATTTCTAACCTGAAACTTTTAAACTGATCCATCTTGTTTTACTAACTCCCTTCCCAAGTTCCTATAGAAAAATCTAACTGCTTTCTGATTCTGCTGAAACATATCTGGGCCTTAAATGACATATTCTCCTGACAATACTCACTTTTATTCTGACTTTTCTCAAGTTGTGCACCTTTTCCCGGGAGCTCTTCTTCAAAGCAGGGCAGCTTAGGGTGAGGGTAGCCGCTGGGCAGAGCAGCTCTCCCGATGATCCCCTTCTTCTGCCATTGCCTCTGCTGCAGCAGCAGCTCTCATACAGGACAGCTCACGCTCTCCCACAACTGCTGAGGCAGCCAGTTGACATCAGAGAAGGACATTTTTTGTCTATCTCTACACTTTAGATCAGCTCCAGCCCACAGTGACGATTCATCTCTATTTTCTCTGCAGTGGTGTTCTTAGCTGAAGATTACTGTCCTCTGGCATAGCAAGCAGCCTCCTAAATTCAACACGCTCTAGTAACAGGCTTTTCATCAAACAGACTTTGAGTGAGGCATATTTTTTCACAGTTTGAGTCCTAGCTTTTTTCCTCTAGGGTAGAGTTATACTCCAAATAGCTCTCCCCCTCTTTCTGCTCATCTCTAAGCTCCAGTTTGAAACACCTAGAGTTTATCTCATGCAAGTCTCTAGCTATTTTTTGGAATAACAATATTTTAAAACCAGTAATCTATTGTGCTTTGCCCTACGTGAATTGTGATTTTAAAGCAGTTAACAGAAAGCATCAGAATATGTGAATAACGAAGGCAGAGAACCAGAAAAAAAGGGTGTCTCCTGTTTACCACGGCTCAGTTGGCAGGCACAGGCTGAAGGATGTTTACAGCTCCAAGCAGATTACAGGCCAGAACACCAGCAGTAAAACGATCCAACTACTGTACTCTGACTTTTGCAAAATATGGGAGCGCAGAGGATATTGCGCAAGCGCTGGCACGGCTGCACGACCTTTCACTTACTAAACTTTGCTCAGCCAGGCCTGACCCAGAGTGTGTTTGTGTGGAGCCAGCAACCTTTCACCCACTTTGACTATTTTCACTGCGCTGGGAGCCCTCTCGGCAGCCTGACAACTTCTGCGGCTGCATAACGTCGGGTGGCAGAAAGATGAGCACAGGATGATGTGACCCTGGCTTTAATGCTATTTTTGTCGCTTTTTTCCACACGAAGGGCTGTGCACATATTTAGAAAATAAATCTCATGACATGCTGGTGGAATAAAGTATTGACCCAGACAGATAAATGCAGACCTGTACGCAGAGATCGAGGGCTTTGCCCGTGGTACTGCTAGAAATTTGACCAAGTGCTGCAAATAGAGCTCTCACCTTTCAGTCACCAGACCGCTCCTTCCTTTACATTCAAAACCTGTCTACCAAACCCTCCCTAATAACGGTTACCCAATTTCAACCAAGTTTGAAAGATAATCCATCTCCTACAAACTTTGTGCAAACTGGCAGCTGCATTAGAAGAACAGATTCAAATTTTGGTCCACATTGAGGACAAGGCAGGGGAAGCTCAGCCAAGATGCACCCTACTAGACAGCAGCAACCCCACCAAGTGTCACACACATTTCCGCTGGGCAGGAGAGGAGCTCCAACCCCAGCACAGCACGTTGTGTCTCCAGCACCCGTTGGCAGATGGCTCAGGAGAGAGAGCCTTAAATCTGCGTCCCCACTGAGGAAATGGCAGGGCAAAGTCAGCCAGGACACCTTCCAGTAGACAACTGCAACATGGCCAGTTGTCACATATCCTGGCCCGTCAGGAGCACAGCTCTGCCCTAAGCACGGCACGTTATGTCTCCGGCACCCAGGATGACATCAGGAACGTCGGGGCGGGGGGGACAGCTGATTGCAGTGGATAGCATTTTAGGGAACAAATGAATAGGACTGTGGTCTTACTCGTTCTGCTATATTGGACCTGGCTGCTGTGCAAAATGAAATGTTAACCCCATTTTCTTAGGGATAGTCAGCAAAACATTACTGTGACTGAAATAACTGAAACAACAACTGAAAGTGTTGTTACTCCCTTTTCAAAACTTGCCTTAGGGCATTACAGAAGAGAAAATTAAAATACTGAAATAGCAACAATGAGAAAACATTTGATGAATACTACAGTTCAGAATCTGACACTGTTTTTCATTGTCAAAGCTGTTTTCTAATACCAATACCTCTAATTGTCACATGCACTAGGGCTTCAAGAGGAGGGGGAAAATGGTGATTTAGAGAGGAAAGAAAGGGAGAACAAACTACTGTAGTTAGGAGAGATTGTGGAGTTATTTGGAGTGGTTACAATATTCATAGCCTAGTTTTTCATTCACATGTAACTTGGCTGACAGGGAATCCAGGTAAGTTGTTACTTTGTGCATAAAAAATTAGCTTCTGGGCCAATATTCAGAACATTCCTAACAGTTATTGCCCAACTATAACATTCATTTTTTCAGGAATGGGAAGTAATATTGCTCAAAACATTCTGTAATGTATAAAACATCATATGAAGAGTTATAGAGGCAAATTTGCATTATGAAGGAGACATGCCTCCTTCCAGAAGCAGTCATTAGAGTAACAAAACTGTTAGTTGTTGAAATAATACTTGTGGGCTGCTGGTATGTAAAATTCTTATAGAAGTTTGGTTTGTTTTGAAAAGCGACCAGGTTTTGAATTACTGGAGCCTTATTCTCTCAATACTTGGGAAAGACAACACTTTCCCTACATTTCCTGCAGCTACTATTGTACTGTTTGTTAAGAGTTAAACAGAACCTTTAAGACTTTTGTTCATCCCCTCACTGCACGTAACTATCAGGAAAATTATGAGAAAACAAATTTCTGTAAAGATAAAGAATGCAAATAACAAGAATTATTCCTAGTAGATCTTTTCCTATTCAGAATGGAATATGTAATATGATTACACACAAAGGTTATACAAGTTCTTTATATTTAGCAGGGTCGGCAAACAAGCAGATTAAAATGGAGAATCTCAGTGAGAATCAAATAGTGAACAACTGTCCAGTGCAGATGACTTTGTTTACAGAAAAATGTTAATCTTGAGATTCTTATGTTTCCCATTGATTATTTGCTTCAGGAAGAAAATGAAAAGAAAACAAAAAATAATTTATACATGCTCCATAATTTAAACAATTTTTTGGATTTTTTTTATCTCAATGAGTCATCTGCAACTTGCAGGAAAACAGTTAAATCAGTCAAAATGAAACCCCAGCATCTATTCCCAAACCGTAATCTTCTGGCAAGAGCAGGAAAAATCAAAAAGGTTGCATGTGCTACTACTTGGTGTCTTTATTTTGCTTCATTTTGCATTTCATATGCCAACACTTCTATCACTGTGATCATCAAGCCTAATATATCTGATGGAACAATAAAAGAGTAACTCATCCATGGAGATAAAATAATAAAACAGCAAGTATTGTGGAAGTGGAACAGTCAGCAAGGACAGCAGATATAAAGACTAGGAAGGCAAAAAATGACATAAAGCTTCATTAAAAAACCTAAGAACAAGCCAGTGGTCTTCTCTGTACATTAAACTAAGTATGTGAATTTCTTGTTCAGAATGTATCTTCCTCCCCCTCAAAAAAGTACACACATACAGATATTTGTGTGTGTTTATACATGTATATAAATTGGACTGAGAAGTTATATGTGGGTAGTAAGACTAGACTCTTTTATATCATTGTTTTATTGTCACACAGTCCTGCTGTTAGTGACCGAGATTTAGGACATCAGGAACTCCTTTGCTGAAACTAACTCCATTCTTCAACACCTTATGCAAACACTGCCTTTATTTAAGTAGACTCGTGGACTTGGTAAAATGCCAGACAGCATTGGAGAGCAAAGTTCTCTCTCCACAAAAGAGGAAGGGTGTGCAGACTTTTCCCAGCTCATCTGTGATCCTGGAAGACTAGCTGGTAGTGAGAGAGCAGTTCAGTCAATCAAGTCTCAGGTTAGCTGTAGAGAGAGTAAATAGGGTCACTCAGGCATTTGGAGCCAGTGTGTCACCAAAGCAGCTGTCTTTTAAATATTTGGTCACTATTACTCCAGGTCACCATGATAACCTACATGTCAAAAACTCTGAGTGTTCAGGATCCAATCTGTGAGCCTTGTACTCCCATGTACTCTCTGCACAGACTCTGGGCTTTAGTAATTCCCTCACTAGCATCCCCTGCACTTAATGCAAAGAAGGAGGCTGCAAACCTCAAGGTATTTTCCCTCCTCTGTATCAGGACCCAGCTCAGTGTTAGCAGTACCACTGCAGTGACAGCTGCCAGCACCAAATGGCAGCCACCATCCTGCAGAACAGCAGTGTCTCCCTCCACCCGTCACTTCCCCAGGCCTCAGCACCACAGGCAGCACCACCATCTCAACACGGCCAACAGCAACCTCATACAGAAAGCTGTCACCTGGGACGAGCCAGGCTGGTGATGGGTCACACATTTAGTAGCTGGCCAGGAGCTGTACACCTTGCTACTATGGGTGTTTTGTCCTCCTCACTAGACTATGCAAGGCTTGAGGGCTGCCATCTGAGTTCTCTACATGCCACCCACCACGCAGTGTGAAATTAAAGAGTAAGCGTGTTAGAGGCCTTTGCATTGCCATGGCGATGAATCCCTGAAAGGGTCGCTGCAGCCCTCGATGCCTCAACATGGCGGCCCAGGCCCTAACGCCAACAGCCCCCGCGTGCCCGCCCGGTGCGGGCGCCCAACCAGGCCGCCCGGGGGCCGGCGCCCATTGGCTCACTCTCGCTCCGAGCAGCCAATGAAAGGCGGCGGGAGCGAAAAGCCCCTCGGTTCGTGTCCAGGCAGCCCGGCAGCGGGAGGGCTGACATTGCCCTGCACCTAACGAGTAAACAAGGTCACTGGTGGGCGGCGCAGCGAGCAGCGCCCCCGCCGCAGCCCTGATCCCGCCCCGCCCCGCCCCATCCGCCGCCTCGGTGCCCCGGTGCAGCTGGCGGCGCGCCCGCGGCGCTGGCGGGTCTCCCTGTCCCTAACGGCCGTCACGCGCCGCCCGCGAGGAGAAGGTTCCGTTAGGGGACGTGGCTTGCGGGGAGCCCCGCCCCTGGGAGGCTGTAAATAGAAGCGGCACGTGGCGGCCCCCAGCCACAGAGCGACGGTGGCGCGTGGACACCGCCACAGCCCTGCGGGGACCGACCGACCGACCGACCGACCGAACTACCTACGTACCACCCACGTACCACCCACCCACTCCCCCCCCCCCACCTGCCTTCCTCGCTGCCGCCTCGAGAGCCATGAAGGCCGCCCGGATCGCTCTGCGCAGCGCGGCCCCGCTGGCAGGGGTCAGCAGCAGCCGGCTGCCGCTGGAGGTGGAGACCTTCTCCCGCTTCTCCCCCTCGCCGCTCTCCATCAAGCAGTTGCTGGATTTCGGTGAGAGCCGCGGCCGGGCGGGACGGGGCGGGGAAGCGGCGGCGGCGGCCATTGAGAGCCCGTCTCTCCGCGGCCCCTTTCCTCGCTGAGGGTGGCGGTACCGGGGCGGGGGGGGGGGCGGTGATGCACCCCGGGCCGGAGGGGGACATATTCCCCCTAGCGGGGAGGCCGCCCTGCCTGGCCCCGCTGGGGGGTGGGGGTGGGGGGGTCGGCCCGCAGCGGCCACCCTTCGGCCCAGGTAGCCTGCGTGGGCTTAATCCCACAGCCCAGTTGCCAGGCGATGCTGATCCTGTGACTGCCTCGGTTAAAGCTGAAGCTACGTTAAAGCGCTATTTCGGTGTTGTTAATAGGATGGAGGGGAGATAATAGTCAGATCGCCTAATGGATGTTTCGTGTTGTGTGCTAAACATTATCAGGGAGGAGTCATTAGTCTTTACTTGACGGAGTGGACATACTGTACCCATATCCAGTTATTGCTTTGGCAGCTGTAAAGTCTGTGTTCCCATGACATTTTCAGACGTCACCCTTAATAAGCCTATGTTGTTTACAATGGCTAGGGTGCCTCTTCTAGAGGATTACAAACAAGTTCTGTATCTAAATGGGAACGTACAAGTATGCCCCCAAGGGATGGGCTGTGTCTTGATGTCACATAACAACATTCAGCACGAGCATATACGTGCATTTGGGAGAACTGGCCAGTCATAGAATGATGGTTGCAATTGCAAAGAAATAGAGTCCTGAAGTCTGTAGTGAACTGCAAGACAGCAGTTCATACTTGTATGTTAAACCTTTTTTTTTTATATTGGGCTTATTTTACAGGCTCAACTAATGGATGTGAGAGAACATCTTTTACATTTCTGCGACAAGAGCTCCCTGTGAGGTTTGCAAATATACTGAAAGAAATTGATCTTCTTCCTGATAAATTACTAAGCACTCCATCAGTACAACTAGTAAAGAGCTGGTAAGTAAGAACCATTAAATTCTGCCTGCAAAATAACATAACATTAACAACCCTGTTTTCCTAGCCTTTATATGACTGATAGACGACAGCAGCAAAATACACTAGAAATGCAGTCCATTCATCAAAGCTGAACTGCAAGCTGTTACATATTGCCCTTGTCTAGCATACTAAAGTTAAATGGAAAAACAGCATGGATATTTTTTAAATTGCATTTTTTGACCTAATAGGTTGAAATAGCTCATAGAGCAAATCTAATTTCTTACTTCTAAGAAGGGAGAGAGGAAAAGGTGTCTGCTTTCAACTAGTACTTACAGATCGGCAAGGCATGACACAAGAATGGGAGAGCAGGCGACGTGCTTGTTTGATTCTCTCACTGATGAAGCTATTAATAAAGTTTCAGTTCTGCAGCAAATTGCCTTGGCATGTGCACTGAGTGTTTGGAATTCAGTTTACATGATCTCTGTGGTTACTGACAGTGGTTGAATCTGAGTTAACCTTGCTTTACTGGCACAATTGTAATGTTTGAGAGGATGGCTGACATAAAGGATGAAAAGTATTTGAGTGAGATCCAGAAGCTGTTCTTAATCTAGCAAGCTATAGTTGTGCCCTTGCAGAATGCATCTAGGCTGTCAGAGGTTGCCCTAGCTTGACTGGACAAAGAGGCTCAAGTGCTTAGCTTGTGCCAAGCTGATCAATATCAGGAAAACTTTTGCTTAGGTAGCTTCCTGATCGGCACTTCTGAAACACCTCCGTTTTCTCAAGAACTGTACAGGGAGCTTAGGTCCCTAAAAGTTTTAGATTCCAGACTGGGTGACAGGCACGAGAAAGAAGTCACTTAAAACTTCCAGTGTTCAGGTGTTCAAGAAATGACTATCCATGATTCCATACTTCGGTGGAACTTTGATACTTCAAGCTTTTAGCTGACTTGTTAAGAGTAATGATTAGGACAAGACAATGTCTTTTTCCAGCTCCTAGACTAATAACAATCAAAGGAATAGCATGCATTTCTTGTTTCTTCAACAGGTACATCCAAAGCCTAATGGAGCTGGTTGAATTCCATCAGAAAAACCCAGATGACCAAAAAGTCTTACACGAGTAAGCTTTTCCTTTGTTTTCATTGAGCTTTTCATCTTGCTTTTCATTTTTCAAAGTGTAGTCAGTTTAGAATGACAGCACTGTCACTAGCTCAATTTGATCATCTGTCATGAAATGTTGCACTTGGAGCAAAGCAGTTTAAATCTTTGATTGTGTTGTAGTAATATTGCAGATAAGTATGACCTGTTGTGGCTTGCTTTTCGAGGCACTACCTTAAGCTGTTGTGACAGAGAAATTTCAACAAAAATTATCTGTGATGTCACATCCTTGCTTCTTTCTAAGGTGTGAACTGGAGGTCTTTTTCCCTCCCTGCATTCTCCTCTGCCCAGGCTGTTATCAGTGAATAAATGGATAGTGAATTTGACATGGCTAACAAACACACCTTTTAATATAAAAATATCAAACTCTCCTGCTTTAGGTCAGTGAGGAGTTACAGTCTGCTTTTTTTCATTCCTTTAGAAGTATTTTAATATTAAGCTTACTCTGCACAATCACCTCTGTTGCTGGAGTATATCATTCTGTACAAATCTTGTCTTGTCTTGGAATATTGTTCTAAAGAGATCCCTTTTTGATATAGCTTTATAGATACATTAATTAGAGTCCGAAGCAGACATCATGATGTGGTTCCTACAATGGCACAAGGAGTAATTGAGTACAAAGATACTTTTAAAGTAGATCCTGTCACCAATCAAAATATCCAGTACTTTTTGGATCGTTTTTACATGAGCCGGATTTCTACCCGGATGCTAATGAACCAACACAGTAAGTAGAAATTCTTATCCGAGGAAAAATTTCAACCTAATAAGAAACATGTTAGTGTAAACTTCTCCTAAGACTGTTAGAGATCTGCTTCAGATGATTTCATGTGGCAGTGAAAAGTTAGAAAGAGAATGTATGAGTTTTTAAAGTAATAGAGTATTGGTTATCTAGACTAAATACTGACTTTTAAGTCTTGCATGGAAAACTTAGAGATCTTTCTTTGCCTCTGAATAGCCTTTAGATGTTGAACCAGAGAAGCCAGCATAGCTTGCTGGCAGCAGATAGCATTTGTAAGCTGAAAAAGACATAAACAATACTCAGTATCTCTTGTGGTTATGTGCTGTGATCACACCATGTTAGTTTGAACTTAAAGTTTTTCATAATACGGTATTTGGAATAAAATACAGTATCGTTTTCATCTCAAACAGCCCTTCTTTTCGATGATAACGCCAGCTCAGGGCACCCAAGGCACATTGGAAGTATTGATCCATGCTGTGATGTTGTTGAAGTAGTGAATGGTATGTATATTCTCAGATCGTTAAAAAAAACTGTCTTCGCGATTGCTGTTTGTTTTTGCTTGCAAGTAATTAACAGGCAACCAACACGTGGTTTTACAAGGTGCTGACAGGTTTTGTTTTGTTTTTGTTAATGAAGTGGCTGAACACAGTCAGCTGGAATGTGTGCTTCTATAGAACAGAAAATTTAAAATATAAAGTAGCAGTAAAATGTGTCTGAATAGCAAGTGATAAATAAGGTGGGAGTTAAAGTTGTCAGTGATGACATCAGCAACATCTACTGTTAGATAATTATACCCCAGATGCATCTGTTTTACCGAATTAAAAATTGTGCTGAAGATTTGCCCATGCTACTGTGATTGCCTATTTAGTCTCAGTTCTTAATCCGTACAGTGGCTGTAATGTTTTCGTCCCCTGTAGAACACATGCTTAAGTCTGTAACACCCTAGCAGCTAATGCAGTTAAAATTATATTTTGTCATGCATTAGAATGAATTGCTACACTGTTTGATATTTCATTTCACATATTTTATTTAAACGAATATTTCAGATGCTTTTCAAAGTTCCAAGATGCTGTGTGACCAATATTACTTAACATCTCCAGAACTGAAGCTTACTCAAGTGAATGGTAAGATAGGGGCTTTTATGTCTTTCTTCCTATTGGTAACCAGATTGCCTTCTCTATTCCAAAGGCTTCCATTTCTGCAGCCTTAATGGTACATACAAATGTGTTTGTGTTGTGCTGGTTCTCTTCATTTGCTTTTACAAGCACCTCATTTAATGTTCCCTGTTAGAATTCAGATGTCATTGCATCTTAAATACCAGATTTTTCTGAGGTAATTTATATGAATTTGAAAAAGGAGGACTACTACTCTGTAGTTAAGTTGCCAGAGAGGAGTTCTGTATTTGAGGTGGAAGCGGAGCTACTGACTGAGAAACTTTGGTTCTAGTCCAAGCTGCCTGCATGTTGTCTGGTCTTGGGCAGTCTGCTTAACCACTAAAATCCTTTACTTATAAAATGGAATTAATATTTGTCATCTGCATAGAAATGCAAAAAATAAAAGATTTTCAGTTTTTGAAAGTAAGCTATGATTAAGCAAATGGTAATTACTATTCAAACACTATATGAGTACATAAAATTGTTTGCTCATTTAGAACCCACTAAGACTTGATGTATTTTCTTGTTTGTTTAAACATATAACTTGCTTACTATAAAATTCAGAAACAAAACGGTTCCATCTCCCCTTCAAATCTTGTTGGGTTTTTGTTTTTTCCCTCCCTCTAGGAAAATTTCCGAGAGAGCCAATTAACATTGTATATGTTCCATCTCATCTCTTTCACATGCTTTTTGAGCTCTTTAAGGTATGTAAATACAAGCTGTTTCCTCTCTCAGTATTCTGAGCAAGAGCTTAAATATTTAAATTCTCTAGGTAGGTCTGAGTGGATTAAAGTTTTGTATAGGACAGTGAGATTTCTAAGAAGTTGCTACATGGGGATGTAGCTTTGGCAGTTGGGAAAGGAATGATTGCAGCTAGTAGGAGAATATTTAGACGTTCTTATATGGTTATAACTGGGGCAGGGTAAGGGGGAGAGAGAGAGAAAGAGTAGGGCCTTCTAGTTGTTTAATGTGAGGTAGTGACCATTGGTATCCCTCTGCTCTCAAAAATTAGTCTTTAGTGCATTTTTACCCTAGTGCCTTGCCTGTGGGTTAAGGTATCTTGAGAGGCAGTGAACTCATGTGCAGCCAACATGGGGTGCAGAATTCTGGGAATCATTAGCAACTGCTGCACTCGGCTCCTGTCCAGAATTCTGCTGACTTTAATGAAGTTACTTTATTTTATTTACATTGGTAGGCAATAACAATGTAATCTTTCAAACATAGAAGAGGCTGCACTGTTTAGTCATTTTTAGGTGCACAGCCTCCTGTGCTTGTGTTACATGAAATTGCTAAGTGTGTTCTTGGAAGCTAGACACTGACAAGAAAGGATGGTAACTGTGCTCAGCCTCTGCATAACACAGATGTGATTTTAATTACATATATCCAGTGCTTTCTCATAATGATAATCTTAATTTCTATAGAATTCAATGAGGGCAACAGTTGAATTTCAAGAAAACAGTCCTTCCCTTTCTCCAGTTGAAGTGACGGTTGTTCTTGGCCATGAAGACCTTGCAATTAAGGTAATTTATTGGCCAAAACCAGTATGCGGTTAATGTAATCTTTGATTTCATATGCTACAATAAATACTGTTAAAGAACTTGATGCCTCCAACAACAGGTCAAAGATACTATGCATGAGTCTTCTGTTGATAGCCTTTATCTAGAGAAATTATCTAGCTGAAAAAGAATACTCTACAAATGTCTGCATTTATGGGAGGGTTTGCTCAAATACTAGCATTTTAAGTACTATTTTTAGTATATGATTGCAATTAACTTTATTCTCTCTTAAATCAGATCTCTGACAGAGGAGGTGGTGTTCCAGTAAGGAAAATTGAGCAGCTGTTTAGCTACACGTATTCTACAGCACCAAGGCCAAGGATGGATGATGCTCGACAAACTCCTCTTGTAAGATAATTTCAATACCTGTATTGCTAATAAGATAACATATGTATTGCATAGACTATTAGATTCATCTTAAATAACAAAACATTGTGTCCCATCTTTCTGCTTTGTAGGGTATATGGAGATTATTGAGCCTCAAAGATACAAATTAACACTTTCTGGAATAGTTTTTAAGTGTTTAGCTTAGCTGACAAAAACATCTCCTTTAAAGGTATAAACAAAGAAGACGAATAGCACCTGAATCTACCTCTTCTCCCCTCTTTTTTGCTCCAGTGACAGTAAGTTAGTTGGTCTTCACTCCCACTCAGTGCTCAAATATATTATAAATATTTTTGTGGAGGCAAACACAACTGGGATAGGCTTAGAATACTGTTTTTTATCACTGCTAGCAATCAACCTCTACTAAACAAGCCTTAGTAGAAAAAACAGGAAGGGAAAAGTAAAGAAATTTAATGCATTAAAGTAAGACATTTATATAGCCCTTTCTTCCTCCATGGAGATTTGATTTTAAAAGCTCTTTCAGAATCTAAGATGGTCTGTTCAATATTCTTTATGAAACTGGTCAGAATTTTATTTTCTTTTAAGGGAAGAGGAAATGCAGAGACGTTTTAGCAGTTTAAAATCTCTGGACACTTTCCAATTATCTGATTTTATATCATAACAGCTAGTGGGGGAAGAAAAAGGAAAATCTTAATTTTCTGTTGTACTTCATTTTTTAGGCTGGCTTTGGCTATGGTTTGCCAATTTCTCGTCTGTATGCTAAATACTTTCAAGGAGACCTAAATCTCTACTCCATATCTGGTTACGGAACAGATGCTGTTATCTACTTGAAGGTATGTGTTTTGATAACCAGCAATAATGTAATGAGTTAACTACTTTGGTATCATTTTAAGGAAAACAAATTCTCTGCTCATGAGTTAAAAAGCTCTTATTTTGACTATGAAATGCCGAAAGGACTGTGATTGGTACTTAGAAGTAAAAAGTCACTCATTGTTCTGCTATATACATGTTGCATTTCTGTCTAACTGTTAACCAGCACAATACAAAATAGTTTTTTAATTGCAAAATATAAAGGAGGAGGGGAACCCATTTTAAAGTTTTTCTGTACTTCTGTAAATGGAAGTTCTGTTCCACTGTTTCCAGGATTGTCTTGAAAACAAATTACAGAATACCTTTAAGGCCTATAAAGTACATAAATATTATCTGATACTGAATTTGTCCTGGCAAATTATCCATGACAAACCTAGATACTAAAGCAAATCTTAATTATTGTATCTCTTCTAGAAATATTTGCATAGTTTTTCTTTTTTTTGAGGCTTAATACTTGAAACATATACTGCCTGAATTTTTGCAAAATGGCATTATTGAGAGGCAGAAACTGAGTAACTTTTCTCCTTGTTGATTTTAGGCACTATCCACGGACTCAGTAGAAAAACTTCCAGTTTTTAACAAATCTGCTTATAAGCATTATCAAGCTACCTCAGAGGCAGATGACTGGTGTGTCCCAAGTAAAGACCCAAAGAATGTATCAAGGCAGAGTGCAGCTCTCTGAAGGGAAGTTGGTATCCAAGGCACTCAAGGGAATCAAGCTGTCTTCTCAACAAGGACTGGTGTTTGGAAGTATTCGTTTACTTTTGAACAGGCAAATATTTCAGTTTTGTGACTGACAGAACAGAAGGAAGATCAGGCGTTTATAACCTAGGCTGTATGCACTGAATATGAAATCTTGCTGTGGACTTCAGGATGAGGAAAATATAAGTGCGTGGAGGGATGTGTGCATCTTTCCCTATGTCTTTAAAAAAGAGACAGGACAGTAAAGAGAAAATTCAGTCTATTTTTTTTAGTCTTATGATCAAAGACTTGATGCAGTAGAAGTGTGTATTTTTTGAGTCCTGTCTCATGTTTGAATTCTGAATACTGACAAATGTCAGTTAGTGATACATATTTTTCTCCTACACTAGTTGTCAGCACCTCATCTTATTACAGAACTCCTCAGGTAGATAGGTGCACCTGTACTTTAAAACTGTATTTATAACATTGGGAAAAGATCCTCGTAACATGGCAGGCTGGTAGCAAGATACAAAGAGCATACAAATGTCTCCTGACTGAGAGGGAGGGAGACCTTGCCAAGAAGGGAGACAGTGTCTTCCCTATAAAAGGAAATCCCACTTAAAAAATAAAACAAACAAAAATCCCTGTATTCCAGTAGTAGTTCTTATGCGATGCCTTGCTCTGAGTTATATTGTGTGAATTTTCTTTTTAAGCTGTTCATGAAAAAGTAGCAAGGTAAGGCTGCTGTGCATAAGATACTAAGGAGGAAATCAGGATACTGTAGGGAAGAAGTGGAATGGCACTTGGTTGTAACAGCAAGTGGAACTGAAGTGTTTTGTGTAAAAATGGTATGGGAAACTGTTTAAAAAATGGTCTTGTAATTCTTTTTTGTTGTGCTGTTAGAGGATTAGTGGCTCAGTAAACTAAACCAAAATCCAAAAACTGGGACATGTGGCTCAGGTTTTGCTTCTATGTAAAATCCAAGAACCTATCCACAGCTTTGTCAGATTTGTATTGGACCATACTTTAGCTCAAAGGTGTACATGGGGATTCTAAAACTTGAAAGCTGTAATGAGCACTAAACCTCTGTTTGAGTTTTCAGGAAGAGTGGTGGTGAAATAGAACTTTATTGTAAGAACTATTCCTTGCAATGGAAAGGGTTTAGGAAATGAGAAGATTTTCATTACTGTTCATATTTTAAACTGTAAAATAACTTTTATGAACAGCAAAATAAGGGGGAATGGCCACAGGAACAGTGTCAGTAGGAAAGAGCTGTTGGGAAAATACTCCATTCTCCGTGAGCTTCTTCCTTTCCCATCTTTTGTGGATTTTCTCCCTCATAAGTGAGGTAAACTTAACAACAGAGTAGAAGTTAAGTACTATTTGGAATTGCCAAGCTGGCCAGTCAAAGTTCATCAGAGCTATATATTATTACTTGAAAACTTTTTGACTTATTAGCATCGTTATCTTAAGTGTGTATGATCCTTGGCAAAAGGTTGCAAATGCAGTATTTAAAGCATCCTGCCCAGTTGTACGATAGCTTTCTAAAGCAGAGTTGTATGTGTTGGGTAGAAAGCCACTCCATACTCTACTGTGAATATCAAATATATTTCTTAATAGCAATAAGAGAAAGCTAGAATTACCTTTGCGTTCTAGCAGTCTTGTTGAGGTAGATTTTTTTCAGTCAAAAACCCCCTAAAATAGCATTCTGATATGCTTCACTTGTTTTAGAAACTAAGTTTAGAAGCATTTTTGATAATTACTGAGCATAATGACTTAAGTACTGCATGGAGGCCCATTTATCCCAGTGAATTACTTGCAGTTACCAAAAGTCACCAGATTATTTATCTTTGAACTCAGCTCAGTGAATGAAATGGATAATAAAAATGAAATATCTCTGTCTAGAAAATAGAGGTGTGAAAAAATTGCCTTCACTGCTATAATATACTTGAATACTTTGTTGATTTTGTATTGAATACAAGGTCACAAAAACATACCTAGGTAGTCATTGTTGTTAAGTAAACACAAATTATACCTCTTTCCTTGTGCCCAATCATGCTTGAACATGAGTTGTGATCTCATGACATACTGTGTATCCGTAATATAGCTGCAGCTACTCCATGTGGGAGCTGTAACTTGTATTTCAAAGCAGTTGAAGCACACAGGTGTTGTAAACAAATGTCTGTAATAGTGCTTGCAGATAGAAGCTTTCTGGATAAGTGTAATTTTGTGAAGTTTTGTGTTCAGAACACTTTCACAATGCAAACATTGGGATGTGCATAGCACTTAAACCTATGTGAAATGTCTTTTAATATTAAAAAGTTACTTAAGGGCTATCTACCTAGATAACACAGTGCCTTTTTTAGGAGTTACTGTTTTTTTTATTCCTGAAAATCTCTAGTTTTAAGCCTTTTACTGGTATGTAGGTGTTTAAATAATTTTATAATAAAAATCTTCTAAATGGTTGAATATTGTCTTTGTTTCTGTCTTCTAAGAAGTATACTGCAAGCATGGGCTCTTGCTCTTTTTTCTTTTTTCTTTTTATTTCTTAAGACTTCAAATGGAGTTCAGCAAAGCAACTTTCCTATTGTGTCAAACAGATGTTGCAGAGGAGAGAAACACTGAAGCATTGGTCAGCATGGGCTAACGTTAGATCTGCTGAGAGTTTACTTGGTAGTTAAAATCTGTGTATTGCCTCACACCAGCAATTTAGTCTTCTTTCAAGGAGGAGAAATTGAGAATCCTTCATCAGTGCAGAGTCTACCCTCTCTAGTATCTATTTACTGTTCATCTGTAAACTCAGAAAATGAAAATTGACCATCAATTTTAGCTTTATACAAAATTTTTTTCCGGCATTTTATTTACAAGAGCCTTTACTTTTAATGCGAACATTGTGTATTCTATGGAGATATTTCTGTAGGTCTCACATATGAATTTTAAATTCTGTAGTTTGCTTTGTATAACCTGTTTTTTAAATCCTGAAATCACAAATGATTTTCAACCTCCCAGGCTGCACTTTTCTCTAGTCTTGCTCCTTTATTTTCAAGACTCTCTAGCTGTTGTGAGAACTAGTATTCAAAACCTAGATGTTGGCCCAGATGAGTACAGTAAAAAGCAAAGGGTGTTTTGAATGGTCTTAGAGTTTTCAGAAGAAACATGTTTTCATTATTGTATACTATTTAAAAGAAGCAATTCTGGTCTTTACTAGATATTGGTGAGGTGGGTTGGGGGGGGGAGTTGAGGGCAGCAGTGGAAAAGAAGTGTTATTTTAGTAGATCATTTTTGATACTGGCAGTCTTCCTGATAATGTCCACTGGTTTCAGTCACTTCCAAGTATCAAAAATAACCTGGAACTGGGAGCAAACAAGAATTCGGTAAATATTAAAGGGGAGTTTTTCCAAAGTATGAACAGAGCTGGGCAACTTGTTTCTCTTGGCTTCTTTGAGCCAAGTGAATCTTGCCTTATCTTATCTCTTCTGATAAAAGCTCCAATGACTAGGTTACTTGCCTTCAGCCCTTAGGTTTTCACAATACTGAAGGGAATTCATTGTCCTTCTGTACAGCGTACAAAGACCCTAGGAAGTGGCAAAGGTTTCGAGAGCTGTCAGATGCAGTTGTAACTGATGGGTTTTCTAGTTGCTAAGAAATCTGGCTCTAGGAAAACTGACCATAAGCCTCAGTCTTCTCACCAGAAAGATGTGCTTTCAGTTTTACTGTTGAGGAACAAACACAGCTTAGTAGTTTGTTTAAACCATTGTTTTCAATGCAATCATTATATTGATATATTTCCATTTGTCTTACATTTGACTTTAAATTCTGAGTGTTGGCTTGTATGCTCTGATTGTTGTTTGATAATGCCTGTTTAAATATTAATTTTACAAGCCTTCTCTAGCCTCCTAAATTGCATCTTGTCCCTGTAGAGTCCTACTTGCAGAACAGGGATAGACTGATTTTTCTAAACTCCTAAGGGGGAACATAAATGTCTTGTACAATATAAATCAGTAGGTGGTCCCAAAATGACTAGTTTCAGAGGCCAAGTTGATAATTGGATCTTCCATGGCTGCTGCTGTATAATTGTTGTGGTTAGGATGAAACAATTCCACTGTCAGTGCAAGATTCCTGACACTTGCACTGAGTTTAACCACCCAGACTCCAAGTGAGATTCAGCCCTTAACAAATAACTCTTTCCACATGCTAAACAAAAATATCTCTTTCAGCTCTGAAACAATGGCACAGCTGCTTTTAATACCTGCTCTGTGTTAGGACTGTAGGTATTGGACAGAATAGACTGTGCCATAACAAAATATTCATCTACAAGTGGCAGTTTAACAGACTTTTATTTTCTCAGGAATATCTGGCATTTCTCTCAATTTATAAAGACAGAATAACTGTAAATATATGTTTCATATATATATATATATATATATATGTACTTTGCCTGGAGGATAAAAGGCAAAAGATGGCTAAGCTGAGGGTGTGTGGCACTAAATCTATGAATTACAGCATTGTTTACTGAGTTCCCCCATAATGCTAGTGAAGCAGATTATAAGCTGTAAGCTTTAAATGCTTTGCAATCATACAACTGTACTGCTCTGGCACATACCAATATGGGTGTCTTGGGACAAACAACCCATTATTTCAGTACACCAGGCACTTTAGTAAGCTGCTAAAGCAAAAAAATATATATATATATCCCAGTGTTCTGTTTTCCCCATCCAACTTTTCTGTCTCATTGTCCCTGGGAAGAGGGTTACTGTTATTTGCCCTCTGCTTTTTCCAAACAGAAATACACATGCAATACACATGAAGCATGTGTTGCATACTTCAGCCATGGCAAGGCCAGGAGATGCACATGGGCCCTGGATGTGTTGCAGATGTGGCAACTTTGCTGCAGCCCATTTCTGCAATGGGCCAGCAGAGCCCTGATGGGTCAGGGACATACCAGGCTTGCTGTGTGGGTCCTGCAGAGAGACCATGACTGCCAAGGGAAGCACAGTCTCCCTTGCAGCATGCTGTGCTCGCAGGCCTTCACTGCCAGCCAAGCTCCTAGGGATCCAGAAGGCTCCAGAAATTCAAATGTTCTTTTTTTTCCCCTGCACAAAACCCAATGAGGAAAAGGGGCCATGCAGCCAACTCCTGATTCAGCAAAGCACCAGCGGTACTGCGATTGACTGACTGAACAACAAGCAGTTGTTCATTATCATCACCTTCCTATCGCTTAACCAAGCTTTCAAACAGGCCAGACTTTGCCCTTGGTGTGTGATAATGCCCTTCCTGCAGCTTTATTACAAAAGCTCTTTGAATAGCCTTTGTTACCTTTGATAAGAAATACTACTGGAGTTGAAAAACAATTTTTTTTCCCCCTTATGATAGGGACGATGACTTAAGAGTATCGGGTTATAACCCCCAAGAACTGTCTGCCCTTAACTTCTTGAGCAATTTTGGCCAACAGAAGTGGGAAATTAGCAGTTTGTGATTTTTCCAGGCTCAGCCAGCTTGGCGGGGGGAGGAGAAGGAGGGAAGGAACGGTGAACAGGAAGGGGCATTTTTCTGTGTTAACATCTTTGGGTTTGCTTTCCCTAAAAGCTTACAACACAGTTTTAAATGACCTATATCCAGATCCTGGATTACAGGACATCAGATGGCTTTGTGTACCTGCTTGTGGTGTGCATATTCAGGATAGAAAAACCTCTTCGGTACCTAGCCATATGCTGCTCCTCTGTTCAGTCAATAAAGAGAAAGCAGGACACCGCTGGTAGACAGTCTCATTTGGCTCTACTTCTCTCAGACACCTTAAAACAAGTCCATGTAGACAGTCTGAATTGTTCCATGCCATCCTAAATATCAAATGGCAGTGAGAGGTCAGAACACAGTCCTATGTCTTTTGACATTAACGCAATTCTTTTTGTATAGGTGTTCTACAGAAGAAAAATATGCATAGGATATCAGGAGCTGCTCTTCACCAACTCTCCTCTAACTTGCTTCTGCAACTAAGAAAGAAAACCAAAATGGAGCACATGAATTGTCCCCATGCAGAATGAGCACAGATTCTCCTGTGTCGCCCCCTCACTTAGCAGTTCCTAGCAGGAAGGGGCAAGAAAAGGCAGAACCCATTTGATTTCCTGCTGTGTTGAGAGGAGACCCCCAAGCCATGAGCCTCACGCTGTCTCCCTGGAGTCACATCTAGCTAAAACCCAGACAGACCTGCAATGCTGGGAAATGCAGCAAGAGGAGTGACCACCATTCAGGGCTGCAGAGCAGCCTCTTGGGAGTGGGAAGAGAGATCATAATTTAGGGCAGCCACTTTGTAAATTATGTTATCGTGATACATCCAGGTAAGCCTGCTCTCTGGAGGGCTCAGATAAGACTGGCCAGTAAAAAACAGATAATTGTTTCTGTCTTTGCTTGTAAGTTGGGCTTTCTGTACTGTATCCCCTGAGAAGGCAGAGCCTCAGAACTGAGAATGTTGGCATGGGATTCAGCTTGCAAAGTGTGACACCTTAATGTAACACTATGTAAGTATCTGTATGTCTGTGCATACATGTGAGTTGGGTCTTTCCTCTCCCACTACAGTGACGAGAGTATCCTGAAGACCCTAAAAGCTGTTCAGCTTATCCTGAAGTAGACACCTACCTTTGGCTAACTGAATAATTCTCCTGTCTTCAGTGACCAGAGTTCAACTGACTGTAGTGGGACCTTAGACACGTAGCTCACATGTAGGCACCTAAAGGTCGGTGCTGTCTCCCAGCTGATTCAGTTTCCTAAACACAGACACCCAATGCTATGTGAGAAGCTCTAGAGTATCCTGCTCATCTCCCATCTGTCACCTCAGAAGAACAGAAGACTTTGGCAGGTCCTTGGTTGTGCCTGCCAGTCCCATGAAAATATCTGGTATGGCTGCTCTAGACTTCCTCAAGTATTAGCAAACATGGACATTTAGGCAAATGACTCAAGCCCCCTTACTAATCCCAGGGGGTTGTGGGAGGCTGGAAACACACAGAGTTCAACCAGCGTTGCCTCGCTGTCGTTGCTGGCACAGTGGATAGATAATGGAAAGTTATCTTCTGGATAATGCAGCCCTGCGCAGCTCCTCACCACTGCCCTGCATTTCCTAGCATGGTGGGTCTGTCTGCGTTTCTGACCAGCCATGGTGCCCCATGACTGCAGGAGGCGACGTGAGGCCCCTTCCCTGGAGCTCCGCGCCCCACACGCAGCAATGCAAACATGAGGCCAGAGACTTCTCGCTGAACTAATATGCCATTCCAGAGCCCAAGCTTACAGGGTGTGGGACACCCAAATACCACTTATTTGCCTACTGGGTGGGTTCTTTAGAGAAAACTAGGAGTTGACTGTAACTGATACTGAATATTGTAAATAGCATTAGGCATATTGAGAAATCACCTCACACAAGTGAGTGCTTTTGTTTGTGGCTTTCTCTTTTCTAGCAACATTACAGCCTACAACACTGCTGGTTGATTTTTAACAAATTAACTGGGAAACAGGGTGGAATACCTGGCAAGGGTACTTGTCCTTTCCTCCAACGAGTGTGGCATGCACAACTAGTGATGTGCTTTGCAACGGGTATTGGTGCCATACGGTCACTCCCCTGCTGACAAAGGATATCACTGGAGGAATTCAACCTTCGTGCAGAGGTGGACCAGACGGTTTCTATGACTGCATATTAACAGGTACATGTTGTTGCATCACAGATGTGAGGAATCTGTTTGCGCCGGCATAAAACTCAATTTGTGTTGACACAGAAGAACTTGCTTCTGCTTAGCCAGATATAAATCTGGCTGATATAAAATCCTCTGAAGTTGCTGGACATCTTTCCACTGTTTCTAATCAAGTTTGCTGCAGGCCTTACATAAACACAAAACGAAAAAAGCTTCATTTTGAAAATCTGGCCTGGGAGACTCTTGGGGTTTTCATTCTTCACATTATTTATGGAGATGCCCAGAAACCATCTACTGGTCCAATTCACTTCATGAGCTTTGCCTCTGCACCCTTGCCCTCCTGGTCCTCTGCTCTTCCTATTCCTGCTGCTCGTGCCAGTCAGTACACACCTTCATAGCTGACTGATGGGAACAGTACTTCAGAGGCATATCACACTTTCAAAAGCTTTTGTTGATTTTTCAAGGCCACTGGATGAGCAGTTCACTTAAGCAAGAAAAAATCTTTGCACTTTCTGCATATTGCCAGGCTTCTGTCTCTTGAATGACAACATCCATGTCAAAATAGCTGGAGAAATGGCAGAACTATTCACTGGAGTACCGTAAATTGATTCAGCCAGACCTTGGAAATTATATTATAGAGATTAGTATTCAAGGCTGACTCAAAGAGATGCTTTTATCCTTCTCCAAAGAGTTGTCCTTGCCTTCTCCTTTGCTCTGCAGCAGAATGACATTCTCCACCTGAGAGTGTTTCTGTTAAGGGAGAGGATGTGTCCTGACTTTAAATCTGTACCATTGCAGTCAAACAGAGCAGAAAAGAACTGAAGATCCTCCCATTTCTTCACAGGAATGAGCACATACATTGCTAGAGGAAATGGCAGTTTTGGGGAACAAGTTCTATCCTAAACAGCATGTTCTTTCAGAGGGGGGTAGCTTCATTTCAGAAGACCAGAAAGGAGATTCAAGCAAAGCTGTTGGCCAAGAGAGGCTGAAATAAAAGCTGCTAAAACAAGGGCTGCTTTTCTTTAAAATATGTTAGCACTGGAAGGTTTGTCTTTTTTTTTTAAGGTAAACATTTTTTAGCAGAATAGAAGTGTATTAGTGCATTGGTGGACTTTGTGCTAAGCTTTCACTTATAAAAGTTTTTTTTAAGATAATTGTTTTCACAAGCAGTTATTCAATTGTTTTCATTTTTTATAGAATATGGATCAGTTTCAAAGGTAGCTTGCGTATAGGCATGCATGAGAACTTCAGCTGCTGTAATTACACTTTCTGTAGCGGACACTGTTCTTGTCTGTAACATGCTTTTAGCATAGGCTAACCCTTTATTTTCCCTTCTCCAAGCTATACAGGAAGCGTAGTATAATGTACGATGAACATATTAATGAATATAAATGAAAATATTAGAGTAGTAATAATTCTTCTTTATACCTCATACCATGTGCACTGAAATCTAGGAAAAGCTTCCCGTTGAAACCAGTGAACTCTGGACAAAGCCTAAATGGTTTCATCTGCCGGTCAGTAGAGGAGAAATATGCACTTCTGAAGGTCTCAAGAAGAGAACAGCCTTACTAATTTTCAACCCCTTAAGAGCGTAGGATCAGGATAAGGACCTGTATTACCTGCCATATGGCATACGAGATAGCACGTATTGCGATGGAGGAATTTACAATAAAGAGACATAGCTGGGGAGGATGTGGAGTATGTGACATACATTTAGGTAGTCTAGAATCCAAATATATTGAACAGCAACATGTGTATGTGCACACATGGACAATTTAAAAGTACTGAACTACTTGACAGCTCTCATCTCAGCCCAGTCACCTGGGACAGACGGACAGACCCTTCAGCAGCACGCGGCAGTGACCAGCCATAGCTTGTGCTCGCTTCACACAGTCGAGGCTTTCTGAAACAGAGGATTAGGAGTGTCCCAAGCCCTGGCAATGTGAGGGACTAATTCAGCCAGGCTGGAAGATTGCTCCCGCTGTTTGGGGCTGGGAGGCTGGCAAAGCGAAGCTTGGCCCCCGCCGTCAGCACAGCCCTCCACACCCGGGGCGAATACGCCAGTTCAAGCAGAAGGCAGAACGGCAGCTAGCGCTAGGCAAAACGACACAGAGCAGGGCTGTAAATAAGGAGTGAGTGATTATAAACCAGAAAAACGACCTTCAGGAAATGCATGGCTGCTATTGCGTTGCTGGCTGCTGACTCTTTCGTTTTGCTTACAGCTTTACATCCCCCGGGTTTTTTTTTCCTTTCTCTGAGGACAAATACTGGATAAATCCTGAGCACGGCCTCCTCCCACAGGGGCTGCCCGGCCGCTGGAAGCAGCAGGGCGTTTCCTGGCACTGCTTTCGCCCGCTCTGGAGCGCGAGGCAGTGAAACAAAGGGACGGCGTGTTCCCGGCCGGCTGCCCCGGGAACACCAGCAAAAACATGTTTATGATGAGCCAGCGAGAGGCCGCCGGGGCTGGTCCTGCTGGGACTCCCCCCTGCAAGGCTGCTCCAAGGAAGGGTAATGAGGCTGGAGCCCACGCTTCACTGGCAGCGGGCAGGGGTGCGTGGGGCCCCCCAGGGAAGGGACACGTGCGTCCCCACCGCGGCGGGCTCCCTAAACACAGGTGGAGCCCAGAGTGGGGTTACAGCGTGCCCCGGCTCCCGCAGCCGCGTTGGGGTGTTGCGGGCGGCTCCGTCAGAGGCTCGCGGGCGCCCAGCAGCCGCCTCGGATGGGTTGTTCACCCGTGCGCGCATTTGCTTGTTGGAAAGATCCCAGCTGAGCGTTTTCAGCTGTTCCTGAGAACGAGCAAAGGAGCAGATGTCCCATCTTTTGCCCATGTCTAAAACATCTCACAGTTGCCGCAGCAGGAAGCTGGAGTCGGCAGAAAGTTTGAAGCCAAGCACCAGTGGTTGGCAAGTGCTGCTCGTGCCACGGACAGGGCTTTTGGGGCTCGTAGGGGGCAAAAAGTACACACAAATGTTAGCTATGACCAAGTGGAGAATCTTTGGAAACTCTCTGTTTGTTCAAAACAATATTGTCAGCTTTGAGAGGTATCGAAACTCAGTTTGCAGCTGTCAATGTGCCGAGATTGTTGTTGCTAAATAAACAATATTTAACCTTTCTGTTTGACCTTGCATTTGCTTTTTCCTCATTGCTTTTGGACTTCAGCCCCAGGTGTGCGTGACCACTGTCCCAAACCTACTGAAAGATTCAGTTTCCACCATGTGTAAATCCATAATGGCACCTCCAGTTTCTAAGGCCAGTTGTCCCATTTCTCCCTTGGTTGGGAGAAACGTTACTCCCTTGGGTAAACACGGGGGTAAAACTAAATAGAGGCGATGGGGGGCCAGGCCGGGGAGGGAGGCGAAGGAGAGAGAGGGGCGATCACTGAAACATCCTCAGGGAAAACCTGACGTTGGTCCCACATTGCTGAGTTTGCCCCAGCTAGTGACGGGCCCGGTGAAGGAGGACGACCTGCAGTCCCACCAGCCCGCAGACCCGAGGGCTCAGCCCTGCCGCTCGCCCTCGGGCACATCAGCGTGACGCCACATGAAGCTGTTTCTCTTAACACTTCTTTTGAGCTCACCTTTTAAAAAAAGCTGGCATTCTGCTTTCCTACATATTAGAACATGAAGTTGGAATTAAAAAAAAAACAAAAACCCACACCAGAATAAAGATTATCTATGCAAATTTAGTTTGTCTGCATGTGTGCTATTCAGATTTTCATGATGGGATCAATTGCTCTCTTTTCCCACAGCCCGTGTGGTGGATGAACAACATGCCAAGGTCGGGTAGGAAAAGACTTCTCTGAGGGATCCCTGCTTTGTTTACGGCAGGGACTGCGACGTGTGGGAACTAAGCAGGACATGAGAGAAGCTGAGCCCATGAAGAAGGCAATTTAATCCTGTCCTGGGTAAACGCCGAGTCCTGTGGGCATCCTGTGTGCTGCTAGATCAGTCTCTGGCACAGGACACCACAGAGAGACCAGCGGTTGCGTGCCCCTTCGGTGGCACCACGAGGAGGGGCCGACTGGGCATGACCACGACCTCTTCACCAAAACCTGCAGGCCGAGCAGCAGGATCCCTGAGGAATATGAAACCCAGCTGGGCTTCAGCAGTGAAATAAGTTGAGTGAGAAGCCACTAAGGCAGCCAGCAGGAACATAGGTGCCTGGTTTGTACTCGCTCCCACACCATGGAAGGATCCAGAAGTTGATTTTGGGGAAAGCTGGTAGGCCAGGGCGTCTCTGCCATGTTTCTGGTTGTAGGGTGGGAGCCTTCCACCACGCTGGCAGACGAAATGTGTGAGCACAGTTTGCCTCAGCCGGCGCTAGGCTGGGCCACACACAGCTGCCTGCCCCCCAAAATCCGTGTGGTGCTTTCTTTCCACCCCCCTGCCACGCGAGCACCACGCCTGGAAGAGGTAGAAGCTATCCGGGCACCATTTCAACAGGGAGGGGGGAGGAAAGAAAAAAAGACCAGAAGTGTTTTTCAAACATCGGCCAGAAGACAGAGAGATTTAAAAACATGAGCGAAGGAAAGCACAGTAACACCACCCGTCAAACTGGGAAATGCTTTTCTTAGCTCGAGGGCTGCAAGCCCTCAGACTGGTCCTCCATAGCAAAGTGCCTGCTGCAGGGCCGTGTCCCCCCCTCCGCAGGCGTTGTGTGGCCCGGCGCGTGCCAGGCAGCTGCGATGGGTACCTGCGGACATGCACCCCTGGGTGCCACCTTGCTGAGGAGGCTTGGGAGGCTCAAGGTGGAGCCTCATGAATGCATGAAGCGAGGGATATTCGACTGAAGACTCTTTTAGCAGAATGGCTAAATGGGTTGCTGTGGGTTACTGGTAAGGAAATCTAGATGCAATGTAGGGTGGGAGAAATCCTGAAAAATTGAAGGGGAGCACAGAGGTGTAAGGCTTAGCAGCCAGCAATGTCCTGCGGACTGCACTTGCTCAGAAGAGGGTGCAGTAACGGAGCTGTAGGGGAGGTCAGGTACTGTCTGACATGCCACAGGCTTAAAAGCTTACACTGCGCTTAGGTCTATTGATTTTCTGAGACACTGAGAAAAACAGAAAGATCTCATTAATAACAAGCTCATAATAAAATAAAGTATAATATAAGATAAGCACAAGGCATGGGGCTGGCATGCCTGCTGCAGCCCCTCTGACGCCCAGGCAGGCTCAGCCTCTGGCACAGAGGGGCCCGAGAGGGCGGACGGGAGCTTCACAGCATTGCCAGGGGAGGTCTGAGGGACGCTAGAAGCCGCTAAAAAAAACTCAAAAAGAGGTGTTTTAGATGTTTGGCAACAACCACAAAGCCCCGCTCGCTTTCGTGGCGGCGCCTGTGGCCCGAGAGGCTGCGCGCTCCCGCGGAGGCGCCGGCGCGGCCCGGGCGCGGGGACCGGCTGCCCTCTGCTGCCCCAAAGCCGCACTGCCGGCACGTCGCGCTCTCCGCGCTCGGGTAGCAAAGGCAATGCTGCTGCGGAATACATTTTTTTTAAAGCCATCGATACCAACCGACACACCAGAATGCATCGCAGCCACCACGTCCGCGCATGGGGATGAGCCCCACGCTGCTCTCTCCGTTTGGGGTCCTTGACATGATGTAGCCGTTCAGCGAGGCACAAAATCAAAGCCCTCCCCATGCCGGTGCTTACCAGCTTTGCTAGCTACTTCGCCCCCCCTTAAGTCGAGCACCTGAGCACCACCTGAGAACACATTCGTAAAAACATTGAAATAATGTACAAGTATTGTGCTAAAGAGCAGGACTGCAAAGAACTAAATGCTCATCTGTTCAACCCTCTGAATAACTTCTCAGTTACTCCAGCAAAAATAACAAGGCAGCGGGCATCAGAGAAAGCCTGGAAAGCCACGTATCCTGCTGGCCGCACCAGGCTCCCTTGCACTGGAAACCCTGGAGGCAGGGGCAACGGTGTGGTACATACCATTGCCTGTCCGCCCAACAGCTGCAAATGACGCCATCTGGGTACGACTGCGGGATACATATTCAAAGCCCAACGTAAGCATAAATGTTCATTACTTCTGTTCCTTCCAGCTGGTAGAGGCACCTTTAGTTTAGAGAAGTTCGGCTTTGCTTATGTTTTGTTACTCTCTGGGTGTGCATGTGCCTCTGCAATTCATTTCAGGTTATTTTTAGCTGGGATAAATTCCCTGCAGTGTACCAAAGAAATCGCCTCAAACAAAAACAGCCAAAAATGCTTTAAGGTGGGGGGGAAAAGAAACCTTCTGTAATTCTGTGGATTTATGGTGGAGGAAATGTCAGGGCCGTGGGAGAAATGGGCCAGGATCACAGACCCAGCTCTCCTGCGAGGTACTGTTCAGCGCTGCTGGCACCAGGAGGTGTTTACTGCAGACTTATGCAGGCAGCGTGCCCGTGAGCTCGTGGGTGCCACGTGCACTGCCCTCCGCACCCAACGTGGAAACAGCAGGTTCGGCTCGTGGAAGGGTTGACTCAGCTCTGGTAGATAGATGTAATTCAGCAGCCTTCGCTGCTGCTGGGTCTTTCAGGTCATTTTTACTCTGCATGGATGTTCAAATACCTGTGCAGTGTTTTGCCAGGAAATGGCTTTGCCCTGAGCACAGCGTTTTCTCTTCCCCCGTGCTCTGCCGCGTGCTGCGTGCTTGCATTTTGCCTGAGCGCTGCCCTGCCCTTCAGCAATGCCTATATTTCAGTGCTGCATGAACTGTGCCCATATATTTATGGGTCACACAAGTCTGTTCCCTCTTTTAGAAAGCACTATTACACAGTAAACTTTCTGCAGGTAGTGCTGCTCTTCTGCTCCTGCTTGTTTTTCCTCGCAGGAGTCATGCCCTTGCTCTTAGTCTCTGGCTAAGCTAAGCTTTTGCTGGGTTATGAGGAACAGGTAAAGGTCCCTTTTCTTGATCAAAATTATCTGGATTCAAAAAACCAAAAAGATAGCTGGCAAGCTTATTGCTGTGCTCAGGCAACACAGCTCCCCATTGCAGCTACTACTGAAATAATCTAACTCAGTCCTAATGCCGGTACAAATAGTCTCTGCAGCCAGCACAGGTACACTGTTACAAGGCTAAAATGCAGTGGTATTCTGGCATTAAGCAAAGGGCTCATATCAGCACCCAGAGCCAGCTCTAGCATGAAATAATGGAACAGAACAGTTCATCAGTGATATAGAAACCCCCACGTGCCCTGCCGTCCCTGTCTCAGATGCCTTAATTGTAATTTAGCAGCACTCCATAGGGTGCCTGTGCAAGGTAGAGGACAACAACACAGATGCCGCGAGCTAAGAAAACGTGAATCATGCATTAAAATCAAACAGGTCATTGGAATACATGATATACATTGTCACCTTTCCACTTTGTGTGTTACAAAGCTTGAGATGCATTTGGAGAAATAGTCGGAAACAAATTTCTGAGCAGCCAACCAATTTCTGCCTGACAGTTGCTGCACATAGCAATCTTTTATGACCCACTTGTCTGCTGCAGCAGAAGTCCCTGCCGTTCCACAAATCGAGGCTGTGGTAGATCTTTCCAGGACCTTAATATAGTTCTTAGGGAGGTTAAAGTGTCAGACGCTAGCTAGGCTTTGGTATCTCAGCTAATAGCATACTCTGCACTGTCATTTAGTAGAAGAGCAAACCCTGGGGAGTACAGGGAATTTCTACTTCCATATCCTGAAAGTAAATGGAAATATTGCTGTGTCCAGCCCATCTATATCTTGCAGCATTTCAGAAAAGCAGCAGCATCCCATCAAGAGCCCTGCAAACCTTCGAGCACATTGAAAACCTAGTGTGCCTCTTTGGCTTCTCAGAGTTTAATAAAGGTATGTAATAACATCAGCCACCCCAGACTCTTTCAATCTTCCTTCCAATCTTAATTACTGAACTGTTATATGTTTGATTTACAGGCATTTGTCCCAAGAGCAAAATTTCTTGCCAAAAGACTTAACATGCTTTGAAAGCCTGTTCTTAAAATGTGAATGAGCCAAGCTGAGCCTCAGTGACCATTTTAATTGGTCCAGCTAAAAGTACAGCTGCTGCCTTTCACGGCAGGCCAGACCCTATCCCCATCCCCTAATATTTGTGCCCCTAACATATATCAATTTACCAGCATTCTAGCAATGTTTATCTTGCTGTGTTTGAGAGACTTACATAAATTCTTGATCACATCAGTTAACTCGACTCTGGCCAAGCTGGTGTAAAGGCTGTAACAGACTGCCCTTTGGGAATGAGAGCTGCTCTTTCAAGATGGCACCAGTGGTTCTGAAGAAATGAATTTTCACTGATGCCAAAACACTTACTCATAAAGGGAGCCGTGGTATCGGTTGCCAGTGGGGAAGGATTCACCGCCTAGAAAAGGGTAGTTCATTCTTTGTGCCTATCTGTGCTTTCAATATTCTAATAGACCATGAACTGCAGTGGAAATTTCTCAGATATGGCTACATTTCTGCTGAGAAGCCAAATGGCAAAAAGCAACTCATTTCACAGAAGACACCAAGCAACCCTGAAAACAATTTTCTAGTCATTATAGAGCATGACCAGGTGCAGACTTGCAGCTCGGGGGTGACAACTCAGTCTCTTCTTATTTCCACCTGCAGCCATCCAATCTGTGGCAGCTTTGAAAATACAGAAGTATGATCAAGAATTATATGACAGTGTGAAATTTCTAGGAATCTGTCATAATAATAAGACTGTGTGTCCTGTAAATAAAATAATTGATGACCTTATTATTAAATACCCCCAGGACTCACATGGGCAACTCCATCCAGTGTGTGGGAAGAGAATAGACTATGAGAAAAAAAGGAAGTAATGTTAAAAGGTAGCAAACAATAAGGCTCGCTTACTGTTGGTCTTTCTAACTCCAACAACAGAAGCAATTAATTTGCATCAATCAAGTCTTTCTCTTTTCTGTGATAGGGATGTTCACCAGTGTTTTTAACAGCTTGCAAATTCCTATGACTATAATCAGCCTGATCCCACTGTGCTCCCTGTCAGATCCCACAATGGCTATAATCTGGCACCTGCTTGGTACAAAGCTTGCAAGTGAGGCTGGGTGCCCACAGAATAAAAATTAAGTGTGCGCGCTGCAAAGGGGGAGGATCCGAGGGAATTTAGGAACACTGGTGACAGGCTTTTTTTCTTCTCTCTCAGCAAGAGGGTCCTGTCTGTGACAGGTCAAAAAAATCCCTGCTATTGTTCTGCCTTAAACCTCCCTCTTGCAGATGCAGAATTTCGCTTGCAGACCCAGTGAGTACAGGGACGTGTTCCAAATACAATCAGCTACTTCCAACTGTCCCTTTTGGACTACCCAGCTTGCCCCACTGTCAGACAGCTCAGAAAGCAACAAATATTTTCTTGCCTTGTCTGGTTTGCAAATCCTCTCCCTCATCCCTAATTTACATAGATACAGTGCCTAGAAAAGCTTTGGTTTTAGATAACCTAAGCTTCTAGCTCCTTCTTCCAAATCCATGAACATTCCTCACTGCAGAATTCACTGGATCCCATTAACCTGACGCTGCCTCAAGGAGATGATTCTCTGTGTAGCAGTTTATTCTATAAACTGCCTCAGATACAGCTTGTAAACTACTGCAGTGTCTCAGATAGAGATAGTAAAGGCTTTAATCTTTGCAACTTTTCAAGAATCTTTAGTCAGTTCAGTCAAGGAGGGGACCCTATACTACAATGGGCTCCTTTTGTTCATACAGGAAAACATTTTGTCATGGTTTAGGTTGTCTTTGAAACTGTGTGTTCAGCTGGAAACTACTGAATAACAATGAACATTGCTGTCCAGCTAAACACGAACAAACCTATGAACGAGGATCCTCTCCTATCACAGCGTACAAGCTTTGATTCATGAAAACTGAGATTAAAAGAACGCAATTCATATAAAAGCTTGTTTAAAAAAGTTGGGCTACGTTAAAAGTAAGTTTTATCTCAGGAATCAAGAGGATGAGTTTGACGGCAGGACAGCTTTTGATATTGATATAACACTTGTTAGGCCTGTTATTAATTATAATGGCTCTTATCACTGTGCTTTCTGTCAGCAAAGTGATCTATAATACTAAATAATCTGCACATTCCTTCAAGTGCTGTTAGTGCCACTTGGCAATTGCAGACACCGAGACACTGAACAGCTTGGTCTCTCCTGTATGGCTGGGAAGAGCCTAGCATGCTGTGGGCTCTCTCCCAAAGACCTAAGAATAATGGCGGGGACCAAAGGTGCCATGGTCAAAGATGCAACCAGAAGTCAGGAGTTACTGGCTCCCAGGGCTGGGCTCCACTCACTTCTCTTTTAAGAAAGCCCTGAGTAGAGTCCAGGAGAGGTGGACCAACCCAGATGGATGATGTCAAATGAAAAAAAGGAAGAAGAACGGGCTGTATCTGTAGGTCAAATCCCACCATTACCTGTGCTGTAGGACACTCAGTTGCACACTCCCTCTGCCCTGCATTGCATCCACCTGAGCAGGAGACAGCCAGCTCAGCCAGGAAAAAGCATTTCTTGCCAAAAAGGGAAACCAACACCGGCAGGTCCAAGAGTGCAGGGCCTGCTGATCAGAAGAACTGGCAGATCAGTAACAGCACAGCCAGCGCATCATCTTGCAAACACTTTCCGTTTAAGGTAGGAGTCATCTCACCTGAGCTTAGCAGTCAAAAAATGGGGTATATAGTCCATGCTAGTGGGCTAGGTTCCTTTGATAGTCAATGGAGAAAAATGTTCATATTCTTCACAAATCCCACTGAACACCACCCTGAGGAATATATAGAGATGGGTATATGCACAGCTGTGCATGTTGCACAGGTAAGTCCGCTCTGTCTGTGTTTCTCAACACCAGGAAGTGAGTTTATCACCGGTCACAGTGAGAGCTGAGGCAGAGAGTGCATCTGCTGCCCCATGGCACAGCCCACCTATGGTAGGGAACACCACAAGCCACCCACGCATGAACAGCAGCACACAGAAATGTCAGTGCTGCAGATTTCAATCCTGTTCACATACTATGAGTAATAATGGAAAAAATTCTTGCAATTAAAAAGGATATTGGTATGACAAAGCTTTATACGATATAGATAGGCATACTGAACCATGAACTAACATTGCATTCAGAGTCAATCCATAGGAAAATAGGGAAGTGGCTGAAATCTTGTCTGTGGTCAGGATTCAAAGCAGTTCACCCATTTATTTCTGGGAAAGCATTTCTCTGGGTCTAATGAGTATACTAGCTTTTGACAGTAGCCTTGCTTTTAATCCTGAAATGACAGCTGAAGAAAATCAGTGAACAGTATCACAGGTTGTTTGCATTGACTCTAATGATATCTAATGGGCAGTGGAATCGTTACCAAAGCAAACAGAAGCATCATTGCTGAGGTCATTTAAACCAGACTGAAGAAAGCATGAGTTTGGAGTCCTGCATTTGTGCCTTCCTGAGCTCCAGCAGAGACTGCAGATCCCATTCCTGGCACAGTGAACCCAAAAAGATAACAACTCCAGGAGCAGCCGGCAAGTCCCAGCCCAGCTTCTAGCTGGCCTGTGTGTGTACAAAAGCAAAGGTCTGTGCAAGAGTTGTGCCAGGTCTCCCGCAGGTGGGAGCACAGCGACAGCCTTGCGTGGGGCATGGAGCATGGATGGCAGTGTGGTGGGATGTGCAGAGCAGTGCCCTGCCTGCTGCAGCTTAGTAGATGATTCCCTCTGGCTCCAGCAGCAGGTACTTCTTCATGGCAAGCAAGGGGATGCCCCTGCGGTACCTTTCCCACAGCGTCTCCTGAATAGCACATCTGCATAAGTGCATGAGCGACTGTGGTGAATTGCTGCACATGGCAAACAGAGAGTCATAGAAATCCTGGTATCGCTGCAAGAAAAAACAGTGTTTTAGAGCAATAAGGCTTTCTTCCACCCATCTCTGCCCCCCAACATGCACACCATGGCAGAATGAGGTAAAAACACATACATAGCCATGCTGTGCCTTACAGCCTTGTCCGGCAGCCGGGGCTTGCTTGGTTTAGCCAGCGCCTGCATGAAATTCTTACACTTGTCTCAAATATTTAGTGTTGCTTAAGTTAAAGAATGCCTGACCACATCTTTAGGTTGGATATGTCTTACGTCCATCAGTCTGAGGTCGGGTTCCTCTGTTAACTTCTGTTAGTCGTCCTCAACTGAGAAGAGTTTCAGCCAGCTCGGGGTCAGTGCAAATTAACTAGTTAATCGTCTAAACCTCACTACAGGGCAGCTAGGCAATAAATGACCAGTGTTACTGCTGAGTTAGCTGAAGCTAAGGAAAATAAAGCAGCTTTGGTCTTGGTCATTGCCCTACTATTCTTTGAGAATAAATAGAATTATGTCTCTGCAAAAGAAAAATGCGGGTATTACAAATTAATAATGGTGAAATACAAGTAGCAAATTGTAAATGTGAGAATAATTAACACTTCTCCAGTGACTTGACCTTATTTGATATTCTTGTTACTTGACAGACCTGGATAAATGTTTTTTCAGATGAATATTTTATTTATTAATGAGTATGGCTTTGTGTCAACAAAACATTTTCCCCAATTTCATGTCAGATTTGGCAAATGACTTTGACAACAGAAACAGCAATGGCAACAAAAAACAGAATAACTATAGACTTTTCCAAAACAGAATGTTTCAATATTTTAGATTAAAATTTTTGTTTGAAAATGAAATTAGTTATCTCTTTTCTAAATCACACTTTTAACTCACATAATGCTTTTTTATTTTGATGAAAAAAAAATCTTAACATTTAATTTTGTGTTCACCCAAATTGATTTATTTTTTCTGAACAAAGCTGACCTGAAAATGCAGTTAGTCTCTCAGTTCCTCTGGCTCTGTAATTCTGAATTAGAGTACAGATCTGGTGATAATGCACAGCACATACTGTTGCACCTCACCTCAGCACTGATTTGTAAATTTTGATGCAGCCCAGGATTAGTCAAAAAAAAGGTGTAAGGTGGAATGCTGGAACCATGCAGATTTCTGAAGTAAAGGGAAAATAATAAAGGGATAAAAAACCATGATAATTATAATCAAGGCAGTTGCGAGGCAGTGAGGGCTTATCTCGAAGATGTCGTCAGGTATGGCTGCTTTCCACTTAGATGTCGATTCGATGTGCTTGTAAGAATTGATGACAATCTCCACAGCTCTTGGGTGGGAATGACAGGCCTGTAACACCTGTGGGCAGGACATAGACCAGGAATATTTCAGTTATGCAGCCGCTGGGGGCTGGAGCTGGCCAGCCCTGCCTATGCGGCTCCACGCAGCACGGTGCAACTGGCCAGTGCCCCGTGGAGCTGCGCGCACCCCAGTTAGCACCACATGGGAACGCTGGCTTCAGTCCCCAGGGCAATGTGGCTTGCTCGTGCAGGAGTTTTATCACCTGAACCTGGCGATAATGTGTTCAATAACTAGGCTGAGTGTCTTGCCACCAGCTGAAGCCATGCTTGCTCCAGGCCATGCAGCACAGGGAACAGGAACGTGTCTCCCCTCTCTACAGTCCTTCCTGTCAAGCTTAGACTCTGCTTTTCGGAGTGGCAACCTTGTCCCTGCTGAGCTGTCAAAGCTGCCCATCCCCACTACACAAACAACTCCCTCCCTCTGCATGGGCAGAGCTTTCACGAGGGTCAGGAGACTCATGCTTGAAAGCTTGTCTATTTTTCCTGTTATATCAGTATACTAAATTCTCTCGCCCTACCTTGCTTCCGTCCTGAGACCATCACAGCAACAACAGCATGGCTACTATGAATAACAGGAGTTTCATCTATACACTATGGGGAGAACAAATCTCCTCATCTAAATCAAAACTATATGGCTACTGGAAAAGACTGGGAGATGGCATGATTCGGAAGTAAGGCTTGCAACATGTGAGCTCGCTGAAGCCCATGCTCTGCCCGGTCACCCTAGCTCAGCAGGGAAGGGCCACAGTCTGCTGTCACCCATACACATGGAGTAATGCTTTGCGTTCGTGCTGTCCTCGGGACATTTTTGTACAGGATGCAGAACATCCCTCTGGGATAAACATCACCCTACATATTTTACAGATGGCAAATGATGGTTTGGAAGTGATATGCAGTCCATGCAACACATCAAAGGCAGAGGAGACCCTCCGGCCTGACTTTCAAACGCACTCTAGGAAAATGAGTGTTATCAGTTATGAGCTGAAAATAGCTTGGCTCAGACTGTGCTCCTCACTTATTATAGACATGGCCAGCCCAGGTACCACAGAAGATCTGGCATTTTATTCAAAGATTTCTGGTTTCTTGGCCTGTTGAATTTTACAAATGTAGTAGAGGAGCTGCAAAATTTTGTTTAGGGCAGAGAATTAGAGAGAACGAGTGTTCTCGTGGGAGTTGCATTCATTCTCCTTTACCAGAGGTCTTCAACCTTGTTCTTTGAATAAAACTAGAGGTTATATCCATGCTCATTCATTCCATGAGTTTTTAGTTTGATGACAGGTATCTATGAGGCCTGTTGTTTGCTGTTTCACAGAAAGTTTTAAGCAGGAACAAATAATGCATTGGAACTGGCTGAAAGAAGCCCTGCTAAAATTGCCTTTGCCATGCAGCACAGCTGCCTGTCTCAGTGAGGAACACTGTCCCTTTTTTTTTTTTTTTTTTTTTCTTTTTTTTTTGTCTAGAAATATCCCTGATTTTGAGATATAAATATTTGACTATAAATATGTTCTTTTCAAAAGCACAAGCACCACCAGCTTTCTCATGCAGAGAACCCTAGCCATCAAATAGAATTTTTCATTGCCTTTAGATCCTAACATTACTGAAATCTGTGGCTTCTAACAGGATACAAAATCCTCAATGTGGTTCTTTGAGTGACTTCATCCTGGCCACGTTATATATTTAGAAAGGAAAACATATAGCTAAAGGGGAAAATCAGTCATCAGAGTTGTTCAAATACATGCCAGAGGAGAATGCAACTGGGAACTGAAGTTAGTATTCGATCTATAATATGTATATGGAAATCCTGCTACACTGCTGGGAGTTAGAGGAAAGAATTTGCTGTCAGGATAAATGCTCTCTGCTTTACTGGAGAACTGGAGTGGAATATTGGGAAGTGCCCAGCTCCTATCAAAGATCAACTTCAACTGGCCTTCAGTGGCATCTAGGCACTTCTGCCCTGTCATCCACCTTTGGAAGTCCCAGATCTGGATTTTTTGCTAGTGGAAAAATAAAAAAGTCTATCTAATGAAAATGACAACAGGCCAGTGATTGCCTCTACAAAGCAAATGATTGTAACTCTACAAAGTGAGTTATACTGTGAATGTAGACCATGTAAAAAGACACCAGACACCGCTTTTAGCTAAGCAGTCAGAGTAACTTACTAAGGAAATATATGAACAAGTCCTCATATTCACTTAAGTTTAAGCATATTCAGGTCCTTCATTTTTGCATTCAAGTCAATTGCACTTTTTCTATTAATGAGTGAAGAATCAGACCCCCACAGCTTTCATCTTACTATATATAGTGTTTGTGATATGTATATAAAATCAATGAGGTCACTTGAGTTGCAGTTATGCTTGGATATGAGGAAAGGCTTTGCCAAAGTCTTCTAAATCCCACAACACGAATGAATTTTGTTACCATTTTCTGAACAGGTGACATCAACAACTACCCACCAGAAGAGCTCAAAGCAAAGTGCAACAGTCTCAGCTTTCAGAGCGAAAGACCTGTGTAAGTCTGTTACATAATTATTTGAATATCTGAGGACTTAATGGTGAACAAGATATACTTTTGAAGCATTCTCCCTGTTGGGTGTTTTCAACAAGATTTTTTGCTCGATTGGGTAGAAATTTGTTTAAAAGACAAAGAGTAGAACTGGAGCATAATAAACATTAAAAATGGTCAGTATACCATGTTATATTTTAAAACAAGTCTAAATTTTTGGATGATATTAATATATATCCCTTATATTATTCTTGTGCTTTAAACATAACTTTGTACTCACCCAAAGCTGTACATTGTGCACTTCTGAAAATTTCCAAGTGCTATAGTATGTTTCAACATAAAATCCCTACTTTTTTATTACATGTAGACTTAAATGTAATGAAAAAGAAGAAATAAACCTGAGGAAGTCAGTCACTGATGGCAGCCACTTTTGTGATTCCTCCTGCCAAAGTCATCAGTTGGTTCTAAAACTAAATCAAAGCACAGGGCTCATTTTTCGCTGCTACTTTCTGGGCAGGGAGTCACTAGGGAACTGCCCAGCAGGACGCACACCAGAACAGTGCTGCACAAGGACAGTGAGACCTCTTTTCACCCTTCTGAGACCTGTGCTCAGGTCATCAAGGGAAACATGAAGGGAAACATGAAGGCAAACCTGGCTCCAGGCCATTATCTGCAGGGTTACTTGGTGTAGTGTAATAAAGAGGAACCTCAAAGTTTCTAGAATTTTCTTGGCTTGTACTACTGTATAGATTATAACAAACCCTATTATACAGGCAGGCAGGCACAATGTCAGCTTGTATCTACTTGCTATGGCAGAGTTAGCATGATCCTAGAGCAGAATTTGAAATCCCATATTAGAAAAAATGGTGCTATTAATGAGCAAAACCAAAGCCTTTGACATTCATTTCTCCTGCTCTTGGAATGCTGTAATTTAAAGATAACAAGAATTACAGAATATGTAGAAGGCATGTTGCAATAGTCATATTGCTTTGGTAACATCTACCAAAATCCTCTTCCAATTCTCTGGATGAGAATAACACAGAATAAGAATTAAAAAATGACTGTTCTGGGAAAACAAAATGCTGGGATTAAAAATAGGAATTCATGTAGTTAATTTACTATACAAATGAATTTTAATAATGTTTCCTCTGATATGGCGGCTACTGATTTCTTTGTATGTAAGAGCAAACTACAATTCAATACAGACATGAAAATTCATTTTTGATTTTAGGAGTTATATTGGAAACGTTAATTTATGAAAACATTTGTTTAAGTTAGGACGATATATGGCAAATGGAGGAATATGAAGAATACTTTTTAAGTGACAGCTGGTCTGGAAATGCAGGAAGAGTGAACAGTGTGTTCTTTGCAAGGTCTGCCTTATAGGGCTTGTACATAACCTATAGTATACCTAAGACTGAGTGATTATTTGTGTTAGAAATATTTGTTTATTATGGAATGTTACAGGGCAGAGAATCAATTGCAAACAGATGTATGAGACTTTTCACTTTATAGGCATTTTTAGAGGATTTTTTGGAACATGAACAGTGGGACTATTGCCACTTGATTTCATGTGCATATGAGAAATATTAGAGGTACATATTTGCTCAAATGCTAAGCTTGTTTTTAAATAAAGGTAACACAGGAGAAATAAGCTTTCAATCCTCAAAGAACCAGATCTAGGCACCTGTGAGCAGTAAAATGTGAAAGTTCAAGAAAGAATGGCACACACAAAAAAGAACTCATATCCACCTGAGCATGGGATGCGAGGCCTTTCACAGAACCGTTAGCAGCATTTCGTGTAGCTGGTAGCTGGGCTTCTGTGACACCGCTGCCTTTCCGTGCTATCCCTTACCTGGAGTGTCTTTTTTCATTTCTCCTTTGGACTACCTGTTTGCAAGGCTACTGGTAAGCACATCAGGAAAGTATCCTTCAGTTCCGATGTGATGCTGATGCCAAAGAAGGCTCTGATGCTGCTGAGCTTTAAGCCCTCTAACAGCTAAGAGGTGTGAAGAAGCAGCGCTAAGCCAAAAGCTGAGCTTTCACACATGCTGGTTTATTATCCTTGAGCCATAAAGGAGCAGGAAGCAGGACGACCAAAAGATACTTTAATCAAAAATAACTAAAGAAGCTGGCTAAGAGTTCTTGTTTCCGTTTTCTTATGTTTAGAAACATCATCTCCTGTTTGTAACTGCCCTGCTATCAGTTTTCTGTAGCAGCAGTTCACACGTGAGTTGCCTTGGATCATGGCTGATAGTAGCAGTATCACTGAGCTGTAACAATCAATGTGTTTTTTCATTCCCACTGAAGCTTGATGTATTTTCTCGAGAGCATTGTACATTCTCTTATGCTTTTCTGCACATGTACTAGGCAGAGGCATTTCTAAACTTCACTCACATTTTTTAAAACTTGTTTTTTTCAAGAGAAGTGACTGCAGGCAGAACATTGTTTGGCTACTAAAAAAATTATGTATTGTCCTTGTTCTGTGTATTAGGAGGCTGCAGTTCTCTTAAATGGTATCTTTTGAGGAGGGAAAAACACCCCAGTATTTATTCCTTTTTTCAGCATAATACACTGTAATTTCAGCCTATTCATATTTCTTTTATGGTTAGGCTTTCCATTCTATCAACAGGCGGTGAGTAATTTTCTTAAGAAAGTCAGGTCTCTTTTGTTTTAGAAGGAGCTACCTGTGAAAGTTTTATCCTCACATGTCCTGATCATGTCCTGTGTTTATCCCTATCTTTGAAAAGGAGATGCCCCCAGACCATGCCATCATAAAGGCTACTCCATCCATTCCTCAATGACACCCAAGAGGAATGTTGCAGGCTGACAGAAAATATACTCCTTCGTAAACAAGAGCTCCCACCAAGAAGAAACAAAACTGGGGTAACTAGAATTTTAAGGCACAGTTTTCAGAAATGTAAAGCCCTTCAGCCCAGCTGAAGGCAATGGGGACTGTGGGTGGGTGAATGTGATATATGTGTTTGATAGAAAAAAGCAAGAAGGGAAGGCAATAATAGCACTTCACCAACCAGCCATGGGTCATCCTAAGTCAGCCTTACAATACCAAGTTGAAGGAGGGTGCTCTCTTCTTCACCCTTGCCCCTGCTTCAGGCTGATCTTTTCATTGCTTTTCTCCTTCTCTGTTTACAAATGAATGATTCTCATAGACCTCTATCCATTTTCTGGCAAAAGCCTCCATTCTAAAGAATGGAAAACCTGCTGCCTTCTCTACTTACCTGATGTCTCTTCCCAGCTAGTCTTAAAGCAAAGAGTTGCCTTTTGGCTTCTCTGAGTTCCACGCTCCGTGCTGCTTCCTAGCTTGAAGTGAAGACAAGCAGAGCTTCAGAGTAGATATCAGAATAGGCAGTAAGTTCTTAGCTAACAGGAGCAGACCTTCTTGTGGAAAAAGTCCTGCAAATCATTCTTAATCTTCTTTTTAATTGAGTTTCTTGAGGGTGGGGGTTTAGGGTTTTTGCTACAAGGCAGATCTGCCAGATATTAAGTCATGCTTCATAGCTGTTTCATGAATGCATTCTAGCTATAATGTTCTTCTGGAGGAGTGAATACCCACCCCAGACAGCATGTGTAAGAAGAAATTCGTTGATATCATGAAGAGGAGAAATGGCTCTCCCATGCAATTTTCTGCTATCCATTGTCCCTTGAGAGTGCATTAGCAATGTTTGCTGGAACCCTGATCTGGTGATGGCTTATTTAAAAATGCTCTGTTTTACCAACAGTTGCCATAAAAAATTACAATGAATACAAAGAGAGACACTGTTGTTCAGTGGGAGGCCACATGCAGGGATTTCTGGTCCTTCAGAGAGAGATTATTTAGAGTATAGAGACCCTCTATACTCACCTCAGGCTACAGACGAATTGAAGAAGGAGTTTGTGGATTCTCCAGTTTCCATATCCTTGTCTGCTTTCTCTTCAGCATCCTTGAGAGGGGAAAACAGGGTGTGTTTTGGCATTATCAACTACAAAGCTCCACAGCAATGACAGAGTCCTACAGAAGGGCTCAGTAAGTTTGTGGGCTTAAGTATTTGAGCTGGGAAAGGATATCCTTAGATGAATACTTGCTATCTTAAATACGAGCATGCAGGCAATGGAGAGAAATGAACAGAAGAAATTAATTCCTGCCTTCACGAGGAAATGTTTTTGTTTGTTTTGCTTTTCAGATGTTTGGAAAGGGGAAACATTCCCCCCTGTAAAAAGAACACAGTAACTTGAAGACAGACAGAAACAACTCATGATTTTAGCCAGAAAATATACTGCATTCCAATAATTATCTCTGCTTCTCTTCAGTGTTTCCAAGAGTTATGCAGAACAAGCTCACCTGAAAGGTACTTGTGTCCATTACAATGCCATAAAATTTTACTTGCTGTAACTCACAGAATCTTTTCTCTATCCCACATGAGAAATCTCCTCCTCACTCCCTCTCATCTGCCGTGATGATTTCAAAAATGTTGTAATATGTAGTGATTGTGTGCCATTTACATAGCTCAGCTAATACAATAGTGCTGGCACCAAAATAATAGTACCAAAATGCTCACGGGTGGAATGCACTTACTGAGAGTAATTGAAAAAATGTAATATTTTAGGTGAAAGATTATGTAGCATATATATATATATACACACACGCACTTTTTAAAGATGTTTCCTAACAAAAAGTGTCCATACCTGACACAGAAGAAGAAAGTACATCTGATTATTAGTTTCTTGATCTTTTCTAAGAAGCTATGATTATACAGAAGTGGGGCCTTCAGAATCTAATAATTTGACCTTTGTGCAGCATGAAATCTGTTAGGGTAATTCATCAAAAAGCTGGGCTTTCTTTTGTTCTCGTTAGAACACTGAAAGAGGCTTAGTTTTTCTACAAATGAAACAAAAGTTTCATAATGTTTTGCTGCAGAAACAAGATAGTTGCTGAGTTCCAGACCTAGAAGGTCACATTGTACTACAAAAGGTTTTCTAATCACTGGTGGCTTCATGCCTGCTTTACGCTGCATTGCAATGTGTTGCATTACCCTGAGGACAAAAGCGTGCATAGCTGCATTGTTTGTTAGGCTGGGACAGGATTTGTCCTCTAGCCAGTTACACAGCAAAGAAAAGCTAGAGAGTGTTAAGGAGTAACTCTGGGATGAGCAAAGTGGAACTTTTGTTGTACTAAATTTGGTATCTTTGTGAGAAGGTGCAAAAAAAAAGTCCACTGGAAAACATGATTTTTATTGCTTAATATAAGAAAACTTGTGCTTACAATTTTGGTATTTGCAGGGTCTGTTTCTTCCTTGTCCTTGCATTGGTTTCAGGAGGATAATTCCAGCAACATGAAATGTTGATCTTGACTCTCTCCACTTGCAAGCCTATTTTCCAAATTACTTGGACGTCCTATGTCCCAGCAGCCTGCTCTAATAATCCTAACTCCTCCCCGTGCTTCCTACAAAACTCCGGTTGTTTCCCCTCCCACTTGCTGATCTCTTTCCACTGTGTCCCGTGCATCTGCAGCCCAAGAGGAAATGGGTGCTGCGGCTGTGTCCATGTGATGAGTCTCCTGAAACAGCACGGGTCACAGCTGAGCTCACACCCTGCCCTTTCTCTCAGTAGGGCATTAAATTTGTCTCTCCCCTCTGTACTGCTGATGATCTTTGCAATATCTGGAGAGACACTTCACGACTTTGAGACCTCTACCTCTCTGTCACATTTAGAGGAAATTGGCCCAAGTGTGCACAATTCTGCTGTGGCAAGATTGACAGACAGACTGTAACATTTTGAACCTTACTTTCGTAGGAAAGAAAGCTACAAAGGTCTGTAGCAAAACAAGTGTCACTACACAAATCACACAAATCGCTGCACTCCACTCTCCTCTCACAATGATGGTCTGGCCATTTTAGATATGGAAGACTTTCTTTTTTAAAACTAACAACCTAGGTCATAAGATTCTGAGGAATTTTACATTTATAAACTAAAAATGAAAGTTGGATTGAGGCAGGAAGGTGATTTCTAGTTAATTTTCTCTGACTAACCCATCCAAAAAAACAAAAAATGCTGGCCCAGACTTCATACATCACTAAGCTAGTGGTTCTGGATCTTTGCGGCATGTCTCCCGTGATTTCTTTAGTGAGCAATCATATTTTTATAATTTATATTTCTATAGTAGCGACATTGCATTCCCAGTAAATTACTGATTTGCTGTCATGAGTGAGTGCACTAATAGAACTCAACACTTTAATGTATTCCCTGAAAAGCAATAGGAATCCTCCTTTTACTTGACAAGGTAATGAAATCCAAAAGATGTCAGAAAGTCAGACATAGATTCTTTGTGGTGTCTTGGTGGGGTCAAAAGTGAAAGCCTAGTGGAATCTTGCAGTGTCATTGGTTTCAATTGGTTTTTTAGAGACTCTGTGATTAATATCTCTCAGATCCATATGTCATGTATATAGCATATAATTTGGCTCAAATAAGCACATAGAAAGATTTTTTTGCTGTTTGATAAGTGGCTCTCTTTGCATAATGATTACTCTATTCCTTAAAACTATAAGGAGATTTACTAATAAAATCTGGGAGGAGTGTTTCCCTTCAGTACTGCCGAAAATTTTAGAAGGGTGAAAAATGGATTTGTGCTGAGCTGAAGGTGCACTGTTAGTCTGATTTATCTTTGGCTCTGGCATGAATTATGCTGCCATGTATTTGATGAACTGTGGTAAAAATAGGACCAGACTATGTTGTTCATGGTTGCAGGTAGCACAAGAGGAAAGACCTTGCGCTTAAGGATATTTCTGATACTAGAGACTCTTTTAGGTAGTGCTACATGAAAGCTGGTTATAACTGTAAGTGCTGCTTCTATTTAGTCTTTTCTATGTATAAACTCTTATGTTTATAAAATAAGTTCAAATGTGTAAAGAGAAGAGAATCTAGATTTAAGAAGAAAAGACCTTTAACTTATTTTATGAGTGCCTCATTTTCATTCTCCTCTATTAATTTGAGCATTGGGATATTATAGAAAACAGGGCAAAAAGTAAGTAGTAAATTTTCATATTCTGATTTTTGATGCCCTCACTCCACATAGTTTTTTTTCATTCTGATGAAAAGCTCTGATATAATAGGAAACAGGGAATTCTCTATGTTCAAATATGTCATTGTCAGAACCACCACCAGCATCCCTGTGGCACCAGACAAATACTGCATTGCTCTTTCTCAGTTCAGTGACAACAAATTTGTCTTGACAGTACTTTCTGTGCTTGCTGTCCTTCATATATCCCATCCAAACTAGTTATTTAATACCTAAGCTTATATATGAAAACACTTTAATTCAGTCAAGCTCTTTTCCAGACTTTTATGTTCTGGCCTTCCTTTATTATGGCCATTCTTTTGTTTTAAAGGGATTATTGGAGAGTTCATGATCTTTTCTACCATACACAACACATTGACGAAGTTTGTACATCCTTGACAAGGCAGAGAATTGACATTTATGCTGCCTGTACATCAGCAATTACTGCCTGACCTTCCTCCCATCTTAAATCTTATTCTAGTGTTTGCCAGGGCTTTTTGCATGACCTTCTCTGTTCAGATGTTGAATAGGTAAAGGAACAGCAGGTATTCTATCTTAAATTTTTCCTAATGGCAAATAACTGGGGTTTTTTTCTGTCAGTTCAGCCATTAAATTCTGGTTGAGGTGGAGCTTATGCTGCAGTTCAGCTAAGTGTGAACCTTGTCCTAAACCTTATTCACTGTAGCCTTGCCAAACAACCCAAATATAATCTATGTCTCTAAATACTTAAAAGCACACTGTATAGAGCTGTAGGCAGTGAAAGAGTGTCTGAGTCTGGCTTGTGCTAAAGCTCCTCCTTATTGATCTGACAGCAGAAAGGACTGCTGGGGCCTGATTTTCAATTCCACTCACCGTCTAAACATTCTGCCCTCCTTGGCACTAGTAGAGCTTTCATTGAGGTCATATAAACCATTTCAGAAGTGGACCCTCTATCCTGCACATCTCCAACAAACCTGATATTTACACAGGACTGCCAGGATAATTTTTGAGGGTCTGCTTCTGATTCATGTCAACCAGCAGGATGATATCGGAAACTGATTTTGTTAGAAACATTAAAAGCTTAATTTTGCTTTTCAGCCACTCTTGAAACTTGCTGCAGCCAATCTCCTTCAAATAAATGTGCTGAAAAAATAACTACATCAAGCCAGTGAGCCTATTCCCGTTGACTACACAAGGAGCAGAAATAAGTGGTCAGAACTAGGTACATAAAGAGCACTTGGAAGCTATTATAAGGCCTTTGACACTGCTACTAAGAAATTACCTAAATTCATTCAAAGCATTCCAAGTTACTGTGCAGTAATGCTATTACTGCTGGCACATATTGTGCCTCATGTGTGACATGCCCTTGGCAACCCAACAACAGCTGCCTTCAGGCCAGCCAGATCTTCAAGTATTGAATTAGACTCCAGAGTCAGCTCTACAGTTGCTTCTCTTCAAAGTTGCTTGGGACAAATCAAGGATCTTACACATCTATGCACATTGACAGACCCAAAATGTAGAAGCTGCAGTCAGAGGAAGCAGTGTGTGCACACAAGACTGAAATCAGATGTTGGGTAAGCTGCTAACCCTTCCAGAGAAAACCCATTCACCCCATCACCTGCATCCAGACTAAGTCCATTTTTCTTGTCTGGCTTATAACTTTCTTTTTTTCTTTTCTTGTGTAGTCTGTGAAGAAATGAAAGCTGATGTCATGTTTCTAGTGGACAGTTCTGGAAGTGTTGGAGATGCAAGTTTTCAGAAAATTAAAAAGTTCATGAAAGAACTGGTGAACAGAACAGATGTAGGTGCAGAGAGAGTGCAGATTGGAGTTGTTCAGTTCATCTCTGAATATTTCCAGCCTTCTAAAGGTTCACATCATAATGTCCACAGAGTCCTTATCCTGACACAGGTGGGGCAGCACGAGATGATGCTAAAAGTCCAGCTAAAGCCCTAAAAGAAGCAGGCATTGCTATCTACTCTATTGGGATTTTGGGTGCTGATAAATCTCAGCTTGAAGAGATTAGTGAGAAGCCCGACTTGGTATTTTTACTTGAAAATTTTGATGTTCCGAAGACAGTAGAAGACAATCTGGTCTCTGCCATATGCAGTCCTGAATATGATAAGTTCTACAGTTTACAGTAACTTATCTTGATCTGGGTATTTAAAAAATTGTTTCAGATTCAATGGTCTATTTTAATAAGGTAAATAAGTAGATATGTTTTATTCTTTCAGTGCTGCCTTTTCACCCAAACATGTACATGGATGAAGTGCTTTTGGTTCATCTTGAGTATATCTAATCCAGTGGCCTTCAAAGATGTAATATTCTCCCCATGGTCATTTGCAACAGTAACATCAACCATCCTTGATTTTGGGTGTGAGAGCAAAATTATGTCTGTGACTTAGGTTGCTTGCATAATTCTCAGTTCTTGTCTTCTCTGTGATTTCTAGTCACATTCTTCTTCTCGTCTTCTTTTTTTTCTGTAAACCCTTGAAAGCCTGCTTTCTTTGGCAGTCTCTTTCTTTTCTGTCTGCCCAAGAATGTTAATTTCTTTCTTCTTAGTTATGTTAGCAAAGTCGCTTGTAACACCAGCTTTCTCCAGAACTGAGTCACTACATCTTTTTTTCTACCCATGGATTATGGGTATATGGTAACAACATTCCATTTCAGTTTCTTCTCATCTCTGAATCTCTTCTCCAGAGCCCAACTTTTACAGTTGTATGTGGATAATTGGTTTTATGCCTAATTAACTATTTTGAAGTTGACCTCCTCAATTTAAGAAGTCAATGAGCAATGGAAATCACAAGGAGAGAAAACAGGTTTCATTTTAGTGATTACCCCCACCAGCAATATAGAGTATGAGTGTGCAGCATGGTGTTGGCATAGGAGAGTCTCATGGAAACTTCTACCAGCACAGCACTAACTTGTCACAGTGGAGACTGAAAACCAGTGTTTTTTAACACTTTACTTTCCCCATTCTTGGTGGAGAATATAATTGGGCTACTGTTTCCACAGGTGAAAGCAGAACTTGAGCACCACAGCCCTTTTGCTTCTGCTTTGGGGCCTGCTGCCAGCTTTTGCTTTCTTGCAGTGCTAAAGGTTTTCCCTCTGTTTCAGCGCCAATGGCATCTGGCTGCCTTAGAGCAGCTGGTCTAATTTTGGTGATTAAAAAAAATTACCTGAACAGAGCTATCTGTTTGCTTTCTCTATGACTAGATATACTTCCCCACGAGAGTTTAAGGTTGGAAGGCAGGGAGATTTGGGATCCTGGCTGCATTTTGAAAATCTCAGCCAAATGCTTGGGGAATTGATAACAATCCTGTAAACAATGGAACTCTTCTGTTTTGAAGGAAGTCTGACCTCAGGAAGTTGTTTTAATAAAAATTTTGTCTTCTCTCCCATTGTTACAGGAACCTCTGCAAGCACATAAAATTTGTTTTCTCACGGACCATCCCTGTGAGAAGAATTATTGCAAAATCAAAGCTTTAATTTTTAACATAGCATTTTTGCATATAGCAATTTTGTGTGAATGGAGATGAATGCCCTGCCATCTGTGCCATTTTAAAAAGCAATACTTACCATTTAATACACTTTAAATTTGGATTCAAAATTCCAATAACAAAATTTCAAAAGTATCAGCCTTTTGAAATCACTATGTTCTTAGACACCAAAAGGCAGTTCTCTGCTTGTTAGCATTGACTAGCTGTAGCACACTGGAGCTGGCACTACTAATGGCTGTGCTCAGGTAAAAAGCATTTGGTTAGTTCTAGACCATCTTCTCACACAAAGCACTTTGACAGAGCAATAAGTCTGAAGCTCTCAGGTCATTGTGGGGAAGGTCAACAGTACAGAACTAAGTCTAGTTCTCCTGCTGAAGCAAGTCACAAAATTCCCTTTTTCTTAGTGGACAAGCATCTGTGAAATTATTCTGACGAAAAAGCAATTGTTCTTTCCAACGCAATGTCTAATACAGTCAATACAATAAATCTCCTTTTTCAGAAAGTTAACTGTATTGTGCCATATGTCTTTGATAAAAACCTTCTGATCACCAGAATAATATTTCTGAGCAAGTATCATATATATTTGTCCTGTTCTCACTCTTCTTTTGGTGTCCACTTATGGCCACTGTTGAAGACAGAACAGTGGGCTAGGGAGAACCTTGGACCAACCCAGTGCAGCAGTTGCTATATTCTTATGTAAAAGATGCATTTGTCCCACTTTATTATGTGGTGGGGAGTTTTTTCATATTCCCAGCTGGTTGTTGCTCTGTGGCTATCGTGGTCGGATTTGATATCTCTTCACAGAAGAGAAGCGACCATTTATTTTCTGGACAGATCCAGCTGAAAGAATATCTCCCTTGCATTCTGAAATCCCTCACATCCTTAGACAATTTGAGCTGAAATAGTGGGGGAAAGACACAGGGCAGTGTGGCAGTTCTTGTGAACAATACAGGCCAAGATTACAGGTGTTTTTCATCTTTCCAAACTGATGGTGAAAAAATCTGTAACAGCTTGGCAAACATTGTGATCTGAGAACCACCGCATCTCAATGAAAATTTCTTGGAATCACTGTGGAAAGCATTTCTAAGTTTCAGTAATAGAAAGGGGAGCAAGGTAAAGTTGTTACTTAACTAGACATATGTTCAAATAAATATATGTCTCTTGATAATACGTACGTATATACATCCTTCTTTTGACTTCCCATAGTTTTCTCTCTTTAGGTGCTACTTGTATTTTCAGATGTCTTGGATGCCAATGTTGAAGTACTCGAACAAAAATCAGAAGATCTTAGGAGAAGAGGTATTTTATAGAACAGAAATGGTTTATTTGAATTATTGTGTTTTTGCGTGTATAACCCACATCTCAGAGACTGGCTACCCTTGAAGGTAAGTGCCTGGATAAATCAGATTCCAAAGCTGAGGATGAAGGTACTGGGGGGGGGGGGGTGGAGAGGATGGAGGTAGTGGGAAAGACTATCATGTATTACAGGCAGAGCAGATACACAGGGAAAATAGAGCATTGGAGCAAGCTTTCTCTTGTATTATCTATCTGGGTAAATATGAGGGAAAAAAAAATTAACATGCTGCTAAATCACAAGGCAGCTGGTTTCCTCGCTTGCCTCTTTTCAGGCTACTTACAGGTTACGTGCTTGAAAACTCTTGTTTGGGAAAGCCAGTGATAATGTCACTGAATGGGAAACCTTTCAGCTGAGAAAAGGGAGATGGAGAAAGTTCTCATCTTCCCACCTTTTCATAGGGTATTGCTGCATCAAAAATCCTCCAAAGAGACAAAAAATAATCAGAGAGCAAAAAGTGCTACTGTATCTGCTACTCTTTTAGTAATATTTGCAATAGCATAGTAATTCATAGCATCCATGCACAAAGTCCCAACATAATTCAGAAACACAGCATCTGAATTCCAGCTTCTCAAAGCGTGCAAGTGGGCCTGCAATAATCTCTAATCATCTAAGCAGGACTCCCATTGAACAAAGCATCCACAAGCATGGCCACTTGGAGGCCTTTTTCATCTTACAAATAGTCCCTGTCTTCAACAGCATTGGATGCACTCATAACCGTTGCTCTAGAAGGAGCGTCTGAAGTTAATCAGCTTCAGTACATTGAATTTGGAAAGTGATTTGGCTATGACACTCAGTTAATTATTGGCATGAGATACCTTGCCCACGCATTATCCAAGTATATGGTAAGTCATTCATAGAAGCACCACTATTTTTAGTTAGACCTCTTGTTGAAAGCTTGCAGAGTTTCCTTCTAGAGCAGAACAGCATTCACAGGCCAGAGGAGCAGGTGCTCACTGAGGAGAAGCTGCTCTGACCTGCCGGTTCTGCTTTGTGCTGTGTTATGATGTCTCAGTGTGGCTCTGCGAGCAGCCTAGGTAGCTGGCTGAAACTTCCTGCTTTGTTGCCTTGCTGCCTTCAGTACCTGGAGCATTGCTTAAGGCCATAGGGTACAGGTCAGCTAGTCCTTGTGCTGAGTATGTGTTCCCATCCAATATCGGGGGGGGGTGGGGGTGGTGTTTCGTTACGATCCCAAGGATGAGATTAAGACGCTAAGACCGGTCAAATATCGTACAACCTTTTAACTTTATTTTCCACAGGGTGGGGAGAAAAGGTGGGGAAAAGCGAAGGGGAGGAGAGAGAGAAAGAGAGAGAAAGGGGGAGAGAGAGAGAGAGAGAGAAAGGGGGAGAGAGAAAGAGATATCACCACCCGTGGATCCAGCGGTGTCCGGTTGGTCCTCTTCACCCTGGGTGTAAACTTTAACGATGCGCGTGCAGTAATTACAGCTTGAGCAGGGTCCGACCCTAGGTTCCCGCTGAAAAGTTTGGAGCCAAATCAAGGCAAATTAAATAAGTAAATTGTAATGACACGCGCGCAGTAATTGCAGCTCGAGTTGGGTGCCTCTGACGAGGGACCCTGAACAAAGAAATCCCTGGGCAAATATAGCTTTTTCAAATTAAGTTTCCCACCCCTCACGCGGTAGTTCAGACCAATAGTAATTTTTAGTTCTGGGGTCTCCTGCTCCTTATTGGGTCTCATCGTTGTTCCCAGGCAGGCTGCTTTTCTCCCTTATCTTTACTGTTGCGGTTTCTGTTGACAGATGTGTTTTGATTCCTCGGGTCCCGCCCTTGTCTCTCAAGGCCCTGACAAAGAGGTGTTGTTCCAGCAATTAGCACTGCCCCAGCAGTGACACTAGGTGTTATCGCCCAAGGTCCTGACGAAGAGGATATAATCCAGACCCCCCCCCCCCCCATTAACACTGTTTCAGCAGTGAGGGGAGGCTTCGTTTCCCAGGGTCCTGGCACCCAAGCAGGCCTTACTTCAAAGCCTTCACATCCTCCGTCCTGGAGTGTGAAGCACAGGAATGCAGACTGCCTGTAACTCCCTTATTTTTCCAGCCTGCACCAGCTCTGGGGCCCTTTCTCACTGAACTAGGGCCAGGTCCCAAAGTCTCTGCCCGATCGTGCCCTGGGTCGGCGCAGGCTCGGTGTGTCCCGGGTGGTCGCAGGGAGACCGTTTCGGGGGTCGCAGCAGCTCAGTCCTGTTCCCGCCGGGAACAGATGGCTTGTTCGGGGTTATGGTTTGCTTGCACCTTATGTACCAAGAAATGTTTAAGGCAAAAGTTCACTCATCTGTCCACCACATTATGTCTTTTGAGAGATACGACCTCCATTTCTTGAAGCCAGGCTGGGGCCTAGCTAAAGGGGAGCCCATTGCAAAGATCTGTATCTGAGGGCTGAGCCTACAGCACAAGGGACTGAGCTCTTGTGTCATCCCAAAGGCCAAGCTCCAAGTGACTTTAGTGGGAGTATGCACAGAGGCAGATGAAAGCATCTGAAAAATGAATTTGAACAAATACTGCTTTTTTTTCTTTTCTTTTTCTTTTTAAAGAATCCAGTTGCAGAAAGGATGTGCTGCCCTGTCATGTGTAAGTGGTATAGAAAAAAGGTGCAATAGGAAAAATAGGAGCAGAGGGCCCAAGGTAAGAATGTTTTTGTGACATTTTTTATGACTAATAATTAGAAAAATGCCAGTAATGTCTACAAATGGTGTTATGGCTCTACAGGGAAATCTTCATTGCTTTTTCTTTTTGGGATGACACTACAGAGATGAAGCAGCTTTAATGGATTTTATTAAGTAAGGTCTTACACATAGGGAAATATATCTAAAAAATTTTAGAAATCATCCTATTTCCATAGTCAGTGCCTTTCAGTTCAGCAGATAGAATCAATAATAATGTTTTTATTGTGATTCTATATTAATATTTAAAGTATTGCAGTTAGATCAAATCCATGCCACTTTGCGTAGTCTTTGAGCTGAGCACTACATACTCACAAAACAAGGGACAGTCCTTGCTTGGAAAAGTTTGCAATCCAGATGGCCGAAGCGGACAGAAGCAGGGAAGGAGAAGGGAAGAAGAGAGATAATATTCTTATTCTCATATCAGAACGGGGAATTTCAGTCCAAAGAAATGAAGACTTTTACTTTCAAAGGGTGTTTCAGGGTATCTCATTTCAGAGTGTCCAACCAGAGACACTCAGAAGGTCCAGCTTTCTGAAAGGTCCCTTAGCAGCACCTAAAACATATATGAAAACTTACCACAGATTATTTCACTTAAAGTGTGCAAGGAACTCTTGAAAATTGTCTTTATTGAATCCTAATCCGCTTTCTTCATGATGAGACCATTTTTCTTCCCACGTAAAATAGAGCCCTTCACTTTGGCTGACCATTTTACTCCAGAGAAGAACTGCAGTGACCAAGGCCCTGCATAATTTAGAGGAACAGAAAATATGAAAACCCACCCAAGTGACTGAACCATCCTGGATTCATGCACTGAAAATGAGGAATTATTATATGACTATTGTTATTATACAATTACTGTCATACACCATTTGCGTTGAAAGCAAGGAAGGGGATATCAGTAATAATTTCATAAAGTGACTTTAAAATGGCAGATTTGGCATCTGGTAACATAACATCAAAACAAGCCTGGCCTTTTCTAGCAGTAGACCTCTAGGACCACTTCTCTTTTGTGAATTCTAAAAGAAACTGAGACCTGGAGAGGAAATGTTCACACAAATTCTCCATAAATAGCCATCACACTACCTGAGAATTTGGGGATATATAATTTTCCAAATATTAAAGGCATAAACTAAAGATAAATTAAAAAGACAACATGCAAGGGGTAATTATTTTCTCCAGAATTCTGATGCAATCCCTGTAGGGTTTATAACTTTTGAGTACCTGTCAAAACAAGAATTACTTTTGCTGCATATAGAAATATTGCAAAAGATGGTACTGTTCCAGGACATTTCTAGGTAAAGGAGTCTGTCTGGGCAGTTACACATTTGCAGACTGAAAAATGTTAATAATAATCCTTTCTGTCCATGCCTTAATTTCAGGGACTTAAAGATATAAGGGGCAGTTGTGGACACTTCAGAGAAGAGGGAGAGCCAGTAAATTACTATGCTTGCAGTCATATTCTTAAGCAAACATACTTCAGAGTATTCTGTAGTGTATTGCCAGAAGCAGGGAGTATAACGCAGAAATCATCATTCTAAATTTCCTTTATTCTTACGTGCCTAACCATTTATACCAGGCAAAAATAGGACACAGAGCAGGGTGACACAGTATAATCCAGCAAGGGGTACTTCTAATTTACATTTTAAAATTAAGGATTCCTAAAATCCTTTCTAAGTCAAAATGAAAAGGGTCTAATAACCCACCAAGGTGGGGGAAGAGGGGCAGTTTTACAAGTCTTTCAGTCAAATTCATAGAAAGCATTATGTTATATAGCCAAGGAATAATAATAATAAAAAAGAAACAGCAAATTGGTGAACATCTATGCATAGTGCATGCTAGTTTTATATGTGAATTATTAAATGTATGATTCTAAATATATGTACAAGAATGTTGCTGTTTAATTAATGTTTTCAAAGCACGTTTCCACAAATATACAGCAACATGAAAAGTTGTTATTTATGATCTGAGAATATGAAGTCATTTAATATTTCTGTAGTCAAATGAGAAAGGACACTGCAAGAAAGATGCTAAAAAATGTATGAGATGCCTAGGCATAGCATTTCAACAGTTGGGTATGCATGTTGTATGTTTACAAGGCTTGACTGATCTCTGGGTTACTCCTTTATTACACTGATTTGTCATTCTAATGACTACAAGTCATAACCTTGTTAAATTAATACAGTAGTGGTGAGTAAGACCCATAAAAGAAATGTTAATTTCATTTTCAGTTTGCTTCTATTTCAAATCAAGGAAAACAGAAGTTTAAGCAGAAATCTAAGAAAAAAAAATACAGCCTATTTTTCTACCTCAACTAAAGCCACACTTTCCAGTGTTGAAACCACTATGCAGAAATCAGGTTATATAGAAATAGTTCTGTATTTCCATTTGTAATTTGATTAATATGCATAATCTTGTCAGAATAACTGGTATAGAATTAAAATTCTGTAGCAGTTTCTGATAGAAAGTCTTGAGTTGGGTTGCCTGATTTTTTCTAGACTTGACTTGCTTGGGTTGAAATTTTCATGCAAGGATGATTTTATTATTAATCCTTGTAAGCGTTCGTATAAGTTGAAGTTTTCTCAGGCTTCCAAATCCTGTAGTTTGTAAGGGGTGCATTCTGAGATTTGATACAGCACCTGTGTACTTATTTTCTGTTACTCTCATTCTATTTCCCATATTTGTATGATTAGCAATAGCATGAACCTGGATGCCTGACCCAGGTGACCTCCTCGGATCCCACATTCCTCTGTCTTTAACACAGCAACTCCATTATGAAAGCCATATTTTTTTTTTCCTACAAACTTGTATTTCACTCAATAGACAAGAATTATCAAGATGTATTTTTATTCTCTCTCTTTTGGAGGGCACAAGAGGATTGCACGGACCACAAGGGGACCTGGGCAGTAAGGAATGTCGAGGTAGTAAAGGTTTAAAGGTAAGAAGACCCCAGTGTAAACATTTTTTTTTAACACAGAGTAATTGCTCTTAATTTTTCTGTCCATCCCACTTAAGCAACATTTCTTTTTTGAATTCCTACCAGGGATTCTGAGGAACTAATAGTGAAAAGGTATAGTTAATGGTGTATTTACCTTTGTTAAAACTCATTTTTAGTTTTTCTGCAAAGCAGTAATGATGAGTATATCTATTAATATAGGATGAGAATACAACCCAAGTGAAGAAAGAAGTGCTTTGACCTTCACATAGGTGTGCTAGCTTCAGTCACTTTGCCATGCTGAGCTTAAAATTAGGCACCTGGCACTCTTTAATTGCTCAGTCTCATAGTCTTTAGCCCGAAGTAGCTGGGTGTGTGCCAGAAGAATACTTTCAGGTCCACATGAGTTTTGGAGCCATCACATTGGGAATCATCCATTTGTGCATAATTGACAGTGTGTGATTCACAGTGCAGGGGTGCATTTTTTGTGTCTTGGCACATGCCAGTTAGAAAAATTATTTTAAATGCTTATTATTTAAAACACAATCTGGAATGTCTTGTAATCACAGACCTCTTTTTCCTGTTCTGTAGAATATTTACAGGGTCTAAAGATAGTTGCTATTGGCCAATTTTACTGTTGGATATGCAACATGCATAAAAATTGAGAAATTAAGCATAAATACATGTATTTTCAGGTCTATAGTTGCTTTTGCTTCTATGGCCAGCTACTAGGGTTAACAGGAATAGCCATTTGTACTAAATACATCCTGTTTTATTATATGAATAGGGACTCACATGCCTCCTATCACCTGCTATTTCAGGGAGAAAAAGGGGATGCGGGGGCAGATGGAATTGATGGAGAGAAGTTAAAATCTTTTTGTTCACATATCATCTTGGGAACAGTAAATGTTTTTAATTAAAAGGAAAAAAATTATTTTTCTTTTTTGCTTTTTCCATCCTTTTAAGGGATCACCGGGTCTTCCAGGATTGAAAGCAGAAAAGGGTGACATCGGCCTTCCAGTAAAGTTGTACATTAATTTCTTTGGTCAAGGTTTGAGTTGGAAAGCAATCAGATGGCTGTCTAGGAGCACAGTTTCAAATCCAAATGAGAGCAGTTTTTATGTAATAGCTTGACAGAAGAAGATGGCTAGTTATCATAAACACGCTAATGCAGCATAACCTTTAGAACTGGGATCAGAGAAAGGAGATCATTATTTTCTTCTATTTGACAGAAAAAGCAGAGAATCCCTCAGGCAGCAGGCCCTTCCCCAGGCATATCTAAACTATGTTTAGGTAACCAGAAGCAAGAGTAAAACTCAGGGAATACCCCAAATATGCAGGCATTCTAAATTCAGTCCTTGATACAGATTTAGGGTCTGTAAAGGAGCTGTATCATTTTAATGGCTTAAAACATATTTCTGAAACTGAACTTTTGAGATCAGATCGGATCTTTAGAGATTTCAGATAGCAATGTCATGAATTGTTTTGTTGTCGTATGTTCACATTCGGCTTTTCACGCACTTGTCTGATTTCAGGGCAGGCCAAGGAGAAGGGGAGACCCTGGTGAACATGGTGTGAAGGGCTTTCAAGGAGATCCTGTAAGTTTTTCTGTGTGCATATCTACTACACAGTGAGCATTAAGGACAGTGCTCTGAACTGAGAACCTGATTTAGAGTGCTCTGAAAACTGAACAAACATACACCTTATGGCAATGTATTAGAGGCTCTGCTAAGTTAGATCTGTTGTGCTATGTCTTCAAAGACGCAGATCAACAGTCAGCAGACTGTAGCCTCTTACAGCAATTGCTTTCATCTGCTCCATAAGTCATCAAAGCACAATTTAGTATGAGTTACCTTGTGTCACCCTTTAATGGGAGCTCTTCACAAAGACTGAAGTAGGATTACATCTTTTTGTTTTTACCTACCCCATGTTTTGTGAAATAGTTTCATAAAAGCAAAAAAATATTATATTGCCAAAACAATGAGTTTTGTCTTTTATTTAGGGTAACCCTGGATTAAACAATACCCAACAGGGACAAAGAGGTCCAAAGGGAGAAGAAGGAGAACAGATGAATACTTTAAAATACATTTTGCTGGCACAAAATACATTTGCTGGTATTATAATGCTGCACCAGTGAAAAATAACCTTATCATAGTCAAAATTATTGAAAATAATGTGGAAAAGCTCTAGCATATCATCTTTTTATGTTGGGAATATGTCTCCACTGGCAATGTGGTTTCTGTGAACTTGAATCCAGCTTTGTAAGTTGCTTTAGTTTTTTAAGAAATGAAATATAATTGCTTGTACACATATCTGACAAGCTCATAATTACTGTTTTAAAACTGGATCATATTAAAGCAGTGAACTTCTACATAAAAGCTTGGGGACACAAACAGTGCTTAAATGCACAGAGGTTCGTAGCTGTTATGGCTGACATACAGACAGAACATTCCTGTACAGTGAAACGTGGAGGTGACATAATTGATCATTTTGTTGTTACTTCTTGGTACAATACACCATGGAGTAAATGTCTGGAATATTAGGTTGCACCAGTGAGGCCGTTTCATTAAAATGGAATGGGTCTGGCCTTTAGTCTGGCAAGCAGTTTACAGATGTGTGCAAAACATGCAGTGTGTGACTTTCTCTGGGCTTTTGTATTCACTCTTTGTGATTTGATTGACTGAAAATCTAAGTTTTTAATTGCAATGACTCTTGAGATCTAACAGAAAATTGTATTTCTCCTTCCACAGGGGGACAGAGGAATGCCAGAACCACCAGATCCAGCAGGCTCTAAAAATTCTGTGGTAAGAAGTAGGAGAAATGAAGCATTAACTTAATTATAAATTAACTTTTTCATGTAAAGGGAATGTGTCATAGAAACTCAAGATAGAATGGCAGAAAGCTGATGAGTTTGCTTCTAGCATGAGTCTCCCTTCACTGCACGAAAGTAAGATAAACAGATTAGCAGGCCCTAAAACATTAACAGTAACAATACTTATCTAGGGTTGTGGAAGCTGATTTGTTGGAAAATTACATTTCACAATGCAAAGCAAAAAAGCAATAGCACTAACGCCTTGGAGCTAAATCCTCCACTTCCTATTGGAATAAAATATCCCTTTGAGATAAAATTGGCTTACACCATGTTGTTCTTCAAGCACTAACAGACATCATGATAAATAGCCCTGGAGTTTATGACTTTGTGCACAGCCATAAAGTCACTTTTACCTTGCTGCTGTTGGGTACACTTTAAAAAAATATATGAAGATCTACTTACCTGAAAAACCTCAAAGAATTCCTGCAAGTCATTCCTCGTTAATGTCATTTAAACAAGAATTGTGCAATGACGCCATAGAAAACATAATTAATACCTGTTACGTCTTTCCTCAGGGAATGCCTGATCTCAGAAGACAACCAGGTGTCCTGGTAGGTTTTACTCTTTTTCTCACATTTACAGCTAGGCTCATGCTAATGTAAAGAAGCCCTGTAAAAGGGAGGCTAATCTTTAAGTTATAGAACTCATAATTACTTTGTGAGTCGCTGATTATCAGATGCTCAAGTCCTTTCCTTGTGATAATAAACTCCAGATTAAAAAAAAGGCGGTGTGCATGTGTGCGTGTGTATGTGTGTGTGTAGGAATGCAAACAGAGTCAGAAATGTAAAAATATAGCTTTTTTTTTCTCATGTCAGAACTTTTCAGAATTGCAGGAAATATGTTGATCTCTCAGTAATTTTTTTGTCAAATATTCTGTCTTACCACAGCGTAGTACAGGACTTGCTTATCCCAACAATGCTAAAGGACAACGAGGACCTCAGGTGAACACCAAAACAGCCTCTGAATATTTCTGAGTGGGTGAAATATTTGCTGCCCTGAAGATTAATAAAAACAGAGAGCAGGACCAAGGCTTATACAGATTCCATCATTTGGGGAGGAAATACTACTTTTTGGCTGTGGGGTTTGTCTGTTTTGTTTGAGATAAGCCTGGCACTTTCCCACACCAATATGTCAATGGATGTCTTCCTTTGCGGTGTTCCTGGTATTCCTCAGGCAAGGACACTTAGACAAATGTAGCTCTGCTTTACACCTGTTACCAAGCTTGGAAACTTCCATTGCTTGTCAACTTGTAATGATGTAAAGAAAGGTGTTCTCAGTCTGGCCCTATATGATCAGTGGTTTAGACCCATGCATTGTAAGTAAATGTAAAGATTCGTTCTTGGCGGTCATGGGGTTGCTGACTGTACCCATGAAAGCTGCTGCAACGTAGGAATGTTCCATACAAAGACAGATTTCCATTCTGTCCTGTGTCTGCAAAAGTTTCTTCCAGGTCCTGTCTTAAAAATACATACTCATCAGTGAATCTGTCTCATTATTTTTCTTAATTTTGTGTTTACTTTGGAGGTTCAGAGGTTAACTGAGGTCCACATCTGCAAAAGGGCAACGGTGGTGACCTTTCCCCCTTCTTGGCAGATTTCCTTTTTGTGAACACTAGTTCATTTTCATTCCATTAGCATGGAATACCAACGGCAGTTATAAAATCATGGAAGTCCCAGTCTTGTGAGTTCTGGTTATGCAGGGAGTACAGGCTTAGCTCCTACAGGGATGCTGGAGCTCGCTGATTGACTTTTCTTTATATGCCGTTTTGCTACCACTGGGAGAGGAGAGCTTCTTAGCAGGAGTGGGTTTGGAAAGAACAATTCATTGGGTGGTATTGATGTAACTTGAGGATCGCGCAGAAATTGCTGTGGTGCAGGGACAGGCTGAAGGGAATGGGCTTGTGAACAAATGATTTGTTGCAATGCGCTGTGCGTATGTATCAACTGCTTTGCACAGAAGAAAGGACTGTAGGATGTGATAAAGTACTCTATCTATAGATCTCTATCCAGCTCCCTAGAGCTGATAAACTGAGAAGGCTCCTCCTAACTTTCTCACCCGTTTTCAGCCATGTTGAGGAGTGGATATGCCTCTCAATCTCTGTAGTCGTCCATTTGGAATCTAGGCTACCTCGAAGCTAGACCAGATGGAATTACTCGTTATTGAATCAATCACCCCGTGGAAGGAACACTTTCAAGATGTAAAGTGTTGCTGAAAAAATAAGTAGTGGCATTTCTTAAGGGAAGATCATACTTATTTCCATTTGGAATATATGTGCATGGGTGTCTGTGTGTGCTGATCTTTTCTTTTTCTTTTTTTCTTTTTCTTTTTTTTTTTAACATACGTTTTAGGGTTCAATGGGACCTCCAGGTGTGAAAGGAGAGAGACCAAGTCCAGGGAATAAAGGGAGTCAGGTAAAACTGTTGACTGCATTCCCATTCACTAATGCTCTGTTGACTGCATATAAACCAGTGAAAAAATACCATTTTCAATGCTAATTGCATTGAATTATTATTCGTTTTTGTGTGTGTTGCTATGTGGTATACTAGGAAAGCAAAAATGGACTCCTAAGGAGTGAAGAAATTTTGATGTGCACAACAATACTAAACTATTCCACCTGATCCATAAAGCGATCTTTTTATCATCCAAAGAATAATCTATCTGATGGACAATTTATGGAGAGATGTACCCAGATTATTGTCATCTCTATTTGGCATGAAGATCTGTCCTCAGTTTGGCTTTTCAGATTTTTTTTTCCCACCCAAAAGCTAGGAAAAGTTGCATGCAACCTCAGTGTACATACTTAGGCCAATAAGAACTGCTTTTTGAAATATCCTGTCCAACAATCAGTCTTATTGAAAATGAAGCTCTTATGTAAAAAAACCATACTTCCTACTGTGTTATTCTGTCTAAAAGAAAGATCTGGCAATTTTTGATTCCTCTTCACTCATTTATGCCTGGTATCTTGCATTTTAATTAATTAAAATCAAATTTACACCAGAATAAAACTGGAAGTTAGACTTCTTTCAGAACTTCCTTCATATCTATGAAGTGTTTTAGAATAAGCTGATTCAAAAAGTGCTAGTGATACCAGCTTTCCATCTCTGAGGACATGGCCCTGGAGGTTTCTTTGATAATGCTGGAGCTTTTTCTATCTCACTCTTTTACAGTACCTTAAAGATATTTAGGTTGCTTGTGTTCACTGTGTGCCAAAAATTTGGGACCAAATTCTGCTCTTATTTATCCAAAGAACAAGACTGAAGTACCTGAAATCCATTCTAAGACCAATATAAGTCCCTGTAAGAAAGGGAAACATAGGCTTTTCTGATTTCTATGTGATTGATATAGACAAATGAATGAAAAACTGATAAGCATTTTTTTATAACCATTTTTTTTCATAAATGAAAAACCATTCTCAATAAATGTCTCAATTTACCAAGGCTGAAGAAATCAACCTCTGAAGACTCAGTGGACTGAAAACAATTGTATTATATTAGTTTTCATTCAGTTTGCACAGTGTTACAACTGTGCTGAGCTGGATGCCTGGTGCAGACTGTAAGCAAAGAAATCTGGGTTATTTTATGGCGGCTGCCTCTCCCTACCGACGCATGCAGGAGAAAACTCCTTGAGCCCTTGGAGACTGGTTTGTTATCGTTCTACAAGAAATGCTAATGTTTTGTTAGTTGTTGAAGCTGAGGCATCAGTCATTATACAGTTGTATGTTAATGAAAGAAAAGTTACTTTCTTCTCAGATCCTCACGTTACCATATTTATTTCAGGGTAGCAAGGGACCACCTGGTTCTAGGGGAAATTCTGGGCATCATGGAGCAGTAGGTGTCAAGGTAAGTTTATGTTTTAAACTGTTTTTTTCCCCTAGTGTTTTTGAAAGTTACTTCATTTTGCTCCTGTCTGAAAACTTTCCTGAGAGTCTGGTCCTGAAATAACAGCTAAACAAAAATTGACCAAGGTTTTATTGAATACGTGCTACAGGACAACAGTTTTGATCTCAGAGGCAGTCACAGATGAAGGCCATGGTGCCTGAAAGAAGACTAACTGCTAGTTTCTATTAAGCCTTTGACTCTACGCTGTCTTTTACACTTAAATCCTGTTTTTCTTAAACTCAGCTGGTTAGAGAAAGTAACCAGCCTGTTTGAGTTGAGCATGACAATGCTCATTCATGTATTCAGATAAACTTTCCTTAACATGGAGAAGCTGGAGATCCTGGAGTGAAAGGACAGAGGGAGCCTCCTGATCAGCAGGGAATCATGGTCTATATTTTGTTTTTTGTGAAACACTTTCCTCTATAAATAACCACATACTTTCTCCCTTCCTCATGCTTTTGTCCCTCTGTGCAGGCTGCACACATCTATATAAAGTTCATTGGAGCCTAATCAGGAAGGTCAAGTATTTAACTGTGACTCTTTCTCTCTCTCTCTCTCTCTCCCCCTCTCTCTCCCTCTCTCCCCCCCCCTCCCCCTCCTAGGGAGCAAATGATACTCCTGGCACTCATTGCCAGGGAAAGCAAGTGAACAAGGTAAACACACAAAAAAAACTCCACATGAAAACTCTTGGCTATTCTTTTAACACCATTTTACAATTGTTTACATCAATCTAAATCATGGAGGGAAAGGGCTGGGAGGAGAAGGGGCAAAGAGAGAGAGAGGGAGAGAGAGAGAAGCACTTGATGTACAGGAATTCCTGCATAATTCTTCTTTTACCACCTTCTATAAATACTTCTGTTTTTATTGTCATCTTTCACTGCATGGCTGCAGCTGACTGTGATGTGAGTTAGGCTCTGGCAAAAGAAGAGAAGGCATGTGGGAGCAAAGCTAGGCGATGTTTAACTTGTTCGCCTGTGATTTACAATGCGAGTACCATGTGGTAGAGCAGGAGTAAAAAGAAAGCATTTGAGGCTTTATGAGTTGTCTCATCACTGTGCATTTTCCTCTTTTCATTTAAGGATGACTGGAAATTGAGCAAAGAAGTGACACAGCACGGATGAAGCAGTGGTATGAGGATACATATGATATTGCACATTCAGCAACAGAAAAATCCAGTGGATGTCAGTTTTCTATTCCTTCTTCCCTGTTTGGAATAACACAGTGAATACAAAGAATACACTAAGTTTTGTTTTTAAACATATACTTCCACATACAGTCATGGCAAGCTCCCTTCACTTCACTGGGTCAAGGAGGCACTTGGTAATTTACAGCATCAAACTTCTGAGAAGTTTATCTTTTTCATATGGAACCAAATTGAATTTTATTCCATCTTGATTGTGTGGCAGCATGCAAAGACGAGGGAATAGCTTAGGAAGACACTACAGTGTAGCTCTATACGCACACATACACACTACCTCTTCTTGTTTAGTTGAAATTTACTTTAAAGGGAAATGACAACCAAAGTTGAACATATCCTTTGAGACGTGAAACTACAACTTTGCCTCAGATGTTGTTTGCTCTACAGAAAGTGTTGAAGGCATACACAAAACGCTAGAAAAGAACTGGAATCTGTTTGTAACAGGCACCTTCCCTTTCAGAAGAATGTCTCAATGTCTCAGTCAAAGTCCCAGAGAGCAAGCTGGGCTGGTTAGCTGGTCTCTCTGGGTTCTGGGCAGGCAGATTCAAGCAAAGGTGCTAACTCAGAAACACTGAACTACATATATGAATTTTTTTATTCTTCAAATACAGTTTTTCTAATAGTCCTAAAACATCATAGGAATTGTGATGTGCATAACTCCTTGGGAGCTGCAGAACTGTATTACTTCTATTTAATTGATTTTTTAAAATTTTATTAAAAGATCTAGACTGATTTCAAAAGGTTAATAATTACTGTAATATAAAATATGAATGTTCCCTTTAGTAAATACACAAAAACATAAAGAACAAAGTGTACCTATATAGCAGTTTGCTGAACTGAACTACAAAACAAGATGCTGCAAATGGATAGGAAATAGTCAAAATTCCTTTCTCATTTTGTTGCATAGTTGCTGAAATTACCAAAAGTTCCTTGACTTTGTGCTTTCGGTGAGACAGAAATTTCTTCTTTCATGGATATTTCTGCTCTAGACAAAGTGTTAAATTACTACCAAAATCACTAGGAGTAAAAACTATTAGCTTCAGAGGACCCAGGCTTTAGGCGTTTATTTTTGGCCTAGTTTTTCCAAGTTCTTACAATTAGCTATAATGTTATGAATTGTGTCACTGAAACCAACAGGCTAGCTTATGACAGCAGAGCATGTTTAACACTGGTTTTTCAAACAATGTCTACATTCACCAAAAAAACAAAACAAAACAAAAAAAACCCTTCACGTGTCATCTAGATATCATTAACGGACTGCCATCTCTTAAACAAAGTGCCTCTTACTGTTTATAAAAAAGTGGAAGTGAAAAGGAATAATCGAAAGTGTATAAAAGACACATCACAGCATCTCAAAAAGAGGAACTACTGAAACTGTAATAATTTTGTTGCCTGACATTTCTAAAGTCTGGGCCAAAACTCATTTCCTTCCAAGTGGTGCCATTGAAGTCTGACAGGATTTCTCATGAAAACAGCGTGATTTTTTTTCATTCCACAACGTTAATGAATATTGCCAAAAGCCACGCTCCCTGCATAACATATAGTTTATGCTTACAGTTTTTTAAGCTTCATTGCTTGACCCTGCTTGTAACCTTCTAATGATCTGTTGAAAATATTTTAACATTGTAAAAAGATAATCTTACAGTGCAAATTCTTTTATACTGTAGCCATCATACACAACAGTCCTGTGTCTGATACTAATTAAAACATCTTACCTCAAGCTTCATATGGCACCAATGGATTACAATAGCTGAAGATAAGACGTGCTTTACTTCTTTCATGAAACCATTTTGTCAGTGGGCAAACACATCAACTCACCAATGCAACTCTTTTCAGATATATAAGGACCTGTTTAGTTATATATATATGAACATTTATCCATGCCAAATGGATACAACAGTGGTGCAAGCTTAATTTATCACCCTTTCCCTTGTTATTCAGTGACATAACTGGACTAGGAGAAAGAATACCTTGTTCCTGAGTTCATACAACAGACAGGAGAAATATTAAATCTCATATGCAGTACTCGTTCCCATATACAAGCAAAAACTCCCTCCCCCCCAAACAAACTTAGCACAATGAAAGGCAGAAAACCACATGCAGTACTGGAATCCTGACAAGGTCTGCAGAGAAATGCCATGATGTTCTTGAGCTCACTTCTTGAACAGGTTAAACTTTAATCAGCTTCCCCCTGCTACACTAAATTATCCAAGTAATGCAGTCTCTACCTTAAAAGCAGGGGAAAGTCTCTGAAAGCAGTTATCCTCAGTTAAGTCTCTTTCCAGTGAATTCTAAGAATCTTTCTAAGCAAGCAACATGTTTCTTCCCTTGTCTTTTTTGAAGATCCCAATTCACAAATTTAGAGCATTCCCTGCTCCTGGCAGACACCCTGCAGAGCAGTAAGCTCCCATTTTTCCCAGCTGCCCTCAATGAATGTATATCAAATTAGTGCTGTTTGTTGTCAGTGACTTTCCATCATGGAGAGAACCTCTTTTAGGGGGTAAATAACTTTTTATCCATGTAAAGCAGAACCTAGAAATGCAGATAAGGAATAAGTTACATTATAGCTTAATGCTTGAGACAGGAAGACGGAAGAAGACCTGGAAGTCGGAAAATCTGGACTGGACAGCCAAAGAGTGGTGAGCAAGTTTACCTCGTCTAAGTTTGACCTCCAGGACTACTTTTCACGTGAACATTACATGATTAGGAAGTACTTTCTGCTGAAAGCTTGTATTTTGGCTACTTTTCATATCCATACTGAAGGACAGAGAGCAACCCCACCCTGGTTTTGAGTGCTGCTTTAGGCTCCCAGGACACTAGAGCTCAAGCACTAGACTCAAGTTTAAAGCATGAAATACAGTTCGGGATCTGAGAACAGGTTAAGCTGATCTCAAAGTATAGTTAACAGCCCAACAGCTCTGGCAACTGAGACTAAACAGAGGAACAATGAATATAAACAGACCCAGACAGAACAAACATGGAAGCTCAAGTGGACTTTATTATACTTATTAGAATACACAGGGACATTAGTGCATCTGGTTCTTATTTCATTTCTCAGATTCAACACAGGAAAAGTCAGATGTTGAAGTAGTTTTACCAGTTACTTGCTTTTTACACATTTATAATCTGTAACGTGGGACTTTTTAAATCATTTTCTGAATGAATCTTGAAGAACAATGTAGTCATCACTAGGCTAAACATTTTCTTCATAAACTGCTTGGTATTTCAAGCAAATGCTACAGATACCAAATATCTTTAATAAAATGAGTGATTAAGAAGTGCTTTTAATAGGGTGGTAAGATACTGATAACTGATTTTATCACCACCCTTATAGTCTTTTAAGTCCATTCTATTCCATGATCTTGGAAACAGTCCTCAAACTTCATTATAACGCCATTTCTTTATTACAAATATTTACATACTATATATTAGTGCAACTTTTATTTCCATACTTTAACAATTCCATCCCTTGATGCAGTTACTATAAATCCTTGAGTGGTCTGGAAAGTTGCAATATCTGTAATAATATCATGATGTCCAACTGGGAGAGACTCTGGACTCTTCCGAGGGGTCTCATCAGTGGGCCCCAGTTTCTGCTTGTTTTGAATTTCCTATACAAAAAAGTGAAAATTATATTCAGAAAGGTGAGCATTTGCAAAAGCAAACAGTCCCTCATATTTGCCAGTGTAAGAAAATCCGTATTTCTGAATTCTCAAGAAAACACTTTATATTAAAAAAATAATAATAATAATCCACAATGACCCTTCAATGGTTCTCTTCTAATCACTCTTTGGTTCAGTTCTCTTTCTCATACACAACCTAGGTCTTGATTGGAACTGACATGACAGCTGTCTGATTAGGGAAACCACAGTTATATCTCATTTACTTCAATGACACAATAAGTAGTATGATTTGGCATTCCTGTGGGGGGGGGGGGCGGGGGGAAGCTACAGTATTACATATATCTTAGCTTCCCCAAGGTTTTTCAAACACTGGTTCTATAGCAGGAATACAGATGTTTAAGAACCTCACATGAAACGTTCCCTATGATCATAGTCCATAGAGAATCCAGGCCAGTTAGGGTCTAAGTTTTTTTTTTTTTTTTTTTTTTTTTTTAGCTCATATAATTATATGAAAATTTGTCTAGTGCATCTGCAAATTATGGAGGCAGGTAAAGATGTTCCAGTATTTTTTACAGTCATCTTTGAAGTAACATTCCTTCAATCACATTGAAACAAAACATTGTTCTGTTCAACAGCTAGTAAAATGGCTAGTTCCAGAAGTTACTTCTTTTTCTATAAAAAAACCAAAATACCTGAACCACCTCTGTGCCCTCAATTATCTTCCTGTAGTAAGAAACAGATGGGCAATTAGAACTTCCTGCAACAACATACGATCTCTCTGGATAGGCTAGATCCCAAAACCTAAAAACAAAGAAACAAAATAAAGCTGAGGTGTTAAGTTTTGTTATCAGCTTAATACATCTTTTTAAAAGCTGTCATGCTTTTACAGTGAAAATGAATGAGCACAAATGCTGTATGCTTTCTACACTTAGTGGAAGAGAGGGATGCAGAGAAATCAATACTTGTATCCGGCTTACACAGGAGAACTTGTTTCACTTCTTGCCACAAAGCCTATCAAGAACTTTACAAAATAGCACGATTGTCTGCACTTCACAGAGAAGGACCAAGTTTTGCATTACTTTTGCTGAGAACACAGTTCCCTCAACTCACTGATGCTTACTAACGAACACATCTCTGAAAAGTCAAAACAATAATGCTGAAGCTTACTTATGCAATGCTTGGTGAAATTTAATATACCAGCAGGGCAGGGACGAGAAGGGGGAGCGCCAAAAAAATGAACCATTTTTTATTACCTTATTTTCATGTCTGAGCCTGCCGTCAGTAATATAGGATTACCAGATGCTGGACTACAGTATATTCCATGGATGCTTTGAGGAGAAGGCTAGTAGGGAAAAAATACATATATAAAAAATTATTACCAATAGCTGCTGCCATGCTTCACAAAGGGGATTCATTCTTTACCATAGTCACTCATTCAGTTTAGAAGTGTTTATGACAAATGCCAAGTTACTTTGTTAACAAGTCACATCTTAATACATTAAAGCTAAAATGCTTCCTTTTGCTCCTTACGGTTCACAGAACGATGCAACAGATTTAACTCACCGTAACACAGTTTCTAAGATTCCAAAAAGCATTCCCAAAAATGACAAATGAGAGAGATTATTTCTAACAGAATCATGCAGGTGAATCACATTGAAAGGCAAAGGGACGCTCAAACCTTTAAGCTATGAAGGTATGAAGGAAGGCACACAACAGAGAACTAACTGAATCAAAGTTCCCTCTTTGGTTTTGCAAAGTGAGTAACCAAAATGAACCTGCAGTCTTTGTAGCCTGTAGAAATTCAAGTTTAGGTAAATTCCAGATCTGCATTTATAACATTTATAGAAGAAATCTGTGGTTATTTTTATCTATATATTTGCGTTGTAAGGAAGATATTTCAAATTACTCTTTCTCCAATTAACTCCTAGAAACAGAGGAACTTCACACTCTAAACCTACAGCTAAGTATAACAGTGGCATATATTACGGAAGGAGCAGAAGGAGTGGGCAAAACAATAGATGCTTACCGAGGTACCCACAATCCTCAAAACAGAAAGTAAGAGTAAATACAAAGCACCATACTGTGAATTTTGTCTTTGCTAAAATCTTCACAGGCTCGGTTGGCTCACTGGTTTTGTGAGAATGCGACAGGATACAGCAAGTGAGCATCTCATATATATTCCACAGATAAAAGAATACATCCGCAAAGATTCAGGTAAAACTGCTGTTTTACAAAAGGGATTTGATTTTGACAGCAAAACATAATTATAGTGCCAAAATAAATCCCAGGGCAAATTTCTGGTGCCAGACTGGCAAGGCCATGCAGACAGGTAAATGGACTGATGCACAGCACGGGGACTGAGGTTATTTTATCCCAGGATAAAAAACAGAAATGTGAAAATAAAAAGGATCCCAGACCTGCAGTTCTGAAAGAGGAGGTGCACTGCTGGCCCACAAAGTGAAGCGTCGATCACCAGTTTCCATATCCCACATGGAGACTTCATTATTGCCTTGAACAGCTACAGGAAAGAAAGATATTGCCAACACATACAAGTGAAATACATACAAATAGTTTTCTCCCTGGATAACTTTTTATCCCTTCTTGAGGATAATGGATGGTCTGTTCAGCAAGGTCACCAGGGAATTTGGAGATTACTCCTGGGCAGTTTAAGGGAGCAATGCAAGATTATAGACTTCAATTGCTATAATGCAGTTTCATATCCATGTTTCATTGTATACAGGCAAAAAATTCTGTTAAAGGGACTGTTTACATATTTGACATCAACTAGGAAGTAAGCACTTTTTAGTAATATTCCAAAATGGTAAACTTTGTCAGTGGTTTATTCTTTAGCAGGGAAGAACCAAGTGAGCAAGCACAGAAAATCATGCCTTGTTTTCATGTGATTCCCCTCCACCCCCCAAAAAGTTTATTTAGCTCCCAGCGTGGTTCATAGGTTTGACTTCTTATTTTAGTTAAAAAACAAGTTTAAGTAAAATATGTAGCCCAAATTGATCTCATTCTGTAGCAACTTTATCAGCTCTGTTACTGCAGCATTAGTTTAAGCTAATTCTCCATTTCAGATTGCATTCCTTACACAGCCACTTAAAGTACTTTCTAATACTAGCAGAGCAAAAAAAGTGCCACATGCAGCAGCATGATGAACAGCTGTGAACACACTAGATGAGGAGTCTTGGCAGATTTTCAAAAGCTCTAACACATAAAACAGCTGGGTTAGATTCAAGTGATAGCTAGGCATGGAACAGCCTTTCCGTTTCCACCCTCCTGAGGCTCAACGCTCAAACCCACCGAAGGCAGGGGCATAATTCCCATTAACCTCAAAAGATGTCATGAGTTTGGGTTCTATTTTTTTATAATATTATACCCTTATAAAGGGATGTGGTAGACAGCACACAGTGCAAGAAACCGCATGACAGCTGTAATGCTCTAGAAGAGAATTCTAAAGGCTGTCATTCTCATGATGGCTTAACTCTTCTTTTTTTTAATTTTAAAAAGCCAAGAAGGGCAGAATGGCAGAACACGACTACGTATGTTCCCTTTTCCCTCTCCCCAAGCAAACCACAAGCAAGAGAGAAAAAGAAAAAAGGCCCCAGCGCTCGCAGCAGAAGTTGAAACAGATGCTTCTTTAATCACGACCTTTGACAATTGCTAGGTGAGTTTAAGACATCTTTTACCTGCAATTACCCAGGACTGATAGACAGGATGCATGAGCAGGCGTCTGATTCGGGCCTTGGAAGGATGGGAATGGCTGGAGATCGGTAACTGAAACCTCATGTCCCAACATGCCATGGTACCATTGCTTGTACCTGATGAGAGAAAGCTTTGCACAGTCAGAGGGATAATTGCACAGGTTTTTGCCTGTATCCTTGTGTTCTGTTCCCAGGTATATGGGACTTCAGTCTTAGATAGCTACAAGGCACAATACTTCCTGCAAGTAGATCAGGAGTGATTTTCCCTCCCCTTGTTGGAGAAAAGCATACCCCCAGTCAATCAGATCAAGCAGAAGCTTGAGGTACAGTTATTGTAAAGAAAAACCAAACTGGAAAAAAAGCAAGCTATTAAGAAAATCAAGCTTACCAATACACAGCCAGCACTGGTGTATATCCACAGCAAATGATGTTATGAGGCCTAACTTCAAATCATGTTTCAGTGTCCAAGCGTTGCTGCTAGATCTCAAATCCCATCCAACCAGAGATCCATTAACTGTACCATAAGCCAACACTGACTGTGCTCCTGAATTGAAGTGATGCATATCTACCACACACCCATCGTCCTTCAAATCTAAGGATCTGGGTTAAAAGAAATAAATTAAACTCAGGGGGATAATGTTTGCTTCTTTATGCTCCTCTTAGTAGGTAGTGCTGGACAGCATTTTCCTCTTCATGTTACTTCCCAAGCCCTCTGCCAGAAAGTACTTTCCAATTTTAGTACACCAGATGCTTAAACTCTCTCAAACCTCTCTGCCTACAAGACCTGCAGGCTAGTAAAATGCTGTCAGCAACTCTTTGCAAACATCAATATAACTCCATGCCCTGGGTCTCCCAGTATGCATCAGATATTTCTGCTAGATTCATACTTCATCACGTTTGTTAGATACTCATCTACCCAAACTTTCTGGGCAGCAACAGTACATGGCTTTATCTTCTCCACTGTCATACTGCCGGCACTGTAATCAATCACTTAGAGCATGTGCAAACAGACACCTTCAGGCACAAATGCAGTGTACGCCAAACAGGATGTGTCTTTGGTTTTCAGTTTCCATGTCCATTATATTTCTCTCATTTCATTTATGAACTTAATCCCAAACAAAAAAGGACATTTGGGACAAAAATTTTTTTTTCCTTTGGACAGGAAAAAAAGGTCTTTGAGATGGGTTGCTAAATTTGACAGGGGGCCAAACAAAATGGAACTTGGATGTGCCCCTCACTCAAGCTAGAAGAAAAAGCCATGAGAAGCAGTGCCAAATATTCAAATTGCTCACAGGGAGAGAGGTAAAAAAAGGGTTAAATCATCCCCAAACCTTCCCCTAAGAAGTACTGCATCCCCAATATCTTTGCCACCTCCCTCCCATTAGAAGACTGGGAGAAAAACTTGCAGGCCTGAGGCCAAACCATGCAATGTACATTCATGAACATTTATCTAATGACCTACAAAAGAGCCTCCAAAATTGTTTTATAAATATTAACATTGTAACAGAGGAGGTAAGAAACCACTAATGCCAGTGCATAAAAATAACAATTGAAAAATAAGCCAGACTGATTCAAGCACATAACTAGTCCAGAGTTGCAGGAAGTATCAATAACCTAGAGCTACCAATCTTTAGCCCCACTTTTTAGCCTTTCAACCTTTCTTTATAATTCAGGAGAAGATCACTGATTGCAACTTTCCACTACAGCCTGGCATCGGCCAGCAGGAATCTTGGAGAAAAGGCAACTGACCAAGGGCTATACTAACAGCTTGAGCTCTGCAGCGAGATTTAACCACTGTAAGTATATACCTGCTCTGTATTGGATGAATTTTAGGAGATTTAGGGAGCTTTGATGCTTCAATCCCAAGAAGCTGGATGGCACCATTGTCGGAAGCTATAGCCAAATAATGTGAGCCTTGGCAGAATGTCAGTGTCTTGACATGTCCTCCAATCCGAGAGTATGTCAGAATTGATCTAAACAGTAAAGGGGGGGGGGGGGGGAAGAGAGAGGGTGGGGGGAAATTTTTTTTTTTACGGCACTTTCAGAAAACATCTCTTAGACTCTTAGAAATATGTCTATCTCAAACACCTACTTCAAAACCAACAACTTTTGAGAACTGCGAAAATAATATTTTCTAAATGCTCCAGATTCAGAAAGCAACAAAGCCTGAGTTGCCTATGCAAGCTTAACCATAGAACAAAAGCTTCATGTAAGTCTGTATCAAAGTAGCATACTGTAGTTACTGTTATTTTGCTGGCACTGCAGTCCACTGCATCTTTATCAAAGGTATTTTGAGACAAACATCCTCTCCTTTCAAAGACATTTCTCAGAGGACTGTCAGCCCCTACACCACCCACCCATTTGTGCTTCAATCAGCAATACAGCTTTCCTGCTGCAAATATCAGTGGATGAGGCAGTTAAGCATAAGGCTAAGTTTGTTCCAAAAAACTCAGGTGGCTTTGAACAGCAGTGCCAGCATATCTTTATACACATATAAAAATGAATTCAAAAAGCCTGTAATTACTGCAACTGTGAAACAGTCCCTTTGGTGTTAAAATTAGTTAGAAACCCCCCCCCCCCCCCAAAACTGCTAGTGAATGCAACCTAATGTTTTATAGTTGCATGCCAAGAGACCAGTATCTTTCATTATTCAATCTCCAGTGTATGCACAACAGTGATTCATATTTTGCTCTTTTTATTTTCTATTCTAAAACACCAGCTACCTGGTTGTAGTAGTTTTTCCTTCCATTTTTTGGCTGTTCCAGATTTTCACTGTGCCATCGTTCGAGCAAGTGGCAAAAATGGAATGTTCATCAGAGACTCGAATGCGGTTCACTGCAGACTTGTGCTCATGAAGGTGAGCTACCAACAGTCCTTTGGGACGCCATCCTACAGGGAAAAACAAAAAAGTAAAGTTTGGGGTTAATTTCATAACTTAGGAACAAAAACTCCCCTAATCCTATCCACCAATAGATATACTGGGATACAGCCACTACAGCTTCAAAACATAGAAGGCACTGACATGCCAATCTTCCACTGGTGTGAATTAGGCATTTGAACACCTCTGAAAAACTTTTTACTACTGTTGAACAGAATATTCTGAGATCAGCCAAAAGCAGTACCAGCATTGCTTATCTCACCACCTTGGCCATGCATTGCTGTTCTTTTTCTATCTTGTTTCTAGCCACCTGTTGCCAAAATAACGGTTCCCCCAGCTACTGTGGCTGGTAGAGCTTCTCTGCTCACATCATTGCTGGGACTCATTATGGAGTATCTTCTCTGCTTTACAGAGGCTTCAGCACAGTATCTGGAAATGCTGTGTCAGCTGCAGCTTGATGTGTGCGCACTGTCACTACTGTAACACTTGATACTGGCAGTGAAATGAGGAAGTGAAAGCAAGTTGCACTCAAATGAATCTTGCTTGATCTAAACCAACAAAATCTTACACAGGACTACCTTTTTATGTTAAAAAATAGGTAACACATTTTATCAGTTGAAAGCAAAAGTCTATTTCCTAGACTCTAGCTAAAGCCCTTTGCCAGAACTGGGTGTTTTTCTTTTTTTCTTTCGGATGGGTTCCACATACATTCAATGAAATTACAAAGAGCCCATGCAGAATATGTAGACATTGTAGAGGTACTAGCGCACAGTTTTCCTGTAATCAGCCCATGCAGATTGCTGTGCTGCAAATGACAACGCCTCAAATGACCAAAACATACATAATGAGCAACACATTCCAGCACACTTAAATTCCTGGATCGACTGTAGAGTGCTTAAATGACAGACTCAATGTTGTATTACATATTACGTTGTCACCCTTACATACCTAACAAAATGCAATGACAGCTCTTCTAAAGCCCATAGAAAGTCTACCCAAGTCCCTCAAAAAGAAATTGCGGGGTTGAGCTGCCATGCAATAACCCCTGCCAAGCAATTGCCAACATTGTGTGTGATATATTTCCCCCTCTGAAATACAGCAACTCAGAAGCATCTAACTACACTTCTAACAGGCATCTGCTTCAGGGAAGGCTTAACTATAGATGAAGATTAATGAAGTGCAGATCGTGGCACGTGTTGGAGTAAGACACAGACTTTAAATATGAACATTTTTCTGTCACTCAGCAACTTGTGAGGACAGAGCAAGTCAGTGAGTTCAATTAGGACATACTATTTCACAGGTTGTACAACACTTTTGAAAAGATGAGCACATGGCTTAGCCAAGCTCAGTCAGGATTAGTGACGCCCAAATGCTATCTGGTTGGATCATTTTCCTGATGATTTTCTACTACTTCCCTTAAACTGATGTGGTAGCTACATATGCCTAGATGGGTGCTCTGACATTAGAGTCACTTATTGGTGACTTTAACATCACCTTGTTAATTACTGCAACCTTAGCTGGTACAGGTCTGGCTCCCAGCATCTGTAGTTTAAACACAGGAGCTCCTATTAGCAGAGGGCAGTCAGGCATCTCCATATGAGATACCCAGGAACAAGCATGTGGAATAGAGAAAATGCTCAGGACTAATCTGGATAAATCCCAGTCTCAGTTTGGAGCTTTAAAATTTAACTTTGGGCCGTAGGAAGATACCTGAGATTTAAAGCCCAGCATTTTCTCCCAAGGTTGCTTCCAAAGCTAAAGTCATAATTAGCAAAACCTGAATGTTGCTCCTTTTTGGTAAAGGAAGAGGAACAAGAGGTAATAATGTCTCTTCTTCCCCTCTGAAAGCAACAGTGCAGTTAGGGGGCACACATCTTCTGTTTGTGGCTGGGCACCTGGGTCACTATCACCACTGCTGGTGGGTGCAGGCTCCTCTGTAAGCAAGGGCAGATCAAACAGCCCACCTCAGTACCTGTGCCACTGTGTAAGAAAACCTGGCCAAATGGTTACAACTTTCATGCAGGAGGGCTGAGAATTTGGAATGACCCCAAGCAAAATACATTTCTTGCCTCCCAGTGTGGTGCTTCTTCCCTTGCCCAAACTGAGCTACAGGCTGTTACAGGATGGCAAGTCACCTGCCACATACCCTGCTGCAAACATCCCACTACAGAAAACTCACGGGAACAGAGAGCACACACAGGGTTCTAGACCAGTGCTTTGGATCTGTTACTACACAGGTAAAGATCTGGGCTCCAGTCCCTCTTTCATAGGTCATACACATATTATGTCAAATAGGTATTCTGCCTAGTAAGCACATTTCCTAAACTGGTAATTTCATGTTTTCTTTCTTTCTTTTTTTTTTCCTCCTTCATTTTTCCCTTGGGGTGATTATATTTTGACTCAAGATATTTTCTTTCCTTTTTTGTCTAATAACCTCAGTGGCATGGGATTTACCTGGAGGTGGGGGTTTACTCTCCCACTCTGCATTCTCCATCATTTGTTTAGCAATTCTTTCTGCGTTACATTGTTCTCGTTTTTGCTGGATCAACTGCTGAAGCTCAGTTTTGCAAGTGGTGATACGTAACTGGTAGGCAGAAGGGGACGCAGTACTGCTCAACAGCTGTATAGTCGGTTTCCTAGGTTGAACAGCCATCCCATCAGTGGCCTGTAAGACAAAAGCACTTAAAAATGCATACATCATATTGTACACACATGCATGCACATGCACACACACACAAATCCTGCTCTTAAAGTTATTGGGTCTCAGTAAGTAGATTTATTTTTTCAGAAGAAAAATGGAAGTTTATTTTATTAGTTCAGTTAGTGATGAATTAGCACAGAAGATTTGGTGTTTGCAGAAGTGACTGGTTTGAACATAGGTATACAATAGCAACCCAATTAAAGAAAGTGACAGATTTCAGAGCCACCACAATACAAACTCAGTTAAAGCATCCCTTTTGCAAAACCACCAAAAATAGTGGAAAATATTATTTAAAGAAAAGTGTAACCATTTACTACTTCTGCCCTGTTTGCCTACTCTGTTATATATTCTATTTGTAAAACTGTAATATGCTGTGCATGCCTCTTTATGTTACATAAGCAGTTATTGCTCTTTACCCTGACAAAGTGACAACTTAGCTCTCAAATGACTATTTCTTTATATTGGCCTTTAGAAATAAATGTTGAGTGTTTCCCCTTAGTTCCAGAGGGAACGCTCATTTAAAGCTAGCAGAAATTAATCTCCAACTAGTAGCTGAATAGAAAGCAGTGTTCAGTGTCAAGACATGACTCCACAACCTGCAAGGCTCCTTTGCCCTTCCCTCCATAACCAGTTCTGATTATTACAAGAACAGGATACCTAAATGCTGCTATGATGTGATACACCAATTCTCACATTGCAAATCAAAGTCACGGCATCTCTTCTCTTCCTCTCAACATGAATCAGGGTCTACGATTTGAGGGCAAGTCTTTCCTGCCAGGATACATCAATTGGCTAACAGCTTAATATTTACCTAAAATTTGCCTAATAGCCCAATACCCAGCTAATCCACAAAGCCCCATCCCTTAAGTACAAGGCACGTATTTGCTAGTGAAATACTGCTGTTCAAGGGACTAAACCTACCTTCACCTTCTCTCAATTCTTATTTTAAAAAATAAGAAATTGAAAGTTAGCTACTCTGCTGAAGAAAAATGCCAGAACACAGCACAGATGTAAAATAACCTCCAGACAAAACGAGAATGCCATGTTAATGTAGTCCCACTTGGCTTTAAAGTGACCAAATCATTTCGGTCTGAGATGCAAAGACAGTATTTTTCAGCAGTACCTGTGGAGAGGATGACAGAGTAGCACAAATGCCTGCTGAGGACTCCGAACGAAGGGGTTTCCCAGCCTGGATAGCTTCAGGATCGGTTGTTTGCCCATGTCCTTTGGGTATTGGCTGGGAGATGTTAGATGGCTCCAAGGACCCAAACATGCTTTTCCATTCTTCATTTACATTTGAATCTTGCTTTACATGTTTTCTAGCTGTAAGCAGTCAAGAAAAAAAAGAGAGGAGACAGACAGATAGACATGTAATCATCACAACATTCATTTAGGTTGGTCATGACTTTCAGGCTACATGCAAGTCCAATGTTTATATACCAATTTATTATTTATATAGTGAAGAGAGAAAAATATACTGCTAAGTTGTTTAAGCCAGCTGATAGGGATTTTAGAGACAAACAAAATACACATGGCAAGTGCTCTCTTTACACCTCCTTAATCCTACAGTTGAACCAATTAATAATTCATTCCAGATATTTCACATCTGGAAGGCTGCAGAGTTAGACTTCACATGACAAATTTTTCTGTATGAGAGTTAATCCATTACTAGCATAAGACAAGATGAGTGTCTAGTAGAGTATTAGGTAAGCATTCCTTTGGGATCACTTAAAGCTACAGAATATAAAAAGAGAAATGGAAACCTATGAAACTATTTAAATCTGGATGAAGTCCATGAAAAGTCAGAGGTAGGACAACTGCAGGCCAACAGTTTTGGGTGAAAGAAGTCACTTCAAGAACAGACTTCATATACGGACTTTTAAACCCTGTCTACTCCTGATGCCACAGGATGCAAAACAAAACAAACAAAATGCTTATATACTTTCCTTGAAAATGACATGCAGTACATTTGCAGACAAGAATCATAATTCTAGAACTAAGATGACGATAGTCAAACTGTTTGCAGATATTTCTCTATTTTTATATCTAAAACCACAGTGCCTGTCAATGATTGTACAGAAGAGGGACTTGCAGGTTCGAGAGAGCAAAGAGGCTAAAACACTGCCTGAAGTATAAGAATTTGGGGGATACAGAACTGGAACAGGGTTAGCAGCATGTGGATTTCAAAACTGAACACGGAAATAAGAAGTTTTTCAAACAGAAAGAAGAGCAGGCAACAGAGAGGAGAACGGGGGGGGGGGGGGGGGGGGGGGGGGGGCAGCTGAAGAACCCTAGGGCAAAAAGCACATACTTGGTGGATGAGTGGTATTTAGCACTCCTCAGTGCTGGCCTGTTTCAGCATCATGCTGATATCTCACTTTCCCCCAGGGTACCTCAAAAAAGCATTCTAGATTTTCACAGTTAAAGAGCTCATCGCCTTTTGAGAAGAAAGGGAGGTAGGAGAAATGCAGCCTTCATCATTTTCTTTGAATTACCATGGGCAACTAGTCCTGTTTGTCACAACTAGGTGAACAATCTGCGCATGCCGCTATTGCAAATGGAGTCAAACTAATTTAAATTCTTTCAGAGGAAAATATTCCAATCTTTCACTGATTCAGAAAGCACTCCAGCTCCTCACACTTCAAATAGCATCAAGCTATAGAGAAACTGTGCTGGGTTTTCTTAATGCAAATTCACTGAGGATGGCAACAACACATAATTATATAGACTGAATGATTCAGAACACTTGCTAAGTAAATTAAAAGACTTCACTCTCTGACCCTAAAAGAAAGACTATACTTTATCTATCCAGGTAGACCACAAAATATACCAACCACGTTTGTCATCAGGCTCCTGCTTTGTTTTAACAAGATCCACTTGTCTTCCAGTTATGCCCAGAGCTGACAAGTCAATCACCCCTTTTTGACTGCTGTCATGCAGGTGGCTCTGATCCACTATATTGGCTTTAGCTTTATTTGATTTTAACATAAAGTCTTTTAGTGCTAATAGTTTATCTTCTTCCTCCTCAGTCATTCCCTACAGGATAAGAGAAAATATGATATTATTTCTTTTTTGGACAAAAACATGCATTGAGGCATGAAGATGTATGAAGCAATAAGATTAATGACTGGCTCAGAAGTGAAAGGAGAGAGTGCATCCCCAGAACTCAAGACAGCAGTCTATCATTCATACAAGTCTTTGGGTAAGCTGCTGTAGTATAAGATAATATCCTTCCTCCTCAGGAGGAAGCTTAGGAATGGTGCAAGGGCAGACAGCATTTAAGTATTAAATCACTGTCTAGTGCAATCTACTTATTTGCCCACTGGACCATGCTTACAGTTCACAAGCACAGGAGAAAACCAAACCCACACAGCTGCAAGTCCTTCCTCTTCACAGTTCTCACTGCTCTGGGTGGGTGATTCTTAGCGTACCTCTTTTCTTATAAGTCTCTAAGCTTTTCATCTCCCTTTGGCCTTGGCACTGTTAAATGCATGTGTATTACTATGCCTCCTATACTCCTCTCTAACACACTACACAGTGCATGTTCTGTAAAACTGATGCATCTCAGATGTGTTAGTAATTTGAGACATACAGCCAAAGTCTTTAAAAAGAGGATGTGTTTGAGAAATGCAGGTATATGACTGCCCTATTTCTGGCAGATCTTTTAAGGATCTTCCTTAATTTCTGAACTTTTTCTCCTACAATCATATACTGAAATCAGTGGAGTCAATGGTTTGCACGATCAGAACCTGGAACTGGCAGCCCCTCAGAGCAGTGCCTGGAAGGTTAGGCTCTGGGCAGATATACAGGGCCCAAGAGTTGCAAGCCTGACTTTTAAAGTACAAATTAAAAATATTCACTTGTGAAAGTAGCTTCTTCAGCAGCTGTGCAATGGCAGGGTCCTCTGGTGGTGGGCAGTCAGGGAGAGCACCATTCCTCCTCTTCTGACGCATGTGAAGGTGTCTAAAGAGGCTTGTGATATCCTTTGATCTTAAGACGTAATCAAATATGGAACGGCTGACAGGCTCTTTAAGTACACTTAGCAAGACTATTTCTTTATCTATCTGCAATGAAAAAAAAAGCAGTCAGCAAGGAATCTAATAGTAAATGCTATTGTCTCATATCTACAATGGTTTCACATTTTTTTTCTAGCTTGAAAGTCAGTAACTGAACCTACGGCCTGAAAATATAAAAACAGTCTTTTCCTCTGAAGGCAAGTTCTAAAAAACAGTTTCTAGCTCTGTCATGAAAGAGATGCCTTCCAACTTACAATGAGAAAAATCATTCTAGAACTTCAAAATTATTGTACCTGACTGCCAATAATCTCAATTCAACTCCTTTCCTGAAAGTAAGATCTTTCCCCGTATTGGTCATTTCACATTTCCTTTGTTCTCTTTCCCTCTTCTCCCAGCAGTCTGAGAATTTTAACTTGGTTCTGCTAGATGAGATTAAAAATTCTACTGCTGCTGCAATGGCTATTTCAAACTGCCATGATTTGACCTACACCTACCTTGTAAAAACACTAGTTAGAAGAGATCTTTCCCTGCGTCTGTCAGATTACTGGGTTTCCTCCTATGTTCCCAGGGCCATAAGGATGCTCAAGCATGTAATTAAGTAATACTCAAAGCAATACTCAATTAAGCAACACTCAAAGCAATACTCAATTAAGCAATACTCAAAGCAATACTCAATTAAGCAATACTCAAATATTAGATTAGTAAACAGCTACAAGAAACTGATGAATTAAGGCATAGTTTAAAACCTTTAACTCTGGGGAAGTCATTAAAGATTATTTGTTACCATTACAACAAAAAACAACAGGTTTCTATTCTAAAAGGTCTTGATTCAGTGTCTACTTGTGTCCAGAGAACATGTCTGGAGAAACAAAATCTTGTACACAATCCAGATTACTTGCAACCCTAACATGCCTTAGGTCTTAAGATGGTAGCAGTGCTGGGGAAATCCATATTCATGAAACAGACACCAGTTTGCAGTCTCAGAGCTGAACTGCTAAACATAATTTGGCCACAAACTATGACATCAATGCCTGTATACAAAGTTTGAATACTCAAAATAATTACTGGGGGTGGTAGGGAGGGGACTGCAATTCTTTCTTCACAACAGTGCCAGAAGATCTCTTTACTATAATTTGTTCCTCATAACTGACTGGCCACATGAAAAACAAATTCAAAATGAGTTCAAGGTGGAAGTTTATTTATTGTAATCCTACTCAGTGTTGCCCTTTACTTCTTTTCTTCACTGTAAAACACTAACTATAGTAAAAATTTTACTGAAGTGGGAAATGAGCAAGACTAATTCATCAACCAATACCTAAAATGTAGCAGAAGCCATCTAGAAAGATGCAAACATGGAAAAATACTATTTTAACAAAGTTACTACCTCCACAGTTTATGAAAGTATTAGAGACATTATATACTTTTCAATATACATACTGCAATTGTGTTTGGTTTCTTCTGTTTAATCACCCGAAAGATGCATTATACAGCTCCTAAAGTTACACACAAAGAAGTCTATATAACCACATACCAACGCTATGCAGACCATTACTAGGCACAGGCTGTTATGCAGCGACTTAACTCATTCATGCTGAGCACTCTGCCAGCACTCTTGGCAAAGTGTTCACACACATGAATAGCATTGCCGAAATCACAAGCATGGCAATTGCTAGCTAACAGACCGCTCATGTTTTCAGGGGGTCAAGCACACAGTTAAACGTGCTAGTGGGGCAGGCAGGGCTAGAATACTCAGCCTTGTAGATAAAAATATAGAACACAAACACTTGCACACAGATTACTTGTCTCCTAGAAAAAATAAATGCATTTGTACCATCTTTCACAACAAACTTTTCATGCCTTTTAGACTCCTATAAACTAGCACGATATCACAACAGGTTGACTGCAAACATGACAGAGAAAGACTTGAACCAAAGCCACATCTGTCAATGTCTGCTAGCAGAAATCAAGAAACTATATTATCTCTAACCTTAATTTAAAAAAAATTAATGTTCTTATATCCAGCACCATGGCCAAGACAGACCCAAGATTTATCATTGGTCAAGGTATATTCACATCAATATTTAAGTATTACCTGTATTATTGGCTGCGTGATAAAAGGACGGAGGTATGGCATTAGCTTGCAGTAGACATCAGCAATATTTAAATATTGTGCTACCACAGTGATAAATCCCACTGCACCATAACGTATCCAAAGATTAGGGTGGCACAGGAAAGGTGCTGAAAGAAAATTAGGCTGTTAAAATATGTCATTCAAACTAAACAGACAAAAATCAACCTGTATTTGGCAGCCTGTGACGTCTTCATTTCCTTCCCCTAGAATCATCTCCAAATTCAGCCTTTCCTCCTGCAGAGCACCAAGTGTTAGGACATCCATACTGGGAAAATTATTTCATGTAATTCACTGGTCCCAGATTCATCATGGTGTTCAAGAGTTTAATGCTCTTTCCTTGCTGTTGCCAAAAATCATAATTTCCTATTTAAGCATTTCATTCCCTAAATGCCAGCTCCAGGTTTGCAAAGGAGACTAATCCAAAAATAAGTCCTAAGTTGAACAACTGTGGAGCATCCTAAAAGCGGTGTTTTTTAAATTTAAGAAAATACTTTATTCCTTCTTCCCCTCCCCTCCCTGAATAGCCACTATTCATATTCTAAGAATATCAGTAAGTTTTCTTGTCAGGCTCAGATGTCCATTAAAATTAGGTGAGTTTTAAATAACTGTAATCAAAGGACTGTATTCAGTCATGAGATATAATCATTGCTCATTTGCCTCAAAATCTGAGTGTATTTTAAAAGCCATAACATCAGGAAGAAGCAGATTAAGTCTCAAAAGATCAGTTGATCTTTTCCATAGATAACTCATGAATCTTGTGCATGTCTGAATTAAGATAGTAAGCCTGATGGGAAAGCAGGGGAGACCAACTCTGTATTCAAGGATCTATTACAGATTGTGAATGAGTTAAACGGAATTTTATGGTGCCTGAAACAGGAAAAAGAGAGGGTCATGTATTGTCTGAAGGACTGAATTTTTCTCCCCCTAAAGGCTGACAGAGAAGAGAAAGTTTGCAAGTTATATGTCCGATCAACTTCCAGAAGTAACCAGGAATTTCTGCTGACTGGAGGTTGACATGAGGAATAAGTAAAGATCTGAAAGCAGAAGGCTGTTGGACTCAAAGATTAAGTAAAAAAAAGTGTTGTTTGTTCCTGTCTTGTATAAAGTCAGAGAAGATGCTTCCAATTCATTCCATCAAAATGATTATTTTAGACTCCTGGGCAGTAACATGGTCTGACTAGCAACAGTCCGTTAACACAGTTCACAGTAGATTTGAGATTGGTGCCATAGGTTTGCATACTGGACAGCTAAGCTGACAGTAAAGCTTTATGTAGTATTTTTCTTAAATACAAAAACAAACTAGTATACAATTTGCCAACTTACCGATATCACAAGAAAATTCATATATATGGGGCTTTTGCAAGAGCCCTAACTGGCACATACAAGTAAGAGCATTGAGGGCCTTATAAATGACAAATTCTTCAGCATCACTGAGACCTTGCTGAAGCAGAGGTTTCAGAATTGATGAGCTTTGCCAGCCAACATAAGCAGCAACACCTGAAACATAAAAAGAGCACATAAAAATCCATAGTAGCTCTTCCTTGCCTTTCCCCAAAGTTTAAAATTGCTACTCTACACAGCATACCATGAAAAGTTAAATGATTTCACATTACAAGGTCTACATCTTCCACGCTTGAAATTAAAAAAACAAAAAAAACCCACAAAAACCCCCAGAAAACCACACTTTTAAAATAAGACAGAACTGTTCATTGCTGGTGTTAAGTATCTCTTTTTAGTATCTCCGTGGACACATCTGAAAATAGATGATTAGTCATTAAAAAAGAAGGAAGATGCTTTCTGTACAAAGTTGGGCCAATATCCTGAAAGCTGTTTGACAAGAGCAGATCCCTGTGCCTGCAGAGGCCCTCCCAGACTGCAAACCCACAGCTGGCCAGGGAAAGTCTGAAATAAAGTGGCAGTAACAGCAACTAAGAGGTGGGGATGCAGTGGCTGCATTTGTAAAGGGAAAGGGACAAATGAGGGAGGATGGAAGGTTCCCTTAGCCGGATTTTTGTCTGTTGTTTACCAGTAGTGGTAATTTGAATAGCAATAAGGAAAGCCTGTAACAGCTATGCATTCATCCACTAAAGCATTACTAACAGTCAAAACTGACTTTTAGAAGAATCTTCCAGAACACATCCAGCCTTAAGTTCCTGCAAGGTTTTCTGTTTAGTTAACTAGTTTAACATTATTTACAGTCATAAAAGTTCAGAAAAATGATTAAGTATCAGTATTAAGTAATCATGAAGCCACTTTACCCCTAATTTCAAAATTAAATTCAATTTTAAAATATATTTCAAAATCTTAGAAAGAAGACAATTAAAAGCAAAAAATCAATTTAAGCTCTTTGAAGCTCCTGGGGTCCTTCCCCCCACAACAGCCAGTAAATGACCATATGAAACTCTCATCTGGAATTGCTTGTTTGGATTTGATAAACTCATCTACTACAATCAGTCTCTGGCAATTGTCAGGAAGATGGACATCACTGAATTTCGGATCATTCCTTTAGCCATCAGGTTAACATTCCTTCCTATAAATAACAACTGGGCAAGTTCTCTGATCAGCCTCAAGAGAGAAAAATTAGTTTTTCACTGAACAGCCCATGCCTATCATTGCTGCTGTCCGCCATATGTGATACACAGCTTGGACCATAACTGTCTCTGCTTCTAACTCAGTTACTCAAGGTTGACAAATACTACAAAATTCAACACATTTTTTCCCTCCATAATCAAAATTAAGCGCAAAATAGCATTATCACTTCTACTCTAATATGGTAATAATGTATTAATGCTGGGCATTGCAACCAGTTGCTAAAAAGAAGAGGGAAAAAAAGACAAATGGCACAGATAAGGGGAATACTCTTCGGTAACAATGGCACCAAGGGGTATCTGCCCACAGCCACAGGTGGCAGTAGCTGCACATTCTTGAATACAAATTACAGAGCTCAGCTGTAAAAGCATGCAAAAGCTTGGGTGAAACAGTGTAAAAAAAATCTGACTGTTGAGCTTCATTTGAATACTTCTGTGGAGATTTTAAACAGAGACTGGAAGAGAAGAAGGAGCTTAAACACAGTTGTGTGTCTTGGCTCTATCACAGATTGTCTCCTATCTCTCGTGCATTTTGCAAGAAATGAGGATGCTCAGACCTATGCTTGGGCCACCCCATCGCTCCTCCTAAAATAATTCTGGCAAGTATCAGCGTTTTATCTTGGCAGGGTTTGCCAGCCCAGCATTTCATAGCTTCCAGGTATAATGGAGTGTGTACGTATCATGAGACTGCTGGAAGTTTGATCACGCTCCTTTTTCTTGCCATGTACCAGAAGTACCAGGTAATGATACTGCAGTCTGCTAAGGGAAAGGTTTCTCGACCTGCAAGACCTGAGCAGCAACTCTCAGCAATATTCACATGGAATATTTTAGCACATACATAGATCCATCAGATATACTAAACAGCTAATATAAAAGCTATGAATTCACTTACTAAGTTTTCTGAGCTAACAGTGGTATTTTAGAGCACTAAAAAAAAGTTATCAAATTATAATTTTAGCCTATACTGATGCATAGTTTTCATCACACAAACAGTTCTACTGAAGTTAAAAGGACTAGGCAAACATGCAAAGTGATGTATCTACTAAAAAGGTTTTCAGAAGTGTCAGGATTTATTTGTCATAATTTAGCTTTTTCAGTTAGTAGCCTCAGAAAAAAAATCAAAAAAATTTTTTAAAAGTAGCATTTAAACTTTCTGATGTTAATCTAACCTAATTTTAAATGCCTCAATAGAGGGGCTACAAAAAATTAGATATTTGTATTTACAGTGTTTCTTCTTTACTCTAAAAAGAAACATTTACAGCCAAAAATTCATCTGTGTCCTTTCCTGTAAATATTTCTATGGTTTTCATAAAGGGCTTTTCTGTAACTATTAACAGTTTCTAGGATTTATAAAAACAGAATTAATTATACTGGCATCTGTCTGGCCAAACCAAATACCTACCAACTATGCTGTCAAAGAAAGCTCCCCGAAGGTGCCAGTCATTCTTATCATTTAAGAAAGTGATCATATGAGACAAGAGAACATCATTGGCTTTTTGTCGTCCAAAAAAGACACAGAGACGTGTTATTCCATTTTCCATTAGTGTTTGTTTCACAATATTTTCCGGGTCACTTAGCAAAGTAACAACTTTCTGCTGGACCATTTCATGCAAGGCTTGCAGCTCTGCAAGAGACAACAGAGTAGACACTCAAGTGGCAAGAAACAATATGCACATATATGTACTACCTGCTGCCAGAGAAGTTAAACCGAGACATCACCCAAAGAACGCTTGCTTCCACAAGATGGACAACGCAGCAGAATCACAAGAATCCCATGGACTGATTTACAGAAGACTAAGCACAAGAGTGGTGGACAAGAAAAAGACAGACTCACATTCCTACCTTTAACAGAGAAATGTATTCTAAGTTCATCCTAACTTCAACTAAGATGATCCAATTTATCACATTTATAGCTAAAGTGCAGATGTGAAGAAGCTTCAGAATGAGTCAGCAACAATGTTACAACAGTAAACAAAATGCTTCAAGGGAATACTGGTTTTATACATTTATTTGACTGTCGATTTCAAAGTTTGTAAACTGACAACAGATTAGCAATATATTTTTGATTAGGAAGATGGATTAGCTTCATTAAGAATACAGAGAGAAACAATACCAAGAAAAGTGTGTACTTCCAATTGCCAGCTAATAATTCTAAAATGACCTGGCCCCTGGCTTCCACTCCATGATGCAACTTAAAAAAACCCACTAACTGAACAACTGAATTTTGTATGAGGCTTTTCTATTAAATGGAAATAACAGCATTGTTGATGTAGGAGCCAGTAACAAAAGCAATACAAGGGAGGCTCTCAACAGGCACAGTAAAATTTTCAGATGTTGCTATCCCCACTTTGCTGGCCGATTACCATTTGCCCACAGCCCATCAGAAGACAAGTTAATTGGCTGCGTAAGTCTGTTAGTCACATGAAGATTTTCCTTCTGGGTCCAAATTTCTCATGCTTACTTTTAAAAGGGTAAAAAGAATAGAATTATTCAAACTTTTTTCTTCCTTAAATCATTTCTTTCGTCTTCAAGCTATTTTGAGGGATGCAGGACAGTACTTCTTAGAAATACAGTCTGTAGGATGGGGCTTCCTTTCTGTCACTGCTAAGCAATTCCAAAGATACAGTGCCTTAAGCGAAGGAACTTGAAGGGGATTTTTCTTTTTAAATAGTTACAGGATGATATTTAAAATTTGAAACATATGACTTTTTTCCTGCCAGATGGAGCATGCGCAGGGTCTTTAACAATTATAATTAGTCACAGATTGATCCACTCAGCCCACAACAAAAACAACATGTCCAAAAATGACAAACCCTTTTCAACTCAGAAAACTTGCCTGGCATTGTTCAGGAAATCTACACATCACTCACACACAGCTCACATATTACTCATCCCTCCTTTCAAAAATAAAAATAAAAAATAAATCCATCCTGAGGATTTTAACTCATCCTCTGTGCTCCGATTGGTGAAGATAGCAAAATCACTGCTCAAGAACATCTTATCAATCAACATCTTCAGACAAAAGATCTGCAAGAACTGCCAGGCATAGGAATAGAGGAAGAAGAATGACAGAAAAATACTTTACTATGACTAGGCCATTACCAGGTTTTTCAAAGCTAACCCCTGCCTGGCACTTCAGTGGAAGTGGTATTTGGAACACAGTCCCCTTTCCATCTTTCATGCTGCTAGCTTGTTTACGGGACTATGGGTGAAGCTGGATATGCAGCTTCAGAATGAAGCTGCAACAGATACACTTTGATATTGACTGAGGCAAAGCATTTTTTTCCACTTAATAGGAAGGCTAAAATCCTAGAGATGAGAGGAAAAAAAAAAAATCAGTGGAAACATAGTAGCAAATCTTGGGCCAAAGCTCCTCTAAGCATTCCAAAGTAATTAGAAGTGACATTACCTGCGTCATAGTTATCGCTAGGGTGAGATGTTTCATCCATTTCTTCACCGTTTGGTTCATTTTCCATATTCAGGTTTTTCAGCTGTACTAATTCCAGAAATCTCAGAGCTGTTTCTGCCAGCAATGCTATGTTTTCTGCAAAGGAAAACATTTTTGTTGTTCTACTTTTTACAATAGTCTGGTGTTCCCCAAGGAATTATTTTACTACTGATATCCCACTGACAGTGTCAGGAATGATGGGCAAACTGCATTGAAGTTACACTACATGCTCTGTCTACCCACTTCAGCTCTAACTCAGAATATACTGTCTCTGACCTCAGTGAAGCTGCCAGGTACATCAAATTACACAGTATTTTGGTCATGTAAATAAGTGGAAAAATTATAAGGACATCAAATGTAACAACAACTAGTTTTAGCCATCTAGAATAGCCCTAAATGTCACCTAATCCCAGCCTGATGATTAAATAACTTCATGAAACTTAAAGGAAAATTAACCCAAATTAACTAAGATGTCAGCATGGTAGACTGCAACAAAAACAACACAAAAAGGCACTCCAGGATATATATTTATTATTACCCTAGAGAGTAACAACAGGATTTTTCTTGTGGGCTGGATTCCAGATTTAAGACACTTCTCCCCCATCTCTTTCCAGACAATCTGGCACTGCCCTGCACTGTTTGGAAGCTGCTGAAGCTACTCAGACTATATGGGTCAGGCCATTGCTGGCACAGGAATAATCCTGTCAAGGCACAAGTCCAACCTAAACAGTCGTTCTGAATCTCATCCAAGATAACAGCAGCATGCCAATGGCGACTGTCCACAGACCAGGTCAAATCCTGTAAGTCACCAATTTAACCACCTCCAAAAAGTGTGCTACAGTAATACAAGTTCATTCAAGTATTAAAATACATTTAAAATAGTAATAAAAAAGACTATTTTATATTTGTTTTCTTAAAAAAAAAGCTCCTTGAAATGAAGGCAACCCATGTTCAGATGGAACCATTTATAATTCATATAGTCACTCCATATTACTGCAAATATTCTAGCTGTTACTCAGTTTGAAATTAGAAAGTCAAACCACTGAACAGAAAGAGAATCTCCATTTAAGCAGATGCAACTGGAGTCTGTTGGGTACTGAGATCTGTAGCCTTTCCATACTTGCAGAAAAATAGATTGTTTTTTGTTTTTTTTCCCCCATTTCAGTTTATTTAACAAGTTCAGTTCTATATTAGCTAATTTAAAAATGCATTATAAATAAACTGTAATTTCTTAAGGCTTATTTTCTTTTTCTAATCCAAAAATAAAAACAAGAGGGTGAGAAAGTGGTTCTTCTACATAGTTCTAAACCTGGAAGACCAAGGTGACCAAAAATAATCGGTTCCATTAACTATGTATTGCCTTCAACAATTAATGTTAGTTTTATCATTGTACTTCATAAACAAAAGAAAAAGATCATCTATGACATTTTCAACTGAATTGATTTGCAGTTTAAAAAAAAAAAAGCAAATGCAGGTAGAATAATCTAGTAATAGCAAATAAGGGTATGTAGTAAGCAGTAAAGAAGAGTATTGCTAGAAAACTTCTTTCTGACTGGAGAGAATTCAGATATCTGAATAACGTACAAAAAAAGCATCTGCTAAGATAAAAGCCACTCTGTCACACAGCAAGTAATATGATTTCCGCCACTGAATATCAAGTTTAATTTTGCAGGAAAATAACTGTGAAGCATAACAACAAACTGATGTTTTAAATGAATTTCCTATTTACTCATTGCAATCAGTCCACTCTAAGCAAACAATCTGAGCTAATGAAATGTCAATTAAGATAAATTAATAAAAGCTGCATATGGCAGGCAAGCCCAGAGAGCCCTGTTCATACCCTTTGATACACAGTGGGTTTGATTTGTTACACTCTCGTTTATCTAGCCCTGCTTCCCTGCACATGGAGCTCTACTGCTCTGACCCCCCCCCCCTTGGCTGTGAGCAGACCTGCAGTGTGCTACATCCAGGATGCAGTCCAGAACAAACATGCACATTCTGCAGGTTGTTTTTACACACAGCACTACCGAGAAAAATGAATTTTAATTAAAAAAAAATCATCTAATAGAGAGCAAAGTGTCAACTGTTTTATACACAGTTGTTTTATTTAGTTTGGGTACAGATCTAGATTGAAAACTGATTTGTTAATGCAAGTCAGCTCACATTAAGTACTAAGCTGCTGCTGCTACCACCTGCGCCATTTAGCTTAAGCTAACACAGGTATCTTTACCTGCAGTCATTTCTGAGGCTTCTGGGAAGATTTACTGTAATGAAAACAGCAAGCTGCATGATGTTGGGTAGTGGAGAACACAATCACAGTTAGGAAAATACAGAAAAAAAAACCCAAAAAAACCTCACAAGATCTGGAGTTTTGGTTGGGTTTCCTCTTACCAGCATATGCGAGTCTGACGATAGTGGCTTCATCTTGGGCCAAGTGTGCAATGCCTGGCAGAATGTATTCTGGGTAAATGTTAATATCATTGCGTGGCACCTCTTTGACGAGAGCAAGAACTTTAGTTAGTGTCCTCACGGATTCTGCCCTCACCCTGGGCACAGAGTCGTTGCTGAAATGTAACAGATAAGGAGTAATACGATCCAGCAGAATCTCTACACTTAATCTTGGGGCTAAATGAAGAATCAGTTCCAAAGCAGCCAGTTTTGAATCGCAATATTTGAGAGTCTGTAAACAGGAAGTTATCACAGACACTAGAATAACCAGCCCATTCTCTTTTGTCTCTCCCTCGGCTTTCTCTGTGCGGTCATGCCCACAGAGATTGTGAATGATGTTGTCCAGATCTTTACGTATGACCAATATACGCTCATCTGCCGATACAAATGTTTCCTTGGCAAACTGGGCCATGTAAGGCTGAAGGAAAGTGTAAAATATTTCAGGAAATGCATTGTTACGTTGTTGTTTCAAATAATCTTCTGCTGCTAAACGTTTATCTGGCTCACGATGGACCATCTGAGTGACCTTGAGAAAGGCAGAGGTAGGAGGGAGCAGGAGAAAAAGGTTAAAGGTTTAGACATTTGTAATGCAAAAAAACACCCCCAAACCAGTAAGCAATCCATCACCAAGTAGGTGAAGTAAACTACAAACAAACCACATAAACAGCTCTAATGCTGCAGTCCATCCTTACCAGTTCTCTGATACTACGGTCTTCAATTTTGTTTAGGACTTGATCAGGGGAAAAGAGGCCATTTCTGTATGCCAAAAGCTGAGATAAATCAAACAAGGGTACACCTTCTGTGAAGAGCTCTGCTATTACACAGCCTAGAAGAAAAAAAAAAAGTCAAAGATGTCAGAGGACTATAAAACAGCCACTTCACCTCTGCTGTCCATATGCAGACAAGAACATACCCTACATAACTCTTATATGAATTAAAAATAAGGCAAAGGGGTTGCCAGATTAACTTGGGGAAAGAGGATAGCATCTCAATCTCCCAAAACTGGCTTTTGCACTTGATGCCTGTATGTCTCCCAAGTATTCTATTTCAAACATGCCAACAGCAGAGGAGTTTGCAATTATGAAACCTGAGGCGTTGACTTCAATCATCTGCCAACTAGAAAACACAACACCAGAAAAGGAACATACATCATTGTTACACGGAAGAAGAGTGCCAGTAAATCAGCATGGACCAGGCAGGAGGTCAAAACTAGCAGCTCTTTGACAGAGGGTAAAGAAATAACCTTCTGCAGTGATGTTGAGGGACAGCATAGATTCATTCAGACAAGCTCATATACACTGTGAGAAATAACAAGATTACCAAACACAACCCCCCTATGGCGTACATGAATCTGTACGCACATTCTCTTCAAAGGCTTGTTTCCCAGTCCTGCAGTTTGTTCCCAATAGTCAGCATCTCACTAAACCAGTGGAACCCTGGAAGCTTGCCTGTATAGAGCAGCTTGTAAAATGAAGTAAGCATTGCCTTTAAGTTCAGACTTCCAACCATTTTTTTTTTTTAAAGGACTAAACTTACGGCTTTCAAGCTGCTCAAGACAAGCGCAAGATTCAAGAGAGGCTCCCAAAATAGGACTATGTCATGTATTTGTGAGTGGGATTATAATGACAGGGGGCTTACTGAGTTATCCAACTCCCTGTCTGTGGGAAAAATGAAATGAGAAGGGGCTGCTAAAGCTGCTATTGCCAGTCTGCCCCAAAAGCTGAGTCAATTCCCAGACAGCTGGGCCTCGGCCAAGCCAATGACAGGTTCTTGAAGCGGATGCCCTCTTGGGCCCCCATGAGGCATGTACTGTGTCTCCTCAGGAAGTTAGCTGCATGAAGATCACAGTCTGTGGCTTGTAGAACCACTTCTTTTCCAGAGCAGGGCTGAGCCAAAATAGAATAGTTCACACTCTTCCTGCTCAGCTAACATGGTGATGCACATGAGTTACGTAGCTTACTATTATGCTTCCGCTATTTCTGTGGATAAAAGATTTGGATTTGTCAGACGTATGCTTAAAATGATAAAGTTTTTCCACATGCTGTTCTCTAAGCTCACCGAAAAAAAAAAAGAAAAGAAAACAAAAAAACCCCAAGCTTTTCTGCACCACGATGTCCCACCATAAATAGCACACTGATCTTTCTGGATCACTCAAGTACCTGCAGAAAAGATATCCATTGCACGTTTTAGCTCTCCTCTTGTTCGCTGATTGCTATTTGCCAAGTCTACCAAAGGAGTTGAAGGATCCCGCATGTTTTCCAACTCTGTAGCAAACATACTACCATCAACAAAGCGCTCAGGAGCGATATAACATGTTCTCCTCCGCGAGGTGTCAAAGAAGTAATTGAAGTCAGCGGGATTGTCTTCAGGAAGATAAGTTGGCTTAAAACTGGCAAAGTCAGTTAGAAGAACCCAGTTCCAGCTGGTCACCATAATGTTTTCAGTTTTAATGTCCCCATGGCGAACTCCAGATTTGTGTGCTTGGTCCACCGCAGTAAGGATCTGGAAAGCTATCCACCTTTTTTCAATGTTATTTAGGAATGGCCTAGTACTAATTCGATCGTAAAGGTTATCCCGTACGTACTGTCTGAAAAGCATCGCGGCCTTTTCAGACAAAGTTGCCTTCTGAAAGGGAAGGCAGTTCTGTGCCGAGTGCAACCTTATCTTCAACTCCTCCAGCTCTTGCTTGTAGCTTGTTAAGGGTAAAGTCGGATCCTGAATTGCAAATACCTTCACGACCACCAGGCCTTCCCGGTGCTTGGCTCGAGCAACCTTGAAGAAGCGGGTACTGCCCAGGCTTTTGTCATACTCGAAGTCGTGGATGTCCGAGAAATAGCTGTCCACCGAGAGGATCTGAGATGGGGCAATGCCAGCCAGCTGGTTCCCCATGGCGGCAGCCCCCCACCGCCGGGCAGCGCGCCGAGACCGCGCCCGAGCCACTCGCACACCGGCTGCGCGGACGCAAACCTGAAAAACGAGGGGAGGGAGATTTTCAACGCGCGCCCCCACCCCTCCGTGGGGCCTGGCGCTCCCGCGGCGCGCAACGCGCATTAACGAACCTTCTCCCTTTTCCCCCCCAACCCTGCGGCCGGGCCCCACCCCGTCCCGCGGAGGGGGCAGCCGCCCCGCCGCAGGCGCCGCGCTCCCCCCGCGGCAGCGCCCCTAGGGCGGAGGGAGCGGCTGCCCCCACAGCCCCCTCCCCCAGCGCAGCACTCACCGGCCGCGGCCGCCCCGCCCGCCCCAGACAGAGCCGGGCCGCCCCGGCCGCGGGATCGAGCGAGGCGGGACGCGGGCGGCGGAACCGGCACCACGAGGCGGGCGGGGGAAGGGGCGGTGCCGTGAGCTCACATCCGGCACCGCCCGCCCACCGGCGCGCGCGCGCGAGTCCCCCCGCCGGCCCGCGCCGGTGGTGGAGTAACGGCCACACTGAGGCGCGGGCAGGGCGGGGCGCGCGGGCGCAAGTAGCTGCGTCGCCCTGCCGTGTCCCTACGTGCGCGGCTCTTGTTTTATTTTCGTCTTCCTTTTCGCATGGCGGGTGTCTGCTGCCTCGCGCGGCCCCGAGGACCTCGGAGAGGGGGAGCCGAAGGGGGGTCGCCAACCTGCGTGGCGCTTTTCAAGCAGCGCCCTTTACTCCGCGGGTTATTTTTGAAGTCGGTTGCGCTGTTTTGTTTACAGAGCAGGGGAGAAAGGCTTCGTGCTTCAGATCGGGTGTTTGGCCGTAGGCCCCTGCTCGGGATGACTTGTGTCCCTGAAAGGCCTTCCCACACAGTGTCCCTCGAGGAAGGAAATAAAGGCTTCAGTATTTGTCTTCCACCCATGGCCGAGTGAGAAGGGAAATTGTAAATGCTAAAAATACTGCTTTCCAGTTTTCAAGGAGGGATTGCAACCTCAGCAAAATCCTTCCTGGAGAGATACTCTTTTGCTCCATCCTCTTCCATCTGCCTTTCAATTTCCTCTGTGTATCTGCTGCTCCTATCAAAGAGCAGGAAAGGTGTGTGTCTGGAGTGAATACAGCAGACTCCATGGTCTGGACATGAACTGTTCAACTTGCAGTCCCTTTGCCTGAAACATGTAGGGCAGCAGCAGTGCAGACTGCGTGAGGTGCTGCAAAAGGAGTTGTGGAAGAGAAGGAAAATAGAGCCAATTTCCTGCTCTGCTTGAGGCCTGGCAGGTTGGCTTCATGCTGCAACACTCACATCCCTTACTGCCTCTGCTTAGCTCTTGTCATAGCTAGTAGAGAAGGGAATGTGAGGTCAGGACTCTTGGGTTCCCTTTTTGGCTTTGAAACAGACAGAAGTCTGATGGTCCCAGATACTCTGCTTTCATCTTTTTGCCTCTAATCTGCTTAAGCTGCATTCTCTCCTTCTAGGGCATAACAAGCTTCACTTGTGGTGGAGACAGCTGTACTGGGAGAAAAATGAAGAAGAACTGGCATGAACATTGCTCCTTTTCTCTCTCCAAATATACCCTTGCTGGGATGTTAAAAGGTGGTAAGTCCTGTGGTGTAATAATCTGCATGGCAAAGTGACAGCAGCATAGTAGAAAAAGGAGTAACTTCAATAGCTTCTGTTTTGCAGTCTAGTAAGTCCCTTTTCTAATGTCTGTAGTAGGGTAGTTAGTCGTTGACAGGCTCTTGTTCAGGCTACTGGGAAGTTACAGTTTTCTGTAGAGTTAGTAACTGGATAATCAGAAAATCTCCATCAGTAGACAGTCAGTAAACAGATGTTTACAGGGTTGCCCTCTCTACAGAAGAAAGTTATTGGAGTTAAAACAGAAAGGTGCTTCTCAATTAAATCGGATTCATGGAATCTATTTCAAGGAATCAAACATGCAAGTTCAGAAGAAAAAATCTGAGGTTGTTTAGAACATGTAAATCCCATGGAAATGACTTTAATTATGCTCTCGCGGTATGTTCAGTGGAGGACAGAACCTGTATTCATGCTCTAACTTATCTCCTGCTCAAATTATTAAACTCTCACTCTAACTGCAGCAGCGCCTAGTTAGGTTTTTGAAACTGTCAGGGAGTCTTGTGGTCAGAAGTAAGCCAGCCCACCCTGCTGACCTGCCTCTCTTATGTTCTTTGAATTGGAAACCTGTTATCACTATACCTCCCATAACAGAACAGAGCCCAAAAGTCCTTATCTTTCCTCCATGACTAGGCACCCATCTCAGTTGTGAAGGGATGCCAGAAATACTGTTGTCAAGCCCCAGATTCAGCTAGAATGAAGCATCTGTCAGCCTCTGCTTCTTAGCTATGTCATCCTCCCCTTTGCTCCTAGGAGATAAGTTCCATTTTCAAAAGGTAAGATGATAGGACTTTTTAATACTGAGGGCTTTTTATAACTCCTGTAGGCAGATCTTGCTCCTAGCTGAGTAGTGAAGCTGTTAGTTTCTGTCTCCTAGCTGAGACCTATTGTTGTCTGTGGACACGGTAGCACTGAGCTGAAGTCAAGGCTCAAGCCTGGACTAGCACAGAACGGGAATCTAGTGAGAGGTCATTTGTGTTGCACCTTTTACTTCCTAGTAGTTAATATTAGGAAGGTGAGATCTCTTTCAGGGGTTTGAACTGTGCAATGAGGAGCTGAGCCAGGATTGCAGATTTCGCTTCTCTACCTTTTGCTAACTAGACAAATCATTTCTCTCTCTCTTGATATTCTTCCATAGTGAAATGGCTTTAGTGAAGCTAATCTGGGGTTGAGGAGGAACAATTCCATGACTTTTTCTACTGGTGTTTGAGCTCTCTCTCCTTTTTCTGTTAGAGATTTAGTGTTTAATATAGACTATGCGTGGTCACTTTTGAACTGAAAATAGGACAATGGCTGCCAAAACCTACTTTGCTGCCTTTATGCTGCTGTTTTCAAGACAGAGCCCTCTCTCCTCTGGTGTTACCATCTCTTCATGGATGCCCAGCTGATGCTGCACGACTCTCCTGATAACACAAACCCTCACTTCACTTATATTCTTTTGGAGAAAACAAATTCCACATTTCTTACTGTCATGAGAAGCAGAACAGCTCGGCACTGGGGGAGGTCTGCACCTTCCATGCCATATCAGGTGGAGTGCCTGGGTTCCTGCGCAGGCACGTTCCAGAGCTGAGGTGTCCATCCCTTACTCCAAAGAGATAGGGCTGGCTATGACTTGGTTGCTACTTTCCCAAGCTTCTCCTAGGTAAAATTTTGCATTTGCCCTCAAACCGCTTCTAAATAGGAGGAAAAATATTTTGGAATGTCTCTGAAAATTGCAGGTTTTGCAGCCTTCCTCCTCGGTGAGATCTAAGGGCATGAATAAATGGAAAAAAACTGATGTATCCTTGCTATGAGAGTAAAGGGGGGATAATCTTCCTCCTGCTGCTTTCCAGTCTATGCAGAGAGGGGCGGCCTCAATAGTTTATGGCTACTAAGCACCAGTTTCTCAGCCACTTGTCTTCTGGTGACAGTCTCTGCAATACTGCAAGGCATACAGCATGAGTGGGCAGATGTGCTGAGACAGAAGTTCTGGCACATTTTTATGCACAGTAATTGCAGTTAATTCTACTTAAGCTAAACTAGCCTTGACAAATGGAGAGGATGCATGTGTGGCTTCATAGACATAAAATGAAATGAGTGACTTGTGTATGTGTTCTCATCCTACCATTCCTCCCCTTCCCAAGTCACAGATTGTTTAGGTGTTCCTCCAAATAGGAAATTAATAGAAGGGAACACCTATCATTTTATGCCTGCATCTTTGCTGCTAATTTATTTAAGACATATAGGGGCTGCTGTTTGGCAAACTTAAAATCTTTGTAGTTATGGAGCATACAACTGACCAAGAATGCCCAATGTGATGCTTATTAGCCTAGTTCCCTATAAATAAAAGGCTTAAGTTAATCAAGCACAGCCAGACTGTTTGGGTTTGTGGTTTGAGGTGTGTGTATGTGTCCCTCCTAACCTTTGGACCTACTAGCTGATTTCCACCAGTTGACAGATGCAGTTTCTACAAATCTTCTTTTTTTTTTTTTCTAAATGGGGAAGGGGCAAGGTAAAAATAAACAAAATGTCTGTAGATGTCCTGGCTGGGGCAGGAGCTGTGCTATGACCTCGCAGGTTATCAGATGATAGAAAATCCCCATGGGAGATGGACCTTTTCCATGTATCAGTTGTGGTAAGAACTTCAAGAAAGTGAGAGCTGTGGTTGGACACCAGAGTCAGTCAACCAGGAGACACACCTCTATAGGAAACCACACTTTGTTAATTCTAGGGCTTATGGAAGTATTTATTTATGTGGTACAACATCAAAACCGCTTTTGAAGAAAAAAAACAGATTTAATGACACTGATCTAAAGCATCTTGGAAAAACAGCAAAGCTTTTAAAACTCTCAAATTTGTATGTTTTACTGAAAAGAACAAGGCAAGTTTGTTTTAAATCATTCTTTCTCAGTGTTTTGGATAATCTTTGCTTTTTGAGAAGGTCTGTTAATATGACTTATCAATTGACTTCATTGGAATGGTGTTTTTTTTCATTATTAACTTGCAAAGTGATTCAAGATTTGGCATCTTATCCCTGATGAGGATGTGTAATCATTTTAAAACCTTCTGTGGCACCATTCTGTTCTGTCAGATCTTCTGGCAGTCTGTTCCTGTTGATTCAGCACTACTTCACTGCACACGATACGGCAGTGATCCCAGGAACTTCAATGGTTGAGAGACTGGACTGAGACATGCTTTCTAGAGTACTTACGAAAGCACCAGATGCAGGAGAGTTGCCTGAAGTTTAGTCTCCAGACTACAAAGTGCTGATAGATTTGTCCCCTAGTCATGTGCTAATCGTTTTTGAATGAAAATCACTTACTCCTGGATGCTTTTACCAAAACAACCTGTAGAAAGTTAATTTGACAAAACCCAGAGACCATATGGAAGGCGAAAATGCTATTTATTGTAAACAAAGCTGATTTCAGTCACTTAGATACGCTGTCACAGATATCAGTCCCTTGGTCTCTTGCACCATATATTCAGAAGCACCAAAATGTGTGTGTTCATGTAATCCAGCCAGGATCACTTGGGTGCAGCACAGAAGACACAGCTGCTGGCTCTCAAGTCCTCACTGCACTTCTGGGCATCCCCTTGGTTGACAGTGATGATTTTGCATGTAGGTCTTCTACACCCTGTAAGAGTCAAACAATTATGCTTTTGCCCCTAAATCTTGCTTACTGCAGTCTCCCTAAATGTTGGTGCCATTACCTGAGTTCCCCTATGTGAGCACCTTTAGGGCTACAGTCCATCCCCCTGACAAGACAACAGGGAAAGGAGCACACAGCCAGTGTGGAGCAGCATTGTTGCCCTGCTCCTCTTGTCAGGGCACAGGCCTTTTCTGGTGGTGACTGGTGTGACAGCATGGCCCTTGGTGTTTACCTATTCTGTTGCTGTCAGCGGTGTCCTGGGTTATCAGTGCAGGCTGTTCTTCTAACTTGCTGCGTTGTTTTATCTGATGCTTTCATGCATGCTTTTCCATTCATGCCTCATTCAAACCAATTTTAGTATTTCTGATACAAATCTCTACAAGCCATGGAGCAAAATAATTTGTACTGGCTTACTTTTGCACCTCTAAGGTTTATATTAGTGCAATTTTCGTGTCTGTATAGGTACCTCAACTTCAGGGCTTAGAAGACAAAACAGGAAATTGTAAGATCAAGCTTTAATATACCCTAAACATACTTTAAGCTGTTGATAGTGCTTACCAACCACTGCCTTGCAGCTGAGGGAGGAGCAAGGAGAATTTTTTAATTTTGTGCCCTTTTTTTTCATCCAAAATACGGCAAATCGGGAGAGAAACTTCAGCCCATTTGAGCTTAAAGTGTCATTTCACTCTTTAATGTCAGGGAGTAAACTATGTATTTTCTTCTCCCCCTTATTTGATTCCTTGACCTGAGACTCTGAGAAGGCTCTTTTGTATTCGCCACAAGTAGCATGTAGCAGTAAGTCACGTAACAGGAATCTTTTTTTGGCCTAAGCCAGCTCCATAGCCAGTCAAACACCCTATGCTTGTTTTTTCTTCTGCAATATAACTACTGAGTATCCTTTAGAAATCCAAAAACAAAAGAGTATTCTCAGGCAATACCTCTCTGAATAACATATTTAGTTTAACTCATTTAACTCATTTTTCTTAGATAAAAATATCAGCCCTTTCCTAAATAAGCTGAGATTAGTAGGATTTGAATATGCAGCTTCCAACATGAAACTTGGCCTAAGCAAAATGCCGATCTTTATATGACCCATTTCTGAAAGAGAGTTTACCTATTAATCACAGAAGAAACTTGTCCTCGGTAGCCACTGGGCGGCAGTGCTTGCTTTTTGTTGCTAGTCTGACTGTCAAGGCTAGAAGTGCTAAAGCTTGAAAATACCTCAAGGCTCAGAGATTTCCATCTAGCCAAAATCTGTCTAAAATATTTCCAAGACTCGTGCAGCAGGCAGAGTGCATTGTGGAAGCTGAGAATTTTGTGTATTTCATAAGTTTATTTTATATTGCTGATTAGAATTTGGTGAGGACTAATTCAGTAGCTAGCATATTTTGGAAGTCTGTTTACGTAGGTAGATTTTATGGAAAGCAGTCACCTTCCAAAAGCAACTGTAACTCACCCTTTCCAGGGCTTTGGCTCCCCCGTCCTCACTGAGTCAGTGCCTCAGCAGGAAATAATTTTACTAAGAGACAGAGGGAACTGTTCAGGCATCTACTGACAAAAGGTTGAATGTGTGTCATAAATGCATGGGGTTATTAAATTATCCTTCTCAGGAATTTTACAGGCAAAGGATAGAACAGAACTGGGGATGAACTTATCATTTCCAAACACAGAACGGCAACCCAAGGCAGAAGAACTGGAATGGCTACATCTGTGGAGGTGAAGCAGGGCCAGGAACACCTACTGAGCCATTGGTATTAGTTATGGGAATGTTAGGGAAGAGGGCAGTGAAATAGTTAGGGTCAGTCCCATAATCAAGTATAACTATTGCTGTCTCCAGTCCCATGTTTCAGAGCAAACAGCATGATACTGGGTTTGTCCACATGAGAGAAGAGCTAGAACAGAATAGCTGCTCTTCGTTATCTCCCTGTGTGGATGTACAATGCGTACCACAGTTGTTTCTGGGTTGTGAGTTCAGTTGACTTACAAATGATTGCATCTTGTTCTTCCAACAACAGCTTCCTGGTAGAGATAGAAGAAATGATGTTTATATTGTGATGTCAAGCAGTGTCTTTCCCCTCCATCCACTTTTCCCCTTCCTCACCAAAACACCAAAATATCACAGAAATCCACACCAGCAGTCGTTTGTTTGAGCTATCCTGAAGTCAGCCATTATATTCACCTCTAAATCCCAGTCTGAATTCCTTACTGATATTGTCAAAGATTTTGTTTATTCAAATTTGAGAAGGAAAGGGTTGACTTAGGCCCTTCTCCATTGAATAACCTATTATCAGATCTCTGGGATAGTTAGACATATAAGGTGTATATATTATGTGCATCAATGCAATACGAGAGTTGTTAGTCATTCTTGCTTTATGGTGAAATAGAAGGCAGTTTCTATTGATTAGTATCTCCATGACCTGTTCTTGGTAAACAGGTTGCTGGCTTTTTTTAAAAAAATAAATTTGCATGCAGCTTCACCATCCACACAGTCTAGTTAACCAACCTGCTTGAACATACTCTGCAACTAATAAATGAGCAGCTGCCATGGCTACTGTAGCTACACAAATACAAAGAAAAGCTTTTCAGTTTTTAAGGAGTGGCTGGAGGCAGGTAATTACCAAGGTTTCACGCCTTGCGTATAAAGCACATGAAAAGAAATGCATGAGGCTTCCTTGTGGGTTTTGCTTTTATGAGCACATACTTCAAGAATTGCAACATAGTTACCAGCTATTTCTGGGAAGAGCAAGAGAGTAAGAGAAAGCAAGGTAGAATGCTACAGCCTTGATAGAATCCTCTCTAAAAAAATCCAGCTGTAATTAAGCTGGTGATAACAAAGAAGTCTTAAAAGCAATAGCAAATTCCTCTTTGGTGGAAGCATATGGAGAATTTCCTTCTTCTGCTTCCCTTTTCCCATTTTCAGACTTTTCTCATTCATGCTATTCTTTCCATTGCTTCAAGGAAATCACCTCTAATGCTTCCAGTAGTAGGAGGGTCTTCATCAAAAGATTTTGCAGCTTTTCTGAGCTCTTGGCTTTTTTTATATTGATGCATTGTCATTTATGCATCTTAATACTTAGCTGCTTTGAAAAACACTCCGATACTGTAGTGCTATTAGAAATTCACTTTTTAAACATTCTGGCTAAGTCACATTCTCATATGTAGCAGATTATTATTTTTCTCTCAGCTCACAGTAAGAGGTTGGATTTCTGCCCACTGAATTCACTGGGAAGTTGTCACTTGCCTATAATGAGGGTAAAACTGGGTCCAAGAGTGTTACATTATCTTCTCCAGCTTAGAAGAGCATAGCTGGGCTTTCAGCCATATCACTTCTCTTTGCAAACATCAATGAAATTCTTTTTTGGTCTCACAGAGCCATGACAACATGATAGTCTCTTAGAGTTATAGATTGGATTTCAGGACAGAAATTGCTGCTAACAGCTAGTTTGAATTCTTGTAGACAGCGGCTAAAATTCAGCCAGCAACTTGCTGCAGACAGGTGCATTGTGGTTGAGCCTCTAGAGATGGAAATATAGGCCTGGTATTTCAATTTCTTTTTCCTCAATAACAAAAAATATTTGTGCAGCCACTGGGAAAGCTGCTGATATTGGTTTAATGAGGGTTTTCTCTCTTGCTCGCTTTCTCATGTCCCCTCCAGCGCTTACTGACTCTTACTTCACTTGCCTCTGAACTTCAAACCATTACTGGTTGCTCTTGAGAGGACTACAGTAGTTTTAATTTGCTATAAAATTGTATCTGAAGCTGCAGCTGCATTTTCATTCATATTTTTACTATTAGCCTAGTATTTTTTAAAGTGGGGCTTTGGGCCAAGCATTGCTATAAATCGGAATAAATACCTGGCTGACTTAATTGGGTTTCTTCCTTCAGCAATCTGTTTCTAGCTCTCGGTTGGCCTTCCTTGTGGCTGGATACCTGCTTCTTTTCCTGCCAGATTTTTTTTCTTTTACATCTTCTGGCTGAAGCCAAAAATGTCTCAGTTCAACAGTGTGACATCTTCCTTCATGCTTCCTCACCACTCTATTTCTAGTCAAGAGGCTTGAAATTTCTTTTGCTTCCTGGATCCACCTGTTTTTAAAAATATTATCTGACTTATGCAGTTCTCTGACATTAGAACTTCCTACTTCATTTTTCTGAAACAACAAATAAGGGTATGATGATACTTCTGGCTTTGATAAGCTACTATAAGGCCTACTATAAGCCTTTCAATAAGGCTACTAATACAAGATTTACTAGACTGCATGCAAGAGTATGTGCAGCTCCTAAGGCCCTTCTTTTAACAATCCCTGAGGTTCCTCCCCACGCCTCCCCCGAGTCCCCTATGTTTTCTGTTCTCTCAGTCCTAAGATATAGTTGAGCCTGGGATATGGCATAACTGGAGACAAGGGAAAAAGGGATGACAGACAGTACTTGCAGCTAGCTGGATAACTGAGTGTTCACATTAACAGGGAAAATTGGCTTTTATGCTAGGTCTCCACAGTCTCTTTTTACCCCAGCATCAAATGTCTGTGCCTGCTCGGTAAATGGTGAGAACCTGCAGCTGTCTTTGAATGATTAACGCCTCCCAAGAGGTTCAGTTACAGGTGTCCTCTGGGCTTCCACTTTCTTTAAAAAGGCCAGGAGGATGCTAATCTGTTTTGTTGTCCTGCTGCTGCTTTTAATCTACTTACGCTGCTTTTAAAGCTGGGGAGAGTGTTTAAGTAGCAAATAAAGTGAAGTAGTTCTCTTAACATCTTTGGAAAATAATACTTTAAAGAGTGGCAGGGAGCAAGCCAGATGGAAAATGTTTCTTTTCTCATGGGAATTAACAGGTTCTGGCATGACTCTGTTTGCCCTGAATTGGTTTACAGAAGATGTCAGTGAATATTGAAAGAATAGTGAAACTGAGTTGGTGGGCCAGAATCGGATTCCTAACATGCAGCAAATGGCTTAGTATTGGCAACTGTGAGGCTGGAGAGAGACCTCAAGCCCCTGTGAGGCCACACTTTTGCTGTGGAAACAAAAATAGAGTAGGAAGGACCACTTGGGGAGCTATGTCAGATAATTAACAAACATGCCTTTGTAAGGAAACGCCACAGAGGCAGTCAGGCAAGAGGAAGAGGGAAATGGAAGGGCTTCTGCACGGCCAGAGAGGGCCCAGCGTGTGTCAGAAAGGGAATGAAAAGCCTCTTCTTTGTACCCTGGAGCCAGGCACAATCCTTGTCCTTGTGCTCTTTGAATACAAGGATGGTTTCTGCCTCGTGCAAGAGCAGGCCTGACCATCTCAAAGCATTCAAAGAGGAGCAAAGCACAGGCAGGACCCTCTTTCCACTGTGTGCTGCAGCTTAGCTGGCACAGCAGCACTGCATGAGGAAAGCACATTTTCTCCCTTCAGTAAAAAGCCCATTGCATTAGAAGCTGTAGGAGGCATTCTGATATGCTCCCATTTTAAAATAATTGTATATTGGGGTATACAGAGGATAATTTTAAAGCAAGATTTTTCATTCCCAGCCTGCAGAAGATTCCATTTTCCAGCTGTTGGAAAACATCATGAGCTGATCCTATATTGAACTCTCTGGTGTAAGACTGCCTCATTACCATTAAATGTTGCCAGCTCTTAGATTTGTGTTCTGCTTCATAAATTCCAAAAAGCAGATCAATGTATGTAGGAACTATTTCCCTGTTTTAAAAGGAACCAGAGCCTATTCCAGGATCCAGGCCAGCTCTCCTGCAGTTTAAATGAAGACAGATTGCCATGAGCTTATTTCAGAAGACGAAGAAGTTATTTTTGCTTTTTTTTTTTTTTTTTTTTGGTAGGAACAAGTTGTGCACTTAAATGTCTTTGAAAGATAATGAATAAGCACAGCAAAATTAGACAACTGTATGCAGCCACTAGTTAAGTATTAACATTATAATCATTTTTGCTCCCTTGGCAGAAGGCAATAAAGGGCCAGAATCCATTCTCCGTGTTTCTACATACCAGCTCCATAGGGTTCGATTCACTGCACAGCCTGTGTCCTGAAATAGGTAGTGCTGTTTTAGAGAGACTAATAATGAGGTCTGGAGAATTTTTCCCATGATTTGTTAATTTGAATATAATCCAGGTCAATGTTGATTACTTAAGGCCTGCTCTGCATTGCCTGACTTATGTGAAACAATGAAAAGCTCTTCCAAATCATGATGCGTGGTTGCTGGGTGATGTGTTTACTGCAATTTTACATGTTTATTGGAAGCTCCAAATAGTGAATAGGAAAAAGAGGCAATTTACCCTTCATACTTAGAAACATACAGGTAGAGCAGTGAAACAAATCTGTACTGTTATTCATGTTGCATGTACCCATAAGAAATATTAGAATGGAATTTGCTAGGGGCTGCTACAGTTGTACCTCACAAAAATAAATTCACCAAGGAAAACATCAGTTATGAACTGTGTAACTTTCAGATATCTGGGAAATTTGCCTGAGCAACAACAGTATATTGGATCTTAGTGGACAGTGCTACATATATGTTGAATTTAATTTACTTTCACTAAATCTTTCCTAATGGAGGTGGAGATTGGGAAGAACTGTAGTGCAGCTGGGCATTTATCATTTTTCCGTGAAAAATTGTTTGGCAGCTTCCATCATGTCCAGACAGATTCAGACAGATGAAAGGGTCGACTAAATAATGTTTTTGTATGTACATAAATTAAGACATGAAAGCTTCCAGTAATTTATCTACTAAAATGCTTCTGTGACTTTGGCTTTGAGAAAGGAAGTGCCTCAGAAGGATCAGAATGCAATATTCCATGGCAAACAATCAAAATTAGAAGAGTTCAAAGATGCAAGAGGATATGCATTCATTCTGTTCCAAGGGAAGCATGCAACTGTGTCATAATAAAAAGAAATAATTGTATTTATCTGATCTGCTGGGGTGTTTTTCTTCATAATCTAGACAAGAGGGCATTTTTTAATGGTGTGACCTCTTTTTTTTTAAATCTGAGTTTTCATAGTATCTTTCAAAGCAAGCAGTGGCATCAAGAACCTCTTATTTTCCAGCATTAGTCCAGACATTTGGTTCACTAGTATGTTCTTTAGGCAGGCTCCCTTCTGTACTGCTCATGAACAACTGCAAAGCAGTCAGGACAGCATACTAGGCTGGCAGACTACAGCTTGACCTAGACCACTGGTTTCATGTGCATATTGGGCAGAGGGATATGGAGAGGGGAAAAGCCAAGTCTGGCACTGCACTGCTGTCAGATGATTCTGGTCTAGATATGATTATAGCAGCAAACTGCTGGATTCTCTAGTGGGAGTGTTTACATTATCTGGACCCAAAATGCAATGTTACTTGTTGTGTCCAGACTAAAAGTATTTTCCATTTACAGCATGCTGAAATACCAAGTGTAGGTATAGGGAAGATGCAGCAAAAATTGAACAGTTGTATACTATCCAGCCAGCACTTGGCTGATGGAGACTTTTTTTCCTCAGAAAACATATTAACAATTATCATTTCTTATTGCAAGAAGGATTAGAAATTTGGACATCTGAACCTCATCATCTTACTGCATATTGTACCTGGGCAAAAACTGACTCATGCACTTTGCAAAAGCAGAGTCCATTGAAGGCATGGATGTAGCAGTCTGAAGTGCTATTTATACTGTCAGTTCTCTTTTTCTAAATACATTTTTATAGCAGGGATTTAAATTAATCACTCACATTAATCACTCTCAAACTAATCACTGAATCAGTTCCAGATCTGGAGGCCAGTCAGTGTTGATACAGGATTTACTGTGCATATACTCCCAAATTTTATTTGCACAGCATTTCATTGCAAATATAGAAAGGCAAATGCACTTGTAATTATGAATGAAATCAAACCGGAACAGACTGGAGAACAAAACTGGTGTGTACCTTCAGCAACCTGTCAATCTGGGCAAAACTATCAGTGAGTTGACATCTAGTACTTACTTGATAGACCTTGTTCTAAATAATAAAGCACTGCTTTTTGCAGGCACCGTGCACTTTGTTCATTATTTGAGATTCTTTACATTATTAGCAGTTTGGTGGGGAGTTTAGAAACTGAGTTTAAGAAAATATTCAGGGGATCCTAAATAGTTTATTTTAAGATTACTTGCAGATCTCTTGTATTTGTGCCTTATTATTTCACTGGTAAGTTTCCATAATTTTGTACTAAGAAAGTCATGCTTCTTACTTCTTGGGCACATTTCCATACTATAACTCTTCTGGAGTATGATTGGAGTAACACACAGAGTTGTTGCAAGTCACTGCGTTATACATGTTGAATGTGGCCTAGTTTTCAACAGTGTTTTCAGATTATTTTTATTTGCTACTCAAAACTAGCAAGGACAGGTTATATGAATCAATCAGCTTAGAAACCTTTGATTGCAACATGTAGGCAGTACAGAGGCCGTGAACTTGGATACTCTTGTTCCATCAGAGAATGAGATGCTGAGGTCTGGGGGGCTTTGGAGGTGGTGGCAGGATAGAAAAGGTGCAAGTGTATCATGATTCAGTCTTCAGAGCTCCTTTCCAGAGAACAGAAGATCTGAGTGTCTTTTGGAGGCGATTTAGGTATGGCGTGGGATTTTGTAGGCAGGAGAGGGACAGGAGGAAAGGAAGGCTGCAATTTTTGTCTTTACTCCAGTAGTGTATACAGTTTGCTCTGTGCTTTAGAAAGTGAATTTCCATCAGTGCTGTTACACTCTTACAGCTTTTGGAGCTGATGTGCCAAGGTGTAGATTTCTTCTCAGGAACAGTCATGCTGAACATGGGTCCCAAATGAAGCCATGGTAAAACAAAGGAAGAAAAATAAAAGACTCAGGTGCAAAGGGCATACAGCTGAGTCCTCAGCTGTTGGAGAGCTTGAGTGCGAAGTAATCCCATTCTTCTTCTGAAGAAAATAACACACAGATATCTGTCTCTGTAGCTAATTTCTATCTTCAGCATGCTTCAAAAAATCTTTGCTGTGATTTAGCCAACAATAACAGGCCCTTATCTGATTGGGCAGTGGTGCCTTAAGAGCCTCACTGAACAATGCGGAGCTGGGCTTGCATGTTTACTCCAAGAAATGCCAACAGATGAGGTGTTCCCTTATTAGAAGAGCCTAGTGGCCAAGAAGAAGAAAACAAAAAATCTGCCATAAAAGAAGAAAAGAACTCTCAGTTTCAAGAGGCATAAAGCAAATTCTTGATGCTATATCTCTTTCTCCATCACAGTCACATAGCTCTTTTCATTATCTGGAATATACCTTCACAATTTAAAAACTCCGCTAGTAATGATTTTTCTGCATAGAAAAAAAAACACTAATAGGTTCCATTTCAAGTTACTTGTTGTCCTGGGCTGGCCAAATATATCTAGGACAGCCCTCTGCTTTGAGAATGGAGAAGTGGGGAATACAGAGGATTGCCAAGGCAGGGAGAAAACTTGGCTGGAAGCAGTTTGCGTTCAAGCAGAGAGCTTGTGCCTTTTCTTGGAGCTGTAGCATTTAATCTTCTGTTCTCAGCATACACAGGGGATGGCGGGCATAGAGGAGGGCATCAATGACATGGGCAGGGTTTTATTGTGCTATGTCCACCTCACCTTTGGCCATGAAAGTGTTCTGATGGCACCAGGAAACCCTCTCCCTTCATGCCTTCAGCCCAAAAGCAAGGGTGCTGAGTGCTGTGGAGCAGGCATTTGTTTCAAGAAAGATGGAGACTATCCTGTATTCACACATGCTTGTTGAAATCTCCACAGGAACAGCCAGGATTGGCTTTAGGTCTTGAGACTACACATGGGCTGCTGAAAGTAAAGCTACTAATTAACTGGTCGCTAATTCCTTCCTAGAGGTAATTTATTCTTTTTTTTTTCCAATAGACATCTCTTCCTATATATTTTTGACATGAAGATAACCCACAGGGATACATGAAAATTGGGTTTGTGCCTGTATTTCTAGAGTGATTTGGACTAGTTTTGTATCACTGGAAAAAGCAGCCATCTCAGCTGCTAGACATTTTTAATAATGACTTAGCTACTTTTCCTTTATTTATTTCGGGCTTCTTTTCTTTTCTAGGCATCTTCCCATCCAGTTTATACATACACAATTCTATAATGTAAGCAAAGCAGGAATTTCTTTCAGTAATGATTTGTAGCAGTGATTTAAAATTGAAAGGGAAAAAAAAGCAGTCAGCTACCCTAAAGAATGTGTAAGATCTGCAACATACCTTGATCATTGCTCTAACCTATACTCTTCAACATATAAGCTTTATTTTTCTAATTGAAAGAACTGCAGGAATGCCACACCTGCACATCTGATTAACTAAAGCTAAGCAAATCTGAACGTTAATTCAGTAGAATCCTCTGAACTGGTAGGGAGCCAACTCAATTAAACAGCTATCCAGATAAGGAGAGACAAAAGTACTTGTGAAGAGACTTACCATGACATAAAATACCCAGCAAAGTAAAAATACAGCAATAAGGAGAGTGTTCATAGCATTTCATTTTTCTTTGTCTTTTATTTCCTTATTATTACTGGAATCTCTGTTCATGATAGAAGTGCAGTTAGGCATTTCACACTGATTTAAGAGCTTGCCAAATACTAAACTGTCTGTGTCACTGGCTGAATACATCCCTATTAAGTAGTTTCACTCTCAGTAAGTATATTTGTGCTAAATTAGAATCCAGGGAGATGTCCTGGTTAAGAATATTGTGATTGAAAGTTTTGTACTATACCAGTAATTGTTTACATTCACACATGGTTTGGATTTTATGATGTTAGTCTGAGCAGTTACTCAGTTTTACGCAGGTATGTTCCAAAGATAGGAAGGTTAGACACTAACTACATCAGACTAAAAATTATTGCTGGATATTGTGTACTTGGTAGGCAAATAGTTATTCAAGAGAAGAGGTGATGCAAGTTATAATTCTAACAGGAAAATGATCTATTCAAATATTTTACATTATTTATAATCTGCAAAGGAAAACATGATTTTTCCCCTTTCTTTATGATGTATAGAGGGAAATTGATGTTTTCTATGGAATGTTTGCTGCTATTTCAGATGAGAAATTTGTACCTTGCCTGTGAGATTGTTTTTGCAGAAGATTTTATGGAAGAAATAACATAATTATGGCAGAAAACAAGCAAAATAAGTCAAGAGAAGGAATATGTATTTAGGGTAGGAAAATCACTTATTTTTAATATAAATGTGTAAAAAGCCTCATGAGGTAAAAAAGATTTCTGTATAGATTTTGATGTTCCTCACCTTTTTCAGTTCTCTTGTCCTTCAAAGAGATCCCAAGCAAAATCAGGAAAGATTTGCCAGAGCTATCCCTCTCATTATGTTGGATTATTCTGGGTACAAATAAACAATTTAAACCATTTCCTGATATAAATGTACGTGATTTTGCTTTAGAGATTTATTTTTGGTAATAATACATTTGTGGGATTAAAACTTAATGTTCAGTTATCTCAAGATAAAGGTCATTAGGAAAAGATTAAAGAGTGGCTTGATAAGAATAAAAAGGAAATTTATCTAGAAGAACAGCTGTGAACCTTTCAAGACTTAACTGCAATAGCAAATACAGATAGGCCTCGATCTTGTCAAGTGCTGCATGCTCCCAGTTAAGTGCCAGTGTTGGCTGAGCACCATAGAAGGCTCCCCTGTTGGGCACTGACTCTCAGCCGGCCATGTAGACAGATGGAAGAAACGACCCTCCTGTCGCAACACGGTGGGCTTTGCCAAGTGTTTGTTTCACCATGGCCTGTACAAGTTTTGCCCACAGTAGGTCCCAGGCCCAAGCAGCACATTACACTGAGAGAGCTGCTCTTAGAAGGGCAGGCAGGGCATGTTCCCACACCAGCACCTCTCTGAGGGGGAAACATTGCTTTTCTCAGCTAAGTCAGCAAAACAGTCGTTGTCCCTGGGTATTGCTGTTTGGTGCTAGTGTTTCTCTGAAAGAGATGTGTGTCCATCTTAGTCTGAGGCTTGGCAGACACTCTAGTTTGAGTTGCAGACTGTCTTCCTGAATGGGAATTACCTGCAATGTTGGTGTTGCTTCTGCTTCTTCTGAGCATGGTGTATAAGAACAGTTTGCCATACAAATTCTTCTTCAAAGAATCCTCTTAAGAATTTGAAGAAGGCCCTTTCTTTTTTGAGCTATTATGCTTAATTTCTAGTGTCAGGTGTCAGGCTACATGATACAGTGTCAAAGCTAACATGATAATTCTGTAGGCCAGACATTTCTCATGAGGAGTCAGGAATAATTTAAAATGCTCATTAGGAACTGCATGGTCCTGAAATTAGAAATGATTTTCACTTCATCTGTAACTTTGATAAATGTGCTCTAATATTCCTTCCAATATAGTGCTTGTTTCTTGAGTTTCCAGGTGAAAAAACAAGCTGATATCTGTACTATACCATATGCTATCAGGCTGATTACCTGTTTGCAGAAAGTGGCCAAGGAATAATTTTAGGTAACCAAGTGATTTGATGCATGAAGGAATTTTCAGTATATTTAATCAACATCTGGGGACCTTAGCCCCAGTTTGCTTAAGAAAGAGTTTTGTTTAATTGAGGTTCACAAATTAAAGTTACACAGCATACAAATCCCCTTTACTTCAGTCTCACAAGCCTTGTACTGAAGGGTGTTTCAGAGGATTATCTGAAAAATTATTTTTCATATCTGATAACTAGTCTCTTAACCATCTTTAATTACTAGCTGTTTGATCCTCTTTTGTCTCATGTCCAATAAGCCAAGCTCATGGAGAATTATCTTGCCTTTTTTTATAAAAGGAAGGGTAAGAGCTGATCCTTACCTACATACTTTAGGTATGGATTCCTCCTTTGGATTGTATACCTACAATCTTTGGGTGTCAAATCTTTGCTTCAGCTAGCACAGAAGCATTTTATTTTTAAAGTATTATTAATTCACATTCATATGCACACAGCAAGCAAATATATATATTTTGAAATCTTGCTGATATAATCTGTCTTTCCAGACTGCTCCAGTCAAAGCACCAGGATTGTGTGAGACCAGAAGGAAAAATGAATTCCAGAATGAGGAATCTCCACTGACTGTGCCCTTTCCCAGCCTCTAGACATTCAAAGCTAGATACTGTAACCAGGAGCTTTACAGATGATTTTGACAGCTAAGCAAAAAGACTGATAGACTCTGTCAGGTAACTAGGCCAGATGAGCCACATTCTCTGGAGAGTAAGGGATTTGTTTTCACAGCGCAATACTGCCTCATGGAGATGATCATTTACGCTGACTTTGCTGCATTGATACAGTTTTCCTAAGGAGTTGTACGACCATGTAGCAAGTTGCTTTTTCACTGACACTACCTACACTCCGCATACCACACCTTCATTTGCACTTCTTGGCAACTCCTGCATGGCAGCATGTAGATCCCTATGCTGGCCTGGCATAGCAGATGGGACTCCTTGGCATATGCTCAAGAGTAGAAGCCAGGTTTTGTAATATTTTGCTGCGCATTTTCATGTGCTAGTAACAGGAGTATATAGTGCCTACTCCTGAGGTACAGCATCACTCCTACTCACATGCCAAGCCTTTTCTGAACACGCACAGCCAGCTGTGCAGCTGAGACAGTCATTTTTCTCTGATATCTACAAATACGGACTAGAGTAAAACTGTCAAACCTCCTTTCAGATTCTGTGAATAAAGAAGGATCTGACCCCAAATCTGCAGATGTGAAAGCTAGTATAATAGTATCAGCTAGTGCCTATTCCTTGGGTATTTGATTTAATTTCCTAGCTCCACAGCATTTCTGTAGACTTTCAGGATGGTTTTGAGTAAGGTTACTAAAACTGTCTTGGTGATTAATGAATTCAATATTTCATCCTTTTATGCTTAGTTGCTAGTTATTCCTTGTTTATTCCTTTCTGAAAACGGGTGCTCTTTTCCAGAAAAGAATGAAAGAATATGTATTAAACATGTATGTGTTTAATATTCTTATTTTCATTTTCTTAAGAAACTGCTGTATGGACAAATCATAGGCCACATTTCTGACCAATAAATTACTCAGCCGACTCAATATAGCACTCCATTACTCAGTATATCGCTTGTGGCAGTTGTGGTCTTTCCATCACGGAAAGTCTGAGTATGGAGTAAACAAACACTGTTAGAAATGTGACACAAAATGGACCCCGCTTAGGGGCAGAGTTGTAGACTGTATCAATGTTCAGCATTTTTTTAGTTAAAAGAATAAGCCAAACTTTAAGCAAAGAAAGATCTTACTTGATTCTGTCATAGTAGTTTTCTTGTATAACCAAATAAGATTTGGGCTGTTCACATTTTACTCTTTTCACCATTGTTTTTATTTGTTTGCTTACATTTGACTGTATCTGTCACTAACATTAGGTTTTTGCAATCATTCTGAGATAGTGCCATCTAAGATCTGATGAGCCAGCAGTCATCCATAGACAACCTATTGAGAAACATTGGACTAGATAACTTCTAAAGGTCCTTTCTATCCATATGCTTTACAACTCTGATAATATGTTACCTGGCACCCTACCAGCACCATTCACTCTAGAGCAGTAAGAATAAGGATATGAGATCTTCCTCCGGCCTTTTTACACACACTGTAATAAGCTAGCCGGGCAAACATAGATGTTTACTGCTGCTGTCTGCAGTCCCTTCATCTGAATATTGTTCTTTCCATGACCTTTCTTTCTTGGAAACCAGCAAATTTTGAGGCAAGGGAATCATCTGTAGATTCTCATTTAGTTCTACCTGTTTTATTTCAGATGAAATGTCCCGATTGACAAAACAATGTGTAATCTGTTTAAAGACCAGCCTGGATGGATACAGCTTTATAACTAATATTTTATGAGGTTTTTGTGAACTCTGACTGAATATGGATGTCAGCATGGGAAATATATTTAATCTTTCTGCACAGCTGTTTTTATCAGCCTCCTTGTCAAGCATTAATAAACAGTTGATAAAGCTCTCAGAGGAACCTGCCATCATGCATACTGAAATTGGTTTGTCCAACCTGTCCCTTCTGTTGCCTAGCAAAAGTTTAATGCTTTAGTCTGATCAGAGAGTTGGAGAAGACTTAGAAAAATTCAGGAGTGGTTACATGGGTGGCAGAGGTCTGACCTTAGGGCTTCATCTCATGTGAAACAAGAAGATGACTTATTACACTGGAAACAAGACCACTTTTTTAATGCAAGACTGATTTTTGCTGTTTGCTAATCTTTATCAATAGCTCAACTGCTCCAGATGGAATATCTGACTCACAGATGGGGGCTGTAAGCAAAGTGAGGGCACAGCGCTTCCCACCAGACTGCAAGCTCAGAAGTCAGACTGTTTGCAGAATAACTTGGTAAAGCCTGTTCTAGACTAATGCTTTAAAAAGACTGGGCTAAAAACCTTCTCCCACTGAAATCAGTAAGGGCATTTCCATCACCTTCAGCACAGCCAGGATTTCTTGCTGAAGAAGGAGGAACTTAATTTCAGAGTGACTTCCTTGACGACAGAGACCATATGCTAATGATTTACCTAGAAAGTTATATGATTTCTCTAGTGCTTCGGAATTTCTGTTTTTCATTTCAGTCAAAATTACTGTGTGTGTGTAGAAAATACTTGTTCAGGACACATTGCTACAAAGGATAGACTTTGCTATGTTTACCTGATATAATGACTCAGTAGAACAACTGTGCCATTGGGTAAATGATGTTTGGGGTGAAAAATTTGACTTGTCCTTTGGCTGAAAAAGCGTATGAGTAGTACTGATCTTTGTTAATTGTAGTCACTTTAGAACTTGAAAGGTACTTAGAGAGAGCCTCAGTACTGAAAATACATACACTGTTGAGTGAAAAAGGACAGTATTTTAAGTGAACTTTTGTATCAGTATTTTGTGATCTTGAAAATGATATCACAAGAGTGAAAAGTTTTTTCCTTTGAATGTATGGCCATTTTAAGGAATGGCATCTTACAGTATGCTGGTTTTATCATGTCTTCAGCCAATTCCAAGACATTAATGGCTTAAGAAGTTTGTCCCTGATAGCTTATGATTTTCCCAGAGTACCTTCATAGGAAAACGAAATAAAAACTTTTCATTATTAAGAACTGAAATTACTGATGTGAAAGATCATTAATCTATAACACAGCACCAGTTAGCACAGTACACTCCCAAAGGCTCAGAGCCTGACTGTCTCATTCTTCTTAGAGTCCCTCTCCATCAGTTACATTATATTTAGATAATATTACATCAAATTCTGATTTTTTTTTATCCCAGTGTAAACCCAAAAGCCTGACATGACATTATTGGAAGTACTTTGGATTACACTGGAAATTGTCCTCTGATAGCTCTGTTTCAAAACTTTGTATTATTTTATAAATCAATACTGTGGTTATACAAAGGTGCTTTAATTAGTCAGCTGTAGAAACTGAACTGTTTTATTTGCAGAGAAGATGCAACATATGCACTGCTCTTGTAAAATGCCCGGTTTGCTTTCTAGTGTCTCTTCAGCTTGTGGTAGGGAGGATCAATTGAATCTGAAAATGGATGTGTAAGGCTTAATTTTAGCTTTGTCTTCATCCTTTTTGTGGAAAATGCATGCAATAAAACCTCCTGTTATAAATGTGCTTTATCTGTGCTACCTATATGTACGTGCCATCATTGGACAAAATACATGAGTTAATTTTACAGTGGATCACAAATGACTGAAAGATTGAATCAAGAACATTCTATAACTTAATACTAGACATTTGGAATGATTTGTTGTAAATGCTTAATAATGGATTCAATGTGAAAATATTTATTAGAACCTTAGAGCACAGCTAGTCAGTGTCACGATTTTGTGAGGTTACAGCATGGTTATTTACCAGGACAATGGGGAGGCAACCAGGGGGATGAACATCCAGGTAGAGATTATGGAAAACAAACATTTCTGTTCTGTCTACACCATATATAGGAAATGCTCAAATAGATCAGTTACCACATCTTTATTAGTTAAAAGACAGAATCAAGGTCAGTTCTGCAATGGCTAGAAAATGTTTATATATATGGCTATTCTGTGATCTATATGCAATGAATTAGTGGTGGCAAAATCAAGTTTATAGTAGACCAATGTTCACTTCATGTAGCTTCCCAGGCCAAGGAGTGAGTGGGTATTGAGACTTAAAGAGCCTCTCAGCCTTAGGTGAGATTTGGTCTGTACTTCCAGCTGCCTGAGCTTCGTGTGTGGCGAGATGAGAACTTCTTGGAATCTACATCATTTTCATCATGGTAAACTGATTTTGGAAAGATATAAATGTGGTGGAAGAGTATGCAAATGCATTGGGTAAATTATGCACAAACACTGTAATTGACACACAAAAATGGATATTAAAGACTGCTTTCCTTTTTGCCAAAAGTGCTTGTTTCTATCCCTGCAACCTTCTTCTCTCTCACACAGTAGATTTATTTAATTCCCATTAATGGGTGCTCTGTGTGGACATCAAGGGGATGAAATACCCAGTACTTTTGAATCAAATTGTGATGCAGTCAAAATAAATACAGATGTTTTAGATATTCAGGCTTCCCAGGCAGATTATTCATAGTTTAAGCAAATGTTATTTTCTTGCGCTATTAATAACTTTTTATTAAGACCATTCTAATACATTTATTTACGGAATCTAACATTTTATTGGCAGCAGGGAGTACAGTGCACTTTTTTTAAAGTCAGCCTGAAGATTATTATTTAAAGCAGAATCAAAGGCTTACAAAGAAGAGATGGATTTAGCTCCCATGAGGTGATAAGAGAAATTGCATTGAGCCAACAGAGCAGGAGGTTAGCTTACTGCACTCTGGAGTGGAGAGATATGAAAAGCAAAAGACAACAGTAGTAAATCACAGGATGATGTCATCTATGGAATGCCCTAGAAAAAAAACATGGAAGGAGAAAAGCATTATGTTTTACACATGCACTGTAAGCATTTATAGGGTGACAGAGTGATCTGTGTGCTGAAGGGCTTTAAATAGAAAAATATGGGGGGGCTTTTGAGATAACCTGAGATAACCAGGCTGTTAATTTCAGTGGTGATAGCACTAACTCCACTAGAAACCTGGTGTTTAAATTTTCTCCTGCAAATAGGAAGCTTAGCTCTTTATTCTTCCACCAAAATATCATAGCAGCTCAAGAGAATTCAACAAGTTGATCTGTGTACAGAAGTTCTTAAGGTGACTCTTCCAAAAAAAACCTAAAATGGAGGCAGAAGGAAAATGGAGGCTTCATTTTCCATCACCATTTTAAAGCCATCAGAGCACCGTGAGCATCAGGTGGGGAAGTGGAATCTTCTCTTACAATGTAAGTTGCTGTTGGAGATCAGCAACAGCTTGAAGTTGCTTGGAGCAACTCAAGATAGTCCAGAAGCTCACTGTGTGCTAGGCCTAAAGCTGGGCCCTACAGCATATATGTCCAGCTAGCTTTGGCAATGGGATCTCCAGAGAGCTGAGTTTGAAAAGCACTCCTTCAAAGGAGAGAAAAATATTCAGGGATGGGGCAGGTTTTCCTGCACTCCAAAAGGCAATTGTGAAAAAAGTATAACAGCATTCTATCCTAACTCCCCAGTGTGCACAATCCCATTGCAGAGACACAGGGAATTCAAAAGGTGATGAAGAACTCCCTGCATTTGGTAACAGCAGTGGATGATATCATTATGTTGACCTATTGGTTTGTCCCAGTATTGCAACATTACTTCTCAATTTTTTTCTATAATTCTTAGAGTTAGGGAGTGTTTCCCAGCTATATGCTGCATTGAATAACCCGAATACAGTATCTGTAAAGAAATTTTTTTCAAACATATCTTAAACACTTTCTGACTGACAAACTGTATACTCTTTCTCTAGCATGAAAACACGGTAGTGTCTGCAAACAGCATTTGTACATGTTCATTGTATCATACTGATCATAACAGGGAGGCAGCCAACAGAAGGCCTTTTCCATAGAAACGCAAGGTTACAGTGGAAATGACGCATATTTCTCAATAAATGGCACTGACTCTGTGATTACTCTGCTCATTTAGTCTCTGAAGGTATCCCTTTCCTATAAAATTTCTGCTAACATTATGCCCTTTACTTCCCTTTTTATCTGATCAAAATGTTGGCTGCCAGGTCTTAAGAAAAATAAACACGTTGTATCATTTCTTTCCAAGAATCCTTTTACTAGTGTCTCTAAGCCAGAAATTTTATGTTTGCACATTAACACAGTAACATCAAATCATTCAAAGCAACTGATACTTGTATATAGCAGGTCAGGCAAGATCTGTTCTCAGATACCCATAAGAATTCAGCAGTAATTTAGCTGTGTTAATAAATAGCTTTTTGTTTTTCAGAGGAACTCAAAGTGATTCATAAAGGAATTCGACGGATGGAGGAAGCCTAAGTAGTGGAACTCATTGCCACAGGATGTTGTGGGCGCTAAGGGTTTATATGGGCTCTTAGAGGAATTAGACAAAATCATGCAAGAAATATTCATCTGGGCTGTTACACCTAGAGATACTACTTCTGGTACAGGAAGTCCTTGACCTGCAGATTGCTGGAAGTTGGTAAAAGTATCCTGGGGAAGTGACACTGTTCTGTTCTTGGTCAGTTCTTTATGCCTCCACTACAGGTCATTGTAGGAAACAGGTCTAGGTGGAAATGTGCTCTGACTGGGTATGGCTGCTCTTCCTGAATTGCTTAAGGTGAATTGTGGGACTTACAAAGAGAACCTAGATCTTCTCATGCCGTAACTTCCGATATAGGAAATAGACAATACTCCTCCTGTTTGGCAGAAATGATTGAGGAAAGTCTTTCACCTCCTGTGTCCGGGCCCTGTGTGCATCCCCCACCTTTCTGGGGCTTCGGTGGCCTGGGCTAAGGGCCAATTTAGAGCTCATGCAGCTGGTGGCCTTGGGAAGAGAGCTGGGAGGCCTCAGTGGGAGCTGTCCCCCCTTTCACCTGAGATCTGTTTTTAAGCTGAGGCTCTGGCCCCTCCAACCAATCTACATTCCAGCTGCATCACAGCCCTGCCCATGCCTGGCTGTGGACCTCCACTGATCCAGACGCTGACCTTGACCCACAAACTGACTTGCTGGCCTGACCTCAGACCTGCCTCATCACCCATGGACTTACACAATGATTGGGACTCTGGCTGACCCTGGCTCCCATCCCCAGCCTGCCCTGCTCACCTCACTCAGGGGTGGTAGCTCAGGGATGGGGCCCTGGCTGGTGGGAGCCCTGGCTGGTGATGGCCCTGCCCTGCCAGCTGTGTTACTGCACCAGACTCCTGGCTCCCCATCCCTTATGCCTCACTTCTTTGCTGTGCCACATCACCATCTTTATCCCCCTCTGAGCTCTTATGTGCCATGAGCATATTGTTGACCTGATCTGTAATCCACTGGCCATCTGCATTTGGAGCACAGAATAGGGGAAAGGCCGGTGTTTTGTGCACCTATGTCTTTTGTGTACCTATGGCTATGAGGCACAAGCGCACACCCCAGCTGCCACTCCCCCATCCCATTGCCTGCTTGCCTCCTTGTCATGTGGATCTAGTCTTGCTTCCTGGGAAATCAGTTGTATGCACATGGCTGCTCAATGAACTCCAGCAATGACGGCATACGAATTATATCATAGGAATGATAAAATGATGTTACATGTGTCTTGCTAGGGTCCTATAGAAGCAGCTTGCCAGGAGTTTTTCTTGATTTAACCTGGAGAAAGATAGTAAGACAGCTGGGCTGAAACAAGGCTTATTGCACATTTGAGGCCACCCTAACATAATGAAGAAGTCAGCACACTCCAGCTACCAACAGATTGTCTATCAACATATGGAGTGTTGAGAGTTGAGGAAAGTTAATAACAGCATACTTTGCAATTGGAATGTGTTCATCAGATTTGCCTCATGAGAAACAAAATCTGTGGCAGGCTTACTCTTCCTTCCTTCCTTCCTTGAGCATTTAGTGTCAAAGGAAGCTAGATGAACAACCCTGACAAATTATCATTTCTGTGCACAAAACACATGATTCAAGTTTCATCACACTTTCCTGTCAACAAGTTTCAGTGCTGTTGGGGAAGGATCATTTTTCTGTTACTTTCTGCCTGGGCTAGAACTGAACCACATCCAGGCTCAGGATGAGAAAGTATGTATGGCAAATCATTTAGACAAACTCCTTCCCTCAGAGAAGAATCTGCTTATATTAATAAAACTTTTAAACATTAAAAATCAGATCTGCATCTGCTCTGTAATTTAGCTCTCAGTAATTTTAGTTTTAATAAAAAGATTCATTTCTTTATTGCCTCAGTATGCTGCAGTTCCGTTTCCTCTCCCCTTATGACTGTGATGCCTTTTTCTCTTCAGCTCTCAAAATTTCCATCATACTACACCTAACCTCAGAACCTCTCTCTGTTTCTTTATGGCCAATTAATTATGTTTCATCCCTTTCTTTTTTTAAAGAGCAAATTGTATTTTTCCTCCTAAGTCATCATATGTTGATTCATTTGTGTTTTTGCTAATTCTATTTGTATTTCCTTTTGTGTCTGTATCCTCCCCTTGTGTTTTGGGTCAAAAGCATTATAAATAAATTAACAACTCTTTCTCTGGATCTCCTGGGATAACAGCTTATAAAAGTCCAGTTTCTAATTCCTCAGAGCTGATTAGGGACTTGTGCCCTGAAGCATACAGATTTGTATCCCAGTCTGCACCCTTCCTATTGAATGTTCCCATTACATACTCACATGTCCAATCTTGTTTTAAATGTGACTAATATCTGACCTCTGAGATGAACTGCATCAAAAAAAAAATCACGTTGTAATCATTTGCTATTTTATTCAAAAGAAAACCTACATAAATATTACTCCTTTCATATGTTTCAGATGTGCTGTGGCTTGCTTCTTCTCTGGTTCACATGGGGTAAAAGAAGCACATAGGAGCTCAAGCTTTCTTTGCTGTAACTTGTTCTTATGTACTCTACCTTTTACTTCCCTCCATGTCTATCTCCTGCCTGCTCTAAAGCAGTCTGCATCTTTTCAATTTGTCATAGAAAAGCTTTTTTATGACTATTTGTGACCATCATCTATGTCTCATATCTTCGCATTTCTGCAGTTGTTTTTTGTGATATGATGATACATCTGGCTATGGATGCTCCGTGTCAGACATAGTATTAATTTCTAAAGTAAAAAATAATACTGAAAATACCATTCCATCCCACTCTCTAGCCACACTTCTTTGATTATCTGTTCATAATGAGAGCAATGCCCACTGCTTGATGTCGTTGAAAGTGGCTGCATATCCTCAGTAATAGAGAACCAGGCTGTCCAAAATTGACAGCTAATTGAATCCCAGAATAATTTTTAGAGCGTGTAAAAAGCAGAAAGAATAGATTCACATGCAGTTACTAGGAAGAGTCTCCTTTGACATATAAACAGAAAAAAGTCTAAAGCAGAAATACTTCTCCAGAATCATTTTTTTGAGCATCTTTTTACTTTCAAATACCATTCTTCAGGTTAGGCATTTGCTAATTAACTATATGAAATTCAGGAACCTGTTGGCCAAGCTTTCATTCTATTTATCACTCTAAACTGTCATGCTGATTCTTGCTTTTGCTTTATGTAGGTTTCCAACACATTCTTCTTTTTATCTGATCAGTATAGAAGTGAACTGGCCTGAGAGGCAGGCATTTAAAGATGGAGTCTCTTACGAAGAAGGGTATGATTTTCTCCAGATGCTAAGCAGCTGAACTATTAATTGCACCTGGAGTTTCAGGTGCTCAGGACTTCCTAAAACTGGCCCTTACTCTCCACCAAGCTTTCAAACTGCATGCATGCTTTCAATCAGATCCTGTGTATCCTGTCATTAACAGGACTCACACTCCCTACTGTAGGATGTCAGATTTCACGGACTCACAGTATCTCCTCTCCTTGTTTGCTTACTTCAGCCTCAAAACTGAAGCTGAATCAAGCCTCAAAAAGGCAAGAGGAAGAAATACAGAATTATCTAGCAGCATTATCCGTAAGCCATGGGCCTGATTAGGCCCCTTTAAGTGAGAGGAGGAGGCCCTAGGGTGAGCTTTTATAAAACCAGCGCTGCAATTCCCCTCCCTTCCTTTGGTGGCATGCAGCAGTCTTATCAAGGGAAATGTTCCCAGGGGAACATTTGGAAGGGCTTCGGAGAAGGAAAAGAGGAAATATAGGCCATGAGAAGGTGGGAGAAGAGGTTAGTTGTTATTTTTTATTCTCAACTGTTGCATTATCTTGGGAATGGCAGCTATGTAAAAAAATTTTACATGAACATGTGAGAAAGCATAGTAGGGCATGTTACACACCAGGCTGAGGAGCAGAGGTGAGCTGCTGGAAGGTACTGTTTCCATTTTAGGGAACTTTGTGTCTCTTAAAACACAAGAGAAAGCTGTATCTCAAACCTGGCAGAATGCATGTTAAATTCCTTGTTATCTTCTCCTGATCTTATCTGAGAAATGTTTTGAAACTAGTCCCAAGTATTTAAGAGTGAATTGCTAGAACGAGACTCAGGTTTGAAAAAGACATTCCCTCTTACTGAGACACTGACAAAAAAAAAGAAGGAAGGTCTTTCAAAAGAAGCAGCACTTGTGGCTGTTACTATAACTGTCCTGATTAAAAAAAAAAAAAAAAAAAAAAAAAAAAAAACAACTCTTATAGGACTCCTCAAAATGTATTAAAAGTCTCCTTTCCCCAAAATACATCTACAGATCTAGTCCTTGATGTCCAGTGTGTCGATTTGCCAAAGCTTGAATCTTGTGTTTAAGAAAGAGTGTGTTTCCTAGAGAATCTGACCTTGTGTGACTCTGACTATGGCTTAAATAAAAGGGCCTGTTAAAGACCAGGACTGGCCTGTACTTTTAAATGTTCTCCCCTCCAATCAAACCTCTGTGAAACTGTTTTTGAATAGGGGTCTTCACAGTATGAGATAAAAAACATTCACAAGTCCTCTTCAGAGCTGGAAGACTTGCATGTGTGAGAAAAGGAAGGCCAATGAGAAAAGGCTCCTTCATTGCAACACTCTTTTCTCCACGTATTTTCTGCTGGCTAGCAACTTAGTGTGTTTTTAGACAGTCTAATTAACATCCTGTGTTTGAAAGCAAAACTGAGGACACTAACTGCACAATAACTTTATGGGAAGACTCATTGTGTGAGGCAGACAAGACTGTGGGGATCTTACATGTTAGACCTTGGATGACGGAGGGTGTTAGATGTGTGAAGAAGCTTGGCTAGTTGTCAGATTCACAAACAGCAGATTTCAGCATGCCCTGACTAGCCCTACTGCCCCCTCAGGCACAATGACACTAGCCCACAATCCAACAGTACAGTGAGAAAGACATTTTTGTGCTTCTTTGAGACATGTGTGAATAATTAGGTGATCTTTTCTATTTGGACAAAGCTAATAGTCCTCAGCATATTATGTATTTAGTAGACAAAGAAAACACAGAGAATTCCTGTTATCTAATTCTAGGATAGCTTCTTGTTGCTATGTGTGAGAAGCTCCTGTAAGAACTCCATAGGAAAAAAGCCCTTCTCTGCCTCATAATCCTGTAATCTCAATACAGAACTGCCTGTGCTACAATGTAGGAATAATTAACAGTGAAACATCAGTGGGGGGAGGTATCAAATAAGATATCACTGGATCAGTATTGGCTCTGATATTAATTAATGAAAACATTAATTAAGGTTTCTATTAAACAATCTGGAAGATAAAATGAAGCAAGCATTGATCAAATTTGTAGAGGCCAGAATGTAGCTACAGAATGATTGATCAAGAGATTTTAGAGTAAGAGGCAAATTTTAAATAGGATGAGATTTTAATTTAGATAAATGTTAAACAATACGCTAGAGGGTGATACTTAATAAAATGGAAGGCTGCTGATTAGAGTTTGGTAATGCAGAGAAGAACTTAGCAGAGTAGGTAACAAGTGGAGCACAAATCCCAGTACCACAGAGTTTTAAAAAGACAAATAGTCTCCCTGAATGCACAGAGAGTAAAGGGAGGTCATTTGTAGGACCACAAGGAAATCTCTTCTGTATTCCCAGTGTAGCCACACAAGCATAAAGCTTCACACTCTTGTCCACATGAAAGAAACTCTGTAATTGCCAACTCAGGGTGGATAGTAAAGGAATAGTTTCTGAAAACAATGAAGAGCTGAAGAGATGTATACGCAGCCTCTGAGAGGCACATAAGCCCTGTGTTACAGCATTGATAATCTGTCTTTCAGCCATATAGCACCTCCTCAGGCACCCTGCATGTGACTGATGCCCTACAGATTCCTGTATGTGGCAAAATGCAATGGGAGGGAGGTAAAAGAAAATGTAACAGGATGTAAGCGTACAAGTCTCAGCTTCTGTCTACTATTTTATCAACCTGTTAATTCAGTTTTGTAGTCATACGAACAGTGTCTTCCAATAATGGCAAAGGTTAATGAACATGAATAATTTAACAAATGAAAAATTTTGAGAAATGGGTGTTGCTTCTGAGCTTCTTTTCAGAGCTGTGATCATTTTTTGCTGAGTGAGTTCATCTGGACTGAGGCCCTGAGAAAGCTGAGTTCCCATCACAGGCTGTTGGTCAGCATCACCCAGTATTCTTGGGGAACCAATGAGCTGTGTTCAGGGGAAAAAAACGTGGAAGGAAACTGTTTCATGCCTGGAATAGGTGGGAAGTAGAGAATTTCAGATTACTTTGGTGTCTAGGAGCAGTTATACACCAACTATCTGGTCAAACAATGCTAAGTTAGCTATTTACAACCTAATGTGTACTGTATATAGTTATTTGTATGTAGGTGTGAATGCCTCTACACATGGATGCTGTATTATGTTTAAGGGAAGCATTATGAAAACTCAAATACTCTTTGTTGTAGTAAAATTAAAAAGTATATTTTGGCACTAAACCAGCAAGCCTATACATTTGGGAATCAGTTTACCTATGACTTTTTTTAACTTGATCTTCTCACAAAGAGAACACTATCTGTGTTTTTAAGTAGCACTTACTTTTATGCAGAATCAGTGACACCATTTGCATACACTTAGGATTTTATAGTAAAGTCTTGTAATTTCCTAGAATAGCTAAGGTTGGAAAGCGCCTGTGGAGATCACCTAGTCCAACTCCCCTTCTCAAGGAGGGTCAGCTACAGCAGGTTGTCTAAGACTGTGTCCAGTTGGGTTTTGAATATCTCCAAAGACTGGAGACTCCACAGCCTCTCTGGGTAACTGGTTCCAATGTTCAATCACCCTTACAGTAAAAAAGTTTCTACTTATGTTTAAACATAATTCCTTTTATTTCAAATTGGGCCCATTGCCTCTTGTTCTTTCACTGGGCATGACTGAGAAGAGTCTGACCGTCATCTTAACTCCCCCCCCCCCGCCCCCCATCAGATGTCTATAAACATGGATCAGATCCCCCTGTGCTTTTTCTTCCCCAGCTAAACAGTCCCAGCTCTCTCAGCCTCTCTTACGACAGATACTCCAGTCCCTGAATCATCTTTGTGGCCCTTTGCTCCAGTATGCCTATGTCTTTCTCATACTGAGGAGCCAAGAACTGGACACAGTACTAAAAATACAGAGCTTCGTTGGAACCTTAGAAAATCTATCTATCAGTGATGTATATTGAGGCTAGAGTTCATATAGTTTAAAAAAAAAAAAAAAAAAAAAAAAAAAAAAAAAAAAAAGGGAAGTGGATGAAGTGTTAACCAGAGTAGAGCAAATACATCCTGCTCACAGGGATAGGAAATGAAATGGTTTGAAAATCTTATACTAACAATTATGCTGGAATTCACTATTATTTATCAAAGCAATAAGATGGAGGGGAGGAAGACTATGCAAATTCCTATTGCAACAGTCCACAAACCCAAGATGCAATGCTCTTTATGCAGAGTCGCTATGCTTAAAGGAACCAAAAGCTATAGCTTTATTGGGATAGAAAAGTCCTTTTCCCTTGGAAGTAGTAAAAGATTGTATAAGATGAAGGTCTCTGGCCGAGATAATAGGATGACAGGAGAAGCTGACAAAACAGACAGTTCATGATGAGCAAGGCTTACATGTTGCTACTTGTCCACTGCTACTTGCAGTGGAGTAGCAGAATAGAGTCTGTATTTGTTGATCAGCTCCTTCTTCTGTGTGTTTTCAGGCTATTACACATGCCCAATAAAAAGAGGAGTATTTACCCCTCTTACAACAGGATCTTGATGCTGTTTGTGGATTTTGGCTGCTATTGACATAAAAAAAATGATGGTAATAAAATAATACAGGACGGGGATTGGCTAAGTGCTGTGTAGGAGCTGCTAAATTCACCTTGACTGATACTATACATATTAATTGAACAAATAGACTAATGCTGTTCTTGTTGATACTGGATAGTTGCCATGCCAGAGCTGAGGGATTTGTTCTCCATTGTTTGCTGTTTTCTGAACACATAATGGGTCACTATTTCAGTATAAATTGGGTTCATTCCTAGGTAAAGCTTAACTGTTTAAGTTTCTCTTTTCCTTTTAAATGTATCGTGGCCCAGGAAGCCAGTGGTTTTCTTTAATAAAAATATATTGCGTAGCAACAAGAAAGTGTTTTTTCAGGTGTCAGAATCCTCATTTGGATTTTTTTTTGTCATGTTATATTAAACTGGAGAAGAAATGAGTTCTTCACCAGAGATTCTTAAACTAAAGGATTCTGACAGCTGATATTGTATGTTGAAAGCCTGTCTCTGCTTTCCTTGGCTTGTTACTGTCTTTGTTAAAGGAAGGGGGTGGGGGGAGAAATCAGTGATATGTACCATTAGCCTACTCCTGATCATGCAAGTTTTTCTAGTTAAGAAAGCTAGCACAATACTTCACTATTTCATCTCTTTGTGTCACTAAAGACTTTAAGGGGCTATTAAAGGAAATGTAGAATTCTGATATCAGCTAAGGCAAAATTATATAGCATCCAGATGATGATGATCTTCCTACACTTTTGAAGCTTCAGCCATCTGGATTACTGCAGATGTCTCCTGTTGTGCTCAGTAAATACCCATATGGAGAATACAAGAGGTGGGTGTACAAGTGGCTTCCAAAGCCTGATGTTAGCATAGTCTGAAAGGAGCCTGCTGACAAGCAGTCCGTTACTCTGGAAGAGCTTGATAATGTATCTAAGAACTTTGCAAACACCTTGAGTGATTTTCAGTGATTTTTGGTGAACTGGCATAAAACACAGCACTGCAATTGTAAATAAAGGTTAAGAATCAATGTGTCCTAGTATTTGTCCATCTGGAAGGAACCATAACAGCAAAGCAGAGCTCTATGCTTTCACCTGTGCGACTCCTCCATGTTTGTGGCTTGTGCCTGCAGCTTTGTTACCTTCATCCTTGCTCTCCTGATGGTGATCCTGACTTTGCAGAGTGCTTGCAATTAAAATTTTTATGCTCTGATGTGCCACTGTTCCTCATAACCCTCCCCTGGCTTCACAGCAACAAGTGTACTTGGCAACTTCCAATGCTGACAGCTCCAGTTTTCTTCCTCTTTGCTGTTCAGGTGGTCAGAGCCACACTAGTGCTAACAAATTTGATAAAGCACAGAAGAATCATTTCTGACTCAGCAGGGCTTTGTACCAAAGTGAGGGCAGGAGAAGTATTGTGCAGAGTGCCCAAAATTGGCTGGCATCTCTGTGTAAGTGAAACTGGAAGATCACCTTGTAAACAGGCCTGGTGCCATCCAAACAGATGGGCCAAAGTATAAGCAGCCAAGCAGTCATTTAGGAACATAAAAGGCATTCACTGAGGGCAGGATTCCAAGCATGAAATGTCAGAACGGTTGCCTGTGTCAACCTCCCATGCTTAAAGGGAAGGATATGTGCTAGTACTGTGGGATGAGCTAATGCTGAAAACAAACACTGAAATCTTTCTTGGATCCATTCAGAGATTTTTTTTTTTCTTAGCTGTGAGACCTTAAAGGGAAGAGCAGAACAGGCCTGAAAAGCAGAATTATTTCCCCAGCACATCGGTCATTTTTCATGAACTGTGCTGACAAGGTAAAGGAATGGTTTCCTTTGCCTCCTGCAGTCTTCAGCATGTAGAAGGCCTGTAATGTAGCTCTAGCTGCTCAGTCTTTGGCAGCTGTATTTAATAGCTCTTGGAAAAAATCTATAGTATTAGATGAGCTCTAAATAAATTATTATAGATAGGAATACACCTTAGTAAAGATTTGAGAGATTTTGCTTAGTTAATATCCAACGGCTGTGGAATTGTAGTGAGGACTGAGTTGTTTAATCATAGTAAGAACCCAGCTCCTCTCTCTGGGACTCCTCTGTGCAAAAGATCAACAACAACAACCAAACCCTTCCATAATTCTAAAACCCAAGAATATAGTTTATGATGATGATTGATGGAAAGGCGCTTCTCTGCTTTTATATTCACTATAAAAGCCAGGCAAACACTTACTACTTGTCTGCTGATCAAACATGCAGATAGGAGAAGGGCTCAAAGAGAAGTGTAATGACGTAAAAGGAAACGAGCTTGCAGGTATGACTTGAGACAAGGGCTCCAATTGCAGGCTAAGCTTTATATAAGCTTACATTGTTATGCCCTGTAACTGGTGACTTGCAGTTCTCCACTTTAGAAGGTGGAGAATGAAAGAATCCATTAATCTGGCTGAAATCCACGTAACAGGATTGTATGCGGAACAAAAGTGAAATCGGAGAGTGCAGTTGGTGAAATACAGCTTGAGCAGGAGGGAGAAAATATGCTAGAAACAGCAGTTTGCTAACCTCTTTACTGCAGCTAAACAAGCTTAGAGAGGCATTAGGATTTATCCTTTGTGGAGAGAGGGGTAGAAAAAGTCAGGACCTAGTTAGTATTATTCTATTTTGGAGCAGGATATTCTTACTAGAAGTAGGACTGTTAGAGCACACAGTCAGGGAAATGATTTGCATTTGGTGGAACTGCCTCTCAATTCCTCCTGGCTCGTGCTGTCCTTGCGGCATTTTAACACTGGACATTTGTTGTAGGCTCTGCATTTGATATTTTGGTTTTCACCAGTTGCTCTGCAGAAAAGGATTTTGCAACATCCAAGGACTACCGTTCTTTGGGAAGAGGAAAAAAACACGCATTCACATCTCAAATTCCATCAATGGAAGCTTCTTTAAGTGTTCAGTTACAAGAACTGCTTAAATTATGGATAATCTGCTGCATAAATCTTTCATCTCCTATTTCATAAAGCTTCCTCTCCGTAAAATCTGGAAACTTGTATCAACAGTGAAAGACAAGAGGATTCAAGAAAAGGTAACCTCCTTCCCCCCCTCTTTACCCCGCCCCCCCCCCCCCCCCCAAATAATAATAATGAAAAACATCAGCTGTAACCCCTTGGGTAACCCACCTGTATCTTAAAGGGAGAGAATGAGAACTTTAGCTGCACTATTTTCTAAATGTCAGTATCCTGAAATAATGGCATGTGTTTATTATTACAAAAATATAAGCTCTGTGACTTTGAGAAAATTGGCCGTGAGAACAAATAATTTGTGACTCTGAGGAAACTACTTAAAGCAATTGGGGCCTGAGACCATAAAGCTTTAAGCAGTCATTACCTGTCTGGTGAGCATCAAAATAATCCGTGTTTCACTGCTGTCATGCACCATTTTCAGTATAATTTCAATTCATTTTGAATCACTTCTCTTCATCCTAGCTGGCTGAAGAAACTTATATTTACTTCTATGTCTGATAGCCTTGAACCTGCTTGTTACGCTAAAGGAGATTTGTTCAGGAAAAAAATTTCTCAAATATGTATATAAGAGAAGGGAAGCTTGTTTTATCTTTTCTGTTAACCCTAAACATTATGCTCTGCTGTTCTCCCAGCACTGTAAGATCCTTGCTGACCAGCCTGAGAGCAGGTGTAGGGACTGGTCAGTATTTGGGCCCTTTGTTAAATTTGTTAAATAAAAGGTTGTATTCTTGGCAGTAGGGCTTATAACTTAGTTCCTTAAATCTTTTGGTGGATCATGATTTCTTAACTTAAATGCAATATGAATATCCTTAGGAGAATGGAATTGTTATTCAAAGCTGTTCCTTTTTCGGAAGGCATGGAAGCTATTTAGCAAGGAGGAGAGAAGGGATGAGCCTGGAACTGGGCCATTTCTGATGATTTAGTCTTTTTTTCATTCAGTATGTGCTCAATATTAAGCTATGTGATTAGCATTCATAAGAAGCCCATAACAAGAGCTGAAATTCTGCATTCCTTTGAAACAGTTAAACTTTCTTTTTCTTTGTGCACTAAATAGTGTTGAATAGCATACTTGACTAAATGAGAGGTCAGCAGACCAAAAAGGCACATTCCTTTAACATGATATACTTTGGACAAAAGTACCAGTACTGTAACTCTGGGGAAGGGGGGATCTGTTTTGTTGTGGTAGGATAATGTATGCTTTTTTCTTTATTCCTAATGTTTTTACAATGGCTAACAGCTCAAACATTGCATACTAAGGAAACATTGCATGTTTTCTCACTGGGTTTGTCCCATGTTGGCAAAGGTGATATTCACCAAATAACATTTGCTGCTTTGACTCTGCAAACACAAGGGTGGAAAGTGCAGTTGAGCTCAGCAGGTTGCCTGGCATTGTGTTCAGAATAAGCTTTTATTTCTGAGGATTGTATTCTTTTATCTAGCAGGGTAAGTCCTTGAGAATTGTTTGCTTAATACTGGCTCAATTTTTTTTAATAAATATTATCAGCAGATGACTGATTTTTCCTTGTTTTCTTTTGTTGTTGTTTTCTCAATATGTATTAAATTTCTGCTCAAGAAGGCAGATGGGTTCATGCTGGCTGTGCTATTTTTGTGTTCTATTCTGCCTCCATGATTGTACAAGCAGCACTATGGGCATCAGGCAAGAGCTGTCAGAAGTGCAACTGGAGGATGTAGCAGCACTAGTTGACTATTAACTTTGAGTTGTTCAAAGGTTTGTCCTGACAGCTGAACTTCAAAGGATGTATACAGCAATTATAACTTGAACATTCATTGGTGGGGCTGAGTGATACAGAGAGCAACCTATAACTTGTTGCTAAATTTAATAATTCCATTTGTGTGAGGATGTGAACATCTTCAGTGCAATATACTTCTGACACTGCAACTCTAAATTGCTGGAAGAAATCAATTTAATCAAATACAAGCATCCACATGGTTATTAGAATGCTAGTCTCTAAACAAAGCTTTACCAATGTAAAATGAACTGAATGTGTTACTACTATTTGTTCTTTTTATGTTGTTCAGTATTATGCAGTTAATGTAATGAGGCTTGTGGAATGACGGTTGTTGAGTGTGATACTGAAGAAAAGCTATGCATCCCAGGAGACTTGTCCACTGATCAAACATTTTAAATGAAATATAACATTAAAATAAGTGTAATGGTTTTAATCTGAGGTCAACTTTGTATGCTCATTTTAATGAGCTGCTTTTCACTCTGGAAGGTAGACAGAACTAAAAAAAAATCCTGTGTACTGGTTGCTTAGAAACTTTAGGGAAAAGGACTGTACATAAGCAAAATCATTAAACACTAAATATTTTGGTAAAAGATAGAGCTGTGAAATAAGTATTGTTCGGAAAGGATAGATTGTGGAAATTATTACTACAGAATCTTACGGAGTCCAGGAGATAAACAGAATTTAAGAAGGACGTGGATAGATAAGAACATCCAGACTTATACTAATAAGGATAAACTTGCTTGCTTCAGGGTATACAGTAATCTATGGTTTAGAGAGACTATTTCCATATTGGAAGTGTATTAAATAATTGTCTACTTTCTTGGATCATCTTCTTGAATTATTAATTACTGAACATATCAGGCACAGGAGCATGGACTTCATGGAGTTTTGGTATGAACCAATAGTGGATTTTACTTATGATATTCAGTAACATTTTTCTCTTCTAACTCCGTCTCGAATGTTGTAAAGCATAAAAATATGAAAACTTCTTGACAAGCTTTATAGAAATTGCATGAAAATGTGTTTTATGGCTATATGGTGGGTTTTTCTGAGAGTAAGTGACATTTTAACAGCATAATTGAGTTTCAAAGGTAATTCTAGTTAAATGAGGCTTTTATCTAGTTTGGTGTAGCTATTTCTTATTGGGATATTTTTTCAAAGAACAATTCTTATCTAATTCTACACACTGAATTCTTCAATAAAAATGATTATAATTAAGTTCTTTAGAATGTGAGGTGTTTAAGGTTAATTGAGCTCTAGTAAGGAAACAGACGCGAGAAGTAATCCTAAGCTGTGTCCTAGCACGTGAAACTAGCGTTGACAGATGAAGTACAAATTGTTTCTTATAACTTAAAAATAAAAATAAAAATAAAAATAAACATGAAATGAAAAAATAATCAAGTAACTTGTGAGATACAGAAAGCAAGATACTAGAGAGAGAGTTGAAATATAAGCTATGTTTTGATATGGTTACTGCTGCTCTCAAGGGGGGGAAGGAAAACCTATGAATTTTAGACTTGGAAGTGACTGCGAGCAATCCAAAATGAGCAGCTGAAAAGCCCTGCAAATGAGTTTTCCTCCGTAAATATGCAATGGGCTTGTGGTTTTAATGGCATGTCAGACTAATTCCAGTCAACCTCATTTTTGAGTAGATAAATCAGAAAACTTTGTTTGCTCCTGCTGATAAAGCTGTAGTATAGCTATAAACATGCCATTTATTTTCCTGTCAAGCATAAAAGACCTATTATTTCAAGGTGTTGTTTGAGACCCCTCTGCTTAGATAAAATATGACAGAAATTTTGTATGTGGCTTGTCTAATGCTGTATATGATGACAGGATTATGTCCTTTCCTTGAAGATGGAAACGTACAATTCATTTGGCAAAGCAAAAACTAAATTTTGCCTTTGATGGTTTGATTACACATGAATTAGCATTTGAGGAAATTACTTTTCTAGATTATTCCAAGGTTGCCTTTTTCCAAAACCTGGCAGTAAAATTTATACTTCCTGTTGGAAATGCCAGTTGGACCCAGATTAAACTTTTCACAAAAGAAACTAGAGGACAATTTTTGCCCCCTTTAAATCAGCTTCCAAAGAACATCTCACTAACATTAAAGAAAATGGAAGAAAAAACCTCTTGTGTTGAGAAACAACTGGCTTTCCTTCTGAATACTAGCAGTAAATAGATATTTATTATAGCTCCCTCCAATCAGTAGTTTCTTTAGAAGTATTTTTGAGCTACACACCAGCCACAAATCTGAATGCTAAAATAATTTTTCTAGATATTAGTTCATGTATAAAACTGATACCATCAACGAGCTTCTATGCATAAGCATCAACAGATGGGTTTTGATCCTCTGGGGAAAGCACTGAATGAGCTCTGTGACAGTCCAGGATTAAGGCAGCATAGGATGATTTGTACATTGCACTAATCCAGGAAAAAGCGATCTTGGCATTGAGAGTATGTTCTTTAGCAAGTAGCTACATCAGCAGCTTTGGCAGAACTTTCTTTAGCCTCCTTTCTTCAGAAAGTGAGCTGTAGCTGTCCTGCTTCTCTCTCCCCATCCTACCCCCCCCCCCCCCCCCCCGGCGACCCTGGAACTCACTGACGGAAGAGTCTTGAAGATGTGAAGTACCTACATATTTCATGAAAGTAAAAGACTGGTAAGAAGGAAGGCATCTTATTGAAACTGCCTCTAATAGCAGCATTTCATCAAAGAGATCAAGCAGGGGAGAACCATCATGAATACTTCATACACTGGAAAAGCTCCAGTCAGTGCTGGTATCTTATCAGATGCATCAAGCTGTCTTTCCTTCAAAATGCTGTGTCCTAACTGTGACCAAGCAGGATCTGTAAGTCACTCTAAAGTCTGAGTCTCTTGCAACACTCTCATAAGAGAGCTTATTGGACATTTTCTTGTGTACTGCATTGTTCTCTAACTTTTCCTTTTGTTTTCCTCAAAAATGGCAACTCTTCTTAGTTTAACAGTTGTAAAGTCTTATCTCTCAGTAACTATTTGAGGAAGACATTGCTCACAAAGGATGTCATTAATCAAGCGGAAACAGGCATGCAAACTGCACTTGGGGTGGAAGTTGAGTAGGATGAATGCAAATGATGAATAAGATACACATTTCAAACAACAGTAGTTAACCTTTGGAATGACTTACCTGTTGGCATGATGAATTACTTTTTCCATACCCTGAAACTTTTAAATGTTGGTTAGAGGTGCTTCTAAAAGGATGATACAGATTAGAGGTTTTAGTCTTTGTGTACAGCTGACTGAAGTGTTATTACACAGGGAATCAGCTTGGATAACAGAAACAATTCCTTACAGCTTCAAGGAATTAAAAGCCTGTGTTAATCAAAATGGCAGTGGTGAACCTGAATATTCATTTCTGTGTTGTCTATAAATTTAGTTATTATGTGCCAAGCAACATTACTATGTGTAACTGAATCTAACATATGTGACACATAGCTACTGAAACTACAAGACTACAGGCATTTTAAAGATTAGATTTCATGTCCTTAAGTGATAATCTGGGACTTTTGCAAGAGTCAACTCTTCCAAGCGGAAAAGATTTCAGATGTCTAGTCGGCCGGGAGATGAGTTACTGACGATGCAGCTAAAGGGTCTGAATAGACACGTTACCCCATGTAAGGATCTTAGAGCAGGTTGTGCTGAAATAGCTATCATTTGATCTCTGCTCTGAGATCAACAGTACCTTCCATCACAGACAGGTTAGCCTCCAGCTGGAAATGATGTGGCTGAAAATCCAAAAGTTTCTGCTTACAATATCTTTTAATGTATATAGGAGAGATGAGATCTATTATTGCCAGTGTTGTAACAGCGATAATGCTCGTACTACAACTGACTGGTAATCCAAGTACTATCATTGGTTTTACTAAAGAATGTCTTTCTGTGTGTTTCTTTTCTGTGTAAGAACAGGGTCGAATTTGTCTCTATTAAAGATATAATTAGTGCAGCTGCCTCTAAGATTTCCAGTATAAGCACTCTACAAAGGAAGCAGTTATTACAAATGACATAGTATTTCTTTACAAGGACAGCTAAGAAATCTATATAGCTATTAATGAAAACCTCATTATAATGGCTTTAGAAACATCAAGTTAAATTTGTTTAATAACAGTGGTATAGTTATTGGTATGTAAAAATTATGAATACATTAAATTTTGGATGGCATGTTAAAAGTGCTGCGTGTCCTGCATGACTAAGGTGCTACGATTTGTAGTTAAATGGAGGCTTGACTCATTTCTCTAATGAAAAATTTTCCCTAGTTTCCTTTCTTCATTCTTCTGGAGCATAAAGGCATTTTGCTGGAGTGGTATGTCTAAAATCTGAAATGCTTTGCGATTCTTTGGGGCTGACGGATATTATGTTGTTTAATGCATAATTGTATGCTTAATACCATCATGTCAAAATAGTTCTCATGTCTTAAAACTTCCTTGCAGCTTACTGAATTTCCTTTGAAAACCTCTCTGTATCTTCTAATAGAGATGAGTAGGTGTCCTCAGTCTGTCCTTTTAGTCACATCAGCTTCTTTCAAGCTCATTTGGATGAATGCTTGAGGGACTACATCAGAATCCAAACGAAAGCAAATGTGGATTTCTGTAGGCTAGACTTGCTCTTGTAGTGGCACAGAAGTTCCAGTCAGGATCGTATGAATTTTTCCATGGAGACGTGCAGATGCTTCTTCTCTCTGCCGCCCTGCCCCCCCACTCTCCCTCCCCCCAGTAGATCATCATCTTGAATTATGCTTGCTGGTATTGAAGCTTGGATGTTTTGCCCCTTCAGATAAACTGGATCCTAAATAAAACAAGGTTCCTAATCTTAAGATGCTGAGCCTCTGCCTTTTTGGGGAAAGTGAACAGAAGCTGTGGTTCCCTAGCATCTCAAAGAATTTATCCAGTTGTTCATGGATTGCACCAGTCTTTGACTAAAGGTTTAAGCTGTCCAAATCCTTATTTTAAGAAGCTGAGGTAATGTTGTATTAAACTAAATAGTCGGTGCTTTTTGGAGTTCTGAGACTGATAACTTTCAAATTCATAGTTATCCTAGGTGGTCTGCTGCAGAATTCTTGCATCATTGACATAGATAAAATAGAATGGTATTACATTTGCTTAAATACTGTTTTTTGTTTAGACACTTTTCACTGACACTGATAGATGTCATCTCGATTAGATATCAGGTTCTTCACTTAGATCAGTATCATGACTGAATGGCTGTTGCTACAACTCTTAACTTTTTGTGTGGAAGGGGAAGAGGTTGGCTGTCATTTCTGTTAAAATTTTACTAGGTTTCTGAACAGTGGCAAGCTTAAAGACAAAGAGTGACTAATCTGGACTTTCACAGCATTATTCGAAGGACTGGTACGGCAGTGTATTTAAACAAATGTATGACAAGGATTTAAGGCCAAGATATTCAACTTCAAAGTTGAGAAATGTTCCGTTACCTTACATTGTTTTACTTGTGTACAAATGAAACATTCTTTTTAATTAAAAATCCCTCATTCCTATTCCACTGTTGCTCCCTCCCTTTTCACACTGAGAATAAGACTGCCAAATACAGATAGGATAGATTTAATTTCAGGAACCCTGATGTTTTACATGACATCAGAAATGCTAACAAAAATCCACCAAACTTTTGGTAGTATTTAAATTTTGGAGATAGTCAAACAAAACAAATGCCTATAATCTCTATATTCTTAAGTGAATTTCTTTAGCTGTGCCCTACCAAACTAACTTATAATGATACCCCCTGCCCCCCCTTACAATTGTACAATATTTCTTGTAAATAGCCTTAACAAGAAACTGTTGCCTTACAGGAGTTACCATAGAGTTTAGAAAAAGACAGCTGCACCTCAGGGCCTGTAACTAGCTTTACCATAAATTTCATCTTCCAGTCATCTCCTCCTCTTGGATTTTCAGATTTTGAAAAGTTCTGGATGTGTACAATTTGCATGCACAGATCAGTTATAAAATGTGTGCAGTCTATCCTACTGAGCGGTGTCATACTGAACATGTGCTATGCTTGAGATGTACTAGGCTGAGTGTGCACCTGGTAACACAGTCACATTTCTCTCCAGGAAATTCAGACAGAAATATAGCAGCCCTAATTTTTTACTATGTTTTAAACCAAATGCTTGAGATAGTAAAAAAAAAAAAAAAAAAAAAAAAAAAAAAAAAAAAAGACACTATTTTTTAATATAAGAAATTCTAGCACTGTCAATCCCAGCAATTTCAGAAATGCCTTAGCCTTTCAGATTATCATTTTTTTTTAAGGAAAGTTTATTTGGTCTTTTTATTTCTCAGGTTTTAAGGTTCATGTATTCAAGCATTTCTCTGCAGCTACAAGGAACAGAAACTTTTTTCAGCATAGGCAAACACCTTTGATATAATTACACAGTTCCAGGAACACATAATGTCACAAGCATATCATGTCACAAAGATGTGAAATCAAATCCTAAGACCTGGAAATGCTATTAATACAGCAGTATCATAGGAATGGGACTCTTGGTTGTACTTTTTCTTCAGTATTCATGCAATACCACATCTCTTCTTTTTCTTCACGTTCTTTGCTTTGCATCCATAGGAAGTTGGTACAGGTGGCTACAGACTAAACTCCTCCCTTAGAACAAAAGGAGGAACATGGATTTGGCCATGGTCAATCTTTATAATAGCGATTGCCTTTCATAGTAATGTGTGGTATTTTCAGTGATGGCTAATATCAAAAATGTAGTTACAGCAGTTATGTGTATGGGAACTTGGAGAGGTTGCTGTCATTGCTGTTGTACAACTTTAAACCTGAACAAATGTCATGTAGCTACTCCTCCAGTTAGAGTGTTCCAAGGACAGACTGTTGAGGTCTTGTGTTTGAGCAAGGCTAATTTTACAAGGACAAGGCATAACGACACAGGTATTTTAAAAGGTTGAATGAAATAACTGTGCTAAATGACCAGGCTGGGTCAAAGTCAGGTAAATTTAACAAAAATTAGCTCTACTTAAAGATAAGTACTTGAGGAGCTCATATATCTGCTGTAAACATGAAGTTCATTATTAACTGTATAATACTATCAAGTTCAAATTGGGATCATGTGAAAGACTACATAAATGTATAAAGTCACTCCTTTCTTCAAAATGGACTTCTTTCTTGAATTAAATGCCCTAGGATTAAAAAAAAAAAAAAAAAACCCAGATTTTTTCTTTTGTCACAAACAACATGTTTATTGCATAAGAAAACATAATTTTAAAGGTTTGGACAACTCTAAAAATGGACATTTTCTCACCTATTTTCAGCTTCTCTGTTATTTTCTTTCAGATTTTTTCTTCTCCATTCAGTTTCAACCCTAGGGGCAGCATCTTGATTAGATTCTGTAGGATATAATAGCTTAATTTCTGCAAAGCTTCTTCAAACCTAGCTCTCCCTTCAGATACTGCAATGAGACTCTGGTTTTGGATATAACAGACTTTATCAATGGGAAAAGCAGAAGCAAGAAAGTTGGCTTATTTTAAATCCTTTGTGATCTGTCCCAGGAAGTGGAAAAAACAGCATCAGGCACTGTAGACATGTGTTGAAGAGGTGAAGCTGTGAACAGCCAAAGATCTCAATTGACCAAATTGGCATACAACTGGGAGTGAAAATTATGGAAGATATAGAAGATATTCTTAAAATATCCTGAGATTACTATAATCTATACCTACTGGAAAATCCCTTAAATTTCCTGTTCTGCAACTTCAAGAGTAGCAAGCAATATCAAGACTTTGGTGCCTGCTGGATACACACATAGGGAACTTCTAGTTAATCCACATTGTTCCCACAATGTCAAGGGCTTCCAGCAACAGTTTTATTTTTCCCCTGGATGGATGATTTTTCACATGTCAATGAGTAATGAATCAGACAAGGTTAACACCTTGATATATATATATGTGTGTGTGTGTATGTGTGTGTATATATATGTTTAATTCAGCATATTAAATAAGTAGTTTGAGGTCTTAGCACTCCATAAATGCTCAATATTGGTCCTGGAAATAAACTTCAAGCCTACATTTTACTGATTAGATATAAACAGATTCTGGACAGTTTTCTAACAGTATATAGAATCTTTACGATTATAATTTACTTTAAGCCAAACTTCAAATAGAAAATAAGTTTTTCACTGATCTGTCTTTGCCAGCCTATAAATAGGGATGCATGTTCAGAACTCAATAGATCTGGATTACGTTGGAGGCCCTTAAAAAAGATGGAGTGAAAACTGCCTAATTTTTTTTTCCCACCGAAAAAGAAACTTTCCTTCTGAATAGGCAGTTGGCATGCTGAATTCGAACAGAATGTCCCTACTAGCCAGATGGTGGGGAGGAGGGTATACAGAACAAGTTTCAACTCTTCTTAAATTAAATCCCCCTCTGGTGCTGCTTGGCTTGTTGCAAAGGCACAGAATGCAGCTGATGCTAGATATATTGGAAGGGAGAGGTGGACCTCAAGGCCTTTTTAACCCTCCCATTATGACAGGCTGGTAAAATATACTCTCCCACTTTATATGCTACAGTTGTGGGTGTTCATCCTTCCCATACACATTCCTGCCAATTTCAGCTGGACCTATATCCAACCCTGGGTGATGCATGGACTCAAGTATGTGATCTATTATTTAATGTCAGAGTGAGACTAGAGATGATGCTGTTGCTGAAAATAGACACCATCTATTTCCAATGGCAGATCGGAGCCTTTGTGTTGCCTTAACCACGAACCAGGTCAGAATAGCCTTGTTGAAATCTGCTATTTTAATAGTTTGTAATTGTTACACACCCTATGAGTACAGCTTTACACACCTCCCCTTATCCTGCAGCCTTGTTGTTGGGGATGTTTAAGAAGATATCTGAACACAGATTTAGACTTTCACTTCAACATTTCAGGTTACTTTAAAGTTATTGGGTTTTTACTCTAGAGGGCACATCTGCAACAGAGGCATCCTATATTAACTGCTCTTATCAGTAACGTCTACTGGCTTTAAAAATGCGACCTCAGACCACTTTTTTAAAGATGTAAGGGAGGAAAAAGATCTTCTGAAGACTAGACTTTCATTTATATGCACATAGTAATTTTTCTCAATAAAAAGGGAAATGAAATGTGAGTTGTCCTGTAAAACAAAAATTTTTAATGAATTTATCCTAACCTGGAAAGCTACCTCATGCTTTCACTAGATAAAAAGTTTTGACTGAGAGGTTGAATAAAATTATATGAACCAACCCATTACTTCTAAGGGTTTTATCAGACAAATTATCTTATTCTTGCCAGAAGCTGAAATCTTATACGTAGGTGAACATCTGTTTATTAACTGCCAGCTCCTTACTGAATATTACCTTCACTCTTTTTTTAAGATAGCTTTGAAAAATAATTTCTAAGTGTTCAGAGACTTGGCTGTGTCTGTAAAATATGCAGCATTCCTGAAATATTTGGCATGTTATCCTTGAACCAATTCAGCCACTGATTAAAATAATCTTTTACAGTTTAATTGTTGAACATCTGTGATGGAGAATAAAGACTCATTTGCTGACTCGTTAACTGAAATCTATTAAAAGCAAATGGGGTGTTCTTCCTGCCTATTTAAAGAATGATGGCAATCCTTCATCAAGCCATGTAACCTTTACACCACCGTGGAGCTGTTGTCACTTCCATGTTCTGCCATACTTGGGCCATGTAGTGGCAGCTGGCACTGCAGATGTGTGGTGCATTTGTCCTGTAGCAGACATCCTGACAAGGCGTTTTGCCTGCCTCAACTATTTCTGACAGTAACTTGTTTCACAGCATATTCTAGTTACAGAGTGCACCCTCTTTGGATGCATCTCTTGGCTGTCTTTTGCAGGCAATGTGAAATTAGCTCTACTTCACAGACTGAGAAGGACTGTCTCTGCGGAAATCAGAAGCCTAAGTAGATGCAATAGAGGCACCTCCTCTTCTAAAGGCTTCTATTTTAGTACTGGAGCTTTTACTGGAGTGCTCAACTTCAAACGTGACTAGTAAGGGTAAATCGAAGAGCTGAAGATCTTTGTATGCCCTACAGGAAGAGAGGAGAAACCTCTCTGGAAAACAAGCAATTAATATTGTTATCTATTTCAAAATACTGCAGCTGAAGGAAGAGAATGGCAGGCGAGTATGAAATACAGGAGGGATGGAAGGTGTCAAGCACAGAAGACATGTTTCGGACAACAGTTAAGTGTTATGCTCAGAAAATGAATTCATCTAGTCTCTTCCTGAAGGATAGATCAAACCAGATACTCTTGGAAGTCTATGTTCATGGCAGTTTAACCTGACTTAAGGTTGGACCTCCCACAGTTCTGTTGCTGTTGCACACTGGCCTTCCAGCACTAGTTCTGGGAGTTCAGCAGTAATGCTTTTTTTGAGGTACACTTTGTTTTTTGGCTGGATCAGCCCCCTGAACTGAGTTAACAAGGGATGGTAAGAGTGCCAGAGTCAGCATACAAGAAGTGCAGGACTGTCAGAGAAAGAGGGGTGAGAAAGGAGGATCACAGAAGCCTGGGTTGAGATCAGATTAAGCTGCTGTGATGTTGTACCCCCATGCTGAATGTAGAACTCTTGCAGGGATGCTATTTAGGGATGGAATGAGAAAATTAAATCTAATGGTGTTTTAAAAATCAGTGAAATCTAATTTAGGATTACCATAAACCAAAGTTCCTTAATTATCATAATTGCACAGTGTCAAGGCAGGCCGAGTTAAGGTAATTTAAAAACTTCAGCTATTTTTTTTACATGTTAAACATGTGTAGATTTATAAAGTAAAATGAATACTTGTTTCCTCTGGGAAAATGATATGATTTATATTTTTTTAACTTAATGAACTGAATATGTATATAAACACTCAAACTTTAGGTGGAGTTTGCTATGTTTTTTCCCTGAAGAATTCTATTCAGAGATGAGATGATTGCTGCTATCAGTTGTCAATAAGATAGTGTGGATGGAAAGGATGTAGGGAGGAAATATGCAATGCAAGCTTTATAAATGACAGAAACCACTTAAAAAGCGCATAAATGAAAAGATGCAGTACCATGCATTCCCTACCTGGTTCCAGTCATGTAAGTACTCTGTAGAGGACCGTGAAAGCACTGGTGTGTTTTTTGACATCAAGATGAAAGGAGAAGGCAAATAATTAAATCAAAGGGAAGTCCACCCTACCAGCAGGGTTTTTTTCCCCCCAGAAAAAACAATTTGTGCCCCGTATATTGAGGGCAGCTTGAATTATGCCCAAAGCAAATAGTTGAGATGTATATTTTAACAGAAGGATTACATATTAACCTTTTTTCTGACCCAAATTGAAGTGTTACTGAAAGCTTTGATACAAATTTAAATACTACCGATGTAATAAAAGGCAAACATTTTTCTGAATCATAAGTTATAAATAAACTTTTCATGAGATTAACAAAATTCTTAGTAGACTTCACTCAACATTGATAAAATTTAAGCAAATCCATCTTTAAAAGGATGCTATCAGAAATCTTTCTGCTTCTGTGTTCAAACCAAATCTTCGATCTTGAAGCTCACTTCAGAACAAGAACAAAAAGCATTTCAAGTGCTGTTATGGTCTGAAAAGTGACTTCGACAGAATAATCCTGTTCAGTATATCTCCATCCTGTAAACCATGCAATTACAGTATCTTAGTTTTATGTTTAAAATACATTTTATTATACTGTTAGTGCTGTAGCACAAGGGAATAGTTGAGATGAAGTTGAATTGATTGTGATCCTGAAGACTAAAACACACTTGAAGCTAAGCTCGCATATAGATGCTAACCTGCCACAAACTTCTGTTTAATGTCACTTGACTGAAGTTTCCTTTCTTCCCTTCCAACTGATCAATGGTGTATCTGGAATGTCACATTTATTACCTCTTAACTTTTCCAAGACTTCCAAAGGCTCTTAATTCTTCTGAAGTAATTTAAAATAGTTGAGAACCTTTCAGGTTGCCTTTAGATATCATACAGAAGCAAAATAAGCATTTTTCCCCTTTTTGAAGGAATTTTATAATAAAATATATATGCATTTATCCTATTTCATTTTATCAAATTACTAGTTTTCATCCCTGAAGGTCTAGGGGTGCACAAAAAGTAATGAAAGTTGTATTAGCTATTTATGTTCCCCATCTGTGTGCCACCCTCTTGGCTGTGCCAGCGTAATTGCTTCCGTGGTTGCACAGTATACTAGCTCAAACTGATTCATTTAGAGAAGGCCGTATTTATTGATTTGCTGGGTTATTATGAACATGAATCAGTTCCCACACAAATTTTTTTATTGGTCAATTTGAGGCTGTGGCTCTGAAATGATCTAGTCGCTCCATTGTGCTGACAGCTACTCACAGAACGAATGGCCTGAGGGCCAGCATCAACAGGAAGTTAATGGTGAGATTTCTGTGGGGGAAAGGAAGATGATAGCAACTTTTTTTTTTTGGTGATGTTGGACAGTCAGGTGGTGCTGTGCAGCATAAAAACCTGTAACACCCTGGAGGGAAGGAAAACACTTGAGGCTGGGGGCTGCTTAAATTGGTATTGATATGGTGTTCATGAAAACTCTGTTCTCTTAAATGTAAACCTACTATTGGCAGGTTCACTTCTCTGTTAAAAAACACTTTGGGAGTCTGTGAACTAGAAACACAAAAAACTGGTGATCTAATAACTGCTAATGTGTTCAGTCATTGTCCTTCCCCTCCCCACCCCCAACCCATCAGTATTGTGCATCCTTTCAAATACTATCTCCTTCTTTTAAAAGAGATTCTAACTGTGAAGTTCAGGAATTGTTTGGTCTTTCGTATTTTAACTAAGGCTAATTTTTATATATATTGAGTGAGTGTATTCTCACTTGAAACTGTTGTCAACAGACAAATTAGAAAGGCTTGCTCATTAGATATTCAGACTAGCATTTTACTGTAAAATTGTTTACATATGAGATAAAGTAAGATAAATATTCTTACAATTTGTGTGTATGACTGGCTACATTGGTTACTGTAAGAGAAGCCTTTTTTAATTTCAGATTTTTATCCTCCCCAATCTTATTCTAATAATGGTGCCTTGGTTTGCTAAATATCTTCATTACACACCTTTATGAGGCTTCCTGAAGATATTAAGGCTGTCCTAATACTCTTGTGTATCAAGCTCAGGTTAAGGTCAGGATTTTGGTTTTTTTAAAGAAACAATCTTCAGCAGCAGATGGAGATAAAATACTTTGAGCATTGTTTAATAAACAATGTGTGTAGGTGTAGGATATGGCAGAAACACTAATATAAATTTCAAGGACAGACATAGCCCTAGTATAATGCAGAAGAGGTGCTTCACAGCTGCCTGGTTGCATCAGAGGAGTGCACAGGATTGGCAGATTTACACTAACATAAAAGAGATTAAACCCCAGAGATGAAGCTCTTTTTGTTCTCACTATACAGTCAAGTTTGCTTTTGACTTTTCTGTCCTCTTTTAAGACACAAAAGGGTGTTTCTTAGCAGACAAATTTTACATCAGAAGTAAATTTAGACCTCAATAGCTTCAGTATTGAACAAGAAGCTCAAATGTTCCCCTCTTCTCCCCCAAACTTCTCATAGCATAGTGTAAAGAAGTTCATATATGTTATGGATGTAAATAGTATCAAGAGCTACAGGCTTGGTAATTTTTTTTCTTCATGAAAATATTTACAACAGTCTTTCATATTTAGTAACATTTGATACTGAAAGCAGTAACTACCAGTTTTAACAAAGCAAATGCTTTCTAAGTAGGCATTGTGCATCAGTTTTGTGTTGAAACTGAGGCATCGTAACTAGTATCCCAGGTAGCTCAAGGTGGTTCTTTGCTAGCCTTGCAGACAAGGTAACAGAAGTGGTATCTTGGAGGGTCATTGTTACTATGACAGTGCCAGCTACTTATAGTGGGATATTTTATGGAATTCCTAAACACCACAAAGTTATTCAGGGAACATGGCAACTATATGGATCAAGTTTGAAATTATGCCTTAGATGATCTCAATTAACCTGCCTGCTGTATTTTATTTTCTTAAATATAAGCATCTGGGCCCAAACTGTAAATTAGCACTTTTTACTTTTCTTCACCTCTCACCATATACAGGCAAATTTAAATTATCTTAGCACTCAAACAACTTATGTTCAAGAGCTTTAAATTAAAAAAAAAAAAAGAAAAAAAGAGGAAATAAGCTGTTTAACTTGACCTTCCTTGGCTGAGGATTCAAGAGACATGCTATTAGGGGCTGGGAGACTTAATTAAAAAGGATAAAATTTGGTTCTCCAGAATGCTCTTTATGAACTGATAAAGATTGGTTTTGGTTTCTTCTTCTGCTTATGAAAAACAAAGCCAAGGTGACAGGTTAATCATGGGATGTCAATGAGATTGTATTTGTATGCCTATGTTGTCACACTCCTTTAGAAACTGGGTGTGAAGCCTACAGTTATCATGTCTGGATTAGATTTTGACCTTGAAAGTCAGAACAGATTTTTTTCTTACTGCAGGTGTACATCATATTTTGCATGCATTATCCTTAAATATAAAATTGATTATCTCAATGGAAATGACTTTATTTAAAAACATCTCTAACCTTGGTGCTCAGTGCTGGAATTGCTGTTTTAAGTAATATTCTTTTGGAGGTCTAGGTAAATATAATTGAGTTGGTAAAGCTTTTTTCAAGATACTTGGCTAATGATAAGGGTTGGTAGTGATAGCTCCTGAAAATAAGTTTTAAATATAAGTCTGAAGCATTTGGATTTTTGAATCAACAGTTTTGCTTTTGCCTAATATTTTGAAAGAACATGCTAAGTTGTCTGGTGATTCAAAAGTTGCTGGACTACAAATCTCATCTGGGTTATATGTTAGCTCTGAAAACATCAGCTACTCTGTGTGTGGCACTGTTGAATAGTGTGGAGGATAGCAAAGAAAAATTCTGAGATGAGTTGGTGTTAAGAGCAGAACGGATTATTGGAAAATCAACGGTTCAACAGTATTGGGCCTGGCCCAGACCGCTGCCGGGCTGGGCACAGACTCGCTGTGGGGCCTCGGGCCCTCACCAGTTTCCCCCCTCTGCCTGGTCTCCTCGGTGGCCAAGGTGGGTTCATACACAGACATAGTGCGCTGCAGCCCGCGCTGCTCCTCCCTGCCCTGCTGCTGGCCGGGTCAGCGACTTTTTAAGGCGGTCAACACTGCTTATGGCACGGTCTTTCGCCTGGGTAATTTTTTTTTTTCCTTCGGAGCGTGGCTTTGGGGCGTTTAAACACCTGCATTTTCAGGGCTCGCCGGGCCGGAGGGGCGGGCGCTGCCCCCAGCAGCCTGGCAGGCCTCTCTCGGGCCGGGGCTGAGGGCCGCACCGCCGCCCGAGGAGGGCACCCGCCCCAACGGCCGCGCAGGCTCCCCCGCAACCGCCCGCGCGGCTGCCTCCCGCAGCGCAGGCGCCTATGCACGCGGAGGCGGGGGAAGGGGCCCCGCGCGCGCGCGCTCCTCCCCCCCGCCCTTCCGCCGTCGCGCCCCTCCCCGTCCGCCGCCCCCCCCCCCCCCTTCCCCCGCCGCCCGCGGAAGTGGAGCGGAGCGGGGATGCGGCCGTGCCGCCGCCGCCCGGAGCCCTGCAGGTGAGAGGCGCAGCCGGGCGCCAGCGGCGAGGGAGCCGCCGCCTGCGCCATTTTCCCGCCGGGCCGCGCGCTGCTCCCGCGGGGGCCTGGGCCTGGGCCGGGGCGGGGGGTGCGGGCCTGGCGCTCGGCCGCCGCCGCCCCGCTCCGTATCCGCGGGGAGGCGGGGGGGGAGGGTCAGAGGGGGGTTGCCTGGCGTGAGGGTTTGTTTTCGGTGCCTCGGCTTCGTGCGGGGCCGCCGCCGGGGCGGGCCGGGCCTGTGCGGGGAGCGGCTGGCGGCGAGGGAAGGCGGCGGCGGGGCGGCTCCGCGAGGCTGCGGCGCGGTGTTGTGTGGCTGCGGGGCGACTGATCCTCCTCCTCGGTGGCCTCTGACAGCTCTGCGGGTGCCTTTTTGCTCTCTGTGTGTGTGTGTGTAGAAGGAGCAGACTTATAGGGTCTGATTTTATTTATTTTATTTTAATTTTTTTGTTTTCATTTCCCCCCCTGCTTTAGCACTGGTTTCTCTTGCAGATGTTGCTGCAGGTGGGGGCTGAGGGAGCAGTGTGATTGCCTGGGATCTTGGGGCGTCTCTCTCTTCACCTTGCAGTTCCTGCTCCAGTGGTGCTGTTGCTAAAGACTTTTGTAACTATCAACTCAAGTGCGGTTTCGATGGAAAATGAAGGTAAAGGTCTCATCAGAATCACTGACTTCATTGGAGCTAAGAGGATTTTTGCATGCAATTTGGTGACAACTCCCGCTGGTGCGTGTGTATGTTTTGCCGTTCCGGGGTTTACAGGGTTGCTTTCATGTGTTCATCTCATGGCAAGGGTTTTGTTCTGCAGTATGTAGTTTGTGAATTGTAGGGCTGTCTTTTTTTTCCTTATTTGCGCTGCTGCTTGTTGAACTAAATTGGCCGGGTTTTGAATGAAGTTTTGATGTTTTATTTTAGGATGCTGTGTGTATTTGGAATATACCTTCTTGTGTCATTTATATAGGTGTTTCTGAATGTTACTTGCTCCTTATTTGCTTAGATTCTATGCTTTTGTTAGATCCAGCCTTTCAGAGAGAAGTTGAGAAGCTTTAGTTGTGTTTTGTATTGAAATCTCTTTTAGTACATATTTTGTATTCTTAAAAATCACTTAACTTTGTTCTCTTGGATTGTTTTTAGTTAAAAAGTGGCACAGAAGTTTCAGGTTGCACTATTTAAGAGATCTAGTATAAAATTGTAAACAATTTATGCTGAAAGAAGTTGCTGTGTTGTGCTCTTTCTTGTCTAGTTCAGGAATGATTTAGTCCAGAGAGTTAATTCAGTTTTGCCATGTTGGGCTTCAGTATATGTTCTAGGAACCTTGAAAGCCCCCTTGCCTTATTGGTAGAGTGACTGAGCTTCACGCATCTTCCTTTCTACTCAGCTCTGGGTGTTGAAGAAATTTTCTCTGAAATTCATTATACTTATTAATGTGTATTTTAAAATAGAACCGTCGACTTTTCTCCTCCTCCCCTTCCTCCCAGTTACATTGTCAGTATTCTTTAGATATACTATGTAGATTATTATTTGGTGACTGCTGGATTTTCTTTGTGATATGTTGTTACATGACCCATCTGAGCTCCTCCTCTTCCCCTTGTCCTTTTGAAAAGACGAGCTTTTTAGTTTGACTCAAATGGGGTACTGGATTGAGCAGTGCGCACAGTGGGATGGAGGAACAAAACTGTTTTCTACAGTGGATATTGTTCTGTTTTGAAATACATCTGCCTTCCATGACTAGAAAGTTGTAATAATTGCAAAGTCCAAGTAAAATGGGAAACTGCAGATGTTACTTTAATTTGGCATTTCAGAATTTTTCTAACTTTAAAGTTAAAAAATTATTAATTCTGTTAATCATGTCTTCTAAGAGAACTGTTGTAATAAAGAACATGGAACTTGCCAGAAGAATTTTTTCTTTTTTTTTTTTTTTTCTTTCTTGGGAACACCTCTAGAGGGTTGATACTCCTTTTGGGAGCATAGTTAGCTGGTCAGAGTGGTGTTTGTGCATTTGCGTTTCAGTCACTGAATTTTAAATAAAAGATTCTTGAATGGGCAGAACTCAGAGGGGACCGGAAAAAGCAAAATGGATATAATGCTGTTTAATAGCAATGCACTTAAGAAAGAAAAGTATCCATCAGAAACTTGTGTGTCAAAACCAAAAACCAGGAAGACTTTGTCCTCTAGCCGTATTAACAAATAAATGTGATATCATAGATGTAATTTATTATAAAGTTAGATATGATAGAGTATTGGCCGTTCAAAATATTCTGAGTGGTAATAGTTCAAAGATCGTGTTTTTGAATCTTTCATGGAATAAATAAATTGTATTTAAGAATGAGTGACATTTGTATGATAGATAAAGCTGTATATTTTAAAGTTACTTCCAAGGGGAGGAATACTTCAGAAGATGATTGGATGCATATTTCAAAGGCAGAATAATTACTGTGGTTTACTGCGAGTTTTCAAAATGGGATAAATCTCTGTGGTAGGGAGAAAGCAAAACTTCAGTATGGTTGAGTTGGTTCTCTTAACATCTTGGTGTTCATTTGAATTACTTTTTCTGCACCCTCTTTCCTGCCATCTCATAATTGAGTGTGCTGACAAGCACATGTTTACAACTGTCTACTGCCTGTTTTAGTCCTTTTGCTTTTTTTTGGGGGGGGGGGGGAGAGGGGGTTTCTTCTCTTTCTATCCATTTGATATTTTGAGACAGCTAAACATCAGTAGCTTTCATACTGGAAATTTCCAGCTTTCTTGAGATGATCCTTAATGTATTTTTTCCAGGAGATTGTTAAACTGTGGAACAAAGATTGCAGTTACAGACAGAAGTTTTTTGTTTTTTGTTTTTGTTTTCCAAAATAGACTTTAAAAGGTCTCTCTAATTTGGATATTGAGAATGGAATGGCAGATTTTTTCCATAGTTGGGACAGTATTCGAGGTCAGAAAGAGATAACATGGGCTGGAAAACTGACCTTTTCCTCTATTTATTCAGTTTTCATAAGCAGTATTGTATGTTTACTGTAAGATAGCTAATGTTTTGTCCCAAGTCTGTGGTTTCTGTCTCTTGTGCTGGCATGAATTAGACTGCTAATTAAACTTTTCCCCCCCCAAAATTCATGTGTCTCATGTTAGTAGGGAAGAGAGAGGATTTCCCATCATAAGAGCATAGCTCAAAAAAAATTTGACTTGGAGGAATGATATTTATATTTTTGTTCTGAAAGATAGAATTTGGACTTCTTTCCATAAATGGAACTTTTTTTTCTTAAGCTGTAGGCAGTTGAGAGAATTTGCATTTTTTGTTTTGGGTAAAACATTATTTAGAATACAAACTAGGCCTTATAATTTTTTTGGACCTCTCCTTAGACACTGCTGATTTTTACCTGTTTTGAATGGCTTTCTGTGGTTGTAGTTGTCTTTTTCTTTAGTTACCATTTTTTAGATTGTGACAAACTCTTTTTAGCAGGAAAAGCAAAGAATGTGGTTGTGTTGCATCAACTTTGAGCTTCCCTACTGTAAGGTCAGACTGTGATTATAAATACAAATTGTTAAATAGGAGTACTGCTTTGTTACCAAGGCCTTCTGTACCATTTGTTCTTAGATCTTAAAGTGCTTAACAGAAGAACTGAAAATAACACTTTCTCACCTGTAAAACAGAAAATTTTCTCAAGATCACTTATAAGGCTGGTACAAAAACTCAGATCAATCTCACCGTAAATAATAGAAACATCCAGTGATGATTCTGAAATCCTCCTTAATCTTCATGACTTTAAGTCCAAGCTAATTTAAGCTAATCTTCAGGGAAGACTGTTAATATCAACCTGTACTGTGTTAAGTTACTGTTTGGTAATTTCAGGATAGTTTTGATAACTGGATGAATATTGAGACAAAAGTTGATGGATTTGGGACGGGGGGAGGGAGGTACATTGATTCTTCAAATAATCCTGAGCTAATAAAAATACAGTTTTTGTTTTTACCGCGTGCTTGAGGTGCAGTTTACTTTTCTAATGAGTTTTGTGGGTGTTTTTCTTAAATGATGAAAATGGGCTTAGTTGGAAAACTGATGAAATGAAAATCTGAGTAATATTGTTACAGCTTTTGGGGTAGTGTGAGCTGCCTGGACTAACTCTCCATGGATTGGACAGGTGTAAGTACTGATGGAAGAACTGCGTGGATAAAAGCAACTGGAAACAAAGGGGGAGGGGTGCCTGTGGCAGCACCAGCTTGAAAACAAAATTGTTTTAGAGTGGTACCATCAGTTGTTCATGAAAGTGAAATCCAAAATAATCAGAATTAAATTTCTGATGGAAAATCTGTTGGAAATCCTGAAATAGGCGTGGTGTTATCACAACCATTCACATTCCCTTTGAATTTTGGATAATTTCTTAAATAAACTAATAGATTAAACAAGAATTTTGATGTTCATGGATTACTGTTTGTTACCATCTGTGACTTGGTATGAGAAAATTAGAACCACTACTTCACTTATGCTGACAAAAAAATGTCTCTTCTGTTTAACTTGAAGGATAAGGTGAGAAAAGAGAATTTTTTTAACCACTGTGTCTGGAGAGACTTCAGTGAAGACCAGTTCTAAAAGATAGTTTCCTATCTGTTGCTAGTTATTTCAGTTATCACAGCGCTATCTTTTTGTCTGATGTAGAAATATAGATTGCCTTTTTAATCGAACATCCAGTGTTGCCTCTTCATCTGTTGTTTGATTGGCTGATGGAATGTTATACAGTTTTTTTCCTTTCATATTATTTTCCCTGCTGATAAACCAGAAGTGTTTATCTGAAGTAATGTAGAAATTGATTAACATGAAATCTACTTGAGTTCAGACTTCACAAAATGTATGTTTAGTTATTGTGCTGTGTTCAGTTATTTTGCTAGCTTTGTTACTCCTCTATATGGAGAATCTATTGCATAATCTCTTTTTTAGTGAGTCATAAAAATAGTAGCGTAATGAAAACTTAGTCTTCAAGGTAGCTTATTTAACAAAAGAAGACATTTTTCACTTGCTTTTTGGCGAACGGTTTGTGTGTGTGGTGAGAGTGGTATCGTGGGGTGCAGTTCCATAAGATTGTGTGAAACAGTCTCCTTACTGTTAAAAGGAGGAGATCCTACGTTGAGCTGTGTTCTGCCGCGTGTGTTGTGTTGGCTGTTGTGATCATTGAATTTGTCTGACTTGCTAGCTTGGCAGAAGGCTAGCCCAGCCCCTCTTTTCCTGAGCCCCCTGTCAGATTGTTTTTTTGCTGAATTAGTAAATTGATTTGGCTTGTGGAGAGTTCAGTGAATGCCAGAAATGATGAGGATGTGAACCTCTGGCAGGGACAAGAGGAGTAAGACCTCTTCCTTTTAGCATAAGCACACCATTAGATTGACTCAGTCTTCATGTAGTCATAGCATCAATATATCAGAGTGAGGCATTCTGGGATTAGCACTACCCATCGTTTAGAAAATGGGACAGGTACTGAAATGCGTTTGGAAGGGATGGTTAAGAAAAAAAAAAGTAATACACCTATTAGTGTGATGTAATGATGTAGTATAAATTCACCCATAGACCACAGTGCAATTTTGCAAGAGTGGAGTAGGTTCAAGATATGTAAATTTTATTAGTTGCCATACCTGCTTTTTAGCCAGTGGAAGAGTTCAGGTGATACCTGATTGACATAGGGTGATAAAATTGGTGATAGCATTGTGGTCTGTAGAAGCTAAAGAGAATGATACAGTTACAATGCAGAAAATAGAAAAATAAAGTACAATAATCAAGGTATAAATTTGGGGCAAACATCTGTTTCTAGTTATTTGTTTTGTAAACATTGTACTCTAAACAATTAGTAGGGATAAAATGGGTAATGAGTTAGCAGATGCTGACTACAGAATCTAGATTATAAAGGCTTTTAAAATATTTTAAAGTCATAAATGTTCTGCAGCACTTTTCTCTGCATACATAATTCACAAAAAAGCTTGGTAAATACACTCGCTGCTTTTTCAATTCTAATTATAAGAAAACTTATTACCATAAGTGGAGTAATTATGCAGTGAGTCATGTTTGCATTTTAAAGAGAATTGACACCAGCTTGGTCCTGAGAACTGTTTTAAACAAAAAGTTCAGGATTATGTTTCATTTTACTTTTTTAGAATTTCATTTTGTTACATTATGAACTAACTGTAGAGCTGTCGAGTGAAGTATTAGAACATGGAGCTTCCTGCATTATTTTAAACAAATTTGGACTACAAATGGTGAGCAAATATTCTATTGGATTTTTTTTGTTTAATGCAACTATACGGCAACTACGGTTTGCACGTGTCATGAATGCGTAACCGGTATCTTGAGACTGTCTGAAAAGGGTGCTGAAATTCTCTGTAAGTATTTGCTGTTCAGGTACCATGCTTCATTTTGAGAAGCTTGGTGTTTTAAAGTGTTAGGAGATAGAAACAGACTGTTGGAGAAGAGCCATATCATCTTATTTCTAAGCTTCAATCTTCTTTTCTAGAAAGTTAGCAACTGTCTGGCAAGATAAATGACTGATTTTTAGACCCAAAGTCTTTTGGCCTTGAACTTCTGAAATGCCTCAGGTAAATCAGGACTTACCCAGAGATGCAGGTTGTTTGGAGTCAAGCGAGATACGGCCATCTGTGCTCTCCGGCTTGGGTGATGGGTTTCTGAATTGACCCAGTGCTGTTTTCTATATAACTTCCCTTTGTAAAGGCACACGCATTGTTTTGATATGTTTCAGTGTGTGCTTACGATTCTGTATTTTTTGTTCTTCTGATGGGTAAGTAATGAGTAATGTATGAAATGTTAAAAGTGATTTTCAGTGAGAATCAAAGCTGACTGTTTTGGTCAATATGTAGTAGTCAAAGCATTCCGGTGTGTTCATCAAAGCATTCTTCGTAACTCTGATGCTAGCTCAAGACTTTGAGCAACCAGCCTTTAAATTCATCGTTGTATATCCTCCAGAATATACGGAAATGCTGGAAATAGTAAATCTTTTGTGGTGATTAAGTTCAAAGTTTGATTATGTTTGACATTCTCAACATTCAATTGTATACTACATAAATGGGCTAAAGGGAGATAAGGCAGTTCGGACTGATGTGGTGGTGGGGATTTAGTCAGAATTTCTGTTGCCATTACCCCTTAATGAATCTATAATATTGCAGTCAAGGTATCTTTATTTTTGGAAAATGTTTTCTCTCCAGCTACAGAGCAGGCAGTTCTCATTCGTGAGGCTTGCAGAATAACCGCATGGAGTATATACTACAATTACAGAAAAATTACCCAGCATTACTGTTACGCCAGTATCCTCAGTTGAACTAAATGTCTGACTTTCCTTCCTGTTTTTTAATTAAAACATTGTGAAACATTCTGAAAGAGTGAGATACATTTCAAGTTGTTGAGACAGATTTCTAGGAGAAGTGCAATATCAGGATGTAAATATTTTTTGGAGTTGGTCTTTGAACTTTATAGACTGCTATAGAGTGAAGTTGGATGTTAGAAGGAGAGTCTTAGAACAAATGTGTTGAGATAATATATTTTATATATATATAATATATATAGATTATATATATATATAAGATATAGATAATCTATAATATATATATATTTAATACATTGCCTGAAGTGGGTTGGAAATGGGGATAGGTCTCTCTTAAATATTTTATGACTTCTAATTTTAGGCAAATCCTGAGACTGAGACTGTCAGGGCTGATAGCTGTAGCCAGTATTTAGATTCCTGTTTCTTAGTTGGTCAGAATTACAAAAATGTTATATATCCGAGAGTATGCTTCTGCTGTTTGGCTGGCTGTTGGCCTCAGTGAAAGCACTAAGCACTCCTCAAATATTCCAGTGAATACAAGGCAGATTTTTTAGGTTCAGGTCTGTTGAGCAAGTTGTTCTCATGAGTTGGGTATTTATATTTCTCCTTGGCTAATGGGTGGTGTGTGTGCCAGAATGAATATCACTCTTTCTGTAGAGTCTCATGAAATAATACACAATAGCAAAGGGCTGAAACTGTGTGACCTCCAAGGACAGAAATCTCTGCAAGGAGAACTCATTATTGCAAATTAGTGTCTTTTTTTCCCCCCCCTTCTAGCGTTTTTAGAAACAGAACTCTTCTGTGTGCATTTCCTTTGATGTGGGGACTTCTGGTAAAATGTTTAAATTAAAATATGGTTGAATAGAAACAATTTTTTTTCAATATTAGAAACCGGGCTGCTGCAGCTCTTTCCCCAGAAGTGAAAAACAGTCACACTTTTCTGAACGATTCTATTCAAATGAAGATACTACACGGTAACTTCAAAGCCTTGAAAAAGTATTTCCTATCCTGAGCGAACAGTGCCTGATAGAAAACAAGTGGCTTATTAGTCTGTAGACTTCAACCTTGTGGGGGTGAGGGCAGTTCTTCTGCCTCTTCCGCAGTGATGAAAGATACTCCTTTTGGCAATCAGTCTTGGAGTTTGAAGGAGTCTTAGCTCTTTACCTGTTGCTTTAAGACGGTGGTGTTATTCTGATCAAAGCTAACTGAGTATTTTTCATATCTAAATTTACAGGTTTATGAGGCATCTTTAGAGAAACTGGTAGTTGGGAATACAGAAAGATATCAGTCTTCGTGGTATAGTTATAAGTAAAGTACAGACAATTATGTCAGTGTAGTCTGCATGGATGAAGCCTCTCCAAATATAACTTCCCTTTTTATTCATGTCATTAAAATGTGGATAAATTAGTTCAGAAGCCAAGAATAAGACATTTCAAAAATTGAGTTTACTTAATCTAAAAATGGTACTGTAGCTGGTCTGCATTTATGGTTTGTGAGCTTGGTTGCACTGATGTAAAAAAAAAAAAAAAAAAAAAAAAAAAAAAAAAAACAACCGTGTGTTTACCACCCTCAGCTACTTCCATCTACTTCTTACATTAGTACAACTGATGAATTCCTCTTAATTCCTGTTAAGATCTGCAGCAATTTCAGGAAGGAAAATTGTGGAGGAAATTGTGTCATAATAATGACCATGTGACTAGTCTGTGTTCTAGAGAAGTCTGAGGGCTCTTCATATGGCTCCTCTCTGCACTGCCTCCTCTTTTGATACCTTCCATGCGTCTCGGGTTTGCTTCTGTGCATGCAGTTGGTCTAGGAGTTGTAATAGCTGTTGAGCATGCCTAATGCATTTTTTTGTACCTGGCTTTTTTGCTGTGCCTTTCATCAATTGGCCATTGTTCCATGACTGGGACTTGTGTTGAGGTTGTAGGAGCACCTTGCTTTCTAGAAAAATGAAGCAAAAACTGCCTTTTCCTAAAAGGCAAAGGTAGAAAAATCTAGGTGAAATAGATATTTTTAAAGTCATTGTTTAGAAAGTGACTCTCTGGGATCACAGACGTGTTACTGAGCAATGTCTCATTTAAGCTGAGAGTTTGAAGATGGCCAATAAGAAGGTTAAAGATCTAGATCTCCAAAGCGTTTAACTACCAGGTGCTAATGATTAGGAGAAGACTGCACTGATGCTTCAACTTTGGAACTGACAGAAAAGGGGATTACTTCTGTTCCGGGTAGACTTTTTTCCTGAAAGATATGCTTCACAGCCAAGAGTCTATGCCTAGCGGGAACTGTTTGGAAAGTCCATGTGCGTGCATGCTTACACCTTTATGCTCATTGACAGCTAATCAGTCTCTAGCCCTGTGAGCTTTCAGGATGCCAGCCACAGAGCAGGAGAGGTAAGTAAGCACTGGTCTTTTATGATGTTGTTATGTGCAGTGCACAGGTCTACATAAAGCTGCACTTCTGTTCCTGATAGGGAGGGGGAGAGAGAGAGAGAACAGGTGTCCACACTTCTGAATTGTTCAAAACTGGAAAGGAACATGTTTGTTTTCTTTTTAATCTTAGATAGGAGCTGAGCTTTCTAAATGTTTTGGTAGAAGTTACACATGGCTTGATCATACAGCAAATAAGGAAATTGGAGGCTTATAAGTTTCAATCTGTTATGCGTTCATCACCTTTTAATTAATATTACGTTATTAAACACTAGTGCATCTTTTTCAGTGAGGGGGGAAATGGCAGCAGCATGAAAACCATGCTGTCGTTTACAAGGCATAAAAATCTAATCAAAAAGACTTCCAAGACACCAGTGATGCAGCAAGACTGGCAAAAGATATATAACACAGACATGAAAATATATAGCGGAATTCTAGAAAAAAAGGATTTTAGTATGAGCATATCACTTAAAATATGGGAGTCTACTTCCTCCTGCCTGTGTAGGTTGGTAACGCTGTCTATCTATACAGAAAAATTGGGAAGAACCATTGTTGAGGTTGTTAACTTATTTTGCTTTCCTGGAGTGTTCATAAAAGGTAGTTACTTTGCTCTTTAATCATCTAGATAAGGGATGTGTTCTCCGTAACTGTCACAAATACAATCACTAGTGTGGCTGTAACAGGATTCCCATTATTTCTGTTTACAGATTACTACTCTGTGTGCTGCAGGTTTGAAACATCACTATTGTTGGTGCCATGGTCTATAGTTTCTTCCTGTGAAATGCGCAACAATAATTCATTGTGTTGAAGGTGAATGATCACGTAACTGTTAATAATAGTCCTGGGTATTGGGAGGTTGTAGTAGTGATCTCAAAAAATGTGAGAAGAAAGTAAAAAAGGATTTAATGTCTCCAGAGAAGCGAAAGATCTGAAGACTGGCATTCTAAAACTGTGGGGTGAGGATGAGCTTTCTTTGCTGCTTGAAATGTTAAGTAACTACTTGTCTTATCCTGTAGGATTGGCATCTCTGGCCGTATTCTCCAGGGCCTTGTTGTCCAGTGGCCCACAACTTTATAATTTCAGAGAACTCCTTAGGAAGTGTTAAGGGAGCTAAATAATGCTTTTTGTGAAATGTGGGACAGTAAATCAAAAATGAAAGCTGAATCTTAAGGCGGGGGAGGAGAATGGGTTGAAAGATACTGTAGTACTCAGGTTGGCTTGAAAGGGGTTCAGTTTCAAAGGAGCTGACAGGGAAGAGACTGATCAGGCTGTTCAAATGGACAGGAAGATTGAGAAGATGGCGATAGATATGGTGAACAGGCAAATACTGGAGAACATGCCAGGTCGGTGCTGCCAGTCATCTTTCTCCACTTCCATTTGTGCCCCAGTGATTAGCAAGAACTACCTCTGCTAACCTGTAATTTGCCAGTGAGACTTCTACTGAGAGAGGACAAACAGCTCTTTTTAAGAGTAGAGTCCCTGAACTCAAATGCTGACATGCATTTCTAATTCGGGATTCTGAAGCAAGTTGTGCTACAGTTATCTCAACTTAAATTTCTTTTGTTATTTAAAACTCTGCTTCCTTTTGTTTTTACTTTTCTCATTTTTACTTTTGATATTTTTGCACTGCCTTCGCATTTTGCACTTGTAGGTCAATTGAGTAACTACGTGTAACATTTAAAGGACTTTATATTAGCTAATTAGCCAAAGTGTTTTGGTCACAAGATTGTCTGAAAGTAGGTTCTGCTATGACAGCACTCTAAATAATTTTTAGAGCAATCTCAGTGAGTGTAGGTCCTGCCATTTGCATTCAGCGAGCAGTTGCAACTAAAATTTCCCATTGTTTTAAAAAGCATAAAAGTATCTTAATATCAGTGAGCCCTGCTGACTGATAATGAACTATTCCTACTGAGCTGATAAGCAGAATGGTATATGTTAAACTGCAGAGGGATGCACAATGCTGGTCCTTGCTCTTGATCATGCTAGAAGAAGGGTAGGCAGAATCTTGCAGCATATGGAAGAGGAGAATCTCTTTACAATAGTGTTAACTGTTCAGGCAAAGTAGAGATTTTTCATTAGACAAAACTGGAGGGAACTCTTAAATTTTATTAATGTATGACTTCTAGACCTTTGCTTTAGCTTTAAATGTACTTTGGTCATAGTGCTGTGATCATATGATCAGTTTGTGTTTCTTGCCCTGGAAATGGTGTAGAGATTGGAAGTGGTCCAAGAAAAGTTACTGCTGAGACAGCTGCTTATTTTTGTCTGTTAGCATCCTGCTTCTTCATTCACTGGTAGATTTAGCTGCAGGCAGAGAACTGGAAGCTGTAGTGTTTTAACTCCAGAAAACTTTTATCTGATACAGTAAAAACTGTGAAAACTGATCTAATACAGTAGCATAGGCCAGTATCAATTTTAGCCCCGATAAAAACTTTGTCCACAATGAAGTACTAAAGTGTTCAAAGGTATCTACTGTTAGATGTTTGAAAATGAATTGCATCATAGGATGGAAAGATCCTAGTACGTATAGGTTGACTCCTTTAACATGGGTACTGTATTTTGGGGGTAGCTTCTGCTGGATATGTCAACAGGTGTTGCAGAAGTCCAGATCTCCAATATGCAGACTGGGGCAGCAGTGTTAAAGATCTGTAGAATGCTTACTGACAGTACTGAGTAAGAAATTGGTTTTTCTTTCTTTGTGCAAGTAATACATAGTAAAGGAAAAAATACTTACTTTTATGATTATTGAGCTCCAGCAAATAGCAAGCGCTTGCTAACTAGTTTTTATTTGAGGTAAATCTGTTGGTGTAATCCACTTTATACATTGGAAGATGATTGTGAAGGAAACAGTGATAGTTTCTCATTATACAGTATGAATTGTATAAGTAATTGAATTTAATTGGTGGCAAAATGTTAGATATTTGAAATTGTTCTTTTCTGAACTATAAGAGTAGTTTTATCAACAGAGATATTATAGAGGTTTTTGAGAAATTAGATGAGGATCCATCAGGAATTGTCTAATAGCCTGTAATTTTGCCCCAGATAAGAGAACTGGCTGAAAAGAGATCTGATCCTTTATTTTTCTAATGTTGTACCAAATTTTCCTCTGTAGATTTTTTCATCACATACAGTTTTTACAAGTTTTTAGAGTTCTCCCTAAAAGTGGGAGATGGTTTGAATTCAACAGACATTCAAAATCAGTGGCTTTTTGAGTCCATCACAAAAGGTTGTCAACATGGCTTTTTGTAGCAGAAATTCTATCACCCTAATCGAGGGTTTTTTTTGTTTTGTTTTGTTTTGCAAAAGCCTGATCTTGCTGTTTAGTAGTATTTTAACATTTGTATTTAAGGATTTAAATTTTTGAAAATTATCTTTAAAGAGATTGTTAATTGACTGTCTGAAGTCTTAACTGATAATATCAGGGCAACGATCAGGCAAATATATCCCTTTCTGGAATAGCTTTTGAGTCTAGCAACCAAGTCAGTTTAAAAGGTATATGGAAAAAGATTTTTCTCAGCACTGAAATTTGCGATGGCTGTCAGTTTATTTCTGCCTACTCCTACTGGGAATGCTCAGAGGTTTAGAGTGTTTCTTTGTTGAAAATGTGGAATGAGTTTGGTTAAAAGCATGTGATCGTGGGTTTGTTTCGGAATAGCACTTGAGCTGAATGGCTTTCAGCCCTGATTTCTGGAGTTCAGTAACTAGTGCCCTAAATGTGGTATGTATTTTCAATAAAAATTAAAACCTAGGACTTAGGAGGAGAAAGTTTAAAGTAAGGAACCTGAGCTAGTAGTTCAGCAGTGTGTTTTACAAAAGAGAGGTGATTGCAGGAAAGTTCTGAGTGAATGGTTGGTTTGAGAAGGTATATGGTCCAAGAAAGCTGAAATAAAAGTAAGGTTAAAGAAAATTAAGTGTAAACTTGTGAAGTATGAAGAATCATCATCTCCTCTGGCAGTTTCCTGATAATCGAAGTGGTTAAACTTAGCATTGGCTCATGTAAGTAGGCTTATCAGCAACCTTAACTGGATGTGTCCTTGATTGCAGAATAGGTGAATTCAGACACCAGTGTGGTCTGCAGGTAGGCATGGTACATGATGAAGTTTCTACAAGGCAGATTTGAATGAACCTGTGCCTTCCTAGGGACTCAAGTCTTGTCAGCATTGAGCACTTCATGGATGCCAGTAAAAGTAGTGGTACATTAAGCAAAGGCTTATGTGTCTGCATAAAAAGCTAGGAGCAGTCATGATGATGTATCACTTCTCATGAGGAAGTTTTACAGAGCTGAACATGTATCTGCCAGTGTGTATTTTGTCATTCTGAACATGATAGAAAGTATGATAAAGGTGTGTTATCAGTGAAGTCTTTTTTTTTTTCCACAGCAGTATTTATTTTTAGTTACAGAAAATATTTTTGTGAACTTTAGGTTGTTATTTGATAAATATGTACAAATTTGTTTTTTCTTAAGCTAACTATCCTCAAGGTTCTGGAAAGACAGTGAAGAAAAACATTATCTATTTCAAGAGAATGTGAAGTTAGTCACTAACATACTGAAATGTGCTTGTGCAAATTGTCCTGTCTTTTTCAGTAATGTGACTTAGGCATTGAGTCCTGAAGTTTGTATTCTTCCTAACCGAGATACCTGCCTTCTGCGAGTATTATGGTCAGCTTAAGTTGTTTTAGTACGATTTTATTTTGTGGAAGGAATATGCTGATGCTGTGTTCTGTGAGAAACCTTAGGCTGTGGAGCAAATATCAGTCCCTGTGGCCCAGAATAGTGCGAGATTGTTGGTGCTAGGGCACTTTTCCTTCACTGGCTTTCATGTTTCTAGAAAGCATTTATTTATAGCATCTTTGGACTTTGTAGAGAGCTCTCTCATTAGGAATAGAATTTTAATTTTTTTTCTCCCCCCCTCTATGTTGAGAGTAATTGGTGAGGTTCTTTTGAATTAATTCAAATATCCATAAAATAATTTTACCTGAGTATATGTTAAAAAATAGAAATCTCCAATACTTTGTTGTACTATGGTTTGAAATAATTTGTCCTAGTGTCATGTCTCATTTGAACCTTGTGAAAGCATTAGAAATGATAACTTGCTAAACATTTTTTGTAAATGTGCATGTGTATAGCATATAATAATGCGTATTCACTCTATTTTAAAGAAATATTTACATGAGTGTATTTACATAAGGTTTCAATAAGTACATACCCAATGCTTAACCAGATCGAAGTCAGATCTCTTATAGTATTCTAATAATGTGGCCACAGACTTTCCAGTTCTGGTCTTGGCTTGCTCGTATCATTAAAACGATGTTAAAGAACAAAACAAAACCAAAGAACTCTGTCAGGAGCATGAGTTACGAGGACTGGAGGCAAGGCATGGTAGGGCACAGCCCAGCTCTCCCTTCCTTGGAGCCTTGCCAAGCTGCACTGCAGCAGCTCAGCTGTCAGTCCCCTTGGCTGCAAGCCCCTGAAAGCAGAGCCGTGGCCAGGGGGTGCCCCTGTCTGGAGGTCAGCAAGTGCCCGGTTAAGGTGCAGTTCTTCTACCCGCCGTCCCCTCTCCCAGGACCCATGCCCGTGCCCTGCATCGCTGGCCTCTTGCTTTAGTCTCTAGACCTGCTTTCGTTGAATTCCAGTAAAGGGACAAGTCTTGTGGTTTGCTGTTTCACCTCAGGAATGACATGGCAAGTGTCACTCTCTGCAGAGAGTTGCCAAATAAGTTTCTCTCAAAAGAGAAAGCACGCGTGTTCTAACTATAGCACTTTCACTTTAGTTCAGTGCTCTCTTGGGCCTGCAGGCTGAAGTCTTTGTGTGTTTAGGTAAGCAGCTAGAAGAACAAATAATGAGTTGGATTAATCTCAGCTATCTTATTTGAGTACAAGACAGTGTGTAGTATGAAACAGATCATCATGCCTTTCTTTAGGGGATAAAAATACTGAAATCTTATAACCCATTGTTACTATAGCAAAGTATTTATTTAAGTCTCCATATCCGTAAAGGTGATTCAGAACCACTATTGTCTTATATAAAAGCATAAAAACACCTATTCAAATTCTGTGCAAGGTAAAAACATTTGTGTGTGGTGTGTAAGTTTGCATTTTAAAAGTTTTCCAGTTAATAAAGGGGCAAAAAACAGGATAGGCAAGATCTGATTTATTAATTGTGGGTGTGGTGAAGAGTACAGTAAATTAGTGTGAGGGTAAAGGAGGGAAGGAAGAAATAGCATTTCAGCTTCTCATATTTAATAAGCAGAAACTCTGACTTCAGTTTCAGTAAATATCAAAGCATTGTTGAGCTCTGCTAGTGATATTTTTTCCTTATACGCTGTTCTGCAGTTGACAAAATTTTTGTTTTCCTAAAATTATAATAAAACATTTTTTGTGGTGTTGACTTGAAACTTTTGTACTGTAGTCAAGTTTTATGACTTTGCTTAGGTCTGTGCTCTTGTTCTTGCTGCCCTTAAAGTTGTTTCTCCTTTCTTTGTCAACAAGGACTAGGCCTACTTAAACTGTAGCTTGATGAGTAGAAAGTAGGAGCAGGGAGTGAAATTTATCTGGAGTGATTATTTTCTCACCAGGTGTTAACAGGAATGAGCTACAGGATTATGAATATATGTAGCTGTTAGGGTATCTACCATCACTTTACACGTTATCACTGAAAGTGTCTTCTAAGTTGCATATCCAGGCCTTTATTTATTATTGCAGATGGTACTGCATAAAAATAAGCTGAAAACAATACAAATAACTATTGAAAAATATCTTTTAATGGCATGAATACTGCATCACTCTGGTATGTGTTGTTTGATGTGAAATATTAGTGCTTCCCTTCCTTAAGAACTCTAGTTTTGTTTCTTAGGTTGCACGTCTTCAACAAATCCCTGATGGTGACAATGAGACAATGATTCCTGTACTGTCTTCAAAAAAAGCAAGTGAATTACCAGTTGATGAAGTTGCAAGCATTCTGCAAGTAAGTGATTTTGCATCTCAGGTGGCTGCACTTATGTTACCAAATGATGTTTGATATTTCTGAAGGACAGATCTTGTCATTAGGAGCCCATGCATTATCATGCAGCTTGATATTAACTGCTGGCTACTTCTAAGTGCATGTTGTTTTTTAAATTGTTACTTGAAATGCTCTAATGTTTTTTAGAAATTGGGTATTTTGCAGGGGAGAGTACAATTCGACTTGGAAATGTTTGGGTTGTAATGCATGTTTTGATACAGCTTTTGATTAATGAAACCCTCTAAGAGTTGGTTCTTCCTATGAACTTTTTCCTGTTTTTCATAGCTATTGCCATCGACAGATTTACGAACCGTTGAATCTGTGTTAATTTCCCAGATAGATGATCCTTTTTGTTGTTTTCTGTACGCTCGACTACCTGAATAATACACCATGATAAATGCTCGCCACTGACAACCCAAGACTTTGAGGCTATTACTTTCACTTGACTGAGTAACTGAACTCCTGACATAATCCCCAAGAGTCTGAACTATGCCTACGGTTTGGATTGCCGAAGAGATTTCTGCAGGGAAGATCAGCAGTCATTTAGAGCTGTGAAACGGCATCTGCTTCTCCATTGCTTCTGTGAATTTTTTGTTGAATCTGTTGTTTACTGGCAAACCTAGTTTTACAATAGTCATTAGCTAGCTTTTATTCTCATACACGCATTTGTACCAAGCTTGTCTTTCTGAACTTGGCTGCATTTTTATAATCTAAGTGCCATATATTTTGATGTTGGAATTTTGTATGAAATACAGCTTATCAGTATTATCATTGACTGTGTACTATTCTTCGTGTATTTTAATAGGCTAATCTTCAGAATGGCTTAAAAAACTGTGAAGTTTGTCATAGACGGGCATTCCATGGATGGAATGAATTTGATATTAGTGAAGATGAACCACTGTGGAAAAAATATATTTCCCAGGTGAAGATTTTCATCCTTTCTTCGTTTGTTTTAATACAATGCCTCTCTAATATGCTAAACATGTATCTTTAATACATTTTCCTCTCTGTTAGTTTTCATGTGCATGAACATACTCTGATAATAGTAGGTAAACTCTAGTAGAATGATAAGTTATGACTTCTGTAATTGATATCTAATTTACATCTTGAAAAAGCTTTTATTTAGATTCATGTCAGATTTTAATTACATGATTTGTCCTTGAGTATATATTCATAACTAGAACATTGCTGTTTGTAACTGGTGTGAGGGCAAGAGAAGCAGAATAAAGCTCCCTATAGGCAAAGGCTTGAGCATGAATTGCCCTCTGTGATCAGTCATAAACGCGTATGACTGAACGTTGGTTCATGTTTGACTGGAATGTAAAATACAACTACCTTGTTAGACAAAGGGAATTTTAAAAAGCAAAGCCACTGCTTTTGAGGTGAGGCTGGGGATGGGGCCAGCCTTGATTGTGGTGGTAAGCTGAACTGGCCAAAGTCAAGTGTTAAATTTCTTCCTACTGAGCTTTGTTTGTTATGTATGCCAGCCAGTGCAGCTTCTCTGGATGACGGGGAAATATGACTTCTTTCCTGAGTCTGCTATACGAAGTACGACAACTTTCACACTTTTTTTTTTTTAAATGAACTTATAACGTTAAACATTTTGGTCAATATTTTCTGTAACTTGTCTGAGCAATTACAATTACGTTGTAAATTAAACCCTGAAGTAATAAATGGTGAATTCTGGAGAAACAGTTTTACATGAAGTGACTGCAGAGTTATATTGAGCTCTCTGCTGATGACAGGAGTGGGAACATCATTACATGTTAGCTATCTTCTGGCATTAATGCTTTTATTTTTCCATGGGTAGTGTCAATTAGTCAGATGCATCAGAACACTTGTAAAATAGGCTATCCAAGCCTGTTTAAATAGGGTTTGTTAAGATATGTATTTGCTATAAATGTGCTTATCATATGTGCTCATAGAATGTCCTTCAATTTAGAGTGTAGGAATGTTCTTTTTTAAGTTTTTTTCATTAAAAATTGACTATGTTGGCAACCAACTGTCATGTAAAAGCAAGATTCTTTGTTATTTTACCCTTAAAAATCTAAAGTAAGTGATCTAACAGGAAGGCTTGTATCTTGGGGGTGGGAAGGAGAGAGGGCCCAAAAACCAAAAAATCCCCAAGGAAGTATGAATTGAAAGTTATGAAACCTATTGCTGCCTTGATAGTGATAAGTTGCTGGGGACAAGATCTGCCTCTTATCTCAAGGACATTCTGGATATTTTTTTTGTGTTGAAATGCAGTACAAACAAGTACAGGAAATAATTTATTTTTTTCACCTTGAGGGAATACAAATCAAGAAATGTAAGAAACAGTTTTCTCCTGATATATATTGAATATGGTTCATTCATGATCTTTAATATTTAAAAAAAGCAAGCTTGCTTAAGTAAAATCTTTGAAATAACTAACTGTACAAGTCAGATTTTTTGTACTGATGGCTTAGATTTTAATTATAGAAACTTCTTGAACATGACAGATCAAATGTGCTTTGAGGGAGATCAGATGTGCTTTGAGGGAGAGGTAAAATGGTCATTTTGTTAGAATATTGCTGAGTTACTGTTCTGTTTCCTTTCAGTTTAAAAATCCCCTTATCATGCTTCTCCTGGTATCTGCAGTCATCAGTGTTATAATGCATCAGTTTGATGATGCCGTCAGTATCACTGTGGTAAGGAACTATAATTTATCTTCCTTAAGAGTGGTTCTTGAGAATGGATGTCCACACATTAGCATTCTGTGAATGCTAATGTAGGGTAGTATCATTTGATTGTAATTTATGAAGTTGATTGCCTGCTAGCATTAAATCGGTTGTTAAGCATGTGACTGGATTTTGTTTGTTCTTGGCTGATACATACCAAATAATATATACCAAAATAAATATTGTATCAACTGACAATTATCTGGCTGCATCTTACTTGTTTACTCTTTCTTTGATGGTTGAAACATCAGTAGTTTGTTTTGAGAAGCCATTTTTGGTGTCTGCTAATTTTTATCTTAAATTATGGTTTAAATTAAAATTGTAACCAACATAAGTTCCTTTAAAGATGTAATCTTTTTAATTATGATGAAGAAAAGTGAACTCACTAGAAATAGCAGAAGACAGAACCTGAAATGAATTTTGTAGGAATTTGCAGTTAAATAGCCTGTTGAACTAGTGAGCAATTAAGTACTGCTAAACATTTGTTAGTACAAATGATGCTGAGAAGAAAATTATCCCTTTGGCCTTTTGGTGAAAAGATGATAACGAAGAATTGGGATGCCTGTATGATGAGAGGCAAGCTCTAGAGGAATGTAACTGAGCTGTTTTTTGTCTTGGCTAACCTCCTCACTGTATACGCTGAGGAATTTTACTTCTGTAGTGAAGGTAACTGGAGCTTTGCTCCTAGCCCCTCTTATTCTTTAGACATGTTGAAAGTTAGGCTCGCCGGCCACCATAACAGGGTCCGATCCTAGGTGCCCGCTGAAAAGTTCGGAGCCAAATCAAAGCAAATTAAATAAATTTTAATGACGCGCATGCAATAGTTACAGCTCGAGCTGGGTGCCTCTGAAGAGCAGGAACCTAGGAGCTTTCTCTGGTGGATAAGCCATGTGATTTCTCTAAGTAAAACCATGCAATTTTGAATTTGAGTATAGCGTTTGGAATGTTCTGTTGTGTTAAGAAATGCATTTAGTTGTTGCTGTGGCTTAAAGTTGAATTATTTCCTGTTTTGGTTTCCTCCTTGGTTAGTGCTATGAAGTGTATTATTTCTTATCCCTCTTAAGCAAGGCAATGAGAAGAGAAGGCAGCAGTCAGTATGAGAGAGCAATAATTTCTCTATTTTGTGCCACAACTTCAGAAGGGTGCTTTAGTAGCCTTGTGAACTTTGGTGTCTAAAAATACAGAGAATAAGTGCAGTTGAGTTAAAGTTCATTAGTTGTGTGTTGTTTTGTTTTGTTTTTCCTGTGTCCAACTTCTCGTTAAACCATCATTTAGTCTTGTAGTTATTACTGCCTGTTTTTTTTTCTGGCAGCTAGTGAAGTTTTGTTTTAGTTTCCTTTCAGATGATAGTGCAGTTTTCCTGTCACTGTATATTTGTGCTCAGAGCCTTAGCAATAAAACTAACATGCTGTTGAAGATCAGTGACATATATATTCTTTTGGTAGCATTTCTTTCAAGCAGCTTTTTCTACCCTTTCAGCTCTGCTAATACAAATGTATTGTAAAGCTGTGTGATGAACTGGACTAGAGAACTGACTCAGGTTAAAAATTACCTATTTTTTCCCTTTTGGGGAATACTGGTTTCTTGATACAAACCAGTGCATGTACACACAAACTCGGAGACTGACATGAGGCCAAGAATACATGGCTGTGGCAGGTAGTGTGAACCGTAGAAGGTAACATTACCCCGAAAGAAACATATGTGTAACCGTGGTGAAAATATACTGTGCAAGGATGGAAAATACATAGTTATTAACTAATATTCATTTGGTAAGGCTGATGTTAGTGTCACAAACAAGGCAGACTTGTTGGTTTTGGCCTTTGGATTATTCAAGGATTTTGCAACCTTTCTGAATTTGGTTATTTGAATGAAGCCATATCTCTGATGCTCAGTAGCAGTTAGCACATCATTCCTTTAACCCTTGTTCTGTTGTTTCATTTAATGTTTTTCCACTCACACTTTCATACTTCGCTCAGACCAATGGTTTTATTTGGTTACAGATCTCCATTGCTCTGTTTTGCTCATCTTTGAGAAATGCAGAGCAGAGATTATTTCCTAATCAGTAGAGCTTTCTTCAAAATCGGTATTTAGTTATGAATTTTATTTTTAGTAAAATCAGTTTATTGAGGTTCTTGGATGTTGCTAGTACAGGTGTAAAAAGATAGCGTTTGTTTTGTTTTGTTTTAAACAAACTTGAAGAAGATATCCAGTGATTTCGAAAATGAGAAAACATGTTTCCAAACCGTATTCTTAATGTATGCTAACAAATATGATTAAGCGAAAGCAAATATGATCACTTTAATGGCCATTTGGAATTCTTTTATCTTACCTGCTTTTGTTTTCTTGCAGGCAATACTCATTGTTGTTACAGTTGCCTTTGTTCAGGTAAGACATCTGTTGTCCAAACAAGATTAGTGCTTTTATATAAACTCTTTTATTTAATAAAAGACTGAAGTAATTGTCCTGATACATTGTGCAGCTGTGAATGGTTGTGTAAAGTGCTCTGTGCTTTGATCCAAGCCTTTCGCTTTTTCTAAAGCGCATGTTTTGTGCTGCTTTAACTACAATGACATTTATGCATCCATTTGAGTATTATAGTCAACCATAAAAGAGTACTTACATAGAACATTCAGATTAAACAGTGTTGAACTACTCTTAAATGTTTCATTTCACAGAAAATAGATTTTGAAAATGTGGCTCTGGCTGCAATTTTGTATGGAAAGTTTACAAAATAGTTCTTTCAGTCATTTTCTAAGCCATAAAGAAGTTATTTTCATTCTATAAATAGCCAGCATTAATACTGGCTAATATAATAACAGAATATAAACCAAAATCGCTCTGTGTTTGTGCTCAGTATCTTTCTTTACTTTTATTTTGTAATCTGCTTTTTGAGGTTTGAGATAAGTTATATTACCTTATTTCTAAGAGTATGAACACAATATTTTTGGTACAGCTGATATGCAGTAGCTTGCTAAACTGTGGAATTTGATCATGTCTGAACCATGAGTTAGAAGCATTACTGCAAGTACGAAAAGGCCTGAGAGAAAATGGGAAGAGCCTCTGTTAGTCTTAAGAAATGCATGTGGGCAAATTCTTAAATTTGTAAAATTCTCAATGTTTGAACCATACTGGTTGCTTAAAATATCTAATATGGAGCTGTTGAATGGCATCCCTTTAATGATTCTTTAGAATGTTACCTTAAGACAAATTACTAATAAGACAGATTTCAGAAGATGCAGATTTGTCTTCGTGTTGTTTAATTTTTGCCTGTTTTAAAAACATTCTCTGCTTTAATTGTGTTTTTTACTGTGTCCACAGGAGTACAGATCAGAAAAATCTCTTGAAGAGCTTAGTAAGCTTGTGCCTCCAGAATGCCATTGGTATGGAATTGTCTGCTCTTTCAGTCCTAAATTAAGTAGTGTTAAATTTAATCTGAATTGAGTAGGTTCATCAAAAACTTACCACTTTGATATCACATTGTTATACTGACTTAAAACACGTTTTGCTTTGGGCCTAAAGTATTATTCCACAGTGTTGCCTGTTGAACATTTGAGATGACATTGCTGATCTGTAACTTAAAGAAACAAGCAGCAAAACAGAAATCTTATTTGGTTGACTTCTAAAATAGTAACGTTGCAATACGTAGTCAACGTTTTGAAAGCTTTTCTCAGACAAAATGCCAGAGAAGACATTCTTATGCACTTTGACTTCATGTTTTCGCCTACAGTGTACGAGAAGGTAGGGTGGAACATACACTTGCAAGAGATTTAGTCCCAGGTGATACAGTCTGCCTGTCAGTTGGAGACAGAGTCCCGGCTGATCTACGATTATTTGAGGTATATACCTAATATACTGTTTTAACATTTAATAACTTCTCTTTTTCTCTGTCCCATAAAAACAAAAGATGGCCACTGAATATTGAACAACAATAAGTATTATTGTTTGGAACTCACAACTGTTTAACTATTTTCATAGAAATTTCAAAGTAATTCAGCTTCCGAATGTAATTGCTTTGAAAATCCTCACTTATAACAATATTTGTGGTTCCTGAATGTAGAAGATGAGAGAACAGGATTTTTTGCAACTGTCTCAGATCTTGTTGAATTTTATGTATGTTATGCATTCTTGAAAATTTTGGTTAAATACTTTTTCTAAATGTTAAGTTACAAAACGATCATTTTCAGTCTGAATTATGTGACATCTGGCTGCTGTTTGCAGCTGATTTTGAATCTTTACTTGCATTAATCTTTAGCGTATAATTTCACTGTTCTCTGATAAAGGAATATGAAAATAAATACTTGTGAAATTGTGCCAGCATAATCTTTTCTTTCTAAGTCTTCTAGTTTACTAAATATTTGACTAATAACATTAGCACTGCTGGAAGTGCCTGTGTGGAAGCAATAGCACTATAACAGTAGTTGTAAATTGTCCAAAACTAAAGTGGAATATGTATTCCTCTTGCTTACTTTGATTTTGGCTGAAGAATGTCATGTTGCTTTTCTATCAGATTTTGAGCATCCTTAGGATGATGATCTATCTGGGCCATTGTGTTAAAGTAATTTTAGGACAAGCTGAGGTAAATGTCTTGGAAGCACCCACAGCTGATACTAGATTAATCATTGCTTGTTTTATAGACAAAGCCTCAACCAACTAGTTAGTTTCTGAAACAAGTTTGTGTCTGTCTTGAAAGTTTATCTAAATCATCTGTAGTTAGCATCTGCACTGTAGTCTGTACTCTAATGTTTTGCTGGATAGTAGCTCTTTTTATTTGTGACTTCAAACATTTTCTCCTTCCCTCAGCAACTATACAGTTTCTGCAGGGGTGTAAAAATGGTGTTGCTGCAGCATCTACCGTCTTGCTCATAAGCTCATAGAATGCTATGGTAGTAGCATTCTTGCAGCTGTCACAGTCGGTAGCAGAAGGGTAATTGTAAGTTTTTATAGACTTACACTAGATCAAAATTTGCACCATCTTTATCTCAATTATTGTTGCAAACTATTTGAAAGTAAGAGCATGTCCTAACCAGTTGTTTCATTCTAGCATTGGAAATTTCTACCTCACAGTTGGGGGTTGTATGTACATGCATATATATACACACATATGTGTATATATATTTATATTTAAGCATGTGTTTTAAATCCTATGTGGCAGAATGTGCATGTCTTTTCTTAGGAATTTGAAGGCCAGTCTTTTTGTGAAAAGACTGACTTTGATCATCAGAAAAGTATGATACATTTATTTATACTCCCATATAAACAGTATCTTTTACATTGGAAATATGACGAAAGGTAGCAGATATTTTCAGTGTAAATATATAATTGGAGACAGTATGAGAGACAGAATTTGTGTATTTTGTGTTCTGGTAATGGTTTACTGTCAAAGCAGTCAATTCTTAAAGGCTTCATGTCAGATCTTTATGAGAGAGGAAGTGAAGGGGGAAGCAAATTTACTCTGTGCAGGATATCCATGAGGACTGTGTGTGCATTTTCATTTGAAATGACCTTTCTTGCGGGGTCAGATTTTCTGATTTTTTTTTTCTCCCCACCTCCTGATCTGAAATGACAATTTTGGTTGCCTGGTGTATAAAAGGTGAATACGTCACATGTTTGGAATTGTTTTTTCTTTCTTTTAAATAACTTCAATATTGCATGCTGTGCATAGGAAAGAGGCTTAGCCCAAATGAAGATAGATGTGTACTGAACTCCTAGAGAATCCACCACCAAAAAACTTGGCAGTGGTAGCAAAAAGGTTAAGTCTGCACTATTTATATAACTTGATACAATCTTAATTTACATTATCATGTACTTTTGTCCCTTTTGCTCCATTCATCATGTGTATGGTTTAAAAAGCAAATGGGATTTAACCCAGCTTCAGCAATTTAAGTTATCTGTTTATTTTCCTTTCAGTCCTGTGTTTTACCCCTGTGTGTATAGAAGGAAAGTCTGAGGTGCTTATTTGGACAAAACACTACTTCCTACCAGGTTACATTGGATGTAGCCTGATAGTTGGTTTTTGTAGAGCTGTATAATACAAAGATACAAGTGCCTAGAGGAGGTTAAACATTACAATTTTATTTAGATTGGAAATTGGTGTTAAATTTAGGATGTAAACAGTGCCAAGTATATAATTCTTTGCATTGTGAAGTTTCAAGGATGAAGTATCAAAGATAATGACTCACAAAATCATATGTTGTGTTTAAATGGTCTTAGAACAATGTGCCTGGTTTATTTCATACTTGTATGAATGGATGATTTTCTTTTCGGTGTATATCTTTGATTTACATTTTCTTTTGACAAAGCTCAAATTTCCTCCAAATAAGCATATAGCTTAACAGCATTGGCTGTTCTTTAATGTCACTTGTTTTGGAAAAATTATCTTATCCCCACCTGTTAGTATGATGTGGAAGGGCAGCATTAAAAAAATTATACAAAAGTCATCTTTTCAGATAAAGAGCTAAATCTCTCAGCATATTCTAATTGATGATACTTTGTAGAAAATTGCAGAAATTGTAATTAAGCACTATTTGCTTTCTGAAGTCTTTCATGTATGTGAAAATAAATTTATTTATTGGACTAGTCTTGGGAGAGGTTAATCTCATTTTCCAAAACATGATTTTTGAAAACCTTTTCTGGCCTAAAATTTCTGTATGTTAAAACGAGCAGTCCATCAAGTTTTATCTTAATCCTCTCTAAAGCCAGAACATTACATGCCTATAGCAATGTAGGCTTTGAACAAAAATCCTTTTGGGAGCGATGATAAACAAATGTTTTAAACCTGAATAGTAACACTTTGGCATCTTCCTACTGTTTCAGTTCGGAGTCTAAGGAATACATCACTGATAGACAATTATTATAGAACTTTCTGGGATTAATCATTCTTAATGGTTTTGATTGAAAAATTCATTGCGGTTTTTGACAAGTGTCCCTTTTCCTTTATTGATACAGCACCAACCTTTTAAAAATGGGTACTGCCCTGGTAACTATTTGAGAGAATAGGAGGAATTAGAGGGATTTGACTGATCAGAAAGCACTTTAGTAAAGGTACTATCCTCTTTTTAACATTGATTAAATTATTTTTGATCTCTCAGCCTACGTTCATTCTGTTGTCCAGCTGGAGCTGGAGTGTATCCCATTTGACCTGCCACTAAAAAAACAAAAAGCAAAACAAAAAAAACCCACAAAAGGATAAAACTCCTAAATCTGAACCTCAGAGCGATCTACTATAGTGGGCTGTTATCAAGTGCAGTGTAACTGATTTGTATTTACTCTTTGCAAATGTTACTCTTTCAAAGAGATTTGGCAATTGAATTTAATGTGCATCCTCTAACACTTTTTAGCTCAAGAAGATTGTCTTGAGATTTAGTGATTTGGTCACAATTAGTGGCTTTATTCTTTTTAATAATGCAGAATTACTTAGGACTTTGTCTGCAGATGTTGTGATTCAGGCTTTTTTGTACTTCAGAGGATATTCAATACCCATTAAAGTCAATAGAAGTACTTAGAATTATGTCAGTTGGGGAAAGATGTTTCTCTTAGATTTAGATTTTTACCAGATACTTTTTTTTTTTTTTTTGCTTTGTGTTATATTTATTGCAACCAAATCTTGTTTTTTCTTTTTTTTGTCTATTGGACACAGCTGGGTAGCTCTAAGGGAATAATCCCTTTTCTCTTGTCTTTCCTTCTCTAATTCTGTCCCCTCCTTTTCCTTCCCCACCTGCTGCCCAAAAAAAGCAATACCTAAAACCAAAATATAATAGCCTTTCTGTTCCTGCAGTCTACCTTGACTGTTGCCTGAATAGCATTTTTCCTATTGAGACTTTATGGAGGAAAAACCATTGTATAAAATAGAATTTTTGTTGGCTAGTTCTTAATGGGCTGTGATAGATGAAATGATGGGGAAGGTGGGCAGAGAATTGAGGGGGTGATAATATGTACGTACATTTGCATTCCCAGTTAACTGTTTTTTTTGGTGGTAGAGTGTATCACAGTTGCAATCTCTCTTGACTGTTTTATGGAAAAACAATTGTGAAGATAAAATTATGAATAAACTTTGACTTTGCAAAGCAAGTACATTGTTGCAATATTCTGTACAAGTGCTTGTTCATGTGACTTTTTTTACTTGCTTCATTGATTCTTACAACATGGTTGATATTAATGTACGGTTTCCTACCATATGAATAAATTGGATATAATATTTTTAATGGTAAACGCCAGGAGATTTTTATGATCACTTCTGACCTCTTATAAAAGCTTGTTGTCATGCTTTTTACCCAGTCCTTGTGTTTTGTTTTCAAAGGCTGTGGATCTTTCTATTGATGAATCTAGCCTCACAGGTGAGACGGCTCCTTGTGCTAAATCTACAGCTCCTCAGCCAGCAGCAACCAATGGTGACCTTACTTCAAGGAGCAATATTGCTTTCATGGGAACGCTGGTCAGATGTGGAAAAGCAAAGGTAAAATTATTATTGATAAGAATATCCTGCATGCTTTAACTGTTTGAAAGAAGCCAGTTCTTGTTTTTAAAGTTTGTCTGTTCATTGATAAAAGTACTTTAATGACTGCGTATACTTCGATTTTCTAGAGTAATAGAAATGCACCCTTATAGTAGAAATATGGATGACTCTTAACTCTGATATGCTGCAGCACTTCTCCCATTAGTGCTTTTTCAGATGCAGAGTTTTGCTTCTTTATTTAGAACTTATTTAGGGCCAGGAGTGCTCAAATCTGTAGGGGAAAAAAGATCTGAAACTCTCTTCTCTCTGGGATGTGGGATTTGACTTCTAGAACAACAATCACATATCAGAGTTTGAAAATCCATAACTAAAATCCTGTTTTAGCTGAGGTTAGATAGCTGTTGCACTGGGTCATTACTGATAGTTACTAAATACTTTAGTATTGTACAGAATATAAGTTTGTGTTTCATGGAGGTGAAATGTTTTTTGGAAAAAATACTTATGCTGTTTGTGCCAAGAGGTAAATTTATGAATAAAGTTAAGGAAATTCACGGCAGGCTGTTTGCCCACTATTTGAATCAAAATGTCAGGAATCGTCATTAACAAAAACAATTACACTTCAGAGTAAAATTCACTTTATTTTTTTAGGGGATAGTTATTGGAACAGGAGAAAACTCTGAATTTGGAGAGGTTTTCAAAATGATGCAAGCAGAAGAGGTAAGAATGAATATTTAAAAGCAAGGCATGCATTTTGTAAATGTAAACTTCATTCATTAAAATTGTGTATTTTTCAGATCGAGTGGGTTTATTCCATAGAAACTTAGTTAAACTTAATTATATTGCTTTTAATATTTTCCTTTCCTCTAGTGAAACAAATCTGAGTTCTTAAACATGAAAGTTGTAATTGAATTCTGTGCAGTAATATTTTTAGGGTCAGCTATGGATAACTTAGCTATTAGATAATGTTCTGAACCTGTTTAAGGATGAAACAAATCTCATTACAATTTGCAGAACTGTATTTTTCTGGTGGAAAAAAGGAGGGATTTGCATGGCAGATCTGTGTGTTGTACACACGGAACTATGTTCTCGCTTGATTAGTAGTGTACTTTAGGATTATGCATGTGCCTTTTGCTGCTTCATGGTCTCTACCTTTTCCTTCTAAGGTTGTGAAGGTTCCTTTGACTTGTGGATACCAAACTCCCACCATGGGTTTGTTTTTTGCAGTACTCAGATCCACATGAAAAATCACTTTTGTGTGCTTGTAGGACCTTCTAGCCTCTTCTCTGGCTGCCTGACCAAAGTAGGGTCATAAGGCGACAGTCTTATCTGCAGCTGTCAGGGCAAGATTTGGCACAGTATGCAGCACTTCTTCCTCCCCCCGCCCCCTACATTTCTGAAGTCTGCCAAAACAGAGCAAATAAGAGCACTAGATGTTGTGTTGTGTGCCAGCCAGGAGCTCACGCTGTTACCTGTAGTGCCTCACTACCATCTTTTGGGGGAATACTGCTGTCCAGTCACGTGGAGTGGACCCCACATTAATAGATGTGTGAAGAAAATATGTGTACAATAGTACTTACTTTGTATTGTAACAGGTATAATTACTAATGAAAAATAAAACAAGAAAAAAGCTATGTGAGCAATCCACATAAACATTCTGAAATATCAGAGGGATGGTTGTTTTTGTAATGTTAATCTTACATGTAATGTTTATCTTATCTTATTTTAAAACAGTTTTGAAGCTAAGAGTGAATCAAACTTGATACCAGCTGATACAATAGAGCATGCACTCTGTTTTTTCCGTATCTTATTGAACAAAAATTTTACAATGACCCAGTTTTCTTGTTTTTCTTCGGCATGTTTCCCATACTGTCATTCACCATATGTTACTATTAAGAAGTAAACGTACTCTCTTGATTTTTTTATTAAAGCTTTTGCTTTGTCTCCTCCAGAATTAATTTTATTGCTCTTCTTGGCACCAGTGTCTCTAAATATTTCCACAGTTTCCTATTTGACTAATTTTTCATTTCCTGCAGATAGTTAGCAAAGTCCTCATGAGATATAGTTGGCCTTCTGGGGCTTTAAGGCCTATGTTGGTGTTGAAAAGTCAGCTTTATCCAGAACTCCAGTTTTGAAGAAGTGCAGTGGTTTTTAATCAACGTGGCTTTTTTGAAAGTCTCTTACCTTTTGTGTTAGCTTTAGTATAGACACCACAAAGCTTCTGAAGAATTTCAAATAAATTTTTTGTTCCATTGAAGAGTTCTTGAAGCTTCTTGAATTTTACACAAGAGTAGAACAAAGTAGCCCTATGTGTTTTCACGAAGTAAACATACAGTATAACTCTTTTTTAGTCACTGACAGTGTCTTGAAATTTGCACACCTGGCAAAATTTCTGATACAATTTATGTTTGTTTAACATGTGCTTGTTAACTGCTTCACATTTACCTTTCACGAAGGCTCCAAAGACACCTCTGCAGAAGAGCATGGATCTCTTAGGAAAACAGCTATCCTTGTATTCCTTTGGTATAATAGGTAAGAGGATTTTGAAGGTAAATGAAGGAATGTGTATAATAATTATAGATTATTATGTAACTCTTATGTCTTCCCTGTTAAATTGTCTTGTGTTCTGATTCAGGGTGAGCATAAGTGAGCACCTTGCTGCTAGTACGATTGTGTAACTAGGCCAGCAGAAACTTTCTTCACTTTTGCCATACTGACAAAATTATGCTCAGAAAGTGAGGGAAACAATAATACTGCTGAAGCCCCAAATTTAGATCTTTGTAATAGCATTGTGATGAGCTTGGTTGAGGGGGTGTAGGTTTCTTTTTCTTTTTTTTTTTTTTTTTTAAGCTACAGTGCATACTGGTATTTGTCAAAACTACTGTTTTGTTTGTAGGGGTTATCATGCTGGTTGGTTGGTTGCAAGGAAAGCATATCCTTGATATGTTCACAATTGGTGTGAGGTAAGATTTTCTTTTTTGTGTGCAAATAGCATAGTTCATCCGTTAAAGCAAGTATTTGAAAGCTAATGATATATATTATAATGTGCTTGCACACAGACTCTACTTTTAAGTTCAGGTAAGTGACATAGGGCAAAACACTTTGTGCTGTAAAAAGGCAATGACTGTTCATGTTCTTTTTACTGATATGGTATGTACTTCTCAGTCTCTCAAACCATGCAGTTGTGTGGTGATTTCTGAGTGGTTTTTGGAAGATCAGTTAACAGACAATGAACAAAGCTGTATAATTTAGATTTCCATCACTGAGTAAATAAAGAAAATGCAATTTTATAAGGGAAAACTTGGAGTAACTAGAATCTTCCATTATATAGTAGTTCATTAGCTTGTTTTCTAGAATGTTACAGAAATTTAATCCCAGGGTGTTGGCTGTCGAGAATAAACCTGAGTTTAGATGATCTATCTCTACTCTCAGAAATGTTGCAGATTGTATTAATTACATGGACAGCGCATAGGACAGCGTTGCTTCAAGAAACAGACAGGAACAGACTCTGGAGACTTGCATTAAAGTAGTGAGGCACTTGAACTGCATCTTTGAGCATTGTGTAGTGAGTTACCGTGATGTCATTTACACTGTTACCAGCATTTCTGGTGGTGTGTTTTGTTTGGGGTGGGGGGGGAGGGTGTCTCCAAAGGACCTTCTGTGCCGTTCCAGCACTTAGCATACTGCCATATCATGATCTGGAAGTGACAGCTGTGGATCACTGGTCACTTGAAGTGGTAGCGTTTCCCAGACAGAGTTGTTCAGTGCCAACTACCCATATTCTTCACAATCTAGGCTGCTTTTCACAGTCCTAATTAGTATTTTGTGTATGCAGAACAGACTTGCAATTGATTTTTTTCCCAAACTTTCCTCATGCTTTTGCACAAATAATGAGTAGAAGTGTCTAAGCCATATTGGTGCTATCTTCAGAATGTGCATTTTGCAATGAAAGGTATATGCTGAGAATCAAATGGCAACTGCTTCCTTTTAACCTTGCTACACAAACAAAAAGTTCTTGACTGTAAGCATATCTTTACTGTACATTAATGTATGACATTCTAAGGCAAGATTTTTATATTTATTTTCGTTTCAGTTTGGCGGTAGCTGCAATCCCTGAAGGACTACCAATTGTGGTAACAGTGACACTGGCCCTCGGTGTAATGAGAATGGTCAAGAAAAGGGCTATTGTGAAAAAACTGCCTATTGTTGAAACTTTAGGTATGACCAGACTAACTTAGGGATAATATTTTGATACGAATGTTAGGTATCTTCAACTTTGTGCTAATTTCCTATTAATGAGTAGCATTAAACAGGTGTTTTTTTGTTTTGCTAGCAATGCGGTGATACTTTAAAAACACCATTTCTAATTTGAATGCATTTTACACACAGAGTTAAAATTCAGCTATGTGTTTGTTGGCCCTATGACCACTCAGTTTTGCACTGAGATGTAACCCAGTAGCGTTTGTGGGTTAACAGCATGTCACACTAGCAGTATTCTAAACTGCATGTGTGAAAGGGTGTGTAGAATGCTCTGTGTTCAGTGGAACAATGAAAATATTTCAGTGGAAATAATTTTAGTTTGCTGTTAAGAGATTTTTATTAAATAACATGCTTGTGAAATGTTTTTTTAGCTAACTTTTTAGCATAAATTTAGGAATACTATTGACAGTTGGAAAGAAATGCAAATATGAGTATTAGAAAAAGTTTTGTAATCAGTATGCGGCCTCAGAGTCTTGCTGTTCCTATTAAAACTTAAGTAGTTAAAAATGTTAAAGCATAAAAACATTCTATATGCATTTGCAATCATGAAACATAGTGCACTGGACACAAAAGAAATCTTTTTCTGCTGTGTTTTAATTTTTTTTTGTGCTTGAAGATCAAAAATATTTTATTTCTGATTTCTCTAGCTGAGTTTCATTGGTGTTGCAAGAGTTTCTGTTGGTTTTGCAATACCAGCTCACATTCAGAAGAAGGTCAAGAAGCTGCAACATGTTGAAGATGACTTTTTTTCTGAGTTAAAACAGCATATACAAATTTCACACTTCTGCAATCTTTTCATTCTCATTAAAACTGAAGTTTTAGTAGTAAGTTACCGTTTTTGATAAAGAATAACTGCTGTAAAGCAGGGTCTTAAGTTTCCTCCTCAGCAGGAGTCTTAATTGAGACTTTAATGTAGCTTGAGATATAGCAATATAAAAATAAGGAGGTAGTGAATAGAAGCATTTCAGACTACTACTGTATTTGGAACTTTGTCTAATAATTCAAGAAAAGAACCTTGCATATCTGTTTATAAGTAGTTGCAAATTGTCTGTCTGTGAAAAAAGAAAATGGGATTTAACATTAACAGTTGCAGTATTTCTAGAGGTTTTTTTGTCTTGAATATTTTTGTCCTCATTAGCTACTCAAATTGTTCTAAACAGTCCTTGTTTTACTAATTGGTTCTTTCAGGTTGTTGCAATGTAATTTGTTCAGATAAAACTGGAACTCTCACAAAGAACGAAATGACTGTAACTCATATTTTTACTTCAGATGGGCAGCATGCTGAGGTATGTAGTAGGGTTATATTAGACTTTAATTTTGGATTTTACTTCTGTGTGTATAGATTGGACCAGCTAAAGTAGTCCTGAGTATTGCAGGTAAAGTTCAAGTTAAGGAATTTTAAATTTGTTGTATCAAATCTCGGTTTCTCAACTTCTGGCTAATCCTGTTCATCCATTTATTCAATATTTCAGCCTTTGTCTCAGATGTATTATTCAAGCCTTTCATGATTACAGAAGAATTATTAGTATAATACGTATTTTACAGAAGAATTATTAGTATAATATGTTCATATAGCTCTTCATGGCTATAACTTGTAATAAAAGGCAGATTGAGAAATTTGGTGCTTTTCTTCAGTCTGGAAAGTGAGGCTACTTTTTTGCTGTTACAGGTGTGTAAAATAAAACTTCTATGTTAGGAATATTTAGAATAGGAGAAGTATCCAGCTTTTGGCTAAAAGACAGTGTATTTTGTGAGCCCTTCATCCCAGGAGCATACTGTCATTCCTACTCTTTGTAATGAATGGAACTGGAAGTAGGAGCAAGACATGAAGCTGTGGTTGCTGAGTTTGGGGAGTTGCTACAAGGCCTGAAGTAAATGCAATAAAAGGAAGAAAAGCAAAAGCAGTAGGAATGGAAAAGAAGCAAGGTGTGAAACTAACTGTAGTTTTATGGGAGTGTATTTTAAACAATTTCTTAAGTTCTCGACCTGTTTTTATTCAGGATTTTATTCACTTTACAGTTAACAGAAGGTCTTACTGACTTTTGTAAGAATAAATGTTGGAATCCTTTCTTACTCTTTCCTGATATTTACCTGTGCTTATTTAAACTTCCAGATATTTATTCTCTCTTCTTAGAAATCTGTAGAAATATATATTTTTTTACTACCAACATAATTTGTTTACATACGAGCAGAATCAGTTCCTTTTTCCTAACTGAAAGAGAATTTGAAATGGCCGTCAACTATATTAGGTACTTATACTGTAGCTCTGAACTGAAGACTTTTTCTAAGATTCTGATGGGAGGCCTACGTGTTATGCATTAAAAAAAAAAAAAAGTTTTGTTTTTTTTAATATCTCTTCGTTATCAGCTGAGAGGCTGTTTACCTAACTATGATTTAATTCCTTAATCCTGGATGAAAGTAGGAATCCAGCTCTGTACTTCCATTCCCATGCAGGGGTAGGCATTATTAACCAGGATGAATGAGGATAGGAAGAAGAAATCGGAAATTCCTGCCCCTTCCCCCAAAAAAACCCAAAGCAAAAAAAAAAAAAAATTCCCAAAGGCTGCAAGTGTGTCCTAGTAGAGTAAGGAAACAATGTAGACTGTGTTTTTATTTCTGACAAGGAATAAAATTGCTACTATTAAGTTTATTCTGAATATAAACTGCTGAGTACATTTCAAAATTAGTGTCTAATATATTTCATTGAAGAATTCAGTTGTTTTGAGAATATTGATTCCTTAATCTCAATCTGCTACGTTAGAAGTTGAGCAGGAGACTCCATTCATTTTGGGTAAAATCAGTCATTGTGAATGGTTGCGTTTTACTTTTTCTATACTTATTGTAAAAAGCTGAAGTTCAAACAGTTTATGAACTCAGTGAACACTGCATTTTATACTCCCTTTGACTTTGTCTTACAGGTTACTGGAGTAGGGTATAACAGGTTTGGAGAAGTGATACTCGATGGTGATGTTATCCATGGTTATAACAACCCATCCATTAGCAAAATCGTTGAGGTGAGATCTTGGCACAGAGAGATGTGTTTTAATCAGTGACTTAGCACAAGAGTTGTTTATGGTATTTACTTGTGTTCTGTTTTTCCTTCTCCCCTTCCCTTCCTGATCTTTTAGGCTGGTTGTGTGTGCAACGATGCTCTGATTAGAAATAACACCTTAATGGGGAAGCCAACAGAAGGGGCTTTAATTGCACTTGCTATGAAGGTGTGTACTTCACGGTGCTTTTTTCTTTTTAGGCAAGTGGGAAGTATGTAGAAATGAAGGGTTTTTTTGTTTTTTTGTTTTTGTTTTTTTGTTTGTTTGTTTTTTTCCCTCATTTGTGGTTCCTAGGTTTTTATTGCAACTGCTCATCTTCTGTATGTTTCTTACCTGTTGGAATTCTTTGGGCTTTGTGAAAGATGAGGAAGATACTCAGTAAGTTATTAAAACTGAAATAAAGTCTTTAATTGCACTTATTCTGCACACTTAATACTGGTTACTCTGCCTGCCACAAGCTAATTGACCTATTGAATATTAATTGTATTGTCTTTCTCCAGTTTTCACCAGCAGCAGTAATAAGTGGATAACTGATTAGTAAATACATTGGTACTCTTTGTGGCTGCAGCATTTAAGTGTTGGACATAGGCAGTTTGAATCGTGAAGACTGGTTAAATACGGCTTTTATTCTGTGACGCACCTGTTAGAGCTACTGAAAAGTGTGTAAAAGAATCTTAGTACTTGATTTTTTGTGATTGTGAGTAAACTTACAAAAGATAATAAAAGATGAGTTCACTACAGTATTTCTTTCCCCAAGTAACTGACACACAGGATGTATTATTTTCTTGCTGATTTCATTTTAAGTCTCTAATCTTTGCCTGGAAGGGACATAGGAACAGAGAATGAGAGTCTCACATTTGTTGCTGGCAGAGGAGGTGGTGATATTTAACATGTTGTGAAGCTCTTTAAGTACTTAAAGAATTGTTTACAGCAGGCTGCTGCTTCTGCAGCTTCTTTAATCTGTATTTTTTCTTGGACTTGGTTAAGGCTAGAGCATGGAAGGTGAGTTGCATCTGGGGTGGGGAAAGAACAGCATTCGGAATGGAAATTCATTTTCTCTGACTTGTCTGGAATCTTCATAGTGAGTTTCAGCTTAAAAGTTTAGTGGATTCTGATAATTAAAATCCCATTTCAGATTGGATCCTTTGAACTACAGGTCAGTGGCTTGCCCCCTCTAGATTTTGCTGCAGTCTTCTATTATTTTCTAGGCCCTTTAGCGGAGAAATTATATAGAAACAAGATAACAGAAGAATGCATTGGTGCTACTACAGCTACTATGTAGATGTAGTGTGTTTTGTCAGACTAAGAACTACACTGTTAGCTATTGCAAGACTTATGTTTGTGGGATGGTTGTAATCTACAAAGTATTCAAAGATCCTTGGATCAAAGTTACTGTGTAATCTTAAATCATCTGACTTATGCTGAAGCCTGAAAGAAGCTTCCAGGTTTTTTTCAGTGCTAATTTGTCAGAAGTTCATCTAAACTGGAGCAGAATGCTCAGGAGCACCTTTTGAGCTTACACCGATTTTTAACTAACTAATGATTCTTAACTAACTCATCTCAAAAAGTCCAACAAATTGTTTAGCTGTTTGAACACAGAAGGTCCTGACATTATGGTACTCGTTCTGTTTTATACAGGTGGGTTTAGACGGGCTCCAGGAGGACTACATAAGGAAGGCTGAATATCCCTTCAGCTCGGAGCAAAAATGGATGGCTGTTAAATGTGTCCACAGAACACAGCAGGTAAACTTCAATCACTGTTTCATTCTGTATTGGCTGTGTTATGTTGCTTTTTGTAGAACAGTTATGAATACTACTTAGTGTTTTCATTTTTCACTTCGGAGATTAGTAGAAGCTAGCAGTACAGTGCACAGTCCTGGGAATATAGTTTGATAATAGATCTAGTTTCAGTTTCAAGCTCTGAAGTGGTGACTGAGAATCACAAGAAATTCTTTCTGTAGAGGCATACTGGGAAATTATTTTCAGTATTTTGATATCCTAGACTTTGAATATATATCTGACTGTTTTCTTCCTTCTCCTTCCCCCTTAAACATCTAAAGCAGTTCTGTCAAGCTCTTTCAGGGCTGGCATAGTTACATAATTAAGAGCAAGAAGATGCATAGATGTTTAATAGTTAAGCTTTCTTTTGTTTGAAAACACAGGCTTTTTGGTTTTGATGTTGCCAGCACATTCCTCAGTGTTCAATGTCTTTTTCTTTTTTCTTTTTCTTTTTTTGCTGTCAGCAGTATCCTGGATTATCAGTACAGGCCATTCTTTTAACCTCTTTTCCATTGTTTCTTCTACTGCTTTCAGACACGTGCACTTGCATTCATACTTCATTTAGGGCAAGCTGAATATTTTTTGCTACAAATATTTTTGCTGCATAATTCCTGGTTTTGGCTAGTCTGGTAACTGGAGCCTTCTAAATAGTATGTGCAACAGAAGCTCAGATTTTGGCTTTATGAAAAATTTCCTAGTATTTGTGACCAAGAAAAATGGCTTGCTGACAGTATTTAAGTATCAGAGTAAACTCTGCCTTGGTGATAAGGCGTTTGAGTCCTTTTATCTATATGGAGAATATGATTGTATAATCCTGGTCTGTGTAAAGAGTACTGAGCGGGAATTGTTAAGTGATTTTTTTATCTGTGTAAAGATTTACTCTGTCTGATGCAAGAACGTTGCATTCTGTTTTGATATCAACATTTTTAAAAGATTGATATGATGAATGATTGGAAATTGATCTGAGGCAGCACTTCTTAAGGGGGGAAGGGAACTGATGAGTTGATTTACCGTTGGAATGGATATTCAAGGTAAGTGGTGGAATCTCAATCCCTTGATGCCATCAAGGCTGGATGGCTGTCTGAAAAGTATGTCGAATTACTAGGTGTTTAGTTCAAGGGTGAAGGTGATGTTTAATGACCTGTGCAAGAACACAGGTGGTCAGATGATTATGTACTTTCAGGCTTGAAATTCTGTATAGGTTTCCTTTCTGTTCTTTGTTTAGCCTCTTGAGATTATAAACAAATTGTGACCCCAATGTCTGCTGTGCATGAGGTCTAGTGAAATGAGACACTGGTTTTAGGTCGTTTTTTGGTGTTAATGTTCTTAAACGTACACTGTATAGAGAGATGTTTCTAAACCTAAGAATCTGTTTTTAATGTAATTTTGATTTGCATTACATGTTCTGAAGAGTTTTTAGGAAAGTATAGATACAAATGTCATTCTTGTGTGTGCATGTATATGTACTTGTGTGTGTGTGTGTATATATATATATATGTATGTACACAAATGCATGTGCACACAACAATTTTTTTTCCTTTTAGGACAAACCAGAGGTTTGCTTTATGAAAGGTGCTTATGAACAAGTCATTAGGTACTGTACATCATATAACTCTAAGGGGCAGATCCTACCTCTTGTTCAGCAACAGAGAGAGCAATACCAGCAAGAGAAGACATCTATGGGCTCTGCAGGACTTAGGGGTGAGACCATTTCAATGTCTTGGAATAACTGATTTTTAATGTCATTGGTTACTTGTTCAAAAAAAATTCAGAACTAAGAAAAAACATTTAGGGGGGAGTGCTACTGGGTTGGCCAGTTTTTCTTTGAAATGGAGGAGAGTAGAAAACAGGTGCTGTGGTTTTAAGGGCTATATAATAATATGGTTAATTTTGCTCCTGCATATGACAGTCATGACAGAACAGTACATGACTTAATAGCTTCCATATCTCAGTCTTCTGTGTGTGTGTTTTTAAGTGAATAATGCCAAGGTGTGTCCATTTCTCTATTATTTTGGCTCCTGGCATCTTTGTGTGAGTTAGGCCAGCATAACGGATTGTGGGTCAGAAGATGTTATTAGGATTACATTTTTATCATAATAGTCTATGTAGAGTTTTCAAATACAACTGGCATCTATTATGCAAGATACATGGCTGTCTTTCATTGGTCTCTGTAAAGAGAAAGTACAGATACAAACTGTTAAATCTGGCTGTTAAGTCCATCAAAAGATGTTAAACATGAAGGTATGGGTAATACATGGCTCATGAAATCTCAAGATACAAATTACTAGAAACTGAAAGGGTATATCAGGAGTGGTACCACTTTGTGCTTGTTTTGTTCAGACAGTTTTCTTTACGCATCTACTTCAGGCCACTCACTGTCAAAGAGAATACCTAGCGTTGCATTATGTTTTCAAAAAAGTGAATTTGCTTCTCTTTTACAACTATGTCATTTAAATATATTGAAATTAAGATTCCTACTGTTAAAGTCACCTTAGAAAATATTTAGCATGTACTTGATAAAATCTGCCTAAATCAAAAATAAAACATTAACTGATCTCCCTTTCATATTGTTGCATAAAATACTCTGCATGTACACAGAAACCAAAAATGGAGATGCTGTTCTCTTTCCAAATGGTGAAAATATATACACTTTCATCTGAAAACAAATGGTAAAATTTTCTTTAAAACCTGAAATAGGTAGGGTTGGTAAAGAAAATATTTTTTAGAAGAAAGGAATATATGAAAATAGGCTATTCTAAATACTGAATATAACAGGCATTGCTGCTGGATTAATAAGAATTTGCAGTCTTTGTCCCAGTCTACTAATTCATTTAGGTCTCATTTCTGAACAGCTGCTTGTGATAGGTTCAGTTCAGGCAGGATACCCAGATGAAGAATTTACTCATAAATGTATTTAGCATTGAGGCCTTTGGTCAATATGCTAACATCTAGTAGTATGTCATTAGTTTTCATTTTGGAAAACAGGAGTATTAGCATTGGTATAAATTTTATTTTCAAATGTTAACTTATTTTTCTTTGTTCCCTAAAAGTTCTGGCTTTAGCTTCCGGTCCTGAGTTAGGACAACTGACTTTTTTGGGGCTTGTGGGAATAATTGATCCTCCACGGACTGGTGTAAAAGAAGCTGTTACTACACTTATCGCATCAGGAGTTGCAATAAAAATGATTACTGGAGATTCACAGGAGACTGCAGTTGCCATTGGTATGAATTATCCACTGACTTGTTTTCGATGTTGGCAATTGCCTAGTTAATTGTTATGAAATGTTGTGGATATTAAGTATTTAATGTCTGAGTTCTAGATACATAGACTGTATGTATATTGGGTTAGTGTGTGGCACAGTGAAACTGAGCGGGGGGCGGGGGCGGTCTGAAGTGATACTTCAGTGATTTCAGCCTATATTGTAGTTTTTCTGATTTTGTTTGCTGTTTGAGACAGTATGTATCAGGTTTGCTGTATTTTGCTATACTGCATGCTTAACTTCCCATTCTTACATTTTTACTTCCTGCATTGGGTGTGTATCTTATGGCAACAGAGAGAAACTAAGCCACTGACAGTGAGTGAGCATTTGGGATGAATATGGCCCTTTAAATGCTTTGACTCAGTTTTTTCCATCTAAGTTTGAAGTTTAAGTGCTTTTAATAAATATTTAAATTACTTATCTTAATTTCTTTTTACAATACAGTACCTTAAAATACAGATATTTTAACTAGAATATGAATCTTTTATGTACAGGATGATGATGATAGAAAGTTCAAAGTGCATGCAAAAAGTACATCCCGAAATTAGCAGTACTTTCACAGTTGGGATATCTTTTCCTTTTTTCTTTATTTGCTTTATCTCTGTGTTCGTTTTCTGTCTCATTATATTTGGATTGTGAATCCTTTAGAAAGGATTAGGTGTTTATGTTTATATGGCACCTGCCACAATGAGATACAGACCTTAAGACCTGAAAACAGGTTGAGGAAATAAATATCTGATTAGAATAGAATTGATAGCATGGATTTGTTTAAGAGTTTGGCTAATTTACTTTAGTATACTGAATCAAAATAAAAGGAAGTACTGCTCTAAGCTTTTCAAATCTGAAATTCTGCAGACGATAATAAGCATAAAAATACAATTTTGCTGCTTAATGTTTTTAAACAAAGTTAAATTATTATAGTACTGTTTTTGTTCTTGCTTTTGCTTTTTTTTATTTTTTTTTTATTTTTTTTATTTCCAGCTAATCGCCTAGGATTGTATTCTAAAAATTCACAGGCAATATCTGGAGAAGAAATAGATGATTTGGATATTCAACAGCTTTCTCAAATAACACCAAAGGTATGCTTTGATATACTATTTACTGAAAAGCAGTAAAAGATATATTCTGTATTGAGAAATGATTTTATATGTGGAAAACCAAAATATAACTTCTGAGATATTAACCGCATGGTTCTAATAGAAAAAAGTGATACAGTAAATTATCAGTCTGAAGCTTCTAGTGCCTTGGTGACTCACAGAAAGTTTAAAAAAAAAAAAAAAAAAAAAAGATTTGTGATACTTACTTTTGGTTTATTCAGTAATACTTGTTCTTACAGATTTTCCTTAAATAACTAGAAATAATTACAGAAGTTACTTTGTGCGTGTTTGACCTGAGACCCACATTGTTTTCCAGATATTTATTAAAAATCGTAGTAGGAATTCATTAAAACCATCCAGTAGGTTTATAATATCTGTGTATAGTCTAATGCAGCTGCTGAGAAGTGTAATTCCTTATCCTGCCTCTTGAAAAGGAAGAACAGATATGAAATGCTAATAGTATGGAATTTTGTTGAAAATGAAATTCCAGTTACTGAAATTCTAATTTAGAGTAGATCAGAGACAAAAAATACTGAAAAGTACTCATTCTAAACTAGAATCTTTAATTAATTAATATTAAAGCTTTGATGTATTAATGCTGTGCTACATAAAATAGTAAATTGAAATGTCCTGAGTGGCTTGCCGAAAGTGCTGGCAACAAGAAAAAGGGAGATTATTTAGAGTCAGCATTGCAGTTGCCTGCATAAATTTAGTCTAGGAGGTCAGCAGTGCAAGACATTATAGCTCAAGTTGGTTCACAATTTCAGAGGGTTTTAGAACTGAGTATACTGCAGATACCTTAAAAGAAGTAGTGCTAATTTTGTTTACCAGATCACACTTTGGGTCTTCTCTGAAGTTAATGATTTCACCCTATTAACAATTCACTGATGCTTCAACTTTGGAACTAATGGGAGCATAGTTGGACTTTAAAAATATTTTTGTATCCTCTAACTTTGCAATACCAAACTCTCATTTTCATCATTTGTTCACTGTACTTTTAACAGGTTGCAGTATTTTACAGAGCCAGTCCCCGACATAAATTGAAAATTATAAAGGTATGTTTCACTAGAGGCTGGAACATAGGACAATTACTGTGGGCACCATTTTGTGGTGCTTTTACTTAAATTATAATGGACTGCAGTGTGTCAAGATGAAACCTGAAATGCAGTTGGTTTGAAAGAGAAGGGTATTTGAAAATACTACCTAGGAAAATATGTAGTGTCCAGAAGGGATATGAAGCTGCTGGAAGGAAACAACATGCTTCTTTTCTATGTCAGGGGTTGGGGGCTGATTGAGATTGTGTCACATTGTAGTTGAATTGACTAGGAACTTGAGAGAACCATATTTCTGATGCTTCACAGAACAGGATAAAAAGGCATGAATTTCAAACCATGCCTGAGGTAATGCTTCAATTTGGAAGCTAATAAAAGAAGCTGACAAAGAGGGACATTCAATATAACAACTGGAACAATCAGAAAAGCAACAATAATGAGAAGGAAGTCAAACATTATGAGACAGCTGGAGTATATTGAGAAATATAAGAGGATGATAATGTTAAAATGTAAACAGAATGCTTTCTTTGTGTCATTTTCTAAGAGTGTTTTGCCTTTTTCTTAAACACAGGTTTTAAATATCCTAACTTTAGTATCTAGACTATCTGAATTTGTGGACTAAGATTTAACCTTAAATCTTCTATAAAAAGTTCATTAAGATATAAACAGCTGCATTTTTATTTATTTATTTTTAAATTTTATAATAGAATTATAAAAAGTTTGAAAAAAGCTTGTATCTTGAATAATTATATAGGATGGGTTATTTCAGTGAATAATTTAAACTCTTTTCCCTTTCTTTAGTCACTGCAAAATAATGGCGCAGTAGTAGCTATGACAGGAGATGGAGTGAATGATGCTGTTGCTCTGAAGGCTGCAGATATTGGTGTGGCAATGGGGCAAACTGGAACAGATGTTTGTAAAGAGGCAGCAGATATGATCCTTGTGGATGATGATTTTCAGACAATAATGTATGTTGAATTAATATAGGTACCTTGTGTTAAATAATTTTAATGAAATGTGGCCTGTGTTAAAAACGAGAAATTCCTTGAACTTGTAAGTGTAGCTGTTGTTAATGAGTTCTCAGGTAAGTAATTGATTTTTATGGTAATTACCCATATAACAGTCCTTAAAAAAAGGCCCAGGAAGATAACAATACAATGGGCAAATACAAAGTATTTCTGCCTTTATGTTAATATAAGAACTTATTTGCAAATATAGAACTTTTTTACTTTGGTCTTTGTGCAGTGGACTGCTACCTGTCATGTTAGCAGTACATACGTCAGATATAAACAACAAAGGAGGTCATGTGCATTTGTGCTAAAATACTGATCTGTGATTTTGTTTCTCCAAGTAAAGTTGTATTAGCAGTACATTTGGGAAGAAAGGTAATTGAGGTGAAATTGTGCCTCTGTTAATCCTCAGTACAATGCACCTTGATTTAATTTGTTACTTCAGGAACGTAAGTCTTACATAAAAATGAGATAGAGTATTTCTCTCAATTTAGGAAACTTAGAGTGGTATGTTTGATTCAGCTCTTTACAGCTGTTTTTGTTTCAGAAAAATAAAGGAATATAAGCTATTTAAATATCACAAATAAAAGTAAGTTACCAGCTTCTGATAACCAGCTAGTTGTTACTTGTTCATCAACTTACTGATACATTTCAAATAAATTAGAGTGTAGCTAACACAATCTTATTTTGCATTTAGTAATACATATGAGTCTTCAAGACAGTGATTATTATTGATGTAAGCTGGACTGCTATCTAGCCAGATGGCCTGCATTTTGAATTTGGTAGCTTTCTTCCACTTCCCCTTCCCTCCCCCCCAAAGTATAGCAATTTGCACTGTCTTTATTGAATGCCATCTTACCAGCCTCAGAACACTTCAGTTTGTCTGAAAGTACAAAGCTTGTCCTCTGGCAGGAGAAGTGAAAGATACAAGTACAACATGACAAAATCTAGCTAGGCAGTGGTATGTCAGACAGTGATCTGGGAGTTAAAAAGGCTTCCATACTGACTCAGTCAACTGCGCTATGCTGTTGTCCAAAAGAAAGAGAAGGGAATCATTTTAAGACATCTTCAGAGGAGTACATAAGACATCTGTGGTAAGCTTTACTGGGGCTTGATGAGTCTTTTGCTGGGATGCTTTGTCCAGTTTTGGTCACCTCCCTAGAAAAGTTCTAAATGAGAGAGTGAGAAGAATGGTGAACAGTGTAAGGAAAAAAAACTAATGCGCTTGCATAATCTAAGAAGAAAAGATTAGAGGGGATGGAGGAGGAATGTAAGAAGTTACAAAAGGAATTCTGACTAATTTTTTCTTCTTGGCTGTTGGGGGAAATGGAGGAAGGAAGTCAGCTTTATTTGCAGCAAAGTAGAATACTTTGGTTTAGGTATTAGAAAAAAATTTCTTACTGATAAAATAGTGATAATGGAATAGGCAAGTTGTGACACGTTAGAGATTGAAAAGATAGCCTGTATGTATTTGATTCTGCTGCACTGCAATGCATTAAGAATACATAGCTTTTGGAAGTCTTCCTCCTATACATCTATGTCTTTTTTATAAGATTTTTTTAATCATGTACGTTGAATCAGAAAGTCTCATCTGGGATGATGGTGAATCTTAATAAAGAGGAGATTTTACTAGTGAAAGTTAAAATAAGCAGTTGGAATGAAAATCATTGTGATAAATTTTATAGTAGAAAAGTTGAAAAACAGTAACTGTCAAAGTTAAGAACCTCAGTTCCACGCATTTCTTCGTATTTGCAATGTTGTGTAAAAATAGAAATTATTTAAGCTTTTATGTGATTTACTTTTTAAGCTTTTTGATAATAGCCTTATTTATCTAGTGGTATAATCTTTGTTTTTAATTGCAGGTCTGCAATTGAAGAGGGTAAAGGAATTTATAATAACATAAAAAATTTTGTTAGATTTCAGCTGAGCACGTAAGTTAAACATTGCAATCGGGTTGCTTCTAACTGCAATATCAGAAGCTTCTAACTGTATTGTGAATGAATGAAAGCATCATGAAGGAGATGCTCCGTAAATTCACATGAATATTGTAGACTTCACATAGTTTGTTGATATACTCTGCTAGAAAATATCAGTGGTCCTAATGGCGAAAGATTTCTGGTATTGAATTTTCAGTATTTTGTACTTGGTGGCTTGTTTCATTTTCAAAGAACCAAAGAATGTAATAAACAGACTTTATTATATATTTTATATATAATAATAGTATACACTACTATATATATAATATTATATCTTATTTATAACATTATTACAGTTATTCCTGTTAAGATGTGAAAAGTCAATGACCAACAGGATGGAGAGAAAGAGGACAGCTAGCTCTGGGTTCTTGTTTAAAGGGGATGTCTCTCTTCTGGCACAGTAGTCCTTTTCTTCTTAACTAGAACATGTACTTCAAATGGAGTGAACTGGGTAAACAGGAGGACAGTCTCTCTTTAGTTATCCATGTACTCGTTTGTGGGATGAAAGTTAGCTCCATGAAGCTGATTTCCTTTTCTTGTATATATTCCAGTGCATTTATGGTGCTAACTGTATTATCTGTAGATAAGACAGGAGGATGAGTTTTATATAAAGCCTTATTTTCAACTGTGTTTTGAGTCTCTTTCATTGCGTCTGGATTCAGGAACGTGGTTTTCCTTTTTGCAGTGTTGCTAATGTGTGTTTCTGCAGCATTCATGGCAGTCTGTGAGGGGTTGAGTGAGGTTGCAAAAATTAAAAAACACTCTTAAACTTGTATAGAAACTGGAATGAGTGTCGTATACTTTGCATCTTGTGCCTAGCGTCATGTGTTGGTAGGAGACTTCAAGGGAACTGCTTCTGTGGAAGATCTGAGCACAGATACTCTAGGAATGTATGCTTGCCTGTTAGGCTTGGGAATGGTAGCCTCAGGATTTTGAAGAATGAGTTACCCTTCTTTCTGCCCTTTTTTGCAGGCAGAGAACAGTGGGGTTCAGGAGAATGCTAATTTCAGAATTATAAGCCTTGCTCTCAGCTTGTAGGATCCGAAGCCATTTAATCTTGCACCAAACCCCATCAGTGCCTTCCTGTTTAGAGAAGTCTCTAATACTAAGCTTGCATCCAGCTATTCTGCTTTGCTAGTGATGAGTGGTTGTATAGGTATTTTAGGGAACTTGGGAAGTACCTTGCCTTAACTCTGGTTTGTCAGGCTGCTGGCCTGGTTTATCTCAAAAGTTAAAAAGCAGCTTGCTTTTGAAAACCATGTTTAAAAGTTCCACTTCTTGCACTGCTTGTTTGGAAAGAACACCAAAAAAGCATGAGACCCAGTTCCCAAAAGAAAAATGAATTAGGCGAAAGTGAGTGGTAACTCTGAAGTGTTATTTTAAAGTTTGGGAGATTTTTAAGACACAAATTTTCCTGTCTTTTAGTTGCTGAAATGCCTCTTATAAACAAGGACTGTGTCAACATGAGTATTCTAAATGAATCCATGCCTTACCTGTTAAATTTAGGATTACAGCAGTCATGATTTAAGTAGTCAAAACCTATTCATATCTCCTCTTAAATACTTGAAATGTTGATAGCAAAGCAGTTACCAGTGGATCTTCAGAAATGTTCCATGCTGACAGTTACAAAATGGATTCTTTCAACAGGAGTATAGCAGCATTGACTTTAATCTCACTGGCTACGTTAATGAACTTTCCCAATCCTCTCAATGCCATGCAGATATTATGGATCAATATTATTATGGATGGACCTCCAGCTCAAAGGTAAATAATTATTTTAATCTCTGTCAGGGGTCTGTAGTCCTTTTCTTTAAGCAAGATAAAGGTTTGCTAATAAACAAAAACCTGAAGTGCTAAACTTAAATGATAATGTATTTGAGAAACAGAAAGCAAACTCTTTATTTGAGTTACATGATTTGTAATATAGTTCTGTGTTCGTTTCTTTGGTTTGCTTAGTATCTAGCAGTGGTTGGGGCAACATGGATACCTAAAGATCCATGGATATGCCCATGAAACTTGCATGCAAGAGTCTGCCTTTCTTCTGGGCCCTTCCTCTGACCCTCTTCACTACAGGTGAGATGGAGGAGAGAGAGGTAGAAGGGAACCAGCAGTAGAATCCCTGGGCTAAGCTGATCAAGGTGACAAAAATGGGGGACACAATACTGCAGGTTCCTTTATCAAAATTACCAGATGTCAGTTTTATTAGTGTTTGATATCGTGTACTTCTGGACTCTCAATGTACTGCAGGGTTAGAATATTGGCCTGTTACTAATGCTTATAACTCAGTGCTTTGAAGGTGAGAATAGCAAGTGCATATTTGGATGAGATGATTCTTGGTCTGTGAAGAGAGGATAGAAACCTTTTTTCAACTCATAAGATCTAGTTCTTAAATCAGAATCAAGAAATTATTTTGTGACGATAAAAATCTAAGATGTTTTTCATTTTAAGTCTTGGGGTGGAGCCTGTGGATAAAGACGTTATTCAGAAGCCTCCAAGAAATTTGAAGGACAGCATTTTGACCAAAAACCTGATTGTTAAAATACTGGTTTCATCAATAATTATTGTGTGTGGAACGTTGTTTGTCTTCTGGAGAGAGGTATGACGTACAAAAGTTAGAGCAGTAACAAACTTAAATTAAAACTAAGAGAAGTCTTCTATACCAACAGTTAGAATTCAGAATTTGTATGTACTTAACTGCAAGTTTTATCCATGCTTATTTAAAAATGTATTCAGCTAGCAGATTAGAGAGGAAGAATTTCAAAGTAGTTTTTGAAATGAGGAAATACAGTTTTATTTCACAATCTCTACTTTAACATAGACTTTTCTAGTCTCAAATGTATTTGGGAAACTTTGGCCTATGGAAATTAATCATTTAAATCTTCTAGCCAGACAGTTATAAAACAGCCATTCGACTTTCTTTTTTCAGTAGAGAAAAAAGTTATTTGAACTTTTGGTAGTGCATCACAGAATTCCTTGTATTCCATCTGTCTGTTTGAATATTAATAAAGAGTCGTTAAATCGCAGCTTGGAGTTACAACATCTTGTAAGTTAAAAGCCTGTAATTCTTGCTACAGGATTTATTAAATTATCTTGGGACAAATAGGGGTTTTTTTTGCTTTCATGTACTAGCTAGTAGAATTTAAAATATTGTAATAACTTTGTTTAGTTGTTGAGGATTTAAAGCATGCTAAAACCATGTCATTTTCTCTTGTTGGCAGTTAAGAGACAATGTAATAACTCCTCGAGATACAACCATGACTTTCACCTGTTTTGTATTTTTTGATATGTTCAATGCTTTGAGTTCTAGATCTCAGGTGAGTAATTCGTACTGTCCATTTACACAAGCAGTATTTTTCTTCTAAGGAACATCTTGCTCTGCTTCAGTTTTGGGTATTTTCCTGCATATTTAATTCATATGTGCTATTAAGCTTCAGAGTTTCACATATTTACTAGGTAGGATTTCTTAAATTACAGCTCAATGCTAGTTTCCTTAAGTTTTGTATATGATGCAGAGCTGGTAGTAATGCTTCTGTCCTGACAGGAGCAAGGAAGAGGAAACCTTTAATAAAAGCAAAAGTGATGTTTGTTTGTATTGTTGTTTACATTTGGTTGGATCTCTCTCTTTCCTGAAAATTGTCAGTTCAGAATCTGTGCCAAAATCATTTTTTGAAGGCCTTAACTTTGTAGCTGTAAAGCCCGTAACACAAGGGGAACTCTTAAACTTTTCTTTCTGTATTATATTTTTGTTTTAAGGGGAAAAAAAACCAATCTTGTACTAGTTGGAGAAAAGGAAGATTGTTAATATACATTACTATGTTTACTCTAATTGGCACTGTTGTCTGTGAATCATGTCAAGGTCAACACAAATACTTCCTTATACTATAGGGGACACCTTCTCATGCATTGTACTTGCAGAAAAGTGAGCTCAGTATGCAAGTCACTGTGAAGACAGATTTGTACTCTATTTGCCAAAGAAAAAATGAAATCAGCTTGTCAAAGAACTTATTCTGGATTATCTTCAAGTTCAACAACTAGTTTTTATGGCTTTTTAAAGTCAGGATGAAAGATTGTTGTTATGAATTATTTTCTCATGTAGGCAACTAATTAAAATTACACATACAATGTAATGTTATTTATTTTATAGGCAAAATCTGTGTTTGAGATTGGACTTTGCAGTAATAAAATGTTTTGCTATGCGGTCCTTGGATCTATAATGGGGCAGTTACTGGTCATTTACTTTCCTCCACTTCAGAAGGTTTTTCAAACAGAGAGCCTGAGTGTCTTGGGTAAGAACAGTTCCCCTTTAACATTGTACATTAAGGATTAATCTGTACATGCAAGCCTGATGGTTTAAAGAGCACTTTGCAGCCATTTACATATACAAGGAATAAAAATGTTACTTTTTTTTTTCAAGAAGTCCTTTTAGGTGTTTTCTTTGGGAACCATGATGAAATGCATACATTCACAAAAACTGGGTCAGTACCTTCTAAGATTTCTTAGGTACTTTATGTTGGGGATTTTTAATGTAAATTTTGGTACAGGCAAAAGTGAAGTATAAACTTCAGGTTTTTTTAAACACTTAATCTTGCTATTTAGCAAGTTTTTCTCTAAATACAGATACCTTATTTAGATAGAAATCTTGATCCTTTAATAAACAATCAACTATTTTTCATAGAATAAAAAGATATGAGGATTTTAAGAGGCCATAGATATATTGCTGCTACTATCACTTAATGCTGTTGGCCTCATTAAGGCTTCTTATGGTTATTACCATTGCAATTTTCTGGACATAAAAATAAATGATTGCTATAAAATGCATGTTGTTACATAATTCTTTGGTTTTTTATTGTAGTGTCATTTCTGAGAATCTGAATAATAAAATTGTTTCAGCATAAAATCTAATTATCTTGCTTAGAAGAATGTTCTTTGTTTTCATGGATGTTAATAAAAATAGTAGGGTTATGCAATACTTCAAAAGGTTGAAATCTCATGCCTTTCCTCATGATTTGTGCATAAATGATGCATGTTAGTCTTCTGATCCTGCAAATATTTTTGTTTCCTTTCTCCTGAAATTACCCAGTGATTAGAAGGCAACATAAAAGTCATGCAGGTCTTGTTCTTTTGTAAATCTGTCCTCAGCCTTAAAGAGCAAATTTTTTAAAAATCAGGCTAATTATCTCTTCCAGATTTATTGTTTCTTCTGGGACTCACTTCCTCTGTGTGCATAGTGACTGAGATCATAAAGAAGTTTGAAAGAAGCAAGGAAAAGATCCAAAAACGTGGAAGTTCTTCTTCATCCACTTCGTCTTTTCTTGATGTATGATGCATATTGCATTCTTTTGTTTGCAAACTTAGGGATTGCGGTCTGAAGAGGTAGGAGAGAGCAAAACAATATTTGGAGGATAAAGAAATCCTGAGGGCTTTTGACAAGTCCTTTTTTTTCCACTGGCTAATGATGAACGTTCATGTTTCAAGACTGTTGAGAATTTAACTTCCAGGTGTGGGAGTAACAAATGAAATTATGCAACTTTGGTAACATTTTTCCTCAAATGTAAATTTACTTTTGAAATTGAATGGAATTTTGTGTGTGGGAGCTTAATTTAAAGAAAGAAGGGTCTACACCCTAGTCCCATTTTCTGCACTTAAGATATATAACTGTGTAAAATCCTTCTCTTAGATATAAATATTTTAGTTTGTTTTTATTTAAAACATTGTACTATTTTACTTTTATGGTGGTGGGACTTTGCTACTAATATAAGGATAAAAATTATTTCAGAGGCATTCCACTGGGTTTAGTCTTGTCACAAGAGTGCCATATTCCAGCTACTGTATTTATTTACTTTATCCTGCAATGTGTAAGCGGCTCAAGTACCTTGTGCTAAAGTTTTTTTTTTTTTTGTATCCTGAGTTTTTTGCACAGGATGTGACCGCTGTCAGATCACTGTTTTTCTTTTCTTTCTTTCTGTGATTGAAAAGCCTATACTGCAATTTGAAGTAAATGTTTGCTTTTCTTACTTAAGTGTGGTGTCTCAATGTTTTAAAAGTAACTGGCGTTTACACCAGATTGTTGTGCTTGTTTTGACATCCTTTCAGATACCAGCTTTGTTTCATGTCTGTTTTACTTTAGCTTACAAATGCTAGACCACTCAAGCAGTTATAAGCCAGGGTTATTGAAGTATCTTGTAGTATACTGAATTAAAAAATGAATGCACTAATTTTCACTCTAATGGCACAAAATTCCATTCCTCTTTGAGAGAAGCTTACATTTCTTTATGCCTCCCCTGTTCGTTCTTTCTTCCCAATCACAAAACAGTTTACTCTTACAGTGTAACTTACAGTTTTAACTTACAGAATGACCTTTTGGGGCTAGAAAATATAGTGGAGTCTTGATAGGATAAAAATAGTTTTAATACGTGGATGATGTCTGAATACTCTGGTATTCACTAATTAGAAACAATGTCTTCCTCCACACAGACTTGCAACTATTGCAAAATATTTTAGAACTTACTAGTAAATTGTCTAGTATTCTTCAGATGTCAGTAGAGACTGACAGTGAAAACTGACAATGCATGCTGAAGAATCTTTTGAACTAACTTGGCTTTTGGCATACTCTAGCTACTATACTTTTCACATGAGAATATCGACAAGAGATTGTCTTACCTGTGGGATTTGATTAATTTGTGGTCTGCAGTTGTCTTGGAGCCTCAGAAATCCATATACATATAGAAGTTCAGATAAACACCAAAATGTCTTGTTAGCTTTCAAGTGTTATTTCCTAGTCTTTAAAGCAAATTTATGACATACCACTTTCCTAGCAGAAGACTCAGTTTCTGAATAAGGTATGTCAGTCTAGAGAAGAAATAAAATTTCAGACCCTGAAGAACAATTCATGTTGCTTTCTTGAAGGGTGAATTTAATTGAATGAAATTCATTTTAAATACACCAAATGTAACTTTGCTGTTTTCCAGTGGAAGATGAAAAAAATAAGATTACTGTTTTAGCTCAGTCTCATTATTTGCATTGTAGACCTGCTGAACCCCATGATAGAAGAATGCTTGGACCAGGTGTATATGAATTGGGGGTGTTGTTTTTTCGGTTCCATTCTTGACTACCAGCACCAAATGGCAAGTTGGAGAGACTTTTCAGAGCAATTGTGAATCAACAATGGGATATTTTCACAAATATTTTCAGGGGAATTTCTTGTGGGGTGAAAGTAAGCAACAGTCAAGGAGTTCAGTTGTTTCTGTGGAAGCATGGAATAGAGAATATCTCAATTTTAACAACAACAAAAAAAAGGCTTTTATTATTTTTCCCAAAAGAAGATAGAAAACCTATCATGGCGCCAGAAAAATACAGTACATGTGTTTGATTTAACTTCTGAATGGTAACCCTAGAATCAGTAATTCTCTTCACTATATAAGATCAGTACACAGCTCTGTACTGCCAGGAGGTATATTGCATTTTTAAAGGAACAAAGAACTGCTGAATTCTGCTCCCAGAACACATTTCCAATAGAATAATTTTAACCATCTAGTCAGCAATCCCAAAAGTATTCTCAAAATGCTGTGTGATCATAGCATCCTTTTTTATCTGAAAGCAGAACATTTGAGTTATGCCAGTCTTCAGAACTAGGTAATTCAAGATACTGCTTCTCAACAAGTGTCAAGAGTTAATCTTAGGTTTTTCAGTGCTTCCCCAGTAAGGGATTCAGAGGAAAATTAAGAAATCTCTCCTGACGTGAATCACAAAGAGGAATCAAACATGTCTGTATTTTTATGCTGAAGATTTATTTTAAATGGGACAATTCACGTTGGTAATAAAAACCATAGGAAACGACAAGCTTGGTAAAATATTGTAAAATGAAACAATACATTGGATCACAGTGGATCAAAGGAAGATTTTGTTTGGTTAAGCATTTAAGTTTTAGTCACTAAAATAAAGAGCTTAAATTTAACCCTTTTCAACTTTGTTTAGAAAACAGCTGATGGAAATGTGACTTTGCGGACTGCTATTTAGAAAAGTTATGAAATTTCAGCAACTTGCTATATTGTTGAGTATGGGTGCCATCTGCTGGTAGTTTAATAAAAGTTTTGTATTTGAAGAAATGTTAAATGTTACCATCTCAAATTTTATCTCAAAAATAACTCTCCCGTAAATTGAATTAATGTTAGGAATATATTCCTATCTTACTAAATAGGTTATGGCAGTATTAACTCAGTTGTATGATATCAGAGACCATTCCTGTAATTTACAACATCTAATGTGAATTGTTTCATACGGAAAACCCTTCTTTCACAGCCTATTATGATGAACCTAAAGAAAGTGAGTTTTTTTCCCCTGGGTTTATAAATAGCTCTTTGTACTGCATGCTTTAAAAAGAAAAAAAAATTAAATAGCGTTATTGACTTTTGGGGGGTTTCCTCAAATTTAGGACTTCTGAGTTTTGAGCAAGAGTCAGCTTGTTAGTACTTCACACATCTTTGTTGTCTAAAACCTTAACCATGTTAAACTTTGAGTGAATGACAGGCAGACTGTCATGTTTCTTGCCCGTTTGACATCTGTACTGCACTCTTGATTGCCCTACAAAATTTACAGTGCTCCAGTAACTATTAATCAGGCCTGATGTTTGAATAGTACTACTGAGGTTCTGAATCAGGAACATCACAGTTATTAGTGACTAGTGCTCTCTGAAAGACAATCTATCTCCTTGACTGGATTTCTTAAAAACTAATGTGGATTATTTTCAATAGTGTTTCTATGCATCTTTCTCTGTGAGATTTAAGTATTACGTATCACTGAAACTTGGTGATAGTGTTCTCTGCTAGTCCTTATCACCTTCTTGGACAAGGTGTTTTATTTTTTACAATAGAAGCTTCCACACCACTTAATAGAGTAAGCATAGCTGCAGTTTCCTTTGGAAAAGCAAACCTTGTGTCACTTGGTAGTTCTGAGCATAAGACTGTTACATTAGGGCAACTTCCTACTTAATTCCTGCTGTTTGAGAATTTCCAGTGATTTTCCTCATTGCCTGAAATGCTTGTCATCACAAAAAAATCATCATTAATGCAAGTGCTCCCAGCTGTGCTATGCAGAGGCACACATTATCTTGGTTATTGCAGGTGCTTAATTTTATTTTTAATACCAATTTTTGAAGGTTCTAGGTGTGAAAACACTACTTAAGTAACAGTGGCTGTCAGCTGCAAGACCAGTTAGCCTGGAGGGTAGAAAGTTGTATCTATGACTTGTTTTTTTCTCTCAGCTTTAGAAGCAACTGTCAAGCACTCTTCTGGTGTAACCAGAACTGGAGTGTTAAAGTACACTGTTTAAATTAGCAGATGCAAGCATTGCAGGTACCAGTGACCTCTTCTCTACAAAGTATGACTGAAACAAAACTAAGATGCACCTTTTAAGTCTTAGACTGTGGAAAAGGACTCAAGGTCTGGCCAACTGCTAAGCCTGTTTAAGAGAAGAAATGCTCTAGTGTAATAAAAATGCCTTCTGTGTGAGGATAGGACAGAGTTCATCTAGTTTTCTTCACAGACTATTTTCACTTCTAGTTTAAGAGTGAGAAATACAATTGACAAGAAGCAAGACAGAACAGAACAAGATGATGCAGAAATCAAGCCTGAATTTTGGTAAGGACTGGGCGAAACTTTATTGATTAAAGGTAGAAATAATGATTCTTGTGAGCGTAAAAAAATAGCATATTGATTCTTCAGGAATAATTAAAAAAAAAAAAGTAAAAAAAGTAGCAGTTTAAGTTTCATACAAGGAACACACGGGGAAAATACCAGTTTAAAAAAAAAGCTTTCATGTAAATTGGCTAGTTTTGCTGAAAAGTTGGCTGATATGAAATACTGAGATACGCTGATGAAGTAGCATTTCAGTTTTTTCAGTGTTGCTATGATAACAGTATGAGTTTGCCAAGTAATTTAAAGTTCAGACACTGGGGTAAGTTCAAACAGGTCTGTAATTTTAATACAGCCATCAGAGAAAGAAGGCTAACTTGAACAACAGTTTGTTAATGGTTGTACAGTTACTCTGGATTAGCAAGCTTGCTATAACTTACATACACAAAGCTACCATGTGGTAGCAAGCCCTTACTGTCCTTATTTAAATACACTACAAGGAAGAAAAAAAAATTTCTCCCTGAATTCAGTACCTAAAATACAGAAGGCCCAACATATAGTCCATTTTCACTAGCTAAAGTTAGCTGTTCCTGAAAATGCAACCTGAAATGTCATAAAGACTGATTCTACAATGTATTTAAACTTGTCAATTTCCATTTTAATCTGATCTGTTATATATAATATACAGCATACCTAAACTTGTGTTTGAGGAATGGAGTTAACGATTGGAGGTTTTCAATGTTAGAAGTGTTTGAGGAGTTGGAGGAACAGCCAACAGTAAGTGTCCAAGGAAAAAAAAAAGAATTCCTCCAAAATAGTCCAGATTTGAAATACCAAACTTCTTTATTCTCATATTTGATACCTTAAAAAAAAGCTTATATACAGTATCTTTTTCATAAAAACCTGTTATTAAAAAAAACTGCAGAAAGAATAATTGTTCATACAGATGAATCAAGGACTTCTATGAAAAAAGCCTAGCAAATTCCAGTGCAGTCACATATTTTAATACAATTTTTCCATCTGTATGGTATTAAAAATTATTCCATGAATAATACTCTCAGTCATCCACTCTGAGTGACGCAAACCTATTAACATCACATGAAGGCTGAGTTTCTGGTATAGCACATCTGCTGGCCTTTGTCTTACTACATGCTTTCTTCTTTTTGCAGGACTCAGATTTGGTCTTGATCTTTTTCTCAAAGAAGTCTGGTGGTACAGTCAACTTCACTGTATTTAACAAATCCTGATAGAACTGAGTCATTTTGGGAGATAAACTAAATACATTTTCTGCTGAAGGTGCTGATTTAAGCTCTTGACACAGTCTGTGCACAAGGGTCCCACTATAAAGCCTGCCCAAAGGAAGGGGAGAATCTTCATTTAGAATTCTAACTTAACAGCGGATAACAGAAGCATGCTACTTAGAGAACAAACACACATTTAAGCTACATATAATATTCAGTAGTGGACTTCAAAGGAATACCTATTCTACTCAATATTTTTCTATATTTTCATTATCTTTAAAGAAAGAAATCCAAATATAGCAACATTGGCTCAGGGAGTTTACGACCCAAAAAATAAACGTGATGCATTTCATCAGGAGCATGTGTGGAAAGCAGATCTCCGAAACGTACTTACCTGGTTAAGTCTGGCTCAGGGAGAGGAGAGGAAAGTAGCTGGTTGAGATAATATCCCATCTGGAGACAGCACTGCCACTGGCAAAAAGAGTGTGCAGCATCTAAATCAAAGTCTGTATTTTGCGTTTTCTTCTCATTTGGAAATTGGTTATATGTAATGCTGTCATCTTCAAAACATGAAACTGTGCGATCTAGATTATGGATGGATAAGTGACATGAAACAAATTCTGCAGTGAACAATGTGGAAAGAGTTTTATAAAACTTGAACGCTAATAGCTGTATTTCAGGAAGCATAAGTAGTAATGTGTTTTTGAATGTCTGAAACTGAAATTTGAGACAGTAAGAATTCAAGCATCTATCCATGAGAATCTTGAATTCTGAGACCAGCAATCCTACTCATCACGTAATTTGTTACACTAATCTGTGTGTGAGTGGATCAGTTTGAAGAGAGATTCCCACCTCATTCCAGCCTATCTGGGAAGCAAGTGGCAAGCATGTCTATCTACCTTTTATAGTCTAGAAGCTCAAGAAAAAACATAACCTTGGCATGCATAATCTCTTTGTCATCAAATCATGGATTCCTCCTGAAGGGAATGCTAGCACATGTTCTTACTTCTAATAGCTGTGAATATTACTGAAAGTACTAAGTACTCACAAAAATTGTTTCACTTTCAAATTCTCTCAGTGCACTGGTAGATAAAGGCTGCCTGCGCAACTTAATGCATTTTTAAGTGCAGAAGATTAAAAAAAAAAAAAAAAATCTCCTGAAAGAGAAAATTCACGTATCAGAGAACATATAACTGGAGTTACTCTCTTTTGATGCATGAATACATTAAGTCTGCAAAAAAATGTATTTTGCATTTTTGAACCTTCCGTCCTAAAAAACACTTACAAATGCAAATCAATATTTTACAAGACATAAAAGCACTGTTTCACCTACTGTGTTAAACTGTGGAATAGTACTGCTTCTCTGCTCTATATTAATGCAAAAAATATGACACCTCAGGTTATAGTGTAAATCAATGCTAACTCATGTGAATTTGGACAATTAGTTAAGAATAAATGAGGAAAAAGCAAGAGTTAAGGAATACATTTTCATAGTAATTGAACATCTAAAATTGTATTCTCTAGAGACATACCTGGATCATTCGTTGTCCTGTGCAATTCCCTAAATATTATCATTAGAAGTAAAGCCTTTAACTGATGCAATTTCACTTTTGGTTCTGAACTACGTGTCCAGTAACAGGTTACAGCGACAGGGAGCTGTAAGTGACTGGGGACAGATTCCAGGATAGTCATTTTCACTCCTAGAGTCTCCAGCAAAAGCATTAGACGGCATGACCTGGGCACCTGTAAATAAGCAAAAATTTGGGAGTAGAAAAGTAAATGGAACAGACTTTATTTGCTGTGAGCAAGTTCTTGCTATTTCCAAAATACAAATGAATTTAAACAAGCCAATGCTTCAGGTTTTCCATAAAAATATGGTTTTGGTAAGTTGCACAGACACTCTGAATAGGACATACTTTTGAAATGCTACATAACCTTTAAAAACAATACAGCTAAGTTTTGGGGAGAAGGGTAACAGCAGATTTTTACAAGTGCCTGAGGTCAGTTAGATTTTAAGAGGTTTCAGAGTCCCCTGCAAAATCATGTGACTTAATTTACACTTTGCCTGTGCAAAAATTAACCTGCTTGGAAAATCTAGTAACCATGATGTATTAGAGGCACCTTGACATGACAGATAAATATATATTTTCATTTTCATTTCATTTTCAATTTCACTACGTGCCTTTTAGAAGTTACTTTTACTTTATGAGTTGTAATGCTTATGCATATTTTTGATATGCTGGGAACACACTCACCTATAATAACAATGAAATCTTCTATGTGAAGCTTGTATTTATTTTCACTTGTAAAGTATGAACTCACAGCACATGTATAAAAAGAGGCTATGTACCCTTTTTGTGCTATTTAACTTTTAAAAAATGTCAGTATAGTTTTAAACAGCAGCCTGTTCAATTGCAGTTAACCTGTTTTGTGAATCTGGATTAGTATGGTTTTGCCTATTGTTAGGCAGCAAATCTATGGTAGAACGCAAACTGAAATTAGTTTTGCCTGGAACAGTTTAACATTTTAAATGCAAGGTAGTTATCTCTTCTTGTAACCTTTTGCTGAATTGATAATTCCCATATATTTAATTAGAAGAGTTCATATAATAACAAAACTTGAAGATCAATAAAATGCATACATACCAAGACCAAAGAAAGATGCCATTAATGTTTTTTTAAAATCCAAAAATGTGACTTTTCAAACTCTTTAACTGTTCGTATGTTATTTGAACGAACAATAAACCTGTGTAAAATGATCTGAATGCAGATCTCTGGATCCAGAGCTATATCCAGCATTTAATGGTCAGAGTAGTGACAGACTAGTATCCTGTATGAAATAGGTACCAGCAGGTGATAAAAATTTTCATCAGAATAATGTACCAATAACATACAGCACTGCCAACACAGCTGATGTGTTACAGCTGATCTGAAAGCCAGAACAGATAGAGGACAAGACTTAAATATGCAATATTATATATAGTTAAATATACAGAATTGCCAATGGTAAGCTAATGCTTACCAAGAATTGCTAATGGTGGAACTAACCCAGTACACTGTTCCTTTCAAGTTGTTTTTCAGATGCTATTCTGTCTGGCAAGTAGCAGCTTCTGTTAAGTCAGAAGCATACTCGCTGCAGACAAGACTACAGAACTGTTGGGCAGTTGGAAGGTTCACAGATGGAAATAATGGCAATCTAAAAAAAGTATGTGCCAGATTTTGTTTCAGAATATTGTTTTGAAACATTCGTAGCTTGACCGAATGTAAACTAAGTTTCTCAGTGTTGAAATGCACTTTTCTGAATTTCACAAAAATGTTGAGTTCTTTCCTAAAATGATAAAAGCAAGTATTAGTTTAACAGACTACATAAGGATGAAAGAAGGACATATAATGGAAAACTGAGGCAATGCTGAATATAGGCATTACTAACTTTTCCCATAATTTCTTGGTACACTCAAAAAAAAAAAAAAAAAAAAAAGAAAAGAAAATTACGTAGCTCCTAAGTATTACAGGACAAGCTCAGAAGCCTGTAAGTATCTCTGTATTGAGTATATACTTATTGTGGGAGTTGTCAGTGAGACAGTTTAGTGCAGGCATCACATTTAGGGATCAGTTTGTCAGCATGAGTCCCAACTATTTTTTGTCACTCAGAAAATATTATGGTCTATATGTGGTCTGTATATGGTCTGTTGTGACAACCATTTACCTCCATTAATTTGTCCAAAGGAAAATGATCATCACAAAAATCTGTGGGTAGACTTGCTGCTTGAACAAATGTTTTTTTGAGTGTCTTTTGGATTCTGTCAAATTCACATACAACTGGCAGCTTGTTGATCTGCTTACTTGGAGAAGCAGCTTCGGTAGTATGAGATATTTTCAGAAGCATTCCATAGATAACTTGCCGAATGGGCAAAGCTGTGCTATGTGCGCTGGATCTCTGCATGTTCTCCACCTGAACGTGGAGGAAGGTACTTCTTAAAATCAGGGCATCACTGATAAATGGGGACAGCTCACCTTTTGCCAAAGCATCAAGTACCCACTGTGGTAAGTCTGATTTCCTAGCTGCTTGAGATTCGTACTTTCCATGCTGAAAAAAGTCCTCGAGATTCACATCAGATGGCGTATAGCCTTCCATTGAAGCGTGCAGGAGCTCCCTGATTTCTTCTCTCTGGTGTTTCTTAAGATATTTCAGTACGTCTTCTATAGCCTCCGTTGGCTCAGCAAAACGAGAGAGCCAGTTCAGAAGTCCCTGGATGCGGACGTGCTTCCTCCCCTTCCAGCCACAGCATCCACCTGGCAGTCGCACCTTGCTGAAGAAAATCTCAAGAGCTGGCAGGTTCACGTAGTCGTTCCCGTTCATGACGGCAAAGAGCGGCAGCAAGGTTTTGTTCAGCCGACCGAAGTGGCTGCAGAATTTCTCTGCAGAAAAGCACCTCGCGGGAATATAGCAGCCCAGCGCGTCGTCGCCGCCGCAAATGCTCTGCCACTGGAAGTGGCTCAGGGGGCAGTAGCCGGCGCTCAGGTCGAAGATGCAGAAGTCGCTGTCCAGCGTCAGGACGGGGCAGCCCCAGCGGTTGGCCAGGGCGGCGATCTCGCGGTCCGCCTCGGCGAAGCACTGCGTCAGCGGCACGCCGAGCCGCCGCAGCGCCTGCACGAAGGCCTCGCGGGCCAGCAGCGGCAGCAGCCCCCCGCCGCCGCCGCCGCGGGAGAGCCCGTGCGCCGTCCGCAGGCGCTCGGCGGCGCGGCCCCGCAGCGTGGCCAGCTTCCCGTCGGCGGCGTCGCGCCCGCCGTCCAGCACCACGTAGGGGGCGACGCCGCAGGCCCGCAGGCTGCCGAAGAAGGCGCCCACCGCCGCCGCGAAGCGCCCGTAGTCGCCGCCGTGGCGCACGTCGGCGCCGCAGGCGAAGAAGAGCCGGTGGTAGAGGCTGCTCCCGTCAATGACGAGCTTGGTGCGCCGCACCCGCACGGCCGCCAGGAACCCGCCGTGCTCCTCCACGAAGCCCGTCAGCCCCGGGATGCCCATGATGGCGGCAGCAGCGGCGGGGGGGGGGTGGGGGGTGTAACAGCTGGCCGGCCCCAACGGCCCTGCTCCCTCCCGCCGCTTCCGGCCCCACCAGAAGTGACGCAGAAGCTACGGCCGTAGCCGTCCAATCAAAGCTGCTCCTCCGCTGGGGGGCGTGGTCATCGCGCATGCGCGGCGTCTCCTAGCAACGGAGGGGCAAACACGGGCCTAGTGCCGGCTGGGCCGTGGAGCCTGCAGTCTCCGCGCGTGCCCCGAGTTTGGCTCCTATTCGGCTCCGGGGGCTTAGGCCGGGCAGGTAGGAGGCTGCGGAGGGACGGGCCGCCCAGCGGCCTCTTCTCTCTGGCTCCTCGGTTGACGGCAGCCCCGGCGGGGTCCGTTAGTAAGGTAACAGTATCTCTGAGGTTATCCCAGGAGATCTTGGTTGCCTAGATGTGTCCGTGATACTGATTTGCTTCCTCGGAACAGACAAGGACAGTTGAGTGTATTTGACCTCGTTCTTGCCACCACCTGTGAGCTGCTTTGCTGCTGATGCTACAAATAAAGTCTTTGTTACTTATTTTCACTCTGGTAGCAGGCAAAATCTGAGCCAGCTGAGGTGATACTACTTTAGACTTGGGTAGACTTATGAAGATGTTATAGAAAATAACTGTGGAGATAGTGTTCAAGAGCTGATTTTGTTTAAATTTTATAAGGGGAAAAAAGCCAGGAGAAATATCCCTATTAATTTTTATTTCAAAAAGAGAAGAGATGTAACATAAATAAATATTTTTGGGAGGTTTAAATGAGCATGCCAGTGAAGTCGCTGGGGAGAGGGGAAGGATTCAAGGAAGTAAATCTGGAGATCTGAAATTTAAATGTTAAAGCTCTGCAAGTGGGGGAGAAATGGTGACTGATGTACCAGAGGGATTCTTAAGAAATAAAAAGAAAACCTGAAAGAACTGGGAAAAGGCCTTGGTCAGCAAAGAAAGGTTTGTCTTGGAAGCCAGAAAGTGGAGAGATACGTAAACTGTTGTGGCAGAAAGCTGAAGATTATCTGAAGGAAATTAAAAACAGTATCTTCCCTTCTGATATAAGCACAGGGAAGTCAAGGGAAGAGGTGGAGGCATGCTGTGCATGTGTGGTTGGAACCATGAGAATGTAAACAATAACTTTGCCTTAGCTTGTAATAGTAAGGAGGAGGTGACCTAACTCTAGCCAAGGAGGAAGGGAAAAAAGTAAAAGTGAAAGCAGTGTAATTCCATTAGTCTGGCCTCAGCGGTGTGCAATGCTGCAGAATGAGGTTTGGCTGGAAAAAAGAAAAATGGAGAAAATGTACGGTGGGATTACCAAACTATTGTCAGGCTGAACAGACAAGGGTTTTTGAAGAGGAAGGGTCTTTTTCAACAAAGGTTGTTTGTTTGAGTTATCTGTAGTCATCCTAAATTTTAATGAAGCAATTGATGTACTGCTGCTTGGGAAATTGTTATTCAATTGAAGAAGGAGATTGGCACAAAAGTTTCAAGAAGGTTGGGCTGAAAGGCTTGAGTGAGGTGGGAGAGGCTATTAGTTAATATACTTCTTGAAAAATCAACCAGTTCTCCAACTGAGTCAGGCTCTAGTGTCTATTGACTATCATGGGATATTTCTTTCAAAATGTGATGGCTTAGCAATCCAGCCTTTGTGCGTTCCATTAAAATCTGCCTGTGACACCGCTGCTGCAGTCATTGGTTTCTGCCTATAATGCTACTTAGCAGTAGATACCAAAGCAGTTTACAAAGTGATACTATTATCCTTATTATAGATAGGGGGAAATTGAAGCATAGAGAATAGAAGGTGAGAGGTTTGGAAATAAAGCACAGCAATTAGTCTCAGTAGGGCACTCTGAAGTGTGATATTGTGGTGTAAAAGACTGTGGCACACTCCTGGGGTCAGGTAAATATCTAAAGTGAGTAGTGACTATTATCTGGAAAGAAGTGACAGAGATAGCTCAGCAGTTTTTGTAAGTGTAATTATTTCAAAAAGTTATGTGTTTTATAACTGTTCTATCTGGAATTTATGAAGGCATATACAGACATCCATAAACATAGGCTTCTGTGGAGAACAGTAAGTGAAAAATATGTAAACTTTCTAGATTTGGCAATGTAATATTTTATGGAGTTTGTTTTTTCTCCTGGCAACCTCAGCATGTTCCATTCATACTTTCTGAGACAGAGTGGGAGTTACAGAAGCAATAAGCCACTTTCTAGCTGACATTTTTCGCTTACCATTTGCATTTCAAAATTTTCTCTCTGAAGGAGAAGACAGAAACAGAATCTCAGGAGTCTGTCTTTGTTTAAAAAATATACATAATTTGTATCATTGTTAAGATGGCTTGTAGTAATTAAAATTTGGCTGTGCTTCATAATACGGTGACACTGCCAAGTCAAGCCCATTGGCACAGTGTGCCAGCAGCTCAGCAGATGGATGTTGAAATAGGTTCATGCACACACAGTGTTATTGTTATAAAATACAGAATCATAATCTTCATTACGGCTCTGTAATTGTTAGGAAGTGAGGACTATGACTTGTAGCCAGCAGTAATGCAGATTTTAAAATCAAGCATTTTTCATTTTCCTTTTCCAAAACAACAAAAAATCATTTTCATGTGCTTGCATTGACTTTAAAATGCCATGCTAACAAATGCAGTGGAGTGACCCGGCACTGCTGCAAGCAATATCAATAGTAATAACAGTTGCACTGATCATAGGATTTTATAATACCTTTATTTGTTCCAAAGGATCCTGAAGCACAAATAATGCACACAGAATCATAAAAAGGCAAGGTAGTGAAAGCAGTATTGTTTTTTCATGTGCCGTGAAACACCTACCCTTTGCCATTTGGAATGAGGAAGGTGAAGGAAACAAGCTTGTTCTAAAGCTGCGTTTGATTACTGAAAGCTGTGGAAACACTAGAGGCTTGCCTTTGTGGTGCCTGTGTTTGCAGAATTAGGCCCTCAATTAAGCAAGAATTACAAATCAAAGCTGAGTTATTATAAGGTGGATCAAGAAAAGTTATTATAGCAAAGGAAAAAGGAAGGTGGAAGAAGTAGGGTTTATTGAAAGTCTTGAAGGCTTGTTAGTAGTGAGGAATCTCTAGTTTTCAGCAGATACTAGTGGTGAATCACGCTGAAGCAATGAGGCCAGCATTGGAATGTGAGCAAAAACAGTTGGTGAAATCTGAGGGGCGAGTAAAAGAGCACGAGAGAACAGCTTTGTAGATATTGATGGAAGCATTCTCAAATTATGGATGGAGATTATGCTTCAATATACACAGGAATCACTTGACCTGCTGCTGAAACACAGATATTTTTGGTTTCAGATACTGTGGAGGTATAAACATAGGATACAATTCTTTGTGCCATATCCAGGGGAACTGTAAGGTGAAATACAGGTGTAGTTGTTCCTGTTTTTGAAAAAAACACCGGAACTTTTAAAGAAATGAATGTATAAATGTGTTTTATATCCCCCATCCTGGTCTTTCAGTAAATTCATTTAGTATTGATATACCACATCTGCATTATCTGGAGTTTCCTTTTGAAGTCTGGTGCCCACAATTTCATAGATAATGTTTCCACTTTAATTTGTGTTTCACTGTTAAGTTAACCCCTTTAAGCACTGTAGCAGAATTAGATGAGCGTTTTAATAAGAGTAATACATTCAGTCAAATCCATTTTTTTTTTCTGTTTCATGTGTTTCCTGTGAATGTCCTTGGAAGAGTAAGAGAATTTGAAAGCTGTATTCTAGAGAAATTTTTGTCGTTTCTGTTGCACAGAACAATGCTGAAATTTCAAGAAACTGCTAAGCATGTCACCATTGCCAGGTCTAATTCTGCTTGCTCAGATGCTGTGTTTGCGAGGAGATACACAATTCAGAGGAAACTTGGCAATGGAAGCTTTGGAAGTGTTTATCTGGTTTCTGACAAGAAAGCAAAACAAGGAGAAGAATTGTAAGTAAGCACTTCCAATACTTTAAATAAAAATGTTTGGACCATTTTTTTTACATTGTAGATGTTTTCTTTGTATTAATTTATTTCTCATTTCTCCATTTGGTGTTATCATGCAGGCTTAACAAACACACTGTTTAACGATAGTGTTAAATAGGATGAGGCTTTATGATGACTCACATTTCAACTGAGTCTGTTTTTCTTTAATATTTTTTCAGATATCAGTCTGTCTGGTGCTTATATCTAAGTGCTTTTAATTAACTATGCAAGATAAAATGGAGGTAGTTAGAAAATCTATGAGCCATAGTGATGTACATCTCCAAAGCTATGTTACAAGTAATTAAAACAGTAAAAATGCATCTGAATTACCCATTCCCCACTGTCATACCTTGGTGGAGTTCCTAGTATAAAGTGTATGTTGTAAAAGGGACCCTTGTGCTGACTCAGAATGGAGGTAAATTTCATCACTGTCCTGACAAGAAGCAGAGCCAAAGGTAAATGCTGGGTTTTACAGATTTACTATTCTTCTTTATTTTATTGAAGGCTTACAGCTTTATAATTTCTAGACTATAATTTATAATTATATAAAGATACAATAAAATGTAACATATTATATGTAATATATACTATGTATATATTATAATTTTATAATTTATAGCTAAAGGTTTTATAATTTATAATTAAACTTCGAGTTTTCTTCTGAACACTTATTAAAATGTTGGATGTTTGCTTTCCACTCCATTTTTGCCTAAAAATGTGGAGAAAGAGAATCCCTAATCTAACTGAGTCTAACTACTGCAATATCTAGCTCTGTAATGCTCAGTTCAATTATACAGGCCTTTTAAAGCATTGAAACTTTAAAAGTGAGCATGAAAATGTCAGAATTTCTGAATGTCTATTAGTGGACTTTCATCTTCATTTCAGCCATTTTCTTATTTACTCCAGGTAAGTTTGTTGTAGCACCTGATTGGATGCTTTCAAGAATCACTTATGTACCACAGAAAGAAAGTCTGCTAAACTAACATTTTTTTTATGATTAAGCTGTACAAATGAAACATGAGAAGTAATAATTACAGGAAGTCTTTCAGTAAGTGTATAGCTTTTGCTGTATCCCTATTTGATAGCATTATTTTTAAATTGACGACAAATCTTGATTTTCTGCCTGCTTGAATTTGGACAGGTCTCATCAGTTCAGTTGTGGGTGCCTCAGTTTTGCCATTTATAGCAAAGCATTCGTGGCAATAGTACCTTAATAAATGTGCAGGCAAGACATGATTCTCTCACTTATTTTCCTTCTGTATCAATTTACATAGGTCATTGAATCAGGATTAGAGGCCAGTAAGCTTTTAGCTTTTTCTGTTTTTTTCTGTGTTGGCTTATACAATTTTTGGATCTCTCTGAGCCTTAGCTACAGTTTGCTAACTTTATGCAAAATTTTGATTAAAAGCTGGAGAAAATATTTGGCATTTTCTTTTTCTGTTAGCATTATTTATCATACAAATTAGAGATAGGAACTACCTGAGCTTGTAGGACTCTAAAGGCTCTAAGAATGAGTTCAATAATAGCAGACTTCAGAAGAATATGGAAATGTATATCTTCAGTTTTGGTATTTTTGACTATAGCTCAAGCTGCCAAACCTCCAAGACAAGCAATATGTGTTTTGCCTTTAAGTAACTATCTCTATTTTTTCTTTAGAATTTTCTTTAAGAAGTGTAATGTGTAGTGACTTTGTTCTGAAGATGCATTCACTGCCTGCAGCATTTCATGGCTGTCTTTTGACAGGGATGAGGCTGCATGTGTCCCTTGCCATCTTCAGGATAGAGGCTGAGTATCAGTTGGCATATTCTTTTTCTTTTGTTTCATTAGCCTCTTCCTTGTGACTACAACAATATTTAACAAGCCAAAATACTTTCATTGTAATGTTCTGTAGTTCCTCATTACACCGCTTGGGGGTAGTCGTATCACAGTTATTCCCCTCCAGTCTTCCTGAACTTGAAATGTGGATTGAAGAGTGGATTCCCCTAAATTTCTGACATTCACATGTTTAGCAGATGAAAAAATATTGGCCCAGGTGAACATGAAACCTCAAGCAGCATTTCAAGATAGAGGGTAGACAGTTTCTACTATTTAATGATATTGATTTCATAAGGTGGTAAAATGTACTAAAAAGGCACATTGTTAACACTGCTTTCAAATAAGAAAAGAATCTGTTATGGAATTGTACTGCTTACTGCATCCATCACGTTTCCCTTTGGGAAATATATACATATATAAATATATATTTCCAAAAGAAATAAAAAAAATAAATGATTCTGCTTCTCACTCTTTAAAAAATCTTAATAGTGCTGTGAAACCATTTTGGCAGATAAAAGGAATGGAGCTATTTAGGCCCTAAATTATCTCAACAGAATTAGATTTCTATTGTTATTGCTTCAGAGATGATTCAGAACATACTGAGATAAATGTTAGATACAGCATGAATTCAGTCACAGATAGTTTCCTGCAAATCATCTGCCCATCCCATGTAATAGATTAAAGCACTATGAAAAAGCATAAAAATAAACCATAAGAACACAGATTCCCAAGAAGTTAAATATTGGGTAATGATACAGAAGCTCTTCAAGAATTTATTTTTCAATTTTCTATTAGTACAATATCTACAGAATGAGTTAACCCAGAGACTAACGTTGCTTGTCATGTAATTTCATGTGTGGTCTGCATAGATGTGCATGATTCTAAAAATAGTTTTTGGGCATGCCTTATACTTCTTCGTTATCCCTAAAGGATCCTAGATATTGTGAGGGAATGATTACACACACAGTTGCTTCAGCTGGGAGGGAGAGTGTGATGATCTGGGGCATGCCTCAAATCAACAGACTCATTTCATATAGAAACTGTCTACAGAGAACTGTTCAGGCCAGCAGTACCTGCCTCCTGTAGAAATGTGTGCCAGCTTCTTGCTTCATTACTGCTAAAATTTAATAAAGCTTTTCCAGTGCATTGTATTTTGGGAGGCTGCTAAAATTCCTACTATTGAGTTGAAATAGCTCCATGTGTTTTCTGGTGAATTGTAGTACTCATCTGGAATTTTACTAATATTGATAAATATACATGCCTCAGCAGCTTTAGCACTTTAGTAGCTTTTTGGAAATATGTAGCCCTGTCTATACCAAGTATACCAACATATCTCTTTTGATTATCAGTCTTTATTCATTTTAATGATAATAGTGGTTATTATGGGTGGATAGGAGTGTCTAAGTAGAAAAAGGGCCTCAGTCCCATTGCTATATTAGTTTAGTTAGTGCAGAACAACAGAGTGTAGACCCAAGAGTTTGGGCAGAATCATTCCTCCAGGAATGGAAGTACTATGTGAGTACTGGTCTCCTCATTTGTTGCCATTTCTGCAGATTTGTCTTTCTTGCCTGCAAAAGGGTCTTTCTGCTCCAGAGCGGGCTTCCTCTTTTGCCTGCAAAAGGGTCTTTCTGCTCCAGAGCGGGCTTCCTCTTTTGCTAGCAGACCACCCAGAGAGTAGCGTGGGTTGCCTCAGAGCTCATGTCAGCTGCTGTTTCTGGCAGAAGAGGTAAGACAGACCTGCAGGGGGGCCAGACCTGAACTGGCTTTAGCTGAGGCAGCTGATAGAGGTGAGGAAGGGGCTGCTGAGCAGGCCTGAGAAATGCTGCTGCACAACAGTCACGTGCCGCTGCTGCTGCCCTGCTGCCTTGCAGGCCTGCTCCTTGGCCTGCCCTGGAGCTCCTCTGGGCTGGGTTATGACCAGGGGAGCAGAGCTCTCCCTTTTCGGGACTAACAGCTCTGGCAACTGTGGTTCAGTGTCCCCATCAACTGATGATGTGTAAAATCCTTTGGTGAGCATTCTGGGCTGCAGAGATCCCAGATATGCTCACATATCTGGCCACTCAAGGCTGCTGGATAGTTGTATGGAGGCTACAGCCAGGACTACCTGTCGGCTAGAGAGGAGAGGATGGTTTTAACAGTTACTTTGTTTGATGGGGCATTATTTTAATGCAAGTAGCACATGCATTTGGAGTAACAAATGTTAGATTCTCTATCTGTTTCCTCTCTCTTTATGAAACAGCGGCAAGTATTGCTGTTACTTGAATTAGAGTAGCACTGGTGACTCTCAGCCAGGACAATGTTGTTTTGGGTGCTGCAAAAAGCCAGCACAGAAGGATGGTCCCTACTGCAAAGACCTTACAGACAGAAGTTATGAAGGGAGATTTCATGCCTGGAAACAATGGAAAAATAGTAGTGAGGATGAAAGGCTACCGATGTGTTGTGACCACTGTCTAAGTGTTAGCAAGTTTTGTAGCTATCACACCACAGGAAAGTTTTAAAAATTAATTTGTAGGAGAATTAAGAGAAACTGCATGTGTGTATAAACATGGAGAGAAATTCAAATAAAAGATCAGGTTTGGATTATGCACTGATGTGTCTGGCAGAATAGTTTCTGTACCGACAGAGAAATTAAAATGTAGGGTAGAATGAGCAGAGACTGAGAATGGCTTGAGCTGAAATGCTGGCTAGTCCTTCATGTCAGGAGGAGATAGACTTAAACTAGATTTAGAACACTCCAGAGTAGCAGCAGAAAAATATCACAATTTGTATTTGCAGATAAGAGGTCTCAGAGATGCGGTGAAAAAGGGGGAAGGGTGGGAAACAAAGATGGAATCTACTGGTACATTAAAAAAAAAAATTGTCGGGAAGGTGAGATTCATCCAGAACATAGTGAAGGAATGACTTGAGAGACAAGAGGTTAGTCAGGAGAGGGCAGCATTATTAGAAGCCAAGAAGGAGGACAAGATTTGTGACAAAAATGTCTAAAGAGGTTGAAGAAAATCAGTAAAGGGACTAGTTAGGAACTTAAGAAAAAGCAGTTTTTGTTAATACAAAAGGCTCTTTCCAATTTGGAAGGATTTAGAAAGGTACAGGACTTTAAAAAAGCAATTGTAAACATGTAGGACATAAAGGAAAAAAGAGGGAAAATGAAGGCAGGTGATGAAAGATGAGTCTTTAGAGATGAGGCAGACATAAGCGTACTTATGAGAGGAAAGAGCAAGAAGACAAGTAGATGGGGAGAAGGGAAAGTGAGGATAAGAGAGATCAGAAGGTTGAATGGAGGTTCTTAGAGAAGTGGATCTGTTGGAGATGGCCAAATGACAAATTTGGTATCTCTGACGGGAGAAAGAGAAGATGATAGTATTAGGAGAGGAAAGAGAAAAATGAGGCAAACTTGGGACAAGAAGGTGGTCATGGTGGAAGAGAAAACTGGGTTATCCACTGATAGGAGGAGAGGACGATGAATCTTAAATGAAAGTAGGTAGTATTCCATTTCCTACTCAGAATTCGTATTTTTTCAAAACAAGCTGTTTATTGAGACTTATGTCTGTACTGTCGAAATGAGAAAGAATCAGACTATCTGCATTTTTCCTTTTACACCTAAAAAGTTAGATATACTTATACTGTTGAGCATGCTTCTGATCTATATTTCCATAATGTTGCCCTAAAAGATTCTGTACTTCATATTTTTCTTTGAATAAACTCTAGCAGTCAGCCGGTCTTTGATCTCATTCCAACACCTGTACCAATAGTTTGCCTCAACAAGATTATTTACATCTCCTGATTTAAATATCCGAGTCCAGCAATAAAATTTAAATAATACATGCAGTTAACAGTAATGGTTTCATAAAACAGTACATAATAATGTGAAGCTCCTCTGCTGAGAAAAGTAGAAGCAAGAAGTGATCAAATTTGCAGTTTGCTTAAAAGAGGTTGACAGAAAAAGTTTGTGAGCCGCTGTGGAAATGTTTCTCTCCTGTTGTTTCTGTAGGCAGTCAAAATCAGAGAATGACACACAGTGGGACTGAAAAGAAGAAGCACAATAAAAATCTTAATGTTGAGGAATCTACTGTAGAATTCACATATTGGAATTAGAAGATGAATTAGTTCTGAGGTAAAGATGAAAAATAACGGAAGACATTGGCAATACCATTCTCACCTTGAGTATTTAATTTAGTAGCAGGTGCAGTTCCACGACTGCACTGAGTATGACCTTACTGTCATGCATGGACCTTTTCACGGGGATCCTTCATTGTATGACTTCTTAACTTGTGTGCTGGAAATTGTAAAAACAAAGCCTTGTATTCAGAACGTAGATTGTTAGGAACAGAGTGTAAACAGATAACCTGTATGTGGTTCTGTGTGGCTTAGCTCTCTGTGGCGACAGAGGAAACTAAGGCTTCCATTTGAAAAGCTGTAAAAACTTGATCACATTTCTTTTTCTGCAATGTCTCCAGTTTTCTTCTGCTTCCTCTAAACATAGCTCCAACTTCTTCCTTCCCTGTAGTATCCCTCCAACATATGTATTTCCTCACTGCATTCCCTAATGAGTGGCTGGAAAGGTCAAGCTGTAGCGGTCTCTGAGTACATGCACAGATGACATGATTGGTATATGTACATTGATGATTTGGCAGCTCAAACAGCAAATTACTTTTGAGATTCAGGGGCCACTAATCTAGGTCTCTTGCACGTCCTGCTTAGCTCATTGAATCGCGTCATCTGAAAATCCTTGAGACTGCTACCATTCTGACAAATTTGGCTGAAACTGGCCAGTAGACCAATGTGTTGAGTAGTGTTTGTTAGTCAGATACTTCTTTCCTTCATAGATAAGGTTAATAAATATGGGACAACTGGATAAATTTTGAAAAGGTGGTTAGATAATTATGCTATGCATTATTCTGCAGTTTCTAGTGTATTTGATATTTAATATTTACGTAAATGCTTTGAAGCTTATTTGATCTTGTTTGATGGGAAACTCAAGTCAGTCCTATGAAGGAATACAACATCAGTTTTATTGGCAGTTACAAATGAAGTTTATTTAGCTCAGAATTTATCAAGTCAATGCTGCTGTATAAAACTCTACCACTTCATTGTTTTGCTCAAATCCAGTCTTTTCTTTGATGTGAAAGACAAGGAAGGCATTTCAATATTGCATCTAAGAAATAGTTGATACGAATTTTTGTAAACAAAGTGTCAGTATGGCTTTAAATGTACTGGTACATTCAGAAAACATTGACTTAGAATTTCCATCATGTAATGTAAATTGACATCAGATTTACAAATCATCTTCAAAAGGCAGGGCATCTTCGATTTCTTTTTTCTTTCAGATTCTAGAATTGCCTAAGATTTTGCAGGCGTACGTCTAAATATCTGAGGAGTTTGCTTTTTTGTTGGCAATCATAGACCTGTTTCCTGACCTACCCAAAATCAATTATGTACCTGACTTGTATAAAAGAAGTAGCAGGATTGTATGAGCATTTAAGCAGCTAACATGGTAATATTCCTGTAATCACTACTATCCCTGTCTCCTTGACTAGTTTAGCAGTTAATTACAACAGGTAATTATGGTTAAAGACAATATGTCTTTATAGCAGAGGTTTCTGTTCAGCAGTAGTCTTGAAGGACAGTGCTATCACATATAGATAATGAATGTCTTAATCAGTTGTGCAAAGTGAAGCTCTGGGTTAAGTTTCACTAATTCATGCATAGGCAAGCAGCTGAAGTACACAGTAGGCAATGGGGACTTCTAGTTCATAAATATTCAAAAGGTACTTATACCTCCCCTTGGTGGAAAGCACATGCTGAGAAGTGCCAGACTCCCAGCACCATTTCTGCATGTGGTAATTGTGGGGTGTCAGCTCAACTTCTGTGTCTGCCTTGCATTATACCATTAATCCAGACTCATGCTATGATTCCCTGGAAACTGTGCACTTAGCTGAATAATTTATCACATGACTTTCAAATATTTATGACTTCTTACTACAAATGAAATAAAATCTAAAGGTGGAAGAGTTTTGCAACTTATGAATATCCAAGAGACAGTCAGCTGATTGCTGTATCGTTATATCCCAGTGTTTGCTGCCTGTTTGTTTCTCTGAAGGTAATCCAAGGGAACGCTCATTTGAAACTGAATTGATTAAAACAATAACAAGTGACCCCCTGCCAGTTGCCCTGTGCTTGTTCATCTAATCGTGCTGTCGCCCTTTTTTCTTCTCCCTCATTTAGCCCCGAAAATAAAAATTAGAAATTAAAACTAGAATCCTTCAGGTCACTTTAGGTTTTTGAACAAATATTCTTGATCTCCTTGGAAACTGAACAAAGGAGCAGCTCCTGTAGGACATTACTGATCGCTGCTTCTTTTTCAATAAGCTTTTCTTAGCGAACCATTGTTTGCTCGTTTCAATGAGGTGAACCTCTGCCACTTCACCTAGAGCTCAGGTTACCATGTATCAGCTGAGCTGCCATAACTGTTCATGTACAGAGACTTTCTTGGCCCCAGATGTGAGATAATGTGACATAGAACCTTGGCAGAGAATTCTTGCTGAATTAACTAGAACAGTTTAAGAGGTTAGCCTCCATAATCTTTCCATTTCAGGGGTTAAGCGTGGCTTTCCAGTTCTGTGAAAAGTGCTGTGGGAGCCAAGACCTAAATGCATGTCGAAGACTTACTGGAGCCTCTGTAAGCATGGCTAAAGCTCTTGCGTTTTAGTTTAAGAATGCAAACGGATTTTGCCTGGGAGTCAAACAGTAAATGTTTTGTTTCATTTTGGGTACAGAGTTGCAGCTATGACTGAAATTGTTTCAGATCATTTCCAGTTCAGACTGGTTTGATAACCCTGAACTTGTTCAAAGCAATTCTCATGTGAAACTATATACAACTACGGTAGAATAGTTCAAATGACAAAGTTGGGCCCACAAATCAGGATGTTAAGTGGGAGGATGCTTTAGTCCATATCCCCTGCATCCTTTTCAGTGCCCAGCCCTTCCTGCGGCCCAGCATAGCGCTGTAGGGCTCCTCTCCAACCTTTGCCCTGTGCAGTTACAGATCTGCAGAGCTACCTTTCAATGGGAATGTGACAGTACCGAAGTACAACACAGGTAGAGAGGATGGAAGCTAATACTAGAGCTCCACATTCTTCTCTCCCTGAAAATTGCGCTTATGCGCAGCTACCGCAGAGCTATGGAAAAGCACACGTACACACGTCTTCACAGAGAGATACACTGATAAAACTGATAGGCTAGAACAACAACAGTATTGAGAGTTAAAACACACAGGTGTCGAAGACATGGTCCATGTCCCAGTGAAACAATTTATTTAGAGCTCTGTTTAGGAAAGTTCAGAAATTGGTTGCACTGGCTAAGTCTCTAGCAGGGTTTGCAGGACAGCTTGACATTAGAGCATAGACAGGAGAATTTGCACTGCGTATGCTGGTGAGGGATTTGGCTATTAGGAGCTACAAAGAGGCTGCAGGTCTTTGTGCAAGCAATTCCTTTGTTAAAATTTTGAGCACTCGTTTTTACAAAGTATATAACTCGATACTCTGTATGGGTTCTATGAAATCAAAAGGTGAGCGCTCAGATCGTCTTGGTGCCTTTCATTCAGCTTGTGTAGTGTAGATGCCTGTGAAAATCCTGTGCAGCAATGTCTGGTATAACTTTTAATTCTGTCAAGTCATCTTTTTGAGCTTTGGGGTTATTGTTTTTTTTTTTCTCCTTTTTTAGTGCACCTTTCTTTGATTAAGGAGCTAACTTTTTGCTTTTCAGTGGGATTTGTCCATTTGACTGTGGTGCAGTCTAACTGGGTCTTTAACTGATGTCAATGGGAGGCAAAGTGCCTCAAAGAAGATGATTACTTAGGTTACCTCTAAATCTCATCCTCCAAGAGCTGAGCTCCGCTGAGCTCTTTGCTGCAGCCCCCACCTCGTTGTGATCTTGTGGTCAGGCAATGGGTGGTGCTGATGGTTGAGTTCATCCTTTTTTGTAATGTTTACAATTATTATTTTCAATATTGGGTAGAGAATTATGCTTAAGGCATTTCTGGTGAATTATTGGTTCTTTGAGATGTGCAGCAGAGACAGAATTTAATGATTTTGTAAGTAAGCAAATGCCTTGAGATCACTGCTGTCTCATTTGTTTTGTTGAAACTCTTGTTTAATTTTATTCATTTGTAAGATAATTTTAGTAAGAAAACGGAGAGGTACCGTATTGTTACTTTAGGTTAAACTGTGGCCACTTTCATCAAAGATATTGTGCATTTTTTTAATATTTGAATATGCTTGATGTATTGTATGTTGTTGCAGTTTGTCTTGTTGGCAAGAAGAGTTTTCTTTTAACTCTGCATCAAGGATGTTGTACTTTCTTCTACGCAGAACTAGCCTTCTGGCTCTTTATTGAGTTCAGTAAATTCTAATGAGAAAATTGCTGCAGTGAGCAGAATAAATTCTTGATTTGCTGGACTATGAGTGTATTTTTCTTTCCCTTTTTCTGTTTTTTGGTTGTTCTTATATGACACAGCTACATTAGTAAACATAATTCCTAGTTCACTGCTTCTCTTGCATCTATGTGGTGTGCCTTGAGTTCTAACACAACTTTTAAATGTTGCTGGCTAGTTGCTTCATTTCTGATTTGCACATATTTCACTGAATTCTAAGACCACAGTATCGTACCCAGGAAGGCTAGAAAGTATAAAAGGACTTTCATCTAACAGTAGATGTTATACACAATTAATTTCCTCAGTTAGCATCGCTTGATTCCCTTAACCTTTGATTGTAGACTGTTTAGTAATGTGCTTTTGTACAGCCGCAAGTTGTGCTTTTCTCTCTCGTGCACATGCATTCTTCTTTTTGGTACTATAGATAGTTTAATGTGTATCAGAAATAAACATTGAAAGAGATGCCTGCTTGAAAGAGACGTTTAGGAAGAATGAGCTTTCCTATCAGCGTCGAAGCAAATTCGTATTTAAATGGCTTAACGGAATTGGTTTCACAGAAGAGACAGTATTGTTGGCACTAAATATACTTGCAACATTCAAAGGAACATAATTCTGCTTACAAATATACTTGCATTCAGGAAAGAGCCAGTTAAATTTTACATGAAAATGTTTCAGTCTGAGTTTCTATGGGGTACATTCTTACAGTGATTACTTAGTGTGTCTGATTTTCCTTTGGAACTTTCTATTCTTCAAAATTGTCTGTATTTTTTGTAATCTAATGCATATAGATCAGATAATTTGTTGATTTTTGAAATTTCTAATTTCAGACTAATTTCTATATTCCTAGACAAGTGAGCTTCTTTTTGGCAGATGCTGTAGCCCAAGACTGCAAGTCGAAGAAATGTAACATGGCAATTGCGGGATGTTTAATCAAATAATAATGCTTGAAAATAACTAATGCTGCATTCGAGCTTTAATTCTCTAAAGATATGGCTTTTCTTCTGAAAGGGAACATTAATTAGCAGAGAGCATTTAGTACTGAAATGTGTCAAGTATGTACAATGAAATCACAATGGGAAAACCTCTGTTTCAGGTGATTGGGTGTTTGATGGAATTACATCTTCAAAGATATAGAGAATAAACAAATTATTTAGTCCTTGTCACACTCATCTCCAAAAATCCATTTAGGCTAGTGACATTTAATTGCATTCTTAGACAAGACTAGGCTGGAGAAAATACAATGAAGGCAGGTAGTCATTATCAGATAAAATAATGAACAGTAGATGGTGATAATGCAACATCTAGAGATATGGTATTTCTAAAAAAAAAAACCACACACACACACACACACACACACACACACACACACACACACACACACACACACACGTATTTAGTCCATACCCTGTGATGTTTTTAATAGCTGTCCTGAATAGACACAAATTTCTTCACTTTAATCACAGTCTATCAATATTTGATTCTGAGCCGAAATGCATAAAGAAGCTATAAACGTAAATAATTTTTGTTTCATTTCCTTCTAGGAAATAAAATAGTTTGAAAAATGTGACTTTAGGAGGAAAATCCTTCCTTTGTTGATCAATGTCCATTCTTAAATTTATTTTTAATTAGTGTAGATGACTAAAACCAAAATGTGCCAAAGAATTATTAAAAATACACACATCTGAATATCTACATAAATAATGTTAATGGATGCTTTCATACTTACTAGCAATAAGGCATGTTCAGTTCTGTGGGATGTAGCACAGGTATTCTGCTTTGCTTTGTAATTCTTAATTTTTTACAACATTGGCACATAAGATTGACAAAAATAATTTCAAGTATGCCCCTTTGTGTATACAAGATTTTGCTCAATGAAGAAGAAAACCATATAAGCCCTATTCCTTGGAACAAATTTATTTCAACAGTGTTTTCTCTCATGAATTTTTCGCAGAAAATATACTCTATATTTCTTTGGGATACTAATAGGAATCGTTAATTTTGAAATAACCATAAACAGTTTACATCATGAGCTGAACTGTTCAGTGTTAGTGCATATATTACAGCATTCAAATAATTAAGCATCTTGAAAAATGTTTATCGGTGCTATAGTTTTGATTCGCTGGTGGAAATGAAAAATTAATCATTCATTTCGCTTGTAAATATATGAAATCTCTTCACCATTCAAAGATGTTTAAGAGCTATTAAACACCTTAGCATTCTTATTCAGAAACTGAAATAATGATTAATCCATCTATGGATATTACAGTACTTTTACAGTGATTGAATTCTTAGTGGTTAACTTAGGGATTGGTTCTTAATGACTGTTGTTGTTCATGAATGTTCATGAACAAAATGAATAGAGTATTCTGGAGGGTAGTAAAAAATAATCATGATGGAAATAGCACTCTTCATCTGTTTTTCATTGAAAGCGTGAAAGAGAGTGTATCATCTTCTTGATTTTCCCACAGAAGTTCAGTGACATTAATTTGCTATAAGTGTTTCTTTCCTTAACTAAAATCAAATATTCTTTCTAGGTAGAATTGTTTTGTGTATACTGCATTTTTTTGCTTTTACCAGCTCCTTCTTTCCCTATCTGATGAATGAATGTCTTTAAATTGTCTAAGCATGTAGATACTTGTGCTCCAAACTTAATGGATAAAATGTAAAAAATGTTTGTTTGAACTGGTGATACTAAATGTAAATTTCAGGAAAGCCAGTCACTGACACCAGGCAAAGACATTTGTTAAGATTATCAATATAAGGACAGCTATATGTCTGATGGGTAAAGATGAAAATTACAATGAAACTAGAAGATCAACCTAAGAGAGGAAAGTAGATTCCAGATAACTGAGTGTCATGTCAAATCAGTGAAGTATATTAATTTCAAATCAAACCTGGGTTTGTCAAAGTGTAAATATAAGATGCCAGAAAGGAAACATAAGGAAACTAGAGTGCCTGAGAGTGGGCGAGCAACTTTACAGGAGGAATACTTCATACACAGAGTGGAATGATCCATCAAAGGGGTCCTGTAATATCTGGATGTAAAGTATAGAGAAAGAGCATTTTACATTGGGGACAGGTAGGATTATGTATCAAAAATTAGATTCCAGTAATGTAATATTTTCGGTGTGGACGTTATCAACAGTAATCTAAAATTCTGATTTGAGAACTACACAGTCAGCTGTAACGTGAAAATGTCAGTGCGCGATATTCTAGAAGCAACTGACTGTAAGAAGCAGTCATGATGGGTGACTTCAGCTGTCTGGATGCAGGTGGTGTCCTTGGTAATGAATTTCCTAAACAAACAGTTTTAATACAGTGGAAGCTGCTGTGCAGACAGCACTTGCGCATGAAGGTTGCAGTCTAATCTTCATTTCAGTCCCCACCTGTAGTACCGTAGCTTCTGCATTTGCCATTTAAGGAATAGTATTTAAGAAATCATTAATTAAGTAGGCACTCCTTTCATTGTTTATGGCCAGTTACAGATGCCACTACAAGATGCAACATTTATTTGGAGTCACATATGGTCCTTGTACCGAAGAGTTATCAGTGTGTAAAGATAGTTCTACAAGGGACAGAGTGGGCAGAAATGCAATGCACCGTTGTGAGTTCGGCCACAACTCTCTACATTGTAGTCGGTGCCATTCAGAAATATAAAATACATGGTATGATGAATTCCCAGCTTTGCATACTGATTACCTGCTGGCAGGTCTTGCTAATGACAGGGTGCAATTAATTGAACAACAGCGTGTGTGAGGTGAAGTTTTTATTGAAGTAAACCCTTCAAATTTTGGTCATATGTTCCTAGAGCACATACTCTCTGTGATAGTTTATTAAAAATACTTATTTTTGACATTAAAAGAGTTGTATTTATTTTACTTCATTATCAGCAAACAAATGTACCTAGTCAGTAATTCATATTGCAGTTTTCTCAGTAAACAGAGTGCCTTTTGAGAGAGGCTGTCTTCTTAACTTTTAAAACTTGTAGCTGATCCAGTAAACCAAATTATATAATAATAAAACATGTCATCAATGTAAACAAATACCAGATGGGTTGTAAAATATTTAATTTTAGATCAGTGCAAAATACACTGAGATGAACACTACTGTGTCATATTGTCGGTCACTACTAAAGCTCAAAAAAATATTCCCACTGGGTGGCCATATCCTTGAGGACTCCACTTTTGCATTCATTTTCTCTTAAGTCTTGCTCTACTTCTACCTATTTGCTCCACAGTATTGCAGTTGCAGACACGATGCGCTGGCCTGGCTGCGTTTCAAAGCCTGACAGTGCAAAAACAGGAGGGGGTTTGCTGACGAAAAACCAAAGGCGTTCCCAGGGAAATTGCATGTGCCTGCCAAGGTGCAGGGGCTACGGAGGCAGGACAGCTGTCTTCTGCGCTTTGGGGAGTGGGCCCATCTCTGGCACTCTTTCCCCACCTTGGAGGCATTGCTTCTGTAAGCCGTACCAAACAGCCACAGCTTCCTCCAGAATGGGTGCAAGTGAGGGTAGCTGGGGCTTTTTATTCTTGAGATGTTAATGCATTCTCTACAAGACTCTTTCAGTTGCAGTCTGTTCAAGATTAATTTTGAAGTGTCTTTACACTATTAAATTGCAAGACTAGGGTTTTTCACAGAATTAAAATGGTGAGGCTAATATTCTGCACTGAACTTTAAGAGATTTGCCAGCCCTTCCAGAACAAAGTTTTCTAGTTGATGTGTAGTAACATATCTAATGTGCATATGCATCTGTATTCTAAATTAAGTGAAACATAATAGTAACTAAATTTAAAATAGTAGATGTATTTTAGCATTGATGTCAAAATGAGTAGTTCTAACTGTTGCACGTAGGGGACATCCACATTTTAGTTATCTTAACCTGTTTTTCTATATATACCTCCCAAATCTATGATTTCTAAATTCCCCAAAATAGTTTTGGACCTTTTAATCCTGCTTGAAGCCTGAGGCTTAGTAGTAGAAAATTTAGGGGCAGGTTTTATGAAAATCATGAACTTCAGATGGCCTGTATATTCCAGGTAGAGTCTCAAAAAATCTTAACAGGAGAGTCTGTTATTCCCAATATTTGAAATATATGTGCATATCACATGCTTTGCAAGCTTTTTAAAAATACTTTGTGTAACCTATGTGTTTCTAAAGTGTTCAATACATGAAGATTTTCATCAGATGATACACAAGTACTATAGCTGAATTATGAGCACTGATAACTTAGTCTTCATTATAAAACAACCTTAAAATGCAGGTTGTATCATATGAAAAGAAACACTTTGTCTCCTTCAAATTATAACATTGAGTTTTTTCATAGAGGGGAAATGTGTGCAGGATTGTTTGGCTAAGCGAAGTTTGTTTGTTTTCTTATGATTGGTAACACTATTTTTCTGATAGGCAGAAAGCCTATCAGCTTATGGGTAGATCAGCAGGGATGCCAAATTTCAGATGTCTAAGAGTCTCTTAATCACAGAAAGTGCCAATTTTTGCTGCCTGTTAGGGTAGAAGTTACTTGTGTTAATACTGAAATGGGGTAGCGAAATGGGGAATTTATGCACAAGGGTGTGCTTAAGGTATTGAAAAATACAGCTAATCTACGTAGATGAAATTTTGACTGAAGGCTTTTAGCTTCATCTTTTTCTGTATCTGATAAAATCTTGCTCTTCTACTGGAGCGTATTAGGAAACTTAAATTTAGGCAATGTTAGCAGTACTGCCTGTAATATAATGAGTTCTATAACGTACAGAAACCCCCACCCAGTGTACTTTATGTGAAAAGTCAGTTGAAAAGCTGTTTTCTCTTTCTTTTTTGGTCAAAAGTACTTCTAAAGTTATCAGAAAAGAATGAGGCTTTAGATCTGGAGCCTGTTGTTCATTTTCTCTGTGAAATTTCTGAGACCCTGAGATAACTTATTTGACAATGCTTAATCAATACAGAGTTTTTTAAGTATATATTTTAAAGTGTATATACAGCTGTAAGTAGATATAAAAGGCTTTGCAGAAAATTTAAGCTCCCATTGTCTTTTCCATATTAGACATGGTAAAATCAAGCCTTATCCACAGAGACAGTACACATTTACCAGTGGCATACAAATGTACTTCATCTTGACTGCATTACAAAAGTCTGCTTTCTAGACACAAATGAGTTCCAATTCTGGATATGAATTAGCTTTGTGCAGCAGACAACCAACACCTTGTTTACAAAAGTACATTTTCTTGATTCGTTTTGCTGGGAATTAATTTTAATAAGAAAAACACCTGTCTTCTTGTCTGACCACTGTTGACAGCATCAAAATCATTGAGTGACAAAGATGACAAGCTACCCCTACACTTCAGGTTTTTATTGATGTCTTTGGTATATAAGAAACTTGTGTTACGTGATGTTTAACAAGGACAATTTGTCAGTTCTATAGCATGGTCTATATGAAGGAGGAATAATGTCCCCATGTCAACTGAAGATGGGAAGGTTGCAGGAGATATTACCAGTCTTAATAATATGAACCTTGTCTGTAGAGATGCAGGCAAATCAACTTGTGTACTTTTTCATCTCACTGCCAGAGGGGGATTAGGCAAGCTTGTGTAAAAATTCATGTACTGTTACTCAGTAACGGATAGTTGAGATTTAGGAAGAAATTTTCTTATGAAGAATTACAGCTTTTTTTCCTTAGATGAAGTGAATTATTGCAGTTTTATTACTGTCATGTTTAACTCCTGTGGTTTTACAACTATGCAATATTGAATGAGAAATTATTAAAAGCACTATGAAGACATTGTTTCAGTGTGGAATTTACTTTTCATGTATTCAAAAGCTATTGGATATTCATCATTTTGTTTCAAAAAACTACCTGCAATATTCTCTAATAGGCTCAAATGGCTCCTTCAGATGTGGACCAATGATGCGTTCTTCGACAGCTGGTTAAAGTACATGGAAACAAAATGCCTTTTTGTGATGTGTGCCTTGCTTTATAAAACAGGAAGATCTCACCAGAAAATGTTTCTTCATATTGTCCTACATTAAGCTGTTTTCTAGGACATGTTGCCAGTAAACTCCCCAACTCCAAGCATTTCATACAGCTGAGTCTGAACCACAAATTCTGCTATTGGACATTCACATGCTTAACTTGAAGAATATGAAAAGAATCCCCTTAATTTTTTCAGCCTTAGGAGGTTTACAGCCTCCCAAAACAAATGTTAGCTCCTGAAAATTTAGAGTTCTGTGAAAGAGTTGAGTTAGTTTCCAATCACAATGCTCAAATCCAGATTTGTACCTTTTCACTTTGGTGTTCAGGTGAAAGGCAGGCCAACCCTTAGAAAAAAATCGTTGTCCTGATTTTCTAATTAGAAAAGTAGTCACAGAAATACAATCTTTTGGGCAATTTTTCTCATGCTCCCCATGGAGACTCTTTGACAGAGGCAGCAAAACCAAATTTTTTCTCATGACTCCTTACTTCATATATGAAACTTGAATGTATGCTCTGGGTGGGTCTCAAATAACTTGCATTTGATTTTTCAAATATGCTTATTATTATACAGTAATCTATAGTACTGAAAACACGTCATGAAGAAAGCAGTACGGGAAGGAATTAGTGACAAAAATAATACATTTTAAAATGATATTTTTAAAATGTTGCTTAATCACTATGGTGACTGGCATGCTTATTTGCATTTTAATGCAGTCACTTTGTTTACCTACACTTGCCTTGTTGTTTCATGTTGCCAAATACTTGGTTAATATTATTATTTCGCATTTTCAGTAATTATGAGGGGATTATGAGCATTATGTGATTTTGTATTTTTCTGTTTTTATTAATGTGAGGAATTTTTTTCACCCTCTAGCAAGGTTCTAAAGGAAATCTCTGTTGGAAATCTAAAGCCAAATGAAACGGTTGAAGCAAATCTAGAGGCACAACTGCTCTCCAAATTAGACCATCCAGCCATTGTCAAATTTTATGCAAGCTTTGTGGAGCGAGATAGTTTCTGCATTATCACTGAATACTGTGAGGTGAGACTTGTAGATTACTTTGAAGGAATTTGATGGAATGTGTGCACTAAAATAGGCTTTTAACAGAAACCTAGCTCAGGTGTTTAATGTATTAGTTTGAATTTTGTTCTTAACTTATTTACCACTTGTGATATCACCTATTATTGTTAGGCATATTTCATATAAGCAGTATTACTTGCTTGAGTGAGCTCATAGATTAAGAACCAACAAATCAGAGAAGGAGAAATCGGTAATATTAAATGCAAGTTCATTTCATTCAATATAGTCGATATTACAAGAAAGACTTAAATGCAGACACGTTACCAGATCTGTGGATCAACTCAGAAAGTCTTTACCACATATGTACTACTGACAAATAAGAGAGGATGAGATTGGGAATATGGGGGCACTGTGTGAAACTTGGTGTAAATGAGGGAGGGAAAATTCCCTTGTGCTTTGGAGGTGATTACAAGAAGCTTAAGCCTGATCATATGGATGATGAGTCTGCTAACAGCATTTGCTCTATTAGAAGAAGTGGAGAATGGCATATGACTCAAAGACCAGACTGCAGAGGATGCAACAAATATTAAGGCAGGATATACTATAGTATAGTTACCAGGTTTTTGATTACAGCATTTAATTTTCAAAAAAATGATGAAATCTCTCTGAAGGCTTTAAAATAAAAATTCAAATGTATTTAAGCCAACTTTTTAAGAATTTACATAAAATAAGTGCCTACTTTTGAGTTAAATATAGATGTGCTGTTTTAAAAAACATCTGTTATACATGCAGTGATCTTATGAAACTGTAAAGCAGACTTCAGTTGTGCTCCACTGTACATTTTAAACAGTTTGAAGGCTAATGACCTTGAACCTGTGGGTTACCTACCCACCATAGGTCTTGTATCAACTAATCACATTACTTTAAGCATTCACCTTTGGTGTGAATAGTTAGAGAAGGGATTGACCGAGAAAAAAGGGTTTGATAAGGTCTTTCTTGCACCATGGTAATCACAGGCTGCTGTAACACCCCTGGAAACCTCTTTTAGTCAGGGCAAAATAAGCTATCCTTCATGAAAACATCCCAATGTAGAGTCTGTCCAGGAACCAGGAGCTATATACTCAAACACATTTCTGGGTCCTAGGACCTGCTTCTGACCCTTTCCAAAAGGACAGAATATATGCAGCATCATTGCATTTGAGCAGTTACAATGTATTTAATCAAATGTTCAGAGAAAGAAAGTACAAAGCAAGTTTTCACACAGTGCTGTAAGATTTCTTTTCTATTTCAGAGTGAATACTTCCAGAAGGTATACTTTTGTATTTGCTTATCTATAGCACATCTTTCTAAGTAGTGGGATTTGGATCTTTTTTTTCCTGAAAAGATGTCTATTTAAATCCCGCATGAATTGAGAATGAGAAAAATGTGTTGCTACCTGATGCTGTTTGGAAGTCTAGTACAGTATATCCAGTTTCTCCTGCTTAAAACAATTACCACACTTTGCAGTAATTGGTACTCTTGTCGTAGACTCAAAGTAAAGAATAAACATCATGTTGTCATGGAAATAGAACTACCCTCTCACCCTCATTCTGTTTCCTCCAAAGTACTGTGGCTTTTTCATTCACTCTTACTTGAACAGTGTAGAGCAAGTCTGCTCAATGCAGCTGCCCAAGGCTGTACCTGTCCTGTGAACGAAGGAGAACGTTGAGCTCCATTGTTCAGCTTGGCATCTATAACCAAATTCTCTCGAAAGGAAGTACACCTATTCTGTTTTGATTTTGTTGAGTTTCTTTGACAGTTTGTCCTGATTCAGAACCTTACAGGCAATACAAACATTGTCATATAAGTCAGTTTTCAAGCAAAAATGCCTTCATGAACCTTGGATTTCATGTTGTGACATAAATTGGACTTCAATAAAATACAGTTTAAAAAAATAAAAAAAAAGTTCTAAATGTTGTAGCATTTTTAATACATCATAAAATAGATCTATTTGCACTTTCCCCCAGATGATTACTTCTGTCTCTTCAGTGTAGTCTCAGCTGTGATGTGGGTATACGTAGGCTAAGGAAATCTGAGGAAAAGGAATAACTAAAGTAATGAATGCCTATTCACATTATCAGTAATAAAACCTAAGCATTTGAATCCTGTTTTAAAAAAGTTACTGGTATGTTTGATGCTCTTGTCATTTATTTGGAAACTGTAGCTTGGAAACTTCCTTTATGTTTCATTTGTTAACTTCTGTGTGAACTTCATTATACTGACCTTCCAAAATGCAAAATTGGGTTACTAAACTTCTTCGGAGTTTAACGGCAATGGTATTTCAGCAAATCTTTTATGATGCATTTTTTTTAAACACAAAATGAAGGTTAAATTAATTGTAGGACATTGAGACCAGTCTTCTCTGCTTGAAGGTAAAAAGCCATACCATTGCTTCAGGGCATATGTAGTACTTTATTCTGCTGCTTTTGTTCTTCTTAGACCATGCAAAGGAAATCTCCCCCAGCCTAACAGAGTACCCACCAGGCCTAACTCTGTAGCTCCTATGCCTCTTTCCTCTGCATTTTTTGTGTCAATGTGTGATTGAGAGAGAGGACACACTGGAACAGGAGAAATGGTGATTGGAGCCTGCTGTACTTCAGCTCTCCTTACCTGATAGCATGTAGTCGTCTGGGGATGCCAGCCAGCTTGGGCTATTACTGCTGCTGGCTCCTGATGGTCCTGAGCAGCAGTCTGGAATAGGTGAGTCATTCCTGTCAAGGTGTGTGACTAGGCTCAGACATAGCCCATCTGGTTGCCATGCAGTAGGGTACCCAGCAAGGCATTTTCTTCCTTTTCTCCTCTGTATTGCAAGCCGCCATGGGGAAGCTGTTGAACAGTTGGAGTTGCAAAGGGGAGGCAGCTGTTCAGTGCTCCAAGGTCCCAGAAGAGCTTCTCTCTGGGCTGTGGGAGGGAGGCAGATGGAGCATTGAAGCCATATTCCCTTCCCTAGTGAATGAGCTGATTCAGACATTTCAATTTCAAGCTTGCCGGACATTGTCAGGGAATGCGTTTTTTTATATATGATAAAATGTATTTTCTCTTTTAACACAATCACTCTTGAATGTTGTGACCTAGAACCTCGGGGCCAAAATAATTGCTGCAGACCAAATCCCTGTCCAAGTATAGGGCAGAAATATATGGATCTTCAAGGACAGAATCTGCTTACTTTATAAAAAGTTATGTTGTAATATGGTGCACTGTGAGTTTGGGAACAGAAGAACAAGGAATGGTGAAGAGGCCATAAAATATTGAGAGTCAACAGTGGAGAGGTTGATGAAGGGAAATGGCATATTCCCATAGAATTCACATAACAAGTGATCTATTTTCTATACTCTTATCACAGTGGTAGAGGTTAGACTATTTTCTTGTACAAGGCACATAAAACTTCTGATTTTATGCGGAATGTGTAATGTAAAAGTAATGATTAATGGAGAATAAGCTGTCTTGATGTAAGGTCATTAATCACTTAGAGTGTAATAAGAATCACAGTCCCTTTGCTCTGGGGTTAGTTACCTCAACTCAGTGCTTTCCACTAAGGTGCTTTTGTGTAGACGAAATCCATTTATTTTATAACTAAATGAACAACAAAATGACAAACATCTCTATTTTTCAAAAAAATAATGAACTTTGATTCTGATATGCATATTTCTGGTTAATTAATGAGAGTTTACCTTGACTGTGCATCATTTGACTTAAGTGAGTGGAAATAATACAATAAATGTTTGTAAATTTGGGAAATCATTTTTAAATGATTTATATTTAAATAAATTTATAAATATATGTAACATAAATATTTGGATTTATATTTTAAAATATTTTTTAAAAATAAAATTTATCTGAACAATATTCAGATCAAGGGGGAGATTTATTTTACTTAACTTAAGTGTCTACATAGGAGCCAGTCAATATACACCCTCATCATGAGTCCTTGTTGAGAAACAGTATTTCTGCAACATGATCCATATCTTCCTAAGATAGACATCTAAATGAAAGACATAAATTGTACTTCGTAAGTGCCTGTTCCTTCGCATTAACTATAAAGGGCATTTGAAGTGACTAGCTCAGATGTAGATGTCTAAGTTGGGTGACATGAAGTGAGAACAGCTGAAAACTTCAGTGATTTTGTATTTCAGTAACAGAACACTGACATACTTGTATGTAGCCAGGCTGCTTGATCTCATTTTGATCTTCAGTTCTATATGCTTTTGGTGCTTGTGAGAGTTTGGAATTCATGTGCATGCCTTAATTTTACAGAATATGTGGTATGAAGCCTGGAGGTCTAAGAAAATGGAGTCCTATACTTTAGTGAAGGAGAAGACATTTTAAAAATTTACTTTAAAATGTACAAATATGTTTTGTTATTTTTCAGGGTGGAGATCTAGATTTTAAAATACAAGAGTACAAAGAATCTGGGAATATATTCACTCAAAGACAAATAATAGAATGGTTTATACAGTTGTTACTCGGAGTCAACTATATGCATGAAAGGTACAGTCATTTACTTTAATATTTGCATTTAGCTTGGGAGGGGAGTGAGTAGACTTATACTAACTAGATATTCAAATAGAAATGAAGCGATATTGATCATTTTATATTGATATAAAATCCAGTTCACCAAACTGGAGTTCCTGTAGTATACCTAAAATATTGTTATATCCTGCAAGAACGTTCCCCTTTTAAAGTGTGTTATATTTTTAGCAGTGCAATAGTAGATTTTAGCATTAGACATACTTTGTATAGGATCCAAGTGAAAAATTTAGTGCAATAGAAAAAAATAGAAAAAATATAGTACAATAGTTCAATATTGTTAGGTTAAAATGGATTGAAAGGTTAACATAAAGTCACCTTTTTTAAAGGGAGACAGTGTACTAGAACTGTCGTGGATGTTTAATGTGAAGACTCAAATGTATATGCTTTTCCCACTAAAATCAGTGAAGTTGCATAGATATTTCTTTGAAAACAGTCATTAATTTCATTGGCACATCAAAGATTCACCTAAAAATTTGCAGTAGGTCATCCATGCAATGATGTCTCTCTGATTAATTAACACATTTCATAACTAATAATGTAAGATTCCATGCCACCAGAGGCATCAAATTAGTCACTCTGTGGAGAGTCAAAGAGCAGTTGTTTAAAAACTTCCCTGCTGCAGGCAAGTGAAGAGAGTAAAGGTTTCACTGCAAAGCTTAAAAAGTTTTGCTTAAGCCTCAGGAATCTGGCAGCATGACAGTCCTCTGGCTCTGCTTGTAACACACTCCACACATGATGCTCACACAAATTTACAGACTGTTGGACAACTGTGGAGATTACACCTGGTTTGAGCGAAGGTGAAAACAGGTGACTGCCCTAGCTAGTCGATCCCCACTAGTGTCATTCTTGCCTGGAATGTGATTTCCATAGACTAACTTTAGTGTTTTAAATCGTTCTCTCATTGCCAGTGCACTGGAAATGCAAGTGTCTGGTGCCCCTTATACATCCTGCTATGCTGTCACCTTGGAGTTGCATGGGGCTATTTAGCATGACTAAAGGTAGGGTGGCAAAGTGCTTTGCTGAGTCAGGACAAAATGCCTAGCATGCTGCCAGATTGAGGGCTAGAGGAGTAGCCAGGCAAATGGGAATGAAAGACTCCTCTTCTAGTGGCTCCTCAGAAAGAGTAAGACTGAAGAAGTTAGCCTGGCTTTCAGCCTCTTCTCGCCTTTGTCTGTTTGTTGCTTTTGACTACTGCCAGCTCTGAAATATCACATTAATGAAAAAGATAGAGAATCCTTTCTAGAGAGTATCATTGCCCAAAAGTCAAGGATTTTTCATCCTGCCAAGCTGAAATATTTGGACTGGTATTACTATTGATCTTTCAGAAATGAGAATTCCATTTCTGCAAAGCTTCTTAGCAGAGGCTAGGATGTTTATCTGTAATTGTCTTGTCTGGCATCTACTCTGTCAGTTGTAAATAACTAAATTGGACACTACCTCACTGAAATTGTAGGTGCCTGATTTGGGGAGGAGATGAGCCAGTCTGTCCGAAATACTGGTCTAAATTATGAATATAGCCAGAACAGAGAGGTGTTTATGTTTGATAATAAGGTTACACTCCAGAACTTGGGAGATGAGGATTCAGTCTTTTTAAGCTGAATAGAAAACTAGAATCCATAATCATCTGCTTTCTGCATGAGTACTCAAAACCCAAGATTATTATGCAGCAGATTGATGTAGCTGTTTCAAATATATTTAAACTTTCAGATTTCACAGCAGGACCTGGGCCAAGGTTGATTGCCTAAACCTGAATTGCAACAGAGCAGTAGATGGAAATATTCACCTGTTACCAAGAATACACATTTCTGGGCATGCATGGGCAGCTAAAGTATACCTAGGAAATGTGTGACCTACTCTGAGAGATGCCTAATGAGCTTTTTCACCTACAGTATCACACAGTACAGGAAAAAAAAGCAGAGTGAATTGCTGTCCAGCACTCAAAGCATTTTGTTTCCTAAATGCCAATTTATGTGGGACTTGGACATGATGTGCCACCCCCACAGACTACAGTGATGGGAGCACAGCGAACAGTGCTCAGTTATGATGCTGTGTTCTTCAGCATTCACCTCAGGCAGAAAGAACAAAAGGAAGTTGAAATAATACCCTTTGGTGTTCAACTAAACTAGAAGGCTTTTTTCCTCCTGGAACTCCCATTTAGCATTAAAAATGTTTGTAACCTAGAAAGTCCACTTTTGATGAAATCCTTGCTTTACGATATGTGCTTAGACAATGTGTTGTATAGACTAATGCATAATAATAATAATAAATTATAAAAGTTCTTTTTTTGTCTCTCATCTCCTGTATTTCCTCATGCCTCTGTTGTCTCAAATTCTCCCCTCTGTTCCTTTCGTCTACTCATCTTTTCTCTTATTTATTTTTCTCATCTTCTACTTGTTCTCAGATAAATCTTGACAGTTTTTTCTTTAGTTGCATTTCCTTTATTGCATTTTAACTCAATGCTCATTAGAAAATTAATTCTCTGTCTTATAAGTATTGAGCCAAAAAATAGCTAAAATGGAAAAGCCTAGGCTTAAAAAATTCTAAAACTTCTTACTGAAGTACATATGAATTACTGAAATATAAACACATAATTTTCCTCTGTTTTCTATAGAGGATTTATATAAGATTTCTTCAATACCAATATGGGAAAAAAGTATCATATATATTTTTAATTATGTTCCAATGCAAAGAAAACTTTGCTTTAGAATTAGAAGCTATAAGTGTTCAAAAACTATGGGTTGTACTTCCTAGTGCAATTCCCAGGAAAAGCCAGCTGCTGTGGATGGGAGTTTTTATTCCAGGACATTCGTTTTTATTTCTGGCTTTAGATATAGACTATTCTCTTGGGATTCCTTCTTGCACAGCTGTAGGCGAACTTCTGCAGGTTTTGAAACTTCCCATGCTAGAGTCTTATCGACAGATTCTACCACAAGGCTTTTTTGCTACCTAAAATTTTTCTTTCGTGATGATAAAGATTATACAGATCAGACATTCTTGTCTTTTACTTATGCTTCATAAATCCTGGAGGGGGTATGAATATCTCATGGTGATTATGCTACCTATTGTGTATTTTACATAATTGGAAGGATTTTTGTATTTAAATTTGAAAGTTAAATTATCTAGAATAAATAGATTCAGTCCTCGTTTATCACTGGTATAACCAAAGAGAGAAATAAAGGACAGACACAAAGCTGGTCTTACCTAGATGGAGACATTTAGCATGAAATCATCATCTAGTCTTTCTGGCATACTTGCAATTCCTCACGCATTAGTGAACAAAATTGATCCCACAGCATTCAGGCAAGCAGACCACTGAATAGTTTGACCTTAATTTGAATAAAGCTGACCATTAGGTTATCCATCACTTTGCTAATCTTTACGAACAGAATGCTTACACAGAGATTTTCATATAGTCACCAGCTGTGTAAACATTTCATATAGTAAAAATTTCATATAGTGACCAGCTGTGTAAACGAATCTGTTGCTTTCAGTCTACAGGGCAGCAGCCTTTGCTCAAGTAGTTTATCTGGATTTCACTTTGTCTTCTGTAGCACAGGAGTCAAGTTTGCCGAAAACATCTCAGGTGTCTGTAGTTCTTCAGATAGAGAAATCCACTGCAGAATATTTCATAGCAGTAAATTGCTTCATCTTAAATCAGTTTTTCCTGCGAGTATGTTGCAGAGGAAGCTTTATTCTATGTGAGCAGGCTGCCCACTGCACATTGATTCATGCTGCTTTTTTATGACTATGAGCCATCAAGCATGTACTGTAGAGTACGTAGGTATGGGTACATTTATACTATCTTTAACAGCTACATTTGCTCAAATTTGAATCCATCCTTAAGTGCTAAATTCTACCCAAAATATGAATAACAGTTTTGCTGCCTGTCAAGTTAGATTAAGTTTTGATAGGGCCTGGTTAACTCATGTTGCTGTTATGAATCTCTCTCTGGTTATGACAAAAAGTCACAGGCTTTCTTAAACCGAATTTAAAGTGCAGGCTTAACATTTATTTATTACTAGAATTAAAGTCACATTTTCAGTTAAGGTTTCAGCTTGTAACTTGTTTATCTTTTAACATATTCTAGCAGAATAAGGTGGCTGGTATCCAGAAACATCACCATGGGGAAGTTCTTCAGACCCACTCTGAGTGGTGTCTTTTATACCTGAGTTTATCTGCTTAAAGAGTCTTTATTCTTTATTTTATCTGCTTAAATATTCTATTATCCAATATTTCTTAGCCTTATTAATTCATTGGAGTACCTTATAATTTTTGGCAACACTATTGTGACCAAAGTATCTTCTCTTTATCTCATTTTCAAGTAGTAAGTTCCTGAAAGCTTTCTGGATAGGTTTTATGTATGAAGATACCTCTTATTCAGATCACAGATATCCAACAAAGTTTTAGGTTCAAGGAGTGGTGTACTCTCATATACAAATACTGGTTGTATTTCTACAAAAGTAAAAAAAAAAGATTTTAAACTACCAACACTCAGATACAATACACAAGAAAAACCTCGCTCAGTGAAGTCAAGTTCTTTCAAAGGCTCTGTGCCGTGTATAGTAAGGAAAGACTTTATGAATCTATACTAACAGAGCAAGATTTATGTAAAGCTAAACGTATATATAGACTTATGAAATAATAGTAGATATCATATTAGCTTAATTTGCTTATTAAATGTAATGCATGATGAATGTACATGTATTGCTCTAGAAAGCGACCAAATATAGAACACATTATTTATAAACATCAGTAGAAGCACACTAAATAAACCTTTAATTTCTCCCAATGTGCAGCCAAATAAACTCTCTCTAGAAGTATTACTTTCAAGTGATTACTTTCACAAAAACTGGAAAAAATAATTGCAGTAAAAACTCTTTTCATCCCATTAAATTAAAAATATTTCTTTTCATATGCAGTCTATGTGCCTAGCACAATATCTTCTGAATATACTGAACGATAAAATTATTACCTTTCTCATATGCAAAAATTCTTTTCAAATGAGGTGCGGACTAAATTGCTTATTTAAATTGTTTAAGTATTTTCTTGTAGTCTTAATATGGAAACTCATTTGGAAAACTTTTCAGTATCTTAATGCATACAAATTTAATAATTCCATAAAATTTGAGACAAAACTTGTGGATTGCCAAAGAACAATTAAAGTCTGTTACCACGTTGGAATTTTCTGCTCACCTTTCAAGAATCTTAGCGCCCCTATTGCTTTCTTTGTCCATTCTGAATGGCTGGGGAACTACTATATTTGTATTAGCAAATATAGTACCGCTCACCAGTACATACTGAATACTATTGTTCTGACTTCCTCTTGATTAGAGCTGACAACTAATGCTGTGCTATAAGGAACTCAAAGGTGGATGGTTTTAAGTTTAGTTGAGGTTGTAGGTAGCCCTCTTGGAAGTGTTATTAACAAGAATTAATTGAGAATTCTGTGTGTACTGTAGAGGTATTTTGTTTATTTCCCGAATGGGAAGGGCAAGTACTGTCACGCATTAAGATTTCAAGAAATTGAGGCAATGCTGTTTGTCCCAGCATGGTGTGTAGTTTATGATGTTGCTTCAGTCCTTGATGGAGGAATAAATCTGTTAAATTCCTTTTGATCCTTGGGTTCTGTTATCTACAAGAAAGCTTCCAGGCCATTACTGTAGCAATTTGAACTAATAGCCTAGCCTACATACATATTGCTCTTTCAAGCAATATGTTTTCTCTGAAGGAGAGTTCTCTGAGCTTTGAGGATCTTATTGCTGTTTTCCCCACCCCTAACTGTATTGTGAGACATCTCATTCTTCTGGCTGAAAATAGGATATAATGCTTTTAAGAAGAGTCAGTGAGGAAGAGAGTGCAACACACTTTTCTCCCTTCTACTGCAGCTCATGTCAAATCCTTATCAGTATTCTCAAACTGGGACTCCTGGGTGCATTTTTATTATCCTGGCTGCTTAGGCAGTCATGCTGCCTGTGGACATCTATGAATGTACCTCCGTGTTTATGTGGAGCTCTTTAATGCCATTTTGTGTGTATTGTCACTGACAGGTCAGGCTTTAATAGTAGCAGGCTAGCCGTGCTAACGAGGAACACAGATCGAAGGGATGCTTGAGATATTTGATACTTGACTGAATCCTTCAAGTTGGATGAGGTTGAATTTCCTTTTATATTCCAGGCGAATACTTCACAGAGATTTGAAAGCAAAGAATATATTTTTGAAAGACAATTTTCTTAAAATTGGTAAGATTTCCTTACTTTTGAAGACACATTTTAGTGTGATAGAACACTCCAGCATAAATGTGGTGAATAAGGAGATTTAGATAAGGTGATATCTAATACAGTGTTTTAATTTCTTGTCAAACATTTATTTGATAGTCACACACAAGAAAAGGGGCCCAGAAAGCCTGTAGGATCTCCAACCTGGGGATACTCAGAACTCAACTGGACATGGACCTGAGGCTGCCCTCATGTAACTTTGAAGTTGGCCCTGCTTTGGGGGTTTTGGATTAGATGATCTCCAGAGCCCCTTCAAATCTACATTATTCTGTAGTTCTATGATTTTGTGGTGCTTTTAAGAATTATGGTAATTTGATTTTTTCCATATTTTAAAATTTTGACAAATTATTTCCATGGACAGTTATTCTGTTGTGTCTAACAATAAAAACAGTGACTTTATATGAATATATGAGTATTTGTATATGCTCTTGAAATGTAAAAATATACTTAGGAACTTACCTTTTTATAATTATTCATGCTTTTAATCTAATAGGGATTTCCTGATCTATATACTAGTTCATTCTCTTTATTTACAAAATTCAGTATTCCTAGGCTAACTTCAGTATTTTATTTCCACTAAAATTATTTTGTGTTAATTTCATTTTCATTAAAAGTGTTAGGCATTTATTATAACAACTTGATCTGAGCATATTTCTGATTTCTGTGTAGTGCTCATCACAGTGGTGCAAAAGTATCAGACTTTGGTACTTACAGCTATTGACTGCATACACATTGACAGGGCAAAACTTTATGGCAACAATATCTTTAGCCTTGATCTGTAGAAGTTACCTGAACAGGTAGAAAAAGGCTTGTATTTTATTTTAATTCCTTAGCCTATTTGCTGGTAATATAAGCAGTGTTGGGTAAAGGCTAATCCTCTCTTTCTTTTAAATGGATGTTAAATGGAGATGGGGAAGTATGTCAGGCATTTACAAAAAATTTTAAATAAGACGGACATCCAGATAAGAATTTTTTTCTGGTTACAATCAGTTGGGTTTGAGTTTCAAGTGGTGATCAGGAGATGAAGAAGTTCTCCATCCCATTACCAATATACTGAGTTGTCCAATAAACTGCATTTTTGTGTTGACATCTTCAGAGCTTTGACAGTTTGTGCAAGCTGAGTATATGACTCCTAATTTAAAAAATTAAATGTGAACAGAAATGTATATGAAATATGTAGTAACCTTGAAGTTCTTTGTATTAATTTTAGTCTTCTTATTAATTTAATTGTTTTGTGGGGTCTTCCTATTGTTATCGTTAGGGGACTTTGGAGTTTCCTGTCTTTTGATGGGTTCATGTGATCTTGCGACTACATTTACTGGGACACCATACTACATGAGCCCAGAGGCACTGAAGCACCAGGGATATAACACAAAATCTGACATTTGGTGAGTAGTCAGCATGCTATTTCGGTTGGATTATTCATTCAGTCAAAAGGAAAATTAGATAAAATGGCATTTGCTAGGTCACCATTTGCTGTATTTAGGAAATTACTTTTTTTAAAAAAAAAGAGGTTCATCTTAATGTAAAAGGAAGCAGGGCTTCTTCAGTAGGGTGCTCACATTTCTCCACTAAGACTGTTCCAGGAAAATTCTGTTATATGTTACAATTCAAAGGTTTGCTCTTTGTATTAAGAAGCAGGTAGTTTACTGCTTTATAGTTATCTGAGGCTTCAAAGGAGAGTAAGATTCAACTCCTTTTTGTGCCGTGACACAGGGTGACTGTGGACTGAGTCCATGTTCTGCTAGGAAGGAGGAAATCTTTTTCTTTCTGTTATTGAGAAACATCAATGGAAACAAGAAACTTTCTGTGAAACTTTCAAGTGGACAAGAAAAGAGTGATTCCAGCCTGAGAGGGAATCAGGAGGAGCTTCTTAGGAAAGCACTTTGGAAAGTGCTGGATGCAAAATGGCACTCTGTTTTAGACAAGGCTTAAGGGTAGGTGCCTGAGGAAGAAAACAAAGTGCCAATCCTGCATTCATATGATAAGAAAAATCCTGGAGATCAGGACTTCCTGAGGTGTTGGTTCAAAAATCAAGTTGAGAACCTGAGATCTGTTGAAAGATTATGAAACCTTTGGGCGTGCAGGTTCCTTTTTGTAGTATTTCAAATCAGGAAATTTCCTTCATAAAGCCTTTAACCACAGGAACGTAGTTTGTTTACTTGATAATTTAATCTAACTTTCACTCCATTCTGCATTTTCAAAATATATTTGAGAGTGCAAGATATAATTCTAAAAGTTGAGAACAGTAACAGTAAGCAGTTTTAACTGGTAACAATGATTTTTCACAGTTAACAGTCTCAATCCAGTCAACAGATGAGTCAAGAAACTTATCTCATGCTCCAAATAGTGGAACTGACATGGATTTAATGTAAGATTCTGTCTTGTTCATCTGTATCAAAACAAATACATGTAGTCAATAAAAATATAGTGAGAGGAGATTTCAAAAGATATAAGAATTAATGAACAGGCAGAGAAACTTGCCTTTTATGTTCTGTTACTGTAAGGAATAATTTCCTCTTATTGCAGTTGAAATTGGATGTAAAGAATGTAGTTAAGTTCCATTCATAATTACAGGTCTTAATCCGTGTAAGTCATACAGAGTAAATAAAAGCAGGAATTGGCCCAGTAATTTATAGGCGATATGTTGATCACCCTTTTTAAGTTTACAAAATAGCAGAAAAAAGCCCAACAAAACAAGTCACTAGCTAGTAGATTTCTGTTATATTTTGTGCATTTGTAATTCCAAAGCAGTAACCTATGCAGAGTTCTCAGCTGGGGGTTGGAGTTGCCCTCAGTAGGAAGTTCTTGGCCCTCAGTAGGGGCACTAAGGACCGGTAGTGCCCTGACTCATGAAACCCCCTAGGCTTCTCTTTGTGAGCCAAGAAACTCATGTGATGAAGACTTGTCAACCATCATCATTCATATTTGTGATTGTTACATTGGTCCCTTGCATCTCTTCATTTAATATTTTAAAATTGAATCTGTTTCTTTTTTTTTTTTTTGATTTGCTGTCTTTTTTACACTCTGTCAGTAGTCACTGGGCCCATGTGAGTTTGAATTGTCCATCTCACTTACTCTATTTGTGAACCCTCCTGTCCACTCCTTTGATCTGTACATCTCATTCCAGCCCATTGTGTTTTGAGAACCCTCAATAGCACTATGCACCAAAGTTTTTATATCATTTAGCATTTTCATTTCATAAGACATCATTTCATTTATCTTCCTTTTTCTTTGATTGTATATGATGAGATCTGTGTCAAAACTTTGAAACTTTTTACAGCTTTGCATCTGGTTTTTGACTCTGGAATTTTTTAGTGGATTTTTGCTAAACGTTTGGTGATTAAGACGTTTGCATATGACAGTAGGATATTGGTGATCAGCAAGCAGCATGCTTCATTTTTGAACATATATCTTTGCGTAATGTTTAGGGGAAACTGGGGAAGAGATGTAGGGGCAGGATAAAGACCATTCTCCACAAGTTCAATGGAAAGTGTACTAGCTGCAGGGACAATCTAATCTCCATTCTTTGAAATAGAAATTGGTGATTGAGGTGACTGTGCCTTGCAGGAGATCAGTTGAGCTGTTGGCTTTAGAAACAAAGTCACTTTTATTTGAATGTATGTAGAAGACACATTCTCTTCAAAGTTCACTTGGCAGCTGTTTTTAGCCTATCATGACCTGGTAACTGAGGGTGGATGAGTTTCTGCAGCCTTTTGTTATCAAGCTGGTACAAGGGTTGGTAAATTTGCATATCTCTCCCTATTGAGAAACCTCTTTAATTATGAGATAAAAATATATTTTTAATAAAGCTGATGAAAGCTCAGTTTTAGTTGCTAGATACATGAGAACTCTGCTGCAGTTCTGCTGCTGTTTTAGGGGTTTTGTTTTTGGGCTTTCTTTAGCACGACAGCTCATTTTCCTGGAGCCAGTAAATTCAGCTTATTAGAGAAATTAGTTTCCTGCAAAGAATGATAGCAAGTTTCTACCTTTAGGAGCACGTCATCCTGCTTAGCTTGTTGGTTTACAAAGGGTAAATTCTTAGCCTTATTAAATCATTTGGAGTTTTGCATTTGATTTCAATTTATCCCACAGTTCTACTTCATTTTGTCTAATTAGTTCTGTACTGGCATCATTATTTATAATAAGGTCTCTCTCTATATACGAGATATATATATATATATATAAATATATATACAGCATAATAGCTTTTTTTTTTTTTTTTTTGTATTCTCATTGAATGTAAAACCCAGGAGAGGATGAAACAGGGTTAATTCCACACTGGCTAAAACGATGTAGGATTTTTACAATTCAAGAGACAGTATGTTCTCTTTGATTCTGACTTCAGCAGAGTAATGTATAGGTATTCCACACAGAACTGTTATTCCTTGTCTCGTTATTTATTCTTGTACCCAAGGTCAGACTTGATGAGGCTGCTTTTATGTCCTTCAAACTACAATATATTCTACAGCCCTAATACATCCATCCATGAGAAAGGAGGAAACGACAGAATTTTCTGTTGGGCTGAGGAACAGCCTACTCCCATTCACACAATTTTTATGTAGCGGTACATAAGGAAGCCCTAGTAGACGTGAACTTCATATATAAGCTTCATATAATCTTACCCTCAATCCTACCCTAAGCAGCAGGCCTATGCCACTTGTGCTACTGGGGACCAAACATGGTTATAGGAAATGACTGAGGGAGCGAGCGTTCAGTCAACTTTGATTCTACAATATTTGTAAGTGCCTAACATAGATGGGACATCTATTTGATAGATCTATCAGTAACCTCTCCAAAACTTTATAGAGCAGGTTGCTTTTCTTAAAATTAGTTAAAATAATGTGAAATGGAATATTTCTAATGGTAAACCACATCAGCACTTAAAACTTCTAGTTTTGCACAAATAGCCATAATGGCATAGAAGTTAGTAAAGCTAAATGGTGTGATATATGGATATTTTTGTCGCTGCTGGAAAGGACCAGTCTTGAACTCCACAAAAAGCCTGTGCCCTTAGGGTCATGCAAATGGAAAGAAGATCGGACTGAAACTCTAGACTTCAAATGAAGGTTGGGTGAAAGCAAATGGCAAACCTCCAACACAGGGTTGGAACATCTGGGCTGTCTGTGGGATGTTATGCACAGGAAGACTTAGCATCCAGACTTCAGGGCTCAGCTTTGAGGTACCGTCCAAGAGTTTTCAGTGAAAAACTGAATTATAATATATTCCCCCCAGATGTTATTCTTTTTCCAATGTAGTTAAATCTGAATGTTCACAGCACTTTATCCTATGAGTTGATGCGGGTCATTATCCACTTATTTTGGTGTTTTCTGAGTGCTTATTAAACATGCAGGTAGCACAACATGTGGATACCTCCTGCCACCGAGCGATTACTGTGAAGTCCTTCTGCAGTGCTTATGGCTGCGTGAGAATGTGCTGACTACCTTGGAGGAAGCACTCTTTAATAACAGAGTTTCTATAGCTGACAATTTTATATGATTGTTAGAGCTGGCTTCGCATGCCTTACCAGAGTAAGATAAAGGGCTTTGATGCAAGTAATTCCATTTATTGTCTGAACCCTCTAGCAGAAGTAGCATAATCATTGCTTGTCTGCATTTAATGACTCTGCAGGAGGTAAGTTGGTTCAGAAGAAAGTCCAGCACTCCTGCTGCTTGCTGCAAAACACAGCTCAGTCCATGGCCATGGTCACACTGGAAAGAGCAGCCTCCAAAATACTGTCTCTTGCAGCTGCTGGCCTTGCACTCCATGGTAGCACTGCAAATTGCTGAGCATCCGTGCTGGAAGAGCCTGTGTCCACAGAAGACAGGAGGCGCCAGGGTTAGGAGCCCGGGGCTTGGAGGTGCCAATGCTCCTATGTTACAGAAGTACTTCTAGCATAATTTTTGCTCCTGTTGCATGCTGATTTGTGGACTTTGGTTCTGCAGGGAAGAGACTTTGTTTGGGTGACAGAAAGATCTGCTTTTGTCTGTTTATATCAAAACTGTACACAGGCACAAGCAAACTTGAAGAAGAAAAAAAGAAGCGGTCTCTGTAGATGAAAACTTGAGCAGGCTAGCTCGAGTCTCCTGGGGCTGCTCAGTCCTTTTTTAAACTTTAACTCATGTTCATCCCTTTAACACAGGTGTTAATGCAGAAAGCTGGCTCTTGAGCTGTTGTAATTTGCCATACCTGGTAGCTGCCAGTCAAATCAGAGGGACAGTCCTGAAACAAACACTCCTGAAAGGAGAGGAAGCGGATTTCAGAGGCAGAAAGGGAGGAGTCCTCAGGCACCTTTGGAAAGCCTCCCGTTGCTGACACTGTAATTGCAGCATGCTGTCAGCACAGAGGCTCCTGTGTGAAGCTGGAGCCATCTGCCCTCCTCAGGGCATCAAAGATCTGGCATAACATTTACGCTAAGCCATAGTTCCCTTTGGGGAGTGCCCGCTCCATCTCACATACTGATTCTATACTGAAGTGTAAATGCTTCATGTACCTCAAGTTAGGTAAAATAATAACTATTACTGTAAAAGTCAATGTTCTAAAGCAGCTAGTTTTTGTTTGAAAACGTAAGCCTAAATTTTTGGGTGCCTGTGAGAGTATTGTGTCAGGTCACCTATGCCTGAGAGTTCATAACTGATTGTGAGGACAGCTTCATGGATTAAACAGCAGTATGGATGAAAGGACTTGCACAATCCTCTCTGCCAAGGAGGGAGCCCTCCCCAGGGCAGTGATAACAGGGGGCTGAAGCACCGGCGATCTCTGGGCACGCAGTCAAGCACCCTCCTGGAGGTGCCGGGTGCTGTCATGGCTCTTGGAAGAGACAAAATCCTTGTGTCATTTTGCAGGAAGGTGAGTTTGTCGTGAAGAAGTTGCCCAAGTCTTTTCTGACTACCTGAAGCAACATTCTGTCTTCGGGCTTGTCCTTCTGATCTCTAGCAGGGCTCAAAATATTACACACAAAAATTTAGGATTACCAGTGTTCACGTGTTAAAGGTAAGAAATCTTCTAGAAGAGGCAGTTATTGCTGTCTCACTAATGTATCACGGTCCTTCATGGGTACTCCTCAGTCCACTCCATCATTGTGCATTGGGAAGACCTTAATTTACACGGAATTGCTAATATACTCTAAAGAGACATTGTGCTTTTCAGGTTCACTGAAGTGTTCTGTAACTGTCTCTTGCAAATTGGCTGGAATATTCACAGTGCAGTAGCTGGTGCAAGAAATTTAGTCCTTTATGACCCAAGGTTGATAGATGGAAAGAGCCTGATAGAGTTTTTACATAAAGGGAAAGTTCTGCAGTTAGGCTCAGAGAAGCTGCAGTATTTATGTTTGTCCTCAGTTATAAGAACAGTGCTGGAGCTAGTCCGTTTTTGTTCCAAATCTCTGTTCACAGAAGGCAAATTAAGAGAGCAATACGTGTCTTACTTCCCCTCCCTCAGCCTGGACTGGCTGGGTAGTAAGTGAGAGCATTTGCAGATGTCACGGTCAGGGGTTTCTTCTTTTCCAGGCGAGGAGCTTCCTTGGGAAGCTGGTGTCAGTGCAGCAGCTCGAGCCCTCGCTGCCTTTGGGGCCTCCCCCAGGAGAGCAGACAGGCTGGGAAGAGTCGGGGCAATGCTGAGATGTTGGCTAGCTGAAGAGGCTGAGAGAGGTGGAAGGTTAGCAAAGTGATTTGTTTGCATACGTTTGGCTGCTGGGGCTCCCTTGTACGTGAGCCCAGCATGATGCAGAGACACTGCTGTGTGGGAGTCCTGGTGACCCGTCCTGGCCCTGCGTGCTCTGTGGTGTGACAGGCGCTGGTGTTCAGTGTTGGCCAGTGTTCCCCGATGCCTGGAGCCGTAGCATTGCATTCATGTTTTAAGCAAACTGAAGACAGTATGTGTCATTTTAAGGCACTTTTTACAGTTCAGGAAAGGTTAAGTGATGTGGGTGGTCATAGTTGCAGTCTGTTTCTCTGGGACAGTGAATGTTTTGTAATTTATAGAAAGCAGAACAATGAGAGAAACCGCACAGAATAGCTAACAACCTGGTGACTAAGACCTGTGATGTGAAGGACCAAAGCTGGAGTTCCTGGTCTGAACTGGACAGAGCAGAGACCTTGCTCTGAATCTCTGATGTCCCAGATGAACAGCCAGGTTGTTTTTAAACCTTTCCGAGCAGAAGTTATATCAAAGCTCTGTGACTAACAGACGGTCCACATTTCTTGTTTAACCTAAGTTCCTGTCCCAGTGAAAAACACTTTTGCTAAAAAATTCCTAACCATCTCTGTACCTGTTGGTACCCAAGAAATGTGACTCTTCACCTGTGTTAAATGTGACTCTTCACCTGTTCTTGTGTAGTTTCTAACTAAGTGTATATGCTAGATGCTTTGCACTTCAACCCTAGGCCAAATTAATCTTTTAATCCTTTTGTCTTACAAGGCATGTGTGTTTTTTATTTTGTTGTTTATTTATTTATTTATTTATTAAGTTTTAAAAAAATCTTTTTGGAAGAAAATAGTGGATCAGACTCTACCCATATTACATCAATGTAATCCTACTAAAACTATTCAAGAGTTATGGCAAAGTAGGTCTCCCAGCAGCAATGAATGCAGACGGAGTCTCACCAGTGTATTATCAAGAAAGTGATCAGAGATCCAGTGGGATTACATGAGAGTCTCCCAAGACAGTAGCAATTTTAATCAGTTTGCTTTTATTCCAGCCCATACAGTGACTAAAAATCATCATTCCAACCCAAACAGACTTGGGTTTTGTGACATGAGACACCATTTGAATAAAATGAAAGCATTTCATTCTAGCGGAGAGTAAACTAAAAGAAGGTGTCCACTGCATTCAGGGCAGGTATGAATACTCATTAATGCATTAGGTGAGCCCTCACTTTTTTCTGCTCTCTTTGAAGTTTCCTGCAGGACAGAGTGAGTGGGAGGGTTCCCTTTGTGCCCTCCAGTGTCCTCATGCAGCCTACAAGGAGGTCAGTGCTAAGTGCCCCAGATGCTCCCGAAGCTGAATGTGGCTGCTGTCGCTTCCCCAGAGATCCTCTTCTGTTGCAGGAGACTGGGAGCTCCCTTTGCACAAGGGCTCCCAACCAGTTTAGCTCCTGCTTTCTTCATACTGGGGACTGAGCATCACTCTTTCCCATCCCAGCTGAAGCTATTGCCATGTTCAGCTCCTGCATAACGTTAACAAGCTTTGCCTGCCCCAGGATGGGTTAGCACTGTTTGTCCCACATTTTTTTCAGGTTTTCTAGCCCTGGGAGCTTGGGGTTGCTCAAATGAGACTCTGAATTCTGTAGTCTTGTCGTTTGCCAAGGATCAGATATAGATCCTCAAGTGCAAATACCGAGTGCCTTCCAGTGCGGTGCCTGTTGTTACTGTATCTTACTGTGTTTCTGAGTGACAGATAAACTGTGAGCAAATAATCAAGAATAACTTCTCTCTCTTTTTCTGTTCTTTTCTTTTATTGAGCTAACAACACTTAATACTTTGTTTTGCTGAAGTTGTGTATTTTGAGATAAGAACTAATAAAACATTCACAAGGAGCTAAATATTCTTTCAATTTTGTTTCCATTTCTTTTTATTGTAGAAATGCTAGTGACCAAAAGACTATCAAATATCTGGACTAATTGAAAAACTCATTATAATTGCTATTATAGACATAAGAAAAAAGTAAATCAAGCCCCATCTCCACACGCACAAGAGAGGAAGAAACAGAAAGAATCTTTCCCTTATTGGAAAGATTAAAATCATGTTCTTTTCACAAGGACCTAAACGTGCAAATCTTTGTCATGCTTTTGGCCCCTGCCACCATGTATAACTTAACGGAAATAGGTGGTCTCACCTAAATATAAAGGTTTTCCAATATCCAAAGCTATTCTAGAGTATGAAATCTACATAACTAATAATAGTCTCCCCAGTGTTTGAGATTGTTACGTGAATCTAGCTTGTGTAAAGGAGCATTTTGGAATAGGATTTTTACATTGAAAGGAAGCATATTTGTTAGCATAATATAAATGCTCTGCTGCTAACTCTAAATCCACCTACTTTTTGAGAAACACAGATTTCTGCTAGCATATAAGATACTGTTTATTGACTAGATGAATTGCTAATGCTGTAAAAAGGGTTTGGTACTCAACTTATAAGGTGCTTTAAGCAGTACATGTGATTTGTGGAGATTCCTAGGTCTTTAGATGATTATTTAAATGTTATGATTAAATGTTAATGGCTGCATGTTTGGAAATGGCTGATAAAAGCTAGAGGAATTCTGAGAAACTAAAAATCTTTGAATTATTGGGGAGATGCTTGGTCAGCATAATGGAAAACAAAATGTAACTCTGATAAAAATAAATATAAGAGTACTGTAATATGTGGCTTTTATAAAAGCTGCTATGTGTTTAGTGTTAAGTGCTCTCTGAGAGAAAAGACCTGAGAGTCATTGGGGATAATTCAGTGGAAATATCCATCAAGTACATGGCATTATTTAAAAATTTCATGGATTTTTGGGGTGCATTGACCCTTTGTTCCCTTCCTTTGAAAAGGCCCCACAGGAATTAATTAGTATGGGAATCAGTATACTGCCATTCTATCTAATTGCCTCACTGAGCCATATGATCCAGATCTACCTGTCCCCATTAGAAATACCCCACAAATATTCTGGAGGATTAGTGACAAGCACTATACAACCGCAGGGGAAGAATCCCTGCCATGAAGACCTGAGAGGCAGTAGAGGAGTGTTACCATGGTATGTGTGTACATGTAGGTATTCCTCAAAGGGTCTAGAGTCAGCAGTTTTATGACCTTCTGGTACAATTAAACTGAAAGCTATATGCCACAAAAGTATATATATTTAGATTATCTGTTTTTCAGAGGTTAATTAAAAAACTAACTTTGATCTTACAGCCTTTAAAGACTATAACACAGTTTGGGAAGATCTACAAAAGACTGAAGATGTTAAAAAGACAGCAACGCTTATGTAAAGAAGGAAGACCAAAAACATCAGGGAAAACTTAGACACATGTCAGTTGATGTTGTAAAAAATATATTGAAAACTGGCCAGACTCTCCTTTTTATGCTATAACTGAGCACAAGTGGATTCACTATGAAATGAGCACACTTCAGCTTTGCTGAAACAGAGTACCGCTGCTTAGCACCTTGCCCAAACCTATTCACAGACGTCAAAAGCCAGCAAACCAAATGCTCTGGCTCATAGTTTTATGACCATTTTATAATGCGATAACGTTAGCAGTTATACAAGCTAGGATTACTTATAAAAGTAATCAAATTATATGTTTTGGGTCATAAACTGGTTGCTAATGGGAATCAGGAAGCAATTTTCCCTGTATATGCTCCTTATCACATGCTTAGCCCGAGGCTGTAGAGACAGAGCTGCTCGGCAAAACGGCATCTTGAGGCAAAAGCTTGCAGGTGGCTCCCTTGGGCAGTTACAGCTCAGTAACTGTCCTGGGAAGAAATGACCTTGCTCTGGGAGCCAGGGCAACATTTCTCAGCTTAGGAGATATTTACTTCAGTTCAAAGAGTGGTATCCTGCAGTAAAAAGTTTTATTAATTTTGTTTCCACTGCTTTTTTTCCTTTTTCTTTCTTTATTTCTCTCTCTTTTGTTTTTTCCATGGGACAGATGGGATTTTCCCCGGGTAGCCTGTTCATTGCCCTGGCCCTGGCAGAGTGCTTCAGGTGCTCTTTGTCGTCTTTCTCCAAAGCCGCAGGTGTAGTCAGAGCACAAAACCAGCTGCCTAAATGGGCTTCCCTGAGGCGGCAAATCCTGTGTCCCTAATGGCTTGGTGAGCAATTTCTCACTGCTGGAATCAAGCAGCCTCCAAAACAGACTGATTCCACAAAAGGCAGTTGTAGTACAGTCTGTCAGGTTGGGATTTTCCCTTCTTTTCTTCCTTCCCTTTTGCTGGCTTTCATTTTCATCTGACACTTTTGGATGCTATGTGTGTATATTTTTTTTCAAATTAAATATTTTCTCATGTAGGAGTTGTCTTGTTTCAGAGTCTGCGCCTATACAATTCTTTCATAAATATATGTCGTTGTCAGTATGTTACTGTTTACTGACTTTGGAAATAGGAAGGTTAGTAGATAGTCAAATCTTTTAAAAACTTGGCAATTATTTAAGTTCCTCAATAGTTGGTCTTTATGCAGTTGTTAGCAAAAATGTTGTGCTAATTGTTTTCAGACGCTATTTTAAAAAGTTCTAGTGAGAGACCCCGCCCCGTTCTGCCCCTTCTTTATCTGTATTGTATGTAGATACTGGGTTTCAGCTTTAAAATTATTTGCTCTTGTTCTTTTGTTGCCAGATGGATTGAATTAATCCCTTGTCTTTAAGAAAAAAATGAATAATTGGAATTTTATTAATTGCTTGCTTTCCAAAACAGGTCTATACTTTTTTTTTTTGACCAAAGTCATCCACCTATACATACTTCTGCTTATTTTCAGTATGCTCTATTTTCGTACTACTTCCGTAGATGAGAAATACCACAATCAAGTACAACATTAAGAATAAATTTGCTCTCATTTTTAAGCTGGTTACTTAGGTGAGTTTGATCCTGTAGTTAGCTCTCGCCACCCTTTCTGTGGCCTCGGTCAAGGCCTTCATCTGTGATGCAGTTCTCTGGTCTGTAAAATTAAGGTAATCTTGGGCATGCTTCAAAGCCTGTAAAAATGAATTCCCCTTTAATTGCCCTGTTTTTGTTGTTCTTGTTGTTTTTTTCAGTACACTTGTCAGAATGCAGTTGAAGTGCAAGCTGTTATGAATAATCATTTCATAAATTATTATGAGGATATTTATGTTAAAATGTTCTACTTGGTGATCTTCTATGATCTCCCTTAGGATTAAAGAAAAAGAGCCTGATAAATAGGATGATGGTGAATCAAAGGCCCATTCAAAATTTTCTATTTGTGCTCATTTCTCCTGGTTAATGGGTTTAAATTGACCCTGGTTCTCAATTAGGTCTCCAGAGCTGAACGTTCAGTTTTCTTCCTTTCTTCTCCAAATAAAATTTCAAGGAAATTTAGATTTTTCAATAGGAAACTATAATCTAAACTTGGCACTACTTTGAGTCCAAACTGTTTTTTTTCCCTCAATCTAATTTGGATGTGTGGTGAAATGATTGAAATCATGCTAGAAGACATTTCTGTGATTTTAAACTGGCATTATTTAATTTGAATTTGAATTTTAGCCTCACTTTGCTGTCAAAAATCAATTTGCAAAACCAGTTTGAACAAATCTATGTCTAAAAATTCCTAAACCACTTTCTCAGTGAGTCACTAATTAAAATACTTCATATTTAACTCAGTGAGTAAAAACTTAAGCGATTCATATAACAGTTTTACATATATATATACACACACACATATATGAACAAGTGTATGTATATATATTTGAGAACTTAAGTTTACACCTACATTTATGGAAATAGAAAGATGCTTGCTTCTGTTTTTAAACATAATCCGTGATCTGAATAAGAGTATTTCAGATGAAAAGGGTAGCATGGTAATGAAGTACCTATTCTCAGAAGAGTATACAATTTGGGTAACCACAGATATTGTGATTTTTATGTACTGTAATGTCACTATGCATGCTTCTTTCAAAAAATTGGCTGTAGTATTCCTATTATTTTGTTCTTCAGGTCTCTGGGATGCATTTTATATGAGATGTGCTGTATGAACCATGCATTTAGTGGCCACAATTTTTTGTCTGTGGTGTTAAAAATTGTAGAAGGTGATACACCTTCTCTTCCTGATAGATATCCAAGCAAACTGAATGCTGTGCTGAAAAGGTATGCTTTTTTATTGTCTAGTAGTTTTCTAAATTAATTTGGAAGATTATTGAATTACCACTTTTTTTTTGTTTTAATATTTCAGCATGCTAAGTAAGAATCCTTCACTGAGACCAGCAGCAGCAGAGATTCTAAAAATCCCTTATATTGATGAACAACTGAAGGTATCTGAAGGCAGAAAAAATGTGTTGACAAAAAATAAGTTTGATAGAAATCAATGGGAACTGCAGTCCATGGGACTTTCAGAGCTAAATTGCAATATGCCTGAGGTAGGGTGGCAGTGAGAAATGAAGCCCGTGTCACTTCATGTGCTGCACGTGCCCACTTTGAAATATTATGAGCAAAAAAGGGAGCAGGCATTTATGTGTGACATGTGCAGATCATTTGGGTCGGGGTATCTATGATCTCTAAACTGTTCTGATTAGTCCTAGTTTCAAGGAAAACCAGTGCATTTTACTCTTTTGGTGCGTGATTTAGTGTATATACTATCTGGCTTTTGAAGAAGTTGGGATAGAAAACTGTTACATCACTCTCTGCAGTAGGACTGCATTGGATCATAGGTGAAGGGGCTGGATCATTTTAGCCCTAAGTATTGAAACTGCTTCTATTTTATTTTTTTGCAGAATATACAATACAAATTCACATATATGCCCAAGGAAAATAAAGCATTTCACTGGCAGAAAGAAGCTGCTCACATTGTTGATGCTGTGTAAGTATTTTTAAGTGTTTTGTGGGCAGTAGTATATGAAATTAGAGTGTTTTGAAATACTATCAAGTTGTAAACATTGTGTTAAGTCACACACACAACTTATGTCAAGTTGTAAAAATTGTGTCTCATAGTACTGTATGTTTAAAGAGACCCGTTCTCCAAAAATGCATATGCAAAAGGACAAGCACATTAATTAGATTTATAATTAAGATTTAGGTTGAATAAGTCACTTTAAGAGCCAAATTCTTAGTTTGTAACTGTGTAAACTGTGCATGTGTATGTGGTATATACATGTGTTAATTTAGTACCAGTTGGTATGTAATTAAATTATGACCTTAGTCTTTATATTTTGAAGGCTTAGATCTGGAGGCAGATGCCGCTGATCGTACAGCGGGCAAGTTGCTCCTATGACAGCTTTTCTCTGGGCCTTCACTGGGGTTGGTAGGTTGAGGTGCAGGTCTCACACAGGCTGAGGGTTAGGGTTAGGGTAGGGACAGTGCTAAAGTGTAGAACCCGCCATGGAGTGGAGCTGCAAAGTGTATGCCAAAGGACATGCACCGCTACCCGAAGTGTGCTTCCATTAAAACTTTTGTTTCTGGGCCTTCCCTGGGGTTGGTAGGTTGAGGTGCAGGTCCTTCCCATGCTGAGGGTTAGGGTCAGGGTTGGGGTTAGGAGAGTGATGAAGCGTAGAGCCCCCCATGGTGTGGGGCTGCAAAGGGCATGCCCAAGTGTATTTACCACTATTTGAAGTGTGTTCTCACGGCAACTTTTGTCTCTGGGCATTCCCTGGGGTTGGTAGGTTGAGGTGCAGGTCCTGCCCATGCTGAAGGTTAGCGTTAGGGTTGTCTTTTGGACAACAGGGTTAGGGTTAGGAGAGTGATAAGGCCTAGAGCTCCCTGTGGGGTGGGGCTGCAAAGGGCATGCCAAAGGACATTCCCACCCGACGTCAGGTGTCCTCCTTCAGCAAGGGTTGTCTCTGGGCGTTGCCTGGGGTTGGTAGGTTGAGGTGCACGTCCCGCCCATGCTGAGGGTTAGAGTTAGAGGAGTGATGAAGCACAGAGCGCGCCGTGAAGTAGGGCTGCAAAGGGCATGCCAAAGGACATTTACCACTACTCGAAGTGTGCTGCCACATCAACTTTTCTCTCTGGGCCTTCCCTGGGGTTGGTAGGTTGAGGTGCACGTCCCGCCCATGCTGAGGGTTAAGGTTAGGTTTAGGGTTAGGGTTAGGAGAGCGATGAAGCGTAGAGCCCCCTGGGGAGTGGGGCTGCAAAGGGCATGCCAAAGGACATTTACCATGACTCGAAGTTTGCTCCCATTAGAACATTTGTCTCTGGACCTTCCCTGGGGTTGGTAGGTTGAGGGTTAGGGTTAGGGTCCCGCCCATGCTGAGGGTTAGGGTTAGGGTTGGGAGAGTGATAAGGCCTAGAGCTCGCTGTGGAGTGGGGTTGCAAAGGGCATGCCAAGGGACATGCTGGTGACCGCCAGTGTGCTCGCACGGTAAGATTTGTCTGTGGGCTTTCCCTGGGGTTGGTAGGTTGAGGTGCAGGTCCTGCCCATGCTGAGGGTTAGGGTTAGGGTTAGAGGAGTGATGAAGCATAGAGTGTGCCGTGAAGTAGGGCTGCAAAGGGCATGCCAAAGGATATTTACCACTACTTGAAGTTTGCTCCCATGTGAACTTTCGTCTTTGGGCATTCCCTGGGTTTTGTAGGTCGCGGTGAAGGTCCTGCCCATGCTGAGGGCTAGGGTTGGGGTTAGAGTTAGGATTAGGATTGGGAGAGTGATAAGGCATAGAGCTCCCTGTGGAGTGGGGCTGCAAAGGGCATGCCAAAGGACATGCCCCGCAACCCCAAGTGTGGTCTGACGGCAACTTTTGTCTCTGGTCCTTCCCTGGGGTTGGTAGGTTGAGGTGCAGGTCCCGCCCATGCTGGGGTTCAGGGTTAGGGTTAAGGTAAGGCTTAGGGTTGGGACAGTGATAAGGCATAGAGCCACCTGTGGTGTGCGTTTGCAAGGGGCCTGCCAAAGGACGTGCCCCGTTACCCCAAGTGTGGTCGCATGACAACTTTTGTCTCTGGGCCTTCTCTGGGGTTGGTAGTTTTAGGTGCAGGTCTCACCCATGCTGAGGGTTAGGGTTAGGGTTAGGCTTTGGAGAGTGATAAGGAGTAGAGCTCCCTGTGGTGTGGAGCTGCAAAGGGCATGCCAAAGGTCATCCCCTGCCCCCCCAGTTTGCTCCCAAGGCAGCTTTTGTCTCTGGGCCTTCCCTGGGGTTGGTGGGTCCAGGTGCAGGTCCCGTGCATTTTGAGGGTTAGGTTTCGAATTAAGGTTAGGGTTAGGATTTGGAGAGCGATGAAGCATAGCGTGCCATGTGGAGTGGTGCTGCAAAGGGCATGCCAGAGAACATGCAACACTTGGGACTACCGTTAGCTTTTCAAAACAAGGTATTTTTTCATTTCTGCAATAGGATGAAAGCAGAATAAATGCGGGGAAATTTAATGCATTGAAGTCTTATCCCTATCTTTTAGCTAGGTTAAGTCATCAGATTGTATTTGTAAAGCTGTCATTGCTAGAAATCCAGGTGCAGGTTTCAGCCCCATAGCTCTTGTTCTCCCACTCTCTGGGCAAATGAGTCTCTGTCTTTTCATCAGGCCCAAGTCCCTTGTTTGGGTTTCCCCTTTAGTATGAAACAGACCGGTGAACTTTGGAAGTGTAGATGTAAAAGGCAACAATAAATAATGCCCGTACTGCCTAGTAACAACTATCTAATAAATAACAGCAAATGGAGCCCACGGAGACTGCTGTCCAGTTTTTGGCCTTCTTGCTGTTCTGTTATTATTGCTCTGCTGGAAGTAACCCTTTACTATTATACTGGAAACACATCAGTGAGATAGAGGTATAATAATCATGAAATATTAGACATCTCTTATGTCCGTTGCTGCTGTATTCAGTTTGATTCAATTAACTCTGAGTGGATTCCTGCCTCTTCAAATGAAATATAGATATTATTTGGTACTACAGTGATGTTCCTCAGGGATGTACCTTTAATAGTTCTGGGGCATTGAAATCTAGCCCAAATATTATGCTAAGCCTATCTGGATTATATTGAATATTAAATGCTTATTAAAGCATGAAGAATGGGAATCATTAAGGAACTTTTAGTACATGCCTTTATTTTGTGTTTTTTCATTTATAATATGTACAGGATTTCAGATTATCTGTATGCACCAAAAGATTATGGATGCATTGAGAAATCAGGATTTTACCTGCAAAACGTATACTTAGACTTCAGATATCCATATGCTTCTAGAATAGACTGATCAAACCATTTCCTACTATTTGTGGCATATACTAAATTCCATGCCTCATCTGTTGTCATTTAAATATTATGAGTTTCATCACCTTTCAAATTGACATCATGTATTGACAACACTAGCACCCAGGGAAGACATCAGTGCATATCCCAGAGTCTGTAACTATTCTATCATGTTGTTATACTTTTATTAAAAACAGATAGAAAGTCAATTTCTTTCACATAGAAGTCCAGAGTTCCTATGAAATGTGGAGCAATGGAAAGCAATTATTTTTGTTAGAACATGAATTCAGGGCATCAACTTGAAGAAGAAAAAAAATCCTAAGAGAAACTTCCCTATAAATTATGTTCAATTATGCTATGATCTGATTCTTTTAGGTTAAATGTTTGCAATATATGTAAGAATAAGATTATGACTTTCATTGCATTTATGAGAATGTTGGCTGCCTGTATACCTAGTGGTAAGCAAAATGCCGAAACATTTTTGCAATTCAAATTCTAAAGGGGTTGATAAAATTAAGTTAAAATACCTGAAAAATGATGCCATTCAGAAAGGAAAGTAAAGGAATAATTTAAACATAGAAGATTGCACGTCTGCTATAATGAAGCAATGTTGTAATCTGAGTGTATATACTATGGTGTCCTCCCCAGTCATTGTTGCTTTACATCTATTGTTTCTTTTCTCGTGAGAAATTTTCTGGTGTGTGTAGTTGAGTCTAGTTTTTTCTAATAAAAGCTTCTAATGGTTTAGTTTATTCCAGTCCCATGCAAGTAATAAATTTTAAACAGTTTTATGCTTTCTTAAATATTTAAGTTCAGTTTCATCTTGGATGAAAAATGACTTTGTTTCCCCTACAGGTTCTGGCGATTTGAACTGGAGTTTGTTCCAAGGCACAGGAAATATGTCTACCTTATTTATACTTGAAGAGTTAGTTCCATTCTGATTAATAATTGAACTGTGCTCGTTTTTGTCCTTAGTCTTTCATATTTCACTGTAACATTCATATCTCTACAGTATTTCCCTCTATAGCCAGCATTTGAAAAGGATAGCAAACACTTCCCTTCTCATGTTATTGAAATCCTGATTTCAATATGATAATCCACAAGGAGCTTTGCAATTCATATGGTGACAAAAGTGGGCTCTTAGAAGATCAGAAGTTATCTCATAAGAGCCAAAATAGCTATTTGAAATTCAGACTTGATATCATAAAGCTAAACAAGCCAAAATTTTGGTGTGAAATAGGACTGCCAAGGTATTGCAAACTATGGTTTAATTTGTGTAATCACTGTAGGTTGTGATATTAATCTCAGATTTTATATCCTTTTTCTGACATAGAACAAATATTGCTCTCCCATGTTGATAAATACAAATGAGATACATATGTCAATAATTCGTGCTCAGCTTTCAGGGCTGATCTATGGACAACATTTAACTGGTGAATTGTTACTGTTCATTAGAAGCAGAAATTCAAGAGGACAGCAGGATTATTATAACTTTCATTAAAGGCACTTTAACATTCTCCTTTATTCTAGATACATTTTACATTGATTGTTAAAAATTACAATTGATATTGCTTTTTCAGTGGTTTTCATTTAAATTAAAGACAGTGTTTTTACTTGGAACATGCTGAATAATGAAGCCAGACAAGGTAAATATCTCAATGTGCTGCAACATTTAATCTTTTAAGGAACGAGTTTGCCTTTTCCCATTCTTATGTGAAATGCCTGAAATTCTTCAAGTTCTTCATGAATCTAAGTTTAAATTTTCCAGTTTAAAAGAGACGTTTGCTTTCAGTACTATGATCTGTTTAGTCTGTTATAGTACCTGTAGTGACTTTCCAATTACTTCATTTTAAGTGTCAGTATGTTTCAATATCCAGCCAAAAATCTTGATGTTTACCTGTTTATGTAAGGATGGGCTTGCCTGCATTCATTTTCAGGCAGAGGAAAGTCCATTTGCAAACTCTGCGGGAGCATTCTCAAGTGCAGAGGATGACGCCGCGGGAACGCATGAGGCTGAGGAAGTTAAATGCTGCAGATGAGAAAGCAAGGAAGCTGAAGTAAGTTATGCATAACATTAACATTGTGCCCTGGCTGTGCAGTTTTTCCCCTCATAACAGTTTTATAAGTGAATTATGACAATCAAGATGAAAACAAATTTAAAAAGTTGCTTCAGCTACTGAAAGTGAATGGGGATGGTGGATTTTTAAATCAGTAATTGTTTACATAAAAAGAAAAGTCAGAGCATTAGCCCAAAACTGGTACTTCGATACTGATGTTTCTTGTCAAATAAGTATATGAGAAATTTTCAGTTTCCTTATGATAGGAATTTTTTAAATGACTTTTTGCAGTTTTTTTTTAAGAAGTGCACGTTCTGAGAAGTCAGGCATTTAGTTAAAATCCATTTTTTTCCCTTCAATTATTTTGACCTAAGAGATTTGCCAGTAAAAGTTAATAGCTCAGAGAATAGCCTCATCAGATGATCAAATGCAGGGGTAGTGAACATGTGATAAAGCCTTTACATTTTATAGTTTTTTCTTAAGTAAGGAATAATAAAAGGGGGAGGGTTTAATGGAAAGTAAGTACCATTTCTGAGTCAAATTTGAGAAATACCTTGAAGGCTATGTATGCATGCCTGGATTCCATTTTAAAATAAAAAGAAGAATATCCTATTTTGATGACACACTTGATTTTTCCTAGTTAAAAACTCTGAACATTTTATTTTATACAAAAGAAAAATCAGGAAAGTGTCACATTAATTCATTTTAATGTTTTCTTCAAAACCATTTTCTAAGTGCGGTGTGCATTAAAAATGTTTATTCTATGATTTATAGATGTGTAATAGAGAGAATAACTATTTCTGATCAAGGCAATCAACCTCTTAAGCTTGTCATGCCAAAACAAGCTCACAATGCAGTGTGGCAATGACCTCCTATTACAAACAACAATGTGAGGTAACATGAGGTCTGAATTAATGGCTACAGTAACTCTGCAGCCATCTATATCCCTCCTGAACTGTCCTTCTTCCCCGCCTCCCTTCTAATAACTACAAAATAGCTTCCTATCCTATCCCCATCTGGGTTAGGAAGAATGTGCATGAACAGTAATTGCAGATGAGCAGAAGTGCTCTGTAAAATCACGTCCTACTTTTACTTGTGCTAACTTGCCATGCTTGTACCAAAAAGCTACACACAAAAAATTCAAGATCTTAATTTCATTTCAGAAAGCATGTCCGACCAGCATTTGTGCCTGTCTGACATTTACCATTGAACTGGAGACAAAATTGCATTTGAAAATGGATATGTACATTAATCCTTACTTTTAAAAAAAATCTAGCTGGAATGAAACCACCATATAGCAAGTATTTGAATTTAACACATTTTCTGCATGGTGTTTTCAAAAGTATGTTTAACTAGGCCAATTTTTATACTTATATGAAATTTATAAATAGGAAGCACTTTCCTCCCCCCCTTTCTTTTTATGGGTAGAGATTAGGAAGTAATAGTAATTGTAGGATATTTTAGCTCACTTTTAATTTTTTTGCTTTCTTCAATTTCATCATTTCATATTTAGATTTTCATGTCCCCCCACAGCAACAAAATCAAATATTTCCTTTAATAGAAGGGCAGCATATTAATCTTCAAATCTTATTCTCAGTCCTGAGTCTTTAACACAGATGATTCAGGTCCAGATTATTGCCAGGGGACTCTGGCTGGAAGTATTTCTAACAAAGCAAAACCACGGTACTTTCTCAAACCAGAGATCTGCCTTCAGCAGTGCAGGGCTGGGCACAGGTAGGCAGGGAGCTGGAAGACTTGCTTAATGCAGCATTTGGCTCAAGGAGCCTCGTATAGGAAACGACTGCTATGCCTTCTCCCCTTGGCAAAGTGTTCATAGCGTGTAAATGTTATGTGCCTTTCTTTAGCTGAGAGTTTCCTCGCCGATGTGGTGACATCCAGTTCAAAAGGTTTAAGATCTTTGGAAGGAGCAAGAGAGCCTGGGACTAGGAATGTGCCATTTTGCAGTTACATTGTACAAATTGTGAAAGGTGTATATGAAACTGTTCATAAATAAGGCCTGAATTCTGTCTGTGGGTTCACTGAGATGAACTGCAACTTGAGTATATGCTTTGAGTGTTTGGTACCGTGGTAGTTTTATTATGGAATTTTCTTTTCCATGTATACTTTGAGAAAATCCCTCTGTGCAATTCCTAACATCGTATCCTAAATACAAGTAATCTGTATTTACAGACAGCTGGCAGAAGAAAAATATCAAGAAAATATCAAAAGAATGCAAGAGTTCAGATCCCGTAATTTTCAGCAGTTGAATGTCAATGTCCTACACGTAAGTATGGGCTGTTGTTTTGAAAGTCATATATGCATGTTTAGTGTACACCACTTTTCCGTTTTCCACATACTTTCTCTAGAGGCAGAGACCTGCCCAGAGATTAATAATTGGGATATGCATCAAAGTCTAGACTGCTTAACTGAAGCTAGGTCTGTGTTGAGAGAAAGTGTATTCAGTTATTAAGAAATGGTTCAACAAATTCTTTATACATTGCATAATTTTCTTTTTTAAGTCCCCCTTCAATCCAAACCTGCTCTCTGAAATGTGGTACCTACTAACCTTCCTATCTGATATTAGAGTTCAAAATACATTTGTTTTCTGGATAAGTTCAGAACTGTAATCCCTTAAATACCATACTTTGGCATGGCTGCTGGTTCTTTTCATTTGATTAATTTAGAATATTAATGTTCCAACTGGCTATTTAGCAAGAACAAAGTCTTGGAGTGACTCCCAGTGTAAGCTGTCATTTGCTTTTAAAATATATGCAACAGAAGATAGGCCCGTTCAACCCTAGCGTTATGGCTTTTCACAAACAGCAATGGCAGTTTGGAAAAAGTCAGTGAAAGCATCACAGAAATAATGAGTTTTTGGTTTTTTGATGCTTTGTTTTCTACCTCTTTTATGCACTCCAGTTTCTACTTCCCATTGTCTTGTTAGATCCTTCCTTGTTTATAGCTGAGTCATTGCTGATCATTATTAAAAAAAAGAATTTTTAAAAAGTATTTGCTAACATTAAAAATTTAAGTTTTTTTTTTTTTTTTTTTTTTTTTTTTGTAAGTACTTGTTTGCTGCAAGTCTCAGCAGTTGTATAGATCAGGATAGCAATTATATTGTGGGCCTACTGAAAGCTCTAACTATACCCATTTATCCCTGCTGCTTCAACTAAGGAATCTGATGAACAAACTTCAACTCCCCTAATTCATTCTCAGCCAGTCATTACACAGGACTGTGTGTCCACAGGACATGATGAACCACATGGAAATGAGACATCAAGTCAGCTTTGTGTGCCTGAATCTATGGAGCATGGTAAGAACTTAAAATGTCATGTTGAAATGAAACTTCCTATATCAAAGCAAGATTTAATTTTGTCCTTGATAGTTAAACTGTGGTGAAGGAACTGCTGTATAAAAAGCAGTCAGGTTTGTGAAGTTGTCAAAAGATCTACAAAGAGAAAAGGAAAATAATCTGGGTGGATGGATGTACATTAGAGCTACATGGCAGGGCAGTCTGTGTTCCCAGAGTCTGAATGACCTGACACCATCAAAGGAGGTGAACACGCCTTCTCCAAATGAGGTGCTGAGGGAGGAGGAGACAGTTTTAAGCTTTGCACATATGAAATGGCTGGAGTTAGGACAGCATCTCCTAAATTCTCTCTCCAGTGGAAAAATGAGTACCAAAATATGGAGCGTTTGCCCTTAATACACCTTGATGCCATTTTTATTATATATAATGAATGTGAGAAGCAGATGAAAACTCTTTGAATTGTGCTTATCTATATTGTCCTGAAATGCTTAGCCACTGTCTTGAAAATATGAAATGCTATACATAACATGTACTTTACTGTAGATAGATGAACAAATAGTCAAGCTTTTGCAAATGTGGCAGACTGTAGAAATAATGTACTTCCTAATTAAGGAAAATATTTTTGATAGCACAAATATATCTTCTGTTTCTATAATGTTCTAGAACAGTGTCATTTTTAAATATTTAAGAATCATTGTGTAAGCACTATTTAGGTGAAAGATTTTTGATCAGACTAGAATCTTGCAAATATGTTTTAGCACACTTTTAAATACTTAAACTACTTTTTTCTAAGATCTCTGGCTGTTGTTATTAGTTTATATATGCCTCTGAAGGGTTATATCATTGAATCAAAGGCATCAGAATTGGCTGGTTTGTGGTGGTGGGTTTTTTTAATAGCAATTTTTTTTCCCTTTCAATGTAGCCTCACTTATGTCTGTGTGGTTGGCTTGCTCTTTCACAGTATAAGGAGGCACGATCTGTGTAGGAGAGAAGGCAGCTGCTAGAAAGTACATCCCGGGGGGAGGAGATTGCAAGTAGCAGACCAAGAGAAAGCAGTAGATGTGGGTGGGACGTGCTGGGGGAAGCATACAGAGATGCCTAAATAGAAACAGAACAACACGCAAGAAAGGAAAGGAACTGATGTCTCTTTTATCATTAGAGTTTAACAAGTTAATGAACTCTAAAGACAATCAGATGTGTTTACATCTGTGATGCAAAAGTTTGGCCTGTCCATTGTACAAAGCTGAACGTGGATTTAATGATATTGCTTTTGTCAGATTTGTTGACAATGAAGTGATGAGCTCATGACTAAAATAACTTATGGATGGGCAAGAGAAATTACATGGTTTCTCTTTTTTGCTTTTTGATTATCTTGTTATTCCTGAGGTTCATGTCAAAGCTGTTACTTAGTCTATTCAGTGTTCATACTCTTCTTTTCTTTACACAGTTCAGTTCAACTATGAATGTCCTACATGTCTAATTATTAATTAAGTTATCAATGGAGTCTTTGTGCTTGAAAATGTAGGAACAGTTCCAGCTATTCATTTTCCATAGAATTTGCTTTGTGATCAACAAGCTATAGGACAGAAAAAAACAGAAAACTAGAAGCAAGGCTATAAAATGGTTTTATAAAGCTGTGTATTGCATGTTAATTAATCTTGCTAACCCATAGTAAGTTAGCAGAAGAAGTTAGACTATGCATACCACCCTAACAAGCTCCCCAGTTACAGCTAATAACTAACAACAGTGGAGGAGGTGGAAAAAGGCAGGAGTGAGAAGCTGTTCCTGACTGCGAGGAGGCTCAGCAGCAGCAACCTTAAGAGTTAGTTACATCAGGTCAGACCCCAAAAATCCTCTCAGGAACGGGAAAAGCTGGTTGCGGAGCAGCCAGGGGTAGTGTCCCTACCTGAAGAAAGTTCAAACTCTCTTTGGCTTATGTCCTGCTGGCCTTGGAAAATTTGCAACATAAATGGGGAAAAATTAGAGCCTGGAGAATTGAAATACCAGGACCTTAAGAAGTTAGGGAAGGAGTAGAAAACAAAACACTTCACACTGCTTTCACTGAAAATAAGCTGCAGCATTGTGAAACACAGTTATATCTGAGTGGAGGAGATGGTATCAAATAAAAGGTCAAGATTTAGTTTTAACAAATAGTTTTAAAAAGCATGGTAACTTGATCCAATTTGAGAAGTAGTAGGTACACATGTTGAAAGCTGGGAAAAACAAGGCAGTAAAAGCAACATAAATGAAAAACACCATGACAATTCAGGATTTTGGATTGCCTGGTGGACAAGTTTCAGTGATGCTGAAACAATTAACTGCTACAGACTTCCATGGCAAGTCTAAAATTCTTTCCATATTTGAGTTATGTAATCAGCAATGATCTTCTGATTGTTTTTTTCACTCTAGTTATGACCTCAGTACACTTGAGGGACATATAAAACAGTTACCTAAAGTCACAAATAGTTGACCAGTTTGTTAGTCCTCAAGCAGCTTTCTTTTCCAAAGTACAAAAGAGATCGAAGCAGACCCTGTGCTTTTAATGGTGAGATTAATTCATTGTGTTGCATCACAGTTTTGTTCAGACTGTTAACAAGTTTTACAATGACTTCTTCAGAAATTTAAATAATCTGAGTCTTATACAGATTCTTACTACAGAGGTTATTGGCTCTTATTACAGAGAAGTGCTGTGGGCAAAGTAAATACTACTTTTAAACAACAGAATTCAGTTACTTCTTCAACATTATGTTCCTTACTATGCGATCCAGCTCTATTATGTAGATGTCTTCCTTCCTCGGAGAAACGAGGGTCACTGCTGAGCAGGTTGAGCCTTATGGGACTGATTCAGTCTGGCTCATAAATCTAACAGCTCAGATGTCACCTGCTAAGCTAGACTGGCTTGTGATGGCCCCTGCATCTTGACACGCTGTCATGTTTCTCCCCAATCACTTCAGGGATTCTGGATGCGCATCCTGCACAACCCTCGTCTGCAGAAAATGGAGAGCTTTGCAGGGACAGGGAGGAGAAGCACAAAGAAACATGGGCTTTTGCTGACAGAAATCACTTTGTAAACTGTATATGCTTGCGTTGATGAAACTCAAGAAAGGAATCCAGTTTTAACTTGGGAGTGGGTAAAAGTGAAAAGTTATGTAGATAGCAAGTTATGCTATTTTTGCTTTAATGAGCCAGGGGAGGAAAGTTAAGCACATGTATTCCTGAGCCATTATCTTGGTTCTTGGTGCTCTGCTAGAGAGAAAGCGCTGGCCCCACTCATACTGCTTTCCGCAGAACAAATGCACAGGGTAGGAAAGACTGGAACCTTGGCTATGGCCTCTGAGTCCAAACTGGGGCTACTCTCTGTGTCCCCCTTTACTTACTGCCCCTTTCCAAAAGAATGTGACTGGCTTCGATGCCCTGGAAGGTTACTGCCTCTCTCTGCAGAAAGTTGTTTCTGGACCCAAATTTTGCAGTGTGTATAAACCTTCTTATTTCTGGCCTAGATTTCCTTCTCGCTGTTTCATACCCCCATCTTTGAACCACATTGCCCTGCAGCTTAAGTAGTTCTTTTCTTTCCTTTGTTTAGTCTCATGTTTTCACAGGCAGCAGTAATATCCTTAGTCAGCCTTTCTTTTTCAAAGTCAAGCGAGGCAAACTTTGCTCGACGCCACTCATAAGGTAGGCTCTCCAGTTTTATCTTAAAATGATCTACCTAATTAGTCTCTGAGACTGCTCTCATTTTATTTCACTGTATTTGGGCATGAGCGACATGGAATTGATCTAGTATTTCACAAAAGTTTTATTAGTAGCTTATGCCCTGACACTAATACTTTCCTCTGTTGACTGTTGATATCTCTTAATGCCTGCTAAGATTACTTCTGTATTTTTGATATGTTTGAACACTAGCCACTTACAGCATACCTGAGCCCACCTTCCTTAAGATGCTCCCAAGTTATTATCTCCCAATTTACAATAGTTTTTTTTGTTTTAATGCCTAAACTCATGACTCTGTACTTCGTTTTTTCTTCATTTTTGTTATTCCAGTTCTCAAGTTCAGCCAGTGTATGTTGCTATAATGTCTTTGCCCTTCTTTGCATTGGTAGCTTGTTCCAGCTTACTTCCAGCAAAGCAGTGCTGAGCACGCTGACCGCAGTGGAGCGGGGCTCCCTGGACCTGCTGTGCAGCACGGCTCTCCATTACTGAGCAGCGCGTGTGCTCCTGCACCCTTCCCAGCCTCCACGCGGCCAGTGCCCTGGCAGCCGTGGGAAACGCTTGGGCACTCTGCAGTGCTTTTGGAGCTCTCAGAGAAAGCCAGTCCCCTTTCCCAAAACATTAGCCTATATGTTTAGGAGAACTCGTAGTCATGCAAGCATAGACTATCCTGTGGGTGCTCAGTGGCGGTAGGTCAGGTGGGCAGGTGCACTGGGTTATTAAGAAATATCTGTAGATCTTCAAGTTCTGGGACTTTGTCTCTCTTGTTCCTAGATTTAGCTGCATTTTGTGTGCATGCTAGAGCAAAGGATTCTTCCAGTTGGGCTAATCTCTTTGAAGATGTGCAGTGTGGAGATAAGTATTGTGGCAGGTGGGTAGGTAGCATTCCTTGCAGCTAATGAAGGTTTAAAAAAAAATTAAGGAATTTAGCATCTATACTCATACAATCTGGAGTAAGAAATGCTCCCTAATCTTGTAAAGAGACAGGCAAAGGTGTCTGCTAAGAAAAAAGACTGTTATAATTATTATTAACCGTACTAAGTAAATGGCTGAAGTGCTATATTGACTGTATCGTTAAAACAGTATATATTCTTACTGTAGTGTTTCAGCTGATTAGAGCACTGCTCCATTTATCAGATAAATAAAATTTTGTAAATATTATAAACCAATGAAAAATGGTTTTACTCATTTGAAATTATTTTATGCAACAGTTTTAGTCTGCATTAGATTTTCTAGTTTTGTTCATTGGGAATCAGCATTAAAAGAAGTATTTCAATGATTGGAGATGTGGAAAAATATTTTATAGTTGAATTTAATATTCATTGAGAAATGTTGATGTCTAGACCTTATTTGTCCAGGAAATAATGGACTTTTATCTTTTAAGTAATTTAAAACAAGGCTGGACAAAAAGTTAAGAATATGTTGAACTGATGGGAGCAGCATTGTTTTACTGGATAACTTCATGTCTTTTCCATCTCAAATTTCTCCAAGTAAAAGTAAGAGACTTAAAAGATCTAAAATAAATCTTATGTTGAGACTGTATTCAGAGACACCGAGTCACTGTTTGCATTAAATACAAATATTTGCGTGTTCAAAACTATATAGGAGTATCTGCACATTTCATTTATTTTCAAGCGATAAAGTTGATAATGATTAATAACTAAATTCCCTTTGTTTTGATTTGTTTATTTTTCTTTTCCAATACATTTCTCCAGCTCCTTTGATTGATTAATTATTTGTGAATATTAAAAAACACATTCTGAAAGAAATGTCAATGAAATGGGAACAGGCAATTCAAAATGTGTCAAGATAAACCTGTATCTATATTTCCTATTTTTACTAATACTTACCTAGAAAATAAAAGTCATTTATTCTCTCTGATAATCATCAGAAAGAAAAGCCACCTTGCAATGAATTGACTAACACCATTTTTTTATGTCTCTTGACCCATTTCTTTTGACCCAGTTTATAGAAAATATGTCCATTTGGACCTGGTGAGTATGCCAATATACATTTTTCTGGAGATCACTGGCTGTCTTGTGAGTGCACATACTTTACTTTCAATAGCAGTTATGTGAGAAGAAGGACAAGGCAAGTTACATTGCTGACAACTACAGGTCAGCTTATCTAGGAGAAAGAGGAAAAAATTTGCTATTAAAGAGAAGGGAACTGGCCCTATTTGACTGCTTATTTCCATGAATGATAATGAGTGCAGCTGGAGAAAAATGATTTTCTGAAACATAGGCAAAAACTATCATCTAAGAAATAAAATTAGCCATGAGTTACACACAGCCTTTATGTTATTGCTGAATATATTCAATACCTTTCTGTGGCAACTAGAATGGAGCTGTTTCAGCTAGGCAGGTCCAATAGATATTTAATGTACCTTCTGGTGTGGCCTCCTTTTAAAAAGCAACTGGAAACGTCATGTAAATAATACATTACTTTCTCATACAGTAATATACCTCATCTTTATCTAGTAATTGACTTTATTGAGCTCATAATCTACTTTTCTGATTATACAAAAAAGTAATCAGAAAAGGAGATGCCCATTTTACCAGAGAACTGAATTTTGAGAGAAGTTTCAGATGTCAAAGGTCATCTTTCCCGTGGATTTTGTAGTACTGTTAAATCTCTGGGGCTTTTCTGTGTGGGCTAGTACACACTAAGCTAGGATACAAAATTGCAGCTCTGTCACTACATCCCATTAAGTACTGTGTGCGGTTCCTTTGCTTAGATTGCAATAACTTCTAATTGAACCAGATTTTACAGCATAATTCCTCTCAGCTCTGTGCACAGCTTGATTCCTATTTACTGGCTTTAAGTTTACAAAGGTATTTAATAAATAGGAAGCACTAGTTATGGGAACTTACTTGGAAGGACTCCAGAGAATCTTTATCACAGCATGCCTTGTAATTGTCCATGTGGGAAATTAGTGTGGAATATCTAAAGTACCTGAGTTTACTACATAGAAAATCCTCTAGGTAGAGACTCCTAGTGTTTGCAGTGGTATAAAGCATGAAGAACAAGACATAATCCTGTTATACAACTGAAATAGCTGAATGTTCAAGGTTTCTGATTCAATTTCTACAGCAGAAGTTACCTTGAAATTGGCTACAAAATCATAAACTGTATCTAGAAGTGCTTCAAGTTAGCTCAGTACAATTACAGATGCAATGAAAACCACCATTTCCTTACCATCTTCTTTGGTCCTTCTGATTTGGTTCAGTTTTTCACAGCTGAAAGATTTTTAAGCTGGTTTTAAAGCTATCTGCACTATCGAAACTCAATACTTTTTTATAGGGGCCATAAGGGATATTAAATTCAACAAACTGTAATCTAATTGCTGTTAATTTCTTCAGCATATGCATTAATAGCCCCTTGGTTTTGAGGGCAGTCAACAGAGGTCAATTGTATCTGAAGAGTGCAGCATTATCCTGCCAACAGAGCTTACTGTCTTGCTGTGAAGAAGACAGTTGTAAAATACTTTTCCTTATAGTGCTTCTATAATACAAGGCAAAGAAACTGCTTTGCAATAGAAAAACGCATCTGTTGATTTGCTCAGAGTTAAGCTTGTGCAAATGTTTTCCCCAAACAATATTCCAGCAGCAAGGGCATCAGGATTATCTAGAGGGTTTGGGGTTGTTTTAAAATGTACGAAGGGTCAAGTTAAAATGCATGAAGTCCTGGACTTTAGAAAGAATGAGCTTGATAAGTTGCAATTAGAGAGCCAGTTCCTTGAAAGATATACAAGCCTTACTATTTCATTCCTGTCTTTCTGTGGCTAGAAGATGTATATCCTTATTTGACAACAATTCAGGTTTACTCAGGAACATAGCAACTAATAGATTGTCCAAGATTATAGACAAATAAAAAGTATGCAAGATGTGTTACAGTTCTGCCTCTCTACTATCCCAGATATGTAACTATGTCAACTTCAACAGAGTTAATCTAACTGGATAAAAGGAAGAGGTAAATGGGGCTGTGTGTTTTTAGGAAATATGCAACATGACTGGTGTATTCCCAATACATTCTGGTTTCAGGCATTGTACAGGACTCATTGTGCTTTTCTGGCATTGCTTTGCAATAGCCCAACATTTAATTTCTAGACTCATCAGGCTGTATCTGTTTTATCATGTCATCGGTATGACAAACTGGCTTAACTAAGTTGGGATAAAAATGGATGGAGCAATGAGAACTTAAAGCCATGCGCTTGCACTTGTGACTAGAATTGCCGCTCTGTATTTGTATCAATTGCACAGCTGATAAAACATGGTAAACAAGAATGGGATGGGTTTTTGTGGTTTTTTTGTTGTTTTTGTTTTTTTTAAAGTATTTAAGAAATTCTGTATGCAAATGCACCCATATTTCTTATGGCTTGTCTTAGCCGCAGCACTTGAGAGACTGGAATGAAAAAGACAATGGGGCAACACTGGGCTTAAGTGCCACCAATCAACTATTGTACTTTGAGTTATTGGGTTGCCTGTACATTACTATCTGGGGCTTCACTTGAATGAATCCAAGAATCCATTCCCGATGAATCTGTTGCATTTCATCTCCTTTCTGTAAGAGCACTAGCTCTGCCTAAACTACTCCTCTGCTCTTACTAGACATGCTTGTGTGTGGGAAGGGGTCAAGTTAGGAGCAAAATAGCTTAAGCTAATGATATGGTGTATTCAGGTTCTTCGTACAGAAAAAGACTGCAAAAATCAAAGGCATGTGAATTCAAGAGGCATGTTACATATTAGAAAATTACGCTTGAGGGCAATGTTTTTTACTCTTGGTTATATCAGTAGAAGTTTGTAATAATTCCACTGACTTAAATTATTGCTGATTTATGCTGATGTAACTATATTTTTGTTCATGGACCCTACTGTGTAAGCGGAGTGGCAAAAGCAATGGCTCTGGGAAGAGACACTAGAGCGTATATTTACTTCTTCGGTGAAGTTCACTCCTGTGGGGATCACAGGGCTCTATACTTCTGCAAAGTACTTTAAATAAACACTTTAGCATGTGTCTAAGCTCATCTTTCTTAAGGAACTCTAAAACATAGATGACACTGAACTGGAGCTACAAGTAAAGCAGCAGCCATAGAGACGGGCTTTTCCTCTGCAGCCTGATGTCGTGGAGGAAGATAAAGATTGCTGCCTCTGCCACAACTCACAGAGATGTCTAGTCCCTGGATGAGTTATGGGAACTAGGAGCTGAAAATAAATCTTGCCTCTTTTTTTCCACACTTATCTGGCCCCTGAGTGTAGAGACTATTCTAATAGAACAAGAATCTTCTCACCATAAATGTTTAGTAATAATCTATACTGAACTTCATTTCATAACTGTTTTCCTTTGCATCGTAACTTTAGAAAGTTTTTTTCACCTTTGTCTATCAGTTAGTTCTATCTGCCTAGTCTTTCTCGTTTATATTCTATTCCTTTTTGTTTTTGTATGCTCCAAAGATTATAACATTTTAAATTCCTTAATTTAATATGTTGCAATATGTTACATCTGGCAAACCCCTGATTTCATTATAATTCCAAAATAGCTATGTGCATTACAGTAATTGCATACATTATTTCTATATTTCCATTGCTAATTGTAAGCTGTGGGTTTATTGTTATGAATTTCAAGTGGGTGAAGTTCAGCTGAACCTCAAATTGCAAATGCTCACTCATTCTAAAATAATGGGTTTTTTTCCACTCTGTTATTTTATAAGCTTTGTTGAATGATTTTCAAAGTGTTTTTAAATCTTAAAAGGTTAAAAGCCTCCAGTCTTTCTCAACACATTTTTAAGCATCTCTGCACATGCACATTTTGCATTGTGACTGTAAAACAGTATTCATGCATACTGATTGGGAAACTGAGTAGTTCTCCAAAACATGATCACACAGGCAATCATACAGCTCAAAAGCTTTTAGGAAAATTGGGTGTGTTGTTTTGTTTTTCACTCCAACAAGTCAAAATAGAACAGAATAATATTTATAATCATTAAGCACCATTCTGTATTGTTATAGTATCCTCTGTAACCAGAAGGCCTTGTTTCAATCGAGAAGTTAAAGTTGCAGTGATTCCTTTCGTGGGTTATGCAGTGGTTCCCTCTTTCATGTGGTTACCCTACTTCATGCAAAACCAGTGAATCCTTAGTAGTCCCAGTGTGGAGGAAACAGCCTTTCCTGAGCTAAACATTCAGACATGAATGAGCTTCTGCCATGGATCAGATCTGTGGAGAAAGATGACAACTTATTACACAATACCTGTTTGGAGAACCACAGGTAGCTGGGCCAGCTAAATTTAGCATGTCCAAATCAAATAAAATTGTGTAAAAGAGGAATCAAAAAAGAAGAATAAAAGGAACGGAGTAAACTCATCTCAGATATAGGTAACATATCTACTGGAGTCACAGCAAGTTGGTTCTTGATGAGTGATTCATGTGCACAGATTTATATTGCTGTAACTTCAACAGATATGTAAGGAACATAGCTTTTAATAAGTGAGTAGAATAACATAGAAGAATAGCATCATAATAACTGTAAAGATATAGATCAATGTTAAAAGCAGGACTATTTCCAGGACCATAACGTATATTCCCCAAGTTTCTGCTTGCTGAAAAGATGCTATAGGATGCTTTCTGGGAGAAACTTACCTCCAGTAAGGTTACCATTTGCAGTTACCAGCACTTTGCTTGCTCTTTGCACGGGGGGTGCCAAATTCCTGAGACACTCCCAGGTTTCAGAGAGTAGGCACACCAGCAGCATGCCTGCCAGCTCTGTTTAGCTCTCTGTTGCTTTTCTTTCCCAGTTTCATATTGAGATCCCACTTTGCCCAAAATTCAGTTAAAGGGAGAATAATAAATCTGGTTCATTCTAGCAAAAATAAGGCTAAACAAAATTTGTGAGTTTTAGCTATGAAGAGGAAAATGAGTCAACGGATTTTTTATTGACTGAAATGTTATTTTTCTCATTTAAGGAGTTCTTCCCTAAAAATATTGCCTTTGGAGAGCTGATGGTATCTTGCTTTGGTTAGAGCTTGCATTTAAATCCTTCTTCTATGAGGGCAGCCCTAGACCTACAGATATCCTTGGGAATTTTGTGAAGTTTCAGAATGACTTATGTTTAGAGTAATTAGAAGCTTCTATGAAAAACTGCGTTGTCCATTATCTTCAACTTTTTAATTAAATGCTTCAGCTTATTTTTATTGAGAAGCTGAGGCCTTTCTATCCATCAGGAATTGAATTCTATTCATAAACCCACCAGGAAACCTTTTCCAAAGCAAAGTACTATTCAGTATGCCTAGCTACATAAATCTTTTCACAGCTTCACAAAAATTCACAGCTTACTTATTACAGAAGTCTTGCTCCTACAGCTGTTCAGAGGGAAGCTTGCAGAATGAAATAAATGTAGACTTTAAGCAGCATTTGTATAAAAAAAAGCCAAACACTTTGAAAGTGTGGGGATAGCAAAATATGTTCCTCTACAGCTGGCACTTTTTTTCTGATGTATTTTTCATATTGATTTAGTTTGGCATTGATAAATAGGGCCTACCTCAACATTTAACCTTGATCAATGACGACAGTTAAAAAGATTCTGGCTGATTCTTTTTAAAACCTGCCCTGGGAGTCCCTTCACTCATTCCGGAGCATAGCGTTAAAGAACATTTACAAAACACTCTACGAATTTAGGAAGCAGTTAAAAGCAAATGTATCAAAATTAGTATAACATTTTTGGGGATATATACGGATTCCTTAGCAGGCATTTACACGGTTTAGTGTTTTGTAGCTTCCTTAGATCCTAGTTTTGATTGCAGATCAGTTCTACATACAGGGCAATGTAACTACACTGCACTATAGACTCAAGGTTAAACCAACATAAATAAAGGCACACCAGGCATTTACTTGCAAACAAAGCATCAGTGAACAGGATGATACAGAGAAACACTGAATAAGTGCTTCCCCTCCAAAACAGCTTTGTAGCTCACTTATCAAACTAAGCAGCATTTCTGGGGAGCTCGGACAAATTGCATGGTGACATCAAAAGCTGGAGCCAATTCCAAGTGGGGAAGAATTTGTTCAGAAAGAGGATGCAAACACTGAATTAGTTTGCAGTTCCTACCAGTTTAGCCTTTAGTCCTTGTGACTGTCAGACAAATAGCTGGGAGGAAGTGAGAAGGTGACACAAATAAAAGAGCTTAGTTTACATTCTCCTGCTATTTTATCTGCTGCATTGAGCAGAGTGTGCCCCTGAGATCTAGCAAATACATTGACTTTCACCTGTTAAATTCATCTAGTTGTTTAACCTCTCAGTGCTTTGTTGTTCCTAGATTTACTTGGCTGCAGTCATTTACTTGTTTTTGTATAGGTCTAAAATACAACTTACTTTGCTGTTCATATCCAAATTAAATGTATTTTACATTTACCTTTGCTACATCCAGACTGTCACAGCCACTGAACTGCTTACCCAAGTTTGGATCTGAACCACGCCATTCATTTTTGACTCTTTCAGTAAGTTCTGGCCATGAAAATATTCCCATTTTAAGTCTTGAAAAAAGCATAGCTGAACAGAACCCAGAGGAAAGGGTTGTGACTTTCCTAAGGTGCAGAGATTTTTATTAGCGCATGGATTCTCTCCTTCCCAACACTGTCATCAAACTGAGAAGGAAAGTATCAGGCAGTCTCTGCTAAATGAAGCAGGAATACTGAGATTTTATTTGAAAGTATGCTGTGACTAATCAAAAAGTTTAAAATGATTGAAAGGCTAAGGTAGTTTTAGACTGATGTTTTAAGGTAGTTTCATGGTCAGTTTTCTTTTAATGACAGCCCTTGCTGTGTTCCTGCTGGACACTATGCAAATAATAGGGCAGCCTTTACAATAATAGTGTCTCTTCATGCATAAAGGAAATGGCTTCCAAAGACTCACTAAGTGCTCTCTGTTATTGACTTCATTGTTATATTGTTCTTTCTCTTCATCCTCCCATTAATAGCAGAAAGATTTCTGAATATTTAGAAGACCCTTAGGAGATTTGGGAAACTTTAAATGGTGCTTGAAAAGTGGCATGACATCGTCTTCAGTGTCACTGCCTACCAGAGCTCCCCTTTCTGTATAGACAACAATTACAAAAATAGGACCACCTCCCCCCAAAAAAACCTTAGGGAAAAAAATTGTGATGAAAGTGATGTTTCTTGCTGTTCTTTTTTGTTAACAACACCTTTTTAGCATAATTATTATTTCTAGTTACTCAGAACCTCTTCCTTTCCTCCTCTCAGGCTCTCCCTGTATACATATTGATCAAATACCAGGGGATGGGAGGTCTGAAAAAAACAGTGTCCTTGAAATAGAGGGTTTTTCTTGGTAATCTCTTTTTGGATAAAGAAGTAATTTTTCCTTGTAAAAATATTTTGAATGAATTATTTCATTTCTAACATCAAGTCATAGAAGACCTCCATAACGCTACTCTGATTTACATCCTCTTTATCTCCATTTTTCCTACCCAGTCACAATTGTTAAATCATCACTCAGTAAAGCCCACAAGTTAATCAAAGCTTTTACCCTTTTATAGTACTAAAACCAAGATTATGAAATATCAATGTTTAATTATTGCTGTATTTCTAGTTCTCATTTAGAACAGATCATTTTACTTCACAGCTATAGTGTATACAGCCATGTCAGAATGTATTTCTTTTAATGACTGCTTAGTCCTTTTATGCTTAGGCAAAAGGCTGGCACAAGACATTCATAGACACAAAAGTTCTGTTAGGTCCCTTAGTTCATTTCCCAAACTGTGCTCGCCTGGAGTCTTTTAAAGTCTAGTTTAGAATAGCCAGACGAAAGCTTCCTCTGACCTTCTGAAAAATGAAGTTTTGTAGCTTAATAATGCATATCTCATTTGAAGCTGACCAAAGGACATCAATTCTGTTTGATGGCAACTTTTAAATTTAAGTTTTTGTCCTGCCCTGGAAGGAAACCAATCTGTGTGAATTTAAATTATAATATTGGAGTTGTCTTATTTTTGCCTAATCATGTGCGTGTTGACCTGGACTGTGGAGGGACCCAGAGCCGTTGTTCTTATCTACAGTTTTTCATTCAGGATTATGTAGCACAGGGAAGTATATCTGTACATTTCAATCCTCTCTTCTAATTATGGAGCTTCAAGTCTTTCTATTTTCTACCTTGACGCAATCTTTATGATAACCGATGCGCTATTCTGAAGAGTGTTGGCCAGCTCTGTTCACCATCTCTTTTTGCCAGTGATTTCTGAGAACATGGTTTTTTTGCAGGGACATGGAGAAATAGGCGTGTTTCTTCTCAGCTTGTAACAGTGTGTGTTAAATATGTACATGAGCAAATATATTAGGGGTAATTCTGGTAATTCTGAAGAACTGGTTTATGGAGCATCATGTAATCACACAATCATAGAGTAATTTAGGTTAGAAAGGACCTCTGGAGGTCACCTAGTACAACCCCCTGCTCAAAGCAGGTCTAATCAGATCACTTCCAAGGACAAAGATCCCACAGCCCCTGTTCAAGCATTTGACCACCCTCATGGTAAAAATAGTTTTCCTAACACCTAATTATAGTTTACTATGTTCCAACTTGTGTTTGTTGCCTCTTGTCCTATTGCCATGCACCTCTGAGAAGAGTCTGCTTTCGTCTTCCTTCTGTCCTCTGATCAGATAGTCATGGACAGCAATAAGGTTTCCACTTTGCCTTGTCTTCTTAAGACTGACCAGACACAGCTCTCTCAGCATCTCCTTGTATGCCAAGTGCTCCAGCCTCCTGCCCAGCTTGAGGGCCTCTGCTAGATTCAGTCCAATATGTAATACCTACTTTTACAATACTATCTGTACTTATTCAACATCAATAGTTGGGGAAACATATCAACAAATACAGTTTTTTATAGGCACTGAATCAAAACAAATTTTGATTAACAAGTTTTAAGAGTTCTACCCTTAAGAAACTAATTTAAGGGAGAAGGATTTAGATGTGATACAATTATATCCTCAGGATGAAACAGTGACAGTACAGGTAACTGGGTGTGAGCTCCACTTTCTGTGCAAACCTATTTCAGAATAAAATATAGTTGCAAGTTGTGTCATGTAAAATGAGTATGTCAGATTTCAAACAGGCTGAATGAAAAGCACAGAGCTTCAGGTTTGAAGTGGTATGAAATACTACTGGGTCACCTCAGGTGTAAGGTTCATTGGTTAATGACAATGAGAAAAGACCTGTCAGCTTTTGAAACAGTTCCTTCCTTGCCCCAGCTTCTATCTTTTAGGACATATTATCTGCTTCTATATCAGTTGCAACATTTATTCAGTTGCAAACTGCTATACCTTCACAAAATCTTTACGTTGTGTTTGCTGTTGCTTTCCAAGTTACCAGTAGGTGAGAAGATGTCTTTTGGGTTGCATTCTGATATTGCATTATGAACCAATTTGGAATTCTCTGATGAGTTTCCACAGCAAGAAAAGGACATCTCTGCTTTCCTGATCAGGTCCTGCCTGTGGGCTGTTTTGCAGCCCAGCTCAATGCAGAATCAGAAGGCAGGAGAAGACTTTGCACTGTTCTTGCCTCAGTTCCCAGCCTATACCCAGTTCCTGTAGCCGCCTTTGCAAGGGAAGCAGTGTAAATTTGTGTGTTCTGGCTCCCCCTTAATTTTTCGGGGACTCTATGGCAATGCGTGGTAGCCAATAACTGCTGCTATATAGCATTGATTTTCGGTGCTTCAATTCATGCCACCCTAACTTCAAGAATGCATTATATCTCATGACAGTACATGTTTGTCAAAGTAGCTGAATGATTTGCTCCTCACTTTGGTGTTTGTAGTGCTTTGGGAATGAGGAGGGCAGGTACGTGGAATTAGCAAGTTTTCTCCTTAAGACTGGGAAGTGACAACTGATAGAATCCAGCCCTTTCCAGAGACACAGTAAAGCTGTGGGGATAAAAAAGTACACTAGTCCTTAAGGGCCAAGTGTGACTTGGTTATTGTGAATATGAGTGGTGAAAATGAACATACATCATACAGTTCTGTTTCATTTTTCCTTCTTCTCTGTTATTTTAAAAAACATAAATTAACCCTATTCCTTGGCTTCTACATGCAGCGGTATTTTAGAATGCTCCTTCTATATACCAATTATAAATATGACTTGAAGGCAGGAGAAAATTAAAGATATTTATCAAAGTATTTTCATCTCATTGGAAGAAACTATTGTTGTCACCAAGATACCGTGCTACCTGGAAAAAGCTTTTGGTAGATTAAGCAAAATATTATAAGTATTGCATTCTTTCATTTTTTGCATAGTTTATCTTTTTGGGAAATAACTGTGCTTTTATGAATTTTTTAGATAACTAATTTTTTATCCTTGGTTCCACTGTTAGCATCATGGTATATGTAGAAAGAAATGTAAAGAGAAATATAATTATTTGTAGTTTTTTCTTTTGAATAGCTAATACACTTTAAAAATACCAAGTGTCTTAATGATATGCCTAGAGTGCCTTGCAATTTGTAAGCAATACCTGAGTTTGTTCTGAATGAAGTGCTTTGTAAGCAAATAAAAGGTACTGTGACTGACCTTAGTGAGATATGCAAAGCTAGATAAAATGCAATGTATTTTCAGAGAGCAAGCCTACAGACTGTGGGGTGAGAGGGTGCAGAAAGAGCAGTAAAGACTGTGCTCCATAAGGAGCATATAAGTATGCTGTTTCAGAGGGAGAACAGGCATCTGAGGGGCAAATTTATTACAATGGCTTTCAGGCACCAGGCATCATGTTTAGCCAGGTGGCCCAGTATTAGAAAACCGTATACTGGATGTTACCACAACCTTTTTTTTTCCAGGAATCTGTGAAAGTAGAGTCTACCTACCTACCACACGTAGGCAGCACAGATCGACTTTGCTGGTGACTTGGGGTAGTTTTATGCTTGGGCAGGTCAGCATTGCTGTGTGAGCACAGTAAGTCCAGTGGGCTGCAGGTGGTGACAGGACCTTCTTACATACATCACTGTTCTTCTCCCAGTCCAGCTGTTGAAACAGTGAGACAGGATATTCTGAGTCCTGCAGCAGAATTTTTATTTTCTCTTTCAATATGGAAGGCTGGACATTAACCTCACTAGCACCACTTCTTTTTCCAAAATAACTTCCAGGCACAAATGGAGTTAATTTCTATTTTATGTCAGAGCAAAGGTTAGAATCAAGGCCCTAGCCTTGGAGTCCCTGCTAGGCTATGCAAAAGTGAGTAAGCAAGAGTCAAAGAGACCTAGCCCAAAGAGCAACACTTCAGTGAAAGCTACTGCTGTGAAACTACAAACTGAGGATATTTCTTCTGTGCTACATTGCTGAGAAGTGGAACTGCACCAAGAATATTCTGGAGATTGTGGCCATAGTCAGCTCTTCACCACCTGGCTAGTGGAGATGAAGTGAGGATGAAGTATTCGGGATAGTGGGAAAACTCAGGTAGCAATCATACTGGAGGATGCACTGCAGACAAGGAAGCAGCTCTATGTGGAGCCCAGCCTCACCTGATGATGCCTGCCTTGAGCCAAAAAGCCTAGCCAGACTCAGTTTATCTGCACTGCACTAAAGTGTGGAGAAACTAAGTGCTTTTCAAAGAATGGCTGTGGATTTTACTCTGTCTGTTAGTGTCAGGTCTGGTGGAAGTGAGTCAGTCGCTGCTGTTTCTTTAGTGTCTCTTGCGGTGGAGCAGTACCACACAGTGCTAGGATATTCAAGCAGGTTTGGTGGGTGGCCAGCTTGGGTACAGCTTGCCACAATGACTCATGATACCTGCTGTGCTAAAGCCAGCTAATTTGTTCTTGAAATCAGGCTGATCCTGAGTCTCAGCTAAATAAGCTGTTCTGTACCCAAATTAGCTCTGCAGAGAGCCAGAGCTTTGTCTCTGCATCTGTAGCATGTGGACAACTGGGATTTGACTCTCTTTAGTAGGACTCAAAGAACTCTTATATGGAGTGATACATACTAAATGAATTTGCTGATATTTTGAAGATCCCTTCTTTAAAGATGCTTGTCATAAAAAAAAAGCTTTAAAGACGGCCTGGGCCTTTTTTGCCTTTTCTTTTTTCTTTTTCTTTTTTTTTTTTTTTTTTGTAGTATATAATAATATAGAGAAACCATTTATTCTTCTTTTTATATTATGGTTAGTTCACATGCTCCAATCCACTGGACATACCGATTTCTTTCAGAAATGTCATTTGGAATAGTATCTGAACCGAGGCTAGTAAACGTTTGTGTCCTGAACTATCTCTTTTCAGTGTCTGAACTAGCATTTTGTTATGTTACTGAACTTGGATTAATTAGCCATCCACGAATATAGGTCAAAACAATTTCACAAATGGTAAAGTAGGCAGTTTTGAAAAGGATGCGAAAGCTGATGTGGAGCTGGGATGCAGCCGGTGTCAGCATCCCGTAATTCTGAGGCATCGGCAGCTCTGTGGAACAACCTGCCTACTCATGGGCTGTTTGCAAGCTATAGGGCTTTAGTGAAGCCAGAGCAGATATTTTGACCTTATAAGTAATAAGACTAATTTTGATACCTTGTTTGGCTGAGGAGAGGAGGGTTGTGTTTTTCAGTATGACAGTAAACAAATGCAGAACATGGGAGGAGAAGACAACTCAGAAAACACTAGTGTAGTATGATGCTTGCATTATAATATAATAAATGGGCTGATTCATATGTATGTGAATGCCTATATGCTAATAGATATAATGCAGATGAACCTAATAAAATTATAATAATTACAGGAATGGTAGCCTCCTTGAAAGAGAGAAAAATTAGTGCTCACTTAATCTGGAAGAGAAAAGGAGACATGTCTTCACTTAGTAGTGTTCTTCCATGATAAAAAGGAATGATTTGTAAGATCTTTTTTTCAAGATGAAGTGTTAGGCTTCTCTGTCAAATGGCACTTTGAAGAACTTAAACGCAATAATAAATGCTTTCTTTTGTGGGAAAAAGTTTTTGGCTTTGTTGTTGTTTTCCTGGAAGCCACATATTGATCTTTATTTGAAACTAAGAAAGATGAAAAACAGAAAAAGGAAGGATGAGAAATTGTGTCAGTGCAGCATAGTGCTGTTATTCAGCTTGCGTAAAAGTCTTAGAATAGAAAAACCTGAGTGAAAATGTATCAGCATTTTGGAGGTAAATCAACTTTATAAAACAAGGAAGTGTTTGTAAAAATGCTCTAGAGAGAGCAGATGGTAGAGAGAATATTTCAGCAGCAGAGCTTCAACCACCTAATGCAGCAGATAAATACATTTTTACTTTTTCCCTGAGTACTCTTTTTTAAAAGATTAGAATGATTCCCCTTGCCAAATTCCAAGGGCATCTTTAAATGGATTTTTAACTGTATTCTCTTGTTTAAATACTTACATTTTTTATCCATGAGAAACAATTAGAAAAAGCTATCAGGTGTTTCTAATTTTTAATGACATGTTGTTTGAATTTAGTTTATTTCAAAGCAGGAACATTTAAAATAAGTCAGTTTGTATTTCTTTAAAGATGTAGCCTTAATTGGAAATAATGGGAGAAATCAGCACTAGCTAAAGTTAAGACTATGGTGATTCATGTCAGATGAATGTTAGGCTGCTTTTGTCTTCAAATAACATTTCTTGGAATAATACTAGCCAAAGAAGGATATCAACTTTTTTCTTTCCGAAAACCGTAACAGCATAAAAAAAAATCAGACCTAGACTTGGCTATAAATTATCTTCATGATAACTCAGGAAGGGACTGCCTAAAATCAAAGCAAAGGGATTAGCCCTCCCGGAATATCTCCCTCCACAAATGCTTCAGGCTATTGATAGACACAACTGCTGAGCCAGGCTTTCAGCTGCTATCAGGCCGTTTCTGTCCCCGACCTCTGTCACCCTTGGGCAAGTCTTTGCATTGCAGTTTCCCTTCCAGAAAAATGAAGATCCTGCTATTTCTTCAGAAAGCCACCAGTAAGACCACAGTTCAATCTCTGCTTAAAACTGAACACACAACTAAGGAGAGTTTGCTCAGTCAGGCGCAATCAGGCCTTGAGCCATTTTACTGGCTCATTACTTATGGAATCGGAAACAGTAAAGGATTTTACCCGGTTTAGAGTGGCTGTGGTGTCTTCTATGCTGTGATAAATATGCTGCATTTTAATAAATATTGTACTCCATAGGCTCATTGGTTATATTCACATTGCGCTTACTGCTCCTACTATAGCTTGTCAAGACATACTCTGAGAAAGCATGCCACCCAAGTATATGTAGCTTGACTTCTGAAAAATTTTTTTTTATTTACTGTGTTTTTGTTTTGGGGAAGTTTGGAAAAGAGATACAGATTTTATATACTGTATCTTTTAAACATTGGCCTGTTATATATTATTTTCCATAATAGCTTAGCCCCCTTATCCACCACAGCATATGCATGTTGGAGAAAACCAAGATAGGGCAAAATTTCACCTCATGAAAGCTGTTGCTCTTCCTGCAGGATTCAATTCAGTGCTGACCCTGCTCTGAGCAAGGCTGGACTAGGTGATCCCGAGGTCCCTTCTAGCCTGAGTTAAGCTATGGTTCTGTGATTTCAGCCCCAAATCAATAGAGATCCCTTGAGGTCATTAATTTGCGTATGATGAGGATCTGACCTTCTGACAGAGATGGTTTTAACACTGTCCTGTCATCAAAGGTGAACATTTTTATCGGAGAACCTCTCCCATGATTTCAATTGCAGAATGTGCTGTGATGTAATATCTGGGTGATATAAAATGCCTTGTATCTTGTTAAGATCATGCAGATTGTCTGTCTGTCTACCTGCTATAAACTCTTACCACCTTTAGAGATCCCTGAAGACCCACAAATCGCAGAAGAATATTATAATGATGAGTTTGAATCCTGTTCAGAAAGCAGTGAAGAGGAGGAGGATGTGGAAGCATCACAGACTGTCGCTAAGACAAATCAACAGGTATATGTGACCTTTGGGAAAACAGTATACCTTTGATGCTTGTTTTCTAAGGGAATATTAAGCTCACTCTCAGAGATGTTGTCCCACTGACATTACTGAAACTTGGTTTTGGTGGGAATATGTATGTGTGTGTATGTCAACACTATGAGGTCATTATGTGTGTATGCCTATGTGTACTTCGTCTGAGATAGTGATGATAGAGAATCTTGCCTTCCTTCAAGTTTAGGGATAAGATTCCCAAGAATGCCTTAGGGAGAACTGTTGCCAGTAAACTACATTGTCACCGTAAAACACTCAGAATGGGGTTCTCTCACATAATGTTAGCTATGTGTAAGTTAAGTTAAATCTGAGAGTCCACATTAAGCATAAGATCAGGGCTCCCTCTCTAATTCCTGGGGAAGGATATGCACCTCTAAACGCCACTTCTTCCTGCCTATTTTAGACACATTTTCTAGGATAAAATGACAAACTATGAGTTTAAACACCCGCGAAACTTGACCAGCAGTTTTTGGATCTTAGGCTCTCCCAAGCATCACAGAAGGGATCAATGAAAAGGAAACTTGTTATTAGAAGGCTTAAAGCAGCTTTATCAGGTGAGGCTGCCGCAAGAAAATTTTAGGGATTGCAGTTTGAGAAAAGGTTGGAGAGTATTGGAAAAGACACCTAATTTATATCTGGTCAAAATGATTTGAAGTGAATCTTGTCTTTAGTGATCAAATCTCAGTGAAATCAGTGACTTAAATACCCGTCAGTTTTGAAAATGGGTCCCCCTGTGACATTTAGGAACAATTAATTTTTACCCTAGGCCATCCACTTAAGGCACTGTGTACACTGCCTGTGAAAACATAATTTGAACAAATAGACATATTCCTTCAAAACATGAAACTAACTTTTGTTGTTTCACTATATAAACTTTAAAGTTCAGGAATGGTTTGTAGAGTAATGTTCTATAGAAATAATTAGTCAGTTGTAAATCAGCGGAATATTTAAGGCAATGCTTTTGTTGCAAATGTGCAGGATGCTGGGTCTGCGTAAACCGAACAAACCCCAGACACACAAACTCTCTGTCACTTGGTAAATCTACCACAATGTAATCTTGAAAATAAACTACGGCTCACTTTTATCAGACTTTAAATATATCTTTTTCCTTTCCAGAATGCCTTTTAAAATTTTTCATTCGACTTTCGTTGAAGGTATTGTTAAGTGTCAATCAATCAATAGTGTTTTTGAACAGGCAGACTGCTGCTTACAATTAACGAAGGACAGAAGATAAAAATAGATTTGTTAATAATGCAGAATAAGTTCGGTATTGGCAGTCAGATTTGAGCAGTGACATTTAGTCATTCTGTAGCTATTCACAATTTGGTGATGACAAGAGCTAACACCGTGGGTTAGAAGAAATGCTCCACTGACATCTCTTTTCAGAATCCAGTCCTTTAAGGACTATGTGGCTTCAATTTACCAACAGTCCATGTGCACATATTCCATTAAATCTCTTGAATTGGCCTACACAGAGTGATTAGCAAACACAGTCTGTGAATGTTTGCCTTTTAGAACTTCCTCTGGTAAAGAAGCAAATTGTCTGTCTGTTTTTTCTCATACCAACCAGCACCTTTGATAAGGTAGCACTGTATTTCTGGATAGTGATGCACTCACCTTTTATTTTTCTTGGAAAGTGAGCCAAATTTTAAATTTTCCCTTTTTCACGTGAAAGATTCTACAGGGAGTCCAAAATCAAAGCAGCCCGGACTTAGCTGTGCAAATATAGGCACCTATGTCTGAACTAGTTGGCTCTAGACTCTACAATTAGGGAAGATAAACAAGTAATTTTAGGGCATAATTTATGTTATCTTGCAGTATACATCTAACATAGATCGGATGAAATATGCTTAAAAGGGCTTCCCTCTCTCTGGCCATTATAAAGGGATCTGTAGTTTTTAGTATGCATGGGACATCTTTGTTCTGGATGACAACAGTTCTGTGAGATGAATCCCACTCAAAAGTAGGTGGCATTGTGCTCAATATTAACAATATTAAACTTCAAAATCTACCAGAATAGATGTGACCTTGATAGTATATTGCAGGAGATTGCTTCTGCAGTCATCTACTTCATACCAAAACTCCTACTGATCTCAGTGGAGACCAGACCAGACCTCTGTTACTACTTCAGAGACAGGATTCATACACTTCAACTCTTCCTTCAAAAATACAGTCACAAATTAAGTTTTTGGAAGACTGTGCTATGAATGAAGCCATTCCACTGTATCTCAGGATAAGGACCTGTAGGGTATTTACTTTCATAATTGTGCATAATCTGCAAACCTCTCAGCTGTCCAATTTTTGTTTTACTGGTTTCTTTTGTGCAGAGTGAGTGCAGAAATGCTCCAGTCTGGCAGTGCTCCTTGGTGACCCCATTAACACTTCAAACAAAGATTAAAAAAAAGTCCAATCTTCATGCAATAGTGTGAGGTCAGAAAAGTCATCTAATTGAACAGCACATTGGAGTGCACGATGTAGAAAGAGATCTGGGCTTATTTATTCAAACTATGTTAGGCTTCCACAGATGCCAAGGTAGACTGAGGAATAATGGCCTTGCTTGGGATGCAACACTTGTTCGGTTAAGAAGGTAGAGTAAGGCACTGGAGTTGTATAATTTTAAAGGTTTAGGATGGCAGCTGGGGCAGCTGTTTTCCCCTTATTGTTATCTTCTAATACAGCCTGTGTGCTTTCAGCTACGTGATCCAGTTGTAGATGTGGAGTTACCACAAGGTTCAGCTCCACAATGTGCATCCAGACAGCTCATCTTTGTTGTAGCATTGCAGTTTAGTGTCTCTTCTCCCTCTCTTTCCTTGCACAAAGTCAGATTGCTGGATTTCAAGCAGGAATTTTCCAGTTACATTTCTGGACTTTTGGCTCCTTTATCTGATGGCTCTTTTTCACAAGTTTTTTTCAAGGAACACTGGTTTTCTAATTGCAGGAGAGCTAATTAAGGGAAAAATATAAAGGAGAATGAGAAACTCTTTCTAAAAAAGAATTTGAAAGTATGAAGCTCACCAGAGGTTACATCTTGAAAAGTTAGCATTCAGTGAGAGTTTCACATTGGCTTTGATTTAGCTGAGATGCTAATGTACAGTTTTTACTGCAATTTATTATCTTGGTCTTTGTGTTTTCTTTTAGTGACAAAAATAATAACAGATTCGCCCTCTTCGTTATGACAAGAAGCCTGCTTATATGGTACATTAGCCCCTATTTTCAATTTCCAGGTTTTAGGTCACTCCTGAGATCATCAAACCAGATAATCAACTGGCATAAATTATTATACCTCCAGTGGCCTCAGCACTGGCTGTGGGTAGTCTGTGTGCCAGCACTCAAAAAACTCTCCACTGGATTCCTAACGCATGCCTCGGCACGACTCATTGCAATTAGAATGTGGTTCATTAGTTTTGAATTTGAAATGTCCAAGCAGTCTTCTGTGCTGGCTCTTGCATGTAAGAGAGCTTCTCTTCTGTGTATCTGTCAGATTCCCTTTCCTATTCTGTAGGACTTTGTTTTCTCTGCAAAAAGAGAAATATTAAAGAAATATATTAAAGAACTATATTAGATAAAATAGCTGAAATCCTCTTGGACTGTTAAATCCAAGTGGAGAAAAAGCACAGGCAGTTTCACCTCAGTGCAAGTCAATTAACTGTTCATTCAAGTGCTAGAGAAGAGTTCCCCTTCTTCACTCAGGTTTTATACCTGGATAGCCAATTTAGCCTAGCTAGTTCCTTGAAAGCTACAGCTTTCAGTGGTAGAAGTGCATCCTTTGCCTCACAGCATAATGAGAAAGTTCAGCTCTGTTGTGATGCCTATGGTAAGTGTGCCCAGCAGTGAGGAGTCCCAGGCTTTGGAATTACACTATATCCCGTCGAAAAAATGGTTTTATTAAAACGATTGTATTAGTATTCTGTGTAGTCCTTTGCCATGTTTTTGTCTCTCTGTCCATGGATTTGCAGTTAACCAAGATGCTGATTCCTGTTTGCGAACCTCAGTCAAAATAGCAGGGCCTATTTCTGATATAAGCATATGAAACGACTTAGGATCGTAAGAAGTGAGATCATGCTTATCCATAACACCTCTCACTTGCACAGAAAGGCCACTAGCCAGCTCACATTTATTGCTGAAAAGTATTTGAGAAACTCTTTTCTATTAAGGTATACTAGCAGTTCCTCAGTTTGAGGATTTAAAATGGATATTTTGAGTAAGATCACCTAAAAATACAAAGAAGATTGTCCTTTGTAGAAGCTAAGGTGAATATAGTTTGTTTTATGCCCATTAATTGTTTTAAAACCACAGACCCCATTTTAAAATAGGGAATTTTGGCAGATTTTTTCACCAAGACCAAGATTTTGACTTTTTTAAATAACCAAGAAATGCCATGCTGTTAAATAGGATGTGATGACAGATTCTGGTAACTCAGGTTTTTCTCTTGGACTCGAACAAATTCTGAACTGCTTCTGGAGCACAATCTTTGCTTAATGGTCAGCTCTTCAGATCTCATCAGTGTACATGAGTAACATATCACATTAAAGATATCATGACAGAACTATTAATTATCTGTCTGCTAATAGAAAACTTCAAATAGAAAAGTGCTATTATCTTTTTTTTAATCAAAACATTCTTAATTAGTAATTGTTAATAGATAGTTAATAGATAGTAGTAGATGCAATTAAATGAAACACAAATATTAACTCCCAATGCCAGCTGTCAGAAGCCTAAGAAATGTTGGCATAGTTAAGAAGCTCCCAGTTTCTTTTTTCAATGTAATATTATTTCAGGTATTTCAGGACTAACTGATGCTAAAACATTGCTGAACTTTCAGAGATTGCATGCCATCCTCAAAAGTAATCATATCTTCTTTAAACTTCATGCATACTTGTTCTACACATACATGTTTTGCAAGGATCCTGACCTAAATAATTGTTTGTATATAATATCATCCCCAAACCTGATGTTTTAGGAGAAGAAAACATTGAAAAAGCTCTGAAAAATATATTCCTGTCTTACAATTCTATACTCTAGTGCTAGCACTCATTGGTGTGAGTGCTATCCTTTTTGTTCGTGGGATCATACCTCTGGTACAGAATGTTTATATTTAAGTTTGTCTCACACTAATGCTGTTCCTTACGTTTTTCATCCACAGGACAGTGATATTGAGGCAATGGTCGAGTATTTGGAGTGTGTCCTGAATAACAGCTCATTGGGTAAGATGGTATCTTTTCTCTAAATAAAATAGCAGCATTTATTCTTTATTCATCATTAGTCTTTATTCATCAACACGCCAATTATTTCTGTTTTGCAACAGAACACTCTAAGGTCACTCGGAAAAGTGATCTTCTTGAAAATTGCTTCCTTAATCTTTTAACAGAAGTGTAAATATGCCAAAAGTGAATGTATACACTGTTTTGTGCTTTGGGTGAAAATAATAGAGACATAAAACATGATGGTCAGGAGTGTGAAATGTTATAATAAAAGCTTTTAAAAACTTCACTTCTTCCATTCTTGTTCCAGAGAAAAATATTTAAACATGTCATATCTGAAAAAGCATATCACTTTCTCTGGAGCTGAAACAAGTGTGACGATGGAGATCAGCCAGAATATGAAAGATGCTAGCCATTAAAAATTCAGGTTAAAATGGTTTTGTATTATGCTATAATTTTCCTACAATATAGAAAAGATATTAGGCTTTATGGATAGAGCCTGGAAAAAACCTTGCTTTAAATCTTTTTCTTTAGAAATTTTCAGCATTGAAATTTGCAAAGCTGATTAACAAATCATGACAGAGAAAAACTCTGTCATGTACTTAAGCTGGAAAATAGTACAGAGATATGTTTTTGACTATGGAAAAGAACCAAGAAAAATAATGTGCTGGCATTTTACAAGTCATTGTAGCAATAAGCTTTATGATGTTATCTTTGCTTTCCCCTTCCAGTTCACCTGCGTGGTCTGGAGAACAGAACATAGTTGTAGGAACCAGGAGACATTGGTTCTCCTCTTCCTTCTGCTGTTGCCTTCACCTGTTAAAGCCACTTAATAGTTGTTACTTTCTGAATCCATAAAAGGACAGCTAAAAGGCTGTAAAATCAAGCCTTAAAAGTCTGAAACAGCTCCTGATCTGATGCTACTAATGCTTTATAAAAATACATGGAATATTTCTGACTAGATATGAGAAAAAAAATATATCAGATGCGGAGGGTGTTAAGCAGTGGAAATGGTTGCTTGGAGCAGCTGTGGAATCTCCATCACTGGAGGTGGCCAAATTTTGATGTGTGAATGCTCTGAGCAACCTGATCTAACCTTGAAGTGTGCCCTCCTTTGAGGAGCGGTTGGAACTAGATGTCCTCCTGAGGTCCCTTCCACCCTAAGCTATTCTGCAGCTCTACATTGCTAAAAGCAATGAGCAAGAAAAGTTTAGCAATTAGATTTTTGTTATACCTCACAGGCATGATTTTTCTAGTTTTCTTTATTAGAATTCTGTAGATTGTTTAATAGTTTCTAGCACAGATAACAATAAGAGAAAATGAACTAAAAGAAGAAAAAATTTTTTACAATGATCCAGGTTTGGATAATAAAATATTTATTTTACCTTACAGTATCTCACTGGAGGCAGAGAACAATCACTGAGAATATAGGTTTGCAATTTAATCCTAAAGTTTCCTTCAAATTCTCATTATAAATTTAGAGTTTGAAAGTCTCATTTCGCATGGTATACTTAAAATCTGAAAAGAAGACTTAGGCGAAAGAAGGGTATTTACTGAGATTGGCTTGGTCTCGAACCTTTCAGACCAATGGATTTAACTGTGCCAGCAGGAGTCTGTCTGAGGATTGCTTGAGAGCCCAGCTAAGTTGTCAGAGGCTCACACTGTAACCACAGTTTTGTTCAGTGGCCTCATTTACACTCATTCAGTCATGTGCAGCCTGACTCAGTGTTATCTCAGGGCTCTGAAACAAGAATGTAGGGGAAGCTTAGGAAATCCACCTGCTAGAAGCTCCGCTGGTGCAGAGCTTTGTCTCACCCCTGCGCGTGGGCACAAACTGATAGGAAGGGAAAACCTACGGAGACGGATGGATGAAAAGGAGTAGTAGAAGTCAAGGCCATCGCAGTCTTGTAGCCACTGAGGTGCATCTGGCTGCCTTCTGGGTCCCCTTTCAGCAAGGGCACGACTCAGGGAGGTCCTCAGGACCATCTGAGCAGTGGCCCATGCACATGCCCTGTGTCTTCATGCTAACAGGGAGCCTGCTGTCTTCCAACTCTACACTCCTTGACACTTTGGCAGCACCACTGTCTGCAGTGGGTTTGCGGAAGTGAAAATGAGGACAAAATTTAGCCCCATGCGTCAATGTTTTGTTATTTTAATATAAGAGAGGAATTTCCTTGGGAGCTGCCGGGAAGACTCTAGAGGATTAGAACCCCTCAAAGGTTTTTTTTTTTTTAATCTTAATTATGAAAGAGACACCTGGCTTCCTCTTTTTATTTCAGTATTAAGTACAAGAAGATGCATTTTTAAATTATAACATTACAGAATGAAATTGTGCTTTAATTATTAAAAAATATCTGACCAGTCTGTTCTGAAAGTTAAATCCTTTTCTCCAGACTGTGTTAGTAATTAGATCTGCATAATGTGTTTGAAAAAATATATGTGATGATAACGAGAGAAATCTGCTAGAGTCCCTTTTATCTTTATACGCTCAGTGTTACTGAGGAGCTTTAAGCATTTATTAATTTAAGCTCTTCCATTATCAAGCTATAAAGCTGCAGAGAGTACAAACTATCTTTATGTTAAACTTACTGTATTTACCATCTTATTAGCATGTATCTCAATCAGAAGAGCCTTGCAAAAGGAGCCTTTTTTTTAAAGTCAGGATTTAAATCTAGAAGCATCATGTTTAGGAACCAAGAAGAAGAATACTTATATCATAAGGGAAAGAGGTGAGAACCTAACAGCTTGCTAATTCTTCGTATAAAATTTTCCAGTTATGATTCAGAAAGAGATTTCAGTTGCATTGTTCCAGGGAAATCTTTAAAATATACAGAAAAAATATCTTATGCTTTTCATTCTTTGTGACACATCTTTTCTATTACAGGTATCTGTGTTTCATATTTGTGACATATAAATGAACACTTCACTGAAGTTAAAAGGGGGAAGGTCATTTAAAGTTTAATCTTCATGGATTAATTGCTAGGCACAGTTGCGAAGAACATTTAAAAATATACTGGAAAAACTCATGCTATTGCACATATTTTCGTCTTTCAGCCACCAAAACCCAAGTAATTGAATGTGAGACTCAGTACTTACGCTCTGCCCTTTTCTCCATGATTTTTTTTTCTGAATTATTTGAAGGTTTTCCAGTATTCTGTATGAAATTCATAAGGTTAAATGTCCACTTGACTTTAGCTTGTTATAGTTTTCCCATGACACATATATTTGTCATGAGTTTAGAAACATAATTGCTCTCGAAGTCTTGTTATGGACAAAAAGGAAACACACCTTAGTGTGAAAAAAAGAATTTTTTATTAGTTTAACTGAAATCTTAGCAGTCTAATCAAAGAATTATTATTAGTCCAGATAAATTATAGAAAAATAGAGAAAAAGAGAATGAATAAATGAATACTACTGTGTAGAAGAAGTCTCAATAATAATGCAGTTAAAATACTTACACATGCACTTCCTACTAACTATGCCTTTTCCTGGTTTTATGCTCGCTTTCCCACTCCCTCACTACCTGGCATCCTCGCCAAGAGGAATGTCAATATTGATGGTTGCTCCTGCCTCACTCAAGGATCCAGCTGGGGTCATTTTTATGTGTTTGCTAACATGCTTTTATACCTTTGCTTTTTTTTGTCATTGGCCTGCAAATTCATGTTACATCCAAATTTTCCATACATGGTGCAATTTGCATAGGTTTGATGCTTCTTCTTTGTTCTTTTTGTTACCCCTAGAGCCTGTCTGGTCCCTATCCAGGTCTGCTTTTCTTTAGCTATCACCAGTGAGTTGTTTATATCCATGGGGTCCCCTGTGCCAGCCTGTGCCCCACCTTTTATCATCCCATGCCTGTAGTCCTCTACACTTCATATCTGTCCCCATTTCCCAAGGCCCCTGCTGTCACACCAGCCTCATAGTTTTCTACACAACATCATTGTGTTAGAGTCAGGACCATCACTACCTGCTCAGAGTATTTACTTGTTACTACTATCTATATAAAAACTCTGGTTATACCACACAATGATAAGCAAAAATAAAGCAAAGTAGCCCTAACCACCTTGTCATTACAAGAACTGCTGTTACAGCTAAACTAAATAAAAACAAAGCTCCAGGCAAGTCAAGAAAAGTTCAGACAAAGCAAGCCTGACAACCTCAGTCCTGAAGCCTTGCAAACTCAGTTCAAAGCCACTCAAAGCCAATATTCAAAGCCAATATCAGAGAGTTGCTTGGTACTAGCAATGGCAATGCTGTGTTACTGGACTACAGAGCTACAACCCTATTATAACAACTACTTCTGAAAACACCATGAATTTTGTAAAAATAATAGGGGCGGATGCAGAAGTTTGGCCTGGCTAGAATTTACCATAATGTTTTCATTTTTAAAGGTATCATGAAAGAACTATGTGCTGTGTCAGGCAGATCTAAGAGAACATGGAAGCAGAATAATACTAGAACATTTTTTATGCTCGCAAGGGCTGTGATACAGAGGATGCAACAAGTGTACACTGTTTTTCCACAGGTGGCATTTCTTCAGTATAAAAACTCAGTGGTGAGGGCTAAAAGCCTGGGGTTCTTTGGAGTAGTTGAGCTTTCTCCCAAAGAGCTCTCACTGAGTGACTGTGAATACCAGCACTTCAGCGTGGTACAACACGCGTTTTGGACCAGCTATACAGCTCCCTGTGGAACAAATTTGAACTGAGTTAAGATTATCTATGCTGACACAGTTTGCAAAATTGGGAAGATCTCAGGAAAGAACTGGGAAATGAAAAAAAATTAAAAACTGGCTTTGCAATTTACTTAATCTGTTTAGCTTAAAGAGGGAGAAGGTTAGAGGCTATTTCACCTCTTCTTATGAATATAAACTCAGGACAATATATCTGATTCTAAGGGGCTTTTTAATCTTGTCGAAGAAGGCATAGCAGGATTTCATATGTAGAAGTGAAAGCTGACAAAAGAAAGAAGTGGTCTATTATTCAGTGAAGATAATAGCTTCATAATAGATAATAACTTACCAAGAGATATAATAGATGACTGTTACAAACTATTGGGCTGTTAGCAGAAATGTTGATAGGAAGTCCTTTGGGAGATAATGTATAAGAAGCCTCATGAGCTCATCACCATCATCCTTTTTAAACTTAAGTACTTATGTGAATAAATGCAAACCAGAGGATTTGTGTTTTTACAGATCCTTTAATCTTTCTCCCCCTTGATAAAGTGGGAAGGATGCAATAATAGCCTCAAAATTGGTGTTTCATGACTTGATAAGGATCCTTTGCCATTTTGCCCTCTCTTCATCTCCAGCATCTTGGACTAGTCACTGGGAGAGTATTCATCTTTGAAATACACTTAGAAAATGGCCAATATCTAGCTTTGAAAAATCAGTGATCTCATTATTTTATCTGATTTTTGTTTAACGAATCAAGGGTGATATATTGCATAAAAAAATGCAAATAGCTATTTGGCCACTTTTCTAAGTAGCATAGTTACTTGTCCTGTTCTGATGGATGGTAGGTAAACTGCCCAAGGCTGGATGCAAAGTATATTATTAATCAAGTAACTACTTCTAAGAAACAATGCCTCATCTAAGAAAGGTTAGAGATCACCTCAGTAAAAATTATTTTATGCTTGTCATAGCAACAGTGCGAAGGATTTAGCAGTTTTCACTGAGAACTCATTTTTTTATGACCAGCCACACCTTTGTAGCATCCTACAATCTGTATTCCTTGCAGCTGCTTCATAGTACCCAGAAGATCATATTTAATGAAGAGGAAGCTATTAGTTTGTGTTTAGAGAATAGGTTTTGCTTGGCCAGTTGCCAATGTGGAGAGAAGGCAAAAGAAGAACTATTTAGCTGGAATCCCAGAAAAACAAGAAGGATATCTTTAATAATGAAATGTCAGAGGAGGAGGAGATAAAATATTACAGCAATAAATACACTGAGCCCACTAAGCAGAAAGAATATGCTAAGCTCTTACCACGTGATATATCCGGTAATAATAGTAATACTACAATTTAGCTGAGGCCTGTGGTTAAATGTACTCTGTCTTAAAAGAATTGTAAAGATTACGTTTTTCCTTAAACCACAAGTGGTCAGAGCACCATTTTTTTTATTGCTTTTTTGATCTGATGATGATATCAAAGCCTAAAGCTGCACATCTGGACACTAATTCTATGCCAGTTCAAGAAAGACCTAGTAAGTCATGACCATGGCTGTGCACAGCACTTGAAGTTTCCTCAGGGCTTCCTCCATGGAGAGCTGACTACTCTAACACTGTTAAAGTAATTGAATTTTTATAGAGTCCAAATTAAAATGTATGGATATGTGTGTGTAGTGGTAGAGTAAATAATCAGGCATTTTTTTCTTCATCAGTGGGTGAAAGTTATTGATTGGTAGTAAGAACTGAGCTTGTCATTTTACACCTTTTTAACTACATTAACTATACCTCAGTTATATGGTAGAATTTAGGCACCAAACAACTGTTAGCCACTAGGTGTAAAGACAAGTTATGAAAATGTTTTAAAAAATCAAATGGTTTGTCTGTAGCCAGATGGCGGAGTCAGGAGTCAGTCTCTCTCCACATCTGCTTTCTACTTCTGCTTGTAAAGCTCTCAATCCTGCAAACACTTGCTATGAGCTATACATGACAGAAAGCTTTAATGCCAATATTTCTTGCTTACATGATTGGGATCTATAGTCACGTAAGATATGTGAGCTTGATTCCTCGGAAAGGCATGATTATGCATTCAAGGGAAGCACTGGCTACTCTCTGGCGGTGTCTGTACTGCTCATGACAGGAGGGTAGGTGCGAACTCCCTCAAGCTGTATGTGATCAACGTTAACGCAATCCAGGCTAAAATCCAGCTTACAGTCCAAGCTGAGTCCAAACTAAAAACCCCTGCTAGGAGGGGAGAGTGTATTCATTCAGCCTAGGCATTGCACCAACGTGTTTGTGTAACTTTTGGCATGTTCACCTGTGCAGCGCCTGCTCATGTCTGTTCAGAGCTTGAGCTCTGTGTGCAACTGCCCACATGTTTACCCAAGTGCAGTTCCACCACGGTGTATATTCTTCTCATTTGGGAAGTGAACTTCTAATGCTGAATATTTTGCAAGAGGAAACTAAAATAGCTGCTTTGTTTGCTTTTGTTTGCACAGTGGAAGCTGAAAGGATCTTTATTTCCAATTTTAGATAAATGAAGGGAATATGCAAAAGAGAAGGGAAGAACTGAGTAAGCTGAAGGAGAGTTTTGGCACAGGAGAAATATGAGCACAAACTGGCCAATGAGTAAATTTTGTCAGGAAATTAGAAGGGCTTTTAGCCACCAGATCACAGTAAGGCTTTAGAATTGTTTTCCAATAGGAGCAGTAGGGGCAATAAATAAATAAATAAATAATTTGAACATGAAGCTCGATCAGATTTTGAAGGGGCTTGTGTGATGTGGTTGCCATATAAAATAGCAGGATATTTGAGTTGCCAATCCTGGCAGTCCTTTATTATTCTGTAGTTCTGTATTCCTGTGGATGAGTACCACAGCAGTCAGTATTAGGTTATTAAATATCTCAGTACCCCATGATATGTGTGTGTGTCTGTGTGTATATATGCATATGTATATTTTTATATCTTTCATTTACATATACATATATATATATATAAAAGGAATCCCATCATCTGAAAGGGAAATTGATGTTTCATGTAAAATACTGACAGTATGATCAAGTCAAAGAAGAGACTTGCCTGTTAGAGAGAAGGCTCTTGCTCTTATAAATAAGTGCAAGAACAACAGAGGAAAATAAATACTGTCTAAAAAAATTTCCTTTTTTTTAGTATTTATGTGTCTCAGCACTTTCTTATGTGGATTCTTACTGTTATAATGTAATTCCCTGTACAAGACATTGAAGGAAATGGTTGTCACAATTGTGGTGCCTTTAAGCTATAAATCTACTTGTCACTCAGAAAGGAGTTGCCCTTAATTTAGATTTAATAATCTAATTCATGTTTAATTAATGTGGCATTACCTTGTGAGAAATGGGAATAGTCGTCGTCCTTCTGACTGCCCTTGGCTCTGCAATAGTGCTTGGGAGATGAAGGTGAATAAGGTTATGTGTCTGTGCATTGATTTGTAGGCTCTGGGACCTTCACTAGAGTGGCTTCTGCAGTTCCCCAGGGATTCAGAGCTCTCAACAGCACTATGGCTGGGACCAAGCTGAAACGCATGAGGGAGTAAGTAGTGTATTTATGTGTTACCAGTATCATGATAAAGAGGATGGTTTTAAATAACAGCAGAACACAGCAAAACAAACCATGTTGTATCCTCACCCCCAAATTTTCCCCAAACTAAAAGAAGTGGATCCTAAAGTATTCGCTACAAACTGGATGCCTACATGCTCCAGCTAGGGGTGAAGGCTAACTGTCACTTTTGAATGTTTTCTTGTAATCTGCACAATCAGTGTCATCCTTTCTGGGTACAGTTTGTCTTCATAGCTGTCTGGGTTATTCTGAATTTCTCTTTCTTTGTCAGCTCAACACATACCCCTGAATCACCTGCATATATATTGATGTTCCCATCACGTTCGCTCCTCTGGCACAGGACAATAGAGGATATGTTTCCCATGATGATAGGCTGACTAAATACAAGCATTATTGCTGTTGGCTGGGATTTTCAAGTCAGACAGAAGTTACCTGTGCAGTTCCCTTTGAAACTCAGTGTCTAATTGCTTTCAGCATCATTGAAATCCCAGCTTTATTAATAAAGATTTCACTCTTTTAATACAGCAAAGACTTGTACTTCCTTCGTAGCATGTTTACTGGTTAAGATATTCTGAGCTTCTTCCAGTAAGTTGTTAGTAACTTCTTGCATTCAAAGATTTATTGAACCCTTGTTTAGGTGATGGTCTGGTACTTATGGTTCTATGTATGATCTCTGAACTCAGATCTTCTTTACAGTGTTGCACCATTTCAGCTGATCTTAGATTGTAAGCACTTTTAGCAAAGGTCAGTTTTGTCTTGTGTGAGTGGACAGGGCCAAAGATATGGCAGGTGTTATTGGAGCACAAATAATAAATAGAAACAGTTAGTGCTATTAGTTATTTAAGTGAATCCCCTACAGAAAATGAACCCAACCACAACAGCATTGACACCAATCGCTTTCTAAAACACTTTGGAGTACAAGATGGACTGTATATTCAAGAGAAATTCCAATCAGATTTACTTCAGATAGAAGCTATTCCATTTTATGATATGTCAAAATGCAGCAGCTCCTAGGATTTCGCTTCATGACTTGGCCCATGTTGTGAAACCAGGTCTCCAGCCTGCCAATCTAATTTCTTTTCATTTCATTTTCATGGAAAACACTTTTCAAAATCAAAAAATGCATCATGGTGTGCCAACTGGTTGTAAGGTGAGGTTGTTTAGACAAAATGTCTACTGATCTTACAGCCTTCACATTGCATTCTCATAGTAATGGGATAAATCTGCACTGAAAACGGTTACACATTTGACTTGTTCCAAGTTACAGTATATATAGGAGTATATATAGGAGGCCTGGAATGAAAATATATAACTTTAGGTTCCTTGAGTTCCTTGTTCTTGTTCCTGAAGATGTTGCTGTGTCTCAGCCTTTTGAACTTCATGGTCATTGCCTTTAGGGCTGAGGTATTATTAAACCACTTGCTTCTTTCAGACTCCATTTTTCAGTGCTATTTGTCAGTTTTCACAATTTGGTGGCTTTGATCTGCTCAGAAACCTTTGAACTTTGTAGGATAGGCACCTAATGGCATGTAAAAGCTGAAAACATTGAAATGCCATATGATCCTTTAGAAACGACACATCCCAGAATAGTTTATAAAACAGACATATGTTAGTGAAAAACCTGATTACCTAGGATAATTTGCATGTAATGCATTAGACCTCTCAATTTTGAAACACTTCCCTAGTTGCTTACCTCCTGAAAGAGAACCAATGGCACCCGTAGGAACTGCCATCTTGAGAACATCCAGCAGACCATACTCATGAACAATTTTTAAGTTATATTCATTAAGAGTAAAATAAAGGGGCTTGGGTTTGGGGGGGGGTTTGGTAAAGAAGTGTACAGATCTATTTTTGTGACTTACAATAGCTAGTTAAAGACAGATATCAAAACGTCTACTCAGTTTATAGCCCTTTCTCCTAAATATACTATGACTTTGCCGTTTTCTGAATATGTTAAGGAGAGTGTGTTAATTTCTCAGAAATGAGGGTGTTAAGAAACAAGCGAGTGAGCATGGTACACAACCACACATACACAAAGGGATCCCTGAAAATTCCTATACAGGCAAAAATGTATGCTTAGAGCACAGTGGGGGAGTTGTCAGTGGGGAGAAGGTAGTACATCTAACTGCAGAATGATGCATGAAGCATCAGCTGTTCTGATCATCCCTCAACAAACTTCGCATAATGCATTGTACCTCATCTGCACAGCAGTGCTGCTGGGGCAAGATTAATATAATTTAGATTTGTGCTATTCAGTTTTACTTGGGAAATCACAGACTTATGATGGAGTCTTCCAGCTGACAACTTCTAATAAAAGAGAGAATGTGTTTTCTTTTGTCTTATAGAAAATGAATAGCTAGAGTTCTTGTAAGGAAACCGAAAAGAAGAACAGTGGAGATAATATGAAAGTGCAGTGGTGTCTATCTAGGTGGCACGTCACTATGGAAACAGAAGTATGAAATTTTGTGACTGGTGCCATTATTAGATATTAACAGAGATAATTGTGGTGAAGGAGACTCAAAAATTGCTGATAAAGTAAGCATTGTGCCTACCCACTGCAAATAACATTAATGAAAGAAACTCTCTTATTAGCTCTGATAAAATGGTAGATCTATGTAAAGTGAGTACAGGGTCTAACTGCAGAAAAGGCCTTTGGGTCATCCTTGATTGACACATGTAAATGATGCATGCCTGCAAACAACTGTAGCAGGACATTCACTTGACAAGATGTCATGTACTCATTGCTTGGAGTCATTGCAGTGTGTTGCCCTGAATGTTTTCTTTGACAGTACATAGTCTCGTTGTTTATCAGAGTGCCAATTTAAGTGGCTTCTGCTGCATTCTTGTGCATGGCTTTATACATATATTCATATAAGAGGCTGTCAGGAAGTTGTGCTAAAAGTCTTTACAGGGATGTAGAAGGAAGCCACTGATGTTCTCGAATATGGTAGGTAGGAATCCTTTGTCTCCATCTAGTTTAAATGAAAATTGCTCAGGGCTTAACCCATAGACAGCCTGATACTATTTATGATTCAGTCACAAACTTCCTTCAGTATAGTCCCAGAATATTTTTCCAAACATCTGCTTTCCAATCCCCCTTGCATTCCCTGTTCCAGCATTTTGAATCTCTGTCCTATTTCAGTAATGGTCATGATAAAATCATCTACTCTAGTGACAACAATTTCTAGTTTGTTATACTTGGCATCAGTATTCATTATGAAGTTTGTAGCACCAGGGATTTAACTTTATCATTCCAGTGGAGATCATTCTCTCAGCAAAAATTTCTACTTCAGTGCTAACAATTTCAATACTGGGATCTTCTGCAGTATTGATAAAAAAATCTCTATTTCTTGAACTAGCTCCTGCAAAGGTTATCTGAGCTTTTCTTATTATTCTCCCTCCCAGTCTTACATATTGTGGTGGGAAGTTAGCCAGATATATAAATCACAGTTCTGTGATTCATATTCCTCATATTGGGTTTTTAGGCTGAGGAATCATGTTAGATGCAGGAAACAGAAGGACTCATGTCTTAGTGTTTTCTGTCCTGGCCCCATCTCATTCTCCTGATTGTTCCCATTCCTGGCTGTACTGGATAACTTGGCACATGCCACAATCTAAGCAATGAAAGATGTCAGAATCTACAGTAAAAGAGACAGAACCAAAATTTTTAGCCCTCTAGCTGAAAAAATTATTCTGCTTCTTTTCAGATTACTGTATCCTAATATGTGTCCTTCTTTCCAAGTATAAGACCACCTCAGTTGGTACCTCACAATGAAGTGCCCTGCAGAAGCACAGAAGTACCATAAGCCTATGAAAAGTCTTATGATGCATGCTTGACATCTCAAATCAGTACAGGGGTTCATATTCTAATATGGAAAAGAGAAGGGTGAGAAATAAGACGTGCTTGCAGAAATTTGTAGGAAAAAAGTGCCTTATTTGGGTTTTTGTGCAAATGGATATATTCGCTATTGCACCTCTCTATATTAAGTAGTATTTGCATTCCAGGTGTTCCAGTGAGTGAAGATATTATTACCCTTGAAGCCTCCTCAGAATTGTAGTCAAAATTCTTTTTTCTTGGGGCTTGTTTGTAAAAATCAGGATTTGCGTTTTACAGAGTAAGGCGGATGTTAGAATAATCAAATATCTATGGAGCAGAATTTTTATCTTGTTCTTCCTGACCTGAAAATATTCAAAGAATTTAAAACATTAGAAAGAAGGAAAAAAACTGTTAGTACAGAGTGTTTGTGCTTTTTTCGTATCCTGGAGGTATCCATGAATACATACAATGAGTCAATTTAATAGCAGTGAACTTTAATATGCAGTTTAGAATTCAATATAATGTATACCAGTAAAAGGAAATGCCCCAAATTTTAGGTAAATTAAAATCCTTCAGCACAGCAGTAAGTAACTCTTAGTCAGTCCCTGAAGTCTTACACACAGCAGCATACCATGATCAGGCAAAAGACTTCATCATCACCTGCTGAGTGTAGGTAAAATTGTCTTTCAGAAGTCATGGAGAAAAGGCATTTGGTGGTATATTTATTCTGTTCCTGTGAATGCTTATAATGCAATTGGGTTAGATTCATGAGCAGTATGCATATATGCTTCTTATGTTTGTGACATTCGCATCAAATGTACCATTTATCTTAAAAATTCAGAAAGAAAGGTCATACTGAAATGATTGACTGAGCACCAGATAGTCTTAAGAATTCCTGAAATGCCTAAAGCAGAGGAGAGTTTCTGTACATTTATTTCTGCACATCTTTGAAGTACTGCAGTAAAGAAACTGATTATTTGATTTAGTGCTTTGAGTAGATGCTGTGTGGACTTTCCTAAGGGCCAGCTCTGCTCCTGCTGAAACTGGTTTTGTTACTGACATCACTGAGGGCAGCTTTTGGTGAAGACCAAATGCAGTAAATACAGAAAAGCTAGTTGGGTTCTTAGACCCCTATACAAAATATCACCATGACCTTTGTTTACCATTGACTGTCATGGTGAAGGGGTCAAGACTTAAAACATGCAGGAGGAGTAAATGTCTTCTCTCAGATGAAAGACCTATTTGGTGAGAAAATTTATTGTTACTATCTGAGCTACTGCTGATTTTGGGAACCAAATAGAGGACATTACTCTTGTGAGTACTGATGGCGTAAGCCAAAATATTAGTTACATAGCCGTCCTTCTCCGTGCAAAGTCACATCCAGAGCAACCGCAACAGAATTGATACATCTTGGGTTTCACACTTGCAAGTAGAATTTCTGTTTCCCTTCCATAAAAAGAGGAGAGTTCTGTACTTTTGAGTTTGAAATGATGGCATCTTTAAAACTGTTAAGAGCATTCATCCCATGTGCCCGGAATATTACAGCTGTTTGCCTTCAATTTTAGTGGTTGTTCAGCTTTAGGGCCTCTCTCATTATTCTAGACAGGTTTTCATAGTTTTCCCTGGAGGTGTATTCTGTTGGGAAGGAGAAAGGGCTGAAGTAGGAAGTGTGCTGGCTCTCCAGTATGCCTGAGCTCAGTGAAAGTTGCAGGTGAACCATAATTTGTCAGACAGGGATGTACTGATTAAACAGATCTTAATGTGCTACTCTGCCAGCTATGAGCGATCATCTGCTACTGAAAGGTATTTGGAGAGAACAGTGTGTTTTACTTGTTTTTTTTTGTTAGTTTGTTCCCTTTTGAAACAGTGTTTATATATTGCTCCAGCTTGGTGATTTTGGAAAACAGAATTACATATTGAAGTCCCAGGCAGACCTAACCCAAATACTCTCTTGGAATTTTCCATCAATCTGTAATGTAAGACACAACTGTGGGCTTCTCTGAAGTGGTCTGCAGCGTGAAGCCCTCAGCTAGGTAGCCTAAATTAAATCAATATTAAGTCATTTGCAGTACCTCAGTATAAAATTGGCCCCAAATGTTGATGGTTAGTTGCTACATTTGTTGTCATAGTAGAGGTGCAAGGATTAAGACTCCAGTTCAGCGAAGTTACTTAAATATTCAACAATATTCAGCTGCCTGGTTTAATCAGGCATTGAAGAGAATAGCCATACAGGAAGACATTCACACTAATTTTAGGAACATTTCCTAGGTGCCTACTATCTTCTGTGAACTCATCGGGTGGAAAGACACAGGACAGTCGAGAGCATATGTTTGAGGCTCCTATTCTGAATTTCCCTGTGACAGAAATTTTGTTTCTCTCTTGCTAGTGCCTAAGGCAGTAGCCAACTAAGATAAATGTGTAAAGTTAGGTTAGATGTCCACCCGTTCAGCTTTTGCCTGTACTTGCACATTCCTACAGGTCATGGCTTGTTCTTTGAGAAGTTTATACTGCTCCTCTCCATCTTGCTTCTGCAGATAGAAAGAGAATGTCACCTTCCAGTGCCATCATAGCAGCAGTTCTTGTCAAAGTGATGAACTTTGAAATAAATAAAGAGACCAAACTTAGTAGTCAGAGTGAGCATTTCTATTAGCTAATATACAAAAAGGCTGATTAGGCTTTGATGTATTTTCTTGGGGTGCTCATCCTGGTGCTCATTTTGCACATTCCTTGAGCCTCAGGTACAGCCTCTAAAAGAAAGCATAAGATTTTGTGAATTTACTTAAATACTTAAAGAAAACTCAGTCTCTTTCAGTTTCTTTACTGAGCTGTATGTCAAAGATCCATGAGCCATTTCATTATCCTGAATGTTTGAGGATTTTTTTGTTTAAAGTGGATACTAATGTCATAATTGCTTTAATGCTAGACCATTTTTATCCAGTTTGAAAATTGCATTCCATTAGCAAAACACAAATAATTATGAGTACAGACTCACTCATTTAAAAATGTCAAATAGCCCAAAACACTCAAAACATTTAAAGAATTAGACTAATATATCTTTTTGTTTTGCACAAAAAGCATCGTTTCCCTAGTTTCCCATGCTGCGCATGCATAATACATAGATTGAGCTATTCAGTTTTCAAGCTTCTTGATTTTGCCAATAGTTTGCAAATATGAGAATGCTTTCACACAGCACTAATTGTATAGTCTGTTTTCAATACAGTACCATGCCAGTATGTATCATGCCAGGGTTTACTGGATGCAGCATTCTGACCTTGGAAGGTTTACAGACATACTTGGAAGTAGTATAGGCAGCTCATACACAAATGGCGTTCACTAAACCCTAGCCAGGACTGCGAACGTCTGCTGTTTGCTATATTGCTTTTGTCTTCTTCTGCTTGCTACTCTAATACTATACTTATCTGTAGGAAAAATCGGTCCTTTTCCTTCTTTCGTTCCCCAATTTTTTTTCTAAATCATCATAAAGTGATTTCTTTCTTACCTATTTGTAAGTCATTGAGGTATAAATCACATATCTCCTATGTGGAAGGATGTGAACAATGCAGAGCTGGTATAAGTGAAAAATAGATTATGGGGTAAGATACTGGAGACATGGGCAACTTGCAAACCATCTGGCATGAAGGAGAGATTAGAGGAGCAAAAACAACGTGGTTCCAGTCGTTCCAAAGGGAGCAGCCGTGACTTCTGCGGGTGCCGTAGCGCCAGAGGAATGGCTCTGATGCAGGTGTGTTCCCTTCCATGATGGACCTCCTTGCTGCACAGCTCGTTTTCATGACTCGTTTGGCGTCAACATTTAGAGATAGGACCAAGCCATCTATGTTATATTTGCACTGGCAGTGTTAACCAGACGTGGCCAAAGTGTCTGGCAAAAACAGAGGATACTAGTACTTGCTGTTTAGTTTAAGGTAACAGGTTAGACATGTTTCTCTATTGATTTGTCTCCTCAGAAGAATGATATTGATCCTGGAAAGAAGTGCTGAGTATTGTAAAAATGCACTGTAGCTTAAAGGCAATTTTTCTGGTTCAGTCATGTTTCTGAGTAGTCTTGGGTTTTATTTATATTGGGTGAATAAGCTAGCAGGAATGAATTACTTAGATACTATATTATCATTGTTATATTTCTGTAAATGTTAACAGAAATCTTCATTACTCTTTTATATGCCGTATTTTCAGGCAGTTAAATGTGGTGGTGTTTGACTTTCCAAGAGATTTGAGATAGAGGAATGGCCAGGGTCCTACTTTGAAAAGAGCGTAGGTATTAAATGTTTGTTCTCTGGGAGAAAAATAGAAGTACTAGACCTCTATCTGCCTCTTTAAATGCCTGAATAGCTTTGTAAAGTTTGTCTTGTTTTGATGGAGAGCCAGAGAGAGCTGAATGCATAAATTCTTCCGGGTCTTTTTGAGTATCATAGGTCTGCTCTTCCTAGTTAATCACTTTCTTACTTTCTCAGTAGTATTATGTAACATGGAACTGCCAGAATATGTATTGGACTTAATTCTGTTTTGTACTATGAACTTTTTCCAGTGCTACAGATGTGGGAAGGGACCTGAAAATAATTGTGGACTTGATCCATCTACCTTCAGGCTCCTTCCTCTGGATGTAGATGTGAATTTAGCCCAAATTGTTGTACAGTAACTTTGCACAAAGTTATTTATGTATATGTCAATATATATTTTTATGTTTATATAGATATACCTATATATATGCATATATACTTATCATAATCAAGCATCATAAGATCCACAGAAGACATTTTTTTAACTTTTGAAATTTCTTTTCGATAAGTTTACTTTAAGGTAGTATTACTTTTACAATAAACTTGTCTTGTAAGGTTGTTTAGCATAATCACCATTTGTGTGCTGTGTTATTTCCCTCTGTTGTTGTATTGCATGCAAGCCTAGCTGGATGTTTCATCAGCAAATTACTGTAGGGCTTGCAATGTCCTTTTTGTTAATTGTCCAACTCCATACTGGCTAATTCCATTAATCCCTGCATTGACATGCTTTGACATGTTGACAGCCTTTTGACAGGACTGGCATACTAGTAACTCAGAAATGGGTTATTTTACATCAATATTAACTTTTGATGCAATATAGCAAAAGACTGCTGCCATGGACCAAAAAACTATGTATGTTAAGTGTTATAATTGTTTCGCTGAAATGCATAAATCTGCGTGTCTTTTCCTTTCTCTGACTGGCAAATTTTTAGCTTTATAATTCTCATTTTGGTGTGAGGGCCTAAATCAGGATAGTCCCACAGAAATCCAGGCATATAAAAGAAAATCAGCATTAACCCTGAATTACCACACAGCTGAATAAAAGATACTGCAGTTATTCTCCTATCTAACATTTTCTTGCGAGAACTGTGTATACTTCCTGATTCTTCAGAGATAACTACTGTATTCTTGCATGCCCAGATTCAAGAAGCAGCTGTATATTGTGCTGCTGTTTAGACACATCTGTGTTTAAAACAAATGCATTAATAAACAAAGTAAATTGGATCAGGGATCTGTTAAATGTGCCTTGAATTTTTGCTTGATCTAGCTCAGTGATGCTGAATGAGTTAGAATGATGATTTTTCTAGAAACTCTTTGCATGCCATGACACTGGTAAAAAGCAGGATGTTCTTTAAAATAATTTTACCATGGCTAGGTTATCTCAGATTGTATATAAAGAGACTCCAACCTGTGGAAATATGTTTCAGGTAATTCTTTGTAGGCACTAAACTGTATTACTTTTACCAAAAGATTAGTCTACAAGTGTCTCAGATAACACCCTTGAAAGACATAAATACTGACTGTAATTTAATAGTAAAATTTCTCACTGGGCTGCTAGATTTAAATAATCTGTCAATAACTAAGCTTCTTAAGATGATAAAACAAAAAATGATGTTTCAAATCTATATTGAAAAAGTAACATACTAACAGGAACAAGTTAAAAATCAGTCTTTTGTGCTACAGGTATTATCTATTGTCTATAATATAGTGTTATTACAGTACTGCAGTATTACTGCACCTCTGAAACTAGGACAGAATTGCTCTCAAATTTGCAGATCTACCACTAAAATATAATATATGATTTCATCAGTTGATAATCATTTTTCCTTCTTTAATTAACTCCCTTTATTGATATTAATTCTTGAAAAATAAACATGCAATCTGTGCCAGGCCTAGAGGTCATATTAAAATTACATTTAAAAAGTAGGAATAATATATGTTTGTCAGCCAAATATTAGTCCTTATAATCTATTTGCTGTAGAATCTCCTGAAGAGGAGCTCTATATGTGCAGGCTTGCTTTCTCTCTCATTCTTAGTGTCAGCAATGGGTTTGTTAGCATAGGAAGAGCTTCAGAAGTGCGAAATTCAGGTTTGACACAACTGATAAGTTTTGTGAATTTATTCACGAAGAACAGCAAGGCTGGTGAGGAAAGAGAAGTAGGGAAAATGGAGATTGTTGAAAGAGTCTGAAAAGACTCAAAGAGAACTTGTTTATTCATCATGAAATTTATTTCTTTTGCGTCTTGTTTCACTGAAAAATCAAAACCTCTTCTGTTTCACGGCAATGTAACGCACCATGTTTTGTTGTGTTATGTTTTGTTTTGTGGGAAATGGGTAACGCAGAGGGAGGGGAGTACTTTGCTGAAACTCCTGCTATCTTCTGCAAGAGGCCATGGCATCTATTTAGAGCAATGAGGATTTGGCCCATAGTTACTACCATTTTCTCCCTGAAGGGAGGTTTTAGCCCCAAATGAAGGATTTACAATATTATTCCACTTGCTGATCAGAGAAAAACATTCATATTCAATGTGGATTTAAGTGCTCAGCTCTAAATAAATTGGTGGGGCAAGTTACATGGGGGTTTTGCCTTTGGTATTGTACATTAAGCCCAAAGTATAAAGCCATTGCCTCTTTTCAGAAGCTGTATCATAGTTTCAGTAGTTAGTACTCAACTAACAGCTTTAAATTCTAATTCACGCTTCTTCCAAGAGCAGATGTCAGCTTCAATTACTATTTTACAAATTCATTTATCTCAGAAAATGAAATGCATGGAGAATATTATTGTTGATATTTCTTCAGCTGTGTGTCTACAGTTTTATATAATAAGATCCTCCTTAGCTCATGGGAACACATGTTCTAAATATGCTTTAGATTTTGCAGGTCTTTCAAGTAGGACATCAGAGACTTTTGTTTGCAATCAAATTAAGGTACTTTAATTCAGGAATCATGAAGTAATTAAGGATGAATTATGAAAATTATAATTGTTTCTTCAAGTGAAGAAATTTCCATTCAGCAGTAATGTAATAAAAGTCAAAGTCCACAGTGGCTTGAAGGTGAAGGTAGGGGCTGATCTTAACAATTCAGGTTGTATTTCTCTGACTTTTATATAATAATTCTTTCCATTTCCTTTCTGTTTTTTTTTTCTTAATATGCCCTTTTCTTAGACTTTGCTGTACTTTTCACATTCCCAGGATTGAACAGATGTCAGAACTAGAATGGTATTGCCCTACCTTTAGAAATAAGTTCCTAAAGAATAAATTATGGACCTTATAATGCGCTTCTCTTAGCAGATCTCAAAGGGTCTTTATAGAGCAACAGACAAGCTTTGCTGCAAATGAACCCAGAGCAGTTCCTTTCAAGTTTCAGAGAAGCTGTAATGACTCATAGTCAGTAATGTCAACATACTGAATGACAGGAAGATGACTTGAGGGAAAATGGACCTTTTGCGTGGTAATTGAGATGAACCTGTTTACTGAACCACAAGATGCTGTAGCAGATATTCTAAGATTTTCTGGTTCAGTTAGAAAACAGTATTTTGTATGAGATCAAAGATATGTAATTTCCTAATGCTTTTTTTAAGGAATCATTTCAGGAGATAAATACAATGATTTTTTTTTTCATCAAATTCATGTTACTCCTGCTTAGCTGCAAAGTGTCATTGCATTCTTTTTTGTAAAGAAATACTAGGGACAAATCTTAGTTGGATTTATTGGTGGGAATCCTAAGTAATACTGGGAGACTACATGGAGATATACCTGAGGTAGGGAGAACAGAATTTAGCCAAGGGTGTTCAAATTATCCTTTCTTTAGATGTTGCAAGTTATTCTTATGGCTGTTAATTTTTTCAGATGACACTGGAGATTTGGAGTTTCACCTAAGGTAGGCTAGAGAGGTATTGCATGCACCTAAGAGAAGAAGGGAAAAGGTATCTTAATGCTTCCTGCTTCCATTTGTTCCTTGGCCCAGAAGAGGACTTCTTTAGCCCAAGCTACAATCTGAAAGCTTCACCAAAAAAAGTGACAGGTTATTCATCCCTTAGCAATATTAAGTCAACATGGAGTGCCTTTCTAGGGGAAAAAAAAAAAAAAAAAAAAAAAAAAGAAAGGCATGCCAGTCGGTTTGGGGGGATTTTTTCGAGTTGACCTGAAATGTACTGGGTGCAGTTTTGTGCCTGTGGTGCACAGAGGTCAGAGTAGGTAATAGTAGAAGCTTATATCATAGAAATAGAGATGTCCACGCTCACTCAGCCTGGATCCATGCCAGAGCCAGAAGTGGTCACAAGTACAACACAGAGGCACCTCCACATGCACCTGCTGCATGGAGTTGCTCAGCCGCTGGCTGGACCCTGTCTCAAAGATCCCTGCAAGTGTTTCTGTGCCCTGTGAGCCCTAATCACAACAGGTTTGCTTCCTATTTACAGTATGCTTGTTGGTGTATTGCAGGCTGCCTGGCTGCATCCTGAAGCAGAAACCACACTTGAACACCCACTTGAATGGGTATCTCATGCTCAGAAAGATTCTTTTTTTACGGCTTATATTGAAGTTGCCTTTGAGTAACATTAGTATTATTAATTTTCCATGGTTGACTTAGGAACACTGTGTTTGTTGTCTGATATGGCAGAGGTGAGATGTCACTGTTGATTTCTGAACCAGAAGCACTTTCATGATGTTATTCTGGTGTGTTCAGTTGTAATGTGTGTAGAGCAGGGTGTTGGCGTGGCTGCAGAGCCTCTCTTTGCTCCCTAAAATAAACCACACAGCACCTGCCTAAAGGCACTAGTGAAAACTCTGTATTTGTGAGCAAAAAGTGTCACTTAACTTTGGCGGTGGGTGAGGGAAAGCAGAATGATTTTAAACGATGGTTGCTATCATGCTGAATGACATTTGAAAGCGAGAAGCTGAAAACCCCCTTAGCTGCTGATCTGTCATAGTTATCCTTCAAGGCAGACAATGACAAGCTGTTGAGTGATATTAACCCAGCTGCTAACACTCACAGAGGACTTCAAACTTAAGCATTAATCTTGTTTTGCAGTTTTTGTCAGTGCTGCATAGAGGTAGGTGTATTGTAATTGATCTCCAGACCAGAAAGAAAATGTTGATAGACAGCTAGTAGCAGTATAGTCAAAATAAAGACCCACAAGCCAATAGCAAATTCTTTGTTCACCTAGGGAGAGATTTACAACTTCCTCAGGCAGCTGAGATCACAAAGCTATTATATTGTCAAATTTCAGTAATTGTGCACTGATGTGTAGGGAATCAACTGCAAATCAGCAGATATCCTGATAAATTCATTTGGGTCAAGATTCACGAGATGCCTTGGAACATTTTTAGATGCAGTTAGACACCTTCAGTATAAAATTGCCGTTCTCAAAGTTCCTGTTTAGCTCCCCTCTAATACTGGCAGTGAGTCAAAATGGTAAGTGCCAATGATATTGCTGGTGTTCATACTGCTTTTGACATGCTCAGAAGCACCTTATCTTTGTTAGAATCAAGTGTAAGTCTCTTCTTCATGCCCAAACCCTATAATTATTCACAAATCAGCTATCTGTCTGCCTATAAGGCCTTTGGGGCTTGTTCCAGTTAATATTCCCAAGGCATAGATTGTATGCTGCACAAAAGCTGACAGCAAAAGATATTTTATTTCAAACCACAGCTACCACGGACGACAGTGTTGGGACTGGTAGTGTGTGCTGCGTAGCTGGTAGGTTGGTGGCCAGAGCCCTCTTCCAGGCTATGGAGAGTCCCAGCCCTGTTCCCTGCTCCGCCTGGAGCATTGGGGCTTCCCTGGTGCCCTATGTAGACAGAAGGAATAAGGGAAGGCGGGCTCATTGCTGAATCTGCTCCCCTTTGCTGTGAGAAAGCAAGCAATGTGGGCACTTGCTTACATGTGGTAACCTGGACTTCAGTCCCTGCTCCAAGGACTGCTTATAATATTTTATACAGGGATAAAAAAACCTTGAATTCCTCCTTTGATGCAAACAACATTTGCACAGGTCTCTGATGTTGTCCTTAGTCCTCAGTCCATCTAGAATTACCCTACCTGCTTGCTCATTCTCTTCTGGGCCAATACATCTAGGATGTTTTTATACAAACCAATATGCAGGTCAAGGAGAGTCCTTTGTCCCCCAGTGCAACTGGTGATGATGGCACCGCTGTGGGGGATGTGGGTTTGAGTCCTGTTCAGATTTCCAGCTGTAACCAATGACCCTGGGATAAAAGGAGAGAAGTGGTACCTATGTGGTCATGCTGAATTGCTGCAAGTCTCGAGTGGACAAAGGTGCTTCCCCACTTTACTAAAGCCAGATAGATGTCAAATTTAGGATATGCCCCTTTTCATTTCTGCAAGCTGTTGTTTTGGGCAGATGCCTTTCTGGGGTGTCTGCCCTTGCATTGTACAGGGAGCTTAGGGCTCAGCCACAGAGCTGTGAATTTCATTACATCAAGACATCTAAAAGTTAGGAATCACAGTGCTCAAATGCCAGTAATGCATTGCGTATCTAATGCCCCTTGTATGTCTAAGCCTTTGTAATACAGTGATACAAAATCAAGTTCTCCCACCACAAGTTGCTTGTCACTTGCCTGTTTTCAAAAGAATAATTTGAGGTAGGCTGTTTTAGTATGCTAGTGTATATTATCCTGGACCAGCCCCTTGGATGATAGGCATTGACATAGCTCCTTTGATTTCAGCATAGTGAAATCAGCTTAGGCAATACAGGATGGGGGTCTGGCCTATGTTTGTTAGAGTAATGAAGTATCCCAGATGTCAGGTATCCCCCCTCCTTGTGGAATCGGGGCTAAAAAAGAGATGATGGCTCATTTCTGGGGGAAAATAGTGAGTTTGCAGGTGAGTGAGATATAAGATAGCACAAAGAGAGCGAATGCCACATAATCAGAAACTATTGCCAAGTGTAGTGTAGGTAGGGGCTCTGGACTTGTTTTCATGGTGCATTCAGAAGTTAGACTTTTAATATTTAAAAGCTTCATATATGCAGGTGTCCCACATGACGTGTAAAATAGAAGTAAATATAAACACAAATGTAGTGCAAACATCCATAATCATGTCTCTTCAGGGCTTCATATGGATGGAAAAATATATACTAGCATAGGATCAGGGCCATGAAGTGCAAACCTTGCTTTCCAGGCAGTTAGTTAGTTTCTTTCTTTCTTTCTTTTCTTTCTTTCTTTCTTTCTTTTTCTTTTATCAGTATAAAAAAAAAAGTCACTCAGTAAAGTTTATTTGACATTTGCTGGCTTAGATTCCACATCTCTCTCCCCATCCCAGGAAATATATTCTCTGGTAGTAGACTTGCATTAATGTAACTCTTGAGTCCAAAAGGAACCTGATTTCTTCTTTCATAAAAGCAGAGGTTATAATTTTTGTCACATATCCCTTTATTTTCAGCCTATGAACACTTACTGCCTAATTCTATTATATCAGCTATTATACAATAAGGTAATTTGCATGCACTGTCAAGCTAAATAGAGAAGATTCAAGTCTACGGGTCACAGTTATTAGCACAAGCAATACTCCTGAGGCTTGTGTTTACTTTATTTTGCATCTTTAAACAGATAGGACTGCCAACAAATTAAATATACTTGTTGAAGAGGGACAGAAGAGTCAGTAAAGACACTGATGAAGTAGCAGTGACTCCACAATAGCTTCTCATGTATTTGGAGAGAAATGCTCCAATATTTCTAATGAAGTTTTGTGAAGAATTTTACATTATTTGCCATAGAAATCCCCATTTAACTTTCTCTGGTTGTCAGTGTCTGAGAATTAATCACTTCCAACAGTTTTATTTTTCCCCTAAACAGCAACGTTGGTAGAAAAAATCTGTTTCTCATTACAGGAAGCAGGACTGAATCAGGTCTGGCTCTGTAGATATTTCAGCTTGGCCCTGTGGCTTCTTATATGGGGTTTCATCTTTCTCAGCTGCAATTTCCTCATCCGTTTCGGTGTCAGAAACTAGCAGAAGGATGTAATGTATAGCTGAAGGGTGGTTCAGAAGTGGGCATGACCGATCTGCACAAAAAAGCAGTGACAGCAGATGGGATGTGAAGAGAAGGTATTTCCTCCTGGTGAGATCAGAACAGTCATCCAGAATATCCCTCAGGTAGAAAACTATTTATATGTATCATCAGTTTGTACAAGCTGTAAGTCCTGCATGATAGGGTTTTTCAGGAATCTTTTATATGCTAATAAAGCTGTTCTGCGTTACTGAGGAAAACATGATTTCATACTGAACAAAATTTCGGAAACAGTAAACTAAAATTCTTCAAAATAATCTTCTAAGAGAGGAAGAATTTAAATAATGTGGAAATTGTAGCAGCTGGAATCTCACTGTAATGATGTTATTGTTCATCTCTGGTACATCAGGATGACCACAGACAAATACAGCCTGCCCTGTAGCTCTCTCTTTAGGTAAATTATGCTATTCAGGTTGAACTGTTGTCACTGCCTTTGTGTTAGACATAAAGTCGTGCTTCTCCCAGGTGGAACTGGGGAGTGCAATGTTGTTGGGGGCAGTGTGTGAGATTAACAATTTCATCTGCTTTTCAGGAGTCTTACGTGTGCTCCCACTGAAACCACATGCAGTGTACTGGCATGCTAAACCTCAATGCCAGGGCCAGCAGACTGTTCTGGTTGCTTTCCCTATTTCTATACAGCTCTGAACAAGCTGTCCCCACCACAGCCATGCAAACAGAGCATGTTGTGGCTCCCTTTTGCCCTCTGTCCCAATGGCCACACATGGGCTGGCATCAGGTTGCGCTAGCCCATGGCTACAAGGGCAGCTCCTGTGCATGCTGGAAGATGTGCTCTGCTCATGGCTGAAGCCACACTTGCAAGTACGCTGCACACAGAAGTTAAGAGCAGCTCAAAGCCCTGTGTGAGAGACAGTATAGGCATACCTGTGAGACAACAAATGCTGTAAAGGCATGCTAATCCCCATGCTGGTGATAGGCAGCTCAGTGCTCTGGTGGTAAATGAGGTGGTTCCCATCTTCGGACAACACTGAGGTCCAGCCTCTCAGTTTGCTGTGGTCTAAGTCTGTAGAAAACAGCATGTGACAGCAACTCAGTGGAAGGGGAACACAAGCACAAATATTCCGGCTGGAATTTTGGAATATAATACAGTTCACAGACTCAGCATATGTGAGATCCTGTCACTTTGGGCTAGTAACTCCTTTTTTTCTAATTAAGAGAATTTCCACCAAGTAAAGCCTTATGGCATCAAATATCTTTACTAACTAAAGATATAATATGTGGACTGCTTGAGAAAGAAGTTAGACCATCAAAATCTCAAATACTACTGGTTTGAATAAACTTTGGTATGGAAGAATAATTTGTCAGAGAAACTTTGTTCACATATGCTAAGAAGCTTTACTGAAGAAGTGTCCATGCCATAATGGATTTCTTGGAAAAGAAATGATTGTCCCATGCAGATACTCTTAAAATCCCAGCAAAATGCTAGTGGGAGGAAAGGCTGCTTAACACAAACTTACCTGAACAAAATCAGACAATATTTTAAGCAAATTGCTGAAGTTTCTGCAAGGTGGCCCCAATTAGTCCAGCTCACTTTTTGACTAAGTAAAGGGCATCATTACCCCTGAAATATGCAACTTTGACTCTAGAAGAAAATCAAATCTCAACTGCTTTACTGTATAAAAAAAGTCAGTGAAAGAAAATGACAAGAATGAGGCTGCACAGATAGCTATAGGTCTCTTTTGTGTGTCAGCATTACAACGGAGTGTTACACAGTCACAGCTTCCCGCTCCGATAGTCTACCCTAATCCTTGAACATCCTTGACAGATTGTACCCAAGGAGCTGGTTTTGAAGCCCCTTCCCCCCCAAATTATCTCACTATTGCTTCAAATTCTCCTAGATGAACATCCTATCAGGACTGTATGGCAGTGCACAGTATATTTATCAGCAGCTTCTGCTGCTTGGTGCCACTGGGGGGTCCAGTCCTGCAGTGGACATTGTCTGGATGGGCCCCATTGAGTTCCAGGAGGAAGCAAGAAGAAAATTTGTCTTTTTCTGTGTGTGACAAAGCAGTTTTGTTTGAACATGGAGGCGAACAGAATTCCTTTGACAGACATATGCAGAGCGGGCACATAGTGTTACACAGGAGGAGAAAATTACTTCAATATTTTCATCAAAATATTGTGAACTCATCAACTCACCACTGAGTTGAATATTTTGTGTTACATGGGGCTTGACACCTATGAATTTAAAGTAAAGTTTGCCTTTAAAAAATAAGGTCTGTTTATTATCTTTCAGTTTTCAGTTGTGTCTTTGTTATAAATCAACATTAAGTTCCTGTGAGTGCATTCTTTATCACTGACGTATAGATCTGTTTCCTGATAAAAGGATAGTGCTGTAGGAAAGCAGTTAGCTCATGCTGATCTTGTAAAGCAGTTTCCTTGTTATTTGAAAGGAGCCAAAATAAAGCAATGAATTCTGCAGTGTGTTTGTTCTCATAAAATGCCACTGCCGTACTGCTGCCTGGTGTTGTTTGTTTTGTTTCTGATGAAATCCAGAGGCAATAATATGCACATGTATACTGGACTTGCTGTAGATATAGCAGTATGTCAAATTAGGCATGGAAAGGAAATTCTGATGGTAACAATGACAATGGCCAAACTTTCTGTGGCTTCACTGTGGCCAAGTTTGTACTTCTTATTTTGTATTTCATATTACAAATAACAGCAGAGAAATTCCGTAGGAAATTTTGGTTCCTTGTATAGTCAGACAAATAAGGTATATCCTTATAATTTTAATTAAAGTTAGCTACAATGTTTTACAAAATCAGGGCCAGCTATTCTATGTTTAATGTGAATTAACTGTTACTTGACCTTTCTGTAACATCTATCTGTAGGTCTGCCGTTCAGAAGCTGGGAGAGGAAGTATTTGAGCGAGTGTACAGGTATCTCAAGCAAGCAAGACAGCAGAATGCCAGTGAGGACGAGGTCAGGAGGAGCCTGGAGAAAGTGGTCTCTAGAGCAAGTGACTGCTTCGAAGTGGATCAGCTTCTCTACTTTGAGGAACAGCTACAGGCTTCAGAAGCATGTCTTCAGTTGTAAAATGTGTCAGTAACTTGCAGCATTGAAAATGTAAGTGAAATTGCTGAGCTACCTTCTTCAGGCCAGCAAGCAAATACTTTGCCACTGAGAGTAACAGTAGTACTTAGGCACATGCGTAAACTCTGATATTCCCAGCTGTGCAGTGAGAGGTGGGTAAATGCTGTAAAGGTTACAAGGGCAAGGTTGCAAATGTTTGCAATAGTGGAGAGATTTCACAGTTACCAGCATCCCTTTTTCACCACATAGAGCAAAAAAGAAGGTATTCTTTCAGGTCTTGGCCAGGCTTCAGTGCTGCACTCAGAATAATCATTAGTAAAGTTGCCTCTGATAGAAATGGTGCAGGATTTGAACTCAGGTGCTGCTGATTCCTGTGGTAACAGTAGCTGGTCCTTATGACATTCAAGCACATACTTTTTGTACTTTGGCAGACTTACCCTTGAACATACATATATATGTATGATTACTCAGCCGGAATTGTGTTGTTATTATTGATTGTCAAAGGGCTGCACTTAATCTGTGTGACTTTCAAAGGAACTGTGAAAATACATACATACACGTTTATTTATGTATGTATATGAATACATATGTGCACAGAACTATGTAGGTATATGCATAGAGATAGAAAGATATTAGGCGATATCATCATATGTGTGTGTGTGTATAGAGACAGAGACGTAAGGCCTGAACTATAGCTGACTATGGTAACTGGGAATCCTTGTGACTTCTGACAGTTTTAGATCAAATTTAGTTGAAATAATAAACTGGTTTTTTGGCTTGTGCACAGATATTGTTAATGTTTTATCCCAGTATTTATGCTTACCTCTTGATATGCATCATACTTTTGTGGATTTCAAATGTATCTCATGCTCTGATCATATGCCTAATGTTTTCCTTCTACCTTTTCTTTCTTTTTTTCCTGCAGTCTGAACTCCTTCATCCATCTGTGTAAAGCACTAAAGCAAAACAAAATGGTACCATCTGCAGAGGATTCTCAAGTGAACTGTAAGCCAAATTCATTTTAGTCATGTAGCCATCTTAATCCTTATGTTTACTGCTCTTATGCTGCAACTCTGAAAGTACTCAGGTACAGAATTAAATAAATAATAAAAAAATAATTTTAATATCACAAACAATTGCTATTTGATTTGGGCAAGTTACTTACAGCTAAGGATATAGGAACTGATTGACTGTAAATTAAGCAGTGGTACTGATTCGTCTTTGTGACATACTTTAAGAGACTCGAAGGGAACAGTAAGTAAAGTCAGCTTAATCTAGCTCATCATCAACACAGACTGCAAAAGCAAAGAACATGCCCAACAAAGAAAAAAAAGCTTCTATTAGGAATATAGGGCACAGAAAACCAGGCTAAATTCCAGTGAGGTGTGTTTTTTCTTATATGTGGTTGTTCAGATCCCGCAGGTGGAGAGGCAGCTTTGAGCACAGATTCAGTCTCTTTCCTGTTATTTCTTCTTGTACCTGCACTCCTCATCCTTCTCAACATTGGGCCTGAGTACTTGCTTCCGTTTTTTTTAACCTATGGCTTAGTTTAAGACTATTTAAAAATCGAAGTGCCCAAAGATCAAGATGTAGGAGGAGTGCTTGGATGTTGCAGGGACCAGAAAGGTGGCAAGCCAAGCAATAAGTAACTTGCATCTGGTGAGAATAATGTCGGAGGGATACAGTCTTGACTACTGCACTTATCTTTGGCTGTGATCCAGACCAATTTATCGCAAGAACCTCAAAAACAGCCTCTGTAAGCAAGCAATCACTTTTTGTTAATGAGAAACATCTCATCAGACTGTTTTCCTGCAGCCTGCAAGAAAAACGAGTGCACAGAAATGGATCAAGCTCTCTGGAGAAGCACTTGGGAAATCATTAAATGGCAACCTTTAAAGCCTGGAAATCATGCTTTAGCCATACAGACTACCCTCAGGCAAATGGTTGCTCTCTGATGAGCAGAACTTTTGCTTGTTGCACATGAAAAAGAGATCACAATAGCTTTAACTTTCTTCTCTCTGCAGGATGTGACCTCTAAGTCATGTGAGGATCTGGAGGTTACTCCAGTATCTGTGTGTTCATATGCTTTAAACTATGGTTTTTACTTTTCTGTCAGTCATACCACAATTAGGCAACATGGTATGCTTCGTAAACTCAGCAGGAACCTTTTTATCTTTGAACTGTAGTAACAGCAAAGAAATAAACACTAAGGGTTTGATAGGGATTCTTATATCACTGTTTTGGCCGATAGTCACTTTAGAAAAACATTAGGTTGCACTATATGTCTTTGTCTCTAATCCAGGACTTGCTTGAAGATCTCCATTCAAAGAGGGAACGTATTTTGGGGCATATCTTATCTTTCTGTCATAATTTGTTATTAACAAAGAGCAGGAACTGTCTGCTTAACACATGGAGTGTTTTGAATAGCATGGTTGCTGTTGCATCTTGTAATATAAATTAGCAAAGTGTACATATAAAATGTTGTATATAAAAAATGATATGCACCCTTGAAAATTAAGTTGAATTCCCTTTGAAAATGTGGTCTTATGATACTTGCTTTTATTCTCTTGAAAATAAGAGTTTTCAATCCTGAGAATTTGGGCACTTCTGCAACTGCTAACCATACAAACCTAGAAAATGAAAGCAAAATTTTAAATCCAGATGCAAGCATACTCACATAAAGTAACCAAAAAACTGAAAAAACTGGCAAAAGTACTTTCAAAGTGCAATAAAACCCTGCCCTTTTAAGATCTTAGCCCTTCTAAAAGTCTCAGCAAATAGTTGGGCTTTGCAAAGGGTCCTGAAATTGCATTATGCAGAACACGACCAGCTCTAATGTTAGAGACAATGATGAGCTGTGTCCCCACCATGCTGCATTTGACACTGGTATGAGTATTAAATATAACAGCGTTTATTGAGATGCAATGCTGATAATCTCTATATGTGGTTATCAGATTATTTTTCTGTAATCAAGTTCAGCATAGAAAGAGAATACTAAATTTTGAATTAACAAAAAATGTGCTGAACTAAATCCTTAGAGATCTGTAGGTCCTTAGAAATGCAAAAAGTCCCAAGAAATCAAGAGATAACAAAATCATCATTGTATCACGAAGCATATTAAGCAATGGTCTAGTCTAGTCAGGCTTTTAATAGGCAATGCTCTTCCACAAACAGGTTGATGTACAAAGACAGAAGTGCAGAGCCCTTTTCTAACTTAATAAAACACTGATGGAAGGAGAGAAATAGATCAAATTAATCACATTATCTTCTATTATACACGAGCAATGCACTACCCTAAAAGAAAAAAAAATCTCTTCTTCAAAGATCGTAACTAGTATAAGATGTATTTTAATTTTTAGGTTTATTTTGCTTGCTGCGGAAAAGGGGCTTAAGATGAAGAAAAGATTAAGCTCTTGTCTTTTATATATGAACTGCATTTCCTTGTAGAATACAGGCAGGTTCATTTCCAGCAAAAAACCATTATTGGTGGTCATTAGTAGAAATCTAACAGGAAAGAGGAGGATCGCTAGTACCAATGCTCTTCAATAATAATAAAAAAAAAACAACAGAGGAGCTGCTGGAAATAAACATGAAGAAATAAACGTGAAGATATTAGAGTGCAGTGGATAGGAGCTCCCATCTGACCTACATATTTGTACCAAAAGCGTCACAAGCATCAGGCAGATTTGTTGCTTTCTTATTGACTCTCCTAAAAATGCTGCAAGCTGTATTACTTGATGCAGACAAGTAACTTGGTGCCTTGCACCCAGTAAAAAGGTGTTGGACTATAAAGGGAAATAGAACACTTGAGCTTTTTGATAAGGAGTAGAGCTGTCAACATCTCATCCACAGCTGGATCAGGAGGCAAACCAATTACAATCGTTGCATCAAACAAGAAGTAAGTCCTTTCTTAGAAGTGACTGGACTGCCAGATAACCCCTTGGGTGACATCAGAGTCCCCTCTCTATAAGACGAATTACTGGAGGTTTCCAGGGTCTGAAGATGCAGTCTGTAGGAAAGGAGCATCCCTTTTTTTCAAGGCAGGAGCACAGCTGTGCAAACATACTTGATTTGGATATTTTGTGTGTTCCCATTACATCACAGATTTGAAAAACCTCTCTGAGTCTCCTCTGAATATTGTGTCTGTCTACGCATACATGCACATATATATGTGCATATGTGTATACCCTTATGCAGAGCACAGATGTCAGACCCTCAAGACTATTTTTTTCCATCCTGGAGAAGGAAATGTCTGTCGACTGCTCAGAACGGTTCTTACAATCAGGTAAATGCACTGCTGAATACCTTGAGTAGAAAAAATAAAAAGCCCAAAGTCATAAATAGCCCATATCCCTAACTGTGATCTAGGGTTTTGATTGGTACCAGAGTAGACAGCCATTAAGAAAAAAATTACAACAGAAACATCACAGAAACATACTATGTTTTCATTCAGCGACATTTTTCCTATTCAATTCACTGTAGAGTTTAAAGGTATTTTCTTGCTTTTAATCAGCTGTTGCAGTAGTGGTAAAATAAGCACAGTCTATGGGACAGAGGAATCTCTCTGACTTGGCTATGTGTGTAACTATAAAAAAGTAGCTTCCAGTTCCTGTCCTGTCTGTGGCTTTTCCTGTCTATGGCTTTCGGCTGTGGCCCGCTGCTGAGGTATCTATTAACTAGGACTAGCAGCTCATGTGAGTGAGGGATGCTTTTGCTGAGCCCTGAAAACTTCTGGAGCTGGAGACTTCACAGCCCCTCTGGATAATCTGTCTGAGGGCTGCACTGTCCTTCTAGCGAAAAAGTAATCACTAATATCCAACCAAATTGCCCACGTTACAGTCCATGGATGTTGTCCCTTGTTATATCATTTGGCACTAACAAGAACTTGAGTTTGCTTTGATCATCTCTGAAACTCTTCTTCAAGTAGTTGCCAGCTGCTATTACAACACCCCTTAGCATCCTCTTCTCCAGACTAAACAAACCCAGCCCTTGCAACATCTCCTTGTACGTCAAGTGTAATAGGCCCCTGACATTTTGGTAGCCCTTCACTGGATCTCTACAGCTATTCAACGTGTCTTGAGTTAGGGGGCCCAAAACTGGGCACAATATTCCAGGTACAGCCTCAGCAGAGCTGAGTAGAGAGGAATAATAACTTCCCTCCATCTTCTGGCATGTTCCTCCTAATTTATATGGCCTGAGAATGGTGAGGAGAATGGATTTCTACCTTATATTCAGGCTGGCACCCACTGAAACTTGCAGGTCCTTTTCGGCAGGTCTGCTGCTCAGCCAGTGACTCCCTGCCTGTGCTGACCATAGGGTTATTCAAGCCGAGGTGCAGGATTCCACACTTCTGTTGAATCTCCTGAGGTTTCGGTTGGCCCAGTCCTCAGGTTTCACAGTGTGCCTCTGGACTGAGGCTCTGCCATTTGTCTTTTCGGCCACTTCTTCTAATTCAGTACCATCTGCAGATTTGCTGTGGGTGCAGCTGTGTTGTTATCCAAGTTGCTGATAAAATGTTGAACAATGTGGGGCCCTGAGTCTATCCTTGGGTACTCCACTTATTGCTAGCTGCCATTGTTGGCTGCCCTTTGAGCCCAGCAATTTCATATAATTTTCATAATTTTCAATCCACTTAACTATTCATCCATTCAGCCACTCCATATTGCCTCAGCTTCCAAACATGCAACATTGTGGCAGAGGAGTCAAAAGTCTAACTAAAGTCAAAGAATCTACCTTTCTCCCTTCCTTCAGGTAGCCAGTTATTTTGTCATAAAAAGCTGGTCAAACATGTTCTCCCTTAGTGAATTTATGCTAACTATTCCTGATTGCCACCTTGTCCTTTGCATGTTTGGAAATGGATCATGCATTCCACAATCTTTCCTGGTACTGAGGTGAGGCTGACCACGAACCTACAGCTCCCAACCTCCCCCTCCTTGTCTTTCTTAAAGATAGGTGTAACATTAGCCTTTTTCCAAACATCAGAAATTGTGTATAAAGGTACCTATCTTTCTGTATTATTTGTACAATGAGACCGCCGCAAACTCTGCTCAGTGATCAGTTACTTTACTAAGTGCTGTCCCCAAGGTAATCCCATCCTCGGAGATCTTGCAGCTGAAATACCAAGCAGGAAGACAACAGGAGGGCAGCACAGCAAAGGAGCCTGAGTGTGCATAACATAACAAAAGGCAGCCAGGAAATTGGAGTGTTCCCCTTGCTTTTCGACTGACCTTGTGTCAGTCAGTCAGGGGCTATTTCTAACCATCTTGGAAAGGCAAGACTTAAAGAAGGATGCAATGTGTAGTGAGAGGTGAAATAGGTTTTAATACAGAAACTCATTATTTCATGAAATATGACTCTCTGGCTGTGCAAGCAAGTGTGTAGATGACAGGTTAATGATAAAGTGATTCCGTGCCAGAGCTTTATGCCCCAAAAGTGACTGCTATGAACAAGCTGGGTATCTGTGAATCACTCTGCTCTGTCAATTGCTATCTATTGCTCCCTCTGGGATTGCCTCAATGTACCATGACACATGGATATTCCCTTTGGCTGTAATATTTTCCCTCAGCATCTCTAATGAATACTGTTTTCATTTTCCATATCAAAGTCTCCTTTTTCTGGCAGAAGCCATTGTATTGATCCATGTCTAACAAGGGTCAGCACTACAAGGATACTCTTAAATAATGTATTGAGAGTTGCTCCCTCTGCTCTCAGCGAGCTCCAGTGAACTGTTCTTTCAAGCGGCAGTGGAGTCTTCCTAGCTTGAACTGTCTCATTTTTTTTTTGTCTTGCCCTCTCTTCTCCCCCATACCTCAGGAACAGCAAGCAAAACAAACTCAAGATGTTCACAGTTTAGAGAACAGAAACTGTCATTTATTGTCCAAAGGCAATCCGTATTATTGAGAGAGGTTGCTCCTCTCATTTTGTAAGGCAACTTTTGAGTGTGAGCATTATTTTATTGATGCCTGTATACATCTGGAAGTCACTGGTATACTGTTGCCATACTATCTCTGCTAGTGTTTTTTTGTTTTTTTTTTTAACCTCCTCAAAACAGAGTTTGCTTGTTTTGGATGCTCTTCTGGCAGGAGCTTGGCTCCTGATGCTGAGAGCGAATGCTTGACTCCGTAGGGGCCTGATTTTGCCAACTCTTCCTGCTGAGAAGTGCACCCTTCTACAAGCTGCCTTGGTAACTGGGGCTGTCTTTGTGGAAGAGGGTGTTATTCAAGCCAGCATAAGCAAGGGTGTGGGCATGGTAGATAGCTCAGGAGAAGGACAAGACACAGTCAGGGCACCTCAGGGGCCAGCGGCCCCAGGAAGCCCTGTCAGTGGGCGGCTCCATCCCACCACCCCACAGAAAGCAGGACAGCTGGGGGCAGTCAGGGCCGTCAGACCTCAGTGCCCAGCTGGAGCCCCAGGGATTTGCTGCATCCAAGGCCAGTGGGGGTCCAGCAGGCAGGGGAGCACTTGTGCTTTGGCTGGGAGACTCACTAACCCTTCTGTAGTTAAATTCAGTACACACTTGCTGTTTGGAGCTAATACTGCACTAAGGAGATTCACGGAGAGTGAGAAAACGAACTCTCATGAAGACAATGAGTCTCCAGACTGCCTAATGACTACTTAATGAGTGTATAAGCACGGCACCATTATTGAATTTTAATTGGCTTCTTTCTGGCTTTGTGCTATAAAATGAAAAAGGAGAAAACATTACATGTAATGAGGATGGATGATTAAAAAGTAATGCCTAAGAGATACCCAGGCATTTGTGGAAAAGACCATAAGAATAACATAATGAGAGAAGGCAAAGCTGCTGTTTGTGCCTGCCACCTCTTTGGATAATGGAAGTACATTTTTAGAATTGTTAAAAATTGAAATTATTTGCAGCATAATTTAGTAGAATAAGAGCTTATTCTGTGTCAGTGAAGTAATTATATTGAAGAAGTTATATTGAATGAAATACTGGCTAATTACTAATGTATGGAAAATCCAATCCACATCACTGGAACAGTGCAAATGGACTTTTCAGAGGTTACTTTACTATCTCTGCCCTTACTGATATCTGCGTAGATTATTTCCCATAGCACTGACTGCAGATGCATTGCTTTGACCCGTACACAGCAGGAAGACCCATATGAAAGAAGCCAAAATGGGCCCCAAATTAGTCAAGCACTTGAGCGCGTGCTTAGGTTTTGAGTATCAGCCCCACTGCTGGACAGTTGCCAGATGCACAGTAGTACTGCTCTTCCTCCAGCTGAACATCCTGAAAGTCAGCAGCGCATTGTAGTGCCACAGTTGTGTAAGCCAAATGAAGAGCCAGTGAAGACTTGCCAGTACTGGGAATGCCGATGTACAGTTCTGTGAGAAACACAGTGCATGGACTTTTTGCCCATAAAACAGGTGCTTCAAAGCTTCAATCCCCTTAACGCAAGGTGTTTTCATTTCTTCTAAGCTGTATATCTGCGAGGCTTAGAAATATATATGTATATAATCAAAATACCCAGTCACCTATCAGTTATTTTTACCTGACAAGAAGAAGCAACCTCATCCCTTCCCCACAGGTAGAACCCCATTCATAGTAACTGGGCTCCCTGACTCCCTGCAGCATATCTGCAAATCTGTGCTACCACAGTGAATTACACAACAGGGCCATTGCAAAAAGTTGTGATCTGAGGTGCTGATATCTGTGGGGAAAATTGGGGCAAAGCTCACCCTAATCTTGCACACCGGATTTGGCTTGAGGGAAGCTCTTGGAGGAGGAGCAGTGAGCCTGGCCTTGGGTGTATGCCCTGCTGCTTCTAGCAGAGCAGCTAGAATTCTGCTTCTCAAAATTAAAAAAAAATGACATGGATAAATTCCACCATTCAAAGCGAACCTGGGAACTGTTGTGACCCAAAGTGCTTTAAATCTTTTTGAAACACAAGCCACCTCAAACAGGCAAAATCCTCGCAGGGTGCTCTTGAAGTAGTTCAAGAGCACTATCTCTGCTCCTGCCATTAGGATTAGCGTCTTTAAATCAAGTCATCCTGAACTGGAAAATTTATATCAGCAAGATTAGCACATCTGTCTGCATGTGAACTTTGATGTGTAAATGCAAAAGAGCAGCTCTGCTCAACCTAGATCTTAAGCGCTCTCAGCTGTGCATCACTATAACCTTTTACATCTCACTTTCTTGCTTTTCTTCCTCCTCACAAGTGTCCCATCTATCCACGAATTGCCAGTGGTTCTAGCCCATCACATTTACATGGCAGATTGCACGGGACACAGCCGGGCATAGAACCTGTCCTGGTAAGTCCCATCCTGCCTCTAACTTACCTCCTATGAGTCACTAAAACACTGTAACTGTGGCCCAACTGACCACTCTCTTCACATGTCTATATGAGCCATGCTCTGGCAGCATGTTATGACCAGCTGTCCTGATCCAATATCGGGTGGGTTTCGTTACGATCCCAAGGACAAGATTAAGACGCTAAAACTGGTCAAATATCGTACAACCTTTTAACTTTATTTTCCACGAAGTGGAGAGAAAAGGTGGGGAAGGCGAAGGGGGGGGGGGGGAGAGAGAGAGAGAGAGAGAGAGAGATATCACCACCCGTGGATCCAGCTGTGTCCCATTGGTCCTCTTCGCCCTGGGTGTAAATTTTAGCGATGTGCGTGCAGTAATTACAACTCGAGCAGGGTCTGACTCTAGGTTCCTGCTGAAAAGTTCGGAGCCAAATCAAGGCAAATTAAATAAATAAATTGTAATGACACGTGTGCAGTAGTTACAGCTCGAGTTGGGTGCCTCCGAAGAGGGATGAGGGACCCCAAACAAAGAAATCCCTGGGCAATTATAGCTTTTTCAAATAAAGTTTCCCACCCCTCACGTGGTAGTTCAGACTAATAGTAATATTTGGGTCTGGGGGTCTCCTGCCCCTTATCGGGTCTCATCACTGTCCCTAGGTAGGCTGTTTACTGTTGCCGTTTCTGCTGACAGGTGTGTCTCCATTCTTGGGTCCAGCCATCATCTCTCCAGGTCCTGACAAAGAGGTGGTAACTCCAGCAATTCGCACTGTTTGAGCAGTGCACAGGAATGCAAATTGCTGGTAACTCCCTTATCATTCCTGCCTGCACCAGCTCTGGGGCCCCTTCTCACTGAACTAGGGAGTGCGGCCTAAGGCTTCAGCAAATTTAGCCACTCATGGTAAGCAAGTTTTATAGAAGTTGTGCTAAAAACGGCAATAATTTACAGTCCAGGTCCCAAAGTCTCTGCCCGATCGTGATCTGATTCAGCGCAGGCTCGGTGTGTCCTGGGTGGTCGCAGGGAGACCATTTTGGGGGTCGCAGCAGCTTAGTCCAGTTTCCACTGGGGACAGATGGCTTGTTCGGGGTTATGGTTTGCTTGCACCTTATGTACCAAGAAATGTTTAAGGCAAAAGTTCACTCATCTGTCCGCCACACCAGCACACCACGTTTTTCTTTTGATCCCGTACGTGCTGGCTGCTGGCCTCACACAAACAGGCTTCTGCCAGGGAATAGTGTCCTCTATCTCAAGCAGGGGTGAAGCAGGAAAGCCTCGGCTGAAGCAGCTCCCAGGGCAGGGGTTGCCTCTAGCTGCAGTCTCCACAGAATTCTGTCTAGGAGCCTCTCCCCATGGTGCCAGCAAGAAGGGGGCAGCCCCAGTGGTGCCGGCTCTGAGCTGGCCCCAAACCCTGGCACCAAAATGCTTGGTGAGGGATGCACTCAGAGTCCTAACACTCCCATATCCAGGAGCAGCCTTGTCCCCATGTCACTGCTCTCAGGTTCACAGCTCAGCTCAGGAGTGCCTGCTGCTCTACATCAAGTGAGACACAGATGCCCACCTCACAGGTATAGTCTTTTGAAGGACCACCCAACAAGTAGGTATTCCGAGGGCCTTGAAGGCCTCCTGCAACTGGTGATCTTGATGTTACTGGCCCCATGCCACAGCTCGGAGGTCCAAAGCTTTCTCCCCTAGGTAGTACAGATGCCACCATTGTCTCCTGAGCTGAATTTGGGTTGATTTAGCTCCCTTCTTTAACAAATGCTAGGTTGAAAAAAAAAAAAACATTGAAGCCATTGTTGTTTTAATAACTAGCGTTTAATAACTATTAAAATAACTGGCGTTATTTAGCAAAAGGAATGTGTGAAGATGTGACTGAGGCAATACACGAGGAGGTCAATGAAGAAAATGCTGTTGTTTGTCACCTCAGTGTCAGCCTCAGCATTATCCGCCATATAAAACCTTCTCAGAAATGCACCCAACCTTGAAAACAGCTGAATTAGTCCATTACAGGCTAGTTAGTTGCAGAACCAGGGAGTGATCATTCATTGCAAACTAGGGCAAATGTTCTGTAACGGCTAAAGAGACTGTAGAGGCCTGGCCAGGAGCCAAGATACTTATTCTGGATGGGACAAAGGAAGAAACAAGACAGGAAGGAAGGAAGGAAGGAAACCAAGCTTCCTTTGCATTTTCATCTTCAGTAACCCTTCTGGTCCCCCACGGGCACTCAAGCTTTTGATGGTGCCTAAGAAGTGACTTTTCACTTCAGGGATAATTCATTCTGATTATCTTCAAAACATGTTTCACTGTATGCTTTTTGTGTTGACTATTCTCTCACTCTGTTAGTGGTGCCGGTTAAGTGGAACGAACCAAAATTAGAGAGAGTCCTACAAACAGGGATTTTGTTCTTTTTGTTCACTTTGTGTGTTCATAATCTGACTATATGTAAAACACATCTAAGTCTCAGAGAGCAGCACACAGTGCTCAGCTCCATCAGCAGGCACAGGGCCCCTTGGCTGCCTCCCCCGGCTGAGCTGGTGGATTGTGCCTCCCTGGCAGATTTTTTTCCCCTCTGCTCTCCGGAGCGCTGGTGTTTGATGGTGTGACAGCAGGGAATCCCCAGCAAGCAGCACTGGTGGGAGCTGATGCATCTGTAATTAATTCCTTTTTAATTCCAGAAAATGACCTAAAGCCATACCTGCCTTAAATTGAGAAACGTTTCCATAAAGATAGACTAGGGAAAATCTGGTGTTTTGGGGACATTCAGCCTGCAGGCAGTCCCAGGGTGGGAGGCAGAAAGGAGGTGAGCAGAGCTGGCCAAAGGCAGCTGCACGTGTGCTGCATGTGTAGGGGAAAATAAAACCTCTTCCCCAGTTTCAGGCGGGATATTTTGGACTTTTCTTGATGTCTCTCTGTTTTGTTCAGCTCTGAGAGGGTGAGCACTTATGACCTATTGTAACCTGAACAAGCAGAAAACTCTGGCCTGGTGTTGATGTCTGTGATTATCTCTCTTCATTTTGACAGTCTCTTTCTCTTTTCATATCTTGTATTTTGTCACCAGGGACCAATCTGACTGGTCTCTCTGGTGCAGTTTCTTTTTCCGGTTCTCCTCTGCTTGAATGTTTTGGTAACTCTTAATGAAATATTTTAAGCTTTAATGTTTTCACAAAGAAAACTAGCTCCTTCCCCCCCCTCCCATATATACATATACATATATATATATATATATATATATGTATGTATGTATGTATGTATGCATTTCAGTCTAAGAAGCTTCCTCTTGGGATACTGGGTGTTACAGCTTGTCACAGCTATTTCTAAGCCCATGCAGCATTTCAGAAAATACTCTCGCCAGACTCCTGATAGCTTATGGGTCCATTTTTTCAGAAACTTTGGATCAGTTGTTATGCTTTCTATCTGTTTATTACTGGCTACCTTTAAAAATGACACCAGGGCTATGATATTAGTGACACATCGCCTCCTCTTGCTTTCCTCTCTTTTTTAAGGACTGAACTTTTCTGCTATACTTTCCAAGTGTTTCCTCTATTTTAAATTAGTTTTGAACATTTTAAATAATTACAGACAAGAAGCCTTTCTAAGAATGAAAAGCAAACATCAAGCAATACTTCACAGTAAGAAAAAAATATCCATCCTGGCTAGAGAGACTATACGCAACAAAACGTTACAGAGAAGTCAGCAAAAGGACTAGGCTTTTAACTACCAAAAGAAGGAACATATTTGAGAAATATCTAAGAAGTTATAGGAAAAGGAGGAAGCATAATTTAGGCATTATTCTTACATAATAAATCTACAGTATCTTAGTAACATAAGCATCTGAATCTAATTCTTTGACATGAAAATAATGTATTTTATTACTGCATTAATAGTCAGAAGAGAGGAAAAAAAGTCATACCACTATTGTCATGAAAGAAAATACATGATTTTTCATCTTATTAATCAAAACTTTGGCAGCACAAACACATAGGTGACTAAAAGCCCAGACAGGTGACTTTAGAGAAAGACAGTTTTCCTTAGGATTTATGACTTTTTCTGGAACAGTAAAAGGAATTTGAAAATGTCTAAAGTGTGAGTTTTATCAGCTGATGGTGTGAAAATGAGTAATACAAGCTTTGATTTTTCAAAGAGAATAAGACACATTTTGTACTTTCAATATATTCAGTTGCAATCAAAAAGCCTAGACAGATTTGACTTTTTTTTGCAGGAACAGATTCAGAGATATGCAAAACCAGAGAATGTGTTGATTTAATAACAATTCCCATGAATTATAATGAGTGGTGTTCTTACACCTATGAAAAAAAAAATCTCCTTTCTCTGTAGTACAACACCAGCACATTTAAAGCTGCCCAAAATCAGGAGGAGGTTATTCCCCATGCAGCCCCTACCTAGGTAGAAGAGCCTCAGGCTGCCTTCTGTGGGCCATCTTGTGTGGACCTTGGTTGCAGGGCCTGGTAGGGATGAGTAATAACAGGACCATAAGCCAATTAAGTGCCTTAGTCTGGTCTCCATCTTCAAGAATTGCAGGAGCTGTGGACTCAGGAGCAGCCCATGGGTCCTGGGGGTAAAAGTGTGAATTGCATTTATCTATATTCACCTCCAGCAACAACAGAAGAGACAACCTCTGGCAGAAACAGAGGCATGTAAAGATAGCTTAAAGTTAAAGGACTTTTCCTGGAAGAGGAACATTAATTCTTAGTCATGGTCTCCAGCAGGCGAGCCACTGAGACCCTAGTATGGCATTTTGTCTATAACTCTTGTTCACTTTAGCACAAGCTCTTTTCTAGATGTAGGGTTCACTGTACTAAATTCATAGCTCAGGAAACAGTCTGTTTGCAATCTATATTCAGTTTTATTTGCAGGGATTTCATCTAGTAAAAGGGACCTCCAGCAATACTTCTCAAACTATTTGTCAGACTGAAACTCAACAGCAACAGAGGAGCATGAGAGACATCAGACCTTGCCTAGGGCCCACAGCTGTATCTGAAGTTGGTACTATAAGGCCTTGAGCAGGACATCTGTTGAGGGCTCCTTGGTTTGTTCTTTGTGCCTCTTCCTGGCACTATGGCAAGCTGAATGTGGGAAATTGCATGGGCAATACGACATGAGGGCTGCTACAACCTGCTGCCTCCCTAAGGCAGATCGTTATTCTGCCTCTGCCGGGAGGCCTCATAGCAGAGGCTGTGAAAGGAAATGAGGAAAAAAGAGAAATGTGCTCCCAAGAGTGCAGGCAGTGTGATTTCGCTGGACTGTAGAGCACGGGGACTCAAGCACCTGATTCAGATGGTGAGGAGGGGGTGAATCGCTGCCTGAGAGCCCTGAGCCAGGTGGAGTGTGTCACACAACGCGGCAGGTCTGCTCCAGGGCCAGCCCAGCAGTCTCTAGGTTTGTTGCTGAGGACACAGAGGGTAAAACCTCAGTGCTGCTGCTGCCTGTGAAAAAGGAGCCTACTCTGCTGCTCCGTGGTGTCTCCCTTTCTCAGCTAGTAATATCTGTCTGTAATTCCAACAAGGCAAAAGAGACTCATACAGATGAAGAAAGAGTGAGTCTTGAAATATGAAGGGTTATTACTATTGTTTAGTCCTAATGACTTTCTGCATTATTGTAGCCATTTATCTCTATTCTTTGTGCCTTTGTCATATCCTTTGCACAGATATAAGATACTGTCATGGAAGACTGTAAGCAATTTACTGGGGCCACTACCTACGCACGAGTTGCTAATTATAGACTAGGAGCAAGTGGAAGGAGCCAGGTACATTATGAATCTGTTTTTATTAATGAGCAAGCAGCTAGACTGAGGGATTCCAATTATGCTCTGTATGTTGGCAGCAGATTTGCTTATAACTTGGCTTCTTTTCTTCAGGAACTGGTACAGCAGTCCTGCAGAGTAGATGTGTGTTCCCGGTGGGAACTGGACTAGAATTGATTGACCCGCAGGTATAGAGCCCTGAAAGAAGTACACAGTGTACTCTAAGGCCATGTGCAGTTGCCCCTGGATTTGGCCTTTAGACACCCGTTAATATCTACTAGCACTATCACCCATGGTGGAAGTAGGACAAAAACTCATTTGGTGTTGATATGAGTTTTGGGCATTTGTTCTCTGAAGAGCTCTCTCTCTGGGGTTCATAACTTTCTGCTTTTCTTTGCTTCTCTTCTTTCTCTGCATAAGCACTGCAGAAGTTGCTGGCTGTCCAGGCAGCCTGCCCAGGCTTCTTGGAGAAGGAGCAGTGGCTTCTCAATCACCACTGCTGGTAGTGCAACCTCTTTGGCTGCGGTGGATTGGGTGGGAAGGACTATTTCATACCACGTAGCAAGGGTCATGCAGCCACCATGGGACTCAGTAAATGGCTGTCTTTCCAAGAGGCCAGGGGATGAACATGTATGAGGAAGATGTGCCTTGGAATGGGGTGCATGAAGGGACGTGCAGAAACTCCAAAGGAGCAAAGGATAAAGCAGGGAAGAGGCAGAATGCCTTGGAGAGATATTTATACCTCAAATGCAGCCTGGTAAATAAGGACAAATACCTCCCTTCAGCAGGCAGGAAGCCCTGAGAAAGAGAGATATTTCTAAAGAAAGAAGAGGCAAGTGCCCTCTTTGTGTCTGTCAGTTTTCGAAGTTCTTTTTCAAACAAAACAGCAATTAAATCTTTTGAGTACCAATAATACCCGAAAAAATACCAGCCTTTGTAAACTCATATAGGGCTAACATGGCTGAACTTGTGTTTCCAATAGCTATCATTGTTAGGGCCCATCCCTTGAGTCACTGGATTTCAGTCAGAGCAGGACCCTGGGAAACACTGGAGGGAAGGCAGTGTTCCTCATCCTATCCAGTAAATCAAATATGAATAAGACATTTCAAAATATGAGGCCTTCTTTAATATCTGAGTAAAGCTAAATATGTCTGAGTTTACAGCTGGGTCTGACAAGTTTGGTATCAGCCATCAAACATAATAGAACAGAGTATCTGAATTCCCTTCCTGGGATAATAAAATGCACTGAAGCAGGAATGACTCTTTTCATGTTAATAAACTGACTGCATTGCATTGCATTGGTACCATGAGGAATTTGAACTGAATTTAGAGTAAAACCTTTGGTCTGGCAGCAGGCTGATGGTAGGCTATTTGAATTACTCCATTGTTTTAAGAATTGCTAGTGTGTTGGTGAAACTCAGGTTCTTCGGCAAATGGTTATCAATGAAATATTAGTGCTGGCCACACTCTAAATGGACCCCTTCCATTAAAGCAAATTTAGGAAAAGGTGTCATGGATAAAACAGCATGCTCTGAGATGTTATTCTTGTTATATAAGCTTTATGTTATGGTTTACCCAGAGAATTCAGCCAGGCTGGATTGCCACCATGATGCCTGTTTGTCAGCAGAGCTTTCTCCAAGGGGTGTAGAGGATAAAAAAAACAAGCTATGACAGGTGACCGAGAAAAATGAATTGAAAGTGATGTGGCAAGGGAGCAAACCGGTGGGATACGTCAACACAGATAAGCCCATATGCACCACTCATCCCCCAGAGAAGTACTCTTACTATCCCATGAGAGCATGTAGTGCATGTCTTGGCAAGGATGAAGTTTGTGGGGGGGAATGAAGAGATGCTATCAACAGAGAAAGCTAAAAAGTGCTGTCTGGAGGAGCAGGCAAATGGATATGTTCTTGTCGATAGAGAGAAAGCAAGAAAATGAGGTGATAAAGAAAGAATAGGGCTAAATTCAGGAGACTCTGGAAGATGAGGTTTGGGTCTGATGTGCTTTATGGATTGATAGGCCAAGAGGCATGTTGAATAACTTCTCCATCAGTTATCTTGGAGGGGGTCAGGGTACATTACAGTTCAGTACAAGCACAGTTTGACTCATAAAGACTCCCACTAGGTGCATCTTTCCCTGTTGACTTGTGGATAGCTGTGGGTGGTATCCAGGCAGCTCGTTGCCTCAGAGAAAAATGTTGTTCCCCACTTGAAATGATGTGTTAGGGTGTTGTATGCTGGTTATGTTGGGCTACTGGAAGTTAGCCACCCCTCAGCCACGGGGACGGTATGGCTTGGTGGGGATCAAGCAGGCAGAGCTCTTGAACTGCCGTTTCGGAGTTTGTGGGTTTAGCGTAGTGACCATCTAGTGCAGCAGCTCTCAAAATGGGGAGCAAAGGGTGTTTTCTTCTAAGTCAGGGCTGGAGAGAGGAAAGAGCATGCTGGCATACAGTGAGGGGGAGTGTGGGGTGGGGTGGCCAGAGAAGATAGCTGGGGCAAATACCGGACTGGCATGGCAAGCCCCGGATGAGGGCAGGGTGGGTGGTGCTCGGGGACAAGCAGGTGTTTCCATGCTGATCTAGAAATCAGTCTGTAATCTCCCTCCCTCCCTCCATCTCCCCCCATTTCAAAACCTGAAGTTTAATTTCTATTTCCCCCTGAGATGACACCACATTATTGATTTCCTGAGATGCTACAGAAATCACAGGGGACAGTACTGAGCAACACAAAGAAATTAGCAGTTTGCAGTATCACTAAAGCCCCTGTTAAATGACTTATAGACTAACCAGGAGCTCAGAAACTACTTGTCCATAAGCAACTGTCATCTAACTGGGTTATTTCTAGTGGTGTTTGCAAGTATTGGTATGAGGCCAGTACCGCTCAGTGTATCCATCAGCAGCCTGAAATTGAGTATAAATGCTCTGCTGACAAAACATGGCAGCACAAAGAATTGTAACAGGAGAAGAGCAGCGAAGGCAGGACCATCACATAGAAATCTGGGTCCTGGTGGGAGGCGATACGTGCCTGACACAGAGGGTCCATTCCTCAACTACCATCAGCAGATACAGGGCAGAGACTCACGTAACCTCTGAAAAGGTTCTTGGGCCTCTACCGAACCAGCAACTGAACACACATTTTTAATGCAGTGACATGATAAAACCTCTACTAATGCAATTTTTTTAAGATATAGATGGAGGATTAGAAATTATAAGTGTGGGGGGGGCGGATTTTGACTGACTGTGCTTTGTGTGTTGCATACCATTTTGCTGGATGTAGTTTGAAATAGCATTGAAGAAACTGGAGAGGGACAGAAGAGATGCACAAGCAGGTGTTCAAGCACTTAGACACACAGCTCAGACAGTTTATCTTGTGAACATGGAAGATTAAAAATGACTTGTTGATCCTTCATGGCAGGGGGAAATACAAAGTACCAAAACCACTCTTGTATCTTAAGACAAAACACACCCCAAAGCTGGCAGCTATGGAAGGAATCCAAACATGCTCAGAGGAGACACACTCATGCATATTTAACCACCAGGACCAGGGAAGAAGTTGATTCCCTTTGCCTCTGCATATCTTCAAATCCAAACTGGAAGACAGGCTCTAGCCCTATGGTGTTATGGATATGAATAGCTGTAACTCCTAGATTCAAGTCACTTGTCTCAGCCCTGAGTTCAGGAGGTGAAATAGAAAGACCTCTGACAAACAAAGTGTGATAGCCTTTCTGGCTTCCTGGGCAGCTCTGCAGATATGTTTTATATGCAGCAATGCACACAGGGAGCAGTTATTTTCATCAGCAAGATCTTTTCTATGTTTGAAAGTGCTTGGGAGAATATGTTACTTGATTGGAGAGGTTTATTTTAAAGGAATGTCATACTGGGAGTGTCTGCCATTTTTATTCTTCTTTTCCAATCAAAAAGATGCACAGCATTTCTGACTTCTGCACTGTCTTTTAAGTGATCAAGCAAAGAAAAGGTCCTGAGATGTTACTGCATCTGATTGCAAAAGTAGAAAGTAGAGTCTTCCTTGGTATCAGCTGCAGTGTATTTGCTTCTGAAAAGATCATCAGCTGTCATTAAAAGTGCACAGAATATGAAATACTGCAATTATTCAGTTAGAAACAACTTGCTGTTGCTCCTGTCTAATCTTCCACCACTCAGGCTGATGTCACTCAGAACAGGGCTTCCTTTGAAAGGAAGGGCTGCCTCTTAGGCTCACCATATTGCAGTTTAATTGGCTTCATTCCCCAGAGACTAAGACTTAGAACAAGTTTTCAAAGTTGAAATGACAGTGCCACAAGAAATGGCTTTCTCCTTCTCCGTACGTTAGCACCCAACATGAGTATCATGAACCTATAGATCCCCTTGTGTGCTCACACAAGGGGATTTGCCTGAGGAGCTGGAGCATTGAAGACCGTGCAGTCTGAACTCCTGCAGCTGGCTGGGGAGGGAAGACACACAGAAGGGACAACGTGAACGTGCTTCCGCGTGCCTGCAGATGCTCTGGAGAGGCGCGATTCTCAGCCAGGACCCGAAGCCATGTCAAAGCTTGCCAGAGGAGAAATGCAGGCAGGTCTCAGCAAGGTCAAGCTCCTCTGGAGAAACCTCGAGCAGGGCATGCAGAAAGGCCTCTGAGTAGTCGTCACACAGTGATACCGTATCAGAGACCTTAGTTATCCTTTCTAACTATAATACCTCCAGTATCTACACCACGTGCATGACTCAAAGACTTTGAAAAGCATTTCAATGCCACTAAACAGACCCAGATATGCGGTTTCTGTTACTTTCCCATTACTATTCTTAATTATCTATTTAAATGAATTCCCATTAATTGAATTGATTGAGCTTATTCAGGCTAAGAAGATATTTCTTCTGATGTCTAAGTTCAAGTGATTCAGACCATCTACTATCTGGGACTGTCCCTGGCTCTGTACAGAAAGACTGGAGAAAGGAGAGAGCATCCACTGAGGAAGCCAAAATGGTTATTTATGGTGGACTGCCAGAGTATGCCTCCTGCTCCTTTGCAGGCTGAGAAACTGACTACATCTGTAGTGTAGGGTTGCTCCTTGAGCAAGGGTCTTGACTGCATTCTGGGAGCTGATGTTGTCATGAATCCCCAGAACACATTGAGCGTCTCCTTCAGTCACGGATAAAGAGTACCAAGTCAGAGGAACAGGAGATCAGGGGAGTGGAGCAGTACCTGGGGAATTACACCTTAAGCATGATGAGCACCTGCTATCAAAGCTTTCCTGTCTCTATCCTATTGGTGTGTCAGGCTACTGGAGGCCCAGAGCAGGCTATTCATCTGCTACTCATCACTCCTCTGGCAAAAGGCAATGGGCATCCTTTTCTGTATGTTGACACACTGTCCCAAAAAGGAGGCTTTTTGTGGCATATAACCACTCCTCCCCACTCTGATACCTGGATTTGAGGCAGCCTGCTTAAAACTTCCTCTGAGAGAAGCAAAACAGTTCAAGAAATCAAGCATCTTCCCAGCCAGATTATCCACTCTCCACCTATTTCAGGCTCCAGAGTTGAGAAGCACTAGTTCTTGTTGTCACTGTCCCTTTTACTCTTGTGTTCATTTTCACAGAAAGTATATGACACTGTTGGAAAGAAATGTAGCTGCAGCTTCAGTGGAGTGACACTATAGATTAGATAGGAAGGGAAGGCCAAGAGCACTGCAGCACTGGCACGCTGCTAGAGTCCCGCACTGCTCACAGTTGCTGGGAAGGCTTTGTCAAGGTTTTCATACGAACAGGCTGGAGAGGCAGAAGCTCTTTGCCACAGGACATACTGGAAGAGCTCTATAAGCTGTCAAACTTTGCTGACAGTTTGGTATACTCATGATATACTGTTTGATATGCTCAACCTGCATGTTCATAGAGGCCTGGTGATCAGGGTACAAAAGCTCTTACAAAATCTATCACTATCCAGAATTTGCAAGACTATATTTTAGGATTCTCAGTTACCCATCTTGGGATCTCAGGGGACACCCTGGTTCTCAAGGTTTTCAAGCCATCAGATGGACCCAGATATGTGGTTTCTGTTACCTTTTCATTACTTTTTTTCCCCCTGCCCTGGAAGGACAGTGGCAGGCTGGGGTGAGAGGCAGATCCTGGGAGAGCAGCCGACAGGACTGTGAACACTGACTGCCTCGTGCTCTCATGAGAGGCAGGATGACCCAGCAGTTACAGCACTTGGCTGGCATTTGGGGAAAACTTTTTCCAATTCACTACTTTGTCAGAGATTTCTGATTTAACCTTAGGCAAAGTTTTAAGGGTGACATCTTTCAAAAAATCTAGTGCCTGATTCCAAATCTCAGTATTCACACTCATTCATCAACTACTGTTTAATTCTGGAAACCTCAGTTTCCAAGTGTAACCCATGTGTCACAACTGAACTGGCAAAAACAACAGCTGCCTTCAAGCTTAACAGCATGAGTGAGAAACATGGAAAAGTTATACTAAATTTTGCTGTACTCAGTGAGTTAATTTTCCCCACTTGCAAACAGTAATCAGATGGCTCGATGAACTATTTCTGTTAAAGGGGACAAGAAAACGCTAATGAAGTAGGTAATCAGTAAAAATTGCAACTAATTTCTAAAGTATAGCTAGAACTAAAACTATTTTTGCTGTGTTTTCTTCTGGTGAGGCAGCTACAGGGCCAGTTCTTTGCTTCTTCCCACCCACTTCCTGCACTAACCTAAAGCAAGAAATTAAGATCCTTAATTCTGTTAAGTTGCAAGGCCTGCTTTGACCAGTGCAACCTGACTGTTAGCTGCGCCTTGCTTTGCTAGCATTTCCATCTGGCTAGTCCACCCTGATAGCCATGCTTGGCAGCACTCTTTTCTCCACTAGCCAGACCCACTAATCATCCTTCTCAGCCCTCCTCACTCCCCGCCTCTCTAATCCTGGCAGCTCTGCTAACAAGACATGCAAAGCAAGTATCTCTCAAGCCTGTTTGTGGGTCCTCCTCACCTATCTGCTCTTTGCTAGAGAAGATGTCAGCAGAGCACTTCTCTTTGTTGGGGCTCTGCCCTCCTCAGGAAAGTCTTGGTGATGGGGGATGCGGGAGAGAGGGAAAGGCGGTGGTGCCACGATGCTGCCCTGGGCAAAGCCAGAGCTTGTGTAAAAAGCTGAAGGGACCTCACAGAGCCACGTTGGTCTGAAGCCACTGATCTGCATGTCGCAGCCATGGGAGGACATTGGTACAAGACATATGGTTGGTACAAGATTCTCCCCAGTCCGGAGGGAGAGAAGTGGCACCAGGTTCCCATCTCAAGATAAAAACACTAATGTAAAGGACAAATGCTAGGGCAGGATGACACATGCAATTAAGTTGATGTATTAGATCTATGGGATTTACTGGATTGATTTGCCACTTTCCAAGGAATTGTTGGACAAATTGCTCATGTCCCTCAACCACCCCCCCCACCTATTTCCAGTAGCAGCAGTCAGATGTATGAATTATTACTAGCATTTTTGCGCTCTGTCTGTTCCCCAAAATAGAGGAGAAAACTCTTCAAAATAAATGTGAGCCTAAAACATTTTGTTTGGTTTTAGAGAGAACTGGCATGTCCTAGTAGCCTCCTCACCAGAGTATCAGCTTTGAGAACTGGAAGGGTGTCGGTCCATGCTGAAAGCGTTAGTGTCCAGTTTGCCTAGACGAGATTAGACCATCCCTGCTCGCTTGTCACTCGCGTTCACAGTAATCCTTGTACTGCGTTAGCCAGACTCCTTAGCTGGATTCCTCCTTGCCATGTTATAGTGATGCTATAACCTGTGTCTCACAGCTTTACAGCTGTCTTTCTTGGGCTGCTTACCCAAGACTGTCCGAGAGATTAAGGGAGACCAGCTGGGTGCCTCTTCCCAGGATTTGGAGAGACCTTTGCAGGAACAGCATGCATCCTCTCTGATTAGGTGCCAGTCTGAACCATTACAACCCTGTTACACCAGTAAAAGAGGATGGATGACTGAAGGTCTATGGTGATAATGACATTCTAGTTAATAACAAGTAGTTTCTGTACTTGCTTTCCAGACAATACTTCTTTCAGTCTCAAGAACCCAATAAACTGTTGTGTTTTTGTAGCAATAAACTCTGCCAGGATAAATCAGTGCAAATCCACTGCCTTAACAGAAGTTTTATTGCTTTACAGTAGCTGAAAGTCTAGCTCCATCACTTACTGACTCTACAGACAGATCAAAGGACTTGCTTGATACATTTCACGGGTCTGCAGCTCCTCACAGATGAGCCTGAAGCAAGACCAGCGGTCCTCACCAGCACTGACTGCCCACTCCCAAATGTCATGGCTGAGGCTGGAGCTGCCAGGCAGCTAAGGCTGCACACATCAGGGTGTCAGAAATCACCTTGGGTTTCTCCAGGGCCTCGTGTCTCCCTGCATCATTTGAGCTGGCAAAATTCAGTCTTCCAATTGCCTAAATGAAAATACTTCCCTGCATTTCACCAGTTCTCTTGGGTCTGAAGCATGTGCAGCGCTGCAGGCCTTGGACACAGAGACACGGAAGTGCATCAAGCTGAAGGGTCAGGGATCCTGGGCGCAGGTGCAGAGACAGCCCTCACAGGCAGATTTAGCCTGAGACTCAAACAACAGCACTAATGATGCTGGCAATTTTAAGATTGGGCCTTCTCTCAACATGACATCTATGCATGAAGCCAGGGGCACATACATCCCAGTAACTGAACAGATAAGCTCCACTGTTTCAGGAGCAAAACTTTCTTGCATGCACCAAGCCTTACTTGTATCTGACTTTAATTCCCCCATACTCAGCAGTGCTACAGCCCACAGCGTGACTTGCGGCATGGGTGTTAGAGGCCAGAAAGTGATATCTGAAGGTGCCACCAGGTCATCAGTACAGTCAGGGATACGTATAGGAGAGCACAAAAGAGCGAAGAAGAAGAAAATAATAACAAAAATAGAAATGGAAAAAATGAAGCTGAAATTGGACAGGAAATAGCAGCAAAGAAGAAAAAGTGTTTGCAATATTTCAAGTGCAAAAGGTCATTGCAAAGGTCAGGACAGCCTCTGGGGGATGGCAATGAGAGGAATACTAAGCACTTCAGGAAATGTAAATATGTTCTTTTCACGGTGGTCACAGAGGATAATGAGACCAGCTGCCAGGGACAGCTATACACTTTCAAGGGAAGTAAAAGAAATAATGAAGGGACTCCAGGTCATGCCAGAGAAAGTGATAAAGGACTTGCTTTTGTTGCAAGTCATTAAACTATCAGGGCAAGGATTTAGCTGCCGCCCTCGGACCCTGAGGATCTCAGCACAGAGCTGAGAGAAGCTGGGGCTGTGCCTGTGTGGCCTGGCTTCCCTCATCGTGCTTCGTGTGGTCCCGTGGCAAGGTCGGGCAAATGACGCAAGTAGTAATGAATCAGGCTGCTTGAGTTCATCAGCTAGCTGGTCTAGGTGGACGGAAAACACCTGGAGAAGTGTAATTTGATTAAAAATAGCCTGCAAGGACTAACAAAAGAAAATCATGCCTAACAAATTATATGGAAACTTACTGTTCTTGAAGTGGGTGACATTAAGAGCTGATAGGCAGATACCATGGGTATAATTTACCTGGCCTTCAGTACAACCTTCAGTACAGAATAAATGAATGCATTAAATTTGCATTTATATAGTTTCTTTCCCTCCACACACCACAGCAAAGCACTTTGCAAACACCACATGTGCCATGCAAAAGACACGTCCATGACAAGTGGGGCAAACGGATTATTGGGAAAGCGGGTCCTGCATAGGATGCGAGCTCGGAGAGGAGAGATGGATGCTTCCCGCTGGAGGAGCACAGTCCACACACGGGTACCCACCACCTGGCCACAGTGAGCTACTTAATGACAGAGATGTAAGTCAGCAAATCAAGCAGAAAATGCTCCTCAACTCTTAGGATGTGTGTAGGTCTGGAGTATCCTTACACCTCCCAGGTCCTGGGGCAGTGCAGAGAGCTACATTAGCCACTACGGCCTGCTTCTGATGAGGATGGCCCAAAAGGAACCAGTCCCTTTGCAAAATGCATCTGAAAGTCTCTTTATTTTAAGTGGTCTTTGCTATAGCGATAAAGCAACACACTGCACTTTATAGGAGCACCTGAAAGGCCTTGTAGAATTAGTCATAATATTTTAATGGATTCTGGGTTTCTTTCACTGAAAAAATGACAGAATTCTTTCCTTGTAATCGAGATGTGTTTTATACCACTCTTATCCACAAATTAAAATTCCTTCTTTTTTTTATTTCTTGTGAAAGATGGTTTTTGCACAGTTCTGTGCCTGAAAATGTTGAACCCTACTGGTAATTACTTCAAGGCCATTGGATCCATGAGGATTTTTTTTTACACTAAAAAGTTGCAAAATTGTAACTAGTGTTGAAGAGTTAAAAGGTGACTTTCCTGGCTTGCTAGTGAAACCAGCTTGGAATTCCAGAGTGTCATCTCAGAAAAGTCATTATTAAGTGCTGCCCTGGGCCCAGCTGCACTCAGGGGAGCAGGGATTCATGCTCGTGCGGCATGGGCACTAATCAAGAGACAGACTCTGCCATCCACCTTTCCGACCTAACAGCCAAATGAAGAATAGACCTTTACAGCATGTATGAGAGACAGACGCTGTGGACTGGAGAAGATTTTCTAGCTTCAGTTCAGCCCCACGTTGAACACCAAATGCCACCGAGCTCCTGTTTTACTTAGGAGGTATCATGGAAAAAAAATGGGGGAGATGATGAAACAGGTGAAAAGGGGTTTGGTCTTTCTGCTGCAAGCAGTTACCTGGATCCTGGGAAAACAAAAGAGAGGAAAAAGCAACAGCCTGTCAAACACAGTTTCAGGCTGTAGCACAAGGACTGCAGCTCCACGACCCTAGTCCCATCAGAGAGCTACCACAACCTCGTCTCCCTGTGCCAGGACCCAGGACACTACCTTGTGCATGGTGAGCCCTAGCCAGACTGCTCACTGTCTCTGCTGTGTTATGTGCGATGTAGCAGCAGCTACCTGAGATAATTGACTACACAGTAATTTTATAAGAAAGTATTTTAGAAGTGTGTCAGCATGAGGCCTGTGCGGTACTTTGCAGTTCCTAGTTATCGGTTTATCCTGTGCACTTACGAGCATTTCATTATCACCAGCCCTTCAGTAGTCCCATGTTAGCACAAGGCTACATCCCTCCACAGCAATATGATACTGCAAACTTGTACATGAAGGGAATATTTATCAGTAACTTAAATGACCCTAACTAGCTACTCACAATTCTTTTAAACTAAAAGACTTTCCCCTGTGTCTGCATAACTTACAACCATTAATACTGTTTTAAAGCGATATTAAGTGCTTTGCCAGTATAAGTAAAAATACCTAAAAAAAAATCCATCTCAAACTTGTTTCTTCTTCAAACAGCCCCTGTCTTATTCCAAAAAACATTCACTACATGAAATGGTGATGAGAAATTGCAGTGGCAGCCAAAGGCAAGTCTGTCTCCAGAGTCTGATTTTAACAGATTATTTTTATTAGAAAACACCGGGGAGTGTTAGTGAATCACAACTTAGAGAACTGGTTTATGGCAGTCTTTTCAACAGCTATCTGTCCACCTTTATTCCACATCAATCTTAAATGAGTAGCTCCTTCAAGACTTATCTCATCTATTCCAATTTTAGAAACAACTTAATAAAGTGCATTTATCACCGCTTCTCCACAAAGAAGCTTGGCTAGTACTGCCTTTATGTGGCTCGTAAGTGCATTTCAACCTTGACTTTCTTTTCCCAAAAATGTGCTCATCAGTCTTTTAATGAAGGGCATTTCCTCCTCCTTTTTTTTTACTCATTGAGGCTAATGCCTCTGGACTCTAACCATGTTGTTATACCAAACTATTCATCTTTCGTAATTTAGCTGTTAACCAGAGTCAAGGATGGTTGTAGAAGGGTATTTTTGATCCCACTGTTTTCATGTTTCAGCACTATATGGCATGGTGTATAGTCAACAATGCTTTTGTATAGCCATTTTATTTTTCTCACCTGCCAGCCAGAGTCTCGCTGCCCCTCAGACACTGATTTGGGCCTGCGTGTGCTGGTTCCCCTCCGGACGACATTCGAGGGGCTGTGTTGGGTATACTCTTTGGTGCAACCTTGCTTATTTGCAGACAAGTCTGCAGAAACAACCAGGAGGACCAGACCCACTGTAGGACATGCACCTACAACACAGTCTCTTAGCTGAGCCAAACCTTCTTTGGCCCGCAGTTACCCTGTTTTTTGCGGCAGAACAATGTATTTTTCCCACAGGTTTTTGGTGCTAGTTAATTGATGCGCACAGTGACTTTCGGGCGAGTGGGGATTTACAAGCACTTGAGGTGGAGTTCGGTCTCAAGCCAGAATCTGCCTAAAAGCTCGAACACCACATATATGTTCATTAACGCTGGTTTTGTTTAGTGGTACAGGGTGTGCACTTTAAGTGCTTTGTCCCCTAATATGTGCCAGACCTGGACCAGGCTCTGCTGTGGTCTGATATGCCTCAGGAAATAAAAATTTGCTTTTAGATGGTGGAGGAAAAAAGTACAATATGATTTGGCACAATGTAAAGGTCCACTGAGAGGTTCCTTCTCCTTTTTCATTATTTTCAGTGTAAATACTGATATTCTTTGTGATAAAACAGGGGTAGTTCAGACTGACTCAGCTTGCAGAGGCTTTTTGTGCACACCACAGTATTTTCCATTTCTTTCAGTGTCAGTGGATGGCCTTGGGGCCTCTTTTCTCCGTCCCTTTCCTTCCCTCTGGCTCTTGGAAGGGACAAGAAAGAGGGGCACCCTGCATGCATTTTCTATGACTTTCACACAGGACTGTTGCTCTCCTTGTTTTTCCTGATGTCAGACACTGCCCCAGATGCTATAGATGTGTGTTGAGGAGTCCATTCATATCTAAAGTGGTTAGATGATTTCAAGAATAAGCCATTACTGAGTCTCCAGGGGTCATAAATGGAGGCCTTTCTGTAGCACAGTCTTGCTTGGCGTGCATTCAGTTCACTGTCCAAAGTCATCACTGCTCACCTCGGGTGGACCTGATGGTATTGCTAACATTCACGGTGCCTTTATCTTCTGAAATAATTTCTGGAGTGACTTTCCATCTGCACACATATTTATTGCTTACCAAGGAGTAACAAACGCCTTCTCACCCACCGAAACAGAACAGAGCTTGAACTGCCCAGTTGTGCTACCAAGATGGTGGGACCACCAGCAGCTCCCTTGTGACAGCGACGGGAAGGAGAGATGAGGGCAGGAGGAAAGAATTAAATTACCATTTCATTCTGGAATATGGAGCACATAATAAATAAGAAGTCATTCAGAAATAAATGACTGGGATGGCATTTAAAACAAATCAAAGATATACACACATGCATGTTCTCACACAAAGCCCTGCAAGAATTATGTGGCAGCATCTCTTTCAGTAGAGATGGGATTGATATCGTCTCCTGCCCAGCAGTAGGAGCAATAATTTGTCTTTGCTTTGTTCTTACCACAAAGATGTAAATGGGGGTGAGAAATGGCTTGGCAGGAGTCTAATCTCATGACAGACATGAGAGTAATATTGGGCCATGTTATAAATGTAGTTTGGCTTTATTACTGTTCTTGACAATGTTCAACGCTATACACTCCGGGCGTCCCTCACAGGCTGCCTTTCAGAGGAGATGCATCAGCCAGGAGAGTGTTTTCAGAGAATACCCAAGACTATTTCCTGACTCTATTCAACAAAGCATTTTAATCCCCTACATTGGCAAGTAAAGCTACTGGTAACGTTAAAGGCTGTCTTTGGTCTTTCCAGGGAGCCAGTAGTGACGGTCTGCAGAAATTCCATCATACCTGGAAGAGCAGAAACATGGTATTTTTAACTGATTACTTAGTTAAAGTTACTGAAGTTCTTGCTGGATTAGGCAGCTGGCTGGTTAACCTCTGCAGCAGCAAATCCTGGAGAAAACGCACTGCAGCACTTACAGGTCCACAGCGTACTCTAGTTCACAGGGATGACCAAATTGCACTGCACATACGCAGAAATCGGCTGGACACCAGGAGTGCAGACTGCAGCTGGTAATAGAGGGGCCACACCAGCATAAACTGATGGACCTACCCCATCACCCTTGCCCAAGAATAACTTGGCCTGTTTGGGGTTCTCAGAGGCAATACACAGCCTTTTCTCATCTCTGTCTCCCCTGGTCACCACTATTTTGAAATGTGAGCTTATATAAAAAAAAAGAAGGCATAGCTGCTCAGGTATTTTTCCACATCATTTATCATCTTTTCCCTACAGAGAAATAGAAGTAGAAAAAGCATTTGGAGAATCCTTCAGTTTCTACTAGCAAAAGAGCTACTTAAACCAGAGAAGCCAATAAGCATGTTTTCAAGTAAATCCATACAAGTCACACTAATGAAACAGCGAAGCTTGTGTCCATGGCAGTGTCTGTCCTTCACCTTCCAGCCAGCACTGTGTCCCTGCCTGCATTTCAGGAGCTTGCTCTGCACGCATCCCCCTGAAAGACATGCACTGCACCAGGGCCCTCCCTGCCTGAGCTAATACTCACCCCTGCCTGGGTACAGACATGGGTTAGCATCGCCGCTGCCTGCAGGGTTCATCTGCAGCCAACGAGGAGAAGAGGCAAAGGAACCAAGCTCTGCCTCCAGCCACACCTGCACACACGCAGTCCCCCCACGTGGCAGAGGGCATGCAAAGAGCAGTCCATCCTTATAATAATCCACTTAAGAAACAGTTAAATTTCTTACACTGTTTGGACGCGTTGCACTCAGTGGCCAAGGGAAGATTACTGAGGGCATGCTGACCAATGTCTTTCCTCTAAAAAGTCTAAAGCCAGAGACCAAAGTCCAAACCTAGGTGTTTGGGGCAACATGCTTTTTTTTTCTTTAAATTCTCCAAAATGCTGAGCTTTACAAATGTAGCAGATGTCAATGGTACTGCAAGTCCTCACCTAGGACATTGCAAGCCCTCGCAATGGTACTGCAAGCCCTTTAGTGCTTGGGAAAAAATCAAGTCAGTTTTATTAGTTGTCTCAACAAGCACAGAGGAGCCTAAACTTACATCTGAGAATATCTTGGCCTTATCATTTATAGGTCCTGCCTTTTAATTTTTTTTTAAGTGCAGCCCTGATGTTACAATAACATAGGGCGTTCTGCTTGTGTCTCATTGATCCAGTGCTGGTGTTTTCATGCTAGCTACAGATTATTTAGGCTTTGCACCCAGATTCCTGTTCGCCTTTGCTGCCAGCTTCTCCGGAGCAGAGTTGTCTGGAGAATCCCACGTCCCCGATGCAAACTGACGCATCCTGCAGAGTGCTCAGAGCCGAGGGAGCTGACAAGCTGTCAGAGCAGGGAGTTTTACTGCCAAGAATCGTCCACAGAAAACATCTTTTGTGCAGGCAGCTGTATCTGTGTCCTCCCCAGGGCCAGCTGCTAGAGCAGAAAAATCCATGCAATGCTGCAGCATGCAGAGAGCAGCCCTGAAGGACACCTCAGCAAGGGCCTTGGATACCTGGTGGCCAGCTTGCTGCTCCCCCTCGCAGTACCCTGAGGGGTGAGGGTGGCACGGGGAGGGCCTGGGATGGCTCAGCTGTGTCCCCTGATCCCGATCACCCTTCTTGGTACATATCCCTGTGCAAGAGCAAGCTTGCAAGCAGTCCCTGGCTCCCCTGGTTGCTGACCCAGCTTCAGGGTGCTCTCAGGTGCCCCTCACCCATTTCTCAGGATGCACTGACATGGTTGAGTGCAGAGAGCCCTGAGACTTGGTGGCATTTCATGGGTCATCCCACGTGGAGTAACCTGATGGTGCAACGAAGACATACTTCTTCTCTCATACTGGGATTATTGGCATGCCCATAATTAGTGGAGATGCAAGGACCAAGTACACCCAGAGTGTTGTTTCTAGCACTGCTGTGGCCTACCCTGCAGCAGGGTGAGCGTTCAGCGCAGAGCTCTCTGTGCAGAGGGTGGACATAAAGCGTCAAGCATGCAGGCTCCCTGGACCTGGACTCTTTGCTGTATAATCCAGTTTCGCTATTACAATTATTTTCTAAACAAATTTATTTGCCATTCTCCAACATGCTCTGAAGGCTGATGGAAAGGACTGGGAGCAAATCAAAGAAGAACACATTGCTCTTCTATTTCATATTCCATATTACTAAAATACTTGCTAAAATAATGACAAAGCAAGGCAATTTTTTCCTCTTTTTTTAGAGTGATGAAAATTGAGAACTATGTTTGTGAGTGCCTAAATCCCATTTCTAAAAAGACCTTTACTAAGATGTGTGTGTGAGAAAATGTGTCAGAGATACTGCAGCATTGGTTCTCTAAGGCAAGGACAAGATTTTTCAGAAATTTTTATGTGGTTTAGATGGAAGGTTCATTTTCCCCAGGAGCAATATAGGCGCATCCAACCAGATTTATTTAAGGGCCAAGATGCTGGTGAAAGCACCCATTTAGGCATCTATCTTTATACTTATGCAGCTAAATACATTTAAAAGGTATTAAACCACCCATTGCAAGTCACTGGAGCTTTGACTCCTGAAGGTGAGAGTCACAAATCACTTCGGTAGCGCAGCATGGAGCAACATGGCACGCGTGAAGGTTCACTGCAAGGCTGTGACTGATGCTTTCCTACTGTAGCTAATTAGCAATTCTGTTCTTTCAAGATAAGATGCTTCTGTTTTCTTCCAAAAGGAAAAGTAGTTCCAAAATAGCAAAGGGGTCTGAAGCCTGTGTCAAAATGTATGGCCGTAAAAGTACAAAATAATTGAGCAAATGCGTGGCCTTGCTAAATCTAGAGAAACCAGTTAAGGCTGACTTTCCTTATTGATGCTTGTTCTTCCATCCTCATGAAGCTGAATGTTGAAACAAGCATGGTGTTACCGCCAATCACTGCATCACTGTGGTTTGGGCCAGCTTCTGCTGAAGAGCAGCAAAAAGATCACCTTATTTTGGAGCTGCAGCTTGTGTAGGACAGAGCTGCAAATAGGGATTTTCGCCATGGTCAGCTCTGTTGGGAACTAGAGCTCCAGGCCAGAGATGGCTCTATAGCCATCGTGGCTCATGGGCCATGTTTGCCCCACAAAGGACAACACTGCAACCCACTGCCATTTCTCACAGCATTTCCAGACTCCTCACACAGCTGGAGTCTGTGAGCAGACCACACACACACACACACACACACACACACACACACACACACACAGAGTCATGAGCATATGCAGACTTCACTCTTTCATCCTGTACAGCAAAGTGCCACAAGGAGCAACCGGAATCCCCTTGCTCCTTCCTTACTGCTGAGGTAAAATGCCTCTGACCCATCTGCTCTGGACTGTGTTTTTCTTCTTGATTCATCCTACTTGCCAAACAGTGAAAGAATCCCAATCTGGATTTTTCATGTGAAACTCGATGAGATATCATACTCCTGGTTACAAGACTACAAAGCTATGATCCTAAATGTGACAGAACACCAACATGGATAGAAATGAGCTTCCCTCCTCCAGAAGCTTGTGTCTAGAGCACTGTGCAAATAAAAAAGAGATGAAAATGAATTAAAATTAATTGTTGGTGTCCAATTTTCTAGAAGAAAGTACTGAGGGTCCAAAGTACACTTCATACATGTGTCAGGATGCTTTACTTTGCAATAGCGCCAGTCTCATCCTGTCAATGGTCATTAGTGGCTGGAACTCATCAGGGACATCTCTCGAGCACATCTTCCAGTTTAGTTACATCTCAAAAAATGCAGTTTGTGCACCCTGTAATCATATTGTGATGCAAACCAATGAGTGGGAAGTGAAGATGACCAGGAGATTTGCTTAAAAAATTCTCTCCTGATTTGAATTAAAATTTGAATCATAGAAAGGAAAATTCCAGACCAATTAAATAAGCAAGCTGCCTAATTCCAGTCCATACCCAGTTCTCACATCCAGCAAAGAAAAGAGGAAAGGGAAAACTTCACAAGTCTCTTCAGCACCCATTGCAGCTTCTTCTGTGTTTTCTGATGCATAAATGAAGAGGGAAGCCTTCAGTTAAAGACATATTGGTGAGTCATGCATACATAAAGCAGCCTGCTAAAGTCCTGGGGGGGCTTGTTGTGACATTGTACCAGCAGGGATAATCTGCGACAGTGGCTTTTTTGCTTAAAACCATGACTAATTAGTAAACACTCTGGAGGTCTTACTCTATTATATGAAAAGTGCAATTTAGGTTCAAGTTAGGCATTTGTATTAATGTTTTCCTCTTTCCTATAAGTTCACATTCCCATTACTATCCAGCTGAACAAGTTGCATTCGTACATCATGAAACCGAAGCAACACATATTGCCCTGGTGAGCACTAAATAGCAATCTTTATATGTCCTTGAAGAAACCCTGAAAAACCTCCACCTATGATGACATGAAAAACTGTTAAAACAGGGAAGATAAATTGTGGCTGACAATGGGCTGTGAAATGAAGCCTCTCTTTGAGGAAAGACCTAATAAATTAAAGGTGACTTACGAAAGCTTTCCTTTTGAGAGGAGATAAATTTAGAGATCTGCATCTCAAGAAGTGTGAGTACCAGGAAATTTAAAGAGCTTGCTGCTTACAAGTGCAGAGGAGACATGTCTCCGTCTTCTTGTGTCACTCTGCCTATAGCGCTTGTGCAGAGCCCATAGATTAGGTGCATGCCCTCATGAATTTGCCTTTTGTTCTCACATTTCCTGCGACAAAACCTCCCTGTGGGATCTGGCTATTTCTCCACTGCGGTCTGTGCTGTAGCAGCAGCCCATACCATTTGTATGCTGAGGTAGCCTCAAGCGCAGTGCCCACAGCAAAGCCAGCCTGAGCAGTGGAGTAAATGCTGAGGCAGTCAGCACACGCTAAGCTCCATATGGCTAACAGTAGCTGAATTTTAAAATGAGCTGGCTGAGGTCCATCTATGTGGCCTCAGGTGCTGGAGGGTAGCTGTACATTTTGGCCAAAGCCTGGCTGAAGCACTTATGGCAGAGCAAGGCTGAGCTCCATGGCAGGCTGGCTGGGTGCTGGGGTCTGGGCCAGCGTGTGCCTGTCTTTGTGAAGGTCCCTGTTCTGTCTCCCCTCTCATGGTGGACAACAGATAAATATGGCCCCTTCAAGTGTTTCATGGAGTCACAGATTAAAGGAGGTCAGAGAAGAGCTCAGGGTTGTCTGGTCCAACCGTTGCCCACTGCAGGGCTAACCAACAAGTCACAGAAAGTCTCTCAGGACCTCGTTCAGTCTAGTTATGAAAAATCTCCAAGGACGGAGGGTCTACAGGCTCTCTGGGCCCCTGTACGAGCACTTGACCTCTCACTCAGTGATTTTTTTTTTCTTCCTCTGGCCAGTCACAATTATCCTCGCTGCAGCCTGTGCCCGTTGCCTTGCGTCCTTTCACTGTGCACTTCTGAGGAGTCTCTGGCTCGGTCTTCCTCTGCATTAGGTAGCTGAAGACTGTTACAAGGTTGCCCGTTTGCCTTCTCTTTGCCAGTAAATCTGCTTTCCCAGCCTCTTCTCACAAATTCTGTGCTCCAGCCCCAAAACATCTTGTTAGCTCTGCTGGACTTGCTCTGGTTTGTCTGTCTCTTTCCTCTTCTGGGGAGCCCCAACTGGACCCAGGACTCCAGACGCAGCCTCGCCAGTGTTGAGTGGAGGGAATGAACACTTCCCTGACCTGCTGACTATGCTCTTGCTGATGCTGATTGGCCTTCAATATTGCAAGGGTGTGCTGATGCACTGCTGCTTCAACAGTCTGCTGCTTCTCCACTTCCACAGAGCTGCTCCCCACAAGGTCAGTCCTGGCCTCTCTGGTTACATGGGCTATTCTGCCCCAGGTGTGGGACTTCACATTTGTCTTTGCCAAATTTCAGGAGGTTACTGTCAGGATGTGGTCTCATGGGTCCCCAGCCAGCCTTATTTCGAGCAGACCTTCTGCCAGCGTAGCTAATGAGGTCTACTGCAACCAGCAACAAAACTTTTAGGCACTATCTCTGGATTTGGACCAAACTACTAAAAGCAACTCAATCCCCTAGCAGGTGACATGAAAAAGGACATGGAAAGAAATATGGACTATTCCAATCTCTTCACTTTTTCTGTGCATGATAAGACCTCAGACCTATGTGGAGCTTACAAGAGTTCAACTTCCTCACTGGGTACTAATTAAAAAAAAACATGGCTGCATCCAGATAGACACTACATCTTAGCAGGGTCTGAGGCCATGATCCCTGAAACAGACCTCTAACACTTCAGCTGAGGGAAAACTACTTGAGCTTTGAAACAGGAGGAAAGCTATCTGGTCACTGGGACTAGCCACTTGAGGGAGCCAAGATTACATGCACTAAGGGCCTGCATCTTATATAAGCATTTTAGGAGTGTTTTAGCTGGAACCACTCACTTTTTTTGTAACACTAAATCTTTTGGATCAGAAAGCTGTAAGAGTTTCTGTCTCAGATGTAAATGCTTTTTAATTTGGTCTCCAAAGGAAGTTTTATGCAGTTATCCTGTATTTGTGTTTAGTCTGTCCTCCTTGATAACTTTTGACTTTATGTGTTTCAGTTTCACCCAAATTTGGTAGATCTTCAGTCATCTCAAATACATTAACTTGCTTCAGGTTGTATGGAAAGAGACTGAAAATAGTTATAAAAATAGGTGGAGAAGTGAGGGCCTTTTATTAAAGCAGCTGATAGAGTTAGAAAAAAATGCACAACTTTTTGGCATGCAAAGTTTCCTTCAGGTCCAAGCCTAGAATCACTATATTAAACATTAGAGAATCTGCAGGGGACAGTTATAGGAAATCAGGATTATGTGGTCACACAGATACTCATTTAGATATTGCTACACTGTGACATTTTTAATATGGTTCCCTTCTTCCCACCCCCACCTCAACTCTTCCCTAAGACCCAGATACTATTTGCTTATCTCCCATCTCATCAAATCCAATTGCTACCTTAATGTTAAGTCAGCATTTTCAGGAACATTATGACTCCAAGGAGAAAGCTCAGAGACTTAATTTGTCCCAGTTTTTTTAGCCTATGGGACTTATCACTGAGTGACGATTCCCCTATGGAACCAAGAGACTTTCCAAACTCTTTTGGACCCCGTAAGATATCTTGCTTCTCATAATGGGACTTTGCAGAATAGATTCAACAGCCTATTCTGAGGGCAACTGCATGACAACCACTTTGGCAGCCCATTGTGTTGGGAGTGATAGGGCTTTGCAGCAGTGACTATCTCGTCCTTGAAGAAGTGCAGTCTCCTGGGCAAGACATGAGAGACAGAGAGATAAAAATGGGAGTCAGGGTAAAAGACAAGGTGAGGCAGATCAACCAAAGTGGCAGGATTACATTGAACACCTACCTAGCAGCTGCAAAGATGACCACACACACACACACACACACACACACACACACACACACACACCCTTCTCCAGTTTTACTAAATTGTAGTTTTCTGGGATGTGTTATGGAAAAATGGGTTTTGAAAAGACTCTTGAGGGAAGATGGTAAAGCATTGTTCAAGTTTCCTTTAAAATGCTGTTCAAGTTTCAGAAATGATTGCTACAAAGCCTACAGAAAGTGACAACACAACCCTTTGATGTTGCTTGTAATTCATCTCCACGCATACTAAGGAATAGCACTAGTGTTTTGGCAGCAGTGTTGCATTAGGAGCTCTCATTTGTGTTCCTTTTTTTCCCCGGGTGGATTTTTTTGTTGTTGTTGTCCACATCAAAATGCAGAGACTGTTCCATCTATCAGGTCCATGGCATGCAAAGGAGATCTTATCAAAATGCATCTTACATCCTGGCAAGGAAAACACAGAGTCAGCAGAGGCATTCAGCAAGTAAACAGAAAGAGATGTCAGAAACAAAGTTTTCAGATCAGCAGGTACTGTACCAAATAAATGTATGAATCAAAAAATAATACTGACTGACAGCACTGACATCCTTGCTATAATCATGGCAAAGGAATGTGACAGCAGCAAGTCCATCCTACGATGACACTTGACTGTAAGGATAACCTTAGAAAAACTTCACCTGGGGTTAGGGCCGGGATTAGCGCATGAAAGAAAGATGATAATAAACATCATGCCTTTGGCCCAGAACAAACCTTTCCTCTGAATAGACAGAAAATATAAATTCAAGAGCATTAAATCCATATGTTTAAAAAATATATAGTTCATTTGGTAGTGCATACCTGTGTATGTGCCTTTCTCTCTCTTGCTCTCTCCATATATGTATATATATGTATGTATATATACCTGTATAAATATTACACACACACACTCTTCTGTCCTCAGCAGGAGCACATGAAAGATGGAATGGCCTATAGGTAAGATGCCTATACATGTAACCTCATGGTGTAAAAATCTGTCCCCTCCCAGTAGTCCAAGGATTTATTGCAGAAGCTGTTTTGAAGGAGTAGAAGTAAGCATCAGCACCATTCACCTTGCGTTCTCTTGTCCTTGTATTCAGAGAAAATGTGCCTATATTTAGAAAGTAGAATTAGTACTGAAGCAATTTTCACATCACTGGTCCTTTAGCCTCCTCACGTATTATTTGTGGTATCTGCTTTCATGCAAGAGGATGGGGCCACATGAAAGAAATCACAAGAATGGAAATGTTCTCAGCAGGAGGAAGGGGGATTATCAAAAAGCAGAGGAATAAGACTTCCGAATGTTTTGTAGTTCTGGGCATCCATATGCCATTTAAGCTATGTGCAACATTAACAGACAGATCTAAAAATAAAGAATGCATTATTTATTAACTTATTAAAGCTTTCAAACAATGAGCTGAATACATTTGGCTAATAAGCTACATCAGATCACATTCACTGGAAGACACATGCATGTAAAATGGCTGAAGTGGACATTTACAGGTCTTTGTGAGGCCATTCAGGAACTTTGAGAGAAAGCTATTTTTTTTCCTAGGGATAATATGTGGAACAATGCCATTTTAGAATAAGTTTCATGACATCAGAAGTTAAATACCGTTGTATGCCTGCCCATGGCCAACTCCCCTGAGATATATATGTGTAATTCCAGATTTATTACAAAACGAGATTTCTTTGTAATTCCAAGGAAATATGATAACAGATGGTACCTTAAGTGAAGAAGACAAGAGTTAATTGATAAGCTCCTGCAGCCTGGATCTGCCCTCCTGGGCAGGCAAATAACCCATGCAGTCTGCAGCCATATACACATCTTTGAGTAGCTATGCCGAATGGAGAGAGATGGACAGGAACGGCATTGGTGTGCAGTAACGGTGACTTGTTCTGCAGACTAATGTCTTCTGCAGTCAAAGAAAAGCAGCACATGGGGTACCTGAAGAGATCCAGCCTGCCTCCTCACAGTCTGAATGATGTGGACCAGACTCAGGAGCAAGGCAGAGGTCTTGAAAATTGTCATAGTTTTTTTATGGGAATTAGTTAGACTTAAATGACAATTTTTTGCTGTTAAAAGTCATTGCGGTTGTACAGATGGAAGTTATATAAAAAGCATCAGGGACCTGAGACTTCAGTCTGTAGTGCTCTTCTTGTGATTTTGGGCTGGAAAGCATGTGAAAATGGCTCTTTTTCAGTCCACTTCAAAGTTAGAGTAGGAATTGAGGCGTTACCAGTCTTTCGTGGGTATAAAGTAGGCCTCTGTTCGCACTCTACTCCCATCCTTCATCCAGGCACCTACCTCCCTGTCCCCATACTAACCTGCCGTTCCTCACATGACTATACCAACACAGAGTGACCTGAATGGACACCAGCCCTGTCAGAAGTCAGAGGAATGAAGGCAAGAGAGGGAGAAAGCACAAAAGCATATATCAGAATCATGGATATAATCTTTGGCAAAGGGAGAAAGTCCTGAGAGGAGAAGGAGACCCATAGATCACACAAAAGTGTGTTTGATGACAAAGTAGAAAAGGAAAGAGTTTTCTTCTCTTCAGCTCTGCGTCATTCATGGTTTTGGTTTTAACATATGCATTATTTATTATTTATTTAAATATTTATCCATTGCTTTTTGTCATAGCCTTTCTTACAACCTCACAATTGAAAACTATATTGAGTGTTACCCTAAAGAGCCAATATGAATGCAATAGTGCTGTCTGGGTGCCTATCAACAACTTCTGAAACTGTTGGTCAATTTTAATTGCACTTGGCAGGATGACGTCTGAGAGAGAGGAAGTTTCTCCTAGTTATATTTAAAAAAAATGCTGCTAGGTTAAAAAAAAAAAAAAAAAAAAAAAAAGAGGCTCAGTGCTCCAGGCTGCAAGCTAAACTTGGCTCATCTTAGACAAAAGAGGGCTCTGCCTCAAGGCATAAGGTCTTCATACAGATTTCATACATTCAATAGCTCATAGGATTACTTATTTATTTTATGACTTGCTTTTATTCCATTTCTTCCAGGTGTCCAGAAATTGTGGCATGAGGTGCAATTGAAAGAACAACTATTACCTGTGGTTTGAAAGGAACATCTACAAAAAAGAACAGTTTTGCTTGGAACACTCAGGTTTTATTTTTTATATTCACAGAGACAAAAAAAGTATTTTTTCAGGACTACCTGTAAAATTATATTAAGTCTTGATTTTGAAAAGGTCACATCACCTGATGTAGTAATTGCATGCATCTATTATGCAATTGTTCCTTCAATTTCTATAAAAGGCAGCAATTGGAGGGGTTTCTTGGATGTTATTATTTCGCAGGTACTTCCTGGCGGCAACAACAATGACTATTCATGGAGGTAAAAGTCCCCCGTCGGGAGCTCTGAGCTGCCCAAAGGAGCTGGCATGGACCTGGGGACCTTACTTGCTCAGTCTCCACTGTGGAAGAAGACGGTGGAGCGTGGGCAGACAAACTTTGTCAGCTCCATCTGCCTCACAAGCCCAGTGAGTCAGCTCAAAAAGCGGCACATGCATGCACACGCCATCTCTCTCCTGAGAAGCAGAAGGAAAAGAAACTACATCTTCAATTGCAAGGGCCTGAGCACTGCGAGCAACTGAGCAACCCAGAGCTCAGCAGCTCAGCTCTGTTTTGCAAGGGAGGGGTGCAGAGGAGACAGAGGATGACTGGGATGCAGGCTTCAGATGTGAGCCAAGGTGGGGTGAGCCTTCAAGCTCCCTAAGACCTGCCTACTTCTGCTATGGACCAACACAGAAACGCCTCAGATTTGACAAGTGGAGGGGGAATTCAGGGCATTTCGTCATGGCTGGACTTCAACCCCTTCGCTGAGCCAGCAAGGCACTGGCCAGCTCCCCGCAAGGAAGACTGTGCCTGGGCTAAGGAAACCATTTGCAGGCACAGCATGTGAGTCTGAATGTGCTGGCTCCTGCCTTCTGCCCCATCCTCCCGCTGGGCTAGGAAGGGCTCACGTTGGACAATTTGTACTAGCAGGGTGGAGCCAGAAAAGGCTTCAGGCTCTGAATCCCTGTTTCCTGGAATGCCCAACTTGGGACTGTGTGTCAATGTATGAAAGAAGAACAGGACCCTCCTTTGCCTTTCCTGTTGGCTGGCCTAGGTAGCCCATGCTCAGTGTTTGAATGCTGTAATTCCCATCCTGGGACACCAGACAACAGGCTCCGTATCAGCCACTTTGGAGCTGAGTTTTCCAATTTCAAGGTTTTCAGAACCTCCCCTCCCAGTTACCTGTTTCCCTGACTGTCTCCGTCAGATGTCTCTCAATTCCCAGGCCCAAAGCTTCTCCCTTTCTCCAGAACCCAGAGCTTCTTGCATGTCATTGCTTTTATCTGCCTGCTGGGGGCAAAGCCCTGCTTTGACTAATGGTATCTCCTCACCTTGCCAAGCCCACAAAAGTGTAGTTAAGTCTTCTCTCTCCAACTTTACTTGGAAGAGATAATGAAGGCTACCCAGTAATACACAGTATTTAGATTAGAAAACTGACTTTATTAGAGCTTCATATTTTATAATTCAGTGTTCAGGAGTTTCTATTTCTATGCAGGGTTGTAGAACAGCAATGCATTTCCTCCCCCCCCCCCCCCAAGTTGACCAGATTGGGTTTCATTCATTTCCATTACCCAAAGGCTAGCAAGAGCAAGATGACTGATATATACAGGAGCCCCCCCCCCCCCCCAAGAGAATAAGTGCCAAAAGAATTCATCCAAAGACCTCCCCCATACCAGAATGCCACCTAATGCTAACCGTGACTCTGGAGTTAATTGCAGCAGTCAGCTGTTGCATTTCATCTACAAGCCCTGCTCATTTTAATTAACCTTTTGGGAATTAGCAGTCACTGACTTACAGTACCTGCTCTGAATTCCTGGCAGTGTTATAAAAACTCTGTCTCCACTGCAGAGTGACTTATTTCACTCAGAAAGGTCATTACTCAGAAGCAATGTGTTTAAAGTACTGTCACTGGGCTGCAGTTTGAGCCTGGGTTGGCAGATACTGGAAGGAAACACCACATACCTCTATTGGCACCTGGCTAATACCTCACCATGCTGGAATTGCTCATTTTTCCTCCCCATGGGCTGAGACGCAAGATTCTCGAGCCTCCCAGTATGTCCCAAGCACTCTTTGCACTTGTTTATTGCTTTGTATCTACAGTCATTTCCAAGCATTTTCTGCCAGTCAGCAGCTGCTCCACCTGCATTTGCCAAGTAATATTCATGTTCTGTCTCTGAAAAATCCCCAGGCTGCAACCTCTCAGTTGCAAGAAACAACCTAACACAGACAACACAACACAGACCAGCTTGCCACCCATGTGCTCAGTCTCCTTGTTTAGCAAGATGTTGAGAAGTCCGAGGAAGTTTCTGGCCAGGGATGAGATGTAAGTTCAGCTAAGTGATGTGAATCGTTGAGCTTGAAGCTATCCAAAGGTCAGTTTGGCCTTGGCATGCAGTTTTGTCCAGGTTCCCTAAGTCACACTGGCAGGAATATCCCACTGCAGATGGTGTTTCCAGTCTCTCCAAAGGGCCTTAGTGGCATCCTTTCCCATGCCTCACCTTTTGATCTACCTCTAGACTGTGGCTTTTTTACCCTTTGCTTATCTGGATGGCACTTGAGAAATCTTGGAGAGGGACACAAGAGATGAGCTTATACCAGGGGGCTGAAGGGAACAACAGTCACCGGGGCTGTGGGAAATTAGACTGGAGCTTGGGCTGGAATGAACCAGCACAACCCTGGGGAAAAGGAAAGGGAGGTACCAGCACTGTGGCACAGGGTAGTGAAAGTCTGGGGATACTGGAGATGAGAGGGCTGGCATGAAGGCTGTGAAGAGCGGGGCATGCTAGTGACTGCTGGGTGGTGGAGGCCTCCAGTCACCTCACCAGCATGAGTGACTTTGCTGCCAGTTTTTGCCCCTGCTCTCTATTTTTCTCTTTTCATGATTCACCCACCACCAGCATTTCTGAGATCAGAGAGCAGTTGGCCAAGGTACTTAAGGCAGAAGAGGCAGGGATAAAGCTATGTCACCACTGCAGACATTGCACTACATGCTGGCTTGCATGCTTCTCCAGTGAGGGGAGGTGGCCTTGCCTTGCCAGTAGAGGACTATTTCTCTCAGGGCTGACTTAACCGGCCTCACACTGTTCACCTTGTGAAGGGACTCCCAGCTGTTCCCCTGGGGATTAAACATGGCCTGTTAAGGCCTCTCCTGTCTTCTGATGTGCTGTGAACTGAACGTGGGAACTTCAGCATGGTAGCATCTCACTCACTCAGGGCAATGCCTTCACCAGCCCTCTGCAGCAGGTTAACTGGGACCTCCTACCATCTGCTCTTTGGTCGACTTTTTCCTCTGCTCTTGGAGAGTGCTGAGAACAGGGGAAAAATCAATGTGGCTTTGTCAAATAATTGTGAATTGTGTTCTGGGCAGAGAACTGAAAACGCACATTAAAGATAACCTGGATCAATAGGGTTCATGCAACATTTGATCTTCCCTTGTTAGCCCTCATACTAATGCACTTTCATCTTTATCTCTGGTTTGGGGGACTTTACTGAGATCTATTGTAAAAACATTTTTTTTACTGTTTAAAAAAAAGGGAGGAAGGATATCATCTATGAAAAACAACAGGAAATGCAGGTTTGCCATCATCATACATAATTACCACTTTCCTTTCTCCACCAGAGATCTATAAACTCACTCAGAAGCCTGCCTGTAATTTAAGAATATAAATAAGAAACATAAAAGAAAAAATGTAGAAAAGATGGATCTAGATCATTTGGAAGCTAATGAACACACTTTCAGCCACTGTCTTGGTAATTTAGCAATCACTTCAGAAGACAACATAACATTTACACCCTTTGCAGCAGAAAAAAGCAAAGTAGTCTGCTATCAAAGGAGTTATCTTTGGCACATTTTTCTGATTGAGCATTGGGGTTTTTTTTTTTTTTAAATCTCCTCTCCAGGTGTATCAGTCTTGCTGTGAAACAGAATAATTACTTCTGGTCTGTAAAGAAAGGTGATAATTTAAAGCATACTCTGGACTTTTTCTTCTTGAGGGAATTTAGTTGAAAAACTAGTCTTTTAAACTTCAGTTTTCAGTGTTGCTAAACTACTCTATAATTCAATGTAGGAGTGACTGATTTGCTTCAGTGTTGTTTGAGACTACATTTACTTGACTGTGCTTTTAATTTCTTGTAAATTTCTTTAGCAGAAAATGACATCATTAATTTCACATCAGTTTGTTACTTTATGAGAAGGTGAACAAGGCTCAACTTCACTGTTTCTATTCCAGATTTTATTTAGGGGATGAAGGTTCAAAAGGACCTTTGGTTCATCCGGCTGATAAGTTTCCTAGAAATAGAGCTAGTTACAACTTCAGAGAGTGAATTTGCAGTAGTTACTTTGCCAGGGAAAACATTTTATCCTTCAGATGTTTTTATAAATAAACACCAAGTTTGATTCACCAGTCCACCTACACTCTGTTTTGTCAATGGAGTTAGAACAGAACAGAACTGGTTTTATGAAGGAAGATTCATGCTCATTATAGTCTATTAGTAAGCAGTGCATTTTTTCTAGTCCTTCCACCACAGAAAATTCTTTGTTTTAGGTATTCATTCTTCCTTGCCTCCTTCACTCCGGTATGCTCCCCATATTAGCTTGGATAAGAGTAGAGGTTTGCACCTTAGCAAAAGCAATGGGTCGCACATCTCCCCAAATCCATTGGATCAGCTGAGACCCGCCCTGTGTTTCTTAGTAGGAAGCACCTGCATGGGCTGTTCAGGCTTTATCTTTTCCCCTTAAGGTGCAAGGAAATTCCCGGTGAGATTATAATACCATCTAAACTAATTAGGTGCCTAATTCTCACGTAGAAGGAGCGACAGACTCCTGAGCTCCCTACTCTCAGTCCTGTTTGGTGCTTATCTGCACTAGCTTCTTCTGCTAACCCGGCTTGCTGTGACTCTCACACTACCAAACCCCTCCAGCCCCTTTGCAGGGACCAGGCTTTCAGGAAACCCTCCATGAACATCAGCTGTAATAAAAAATCATTTGTATCACCCTTGGCTGTGCCTCTTTAGGTTAAACCTCTAAAACATTTTATTTATGAGCTTTTAAATTTTATTTTATGTTGTCCTTCAGTTAAACAACACCCAAGAGTGTATGAAAATGATGGCTATTGTGGAGATGATGGATGAGGCTCCCCAATCTTCTCCACCAGTTGCAGCCCATAAGTCATTTGCTAATTTACTCAGCTAAAATTGACAGACAATTACCAGGCATTTCATCACAGGCAACCAGGCTTTTTTTTTCAGAGCTTGCTGTCCATCTTCTGATAGCAATGACTACAAAAAAGCTTTTGCCAACATTCTCTCTCAAATCTTTAACATTTTATCTCTGTTGCTTTGAATTTTTGTTCTCTTTCCTCTCTTAGGGTTAAGTTCATTTAAATATAATATAACACAACATAGCACATCTTACATCTTTCCTGCTCTGAATATTACTTCTGTATTTGCTGCTTTACAACACATTAACAATTCAGGAACTACTGTGTTCACGCTTTCATTGAAATATTAGAATAAATTGCACTATTGGTGGGTACTTATTTTTTCAAAGCATTTTTATAAATGAAACTCAGGGGATCTCCGAATTGCTTCTTCATTACAGATTATGATTTTTAATGTAAATTTATCACTTACAGTTTAATGCTATGTCTAACAAAAACCCCAAAGCTTTCCCCTGCCACCCTGCCCTTTGGCTGCACTCTCTGCTTCCCTCGAAAGAGTTTACACCGCTTTGTTGGATGGTGTGTCTCTGAAGTCAGACAACACAAATACCGGAGGATTTATTCCCCCTGTGAAGAGGTCCTCAGCTGGTCAAGACCTGCAGTGAAATCCTCCTCAGTGTGCCTGGTGCTAAGAGCACCCCTATGCTCAGTAACTTCCAGCTGTTTGAGCAGCCCCAGCAGGTCCTGCCTGCCGCTGTCAGCGAACGCCTGCTCCTCCAGCTCAAGGGTTAGTGCTGTTCTTAGCCAGCAACGAGGTGAACAAATGCTTGGCCATCCACACGGCCGGGTGAGCTACCTCCAGGAACAAGCATACCCTGCTTTTTTAACTCCTTTGCATCTCTGCTCTGACAGCCAGGAAGGGTCCCACCCATGAGACTGGCTCCTGTGTGAGCTGGGCTCGTGCTGCAAAGGCTTGCAAAGAAATGACCGTTTCTGACAAGCTTCAGAAACTGCTGCTCTGAGCCAAGCTTGAAAAAGGGGCCTATATAAGCAGGGCCCTTGATGGAAGGAAAAGCCCTCTTTTCCTAGTAACCGGTACACAGAAAGCTTTCTAGGGACACTCTAATACAAACAAGTAGCAGACAATAAATGGCACACGAGCATATATAACAAAGGATGTGGGAGATTTCACACTCATTCAGAAACTCCTCAGCCATCCACTCCCAGGCCTTATAGGGTCTTACAAGAAACCCAATAGTGCTCCTTAAGCTAGGGGGAGAAGGGGATGAAGATGTCAAAGCCAAGTGGCCCTACCCAATGCGCAACCTTGCTTCTTTTCTAGCCACATTTAAACAAGTCAAATGCCCCATTCTAAAAAGGATGTTTTTCTCTTACAGAGGACACTCTAGTTTCAGAGAAATGATGTACCACACTCTCATAAAAGGAAATGTCTTCCTTGACAGGATTAACAATGCACATCTGTGCAGTCTGTCAAAGCTAAAATCATCTCAGGAGCCAGTGATACTTTTCCTTCCCAGAAGGGATCTGAGCATACCAGGTCCTGCAGTTTGATTGCCTCTGCTCTGTATGCTGCCATCTTCCTCTCAGCTTTGTAACTGTTTTCAGATGCTAAATCCCTGTTAGTTATACAGCAGATATAGATGTGGTTACCTGGGAACACAGGCTGGGAAGAGACCGCATAGGCTTGGTTGCCATCACACACAGCTTGGTCAGCCTCATAAGCTGAGTAAGCTCCGTGTTTTAGACTCTACTGTTCAAGCCTGTTTCTGGCTAGGCTTTATCCATGACCCTCTAAAAATCATTTTCTTTCCTAGTGTTTATTTCCCCACTTTCTAGCATTATTGTTAGACAACAAGCATACCTCTGTGGTAGGGTGAAACAGCCTATCTGCTCCTGAATGGCAGCTTCTCCATTCCTCTGGCTGTCCTTGGAGCCCTTGTCTGCACCTGCATTCACTGAATTGCTTCTTCAACACTGGCAATCAGAGCTGCACAAAATATTCCAGACTTTTCCTCTCCCTACTGAAAACACCTGGAAGTTAAGTCTTGCTGTAATGCACAAAATGTAGAGGAGTGCAAAAATTAACCAGAATCAGGCATAATTTAGGAGCAAAAATATGATGTCAATTAATCTAGTTTCAAAACCTACAAACACGTACCTCTTGATCTCAGCTAGATCTTAACAGCTGGCAAGAACTCAGACTTTAGAAATGTTTCTTATTTACTGAACTAAAAATAGTTCTCAGTGTTAATCCTACCGTGTTTGCATTTTGTGTGTGTGTGTCTATAAAACGTGTATATTATATATACACACATGTATATATAATGTAAAAGGCATGTAGAATATGCATACATAGACATGCAAGTGTATGCATGTATACACATAATAATAATTTCATATATACTGCGTCTTATACCTGGAAACTATCTTGCAGAAGTAATGGCTGATCCATAAAGTGTTCCTTCACTCCAACTATAACTTTATAAAACTCAAGTTGCTGCTTAGACTAACTGGCAGATGATTAATTCCTCTCCCTCTGCCTGTAATTCCAAAGTGGGGACTGGTTCATTCTCATAAAGTATCGATGTCACAAGCATTTATTGCTACAGTAATCAGAGGAGGAAAGGTTACTGGCTATGTATGTGCACATTCATATGTATGACTTCTGCCTACTCTTTGTGTCTCCCCCTTTGATTCACCAACACAGCAGAAGGCTCACACAGGCCCTCGCTGAGCAGCCGCCCACAGAGGCGAGGCAGTCCAAGGTACTTGGCCATCTTATCACAATGGCCCAGCGAAGGCAGGCAGTCTTCCCAGCTGGGCTTTCCGAAAAAGACTGCCTAAAAATGATTGTTCAAATTTCAGCACTCCCCAGGAAAATGTTGAGCCCTTCCTTTAACGTGTCCATTCCTGTTAGCGCGACGTCTCAGACAGGTTTGGTGCTGTCATCTTCCTGCTGAGCACAAGGGGCGGACAAGGGCGGTGGACAGGGACCTGGTTACGTCCCCTTGGTTCTGCATGAGCCAAATCTTGGCACAGCTTAAAGCTGTCAAAGGAGCCGCTCAAACTTACAACAGGGGCAGATAGTCTCAGTGGGTCTCTGCCCCACTTCACCTCCGTTTACCCCATATGTTTTGGGGGTCTTTGAGACACACACTACTGGGAATGTCCCTGTCCCTCCTGACCAGAAATGGGCCTCTTTGTCAAGCCGGAGCATGACAGATCCTTGAACATGACGAATCCACCAGACTCATCTCATTTTGTGGACATCCTACCAAATACAGCCACCAAGAGGGTGGGAACAGTGGGGTGGGAGGGCTCGATTTCTCCATGGCTAGTGTTGGCTAGTGCAAATCGCTCTTTCACATTTTGTGGTCCAAAGCAGCCAGCTGGCTGCCCCAGCCAGGTAGGACCACATCCATTTCTGACCCTTTTTATTTTTGAAGCCTTTTTTCATCTTTATTGGGCTGTCTGAGTAGCTGGGTCAGTTCCACAAGAAATGCTGCTGATCCTGGCAGACGTGAAATGGGAGTGTGACCACAGTCTAGGGTGAAAATAAGCCTTGCCTTGACAAATATAGAATGATGAAAGGAAAAAAAGAAAAAAAGCAATCCCGTGAATTTGGGGATTGGCATTTATCTGAAATTGATATTCTTGAAACCAGTGTCATACCCACCAGTGATCAAATGCAGCAAGTTTGTGACTGTAAGTTACCAAAACAGAAAAATACTTTTTATTTCAAAAAACCCCATTCGTTATAATGTCCCACTCTAAAGGCCCCGGAATCAAAAACAAGTTTTTACTGAGTTTAATGAAGTGAAGGCAGAGGCACTCATGGCTTTATGATGATGTTTTTTCGATTTGCCATAACAAATTTAGAGAAACAATTAATTTCGCTCTGCAGGAGCAAAATGTATCGATTGATTGACATGGCTGACTTTGAGTGCACTCTCACTATGGTAAAAATTGGTTCCATTATTAGTAACACTAATAAAAATCAGGGGTATAAACCAGGGACATAAAGATCTGTACTTTTTTAGGAAGCAGACACGACAACAAATGTATGAAGAAAAATTTGCCAGATGGAGTTCAAAACTACCAGAAATAAATGATTATTTCAACTCCTGTAGAAAAATGTTACCATATTTAATGAAAAAGAATAGCTTTTCAGTATTTGGGGGGGAAACATCCAACACTATCCGACAGTATATTCTCAGTATAAAATTCTATAAGGTAATTAAGAAACACATGGAAACATTAAAACTTCTGTGAAGGTGGTAGTATTATGGATTAACATGGTGCTTTAGTTTTAAGAACAGTCCTATGCAATAGGGCTTTTTTAAGGACAGCCCTCCACACTAGTAGGTATAGGCCCGATCTTGCGCCAGTTCAGGTGACCCTCTTCAGTAAAGTAAGTTTCTCCCAATTTCTGACCTGAGGGGGTGGGTTCCTAAAACAGGGCTGTTAGAAGCATTGTTCTTTTTAGTTCTCCTTCATCTGCACTTCCCCAGATGACTGTGCAATATTGGGGTCAAATGCTGTTTGTAAAAAAGGGGAAAAAGAAAAAAGAGAGCAGAAGCCTATTTAGAAGTGTCAGTAACACCCAAGCCCCTTAAGTGCTGTGTCTGTGCCAACACCAGCCCCATCCTTCCTCAGTGACCCAATAACATTTAAAAACTTTTCACTATGTCCTTTCCAAATCTCACAACATGGCTTTAATTTTGGCTTTGATCACAAGTTACCCCAAGCTGCCATCTAAGGATGTAGCAAAATCAACCCCCACACCAAACAGGCCCAGTTCAGCACAGCTAAGGCACAAGGGGATATTACACAGGGCAGTGGCTTTGTAGCACAGCAGATAGACCATCACCTGGTTTCCCCAGTTACATCTGTGTCCGGAGGCCTTCACTGAAGATGGTGGGGTTTTTAGATGTTTGCAGTGCATGGAGGTGACAAGCTGCTTATTCTGGGACAGACTGTTGAAACCACACTTTTAACTAAAGGAGCTCAGCAAAAAAATCTTGCAAGGATCTCACAGAGCATTTCTTCCCTTACAGCACTGTTCTGAGATGTTTCCCCACAGGGAAGCTGGATCCTGATGGGAAGAAAGAAAAAGACAAAGTTTTTGGAAGCACAGGTAGCAATTCTAATTAAGCAGGGCACTTGCTAGCAGTGAAAAAAATAACCAAGAAAATAACCAAAGACGTCTTTTAAGAATGTACTCGGCAGTGCAATTTCCTACTAACTGATGCAGTAAAATGTTTTCAACATTAAGCTTTGAAAAAAGCCACAATTTACTACCAGTTTATTACCTATTGTTTTGTGTGATGTTACACAGTATGTAGAGAAGTTGCTCATTCACCATACCAGAGAAGCGAAAAAGCATGAATCATCTGGTTTTTGCTTACATGCTGATAAGCCTCTTGGTCATGCTTCTCACAAGAGTAGAAGGGATATTTCTGCACAATGCAAAATTAGACCACGTGCTCAAATGTCCACCTCTCATCTAGTGCTAATAAAAGGCCTGGAAGTGGCCTTTGGCACAAATGAAGAATATATGCATGGAGGTAGAGGAGATGCAGGGAGCAGTCAGCATTGTTACCTTGCCTACACAGCTCCCGGAATAAAATGGCACCCATGGTGCAAGCACAGTCCATGCAGGACCAGGACACAGTTGCACCCGGGCGACTTCACAGAGATCACCTCCTTAGGTGTTACCACACTTTTTTCTCTACTTTTTTCTTTTTCTTTTTTTTTTGGCCCCGCTTGATTCTTTTGCACTGCTGAGTTTCACTAGGTTATATTGCATGTTTGAAGTCCATGGAAAGGTTGCGTGGTCACTGGGGCAAAGCCCTGCATGAAGAGCTTTCACTCTTTGCGTTGCAGCGGCACCACTGACGTAGTAGGCCTGAAAGTTGAGCTCTGCCAGGGCCAGAAACCTTGTTGCATTAAGTTGATTGCTCACATATAAATCTACATCTTAGCAGAGAGCTGCTAGGGAATTCCCTAGGGTTCATCCCCTGTTCCTTGGTGCAGTCATGTATGGACCAACTTACCCTCTCAAGTGACTAAAAATCTTTCCATTAACTTCAGGTGGAGCTGGGAGGAGGCCACCGTCCTCAGCAACTGCAGCAGACGCCAGCGCAGAATCGGGCCTCCAGGGCACGACAACAGGCTGGAAATCAGCCATGCAGAGCAAGGGAAGGACAAGCAGCGTGATCCCTGTCGGCATGGGGTGGGTGGCCTGGGGGCGGTGATTGGCAGCCTGGGAACAACGTGCTCCTGGGCTGGCAGAGGTCACACTCACACGCGGCGCTTTGCAGACACAGGAGAAGGCACTCATGACAGGCAGGAGGATAACCCGGGGGAATCAAGGCAGTGACACATGGAAACAAACATTGCAAGTTTGCAGGCCACCTCAGTGAGCGTGGCTGGGGATCCGCTATACTCCCAGGGAAGCAATTTTTAAGAGAACGAGAAACTGAAGAGACGGTCAAATATATTTCAGCGCTGTATCATAGCATCAGAGCCAATTGATTCAGAAAATGGATTATACACAGCATTGTGTTTATATCCATTTGTTTCCCGTGCCACACCCTGAAAACATTAGACCCACTGCAAAAACACAGGCACCATCAATGTGACCAAAGTGACTGATAAAAATCAATCCAGGAAAGAAAAACAGAAACATACTGTGACAGGTCCTAAGTGGTTCTCCGCAGTGCTCTGAGCTGACATGGTCAGAGCCCAAGGGTTTCTCAGGTTGCTGCAGGAGTACCTGTAAAGCTTGCCTTCCTCTAGGCAAAACATTCTGAGTTACAGAGCCATTTGACTTAGTGCTGGAGTTTCCGGGTTTTTAGTAACTAAAATAACAACAAATCTTAAATTCCAAACTGTACTTTCTCCTCAGGCTTTACTATCCCTGTATGTCTCTAAGTTGTTTTCTCTCCTCTGGTCCCAGCTGTCTGTGCCCAGAAAGATAATCCAGTCCAGCTCGTATCTTGGCTGTGAATAACAGCTCCACTTCTACGGTGGCACTAAATAATTACTCTCTACTTTCATGTAGTCTTTGGCATCAGAAGCGTCCTTCATTTATGGTCCAAAAATCTGTCATTCTGGTACATGATGGCAACACTTTTATTCTGGGATAAACAGACCTTGTCCCTCACCCTGCCATGCTGCTGTCAGGATCAATAACCTGACTCCTTCAGCGTGTATGTCGCAGCCGTGGTGCCTTTGCTGCTCCTTCCCGTAGCAGCTCTGCCCCTCATACAGCACCGCACTTGTCACAGGAACATTTGTAGTTTTGTACATAACAAGGCAGGGCAGAGCAGAAGAGATGAGCCACGCTCTTCATATGTCCAGAAAGACCTCACAGAGTGTCCAGGTACCTCAACTTCCTTCTCCTTGCCATTGTGAGCTGGGAAAGAAAGCCCCACTGTATCGGCTATCTCCATCCTCCTCCTTCACCAAGAAACCTCTGATCTGTTCACATTGCTCCTCATTATTTGTTATTATTTGCTTTTCCTAGTTAAATAAAGTAAGCTTTATAACGCAAAAGGATCCTACGTATCAAGATCTATGACAATCCACCCTGAAACTGCAACTTAGATTAGGCCAGGCCATTCACAGATTTCTTAGCTCCCTTCCTATTGCTCTAGTTCTCTACTTAATGCCTTCACGTCAGGTTTTCATCCCACCACCGACGACTGCTTTGCATTCCCTTGGAGCTTCATTTAGGCCCCATGTAATATTCAGAAAGTTGAGACCCCTTCAAAAACCTCCATCTGAACTCCGCAGTAAATAAATTTTCCTGCAGGACTTTGTACTAAGTCCTCAGCAGGATTTAAATGTTATTGCTATTTACAGAGCAACCACACTGTAGAGGGTTTTTACAAGTGACTGAGGACAAAAATATACCTACCCTGAAGTGTTTACAAGATTAAGTAGAAAGAGAATAACTGTCTGAAGAATTCAGCTGAGATTTTCCAGAAGGAACCAGTGCCCCCTGGGACAAGACATTCTGTGTGCTTCAGAGAGACAGGTGGACTGCCACACTCAATTAACCTACGAGATCCTTTATACCACGTCCTCCCAGGCTACTCAGATATGCTCTGCAGGCCTGAAATCCCAGCCCACCCCTTGGCTGCTCCCATCATCGCTTTGGACACTTCAGACAAATTGCGGGGAGTGGGAATCACGGCACTTCCAAGGGCTAGCTCCAGACCCCCTACTTTGCAGAGCAGGCCTGTATAGAGACATTGAAAGCATTTTCAGTAATGGCAGGCACAGCACCCATTCGGACTTCTCTTCCTGTACCTCCCAGTTCTAAAGCCTACATTGTATCTTGTTTCCCCTCTTGCGTTCCTCTGAAAAGAAACCTAGCAATCATCTTAACAATGGCTCTTTCTATTTTTGATGAGCCTGTGGAGAAAGCTAAACTGCAGAACTAATGAAAACCCAGCACCCAGTCAGAACAGCTCTTTTGCTTTTTTAATATGAACCGTATTCTGATTAATGCAAGTCAATCCATCCACAGAACGACACAGGGGTGCTGAACCACACTGATCAAGCCAATGTGCAGCAGCTGTCTTCCTGTTATTTTCACCTCTTTAAAGCCTCCCACTACCTCTCTCCCAGACACTCATTTGAACTCTGCTTAATTCACGAATTTAAAAGGAAAAAAATGGACTTAGATTGATGCTATATATAATTCACAGCCAGTTTGAACAGGGGCAAAAATCAGACACAGTGAATCTCTGGTCTCCATATGTTAAACCGCAATCTTCTGTCAGGAGACAGTGAAATAATTTTTTGGGGGTGATAGGGAGAGGACAGGAAGATGACCAGTGTGAAGAAACCATTCATCCTTCCCTAAAAATGCAGAGATGCATGTCTGTGGCCAGAAACCTTATAAACATTCCAGTGTCCTCAAGCAATTCACAGTGGACCAAACTGCCATCCAGTCCCATGCTGTGTAATAAAACAGTCCTGTCTGGGACGGGTATCATGCTCTGCTCCCATAGGAGGAAAACCAGCTGCTCTCCAGTGGCAAGGAAGCTGGTGCTGTTTCTTGAAACAAGATGTTGGGAAACTGAACACAGCTTGGAGCTTGGCAGCTCAGAGGTGACAGGTTACCTAGGGACTGGCATAGAAAGTTGTAAGTTATCAATAACTTCTTGGAGCCATACCTCATGGGATCTAGTGAAAAAAAACCATACAACTGAGATATGGTTTTTGAATCAATCTAAGTCTTGAGAGATGAACAAAATCCCTCTGGAAAATGGCTGGGCTGACAGTAGTTTCCAAGAGGAGACTGATTAGTTTTCTTGTGACTTCTGTGGGTGTAAAAATCCCTATGAGCTGCCCCGACCTGTGTAAGTCTCCCCACTGCCCACAGCAGCTGGTCACATCGGACTATGTCACAGCCAGAGCCTGGCTGAGGAAGGACAAGATGAACAACTGAAGATGGAGCCCACCAAAATATACAGGTCCATCTAATGCTGCTAAATACCACTGGCAAAAACAAAGCTAACTTTAAGGTTGTGGTTTTGTTTGAAAACATTATTACGGCCACATGGGTTACTCTAGCATGAAACACAGCTAGCGATGAAACTACAGCTATAGTCAGGAACCGTGAGATAGGCTTGCTGGGGATTCAAAATGCACGGCAAGAATTTTGATAGCGTATTTCATTAATTCAAAAAAAAAAAATCCCTATTCCTTTCTGAAGCCAATATTTTCTGTTGGGGACACCAGTCTTTGGGATCCTCCCTCCTGAAGAGCAGTTCAGCTCAGGTTGCTCATTAGACAGAGGCCTGGCTGACCCAGGAGAGAGGCGCAGTGCTACTGTTTTCTCTCTTGCTGAGATCATTAGCTCTTCAAGGCAAGGACCACCTCAGGTGGACAGCAATGACAGCAAAGGAGAGGTCAATTTGCAACTGGGCCCTCCAAGGGCTTTGTATACAGCACTTATTATTGTTGTTACCATAGCTATTATTAATGATAATAATTAGAAATACTGGACCCTGAATAAGAATTTCCAGAGATGTGCTTCAATAAGCAGTGAGCAGATAAATCACAATTAACTTCAAAGGCTAAAGTATCATCTTCTGTATAAGGAAAGCTCACTCAATCTAAGCAGCAAAAGCCATATAAAAAGCAAAGGTCTGAAAGTACAAGGCCACCTTATCCACCTTGTGCTACACCTTAATTAGACAGGGACTTGTGTGGGACTGTAAGGAAAAAAAGCATGGTCAACCCACAGTGAAAAGGGGTGAATCATTAAGATTTGTCATGACAACAAAACTCGCAAATAGAGCTTTTCTCTTGTTCTCTCATTTTCTTGGCTTGGACACTTGTGGTGCTGTGGGTCTAGGACTGGTTGCAAGTTGTATTTAACAAGATATTTTGTACGCTTTTTGGATTTTGCAACATTCATGTGAATATGAGACTACTTAAAGACAGTGAGAAGCTGCTGCTTCTTTTTTTAAAGAGAATAAAGTCATTATTAACTTATTTTTGCTTTCTGGTTCTTTCAACAGCCCAGTAAATCTCCTCATATAAGTCTATAGTAGCTCCAACAATGTGGTTTTGCCACGGCATCAACAAAAATCCATTAGCTTTTCCTTCTGTAAATGAGGCAGCATCACTGAGCACTCTGCTGAAGGGATTTGGGGTCCAAGGCACTAATACAGGCAACTGCACAGATGATAACGGGGTGAGTCTTTCTGCCCACATGCACAGGGAGCTGATGGCCCCTCTCGGCCTGGATCTACTGCATATCCTCAGGGACTCTCCCTCTCTAGCTCAGATGTCAGTCACTTCAATAGGAAACTACATGGGAATGGCTAAAATGGTTTGGTTGCCTCCTACCTGTACGTTCAATGGACCCAGTGAATGGAACCGTACTTGGCTGGTGCGGTTTCCCGGCGACCCTCGAGACAACCTGCAGGGTAGTGGGGACGTTTCCTGGGCTGCGAGGAATGTGAAATTGGGCTAAGCTCAGGGAAGACTTTTCAGCACAACTCAGCACTGTTCTCCTTTGGCTCCCTGTAAAGTCAATACCCGGCAGCAGCTTCGCTGCAGGGGCAGCGCAGCTAAAACCAGCTCCTGTAAGTCCCACCTGAATCACCACGTGCCAAAGCACTGCGCAAGAGGCAGCTAATCTTGAAAGGTAAAATTTAGCTGAGGAAAATTTTCCAGTAAGAACTTGGTTTCCTAGTGTCACTGCCAGTGGTGCACACCCCATAATTAGATGACCTGAAATTTCTCACACTGAAGAATAATGCATTCTGACTTTCTGAATAGTAATTTTAAGTCCCATAGGACTCACTTGGTTTTCTGTCTTTGCTCTGTACTACTGGAACTCATTTGAAAACTGTGCTACATCTCAGCCCACAAATGAGAGTCGAATCGAATTTCTCCATGAAAAGTACATACATAAGGTCTTCCTGCTTTTGTTAGTAAAGTATTATCAGCAAGATAAGTTTTTTTCTTTCTTTCTTATAAAGAGCTGCATGATTTATAGATAGGTGATCTTATTGAAAACCCAAGCACCTGAGCTCTCAGTTCAATTCAGTACTGTAGCTTACAGTGCTTTGCAGTTAATATGTTGAAACTAAATGGCAGGCATTACTGAAGGAAGGTAGGAATCTATCAAATTTTTTAATATCAGAGTCAGGTAATTTTCCTGGATGCAAACGGAGGGTTTTTTGGCTTTCCCCCCCCCCCCCCCCCCCCAGCCTGAATTTAACTGAGCTTCTCTATTGCTCATGTACTTTTTGGGGCATAATTAATGTCATTTAGGGAAGTGATTTCTCCAAGGCACTCAGCATCAGCTTACCTGCATCCCCATGGGAATTGCTAGGAGGTTCACTGGCGACACAAAAGCAGAACAGTGCTCAGTGCTTCCCTGAGATGTGACATGCAGATGTCCATATCTCACATTGCATCTGCAAAATGAGCCCCCCCAGGTAAACCTACAAAACCGCAAACAAACGGAAAGAGGCAACAGTCTTCAATCTTGGAGTGAAACCGAGCAGATGCTATGTTAATATGTATTTACCTTAGTAACCTGAGATAGGGAGCTGTTGGGGAGCAAAATACAGATTTCTAAAACTCGATTTAACGTTCCTTAGTTTCACCACATCAGCAAAGCCCTCAGAGCTCCTCAGGCCAGATTTAAATTTAAGTCCAAATGCCTCAATGTGATAGGATACCCCAAGAATACAAGGAGGGGATACAATATTTGGGCCTATGAGGCTTACCAGATGCGGCAACACAGGGCTCCGTTTCAAGGCTGCAGGGACAACCGTGCTGTGAACCTCCTTGTGACAACCTCCTTGGCAGCGTGAGGGACACCCTCTTCTCTGGAGCTAGCAGCACACACTGTCCTACAGCCTTGCAATGCCAGTAGTGTCTTAAGGTCCCTGCTTTCCCAGTCCCCCCCACTCATGCCAGTCCTTCAGGTAGAGTGGTCCCTTGACAAAGCCTGCCCTCTGCTTGGTGTTGATTTCTTGTCTCTCTGGAGACGGTTCGCCTATGTTCACCCATTTCATGCTGGTTCCTCGGGTCAGGCTTTGCAGCTGAACAACTGGAAGAGGTATATTTCTATATACAGGAATGAAAGAAAAAAAAGTGGCTTTGCACTGAAATGGTGTGAAATTAGGAGCTGAATCTACAAGGTAGATTTCAGTTAACTTTGACATTTTGGTTACTTAATCTGTGAACCTGTAAAAACTTGGAGCTAGATTTTATGGAATCCAATTGCTAGTCTGGAAGCTAAACAGTCTTGGGGGATTATAAAGTTCCTTTTTGAATACTCCCACTCCCAACCAAACCTGCCAGAGATGATCAGGATTTACAGACCTGGCTGGCAGTTACAGTGAGATACTGGGAGGTGGGGGAAGAGAGAGAGATGAGAAAGAAGAAAAGAAAAAAAGCTTAGGTGTTATTAAGATATTATCAGCTTCCTGGCACCTTTTAGGCTTTTGTCTGTCAACAGCACTCTGGAAATGTTCACATAATCTATGCTGCATAAAACCTGCCAGGAAGTCACAGATGTGATCAGTCACAGAGGCTGTCACACATCTCTTAAAATCCAAGTGAAACTATCAAACTATCAACTACAAAACCAGACATAGCACAGACATCAAACACCTAGGCCTGATCCTGCATTCCCTCCATACTCAAAAATTTAATTCTAGCTAATTTTGGGTAAGCACGAGATGCAGAATGAAGTGTTTCCTTTATCAGGCTCCCTCCACGTAACTTTTTCTTCCTCCATCCATCTAATGCATTGCACCTTATTTCTCTATTTCTAGCTGTCTGCTGCGATAAGTTTGCTGGCCATAACATGCCAGCAGTAATTCAGTATATTATCAAATGATTGACATCCACTGCTACAGGGAGACAAATGAGATGAGGCCAGAGGGGCTGATGGACACCCTGGCATGGACTGTGCTCTGCCCACGCGCAGCTCTCCAAATGAGAGCCCGGTATCAAAACACTCCCTGATGCCAAGAGAGCAAGCAGCCAGCCCAGCAAGCAGGCAATGACTTAAGACAGCTAGTAGGAATCACTGAAGACAGCTCTTGAATTTAAACCCTGCCCTTAGGCAGGGAATTAAAGCCTCACCGTGGGCTACAGATAGGCACTTTCCTCAGGACAGGACTCGGTGCCTGGCTCCTCGGATGAAGATCACATGCCTGAATTTCTGCTTTCAAGAGGGTTACTTACCTTTTCACAGTGGTTAAAGCAGGCTCTCCGAGGGCATGGGGCATCTTTATTTCCTGCTCTTTCTCAGGTCTTGCCCTTTCTAGTATTTTCTGCACTAGATCCTATCAGGTTGCTCTCTTAAGCAACTCCCAGCTGGACCCTTTCAACACCATCTTTATAGCTGCAAACGCTTCCTAGATTTGCAACTCACTTCCATCTCAGCCTTCCCATCTCTCCCCCTGCTCCCACCGGCCTGCAGCCTGAAGCCACCTTTCTCTCCCGTCAGCCAAACTGTTACTCTGCAAACTCCTCTCCTAGGCCCCTCGTGCAACGTTCTCCATCAGGTTACGCATCTCCTGCCTCAGTTCCTTATCACCACATCATTTCCTCAGTGCCTGCGTTTCTGGGTTCCTCGCCTGACTTTGCTCACAGGTTCAGCCCAGATCTTCCTCCTCCCTCCAGCCTTTGTTTCTCTCTCTTCTTGCCCTCAGATTCCAGTGGCGCTGCCCTCAGTGCAGCATGACTGCAACACCCTGCCCAGTGTTCACACTCTCCTCCTTCCAAACTGCTTTTGAAGCAGTCTCTGCTTCTCCAGTACCTCACAAAACACTTGTCCTATGGCTTGTTTCATCAAATTCGACAGGCTGTAGGACAGGAGATAAATCTTGCAGTTTATCAAGATCTCACAAACACGTGCTCCATTAAAGCCACTACTTACCAGCATAAACTCAGATACATATAACAGTACTTGCAAGAGCAGAGTCTGCGGCTGTAAAAATATTTCATAAATTAAGCACTGCGTGCTAATAATCCATTAGGTTTCCTAAATGTGAATAAATAGATGAGCTACTTATACATTTATAAAACAGCAACTATTTTAACATTGATGTTTAATAACTATGAAATTGTTTTGTTGAAATCTCTCTGCTTGCAAACAAGCAATTATTTTAAATAATCTACAATACATCTCATTAAGTGATTAAGAGAAAACGACCGCTTAAACCATTAGCTTCAATGAGAATAAATGACACCACCTGATTATACTTCTGGTTGCATACAGGCTGCATTTCAGACAAGAGCAAGTGTTCACATCAAAGCAAACATTTTGGATATCAGTAAATATGACAGATCTGACTGCTGGGGATGAGTAATAAGGGAGAAGGCCAGTGCTTTCACTTACATGTCTACACCGCCGTTTCAAGACTCCATTTCATTTTTTTTTCCCGTTCAAAGAGTGAAGAGAACAGACTGCTTTGCTAACCAGAGCAGTTTCACTGAACTGTAAACAGGAAAGGCTTGAAAGCTTGTCATTGAATCTCCCCATCAGAAACGAGCAAACAGCAAGTGCTGGAGGACAGGCACCTACACACACACACACACACGTATACACACACACACACACACACACACACACACACGTATACACAGAACTGTTCAGATTATTCAGCTACTAACTCAAAGACCATAAAATAAACCTTCATCAGGTTTATTACATCAGGTTCATACACTCCCTTTAGTGTACGTAAAGGGAGAACTTCACAGTTGTAAGGAGAGCCACTGTACGAGGTACAGGGAAATACTTCTTGATTCTTCCATAGCATGAAAAGGCAAAGACTCCCCCAAATTCCTTCCACCCCGCATCTGTCACTGGCATGGGGAAGTGCTCTCAGTGCCTCCCACAATAGGCAAGCTTCAGTGTTTGCACCATAAAATTGTCAAATAGCTTCATATGACAAAGCTTGAAGCCTGCTGCCGCTGGTGCTTGCTGCTACTCCGGACTGATAACCTCGAGGCTCGGGACCATGACCTTATGTATCCAAGCCTGGGCAGGAAAGAGCGGAAGAGCATTTCACAGCATCTTCTCTGTGGGGGTGATGTAGCAGTTTAGAAATCAAATGGCAATTTCACAGAAAATTATTTATTTTCTCTTTAAAGTGGCATATACTCTGGTCTCTGTTGACCTGCGATCAAAGGAAATGGAAAATGACAGACAAGAAATCAAATCTGCTTTTTCTGTCATTTCTCCTTACGCAGTTTTAAAATTTCAGGCCAAATAAAGGAAAATTTCAGGCTAGTTTAAAGAAAATCTTCCTGAGGATGCAGAGGAACTGCAGTTTGAGGACAAACCAGCAGGCAAAGGTGGATCCCTCAGTAATTACAGAGAAAGGTACAGTCAAGTTAAACTATGTGCACCGTGGAGTAAATCTCTCACCACATAATGCCAAATTTTCTAGTGCATATTTTTTGTGATGCTGGGCAGATGCATTCAACTTCTTTACAGGACTGAGGCACCAAAACTGTAATTCATACTCTGAGTTTTTTTTTCCAGGCAGGAATTGGCAATAATCTGTGAAATACTGCTTTCAGAGAGGGCACATGCAGAAAAACCCCTGCTGCAGCAACATTACTGCCTTCCATCCTGATCCTCTGGAAATAAAAAAGAAAGTTCTCTAAACTGACTGCATCTTTCCTAAGATAGATGAATCATACTGCTTTTCAATAGAGCAGCAGGTTGCCAAGGGACCCTCTTCAAGGTTATTGCTTTGAGCACCTGAAAAAAAAAAACAAAAAAACCCCCCAAACCTCCCACATTTAAAGGTTTTCTGCTACTTAGAAAGAAAATGAGGAGGGGGACGAAAACAGACAGATGGAAACTCAGCTTAGCTGCCTGTAAGATTGTGCTATATAGCTTGCTTCATATTTCCCTGGGTAATACAATCTAAGTGATAGGAAATTGGTTTTAACAGAACTTTTGTTAACAATCTCTCCTTCCAATCCCACCCCCTCCCAAACCCCCAAAGCTGGATTCATCCAAGGTTTGACTTCAATATAAACAGCTTTCACCAGAGGATATTACCCACTGGAATTTGAGACACAGCAGCAAGCACTACCGTGCAGAAGGCTAGATCTCCAGTGTGTACCTCAACTAGATTACAGCAAATAATTCAAACCATTGCCTGCATTCATATTCGAAACTAAATCCACTTTCTCAGCTGATTGCCTCATTTGGGCTCTGTTTTAGTGCTCAAAGTTACTGCCCTGAAAGCGCATATTAATTTAATCCAAAAAATCAAATTATTCACAAGCAGTGATTTTCAGTTCATCATGGGGAGTAGCTAATTAGGAATTCTAATTCTACAAATGGGCCTTGGATATTCAAACAGAAATGAGTATGCTAAAGCATATCAACATTTCCAGTTAACCCACACACCCTTCCCTAAGGCGAGGGGATAGATGCAAGTAAAAGTCAACTGACAGCAAGGCTGGGGACTGAATTGGTGGGATACAGGGGAGCAGACAGTCCCTTGCTATCTGCACAACTGCCCTCCCCAAAGAGTATCACACACATCTTTCTGGGTACATCCTGAGGGGGGCTAGCAGGCTGTATTAATTTGGAGACTATCAGTCTTACTGCACCCCTTTACTGCCTGACACCACACCTTGCTGCAATACATGCTACAACCCAGCCCCCAGAACAAACTGCCAGCTTTGCATGGCTTTGTGTTGCACACTTTGTCACACTTTGAACACAGCAGAGCTCTACAAGTTGAAAACAATCCTGTTACTGGTGTGTTTTATTTGTATCATGAAGGCTACATGTAATTCACTTAAATTGTTCCACCAGAAACTGCAGGCTTTCTGCAGAACCAATAAATACCTGAGACCAAGATCAGCATTTTTACATGCATTTTTACAGCTGTTAAGTGACATCAAGTGTGTTATATAAATAAACATTATGCTATGTGACACACTGTGGTGTTTAACAGTGCAGAACAACTTGTTGCAGGTGAGCAACGCTCACTAAATGCAATTAATATGCAATATCTGTACACTGAAGGGAATACGAGCTAATTATTAGAAGACACAGAATACGGGTAATGCTTATAACTGAGAAATAGAAGCATTTCCACGTGAAAGTTCAAGGAGAAGTGGGACTGACATTAATCAGAATGATCCAAGGCAAGTGATATAGCTAAGACCACACAGCACTCATAATGAACAAATCACACCACTGTTCTCAGTTTCACTAGGACAGGAAATGGCAATTTCTTTTAAAAAACAGCTGCCTCAGTAGCCTTTCATATGGGAGCCACAGGGAATGGTGCTCTAGAGCATACAGATACAGGGTCAACCCTTCCCTGATGCCTTTGGCTGCTCCGTGCTGGGCTGGCAGCTCAAAGGCAGCAGAAATCCCGTTTCCCTACTTGGGGATAGCAGGTTCACTGCTGCTTCGTCTTACTGAGGCAGCTGGATCACACCAGGTCAGCCTTCCTCACGCCTTACCCTGTGAGTCAGTCTTCCTTCAGCCCTCTGATGGCCTGATCCGGAGGAGGATGGTTTTTGGAAGACTTGCCCAGGATATTACCTGTACAACTGTCTTTCCTATACTGAGAGATTTTATACAGCCAAAATCTTTACTGGGGTTTTGTCACTCGTTTCTCATTCCTCAATCAAGTGCTTTAATGGACATTTTCTATTTGATTGTGCCACACTTCACATTTCAGAGTTGCAGCTGATTATGAAATACTACATCAGCACAGAGGTTGAGAGCTAGCTTTTTAGAATTAAATACGAAACCCATCATTTTAGGAAAAACTCAGCCCGTGCCTGACCAAAACATGAAATCCACATTGAGGGAGGATGGGGGAGGAAGCTGAAAATCTACATAAAATCTCCTGTCATCCCTTCAGCTTTCTAGAATAATATTTGTTAAATGTTAACCATATAAATCACATTTTTCCACATCAAGTCAAAACAGCAAAGGAAAATGTTTATCAGTCTCACTTAATGCTAGAGCAGTGATGTTTAAAAGTACAGATTCAAGGAAATAAACTCTCCTTGTTTATCACCAATGACTGCAATTAAGTTGTCAAGTGATGGATGAGTGTTTTGATTTCCCCTTCGTGCTGTCATTTTACCTTCAACTTATATTGTATGCCTGCCACTGTTTATTCATCTACTGTTACACAACCACTGAGACTGGTTATTAATCAAGAATATTTATTTTTCAAAGCAGTCTTGCTGTGAAGGCATGGATACAGCTTATGCCTAACCTTACATCATCCTCCAAAGCAGAGTTAATGATGTTAAAAACAACCCTTTTCCCCAAACCAGAACAGCCTGAGGAAGAGGCAACACATACTCCTAGATATGCAAACCCTAGTGTAGTGCGTACCTTGCCCAGAGCACTTCTATTCACAGATACCCAAAGAAAATGGGCTAAATATGGAAGAACTGCTTGCAGTCAGCATTTCACCTCATCATTCATTACAGGCAGCTCCAGGCACACTCAGATTCCCAGGGGATGCACCGGTCTACATTAGTGTTTTGCCAGAGAACATAAGGCAAGAAGAGCTGCATGACAAGTTCCCTGCTAAAATGGTAATAGAGAACACAATAAACCTACTTGCACTCCTGCTTTTTGCTGGATCCCTCATGACTTTTGAGCATCACAGAGCAAAATGCCTCATGTTAGGGAAAGTACAGGCCTTTTTCCAGTGCAAGGACACAGACAGGACTGAGAAGAGAGGCACAGTTTTGAAGTAGTATTTACTCCTGGAAGAGAGCAATGCTTTGTCTTCTCTCTGCTGAAACGGGTACACAATTCACAGCAGACCCCAAGCCCTTTGAAAGCTTTCCCACTTGTAGCGGAGCTACCAACAGTTTCCTTAGATAACAAAATAGACTGGAGCATTAAGTAGGATGCTGTCCTTTGGGATTCAGACTCCTAATAGCATGTTCAGCTCCTCCTCCTTTGACAAGTAATCTAGAGGTAACATAGAATAAAAGCTTTTTTGTTGCTGCATGGACCTATGTTCTTTGACAGCTCTAAAATTTCAATCCTCAGGCACAGCAACAAGGTAAGACAGATACCAACTTGCAAGACAGTCCTTCGTTTATGCTTTCAGAGAAATGACCATATCCTATAACACAAGAAGCTGTATGCTCACCTCAAACAAGATAACTTGATATTTGCCCAATTTTGCCTTTTTTCTTTTTTTCTTCACTTTAGGCATTGTCTCAGCACCTCTGATTTTGACAAGCCACAATCCCCTTTAGCCATGCTGTGGGAGCAAAGAACAAATACTCAACTCCAGCACTTTTGATAAGATCTAAAAAATACTTCTGCAAGCATCCTTAGCATTTTCTAAGAGCAAACTTGTAGGTGGTCTTAAATCATTTGGTGTCATTACACATCTGAAGAATTTCGCTCCTTGAAATAAATTCAGCCTGTCCTCCTCTTGCACAAAGTCCCTTCATTATTCAGAAGAGGAGAGGAAAGAGAGACAAGGCATGCACAGAAAATTAGATATGAAATATTACAAGTCTTCTAAAGCCTGATGAAAGAACAAGTCTAATAAATGTATATGTTCCAATCTAGGTTGCACTACTCTGAACTCACATCAACAGATCTTATGCATCTCGCCCTGCACCTGCTCAACAGAAAATACCTTTAGGAAGGACGCAAGTCTTTACTCAGAGCTAAGAAAACCCGCGTCCTTAGTATCCAAGAATTCTTGATAACCAAAGACAGAAGGGGGTCTCACCTGTACACTACAAGGAAAATGAGACCAATACCTACCTACCTTGTAAGGAGAAGAAAAAAATCATATGGAAAAAAAACATATGGCTCACATCCAGCATGCATTTCAGAAGTACAACTGCAGGGACTATTCTGACAGTATGTGGCCTGCAATAGAAATTTTAAAGATAGACAAATGAAAGGAAACATAACAACAGGAGAAAGGATTTTTTTTTTCTTTTAGTGGAAATTTTTTGGTAGTTAATATTAACACAGTACAGCTTTATAGGGCAGTTTCTATATGAATACATTCACACTACTATAGCTGGTCACAGTAAAAGAAGTAAAGGTGCTGGTTATGCAATAGCCAGCTGGAGCTTTCATCTGCACAGATTTAAAGTTAAGTCAAAAGCTTTCAATGGATAATTTTTCCTTGGAGAGTTAAAAAAGTCTTTTTCACCGCATTCCCCTTTTCACCTCAGATGAGCTAAATTCCTTCAACAGTCCTTCAAACTCAACCTTTCCTTCATACAGATCTGTTTTTTTTTGTTCAGGAGGACTGATTTAACTCCAATCCCTTCCCTGGACATTGAAGCTATGTATTAACATTAACAGATCATTTGAAATCTCACTTTATACTAAAAGGGGGAAAGTTCTTTTCTTACCACAGAAACAGGAACTGAACTAGGTTGTCAGTTTTCCCCTCAAGCTGAAATATCATTTGAAACAGAGTTGACTTGCATTTAATTTTTTAAATCTGTGGCTCCCCTTGAGCTCATATTTGATTCTTAGTGTTTTACAAGGCATCCACTAAAAGCAAACCCAAAAGATAGCAAATTTTAGGAGAGATTTCTGCAATCCCAGAACTTCCAGCTGAGAAGCCAAGTAGGAGAAAGTGCATCTCTGCATAGTGATCTCCTACTTGATAAAGATCCTGGACTCTCATTTAAGTCAAGAAAAATTTAATAAAAAGCAATTAAAACATTGATTTTAGAGAGACATTACACTCCAGAGAATTATTAAACCATACCGTAGTGGCAGCTAAGACGCTTTGGCTCTTGCCCCAAGCAAGTAGCTCCCTAACTCATCCACCTTCCCCCAGCAGCAGCAGCGGTGTTCTTGCTCCTGCAGTGGTGCCCCCCAGACCTTTCTCTCTTGTGCTCATGATATTGTTTCCATATGGGCAAGGAGCACTGGCAGCCGCAGGGGAAGACACAGGCGGCAGCCGCAGGGGAGGACACAGGCGGCAGCAACATGACTTCCCAGGCAGGCGAGAAGCAGCCTCTTCAGGGAAAATACACTTGTGCCAAATTGTCACACAAACCAGAGCAGGACAGCAGGGCAGGCATTCAGGCACACCCTGATTTGCATGTGGTCAATAGCAAGCAAGCCTGAAAAGTTATAACTTCTTAAATCTATTGTGTAAACAGGAGATTGAACACCAAACACCTGTTCAGGAAATGGCACCTATCCTTAACAGGTGACAAGCTGCACTGATTAGCAATATCATGGCCAAAATATGATACTGTGCTGTTGCTCAGCATTCTGCTACACTCATTTAAATCACATTTTTAATTTGTCTGAATCCAGCTAACAGGATGCCCTACAATGTAGATATTTAACAGTTCACATTTCCGTACCATGTTCTCTAATGATCGCTCCTAATCTACTACAAACCAGCAGCTATATACAGCAACTTTAAGATGGCTTGTGGTTTTTTAAAGCTATTACAAAAAATTCAAAACATCTGCAGTGACTGAGAGACATCATGATAAGCACAAGGCCATTTAAACTAGGTAGTATTAGTAAGCTTTTTAGAAACCTCTTATTTATTTTAGATATTTGATGTCTTGTCATGAGGCTGCAAAGATGAGTAGACAACGTTGTATTAAGACTGGCTCAGGATATGCAAATTCCTTGCTTGAACTACTGCAAACAGCACTCTGGCAGTCAAGCAGGCACTTGATCCTGTTTGTGAGAGGATTTACAGTGTTCAAAAGATTAGACTTTTAAATAGCAAATAACACAGGATGAAAATAAAAGGAATGTACAAATTCCAACATTATTAAAAGGTAGAGTAGAAGAAAAAGAAATATTAGCATAAAGAAGCATACTTCACATTTGGCCTTTTTCCTTGACAAGAGCTCTCCCGTAACAGCATAAAAATCCAGTACAGAAACAACTGTAGACAGACATTTCACCAGAACGCATGTGAGGGATCCTCTGCAAAGTTCAGAGCAAGCCATCAGCGAAGGCAACAAACAGGTGGCCACCACAGTCTTGGTGCTTGTTACCAAACATCTCCAGTCTGAACATCCCCTCACCACACACACCGCCAGAACTCTCCAAAGAGACAGACAGTGGTCGGCATGATCTTTCCTCTAGAAAATTTGCTGGGTATCTGCTACGTTAAACTCAACACAACATTAAAGCAAAAGGAAAAAAAGAGCTCTGGTGAAAAGAAGAAAATAAGCCCATGCTGCTGCGGATCAATGCATTTTCCCTGTTTTATTTTGGGTTATTCTTCACAAAGTCTGACTCGCATCTGACTTATCTATCCCCTCAGATGCCAAACAGATTTAAAAAATCCTTGATTGATCAAAGTTGGCCAGAATACCTTCCACAGAAGAGAAGCACAGACTTTTGTAGCATTCAGAAGATTAAATGGAACCATCTTCAAAACAATGGCTTTTCCAGAAATGTGCAAGTTTTCACAGCCTACGGCAAAGGACAAAAGATCACTGAAGACAAAGTGTTTGATGTGCTTTACAATCTGTCCCTCAGACTCACCTGCTGCTTTAAACACAGAACTGAATGACAGTGGCAAATCTTATTACCTGGCCAAAATGGCAGTATCTAAAATGTTCGGGTCACTTGGCCAGATTGCAATTTATAGGTTTACTCTTGTACAGCATTGCAAAGTTTGCGAAAATAACATAAAACCGTGTGTTTTCAAAGTTGTCAAGAACATTAAGCATATGTGACAGATGGATCCGTGAACTGGAAAATTTCCTCGTCGTACAAGTCTTCTGGTAATTTTTCATCTCCATCAGCAAAATATGTGGGGAATGGAGGGTTCTTATTGCAGTCTTTGTAATTAGGCAATTTTGTATCTTTCACCTAAGAAAGTGGGGGGAAAGAAAGGATTTAATAAATCTAACAGAAGACTCACAGACAGTGATGCACTAAAGCTTAAAGAAATCACCTTGAATGCGTAAGAAAAACAGTATTCCTACTATTCTCATTTATCTGAAGAATTCCATGTTTAATCATCAGTCATTTTAATACCAAACCCAGCTACTGAATTTAGTATTTTTTACCCAATTGAAGAGTTTTTTTTTAAAAAAAAAACAAACAAAAACAACCAAACAAGCCCCTAACCCAGACTTCATCACTTGTACTGAGAGAGATCAAAGTCTACCACTATGAATCCATGCCTCACTATTTTAAAATGCTGTTAAAATAAATGTGTAAATAAGGCTGGGTTTAACTATGTTTATATCTCACATTATTTTCCTATAGGACATATCAAGTTATATTATGCAGTGTAATCTCTTCAACAACCAAGACATCCTTTTTGACTTGGTGGAACAAACTACTTCTGGCCTAATTTTGCAGAGATATGCACAAGTACTTAACTTCATGTGCTGTACCTGGTCTCTCTGACTACTATGGAGCTATTCAATGAACGCAGAGTTAGAGTAGCTAGAATTCTTCACAGAATCAGTACCCAGGTTTGTAGAACATGTGCCTTTAAGAAAGTTAATTTCTAAGAAAGATAATGCCAAACAGAAATAACTTTCCTATACTGACCTTTCTACATGTCAAAAGATTTAAAATCTAGCCCTTGAAACTCCAATCTCTGAAGAAAATTAGTAGCTAGAATTATCAGCAAAAAGCAGACTGTCTGAGGTAGAAGATAGAGAGCTGGTATCTCGGAAGAAAGGAGAGTTACAAATTCTCAAATGATGAAATTTTATTTAAACCCAAATTCTTCATTTCTGTATTGTTACGTATGATCTTCCTGTAGGAGCTTTAATAATTCCTTTCAGTCACTACTATATTCAACTAGACTAAAAAGAGTACAAATAGGTTAGAGAAAAAAAGTTTACTGTAGTGAGGAAAAGCTCTATTTTTTTTTTTTTTTTCTGATGGGCTGCTTAAGAATAGGAAACTTCTTACTTGTTTGGAAAGAAATCCACATAAGACAACCATGATTTACAGCAAAATTAAATAAAACAATTTTATGCCTACTGACGGTGCTGTTCTGACAGCACTGTATTTACCAGATTCACATCTGCTATTACCTAAGTCTTTCCCAAAGTCCAAGAGGATTCTTGCAGAAGTAGTACACAATAAATTTTACTTAAACTTCAGCTTCTGAAAAACTGCTGTTTATTTTCTTTTGCCAGGAAGTTTCAATACCTTTCTGAATGGAAGTCTTCCAGGTTTGATAAACAAAACCAAACTCTTTGCTAAGAACGAGGAGGAGAAAGGCTTAGTATGCTGTATTGGCTTGGATGGCTACACAGCTTTTGGAGTAGGTCATTCCTCTTCTGCCAGACACCTCCTTATTAATGCTGTTCTCTACCCACCTGCAAACTGCCATACCTAATTGTTGAAGTACCTGTAGTCTGGGCAGAGAGCAAGTTATATTACAGACCGATGTGGAATAAACTAGGCTGAGATCAAAATCCCAAGACCTTTGTTGCAAAAGTTCCAGCAAAATTATTTTCTTCTGATGTGCTGTTTCTTTCAATCAGTATAGCTGATACAGCATTTCTTTCGATTGGCCAAAGCTACTGCTCTTTTTGCACTTTCATCTTTTTTCTATGTTCAGTTCTTTCAAACGCAAGTTAAGTTCTAGTCCTGAAGCACAAACATAGCGCATCAATACCAGTCTGAAAGACCATGCCTCTTTCCCTTCTAAGTTTCAAGAGCTGTTAGACTGCTATTATTATTCCTACCAAAAGGACTGAATTTCACTTTATGTCTGAAAGTTTTGATTAGCAACTCAAAAAGCAGTGCAATTTACCTGTCTGCAAGCAATTACTGAATGACTTTCTCTACATTTATGAAGGACACAGCATACCAAAGGTTTTGTATATGTATTTCCCTCAGATTGCTACACATATTTCACAATACTATAAAGGAGCTTAGTGGTATGCAGCAGCAGTTACACTTGTCTGTATAAAAATGTACGCAGACAAGAAGTATGAGTGATCCAGTATGAGCTCTACTCTCAGTAATCCTTCTGAAAGCATCCCTAATAAGGTAAAAAAATCCCACTGAATGTCCTTTACCTTATTCCTCAGAGTCAAAAACCCAAGGCTGAAAAACTGCTTCATTGCAAAGAATTCAAAACTGTACCAAATACTACTTCACTTTCTTCCTTCCCAAACATATGAAGTTTACAATTTCTTTTATTCTATACTGAAACTGGTTGTTATAAGCAATTACTTCAGTAAACTTCTATAGCACAGCCATATCCTCTAACAGATGTACAATTATGTGCAAATATTTAACATACAAATTTCTCAGGTAACTATTTTTAGACCCTAAGACAAAAATGATGTCTATGACTCAAAGTCATGGCCCTGACATTATTAAACTTTTTAAAAGTACTTTTCTGCAGGTTAGCATTGACCCATTTCAATATATTAGCCCTCTCTTCCCAAGAGCTCTCAAAAAGACAGGAGCCCCCATGAAGTCAGAATAAGATTTAATGTTCAGTGTTACTATAGCTCAATGAATTTAGCTCTCATCCACAGCAGGAATTAGGCTGAGAGCCCAACTGGCTGTTACTGTCCATGTAAACATTCACTGTTATAACTTTGTATAAGACAATGACTTGGTTTGCTTAACTACTATATTAATATCACTATATATTATCTGTGAAGTTTTTAAATTGAGAAAAATACTAGAGAAAGCAGAAATTGGACCTGGTCATGATTTTGTCACTAAATCTTTAAAACAGACATAAACGGTTTAGCAGACACTTAATAAACTGCACATATTCATCCCTCATATGTTGACAGCATAATAGTTAGGATAAACAAATACAATTTCAGAAATATATCAGCACGAAATACTTAATACAGTCTTAAATAAACATCAAAACTTCATGCTTAAGTCACAGCTCACATTTGCACTTTAATGAGGCTTCAGGCTGTGTTAGCATCCACAGCAGCAGAATGCCAACTGGTTGCTAACAGAAAAGTGTTTAAATATACAAAATTTGTTAAAAGTAATTTCCTAAGGTGTCATACATTACCTACCTCAGCTTCTAAGCTACGTTAGAAGTTGGACAGGAAATTGAATTCAAGAACTATACCCATTTCAGAACAGCCTTATTTTGTCTTAAAAATCAAAAACAACAACAAAAAAACCCCCCAAACCCGCCACCACTCTATCATGGAACCCAAGATACAGGACAGGGGACACAAAGAAGAAAAAATGTCAAGACATCACACTCTTCCTGTATTTGTTCAATTTGAGCACGGTACACACAACTCACGTTCCAGCAACTAGAAACACAGATTGTAAGAGTAGCACACGTCTCAGAAAACCAGTAGGATGCAAACTATGTAACTACAGACTTCTTAAAAAAAAAAAAAAAAAGAAAAGAAAAGAAATAGCAGGGGAAGATTGGCAGGTTACGCTTATTAGGTCATGCAGAGTACATACCGAAGCAACTGCATGCTTCGAGTGTAATTCTGACTTGTACAAAGGCAAGTTCAATATCTAAGTTGCTAAGGAACTCCTATGGGTTACCTGATTTGCCAGAATTTCTGCTTTCACTATAAATGATACATTCAAGATGATCAACATTGACTGTCCTAAAACAATCAGGATGGTATGTGCCTTAAAAATAGGCCACATATCAAACACTGTCAACTGTAAACTACAACATCGTGTATTATAAACACACCATATTACAATATCCTCTCTATTGTAAAGCATCTAATTAAAAAGGGAATTAGTCTTGTGCTCCTCTCTTAAAAGACAGAAAAGATAACTTTTTGATAATATACTGTGGAGAGATACCCAAAGTCAGAGTTTTCTCATCCCAAAAGAAAAACTATTAACTTAAAAAAAAAAAAAAAAAAAAAAGAGTATCAGCACCATAGTCAGTAACTTCAGGCCTAGTAATCCAAGGAGATACGGCAATGCCAATAAGCTAACAGGTATTATGTGAGTAGGTTATCTCAACAGGCACAACACACTAATTTACAAATGTTTACCCTGCAGTTTGTAACAAAAAACCCCTCAAAACATACATTATTGCCTACAGCTAAGATTTCTGTATTTTATTAGATCTGAGCATAAATTCCTTTTTAAATGACAAAGTAAGCTTTTTTGATTAGTTTTCCAGCTGACTAGAAACATTACTTGTGTCAGTTATTTACCTGCATGGTTCAGTGTGCAATATCAAATGAAAACTGACTTCTAATTAAACCAGGAATCCATCCTAGTACTCGGCAGTTTTTCTGCTGAAAATTAAACTTGAAAAACTCAAGTGCTTCATCTCAGTCTGGACACTGTGCTGATGCACTAAGTTTCCAAAAATACATAAAATACAAAAATAAATACATGCTTTAAGGTGCACCATGGTTTTAATGGTTACCAAGCAACAAAGAGTGGGCACTGGACAGAAATGCTTTCTTCTTAGAGGCACACAAAGAGAAAAGCATTATCACGATACTCCACTCACAAGCTCAGATAAAGACAGATAGCTCCACATCCCCTAGACATTAACCCTACCTAATTATAGGCAGGTATTTAGTGGAATGCACAGTAATTATAGAAGCTGGTATCTCCTGATTTCTCTCCCCAGCTACAGATCCAAACAGCTTTAACGTCAATGTATAGAGAGTCAAAGGCTCTATGTAAATAACAAAACATCATAGAAGAAAGGCATTAAGACACAAGCTCAAAACACCACAGAAAAAAGCAGCAAGATTAAATGGAGAAAAAGCAGAAATGGGAGAACACACACACAATAGCATTGCATTGCATGATGCTTTTTTAATTAAAGCTTCCTCTGTTCTCCAGACATGTATTTGAAAATAGAAGATTTTTGAATTAATACCCAACTCATATGGCTTATGAAAAAATACAGAATGGATTCATCAAGTTGAAGGATTTGGAATAAACTGTTGCTGACTATACCCTCTCTTCCAATCACCAAATATGTGAGTGGAGCTCTTTTTCAAAAAAACTGTGCCTTCATGTCAAAGCACAAGTTATTTGTTACCAAAAAGCCACGAACATTTAAAGGAGTTTGCAGAGCTTTTGGCCAAGACGACAGTCTTTCAAGTATTACACCATTTCAATCAAGCAGTTCTAAGGGATGAAATACACTCTTTCTTCTCATGGATCCTCAATCCTGATTTCTAATAATGAAAAAAGCTGCAACTCTGAAATGTGCTTGCATATGCCAGAAAGCATACTTCAAGATATCTGGACTTTTAAATTGCCGGTAACTATGACCTGAAGTATCTTCAAACATAGGTAAATTGCAAATACAATTAATAGAAATTCTACATGTTAAACAAAAGACAGGGCAATAGTTAGAAAAGTGCTTTTTGTGTCATTTACTTCATAATGACAAATTAAATTAAAAAAAAAAGGAACCATTTTAACCTCTGATCTTAGGATAAAATTTCAACTTTCATCCATGGCGAGTGAACAGAACGTAAATCACTAGCAAAAACGGCAGGCACTTAAATGGTAATACAGCAGACTGCCACGACAATCGAAGTCAGTTATCCTCTTCACATTTTAGATGCCAAAGTTGTTTTACTGAATATGCTCAGATGGTTTGGCCCAGCAGTTCCCTATTAACAAGTTGCTGCCTACAGCAGTACTGCTTCCTGAAGGATTTTCTTTTTTTTTTTTAAGCCAACAGCAGGACTGCTTTCAGAACAAAACCAGTAAATGTAAGAGGGATGCTATGGACTCTAAGTGAAAGTAGTATCTTAGTGAAGAAAAAGTTAAAGGTGGAGTTGACCCAATGATGAGAGAAGTGCACTACCCTTCCTGTAAGTTATTCTCCAAGCAGAAGCATACAATGTCTGATCAGCAAGCTGCAGATGGCTCTGTTTAAATGCCATCTCCACAGCGTAAGTAAAAATGTGCAATATTAACACACGTGATATTGGTTAAAAACAAAACAAAACAAAAACTACTTCATATTACAGGTGCTTAATAAATGTTTGTTTTCTTAACTCACTTAAAACCAGAACTCAAAAAATGAATCTGTTAAGTCTAGCTGGAATAAAGGTCTTGAGCTGGTTGAAGTAAGAACCGTCTTCAGTCTCAGTGGCTTAATGAAACGTTGTAATGCTTGCAGACAGATATCTGAGATGGGGCAGATCCAGTTGCCACAGGTCCATTTAAGTGTGGATGGGTTTTAACAATATGACTAGGAAAATGAGATGTACAACCTTTTGCAACAATTAATTCTTGCTTAATAGTACTATTAAAAGCAGAGAATAAAGACTGAGCATAAAGTGTTATTCATTCAGCTACATCATATTGCTTGTATACATACTTGATGATTTAAAAATAATGGCCTACAACAAATCTACATTAAACCTCAGACTAACATACAGCTATCAATCAGTGTCATGGCTCAGAATTAATAAAAATACTTAGAACACAGTTGGGAAAAAGGTCATTCATTTCGACAATAAGATGAAAAGCCAGTCAAATCATAGTCTCAATTCTATCTCACTGATGTGCTCGGTAATTTTGGAGGAAAGTTATCCTGAAAACAGCTTCCCCTGGATATCTATTAACCCATTTTCTCTTATCTTCACTATCCTGGGAAAGAAATTCATAATGCATTCTCCAGGATGGGACTGGACATCACAGCCAGAGCAATTTAGAGAGGTCTCACTCAGGAAAAAAAGGCTTTATTTTCAAAGGAAGAAATGTAAAAAGAAATTTCATTTTTCTGTGTGGAAAACATCTATTCTAAAGCTAGCGTTGCTTTTCTTAATGTACGATAACCTTGGAATTCTGCTCCACAAATATGAAATGCAAAACAAAAACACTGGATGCCCACAGGAAAGTATGCCAAGAACATAATAAACCTTTTCAAAACATTCAAATTTTATAAACTCTGTAACTTTTCAAGAACAGGATAATTTAAATCCCTACAATACTTCTGAGTATTTTAAACTATATGTGTTGTGTATATATATACATACATACTATACATATACATGTGTGTATGTATGTATCCAACAATCTTTATAATCACTGATACCAAAGACCTTTGATAACCTATAAGCGGCTAGCAAGTCAGAAGGGAAACAACTTCCTCCAGGTAATGTGTTTGCAGATGTGTAGAATATACCTAATCAGAAAGAAAATTATTTTGAAAAAATCCTTGAAGTATTTTTCTTGTTTTGAGGTGAACTTTGTTATTTATGCTGCAAAAAACACATATTAGTCTCTTCACTGCTTCAGTTTTTCATAGACAATCCTGAAACAATCTCAATAAAATTTGCAATTAATTCTGTAAAATGTCACAGAAAAAAATGACACTGATACATTTACATTGATTGCAAAGAGAACTTAAATCACCATTGTGAACTCCAAGTCTCTCCTGCTGTACCTCAATTGCTCCTTAGAAAGGCCAACTGCTACTGTGTATGGCCAAGAAATTGGGAATGCTTTGAATCACTTTTAGAGCAGTGCTGTGTATTTCTGTTCATGAATACAGCCCTTAAATATTCCAGAAATCTCACCAACTAGTGAGACTCACTAGTGACTCAGGTTAGCATTAAAAGAGGATGGACCTAGAGCCAAGACACTTACCCCAGAGTTACAGCAACTGTGTTGGCTTATCATATGCCTGAACAGGTACAGAACTCCACTGCAAAGCTAAGAATGAGCTCTTCGGGGTAGGTGGTAATCGACTGTCCCTAGTAATCATTCATAACCTGAAGGTTGCATTCAGCCTATGTTTCTCCTACTGTAAGGTGAGAGCTGGAGAGCTTAACAGTCACTAAATAGCAGTAAGTTGAAACAAGAAAACATACCTTCACCAGACAATTTTTGTGACCTGGAACAGACCCATTTACATAAATAATGTCATGTTTTGTGTTGACTCTCCACACCTAGAAGGCAGAAAAAAGATATTGAGACTATTTTTAGACAACATTCCCAGCTTTACAAACAGTAGCCCAGTGAAGCACAAACTGATGAACTGCAGGTAGAACTCTGGGGAAGAAGAATGTTCTGTGTAGACTTAAACTTGCCACAGAATTCAGTCACATGCTTTCCTAAGTGGATAGCTTTCTAATGAAGGAGTGTTAATTAGTTTTAAAGGGCTTACGATCAGCCTACATATGATAAGTCAGCCCTTCACCCAGTATAAAACCAATTTAAACTCGCAAGTCTCTTTTCTCTATTACAGCAAGAGCTGTTGTAAAAATTACGTGACAAATTAAGACAAATATATTCATGAAAATGCTATTGCAAACATTTTTGAATTTCTTAATTCTATGAGGTGCTCAACTGAACACGCACATTTTCTAGTTACAAAACATTAGTTTTAATTAGCAGAGAGCAGCAGCACACACTTTCACAAAGTGCAGGTTAACAGCCTTTTCGCACAAACAGCAGATTTTGCCTGCAAAGACAGAGAATGGTAGCAGTAATAGCTCAGGCACTGCTGCAGGTATGCACACATAAGAATCCAGACAGAAACCATAGTCCCCTTTATGCACAGGAAACTGAAAGGCCATTATAAAGTAATGACGTCAAACAATTCAGACTTGGGCATTTGAACAAGCAGAACAGGCACTAAGACATTAACTGAAGGTCTCACGAAGCCTGATGACTTTCCCACTTCAAAGGCAGAGATCAAGGGACACAGTGACAAACATGTCATATGTGGTAGTGTTACCTGAAACCCCAGTTCCCAAGGACTGCACAGATGCAAAATGCAGTTCAGATGTCTTCTTTTCTTTGTAAGCCACAAAAAGACAGGAGCACATATTCGCTGCCTATGTCTTTTCAGCTTTCTTACTTAAAGACGTAGTCATGATCCTGAATTCTGAATCTGACAGGAATGATGGATGGTACACCACCACAATGCTATACAGCAAAGTTCATTGCTTGGCAATGCAACCACCTTATACACATTCTAGTACACTCCGAACTCACCTTTAATCCAAAAGATGTCCTGTAAATGTTACCCATTTTACCAGGCATTTTCTTTCCACGGTAAACTTTGGAAGCTTTCTAGATAGAAACAAAGCTCAAAAATTACATAACTGCAAGGGGCACATTTACAAAGCGAAGAGGAGCAGCAAAGAAAATATACTGGTATTTACAACATTGAAAATATTCAATATTGATTAGCATTTTAAATACCTCCAGGTTAAGTATTAATCTATGTGTTATCTGAAATATTTACCTCAATAATAAAAACACTACAAAAATGCTGTATCAACAAAGAGATTCTAGCTTTGCTTGACAAAAATATTTGTAGATGCAGAGCAAAATTTTCATTTATTCCATATTTTTATTTGGTGCAAAGCAGTAAAAGGTACGGTTTTCTAAAACCTCTGTCAGCATAAGACTCTTGCCTATAACATGGAGAGCAGTGAGTGACAAGCTTGCTTAAACTATGTGTGGATTCCATCACAGAGCTCCAGAGCAGTCCTGATCCAGAAGGCAGCCAAAATTGAGTTAACTGTAGCTCCTCCTCTCTCTCCCCTAATCCATAAGTTTTATAACAAATCTTCTACTGATGTAGAACAGTTTTTAAAGATGTATTTTTCAGAAAAGAATTTAAAATGACACTCCCTCCATTGCTCTAGTTTCTGTATCCCATTTTCATTTGGATGGGTACAACTTGGAGAACAAAGGTAGGAAAAAAAAGGCAGGAATAAGCACAGTAATTTTCAGTTCTTCAGCATTACCTAGGGATTTATCTCAGTATCCTACATCATCCTGTTATAATGTTTGGGACAAAGTTTTAAACGCATCCATTTCCCAAGAGCTTTTAAATAAATATTGATTATAGTTTGAAACTTAAAAATATTCCTCTGTCCTTGCCTGAAAAACATTAAGGGGCCAACAAAACATTTTGGCAATGAAAGAGTTAATTAACTGGCCAGACAAGGTCACAAAGCAACTAGGCTTGTACAGCACAGTCAGCTACCTTTCCAAAACAACAGCAGAATAACCACAATTTAAAACAACTGGTAATCCTTTCCAATCTATAAATTCTGTAATAAAGGATTTTTAGAATTCTCTTCAGATCACTAACACTATTTATCTCAGCTATACTACCAAATACCATAATTTGCTTGGTTAAAACATCTGTTTTACTTACTAACAATACAACATATTCATAATTCAAAGCATAAGAGAACAGTTATTTGCACTGTTTCTGCACTGTTCATTGGTTTCTGAAATTCCTCTGCTAGCACAGAGTGGACAATAGACTGGAAAGTCTACTAGTCTAACAGCCAGCTATTTTGAAATAATTCATTTTTAGTGAGCAGTTCCAAAAATACTGGGGAAGAGTGTATACAACAGGAAAAAAAGAGAAGAAATAAGAATCCTCACATTGGTAGATATTGCTCCAGGACGTCTGTGAGTTTTAGTTTGGCCATGGCTAGCAGGCTGGCCTTTAAATCCCCATCTTTTCATAACACCTTGAAATCCTTTACCAATTCTGAAAAGAAAAATAAAGGAAAAACCTGGGTTAATCATACTTGAAATTCCTGGCCATGAACAATAACTTTGGCCAGGCTCCTGATCTTTTTTACCTGTAGCAAAGCTCAGCAGTCAGAACAAAATACTTTAAAACCAATATTCTATATCATAAACATATTCTAAGGCACTGCTTAACGTTGTTTAGAGAGTAAAAGCCACCAGAAGAGAGTCAAATAGGCAAAAAGGCTAACTAAAAGCTCCTTGCTGTGATGGTCCTCAATACAAGTTACTAGAGTATATTGAAGCTCTCACCAATGTTAAGATTAGATACAAGAAAAACAAAATAAATAAAGAGTAAGTGAATAATAACCTATACCAAAACTTAATAAAAGGCGCTAAGTATCAAGAGAGGAAAATCAGGGCTGCTAAGAGAAGCATCCAAATAAGCAAATCAGCATTTCTTTACCAAACGACAATAGGTTCATCTCATAACAGCCAACTCCAGAAAATAGCTTTATGTGCGGTGAAAATGCATAACTCTTCTGATCTGGACTCATCTGACACATAAGGTCTAAAATCAAACAACAAATGAATGCATCTTCAACATCCATGCCTTAATCTTTGAGGCAAACGGTAATATTACTGGCTTTGGAGTTCTGTGTTTACCACAGGGACAAACTCAACAAGAAAACTGCCTTACTGTTACACAAAAGAAAAGCAGATTAAAGCGTGTTTAAACCTGCAGCACTGTCAGTTTCCCAGAGGAAAAGTCTGCCCACAGGGTTTATAGCTGCACCGATTATTTGATTCATTTAAACAAGATGATCCTTTTCCTCCAATTTACAGAAACCCTCACTCGGCTAAGGCACTTTGCGAAGGCACAGTCCTATTAGCTTAAGCATTAGAACCATCCAGCCAAACCCAAGAAAACAAAATTGCGTACAAGTATGCATACTGCATGTGCTGTATATATGGGCAACTTTTTGCTGACTCGTCAACTTATAAAAGTAATACCATTAAAAACTAGAGAAAACACATGAATGCTGAAAACATCATCATTCACAAAACCAGATTCTTTTCTCTTCCGCTTGGACAGCTCTCCCTAGAATTGCACTCCTTTGAGTTGCCTTAGCCAACCAGTCAGGCTAGAGTCAAAACCAGACACACGAAGAATCTTTAAAAGCAGTGAACCATCAGGAAACACGACTTGTACAACCCCAGCATCCATCTCATGGCTTTCCTCTTTCCTTGTTTGAACCTATTGGTGTAGTCCAGTGAAATCTGGCAGAGTAGAAAGGCACTTAGTCTACTTGCTTGAAATCAAAATCTTTGGTTAGAAAGAGTACTCATGTTTTTTGCTCATGCCCTACACCTAAAGGAATGCTAGAGCATGACCAAAACAGCCATCTGTTCCTTTTGGCCTGCCAGCTGGCCACTCAGCACACAAGCGCCTGGTACCAGCAACAGTGTCTTTCCCAGCCAGGAGACGCTGTCGGAACAGAGGGACACAGGGAGGGTCGGGAGTACAGCCGGGAACTGAAGGTACCTGTGGGAGGGAAGGCCAGGGGTACCTGGGATCAGGAACACAGGACAGAGCCAAAGGAAGCAAGGTTTCGTTGCATCAGCATTTCATCAATCAGCTTATTCTAAAAGCTTGCAGTAATGAATAGGGATAGTTGTAAAAAAAACAACAAAAAAAACCCCAGTTGTTGACAATATTATTTGAAAAATACTCATGCTTTAAGAATGGCTCAAACTCCATATTATTATACATCTGTAGATTGCTGAGGCATTAGTAACTTTAAAATACATAACAGCAACAAAACTCTATGAAAGCTTTTATGTATTCTGCAAAAATATTATTTTTCTTTAATCCAGTCTTTCATCTACTGTAGGCCACGTTTTTCAAACAGACTGCTTCTGGCACCTCTAGCTGCAAGATGGAATTAAAAAACTCTCCAAAACCAACTGCAAGTGGGTCACATAACAACAGCTGCGCAGTGACCAGAGAGAGCAGACTGACGGCATGATTAATTCTTTAGCTGCAAAAATGTACTTGCAATTCACAGAAAACCACACAAGCATCTGAAGTTACCGTTCCAAAAGAAAATGGTACTGTCAACTTTAATCAAGAAGCAAAATCCCTGATGTCATGAAACCACTTCAATACCTCATTCAGATGGTCCGTTTTTTAAACATGAACGATTTAACATGCTACAAATTGTACTTTTTATACAATATAATCAAAAACAATCCTGCTAGAAAGAGTTTATACTTTTAAAAGGATGCACTGAGAAAAAAGTTACTTTATCAAATGTTAGAAGATATCTTCAAAAAGGGATGATTATATCTTAAGATGGCGTTTCTAGCATTTAATAATTTATGCAATGAGGCAACAGAATACATTAATCTGTGTTTTGGTCTCCTTTCCAATGCACAGATTTTATAAAATGGAAGCCTTAGGAAATTTATAGAAAGTATGGCCAGACTAAAAGAGAGTACTCTGGTAAACTTTCAACTTCTCATGTATCTACTGAACTACAATATGAAAACAGTCTCCAACATCTGTAATATTCTGTGATAAGGTCAAGAAAGAAGCTTCAATACTGAAAATAGAATGATAATGTAATTTTTAATGCTTTACTATCTACCGAAGTTCTTTCACCATTTCAATTCATTTTTAGAATAGTTTCATTTTTTTCATTGTGAAGAACTAATTGGAGGTCTCTGAATTACTTACAAATACAGTTTATCTTGCAACTTTTCTGAACATTAATTTTCTATTCAACATGACTCATAACCACTGTCGTGATTTAAAGCAAGTTCGCCATAAGAAGCTGTAGTTTTGTTTCATTTCCGTTTTTCAAAAGAAAGAACACACAGTGTATAATATTCTTTATATATACATATATATACATATATACAAGAATATACAGTGTATAATATTCTTTAAGCACATGTCAAGATGAAAAACAATTATATGGACAGCATTATATTTTCCTAACCTCATCCTTTATCTGAAAAAGAGTTGGGAACAGAGTATTAAACTACAGGTTTATGTAAATCAAAGCAAACTTTAAAATAAATAAGGGACTACTCACACCAGTTTAAATCAAATTCTGTAAGAAACATTGTTCAGCTAGGCATTCACTAGCTCTGCCACTGTATCTCAATCATTTCAGCAGAACCTAACCTAAGACCTTCTTGATGTGACTGTGATCTGCTCTCAGACAAGTGCTGGATTTCTGTACTATGTGCAAAGCAAAAAAAAATTATGAACAAAAAATTTATCTTTATTGCTAACACAAAGATTTTACATTCTTCCAGTAACTGTATGAACCACAAAATGTTTTTTGATGCTAACAGTCACCTTAAATAAACAAGGCAGATAACTTAAGATGCAGGCTGTTCTTTCAGAAGAAACAGTACAGAAAACCAGAAAAGAACTTATATAGTTTACAGAATTTATATAGTTTACATTTGTCTTAAACCTTCTGAATTCTATCAAAAAATTAACCAGTACTTATAAGAATATATTCTTGTCAACTTCTGAACAGATGTCAGGTGTCAGATCTTAGTATCAGGTTTATTGGTTTCAAACGGTTTAATTGCCTTTTTCACCTTCCTTAAATCACTAAAAGTGAATGTATACGGCAAGTATCATTAACAAAATACAAAAAAAACCCCAGCCCCTCAAGACTAAATCTAAAGCAACATTTTCCAGAGTCAATGAGACAGAAATATTCCAAATGAGAATACCAGCTCTTTTATTACTTAAAAAGCCTCATGAGTTCATTTCTAACAAAGTTTTTAACATTTAGTGTGAGCTAGACAAATCAAAAGACAAAAACATATAGTTATCACATCTGCAATATACCCTATTTTAAAATGTAATTTCACATTAGCCAAAGTATGCATAAAAGATTCTGATCAAGACATGTACCTCTGCTGGAGCTCACTTTGCTTCTGGTAATCTGCATCACCTTTTCATTTAAGAATGATTCAAAAGAATTCCTGCTTTCCCCTAGAAAGTCCCAACTACTGGTATCTCATTACATCTTGTTCATTACATGTTATAAAGTCTTAAAAGGAGATACAATACAATTCCAATTTGGAATAAACTCAAACTTGCATAAGAAGTAGTATAACTCTGAAATAACATAGTTCTGCTAGCTCCAAATAAAGACTTTTCAAAAAACATTAAGGCTTGTCAAACCAGGCTCTTAATCCAGAACCATATATTACACAGAATTAATATCTACATTTCACTCTGAGGAGGTCAAGTTACACGTGCAGTATCTCAGATAATGTTATCGAGAAGCTGTGTTCAATTAGAACGTTTGTCATCCCATTTATACTGTTGAGATTTCTGTATGCCATCTTCTGACTGTTGTCCTAAGAGCTTGGCGTGAATCAAGGATTATTTTTGTTCTGACAACAGTAACATTAGACACAGCATCTGAGCAGGCAAGCTTGCATGAGACCTATCTTAATTAGACAGGATAAATATATTACCAGTCTTATGCCATACAGGGAATTTCAGCATATCAGTGATTCCATTAAAGCATGCTTACCTGTGATCCATAAAGAAATCATAGGCAACAATCAGGAATATGCAAAACTAAGACTAATGCAAAGGCTAAATGAAATGAAAATAATGGTTCTGTAGAATTAAAAACAGTTGTTCTAGTCTCACCTGCAGGAAAGCAGCTGTTAAAGTCAAAGTCAATCACATAATTTTGTACAGAGCCTTATTTTCCAGGTTTAAGTAAAATGACAGTATCTAATTAGCCAACATTTATTTACAAAACTACTGGAATAAAGCACTCTCATTAAGCCACAATTTAGTTTGCTGCTAACTCTTCAAACCTAGCAGATTTAGAAGACAATTATTTAGATGCTGTAAAGGAGAAGAATTACAACTAGTTAGTCAAATAATTTTAGAAAATTGTAGAGTGTATTTTCAGGTTTGAACTATACAGTTAACCTAGCAAAGGTTAAATAAGCTGCTAGCTCTCCACAGTCGCCACCTACTTCTTATACATTTCAAAGGAAATTACTATTTGCTTTTTCTTTGTATTGGCAGAATTTCTGATATTCCAATGGCTTCCTGAAATATCCCTGAAACAGGCTGTAAAGCAGCAGGAAAGGGAACTAGCAACACAACCTCTGATCTAGCAACTATGAAACTTAAGGACTGAGCTTTTAAATTGCTTAAAATAAATATTAAGGAAAACATTTCACGCTGAAGATAGACAGCATGCAGACATGCAGGCTGTCTACTGTCAGTGTTTAAAAGCTACTCATACTGTGTTGAACAAATTACAAGACTTGGAATAAAAACAAACTGCATACATCTTTAACTAAGCCTTCTTGTTTCCATGACGGTGATTTTCTCACTGAAGTATAAATGAATCAAAACATTTCAAAAGAATTAGACAAAAATGTATTTTCAAGGAGAGTTCAAAAGGAGACAACCCAAAAAGGGAAAAAAATCTACACTTTGGTAACCAAATCAAACCAAGGTCCTAACCAAGACTTCTGAAATGCAGCAACAGTAGTTTGTTCAGACCACAGTAACCAAGAACAGCTTCCTAATTTTTGTAAGGAGCAACCTACACAGGGATGAGGAACTCCTTGTTTAACAAAAGCAGGTCCAATAATCTCCACAAAATAATTACTTGAGTTATTCCATCTTTCTTGCCTTTCAAAGTAATACATGCCTATATTTTAAAAAGGCTGAGTCATTTAGAGCAGATCTACAATGCCATGCAAAGAGTTGAACAAAATCAAGATATGCTTTTAATAGCTCTTCTACAAAGGTAAGCCATTCAACTTGCGCAGCGGCAGAATAAGCTGCTGTGAGTTGAAGGCTGTTCACTGAAGACAATCTAGAAGCTGCACAAATAATATAACAGGTCCAAGTATTACATAAGCAAGTTTGACATAGAAAAATACTACTTCCAGTCAATGACTTGTCTTCCTTAGATCGAAATTTTAGATGTAGTAAATAGATTTTCAATAGGCTGCCCTCACAGATCTGCTCGGGTACATTAGAAATGGTGGCTCTGCTACACTGATACAGTCAGCTTCCCTATATATACACAAGAATAATAATAGGAACAATATTCAACCTTTGTAAGTATTACACAAAAAAGATAATTACAATGCATGATATTTCAACAAAGCCTGTTAGGTATTAACTCCATTATACAAAAAAATAAACATCAAATGGAAAATGTCATCTTGGAATCACAATATAACAAAAATGCACTTCACTGAAACACTGAGATAACAGTTTAACTCTCTTAGGCAGTAGAAATTATGCATGTAATAGAATAGGCATGACTAGTCTTTGTGGCAAGGTGCCAGTTATTCTTTTGACACCCTCTACAACTTGAGCTCTAACTTGGCATTCACAGTGGTCTGAGAGGAAAACATTCCTCCCACGTTAAAGTAAAAGATCATTAGTGGTTTGCTGGCAGAGGAGATGAGCTGTAATATGAGAGAAAACAATATAGGACTGTGACAGCAGGACTGTTGTCCTGCTAAATGTCTTGCTGTATCACTGTCTTGCTACTTCTCATTCTGTCCACACACTTCCATCTCTCTTTGCATCTCTTCACCAGATTGAAATTAAGCACCTCTTCTGAGAGCTAATGCCTCTCAATATTTATCCACCACCTCTACGTACCACATCTGCTGCATTATAGAGCTCCTGGCCTGTGCTAAGCTTGAGCACCTTTTTTCAAGCTGTTTATCAAGACTGTCGGTGCTAATCGTACACTTGTTACATGCAACACATGCAGGACCATGCCCTAACAGTACTATTTGCTTACTTAAGGTGCTCAAAATCAAAAGTGAACTTCAGTGAAAAAGAGAATTTGGTATTTTTGACCCAATAGTTGAACGGACTTCTATTTTCTGCCACTCCCCTTGCAACTGAATTTTGGCTTTTGCTAGCCATGAGTCCCAGCCAAAGCAAGGCGGGGGAAATCAACCCACTTGAAAGATGTACGCTACACATTAAAATGTTAGGAACCTACGTTTTTGCAGTAACATCCACGAACTGCCCTGGGCGGAAGTGAGCAGCATACAAAGGAGTACCTTCAAAAGAAGAGGAAAGATGTTCAACTAAGTGCTGAAAACCACAGATCAGTATTGAGTCATTATCATACAGGGTAGAAGACAGTCACGGGAAAGGAAATAAAACTTTGTCTTGTATTCATGTATTATTTGCTCTTATTTATAAACCTTCATTACAAAATCAGGTGCTTTGTAATTGCTACTTAAGCAAATTTCTCAGTTGCTAGCCCAATTTCAGATGGGTAGGAGAGCAGACTTCGGACTTTACTTAGAAACGTTGCAATTCAAACACTTACAGACAAAGTCTATGTTAAAAGAAAGATTGTTTTTTTCCTTCAAACTTGAGACTGTGATAAAAGCACAGTTTCATCCACTGGGGAATTATGCATATGCTACCTTTTAGCAGAATTTGTGCTACTGTAGGGCACTGACATCACTCATCTGAACACCATTACTCATTTGTGCCTAAGTGCTTGTAGGATCAAAGCTTTAATTTTAGTTAAGGAGTTACTCTGTCTTCAGGAATTTTTGTTACCCAAATGCAATATTCTACTCTTAACAACATTTAAAAAGAAAACAGAATTGAAAACTTAGGTCATTATAACGGCTGTAATCCAAAGATCCATGCAGCTGCAGCCTTAACAGAGTTTCCAGCCTAATTTAAGTCAATAAATAAAATTCCATCACTTCCTCATGTCTGCGTCCATTTTCATGCTGTTTTCAAATCTCTGTATGAATTTAAACTGGAATGACGTAAATCTCTACTAAGTCTCAAGCATAAAAATCCTCATATTATGTTCTTTATATGATGCATACATGCACAGGGAAAACAGCCTGTCAACAGCAAGCAACTGAAATAAAGTGAGAAATGTGAAGGATGCTATGGACATTTTATTTAGACACTAATATACACACACACACACACACACACACACACACACACTGCAAAATCAATTTATTGAAAACTTGCATTTCTGCTATATCTCAAGCCTTTGCTTCTATTTATCATCCAGACTTCCCTTCATGCCAGCATGGATATTTATCAGTTGGCACACTGTCTTAGAAATCTCTTTCAAAAAACTTTATCTACTGGCATATACAGCTGTAATGCATTAGGACCTCCTACTCTATGTAACTCTTGGGAAAAAAAGGCAAACACCTACGATATTAGCAAAAAGAGGAAAATAAAAGCTACCTAAATATACAATCTAATAAATCCTTAAAAAACATAAAACTTTTTATGAAATCTCCAAACTTCTGATAGCAAATGTTCTCACTGAAAATCAGTATAATGCATTTTATTAAGTTCTATTTTGCAAGCTGCCAAAAAAAAAAAAAAAAAAAAAAAAAAAAAAAAAAAGATCATACAGGACAGCAGTCAGTCATACTTCTGAAGCAGAACTCCCCCAAAACTCAAACTATAACTTTATGCCCCAAGAAACTTTACCATGAACTTCTTAGTCTCCCTCTCATAACGACTATCAGAGAAAAATAATGCATGCATATTTATTTCCAACACTTAAGTTTACAGACATTTATTTCATAACTCGATGTTAAGACTAGCTGGTTTGGATCATACTTATTTCCTAAGCAATGGAAACACAATTCCTAGAAAAAAGAAAAAATCCTACTTCTTATTATCTAGAAAGTAAAGCTATTTCTATTATTTCTGTAAACAGTGAAAAGCTAGTTTGTGCTCAATGATAAGTAAGAATTCAGCATTTTCTGTACAAAAACAAATAAACATATGTTTCATGACTTGGTCCAAATTTACAAGAAATGGAGGACTTTAAACAATTATGCATATAGTATTCTGTAGCTCAGAAAGATTACCTGGTTTAATGATGGCATCATCTGTTACATTAAATGTTGTAATTTTCTGTTTCCGTGGTACTCCAGCTTCTCTAAAAATTTCCATTTCAGACTCAGATTTCTGTAAGAAAGAACAGACACAAAAAGAAGTGATTTTAAGATATCCAGGGATCAACATTTCACAGGAAGTGATTACAGACCATCAACACTGCCCAGAGAAACAGACATTATCATACTACACTTTCACCTTGACACAAGCATTTTAAGTCTATATGAAATAATTTAAATCTATCTTCTGTATCTGCTTTTTACGTTCTGTCAGCTAGTTACCATACAGTTACATCATATGACCAAGACATTTATGAAGATTTCTAAAATCAAAAAAGGGAAATCAGCCATTTAGAATGCACATAAAACGTATTATTCAAATAGTTTTGTAGTCATTTAAAAGCATCTTCTTTTTCAAAGCTGTTAAAAATGACTTAGCTCTACAGCATCGCAAATAACATTTCTTCCATTTATTAAAGAAAACCAGACAAATAAGGCCTCATCTTGCAAAAAAATCTGGAAAAGTTTAACTTCCCATGGAACTGAATATAGATTCTCTAGACAAAGAGGGGGGATAAAAAAAGATGCAGAATGAGTTTATGATTCATGTATTTACGATATATCAACCGCACTCAGTACCAAACCATCGCTGATTTAATAAAGAGCCCTTCATTTTAGTGAATTCGGACATAAAGTTAAAAATACTTTAAATCGTCCTCAGCTCCTTTAAACTAAACAACTCACAGAAAAGAGCTGATCATTGAGAAGATACCTGTCAGTGGAAACAATGATGCAGGAAAACTGAGGCTGCAGGAAAAAGCAATGAAGCTGATTTTTCTTCAAATGAATACTCATGGAAAGCAATTTAAACATCTGCCAGCATTGTCACACTTGGATAGTCACATCTCTGAGGTTCACTTCTCCAAAGTTCTGTGCAATTACCCCTCTCCCAAACAAAAACGTCTCTCTGTATTTTCAGAGAAAATAATGTGAACAACTTTTAAAATGTAAGTTAGTTGGTTTTGAAAACCTGTGTGTTGCCCTTCCTTTTCTTTTTAAAAATATATAAATAAGTGTAATGAGAGTAGTGGAAGTTTTGTGAAGAATGGGAGGAGCAGGATGACAAAGCATCTCTGACTTAATTGGACATAAAACAGAACTTTTGCATTTATAAACCCATCTTCCTATTTGAGGAGGAAATGTGGATTTGAAGTCTTTGAAGGTTAATATTTTTATTGAAATTGATTTGTTAACATGAACTTATAGTAGAAAACATTTAAAATACCATTTTTAGAAAGTCATCTATTAAATATAAAATCCCCTCAAAGGCCACAAAAACTTGATGAATTAATGAAAGATGACTCTCAGATTATAGTAGCATACATAAGGATTTAAAATAAATCAAATTCTTTCTCTATTAAATGCTTGCAAACCAATGCTTTATTTCCACCACTATGTAAAACTGCCTTCTTAGAAAACAGCAAGTTGAACACTGTGCTCAGCATGGATGTCTTGAAAGAACTACCACAATTGAAAGAAAGCACAGTAAAGTCAAACGGTAAAAATCACTCACTTCTAAAAGTCCTACTATACTGTTTCATTGTTCTACTTCGACAATAGAAACAGATTTTCCTCAAGCAATCAAGTCATAGAGATGTATTTCTACAAACAAAACACTGCAGTCTTTACAAAGCCTTGCATTACTGCAAAAATATTGAGTGAACTCTCAAGTGTTTGTATTTGAAGCCTATTATATCTTCCAGTATTATAGAAAAATGATCAATAAGTCAGCAGCATATAAAATATGTTTTAAAATAACTGTTAACACACTGACAAATTGTACTTTTTGAGAATATTTTGAATTAAAACAAAATCATTAAAAGACTCAGTCTAATTGTAACATAAATCAAGGTAAGAAGAAAAAAACTTATTGCTAAGAATGTGAATATTGCTTATCATTTTTAAACAATCTGACACTTAGAAGAAACATATGAAACACTCTCTGTTAATGAAATTACCAAGGGAATCATTACACTGATTTCATTAAGATCAGTAGCTGTGAGGAATCTGAGGAAGACAGATGTTCCTACGAGGAATTAGCAGAAGATGAACTGCTTATGCTAATACAATACAGAATCAGTCAGCTTTCTTTTAATTATCACATTCAGACACTTCAGAGAAAAAAAGAAACATACAAAAGTAATAAAGACAGGAATGATTCAAACCATTATTTAAACCGTAGAGAGACAACATTTGCTGGTACCTCAATAAATAAAAGGGTTCAGAAACTGCACACGCCAGATTCTTTCTTAAAAATTATGTAGTTTACTCAATGATAATTATTAAGAGCTCAGACTTAGGCCAAGTCCTGACTACAAATTTGTCTAAGAATATTTAGTCAACTTTCTTTATTAAAAAAATGTAAGTTTAACCAAATTAATTAGGAGCTAATTTGGAAAAAAACTACTTCTAAGAGAAGTATAAACATAATTCAAACCATTAAAAAACCCTTGAGTTGACATTTTAAGTAGTTCTGCTTTCAAGAAAGTTTCTCTAGCAATAAGCTGTTTAAATAGAAATCCTGTTTTCTTCCTTGTTCCCTGCATATTACTCAGAAAACTTACTGAATAACTGCTAGTGTCATCTTTATAACAATTTCAACAGTAAGCTATCTGATTAAAAATTTAAGTTTTAAACTTTCCATTCAGTAAAGCTATATGCAAGTGAACAATCTCAACAGACTCATGGAAAAATTACAACAAAAGCAAATAAAACAGTATAGCAGAGTCAACCACAGAACAATGTCATCTAAAAACTGATGGAGCCTGATGAGGTCACAACAGATCTTTAACATGTGTATCTTGCAGTCTTGGTCCCATATCGCATCCCCACAAATGTGGGGAAGACATCTGTTGTTTCTACACTACTAAGGGCTCTGCAGACTCATCCATGACCATGAGATGCTTTGCATCAAAGCAACTTCCAAAACCCACTGCCTTCTTACAGTAATAAGGGGCAAGAAAACTTCAGCAAGTTGTCCTCACCTCCTAGACTCTCAGGAAGAACAATCAGAAATAGGTGAGAAAAGACCTATATTTGTGCCACTTAGCCAAGAATTGAGACTACCATTAAAGAAAGAAGCAAGGGTGAATCTGACAAAACATCTGTTCCAAGATCTACATGTCTGCAAATGAATCTCTCAGAGAAGTCTATTCATGCTATTGTAGTACTGCAATGATGACAGAAACAACTAAACATCCAAAGCAGTTTACTTACCGAAAAAGGAGACGCATTTTTCCCTCCAACAATTAGCCTAGGTGATTTGCCACCTGAATCTTCTTTTGAAATGTACTTTAAAACATGACAATCTTGCACCTTAAAAAAGAAAAAAAAGTCTTAGAACAAATACAGCTGCTTGTACTCAGATAAACGCTATTAAGAGATTATCAAAATAAGTCAAGAAAAGCCAGTCTCAGATTTCATTTGTGCTCTTTTAAAATCAGATGCAGAATACAAATAGAGGAAAGTGCTAACTTTTTATCACACACTTTTTTCCCAACCCACCTATCTTAGGAAAAACATTAGCAGGATACAAACCATATTTTCATGAATTCTCTAGAAATCGAATCAACTTTTACAGCCACCTTTTACCTGCAAGATGTGTAAAATCTTGACCAAATGCTCCTGCAAAACATACAACAAGAAGGGTCTACATTATTGACTCCTATTCCCTTGCACTGTAAATGTGAGGTCCTTCACAGCCTCAGTTTGTTATATGGCAATAACAGGTTGGCAAAGCAGCCTCATCACAGTAATATCTGCCAGAGTACACAAAGAAGCAGCTTCAGGGCTACAAAGGCTCAGCAAGCCAGGGAAAACCAATTCCCAAGTGCCTGCAGTTGGCAAAAAGAAGTGAAGTGGGGAGTGAATCCCAGCTTTATGTTGTCCTCCCTTCTTTCCTCCCTCATGCACACGATGCACAGTTCTGCATCACTGAATATCCGACGTAGAAGGCAGACAGTTCCTAGAAAATTTAGAGTATAGAAACAGAGAAAAGGCACAGCATGCTATGCATGCTGAAAGGAATCTTTGGGATTTCCTACTCTGCAAATGTAGTTTCATCTTGCAGGAAACTTCTGGTTAACAATCTGAATACAGTACAGGAGATGAAATTCCACATGATTTATTTCACCTTAAGTAGAGTGACTACATGCTTCTCTCCTGACTTGGTCCATATTGGCATCATTCCCAATTTTATGGCAACGACACCAACTCTGATGGAACCTGTAGACCAAAACAGAACATGAATGAAACTCCACACTCAATTTTTGAAAGAGCCAGTCTCGTGACCTACAGAACATCCTGCAAAGCGTCTTCAACTCAAGACTTCTCCTAAGGGCCAGATCAGAAGAAGGTGAGAAAAAAACCTTGTGGCTAGGCTTGGAATAACCCGCTCCTTTGTTTTTAACATTACAGCAGTATACTTGCACAAATGGCCTTTGATACAATGTGCAAAACAGTTTATCATTAAGATCAGAACAAACAATGCTTCAGGCTCATTTTTGGTGAAAAAAATATGACTCCCATGTAGAATCCTAGAGCCAAATTAACTAATAAAAAGATTTCTGTAGTAGATTCCTCCCATCCCAACCTTTGCATTTTTTGTCACTGTAACTGTATAGCAGGGGCACTCTCTTAAGGCTTCTGACAGTCCACAGCTTGAAAAATAGAACACATAAGATGAAGAATAAAGCCTTTTCACTTTCAAAAATCCAAACACCTCCCTAATAGATAAGTAAATGTAATACATCAGTTCTCTAAAAAACATTTCAAGTATTACAATGTGTTATTTTAGAACATAGTTTTTAATCAAAATCATCACTTTGTGAGTGCCATTTCTGCACAAAGACAAGATAACAAACTTGGCATTCATCAAAAAGACCCCCTAGAATATAAAGTACTTGAACTTGAAAATGTTCTTGTAACTATTGCTGGACTCCGAAGAAGAAGATACAACATCACTTCAGCAATCTGAAAGTCTTGTGGATTAGAACACAACATAAGGAATTTGGCTCTTCAAAGGTTCACACTGTTTGACAGCAACCAACAACATGGTATTGAGTCTGTGAATCCACAAGAAGATCCTCAGGAACAACAGGAAAACAGAACAAAGAATATTTTGTTCCTTGCAGAGGTTAAGGTGATTGAGGAAACAGCAAAAAGGACGATGCTTTACAAGACACAAGCTTGATGTTACTGCATGGAACAACATAACCTAAAACAATTATAGCATAAGTTTGTTTTTTTGCAATAGATACTTTCTCACCTGGTTTCCACTCATTCAATGGCCATGGTTCATCTTTCAGAGGGCACAGCTTGCTGGCTGTCTGAGCTTTGTACTCTTCTGCAGTTATCTTCTTGAGAAACTCAACATTCTCTTCAGACAGATGCTCACTCCACCACGTTGTACTGTTAACATGCCTGACCACAAAGCCCAGCTGTCCCCTACGCAGTGATGGGAAAAAGTTTAAATGTCTCATCAGTTTATGTGTCTCACAACATGTATGACTGTAATGATATAATCTAGTATATATTACATTATGTAATATAGTTAACAGTCGTAAAGTCCGAGATCCTACTAGTAAGCTATTCAGCCATCATCACTCAAACTGGACCCCTGACCACCAACACCTAATTATTTGTCATGCTTTCATCTAACTTCTAAAGTATTCTAAAAATACACTGAAGGGAAGCAAATAACAACAAATGAAGCAACAACTCCTTCTGCGATAAAAACCCTGGATCTGTGGATGAAGGGAAAACAGCGGATGTCATTTAACTTGACTTTAGCAAGGCTTTCAGCACAGTCTCCCAAGGCACCCTTCAATACAAGCTAGGATGTCAGGATATAGACACTGGGCTACCAGATGGGTGAGAGCCTGGCTGGATCATCAGGCTGTGGTTCATGGCTTGTACTCTGCCAAAAGCAGGGTTCCTCAAGAGACTATTTGGGGGCTTGTCCTGTTTAATGTCTTTCTCAATGGCCTGTAAGAAGAGATGAAGTACACCTTTATGAAGTCTGTGAATAATGTTAAATTGAAGGGAACAGTTCAAATGCTCAAAGGCAAAGCCACCATTCAAAAGCATGGGCCAACAAGGAACCTGAGGAAATTAATAAAGGAGAAATTTGGAACAGGGGCCCAGAGAGGTCACACAGTCTCCATCCTTGGAGGAGCCCAGGATCCAAGTGGTCAAAGCCCCGAGCAACCTGGTGTGACCTCATGGCTGAGGCTGCTTGGAGCAGGAGGTTGGACTAGAGACCCTCTGAGGTCCCTTTTACCCAGACAACTCTGATTTTATGTTCACTGCTACAGTTTAACCACAGCTGCATGCAGCAGTTTATCTATACTATCATAATTTTGTGACTGCCATGGGGAAAAAAAAAGGCTAGAATGTGTGTTAATCCTCTGCAAGGAAAATGAAATACATGATTCTACAACATGGTTAAAGAAGGTTTAAACTACACTGCTGGACTGTGCTTTGAAGTGGATGAAAAGCACCCAAAAATCCTGCACCACCAGCACAGCCGTGAATGAAATAACATTTAAAACTACGTAAGCCTTCACAACACTGAGCACCTTCCCCTATATTAAGTTAAAGATGAGGGCAGACCGTGCTGCGTGTTACATTTAAACAGTTATTTCTTCTTTGCAGCCAAGTGAGGGCATGCACATGGCTACCTGCTGACAACAGGCAGCAACTCAAAACACAGCAAGTGATGTCGCTCGCTGCGAAGCGAAGATGCTTTGGCTACAAATAGGCATATACTGCCACAGCTCCCACGCAAACCGCGCTAGGCCTGAGCGCCCCGAAAGCTCACCAGGGCCCTGCCACCCTCCGCGCTCATGAACTCTCCGGACGCCGCACGGGGCCGCCGGGCCGCGACCTGCGGGCAGGCTACGCCCAGAGGCCTCCAGGCGGCACCGGCGGGGGAAGGTGCCGGCGAGGGGGCTTCACCCTGGAGCTGCGACAGCCCCAAGCCCCCGCAGCGCCCCGGCTCCGCTCTTCCCGCCGCCGTCTCGCCCGCCCCCCGCGGCCGGCAGCCCTTCCCCCTCTCAGGCCTCCCGCTACCTGTCGGCGGAAGCCACCGCTGCTGCCAGGAGCGGCCTCCCCGGCCCCCGGGCCCACAGACGGGCCCCCAAGCGGCCCAGCAGCCCCCAGCCCGCCATCACGCGCCCGTCGGCGGCGGCGCGGGCTGCGACTTCCGGCGCGGCACGGTCCGCCAGCCAAACCCTCCGTGCTCCCTCTAGAAAGAAGGTTCCGGCCTGAGCGCTTCGCCCGGGTCGGGGGGAGGAGGGCGGCAGAGCCGCGCTACCAGGGGGCGGGGGGGGCCTCCCCCCCTCCCCCGCCGGGAACGAGGCCCGGCAACGGCGAGCGGCGGCGGCGGCCGTTTTGGGGGGTCGCGGGACTCCGCGGGGGGGTGTTGTTGCACACTGGTTTCTAGCGGCTGCCTTAGGACGTGGCGGCTGCGGACTCTGCCCATCTTTTCCCCGGGGAGGTGGGTCTCGAAAGAGGTGGCAAAACCCAGGTCACGTCCTTGGAGGCAACGGCCATGGCATGGGGGATCTGCTGAGGCTGTGGCCGGGAGGAGCTGAGCTGCCTCGGAGCCTGGGCCCCTGCCAAAGCCGCCGGGGGAAGATGCACCCAGGCAGCAGGTGTATGATGCAGACCTGCGTGTGAAGGTCCTCGCTACGGTATCTTCCCCAAAGATCACGGCCAGCAGTGTGTCACGGGACCGCAGGATGCAGCACTTCACTTGCTTGCCCGGTGTAATAACGCAGGCCTTATTTCTACTGCCAGGCTTTTGGATGCTGAGTCTTGCCCCCCTGGGGCCCCGTGAGGGCACGTTGAACCATCAGCCCATGTGCACAGCAAGCCAAGAGCCTTCTGCCTTCTTCTGAAAGTCCACAGAGAAGAGCTTTTGCAAGGACTAGAAGCTCTTGCCCTGCCTTGCTCATGTGCTAACATGCCTGAAGTGTTTTTGTATTGCTCCATGCTGAATAGATATCAGGAAAACTAGGTTAGGATGATTCAGTAATGTTCATCCTCCAAGTTATTACATTGTTGCTGTTAATCTCATCCTTAAGATGGGTCCTTAAAGATTCTTGAAGGCTACAATGCAGAGATTCTCTTTTCTATTTCTGGTTTCATAACCATATATGTGCATACATACGTGCACCCACGCACACACAGGCCCAGGCTCCTCTTAAGTTAAATCAGTGTTAAGTTTTCCATTGACCTCTATGAAAACGTCAAGAGAAAACTCAAAAGTTAACATAAAAACTCCCAAACAAAACCAGGCATAGTATATGTCAACCTCCCTCCCACATCAGTGGTCCCAGCAGCTTTGCAAAGCCCCCTAGATTTAGTTTCCCCTGCAGCATGTAGCCTTGCAGCTCGAGCTGACTTAATTTGCGGGTGGCTGCTCTGCTCTGCTTTAAACCTTGCGTTGCCCAAGCTGGAGTGCAGCAACGTGACGCTAGGGCAGAGCCCAGAGACAGCAGACAGCACTGCTGGTTTACAGTCATCCTGTTGATTGTTGAGAGTGCAGTGGAGACACAGATTTGATTCAGCAGAGATCCTGCAGTGTTTAATCTGGCAAGTACCCAGAGGATATTAGAGGGCCTATGCATTGCAGTGAGCTTGCCTGTGTGCCATCTTGTCTGCAGGCTGCTTGACACTGTGCTTGAAGGGGAGGGAGGAGGAAGGAGGGCAGGTCAGCTCCCCACAGACATAGACACACTGGCACTTGCTGGTTGGCTTATAGATAGAAGATTGTTACATCTTGTGTCCTAGAGACCAAAGTCCCTAGGAAGTAGCAAAATGCTATTTATTCCCATTTTAAAGATGTGGAAACAAGGCACACAGCAAGATTAAGTGACTTGCCAAGTCATGGTGGATGTTCCCAGCTAGAGAAGAGGGCTCTCCTGATGCTAGCTAGCCTTTTTGTCACAATATGATGCTTTTCTCACCTAGGGTGCTGCACAGCTGAGGTGACTGAGGATCTCATGTATAGTAACTTCTAAGTAATACATGGGAGCGTACACATTTCTAGAGAGGAAAGATTTGGAGGCTGTGTTCTTTGATTTATTATTAAATTCTAAGTATTTCTTCCTTTGGACATGCTGATGTAACATCAAAACTTTTTTTTTGGTGCATGCAGCTTTTCATGATACTAAAGCGTCATCAGCACTTGTTGATTTTGTGTGTGTGTGTGTGTGTGTGTGTGTGTGTGTGTGTGTGTGTGTGTGTGTCTGGATGGCTGCAGGTTTGAATGCAATCAGTGGGACAAGAATTCAAGAGCCTCTGAACACCACAGTAAAAAGCTTCCTGCACAGCGGTAGAATTCACATTTTTTGAAAGAGAAGGAAGAGAAAGAAACAGTGCCTATCCCAAAATAAGCTTCCCTGCCAGTACACTGCCATGAGTATTTTTCAGGAGCTACAGCACTGAGGAAATGAAAATACCACTTTTGAACCTGCAGCCTTGACAAGAGGGAAGTTGCTTAGGTTTCACCTGATTTGGTTTGGGGATCTCCCTAAATATGCCATGAAATGGGAAGGGGAATAGGAAAGAGAGGCTGTGAGTCCAGCCAGCTGACAGTTTGCAGTGAATGTGACAAGCAAATGCACAGCTGGCCTGACCAGTATCATTTAGATAGCTCTCTAATTGCTGAAATACCCTCCAGTGAAATGCTGTCCCCCCTTCTCAGCCCACTGCTGCTGGTACAAGTAAGACCTATGAATGAAGGAGAACATATTGTGCTCTAAGTGCATCTGCCCTGTGGTAAATAGCACTTCCTATAAATAAAAAGGGGGGGAAAAAAACCCTGAAAAATGCACCCTTATCCTAGACATCCTCCAGCTCATCTCTCTCATTCCAAAAATGTGAATGTACCTCTGTATGCTATGTGACTTGAAATTTCCATGCTACTTAGGAATAAAGGGATTTTCTGTAGTATCAATTTCACTCTGGAAAGGATGGAGGTATGTTTGGATTTATATAGCCAGTGTGAGTGCAAGACCCGTAATGCCAGATGAGAAAGTTCAGTTTGAATAACAAGTTGAGTTGTTCTTTCTAGGAGGAAGCTGTGTCCTGTCAGTGCAGCTGCAGACCCAAGCTGAAGGAGGCAACTCTGTTTTGCTCATCAGCAAACATCCTACTGCAGTACAACAAGGAGGCTCAACAAGCCACGTGCCCTTCCATCGCAATATTCAGTCTGTGAGTAAACCCAAGGGTTGCATACTTGCAGGGCTCCACCATGTAAATCTGCTCAGAGACAGGATCTTCCACTTACGCATTTGTTAAGAGTATCATCTCCACAATCTGGAACAAGCCTTGGCTCAGATCACTGTTCTTCATTGCACTCAGAAACAGATCAATCTGCAAAATTTCAACTGTCAATCAGTTGGGTAACTTTGATATTTGGAGACTAAAATAGAAGACATGTTTCACAGGCATACTATTATTATAATCATTTTTATTATTTCATTTCCATTTCATACCTGTAGACCCTTTCATCAAATGCTAGAGAACACTGTATTGCTTATCACGGTAAGAACCCTACAAGGATAGGTTTTAGCTTAAGGTAATATGTAATTAACAATATATTGGGGATTTTTTTTTAAACTGAAGGCTTATTTTTCCCTAATTAACTGAAAGTAGAACTTGGCTCAATATTTGACTCAAGAATTATGGACATTAACATATTTTAGGCTAATAGGGATTATGAATTTCTTTGAGTATTCTGGGACTTTTGTGTATTGTATCAGATTTTTGAGAGACAGTAAAAGGGAAGGCAGGATTGCAGTAGACAGAGGAGATATTTTTAGATGATCAATTATCTCAAAAGGACAAAATATAATTTATTATAAAGGACTTTTCAGAATCTAAAATGATCCATCAAAAGGCAGTAGAAGTTTGAATTTTCATCAAAAATGTGCAAGAGAATTTGACTGCAGTTCAGCCTCAGGGCAGAATGGCCTTACGAAAACCCTAAGTAGACGGAACAGAAGGGAAAAATGCTATTTCAGAGTTGTATTCATACATTTAATGATATTACCCTGCACAAAGCCCATACTGTCTTATTACACTGAGTAACCTGAAGCAATGAGAATAATATTCAAAGCCTAATTAAAAATCCTTTACCATATGGCTAGTTTTGCTTTCTGTGCATTCTCTTATATCTGCCCACACACTATTATGTGTGTTTTACATGCTGGAATCCTTACAGATTGAAAGAGATTTCCAACTGATTTTTTAATATCATGGAGGTGTCCTTTCATATACCTTGAGGGCTCATATGGAATTGCTGATCCACATCACCACTGATGATGATTTGTTTTTAAGCAGACCGTGTTTATAAGTTGGATTGTGTGAAGTCAACAGAAAGAACTGCAAGATCTGCAGTTCTCTTGAGAAACTTACATAGACCATTTCCGTACATGAAAACAATTAATGATTTATATAGCTCAGCATACAGTAACTGTTGAACAACCGTCTGTTGATCTCTGCCTTTTACGTGATGCTGAATTGTAGAAGCTCCATGTAACACCTCTGATAATGAATCTCTGTAGTTAACCAAAACCATGTAACCACAAACATTTCACTGATCAGTTTAACCAAAGATCGTATGTACCAGGAGAACTATTTCTCCAATTCCTGATTTTTTTTTGCTGAAAGTTTTCTTATACGGACAAGAGGAGAACCATAGCTAAAATCTGGGCTTTTGAACTCCAAGATAAATAAATGCTTTTAATATAGGTCTGAAAATGCTGGCATAGTGCAAAAGAGAACTAGTAGAATGGAGATCTCCAGCTGTTTCAGATCAGATATTCACTGCTCTTAGAACTTTAGAAATAAGTTTCTTATGGGGAAAAAAAGAGGAAAAAATACGTGTTCAAGATTTTGAAATTTGAACCCTCAAAAATTATTCCAGATTGGAACATAATAATGTTAATATTTCCCCTCTCTCTCAAAGAAAAGTAGAAAATATAAATTCAGGACCATCCAAATGTTTCAAGTTTATATCACCACTTAAAATAATTTCATTTCAATAGGGGCTATTAATACAACATTTGCAAAAAGATATGTGCATAAAAATAGATATTTCCATATAACATAACCACCTAACTGTATCCACCTGCCACCAGTAAAGCATTTTGTCTTTTTTCCCTGTCAGTGGCTGTTGTCAAAAATGATTTGTTTCCCCATAATGTTTCAATTTCAGAAAAATGGGATTTTTTTTATCTAAACCTGAGATTTTTCAGACAGAACCAGAAAATACATTGAACAGGGGATCCCATATGTAACCTTACTGTGACCCTAGAGCAGACATTTTCGGGACTGGAATCAGTCAAGCTAAAAAGTTATGTATCAAAAAAAACCAATCAGAAGAAAAGAGAAAATGAACCTTTTTCCTCCCTCATCCCATCCCAAGGAGTTATTAAACAAATTACAAACTCAGAAAACAGGGAATATTTGGTAATACAGAGAGAGCTGTGTTATACCATTTGTCATACAGACTAACAAGGTAATGTTGTAACTCAGATCAAGTGCTCAAAATGCTCTCTGGTGGCCTAAAATCTTTGAATGCAAAAAGTTTCTGAGAAACGTTTTGCTGAATGAAAAATATGTGCAATAAAAATGCCAAAGTATCAAGAAACAGCCAAGCCATGGAACCATCCAATCCACATCCTCCTTAGAAGTGAATTTAATCACATGGTCTTCATCAGGTATCCTCCCACTCACCCCTGCAGGGCCACTGATACAATTTCTGTACTGATTAGGCACAAAGTGGGTACCTTACATGTCACAAAGTAGCTCCATCTGATCTGAATGACAGTGGCTTCAAAGCCTTTGGTCTGGCTAATAATAAAGAAAAGGCTTAACCCATCCTCAGCTGCCTTTTACTTCTCTAAATCCGTACATGGGGTAAAGTAATATTCTTTACATGGCAAGAGCACCATTATCTCTCTGAGGGTCTCAAATCCCTTTTCAGATATTAAAGTTTGCCAGTACCATTGTGAGATACTCAGGAATACATGGAAGTGACCATTTTACAGATAGGAAATCTGAGGTGCTGCAAAGTTAAACAACTTCCCAAGATTACAAAGATACTGGAGGAGCAAAACATATGGGGTCATTGCCTTTTCAGTCATGTGCTTTAACAGCTAGAAAATGCTCCTTCTGAGAGTAGGGAAGGAAAGAAAAAAGGGTGGGGAATGGGAATAAGAAACAAGGGATGTTTTAGATCAGAAATAAGATACATTGGCAGAACGCTGCTTGAGATATTAGGAAAAATCACAGTAGCTTCTAGCTGAAATACATCTGCAGAGGGACAGATGTACAGTCTGCCGGGGCAGGCCCTTGAATGAACAGTCAGCCATTAAATGAAAATGTGGTTTTGAGATCTATCAGTTGGGACATCTCCAGACAATTTATACCTATGACCAAGTAACATTGGCTGCCAGGTATCTCTGCTGTTCAGTATCCAGTCACCTGAAGGAATCTTTACTAGCGAGTGTGAAAGATTGCGCTGCAGGATATAGACAGAACAGAACTGAATGTGCTGGGAAGACAGCCCCATGCATCTTGGCTATACATTACCTTCATTTTATGGTACCAAAACATCAATCAAAGCTGAGTGTGTAGAAATTACTTTAAAATGAGAACAAGGAAGCTAGATTTCTATATTACCTGCTAACTCATTTTGAAATACGTATTTCTAAAAAACAACAACAAAAAAATCTGCTTCTGGGTGAAATTTTCCAAAATACTCAACATTGTCTTGACACAGATTCTTCAGGAACTAGCAATAAAAACGCTGTGCATCCTAGAAAATCCCACTCTAAAATTATTTTTGGTCAAATCTTATCTTTAACTTCTAACAACTTACATTTTTCACTATTGTCTTTTAGAAAATTAATAAGCCAAAATTCAAACACTAAGAATCACGATGCTCAATTTTCTTCATTTATATACATACTTCAATGGAGAAATCAATCCACTGTCAATCTATTCTTGTTCCTCTTCTTTAAAATAGTGACTTGAATATTCTTTTGGAACAAAACCAGTCTTTCTATCACATACAAGTGATCTACGTGTGAATGAAGTTTCAAATTACTAGTTGTCAGAAAATGAGGCCACGCAAAATTTCTTTCAGAAAATGTGTCACGCAAAGTTGGATATTGTATGTGAGATTAAAAGAATACAAATGAAACAAAGTAAAAAATCCCCAACATAACAGATTAAAAATCTGGGAAGCCAAAATGCAACCCGTTAGAAAGCCAGTCTGTTCATTTGGATTAAGTAGGTATATTTTAACATGCAGTCCTGATGGACCATGCCCTCCAAGCTAGATCTGTTTGCAGATGCAGTCTGAACCCTTCATAATAGCTGGATGTGTCAGGCTTTTGAAAAGTTGCTAGTCAGGCCACAGACTAAGTGGGCATGTTTAGGTACCCACATTGTAAGCTGCTAACATTAGAAATGTCCATGCTTTTCTCTTGGAACACTTTATTACCCTTTTCTTGGAATATGGAGGTTGAGAGCACGCAGTTTTGTGGCAGAGAGACAAATAAAGAAAACAACTGCAAAACTGTGTTGTTTTTATTTTAAACATGCAAAATACAGTTCATGCATCTGCCATTTTGAAAAATCTCTCAGTTCATAGCAGATTAAACCAAAGACATTTTGGCTATCGACTCTCAATAAATATTTCAAAATGCTTTACAGTGTAAAGATAAGAAATTTAGCAAAATTTCAACAAACCTGTATAAAAACCAGATACAGATAACTTTTTATTTCAAGGCAACATGCTGTAATGTAAAGAGTTCACTTTTTTCTGGATGGTTTTTCATCATAAAAAGTTTTCAACAATACAACTGCTTAACAGATTTAAGCCTTTAGGCTACACATGCAAAAAAAATGGTTATTTTAGTTAAAAATCACCAAAACGTGCTATTTTTTTTGTTTGTTTCATTTTTTTAAAGTACAGTAGTTATAGACAGTAGCATTTTTTTCTTTAATTTTGTAAAAGAGTGCGGGCAGGTTCATGGAGCTAGTGTCCTGGAAGACTCGTAGTCTGACATACATTTTGGTTTTATCCCTTTGCCATTGTAATAGTCCACGACTTGGTTTGGAACTTCAGCCAAAACACTTTTTGCTAGAGCAGCTGGGGATGCCTGCAGGAAACGGTAGAAAACACAAATGTTAACCTGCCACTGTGCTACAAGTGCCAATAGGTTTTATAAGCATTGGTGCCATAAGATCAAGGTAGGAAGGATGGTGTAGAAATGGAGAGCATAAAAACTCAGAGTGGTGGTACTGCTGGAACTTAATTTCGCGAGTCAATTTGGGCTCATACCTGTAGCTGCCCAAAACTAAGCTAAAGCCCAAAGTACTCTGCATGGGTTCCAGGTCCATCTGGACTGTTTTAAGTTCAGGGCTGGGGCAGCTGTTGCCCCAGACTTGACTGCAGTCTGACAGAGCACCATACTGCAATGAAAAGGGCTGCAAAGACTCCATACATCAGTACTCAATGAGGAAGCCTGCAGAGTTTAAGTTGAACATGAGTGATCTCAATAAAAGGGCTGCCTTCATCACCTTTCTGTCCTCCAGGCTCTATCATGGTGTTTTAATGGCTGGGGAAGTTTTAATTCAAATGAAAATATTTTGTTTTCATTGGAATTAGACCATGTTCACCAGAAGGCTTCATTCCTAGGCTTTGTGGAGGCTTTAAAGACCTTCCTGCAACATATAAATGGTGGGTGTCAACCAGTGGCAGCTCTCCATAAGAACTGCTGTCCCTTAAATGTAGAGATGGCCAAGGGATTTTGCCCCAGGTAGGGAAAAGAGCTACCCCCCAGTGCAATGAGAATCTGTGCCCTCCATTGACAATATACAGTTGCTGCCTCACACCCTGATCATGCTTCATTTTAAAGAGTGGGGGTCTGTGGATGTGTTGTGGGCAACCATTACCTGCACATGTGGCGAGGTTGCTTTCCAGCCCCTGTACTCAGCAGTGACAGAACTGGACTCCTGTTCTTCCATGTAGCTCAAAAGCACTCTGCTGCCCCATATTTTGGATTTGGCTGTTTCTAAGCGTTTCGATAGAGCTGTTTCCAATTCCCTTTGAGCCAGCCTATCTGACCATGTTCCCCTCTGAGCTCACCACAGAAATGCAGTAAAAATGCAAATGCTTAAACTTCAGTATTAGAGGTTTAAACTAACATGTTTATCTCCAGTTAGAGCACACATGGGTCAGACATGCAGCTCAGCTGATGCACAGTAACTCCTCAGCCTGTGGTTGGGTCATGATTCTGCACACCAAATACTTTTTCCCACATTAATGAACACTTCCCTCCTCATTGACTCTAATATTTTTACCCAGGGTTCAAAACCATCATATCACAAAGTAGATGGATTGACTGATTTTTTGCATGACTGTCTGTCATAGGGCTTAATCCTTATACTTCCTGAATCTCACAATTAGGCTTACACAGGATGTACATAGTTAACTTACTGCTATTCACAGGCACACTAATCCAGGGATGCAGAAAGGGGATGGGGTATTATAAATTCCACCATCAAATATTATGATATTATAAATACGAAGACATCACTAGCAAAACTAGAAACAAAACTTACTCCACCAGTGGTATTGAGTCGTGTATATGATTAGTAAGGACAGAAAGAAGCCAGTATTTCCTTACTGAGACATTTATACCAAAATGTTTGTGCAGGCAGAAGTCTGGAACATTTCTGCATAAACAAACTGACAAGGCAGAACCCATACTTTGTATGACAGAACAGCAATTTTTCCCAGGTGTTACACAGTAACAGAACCCATTTATTTTAATCCTTCAGAATAAAATTCATGGGCTTTCCACAGGTGCTCTGCTCTCACCTAAACCTGCTCTCATTGAAATCATCAGAAAACATCCGTTGGGAGTCAGGCAAATGGCTGATTTCTGTGTCACTATTGAGAATTTTTTTTTGATCTCCCCCCAGTGTGCCAAAGCTGCATATACACTTAACCTGCTTGTCTTTCATCCTACTAGAAATACAGCCCTACATACAGGATAAAAACAGGGAACAGGGGAAGAATCCTGAGTCACCACCACACACACAAGCCCTAGCAATTAGGAAACTTCACACTCTCTTATTTTAGAAAATGCTGTGTAGCAGCACTCGCCATCGGCTTCTCTGGATCACATATGTAGCCCACATGTCTGAAAACTGGGCCAACACTCATCTCTCTGCATCATCCTCCTGCCGCTGTTTGCTGTCTCTCCCAACATCACATCGCTTCTTCCCAAATGGAAGGTCAGTCCTTCAGACCGGATGCTGTAAAGGCTCAGATGCACGGCTGAATCACCACCACTGGAGGAGTCAACTGAGCCACAGAAGTGCCCAGATATACACTCCTAGCCCAGCATGCCTTTAAAATAAAAAGCCTTTCACTGAGGCTTAGGCTGACACATTTACTATGCCCAGAGGTGAAGCTGGCTAAGTGTGGGCCACATACAGTTGCTCCAGGGTAGCTGGCTTGGCTCGGTGCTTAAGTCTGAACACAGACAACTGTTGCTTTATAGAGTTTCATCATGGCAGTGATGTGTGTTGGTCCTGGAGCTCTTTCTAGTAGGGTAACTCCCCAAACTGGGGTGAGGGGTGATTTCCTGCCCAATAGTCTGGACTACCTGTACCATATGTATCCTTGTGATGGCAAAGCACTCCCACTTCTAGGCCAGACAGTGCAAATCAGCTTTTCTATAAATGAGAATCAGAACCAATAACTTTTAAGCTATAAAACAGTCACAGGCCAATGGTGCTGTGTAAAAGTGACCTTTCATTGGCTTTTTAACCCAGATGACACATTAATGTTTTACTCTAACATTTTTCCAGCATTTAATTCTTATGCTTGAAGAGCATCCTAGCAGTAAACACCTCAAGATTAATAGTTCTCAACTGATGGCTAATACACAACAATAAGATCAGCTGGCAGCAAGAAAATAATCCCCTTTGATGATAATTAGTATATGTTACAAATGACTGTTGATTCAGTTCTATAGCCTCACAGTGCTTAATCCTTGATTACAATACATGGTGCAAAACATTGCTCCTTGCAGTGTTAAGAGTTATGCTTTCCACACTCATTTGTGGTATGTGTTAAGTCACAGTTGTTAGGCTTTATGATTAAACACAATGCAGAGAGGAATACAATCTACTTGTGTCATCAAATTTGTGCACAGTAAATCTATCATGCATTCTAACAGCAGAAAAATTCAATTCTTAGAATATCATGATATTATATAAATGGATTGAGACAGGTGATTTTCCTCATCTGCATTTCAATGATTGTGAGCATCACTGTTCTACAGTTTCAGGTGAAGGACACTCACATCACTGGGATGGTGACAATTACAGAGAGCAGAAATCCACTTGAGTTTAGAGAAAATATTTTTCCTCTCTTTTTTATGTTCGCCTGTAGTGAGTTGCACACATCATCCAATACAATATAGGACAATTTTTAAACAATAATGGTTAGCTTGGTTTTATCAAACCTCTGCAACTACAGGATTTGCTAAGAATCACTACAATTATTATTATTATTTTTATAGCATCAAAGATATTCCTTAAAGAGGGAGAGTTAATAAGGCAAGATGCTTTTCTGAAGTACTCCTGATATGCTATATCATGCAGAAGATTAAACCCTTATAATAAAGCTTTCTCTTCTATCTTCAGTCTTAAGCCTGCTTAAGTAAGTACAAAGTTAAAGTATAACTGTAAATAAGTGAAATGAGTTAAGTGCCTGTATGACTGCCTTGCTGGATCAGAACCTTCTCTACAGTCAAACTCACCAACTCACAGGGACGGCTTTTGGAAATATTATTTTCAATCTCTTTGGATAGATATAAGATTTTGATTTGCAGGCTGACCTGAGAATTGAAGTAATGGAAAAAAATATATTGTTTGGGTTGAATCCAAATTAATTTTGCTCTTCTGTTCCAGCAAAATAAAAAATAAAAATAGTCACCTCCCAATAGCATTTTCTTCCCTCTTTCTGTCAGTAGTAGAAGTAATATAGATTTAGGCATAAATAAATATTTGATTTATCATAAAAGTCTATAAACCTTATACCACCTGATATTTAATCTTTCTATTGAAATCTTTAAAAATTGTTTTCTACTTAATACTTGAACATCCCAAGTAACAAAACTGAACACACTGTACATTGACAAATGGGATGTGTTTTTCAAATAAACATTTTTTAAATTAAAACTGTCAAATGTAATATGCTGATTTGTGATAATTCTCTTGAATGACCAGAACCAATCTGACAAAAAAAATCCCCAAATTTGTGCTAAATCTGCATTTTTCTGTGGGGAAAGAAAATTTGGAATCAAAACATTACACTCATTTCTACCAAAAAATTATTGCACTAGTTGACCCAAAAGGCATAACCTTTGGTTTGTGCTGAGGATAAGTAAACAAGACAGCTGTGAATGTCAGTTTGCTCAGAGAGATATTATGTGGGATACTTACACAATACAGAAATTCAACTAGAAGTAGCTGTTGCTATGGGCATTCATCCATTACACTGGCATTTGTTGAAATGCTGAAAGATCTCAATAAACAGACTAAATATCAAGCTGTATAAGTTATATAGGCTTTTGTGACATAGCAAATACATTATTCATCCATATAGCTATGTTAACTCTGCTACTGAGAGAAAGAGGGAGAAAAATATCTCTCTTTAACAAAAGCACTAACTTTAAAAGATTGCTATCCGTTCCTAGTACTGGGGAAGTTAATCTAAAACAGCTAAAAATAATACCTACTTGTCATTTGACCAATGCTAGCAATTAAAATCACACTTAGAATCACTCACAAGTTATCACTAGAGGCACAATATATTCAGTGCCCAGACAGATCTGCAACTGTCAGCATTAATCTATTCAATCAAGGATGATTTCAACTTTGTTATAAAGTCATAAAGTGAAACTAAAAATAACAAATGCAGCTGGCTTTGCCAGTTCCTTGCAGAAATATATTTTCATCTAACTGAAAGTAGGTCTAGCACCATCCCATAAATAACTTGCCTCTCAACACTTTTACAATAGACTACAGTGCAGCACTGCATGCTGTGATTATCTGTCGAAGAAGAACTGCAAGCTATGAGCAGGTCACGCTCATACTTTGTTACAGCAGATACTTAATAGCTGACTGAGTAGCATTGCTGACATATAAATGTAGGAATCTACAGTTCAGGGGCAGATTTGCAGCCATTTGACATGGTTCCACTGAGCTAATGGCACAAGATGAGTTTTACATCATATGAGGATCCATCCTTTACATAAAGGTAGAGGGAAAAGAGAAACAAGTCTGTTTCTCTTATTCCTCAGAAGAGTTTGCAAAAAAAAAAAGGGTGTCTAGTTCTAAGACAAATATAGCAAAATTGTATTTTGAAGAGAGAAAAGAGGACAGCTCTTGAGTAGAAAGTATTTTGGAAGTAGCAAAAATAAAAAGAAATCTCCTGTGGTAACAAGAAAACCTAGAAAAACTGAAGAAATGTAAGCACTGCGAACCCATATGGAGGCCATAAACCAACCCAGAGCTGAAAACTTATATGGGACAAATCAAGCACTAGGGATCGCTAAAGCACAGGAGCAGTTTGGAAAGGGTAAACCCAAGAGGAGAATGAGAGTCAGAAACACTGCTGGGTAAACAACTTTTCAGATCAAATCAAATACTGAGGAAATCCTTCTTAGACACCATGATGAGTAAAAAATGCTAAGCAGAACTACTTAAACATAACAGAAGGAACGAGGGGAAGGCAGGAAGAGAAAGAAAGAAAAGTGGAGGGATAGGGAAGCGATCAGCACCACGGAGGAACACAAAGGTCATTCTGTGCCTCCCTATGGAGGAAAAGGGCCCTGGAAAACCTGTTTGTGTGGGGGAAAGCTCTTTTGGTGGGTTAATACTGTCTCTACCCAGCTGCTGAGAAAGTCCCTGGGGATAGATGCTGCAATAGAGAGGTGGTGACTGAGGAAGAAAGTGTACATGGCCAAGGGATTATTTCAACTTTGGCAAGTGAGTTAATGCTGGGTCTGTCGCTTCTTCTCTTTCAGAGCATCTCCTACACCATGGTGGCTCAGGCAGGAAGCACTGGCTGAAGGCATAGGCAAGCTCTTACTAACACCACTTTCTTGGATTTGTTCTTGTACAAAGTTTGGGACAGGGTTTGAAGGCAACCAGGATGCTCTAGGTGGGTAGCTCTGCCTGTGAGGACTTAGGGGGCTGAATTTCAATCAGGAAACAGTTTCTCAGGGAACACTGTGAGTGCAAATTCACAGCAATTTCAGCTGTCTCTGGAAATGAAGGGATGGTGCATGTGTGGGAATGGAGGGCAGAATGCAATGGCCCTAATATAGAAGAGATGCAAAGAGAACGGAAAGAAAGACTAGGAGAGATAAGTCAGGGAGGAAAACCAAAATAAGGGAGAAAGTAGAGCAATACAGCACTCATATTATGAGGTAAGAACTGGCACCACAAGAAGCACAAGGATTCTGCCTCATCTCTTCCTTTCCCACCCTCCCCAGCTCACTAATGGGGCACGTTTCATTCTCTGTTTTTCCTCCTTTCTGAGGCAATAATGCCATAGGCTTATTCAATATTTATTCCCATCCAAAGTTAAGCCCAGCCCCAGGGACCATCCAGCCCTCTGTGGAATGGGTGGAAAGGTCAGCTTACATGCTTGAAGTTCCTAAATGGCACAAACTGGACGATGTCTCGAAGCACAGGCTCGCCCTTGGGAGACCTCAGGATCCCATCATCACCATCCAACATCTGCATGTCACTAAAATCGGCATTCCCCACCCCGACAATGATGACCGACATGGGAAGGTGAGAAGCATGGACAATGGCTTCTCTGGTGTCAGCCATGTCTGTGATGACACCATCCGTCAGAATCAGCAGGATGAAATATTGCTGAAGTTGGACAAGAAATAAAAAAACATGTCATTCATGTCATTAGTTTGTCTTCCAAAGCTGCTTGCTCTTTTTTAGTATAAAAGTGTTTCTGGTAATTGTCATCCATGGACTTTTTAAAATAGAAGAAAGCCTTTATAGTGGCTCAGATGTTAAGTGCATTTCTCAGGCAAACATCCTCAGCTACTAATTTATCCTCTGTTGGGTTTTAGCTCTAGTTCAGGTCATTTCCAGGAGCTGAGAGAACCAAGGAATGAACAGTGCAGAGAAGGAGGTTCCTAGCTGCTAGGAAAGGGAGAGTCAGGACTTTGGCTGGGAAGTCCGGAACAGTCCTGAGTTCCTCACTGGCTCTGTTTTCCATCTGCTACACAATCACTTCTGCTGACAGTTTCTGATTACATTTTTTTCCTTGGGAACCAGTGGGAGGCAGAGAGGAATGGGGTATTGAAGCATTTCAAGCCTGTAGGAGAGCTGTCAGGGAGGTTATGACAGCACTTTGCAGAGAAGCCTTGTTAACAGGCAAGTGGGATTGGTGCAGCCCTCTGCAAACTCAAGGGTGACCCACTGGTGCCCATGGGAGAAGCACAACACCAGGGTAGGTCTATTACACTCTGCAGAGTAATGGGATCTCTGAGGAGACGAAGGGCATGTATATCTGTGCACGGGGGAGACTATATCCATTTTCAGACACTTCATACAGAATCCTGAAGAGAGGTTTTCTTATTCTCTAAAGGAGAGCAAGCAATTTTGTGTGCTTGTCATTTTGTTCCCAAAACTCCAAGGTCCACTGGCCTGGGATCAAATGGGCTGTGACATCTTCATTTGGTAATGGGGAAGAGTAACTCTCACTTGGGTCCTTTATGAATTGTTGGGCAGCTGGAGTCATTTAACAAATGTGTTAATGAAAAAAATAAGCAAGTTGTAGAATTTTGTCATTGTGTATAAGTGATACCAACACACAAAACATCATGAAAGTCTATGTATATACAGCTATAACAACTCACACAGGGTTTTATTCATTGCCTCTTGTCATGAGAAAAACAAAACAGGCAAGGAGAGGATTTTATCTTGGAGAGTAGTGCTATAAATTAATTTATTTTTCAAACAAACACAGAGTGGGGAAGGTTAGGTTAAGGAGGATGAAGTAACTTAATGTGACATATTGGTTCAGCGACAGTACTGGGAACAGAGTGAGGCACCTTAAGATTAGGTGGGTATGGAGGTTCAAACAGAACAATTCTCCATTTTGGGACTGGGACCCTACATACTATTCAAGGAGCTGGAAATGGCATTGAAGTGACAATCACAAATCCAAAGTTATGAACAGAAAAGTTTGGAAACTGCTGCCATAACAAGACTTAAAATATAGTTCACCATATGAAGAAAGCTTAGGGAAAGCTCCAGGCCTGGTGATGAGTTGCATGCCAGTGCACAGCTCTGTTCTATTCCTACACATAGTCATTTTTCCTGCTGAGGTATGCAAGGATTTCTTACACCCTTGACTCCCACATCACTGCTATATTTATAGATGTTTCAAATCCAATGGCTTACATACTTTCTCCCATTCTCTCATTTTCACTTTCTCTCATTCTGTCTGGAAGGCAGAAGAAAAATAAGCTTAAGGTATTTCAATAACATGCATTTAAAACACCACCTATGTTTAAGTTTTTTTGCCCCAAAAATCTGTTACAGGTTTTGTATCAGATGTAGGCTTACAGACTTATTTCTTGACTTCTAAAAGGCATGTAATACTGTATGTCAGTAAAAGCAAATTGACAACAGTATCACTACAGTTTTCAAAGGAAGAGCTGGAGAAAAACCCTAGGTGAACAAAAAGAGTTTTAGTACAGCCTCTGCAAGATATCTGAAATTGGATTGTGGAGGGAAACATTAGAACTCATCTTCTGGTATGATCAACACTTTTAGGGCTTAGCCCCTAAATTTTTGTACCTTAGTGCTGCTATTTATATTTCCTCAGTGAAGAACCGGCTGTTTTATAGTAGTAAAGCTCTAAAAGCAGGAAACAGAACAGTGGGAGAAGAGTTTAAAATTACTATCGATGGCATAAAGGTTAGATCACTGCTCAAACTGACAGAGACTCAAGTTGCCTTCTGTGAAAGCAGTTAATGAAAACTGTTAAGACATGATTCGCATACATTAAAAAGTGCTGTTGTGATTGTCTAGAAGAGATCCATCATACAGCGAGAAAATACCAAACACAGCATAGTGCTCATACCGAGGCTTCCTTGGTGTTGGTCTCCTCTGATGCTGATTTTGCCACCTTCTGGATGATGGGAGCAATGTTTGTTGGCCCATACAGCTGCAGCTTTGGAAGGCAGCTCTGATAAGCCTCCACAACTCCTTGGATTCCTGGTATGAAAAGCCACACAAATAAGAGGCAATTAAGTGTGGAGCACATCACCAATATTCTGCTTTTTTAAAGTGTAAATAAAAGAGAGGTCCTTAATGAATAAATTCAAAATGTCACTTAATTAGCAAGGACTAACAACTTCAGATAGTTTCAGAGAAGCTGTCTCTAGCTGCCTTGAACCTAGCTTGCAATATATAATTCACTATAATATGCTTCTCCTTCCCAGCAGCTTTAAATGTGTATTTTCCAGGTATCAGCTTGCAATGTAATAGGTTTCATCCTTCTCAGTTCAAGGTGTAAGCAATCCCTTGCTGATCACCAGGTAACATTCATGCTAAAAGAGCAGACACGAATCAGAAAGCCTTTGACATGTTTCTCTCCTGTTCAGACAAATACCTATTTCTGTTTACCACGGTAGTTAAGAACAAATTCGTCCTTTGCATATACAACCTAGAGCTGTTAAGGAATTCAAATATCTTTTCAAATACCTGACTCCCCAGTGAGCTAAAAAAATAATTTTTCAGGGTGATTTTGCATAATTGATTAATGGTTGAATTTGACCATGACCAAAACCTGTGAAACCTAGGAGTAAACAGAAGGATGCTTTGCAGTCTACAAAAAAAAAAAAAAAAAAAAAAAAAAAGAACTTTAGTCAAGAAGTTTTGATGGAGAAGTCAAGAAGTTTTGATGGAGAACTAGCTATTTTTTTGCTTTTTCATTTCAGGATATATAGCCAGACCAGGGAGAACACAATTCTGTTGACATACTTGACAGATCACAGACTGGGAATTGGTGTTTTCAATCATTGAGAAGAAGGATTTCTTGAAGTGATGCACATTAGCTTCCACATGCAGAACTCCCAACTTACCAGACCTAAAGGATTAGAGGTCTAAAGTTGGAAAAAAAAGTGACAGACTGAAGAGCTTTGTAAGGGATGCTGAAGAATGAAATGACTTCCGTCAGATTCTAAGCCAGTCTCAATTTTCATTGAGTTTTCTGTCTTCACTGAGACTAGCTTACTCATGAGCTTTTACTCAATTACATTTACAGGATATATGGATGCAGACCCATTACTAATAAATCAGAGAGCTGTAATTACTTTACAAAGACACACCTGAACCTCCTAGGTTGAGATGCTGGAGAATACAGTCTTCTCTCTTTACAGATATGAACATATTTTTCCACTGCAGCACTTACAAACAAAAGAGCACTTTTCAATTATATCTATGATTGGCTAAAATGTAGAGTAATGTTACAAAATTTCCCTTGGTAATTCCAGCGACTAAACTACATATTGGAAAACTGGCCCTTTGTTAGCTCCCCATTTTAAACCTGCTAAGGACTTCATTACATGTACTTACTGATCTTGCATGAAGGCCTTGTAAATCTTCAATAAGATGATTGCAAGATGCACTGTTTTTTGTCTTATGCATTAAAACAGTGTGAGATAAATCTTATTCCCCTCATTCCACACAGATTTAGCATGGTTTGTGTCTGAGAGTTGCTTTCAACTTGGAAAAAAGCATGTTCTAGAAAAACACTTTTCTGTATGCAATCTCAGATTAATATCTTTTAGAAATATCTACTCTCCCTATATAGCCTAATCCATTAAGATATGTGAGCCGCTTACTTGGCCACTTACTTTTCTTGTACCTTTTGTTTTAAATAAGCTAATGTGCACCTTTCTTCACAATTCAACTCTTAGTGTTTTTAATTGCAATCCATTTTTAATAGCTGTATGCATGTATATATTTGTATGTGTAAGGATGCATGTGTAAAATGGTTCATTCAGATTAGAGGTTTTCACTTACTTTCTTTCTCAGACAATAAAGACCATAAAAAGCCTGGCTTAAGTTTAGGCCTGGCTTAAGTTTAGGCCTAACTTTAGGCCAATTTTAGGCTTAACTTTAGGCCTCAAGTACAGCTCACTACTTCCACAAAGATAGGGATTTCATTCCTCAAAAGCAAATCAGACATAGAGTTTTTATATTGGACCCAAACTCTGTTTCTTGGGTCAAACCAAGATACTCTTCAGCAATTTACCCTTTTTTGGCAAGTATGATAAATATTCCAAGGAAAAATAGTGTTGAAAAATAGTGCACTTTCTCTCTCTTCCATTCCTGCCCCAAAAAGCAACCCCTCTTCACAGCATGTGTTGATGTTACTGCACTCTGTGCCCTCTAATTTAGTGAGAACATCTAGAAAAGTCAGAGACACATCACAGAACAGTTGGCTTTAGGAACTAATCAAGCATCCATGACAGGCAGGTGATGAGCAAGCTGCAACAGATGATTAAACAACATGTTTTCTGGTCTGTCTCCTTTTCTTGCCTTCATCCAACTGGATATTATTTTAAAAGGTATCATTTAGGACTCTAAGACAAAGGAAATGCTTTTTATTGTCTTTTAGATGTGCATAAGAATGCTGTAAAATTTCTTCCCTGGCTTTCTGTCATGTTGCAACCATCTTTCTGTGGCTTCTTAACCCTAAAACTCCTCATAGGTGATGGGTTAATTTATCAGATATGCCTTATCAGAGTCTTATGCAAAGAATGAATCTAGCTTAAGTGTGTAACAAATATTAACATTGACATAAGCCAACACAAAGTTCATGAAGCAGCTCCTTCATTTTTTTTACCTCCTTTCATTTTCATAGTTGCACTTCCTTTTGCATATATAGTATAGTTAGTAAATTCTTTACTTACAGAGTGTTTGTCTGTCCAGCTTCTGGCCTGCTGTTGGTACTATATAGACATGACAGCCTTTTCAAATACCATCCAATCAATACAAATCATTATACAACGATGTCAGGATGATAAAAGAATTAGCCTTGAACTTCAAAGAGGCAGGAAAGGGGAGGACTAAAAATGTTTTCTTCATATGGACTGAGAGGTTTTTTTCCTCACTTATGCAAAAAGAATACAATCTAGACTTCCTACAGCACCAAAATATCCCATCAAGTTCCAGGAGTTTGTTTAGACTGGGAAACAAAGCTACATGAGAACACTATATGCATAAATATCTCATCACCTAAGTGCTGACCACTGTTAACTGAGATGTTTTAAACAAATCATGCCCTGTGTAGATGCCCACTCGTCTGTGTTCAGAATCAGGCAACCTAACACATTTCAAAACATGATTTCTTTTCCCGGTGAAGACAAAATTCTGAGGTCTGTTCTGCTTCCCCACCTCAACCCCACACTGTCAATTTGACTAAAATCTCAACTCCAAGGTGGCTCACAAACTTACAAACACATCTAGATGCATACATCTAACTTGAACTTTTTAAATTCCTTGAAAGCAATATAAAACACTGTGTAAACATACTAAACAATGTAGGTCTTATGCCCAATTACAGTTGAAGCATCTGATCTCCAAAGGCTGTAGCAGTCTGACAATCCCAATGCATCAACAAAGCAGGAATGCCCACTGTACCAAAAACAGAAGTTTTGCATTTAGGATGCATGAAATCTGTATTCTTTTAATGCCACTCTTCCTTGAATTGCTTGTCCTCTCTTCTTTTATTCACTTCATTTTCTGGCATCTTAACTCTCACCCTGAGCATATTCTGCTGACCATGTCTGAATTAAGGGCATTGATAAATCTGAAAAAGACTGAGAGGACCAACTAGGAAGTTTGAATGAGAAGAGCATTTTGAAACACCTGTTTCAATGTCTGGATGGCAGCAGAAGGATAAAGAGGAATAACAACAACCTGTAGATTTTAGACAGCAATGATCATCTGACCAACACTCTCATATGAGTGTTAGTTTGGGATTACTTGGTAAACAGCTTAGAGATTATTGTCCTGTTCTCATCTTTTACAATGTGTGGTGAATTGTGGCAGGAGTTTCTAGAGAGTGAGCATCAGTCACTGGAGTACCTCACTTACACATAGAAGACATAAGGCAAATCTGCTAAACAAATCTATCCTCTGACTACTGAGAATTAGTGATTGTCACTAGAACACATCAATATCTTATGCTGTGTTAAGACAGGCTCCCACTGGCATCCTGGCATTTGCTGCAATGAAAGCCTGCTTCCTTCTATCACAACTGTCCTCAGCTGCTGCCCTGCCTCTTTGGTGCTGGACATCGCTGGGCTGGCTTGCAGCAGGCTGCTGTTGCTTTAAGTCTTGCCAAAGGACTGGCTCTGAAGAGAGGAGAGAGCGTCTTTGATCACAGGGATGCAAACCCTGCCTTCACATGTCCTACCCTCAGCTGCAAAACCTATGATGCTGCTGTAGCTGAAGACCTGGAACAAATCTAGAAAAGATGGCTTCATTTTCAGAAGTGCCTAGTAATTTGAGGAAGTGCAAGTGTTAAACAACCAACTTAATGTACTTTTAAAGGGATCTGCTTTTCAGAAAATAAATGCGTGGCACTTTCTAAGGTTTCTAAAACTAAGTCTGACAGCTTGGAATCTGTCAGGTTTTGAAACTCTTGCCTGCTTTCTTAAAACAAAAAAAGCCTTTTAACAATACTCAGGGGATACCATAAGAAATATAACAGCATTTTGCATACAGAAAAACTTCAGCAATCAGTCTGTCCTGAAGTTAGTGTTACCTGCACATTCAGGGTTGTCTTCATTGAAATTGATTGCAAAATCATGAGACACCTGCAGATAAATGGAAAGGAGAGAAGACAACTTTAGTTCAGAAAAAATATTCCAAGTGGACTTGCAGTTAAATGCCCTCTACATTCCTTCTATGTTAAACAAAAGAGATTTTTCACATTTTCAGGCATTAAACGTGAAATACAGCGTGAGCTGGAACTCCTGCAGAAGTGAAGTAACAAGACTGGAATCAAAGTTGCTAACAACAAGAAAAACAAGGAAAAAGCGCATAAAGAAACACCTAAGTACATGCGAACACCCATAAATACAATGTCAGGCCTGAGTTACCAATACCAGCCACAGAAGAGGATCTTTATCGGGGGAGAGATTTAAATGCAAGCTCTCCGCAGCTCAAAAACTCAGGCTGCAGGAGAGCTAAAGGAGGTTGTGTTGCAGCATTATAGAACTGTTGACAGCACAAGCCCAGCCCCATTCTGAATCCTTCATTCACACATGTGAACAGCCATGGGACTACTGGGGAAATAATCTGATCTCCAAAGAGATCAAGAAAGTCACGTGAACCCATTATAAAATAATTCTGTAACAAATGTAAGGAGTCTAAAGTGGTTAAGAAATTAGAGTAGGTTGGAGGGAAATTAATATGAAAAATACCTAAGACTCAAAATTTTTCTCAAATTTAGTAAACATCCTATTCTCTCTCTCTCCAAATCTGTAATAAAATAGCACAGAGCTGTTTCTAAGAGAAATGACTGTGAATGCAAAGAAGTCACTGATTTTCTAACTAAACGGATGTTGTTTCTTTAGTGGCTGGTGAAAAGAGCACAACATTTCTATATGCATAAATAATGCAAGACAACATAAGTCCTGGTTTCCACGCTTCCTTTGTCTGTCCATCACTTAGAGGGTCTGCAGCTACAGCACAAATCTCTCAAAACTGGAAATTTCTTCAGAAGGTCTTCTCTGGTTTTCATGTTTGTTCTTGCCTGCATTTCTTTCTAGCCTCTTTTTCTGCTCCTTTTTCTCATCACTGGGAAGGCTTGATTCCTTTTAATCTCCTCAGTTCTGAAGCCCAGTCTCTTAATTTTCTGTTTCTCTTTAATTGTCTTGGATGAAGCCCAAATTTTGTTTTGCAATGCACAATGTATATATACATGTATATATTTTGGTTTGCAAAAAGCAGATATGGCTGAGATTGAAGTAGGCAATGGCAGAATTTAGTCATCTGCTGCAATAAAGCATTTGCATAAGGTAAAGCTGAATTCAGATATGTCATCCCAGATTCATACTGGCATTTACCCAGCTAACTACAATTCAATATCATTGAGACTTTATAAATCTCTGTAAGACCTTCAGAAGTGCCAGCAGTTGTAGACATATGGAAAGCAACTTGCTTCTGTACAATGGAATCTGGATTATTGGCAGGCAGAGATTTATTTGTTGGCTTTTGTTTTATTTGCTAGTTTAGATGACTAGGACACAGACAGCACAGAGATCAGTCTATAGATAGATACTACACACAGAACACAGGAATAGTAAACACTTTCTTATGCTGTTTGATAGGATTCATTAAATCCAAACTCAGATCAGTCTAACTTCCCACAAAGCGCATTCTCAAATGTGTCAGGTCTAATCTCTACCCAGAACAAATTATAAGCTTTATAATCATTGATATATTTGTCCTGCGAGTGGCTCTTAAAGGATGCATTATAGAAGATGAGGTAGAAGAGTTAAGCTTCTGTAACAACTACAGGAATGTGCTGACAATCCTGATTGCGTTGGCTGTGAAAGTCAAAATTCCACTGTAGGAATGCACTTCTTTACTACCACAGATACCAAATACATGATTACAGAGAAGCTTCTGTAAAGGCAAAGTAGTATAATTTGGCTCATTATACCCACAGAAAGTTTCCTGATAGAGAAATGGGGGAATAATCAGAATTTCCCCAGAATACGCCCATCTTGCTCACCACAGTCATGCCTACCTTTATTTATTAAAAGGTTAAATAAAGCAGGACATGATGGGAAAGGACTGAAGCAAAAACTCATTGAAGAGTCTGCAGCCAGCTCAGCCCCATCCAGGAGTTTGGTATGTCTATACCAAGCATCAGCTGCCTCTTTCAAATGGTTTTACATGGACCATTCAGGCTACCCTACTTGCCCATGGAAGATAATGCAGAAAGTCACTACATATGTTCCTCGTTGAGCAGGCACAGAAGAGCAGCACTGTCAGATATGCTTCAGAGGTGCTCCAGAGCACTTCTGTTTGGCTGCTCTGGATGTCTCTGGGCACATTTTGTCCAGCTGGTATCTGCCAGGCTCATGACTAGCTTCAGGCCAAAGGTAATTGCAGCTGTCAAGAATGGTTATGTGAATTTTCACTCACTGATGATTTTTTTGTTGTTCAATAGTGTTTCTACTTCCTTCAGGCTTTCTGTATTTTGTATTAACTGCATCTCAAGAGCAAGAAGGATGGTGATGCATGTATATGTATTGCTGGCTGATTCTTCCAGAGATATGTCTCTTCAGTGATTTTATTTTTTTATTCCTAGTGCATTTGAAATTATAGCTTAAGGAATATCATAATTCTTCTCCAGAGCTATGAATACTGTATTTCAATTACACAATGCAAGTGTGGGCTGGATGCTTTCGTTGCTGTATCTGTTTGAGGATCACACTATACAAACAATTCATCTGGTTCAGAGCTGTGGCACCCAGGCTATTATTTCAGAAAAATGTAGGTGACAGATTGGGCCAATAAGGAAAGCCCGAGTTTAGTAAGTCTGCACAATGATCCAAAAAAATAATAGTCTGAGCAACTGGTGCTATTCTCTTAAAGTGAGTGAACTTCAAAGGCTGTCATCCGTATTTACCAAGAACAATGTTAAAATTTATCCTGAAGGCAGGACAGGAAACACAATGAACACAGAAGTATTTGGCTGTTTCCTATGCTCTCTGAACAATGTATCAGATTTTAAACAATATATAAGAATAATGTGAAGGACAGAAGTTCTCTGAGCTGCTCAGTGATGGTTCACAAACAGGAAATCACCACCCAATGCAAGCCAATGGCAAATATTTTTAAAGCAGAGTTTCTCCAAATGCTCAGAACTTGTTCCCCATTCAGGTAAGTAAAACCAGTTGTGCTTCATCTTGTCCATGCAATGTCTCCCCTGTGGTGGCCAGAATTCAAGAGGGACCAAACCGGTGGAGACTTCAGGCACATGACATGTACTGAAGGCTTTACCGAACTTGGGCTCCTACCCAGTAGGACTCCAGGTAAAGCCCAGCCTTGTCAAAAACTGCACTTGACTCGGAGCAGCCTTGGGTCAAACATTCAATGCGTCTGTTTTCAACCCAGTGCAGTATAGTGAGTCCCCCCCCCCCCCTTTCTTTTTAATTTAACATGCCAGGAGTTGCACGGCTGAAAGGAAAACCACAGTGATGCCAGAGGACCAAAAGCTGATATACTAAATGGCCTCTTTCTGATAAGGAATGGCATAGCCCTCATGTGCTCCTGGAAGTGATAAGCTAATGAGGAAAAGGAAGGAGAGGTGTGAACATCTAGGACGCTGAAGACCAGGAAATTCTCAGGGAGAACATAACAAGACACTTGGCTGTTCAGACACCAGTTTGATAATACAATCTACTAGGCTGTTTGTATGATGGAACAATTTAATAGTCAGATAATCCTGAGATACATTAACCCACACAAACACAGAATGAGTGCTTTACACTAGTGCATGGCACAAAGCTTTCCAAAGAATTAGAGACTACATTTTATAGAAGTCTGCCTCACAATAAGGAATGTCATTGCAGAATCCCCATTGTGTTAAGAACCCTTGATTAAGTTTTGAATATGTAGATTACCTTCTGCTCAGCCCTCCCTCTCTCTCTCTCAAAATCAATTCATAAAAGGAATAGAGAGAGAAATTCTGGAGTGCTGAAGTGATGATTACATAACATTAGCCTGGCATTACTTAGGTTGCTGCCCAAAACACCGCTCAAAGCCTCCAAGTAAGGACATTTACTTGCACTTGGTTATGTATTAATCTTTTCCCTCCACAGCTAAATGATTTAGCAGATACCATCCTGGATGGGGGATTATTAAAACAACTGTCAAGGAACTTCCTGTACCAGGAACACATTATTTCTTAGGTAATTTCTTCAAGGATTTTAACAAGCAAAATAAGTAGCTCTACTATACATCACGATGTCCATTGCAGCAATAACATTTCTGAGGACAAATCAGCTAAATAAACAGTCTATAATATTTTTGCTGAGGCAGTTTATAGTAAAATTTATTTTTACTACTGTACCCCTCCTCCACTGTCTGTACATACACAGTGATAGGCACCTGCATACAGAAAGGCAGTTGTCCATCAAACTTGATGAAGTCCATACAAGAGTCATAACTACATCTCCAGATGTTTATGACCAGTTTATAGAAATGTCACCTTGATTTTGACACAGGTAAGAATGTTTACTTCTTTTTGGGACCTAACAAAATTAATCCTCATAGCATGTCCCCTGCTAATGAGCTTTCTAATCAAGGCTGACTGGAGAGCAGAATTTCCTAACTCATGAATTTTTGAGATTTCAAAAAAAACCTCCTTGACTTAGAAGCCTCAGAACACAAACAAACCGCCTACCGTAGAATCTGACAAATAATCAAAATACAAAAAAGCCTTATAGCAAATTGCTGGAATGTTTTTGGACTATGAAAGGCATTTTATTTAAGTATTGTCAAAAACATTATTCTATTTTGCCCTCTACATTTTATTAAACCCTTTTTCACTCCAACTTAACTTCCACTTTTGAAACAATTAGCTGCTTTGACTCAGAACCCAGATGTTTTTCATTCATTTCACAAATGCTGACATTAGATGCTTCACCTCTTCTGAAAACCAGTAGTACTTTTTTTCTTTTCTTGACTGTTAAACTCATTTAAATTAACCTCCCTGTCCTGATCAACTCCAGCTTTCCAGGAACCTTTGTGGTGAAGGTACTGGGACAACCTGACAAACAATCTGACAAATTCAGCCATGTTTTGGAATATACTGTCTTACTCATTCAAATACAGATTGTCAAAAATCCATGAACAATAGAGTACTGAAGGCACACAAACGTAAATGCTGAGATGCACAATATTGAGCACTTATCTGTGAATAAATTGAACACTAGTAAGCCACTGCCACTCTGAAAATTAAACATGGAGTGCTTGCATATTTTGTAAAAGCTTAAGACACTAACAAATGTAAAGAACCATCTCTCAAAAGCTATTATTTTCAGAATGCTCATTAATCAAATAGTTTGGGAGCTGGACAGCTTGTGTCTGGCTAAGACCATATTGTAGACATTTCTGCTTGGCAAACCTTGCTCTTTTTTTCTCCTTTGTAGTTGATTTTTGAGCATGCTACTCAGCTTCCAGGCCTATACCCATGTCCCAGGGATAACGTGAAAAATTCTGGCTTTTCGCTTGGCCTGTTATGTGACCTTTTACTGTTTCTTATTTCTAAGATTGCACATATTTTTCCCCTCGAGCTCCCCAAAAGTGGGGGGATAACAAGGATCGCAGTATTTTTCAAGTACCTTACCTGTCTAGCAAACCAGACAGAGCTGGTTAGGGTCATAAAGGTGCTTGACTGTTTCTATAAATGCAGTGAGGTTCTCTCCAGTGACTCTTCCCAACGTAAAACAGTGGACCAAACTTTCATTAAAAAGCAGAAATAAGAAGAACTGTTTTAAAACAATCTGTAAGTTGTTTCTTACCTATTTAGGGTCTAAGTTTCTTCTTGAGAAAAGCACTCTTCGTTATTGGCAATGCAGCTGTCATGGGGCTGATACAACTCTAATATTCTTTTCATTTTAACAGTAGGCTTTGTGGTGCTGTATGGTTTTGCAGCTGCTTTGAGTTCTGTCTGCTAATAAATCAGTGTGGTTAAGCTTTCTTTCCTTCTTTTCATTGTGACCTTTTGCAGCAGTGTCTGAATCCGTATTATCTGCCACCTCTTCATTCTACATCAGAAATGATGAGTAGAAGACACTGTTGTGGAATAACCTGCATGTTCTGCAAGTGTGGTGTGTTATAAACTCAGCTGGAGAATATTGTTCTCTGAGGTTTACTTAGATCAAGGAGCAGGGTTATGTATTTGTCAGGCCCTGGGGAAAAAGACCTTATTGCTGAATAAAAGATGAATAATCTCTAGAATTATAAGGAATGTTATATATGTCATGTCTGGCTTCTTTTACTCCCACAGATTCCTTAAGTCACTACAAAAACTGCTGTTTTTCTGCTAACAGCTAAAGTGTTTCATTTGGAGCTAAAATAAGGGAAAATGAAGTCAGTGTGCTCATGAAATGGAAATTTTGTAGAAAGTGTATGTAAAAACATGTTTTTAAAGGGTTCACTCTCAAGAGATTGATGAAGAGCCTGTGGTGATATATATTGCCATTGTTCTAAAGTGCTAATGTAAAGTAGGGAAGGTATTCTTCCATGGAAAATAATAACTGGCATAACAAGCACTTCTCTTATCATAATGTGTAGAAGAGCATGAGGAGGCTGGAATCTCACAAAATGCACAGCTGGATGCTTCCTCCAGCACCCATCCCAAGCTAACAGCAGAAGCTCAACAGAGTATGAAACCAAGGCACTGGGTTGTTGTAACACCACAAAATGGACACCCTTCTCCCAAGTAATCTAATGCCCCTAGGAAACCTTGGCAAAAAAAATTTTAGAGGTTATGGCCCATCTGAAAACAGTGGCCTTCAGCTGGCCATAAGGCGTAATTGATCATTAAGTGGAGACTTGTTACCTATGATCCATGCTGAATAATGAGTTACAGGCCTCATTTTTCTACAGCTTGTAACTGAGCATGATATAAATAAGATCTGAATGCATCCACTTACTTTGCTCACTGCTTTTATCAGATTGCCTTCCTCTGGTCTTCTCACTGTGTTATGGCCACACATATGTTGGTAAGCTTTTATTCAAACTTTTATGGAAGTTATGCTGTTTAACAGTTGTGCAGAAGCTCTTATGGTTCCTAAGAAACACTTGGCAGTGGGACTTATTTTTTCTATGGCTCTGGCAATTTGTTGTCTACTGGAAGAAATAGAAGATAGCAGCTGCTGGTGTGCAGAGACCAATGTGCTATGAGCAGGTTAGATCATCTAATTAGCACTGGAGGCTCAAAAGCAGGCACTCTGATTTAAAATGAAAAGCTGATTTATCCACATGATGGGGTCAAAACTTAGAAGTTCTCACAAAGATTCTACCTAAATTTGTAGATGCATTTTATTACAGTTATGACACTGCTGTCCTTTAATAAAACACAAGGTAAGTGTGACTTGTAATAACTTTGGCTGAAGGCGTCAAAAAAACATTTGAATAGCATGAGATCTTGCTACGCAGTCTATAGTGTTAGCATATTCTTGCAGGAGAGGATAAGAAGTCAGGGGAGATAAGTTGGGAGCACTCTTTTTTGCATTCTTTATTACTTTTAACTATATTCATTTCTTCACTGTTTCCTATACATCTTAGTTAAATTCCACATCAAACATTAATCATTGTTGGTTTAAATTAACTTGATGACACCAGTGTAGACTAAATTACTGAAGGATTTTCAGGTTTATTGGTCTTGACTTATTAATGCATTGTGTTGAGGCTGACTCCTCACTTTCTTAGAGGACATAGCTTTCAATTTAGAAGTACGGCCAAAGCCAAGCAGGGACTCTAGAGAGGTTTACACATTTTATTTAAGAAAAAAACTACTTGTATGGACTGTGTAGAATAACACAGGGATGGACCGAACAACAGCACACATGACTATTAAATCCTATTCCAGTTCTAGCTGGATGTGTCCAGGCTAGACACCAAGCTAATGACTTGTCCCTCATCTGTTACCCCTGCAGAGTGGTTCTTGTCTTCTTCAAAGTTTCATTACATTAGTTAGCTAATGTATATCATATCATTTTGCCTTTCTCATTTTCTAAGACAACTTTCCATGGTGGGATTAAATGTGTTATTCCAGCCCAAATTTGTGTTTCCATGGACTTTGTGACTTGTTTTGCTTATTCACACTTATGTAATCCACGAGCAAGGAAGTCCATCTCTGTAAGTTCAGCTTTGCTTTTCCTGAACTTCTCTACACGTGACGGTCCTGATCCATCACTCTCTTGCCTTGAGAGGTTAGTAACATACCAGCTCTTCAAGACAGCTCTTGCTATTGTGCAAGTCTTCTTCATCCACGCTTTGACTACCAAATGAGATCTCAGTGCAGATCTCTCTCTTCCTTAGGAGTACCTGCTTAAAAGGTTGTCAGGAACAGTTCTGCAAAAGCAGAAGACTGACTGGTGGCGGTGGCCTGCAGAAATGTCTGGTTACAAAGTCCTCCTTAAGTTGCTTTCCAGCACACGTGTCTTTCAGCTGACACCTGAGATGCACTGACTGTCAGATGAAGAGGCTGTTGCACAGGACTAACAAAATGCCTGTGTTGACAACATGCAACCATCTTATTATTTCGGCTGAAAAAGAAGCAGTCTCATAGTATGAATTCTAATCTACTGCCATCACCAGCAAAGCAGTGAAGAGAGTACAGTGAGCACAGTAACATCTTCCTTCAAGCAGTCCTTCAGGTAAGTATGCATCTCTGCAGCTGAAAGACCTGCAAGTTCCCCCATGCAATGATGGGCACCTCACGGCCAGTGGAACCACCGGAACACCACCAAGATTGTGTCTTTGTTTAGGACACTCATAATAGCACCAATGGCATTTTCAGTGACGGCCAGTATCAGGCATGAAAGACCAAGCTCGTTGTGATTTACATTCCAACTCATCCAATCAACACTGCTATACAGCCACGGGCAGAGATACACACGTTCATTGCAAAGGGATGGACATTTCAGAAGTAGCTACTGTGCTTCACTAATGTGTCTTTTTGTAGAAGCTGTTCAGTATATTTATTCTCCAAAACACTCTTCCTTATACGACAGAGATGGTTATCATCAGCTGCTGTTGGAACAGATGTACAATAGACACAGATGTTCTGCATGCATTTAGCACATTAAAATCTATATCAAACTTCTGGAAGTTGTCTCTGATTTTTGAAAGCATTAACACTAGGGTCACTTTTCAGGAATAGAGCACTGCAAAATGCTCTGTCAGGCACAGTCCACTTTCTCATAACAGCACTTAGCTTAGAAGGCAATGTTGTTAAGACAGGTGTTGACTTATCTTAGACACCCCTGTGCAAGACACATATCAAATTTGCTGTACATCACTATTGGATACTCATGCAGATATCAGGAATACAAATCATAAGGACACACCGGTAAATTTTTTTTTTCAGCTGCTGATTTATGTTTCATAATGCACACACCATCCCTTTCTGTACAAAACTATTTTCATCTGGCCAGCACTCACCCCCCTACTGCAGCCACAGCTGTGAAAGGTGCAGACAACCCAAAGCAGGGGACTTGGGGATACCGGATGAGGTCTGCATGATCAGAAGTCCAATGCTGCTGTTTTTCAGACAGCAGGACTTGCAGAATCCCTAACTAGTTTTAGGTTACTTATCTGTACAGGACTACCATTCTGCCCACACTACTTCTGCATGTGCAACACATGATTTGGATTTCTGCCTATTTCTGCTTACACTTTCTCTGTTGCATGATCCCTCTTTTACTCCACTGTCTTCACTCCAACACTACCAGAGTGTATATTTACACTGTCCACAACTAGTTGCACCATCTCTCTGGATCACTCTTGCTCTGTTTCGTTCTGCTTTTTTTATAAATACCATTTCTCTTTAGCATGGATACATGCTCTTATATTTCTGTTCCTAGTACTGAAGCTTCCCACTGGGGCACAGAAATTTGCCACAGAGCAAAATTTTCCTCAGATCTTTATTTTCAAGAAGATGTTAAATCTCTTCATCATAAAGCATCAGGACTAGGCCACACAATGAATCATATCTTCCAAACATGGGTTCTGTCAAACCAGGGCTCACAAAGCTTCAAAACATGTTTGACTAGTGTTGTTCAAAAATTCAGTTTTCCTCTTACTAGACTAACATCCATTAACAAAGGTTTGTCAATACCACTTAATGTTTTGGATGCAACACAACTATTTTAGGTCTAATTTAGATTTCTAGTTTCCGTGAATTAGAAAACAAGCATTAGGAACTGCTCCTCCTCCATGGCCTGAATTGAACCATTTCTTCCTTATTTTGTGCCTTATAAACCAAGGAAATGAGAAAATGTCATTTATGCACTTACTTTGTATTCTGGGGGTATCCTTGCTCCAAATCCAAAGGCTGGGAACATTTTATCACTGGAAAAGAATAAAAAAAGAAGAGATTCTACAGAGAAATCCATTGTGTTACACCAAACATTTACTCTTCTGTAAGCAACAAAAATGTAACAAAGTGCAACAGCATAGAAAAGGCTTTTAAGTCAAGAGCCTTACATGGCAGACTGGATTGTAGCAGGAGGGGTTTGTGCTGACCAGATGGAGGAGTGATATGGGAGATTTTTCAGGCAAACCCCTAATATTCTGGGGAAGTTAAAAGTAGTTGGAGAATGTCTAAGAATCAAGATACCTTGCACTTCTCTCACAAGAGCAATAGCAAGTCCATATTACCTCTTCTTTTGCACTACCTGGCTGCAGAGTGAGGGTGAGTTGTCTTATTTTAGGAGTAATTTTGGATAGGTACTGTCTGTGACAACAGATTTATTTTTATAAATAAGGATGTGCTCCCCCAGCTCAGAACAATGGGTTTAGTGAAGAGGTGACTGTGAGATTAAAAGTATTTCCAAATTTGGGTTCTTACAGCTGCGCAGGCACAAAAAAGATTTCCTAAAATGTTAGAAAAGGTGCACTCTCGCCCCCAGCAATCTGCAGCTTCCACGAGGTTTTCCACCTATAACATTAGTAGCCCCACAAAAACATGAGACTATTTTCAATTAGGTACATGTTGACTGATAACTTAGCAAATGTTGTGGCATTGTCAATTTGCTTTCAAACACTACAGTGAAGTTGTTTCACCCCAATTCGATCTTCAGGGACAAAAGTTCCTGATTCAGGGGACCTGGAAACTTCAGGGTTGTTAATACTCTTTCAGAAATGCATTAATGTCTCACACAGCCCACATTCTGCCAAGCTGCCTCTTCCCAAATGGCAACGTGGAAAAGAACAAGCTGCAAGGAAAGTCTCATCCCTGAGTCAGCAAAGCACTTGATCACACACTTGAGGTTAACAATTCACCCAAACATACGCTTATCTCTAAACAGATCCTGAAGCCCCACTAAAGTCACTGAACTGAACTCTGCTGCTCTGATGAATCAAATACCTTGTAGGTTTATATGATTCTGCATATAGGGTTTCATGGTCCTTGGAAAAGCTGAGTTCCTATTACCATTTCTGGCACTTTCAAAAATTTCCAAGAGAGGGCAGCAGTTTCAATTGACTCTGCACAGGTCAAGTTGTTTCCACTCCAAGTATTAAGTGACAAACTCACTTCTCCAGACATACTTAAGAAAGATAACAGCATCCATTAGAACTGCCAGGTTGTTCTGCCTGGCATATGCTGTGAAAAGCACTGTAACATTTCTGGTATGAGATGAAGAAAAATGGAAGGGTTTAAAACAAATCAGAAACAAGCCTTGAAGTTAGCAGCTGCAACCATGGGATGCAGAAATACTCACCTTGCCCAGATCATTGGGAAACAGTGATCATTCCTGTTTGATGGTTTAGCTCTCACTTCTGTTAAGAAATGTACTTGCTCCATATATCTAACAAGTGCAATACTATGTACCATATGTTACACTGTGGGACAATGGATCTTGGAAAGTAGGGTGAACATCATTTGCATGGTAATGAAACATTTTTTTCCAAGAGATGTCAGAAACAAAGTAGCTACTGACATTTTATGCTAACCACCTGCTGACAGCCTTCCCTTCGATTAAACACTCCTGAAGTGGAGAAGCCCTTACAACTAGATGCAGATTAGAATCAGGCACAATCTTAAAGGGCAAGAAATAGGAAACCACTAGAAAACAATCTGAGTGGGGAAAAAGTCTTGTTTTACATCAACACTTAAGCATGGCTGGATTAGAGAATCAAATCCTGTGGAGCTGCAATTTGATTTTGGGCGAGAGAAGAAAAAGACTAAAAAAGGAACTTAGGTAGAACGTAACAGTCTAAGTCTAACAAAGCAATCCCTAAAGCTGACGTTGGCAGCAGTTACTCAATCTGGGAGATGCCTAAACCCATATGGTACCTGCACTTTGGACGGCAATATTTCTTGAGTGCAAACAAGTGTAGGCACTCTTGTATTTGCACCTCCATCTTCTGTTCTGTTGTGATTCAGACAGCAGTGAGTGATACCTCTGTCAGCCTGCTCTTTTAGAAAGGAAAAGAGAAGACCTGGATTTTCCTTCTGGTGGCGAGACTCCCACGTTCCCAGCTACACAGTGGTACAAGTCCACATGGGAAGCTACCTAGAATATGTTATCACCGTGTGGTCAGGACACCTGCCGCTATGTCTGAGTCTCCCATACCTCCTTTTTTTGAGCAGGTACTGCTACAACTGCCTTGTGAGAGAGTAAACCTTGGTCACGTACACATGCACTCTCAAGATGAGTTTCCACAAGGTTATTTTTAGGAGGGGAGAAGCACAAGAACTCTAGAGAGGATGGAGAACCTGAGGTCTACTCCTGTGCTTAGTACTTTCTCTTGCCTCAGTCTAGGCAATCAAAAACTCAGTGCAGTTTTCCCCTTGGAAGGCTCCTTATTTTCCAGAATTTAGGTACATGCATCTGCACTCTGACTAAATCTGCTGAGATCAAGCAATTAACTTTTAGGAGCTCCCACAGCTTGATCTTTAAGGTGAGAAGGGAACTTTCTGATCATCGCTCATCACATCCGCTGCATAAAAAAGATCGTCATTTCATTCCCTGACTACACTTCACAATTTGTGGCTGACTTTCAGAATAAAATCCAACTTTGATGTAAATAATATTTTCCATCCTATCAAACAAACCAAAGTGTTTAGTTAATATAAAGGATATACTCTGCAGTAAGTACAAAAGTGTTTAGCTAATATAAAGGCTACATTCTGCAGTAAGCACACAGTTTAACTGCTTAGTGACATTTTACAAAGTAAATTTCTCTAGCCTTCCCATCCACATCTCATTTCATCACATGGGTTAAAAACCAGCAGCTCAGCCTGCTACCCTCATTCTGCCTATTCTGCACTATTAAGACATTGCAGGGAAAAAGTGACCTAGTAGGCAGCCAAGGATTCTCTCTCTTCCAAGAGATCCCTTCTGGTATAAAGGCATGACAGAACTACTCTACCAGACCCTGAGCTATCACAGCAGCTCGAAGCAGAAAGCAGAGCAGTTTCCCAGCTTCTAGAAGTTATGTCAAGGGTGAGGCCATTGGGGACTGAGATGATCAGAAAATGAGAAGATGACTTGCTCTTGCCTGAAGTATAAACTGTATGCATCAGAGGCTCCAGCCATGTCTCCTAACCTCATATTTCAGTAGGAGAATGATCTGCTGTAACAATTTTTCTTTTATTCCTTTCCAATTTAAACTCACTCAAAGGACTGCAAGTGAGAAACAGATTTATCTTCCCTTGTGTTGCTTCCACAGACATTTAGGCTACATTTATATAGAAAATAAAATGGGCCTGAGACCCTGGCTGAAGCACTGGGAGGTGACTATACACATGGTTTAATTGTCAGCACTCTCTCTGGCCTCATGCTGGCCTACGTCAACCAGCATCTTGTAGCCAGTTCCCACAAGCAGCGCAGGAGCAGCTCTGCTTGAGATGGCTCCCAAGGGGCAGTTTGGATGTCACCACTTTATGTTAGGAGGAAGAAAGTTCAGATACGAGGGCATGGGCATGTCCTCAGCCTCAGGCCAAATAAGGTTCTTTGGCCTGTTTTATTTAGATACAGCCAAAGAGTCCTGGGCACATACAAGTAAACTGCCAGCACTACCCTGCTGCAAGGAGATTGCTAAATGGACAGGAGAGCAAAGTGAAAATGGAAAAAGAAGGTGGCACTATAAAACCTACATCTTGCAAACTCAAGTAAGAAAAAGAGGATCTTGACTTGGAAGAATCATTACAAGATTACTCTGTCACATTTACTTCACATTTGATGTAGTTTTCTCTTTTACACAGAGTTCCTTTGAAACTTAAAACTAGGCATAATTTTCAAAAAGTTGAAGTACCTGGCATCAAGATGACTGAAAGCAGAAGCATCAATTAGCCTTGACAGGGATTGCACCTTTTGGAAATTTATCTGAAGAACTCACTTGAATAGCACAGTTTTTGAGTTTTATACCAGGTTATATAAGGGACACGAGTAGGCAAGCAAGCATAGATGTATATAACTTCTGGTCCTTTTTTCTGCCAAACAAATGTATATTGCTAAAAGATATGAAAGACTAACTGAGCAGATCTGGATTATACTCTAAAGGTAACATCAAGGATAAGGGTTCAGGTTCATTGTACATATTGGCAAATAAAAATTAATGCACACAGAAAGGGATTGTCAGGACTCGAAGACTGCAGTCTTCTAAACAGAAATAAAACCATTTAGAGAAAATTCTTTGAGTAACAGCACTACTTTAATGTAATGCATACCAGAAAACAAATTCTGAAAATATCCCATATTTTCCTTTTGAAACAATGCTGAGTTTTAGTCACTCATCTCTCCAACTACCTAGCAGAAACAGAGAAAGCACAAAGACAAATCAATATATTAATAGGGGCATAGAGGAAAGAGATTTCAGTGAGTTGTACTGCACAGACAGGAGAAGAGATGAACAGAGAAATCATAAAGTTTTATAAATTAGTAAGTGTTACAGAGAATGGTACTTTTTTCTGTGTCGCTAGTAAACCTAGCATTACTGGAAGGTAAGAAATATTTAAAATAAAGAGATAAAACAAAGAATACTTTAAAACTATGTCTTATTAACCACTGGTACTCCCTGACATATGGCATCACTGCACCTTGGAGTTCAGCTGTATTCTGAGAATGATTTGGTATTCCTGGTAACAAGGAGAGCTCAGATGAAACCTGACGTGAAACCTGAGTTTCTCCTGGGTGAAATTATTCTATAACCAAACATTACAACTTCCTCTGAAGCTGTTGGCATAGGCGGTGCTGGAGACCCTGAGCTAGACATTCATCAGATTGGCCAACACCTCTATTCAGAAAGGAAAACAGTATCTGCCAGGACTAGTGTCTCTGAAAATTAGTTCCTTTTTTAAAATCTAAATTGGAACTCTTACTTCCTAATTGTAGGGAGTGAATGTTGGGAAAAAAATGTCCTAACTCATTCAATATACCACTTAAATGTTCTGTAAGATGAACTTCTAGCTAGCCACTTACACAGAATTCCTCTTACTGGTATCCATGAAAGCACTTTGGCAGCTGTTCAGCACAGTAGTTACAGATGTGCTTAGCTTTAAGCTCCTGAAGCCAATACAGCAATTTGGAGGGACCCTACTGAACTGACCTTGGTGAGCCTCAGAATGGAAATCTCACTTTATGCTGGCACAACATATTTGCAGCAGCGGTACTAATGATGAAGCAACTGCTCTTACAGCAGGGGCAGGGGGGAAGGGTGGGAAAGAAACTAAAAGCTCATTTTTTTGTTTCAAGTGACCAAGAATCTCAAATTTACAGCTCTTGGAATCCTTGCAAGGAGTATATCTGATCAGAATCCTTGGATATGAAACTGTCACTTGTAATTTTGGTTCTGGGTAAGATCAGAATTACCAGGAATTTATTTTTTAAGGATGAGGCTGGATGCAGCAAAATCAATTACTGTCCTTTTCATTTTCCATTCCAGTCTTAAAAGAAGAAACTGTGAATCTTTGTTCTACATACTTTTCCCGTGATAAAATCAGATATCTTCCCTCTGTTTAAAAGACATTTCAAATTGCCAAGTAAAAGAGAAATGTTTGTTACACATTTAATTGAGGGAAAGGAAGGGAAGGAAAGGGGAAGGGAAGGGAAGGGAAAGGAAGGGACAAATGAAACAGAGTCATCTCTAAACTCAATTAAAATTGTAATCCTTCATGTTCAGGGTTTGAACTGGAAGAAAATGCGCTGAATTAAGTGTTTCTTTCCAAAAGCATATGAATGAATCATGTTCCTAGTGTATTATTCAGTACTTATCTGAGAAGGGCCTGATGCCAGTATATTCTGAATCATAACGGCTTACAGGGATTAGCTGCAGTTCCAAAGAAAATACAGAAACCATCTGAAATATTTAAACACTTCTAGTTCCCACTTTGCAAGCAGAGCTAGGTAAATAAGAGACATGATCTGTATGATGTAATAGGACTGAATAAAGGTGTCTGGTCAAACTCTGTAAGTGGAAGGGACAAGAGCCCATCCGCTTCACCCTTGCAGTCCTGCATGGCTACCTGTGCTCCTCAAGGACAGGCCGGAGCTAGAAGTGGGCTGTGGTCCAGCTCTTGTGCTGCCCCAGTCAGACTCAGAAAGGGCACAGAGGTTCAGCAGCAGAAGTATTTCCTCCTCAAAGACTGTATTCTTCTCTGAGGGACCACCACACTATCACTACATGTTCAGGGCAGGGCAGCTCCTGGCTAGATATAACCACATGTCTGATTTTGGCAGGGTTACTCTGGGTTTAATCAAACCTCTGCTGCACATAACGGAGCTTGCAATCCAGTCCATAATCCACAGTGATTTTTAATGCAGCAGCAGGAACGAACTGATTATCATACATCTTTGTAACAAAAGAGAGCTGAGAGCATGTAAATCAATAGTAAACCATTGCAACGTCTACACTGCTTGGTCTACCACAGACAGACATGCCACAAAACCATGTTCAAAATCCTGACATTAAAATTCACTTGCTGTATCTTTAATTACAGCTCTTAGTCACCTTAGGGGAGCTGGAATCTGCTGAATACAGAGAAACAGATATAGTCATGTAATTGGGCTTCAAGAATATGAGGGCAATGCCTGTCTCACCTGCAAGAGAAATAATTAATGAAGTAGGGGAATACAAATTCCCTGAAGTTAATCACTGAAAAGCATCAGCTCATGAAATAACTAACAAAGCTGAGTCCAGATACAATAGATTTAAACTTCCCCTTGTTAACATGCAAAGAATCGCAAAAGCAGCTCTGCAGGGCAAAAATTGCAAATGAACTCAGAAATTCCTAGACTGGGGAAAAGTACATACCCACAGAAAAAAAGTCATCAGAGTCTGAGCGAGAAGTAAATGAAATGGCAGAGAGATACATCACTTGCTAGAAGGATAGCCTAGTAAAATGGCATACTTGGGAAGGTGAGACCAAAATGTCAAGTTTCCTTGCTGGATGATAAATAAATCGCAATGACCTGATTTATATCCACAGCAATGACCCAATTCAGTAAAAAGTATCTTGAAAAAGAAACGGGATTTCATAACTCGGAAAAAAATAGGGAAGGGGATGCTGCAAGAGGCTACAGTGAATCATATTTAACTTCTCAAATCCAGGCAGTTTAGACAGTCCTATGAATTTTACGGGGCTGTAAGTATGTCTCTGTAGCTTCCAAAAGCTTAACTCTCAAGTGAACTGGCAGATCTGTGGGGTTGCATATGGAAAACTGTACCATAACGAGAAACGTCATTCTCACGCAGATTGTAATCTTGAAAGTTTAAAATCTGACATGACGTGAAGATGGTATTGTACCCTTCAGGCTGAATTCCATCACCTAACAGATAGATCTTAAACAAAAAACAGAACAAAGGGAGGGGAACATTTCCGTGTTGAAACACAAGTGTAGCTTTCAAGTTTCAGGGTGTATTGCACTAAGAAAGCACAAGAACAAAGGCTCTGCTATATATGCACAGAATTTTGTCCTTTTCTGTGAACTGTACTGGAAAGGATTGGTCAGAGGCTTTCCCTGCAAATATTGTCTACCAGAAGAACACAGATTGAACTATGGGTTCACTAGGATTGTGTCAGCACACATATGCAGGTAGGTACTGGGAGAAATTTCTTATTAAGTGCTTTCAAGATGCAAATGAGATTTCCAGGATGAGTAGGATAAAACTGCTATAGACATCTTACTGTGATTTAATGGGGTCAAATGCACTGTTTATGTAATTTTACCAAAATCAGAATGACATTTAGTAAAAATGAAGAACACTACCAAAAAAAGTTACAGCAAAATTATAAGTGAAACGTACTGATGACTGAGCACTCAGCTAGGCATTATCAAGTATGCAGGAGGAAATGGGCTAAAACTCCCTGCTAATCTGCTGACTTGGAATCTCTGATCAAGGTTAATTTCACAATAAATCTGTACAATTCAGAAAAAAAATTCTTGCAATAGGTCTACTGAAACAGCATTATTTCAACAGTAAGCCTGTTGATTGATTCCCAGAAACTCTAAATATATTTCTTCATCATGACAGACAGATAAAGAAGATTTTGGTTCATTTGAACAAAGAACGCTGCCCACAGAACTGTGAAGGGGATAGTAGGAATTAAGTGGCAGACACCTCTACATAATTCAGAAGGATTGCCTGGCTTTAACTGAGAGTGATGTGGCCCATGAATACTCTGTTGAGACCTCCTGGGGCAAAAGGGTTCCACTTTCTGTAAAGAAGGAAACTTGCATGAGAAGATTTAGAAAATGGTGCTCATTGATGGACTGGTGGGTTTCCAAATGGGAATAACTTACAGCTCAGCTACATGCTAGTGTAATGAAGTGGATGATTGGAACAGATATCTTCCTTATCTATACTTATATATTTATGTGAATAACCAGTCTCTACAGCACTAGGTAGTCTACTCTGCTAGTAGTCTATTCTGATAGTCTGCTGTTTCATTTGTAACTTGTGGGGTTTTGCACTTCAGGTCCTTCTCTTCAGAAAGAAATGCTGACAGAGAAATTGCACAGACAACGGCACCAGTCTGCATAGTCCTGGCCAAGCGTAAATCACTAGCACAATCTCTCCTTCCTCAGAGCAGATTTCCAGATGACTTGAAAGATAGTAAGGATTGGACAGAAAAGCCCAGAAGAAGTTTGACAGAAGGCAGCAGAGGTCTCTGAGAAGCACATGGAGGAGTGGTGGTTGTAGAAACTCCTGTGTAGCAGCAATCAGCAAATACAGGCTCTGCAAAGGCAAACCCTAAATGTGTGTACGACTGTACATGTGCAGTTGTGCCAACCTTGGTCCTCAGCAGTTAAATCCAAGGATTTTCCATCCAGTTTGATGATTAAAAGTATTAGTAATTCCAGTCCACCAATGTAGTTCCAGTCCTGGCTTATCAAAACACTTCAGAATGTGTTTAACCCCATCTAAACTAATGCTTAATGCTAAACATAAGCTACAGATTTTACTGTATAGATTACTAGTTTTCTATTTTTTGTTTTATGTCTATGTAAATTTGGTCCTATTAAAGCACTAAATAAAAAGATTCATGCCTTTTCCCCCATGATTTTTAAACTTGTTTAGATATGCTAATCAGCTTTTTTGCTTAACAGTCTCCAGAAAGGTTGTTTCTGTAATGAAAGTGATAGAGATATGCTTAATAATTAAATATATTTTTATTTATTGATCTAGAAGGGTAGATTAAATTTTAACATCTATAGCTCCATACAGGGATTTTATGAAAAATTCAACGTTGCATATAGTGCCAGTTATTCTAGGCCTCATTCTTTGTCCCCAGTTTTAATGAATTACTATCACATTACCATCATAACCAAAGGAAGATTCTGCTTTTCTCCTTGTCTCTGCCAAAGTTACCTTAAGGTATTTAATTCAGATCCCTCCAGTCAAGGTAATTCAGGGTCTTCATCTACAAACCCAGACATAAAGCAGCTTCAGGATGAATAATCTGTTAAGTAATTCTTAGGGATAAGAAGAGGCTCTGACTAAAAACCAGACTGCAAGGTCTAGACTCTGGAAACTCTTTTCCTTTTAAAGCCTCAGTCCAAAACACAGCACTTAAGGATGTACTGACATTTATATTTGGGACCAAATGTACTGATTTCTATGGAATTTGCACAATGTATTTAACGTTGTATATACCTTGTCCTCTTTCTCCTCCCTAGCAGCCTGCTACTGGCTACCTCTGGAGAGGCGTTTCTGGGATAGATGAACCCTTCACCTCTCACAGTCTGACTGACTTAGGTTTTCCTACTCTTACATCTACACTGAAAGGGATGTGCAAGATTGGGAGCCCCAGTCTTTTTCTTTTCTCCTTTCACTCTTTCCTTTCTTAAGTTTCAAGTGTGCTTTATTGTACAAGGGAAGGAAGATTTTGTACAGGGTTTTTAATCAGAGTGAATGCACTCACTCAGGCCTAAAATGCTGAAGAAAAACTATTAACTAGGAATTTTTGCATTTAATCAGCTACTACTATAATTCATTGATGCAGAATCTAATGTCAAAACTCAGACTGACTTCAAGATTTTCATATCTCTTGTGGAATGTGGCCCAGTTTTTTAATTTTCACTATAAACATTTAGACCTCTAAGCATAAACCATTTCGGTGCTTTGCAGGGAATAATGTATTCTTTGCTCATTAGTGGCCTTTGGGGAGGTAGGTAGATGTGTGTTTTATACAAACAGTTTATTTGTTAACATACGGATCTCAGTGTGAACATCAGCTTTAAGGAGCTAATTAATATTTAGAGCTAAGGAGGTTATATCTATAAATCAAAAAGGACATTAGTTTCAGGAAACAGATATAATTCATCTTCTGCGTGTTTCAAGGGCTCTTGGAACTAAAAAAATACCTCTAGTACCTTTAAGAGTGAACAGACATGCAGATTTTAAATAACTTAGAATTAATTTTTAAAATAGATTGTCAATACAAATAAAATGGGGATCAATCTGGTAGACCACATGGAATCATGAGTTGACTGCACACATCATAATGAGGATAACCCAGTTAGAACGGGAAGTTCCACAGATATCCAATGCAACAAATATTTAAAGAATTTGAAAAACTACATCTAACTCGTCTTGTTCAAGGTATAAGTATTGATCTGATGACCCAATAGCCAATTCTCACGTAAGTTTGTGAGCCCTTTTTATTAATTCAGAAAGTAATTATGAATGTACATATAAATATAAAGCTGTGTAAAAATCATAAAAAGAATCCATGTATATGGTGGATACTGAACAGTTTAAGACTGTGGTGTAGGGTGAACTATTAACAGTGAGTTCAAATTCAGTAAAACTCTTAACTCTATCTTAGTGCCTTCCATATTTTGTATAACACTTCAGTGTTTGCTCGAGTCAGACTGAATTCACTGGGATTAGATAATAGTGTCTTTAGCTCTAGTGTCTTGCTGAATCAGGACAGAGGTTTTAAGACAGACATAAATATTTAATGTAATATAATGAGATTCTTAATAAGCAGGAGAGAAAGGAAAAATACTAACTGCAGAAATCAGATTTCAAACACAGGATCGGATTTTCAAGTCCAGCCATAGGCTTCACTCACAATATCATCATTAAAACCTGTAACAGTGTACAATCATTTATGAATCAGCCTTCAGCATTGCGTGCATGTCGCAGCACTTATCTTTATAAACAAGCTCCTTTCAGCCCTGTTCCAGCCCATTTTCCTTTGCCAGAGACAGCTATCAGCACAGAATGAAAGATGAGCTACACTCATGGCTAGTTGGTTCTATTCCAGCACTGGCAAAACAAATCATTAAGATCAAGTGGCAAGCCTTTTTAATAAACTATGTGTACTATTGTTATTGTGACTAATGGCTTTGATCTGCAGAGAGGGAAGCTATAAAAAACATAAAAGAGAAATCAACTTTTTTACTGCACGGTTAAGTGCTAACCACATGTGATACACATATGCATATATATTTTTATATATATATATACACGCATACCTATACATTTGTATATATGCATGTAAAACTCTAAGTGTGTATATATATATGCCTTATACACAGCATAAATATATATAGTATACCTAATATATAAAATATATGATATATACAATAATATATATAATAGAAATATAACAATGTAGTATATAATATATATCTGCATTTCTATATCCATCTATACGTAATATATTTTTACACACACACACATTTATATAGGTAAATAGCTCTAAATACACATATGAGAGATTCACAACACGCCTGCCCCTATCCTGGGAAAAGTACTTGTTTTATCTACAGATAGTACTTTTCCCAAATGTTTCCAGATTATGTCATTGAGAACCGACTTGCCAGTGTGCCCGTGCATATGCTGAGGGTGCATCACAGTGCTGCCTGGGTGCTGGTTCTTGCCTACACGCGGCAGTCGTGGTGAGCTGCGGGGCTGCAGGCCTGCTCTCCCCTGTCACCCCCACTGGATATCCTCCTGTACAGCCCAGCAGCTCCCCCCTGGCCCACCTGCCTCGGTTTCCTTTCAGTGGGCACCAGGAGATGCGAAGGGGAAGGATGAAGAAGAGAAAAGTCAGACCCTGACCTGGGGCCAGATCCCAGATTCACCCGTGTAGCAACAGGCTCCCCTGGCTAAGAGAGAAGCGTTTCCCATGCTGAATAGGGGGCAGTTGCATGATACAAAGCAAAAGTATTTGGGGAACTGTTGCCATGGAGAGCAGCCACTTCTAAAATCACTACATAACATACAGAGATTCGTGGCTTTCATGACATAAGACTGGTTCAAAGGCCTGACTTTTTAACAGATGAATGATTTTGTCGTACTAGATGTCTGGGTATTCAGCCTCCGCCAACAGGATCTTTCAAAGGCACCTACCGCCTAACCTCTGAAAATTGTGTTCCCTTGAAAGGGTCTCCGTTGGGCTCCAAAATAAAGAGGTGGCCAACACCATTATTCAGTGTTGGTGAATATTAAAAAAAAAGTCCTAAGCCAGCTACAGCACCCAAAGAGCTAGCTATAACCTCATCTGCCTCATGTGCGGTGATACTTGTTAACTCATTGTTCAGACCCTCTAGGGGGAATATATGCACATTTGGGGATGATCAAGTAAACAGATTTTTCAAAATCCTGGGTGGACTTATAATGCTGGCAGTCAGCAACCATGTGTTTTGATTTCTGACCCAAAGAACTCGATACTAAAATCACTGAGGTAGAGAATAAATACAGAATGACACTGAAGCAGTTCCTCTTAGCACTTAACATTTTGGTAGTCAATGATTTTTCATCATTTTGATGTGTTTCTCTACGGATAAAAAAGGCTGAATAGACTCGGTCAATTTCAAGACAAAATTGTGTCAGTGACTCTTCAAGAAAGCTCATGAAAATGTTTAAATAGAAATGCGTATTTCTCATTTATTGCTTTATTAGGCCCTCTTTAAGCATTCATGAATAGTTTAGCTTAAAATAAGTTTTTCTCCATGGAGCTGTCTGCTTATTTTACCCAACAGTTTCAATAACAAGCTTTTAATGTGTTTTTCCATTTCCAGTATTTCCAAATACATTTAAAAGCCTAATTTCTTAAAACTAATGAATATTACTCCTTCCTTATGATCCATTGCTACTGTTGCTTGGCCATGGATCACATCACATACAAACTTTATCCTCTCTCATGACAAATGTTGCCATAACCTGAAACAATTCCACTACATAAAAGGTATTATGTCTTTTGTACAGGTGAACAGCTACTTCCATTTTTCATGTCATTATCAGATTGGCCTATTCCTGCAGGACTGCAGCATTTTTAGAATCAGGTTAATAATCAAAGACTAGTTCTCCTTCTCTGAATGCTGCTGATGAAAGAATGAACCTTATTCTTTCACGCTTAACTACGCAGAACAGTGCTATTCATTTAAGTGTTTCAGGAATCTCTGAAGCATACAGATAAATGGGCTTTTGCATGAACACGGAATATTCCACTGTATCAAGGGACGTGAGGCAGCACTTAATCTGGAGCATTAATTACTTAGGGATCCCTTATGTTAGGCTGATATGTACAGAAACCTAGATTATGAGAAGATTTGGCTTGATCAACTAAACTAACTAGAGCATATAAAAGAAAATTTTGCTTTTTGAGTGTGCTATATATCTATTACTTGTCAACTAGATTTCTGCCAAATTACAAATAACTTCAGTTGTTTGAATGTTTCTAATTACAGAGGTATTTTAAATAACTTTTTATTACAAGTATAAAAAGGAGTCTTTTGGTACATGTATCTATCAAAAGCACTTAGTATTCAACCACTGCGTTACTGGAATACAAAAAGCATTGCAAACAACAGACTTTACTTTAGTCAGCTAAATTTTTTTAATTGAATTTGAAACTCTTTTTTTAAATGTAAATACAGAATACTTGCTTATGTATGGAGCAGGTCATATATGCTCATATATCTCAAGGCTGCGACTGAACACAAAACACAAAATGAACTCCTATATTGAACCTGAAGACTATTCTGAGAGTAGGTTTGCTCTTCTTCTTAATTTCTTTTCTTCCTTAGAAAAATTATTTTAAATTTTCATTTCCAGTTTGCTGGATTCAGTACATGCAAGTATAAAGCAAAGGTCTCCACCTGACATTTTGCATCAGAAAGCACTGATCATATTGAATCGACTTGTGTATGGGAATGCATTTACAGTGTCACAACTTGAGAGCATGCATAGGCTGAACACAAGCCAGAAAGGTGATATTTCCCAGGGAAAAGAAATTCTGGTTTTTGTTCAGCCCTAGTCCATACCTCGCATAACCTTCACTGTGCTGATTAGCAGTAATAGGCATTTTCTGTAGTACAACAGAACCAAATTATGCTGATGATTTCATTTAAAAAATTACTGGCCAGTGTTTTTCATACTGATTGGAATAAGCTATATTGCAAAAAGAATCATTTGTAATAAACATCGAGGGGTTATGCCACTTAACTATTTCACTTTCTTAACAAATATACCTTAAGTGATAAAATCAAACAATCTGTGTGCATAAACCAGCCCTTACATTTTATTTCTTTTCCTATTTTGAAGCCCACTGAATTATTGTTAATAGTTATTACATTAGTGGATAATCACTGACAAATAATCAAATCATTTATAATAAAATCTTAATTTTTTCAGATTCATTGACTAAGTTTGACCATCAAATTCTTACAGAAATTGTATTAGCACAGTATTTCCATCTTTATTCTTTGAGAAGACATTTCATTACCATGCCAATGGAAGTGCTTCTAAGCAGGCTAATTGGTATATGTGGCATGTAACATGCAAACCATGGTTATTAAGTCCCTCCATAATTTATGCAGAAAGCATAGTCCAAATTGGACTAGCAATACCACTGTTGTTTTAGAACCACTGGGTTTTTTTTGAGATCTGGCATTTACATATAGCAAAGTGGTGGGTGGATGTCTATTGTATGTGCAAAGATACTATGTATCACCAACAAAGAAAGAACATTTAAAGGAAATTCACTCAGTAATTAGATTAATAATGGGCAATTAATTTGACAGAGGCAGGCAGCCTATTTGAAAGCAACATAAGTACATAACGCAATCAATGCATATTTGGCCCAATTACTTGCATTTGTTTATTTATTTTAAGGCATGTTGTGTGCACATACTATCAACGTCTTTTAATGCTTATTTTGGAAGAGACCATAATGTTTAACAGATCAGAACAGTGAAAAGACCACACATGTACTTCTAAGAATAGAGATGGCCAGCAAGCAGTTTAGGCAATTACACACTCAGTTTCAAACAGAAAAGCTTGGGAACACTTCTCTGTAGAATGAGACAGAACCATATTGTAAAGCATATCAAAAAGGAGGCTGGCAGAAGCTGCAAAACAGACTTCAAGTGCAATATGAATCAAAAATGCATGCAAACATGCAATTTCAGCATTGGGAACAGATCTAAAACTTAACACACATATCAGCAAAATAGCCAAGAACCAGACCTTTCATTACCCTGAAGCTAATCTAAACCCACTAGCTCTCTCAACAGCGTGTAAAGGTCCAGAATTCTTCCTGATGTGCTCTCATTTCTCTTAAGCGATTAAACACGGAGCCACTGCAGCCGACAGCAGGTAGTCATTGATTTCACGCTGTTAAAATACCTTCTAAAGACAATTCTTTCAGCAAATGTGATTATTTACCTGTCATAGTCTTGGCAAATCTCGCCAACAGCTACCAATGCCTTCAAGTACTCATTGGGTTGATAGGGGTGGATGTAGTGCAGGGAGCAGCTGTTTCTAGGATCACCATTCGACGCAGTGAAATCTATAGCTACCTGCAAAAGAAGAAAAGTCAGTATGCTGTGCAGCTGTTCTGGGCAGTCGCATACCCATGCACATCACACATCTTTACAAGGAACACTTTTCTGCAGATACTGCAACATTAAAGCAAAGGTCATTCTACACTGTACTCCCTCAAATTTAACTTTGGATGGTACTGATAAATTTGTCTAAAATTAAATGATAGCTTATAAAAGAAGAGTTAATAAAACTAAGATGGCATAATTAGGAAAAAGTTTATTGCGTAATTATTCCATGTGGAGAATTATGCTGTAATAAAAATGAATCAAATTAACTATCTCTAAGTTCTCATACTTAATTAAGTTATTCCAACTCAGGCGCTGCTCAAGACATAAAGGCTGTGTAGTGAAAATGTCCCTATAGTGTTAAACCCCCTACTAAAAATATAAATTAAAACTCCAGTTAGGGATATATCTTAGCTATTTTAAAGCTTGTTCCATCTGTAGTAATAGTAGGAAATACTCCCCACCTACTGTTTTTATCTTCAAAGCATATTTTAAGCATTAAATGATTAAACTTTCCAATTTCATAGGTGCTAGGAAGCTTAAAGATGAGCTATAGGGTAAAAATAAAGCTTGAATCCTGCACAGATTTTTGTTCTCAAAAGGCTTACAGAAGGTTAGGTGAAGAATTCAGCACAAAAGAAAAATTTAATGAATCTTTTTAAAATTCATTTTCCCCTCCTGAAATTCTCTTGGTATTTTTCACTGAAGATATACTCTTGCAGGCATCTTTCTGGGATATCACAGGCGTGGATCGCATGCACTGGAAAGCTCTTTCCAGGATTTGTGATGCTGCTTTCTAGCAATTCCTAAAAGGAGCAACAAGAAACCCAAGGTATCTCATAAAAGGGAAGAAAGCTATTTACAAACTTTCTTATGATTTTCACCAATGACCACTCCCTCCAAAAAAATCTTATACCTGGATCTTCAATAGATAAAAATGCACAGGGTTTCAATTTTCAATTTTACTCTGCAGTTCATATATAAGGGTGGGCCTTGCTGAAGGCTGCAAAAACAACTTAGAAAGTCCTGGTTTGCCTCTGCGAATGTGCTGCTTCCCCAGATAGAGTTTCTGCTTGGCACAGGGATAAGTATTTTACACAGCTAAAACATTTTCCTTAGCCCATGAAACCTGTATTAGGAGAAGAGAGCTAAATATAGTTTGTATTATCTATTTAGTTCTCTCAGATTATTTCAAGATTAAATAAAGGGAAGCCAGGGAAGCTCTTCAGAAAATTAAAAATATCTTTCATATTGAAGGTTTTACTTTGACATGCTATTTTCACTTCACTAAGCTACATTTTTAAACAGATAACATAGGGGAAACAACTCCAAAATGAAACAAGACATTTTGATTCTCCCTTAACAAAAATATATAGTTCTCCTGAACCTTCTTTTTTTGTTGTTAAAAGCTAAAAGAGAAAAAAAATCACACTGGGTCAACCAAGTACAGCTTTTCCCCACCTTTTCTCTTTTTCCACTTCAGTCACTAGGCAGAAGAAAAATATTTTTCACTGGGCTCTAGTTAGCTCAGGAATCCCTCTGTAGCCTTGACCAACTGCCATCCCTGGCATGTCAGTTAAGAGATATGAGCTTGACCTGGCTTGCAAATAACGTACTCTTTCACCTCCACTTCCCTACACACTGTTCATGCACTGAAAAAGTGATTCTGTTACTTTTCCACATGGATCTTTTTTCTGCAAATGACAGCATGATTTAATTTGAATAAATTAACAGAGAACCTCTCAAGTGTTAACTTGCATGTATGTACATAACCGTATGTATTGCAACATAAGTCTTCAGTGCCACAGCTGTCAAAAATGAGCAAGAAATACTAATGGTTTGTGAAACTTGAGGCAAATCCATGGATACTTGTATGGATTCAAGATCTTAGTTTTGGGGCACTTGTTTTAAAAAAATCCTGGCTGATGTATGCACATGTTTATTTTCTTAAAAACGTGTATATTTTCCCTGATATTATTTTAACCTTAATTATTTGTACTGATTACAGAAAGCATAAAAATTTCACTGTATGACAGATAAGCAGAGGGCATTTCTGTAAAGTGGTTAAAGAGGGGCATTTTCACTGATAACCTCAAAACAGATGCTTAATGCGGTTGGACTGAAATGCACCAGACAGAACTGGACAAGTCTTCCTTCTTGCAGTGGCTGTTAGCCAAGGCTAGATGATGCTTTTAACCGAAAACAATAACAAAATGTAGGAATAAGCAGCGGATTTCACGAGCTAGGAAAAAAGTCTGCGGCTAGGGTCTGAGAAAGAAAAAAAACCCTCCTGAAAACCGTTTATTTTCTGGAAATGGACCTTGTAGCAGGGATCTGCTAATAAGCCAAAAACATCCTAATTTTCTATGATGATGCTTTTAAGAATATTCATACTTCAGTCGCTATACTTGGTTTTGATCTAAATCTCTCTTTGATTCTTTACGGGAGGACTTCTAAGAAAGACGACCATTGTTACTTGCAGTGGTTCCAAAATAGCGATGCAGAGCTCTGCTCTTTTAGTGCTCCCTGGCAGGACCAAGGTCTTGTGCAAACACGTAGAAGGAAGATTTGTTAAATGAAGTTAACATATCACAGAAGTTTGGCTAATATCACATTCAAACTAATCTTGCTGGCAGCAAAGCAGGAATCTGCCTTACAATACGTACATTTGATTTTTATCAGCGTATCTTCGAATGTTGCAGTTCAAGGCACTTCTATATCCTTCCACAGCTGAGTCAGAACATAATAGTAACTACATTCTTAGCATACTTTTTCTTCAGCCTTGTTAAAGGGTGAAAACATCCTACATGGCTCCTGCTAGAGCTGTCAGCAAAGAATCAGCCTGTCCAACACCATGACCTGTCTGACAGAAAATCTGTCCAATATATCTTTCTATTACAGATCTTTTTATGCATGTTACACACCCTTTCTGCTGTATTTCCCAGAGTGATGGAAATACCTTCTGACTAGAAACCCATGTGCACTGCCAACTTCTGAACATTTCTTCCACGGCAGGGAACACTATCTGATAAGAGAGTGTTTTGCAAAAAGCACTGCATAAAAGTCCTGGAATCAGCACTATTGATCTCCGTAGAGGAAAGCTTCTTAACAAATGGTTTCAAAGTGAAGGAAAAGTTTACTTTCCGTTTCTGAGATGTTCCTTCCAACCACAAACTATGTTCCTGCAATGGATGTGCTAAGTATCCCCAGAACACACAGCATGATGTTACCAAAGCCCTAATTAGCACCTTAAATTAGCAGGTACATCATACTACAACTTTTTGTTATCAAATCCATGCTTAGCATTCTAGTTTCCCTCCCCCAACAAGTGCCCTTTCAGATCACAGCTGCGTCGTCCTGCCTGTGCACGGCAGGAACTCAATGGAAATGTCACTGAGATGACAACAACAGCAAATGTGCCAGGACAGTTTCAGACAATTCCAAGTCCACTTTCCCATTCCAGTGAAAGGAAAAGGAAATCTGGGAAGGCAGAACAAACAGGCCTATTATATTTCAGTGGCCTGAATTAACAAAATTAGGACTATGTGTAAAGGAGTTCACGTGATGAGCACAGAAAGCAAAAGAGCTTTTGGTATCTCCCCTGCAGGCTGCACCCTGTGTTTCACTGACTGCAAAAGAAATCTCTGATACATTTCTGGAAATGGCAACACGGCTCACAACCAGCACTGTGCTATCACCGCTGGGTACTGGTGAAACTAAGGCAGTAAGAAGTAAAATAATGCAAACTCGACCTGTGATTATCTCTAAGTAGAACCTCTAGTTTATAAACCAACAGAGCTATCTACAGGCATAGAGACGTCCACGGTGGCTTCCCCTGAGTCCACACAGATTGAAAGCCAACAGGGATGAGTTTACACAGTCCTGTAGCTAGTGGACTTACCACTGAGGTCAGCAGTAATTCAGGGATCTCTGCAGTTCACTGTGTAACAGATCTTTCTTCTCCTTCATGGCCTCATGGCCTGTCCTTACAGACCAGTTTACTGGAGTTTCATATTATCAATGGTTTTGTTTCATTTCAGCTATCCTTTCCTCCCTATTTCCCTAAATAACCCAAAGCTAACCACTTACAGACCCTTTTGAGCATGCAAACTGAGTGCAAGTGAAAACATTCAATGATTTGTGCACTCAGAGAAAACAAGAAAACTTCTCAGATGAATGAACTGGGATAAACCCCATTTAAAAAGGCTGATCCAGCAAAAACATGACAATCTTTTGTACTGGGTATTCAGACAAACGATGTCTGCTAAAAACATTATCCCCCACAAAATATAATAGAAGCAATACTATCAGCCAGATATATTAAGGAATCCTTTTAAACACAGCAGTTTTGAACTTGTGGTTCACAGTCTACTGACAGAAAATCTGTGAGATGTAAATAAAAGAAAAGCACATTACCAGTAGCCTTCAATTCACTTTATAAGGACTTGCTCTTCCATTGGAAAACATTTAGGAAGAATCAAAAGAGTCTGAAAATCACAGCTGTAGCATAACAACATGTATGTCCCCAGACACTTTCTAATGTTTATGAAGTCTTCTCTTCTTGTGCTTGTGTTAGGCTTGTGGGAAATGCATATTAACTAGTCTTTGCATGTGCCTAAAACCTGCCTTGATTAGGAAAGGTTTTTAAATATTGCTTGAAGATACTGTCTCTCTGCAAATGACCTTGAAAATATTTGATATTTGAGTTCTTCCAGACTTATTTTTGGGGGAGTGTCAAGAAAGATAAATTTAAGGGGTTTCCAGGAATTGGTGAGCTTGAGAGCTGGAGGGGAAATGGTGTTCCAGGCATCTGGGAATAAATGAAATTTGGAGACAAAGAAAAGGAACTAGGGTAACGCAGAGAGGGAATTGCATAGGATGCCTTACTTAAAAGAATATAGATGTACATTTTTCCTTAAAAACCAAAAATAGAGTCCTCAGTTCTTGGTGTTGTCCAGTTTGTTTCTAAGGTGCACTGGCAAAGCAGATGTCTTTATTTCTCAAAAACTTGATTCATATAGAAGAAGACAATCTACTATTGTCTAGAGCTGCTGTTGTTGCTGAAAAATTTTTGTTTGGATACAAACATTTCTTTTTTTGCCAAAACATTTTGGGAAATGAAATGGAAAAAAGTGAAACAGAAGACTTCAGTAATGTCCTGTACTTGATACTTGGGAAGAGAAAAGCTTCTTTTTTTCTTATTTCAAAACATCTCCCAACAAGAGTATTAGGTACAATCTAGTCAAATCAAAAGCAAAAACAGAACAATCTAGCTCATTTGTGGCAGAAGCTGGGAAAAGTAAAGATCTTCTCCAGAAGAAAAATATTGCCTTGGAAAATCAGATTTTAATCCATGCATCTGTCATGAAATTAAAAGTCACATAAACTAGACTAGAACTGAGCCAAAATCACCAATCCTATGCTATGAGATTAAAGCAAACATGTGGCAATATCCACAAATCATTTTTTCCCCTGCTCCTTGAACAGAGTAACTTCTGAAGTAGTTCTAAATTATAACCTCATCCCCCTGTAGTGCCATCTGGCTGCTGGCAGTTATGCCTGAGGTAGCAAATATCAACATTTACCCCAACTGATGGCACGAGGTGCCTGGCTAAAGTGGCTAAAGAGAGGCGAGAAGAAATTCCACATGACACAGCCCTAGCAAGGAAACTTATCTGAAATGCTTGTAGACAACATGAGGCTCAAAAGCCAAAGGTGAGTCAGCACTGTCACAAGGGTTAATTCATTTCCTTAGCTCTTGGGACTTAGTGCTGCTCAGATGGAGTTGATGAGATTACACCAGCTCAGCTTCTCACCCCCTGTATGATGTTGTCTTTACATTTGGCAATGTGATTGCCACTGCTGCAAAACATAGAAGGAAATCAAGTATGTGAAAGAAAATCTTACAGCATTGGCATAGTTTTATTTGCTGGGCATAATACATTTTGCAAGGAGACCTTAATAATTTATCAGGGAACGGCATACAACACTCTTTTCTCTGTGAAAGTGATGAATCAGTATCTAAAGGGATTCCCTTTCTTTAAAACAAGTTAGAGGAAGAAGACACTTACTGTAAACTGTATTTGGCAGCCTCCCATGATATAATCTAAGAAAGAATGCATCTTGTGGATCTGCAGACAAGAAAGCAAGATATTCAAATTAATTGTGTATTGCTAAAATATCAAAGCTTGGAAACAGCTTGAACAAAGTAAATTGGAAGGAGGAGGATGGATCAACAGAAAAAAAAGGGAGAGGAAGAAAGGGTTAAATGTAATTTGGGAAAGGAACAAAAATGTAAAGCGAGAAAGTACCAAAATTATTCTAAAACTACAGAAAGGTAAATTCACACCAAAAGTAGAACCAAGCACTGCTTCTTATAATCGGATGCCAATGGGAATTTTGCTATTGGTTTAGGAGGAAAAAGAGCATTTTTCTATATTCAGAGATAGGAATGTCGAAAGAATTGGAAGGGAAACACACAGAAAGCCACAGAGTAAGCCTGTAGGCTTACCAGGTCCGTACCACCTATTTCATTGCAAGGAGAGGAGAACAGAAATGAAAGAGGAGGAGAATTCGGGGAGTGTTCACTTAGTTTTGAGATTCAACCCTTTGTCTTTTTTTTGTTTGTTTGTTTTTGAAGTGGATCACTTTCTATTGCTTTTCTACCCACAGTTCTGGTTTGGTGTCTCCATCTTAAACCACCATTAAATATATCATGGAGATCTTAGAAAAGAAAAAGACAAAGAGCAAAACACAGATACCTTGCACTGGTTAAGGATGACAATGCCTGAGTTCTTGTAATTCTTCTTCTTTGCTTTGTACTTGGGGTTTATGCACTCCCACTGTACCTGTGAAAAAAGCAGTAACCGCATGAGGGAAAATTTATGTACAAATTGAATAATTAACAAAGATGGCACTGTCTGATTTCCAAGGTTGACTAAATCCTATCAAATAGTGCACACCAAAGAAAAAGTGAAAACCATGGACTATTCTGAGAATGATCTTAACAGAAAACAGCCGAGGGCAAACATCTGTCTTCCAAAATGCATATATGGACATAGCATTGAGAGAGATACCCAACTACCTAGATTCCTCTGTTACCACTTTCCAGGCTTGTAGAGGTGTTATGTAACCTCTGCATATCTTTTGAGATCATATAAGAAGAAAAAAAAAAGGGGGGGGGGACTTAATACCAGTGAAAATACATGAGGGAGCATCCTGATGCATTATATTAACTGCAAAACTCCCTACACAGTAACTCTGGTGTTTTGTATTAAACTGTCAGGATGAGAGAAATTCTGATCAGAGATTAAAATGATTCCTTAACCCATATTGTTGTCTTTAGATGCTTGAGAGAGAGCAAGAGTTTGTTCTTTGATTATGATAGTTTGTTCTTTGATTATGATAGTAAAAATAAAAAGTTGAGAAAAGCACTGAGATGTGCACAGAAGGTTAAGTAATTACTGATATATTTAAGAGTTCAAACTTTGAAAATTATTCCTAAAAATAAAAACGAAAAACCTTTCCTGAAAATGTTCAGATTAGTCTTATTTACAAGTATGCAATTTTACAGCAAAATAGTCATACCTTGTCACTGAAATATATTGTTTTGTTCCCACCAAAACATTTCCCAGAGTCTTACTTCTAATTTTCGGGCCTTCTCTGGCTTCAGGCAGATTGATAAGGCCAGGGTTTTAGAATACAAACTCTAATGACTACAATAATATTCATGCCTCTTACTGCAGAAGCAAAATACACAGCACTTGTAATTCCAAATTTGTATGTGTAATGTGTTACTACATAGTATTAAGAACATTACTATTTTCTTTCAAGGAGGTGTTTTCAAGTGCTGAGGAGAAGGAAACATGTGAGCTCTAATGTGATGTTGGGTAACATAAAGAATCCATCTCCAGAAGTAACCAGAATGGCCCGTTTGGTAAAAAAAAAAACCCTATTTTAACATTTTGAAATGAAACACATTTAAACATTGCAATAGTTTATTTATAGTGAGGATCCTCACATACCATTTGTATGAGCAAAGTGCTTGAGCATGCAAAGCATTTTTACCTTACAACAGTCCCACCAATTTCACCAAGCTTGGAACCATTGCCTAACTGCAATTATTTGAATGCCTCTGAAATATTTCAGACTTAGAGCTTTTTTCCAGATGTCAAAAGGGGAAGCCAAAACATACAACTTTGGAGCAACATGAGATCTTTTCTACACAGGGAATGAGAAGTATTTTCATCACTGTATTTCTGGAGACAGGTGACAGAGCCAAGAATAAGAAAAGAAAAAAAAATTCGAACGGTAGGAAGCACATCTGCTTGCTCTCCCAGTTAGCCTACAGCTCAATTAGTTGTCTTGCGAAATGAATTTTCCAACTGAGAAGACAGGCAGACACAGGCCCACATGTTCAGGGGAAATCCTCCAAAAACATTTTTCTGTACTCAAGAGAATCGGTCAGGCTTAAGAAATAAAAGCCCTTCTTTCCAACTAGAGAGAGCTCTATGTGACAGAATACAAGGGTGCAATAAGCTCGTATTCGGGAAAGCAATCTGACAGCGAAGCAAAAGCACTGCCCACTCACATCCTGATATACTGCTGTCTAGCAAGACAATTTAGCATGCAGTTATCTTCCAAACGTATTGGAAGCATTCATACAAAGAAATTGTGCAGTCTCTATATATTATAAAGACGCCGTAAGGTAATGAATAGAGAGAAAAAAGTACGAGTCGAAAGTAGGAGAGAAAACAGTGCATTCCTCCTTTCGACACTGAACTACACCGGAGAGACCTCACTGCTTTCCCCTGAATGTCCAAGGTGCACTTCCCTAATCTCATCTTCCTCCAACATGAACACTTATCAGCGTGCATGTTTAAACAACAAGGCCTGACCTGTATAAATCTTCACTGTGCACATAATCCCTCTCCTCTGGGAAAAAGATTATGTAAACCTGATCTACATTTATGTTCATGTAACTGGCTTTTAGAAAAAGTTTACATTTTCTGAAGACCAAGGCAGTACAAAAAACTATTTTAGGGGAGAAAGCTGTGTGCCCATGGCCAGCCCTCTCAGCTTTTCTGTGCTAACTGTAAAACGTAACTGGGAATGTTGATCTGCATTCTGAGATTTATGGGTAACAATTCTCAGCAACTGTCGAAAGCTTATTAAAATATTCCACATGCAGGTCACTAACGTCATTAACTGATGTAAATAAGAAAGCAAAGTAAAAAACAGATTGGGGAATCCCCAGAGAGTGGAAAAAAAGAACAATTTTGCACGTATTAAATCTGTTAGTGTGATAGTATAGGGAAGGGAAAGGGGCAGGGGAAGGAGAAAGGAAAACTCCTTTCCCAATTCATGTGTAGACTTAAGAAAATTTTAGACTGCTTTACACAAAACTCACAGTTGTCTTTAATTACCTGCAAAGATCTGGTTCCAGACCTCTGCAATTCCCAAAGCAAGAGCTGAAGATGTGAGAGGCATCATTTAAAGGAAATCCTCTACACAGGCATATCACTGTCATATCTCCAGCTCTTCTAAAGGGAACAGCAGTCTAAGCAGGTAAGTAATAAGAAAAAAATTCAAATATTTTGCTTGCACTGTGAAGACAAGCTCAGTTTTCAGTCTGTTCCTACATTCCACTATTGATTTGGTGTCTGATATCATTTTTTATTGATGCATTTTTGTCTTTTAAAATAACTTTTCAGTTGAGAGGAAACTAATGCAAGAGTCTGCAGTCTGACACTAACGGTAAACACTGTGAAATTTAAATTCATCATTCTAATAGTCACTTAACATTTCTTCCATATGTCTGGCAGCTCTGGGCTATGCAAGCTCTTTCCCCGTCAAACAACCCAGTGAATCTGAAACAGAAAGCAACCTGATTTTACTACCCCCTGTTAATTTAATATAACTACTGTTACAAATGTTGGTAATGAACCCCCAAACTCTACTGCTTTGGTGTTTCTTTCATACTGCAAAATCTAAACCAGCATGTGAAGAATTTCTGAGTGTAAAGCAAACTCAATCCAGCTATTCTTCAACGAAAGTCAGCAAACTAATGCTGACAATTGGAAGGTCCTAGTCTGCTCTTCACTGTAATGAGGAGACACAGGTCCCTCCACGAGAGATGCTTTCCCAAACAGTCTTGCCCCCTCTCTCACCAAACCTTCCCAAGAGAAGAGCAAATGATGTGATCGTCCATGCCACACACTGGTGATGACTAAATGATGGCAGACACTGTAAGAACTGGAATTTGAACAGCATGTTGCTACCAGTTGCACAAGCCATTGTGAGAAAGAAATAATGATATCAGGATGGTTTCATGTACCCTGAGGCAAGGGGAATCATGATACAGAGCAGTTGCTTTCCCTTGGTTACTGTGTCTGCACACCAGGAAATCAAATAGGCCTGTGAGGAAAGGGCTAGAGAGCTATGTCAAATGGAGCTTTGGTTCTCAACTGCATGTTCTCTTGCCTTCCCTGTAATTCTTCCTCTTCTCCTTTTTCTGATTCCTTATTCTTTCATGTACAGCTGCTGAAACAAATTGCATCATTTGTACATGACAAAGAAGGCATCACGGTCTAATGCACAGGGAGAAAAACCAAATCGATAGCAGGCAACATTATGTCCTGCATTATCTCTTCCTGATGCCTCAAGAAAAGCAAGTCACTTACAAGCAAACTGCATCTCTTGCTGCCTGAAAGGCTAGTTTATCCCTGCCAACCCTTCTTGCAGGAGGACAGGATAGCTTTTTTTCTCCTGTCCCAGGGAGATGTTCACCACGGGAGAAGAGCTGCTTATAATTACTACCAGAGGTTTTCTCTGGAAATTTGCAGCTGGGGGGTGAAGGGAAAATCAAAGTCTTTTTTGTTTTCTCAGTCAAGGACCCCAGCCTCACCTGCACTCCTGAGGTTGCAATATTGGTTTCCACAGAGAGCAGGTGCCTCACATTGCTTTAGTCTCCTCTGGGGACCCTGCTGCCCTCTCCAGGACCAGCAGCAGCTGCTGATGCTGCAGTCTGGGATGAAGTTGCCTCTCTGCTGATTAGTTAACTAGACATGGAACTGTCCACTGATGTCATTCAACTCCTTGGTCCATTACCAAAGTTAATACTGGCTTAAAGGTTTCACCTAGGCTCTGTTATTTGACAAACTACATCTTGCAAAGGTCCTGATGTTAGGATCATAGTCAGATATCGGTTCTAGGGTCTGGATAGATGGAGGGCCTCATCTCAGATCCCCTCGGGATCCCATCCAATCTTGTGCATCTCAGCACCACCCCTCTGCCCTGCCCCACAAGAAACCTGGAAAAGTATTTTCTGATGAAATTGCCTAATGAGTAAAGTACAAACAGGAAAATTCTGAGCCAGAGCTAATAATACTATGAGCTTGTGGGAATGCTAGTAAGGATAGTAAGTACTGTAGGGTTTCTTTCTTCCCTTTCCCTTATCTGTGTGTGTGCAGATACACGTCCACATTTTTGTAATATAGGGACAGATTTTTCCATTATGTAACTTCTGTACTGCATGAGGATCCAGGTGGTTTATGTTTCTGTGATTTTTTTCCCCAAATCCCTACGGTTTTATTGCCTCTACTTAAAAAAGAATGCAACTTTTTTTGTCATTAATAGGGAATTTCTCCTTTAAATATGAACAGCTTTAATAGTCTTTACATTTTTATCAAGTTTTTCTGGCCTTTTTTAATATAATGCAATTGATTAATATTAGTACACTTTATAAAAAACACATTTGGTGTTTTTTGTCTGGTCTAAAACACAATTTCCCAAGAAACCTTAGAGTGGAGCTAGCTAGCAAGCCAGCTGTACACTCATCTAATCAGAAGCTGATACTCAAGCCTTGGGATAATTAGCATCCATCCCAGGGCATGGAACCACAACAGTCTTAGAAGCACCATCACCTCCTATAAACAAGTAGATGGCATGTATCCATTCTGACCATCTCAATGATTCTGTATCATTTGATAATTTGGCCATAAGACACTTCTATCTCACCTGAGGGAGAGGCTGAAGAATGAGCCAAAATACTCTAAGTGCTTTCTCAAGGCTGAACTGTGAACAATTAAATGGCAACTGCATTTCCTTTTTAACACCTTGATACAGAGATGAGGTGAGCTGCTGAAATGATGTGAAGTGCTAGCAGTATACACAGGACACATAGTTCTTCCTACTCACCAGCACAAACCACTCTATTATTCCCATCCTTACTTCTCAATGTTTTTATGACAACTCATGGAGCTCATACCGTGCAATACAGATGTTGCTGACAGGCAGAGGGGGAAAGCCACGCCATTGGTCTGGCCTCCTTTAACTCTGCACATATTTGCAACTGGTACTTAAAGAGAGTTCCCAGATCCCCTGCCAATGGTAAATGTTCTCTCCTATTCTCTCTAGCTGCCTAAGAGATCAAAAGACCCTGGCTGACAATCACTAGGAGGTTTTGATGGTCCTTTGACAGAACTATAGCAATGTACTCTAGTGGGCCATAGTCTACTACTGCACAAACGAAAACATAAGCACAATAAAAGGCTTTACTGTGTCTCCTTAGCAACACAAACAGTGGTGCCAGACCTGTGTTCTGCTCTTTACACTGGCTCCCCACAGCATTCGAGATCAAACTCCAGATTTTGGTTCACATCTTCAAGACACTCGCTATTCTGATGATGTGTGAAAGAATGCTTATCACCACAGACTGAAAGATGCAGTTGGCAGTTTTATTCCTCTGACTGAAAGGAGAGGAAAACAGAACTTCTTCTGGTCTGATGCTATGAAAAAATCTCTCCTAAGAATGAAGGACTATGTCTAAGCTACCCATCTCCTCACCCACGTATAAATACATTTCTCTGATGTGGCCTTTCTTATTAGAAATACCTGGCAACACATACACTTAAAAACAGACTACCCTCCCCCTCCTCTGCAATTCCCTCCAAGTTTACTAAGCCCCTTATATTCAAAGCGAACACTCTGTTGCACATGCTTTTTTTTTGCAGAGAACGGACACGGACTTACATGCACAAAGATGTATTTATGGGGTCTGCAGTTATTGGCATATATTACCTTTAACAGTAACTGTTACTTTTAGGAAAAAGACAAAAAGGAGAAAGAGAGAAACAGAGTGACAGAGATACAAAGAAAGTAAGAAAGAGAAAAAAGGAACAGGAAAGGGAAATTTTTTTCCAGTGGCCAGCGAGGAAGAGAAGTGACACGGTGTCTCACAAAAGCATCCTCTCCTGTGCAGCAGGTACTCCCCCATAATACTTTTTCCATAGTAACTATATAATTTTCATTAGATCTGCTCAAACTCCCTACTGCTTGTTCGTGCTTATTATACTATTAGCACCGACAGAAGCAGGCTTTCATCGGGTGCAAGTGCTGACTGGTTGTAAAGGTTTGTGCATGCATATTTTTGAGCAATACCTACCAGCTTTTAAACGACTATTACCTACTATGCTATTCACTAAATCCTGTTGTCCTCTAGAACAGACTAAAAGCTACAAAACAAGGATTAGAAAAGGGGAGGGATGAGAAGGGGTGACTCTCACACTAGAGACCATCACTTTCCATGAGAACCTGCTATAACAACAGTAGTGGGTTGTGCAGCTGCAAGCCCATAGAATAACTGCACAAGAACAATAGCATGAGAGAAACAAGGGAGAAATCCTGCCACAACAGCTTAGGAGTACAGAGGTGAAAGGTTGTGCACTGGCAAGTGAAAAGCAGATTGCAGTGCTACAAGCAAAAGACAGCCTGCAGAATTGCAAATGGCAGGCCCTTGGCAATGCAAAGGGTCAGGCACTTAAGGCACTGTGCAACACTGAAACACTTCTAGACGTACTGCAGTGTGAACCTATACAGACTATAATAAAAACTGACAAATGACTGTACTAACTTCTTATGCCTGTAACAGAATAGCCATCCTTTTCTCTAGCTGGAGATGAAAAGAACACATTATTTCTCCATCAAAATAAAAAAAACATACAGTTTGTCCTTCTCAGCCATTCCTGGTACTCTGGCCTCCATGTCTCTTACCTTGGCCAAAAGCTTTCTGTTTGGGAGGGGCTGTGATGCTCTTCTAAAGAAGTTTACTTTGGGAATACACACCCTTTACTATTCTTGCACAGTCCCTTTCCCAGCCACAGACATTTGTGTAAAAGTTTGGGGCACTGTCACAGCACTGGCCTTGTTAATGCTACTCACTCTGGAATCTGTTTATCATTTGAGATGGCTTTTAATTCCACTCAAATTCAGTCTGGATTAAGTTTTGGTTGGTACCAATTCAAGTAAGCGCTGTAGAAAGTGCAAAAAAAGCTAGCCCAGAATGTTGCAAGTGGGTCCTGATCCTCTGACTTAACTTGACCCTGAGAGAACAAAACAGGTTTTTACTTCACAGTCAGGCTCTGTTCAGAAATTATTTATAATGGGTTAATATATGACTAATACATATCAACAGATCTTTACATACATGAGCAGCATATGTAAACTCTAGTTTCCACATCAGTGGAAGATATGTAGAAGAATCATAGAGAACTTGCTGACCTAGAGAATAGCCAGACTGCTTAGCATTTATTAAGCACCTTTTGATTCTTTGTTCGTTTTTCATCAACCCATTATAAATAGAACCTTAATGTAAAGTCCAAACAAAGTTTATTAGGCACTTGTGTTTGATTTTCAGATTGCCATGAAGCAGTGGCTAGAAATTATCAGCAGATTAGAAAGCCAACATTTTTAACTCCCCTCAGAGAATTTATCAAAACTAACACCTTTGGGATTAAATAATAATAGCAAATGACAGTTTCTAGAATTAGATATGCCAAATCATTTATCATACGCAATAATTACCATCAGCTTCAATTTGCAAAGATCAGACTGCCATAAAGAAGTGAAATTATTGATGAGCTAACAATTCCATTTTCCCTTAGGACTGTAATTCATGAGACATTTAAGAAACCGATTGGTTTCACCATGACAGGTTCAAGGTAGAGCTGGCAGCAATGAAGACAGCACATCAAACATGGAGACAGGTGGAGAATGACCCTCACCCAATAAAAGGCTTTTGGCCAATAGGGGAATGTGTTCAGTACCTGTCCTGGCAGTACAGCACAGCGCTTCAGAGAAATCATGTGTTTACGCTCAAAGAAAATAAATGTTAATGGAAAGAAATGTCTGTGGAATGTGAACTAGAAAAAGAGACTAATTATTATATGGAAGTGCCGGAAGAGCTGCGATTTGCATTTTCAGAGTCCAAGTAACAGTAAAACATACATGAGAGGTCAACAGATCAAGTAAACTTCTGAAAAACAATTAAGCAATGTCACCAGCATTATTACATATTTGTCTGATGAAAATTGCTCTGCAGAGCATATATGCTGAGATTCTCTCAGTGGTTTTCACCTACCTGTCTCCCTTCCATAGCTCCTCGCATTTCCTTGAATGTCGAACTAAACTCTCCAATGAAGTCATGTTTGCCGTTGGAATCCCAGTCCCAAACTATGCACTGGGGAGGGAAAGCAGAAAAAAACAGAGGAAAACATGTTTCTTTAGATAACAAACACGTTTTATTGAAAAATACTACAGGAGAAATTACGAAATGCGTTGGGTGGAATGTTTTATCTAGAAGGAAACACAAGAGAGATTAAAAGCACATTCTTGTCAAGATCAAAATGAAATGACAAGTGGAATCTCAACACAGCTTGCTCCAGCAGCTGTGTGTAATGGTGTTGGCTGATGAAAGCAAGTTCATGTATTTAGAAAGAAATAATTCATCGACTGCATCTTTTACACAGATGCAAAAAATAAGATTGTCTCTATTTGCATGTTCATGCTCAAATGCTGTCCTGAATGAGAGTAAATTACCTCTCTGAAGTGCTTTACAAATATCACTTAATTTTCAAGACATTAGTTGCAGTGGACAAACATTATCATTCTCATTTTTATAGTCAATGAAGGTGAGGAAATAGTTACAAGATCATTTTCTGAAATGGCTTTGAATTTGTATACATCAGTGTTTGGTGCCCACAGCTTGGCTGTTTTCCAGAGTCGCTCAACAGTGACTATTCAAACCAACTCCCACTGGAAGTCATTCATAAAATCGTGCATAAACATGAACATCTCTATGAATTTGAACTGTGAGAATTTTATTTACAGACATTGCTAAATAAAATTCAGCTAGTCAAGACTAAAGCACATAGCAAAAACTACAAGGTTTGCTAAATATTACTTTTAAAACTGGCCCAAAGACAACAAAGGGGCTCACAACCTTAAAGAACAGAATCCCAGATTCAGCCTCATGGTCTCGCTGGCTAAAGCTCACATATATTGACAGAATCAGGAGACCTTTACTGAAAACATCCTGCTAACAATCATCTCTGTTTCTTCTTTTTTTAAAGCAGAAATGCCTCAAAACCATCTCCATTGTCATCAGGAGCGTGCTGACATCTGGCTATCAGATGGCTTCGAGGGAAACTGTCTCTCCCTTTCGAGGATCAGATTCTACTAGGTCTGGGTCTGGGTGTGGGGTGAAGGACTGGGTCAGGGGGAGAGGTGGAGGAGCTGCCTGCTGAGAAAGGCAGGAGTGACACACAACCCAGGGCAATGGGGCAGCAGTTGTGGAGTACCAGCTTAATGACATTGGGTTTTATCAGACCACTTCATCCAAACCAGGCTCAGCGCCTCCAGCCCAGCCCTGATGGTCAGACGACACAGGAGAACAAGTGAGGTTTGCTCCCCAGAGAGTTCTCACGCTCAAGTCATTTGAAGTTTGCTTGGTCCAAAGGGACACTTTGAATTTACATACAAGGGGACTGGAAATCACTGGATCTTGACTGGACATTGAGTGTTAAACCTTTCTAGGAAGGAACTCTAGTGAAACAGACTTCCATGTCCACCGGCTACAGTTTCTAACCAGCCTTTTAATGTGGCTCCATTTAGATTCTTTTACATTAATTCTATCAGAGGTGATAAACGTACGAAAAATTCAGCCAAAGTCAGTATGTGACCACTATAACCAATCCCTTTTCATTGGACCACCAAACCAGTGGTTTGCGATTTCACTTTGCAGGTAGGGGGAAAGATTCAATAGCAAGCTTGAGGTATGTGCAAAATAATCAAATTCCTTGAGTGGGAGCAAAAGGATAAAAAACTTTCAAGAGAAAGTCTAACTGACAAGAATCTAACCCACTACAAGTGGGGACTTGCACAAAGTCTCCCATAATAGATTCTCACAATCTAACATCCTCCTATAACAGCAGTAAGTCAATAAATAGCCTCTTCTGCACAAAATGTTTGTCCATGTCAGGTGCATTGACTTCAAGCATAGCTGAAATTGTTTGATCTGTACATCTAAGCCAGTTTCCTGAATTTATCATGCTATCGAGTGCCCAGGAACCTCAGCTGCCTTTGTGGAAGGAACAGAGGTGGTGATGTCACTAAATGCATGCACCGGACTCCTCCAGGCAGTATACCACCACATACTTTATCATTGAAGTTCCTTTTTTAAAATGCCTTTAGCTTTCTTTTGAATGTTCAATACTGTTCCACTTAGCCTCAGGAAGGGGTTTGGTTTGATGCAAGGAGAATTTCTCTGATTCACACTGTAGATTTACAGCAGCGCTACAAAGGACTGCCCATAGGGAAAGAGTATAAGCACATCTCATACTGCTCCAGGCATTAATCATTTGAAATAGTTCACTGGTCAGGCAAATCCTATTTCTTGAGCACTCCGATTTTTCCATCTTATCGCCTGCAATTTTGCTTACTTTTTTCATGTAGGGATCCCAAAGATAAGGAAGATCTTGAGATGAAAAAGTGAAAGTATTTTTCTCTAAGACATAGACATCCTGTTTAGCAGCTTTGACCCTGGGGGGTGGAGGAAGTGTGTGTTTATTTATAGACTAAGTTTTATACAACAGTAATCAAATAGGACTGGTTTTCTGGTTCTGATAGTGGTAATGTTGCCTGAAACATAATTAGACACAGTATTTTCATTACTAACAGCCCCGGTGAATTCGTTATGATGAAATCTTCATTAAAGAGCCCTACGCATTTGTTGTTAACTGTAATTTTTAGAAGAACAGGTAACAAAAAGCTACAACAAAAATAGAATTTAATTTACAAAACAAAAACAAAACCACTGAAACCATTTCTGTTTCATAAGTTGAAACTGCTTCATTTTCTCTTTATGCAAATTTTCTTGTTAATATGTTAGCCATTTTTTATTTAAATTACTTACTCAATTTTTCATTGAAGAAAAAAATAGGTTTCAGAGACAAAACATTACTTAAAGAGCTTTATCTGTAATGACTGTGCAAATAATTTAAGATCCTAAAAGTAACACTGACTAAAAAGATTTGTCAAAATGCCATAGCAAAATTGATGTAAATATACAAGAAGTATAGTTTTAGCAATGCTTTTCAAAAAATGCCTTTGAAAAAAGGCCATTTGTAAAAGGAAAAAAAAAAGCTTTTATTGTGAAATTCTTTAAACCAGCTTTACTTTTCAGGTTCTGACTTTAAACTCCATTGGAGCATAAATAGAAGAACATACCCAATGTTATCACAGACCTCCAGGAAAAGTTACTTTGAAAACTTTTTTGGGGAAAAGGCAAAAAGAAGGAAGAAGAGGCAAAAACTCTGACTGCTGATTTGGGGTTAGAATTTTAACTAGAGATGAGCAAAATTAAATTACATTTAAGATGGCCAGCCAAACAGGGTCTGCTTGTTTTTTCAAGCTAGAGGTTCTGTAACTTTAGCTTTCAGAAAGCCAGATGGTGCTTTAATCTTCATACTGGCTTCATGGAAAATGAAAACAATTACAGTATTATCTCAGTGCCATTTGCACAACTACAGCCAAGGGAGAAAGGGGGTTCCTGCAAGTACATCCATTACAACTACTTTTTTTCAGTTTGACATCTGGCCATAGAAATTAATTGCTACTCTCTGACAAACATGTTGTACATATTAATGATTCTGCATTTCAACTGTATGTGAAAAGTATACTGAAAACGTCCTAAGGCCCAGAAGTTATTAAAAAACCTGCCCAAAAAGAGAAAATAAACAGGGAGTGACTTTGCGCAATCTAGAATCAGGTGAAGACTACAGGTGATAATCAAAGGCTTATTTCCTTAACTATGAAATCTTTTTAAAAGCTTTTTTTTAGGGTAGCCCTATATGCTTTTCATATCAAATCCTCCACAAATCCCCCCCGCCCAGCATCCCTGATGGCTGCAAGGAGAGGAAACATGGCCTCAAGCTCTCTCAAGGAATGGCACAATTCCTGATTGATCTAACCAACCAACTCTCAGTAAAAGAGGACATCAAAAGCATCAGTTCTGGGAATCTAGATCTTCATTTCTTCAGCTTTTCTTGCAAGTGCCCCAAAATAAAGGGTTTCCTTTCAGGCTGAAAATGAACTTTTTCACAGGGAAGAGGGAGAAGGGTCTTTTCTTCAGAAAGAAAAAAATATCTCGGGTGGATGCAGATGGAACTTTTCTCTGACTTTCTATCTGTTCAGCTGTCTCACCAAAGCTAGATATTGACAATACTCTGATTACAAAGGGACCTTCTGAGTAGCATGCAAGGAAAACTGTATTGGCACTGGAGCTGCAATAGCACAGGCTTCTCTGACTGCACTTCCTAATGCCTCCCAGAACCTGCCAGCTAGGTTAACCACACCACCTCTGCATGGACCCCAAATTCACTTGCACAATTTTTGATTTTAGCTGATTTCCACAAAAATATAATTTGGATTTTATTAACCATCCTCCAGCTCCAGCAAATATTGATGTTCTGTACTGCAGCCTAGATAAGAAATACAACTATTTCCCCATTCAGAGTCTCCCAGAGAGTGAGGTGGCTTCCTGTGTGAGAATTCAACAGCAAAATAAGAATTCTTATGTCAGATCCAGACCATATTATCCAAAATCAAACATTATTTTTTAAAATTTAATTTCTGTGTCCTGACTTGATACAAGAAAGAGGTATTCCAAGTCTCAATATGAGACTTAGACTGAATTTTCACTGACTAAAATTCCCATGTGTTTATGATAAAATAACTCTTCGGTCCTCACCATCCTATTTGTCTTCTGAAACATAATAGAGACAAAGCATGTTCCTTAAACACATGGAGAACAAGAGCTAATACTGACCAAGGTAAGTGTGTGTTTGTGCATGGGCTTGCATAGATACTGAGATTATTTTCGATTATTTTCCCTATATACCGTCAGGAAAATGTTTAAAGTGGTTAGTCTCCATTAGGATTTCACAGTGAAACAACTATTATATATATAGTGCCTTAGTGCAGAGGTAATGGAGAGTCTTGTAACTTAACCTGGCAATTTATGAACCAGTCCAAAACATGTTCCGAAGGTTAGCTGTTAATACACTGGCAGTGAGTCTTACGACTAAATCCTGTCTGGAGGCAGCTGACAGCCAGACCATGGAAGCATACTCTGGAAAATAATCCGAGTTTCCTTCAGCCAGTCAGACACTGCAGCTTGTAGTGTACACAAAGACAGCAAAAACCAGAAAGCTGTGCTTATGCACAAAGATCGATCGATTAAAGTGTTTGTATGATTCATCCTGGTACTACCTTGCCACCTACCTGGAGAAGCAGAGCACTGGACAACCCAGCTAAGTATGTAGGACCTTACTTAACTTAAAGCACTCCACAAACTTGGGAGGAAAAGAGACTGACTTGGATGAGAGAGAAGGCCAAATCCTTCGTTCATTCTCCAGCTGCTCTGTGCTAGCCAAAGGGCGAAGCAGCCACAAAGCCTACAGCTCCCAGCAGCCAGAGTAGTCCCATGAAGAGGAGCTCCCCAGTCTGACCTAGCTCTGATGCAGGTGAGATCCTAGCTCATATATTGCAAGAAGAATGAGATTTTTTGTGTGCTGTTACTTCGGTATCTATCCCCTGAGACTCAATAATGAGTTGAAGGGATAATATCTTTTAAGGAAGAAAATTATCCCTAGTCAGGGACTGCAGCCATTTCATAGACGCAGTTTAGGGCAACAGTACTGAACAACAGTGGCTAATTAAAACTCTGATCAGAAACTATCTTGGGTAGCTTTTTCCTTATATTTCTGCAGAAATACAAGGAAATATACTTCTCCCTGAAGTATATGTACCCCACTTACATTTCAAAGCAGTTCTTTTTACAGCAAAGCCTTTATCCTTTAGCTAGCCATTCTCCTTACTTGGTTATGAGAAAAGCTATGCAAAATCTTCATTACGAAAGCTAAGGCACTTGACATTATCCTGTTTCCGTATTCATGATGTTCCAAGGCCAAATTCTAAATTTATACACATTTGTATCCTGGATTGCATGTTGGAGAATAACTACACTAGAATTTGGTCTTTCCTGCTTTACATGAAATTCTTCATTCCAGGGCTTTTTTCAACCAAGCTGGTCATCACTCAGCTTTCTCTTTTCAGTAGTTGGACTTCTGCAAAAATTTAAAATAAACTTTCTGTGGCTCATTTCAGATTTCCTCTGAAGTTGGGCTCTGGTAAGAATAGAGTGAAACAGCTGAAATGAACCATTATTTCTTGTGCAACTCTACCTGGCTGAAGTAAAGCCTTCTCCAGAGCACTGCAGAGAAAATATTTGAACTTTTTCACTCAGTAAAGGTATCTCCATTCTTTAAACTGTTTCAGAACTACTCAAAAAAGTGGACTAATAGGGGGAAAAGGGCTCATATCCTACACTTATTCTGATAGACTATTTGCAGCCTTAGTTAAGACAACCTAGAAACAACTTTCTAAGTTTTCTTCCTGACAATAGAGCCTCATTCTCTTAGAAAACTACAGCTCCTGTTCTGCAGAATGTGAATCGACTGTATGATGGTCATCAATACACCAGCATAGTTGGATCTGGTCCACAAGCATTAGGTGAAGTCCTGGCTCCATTACAGGCAATGAGACTTTTACCAATTAACTTCACCACGTGCCAGGATTTCATCAATACCTTTATGCCTCCGATACAGGGATGGCGGTAATTGATACGTTAAGAGTCGACAGGGTTGTATTGGATTCAGATCCTTTGCCTACTGACACAGAAGGAGACTTGAGACAACACTCATTGATAGCTTTCTCTTGGTTAACTGACAAGTGATTCAGCATTCCCTTTGATATGCTGCAGTAAGTACAGCACCCAAGACAATCAAAGCACAAAGAAAAATAATCTTCCCGTGGATCTAAGAAAACAAGAAGTTTGATTTTAAAATTATTTGCCTTAGAGAGAAGAAGAGGGAAAGGAAATTCTTAGCCAGTTTTCTAAAAGAGTTGCAGGTCCTCTGATTCAAGATCAGAGTAGTCATGTTTTATTGATAGCTGTGATACAATACCAGCCTAAGCCTATTTCACTTCTTGCCAAATGAAAAAAGGAACCATTTGCAGAACCATCATCACCAACCCAGTCTCCCTATACCACCACTGGAGATTTGAGCACATCCACACTGGCTCGGCAATGAGGGGAAGCCTCACGGTTGGATGTTGTCTCTTCTTGACAGCTCACAGCAGTAAGAACCTGCAGGGTCATTTCAAAGCCAATTACTTGAAACTGTAGCTTACTGATTACTATTAGTTTTATTACTAGGGTGCCTAGGAACCTCAGTCATGGATCTTTCACCCTGCTTGGTGCTGACAAATGCACCTTCTAGATATTTCCCTGAAACAGAAGAATATGCTGTAGTACAGTGCATCGTTTAGGGCACCGCTTACAAAAGGATTTTCAGCGACTGTGTAGGTTTGAATGATGACAACGTAGACAAGCATTTACCTTCCAGCCACAGTTAGGTTTATGCAAAAAAATCCTCAGTTTATATATACAAGAAACTGTGCAGTTGCTGATCAGGTTCAGCATGTTTGTGAATGCATGCTTTTTTTGGTGCACTGGCCTAAAATAGACGTCTGTGCAGTTATAAAGCATTACCTATAAATTTATTAGAAACTAGGTTTTCTCTATGTTAAGGTCAAAGAATTCCGTATTAATTACAACATTCCTTTTTTCTATTTTCTCATCCAAAGCGCCCCTAGCAACATAAAGCTTATCTCATTTCTTGTTTCATGTTAAGTACCCTGTTTGTATTCTCAAAGATTCATTGTCTAACAGATGAGACAGGCTTGGACACTTTGAAAACAAATACACAATGGTGACTTTCCATCTGAGTCAACTGGATTCCAGTTTTTCAGCCTATGTCTTTGCCTTCATAATCCACAACATAATGTATAGCTTTTTCATATATGATATAATAAACATGCAAACAATAGCTCCTTTTCAAACATTGCCTAAGGTTCCTTTTTTGTTTCATCAATAAGATTATTAATGTCTCATGAATTTTTCTCCATGAGCATCACTCCTCCTATTTCACAATCTGTTCTGCCCCTATGCAAAGGAATCTCTCTTATAAAACTCTTGCAACAAATCACTAGTGCCTCCCCTCATTACCAACATATATCTGAGATTTGTACTCATCTGATTAGCAAACGGTGCCCTGCACACTAGAGCAGGCATTGTTTATCGGCAGCCCTGTTTGAGGTACCTATTGGAGAAGCTGCAGGCATGTCAGTGAAATTTATCATAATTCATGGGCACATAATGAAAGAGCTCTAAGCCGGAAGAGGACTCTATCCAATTCTCACTGTTCACTTTTGGTCCCTAGAAAAAGTTCAAGGTAGCTAGCTTTATCTGGCACTCTGAAAGTCAGCATATAGAAATCAACTATTGCCTTACACCTAGAACAGAAAAGGAAGATGATGGTACTTGGCAGATAGAGTACAAAATGCTCTTCCCCACTAGAGCAGCATGAATCTGTCCCCAAACACCACTTGTAATAATAAGAAGTGCTTCTACAAAGTCACTGACTACACTGTTCTTTCTGCTGTCAGTCAGTGGGAGAGTTAATTACACATCTCTCTTGGATATCATTCCAAAAGAATGACTTGTTAAACAGCATTGGGGTTAATGGCCCTGAACTGGTCACTCTATTTGGTGGATAATATCACAGTATATAATAATACCACAGTATAACCATCAGTGGAGGTGGATCTTCCCAACTTTGGGTAATTTATAAAACTAAGCCTGGCAGGAGTTTTGTCATGCAAATTTTTTAGTATAAAGTGGGTAAAAAATCAATTAAGAAATATAAAAAAATTCTACATGTTTTAAAAAACAATATTGCAAACCATGTTTCCTTAGGAAAATCAAGACTTGAAATATTTACATTTCTAGATTAATTAGAGACAAAGTGCATTGAATATATAAGCCAGTATAACTCAAATAGCTAAAATCAGATTAGAGATCAAGGTTAAAGGTTAAACCTAAGATTCAGTTAAAGGTAAAGGCCTGGGAGAACAAAGGTCAAAATACTCCTCTCACATGAACATACATGATTTTTTAAACCTATCCTTGTGAAACTTCTACTGAATATTCTGCATTTGTTACAGCAGTCATCACTGTGTGTGAATAGTCTCGTTTCTTTTTTTCTTTTTTTTTCCATCTGAGTTTCAATTAGTGCCTTCACGCAGACATGCTGTTGCTTCAAGGAGAACCCTTCATATACCTCCTCTTGGCTATTACATAGATTACATATTTAAAAAGAAAACCACCAGCAGTTCTCCTTTAGCACAACTCCGGAGTTAGCCTTCGGGCCAGACTCTTAATTTATCTCCTATGTTGTATTTACTGTTGAATTCATCTCCTGCAAAAACCTTGAGCGTATCTCTCTGAAGAATCTAAAACATTGCCCTCCCACAAGCTCCTGCAGCATTATAACATCAAAGATTTCCAGTAAGAGTTGAATTAAGATCGTGACATGGTGTCTGGATCTTTCAGAAAAGATTACATACCACCTAAATAGCAGATATTGTCCTGTTCCTTGGAAGCTTATAAACAAACTAAAAATGTGAAACAGACACCAGCACTGTTGATATACAGCATATCTTTTATATAACTGTTCAGATCTACTTTTTTGTACACATACAGTAACCTACTTTCTATTTTTTATTCTTTTACTGGGTAGAAAATAGGCTTTAACAGACTATGTTAACTGCCTGCCTAAAACTGCAGATTTCCTTTGTGCCATCATTTTCTATTTCTTTTCCCCCGCATCCATTCAAGTGTTTTACAAATGCTTCCCATAATAAGAGTTTTCAGTAACTAGTCAATGTTTTCTTGATTTATCTTTTTTCCTAACAATGAATGTGAGACTTTCTTTGAGCAAACATGTGATACAGTGGAATGGAAACTTGAGACTGAGCTCACTGGGCCCACTGGCCCATGGATACAGGGCTCCTGCGGTTGCCCATCAGGCCCGTTTTCGACATCTTCTGAAAGTCAGGAAGGAGCATGCTGGAAACCCAAGGCACCCAGTGCAACAAATGCCTAGAGGCCTGGGAGACCCGAAGCTTCTGGCATATATGAATGGGTTGAGAAAAGAAACTTCAGAGATATGGAGGGAAGGAAGAAAAACTGAGGTAGAAAATATGCAGAGGAAAATAGAACCACTGAGGTTTCCGTATGGGTGAAATGATCTAGAAACCAGGTGAAAGCCTGACCCTAGTAAGATAATCGAGCACTTTGCTATAGCGTCTAGATCCTTCCCCCATAAAGAAGAGACATTGGGAAAGACAGGACATTGTGGAATTTATATATCGTCTAAATCAACGGTGAAAGTCATAACCTAAAGTTGTTTAATATTAATATTATTAATTCTTCTCTGGTCCTTGAGCAAGGAAACAGGATGTTATGTACAGGCAGACTTATAAGGAACTGAGTTACATATACCGGAACTAAAAGGAGGAATCTGACAGCTTTATATGAGGGGAACAACATTTCTAGGTGACATATACTCTGCTGCACACAGAATGCTCCAGAAAGGAGGGCATGCCTAATGGGGAGTGGGACAACTTTTTGCCAAATATGCAAAGCACAGCACGAGCAAACAGCAATTTATTTGATTAATTTAATCTCCCTCTTTTGAAATGTCCATGAACAGATGATGATTTTCTTCAAATGATATATTTATTTTGAAGAAATTCTGTGATTATCCTGTTTCTCACTTGTAAGCAATTTGTTGTGACTAAGTGAAGGTTCAAAATTTGGTACTAAACAATCTCAACCAAATTCTGACATATTCACAACGCAGCAAAATGAAAGAGTCCAAAGTGCCCAGACCCAGTGATAAGAAGGCCAACATTAGGATTTTCAGAAAGAACAACCCATTCAAATTCAGCTTCTTGGCATGTTTTTCAATGATAATAAAATATAATGTTGTTTGTGTCACCCTTATCTTTGGGGTTTCTCTGTCTTCACTAAACTGACAGATTTCTAACAGCTACCCAGCAATTTTGAAAATATTACAGTACTCAACCACCTCCCACCTGTAAAATAAGCAAATAAAGGTTAACGCCTAACGGAGAAACTCAAGCATGGTTATAATCAGTGGTGTACGAATGAGGAGGGTAAGATACACCTTCACCCTATCCCATAGTGCCAAGACTTTGCCAGAAGATATTAGCAAAGAGAAATATGCTGAGCAAGCTGGACTGTGGCCTGTGCTGATGTTGTTATTTGGGCAAATCCTTAGGTAAAAGGACTGCAGGGGGGATTTTCCAGTACAGGGTCCAGGCTTCAGATTCAGGTTGGGACCGAAGCTTGCTGCAAAAAAATTCTGCTGCAACTCTTAAGTACCACTGCTGCATTTGAAAAATGCCAAATTATTTCTTCAAAGGACAAGAGAGCTGACCCTGTTTACTGGCCTAATTCCAGCAAAGGCAATTAAATTTCTACCATCTCAACAACCCCTGCAGTTCAGACCAGTAACAGCATTATTCATGGCTTCCTGCCCTGAACTGCCATAAAGTGCTTTTGCGAGCTCTTGAGGAGTTGCCCCAGTTCACCCCAGAGATGGCTGCCTACCAGCAGTAGCGGAAGCCCTCCTCATTTGTCAGACTCTGAGATTATTGTGTCCAAAGCAAATAAGAGCCAAGACCTTTACTGCTTGCTTTTCTATCATTATGTCTTGTCAGCTGAAGAAAATCCAGGTCTAGACACTTTTTGTGGTTGTAGATGACTAGGTTGTTAAGAGGAACTTAAAATACTTGAATTTCTGTTGCAAACAGCGCAGAAGAATGAAATAAAAACATTTTACATATCTTCCCATTTTCCATCTCCTTTTCTGCACTTCAAATAAGTCCTCAGGGTATAAAGGAGCTACTGAGATTAGAAGAAAGAAAATGGCTGACTGCCTATGAACTTTCCTTAAAATAAAAATCACACCTTTCAGAATGACCTGTTATCAAGTTAAAACTATCCACTAACACACCCTTTTCCAGGCTGAAGAATGTAGCAGAAAAATATTATAATACTGAAATATTTTTATAATACATAAAACTTGCAAAGAGATTTGTAGAAAAGTGGCAATATCTGCTATCTCTGGGTTTAGTCAAGGGCTCAGATGATTTGAAAACACAAAGAAATGCAGTGTTTTGGAAAAATGAGCACAAGAGAGTAGCTAGCTCTTTAAAGCCAAATTTCCAAAAGGTGAGCTCTATGTTTGCACTCCAAACAAATGGTAAGAAGTAACAGTACTTAGATACCTAAGTATCTTCTCTGAATATGCAATCAGATACTTAGATTGCATAAATGACCATAATTATGCCACAAATAAGAGGCCTGGTTAAGACTGAGCTCATAATTCATTCCCTAATGTCAACATTTTGTCAGATTAACGTGCAATTGCCTTTGTGTTTAGGAAAATGATGTAGGTGTGGACATTCTTTCATTATTCTGGTAGGTGAATTACAAAACTATCATTAAAATAATTACCAATGGAAGAAGCAGGGGAATCAAACATTTAATTGAATGTAATTATAACCCCTGTTCCCTCTAATGTTTTATCTCACTACGATTAAAGGAAATAAGGACACTTAAGTAACACAAGTGCCTGTATCAACAGACAAAGAAACAGGAACCTACCCAAAGAAGAATATTCAGGCATAAAGCGATTAGTCTAACTGGTCAGCTGATAGTCTCTGAAGACTACCATGAAATATAAGCAAAAAAAAAAAAAAAAAAAAAAAAAAACAAAGTAATAAATACTAATTACATCCTATTTAACAACCACAACTGGAACTAACAAGATTTTTGAATATCTTCTCTATTTAATCATGTTTCTTCTCCCAGGTTCCCAAACCCTGTTTGCACATTTGTTTGCACATTTCCTTCTGCACATTTCCTCTGTTTAGGTTGCCACTGCTTAGAGATCTATTTTCCTATATTTATGTAAACCACCAACAAACTAATGTACTGTATCATTAATATTAGTGAGAAGAAGGAACAAAAAGCACTGAAGAACATGTCAAAACCCACATATTAAATAATAATAATAATAAAGAATTTCTTGCAGAATATTCTGTAGTTGGGCATATTATTAATCCTTTGGCACTGGGAAACAGGTTTTCCTATAAAAATCAGAAGATAAAAACCCACCAGACAGACTAGAAGAACAAAAAATAAAATTATGAATCAGTTAGTTATTCTATTTTACTCTGTTAGTAAAAATAAAAAAATCTCTCAAGTTCAAACACAGTTTAGATAGGGTACAGGTTTTCCTTATTTATGATGCCGAAATCTGCAGCAAAGTGTTTTAGCAAGTTCCAGCACCCTTGGTATCACAAAGAGCTGCAGAGGATAATGTTATTGAGCCTTATCAGATGCTTCTGACAAGTCACCAACTCAAAGATTTTGGTTTCATTGACTTCATTTTCAAGGTAATGAGTGAGAAAAATGAAGGTCTTATTATGGTAACGAAAACAAAGCAGCTCCTCTTACAAATGACTCCTACAAATGACTGGCTATTCTGTTATCCTTCCCATTACTGTGTTCATTGGTTTTATTATTATGAACTACATTATCTGCAACCACTTGTATAAGGCTCTGGACTGCAGGTGGCACTATTATGTCATTATGAAATGAAACAACATTATTCCTCAGACTAGTACATCTAGGAAGCAGCATGGAGGAGTCTAACCTACTTAGTGAAGCACTTTACATTATAAATATAAAGCATGCAATCTAATACTAGTCATATACAGGAAAAACAATTCTCTCCATGGCAAAGATTAGGAGGTATCATCTGATACAAACTGTCAACATTAGCTGGAGTAAAAGGAGCTATATCTGTTACACCAGCTGAGAATCTGTCCCACTGACCTTCAATGGCCTTTGAATATGGCCCTCAGAAAAAACACCCAAGAAAAAGAAAAATCCTGTAAGCACAGTAACATGAAGTCTCTGTCTTTAAAACAGCTGGTTAGAAGTAGAGCAGATGTCACCTCTCCACTGTGCAGTTAATTCTGCTATAGATGTTGATGAAATGAAGAGCAGATTTAATGATGAAAAATCAAGCATTTCAGAAATGTTACTATGGTTCAGGAATGTTATACTGCTTATAAAGTATTGATGAACCTGTAGAAATATTACATTCCTATTTTACAAAAAGAGTAAGCAGTGAACCAGGAATACATCCTAAATACAACTACCATCCTCCCCAAATCCGACCCTATTCTAGTATGCACAGGTAACGAGAACTTTGTGATGGAGTTGGCAGGAAAAGCATGTTGGCTTCATACCATCCTGTAACAGAGCTACCTGGAAAAAGAGGTAACTCTAACACCACACGCTTTATTTTGTGCTCTGAAACATATGTTAGATCTGTGCCTAAATCTGAATCACACCACAATGTGCACTAACCCTGGCAGCTCTACAATCAGCACGGACTTTTTTTCCACCTTTCACTTGCATACACGGAAAAGTTTCCAATTTGTGCTGCCTCTGTTGTGTACAGAAACACACTGATTCCCCGATGACTTTTAGCTTCTGCAGAGCATTCAAAAGAGGTACCTCTTGGTATCAAGAAGACCAGCACGAAAGGCGTGGAGCACAGAACAGCATTCACTTCCCTTGGATGTACAGCAGCATGTCAGCAGTTTGCTTCACTGTCTTTCAATTTTCTGTAGTATCATCGGGAACGTTTTTCTAAGTCAGTAACAGCTGTCAGTCTCCCTATAAGCTAGACCCCACCTACCTAGTTTGATCAATTATTCCAGAGCTTTATAACGTCTCCCAGGGAGACCTCCTTTTGCCATAGTAGAAAAATTGCTGCTAAGCAGTCAGCCAGTTAGCAGTCACGGTATGAAGGTGAGGGACTCCAAGTGAAAAGATAGTATGCAGGAGAGAATCTCTCAAGAAATATAAAGAGAATTGGTAGGTAATGTTTTATATGAATGGGCCTGAGAGCACTCAAGCCTTACAGAAACCTTACGGTATTCCAGAAAAGATAATATTATACAGGACAGAAACTTCTCCAATGTTTTTCACACATTTTGCTTTCCGATACCCACAGAGCAGCATTAGGCTTAATCACAGAAGGGTATAAAGAGCTAGCATGGTCCATAATGGGTACTCAGCTAACTGAAATAGGATCTCAAACTGGAAGTGGATTGCTCATTTTGATGTTATAATTTCATTTCAGTATTGCAGTATGCAAGTACAAGCTGAAATAAAACACAAAATTTACAGAAAGATGTCAACTTGTGAACTGTAACTAAATTCTCAGCATCTTAGTGCTGCAGCTGGTTGGAGAACATACGTACAAAACGCTTCACATTCCGAAATTATCTATAGGTATCTGAGCAGAGCATGCAGTGTCTGGAATTCTTGCAATAATTCGGGGCCAGGGGTTAACTTCTGTGCTTTTGTTTACTCATCTTAAAAAAGGAGGTAACAGTACTTAAGCTGGCTAAGTACCTTTTACAGATCTGCTAATGAAGACATCTCCAAGAAAGAGCTGTTCTCCCTTTAAAAGGAATCATTTTACTAAGCATTACAAACTTATCATGATATATTCCTATTCCCTTCAGTAGTCAGTGAACAGTCTGGCTATCCTGTATACCTCCAAGATCCTGCCTGATACACCTGTTACTGATAATATTTTTAAATAAAAACCCCTTTGCTAATGAGAGCATGAGGGAAAACATCTGCCTCTCTCAGGAGGACTTTCAGGATTTCAGAAGCCTCCTTGTACTGTATCAGGACAAACCCAGGAGGGTTCACATTTCTCTTAGGTACTGAGTGAGGGAATAGAAAATAGTATTTCTGCCCTTTTTGTTTCAACTTCCTGTTCTGCCATTTTGCACACTTCTCAGTGATCAACTTGATCCACCAAGAGAGGAGCTATTCTAGGCTTCTGCTTAGTGTCTCTCTCTTACTCTTCTCTGTTGGAGCTGTTTTACTTTGCATAAATCTTTAAGTATTTATTAAGGCAAGGTTTTGAACCTGAGTTTCCCACATAACAGGAGAGCATTTAAATACTGGATGATATCCTTTCTCTTGTGCACTCTCTCTGGTCCAGTTGTGAAATGTGGATCTGCTTGAATAGAGAAGACTGGGAGAAATCAGCTCTCAATTAGCCAATGTGCAAATGACTTATATTCAAATGGGTTTTCCACATCTCAGCCAGCTGTTCTAGTCCATTGGCTGTTGCATTGTTACTCTCTCTCCCTTTTTCTTTCTCTCGCTCTCATTCTCACAGAAAATTCCAGCCTGGCCTAAAATATTTCTCCAGGAAATTTTCTGTCAAAATAGGTGTATTACCATGCATTTTCAGATATGATTAAATCAAAGTCTCCCAGTGAAGAACCATATAAGGAAAACATCTGTTTATGCTTAACAGCACTGCCGTTGTGCCAACACTCGCTGGTTCTAAGCATGGTTCTACTGCTGTCAACTGTGAGATCTCAACCAAATTGCTTATGTACGGATTATCACCCTTCCTATCCACTAGCACCAGCAAAAAAAAATGGACTTAAGGTGCAGAATTCCTTCCCCAAGCTGCTTCTGCGACATTGTTCCTACATTAAACTAAAAGCGTTCTGCCAATTGTCCCAAGTATTATAATATTTTTAAGCTTGGCAACCTGGAGTCCTGTGAATATATCTCAACTCACACAAATATATATATATATTAAAAAACCTTAATCTTTATACCTATGGGGAAAAGTTTGAAAACCTGAAATGCCAAGGGAAGGTAAGCAATAATATTTTAAAATGTTATGCTTTTGTATCAGTTGTGTAACTTTCTGAGATTGCATTCATTCTTTTGAACAATGGGGCATCTGACTAATGTCAGTCTAGCCTCCCATTTCCCTAGCTGTCTCCAGGATGGTTGTGTGCTTATTAATGACTTCATATCACAAATATACAGAATAATTCATTGTAAAGTATTTCAAAATCCATGAAGGAAATGCTCTGAATAAATCCAGAATATTAAATCTATTAAGTAACTGCATTAAGAAGCAATACATTAGTTCCATGTATTAAAATGGTGAAATAAAGAAATATATTTAATGAATGCACTAGAAAGCTACAAAGAAAATGGTTCCTTTCAGTGGGTATGACTCTAGTCTTCTACCCACTCACATAAAAATGGCCATAAAATTACCATGGTATACCAGCTGAAGTTATGAAAACAAATGCAGCTAACAGAAGTATCTTTTGGTGATGTGCTTTCAGTGTGTTAGAAAATGCTGTGTTTGAGGAGAACTGAAAAATACTACAGGAATTAACCAAACACAACAATTAATCAGCTGCTACCATAAGCAAAGATCCCTGCCTCTGTCTTTTAAAATTAAACAAATAGCTAATTTTGCAGACAGTTTAGTACAGTTTAGGGGTTTAGATGTAAATTTAACAGAGAAAAATAAAGAGAAGATACAGAAATAACTTCACAAGCCAAAATTTTTCACCAATGACTTGGATTTTGATTCCTCCAGCTTAAGACCCCTTCAAGATATTTTCAGAAATAGCCTTTGAAAAATTAAATCTTTCTAGAGTGCTCAGTTTAGGCACATGAAAACATGTATTTTTTAATCCTACCTAAAAATCTCCAATGTTTTTCAGTTACAAGTACTCAAATCAGATTGAGATCACATGGTTTCAGTTTACTTCCTGTTTAGGGACAGTGCTAGAAAACAAAAATATCCTTCATACTTTCTCTCTATTACATATTCATCTAAGGGAAATATTGTTAATGAGGTCATCTGAATTCATAATGTTAAGGTCCCTTCCAGTCTAAATTATTCTATAATTCTATAATCATCTAGGGTATCTCAATCTAAAAAATAAGCAGAAGGTCATATAATTACTCTATTTTTTTCCTGGGGATGATTATCAAAACTTAGGGAGGATTATTATCCAATGACTCAGTACAGACCTAGGACTGAATAATACCTCCAATCTAATTCCTGCTCAAAGTCTTTTCACTACCTGATTAAGTCACCTCACTGATATGTCTTCGTTATGCCACTAACATACTGGACATAATAAAATATTTACACATTTCTGAGGGGGCTTTGGAAGTGAATAAAACATTAATACAGTCTGCAGAAAAAAAATTACTCTTCAGAAGTACTGATGTTATTACGTTGGCTAAGCCTGATGTCAGAATTGAAAGAAAAATGAATAGAAAAAAGTTATAGTATCACTTGTGAATATCGCAATATATTGTCTTCTTTGGTAGGTGATTGCCCTCCTTCACTTACTAGCGTAGAGAAAATCCACAGAAGTGATGCTCAGATCTATATTTGCTTTAAAGCAGTTTTGATACAAAATTCAAGGTAATGTAGGAACAAGGTCAGATATGGGCACTAAGATCAAATCCTTCTTGGCAAATCAGGATCTACCTGTTTCTCATTATCTGCATTACGGATAGATGCAGATGTAACAGCCATTTTCCACTACTAGAAATGTGCAAAACAACGAAGTCCCTTTTTGGAAATCACTAAGAAGCAATAGACACTCCAGATGAGAAGCAGACTCACATCACTTCTCCAAATAAAACCCATAAAAAAGACTTCAGAAAAGGAATCTCACTGGAGTTTCTTTGGTAGATATGTCTTTCTATCTATTAGATAAGTAGGGAAAGCAGAAAAGCTAGAAGAAAAAGCATTGGAAAGCCAAGAACAAAGCCAGGCAAACATTTTGGGTAAATGCTAACCAGAAATGAACTTGAAAGTATGAGCAGAGAACCTGCCTCCTGCTGCGACACTCAAGTATAGCTAACTGCATGGGTCAACAGTGAGATCAACTTTTCATTAATAGCTATGCACTGGAGATGGATCACAGCTAGAAAGGGAGTAGAAAGAAAGGTAGTGATCATTTTATTTCAGAGCAAATTTTTAATTGGGGCAGAGAGGAGGGAAAGGAAACAAGCTGATAATGCATTTTTCGAGCTACTACCACCTTTTTTTATGCTGCTTTGCATAGGGACAGAACTAAGTGAAAAACTGATATTGTATACAGTGGAGGTTCCAAAATATATTACATGAACTTCTGTTTGATCCAAACCAATGGTAAAAAAATCAACAAACTGAAAAATCAGCAAGGGTCATTGGTTTTCATTTCCCAGTTTTAAAACTCAAAGGACAAAATAAAGAGAAAAGAACATTGCTATGAAATACCATCTTGAATTGCAAAAATTAAACACAGGTTATTAAGGGGCTTTTTTTATGAAACAGGCAGGCAAAACTGACATGGATTCAAATTGTTTGAAGTGACTCAATCGGGAGGCTTTGGTGAAAAATGTTTGGATGAAAATTCTGACAAACGTTTTGCCCTGTACTTACGCTGCTTTGGGGAGAAGTATGCTTACCATAAGGTGGAATGAGGGATGGGTGAAAAAGGGAATGAACACACTGCTATCCTGATGCCCTCCTTCGGCACAGTATTGTACTGGCATAAATAGGCTATTCACTAAGTGCTCTCCTGGGATTGTAATTGTAGGACTCTACTGCAAATTTGCATAGGCATTTTTCTCTACAAAAGATCAAATGGAAGCATACAGCTCACAGTCTTTACAAAGAGGATCCTGCATCACTGGATTTTATGCATGTTTTCCTAAAAGATACAGGCCAAGATTTTTAAAAAATGATTAATTCTGGATGTTTCCAACAAGTAAAACTTGCAAGATGCTGAGATACTGTAGCAATGGCTATCCCGTAAGTAGCATGAACAGATGGACAGGTAAAATATGGTGTCATTAGCTGTTTGATCCATGGTCATAGGCTGTTTGGTTTTTTTTCTCTTGTCCTTATCTGAATAGTGCTTACTGTATGTATAGCTTTTCATTTCTGTCAGCCCTAGCGGAAAAATGGGTAAGCAAAGCTTTCAGTACCAAATTATGCCTAGGTTTTTTAGAGCTCACTGGAGTCTGTAGAGTGGGGGCATGTGAGGGATCACCCCATCTGCAGCTGCCAGTGGGGGACACATATCCTGTGTCTAGAACATCACACAGCAGAACTGATTCCTGTACCTGCCTCTGTTCTTACTGTAATCCATGAAACACAAATATTTTTCAAAAATTATTAACCACAGGCAGACTTCTGAGTACCTGTTATGATGAAGAGTGCTTAAAAGTAATATCCCCTAGAAAAAAAAACTGGTTTTAAAGGAAATCTCAACTATTTGTCTTCCAAGGAATGCCTACCTATACAAGCCTAATAAAGGGGTATCCTTCCTTGGTTTATTTCATCTTTTCCAAACTTCACCTTTATTTCTTAAGCTCCTCTGAAAATCCATCCTTCAAGTGATCTATGGTGGCTAGTCTATCCCTGCTCACACACCAATAACAATTATGTAGTAGTGAACGGAGCAATGATTCCTTAGGAAGGCAGGAAACAAACTACCAAGGAAATCAGCACAAGAAGCCGTATATTTGCTCAACGACAGATCAAGCCTTTATTTCTAAATCATGAAAGACTGAAGGAAAGAATTCAAATGTCAAGAACTTTACAAGTACATGCTCAGTGCTCTGAAGAGCCAGGAAAATGGGAGCAAGTCAGCCAATCCTGTTCCTAGGAGAGCATTCAATGAATATTACATGACTGGGATTCTGTATTTTACTTTTGCAGGTCACCTTAAAGCTATGTAGTGTTGAGGATTTAAAGCTCTTAAGGAGATTAAGAGTTCAAGTGCTGTGAACAAACAAATTTAGGCCACTAAAATCACAATTTAAAATTTTAAAATGTGCCTGAGATGATTAAAAGTCTGAGTTAGTGATTTTTAATTATTTTGTGCATGTTTTACATATTCATAAGTCTGCTTGGAGGAGCACACTCTGCATCCTGATGAGAAACACTATTATCTCACACTCTGACACTGCTTTTGTATAGCAGAAGACAAGGTTTCAGTGATGGGAAGTAAGACAGCACTGCAGCAGAGTCACAGTTTCAAATATCCATAATACCGTCGGAGGCTGTTGCTGTCACAGCCTCAGTCCTAACCACACGTGGCACCTTCTGCTGTCCAGCTCCGGACCATCCAGTCTGCTTTATCTCCACTCCCTTCTTCTGCTCCCTCAGAGCTGTATGGTTTAATCTGCACAAATTCTCCATTCTGGTAATGGCACAGCAAAGGGTCGAAACCAGGCCATGCTTCAGCTTCCCTCATCTCAGCCAACAGTGTCAGAGCAGAGCCACCATGCTGGGGCCATCTAAGACTCCCAGGAGAGGAACAAGGGATGGAGGAGGGGCTGAACCGTGGTAGAGGGATCCCATCGGCAAAAGAAAGTGGGTAGGTTTATAGGCTTTCTCACTAAGCCCAGGGCCACTTTGAGGTGAAGTTCCCCATGGTCAGATCCTGACTCCTCCTAGACAGCTCAGACTGGTTGGGCAGTGGGGACTTAGGAAAGAGACACTCTCTCCACAGCAGCTTGGAACCACAGGAAACTTTGTTAGGCAATGAGGTTGTGCCCGTTCCCTTTCTTTTTTATTATCAAAATCATGAAACATTGAAGTGAAAACTTTCATCACCGCTCAGGTCAACGTAACTCATTTATTAATAAAACTTACCGTTAGTCTGCAGCAATGTCCCTGCCCCCCCCTCAGGTCCCCTCTTATTCATGAGTGGCTGCCTCTCATATTGTGAAGAAAACAGCCACCAAACCTGACAATAGATAAACATTTCACTCCCACGTTTTAGCCTAGTTGTGAGTTGAAGACCCATTTATGACATGACTCTAACAAAGTACTTATTTCACTATTTTGAAGAGGAGTCTGGAACACTATTGTCTGTGCAAGATATGAATCATAACTGCCTAATGTCAGTAGCCTACTTTTTAATTAGCCTGCAAAAATAAGCCTTTCCAGACATCTAGTCATCAGATTTTCAGGTGTTTTCCTTGTAGCTAGAAATGGATTCATTAAAAAGCAAAAACAGAGGATACTGAATGGGAATTCTGTTAAAAGCCAGTATTTTTCAAAAAAAGTATATGAGCTAATGTATACCAGAAAACAATGCAGCAAAGATGGCTCTGCATGTGTATCCAGGATCTGGGCAAGGATTTGAAGGCACACAGCAGAATTCCCTATGCTCTACTGCAGGTGCCACAGAACAGCAGAAGACCAGCATGGTTCATCTATGTCTTTATACACAGCAAACTAGACTGACTTAAATGCTAAATAATCTATTTCCTTCCACCTGTTCATGAAGCTGTACTGGAAGGGAAAAAAGCATGCACCACGCCTTGCAATATGCATTCTATAGCTATGAACGTGTACAATTTCTCAAATAATTAATTAAAATCTAGATTTTTACAGATTAAAGCCAACACTTAAATTTCACTTTGAAAGCTACAGGCCCAATGGTGCAACAGCATTCACCATAAGAAAACGTTAACTATTACATGGCATCAGTATCTGTCAGCTCTGTCAGAAGCTAGTGAGTGCTCAGAGGAAAATTATATGAGACAAGGCAAGATACATTCTTCTTTGTTTCATCACATTCTCCCAGCTACTGACACTCAGCAATTTCACAGACTCTCCTAAAGCCAGTGAGAGCATCTGATACATGGTGTTATTAGCCAGCCAATGCAATAATCCTTCATGAACTTGTCTAGTCCCATTTTTAACACATTTACAGTTTTTGGCCTCCCAGCATCCTTTGACAACATGTCCCGTGATTTAACTGTGTTGTATGAAAAAAGTATTGCCTTTTTTTTAAGCCTTGTGCCTGGTAACAGTTTTTATCAGGTTCATGTGCTCTGCGGAAAGATAATCAAACCACTCCCTTGTCATTTCCCCCAAGTCATGCAGATTTTGCAGCTACCCCTATAAGATTATTTTTCTTTCCAGTCTGAACTTACTCTCTTTGCAGACAGAAGCCTTCACATGCTTCTGAACGTTTTTGCTGATTTTCTTCCTATCTTTATCGCCAGGCCAATTGCTGGCAATAAGACCACTTTGTGACATTTTGAAGTCAAAACAATTCTGGATGATTCTGTGTCATCTACAAATTTTGTCACCTCACTATTTTTCCCTTTCTCCAGGTCACTCATGATTACCTCAAAAAAATATGGTCCCAGCAGAGACCTCTGGAGATGTTTCTGGTAACTTCATTTTGAAAACTGGCCATTTGTTCTTGTCCTGTTTCTTATCTTCTATTCCAGCAGGAGTCACCAACAGAAATTATGTCACTTCATACATATTTAACTGCTTTCTGCACAAACATATGAATCATCTTAGCACTTATCCTCTTTTGGGATGCAATACAATGGGCTAGTTCTCAGAGTGGTCATGTGTCCAGTTTTGTTTCCAAATGAAAAAAAGAAAAAGAAAAGAAGAAAATAAAAGCTCATGCACTGTTGGCTTCTACAGTTACCTGGGACATCTAATTGGAATCAAGGTCCCACATATAATTCATTTCCATTAAAACTGCAAATTATACTCTTCAGATCTCTGAGGTATTGTTCTGTAAAATGCTGTGTTATTAATTCAAGAGAAAGGTATGAACGAGAAAACTTGTTCTGCTGTTGTTGTCGTTGTTTTTAAAGGTATCACAAAGTCCCTGTCTCTCCAATATTCCTTCTCAACTGCTGAAACACACAATGCATATCAGGAAAAGTGTGGAAAGGTGTGTGAGACTAAGTAGATCTTGTTGGCATCCCATGAGGAGTTTTCCTAGTATAGAAGAGAAACTGCCCATCAGTAAATCCTGGAATTTCTCAGAAAGAAAATAAATGAAGAGACTCATTAGGAACTCTAAGCTAGTAACACCATGGTCAACAATATTAATTAGTAGATAGTAGGTAATTAGTAGATCTGAATAAATCTTTAGCACTTGATATCTAAAGACTTGTCTAAGAGGTCAACTGCTGACGTTGTAATGTTTATATGCTGTAAATTCAGATCTGGGAAAGTTAGGGTGTAGAAGACAGGCCAACGATAACTTTCTTCACAACCTCTTCTGCAAGTAGATTAGAATACACAACAGCCTGTAAAACTGGTAATATTGAGAAATGGTTTGTAACACTGCATGCCTTTTCTTTTCTTTAAGGATGCACAGACAATCCATGCACTTTTCCAGGAGGCAAGGATTAACATATTTGTGATAAAAAACACTGTCCCTTGCTTAATCTCAGGCAAAGTAGAGACAGTGGTTGTCATGTTCAGGACATCAACCTGTCTTCACAGCAACACAGGAGCCTGTCTGTGTGCTCTTGCCCCCAAAACAGTTTGTGCAGCCTTCAACTGGTTCAGCAGCAGCAATAAACTGGATAAGGTCAGCTAGGAACAATTTTGAACAATTCTTTGAACAGTTTTGAACAAACACGAATGGTGTAAGGATTGCTACGCTGCAGTTGGCCTAAAACAGTAGGAAACCCTGAGGAGTGTAATAGTAGGGGCTGCCATACTGACAGCTCGAAGTAGAGGGTGACAACAGAACACTTCTTCCCAGGCTTCCTAAAAATACACTGGCTGCACTGCTCTCTGTGAGCAAACTATTAAAATAACCCCAGGGTCATAAGTGGACAAGCAAGGCTTGATTTCACATTGACTGAAAGGGATTGGGATGAAGGTGTGGCAAATTAATTGCATCCTAACATTGAATCCCACTCACGGCTGAGAGCTAGTGTTGACCAACCGTATGGTAAAAGTTCCCTGGAATGTTTAAGCAGTTGCAACACATGAACAGAACAACTATCCACAAATACACTGAAGTCTTTGAGTACCAAGAGCCTTGGTTTCTCGTAGTACTACCAAAAGGTGGACGGTGAACAGCTAAACATCTTCTCTGAGGAGTCCTATAGAGCATCACTATCCAGCACCTTCAAAATCATTTTGAGATATAACATACAAGATGAACATGTTTGATTGTGTTTGTTCAGACAGACAAAATATTTTTATTACAAAACCAAGCTCCATGCATTATATAAGGTAAATACATACATACATGTACACATTATGAAACGCATATAGCCACCTAGTTAGGGAGGAAACATTTTGCCGAAGGGAAAACACAGAGCTGTAAGCTATTCTAACAGAGTACATGGTAGATGATGTCACTATTTATGGAAGAGCTGAATACATACTTCCACTGCAAGGTAAAGTTCATACTTCTCAAGTGACTCCTATGTACTGAGACATCTTCTAAAATATTAAAAGTTTAGACACACTTAAGGGCTATTTCTGCCCTAATGTTGCCTAGAGTATCACAAACATTAATTTATAATTAGCTCCCTGAAGACACCTGCTGTAATTTTTTCCTATAACAAATACTTTTTTTGTCTAGAATTTTACTCTGCCACATTCCCTGAGAATACCCCCATTTAAAGCAAACATATTTTACCATCTGCAATATGTAACCATTTTTATGTTGCAGTATGTTAGCATATAAACTATAAAGATACAATTTATGAGTAGAATTTTAAGGTAAGCTTTCTATTTAAGTAGCAAAAACATATAGTTCCTAGAAAATAATACATTTATTACAAGATTTAACAACAAGAGAGGAATCTCTATGAGTATGTAATTTTCAATTTACACAGGGAAAAAGATATCTGAAAAGAAACCAAGGGTCTTTATAAGTTGGTTATACGTCAGCCATCGTGATACTTTGCTACTTTGTAAGAGTCTGAAAAGAAGACTGCAAATTGCCTTTACTATTCTTTACTGTCTAAACTGAGAGAAATGAAAAAGGAGTATGAATAATAGGTTACACATTCATTTACTCTCATTTTGAATATTATGAGATACTGTAAGCCTCACAGAAAAAGGTGCTGGTATTAGATTGATGGATTTTCTTTAGGATATGCAACACTGAGAATTCCCTCACTATAGCATTCAGCTGCTTTACAGGTTTACACCTAAGCTGATTTGTTTTGATGAAAGCAGAGATTCATTTTATTCTTCTAATTCAAAATGGTAGCATTTCTTTTTAAACTTCTACAGTAAGCTGCTCTGCAGGTAATACTAGGATCTGTGGAGCGTTCAGTGGATTATCAACATAGCAATTTGAAAATAAGAAAGAATGCAGAGGTGATCTAATTCATCCACCTCCCCTATGCCCCTGCCCTCCAGTGTGGAACTGATCCTCACTACTGGTGCTTCGCTTTGTGTTATTTGAAATGGTCCTAGTGATGGGACTTAGTACTTTATCAGCTATGGCTCTGTGAAAAACCAGACACCTCTGATTTGGATTGCAGTAAGCAGCACTGATGGGAACCTCTGCTTCATTTCAGGGGATTAACACTCACTTTCAAAGATGGCTCAAGAGAGGAGAGAGAGAGATCCCTTCAAAACATTTTGCATACTGGTGATTTTCGTAACAAAGCTGAAGGTGGCCATATTTACTTGTCAGGAGATGGAACAATGGAGGCAAGAAGCATTTGGAAGAAAGCTCAGAATAATTACAACGTACAAATTATTTGGAAGCAACTCTCTTATTTGCAAAAGAAAAAGTGAGAAAACACTGTTCTGATCCCCTAATCCAGAGTAACAAATGCACAAAGTCCACCTCCTTACACAATATTTCTGTATTTTTATTGTCCTCTCTTTGCCCTTCTTTCACACTGAATGCTCTTTGCATTGTCACAGAGAAGTTTTTTCATTCTTGTCCCCAGGCTCATGAAACTGTGGGCTTTGGAGAAGAAGGAGAAGCAAAATCTCCTCTTCAAAAATCTCTCCTCTTCAGGTGAATGCTGAAGAGTCTGTCAGAGTCACCCAAGGGAGGAGAGCGAGATGACTGTCTCTTGCTACTCTGTCAATTTTATTTGTACGGAACAACTACTTCTCAGCCTTCTACCGCCATCTTTATCAGCAGCCCAAGCCCTTGGAGATCTGAATTATCAGCTATTTTCTTTTGAACCACTATAGATCAGATGACGTCTCCCTTGCGCAATCCACTTGCACCCCTAATTGTTGTGACAACACTTGTCATTTAGATAGCTCTTTCATCTTCAAAGCACTTCACAAACATCAATTAACCCAAATCTAGATTAATTAATCTGACAATTAATTTGCCATATACCCAGCAGTTACAATAATGGAGAACAACCCAGTGCCTATTAAAGTCAACGAAATGATTTCCCTTGACTCCAAAAAAAATGGATCAAGCTTATTTCTTGAGTCTGTTTCCCTGTCTTAAACCTCCAGCACAATCTGGAGTTTTTCTTCCCCAACACCTTTATTGCTCTATCATGAATACAGTCGAAAAAAGAGAAGAGGGAAAATGGAACACGTGAGCTGAGGTTACACACACCAGGGCTTAATCAGTTTTGTTTTAATGACAATCTTAGATCTCACACCCCACCTGCACAGAACTTAGGAAGATTGATTGGATCAGTTCTCAACATGCACAGATGAATCAGGGTCCCAAACACACTGCTGTGATTAATGAATTCAGGAGGTACTCATATTATAAACTGATTGCTAAATTATAGATTAACCCAAACTGGTAATACAGGATGAGTAATTGCATAAAATTCCCCAGAATCACTGTACACCTTGTCAAGAGGGCCACTTGAGTTTTTAATAACCAGTATAGTGCTCCTTCAACCACAAGCATCTAGCAAAAACAAGGGAAATAGGGAGAGAAAGCAAGAGAAACATTTAACAGCAGCAGTATTCTAAAGACTCATTTACTGGAAAAGGAGATCCTATGACATTTATGCAAGTAGGCCTCAAAGAGACCACCCTTTACAATGTGCCCTTTATTTTTAACTTTATGAGAACCCCCAAAATAATGGATCATCTTCTCAGAAGTCAGTTTTAAAACTCCTACTCTTCTTAAGCAGTACAAATATACACAAATATTTTTTTTAGCTTCCAACCAATGCATTGCTTTATATGAACTGCTGTATTAAGTAAACACGATCTCCCAATTCTTAGACTAATTTTTTTCTGTTTGCTTTGAGCACCAAAAAGAAACATGTAATTACCTAAAATTATCAGTTGCACAGCCTGTTTTACAAGAACATCTCTGAAAATTCACAACAATTTATCATCCTTAAAATGCCTGTTAAATAAATACTATTCAGATTATTAAAGAAAGATTTGCACCCTCCAAGAGTGAGGCAATCATTCTAAAGATTGCAGGAAAATATCCTGACCTAATAAAAAAGAACTAAGACTCACTGAAAAAGTAAACTGAAAGCATCTTTAGATTCATATGAAAGACATATAAAATCTTGATACCCCCCCTTTCTTGCTGTTGAAGATTTCCACAAGAAGGACTCCATATGCAAAAATCTCTTCAGCAATATGAAGGTAAGCAAGGACGTAATGACTGACTTCCCTGGCATTAATTTTGTGAGAAAACTGAGCAGGAAAATGTAGAACTGCAGAGTTAATCAGGTATGACTGAAATCATGTGGTCAAGTAAATAAACTGCAAGTCTAGCCTAGGTTCTAACTGGTTCTTGGACTCAGTCTCTTTCTACATGGAATTAAAATAATAAAGAAAAAAGGCAATAACAAATGCGTATTTTATTATGAAATAGTATGAAATCCTTCAGTTCAAGCTTTCCTAATTGTTGTTTGATACTGCTTGGATTGTCCTTTGTGCCACATGCCTTTTAAAATCCTGCACAATTATTATTGCTTTTGACCATAAACCACATCCTTCTACATTAGTGCTTCAAATACTGTATGACAGCTAAACCATGGAATAATAAAAGCACTAATGGATTTGTCAGAATGTATTACTTATTGCTTGTCTCTTAAGCTTTACTTGGCCTTCTTCATAGGTTCTGCTCAGTTACTTTCACTGCTGGCTTTCAGAGATACTGAGTGCTTATTGAAGGATTACAGCTTATAAAATACCTGTATTAGCAGAGCTGTAGTCAAGTCTTAAAGGTCTGAAAGCTTATTGATCTAGAAAACATTGCAGTAGTAACTCAGAGAATATCAAAATAATCACTGCTACTTGCTTTTTCTTAATTCAGAATGGAGCAGCCAATATATTCACAGTCACAAACTTTTTTCACCTTGTGAAATGATCCAAAGAAATTCTTGTCATTTTGTGTGAAAGGTATAACGCTCAAATGAAATCAGAAAGAAACACGGTTATGGCTATTGGAGAAAGGCCTCTCCTTCAAAATACCATAATATAACCTAAGATCAGACCCTAGCAAAAAGATTAAAATTAAGATAAAGTGATTGCCTATTTCCATCCAACATAACATCAAAATCTTTCTTGCTAAGGAAAGGCAGGTTGTGGAGCTTCTTCTATTAATATTAAGCAAGGATCACATTATATAACAACGTCAACAAGGCAGAAAAGACACTCTGCAGATTATTAATTTAAGCAAAGTGCAGATCTCTCAAGAAGACCTTGTTAACAATGATCTACCATAAAAATATTGCCTGTGAAAATTTACATTGAAAAGGCCAGGGTATTGCTATTTATAAAAGTCTTAGTATTAAAATGAATTGAAAATCACAATGATCTTGATGGCCCTGTAATGCATCTCAATATACTGGGTGCAGATAGACCCCTCACCAGAAAACCAAACATATAATCCACGTGCAAAGAGTAATAGCTACTCCAACAAGTTCAATGGCCAGAGCCAAGGAAATCAACAGGACATAAGAGAGAATGGGGAGGAATGGCAGAACCAGCCTTTAACCTCACTAGAAGTGTACAGTAAAAGGCAACCTTCCCACGGTTACCCAAAGGTAGCCTATCTTTTCTATACAGTAATGTCAGGGCTTCATGTGGCAAAGAACCATTCATACACATGGAGGCCTTATGACCTCCTGATGTAAGTAGTGCTCAGTGGTGCCAGTCCCACCCATAACTGTACAGCATATACATGCATAAACGTCAGAAGGATGAGGAAGATATTCTGTAATCTGTTCTAGGTAGGGATGAAGCAATAAACAAACTGACAACAATGATGCAGTTCCAACATACAGGAAAGATTTTCGAAAGGTGGGGAAGTGTCTAATGGACATTATTCTTTTGAAAATTTCCCCTGTACTGGTGAGAGATGGAAAGGATGTTCTAAATAGACATGACAGGTGCTTTCCTTTCCTTGCAGCTTCTTCTCCTACTTCACCTGTAGCTATCTTTTTCTTCCAGGTTTTCCTCCCTTTCTTTCCTTCAGGGCAGAATTTCTTTCAGTGAGGTTCTCTATACAATCTCAGCAGAAGATGTTCTTACTCTATGCCACATGTACCACGCGGTCTGCACCTCTACAGTACCTTGTTAGATGTTTATTCATCAAGCATTACAATACATATTAGCTAAACAAAATCTTACATTACCACAATTCCCCTAAAACAAGAAGAACCTACAACTGTTAGAATAGATGGACAATAGATTATAGCCCTCGTTCAGTTTTGTCAGTAATAACCAATGTGAACTGAAGATAGCATTTACATATTAGAAAGACAATGCAGTACTTTAGGATCAAAGAGGAATTTTGTTCACTTCAACATATACAAACTGTCAGTACTGTTAGCATTAAAAGTAGTTATGACTGGCACTGAAGTGTGACGACTTCTCAGGTGGTTTCAATGTCTGAGAAGAAAAGCTCAGTAGGTTCATAAATCCAATGTATCATTTTCATAATAAAACCTAGAGCAGAAATAATTACAGTAAAGTTTTACAAGGCATCCTGAGAGGAATAAAAAAATAACTGCTCTCTGCACCACAGCTAAATAAAGCAAAATTAGATTTTTTTTAAAAAAGCCTGCAAGGAATTCAAATTAACAGACTTTGCAAAGGATGCTGGCAAAAGACTTTTTAAGGGAGACCCTAATTATTGGTTGCTTTGATTTTAATGACCTTGCACATCTTATCTTTTTAAACATACATTTTTAACTGGAAAGTTTCAAATGCCGAGACAGCACAAAGGCTGCTTTCGGTGCAAGACTTACAAAGGGCAAACTTCTGTAAGTTAAGCTGTATTGTTTCAGTGTATTTTTGTAATGTTAATCCCCATTCCTCATAACATAAATCAAACCACTAAGCTCAGTACACGTAATTTCAATGGCAGAGAGGAAAGACCAAGATTTCAGAGCTCCAAACAGCCTGTAGAGGTGCACATGTCGAGCATGAGGGAGCCAAGGGAAGCGATTGGTGCAATGTGCCGCTGTTAAGAAGGTCTCCCTCCATTTGCAGAATTTACACAAACTGACATTTTCCCTGCAAGCATATCTGCTGCCTCTTAAAACCTTAACTTGGATTATGCTTTCCAGAGTATGTCAGAGAAACAGTTGGTACAGGCACAAAACTATCCAGCCTTAGGCAATTACTGTGCAGTGATCAGACAATCCTGGCGAGAAGCTGGTGCTCAGCGAGGCAGCTGGAGTACACTAAAGTCTCCACGTTAAATACTGCTCAGGGAATTCTTCCAGTGCTTAGCAGTAACATATTGCTGTATACTTTATGAAGTGAAACAAAGCATTTAAAGTCAGATTTTTAAAAATACGGTAGTCTGAAGAGTAGAATGCTTACTCAATGTAAATCAAAGCACAAACATTCATCCGTGCTAAACCCTTCACAAGCCCTTCACCTCTCTAAATCCTGTAATTTCCATTCTTCTCTCCTTGCTGCCATCAAATTCCTAAGTTATAGTCCACACAGAAAGCAAACAGAATTGTCATCTGAAAAGTACTATATGCTGCTACCTGTTAAACACAACTGATTTTGCAGGCTGCTCTATAACAGCAGCCTCATCTTAAATCCACCAAAAGGGGTAAGGGGACTGAATTTTAAAGAAGCTTCAAGCTTCATTCTTATTTTACAACTACTAATTTTAAAATATTTCTGCACTCCTGAGTGATCTGGTGCACACCCCACTACTTAGAGCTTTTCTGGGAACGTCTAAACTGCAGTCTTGGGCAAATACTCAGATACCTATATCAGGGCCTGCAAACACTTGCATACCCAAAAAAAAACACATATTCTCCGAAAATAGGAAAAAATTCTTCAGAACCAGACTGTTTTGAAATTTGTTAATAGGTTCATAAAGTCCATTTTTTCCTGGTTCTCTTCCTTCCCCTTCATCCATTCCTTCACTCATTCTTTTCCTCATCCTCTCTACAGGTAGTCCCAATGGACTACTCTTCTTCCTCTTCAGTTCTCCCTCTTCACCTTATCTTTTGGCAGTATCATCTGCAAACACAAATTCAACTACTGTCTCTGCTCATAACTCAAAGAGCTCCCTCCGTTATTCCTAGACCCACTTTCTGTCCAATTTTAAACCTCAGAATGTTTTTTCTGACACCTCCTCATCTCAATCTCAAAGAGAGTAAAGCATGTTGCCCTCTCCAGAACCACAGTCCTCTGCCCTCATGGACTTGCCACTTGCCCTGATGTTCTAGGCATCTCATTTCATTCGCATTTCTTCCTAAAAGCCTAAGTGATCTAAAAGACCACATATACACAATGTGGTGAAGGCAGCTCTGTGCTAATTTCACTTGTCGTTTGAGCAGCAAAAGTACGATCATCTCTAGTCCCAAACCTGTATGGTCACATTACTATGAGACCATACTACCCATCTCAACTTAAGCCAGCTCAAGAAGTAGATCCTACAAGGGCAGGTACAACTGAGTGTTGATGCTCTAAGTGGCCGTGGGATCCATGCTGGACAAGGTGGCCAGGGACCTTGTGCCCAGAGAGAGGCAGGGTGCAACTTTCTGCATCTGCTTGCATAAGGCACACCCTCAGTGTTTTGCTACATAAGACTGATAAAATGTCTGTCACATTACATCTTTTCTCCACTCAGCATCTCACATTTTGAGTATACAATGTTCTTTAGCATTGACACCTTCAGCTTTTGCCCACCTTTTATTCTCGCAGAATGCTGCAGTAGATTCAATATTACCACCTGCTACTTTAACCATGTCATCTCTCTCTAAATGTCTGAACAGTGGCTCACCCTTCAAACTACATCAAACAAGAACTGCTTGCCCTCCCTTTCCATGCCTTTCACAGTCCACCCTATTCAAAAGCCAAAGCTCAGCTCCCAGCTCTGCCTGAGCTATGATGTGAGCTCAATATCCAAAAAAGCACCCTCTGCACTTTCTCCAGAGTTGCCACTTCGTCATAAAGCAGGAGCCCAATCTTCGGGGGCACCAAACATGGTATTGCTCATTGTCCTTGACCATCCTTTGAGTCTGCCATTTTACTACCTCCGGATAGCTGCTTTTTTTTTTTTTTTTCCCCTCTTCTCCGGAAGATTTACACTGCTTATACAACACAGGGTGATTTGCTTGTCTTCTGTGTTTTGGGCAACTAACTCATTGATATTTAATCTACCCAGGAAATTTATAAAATTGCAGCCTCCCAGGATAACAGTCAGTATCCTGACACTTCACATTACTGTCATCCTATACATGCTACAATAAGTAACTCCTCCACATTTCTTCATTTGCATTAGAAGTCCTCTTTAGCCAATACTGTTAATTTTGCTTGCAGTATAAAATGGAGGCAATTCTTTTCCCACAGCTCATTCTCTATTTCATCTGCTGTGACTCTGTATCAATCTCACTGGACGTGCCAAACACAACTGGTTTGACCATTTACCAACTCAGGGACAGATGGAAAGATCTTTTACAGCTGCTTTCCCGAATCACTTGAGGTGCTCAGCTTCCTTCCAATCTCTCAGATGCATCTATCACACATACCTTTTCTGGCCTCTGAACCATCCTGTGCTCCATCCACTTCTAACTTAACTTTTCCTTGCTACCTTCTCTCATTTTTTCCCAAACTTCCTCACTCTTTTGGTGCTATTTTTTTTACCTTGGACTCATCTCACCATCATCTAATGTCTGCCCAGAAATGCAACCGGGAACACAAAAAAATACATAAAGCTACCACTCACATCTCTGCCTTCCTGGTGCATCCTGGTGTTCCTGTTTGGTAACAGTGCTCATTCTGTGAAGCCAATAAATTACAGACAACATGAGCAGTGTTCATAACTCCTTTCTCCTTTTCCACCCATTTGTGGCATGCATTGTAATGTGTTCCAGACAGAAACCTGGCATTTTATTTTCTCTACTTGCAGAGCACCTCCTGCAGTATGTAGTGAGTGAAAATAACAATACAGAACATTATGCAGCTACAATGATGCAAGAAGAAAGTTTTGCAGGGAGAAGGAAAATTTTTTATTAGACAATCCAGTAATATCAGAGGGAAAAAAAAAGCCAACAAATTTTTGGGTCCAAAGTCTTTTCATTAGGTCTGAAAGGCTGAATAGAGGTTGGGGACAGTGCTCTTTGTTTAACATTCTTTAATTTACTTTTAAACTTAAACCTGATTAGAAGATCTGAAAAATTGAGTTCTGCCTTGATTTAACCTAAATTAGCCACAGAAAGACAGATTTTTCTAGAAGTGCCCAACCATCAGTCTTTCTGCTGACTAATAACAGTGTCATAACTATGGCACATGATTCTCTGTGGCCAGCTCATTCTTCATATATGGTAACAGACCTCATAATTCAGTACTTTTCTTAGAGAGTGTCCAGACATAAAAGCAAGGAACCAGTAGTTCAAATGGTGGCAAGGTTGCCACTTCCCTTGAATATACTTTCAGCAGTTGAATGATGCTGGGTTTAAATTATCCAACTGATTGGCACAAACAGCCCCATCATTTTTTCAGGTTACTGAAAGCAGCATAGAGTATAATCTACTCATTACAGTGGCTTACCCACTTCTGTGCATCACAGTTTGATTGTGGTAATCATAAAACTGCTGTATGATCATCATTTCTGTCAAAGACGACAGCAGTGCAGAGTAGCAATCTTTAATTCAAAAACAGAGACAGAGTTCTGTTTTCTACAAGTAAAACTATTCAAACAGCAGGAACAGCTTCTGACCTTCAGTCTGCGGTCCTGGTCTCCACTGCACAGAGAATTTACAGACACTTTAAAGGTCTTCCAGGCTGGATTTAAGTTATTCATCACAACCTAGGAGTGAAAAGAAAGGAAGGAAAGCTTTAACATTTGCACATTTCTAAACAGAGTGTTCAACAAAAGCCATAATTTTCAATACAGTACATTCCCTAGAAAGAAAAAATGTAGAGCTCAGCTGGAGGTTTGCAGGATGATACACACAGGGTACCTGCCTTGGAGCAGCCTGCAGTTTCCAACACATCTGCTTTAGAAAGCCCCAGAAAGAAGCACAGGTGGGGGAACGGATCTGTGCACAGGTCACACTATAGTGATTGTCTCAGCACTGTCACACCTCAGTGGGGGACTAACTCACAAAGAGAAGGCTGTGGGATACTCCCCTGAACTAGAAAATACAGAAAGGGGGAGATATATTGGGCAATGGGGATGTGCATCAGTTTAGGGATGGGGTCTTACTTGGCAGGAAGACTTTATGGGATCTATATCAGACAGAAACATAACCCTGTATACCTGCTGCAGTTCGATCCTATACTCCTAAATGCTGCTTTTTAAGATAGTGCCAGTCATTGCTATGGAGGCAGCAATGAAATTATGACACAGAAAACAAACGACAAGCACCCAGATTACAAACATTTTGATCACCAGCAACCTGGGAGGAGGCAGAGCAGACACAATATAGCATTAATGGGAAAATACGATACTGTCTGCAACCTGGTTTGGGCTAAATATAATATATATAAATACTCTCCTTCAAATTGAAGAATTTTCTGCCAGTTTAATTAAACTTTGGCTTCACTATCACTCTCCCTCACTCTTGTGTAAGTCAAGACCTGATGCCCATTAGTCAATAGTTACACAAGACATAGAAGTGTTGTTTAATGTGGGTACTTGCAATGCCTGTTGTGACAAGGGAAGCAAAACTGTTCCTCACAACAGCCCACCTATGTATCCTTGGAAAGTAAGTCCAGCGCAATTCCTTACCTCAGTCCTGTGAACAAGCTGTTGGGTTGCATCGTCATTCATCCGGAAAATCTCCAGGAAAGGATCAGATTTGCTGAAAAAATCCTAAAATAAAATATAGAACAAGTTACTCTTAAGACTTCTTTGAGCTTTTCAGGCACATTGAATCTGTGCTTCCCTGACTGCTAATGAAAAAGGAGAGACAAGTGTGGTTTCAGAGAGACCTCTTGGTGTCCCTCAGCAATAATTCATCCTTATCCTTGTTCCACAAGGACTTCCACGGTGCTGCTGTTGTTCTCAGTTTGGGTATTCAATCATGTCAGGCAGAACTGTAAAATGATGTTTTACTTTCTTTTCCCTTTTTACATCCAGTCTAGATTCCTGCATTTTAGCTCCTTCATCCACCTAGTTCATTTTTTTCTGCCCTCCACACCTGTTTGGTCTTTTGACGTCAGTTTTATCATGCTAGGCCCTTTGAAGTGTATTCTACAGTGGAGCAGAACTTCATGCTATCCATCCACCCTTTCAAACAGAAGTTAATTGGCCAAGATACTGTGCTGCTATCAGTTAATGTAAGTACTGGCAAGATGGATTACAGAAGATCAGAGAAGCGAGTCCTCTCTAGGATGTAAGAATGTGGCCCATATTGAGAAGACAGAGAAGGAGAATACAGAAAAATTACTTGATATCTCTAAGTACAAGCAAATCTATGCCAGGCATTTAGGTTCAGATACTTATTGCACTGTAATACAAGTCTCTCCAGCTTTCTGTCCACTTGACAACTCTGAGCATTCTTATACAACTCTAAATTAAGTTGCTTTCTACAGTACAGCTACAGCTCTTTTGTTTCAACAACATCCTATCTTCTCTGGACACACTGGGTGGGGGAAGGAAGTGTTGATGGGTTTTAGCCCTCCACAGCTGGAAGGGGGAAGCTGGCTAATTCAAATTTCTGATTGCACAATGCAGCAAAAGCGGGACTCAAGGAGCCAGTCAATTTTCTGCAACCAATTTGGACTCCTTCCTTTTTCTTTTTCTTCAAAAAAGCCACATGACTAACTCTACATATGTGAATATTATTATTCTTGGGAGGCCATAGCACAAACCATGGGCTTCCATACAGTCTAGGGAAACAAAGAATTCTGTTTGCTCTCCTGATGTTTCTGTACAAGTGTTACTGTAAAAATGATTGTATTACGTATCGTCCTACTGTTTTATCCCCACAAAATGCACATCATACTTATTCTTGACTAGCTGGATTGCTTTTGGGATGGCAACAACTTTGGATAATCTGTTAGCCAACGTCTGGGCACATCAGTTTGGACAAATTTGTTGTCAGGGCATTGTCACTATTCTGCGACTGCAAATAGCAACCAAAGAAATCAGGGCTTTGAAAAGAGACACATGAATTTGAATATCTGGGGCAGGCAGTGAGTCTCCAGGGGACCAAGAAGCCTTGGGCAAGACTCAAGCAACTTATGGTCTTTTCCAACCCCTAAGGACGAGACTTATCAGTGTTGCTGTGCTCAGAGTGCTGTTCTGTAAACGATCCATTTCTTTTTCTGCTACAGAAAACGCAATGGTATGTTTAGAAATGGGTGCAAAGCACGTGTGTTAAATCACATGGAGCTGGAACATTAAACAACAAAGCTGAATGTTTGCTCATTTGTTCCAATTACAGGGTTATATGTTCAATGGAAGAGTGTGAAGAAACAGCACAAAACTCAACAAGGTCTGTAACTCAGGAGGTTGCCTCAATGCCCTTATGCAGATTTAGTATCTGGACTCCATTCGGCTCCTCAAACTGACAGTATGTAGAGGGCTTTGGTTACTAAATTCTGCCAGATTCCTGCACAGCAGAGAGGCCAAGCAGAAAGTAGAGGAGCTAGTTCAATCAGTGATACCAAACTCCAGAGTACATAGGGTTAGAAAAAATTGAGCTGCCTCTTCACACTCACAAATTCATTGTTTAAAGTTTGGTAAAAGTTTAACATTAACAGATTCTTTATCAAAATCAAGTTTGATTAACAAAGTTCTCAAAAAGAAAACACCTCAGAATGATATATCCAAAGAATTTCCTCTTTAGTGCTTAAAATTCAGAAAGGAAACCAAGATTTTGTGAAAGAAGACTCAAAATAAGCTATAGAGGTTTGCACTCTATTATAGTCTCATTCCCAGCTGACTATCATGAAAACAGAAAAAACAAACATCAGCACAAGTGAAGTAATTTTTAATATGCGGATTTAATAACCAAGGCAATACCACCTAAATGGGAAAGGTTTTAAATTCGGATACTGGCTTATAGCATCCCCTTCAATGCAAAAAACCCTCTACTTTCCAGACCTACAAACCAAAAGTCCTTCAACATTAAAGATGCTTCATAACAACTCAAAACTGATATGCTGAAGAAACATTTTGTTTCAGAGTTATTAATGTTTTCAAAGCTTTTTCATCATTATTCTGAATCTAACAGATTTGTTTTATTTCATAAGAACATCTTGTGAAAGAAGAATAGCAGCAATAAACATTTAATGTTTTGATATTTTAATAACATTTAAATGATTAATGTAATGCATTTACCAGTGGTATAATGCACATTGTTTTCAGTATTTGCAGCAGCTACACAGTATTAACACAAGTACACAGTTTAAACATTAAAAAATTAAACACCTCAGCTTCTGAACACTCTGCTAGACATCTCTTTTAGTACCTTCGTTTTCAGAGCATGATAGTTTCTAAAAATCAGTTTGGGGGTCAAATCAAAGGTCTCTCAGAAAGGGGCTGAAGAAGCCAAAAATGACTAATCAATTTTGAAAATTCTCCAGTAGCAGAGTGCAATGTTCAAGGATTTTTTTTAGTACTTTGGTACAAGGAAAACATAAAACAAAGTGGTAATAGCTTATATTTTGCAGACATTTGCTGGAGAATCTTTCTCAAGCCGTGATAAGCATCTTTCTCAGAACAAGAAAAGCCATTTGCCTGACTCAGTGCTCAAAATTTATTACAGCTATGATAAAAATGTAGTTGCTTGTTATGGTAATTGTGACATAGCTATTAACACAATACAACCTTTCGAAAAGTTATTGTTCCACTATGAAGTGCTCTCAGTGGATCTCTTGCAACAAAGGTGTGCCTTCTGAGCTGACTAGGCTTCAATAAAACATGAAAATGTAGTTACACCTTCCAATCAAGCACTGCGATAAAAATATAACCTTTATGTCTGCAAAGTCAGTTAAGTAAAGGAAACTTTCATACCTGGACTTTCCTGTAATTTTATATTTAATGTTTCAGCCACTGTTGCAGCAAAAATCAAGTAGGCTTTTCTTGTTTTATGGCTTCTCTAGAACTCCTGCATTTTTATGCGGGGTAATAAGGAAACAAACAAACCTATACTGCCTGTTAACTTATAGTAACAAATTTTGTTTAATCTGCCAAAAATGTGTTGTTTACATTTTTTCCCTCCTGAGAGTATTTCTTTTAATAAAGAGTATCTAAAAAATAATATTTTTAAAGGGAATGACCTAGTTAGAGCCACTACATTATTGATGGACAGTTCTGTTCTTCATAGTATCTTCTCTCTGTTCTTCAAAGCTACCTGTGAACTGACTGAGGAACACCCAAGTCCTCAGTCCCAGGAGGTCAGGGAGCAACCCAGAGCTGGTCAGTAGTAAATACGGACAACGGGCTGTATTTAAAAGCATATCCCTATCTGGAGCACAAGCACCATATTCCAGGCAGAGGGAAGATCATCTGTTCAAGGACCATAATCCATGATCCCCTTCCAAACAGTTTTCCTTTGAGGGGTGGAGAAAGAAAATTCTTGTCCTTTCAAGACACCACTGATGGTATGGATGGGAAAAAAAAACACTTCTCTTTTCTCCTTAAGGCACATCCACCCCCTTTATCCAACAGTTGTGAGGGATTAGGATTCAACTTGTTTTCTGCCACCCCCAGTGCAACTCGGCTGCTAACCAGAAGCCCTTGTGATTACAAAGGTGATTCTGCATTGCACAGCCTGAGCAATTGCTCCCACAGGCTTCCTCCTTCCTTCAGGAGATCCCCAGGCCAGCCACAGACCTCACTCTGCTTCTCTGATGTGACCTTCTCTCTATCCAGCTCTTTGCCACTCTGAGTAGGGAAAGACATGCAAAACTGTGCTTAGGATTTCAGAAGATGGCTCTTTTTAGTTCTCTGATGAGTTTTTTGGACCTTCATGTGACATCAGAGCACTCATCCTTTTTTACCCATGGCTGAACTATGCAATTCAAGTAATTTCAAGCCTTAAAAACAATAATTATTAACAGTCCCTTGAGCCCATTGATGTCAAAGTCCATTTTAAGTCATACAAAAAAACATAAGCCTCTTCTTATAACTGAAGTAAGCGAAGGTTCAGCCAGGTTCAGAGCTATGTGTCTAGCTGGAACAAATTGACAGTCCTCTTTCAACTGTAAGTGACTTTCAGTGATTTTTGTCAGCTGAAGATAGGATTTTTGACTCAGATAACACATGGTGAGTCACTGCCTGGGTTGCACATAGCCCTATCCAGGAAATGTTTATTAGATGAAGCCCACCTAGACTAAACATGTTAAAATGGCAAGAGTCACAACGCTCTCATCTTGCTTCACATTCATACTCCCTAATTTATCCCCATAAATAAATGTGTTTCAACCCCATAAAGAAACATGTTCCAACACCTCTCTAAAGCTATCTCCCAGACAACCCTGTCCTAGTGCAGAAGCACACTCTGGAAGTATCCTTTAAATTAATATCAACAAGAGCTATGAGCAAGTAATGATATTTACACCAGCCTTCATTTATATCTGTGGCAAAGAAAGGACCTGGTGAAGTCTCATTATGTTGCACATTTCCTCTCCTTTTTCTAGATGTGACAGCATGTGGATCAGGAAAACACTCAAGTGTAGCTTTGGAAATCCAGGTCTAAAAATGGCTGCCTAAGAAGAGCTTGCTAAATCTACTTTTTAACATCTAAACAAATTACGTGATTTGGAATCACTAAGAATCCAGCATCTTGGAAGGAAGGAGTACTTCACCTTTCAGATAAGAAACAAATTGAGGTCCTGATCATTTATGACCGTTAATGATCCTGAGCATAGCAGTGTTATTTATCTGTACATTCTAAATACACCCCAGTACTAGTAATCACTTTCTGCTTGCCTGAGTTTTCCTGACAGTTTCACCTGAAAATGCTATTCATCAGTTACGGCCTGATTTTGAAAACCTGATGTATGTATCCAAAAGTACTCTGATGGATTTGATCAAGCTATCACACATCAAATTTTTATGTGCACATGCTTGGAGCAGCTGAATGTTCTTGACACAAATTTTTGTACAGTGTTACCATCTCTGTTGAATTAGAATCAGCTTTACATACAGGAAAGGAGTATATACTAACGGTAAATACTGTTATTCAGTGCAATTGTAATCATCTGATTTTCAATTACATGTAAAGCCCTATTATCTAGAAGAAGGTCATGGCCTTATGACTCCAATTAATTATAAAGATATGCCTCAGATTACCTCAAATAATTATGTGCTTTCTATAACATGAGAATAACAGAAGGTATGCCTTTGACATGCAAAGTCATCTGGATTTCTTGGACTGAAAGTTGCTAGGGGTACTTATTATATAAAAATTGCTAATTAACAACGGATATCTTCAGAAAGATACATTTCTTAGAATGGAGAGTAGTGTTTGAATCAGTGCAGAATAGAAAAATAAGATAAAATAGAAAAAGGATTTAACAAATATACAGTAGTCTTTTTCTGATATTCAAGCTACATTTTGTTGAATGAAAAGTGTATCTTGACTAAGCTGTTATGACGTTTTCCAGCTTTATTCTAAGATGCCTATTTCAACTATAACATCTCTGACTACTTACAGAAAGCTCACTTATCTAAGCACTTCTGATCTGTGGCATTTTAAATGATTAAATTGTCTTAGTTATAGCATAATTAAATTGTCTTGACTTTAATTAGATTCCCTTGAGTTTATTTTAATTACTTCGCAACTTGAGGAAAGCCTCATTGTGAACACTGATCTGAAATCTCTGATGTGTTTAACGGTATCGGGCAAAAAAATCTGTGGGGGCAAAATCTCATCAAATTGTATTTGCAGGCATTCTTTTATCTTTCAATAAGGTTAATATCAAGCAGCTTACCTTGTCATCCAATTTCCGCGCACTGAATGAAAGTTCAACGTAGTCATCATTGCCAGATAATTCCTCAGCAATCACCTAAATGGAAACCTACATTGAGTTTTGCATGGTATAACGGAAGGGGAGAAAGATGGCATTTAACATTGTGAAGACTGTAGACCACATTAGGAAACTGAAGTGTGATACAAGGTAACAGGCTTCTCCTTGCAACCAGGAAGGGCTAATAGTGTTCAGTTATTCCACTGCTCAGCTGATGGGCGGCAACTTGTTAAGGCTCCAAATCTGAATCACTTTGGATCACACGATTATACCCTGGCAATCAGTTGTCAGTGGACAGACATCAACATCCACCACTGAGCCCTTTCTCCCGACAATGTACTTTTCCTCAGATAGGATGCTAGAGAATTCCACAAAGTCTAGCCATGTCTAAGGGAAGAAAAAAGCTACAGAGGAGTTGTGTCATTTGGGCCTAAAGTTTAGATTATTCTTATGCTATTTCAGTGTCATTTGGCATGCTAAATGGAAAGAGGAGAAGTGAAGTCACCTGTCATTAGTTGCTATGAAACACAGATCTACAATAGGAGGGTTCTCCTGGTACAGTTTTACTGCAGTACACTGGCAAAACCCCTTACTGCAGATTCATTTATAAGAGTAATGCTGAAATAATTTACTGTGGTTCCTTCAGTTGGCATAATCTATACTGATAATTATGCCAGTCACTGTGCTCCGTGATTTTGATTAAAAAAAAAAGCAAAACCCAAAAAAACCCAGAACAGCAAAATACCCCTCCCTACTTGGCTGCTAAAATACATCAGTGGAGAGAAAGCATTAACTCAAGCTGGTATATTTGACTTAAAATCGTTCTTTGAAACAAACCACATTTTGTTCTATTTGACAGTTATAAGATCATTTCCTATTGCAAGTATTCTCCCCACAGATTAAATCACCCCAAAGAACACAGCTGTATCATGCCCACAACCACTTATTCTGCAGTAACGTCAGTTCCCCAGACAGGATCAAACTGTTTCCCTCCTACAGACTTCTGGTCCTTGGGGAGCCACTGGGAAATCCCAATGTATTTTTTAAATCAGCTCAAGGCTGCTGGGGTTAGAGTTGCAATCAGTAAACTGCAGTGTAATACCCTTACTACCCAAGTGTGCAGCTCCCAGGAATTATCCAGGCTGCCTACAGCCTCAATAAATAGTATCTTTGGGGATTTTTAGGGCCTTTTCTTTCTTTCTCTTTTTTCCTTTTTGACAGAAACTAGCTTAGGCTCACAGCAATAAACTGGTATTCCCTCATGCAAAGTATTCACATGTAGCCATGTCCATGCACAAACGTTTCACTGGGCATTACAGTACAACCACACAGATATGTACCTGTGTTTTACAAGTTCGAGGCAAGTGTGAGCTTGCTGAAAATATGGTCCACAGAGTCTGACAAAACATTTTGCTTCCATGTTGTCCGATGGCTTAAAAGATCACATGCTGTGTATCACTGCCAGCGTGCTGAGATTTGCACACCAAGTTTCACAAATATTTTTAACTGAAAATAATGAGCCCTCTCTCATAAAGGTTGACAGACTTCTAACTGGAGAGGTTGCAAGGGGTTGGGTTTTTATCCCACCACCACATAATAAAAACGTGCTGATGAGACATTCCACAGACAAAGGCACAATAAAACTAAGCAAACCATTCTGAGATAGGAACTTTCAAAATCCTATGCCAAATTCATAATTCAGTATGCTAAACAAGTTAGGAAACTGATATTTGTAAGTTCAACATTTGACAGACAGCTGGTGTGTACTCCGGGACCAGAAATAATGATAAATGATCCTTTTTGATTTATTCTGTTGAGAGAGTAAGCTTTACACAAAGTTATTTTTGCTTGAATTCAGTTTTCTCTTGTTTGTATGAAGTCTCCCTGCTTTGTAATACCACTGGCTAGAAGCCAAAACAGGTAACTATGGTTTATGTTTTATGCTTCTCATCCAGTGCTGGGCCAGCAGGGACTATTACCTCATTTTCTCTCATCTCCTGTATATCACAGATCATTATTTTTTTCCAGAACACTCTGCTAGCAAGCCTAATCATTTTGGTTGAACTAAACCATTCGTGCTTTCACAAGACTAAACTGCTTAGTGTCCCTGGCAGAACAGGAGGGGTGTCCAGAACACCCATGGGACTGGGGAGTTGAAATATGCCCCTATAATCCCTGTAGGCAAAACACTCCAGTTATTTAGTGAGCAAAACTCTTTCCTGGTTCTGCTCAGTCTGAACAAGGGGGAATTCCTTTCTAAACCCAGACCAAAACTATGTTTCACCTTGCACATTTAGAAATCACTTCTCAGCCAGGCATCAAGGAAGACAGCTAAGAAAGAAAATGCCCTGGGCTCCAAAAGTATTGTTTCTCACAGTCTGCTGTGCCTTCCATGGCTATATTCAATCTTTGATGCTTCAGAGGAAAGCAGGAAAAAAAAAAAAAAAAACCCAACCAATCAAACAAAGAGAAACCCATCTGGCTAATTACATATCAAGGAAAAAAATCTTTCTCAACTCCATCAGGCAACTCAGCAGAGAGTCCCGCAGTGGAGTATTTTATGATAGCCACTGTCTTAATGCAGAGCTGCAAATGTCACAAGCATACTAGGTTCAGTGCAGACAAGCATGATCTTCCAACAACCCAGCAAAAACAAAGATGAAAGAGATGTTATAATTTAATTTGCAGATTTCAGGATGCACCCAGTCCAAAACTGCATGAAAACCCAGCTAAAATACCTAATCTCATTGAACTTCTGTGTTTGTTGTTGCTGTTTTGAGACAGGGTGGTTTCTGAGATTTTTTAAGAAACTGGAAAAAGTCCAAAGGCCTTGAAACACAAGATGTCTTCATCTTTCTAACACTAACCATAAAAGATTTGCATTTAATTTCCTGAAGAATAAAATAAGTGGAACTGTTCACATGCAACATCTTTAGTTCTAAATTTGTGTCCTTTCCTACCAGTCAGAAGCATGTCAAAATGAATCCTAGAGCTTTAAATAAAAGTAATCAAGCAGGACAACACTCCTGCTGCCAGCAAAGTGCCTTAATATTAGTAAATATTATGGCTCTTGTAAAAAGACATACATTATTTGTTGCCTTTTTTTTACCATAAGTATTTGTCAGAAACAGTAAAGGAATCTTTTAAATAAACAATTTAAATGCATTTCTCAATTAAGGGTTGTGCTGGTAACTTAGCAGGATGCTTTTATGCAGAATTAGTCACATTAGATGTTTTTAAATAAAAGGAAAAAAAGAGTGTATTTAAGACTGGCTTACTGTTATAGATGATTTCCCTGCTGTGTTCCCATGTTTGAGCAAGGACTTGGAGAGTTTCCTCTGAGAAACAATCTGCACAAAAATCAAAACAAATGGGAAAAAATTAGAAACTGTAGTAAATACATGGCTTATTGTGATTTCAATTTTATATTGTCTTTCTTTGTAGAGGGCAAGGTAGGGCTTTGATCCAGGATCAGAGTCCTAGCATGGTAAGTCAATAGCCAGTTTCCCCAGGAAGCCCGTAGACAGGATGCAGTGGCAGGGCAAAGCACCGAGACAGGGTGAGGCAGAGCGGGAGGAATAAAATTCACTGAGTTCAACAGAAAAACAGAAACTGCACCTCAGAGTTTACTCAGCGGTTGCCATGACAGGGACAGCAGGACAGAAGCAAGTTTTAAGTGGACTTAGATGGCAACAAGGTGGCAGCTATATACAATAAATCTACCGGAGATGCCAAAAAAAGCATTTCTTTTCACAGGAGATCAAAATCTGATTTGAACAGAAAGCATTTATTTTATTTTAAAAAGCCAACAACTCTACAGTCAGAACAGAAGCAAGCAATCTGCCCCTTAGTTTTAGTTCCAAATTTGTCTCCTTTCTTACCAGGTATCACACCTCACCTGGAACACAACATTGCAAATGTTGTACCTCGAATAAATGTTATCAGAGCTACAATGACAAAAGATACGCTTTCCTGTCACAATAATCATTACATTTCAATAACAGTCTCGAAACCTTTAAAACCAGACTAGTAAAAATATTAGAAAAATACAGTATAGGAAAAAACCTTACAGTGCTTCATAATCAGGAAGCTACAGCTGATATCCCAGTATCTTAGATCCCTCATGCCTGTAAAGTTTATGCTGTATTAAAACGTTTCTTATTGGAAAACTCCAAAACGCTGACAGATATAGAGGTAGCTCTACAGCTTACGAGTCACAATTAATATTATTCGTAAAGTCACAGCATCGGAACAGGATCATGCTGGGCCAGGTGCTGTGCAGACAGAACAAAATATTGTTCCTGCCCTAGAGAAAAACCCCAAACTCTGGCACGTGGCTTTTATACTACGACCAGTCCTTTCCCACATCTAACATTACTTGGACAGCTTCATTCAGATGCTAATATATAACATAACACTTCAAATAAAATGATCCACAAACAGAGACAAAACTATGTCTTTGGCAAAATACACAGAAATACTCATTGTAAAAGGGAGGCAACTGTCAAGGGAAAAGAATGGCTCCGAACACTCCATTAGAGTTCTGGGCGTTACACAAACTTTAATGATAAGCTAGGTCAGTAGGTAATGGCCAGAATCAGAGCAGCCTAAGTGACCAATGCAAAATCATGGCCAGTCACAAAAAGCCACTATGAGATAGGAGCAAAAGCACAGCCCTGATGTAAATTCTGGCCTTGCATCAGCATTGGGGAAATGTCTGTCCTACCCACCATCTCACAGAAGAAATTTGACACCACAAAGTACAACAGCAAAAGTTCAAAAGTGATCCTGTTTTGCATCATCTGAGCAAGAGACCTATAGGGTTCAGTTGAATATGGCAGTGGACTAGCAAGGCAGAATCAACATATTTCTGTCAGACCTAAGAGGTATTTTATAATCCATCCATGAGCACTTCCCCAGTGAAGCACCACAAGCTGTGCACGCTGACACGTTCAGATCCCTGCAGGCAGAAGCTGCTACCTCCCCTGAGCAGCGCTTTTGTGGCAAGCAGAATCAACTGCCCAGTGGGGCATGCAGACGCCCGAGCAGGCGATTCAAGTGCTCGCTTAGTGTCCACATCTGGAAAGAACTGAGGCATGTCTTTAATTTCCACTGAAATTAAGGAAACTTCAACAGATCATACAAATTTGGTTCTTTCCATAGTGCTTTTGGGTAAGGCTCCTTGTTATTCCTCCCTGTGTCCATCTTTCACAGATCACAGGGCTTGATCTAGAATCCCCTTGTCCAGCTCCCCAGTCTTAAGGAAGGGTCATTTCTGACAGACGTGTCTCTAATCAGTTCTTAAAGATCTACAAAGGCAGAGTGAAACAACTTCCTCTAGCAAATTATTACAGTATTTGTTATCCTTACTGTAGGTATATTTTCCTAACAGCTAACCTGATTCTCTGCAATTTAAGCCTGTTATTTCTGTCTAATCCACCATAAATAAGACAGACAATCTTTTTCCCTTCCTCCTTTAGGCAATCATTTATCTCAAGACTAATATCATCTTTCCACAGTTGTCTTTAGACTACACAACCCAACTTTGTTCTCTCTTTCTTTTTTGACCAAATTTTCCAGACCTCAAACTGCTCTCCTCAATTCCCACTGCTCTCTGCAGAGGCCTCACGTACTGGCCCATATCCTACTCTTATATAATGCTCAAAATTGGTCATAACATTCCAGATCCTTCTTGTGCAAGAAGAGCTTCTCATGTCTTGCAAGCTGTCCTGCTAACACACTCCAGAATGGCATTTGACTTTTTTTAGAACACCATGATACTGGTGACTGAACGTTAATTTTACAACTATTCCAGATTTGTCTTTGCCAGTTGCTTTCTACCCTGCATTTTTGCAGCTAGTTATTATTCAAGTGAAGAATTTGACACTAATCCTTTTTGGATTGCCTTCCATAAACCAACCTGCTGCCATCACCTCACTTGCTTTTCCAAATTAATTTAAGGATTTCACCACCAGTATTGTTTGGCAACCACAACGGATACAGATAAGAGTACAGAAGAGGTAATCAGTAGTGCTAGGATTCAGAAGCCTTTTCTCCCCTAGGATCTTGGAAAGATTAATCACTTCAACTGCTTAAGTCACCTGTATCTCCATTCTCTCGTCAATCAAGTAAAAATTGTTGCTTTCCTGTGAACTGAGAGGTTCAATTTAAAAATCACCTTGTGTGAGATTCTCAGATGAAAGTTAACAGAGAAATATGTTAAATTATTCTTAAAATATTACTTAATTACAGATTCTGAACCTAACAGTCCATGAATTATAGCAACTGGGACGCAGGGCACACGTATCTCTGTGACCTCCCACCACAGATGAACAGAGAACTTCATAAAATTCATTCAGCTCTTCCACTTTAAGCTGTGGGCCTTGTGCACCAGAAAACTCCTCAGACACATTCTATATATATATATCACTGGTATGAGAGAGAACTTGGATAGGAACATGTCCTTCAGGTGTCCTCCTTTAGAAAGAGCAGGACTTTACCCCTTGAACTATTCAAATCCCTACAACTCCCTTGGCTGCTTTGCACAGTGCCCCAGCTTTCAAGAGACATTTGGCACAGGGAAACCTGAAGCTTGGGAGCTCCTGTACAGATGGCAGATACATGGCTCAGACTTACAGAAAATGGAATTTATTTTGATATTCCTGTCAGGGCTCAGAGTGCATCCCCCTTCTAGGAGTTTAGTTGGTTAAGATAAAGAGTTCAGCTGGCTGAGTCAGCTCAGCTCAAGAGTTCAAAGCCCAATGTCAGCTGCTTCGCTGGTAAAAACTGGCATGGAGAAAACTAGAAGCGAGGGCTTGCCCCTCTCTCCATTGGGAATAGCTTTAAACTGAGGCTTTACCAGTGGCCCTAGTCCTACCTTCCTCCCCCAGTCTGACCCCGACCCAGACCCGCCAGCTCAGCTTCCTGGCTTGTCCTGGGACCTGCCTCATCACCGTGGACTTGCTGGGTGAGCAGTGGACTGCATCTGACCCTGACCACTGTTTCTGGCCCTGATCCTGACCCCCACCTGCCACTCTGCATCCCAACTCCTTGCTGGTGAGCTTGCTGCTCCCACTTGCCCTATTATCGCACTGTGTTCCCAGCTCACTTTCCTTTGCAGAGCAGCCAGTCCTCGCTGCTCCCTGACAGTTCCCATTGCTAGATCACATTAATAAAATTAGTCCTCTAAGCCATCGGATCATTGTGACACAGTGAGCACTCTCCATATGTAAATGTGCATTTGTGTGCAAAAGCCTACCGCTTGCTAATAAAGTGGCCAGTAAAATGAATCTTCCATCTGGCAACAATGTGCCAACATCATTGCCTCAAATGGTAATTAGCAATTTAGGATCAGCAGACTATCATTGTGATAACTGACAAGGAATGAATTTTTTCTAGCTTTTTGTTTGTGCCCTGTACGAAAAGCAGCTCTCGGTGGCTATAGCAGCCACTTTTTCAAAGTTGCCATCAGTTATATATCAGATTCATCATGTATCTGAACATAACTATAAAAAGCATTTGAGTCCTGGCTGCCAACAACTGAGTACTAAACAACGTTAACTCATCAGCCTTGAAAGCATCTGCCTACATTCAGGGTTACAAAGATGGTTCAACTCACAAAATGGCTTCTGAACTAACTACAGGTCTGTTGTTTTCAGTAGTCTTTGTTTTGACTCCTGCTTCAACAATTTGCAAGTGAAAATTTCACCTTCAGAGAAAATGGTGTTCTGTGCAAAACTGATGTGAAGAAGTGCAGGAAGTAACTTGTCTCTTTTCTTTCTAAAATACAGACAGTAGAACTCAGTTCAGACATGGTAAACCGCATTAAATTCCCAGAACATGTTTTTTCATGAACACTGTATATAAGAAGCATGATCCATGAGGGAGCAAGTGGATGTAGACACCTCAGAGAGATACTTAAGAAGTGAGGTTAAGATGCTCTCTGCCCAGTTCGGCCACAGATGGAGACAGACTACTGCACAGTTCTGGTCTAAGACAGCAACACGCCCATTAATATGTATCATATTGAATACACTTGTGAGAGGTAGGAATAGCTGCTGCTTTATTTCAGACAGGGAGCATAGACACACAAAGTGATATTTATTTATCAAATATGCAAGTCAGAAAGTCATCTGAACTAGATTTCTGGACCTGCAGTGCTAAGGGATATTGTCCCTTCGGTAAGATAAGGGGAAATTCCCTTGGAGACAATCTAAATCTGCCATATTAAAAACAAGTCAAATAAATAGGCTAAGGACAGGCTTGAACAGGTCTGGACCTGGATCCACATGTTGCCCTTTGAGCCTATCTCCAATTTAAAATATATCAGAGGTGCTTTGCATTTTAAAAAGTATGAACAGATAAAACACTGAGAAAATGCACCCAGGCATTGACACTAGCTGTGTACAGTGTATTCCTCAGCAGTCACTCAGAGACAAGGACTCTGATGAAGGTTTGTTGTCTTCTATGTCTGAGTCATGACTAATCAGCGCTGTGTAACATGAGCACTGATGACCCATTCTACCCGGCTTGTGTAGGAACCTCTTAAAAATACATTTCTCCATGCACTCCTTTCTTAACCAAATACTGGGATAACTTTCAACAATATCATACAGAATTCCCAATGCTTATAAATCCAACTAATGAAAAGATTCTAATGTAGCTTTTCAGCCTATTTATCTTAACATCGGTAGGAACAGATAAATCCCATATATCATACTGAGAAGTCCTGTTTGATTTGACAGCTGGAGGTGGTCCAAGTTCTTTAGATGGTATTGACTAGGTTTTACAAGGTGTCATCCTGAGCAGGAGGCCTGATTCCACATTTTGTCTGGGATCAAAAAAAGTTGATTTTTATTTCTTTGCTTGAATTAGACATATATAATATCTAGTTCTGGACACAACATCAGTATTCTTTTGTTAAAGGCTTTTGAAAGTGCTCCTGCAATCACTGTATCTCTCAGAAATTTGCGCTTCATTTTAAATCATAAATTATATGTAAAAGATGATCTCTGTGTTGCCAAGGACATTTGCCAGACCCTTCTGGCAATGACAGTTAAGGATCTATGATTCATTTCAGCTAACACAGACCTCCCATAAATAAAGACTGAAACTTCCATGGATTATGGCCACAGCGCCTTTTCGATTTATGCACTATGACACCTGGCTTTTGTGACAGATGAACCACTGGCCTCTGATTTAGACTGCACCAAAGACTGGGCAAATACCCTCCTTAGGGGCACTAAAGGGTGTATGCAACTTAGTTTTCTGCCTACTGTTAAAACAATAGAGATTAGGATCACTTTTAAAAATAACTCCTTCAATTTCTCAAATTCTTTATTCAGACTGGCTTCTTCTGTCCACTGGACCTCTTCGCAGAAAGCCCAAATTTACCTATTCAGACAGCTGGATTAGGCACCAATTTCCATCCACAATCCAGAACTCCAAGAAATCTTTGTATCTCTTCCTTGCCAGTGGAGAGAGTCAGATAAATAGTTTAAGCCTTACGATCTTCTCCCAGCACCTGCATTAATTTTTCTCCCAGATGTGTTATTCCAGTTTCACGGAATGTTGCATAGTTGCTCAGCTTTATTCTAGCAGACCCAACTCTTCTCAGGTCTGCTAAGAGCATCTAGTAATTTTTTTCAGTATTTTTCCCTTGATTGAAATGCCTTCTACATAGACTGAGTCTTCACATCAAATGCATTTTTTCACCCAGTGAAGTGCCTTTGGTGCCACACACAATACAAGCTGGAGTCCAGAGAAACAATCTCCCACCAAACAAAGGTGCTGTATGTAGAAGCAGGAAGTCTGTTTTTCTGACAGCTTCCACCAGTATCCTGCAGATATATCAAGCAGAAGCTACACAGAAAAGTAGCTAGCATACTCTTTCAAAAAATCTCTCACCAACCCTTGCAAATGTCTGCAAATTCTTCTTCAGACATCTAACTCCCCTCCAGGGGATGTATATCCTTGATCAGCTCCATGGCTTGATAGGGTTTTTAACTGAACAAGCATTACTTTCCTCTCCTTCCTAGGCACTATTTCAATTTGAATCTTTCCAGATTTGCAATTGAACTACCCCTCTAGCTGCAGAATGACCACTGTAAGCTCTGAGGTTTGTACACTCTATTTGTCCGTGTTTTTGGCATCGTGTTAGCTCATGGATCAGTGTCCAACCTAAGGCTAACACACATTCCAGTTGCTTTTGGACTGCCACCCCATGCACCTTTGACTGTGGTATTACCTACTGATCCTCTACTGAACCTCTCTGAGCTAACCTGCTCATCTTTCTTTTTGCACTATGCACGCTCTTCCCAAGCAGTGCATTCCACTTAATCATTGACATCTTTTTTCAAACATGGCACTACTTTGCTTATAACAGTGGGTATAACATCTTCTTGTGGCGGTGTTTGTGAGGCCAGCTATGAGTTTGCACATTCTGCCCAAACTGCTTTTCTTTGTGATATAATGATTTACATTTCACAGTATCACACTTCTGTTTCCCCTCCCTCCTTAAATTTCAACCAGGATTGGGTGACCTCCTCAGCTCTGCAATTCTAATTACTTCAGCTAGGACTAATTCTGCATCCCACAGTTGTCTTTTCCAAGTGTTTTGCCCCAGTTATTAGTTATGATTTGGTGTCTTAAAATGGGCTTAGTTAATGCCGAAAACTGACAAGACTGAATCTTCAGCCTTACATCAGCCTTCCGTATTTTCATTTTTTTTAATTTAAAAATGTAATCAAATGTGTTCCTTTTCAAAGAGGACTCTTCAAACTCCTGTAGTACAGCATCATAGTTGTCCTTCTCTAGCTGAGCTAACTATTAGCTACTAAAATATCAAGTGCCTCAAATGCAGCTTATCAGAAGTTTGTCTCTGTCTTACTGCCATCCTCTTCGCTAGCCCCCCACTGCTTGAGCAGAGAGAATGAATACTATTTAAGGCTTCTTGGGCTCTCCTCCACATTTTTGGAGAGGATCCAATATGGTGGGTCTTTTAACTGCTCTGTTCTTCCACTAGAAGTGGTACCATGCTGGTACCATGTTGTGCTCAGCACTGCTCAGATCCAAGAAGTGAGACAAGTGCTTGCAAAATTTTAGTGTCCGAGTTCAGACCGTTCAGCACTGTACAGCAAACTGCCTTTATAAAACAACAGTTGATGGGAATGTATTTTTTCAGAGCCTCCTAAAGGCACAGCTCTCTGAACTGTTTTCCACAAAAGGTGCTAAAATACACAGCGGGCTTAACCTAAAGCATCTTTTATCTAAACTCTGTTCTTTTCTTGACAAGCAATTGCTAAACTCGCCAGGTTGAGGCAGTGGTTTTAATACACACAATTAAAATGACTTGACTGCATTTCCAAAATCATTTTCACTTCCTATATATACCAAGAGAAGGATTCTATGCTATGTAAAACTCTGGACAATAATCACATCAGAAGTATTTATGAGTTAGGGGATACACTCTCGAGGTCTCTCTTTCTTGCACGAAAATAAGCACACAACACAAAGTACCCTTTTCACAGGTATACTTTTCACAGCTATATCTCTCAACTGAAGGGCTGTGATACTTTCACCATATTGATGTAGGTAGAATGGTACAACCAGAGTGGGTAAACAAATGCTTAGAGATTTAACATTTGCAAAATACACTTTAAAGCCTGTCAATCAAAATATTAGTGTGCTCTTGCTCATTAAAGTCAACTGCAAGCTTCGAAAAACCCACAAATAAACTGATGGACTTTACTCATGTTTTACCTGTGCGCATAAATGATCAATTTAAGCAAGGGTAGAAGAATAAAGGTAGCTCTGGCTCACTGTCTAAAGACTGCCTCTCCTTCTTCACACATTTGTCTTTATTCTGGTCTGTGATGAGGCAAGATTTACAGGACTGTGATGCCCATGTGTCTGTCTTGCTGTCTATTCCCTAGCTTCTTTTGAACCCATCAAATAATTTCCACAAATGGTAACAGAGGGTCAGAGATGCCTCAGGCATGCTACATTTCAACATAAAGAGAGACTTTCTTTTTTTGATTAGTTATAATAATAACTCAATATAATAGAAAACTAAATTTTAAATTAGTTTTCTAGACTGCTGCAGCAATTGAAACAAAAGACAACATATGTGAAACAAAGCAGTACAAACTGTACAAGTAATTCCATTAACTTTGATTGGCAAGATTCATCTATAACTGAAAATCTAACAGCTTCAGAGATCATGTTGCAATGTCAAAAGGCAAACCAAAGGCTCCCTGGGAATAACTTAGGTGCTGAAATGGTGAGGGAAAGTTAGGGAGAGTGCTGCATGGATGATATGCTTGTGCTCTGAGTCAGCCCTGGTAGAAAATGATATTCTTATCTAACCTAGTACATCATTCGTCCCACTAATGAACAGAGCAACATCAAATGGAGGGGATCAAAGGCCAATTATTTAAAGGTATTTAGATACCTAAGAAGCACACAGACATCTAATGAGACTTAGGTATACAAATACCTTGAAAATTCTGACCTTATATCTTTTGCCCCACAGAAGCAGTCAACAGTCTATTAAACAGTTATTCTCATACAGACTATTTCAGTTAAAATTATTTGAGTGCAATCATGGCTCTTCTAGCCTTTCTCCAATACGAGAGCAAGGGGATTTGCAATGGCTGAAACTGCATTAATCACCAGTCAGAATTTTCAAGTCCATAATCTGCTAACGATAGCATTAAAAGTAGCAGCAGAGACAGTAATACTTCTTATTGAGAAGAAAGATTTTCAATATAACTTGCACACGTGTGCATTTGTGGAAGATATTAAATCCCTTAAATAATACTCAAACAGCTTCTTGACAGGAAAAGATGTTTCTCTGCAGTTTTCTCTACAGGTTCCATACTTGTTGAGCAAGTAAAGGAGTTGTGAATTGTAGCAGTATTTTAACTTTTCCCTGAATTAAAAGAAACTAAACAAGGCATGGAATCACAGATTTACAAATGGCAGAGACCAGCTGTGGCAAGTAATGGAAGAAAAGCTACTCCCACCACTGCAGAGCTGGGCTGGTTCATAGCACTTAGGAAACAACAACTTAACTTGCTCCTGTCATTTAAAGATGCTGCAGGCACAGCTGAAGAGGAATCAGGACTGTCTTGACAACATAATTTTGTTCAGTTCTTGTCAGAAAATGATTATTCACTGAAACCATTTTTGTGAGTTCTTAGGTATCAGCCTGGGACGTCTGGGCAAAACTTCAGAGAAGAAAAAAGTTTCTGTGCCAACCTCCTAATGCTTAATTCCTGTGTGGTTAAGAAGTGAACTTGGGATATTAGAAAGTTTAACACCCTATTGTACTAATTAATTCATTATAAATTTAATGCAATATAAAATAGAACAATTTAATAAGAGAGCTTTAGAGAGGCTCAGAAAACACATAGGCAGTAATACAAAAGCAGAAAAGGACTTGAATTTGCAGTTATCCCATCCTAGCTGAATATCCTGACAATTAGGCTATTGATGTTTTGACAGTGTTTGTCTCTCTAAGATATTTTTTTCATTAGGTTTTGATGGACAGAAAAAAAAAAAAATCTATCTCCTGTCCCTTGGTACAAATGATCACAGTTATTCTGAGTGACCAAATAGCAACAAGAATACAAAGACTGCAGTGATTAGATGGGCATTCAGTTGGAAGTGATCAGTCTGGGAGAGTGCCTGAACACTTTTCCTAGGGATGGGAAAACGGAAAGGGAGAAGGGAAAGGGAAAAGGAAAGGGAAGAAAATTTATTGTCCTTATGATTACAGACATTTGTAAAACCAGAAACAAGGATGAACTAAAGCACTTGTCTGAAACCAAGAGGTCATCTTTATGCAGTGTTAAACCCGGTGTCCCAAAATATTATTTTTAGCATATTATTAATATATAGCAGTTGTTCTATATTATTAATATATTCATATGTATTATATATCATATATGTTACAGCATTATATATTATATATATTATTAATATACAGCAGTTACAATATTACTGCTGTTCCTGATTCACTGCTAAATACTTTTCACCTTCTGCACAGCGGTGCCTATGTGAAGAACAGCAACTCTTCAGACTGAATCCCAGAGCTAGAGTAGATGCAGAGCCTGCTGGGGCATCTCAAGCCATTTACACTGAGTGGAAAGCACGGTGCCAAACCACTGCTCTGCCCCAACACTTCCACTCCAAAGAGAGAGAGCTGTCATCTGCAGCAGCAATTTAAGGCGGCTGCTATTACGCCCTTCGTCCCAAAGCAGGACTAATCATGGCTAAGCCATCCCTTATCTGTTTACCCTTGATTCACCAATTTAGGTTTTCTTTTGCAGCCTGAAGGCTACTACAAGTATTTGTAAATGAAAGTCTCAATTTCAATGTTTCCATATGAGGCAGGAGCTAGGGTTCATCACATCTATGCTTTTCTTTGTTCTTGCCATAGGTACCAGCACACCTGACAAACAGGAAGACGTAATTACTGGGAGGGTGGCCAAGGCCTGGGGCAAAGGTCTAGAGAAGATGTGGGATTTCCATCCTGGGAGACACTCAAAACTCAATTGCACAGGGCCCTGAGCAACCTGCTCTAACCCAACCTCTTTTGAGTAGGGGATTGCACTCGAGACCTCCACGGGTCACCTAAATCACTTTATGATTTGAACTGGATGAGCATGCATGATCATATTCCTAAATGTCGATGCTATCTCCTTGCTTGACATTTCAAATAAACCACACTACACTTTCCCTACAATTTCAGCCTTTCATTAGGGTCAGCTGAAATATACCCACTATTCTGTCACGGTTTAGTCTCCGCTTTCAGCCTCATATCACATGGCTTTCTCAATTAATTATATCTTCCTCCAAGTTATTTCACGTAGGATGAAATTATCCAGGCTCACCTCAATCCCAAGAATTAACAGCTCTGGGAAGATTAACAGCTCTAGGAAAAAAGCTGGTTGCATGCTCTAATTCTGACAAGAAATGTCTTCTAGGTAGGAATTTTGTGCACAGATACTTAAAATTAGGGTAAAAACTAGAAATGTAAACTTCGACACTTTAGAATTATCTCCTGTTTTTATGGATCTATTCCTAAATCAAGCAAAGGCCACGGGAAAAATTCAAAGAACTTATTTCATCTGGATAAAGGATAAATCATCTCTGGATAAAGGATACATCATTCTCTGCTCTTTCTAAAGGACACCATTGAAAAAAAAATCTGTCCTTTAATTATACTTATAACACATATATATATTTTATATATACTTATAATCATATTATAAATATTCTTCAAATGCAAAATAATCTTCATGAGATTGGAACCACAATACAGTATAGAATCCTTGCTTAAATGGATACCATACGACTGTACAACTCCCTTAGCTGCACAAGTGCTATTCTTAATTTTATGCACTTACTTAAAAATACACTTACTTAAAAATACACTTACATATTTAACAATCAATAATCTTTAAAAATAATTACACAAACCTACCATTTAACATTGTCACTTTACTTAAAAAATAACTAATACATAATGGGAAAGATAATTAGCTGTAGTATGGTACATCCTGTTGATATATAGTGGTTCAAGAAACTCCATTTTATATTATCTTCTATGTTGTATCATACAAAGGCATATCATATTTTAAGATGCTACCAACTGAGAAAAATTTGGTTGATCTTTCGACTTTAGTATCTTCTATAAAATTTCAGAGTTTTCTTCATCTGACTATCATTTTAACGGGGAATTAATTTTTTGTACAGAATGTATTTGTTAATATTCTGCAATTCAGCACATTCCTGAGACACACTGAAGATGATGGGAAACTGGAAGGTAACTGGAGCTTCTCAGAGTGGAAGCTTGCACTCACTTCTACTGAATGATGCCAGAAGCACAAAGGAACAGACTCTTTAAGTGCTTAAAAACAAACCAACCAACCAAACCCTCCCAACCCTTCAAGAGACATCTGCTATTGTTTTATTTGAAAGGGCAACTCACGAGCGTAACTACTTTAAGTAACTGTCTCTATTTAGCACCTTGACTTTTTCCTAATTAGACACAGCAGGTATATATCCACGACCATTTGTTCTACTTGTGTATAAATAGTGCAGCATATGAAATGCCTGCCGACCTATCTACTCTTCGCATCCAGGTATAACTGATGATTGCATGCCAGAATGTTGCTAACTGCAGTATTTACCAGTAAAGACAGATACAGAATTGGCTTGACTCTGCAAAAGCTGTAGACATAAAGCTCTTGCTAAAAATCCAGTAGTGTGTCCCTAGACAGTGGATGTTCAGGACCTAATAGTATACTGGCCACTGCCCTTATCACTCTCTTGAGACACATTTATTTCAGCATTTCAGGGAAGTCTGTTAAAGATGGCACCTTCTGAATGGCCACAGTTCTCCATCTGTCCAATCTGAGACCCGAAATTTCTGACATGACTGTATCTATAGGATAGGCTGCATGTAAGAATTAGAGAGATCAGTTTTCCTGAAGAAAGAGAAACTGTCTTCTCTCCAACAGCTTACTGCACAACTGTGCTACTGCATTTCCCCATACTTGTTATTCCTACAAATCTTGTTTCAGGCAGGAGTATTACATGATTCAGGTAAAAGTGCAGGGTTACTACACATCTAACTGATGATCTAACAGGTTCAGGTAGTAGCAAAATCCTTAGTGATCAGCTGTTATCTGAAACAGAGCAATGGAAGTTGGCACATTTATGGGGGGACATCCAAAGCCTGCTTGCATGTCTCAAGTAAGACCTACTTGCAATGTGCAAGTGAACTGATAGACAGACAGGCACATACTCACAAAATCACAATGTTTCATTCAGCCACAAAATTGACGTAGGGCAACAAACTCATGTCAAAACTAGTTCAAGAAAAGCCATGGTTCTGTTATCGTCATAAAAAATCCAGTAATTACATAGAACTTCTAAATATGGGTGTAAGCTCTGGATGTACAGCCTGTGCTGCAAGATTTTGAGTTCTGGACTCCTCAAAACTGGCTTTGCTTGGATGACAATTCCAATGCTAGCATTTTGTTTTTTAAATGAGTTGAGGAATTTTTCCAAGTTAAAAAACTACAAAACTGGGAGAAAAAACACCACCGCCAAAGAATGTCTTAACGTTATCAGAGACCGCAAGGCTACAGTTGTGCTATCAGATTTCACACTGTTATTTTTTCTTAGTTACCATTAAAATTACACTGCAACCAACCCAGCTGTGTACTATTTATAGAGATCAAATCATTATAAAGACATGTTTTTGCCACAGGCAGCAGCGATGACATATTTTCCTTCATTTTTAAGCCAATTAAGAGAGAAAAACACTGTAATAACTTTTTTCTATGTTTCTCACTCTTCTTGGTGTTATAGGAAGAGCTTATTTTCATTGACTGAGGCCACAGAACATCCACAAGAAGTCTGCCAGAAAGAACGGACTTCACTATGCATTCTAAAGATCCTAAATACCATACCTTCATGTTGAGCTTTTGAGTCAGGAAATGCATGTATTTCTTATTAAATCTCTCTGTGAGAGTAGTTTTCCTCTTTCAAAATGTTTGGCCCTAGGGCTTTGACTTTTCTTGAATAACAGAAAGGAGAGGGAAAAAAGGGATCTGTGTGGGGTGAGGAAGGAACAACAAAAGGTGAGATACAGGAAGCAAAAGCTTTGCAGCATCTTCCATGCCAAGCAATCATGTTCAGGTTACAAGCTTATGTGGAAGCACCGCAAAGGATAATCTAAATGAGAGCACTGCCTGCTCTCATTGTCACACAAGCTATCCCAGACCACAGAGTGGACTGCCAGTTTATACTCAGCCCAGTGAAAGTGAGACCATCCTCGGTATTGCTGTTATGGCCAGAGCTCAGATCTGTGTTATGAGATAATGCGTAACACAAAGTCTGCCAGTTAGAAATAAACTCTGCGATACTTGGGACACCTGTAGCGTGCTACCAGTCAGCAACACAGGAATTCGCTGCAGTCCTGGTTCTGCCAACTGCTAGATATTGATCCTTTTGGCAGGCCTGATCACCCTTAAATTCAGTCATCTAAAAAGTTCAGTATCTACTCTAAGCCAGCTGTCTAGACTCTCTTGATAACTGATGAGGAGAGACAGATATCTCCTGAAGGCAATTTATCCTAATCTATGATGGGTGTCTCAGGTGGAATGAATCACCTACTGGAACTGTCTGTTTCTCTCTACTGACTAAAGATGGAAATTAGAAGAGTAAGAGTTAGGTCTAGACACCCAACTTTAAGACGATGGAGAGTCAGGGAAATGAATCCAACCCTATTTCTCTATTTGCCACATCACTAGGCACTACCCTATGGGAATAAAATGTATTTGTAAGCATTCCTTGGACTGGGAACTTGCTTTAAATCCCATATAATGTTAGGGACAATAACTTTCTCCTCAACTCCTTCTCTGTCTCTCAACACTGGTGTAATGAACCTGTGCTCTTACTGTACATGACCAATTGTTGACGCTCAGCTTCCTAAAGCGCTGATGACTTGAAGCTATACTGCAGCAGTAAGTCAAACCAGCAGAAGTTCTTAATTATCCAGCTCAAAGCACTGATTAAGAATTCTGTCACGAATGACAAATTTCACCCATCGGTCCTTTAACAAAGCAATGTATTTCACATGGAAACAAAAGAACAACCACCAGGGGAAAATATGTCAAAAAAAACCTACTTGTCCAAGAGTGCATTCCATACCACCAAGAAAATCTGCTTCCTTCAGTCCATTGTGATTGCTGCTAATGTCATGGACCTCAAACCGCAATCGCTGCACCTCTTCAAAATAGAAGTCCACCGTGAACAGCTTGGAGAAGACAGGATTTATGCAGGTTCGAATCACTTCTGTCCTGTCAACCTGCCAAAAGGAAGAGAGGTCACATAAGTGGCTTCTTTTTCTACCAGTGATGGACTACAATGAATTTCTCAAATACAGTTTGCTTACTTATCAGGAGTGACAGCTGTGACTATGGCCATGGATACTACCATTGGTATGGGTAGCAGCAGGTCCTATTTCTGTGCAGGGCTAGGCACATGCACAAGATAGGGCCAACTTCCCTTCTCTCTCCTTTCTAGCAAGCCTTATGCAGGAATTGGTAGGAACATCAGCAACTGTCCCCCGTCTCCTTTGCAGAGTGAGTGATGACTGCTCCCTCTTGAGTACATTAGTCTGTAGGGTGGCAGAATCAGGAGCTGTACACAGGCAAAACAACAAACTGTCTTGTGCTGGGGGCATACCACTAACCAATGCCTGAAAGACAATTCTAAGGACCTCACAATGACAGCTTTTAGTGGCACAATGTGTGAATGCATAAACAAATGCAAGGAGAGTAGGTGATCAACAGAGAAAGGCTGAGAGAGATCAAGTCACAACTGGCTCCACTACAGTAAAGAATCCACTAAAACACTGGGCTTATTGGAGTTCTGAGCACAGTGCCAGACTGTGAAAGATAAATTTATGTTCAAAAACATCTACAATACAATTCAGCTATGATCAGTGGAGCTACATTAAGCATGAATTTGGCCAGTAGGAATTTAAAAAGACAAAAATCTTAAATATGCTATAAGGATCCAAATAAGTTTTAACCAAATTCCTACAAGACTTCATTACATCATCAAGCTGGTCTTATTTTCCTGTTATAGCCATTTAAAATTTAATGAGAAGTCTGTGGGCAAAAAGTCTAGTATGATCAAGTTATCATGCCTCAGCAAGATAACTCCCTTCGCTTAACCACAGTAACTGAACCAGGACGTTTTTAGAGCAACTAAGACAACTGGATTTTGGAAACATGCTAATAATACAGGTGGAGTGGTATGGAGTAACTTACTTTGTGATTACCTAGACTAATAAATGGGTAAATAACTACAGAATTTTCATTTCCAGCTGTACCAATCCAGCACAATACAACAGCAGCAGAGCGATACAGTTTTAGTAAACTCAAAGGAAAAGCAATACCCTCAGTAATTACTCATTTTGGACAACTTGCATTATTAAGGAGTTGAGAACTAGATCCAAGGCAAACAACATGTTTTACAAATATATCAATTTTTCCACCTCACCAAGTTACATTACACGAATGTGATGGATTATATGCGGCATATTCCTACCTCCAAGCCTTACAACTCCTAAAGAGACACCATAAAATCCAAACTGTTATTTCTTCAAAAAAGTGCTCAGAGGGTGCTTTCCAGTTTTCTTAAAATGCAGTAGCTGGGTTTCCTATTTTGGAAATAGGCTTTTTGCTACTTTTCATGTGATGCACTATTGGTGACACTGTAAGCAATTAAATAATTTCCTTTTTCCACTCCTTTTGCCCTGGTGTAGAAAAAAGCTAATAATTCTGTATGGTTAAAGGAGCTGATCCTAAAATGAAGTAGGACTTGGGCATGTTAGTCACTGAGCAGGAGGTGGCTATTATGCCATGGAATGGACAAATTAAATTGCTCCACATAAGAGTGAGGAGATCCTTTGTCTGATTCCTGATCAGGAACATCTGTTGGAAGCAAAAAATGACAGCCGCTTGCTTCACTTCTCAGAGTTTATAGCACATTAGCCTTGGTGGTAGTTATCAGCAAGGACACAAAGAATAGAGTAAATCAAAAGCAGGAAAAAAAAAGAGCAGTTCCTGGTAGCACAGATTTATTGTAGTACTCATGAAAGGTGTCAGATTGACAGCTTTAACAGCTGAAATCCTTCAGTTAATCGTCAAACAGATGCTACCAGTCATCGAACAGATGCAAACCAGTGCTACCATTGCCGTCTCCTCACACAGCTTTGTCAGCGTGCTTTGACAATGCCGAGACAAGAACATCATGAGAAGGAAAGAAGCCTTATTTATTTAATTCAATTCTTAATCTCTTTGCTTAGACTACCCAAAAATGATGGTTCTGGTAACAGTGATGCAAAGCATAATAAGAATAATATAAGTGAGAAAGGATACCAGCTGCCTTCATTCAGATGCTCAGCTAATGTCCAAAATTTTTTTGCTGTCAAAGTGGCCTGAATTCACCACTGCTGATACAACATGAAATATTCCTTCCTTAAGACAACCAGTCAGTTCAATGGCATGTTTATAACTAATGTTCCAAACAGAGCAATTTGCAACAAGTCACTGACATCTCTTCTGAGCAGAAAGTGATTCTCTCCATTTGCAGAAGAGTGGTCACTTTAGGAAACAGTGCATCAACGGATTCAATAAACAAAACATTTAAATGATCTGTTTTAAACTCTTCTTTATAGCCATACTTTAATTTAGTTCAATCTCCTAAACTCATTCCTTGTAAAAGTATAAACTGTTAATCTAATGGCAATCAAGTAAAACCAGCTTTACTGGTGTGGCAGATCTTCTCAGGAACTAACTAAAGTTTCTCTGTCATTCCTCCTCCTCATCTCCAATGTCCTGCAGCTGGAATGTGGGGAAATGGTTCTCTTCACTCCAGTGTGAAATGTGGCAAGATTTAGACTTGTGCTCAACATGGGTAAAATACATGACTGCTCAAGGGAGTCAAGTGCATGAAAATGGAGGCACAGGTCTGCACATAGTGACATTAAGAATTTCAGTCGCACATAGCAACAGGACACTGTTTGCTTTTTCCAGCCTGTGATTGACTGACATCCTTCCTTTGACAGACACTGTACTGAAATAAAGCCATTACAGTGAATTTCCCCAGTCTTCACACATTATTGAGATTATACATCATGCCAGTATGTCAGAGCACTGCAGTGCATGAGAAAAATCTATATAGAAAGAAGCAATGCCAACAACCCCACAAATGGTATAAAACTCTCCATGCTTCTCTCAGCAGTTAGCAGCATACGACAGCATTAGTCCCATTAGTCTAACTTGTCTCCAGTCTGCTTTGTCAGCGTATTTCACAGTTACTCTACCTTCGGCTAGAAAGTCTAACAGGGTCCTCAGCATGGGAAGCCTGGCTTTATTTCCTCGCTTTGCTGTGCAGCAGGACTGCGCACTGATAAACAGCTGCTATGTTTCATGCCGAAGTAGTGATGAACAGACAATTCAATAAATTCACTAACTCTCAGGGAATGCTTTGGGAGAAAAGGTGCTATATAAAAACAAGACATAATCTCCATTTGAATTTTACCACTTATTAGAAGCTGCTCCTTCTCAAGTACTCCTGCTCTAATGTTTAATTTGAGAATCTTAAGGTTCTCTTACGAAGTGTGGGATGAGTGTGAAGCCTTGACAGAAACTGGTGGGAATACTATGAGATGCAGTTTCTTGCTAGCATCAAAGAGGTCACGATCTAAAATGCTGCAGACGTCAGAGAAAGGCTGACTTGTTTTTGACCCCAACAAGTCATCTGAGTACCTGCAAAACCAGCTGCATTCAAAGTAAAATCTGGTAACATGCTCCATGCTAACATGGAACACGGGCCCATGTCAGTTTGCTAAGACGTCAACCTTATACCCTATGTCCTTAATTCTGTGGCCACCCAAAATCAGTGACACTACTTCCATTAACATGGATGAAGAAGGCTCAGACCCTTGAAGAAAATACACTCCTGCTCTGCCCAGCCTCCTCAACTGAAAATTCAGAAGGTAAGAACTCAGCCTGAATGCACTCCAAAACATGATGAATAATACCAGGGACCACAACAAATCTCCATTTCTTTTTCTGAAAAGAGCTTTTAAGTCCAACAGCAGCATGCTATAAACAAGTGACAGTTTTACTTTGGGTCTTGTTACCAAAAACAAGAAGTAAAAAACACCTAGTAAACTTTCACTGACAGAGAAGTAATTCAGCAGTTAAAGTATGGGCTGAGGATCTCCTCTCTGTTCCCTACCTTCAGCTGAAAAGTGAAGCAGAGGAAAAAGCCAGCCTGAGAGGAGATTTTTTTCTTTTCCTATCAAAATTAGTAGAAGTAGAAGCTATTACACATTCAAGGGATGAACAGGGATTAGGTAGAAGCTCATTTTGTCACCTGATGTCTAAGGCTTTAAAGTGATTATAAACACTGCTTTCTCAGCATGCCCGTGGGAACCAGGAAAACAGAATTATCTACAGGATCCGAAGCTCTTCACCTCAAGGCCATGCTTCAGCATTTAACACAGATCAGCTTTGTGGAAAGCTCACTGTCGTAGATGGATAACTGGTACCTATTTGTTGTCCATCGTATTTCTGGCAAACACATAAACATGTAGCATGAAAACATTAAATTTTCAATGGCTGTTACTCAACATCTTTGAGGCAAAGAGCAGCCAAGAGTAGCCAGGAGTCAAACAGCTGTGTAGAATTCGCTATCTCCTCACCAACAGAAGATTCCTTCTAGTGATATTTTAATTGCATTCATAAAACAGCATGGGAATGCAATAGTTGATAAACCTGCCTCACGAACAAAGAAAAAACTTTGGATTGCAGAACTGTGGGCTGAGAACTTGCACAGGCGCTGCATTTCCTTAAGTGTTTTTAAAATACCAGTTGAAGAGTCATAAACATGCAAATTCAATTAAAAAGACAGAGGATGTAGGCATTCAGCCCAAAGCATATTCCCTGTGACTGTTATGTTTTCAGCAAGTTCTTAGACCATCAAAAAAACCCCCTGTTCCCTATACATTTCATAGGCCAACAGGGGATAATGAAGAGGCTGTGTTTTCAGTAGAAGCCATTATAAAATGCTGATTATATCTAGAAAAATCACATTTGTCAGCTGAGATGGCAAAAAGTACGGAGGTGAAGGGGTAGCATTACTTTTAGGCCATCTGAATTTTAACAAGACTGAAAATTTCCATGATACAGTACCTTACATGAAAATTTGTTACCAAGCAGAAAGCAATTTACACTTTGCTTGGTGGCTCCTGAGAAAGTTATTAATTTGTTTATTATTATTAACAGTGCTGTTACACCATCACATCTCTATTCCACAACTGAAAAGTTACTGCAAAGGCCACCATAATTTATAGCCCTTGTTTTTAATTGATGTTTGAAAACAATGAAGAGAAACCAATAGGTCTTTCACTCTTTCTTAGGCTAGAGAACTCAACACTCCATACATAAACGTGACAACATTGGCAAAATCCTTTAGTTGCAGCATGGCTGGAAGAGAAGCTTTTAACATGAATGGTCTGGAAATTATCTGCAAGTAGTTTCTTCTATTTATGATAGAAATACTAGATAGCTTGCAAAGGTTCAAGTCATGATCAGGCAGACCTGTTATCAAGCACTGGAAAAAATCATACATAGAAACAGCCCAGGCCTCAAGAGTCTCCCAGTCATCCCACTGAGATAATCTTTAATATATAGTATAGACAAATTCTTTGAGAAGTCCCAGGATAGAATTTGCCTTACATGCTTATACCTTTGAAAAGAACATAGAAATATTATTGTTGATAAGTATTTCCATATGGTTTATCTCAATCACTCAGAAACGCAGTAAGATACAGTAACAACAGGCACCGCACTGGAAGGCACTCGGTATTTGCACTTGAGGATCTATATCTGATCCTTGGCAAACGACAAGACTACAGAATTCAGAGTCTCATTTGAGCAACCCCAAGCTCCCAGGGCTAGAAAACCTGAAAAAAAATGTGGGACAAACAGTGCTAACCCATCCTGGGGCAGGCAAAGCTTGTTAACGTTATGCAGGAGCTGAACATGGCAATAGCTTCAGCTGGGATGGGAAAGAGTGATGCTCAGTCCCCAGTATGAAGAAAGCAGGAGCTAAACTGGTTGGGAGCCCTTGTGCAAAGGGAGCTCCCAGTCTCCTGCAACAGAAGAGGATCTCTGGGGAAGCGACAGCAGCCACATTCAGCTTCGGGAGCATCTGGGGCACTTAGCACTGACCTCCTTGTAGGCTGCATGAGGACACTGGAGGGCACAAAGGGAACCCTCCCACTCACTCTGTCCTGCAGGAAACTTCAGAGAGAGCAGAAAAAAGTGAGGGCTCACCTAATGCATTAATGAGTAGTCATACCTGCCCTGAATGCAGTGGACACCTTCTTTTAGTTTACTCTCCGCTAGAAAGAAATGCTTTCATTTTATTCAAATGGTGTCTCATGTCACAAAACCCAAGTCTGTTTGGGTTGGAATGATGATTTTTAGTCACTGTATGGGCTGGAATAAAAGCAAACTGATTAAAATTGCTACTGTCTTGGGAGACTCTCATGTAATCCCACTGGATCTCTGATCACTTTCTTGATAATACACTGGTGAGACTCCGTCTGCATTCATTGCTGCTGGGAGACCTACTTTGCCATAACTCTTGAATAGTTTTAGTAGGATTACATTGATGTAATATGGGTAGAGTCTGATCCACTATTTTCTTCCAAAAAGATTTTTTTAAAACTTAATAAATAAATAAATAATAAACAACAAAATAAAAAACACACATGCCTTGTAAGACAAAAGGATTAAAAGATTAATTTGGCCTAGGGTTGAAGTGCAAAGCATCTAGCATATACACTTAGTTAGAAACTACACAAGACGTGGTTTAACACAGGTGAAGAGTCACATTTCTTGGGTACCAACAGGTACAGAGATGGTTAGGAATTTTTTAGCAAAAGTGTTTTTCACTGGGACAGGAACTTAGGTTAAACAAGAAATGTGGACCGTCTGTTAGTCACAGAGCTTTGATATAACTTCTGCTCGGAAAGGTTTAAAAACAACCTGGCTGTTCATCTGGGACATCAGAGATTCAGAGCAAGGTCTCTGCTCTGTCCAGTTCAGACCAGGAACTCCAGCTTTGGTCCTTCACATCACAGGTCTTAGTCACCAGGTTGTTAGCTATTCTGTGTGGTTTCTCTCATTGTTCTGCTTTCTATAAATTACAAAACATTCACTGTCCCAGAGAAACAGACTGCAACTATGACCACCCACATCACTTAACCTTTCCTGAACTGTAAAAAGTGCCTTAAAATGACACATACTGTCTTCAGTTTGCTTAAAACATGAATGCAATGCTACGGCTCCAGGCATCGGGGAACACTGGCCAACACTGAACACCAGCGCCTGTCACACCACAGAGCACGCAGGGCCAGGACGGGTCACCAGGACTCCCACACAGCAGTGTCTCTGCATCATGCTGGGCTCACGTACAAGGGAGCCCCAGCAGCCAAACGTATGCAAACAAATCACTTTGCTAACCTTCCACCTCTCTCAGCCTCTTCAGCTAGCCAACATCTCAGCATTGCCCCGACTCTTCCCAGCCTGTCTGCTCTCCTGGGGGAGGCCCCAAAGGCAGCGAGGGCTCGAGCTGCTGCACTGACACCAGCTTCCCAAGGAAGCTCCTCGCCTGGAAAAGAAGAAACCCCTGACCGTGACATCTGCAAATGCTCTCACTTACTACCCAGCCAGTCCAGGCTGAGGGAGGGGAAGTAAGACACGTATTGCTCTCTTAATTTGCCTTCCGTGAACAGAGATTTGGAACAAAAACGGACTAGCTCCAGCACTGTTCTTATAACTGAGGACAAACATAAATACTGCAGCTTCTCTGAGCCTAACTGCAGAACTTTCCCTTTATGTAAAAACTCTATCAGGCTCTTTCCATCTATCAACCTTGGGTCATAAAGGACTAAATTTCTTGCACCAGCTACTGCACTGTGAATATTCCAGCCAATTTGCAAGAGACAGTTACAGAACACTTCAGTGAACCTGAAAAGCACAATGTCTCTTTAGAGTATATTAGCAACTCCGTGTAAATTAAGGTCTTCCCAATGCACAATGATGGAGTGGACTGAGGAGTGCCCATGAAGGACCGTGATACATTAGTGAGACAGCAATAACTGCCTCTTCTAGAAGATTTCTTACCTTTAACACGTGAACACTGGTAATCCTAAATTTTTGTGTGTAGTATTTTGAGCCCTGCTAGAGATCAGAAGGACAAGCCCGAAGACAGAATGTTGCTTCAGGTAGTCAGAAAAGACTTGGGCAACTTCTTCACGACAAACTCACCTTCCTGCAAAATGACACAAGGATTTTGTCTCTTCCAAGAGCCATGACAGCACCCGGCACCTCCAGGAGGGTGCTTGACTGCGTGCCCAGAGATCGCCGGTGCTTCAGCCCCCTGTTATCACTGCCCTGGGGAGGGCTCCCTCCTTGGCAGAGAGGATTGTGCAAGTCCTTTCATCCATACTGCTGTTTAATCCATGAAGCTGTCCTCACAATCAGTTATGAACTCTCAGGCATAGGTGACCTGACACAATACTCTCACAGGCACCCAAAAATTTAGGCTTACGTTTTCAAACAACTAGCTGCTTTAGAACATTGACTTTTACAGTAATAGTTATTATTTTACCTAACTTGAGGTACATGAAGCATTTACACTTCAGTATAGAATCAGTATGTGAGATGGAGCGGGCACTCCCCAAAGGGAACTATGGCTTAGCGTAAATGTTATGCCAGATCTTTGATGCCCTGAGGAGGGCAGATGGCTCCAGCTTCACACAGGAGCCTCTGTGCTGACAGCATGCTGCAATTACAGTGTCAGCAACGGGAGGCTTTCCAAAGGTGCCTGAGGACTCCTCCCTTTCTGCCTCTGAAATCCGCTTCCTCTCCTTTCAGGAGTGTTTGTTTCAGGACTGTCCCTCTGATTTGACTGGCAGCTACCAGGTATGGCAAATTACAACAGCTCAAGAGCCAGCTTTCTGCATTAACACCTGTGTTAAAGGGATGAACATGAGTTAAAGTTTAAAAAAGGACTGAGCAGCCCCAGGAGACTCGAGCTAGCCTGCTCAAGTTTTCATCTACAGAGACCGCTTCTTTTTTTCTTCTTCAAGTTTGCTTGTGCCTGTGTACAGTTTTGATATAAACAGACAAAAGCAGATCTTTCTGTCACCCAAACAAAGTCTCTTCCCTGCAGAACCAAAGTCCACAAATCAGCATGCAACAGGAGCAAAAATTATGCTAGAAGTACTTCTGTAACATAGGAGCATTGGCACCTCCAAGCCCCGGGCTCCTAACCCTGGCGCCTCCTGTCTTCTGTGGACACAGGCTCTTCCAGCACGGATGCTCAGCAATTTGCAGTGCTACCATGGAGTGCAAGGCCAGCAGCTGCAAGAGACAGTATTTTGGAGGCTGCTCTTTCCAGTGTGACCATGGCCATGGACTGAGCTGTGTTTTGCAGCAAGCAGCAGGAGTGCTGGACTTTCTTCTGAACCAACTTACCTCCTGCAGAGTCATTAAATGCAGACAAGCAATGATCATGCTACTTCTGCTAGAGGGTTCAGACAATAAATGGAATTACTTGCATCAAAGCCCTTTATCTTACTCTGGTAAGGCATGCGAAGCCAGCTCTAACAATCATATAAAATTGTCAGCTATAGAAACTCTGTTATTAAAGAGTGCTTCCTCCAAGGTAGTCAGCACATTCTCACCCAGCCATAAGCACTGCAGAAGGACTTCACAGTAATCGCTCGGTGGCAGGAGGTATCCACATGTTGTGCAACCTGCATATTTAATGAGCACTCAGAAAACACCAAAACAAGCGGATAACGACCCATAGCAACTCATAGAATAAAGTGCTGTGACCCATTCAGAGGTGATTACATTGGCATAAGAAAAGTATCAGGGGAGGCAATATGCTATGGAATAAACTATAATTCAGTTTTTCACTGAAAACTCTTGGACGCCTCCTCAAAGCTGAGCCCTGAAGTCTGGATGCTAAGCCTTCCCGTACATAACACCCCACAGACAGTTCGGAAGTTCCAACACTGTGACAGTTGCCATTTATTTCTAACACAACCTTCATTTGAAATCTAGAGATTCAATCCAATTTTCTTTCCATCTGCATGTCCTTAAGGGCACAGGCTTTTTGTAGAGGACAAGACTGGTCCCTCAAAGTGGCAACAAAAATATTCATGTATCACAGCATTTAGCTTCACTTTCTATTAGCCACAGAATGCTAATAAGCAGTTCAGTGCCTGACAGAAGCCTGAAGGCCAGAGCACTATGCAGCCATCTGAAAACTCTTTTTCAGCCATATATTCTCAGCACAGTTTTCCCCCAAAATTCAGGGAGATGAGCCTTGGGAATGCAGTTCTTGACTGCCAGAGTTACCATTTCATTGTTATCTGGTTGTTCATTTTCAGTCTGTTCATAGGGTGAAACTCTGCTTCGTCAGTTATTTATGTGACTTTTTATAAAGAAATGTATAAATTACTTGGCTGCTTTTCCCCATACAGATGATAATCTACTGTTTTCTGACCAGCCAAATGCTTTAAGATACAGGTTTAGCAACACACACCACAGGATGGGTACTAGCACCCAGCACCTAGTTTCCTTGCTGGAGTGAAAATGCTTGCTCAGCTCAAATGTAGTCCTTCTGGCTTTCCAGCATTTATTTTAAATTCTTTACTTTCAAAAGAAGCTCCAAGTATTCTTTTGATTCACAGTGCAATAACCTTGCCTGCATGACAGCAGCAAAAATTCCGCAACATGACTGTGTTTTGGAATGAGTAGGAAATCTACATTGCTTCAGTAATTTGCTCTTTAATTAACTGACTATAAATAGTGATTTGACAATTTATTTATGCTGATAATGATCTGCTACATACACTCAGGTAAGTTAAGCGTAACTAATATGGATTCTCATATGGGTTAATGAATTATCTCAGTTGATACAGAGAACCAGTCAAGTCGTTAGCTGTTAGTTTAAAAATTCATTTGCTAATGAAGTGCTCATAATTGAAGATTTATTAATTTACTTTTAATGTTATAATTCAACTGCTAAATCAATTATAACACTGAAGCATTAGCAGCAGGAGGGCAATGCACTATTATGCAAGATACACACTGTTTTAGCAGACTTTCCCCAATTCTCATACAGGAGAAACAATTTATAATGCCCATTTAAAACAACTGCAGTCTTCCCACAGAGCTGACATTTTGACCATGCATTGGAAAACAGCAGATTTCCAGGGACTCAGGTCCATTCTAAACACCTCTCATTCTTTCTTTCCTTTTACATATAAATCTTATTAAGCTTGTCAATGCTGTTACCATTTGCTGAACCCATACAAGCCCAACAGTTTGCTCCATTTTCCAGGAAAATCAATGGAAGCCTTTCTATGAAACACCACAAAACCCAGGATAAGAGTATGTGGCAATATTCATTTTTCAGACCATTTACACACACAAGCACACATTTCTGGCATTAAATGGCACACAACTGACTGATTAAAAAGACAAGAGAGCACGTTCACCTGAGCCGTATCACAGTTTTGCAGACAGCAAGCATCCTATCAGACTCCCAGCTCAGGGGCATTTGGTTTGTGCTAGTCTTGAAGGATCTCAATGAGTTATGGTTACCATATTTACTTGGGAATATCTATTCAAAAAAGATTTCTGGAAAACAAAGGCTTTGTAGTCGAGCCTAATGTATACATGTAGTGTGTATGTGACCACAATTTTTCCTTCCCCTGAGAAAGTGTGCAGCTAGGGGTGCCTCACACAGCAGCCATTTTTTGACAAATCTGACTTGCTCACACAATGACTTTGACCAGCAAGCAACTTCCCATAATGGCTGCAGGCTCTCCTGGAAAGCATTGTGCCTTTGAATCGCTCACAAACAATAGGCTTGACATGTCCCAGATACCCAAGATATATACAGCACACTTACGAATCAATCCCTCTTACATTCTTGGAGGTGGTTGGTATTTACAGAGTTGTGAAGCAGGTTCAAATGTGCAGAGCACATTAAATCCACCCCTTTTACGCCTGTCAGCAACAGTAGGGATGCTAAGTGTTTACTTTTAACTAATAAGTACACAATTTGATCATAAATGACAAGTGTTAATGTTGTAGGTACTTCCGTTAAGTGAAGGCAGCCCTTGTACCCACTCCGATTTCCTACTATCATGTTCTACACATTGTAAATACATACATATTGCTTTAATACACGCTGCATAATGGCTCAATATTACACTGCTGATTATATTACTTAAGAGTTGGGATTTTCAGAGGAGCTGAGTGCCTAAATTCTACAAGTCTCTTGAAAGCTTCAGCACCTTGCTATTTAAGGCCACAAGAAGAGAAAAATTAGCAAGTTCCCAAGTCCACAGGAAAGCTTTGCACTCAGAAAGGAGGCTTTCTTCATATGTGATATATACACTTTAGCAGCTGATCTGCCACTTTATCCAGCGCCGCACCAGATGCAAGACGGTACACAGATTTATATCATGTGTTAGCAAAATAACTTGTGAATGTCTTCAAAAGTTCATTTGCCTGAAAAGAAAAATGATTCACCACTTATACCTGCTCTTGCAAGAGCACTATAATTATATCAATTAATTAAATACATCATTCCATTTCACAGAGAGTGTTTTCATTATTTTTGATTCAAGAGAGAAGATTCTGACACTATTCAGCAATGTTTTTACAGCGCTTCCTCATAATTTTTTCTTCCAAAATTCATTTTACTTCCATGTAGTTATAATTAACCGATTCCCCATGCCTGTGGGTTCTCTATTTATTTCCCAACTAATCTCATTGTCCTCCTGGCCCTGTCAATCAGAGCTGTTATTACTTCCTGCTTTATGGCACAGACTTCAGATGTGCAATACAGAGGCAAATCAGGCCCCAGACCAGCAAGGAGCTAATTAAACCTTTACTTACTAATTCAGCCTGAAAATGTGGTTATAATTCCATGGCTCAAACAAAATTCACTTCGAGGCTTTACTTACTCAGGCAGTAAGCTTAAGAAAACACAAGCATAACAGCATGAAGAGAAGAGCCTAAGACAAGATATATTCAACCACAGTGAAACTATATCTTTTAGTTGCTTGCTTCATCCTCTTACATTACCCCACATGGTAAGGGGAAAGGAGTTTGGGATTTATATGCCAGGGAATGCAGGGTACATAAGAGATCACTGACCACTTTAAAGAAGAACGACTTCATGTTGCAGAATCTGTGTATTCTGCTGTGAGCTATTTATAGCACGAAACGAGAAGACAGGAGAATAGCTGGTGGGGATGCAGAGGAATAAAGGCTAGGGAAGAGTGACAACATTGGGAGGAAGCTCCCATGACATCATCAGGAGTGCAACACTGTTCATCCTGGTATCTTATTGCCATTCATGCAGAATAAAAAGACAGTGGTATGAAGGAATAATTATCATATACACACGCTGCTCTGTTTGGTTTCAAATGGATAGAATTGAGTGAAGCAGAAACCAATAATGATAAAACATACGTCATCATAGAGACATTATACACAGGCAGCTGGTCTTCAATCAGCATCTCCAGAAGGCAAACGTGTTTTACATTAAGGGCTTCCCTTTCCATCAAATTCCTGATGTTATTTTTGATAGGATAACCTTTTATTTCACATCAAAAGAAAGCAGCTCAAGGATAATGCCTTTCTTTATCCAGATGTTGAAAAACAGGAAGAAAACAGTACAATCAATTAAATAACCCACTGAGATTGAGACACATGGTCTTTACCCCTCTTTTTCCATTTCAGTCTTCTGTTTTTGCTTTTGCTTCCTCAGTACTAAACGATGGTTTCACATTTCCAGGAGTCAGCAGATTTTATTCTTCCCTCCAACATCACTTGCTGCATTTGTACAAAAGAAATCTCTTAGGACTAAATACTCAACCCTAGCTTTTTGTCTCAGGCATCTTTGTTTTATGGTATATCCACTGAGATAGGTACAGTCTGATTTTTAGGGCTGCTGAGCAACCAGGGCTCCAACTGATTTTCACTAGGATTGTAAGAGCTCAGCACTTTTGAAGGCCACATCTAAATTGCTGAGTAGCAAGACAGCCACAACCCCAACTTGCAGGGTTCCTGCCAGAGAACTGAGCTCCTTGGCATGAGGCAGCACAGAGGAAACAAAAGCAAAGAGGGTTGCGTGGAATTTAGCCTTGGGAATTATACGAATTTGTGCACTGCCAACTTTTGCCATCCCTGCTACAATGGCATGATTTGTTGAGTTGCATGTAGGGAACGAGTCCAAGATTTCATGATTTTAGATTGTGGTATCCCGGGCTTGAATCTCAGGGACAGACTGCCAAAAAGCATCCCACTTGGTCATGTTAGCAGCAATACCTAGGACTAGCATGAAACCATTAGTGAAAATTAAAATACAAAGCTGGCAGTCATTATAGCTAGAGAAACATGCTAATATATGTTTATGTATTAGGGTCTCCCCATTATAATTTAAATGGATTTAATACTAGCTACCAACAACTTTGCTGGAATTAGCATGCAACTGTCAGGATGCTTTTAGTCATTTAATCCATAGCAGTTTGATGGCTAATGAACCTTTTGGGATGCAAATCACTTATCTCAAATTCAGAATCAGGTTGGAAGAAGGAGGGGAGGGAGCAGAAATCTGCCACTAACCCAGCTCAGCATTAGAAAAAGGTGTTTGGTTCCATTAACAGTGTAAAGATACTGCAGAGATCTTAAGCGTTAATCTAATGTGTGAAAACGTGGCTGTGCAGGGTGCTATCACAACATTTTTAAGGGACAGGTGTGCCAAAACACATAGGCCAGCTCAGAAGAGAACACGTCAGCCACGAGGAACTGTGATCCTCATGGAATAAAGAAAGTTGACGAATTGAATACAGCATCCAGAACCTTGCAAAATGAGTACAGATATATATGCTGTTTATGAAGAAAACACACCCTGATTCCAAAACCATAAAAGACGACACCTCAGTGATAAGCCCAAGCAATCTGGTTCTTTGTGGTCTCTCCATCATCCTACTTAAGTCTGTATTTTGTCTTTTTAATCATAGACTTTTCAAGGCAAGAACTGGCTCTTCTCATACATGGTGGACACATTCCTATAATTTAGCAACAGACTGAGTATTTCACCACAGCTGATGTGGAAGTGCACATCACACATGCCAGTAATAATGTGACCTAAAGCCATTTACTACTGCTTCCCTGCCAGTAAACCCGTGTCTGATGTATCAATATTCAGAACCCACGTAAAGCCACAGTGCAGAAAGATGTTTCTCAATCATTTCTACAGATCTAAGTGTTTCTACAAACACTACTAAAATAGGATTGCTGTCATACTCTCCCCCCTCCCCCCATCTTATTTTTTTATTCTTGTACTGCTCTAATTATTCTAGGGAAAATAATTTGTTTACCAGCGCACACATGAAATCTTCCAGACTTTGTAAGGCTCATCAGAAACCAAGTTTGCACAGAATAGTAGGTAACGCTGCTAGTTGAACCCTGATTTAGAAAAGGATTTATGTACCTCCTTTCATCTAAGTGCATGAGAACTCTCCCCAGTTTTAATGGATGACCAGACTGCAAAAAGGTAATGAAGCACATGTTCTGTGACTTGAAGCACTTCAGGGTACTTTAATTATCCACTTGTGTAATGCTTAGCAGTCATCTCTGCTAACAGTTACAGTACTGCTCTTTAAATTGCACGAGTCCTGTTTTAATTAGTCATTTCTAGGTGCAATTTCAAAACCTCTCTAAAGTGACAAAGACCGAGCAATTATCTCAACAGTTTAAATCAAGCTTACTTTGCTTGCTACAGTTATAATTGGACCTTCAATTGGTAATGCTGCCCACGATGGAACACATTTTCCTTAATGCACGAGCATTATCCAGCCTAACAGCAAAGCTTTGCTGTTGCTTATTTACAGGCACACATCGTCTGGTGGAGGAAACTACTGCAGCAGGGCAGAGATCCCCGATTTCAGCAGTCTGTCTAGTATGGTCTACGAGGCAGAGAAGCTCAAAAGATCTGGGCATTTTAGAGCAGGATGAAGCCTGCTGTTTGGGATGTCCCTTTCAAGGACTGCTATAAACATACTCACTGATACAAAAAAACCCTACTGATAAACAACCATAGATTTCTTCTCCAGCCAAAAGTTAAGGTTCTTGACATCTGCTTCCACTCCACATGGAGGTGACTATTTTGTAATCTTTCTTTTCTTTTCTTTTTTTTTTTTTAAATCTCACCTGTATTTTAAAAACAATGTAATATTCTACAAGGAAATGGCATTATGCAGAATATCTTTCATCTGTCCTAATCAAGAAACTTTAATGAAAAGGAGCAAGGAGTTCATTCCTTTATTCTCTGCAGGGAACACTTATTTTTAAATGCAGTTTCTTAATTGTAATGTGGCATGTAATTAATATAAGGGAAAGGCAAAAAACAAAAAAAAATTAAAAATTCTTTGGAGCATTATCTTGGATTTTTCCCCCCTGCAATATAAACCTATCTCACTGTACACCAAACTCTTAGTATATCACTGATCTTTTCACAACATGGCATAGCTGTATAAACAGTCTCAGAAAAATAATCTGGAAGACCTGGGACAAGTTGTTTTTTTAGAAGACAACTTATGTAAAAAGCTCCAAATGAAAGTGTACTTTACGGATTTCTCCTCAGTTATAAAACCAATCACAGAATAAGAAAGAAAAAAAAGTCAACACTTCTAGAAGAAACGACATCAGAAAGTTTCTGGAGTGGGTATTTTTATTATGTTACCCAATTGCTGAGACGTTCTTCAGTTAAAAACTGAAATCCAAAATTGCGCTGGTGATGCCCTGTATGTATTAGGAAAAAATGCACAGGGTCTGCCCACTCCAGATTTCAAAATCTAAGTTGAAACTGTGCCTAAATCTCAATGCCTATGGACAAAATGCCACACAGGTGATTGCTATGGTATGGAATAATCCAGATGCTTGAGATGCAGAAGGAAGGGACCTGCAGAGATGTACTCCCTAGACTGGAAACAACAAGGACAATGAGAAACTGATACAGTCTCCATATTAGATACCATGTAGTCTCTTCTGGGAGAGTTTTTTGCTTCTTTAATTACCTACAAAGACAGTGATACCACAAATATAGCATGGAAAAAAGCTCCAGGAATATCTGAGTGGGCAAAAAAACCCTAGAATATATTGTTGTCTAGTGATGGGGACAGATTACTTACTGTCTATTGTAGTAACAATCTGAAAACCCAAATCCTTCTGTGATGGCATTGCTCATCTCATGAGAAGGTCTAAAGTCTTGGTGAAATACTCTGAAGGGTAAAATATTCCCACACGACACATTTCGTTACAAGAAGTAGGAGTTCTTTCAAGGTGGTACAAAGTGCCATGGAAAGACTGTCAGGTGGCATATGGAGAATTTGAGCAGTGTATGCAGGAGTGCACATACCATTAGGAGGCTTCGAACAGCACTATGAGAAGTGGCCAACAAGAAACAAGATGATATCTCTGCGTTGGTGACAATGCACTGATCAGTTACAAGAAAAGACTTGTTCAGATGGGATTTAGGTGCTTCTTGTGACAAAGAGCACAGCAAATCATCAGGATCATACAGCGCTCACTTGTTCACAGCACATGTACATTTATGACAGAGTTAGCTCAGGGAACGCATATCCAATCCAATCTTCGGCAAATAGAGTCTTGCTGGCTGAAAGGAGGAAGGTGCTTTTCAAACACTCACTGAGGTTGACAGCGTTTCATAAAACTCCTGAAGAGCAGGGAGCCTGAACACTCTCTTCCTGAGTATTAAACAACTACCCACACCTTCTGTCAAGTACATCTGTTATTGCCAACCATATCATCAACACATCTATTTACAACTTCACACATTTTTAATTCACATCACCTCCAAACTGTGTACACACACTACTATCCCCACCTGCTTCCCCCAAATTCAACCCCATGCAACTCACAGAGGAGTTTCATGTGCAACAGAGAACCAGATTATTGGCCAGACTGTGATGAAGGCCACAAAGACCAAGGTTCCTTTACCTGTGCTCCAGGCTGGGTTGGTGTAAGCCAGTTCTGATCAAGAAATCCAGCCTCTTGCTTAAGGGGTCCGTAAGTCTCTCACTGACAAATGCTGAAGAAGCTATACAAAAGGAAGCAGTAGCCAATATTTGCCCTGTTTCCAATACGCTTTTCTTTGAAACCATCTTTGGCCACTGTAGAAGACAAGCAGCTGGACTAGGTGAACCTTTGGTCAGACTTTGGTCATTTTTATGTGAGAACTGTTGGTATAGCATAAGGCTTTGGTAGCCAACCGCGGCTAACTCTCTCCAGAAAAAGGAAGGCAGAGTCTTAGCATGTCCCATCAAATCCTGACTGCTCCAGAGGGCTCTGGGCAGCCCAGAGACAGTAGGATGCTGCTCTGACACATGCTGGTAGGCGCAAGCTGATTGACATTAGGAAGGAAGGCTGCCCACTGCATCCTTCTAAGCTGCAGGCCCACCACAGACTTTAGTTTTCAGAAAGAAGAAAAATGGAAAAAAGTCAGGAGAGGCAGAATAGCTGCCATAAAGCCTCTTGCACATGGAAGCGTATTTAGATATGTCTTTAGATTTTCACACATGCAGAATCTGCTTTGAAATCTGTTTTCCTGACAAAAACTGCTAACAGAAGTGATATTAGCCATCCAATACAGCACTTGTTAATTATACACAGTGTTTACCAACATTGCATCTAAACACTGAAATTTTCTCCCCATTTTTTCCTTATAGTTGGAGAATCCTATTGTCTGGATACACACGTACTTCAGTAAGTGCCAACATAATAAGGAGGAATTACATGAGGGGAAGGGTGGCATTATAATATATGAAATAAAGCCACATGACTGCTCACTATAATGCTCAAGAGCAAATGATGTCTGTCCTAAAGAAGAGATGGTAAACCACAACACTGCTTAGTGTTCAGTGGATGCACAGCCCACCTGCATTAGAAAACAATACAATTTGGGTTGTTTTCTGTTTTAAATGACTGTCTCTGTACTGACTTTGGAAAGACAAGGAACTGTCTATTTCTGTCACTGTAGAGACTTTTCTGCTTTAAGAGTAATGTCTTGTCTCACAGTGGTAAGGGGAGAATAAGCCCACTGTGCACATATTAAGCATACAATCATAAAGCTCATGTCAACATATTATAAAATATTGCTCCTTGCCCTCCTTAATCTTCAAGAAAGATGATAAAAATATCTTTGCAGAAGTCATTACTACAATGATTTACTTTGATACATATCATCAGTTAGGGAGAGAAATGGATTAAATCTAGATGAGAATACCATCCACTTTGCCTGATGAAAATTTGCAAACTCCACTTTGCCGGACGAAAACAAAAAACAAGCTCTTAGGAAGCTAAAAAAGCCCAGTAAGGAATACAAACATATTATAAGAAAAATGAGCACAGCCTTGGTAAAACTCAGCTTTGTGTGGTTACTTGAACTAGGGAGCTACAGAAAGTGACTGATATTTTCTAGTATGTATCTATCAAATTACAATTGAAGGTTTGCTACAGAAATTCTTAAATATGCATGTATATGCCTCTAGAAATAGGCACTTTTAGTCATATTTGCAAAGGTGTTAAACACTTCAACCAAAGGAGAAAGCTTTCAATACCTCTGAACCAGACCAGGCTAATACAGTTTTTGCCTTCTTTAATATTTCTATCCAAACCTACACTCAGTTTTACAGGAATAAACCTCACTGCAGTGCCCTTACACAGTGCAGGTTCCCAGTCCTCTACGTATTCAATTCACCCAATGGATTTGCATGTTAGTCAGAAATATATTTAAGATACCAACAGAATTTCAGATACTGGTCTTTACCATTCAAGCGTGTTACCTTCTCATTCTGAATTATTATTCAGAGATTTCTAGGAATTTTTAAAATCATACAGAGATATATCTATCAGTCTAGACAATTAAGGAACAGCCTCTGCCTTCAGCCAAAACACAGAAGGAGCTAAAGCCAAGCTTTCTCTGTGGGCTCAAAACCTTTCACCTATTGCTTTACATGCAACTGTTCATCTCTCAGGGCCTACTGACATCTTACCTATTCCATGCTGAGCAAGCAGAAATATACAAAAGTATGAAACTTGCCAGTCCACCGTCGCCAACCCATGTGTGCGCACCCAAACCTAAAGTGAGATTACGGTTCCCCAGGGTTCTCCCCTCCCTCCCCCTCCATCAAATCTGAATGCAAAGGACAGCAAGGTAACAAAATACATATAACGCTTCTTTGGCTTCAAGGAATCAAAGTCAGGGTGACATTGAAAAGAGGAAAGAAGCATTTTTTTCCTCACTGTTGCAATTCAGCAGAGGTACTACCTAACTCCCACAGTGTTTCCACCAGCTGTCAAAAATATCTCACATACCTGACAGCTATAAGACATATTAGATATCAGCATTTTACCAAACTTTTGAGTACTGACTACTGATCTCTGCATAACAGTAACAGGGGCTTAATGGAACAGTAAAATTCTTGCTATTTTTCGCTTTTATTGACAAGTCAGTTTCATATTGGTTACTAAACACTCCGGTTGGATTTTGGGCCCATAACAAAAGATTTCCCACTTTTGGAAATGTGAAACACTAGGATAAATTAAAACAAGAAATTAAAGGAAAGCTTTATAAATAAAACTACTTTTCTCTGAGAGCTAAAGGAGAAAACAACTTCTTTCCTCTCCTTCCTTCCCCTGTCCCCTTGCAGAAGGAAACTGATTTAACCTCAGTTAGTGCTCTCTAGGAAGACATCACTCAGCCATGAGCTTCCCAGGGAGCTTCCGTTTGCTGTACAAAAGCTCAAAATGTCATCACATTTACAAATGAACAGAGTCTCCTGCTCAAAAGGCTCCAGTGTAGTCACCGGGAAGAGCCGCAACCTGCAGGTTTCTTCCTCTCAGGGTGAATACTTTATTGTCAGGATAATACCCATGTTTCCATTTGTGAGAGGAGGTGCCACTGGCTTGAGAGATAAAGTAGTTCCTTGCCTAGATTCAAACACATAGTACATTTACAGCCAGGTATTAACATTTCATTTCTATCTCTGTGAGCTGGTTCACTGAGCACTCTAATACACATCCCATGCATGATGTGCTCATGAGTTTACCCTGGATCAAATGTATTTGGTCTCAGCTTTGCTGGAGAGCTTTCAGACAGCCTGAGCATAGTCCTGAAATTGCACAACGGTTCATTCTCAATGAGCTGGACTAACAGCATGGTGGAACCAGGTCACACAAGAAACGGGGACATCCCATGGTGCTGAGCATTCAAAACCTCTCCTAGCCTTGAAAAATCTCAGTTCCAGTATCTTTAATATGGTGTTACCATCTACAGAGATAACAAGCCCAGGTGAACCATGGGACTGTCACAGAAAGCTCCCAAGCAGCTGCATCTTGCACACATACTGCCTCCCATTGCATTTGGAGCTGCTCACCTGTAGTCCCATATAAACACATGACTGCAGGCAAAAGTGAAGCTCAGCTACTGCCAGCCAGCTTTCTCACTATGCAGCATCTCCGCCCATGTCATCACTGCCTTCCCCATGCACACAGTTTTTTCTTGCCTACATACAATGGTGTCACAAACCACAACCACCAGATGCTGCTCATGGCTGTTCCCAGATTGGTCTAGATTCCTACGGTGGCTATTCTTTCCCTTGGGGGAGGACAACATTGGTGTACCTATCTTGAGACATACTTAAAGAGCAACTCTGACCTTTCTGGAAAAAAACCCCACAGATCAATGGGTGGCCTTTCTGGAAATTCTGGTCCTTGTCTCTGATTTCCCTCCCCTGACCATTTGGCAACAGCTCTCTGCCCCAAGCTTGCGCTGATATGGCTGTATTTGGTGCCACTGCCAACTAAAGTAGAAGCATCACCCAAGTCCCAGTGAATAGTTCCAGCAACAAAACTGCTCTTTTACCACTAACTTATTTCACTTAGGAAGTGGTGTGGGTTTGCACAGGCTCTACCAGCTGAAGGGCAATGTCAGCTGTACCCCTTAGGAGTTGTTTGGTGGTATAGATACTTTGGCAATACATAATTACATAAATACCCATTACATATATCTGGCCTGTGCTTATTCCCTACTGACATTGCTTTGTCTTGAAATAGTTTTGCTGGAGGTGAAGAGCAAACATATGTCACAGCAATTACACTTGCAGTGCTACACAGGTGGCTAAATCCATCATCATATGGCATCCACTGTAGGCAAACTAGCTGTGAAAAAGCACAATACCAGACTAATACAGGCATGAATACACAGAATGGAGAAAAAAAAAAAAAAAAAAAGAACCTCTATATAATTCAAGGCAACAAAATACACAGTTCATGAACAGTATATCTATAATACGTGACTTCAAGGAAGGATCTGAAGGAGAAGGGGGAAGTGAGATGGTGACAGAAAATTCAGAAGGTACTACTCACAACTCCCTGTTGCAAACTCCCACTGCACAAATCAAGAGTTGACCTGCCTTAGTTGTGTGCAGTTCTCTTTCTACTATGTGTACATATACATGTGCATAAAGGGCATCTACAGACGTCCTTTTAGAATTGAAATGTGCAATCTAACCACGAATTCCCCACAAACTTGCATGTGCATGCGCGTACACACATGAATAGTGTGTGTATATTTATGAAGAATCTATGCTTCGGTTACTTGCACTTTTGAAATCTAGGTGGTCATTTGTATTTGGCATTGGGCTAAAAGTAAATGTGACTGCCACAGAGAAATGGTTCACACAAAGAAGCCAGGAAAGTTAAGAAAAAGTTCTTAGTACTGTCTAATGAAGTCTCACATCACAGTATTTCTTCATTCTCTTTCCGAAGAATAAACAGAAGATTAAAAATTCAATAGAAACATAATAGAAAACAAAATAAGGCTTTGTAATCTCATCTGTTCAAGCGATTTCTCAGTGGGCTGGGATAAGTACATAAACACAGTCCTCTCTTCACACATCCTTCTGCATGGAAGTTCCTCTGTACCTGCCCAATGCCATTTTAAAAAGGAGGAGTCCCACTTTCTACCAAAAAAAAATGCTACAACAGAAGCACAACCTAAGAGACACTATCTGCTCAGCAGAGAGACTTCAGGACAGGGAATGCCAGGGTCATGAAGAGAAATCCAAGATGATTGCACTTTCTTTTGTACATAATCTAGTTTAGCAAGTTCAAAAGAACATTTCTAAACTGTCTGCTTTCTTACTTTTAATCTGGACAACATTCTGTATACGTTCTAAGCACACTCTCAGATATTTTTCAACTGACAAGCAAAAGGATATTGCACCACAGGAGTCTGCAAACAGCTTAGTTTTTCTGACATGAAAAAAGCCTCCTGATGATACTCTTTCAACCAACAGGAAAACCGTAAGGAAAGTAGGGAAAGCTCCTTCTGACAGGTCTGCTACCTGAGTCCTCGACAGATGGCACAACAAGGAGAAAAATGCTTCTAAATCGCCTTTGTTCTAACCTACCTTTACGCCCTTTCTTTAAAATATGAGAATCATTTTTCTCTTTACTTATCTCCCAATTAGCAAACAGGACAAAACAAAGTCACTCAACTCCATAAGGATTACAGAATGAATCATTCCCTTCCATTATTCACCTTCAGTGGAGTATTTGTAGTATGTACATTAAGCACTGAAGATGTAATTCAGAATCATTTATGCCCTATTCATAGCAAGACTTAAGTGCCTTGCCAGGGATATGCAGAACACCCAAATTAGCTAATTCTGTATTCTCATCCTTCATTTTCTATTATCCAGCCTTCACAGGGTTTCTGTATAAGCAAAGCCAGCATCATCTTCCTTCCACACAAATTAAACTGCAGTCTAACGTTTACCAGGATAGACCCAAAATCCAGCAGAAAATTTGTGAACATACCACAGTATATAATCTGATTAATAAAATGGTACAAAATTGCAGCATGCAACGACTTGATTCAAAGTACTCAACTACAAGTTCAGTCTCAAGCACATCCTTAAATCTGTCCCTATTCAACAAAGCATATAGTCAAGCTCAATTGATGCCCAGGAGGTTTAAATACATACTTAAATTCTTTATGAAAAGAAGTTGAAGGAAAAAACATTGTTTAAATCTAAGATGAATTACTCTTCAGCTCAGTGCTCCCAGGGATTTGGTTGGGATAGCTGGCACCTCCAGGTTGAAAAACTCATGCTACTGTAATATCTAAAAAGCCCATTCTAGATACAATCAGAAGAGAGTAGTTGTCATCTTAGTTCACATCTTAGGAAAAGAAAATGTACATACACCAGCAGAAAAATACCTTCTGTTGGTCTGCTTTGCATCTCTGCTAAGGGGCTGTGCTCTCTCAACTCTGCTGCCCTAGTTGTAAAGCCTAGGTTTATAGCTGTAGACAAATCAATTGCATTTTACTCCATTTTAATTTAAAAAAAAAAAAAAAAAAAAAAAAAAAAAAAAAAAAAAAAAAAAAAAAAAAAAAAAAAAAAAAAGGAAGGATGCATCTGCTAAGTCCTGAAGAAATTCTGGCCAATGCTGGAAAAAAGAAATCCAAAAGGATAAAGAGATAAAATCAGCCCCATCCAAACTGCATAATGAAAATCTGGATTAGTGCTTTATGCAGGAAGATAGAATTCATCTTCTTCTCTCTCTAAGCGCCATTGAGTATAAATTAGATGAAACTATATTAAATTCAGCCAGGTTACATTTTGAATTTAAATTGATCTTGTTTGGTTGGCTTTAATAATAAGCGTCTCCAAGGTATCCTGGGAAGATATTACCTAAAAGATTTCATACGCATTCATTCTCTTATCATTTTACTTTTGCAGTTTTCTTAAGGGAAACTCACTTGCAACATTTCTGCTGTGCAACCTCTCTACCAGACTTTCACAGCATGTGCTTCCCAACAGTCTTCAAGCACCCAAATCACAGATTCTGTAAATATGAGGAAATAACTGTAACTTTCACTTCTTTAGTGAAAGTTAATTTCACTTTTTAAAACTGGAGACTAAAATCAAACATGAAACAACTCTAATAACCCAAATATATAAAAATCATCCTCTTTCAGGCCCTAAGTTCTACAAAGCTTTAAGTTGTTTTAGTGACTCTTCCCTCATATGCTCAAATACAATCAAGTCCAAACAAAATCAGTGTGGTTTAAAACAGGCATTTAAAACTTAGTGCATAGTAAAGCATTTTAATAAATATGGCTGATTGGCTGGAGTAGAATTTCCATCTAAATAAATACAATTTGCCTCATATTTCATTTACAGGCAGCTCCCATTATAAGGAATAGTCACAGAAAAACCCTACTTCTATTAGTATCATTAGGAATGAGTGAAATAGTTATAAGCCTGCATTATATAAACATGAGGTGTTGTAATTCAAATTAAATCATTTTCATAATTTTATAATTTATAGGTCTTGGCAATGTTTTTTCTTCAAATAACCTCCACCCTCAGAACCTGTTAAAACTGTCCTTGCAGAGATGCCATACACCAAACACTGTACAAAGTCAGAGCACGGGAAGTGTCAAAAAATGTACATTCTAGACAGTATCTGTGATCCCAAGCAAAACCTCTGAAATATGCCCAGAATGTGAATTTAGGCCAGATGCGCAGAACAGACGCTCAAGGTTTTCTTTAAGCTCCTCTCCTCTCAAAAGCCAAATCAAACCAATCAAAAAAGTCTTATCTGGAATCATAGATTTGATTCAGGCATGGCTGAGTGCCTGCCAGAACCCTGTTACAAACTACATTATTTCTTAATAAATGAAAGATGAAATATTTATGCCATCTTTTCCTAAAGCTGTCAATTGCACCAAATACCTGCCGGATGACCTGCAACTCAGGGACAGTTATATCATATTCTCAGACCTGAAGGGAAACGAAGGCAAGGAGGTAGAGCTGCAGAAATTACAGTCTTGCCACAGAAATAAAACACAGAAAAGCCTGGACAGCATTTCCAAGCAAATGGATTGAAAGAACAGACAAGCCTAAATGGCTGAAACTCTGTTTTAGGGCAAAATATCCATGGACGGAAAGGGATTCAAAGCCACTACATGAGCAAATATTGCATACCTAAAAAACCAAACCTCTTGTCTTAGGGTCTCAAAGATTACGTCAAATTAAAGAACTAAGCACCAGGCACAGGAACACTAACTGCCTAAGTCAGGAGACCCTTCCTAACCCATTAAATGCAGTGTGGAGTGTAAGCATCACGTAAGCATCAGTACCATTAAAAAGCTTCCAAGTACCCATAAGGTCAGAGAAACTATGAAGAACAGTAGCCTATGAAGGGGACTAATATTCATGAACTTCCACAGCTTGGGATCCTATGAGGTTTTTTCTCCTCTCCCTTTCAGATTATAGAGCTCAGAAAGCCGGGGCAGGTAGGAAAGAGCCAGCTCCAAGTTACCTGTCTGAACAGAAGACAGCGCAGATTTGGCTAAGACCATGATATGCAAAATGGTGAACAGAAGCGAGGATGGCTCTGAGTTCCTAGTTCATGCTTAAGTCCTTTTCATCTCTGGCAGATTAAAGTTATTGTTGTGAAGCCAGAAGAGCTGACAGAGACAGAAGTAGGATTGAAAATGGGAGCTTTTTTACACTGGAAAGTGAGTGCAGTTCAGAGGCTCCCCAAACTCGTGGAAACTGAGAGGTCTATAGATGTACCAGCGCAGATCCAAAAATCAATAGTGTCACACTGATGCTGTGGAGCTTATTAGCTTAGGTGGCTTCATTGCTTCCTGACCCAATCTGTCTTAAACCTAGATGTCTCTGCATTATGGATTAGCTGGACAGAACTGGCAGCAGCTGCTATATACCAAAGACAGGGAAAAAGGTGTCAGAAGACAGGAAAAAAAAGGAAAAAAACCTTGTCCAAGGTCTTACAGACAGCTTGCAGCAAAATTGCAACAGAAGCTAAACGCCACTGAAGGGCCATTCCCTTAACTGTACTTCCTCCATATATACTATTTTAGCCAATTAGATATGATTGATTAGATACAATGAGATAGATTTTTCTCTACAGAGAAAAATGTTCTACCCTTACAAAGCAGAATCGTCTTTCTGGGACTGCTATTGGGGAATGGAAGTAGACCCCGGAAAGGGTGATTTGGGACACTAGAGGGTAGCTAGTGAACACACAGGTAATAGGTGAAGTTGAAGAGCATCAGGAGACATTTGTAGTAGCCAGAAACAACTGGAGAAAGTTTCCCTTAAATTATGTCTGATTACAGCAATATTTGGGGACACAGGAAATAAAGCAAGCAGGCAAGCAATCCAGAAAAGGCCCTCCTGCAAATGCATAAAGCAGTAAGAAGAGAGGGAGGTAAGGAGGATGGAGACACCTCTAAATTCCAAAGTACAATCCAAGTAAGGTGGTAAAGGTTCAGAACAGTGTTTTCAGACTGAGAATTGCCGTATTTGTTACACTTTGAACACACACACACACACACACACACACACACACACCAAAAACTGTTCTATCTGAAATTACTTGAAAAACTAGGTCTACTGCTAGCCAAAGTACTTTGGGGGACTTGCTGAAGGCCTCCAAGTGGGGACCTACTACCCAAACTCAGAGCTCCAAGGAATTCTGGGACTCGCATTATTTCCAAGGTCCAAAGCTTGTGGCAAATCCCTTCTGAGGAAAATTTTCATTTGAATCATAACTTCTTAATTTGAATCATAACTTATTCACATTTAGAAAAGCAAAAAGCCTCTCTGGAACAAGACTGCCATTCTGAGCCCCACCAGCCTGATTTTGGGCAGTTCTAAAGGCAGGATTAATCTGAATACTGCGCTCTTGTGCCACAATTTATATGATGCCTGGAGCACTAAATTGCACAAAGAAAGCCATACAAAGCTATGTGACTGCCTTGAGAAACAGACTTTTTACTATCTGCAGTGTCTTTTTAAACAAGAACCTCAGTAGTACGGCTTTCAATTTACAAACATTTGGTAAGGGAGAGAAGGGAGGGGAACAAGGAAGACTGCACAGGGAAGTACGACCTATCACTACTGTATAGCTTTGGCCTTCTGCAATACTTCTCACACAAAGATTTCCCTTTACAACTGTTAATCAGCAGAATTTACTCTTGCTTTTAAATGTACAGAACTGGAAGGAAATTTGCAAACTGTCATGTAATTTTAATTGCATTAATATGCAATAAAAGTATGTTCTTGGCAGAAAGTGCTACTACACTACCACTTATGGCTTTAAATATTAAATACAACTCTCTTTTTTAGAGCTTCTCTTATAATTACACATTTTATTTTCTACCATGTATTTGTCTTCCTAAAAGCATTTTGGAAACCAATGACAACTTTCAGGTTGGCCGGATTTCATTCTTTTTAAAACAGCCAAGTGAGATTTAATTTGAAATCTGACATCACCTTAAAATATTAATAAGATCGTGGCAATTTTACAGTGTATATTCATCTCGATGACTGAAAGGAGCTAGATAAAATTGCTCCAGGTTTTAGGTATCTTAGAGGCATCTGAAAAAATTATGTGTAAAAATCATATCAATATGCAAATGATTCTAAATCACCCTGTTAGTAGAGAAACAGGAATATCACAGATCAAACCGAGGAGTTAAAAGTGTGGATTTTGTTGCTAATTATCATCAAAGACAGCAACTCCTTGAAATCTGTGCAAAGGGAGAAGGTTGCTGGAACACCCTGCGAGGCAGAGCGGATGTTGCGCCCTCCCATAGGGCAGTCCCGCCCTGGCGCAGAACTCCTGCAGCAGCTTTGCGCACACAGCCCTTGCCATGCCACACCTCCAAGGGCAGCTTCCTCGCTGACAAAAACAGCAGCAGCAGAGTTGGCCAAGGCAGAGCATCCTTGAGCACGTGCTCTGCAATCCACAGGACGGACAGCAGCTCTTTTCCAGGGGAACCGTGGCATTTCCAAATTGCCTTCTTATCTGAACCATTTCTCTAAGCTTCATTTCAGCGGCTGCTGCTGTGACAGACCAGCAGTTGAGAAGAACATTGTCAAACCTGTGGCATAACAGCTCATAAATGTGAAAAGATGTTAAGCCCCTTTTTAGAACAGTACAAGTTTGAACAATAGAGCCACCACACAAAAGCAGAGTCCATGTGCAGGAGCAGCAATGCGATGGCAGATGGAGTTTCTCTGAACGGCTGAACGAAAAGGTATAAAGACGGGTTTTGCTTTGGCGGAACTGTGTACATGAACACTTACTGCCAGCAAACAACACTGGAACAGAGAGGGCAGAAAGAGCCTGGAAAGAGGAGCAGAAACACAGCCTTTTCCCCTAGAGTGCTATGAGAGAAAGAGCAGAGGTTTGGAACATGAAACAAGGAAAATGCCTGCTTTTATGTGATTCCTCCCGTGGCTCATGAAACCAAACTTTGCATACATTTTTTGCACAAAAGCAGGACTGGATCAAAAATGCACAATTCTTTCTCAGATTTTTTTCTTTGCACAATCTCGAATCCTGGTGAGCTGCTCTGGACGTAAAAGTAACAACAGATACCTACCACACGCAACCTTAGAACTGCAACACGTGGTGCGATGCACTCAGCGCAAGACAGGAAGAACAGTGCAGACAGGCAACGAGAAGTCCTGACACTCTGGCAGGGACAGAACCCAGTTATACATTAATTATTTTAACCATGTACCGTGCCAATTCAAACTCCACTGGGAGGAAAATGGTGTTGCTTCCCAGTTACAAAGCAGCATAGAAGTTGTGGTTTGAACGAGATAACAGATTAGCAGAGGCTTAGAGTCTTCCCTCTATTTCTTGACAGCGGATACAGCTTCTTTTGCCTGAGCAAAACAGAACGCTGTTTCCCAGGAGCTCACAAGTTACCAGTAAGACCGTACCCGTGGCCCTCATCATACTTCATTTTAATATCCTACCAAAGTTTGACGTACTGAAGCTTCATCTCCCCAGCCCCACAGCCCGTGCAGCAAGAAGAAGAAACACTCCCTAGACTAACCCAAGCACGAAACCTGTAATGCTGCCTCGTTATAATTCCTACTCCTATGAGAACCTTCAGAATGAAGCACTTTGTTGTAATTATTTTCTCTTGTTATTATTATTCCTGCTGTTGATTCTGCCTTGACTTTGCCAATCAAACACTAAACAGAAAATTCACCTGCATCAGAAAAGACTAGAAAAAGTATACCATAGTGCTCATTATTACTACTGAAAACTGGTAATGGTGCAGCAGTTCTGAAGGGAATTTTTTTTTAAATGCCAGATTTAGAAAAATGTAGCCAAATCCAGAATCTAGCTTAGCTGAAATTCCAAGTACCATCATGTGCAGTCATGGTATAAAAGATAAAAACTTTCAATAGAAAAAACAGACTGAATTATGCACAGCCGGCAAAAGAAGATTAGTAAAACCTGTTCTTTAATCTTATTTTTTCTTTTTTCTTTTGGTGGGAAGCCAGGTGGGCAGGAGGGGGGGATAAACAGCTGGTTGCAAACAGTTGGCAACTGCTGGTTCCAACACCTCTGTTACGGTAGTTACTTTAAAGGTATTAGTTGTCTCAGTTATTTTAGGTTCATTAACGTTTTTCCTCTTGGAAAAAAAAAAATCTTAAAGACATTTTCATGCAAAATTGTAAGCATTCTTCAACATCTTTCATACATAGCTATTTTGTTCTTGACTTTAATATATATTTTATTTTTATACATATTACTGTCAACACTTTTTGCCTGCTGGAAAAAGAGAAAAGGTTTTGGTAACTGAAAACATTTGAGTGGTATACAGTCCTTCTGCGCAAGAGTAACATGAACTCAGAATTACCCTAATTACCTGTCCAAAGTAGGTAAAACCACTAATACAACATTACTTCTTTCTTGCCTCTGTTGCACATAAGCAAAAGGTTTGAATTTAGAAATCTTGATGGCAACTTTCTCTCTAACATTTTCTGCTTAGCAAAGTTCATATATTGCCCATTACCTTAAGACTGGAGAATGCAGTTATCTGGCTCACTATTTTAAAAGTGGAAAAGTGAAGGTACTTTCTCTTGCTTCTCTGCAAACGTATCATACTTTAACTCTTGATTATGAAGTATTAGAAAAATTGGTGCAATAAAAAAAGCTATTGCCACTGGATTTACATGGAAAGACAGCACACATCTCATTAATTTCTACAAGATATACATCAGTGGACAGAATGGAAAGAATGGAAAGAAAGAGGATGTATAAAAAGACGGCTACCTATGCAATCCCCGCTTTTGTTTATCCATTAGTATAGCTTTTCGTATTACAAAAAACACAGCCCAGCTGATCACTCTTAGGAAACAGAATATACTGGAGATGGATGAGAGAACACCAGAAATTTAACACCCCGGATTTTCTAATTAATTCCAGTAATACAGTAATACAATAATTGATTTTAGTTGTTCTGTTTATACAAAATCTTTATACAGATGTTTATCAGAGAGAAGCAGATAATTCATTTGTTTTATCAAGGATGATTCTCAGTTTAGCACACCAAAGTCAAAGATGTTAATATTCATCCTAGAATGCTATGCACTTTCTGAAAACAACAAATCTACCTATCTCTAACCATCAGATTCCTTTCTGTGGACAATTTTAAAAGGCTAGATCAGTTGAAAGACAGACAGTAAGGGGTCTCATTCTTTCCTTCACCTGTAATTGTCATTTACATTTCTTCTAATGGAAGATAAATGCAGTGCAAGCTAAGGGGAAAACAGTTTTAGCACTGACCACGTCCTTAGAATTTTGCTACTTGGCTTCAAAGTACACAGGATCTGGTCCTATATGCACAAGACAGTTACGTACAAAACTGTCATAATCCTCAGAAATTGTACTTAAAATATCACTTTAACTTAGGTGTGTGTGTTTCATAACAAAAATACAATAAATAGTTCTTGAATTCAGAACCAACTATTTTGACTGTATCATGCAAGACATTTTCACAGGTCCCTATGAACACTGTCAACACAGAGGTGGCTCAGGAAAGTAACAGTGACTCAAGGAGAAATGGGAAACTCTGTAATTCAAAGCATCTCTAACTGCTTGTCTTAGGGAAGAATGGTCTGTGCCTAATTCTGCCACTTTTCATTCCTGTAAGTGGACCATCACTCAGGACAGCGCTAAAGAATGCATTTATCACTAACAGATCTTTCTAAACAGAGATGCCTTCCTAAGCATCAGTCCAAACCCACAAAAACAATTATGAACCAAAGTCCCACTGAAATTAGGTTTGTGGGCCCTGAAGCCAATGGTTGTTCTGGTTTCCGACACTACTGTGAAGTTAGAGTGGCAAGTGCAAGAGCCCTGCAAGGCCAGAAGTACACAAACACCCTCGCTGCAGAAATCCCAGTCTCATGTCTATAATCAGTGTCAGTAGACTTAGCTGCTCTGAGCATAACAGAGCAAGGACTGCTGTGCGTGAGGGCCAAAGAGCTCTCTAAGCAGTCACTGCTGTCCTGCTTTGTCCGAGGAAAAAGAATTATTCATTGTTCTATGTATTTATCTTTACATATGCACATTTAAATTTTTAGTATTTTAAAAGTAAATGCCTGCAGTCATTGAATGTAAATATTCATAATATAAGGGAGTTTATTTTAAGACTGTATTTAAAACTACAAACCTTGTTAAACTAGGGAACAATTAAAAACCTTGGGAAAAAGTGCTATAAAAATATGCATTTATCAGACCCCATCTGGTTGCAAAAGTATGCATACACAGTCTTTAAAGAAAAGAAAGAAAGAAAAAAAAAAGATATTTTCTCCCTTGGGAATGCCAAACACCGTTCTTCATGAATATGTATAATTAGATGTTCTCTGTGAGTGAGAAGTAGTAATTAATTCAGTGTTAAACATCACAACCTATTACTTGAACTCCATGGCAACCAACATCGCCAAAAGAGAAAATGAAATTTCAAAGCCTATTTTTAAATTATTACAGTTACACATTTCCCAAAATTTCAAAGCAAGCTTGTACTATTTTTGGATACAGACAATTGAAGTTAACTTCTCCAATTGCTAGAAGACTGAAGAGGCAACAAATGATTTTTGTTTTTATTAAAAAAAAAAAAAAAAAAAAAGACTTGATGGCAGTGATATGATATTCAGGGGTTTCAAGGTACAAAAGGAGAAAGCTAGCCAACATTCGCAGTAGTCACCCCGTGGTATGCACAGCACTCTTAGGGATGTACTCAGTGTTTTTTACAGTTGCAGCCACATCACTTTCACTGATTGCTACATCTGACTGAGCCACCACATGCGGCTTGAAGGTTCTGACCTTTAATACTCTGACTAGTGATTTTTGTCCTTGCATTCACTAAGGGTGAAGGTAGGTTGCAGAAAGCCACTGCTGACCACCAGCATAACTCTGAAATCTGAATAGCCTGATTTAAATATGGAAATTTGTACCTTTGCATTTTCTTCCTACCTGAGCAATGTCAACAGGAGCTACAACAGAGTTCACAATCTTTGGCTTACGAAAGTGGGTAACAGCAAAATAAAAACCAGTGGCGTTCAGGAAGGCAAATTCCAGCACACCCACAGAATTGGATCCTAGATCTCTAGGAACACAGTTCTAAGGGAAAAGAGTATTAAAGACAGTGGCATTTCCTTAGAGAAAAAATAGTAATGACACAAAGGCAAACCATCCTGTGTGTGGAGCTAAGACAGAATATGTAGCTAGAGACCAATGTGACTACACCGTGATCAAATTCGGTTCCTTAAACACAAGACAGTTTAAAAACACCAGGTCAGTCTATTATGGACAAGCAAAAAATACAATATGAGCTGGTACTTTCAAAGTCAGGAAAGACAAGGCCAAGATGAGATGCAATACACAAAGACCATAAAGAATAACAAGAAACTGTCCTGTAAGTATTTTAATAGAAGACAGAAACCCAAGGAAAGCATCTGTCCACTACTCAGTGAGAACAGGACTCTGCTTAGGGATGCCACCTGGAAGGCTGAAATTTGTAATGCCTTTTTTGCATCATGGTTTCCTTAAACATGAACTAGCTCTCATAATTAATACCAGTAATACATGGTGAGACATCAATTTGCAATAGGGAAAGAAAAGGATTAGAGAATACCTTGGTAAGTCAGACATTTGCAGTTTGGTCTGATGGTTCTTTAAGAGCTGTTTGACGAGCTGTTAGCATTTATCTTGGAGGTCCCCTGCAATACAATGATCTACCAGAAGACAGCAAAATGGCAAACAGTAAAAGGAGGAGCTACAGAGCTACAGACCCGACAGCTTAACTTCAGTTCCCAGAACTGTAACAGAATAAATAATCAAACTATTTGTAAATATCTAAAAAAAACAAGGAGATGATAAAAAGCCAGTATGGATTTGTCAAGAAGGCCCATCAAACCAATCTAATTTCCTTCTATGATAGGGTAATGGCCTTTGGGGATACAGGAAAAGTAGTAGCTGTCATATTGCTTTACTTAGGTAATGTTTGACCTTCATTTCATGTGAGATTCTCTTTAGCAAGGAGGAATATTAGGATGCTCCAGAACTGGCTGGAAAAGAGTACTCAGAAAGAAGACATAGCTGTTCATCATAATTAAAACCGGATGGATGCAGTGCTATTCCACTGGAAAGTGTCCTTGGTGGGGCATTACTGAATATTTTCATTAATGAACTGAATGATAGAAAAACAGCAAGTTTGTTAAACAGCACTGAGTGGGAGGTACTTTACATATATTGGAGATCTGAATTAGAATTCAAATGATACTGGCAAGCTGGAGAAATAGTGTCAAACTCAACCATGCACATATTACTTCTGAGCAGTGTAAAGCTCTGCAGCTCAGCAGGAATAATCAGGTGCTTCAGTGCAAGACAGGGAATACCTGGCTACAGGTAAAGCGATCTGTATATCACCAATGCAACAAGTGACAACCGTTCCATCATGTTGTCATGAAAAAGACAATCATTACAGAGGGACGTATGAGGAGAAGTACAGCTTCTGAGATGCATGAAGTAAATCCTTCCATTTCACTTTTCCCAGGGTACTGGGGCACTTTACCTGGAGTACTCTGTCCAGTCTGGGGCACTGCATTTCAAGACAGGCATGATCACCTTAAGTATGTCCACAGGCAAAGTAGTGAAGAATAATCATAGGTTTGGAAAACATGACTTATAAGACTGAACAAACTGAGTTTGCTGTCCTGAAAAGACTGACAACAAAGACGTGAACAACTACTTCAAAGGAGGAAGAAAAGGTCTGTTCTTCATGTCCACAGTATTTAGGTGCTGAAACCCCAACAAGCAAAACTAAGGTTAGATAGAACAGGATAACAAAACTAGCTAGAAGAGTAACACAACACTAGAATAGATGCCTGGGGAAGCTCTGGAGTCTCCATCACTGTCTTGAGGAAGAGGCAGGACATCTGCTTTAGGGCAGAGAAAATGGACTAGGTCCTGACATCCTTTCCAGATTTGCAAAGGACAGATAAAGGGTCCTCCTTTACAAGAGGAAATAACAGGGAAATGTATCCAGAAAGGAGCCAAACCTAGATGATCTGCTGAAACTACTCAGTTTCAGTGGGAATTAAATATATGTCTCAGTCCTTACCAGAACATGAAAGGAATGGGCACAACACTACTGCAAAGAGAAGCGCTTTCTTTAACACACAACTAAGGCTGAACCAGGCAGTCCTGGGTGCCTTAGCAATGCCTACTGTTATAGCTGAAACACATTTTGTGTGTCACAGATTGCCAGATTAGGCTTCACTTGACCATCAGACAGTCAGAAAGAATAGTTTCATTAGACACAGGCAACAGGTGAGTATCTGAAAGGATAAAATGCTCAGTTATCAGGGAGCTCACATCATCTACTGGATTGCTGAGCCGGCTTCCTGAACAAGCGCTGTCTAACCGAGGTAGCAGCACTCGCCTGCAGTGATCTGAGGGTGTCAGCAATGCCCCCTTCCCCAGCCCCAAAAGGCAGCGCTTGGCTTTTTAGGTCAAGTTCTCATTGCGTTTATTGAGAAATATTATAGAAAGAACAGAAAGTTTAAAGGATAATTTTCCCTTTCATCTAACAACACTCATTTTCTCAAAAAAGAAAAGATATCTGGCATTAACTGGACAAGAGTCTGAGTTCTCCCAGCAGGCTACTGGATATGATGAGAAATCATGGAGCTAGGTGAGATTTCTGCCAATTTTCCTCTCAAGCAGATCTAAGAATAACAAGTTACAGCAATTAGTCAGCTATTTACATTCTGCTCAAAAGTGAGACTTTACAAATATATCCTGCCAGTGGAGATTTAAAAGAGCGATCAGAATTCTCTCCTTTTCCTGAGAAGATGCCATTTGGGGAACCTCGGGTTGACAGTAATTACATTATGGATACACTTCATATACTAATGAAACCACAGAGCACACTGGTCTGCAACTTGCTGATACTCCAAGGCAGCTCTTCAGCTGACAGAAAATGGCCTGGCTCCACTGACTGCGGGGGAGCTACGCAAGTTTACCCTAGCTGATGATTTGCATTTACATTTTCATTAGGCTACTGCGTTAAGGAATCTCCAAAGTCTTCATGGGAGTAATCAATCAAAGACCACACCTGCTGAAAATGCTAAGACACTGCAGTGACTGACACTGCGCTGAAAAGGAGTGAATAAAACACTCATCAACATGTCATTTGTGCCACGGAAAGCATTTTATTTTGTGGCTAGTCTTTTGCCATACTCCGTAGAGCAGGTACCACCTACAAGGTGGTTAATTTTTTGATGGTTAATCCCACTGAAATATATTTTTATACAAGTGAAATACAAAACGAACTGCATTGTGTCCACAGGGAGGTTTCATTAAAATTTACCAAGTGGTACTTCATTTATTGCTATTCATTGAGGTATCTCAGGGAAAGACACAAGATAACACCAAGAACAGCATGCAGGTGTTAAAAAAAAAAAAAAAGAAAAAAAGAAAACGAAAGAAAAAGAAAATAAATCAAGAGAAACAAACCACGGAAGAGGCTCCCATCCATAGTCTAGCACTCTTCTGGCAGTATAGGGGAGAGACAAGTATGGTGGCATGAGAACACTTTGGGGTGAAGTGAGATGAAACCGATGGGATAGCTCACGAAGATGGTAATACCACTGCTTCTTTTGTTAATTCGCCCATACCTGCGCCTGGCTGAACAACCATGACCATACCTCCATCCCCAAGCATGAAGAAGAAAGCCTTCAGCACCTAACCAGTAAGTGCTGCATGAAACAAACATGCCGGTGCGCGAATCACACACGCCAGTGACACCGTTCCAAGGACCCTGAGCTACAGCAGTTCTGACCGGGGCAATGCACTGGTCATGAGACACTGACCGCCAAGCCTATGACAAACCGTTGCTTTCATAAACCTACCTTTCAGTCAGAAGCAGATGTGTATTACTGTACAGTGTACCCACTGCCTTAGCACTTGATTGGTATGACTTTCAAGTAAATTTTAAGAAAAGATCTTATAATATTAATAAAATGGCATGTAAAGCAATGCCACAAATTCAAAAGCATGATCAATAACTCACTGGATGTTTTCCAGTCAGATCGCTGGCCCTCAGGAATTCTTTCCCCTAGAGGGAAAGAAAGGGGCCACTTTGCCTCTTACTGCTTGATTTTTGCTCACTTTGGTAGCTTGGGTTTTTAGGAAGCTTGTTGTAGGAAGCTAAGCACAGTCTTAGCAGCTGAGCCTTAAAACTGAAAAGAGGCTACTACCTGTTCCACAAAGGTAGTCAGATCACACAGCTGAAAGTATGCTCCTGCTCTTTTTATTCACAAGATTTACTCTGTTTATACCATTTTGTCCTTTCTCTCATTATGTCGAAGAAACAACTCCAAATAATTAAAACAAAAACAGTGAAGAATGAAGGATACAGACAAGATATGGTTAGAAAAGTTGGGAAGCTTTAAAAATCTCACAGAAAAAAGTCATCGCAAACACATTATCTTGAAATGCTACTTCTGTCTCAAAACCACAAGGGTCCTGCATTTTAACGCATCTCCTTCAAAAGGTTCCCAATTCCCCAAATAAGTCTGAGGGCTGTTTTAAGATTAATTTGGTATCTCTACTGTTATTTAATGATCTGTCAATTTGGCAGGAGTGCCTAAAGCAATGAGCCAGTTCCAAAGTCAGCAAAAACAATTTTTTTTCCTCTTGACTTTTCTTAGCAAATATACTCCTTGGAAGAAAAATAAAAATGGTATTAAGGATGCTCACAGATGAAGTGATGTATATAGTATTAAGCCATCCATCCTCTCATACCACATTTTCTTTAGGTTCTTTTTTGTTCTTAACTACTATGCTACAAGGCGTAGAAATAAGCGGTCTGCTTAAAAGAAGATACTTTTTGTTGCAAAAAGCACTGAGAATGTCTCAGAATGGAAAGAAAGAACATACCCTAGTTGAAAACTGCTCGGAAAGTAATTTTTCAGTTCTTAGCTCCAGAGATGATATTATAAGCCACAGAGGGAAGGGACCATGTCTCCTTAGAGGTAGGATTCATCTTGAAATTACAGACGCTTAAGTTTAGCATGTACATGTGAGCTAACTGGCTAACATTCCCATTACAGCCACTGGCTGCACTAGTCTCTGTTGGAGTCCAGGGAGCAACCAGTTCAGTTGACCAGCTACTGGGTGTCTCCTTTAGGGTGAGCTAAATTGTTCCCTGACTACAGTTTTCGTCTGAGCGACTCCAGATCTGGGTCTCCTTGCTTTCTGATCCAGAGATGGCAGGGAGGAACACAGTTAAGCACAATGAGGAAAATTAAACTGGAAGAGCCAGCAGCTCCATAGAAACCTCCTGGCCATTCAAAACCACTTGGTGTCACAGCCTTGTCCTTCTGTGCAAGAGCCTATTGATCAAGTCTGGAGCATTTTGCTTAGTTTTAACCAAATCTGAAAGAGGGAGAGAAGTCTCAAAGAGAACTGACTTCCTACAAGTTGGAGGAAAATTAGAGACCTGAATCAGCACTCTGAGTAAGAGTAGGCTGCATACATCTCACCCATCAGTATCTCCATGGCCCTTTTTTAAGATGGCAGACTGGTAGGCATTTAAATATTCTGTTCTCTCATCATTACTATTTCCATTTTATATGATGCAAAACTAACATTTCTCCTCGTATAGCAGGAAAAAATTAACATGGGAGGACACTAGATAAAATACTCATCATTTTATGATAGGTAATAGTGTTACCGCATATTAACAATGTTTATGTAACACAGCCTAAGTACACACATACACACACCCTTGCATTAAAAAAAAAAAAAACTTACGAAAGTTACTATGTGAAACACACTTCTCAGCTTAGGAGATGCCAGAACTAGGGGTGTCTGTGCAACCCTAGTTCTTAATTATATATTCACACATCAAGTCTTTTTTCCACTGGACCTTTGCCTCATTCAATGCACAAAGAGAGATGGTGCTCCCTTAATGAGCAGCTATGCATTCTTTTGTTTTCTTCTCATTGTTCAATGTGTGATGCCATGTCTAACACTGTATGTGATTAAAATCCAGCTCTCAAGACATTATTCATTTGATGGGATTTATTGTGCTGCTCAGCAGAGTGGTACTTAAGTTCTCTACAATCAGTGGCAAGTTTATCTGCTAAAACTAAGAAATCCTGATTAAACATAAGCATACAGTTCAAAACCGGCTTATTAATTCGGTATACATGTTCAGATTTTCCTGGAGACAGCAAAGGATATCCCCTTCACCAAATTTCAGCTTGGAAGCACTACCTCTATTCAAAAAAGTCAATGCATTTTTGATTATAGGCAATCAACATACTGCATTATTAATTCCCTCTAACAGAGGGTTTGATCAGAGCAGAGAAGCAGGCAAAGGCACTGTGCTCATCTCTGGTGCATCTTACATCACGGGTTAGACAGCACAAGTTTGATTCTGAATGCTGGTTTCACAACAGTGTATTTTTGCCCTAGCCTCGTCGTTAAATCGATGAACTTTCTTGGCCCAAATTTTCCCAAGAAATAATTCACCACAAGGCTTACACGTGGCTTTTAAAAGTGTCAACCTAATAGAAGCAGTCTGGCAAAATCATAAGCAGCTGAAAACAAGTTTTTAGCATGGAAAGCATCAAGGGGTGTTTATAGTCCTAGCTGTGCTTTTATTAATATGAGTGTGCTGTTAGCAGTTTTGGTAAGCTGATTACAGTATAACAACGCACCAAAGCACTGTGGTGGACTGAACTGTGAAGCATTCTTGGCACAGAAGCACTGATAACTAACCCGAGTGGTGTTCATCTTGTAAAATTAGAATTTTAATAACTGCCACTGAGGACAGCACAGAGAAAGGAAAAAACAGACTACACTCCAGGAAAGCAATCCGTTCTCAGAGCTGAGAAAGAAAAAGCCTAGAAAAAGCAAAAACAACTTTGGGTGAAGATGCCAGCTATTATCAAATTTTGCTTGACTGGAACCCCAGAGAAGTGAGGAGCTGAAATCTGCTCCCTCTTTGCCTCAATCAAGTTAAGTTCATAAGAAATCGCAAGTCTGTTATTATCATCTGAAATAATAAGGCTGGCTTCAGAAAATGAGTTGTTGACTTCGTTGTTGTTTTAAAATAGGTACATTTTCAACAGTTTTAAATTCACATTCTGTTTTCTGGGACTTAAGGATATACGTTTTCCTGCTCTTGTCTACACAAAGCAAGGAGCTCATTTTTCTGAAAAAAAGTGGAGAGCCATTATGCCAGGAGAACTGGCTTTAAGAAAGGCAGCGTATTTTAGATCTTTTCCTGTGAGGCTCAACACATTCTTTTTCCTGATTAGCTTCCCTTTGCTATTATGTTGGCCATGGCTGTTCCATAGTGTTAGATATCTGACTGATAAGGGTTAAGAAATCTATTAAAAAAAAGATTTAGTAGCCCATTTCTTCTGGCCTCTAGCCTATTTTCATAAGACTTTAAACTATGCACATCTGACACAGAGCAACATTTAAGAGAAGCACAGTCACTAAGATATAGCCAATGTACTTCTAAGATTGAAAGACATGCATTAATCTAGAAACATGGATAAATTTGAACCTCACCCATTAAAACTCAGCCCACAACAGAAATCTTCCACAGTAAGAAACATAATGTAGGAGAAGTTTATTTCACATTCGTTTAGATTTCAACAGTTATAGCAGGGCACAATGAATTGGCTCTTTTCCAGAGAATACATCCTGGGAGACTATTCAAGAAGAAATGACAAATAGAGCAGTGAACTGATATTTCCATGTCAGCAGGAGGAAGACAAGCGAGACATCAGGCTGGCAGTGTTGCTGGGGTGATAAAAGAATATTTAATAGTAACCAAGTATAAAACCCAAATTAAGGATTTGAAAGCCAAACGGGAATCAGTTTGACAAATACCAAGACAGCAGCGTAAGTGTAAATCACCCATTACTCCCATTTGCTAGGGGAGCGAGAGCTTATCTGATTTATACATCCAGTTTGTAGGACATGCTGCCAAGTAGCAGAGCTAGCAATTCTAAATACCTGCAGCTGTGCACTGCATGACTAATAGGAATAAGGCACTGGACCAGCAGCCCAAAAGTCTGCCACATTCATTCATGCAGCCCACTTGTTTAATGGAGGTGTTGGGCTGGGAGGGGAGAGAAGCACTCTCTCCTTAAAGAACACAAGCAGCTGACTTTTACATTATGGCATTCAGCTTATATGTCTTTCACAAGCTCTGATTTCTCAAGCTCTTTCAGCACAAAAGATGCCAAGTTCAGTGAAAATCCAGAGCATTGTAGCTGCAGTCACATGGTGGACGATCACCCCAGACTCCTTTTAGAGACCCGAGGTCTCAAAGATCTCGGGAAGGGAGTTCTAGGACACACTCCCCTTTGTGCCAGGACTACCCTTTTTCTACCATGCCTGGCTCCCAAAGCAGATGAAGTGGGAACAAAACACTCAGCTGCTTCCCTATTCTCATCTGTTCTACCCCTCTCCCTCTTCTTGTCTCTCCTCCCAGCACCTCCAGTCTTTTTGCAGTGGCTGGTGCCAGGTATTTAATTGCAAAGAACTGTCACTTTATCAGGGTACAGAATCATCCGAGTGGCTAATGACAGATATGAAACCATGGTAGTTTACATACAGTATAATAAAAAGGTGGAAAGCCCAAGATTTCTGCAGTCAGCTTCTCCAGTTGGTTGCTTCACTGACCGCAGTCCTTAATTTTCCTTTCTGTTCCAATTACTAAGCTACTTTGGCTCTTCCTTTTACTGTTTGTAAACAGGTTAGCTCCTGGATGTAAGGAGGCTTCAGCAGATTGGAACCAAAGGGCCCACTGTGATCTTGTTACCTGCTGGAACAGCTTACCGATGGACAGAGCCGATATGCTGAAACCTGCATTCCAGAGACAGCCTGGTTACCCTTTTGCAAAAAATGCTGTTGCAGCGGGATGAGAGATGGTCCCCTTACACAGGTGACATTTCATAGCCTTTGCTCCCCAGCCTACCTAATCCTCATCAGCCCCAGCACCCGCAGCTGTTCTGTGCCGCTGCTGAGAGCCACGAGACCTCAGTGACCGAGGACCTGGGCCAGCACTGCCCGCTCACCTGCCCAGCAAGGTGTCCCACAGTGCAGCAGCTCCCAACTCCCTCGCGCTGACAGACAGGTACAAAGCCTTTCAAAACGGCAGAGGTAGAGCTGCGAGACAGCACCCTCCTTCTTTTATGCCAAACACCATCCCGCGTTGCAATTTTTCCACAACAAACTAGCAAATCCAGATCCTCCTCTCTAACTAATTTGGCCTGCTCTCAAAAAACTCAGCTCCGTTCTACACGGTATATACCAGGAATCAGAACTTAACATTTGATTACTTTTCTTCTACTGTCAAGGGAGGTAGCTGGCTGAAGAGCTAGTGCTTTTGTATCTATCCAAAATACATTTTTATCTATTCAAATGAATGATTAGGATATGCCAAAAGTACAAAGCATTAAAATGGAGAAAACACAGAGTCAGAAAACCTGATAAAGACACAATTACTTTGCATTTGTAACCCCCACACACATACACATCAATTTTAATTCCACCTTTTTAGAAGATAAAATTCCAATAAATATGCATGTGTGTCATATTTTTAGGTAAAGATTGATGAAAGGTACTTGCAAGACAAGCAGCAGCTCATTACTCAGAAACCCATTCCACAATTCAGAAAAGTAAATTTTACTCTTCTCTGCATACATTTAACACCCTTCAGAAAACAAGTTCCTAGCTACATGTTTAGAGAGCAGAATTTCCATGCTGCTTGTTTTTGGGCTCAGTCTCTTTTGAGAAGGTAATATGGAATGAGAAAAAAAAAAAGCCCCTGTAATTATTTCCATTTCAGCTGTGTTCAGTGGTTCCCACCCGGGGATTAGCTTTACTACATGCTATTCTAAAGACCATGCATGGAAATGAAACAAAATGTGTGGGGAGATGGGAGGGGGGCAGAACTAGTGAAGTCACTTTGGTTTTCCTAAGCAGCCAAAGAGCATGAAACAGCTCATGTCATTGCAGAGGGCTTTAGAGGCATCATAAGGGGCTGCTGTTTTGGACAAGGTGATGTAAGTCATCCTCCTTCAGCAGTAAGATGTATATATGAAAAGATAGGCAAATCTTCATTGTTGTTGCTTATGCCTGGCTCTCCTTCTGCCTGTGAGCTAGTGTGGGGGGGAAGGAGGGAGTGCTATACTACCTCCAAAGATTTACCAGCCCCAGAAGATAGTATACTAAGTTGTTTTTTTTTTTTCCTGACCTTCATACGAAAGAGCTGGACTTTGAAATTTTTTTTTTTTAAATACAGGAAGAAAATCCCAGCAGGATAAGCTTTTCTCTAACATTCTCGCAGGATAAGTCTGGCTGAACTGCATCCTCAAGCCAGATGTACAATGAAATTTGTATTCTCTCCCCTGGGATTCAGTGCAGGATCCAGAAACAATGTGAATGGGTCAAGGACCAAGGGCAAGTGTATGTGTCCTGGAAAGCACCATTCAACTCTACTATTGCTTCCTCCTCTCAGTGCCATATAAAGATCTTTACCAGGTCTGCAATGGGACATGACTATGAGGAACAGACCTTACGGTACTTCAGCAGACCACCTTACAGACACCTCAGGTAAAGTGAAGGCCTGCACCAAGTCAGCCGGGGTTCTACTATCATCAGCAGTTCCTCCCTCAATGTCTCACTCTTAACTCCGTGCCAGAAGAGCAGATCACCAAAGTGCATTGACGGACTGGAGGGTATTTTTCGTTTTGTTTTTTAAACTTTAAGGTAGCAGTTCTTCGGCCACATCTCTATTCATACTACAATGAACTTCAGACATTACAGTAATTGCAGTGCCCCTACGGTGTTTTTGGATCCAGCATTTGCCTGAAATGTTGATGTCTAGGACAGAGTTAAAAAGAAGAAAAGACAAATATTACAAGCAATTATAGAAGAGTCCATTTTTAAAAGCAGAGCTAAGAAGATCCTGAATCCACAAACTCCAGAAGAATTTGGATCTAGAATCTCATTCAAACCGTACGTGCCTGTCTAATTTTAGAGCCCCATTTCTGATGCAGGTCAGAAAAAAATCCTGAAACGCTGACCTGAGTTTGGTAGCAACCTCAACAGATAGAATCATGAAGCAGCTTCTTTAGGCTCTTGAAAGCAACATGCAAACTGGTAGCCTGCTCATTTAGCACACAAGTGGAGGTAGGCGAGGGGTGTTACGTCACAGCCAAACTACTCCTCCAGTGCAAATGATACTCCACAAAGTCTTTCGCAGTTTTATGTTCCAGCCTTTCACCGATTATGAAGCAGGTCACTCCCAAGCTTTCCTGAATGACACCACATGGTACTTTTCCACTTTCTGCCTTTTTAGAGTCATTTTGGTCCTCACATGCATAAAAGGATGTGCACATGCATGGAATCCATACTTAAAGTCCTGGTAACAACTCTGCTTTTGGTCCTCTTGTGGCATACAGTCTTTCTCCAGCCACAGCCACACCTCTGTTTAGGTCAGACTTTTCAGGATAAGGACCACCTCTTCCTCTGGGCATAAGCAGGCTACACCTACCTGACCATGCCCAGTCATGACTCCAACTACAATGTCAAAGTGAACCTATATGATAATGTTTGGTTATTAGAATGACTGGGGGAAAAAAAGTGATCATAAAAAATATTGTTAGATAACCCTCTTGTTTTATGCCACAATCACATTACAAGGACAAGGAGGACAAGTAACTATGGATATTAGGCCACCTCAGCATCTTTAATATTAATTTGTGCTCTGAGATTAGATCACTTACAGGTCAAAGAGACGTAAATCCATCCTAAAATCATTTGTATTTCCAACTTGCGGGTCTGACAAAAACATCAACTAAAATACATTCTCTTGCTCTAGGTAAAATGACATATCTGCCTTCACCTTACAAAGAAACAAGTACATTTACAAACTTCAGTGTAATCCTACTGCAGGATGCCTAGTCTAGCAAGCAGACTTCATCTTAGAAATCTGATCTTTAAGGCTAGTAAAAGACTATTATAAATAAGTGATTGGTTGGTACCAAGCCACAGGATTTGCAAATAAAGTATGCAGAAACAGAGTGAAATAGTGCTGTGTGTGTGAATTATGCATGCTTCTTATTAAATCAAATCCCTTTAACTCCTCTCCTCCTCTCCTCTTTCCTCCCCTCCACATATTACACAACTTGTCACCTCTTACTTACATGCCATATGATACACAACCCAAACAGAGAGGGCAAACTTCCACAATATGTGCAGGAAAAGGAGATATTTACATTTAAGACATGAATATGCATAAGCAGGCAACACATTCCGGATACATATTTTAAAAGCAAGGCTGTTTATTTTGACAAGCTCATTGCTAGAAATGCCACGGTGTGCTCCCCCCGCCATGCCTCACAGCATGGAGTTAGGGCTCTGCCTGAATACACACCACATCAGGAAGGCCCCAGAGATCCTGCTAAGCCAGTTTCAAAAGCAGGGACTGAAATGGAAGTTGTAACACTTAGAGGTGGGAGCAAAAAGAATAAGTCTTGGGGACAGACGGAGAATCCACTCATTTTCTTTCCTCCTCCTTCACTTTTTGCTCAACATAATCTCTTTGTGAAACTGGAGAACTCTGAAAACTGACATCTGGTGGAAAAAGCACCACTTCTGAAATGAAAACTGCAAGCAATTGTTTTCATTTCTGAAATCAGAAGGGGAAAATCACCTCCAAGGGAAAGATCAGGTTCTCACCTTAGATTTAAGTGAGCTTTAGTCAAGTCCCTTCTGTTCCACAGATTTCTTGTGTAACCTTGAGCAATCATCTGTATTGTTGATCTCCATCTGTTCAAAGAGTAGAACTGTACTTTTTGGCCTCAGAGGTGATGCAAGTATAAATGCATGAAAAGAACAGGTAGACAAATGCTATATGACTGAGGTATACAAGCTAGACAGATAAAGAAAGGCCTTCTGGTCAAGGTCACTGTCCTCTGAATTCCAGGCGCTGCCACAGACCGAGTTTGTATGATCTTAGGTTTAATTCTCAGTTCCTCATCCATCAGTACCTGGGAACAATGTTTACCTTCCTCTTTAAAATGCCTGAAGAAAAACTGATTATAGAATTTCTGGCATTGCTGGCGAAAGCTAAGATGGAGACTGCTGTCTTTGTTGCAAAAAATGGAAATGTCAATTTTCCATTAAGTTTTCAGGCTTTCATATAAAAGTGTAAAAACAAACATATATTTCTCTTTCAGCCAAAATGTTGCAACATATGGCTGCTTGAAAGGCACTCAGTAAAGTGTTTTTCAATTTAAAGATATGCAGGGGAGTGTTCTCCCCTCAAATTTTTAAGATAATAGCTATTCCTCACAAGCCATCAGCTCCCCCTGCTCATGCACACTTTGCAAACACTTGGTGAAGCACAAAAAGTCCACACACGACCATGAGACAAATAATCTGTTTTCCACCTCTCCATTTTGTTTTTCCTCTATGTTGAGGTGATACGCACTCAAAGCACTTGTTCTCCCTCTTCCTTTTCTTTCCTGCCCCCTTTTATCTACACATCTATGTACTCCTTGCACCTTTGTTCTGAGATCCTGAGCAGCTGTCTAGAGTCACAGTTAGTTAACAACAGTAATCAAAGTCAAAGACTTTGACTTTGGGGCTTTGACTTTTGGGCTACATTGATGTGCTCTGTAACATCCACCAGGATGACGTAACCGAAGAGATTATTCTGGACTACGGCACAATCTATGCTGTGTAGCATAAAATCATTTTTCTCGTGACAACGCTAGAGAGAACTTGTCAGATATGCTAGTATTTTATGAGGTTGGGGGGGTGATTTTTTTAAACCACTTAACACATATACAAACCCCCTATGGTGCTTTACGGAAACAAACTCTCTGCCACATGAGGTTCATGATATGAGTTATTTTTATCAAAAAGACAATGGAGATCAGACTTAGAGAAGGGGCTGGAGTAGGAAAGACATGGTTTGCATAGCAAAATAACTGAATAGTAATTTGAAGCATAACCAGCATTGCATTAATACAGTCATAAAATGTAAATTCTGCTAAGTTTGGTTGCCTGTTCAGAATCCAAAAGGCTAAACAGAAGCTCAGATAAACTCAAGGCCAGTCTTCAAAACATAACAGTGACATTCTATCTTCCTTACAGCTTCTAGTGTCCCACAGCATCTCTCATTGTGGCTTTTCAAAGCTGAGATAGTTGAGATAAGAGAGTGAGCTGAGAGTTGAGGTAACAGCCCCTCCCCATGCACTCCAGCAGACCTCAGTCGAAGCCATATGGTTATTCAGGAACTCTGACAGCAAGATCCTCCACTTCTGTGACTTTCGTTATTAGGAAGGACTACTGTGTCATCTTCACCTGGCTTACCCTTAGATATAGTATGTTAGCTTGCTAAAGAAAAAGGGCAAGCTACATGGATAAGGTACTAAAACCCTAAATACATAGTCTTCTGTAGTACCCATAACTTGAGCATGAAGAAAAGCAGCATCTCACTGGGAGAGCATGGTATGATACGGTACATCTATAGATAGGCTTGTGGTACTCTGCTTCCAGGAAGAGAGAAAAACACTGATCTGAATTATTTAAATTTTCCGGCCACCAAGAGAGAAATGCTGTGCTATCAAATGATGAGCATTCTTAGAGGATTAGTTGGGCTTCAGAAAATGTGGCTTATGCCACTGATTCCATATGTATCTTGTTCAGCCTTCTGTGGTTCCACTTTAAGTGTTTCAAAACACTTCTGACACTGGTTTTAATTCATCTTAGATTCACCAGTATTTGCTTGCTAAATTCATGATCCAGAATGAAAAGTATGCAAAGCAGCCAACCCCATGGGACTTTCAAATGGGTCTACACACAGAAGCTAATACTACCAATACCAATACTACCAAATACCAATCAAACTTGAAGACAACATTGTGATGATTTAGGAACAATTTCTCTACTGTACTATGAAATTGTTACTATTAAAACTGCTGCATTTTTAATTCTTTAAAATGACTGGATATCCAACATGGTTGACAAAGAGCTATATTAGGTCCCTCCCAGACTAAGAAAAGACACTATGTATATCTTACTAGCACAAACAGAAGGAAACAGGCCTTTGTGGTTGAGGTGATCCAGTTTAACTGATGAGGTGTTTTAATTCAATCACGAGCGTAATTTTGAAGCCAGTCTCCTGATCATCCACTCTTACTATGCTTTAGTCCATATTATGGTGCACATGGACCTACATTCTTCTCGCATGAAATAAAACTGGAAGATGCACTCCAGGAGCACATCTAATGCACACCAGCCACAAATGGTCATTCCATGTCTGGGACCAGACTGGGCGAACTAGAGCTAGACCTAAGTAGAAAAGACCCAGAAATGTATAGAGCATGAATGTCGGGTCCTCCGCACAAACTGTTTTGCTCTACAGATTCACTCCAATTGGCCTGCACCATTTTCTAATACAGATAAAACCTGAAGGAACAACAAAGTCTGCAAAAGCAAGTTAAACTGGAAAGATTCCTAATTTCAGAGATAATTTCTGAGCTACAGAGGGAGGGTCCTCAGTCAGCCCAGCTCAGTGTACAGACATTTGTGTATACAGAAGCATGGAAAACAAAAATAGGAAAATGAAATCTCTTTTTTTCTCCTGTGATACGCTAAGGAGCAATTGTGCTTCACGATTCTGCCTGCCAAGTCCATAAGCTATGTCACATTAGACCCAAATCACTGCTCTGACTTCCTGTGGCTGCTCGTCCCATTCACACTGGCATCAGGACCAGGGCTAAAAGATAAGGCTGGCTTCTGCATATTGAGCGATGTGTTAAGAAGTTGCTCTTGGAGAAAAGAGAGATGCCAAATACTGAAGAGACAAGATCAGCCCTCGGAAAGAAAAGGCCTCAAGCTGAACTGATTAGAAGAATACCTGGGCCTTGTTTCCTGATGCTAGTGTGGGAGAGAATATTCCCACTGCATTAAACATCAGGGGGATTTCTGCTTTCCTGAGTAGAAAAGGGAATCTGATTTGCTTTCACCATGGTTTGTAGTTCGTACTGAATACTCAGCAGAACACCACACTTGGAGTGGCGTGAACCCATAAAAGAGGCCTCACACTGACAGTGACAGATTTTTACATATAGTAATAAATCTTTAAGGGACGTTCTGAGAATTGGAAATAAAATCACCATGAAAAGAGAGTTTATTTTGTTTCAGAAAGAGGGAGACCCATCACATGTTGTTATCCAACATTTCCCCTCATAATTTTCTCTTTAAAAAATCTTTACATGTGGAACATCTCCTGGAAACAACAAGGAGGAAGAAAAAACAAAACAAAACAAAATCCCCAAAATGTGCACAGTTCTGTAGGCTGCAGTCAGAGACATCACAAACATGTAAATGGAGGGAGCTACATACACCTTTTAAATGCACGCAGTCCTACCCTGCAGATGCATCATATTCCCTTCTTTTTATTTCAGTCCGTTTCACAGTACCCTCCTTACTGCACACCACAGGAACAGGAATCCTTACACGGTCTTTGCTGAATCATAGTTTTTTTGTTTGTTTATAATGTATATAAAGCCCTGTACAGCATGCCAAAACAGAGAAATGGAATTAACTGAAGTGCCATGAACAACAGTAAGAAACCCCAGAAGCTTTCACTTGTTCCTGTGGCCAAGGCTAATGAAAACTATAGGTTTTTGTACACAGTAGATGTACAGAATCTGCTGTTATAGTCAATTATACTGTCAAACTAGACCAAAGCGCACAAGCATACACTACAAATAGAAAATCCTACGCATGTAGAAGGATTGTCTGAATACCTTCATAGGCCTTCTTTGTCATTATTTTTACTACCTGTAATGAAACTGTTATATAATGTCAGGGTAAGAAACAATTTCTACATAAGTAACAAATAAGGTAAGAAAAACAAGTCTGTGAATGTTATTTTCTCAGAAAATTTTGAGAACATGTAACTGATATCACTACAGAATATGCAATAAGATGAATATCTATTTCATGTGTTTCTGGACCAAAATATCTCCTCTTCACCTGAGTATTTATGTTATCACACACAACAGGATGCCAAAGGAAATACTGTTTCAGATTCTTGCCAGCAGAAATTTGAAATCCAGGTAAGCAGTAGCTGGAAAATTTAACAGCATCAGCATTTGCTTTCAGTTCACAATAACCTTATATCAGTCCTAAACATGCAAACACTTAAATCAAAATACTTCATTGTCCTGTGAAGAGTAACCTTGCTGACTTGGATGGGACTTTTCACAGTAATAAACAGACACAGGTGCTTCTAACTTGCAAAATCAAGGGACACATGACGAATTCATATAACTTATAACGAACATATAAACTTAAATGATATAGCCAAAAAATTAGTACAAGAATAAATGGCAGCTTAGTAACAAATTCAGTGTCACCACCCGGTCATTTGGAATACAACCCCTGACAAAAAAATCCAAAACCTTTTTGGGGGAAAGCAGGGGTCAAATGGCATCTTTTGTCAATATTCATGGATTAAAATAACTTGATATTTTTACACAAAAATATCTTAGTATTTTCAAAAATAATTTTATTTGAAATTCAGATGGAAATACACTAATTTCCTGCTAAGCTGTATGTTTCTCAGAGGAGTAGGAAAGTAAACTGAAACTGAAAATTAATGTTTTGTGAACACTAAATACTACTTCTCACTTAAAGTCTTAGTGTCATAATTTAAGCACTGATTTCACTGAAAATTTACTTTTTTTTTTTTTTTTAAATTAATAAAACCTTGCCAATATTCCAGTTGGAAAATGATGAGAAATGGCATTGGAAGGTGACTTTAAAATGGGTGTGTTCCTGTCAAAATTTCTAAGCTTTCCACCAGCCTGACAAGGAATATCATAAGAGCTGTGCAAAAAAAGAAGCTAACATTTAAGTGTTCAGTTCTGCAAGGCAACATGGTCTGTTTATGATGTCCTCCGGCAGGCCAGCTTAAACCACCTCCAGGTATGTTCTCCCATACAACCCCAGCCGATTCCCATCCTCACTTCACTTCACTTCTGAATTTCATGAGAGCAAGTGTGTGCACAGCCACAGGCTGAACCAGAACCAGGTATTGATTCCATGGAATAACAGCCCAAAGGAAGAAAAAAGAAAAAAGAAAAAAAAAAAAAAAAAAGCATCTTCTTCCCTGCAGTTATTACTCAACTGGGTCACTTCCCCAAACAGTACCCACCACAGCGGTGCCAAGCAACATCACAAGGAGGAGATGAGAGGAATGTCACTGAAGAGATGGAGATAGAAATACAGCCGCAGAGGACGTGCCATCGCTTGGTCGCTCCAACTCATTGCTCTGTAAACACCAGCATTTAAGGGTGACAATCCCCTGATGAAACCACCTCCAGAAGAGTGGACTAACCACAAATCCCATGGTCACAGGAAAACGAAGCCCACTGATTAACCTCAATTTGAGAAAGCCACTTAACTAAACAGGATGCTTCCTTTTTGCAGTCAATGGGATGTCACTGCATACACACCAGCTCATGTACACTGAGCTAAGAGCGTGCATAAACATTTGCAGGATAAGTATCAGATAACCACATTCTTCTTAAACAGATCTCTCTCTATACAGTCTGTAGGAAGATTCAGACCAATTATGTATTTCATGACTAATTATTCTAATTAAACTCCTGACTGGTAACACATTAGTGATTCAGACAGAAAACATAATATTCAAACTTCACATTCTCCTCCTCCACACTCCAGTGAAGCCTTTAACGTGTCTTATGCTTTATTTATCTCAACCCAAAGCCAAAAATTTACTTGGCGGAAAGCTCAGTGTATTGTATCAGCTTCCTCCAAGCTCTTACTAGGAAGCCACCCAGTACTGGGAGATGCTGATGCAGTCTAATGTCATCCTCACCTCTTCCACAGTTCAGTTTATGAAACACGTCTATATTGGCATACATACACAACGTCTCCAAGCACAACTGCAAGTAGTTGCAAACTTATCTCAAGCTGCCTCTTCACAGCTCCTCACTGGATTTCGGCTACTGCATCAGGTAGGTTTTCGCTGGTAGTTCACATCGTGGCGCATTTCCAGTGACCTGCTGACTCACTGCCACTGGCCCAGCTGCTCCCAGTGCCATCTGCATGGGGCCCACTGCTAGAGGAACAGAAGTCCCTGTATTTAGGGCTGAGACACTTTTGTGGCGATGAAAACCAAGCTGGCGCAGGAAATGACTGCCTTGTATCACTTCACACAGGTGAGTAAAGCATCAATTTTTATCAGTATTTGTACAGGGCATTCCAAAAACACCCAGGAAGTCTTCATTAAAATGACATTCTGGCTTGAAGACAAGTGCTCGGGGTAGCAATTTCCAGACCTGAGACTAGCTGTGCAGACAGGGTTTCTTTTGCCTGTGTGTGATGCCATTCTTTAGTTTCATGGCCAACCCCCGCTCCGCCATATCTCATCCCCACAGGTCCACTGCCCACATGGGGCACAGGCCAAACCATACCCACAAATGATCTATTGAGTGCAACTGAAGAGCTGTTTCATTCTTTTTTGCCCTTTTACCCTGGAGAGATCAATACACATCATTTACTACAGTGCTTGTGAACATTTTGCTGATGTTAATGTTTTTGTCAAATACTGAACCAGTATGGCACAATTGGCTACTTTTACATGCCTGTATTTTCTTTTGAAACTTTCAAATCTCTTCTGCTGACCTAATGAACTTCTTTTATATAAGAAATAAAACATATGATAAATCAAAAAGAGCCCAGGCTCATTTCTTTGGGTGATGTTCTTAAGATGGCTAGCCTTATGAGACCAAGAGAAGACCATGAACTGCAGCTAAACGTGATGGGGAATTGGAAGTACTTCAAAGCCTGAAGAGCTCAGCACCGTATCGTTCAAATCAATTCCTCACCAAGTACTCAAACAAAAAAGAAAAAGAAGCATTTAAATTACCCTACAAGATGCTGGCCCAGAGTTCCAATTGCTTCTAAAATAAGATCCAGGTGCTCTTAAAAGTCTAAAGCAACCTTTTAATTTCAAATTGCTCTTCACTGCACGTACCATGAATGCTGATCTTTAAAAACAGGGTCTAAATGAAAACACTCCATATTGCAGAATGATTGTTTAAAAAGCTATAACAAGACAGCCTTGGATAAGTCAAATTAGAAGTTTAATTTTTTCTGAGAAATATATTTAAAAAAATTATATGCGTTTTCCTCAAGAGGTTTCGGCTCTTTTCTCCCCTTTCCAAGCAAAAATTTTCACTGCAGGGTAAGCTAGTACTTCACCTCAGCTATATCAGAATTACTACTACTCAAAGTCTTGTTATAATGATTTATATTGTATATAAAACAGAAAAGATATCTCCAGCCCCTATGAGCTTACCATTTAATTAGTTTATAAACAAACACACAACAGTATTGTAAACAATCGGGAAAAAAATAGTCCTTCTGCTCTAGAGATTAAGTCCAAGTTTGCAAACATACATTATTAGATATAGATTAGATGTAGATTAAAACCACAATTTGCCAGATTGGACACAATGCCCCTCTAGAGGTTTAAAAACCACCTTCAGCAGCAACGGTGAAGAATATGCCATCACACCTACACTTACTGGAATCTGTCACACGAATAACACTCTGCAGACACACCATGAACAATCACTTATTTAGAGAGATTTTGAAACTGCTGCAAAAAGGCAGGAGGATCCAATACAAACTAATGATGGTGTAAACCTTAGTGAGCTATGATCCCACCTGAATTTTGTGCCAAAACCTGAGGTCTGTCAGGTTATTCCACTGAGAAGGAAAACTAAGGTTAGGGTCAGATAGCTTTGAGGTAGCTATTTTAAAACATTCATAAAGAAGTCAAACGACTAAAGTATTTCCCTCCTCACAGCCATTAATGCCCTTCAACCAACTCATAAACCAAAAAGCCTATGGCTTCTCTTTGGACCACCTACCAGCGCTATCCAGCTGTATGAAAATTTCCATGCCTACCTCTCTATTTCGTTTTGTATCTACATAAGTAGTGTCTCTTTCACCTTGTCTTCCTTTCCTCCCCCATTCACACATACACACTATCCCCAAATATAGCCAGCTCGAGCCCCTCCAGGCAGATCGTTCAGCACTTGCAGTAGCTCTGTATCTGGGGAGTTTTTGATTCGGGGAGAAGGAGGTTTCTCAGAGCTGCCACAAGAGAATGCTGGTTACAAAGTAAAGTTTAGCTTTGTACTTCTTCAGCCAGTGACCAAAATCCTTAGCTATAAGGAAATCAGCAATCACACCATTAAAATGCTCAAGCAACTGCTTTTCACCAGCCTTCCTTTATATTTCACGTAGGAACAGCAACTGCTTGCATAAAACTGACTTTTGAATGGTATTCATTGTGTGCAACTTGGTTAGCACTTCACCAACCAGTGTTCTGCATACGTGTTATAGGATTATCTCCTTTATAGGTAAGGTGTGTTATAGGATTACTCCCTTTATAGATGAGGCATGGAAAAGCTGAAACAAAAGGCAAAGACAGGCAGATGGTCAGTAAATTATGTATTCTCACCACAAAAATCTCCAGGGGTAGCCAAATTATACAGCAGTTCACAAGAGACATCAAAATAAAAGTGTGTGCTCTTTAAATAGACTGACCTCCAGCTGAAATCAGCAGAAAAGGCAGAGCAATACACAGAGGGGAGGAAAAAAAAAATAATTAGCCCCTATCAACTGTGTTCCAGTTAAACAGATAAGAGCACCCGGCTGCTTTAAAGGAGGATATACAGATAGAAAGAGTGGCATACTATGACAATGTAAACTCTGAGCTCTGTCACCGTGTCAGAATCTTATTTAAAAATATTTCCAACTAACACAATTAGAGTGTATTAAAAATTTAACTTCCTTGGTTTCAAAGTTTATTAAAGATGCATGTATTCCTGGGCGTTCTTAGCATTATATTTGTGTTATTTCTGGAAGGTAAACTGCTGACACCCAGCATAGCAGAGAATACACAGTTCTCCTAGGTTACAAAGGAAAACTTCAGGCTTTTGATTGGTTCCTTAAAGTGAAATAACAATTCCTTTCATTCTTGAAGTCCAAAAACTATGTAAAATGGAAAGGTTCCCATAATAAAAGAAAAACACAAGGACAAATATTGACTAGTTGAAAGTATTCAACATTAGTTGCGCTAAGTGTGTTGTTCTCCGTTCAACTTGTGACTTGCAATCACCTCTTTACCACAGAAACCAGGGAACCTGAAAGGCAGGACATGGTCACTTTAAATCATTACAGCTTTGGATAAATTCTGAAAGGCAAAGTCTATAGAACAAATTTTGAGAAAAGCAAGGAACCCCTGCAGGCCATGTATCTTCAGTGCGAATAATGCAATTTGATGTCAAGGAGCAAATACAGAGTGCCAACCAAATTGGGGGAAAAATCCCCCGAAGGTAAAAAAAAACAGCATCACACACAAGTTGAACACAGGGGGACCCCTCTTTGTGTGGGGACACCCCCCTCCCCCCCCCCAAAAAAAACACTTGTGAGGAATTCTGAGTTGCCTGGGAAATCTGCGTTTCCATTAAGTCTCAGTCTCTGCTACCGTGTTAGCTATGATCCAGAGTTTCCAGTATTATCAGAGAATCTCAACACACTCCTAGTGTAAAACTTAAGTTACAACAAACAAGCAAATAAAAGCTGGCTGTAATAATCCAAAAGTGGCCTCATCCCAGAGGTATTGGGCTAAACATGGGATAACATCAAGTGACTTCCAACAACCTAAGGAAGAAAGAAGGGACACTCCTGACAAAGTGCATTGATTGCCTTTTTTTTTTCCTAATAAATAAATAAAAATAATGCAAAGATGGCAAAGGAACCACTTTGTGATTTATAATTAAAGAACCAAGGAAGAAAACTAGCAAGTGCAGGGCCTTGAACAAAACTAAATATGGAGTGGACTATAAACAGACTACTGAAACTCTGGAGGATAAATGTAGCAACTTCAAATGGAGAAACAAAGTCATAGGAATTTATAATATATTTTCCTGTGCAGAGTAGGAAGGATACACACAGAATACATACGGCAGCTGGCATGCAAAAGTTAACTGAGAGAAGTACAAATATGATTTTAAAACTGCAAATGGTACTGTCAGTAAAAACAAAAAACCCCACACAATTCATGCAACCATGTATAATACAAATGGCAGAGAGAAGTGATGTTATTGAAAACAGTCCAGTTAGAATGGCAGTGAAATATGTAAGTTCGTCATCTTACACATGCAACAAGGCTACAACAGACTAATCAGTCCTCAAACAGCATTCAGGTTAAATACAGCAGGGTTCACTGATTGCATCATGTTTCCCTACAGAAGCATAGAGCAGCGATAAAATGTACTTTCTTCTACACCAGTAGCCAGTCCTACAAGTGATCTTGCCGGTGCGATAGTAAAATAATGAATTTTTCCAAAAATTTGAAAAGCTAAAGCCTTAACATTCATATTTTCCGTTTGATTAGGTGGATCATGACAAATTGAGATTATCGCACCAGATAGTTCTCTGCTTCAAAAACGCATCTTCTTCTAGGGCGTGCAGGAGTGGAATAATAACTGAGCATCTCACAAAACAATAAGCTTTACCTCAGATAGTTGCACTTCGTATTTCATGATTAATTTAAATCCAAGTTACACAGAAACAGGCTGAACTATGTCTACACTATGTCTTAGAAATTACTGATCAGGAACTACAACAATGATTCCAGTCTCAACGACATACATGCCCTTCCAGTGGGGACCAAGAATTGTCATATCACACATTTTACCATCCTGAAATGCGGCATTTTGAACAAAAGGCAGGTAAATCTGTCAAGTCAGATCACCTGAGCAACCCGTACCCAAACGGTACGGATTTTGCACAGGGCCTGAAATTTCGTAGTGTGTAGCACTAGAGATGGGGCTGGTAAAATTAGTCTGCCTTGATGCCAGCAGCAGTGGTATGATGGTAGCACCCACTCTAAGCCCTCTCCTAGGAACATGGGAATTTTTCAGCCTCACTGGGCTGAATGACTCCTCTGCGGTACTCTGTTACTACTGCACACGTGCCACCTTCTGGGATCTCCCTTTGGAGATTGCACAGGGCAGCAGAAGAAAACACAAGCAGAAATGGCAGTTCTAGGCATTTTACTGAAAACTGGTCTCAGCTTCCAAATGGAGAATGCAGAACACCTAAAGCAACACTGCAACAAAGGCACAAGAACACCACTTCAGTCAATGAGGAGGTCTGCAAGCTTTGAGCTCATGGTCAAAGAGCCCCTTTTTCTTAGCAAGTAAGATTCAAGGAAAAAAAAAAAAAAAAAAAAGAGAGACAGAAACTACCTTTCATCAAGCAGTCACTGCCTTTTTTTTTTCCTCTCTTCTTTTTTTTAAGTGGAAATCATGGTGGGAGAGGGTAATTTATCTAGAAAGACACTCTAGCTTTGTATTCTGCTTCCTGTGTACTCTGAGCACCTGCCAGTATCACGTACAAGATGGATACCACAAGGATGTAAGAAAGCCCAATTCGGAGCTATGCAGACTCCTGATACAGCGGGGCTCTGCTTCGACAAATTATGGCAGAACAGAGTCTAGTGAAGAAAAAGAAGATTTGAGGCCTGACACAAATTTAGATTCTGTACATTTGTTTTATTATTAACAGAACAGTTCCAACTGAGTTGCTTTTACTTTTCCTGGCATAAACTTAAACTCCACCAATTCATATCAATGTCATAGTATCTTGTTATGCACTGGTTTTAAACCAAACCAGCTTAATGAATTTGGCATCTCTGGTCAATCAATATTTGCACAGAAGACTTTCCAAAGAACATCCAAAGTCAGCTTGTTTTCCTAAATTGGTTATTCTCAGTCTTTCATAACTGCACTTCCCATGCTAGAACCTCAGGGAAACAATTCACACTAGGCCCTAACAACCCTCCCGGTAAAAGCTGAAGGGGTTCAGGACGCTGGCAATCTGCCAGCCCCTGTTCCGAGGCTATAGGTTAAGAATTAATGTGCTGAATCAATCAAGCGAATTATCTATGTACAATCCAGCTCCAAAGAGTCCCGCTTACTGTAGGTTTATCACAATCTGTTAGACCACTAAAGTCAAGTCAGGCTTAAAAATCTATCCTGGAGATGTGCGAAGTTTGTGTATCTATAATAAATAGCTCATGAGAGGCAGACACATCACTGAGCTAATCTGAAATGTGCATATGTCTGCCCATGATAAAAGACTTCCACTCTTCGTCCAAATTTAAAATATTACAATGATGGACAGATAAACTGCATGAGAAAGTGTGCAAAAGCATCAAAAAATGTATTTTTATGAGTGTTGGGCTATGCTGATAGCAGTACGATAACTGCTCCCATGCAGAATTGTAGCATTTTCCTCTCAGTTGATGCCAAAGGACAGCCAAAGCAGTCAGACACGCTTAACAGTGGTAGCACATTCCCTTTGCACTCCACAGATTGGGACTGAATTTCTGCTGAAGTTCTCCTCAAGGCTGTTCAGCCACATGAACTAGTGTAATTCTGTGCTACGTCTTCACAAGGAATCAAAACAGTTTTTCTTTTTTTAAAGCAGCAGCATTTCTCTAGTTATTTCTCATGTTTTTATTATCAGCTCTTTGCTTCCTTCACTTTGCTGAAGGCCACTGAAAAAGCTCTTCCAAGGACTTTATCCTTCACTGCAGCCAATTCTTTTATCTTGGCCTGCAAGGGAATCGCACCTGAAGATCTACCACAACCTGGGTGTTCTTGGGGCAAGTCGCTTTGTTTCTGCCCCACAGGGACACTCAGACAAGGATACCTCTCCCTCACTTCAGCTGTTATCCGATTAGGCCTTCATTCCGCCCAAAGGCTGCTCTTACTTGCTTATGTACAGAAAAGCACACGTCCTTCTTTCGCCAATCAGGGATTACTATTACAGATCTTTAAAGAAAGTTATGCTCGTTTCTTCTTGCAGCAGCAGAAAATCATTCCCAACTAGCTGCAAAAAAGAGAATCTTTGCAAGCCCTCTGACCTATTCCTAACCCTATATATTATAGTCTGGATAAAACAAAGAGTACCAATAATAAATACCATACACCAATATTCAGTCTTACAGGTGTAACAGACAACTTCATACCTATTCTGTAGACACAAACTGTGACAGATCAACAAGCCAGTTATCCAGTCTTGACAAAACAGTGGGCACTGCAAAGCCTCTCTTTTCCTGTTACCTTCCTTTGGTAATTCTGAAAATATTATGATTTTTTTTTTAACCTCACAAATTAAAACTACAAGGATTGACCTAACTTAAAAAGCAAATATTAGAAAACTCTTGTTTTACTAGTATGATTGAGAACAAACTTTAAAAATCACAGCTTCCATGGAAAGTTATTCTGAAAAAGAGTTAAGAAAGGTCTCTGAAGCATGAAGTGAGAACTACAAAATAAGCAGCATGGCTACAGGCAGTATTTGTAAGCATGTCTTAGCATCATTAGAAATACTGATGAAAATGCAATAGCAGCAAAGGAATACTCACAATTGAGGGAAAAATGTAATTCAAGTACCACGTTCCTCAGGCAAAAAAGCTGACTAGTAAGTCATATACTTTGTCAGCCATCATATTTTGACAAAATGTGATAAATGGAAAAATGGATGAGAACTCCTTCCAGTATTTTATTCATGTCTGCAATCATTTACAACGAAGGCAAAATTTTCAGGCAGCCTAAAACCAGTCAAGACTTTTTCTAGCAGCAACAATACACAAGTGTTTGCAAAGACACAGAGAAATCTGGTAACTGAGTACTTGAGCCAGCTCTCTCTTCACAGGCACAAATGGGAAGATAAAAAAGCGTTTCTTGCAAAAACACTCAATTGAAGATGGCAGCTGGAGTATCGTTATATAGAAATTGTTCACAAGAAGTGAACAACGTTCTTTAATCCTTTCCACAACCTGCGATCCAACGGACACTAAACCAGGATGCAAACAAGTGCTAGTCCCTCGGATTTTCATCTAACCTCATAGAGTATTAAACTGATTTTTAAGCAGCTGACTTTCCTAACTTGGAAGACTGATTATATGATCCCACAGGTCTCCTCATTAATTTCCATGGCTGCCCCAAGGGCAGATTTACCAGGCAGACAGCTCCTGGAAATTGGTCCCAAAAACAGGTCTTCCCAATCTGCAACAGGATGCTCTGGGCCGCAGAATCAGGGAGAGACCTTGCAGCTCATACCACCTCTATGCTCAAGTGCTCCTGACTTCCCAGAAATACTCTCGTTCATTTATTCAAACTACTAGAAAACTCTCTTCCTCTGCCATGACATGAACACAGGGCACGTGAAGGAAATTTAGCTGGACAAATATAGCCAGAACCCAGCCGCCTCCTCCTCCTCCTCCTGCTGCTGCTGTGGGAGGGGGATCCCACAGCTCTAGCAAAGCAGCAGCAGCCAGCTCAAACATCACCACACACAGTAAGAAAACAGATTTCTACAGTGCAGGTTTTCTCTTTCTCTCCTTTGTGCACACACTATGCCTCACAAACCGCACTATGGAGGCACTGATTGGTGCTTGAGCTAGTGGAATATTATGATATGTCATCCATATTGTCTTAAAGCAACAGCATTTGCCTTCAGTTCAGACAACCTGTCTGATTCAAATGCACTCAAATTTAAAGACCATTTGATTTGAAAAGACAGAGGGGAAAAAAAGCACTGTGGCTATATCTAAATGCTGAGAAAAGAAGGAAGCTCAAAAGAAAGCAGCAGTGATAGATGAAAGTAAAAAAAGAGTTATTATAAAACAGATTTAAAATAAAGAATCACTTATTACTACCTGGGGTGTACTTAAAAAGGACATAGGCCATTTTTTGTCTCTGAACTTAGCACACAAGAAGACGTTTTCCACTGTCAGCTTCCAATCATTTATTTGCCAACACAAAAGATTTAAGGCCTTTAGTTTTCAGACTTCTGGCTTTGCATAAGATATTGAGGAAGAGAGTTGCATTTCTTCTTAAAAAGTAGAATGGCATAAAATGCAGTTCTGTGTTTCGTGTTTATACATATACGTTCATAAAAGTGTACTCTGTGCATTAGAAGCTGAACAGAATATTATGAAAGATGTTCTGAAAGGCAGAGAGGAAAACTGCACAGTAGATTCCCACCTGCCTTGATTATATTGAAATGGACTTTCTATGAGCAGATGCTTTCTTTATTTAAAAAAAGAAAAAGGAAAAGAAAAACCTGTGTAAGGCAGGAAGAGTTTAAAAGGAAAAATGACAGCAAATCACCAGCTATCTTCTGAGGAAAAACAGATCTGGTAACAGAGGCCTACTCTCTTTAAATTGTTGTAGAGCAAGACCATATTCACCTGGAGGGCTGTTGCTGGGGTTTTTGTCTGGTTGGTGAGGAGTTGGGATTTTTTTTTGGGGGGGGGGGGGGGGTAGGGGGGAAGTTTAATGACAGGAGCTTTTCAAAAGACAGACCCTTGGAACAGAGGATACCTCCAAAATATTAAGGCTGGGAAAGTAAAATATCCAATTAGATGAATTCAGACTGAAAATGGACCAAGATAAAACATTCAATTAGCCTGCAGCCTGACCCTGCAGACTCCCAGTGGTGATTCAAAGAGACGAGCCGCCTTCGTCACGCTCACCATACAGAAAGACTTTAGGGAAACTTCTCATCATGAGAAAGCAGAAGCTAAAAACAAATCTTAGCAACAACACAGGTTACCAAGCAGTCTTAAGCAAGGAAGCATTCAATAGCATCAACATACACTTAAAGACAAGGGAGAAAGACAAATACAATAATGAATTACTAGAACACACTAGATTATAAAGCCAAATACATAGGCACATCGCTGCTGTTTAAATAAATCACAGCTTTTGGCTTCCAGATCATTTTGGAGTCAGAACAAGAGGGCTCTAATGGTGCCTGAGGAACTATTAAGGATCATCATCTAGGAATACTCCTCGGGAAAAGAATTCAGCAGTAGCGTTCCCACTTCTTCTTAGGTCCAAAGGTGAGTGAGCAACACTTGCACTAACAGATCACTGTCTCCAAGGTGAGCAGTACATGGACCTGTGCACAATATCAAGTCCTCTGATGACCTGAGATACCTGGGCAGTAGGGGCTGATCGGCTAGACTGCCAGCTTCAAGTCATGAACTGTAGGACTAAGGCCACACAATGGCTTAGTTAAAAGGAATTTCATTACCTTTCTTTTCTGATGACTGTCTTGATCATTTCCACCAGACCCAATTCTTCCCCATCGGCTTTCATCAACCAAGATTTGCATGGTTCCAAAGGTATTTCCAATAAATCTAATACTTCATTAAAGACATCGTCCTAAACTTGCCCAGAGAAAATGCAGATGGCATTTTCTAGCGTTAGCCCCATTCTATACCTAGGAGAGAACAAGCCTTGATCTGCAAATGAATCAAATTTCTTCACAATGAGAGCAGCTAATTTCAAAGTAGCTGTTGAGTGAAAGCAGTTTCCTGTCACCAAATTGTCCATAATCCAATACAAAACACCTCATCAGATCTCATCATCTAAATTCTCTGCCAGAGAAAAATCTTCATGAGGTAGTCTGCTCATCCTGCTATTATCTCATTCCTTACCAATTCATTTTGTACAGGATGTCTGTAGACTAAGTTGATAACTTAAGGGTGAAATCAGAGAAAAACAGTAACCAGAAGTTACTCCATCACTGACCAAGTTCCAAAACCCCCCCAACCCCCCCCAACCCCCCCAAACACCAAAAAAAAAACCCCACCCCAAAACACCCCCCCCAAAAAAAAAAAACCACCACCCCCCCCACAAAAAAAAACACTTTACAAAAAGCCAAACATCCAATAAAAGACCCTTTTATGAAATCCTGCAGGTATTTAAAAGAGATGATAATCCCTGAACCACTGCTTGAAAATTCTGAAGTATCTATGGAAAAAGTGATGCAATGCTAAAACCTTCGAAAACTGTTGCTATAACATGGTTTGAACAACCATTCGCATTAATCCATGCTCCTTGATGGCACAGATGCGCTTAATCTTTGAAAAATAGGTAGTTGCCTTTTCATACAGTCACAGATTAATTGAAAGACTAAAATCCCAAATGGCATAGAAAGAATGAATAGGTATTTTCAAGGTGCCTCTTCCATTCTTAAAATCTGAATCTAGGGCTGAACCTAGCAAGTGGCAGGTCCAAAAAAAGACTACTATTACTTGATTCAAAAACTACTTAAGCTTAAGAACTGTCTGTCCCAGGACATTGTGAAAGTTTATTTTTTAAATATAAAAAAGTTACGATCAAATTTATGGAAGGAAAAATATACCAACATTTGTTAATTACTACGACACAAACTCTTGTTTAAGAAGTCCCTGGGCTGGTAGAACAAACTGGAAAGACACCATTACATTTCCCTGATTGCATACACTTCTTTGCTGTCACCAACTAGCAGAAGCAAGACAGTGGTCAGACAGGCCTCGAGTATGATTCTGCATGGCTGCAGTTTTTAGTAGTTGTTTCTGATGATTAAAGTTTCAGTTCCATCCAAATGCTTCATCTATGATTGTGTTCATCTACATGAACTGAAAAGCATATAGTTAGTCATATATATTCTCCTTAATGCTTTTGAAGTTATTTTGGAACAGTTCATTAGAGTCATGGAACATGTCAACCCACAAACTCCCCAGTTTTATGGCTTACTGGATCTCTCCCTTCCCTCTCTGCTGTGAGCCGTAACAGCCACAGATGGATAAAATGAGAGAGACTTTTAGGTATCTATGGAAACAAGTAGAAGTCTACTTTAAGGTCTTCTCTTTAGAGCCTTCTCCCATGCTAGGAAGGGACAGGGAATTTCCCCCATCCTCCAATATGCAGTGGAGCAAAATAATGCAGCAGGTACAAACAAAAAAACCCAAACACAAACAGACGGGAAACCTGTTTTGACCAAAGAAAACCTTCTGCTTCAATTTTCTAATCAAATCAAGCTGATCTTTGAATCAAATGTCATACTGAACAGCAAGCCAATGCTTTTCATTTGAAAAGTGGAGGGGGTTTCCTACATGCTTTTGTTAAAACTCACTGAATTTCATTGAATTTATTACTTCAGTCAACATTTCAATGAATAAACCTATTTCAAAAAACATACCTATTCATCCAAGAAATTTAACCCACCTCTACTGACATGAATTTTAAGCAACTACATGTTATCTTTGGGTGCTGCACTATTTATTTGCTGTGTGCTTACTTCAAATTTAATAAAAGGAGGTTGAGGGGGGCGAGGGGAGGGGAGAGAAGACTCCAGCTGGCTGGACAAATACACAAGGTAGCAAACACTCCATTTGCTGTTGCAAAAAGTTGTAAGAATACAGCTAGGGGAAACATTTGCCACTCCCCCCCACCATTATTTCCAAAAGCGGCTAACTGTCTTCCAAAGTTGCTCTTCTGTTTTCATAGCTACAGACATCACATACCCTCTGGCTATATCAAGTTATAACCACACCTGATCTCATGCAAATCTTGTATGACCACACAGCCCAGCAACCTACCAAACTTCCAAAGTAATAGGTGCATTTGCTGTACACAGATAACCTGTAAATAGGGCCATGATATTTTCTTGGGAATAATGAATTAATGAGAATTTCAGTGCTAGCACATCTCGGCTCAAGGTTGCAGCATTGTACACAATACACATTTCTTACACAAGAATATTTGCACTGCAGGTAGGTAAAATAATCAGAGGGAATGAATTTATCATCATATACCTTTGCCTGTTTCCACCACCACATTCAGCCATCCACCATCCTGAAGCTTAGTCCAGTAATGAAACTCTTCGAACATGATCAAATCAATATTGAAAACCAGCAACTATGTGATTCTAATAAACAATTTAAAAAAATAAAACATCTACAGCCACTCTGCAACTGTACTTGCCTAAAACTAAAGCCAAGAGAGCCAAAATTCAGTCCCAGATCAGCAAATTGTCTTTTAGGACATAAAGACAGCACAATCTGGAATTCTGCTGTATCGCATCCTGTCATCTCAGGCTAGAAATGCACACTTCATGGGAGAGAAGCAGCAGGCTGCCGACTTTCCTGTGAGACACAATACATCATTTTAATTCTAGATTGGTTGAGATAGCACTTCTGAAGCAGCATTAATATACATATCCCACACACACATCTCTGGGTATGCATACATACACGTACATGTATTTAGGTAAATGCCTACTCAGACAGACAGGAAGAGAAAGACAGCAAGCACATCCTTGCCAGAACTGGGGGCAACACCGGGACCTTTTTGAGTACTTGCCCAAGTCCTGCATGTTTTCTTAACGGCTTCACAACTGCAGAGTAACGTGGCCATCATCAAAAGACCATTCTTTTCAAAATAAGACAGAAAAAGAACCACATTTACAACAAAAACAAACAAAAACTAACATACACAACTTCCAGTCTCTGGAAACTGCTTTTATGCTACCCTACAACAGCACAAATATTCTCATCCTATATTTACATAAGCACGCAGCATAATTTACACAAAAACACATATGCACATACAGTTCTGCAGAACTGAAAAAATCCTCTTCTTCCCCCAGAGACAGGATGTCACGTTTTAATCACAATGTTTGCTGGCAGAAATATGTACAGATTCCCCATTTGGAGGGATAGTCTGCATCTGCACAGTAAATCCACCACTTGCTAGTGTCTCCAACTGATTGCACATACAATGCAATTCTCTCAGCTTAGGCCCACCAACCTCAGCTGCTTCTGGCATATTAGGGGCTGTGCAATTGCTCTTCAATACCTCTCACACATCTCAACAGCACCTAATTGCAAAGCTATACAGACCACAACCTGTATTCCAGGCAGCTTCAACCCAGCTGCTCCCTGCTCAAAAATCATGGACACAACCGCAACATGTAGACAGTATGCATGTTTTAGTAACACTAGATATTTCTAGACTTGTTGCAATCTTTGTGGAGACATTCAACGCACAAAGGCTTTCAGGTATATAGAAATTCAAGACAAATGTACAGAGCCATCAAATCTATAGATGCAAAGCCCTGAAGTTGGGGGGCAGGGAAGGGAAAGAAAAGACTTAGCTGAAAAAACTTGAGATGATGTTACACTATACTTCCATACTGAAAGAAAAAGTCTTTATGATGTAAGTAGTGCTGCAGGACATGAAAATAACTGGAAAAAAATCTGGAGTTCCACTCCTCTGTGTTATCAATCAGTGATGTCTCTGTCAAATATAATCACTTGACCAATAGCTAGAATTTTTTTTAATTACTAGTCTGTCTGCAACCTCAGGTCTTGCTCGATCAATGATTGTCATCAGCAGAAGATTCTTCCAGCCAAATTATGTCTTCAGCTATACCTGAGTGACTCTGCTCAATTTAACTCAGCAATTGGAACTTAATTAAAAATTCTGTTGAGAATATGTGGGCCAGAATAGGAAATGGCTCATCATGTCAAAGCTGTATTAGCTCTGCAGCACTGATAGGAACATGAACTAATAAAAACTTTTTGTTCATACTAAAATGAATACCCTGGACTTTCATTAGACACTAGAAGCAACTGACGTGAGAGGAGAATTAGATCAGTGAGCCGATCTGTTTTGCAAGATTATTCTATTCAGACAATCACTTTCCAAATTAAAAACCACATCAAATAAAGGGCATCTCAGTTATGACTTAAAAATATATAATTTAAATCTACTTACCCTGCCCATAACAGGTCACATAAGAACTGTGAAATGTACTCAAAGTTATTCAGAGAACTGAAATGGCTCAAAAGTTTTGGGTCTGTTATAAACACAAAGATTTCTCTCATTTTGACCTTTAATCCACTGCTTGGTTAATTTCTACTATTTGAGTGACTTTACACAGAGGGAGAGTAGCTAAATGCTCCTTTCTACATGGCTAACTACAATTATCCTTTTTTTTGCTAACTAGTAAACTACATTAAATTTCACTATGTGAAGACACTGATTCTGTAGCGCTAGAACAATCATGAGATTTATTTGTATTTATAGAGTGGTTTCCTACCAGAGGCCCATCTAGTGGTTCCATGGCAGTTAGCTAAGGCAAGACTACTGCCAAAAAACTTGAATTCGATATGCTGGTGCTGATCCTCCACTGGAAAAAGTTTCAGAGATCCCCAAGTCAAAACCATTCATTTGGAATAAAACCCCCAAAGTCTGACAGACTTGACTGAAAATGCTAAATTAAATGATGCGGCAATTTACAATTTTGTTTTCTGCATATGCTTACAGTTAGTTTCTTCTGTAACTAACATAACCTTATTTTGAATGCTGAAGCTGTTAAAGAATGAGGGATGAATACTCACTCAAATTAAGAGAAGATTTGGATTCGACATATTCCTAATTTTTACATGCTTACTTTTCACAAAAACCTCACAGATGTGAGCTTGATTAGCACAGATACTAAAGTGTAACTTTTAGCTAAAATAACCACTAATATTTTATTTAAAATATAACATTCAGTTCTAACATTCCTCATTTACAGCTTGCATGTCTCTAGGACATCTTTCCATTCCTCAATCAAATGATCTCTAAGATTAACTAAGAAAATATGAGGTAGGATTATAATTAAACATACAATCCATCATACAAGCCAAACTGATTAGGTAAAGACATTAGTTTAAGTTACTAATGTCAATTGTGAATCCAACTGCAATATTCAAAATTTGCAAATCAAACTACCCTGTCACTGAATTCCTTGCCAACTAATAATATTTTTCTTCCACAGCATTTTTCTCCTTTAGATTGGAAAGCATTTTATAATGGTCACTATCATTATCTCTGCTATTACATAGCTTTTATGAAACAAGAGTGCCTAAAGGGAAGGGCTTTATATCGCTTTATTCTCTTATCATCCTCATTTCCAATCTAGACTCCAAAGAGGAGAAGTTCAAAATATCATTAAGGGTCTGGTTCCAAGTGTGTTAGAGTTAATGGAAAAACTCCCTCCAATCTTACAAGATGTCGCCACAGGCTTCAAACCACTTCTTCTCTTTATTGCACTTGCTATTTGAACTTTACCTGAGCTTCAGTATACAATCCCTAAAGCATCAGCAGAATGATTTATACTTTATTAGACACTCACCTCAAACCACTGGCCATGGGACTGCATTTTAAGGATGACGCAAGGATCTGGCTTTGAGAGAGCATCCCTGTCTGATATGCCTTTGCATGCAACTCGCAGCTCCACTTTAGTCAGGCATGGGCTGTTAAAAATTCCCAGGGTATTGGCTGCTGATTCATAGATGTTGCTCATTTTCTTCATTCCTTTTTCTGTAAGGAGAGAAAGGGCCCATTAAGAACAACGTACACACAATACAACCCTCCCTTCCATGTGGAAACCAATAGTGTTCTGCTAGCCAATGGGACCCATAACTGTGAACAAGATCCAGAGCAAAAGGGGAAAAAAACCCCACACACCAAAGGAATGTCTACAGAAGAAATACATTATCATCTTTCACATTTAGAAATAAGCCAACTTCAGGATGAAACTTTCCACAGTGCTCCACAACTCCAGGGGTGAACTGTGACTTCAATTCACAGGTCTGTTCCTGCTTTTATAGCCACATCTACCCCAGCCAAAGGGCAGACAATAATTCTGAACTTCTCCTGATAGTACCTTATTGCAGTAATGAGGTTTAATTAAATTGGTTCAGGAGTCCTACAATCTGCTTTTATTTCTCTGCACTCCACCTAAAAAGCACACTTCATCTTACCCAAACAGTTTGCATAAATCCAGGAGGAGAAGGCCCTTTTCACATCAAACTTAAATTCTAAAATATATTTCACTCCATTTCCACACTTGCTACAACACATTACCTCCCCCATCTCCAAGCAAGTAGTTGAGATTGATGGTCTAGGCAGGAGGGCAGGAGAGTTATGCTGGCAAATCTTGTCGTTACGCATTGTCTGCTCCTTTGGGTCAGGAATCACAGTTATTCACATGAACGCACACAGCTGCAGTAGTGCCAGCCCCTGGCCCTTACACTTCATTATAACCACCACCACCACAAATCTTGCAGCTCAAGCCTTTGCTCTCAACAGAAGAGCAACGAAGCACGTTTTTAAACAGCGCTCACCAAAATCGCTATATGATCATATTTGAAGCAGTAACGAATACTGGAACACTAATGTGCCCACTCATTCTGAGCATCATAATCTGACCCCTAAAAATCCATACCTTAATAAGAGGCATACTACGTTTATCCTCTCCTTCCCCTAAAAGGAAGGGTTGCAAAAAGTAATTTGACACTTTTTAGAGGGCAGATTTATGTTAACAGATTATTAACTGGTTTTCTGTGGCCTGTTTAAATCCTCCTCATTGTCTCTTGTAAAAACCATTAACCTCTGAGAATTGTGTGTTGTAAGAACTGTTTTGATAAAAGTTAACTTCTAGCAACTTGGAAATGAAATTGAAATAGGCCTTCCCTGACTTTGATGAGTTTAAAAAAAATTTTTGAAAATATAGTGTCCCTTTTAATTATAAAGGCAAAACTAGAAAGATATTTCTATATTGCAAGTAAGAAGAAGTGGCAAAACCATGTGGAACTCTCAGAAATACAGATAAGTTTTAGGAACGCAAGCTTGAACGATGAAGCAGATCTGCTGCCTTCCCTGCAGATGAGAGCACATTACCCATTTAAAACAATTCTTCAGATCCATGCTTTCCATGGTTTCTCCCCCCTCCTCCAATCTCTGCTGTGAGAGACCGCAGACTGTTGGGTTCTGTATGTTTCTAAATCAAATGGGTGTGGATAGACTCTAACAACTCCGTCTAGCTCACAATCTACAGGCATGTAGCCTGTAAAACAGGCTTCCTTGGAATGTGAGACACCACCATAGTATCTCACAGCCTAAAATCCTGACAGCCTCCTTCAGCCCTTCCATTACCTGTAAATTCTGCTACCTACATTATATTCCCTTGTATTTCCCACACACACACCCCCAAAGAAAATATGAAGCAAAATATGGAGAAGATATTGTAATTAGGTTGTGTTATAGAACCCAAAGAGCGCATTCAACTTCTACACAGGAATAAGCCAGCTTAAGTTAGTTAAAATGCTTGACATTAAAATGTTTTTTACGTGGTGGGGAACATCTTGCGCAGAATCATTCATTTCAGTGCAGCCAAGATCACGGCCTTTGGCTGACACCAAGGGCAGGCAGAGAGGAGCTGGTGTCCACCCAAACCTGAAGTGCTCCGACAAGATCACAACTTGAGAAGCAGTGCTTTGCAGCCAAGAGGGGCCTGACATCTGATGCAGCAACTAAGCACCACAATCAAATGTCCAGAAAAAGTGCTACCAAAAGCTACAACTCAGAACAATATTTAGGAGATTTGTATTCTTCTTTTTGTTGCCCTTCCCTCCCCCTCACCAAGGGAAATCATTAAGATGGTGGTAGCTTTGACAGAGTTGCTGAAGGCTACTATTTAGCTAAAAATTACTGAGAAAATTATATGTATTTTGCTAGCATTCATCAGAAGTCTGTTTTTTTCCCATCTATTTCTAATATATCCATGACATATGATGTTACCTAAATTTCCATCTACTCAGATTACAAAAGGAGCATCAGAAGCCAGTGGGACAGGGGGAAAGGGAGGAATTGTTGCCTAATTATTCATCATCCTATAATCCCATTTCCTTCAAAAAGCTGCTCAACAACCTCATCCCACACATTTATAAGACATTTTTACACATTGCCCTTTCCAAATTGAATTTCATTTGAAAATTGGGTTAATTCTGTCTCATGCACATCTTATATCATTAATGAAATGTCATCCTTTGTGCAGAAATGGATTGGTGATTTAATTAAACCGGATGATTTCAACACTAAAGAGAAGGGGGGAAAAGTAGCAGAATGAGAGGGAGAGATGCATTTTTCTTCCTCCCACAATAATTATATACTGAGGTTTTTTTGGAATGGCGGGTAAGTATAAAGTTATATTTCTTTTTATCACTACAGCACTTACTTTAGCTTTTACAAGTTCTAAATTTATCAACTGAAAAGATCAAGCCATTCTTTTGTCCCATTATATTCTTCTTTTAATATAATCACCAGTTTGGGCTGTTGTACTGATGTCATGTTACCAGGAAGCTAGGGATCTGAAAAACAGATTTTGAGCCTACCAGAAGTAAGTAGGCTTAAAAAAGTATTATTTTCACATAAACTTAGACAAAGACTGTGTAAGAAGGTTTTTGTCAATTATCCGGCTACACTACTGACGGAGGAATAGATTACAGTATTCATTTTTCCTTGCTACAAACTCTTCGCTTTTCACTTCATTAGTACCTCATTATTCTTTCAATGTCCACACAGTTTTTCTGTTCACTAATTACAAATTATATCTCTGAGGGAGAAGGGATGAAGCAGATATGAAAGTAAATGAACTAAATGATAGGTCACATACTACTCAACTTTCTAGTTCGCTGCTGCATGCGTTCTTTCATTTCTTCTTGCAAACAGGAAAATAGTGTCTTTATCTGTATAGGCTATCCACATTTTACTCCCACACAAACTCATTAGCTAGTGTTAGACTGCACAAAACAAGGAGGCAAGAATGGGCTTTATGTTTTCACTTTTCAATGGTGAAACAACAAGGAAAAAGGCAGTACCACTTGTTAAGAAAAGTTTTTCCTGTCTTAAAGTATACTGTGCTGAAATATTAAGCACATACCATGCTAACAAAAAAAAATTGTGAAAGACCTTGATAGCACCACATACCCTATGAAATAAGAAAAAGTGAGGATTTTGGAAGACAGGTCCAGTCTCTCAGAAATATTCCACATCTGGGAGATTCAGAGCTCATTTAGTACAAACTGTGTTCTTCTGACTTAATAAATAAATAAATAAATAAATAAATAAATAAATGAGAGAGAGAGAGAGAGAGAGAGAGAGAGATTTGGGGAAAAGCTGTTGCAGGTAGGGATAAAGCTGGGGATGAATATGTATCTAGGGAGGAATAACTGCATGCACTAGTACAGGCTAGGGACCAACCAGGTGAGAAGCAGCTTTCCAGAAAGAGACCTGAGAGTCCTAGTAGATAACAAGTTGACCATGAGTTGACAAAATGCCCTCTGTGGCAGAGAAGGCCAATGGTGTCCTGGGCTGCACTGGGCAGAGTGTTGTCAGCAGGTCAAGGGAGGCGATCCTTATCCTCTGCTCAGTGCTGGTGAGGACACATCTGGATTGCTGAGTCAAGTACAAGAGAGACATGGAGCTACTGGAAAAAGTCCAATGAAAGGCCACTAAGATGATTAAGGCTTTGGAGCATCTCTGATATGAAGAGAGATAGAGAGAGCTGGGACTGTCTGTTCTGGAAAAGAGAAGGCTCAGGAGAAATTTTTTTTTAATAATGGTAAGGTTGATCAAACACCGGAACAGTTTGCCCCAAAGGGGTGTGGAGTCTCCATCCTTGGAGATACTCAATACCCTACTAGACACAGCCCTGAGCAATCTGCTCTATTTGATCCTGCTTTCAGCAGGAGAGTTGTACTGGACAGTCTCCAGAGGTCCCTTCCAATCTCAAGTATTCTGTGATTCTACAAATAAGCAGGAGAATCAAACTGTTAACTGTTTTAGGAGCTCCGATTATTTTTTTCCTGAGCTTACTACAGCTAGGTACTAATCTGTGACTCTGACCCTTTGACTCTGAAACCATACAGAAAAATCAAAAGAAAACCATGGTGCCAAGTATTTCTGGCAACTAGCAGAGCTATAGAGACTCTTATCCTTAGCTATTTCATTATAAGCAGTAGCCTAAACTTCTGATCTGACTAAATAACAGGATTACACTGAAAACCAGCATGATACATTGGCTAACTACCTCTTTCTCCTCTCACAGGGACTGAATGGCTTAAGAAAGTACACTCTTACAATGCCTATAAAGATCTCTGATCTGAAATAGAAACAGTAGATGCCTCTGCTCTGAGATCTAGAAGTCTTGAATTCAGGCCACACAAGTGATCCCATACACCTCGTTACAAAACAGTGGCCCACATCAACATTTGGAGAACCTCACCACAAAATTCCAAGCAGGCTCCTTGGGCTCGCCATGAGATAAATCTAACATTATCTGAAGCCAATTTTCAGATTTCCCCCACCTGCTCTATCATTTTGCTCTCCTACACACACGCAACTCAGAAAGCGTATCTGCAAGCTTCTCTGTAGCCTCTTGTGAAGGCTCAGGGAAGCATGCCCACCCAGCCTTGCCTTCAGTTCAGATAATAAATGGGTAGGGAATAGGAAAGATGCTGCAATTAAAGACAGTAACTAGTGCATCCTTCATTTGGAAACAGGGCTTATTACTTAGAAACCTGTACTCCGGATCAAAGTACAAGCAGATGGATTGTAAGGTTGAAGGTTTTCTGTCACCATATGTTGAGGGCTGTGTCTGAATCATTTGTTTTACTGGCACCCTGGTAGTGAAATGAAGGAATTAAAAAGGAGCCTACAGCATCTGTATGCTTCTGCACTAGTAAACACCAAGACTCCACTTCTGAATAACTAAATGATATTTACAGTCTATGCAGCAGTAGGAAATACTAATGATAGGGTTGTATGAGATAAGACCTGTGAGTAAACCCCTCCAAATTAGGGCAACACCTAAAAGCATTGAAAGTTGTAGCACTAACTACTCCCTACTTATAAATTATATGCAGGAGAGACATTCGGCCTTCAGAATACAAGAGCAGCTGAACTCTCTAAATAGAGGGCTTTGAACCTATAGTTTGGGGATTTTCAAGGGTTTATGGTCTTGTAAAATTAAATATGAAAAACAAGTCTGCTGTCAGCAGATTAAAATTCATAAGCTTGGACTGCAAGGTTCTGCTGGAAAACATTTAATGCTCCACAGATTGAAAGAGATTGAAACTGATTGAAACCCACTTTTCTACGCTATTAAGAATTGCAATTCTTGTAGCACTAGAAATGCCATTTTCTCTAGCTTTCTTCTAGAGTCTCAATTTGTGTTAGAACTAGCAAAATCAAAAGTATAAGTAGTCACATTCATTTTTTAGGTGCAATCAATAACTTCAATTGGTAAGGAGGATTTGTATAAATAAAATGCAATTTCTAAAAGTATATACTAAACTTTCTTACAATGTCTGATCTGAAATCCACAGAAATCAGTGGGAAAATAACCCGTTGATTTCAATAAAGTAGTTTTGTTTGGTGGTTTCCAGCCCCAAAGGGTCGCATCTTTTCCCTATGTATTTTATCATTTAGTAACCCAGTAATGAAAAATAATCATCAGGCAGTGAGGGTTCCAACATGTCAGAACTGTCTCTTGGGACCTGACCCACACTTAACTAAACATACCCATTGGCTTCAACATATGTTTCTCAGGCCCTGGAGATTTTCTGCGCTTCTATCATATTTCCCATTATGAAGCAAAACTAAGTTACACAAAATACAGTAACAGAAAGTTATTAAAAAAACAGAAAAAGAATGAGACTGGTGGATATTCAGGTGGACAAATAGAATACAGGCCAACCACCCTTTCAGGGAATGACTGTCAGCTGAGATCAACAATCATTTTTAAGAAATTTTATGTGATTGGGAATTCCCAGTCTCAGTGAATTACTCTATCAGCTGACTCATCAAGGTTTCCTTGACTGTGGAAAGCAAAGCCCTTTCCTTCCCATTCATCTTTGTGGTCAGGGAATAAGCTTTGTGCAAATGGGTAAAAGTGGGAAGACATACTGCACCAGACTACAGGCTCATGAGGTTCCGATTCAGCAAGCTGATTAAATTAATATAGCACGAGCTTACTCACGAACCTTCTAAGACACCTAGCTGGCGCAGGGCCTCAGACAGGCACGGAAAAGCCCAGAGTGACAGCACAGAAAGCAGACCTCCTTATTGCAAATATATGTTGGTGATTCAGAATCACTGATCAAAGAAATTAACGTTCACTGTCCTCCATTTTCTCTGTAAAGCAAGTTTTTTTCACCATAACATTTTCTGAAGATCTCAAAAGCAACCTTCGAAGTCAGAAGGAAACTCTGTGGGTATCTAGTCTCTTGCTCAAAGCAGCGTCAACTTGAACATCAGATCAGGTCGCTCAGGGCATCCAGCTGAGTTTTGAGCACTTCCAGGGATGGAGATCCCACAACACCTCTGGACCCCCGCTACATTGTTTGACCACCCTTACTGTGAAGGATTTTTTCCGGTACGTCTGATCAAAATTCCTGTGTTGCAGCTGTGAACATGGCCTTTGGCCTTTCCCTATACACTTCTGGGAAGGGTTTCACTCAACTTATTTCTCATTAACAATCAGTATCTTAAAAACATAACACAATTACCTATCTTTGACCAACCCACAGACTCCCAATTATCAGCCATAACTCTAATCACTGCATAGGACTCTCTTCCTGAAAATAGTAAAAATGAATTCTTGTCAGCATCGACTGCCATATAAATTGCTACAGAAGTTTAAATGACCACAGCTAATAAAGACAAAATGCCAGCTGTCAAAATTAATTTGAATATAAGTTACTATGTAAAGAAAAGTCCATAGGTTAGCTAGCCCCTTCCACAGAATAGTTCATGCAGTGAAAAATATAATTTTTAGCCCTTCCCTTTGATTCTCTGGCTCATATAGCAATTAATGAGGATTAAAGTTACACGTACGTAAATTTGAAAGGTCTCATTCACAAAATAAGCACTAATAATAAATTCAGAAAGGAAAGGAGATCTGGAGACTCTCCAGCAGTGTTATTTTGAACAATGAAACAGATCTGATGGTGTAAGTAATCTGGTTGGACAGAAGAGGAAAGGGTTCAGAACAAAGTGCCAGCAGTGTAAACGGAAATATAGACATACTGACAGTTCAAAAAGACTCGTTACCATAGAACTAGCTGGATCAGTTACAAGCGGATACAAGAAAGTCACTGATGAGAAATTGAGACATCTAATATATGACAGAATAATGTACAGAAGCGTGCCTCAACTATACAGCTTCATTTCAGTTAAAGGAGGGGGAAAAAAAAATCACAATAACTGAAGCACTGAGGGATGTTTGAATGTGCTCAATTCTGAATGTTGCAAGAAGTCCCGCTGAAGTCAACAAGTTCACATGGTTTGCAAAGCATCTTTCAGAGGCAGCAACTAGAATAGGTATTTTCTATTATTATAAGTACAAATCTAAGATTCTCCCTTGTTCCTTTATCATATAGTTAATGTAATCAGTCATCTCTTACTCAGAGTTCCTACCGTCTTCCCTCTTACACTGTGGTAATACACTGGAGAACAGAAAACTAGAATTCGTTAATATGGAAGACAGGAGACTGAACAGAAGCGAAGATCAAAATAACTTCTCAGGAGGATGAACACAGACAAAAAAGTCCTAAACTACTGGAAAAAAAGTAGATACTTTTGAGTGGACAGGCGGTATAGATTTTTAAATATAATTAACCAAAGACTTCTTTATTTACATTCATTGGATTTGTATCAGTCACAGGGTGTCCACAAAGCTAATTTACAGAAAGCTTGTAAGTAAGGGGTGGATATTTTGTAGTGTTTATAAAACCACACTTTTTAGGACACGGTGGTATCTTAACATGATAATATTTTATTGGGAACTGTGTAGAAGCCAGAGAGAAAACAGACTCTTCTATATACTGACACACTGTAACAGCTAGCCCCACTGTCATCCCCTTAACCTCAGCCTTGTTTCCTTAAATATGCATCCTCGAAACCTTCCCTTGAAACTCAGCACTGCCAAACAAAAACATTAAATAGTTCCAGTGTTCCCTCTTCCAAATCATGAAGCGAGCATATTTTGTTTAACAAAACATAAAACAAAATGAGTTTTTTAATTTCGCTTCTATTTTCAAAGCCATTAGAGTTGATATTCTAGGCCCTTTTCGCACAACCAAAAGTGTTAAAAATGTATTTTAAAAAAGTGAGGAAAGAAATGCCAAAGTTCATATTATCCTACAATAACATGTTTCCAAGAGCTGAGGATTTATGAACAGTACTGAATAACAAGAAGCCCCACTAAAGCTTGGCTATTGGGTCTCGGAAGCCTGCTGTACTGCTATTTAGATGATTTTTAAAAAGGTAGCTGTAAGTACAGGGACAAGATATTCCTATATGGAAAAGTTCATGACCATTAGACCCAGTAAAAAGATGATACTGAGGAGATTGTCTCAGTATGACTGTGCAGTTTCACAAAGAAAAATTATATGGAAACACAGGGTCTACATTGCAAACATGGATTCACATACCACACCTGAAGTTAAGTGATACATGCACCCTGTAAGTCCCTAAAATGTAATTGAATCTCTCTCTGATCAACAACTTAACACCGTCCTAGCATGTGATATATATTTGACTGCTTGTCACTAAAAGCCATTAAGATGTTCTTAAACTTTTCCCATTTCAGTTCGCTGCTTGTGCTGAGCAATTATCAAATGAAATACAGGAATAAAAAAAAAAGTTATCCACTATAGGGATACGTGTTTTCTCTCTTTTAAAAAAATCATGGTTATTGAAGGGAAAAATCAAAACAAAACAGTGTTTGTCTTAAGAAACTCTGAAGCCTTGCAGTTCAGTTACTTAAGTGAGAATCTTAAATAATTAAAGCTTAATCACACTCTTCCATTCCACCATACTTTCCAAGACAGATAGAGCCGGAACAGAATCAAGTGATCCCAGCACTCAGGTGTGGCAGTCACAATCATGCCATCAAACTCTCCCAGTTGAAAGCCTTCAGAACATATTTGGGCCAAAATAATTGTTTTAAAAATTCTAACCAGTTCTGAACAACAAGACAGACTACGAGTCCAAAACTTCACTGTGTTAATCCTCACATCATCACCTACACACATATAAAATGCATTTGAAATGATAACACCCTACTATCCACTTAGCAAAGGCCCACTGACTGCCAACTACAGGGAAATGAAAAAGCGATTAGCGTTCCTCAGTTATACTCAATTACACTGAAATATGTATATAAACACATGTAATGCTTGGAAGAGTTTATCCATTTACCAATATAACATATTGCAAACTGCTCATTTTACTCAACAGATGGCTATAATGGCTTTTCCTGCAGCATAAAAATGATCCTAGAAGAGAAGCTGGTTTCTGCTGCTAATCCAAAGATAGGAACATCAAGAATGAAAGTGAGGAAGAACTTCCAGTTTATCATTCAGTTTCTGCATTTGCAATGCCAGCAGTAAGCAGAGTTACTGAAAGTTGGCTCAAGGCCTCTTAACAGCATGAGCAAAACTGAGTTCTGCTGGCTACTAAAGAACATTCCTGGGACCAAGCTCAGCCTAAAACTAGGACAGCACCTTAAGGTCAAGGTTGCTGACTGCCAGGTAAGGAGAGGAGCCAGGAAAGAAGTGATCGATACTGCTGTGAGTAGTTGCTCCCTCTCTCTCACTTTACAGTAGCTGCTCCCCGAACATGCTTGCCCCCTCTTTTCAGCAACAACCCGGGCAATGGCCTGCTTTGCCTACTGACTAGAGTCATCCATGTAACTTAAGCCAAGCATGCACTGCCACTGTTGCAGCTAAGTCAGCTGGGGATGCAAACACACAGCAGCTCCAACTGTGGGCGCATGAAAACCCTAAAGTAAAAGCAGCTCTGCCAGCCAAACCGCACTTTTATTTGAAGGGTTCACTTCTTTTCTAGATTTGTTTCCACTAGGTTTGTCCAACTGTCCACCATGAAGCTTTATATGTGTCCCTCTAGGAGTACCTCACAATTTCAGTACTGCCATATTGCTGTGGACTCAGTCTCCTAAAAAGCTGATAGCTATTTTTGGTATCAAATTAATTTACTGAAGAATTGCAGTATGTTGCCAGCTCAGATTTCTGCAGCGCCAAACCTACCACTGCTGCCAGTACCTCTCCATTTCTGTGCTACAGTGTCCACGCTCTGCAGTAACAGTGCCCTAGGACCTGGTGGTGGTAGTTCTGTAGTGTGTTGAGATGCATGATGCAGCCTTATACAGACTCTAACATGGGCTGTGGAAGCAATGCAGCTTTGTTAGGAACATGTTATAGTGGAGCTACTTACTCTCAACAGAGTGCCAAGGCTTTGGCTTAATGTCAGTTTTGAAAACAAGGTTCTAGGAACCCAAGTCACCAAGAGTTTCCAAATATTTCTCTCCCCCTCTAGATTTCTCAGGACATGAGAAACATCATTGTTCCCAACTACTAGTATAGATACAGATAAGAAGGACATAAGGTACTCGCAATGTCTTTTTAAAATTTTTTCCACAGCAGGATTGTCTCTTTAGCTCTTCTGAGAGGAACCTATGAACATACACAGCAACTATGCTTTCCTGGTGAAATCTGAATGTCACCATCAACCTTTGTTAGCATACACTGACAACAAGAGGGTAAAATAATTCAGTTCTGCTTGTTATTATGGAGTTTCCATGTTCTTGTGTGTGCATGGGGTGGGAGTGGGGGGAGAGGGACAGTTTCTCAGTTCCTAAATAATGCACACAGAAATAAAGTAAAATCCAGTAATGAGTTTTGTCGTCAGTATTGACAGAAGTTCCACTGCCAAAAGCCACACAAATAAGAGCACAAAAATTGCTGGTCTTGGCAACACCACCTGGTAAAAGATCATTTCATGAAGTTTACATAAAGCAAACAATACTGCTAAGATTTGGGCATATACTGCACAGGGCTTCACCTACATTCATCTATCTTTAAAGGATAAATTTATGAGGTGAGCCACCCACTGCAGCTGCTAGTAAAAATAACAGTCAGAAAGCAGTCCCAATTACCCCAAAGTGATGGCACTCCACTGAGAAGAGATGCAAGAGGCTGGTGTTGAAATCCCAGCCAGATGTTCCCACTTCACAATAATTGCAATGGTCAGATTACCTAAGACATGGTGCTCTATGGACTGAAAGTTTAAAGGCATTCCTGGGTTTTCTCTCCAAATCTGCAAAACTGATAATTCCCCACCACAGCTGCTTTGTAGAAACTCATTCATCTGCTATCATAGGAAGTATAAAGATAGAAAATTTCAACTGGCAGTCAGTCTTTAGTTGTTCAAAACATTCTTTTGTATCAGCACAAGAGGGAAAATAAAGCAAAAGGATCCATTACAAATCAGATAAAGCCCACTGAATTTCATTCAAGGATTTATCTTTATTTTTAAGGGAAAGGTAACATTGTGCATTGTGTTGTGGAGAGGCTGGGTGCTAATATTTTTAAGTCTGTACCTTCCATGAAATGCACTTGAGGAGTTTAAGTTATTTACTGCATCAAAACAATGCTTCTTGAAAAGAAAGAATATATGCTCTTTAAAATTACCAAGACATTTTCTCCTGCACTGACAAAACAGTAAGAGCCCAAAGTGTGTGTAAATTTAGCTTAAAAGTGAGGTTATTTTAAACCAGCCGATAGGAAAGGGATCCTTCTGTACATGCTTACATTTCATTGGGATGACTGTACTCACCACTCCGGACACTAATTCCGCTGCATTCTTTGCTCTTTGTTAGACACAGAATGAATTCTGCACAATACAGCAAGAGCACTGTGGATGCTCAGTAAATATTTTGCAGTGAAAACATACTCCAAGAAACAGAGAGCAGAACACTACACGAGCACTGAAGAACATATCCTGGGACAATACATAAAACCCTGAGCTTTCCATGGAGAAAGGACAAACATGATTGATCTCCCAAACAGAAATGTATGAACTTTCCTGTACTGTTGATAAGCACACACAAATTGCAAAACATCAGGGAGACTACACAGACAAGGAATAGCAAAGCAGACCACCATGAGGTAATAGTCCACATTCACCAGGTGAATATGGAAAGAAGATAATCCTGACGGCATGGATAAGATGAAGTAGCATAAGCAAAGGACAGGGGAAAGAAAACAAGCATTTTACTTGAGCACAACCATAGGTTGTTGTCCAAGTTGCTGGTTGTTTGAAACATCAAAAATAGTTACAAGTCCACTAAGCCTGAGTAAGAGAGCTGTCAGCACTTCACCTAAAAGCGATGCTTAGAGTTCTGGAAAAAATAAAGGTGCAAAGCTGCAATATCTGGTTGTGCCTGCCACTCCCTCCACACGTGCTGCACACTCTGCACCTGACTGAGAGGAACATCTACCACCACATTCTTGTTCTCACCCCCCAAAACCAGAAACACCGAAACAAGCCTGCCCAGAATTGTTATGCTCATGGAGAGACTGACATTTCCAAAGACATGCTAGAGAAGAGTAGAAGCCCACAGAGAAGTCCTGGTAGACATCCTGTGACACAAAAAAGAACTTGTGATGACTAAACCAGTCTCCAAGCACCCACAAGAGCTGCCAAGAACTAAAGAAAAAACGAAATTGAGAACATGCTACAATCTGATCACTGCTAAGAGCACAAAGCAATCTCTTTCCTGTTTAAGTATTTATATCTGTTTTTTAACTTTAAAACTAAAAGAAAAGCCATCAGGCACTACACATAGCTATTTCTAGAATTAGCCAACATGCATATTGACAGTAACCAAAATATCACTGTACAAATATTGATGTGACATCCAGATTGTTCTTTAAATACTCCAAATATTCAAGATATTTAAAACATGCTCTGTGTTTATCTGTTTTTACCCCTGATCTGCACTGATCCAGTGCAGATAGGTCCAATGATCAGAGAGAGATTTTTTTCATGATTTTAAGAATGGTATTGTCATAATTTCACGTAACTACTTGTTTGATGCATGAATATGCTTCAATTTACACAAGTGTGAGGGGAATACAGACAGAAGATATTTGAAAGGCTTTTATGGGCATGCTATACAAGGTCTCAATTTCCTCTTTGTATCCTCAAGTTCCCCCCTATGCTAGCAGAAGATTTAGTTTTTATTTTCTTGTCTGTTGCCAGCACTCCCAACAGACAAAGCTGCTCTACGGGGAGGAAAACAAAAAACCTAGATGAAAGCTAAAGAGCATGGTTTGTCATAAATGCATATTGCCACAATATCAAAAGCATATTCTCAATAACAGATCTTTAAATGCTTCAATGACCTAGTAAACATTTTCCTTCCTTTCTTCTTCAGATAGGTCTGTGCTATTCAAAACCAGCCCTGGGCACCTATGGAAAGATGCACTAAGAAGTTCTAAAACTTTCTGAAAACATCTGCTCTTTCTGTACCCTCTTATTTCATCAGTCATAAGCACTGTCTGCCAATTACAAACATTACAGCAATTCAGATGTGAGCTGGTAAATGATGCATGACATTTTTTATGCTGTGGAGCAAAGATGCAAGTTTTACCTAGTACTTCTACCCCTGCAAGAATTAGGTTATACAATAACCAGGTGTTCAACCGCTGCTGCACCAAGTCTGTAATGAGACTGAATATGCAGTCACATCAGCGTCTTAAATTGCTTCAACTTTGGAGTAAATACATCGACAAAGACTGACATGGAATATTAAGCTGGAGTAACACATCAAAGTAATCTGCTGATGTGTAATAGGAAAATCATTTCTATACTTCACTGAAGAATTCTTCAAATGATTCATTTGTGTGATATGTTATTAAATGAAGCACATAAAGAGAGACATCTTAAACATTAACTTAACTGAAGGTAGAAAGAGTACAAAGATTTAATACTTTCAAGAGGAAAATCCTACTTCTTATCATGAGACTTAGCACAAGCTAGAAAACATGGCATGAAAATAAATTTCCTAACTGAATTATCCTTTGTGCAGGATCTTAATTTCCCCTTGTCAGGAACATGGGCACTTCGCAACACGGTAAGAGAACGGTTACCGTCAAGTGATTACCGCAGCAACTTTTTTTTTTTTTTTTTTTTTTTTATTTAGCTACTACTTCAGATACGGAGTTTGAACCTGCTTTTTCCATTCCCCCTCTTTTACAGCTTCTGAGCAGTTTATGTTCTCTCCATCTGTGCTAAGTACTTTACTACTATCTTTTCCACTTTAGGTTTGTGTCAAGGTAACACTTCTACGTGAGACAAGTTTTCTAAGATAAATCTCAGAGCAGCCTGAATATACCTACATCACATTAGACAGTTATATCCCAGAGGAACTCTTTAATTCTAAACTAATGACACCTGACATGATACTGTTTTTCTACCACCTTCTCAGAAAAGGTTATAGCCAAACTATTGCACTAGATCTTCTATAGACTTAATGCATAGAAATTGTCTCAGAGTAATTTAGCTCAGAAGGGACCTCTGGAGGTCTCTATTCCAATTGCTAGTTCAAAGCATGTCCAGTTAGAGCAGACTGCTCAAGACACTGCCCAGTTCAGTTCTGAGCATCTCCAAGGATGGAGATCCCATAGCCCCTCCAGGCCTCTGCTCCCATGTTTGACCAGTCTCCCTGTGAAGAATTAACTGGAATTTCCCTTGTTGCAACTTTTGTCTGTTACCACTCATTTTATCATTGTACTTCCAAGAAGAGTCTGGCTCCTCCTTCTCTATACCCTCCCATTAGGTGAGTGATGAGAGCACTAAGATACCTGCTCACCTCCCTTTTGCCTTCTCCTCTCAAGACTGAACAAACCTCATCCTCAGATCCTTTCAGGGCTCCCTGGGACCTCTCTGATTTACTTGGCAGATACCTTAAACAGCAAGTGCCAACAGAGCTGCATGTATGAAGCTGTTTACAGGATGCCATTTGTAATGCATCACAACTTTGGTTGGTCAAACAAAACTGCGAGCTCTGAACATCTCTCATCAACAAATTACCTATATAGAAACTACTAATACAGAGACAAACATCTTTTATGGAGGTGTAGTACTTCCCATGCATTCCTTTAACGGACAGTCAGGAAAGGCAAAACAAATAAATGTGAGTTTAGCTTGGGTTGTTTTGATGAGAAAGGTGGCTTCTTAGAACAGAATGATAAATAAGGAAGATATTTACAACATTTGTTTAAAACCGCTTTTAATCCTTTGTATTTCTGGAGTTCCTGAATAACTCCTTTCAGTCAGTGAACATATGGTATCTGCAAAGGTTTGGTTCCCCCCCCCCCCCCCCCCACTAAGGATTTTGTTGAAAGATTGTACTGAGGAAGTGAAATATTTAGACTTGCTTTTACCTTCCAAGTGTTTCAAGTGGATTACGATTTCTCTCTGCAATATTTTAAACTTTTAATTAAAATTGCTGTGCAATTGTAAAGGTATTAATCTTTCTTGTTTCTCTAGAGGTTTTTTTCTCCACATGTGCTGCCCTTTACGATTAGTACTTCTTATTGCACTGGGCAAACTACTTTGAGAACTCAGCAGTTTTCTAGAAAAAATAATATCTCCAGCTTCAGCCTGATGCCCCAGATGAAAGCATTTCACATCTGCCCATTATATAAAATTATTTAGGAAAGCCAACAGATGTTTGGAAACTAAGAGCCTTTATTCATCTGTATCAATCTGTTTGATAACAATGTCATAGTTTTGTTATTTGCTAGATAGGTTGTAATTTGGCAATTTGCTGGAACCCTCACCAACCTATGTATGCTGGCCTTGCCTTTCCTCAGTAGTAAAAGCAATAACCAAAAACTAGCCCAGAGCGGAAGCTATATTTTTTTTAGTCTTATCTCTAGTTTTCTCATCTTTGATTTCTTACTTTTGAAATCTGTTCTTTCTGTTTTGTATTCTCAAAACAGTAGTCTCAAACTTCCCTAAGAGCAGAATAAAAGCTCTGGGCCACCAAAATTTCATTTTATTTTCCCCATCTACAAATAGACAGTTAATACGATCCTTAGAATTATGCAAGAGTCTGCATATAAGTTTTCCTGCCCAAAAAAGTAACTGAAAGATGTTTCCTCAAAAACTGTAAAGTAAAAAAACCAGGTTTCTTATTAAACTAAATTTAGTCTAACAAAGGATAAAAAGCCACAAATTTTTTTAAGTGTATGAAAATTCAAAATATTGTGCCCAAATACCACTGTATTTCTCACCCAGTGTTCAGGCATTTAAATTCTTGCTATAAAAAAAATTATATTGCAATCACTCCATTTGCAGCAATGTATTTTCAGGAAATGCTAATCTTCATTTATAATAATCTAAACGCAAGAAACCTTTGAAATTACCCCTCATACGCACTGACACTGAAAACTCCTAAGCTGACGTACCAGAAACCCCAACCAGGAGGAACTCTGCCCTACTCTGTCATTCCAATGTTTTTCTTTTCTTTTTTTTTTTTTTTTTTGCAATACAAAAACATAATAGTGAATACACATATTAAACAATCTGTAAAGCTATATTGCCTAACTAACAACCAGCAGCCAATTAGCTGATGTGAGAACAAAACCAAGTATTTACTGAAAAGGAGGAAACATTTCAATCTAGTCTGGCTTAGCCAGTTGTCTGACCTTATCTTGCCTGGTACTAAACTGGCAAGTACTTATCACTGCATCATCAAAATTAGGACCTGTCATCAAGAGAGACTGAGTGTTTCTCTGTATTCAAAAAATTTTGTTCTAAGAGGCTGAAACAGGCTACCCAAAAGTGTGAGCTCATTTAAACTACCCTGCTCAGAATGCCAAGTTGTATCTAAACTTCTTAACCACACATCCCTGGATGCTCAAGAACCTCAACCGTGTATCTCCTGACACCCAAGAAGCTCAAATCCCTGAATAGCAAGTAACTCAAAAGATGACACAACCCAAAAGACCACACTCTTCCTCACCTTACCCCCCCTCCCCTTTATGAAAATGGATTGCTGCTGCTTATTTTTTGGTTTGCTACTGCTAAAATGGCTTTCCCAACCTAGTCTTTCATGTATTCTTCATTGCTAAGCTTTTTACAGTTCTAGTCTCTGCCTGAAACAACACTTTCTAGTTATAAATCTGCTGCCTTTTTTTCCCCCCTCCTCTTCTCCTTTACCACTGTCCTCTGTAAGAAATTGGCCATTTCAGTCCCCATCATGCACAGCTATTATGCAATGTCACACCACACAGACAGGTGAACCCCTTAAATAATTAGGTTTGGCTTGATATAGTCCTATGACTATCAGAACTGAAACATGTTATTAATGCAATTCATGGTGGAAAGGGTATGGAAAATATGAGCTACATGTTGAGGACTTGTTGCACTCTACATCTATCCATGCTTACCTGTATCGGTCCAGTTCATTCCTAACATTCAAATCAGCAAGATCACAAATGCACAAGTGATTATACTCGTGAGTATGGGATCTCCCCACAGGGAGAAAGCAGCACCTCTAGCTAGCTGTCTTCCTACTGATCACAAGGAGTCAAGAAAGATATCCCTTCCACAAACTACACTTTAGAATAAGGGAAAATATCTTCAGTTGGTAGGCAAATTCATCTAGACACATCCTTTTCCCATAGAATTTTGCCCTTCATGCTGTTTGTGTTTAGCTAAATAACCTTTGGGATTTTCTACACTCCATCAAGAGCCACTTAGATCAAGAAATCCTTTAGACACAAATTACTGCCCAGGCTCCTCCATTCACAAATTGCAAGTCAAGACACAGTGCATGTATGGAGTGATGAAGCTCCTTCACTGACTTGTTGCCTGTAGGACTCCAGTAAGAGCTCCTTCAAGTAATCACGAGGACAGCAAATGACTCTACCCTTCAAAAATGCACCCCAGTCTTTCCAAACTCTGAGAAGGCAAGGCTAAAGCTCTTCTCTTTTTACCTGAAAAAAAACCTGCCCATGTCTTCAGACCAGATATTAGGGGCTAAATGCTCAGGTGCTGTGATTGGACAAAACTCCTGTGAAATCAAGAGGGTAGTGGAGTAGAAAGGAAATAGTGCTTTTTCCAGTAGTCAGTGAACTGGCCCTAAGGTAAGATTTGGGATATTCGTTTTGTCCTCTACTGCCAACATGGTAGCTGTACTCATATACTCTACTCTTCCATGATTAGAAAAGAAGCGTATGAGACATCCTACAGCTCCTCTTGCTGATAATCAAAACAGACAAACAGCTTCCCTTTAGGAGTGACAGTGAGGTTTGTCCATGGCCGGTCCTATATCCAACTCTGAGCCAGACTAAGCACAATCAACATCAACATCTCCAGAGCCAGAAGCTTGACTCTGATAAAGGCAGTATTTTGCCAAAGTGTAAAATACCTAGACACACCTTTTAATGCACTTACCCAATTATTCTAGGGTGTTTACTGAGACAACTAGTGTCAGTGCGGCAACGTATGGTCAAGGAGTACTGCAGAAGCCAAGGGAGAGGAAAGGACACAGACCTTCAGAGGTCATTATGAACACAGCAAGGTGTTCCTGCCCCTAACCAACCCATTAGCGGGATTTCAGACAGTACACTGCAGGATTGAAACCCTTAAAAGAACAGAATACAACATTCCCCCTCCAAAAACAAGGTAAGCAGTAGTTCTTGTGAAACCCTTTTCAAAACTGTACACTTCTGATTTACCCATTGCATTTATTTTTCTTTGTTAAACTTGTGGCCCTGACTCTCAAAGATCCCTTCTGTCCTGTCCCTACCTTGGCCAGCTCCCAAATCTTTTTTGGTAGTATACAATGTTGTTCACTTTGACAGCTTTGGATAGATGAGTTTGCTGCTCTAGAATTAGATTTAATAGGTAAGAGGTGGAATTCAGAGGACATACACAGCATGGCACTAACATTCTCCATCTCTAACAAGAATGGTTGCTCTTTGAGATGTGATAGAATTCATTAAGCTGACAAGAGAGAAGGATATAGTTCTGGACTGCCGAGTCAACTGTATCCAGTAAAGATAGGCTTCCCTTCACAAAGTCTGCAGTCTGCTCCAAAAATGGTGATGATTACTACAGATCATAATTATACCAGGCCCATTTACCCTCACTTGAAAAAAAGAAAGAAATGAGGAAATCTCTCTGCAGCTCCCCTTCAGAGCAACAAACAACAAAACGCTGTTAAAGGAGGTACTTTCTATGCCACTGAAAGAAAATCCACTTTCCGTGAGATTTTGGCCACATAAAGTCAAATCAGAATGAAGATACATCACCAGCTGGCTAGTCACAAGTACATAATAAAAATGGAAATCAATATTTATTGAAGAATGTTGTTTGCTACTTAAATTTCATTGAACAGCAAACACACTGTGCACATTACCACCTTCTTCCTGGACATTCTGCAGAGGAGAGAGACAAAAATCCATTATATAAAGTATCCATTCAAAACTATTTGCTCAGTCATAATCATTTTATGGCTATGGAACAGTGTCTCCCTGCTGTTTCTCTAGGATTCCAAAGGCTCTCCAAGCCAGAGACTTTTCTCATTTACTGAGGTGCTCCAGTAACTTGATTTGAGAGTATTATCCCTAGAAGAGCTGCTGCATACTGAGCAAGAAGATCAGACCCTTACAGTAAATTTATCACAGAAATATGGAAAAGGGATGTACATGTCAGAAGATACATACTTGTTGCCAGTAACCATTTTCCAATCAGATCAAAATGACAAGATCCTCTCTTTTACATTAACATCCTTTGATTAAAGGATAGGCAATACAGCTGTGCAGATTTTCAAACCCTTAAAATGTTCTCCAGTGATATCCTAATGCTTCCATCACAATTAGATACAGCCTGTGCTACCAAATGCTTTGGTCTTTGTTATTCCCTTGGTTATGGAAGAAATTGATTTTTCACCTAATTTTAGAATGTTTACAACACTGTAAATTGCATTATGAGATTGGAACATAAATCTTTACTGTTCAGGATGTTTTTCCACCTAAGGAAAAGTCTAATAAATTGCATAAAGGATCACCCTTGAACAGTGAAGCCACCAGACAAATACCAAAAAAAGCCCACCCTTTGTTTTGCATGATTTAGTCTCTAAAAAAGACAAACAGAAAAAAATCCTTCTAAAAGTAAAAGATCTGCTTCAGCGCCGCTCAGTAGTCAGTTACATGTCTTGCCATCAATTAAGTCATTGGAGAAGGAAGAAATTCCAGGCCAAATTTTATCTTAATTCTCAGCCTGCTCCAAAGCCTACTGAAGTCAAAGTAAAGACGCCATTTACTTCAAACAGCAGCAGAGTCCCTGTAACCACATGATTTTGTAGCATTTGATCTTTGGTGCAGCAAAGCTATGGAGTGAGCTATCTGTAAGTCCATACACTCAAAAGGAGCGGTTAAGTTAGCCCCTAAAATGGCAATGGCCCTACTGCTGCAAGAGTCTCACAGGAAAAAATGATCACTTATTAACAGACAGTGTTGTAAGACACAAACAAGAAGGCTCAATTAAGTCCAAATGGCAGGGGGGTTTTTCAGGCATTTCCTGATCCTTGAGTTGTTTGGCTTTGCCACGTCAATCGTGGGTATTTTTACACAAATTACACAAATATAAATGAGAAATTAAACCACAAATCAGCCAATCCATTCCAACAAACATTTGATAGCACCAAATACTTACAAACAAGGCTACAACAAGACAGAGTTTCTTACTACATGGACATCTGTCGTTCAAGCTAATGTGGAAGCTGACAGCAGCAGCAGACTTTCCTCTTCTGCAGGCCACAGCGAAGTTAAGACTGTGCTGAGATGCAGCCTGCGGGGCAGTCTCTGCTTGTGCAATGGAGCTTTGCCCATCAAAACGCTTCCAGATACGTCACCACACAGTAGAGCAGCTTACTACCTGATGATAGTTGCTTGCACACTACACAATGAGATCTTTATAGTGGGTACACTAAATGCAAAAATTCTTATGCCAAACACACAGCAAAAGCAGCAGAGGTGACAGGAGGTGAGCACTTGGTTAACCAAGGTGGGGTTTTTTGTTTGGGGGGGACGGAGTTAAATAAGCAGCTCTGCTATATGTGCTACATGTACAGCAATGGCAAAAAGAGAAATCTCAGGTCCCACTGCAGACTGCAGAAAGAAACACGGCTCCTTTATTCATCCCTCCTGCACTGTTTTCTACAACCTCTCCCTATCCTGTCTGTTTTCTACCCTTAGCTCAGTCTCCATCTCTGCTCTTCATCCTGGTTAACCAGACCAAATTCATATCATTTCCTTGTTCAGCTGCAAGCCTCTCTGGTCTCACTACCACAACAGGGTATTTTTGTTTTTTGTTAAAAGAAAAAAAGTAATCTTCACTTTTTGCTCCCACTGTCCAAGCCTCCTTGCTCAGCCAGTCCCAGGCACCTTCCTAAATAACCGGTCAAGCCTGTACTTGTCGTCTCTCAGCTCAGTCCTCCTTGCCACCCTAATTCACAGCGCCAGTCTCTCCACTGGTCTCACCTACTCCTCCAAACCCAATCAAATTGTTGCCTGGCCCATGCAACCTCCTTGCCTAGTCTACAGCTCTCCTTCCTTGCCACCAGAGGCTAATCTGTTCCTTTCCCCATACACAGCTCTAGCCCCATTCTGCTAAGAGAGGGGAGCAGAGAGCAACTGGAAGCAGTGGGGAGACTGGAGGCCAGGGGAGAAGCCATTACACACAAATCCTGACCTGATCCCTGTATCTCTGGTCTGAAGACTGTGGAGTGGCTTGGAAGCAAAGACACATACATAGCCTGGTGAGCAGTCGGAGGTACTCCAGCACACTCAGAGAAGGTTCAGTCCAGTCTAATGCTCTTTTTATATTCACTTTTTCTGGGTTGATATTCTTTGAAACAGAAGACAATTTCTTAATTTTCAATTCCCTCCTCTAAAATACAGAAAGCCTAGTTTTGCTCAAACAAAGGACCACTGTGTTTTATTAAAAAGGTACAAAAATGTCACTTTTCTAGAACCTTAATTGAGGGGTGTTTTGGCTTTCCTTTATAGTTAGGAGGTGGCATTTGTTATGGAACACAAATTCCAACATAAAAGTTTATCAAAGTCATAAAGAAACTGAGAATGAAATTTTGTAGCGTGAACTGCTAGATGACAATATTAACTGACACTACGCTCTTTCTGTTAACGTAAAGGGATGCAGAGCAATGTCGCGCTTTCCTAAATCATGGGTACTGAAGACAATACAGTGCTGTGATATCTGCAGCAAGAAAAACATCCATTCTGAGGAAAACATCACATTTTAGGTTATTAACATCAAATTATGCTTACAGTAAAGGGAGGCATTTCTCTCCCCCTCCCCAACATTGCAGAAGATAACCGGCCAACCCCCTGAAGCTTATCAGTACCTTTCATTCTTTAAAATAACACTTAAACTAACTTTCATCATCCCTAAAGTTGAACTTCTGGTGGCCATACTGCCTGAAATAATTTTGTGTGACTCATCAATTTGCACAGGACACTGAAAAGGCTCTCCATACTTTGAAGAAATTAAGTGCCTAATTTAATCCATGTGTCTTCCTCTTTTTTTTTTTAATTATTCATTTATCCATGAGAACAGAAGGTTGCAGGTCTGGGAGTTATTTATAGACACAGAAGTGGAGGATGAGACAGAAGTCACTTGCCATTTTTGTTTATTTTGCTGGACAAACTTAGTGGCTGCATGAAGCGAGAAAGCTATTAAAACACTAACTCCTCCTTTTCACCCTCTCCCCCAAATCCAAACTCAACCACAAAAAAACCCCACAAAACAAACACAGTCAAGCAATCACATCATATGAGAACACAAGATCCCCTAATGCCAGAATTGTCACAAGTTTTTGTAGTGGTACCTGGCAGCTCTGTCAGTACTTCTCAGTCCAGTTCATGCACTTATACACTGAGAAGCACTGGGCTATCTGTCAGTCCCAACAGGGCACACATCAGATCAAATGGTGGTGATAGGAGATATCTAAACCATTCACAACTATGGCACAAAGTCAATAAATCTTTTTAATGTTAAGGTATTTGACAGTTCAGCTTTTTATAAAAAAGTAAAAAGGAGCAGCTCATCCGAACAGATGCCATCATGGAGGCTTGGCCCAGGCAACACCCTCCCTCTTAAAGAGCTGGCCAAGAGGGCAGACACCTTATTTACATATACAAAGTGATATGTAATACTAGTTCTCAAATATCCGTTCTAATATTCTTTGAAAAGGCCATGACAAGATACACACATTTTAAGGAGATGTAAAGGAAAATGGCGATTTGTTTGTTAGCTGCTGTGTTTTCTCCTCCCCTTAATATTATTGATGAATGCAATGGGTGAAATGTAAACCTAGCAGGACACTGACATTTTAAAATATGCAATCAATTATGAAAAGTCATGCTGTTTGGGAAAAATTTATCCTGTATTTTCAGTGTGCATTTAGTGACTCTCCCCAAGTTTTTAAGTTAGTCAGATTATTATCCACACTGAAATAGTGACCAGAGGCACCAGAACATCGTGATAGTTACTACAGGAAAAAAATAAGCGCCTTGACCTTATCTAAAGTTTTCTGATGTAAACATCTGAAATCCAGTCTTTCATCCACGAGTTTTCTTTTGGAACCCTCATTTTAATGCGTCTGAAGGACAAGCGGGATTCTGGCCTGTGCTCTCAAGTCCACTCCCACAACTATTAACCCATCCAGTTTATTTAGACTACCTTTCAGAAGTGCCCCATAGTACCTCTCTGAACCTTCCTCCCCATCTCAGCTTCCCTACAGACCAGTCTTCTCGCACACAGTCAAAGCGAGCCCATTCCTGGATGATCTGGATCCCCTTCCCAACAGCTGGGAGGGACTCTCCAGCGCTAGTTCTCCCAGGGTCTGCAATGGTCAAACTGAAAAGCAAATCCTGAGCAAAGACAAGGAGAGAGGAGAAGCGGAAAGGACAGACACCACTCCAGAGAATCCCGTAACAACTTCTTTCCCTTCCAAAACCTTGGGAGAGTTATCTGTCTGCACTCACACCAAGATGAGATGATTTCTTTTTACTTGTGTACAGAGTGGAATATGAAGTGAAAGTAGTTAGAGCCAGAATATGAAGTTAAAGTAGTTAGAGCCACAGGTCTGCAGCCCTGCATCCAGATACATCCATACTTAATGCATCACCTGAATTGAAAGGAGCCTTATCAGCACAACAGTGGCCAGGTTTAAATGTTAGGTATGCAAACAGGTCTTGTTTATAAGAGTGAATCCAGTTCCAACCTCTTTATTGCTCATATAAAGCATTTATTGCACTTGATGGGCTATGAAGAAGGGCAGCCAGATTGATCCCAGGATTATAGCATTGGAACTAATGGGAACTGTTATAAAATTTTAATATATGTCATCTTCCAGACGAAAGGAGACTCCAGGGGGAACCAACCTTTGAGTGCAGAAATTTTAACATGTCAACAGTGGGGTTACTTTTTTCAATACAAAAATGAATGACAAAATTAGAGAAACTTAATATAGTTGTACTGTATAAAAATAACAGGCATAAATTTAAGACTGTTTTTAGACATAGATGAATTTATTGGTTACATCAAAAAAAAAGACAAGAAACACAGGGCCAAATAAAACACTGATATAATTATCATTGATTTCAAGCAAATCTGTGCCAAACAGCAACAGCTATGGAAATAGCTCTGCAAGCGTCATCTCATCTTAACTTCTGATTATCCACCCACAGTATTGACACTCTTTTCAGCACTACAGTCTTCCTTCAATCCTCCATTCACATTCACTATTAGGAAAACACAGCCTGCTCTAAACAAGCAGTATATTCTTCACAAAACAGAATTTCATAGAAAACAAAATTATTTGAGATTAAATAGTTCTGGCTCAAAGAAAAAAAAAAAGAGAGAGAGAGATTCAGAGTAATTTAGATTGCAAAGGACCCTGGTCAAACCCCAAGGAAGGGAATATATAAGAAGTCTAAACCCCTAATTTCAGAATTTCAGAAGCATTTAGCCAATGAAACATTGTGTTGATTGAAAACAAGTTTGTTTTCCATTAAAAAAATGCATAAAAGTTGGTAGTTTCAAATTGATCTTGTGCTGTTTTACCCCAGTTGCTCAGTTCAAAAAAAAAAAAAAAAAAAAAAAAAAAAAAAAAAAACAGCAGTAGTATTCACCATTTCCCACCATCTCTTGCTTATGTGGCTCTACCCAGACTTACATCCACAACAGCTTTAATCCTTTCCACAACAGCAGGAAATTTAAATTCTCTAATATATTTGATGATGGGAATGGTTACAAAAAATAAAATAAATAAAAAACATGCAGCCAGTATACTCAAAAATGTCATTCAAAAAAGTAATTCAACAGTATCTTCAGAGGAACAGCATTCAAGGAACGGATAAGATTCAGAGAGATCAATAGTTCCTTTCACACTAAGAATATTTCTTAGTTAACTGCTACACAGAATATGCTCCACAGTATCATGTAGTACTCCCAATGGTTTTTATTAAAAGTTCAGAATATAATAAGGAAAGTTATATTGATTCTTTTTCCTGGCATTTGAATTTGCTATGAAGATAAGTGTCTGGCACCACTGAGGAGTTGGTGACTGACTTGTGGTAGTAGTGCATTATACAAGCCCACATAAAGCACACACTATCACCCATAACCACTGTATGTTTAAATTAAAACTGAGCTGGTAAATACTTAACCTACGAGACTGTAATACCATAATTGAAATATGTACAGCCCTTAACTACAAAGGTCACATCAAGAAAACAATAGTGAAAAAGGTGTTTTCACCTTAGAGAGTCGCACTTAAAAACACTCCTTAAAAACAACGCTGGAAAGAAAAAGGTGCATGCTTGTATACAACTTTGGGGAAAATCCATGCACTTTTCTGTTCTTACCAACCCTGCACTGGTTGTCGTGCGAGAGATGGCAATGATCCCACACTAAGTCTATAGCAGATATTTTGCGCTGTGTGGTACCATTTGCTGAGGTTTCCTGTTTACTATCCAGATCAATTATCCAGTCACATATGCCTATGCTACACGAGAGACGTGGGGCTTCAGTTATATAAGCACACAAGGTCTAATTATTGACCTAGGTTAAGTAACTAAACTAGGATTAGAAGAATGTTTATCCAGGCATTTGCATTCGAGAAAGGCTGCTGGAAAACAAGCAAAAGTAAAGGTGTGGTTATGTGTGCCTCGGTTCTGTCTAGCTAAAATTTTGACACAATTAGTTTAGGGTGACTGCTAGCAAAAAGAAATTTTAAAGAGTCATTAAATACAGAGCAAGGACAGCTCCACACTGTTTTGATGCCTGACTCCCCATTCATTTTTACCAATGCAGACACAGCACTTGGGCAAGTATCTAATTCTGTAAATGCTTGCCATTAGCTTTTCTTTTAGAATTAGCTTAGACCAGGGAAGGTTGTTCTGAATGACAGCGCAGTAGAAGAGGACTTGGAAAAGCCAACTTCAAATTCCCAGTGCAACTTTCCAACAAAGCTTCAGCAAGTCACTCTACCCTGTTTTTCCATCATGTCTGTATAGAACCAGGGATGAGGAATAAGACAGATCCCCCAAATGACATGATGAAGAAGGGATTGCACAGAGATGGTTCTTGGTTTTGCACCTTCCATTTTGGGGGCTGCATAGGAATTTAATGCTTGAGCTAAAATGGTATTTCCCACCCAACACTGTAATGACAACTTTGGCCACAGCGAGCAATTCTTCAGTTGTTTTTCCATATGCATCTTTGAAAGGCTGTTAACACCAGCAGTGACTCAGAGATCTCAGTGTTTTGCAGAGCCTTACACATATTAGCCAAACAGACTGTATGATACAGAGACAGTCTCAAATAACCACAACAAATAAACTTCATAGGATGACTTCTGCATGGCACTTTAGACCGCCCTACAGAGGAAGGCAGGACTGTATAATTAGCAATATAAATCAAAATCTTGAAAACTGCATGACCTTAATACTTGAATTTGCCATGAAAAATTGCCAAAGCATGTACGCAGTTTTAGTAATTCCTTTAAAAATTGGTTTCTCATTATCTACTTACCTAAATAACAATTTTACCCTTTTCTGAACATAGATTATTAAATTAGAATAGGTTTAACATTTTCTCTTCCTGCAAATGAGTTCCTTGAGACTCAGGAGACCAGAACATGCCTGATGGAACAGAGCAATTCAGTTACTTGATTAAAAGGACTGGGCTGCTCAACAAATAGGACCAGCAAAGGTCCTGTATTGAAGCTTTCATGTGCCAGCCTTTTAATTTCAGAATGACATTCAATAAAGGCAGTGAATTAACTAATCAAAAGGACTTGCACAAGCGAGTTAGAGGTTGCTGAACTTAAACTGAGATAAAAAAGTGTGTGTCTAACTTGAATAAGGAGGATGGTAACATTCACTCACCTCTTTAATGCTTTAAAAGGATGGTACCTGCTGGGATACCATACCAGCTCTTCAGTGACACACTGGGAACTCTTATGCAGGGAAATGGGATAAAACAAAGACTTACTGGGACATTCCCTCCACTCTACCACTTCTGAGTATTTATACCAGTACTTCCAGATCCCCATTTTCAAATTGCTATTTTCACATTTCAAACCTAAATTCAAGAAGCCAAAATAGTAGGGTTACAAAGGAAGTAATGGTACCGTCAGTGCCAAAAAAAGGCACCTCAGGCACAATCATATCAAGGATCTTATTACTATGTCAGTTATAAGCAATTCTCCCCACTATTAATCTAGAGGCAATGGAATTCAACAGTATTAGAAACAGTGCGTTAGTAACAACAGTTACGGTACCAGTTACGTAATATTCTGTGATCATTTTCCAAATATACCTTGAACAGGACGAGATGCAATACAAGTACTATAAAAGCGTTCAGAGCGCATCATTCAAATACTGCACAGAGTTGGGAAGGCGGTGTTTGACATAAGGGACATTAACATGCCCGTTTGACTATGTCATCAAGGGCACCAATTTGCCTTTTTGAAACAGCACAAAGCACCTATCTCCTCTGTCAAGCAAGGGGAACTGCAGACTTTCTGGAGCAGAGGCCAAAGCAAGAACCGAGGAGGAAGGCAGATGGAAACAAATCAGAGCAAACAGAGACATTTTTCCACAAATTTTTTTTTAAATAAATAGCATCCCCACGCACTTTCATGCCATCCTTCAGTGAGTTATTTTATATCACTTGGGGATAACTGAGTGGCAGCACAACATACCTAGCAGCAGGATCACTCTATGCTCTCTATGCTAGGGCTCCGGGGGCAGGAGAGTATGCCTTGTGCTGCCTGCTGACAGCTAACCTACAAGCTTCCTTCTGAAGTTTGTTATTCAAATGCAGAATGAGCTCCTGGCACCAGCGAATTCACTCCAGTGCACAACACTGACGAGCCCTCACATCGGCACCAGAGTCTTGAAGCAGAACTCCATCTTATCATTCAAAATTCATCTTGCACTTATTCAGTCTTTCCAGATTACTCCTTTCAATAGGTCTTCCATCTCCTCCTTTTCTGATTCATGAGCAACATCTGACAGGACTACAATACTCACTGCGACTGGCTGATTACAGTCTCCCAAAGAAAACCCACCTCTCCTCAAAACTGCTTTTTTTCTTTTAAAACACCCACCAGTCATAACATTTCTTCAGCTATGACAGTGTGCATACTGTTTATATTTTATTTACCTCCATTAACATAAAGAGACTTAAATGATGTACAGCAGTGGCTGGGAAAGCATTCTTTGGTCTCCATGCACTTTAGAACAACCTTCCCTTACAGATGACAGATTGAGGTCAGAGAAAGTCTAAAATAGGACACTATTACCACGTACAACACCAGGAACAAGTAGTGCCCTTCCCCCCATCCAGCCCACCCTCAGAGAGTCCCGACTTCGCCACATCTGTTCCTGTGACGCTTTGATGGATCCACACATAGAAATTCTTTGGGGCTTTTATATCCCCTTAGTTTGTAGCCCTGTCTGGTATACAGTCCCGTAAAGAAAATGCCGTTTCTGGGAAAGGCTGGCTTGACTGTAATCAGCAAAGCGCAAGGACTGGAAGACAGAGTTGCAGAAACATTTACGGAATGAAATGTCAAAGCAATGGGGGGGGGGGGGTGGCATCCAATCTCATCACCTTACAAACAAGCAGTCTTAAGGGCAGACCCACTTGCAAGTTTTATTATCCAATTTACTGTAGACACAGTAACAATTTCACTGGAAACGAGCAAGAAGGGCTTTTAGATCTGTTTCTATGGCTGCCACAGATGAGAAAATGACTCATTGCAGAAGTCCTTTTCTGCTTTCTTACATCATTGTTGCTATATCATCAAATCTCTCCTAGTTCAACACCAAAGCAGTGGAACATACTGAACTTTTCCTTCCTCAATTCCATCTTCCCCAAAAGCTGCAAGTTCGGTTTTACTGCAGAAAACCCATAGAGATGTTATTTACCTCAAACCCCAGAGAGGATACAACTAGATGAGTACCTTGTAACAAATGTAAAATGCAATCTGCACAGATAACCCAAGCCCTCACAAAGCCAGCCATCTGAAGTCCTCATTCTGCAACCCGATTAGGGGCAGAATGGATCATTGTGAAGAACGAGCTTGATATTCTGCACAAGAGACAGAGTAATACTTCACCCATGAAGTCTGAAGGCAAGCCCAAAACTTCTCTTCGAGAAGTTCTGACAGGAAAAACTTCTAAAAAGATAGAAATTACAAATAAGATGTTCAAAAACAATGAATTCACTACATCCATAACTAAGTGCTTCCAAAGGTTAACTACTCTCATTATTAAAAAGAAATCTTACTGGGAGACCCTGGTTTAAAAAGTATTTCCAATTGACATGTAATTGGCTTACAATATTTAGGGTTTGTTTGTTTATTTTTAACATAATGAGTTTGCAGTTGTTTTGCTAAGAGATGTTAGTTCTTGCTGTAACGCTGACTTTTTTATAGCATATATTTCATGTAGAGAAACATGCAAATATGAAAAATTAGGACTTAAATTGTTTAAAACACCTTTGCAGATTGCTTCTTCTTTAAAGTGTACTAGAGGTATTTTTAAAAGGGGAGGAAGGGGAGAAGTAGGAAAACCCTCCTATGTGGCACTAAATTCCTGTTGATAAAAAAAAGTTTACTTTTAACTTGGAAAATACAGCTCCTGGAGTTCAATGCGAGTCTTATAGAGAAAAATAGATTGTAAAAATGTCAAGTGAGAAAACAACAAAAGAGATGAGGAAAGAAATTGAATTTTGAATGGAGAGTTGCAGTTTGCCTGCCAGAAAGTTACCGGCATAGTACAGTACATGAGGGTGAAAGGAAGGAGAACTCAAACCAAACAACTATTAGCAATTTGAGGATCATTGCTTCAGAATGGTGCTTGGCAGGACTTGCTGGACAGTTTACATAGAGAAATCTTTTTTTACATAGTTTTGACTGCTTGAAAATAGCTTTTGGCTTGTCCAGCAGGTCCCAGCAAAGCATAGCAAGCTGAAGCTACTTTAGTTGATAAGGCTAGATTCTTATTATGTAAAAGTTTTTAAAATAGTCAAAGCATGATCAAGTGGGGAAATCAACACTGTGCCTTTGCCTACACTTAAAAGTCTTTGTTAGGACATCAAAATGGAAGAACCTTCCTACTGTGATCATAACTTACACTAGGATAAACCAGACCAAACCTACTGCTAGTATAGTTTGATCAAAACAAGCATACTATCAAAAGCACTTCTACACACTCTAGCTTGTATTAATAGACAGAAGATGTACGTGCTGGTGACAAATCAGAGGCTCTAAACAGATGCTGTCTTCTCTAGGCAGCTGCACTGTTTAGATTTGTCATAGTTGCTTCCCTATAGCTCCACTGGTAGAAAGTACTCTAATCTCTTTTCAGCAAAGTCAACGGGCTATGGGCTAATTCAAACCCACCACCACATGCAAAGCAGGTTAAACTAGCCTGATGGATTTAACCTTACGAAAGAAACTAGAAAATTCTTATAAATCTCTTCTGCTGGGAGAGCTGTAGAGGAGCAATCTCTGGCAACATGGCACTGGCAGATATCAGCAGGTGACATCAGCTTCAAACAGAGCAGCAAAATAAACATCTGTTTGCAGCCAAAGATTTCTCTTTTCAACATGCAGCTAAGGCTTAAGCTAGCTCTAAGGAGGTGCAAGGTGGTCAAGAGCATAAACATGGAGAGACTCACAGTAACTTGCAAGCCCTCTTTGGCTGAGGGTTCAGAGCCTAGTAATGGTAGCTTAATTCCTCTTCCTGTGCTTGGAGTTAACTGGTGGCAATTGTGGGAAGAGGTTCACTGAAGTACAGGTAACTAAAAGCCTTATTGAGCAAGTGTATTAGCAGTAGCAACAAAAGCAATCTTAATACCCACTGATAGTCTGCTGGTGTTCTCCTACCCCTTGCCACAGTGAATAATGTGAAGTTCAATCATTGCACTTAAACACAGAAGAATCCTTCCATAAAGTACCAAAGTGTTATTTTTATTTTTGACTAATTAAAATATCCTAGTAAAACATTAGGACATCATATAGGAATACTCAGCCTGCTAAAACCATTGTATAATATCACCAAAATATGCTAGAGGTTAATGAAGGGAAAAAAAACAAAACAAAAAAAAAACCCCAAAAACACTTTCCCTGACTTCTTTGCATGCATTAGTTCTTTGCACCACTTATAACCTACCCCTTAACAGCTATGTCTTAAACTTCGGGAGTTAAAACAGACTTCCTTTCCCTTTTAAACACCTAGTAACAGGTGGAAAAAGAGAACACGCGAACCTGTGAGAGACAGAATGACAGTGGTATCCCAGCAGGGCTAGGTAGTAGCCGATCCTCAGCTGATTTAGCTCCAGATGAGCTGAACCCTTCCATCTTCCCACCAGGACCCACACCTCCACATGCTGGTCTCACCTGGATCCATTCTCCCTCCCAGCCCCCTGAGCTCTCAGCCCAGGAAGCTATGGAGCTCAGCAGTGTCTTGTTTCTCACCTTCAACCCCGTGCAGCTGCCTGTCTTCTCAAACAATAAGCAAAGGTGATGCTGACCCTCAAACATTATTCACTGTTGCGGGCACGTGATTTTATAAATACCATACAGTATTTGAAGTAAAGGACAGGCTAACTGTGCACTGCAACATGATTTAAGTTACTGTCTTCGACAGTCTTCCAAACATTCATTTGGCTGCCAGGCTGGAAAATGCCAAAGCAAATGCCAAAGGTTATTAGAGTATTGTTGATTACAATAGGAGTGTGAAAGTTTGCAGCCATGATAACATATTCAACTTAAGAGAAGAAAATTGAAGATTGAAGACACAATTAAAAAAAAAAAAAAAACCCTTACACACAAAAGCTCTGCCTGTCCATTTATGCAGTTGACAAAGGAGGTTTCTCCCCTTCCCTACTCCCCCACAAAAGTAATTTTTTTTCATTTCAAAGACAGACAGAGAGAAAGAAAAAAAATAATTTAATGGATTTTTCTACATGCATTATGCAAAGCAATTCTGAGCCTAGAGAGAGGTACTGCAGTTTACCTAAATTGACTCTTGAGGGTATTATACTTAGAATGAATGTTTAATAGATGTTAGCTCAGTTGACGAAGTAAATAGCTCATGGAAGACAAATAGCTCTAAATCTCATCATAAATTGGAATTTTTCCACAAGTGCTACTATATAGCCCAAAAGTGTACTCTGTACTACTGAAATATCATTAACTTCTGCCTGCCACATAGTATGTTAGAATAGAAATGAAACAGAATTTTTGGATCAAGCTTTCCGTTCTTTGCAATATGCATAAAACACAACACAGACTTTTTTTTAGGGGAAATACAGATGGCTGGGTGCTGGACTGGAAGTCCAAACATCCCTGTTCTGGTGCCGCACTCTGCCAGAGATTCCTGGTACGATCTCAGACAAATTATATAACCCTGCTGTTCCTCAGTTCCAATTAGTACAGTTTGAGTAGAATTACTTCTCCTCTTTACAGAGGATTTTGAAAAAGCACAGCAGCAATGTTTGTGACTCATTCAAAGACTGAGGCAGCATGAACCACAGATGCATGTTATAAAAAAAAGGAGCAACACTATTCAGCATTTGTGAGAATTCACAGGTTGGTTAGACTGTGACAAAGGCAGTTTTTCTTTTTTTAAATCTCTTCTTCCTTTTCTTGCTGCTTCAGCCTTTCACATAGCCTCTTCCTTCCCTGGGCATTAAAACCTGCTCCCAAACATACACCTCATAAGTGAGACCATGGCAGGAAGGAGAGTCAGATATGCTACCTTGCATGGCTGCCCAGCCAGCCTGTATGTTTGAACCCCTTTTTCCCCAGAATACCTCAGTCCATCTCCATTCCTGCCAGCTGACAAACTCAATAGCACAAAAAGGTGAGATTCATCACATTCCCTGGTATCTAGCAGTATCCTGTGCTACAGCAACAATGTTTGGAGTTTCCTATCAACTTGAATGCGGTAGAGGGAAAACTCCCTAAAGATTTTTTTTTTGGGGGGGGGGGGGGGGAAGGAGGGGGAGTTTCACTCTGTCATCCCAAGTTATTCATGAATTCCTCCCAACCTTGCTAAGTGCTTTTGGCTAAAAAAGAATGACAGTCTACAGTGAAGAATTGCTGCCAGCCACTTCCCTGTCCAGGGCCAAAATCCTTTAGATAAAAAGGAGAGGTTCAAATCCTTCCTCTACCAAGCAGATTCAAAGGCTTTCTTCTCTCCTTCCAAATAGCATCCAATATTAGTGCCATTAAACCAGCTATACTGATGCTGTCTCAGTCTCTTCTACAGATGATGTACCACTTCATATAATGCACTCCTGCATACAACCTGAGGCCAGGCTGAAACCTCAGGCAGTGTGCCTCCTCTCCCTACCATGACTAGCTGAGCAGGGAAGCCAGGATGTTCTCTTATTTTCTGGCCAAGCTCCAATACAAATATTTAAAAGAATAAGGAAAGTTTCAATCCACCCACAGTAAGTGCTCTAACCATTGGCCCATGCACCAGTGGAACAGCAACACTTGATGTTGATTTTTTCAGGAACACCTACATGTTCTGCTACCATACAAACTACTTCAGATGGAAACAAAATATTTTAAGAGAAGGAAAACCTCCTATTTGACCCTCCCCAAATCCTTACCAAAATGAAAAAAGTTAGATGAAGTTCTGTATCAGAACAAACCAAACAAGCATCTGCAGTTGATTGGTTCAGTGACCAAAGCAAGAACACATTATTCACCCGGCCCTGCAAGCAATAAGAAATGTTTCCTGACACATGAAACCCAGAAAGCAAATTTGCTCCAATTCATGTCAATGGATTTGAAGTATAACACTATAATTAGACTAATAAGAGTTATAAATTAACTCTTAAAAGTGATTAGAAGTAGGAGTTTTTAAAGTTATTTTATTCTTAATATGGATAAGGGAGAAGACAAAACACAAGAACCTTAAATTCTATTTTAAAATACAGTAGCAGTAAAAGCTTAGTAGAACACAGAGCTACACATTAAATGACTGCTGAAAAACACACTTTTTTATCTCTGAATAAAACATATAAAGATTTCCAACTGAGGAGTGGGCTTTTATAAAATCATTTGTTTAAATAGAAAACAAAGAATCCTCATTTTTCAAACGTTTACATTTGATGTCAGAACACCAACCATACACTTTTTAGAAGTGGAAGTAAACAAGAAAAAGTTAAGTTCTTCCATTTCTAAAAAAAAATCTAGATGATAATGTAAGCAACATATAATGTTAAAATGTGTCACACAGGTTTTTTTATTTTTATTTTTTTAAACTCATCTTCCATCCAGCTCCATGCTTGTGGATGGCTTTGTGAACAGAAATTCCACAACTTCAGTTTTTTGTTGAAGGAAAAAAACAAAATAAAAACTCCTAAAACTCAGCCCTGCAAATGCTCTAATTCTGCCCTGGGTTAGACACCCACGCCTCAAAGAAATAAATCAGAAGCCAACAGAGCTTATAGCTTACAAATTACACCAATGGATATTTTATCTGAGAATAGTTAGGAAGAGCAGCTAAGTCACAAACAAGTCGTACTCAGAAAACCTTTTGTAGTCAAATCTCCAAACACCACATTACATCATAAACTCCCAGAAAAAGGAGATTGAAAATAGAAAGACAGGAAGAAGTGTATTCTAAGCATTCCACACACATTAAATACTTAAACCTCACACTCTGAAGTAAGAATGAATCAACAAAAGCCTCTTCACATCTTTGCCTCACTTTTCCTATTCATGAAAGGTGTCACAAAGCTACAGATACCCAAAGTACAGACTGTCTACTCATAAGTCAATGGGAATGTCAGCTGTCAGCAGTGGAACAAGGATTTTATCTTGTTTTCTTGGAAACATTAGCTTTGATTTTTTTTTTAAGCATCTTTGCTCCTTTCACACAACAGCAAAACATTTTAATTGCCTCCCTTCTGCTACATAGGAAAGGAAGTCACAACATTTAGGCTGCAAAAGCAGTGCTCATAGATCAGACAGCCTTTCTCTGTGTACCCTGAATACCTGGGAAGCGACTAACAGAGCACAGAGACAGGGCCAAACGACAGTCTGAAAAACCTGTGTTGCTAGACCCCGCTCACGCTCAAAGCTCATTTTGTCTTTTCTGTTTCAGGTCCAAGTGCCTTAAAGATGAATGTGTTAGAAATATATCTGGATGCCTGGAAGCAGCAAATATGATCTAGCAAGCTATTTAAAACAGGAATGGCCTGGTCCTACAGGCCTCACACCATCATCCTCATATAGCTTCAAGATGTTTACCTGAAACAGCAGACGGAAGAAATCCCCACCACAAAAGTTCTTTGCTATTAGGGCCAAGGATAGGTCACATCAGAATCAGTTTACAGAAACTGAAATTTTTTCTAACTTATATCGTAACTAAGCCAACCAAACCACAATCGATAAAGGATTATGTTCAACTGAAGTTTCTTGGCAACAGCTGCATGAAAAATGTTAGGGCTACTCTCTTTAGTTTTCCTATCTCTTTCAAAGAACAACAAGACACTGCCACTTTTGCGTATTTTATGCATTCTGCTGCCAACCTACACAGTGGTACTCCATCAACATTTCTAAAGCAGAGCTCATATTTTGTAGTAAAGTTAAGGAGATCAGCTACAACACAAGCCACTTGCTGTATCCATCTTCCCTGATTTTCTCTCATAAACTGTGGGGCAAATGGACCATTTCAAATTGATCAGACATTCTCTCTTTGCTATTTCATTCAACTCCAGTTTAGCCTCTGGTCACAGATATAAAACTGCACCCTTTGGAAAATTAGTATCTGGTAAGTCATAGACAGCCACCAGGAAATGGATACAACAGCATAAAAGAATCACTGACCTGCTAAATGGGTTGTTAAACATAACCACTTTCACAATAAAGTATCCCCAAGATATAAATGCAAATAAGTAATTTAACTCTAGGTACCTACTAAAGAAATTGACCATACCATAACTACTTGCCCACAGTAAAAAATGTTGTATCTAAGAAGGTAATAAAATTGAAGCCATGTAAAAATCAGCTTTTCACTAGTTATGATCCAAACTGCCTGCAGAACATATCTGGCTTCACCATCATGGCTTGTAAAAATCATGTTTCATCTTATTCAGTAGAGGCCGGGTTTAGAATTTCTTAATACTGATTACATAAGTAAAACTGGCAGGAACAGGCTTATTTCTTAAGAACACTGAATATAATTTAACAGGACAAGAAAGGAAATTCATATATTAACAGCATGAGTGGTAACATGTAGAAATTAAAGATGCATTTAGGGCAAGAAACAAGCATCTCTATTGTGCAACTACCTTCTATTAACACTGGAGTGTTCAAACCAAAGATGTTTCCATTGCAGACTAGAGTAGCTACTTGTACACACTTTCCAGTCAACACTCATGAGAATCACAGCTAACCTTCAAAATACATGCCTCTTGGACCACTTAACTCCAAAAGGTTTCAAGGATGGTCCTTCAAAATAGTTTTACTTAACTCCTAACCAACATGTCTCTGACATACTTCAAGTACTTTTTTAAATAAAAAAGGCAAATCCATCTACAAACTCAGGCAGCAAATCTGACCTGCATTTATGTAAACACTTCGAAAAACACTTATGTAAAAAAATGGCAGCTGAGTGTAAGAACCATTGCGATTTGATGTTTTGCTACAGCAGGAGGCAAAGATCACAGATGGAGGGGAAAAAAACCCTGCACCACATTCTGCATACACATTCTGGTAAAAGCTGGTGCATTTCAGGAAGTATTCAGTCCTGTCATCCATTCAGCTGATTATATTTCTATTAGTTTTGTTTTTGGAAACAAAAAGACTACTGCAATTTCATCACCCTCAAACTGAATTCCGAACTCAAAGGAACTCTGATGCATAAAATAATCCTTAAAAATCCAAATACTTACATTTTATTCCAGAAGTAGAATTAGAAGATGACTGATGCAACAGCCACCTCGATGATATCCGATCAGTGCTTACGCCACAGAGTCTGCAGATTTTTAATTGGCACCTTTTAGATAAAGGGACAACAGTCTCTGTCTTTATAAGAAGTGGGATGTCAGTCACATCATAGTTTACCTAGCTCTAGCAGTACAACTGGGGTGGCTCTTTCTGAAGAAGCCAGACTAATAGTCACACATAAAAACAACCTGTAGAGACCACTTCTCGTTGTCTGCAGTAAGTGTGCGTGTGTCTGTGCACACACACCATTAGCTAAACTACAACAGCAAAAAACACAAAGAATGGCATAAATAACCAGCATACAAATCAGTACCACTAGCTGCTGCACACTATCAATCTCAGTTCAAGAAGGAAGGAAAAAAACAAACAAAAAACCCCACTATTTTCAGAATTTGTTAACTCCTGTGATCTTATGCCAGAAACACACTGGCTTCCCTGATCTGCTGCACAGAGATTAATAATTGAAGAAAATTTTACCTCCTGTGTAGAGAGGATCAAACATAAAAATCAACTTTCTGCAAAGTTTTATAAAAATCACAAAGGTCATAGCTGATATATCGATTGCTCTAAGACTGAATAAACCGTATCTCAAAAACTCCTGGTAGTTGTTGTAAGTTCTTAAAACCTCCTGATGGAAATGTCACATCCTTCAAAAGTTTATTCCAGTTACACTACTGCTCCAGTAAGAAAGTTTTTCCTAGAGTTTGACCTCATCTTCCATTGCAGATAACAAATATTCTAAACCCGTAAATTTATGAATACAAAAAAGAGACTGAGCTCTATTTCCTGACATTCAAGCCAGGAATATTTCTAGCACCAGCAAAGACAACATAAGTTTTGCTTTGCACATCACAAGAGCCAAGACTTTACCCGCTGCTTTTTTCATTAAAACCCACTTGCAACTTCTGATCTTTCCACCCCTCACCAAATACCAAAAGTATCTTCTCCTCTCCTCTGCTCCCTACTGCCTTTCCCAAAAAACTCAGCTATCTATAAAACCTGTTCTTATTTTTCCTTCTCTCCGATGTTACCTACTGCACTCTCTCCTCCTTCTCAAACAGTATATAATATAGCAGGCCAGTGCAGAGTACCCATTCAAAATAACTTGCATCTCCTCATCTCTGATCAACTGTTCCTCTGCTTCTCTTGGCAGTATCTTGAGCTTCAGGGGGATTTTTTGTTTGTATTTTTAGTAAACAGCTTAGGCACTCTGAATCAGCACAGCTTGTCATGGTGTAAGACCAGGCAAAGAACTAATTATAAAGCACATCAGTGTCAAATAGATATTGACATATCACACTGACGTGATCCAGGGCGTTGTTTTGACACAGTAGAGGTGTGTAACCTTAGATAAAACTTGCAAGTTAGCAGTTTCCTCAGAAGAGAGAGTTGTGTGAGAATACCTAGATTAGAGCCACACAAGGTAAAAACAGTAAAATTGCAGCCAGAGGTAAGATCCTTGAGACAGGGCGAGTTAGCTCCTCAAGGACTCCAGAAAGAAAAAGGGGTGGGGGGGTAGGGGAGAGAGGGAAGAAAACACAACATGAAAAGGTAATAAAGCTGGGGGGGGGGGGGGGACAAAAACAAGGAGTCAGGAGACAGCGACTCAGCCACAGAGAATCGGCCCATCCAAGCAGCAAGAGAAGCCAATCTTCCCCACTTCTGACCACTGCCCAGCCAGCAAAGACTAGCGAGGTGCCCTACATGGAGGTCATATGCTATTATTTGGCCTGGTAGCTCACAAGTCCTACCTATCTACTGTGTATCTCAGTCAGTAAATAACTGCTTTAAAGTTGCGTAAATCCCACTTGCGTAGTCTCTTCATGCATAGTAAAAGGTTCCTGAACAAAGCGCCTAAGAGAAGTAGTACTACAGCTAACGGTGCAGTTAGGTTTCCCCTGTAGATGTGTAAGGTTGGTAGCACGATCTCCAAGAGCAACAAGCCTGCAAATGAGTCTATACTATGGACAAAGTGTGCTGAATAGTCCTTAAAATTGTACTGTTACAAATGAACTAAGGAAATAAAGTGTGTTCATATCAAGTCCCTGTGAACTAAACAATTTATCTTCACGTGCAAAAATTGGAATACCATCTCTCCTCCCTGTCCATGGAAGACATTTAAGAATTAATCACCTAGAGGCTACTTCTCTAACAAAAATCCCCCGTGTAGTCAATGTTATCCAATGTTGTGTTAATATTTATTTTCCAAATTGATTAGCTCTGCAGTTTGATCTCACATGTGTTTTGAGTTGACAGTGAAGCAATTGTATCAGCTGATTCAGTTCTGTCTTACCATCTCTCTTCTTTGGGTCCACAGTTGAATATAGCCCACATACAACCAATGAACTAACGAAATTCCACACTTAAAAGGTTTGGTTTTTTTTTTAAATAACCTCTTGATTTTACACAGTCAATTTTATAGCATCCATTCTTGGCCTTTAAAATCATTAGAGAAGTGAGCCAATATTTAACATTAATAGGTAATCGCAGTTAAGAAATTGTTTGAGCATGTTTTATGCCTTCTTGTGTATACTTTGTTCTAAGCCAATCATTCATTTAAAAAACCACATTCAGAGATGAGATTTTAGTGTCTCATTTCTAATTATAAGCTACTTGACATTTTAAACTGCAGTTAAAACAAAAGCATATAACAGAAAAGTTTATTTTGAAGCTTAAACCCCTGGCCCTTTAACAGAGACACACAGTGTACCCGAACTTTTGAAGAGAAAGTTGCTTTCAAATTTAGTTCACCAGCTTTCACCACCATATAGTCTTACAGCACAACTCTTTCTTGTTGAAGCAAACAGGATTGCATTGGATTTGCAAGAGGAAGGGCTGATGTTGTCTTTTTTCCCCCGTAAGCTATATATGAGCTTTAAAGACATCAAATCAAAACTGACCAAAAAAATACTTATTTTGAATCTCTATTAAAATTTACATGGCTGCTTAAATGATCGTGATGAGCAGCAGAATTAAAATCAAAGAAAAGCTAATCAAGTAGCAATTAAGCTAGATGAAAAGACAGAAAGGCCTTCCTTCATATTCAGAGAAAATCGCAGGTGACTTTAAAGCTTCTGCTTGTTCTTTCTATGCTCATCTACGGCCAACATCTCTTTGTAGTGTCATCCCCAACACAGTGGACATCATTTGCATTTTATACCTCTGCAAAATAACCAGAAACCAAGCTGTAACACAGCAAGCCTTCTTCAGTTTCTTCCATACAAGGGAAACTGAGTCACAGCCCAGACCATTAACATAGGTTTAAAAGAAGTCAAGCCTTTCTGCAAGTTCAAAAAGAACATACCCATGCAGTTTAAAAGATGCCTGCAATCCCTCACAGTGAGCTGGATCCTACTTAAACTACTACCACAGACAGGCTAGTCTAATTTTGTGTTTCCCTCTCCTTCATCTGTATGCTAATTCCATACAAATAATTCTACATGCATTAAGGATTTTTCATTTCTTTGATCACTATGCAAAGCCAAGCCTATCTGGCCAAATGTTTGGCAAGACCTCCAAGTCATTTTCAATCTCAGTGAAACTTAATGATCCCATAAAACTTTGAGTGTAAATTAACAGTCAAGTCAAAGCATCTGCTGAGTATCTGTTACCAACACATGATGTATGAAGGCAACATTTGTACCAGGAGTCTACCAATGATGAGCAACTCCATCAGCTGGCAAATGCAATGGTAACAGCAGCAGTTTTTCATAGCAATTAACATAATGCCAAATAAGAAACAGCTGTCTACATTATTTAGCACACTGTTAGCTGCAGGTTATTCATTTATCCACATGTCCAAGGATTTTACTGGCATTGACATCCAAGTGCCAATCATTTACAGCTTTCACATAACAGTACAGATATTCTTTTACTGAAGATATTTTTACATATTTTTATTCAACAATCCAGTTCCGCTTGCATCAAAAAATCCAGTTACACATTGACAGAATCCTTCCGGATAGCGACTAACATATTAACAATCCTATTCCTTCACATTACGCTGAGCTAGAGTGAAAAGCATTACTGAAGAAAAAAATCCTCCCCAAAGTCTCTGGACAATGTAATGTGAGAGTGGAAATTCCCTGAAGTAAACAGACAATGAAACAGGCACAAGAAATAAACTCCAGATGTCACCTATGTCCTGGGTGCCGCTGACAGCCAAACGATTAGCCTTTGCTGCCTGTGAGAAGGGTGTCTTGCACTCTCCACCCGTACAATGAATTTTGTCTTGCTGCCTGACTACTCACAATCCAAATAACATTTAGTGATTAATTCACAATAAATAATTCACTGAAGGAAATTACAGCAGGCAGTAGGATAGAAAAGTACGCATTAACTGCATGAATGTCATGGCAGAGCAACTTCCACATCTCACGATGCTATCCACCAAGAAAGCTCTTTTGCTTAGGATACATCTGCTTTCTACTCGTCTGGTATTGAACTACTCCCCACTCCCAGCTCTCCATAAAAGCTACTTATAACCTTTGCTGAGCCACAAATGACACCTCTAAGCAAATTAAACACTGCAGGCACTCTGTGTCAATCTGAAGAACAGGCAGCTATAGAAAATAAATGAGCAAGCACTGCCTCATGGGCAGCTCCACCCAGGAATCACTGCTCTAGCCAGAGTCAGGCTGACTGAGGATCCTCCTAGCACCCCAACTCAAGATGCTTCTTGCACTCCTTTTGATCAGCCTGCCAAAGAAGCTGCCAGACTTTTCATTTCCTACCTTGGAGGGCCTGGGTTGGGAGGGTAGGAAAGGTGAGTGGAAAGGGAGACATCGAGGGGGAGCTAAGGGATGGACACCAGCCAGGAGAGGAAACTCTGGCCAGACGAGCTCCTGTAACATAACTAGGCTCACATTAAAAGTGTTTTGCTGTCTCCTCTAACCTAGAAAGATCCCACCAGGGGTGACAGGTAGTAGCAGTGGAGCCAGCATTTCCCTTGCCACGCAAGAGCGTGCCCCCCTCCCAGCAGCTCGCCCTGCTGACACGGAGGGTCCCGCTGCGGCGTGACACGCCGCTCACCCCAAGAACACTGGTAGGCACTCGGAGACCCCCTCCCCAGAGCCATGCAGCGCTGGGCTTCTTCACACAGGGATGCACAGCAAAATTCACCTGATTAAATCTTAAAGTGGATTACTTCAATTTCATTAATTCTCCACGTGGACCATCTAAACTGCAATTAGAGGGGCCATACTTTGATTTTCACCTATTCTAGACAAATTAAGACCAATCAAGACACAGCCCCTCTAACTGCAAACAGGAGAGTACCCAGGCCAGTGAGGTAGCTTAACCGATCCATTCCTTGGGTTAATTGGGATTAATTTCCCTGCTCGGTAAATCAGTGGCGATCCCCAGGCCCCCCACGCCCCCTCCGCGGGACTCCCGCGCTCTGCCTGTCCTCGGGCGCCTCCGCGCGGCTCCGCGCTGCTCCCAGCGGGCTGCGCCATCTCCCGCCCCCAAGGCGGTCCGGGGCGACCCCTTCCCCCCCCCCCCCCCCCCCAAAATACCCTCTTTTCTTTCCCTCTACAATACTCACGGCATCCGCAAGCCAGCAAAGCCAAGCGCTCGCCGGTGTGTGCTGCGAGCAGGGCATCTGCTCTCATTAGCAATCTTTGGGCAATTAATCAAATTAACAGGCCGGGAGGCAAAGCCACAATTCAGCAGTGGAGTTTGGCTTTTGTGTGAGCTGTGGAAATATTTTGCACTATTCCCAACTATCAAATCAATGTCATGCACTGTAACAAAAATATTAACATCAGGCAAATCCAATAGTTTGGAACTGATGGAACTCCCTAGGTGATTTACTTGAACACACCCTTTGTATGTCATTTCCTTAGAGAAATCAATGGGAATCCTGACAGTCACTCGAGGTTTTTTTTTTTTTTTTTTTTTTTTCTTTTTTTACTCCGTTTTAGCCCAATTATTTGAATACCACAGAGAACGGGATACATTCTGGTTGGATTTCATGACAACGTCTGAAGTAACCCACTGGAAATATTGCATTTCCATTCTTGTTTAATAGCATGTATGAATCCTCTCATATTTCATTTTTGCAGTTCAGACAGTCTCTAAACACCTGCACTGAAGTATTTTACAAGCACTTTACACAGTGCTACAGTCAGCTGTAGCATACTTTATAGGTATACTGTGTCTGCACGCTCAGAGCTATGTTTCAGCAAAGCACTCAAGTTTATTCACGAAAACACTCAGGCATGTGTTAGTTTTTAAGCATGCTCTTAGCTCCCATTACCTCCGTATAGATTTTTCTAGGGTGCAAATGCCACTTTCAAACTTCTCTCTCTCCAGGGGTCAGCACTGGTAAAGGACCTGCACACCACCTTAAAGATGAATACATTCCTAAATCAGAACTAGAAGTGAAACTTCACAACTGTATAGTGTTTGCCACATAAAATGGCAAGGAGGAAAAAAAATACAGTTTCTTCTCATCAATTTGTGGTGAACACAGAAACTACAACCAGATGACTAGTAAGAGACAGAAGGATAGTCTTTGTCCACTGAAAGCTGAGTCTATGTGGAATAAACGCCCTTTGGTGACAACATCTAGCACCAGTGGCACATACAAGTGAACTGGGAGAGGGCGTTTCAGCTCCAAACACAGACAAAACCCAAGGCTACATGCCTTGCTATGCAGCGATTTTGTCAGGCATCTTGTACAAAAACTAAGATTATTTAGCCATTCTTTAAAAGACTGTGTGTTACAGTTTTTAGTACAAAAATGCAAACATGTGGTGGAGAACTTCGAGTCGCAAACACCAAGAAAAATCAAAGTTACTATTTTCAAAGCAACCCCAACACAATTCTTGGTGGGCACATATCCTTCTTCCTCAAGTTAAAACTTCCTGCTTGAAGTCATCTTAATGATGAAATACACTACAGGAGATGATATTAACTCTTATTTTGGATATTTACGTAAAGTGTTGCTGACTAACAGATATATCAGGAATCATAATACTGAGTGTGACTATCACACATTCAAACCTCTCACCCTGACAATCCATTAACAAAGTGCTCTTTTTGCATGGAGTCTACTAGATGCTCTACTTTCCCCCTTCCCCTCACATTTTAAAAAGCATCAAACCTAGGAAAAGGGAAACTATGACAACACCTACCGAATATCATGCACGCCCAAACTTTAGAAAGCTATATAGTAGAAAAGCAAACTTTAAACTTCAAACATTGTTAGCCAACTATTGGATGCAATACCTAGAAATTCCTTTATCTTATGGCATAAGCCAAACAACCTACACTAAAGAAGGCAGACAATCTAGTTGCCAGTCTAGAGCTTTTGCCATCTGGCTTCAATTTCTTTCTCTTTCAGACTTCTTAAGTGACTCGGCAAGGCACTTAGCCTTTCTACGCCCATGGTATTTTCCTACCCCATCTTTATGAAGGTAAATTAGCACTTGTGATACAACAATTACGGCTGCCATATAAGTATCTCCTGTCAAACAGCATCTGATGCTTACCAACACAATGCATATTCCATTAGCTTTTCTGAGTATCAAGAGCTTGAAGCTTTGGCATGCTATTAAAAAGTTAGCTAGATCACATCAACTTTCTGCTTGATGTACAAACATCCAATTCTCATTAATAGGATTAGCTTCCCATAACTCACCTCAGTGCAGTATCTTGAACCATTTAAACACCCAACCCTAGAAAAATGTCTCCTCTAAGATTAGGAAAGGAACAGCCAGGCTTGATAGCCCAGCTAAAAAAATTGATAGTGCTCTTCATGTTAAAATTAAGAAGCTATTTCTGAATTTTGTTAAAGTTAAAATAGTCAGGAAAACTGTTAATTTAGTGATACATATCTTGTCTTCTGTGGTCCTAGCCCAGGAAAGCTCATAAGCACATGCCTAAGTCCTTCAATAGACTTATGTTCAAGGAAATCAGGTATCCAGGTTTCCAATGTGGTTATAAGGTTAGTAATCCTAAAATGTCTATCTACACACACACTGGATTTACGTGCACATATTTATGCTGGACCAAGTTGTCAGTGAAGGAAAAGCAATGCTGAACTACCAAAGCTAGAAGAGTTACACTGGTATGCCCCTACTTCAGAAACACTCTCTGTTCTTCTGTATCCAAAGCCCATTGCCCCAAACACAGTAAATACACCTGCCCACCACAGATTATTTTAGGGCCATTTGAAACTTTCCAAAAACCTACATTTGAACTTCACAGAATACCATGCAGCACGCTTTTTTTTTTTCCTCCACCCAAAGAACTAAACTAAGACTTTGACCACCTGAAATTCCAAGGACCCAATAATGAACTTCAAAAAATGCCATCCCAAAGGAGTTTTTTAAACTAAAAATAGTTACAAGATACACAAAAAGTGTTTCTCCAAAGACTGGTTCTATAGTACTATTATTCTGAGTATCAGAAAGTTTCTATTTTCTTTTACTTTCTGTCACACCTTAAGAAAAGCATTTTTAGAGCAACATTTGCAGTTGCAGCAACAAATAAAGTTCCACAAACAACTGACCTCTGGGAAGCTTACTAGAACCCATATATATGCTTACAGTCAAATATTTTAGGGGAAAAAAAATAACACAGAGGGAATGAAGTGGCAGTGAGTGAACAATCAGCTCACATGTCTGGTAGTTGGTAATCTGAAGGTTTTCCTGCACACAGTTCTCCGTAAGATTTTTACATAATCACACATAAGATGATGACTATGATTACATGCGTGTTCATACATCTTTTACTACAGCTGCTCCCTGGTTCTCAGGCACAACTAAGAACTACTACAAATAAAGAATACAACACATTTCAGTATGAAAATAGGTGACTTTACCTGGTGCTGCCATCAAAATATACATTTTCGTGTATTTCTGAATTTCAGTTGGTATCTCTAGTAAGTGCCACCCATTTCTCTGGTTTAATTTTCTTCAGTAAAATACTACTCTCTCCCCCTTATACATCTCAGTTTTACAGGTCTCTTTACTCCTTAAAATAGAGCACCTAAAGTAATTTGACTCTAAAGTACTTCAGCTGGACCAGTGAAAACAAGACCCAGATGGAAAGTTATCTAACTGAGCCCATACTGCACACTACAGCCAATTGTGTAACAAACCTCAGCACAATTTTATAGGTCTTAATCAGGCAAAACTCCCTGCTGAGTTCAGTGAGGGAGGTCTAATCAATCAAAGGCTGCAAAAGCTGGATCCATATTTCTCCTTTTAATGAAAAGGTTTATTTTGAGCTGTAGGAACATCAGATTATATGAACTAGGCAGACCCGTAACTCTCGCTTTTAATGACAGCTGGAGTTTGCCTTGTGTTTAATCTATCGACCACAGAAGTTAGTCATATTAGCGCTCTCCCTTCGGCAGCGAGCAAGAACTGACATGAAAAAAAATCGCGCATACCGGGCTCGCCCTCCCGATGCAACCTTTGTAACGGCAACTAACGGAAAAAGCGGCACGGACAGCGGAGGACTCGCGGCTCTTCAGATAAACTACACTGCCTTAGATTAAATAGGAAAAACAAATTTCTCAACTCCGGCTCCTTCCCGAAGTTGCTTCCGAGGGGACCGTTTCCAGCGGGAATCGCGGAGCTGCCGGCTACAGCCGCTGCTGACTGGAAGAGAAGTTACCGGCGATGCCTTCACGAGCGAACCCCAGGAGCCGCCTCTCCCGCCCCGGGGACACCCGACACAGCCCGGCGGGGAGACCCGGGCGAGGCAGGCGAAACGCCGGCAGGGGCGGACGGCGGGAGAGCGGGCTGCGAGGCGCCCCGCTCCCCTGCCCGCCTCCCCGCCCCGTCCCGTCCCGTCTCGGCGCGCGCCGTTACCAACGGCCGGGCGGAGCGGCGCCGCCAACGGCCGCACGAGCCCCCCGCGGCGGCGGCGGCGGCAGCAAAGCCCCGCGGCCGCGCCCGCCCGCTGCCCAAACTTCCCCTCCGTGCCGCCGCCCGGCCCTACCTGCCTCCCGGCGGCGGGGAGCCCCCTTCGCCCGCGCCGGGTGCCCCTCTCAGCGGCTGGCGGGAGGGCAGGAGCGCTGTCCCTCCGGCAGGGCGAGCCCCATGTGAAGAGCAGCGAGGGAGCCCGGCGGCTCCACCGCCGCCGCGGAGGGGAGGAGAAGGAGGAGGCGGGGGGACACGCCTTGACGCGCCGGGCGCCCCCCCGCGCCCAGAGCCTCCCCGGCCCCGGCGCGGCGGCGGAGCCGGAGCCGCGGAGCCCCCGGCAGCGCCCTCTGGGGGCCCCGGCGGGCATGCAGCCTCCGGAGCCCGCCGCGGGGCCGCCGCCTGCGGCCTGGCCAAGCCGCCTGCCCCGGGGGAGGGTGGTGGGAGACGCGGGACGGGGCCGTGGCGGCCAAGTGCCTGACACCGAAGCCGCCACGTTAGGGTCCTGCCCCATCCCCGCCCGGTCTCTGCCGCCCCGCAGCCAGCCTGGCCCCAGCCTGCCCCCCAGCTCCCTGCCCTGGCAGCCAGCAGAGCTGGGCTTCAGCTCAGGCCTCCGCCCTTCACAAAAAAGCTCAGCCCCAGCCATAAAAAGCCAAGGGGAGCGGGCCGTGGAAGGCGTCAAAGCACGCACAGGTGGCAATGCCACAGCAGAGAGGTGCCCAGAGGGGTGGCAGTACCAAAAGGTCCGCAGGGCAGGATCCCGCCGGCATCCCTGTCCCTGAGGGGCCCAGGGCTCCTCGGCCCCGGCAAGGGCAGCCTGCGTGGCCGTGGGGAGCGCATGTGCCCGGCCCTGACTGTCGCTTTGTTCACCCATGTCCCACTGCCAGAGCAGGGGCAGCAGAGACTGTCCGAGCTGTGGAGCTCGGGCAGGGTCAGTGCTGGAGGTGCTCTGGATCTCCCTCACGCACACCTCTCCCCTTCCAGCCAAGATCAATAATGTCTTCTGGAAACAAGGGTTATTTCAGCTAATATGATCCCCAGGTGGAAAAGCGCAGTTCTCCTTGCGCTGCTGAAAAGCCATGAGCACAGGGTTAAGTGTAAGTCCAACCAGTATTTCCAACGAGCCTTATTGATTCAAGCTAAGCGTATGGCTGAACTCTTTGCTGAGCCCAGGCTGTGATCCCTGCAGACAGGAGAGCCACACAAATGCATCAGGGCCATGCCGGCTTGCACAATAGCAGGATGTGGCTGGTTGCCGAGGGGACACAGTTACTCCTGGCATCAGGGCTCACAGTAATTATGCAGTGCCCTATAGATGTCCTAAGAGGGAGAAGGGGCAGGACAGGCCCTACCAAGCAGAAAGTAGTTCTTCTAGTTAAAACACAGCATGAGGATTTGGGACATGGGGATTCACTGTTTGACTTTGCCCACCCATGGCGACCACTCAGTTCTTGATCTACCAAGCGGTTGTGGCGACACGGAGGTGTGTTCCTGTGAAGGGCCTGGCTGATTTCCCAGAGATCGTCAGATTGCACACAGAATTGGATTTGCACTTGTCAGTTAAACATGTGCCTAAATGTTTGTGGGATACAGCATCTTCGTGCCATAGCTCCCCATCTGTATAATCTAATTTCTCCTCCCTCCCTCATGACAATTTGATGAAGATAAATTCATAAGCCTCTGTGAGGCACACAGATATGACAGTGATAGAGCTCTCACAGCATAGGCACTGAGAGAGAGTTGCTGTGGTTGCATGCAGTCCTCCCCCAAATAGACATGAAGATGTACACACAACATTTTGAAAGGAAGAGTTTTCTAGCGAACTAAATTTTAAAGGAAAGGAAGAGAAATCGTTCTTATGCTCTCAACTTAATGTCAGGTGTTTGCTGAGCTGGCAAATCCTGTAATACTGCTCCTGAGCACTGCGAGGTGTGAAACAAAGAAAGCAGGCAATCAAATGCATTCACTAGCCCAGACCAGGGATGCTCGTCACAAGCCTTCCATATTAAAAACAACAATAACAACTGGCAGTGTAGCTGAATTCCTCTGCCAGAAAGCCCTGGCTCTCTAATTAGAGACTTTAACATCATGCTGCCGGCATTGAAAGCACATGTTAGATATATACACTGTAAACCTGAATTTTTCTCAGTGCAGATAAAGTACAAATTAAAAGCAGCATTTTACTGAGCATTTCTTGCAAAACATGCTGATCAGTAATTTGTTCACAGCATTAAAATCAAAGATCAGTCATTGTATTTATGCATCCACAGAAGTAAACTTAATTTACCTTTATAGCATGGTGAGATTTACATAATTCACTGCCATGAACACTGATTTCCCTTGTCTTTTCCACTTAGCTCTTCTCCGTTACTATTTTTTGCAAGTGTAAAGCTGCGATATTCTTCCTTACTTAGAGCACCTAGTGCCTAATATCCTAACTACAGAACTAATCAAGTTCTCCAGAAAGCCAGGGTTTCCCTTAGTTTTACTTGGGTCTTACAGATCTTTGAGTTTACTAACAGCAGAACCATGTTGCCCTGTGCCAATACAGCTGGAAAGTCCAAGCTCAAAGAGAAGGAAAGCATTGAAAACGTTCATCAAGCATCCAGGGGAGATCCATGTGTGATTACAAAGGAGGTTTGTGTTATTCCAGAAGAATTGCTGGGGAAGACTGCTCGGTTTCTAGGCTCTGCCTGCTGTGTCATGGCCAGGAGCCGCGACAACATGCTCCGTCTGTTCCTGGTACCAGGACACAGCCTCCCTGTTCAACACAGCACTACAGAAAAACACTAAGAAAGCTAGGATGTCCTGCAGGAAGGACTTCCTGAGAGGAAGGAGCAGGATCCAACCCAGACCTGTGCTTAGCTGATTCAGGATGAACACTGAAACTGGAATTTCTGTTCTCTACCTTAGGCTCTGGCATTCAAATCATATTGCCCATTCTGAGGTATGGATGTAGCGAAGGCCTTGAATATCACCCCATAGTTATGTGTCCATACAGCTACACGCTTTGACATTTCCTCTGCTTGCTAATATTACTTGCTAGCTCCTGCTGATACTGCTAAAGCACCCTTACTTAGCAGGACAGAGAGCCGCTATAAAGGACAGAAATGCTGGAAGTACCTGCTTCCTCCTGTGGGTGGCATCAGAATATCTTCAGTGGACCAAGCCTTGTTTAGAAAAGAGAGGAGAGAGGAGATGTTCCTGTTTACCAACAACTCGTATCGTTATGACACAAGGGCTGCTTAGTTATGGGAGCTAAGAAGCTCACACAAACCGCTAGGTGTTTGAATTAAATGAATGACCTAAAGTGGTCAGACTTAGCATCACTCCGTCAGCCTTCTTAATTCCGACAAATAAAGATTATCAGACCTTGCGTGTGTGCCTATACACATTGCAGCTAGCATGAAAGGAGGATGCAAATGTATCATTAAAACTCCCAGCTGCTACAGCTTCAGCAAAATCAGAACTTTATCATCCGCAGGAGTTTTTATGCAGGCTTTTATGCAGGCCTCGGTGAGACAGTTACAACCTGACATACATGAGTGAACCTGTCACAGTCCTCCACCAGGACACAGAAGTACAAATGCAAGCCAAGATGTTAGAGGCCACAGATTTAAACAGCTTTTCTAAACGCCTCCACTTGTACCCGGAGCAGGATTGTTCTGTGTTCTCAAATTGTCATGTTGCAACTGTCATGGTTGTTTCGGGTAGCTGCAGAGCTCAGCAAAGACCTTCTCACGCTTACTGAGACAAATCAGTGTGCCTCTCCAAGCCAACACGCTCTCTCAAATACACAGGCACTAATGTCAAAAGCCATGTGGGTATAACTGCTGAGCATATGACTGCCTTGCTTACCTGCAGAGTATTACACAGTCAATATTTAGCTTACTGATTTGTGCATTTCTGGAGTATGAAAGATGAGAATACAAAGCTCATTCTTGTCCTTAATTTTAGAATACTTGCTCCAGGGTTTGCGTGATGACTTGTACTGTTAAGCTGCCCATAATACTAAGTTATGCAACTTGAGCCCATGACCACAATAAGGCTTAATTGGCTTGTGCCCAGCAATCATCACCAGCAGTAAAAGGGGCGTGCGGACAGAAACTTCAAAAACATAACAGGAAAAATGATTCTTTTTTTTCTTTTTTCCTTTTTTAAAAAAACTGCTTTAAAAGCGTTTTAATTTACATAAGTCTGTCTGTCATCTTTGCAAGCATTGATTTGCACACCTAACATTCGTACTTCGTTGACATGGTTGCTTGCCAAAGGCCTTAGAGACCAAATAGATGATCTTCTCAGTGGTTAGCGAGATGAGACCTCTTTGTTTTAAACCTTAGTTATGTGGAGGAAGGCGGATATTCAGACAGCACTAATCAACTGCCTTCTGAAAATTGGTTTCTTTTCAGATGTTTCCAGGATCACTAGTCACATATAGGCCCCTAAAATTCAGCTTTCATCTGTGGTCATCTAGGAACAAGCCCATTTCTCCATTTCCTTCTGTGATTTTTTTTTTAAAGAAATCGCTAATTCAAAAAAGCAAGATACGTCTTCTGGAGATTGTGTTATGAATCTATGAATACAATATTGGTCCTGAGTAGGCGGCACAGAGACTTGGGTGTTTTTTCTTGTCAGCCATGATGCTATTCTTAGTTTGTATAGGGTCCTAGTGTATGTCATGGATAGGCACAATAGATGTGCCTTGGCAGCTTTGATACTATTCACAGAGGAGCTGATCTCCACCCAGTGCAGGAAATTATTCTAAAACTCTTCAATTTGGCAGCAGAATTTTAACCAGCAGTTCCCAGGAGCCTCTGCCAGCACATCATTGCCTTGAACTAAACATACTAGAGAAAACAAAAATGACAAGAGATTAAAAAAAAACCATCTGGGGCTACAGTTATAGCTTCAGATCACAATGGTTATACAAATCAGCTAGGCGATCTTGTGATGTGCGACAGTATCTGAACCCTTGCAGTGGATAATAACCTTGAAATTCAGCGCTTCCTTGTTACTCATCCTCTACATGAATGTTTCACTGACTTCTGAAAGCTGAGCTTCTCTTTAAGGTACAGACTGCAAATGTGCCCTCAATTCCCACAGCCTGCCCGTGCATTGTTAAAGGACATGTCTAAGGTTTTATTTCCACTGTCAGAAAAGCCCTGTGTTTTCACTGTGAGGTAGTTAAAATGGAACAAATAACCCACTCAGAACTGTCAAGGAACAATGACAATTTTACCTTGGCTAAGAGTAGGCAAATTGATCTGTGGATGGCAACACAGTGCTTACCTCTCCCAAACACCTGACATAAAAGTTGCATCAGACTTGTCTCAAGCAGAACTGGTTGAAAATTTTACAGCTGTAGAGTTTTCCGTTAGAAGATGATCATTTTCTCTGAAACAAAACTTTCGAAAAACTGTACCTATGATACCAAATTTTGTTTATTGGAAAAATGGCGAGGGAAAGATTTTTCATGAGTTTGAAGCATTCATATCGAAGAGACCATATCAATTTTTCATTTTGATCAATTTTCTGTTTCAAATTTTATTGCCGATTGCATTATTATTGTTATATGCAGCACTGAAAATCAAAAAAACAAAATAAAGAAAAGTCTTCTGATACTTCTGTAAAGGAAGTTATTTGCAGTGGGTTTCTCTAAACAATATTTTTTCAAAATTTTTCACCTGATTTCCCCCATTTTACTTCCACTATTAAACAAAGCAAAGGCTGGAGCTCCCCATGGAAAGGATTCCAGAACTTGAGGCAATGCTGGTCTCTGCTAGTTTTTTTTTTTTCCTTTTTGTGACAGGGAGGTTTGAGAGAGAGCTGACATGCATTAATTATCCCATGGGGGAAAAAATCCTGTCTGTTTTGCAGTGAAGATCATTTTCTTCTGCATACTGTTGGCTAATCTCATAATGAATCCTACAACAAAGGTCCACCATGAATTTGATCTGGTATGTTGTTTTTTATCATTCCTCAATAGTAGTATTTAGCAGATAAAAATACTTGAATCCTCTTGCCATTTTGGATACCAGCTTGGCGACAGTGCTTTCATATCAACATCTTGGCTTCAACCAAGATGGGATCCACCCATCCTAACCACCCTGGGATTCCTTAGCACAGCTTTGTGGCACAAGATAGCCATAAAGCTGACACAGCTGGTGCCTCCAGGATCAGGTACTGGGTAATGTGACAAAGGAGAAGGTACGTGCTAGCCTGAAGGCAGGCACTGAACCACTGTTCCCTCGCAGTCACTCAGGCCACGGCATGTCTTCATGGAGACCAACTGGTGCCCAGCAGCTCCCAGGGTATAAGAGTTATCCAGAGCAAGACAGTCACAAGCAATAACTAACGTGGAAATTGATGCCATTGACTTGGCAAGATTGTATTAACTTCAGTGTCACCTGCTATCTGACATCCCTGGGAAGTGCCGCCAAGTGAAAAAATGGCAGAGAGACAAAAACATCCTTATTACTTTCAGAAAAATTTCTGCCTTTGAAAAAATGATAAAAGGGAGATAATCACAGAAAAGTGGTAAGGGCTGGTGATTCTGAGAAACAAAAATAGCTTCAGCTTTGCCTGCCCAGATTGCTCAGGGGTTCCCAAGCCATTTTGCCATGGGTGGCACTGTCATCCTTCTCCAGTGTATGCATCCCTACTGTGCTTGCTCACACAGCCAGGTCTGCTTAATGAAGGGGAAGTCTGCCAACAGAGACAACAATAAAAATAATCCTTCTTCTGAATAAAGGCACTTGCCCCTCTCTGAAACTTACCAAAGGAAAATTCAACATCCCCCACATTATCCCCAGAAAAACCATGGGAGAGTTTTCATGACTTCAATGACAGTTGCCACCAGGGATGCTGAAGTATATCTCTCATCTTATAGTGATACAGTCAGTTGTGACCATAAGAAACATGGGGCTTAGGGCAATTGCGCTTCCACCTGGGGAGTTTAGGTCTCTAATCCTCTGATTTCAGTACCTAACTGTGTGGTTCTGGCCTGAATCTTTTACTAGGTAGGTTATTTAGAAAGCACCATGCAGCTCAGCAGAGATCAGTCCTCAAGCACTTCCCACGACTTGCAGAGCTTGTAGCCACGTTCAGAATTAACACTGCTTAAATCGAGGGAGTTCATTACAGATGGGGGCTTTAGGTCCTCTATAGGCTCTGTAACCATGTTCAAAACACATGCAGCTACAGCTGCTTCCATTTCATGCTGATTAGTTGTCACAGAGAGGCATTTCTCAGTGAGGCAGTGTTAAGGTCGGTGCCCCATGCCAGGTCTCGCTAGTACCACATTCCACATTTCACAAGTGTCTACATTATCTGACAAGTAGGAAGAGAGTGGGCCTCTCTGTCACTACAGTATCACCATTTTGGCTTCATTTAGCCCTATATGCATCTTCAAGCCCCAGACAAATAGCCAATATGGCCTTCACTGGCCAATGCAATGGTGATGTAAGACCTACCCCACATGTGGGATCCCCTCATGGTCACAGGGTTGCAAACAGGCATTGGTCAGGATGTCATAACCATCCTGCCTTTCCATATGGTGAAAAGGGATGGAGGATGCAAGATTGCAGTGCAGGGAAGGTGTTTGCAGCTTTCTTTGTTATATCTGAACTTAGTGCGGAGGAATTTAGAAGACAGATGAAATCTAAACTAGCTATATGAAAATCATGGCAAAGTGAAAACTGATGACAGGTCACAGCTTCCAAGCATAAAGATACTGTTTTAAAGTGGCATTGCACTGCTCAAGAAAATAATTTTCATTATGGCAATGATGGACCTGGGAGGACATATAGTAGGCCTGATCTGATGATACCTTGGTGATGATTTTACAAGGATATACTAATACAACATAATACTTTGAATCAAGAGTCTCACGATCAAGACTCTTGCTTCTCTTACCAGTCTCTTTTTTGTATTTTGGCAACCCATTCTTTGGTTTTTTTCCAAGAGCAAAGTATGGAATGAAAAAAGGTCATAGCCTAAAACAAGTTGAGAATATTTGGTCCATCACAGGCTTGGTTCTAGATGAAACATGACATTTTGCATAGAAATGCAGGTTCAGTTTAAATGCATTTTGTTAAGCAAGTGTAAAGATTAAGCTCACTGCAACACTTTGGCCATGCTGATGCTGAAATATGCTCTGTCATTTGCCATTCTTGGTGCTTCCTGCCAGATTTTGAGCTACTCAATAGCATGTGCATTTCTATCATTCTGTCAAATAGCAATTGATTATGCCAGCCTCATGCTATTTTCCTTGGAAAGGAAAACTCTAAAGCTTGTTTAACAGTAAGTGTCTGCCGCTTTTTCTCAAAAAAAATTAGCTGAGAGAGAGAATAAACATCTTTTGTTAAAAATAATGGTTTGCTTAAAAACACCCAGCTCCTTTTGTGCCAAAGTTTCACACACAGCAGGAGACTATCTCAGTGTTTCCGTAATAAAAAGTCTCTGCTGTCAGGGTCAGAGGTGTTTCTTTACAATGTACCATGGTTCCTGGCAACACTTACAGCCCTGATATCATACGAGAGATTAAATATCCCATATTCCCAGTATGTTAGACTTTGTGGTTTGGGTTTTTTTTTATGAGAACATGAATAGGAAGATATTATAGCAAATGTGAATTTACCAATAAAAGCACATCCAGAACACTTAAATATCTTGTTATCTTCACCATTTAAAGACACAGTTCTCTATTCTCTATAATAAGATAGTATTCTGTGAGGAAAAGTCCATCTTCACTATCACAACAGAAAACTATTGAACATCTCCCCCCAAGCACAAAACAGAGAAAAAAGCACAGGTTTAGACTCTTCCAATACGATAAGACTTCTAATTATTCATAGCGTTTAATAGAAAGAGGGGACATTTTAATGTAGCTGATGAATTCCAACTTTATTGGTATGATTCTTTAATATTTCATTACAGAAAAATGTTAACTTGTCTCACCTGTTCCTGTATTCTCTTATTATTTTTTATTTTAAACCTCATCCGCAGCTCCACTAGGCCAAAATTTAGTGCAACTCTCTTGCAGTCATGCTATCATGTAATGCCTTGTTTGTAGCAATAATGATTATGGAAACCATGGCTGCCTCCTTCTCTTTGCTGTGGAAAACCAGTTGTGATGTCCAGGGCAAGTTAAGAGAGGCCACGAAGGTGGTATTCTGAACAGGAGACGGGTTGGCTTTGCTGCCATAGGAGAAGAAAGAACATTCTGGCCTATTTTCTCTCTTTCGTGGGCAAAGCTGGAAAGCCTTTGAGGTTCCCTACGAAGCAGGACAGTTTGGAGAAGAACATAATTTTATCAACTACTCTTGCAAAGCAATTAAAGAATCAGAATTAAATACACTAATGTCTGGCCGTGAGCATTCACAGGCTAGTCACAGTGACATCTGTGTTATTTCTTCTTTTGGTAGTTGACACGGAAGCGCTCACAGCCTGGTTTCGACTTCTGTGTTGTGCAATGTTATCGGTATGTTCACCTGCAATGTTGGTATTACACCGGGCTGCTTCTACTCTTCACTCCTCACTCTTCAAAGAGGCTGCTGGTGACCTGCAACAGGTGAGAGAAGAGAGATTTTCAAAGAACAAGTTGCCAAATGGGCAGCTCTTTGCGAGGTTCAGGAGCTCGTAGATAAATGTGTTAGCAGGAATTCTATGAGAAATTCAGGACTGATGAGGAGCGGATTTTTCTCTCCTTTCTTAAAATACAGGATTTAGTTCTACTAAACTTGAAGTTAAATGTTTATTGTCATGAAAGCTGGCCTGATACCAGCTCCCCTTCTGCAAAGCATAAATCAGTAAGATAACTGCTAGATACAAGTATTACAAGTGACACACAGGGATCTCAGCTGAAAATGAAGCCTCCTGTGTTGGGTCTTTATAGCAATAAAATAAACAGCCAGTCCTTGTTCCAGAACAGATGAATAGAGAAGATGGACAAAACATAAGAGGGTAAACAGTGGCACAGACAAAATAAGCAATTTATTGAAAGGTTTTCTTAAATAGCAAATCAATGGCAGAAGCCAAAGAAGATCTATGGCTTTCAATTGCTCCTCCCTAGCCCCGTGCCTGGTATGCTAAACTCCCAAGAACAGCTGAGTACTCACAACTGCTTTCAAGCACAGAGAAGTACTTAACCATTATGCAGCTGCCGGTGTTCAAGAAGGGGATAAGCTTTGCAGTCTGAATGTGTAGCTATCCCAGTGAACATTTCAGCCACTTTTAGCAATTTGAGTTTCCACCTTGTTAAAAGATTAGGACAAGCTCCAGATTTTCAGAAAAGAGGCACAAAAGTGCCCCCTAAAATACATATGTACACAACACAGTTTTCACATTTAGATAGGGAGAGCTATAGCGGGGACACAGTGAGGAGGGTGCCAGATGTGAACAGAGATGCCTGAGCCACTTTGCCAGCTGTTGTGGCTAGTGCTAAGAGAAGGACTTGCAGGTACAGCACAGTGGCAGTGGATGGAAGGGACCTTCAGGGAAGGGGAAAATATATGCTAAAAGTGTATTTACCTAAGAGGATGCATGAAGTATGTTCTTTGATTTAAACTATTAACTCATGAAACAGGCTTCTCTCCTGTTGTTTCTCTCCTAGCAACAGGAGAAATGTTTTTAAACCGGTATGACTGACAGCTATTCAAGAGAAAAATAAAAACATGCTTTGTGAAGCTAGTATAAGGTGAACCTTACAGGGGGATCCTTGCTCTGTCAGATTTGCAGGGTGGCTCTGCAGAAATTAATGGAGATCAGTCCCAGTTAATCACATGACAAGACAAGGGCTTGAGAAAACACTCACTATATTCATAACCACATTTTTCAGAATCTGTAACTATTTAAAAATTTAGATGTTCAGAAGGAGTGCAATTTCTCATGCAGCACAGGAGGTTCCAAGCAGTATCTGACAGGTATGAGGAAGAAATTTTGTCCACACACAGGTTATTTTATATTAATCACCTACCCACCGATGCAGTGGAGCCCTTCACATAGGTAAGATACTAGAACAAGATGAACCATCGGTCTGATTCAGCATGAAAGTTCTTACATGCTGCTGCTTAAGGTTTTCCTCAAAGCACTGAATTTTATTCTACCTGATGTTAGTTCACACAGAAGTGAAGTAAAAAAAAGGCGGGGGTGGGGGGAGAAAGGGCAAGAGCAGGGGATGACAGTCTTAGACTGGCGTGTGTGTGTGTTTGGGGGGGGGGGGGGGTTGTTCAGCCTATAACAGGGCTTCCAAAAATGAAGCTTATGATGTTACAATTTTTCAGTCATTTTGTGTCATAAATAAAAGGACAGAGGAATCCTTAGATTTCCTACAGGAAGGCTTTCCTTTGTACTGTGGCTGACACTGCTGAGCTCATAGTTTTCTGCATAGCTGCTGAAGATGGAGGCTGAAGGTAACGAGAAGAACTTCAAGGGCACTGTGATTTATACCTAAGTTTTAGTGAGAAAGGGTTATCCCCCACTGTGCCCTTTTCAACTACTTCTTTTTTTCTTTTTTTGCAAGTTAACAAAATATTTCGAAGAGTCTACCCGGATGCACCTGAAATGACACCTGTGAAGAAGACATTTGCGAAAAGCAATTTATATGTAACACCTTGCTTAAATCAAAAATATTAGCTGAGGTTTAAGTTCATTACTAAAATGAATGCCTTAAAACAGTGCTGTTGCTCCATGCAGGAAGCCTATGGAAAAATCAGAAATTCATTGGTTTATCCTTTTTAGGCGCCTTTTTATCTTCTCTTTATGTGTCCTGCCTCTTTTGATGAGTCTGGCCTCAGGCAGTCCTTCTAGGCTTCTATTTTTTCTCTTTTGTCTCTTTCCTCCCCACAACTACTAACTCTCCTTTTCCAGCTCTAGCTCACTAACTTTGGGTTTACGTTAATTTTCCTTTCCAAAAAATATTCAGGACTATCAACATTATTGTTAATGACATATTTTATCATTTTATTAACAATCTTTCATTACACATCTGCTGTAGTGCTGAAGTCGATTTGGAAAATAATTACCTTCCTGTGCATGAGCAGCAAATTGGCTTACCTCCAGAAACAGGTGTTCCCCAGGAAGATTTTCCCCTAAAAAAAAAACCAGCTTAAAGCATTTTGAATACTATTGATCCTATTTACTGGGTCCTTCCTGGCCTTCATAGTGTTCATTTCCCATAGCAAATGCTACACAATCAGTAATGAATCAGTGGAGCCAGCAGTTCCTGTCAAAAGATTTGCACTTGTTTACTGGATGGGAGCCCACATCATCTGTTATCCACAGATTCCCCTCAAAGGTCATCATTAGCTATAAGTCAACAGAAAATAAAGAGCCTGTTACTTCCTATATCCCACACTCCAGCCATATATCCATCCTGAAGTCTTTCCAGAGCCTAAGAAACCTCCCAAAGCAATGAGCCAGCAACTGTCTGGGCCCTGAGGACGCCCTCAGCCCTCGCTGTCCCTGCCCATCCCCAGGGGCCTCCCCCACGCTTCCCCAGCCCCAGGTCTCCATTTCAGCCCAGCCTGGGGCCACCAGTCCCTGCCCTACGATGCCACAGTGGTGCCAGGCTCCAGCCCTGCCATTGCCCAGCTTCTGCCTGCCACGGGCCCCCCAACCCTGGCCCACGGGCAACCACCCAGCCTAACCCTGTCCCTGCAGCCAGGCCCGATGCCAGGGGCTGCTCCAGCTGTTCTGCTCCCTCGTGGGGCAGTGGGATGGGCCATGGCAGCAAGGCGTGGCCCTGCTACCATCGGGAGCTCCTGCCAACATCAGCCCCTGGGAGCCTCTGGTCATGACCACCACAAAATCTGTGCATGCCAGACATGCTGGAATGGCTGAAAACACTCATTAACACTGAAAGGCTAAACAAAAGCTTCCATTTCTGGGCATAGACTCTACCAAACTCCTACTAAAGAGGAGCTATTAACTGAAGTGCCTACCCAGCCTACCCCAGCTATGGGCAGAAACAAATACAGATCTTTGGGAAGAAATAAAAGGGAGAAGTTGAGTAGGATTTCAACAGCATGAAGGAATTGCAGCCATCAGCTCTTCAGCTAGCAAGTTCATTTTCCTGCTCCTGTTCAAAAGTTTTAATTCTTGACTGCACTTGGTGGGCCTTCTTCCCGCTCCCAATGAAGTTGGTGTGTCCAAGCTGCATGGGCAGCAGGACTCGCCCCAGGCAAGTGTCTGTAAGAGCCCTCTGGAGTGCTACAGAGTAAGATGAGGCACAATTCAGGGTTTGTACAATTGCAACTGTTCAAATATCATCTGCTACTTACATTCCACAACCTGCATCACTGTCAGTCTTGATTCATCCAGGAGTTTTTCTACCAGCGGGAACACGCCACCTGATCAGGAGAGGGGAAGCAAACATCCATGGCATCTCCCTGAAATTGAGCCCCCACCTTGGCCAGCCATCTCCATTCCAGTGCCGAGGTCTCTCAACAGCACAGAATTTGACCAACAACCAACACGAGCTATTTCTGCCAGAGTTCCCAGGCTCTGCTCACGACTGCATGAAAACTGAGAGCACAATGTGTTCCTACCTCAGCTGGAGATCTCTTCCCCAGACCGTCCGTCTTCCACTTTCTTATTAATGCCTCTTCCCAAGAGGGCGGAGTGGTGAGGTCTTTGATCTCCATCGTGCCGCCCATCGGCCACGTTCCCAGACTCTCTTTCTGAGCTTCTTTCCAGCCCCGCTCCTGCTGTTCTGCTAACGGAAGTCATTTTCCATCAGTGTTACACGGCGCGTTGAGAAAGGTGAGCCTTTCATGTCCCTGCCAGGGCCGCCCCCTGCAGCTCCCCGTCAAAGTGGGCTCTCCCTCCTCCCCGGGCAGCCCCCAGCCATGGAGAGCACACATCAATCAGAGTGGCAGCAGGTGAGTACTGACCACCTCTGAATCAAACACTTTTCGCTGTTGCTTTCAAGTTTTATTAATGTTTATTAATTCCTGTTGATATCTTGCCAAGCGCATTCTTCGGAGAATCGCAAAATAATTAGAAGGTATCCTCTCTCTCTCTGTTCCCCCCGCCCCCCCGCTGGATGCTGCACGAGCTCAATATTAAGGGAAAGTGTAATTCATTATCCACAAACAGTTCACAACCCAAATACGCTGCCACCTGCACACATCTATTTTCAGAAGCCTATTGAATTCTGCCTCATAAAGTTCTTCCCTTTAGAAGCATGACAACAAAAAATTGCTGTGGAAACCTGTGGGTAAGGGATGACTAACCCTTAACTCCAGCACTGGGGAAGGTGACAGGTCTGCATTTAATTTTATCTACTGGCTATAGCATAGCAAGGGAAGAGTTTACTCCCTTTAGTCTGGAGTTGCTACTATAACAAAAATATCAACAGCACTTAGATAACTCTTTCCATTTCTAAAGCACTTTACATCCATTAACACTTTCATCCCTGCAGCTCTACAAACAAGGGTAACAAAAGGAAGAAAACTGAAGCAACTTGCCCCTGAGGAATCACCAAAGCCACAATTATAATTCAGGAGCTCAACATCTGTCCACAATTCTGTCTCCACCGTCTGTCAGGTCCTCAGATAGTATTGCATTTGTTGTGTTTTTCCTCCACATATAGATAACCCCTCATCTGAAAGTAAAAAAGATAATTGGGTTCTAACAAGGAATCTGGACCAAAAAAAAAAAAACAAAACACTCAAAAATGCAGCCAAGTACTAATGTAAGAAAATCTACAAATGATTATAAAGAACAAAGCTAAGAATCTGCCCTGTGTCTATAGTTAGCTGTAAAAATGGACAGGCGTCTACTACTATGTTATACAGACATTTTAAGTACACACTTTGCAGATAAGGGCTGGAATATACATCACAAGGAGACTTTGAAATGTCGTTACTTTTACATTTTTGTGTGACCACTACCCAAAGGTATCCTCTAGCTGTTCATAAAGATCTACCTATTCATTCAGGCGGGAATATAGAAAACATTTCCCATTCTTAGTGCTACAGAAATCTAAATAGGAAACCCTCATGATTTTATTCTAACCATAAAGGGGTAGGAGGACTGAATGTATAGCTCAGAGTCAAGATTGCTGGTGAGGAAGGTAACATGTCTCCTGTCTTCTCATATGATGCCAGAGAACAACCTGCCAGTTCTGCCTGGCTCAACTTACATGCCAAAAGGGTCATCCCCATAGATCTGTCCTGACTGAATTGGATTGCATCTCTCTGCTTATTGCATGTTATTATTCTATTCTTCATGTGATCTGGTGAAACTGAGTGGCAGAGTGATATCTGTATCAGGATAACTACCTCTGTGTACAATCTACCCCAGAAAAAATAAAACAGTTTTCCAAATCATTATGTCTCTACTTCCAAAGGGCAATAGCTATTCTGAAATACAGTAACTTCTATTCTGCAATGGATGATTCGCATAGAGAAGTATTCCCATACAACTATAAAGAATAGTTTATGCCTGTCTTGAGCTTCCTGTAAATTTATCACACAGTTGTACAAACAGAAAGCAAACTTATGGTATTGCCAATAAGCCTTTCACATCGCCGCTTCCAGACAAAACCAACGTTTTCTGATGCTGTCCAGAGAACACATCTAGAGATGTGAAACAGCAAAAGAGCATGACCAGGTTATTCTGTTTTGCAGCTCACTGTTAAACCTTCATGTGCTGACAGTAAACTCTGCTGCACGCTCTCTGGATAATAACAAGAGGCAAAAAACAGGATTCTGCCACTGCTGGAGAAGTGAGGGGGACATAGAAACACAGAAAAAATGGTTTCTCCCAAATTACCAATGCTTTCCTTAATACTACAGCAGTATACAGTTTCAGGGGACTTCATTTTTAAAACAGTGAGTTTCTTTCTTACCCATTCTATAGGAAATACAGAGCACTTGTTTCGCTAGTAAAGCAAATTCATGATTTTTGGTCAAGTTACTTAGTACATTATTTTCCATTCATCTTGCCTCAGCCAGATCAGGAAAGTCTGGCAATAACTACTGGCATGACAAAGGCACAGTTGCGTCCCATGTGTTTACTATCATTCCAGGATAGAGCTATGTACCTTTAATGGCTCTTTCATACTCTGCATTGTATATGGAGTAAGCCCTATTGCAGGTCCATAGAATTAGTGATTACAAAAGCAAGAAAACAAAAACCTCCTACTATTCGTTGCAACCACAAAACTGTTATGCATGAAGATATACTCATTTATTTTTATATTAAGGGATGATCTGTGTTCTGAAGGCTTAAGAAATACATAGAGAAGAAATGACAGTCTTTTGCTGAAGGTCTCACAGCATGTCAAAAGCCTTGCCAATAATGTAAGCACTCCCTGATTGACTACCTGTGTCCTACTAGTTAGGCCACACTGTCTCCAAAAGAGATGCTAATTGTTATGAGCCCTGAAGAAAAGCTACCATTCCTTCAAAATATACAATTAAAAGAATTGGCCAGATGCTCTGAAGAATGAATAGAGTAAGGAAAGGCAACATTCAATTTCCTCTCCTCATCTTGCCACTTGGAATACCTGGGGAGGCTGCACTTCCTCCCAGCTCCAAAGTCCAGACAAGGCTGATGAGAGGAAAATCAAAGGCCCTCGTGGTTCTCTCAAGTTGTTCCAGTACAAATGCTAAAAGACTCTTTTGAAACAAATGCAGATACTCACAGATAAGGGTAGGGTACAGAATTGCATCTGATGAACTGTAGGGTCTTCTTTTCCATTCAGCACTGATCTTTGCTCAGTGTTATGGTCTGATCATGGGTCATTAATGGAAGCTTTGAGCTTGTATAATAACTTGGCAGCACTCTCTAGGTGACAGAGTATCTCATTTATCAATTCCTTTAATTTCTCTCTGGGCATTTCCTGAGCATGTATCCTCAGAGGTTCTGAGCAGGCTAATGGTATCTCTCTGTTCCATTGTTCAAAATGGCTAAGAAATGCTTAGCATCTTCATTATACCTTTCTCCTGATGAGGAGCTGTTTCTTTTACGCAAAATGTTAATGTGTCATTACTTTATAATTGAAATATGTTGGAGAGGTTTTCTTCTTTCAGCCAGCTATTTAAAATAGCTAGCAATGTGTGATGTATACTTTTAGAGGCTGTCAGGCAATGCTATTTTTGATGATACAGTATGTCTGTTTTTTCTTACCCCGTAGGAAGACATTGATACTGGAACAAATGTATTTTCCACCCAAATGTGATGTCTTTGGGAAACATCAGGAGAAGTAACAATACATACACAGAAGAACTGCACAATTTAATAGCCCCTGTGACAAGCTTCATCCTTTAACTGAAAGAAAAAAATCTTTTGTAATTAATTTTATCAAGGAAATTAATGTCTTATTGACCCTTAGTTTATTCCTGCCCTCCCCAAAATCAGTGGCAGATTTGGCTGCTATCAATCAGACATCATGCACTTCTCTTATTGGTGTTGTTGCTGTTATTGGATCAGAAAAAACAGTCTTCTAATAAGTTACCATTCTAATACCAGTATCAGTGTGACAAAGTAGCAGGGAGAAGTATAATTTGTGAGCTGATTTGTCGTGAAATAGCTGTAGGTGTATGGAGTAGGCGTATAATACAAGCACCAGAACTGTGTTGTGATTCATGTTATAGATCTTAATATAAACTAAGAAGGAAAACACATTTGTTAAGAACTAGTGTATACCCATCCCTTGTGGAGACACACAAGAAGTAGAGGAGGGATAAAGCTCTTCTTGTGTGGCTGGTGCAGCTCCCCTTGCCAGACATCCAAGGAGGGCAGGGGGGTCTGAGACGTGAGAGGGTGCTCTCTCTACCCAGTGTTGGTATCAGCAACTAATGTTGTGCCAAATGTGTTCATAGGTGCTCTGTCTTGGCTGTTTAAGGATGCAATGGACAGCTAAGCTCAGATTTGCACTTTGCACATACAAATTTAATTGTTCTGCATTAAAAAAAAACACGAAAGGAAAGACTGTTAGTGAAATGAAATAAAATCCCAGAAGGACCTCACCACAAGATAGATGCTAATATCTCTTGGAGCAATAGCTGGCACAGGGCTAAAGATCTCCCAGTTCCCCCTGTAAAGGGTACAAGTTATTGGAAAGGTCAGGATCTGGCTATGACATAAAAGCCCTTCAGTGTAATGGTGTTGGTTCAAATCCAGCATAGGCTGTGATAATGACAAGGTATATGATGACTTACAGAAAGCAAGTAGGTGCTTGTGACTTGGTCAGCTCCTACTGGACCGAGCCTTTGCATCACAAAAAGGCCGCTTGCTGGAAAACCCAGCAAGGTTATCCCAAAGCCATGAGGCCTGCTCCCTTCCAGTCCCATCCTGAATGATCCGACAAAAACTGCCCCAGTCACTGTGTTCTGGCATACAGAGAATGAGCCTCAGCAGCAACACAGCCCATTGGAAAGCAAGTTGCTCTAATTCTGGCTGCTGAAGTTTAAACACTGCTCTTAATTATTCCCGGCTGAACCTCCACTGACTTCTCCGGAGTTAGAGTAGGAATGAGTTTAACCCACTGTATCCCAAAAAACAATAGCTGAACCACAAGCCAGAGGCGAATTTGTTCCCCATTGGTGGCAAGTAATGAACAGGACTCAGAAGAAACCTCCTGTAACAGGTATCTGTCGTCGCACCCTTCCTCAAACACCAGCACTGCTCTCTCCAGGCCTAGTGACCTGCTGCTGAATAGTGGCTTGTCAGGCAATGAACAGCAAAATAAATCAGTAGGATATTCAAGAATCTAAATAAGTATAATCTCAGGAGTCAAAGCATTATAAACTTATCACTGATCCAAGGTATCACTGTAGCTCTGAAACCTCTAGGTACTGCAGTCCTGTGGCAGGGACTCTTATCACAGAGAATATGTTCATACTGAATTGCACCTCATCTGGAGCCATTTTAGATAAGAACACACCCTAAAGGTGACAAGGCAGCTAAGTACAGCCAGCAGCCACAAACAGCTCTTTCCCTCCTATTCTTGGTGTTTAGAGTTCACAGGTTTTCACCCAGCTGGTGGCAGAGCAGAGGCCTTGCCTCCAAGGCAGGAATTACACAACTGTCTCCTGGTTCAGCAAATGAACCATCAGGTGCCTGCCCAGTTGCATTACTCTACATGTATACAGTCAGGAACCTTACTGTTATTGTGGTACAGCAATATTCAGACCAAAGTTCCTGTATGCTGTTCAAAAACAGCAAGCGATATTGTGCCTAAATGGCCTTGCAACTTAAAAGAAAATATTGCTAATATTTCAGTGATGCCTCCACACTCACTGGAGTCTGTTTCTCTGTTACACAGGACTGTCACAGAGTTTCATCAGACTGATTTTGGGCAGGAACTGGGTGAAATGTTTTCATCCTGTCAATGTTCTTCACTTAAGAAGTGGCCTGAATTGAGCTATATATGAGAGAAAGCTCTGCTATTTGCACAGGAGCAGACACCTGCAGGTTTGTTGCTTGTTGAATATGGAAGTTACATGCACCACGAAGATATGTGTGACTGCAGATGTACACATCCCTACAAAGTCTCCAGTCTCCTCCACCAACACAAAATTTCACAATGAATGGATTTTGTTGCCTAAAAATTGCCAAGTTCATAATCCTTTAGAAGTATTGGTACAGACAGTCCCACAGCACTAGCTGAACTTCCTTTCTAGGAAGGTCATCCCTAGCCTTTCAAAAACAGCTGAAGAGCCTTGGCCCCCGATTTGTCTTGCGGAGCTGCAGTATGGTACACTGTGCCAGCTGCTAGAGAGCATCATCATGCTGCTGCCAAAGCAGAAGGTGAAGAAACTGCAGTGAAGAATGACCTGCATTTTGTATTTAATGTCCCTTTTTGGTGTCTGGGCCAGCTGCTCCTGCACGAATGGAGTCAAGGGCTCAGAGGGGCTGGGAGGAGTGTGAGAGGAGAAGATCAGCTGCAAAAGGCATGGAGGATTTTAAGTCCTGGGGCAAGGAGAAAGTTGTGTAGTGCTGGGTAGGGAGTCGGGAGTCGGTAGGAGAAGGGATGTTTTCACTGCAGAGAAGGGGGAAGGGCTGGTGAAAATTTTGTGAAAAAGTGAATTTGGGGGCTGCAGCTACAGTCTAACAACTGATCTAATATTTGGCTTCTGAAATTCTATGCGTACCTTTTCTTTCCTTTTATAAACCCAGAGTTATTTTTACTTTTGTATTGATATATGGTAGTTTACAAATGCTGTATATATGCTATATACATGATATATATGTATATATATATCTGGCATGTAGGGTATATGCATAGATATGGTGGTTTACAAACTTCCTTGGCCAGTGAGCAAATCGCAGGTGTTTCCACTTCTAAATGGTTCTGCACCCAAAATTTCTAAATGATATGCTATTTGAAACCACATCCCTGCGCCACTTCCTATCGACATGGGCAGTAGAGGGAGCACGTAGGAGAAACTCAGCAATCGTAGGTACATGCAGCACAGTCGATTTACTTTGTACTTAGCACAGCTGCTTACAAGATCTGATTCCCCAATCGGCAGCTTGCCAGTTTAGCTGTTTTATTGTATTATTCCTTCGCAAATGAGTTTCTTTCTCTTCATTTCAGTGGGCTTTCATTATTCATTACTGTAGAAGAGTGAGCTGACTCAGTTATTAGATCATGCATTCAACCCACTGCACCTTATAGGATTAGTCAGGAAACAGGAGGGCACACACGATTGGATTTGGGGCTTTGAGTCTCTTGTGCATAGCTCACATCACTAAAAAGACCACTGCAACTTAATTACTTACTGTAGTCAAGAAGGCAAGTGCTGAGTAGGAATGAACTGTATTTTCCCCAAAGTCTCCACCAGCAGTCAGCATCTACTCAGAAGTGCTTTACTGGTTCTTTTTCTGCCAGGAAGTAAGCTGCAGCACATCATTATAAGGGCCAAAATACTTTCTTCACATTTCCAAGTCCCTTAGCATTTTAGACTGAGTAAAAAACTTAATTTGTCTCAGTAATCTAGCATCACACATTTCCACAGCTGCTTGCGACCTTCCTTGTATTTCTCCCCCATGTACCTATACACACATTAAAATTTTTTTTGTTGTACTAAACCAGAATTTCTACAACAGAGGCATTTGTTTCACACAATACATCTAATGGAGCTGTTGCTTTAGAAACATTTCTAGCAGCCATCCTTGAACATGTAGCCAGTTACATAACAAAATAGCTATTGACTTTGACCTGGGTATGTTTTCATACTCATAGGTCAATTTCTGTGCAAGATGACTAGATCCAAACCTATAACTGTGTATTAACAGATCATAAACAGGGCAAGCGAAATTACCATCTTTGTATGTCAAAAGTGTACTGTTTCCTGCATACTGAAATAGCTTGTGGTAAATGTGCTGCTGTGGTGGGCCAGACTTCTCTGTACGATCCAGCTGTTTCATAGGAGTTGTATCAGAGGTTTCCCATTCACCTGGCATTACCAGTTCTAAGGGAAGGATTAGACTTAGAAGAAGGAGTCGTCTACAAATTAGTAGCCACGTCCTAAAGCGTTCCACAAAGTTAGGATGAGGAGTGGCTTTTCCAGCCATGCCACTCTACATGGGGTCCACGTAAGCTGGTGGTTTGCTGGTGCCTTATTTCTAACTCTGATTCTTCCCATAACAGAATTAATTTGAGCAGCAGCTACCAGAACAAAGACAACACCATCCCCTGGAAATACCATCCCTGTCTTAATACCTGCCCCCCACAGTCCTATGGAGGACTATGGGATTCAGCAAAAAACCACATTCTTCACCCCTGCTGATTAACTGCGGAAAGTGGAAAAACTCAAGAGTAAAAGTATTTCAGCCCCCTACAATCCCTTCAGACCTTAGACTTTTTTGCAGGAACTCCTGAAAATGTTTAGGATAGTATTTTCATATCAGGATGTAGACTTGCACTCATAGCTTAAAACCACTCAAATAATTCAGCCATAGCTGTCTCTGACAGCTTTTCAAAGGAAGTTTATCACCACCTGAATGCAATACAAACCTCCTGTTAGAAATTCAATATTGCAAGAATCCTTCTGTGTTTTTCAATAAAGAGGATCAATTTGAAATGGAGAATCATTTTCCAAACTTGTGGGGAACATCTTACAGGATCTCGCTAATAAGCAGAATATTTGCATAAGACTTCATCATAAAAACCCCCGAAGTCTGAGTAGGATTTTTTTCTCCAAATGATCATGGCAGATAAACTCCCTCCCTTTTAATTATTCACTAGTCAGTCAAGTCCAGACACAGAATATCTTAGCAAGAACAACTTGTTCTGTGGGCACAACAATCTTTCATGACTTTTACAAACTCTGGTGCTGTCCTCAAATGGAATGTCTTGGAGATACAGAGGTTGTTGCCAGAGTCCATTCTGCACCTTTGCTCATGTATGGCTGGGACTGAATTTTTGCAGAATCACAGATCGCTAATTAAGCAAATATATTTATATCTGCTCCTTTTCCTAAGGACACAGTATTTCAGTGATCAAGCTCACAAACTTTTAAGGAGAGCTGGATGTGTATGGAGCACCTATTGCATACCATGTGCTATAATGCCGACGTAACATTTACTGCTCTGAGGTATAAGCAGAGTTCTCAGGTCCTCACTGTTTCAAACTCAGTTACGTGTCAGGAATGCACCCCTGTTCCCAAAGTAACAGAAAAAAAAATCACTAAATTGTCAGGTGCCCAAAAGTACACCTTACCACCCACAAGATTTTGAATAAGTACACAGTACAGCTCAGCAGCAAGTTGATGTAAGTCTTAATATGAGAAGAAAAGTTTCAGCCTATAAGAATGCCTTTTTCTAATTTACCTCGACAAAATGTGTGTCCATATTTCCAAATCCCTAAGTCTGCAAAACCCTTGATTTATTAATAAAGTGAGAAGTAGGATCAATTGGTCTATACACTGGGCACACTTGACATTAAGACACAAATTTCATGTTGGTCCGGTGCTAGAGAAATTTAAGATTTCAGTAGAAAAGTTTTGATTTTCTTGAAGACAAAACCAAATCAACTGTGATATCTTTGTTGAAAACACAGGAAGATGGAACAGCGCTCATTTTAATAAACACACCCAGCTAATGAACTTAAACCAAAGTTGATATACTGTTTTCTAGAAATATCCCAAAGGAACAAGTCTGAAAAATGTTAAGATGCAAATAATTGAATATGCTTCTATACTTACCATAAGGAGCCATTCATTGATTTCAGTTTCCAGTTATTCGTTCCTGCCGCACACCAAAGGAACGTGTTCCATCAAAAAGGTTAGATACAAAGCAGTAAATAAAATTTGAACCACTGGCAAATAATCCAAATTGGGATAAAAAACAAACTAACCCCCACAACAGGGGCTAAAGCATATGTCCCTAAAACTGGAAGACAATAGATTTTCTCTGGGAGAACCTTGCAAAAACAGGTGGAAGAAAACATCCAAGACACATGAATCAGCTGGTCTTGCAAAATTTCAGTCACTTTGTATTAAAAATGCATATAAAGCCAAGAACGTTGTAGCTTCAGACATACTCTCTGGACTTTGAGCCCAAATTTAACTTAGCATTTAGTTCACACAGATCATCTTGGTCAATCTTTTAGAGGTACTCTCATCCACTCTACAGTTGCACATTAATCTTCATTTCTTATGTATATGTGATTATTCCAAGTTTAAACAGGTCGATCTTTTTACAGTGTTGCATATGGAATATACAAGTCTCACTCCTATATATGTATATGTATTTACACTCTGATGTATGTTGGCAGAATCACAGAACAGTTGAGGATGGAAGGCACCTCTGGAGATCATTGGTCCAACCCCCCCTGCTCAAGCCAGGTCAACTAGAGCAGGTTGCACAGGATTGTGTCCAGCCGGCTTTTGAATATCTCCAAGGATGGGGACTCCACAGCCTCTGTGAGCGACTTGTTCCATGTTCAACCACCTGCACAGTAAAAAGTGTTTTCTTAAGTTTAAATAGAATTTCCTGTATTTCACTTTGTGCCCGTTCCCTCTTGTCCTGTCACTGGGCACCACTGTGATTCTGTTTATATGTCAGCCATTGCCCTTAGGGATGGAAGAGACTCTCACTAACCAGCAATGGGCAAGGTATCGTATGAACAGGCAAATAAGGTCAGTCAGTCCCGTCATCAAACATCAATCAGTGCATAAGCGTGGAGTCAACTGGACAATTTAACTTAACACAGAAAGCACTCGAGACCTTTTCATTTTAATTCAGTTTTGAACACTGGGTTCAGTGGTGTCTCTGTATCAAAAAGTTCATCCTTCCTTCATCCACAAAGTCAACAGCCCATCAAGAAATGATGATTCCTGATGATACTGAAAGGGAATGAAAAGTGACAAGATGATCTACTAGCTTTTGTTCCAGCATTATGAGTAATGAAAGACATTTCTACATATAACAGAATCTGATGATAAACAAGTTATGGACATTGGTGAGAAACAGCTGTTTTGTGGTGCTCAAGTACCTTCTTTAGGTGGGTGGATCTCCAAAGCTCATTTAGAAAGGAGCTGAACAGAGATTTGAGGAGCTAGTGCAGAAGTCACAACATCCAGGCCCTTTCCAGTTCTTCCAATGAGTCACTCAGCGGTGCTGGGAGATCACTTTGGCTCTAAAGGATAATCAAGAATAGATTAGTGGAGAGTGCCTGAAGAAGCTCACTGAAGTCAGAAGAGCTGCAACATGTAATAGCAATTGAGGTTTAATTTGTTCCTTTTTTGCCCTCTCTGAGATTTCTTCCCAGTTTTCCCCTTTCTCTTCTTGTTATTTAGCAGGGGCTCTCTGGGAGGAAAGATAGAAAGAGTGAGCACTTCATCTCAAGGCAAGTGAACAACCTGACTAAACAGTCCATGGAAGCAAAGAAAGAAACACTTCATAAGATGAAAGGAAAGGGAATAGTTCCCTTCCTTATTCTTTATTCACATCGCCTACACCAGGTTTCCCTTTAATTGAGGTGAGGGGCTAGCTCTGTAATTCTAATTGTGCCATGATTGTCTGCTGTGTACACTTAATATATGCCTGTACCATAACGATCAATACCAGTTAACATTTTTGGCCTTTTCCCTGCTTAATGTGGCAAGTTCTGTTTCCTCTTCACTTTGCAACCCAGTTTCCATTATCTTTGCTGAAATCTGTTTGCTGAGATCTGTTCAGTTTCATCAGATCTGAGATCTGATTTCAGTTTGATCCAAGTCTGTTGGCACTATGTTAATCACATTAGAAGGTAAAGACACAGTATTGACCCATAAAATATAGGCAAATAAAACACCAGTAGACACCTTGGGTCTAGTGCTGAACCTGAAATGACAGCCTGAGTGCAGTGGAACCGATTGCTCTCTTTTCATGAAATTATGCAACAAGAAATCAACCCAGTGTTTCCATTAATTGAGTGTCCAGCAAATGCAACTGGTTATTATATTCTGGAACCTGCATGCCTGATATACGGACAGCTTCACTAAATGTTAGTAGCTGGTAGACCATCTGCAAGGCATGTCACTATAAATTGATTTATGGCAAATGGGAGGTAAAATTCTCTAGAGACAGAGTAAGTTAGACTCAGAATTTGAGAAGCTTTTCCTCTTTAACCATTGCAGTTACTCTAAAGATTGTCAAGAAAAAGTAAACACAGATGTTCCCCAGTTTTGCATAGCACTTGGTCATAGGCAGAATATAGGAGTCCAGAACCTAGTTTTGGTAAAAGGCCATGAGAAGTCTAGGTGCTTATGCAAGTGTTTGAATAGGATCCCAATAGACCTTCCACTCTAAGCAAGTCTTCTCCCAACTGGATTTCATCCACAGCAACAAACTGAAGCATTGCAAGAACAAACACAAAGTAGTCTATATATTTATTAATAATTTTATGTTTGGAATTTGCATTTATGCCATTAACTATGTATGTTATCAGGATTTTTCATATTCTGGAGAGGACATTTCAGATGCCCCAAAACTATTTAAAAGAAAAGTCAAAGTTTGAGACCATTTTATTTCAGCTGAAATAAACAGTACCAAATTAAACTATTTTTTTCTGTTGAGGCTAGACACTGGTCTAATCTCTGCCATGCTGCAAGCAAGCTTAATATAACTGACTGATGGTGGCAATCTTTGAAGAGACATGGGTGGGAAAGAAAACTTTTTCTCCTAAATAATTCTGAATTCCAAATAAGCCTCCATTAGCTCCTCTCCACAGCGAAGTAATCAGATTCATAACTTTCTGCACCTCCCTGGTAAGTTCTGAACTGGAAACATATGCACTGACAAAATCATAATGGTTCTCCCACATTTGTAATATTATTATCTATATGCTCTGACTAAAATAAGAATTTTTTTTATTACACCAGAAAGAAAATTGGCTTTCCCCCTACAGTTTTTGGTTTCAAAATAGCCTACCAGACAAATTCAAGATACATAAGGGTGGTCAACTGTAAAACACATCGGCATGCAGAGAGTGAACAACAGATGGTCCAATGCAGCCTTCCTCACCATTTAGGGTTGGTTACTCAGTCTGCAAAGTCAAGTTATTGGCCTGACCATAATGGCTTCACATTTCTTACTGAGGGGCCACAGGAGAGAAGCTCTGCAAGGCAAGGGGAGCCATGGGTGACACCGAGGCAGGCACAGGACAGCAGCCTCACCCATGGAGGGATGCAGCCCCTCAGCACAAATACAAAGAGCAGTTCAAGGCCGTTGACATTAACCAGATTCAGCCACCAGGCCAGGGATCCCCAGGCAAGCCCAGAGAAAAGAGGCAGGTCCAAGGTCAAGCCAGAAAGTGAAGTCACAGACCAGGATGAGCAAGATATACAGCCAGGCAAGGCACAGCTGCAAAGTAGCACAGACAAGGACCAAGTGGAAAGAGCCTGAGCAACACTGCAGCAAAAAAGAAAGCCGCCGCCGCCGCCGCCGCCGCCGCCGCCGCCGCCGCCGCCGCCCACCAGCACTCTCACACCTCTTTTTTACACACCTCTTTTGATAGCAGCATGATGCAAGGTGACACAGCTGAGCCATATCACAGCTGGCCGTGAGCACCTGCAGCCAGACCCCTGCAGGGGGAGGAGAGGTTGCGCTCAGGGTCTTAACACCTGAATAGTCCCTCCCTCACACTTTAGTAAATGACAGATATGAACTCAGTATACATTAAGGTACAGATTTTACATTGGGATAAAAAGCCAGCCAGCCTCTTGAAAAAAAAAGTTTACTTTTCACTCTCTAAGTAGTGAAATGAAACAGTGACAAGCTCCAAGATTTTTATCTAATAAAATGTCACATTTAGAAATTCTTCAAAAATTTCCCAATAAAAATATAGACTGCATTAATCAGTATTTACCAGTGAAAGCAAAAGGTTTGCTCAGAACTTCACACTGAACTCATATATTAGAAACACAGGTAGCCTGTTTTACACAGAATGAAACTATTGAAATATTAAAGACTTTTCTCAGGATAGTCCTTGCTGAACAAAACTCAAGATATTTATCAAGACACATTTCTAGCCAATGGAGTTTGAAGCTTAAGACAAGGCATCTAGGTTTCTAAATATTTATTTGGGTCAAAGCTCTGAACCATGACAGGTAAAAGCACTAAAGAATATGGAAAGTATTAAAAAACAAAGCCAGTGGGTAAAATATAAAGGCTATATGACATCTTGTAGTTATCTGTGACAGCTTAGTCGCATTCCAGGGTTATAACAGATATGGCAGGGACTCCTCCAGAACGTTAGTTTTTGGCCATACTAGCCAAAGAACAAAATGAATGGTTTTATACTGACACTTGCAGAAAAACTTACAGTCTTCTCCTCTCCTATTACAAACATTACATCTCCTCCTTACAAGGATATCCCAAACAACCCCATTGTCGCAAGTACCACTTGCTTCTGACATTAATGTTCATGGGAATGAGCCAAAGAGCACAATAACACACAATTATGAGAGTACATAACATTTACTCTGCTCTGGATGTCTTTCTGAACTCTTTTTGTGTGCACGTTCACGATGATATATTATTTTCCTATGTTAGGCGAAGGAGTTGACAATTCCTTTAATGCATTTCTTCACCCTCACACAAAGCTAACTTGACAGGTTAGCTAACTTGACAAAGCCAGCTTCAAGGTGAAAGCAAAAATGGTGGCATTCTCTGAAGAGACAAATTTATTACTAAATAATCGGATTCATAACTTTCTGCACCTCCCTGGTAAGTTCTGAACTGGAAACATATGCACTGACAAAATCATAATGGTTCTCCCACATTTATATATTGATATCTACATGCTCTGACTAAAATATGAAAAATCCTAGCAAGAAGGCCTGGGAAAGTCTTTACATTCACTGCCACCAGAAACTGCAATTTCAAAATTGCTATGTAGAGTTTAGCAAGAGAAACAAAATCAGGTACACTCAATTCAGAAAGGAGCAGGCTCTCTATTTCTACCCATCTTTTTGAAATACTAATTTATAAACTCTCAGAAATAAAATATGATTGCACAGATTATATAATTTAGGAAGCTGCGTGAGAAACTGTAGGAAGCAACAATTCTGTATTAAAAACAGTGCACAAGGAAAGAAAGTACGGCAGATATGGCCAGACTTAATTAAACATGTCAAAAGTGAAAAAACTTCTGGAGACAAGCTTGGTGTTAAACACGTGATTCTTCTGAGAAGTTGCAGGTGACAAATACAGCACAGCAGTAAACTGTGACCCTCCAAGAGGAAAGGAACATTACTTACTAATCATTTCAATCATTACCATCGGTTTTGTTTCCGATGATATAAAGCATCTTTATGAGGGAGGCTTCTAGAGGCCTCAGTGGTGACGCTGGGCGAAGCAAGAGATGTGTACAGCAAACTACGGTCCCTGCGTCCCTATGAATGCGCTGCTGGCCTGGCTCCAAGACAGGAGCAGTCTCTGACCGATGGCCTCTTGTGCAGTCTGCTAACAACAGTAATTGCTTTCGCTTAAGTCAGACTTTCAGAGGCAGGAGGAATTCCTAAGCAGGATAAAGATTTACTGCAGGTTGCTTGTGAAAGCTTTCATCAGAAGAAACCTGCTGGAAGGGTTCCCCCAGGTAGCGGAGGTGCTTCCCTCAGAACGGGTCTCTCCAGAGGCTCTGGCGCCCCAATTCAGCTTTCACGCAGAAGCCCAGCGGATGGCTACGGAAAATACGCTTAGTTCTAGTTTAGTACCCAGCCTGCTATTGCAGCCACTGACTCTCACTGCTTGCTCCTGGCCCCTCAAATTCAACCGCTTCAGGTATTAAACCTAAAATCTTAATGTTACAAAATTGCTTCGGAGAATTGTCATCGACTCAATGGGAGCTAATGAGGGCAGAGAGCTGTTCCAGTCACAGTTCTCCAGGAGACCATGGACTGTAGTTAATGCATCACACAGAAAGCAAGGGGAAAATTAAGATGTCTCAAATAAAAAGCAGTTAGGAATGGGAAGATTTGGTCCTGGCTACAATTCTCTAGCTGTGTCCTGACACACCAATGCTATTATCTGTCCTCTCATTACTTATTCTTATCAAATGCCAAAACCTCCCAGTCTTTTCTTTGCTTGTAACTTATCATTACTGGCAACTGGCCACCAGGTTAAAAATACCGAGTGGCAGTACCCCATGCTGCTTTCAGCTCAAAAACCAGTCTTATTAAAAAAAAAAAAAAAAAAAAAAAAAAAAAGTCTAGTGACACACAATGTAAAATTCTTCCTTTGACCACGTGTTTAACCTGAAGCTCAGTGATCCTTCAGGGTCAGAGGCATAGTCAGATAGGATTGGAAATGTCACAGAAATCCATGGAAACATTGCGTTAAAACATCTGAAGAGGATTTATTATGTTATTTAGAATAAAAGTTACTATAACTATAAAGACATTATGAGTTCATTGACCCCTCCCACCCGTGTCTAAATCTCAGTAATGCTGTCTTACTAAATTTATTAAAGAGAATTAACAGTTTATTTAAAGCACTGAAGATCTCTATAGTTCACCACTTAGATATTTAGGAATCTTCATTTGTAGGTAGAGGGTTCACTTCTCCCTACCACAGACAAAAACCTCTTCTATATGCATTCTTCATGTGGGGCAGTTAAGTACTATATACAGAGCCTACCTGATGACCACATAACTCTTAAGAACAAATTTATTGAAAGTCTATTCATTAATGCTTTCACAGAACTGATTAAATGAAGAGGCTGCTGATGAGATATCACTAAGATAACCCAAGAGGTTTGAGGTCTGGTACTTTACACGTAGGTCTTGGTGAGGTATAGATCATATCAGAAAAACAGCGTATGTTCCCGTATGTTTCTCCTACAAGAGTGAAGTTCACTTTTCTAAAGAGACTGGTTGAAATTGTCACAAAAGTACACCCCATTCCCTGGCTGTAATCTGGGCATGTGTAGAGGGGAACAATGAATGTAAGAGTAACTTCTTTTCTGCTAGAGAAGAAATTACTGATGAAGCACTATGCTCCCAAATAGTCAGCACTAAATAACTTTCACTGGAAAAAGAATGAAAAAATAAACCTCCCAACTGTGTCAATGGCAAACTGTTTAGGGAGTCAAAATGAGTTTGTGAACAGGGCTGTGTAGACCTGCTAACTTGTTTAAAATATGTTTGTAATCAAATCAGGCTGCTCACCTTATCATGGGCACCTAGGGGCATGAAAACATCGGAGATGTTCTGAGGTGGAAAGTCACCTATCTCAGGTATACAGCAGGAGTACCTCTGTGACTTGGATGAGAGAGCAAGAAGTTCCTGAGGCAGGCAGGCTTCTCACCTGGGTGATTAGAAAAAGGCGCCACCAAGTTATTCAAAGGAATTGGTCAATCTTAGCTAACTTATCTAGCCATCCTTTTCTTTTCCTTCCTTCTTCAATGTCCTCCTTTTTCTCAAAATTACACTCTCTATGCCAATAAGAAAAGATTTGTGATCTTATTTTTCATAAGCATTGTCAGAAATATTATTCAAGTGGTTATCCGTAAAAATACACTCTTCTATGTTATATATTTGAAGGGGGAAAAGTGCCTTGAATGTTGGCAATTTTTGCTGAACTACTTTTGAGGGTTTTCAACCAGTACTGCTGTTCAGTGAAACTACTGTGAATCACAGGAAAAGGTGTAAAATACCCTTCTTCCCACCTCACCAGCTTCCTCAGTATCCCCTTTCCCAAAATGGAAAGTGACTAGAGTTTATGCTAAGCTACATCCTAGCAAACAGTTGGTAAAAGTCCAGTCATATAAAGCTATCTGAGTTTTCACAGCAGGTCAAGCACACCTGGGAAAGAGAAGACGGAAATGAACCATCACCAGCATACTGAACAGCAAATGCTTCAGGTTAGGGTGGCGAGTAGCTGCTGCCTTGTGTTTCTGAAATGGAAAACCCCAGAGAAGATAATTGGGATAGATGACAGGGGCCAGACAAATCATCTCATGCTAACCAATTGCCACCACCAGAATGTGGACAATAAGGATCCTAAGCCCCATTATAGGATCCATAGGCACCAGTTCACAGTGCCTCTAACATTACCCATAGGGCTGCATTGCACATGTTATCATGTATACAGGCACATGCATTCAGTGTCTGCAAGACCAGATCTGGACACAGGAATGACAACCCTTCGACAACAGGCATCAGCAAAAACTTTCTTCAAAATACTGAAGGTCATTTACTGGTATCTTTCATTTCTTGTTTACAGATTAGGAGTCAGAGAATAGCATATATTTTCAGGCACAAAATGTTTCTTGATTCGGAAGGGATTATTTATCTCTGATGTAGTCTTTCATATGGAAATCATGCAGTACTTTTTCCTCTGAACAAACCTAATGTTCAGCTTATAAGAAAATCTACATTTACACACCCCTAAGAAATGCAACCCCCCATCATTTCCAAACTAATTTTGGAGTACAAGCCAATCTTTGGTGATCAAGTGATTGATCCACTGCCACCTACCGGCTACGCAGACACACCAGGCTGCAGGAAACATTCGTGCCCTGCTCTTGCAGGATTTCTGCAGTTTGTTTAGGTAAAGGTCGCTCAAAGTGGCTGCTATAAATCAGCAGTGCACAGCTGGTGGATTTTTGTGTTCTTACTAAACAGAATCTGGAATTCCCAAAGTTTTTTGATTTCCATGTCTTGGGAAGATCAAACTCTGTTTTAAGAGGCCAGCTAACTGGAAACAGCCCAGAATCACCCAAGACTGTTTACTTCTGTGAGAAGAATGAACAATCAGCATTGCAGCAGAAAAAGGAAGCATCAGTGCCAAACTTCATACAAGTCACATGTGCTCAGTCCCTACCTTGACTTCCTGATCCAGATCAGTGTTAAACAACTGTGACCTGAGAATGCTACTTCTGAAAATTCATGCTAATGGTTCCGTTGAGTAATACAATACATATATCAAAATAGTTCTTCTGTCTTATTGTTGCATTGCATGTAAACCTCAGTGTAATTTTCACTCAAAGTACTTTGATCTTTTTTTCTTCTCCTATGAACACTCATATTGGAGGTTTTCTGGCATTTGAATATTTGCAAAAGTTAAGAGACCGGGACCAATGTGCGAACACATTTGGGAGGAGGAGCAACATAGGAACATTCATGTGGAAAACACTTTGGATCCACATCTGCTGTTGAATGCCCCAGTCACATCATCTGCAAACAGAATGGTAATAAGTGACCTGGGGGACCAGTTACATGGCACTAATAGCAAGGCATAGAAAACAATTTAAGGACTAGTTAACCTAATTTTAATTAAGATACCGACTTCCAAGTTTCTCCAGATGTGTCAGCAAGGGCCAGCTGTGCCTTAGGGAAAGGCGAGTTGAAAGCTGAGGGTGACTGCAGTGCAGGCCGTGCCCTCACCAACAGGGCAGCATCCCACAGTGTCACCATGGCAGGCAGAGCTGAGGCTGGTAGTGGGGTCCATTGGCAGCCTTAGACACAGCAAGTGATGAACTAGGCCCACGGTCCAGCCAGGGGCTCCAGTCAGGAGCAAAAGGAGACAGGGCCAAAGTCAGGGCTGGAGACAAGCTGCAGTGTACAACCAAGGGGTCCATCCAGGAGCTAGGCTACTTGCAGTGCAGGGCCGAGGTCCATCCAGGAGACACAGCCAGAGGCAGGGCTGGGGACAGGCACACCTACAGAGTAGCTAGGGCTGGGTGCCAAAGGCTAAACTTAAATGTGTCCCCCTGGCCTGTGGGCAGAGAGTGTAGGTGGGGGTCCCAGGTGAGGCTGCTCAGGGCCAGTAAAGTCTATTAGTGCACTGAGGGGCCTGACAAGAAGTGGACAATGTCTTGCTGTTTAAGGATCTCCCTCATGGGCCCACTGTACCAATCATCCTCGCACAGCAGGTATCTCCATCGTATTTCAGCTATACCTTCATGGATCATCTGGCTGCTTACTGATGTGTTCTGCATGGACAATAGCATCAAGACTCTATTGCAGTCAATAGGAGCTTTTGCCATTTGCTTCAGTGAAGTCACGATTTCACTTACTATATAGTCAATGCACTGCTTGGAGACATGAGCCAGGGTAGAGCTTTAAAAATGAGGACCTGCACAAGCCTGTGATTTTGCAGAGCTGTCTGTGAGTTAGAACCATTGTTTTACCATTAGGAAACTTGTGATTAAAAGAGGCATGTGTGTGCCATCATCAAAACCTGCATGTTATGGGCTACATACATTCATTCATCTGTGACGGTAGATATGGTAGAAGCAGATACTCACATGGAATGGCTTTGCCTAAAGTATTAATGGTGAATGGTGGATACTCTCCATTTCAGTTTTCACTGGATGCTGGAAGGACTGTCACCCACCATATATTACAAATGTCCCCAAATGTCATCCAGGGAAACACAAAGGCAGGTAAAACACAGCAATGTAGCTCTATGAGGCTTCTTTCTGAGGACTTTTTTTTTTTTTTAAGAGCATCAGCTACAGGTGAGCTAACACACTTCAGAAACCTAGCAGCTGCCACCAGGTGATCAAGCCAGTCACAAGTACATGTCTGTTCCTAGTGGAGAAGGCTTTCTTGTGTTTGTACCTATCAGCAGCATTATGCTGACTAAATGCATACAGGCTTCTAAAACCTCAGTGTAAACTGAATTTGATCGTGTTTTGTACAACAAAAATAAAAGCCATCCCTTTCCATGTATTTCCTTTGCATCTAACAGTTGCAGGGCTGAAGGACAGTAAGTGTGTTGCTGAGTTAAATTGCTGTTGCCAAAGTTGAAATGTTGATGTTTGACCCTGTGGAATACAAATTAATTCTAAAGCGCTGGTATGAAGGACATACATACATACATATAAAATGAAAAACCTCTAGCAGCAAAAGCTAGGCACAATGCATTACTCACATACATCTGAGGTACCTGGGATCATTTCATGATTCTTCTTTTACCTCGTGGTGAATTTCTGAGAACTAGTGTATTTTTTCTCTCATTTTGTTTTTCATTACCATTACGACTTTATTTGTTGTTGTTAAATATAATTCAGTTCTCTGTACAGCCACAGAGCAGTCCATGCTGTCCTTGGGTAGCTCTTCAAAAATCTCTGAAATAAACATATTCAGGTCAGCTTTGTGCAGTATAAATGTTTAATCCTAGACATATCTAATTCAGAGCAAAATTATGGTTGCTTTCTAGAGTCCTGAATGGGAACAGTCTGAAGTCAACGAAAAAATTTCTGTTTACTCCAACGAGGCAGGATTCTAATACAATAGCCCTCAGAGATTAATACAATATGAAGTTTCTCATCTTTAGGCTCATTCTTTGAAATGAATCCAGGTTGCTAGTATTCAGGCAACATTTTTATCATCATCATTTAGCATTATAACCTATAAAAAATGAGCTAGTGGTGTCAGTTTGTTTCCTCCTCCAGCATATTCCTTGTCCACATCACAAGGCAGGCATGGATGGATTATCCTGGTGGAAAATTAGAAAGTGATAAGCAGAATGGGCAGTGTCTGCAAACTAGACCTGAACCCCTCAGGTCATCATCAGGCAGAGGGACTGCCTCAGCTTGAGACAGGTACAGATCAGCTCCCTGCCCTGAATCTAATCAACAAAGGGAGGGAAAAAAGGGAGGAAGTTCAGAATTCAGTGTTCTCAGTAATGCACCTTTCCCAAGCATTATACATGTCCTTTCAATTTATCATTGCAGAAGGCAAATCAGTGGCTCTGATTTGTTCCTAGCAGTCATAGACATCCATGGTGAAAGGCCTGAGAGCACTGGTACTGGGAAGAGGAGAGGATTAATAGAAACTTCAAAGAACATAATTGAGTGTGGGACACAAGGACTCCTGTGTGGGAGACAGAAAACATCAAGGTGCCATATGGGCCAACAGCTCTCTGGGGGCCAGGACCTGCAGGGGATCCCTTGAGCCAGCAGAGCAGGGCTTTACCACCAGGGCCCTTCCCACTGCCCTGTGTGGAAGCAGGGCAGCTGGAGGCAGCCCAGCCCTGGGCATTGGGCACTGACATGGGGATGAGGATGGGCCAAGGCTGGGCCAGGTGGTCACCTGCAGGTTGGGGGTCGGGCTCAGCAGGGCTGTGGTGGGACTGGAGCCCAGCACCACTACCATGTCACGGGGCAGGGACAGACGGCCTCAGGATGGGCTGAAATGGGGGCTGGGCAGGGTGGGCAAGGCCCAAGGGGTTGGCAGGGACAGCAAGCCCTGTTGGTGCCCTCCATCCCTGAGAGAAGGTGGGCAGCAGTAGAGCTATGCAAAACCTCAAAGTTGAAGGTGAGCAGCACATTGTTGCTCCAGGCTTTGGTGATGCATTGGGCTGTTGAATGGGCTACCATACCCTGCTGTTTTCCCAGCTCTCTGAAGCTACCGTCGTATGACAGTCCAGGGCTGGGGTTGGTGGGAGAGCACACGCTGCCTGTTCAGGGACCTCTGCTACAGGGCTGTTATCCTCCAGCAAAGGTGAGTGAGGAAGACAGGTCTGTACTGCCATCAGCAGTGCGCCCTTGGCGCAAAGGCAGCCAACCACATCCTGGGCTGTATCAGTACCAGAGTAGCCAGCAGGTCCAGGGAAGTGATTCTTTCCCTCTGTTAGGCACTTAAGAGGTTGCATCTGGAGTACATGCCTAGTTTGGGGCTCCCCAATACAAGAAAGACATAGACATACTGGAGTGAGTCCAGTGGGGGGGTCACCAAGATGGTCAGGGCCTGGAGCACAGGACGTATGACAGGAGGCTGAGAGAGATGGGTTCATCCAGCTTCAGGGAGACCTCACTGCTGCCTGCAACTACCTGATCGAAGGGTGCAGAGAAGACAAAAATCATTCTCTCTAGATATGCACAGTAAGAGGAGAGGCAACAGCCACAGGTTGGAACTTAGGAAATTTCCACTGTATATACATAAAAAGGTTTTACTGTGAGGGTGGTCAAACACTGGAACAGGGGCCCAGAGAGGTTGTGGGATCTCCCCCCTTGGAGATATTCAAGACGCGACTGGACTAGAGACCCCCAGAGGTCCCTTCCAACCCCAGTGATTCTGGGCAGCTGTGCCAACATGCCCTCCCCAGTGGAGATCTAGAAACACTCTCAGCATTGTCACATTGGTGTCATGCTCATTTGAGGAAGGAAGATTTAGAGAGAAGAAAAATGACTGAAAGGAGAAGACAACTTCCTCAAACTGAGAAGAAAGAATAGGAAAAACTATGCGGAGTTTTTCACACATGAAGGATCAGTTTCTCACTTCACATCTCAGCACCACTCCAAAGTAACCCAATGAGCTACCCTTGCCACTGTCTCCAGGGCAAGGCTACTCTTACTTCAGTTTACGTTGATATAGCTACAAATCAAATCTAGACTAGAGTATTTTCCAAAGTTATCCATAAAGCATCAGCCCTGCAATGGCCCACTGGCACTTTGCATCAGCAGTGCTCAGCGCTTCAGGTCTTACTGTAAAAGTTTACGAATGCTATAATTTGGATGGCTGTATTTGCAGTTTTGCCCCAGGTAACACTTAGAAGGCACTGCTACACTCAGAAAACTTTTTTTTTCAGACAATATACATGTATTTTTTCCAAGGACATCTGAAATTTTAAAAGCTACTTACTCTTTGAGAAGTGTCTGATCCTTTCATTTATTCCCTAAGCTGAAATCATAATCATCCCAAGGCATGTAATCGTTCCTGCAGCAACCAACTGATCTCACAGACAGATAATTCTTTCAGCTGAGGAATAAGCAGAGGGAGATGATGGATTCTTCAGAAAAAAAAGCATCCATGCAAACTTCCCCCTGCCCTAAGATAAAAAGCAGAAGAGCAGGGAAACTATATGTGTAACAATCTCCAAACTTTTTCTGAGACACTAGTAGACAAATGATAGTCCTGGTTCAGCAAAGCACTGAATTATCTGGACAATTTGAGACATGTGAAAGCAGTTAAGCAGATGTCTTTCTGAACTGAGGCCGATCTTTAACTATACCGTGTCCTCTCCCTGCCTCATTTGCATTGATCAGAAGACTGCCACTTCCTATGTGGCAGATCAGGGGAGCTAAATAGGTTTCACTGATACCACCAATAAATGCACGTCACCTACAAGGGCAAAGCGAGCATAACTCCACGTAGCACCTCCATCCCACTGCAGCTGATTCAGGCCAATCCTGGCATTGCCAGAGTGCCATTTACCCTATGGGAGCAAAGTTGGATGATGACCCCATCTCCACATCTGCATCAGGTGGTGGAGGCACTTGAGGTACACTCTCGTCCAAAATTACCTCCCTTCTCTTGCTCTCCCACTCCCCAGAGTGAGATATCGTACTCTTAAAGTAGATACAATCCAGCTCATTACACTGACTGATCAGAAATACAAAGAGCAGGTGCTTCCTTGTGACAGCATAATACAGTAGCTCTTAATCTTATATGTGCCACAGCCATTTTCACACAAGGTCAATGGCACCTATAATTAATTTACACAAGCTGAATCCTCAGCTGCCACCTTACACAGACTTGCAAATGCACAGGCTGCACAAAACTGTATTGGTAATTAATTTGTCAAGCAAATGCTAGGGAAGAACAACACTAGTAATTTCTACCATAGATATTCAAATGAAACATCTTGCCTGAGTATTTTGACATCAAAAAGTGAAACAGTGGTAGAGCAGAACAAAGAATCAGAGTCTTCCACCAGCTATTTATTGAGGGAAAGTGATTGTAATGTGCTACGGGCCAAATTCAGATGCCATATCAACACATGTTTTAACGCTGAACTTTCCTGGGCACATTTTGGCATTAAAAGTGGACATGAGATTGTACATACGCATCCTATGCGAAGAGATTCTGGAATGACATGGAATGTTAGAACTCAGTCAGAAAAGATCTGTGTAGAAAATGTGATATGTCATCCCTAAAGGAAAGATACAGATCAGCTATGGGAAATATTTGTTGCACTCTAGTTCTTTGCAAAAAAAGCAGGACTGGTCACCTTGCACCCTCCTCCTCATCTTTCTCCTCAGTCTGTCGGACACTGCCACTCTGATTACTGTCAGAGATGTTGGGAGCCTCATCATTTGTCACCAGCAATCCCCTCCACAAAAGAAATGGTTGAAAAGTTTTTTGTGTGTGTGAAATAAAGTTTCATTTAAGAAATAGTGCTTTGGTGAAACGGCCGTGTTCTGCCAGTAGACTTTCAGCAAATTGAAAGTGGGATTCCCTGGCTTTATGACTATGCAGTGGGCTTCAGTACTCTCATAGTCACTGTCCTGGGACACACCACGAGATAGAATGGCCCAGCTTTGGCCCTACGCTCTCTGGATCCATGACTCAAAGCAGCCAGCCCAGCAAGAACTACTAATGGTTGCTGCTCCAAAAGCTTAGTCTACAGGCTCTGTAAACCTCAACTCTCGCTGAAGATGTCAGGGCTTTCAAACTCTTTGCCACTGATCTGGGATTAATTTCTGGAACTCCATTTGGTTTTCGGCTCCAGTCCTGCCCAAGTACTGTGTCTGAAAGCCACAGAAGTTGCAGAGAGTTTGGGAGCCTTGGTGAGGAATTATAGAATTTCCAGTTTTGGTAAAGAAACTGTATTTCAAAACCTGATGTTCCAGGGTCCAGACTTCCACCAAAACCTACCAGAGGTCTGGGCCAGCTGAACTGAAGAAACTGCAATTGCACAGTTCAACATCCCAAACAATGTTTCTTGGGTACCACTGCTGGGAAAGCCCTCACCTTAGCAGTCAAAAAGGACCAACAGACTAGGAAAATGGAATTCCTGCAGGCCAAGGAGAGGAGAGGGAGGGATTCTCCCTTGTGTCAGAAGTTAGGCAGAGCATTTCAAACCTTGCTGACAATAGGAGAATACCACAAACAATCTGTTCTGGCATGAACTATGAGAAATACATTCTTAGATGTATTCATGACAAAAGATTGGACAAATTGCATCACTACATAGAAAGATGAAGAGTTATTTGACAGTAGCAAAAAAGTTGCTTCAGTTTCTGTGAGTATTGCCAGTTAGGGTACTATTGCCACACGAAATAGGCCTTCTCATCATCAAGTTGATCCATTTTCCTGGCTTGTGTGCCCTAGGATGATTCAGTGTGGTAAAGTAGTGTATTTCTGAATGAGTGCTGATAGAGCAAGCAAAGCTCTTACTTAATTAGGGAAGCATAAATGTCATCCATAAATACTTAATACATTCTCAGTCGTTAACGCCACTAATCTTTCTCTCCTTTTTCCTCCATCAGACATTTCCTCTTCATGTATTTTTTTTTGTAAAAATGATGAGTGGTATCTCGTCACTGCTGAATGTTATTGAAGCTAAGCAGTCAATGACCTCTATAGGTCTTGCTGTTACTAACTGGCATTTTAGTGGAGATAACAAAATCCTTACGTATGAAAAGAAAAAATGGGACCGTTCAAATATTCAAGGCAAAGTTGCCTGCGGAAATTAAATGGGCATTCTTTTTAACTCATGCTAATAGAGCGTTGCAAGCTGGAGACACCAACACATGTTGTCACTGACATTTTCGATGTAGAGTAAATCAGCCGAAACATAGGATCAATTGTTCCAAAACTACTGCATAAAAAAATAGCTATCTGTCTAGTTAAGAATCCTTGAAGAGAAATATGTCCTTTGGGGAAAATATGTAAGAAGAGAAGGAGGATAATTTGGAAACAACCTGCTCACCGTTAAAACTTCTTTGTATCTCTTTTTAATTAGTTTATAGCCCAATGCATAACAGTTTTCATGTATATATAATTTTGTTCTGTTTATTTCATGTAAATGAAGATTTTCCAGTAATCAGTATTAATGCTTCATCCTTTTTTGACTTTTATGAATTTATTGTCATTGGAGATACTTTTTGGCAGCAAAGTTTCCCACAGGTTAACTATGCTCTGTAGAAATAAACAAACTCCCATCAGTATAATACTTTTGTCATCCTCTCTCTTTAGTGCTTTTTTCTCTTACACAATCCCGACCTTTCTCCATGTCCCATTTTTTAATTCTACTTTGATTTTATTCTCCAGAATTCATACGCACACAGGAAGAAGCATTTCCAGAATGTTATCCCTTCCAACATTAAATGCACTGCAAAGAGACGAAACTCAGTAACAGCAAACAACAATCTGTGTTGTACAGTCATGTAGAAATGACTCAAGACTAGACCAGCAAACCTTGTTACTAGTCTTTACAAGACCTTTGTTAATATAGCTCTGATTGTGGAGTTTGCTTCCTGATTTTTGATACATGCCATTTCACAATAACACCTATCACTACTCATTATTAATCTAGCTGTAGTTCCCCGTTCTCTGTAATACTTATGTAATATCTCCTCCTGAACAGAACATAATGAAACAATGAAAAAGAGAGAAGTAGTAAAAGTAAAAAGGAGTATTTGGAAGAGGCAAGCAAGAAATACACTTCATAAGGGCTGAAAGGTACGAAGACTTTGAAAACAGTGAGAGGAGATGAGGCGATGCGTATCTCCTGGAACAGCAAACTCCACACAAAACTTTCACAAAAGCATATACATATAGAAACACGTGTATAAATATATATAAAACAAAAACCAACCAACCAAAAAAAACCACAAGATCTGATAAAACAGAAACACCCTCTGCTGCTTTACAGACGACTGTTGATCAAGACGAATTCATGAATATCAGATCGCTGAGAGGCCCAGTAAATTGGAACTGTGCTCTGTGGGCAGAAGAATGAACAGTGGCTATGATGATAGATGCATTTGTTTAGCTTTGCCAGGCACAGCCACGGTGGGTTTGTGTTAACAGGAGGATGGAGCACAAAGATTTTGCTGTCTTGTCAATCTGGAAAGTATAGCCAGGAAACTGGAGCTGTTTGGATACCCAGCCATTTCATAAGCTGCTGATAAGATTAATCACCATTTCACCACAGTATTATTATCGTTAATGCTGATGTAGTTTTGAAATACATGCAAATGAGAGATTGAGAAAGCCTGATACAAACTAGAAATTTTACTGCTGTATCCAACTATGAGTAAGAAATGCTTGGGAAAACACGATGTATAAGTAGACAAGATGAGATAAAAAAGCCACGTTCAAGGGATTTTTTTTTCAGACTTCCCCCATATAATACTTATTGACAGTAGGTCATCTTGCTCTGCCAAAGGATAAATAAAATTGTACTGTGGACCCAGGTAGCAGGATCTGTCTCCAGCCTGTTGTTCTGCATTTGTACCCTGGTTCAATGATAAAGGCATGAGAATTCCTGTGTCAGTTTCTGCTTTACTAATTTAGCGGTATCTTCTAATAATTTCAGAGTAGTAACTGCTCAGTGGGATGAAACTGGCAATGTAACAGTGTTTAATGGGTCCAAACTAAACAATCATCTAGTGTGACAGTCAATATAAACAATTAAAAATACAGAATGGGCAAGAAGTAATCATACAGATCTCATCCTGATTATTCTACAATTACCATAAAACAGATATATCCCAATATTATCTAAATATATCTCTGTCTGCTGCAGGATCAGTCGTCGAAGGACTGAATACACGGAAGTTATATCCATAGACTGTGACAGGATGGGTAACTTCAAAAGGACAAAAAGTAGAAAAAGTAGACTGGCTTCCACAGGGCAGGTTTGGGGATTAAGAAGAGGGACCAAGAGCCAAGAGATCTGGCTTTGAAATCCCATCTCTTTCACTCACCTCCTGGGATATTATGAACAAGTTATCGCTTCTCTTTGCCTCGATTTCCTTGCGAGTAAACTGGGGCTGCTGCACATGTGATGGGATGTGACAATCCTAATTTAATTGCCAGCTGAAAAGCTTTTCAGAATCTCATATGAGAATGCTACAGAAGTGCTGTAGGTAGAGCTTCTATTCACAGGCTTATGAGGGGGAGAACCAACCCGTTATTTGTTTAATGAAAATTACATTTACTCACAACTTAGATTACTTCTTTCCACTCTCAAGAGAGAAAGTTTGAGTTAGTAGCTGTTGGGAAACTTCAAAATCATTGCAGTGGCAAATAAAAACTAGCTATGTGGCCATTATGCTATCACCCAACTAGAAATGCAATACGAGGATTGCCAAATTACCGGTTGGCTGATGCTTCAAAAACAAGGACAAATACTGTATTGAAATTCAGTAAGGAAGGAGACCACTTCCAAAGCACAGTAATTATATTCTGAACTCCACACAGTAATTGTTTGATGGTTTTCAGCTGTAAAAATATGCTAATGGGATCAATAAACAAAGAGAAAAAAGACTTTGAAACAATGATGAATACAGATAAAGTAGCCCAGTGAAGCAGAGACGTTTCCAGATTGCAGCCAAACACGCGCTAGGAAGCATTGCAGTGACTTGCCTTGATACAAAGAAATAAGCGCCCAGCAATAGACCTTAAAGCTGCACCTACAGAGAGAGAAAAACTCAATGTTAGAGGCAAGAAATGTGAAGTTGAGGCAGACAAATCTGTATCATCTCATCTCATTTAGAGTCACTAAATACTTTTGACATTTCAGCCAAAAACATATTAGCTATGCAGCTATACTTTTCAAAAACACTATGAAGGAGGCCTATCTTTTCAGCCTGTGGTACCTCATTATTCATCTGGATGCCTTCATTTCATACATTTTCCTCGGCTCTGCAAAAAACAGGATCCATCATTATCTGACTGGGTTTTCCCGAGCAATTCTGTCCCTACTGGGAGATTAACAACAAAATTCCCTCAGTTTTCTCCTCAGACACTGCCTGAAATGGCAAAGTGCTATGCTTCTGTTTTCCTTGCCCTCAGTATATCAACCAATATTGCTCACCAGTTATATCCACACAGATATGATATGATATGATATAAGTGTTTATATTCCCGGGCTGAGAAAGAACAAAGACACAGTGTCTGGTCTGGTTCACTGCAGTGGCTGAAAATTGGTTAACTTCATCTCATTCAAAAAGCTGGCTTAGATGCTAGAAAAACCTGCTGAGTTCATCTACTGTGAAGCTTAAGCCAAGAACCAGAAATGTCATTGCAGTAGATTGTAAACCACAGGGCCAAGAGGAGGAGGAGGGAAGAAGAGAGGACGTGCTCTTAAAAATACATACACTCTTCACCAGAAAGTCAGAGACTGGCCAGGCAACGCCATCAAGCTGTCCTTTTAACTCTGGGTCCTCACATTCTCCTCTGACCACCCTGGCTTGCAGAGGTGCTCTCATGGCCCAGGCAGCTGCACCTTTTGAAGCGTGTAAGGGGAAGTTAGCAACGCAATTGCCACAAAGGGAGGTGGGTCATTCTGTGTTGTGTGGATTTCAAAAGAGGCTCGAGGAACGATGGGTTGGCGGCTTTACCCAGTGTGGTGTTTACCAACACAAACACAGGTTTGTTACTTCAAATTACCAATCATGAATGTGAAGACGGCTGGTGTGAAATGTACACAGGGCTTGGTGTGGATAAAAGGCACATGTAAAAGCATCTAGCAGACAGCCACTGATGTTAATTAGTTCCCCCTTATCTCCCAGAGACCCCTCTTCTCTGTCTGACAGAACAGAAATCTTGTCTGAAAAGCAACCACAGGCAGAGCTGGTGCTTTGAGATGTGCATTGAACTAACACCAAATAGGCTACAAGAAACTGAAAATGGGTAGAGAGTGGCTGTGAGCAGGGTCAGATTGTTGGATGGGTCCCATTTAACAAATGGGGGGAAAAGGGCTCACATCCCAGGTGAGATCACAAATGTTTCATTGGTGCGGGGTTAGGAAAGGGGTAGCACTCCAAAGATACTCATTCCTTCACACTCTTGCTTTCTTTTACACTGTCCTTGAAAAGAGAAAAAAAGAATAGTGCAGAAACATTTTTTTAATTATAGGATCAAAACAAAACAGGCTTAAAAATACTATCAACCCATGGACTTTTCAATCCGTCATGCAGCAGAAGGGCAAAGTAGGTCATCTTAATATTCTTCTAACCAAGTACTGCACTAGTCCAGTGTGCTTCTTCACTGTCTCCTCCCTCAGTATTTACGCCTCATACAGTTTATTTCTGTTTCCTTCACTGTAACACAATCAACCTTCTGCAGTTCCAAGAATGAAACAATTCAATCAAATCATCGCTGTTACGTATAACTCTGCAAGTATGCACTTGTGCTGTCATTTTCAGGTTTAAACTAGACATCTTATGCTGGGAATCCCATAGGAAGAATGGTGCTCAGGGTTACTCTGACAATTTACATGCAGGACAAATTATGGACAAAACTGAAAACCCAATGTGTGTATCTCTAAAAATTTCTGAAAAGATGACTGCTTGGATCAACTGTGAGCAAACACTATGTTAATTTAAAGGGACTTAACTAACTCACTGAGGTCCACATGTAATCTTATCTAATCTGATACAGAATATCTGATATAACTGAAACACTGACAAGAGATCTATGCTTGCTTGCTTTTCTTCCCATTATTTAAATGTTCACTCTGAGAAATAATTCTAATAACATGAGCAGTATGTGGGACTGTACATTATGTTGCAAAGAGGTGACAAATCAACTAACTGAATGTAGTTAAATGCTGCATTACTGTAGAACATAAAAGGCTGAAATGGGAAAGTTACATTAACCAAATTAGATTGTTTTGTTCATAGTTGCTTTTGCTTACTGTTTGCAGCACAGAATATACCCACTTTCACACTTGTTATGTGTCCAGCAAAGAAATTCTAAACTCAAATGGACCTCTAAGGCACTATGGCAGAAAATGCATGTTTTTCAGCACTCAGAATTTATCCACTGAATTATGCATTAGCTAATTAACTTGTGATTCTTACGAAAGACATAAGGAGAATATTAATCCAGGGATTGCACAAGGTACTCCTCTGAAACAGAGAAGATTCCTGTTTGATATTCCAAAGCCTCGCATTCACTGGGGTTCAGGAATGGCACGGATCTGAGCAGCTGGCTCTGTTTACCCAGCAAAAGAACATTAAAGGCAGCTCCTTGTTCCCTGAGTGACAAACGCAACGGAAAGCAGCATGTTTTACATATCAGAGATGTCAGAGTCTGAAGCAGTGCAAGCAAGCATCAGATGTTGCTATACATCACAGTAAAACAATTTATAATTCCTTGCAGGGCAGATCACTGGGACTTTTGGAGACTGATAGCTTGAATGCACCTGTGTGTGTATGCATATGCATGTGAGTATATAGAGACTACGACTGAGTCACAGGTATGATTAGGAATAAATAATAAGACAGAGGCACAGTGCAATAAATCTGCTATTTGCCTCAAGCTAATATTTTTTTCCCCACATTGCATACCATCCTCTATTAGTATCCCAAATAAGATCCTCAGTTTTCCAGGCAAAATTGTTGTCATAGGCAACATACTGGCCAAAAACAGTACAGGTATGCCTCTGAAAAGAAACACCTGTACTACCAGCTAGAAATGGAAACCTAGCAGAGGTTTCCTTGTCAGACCAGCATTGTCAGATGCATCTAGCATTACTCTAAAATTAGAGGCAAAATTAGTAGCAGAGAACAGAATACTACAGAAGTGAAAAGCTGATTCAGGAGCTTTACTCCCATCTAGGTTTTTATTCATGATTCATTGGCTGATATAAAAAAAGAACATGTCTCAAACACTGTACAAATTATCTCTATACAACAGCTTTATAGCAGACAAATCTCCTTTGCTCATTTTGGCCCTCCAAGCCTACTTTGTGGCTGTCTGCACAGATAAATGGATAGTTTATATATATACGTACTTCAAGGGGCCCAGTTTTCTACCATTTAACTGTAGTTCCTCCTAGGAAAATGGAGTTACAGTAACTAGGTTCCTTATTAAAGAGCTGTTAGATTCTCTCAGTAAAATGAAAATCCTATCCAATATGCACTCTTAGCCATTCCTCTGGCCAGCACCTTATGAAAATCTAGTGTTTGAAGGGACCCTCCCTTTGCTTAAATCCCTGGCTATTTTAACAGTCATTTCTTTAACTGCCTTTCTCCCTTGGGTAGAAGATGTTACAGTTTCCCTGGCAGCTTCCCAGTGGGATATGTCACAGTTTCCAGGGTAGTTTCACACTGTTGATGTGACTGACATTTCTTAATGCAGCAGGACTGTGTTCACATAAACAAAGATTTTTAGGTTCTGAGGATCAGACAAATTCCTTTTTCTTCTCAGAACTCAATATACTTCTTAGCAGAAAAGGGTCCCAGGCCAAGACTGATCAGCAGCAGTGAGCACAAGGACTGAAGGTTTATCCAAATCCCTGACTATGTGAAGAAATAAAACCATCAGAAGCTTCTGGCACAGAGTGCTGAGAAACCACAGCTTCCAGCTGCATGTTTGGTCTACCTCTTCCCACAGCCAAGTGGCATGACTATTAGCGAGGAGCTGTTGCCTCTTCCCTCTGAAATACTCCCAGAGCTCCCTCTGCCCTCCAGTCTCTGACCTACGTGTCTTTCAGCTCTGTGCCGCAAGATACCATATCTCCATGTAAGCAGTAAATGGCCTTGCAGATGTGAATTCCACCTACACACTACTGCCTGTCCTTGAAATATATATCACTGGGGAAGGTGGGGAAGTGTTTATGCATAAAGGCAGTAGAGATAAGAACAAAGGAGCACTTTTAGGACCATGTGTCCACACATCTTCGGCTCCACATGTGATCTCTGAACTGGGAAGAAAGTTAGGTTAGCACTTACAGAGCTTGAGGGCTGTTTGTTTTTTAACAACACAGCTGAAGTGTCTAACCTTTCCTAATAAGGTTGCTTTTACAGTTAAGGTCTTTATACTAACTCAGGTTTTAACTTGCAAAAGAAGTATGCTAGGGACTTTAAATATGACATTTCATTTAAACAAATGCAATGGCTGTTGTAATATATATGTAGTGCTAACATGAGTGTTACCCATGTGAGCAAAGCCGAAATCATTTTCCCATTAGAAAGATCTTGGCAGTGAAGAGCAACATCAGACAGCAGCAGCAATCTAGCTTGAAATTCAGCGTTGCCTGGTAATAGTCAGCCAGCAAAATTAGAATAGTCCAAGATGAAACAAATTGGTTGGATAAAATTCAAGTAACAGCCTCTAATCATGAAATCATATACCATGGAGAGAGAGTTCTTTATGATCTCAGCTGGTGATCTACTTACACTCAGCTTTTGCTCTGGACATCTAAAGGCGAGAAAGCTTTCTGAACAGTACTGTAGAGATCTTATGCAGAAAATTCCCTGTTTTGAGCTTAACAACGAAGTGCAGTGCTCACAGAAAAGCTTAACGTTAGGTTAAAATGCAAGCAATACCTGATCAGGCCAAAGAACTGACAAGTGGAGCAGCCCTGTTTCCTACTGTTCATCTACCGAATTAGTCAAGTATCTCACCAACAGTAACAGACCAGCTTCTGCACAGGCAGAGAAGGGTCTAGCCACCCTGATATTTTAGCGGTAACAAACTAGCTAGGCTGGGTCCTGGAGAGAGTTCAGTCACTGTATCACAGAGCCTCAAGCCCATTCATTCATTCTGCTTCTCAGGCAGCTATTAGCCCTGCTGTAACCAGAGCAGGCTCCGCACTGTGATCACAGTCACAGGGTGGTACAACCGATACAGCTGAAGGACAGGTTATAACAGCACAGTGTTTGTGTAGTTGTACTGTTTGTGGTGCATGGAATAGCTTGGTCAGTACTGACTTGGCTATCCCTGCATTTCACTGCAGTTTTCAGATAAACCCTACACTTCACGTAGGAAGTCAAGCAGGAAGTCAAATGTGGTCTTCAGCTGAAGTTGGTGTCTCACAACTCAGTTTAGGGTTTCACCCACAAAAATTATTTCTCCAGAATATTAAAGCTCAGTCCACAGACAGTTTATTCACTTTCCTGCCATTTATCTGACTGTGGAAGCCAAATATCTTTTCTTGCAGAAGAAACCTGACGATATCAAAGTCAACAGCTAGAAGGCCTTAAAGGCAGTCATGCCTTTGTGCATAATGTGGATTTAATGCCCATCAATTCCCTGTGACAGCTGCTCTTCAATTATCTAGAGATTTTCCTCTCATGGTGTTGTCTTTTATAATTTGACTGCAGAAGCCTTGGTTATGGAAAGCATTTAGAGTGTTTGGCAAAATCTTAATAAGGGGAAATTGATGAGGGGTTTGCGGACAAAGTTAATTTCTACAGCAACATCTATAGTGCTTCATTAATACAACTCAAGAAAACTGTCCACAAGGAATACAATCTCTCATCTGTGCACTTTAGTGGGAGGAGCTAGTAAGTCAGCTTGGTATTTTGAATTTGGTCTCATTGCCTTCAGCTAGTTCATAAGTTTAAAATATTCAACAGTACTACAGCAGCATGACAGTAAATATCAAATACGTAAAAATGAACTCAATTTTTTGAACTGAACTTCATTAATTGGAAGCAGGTTTAAGAAATTACTTTGTAATGCATAGAAATTAAAAGCACTCAGGAGATGGTGCTTTAAAGTTGTCTCTAAGGGCAGGAGGATATAATCATTTTTTGCAGTCCACATCCAACACCCAGATTTTTATCTGCTAGAATTTTCAGTCCCAAAAGACTATTAGGTTCCTTAGGCTAACCCAAAATAGGCATTAGTAAATCATACATCCCAAAGGTTTGCAATATATCTGTGAAATCATTAAACTGGTGAAAATGGTCCTGGAAGGGACCCTAAGAGTCACCTAGCCCATTCCCAATTCCATGTAGCAGGTGTATAACTATATTTCTATTGCTGAGATTCACGTAACTGATTTTTAAACATCTTCAGTGATGGAAATTTCACAATCTCCATGGGGAAACCATTTCAGTGCTTCACTCTCCTTACTTTTAGTTTGTGCTAATGTCTAGGCTCAGTCTGCCTCTCTCCAAATCAAGTCTATGGTTTTCTTTTCTTGCCCAGCACAGGGAAGATTATGCCTTTCCTCTTAGAAGCACCCTTTAAATATGTAAAGATTATTGTCATGTCTTTTTTGATCTAAACAGCCTCAAATCTTTCAGCCCTTAAATGGCAATAACATGACCACTAATTAAAATTTCAGGAGCTCTAAAAAGGATATAAGGACTTTTAACCCTTTCACTGTACCTCACATACCATTTCATTTAGTTTTTCAGTGTTTTTTTCAGTATTGGATACAAGAGAATATAATGAAGAGAATTCCTCTTTCCTGAAAAACTTAGGTGAAGAACATATTTGAATGAAGACTTTATAATACCACCCTTGATTTTCACGAGGAAGGTAACAACAAAATAAAAATTGCCCAGCCAGAGCTGAGAGCCAGACTTTACATTCTTCCAAGAGAATGTAGTACAGTCATTTTATTTCAAAGACTACAAATTTGGTAAGATTTTCTTGTTGTCCTAATTAGACCCATGGGAACCCACAGGACTCCCACATTCCTTTGTATATGGAGATATAATGTTTGAGTCTCAGTAGAGCTGACTGGTTAGGAATTACAAAGTCTTACAAACAGGCACAAATACCAGGATATTGCATCTCAGAAATATCTTTAAATAAGAAAGGCCAAAAGCATAAGACATTCCAAAGTTCGTAATCAGTGCCTGATACATGGTACATTTTCTTCACTTCTTCTGCTTCTGCCTGCTTTATTCTGTATTTAAGTGAGGGAAAAATGCACACTCATAGTAATACACTTATAAATCACTCCTGATAAGTGACATTATCCTTTTATGCATAAACAAACAGGTCTCATACTTGGGGCGGTATTAACCTTGTTTATGACACCATCTGTTAAGAGGCCGCAGGATCTGGGATCATCAGTTTGTGGTGGTTTTATTTTAATGAATATTCAATGAGTGTAACCAGACTACATGAGCAGGCTTACATTATATATATAATGTGCACAACAGCAGAGTTTACTTACGATTTGGGGAGTTACACTTGAAACTATTGAGCAAGTGGGGAATCCCATGAACTAAGAGCTGCACGGTTCCTCTTGTTACATGTCTCCAGGAGATGAATTGAACCAGAGAAGGTTTGTTCTGTGTAAACATATGTAATGTGGGTGGGTCGACACTGGGTTGACTGTGGGAGCAGAAATGATGACACTTTAGGGAGGAATGTCCACAATTTAGAGAAAAGGAAGGGAGATTCAGTTATCCAACCAGACAAAACAGCCAAGTCAAAATGCTTTGATATGGTATTGCAATATTTATATCATCTTCATGCAATGTTCTGCTGCAGTAACTACAGAGTATTGTCATGTACAAAACAAATTTGGAGTGACTACTAAAGACAGATCAGTCCTACTGTGTCTGTCTCATGATGCAGGAGCAGGATGGTAATTCCATTAGAAGTACATTCTGATTTCTGTCCATGGCATCCCTATTTTCCCTCTTCCCTAGTCATATCATTCCCAGAACTGCATTTATTTGTGATTGTCCCAGAAACTTGCAGACTGCCTACATCATTATCAAAAACTTGGGATATCTAGAATACGGTGGCTTAAGTAAGATATAGATTCCTATTAGTGTAATATTACCAGTTTAGAGACAGATCAAGTCATACTAAGCCTTCCAGTATATCATGAAATATTGCTTCCAGGAAATTAAAATTTCAACAGCAGGGTGTAGATCTAGATACTTCTTGCTTCACCAGGTGATAATGAAGGAAAAAAAAAAAAGAAGCCTCTGAAAGTAATTATGTTAGCCCATTACTGACAGGAGGTGAAGAAAGTACAATGAAATCTGCCACAAATGACCATTCTAGCAATCAACAAATGCTGGTGGTTTGAAAAAGAAGAAGAAACTGAGGTATGTTTCAAAAGACAAAGACAAGCAGGCAGAACCTGACAGTGCATGAGAAAAAAAAAAAAAAAAATCATTTCAGCCACGATTTTCCAAGAACAAAGTTTTACCTGAAACCAAACCATCTCCTAAAACTGGCTTAGTAACTGATAACAAGCACAAGAGATGCTGCTAACTTGACCTAGACAATTTCATCCAGGTGCTAGTGTAGGAGACATACTTGCTTTACTTAAATGTGTTCACAGAGTTAAGAAGAAAATTCTTCAATTGCTCATCCTCAAGAAGACAAAAGAAACGAGTTGGATTAGCAGTCCAATAGTTAAGTTATACATAAATAATTAGGAAATAAATAAAGCTCCATATTTAGTTTTACCTTTCCAGGATTAACAGAAAAGGGAATATACAATAAACTTCTCCCTCTCCCTTTTTCTTCCCCACCCAACAAGTTTCAACAAATGCTCCCTGTGAATATTTCGGTTTGAATGGCCAAGAACTGTTGCCTCCCATCATTTGAAAAAAAAAGTCTTACTAGCGATGGGAACGCTGCTGGATGGACTGGAGCTTTTTTTATATTGTTTCTAGGTAAAACTACTTATTTTTTCAGCCACATTTCCAGAGATCACTACGTACAACTTTAGCAGAAACTTCCCTCTCAAAACTAAGCCTAAGGCATACAGATAGGAAATTACAGCTTCAGTCGCTGAAGTATAGCAAAGCTTTACACAGCTATAAAGCAGGCTGTCATAGTGGCGGAAGTTCTTCTAACCTTTATGAGAGGAAGTGTTGCCAGCCTGCTGATAAAATGCTAGTGATAAAATCCTAGCTTCCATTTTACTGTCTGGAAGTCATTGCTATGAATCTGGTGACTCCAAAGTTAAGAGGAAATGTGGAACCGGAGATCAGAAAACTGTGCCATCTTTGAATATCATCATAATGTGAAACAGAGAAATTCTGTATAATTTAGGTAAAACTCAGAACTGAGGTGCATAGAAAAGGGAAAAAAAGACTGTGTGCAAAGAGGAAGAAAAGAAACTATGTTGACCTAGCCTGCTCTTTGTGACCACACACAAATTCTTTTGCTTTGCAAAATTAATCCAGACACAGCTCTCTCTAGGAAGATGCTAATGTGCCAGTGCAAATTAAAATGCACATAGAGAAAATTATTTAAGGGTTAATACCAAGACTATATAAAAAACATTATCCGATTTTTCTGCCACTTCTCACCGGGCTGAGACAAGAACTGGGCACTGACTTCTGCAAAGGTTCTTTCTGAAGAATAAATTTATACTGACAGCAACCCTGACTCTGGGGGTGACAATCACTGAACTGAACCTTTATGTAAATTTGGAAATGGGGCCGTGCATTCTTGATGTCTGGCTGTAGTGCTGCTGTTCTGAATTTCTCAAAACACCACTAGATTCCCAATGATTCTCCTAAGAGTGTCAGTCAGGAACCTGCTGCAACACTAGCCCAGTGTACAAGGAACAGAAGAGATCTCAGCACTAGGTGGCAATATACCTTTGCAAAATAGTTCTCCGAGGCATCTGTACGCATATGCAAACGTTTTTCCAAGTATTATACTACTTCTTAGCTCCTGTCAGTGCACAACGTCTGTGGGTTTATACATATCATTTTTATTTGATTTGCACTAAAACAAGCTTTCCTGTCATGCTATTCCATTTTTTCCTCATTGCTTTCTTTGAATTAAGGTTAGATGATAGTCTGATCTACAGCTGACAAAACAGAAGAGATTCACAGTTTAACTGAAAGTCCAGTATGAATTATTCACTACTCAGTGTGTGGAAAACATGAAAAATTGCATGATGAACCTTGACCAACTCTATTTCACTCAGTGAAATATAAGTTACAACAAAGTTTACTTCTGTGGGCTACCATCTTGCATGCATTGATGTCAATCAGAACATGAACCTAACTGCATGTCTGTTAAAGTCAGGAATCCTCTGGGGAGCTTTTTTCCCCATTACCTGAAGTAGTAATCTTGGTTCTCCACTTTGTGCTTGTGTCTGAGCAGATGACTTCTATTGAAGTCCAAGTCAATTACTCAGACCAACAGGGCAATTAGTCAGGTAGAGCAGTCCGGACTGTACAACAAAGATCCCAAGCGACTTGGCTGACTTAACTGTATTTTGTGTAGCACTTCCCTGAGTCCTTGTGAAAGCACAACTTTTTAAAAAAATCAGCCTGATAAGCCCACACTTCATAAAACTACATCCACATTATAGTTACCAACTCAGCTGGCAATTGAGAGGTAGCTTGGTTGTTTCCAAGAATGATCAGTATTTGAAGGTAACGTTAATCTGTCTCAGCAGTGGAAGCAGCTCACAGAGGCCCTGGCCAATTCCCTGCATTACTTGAAGTCTATTTTCCTGTTACTGGCATTTATTTTTCTATGAAAATGGGACCTTGAAGCTGCTACTGCTCACCCAGCCAACTTCTCCTCCTCCCCTCCAACTCAGAAAGTAGCATATGCTAAAGAAAACAATAAAGTGCCAGCACCATTCTGTCTGTTCATTTTAACCATTGTCCCCCAGAAAGGCTTATTCCGTATTTTTACAGAAGGCACATTTACACCTTTTGTGTTTTAGGAGCATGCGAGTGTCAAGACAAACATGAACAACACAGGATTATAGTAGGTATGAAAATGATGTCTCTTTTTGTTGTACTTTGTAGAGGCAGATCAAAATACCAGACAAAACTCAATGTCACTTCCCGATTAAACAATTGTTTAACATCCCAATTTCTATTAACCTGATATGCAGTACTTTTTCTAGTAGGATTTAAAATGAGAGAAACTAGATTTACGACCCAAAGCAAAAGTATACATCCTATTTGTAACAACCACATTGACAAGTTAATGAGAATTTCACTGATAAAGACACACTGGAAATGCCAAGGAGTGCTTCGAAGTGGTATCACCATGCAGCCGAGTAGTATTAGTATCAATATACACAGTGCAATGACATAAAAACAGAGTCTTCCATTGTAACAGTTCTGATTGATATTCATGCAGAAAATGTTTGTGGCAACATTTAAATCAATCACAACCCTCTTGAGAACACACCTGACCAAAATAGATTTGAAATGTGCCATTGAAGTGTATTTATGTACCAACATAAAATGCTTCAGTATTTAAAATGAACAAAAGCGAAAATAACAAAAAAAAGGCCCCAATAATATGAAGAGATCTTGGAATTGTAACAGCACAGGAACAGAATGGAAAGGGGGGTAGGTGATATTTCTGAAGCAAATAGCTAATTTACTAATTCTTCACTCCTAATTCAGGATTTAAGTACTAAAAGGAAAACATCCACACAGGTGGATGACACTCATCACTATCAGAATCCTATATTATTGAGAAATTGCTGGCTTACACTTGACCCTAATTTGGGTTTTTATAAAGGATTTTGTAAAGATCATTTATAAAGAGCTTTTCTTATTCCAGTGGAATAACAAATGAAGAAAAAAAAGTTATTGAAAGAACGTATCTTTCTTCCCTCCCATATATTTGCATTTCAAATCTTGCAGCATTGTGCTAGGGCATGATCAGAAATCATTCCAGCTAAGCAGAACAATTGCTTTAATCACAGTTATTGTAGCCAACCTCAAAGTTAAATATAATTATTAAAATTTAAAGAAAGCAGCAACCCAAAACCCTCAGGTATTCTAAAGTGCACAAGGACAATAGCTTGATGCTTGATTACACAAAGGGAGATTCTTGTTTGGACTTATGTCAGTACCTGGATTAAACACTTCTGGCTTAAGCCCAAGCAAGACAGCTGTGATGATGGCTGGCTGGAAGGAAATGTTCTGTTCTTCCAGTATGAGATGTATCTCACCTCCCACTGTCAAAACAACATGAAGCCTGATAGTCCCATACAACTCATCAGTAAGTCTAAATGACTGGATAGTATCTATAGTCTAAAGATCTTTGTCTCCTAGCAATTTGCTACAAACCTTACCTCTTTCCTGAAGTGGCAGTCTGGTTATACAATCCAGCTATCTATCACATACAAGCAAGTTTGCTATCACTCATAGAAGCTGGGAAAAAGAAAAGGGTTTTATTCTGCATAGGGTTCACGTTTATGTTTCATTGGTTGACTAAGGCAACTATGAGCATGGCCACTGTGTGGAATAATACCAGCTAAAACCTTTGGTTCTGATGTTATAGTCATCACCTGTTAAGAGACAACTATCAGTAGCAGCTGCAACTTAATCTGCAGCTCCTCCATATCAGCCTTGCTCCTTGAGTCATGTACTTTATGATGACAAAGGAGAATCATATGGAACTGGAGAGAAAGTGCTTGCTTTTGAGAGAAGAGGACTTTACAGTGCAACAAGACTCCAGATGGAGGTTGGATCTGGAATTTGGTCTTTTGTATGAACACTATGATCCATCTTTTTGATAAAGGTTTCTCACCAGAGCAGGTTGAAGAAATGCAGTTTAACATTCTCCATTTCTTGTATTGTGAAGTTATGGGACAGCCACTCAGCTGCTTGAAGCCAGTGCAGCTTCATCAAAGATAAAGAGCTGTTCCAACTAACAGTGAATGGGGATCTGGAGCAACAGATGTACATATCCCAAACACAGCCAAGAAAGGCAGAAAAGCAGAAAGTGCAGAGAAGAACATGAGTAGAATAACAGCTGTGTAAACCTTCAGAGAGATACATTTGGAGTAAGTCCATCTACTTCTGTTTAGCTACTCTATATTTGCATCAGAGTAATGGAGAAGAAGCTGGCCACTGTGTAAAAAAAGTACTTTATCTCAGCTTGACATCAAGAATGCAGCTTTGGCCCCACACAGAGAAGGCAATTGCCTATGACTGCAGAATGGCCTAAGAAAAACCACAGCCCTGCTGCTTACAAGTCTGAACACCAACTGCTGTCTCCTGCTTTCTGCTGCCATTGAAGGAAGGACTGGAGAATATGAAGCAGAAGGTGATGGCTCCTTCCAGCAATAGCAAGAACAGCATGCACAGCTCTCTAGGGCCCCTATTACCATTTCAGATTATTTTCTTTGCAGGTTGCTGATGATTCATATTGTTCAAATTGCTGATAAGCCTTAAGCCAGTACCAAAGGGCAGGTCAACATACCTCTAACTCAGTTTTTAAATGGGTGGGAAGAATATCATATGCCAGTGCTGAAATCATTAACAGAAAGCGTACATCTGATTGGGACAGAATTCTTTCTGAGGTGGGGGATAATGTGTCCCTGTGACAGGGGCATGGTGACATGACATGTCTTTGTTCTCCTCCTAACATAAAGAACTGAAGAAGTCTACGTTAAGTATTAGCCAAATAGATGCAGCTGATACCTCTCTATTTAGATATTGAGACAATGATCTGGAGTTGTTCAGCTGAGTGGACAATATCCTCACTTTACTCACAGTGGGCAAGCAAGAGGCAAGTGAGTACACAGTAAGCCAGAGCAAACGCTCTCACATTGGACTCTATTTAGGGGCAGATAGAGCCCTGATCTGTTTGGAGGTGGAGAGGGGTGAAATGGAAAAGGCACAGAAACAGACATGGATATTGGTGCTGCAAAAGCCACCAGAGGCTGGAGCAAGTGCCCTGCTAGGCGGAGGGTAGAGGAGGAGGAGGAGGAGGAGGGGAGGCAGGGTGGGAAGGCTGAAGTCCACCTTCTATCCTCACTTATTCCATACTGGAGTCTTCCCCTAGCATGGTTATCAGGGTATCTTCAGTTGACTCTGATTCTCCTCCGCTGCCAATGAAGTTGCATCTCAAGTTGCAAGTCCAATCCTACACTGTGTTTGAATACCAAGCATATTTAACTCTACACTATAAAAGTTGGAGGGCAAGCATCACAGCTTGGAGAAGGTTTTTTATGCTGCAATTCAGTACAGACGGGGAAGAAGGCCAAATTTTGTCCTTTCAGATGAATGAGCTTTTAAAAACAACAATAACACTTAATCCATGCACCTACTTTGAAGCACTGAAGGACTGTTAGTAAAACCTTATATTCCCTAAACAGTATCGAAGATCCAGCAGATTTGCTAAATGCTCTGACTTTTAAGATATCACAATACAAAGCTGTACTTTTGCCTGCCTAGTAATAATATGTTTAACATGATCCCATAAACTACATACCAAGTTTATTGGTAAGATAAAGACATATGATCTACTTCTGAGATATTTGCCTTTTTACTTTCAAGGCAGTCAGGGAGGTTCTTTTACCGTCTTTATCAGCATTTCCTCCTCTTCCACCTTCACCTCTTGTTTTGACAGTGGCTGCAGGCATATTAAAAAATCAGTTACCTTGACTTTGAAAGCAGTTACAGTTTTTACACCTCTCACCACCTGCAATGAGGGATCTCTGCAGGCGTGAGTTAGCTGCCAAGAAAGCACCATCTCCTGCTCTCTAGAGTTTCACTCTCAGGAATGATGGTACATGGCAGCAGCACAGTTTTATTCTCCCTCTATGACCTTCAGCAGAAACAGAGTTGCACCCATATTGTGTAATTTAAAAAAACTCCAGCCCTTTATGTCACTCTTGCCATAGAATTAGCAACACTAGGATCAGATCAAAGGAAATAATTAGCAGTTTTTACACTGCTGTTTTGCCAGCTCTAAAATAAGAGTAATTTCAACTTTCTTGCTACAGAAGTCTCATAATGTAGTGCTTGGAAAAGAATAATGCTAAACCTTTCTGTTCATGTTGTGTATCTGTTCTTCCTGCTAGACTTATCTACCTGGAGAACTTCTGTCTGAAGACCCTGTATGGAGCCTTGTGGACCCGAAAACTTGTCTATTTTTTCTCAGTGATATCAGCTAGTCTAATAAAAAACACTGCTCAGCAAGGCAAGGTTTCTAAGAAGTGGTATCTGATGTAATGTCCTCTAGGAACAGCAGAACACGTACTATCCTCAGAGATTTGTGAAGTACGACAGCCAGTGGAGACAGCAAACTTTATGGAGTGTGGATAGCTTTAATCAGTTAACCCAAATCTCCCTCCGGTTTTTCATACAAAAAAAAAAAATTCTCTTTCTCAACAAATGTGCGCAGCTCCCCATGTTCTTCCATTTCTGAATGAGTGGGTTAGACTTGTCAGGCACAAATGCAGAAATGACAGATGAACCATCTTGCTCCAAGAAAGTCTGACCTCTGAATGTTTCATAGAGGGATCTCTTTAGCTCCAGTGGATGTGAAAGATGTGGCATTGTTACTTCAGGAAAGAGAACTGATCCCTCTAGGCAAGTCCGTGTCTAATAATTATGAGGGAAATTTTTGTTATTTGTGCCTTTAACTAGCTTGAGATTATATAGTCCTTTTGGGTAGAGACATGATTTTTTTTCAGAAATTCCTTTAAAACTACTACATACAGAGAACTTTTCTTCACTAAGAAATCGCTCTTGATTTTTACATATTTACAGGGCTTTCTTTAACACAATAATGTGACTGAACATAGACCAATAAGCTTGTAAGATCAATGCTGTCTCTTGCAAAACTGTACCTGAGCTAGTTTTTTTTCTTTATTGAATATATACAGCAGAAATGACAGAAACACCTCTTGATTTATGTATGATATAACGATGACAGTGTTTGCTGCAAAAGAAATGTGAAAATCAAAAATTTACCTAAATGTATGAAATTTTAGGGCATAGTTCTTGACAATAATGACACCTGCTTTGCCACTAGAGACATAGTCAATCTACTGCTGGGTTGAAAGTTCACAGATACATCTTTATATTTTGCAGTGAATTTAGGCTTATCCCTGTTCTCATGCAACAAAACCTCATGCTGCCTATCCCTTCTAAAGACCAGAGCCAAATCTAGGAAAAACATCAGTGATCCTTTATAGAAGAACAACTGTCAGCACTGCGCCTTCTCGCTTTTTTTAAAAAGTGTTCAAGGAAAACCGTGTGAGCATTAGGAATGAGGGTGATTTATTAGCTTTTTTGCACACAGCAATGCAAAGCCTATTTGCAGCACTCCCACCTCCAAGAAGGCTGACTGACAAAACCCTAGTTTAAATCACAGAAGACAACTTCTAATTCTTTATGTTCAGCTGCCCTGCAAGTGCCTGGGGCAGGAATTAGAGGGCTCAGAGATTCCACCTCTTGTGGGCACGGAACAGGGCATGGGAATAGAGCACAAGTGCTAAATATACTGTTCAGTTCATGAACTTCCAGAGGATATGTACTTGGCTTTACCCCAAGATGGGAAAAAAGGGAGGAGGAGAAGAGATCACAGCCCATTTTTGGACTGAGCACAGCCAACTCCTCCCCTCTTAGCCACATATCTACTGTATCACCACATCCAGCCACAGATTTCGGTGTGCAAAATAGGTGAAAGCTATCATCAGGATGAGAGCAAGACAGCTGGTGTGTGGAATTTGGAGTCTATGTTTCATGTTCTGCCTTTTCTGCGTTTTTCTTCACCAAACCACTGCAAAAAGAAAACTGAAGTTTGTGTCATTAGTAAGTAGATAGTTCATGGACAAATGGAATTTCTTCAAAATTTATCACTTACTGCTCTTCTTGTAGTCTACAGTGGGGGACAGGGGGTACATTGTGAATGTTGAGGTGTTCGCTGTATGTTCAAAATCCACTCTTGTATTCTATGAAAAGAGTCCCAAATTTTAAACAAGATTTTGTGATTTTGTCTCCTTTTTGCAGTCCTAGATGAAAGTAACTTTCTGGATTGATAAAGACTGCCTTTTTTACAGCAATAAGAGAGGAATCCAACAGGATTCTTCTTAAATTGTAAAACAGGATTCCATAACTGATTTTAACTGTCTGCAAAATTCTTCTGTGCCATGGAAAAAAACAGTGGATAAAAAAGCAAATCCGTTGTTATTATGTGAAACCCAAACTGGTGTATATTGCATTGAATAAATGACATAGAACCAATGCTGTAAGTTAACGCTATTTGCAAGGATTATAACGTATTTGTATGAGGCCTGAATTTGGTCTGTTATGAGTATTGCACATACACGTAAATCACACATATTTTTGCACTGCAGTTGTTAATTTTATTTATCCCTATTTTGACAACAAAATAAAAAAGCTGGTGGTAAAATTGTAAAATGATATGACACATATATACAGGAATTATGCTGGACGATGTGAGAATTCATTGAATAAATGAAAAATCTTAATTTATCTTTAGATATGTATCTTCTGTCTGAAGCGAAATTTCAGGGCAGGATCAATGTTTTCGTAATAACAGTCTAGCCTGTATTTAGATATTAGATGACACTTTCAGCACCTCTGCTGCCTGCCAACACATGGCTTTTAAGGATAATTTCTGCCAAGAAAGAGTGATTAGCAGCAGTCAGCCACAGGAACTGTATTTAAAGCAATAGTTTGATTTTCTTCCTTCTGGATTCCTAGTTAGTCCTACCAAAATATTGACATTCCAATATTTCTAAAAAATTATGTATACATTTCTATTGGTTTTCTGTCTAACTAATTTTGTGGTCAAAGTTTTATGACCTCTCTAAAATCTATAAAATACTGTGTAGTTTATATAACTTGCAAAAGTTTCTCTGAACTAACTGCTTTCAAATGCGGAGAAAAAAAGCTGTTACAATCGTCTAAATAAATCAGTCAAATATGTATTGTAGCTATCTAGACCCAAGAACGTCATGAATATATTTTGCACCTGTCAGATAGAGTACTCACTGTTGATGCATTTTCCCTGGGACCACACTAATTATAGCCACCATATAAAGCACAGTAACATGAAAGCAATTCCATCTTTTTTATCAGGTGTTTCGCCATGGTGATGATACCCCACAGGAGTTTTTTCCAACTGACAAGCATAAAGAAGTTGCAAGGCAGCAGGGATATGGACAACTTACCAAGGTCTGTTTGCTTACCTGGGCCAATATAGTTAAATATTGGAACATGCTGGTATCTGTTGGCATTTATTTGCTGGAACTTTGTTTTAGTTTGGAGAAAGCCCATATTAGGTTGCCACATACAGATCTCATAGGCCAAAGAACTTGCTAGGAAGCTACAGCTGTGAGCAGTCACTGGTTTCAAATGAGTGGTCCTGTTTGAGTCCAATAGCAGCGTATACTGAGCTGTTCAATTGCAGGCTGCTGTCTTCTGGGAGAAGCCAGTGACCATCACAATTCGCCCGAGACCAAGCACTTAGCCATCAGTAGCATGAAGCAGGGGAAGTGCTCGCAGACCACTCTCCATCTCCCCTGAGCAGGAGTGCTTCCTAGCGCGTGAACTTCATAGCTGAGATCAGTACTGCTAGCAGAAACTTCTCCTGTGCTAGGCTAGGGAGAGCTGATTGAAAGGCCAGCTGTTTTAGTACGGGTATTGGTGGAACTAGGGCAGAACTGAGTATCAGCTAAAGGTAGTAAATAGCAGCAGCTAAGATGACAACTGTAGAGCCCAACTGCAGAAAGTCTTTTTTGAGTTAATTTGGGGGTTAACTGAAACCCGGGTTGTTTTTGCATAACTGTATTAACTGTGTCCTGTTGTGAATGGAGCAGAGGGTGAGCTCCTGTACTACCAGGTTCCAAGGAAATATGAGGAAACTAAGGGGTTTTAACCCTACCCCTGCTTCGCTCTCATAAGCACTACCCACTGTGTCTGTGTCTTCTTCCTTTTCCCTACCCAGATATGTTGTGCGGATGGAAGAAAGCATTAGTCATTTGTTCAGGACTTTCGGGATCAGGCAGCCTCACTGAAGTAGCTTAGATGTACCAGAAGTCTGGAACTGCCAGACACATGGCTATCCTGCAGGCACAGACAGACTGTGAGGTACATGTTTCTCTGATAGGCTGCTGTAGAGTAAGTTTGCTCACACACCTTATACCAGTTGGTCTAGCACAATGCACATGTATTTCTCCCAGGAGAACTAATCATTTGCCACCTCTCCACTGCAATGAGAATAGAATAAGCTGCACAGGGGGTCCTCCTCCGCTCCATGCTTAGGAGGCCATACTGATCTCTGATACAAGGTCAGGCCTGTTTCCACTCACGCCATCTCCCTCAAACAAACAGAGGAGTAATAGCAGCAAAGCTCATTATCAGGTAGGAAGAAACAACAAATGTCTGAAAGGTGGTTAAGACCAGCTTCCTATGCCTTAATTCACCTATGATTCAATCATTACACACACGCACTACGAGAGTGCAGCGCTACATGCTGGCTTGCTCCAGGCCGCATAGGTTCTGGAAGGCTTCAAGACCCAGGCATCAGGATTTAACACATAGTAAAGAAGTTAGGGCAGAAGCCTAGTCCAAGTGTATGCCCCAGGAAACTCCAGACACACAACTCTAGCAATTAAAAGAGGTGATCACATTTATATATTGGGGGACACATTTGGAAAGTACTGACTCTGGATAAAGTTCTGAGTAACCCAGTCTGACTTCACAGCTGACTCTGCTTTGGGCAGGAGGTTGGACTAGAGACCTCCTAAGGCTGTTTTTAACCTGACTTCTCCTACAATCCTATGACTCAAGAAAGCACTTTGGGAAACAACAGATAGTCACTGCTTTTGAGATCCCAATGCAAGCAATGATTACATGAGCAAAGTCAAATATATTGCAATTTAGGCCAGGAAACACCAGCTACAAGTAAGAAGATCACAACATGTAACATTACTGAGACCGTTACAAGGACAATGCATGAAATCTGATGTCATGTGTTTAGAAAACAATTCTGATAAATTGGAAAATGTTCAGTAAAGAGCTACAAAAATCACTTGAGGCTAGAAAACCCATTTCGCTGTGAGAGTAGAGAATTATCATCTATTTAGTTTAACACAGAGATTAAGTGAATTGATTCTGTTTTGTCAATTACTATCTTATTGGGCGTAAGATTTGTGACGGTAGATAATGTGTCATACCAAAAGCATAACAAGATCTAGTGGCTAAAAGCCAGGGACATTCAGACAAGGACTAAGAAGCAAATGTTGCAGACTGAAGATAATAATTAACCACTGGAAGAAAATACTTGAAGGCACAGAGGACTTCCTTTCCCTCAAAGTCCTCTATTGAAGATTTTGTGTCTTCCTGAAAAATAAGTTAAAGCTGTGGCCTTCATAAGGAATCACTTAGTGATATTCCGTGGGAGTGATACCCTGGGCATGTCTTCATGGACAGGTGATTGCTCTGTCTGCTCTCCCAGTTAATTAGCTGTGAGCCATCAATAAAGCAGAAACCAGACAGCCTTGCTGGGGTATCGCTATGCCTGCTTTAAGTCACTCTGCCCCTCAGCCAGGCTTATTAGCTTGAATAAGCACCTACACAGATTTTAGCAGAGCAAAATGCAAAACTGCATCTGTGAGGTAGGTGTATCCCATGCTATCCTCATGGCCCGCTGAGCCCTATGATCATTGAATCTATAGATAACATTTATGGTAAAGCCTACTGTGCTGATAGCATTTGACAGAATTAATAAGCATATTTTAATACAACAATTCTTAAAATGCAGGAATAGGAGGGACCTTTTAAGCAATCAAGTCCACTCTCCTGCCATGGCAGAAAACCACATCATACAGTCCAGGTTCATACATTTAACAAGCTCTGTCCTCAAACTAGTCAGGGATTATTGCTCCCACTACTTTCACTGGAAGATTGATTCTGAACTTCACCCATGATGGTCCTTCCAATTCCAGTCCAAATGTGTTCACGATTAATTTATATTCATTTATTTTAATACCAATATTGCCCTCCAGCTTGATAAGCTTTTTTAAATAAGTTAAACTCCCACACTTCGCTACTCAAGTGCCCAGCACCTTTACCTTCCTTAGAATTCATTCAACAAGTATTCAGGCACTCCAAGGTCAAACATTCCTCCTTTGCCTCTGATGAATGCCCTAGCATCACTACAGATACGCTATTTCGTTATTCACCCCATTTACAGGAGGTCGCAGCTACTTGCACAACAGCCAGAAGTGGAGGGGGCTGTGTCTGCTTGTTCATCAAGATGTGAATTTCAAACACTGATAATGATCTCAGTCTGCATGCAAGGCAGTCTGAATCTGAACATCCTTTCTCTCCTTGTTCTCCAGGGGGTAAAGAAATTAAGTATTAATGAGACTATGTTCACACAGTGTTCATGTTTCACAGCGAAAGCTGGAAAATACTAAAGCTGGAGTTCCAGCACCATAAACACAGCCACTTCGCTGCATTTTCCTCCTGCCTTCTTTCCTCCTTCACTTTAGAAAGGAAATATTTTAAGGTCTTTACCAAAATAATATGAAAGATGATCTCATTTTCTGGTTGTAGGACTGGATACACAGTACACATCCTGAGCTCCTTACACTATTTTGTTATTTCCACAGCTCGGCATACAGAAACAGTACGAACTTGGCCAGTACATGCGGAGAAGATACTCTCATTTCCTGAGTATTGCATACAAGCAGTGTGAGGCAAGTATCGGATCTGGAAGGGAAGATGTTTTTCATGGACGGTAATGGGACTTCCTGGATGCCTGAGGGTCTGAATCTGGCATGCTCTGAGTTCACTCAATACCTACTGAACTCAGTGTGGTTTCAAAGTAGCCCTGAAGCTGTGGCTCCACTTTTGTTCAGGCTGATGGTTTAACCGAAAAGCATGTACTGGGAGCTGTGTATGATGTTGTATATCAAGTTCAGCTCCCTCACCGTTGTAGGGCAGAGTATCTATCTTGCATATCTCTAAGTCTACAAATCCATCTCCAGAGTGGATGCAGCCTTGCTTTCACTTAGGGTCAAGTTGCTCAGTGCATCCCTGTTGTCCCAAACAAGGTGGTGATGAAAGAGAGTTAGCCTGATGTTTTTCAACAGGACTTCCAAAGGGAACTGCCACCATGTTGCAACTCCCTTGCACACCAAATTTATATTCCAAGGTCCTATGCCAGTTTCACTCTAATTCTCTTTCTCACTCACCTTTATATCTCAGGATCCTTCTTTACCATCTTACCTTCTTTACTCCATTTTAATGCCAGCTCCCCCAGAACAGTATCAGTCCTTTTCTTTCCCACTAAGAGCAAAAGCTAACAGGAGGGTACTCTGCCAGTTACGACCATGAATAATTTATTTTCTTTTCTTGCTTCAGATTTACATTCAAAGCACTGATTGTGATCAAACACTTATGAGCGCTGAGGCAAGTCTTGCTGGGCTGTACCCACTGACACAGAGTCAGATTTGGAACCCCAAAATCCTTTGGCAGCCAATTCCAGTTCACACGGTGCCACTGTCACATGATAATGTGAGTACAAACTAGGAGCATTTGCTTTTTCTTAGTCATTAGTAAAATATCTAAGATATGACATGTGAGATGAAGGGGAAGGATAAAAGTGATGAAAAGTACATTAAGTTACAAGCATTATGCAGAAAGGACTAATAAGCTGAGTAGAAATATTGTCAGGAGTTTCCAAATGAACAGACTTACTAACTCCAGAGACCTGGAGTTAATGAAAATAGAAGAAACAAAAAAGTCTCAAGACCAGAAAAAAAATTAACCTATGATGTATGAGTAACAGATAGTAACAGATGTAGTAACAGATTAACCCTATACATGGTGTTATCACAAAAATGATTTTCTCCATGTGAGAAAAGGAAATATACCTATTCTCACTAGTGCCTCAGCTTTTTTTAGTCCCTGGGCAACAGAAAAGGCAAGAGAATCATTTTGTGATTCTCAATACAATAAGAATTGAGACACAGGATTATTCTTCATGCACTTTGTGGATTAGTGGAAAAAATAAAAGGGGAAAGGAAAGAGGACTCAGAGTTTTAAGAGCATGAGTTCACAGGGCAATGTATTAATTTATCTCCCTTTCTCTACTCCCCACCTTGGAGCTGTAAGGACTTGTGTGGACACCAGCTCTGTAGGTGGCATATAGCTGTCCTAATGGGGAAAACTGGGCAGATGAGTGGTACAGGAGTTCCCCATTTGTGGAAAAGCTATAGCAAAAAGCTAGGAAGATCAGGGTACAGTGTCAGTCCAAGTTTGGGAGAGGAGGACAGCATATGTGATGTGAGATAGATTGTGTGAGCTTACAAGTCTAATTAACAGAGTCTGCAGTAGGGGTGACAGGTTAAGTAGGGACATGGAGCAATAGTTCTCATCTGGGAGTGATGAAAGCATGAAGGAGGATACGGATATACATGTCTTCCTATGCATGCACACAGTCTGGCATAGAGTCAGGATCTGCTTCTGATAGTGTCACAGATGGTGGTATCCAAGCAAACAGTCAAGAATACCTGGCTGGTATCAACACCACTATCAAATTCAGCAAGCAGCTGCTGTACCTTCTTCACATCTAGGGGAATAAGTAAGTTTATTCAAACAGATCATAAAGCCATAAACAAATATGTGTTTTTCCTACCTTTTCCCATTATTTGTATTGTAACTCTATTCACCTTAATCAGAAATACATGGTAAGCTTGAGACCACAAGTATCTTTTCAACCAAAAAAAGTGTACATCAGATATTGGTAAAGTCATGCCTGTTCATGAACCTACGCTTAGAATTCAGGAATAGCTCTCTACCTTCTCAAGTAGATAGATTATCTTTCTAAAAAGATTGAGGAACTGCTGTGAAGCTTTCGCAGCTAATTATCCTTTCCAGACTTTCAAGTTCTTTTTAAAGCTATTCTTTTAACTGTGGGGCTATGTATAGAGAGCTTTATTAATGGAAAAGGAACAAAAAGCACATTAGAGAAAAGCACTAAGAAAATCTGTTTCAAATTTTGTTTAAAAGTATGTTCAAAATTTAATGCAAAAAAGTTCAAATAAGAGTAAACTCAGATTATCTCAGATAAAGGAATTTACAAATTCTTAAATCATTCCACTCACGTAACCTTTAACCTATGGAAAATCTTACCTCAATTAAGATTTTCAAATGTTCCAAATGGAAGACAAAATTGAGTCATAAAAATTTAACGAGTTTCTATGATGAGCTGAACTAACTGGAGCCATGGTTAAATCCACTTACTACAGCTGAATATGCACAAAGTCTCCTATTGTAGTCCAGCTGTTGCATAGTAATTTGTTGCAAAAAGCTGACCGTGTGTTTAAAGAAAGACTGAACACAATTAGTGACAGCATCCCTGAGGAAGCCAAGTACAAAGTAGTACGTGAGGGCTTGTGTTAGTCTTCTGTCCAGGGATGAATTTCATCTTGTGTGAACAAATCCTTTGAACTACTGCAGCTAATACCGCTCTGAACATTGAAAGATTCTTCTGTAGCTGGTCATCAGTATGGACTCTTATGGTCCTGAAGGTGAATATCCTTGAAGATGACACCCCTATATTATTTTTCAGCTTGTCCTAATGAGTGCAGCCAATCGGAACTACAACCCCACAAGGACATATTAAATTGCAGAACAAGAAATGCCTTGCCTAACTGATGTTTTGCAATTTCATTTCAGTTGCTATACTTACCTTTCTCACATTGCCCAAAATACAACCAGCTTCTGAGAGAAACCTTTGCAACAAGGGATTTCCAAAGGCAGCTCAAGCACTACAAGGTAAAGTATTTTTGATTATGGAAATCTTATAATTACAATGTACCACTCCTGGCAACATTATCCAATAGATAGACCCCAAAAATGGCAGTCAATATTGTCCTTCTAAATGTCTAACCTTCATAGTGGATGTAGGCAACACACCAAAAAAAAAACCATTTACAACATTATAGAGCCAGCTGGACTGAGCTATCCCTATCAATTGAAAATTGCATTCATAGAAAGGATAAGTTATTGACTACCTTGTAAAAACCACTCCACCTACCTTCTAGACGAGCAGACATTTACAAAACAAAAACTCAGATCAAATCAGTGTCCCACTCCAATCCCTCTGTTTCTGTTTAGTGTTATGTTAGCAACTCCTTCTCTGACACCTCTGTCCACATTACTCTCTGCTAGTTCAGATTCCTCTTCTCCCATAAAACTCTCATGCCTCAGTTCCCTAGATTTTGCCTCCATAGTATATCCCATCCTTTCTCTCTCCACCACCAAACACTTTCCCATGACTACATAATCACTTGTGTAGTCTACTGCAATTTTCTTCTTCACAGGTTTATTCAAATGGCACTATCAAACTCATCTGTCTTTCTGCTATCTTTAACAACTTACACATCTCTGCCATCTATCACTGGCTCTGCATCTGGGTGTTACACTCAAGCTAATCACAATTCCTGTTTTACCCAGTTTATGTAGTGCCTCTCTTCTGCTCAGTACCAATATCGGACTGATTCTGTTTATCACTGTCCTTTTAAGCACTTCTTGGCTTTCTGCCAGACTTCCTCATATATCTGGATCCCCTCTACTCTACTCCATCCTGAATATTCCTACCACACAGTTCCCCCATACTTTGAATCTGAACTCAGATCACCATCCTTCTCTAGATAGAATAGGCCAAATTCTCTTAACAGCACAAAAGAAAACCTTGATCTCTATGAAAAGAAAAGCTAGTGCCTATATCAGGCATAAAACAGCATCTTTAAGCTTTCTTGATGGAAGCATCCTATCAAATATCATAATTTCCCCATGAAGGGTTATGTGATATTAGGAATCTAGATTACTAAATTCATGACGTTCTGTAGGACTGAATCTACCATGAGTGGTGAAGCCATGAACTTGGCAACTCAAGAACAGGACAGACACAGGGAAAAGGTCAGCTAGGCTGTTTTGGGGAGGGACAGGCCAACGAGAAACATGTACCAGAATGCTAAATGGCTGGAGGTATGAGCGGGAATGAAGACATACTTTCATAGCCAAAGAGGCAGGATGGCTGTTAGGGCTAGAAACCGGGATAAAAGCAAGTTTTCATAAGCGCTTTAAGAGCTTTTGTGCAAGCATTCATTTGGTGTCTGCCAGATTGTTATGAGAACAGGGCATGAGGGAAGGAAGAGCATCCACCTGAACAGGCACTGACTGGCTGCCTGTGAATATCACTAGGCAAAAGTTCATTGCTCGGCAACATAAGTGCAAAGACTCTCTTTTTTCTAAAAAATGCTACGTCCCACTATCGCAGTGGGCAGGAATGACATAAAAAGGCCCTGTGTCCAATGTACGAGTTTGGGGGTTTTTTGTCTTCCAGCCATTTCTCAAGTTTTTAGCCGCTCATGCTGGATACCCATTGAAGAAGCTGAACACTGAAAGAATTCAGAAGCTCTCCGACACTTTACAATATGAGGTAAATAATATAAAGAAAATCCTTCAGTCTGATAGAAATACTCACACTTTCTCAAAATCAGTTTTATCTCTTATTTCTGTGGTTTGTAAGACATCAAAAGAGGGTAAGTCTGTGATTCCTATTTTTTTGTGGACCACAGATGGCTTTCTGAAAATCCTGTACACATACCATGATTTTGTGAACCTGCTGTGGGCTGTCCATCACTACAAGAAGGGCAAACCACAGCCTACTAAATCCAGCATCCTGTCAGTGACTGCATATTGAAACTTAGGAAAAAGCAAATTGGGTAAACTTGTCTTGTTACTCTTCCAAACCCCATCACAGAGATATAGAGGAGTAAAACACGTTGTTGACAAAGAAACATAATCATCCCTCTACAAAAAAATTTATGCCCAAGTTGCGTAAACATGAAAAGTCATTATCCGCATTTGCACATAGTAGACACAGGATTTTCAGGAATTAAGAAGCCCTTGGCATGACATAAAAGGATGTTTGCACAAGGTTGGAAGGCTATTCTAAGCACACAGACTGGGCATATCACAGAGAAACATGGATTTTACAACAACAAGGTACTGTGATGCTTAACTTTCATGTATCTCCGTCCTCCAGTGCTGAATTAGGTTATCAGAGGCCTTACTCATTCCTTGATGAAAAGTCTGGTAACTCTGACTGGGATATGTAAATATCCTAAATGGCCTTAATTTAGCAACAAGCCCTACTTCAGGTCACTTTAAAGTCCAAATTTACCTTGATTGAAGCAAGCCAAAATTGTAGGGTCTCATGTTAAAAATGCTTTTCATATGGTTGCAGGCAGCACTTGCTACAACCACCTGACAACATACTTATTTGTAAACTCAATATTGACAATCTATTGACAATAAATCCCCTAAAAAAATGAGGCAGTTTTAAGGTGGATTTCACAAGCAACATGCAATACTTGGGTGCGATACTAACAAGCTTACCTTCTGTCTTGCAGTTTCTGCAAAGGTCCAGCTTTGGTCAATCCAGTCTTGAATGGAATGTTATCCAGGGTCTTAAGTTAAATGAAGTCTTAATATGTTGGGGCACCTCACTGCCATTTCGGTGAGGTCACCCTTCCATACTGTCCAAATGCAGGACAGCTCAAGACTACGGGTTTTTACTGCAAATGTTATAATATACTGAGAGAAAAATTCATCTCATCAGCGAAGTGTACAAAATTGTCAGCTGCCATCAGGGAGCTATCTAAATGCTGGAAGACAAAACCAGTTAGTTGAGTTGTTTCCTCCAGTGTTAGATTTGATGAGCCTTGGTCTTTCATACTACTCAGTGGAGATTCTGGAGGTATCAGTTAGGACATCTGCCACAAAAAAACACTCTTACCTTTACAAGCATACAAAAAGAGCCTTCCCATGTAGTTGCTTCAAACATGAAGCTACAGAAGGGTTCATCTCTCTGTATTAGTTATTACTGGCTAAGTGCCATCTGACTTTCAGATAACTTGGAGACTGAGGTGCTCTCTTGCCTACAGCACTGTCTTAAATAGCATGCAAGTAGCCAGCTCTTTTCTCAAGACATAAATCAGATTTGTCAAATGAAAAAGTAACACATTGTGACCTGAGCTGGTTTAACCTGACATGTTCTATTGTTTCACTTACTTAAACAAACCTTGTGGTGAAGTAGTTGGCCTTTTCTTTAGTATTCATTGTTATGAGAATGCTCTCACTGCTGAGCTCAGTCCAATGGCCCACATTTAAACAGGTTACACTGAACTAGAGGAAAGATAAGGGTTTTGTTTAAACAGGAGTTCAGTGCAGTGCAAACAAGCAGTTTTGGGCATGTCTTTCTTTCTTTTGCATAGTTGTAACTATCAACATATCCTATGCTGCTTCCCTAAAGATAAACTAATCTGTTGCACTTTTGTTTGAAGACTGAGTCAGAATCCAATAGAGCTGGTGTAAACAGATATGAATTCCATCTATATATCTAATCCCTATGCATATACTCCAGTACATTCAAATTGCAGCTATACATATTCCTGCTTGATCCATGGATCTTATCTTCCTCATTTCTCAAAGGTGCTGACCCTTAAAATCCTGACATTTATATAGGATTTCATTAAGTAAAGATTTCAGGATATAGTCCAGTAGAAGACTGAAGAATAAAGAGTCAGAAGACATTTGCAACTGACAGTTGAATCAGCAATTGGCATAAATAGTCACTTTTTTGCACAATAGTTTTTAATATTGTATTTCCTCTTCTGTTGAACACTGCTCTTCAAATTTGCTTTAAGCAATGTAATGCTATGAGAATTACACATGACATGTGTAATGAAAAATACAGTCATTATTTTATTATAAAATGAAGAGAAACTTTTATTTGAGTGAAAATTTCAGAATTTGTTCTGACAAGCACTATGTGCCAAAATAAACAACAGCCAGGAGTAGGAATCAGTAAGAAAATCACCATGTTTTCTTTCTTCACTGTAGGATATTAACAATTACACTTTACCTGTCTGGGCTACTCATGGTGTCAGGACCAAGCTGATAAAGCTCTCAGAATTGTTATTACAGGCGGAATTTGGGTTTCACAAACAAATACAAAAATCACGTTTACAGGGAGGTAAGCTGAATTCTTACACCATTTAAAATCAAGAATACAGTGAGAGAGCAGAAAATGAAGGGTGTATAATGAACATTGCCACTGCTTCCATAGTAGAACTATAAAAGATGTCATGACGTGGATATTGATGATCAACACTGAAAGATTTTGATTAATGGGAAGAGAGATGGCACTGACTCATGGATATCCTAATTCAACATTATAAAGGAGGTATCATTTTGATTACACTGTGTAAGAAATCCAGAAGTAATATGAAAATTCTCATCGGAATGAATAAAGTCTGAATTTAATGTAAGCCACCATGTATAACTTACAAAATATTAATTGTAATAAACTGTAGCATGGTAACATTGTTGCCCTAGAGTTTTATATTCCATTGCTGAGAGTACTAAAAAGAGAGTATTAAACTGTTTCTAAGATTTATTCTGCTCAGCAGATAGTAGCTGAAATTCATGAATTTAAAATAGTTTATACTCTTTTATTCACTCATTCATGCTTCACTCATCCACTGTCATCCTTTTGGCCTAATTTTGGTTTATACGGCTGTGTTTAATCAGGTTCTGTAAGCCACAAGGACAAATCACAAATAAGCCCTGATTAATTTGTTTGCTTTTTTTGGAGCTCCAAGACATACAAAACTAAGTGCAAAGTTCAAACCTCCATTCTTGTTTCACTATTAATTGCTGTTAAAAAATCTGCCAGTAATGGAAGACAGTAAGTGTGTTTAATTCTGCTAACAGTGCAGTCCTCATTTTAGGATTTTTCTTCATGGAAGATTCCAACTTTATGTTAAGATATTAGCATTGACATTGATTTAATTCATACAGTTTGTCTTACAATTTTTCAACAGTTGACTTTAACAAACTACAGACAACCGTATGATTTATGAAGGCACATAGTTCAAAGAATTTTTTCTTTCTGTGTCTCTGAAAATCAATGGAGTTACACCAGAAAGAGGGTAATATTCATTACTCTCTTGCATAGTCCTGGTGGCACAGAGCAGCTGTGAAGGCATTGTTTAACACTCCTGAGACTACTAGGGATTCCCAAGATATGCTACAGGGAACCAGAATCTGGGCCACTGTTCATATAAAAGATAGTATCAGTCTTACTAGGGCACTACGTGCAAATTAGCTATAAACTGAATTTAGTAAATCTGGTGCGTTTAAAGATTACCTTGTATTAGGATGTTAACAAATGATACAAATGCTAACACAAGCGTCTCTTTCAATCATTGTCATTGCTCCCCAATTTTCTTTCAGGTATTCTTTTAAAAAATATTCTAAAACATATCGCAGATGCTAGAAAGCCTTCAAACCAGCAAAAGATGATTATGTATTCTGCGGTGAGTCTTTTATCTTGTTTTTATGTTATCTTTTTGCAATTATTAAATGCAGTGAAAGACATGGAACTTCATTTCCTGCTTGAAATACAGCCGCAAGCATTTGGTTTTGGTTAATCTTAAATATCAGTGGATTATTTTCATTTCCTTAATGAACAGATACTACTTTGTAACATGCAGCATTCCATTTTTCACTTGATATTGTGGCTTATTTCATTGCAATACTGTTTTGATTGAGCAGAGATCTCAAATAGCAAGCCTCAGGTTTTATTGAACTTGTATCACACAGATGATTTAGAAACAAACCTCCTGCTTCCTGCATCTTTATCAGAGGATAAAGAAAAAATTGAGATAGATTTAGTTATTTGGAAGATGTTATGAAGGCAGTTTCTAAATTGTGACTTTCTATTTTTGTTTAGAATGTGCACACTCTCTCACTGGAAAAGGAAATTTCTAGATTGCTCTTAGAAAAAAGTCCCTATGTCTAAATCGCAGTTAGGTCATGACCTGTCACATGCAATATCAGCCAGAGAGTTTTCTGATCTCATCTCAAATGCTGTTTACTTGACATGCAAAACCACAGGCTCTTATTAAAAAAAGTTTTCACAGCTCCTACTGACTTTGATAAGAACTGCACGTACCTATGGCTTCTTAAATTTTTACACAAATATATACTTTATACATTCATCTTTTCAGTTTGTACATCCAATAAGGATAGTATTTGGTCAATACTGCAGACAGCAGAGGGCAAGAATTAATGAAGTCACACAAGTAATGTTAAGTGTACAGATAATGTGCTGGACATTTTAAACAATAGCTATATGAAGTCATTTTCAATAAGCCTTTAATTGAAAGGTTTCTTGTATTTACAGCATGCAGCCACTATTGTTGCTTTACAGACGGCACTCAATGTCTTCAGTGGGAAACTGCCTCCTTACAGTGCCTGTCATTTTTTTGAACTTTACCAGGAAAAAAATGGGCAAGTATCTGGAAAAAGCTGTACTGAAAAGCATGAAAAGCATGTACTTTTTCTAAAAAGCAATTTACTGATATCCCAGACTGATTAAACTGGATACACAAGGTTCACTGCACAGAAAAAGATTATAGACTGATTTTAATTATTGTAATTGGAGTCAATTTAGTACTTACTGAAAGTAGCAGAATCACAGCACCACAGCCTGAAATCCCTCTATATATTGCTTCGTTACAGTTATGAGAGGTTTTACTCAGCTTTGTTTATCTATTTAACTCTTTGACTCTCTACCAAGATGACAAGCCACATGCGAATTGGTACTGACCATCTATTGGTTAAAAAGATCTTTTCAGTGTACTCATGAGGTTATTAATAGCAAGGCAAATAAGCTTCATCCCTAAGTACAATGACTGCAAAACAAAAGTGTGTTCTGTGTGGTTCTGCATTCCTAACTGTTTTCTTTACCTTTGTGTATTTTGAATCAGGCAATACACCATAGAAATGTACTATCGGAATAATTCTTTGAGAGATCCTCACCCACTCACCCTTCCTGGCTGCAAATTTCGCTGTCCACTAGAGAGATTTACTCAGTTGGTCTCGCCAGTCCTAGTACACCATTGGACAAGAGAATGTAGGATTAAGACATAAAAAAAGGTAAGTTAAATGCTTTGAGCACACGTACTCAAAAGTAAAGTCAGGATTACACCTTTCCCTGCCAAGGGATCATCTGAAGTAATGATCTTTCTCAGAAGGGTCTGATCTAAAATGAAAAGAAATCCAAATCCAATAAGACAGAATTATATCTGTAACCATAAGTTTCTGGTGAAATGGAATCAAAGCTTACATGGCTGATTACACTTCAGGATACTCCTTTTTTTATTTTTTATTTTTTAGCACAGTCTAAAAGAACCTTCAGTTACTGAGGAAGCAGATCCCAATGGACTGAATTATGTTAATGCATCTTATCTTCTCTAACTGTAGAGTATTTGTCCAATCTGATGAACAATATTATGCATTCCTTTGATTTTAGGGAATATTCAGCGTTCAAAACAGATTAATATTAATAGTATACCAGACTGTACTTCCCATAATATCAAATGTATGCAGAGACACATTAGCAACACTAATACATTCCCCAGTAGGATGTTTACATTTCCAAACAAGGATTTCTAATTTTCCATTTGACCACTGATGATATCTATATTTGCAGAAGGCAGGAAAATGAAGGCAGAGAATTACATTGTTTTTCTTGTATCTAGTTCTATATTCCTTCAAGATAACAAAGAACAAACAGGCCCCAGGATATTAGATCTCCTCCTTCACAGAGAAAACCATGTAACTAACCAAGTAAATAAACAAAAAAAAATCCTCAACCTTATAATCAAAATTTGCCATTAATGAAGACCCAATTGTTTAGCCTTCAGGTTCAGCACATGGACTACACATTGCTTAGATTCTCAAATTTTGCTAAAGTAAAAGTCAGATGGAGTCAAGCCTCTTACATCAAGTCTAGCATCACTACATGACTGCTTTCTCTAGTAATACTGAATGCACAAAAAGTGTATGGATCATGTAAGAGATTATACCACAACTGACTCTCCAACTAGAATATTTGCCATATCGTCATATCAAAATTTGTCAGTTTCCCCTATTTTATGCTGGGTGAAAATGGTTCTGTCTCGGTAACTGTAGGGGCCGGATCCCAACTTTGGGGCTCATAACTCTTCTTGCAGGCAGAGATTTTAAATTCTCTGTTGTGCACATGAATGGCACCCAGAAAAAGGCGGGAATCTGGGCACACTGCTGCACAGCCTGCACAGTGCAGCAGGCTATCAGCTGGACTGTACTGCGCTAGATCACAGCGAACAATAACGTAACACATTACCAATTCTGAGTGAATGCATATAGACTGGATCAATTGATCTCTTAACAGCAGGAAGCTAAACCAAGCTATAGAGGAACACAAAGAGTTTACAGGTCACATTCACATCTAATATACACAACTGCAACATCACTGATTTCATCAGGTTCCGGCTTTGTCAAAAAACATCTCAAATATTGTCTTTTGTTAATGCATATGTCAATATTTTGAATGATTATACATGCATCAGAGCATTTGATAACTAGAAGCCCATAAACATGATTTTTTTGGAATGAAATCTAGGAGCTAAGCTCAAATATTTACCTCACATAGCTATTCTGCATGAAGACACCCTTTCTGAAATAGATTTGTTCCACAAGATGCTTAATTGAAGGGTCATGGACATTACTTACAGCTTCAGTATAGGGAAAAGCATGGGATTAGGGAAGTTCTGCTTCTACAGGTCACACAAAACAATAGGAGTAGAAGTGCAGTACAATTTAGAGCCAAGTTCCTCCAGACAATGATGAGTACAGTGTGGGACATAGGAAAGGATGACAACTCAGCATCCTTGAGAAGGAGAGAGAACATTTCTCTGCACTCTCTTGGCTGCTCAGGAAGGTTTCATGGTGGCTCTGCTCACCATTTCAACAGGATTTTCATACTTCAGCCTCAATGGGAGCAAATTTGTCAACTCTTTTGTCCTCGTCTGACCTACCCATTTGTTCAGGTACCCACTTGTTCAGGTCAAATTAATAAATTTGCCATGCTTTCTGAGAATGAGGCCATGTGCTAAGAGTGAATCTCTCTATTTGTCTTACCTTTAGGTGTTCTCTCCAAGACCTTCAGGGTGATTAGCTTTATGAAGCAATTCCTCCCACACTGTAATGTGACTGCAGCCCATCTAAGTTTTCTCATTAGCTTCCATCTGCATGACCAACAGCATCCTGATCTCTATCAGAAGAAAACATTCCTTAGTACAACAGACTAAAACTATAGCAAGTGGTGCCTTATCCTTCGTGAATGTTATCTTTATTTTACCAAATGGTGAAACCCAAGTGCAATATGAAACCACAATAATTTTTCAAGATCTTTTAGTTTCCACGTGACTTTGGCAGGACTAGTTCAAGAACATAATTTTGGTTACAGTCTTTTCAAGAGTTGTAGCCTTAATTTACAGCAAAATTTGAAAATATCTCTGAGGGAGTATTGCCCACTTCTTAAGAATAAGATAAGAATTTCCAGAAGTGGTGAGGGAACCAGTTTTATGTCCACAGAAGGAGTCATTCGAGTGTCCTCCTACTTTATTTTATTCAAGAAATAATGAAAGATTTTACACAAACAGATCCCAGAAACTACAAAAATGAGGGTAACAGTTGTTTACTTAGGGAAGGGATGTTTTTCATTTTTTTCTCTCTTTCACATACATACACAAATATCCCACCTTCATACAGAATCAAGGTGAGAGTTATGGACAAAATGTACTGTGGCTCCTGACTTCAAAGAAGCCTACACTCAGCCAGTCTGGCTAGTCTAAAGGCCTTGCTGGCAATTGGCTGAGCTGACAAGGCTTCTGGAGGCTAAGGCATTCTACCTCTTCCCAAAAAGACAGCAAGGCACAGTGTCAATTCTGAAAGAAAAATCATCTGTGGTTTCAAACATTGTCTCAAATACCTTCCTTTTGTTACCTTGATCATATACTATGATCTGATCATATATAGTAAAGTCTGTGCTTCAGAAAAGTCTGTCAGTCCATGCTGTTCCTGACATTAACAACAAAGAATATCCCACTGACACCACAAAATAAAAACTCCACAGAGTTACAAGCTAGTTAAAACATGCAGAACATACTGAGCAATCCTTCGCTAGTTATGTTTTCTAATATTCCTATTGCAGAAATAATTCCTGTTGTTACTCCCAAGGCTGGATCAGAAACATCAGATGCAACTAACTTCTGGAAAGAGTGGACATTTCTTTGTTTGAAGAACCAGGCTTTTTTATTTTTTATTCTCTCATAGTGAGTAAGCTACCTTTTCAGCAGGAGCTTTGTCAACAGCCTTGTTATCTGCAGGTCATTTTGAAGAGAACCAGAGTATATGATGAGATGCAGAAACTTTGATATCCTAGACTCCTTTCCTTGCACTGGGCTTTGAAAAAAGCAGCTTAGCCTAGGAACTGTATATTCCTTTTTAGAACTACAGCATAAGCAGATAACTGCTACCCCACGAGCTATAAAAGGTCCCCCAAAATTAAAATTTTTCCTCCAGCAAGAATCTAGGTTTCAGAATTTTCATTGTAAAAGCCCATTCTCTTCTCAGCAGGGCCCAAGCAACAATTCCTTTGCTTCCAATGCCAGCAAGGAGTTAAACACAGTTCACAGCAAGAACAGCTTCACAGCAAAGAGGTTGAAAAATGTAAATAAAAGTAAATGATTCCCTCTAGTGAAAAAATGCAACCTCTTTTACCACAGCAGCCAATCAAAGGAAAAAAATGTTTTCTCACAGCCAGGTCTAGTTTCTTCCTAATGCAAAGGTGAGCTTCGTCTTTCCACAAGCTTATTTTTTCCAATGTTACCTTAATGTCCATAATGGCCATCAACAGAAGCATTTCCCAGATCTTGCAGCCCTCACAGGAGAAATAGTGTAACCTCTTTAAATGACTTATCTCAAAACCACACAATTTATCAGTCACACCTCCTTTAACAACAAGGAATAAAAAAATTGTTAAAAGAAAGCAAATACAGATGAAAATGTAATACTCCATAAGAAGATTTACAGCCTTGGCTGCAGAAAGCAAACTTCTGGGCATCCTCTCTTCTATTCTGAACCTCTTCCTATTTCTCCTATTTCTGAATCAATGTCAGCTTGAGTTGCTTCTAATGTTTTGTTTGCCAGATATTTGAAGCTGGAAGTTCAAGAGCTGTAAAGCTGGTCTTTCTCTTTTCCCATCAAAGGCAGGGCTTTCTGCTGGTTTCCTAAACCCGAGAAGGCTCACACACAGAATGCAAGATCCCCATGCTTTCCCTTAGCCTCCAGTTCCCAGTCCTTCCTCTTGTTCCTAACCTGAATCAGTCTCTCAAGGTTTTTCAGAACCATGTGAAGACTCTCTTGCCTCACAGCTTCCTCCGACATGGAGGATCATGGAACAGGAGCCTGGCTCCAGCGCTTCACTTTAGCTATGGATGTGCAACCTAGCTGAGCCCACTACTCAGAGAACACCATTAGAAGGTCCCTCTTTTCCATCACACTGTCAGATCATATTTTCTTCCCTGCTACATGACTCAGTGAACATACCTTGGGGGGTTTGATTTCTGGTGTAGTAAAATTAATTTCAAATGTGTTTCCAAATTATTTTATTACCCTTGTCCCTATTCAACAGAACCTCCATCACATACATTCTTTACAATGCTTTTCACTCTTTAGATGACCACTTCAGGAACACAGAAAGGAATACTTTCTGTATACCTTGCACACTCCAAGGAAAGATAAACATCAGTGTTGTGAAGGCTGAAACATCAGGCCCAGATCTTGTTGTATGAATACATATTGGGGATGTAAACGAATGGATAATATTAGCAAAGCTCTTCAGGTTTTCTGCTACTGCACCAGCAGACATCATTTGAAAAATCTGTCCCTTAGTCTTTTGCAGATTCGAAATCATAAACAATTTTCTCTTTTTTTCTTCTCTTAGAAAAGAAATAAGTAAGCAATAACAGTTCAGCTTGGAGTTATTTAGAATGGAAAGAAAATTAAACTTTTTCAAATATCATGTTTCAATGGCAGGATCACATGAAAATGAAACTCCTTTCTTTCACAAACAATGCATAGGGAGTCAAGCCGTATATTAACAAAGGCATATGTAATACCTGAACAGTCACAAATGCTGTATTTTAAGTGACAGGTTCTCTATGATGTTCACTGTTTTTCCCGTCATACACAGATCCAATGTCAGCAAGATGGGGAATGGGCAACAACAGGAGTTTGATGCTGCCTGGGCAATGTGGCACTGGCCTGGCCAGACTATGATTTTGTTCTTTTCCCCTTCTCCTTTTCTGTTTGGGTTATTTACAGAGCTCAGTGATTGCATAAATAAACAAATAAATAAGGCTGCAGAAGAAAAATCTGATGTTATTTTCACAAAATTATCCACAAGTATGGGTCAAATTCATTGAATGATTTTGATTTGTTTCACAGGAGTGATGTAAGTAGGAGTTCCTTCTTTCTACTCAGTGCTTAAGGCACTCATCCAAAATGTGGCAGATATAAGTTCAAATCCTTCCTTTGCCAAAGCTGCAGATTCATAACCGGTCACCAGCAGAAGCAAGTTAACCCTCCAAGTGTTATAGATGAATGCTTCCAACCATCCACACTACCTAAAATTGGGTGAAAGTGGAAGATCCAGCATAGGCCTGTGACCCAGCCCTTTGCTTTTTACCATATGTGCTTGGAAATTGAAGGAAATGTATCATTTTGTTTAACCAAACCAATATTTTTCTTTTCTTTCCCCTTTTTGGCTCAAAAATTTGAATAAAATAATTGCTAATTAATCCAAAACAGTTTAAGTGAATTAATCCAAAACAGTTTAAGTGCTGAATTACAACACTGGTCAATGGCAGTACCTGAGCTCTTTCTCCATGTGAGCAGCCTGGGCTATGAGTGCAGGCAGCAGTTTCATCTCCAGCTGCTTTGACTGCCATGGCTTCCATGCTTTCACAGTGTGTAGGTTGTCCTCCACCATGGGCACTTACCTAAAGCAAACATTGTGTACATTAGGGAGTGGGTTTTTTGCAACGAGTCCACTTCAAAACCAATCTAGATATGCTTCAGCATGCCTCCAAAATATATAGATGCTCTAAAAATGGGCAATTGTATTTAAGCTAATTCCACTTAATGCCATATCTTAATAATAATAACATACCCATCGAATAAGCAAATAAGCACCATACCCACCAAATAAGCATAAAGATTATCTAAATTGTTTAAGTCCATTTACATAGACATATTTTTTATTTTGAAGCAACTTTTCCTAAAAAGGGTAAGGATGATACTGTTGCAGAGTATAGTAAGTTTATAACTCTTAAAAGCACAGTAGAAATGGAAGTCTGCTCATATCCCAGCTTAGAATGAACATACAAGACCAGTAAGGTAGGAGACTTCCAAACACAATACATGCAATCAACATACATACAGATTACTTACAAGATACTTACAGGATCCTGTTATAACCACTATGGCACATGAATGGAGGCATCCTTCCATTTTGGAATGCATAGGGATTTATGTAAAGTACTGTATTGCCTATTCCTCAGTGATTTTTGCCATTAAAAAAATCTCTGTGCCAAAGGGAAGAATGAAGCCACAGAAACCAAAACTATTTATCATATGCTTGGTGTTGGGTGGAAATCTCAGTTTTTAAGATGTCAGCAAAATTATTCTATAAAATGCAGTTGTTATGTACTTTCAAACATGGCTGAAAGTATAACTCCTGAAGGATGCTGTCCACCTTAACAAAAAAATTGAGTTCATGTCTAAAGTGAAGGTTACTAAGAAGGTTCCATAACAATATTATAATAATGTGATTCCCAAGCTACGGTGTGCATACCTTCATTAGTCATGATTGCTCATCACAGAGCCACAATGAAAGAGTAAACTTTATATTAACTCATCAGTTATGAATTTCATGGTAAGGGCTTAGGAAGGTGCAGAAAAAATTCTTAGAGCCAACAGGGATTCCTTGATCCCAAAAGCTTGGGAACCACTGATCTAAAAACCATACAGGTTAATAAAGTATGGTATCCTTTCTTGATTCTTGATGCATATTAAAGTATTCTAAAGAAGGTATACTTTTATACCTGTACTCTTAAATTTTAGAGGAAGATGATCATCTTACATTTCTTTTCAGAAGGACAAAGTATTATATATTTATAAAGTATAAATGACTCTCTTGCATCTTCTGCATAGTGACCATCACATTAAGAGACACCAAAAGGGAGGATGAGGAAACAACAGCAGAGGAAGAAAGAACTTCAAGTGAGTGCTGAAAAAATAACTGGGCACAGTTTTACCAGAAAGATGGAGCAATTGGGGATCTGTGGTCCTCCTCCCTTTCATCAGAGGATATGGATACACAAGGTCATTCACACAACAGAGTAGCCCTTGAGACTTAGTGGGGTTTTGGGCCCTAGAAAAAGAATTGCTCATAAATGATAAAACACCTACTGTGGAGGACACTATTGCAGATAGCTTGACAGAAGCCCCCGAGACAGGTTTGGGTATGATGGGAATGGGATGACTGAGACAATTCTCAGAAGATCCTAAGTTTTATCATCTAGGGCACTATATTTATGGTTCTCTGCAAACTGCAATTCATTCATCCACAAAATCCTTATGAACTATTGTTATTCTTATTTTATAGAGAAGAAGTCAGGATAGGCTAGCTGAGCAATCTACTCAAGCTAGTGAGCCACTGGCAGAATCGGTGTTCTTAATCAGTAATAATGAAACTATGAGCTCCAGGGCCTGCTCATGTGGAATTTCATAGCAAACTGAGCCCAAACAAGAAACTTGACAGAAACAGTTACAAAAGGGAAAGTACAGATTTATTCCATGGGAAAAGAAAAACAACACACAGAAAACAGCAAATAACTGCCCAGAAAGCAGCTTAAAGAACATACCAATAGCAAGGTGTTTTTTAACTGCTTTATCTGAGGCCCTGGTAACTTCACTATTTTATCTGAGGGGCTGGTAATTTTAAACTACATGAAGTGTGGTTTAAAATAGGTATTCTGATTTGGAGGGGGAAGCAATATAAAAGTATGAAAAGAGGGTGAGGAGATAAGCTATCTGACCAGCAAAGAAAAAGGAGAAACCTAGTTTGCCTGACTCTTGGTTCCAAGTTCATCCTCTTGGCCATACTACAGCCTGGAAAGAGTCCAAGCTCTGAGAGCAGAAATTGTACAGGTATGTTGAAACAGTCCGAACGACTAGCAACTCCTTCATATTTTAACACTCATCCTTACACTGCAAAAGAGATAAATATCACAGAGAAAAAGGAATGGATTTATGATTTCATTAAGCAGAATGTAAACAGTAATTTGCAAACAAAGGCTGATGAGATTCGTTGCGTAATCACACAACCTTCTTCCTGGATTTAAAATTCATTAGCAGCAGTTCCACCCTTTCTGAAACTACAGCCGGGCGTCTGGGCTGCTCAGCCGGAGCAGCTGCTGGAGCTACAAAGCCTTTTTTCATCCGCTGCCAAAATGGGAGTGATATGGCTTCCCAACCAATCTAGGCTTCTGTGTTTTGCTTTCCATATCATCTTCATTCTGTTTCAGCAGACTACTGCAGAAAGAGAACTGAAGTTTGTGGTCGTAGTAAGTAGATGGGTTTTCTGTTTAATTGCGGGGAATGCTACAATTTGGTCTTGTTCTCGGCTTGAACAAGGTGTGCAATTGCTTTGCCTCTTTGCAGACTTAGAAAAAACTACTTCTGCCCTTTTGCTTACTGAATTTAAGGACTTCTTAAAAAAGGTTCAATGACTCAAGTTATAGGATTTTTCATCTACTAACCTCTAGTTATTATTTCAAGTTAACTGAACCTCTTAGCTTTGTGGTGGAAGCATAGTGCACAGCAGTCAAGAGATCTGAGGTCTAGCTAATCTTTTCTTGCTCAGTTTAGCAGATACTCAGTTGCACAGTCTGAGAATTGGAGATTCTGGCCTACCTTCTTTGTGCTTGGAAACTGAATTTATTCATGGTATAAGGTGCTCTGATATTTCAAAATAGAAGTCACTAAAAAATGAAAATATTTTCCATTTCAGAACAGCTGAATTGACACAGCAGTATACTGAAAAACAGAAAATGGCATTTTATGTAGAGATTTGAGATACATGTTGCATTAACTACAATCAGTTTGAAAACTGACTGTAATAGTTTTTTGTGGATCATTTCTGGTTTTCAAGCAACTAGATATTACTTCAACATCAGTTTCCCCAATACCTCAGGTAAAAAAGAGATATTAAGTCAATGAAGTAATTTAGATGGTGAAGGTTGTATGGTAGCCCTTTTCATCCTTATTTCTTTTTTTAAATGAGAAATGTACTGATAAAGAACATTTAATCTAAAGTGATATTTTCAATACAAAGTTGTGGGGACTGGAATTAACATTCATAAAAAAAGAATTTTAGTTTTAAGATATTCTTCCTCTATGTTCTTCTATTTGAGATATCAAGTGCACATATGGATAACAGAAAGAAGGCCTGTGTCCAAAATATACCATCTAGCCCCAGATATGCTATTTCATACCTAATTGTCTGTTGGCTGGATTAGGTAGACGTGCCACTTGGAGAGAGGCTAGAATGCTCAGGAAAAACTGGTTCCTACTCCTGCTGAGCCTTACTCTTGGATCAGACACTACATGATGTGGGAACTCAACTCCAGTTCCAGTGACGTTTTATAGCAGTATCCTTAACTGTTATTCCAACAGTAAGAGAGAGACCTGGACATATAGGTGAAATCAGACAGTCAGTATGCCTTGGAGAATTAATTCTTTAAAGAGAATGAGGTTTGTATTGAACTGCAGTTGTTACGGCGTTCTATGAAGTGATGGTTCTGCGGAATAAGTTACAGGAAATACCATTATGAAAATACAGCCTTTCTACCCAAAACCAGCTTCCTCACGGCAGCTGTGTGGCCATTTTTTCCTGCCTACCAAAAAACCCAGGAAGATAGCACTTTATAGAGTAACTTATCATAATTATTATGAAAATAATAGCTAAAATTCATCTAAACTGCCTTACTTTTATCACTGATACCTTTCCTCAGACCGACCAATCTGCCTAAAAAGTTACAATAGAGTAAGTCTTATTATCAGTATATATATCTTTTCTCAAAGCATGGTTTCTGTGTGTTCAATTTAGTTTTGCTTTCTGAACTCACTGATTGAATTTTCATGGGAACAGAATTGACAGCATAAATTAATAGGATAGTTGGCCCCAGAACATTTCACTGATGTAATGAGATATAATAAGGGTCACACTACAGTCAAGGTAAGTCTAAAAGACACATTTCTGAGATAATTCAATGGTCATTTTCCAGCTGTACTCTGTAAATTGCTATGTTTTCACCGGAGAATATTATTGCACTGTGAAAATGTGGCATAATGACTTTTTAAAACTTTCTTAGCAGAATTGCACAATACAAAATACATATGTAGGGGGAAAAAACAGACAAACGTTCCCTTTTCCTCACTTCCAGAATTGTGCTATGCTCTTGTGCTGTGCCTTGCTCTCTCTTCATGATTTCCATCCTTGTGTTGATTCTGTGTGTTTTGATTATTGGCCACAAGTCCTTTTGGCTGAAAAGCTGTAATTCAAACCATTTTCTCAAAATCCTATTCTAGTTTTCCTTCTTACATGTAAACATTAACCTTTTACGGAATTCTTGCATACTGCATTTAAACTACATGTAACAGAAGACAATAGGAAATACCTAGGACCATTGGGTACCCAAGTAAAAATGAAATCGTAATTTATGGAGTCTGTATAGAGAAGCTCTGATCTGTAACTTCTGCTCCCACATAGGCACTCCTTTCATCTGTCATATACACAAAGGGGGTGTGTGGTTTCTGAGCTAGGGTGGTTTCATCATCTCTTCTTGTAACTCAGGATAGGAAGTGCTGACAGGGTATGATATCTGTTTGTCTAATCAATCCGAGTCATTGGAAACCTTGACTAAACATGCTCCTGTTTCTCTTGCATCGATGGTTTCCCTGAGCTGGTTGCATGGCTCATTCCACTGATCTGCTGTTTTCGTTCCTGCTGCTGGTTACAGAATAAGAAATACTTTTGTCTGAAGTTGTGTATGTCAATACAAGTATCTGTCAGAGGCTCACTATCACTCGGAGCCACATAATTCACTATAATTCATGGCACTTCTGAATGAAGATATTTATATACTATATGTGCCATATTCTCAGTTCACCCTCTACCCTGCCCCAGTTTTCTCCCATGTGATTTTTCACCTGCCAAAAAGGAAGTAATTTGTGGCCAAGTTTGAGTTACATGGCCATTTTGATCTATAGTGCTCACCCTCACAGTATTATAAAGATAGAGCAGGAGAGCCGCAATACCAAATCAGGTTCCAGCTCTACCAAAGTTGAGAGATTGGGTGTTTGATACCTATCCATCCATTGCTTTCGAGAACTGACTGAGGTAAAACATTTCAGACAAAAGATTCTGGATTGAACACACCCAATAGGTGTGCTTCACTTTTTTTCTATATCTCCTTCCTGCCCTCTCTTCTTTCTTGCTTTCCAGTGTCTTCTGTCCTTCCATGTTCCCTCCTAAGTTCTTCCTGTTCTCTCATCCTGCCAGTTTCAATATCTCCTTAGAGGTCAGGCAGGCAATCTGCATGCCAGGAGCAACAAATGCTGAAGCACACAAATACCTTAAAACGAATTTGAAGGATCAGCTCTGTTTTAACAAAATCCAAATCCTCTGAATGTTGAGAAATACATATTTGATGAACAAGATAAGCTTTGTAGGGATATATTTTTTTCCGTAACAGTAGGCTAAAAAGATGGACTTTCGCACACAAATCAAATGTTTTTAGGGGTTAACTATTGTGACAGTGATATATACACTGAGGGTTATATTGCATATTAAGTATAAAGCATCATAAACTAGCATTGCAAATTTAATGCGTTTGCAGTAATTTTTCACTAATAAAAAGGCATACTTCTTGGTCCATTTTTGATCTGTTACTCCATATTACGTAAAAATAGTCATTTCATCATATCAGTTGGTTTGAGCAACTGCCAATTACTCGTAAACACAAGCCTTTCTTAAAGTTTGAAATGAAAAGAAAAAACAACTCATTTGAAATATAGCTGACTAACTGGATGAGTTAGCCTTTTAGGTAAGTAGCTGTTCGTAAGGTCGTTATTCCATCTCCAATTGTAACTTACGCAAAGTCATTTTCAAAAGCAGCAGGCAACTAGGAGGTTTGAGCACAAGTAAAAATTAGCTAGCTAAGAAGCTCAGTGCTTCATTTCCTAAAAGCAGGGCTCTGCTCTCAGCAGTATTTATTTCTTTTATTTCTTCCAGCTTAGTGTTAATATAATATTTATATGTAATTGTATTAAGTTTACACTGTGCAATGTAGATGTAGAAATATAAACAAGGAATGGAACTTTTTTCTATTCTGTGTGGATTTTAAAAAGCTGTGCTTCTTTTTAGATGAGAACAAACACCACTGCTTCTATTTCTTAAGGTTACAAAAAGCAAAGACAATCTTGTTCTTTTACATCTCCAGCGCCCATATAGCTTCAAATATCTTTGAATCAGTATGTCTTTGCCCTCACACTTCTGTTGAGGTAAAATGCCGCTCTGTTGTGGCTAATCAAATGTTTTTAGGGGTTAACTATTGTGACAGTGATATATACACTGAGGGTTATGTTGCATATTAAGTATAAAGCATCATAAACTAGCATTGCAAATTTAATGTGTTTGCAGTAATTTTTCACTAATAAAAAGGCATACTTCTTGGTCAGTTTCTGATCTGTTACTCCATACTATGTAAAAATAGTTATTTCATCATGTCGGTTGGTTTGAGCAACTGCCAATTACTCATAAAAACACTTTTCTGTGAAGTTGGATAAATTTAGCAAGAAAGTACACAGCTACATTTTAATTGAGAATCTAACCTTCATTCCTAACCTTCAAGCATCAGCTTGTTCAGAAAAGCTAATCAATCCCACGTCAAAACACCAAAGAAATAAGCAATGACACAAGAGTCCCCCTCAGTCATTTTCCTTGTATCCAACTGAATCAGTCATCAGATAATGTAGCTCTTCGCCTGTTCTCATGTTCTTTAGAAGTACATTGAGAAATGATTGTAAAGAACCATCTAAGATTCCAGATTAGTAAGAAAGACACATACAGAATTAGAAGTCTCATACAGAAGTAAAAACTAATCTTTTTAACGAAGACTTTATGGAATCTTTTGCCGTGCTGCTTGAGATCAGAAAAAGAAAGCTTTTTTCTTGAAACTATGTAATTTCATATTGATCAAATATCTTGTTGATTTTGGTAAGCTGTTTTAGCTAAGAAAACCTTTTTGTAGGTCAAAAACAAAACTTTTTAAAATTTTAACTAATGTTTCATTTTTTCAAAGTTCACTTCAATTTTTTTGAGAATATTTTTAATGTGGTGGAAAACTTGAGAGTTAAAGCTTTTTGACTAAATTCCTCAATTTGCTGAAAAACATTCATATAAGGTCAACCACATTTTCAGTGAAGTTTAATTAGCAGCCACAAAAAATAATCAGTTTTCTACACGGTTCTGGTGGTAACACCTAATCTACTCTAGCAAACCTTGCTGTCTACTTTAGAAACCTTGAACACAAGGAGACATCCAATTATATTCGCCCTTAAAGGACAGTAACTCCCACCTCTGAAATACCTGCTCTAGCACCAGTTTGTGCACATTGGTACAGAGAGCTGCTGAAAAGGGTGTGTATTGTAATTAAAATATTAAACCACAATGCTTTTGTTTACTTTGAGAAAATATAAACATGAAACACCTACCAGTGGGAGTGGCAAACTAACTAGCATGTACAAACCTCTCTGACGTTTGGGGAAGACTGATGTGGCGCAAGGAAGCAATGGAGAGTATTAATTATAATCATGCTCTATACCTGTGAGGTGTTATGGAACAGATGTCACTTTATGAACAAATATGCCATGCTTCCACATTGTCATTTTCTTCTGCAAAGTCAGGCAACAAGGTTAGTTATTTGAAAAGGCATACAGGCAGAGGTAAGTTCTGTAACATTTTGGATCAGCATCCTCGAAGACTGTCTGGAGCCCTGTGAATTTGTATTCCAGCATTTCCTTCCATGTAAAACTTCCATGGACTTTGTTTTCCTAAGCCTATACATGACATACTTAGAAAGGAGAATTCAGAGTTTTTCAGAACTCTCTAATCTAGGATTGGTACATTTTTTGTACACTGAAACAAAAATAAAAAACACTCATTTAAGGTTTCTGTTGTACAAATCACATTACTGCACATATCACACTAACATCCACCATGCTAGAGTGTCCAGCATAGGAAAGCGAGCACTCTTTGCTCTCACTGAAGTTAATGGAAAAAATCCTGCTGACTTTCATGAATATTTTCATAAACATATGCAAAAATATTAAGAAAAATTAAGTAAGCAAACAATGTACATGTGTATATACACATTTACAAGATGCTGCTATGAAAAAAGCAGTTGCAAAAAGTTTAAGGTATATGTGCCAAAGTAATTAAATCCTCGTATAAGCACATCAGCAACTGGTCTAATAGTTAGAGATGCTGAGTGTCCACAATTCAGTCAGATCCCTTGTCTAGGTGCCTACTTATGGATCTAATCTGAGCATTAACATTTTGGCTGAGGCATTTTAAGTTCTAGGCAGAAGAGTCATCAAGCTGATGCCCACTGAATTCCTATGTAATGATACCTGTTCTTGTGTGTAAAGAATGTACTTCAATCCTACTTGACACATTGAAAAAGTTTCTGCAGACTGTCCAATATTTTTATTTGAAAAATGGCACTGGAATTAAAACTATATGTTTGTCTTCAAGCCAGGTGAGAAGGAAAAGCTAACGGTAATTAACTCAATTTTTTAACATTAATTTTATCAGGTTTTCCGACATGGTGACCGAACACCAGTTGTAAACTTTCCAACTGATCTACACAAAGAAAGTGAATGGCCCCAGGGATTTGGACAACTTACCAAGGTAAGTTGACTTCCTTAGTAACATTTAAGAATGCTACTAACATAGGAAGTGTGCAGATTTTTGATGTGTCTTGCAAAACATCAGTAAATCCCAACTAGTGATACATGGTATTAGCAATATTCCATAATTCACAAACATTTCTGCAACAACATTCATCCAGCTACTGCTACATTGAAATCTTGTTCATCATAGGTATATGACTGTCTTCCTGCCAGCAACAATTTCCTGGAGTGTGTGTGCACTCAAATAAATGAAAAATTTAAACGTTATCGGTACTCATAAAATTTCTGAAGTTCTGATGGTCAATACCCTTAAGCAGTGCACCATGTGACAGGGTAGAGGAATGATGCTTGCCCACCAGGTCAAATGATGAGCTGACATCTCATCATTTGACTGGCAACCATCTCCTCACAAGACAAGGGAAGACTTGTAGGAAAAGGCTGCTTGTCGGGACAATCTTCTAATCAGGCTGCTCTCAGTCTGGAGCTTCATTAGGATACACAGAGCCTACCTATTGCTCTGGCATTTCAATGCCAGGCCTTAGCTCTTTAGCTATATTTGGCACATGAAGTTCTGGAGCAGAGGCCAGTGCATTAACTAACTATATGTCATTACAATGGAGAAGTGTGAATCAGAGACAACTGAGCATTTAGTGTTCAAAGTGAGACTTGGAATATCTGTAAAATTCAGACACTCAGACAACACATGTTACTATCCCCCTGTAATTAAGAGTTTCTGCTTTAGAACAGCTTTTTGAGAGCATTTTTCTATTTTTTATCTTTTTGGCAGCAGTAGTAAGAATGTTCTTCTCTGACAGCTAACAGTTAAAGAGTTCAACTCATAGCCTTGGAAATGAATAATAGAAAAGACTGTGCAGTCTAAGACAACTGCAGGGGTACCAAGCCAAAGCTGGAAGAATGTTTCTGAAGGCATAGAAATGTAAGCCACAAATTCATCAGAATATTGGGGTATCAATCATCCTTTCTCAACTGTCACTAACTGACATACACTTACAATATTGATCCTAAGTAACTCCAGAAGCATCTATAGAGCTACAGCACTCTGGAAACAGTATTTGTATAGAATCAGGCACATTGCCCTTCCTGCTGCCTATGCTGGAGTCTTAGAATTTCAGAAAATATCTTTTTTTCATAGACATAAATGAGTATTTCTGTTAAAAATTCTAGTTCACCTACAACATGTATAATATATTATACAAATGGTTAATGACCACAAAAAGAAATGAGTGAAGACAAAAAAAAGAGTAGAAAAGAAAAGCATGTTAAGGTTCTCCAGTCTCCTTAATCTAAGGGTCATCTGTATGCTTACCTCATAGACTGGAATGCAGCAGCTATATGAACTTGGACAGTACATGAGGCAAAGATATTCCAACTTTCTGAACAGCACATACAACCGGCAAGAGGTATGTATCAGAACTGTCTGGAGGACATTTCTCCATCAGAGCAGCACTACGGAGTTGTCCTAAATAAAAGCATATCATATTCCTTTCGTTAAAGCAAAAATTAAGGTAACACAACTTTTTTGAAAATTGGGGGAGAGGGGGTTATGTCACAGTAAAAACATAGACTAAAGTGTTTAACTTAATGCTCCTACATTCAGTTTGGGTCTTCTACAACCTTGTTTTCCAGGACTGAACTGTTCCACCCCATTGAATGAACTGTCAATTTGTCAGTGACCCAATACTGCTTTACCCTGCTTACAGATGAATGCATTCACAGCTATGTGATGGGCCACACTCACATATCTCACGCACACATCTCACATGTGTTTGGATGTGTGCATGTCATATGACATGGATGCATCATGGGGAAGATACCACTACCAGTTTTGTCAACACAGGCACTGATGTGAGGACACAGAAGACAATAGCTTTGCAATGCTTCCATGAGAGGCTTTGTTACCCACCAAGGTTATAGGTGCCTTCACCCCGAGGTATATCAGATGGATCATATCCAGGTACCTCTGAATTTCAGAGGATGTAGATATTCCTTCTTTTAAATCTTGTTTTTTATTCTTCTCAGGTCAGTTGCAAGGTTAGCTTCCAAAGTGAAAAATGCTTTGACAATTCCGTGTAGGCAAATGAAGCAGGGCCCTAGGAGGCTGAATTATGGTACAAGTTCGCTCCTAGCTTTCATTTCATTGTTTTGATCTTATGCAAAAGCAGAAACTGAAATGAGAAGGCAGGACTGATGAGTTGGGTAAAGTTTCCCTCTTGTTTTTATTATTGCCATTGAAAATGTTAACTCTTTGCCATTTTATTTTCAGTTTTATATTCAAAGTACAGATTATGATCGCACCATTATGAGCGCTCAGTCATGCCTTTCTGGCCTCTTTCCACCAACTAGCAGCCAAATCTGGAACCCTGAGCTTCCCTGGCAACCTATCCCAGTTCATATTGTGCCAAAATCATCAGACCGGGTGAGTACTAGCTGGATACTTCCTATCATGCCTTAAGCTTTCCCAGAAAGGAAAAAAAAAAAAAGAGCTAAAGAGTACTTTCTATTCTCTTTGAGCTCTGTCTAATACAAAACATCAACTGTAGCTACTGGCCGGCAAGAATGTCACAGTTTAATTGTCATAGCTTCGTGTAAATCCTCATTCTATAATGCTGAATACCTGACTTACAATCCACACCACCACTTTCTTCAAGGCACAGCTCTAACGTTTCTCCTGACAAGGGCACTTTTGGACAGTATTCTAAGCAAGTTGCCCTAAACCTTTACAGACAGCATATGCTTTTCTGAGCACCAATCAGCTAGAGTGGCTTAAAAAGCTTAGATTTTTTTCTTCTGCCCACCTTGGCAGGTCCATTTCTTAGTCTATTCGAGGAATGGATTTTGCATCAGCCACTGTAATGACCTCTCAATTATTACTTTCCTCTTCTGGTAGCACTTAGGCAACCCAATTAAAGACAAGGGCCCTATTATGCTCCAGGCTATACAAACAAATGACAAAACTATAGTGCTTGCCTCAAGGTTCATAGTAAGAGCAGACCTATCTATCTAAATGATAGGTCTGACAGAAGCTGTGCTATACACAGCTCTCCCTGACTGACTCAGGTTTAGATTTTCATTTCTTTGGCTCCTGGGATAGGGAACTGTGTAAGTAAAACATTGAACAAGGACAAAAGTAATTGAGTGTAGTGGCAGAAAGGTTAATTCTGTTCTGCCTTTGAGGACAGAAGTAGACTTAGAAGAAATGTATACAAAAGCTATTAAATAACTACTCGTCCAGTCACCAGCATCAGAGGACAGACTCTGTCATGAGAGGTGGCCTCACCTGCCTAGCCATTGGCATTACTCCATTCTAAAGCTATGCTGGCAAGCAGGTACAGGGAGAAGAGGTTTCAGCAAACAGCATTAGGAACAATGTGATTCAGCCTGAAAATTCCTTCTGTCCTTAAACAAAAAGGAGCATCGTCACTGTTATTTAAATGCGGGATACTAGAGGAAGTTCTTACACCAGAAGACATGAAAAAGCATCAAAGCGGTCAGAGTTTCCGTCAAAAGAAACCACAAAATCCCCAGGGGAACCACGGTACAGCGTTGTGACCTGCTTGGAGAAGGCAAGCTCAGTTGTAGAATCTCTAGTACCCATCACTTCTTCAACTGCCCCAGGGGTAGGTGCTGATGTCTCACTGAAAGAACTCAAAATGCCTGTTAAATATGCAAACCACTTGGAAAAAACATTGTTCCCTTATTACCAACGAGATATTTGAGGGTGTTTTCAAGCCCTGAGCAAAACAAAGTGGGAAGTCGAGGCCAAGTATCATCCTGTAAAAAAACCTAATCACAGTTTATTTTTCAGCCACTGGGATCTCTCAAGACCCAACAGGCAAAAGCACTGAGTACTGCTTAATGAGGCTAAAGGGAGCGGCTTGATTAATAACACCTAGAGGGGAATAATTAAGCCATACAGCAAGAGGAACATTTGTTATTGTGCAGTTAAACAACATTCCCCAGCTTCATATTGCAGCTTGAGCCTTCACCCTCTGGTGTGCTGCTGTTAGAGAGAAAATGCACCCTTGGAAATCTTTCCAATGGGAAGTGTGTTACCATCTATTGGTGACTGCTGCAAGCCTCACACCTGATGCTTTTTGATATATCAGAGAGAAAAAAGAAGCACTGGAAGTGTATTTTGCTATGTTCAGCCCAAGGCAGGGCAGACCTTCTTGCCATTTAAGTCCTACTTAAGCCATAGACGTAGAAGTTAAATGACATGTGGGTCTTCTTAGAAGCCTCGATACAGAGTGAATTTTTCCATTGTGTATTAACGCAGTTCTGTGACATAATTTGTGTTACAGGATAAGTAGTACTGGGTCAAAAATGCTCTAGTGATATGACATGAAGTGCTGAACGAATGCAAGCTTATTTTGCTCACTCAAACAATTCTGAAGCCGTAAGTTTTATACTGGCAGACTTTAGGCTGGTTCAGATATCACCTGTCCTCCTGGAACTGCCATAGAGCATATCTGGCTGAACAGAGTTTGGCAGAGATGTGTGTATGTATTTATACATGGTTCATATCAAATATGCACTATCAGGTGATCTCAAAATGCGTAGACTGGGAGTTATTAAATGTGAAACTATGTGCTTAGGCAAGACCAATGCTATAAGGTCATAGCTTTTTGATATTTCAGAAGCACAATTTATTTGTCATTTTTACCTGGGAGTTCTGTCCATTAAGCTGTACTTAAAATGCATACTATACTACACTAGTTATCTCCAAAGAACTGAAAGCAGGATATTGTGGCTGGAGAAACAATTCAGATTCCAAACTAGGTGGCATCAAGCTGCATCTAGTGGGGTGCAGAAACTAAAAGAGGGAAATGGTAGCTTTTTTAAATTCTTTTTTCAAATTCTTGATCATGGAGACTGAGTCATTTTCCAAAGCAATTCCCTGACATAACTGCTTCCCGCCAAAATTAGCTAAACTGATGGAAATCAAGCTATCACAGCCCCAGATTATCACTGGAAAGTCAGATAGACTATTTCTTATGTTCACCAAGTTCATGAACATGGTGCCCAAACGAACTGTCACAGAGCAGCTGTAGCAGGGCCATGAATCTATCCCACAAATGTAAAATATCTCAGCAAAGCAAAAACTAGGGTTGTGTTGATTAGTCCCAGAACTATTCTAATTTTTACTTCTCTTATTTCAGAGGCTGCATTTTCCTCTGGATGACTGCCCCCGTTTTGATGAACTTCAGAATGAAACCCAAACATCTAGTGAATTTCAAAACAGAATACAACCATACATGGTAAAACAAAATAAAAAGGAAAAAAAAATCTAAGAAAAATGAAAGGACCTAACATGTAGAAGTCACAGAACTGTGTTGATTGCTTTTGTTGAAATGCCTAAAAGTCCTGAGGACTCTCTTAAAAATAGAAATTTAGGCCAGCCATCAAAAAGTATGTTTGATATACATTTCTCAAGCTTGTCTGCATTAACTTATCTTTTAAAACCTGAATTTAACATTAATTTTCTGATACTATTCAGAGCTGCATGTAATTGAAGTTTAACAAATAGAGGGGAGAGGAAATATTTTGGATGCAGCAATTTCCAGTTTTACAGGGTAGCACAAAGCCAGTTCTAGAAATCTGATAAATATCCTGAAACTCAGGAAGATCTATGTCTTCCTGCTGTGACTTTCTGAACTCAATGCTGCAAGAGAGAACTAAAGCAAGCCCAGCCAGGCAAACACTCTGACTAGTGAAAATTTTACCACAGTATCAGTGAATAACTTGCATTCACATGCTCTCATTCAGAGATGCATTCTGGATCCATCAAAAGAAATGCTTTTGCTTTGGCCCTGACACACATCTTTGCAGTTAGTGATCTAGGATCTCTCCTTACAATGCTGCAGCAGGCTGTGGCACATGGTGGGTATACCTGCCCCAAGCAACCATGCACTTGTGGACAATAGTTATTTTGGAAAATGGTTACTGCTGCTCTCTACTTAGTCTGTGATCCACTTTTTAATTGCACTACCTCACAAATAAAGCAGGGGTCTCGTGTGGCCCTCATACCCTTGACTGCACCTGTATACATCCTCTGAGTCACTTCAGGCTCACTGCTTGCATTGGCTGGGCTAAGTCAAACATTTTCTTTTTTTTTTTTTTCTTGGTTTATTTCTAACTTTCTGACAGCTCAATTACTCTGACCAGCCTCACTGTCCTGCCAGAGAGGTGAATTACAACTTCATAGCGATTCTTCCCTGTCAGCTACCTGTGTGAAACAGGTAACATGGGAGTAAGGGATATCATGGAGTCCCTTTATTCCTCTTTCACAAGCAAGAATCCTTATGCGAATTGTTGTGAAACTATTACTTAGATACCCAGCCCCTTGTGAGGGAAGAAGCAAAAACTAGTTTCCTCTTCAATTTCTTCTTTTCCTCATCCTTACTATTTGCCTCTGCTTTCTTCAATTTTCTGTTTCCTCATCATCCTTTTCCCCATCTTCCTTTTCCCTTAGTGCCTTCTTCCTCCTTACTTCTGAAGGCTTGAGGTGACTGAGGTACCCTCCTGGAGCAGTCAGAAGAGGGAGAGAAGAATGCAGCAAAGAGAGCATCAGATTTAACCATAGCAGGGCTGAACATAAAGCAGTGCGTGAAACAGAGATCAGCATCTTGAAGTGGCTACAAAGTGAGAACTGCAAACAAAATCCTTCCTTACAAGTGGTTCACCTGTGTAAAATTAAACACTGGTGTGTTGCCAGTTTGGATGCTAATGAATCTGTGTTCATTCCACAGGTACTGAGTATTTGTGGTGTATTCTTCATTTTTTTCCCCAGGATTTTTTACAAATGATGGCAGTTAATACAGGACTTGAACTAAACAATCTTAAAATACTGGACAATTTCCAGCTCTGGAATACGTATGACACACTACATTGTGAGGTAATAATAGTGACGGGGATTGGGGGAGAAAATAACTCCTAAGATGTGTTTCAACTAAACCATCACAATTTGGTTTCACAGGAATGAGTGGCTTTCTCTCCTGAATTTGCTTCTTTTCTTTAATTTGAATCTAAGTCCTAATTTAGTGCATTGGTAAAAGATACCCTAAAAGCATGGACTACCGCTTGGAAAATTGCTGTTTGCATGTTTCCATTTGGTGCTTTAACCCCAAAGCACTGGTGTAGAAATCCATTCCCTTTGTTCCCTCATTTTCCTTCCCAGTATGTTGCTGTAGAATCATTTCAGCGTGCTGGCGAGGATATTATTTATGATTTTTAACAGGAAAATGAAAGTATTTGCTTTAAATTAACAACAAACAAACATAAAAATCTTTAGAAAGATGTTGAAAATGAGAAGTAAGATTATGATCTATCAGTTAGAAAGTTAGGAGATGATGATTGCTCCCAGTGAATGCAGTCAGAGTGGTCCCATGCATGGGATGATTCCATCTGGCCCCAACTAGTCATTAACAGCAGCACATAAAGCCAAATGGCCATTGAACATATCCTCCACTCACTGATGCTCTTAAACACTGTAAGATGCTATTGCACTTATCTGACTGGAGAGTGACACTTGTTTGTAAATGGCCTGTGATGGAACTGGTATCTGGTCCACTGTATGGAAAAGGCAGGACAAGCTGGAGCTAGGTTATTCCCTCATGACCCAGAGTTAGAGGAAGGAGAGAGAATGTATGTCTGCAGTCTTTCACACTAGCAAAACCAGAAAGAAGTATCACTATAGCAAGAACACATTATACTTATAAGGGATCCCCTTCACATAGGTATTTCCCCTCTTCCAGATCATCCATTTCAGATTGATCCCCATTTCCACAAAGGTATTTCAATGGGCAGAGAGTTGCAGGACAGTCTCAGAGAGTCCAAAAGTAGTAGTGTGAGGCAGGGGAATAGGGGGATGGAAATCAGTAGAAGAAAAAATATAATTTTGCTTTCATTTATCACTAGGGTATTCACAACTACACTCTCCCTGCATGGGCCACCAAAGATGTAATAGACAAGATGGAAAAACTGGCAGAATTGTCCTTACTATCATTATTTGGGCTTTATAAAACAGAAGAGAAGTCACGACTACAAGGAGGTAAATCAAGAATGCAGAGCTTCCAGAAAGGAGGAGACAATACTTATGATATACGCAGAATTCTGTCACCCTACTCATGCAAAATTATTGATACAGAACCCCGATTTGTAACTAAGGACACCAGATATCATATTAAGCATGAAAACATATGTTGAACACTAGCATTTGAATGGATGAGACATTGAAATGAGGTATAGACATGAATGTTTTTAGTTATCCTGAGGATGTTAAAACACTCTAATAGATTAAGATTTTAAGAACAATTCTAGAAATCCAAGGAAAAAGAATCAAGCTCCCAAGGGTCTGATCTTTATTTGTCTGATACCAGCTTAGATTGAGCTTAAGTTCTATTTCTTCAATATGTATTCTAATTGTTTCCTGATCGTTGTTTTTCTCTTTGATGTACTGGTTATATATTGTGCCAAAACTTTGGCAACACTTTATTAGCTCTCTGAGAACCTGACATAAAGCTGCTCCAAAACAGTCTGATCAGAATGGAAGATAAGAGATTCAAGTTATGTCTATACTGCAAAAGCTGGGAATACATCTTCGCTCCAAAGTTGGGGTGCATGGGCTGGGCACATTCTGGCTCTGTATCAGGACAAGACCAAGGCACTCATCACACCACCCCGAAGCGCCCCTGAGAAGGAAACCCAGACAAGTGAGCTTGAATGTCCACAGTCTGGACTGTTTGGGGCTAGGCTTTGTAGCACACCTACCCTGCAGTAATGATCTAGCTAAAGAAATATCAGCAGTCTCATCGCCTAGGCATATGCATCACTGGATCATATATAGTAATCACTGGATCAATATAAAGTAATTACAGTCTCTAACACCCACTAGCTGGTAGCTGGCCATATCATGTGGTCAGGACTTATTTTTTAGTATGCATGGACATATCAGTTACACTCTCTTTCCCTCGAATAGTATAACATGTGCTACAGGGAACCTCTGCTGCCCTTGTCCCAGTGGCTTTAGGATACATCTGGACCGGAGAAGGAGTACAAAAGAGCTTTGAAAAAAATATTGAGTACTGAGTGACTTGTTGGAAGTAAATAGTTAAAAACATTTCTTCAAAATCTAGAAAGGAAGAAGCCAACACAGCTGTCACTATTGCAAAACTCCAAACAGACAAAAAAGATGGAGAAGAGGTGTCAGCATAACTAAACTGGAAGTGCCATTAGCTCCAATTCTCAGGGTAGTTCTACCTGATTTCTGTAAATCCTGTAACTTCAGTTGACATGAATGATGTACTTCATTTCTACAATATCTTCTCTAGAGGTATGAATTTGTGTTAAGCTAAAAATAAGTAAGAGACCTGAGTACTGTTTGAAACCCAAAATCTTTTGTGTTTTTGACTTTCTATGCAAGTGTTCTTTCTTCACTTTCTTCTCCCTTTTTCCCCATCTTTTCAAGGTGTCCTTGTGAATACTATTTTAAAAAGTATTAAACAAGCTGCTAATTCTTCGAGAGAAAGAAAAATGGAGGTCTATTCTGCAGTGAGTATCTTCATCTTTGACAAATATTGCTATGATGTTACTAGTAAAAGACCCCAAAAGAGAATAATCAGATTGTTCCTGTAAGTTAAAGAAAAGAATAATATAATTCAGTTCAATTCAGCAAACAAGCTGAATACAAGACAATACAAGAATACATCAGGACCATGGGTCGCACCTCAATTTCAGTCAAACTGTGCTTGGTAAAGATATCTATGTATTTTACCCTACATTTTTCTGCGGCTTACTGATGCAGTTTCTTTATGCTGCAGCTTCCCTTAAGTGTTCCTAGCCTAGAGCTGGCATATAGCAGAACTTCAGCTGTGCATCCAAACCCTTCTTCTACTTAGAAAGGGATGGTGCACTAAGGATTTTTTTTTCATTTTAGAGGATGAAGAAGGCCATTTGGGTCAGACCATGATCCACTTAGCTCATTTATTATCCTGTCTCTGACAATGGCCAACAGTAGGGAAGAGTGTAAGAATAAAGCAAGCACAGAGTGATGCTTCCTCTGATAGAGTCTTCCAGCAATCTGTGGCTTAGGGACTTCCTGGGACAGAATCTGTGTCTATGTGTTTAATAGCCCTTGATAGACTTTCTTCCATCAATTTATCTAATTATTTTGTTCATGTATTTGTACTTTGGTCTCTGCAACATCCTGTGGCAATGACTTCTAAAGCTTATGTGTTAGAAGAAAGAAGTACTTCCTTCTGTGTTTTTTGAAACTTAATGCTGATTTAGTTCCCTCCTAGCACATGTATTGTGAGAAACAGAGAACAGTCATTTTTTATTCACTGTTCCTGTGTCACTCATGAATTTACTATTTTCTGCCACACCTCTTCCATCTTTTCTTTTCCAAGAGAGAGCCCTAACCTATTCAATATTTCCTTTTATAGAAACTGTTCTATATCTTAAATCTTTCTTGCTGCCTTTTCTGTACATTTTCTAGCTCTACTATATTCTTTTTGAGAAGGAAAAACAAGAAGAGTGCCCTGAATTTTCACTGCTGCTCTAATGCCTTGGGGCCAAGTATATTCTTACTTTTGAAACTGATCAGACTAAATAGTTCCAGATCCTGAGTAATAACTAAAATGTAGCTGTTAGACTACAGCTTATATTAGACTATATACAGCTTATATTAGACTATAATATAAATAAGCCTAGTAAATATGTATATAAAATTGCTTGCAAAGTTCTGACATCAAGGTTTTTGGAATTCCTTTCCTTCAGCTCCTCCTTCTGGGCTTTCCTGCAAAAGGAGGGATAATGGGGAGAGCATGAGACTGCAGGTGGTTGGGTGGGTAATTGATTCTGAGATTCACAAACTAAGATTTTATTGAGTAGGTTGAAATAGAAGGAATAACAATTTTAAAAGTTGAGGGAGGAGGGAAAGAGTCTTGGTATCCAACTATTTGTCTGGTATACCATCTAAAAAGGTATTTGTATATTCACTTGAAATGCCATGGGATAGACTACCTTATACTGCCCTATTCTGAGTAGAGCTACCAGGGTTACTCCTGGAATGAAGAAGCACTCCTGAAGGAAGGGGTAGCAAAATGCATGGAAGATCCGCATTTATTTCTCAGACTAGAGAATGCCTTGCCTTCCCACAGTATCCCTGTATCCAGAATATTGCCACAAGATAAAGGCACAGACTGAAGTAACTCTTTGGAAGTGCCCCCTGCTGTCTACAGTAATCTGTTAACACATTTTTTCCAATAGTGAATATACTGAATATGTTCTTATAGTCAAATTTACACAGGTTTTGTTTTATCTGGATTTCTACTCCCTTTCTACTCTCTTCTCATTACCTGGATAAACGGGAGTTGAGTTTACTGAATTTTAAGGATCTTTTTTTTTTCCCCCCAATAGCACGACACCACAATTGGGGCCCTCCAGATTGCTCTCAATATTTTCAATGGAAAACTGCCACCATATGCTGCTTGCCAGTTTTTTGAGCTTTATCAAGAAAGCAGTGGGCAAGTATCTTCTTATCTATGCAAGGACAAGGAGTATCTGGAACTTTGTTCCTCTCTTCCCTTCCAAAGAACTGATTTTCCCTCAAATATTGTAAGATACAAATTTATTTTAATTCACTGAGCAGTCCACAGGCACAAAATTGTATTATAAACTGTAAAAAGTGCAGTTGCTGTATGTGCATGTATCTCTGTGCTTTGAAAGACAAGACGATGAAAACAGGCCTTATCACCTGGAAGTAAGGAGGAAGACAAACTTTCCTGCTTCTTCAGATAATAGCAACAACATTTCCAAGATGTCTCATAAATCCTGAGGTAAACCTGTTGGCTTATGAGAGCCTGGTGCTGTTGCCATCCAAGGGGCCTTCAGAAAGACCTTCTGACCTGATCAGTGACCTGTACAGTCACATAACTGGCTTTGGCCAACTGAGCTTTGCAGGTATCTTTCGCAAAGCCTCCATTCCTGAAGAACAGGTTCTAGAATAGTATGTGAGAGGCTATTTGCAACATTCTGTCTCTGAGTAGGAAATTCTCTATTTAAAAACAGGTTTTTTTCTCTCTTCCATGTTATTAATCAGGCAGTATAGCATTGAAATGCATTATCGGAATGATACCTCAGAGGATCCTTACCTACTCACTCTGCCAGGATGCACCTCTGCTTGTCCACTTCAGAAGTTCGCTGAACTCCTTTCTCCTATGATTGCAGAAAACTGGTCAAAAGAATGTGGGAAGAAAGATAAAATGAAAGGTAGCGTAACAGCTGTGTATTTTCTATGTAAGACATGTAAGCAGAAGTTTTATAAACGGCTCCAACTTTGTATCTTTCATACACTAGATTGATCTCTCTTTAAGGTGTTTGGACCAGCTTTACCACTGACAGGGAAGGCAGATTTAAATTGAATTTCTCTGTGAATACAAAGGGTAGACTTGCCCACCAGTGTGAAGGCAGTGCTATTATTGGCATAGTCACGCAAGGAGTAACATAAGGGCATGGACAAAACTAGAGCTCCTGTCATTGAAACTGTCAGACAGAAATATGGGTGTGGGCACAATGGAAGGAGTCCAGTGCACATTGGATGCATCAGACCTTCTGTAGAAACAAAGCATAAATGGCTTTCACAGGCACGGTAAGTTTGATGCATCTGGACTTCTGGCATGTGTACATTGTGTACATACATTGAGGATACCTTAGCCTCCACTGTATGTGCCCAGCACAGCTGATCCACACAGGTACAGCAATTATTTGCCTTGGACTACAAACAGCTGACAGATGCTAACATTGGCCAAATTCTCCTTTTCCTGCCTGAATCATATTTCCAGGAGGGAGGCAAGGGGCAAGGGAATACATGCTATTTTCTGATAGTCCTGGTGTTTCACTGTTCCTGCATGCATTTAGTGTTCTGCTGATCCCTCATGAAATTCCTGGTTTGCATTAACTACATGTGAGATGTCACTCTTGCTCTTTGAACACCTAGGGCAGGAAACTGTGTATGTGTTCCCAAGACTGAAATATATGTACTTATACTTATGTTGCATAGGTCAGCAAATGCAGACCATCTGATCTTGCCAGAAAAACAAGCAAAACTTAACTATAAAAGTATTTCCATTGTACATATTTGTCATTATACTGTTATCTCTGTATCTAAGATGACGTACATTTACACCTTTCCTTAACACAATTCTCCTTTACTGTGTTTCGTTCACAGATATATTTATAGGATTTGATGTTGCTGTCAGCTTGTTGTTCATTTTTGACCTTGTATTGCTCTATCTCCTTTATCATTATGGACGCTGCAGGCGCAGAAACAATTATCAAGACCTTTAAAGGAGAGGTAAAAGAATGAAAGAGAGAGCAGCTAGATATTAGGCTTAAGGTTGTTCTGGTTTATATCCATGAGTTACCTCTCACCAAATGAATCTCCAAAGCATATTCAATAAACCAGAAGAGGAGAAGTATCTGTGGCTTGGCTCCTAAAAGACTAAACATACGCAGTAAGAAATACCATAGCAATAAGTTACTGTTACGAATTTTCTTTAGTTACTCCAATTTCTATCTTTAAGTTTTCCACTATTATAATCATTACCAAGTTAACCAGTGGGGACAAGGAGGACTATTACCTATGCATATTTTTGCTGTTGCCCATTACTGTTTAGCCCTCTGCTTCTCTATTGCCCTGCTCAAAGAGTCTTTCTTGAAAATCACAGTCTGTAATGTTTTTCTCAACTTCTTACAAATGGCTGTTTTGTTGATGTGCAGGAACATGTTTTCAGCATGCAAAAGTTGCAATTATTGTGTGAAAAAGATTTGTACCAATACCTGGATGTACAGTTTCTGCATTTATTCAGGCAAATCTATGCATGGGTTTTGACCATAGCCTCCAGGTAATAAAAGCTGTCAGCCTGTTTTTCAAAGGAGCTATGCTACCACAGCTCTCATTGAAATTAGTAGAAACTGGGCTGCTCTGTCACATATCCAGGCATCAAGCAAGAAGCTTAGGACACCAGGATCTTGGTCAGGGCCCAGAGTTTCAATAACATGGGTAAGTAGATACATTTAAATCTACTTTTTGTTCCTATACTTCTTTCCTGTTATTCCGAGCCCTCAGTCATGAACAATCCTTTGCCTTGCATCTGTTCTGATTCCACAAGTGCACCTGTTCTGCTTCAGGTCCCTCCTATAACATCAGTTCTGTGAGCCACTCTTAGAATGATTCCTTCAGCTATGGCTCTGTTCATCACCTTTCATTTTAATTTACAGTATCTCCTTGCTCCGCTCAAAATGGCTTACATGCAAGACATGCATTGAAAGTAAGAAGACAGTGATTCTACTTTTTGTATGTTGATTTCTTCTGTGAACCATATTTTGTTTGTTTAGACTGTAAGCTCCTAAGGGCAGGGAATGTGTTTCCATGCTAGTCTCTAGTATCATAAACTAGTATCATAAATACTGATATTGCTGTATAAAATACTGTTTATCATTATATGCTTCAAGACTTTTATCCTGTAGTCCTGTAGAGGATACTGTGAACCATATTACTGTGGAGAAGCCTGTTTTAAAATCAAGACATCTACACAGACAGGTGCCAACAGCTGCTTCAGCCAGACAGATACAATGAGCAATAGCGTGCTCAAGCTAATGAGTCCTGTTGAGGTACAGAAATCTAGAGAAAGCTGAGAGATGGAGATGTTTAGCTCAGGCACAGCATCACACCAATGTGGATACACTGCTTCTGGACTGACTTTGGCTTACATCTGTGGCTTGCAGCTTGGAGCACAGGAGCCTGGGTCAGCTAGCACTCATCTACAGAGACCTGTCCGCAATCTCTGCAAGCGCTGCTCCATTTACAATTCTTGTAATTGCCATGGAAATGTTCTCTCAGAAGGCAACAAATTTCTGCCCCTTCTCACCACTGCAGCAACTTCATTAGCACTTCTGCTTGAGTGGAGGGAAGATCTGATCTGTCTCCTGTTTCAGAGTGCAACTATGCAGGAGTAAACAGGACCCACTATCATTTGAACATACCCAAGGACTGCAATCCTGTATCATCCTTGCATCATCACTACACAGTAAACTCTCCTGTCTCTTCCACAGACCCAAGTGACTTCACAGAATCACTTCCTCAGAGCACATGGAGGCATCAGTGAAGCACCCAGATATTACAGCCATGGATGCATATAAATGTGACGTAATTAGAGGCATGGATACTAAATAGCATAAATTAAATGGAATAGCAAAGACCTGTGGGAATATAGCAAGCATCTTCCAAGCATCATTGCCTGCTTCAGCTCCTGAGGAGTCCAGCTTTTGAAGCAGTGTCCCCCACTCAGTAACAAGCTCTTACTAACATCCCTGATGTATCCACTATATCTATTTCGGGAAATGTCATAATCAAATAATAGATTTGATTCTTCCATGGTAAGGATGTTTTATTGTACAATGGTTTGGGGCAAAGCTGTCAAAAAGATGAAAGACTATCCTTAAATCAGATGTTTTGGCTGTACCAGCTTCACAGATTGCAACTAGCAGTTCTGATCCTGTGTGCAAAAACTTAAAGTTTTGACTGCAGTCAAAAGTGTTGTAGCAGCTCTAGGAAATAAGCCTGAACTGATTTGGTTACTGTTGGCAATACACTCACAGTAGGACACAGCTCAGCACAAACTGCATAACCGAATCTGACTCCTACATACATATATCCAGTGGCTACCTCATGCCGAGCTCTCTATTACTATAGCCACACTGCTGGTGGTACTCACTTAAACCTAGATTGGGTATGTTTCAGATGCTTCACAAGTGAAGATGTATCATTGACTGATAACATGTAGTAAGAAGAACTGGTTTTGAGAAATTAGAAAGTCAGTTAGTGGCACTACACAAGAAGAAGAACAGGGCGTGTTTTTCCAGGATTGCTTCTTACAAAAAGAAGTACACCCAGACAGAAAGTAAAATCTGTTGTGATTTTTGAGACATCTTTTGTGGTTTATGCTACTTAAGTCTAAGCTGTTACAGAGAATTTCAGGATATGTGGCAATTCTAGTTGCAGCAGGTGCTTTCATGAAGTAATTTTATTGTAGGGACACCTTCTTATTAACAGATAGAAGTCATACTTGAAAATGTCCATGTACTTTTAGAGAGGATCCGGTGAACACAGGTTACATGAAATGTAATGGATAGGTTCAGATGCGGTAACTTCAGAACTAATATTATGGTGATGGAAGACAAAGATGTGATACGATAGTAACATAGGCCCTGAATCTCATTTATAGTAGAGACTCTTTGCCTTACTCCGATTTAGTCAAGTATAGTTTCTCCAACGGTGTAAAAAGTTGTGAGTGTCAGACACGCTTGTGGCCTTTTTCATTTTCTAGCTATATTTACAATTTGCTCATTACAATCTGCAGACTGTGCGCAATTAGAAAATATATTGTCTCCCAAAAACTTGTAACACTGCAGAAAAAACTAAAGAAACAATACAGAATTTATAATTATATTTGAGTGAACAGTAATAGAGCTTTCTGTATGCCTATAGTTTCCAAGCAAAGATGAATGTTCACATTTGCTCCTTTTCAAACAACAGATTTTCAAAACACTGTTGCTTTGACATTAATAGGGCTGATGACATCAAGCTTTTCTGTTTGTCCTTTGGGAATGCCATCATCTTCCTCTATTATAACTATGGTAGCAACTAGAATCTCTGTGGCAGGGTTTACCAGTGCATTTGGCAGACAACAAGGTATACACAGCACTTTCCGACTCTGTCAGCAACTACCTTCCCCTGCTGAATTTATTTCATTCTGGAGCTTTTTCATTCACAGTCCTAAATATTGCACATATCGGGACAGCAAGCTGTCTGACTTCTAGGATAATAGTGGCTCACTCTGGAGCACTCAGGTTCACTTGTACCCATCAATGTGGGGACAGTTGATCCAAATGATACTATTTTCTCTCATTTAATAACATTTTCTCAGGTGTGGTAACATAAAGCAAATAGCATTACAAATACACTGTACTAAAAAAATCAGTTCAGTCCAAAAATCTTGAGTTTGGGTTAAAATCCAAAAGACAAAGGTTATGTTTCTGTGTTTTCTCCACAAACAAAAAAGGCTAGAAATTCTACTCTATAAAGAAGAAGAAATATTTACAGTGATAGAATCTGAAATTGATAATGAGGTTAGATAGTGGTTTATTCTCAGGTATATATAATCTTGGCCTTTAGGAATCCATGTAGAGCTGATCTCAGTAATAGTGTATAGCATTGCACTCTTGGCATGAAATGCCTGAAAACACTATTCTCTTTAAAACATTTCTTGTCAGTAAACATGGGGAAGAAAGGTGGACATTTACCTACAGAGGGCTAGCTTTATTGATGTATTCTATAATGCTTCTTCATCATAAGTTGCCAAGTATTAACACTCAAGTAAATATAGATAAGTTGCTGCTGAAATAACAGCAAACCCTTTGAACAATTACATTACAAGGTCTCTTCTATGACTAGGCAACTTCACTTCTAAAGGGATTTTAAGACTAGCAAGGCCTGCAAGACAACAGCTGAGACATCAGACACAATTTGGAAAGAGATTTAGAAAACATGTCCAAAGTCCAGTTGTGCTAATTTCTATGATTTCTCCTAACGTAGAGCAATGCCACTACTTCCTCTGCTGATCCTCATAGTAGAGTGTCAGATTCATCCTTCCTGTAGACTGAGATTACAGTGTTCTTTTTAAAAAGTCTGTGGGGACAGAAAAGATACTATTTACTATATAGAAAGTTCAAAATAGATAGTGGCAAAAGAAAACAGTCCTGGCTCTAGTTCTCTTTTTCTATATTTAATAGGAGGTATGTCAAAAAAAGGTAATCTGTCTGTGTCTTGGTTATGACAGCTAACTTTCATTCTCTTCCTATGGGGAGCCCTTGCTTTCAATAGACATACCTATTCTGCTAGCTCATCTATCCTCTGAAGTACAGAAAGAGAAGTTGTAAGACACAGGATGATTATAAAGCCTTTTCTCTAGTAAGATGGAAATTAAAAGGATATATGGACTAGAAAAAATGTAACTTAAGGCCCAAACAGGCAAGTGCATGTCCTCTATTCTCTTTTTCATCTGCATGATGTTACATTATGCTTTGAATACCAGTTCTCTGTAAGGAATTCACATTCTCCATCATTAAATGGTGTTGTCATTAACAACTGTCTCATTTCAGCCTTAAGAGGAATTCCATTTTCTGTAGAATTGCAGGCAAGTGTACAGTGAGTACAATTACTTAATAATTATTTACCAGATGCTTCAGACAAATATCTCTGAACAAAATGCCAGGAGATTCTCATAACCATAGCATACATTATCAGAAGCAGCCTAAGGGCTCTAAGCAAACTTTCTTCTATATTGGAATGAAGTAACTGCCACTTTAAAGAATACAAAAGCACTCTGACTCTTCTTGAGTATGTCATTTTGTAATGACCTATCTTTCTGCAAACAGTTTTAAGATGTAGCCCTAAGCATATCTGTTATCAAAGAGAACACAAAGATTTACACAGGGCCCTCAATGATGAGGGGTCTTAACTGTTTAAGGCAGAGACCAAATATCCTGAAATAATAAACTCTAGAAGTACTGCATTGCTGATACAGAAAGTTCTTACAGGCTTTTACTGGCTCAAAGGAAATTCCAACAGAACTGGAAACACTACAGGAACAATCATACAATAGTATGATTTTTGGAGGTTCTTAACAATAAAATCTGAGATTTTTTGAAAATTAACTCTTCTGTCAGGAAATGATTGGCATGGTCTGGAAGGCATTCCTTCTATTCTCCAAGGAGGAGCTTTTGTTTTCCACTATGTGCTTACTCACACATTGAGCCCTAGTAAATGCTACTATGACAAGAGGGAGGGAGAAGGAAAACTGTGCACATCAGGCCACCCCATCCTCAAAATCAATCTTTTATTTGTATGCCAAGCAATACTGATAGCATGCTAAAATTGCAAATCCTGAAATGAACTTGGATAATCTATATGTTCTATGATGTACAGTTTGTAAAGTTATTCCATGGTGTTTTAAGGAAGATAAAAGCAGGAGAAAGCATCTCAAAGACTATGGCGTAATTGTAGTCTAACTGAAGCATACAGTAGAAATGTTAAACAAACTTAGAAGGAAAGCAACAAGAAAAGAACTAAGTTTCTGCAGGTGATACCCCAGTAACCATTAATAGAATATAATGGCTATTATAAGCCTAAAGGGTCAGTACCAAAAGCCATCTTAAATACAGAAGCAGTTAAGAAGGAATAACGTTAATAACAGTATAATATAAATAAAATATAATCCTCATAATGTTTGATTATTCTGTAATTTTATAATGTTTTATAATGTTTTTTCTGTTATTGAAAATCTATGTTTTAGGTAAAAAGGTTCTTTTGCCCTTAAATCTTGTCTGGTGGTAAAATTAGCTCTGGATAACCTGATGAATGCTAACCACACCATTCCATCAGTCACACCCAATCTCTTTTTGCAGAGTGGATAGGCAGCTCCCCCATGTGTTCACCAAGTCAGTTGTGTGATTTTCAAGAGTCCTTGGGCAGTGCCCCACTGTGATACAGGAGCCTAGTCCTGGGTGGGTAACCCAAGTTGCCCAGTTGTGAAGAAATATCTGAGCATATATTAGATTGGGCCTTTGCCAGTCAGCAAAATAACAGGATAAAAACTTAACTGTGCTGGGGGAACACCACAAGCTTCCATTACAATGAAACACATGAAACTGAAGCTAAGGGACAAGATATTCCTGTAATTAAATAGAAAGTAAATTACTAGCAGCAGTGGATGGTGGAAATCCCTCAAGGTGAATTTAAGCTTGACAGAAACCCTGCTGAGTAGAGAAAATGAAATGATTTGTCTCCAGTTAGCATCATTTAGGGAAGGGCAAGCATAAGAAAAAGTTTTGTCAAAGGACTGGCTTCTACCTTGTGGGTACTGTGTAAAAGCTATTTTAATGGGGTAGTCTGCAGCTAGGAGAATACTTAGACAAAACATTGATGTCACATGTATATAAAGAGAGGTGGAAATCTTGGTTTATCTGCACACATCTTCAGATATAATAATCCATTTGTTAAACTCTATTTTGTTTTAAAAAATCTTTGATGTTTATCTAGGGTTAAGAGAGGTTTCAGAGTAGGTAGTAAACTACAGGCATACTGTTCTCTAGAGGTGGCAAAGCCATCAGAGCACTAGCTTACTGTCAACAGCAGCAAATCCTACAAAACAAGATCAGGGTCACCCAGCCGCTGCAGGGCAGGGTAAGCTGTCACGGTTATGTTAGGAGCTCGTAAAGCAGGGTGCCTGGGAGCGGTATACTCCTCCTGGCAAGTCCTTACCACAGTACCCCTGGCATGCCTTATGAAAGTAGGGAGTCTCCCCCAGTTCTGTAACAACTACCCATACACAAGGGTTTGGAAATTAGTAAATCTTTCCACCACCTTTACCTAAAGTCCCGTGGTCATTAAGAAAGGCTTAAGTCACAGTTTCCTACTGATAACTGGGAGGAGTCTGCCATCTACTGACTATATAAGCTCTGTGTGCTTGCAGCTTTCCACCTGGTTTGTAAGAAAACTTGTTTTAAATGTGATATAGCCCACTTCATAATTCAGAATGTGGAGCCAAATTCCTCTTGCATGTTACAAAAGCAGTTCTGCCTTCCCAGAGCTAGCTTCTTTTCTGAAGTGGTAGAAAACAGATTATTAACTATTTCCCTCTAGATCATACATGCAGGAAGTTTACATGCTTCAGGCAGGTTAGTAGCAAATAAATAAATAAATCTTTCCACCTCTCAGAAAACAGAAGACCTCACTACATACTTGGTTCAGGGCTTAATCAATTTTTTTTCACAAATGAAAACTCTATTCAGTCATGTTCAATAGCTAGACCTTACAGGATGACTAAATTTTTCTGATCTTCTGTTAGTCCATCTTTATCTGTGCTATACAGAGGGAAGGACTAATTATGTTGTGCTTTATAGATCAGTATCCCCTTGGTACTATGTGCTATTTTTGTGGTATCTTCTACTCTGCTGAAGTAGTGTGTGACTTCTTTGGTTACTTTCTCTGACAAGCTATATGCATACCATAGGTCTTTTTTTTTTTTTTTTTTTTTTTTTTTTTTTTTTTAGCGTGTAATATTGTCAGAGAAGTATGTAAAGCACTAGTCCCAAAGCATTTGCTTGAAATCAGTAGCATGGGATGTAGCCAGTTGTTTAATGACTTCAGCATGACTGAAAGCCATTGTCAGGAGCCTTTTAATCAACAGCTTAAAGGTTTTCAAATTTATTTTGCACAAAATTATTGATGACAGTAGGAAAGGAAAGTATCTTAAGTCAGACCGCTTAATGCCTGTAGCCAGCTAATGCACAGAACTCTAAATGGACGAACATGATGAGAAATGTCTTTGATCATAGTCTAGCTGTTGATTACAGGCTTGGCTTTGTTATATTCAATTTCCAGGCTGACCACAGATTTTCCACCAGCATTTTCTCACTTCTTCTGATTATAACCATGAATCCATCCCATCATATCTGGCCAGTCAATCTAACACGGGGGATTTCAGCTGGTTTTTTTCAACATTTTGTCATCTGAAGTCAAATGCTGTCACATGCAGATGCAAGCTTTCTATCAGATGTCAATGAAGGACATGTTTGTTCTAAGAGATTTTTCAGGACTAGCAAGCTTGAAACTTTCTACTTCTCTAGTTTGAGGAAAATCTAGACCATAAAATATTCTAGAAAACCAAGTTATTAATGGATAAACCTATACTAGTTTGACAATTGTCTCATGACAAGGAAATTCCCACCTCCAAGTTTCCCTTAAACATCTCATGTTAGCATAACTACCGAAAACTGTGAAATACTAAAAACAAGCGAACTACGGCAGCAAATTTATACTGCTTTTAATACTACCAAAAAAGAGGCATTTCTTGGGCAGCTGAAGTTAATGATCAGAAACTGATTACTAACTTTGTGTTAGCTTTTGAAGCACATAACAATGCTGACTGAAGTACCTTTAGATAACACAGGAAGAAGAGACATATAATAGTATAAATGGAACAAAAATAGCCAACAAAAGGTGAAGATACTGCAAAAATCTGTGCAATGAACTTGCAGGCACCTCCTGGAAATCCTCACCTGGGTAAGCAGTCATCACATACGCAAACAATTCCATTGAGCTTGACTGCTCACACTGACAGTGCTTGCATTTGTGGAGGCTTGTAGAGGTAGGTCCTTGTTATGGTATTTCTAGATAGTAAAGGCACAAGTACTGAAACAAAGAACCTGTAAGATGTAAACAATGTCCCTAATTTTGGGCAGGTGTAAAATGTCTCTCTGCTTAGGAACTTGAAAGGAGGAAACAACTTCCTTCTAGAAAAAAACAGTAATATTCTGCATTGGGATGTCTGAAGCCAACAGCTGTCACGAGTTGAATATAAAAGAAAACAGGACCACATATGATCAGCTTGTTACAAACTGGAACATTGCCGAACACAGCTTCAAGTTTTTTAGTTCTGTTTTTAATCAGCAAAGTCCACACCGCACCACTGTTTAGTGGTTGAACCAAAATAAATTTAGGGCCATGAGTGAAGAGTTTGCCTTTCATCTGCCAAGTGCTGAGTTATCACTCTGTGCTTCTGCAATATCCTGTATTAGTGTTCCTATGCAGCTCTTTGGAACAAAAAATGAGAGCAGAAGATCTCTAAGGGCTGGTCATACAGAAAAATAACTTGTATTCAAAGACATAAGAGCTAGTCATTTTTATGTAAGAAAAGAGCAGGAAATACATTTTTTTTATGATTATCAAAATTCTTAGTTTATTCAAATGCAATGAACTAACAATTTAGTTTCAGGATACTTCTGTGTAGAGTATTTTCTGTACATTTCTGTGACTTCAATCGTACATATACATATAAAAGTTCTCTTGTAAGGGTCAGGCAGCTTCAGATTATAAGATTCACATTGGAAATAATTAAATGAGCGTATTTGGTATTCTGGAAATAATTATCTCTTCAGAACATACTCAGTTTGAACATGTTCAGTACCCTTCTGGGTAACAAAACCATTATTTTGAAGAGTGTGGATCAAAGTATCAATAACAAGCTTGAGCAACTATGTGATTAGTTTATATGTTGATGAATTGTACTCTCGACACTCTGACTGTGGAAGAGAACTAATGAACAATCAATTGTCCAAATGAAAGTTGGACCACAAGCAGAAACAAAACAATCTTGTGCTTGCATTATAGAGAATATATTTCTTTTCATGCCTGCCATAAACAAGAACATCACCAGGACGAGGACAAAGTCCAAGCAATTAAAACACTTCAGTCTAACCTCCTCTTGCCTGGATAGCATTTAGTTGCTAGCCAATGAACTAAACCAACATACTAGCTAATTCAAGGTCTCTCTTAAGTAACTTAAGTAACATATAATCCAAATATATTTTATTAGTATAAAATATTAACAGTTTAATGTTTTTACCAGAAAGAAAGTATAAATAGGCATATACTCAAGCTTCTAAAAAACCTCTTTGCCTTACATTAAGAATGGGACAGCAGAAGTTTCAGGGAAATTTGGCCAAAAACTTAAGCATTAATAGTACCATTACAATATAGCAATAAATAAGATTACATAAGTATCCATATGGTTATGCTTAAAAACAACAGCATGTACCTTATACACCATTTGATGGTCACGATCTGTGTCAAAGCAGAGCGAAAAGAGTGGGAAGATAATATGGATAATATACTGCCTGAAATAGAAGTGGTGTTAACTTACTGTGTGAATTTCTGTCTTGCTTGTTGTGCTTTCTCAGATTCATATATTGCTATTTCCATAATCTTGGGCAAATGTCCTAGTCATCTGATTACCAACAATTCTACAGCTATTAAAGATGAAAACACTCTTCTGTCATCAGAAGCAATGCTTCTGAAAGTGGAAATGCTGGTACCTCTACAATACTGAGATATTGGTAAGGATTTAGTCATAATGAGGAAACTGCAAGCAGAGACAGCGTGAAGAAAATGAAGGTGAAACTCTGAAGACCTAGAAAAAAAAATCTGCTCTGCCAACCTGAAGGAAAACAGCAACTTAAAAGCCCTACTTCTGCTTATTATAGAAGGAGGGAAAGAGCCTGAAAATTATGCTGACTGATGTTCCTTTTTATGACTCACTGTGTCAGGCATTCTTACACTGTAGAAGTCATTAAATAACAGGGGAGGGGGAAACTATTAACTTTTCTATGTCCACAGTTTGTAGTGCAAGAGTTTAGCATTACTGTTGTCTACTGCTAAGCTCAGCTTCTATTGTTAAAACAGTCTGATTACTACTGTAAATAACTCATAATTTTTAATTAGAATATTCTTCCTGTACCTAGTAATAATGATGCTGCACACTTACTTTAAGTGCAAATTCTTACCGTACCTATGCCACTCTCCTGAGCCCTTTGTGTAATTATGAAGGAAAATTACATATAAATGTATATAAATTCAAGTACACTTGGAAATTTAATATAATATGAAATTGGAGAAAACCAAAATAACAGAACGTCATTGGAAGCTAGATTATTTTGGTCATGATTATCATTCAGATTCAAGAAGCAATTGCCCAGACTGACTCTTATTTTGTGCTTGCTTATTTTGACTCTTCTTGACAGAGACATATTCCATTCAGTTTACAACACTAATCCCAAATCCATGAACACTGACTTATCTTGGATAAATTCACAAAGAATATTTAACAGGGAAAATAGTCAGAGACTTCGTCACATGGAAAGCAAATCGAAGGGCTCAATATCTCCTCTTCAAAACAAACCTCATCATTGGCTTTTACGGCTTTTAATGATAAAGATTAAGTAACCCTAATGTTAGCCTTAACTCTTCTTCACTTTTGCAACTGAATCTGCTTGATCCTGCTTAGTAAAAAGCTGTCATGCTGCTTCCTTTTCTTTCTCTCTGTTTTTCCACAAAATTAGACACTCCCATGCTTGTATCTATAGCAGTGATCCTCTGCTTCCCCAGTGACTCATCAGGCCCCTGGCTGACCAGTTTGTGTTTAAGTGTTTTTCAAAAGCCCTAAAGGTTATTAAACTTTCCCTGTGGGCTTTATATCCATCCCTCCTTATATGCTAGTTCACCAATAGGTTATTTTTCTGTTATTTTCACTGTTCTCTCCTACTCCTGATGGCATTATTAATAGGTCAGTTCTGTCCATAAGGCTATCCCCCCCCCCCAAAAAAAAACTGTTTTGTCATTATGGATATGTCTATGTGGCACAGTGCAGTGCAATGCTGTGTGAAGACAGCTGAACTAACTTAAACAAGGTATCAGAAGCATTATAATCTCATAGTGCAGCCCTCCTAGTTAGGTAATATTAATCTTACTGGGTAGCGCATATATAGCTCCAGACAGCATACTGCTGTTATCCAGCTTCAAATAGCCAAGATAGATAGGTCAAATATCTGTGCATGTCCCTTGTTTACATAGGTTGAACGCAAACCTGAAGCAGTGGCACTGTTTGAAGGAAGAATTACTATTCCAAACACAATACCCAATACTATGCAAAGACATCGTGGATCAGTCTTTGCAAGGAGGTCTGCAGATTTTCATGCAGCAAACAGGTCAGTTGCAGAACCAAGGTCTAAATAACTTAATAATACTGAGCCACAGCTAAGTAAAATTTAAGTTAAATAAAAAAATGAAAAAAAATAGCCTCAGCAGGTGCCAGATGCCATGACTGTGCTACAGAAAGTAAATTTCTCATGTACACAAAATAGACAAAGTTTAGGCAGTCATATTTCTTTAATTTCTTTCACAAATGTTATTCATTTCTGCTCCTGGAAGGACTTCCATGGTTTTTATTACAGAGGTACTCTGTACTCAGCTAGGAGCTGGCTAGTTCTTCACTAGTAGGACGACATCCATGAGGACTGTAAAAATAATACAGTGTATTACAAAATAATAAGGTTTGCAATGGATTTTCCAGATGATAAGGTCTGTGGGAAATTCCTATGCACAGTATCAAACTTTGAGCCAAATGGTAAACTGAGGACAGTAGCCTTTTAAATGGGAAGCAAATTTTAAATGAGGAAACAGAAGAAACCTTCATGAATATTACAAATGTTAGGTAAATGTGAAGAAAACCACTACAGTAACAGGGGCAAGATAGTCTTTTTACGAGGTATGATGGGTTTTTTCCTCTACAAATTAAGAAAACAATGATTCTGGGTTTTGTTGAATATATACAAATAATCATGAGCTGATAGCTAGATGGCTAAAATAATATTTAAAAATTATTTTATGTCAGCATAGGAACTGCAATCAGTAATTTGGAAAGCTGTAGAATAAATATGGTATTAATTTGGTAAGACTGAGTGCCTTCTTCAATATTATATAGACTAGGATCATGATTTCAGAGCAGAAAGGAAAGAGCTGTACTCTTAAACTTTTTATTTTTGGTTAAAATCCTCATTTGTCATGCACCTTCCTTTTTATAGCTCTCCGAATAGTCCTTGCAGGGCACACAGTACTCTCTGTAGGAGCATGAATAGACACCTAATAGATCAATACATTGAATAAGCCTGGAATGTCCACTATCCTCTGTTTCAATTCTATTCTCCATAAAAAGAGACAGGGAGAGAATCAAATAGCCATTTTGCTTTTCTTTTTTCAGAAGTGTGCTTTTGCTAAGAGAGAAATCACTTTTAAAGGGATTATACAGATGAAATGGAAATTATACACATGAATCTACAGAAAAAGAAACATTAATGTTGTGCTTTCAAGCATTCAAATATTGGAAACACACGGACGCTGTGAAAATAAATTCATTCTTGTTCCTGAAGCACTCAGATAATGTACTGAAGAATGTCACAGAAATGTCAATATAGAAATTAATAAATCTGGAGCCTGAAGAATATAGTTTGTATAGCACGTAGTAAATAAATTTTAGGTCAGCAAACTGAGCAACACAGATAGAGCACAGCATTGGATACATGTTCATTCAATCAGTCATTTCATCTTGTACAGTGAATAAGGCAAAGATCCCATGGAAAAAAATGTACGTAAGCACGCAACTATTTGCAAGACAATCCTAATTTTCTGGTATTTTCTATCTTTTAAAGTCTTTTGGGTTTACAGTGTCAATGTTGCATAGCTGTTTATGTGAGTAGGTGTGTAAATCTCTAGGTTTATTAAAAAAACCCACAGAATCATGATGTTGGATTTTATGACATATCACATCTAGATCTACAACACAGATCTCTGACATGAGAGCTATCAGTTACCAGCTGCAGAATTAAGCTGCCATCCACTAGAGGGGATATTAAGCACATTTTAACATTGGGTTTCTCAGCTCCAGTTGTTCTGGAGAAAATCTGGGCTGTATTTTAGCAAACTATTGTAGGTGCTGCTGCTTCTGTCCTGTCTTTTCCAGTCTGTTGCTCTGCCAGGCCCATCTTTCTCCCTCTTCTTGGTGCTACATCTGCATCTTCCTAGCATCATAGTCTAGGCCCCTCATGTAGACTCAGTTCCTGTTCCTCACTGTATTCCTCAGTCCAGTGCCTGTCTCCTTCCTAAGCCATCCCCAGACTTTCTTCTCAATTACTTGTTCAGTTAACAGTTTTCCCCTATGCCAGGTTCTAGTGTTTCTCTCCACAGTCTTTTCCTGTCGCCTTCCCTTTTGTTCAGGTTCTCTGTACAAGTCTCCCTGAGAAAAAGTCCTCTTGTCCCTACATGAGCACTTCTTCTGATCATAGTCTATTTTTTCAAATTTTCCAAAGTCATAGTCTCACAACTCTCCCTATCTTCCCAGTTCTCAGGTCTTGTCTGTTCAAGCTAATCTGTCACTTCCTTGACTTCTCAGCTGTTCCATGATGTTTATCCATCCTATTGATTCCCACATGCAATAACTGGTCCTACCACATTGTCCCCCTCTAACTCCTTTTTCTGTACGTATGTACTACTCTCAAGTTTCAATCTTCCTTTCCTATGCTCCATTTACTCCTAGACCCCTTGCCTCTTTTTCAGTATCCTTCTTCTGTGCCTCTCTGTGTCATTCTACTGTGTCATTAGGTCATTCTACTGCATAAGGTGGCATGTCAACAGCAGGAAGACAGAAAGAATGGGACATGTTCAGTACCCTACTATCACAAAATGGTCCCCAAAACCTAGATATTTCAGAGAAAGAGCAACTTATCCTCAGCAGTTTTGCAATACTAAGATGAAGCATCCTCTGGATGAACCAAATATTTGGAAAATTTCATTGCCACATTTTATCAAGGTCTCCACTGAATGTGTGTGGACTGAATTTTTTCAGATGCATACAACCTGGGTAAACGCAGGCCTTTCTCCACTACAGCCAAAAGAGAAGGCAGTTATAGACTTTCTCTATGAAATGGTTGCTTTTTTTAATATGGACTAAACAATGTAATTCTTTACTTTTTTCTTCGAAATAATTCAAACATTCTAGCCTTAACTTTTAAATCAAAGCAAAACTTAATGTTCTGAAGCAGAGAGCCAAGACTGAAAATGTAGTCCTGAACAGATAAGGCTTATCAAAGTTTGAAGCAGAGTATTACAATGGGAACTTACAGTTGCGTATTATCAGTTCTGTCTTTACTGTACACAAGGGCAACTGGTAGAAGTAATAGTTTACCCAAAAAAAGTCTGACTGCACATTATTAAACAACTTAATTCTGCTAATAACTATTTGGTCATTGTCCATTGCTATTGAGGTCTGTGCAAAGACTCATTGTACTATGGATGGCATCGGAGATATTAAGTAATTCTATTACATTCACTGGAGTTATGTCAGGTTTACCACATGCAACTAAGACTGCAATCTACCTTTCCGAAGGTAAAAAAAAAAAAAGATAATCTATAGATTATCTTCAGAAGACACACCAAAAAGCAAGGAGATCAAAAGTTAAAATGGCAATATTTACCGCATCTATATGGATGTCAAAATAAGAGTATTAGTCAATCAGAAGAGAGGGGCTTATCGCAGTCAAGAAGAATTGTATCAATATGAATAGTTTAGCATGAATCAGTGTATTGAACATGTTCCTTATTAATCATTCAGTAAAATTCAATAATAGTATCATGATCCTACTTAGCTTAGGCTGCAGTTATTATCAAGCTATTAGCTGAGATAACAAACAGGCTATCATTTAATGAGTCTATCAAGAAAGACAGAATTGTTAAAAGGGAGCATCCAAAAGTTACCTTTAATTAATCTCACAAAGAAGACAAAATATCAGTGTTATGTGCATTTATTTTTAGACATAATATATGTCCAAATATATAAAAATTTTATGTGAGTTTTGAACTACTGGCACATTGAGAGCATAGTCTCTGTGCACCTTTGAGTTAGCAAAGAGTAGAACAAAGATGGATAAAGTATGGCGGATCTGATTCCCACAAAGTTCTCTGTGCAACCTGTATTTTGGCATCTGCTATAAATTTGGAGTAAAAAGGACAAGATTTAGAAGAGAGGTTTTCAGAAGGGTTTTACTTTCTTGGTTTCCAGTGGGACTTGGATATTTATCTCTACTTTGTGTCTTTGAAAATCATCCTGTAATCCTCTATCAGTTCAGTCATGTAACAGTGCATCAAAGTATTATTATTACTGTTAGCTGCTGACCTAAAAAGAATATGGTCACTAAGCATACCCCCTGATTAATTATCCTAGCAAAACTAATAGAAGGCTCGTGTATACCATTTAGATACATTCTATATTAAGACTGGATAGAGTTTGGTCACTGTTTGGCAGAATAACAGTATTCTGTGTCAGAGTGGATAATCATGCACACTCCTATAGAGTGAACTGTTAAGATTAAGGGGTGGAACCAGCTCTTCCCAACTCTGCTGCTAACTTATTTCCTTGTAAGACAATAAAAGGTGGAGGAGTGTTCTCTTCTTTCCCCAGAAAGCTGATACACTATTCTGCTCAATCTTTATAGACAGTCCTGGGACAGGGAGTTCTTTTACCCTTGGCTCACAGTATGCAGGCTGGGTAGAAACTGGTCCTTTGTTATTGCTATAAAACACAATACAGATATTTCAAAAATAATAGGAGCTCTGCTATTATAGGTTGTATTCACAAACACCATCTTTACTGCTACTGCAGAGGATCCCAGCATTGGCTCTCTGCTGTATCAAAGTACTGTAGTGCACTTGAAGAATTCAGCCATCCTAAACCACAGTCTTTCAGATTAGGTGCTGATCACAAAAATAGTCCAGTGCAGTGTTAATTATTTAGTGGTGGACTGGAACTCTTCATTCCTTCCAGATTTCAATAATTGGATCGTAAGGACAGACCTTGCTCACTAGATTGGAGGTGGCTTGAACTCTTGCAAATGACAGCATTTAAACTGACAAGGTCAGATTGACATTTGCAGTAATTCTTCAGATGAAAGATCTAGAAGTAAGGAAGACGGGTGCTCTTCTCCAAAGTGGATTGAAGCAACTGAACATGTTATCTTACAAGGAGACGCCCAAACTCTGCTTTATTATTCTTACTTTAATAACGAGAATGTGCTAATATGGCTCCTGATTCTGTTAAGCGGCTGAGAAAAATAGGGATGAAACATTGTCTCTGTCATAGCTAATAATAAAACTGTCATTGACTTTAATGGAGTGGGGATTTTGCTGTTTTTTAACTGCTTTTTAAAATTAGACTATAAATTTTAAAATTGGAGAATAGTGATAAACCCCCACATTTCTGTATTCCAGGCTTCTCACAAAAATTTAGGTAAACAGGAAAAAAAGTATCTCTCAAAATATTAAGTAGTAGAGCATCTCATAAAAAAGATCATAAAAAGACCAAGAAAACTAGAATGTTGTTGTCTATACATAATTTCAAAGATGCTTTACAATTAATCAGATATGAAATCCTAACTTAATTTAATTCCTGAAAGATATTTTAACATTTTGTACAATGTGATATCCATATTTTTTCTCTCAACTGCTACTCATACCTTTCTTATTTACTTTTTCTCAGAATAATCATTTCTTCTCTGTCAGTTCCTCTTTCTCTCATATTATCTCACTTAATCTGTATCCTCCTTTCCCGTTATCATGCCTCTGCATTTCTTCCCTTATGACCGAAGACAGCATCACTGTATATACCAAAGCCCATCCAAAAGCACAGGTGGTCTTTAAAAGAAAAACAGACAGATAATCACATAGTTTATTACTGAAATATTAGCTTGAGCTGAATAAATATGCTGACAGATAATCAATGTTTTCTGGTCAAAATATACCTAAAAAATACTGATTCCTAGTTTTGTTACACCAATTGTATTATGCAAATATTATTCTTTGGTATCTAGTAATAAACCCCTAACAAGGTGACTCTTCACCTACTGTGTTTTTACCTACCTAACAACATAAATAAAGTACTAAGACAAAATACAACCCCTCCCACCCCCAAACCAAACAAACTCTCCAAGTCAATCAACAAGAAAAAATTCCCCCAACCAACCCAAAAGTTTCCCTGCACTCAGCTACAGAAACTCCTCTGAACCTCACCACTTTTCTTTGAAAGTAGTTTTCTACAATTCCTAATAAAACATTATTTTTTTTCCAAACTTCTGTGACTAAAAGTAATTTAAGAGCTCTCCCAATGTAATGCTGTTTTGCTGTTAGCACTATTCTGCCTTGATGCCTCAGACTCAGATGACTACAATTATAAAAAGGACTTATTAGTCTTTTAAATATCTTATGTAAAATATAAGACATGAAGAATACTTTATATGACAACGAAAAGGATATTAAAAATAGCAATATGCAGCTTGTGTTTTCAATCTTTTCTCCATGATACTTAGACTAATATATCCAAAGCCTGCTGTACAACTTTTAATACATAACATAATATGTTCCTCAACTGTTCATTTGCACATTTTAAGAACACTATTTCACAGAAAAGGCATGGCAAGACTAAGTGTTTGAGTTTGAGGCATATTTCAAAATATTTACCCCAATCTTTAGGCTTTTTTAGATTGCTTCAAGTTGTCGTAACACTGCTGTAATTTACAACATTGTTGGGAAATCTTGTGTGTCCCGTACAGAATATGGGAAGTAGATGAAAGGGAGAGCATAAAGTCCTGTAACAACTTTCAAGGGTGGCTAGCCAACCATATAAATCAGTGGTTCACTAATATTAAATATGAGATTTCATGTTATTTGTACAGTCATATGAATAACATACATAACTAAAAACTGTACTTGGTTTGTTGATTGTACAGTGTGCTTTGCATGGCATGATGATGTCTATGCTGAAAAAGGAGGCTACAAGTTACTAGCATTTTGCATACAATTAAGGCACCACTCTTATTTGTGACATACTTTTGTGACAAGCAAGAAACCAGTACCAGGCCTCAAAATGCAACACAGGGATGCGGAAGGCATTTAAAACTGGCAATGCTGCAGTTTGTTTTCCACACCGCAAACTTGACAGCTATCCCAGATCTAACACATCTACAAGTAAATTCTCCAAAATCGTGAGAGGGGATTAACAACACCCTGTGGGATTGCTTTCAAACAGGAAGCAATGAGCGGCAGGCATCTGCCACCACCACCACTGAATCCCTGTGGATTCATATCCCCTCATGCTACCATCCTTCCGACTAAGAAAATACTTGCCCCCCCTTCTCACAAAAGCTATACAGCCAGAAGACTCCAGGAGCTGGGCACTGAGGAGATTACCAATTGGCCCAAGAGTCTTCGTTAAAATACAAGAGAGAGTGAAAATACAGGCAGAGCCGTTGACGACACGGGACAAGCCCCGCCGTGCCTCAGCGACCCTCCCCCAGCGCCAACGGCTCCCTCAGCCCCAACAGCTCCCCTCAACACCCCCACCTCCCTCCGCCGTCCTGAGGTGACGGGGAAGGGAAGCAGACTTTGTGCCCTGGCCGCCTCGCGCATGCGCATAGCCCCCGGCCCCGTCCACCCCGGCAGGACAAGACAGAGCAGAGGCCAGGAGGCGAGGGGCGGGAGGGTGACGCGGTCTCGCGGGCGGGCGGGCGGGCCGGCCAGCGGCGCCCGGGAGGTGGAGGGAGGGAGCGCCTATATCAGCTGACCGTGTCCCGTGACGGGCCCGGGCCTGACGGCGTCTGCGTCGGGAGGGCGGTCTCGCTGCCGGAGCTAAGATGGCGGCCTCCACAGTCAGGCTCTGAGGGGGCTGGAGAGGTGCCGCGGCTGCCGCCTGGCCGGGTGGAGGCCGAGGGCTCCGCTCAGTGCCCCTTCGCCCTTATCGCCGGCAGCGGCGGGACGTGCAGTGCTGGTGGGGGCAGGTCCGGGCAGCGCAGGCTCCTCGGCCAGGTAAATCCTAGCGGCGGTGGAAGTGAGGAGGCGGCGGCCGCCTCATTGCACAGCCCCGGGCGGAGCCGTTGGGCAGTGGGGTCGGGTGGGGGGCGGGGGCGGTTGGCGGCGGCGCGCGCGCCCGGCCGTTGGGGCTGTGTGGGGGCGGGGCGGGGGCAGCAGCGAGGGTGCTGGGGCAGATGCCTCCGCCAGCAAAGCCCCACTTGTCTCTACCCCCCCCCGTGGGGGACGAGCTCGGGGGTAAATCAAACTGCCCCCAGCCCCTTCCCTTTCTGCACCTCCGGGTAGAGGAGAGGCTGGGCTTCTCGTTAGCCTCTGTCTGCCGGGTGTTTCATGGAACGTGCTCTGCTCCTCACGCAGCTTTTGTAGCTGCGGGGCAAAATCTGTCGTCTTCCCTGGATGAGTACAAATGTGTCCGTTAAGAAAGGATGCTTTATTCTTCTCCTCCTGGCCTCGGTTCAGAGCACAGCCGTCATGGGATGCTTTGGGAAATAATTTATGAAGAGTGGGAGATACTAGACAGAGGCTTGCTCTTAGAGCAGTGAACTCTTTAATAGTAGTAATAGCTAGCCTGAGGAGAATGAGCAGAATTAAAGGCATCTTTCAGAAAATCCCCCCGAATGTGCTTATTTTTTTTCCAAGGGATTTTGAATCTCTCCCTTGGTTGCTTTTCACCCATTTCTTGTCTTCTGAAAGCCAAACCAAGCAGGCATACTAGATGGTTTTCTGTCTGCAGTGAACTGCTGACAGCTTTGGGGATAGAGGCTCCTGTCAGGTGGTGTGGAGCTTGCATGTTGGTAGCTGCATCTGCACAGGGTGCCAAGATCTGGGCTGTGAAGATGTTGTGTTAGTGTCCCTGCTCCCTGCGCCCCCCTCTGTGCACCCCCCCCCAAAAAAAAAAAAAAAAAAAGAATAACTTACTGTTTTTGAGCTGATGGAGGGGTTTGGGCATGCTGCTGGGGGAAATGTGGGTAAAGAAGTTTTTAAGTTTATTAGCATTATACCTATTAATGCACTTAAATCCTCTGCTCTGTAGCTGCTATTAAAGCTAATGTAATCTGAAATGTTTTCCCCTGTTCTCTTGTGTACTTTCATGCAAATTGAATTTATGGTAGTGAGTCTGAGAAGAAGTTGAGTAGATAGCTACTTTGCTTTTTACTACTTACCATTGATTAAGTAATACTGCATTTTGGAAAATATTCCTGGCTTTAGGACCTAAGCTCTTTGAAATCTAAACTTTTGCTTCTTGCTAATTAGGAGATTGTCTCCCTAACAATGGGCTACTTGCATGTAGTGAGATGTGTAGAAAGGGAGGAAGGCTGTTGCAGGGATTGCTAATTACTCTAGTTTGTTCTTTGAATTAAGTTAGGAAGCTACTATACAAGCAGACCCAGTGCTACAGTCAAACTGTGCTTGGCTGTGGCCTGCTTAAGTGTACAGATATGCATCTTGGTCCAATTCCTGCCTACTTAGCCAAAAATACTACTGATTTCTCTTCGTTATTACTGCTGTTTTTTCCACTTACAGTAAATTTCTAAGTGTTTGGACACTCAAAGCTAAGAGTGTTCCTCTGTAGCATAGACTTTCCAGGAGCTTTACCTGGCATTTTAGGCTTTCTGAAATAACTTTGCTAAATGATTATCTTGTATGTGTCGCTGTTATTTTGATGTCATGTGATATTCATCATAGTTTCCAAATACTTATTTGTCTTGAGGGACTGAATCACTGGATATTTCCATTTTTTTTTTTTAAGTGGGACTCCAGGGACTGCTCTTAATGGCTGGATTTCTATGTTTCAGTAGACTGAACAAGTGACTTCTTTAAATTGTGTTTGAAGCTGGTTAATGAAGCTTTCTGACTTTATACAAAATAACTCTTCAGCTGGCATTTAACCATATACTGGAGTGTTCAACCTTCAACTGTTTCACCCCTCAGTTTGCTTCCTCCCCCTCCAAAAAAAATTTTCTTGCCCAAAAACCCCACAGTTATCCTGCTTCACTACTAATACTTAGAATTGAACCATGCTCTGAAGAAATATAGCAAGATGGCTACACTATTCCTGAAAAGAACACTCCTTTTTCCCATTAGCAAGTAACCCTCTTTGCCAGGCTAGCTAGTGAGTCACTTTGGTCTATGTTATTTTTCTTCTGGATCAGTGGACCAAAAAGAATTTGAATGTGGATGAATCCAGTGATCCTCAGTACTGGCCCTTAGTGAGGGAATGGGAGCAAGCAGCCAAAGGATGGACACTAATATTGCCATCACTTCTGATAGCAGCAAGGTCTGAATTCCTAGTGTGTCCCGTTGAACAGCATCCTGAAGCACCGAAGGCAGTGATGCTGCAATCACTGAGGCAGCCTGCACTAATGCTGTTTTAGAGAGCTGGGTGGGCCTGTTCCCTCCGCTCTAAGGGCTGTGAGTTCCTTCACAAAAGATGAAACTTGTTTCCAAAGCTGATTAGGCTATAGTACTTTGAGAGCAGAGTACTGTACAGGGAAGAAGAAAAAGTTTCATGCTACTTAAGAATCTATCTGTGAAGGTGCAAAATTCTCTCAATTGACAGGCACAGCTGTGAAAGAGGTAGATGAAGCTTAGAGAGTTCAAACATGTCAGGGCTAAAAAAACCCCCTCTGTTGTTTAAATAGCAACTAGGGTTTTTAAAAGCTACAGCAGATGACTGGAAATCGATTTTCAGATCTTTGTGCTAGAAAATATGTATGTAGGAACAAAAATCAACAAAAAATTTTTTTTTTCAGTGCCCTGCTCTTGCTGCTTTCCAGTTGTTCCATATTTATCCTGTGAGTGTATCTTCTCTCTCGGGAAAAATCACATCTCAGCTTGAAACATAGCCTTGCCAAAAAGTTATTGGCACACTGCACAAAAATCATGACAGTGGAGTAGGGTAACCTTGTTTGGGGCCCTGAAATGCTACCTTAACCTAAGGAAGTTATGGAAAATGTCTAATAGCACAGGAATAACCCAGCCAGGGAAAAACTGATTTGAATTCTGCACTAAACCTTGAAACAGCATCTGAACTTCTGACTTCATGAATGAAAACAAATCTCACTTAGTATAAGTAACTACAATAATGCCTATTGCTTTGTTGTCTGAGAAGTTACTTTATTTGTGACTTACCTTTCTGTTTTCTCAGACTCTGACTTCTCAGATAGTAATTTTCATTGTAAGAATGAGGAAAATACTGGAAAACAAGAATGTGTTTGAGTTGAACACAACTTATGTGGGGGTAATTTGTGTATCCTAAACTCTGAGGCAGGGAGAATCTTGGCAGCAATTAATTATGCTTTAATTTTAAGGGTTGCTGGTTTTGGTATGTGCAGTGCAAGCAAGTGCAGCTTCAACTTTTCCCCCAAAAGTTGTTCCACTGCTACTTACAGTACTAGAAGAAAAAAATCAAATAGAAAAATATTGCTGAACTTTTGCCTTGTGGAAAAGTTGTCTTAAATTATCCAGGAGATAAAGGACTGCTTTAGGTAGGCTCCCAAATAAGTTGAGTCATGGACAATATTTTGTCTGTAGGAACTTCAGGTTTTTTTGTCTGTATTTTGCTTTCAACATCCTTCTCCCTCAGTCAGATGAAACATGTTTAAAATGCAACTTTCAAGGTACTTTTTGCCTATAGTCCAATAAAAATGAATAGAACTAGGTGCTTCTATAGTGTTAAACCTCTGGGAGCTGTGAATATGGAATACCCAGGAGCCCTGCTTGAATAGGTAACAACAATCTTTCAATTTTTTTAATATTATCAGATGCTCTGGGGCACCAATGTAATTATTAAATGGTACCTTATCATCCTGGATGCTGGTATGAGTGGAACTTAAAAAGCTGACTGACTTGACACAAAAATTGAATCTTAGATACAGGAAAAAGATAATGGTAACTATAAGAATGTCATCTTATTTTGTGAAATGAATGCGAATATCACTAAGCAAGCTGCTATAATCACTGACGGTATGGCTAAACTTGATTAATCATAAAACCTAATGTGTGTTTTGGTAAATCAGTGGATATGTTGTCTCAGATAGTCAAAGGAAATATGCTTGACTAGATGTTATAGTATGAGTTCTGCCATACACCTTTACAAGAATGAGTAAAGGAAGATAACTTTCAGTTTCTTTTCTCTAAAATGTCTTTGTTTAGTGGCATGAACTAAACTCTTTCATCTTGCTCTGCTATCGAAGCAAAGAAAATCAGTGCTGAACTTCCACATAGCAGTTCAGAACACTAGGCTATTGTTAGCTATGTTCTCTGTTAAATTGCAGGAAAACATGTACAAGAATTGTTGCTAGCCTTTGGCATATTTTGCCTCTCTGATAGTATTTTCAGTGGGAGAAACAGTTACAATCACTGTCCAGAAGCACAATGATTAGTAAAGCATCAAACCTTAATGATTTTAATAGTTTTAGTGAACAAAAACACACTGAAGCAGATTTTGTCACTTCCACTGCCTGTACTGTGCTTCATGTAGCTGTATCCTGAATCTAGTGAGATGCTAGTATAAAATTAATGGAGGCTACTGGTAGGTGTTCATAGCTGAATATTTCTCAGAGCTCTATTGTTAAGACTAGATGTTAGATGCTTGCTCTGCAAGTGTGAGGGCATCTTGCTCTAAATATTCTATAGAGCAGGTGGTATTCAGGTCTGGGAGACTTAATAGAACTGGTCAGATCCAATGCTTAGTGGAGCTAGTCTTGTTATAAGCTTATTATTCCACTTACTAATACATTAGTCAAAAGAGTGTCAAAACTGGTTAAAAGGGGAGGTATGGAGAGTGAGTACCTGGCAGCTTGTTCCATTCATTTTTTGTGATTTGATGTTATTTTTAGCAAGTGCACTGCTATACAGAAAGCTCTGTGTAATTTGAACAAACTAACTTAACTGTGATGGTGCAACTATGAGTGTAATGTTCTCGTACTTGCACATGAATTAGTTTAGTAACACAACACAGTTCTTAAATGGGGGGGAATAGAGAACTTTAGTAACAATGCTGTTGAAGATCTTAACCGCTTATGAAACTCTGCTCCTAAACCTGCATATGGGGTTTTACTCATGACAGAAGTTAATGGGGTATTAACTCTGAAAATTGGACTCAAATTGGAGTCACTGAAATATGTAAATATCTCTCCAGAAACAGTACACAACTCTCTTCACTAGGTATTGATGACTGTGTTGACTCTCCACCTGAGTAAAGGAATTCTTCATTTCAGTCAGGCTAGGCATTCTTCAGGTTCATGATTAGATAACTGCTACAGCACTTGCTCAAAGTAAATAGACTTAAGTTGTAGGGGGTGGAAGTTAACAGCAAGATAACATTACTGGTCATCCATCTCAAAATGAGAAACCTTCCTTTTGCCAAAATAACTAGAATAATATGAACACAAAGATAATTAGGGCTGTAGCCTAACTGTTTTTAGTGGATACTGTGAGTGGGATTGGATTACTTCAGTGTTGCTTCACTAAGCTGCAAGTATGAATTCTTGTGGACTGTCTTCTTAAGCTTGTGATGTTTTGGAGAAACCATTACATTAATAGCATGAACTTGACAGTATTAACAGAGTAATCAAGAGCAGGGAAGCTTATTTTGACACACACAAAAATAAAACAAATGCTGTAGCAATAAACTCCAAGTATGGCAATTGCTAGCCTTGCAACTAAATCTGGATATTTCCACTTAAATGTCTTTTATAGGTAATAAAAGCAAAGTGAAGCAAAATGGAAGTTGAATTCTGAAGTACTTGGCATTCAGCAGTTGCAGTTGCAGAAGATAGTGTTAGGATTCAGAAGCATTTCTCAGAATTTAACAGCTCCCGGAGCAAAGATCCAGTCAAGCAGTTTTGGGCAAGTTCAAGTACATTCCTGCATGTATTTAGGGAAGAGCTATTAATGTGTGAATTGAGTATGTCAGTGGTGGAATTGCATGAACTTTACAGTACAGAAAGGGTACTTAGCTTTTTTAATTGTAAATCATAACACTTGGCTAATAAGTTGGGTTCTCAACTTCAGATTCTGTTTCAGATTGGAAAATAAGCTATTCTAGCTGTTCAGCTTTCTCATTGCTGTTTTCAATAAACAGCAGTAGGAATCTGGCTTAGCTGAGGTTATGAGCATAGACTTTCTATTTGAATCATTTTGGTATTACAGAATTGTAAAATACACTTAAATTTGAATAAACAGAGGTGCAGAGAGAATGTAGTATGATTACAATAACGTGGCAAATAATGGAGAATAAGTTACCATGATGTAATACTGTTAAAGAGTACCAATAAATGAGAAACTAATAATTCATGTCTGTGTCCCCAGGCAGTTAATCCATGCATTCAGTCTGCTAAACAGAAATATTCCTGATATATTCAGTTACTGCTTTAATTGTCAGTTCTAAGTAAAGATAAAAACAAAGTCTTTTCTCTTGAAGGATATTGAGGATTGATTAAACTTTGGTTTTAAATAAAAATGAGTACTAACAGGGTGTCTCTTTTATTTTCAGGTCTTGGCACAAAATGAATATAATTAGGGAAAATAGAGATCTTGCTTGTTTCTACACGACAAAACATTCATGGAGGGGAAAGTAAGTAGTTTAAGGGTTTTTTTTAATGTTTAGTGTGAAATTTCTCCTCTCCATTCCTCGGTTTAACTGCATACTTCCTGTATTTTTAGGTGAAACAGAACTAAAAGCTTCTGCTGCTCAGTCTCTGAACTGACTGCATCCTCGGTAGCATCAATTTAGAGATTAAACATTGTCTCTCAGCCCCTGTGCATGTGTTACCACACTTTGGTATAACTTGGGAATAGATCCCTTGGCTTATGCAACTTATGATTCTGTTGATCTTACAACATGAAGTATTAAAGTGGAAATGCTTCATCCTGGAAAAGGCTAGTTGAAGGTGTAGTGTCATGTGCACTTTAATAGATGAGGGTCATTAGTCCATGCATATATTTAACATGTATAAAAGATTATCTGTTAAACTGAGATTGTTTGGAAGACTTGAATTGGATGGAATATATTTCCAGTATACTTCCTCAGTTCTTCTGTCTACAAAAGGTAGGGAACTTCTAAATAAGACTATCCACTAAATGCTCATAACTAGTATCTGTTATAATATGTTTGAAGTCAGCTGTTGTGTACTTCTTGAAGCTTCGTATCTAATCATAGGCATTTGCTTCCCTTACATTTTTGTACCAGTTTGGTATCCTTGTCCTGTACACTTCTTACATCCATAGTGGCACTGTGGAACTTTTGGATTTTTCTTGCTACCTAAACATTAGCAGAACAAAGAAGGTATGTTGTCCGTACCTCAGGAGTGCAAATACTGCTGTAGTCTAGTGACTGTACAGAAAGGTGATGTCTGACTCTGTTTTTTTTTTTTTTTTTTTTGCCCAGTGAGTTGAAACTGGCTTTTTGTGACTGTCTACTGATGCTTCCTGGAATTCTTTCTTTTGAAGGCTCGGAATACTGGGAGAGGAAGGAGGATGGGATTGTGTGGAGTAGCAGCCGCAAGTCTTTCTTGCCTCTGCTTTCAAGAACTGTGAATTTGCTTTGGTGTCTAACCAGAGAGCTCCTTGTCTTCTTTTTATCAGCAGAAACTAAGGCCCTGGGTAGTTCAAAGTCCAGAGTAGACTGAGCAGCTGTTTTCTCCAAGGGTAAAATACTATTTCTGTCAAGACAGACTCTTGAAAATCTTGACTTGAAATAAATACTTAGTTTACTTTGTTAGAATTCTAGCTGATACTTGGATAGTCAAGTCTTATCTGAGTTATGATCCACACATCTGGATTTGTGTGGACAGGTGTGAAAAATCTCTTAGTAATGAGATACTGTGGATTTTGGGGGTGGGGAGAAATACTAGAATAATTTCTTCTTCTTAACTCTTCCTCCCGTCAACAGAAAATGTCTTGTCTTTTCCTCTGAAGCTTCTGTGGCAGACCAGCAAATATGATGGGCCTAAAACATAGGTTTAAAATTTAGCTGCTTGCTGCAGTGAAATACACACTACTCAAATCACTTCTCTTGCCCAATACTTCCCATTAAAAAGCCTGTTCCTGCATGATGTAGGCTATTAGAATAAGGTTATCTTAAGCTTTGGTAGCATTCTAGGAAAGAAACTAAGTGTTAAACTGAGGCTTTCTTTAAAAACTCAGTGGGTCTTCATCCCTACTTAATGAAGGGAGAAGTGTTTAGTGAGTAGTTGCCTTTTCCTGCAATGCAGGAAAAGCTTATGTGGCTTTTACAAAGTGTGTATTTGAGTGTTGAAGTTCGCTGTCCGCATGGAGTGGTAGTGTTACACTTCTGGAACTGAGATTTTAAGTTACAGACAGTTCTCATAACACGAATCTCTTCTGTCATGCTATGGAACGTAATTTCTGAGAAGTATTTTACTGCAATGTATATGTTCTCAGTATCATCTATAGATAACATGCAAAAATCTGGTAACTGAATGTGGAGTGCTAAGTGGGCCTGAATCACTTCTTTGACTGTTCATATGAATTAGTGCTTGGCAGAATGTGGGCTGTGTGCATGGCACTTAAACTAACTCAGTAGTACAGATGAGGCTAAGGCATAGATCCGTAGTTCTGTAAAATTAATTAACACTGTTTTATTCCCTTGAGTGTGGCAGTATGGGGGGAAAAAAAATCTATCTAGCACTCTTAATCAGGAGGAACCTGCAATGTCTGGTGACTTCTACAGTGTTTCTAAGAAACTAGTGAATAGGTAATAGCCTCTTTAATGGGAAGACAGGGCATTTGCTTCAAGTTCTTATTCTTAAAACAGCCTGGCCTTATCTCTCAAATGACTGCAGTAGGGAGTATAATCAATGGTAAAATTTTATAAGCCTGGAGATATACATGCCTTTCTTTATGGTTAAAGGTGAAGATCTGGTCAAGAGTCAGTCTAGAAGTCCGTTCTTACAGATGATCTAAATCTCTTCCGTTCTCACAGCAAAACTTGAATCTTCTGAATCTGCCTAGGGAGAGGATGAAGGGAATGAACTCAGCAAATCTGCTTTTCTATCTTATGTGACCCAGTGAGGAATATTAGGAATGCTGGATAATAAATATACTTCCTGTATCTTGAAATACTAGTGCTGTGTATGTAGGGTAGAAGGCATGGGACTATAGCATTTGGAAGTAGATCTTCAAATATCTGCTATCGCTGCACAGTCTGTTTAAACCACAAAACACTGAAGTTCTTCAGTATGGTAAGTCAGTAAATTAAACCTTAAGCAGTACTTTAGGCTTACCACAGTAAATTCTTTAGAACAGCATAGACAAGCTTTTTGTTTGCAAAGCAGATAAAGGGCAAAATACCTACTTAAATTGTGCAACAAGAGGAGAAGGAACAATCAGTTGTCGAAGTATTTTCTTGTATTCCAAGAACTGAAATATTCTTTGACAACCTGAGTATAGTAGAGCTGTTAGCAACCAGAATAACTGCAAATGTTCTGCCTTACTACTAATATTATTTTTCAGCTGCATCCTAAGCAACATGAATTTACATATAACATCTTAAAAATAAGCAAGTCTCCACTCCATGGAGAAAACAAGTAGGACCTTAAGCATCTTTAAGGTGGCAGATCACTTAATGTTACAGGATTTCTAAGCTTTGGACAAAAGCTTGTTTCAATTCCCAGTTAAACTTGTCTGGGCCAATAATGGCTTGAACTTGCACCAATTTACCATGTTCAATTATAGTATTTCAAATATAGAGAATGAAGTTTGTGATGTTGATTTTCAAACTGATACTCTTAGCCTTCCTAAAATGAGAGAAGGCCAAATAACATGAGGGAATAGCTCTGGAGACCTGTTAACTAGAAGTAATTTAGCTGAAGCCTGTGAAACTCACTTTATTTGCAGCCCTAGTAGAAATGCTTGGTCTGACCTCACGCAGAACTGAGGGCTTTGTGCTGCACATCTGGCAAGTGAGAAGGGACTGCAACACAAGAATGCAGAGAAAGAGGGAAGAGGACCTGCTGCTTGTGCAGTGCCTAGTATGGCACAGATCCAAAGTAGTTATTCAGCTGCTTGGTTGATTCTATCCTGTTCTTTCCCTAGGAAACCCAGAGGCTTAGTTGTTACACTGAATCAGTTTTAATGGGGACAACCAGATAAAGTATTCTAACTTGGTTCAGGTTCAAGAAAGGCTTCTGTGTTCAGGTCTTGTTCTATCAGGGAATAGTGACTGGAGCTGGCTTGTGTCCCCATTTGGTTTGACTTTCTGGGCAGGACTCCTTCCAGAACATGAGCCTTGTACAGATTGTAAGGGACTAGTAATGACTACCTCCTATCTCAGATATGCTGGATATTAGTTTCAAAGTTTCCTGCTTCAGAAAAATTTAAATGGTTTCGTTACAAAGAATTGGTTCAGGGAATGCAGTGTAAAATCATGTCTAGGAGATGAAAGTGTTGGTCATAGTAATGCTTTGACTTGTTACATTATTGTGATCAACTACGTAAGTCAGCTTACTTCATGTTATAACTTTAGTCTGAGGCAGTTGCTGGAATTCCTTCTCCCATCTATTGAGAATTTATTGTGCTCTGTGTTGGTAGCACTTTCTATTGCAGGTTTCAAGAGTTTTCTGTACTGACTTAGCAAAAACCTAGAAAAACATGTGCATGAGGAATTACATTTGGTGGTGTTTAACTGTTATGTCCCCTCCATTGATGTATAGAACAGAAGAGCTTAACATGTCATAAAGGTAAACTGCAAGCTAACAACTTACAAAATTCCATAATCGTTTCCTAACAGTAATTAAACTATAGTATCCTAACATAACCTTTGTAGTTCAACAAGGTTTTGTCTTGAGTTCTGAAACTAATACACTCTTATATCCTCTAGGTATAAGAGGGTCTTTTCAGTCGGAACCCATGCTGTCACCACATACAATCCCAACACTCTAGAAGTTACAAATCAGGTAACTATCCTCTCTGTTCAGAGTTCAAAGCTGTTCAGTTTATTTTGACTTCTGTTCACTATCCAAAGTGGATGGTAGCATTGTTTTCAGAAGCTACCAACTCTAGGAAGATCTCTGAAAATGAAGAATGGCAACTGCTATAGAAAGAAACATAACAGAAAACTGGTGTTGCATTTGTTAACTCTACAGATATCCAACAGATTTTCATGCTTTCAGGCAGTTTGTATTGGCTAATAAATAGTAGTTTGCTATTGGATGTACTGTTCTGAATGAACTGGAGGGAGTCAGGATGTTTACTTGCAAAGTGTCAAGCAGGAAGTTCAGGCTGAAATTGCCTTGTGTGCTAGCTATGGTCCCATTATAGCAAGTCAGTAGTTATACTCTGGGTGTTTTGAGTGGAGGACATGCAGTTTTGGTTTTAAAGTTACTAATGGTATAACCCAATTACTTTGAATTGTCTAGTGGCCTTATGGAGATATCTGTAGTATTTCTCCTGTTGGAAAAGGACAAGGAACAGAATTTAGCCTCACTTTTCGGAAAGGGAGTGGAAAGAAGTCTGAAACTCTGAAGTTTTCCACAGAGCACAGAACAGAACTTCTTACAGAAGCACTGGTAAGTTTTATTTATTTTTTTCTGGTGTCTTTTGAACAAGCAGTAAGTACTTCATAGTACAAGCTGTGTAAGGAAGGAAAGCATATTAAACTTCCACGAAGTAAGAAACCAAGTTGTGTTTTGAGCTATTATGTTGATGTGCTTGATCGAGTGTCAACTGCAGCAAGTGGTGTGTGATTCAGAATTTGTAGCTTTACTTGCAATTTAAGAATGTATTATTGTAGAGAAATGGTAAATAGGCTTAGTCCAAGTTATTTAAATAAGTGTCAGCTTCAGCTCAGACTTTCTGGATAGATTGGCTGTAATATGTGTATTCATTCTTGGCTAACTTTTTTTAAAAACAGAGATTCAGGACAGACTTCTCGGAAGGAAAAATCACAGGACGGGTAAGTATTTGGCTTGTCTGAATCATGTGCTGTTTAATGAACTGATCTAAAGACTTAAATTTCCACAGTGTTCTTGTAAGCTGTGCCTGTGCCATACACTACCTAAAATAGATCTTGTAAGCTTGGATCTGAACTGAAGTTTTCTCTCTTTAAGAGGAATTTAAGAGTTCATCCAAAAGGAGTAGAAACCTTTCTAATAGAATATTTGAGTTCCTTTCACTTGGCCTGAGCTTCACTCCAGTGCATGTGAAGACTGAATGTTACCTTGGAAATAAAGGGCTTTTCTATGTGAGGTTGTTACTTGGAGGAAAGGAAAGAAGAAAGGGGAAAAAAAAGGCATTAATCACTGTTTAATTCTTAGTATTTCTAGCATCTTACTTTCTGACTTAGAATAGTCTTCTGCATAACATCCTGAACTCTTGATACAGTAATACTGTTTCCTAACAGAGTTTCTTGAGCTTAGTCAAGACAAAATTGCTATTTACTGTATCTTATTACTTTATTTGGCAATAAGAAAGGCAGTATACAGAGTTGTGACTTGTACTCAGTTTTATGTCTTATGGACTTCAGCTATCACACCAAAAGCCTACTGACTTCCTGGTCACATGTGATAGGACTTAAAATGACTTTGCGTAGAATAAGTCTTCAGTGATGAGCATAGGAACACTTTCTGGAATGTGGGGGATCCGTTTGTTTGTCTTTCTGCAGTCTAGAACAGTCCATTAAATTTTCTGACTTCAGTAAACCTGTATTATTCGTAATGGAACGTGACTGCAAGAGAAGAAAAACTTGCACTGTAAGTTTTTTCTTAAGCTACTTTTGATTAGCTGAAAAAGTGACTCGTGCAATAGGTGTTTCTTGTCTAATCACAGATGTGCATATGCTGTGACCCTAGACCTTTTTCTGCAACAAGAGAAAGTTGCTTCCTCAGAATTGGCTGTCTTGAAATTGTTACTCCTTCTTTTAAAAGATATTGTTTAAAGTTTGACTACTATGACTTCCTTGTCAGTAGATAGCTACTTTCCTTTGATTCATAGTGTTCTTATCTACAAAGCACTGAGGTAAATGCTATAATTCTTTCAACTTTACACCCATGCTCCTTATTAGAATTAAAAAAAACCCCTGTAGTTGCTCTGTGATGGAGACGTGTGTAGAGATGTCTGAAAGTTGCTCTCTTCACAGAGGTACAACTGCTATAAACATCACTGGAGTGATACAAGGAAATCTGTGATTCTGGAAGTGACTCCTGGAGGTATTGACCAAATTGATCCTGCAACAAATAAAGTCCTGTGCTCCTATGACTACAGAAATATTGAAGGCTTTGTTGATATTGGTGGCTATCAGGGAGGTTTCTGTATCCTCTATGGAGGATTTAGTAGATTGGTGAGTACTAAAAACGCAATCTTGGCATAGCTGTTAGGATGCATAGCTTTGTGTTCAGTAATGGAAGCTTCAATATAATTTGAGCATACAAATATATGTATCTGTGGAACCCGGTGGTGAGTCCTGGCTCATGGCTTACAGATGGTTTTTAAACTTTACCACAGCAGCAAAAAGTTAGTTAAAACATGTTTGAGAAGAATGTGTGCTTTTTTTGCTTATCTTAACTGTTTAAAGATTACAGAGCATAAAATATAAAGTTATTTATATTTGGGTACCTAATGTGAATGCAACCTGCACACAGTGGTGTAGGTTGGCAATTCTCAAAGTTACCAAAAGTGGCAGGCAGCATTATTAATCTAATCAATGGCATTGTATTCTGGGATAAACTGATCACTGGTGATACCTCCTGTTTAGGCATATGATCAGAGATACAGTAGCTTCAGTTGAGGAAGTACTTGCTGCAGTGTAATGTTAGAATAAAAGTTTTAAATGGATTTCTGTAGTACAGTGTAAGCAATTGAAACTGATTTGTAGGAATTCATGATTAGTAGCTGAAGTATAGCTACTTCAGTCGCTACTGATAAAACATGAATCGGTTTCTCCTGTTTTTGTACTGTGGCATGCTTTTCTCTGGATTAAAACTAATACGTGACAAATCTTCTGGAGCTGCCCTAACCTTGCCCAGCAAGGCTGGTTAGAGCCCTGCAGATAGCTGCTGGGCCTGTCAGTATGATACCCTCTGGCTCTTTACTCCTGCCAGGCTGTCAGGATCTGTTGCCAAGGGTGGACAGACAAGTCATGCAGATTTTTACTTTAAAGGCGTGCTAATATGGTGCAGAGTATCCTTTAGGAAGAGCTGCTATAGATTTTTGGAGGAGTAATACAAATTTATGAGCTGATTTCAGGACATTTTTCTCTTTATACCATACACTTAACGAAGGCCAGCCCAAGCAGCTAGGAAGATTCTTTACTGTTAGGCAGGTATATAATGGAGGAAGGAAGTGTGTGTTGCTTGTGCAAGTTATTGTTCATCAGTGGGAAGGTAATGGTTCTAGAACTTAACCAGGTGATACTTCACTGCCTGTTTTCTTCATATGATGTATTTTTCACCTGTTGCTTCTTGTCAAAATCTGCAGCACCTGTTTGCATCTGAGCAAAGAGAAGAAATTATCAAAAGTGCAATAGAGCATGCTGGCAACTTCATAGGCATCTCTCTGCGGATAAGGAAAGAATCTCTAGAATTTGAGCAATACTTGAATCTTCGCTTTGGGAAATACAGCAATGATGAAGCCATAACATCTTTAGCAGAATTTGTTGTTCAAAAAATAACACCTAGACACTTGGTAAGAGCATCAAATCAATATGTAGTTGCTCCTAAGTGCAAGTGTTCTCTCTTCTAACATGTTCTTTCTTTAAGGAACCTGTGAAAAGAGTACTAGCTCTTACAGAAACTTGTTTGGTTGAGAGAGATCCAGCTACCTATAACATTGCAACTTTGAAACCTCTAGGAGAGGTAAGAGGCAACCTTTATTAATGCTACTTGAAACAATTTGAAGTTCTAAAAGGTGATAATAGAAATTTAATAATGTATATAAGATGGCCTCAATCTGCAGAGTAGATGAATAGCGCAGCTTCATGAACATGATCCTTTGCTCTTATGGGTTCTTTTAGGTATTTGCAATAGTGTGTGACTGTGAAAATCCACAGCTCTTTACCATTGAATTTATCAAAGGACAAATCCGGAAATACTCTTCAACAGAAAGGTAACTGGAGCTCATGTGGGTTAAATTCAAATGGAAGTTGTTGTTCCAATCTAATCTGTCTCCCTAAGTTCTGAGGCTTGAAAGTGTTAACTAAAAGCCTTGCTATTCTAGTGGTCTGCCTCCTACAAATCTTGATTTGTTGCAAGATCTAAATCTCTCCCTATACTTTCATCTCTCCTTTAAATGTTTAGAAGGTTTCTGATAATCATATAATGGGGGTGAACAAGTTAGATACAGCTTGTTTCTCCTAGGCAAGGTCCTTCTGCATTTGTTGTACTTGGTTATGCACTGTATGTGAGAGAAGGAAAGAAAGCATAATTAACATGGGAATGTGAAGGTTATAAGACTAAGCCATGCAGACAGCTCATAGGATTTATTTGATTCTATTTAAAACAACCAACAGAATAGTCTGAGTGCACATGCAGTTGTAATGCAGTCTAATCCCACTAAGTGAGGTTTTGCAGAAGGTACAGGGATGAATTGATTCACAACCTGTAACTCATTCACAGATAATCTACAGTTGATCTCCTTTAGTGAAAGACTGCAACTGGCTATATTTGGTGCAAGACAGCTCTGTTCTTATAGTGAGGAAAGCAACACTTGAAAGTTAGCAACTTCTTTCTCTAGAGCTGTAGCTGTTAACTTAGTATCATTGGTAGATGATACTAAGTGTTTCTGCCATGCTCTCTTATTTTCCTTAGTTCTTCTGGATCATTTTTCTGATCTAAGGGATCTAAATCTTATTGGTGGTATGTCTTTTCCCAACCCAGAGAATCTCTCTTGGCTAGCTTGCTGGATGGAGTGAGAGCTTCTGGTAATAGAGATGTCTGTGTGAAGATGACTTCCACGCACAAAGGCCAGCGTTGGGGATTACTCAGTATGCCTGTAGATGAAGAAGTAGAGAGCCTTCATCTGAGGTTTTTGGCTGCTCCTCCAAGTAAGCTAGCATTTATTACATGGTTTTATATGGTTTTATAGGGCTCTTTAAAATATACAGTAACTCTTAATCAGATACTGTGTACTCAGCTCTTTTGTTATGTCTTCCTGCAGATGGCAACTTTGCAGATGCTGTGTTCAGGTTCAATGCTAACATTTCCTATAGTGGGGTACTGCATGCAGTAACACAAGATGTAAGAATAAATTCTCTGCCCATCCTCTTATTATGTTGTTAATGCATGAAGGTATTAATAACTCTTTTTTTTTTTAAACCAGGGTCTTTTCTCTGAAAATAAGGAGAAACTGATTAATAATGCCATAACAGCACTACTCTCACAAGAGGGAGATATTGCAGCATCTAATGCAGAGCTTGAAAGCCAATTTCAAGCAGTAAGAAGACTAGTGGCTTCAAAAGCAGGCTTCCTTGCCTTTACTCAGCTTCCAAAGTAAGAAAGAAGTCTCCTAAGCTTGGAAGTAGTAGGTAAAAACTGAGTTTGGGGGCTCTTGTCTGATCTCTAAAGCTGACCACTTGAGTGGACCACTTCTGAAAAGGGCTGGAAGGCTATGGTACGTACCACTTTCAGTAGTGCAAGACTGCAACAGGCTCTGGTGTGAATTGAGAATCCCAAGTGGTCAGTTGGATGTAGAGCTAACTTTTTATCATTGCTTAGTAGTCTAAGAACCAAATATGACCTTTTTTAGAAGACTTCTTAAAACAAACTTCAACCGTCCTTGAAGTAGGCAGTTCTTCACTATCACCTTCAGTTCTAAACGAGATAAAAAGTTGATATTAGAAAGTTAAGTTATGCTCCTGTAGTAAGGACAGACGACTACTTAAGGCTATGGTGCAACTGCATGCTCTGAAGAGTAGCACATAGAAGTCTGAGACACTTAGAAGTTACAGGGGGAAGTGTCAGTAGTGCTCTAAACTACTAATTATACAAACATTACTGTGATCTTAGTGAAGGTGCTCTCAGTATATTGTTAACAGTGAAGTCAATATTATGTCTTCCTACCAAAGAATCACAGACTAATGTGAACTTCTGAGTTCTGGCTTGCTAAATCACATGCGGGCAGGGTTTTAATCTTAACTTTAAGACTTCTGTTTCATCTCATTGTGATGTTTTTGCTTCCCCCACCCCTTCAAAAGATTTCGGGAACGTTTAGGAGTGAAGGTTGTAAAAGCTCTCAAGAGGAACAATGATGGAGTAACCCATGCCTCTATTGATATGCTCTGTGCTCTTATGTGTGTAAGTATTAAATTGCAGTATATCTCACTCTGGAATGTGTGAACTTCAGACTACTAAAAAAATGTAGAAATAGGGACTGCAAGTTAACTTGCAGAATGCTCAAGCGTGAAATGACTTGTGATGTAATGGCTTCCTGGTGAACTTGAAATAGGATGTGGTGCCCATAATCTTGTGTTAGCTGTTTGTCAAGGCTTTTGGGGACTACAGCTGTTAAGAATTGAGGCTTGAAATGTGACTGCACTGTGAATATTCTTTTTTTATAGCCCATGCATGATGACTATGACTTGAGGCAGGAACAGCTGAACAAAGCTTCTCTCCTTTCTTCAAAGAAGTTTCTAGAAAACTTGCTAGAAAAATTTAATTCCCATGTGGTAAGTCAGACTATGAAATAACTTTGAAGTGTTTTTTCTAATTACTATGAAAATATTTATATCATAATGGAATATATCTTTGAATATCTTACTGCCTAGAATTAAAGCGCAGGAAATGCAGCGATATCTGGCCCTGAAAATTGTTCTCAGGGCTTGATGTAGACAAGTTAGAGTCAAACTGTCTGTACTGCAGAACTTTAGGACGCTCACTGTAGCAATGTTTTCAAGTTTAATAGGGAGATTGGGTATTCCTGTTAAATTCCATGAACTGAAAGGATAGTGTGAATAGGTAATTCAGTCTTAAAACTAGAAAGTAGCTTGCAGCATACTGATGTCATGAGTCTCTTGGAGTCATGTTGATGTCATGCTCTTGGAGTCAATCCTTTGTCACAGAGTATGACAGTGCCCTGATATGTGTTGAACTTGTAGTTCCTGTTTGTAGATAGTATTTTGTGGTATGAAAGGGAAGAGTACTTTTAATGTAAATACTGAATAAAACTTGCATGAGTGCTCTTTTGCACAAGAAATGCTGTATTTGTATTACATACCTCACTTCTGATTTCAGGATCATGGGACAGGTGCCCTAGTAATTAGTTCACTTTTGGACTTCTTGACGTTTGCCCTGTGCGCTCCATATAGTGAGACTACTGAAGGACAGCAGTTTGACATGTTGTTGGAAATGGTGGCATCTAATGGGCGAACACTATTTAAGCTATTTCAGGTAAGACTTCACATTCTTGCTATATGGAATGGGAATGATTTCGTTCCTGCAACTGTCTAAAAATAAAGACTCAATTTCTTAAGGAGAGGAAACATTAGTGTTACTCATATCTGGCATTACAAACAGTGTTATGAGAGGCCTTGAGCAGTCAGTCAGTGAATCTGAACTGTTCCCTTGTTCTTCTGGAAGACAAAGTGTGCCTTCCATTAAGGTGGGTGAGTTTTGGGGGCCTGTTGCTTTAGCTTCAGGTGTCAGTTTGGGGTGGTTATTCTACAGTGAATGATATGTCAAATCATTCCAAAGCAGAGTGCATAAGAATTGTGGTTAGTTGTGTTTTTTTTTTTTTTTCTTTTCTTTTTTTAAATCTTAAAATGCAGGGTAAAACTAAGCCAGATTCAGGAGACAACAGATCTTTGTCTTAAAGAATCTGTCACCTTTTGTTTTCCTCTCAGAAAAGTAAAAGCAGCTCCCTCTTCAACAGTAAACCTCTAAGGATTCTTGGATTTTGGCTAAAGTTGATAACTTCTTCCTGTAAGAACAGGAATGTTCTACTGTTCATTGGATACTGTCTGACACAAGCTGGCACTATCAGTGAGTTTCCCCCAGCACTATTCCAGCATCCTTGATATACGCCTCTTCCTTGCCAAGAAGTCCGGGTGATAGTTGCATAGCAGACTTTTGTTTGAAGATGCATGCTAGGAACTCTTCCTGTAACTTGGGGTTAGCTTTCAGAAAACTTGAAAGGGTTTACTTCCTGCATAAAGCTGGAGTCAAAACAGTGTAGATGAGTTGAGGAAGCTGAATTGCAGATGATCTAATGTTCAAATTCTGAACTTGGATAATTATTTTACAAACTTTCTCTTGTAGCATCCTTCCATGGCAATTGTGAAAGGAGCAGGTTTGGTAATGAAGGCAATAATAGAGGTGAGGCATTTCCTAAATGTTACCTGGGACAGTATACTAAGTGTGAATTGTTTTTTTTTCAAAAGCAAAACTGCAGTTTTGGCTTACCAGAATAGTCAATGCTTATGTTAGCTGTTGGGGGGGAGGAGGGAAGGAACAGAACACCTGCTTAATTGTGAGTTTTAACACAGCAACTTGCTTTCTTACACTTCAGGGGGTTGGCAGGCACGTGAGTTGGGACATCAGGGTGGTGCCTTGCATGTTTTCGTATTGTAGTCAAGGTTTGGCTGTTTATCTTAATGGTATGTAGCTCAGTCACACGCCTCAGCCAGCAGATTTCTGCATGTTGAAGGGCTCACAAAGAGGAGAAGCCATATTTCTTGGGATCTTATTGATGCACTGCCAGATACAATGGGTCTGGGATTTCCAGGCAGCTGTCCTAGAGCAGGCTAGTGATGTCAGCCTCTTTTCTTGCACTTCTTGCTTCAGTCAAAGATTTGGCTTTGTTAACTTCCATACCAGAGCTACACCATGATGTATGGGCCAAGTCCATACTTACAGGCCGCTCGCGACTGTTGCGGGGTGTCCTTGCTAACTGACTCTCGGCACTTCCTGTGTTGAAATTCAGGGCTTAGGTTTTTGCCTCAGTGTGTCACAATGGCTTATGTATCTGAATCACATCTAGTACTTTCTTGGAATGGAAGTGAATGAACACTTGAAATAGAGATACTATAAATCTGCAGGCTTCCATTGGTATACCAGCTACTGTTAGCCCGAAGATGCTATGCTGTTTGTTAATACTTCTGTCATTCCAACTATAGCTGGACACGGGCAAGTAAAGATGCAATGAAAACTTACTGTATCCATAATCATTCATTGCAACAGCATATCTCGACTGAGAGACTGTTTTATTCATGTGGCTTTATAAACCAAGCAGCAGTAGTTATTCTTGGAAATGTTACCTGTTGAATAAAGTCAAGCAGCAAGCAATTACTTGACTGCATGCTTTGTTTAACTCTAGCTTGCAACTGCAGTGTGGAAGTGACACTTGTAAATGTAGTACTGATTTCTTGAACTGTGATGGAAGATACTTCATGCATCTTATTCTACCCAGCTATTGTCCTCATAGGCCTAACTGCCAATATTCTGGTCCATAGCTTTACTACAACTTTGATCAGTTGCAGTTGAGAACTTGCTAAATAAAGCCCCTCACATTGTAGCTTCTGGCTATTAGTTGATATAGTTGATGGTCAAGAAGGTTTTAGAACTGTAGATTAAGATAAAAGCAGCCTAACTAAGATTCTTTCTCTAGTAATCATCTTGCCCTGTTTCCAAAGGAAGGAGACAAAGAGATTGCTACCAAAATGCAAGATCTTGCCCTCAGTGAAGGTGCCTTACCTCGTCATTTGCACACTGCTATGTTTACAATAAGCACAGATCAGAGGATGCTTACAAATAGGTATGTCAGTCTCACTTGATATATTATGCTTAAAGTCTTAAGTGATGGCCTAGCTAAGGTTAGAAATTTTGAGAGTTCAGGAAGAACTTGCAATTCTTCAGGGTAAGATTCTCTTCAGGAGTTGGTATACTTAAACTGAGCAAGCTTCACTTGAGACTGCAGCCACTTTAACTCATTTTTTCCTTTGCCAAAATGGGACTTTGGTTAGTTATATAGTAAAGGTTCTTGGGTCTTTTTTTCCCTCCGAAGATGTCCAGAGGAAGAAAAGGCAAGTAGAATGTCAAACTTATAAATGAAGTTGAAGCTTTTACACCACTGTACAAATCCTGATATGCACACCTCAGTCATTTTGTATGCAGTTGCGGTCACCCGTATCTTCTGAGTGAAAAAGTCTCCTCATAAACAAATTATTTCATGAATTTCAGTGAGTAGAATTCGAGCTGTGAGACTGGGCCTGAGATCATGCTAAAGAAGATGAGAGTGATCATTTGATTATTCCTCCAAGATTAGGAATGTGCAGCTAAAGTGTCTATAAAGTGCTGAAAACAGCTATTGAGCAATGTAATGACATGTGAGACTTGTTGCCATCATATGTCATTCTGAGGAGAGCTAGTATGACTGCAGATTTCATACTAGTTTGGTTTGGACCTACTTATGACTGGTTTGTAAGTGGTTCTTTTGATTCGTAGTATTAGAAGAATCCTGGTGACAGTGTTAACAGAAAATGTTACTTGGCATAGAAGGCAGGCTCCTGAAAAAGGCTTTCCTAGCAAATAACTGATCTTCAGATAGAGTAATTAATAGTTCTTACTCTAATTTTAACTGTAGTGTAAGATCGACTGGATGAATTTACACTTGGTCATTAGATGTTTAGTTTCTGCTCTATTACTCAAGTGTTCTTCTGAGGTCTAGATCAAAAAGCATGTGCTGCTAATGTTCCGCTAACTTCACTAGAACTTCTTAAAGGCAACACTTCAAAGCATGCAAGCATATACTTGAACTGGAACCATCTAATGCTTTGTGCCCTTGCTCACTTGAAGTAGCCATCTTCATTTTGTCTGCATGGTAAGGGTAGAAATTTAGTGGGTAAAACACTGCTAAAAATATTAACTTGTGGTTTGTTCATTTTAATGGCTTTTTCAGGCAGTTAAGTAGACATTTGGTTGGCCTCTGGACAGCTGAGAACAAAACTGCTATGAACTTGTTGAAACGTATTTTGGTGAGTAAAAATGGGATATGGAGTGGGGAAAGAATAAAATTTGAGAGCTCATAATATTACAGAACTTGGAATAGGCTATGTAGTAGGAACCTCCTTCCTCCCTTTTGAGGGAGAAGTTTAACATGGGAGCTGAGCAGTCGGCACCTGCTATTGAAGGATATTGATGGCAGTATGAAGCTTCTCAAAGACTTCTGAGAGAGAGTATTCCACTACTCACTCTCTCATGACCTTAAAATGCTGCCTGATGCAATCAAAAGCTAATGTCTGGCATTCTTTCTTTTTCTGTTGAAAGAACAGAAGTGCAGAAGATAGGGTAAAGAATACCTCTAATGCTTAGTGCCAATAAGAAATTAAGGTAGCCATTCTCTTTATCCTTTCATGTCTATCCAACTTCAGTTGCTTATAGCACTACTAAGTTTATACACTAGCTGATACTTCTGACTATTCACCCTTACAGCTTTCAGAGAAGTTCTGGCTTGAGTTGCTTCAGTGAAGCAAGGAATACTTAAAAGTGCGGGTGGGAGGGGGGTGCCAGTTTTTAGATTCAAAATAGCAGGTCTTGCATTTCTGGCAGTGCAGACTGTTCTGATGCTGGTCACTGTCTTCTTGAAGGCTTGGTCAAATTAGACTATCTTAACCATTGTGTTGCATGCAGCACTCAACCTGTATGAGAAGATATGGATGGATTCTAGAGTTTGTTCATTTTCTTCAATATTACTGTAGGATCAGCTCTCTTCTTCCTGTAGTCTTTAGCTTACTTATCTGCTCCTTTAAAAAACGAAATACAGGCAAGAGTTCCACTGCACTGAAGCTAATTCTGTGCATTTACTGAGATGGTTCTGTTGGGGGTAGTGGCATTCCATTAATAAAAACAAAGCTGCTGTATCTCTACATATTTTGTTCAAATTCACTTATTTCAAACAGTATTATTATTTTATGTATCTAATGTTGCTCGATGTGATGGTTTCTCTTCCATAAACCATGTGCATTTACACCAGTTCTAAATTTTAAGCCACCAGGTTTGCTGGCATACCTTGACAGTGCTGATCCTGTTCCTGAAAAAGATGCTGATAGGATGCATGTTAGAGATAACTTAAAAATTGCAACTGTAAGTAAATGTAGTTGTCTTGCCTCCTCTGTTTGCTAAATGCATCGTCTTAGAAACTCTTCTAATACTGCTGCTTGGGTATTGCGTTGGTCTGTATCAAACATTCTAATAGAAATGCAACTATAAATTACTAATGTTTTTTTTTCCCCCCCTGCAGGACCAGTATGGCAAATTTAATAAAGTGCCAGAATGGCAGAGATTAGCTGGAAAAGCTGCAAAAGAAGTTGAAAAATTTGCCAAAGAGAAGGTGGATCTAGTTTTGATGCACTGGAGGGATAGAATGGGCATAGCTCAAAAAGAGGTAAAAGTACTTGAAGCTATTTGCTTACAGCAGTTTGACTCTAAATGCAGAGAGGCACATTTATTAGTTACTGTCAAACTTCCTTCTGACTTCATGTGGTTGTAGAAGTGCGGGGACTTGTGAGACCACACAGTTCTGCGTACTGTTGATGAACTTTTTCGTCTATGTGCCTCTCTTCTAAGATTACTACACAGGAAAAATTCCTTAACTTTGCAAGAACGGCCTCAACTATATTTAGGAGAAACTGTATATTCTTTGTATCTGAAATATTCACTTTGTATGCTGATGGTGTTTAAGTTATGGAACCTACTTGAAAAAACTCGGTGCTGCCTTAGATTTTCTGCAATAGAATTTCTTAGTCATAGTCATAATCACTTGAGTGAGTTTGAAGCTGCAGTCGGTATCTCAGTGTTTAAATTACAGCATAGGAGTGTGTATAAAACCGAGGCTAAAATCAAAATGATAAGCATCTGTCTTGATCTGAGGCAACTAGGATATCTCAAGGATCACTAGAATTCTTACTCTGAGTGTCCTTTCATACATAATGTGACAACAAAAGTGACAAATTCTGAACCATGGGGTTTCCTTATTTTCCTTAGTCCCCTGACTAAGCTTAGTTTTTATGTACTCTGGAAATGAAAAGTTCTTTGTATATAAGGAAGGATGAAAAGAGCAGTGTATTGCAGTGTATTGAACATGCCTGTCTTTATTGCACTTTCTCTAGTGTAACTATACACTTGAATTTAGGAAGACTTTAACTTGGCAAAATGTAGTTTAAGTTTCAGGTAGACTGGTGTGGAAGTTTGACAGGTAACTTTTCTGGAATTGTGGTGAACTAGGCTCAAAATGAAGTATGAACAGGCAAACATAGTTGTGGTGGAGGAGTGAATTGTCCTAGGTAACCTGATTCCTGCATTGCACTGCAGAATGTTTTGTATCATGAGTGGCTGTAGCATCTTTAAACATCCTATCTAGATACTGGGTTTAAACAATTGCTTTTTCTATCTGTGGAGTTCTGAGCTGTTGAATTTGACATAAAGAATTCATGCAAGTGTAGTTCGGAAAGGGCTGTAGAAAGTTTGATATTACCACTCTGAAGTACTTCAATGGCTGTGGCTTGTTAAATATTCCTTTTCTTTTTCTTCCAACTTCCCAATCACAATCAGGACAGAAACAATATGGTGAGTCTGTATCTCTCTGCTACTTGTGTGGATTATGTTGCTCTGGCTCTTGCCTGCATGTGATCATCTAGAGTACTATGCTGATTTCATGCTTGGTCAAACTAGGGAACCTTTCAGTGGCTGAGTCAAGTGTTTGACTTTGTTTTTGTGCCTTGCTCTAATTTCCTTTCAAGAGTGCAGAGCAGCCCTGGTGTGGGTTTTCCCCTCCATCAGCTTCAGAGTGCCAGTCTTACTGCCTTGAGAGACAGGCCTAGCTCTGCTTGTGGTTTAGCTTGGTGCTAAAAGTACTGTTCTGTTGCCTGGTTGGTGTATGCATGCAATACAGAATATTGAAACATGCTGGCTTAAACTGTCAGTCTTGTTAGCATTCTCAAGAGTGCTAACGGTGATGGGAATTAAGCTTTTATCAATGAGGGATAACTTGCTTTTAAACAAATGGCTTGTTAAACAGCTGAAAGTTTCTCTGGCATAAATTTACTTAATTTGGTGTAAATAGCACTTGTGAAAGTCTGTTGCTACTTACTAGAAGAGGAGAACTTATTAATGAGGTCTAAGTTAAGGTGTGCCTTTTCCGAAGGAATGCTAAATTTATTTTAAAAGGGGGAAAAGGAGAGTACCTGTTGCTATCAATATCTTAAACTTGGTTCTTTTGCAGAACATCATTCAAAAGCCAGTAATACTAAGGAAACGAAGGCAAAGAATAAAAATAGAAGCAAACTGGGATCTCTTCTATTACAGGTAAAACTTTAATCACCTGTATCAGAGCCCATTGTATTTGTTTTATTTGGCTGGATATTTTGGTTAATATCTACTGAGTTGCCATGATTTGCTTCCAATTACTGTCTGCCTTGAAACAGTGTAGGTACTTTGTAACAGCAACTTCTGAGGAATGAAATGCTAAAATCTGGGGGGATTTAGCTCCCCTTTAGGAAAGGGGGGGGACTTGAAAAGCTTATCAACTGTGATCATGTAAGCTGCACATGCAGCTTCAGCATGATGCTGAAGACTAAGCAAAGTATCCCTGAAAGTTATAGTAGTGGGTTGGTGCATTGACCTGTAAGCTACTTGGTACCTTTTCACTTTGGAATTGGAATAAAAGTATGTAAGGCAGACCAACAGAAAACATGTGGATGTTAGATTTCAAGTAGTGTCGTAAGTCTTAAGCGTGACTTGCTTACCTGTGAGTCTTACAAACATCAGAATTTTCAGGGGAGGGGCCCCCTTCTGAAAAGGGGAGTATCACCTCAGTCTAGCTGGAATGTTATGCTAAGTGGATTAGTAAAGATAGACCATTCATCAAACTTACAAAAGCTAGATCGGGGAAATTCAGTGAACTTGGCTTGATTCAGTGCTTAATATGTCTAAAGGACAGGTAGTATAGTCCTGTTTAAGTACTATCCTCAGTTTCTGGACATGAATGCTGCTTTGTAGTTGCCACTAAAACATCAACTCTCTTGTAATGCTTGAGAGACATCAACTTCTATTTTTCCTGCATGAGCTACTCTTACAGCATGTTTGATATGTATCTATCTGCTGCCTTGGAGTACTGTTCACTTTTAGCTTTTACTGGCAGATACGGTGCATAACTAGCAAGACTTCTCCAGTGCATGAACTATCTGCAACTAATTGAGCCAAAAAAAGTGACAACAGGCATGCTTTAACTTATGCTGACCTATATGACTCTGACTATACAAGCGAATAGCCGTATTTAACAAACTAGGTGCAACTACTCGTACCTTCTACATAAGGTCTGCTAGTGCTCATCCTCTCTAGTTTGCCTGCTGAGCATTGCTTGTGGCCTTTCAGATAATGTTTGAAGGGCTTAAACTATAACTTCTCTCCTAGGTTTCTTCAGGATCATGCTAGATCAAACTTGATTTGGAACTTCAAAACACGGGAAGAACTGAGAGATACTCTTGAGTCTGAGATGAGAGCATTTAATATTGACAGAGAACTTGGTAGTGCTAGTGTCATCTCATGGAACCATCAGGAGTTTGAGGTAAATGACTATGTATGAAAGCCTGCATATGTAAAATACAGCTACTTTAAATGTCCTCTTTCTGTGGTTTGTGGGGTTTTGTTTGTTTGTTTAAACTACCTGAGTGAGTCTTGTGTTGACAGTCTGACTGCAAGGTAGAATTGTTTTGGGGGTTATAGAGTAAGGGGCTAATATGTTGACCTTGAGGCTATGGACACACATCACTGGTCAGTGTCACTCTGTAAGGCTGGAACCTCTTCAGCCTGACATGGCCTTGTAGAGACAAATCAAGGGTTCTGATTAGTGCTTCAACACTTTCATAAGAAAGAGCTTAACTGATATTACATTGATGTCTGGAGAAGTCACACTTGATTGATGGAGCATGCTAAAGAACTTGCTTTTAGGTTGCTTGGTAAGTCACTTCTTCCTGATGGCAAGCTCCCTGAGCTTTACTTCTGTCTCAATTATTCTGAGGCCATTAAATACTGGGTTGCCAAGTTGTAAATAGCTTATGGAGCTAAAAGCATGCTGCTCTGTAGCACTGAAGTTACTGTTTTCGTTCTAGTAACAGTAGTGCTGAAGTCGAAGTGCTATTACAGGCGTCTGCAAAGCAATTGGTATCACTCTAATTGGTGGTGGTGGGGGGGGGGTTTGAAAACAACTTGCAAGATGTTTTCCAGTAATGTGCTAGTAAATGCTTCCTGTGACTTGCTCTTATCTCCAATGCTGTTACATTTTTCACATAGCTATTTGTGCATTTAACCTGTAATGCTGAAGCAAAACAAGATACTTCAGCAGTAAAATATTCTTGGACACTCTCAGTGCCAACCTTGTCACAGTACAGCTTTCTGGTTAAAATTGGAGTGGAGGAGTACTAGGTTGTTTTGTTTTGTTTTGTTTTTAAAAAAAAAAAAAAAAAAAGCCCTGCTGCTCTTGAGGAACTTGCAGATGTCACATTCTTTCAGATTTGCCAAAATAGTTGTCAATGTAATGCTTCTAAGAGGAAGAACTATTGTATATTTTCCCTCTACCTGCTGTCACACAGCTACAGACTACTTACCATCGTGCAATACCTGGCTAAATTTAAATCAGTACTTTTGTACTGACATCTAGGTAATCAAGATTTCTTCAGGTATCGATCGGACACAAGACTTCTAGGCACCCTAGCCTGTCATCTTTTCCCCAAATGTACTATTTAGTTGGAAGAAGTAATATCGTATCCTGGGCTTTACCCGTGTCCTTTAAAAGTCATGCTTTTTGCAGTGCTACTGTGGGGTGTTGGTGTGCATAAAACACGTGATCTGTGCTTTGCAGGTGCTGATTGGAGCAATATCAAAAGCGCAGACCTGAAACTTTTGATACAGGCATCTCATCTGCGTTTTGCACTTGCATGTGGCTCGTCCCACTGTAACATATCACTAGTGTTCCTGCAGTTACAATTCAGAAGGTTTTGGAACTGGCTTGAGGCAGGCTTTTGTAACATGGGGTTTGAATAGCTGCTGTCTGAGGCTTGCTCAGTTAAAATGAAGCCTTTATCAGGTTATGTCTTAAGTGCTTGAACTAACTACATAGCAGTGACTGAAGGCTTCTCTGCAAACTGTGGAACCTGATAACTTGCCAAGGTGAATGCCTGCTCAGGAGAGCTCTGGAAGGGTACCAGTTTTGAGACCTCTTTATGTGCTGTGGTCAAATCTGTAGGTTGCTTAACATGGCCTCATGATAACCAGTGGCTTGCAGACCACAGATCGGAACAGCTACTGTAGAGAGTGGCTTTTGTGGTATCTTAGAGGCACCTCTTGAAGTGCTGCGCCAAATGCTTAAAACCATTAAACCTAACCATATCCTTTTAAACATTTAATGTAGTTACTGTGAATTTAATGATAGTTCTCACTGTGCAATTTTACTTTAGGTTCCTGCTGTACATACTGATGCCTCTAGGCTTTAATTACCTAGCATACTAGCTATTACTACCAGTAATTATGTGATGCTTATGTTTCTTACTTGTGTAGCATTACAATACCTCGCAATGGGAAAACTACTTATTAAAGCTTGAGTCACTGGATATATCACGTATTATCCAAATTTAGTTACTTAAAAAAAAAAAAAAATCTGAGAGTAGAAAAAAGTTCCTCTAGAGGCTAGAAGCTAGGATTTTGCTAAGACTGGAAACTTCTTTGTTTCTGGGGAGCAGTAAAAGCTTACAGCCTAATGCCTTAGATTTGTGTACTTCAACAGCAAATTTGCAAAGGATTTCAATCTTCCTCCTATTATAGGAGGAGCTTATTAATCTTGGTGAGGGTATGGATACAAGTAAATACAGTATTACACAAGCAAGAAGCGAAGGAAAACAATGCTTATCTTTAACTTATTTTCATGTTATAGGTAAAATATGAGTGCCTTTCTGAAGAAATAAAAATAGGAGATTATTATCTGAGGTTGCTACTTGAAGAAGATGAAACTGAAGAGAGTGGAGCAATCAAAAAATCGTGAGCAATTATTAAAGTCTTCTCTTATTCTGAAGCTCTTTGTTTCCTCCACTAAAATTTCACCTCTTTCTTAGGTATGAATTCTTCAATGAACTCTACCATCGCTTCTTGCTTACCCCAAAAGTGAATATGAAGTGCTTATGTCTGCAAGCACTAGCCATTGTTTATGGAAGGTGTCATGAAGAAATAGGCCCATTTTCTGATATCAAGTACATTGTTGGGATGTTAGAAAGGGTAAGAATTATTTTAAATGACTTGATGTAGTACTACATGGCTAGTTCAGACCATGTTCAGGCCCTTCAGGTTGCTCTGAAACCTGTGTTTTGATTTTTACAGCATAATGCTTTAGACTTGTGCACTTCAACAGCAAATTTACATAGGATTTCAATCTTCCTCCTATTGTAGGAGGAGCTTATAATCTTGGTGAGGGTATGGCTACAAATAAATATTTGAGAATGTGAGGCTGAATATTTTTTCATGATATCACTAAGTGTTCCTAATATCTCCCTGTGACTCAGTTGAAGCTTTGTCAACAAACTGCTGATCATAAAGATATTCCAAACTAGTCTCTTCATATATGCAGTTTTTGGCCTTGCCTGACTTTATAGCCTGTATAGAAGTGGAGTGTAAAGGAACTTGGTGGGACACTTACTTTCTACTTTTGAAAAATGCGGAAGAATAAAACTCTTGAAGAGCCTTGTTCCAGGTCATCTTATTTGGAGATGCAGACTTCAAGAGCAGTAGCCACAATGCCACACTAATGAAATGGTAGCTTAGATGGACATGCACATAATAGATTGGATTTTAGTGGTAGCTGCTTTAGCCATTAATAGTGTCTTTGTAAATCATGCCTGACAACTGATATAGCTTGTAAAAAAAAAATGCATTTCCATGTAGTCTGAAGACAGAGTTCTCTGCTAACGCTAGTATGAGGTTTTAGTTTTGTTTGTTGTAATTTAAACTCAACCAATACAGTCTCTTGTTACTCTAGCTTGAGTCTTGGAATAGTCTCACTAGGGAGTAACATCAAAGACCTATTCTGTCTGCTGGCTGAAAGCAGTTTCTCTTCCCTTGTTTAACTGGCTCCCTGACAAATCCAAGCACTCTCCCTCCAAATAGAAGATTACTTAGCAAAAAAGTGGGTTTAAGTGTCAGATGCAGAGGAACAAAGGGAATAGTGGACAGGAACAAGACTTTTCCACTTCCGTGACAACAAGCTGTTAAGTTTATTAGCTGTGCATGACACTGCTCTTAACAGCTGACAGTTTATTCCAGGCATGAAAATAAAGTAAATGGGTCTTTGCAGGTGCAAGTGTATTGACTCTTGAAGGTAACTTCTGATAATATATGCTATCAAATGTTGTTCTCTTCTGTTGCAATAGTGCACTGATAGGCTTGAGCGGGACAGACTGATACTGTTTCTCAACAAGCTGATCCTTAATAAGGTAAGAGACATGTATTTAATTCCTGAATCTTTTGATTGTATAATTTCTTCTTACTGAACTAATCTTCCAGGGTTAACTTCAGCAAAAATTTAAGTCTTGTTGCATAGTGGAGGCAGGTCTTTAGAATGTAAACATTTGCTGCAGTGTTCTGGGGTATGGTAGCTACTACCTGCTGGTTGGAAAGCTGAAGAAGTGTGTAGACTTTGATAGGTGTGCCATATTAGGTGCGTCAGAGAATTCTCTGACTCTTCTCATGGTTACTTCTGACCTGGATGAAACTGTTCACTGACCTGTTCAAAACTGTACTTGTAAAAACTTGTCTGGAAAATACTCATGTTAACTCAATGCATTCATTCACAGAAAAATGTGAAAGACCTCATGGATTCAAATGGCATTAGAATCCTTGTGGATCTGCTCACTCTGGCACATCTTCACACAAGCAGGGCTACAGTCCCACTGCAAGTATGTGGTCTTTAACTACTCTGTGCTCCCCACTCCCACCCCCAACCCAGAAATTTAAAGGATATAGTTTTTTTTTAGTATTGTCTTTTTAGCAATGTGATAGTTAGAATGAAACTAATTATAAACATCAACTTCTAGAGCAATGTGATTGAGGCAGCACCTGATATGAAGAGAGAGAGTGAAAAAGAATGGTACTTTGGCAATGCTGACAAAGAAAGGAGTGGTCCTTACAGCTTTCAAGAGGTACCTCTCTGCTGCTTTCAAGCTTGATAAATACTTCCATTTTGATGACAGGGTGTGTTCTGAAGTTGTAAATGATAGAAAACTAAATAATGCAAAACAATACTCAAAGTAACTGTTCAAGGATTAAAGCTAGAGAACAGTCCTAATCTTATGTGGATAAAGATTTGATTTGTTGTGCCAAAAATACAGTTCTCTAAGGCATAGAGAAGGCGGGACCAAAGACCTGATTTTGAAACAAGCGCTTACAACAGTTGTTACGACAGTTACTATGCAATGTCAGAGCTTAGTTTCTGATACAGATTTTAACTTGTCTCTGAGTTTTCAGTAGTCTAAACTCTTCTCATGATACCTCAGTTGTGATGCACCATTTTATTGATTTGGCTTCTCTAAATTAGAAGTGATAGGTCATTCTCCTGTTATATGCAGGTGTTTTGAGGGAGGAAATGTAGAAAAAGGGATGGAGATACAGTTTGGGAAAAATCATACAAACCTTTTCTAGAGAGTCTGAAGAGACAGGAAAAGCTTTGACTATTACTAATAAAATAGCAGACATGCTAACATCTCAGCAGCTCTTCCTACCAGCAATTGAAAGAGTAAATGCAGTGAATACTGCCTTTTTGGTAAGGCTGCCTACCCTTCCATGCCCTTGTTCCATGAGGAAAACAGTTGCAAGTGATGCTTAGAAATAAACAGGTCCACTCCATGTTTATTGACTGTTGTGAATGTGTTGATTTCATGCAATCATTGTAAAAATCTGTCTTACAGCTGTAAGAAGCTTATGATTCTGGGTGTTTAGGAGCAGAGATGGTTGAATGCTTGAATTGACTAATACGTCTCTAACCTTGCAATAGATGCAGGAACTTTGGGACAGTGGAAAGCTGACTTCAAAAACACGTTGCTGGGCTCAGGGTATGGATGGCTGGCGACCATTGCAGGTCATCCCTCAGCTGAAGTGGTGCTTGCTAGCCAGTGGCCAGGCTGTGTTGAATGAGACAGACCTTGCCACACTTATACTCAACATGCTGATAACAATGTGTGGATACTTTCCCAGCAGGTAAGCACTAATTTTTCAGTGGAAGTGGTTAACTTTCTCTGGTGCATATATATATTCTTAGAATCAGAGTAATACATAAATCTTCTGTATTTAAAGAACCTCTTCCACAGTAGTACCAAGTCTTAAATTCTGTAGGCAAATACAAAGTTTCTAAATGAGACAAAGTATTAATATTGTGATAGTAATTGCAGAAGAACGCATGAGCAATGCTCATAATGCGCAAGGCAGTCCCTTTTTTTAAGATGGAAATAAAGCTGCTTTAATATATGATATTAAACCATGCTTAGCAAGTCTGTCCAGTTAAACACAATGAAGAAGTGAATAGTGACACTGAATATGATCTTGAGGGCCTGGTACTTACAGCTTACTAAAGCTGCCCTTTCTTGAAGGAAAGGACATGTCTATGCTTACTGTTGTACCACTTTTTTTTTAGGGATCAAGACAATGCTATTATAAGACCTCTGCCTAGAGTGAAAAGGCTGCTATCAGATAGTACTTGTCTTCCTCATATCATTCAAGTAAGTGATTTTTTTCAAAAATGCATTAAAATCAGTATGAATGAGACAAACCTTGCCACACTTGCACTCAACATGCTGATAACAATGTGTGGATACTTTCCCAGCAAATAAACACTAATTTTTCAGTGGAAGTGGTTAACTTTCTCTGGCATGGAGCAGACTTGGAGTGGGTTATTTTCAGACTGAAATTCTTTAACTGAAGTATTCTTATAAGTTGGCAGTTTGTCCCAATACTGAATTGATTGAAACTTGTTTTTGACTAGGTAACTCACACAGCTCAAACAGCTAATACAAATGCTCATTTTCTTTGATTTCAGCTGCTGTTGACTTTTGATCCTATCCTTGTGGAGAAAGTTGCTATATTGTTGTTTCATGTCATGCAAGATAACCCCCAGTTACCTCGTTTCTATCTGAGTGGAGTATTCTTCTTTATCATGATGTATACAGGTTCCAATGTGCTTCCTATTGCAAGGTGAGAATGAGAATACTTAAGTACCTTTTGACTGGTTGTGCTAAAAGGGCTGTTACTCTAAATGTGGTTCTCTGGGACCAGCAAGTGAATGTGAGTGGTTGGCTTGGCTGTGTGGATGTGATTCTTCGAGAGGTTGTTTGCCTAGGAGGGAAAGAGGGCATGTCTGATCATATACAATAAGCCATGCCTAGCTGTACTCAACTGCAAGACCAAAGTGCACTAGAGACACTAAAGTAGTAATGTAGACTACTAATCAGCTATCGAGATTGGAAAATCCCATACTCCATTTTAGAACTGAGACCTTGAACAGCTAAATCAGCCCATTTTGCCAGATGCAAATATGTACCTTGCATGCAAATGGCTATTGTACATTGTTCCAGTACTCTGCCCCTAAATTCAATAGCTCATAAAAAGCCATTTTACAGTCCAGACCACCTCTACATCAAAATGGATTGGGAAATGAGTGCATGTTAAAGTGATGACTCCAGTGTAACAAGAGTCCTCGAGTCAAGTCTAAGGTCATCTTGTTTCCTTTTTGGAAGGATGATCTGAGGATGTAGGGAAGGGTTTGTAGGGAGATGCCGTCTCTCTCCATATTAGCTTCATTTTTCAGGGTGGGGAAAACAAGCTTTCAAGAACAGGACTTTCAAGCCAAGATGATAAACATAAGCATTTCCACATTATAAATATTATTCTTGAGAACCTCACCAAGCCAAGGCAATTTGACAGACACTGTTCAGAGATGCACTCAGTGGTTGCTGTTCTCATCTCAAAGTAAATGTATGACTGTTGAACCAGAGTATGCTTACCTTGCAAATGTAGCTTAGGTATCAATTAAACAGTAACTGCTGTTTCTCTTCTAGGTTTCTGAAATATACACATACAAAACAGGCTTTCAAGTCTGAAGAAGTAAGTAGACTACAAAGAAATAACTGCCTCTGTTTCCAAATAGTCTGGCAAACCACCTGTAGCTGTTTTGATGGCATTTAGTGTTTGTTTCTTTTCCTAAGTTCTCAGACCTAAAATTTAAAACTTGTAAGGGGAGGGGGGAGGTGCTTTTAGATCTTAAATTGCTTAGGAAGACTGAATTCAGACTAACCTTCTGAGATGACAATGTGATCCTTTCCTTAGACAAAAGGTCAAGATATAGTTCAAAGAAGTGTACTCGGACATATTCTTCCTGAAGCAATGGTGTGTTATTTAGAAAACTATGAGCCAGAAAAATTTTCTGAGATATTCCTTGGAGAATTTGACACTCCAGAAGCAATTTGGAGCAATGAAATGAGGTAACTGTTTCTGTGAGGGACAAATCTTTGTCACTTCTGTGGAATGTCTAAAATAACTGAATTCTGTGCCTCCACTGGTGTCCAGCCCTCTGCCCCTATGAAAAATAACTGGGGTAAAATTAGCAGAGGGAAGAGGACTACTTCCCTGCACACCTGACAGCATGCTTTACATCTGCCTATGTCATACTTGATTGTTTCCTTCAGGAATGGAAACTACTTAAGTAGACTGCTTGGTACTTAGTATGCTCATTTACTGCTTGCATCTCTAGTAAACGTTCTCCTAATACAACAGTGTGTTTTTAGGGCATCTCAAAAAGCAATGCAGTGGGGGGCTGGGAGGGATGTGATTTAAACTTTTTTAAAAATAAACTTTATTGAATATAAACACTACAATGTTATTTCAGTTTCTGTTGAAATAACTTTATGACAGAGTAAGACCATAATCCCTCCTGAAGCTTGGTCGACTGCTCAGTAAAACCTCTTTTTCAGGAAACCATTAAACAAACTTACACAGTTACCATGTATTTTGAGGACTGTGCAAGTGTCAAACCAAACTCTCTAACTTTCAGGCGTCTTATGATAGAGAAGATTGCTGCTCATCTTGCTGACTTCACCCCTCGTCTTCAAAGCAATACAAGAGCACTCTATCAATACTGTCCTATTCCAGTTATCAACTATCCACAACTGGAAAACGAACTGTTCTGTAATATTTATTACCTCAAGCATCTTTGTGATACACTCCGATTTCCAGACTGGCCGATTAAAGATCCCGTAAGAAAGAATTTTAGGATTAATTTAGTTCTTGCTCTTTCAGACTCCTAAAAGTATTATTTGTAGCAAATACTAAAGATATCAAATCTTAGGTTTGTTGCAAGTTGCTGATTCTTTGCTTATGAATGGAAAGTCGGGACTGATGAGTCAAAGATATCAAATGTTTAAGCAGAATATTCTTCATGCCATATAGCAGCCAGTTATGTTAAGTATATATTCCTTGCGGTGGGTAATAAGTGAGAAAGGTGAAATATCTAACATACTCTAAGTAGTGTTTAAATTAACCTTAAGTGGAGGAAAAAAAATCATCATTTTTGGATTCTTTCTTGCCCATGCTGGACATGAAACTGAGCTAACTTTATACCAGTACATAACTGAACAGATGAGATCTTTGTGATACAATTCTATGGTCTAGATCTGTCTAGTCAGCTTCACTTATTCATGCAGTTTTGATGCAGTTCTTATACTATGGAGATATGAGTCAGTGGTTCCGGCTCTTCTAATGCAATTCTTCAATAGATATTCTCATCTTAAGGTGCTCTTAATGATGAATAACATATATAGCACTGCAGTGAAGCAAAGACTTAACCCATAGTTGACTGAGGGGGAGCTGTAATTACTGAAGGTAAAAGGGTTAGATAAAACATCTTTGATCTCAGTGTGATGGGTGGTAAGAAATCCTTAAAGCAGCACTTTCCTGTTGCAGCCTTGTATAACAAAAGGGAACACTTCAGTCTGCGTAAGTGAAATACTAATAATTTTTAATTATTCAGGTTAAACTGTTGAAAGATACACTAGAAGCTTGGAAGAAGGAGGTAGAAAAGAAGCCACCTACCATGTCAATAGACGATGCTTATGAAGTCCTTAACCTTCCCAAAGGACAAGGACAGTAAGTTCCCCCCCCCCCCCCCCCCAGTAATTAAAGCAGTGTATGATTGTTATGTTTATATAATCTGGTAGACCAGGCAAACTTCAGCTTCTTATCTCAGTACTTGCAACCAGTTGTTGGTACCAGCTCAGTTATGTCTGGCACCTGCTTCTCTCACAATGGAAGATTGCTTTATCTAGTAAGAAACAAAGTCTGAAAATCTCTCCACCTCTCTCTTGAGAGAGAGTAATTGCATCCAGATTAATTAAAACTGGAAAAACTCTGAGCTCTCCCACACAGCATTCACTAGGCTGCTCTACTGAACAGAAACATTAGATGCAGCCCTAATGAGCAGAGAATAAAGCAGAGCTCAAATGTGTTCAAAGCAGAACACCTCCTCCTCCTCTCCTCCCCCTGCCAAACTGTCTTTTTCTTGGTAGGAACATCCTAAGGATGTTCACTTTTCCCTCCTGTCTTGCCTTGGCTTCTGTCTTCGGGCCTCTAGAAGTGAACCAACAACAATCAGTATTTCGAAAACAGTTTACTTATCGTAAATACATTAATAAGTTGCATTTATTACAAATCAAACTCAAATGTCTGGACTACTAATTTTTACCACTTACAGCTCACTTAAGCTCTTCTTTTAAAGGTCCAGTGACTTTGAACTCCTTCTGGTTGTTGAATCTCTGAGCAAAAGAAGGACAAAAACTTCTCTTTCTGTTCTTGGGCCATATGATTGCCTCGTTCAATGTCACTTGATGGAACAGAAATTTAAAATTGATCAAATAAACTTTGTAGTCTTCATTTAACTGCAATTATTACTGTTGATGGTGTTTTCAAAATCCAGGCTTGTTTTTTTTGATGTTACTCAGTGTAACAGGACTTGTGTTCTTGCAGGCATGATGAAAGCAAGATCAGGAAGGCTTATTTCCGGTTGGCACAAAAATACCACCCGGACAAGAATCCAGAAGGCCGGGTATGTACAACACAAATTTGTGATGTTGGGATGGGGTGGAAATCAGCTGTTGGCGTTAAGAATTGAGATCCCTGCTTTGAAAGGCTTTGTTTTTGTTTTTTCCTCCCTTGTAAAAGTTACAGCCTAGATGAATCTTGGAGTACAGAGTAATAATACAGAAAAATTTGTCACTCAAGGATTTTGAGCATTTCTACAGTAAACCCTGAAATGTGGTCAGATCTAATCACATCAGAAAGTGTCTGGTCTAAACAGTTACCCAGTACCTAAATAAAATAACAGTTCCCCCTCAAAGACAGACTGCATCCTCTGCCCATTCTTATGATTGAAGCTTTACTCTGTCATCAAGGAGTCAATTTACAGTTTTAGCCTTTTATTTTCTGTGGCAGAGTGCGGGAAATAAAAGAAAACTGATCTTTGAACCAGGGTTTTTAAGGTTATTTGGAATATTCTAAAGTATAATAAAGCAACAAAACTAGTACTGTGGCTAGTAGCCTGCAATGCTTTGATTCTGCTTGTGGTTAAATTGATGCTGCAGAGTTGTCGTAATTCGAGGGCTGTTACCAGCGTTTAAGGCTGTTCCTTGTTATCTGCAGGATATGTTTGAGAAAGTGAATAAAGCATATGAGTTTCTATGCACAAAGTCTGCCAAAGTGGTAGATGGGCCAGATCCAGAAAACATCATCTTGATCTTGAAAACTCAGAGCATCCTCTTCAACAGGCATAAGGAAGGTAGGCATGCTATCTCTGTTTTATGGTCAATTCCTTAGTGTCTTGTTGATCTGGCTTCCAGCTTGCCATAGCATTATGTAATTATAATAGAAGGCTTCAAAACAGGTTCTTCCTTGAAATATGATCATCTGCCATAAAACAATGTAAAAAAGTGTCAATGGCTTTCTGAAGTTCTGTTATTAATCATTTTGACTCTTGCTGCATATATAACTTATTCTGTGTAGAAAATCTTCCCTAGTGCTCAGTCACCTAGATGACCGATTCTTACTTTATCGGAGATTCTATTCGTAATAGCCATGTTAGTGTAATCTTGCAGCACACCCACCTGGGGACTCTAACACTAGTCAGAATTTCTGCAACACTGCCTTTTTTCACAGCCCAACTGAGGAGGAGGGATGGCTAGAATACAGAGATTCTTGGCTCCAGCTACAGTCCTTGGGTGACAGTTGCTGGCATGTCCAAGTCTTGTGGAGTCGGAAGTGGACTGTTACATAAAGGTGTTAGTGTAATCTGAAAATAAGAACCTCATGTGCAGTCTTAGTTCCATCAGTTATGTGTAGAGGTAGTGGCATTGTTAGTTAGACTTCTGTGTAAGCTAGATCACTGCCAGCTCCTTAGCTGCAAGATGAAACTGTTCTGTATCACTGCTGAACTCCAAAGGCATAAAAAGATCTGAAATAAGCATGCTTGCTGTGTCAGACTAAAAGGTGCATATAGGCCTGGATTTTCTTAGTATGTAATGATGAGCCTAAGAAATATTAAAGGCAAGCCTACGCTGATGTTTCTCTGGAGACAGATGACAGTTGGAAGGCGCTTACCTTAAGTTTCCTGAGATGGGTCTTAATCTTAAATGAGTTGTTCTTCCATGAATCTTTCTCAGTGACCTGTTAACTTCTAGTATGAGCAGTCTTCTGACAAGGAGTCACTGCTAGACTGCTTCAGGTTGATCTAATCTTTCCAGCTGTTGGTTTGGTTTGATCCCTAGTTCTTATGCTGCTATATATTCTACTGCTAATTATATTGTGGTTTAAAATGGCTTAGACTCTGCCTATGTGTGAATGTTGAGGCTTTTTTCTTTCTTTCAGAGTTGAAACCTTACAAGTATGCAGGCTATCCTATGCTGATAAAGACTATTACCATTGAAACATCAGATGAGCTTTTGTTTTCCAAAGAATCTCCTCTGTTGCCTGCTGCTACAGAACTTGCTTTCCATACTGTCAATTGTTCAGCACTAAATGCAGAAGAATTGAGAAGAGAAAATGGAATTGAGGTAGACTGAAACTTAAAGTGGATTTTTAGTTTGCTGTCATCAAAGCTGCAAATCCTAGATCTCTCAAATGCATGTCAGATGCATTTGTGAATCAGTTTTGGTCTTGTCAAGACACTTGTCCATTTTTACTTTCTCTACTGCATCTAGAAAAGAGAAGCTTCTTGCAGAACATACTCCTTTCTGGACCTGGGCTCGTCAGTTGAACTGTGGATAAGCAAACTACATATGACGTTTCTCTATTTCTTTACAAAACTCCGAGGGCTTCTGTATTCTACTTCTTTTGTGAAAGAATAGAGAAATGCAAACAAGTCACTCCACAGACAGGCTTTCATTGCACACATGAGCTCACATGTGAGAATGCTACTAACTCTCATGAAGCACCAAATGCTAGTATTAGCACTTTGAAGGAATTTTTGCCCCATAAAGAGCATTTGTGCCAGCAGCAGATTGCTCTGTCAAATCAAATGTTTCCCTTTTAGTTTGTCAACCTCTTGTGAATGGCTGTTTTGTTGTCATCAATTTTTGTTGTGACTGAACTTATGCATCAACCAATCCTTACAGGTATTGCAAGAAGCATTTAATCGTTGTGTGGCAGTCTTGACTCGTTCTAGTAAACCAGATGATATGTCTGTACAGGTAAGCTGCAGCAACTTTAACTATTTATATTACTCTTTGTATTAGTCTTTTGGGAATCTGTGTATATACAACAGGCTTGTAAACACTTCTTCATTTGGAACCCATGAAGTATTGTTTTTATAGGTATGTGGATATGTTAGTAAGTGTTACAGTGTGGCAGCTCAGTTTGAGGAATGCAGAGAGAAGATTACAGAAATGCCCAACATCATTAAGGACCTCTGTAGATTACTGTATTATGGCAAGGTAAGAGCTCTCTTACTCTGCTTAGATGGGTATTACCTGTTAAATGTCTAGGGGATTTTTTTTTTTGTCCTCCCTCAGTGGAAATTGGGCAGTTGCAGAAAACTGATCCAACTCCTCAAGGTCCTGGTTGGCCGTTATGGTGTACAGCACTCTAATGCCTTGTTCTTAACACTTGTATTTTAATCCATTTAATGGACTTAAAATTTGGTCACTATAAAGATTCACCTGCTTGTGCCTTTTAACTGAATTATGTCTAGCCGATTGGCTGAATGCATTGAATCAGCAGATGTAAATTCCAGAGTTGGATCTTGTGCAAGCAGATAGACTACTAAATCAGCCTAATCTCTGGGAACAGCCTTCAAGAATTCTTGTTGCCATTAGCTCTTGAGAACTTACCTCATGTTATGTAAATACTGAATTTTCTGTCTAATTTAAGAATGGAAATCTCATCTTGGACTTTTACAGTGGAAATGTGAAAACAGAAAACACCAACCTGACTGCAGTAATAGACTATAGATGCTTGTCTGTTCCTTAGTCCTTGCAGAACATATGTATCATGCTTAAAAAGCTCACTTGGTAATCTCTGCCACATGTTTGAGGTCTTTGTACCAGTTCAACACTTTTTTCTAATCTGCTGAAATGACTAGTTGAGGATTTTTCCACTGAATGATGCTGACTGATTAGCCATGTTTCTTGACTACCAGGCACTGGAAATATTTTGTCCATTTCAACTTCAGTCTCCCTATAGCTTAAATAGTTTTCTAAAATTAGCAACAAATTTGGTTTTAAATCTTTGCTTGGCAGTCAGCTGGCTTTCTTTGGTCACAAGTACTAAAGTCAACCTTTTCTTTTTCTCTTCCACCTCCACCCCAGAACATACCACGAGTAGCTTCCTTGGGAGTAGAATGCGTTAGCTCCTTTGCCTTAGACTATTGGCTACAGACGCACTTGTTCCAAGCTGGAGTTCTCTGGTACTTACTAGGGTATCTCTTCAACTATGACTATACACTAGAAGAGAGCGGCATTCAGAAAAGTGAAGATTCCAATCACCAGGTAATGTTAACAATGTGCATGCTTTCAGACACCAACAGATGTTGCTTGCCATCTCATATTAACAAAAGTATGTTCTAATATTTGTTAGAATTATTAACACTATTTGTGTATTTTGAACCTTCCTAGAAGTTGTTTTGTATAAGCTTCTTTTTAAAATAGAATTTACAGTTGTATTAAGTAGTTCATGTCTTGAGTTCAAATGTTACAGCTGCAAACCAGTGGTTGCAGATATGTTCTTAAGTCTATCTTCTAAATTATGTGTAGCGAAGTGAGGTACTTTAACCTGTCATTCACATTCTATCTGAACAATAGAAGTTCAAAGACTAAATTTCTTCTGTTGGAAGAAAAACCCCGATTTCTCTTGAAGCTCAACTGAAGAGGTGGTCTAGAAATAATGTCATGAGCTTACTTAAAATGCCCACCGTAGGGCTGTCTCTTTGCTTTGTGACTGTGCAAGTGCCTTCATGTTCATTGTCCTGAAATGGTGGCATTCTAAGTAGGGCATTTATTCTCAGCTACTAGATGACTTGGTAATTACAATAGATGGTTCAAAGCTCAGCTCATGTGCCCCTGTTAGAGGCTTGTACTGATGCTTGACTGCTGTGCTTGCAAGAACCATTACCTGGTCAGAAGCTATTATGCTAAACTGCTTCTGCAGCTTTCAGCTGATCTTAGTGACTCTGTTTCCTACTTATGATCATACATAACTAAACTTATTAAGCCCACAACACAGTGATCATCCTCTGCTGTTCTGTAGCACCTAATGCCTTATGAGAGGTTCCTGTATTATTGGTGATGCAGGTAAATAGAGGATACCAGTTCTGTTCATTGTGGTGTGTAAGTGTTGGAAAACTCTTTAGCTATTCTGATATAAAGTCAGCTAGCTCTAGCTTGCTTGTGTCTCACTTTTCAGGAGGTAGCAAATAACCTTGCTAAACTCAGTCTGCTAGCCTTGAGTCGTCTTGGAGGGTATCTCTCTGAAGAACAAGCTACCCCTGAAAATCCAGCTATCAGGAAAAGCTTGGCTGGAATGCTGACACCCTATATTGCAAGGAAACTTGCTGTGGTTAGTCCTACTGAGGTAAGTATCTCTTGGCTAAAACTTTCTCTCGTGATTCATAGGAGTAACTGGTCACTTCTAACAGTCTTAAAACACTGAGCTCTTTTCAAAGCAACCCGGCTACAGAGAACAGCAGTACAATTTTTGCTTGCAGTTGGGAGTTACTGATTGCAAGGGAAACATTCTTTAAACACAGTCAGACTGGACAGGAACAATATCTTGCAGAATAATATTTACAGAACTCATATGGGGCAAAACTTGAGTTAAATGGTGAAGACTGAAGGCTATAATGATGATAGAGATCAAAGGTTCAACTTTTTTAAAGAAGTGGTGCCAAGGAAGTCATAAAACGAGATTCTGTAGATGGTTGCTGCCCACTGTCGAGAGTAGAGAAGTCTGAGAAGCAAAATAAAAAGGAAAAAATATAAGCAGATTATGCTGTACCAAATAACTTCCACATACTGTTTTTCTGGTATATGGAAAGCTTGACACTTTAAACCAGCTTATGAAACCAGTCTGGCTGTTAGCCAAATTAGATCAACTTTTATCATGAAAAACTTGGTGTGATTACTCTGCATAGTTATCCCAAATTTAAGTTTCAAACTTGTTAAATTACATAAATTCCTTATCTTTTTTTTTAGATTCTGAAGATGCTTAACAGTAACACAGAGAACCCCTACTTGATCTGGAACAATGGGACGAGAGCTGAACTGCTTGAATTCTTGGAATCTCAGCAAGAAAGCATGATTAAGAGAGTAAGATGCTCCTAATTTAAAAAAAAAAAAAAAAAAAAAAAAAAAAAAAAAGTGGTTTTAAATGCCACTTTTTTATGCTTTAGTGCCCCTTTGTGTGATGTGGTGGTATAGTTAATCCAAGTGTTTATTGTTGTCTACTTTAAAATGATTTTCTGCATTTGGTAATTTAACAAATGTGAAGAATTTCATCACTTTTAGCATTTCAAGCTGTCTTGGGCTTCTGTATTTGCCAAAGTTTAGCAATACTTGAGCAAAAAAACATTATATTGAATTATCCCAACTATTGCTTTATACTTTCTACAAATTTTCTGTGTATCTGAGCTTGTGCTACTAATCTCTTTGCTTAAAGGGAGATTGTGACAAAAGCTATGGGTCTGACTTTGTCTTTGGTGACCATGCAAAAGAACTTATTGTGGGAGAGATCTTTGTTAGAGTCTACAATGAGGTCCCTGCCTTCCAACTAGAGGTGAGATATAGCTAAAAGCTTTCTGTTAAATTTCAAACTAGTATTTGAGATGTTACTTTCTACCAGTCTGTCAATGCACGTAGATGGTTTCCATAAGACTTAGTATTTTGTCTGCTCTATCCTCAACGTGAGTAGCATGTTCTGAGATACTGTATTTTGCTCCAATAGGGAGGTAAAAGGAATAATGAGTCTGTCAGGATAAGACTGCTGCTTCAAATGGTTCAATGCCTTTTCTCTACAAGCTTGTAATGCAGATGCTCAGGTTGATTTGGTAATTTCAGAAGGTAGTGATTCTGCCTAATATCTTTATCTGTATATGCAGATGCAGACAAACACAGCTTGAGTGCTGTTGGAATAGTGGTAGCTTTCTAAGGGTATATTTAGGCATAAAATGGGTTAATATAGTCCAGATGTGCAGCTATCGTACTGGAAAATGCTTCCTGCATGGAAGAAGCTGGTGTGTTAAAAGTAGAAGTTACTCAACTATACTTTCCTCTAGTGTGAATACTGCTTCATCACACACCTAAAAATGCTCTTATTTCTTGTATTTAATTTAAAGCTTCCTAAAGCGTTTGCTGCAAGCCTCTTGGATTACATAGGTTCACAAGCACAGTACCTTCACACATTAATGGCAATAACACAGACTGGGAAAGTAGAGTCCAATCAGCATGGAGATCGGTTACGGAGGGTTGAAATGGCTCTGGAGGCTCTGAGAAATGTCATAAAACACAACCCAGGTAGGCTTAAAATAAACTTTGCTGTTAGGCTTTCTTGTGGACAGCCTTAAAAATGTAAAACTCTATAGTCATATTAGCTTCCATATAGAAGGAAGCCCTTTTGCTGACTAACAGACCTTAGCATTGCTAATAGTCGATATATAGGCTTGCTTTCTCTACTGGAGAGTGTTTCCAGTAAAATCTTGGTGTCGTGTGAAGTCCAAGCCTTATCTATCTTCTTCCCTAAAACACTTGAGTCTTAACTCTCAATTCTAGCCAGCAGTTTACAAGAAGCCTTAAACTTCTCAGATAAAACTGTTCCTCTATTCTTTCAAATAATCTTTAGCTGATTTTTGAGTTTCCCTGCATCAAAGAAGCCCCTTCAACTCTATACTAGTAAACACATCAGAACCTCATGAAAGGAGAAGATGCTCTTAAGAGTGGGCAACTAAGACCAGCAGAGATCTATAAGCAGATAACAGTGTATAAACTGGTGAAGTCTGAAATGCTGATTAAAACACTCTTGTATTATGAGAAGCTAGAGTATTATGAGCAGTTAGAACTGACTTATGTTACTGTTACAGCTTCTGATGATAGCTATTAGGTTCCAATCTAATCTCAGACTGGATTTTCTGTATTCTGCAGTTATAATGCTGAAGGCAGTTGTTGCTGCAGATAATAACCCTCCTCTAAACTGAGAGAATTGGAAAGGGGGGAAGTATACTTAGAGATGAGCAGTACTGGTGGCTAATGATAGATAACATAGACTTGCAGAGTTATCTTGAAAAACAAAAACTGGTAACCAACAACGGGCTTGGTTACTTGCCTCAGGGAAAAAGTATCCTCTCCTTCTGAAATATTGTTGACTTGAGAATGTGTAGAAGCTAGACTAATAGGCAGAATTTAATCCTCTCCTAACTCTGTAGTAGATGCTGTTGTGGGAGCTATTGCAATTACTGTGCCAGACTACATACAGACATCTAATTTTTAGGATAACTTACTTGGTCTCTTGCAGGTTCTGAATGTGAATGCATAGGTCACTTTAAGTTGATATTTTCCCTTCTGCGTGTTCATGGAGCTGGCCAGGTGCAGCAGTTGGCTCTGGAGGTAAAATAAATAAATAAAAATTTTGGATTCTGTACATTCCGCATGAGCTTAACTGTGTAACTGTTAGAGTAGCACCTATGAACAGCGAAGACTGGGGTTTCATGGTGTCAGGCAGCTTCTCCTTTGAGGAGCAAAATGATAGCTTCATGCTTGTGTCTTTGTCACCTCAGGCAAACAAGGGAATAAGTCAGCTTGGTGGCAGGAATAAAGATAAGTGTAGTTACATTTGCTAGCAAGGTGACTTAACTCATTGTATGCTACGTTGTCTTGGCAGTGGTATAACAGCTAGAATACAGTTAATCTTGTTTCTCATCTTGTATAGGTAGTGAACATAGTAACCAGTAACCAAGAATGTGTTAACAACATCGCTGAGGCAATGGTTCTTGCCAACTTACTGGCCCTCCTGCATTCCCTGCCTTCAAGTATGTACCGTATAGTTCTTCAAAGTCTCGCGTGGCAATGGGTTTTCAGCTCATGAAACTGGTTAGAATGAGCTTGTTTACTAACTTCTGGGTAAAAGTGTTTCAGTGAGGATGAGCGGAAAACCATTATACATAAACAGTTTGTAGTTTTAGATATGTGAGCTGAAAAACTTGAATTGGGAAAACTTCCTTAGCATTTCATTGATTATAATAATTAAATGTTTACTACCTACATTCTCTAAATAAGCTATGCCTGACTAGAATGTGTGATTGGATGTTCTTTAACCTGCCTAGCCTGATTGAACTTAGCCACAAATCTGTATACATTTCTAACCAGCCCTTCTCATAGGCTTTATTACAATTTTGGTGCAGCTTTTTGTTAAAATGATTGGTTTAGTTCATCTTTGATTAGTTAATCATATATGTGGCGGATACAGTTCTTAATTTTTTTTTTTTTTATTTTGACAGGTCGGCAACTTGTCCTTGAAACTTTATATGCTTTGACATCTAGCACAAAAATAATTAAAGAAGCCATGGCAAAAGGTATAGTAATAAGCCAAAGTTAACTTTTTTTCTTGCAGCACTGGTCAGTGGCCAAATCTTAGTCTTCCCTTTACAACAGTGTGGAATCTGTGATTTTGTATGACTTGAGACCAGAAGAAAATCTGAACATTTCCATATGTTTGTACAGGTGCTTTAATCTACTTACTAGATATGTTTTGCAACTCAACTCATCCACAAGTCAGAGCCCAGACAGCAGAACTTTTTGCCAAAATGACAGCAGATAAGTTGGTGGGTCCAAAGGTAAGAATCTTAATTGTGCTTGTTGGAACTCTTATCTTGACATTACCAGCCTCTCTAAAGACTGTGCAGAAACAGCTCTTCCATGACTGAAACATTCACGTGAAGAGCAAACTGACTTTCTCATAAAATGATTAACCTGAATTTTTAGAAGCAGTTGTCTTGCTTATAACTACTATAAGCAGTTTGGTTTCCATGGGTAGTATCACTATCATTACATACTAGGAATTCAGACCTGTTATTGACTATAACTATTTCAAGTGATGGCACTATTTTATATTGTATTATTGTGTTCAAGTAGCTGGCATTATTGTATTTGTAAGTTTAAGTCTTACAGTACACTGAATATCAATTATATATTCATCTTTTATAGGTTAGAATTACACTAATGAAATTTTTACCTGGAGTCTTCATGGATGCCATGAGAGATAACCCTGAAGCTGCTGTTCATATCTTTGAGGGAACTCATGAAAATCCTGAGTTAATTTGGAATGACAACTCCAGGGAGAGAGTATCAACAACAGTTCGAGAAATGATGCTAGAGTATGTGGAGACCTGCTGCCTAAGTATATTTTCTTAGCTGAGACTGCTTTTAGTGGCAGTGAACCTGAGCTGCTACAGAAAACCAGTCAGACTGAATTCTCTAAAGAAAGATCTTTGCAATCCAGACTATAGCTTAAAAAAAAAAAAAATGTTTACTCCTGTATATTGTATATGTAACTGGTCAGTGGCCAACTGCAGTTTGTGCACAATCCAGATAGCTGCTCACTGTTGCAAGATTCTGGAACAGGTTACAGTGAAGAGTATGGGTTTAGAAATTGGAGCCTACTTTATGAATGACAGAGGAGGGGGGAGACTAACAAAGGGTAAAGTAGGGACAGAAACTGCTTCTTTTACTACTCATTAAAGCTTCTTTTTTTAAAAGGCACTTTAAACTTCAGAGGGACAACCCTGACACTAATTGGAAGGTAAAAGAATATTTGTGCTTTGGGTGCCCCCATGGAGACTGTAGAAAAGCTGGTAATATATGCATGAATAGTAACTGTCTGACATGATTTCCTCTTCCTTGTATTGATAAGTACCAACAGGAAATTGCTGTCCACTATGCTAACATAACTATTCTAGCGTTGAATTGATGTTTTCATTACTTATACCTTAAAATCATAGCTACTTTATTGGCTTTTTTGGAAGGGCACGTTCTAAATACTCTGAATTTCATAAAAGTTCAAGCCATTCTAAAACTTCTCAAAAGTCAGCAACTAAGGAGAATACTGGCTTGTTGGAGAGATCAGGTCACTTATTGCATAGCTGTAGTAAACTTGCTCTTGGTAAGCGTTCAGGAACACTAGTAAGCTACTGAACCTTAATGAAAGTGACTGTCCTGAACAGTTCCATAGTGTCAGGTCAGTCAGTGAGACATGTATCGGCCTCTAGCATTTCCCAGTGTCTGTCAAAGCTTAAAATAAGTTTTAAAAGCTTAAAATAAGTTTTAAACAGATGCTGGAAAACCATCTTGATGAAAGTATAAACTAGAAGCTTCCCTAGGATGATGGTGAGAAACCTTCATTTCAAGTTCAGAAGAAAGGGAAGGGCTGTTTCATTTGCCACATTACTAATACTGTTCCTCTTGAACTTGCTTACCACTGCTGTAGTTGTAGACCCAGCTAGTTGCATCCTTTTGCAAGGAAGGACCACTGTGATAGTGCTACCTGCGCAATTTTTTCTATTCCCACTTCTTTCTTCATGTTTCTAAAAGATAGAAGATGTTTGTTGGTCTTGTACAGCTCCATTCTGGAGTACAGTGCTAGTTCAGTGATTCTTGTCTGTTTAGAGCTATGGTATTGTAGAAACAATTGCTGATCTCAAATACTCCTTGCCTGGTAATAATTCCTTGTTCTTTACGATTCAACAGCTGCCTGAAGACTTTGCTGTGGTATATGGTGAGGCAGAAGGTGAACTTTCAGTAGGGGGAGTCTTCTTACGGATTTTTATTGCCCAGCCGGCCTGGGTTTTACGGAAACCAAGAGAATTTCTCATTGCACTGTTGGAAAAGCTTACTGAACTATTGGAGAAAAATAACCCCCATGTAAGATGATTTTCTGACTCAGTTCTTTGAACTCTTCAGTAGTCTTGTATTGCTGCAGTGTTAGTTTCTGATTAACTTTGCTTCTCTCACTTTCTTCCCAGCATAAATGACTTTGCCTAATCATAGCTACATTCTTTTAGATTAAAAGCACTGAACTGGGATCAGAGATTATTAGCTTTCTAAGTCCCTGACACCACAGAACTAGCCCCAGTAAGTTGGAGGCATATGTTAGGGTGGTGATGAGGCTTGACAAATAATGTCTTAATTATTCCATGACTGACTGACCTAAAGAAATAGCATCTGTTTTTTCCACAGCCTAGAAACTTTAAGGTCTTGAGGTACTTCCTAGTGTTGACCTTCTACAGCACTGATTTCCCATTCTGATGGTGTGGATTATGTGACCTAGAGTTGCCACCTAACAATCACCTTAATACAATAGAACTAATGATTTAGTTTGAATGAGAACTACATGCAAGTCAGTGACTTAATGATCTTGGTAATAAACTGAATTTTAAACAGTGTTCAGGCAGACTCTAGGGTAGAGTTACAGGAGGACACTGACTTGCATACAGAGTATAATGTATATCTTTATTGCAAGGATGTGATGGCAGTCTTCATGGGTGTGCAGCATTCACCAAGCGTGATTAATACTGCTGCAGAGACTGCAGAACACCTTCAGACATTCAAGTGGCCAGCCTAAACATCCATACTATCCCTGAGCTACTTGGCCCATGTGCTGCTGTGCGTGCCTAGGCTGCAGCCAGCTGTTGGCTTCTCTAGATACTGAAAACAGTGCTCAGCACAGATTACACTGAAGTTATTGAAGTTCAGTCTGAATTTGTCTGCTACTACTGGAGCTGATTTTTCTAACTTCCCTGTTTTAACAGGTGCAACACTAAAAGCACTAGGAAAAATCTATACTGTAGTGCAATGGAAGCTTGAGTCATCACTGAGATATTTTGTGTTTTTCTGCAGGGGGAGACCTTAGAAACTATTACAACAGCAACTGTGTGCCTATTCAGTGCCCAGCCTCAGCTAGCTGATCAAGTCCCTCCACTTGGTCATCTTCACAAGATACTGCAGGCCATGAATCACAAGAACAATGCCATTCCTAAAAGTGCCATTCGTGTCATGCACATATTGTCTGACAATGAGGTACGAAAATCACTCTTGGAAAAATTATTAAAAGTTCTTTGTGCATCATTCTAACTATGAATACTGCATACCAGACGAAGCAGAGATTTGCGGGAGACTGGAGAATTAAGATTAATGACACAGAGACTTAGTCTTGGCTGACCAGATCTGCCAAAATCATCAAGCTTAGCATAAAATACAATAAAGTGTTCTGGATGTTTGTCTCCTCATAGCTTTGTGTTCGAGCAATGGCATCGCTTGAGACCATTAGCCCTCTCATGAATGGAATGAAAAAGAGATCAGATATAATTGGTCTAGCCTGTGAAGCACTTAATCGAATGTTTCAGAAGGAACAAAATGACTTAGTAGCCCAAGTAAGTAGTGTATTCTTACTCTGCAGAAATGTGTAACTTTATATTTGTGTATCTGTAATCTAGTCATAAGAACAGAGGTACCATCCAATTGAAGTGTCCAGCAGGCTTGCCAGAAGCCATTCGATCAATGTGCTTTCCATGCTGGAGAAGACAAACCAGTCCCTTACTCAAAATGTAGACCTGTTCATGGATGTTGCCCAAGCATTGAAGCTTAATGTATAGGATAAGGTTTTGGCCACTTTGCAGAAGCCTAAGATGCGAATGCCACTAATCAAAGTAAACTTGTCAAGACATGTTAAGTCCATGTTAAAACAACTCATATTGGTGTGTTTATAGGCTTTGAAAGCAGATTTGGTCCCTTATCTTCTAAAACTGCTGGAAGGTATTGGCCTTGAAAACCTGGAAAGCCCATCTGCAACAAAAGCTCAAATTGTTAAAACTCTGAAATCCATGTCTCGCAGCCTACAGTATGGGGAACAGGTAAGTGCTGATAAGTCCTTAACTGGGCTTTGTGCACTTGGAAGCGCCAACTTTGAACAGTTCTTGTCCAATCTTACTATGGCTTTTTATGTGTTTGACTCCACCTGAAATGTTAACATCCCATAACTACAAAATCATGATGGATTGAAACTTTTCCATCTCCAGGTTTCTTGTGGAGAACTCATTGGCTCAATGAGTGGTAAAAAGCACTAGTTGGAGACAGATACCAAGTGCAGGAGTGTTCTATAAGTCTTCAGCTAAGCTTTTACAGATTTGGAAACCTAAATTGCTTTTTTATTTGCTGTGATAAATATTGCTGTAGACAACTGCAGTAGTGTTACACAACTCTATTGAAGTCGGTAAAATCTGTCCTGATAACTGCTAGTTCCTGGTCCCTTTCTCCTTCTCTTGTGTTGAAGACTTTGTCCAAAGGAATAGGTTTTTTCCTCCAAGTTGGGCCTATCTTCCTGTTGTATGGGAAAAGCCCTAATCTACTTAAGCTTTAGGCACAAAGCAAGTGGCTGTTTCTGGGGTTGCTTTTCCTGGTCTCCCAACTGGAGAATGAGGGATAAAGTCAAGCTCCTGAATGATGTTGAGGCTTCTGCACTGTATATTGACATGCACAGTTCAAATGGAGAAAAGTTGTTGCAGTCATCTCTTAAATCTGATTCCATATTGTAATCTAAAATACTGCTGTTCTATTTGGTGATCCCCTCAGAATGACTTAGTTCTTGAAAATGAGTTTATTTTCCCTAGACCCTTAAGTGTCACTTGTTCATTGTGTTAATCTCTCCAAATGCTGTAGGTAAATGAAATTCTGTCTCGTTCTTCTGTGTGGAGTGCCTTCAAAGATCAGAAACATGACTTGTTCATTTCTGAGACACAAACAGCAGGATACCTCACAGGTTTGCAACCCTTTCCTATTGATGTTCTGAATCATACTGAACTCTATGACTCAGTTGTGTCAGACTTAACTCTGGTGGTAGTGTTTATGCTCAGGATCTGGTGCCATCATGTTGCATAAACACTTAATGCCATGAAAAATACTGCAAGTTTGCTAAATATTTGGATATCAAAAGCCACAGTTTCTCCTGTGGTAGAAAAAAATGCATTTCTGGGCATAGTTTTCATAGTACTTACAAAATACCAGAGCTTTGCAGCACCTTTTAAATTAGCCATGTTTGTGTCCCACTTATGATATCAGACACATCTGGCACATCTCTACAGTTCCTGATATCCGCTGGGTGCAAAACCCTGTTTAGCTTTGAAAACAGTTGGTGAGGGGTGCATTGAGCAGAAGCAAGGAGCAGGGGAACCTGGAAGATGACAAGTCTTGCAAGTATCCTACAGACCTGTATTTACATAGCTGAACTATGTTAATTCTGCCATGCTGCTTTAGTATGAGGCATCCAGTTACAGTATTGCAACAGTTTGAATGTTAATTGCTTTCCTGGGAGTGTGGATGTGTCCCTTGTTGACTCACTGGTGGTTCTGCAGTGATAGTGGCCCCTTGCCTGTACTTGCAGTACACACTTGAGCGCACTTGTGGTGTGCCCCTTTGTGGGTCACCTGTGGGTTCTGCTGGGGACTGAAGTTGTGCTCCAGGGGTGCTACGTTGATCCTGATCACAGTTTAGAGGCAAGGCTGTTCATTCTGTGCATATGGTGCACACCAAGGATGGCAACTGGTGTGAACTTCCTTGCTGGTAATAGCATCATGTAGACATAATCCTGGTACTGTAACATGTTATAGCATATCAAGCTCTGGTTCTTCCTCTACTGGAGCATAGCAGTTGATTGTGATACAGCATAATGTAGTCATTAAAGATGACTGAGTCCAAAACTTAAGATGTCAAAGATTATTTGTGAAATCTGAAACTATTTTATGTAACTACATTGCAACAAACTGTGTAAAGCAACACCTGGTGCAAACTTATGACACCTACATAGCCAGCAACTAAGCAAGTTGGTGACATTGCTTAGTTTTAACAGTTTAGCCTCCCAGCTAATGTTTTAAAGTCCTGTATAAGTTAATAAGAACACGTCATTATGTTGTATGGAACTTCAAATCTCATCCAGTTTAATATAAGGCTCTTGGTAAAACTTTTAAGCATAAGAACTGAATTAATGAGGCATAAATCAGATGCATACAGAAAGGAAAGTTTCTTGCAAGATACTGGCACGTATTTTGAAGAAAAAAAAAAATATATAATCTCTTAAACTCCAGAACCTGACACTTTGGAAGCAGGTGTTCTGTATCTTGAGGGTAGATGCTTAGGTGGCAATACTTGAAGTCTTTCCTTACACTGTAGCTCTGAACAGGAGTTGACTGTTCTCTTGGACCATTTGTCAAAGTGACATCAGATAGCAAAGAATGTAAACTGTTAGTTGGTGCTGAAATTCTTTAGTAATCCATAAACTGTAAGTTAAGGAGTAAACCCTGGCTAGAAACAAACTATTTCAGAAACTGCCAGCTTGAAACAGGGCAATATAGTTCTACAGCTGTAGTATGGGCATAATGTTGTTTTAAGGCATGTGCATCACTTGAATTGCCCAATGTTTAAGTGCTTCCAAGTGTAGAATAAAGATGCTGTACAGATGGAAACTGAACTACTAGCTTTTTTTAACCTGCCTTTTCTTGTGTTCTGCCTATCTCTTGCTTCAAATTGCTTTGCTATTTGCACTTCCCTTAAACTTTCCCTTGCTTATTTTTCTTTCCCTCAGGTGTCTCCTCTCCTTCCCTTCTAACTGGCAGCAGTCCCCTTCACCTGAGAAGTGGGCTTTAGATCTGCTCTGCCAGGCAGCTTGCTAACTTCTGTGTAGCTCTCTAAAGCAGGTAGATACCATCTTGCAAAATGCATGCTGCATTTGCTGCATTCCAAGTAACAGATGCATGTCAAACTTGTAACAAATGTGGAGTCCCAAGCTGCAAAACACTGAAACTTGTCTTTAAGCGCACAGCAGCAGAAAACTAACAGTAAAGCAACTGATACTTGCTGATACTACAGATGCATTAAACTTCTGAACTGTTAAAATACTCAATTATGGAAGGATTTGAAGGAGGAGAAATGATGGCATTTTCCCCACTAGGACATACAAAAGTGGGTCTGGCTCTTTGCAGATGTCACCAACAGGCTAGTGGAGTGCCCTTTGGGGGGTCAGGGAGCTCTTTACCAAAGGCACCATGTCCTTTGCTCTTTTTCTTGCAGTAGCATGGTAGGGCTAGTGACAAAACACTGACATTCTGGCTCCAGGCTGTGGTGTGAGAAGGGACAGTGGGGGTGAAGGGATAGTAAATATGGGAGAACTTAAGGGAAGTGTAAAGGACCAAGCAGAACTTTCCCTATTCAGCCTACAAAGTCAATAATTCTGAAGATCTGGTACCAAGTCAATCACTATCAACTCAGACATGTTGGGTGTGGGCAGTTTTCTACAATTACTAATCTGATAAGACTTGACTGTAAAATGCGTCATGCTGCAACATGAGTAGTTTTATAGCTTTTGCTGGAGATCTCTGTACTGCCTCAACTAAGTTCAAGCATTGAGAAGAGATGCTTTGTTTGCGGTACAAAACTTTACTGACCCATGTAGTAATCTGTTTTAGAGTGGCTTATGTAAGGTGTTATGCATGTCTGGTATGGAGTCTGTGCATCTCAAGAATACTGTTTTCTTTCTTAACTGAGGGCACAAAGAACTACCCTATGCAAACATGAGACAGTTCTGCCTGCTCATGAGGCAGTACCATGAGCTTGCTTCAGTTATTTGGTTGGGGAAAACCCTTCTAATGCTGAAAGCATAAATGTGGAGTAGTGGAGTGCATGACTGAAGTCACTGCACTTCTGCAGCAAGTCCTTTCCTTAGCAAAGGAAGACCCCTACCCTGCGCCTTCTCTGGTGGAAGGCAAGAGGGATAATGCTGTTGGGATTTTTGTAATCTATATGGTGCATCAGAATAGAAAAAAAATGCTGTGCAAGTCTAAGAATGGTCTATGTAAGTCACTTTATTTGGTGACTAAGAGGACTAAGACCCCTTAATTTCCAATGTTCCTAGACTGTTAAGAATCTAAATTAAGTCTTCTAAATGATCTTGTTTAGGGTTGACTTGGATGATGTATTTGAGTGCTACCAGAGAGAATACAGTTGTTCAGTCACTTTAAAATCAAGACTAATCACCAATATTCTGTTTCTTTTTTTCTTTCCCCAAAGGCCCTGGAGTTGCTGGTTACCTTACTGCAGGGACGACATCATCTGTAATGCCCAGTGTACCACCCCCAGTAGACAATGATGTGGGAGATGCCAGCTAAGGATTGGAAATTCTTGTGGAAAGACACACAAAGGCAGAACGGCCAGTGATGAGGAACAGCACTTTCCTCTAACATTGAAGTGAACTTACTGCCTTTCCAAATCTTTGACAGTGTTATTTGTTTTTCTATGACACTTTTTTTAGGAAAAAGTCAGTGATTCTAACTATCACACTGTAACATAAGAAAGCACTCTGTGGATCAGTTGAAATGGGTACACAAGAATTTTTTTCTTGTTGTACATAAGCACATTTTGTTCCTTTATATTTGTTTACAAGACTGTGAATCAAACTTTCCTAGCTTTTATATTTTATGAATTAGCATGACTGGAGTTGAGCTACAGTCTAGAGGAATTGGGCTAAATCACTTTGACCTCATTGACCCCCACTAAAAGGGCATTCCCTTTTCTTCCCTGACATGATCATTCTCCACTGAACACAACTTGCAAAGGGTTTGTTGTTGCCCAGTTCACTGACCTTAATCATTAACATTATCTTCCTGAGATCAAACAGCATTAGACATTCATATGTATAACTGGCTTTACCAAATTGAAAAAGCTTCAGCAAAAAACTTAAAGTTGACATGTTATGTAAGAAATTAGTGTAATTGTGAAATGTTCTATACATTATCCAGTATATAAAACTTTCTATATTGAGTGTACATTATACAGATCATTCATATGTACATAAAATTTTAAAATAAAGGGAATTAAGAGCCTTGTTAATGAGAGGGGAGGTGTTCTTATGTAGCTATTCTTTAGGGGGTAGGGGGAGAAGGGGGGGGTGGACCTTAATTAGAGTGCAATTAAATGGGGTTCCTTGGGAGTCTTGCTTAGGAGACCATCAGGTTGAGTCTTAACACATACACCTAGGGTAGTAGAACTCCTAAACCAGAAACAAGAGTATGGTGTAGCTTGTTTTGTATTTGAACTAAACAGGTCAGCAACTCACTTGTTGATAGTCTCAACTTTCTATGAAACATTCTTGGCAGGAAGTGAGAGGAAACCAGGATGGATGGAAATACAAACAATCATTACAGCTTTTTTTAGGAGATCATAATCTTGGTTTTCTGCACAATGAAGTGATACAAGTATGAAACTTACTTGCAGAAAGCTACCACTTTTAGTTACTGGGAGCTATCACTCTCTACTGCCTGATTTCAGCAGCTGTTGCCCTTCAGGTAAACAGTTCTCTGGCTTGGCTCAGTCTTCAGGATGAGACCCCAGCAAGTTCTGACCTTAAGCCCTGTGGTTCTTGGCTCCCCAAGCTCCAACAGGAGGAGTAATGTTAGCTGGGAACTGACACCTTTGCAGGGAAGACCTGTTTATTGGTCTTTAGGAGGAAAAAGGAGGGGGGGAAAAAAAACCCTGCTTCCTAAGTCAACTACTGATCAACCCTATACAAGCTGTAAGTAAGAATGTGTGCTGGAAAAGATTGTCCTACCTTACAGAATATTGCCCTGTCAGTTCTATTCCCTATTATTGTACCTGGCTCTGTTTGAACAATTTCTGTGTTAACTTGCTCTTTGACATTATGTACTTACCGGTGAGTGTTGTTGCAAGGGTGGAGTTGAGGAACCTCTGACCTTTGAGAACTTCAGAAAGATTAAAAGGGCTCTGGCTCAGAACAAATAAGCATGTTAGGCCTGTTAGAAAATGAACTTTATTCAATGCTATAAAGAACCCAGACACTTTTGAGTGTTTAAGGTGGTCTTACTTCACAGATGTGGAAGTCTACAGAGTTGCAGCAAGCCCCTGATTTGTAAATGCAGTAATTATAAGGAAGGGTTAACAGAATACATCTTGCTTTAAGCCAGAAGCAAATTTTTGTACTCATCTCACTTTAGCTTTAACAACAGTATTGCTTTGAACAATACACTCCATCCTCCAACTGTATGAGATGGCTGTAGGCTGACATTAAATTTTTGCAGGTAGCTTCTTCAATTGCTCAAGTAGTTCCCACCTTGCAATTGCTGAGAGATGAACTTCGTCGGGCCCATCTGCCAGGCGCAAGGTCCGTATATAAGCAAACCTGTGAAGGGAGGTCTGAATTAGGGGTAGATTCTAATCCTGCTACAGCAGCAAGCCAGTCTGACAGCAGAAATTCTCTGCACTATTTTTCCTATAGCCACACTTCTCAAATAATATTGGTCTTATTTTAAAAAATATAGCTACTGTATGGGAGATACTAAGGAAAAAATCTTCCTGGTGGGATTGAGATGTGTGGGCTGGTGATTCTGAAGGCTTGTTTCTCCAAGGATCTAGAGGATAGGATTGAGCTTAGGCAACAGCTCCTCAGTGCTGCTGATAAGAACTATTTTAAGTTCAGTGCCAGATGCTACTTTATTTTTTTTCTTTCTTTCTAAGGGCAGAGCAATGCAATTGCTTTAGGATTGATTTATTAAATGCAACTGTTGAAGTTGCATAGCTTATGTATTAGTAAGTTTGACTATTGGGAATGTGACCTATTGCTTCAGGCTACCTGAGGCAAACAGGCATGTACTGGTATTATAAAATTATATGACCTTAAAAGGAACCCCCAGAAACTATAGATAAGTCTCCCCTACTCACATAAAAGCCAAAGGAAAATCCTGGGAAACTCCAGCTCCACCACAGACTTGGATTGCACAGTCAATCACTTTAAGGACAGCTCTAGGCACAACCACTTTGGTCATGGCTACCTGTAGTTAAGAGAACTCACATTATCAGCAATAGCTGCATAAGTGATGGGAAAGTTTAGCTGAGTGTTTTCCTGAAGACTGGTCACACACAGTACAAGATTTGCTCTTTAGACTGAAAGAGAGCTCTGCTGTTTCTCTTCCATACATAAGGTAAAATTATCTCTGATGGGAATGATTACCCAAAACTACATCCTTGTCTTAAGAGACTACTGAGCAATGCTTTCACGTCTTTAAATACTTCATCGTATTAATCTTGAAGTCTTTAAGTGAGAACACTTTCCAGCTTTAAGAGAGCCAAAAGCGCATCTTAAGGGCTTCTGCTGAAGTTGTGCTATAAAGCCAATTTTTGTGAAACACTGTAGCTTAAATTTCAACCAGCTGTCTTCTGAAAATGCATCAGTATCCCCCACCCAACACCCACTCCTATCAAAAAAAAATCACCTCTTTCCTTGCTTGTCTGTTGCCCAGCGTGTCTATACTGCTAGCTGTTTTCAGCGTAAGTAGTCGAGCCTGTTCTATGCTAAGGCGGCATTCAGCAATCCAGTGGGCAACAACTTCCTGAAAAGACAAAACAAGAAAACGAGCATAAAGTCAGTTAAGGCCTTCTAGCTTGCCAGGGTAAGCCTGCCCTGAGCTTATGCATTTCCAGTCATTTAGAGACATCCTGTGCAAATTAAAGCTGGTGTGACACATATAATCCAATACAAAAACAAAAAAATACCCCACCTCTTGACTGATTGATACAAATGCTAAGGCTACAGCAATCTGTTCTTGGCAGGAAGGTGCAAGAGGGAAAAGAAAATCCAGATTCCAGTTTATTTCCTTGGTCAGGCACATTGCTTGCTAACAATCTTCCTGAAGCCCTTCAGAGTCTGCTTTTTACTTCCCACTTTCCCTGACCTGATCCCACTACTCTCTGCCCTTCCATGGTACAAAACCAGGGGCAGGGGGGAGAGGAGCAAGAGAATCAGTTCGCTTTTCTCCAGCTAATGGTGGTGGTGTCACGTGCCCAGGCAAACAGCTGCAGGGTGGTGCCTGCTGCCTTTGTCCTTTCGCAGTGATGATGAATTAGGAGCTTCCTTGATTCAAAAGAAGTTTGAAACATGGTATGCTTGCTTGCAGTAAGGTCTTGGCAGCCTTCCCTGCTGTTCTCACATAATTCCCAGTGCAGCCTGCATACCATGTTATAAAAATGTTCCATGCAACGCCTGTTGGTGCTGAAGCCCTTTGGAGCCTGAGCCAGCCTCAGGCAGAGACACACTCCTGCCTGGAGCATGCATTTTGTAGCCTTGGCACATGCAAGAGGCATGTGCCACTGTGCAGCGCTCGCTTCAGTGCAAGGTCAGGAGTGGCTTGGCTTAGCTCATGCCAGCAAAGGTGATCTCAGCCCGTGCAGCCCCTTGGGAAGTGACACAGTACAGGGGGGAGAGGGAGGACTGTCCAGACACTCCCTTCTGCTAGCAACTCCCAGGCTGTAAGCTCCATGTGGGCGGTGGTGACAGCCTGTCACCCAAGGGAGCCAAGAGCTTCACTTCTTTCTTAAGTGCCCCAGAGCTGTGAAGAACCACTGCACCTACTTCAGCTATGAACTTGGCTCACAGGGCTTGTCTGTAGCTTTGTCAAACTTTAATTTTGCCTCAATGAGCTTCTGAGAAACACAAAGTGCTCCCCATCCAACTGCCTATGTTAATTCAAGGTCGTGGCAGGGAGCAGAAATTTGGCCATTGCTGGAAATAGATATATAAGTTTACTCTCTCTGCATCTGTACAAACATTTTCTATAATCTGTGCCAGACACTAATTCAGTTTCCTCTTTCCATTGCCTTTACTTGCTTTTTCCAATAAATTCATCTTATCTGTTGGATGAGAATCAGGAACAATTGAAATCTGATAGGCCAACTAGTAAATGCTAAGGACTCTTACAAAAAGCAAACTTATCTTTTTATTATTCCCCTTAATAAAGAATAGCAATCGCTTTCTCAGGTAACAGCATTTCAACATCAGAGCTAGGTAAGACCAAAATCCCACCCTAGTCTTGGTTCGGTCTGTACATTCGTAAGTACAAATGACTGATCAGAGAAATGTAATTTTTTTAGTCAGGTGTATGACTAGATCCTTGAATGTGTCTGGTAATCATGAACAGAGATATCTAGGTGGCAAATTTGATACAAAATAGACTGTGGCTGTAAAAAACAAACTAAATGCCTGAAAAAATACATCCAAATTGATCACCAAAAGCAGGCCAAAACTATGGTAGCAAAACTGTATTCTAATCCAACAAAGGATATCCAATTCGTTACAAGGAAGCAAAATTCCTGTAGAACACAGTCAAAAGTGGGAGCCTTGCAATGTGATTTTTTTCCTTTGCCATTTGAGCCATTGTTAATAGCAATTCAAGGCTAGGGCACATCCACTACAGTCTCCATTATTAGAGTCACAAGGTTCTGTGTGGACAAAACAAAGAGGGATATCTGGAGTATGTGAATTGAGACAAAGAGGGAACATGCTTACGTGACGGTACAATTTCTTCCCAAAAGTCACTCTCTCTGCTGCACGCTGGCACAGTATCTGTAAAGCAGTTTCAGCTGCACCAATTGACCTCATGCAGTGATGAATACGGCCTGGCCCAAGCCGACCTTGAGCTATCTCAAACCCTCTTCCTTCACCTGGTTGAACAGAAAAACATGCACATGCAGATCACTTGATTCTTGCTTGAAATGATCCATGGCTCAGAAGAGAAGTGGCCACACTGCAAGACAGCTAGAAGCCAGCTTTTTACAAGTTTATTTTGCAGGACTGTCGGGTATGTTTACTTTAACTAAATCTATACTGATACACTGTTAATACTATGTACAGCACACTAAGCTGGTTTCTGAGAGGGCCTGATATACACGTTATTAATCTTACACTGAAAAACACATTTATGAGATTTGGTATGAGAATTTGGGGGAAGAACTGAGGTTTCCAGATCTAAGGGCTACTCAAGCAAGAAGGCTCTCTCAGAGAAAGAAAGCTCTCTCAGAGAAAGAAAGTCAAGAAGAAACTATGTAAATCCTGGCTTCTCCCAAGTGAGAGAACAAGAGCAGAGTTCTCCCTGCAGAAAGTTACAAGTACCAGACTGCTCCTTCCTTCTTTTTTTTTTTTCTTTTTTTTTTTTTTTCCCCTTTCCTCTTCCTCCAGTTCGGTAAGTCTGCAGGCACCCCAGCTAGGATGGCTATAGGCTACAGCAGAACTCCAGTCAGTAAAGTCAGTAAAATCAGTCAGTAAACAGTCAGTAAAATCTACGAAACAGTCAGTAAAATCTATGAAAACTGGTTTTAGGGCAAGAATACCACTGACAGTTTCTGCTTTGCTCTGCTTCAGGGAAGCAAATGTAGCATGACAGCTAAAGCTGTCCCACTTCCTTCAAACACTTTTCTGCTCCAAACAAGTTCTATTCAAGCAGCAGGTAGACTGCTAAAGGAAGAGTGGATTCTGCTCACATGTGTCTGAGACCCTGGCTCAACTATCTTGGTTGGACGCACCTTATCTAAAGAATCCCTTATTAGCTGTCTGCAATAACTTATGGTGACTTAAAAAATAAACCACTGTTTCTTAAAATTTGGGTCATCATTATATGTACTAAAAAGGTATTAATACTGAAACTCACCCAGTATTATATTAGAAAGAGGTACTCGCACATCATTAAAGTGTATTTCAAAATGTCCTCCATGGATCTCATCTACAGACATACAGAAAACACAACAGCAGGGTAAAACAAAGGAGGAAAATGCATGCATTAAAAAAAAAAATACAGGCCTTCAATTCCTATCCCGTTTTCTATATATGCATTTTCCTGGTCTATTTCATATATAACATTTATTACTATCACTGCAACTCCTGAGATGATTGCCAACAAATCAATACAAATATAGCTGATAAATATGGTCTCCTTACCCAGGTAGCCAAACACCGAGAGGGGTCTTATCAGCTTCAGCCCTGGAGTGTCCATAGGCACAATGATCATACTGTGCTGTTTGTACCTGATCAAAACAAGAGGAACAAGTTCTGATTAGCTTTAGGCCTCCTTGCCATCCCCCCCACCACCACCACCCCTCACTTTTTATGTTCTAGCCCCAACCTAGCACTTGCCTAAAGCAATGGTTGAGATTTACCTATACTGACTGCAGCCATCCTGTCTGCTTGCGGTGTGGCAGGCATACATCAATGCTCCTTGAACCACCAGTCAAGAAGCAAAAAGGTGCTACTGGCATCTAACGCGACTGAAAAAATATTACTTCTGTATACATTTCTACCATCTGGTTCTGTATCACTCAGTCCATTTCTTTTTTTCCCTGATAAAAAGAAATCCTCCTTTTTGTTCTCAAAACATGTTTATCATCATCATCATCATTTTGGCTTGCCCACAGTTTAGGAAAATAATCCCAATTTTTAAATTTCTTCAGCATGTTTAAGGGCAGTTTTTAGTCACACAGGACTGGAGATGACCTCCCAGGTGCCTGAATTCAGTCTCCAGTTCCAGCAGATGCAGTATCACATAATCCCCTCCATGAACTTCTGTTCTTTTTCCAAAAGCTCAGCAAATGCCTCTGCCTGTACAGCCACTGGACAAACCACCTGTATACTGCAAGAAAGCTACTGTTTACTCCCAATGGAACTCAGTCAAATGAAAACTTTAGATTATCAGTGGAATTTGGGCTCAAATCCAACTATGAGATATGAATGTTTCCAATTTTATGCATCACAAGCTGCATGATTTCAGCAAAACCAGTCACAAGGCGTACTATTCATCACATGCCTAAGTTTTGGTAAGAGGCAATTTCAGTTTTGTAGAAAGAGTTGAATAACAGATGCCCTAATATTTCTTTTAAACAAGAAGAGGGAAGCATTATATTTACATATACAGGAATGCGAATGATTAGGTTGATGAAAAACATGCTATGCTCTCTACTCACATAATTCAGAGGTATGTATAATTTGTTAAAAGTTCTGTTTCATTCTGTTTTTTTCTACCTGCACATAATTTTGTGAAAAACCTCAGTACACAACTTCATCTCTAATATGGCACTTGTGTTCATTCTGTTCAGGCAAACTCTGAAAAAGCTTGTTTTTATTATTTAAGCAAGCAATTCTTCCTCCTGTTTAAAGCGGTTTAAATACTACACTTCCTTAAGAAGTAAACTGTAAGCCAGAGATACTGGAAATCTCTAATTAAATAGGAAAAAGGGACTATGCTACTAATATGAGAGTATAAAAGCCCACAAAGCATCAGATGCATTCAGATACAAATTCTTTTTGACCCCGGACAAGAACTGACTCTCCTCTCCTCCTCCAGGTTGATCCTAGCAGAGGGTCAAGATACGTGCCACAGTGACAGTGACAGCAGGAGAGGGCAACATGCTGATGCCAGTCGTGGCACAAAGCAGGACATTTAGCAAACAGGTGGCCACGTGCCAGGGGGTGACACAGGGCGCTTCCCGCTCCCACCCACCTTACCCGTGTACAAGGGCCAGCTCTGCACGCAGACCACACATCCGTCAGAGCTTGCTGACTGCTGTAGTTTCACAACCAGTTTAAGCCAGCATAAGCCAACACTGCCAGCAAAGGAAGCTGTCCCACTCTCCTTCTGGTCAAAGAAATGATCCAGATTAAAACTAACATGGCCAAGATAAAGTTAGTGAACCCAGAACAATTTCCTGATCCAATTCATCATGCAGCTGCACAAACATTCAAGATAGCGCAAGGGAGGGGAAAACACAGGGATGCAGCTTGGTGGAGGTGAGAAGGTTGGGAGGCTTCAGTCAACAGCAAAACAGGAGCTTGGTCAGCCACGTTTTTCTCTAAATAGACACACCACAAAGGTTTAAAATTCCCTTGTAAATCATGGCCACATCCAACAGATCAAGGCAGTTAACGTTATTCCACTTGATGGAGTTTTGTAAGCAGTGACTCCTCTGGGAAATGAAGTTTAGGTAAGTCTTTGAATATCCTAGGTATCCATACCTGGATGCTGAGGAATTTTTGGTTTTGCCCATTACAATTGCAACTTTGCAATTTGGATTCCCAGCACCTTAAAAAAAAAAAATCACAAACATAAAAATAGTTTACAATATAAAAATTTCCATGTAGAAGCAAATGAAGTTTCATGTTAACAGATCTCTTCCTTTCGTGCAATAGGAGTAAAAGCATGCAATCTTTTCCTGTGTTTATACTCTGAGTAATCAGACTGAGAAAGAATACACCTTATTGCTTAACATGTAAAAGGGACTTGCAGAAGGGGAACGATCAAAAGCCAAACATCCAAACCCTCCAGGATCCAGCTCTATTATCTATTCCTACAAAGCAGAACAAGAAGGTACTTGAAAAGGAATCTAATTACCTCTGTCTCCACTACAGTTAAGCAAACAAGTGTGACACAACAGCACACATGAAGGTTAGATGCTGCCACTTCAAAAGCAAAACTCCTTAAAGCTATAAAGACTGGAGGATCTATGTGGGAATGAAATGTTATAGCCATCAGATTAGGCAAAAAAGGCTATCATAAGGGTTACCATGACTACTTTGCTGCTATTCCAGTGTAGCTTCTCTGGAATGATGGGGTTTTCCCCCTTTATGCAAATGATTATAGTTTATACTTAAAAAAAAAAAAATCTCAGTAGAAACTGTTATCTGAAAATAATCTGCTAGCATTTCAAGACACTGACAACATTATTTGATACGTTTTTGTGCCATGAAAGCTAGAAGTTTAATGGAAAAGTCCCAAAAGATGATTGTACCATAGTTAAAAATGCATCATATTTCTAAGAAGACTTAATCCTCACCATCTTTTTTCTTTAAAAGTTTCTTAGTAAAAAAGCAGGCTCTCATTCCTTTCAATGTCTCACAGTGACAATAAAGCCCAGGGAAAAGAGGGCAGGATTATACTTGGCATATATGACAATCAGCAAAAGTTCTGCTGCTATCCCAATAAAGACGATAAGCTTCATAGAGATAAAATTCAAGACCTGATCTCCACCAGCTTCATCTGTGTTGATGTCAGAAACAAAGAGGATTATTCAAGTTCTCTGGCAGCTGCTGTCACAAGGTTTGGGAGCCTTCAATCTAGACAATACATCCACCTGGCTTTGAGAAGAGGCTACTTCTGTATTAGAACAGCCACTGTGACAGCTGGGAAGTCTATCATGGTAGGAGAGAGATTTGTTTCAACCTCATAAACTTGTCTGTTTTGAGGGCCAGACCACTGGTTGTTTACTTTCCTCTTCTGCAATATGCTATTCATCTGTGGCTTTAAAAGTGGGATTATTTGTGGCATGTACCCCATAAGCTATACAGCACTAATGAGCTAAAATATCTGAATGAAAATTGTGGGGGGAGGGAATAAATCAGCTTGATAAGAAAAACAGGTATCTCAAACAGATGTGCCGTTTAGGCAACTATAGCAAGCAGGTAACCAGCTGAAAAATAAAACAGTGACGGTTTTACAATATGCTATCCTGTAAAGAGAAATGCTATACTCTTAAGGGGTATCTGACTTTTCTCCTTCTCCACAGCAGGTAAAGAACTGCACAAGTGGCATTTTCTAAATCACATTCATCTTGAAATGAGGCTTATAACAAAAGATATTTTGACTTCTGGAATGACTACCTAAACAAACAGTTTTATAAACTATCCTCAAGTCACATCCCTGTCTCAAAAACAGACAGAAGAATTTCACCACGTTGCTTAGGGAAAAAAAAAAAAAAATCAGAAGAAGCTTTTATGTTGAACCTAGCAAAGAGTTCACAGAGACCTAGACATCTGGTTAGAAGTCCTAAATCATTAGTACAAATAATTTCTTGGAAGGCAAAATGAATAGTTCTGTTTCATATGTATTTCTTCCCATCTGAACATGCCAAAGGAAGACAGCTTCCTAGCCTTTCCACTCCTTAGAGCCTAAAGTTCCCAAAACACGAAAAGACTTTTATCCAACATTGACCATAAATGCTAGAAACAACTTCTCATCTAAAGCAAGACTCTGGCAGACTCCACTGCTTTGGAAAAAATGCAGAATGCCTGAATTAAATAAATCTCTCATTTGTAAATGACATTTTTATTTTACTTACAGAAATCAAAGAAGCTGCAGGAGGATGAGGGAAAGACTAGGAAAAAGCCTGTCATTTTTGCAGGAATCGTAAGTAGTTTTGCCAGAAACTCAAAATTCAACAAATAAAGAGAGCAGAGATTTTAGAAGGTCAGTTTTAAGCATATATCCATATTAATAAGCTTTTGTACAAGCTTTGACATATATATATGCCTGCACAACCTGTCTAGAACTTTAAACCCACAATGCTGCTGCATTTGGAAACATTGTAAGCTTAGCCAGTGTACTATATTTTTAAACCTTTCATGGCACTCACATAAGCAAAAACAATGATATGTAAAAACATGCTTAGAGGGTCAATCACAGCCCTAATAGAAGCCTAATCTTCACCATCAGAGGGTATAAAATGCTTGAGATTACAGACGTTCACACAATCAAGTTAAATGGGTTCTTTGTTGGTAAGAGCACTAAACGTGGCAGAGGCACAGATGGTACAACCTTTACCTTAAGAAGTTATCATATAACATGGTTTCAAAAGCCAACAACACTTAATCTTTGCAATCTAGTTACCTGTTTTTCAGTGTCCAGTCTTCAAATCTTTAGCTAAGGTGGCTATGGCAGGATAATCTACTACGTGAATGCCCAGAATAACTGTCTTGTCATGCTGGCTGCTGCACTGGTGAGCCTGATAAGTTGCCTCTCCCCGCTAAAGATGAGGGCTCTGTGGTGACTGGTGCAGACTTGGCAGCTTCCTAGGAGGGTAGTGATAAATAGATGTTCTCAACTCTCCTGCAAGCAGAAACTGGACTGAGTAGGGCAGATGGCAGCATGGTATTAGCTGCTGTCATATGAAGGTCTTCTACTGGAGAAAAGGTGCCCCCAGAAGGCTGCATTATCACTATCCACTGGCACAATCCAGTTCTACAGTTTTCTCTCATCTTCCCCAGCAACACTGCTGGATGTCTGGTTCGCACACGGTAAAGATTATAATGTGGCTGCAGGCAAACTGACCACACCAGAAAAGACAGCAACAACACTGGAAAGCAATGCAGGCTTCTGCCGCAAAGCACTAAGGACTATTCGATTCTGCCACTGATTGTGGCCTCTAGATACTCCCAACTAGAGCTCTCAGCCTCTGACAGTGCCAGTTAAAGCAGCCACTGCATTTAGTAAAGGTTTTTTCCCCACCTTTATCCCATTCTTACACAGCCACAAGTGCTTCTTAGTTAAGCAAGATCCATTTTGCTCTCCATCACTCTCTCATTTATTAAATGTTTTTTTGTTTTTGAGCCTATAGGGCTATAGTAAAATCTAATATTACACGACTGCAGTATTTCTGTACCCTGACTGGATGATTGTGTCCTCCCTGTAGCCTGCAAAATTATGAGGACTTGAGGCATTGTAGTAAATACTACAGTATTTACACAAGTTGCCTTCCTACAGCCTGCCCACAGGACTTCTTAGCCACTGATAACACAAATACTTTTTCCCCACTCACTGCATAGAACTATTTCTTTGGGAGCCTTCTCAATTCTACTCTGATTATTTTATCTTGTTGGGCACCATGTTGAAATGAAGACCATTTAGAAGAACTGAGAGATACGCTTCAATTTTTAAAGAGAGATAGCTCAGGCCTCTAAGCAATGATGTGACTTGCAAGAAGCAGGTATGCTAGAAGTCACCAAAATGTCCATATCTGCTATTGCAAAGAACATGAGTAAAGTGCTGTGATAACTCAAGATGAAAGCACTACAGAGATATGCATGATACTGCAACACTCTTTCTGTACTCTCTAGTTCTTTCCCCAACCTATTTTGCTTTCCTTTTGTGAATTCAAATGAAGCTAAAAGCACTGGAAAGCATCTGCCTGCTGCATTCTTAGTGGCCCATTTTGAAATTCTTTCTTTTTGCATATTCAAAATAGTTTAAACACAGACAGCATGCCAAAAAGAAAAACCTGACCTATGGTCTTCCCCAAATCTCTATTATTTGGTATCAATATTGAATTTATTGAAATTCACTGGACTGCTGCTACAGGATATAGGATAACCCATACAGAACAAAACCTTTGGAAGACTACAGAAGGCTCCAGGTACTCTGCATACACAAGAGAACAATTTGATGTTGAGCAGACTGTGCAAATTTAAGTAATACACAGTCATTTTAGGAATTCTTAATATGAGAGAGTCCATGCCTCAGTGTAGAGATAACAGTATCTGCACGTGACGGCAGAACTTTTCCATCTTCCCTTTCCTGTAACTGTATCAACTTTCTATAATCTAGACAGCACACTGCAAATGGAAGGAACACTGCTGCACGGAAGGAACAATATCTTTTTATTTTTCCTCTTGCCTTCCTGCCTTGCTTGCATGTCCTGTACAAATATTATCAAACACTAACTTGATTATGAGTCTGACTACAGTAACATTCAAGTCCCTGAGAACTCTCTCACAGGGTGCAGTACTATCTGCTTACGCTCTGGTTAAAAACTTACCACTTATTTTCATCTCTTTTCCCTACCATCTTCCCAGTTTTGTTCACTATCACATAGCCACATACTGAAAGAGCTACTCCCCAATCCCTCAAAAAAAACAAAACACACCTTTCTATTACATGCCACTAAAGAGTTATTTAAAATGGGATATAAGGATCCCTTAAAACCTTGTACAGGCAGCCATCAAAACTGCAGTACTGCCCTGATGAAAATATATACTGATTCTCTACTGGTGACTCTGCGCCAAGCTGACCTCCCCCATTTCTCTCCTTTACCCAGTTTAAACATGTGATTTGTTAAAAGGCTTTTGATTTTGTACAAAACATTTGGGCTTTTAGGTAAAAACAAGCTATTACATAGTGAAATAGTAAGAGAGTCTTGACTTTCCAAAGAACACTTGCATTCTAGTTGGAACAGGGAGGAAAGCAAGAAACATGAGAGTGTTCATACTGAGAAGGGTTTTCAGAAAAGCAGGACTCTTTTCTTAGTGGCAAGTTAAAATGAAAGTGCAACTGACTTCCAGACGAGGGTGTGGTGCTGGAAGACAAAATGTAGTGTGTCAGACCAACTCAGACCATTTCACTGAAGTACATCTCAATTGCAGTACCTGCTACCAGTCTGCTGACAAAAGGTTAGTTTTCTTTTAGTTTTTACTAATCTCTATATTAATCGTGATATATTGACCTTACATGCAGGTAGAAGAGGTAGGATTTGCTCTTACTGGAAGTTACTTAAGTTGGCTTTACAGAGAATCATGATTTCACTAGGTCACCTCCTTATTTCAAGTTTTAAAAATAATTTGTTAAGTAGAAGAACAGGTTACTGATCAATTCATTCCAGAGGAAAAATCTATTTGTTTAAAGTAGAAATATTAACTTCATTCAAAATGTATTAATACAATCCCACATCAAGTTCAAACACACAGAAAAACTGAATTTGTATCTAAGCAGAAAGCTGGTATCTCCTGGAGTAATTCTGCAAAAACCATGCAAAGCTGTCTATTACTATACCTCCTAGAAAATAGGTGTCTATTGGAATGAATAGGAATGACAAATATGAATAGGATTGTTAGCCAAAACATGATTGTATTATTTTAAGGGAAAGAAATAGCAACTGTTAAGTATTAGGTAACAGTTTTTTTCTGCCAAGAATTCAGATCAGCCAAAATCACAATGAGGCAGTGGAGCATGCTCCCTATCACAGCCAAACTGCTTTGTGGTACCCACACTTCTTAAGGTTTGCACCGAAAAGTCTGTTTATCATTTTGCTTTCAAATATATCTGCCAGTGATTCAATTTGATTAAGCATTCCCAGATGGGTTCTGTAATAAGTGTTTACCGCACAGCCAAATCTTTTCCATTTAACACTTAATCATCTTCTAATCTTGACTAAGTGGATTCAAGTCTCTGTACTGCAGTTTCTCTTCTGGTGAAACAGGAACGTTTGCTTCTTATGTTTGAATCTTTCCTAGGAAAGTACTATAAAGTTGCAAAACACTGCTGCTATTGAAAAATCCTGCTAACACGGATCGCTGGGCATGGAATGCACATCTGTTGCCAAACCAAGGAATAGAATTGCTTTATTTTCCATTCTTCACACCTCATCCATGCAACAATAAAAGTCAGATGACAAGACTCAAAAAAGTAATTATTGTTTAAAGTTAAGTGGGAAGTGTTTGGAAATGTTAACACAAAACTCCAAAGTCATTACGGATCAAAACCAAGCCAAATAGTTCATTTCTAACTAGTATACATTTTTAAATTTAGATAGATGATTCACTGAAAAAAAAATATAAATATCAAGCAAGGCTGGAAATTATTCATTCCTTTCTAATTATTTGGTCTGTATCCCTGAATGAGAGATCAATCAGTAATTTATTCTTACTGGTAGACAGAGAACACTCCAAAAATTTTTGAAGAGCTACTGCTTATAAGGGTTTGGCAACCCTTCATTTAAACCTTTTTTTAAAAAAACAGAAACAGTATTTGGAATTTTTCAAATTTGAAAATGCCCAACTGTAGCTCTGAGCAGAATATCAGATAAGAATCTGTTTTCAGTAATACTGGCCTCAAATTCCAAAATACTGCTGAAAATGAGAGGAATGTGTTTTTCAGTTTCAGCAGCTTTTTGCCACTGTTGCTGAGAAATCTTAATCCCATTTATTTCATGAAAACGGGGTACTGTAGGACTGGAGTTTTCAGCAAGAAATTTCAGCACATGAGTAAATGAACACAATTACACGAAGAAAAGAATATAGTGTAGGACACGGCTTGCCTAAGATTCAGTCTGAAGATAAGAATACTAAATCTTCAACCTTAAACAGGTGATGAGAACATAACCTTAGTCATGTCATGAGATGAACTTGAAAAAACAGCTGAGGTTCTGAACTGTTTGCAAATCTGTGGGCTGTTTTGTACATGATAAGATTCCTTTCCATACATAACATCCTGAGAAGTTTCCAACCATAAGATTCAGCATACCCGAGCTAATCTGACTCTGTAAGAAATTCCACTTGGGCATAAAGCCATTCACTGCGTGGGATGGAGACTAAACTGAGTAACTCTGTTCCACTGCTGATTGCCCTAGACAGCTGTGCTTTAAGTGATCGTTATGTATACATGTGGCTAAGAAACAAACAAGCACACTCTCCATATATTATACTAGCATACCAAATTTGCCAAAATATATGAGAGAAGGTAGAGAATACTACTACTTTCCTCTCAGCTTTAAACTCTTAAAATTCCTTATCCACTATATGGTAATAGTATTCAGAGCCTTTAACCAGTACTGCTTTGCTGAGGCTGTAGAGAGGAAAAAAGCGTAATTACAGCTCTACAGCGGTGCAGAAAAATTTATTGTGCAATAGAATATAGTCATAAATAATTGAGTCAAAGCAGTTTAAGCAATGATTGCTCCTCAGCTGAAACATGGTAACCAATAAGGTATACTCCAAGCCTCCTACCGCCTCAAATGTGGAGGTTAATGAAAGCATTTTGAGTGAGTCCATTTTAGTTTGCATTGCATAGATATGGCCAGTTACCCATTTCATATGAGATGCTGAGACTTGATCTGTTCTGCCTCCATCACTATCTAGCTCTTTGTACTAGCTCTAGTACTCTGACTATTTGCAAATGCATTCTTAATATCCAACATTTGAGATTTATAAGCAACCCTGAGAAAGGACTGTAGGTTTCAACAAAAATTTTAAAACTTGGAAGCAAGTTGTATTTCTTTTTCTTTGTCTTGCAGCTTTTGCCATGGGCTGGGATACAAACAACTCAACTGATTACTGGATTGAGGACGAGGGTGATCTCACTCAGATAGATTACAACACATATGAGTTGCTTTGTGAAAAGGATGATGTAAGAAATTTCAGTAAATTATTCCTCCCTGTGTTCTATGCATTAGCTTTCACAGTTGGAGTTGCTGGAAATTCATTAGTGGTAGCAATTTATGCCTACTGCAAGAAACCAAAGACTAAGACAGATACGTACATCATGCATCTGGCCATTGCTGATTTGCTCTTGCTCTTCACTCTCCCTTTTTGGGCTGTGAATGCAGTGCAGGGATGGGAACTTGGAAACGCAATGTGCAAGCTCACTACTTCTTTATACACCATGAATTTCAGCTCTGGCATGCTGTTCCTGGCTTGCATCAGTGTGGATAGATACAAGGCCATTTCCAAATCACAAGTTCATAGAAGAGTTGGAAAACAGTGCAGTATAACCTGCATCTGGGTCTGGCTGTCTGCTATTGTGCTCAGTATCCCTGAACTGATATTTAATCAAGTGAAGAAAAACAATGACAGGAATGAATGCCTTCCGGTATTTCCAGTGAACATGGAAACACTCTTAAAAGCAACCATTCAAATCCTGGAAATTATCCTGGAATTTCTGCTTCCTTTCCTAGTAATGCTGACCTGCTATTCAGCTACTGCTAGAGCAATCTTTAGATCTCCAAATGCTAAAAAATCTAGACCCTTCATAGTCCTGCTGGCAGTAGTGGCCACTTTTATTATTACTCAACTGCCTTACAACATTGTTAAGTTCTGGCGAGCCATAGATACCATCTACCTGTTGATTACTGACTGTGATGCAAGTAAAACTACAGACATTGCACTCCAAGTAACCAAGAGCATAGCTTTGTTTCACACCTGCCTGAACCCTCTTCTGTATGTCTTTCTGGGTGCCTCTTTTAAAATGCATATTATGAAAATAGCAAAAAATTATGGATACTGGAGAAGACAACAACAGAATGGAATAACTGAAGAAATTTCTATGAATTATGAAGACCATACAGAAGAAACAGTTAGCTTCACTATATAGACAGTCAATTACTTCCATTATCTTATATAACAAAGGAATTATTTACTAATTAAAGGGGTATTGTTTCCACATCTGTTTTGCAAGTCAACTTTCAGATGAATTTCTGGACCTACGAACTAGCCAAAACAGTACAATGCAGTTCAAAATGGAACACGTTGGTCAAAAGCAAGCATCAGGCAAGAACTGTATACTGGAAGTGCTAGAAGCAACTAGAGATAGTTACTTAAATCTTTTTTTAAAGGATCACAGTACTAGGCTATTATATAGCTGAGTAATCAATCATCTGTAGATACCTAAAATGGAAAAAGAAACCAACAGCAATAAAACCACAGTACAGGAACTTTTATATCAAAAGTTAGTAATTTTCATGCCTTTAAAATGTAACACTGTAGGTGTGTTTCTGTATTTTGTAACTGCTTGGAACATTTGCCTAAAAAATAATTTCCATGTTTTTCCCTAGCTATCATCCCATAGATAACCTTGCAGCAATGAATGAAATGAGGCATCAGTTCACAGCTGAGAATTAAGTTAGGAGAAAAGAACAAAAAAAGCTATTGTGTGTTTCCACATATATATAGCAACAACAACATCCCTCCATGAAAACTAACAACTCCTTCTTGGTAACCACCTAAAACGACCTTTCATCTCTCCCTTTCATTTTCTGCTCACCCTGGACTTCAGCAAGCCCAGTGTCCCCCAAGAGGCACATTCCAGATCTCTGGTTCCAATTCTAGATTCATATGAGGTGATTATCCAGGATCTCATTCCTGTCACTTCCAAAAAAAAAGGGGGGGGGGCCCTCAGCTTTCATCTCACTCGTACAAAAATCCTTGGGCAACAAGTATCAAGGCAACCAAGGAATGGCCTTACATTTTTCAGTGATCATGTATCTTAATTTTGAACAGGGAGCCCTATGATCTATTACAAAAATACAGACTTTTATATGCACCTTTATTGCATGTCTGTGGATTTTACAGGTGCAGTGGGGGCTCTGAGCTTTTATACCTAGCTCAAAGAACTCAAATCACTGGCTGAAAGAAGAGGATAAACTATGTGCAGTAGAGCCAGATGCAGACAGCTATAGTCCTTCAGAGATACATATATATCTCCAGAATGAAAGCCATATCCCCCTTGTAACTAAACTAACTCCATTTGATATCCAAGGATAACCTCAAGAAAAAAATCTTATGCAGCTGATACAGAAGATAACGTAATAAAAATAAAGTCCCTAGCACTAAAACAAATTTGATAGCCATTGAATTCCTAGAGACTCTCAGTACAAATACAGTATGAGGAAAGACATCAGTTGGTAACGGACTGCAAGAGGGAAGGTAGAAGATGGGTGGCCAGTATTTGATTCCACAGTGGGGAAGTTACACATTGTTCACTTAATTAACATCATTAAGAGAGGCAATGCACTGTAGATTTGCCCAAGAACTGTATGGTTAAATAAACTGAAGATTGTGTTCACTGTGATAAAAGCCATAAACAAGTGTGTGTCTATATACAAAACCTACCTACTTCTTCAATCTTTTTTATTATCTTTGCTCTGCCCAAAGTTCTAACAAGCACTCATATTCCAAGTGTTACTCCTCTAGAGCATGCATAAAACAAACTATTTCCTTGGCTATGCAATGGCACCATGTGAAGATTTGGCTTGGTAAATGTCAAAACAGTATAAAGTATTAGCAAGAATATGAGAAAGAGTTTTAGACTAATCTTCTGACACAAGACCTGGAATTTCTAGTAGGAATTTGTAAAATGAATCAGACATTGCAATAACTATAATCTCCTAAAATAAAATATATGAAGACATAATAAAATGTAAAAATATGAAGAGTGTGTTGGCTTCCATTTTTTGGCTGTCTTTATCTTTGTTTTAGTAAATACTGACATCTCCCATCACAAATGTGTATCTATCAGCAAAGGCTAGAGGCCTTGCTTCATGAATGAGAAAGGCTTGACTCCTTGTGAAGCTCATGGTTGGTGGGATTTACAGTCTTTCATAGGGGGGTACCAAAGCTAACCCCTGCACAGTGCTGGCCAGGATTCCAGGAAAGCAGGAGTTTTCCATGAGTTTCTGGAGACATTTCAAATGCATTCACACATTAGCTTTCAAAATGAAAAAGTGGTGTTACACCACACTGCCCCACATCATCTGCCGCTTATGAAAGCCAGCAAGAATCTCTCATTCTTGGACGCTCTTCCTGGTTACACAATTATGGACTGGAAGAAGAAGTTCTAAAATGATAGACAAGGAACAACAGTGGCATAAACAAGACACAAACCTCTTCTCTCTCTTTGGATAGCAGAAGCTTACAGAATTTCTGTCCAGTATTTTGCAGAAATACAAGCACGTGAACTGTAAAGTCAGAAGTGCTTGACAGATGTGCTACACAGATGGTCTACTCATATACTGTAAATCTGACATGTTTAAGCCATACTGTATTTACTGTGCAAGTGCAGAGTACCCATGCAGAGCACAGTAAGAGACTTCAGTTCTCTCACAAAGCAACTGGCTTCCTGCATATGTGATTTATGACTTATCTTCACACACAGAGTGGTTGCTCCTGGAGCGACATACTGACCAGGCTGTCAGGCTTCTGGAATTCCCAGACGAACAGCCAAGCTCCTCAAGTACCACTCAGACAAAAATAAACGAAGGCGGGGGAAGAAAAGGAGGCTCTGACTGGAACACAGCCACATGTATGTGCCTTCTGTGCATCTGTCTTTACACAAATCTGACTGTCTTAATTATTTTTATTAGAAATAAGACAAGCCAAATCATACTCCTGCGTTTGCTCTCTCCTCCTTTTATAATTCATGTAATGCATTTTATAAGTAATATCTTCTGTGTGATCTCCTACAAACTTTCCCATTACCCCTTTGGGGACTGCAATGCACACTTGGGAGACACTGTCCCAGAGCAAGTGTAATCAGCTATTAAGCGACACTCTCAGATGAAGAGGCAAGATGTACATATCATACCTCCTCTTGCCGCCAGTTCTGAAATATTAGAAAGGAGACAAAGAGCCCTATCTCCTGGTGAGGCTAAGTATTGCACAAGCATATCTGAGTGTGTAGCTTCCCCACACAAAGGTACATAAATAAAACATCCAAGTTTACCTCCTATCAGCAACTCAGTTTATTCAGCTAGCTTCCAAACTCTCAGGGAATGATGATTTTCCAGTTGCTGTCACATATGTTTTGGTAAAAAAGTAACTATACTATAGCGACAGGGACATTTATCATCTATAAAGCAAACCACTGATTTTTCTGAGAAGAACAATATAGGAAAATTGCCAGTAAGAACCAATCAATCAGCATCACAGAGCTGTTTTTTATTTTAACTATAGATGGTATACACAAATCTCACACACAAGCTGACAGAGACAGCTTCATAAAAACAAAGTTTAAAGGCTGTTGCTGTAAACATGTATGTTACCTGATGGAAAAAGGTATGACTTAAAGAACAATTGTGGCATTTGTTCCGTGAACTAAATTCAGAGGTTCCAAGAAGGGCCTGAAAATCCAAATCAGAGTTGAGTTCTGGACTTTGTTTAATAAAGCAAAGACTTAATTCTGCTTCTGCTGTTTTACATTCTATTGTCTTTGCTCAAGGGGAGACAATTTTTCATCTTAGAACTGGCATGCAAATATTTTTGTTTTACCAATTCTTAGAAAGCAATTTAGACTCAGCCGCTTTTATTTAGACCTTCTGTGCTTACCACTGCTCCACCACTTCTTGCCATTGATCACATAACTGTTTCCATCTCGCTCAATGCTGCATTCCATATTGGTGGCATCACTTGAAGCTACATCAGGTTCTGTGTTTAAAAAAAAGAAAAACAAACAACTGGATACTGGTAGTACTACCACCACAAATACAGGGATTTACATATACTGTAAACACACTGTTTTGCTCCCAGTAGAAAAGCTGTTTCAGAACCTCACTGCTGGTGGTCAAAGGCATTCTATTTTCTAATGACATTTTATTCATAGGCAGCTTAAGCTGACTCGCTCTTGAGCCCAAACTACCCTTTATATTAAATACCCTTCTTCCTTTCCTGACATTTTAAAATCCTTTCCCCTTCCAATGTACTACTTATAGATACCAGTCATATCTCTTCTCAGCCTTTGTTTTTCTAGGCTGCTCTCAAGTGAAAGTAAAGTGATTTAAATCTTTTTTATGATGGAACTTGACTGGTTTATGAAACAGGTTACATCAATTGGTTGCCAGCAGTGTCAGCAACGATATTGAACAGGAAAGATTCATTCTCTCTCCTTTCATCCTAAACTTCTTTGTTAGGCTATCTTCTCTCAAGTTTTCAGTGAAAGCATCTTTTTACTCTTGGGGAACAGAGTGAAACAGAATGGGCAAAGTAAGGGTCCAACTCTCTAAGACTGAGTTCTCTCAACTCCTGCTGACACAGGAAGGCCAAAATTTTGACATCACATGTTCAAAAGTTAAGTTTCTCTATCAAAAGTCAAGCTTTTCAGAGGTGCTGAATGCCACAAGATTCCAAAAGTAAAAATGTATACAATGCTGGGCTAAAGACAAAGACAGCAGGTTATGCTGCAAAAACTCCAATTATGACATAATGCAAAACTATGTAACTTTAACCACAACTGTCATACTTGTACCTACATGTATGTTTCTAGAGAATCCCCAAAGCACATTACAAAATGGTAAGTGCTATTGTAAATCCGGTTTCTACAATAACCTATATTTACTAGTACTAAAAATAAATTGAAAATACATGGAAAGCAAATTCTAATTACTGTAACAGTGAGAAGTGGCAACTATCAGATAGAGAGCTCCAGAAGTACAGCAAGGGTGCCTAACTTTGCATACCCCAGAGATGCTTTCATGTTCACACTCACAGACTCAGTGGAACTATCTGCATTAACTGATTAACACATAATAACCTGTGTTTTTTTCATAAGCTATTGCAAAAAATTGTGCCAGTTGCCTGTAACTCTCTTCTGGAGAGTAATTTACCTGTCATGCAGAAACAAGAACTAATCTTCCCTTCAAGGAGAGGCTCAAGCCACTCTTTCTTTTGCTCTTCAGTCCCATACATGTGCAGGACCTCCATGTTCCCAGTGTCTGTAAGAAATCAGCAGGCATGCTTACTTCTAGAGACACACAACTGGTAAGACATAAGATGCCCATCTTTATACCATTCTCATGCTGTAGTTAAGGCACAGGGTTTGCTAACCAGGTGCCTGACAGTTGAAAACTTCAGGGGCAAAGAAGCATTTCCCAGTCTCCTCCGCCATTAGTGCATAGTCAAGCTGGCTGAGACCACTGACATCTGGGAGAAAAAGGTTCCACAGACCTTCTGCTTTCGCCATTTCCTGTTGAAAGAATCAAAGGAAAAAACACTAGCAATAAACCTTCATCCTGCAATGAAGTTTGGCCTGCTACCCATTTTCTTCCTTCCTGCCTAGCATGTTGTCCAATATGTCTGACCTTTTATTTTTTTCCAAATAGTTATCTTCAACAGATACAGTCTTTGAGTTAAAGTTTAGGTACACCCTTCACAGAACTCACTTTTGCTTTTCTCCTCTTTCATTTGTATCTCATCTCCTTTTGCATGCTTCCCTTAATTACTGCTTTCTTTTTCACTGTTCTTCACTCTGTTTCCTTCCATGAAGTCAGAGTAACTTCTCCAACAGCATATAGCAAATTTCCTACTCTCCATGTCAGTGCCTTTGTTTCTTTCATCACTACAGTGCTCAAGAATATTTATTATCCAATACCTTCAGTCTCTCAAGCACTGGTGGTTTCTTCCATTTTTCCTCGGCATTTCCATGTCCAGCATAGTATTTTATTATTTCCTTAGAAAAACAATTAAAAGTTGCTGTTTAAATAAATAGTGACATTCAACATACACAAGTAATTATATGGTTTGTTTCCCAGCCTTACACCTCAAGGAACTAAAAACAAAGTATTCAACATATCTTTCTGCCATATAGTTGGCTGCATTACACATTAAAAATATAATTCAAAAAAAAAAAAAAAAACCACCCTTAATCTATTTTGCAAGATGTCAAATGCATCATGGAAATGACTCCAATCAGTACATTTCACACATGGAAATGGCTTGGAATGATTTAAAACATGTGATGAGAAAGTTGAAGATACAAAATTTTTGAAAGATACAAATAACTGGTACCAACAGCATGCATGGGAGGAATAAACCCAAGAGGCAAACACAGATAAAACTTAGCCTGATTTACTGGCACATAAGATGCAGGTTTCCCATCACAACATTCAGATATAGAAACTAGTGAATCATTTTTAACAGAGCAAAACCACAAAGAATGCAGGTTTTCTTCTGTCAAAATAACTTCTCAAGCAAGGACTAGTACTATATACAACTGTGTTCTCTTTAGTAAACCTAGTATTTTGATAAGTATATTTTAGTAAGGCACAGCACTTCAAAGTTGGCCCCAGAACTAGTTTTAGAATGAAAAAAAACTAGTGCCTAAGAAACTCTCCCTTCCCCCTACCTGTATTATTCTTCTACAAATGCTGCAGGAACACTAAACTGTAATTCTAAACTTCAATTTCAGGTAAACATTTTTTGTGTGCTGATTTTACAATATTACGCAACTCCCTTTATTCAGGGATTACAGATGATCTTTCACACAGCTTTGTCATGAAACAATTATGCTAGTTACACAGAAAGATTAAATGACTTTTCTAAAAATCACAGAATAAGAGAAATTCAGAACTAGAACCTAGAAGTCCTGATTTGCAAGAGCCCTTGTCAGAAATAACTTACAAGAACACTACTATTCATTACAGAACTTTCATGGCTATTTGTGGTTCATTTGCTTGTTTTTAAAGCAAGTACACCTAATTACTTAAAAGGTTTCCTTCCAGAACAATCCAAAACTAGCTACAGACTTTAGAAACTTTGGAAGTTTAGAAACTTTGGAAGCAGAAATTCTTGGTGTCCAACAGATCCCTTGTGATAGGCAGGTATATTCATAAGTCATTTAAATTAATATGTTCTCTACACCTCTGCCTGACTAGAAAAATAACAACAAAACACCCAACCAAAGACACACCCGATTCTGCAACAAACGTCATCTGTGCTTCCACTAGGCTGAAAATTGAACCCACTTTCCAAATGAACCATTTTTAACATTTCACTAGATTAAGAAGTGCTTCGTTTTCCCTTCCTTAATTATGTATTTCTGTGGATATTTCCACTATCTGATTTCAAACCTTCTCTGGTATTGGATATATCCAAGAGTGGGGCTACACTGATACATTATGGAATCATGTTCATTATCATACAAATAATACCTTAAAAAAATTAAAAGAGACAAGGAACAGAAGCATTGACCATTGTATGGTTAAAAACAGCAGTTTCTTTTCTGAACTGAAAACCCAGAGTATACTTCCCTCTGATGCAAAAAAACAAAACCCTAATATTTTTAAAATAGATTTATGGAGTCACACAAAAAGGCAACATGCAATCATGGAAGTTGTGCATGAATACTTTACAGAGTATTACATACATGTCCAGAATAACAACACCTCAGGATACTTCCAAATATAACGAAAAGAAAAAAAAAAAAAGTTACCCTATCCCATCATATACTGAATAAAGGCTGAATAAAGCAATAGGCTAGAGTTACAGGAACAGAAAAATCAGGGGAAGGACATGCTTGTCCACATCTTAGTTGAAGAAGACTCACTTCCTCTAACTTAATTACAAAGTTTCTAACAAGAGATCTGAAGATAGCCATGGTGTAATGGAGTGAGCTACAATGAGCACAGAAACATTGGTGGGCATAATGCAATACTTAGTATAAGGCTATCTCATGAAACTGCATTCTGGCTACTCTCAATTTCTGAGCAACAGAAAAGAAGTTGTGTAATACATTCGTAAATTTTTTTTTTTGCCAGATCTGGTGTCCATGACAACACCAGAATTCACAGATATAAGACTTTCAATAAAGGTTCTCAGAGTACATTAAAAAAAGGAAAAAGAACAAATATTAGAGAGGCTAAGCATCCTAACCACAGGGACATTCTAAATCAATTAAAATAAAAGGAATGCAAATGTTAGGCTCCTTGTGTCATGATTTTACTTCTTCCTTGGAACTGAAAAGTAAAAAACCTTAAGAAGAAAGTGAAGACAAAAGTCTGGAACAGGATTTAGAATTTATGAGATATAAAACAGTGTGAGCTCACTAAAGAAAGTAACACAGCACCTGTGTGCATGCACAACATCAGAAAGAAAAATGCATCTTTGCACTTAGTACATAAGAGTTCTAGGTTTTTGTTAGGACACGATGGTATTAACTATGAGCAAAGTATTCCTCTGCTTTTAAAAGCAACTCTTAGCATTTATTAACAACACATACAACACTTCATTTCTTCAAGAAGATTCATGCAGACAATAATGACGTATGTTAATATTTTGCAAGTACCACCACAAATATCACTGAGTGAAAAACATTGCTGTTCCAAAGGAGAAAAGAAAAAGGGGGGGGGGGGATGACTTCTATACAACATTTTAGATTTTTGTAAACTCTACTTATAAAATGGTCATTTATAAATAAGCTTACTAAAAGCTTTTTACCTTCTCAGCTGGATATACGTGCTGTGTCAGGAACTGCTTTACCTTCAGCAGAATTTCTTTGCCTTTCCTACTTTGATGGAACAACTCTCCTGAACTTTTGTGATGTGCTCTGCTACTGAAAGATGATCTAAAGAAAAACATGCAATGGAGCAACAAATACAACCAAGTTTTCCCTGATAACAATATAAGCTGCCTTATACAGGCATTCAAATAAGTGAAGGGGTTGCAAGAGCTTTGCCTGACCTTATATCAGTAGTTTAGATCTCTCTTACCTTTTTGAGAGCTCTAACCCTCTTTCTGCCAAAGGCTTCACCATCTTAGCAAATTCATGACTATTCTCTGCAGAAGCATTTCCAAGGAGATATCTAGCATATACACCCTAAAAATCAAAAGGAAAGGCATATATGGCATAATTATGCACTTAAAATTGTCCCTCTTTTAGATAGGTGATTTCTTCAGCTAGGTAAGTAAAACTTAAATGCACATAGCAGGAAAAACATTAGCAACCAATGTAGTTTTATGAATTACAGACAGAGTTCACTCGCATATGTTAGTATTACTTTTCGTCCATATTCGATATAACGGAAAGGCTTGACCAGCAAAAGAAAAACATACCCCAGGAAAACTGAACTAAAGGAAACCCCACAAAAACTAGCAGAGTAAAAAAAAAAAAAAGAATGTGTCTGCACATGATACTGCAAGCAAGCCCAGCCTGTCCTTAAGCCAACTGACACCAGTATACATATATGATTATCATCTGCAACTACATTAACTGCCCACACATACACTCTAACTCCAAATTAATACCAGGAAGTTTATGACATGGTTGCTAAGCTGTTCTCATGCTGCAGCTTCTCATAAAACTGTATTCATGTCCTACAGTGGCTGAAAATTTAACGAACAATTACTTCTGTTGACAATGAACCAATGAAACTTATTTTCCCCTGCAATCACGTCAAGACTGGGCTACTACATGGCTCATAATAAGCTGAGTTGACACAGCCTCCTTTTATCTGTAGGTAGCAGCAAAAAGATCTAACTTTCATATCATGCTATCTACTTTCATGAGAGCTGCAGAAGCTTACTAACATCTTTGTGTCACGTGGGATTTAAATTAGCCAGAGAGTCCAGAAAGAAGTCCAAATGACAAGACTGCCAGCACACTGGCACATCAATCACAGAAATCCACACATCCACTTTTTATTCTTCTTTAGCCTGCTTTCCTAAGAATTTAGCTACATCTAAGACAAGGTACTTCATGCAGCAGGAATTCCAACCTAGAGAGTTACCAGTCATAACCATGTAAGCTGCTGCTTCTAAAGGAACAAATCGATGTACAATGTTTTCAGCTATTTCTAAAACACAATTCCTATTTTGAAGAAATACTATCTACAAATATTCATGATAAAAATATGCAACGTTTCACAAAATGTCAGTGCATGTATTACCTGGAATATTCCTGCCATTTTGAAATATGATAAAGCAAGAAAAAAATTCAAGTTGGAAAAAGTAGTGCTAATACCCCGGCAGTGGCAGTAAATGGAAATCAGTTCTTCAAATGAAGGAGTTTCTACAAAACAACAACAGAATATTTTAAAATATTCAACATTTTCTAGGATTTTTCCACCTTATTTTTCAAACATTTGAACAGCTTTTTCAACTTTGTTACCTTCAATTTACAGAGAAAAAAACAAAAACAAAAAAACCCCATGCTTTATCATCTCTTATGAGCTAAGTGATATATGAACCAAAACAAAATAGGATTTGTCTGAATTCCAGCCAAGCATAACACTTCCTACTCCCCATCCCATCCCAGCCATAAAGTGAACTGCACCTTTTTTTTTTTTTTTTTAAAAATAAGCTTACATTTAAGTAAGTTTGTCTCCAGTACCTCCAAGAAAGCTTCAAAATAACCTTCTATGGAAGTAACATGCTGTGGATTAGCCACAGCATATTACAACAGGATTACCTGTTCTAATAAACCTTACTAGCAGTACATTTCCTGCAGTGAAGAAAACTATGGAGAAGCTCTCAAGTGCAAAATGATTTCCTCATTCATTTGACATTTTATTGTTGTTTACAAAGATAACACATCAAATAGAAATCAATGTTAGAATTCATTTTGACAAAAAAAATTACAACTTCATACCTACAGTGTCTTTAAAACGAAAGACAGTTCCTTCACCCAAGTCTTTAACAGATGTAGGCCAAAAGTAGAATGAAGTGGCATATGCTAAATCTGATAAAGGATGACCAGCAGTTGAAAGCTCCCAGTCCAGCACTGCCAAAACACGAGCCTTAAATAAAAATAACAGCTTCTCATGAATGAGTGTACAATGTTGAGTACAAGTTTAGGATCTACAGACAGTTAACATTCACACAGTGGTAGAAAAACATCCATGTTAACAATAGAAACTCATTTTATATTACATACCTTTGAGTAATGGTTTTCTTGTCAGAAACTTCTAAACTGTTCTATTCAAAATATGCTTGAAATACAATATCCTGAAGAACTGTAAAAGTACTGATAGGTTTTTTTTGTTTCTAGTCCTTCATAATGTCGCACAATTGGTGATGAATTCTTATAATCTAGCTGTCCTGTAGTCCTACATGACCACACCAGTCTATGCACATTCCATCATTACTAATGATCTTGAACTAGGTACGAAAGGCTGTCCTACATGGCCATTCCTGCATATACAGGAATGGTTTCTATGGACTATTTAAAATTATCTATCTACAGTTTGGTCAGTTCTTTCAGCCGCAGCAGGAACTGTCAACTACAACTGAGTCTGCCAGAATCTCTGCTCAAGGAGTCAAACAGCGCATTTAAGCCTACAGATAGTGACTCTCAATTGGTCTACGTACAACAGAAGCTGCTTATAGGAACTGCTGGGATCTGCTGCTTTGCTATGAAGCTGGGTAGCAGCTCAGTCAGTCACCTTGTCTCAAGTCAGTCCTCTGTGTCATTTCTCTGGAGACTGTTGGGAACCTTCTGGACCATGCAGGGAACAGATGACAAAGAGCGCTCGGTATGCACACAAACACAGCCCTGATATCGGCTACACCACAACTATCACTATAGAGCAAGCTGATTTCATCCTTATAATCACAACTGTATCTTAAATTCCACAGATTTTGCCAAAATAAACTCTAATCATTTCATCTCCCAATAGTTCTATAGGAAGACTAAACAAAAAAATACATTAAGGTGGCTATTTTATTGATAACAAAACTGCATATGTTTTGCTCCCGATTACAAAGAGGCATCAGAAACAGAATAAATTCAGAATTAATTCTAGGACTGTCTGACACCTCTTGCCTTCTCATCAAGAATAGCAAAAAAAAAAAAAAAAAAAAAAAAAAAAAAAAAAAAAAGAAAAAAAAAAAAAAAGAAAAAGAAAAAAGACACCCACACACCTCAGAATGTGTATATTCTGTTTTAAAAAAAATGGTTAACTTATGAGTTAAGGCTGCTAAGCCTGATAAGGTGGTCATAGTTCATTTTAAAATTATTTTCTCTAGATCATAAAAGGGCAATATGTCCCTTAAAGAAATCAACCTACTACATAGATCATATTTTAAAGTCCAAAACCCTACCTATATTCTGCAGGTATTGCATATCTTTTGCTCACAACAAAGCAAATAACATGGAAAGAACTATAATGAAAATGTGATTATGTCGATATACAAGTAACACAGTATTTCTACAAACTAGAAAACCTCTCTTCCTTTCCTTTAAAAATGAATGAGGAACATTAATGGTCTCTGTGATTTACATGTGTTCCTTAATTAAGCAGCTTTGACAAATTTTTCTTTGTTTCCACTGATATTACATATCATGCATTTAGATCCTTTTCCAAAAGCCATTGTGGTCAAGCCCTACTGCAGATTTCAAGGGGTTTTGGATCAGATGCTTACGTGGTTTAATGAAGTGAGCCTTCAGCACATTCTTAATTTTCACTGAACCCAGTAGGATTTATATACATAAATGTTTTGTTTCTGGACTTTGAAGTAGGGACTAGAGCTAATGAATGATTAGGAGTAACTAACTCCTGCAATGGAAACCTGTACTCTATTAGGTACCTAAACTCCTTGCACAGCACATGTGGAAGTTCTCTACCCTTCCTTTCTAAGATGTAGAATATCAGTACACAAAGGACAGAATTATTATTTGCACTATGATTTGCAAAGAAGAGAGTCAAGCAGTTTTGATGACTCACAGCTAAGACAACGAATGGGTCGATACCCATGGTGCACTTATTCTAAGCAGTCCTTACACTGACATAGAGCCAATCATGTACTAAAACACCTATGAAAATGTCCCATTAACTGGCAGGGCTACAAACAAATGGAGGACCAACATGTAGTACTAAACATGTATGAGTAAGTCTCAAATACCTCTGTTGGGTGGAAGATGATGTTATCTATTCTAAAATCCCCATGAATCAGTGTTTCTTCATTATCATCAGGTGGCAAGTTGTTTGCTAACCACTCAGCCAGCTGGTTCATGGCAGGGATATCCGTGTGAGCAGCTGCATCATACTGTCTTTTCCAAGTTGACACCTAAAAACATAAAACACTTCAACAGGTTTTTTTGAACTGACTGACAAGTTTTTCAAAAGCGCAACATTATGAAGCCCATGCTTCTGGGCTTTGACTATGTTACCTGTAAGTTCAATAAAACCCAGTAGCTTTGCACTTGTAAAGAATTGCGAGATTAAAAAAATTCAACAAAGACTGTCTCTGTTTCTTACTTCAATCTTATTTATGTAGCCCAAATCTAGTGTTATACCAAAAGTGAATGAATACCATTCACCACTTACAGCATTACAAAAGTGATTTGAACGTAGCAATAACTTCGCAATGTGCACAAATAATTGAATTAAGTGAAGCTGTTTCGTAGCTTAAATATGATCGTCACTTTTAAAACACATGAATATTTTAGCTTGCAATTCAAATCTTCAAGGACTTGACAAAACAATAATGTCTGAAGATCTGTACCTGTCTTCTGCAGTATCCTGGTCCTCTACCATATCCCTGGAGACCCAATGACTGCAAATCAAAAGAGTGCAGCAGGGCCAAGGTTTCTATCATTGCAATATACAAAGCAGAACGCTCTGCTGGGCCCACTTCAGGCAGCGAGAGGTCTCGGAAGATGCGACCCTAGAAACATCATAAATCAGATATTTTGTGGGATATATGCATCAGGAGGAGAGAAGTAAAGCTATACATTTCAGAAGCAATGCAGTGAACTAATCCACCCTGTGCAGTCAAAAAAATCTCTTCTTTATTTAGTTTCTTTCTGGCCCAGTACAGGTGAAGGGATTCACAGGAATGCCAAGTTATTTGTGTGCAGGATGTCCATTGGAAGCTGAGCCCTGAGGAGGAGTTCAATATGGAATGAGCCAGGTAGGCCATTCCCATCAATAGCCAAAAAAAGCAGCTCGTCACCTCCTGGTTCTTCTTCTTATGGCTGGGGTCACACAGTAATTTAACACAGAAGTCATTGAGCTTCTGGATACACAGTGTCACTGGCTCTGACAAAGGGCCTGGGTTCCTCTACCCCCCAGCAGGCTTGGAGAGGGGGGGCTATGAAACCAGGAGCCTCAGAGACAGAAGCAAAACAGCAAAGCTGAGAAAATTGCTCTGCTGATCCTCACTGCCAGGCCCCAGTATCAGGACAGAGATCATACTGCATTACAATCTTTCATGTTGGTAGACCAACCTGCACATGCTGCATTACATAAAACTCCGTTCCAATGACAGAAACATCACTGCAGTACAACAGGGGCTCAGGGACTGGAAATCCAGCTGAAAACAAGGCTTTCTGCACATGATATTCTCTATCAATCTGAAGAAGATACAGAAACCTAGGTTCAGTGAAAAGTTCCCAAACATAAATCATTATTTTACTGAGTACAGTGAATGACAATGTATCCTCTCTAATGCTTAGTTATGCATATAACACAGAAAACTTGAAATGATCTCATTAATTCATTGCATTTCTAGACAGATACTCAATAGTCACTGAAACATGCTGCACCATCATTTATAGGACTTAAACACCTACAATAAAAAGTGCTTGGAGCTTGCCAAAGCTAGTTACTTACCTTGTGAGCTCTAGGTAGAAGGGGACCATGAGGCTTCTTCCTGAGTACATAAGCCTGCCCATCCTTCTGGAGATAAAAGGTTGGATTTGACTGGCCTGAGCTACAAATAAGAAGATTTAAATTACTTATGAATTCAAGTTTGCGAACATTTAACATAAACAATGCAAAGTGCACTGTGACTTGGCCTGAACAAAATGGCAAGACACAGGAAAGTTCTTCTCAAGAGTTTTCTTTCAACTATAACCTTACAGAGATGCTAGCGATAGCCTACAAAGTCACAAGTTCTATTGCCACGTATAAGAAAGATGTCTTCTTTCACTGTGGAAAAGTCACAATTACACAATTCGTTCTCTTGTGAAAGGAAGATAACCTTCACCCTTCTCACCAAAAGTCATGATGAATGCTTTCAAGGCCTGCAGTGGATGGACGGTATTAACCTTAAAGCTACCCAATTTGGAAGAAGTTAAACAGAGCAGAATTCACACTAATCCATAATTGTATTCCTCCTTTTGGTGAGCTGCAGTTTCAATAATGCAGATGTAGAGAAAGCTCTCTAAATAACTGAGGAACTCTAGTACCAAGGCTCACTGAATGCAAGCCTTTTCATCTGTTTACATACATAAGGCACTGCCTAAAGCAGCTCTGAAGTTTTAAAGAATGAATGTTGCGGTGATGAAGAATTATAGAAATTAGACCTTTCAATCACATACACAGGTAGAAAAGAGCATTCTAGATAAACCCTTCATAACACCTCGATCCTCATTTTCCACAAGGCTGAGGAAAATGAGCTAATCCATATGCTGTCCTCTCCTCATTCTGGATTATTTATAAGAATCATTCTGATCTAGTCCAATAACAGATTAAACAACTATTGGAAAATCAAAGTCAAGCAAGCTTTTACCCTCGCACTCCCTAGAAGGCTTCTGTTTCCCTGAGCCAGCCAAAGGACAGTCCATATCAGAGTTTAGCAGGTGCACCGTGCAGACAAATACTCTACTGGGCACAATAAAGTTTTGGATTGATTGAAACCTTGAAGTGAAACCACAAGATGAATAAAGTAGTAAAAGCATAAATACTGACAATTTATTAGCAGAGTTTACTACTAGGTGCTCTCCTGAGGTCCCTCCTAAAGTCTCTTGGATCAAAGTACTTGTGAAGATTCAAGTAAAGCTAAGGATTCAGTGGATGTTTTACAGGTGCATCAGAAGACAATGGAAAATTGTGTTAGTGATGCTTCTTAGAAATGGCTGAAGATAAAGTGATTGAGGTCATGTTTACTGAGTAATTAAAATGTATTTTCAGAATCACTCATCTTCCTAATAGCTTCTAGTTTGAAGTCATATAACTGATTTGCTGAACCGAAGGGAACTATATCTTCTTTGAAACAGGGTTTTGGAGTCTGAGGGGCACCTCACAGAGGCAACACATTGCTCTCAGGGCACCAAGGAGGATCTCAGCACAGCGCTATGCTGTGCACCTGTATCTGTTTTTTAAATTGACATCTTAATCCACTTACATGCTCCTGAACGTTATTATTTGCTGAGTAAATAAAAAGCAAGCAGATAAACCACGACTGATAAGTAGGTGAGAGGCAATAAAGCAATTCCACCTGTACTTAGGTAGAGTGAACCACGGAGGGTTTCCGAGGACTGAAGAGAGTCCACCCAAGGCGTCATCTGTTTGTACTAACGCACCACCAACCCTGACCGCAGGTGCCACCTATGTGAAAGGTCACCTCCTCCGCCACGGCAAGCTTTGGCTTCTCCAGCGCTGCAAACGGTGAACCGTGACCCCGAGTGCGAAGGCGGCCCGCCGTTAGCCATTCCCACGGCGCGCAGCCGTTAACTCCGCCCGACGGCCTCCCTCACCACCCGCGGCAGCTGCCCCCGCGCGCCTCGCCAAGCGGCGGCGACACGTCTCGGGCTCCCCCTCAGCAGCGCAACGCAGCGGCGTCGGCGCGGGGATGCCGCGCTAACGGCCGCTGCGCCAACGGCGTCGCCGCGCGCCCCCCACTCGAGCTCGGCGAAAGAGAGCAGCCCGGCCCTTACCTGTACTGCCGGACGGCAAGAGCCGCGGCGGGCCGCCGGGAGAAACCGGGCAGGTAACGGCAGAGGTAGCGCTCCAAGCTGCCCTGGTCGAAGCGGTGCTGCGGCCGCACGTCGGTGGTGCCCCGCTCCGCCGCCATCACGGGCCCCGCCCCAGGTCGCCGGGGCAGCCGCAGCCGCCTCGGTCCGTCCAGGAAAGCGCTCCCCGCCGCCAGGGCTCCGAGCGGCTGATCCCGGGAGGTGGTTACCCGCCAGTGCGGAAACCGCCCAGCCTGGTACCCGCCTTGCGCCCCGCGCCGCGCCCTTACTGCCGCCGGGGCTCGGAGGTGCCCAGCCGGCGAGGCTGCGGCCCCTCGGTCACCGCCAGGGCCCGCCCGTTACCGGCTGCCGGGAACGCTGCCCGCGGGGCCGGCGCGCGCGGGGGCCGGCGCTCCCCGCTTCTCCCGGAAGTTCCGCCGGGGAGGGCGGACGTGTCGATGCGGAGTCGCCGCCGCCATGGCGGAGCCGAGCCGGCTGGAGCGGCTGGAGCGGCGCGTGCGGGAGCTGGAGGCGGAACTGGCCCGCGAGAGGCGGCCGCCGCGGGCCCCCATCGAGAGCATGAGCGCCGAGGTGACGGACTCCAACCCCTACAGGTGCCGCCGCCGCGGAGACTCAGCCGGGACGGGGGGGGCGGGGCGCCGGCCGGGCACGGGGCGGCGGCGGGTGATGCTTTAATGTTATGTCTTAATGTTTTGAGGGAGTTAATCTAATTTAAGGGATCAGAAAACACTGGAAGAGTCGTCGCCGACCTGCTGGCATATTGCTCTTTGAACAAAAAACCGTGGGCTTTGATTCTGTAAATCCAGGACTCATTTACTACAATAGCGGTAGGCTCTCCCGATTTCACTGCTGTTACTCACGCCAAAAAGAAAAAAAAAAAAAAAAAAAGCGTGTGAGCTTCTGCGGGGTTAGCACTCTGTTGCTCTTCTATTAGGGCAATATCTACAAGATATCTATGTCATTTAGACTGTATCTAGCTGGCAGTCCCAGCTGCTGTGAGAACTGCAGGCTTGAGTTTGTCGTTTGGCTGACTTGTCTTTAAAATAAGTATGATTTTAAATATCTGAAAAACAAAATTACAATTAGAAATGTAGAGAACCTTTTGATAAAGCTATTGCTTTTTTTCTTTGTAGCCGTCTGATGGCATTAAAAAGAATGGGAATAGTCAAAGACTATGAGGTAGGATAATTTTTGCATTAAAATAACCTTTTTTTTTCCTCATTGGGATCACATTTGACATACTGATTTGTGTTTTATTTCTTTCTGCAGAAAATCCGTACCTTTACAGTTGCAGTAGTGGGTGTAGGTGGAGTTGGCAGCGTAACTGCTGAAATGTTGACAAGATGTGGCATTGGTAAGGTAATGACTTTTTTTTCCTTGTACGCCTTCATAGTAGATGGGCTATTTCTCTGTATGAAGAGATAGATAAGATTTCCCTTAGTTGGTTTTGTCCCAATAAAAGAATCTTGAAGCAAGCACTCAAGAATGACACTTGGGTAGACATCACGAATGAAGAGTCTTGGTGTCCTTCTTACACTAGTAAAATTGATTTACATAGGGCTTCGTTCTGTATCACATGGATGATTCTTGTTTGGATGCTTGTCTTCTCTGCACTCTTATAGGAGTCTATCTGTCTTACAATATTCATCATATGGGATTATCGCAATGGGAAAACAAAGAAAAAGGAGGAGGTAACTTGCACAGAAGATCAAGTCCTAGGTTACAAGGAGGAAAGGAGATATTAACAAAATGGAAGTGCATTAAATTTCAAACAGACAGTTTTGTCACAAAACTCAGTTTAACATGAAATTCTTAGAGGCTAAAAATTTAGCAGCAGTTAAAAAAAATCAATATGCATATAGATAGCAAGAACCTCAAGAGTTAATAACTAAAACAAAGAATTTGGGCAGGGGCCTGGATGTTTGTCTTTTCAGGCAAAAACTGACCATTTACTCTGGGAACTTAAGTTTCTCAGTAAGGACATGATACAATTTTTTTTTATTGTTATTATAAGGTTTGTTCTTTTTCTGAATTTCTCTTTTTCTGAAGGAGCATTTGCTGTAGGCCAGCATCTTGGGCCTAGGACAGGACACTGGGCTACTAACTGAGAATTTATAATAATGCATGCGTCAGTGAATTATCTAGTTATCTTAAGTGCATCGAAATACATGCCAAGACACAAATGAAAGAAATTACATATTTCCAGTTAATGTCATAATGACAGGTAGGAGTGTGAGAACACAGTTGATCGTATTTGTCTCCATGTAGATAATCTCTTGAATATTCTGCTTAGCTTAGATCAAATTAACAAATTGCCTTTTATTAACAGTGATTTTCATGACTTAAAAAATCAGTTCCTGGTGAATGGCAATTAGAATTCAGTCTTACAATCAGCACTTATTACATTTTATAATTTAGTATAAAATTTATAGTATATATTATATGTATATGTAATTATTATAGTTCTCAGAATTCAGCACTTACAGTGCAGGTTTGGGAGGTTTGCTGGGTTTTTTGTTCGTTTGTTTGTTTTCTTTCAAGGATGAGTTTTGCTATTTAAAATGGCTTACTATAGTGCTTTGGTTGCAGAGTCTTTAGGAAGTCACATATGTTGATATGATCTTTATTGTAGCTGCTTCTGTTTGATTATGACAAAGTGGAATTGGCAAACATGAACAGACTCTTCTTCCAACCTCATCAAGCTGGATTAAGTAAAGTGCAAGCAGCAGAACATACTTTGAGGTATGTATTTAGAAAAGTGGGTATCAAAATATATTTACCCAGGAAGCTATTATGCAAGTGATTAGAAGTGAAATATCTGTTGCTAAAGCGGCATGGTCTAATTTAGAAATTTTGGTATAAAATATCAGTGGAAATGGTTGATACTTTAATGACATTTTTGTATTGGCAAAAAGCTTAATGTAATTGTACTTTTTTCAGTATAGCTAATTTTGCTTAGAAGATTTTTATACCACTTTAGTAGGCTTTTTTCCTGATCTAATCTGTGAATTTTTGTCCATATGGGCATATTAGACTTCAGACTGGAATTTTAAGACTAGCAACACTTGTGAAGTTAGGAAGTAGGGTGCAAGTTACCCTTGTATTTGTTAGTGCTGACCCTTTTTGTTTCCTCTATAAGGAATATTAACCCTGATGTTCAGTTTGAAGTACATAACTACAACATCACAACGCTGGACAACTTCCAACATTTCATGGATAGAATAAGGTAAAATCTGTCAACAAAAGCATATAGCTAACTTATGCTGGTGTTTGGTTCTAAATACAGCCTCGCATTTTCATTGAAAATTTTTTTAATTTAGTAACTCCCAACCGAAAACCAGTGGGAAATATGTGCATATGAAGACACATTTTTGCGTAGTCCTCAAGAGATTGTGCTAAGGAACATTTATTTTTGCTGTAAAGTAGTGATACATCATATTAGTGCATCGTTAGATTTCCAATCAAATTTTGTTAAGCTATGAGTCATGTCGGCTTTTCCATTACAGCACAACAAATCACACTTTGTCTGCTCTGGTAGTTTAAGGTATGCTTCATAGAATAAAGAAAGAAAATAGTTATTAGCCTATCTCACAGGTGAGTTCTGAAACAACTTTTTCCTATTTGCAGGTATGTTGTACAAAGATAAACTATTTCTCCTAATATTTTGTACTGCATTTTTTCACTTGTGAGAGATGCAAGTGTATACTATACAAAACTTGCCTTAATCTAAAATGTCCATATATTTGAATGCCAGCTTCAGTGTGCTGCTGTTCCTGGCAGCTGTTTTTACTGCTGAAATACAATGCTAATTGTGTGAGTGCAAAAGAAGGTACAAGTTTTGTTAGAAATATACTTCCTGTGTATTTCTCTAATCTAAAGATGCATGTTGATTGTGATGTTGGTATTTTGGCCCACTAGCAATTTCATGCAAACTTCTGATACTAATTTCAGTAACGGTGCGCTAGAGGAAGGGAAACCTGTCGATCTTGTTCTAAGCTGCGTGGACAACTTTGAAGCTCGCATGGCAATTAACACGGTAAGGCCATCTAGGGCATGCTTGGACTCTTGATGAGCTTGTGGAGCAAGTATTTTTCCTCCACAATAGTTGGAAATTGTAGGGACTAGAGAAAAGACAGGACTTTACCAAGAATCTTTTGAGAAAGTTCCTCCTCATGTTTCTTCAAATTAATCTGAGCTTTCATCCAGTCCTTGTAAAACACATTCTATGTGTATAAGTACAACTGTAGTGTTTTAAGTGCCTAGCAGATAATGCTTAGTAAAGAAGTGTTGTAAACCTTCTCTGAATTTCCAAATTATTTTCTCTATATGAATGTAGTATCAAAGCCTAGCATGTTTAATCTTATAAGCTTCCTTAAAACCATGTGTAGCTAATTGTACACTTCATATGACTTTATATATAAAAAGTCATTAAGGTTGTGCACCTAATCAAACTGTTTTTCTTTACAGTAGCACCCAGCACAGAAGATTATGCAAAATGCATGTTTTCTGTTATCATTCAGCTAACTGATCTACAAATTATATATACTGAATGTGCACAGATACGCTGTATCCGTGCCAGTAAAAGTATGTGATGTAGTGTGTCCAGTTAGATTTGGGAGTGTGGATCTAGTAACTGGATTTCTAATGCCTCTATCCATTCAGTACTGTCTTTGTTTTAACAGATCTTCATGCAAGCACAAAGGCCTAGCTTCATGAGGACAACTTCAATTTGTCCTTTCATTTTTACTCTTAGTTTCTTTCCTGCCTTTTCTGTTCTTCTTCTTGACTAATAATCTTCTGGCTTTAAGACAGAAAGGCTTTATGTTTAATCAGTCTCAATTTACAAATTGTTTTTCCATTAAACGTATACTTTGCTGATGTGTGCATTTCTGTTTTTTTAAGGCCTGCAATGAACTTGGACAAATCTGGATGGAATCTGGAGTGAGTGAAAATGCAGTGTCAGGACATATACAGCTGATCATACCTGGTGAATCTGCTTGTTTTGCGGTATGCAGTGCTCTGCAGGATTGCTGTTTTTTTCCTTTTTGAAACAGGACTGGGGGTATGAAGATCAGCTGGCTAGTGAATGTGATCCTGGCACAGCTGATGGGAGTAGCTTAAAATACAGTATTTGTGTGGTCTGTGTTTTAATGCATTTTTAAAACTGAATTTCTTTATTTCCCACAGTGTGCTCCTCCACTTGTAGTTGCTGCAAATATTGATGAGAAAACATTAAAACGAGAAGGAGTTTGTGCAGCTAGTCTTCCTACCACTATGGGTGTTGTGGCGGGAATTCTTGTACAGAATGTTCTGAAGTAAGTGACTGAGTTGCTGCTGCTCGGTGTGTACAGCACTATGGTATGAAGAACTCTGAAGGCATCTTTCATAATGATTGGTCTGATTCTTTTTAAATATCTGTGGCTTATATCTGTGGCTTATTTCCTAAGGGAAAAGAAAGGTCTTAAGAGTTTTCCTAAGAGTTCTTACTGTGTATGCACACAGGTGGTGTGTGTGTGTGCGTTTCCTCTTAGTTCTGTATTTAAACAAGCTCCCATTTGATGACATTGACCTACGGGCAGAAATGACAGAGGGCTAAATCACCTTTGAAATTTTGTACATGAACAAAGAAGAAACAATTTATCTTGCAGCCATGGTATTACAAAAATCTGAGGTGAAACAAAAACAGTTATACAGCAATATGAAATATTTTATTATTTTTCAAAATTACTGTCACATGACTTCAGCTGTTTTAAAAAAAAAACTGCATCTCTCTGCAAGAAAAATTTTTGAACAATTTTTTATGTTTTATTCCATTTCAAAATGATGCGTCATCTTTTCCCAGCATCTTATTATCAAAACTTACCAACACCATGCAGGTGTTTTCCCTTCAGTTCTCTCAGTGCTTAAACTTTGGAAGTGGCTGCACACAGTATTCAAAGTTGTGCTTAAATATATCTAGAAAATAGGATCTTATTTTGTTTAGCCAGTTTTTAGCCTTAGCTTGGTTTTGTCAGAGTTGTCCAAAAATTTCTAGTTTCTGTTTGCCATTATACCTATATACAACAAAGCTTTGTTTTCAGTTGTGCAGACAGGTATTGCATAGAACTGCATAGCAACAGCTGTTTGTCTTTAATGAAGAAGGCAAGTTTCAAATGTTACACTTTGAATTAAACTTGCATTTGTATTGCAAATTTGACCCTGGAGAGAGGGTGATTAGGCTTGTTCTGATCAGCTGTTTAAAACTCTTCCTTCCTAATACCTGGCATCTGAATCTATCAAGCAGAAATGAGTTTGGGCATAGGGGAAAATTACTTACATATTACTCTAAACATATTTTTTCAGAGACTGTAGCTGAGTTGTTTTCACACAAACACACCAACGCACCACAAGAGGACCTGATTCTGTATTGATGCAGCTATGCTGTTGTCAGTAACTCAAGTGACCACCGCTTATTGTAGGACAATTGCAGTAACTTTTTACTACTTCACTTACTGGTCAGTGGTATGAATGTTGCACTGCAGAAGCTCTTTAAGGAAAAAAAATGATTGCCTGAGCAATTGAACTCTTATGTTTGCATCCATATATAAGGACCTGCTTTCTCATTTTGTTTTTCTAGATATTTGCTGAATTTTGGCACTGTGAGTTATTATCTTGGTTACAACGCAATGCAGGATTTCTTTCCAACTATGGCTATGAAGCCAAACCCACAATGTGGTGACCAAAATTGCAGAAAACAGCAGGAAAATTATAAGGTAAAAATGGTCTTATGCTTTAGTAAAGTCTTGAGGACAAAGCAAGCTATGGAACTGTAGTGAAAGAAAACTGTCATCGCTACTTCAGTTTTCAGTGGCCTCATCTTCATGTGATTACATGAATTTCTAAAAATACTTACAGTTATCGTAAAGGTAGGCAAAGTGATCTGCATGCAGTTATATCAGATAAGATGTTCTTCTGCAGTAACTGCTCAACCTTTCTGGTAGTTCTATGTTACTGTCTTTGAGTGATAACTTTTTTTTTTTATTTTGTTTTTGCTTGTACTTTGCCTTTTTATGCCTAAGGAAGTTCTAAACTGTGACTGCATATCTTAAAATAATTGTGAAATATTAAATTTGATCTTTCTTACTCTTGTTGAAAATTGGACTGTTGTATATATTACTAGTTTTTCTGTGTTCTTTCTTCAGAAGAAAGCAGCTGTGCAATCAAAACAAGAAGTAATAGAACAGGAAGAAGAAATAGTACATGAAGACAATGACTGGGGTAAGTAATCAAGTAGAGACTAAATGATGTCACCAGTATCAAGTATTTCAATTGTAGTCTTCATTTTGAGTGAACACAGTATAGGGTACTTCTCACACTTCCTATTTTCTGTAGCTTACACTGCTTGATCACTGTTGGCTTTTCACTGGTTTTGATAGTAATACGAACACAAATTGATGATGCAGTTTTAGTAGTATACTGAGCAGACCTGAGGCTCAGGAGTTAACAATGTTTAAGTAAAGTAGTTTCTCAGATGATGATATGAAGATGTCAAAACATGTATTCATTAGATTATGGGTACCTTTAATACACAAAGTGAGTCTTTGTTTTGTGTCTCAATTTACTTGTGTTTTCCTTTTAAATCTGAAGAGCATTTGTCATTTCCACCACCACTTACACTAAGGCATCCTCATAGTTCTTTATATTCCTCTGAGGACTTTAAATTTGAAAGAATTGTTCTTAAGAAACTGTAAGCACTTTTTTTTATAAACATGTCAAGAATGCATATGCATGTTCTGTTTATTACATTATATAGAGAATAATCCTACCTTACCATTGGGAAAAACTGTCCTCACAATAATATTTAAACTGTGAGAAAATAAAGTTCTATAGAAATGCACTTCTTGCCCATAAGGTACAGGTATGCAATCATTTCATATATTCTAAAGGGAAAACTTTTGCATTGATAATGGGGATGCAGTAGTTAGAAGCAGGAAGATCTTCTGTTTCAAATTTTCTGTATTTCAGAAAAGTAGCTGAAATTTTTCTCTAACATATTGATTAAAGAACTCTTTATTTTAATTTTTAATGGGGTTCTCAATTCTTTTTAATGCAAAGGCATCGAATTAGTGTCAGAAATTTCAGAAGAGGAGCTGAGGGCTGCTTCTGGTCCAGTACCTGATCTTCCAGAGGGAATTACTGTAGCATATACTATCCCAAACAAGGTAACTTGCACTCCACCATTTATTTTTTTAGAATACACTTATTTTTGAAGTATATCATATACATTAAATTTATAATAGCTATCAGTTTGGGTACTGTTTAAATCTAAAATAAAATTCCATCTTAAACAATTCCAGTAAAACTGTATCTCAGCCCATTCCACTGATGTTTTCTATGATCCAGTCTCAATTGTTCTTCTGAAAAATAAATTTGTTTATTTAAAGTTAATGTGAATGTAGTTTTGAGGTGACAGAAGTGAATGTATTTCATATTTTGTGTTCTGGTTGCAAGCAGACATGATTTTCTCAGCTGATATTTTGGTGACTAATATTTTTTACCATATTTGTCTTTTAAAAAGATTATGTAGTCAAAGTGAAATTAATATAGTTGGAGAACACAATTTTTATGTATTGCTGCCAGAACATTCTAAATCCTAATCAGAATGGAACATACCATTTGTAGACCACTTTGCTTTTAAACCACTGGAGCCCAATCTTACAACTGGGTTCTTGGTTCTAAGGAAATGGTATTGCATAACTGAAATAAATGTTACTGGGGGGACGGGGGTGTTTGTGTGGTATTTTTATTGCTAAGTTTTTCTCCTGTTCCTAACAGGAAGAGAATGCTGTAACTGATGAAACAGTGGCAGAGTCTGAGGAAAGCCTAGAAGAACTCATGGCCAAAATGAAAAACATGTAGCAAAATGTATTAAATTTCTGGGAATGTGGATTGACATTGGATTATGAGGAAAAACAGACCTTTTTTTTTTCCACTGAAACTTATTTTGAACTTCTGATGAAATGGAACTGTTACTTGGGGTGGGGGGAAGAGACAGTTACTTTGTTTATTTTTGTCTGCCTATTCACATGTCTTCAAAATACAAAGTGCTGTTGAAGTTCTGTAAGTTTTAACTTCTCAACATTTCTAGGGTCCAGATACTCAGTGGAAAATTAAGGGTGATAGATAAACTATCAAAAGTTAGCATAGCACGTTATCTGCAATGTCATGTCATCAACTGAGCAGATAGTATCAGACAAGTGAAATGTGCACTCTGCTTGAGTGGACTGAATAGGTCAATGGCTGATGATAGTGCCTCACTCATATTGCTGCTTCCAATCTTCCATGCACAGGTACTAGTTACTTTTCACTGGTCTTTGTTTAAATTCTTGGCATGGATTGTGCTGTGGTTATTTTTTGTGAGTAAATGGAACATTTTAGCCTTTTCATCACTGAGATGGAATATATTTTTAAATTTCTCTGGTTTTGTCAGTTTTACTACTGCAAGTTCTTAAATAGCTGCATATATGTTTCCCCTGCGATCATGCTTTTGAATATGCCGTAACAAGGCATAAGAGTGTTTTTGTTAGTGGATGACTGTGCTAGCTGACAGGGTATTAACATGTCATCACTTCAGCTGGCAGATGATCCTTATGATGAAATCCATAAGAACTACCAATAACACTGGAATGCATAGGAGATTTTGTCTCTCTCTTTGAAAATCTAAATATTTTATTTTTGTTCATTTCTAAAAGCTTAACTATAATTCTGAACCACTCCCATCTCATGGGGTATATTAGAGAATACTTAATCTGAGTTGCATATTAAAGTTTCTAAAATTAGATGCTCTAAACTTTTAATGTTGCAGATATCTTCAGTGGAGTAGCTGAGCTATTGTTTTTGTCTTGTAAATAATGTTAGTACAGTAGTACTAACTTTTAAATTATCATGTATTAAACTGATCTGTAAATTATCCTGTAAATGTACACATTCTGTATTGCCAGTACCCTACAGATGACTAATATACTGGAAGTACCAATTTAAGATATTTTAACTGCTCTAGTTGTCTATTGCAGAACTCTGTTGCTATTTAGATTTGGCTTAGAAGAAGGTACATTTCATTCTCTAATGTAATGCAAGTATTTCCAACTTCTGCTGTTCAGAAACCTTTTCAGCACAGGATGATACCAACACAGAACTGCCTATTACATGGCAGTAGCAGTATCCAGCTACTAGTATTTTGAAGATGCTTCTGTTTCTTAGGATAGCTGAATGAATACTTGGTTAAAAATTCATTTCTCACTGCTGAGCTCTTAAGCAATAGTTACAAGCTTCAAACTCTGTTCCCTCCATAGTTCATGCTAGAGAATATTTAAACAAAAATAATCTTTGAAGCTACTGGGGCTTTTTAGAGGAGAGATGTATTATACTATAAAACAGAAGATGTGGTTTAGGTTGAGTTCAGTTCTGGAGAGACTACATTTTAGGAATTAACTGTACAGAGCAAGGGGAAATAAAACAGTGAGATTAAAAAGGTACACACTTGAACTGGCATCAGAGAGAGTCCAGAGTCCATCATTCCAGAGTCTGCATTAGCTTGATCCAAGTGTCAATTTAAGTGTTACTTTTATTTCTTTATGACAGACTTTACCTTTCCTTTGGGAACAATAAAAATGAGGCACACACTTGACTCCGGAGATTGAGGCAAATAGTTGACTCATTTCTATGACGACTCAGTTAAGCTTGAGACTATTTGGCTGTAGACATCACTGCTATCACGTGATTGAAAGCTTTACAATAGACAACTGTTTACCATTTTATTTCATGTACAGTTCTAGGAGCAAACTAATATGTTATTGTCAGCACACCTTTTGGAGCATGCAAAAGGGTTCTTGTATTACTTTGTCACTTTCAACTAATGCACAAGAATTTGAAATCATTACAAAATAATCTGAGTGTACTAATGGTTAAAATTCAGTTCAGGACTGAAAAAAAATCAGCTTTAAGAATTTTTCCAATTAAAAAGGCATTTACAAGGATAATTCACTCTGACTGGAAAACCTAATAGAAAATCTATGATTTTTTGTTATGATGTAATAAATGAAGCGTATTGCAACAGTTAGTTGGGTTTTGTTCGTTTATTTGGCAATCTTAAAAACTTCCAATTTTTACAGTGTATTATGAATGTTATTGAGATGTTAGTATTCTGACTGTATTATTAAATCTTCATTGAATCTGAAGACTTTCTGTTTTGAGGTGGAGTTCTCCTGTATAGAAGTATTAAATATATTACAGCATTGGGCTTATACCAGATATACAAGTTACTCTTATGTGCATGATGTAAAACTACAAACACACGAGCAACTGTCTCGAGAGCACAGTCAACTGTGGTTATAGCCTCATAAGCAGCAAGATCCTCCACGATTAGTCATGATCGTGCTTTCCAGAAGAACTTTTCTTCAGGTTGTCAGGGAAAGCAAATTGCTCACTGTCTTTGTTAATGGACCATGGGTGGTTGCAACTTGCTACTTTTTAGGGACTGATTTTTCTTTCCAAAGTAACAGTGCAATTAAATTCACCTATGAATAAAGGGGAGAGAAGTAAATTGAGGAAAGAACAGTAACAGTTCAGAGTTGAAAACCATTCAGTGGGGAAAGCTTAATAGGACACTGAAGGTTCTTCTTCACTTAAATTATCAATGTGAAGGAAAACTGTTTAGGAGAGAAAGATACCATTACACGTGTTAAAATCTGAGCAGAGCTGACAGGCTACCCCAAGCACCTTCTAATGCATAACACTGTCCTTTATCGGATATAAGAGTAGGTAACAGAAACAAGTACAGGCTTTTGATTGAAGGAGAAGTCAGATGGTTTGGGGTTTTTGTTTGTTTCTTAACTCAGTAGCAATCCTGCAAAGAAAGAAGCCCATAAGGTAGTTGGAACACAGTGAAAAACTGTTTTGATCGGAACTGTTTTCTGAAGTAAGAAAAAATATCCAGAAAGCTATTACAAACTGTAGACTGTGGCTATATTATAATAGCTTCAAGTGCTATTTTTGAATTTTTTTAAACTAAATATTTAATGTTTGTTTAGAACAGTATGAAACTGGTAACTTGCCAAGTTACAGCGCTACCAAAATATTAAATCCCTTCCAATCAAAACAAAAGCTGGAAGAAGTTCATTTTAACTCCATTATAAAAACACAAAAAAGATTGTGGAAGATGCATACCCCTTTGAGATAAGGGTCATTTGCAGTTTAAAACTGGATCAAATATACATCAGTCACATCTGAAATATTATAGTGAGGTTTCAATTCATTTTTCACTTATATACCTTTTTATAATAAAAAGCTTTTTAATACGTATTTAAGCTGATTCACAGGCTTACACACTGAGTAAGAACAAACTTCAAATTGATACTTCCAGGTGACTAGGATATTAAGAAATACATGCTGTAGATTTGAGTAGCATCTGTTTATCTGATGACAAACTATTTTGCATCAGTGCGTTTTCTGGCTAATACAAGCCTTCTTGTATTTTAAGGGATTAAATGAGATTAAATAGTGAAAATAAATATCATTAGAGGGTAAACAACAGGAAATCACGTCATACTCATCTTCATTTAGTTCCTCATTGGAAATACTTCTACTAAGTGTAGCTGAATCTGACACCCTTCAGAAAGCTGTAACTGTAGATGATGATATATTTAGATGTATTTTCTTCCCAGGGAAATCACTCATTTTTGTGCAAGTCCCTTGAATATAAGCTTGCTTAAAGCTGAAACCAACCTGCACATAAAACTTTGGGTGGAACAGTATTTGACTTTTTCAAAATTAACTATCTATACAGAAACAACTTTAAAAACTTCTGAAGAGGCAGAAAGGGTTGACAAAACAAAAATACCTAAGTGGCCTAAGCCAGGCTATTGCAACATAGAAATAAGAACTGCCATGTAGAGTATGTACAATTAGTTCAACCTATCTTTGTTGTTATAATCCCGGCTCTTGGCCTAAGAGGTATCAAAGTACCATGTTTTTGGCATTAGCTATAACTTCAGCAAGTAATTAATATGCATGTCTATATACAGTGAAAGAAACTCAGTTTGTACCATACAGTCTGTAAAGTTAACATGAAAGGATTTCAATCTTAAACATGTTTCCCTTTTCATTCCGGAAGATAGTTTTAGGTCCCAAGATACTATTTTATTCCAGGAAATGTAGATTTTCTTAATATTTTTATGTCTAACTTAAAATGCCAATAGAGACTACCTTTAAATTTGAGCAGCATTATATCACCTTTGTCCATGTTCCAGGAAAACATTTGGTGACAATGCACTTTTCAAACTGAATGTATCTCCACTTGATGAATGCCGGGAAGTTGCTTTTCCACCTATCAACAAAGTCTCTGCTTCTTTTATTTCCATAGCTCTCTTGTAAAGTTCAGCTGCCTTCTCAAAATCTCCCCCTTCATAGCTTTGGGAGAAGAGTAGAACAAAGTTGAAATAAACAAAAGAAATCTCTCAATTCACTCAGTCTGAAATGCACACACTGCTACCAGCAAATGTAGTTAAGGCTATCTGCTTCCTTAACAAACATGCAATTCTAGTATGTTTTATCTACAAATTTTTTTTAGTAATTCCCCCTTCATATGCCCAGAATTTATACTCTTACCTGAGCACAGCCAAGTTCTTTAGAGTTTCTCCCACACGAGGATGCATATGACCAAAGCTGTCTTCATAAATCTTTAATGCACGTTCATAAAGAGGTGAAGCTTCAATCTGCTTTTTCTTTGGTTAGTAGAAAGTTGTTTGTTAGAAAGCTGTATTATATTTGTCCTTTTTTCCCCACATCCTACAAGTACATCCTAGATACAAATTCATGCATGTTCAAACAGAAAAGGTCTTCTGAGTTTTTTTTTGAAACTACTGTTGACAGATGAAGAAGATGATTGAGACTGTCAAAGCAGTTGACTTTCACTTGCAAATCCAGTTCCCATTTTTAGGGTCTGGACTGCTTAGGCAGTTTTGAAAACTTCAGCCTACGTACCTGAATGTTTTGAGTTGTCAAACACTCTTTAAGCATTTAACCTGAACCACCTTTAATCCCTGCTTAAAAACAGATAGGCAGACTACAAAAATGTAGAAAACAAGAAAACAATCTACAGCTTGCTCCTACTGATGCTAAGTAAGGAATCTGGTAACAGGCTGATTACATTTCCTCGAATCTCATGTTAATGTGGACTACAAAGTCAACGGGTGTAACCATCTCAGATTTTTAGTTACAGAGTCACAGTTGATCAAGGTGGACACTTGTCATTCATGGACATATATTTCAAGAGGTAACATTTACCACTGAGCCAGTGGTGTAGCTGTGCTCCATCCTGCTGGGAGGACTGCTGTATTGCGGGAAGTACTATATTCTAGCTGTAGTCTTAAAATCGTGCAGGCATTTTGAATAATTTAAAGAGCATTAGCCTGAGTGTCCTTGTGTAATGCCAGTCACAGCAAATACCTATTGCCTGCATATATTTTCCTTGCCCATTTATAAAATGGAACCTAAGAATTGGCGAGTCCTATAAGGAGTTCTCTTTTAAATGCAATTACGTTCCTTTGAGATCATTCAGGTGCACTCATAAGAAAAGGCCTTAGATAGGAATAATAAACGTGTAAGACATGAAGAACTTACCATCTGACAATAAAGAACAGCAAGATTCACCAAAGCAGTAGCTACACTAGGGTGTTTTGGGCCAAATGATTTCTGTCGAATTTCAACAGCTAGTTCATACAGAGGAACAGCCTTGTCAAGTTTTCCCTAGAAAATAACCAAGAAAGAATGATTCTGCTATCTTCATGTACCAGAATGATAACAGCAAAATCTTTTTACAATAAAAAGCTTGGAGAAGTTGAAATTATTTCCAGAAGAAGGGTTTAACTTTGGTCAACTCAGTTATATTCAGCACAGATTCTTTACTGTGAATATTAGGACCTACTTTTGCAAAATACTGAGTATATTCAACTCTCAGTGAAATCCTTACATTTAAATTAAAACAATTACGTATGCTGCAGGATTGGGAATGTGTTTCTTGGCTGTGGCTACTATTGGCTACATCTTCCTTTTTTCAATATTTAATTTTTTCCACAAGTGTCTAATTCAGAAGACTTTAAAAAATATTTCAGTTTTATCCAAAAAATTTTCTCCATCTGCATTCCCTCATCCTGCCATAAGTGACAGAGCAGAGAGTTTATTTTGGTCTTAAAGGGCCTAAATTTTACTGGTGATACGGAAACGTAGGTGCCTTAACTTTTGAGCAGTTTTGAGCAGTTTTCTATTTACTAAAGTGGTGTTCACACTGTCTTCTTTGGAACACCTGCAGTGCTAAATGCCATTTCAAATACCTGTCTCTTCCCATTCACCGTACTGAGAATTTGGCTTCTTGACTTTGGTTCGCTGCCCCTCTTATTTTCCAACTAGTTTACTGTAGATAATTATTTTCCCAGTAAACCTGTTTTGCTTCAATTTTGAATCTGCTCACACATTAACTGGATATACTTGGGAAATACGCTTAGTTTTCCACTATTAGAACATGAATTCTCATACTTAATAGCAATTAGAAAAATCAGTAACTGCAAACTTCCATTGTATAATCCTTCATTATAATTGCAAACTTCAAGTTCAAACTTCATCCTTATTTCTTCAAAGCATCACCATGCTACAGTTGTGATGATCAGCAAGTCATATGAATTCAGTACTTATCTATAAATAATTGTCATTTTCTATATCGGACTCCTGTCCCTTTTCTTCCTCCACTCTTCCTTCTATCACTGGTTCACCATGCATTTTAATTTATGCTTCTTCAAACCGACAGAGAGCTGTTTGATGCAAATATGGAGTGCTTTTGCATAGTTACAGGTTTCTAGCAGCATCAAAATTCTAAACTGCAGTGAGCACAGAACACGTGACCCCAAACCATTTCACACAAAAACTAGCAGGCAACAGTTAATTGTGCAAAGCCCAGGAAAATTTGATCCAAGAGACGATCTTCAAAGATTCTTTTCTTTTTAAAGAATGGCAAAATGTGAAATACAAAAGAAAAAAATTTCTTGTTATCCTCCTCTGAATATGAACTTAGTTAGCTAGAAAACTAACTAAGCTAGAAAGCTAACCTGTATATGTGGAATCTTGTAACTGCCTGTCCAAAGACAGACTGAGATAAATAGTGCTAGAGCTAGACATCACTCATACACTGATGATAAAGAATGGTTAGAGTGATCAACTGCAAACACTAACTTTCAGAAAGCATTCTGAAATGATGAAACTCAGAGAAGTTTATACTACTGTTAACTTTATTCTGTGCAGATAGAGTTTCCAACAGGGAAGAACTCTCATCTTTCACTGAACCAAACCAAGCTGAAAGTGGCTCAGCCACACAGTTTATTTGTAAAGTATTGTCTACCTCACAAGTCTTAAAGTTACTGTCAGTTCAACTGTAAAGTTCAAGGTCATTATGTAAAAACAGGGAGAACTATTCTTAGACCTTAAAACGCAATTTTTCCATCAAGACACATCTGACAAAACTCTTGTGCTTGGATGTCATGTACCAGATACCAAAGAACCTAAACACAGCTGGGAACAGATTCCCTCACTGCAGCCCTAACACTAGCTTTTAACCAAATCAGAGATTCTCTTTTATGATGAATACTGAGCAGCTTCATCTGCATGACAGAGGGAGTTTGTAAGCATGGAGGACACTAAAGACTTTATTCATAAACAGCTTATCGTTAAGTAAAGTGTGCCCTGCATAAGATACTAGGCTTTTTGATAACAGACTGAGGTCACCTAACCACTTCTTGTATGCCTGTGTGCAGGATACCAATAGCTGACAAAATTCCCATGCCCCATTCCTCCTGGACAGAAACACGGTAACCCTGCAAGGCATTATAGTTATTTGAGCTGATGCAAAAAAGGTAACAGGCCTATGCTCACCATCTTTTTATACAGCACTGCAAGGTGTTTCACGGTATAAGCCAAGGAGGGATGATCTGGAGCCAGCGCTCTCCTCCTGATGTCTAAAGCTCTTTCATAGAGCTCCTCCGCCTTATCATAGTGCTTCTTCTCATTGTACAAGGCTGCTAGGTTGTTGAGGGACTGTGCGCAGTCTGGGTGGTCGGTTCCCAGGACTCTCTCTCTCATTTCCAAGGAGCGCTTCAGAAAAAGCTCTGCTGTCCTACAGAACACATTTGTTCAGCAATACTATACGTGTATGGTTACATCTACATAGGCTGTAGTGGCTGTTGGAGACAGAATAAACTCAGCCTTGGAAACTGCAGAAATTCTGACATCTGGTAATGGGCTTTCACTCTCCTCTGGATGAGCACATGCAGGATTAGCAAGTCATATGAGCAGTGAGTAACTACATATGCCAGACACAGTCCTGCCATGCAGGCTAACCATAAGAATGAAGATAGAAAGTTAATTAATACATTTCTGTGCATCTCCAAGCCCCACTGCTAGGGATATAAAAGCCAGTCTAGCAAATTTCAGCAAACATTACACTATTCTGTAGCTACCCATTTCTTTACTTGACCCACTTAGGCATTCAAAAAATTCTGCTGACTTCTGTGCAACTCCTCATAGCAGCCAAGCACTTTCATGAATAAAGCTATAGCTGAATGTGAGTAAAGGCTCACACATTTTTCTAATAACTTTAAAGATCATAAAACAAATTATAGGGTTCAGCAGATAGGTTTCATACAAAAGACGGAGAGACAGGAACATGTTTTATATATGTGATGAGCTAGAGTCTCACTGTAGAATCTGTCTACAAGTGATGAAGTGGGAAAGACTCTCTATAATAGCACCATTCAAGCATTTCCCAATCAAAAGCACATACTTTATTATCGCACTAGTGTACTACTAATCCACCGCAGATTTACAGCAGTCGTCTATCACAAACAATGGGTGATCTCCATACGATACTGGCAGCATCCATTGTAACTAGGCAGTTTGTCATCCTGACACACACACAAATTCTGTGCGGCTCTATTCCCAAGAGGTCAGTTGACTAAACTGGAAAAATCCATTTTGCATTATAGAGAAAGACACCATTTACACTCAGAACTGTTGGTTCAGTTCTGGATCGTAACAAGTGTCAAAAGGTGTTCTCTCTATGTAAGGGCTAGAAGACCAAGTGTGATAATATTTAACAATTGATAAAATGATGCACCCTTCTGTCACTGATTTCATTCTAACTGCATCAAATGGGCAAAAAATTCAACCTTGGACTTGCTGATTCAGAAGAGATGCACGATACTCCACTAAGAAAAAATGATTTAAACCTCAGGCAGAAAAAGGCTTATACTTGTGCTCACCCACGACATTGTAGAAAACAGTTACTCTAAAAGTAGACTGTGTTAAGACAGGAACTTAGTATGAACAGTGTGGAACATAAAATGATCTTGTATGAGATCAGACAGCTATTGCTATCCTCTGTTGCTCCTCTATAATCATTCACTTTGGCTTGACTTCATGATAGCAAACTGAGGAAAAAACACCTCCAACAGCTGTTACAAATCAATTCCTTTACTGTAAAGATCCTGCATTTAACTGAGACTCTGTGGGCAGGCATCCTAAATTGCAATATACTTCTGTAGGTCTCCAACAACTGCTGGCAGCTTAAAAATCGGGTATAGGAAGAATGCAAAAACACTTCCAGAACTTTGTGCTTCTTTACTATGCACTTTCTTTCTTTACTGAAAAGATTCAGCTCGGGAGAGGGGGACTTACGGTGTGTTTGAAATTCACTCGCAACACTCAGTTCTAGGCTACTCTGTGGACTAAAGAAGCTGGTGAGAAGAATGGCTAATCATGCAATGAGAACTGCTCTGCTCCCATCATTCCCCTTTTTCGCTACCCAGCTTCTACAGGGCTTTTGTGCCACTCTGTCCTCTTCTGCCCTTAAGCAGCCTGCAGGGTAAGAGCTTCAGGGTTTCCGCCACGGTGAATAAATACTTAACTGGTGATTTCATATAAGGCTGACATTTTGAGTGCTGTGAAAAACAACAAACCTTCTGTTCAAGGATGAACACTACAAAGAAGGGTGACAAAACAGTGATGCTAAGTAGAGACTGCATAAATTTTGAGCACAGCTAGTTAAATATGAATTGCAGAACATCAATTCTAAATGCAGGAAATGCACTGACTTGGCTAGTAAATACTTCCTGATGGCATCTACTCTAGAAAACGTAAATGAATTTCACAGTAAACAAAAAACTTGTAGAATGAATCAGGAACAGCACCCTAGTGAGTATTTAAGTATGTCTCTGGATTTAATACTTGTTCCCAATGCTTTGCTTCTACTTAGACCTATGAGAAAAATCAGTGGATGTGTCACAAAGGACAAAACTTACTCAAGATTATTCTGCAGGTAATAGAGGACCCCAAGCTCATTGAGGGTTCGAGCATTGTCCGGTGTATCTTTGCCTAATGTGAGTTCTTCCAGTTGCAGGGCTCTTTGACGCAGGAGAGCAAAGCCACACTACGGCAAAACACAAGGTAACGCAAGCCAATCACCATTCCTTTCAGAGCGTACTACTGAGGATGGAAAATCAAAACACTCAGCTTTGTGCCAAAGGAACACAATAATTCTACTTACATCTTATTTTCAGGCTAAGTAGTGCACAGCCATTCTGCTCGTCTACAATCTAACAGTGAATTTCATCCAACATGCTTCCAGGAAATAACTCATACTTCCAGGTGAACTTCCTGTGCCATCTTATAGCTCTGTTTCCCCTGAACCATACAGGCTAATACAGGCTAAGTTGCTTGAACTCAGTAGTCCAAACAACCTATTTAGATGAAATTCTTATTTTTAAAAACTCCAAATGAAAATCAAGCTAATTTCCTACACTGAATGCCATATACAAGTTCTAAAAGAGTATTTTTCAAGGTTTTACATGCACCTTTTAGAAAAAGGCTGCAAAGCCAATGCTTATATGCAAAGCAAATTAAAAATTAAAAGTGCAGCCTTTGTTACACACTCTGCCCAATTCTTGACCTTTGCAGTCCTAATAAAAATATTTGTGTAGCAAAACTTTTTACAAAAATTGACACAATCCCTGTGATCTGAATTCTGAATGAATATTTAAGCACTGTGGAAAGACCAGCATTTTTGTGGCTTTTCGCTACTTTCACCACAGTTACAGCGAGAGCCATAGAGTTACTAGCTAAACCTTTACAGAATGGGTACTACACAACAAGCAAACCCCTAGCTCAAGAATGATCAGAGGAATTTTGTAGCTGAAAATTGCAAAAGAAAAGACTAGGAAAAAACTCAGGATGGCACTTAACACTATCACTGGGATTATCCATTGCCATATGCATTGTGTCCAATAGTATTTGTAAAAAGCCTTGTTATCTCTGCAGAGCACTTATTCCCATCCTCATTTTGACAGCCAATTGTATCAGCAGGAATTCTGCATCCCCAAACTGTAATATCTGAAGTGTCCATACATCTACCCCCCTGAACTCCGTACCAGCCACGCTGATTCTCCTCCACTTCCAGAAGAGTTGAAAGGGTAGTTACCAAAGCCACTGCTATACCACTTTACTACATATGCCTTCAGATATTAAAAGCACTTGAGTATCAGATTTCTAAAAGAGCTCTGCAGGCATGCTTTATTATCTATCTTCCAGAGCCACAGCTTTCCTACATTTCTAGTAAATATCAAGTATTTCCTTACCAAACTGCCTTTCCGCCTTGCTGCTTTTTGGCGTATTTTGAAGGACTTTTTCCTCAACTGTTCAGCTTGTTCATATCTGAAAACGGTTACACAATGTTATGCAATGTTAGAAGAATGCCAAATATAACATCAATGGATATTTTCGGTAGTATGCCTAGAAAGCTTCTAAGTTGCTTGAGAGAACAAATTCCATTCTATTCCAAAGCCACTTACAAATTCTTGATAAAATTTACACTTTTCTCAAAGGCAAAAATATCCCAAATGCTTAGGGCCGAACAGTGCTCTTCCTATATCTCTAACTTGTTAGGTTGTTGGAATCCTGGGTACAAAGGTCCAGCCTACTGGGTGGCCTGCTACAAGACTACACAGGGGATGCTCACTTTTACATTGGGACTTAGGAAACTCAAAAAAAGAGCCACAGAAGCACTCTGCCTTCAGGAAGAAAAATCTCAGGCAAGATATTTTTGTACCACCTCCACATGAAACAAAAGCGCCAGTATAGTTAATCTTACTTGTTCTGCTTTTGGTACAAGGTTGCAAGGGCATCAAGTTCACGGGCTACTCGGGGATGTTCAGCTCCATAAGCATTTTCAGAGATTTCCAGTGCCTGTTTATATAGCTGTTCAGCATTTCCAAACTTCTTCCACTGAACATAGACTCCTGCTAGCTGGTGGAGTGACTGTGCCACCCTTGGGTGGTCTGGATCCAGCGCAGTCTCTCGAATCTCCAAAGAACGCTGGAGAGGAGCTACAGCCTGTAGTAGGGGGTTTGAGAATATGATGGCAGCAGGCAACATCCTGTATGCGACAATAGTTTAACAAGTGCCAAAGAAAGTACACGCTGAGCTCTGCTTAATTTGCCTGCTTGCTGTTACAACAGTCTCTAAATGTACTTACCTGACTGAGAAGACCTAGGTCCTTAAGAAACCGTCCCAGGGTCTCATAAAGATCAGCCAGGCAGATCATACTTTCCTCTCCCTCACAGCTTTTTTCGTATTCTTTCAGAGAGTCAAAATATTCAGCTGCCATAGAGCTCTTATCTTTCCCAACCAGCTGCCAGTAACTCAGCAATTCTGCAAAATGTCCCCTGTTTTAACAAGGAAATAAGAAGCTCATCTTACCTCTGAGATCTCTCTCTTCACATTCATGCTAGGTTAAAAAAGGGCCATAAGCATGAATTTTCTCCTTCTGCTAAAAAACGCTGGAGAGACAATTCATGGAGACTACTGCTGTACGACAGCAGTATTTATCCCTTTACTGGCCCCCATTTGTAACAGGATAGAAAGACAGATAATTTATATGACAACAGGGTCACCGATAGATTAGCATTCTAGCCTCTTACTACTTTAAGTTCCTTTCCTATATCTTTTTTTTTTAATTTACATTTTAAAGGTAATAATTAGAGATTACCTCACATTTCATGTGCTTGATAAAAAATTACTTTGAAATGTTTATACCTGCCAAAGCAGTGGCTACCCTTTTACCTTTTGTAAAGGTTCTGGGATACAAAGAGATTCAAAAGACACTTGTGTAGCTTTTGCTTGTCGCCCTGTTGTTGGAAGAGCCAGGGAAGTTCATCTGCACTTCTCCAAGTCACTCGGTCTCGACTGTTGAAAGGAAAGTAATCAAAATACAAGCTTTGAGAGGCCTAATACATCTTCGCCATTTGATGTGAAAACCTGGCAAGCATACAATTGCTATACCTGAACAAACCACACCTGTCTAAACAAATAGACTACTATGTGAACTGTGCACTCCATTTTTTCACCTCTTCATTTTAATTTCACCTCAAAGGACCCTGGATGCCACCAGGCAGCAGCTCCTCCTTCCCCTATGGGCTAATCTGTGGCTGCTAGCAGAATGGCAGCCCCGCAGCAGCCCGCTGTCCTGCTGTGCCTCCTTCCCTGGGCATGCTCTGGCCCATTTTGCTTTCTGCTACCCAACAGTGTGTGCTCTGAGGAGCAGAGAGCAGTAGCTCACAGCCAGAGTTGGGACACACTAATTCAGGACTGTAAATGCAAATCAGTTATCAGGCTGCATGTGAACCTGCAACCTTTCAGCTGTTCTACTGGACCTCCTCTTGTGTACGTGCTTATCACTTGCCAAATTCAAGGAGGTCTTTCCTTTTTTTTTTTTTTTAAGCAACCTGAAATATCCTAGCATTTACTGGGAGGTAAAAATGTGCATGGGGGCAGTCACCACAAAATAACAGATGCATTATGAATTCATGCCCCATCTTACCATGCAGTAACTTTTTTGTATGCGCACCACACCCACTACAGTCCACAATCTTTTCTAAGATTAAGAAGCAATATATCAATAATAAGCTGCTAAACTGAAAACTATGATTTTATAGGGTTCTTTTGCAATGATAATTTACAACACTGAGTCAAAGAAGCTATATGAAGAAAACAAAAATATCTGAGAGCCATAAAGCCTGCAATTTAGCACATCTTGAGGAATTCTGACCTACCTTAACTGCATGGTAAAATAGTCTACTAGCTTTTGTCTATAAGCAGAAATAGCATTTTCACCTTCCATATATTCTAATTTCACCATTTCCCAAGCCTAAGAGAGAGCAGAATTGAGAGAAAGAAAATGCATTTAATTTGTTCATTAACCTCTGATGATTCACAGGAAACTGTATGAGATTTAATTGTCAAACAAATCTTGTGTTGTGGAATGAAAACCTTTCCATGCCAAAGGTACTATAAACAGATCATCTTGTATTAGACCAAAGCTCGGGCTATTCAGATCATTTTCCCTTCTCCTCCAGTTCTGCTTGTTTTTGAGGAACCAGTATTTCCTAGGACACCTGGAGTCCTAGAACAACAACTAATGGAACAGAACTCTAGTCTAAAGGTTTGAAACGGCAGGTTTTCAGCTGGTGAACAACACCAACCAACACTGGTATCCCAGCTCTAATAGTTTTCAAGGTGATGCTAACATTAGACCGGAAGTTAAGGAAAACAGAAGACAGCATAAACATATGAAGAGCTATCTAGCTAATATGAGAATTTATCTAAAACACAGCAGAGGCTTAGGGTGTAATAAAGCAAGAACCTGTGAGCAACTGAATTTGTTGGAGGGGACGACAGGAAATCAAGATGAACTCTGCTGAGATGTAACTGGGTGTAAAGCTGAGTGCACACAAATGGACTCCAATGCTCCCCACATTTAACTTAATACAGTCAAAACCAGAGTGAGCACAAACGCTATTGCACTGGTGGAGTTTCGCTTATACATGTTCAGAATTATAAAATTTACCTGGAGGTGCTGAAATTTTAGCAAACCACAGCCATACGTCAGCAAACACATTTTGTGCAGGCTGTGAACAAGCGAGGCTAGCACTGCAGAAGACAGCTCAGGATAAAGTTCCATCAGTTCTGACTCACTCACACCATTGTGGCTAACACCAATGACACACAGAACCTACAGAAAGCAGAAAAAGTACCTTACACATTTAGCAATATTTGCGGCAGAGCTCAGTTAGCCTGAAATTCTAAGAAAAATACTGTGTATCATCGTATAACTTTATATGCTACGAACAAAACTACCTACATTAATTCTTTCCCTTTTCTGTCCTCAAAGAACAATCCTCAGTGATAATGGATTAATATTTTAACAGATAAAGCGCCAAATAGGGCAAGTAACTGACATCTATGACAAACAAATGGCTACAGAAACTTTCCTCTAAAACACTTTGGAGAACAATATCTCCACTATCCTAAGGGACTTCCACCTAAGTAAAGCATGCCAAAGTTCTCATGCTGCCAGAACCAAAACACTGTCACAATTTCTAGTAATTGCTAAGGATTATTTCCTAATTCAAGAAATGTTCCACATAACACAGGGAAGTTCTGCAGAAGCATGGAGAGGAATCACAAATCAAACAAGTGGTGTCTTGTATTCACAAGATATCATGTGTTGATTATATTTACCACGCTCGAATTAGCTTATCAAAAGAAGGTTCGGCAGTAGTTTGATCTACAAAACAGATTCTGATAATGGAGTTTCTTTGGTCTAGCAGATAATTGTTATAAAGGCCTTGCCTAAAAAGTAAGTCTAAATGACGTTATACCAGAAATATGGTGTAAAATTTTAGCAGTTATAATAGTTAATCATTGGATCAGGACGCTAAAGGTAGTGCTGATGTTACATCACATAATAGAGGTGGGGGGTTCTGTTCTGTTTTGTAAGATAATACCTCAGCTGAAATTTAAGAGAGAGAGGTCATATGTTCTATATTTATGCAACAAATAAAATTAGATTAACACAACTGTCCCTTCTACACTAATAATGCAATAACCTCTGAATTGTACCTATGAACTGACGTAAATCTGTATTTACTTTTCATTTAATAAAAACTGCCTACAGGAAAGAATATACATTTCCTGTATAAATACTGAAGCATTCTCTGCTAACCTCTTTCAAAAGACCTTTCTCTTTATCGTTCCGTAATGACTCTTGAACCGATTGCAGAACAAGCCTGTAGAGTGACACTGTGTCTTGACACTGGAAACACTGTTGCAGGGTTTCATCAATATTTCCTGTACTTCCAGCACTGAGCAGATGGACAAAAAGAGCATGGTTTAACATACTCAATTTAGCCGAGCAAGATGAACTGAAACTACCAAAGAGCTCTATCTCAAAAGTGCTCTGAATTCCTACTGGCTTTAAAAGATGCACAGCACCTGGCAAGATTAAACCCAAAAGACATATTCCAAAGCCAACTGTTGTCATATTGCCTGATTTTTCTAAATATCTACAACATTCTTACTTACAACAAAAAATGTTGTAGTGTTCTTTTCCCCCAGCAGGACACAGAATAAGAACATCACATTGGATAAAGACAGGAATATAAAATTAGATGCTGCTGTTTCATTTAATGCATTTATGAAGCAAGATTTTCAAGAGCAATTAAGCATTCTTGAACATAAAATAAAACCCCCAAAATAATTAAAATCAGTCAATCAGACTAAATTATTGAAGTATAATCTTTTGGGAGTCTCTATACTAAAAATGGGGCTCTCTCAACAAGATAGAGTCTAGGTTAATAATAAGCTAATGCACTTTTTACAAATTCTGTTGCACAGAAGATTAATTTTCCAAACAGCAGAAATTATAGGGCAAAATACTGTGTACAGGTTGGCAGACTGAACAATTGCTAAGCTCCCTTTTAGACTTAAAACATAAAATGCAAACTACCTGGTACATCAGTAAAGCCAACTGACCTCAGTTAAACCATAAAACAGAATAATACCAACCTCCTCCAAATAACATTAAAAAGCATTAAAGCAACTGATATACCCAGAAATCAGAATAACAGAAAAATAAAAAAAGAAGGGCTTAAAAACAGACAGATAAAACTATATGGATTCACTTAGTATTGAAATTGCAGAGATTGTAGATTCTCTGATCTTTCCTCCCATTTAATCCACAGACAATGAAGGGAGAATAACTTTCCATTTTATTCTGCTATTTTTTCTTAAAAAGATTCATTCTGTTATATCAATGTATTTAAAAATGCAGCAAAGCTACCTGGAGCCTTCTAACATAGTGATCAGCATCATAATTTCAGGATCACATCAACTTACCAGGCAATAGTTTTACCCAGAAGAGTGACATACAAGGCATTGCAAGTTGTAGCAGAACGACAATGTCTCTCAAGCTTCTTCTCCTACAACATTTTAAACAAAATTCTGTGGACCAAGGTAAAATTAACCACACTAATAAAAAGTTAATGATTTGACAAGAAAATAAAAGTTGTAGATATGTTTTTATCTGTAACATCTGTAAAATACAAGAGTATGATATTGATAACTACTGCAAAAAAAAAAAAAAAAAAACGCATGTTTTTCCAGGTAATGGAGCATACAGGTGAAAGTTTCCTTTCAAATTCAGGATCAAGAGAGGTACGGTCTAATCATTAGATCACTAAAGATGAAGATTAAGTTATAGAATCAGGCCCCAAGGCAAAGAGACAAAATACTTTTTTCCCCACTTAGCCAATCATCGTTATGGTATTACGTGACACTAAAGCTGTTACAATTCTAAAATGAAAAAAATGTTTACAGCAATATGTGCAACTGTACACTTTTTTTGTTAATAATTTATGCTGTTCCATCTGTATTTGGTGCTATGAGCCTCGAGGTAAAAAATATTCAAACTGCATGCTGTCCTGACCAATACTGTTTAGTTAGCTAAATATAAAACTTCTGTCTGGTGGCTGTATTTATTTCATCTTTCCATGTTTTTATTAAAAGTTATACTAGAGTGAGGTACTTTTAAAGAACTACAGCAGACATACCTGCTCTTTGGTCAATTTAACATTTGCAGAGTTACATTCTGCACTAATAAGAGATTTAACATCTTTGGAATTCAGTGGATCAAGATGAAGAGTGGGCCACAACCTTTCAGCAACAGAGAACAAAATTACTTTCAGACCTCATTAAACAGCATGCAAAAGGAAAAAAAGACATAAAAGTTGTAGAGTTTTTTAAAGATTGATATCAAAGCAGTAATTGAAGCTACTCCCTGCTACTAAGAAATTCTAGCCCTCACAAGTCGAAATTCCATTTTTAGCCTTATCCCGAATCTCTATCACTGTATAGTGTTCTTGATGTGCGTGTGACTACATTTAATTATCTCTTTCACATGCTCATGTGGAAAGATCCATCAAAACAAAAAAAAATATGGTTTTACAACAGATAAAACCTGTCCTCATTGCAGTATCAATAGAGAAGCTTCCATTGTCCTCTCTGGCTGTTCTCTGTCCTCTCTAATTGTATTCATTACATTTCCAGGTCCTGACAAATTTGGCCTTTTGTTCTTCAACCCGTAAGTGTAATTTAAAACAGTAATTTTAACCCAGACTTCTTTGAAACATCCCAGAAATATAACATACCTCCAAGCCTGTGGGCATGTTTCTACATTCACTGATAGAATCATTCTTACGTTCACTGGCAGCGGATCTATCAGCCATTTCATATGCTTTTCAGCTTGCTTAAGAACAAAATTTTGGTTACTTAATACACAAGTTGTTCAAAAAAAAAAAAAAGCCAGAAGTTGATAGGTTTCATTAACAGTTTAGCTCAGTGTAAGGAGTCTTAAATTCTCCAGTGTCCTAAAAATTGCTTATGATCTAATTCTTGGTGTGTATCAGCATGACTGAACATTACATAAAGCAGACAGAATACTATTATTCAAAAGCTCTCTGCATAAAGACTAGGCTACTTACATGCCTAGTAGGTCAGCTCACAACCCTTAATCTTTGGATAAATAATGTAACCAGACTGCTCAAACATTACGGTGTTAAGATAAATTTAAAAAAACCCATGAATTTAACCTATAAAAATGATAGACTATTTTTAATCCACTGGCACTAATTGCAAATTATTTTCTATATATCCTCTTCATAGAAAAGCAAATGTTAATATTACTGTTACATAGATACTGCTGAACCTACTACACTTGTGAATTTTTATTTTAGACTGGCAAATGGCAAGTATTTTGAAAACATACCTGTATTTGGTCAATAGAATCAATAATTATAATAATGCTGCCTTGGTGACGTGCAGAAAGTTTTTCCAGCCAACGGGGAAATTCTTCCAAAAGTTTAGCTGGATCCAATGTCAAAGGTGACACTAACCAAGAATGTTGCATAAGCTGCACAATTATAAACTTACATTAAAAATTCTATCTTAAAAAACAACTAGCAGAGTTGAAGAAAGACCTCTGGACACAAGACAAAAATCATTCATTCTTGAGGCAATTTTTCTAGTCAAGCTCAGAGATTGCTTTCCTGCTACTACATGAAGAAAGCTGGCAAATGTTGAAAGCAAAGAATACTTACAGAACTCATTGCATAAATTCTAGAGGGACAACTTTTACACAATGGACAAGGGATTTGGAGATTTAAGAAGGTTTAAAAGTTGGACAGGTTAAAATACGCAGATTTCTAAAATACATGAGAAAATTGCAAGGGGCATACAGTTGATTTTATTTTTCTAAAGGGTTTAATCCTGTGAGGTCCTCACTGCCATTATGCAAAGGAAAAAAAGCTCAGACCCTGGCACAGAAAAACTCCTCATTTATTCCGCACATATCAAACACACACTTCAAAAATAAATTAACATAGGAGAGAGACTAGTCTAGGAACAATATGGTGCCAACTGGCAAATGCAGCCTCAGGTTTCCAAATGCACAGACAGAAGAGATACCACCTGCTTCTCTCTTTGGCCAGATGGCAGGAAATTTTGGAAGAAGTTTATATGGTTTTATAAGCCATCGATATTGGTCACTGTAAGCATAACTGCTAATGCCAATCTATTAAGAAAATCCCAGAGATGCTTTTTAATTGAGCTGCATTCAACATATAGGATGAGAGCCCCCACTTCCGTCATGCCTTTCATCTGTATTACCCTTAGCTGATGTAGAAAAGCCCATAAAAATGTGCATCTTTTGACACACACATACTGACACTTTCTAAGGAATCAAGCTATGCAGGGTAAGTAATAATACAGCATACCTTTAAAGTAAGGCGTTTAATTATCAATGCAGATTCTGAACTGGTAGACATGGGCCTCCCCACAAAGTGGTAAAGAATTAGAGTGTTTGGTGAATGTTTCTGTTGCAATTGAATCCTAATGAGAAAAGTAAAAAAAGAAAAGCACCTAACAGACCACATTTTGCAAATGTATTTTCATCTCAAATAAAAATTATCAGTTTTGCCAAAGGAGGTAGAGTATGTTAGGTAGCGGTGTTTCGTACTTATCTTACATAGCAAATCAGGCATTTTGTAAGCTATAATTGATTTTTTTATGTCAGTTTCCATTCTTAATCTCCCCAGAACTGGTAGCCATTAACAAGCGCCCTTCCTGTCACTAAATGGTCACGTATTACCGAGCTTTTAAGAACTAATGACGCTATCAATTTATTTTTATGGTAGCAAATTCTATCGCAGCCTACAATTGACTGCAAAATGCATTTCTGGGATAAATTATTAGGTCAGATCATTCCTTCCATTTGTTACAGTAAAAGACTCCAAAGGACCCCACTTGGGTATCAGAGAAGGACAAAACTACTGAGTTACTGAAACCATCTATTAATGCTGTGCAAAGACAGATCTATAGGCTTTTACAATTGGAGTCAGGGAGATACTAAAGGCTGTTTAGATGGAATTAGCTACTCAACTATCACAAATCTTTCCAGGATGTTTTCATAACTTCAGTGCTTTCTAATCCCGCCCATTTTACTTCTGATTAAGGTGATATGATGCTTAAAATGTAATGGAAACTTTTTTCTTAAATTTCATTCATGGAAAAATTATTTTTTAAACTACCATTTTGACAGAAGGAGAGATTTCCCAGAGCCTGGTCCTCCTGATACAAGCAAAGGTGGAATAGGTGCTGGCGCTGCTACTAGGTCATTCAGACGTTCAAAATACTATAAAAAAGAAAAAAAACATTAAAAAGTATTTCACTGTTTAAGGAAGGAATATGTTGCTTGGTATGGTAAACTGCCTAATTAGAAAATGCATGTGCAGATTTACTGAGGTTAAGGGGATAAATACTAAAACATAACTTAATACATATGAAATGAAACATTTAATAATGAAATAATGATTAATAATGAAATAATGAAACACTAAAAATGCTGAATTTATTATCTCTTTTAAAGAAAGCATAAAATACATGAACATTTTTTTGATTCAGTAGGAATTTTTAGGGCTAATAAACTGAGTTGGTGTTGTTACAGCAAAGCAATCAGGTCCTGTTTGCCAGGACTTAGCCTTCAGACTTGACATCTGCTATTACATTTTGAGGCACCAAGCACACGAACAGAAAGTTTTCTTTCACCACATGAATGCCCAAGAATGTTGTGGCAGATTTCAGGCCCGTAAAATAAAATCCCTAATCCACTTGGGAGAAAGAGTTTCTTGCTGCACAAAGGAAGTGGAGGCTGGGTTAAGATGCACATATGTATATATTCTATTACTATTCCATTACTGTAACTGTTCTAGTATGTAGTAAAGATGGCACAATTCTCCAACACATTGCCAATTATGAATAGAGATGTCAAAGAAAAAGCTGTGCTAATGAAGCAGGGGTGCTAATAATTTAATTATAATAATAGAGAAACTGCATACCTACATTATAACATAACATTAAAGAATGCTGAACAAATCCAACTGTAAAATCAGTCCTTGCTAAAGACCACTTCCAAGGTTGTTCTTCATACACTCATTCTACCTTCCCTATATATACACTTGTTCTTGACACCCCTAGTTTGAAATGTTTTAAAAATCTGATTTCAAATAATGAGCAACTACTGAGCTATCAAGCATCTCTCTACTTTTAATTTTCCTGTGTTGCTCTCACACATGAATGGCTATAAGATGGGATGAAATCTCTTCATTATTGATCTCCAAAAGATCTAACTTAAGGGGTCAAGACAGAGCTCTCATTTCCTTCAGAAAACACATTCAGAGCCTTTTCTACAGACTTCAAAAGCCTAGAAGGACACCCTATTTCTGGCATACAGTTATAGTGCTTTCCTCCAGTGCAGGAACAGCAACCACTTCTTCATCAATGCCATTCAGTAACAGGCAAACTGGCATAACTCCCAGAATACGTCATCTACATAAGACATATGGTTTCTTCTAGCCTAAGGAGTAACAGCCCTAAAAGGATGCTCTCAGACAGTTCCCACTGCAAAAGTTTATCTTGCCCCACAAGAGACAGAGTGAGTGATAGCTTTCTCTTCATCTATACACATTTCTAATATACTTACTTTCTCAAATCCCAGCTCACACGTTGAATTAGAGGCCTGCTGGAAAGCTTCCATCTGTTCTTGTTCATCATGTGCATCCCACAATACATCACCAAAAACAACTTCTTCAGGAGCAGTGGACTCTTCCTTATTACCTAAATCCTTGCCTTCTAGTTCTGTCATTTCACAGCCCAATATATCCTGAGTAAAAAGAAAACTACAAGGAGAAAACTGCAATTGCAGTTCTTAAATACAGGCACTTTTGATACCCCTCTCAATTCCACCATATATGATTGCAACTCCATTAACACCAATAGGCTCATTCCCTTTTAGGCTGGCAGCAAACATAACTAAATGGGTAATCAAATGATTCCAAGTGAACACTGAATGCACAGATCTCAGGACACTGGTTTTTCTCTTCTCAGAGGAAGCCACTCATCACAGGAGAGGATAAAGACTATGCAGTCTCTCCTTATCCCATGATATGGAGCATGATGTTAACAGAATTTAGAACCCTTTCTGATCCCTTTCCACTGCTTCTGTCCCTAAGGCACTGCTCAGTTGGGTTTGCTTCCCACTTGCAGAGTTCCTTGCTAGCCAGGTACTAACGATGAAGCACATGAAGACCTCTGAATTACATCAAAGTAGCATTTAGCAATCACACTGACAACATTTAAGATCAGAAATCAGAGTGGAAACAGAAAAAGGGTGAAATGCATCAGGTATTCTACCTGTTTAATTATCTTTTCCACACAATTATAGATTTCATATGCTCCTTCCTCCACGCTTCCCGCATGATCAATCATCTGAAAAAGCAAATGACAAAGCATGGAGCAACTCTGAAACTAACGGGTAACAGTATTTATGACTTCCCACAAAAAAATTCTAACATACGCAAATTCCATTCTGTTGTACTTCTTAGGTAGGATTCATCTTGCCTAAGCATTTAAAAATTGGGCATCTAGTCTCAGCTGTTCTCAGCAGTCCTCTCTATAGAGATTAAAGGCAAGTGATCTATGTTCAGATGAACGGAACTCTCTGGAGCTATCCCTCTCTCTCTTCAGTGGCTACAGAGGGACCTTGGATAAATACTTTTGCCTGCATGCCAACATTTAGATGGCTAAACATAGGTGAGAAACTTTATATCTATAGCACAGGGTTTTTTTCAGTGAAAATGCAGTGGGGTTTTTTTTTCTGCTAATGAAAATTTCATAATCTTCATAAAATGAGCTTCATCTATCTACTCATATAATGAGCACCCAGAATGAGTGTAATGCAATTTCTTCTAAAAACAGTGCTACTAACACTCTGTTGTTCATAACATGAAAGCAGCCTTTTAAAACTCAGCCATCTTTAAAGTGCCATACCTTTGCTTTGTTCACACAACAAATTTGCTCAATTAACTGCTGCACCAAGACTGAGCTGTCTTTGTCATCTTCCATTCTGTGGTAAATCACTCGGGGCTTTTCTTCTGGATTTCTCAAGAAGGCTTCTTCACAGTCCTCCAACAAACAGCTAGATTGGAAATCAGCATTCTTGTGCTACATTACACTGCTGTAGTAAATAGTTCAATCAACACAAGCTCCAAAGACAGGTTTCACTGCAAAATCTAATTCAAAAGTCATACCTTTTTACAAGGGCAACCAAGTATTTCAGCAAAGAATTTAAGATAAACTCTGAAGCAAGGAACAGCTAAAAGAGAAATTTCTGCTACTTGTATCAAAAACATTTATTAATTTTTACATTGCTGCTTTTTAAATTAAAAAAATTAAATTAAAATCAATATACAAAGTGAAAAGTAACTCTCCTGCATCAAAATAACATGGATTCACATGTGATGAATGAGTGTCACATTTATGTCCTGCCATCACTTATTTGAAGGCTCTGTTCTATTTCTTGACGTTTTTAGGAAAAGCCCTTTTGTGTTTATTAGACGTAGGCTAGGTCTCTTAGTTTATACTAGTTGAAATGGAGAATTACAGACCTCCGGTCTCAAAAGCGCTTTGTATTTGTATGTGTAAAGGAATAAGCACCTTGATTCCATGCTATTATACCCAGCAATCTATTGCTGTTCTATAGAAGGGATTATACAACTACACAACTTGGGGATGCTGACAGTGGCAGATAGGATCTCATACACATTATTTTCTTTATATGAGCACTACAATTTTCACCACAGTGTTTGTATGAGAAACTCTATAAACGAATATTGTCGGCAGGAAGCACTCTTTTGATTTTTTTTTTTTTTTTTGAGACATTTTTCAATATGGATATAATTCTTAAACACTTGTGGCCCACATATATAAAAATGGGTTATTTGGCAACAGTGTCTCTTGGGGTGTCAATGGCCCCTCAGCTGCTAACACATTCTTCTTTCTAAGGGCATAAAAGTATGGCAGCTCTAACCCAATTCCTCTATGAACACAAATCAAAATCTTCTGTAGTACCTGAGTGTTCCCTGAAGCACTCCACTGCTCTAAGTCTTAGGAACTAGTATCTCAAGCTAGCATTCAGACAGAAACAGCAGGTCTAGTTAATATAAGAGCTCTAACAATATGGCAGTTGTGGAATGTGAAACTTAACGTATTTACTGATTTTTACTTTCATACAGATATTTTGGAATAATCACTCTGTGATCCTGAATATTACCTTTTCTAATCCCTTTTTTCTGTTCTTCAGCGAAAGGAAAAACACAACAGAAACAATCCTAATGGATAGAAATAGCCTTAGTTCAGTGGTTTTCATTTAGGAAGTCATGTTTCTTCTAGAAAATTAGCCAAATACCCACTGAACAAATAAAACCATTGCAATACTGTTCATCATAAAATATCATTACAGTGTAAGATACCACACAGAAGAGCCATGAAATCAGCCTAAAAAGAGCCAGAAATAGAAAATAATATGTAACAGAATAAAACCCAAATAATACAGACAGGTGTAGGGATAGATAAGGAAATTAAAAACACAGAAGACATTCACCCCACCCATCCTCAATTCCTAAGATTCCAGCAATATGCACAGCAGAGAGCTGTTCTTGGAAAGCGTAATATTTGCATGTTATTATGAAGACATCTTTCATGCTGTATTTTAATAGAATCTATAGCTAGAGGAAGAAAGGAAATGTTATGAAGCAGAAACATTCTTTTAACTGTCTGCACTAGTAAATCTGAAGTCTGAAGGAGTATCATTTAGAAGCTTAGGAAATGTACTGAGCAAAGGATCACATACATTTTAATAAGCTATGCACTACTGCCAGTTTCCCTTTGCTTTACTAGCCTGGAAAATACTTACCTTGGCAAAGTTAAATGTAGGAGCAAAATGACTAATGAACTTTTTTCAATTTCCCATTTTCTTACATCCTTAAAATGACTTTCATTTTCTGCTGGAAAATGAACAACTTGAAAGAAGTATCCCATTGTTTCACAGATTCTTTGAAGTTTTGGTGAGTAGTTCTGAAAGCAAATTTGAATAACTGTGCTTTATTACTCAATCTGCATAACAGTAAGGATTACTAGATAAATCCCAGTTCCTTTCCTCTACGCAGTTTCTTTCCCTGAAGTCCTTGACAATATTACCTCTAACTTCACTGAAATCAGAATACAGTTACTAAAGCTTTTGTGGAATACTGGAGGAATTTCTGAGTAGGTTTCACAGTGGAAATGAAACTCAGCATACCAGTTAATGTAAGTTTATGAGGTTCTCACCCTAATGAAGATGTCCACTTCTGGTTCAGTCTCAGCAGTACTAATAATAAAACATCTTACTGTGTTACTCCATAGAGAGTGGGAAAACAGAGGAGTAACCTGTAACAAACTAGCAACAGCAGCATCCCAGTCATCTGCAAACAAAAAAAATGGAGTGAGAGATCTTCGGAACTGATTACACTATATAACAAATAATAAATCACCTGTTAACATTATGAATACTCCATTTTATTTAAAATAGTAGTAACATTTTTACTCAACTATTTTTGATTTAATTTTAAAATTTTCAATTTAAAGGACTCATAATTTTATAAACACATAATTTGACAATGTGGCAAAACATAATAGTGTTAAATACATTCATATTGTTACTACAATTATATTTCCTTTAAAATAGGATGGATGAAATGTATCCACAAAACCAAACTGATAGTCATAAAACAAAAAAAAATGCAGGAAAAATAAAAAATCACCCATAATAAAACATTTCTTTTTTCCATCTCTACATGTACTTCAGCTAAACTACACTAATAAATGCCGGTGAAACAATACAGAAAGTTCTTCTTGAGAGAAGTCCCTTGCTTTCCATATTTGTATCATATGTCAATTCACTATAGGAATAATGAATTTTAAAAGCTTCTTATGTTACTCATTTTGTGGTTGGACATTCCTTCGAGCCAGGGATACATCGCCCTTTCGGTACCACCTGGCATGATGACAGGATTAGTATTTGAAGCTGGACCCACCACAGAGCAGACCCTCTCCTCCAACTTTGCAGGCAGAGACTTCTGTATCGGATCCTGAGGGACTGAACAAAAAAAGGGAGGAACTGCCTTCAAAGCCAACTACCAGCTAAGGACAGATTCTAGGAGTTCCACCAGCAGTGGGAGAAAGCAGGGCACCAGAAGACAATTTCCAAGAGGCCATGTGGGAAACACAGTTATACAACAAGAACTATTGATACAAACAGTGCAATACTTGAATTGACAGATATAATTATTAATTTCTCACACTGATTCATGCAATAATGCATACATCCTGGTCTTGCAGTCAGATTTCCAAGAACTGCCCTCTAAGCAGAGTCAAAAACTGCAAATCCAGTGAAAAAACAGGGAAATAGTTTATGCTAATACCTACATAGCATTCATATTGAAGTAGAGAATTTGAATAAAAAAGCAAAAAAAATGAATGCCAACAGACACTGAAAGAGAGATAATCTTCCTTGATCAATATGAATAAAATGGTATTTGGTTTATTCACCGTGAAGCACTATTTACTACTATTTATTAAAATCACTGCTGCACATACCATAGTCACCAAACATATAAACACAGCCTGGCATGTACATCATCACTTACCTCTGTTTATATTTGCAAATGGTCCCTCAACATCTATAGAGCTGTGAGCAAATTCAGGTCCTCTGAAAGACTGCTGAAGTTGCATCATACTACCCATGGATGGCTCACTTCCCAAAGCTCCTCCATTCCAGTATTCAGACTGCACCCCGGCAGCTAAGAATTGAAAAACAAATAAACAAAAAACCCCGTCATTGTCAATAAACAAGGTAAAATACCAGTCCTAAATACTCTAGCTGAAACCTGCTCTCACATGCTACTGATCATATTTTTTTCTCCTTTAGCAGATTCACTCACACCTTTGTAGGCTCTAGCTCTAAATGGGCACTTGTCCAAAGCCACTGAGAAGCCACGTGGCTAAAGGATGAGGTAAATAGAACTTGTTATTACATGGATTGCTCTCATCTGTTGGGTTCAAATGCTGACTTGGATCACATAAAGGAAAACAGTTCACAGTACTGTTGCAGTCATTTGTGCACATTACAAAATCTTTGTTCAACTTTTGTTCAGGAAAGTTCTGCAATTAAAACAGCATGAAGAGGCTGTAGGTCAGGACTGAAATAAATTTTCTGCACTGTGTGAAAGAGCTTTCACAGTATCTCTTCGCCATATGCTTGTATCGCAGCTCTGCCAACCAATATGTAACTTTCAAGGCACTAAATAAAACTTACAAGCAGAAAATAAGGAAAATGAGAAAGATTTAGAAAAAAGTAGAAAGGGAAGTAAAAATTCAAAAATGAATTTAACAAAAAAAGACAGAAAAAGCATACAAAAGAAAACAAGACAATCTGTACCACTGGGCTTTTGCAGGGTTTCGCCCTGTATGTCATTAAGTTTGCTAGGACTTCCCTTTCAAAAAATTCTTTGATGAAGTGATTGTTTTGGTAAGTTCATGTTTGTTAAATATCTGACTGCTATTTTGAACAGTTCAGCAGCTGAGCCTGGAATACTTCATCATCCATGGACAGCAAGTCTATCTACGATACCCTCTAGTTTCAACTGCGTACTTCTGGATCTTTTGGAATACAATCTCCGAGATCTACAATCAGAAAATGCAGAAGAAAGCTCAGAAGAGAACATAAAACTCAGAACTGTTCATGGAACAACTTGAAGAAAGTTTCAAGTCACTGTGTTTAGACTATGCTCCATTTTCTTCATCGATCCATGAATATGACCACAAATTTAGGATCTCCACAATATAACCTACGGTTGTAAAGTCAGCTCCCTTTATCCTTTAGAAATATTTTATGTTGCTTTTAAACCCAGATTAATAAACCTTTTATCAACAGAATATAAATATTTGTCTTATTCTTTATCATTCATAGACTTCAGTCATATTTCAACATAAAATGCAAAGGATGGAATTCTCACCTGTAACATCTGTACAATTGTCATCAGAATCAGACTCTTCGGGATCAAACACTTGGATTCCTTGGGCCTGCAGCCTCTGAAGTTTTGCTTCCAGTTCTCGTTTGGCCCTCAGTAAGTCCTGAATCTCATTTTCTTTAGTTTCCCTAAAAATCTACGAGTACAAACCACACATCTCTGGAAATTCAGTATCAGTTTCTGGATTCCTATTATCCACCTTCACTTGCAAATATAAGCTTTTAGCATGCATTTAGCAGGGAAAGGCTTGAAAATGTGAGCAAAAAACCATCAGGAGCTTAAAAACTAGTTGAAAATTATAGTTAGAAATAATCTATTTTTAAATTTTTCCTCTTTTAAACCTTAGCATATCATTCTGAAAGGTAGGAGTCTGCCTAAATATGAGAAACTCATTAAAAATGGGAAATAATTTTCTTAATCTTCTAAAGTTTGGTCTTTTTAAAAATTGCTATAACTTTTTTCAAAGGTCTCCTTTTATTTTTGCATGTATTTTTATGTTTACATATGAACTTGCATATATTTTTGATTGCTGTGGTAATTTAAATTTTCTAAAATAAAAAGTGATCAAGCATCTCCAGCTGTCCTGTTTGTACAATATTACCATCACCGGGGGAGGAAAACGATGAACATCAATTTAAATACAAATATTTGAACTCCTCTTCAAGTCTGATTTACTGAAGAAGGTCAAAGCCAGTTCTCTTTTACATATCTACCAGACACTAATCCCCGTTACACTTAAGGATGTCAGTAATCTTGAAAACAGTGCAAAAACTGGGCCTATTGCCTTATTTTGGGTGGTAGAAGTACCATCGTCTGCAGCAAGGGAAAAGCAGAAGCATCCACTTGGCTTTTCAAGTCATCCTAAAGGTAAAGCCTTTACACTTTTCCTTAGCTGCCTCTCTTTCAGCAGCCAAAAGAGATGTACCACACACGCTTTTCTCTCATGTAAGCTAACACTTAACATTACAGTGCTAAATATACAATTTACTCAGAAATAATTAAAGTCTGTGTTTAAATCTATACATTCCTCCAACACGTAACAGTTGTGCAGCCTGTGTTTTCTTGTCACTCTCAGGTACAAAAGCTGCAAGGACCAGTGTTGGAATGACACAGGAATTTAGCTGCAGATTCATCACTGCACAGTCTCTTTTTAATATGTAAGAAGTTATTTTCTCATTAATCTATAAATTTTCTCTTAGTTTTGCAGAGAAGGTCGGTAGGATTATCTTGAAGGAAATAATCAGCTACAGCTATGATACTGCAACTTTTTTAAGAAGGAGGGCGCCTCATGACCTCTGCTGCAGAAGAGTTCATCAGGCGAATGGGACCAAGCGACACCTTCACCTTTTTCTTGGTCACTTCCCCAGAGAAAGAAAAATCAAGCCACACCTTGAACTGCCTTTTGACTTTGTCTCGATCATGTTCAAACGTAGCAGCTCTCTCCATGGCCTGGTATTTGGCCTCCAACGCGCTCTCCTTCTCTCTCAGTATTTTCTGGTACGTTTTCTGAAGCGCCTGAAAAGATGTAACACGCCATTACTCTGAAGGGAAGCAACGGTGCTAACGGGTTAGCAGCAGATCAGTTTTCAGCCTCGGAGGCCTAAATACGGCAGCTACGTGAGCATTCTACACCTCTCGCCCTCCCTCCGGCGACCGCGCCAGCCGCATCCCGCCGCCCGGCCCCGGCCACCTGCAGCTCTGCGCGCAGCCGCTTGTTCTCCCGGTCCAGCTTGGCCTCCTTCTTCACCATCGAGGCCACCTCGTTGTTCTTGCTGACGCGGAAGATCTCGTACTCCTTCTTGAGGCGCTCGTACTCGGCCGCACACTCCAGCTCCTGCACCGACGCCGTCGACTTGAAGCTGGCGCCCAGCAGCCCGCCGGGCCGCGCCGCCCCGACGCGCCGCAGGGAGCTGCGCAGCAGCCGCGCCTTGGGCTTCACCTCCACCGGGATCTCGCAGGCCTCGCCGCCGCCGTACGTGTCCTCGATCACCTCCCCGACGCCGCCCGCCGGGCTCACCAGCGACGACGCCGTCCCCATGGCCGCGGCGCCGCTCCGACACGGCGGCGAGCGAGGCGGGGGTCTCCCGGCCCCGGCCCCGGCCCCGGCCCGGCCCGCAGGCACCTCCCCGCCCCGCGCCGAGGAGCCGGACGCTGAGGGCAGGCCGGGAGGAAGCCGCCGCCGCCGCCGCCGCCCCCCCTGCCCCTCCCTCCGTCCGCCGCCGCCGCCGCCGCCGCCCCCCCTGCCCCTCCCTCCGTCCGCCGCCGCCGCCGCCCCGTCCCACTCTGCCTTCAGGGACGGACCAGCCTGGGGCGGGCGGCGGTTTTGGGGAGGGCCCCGCGGGGGAGGGGAAGCTCTCTGAAAAAAAATCCGGGCTTTTATTTTTTTGTTTCGGGGGGGTTTTGCTTTGCTTTGTTTTGTTTTAAAAGGAGTTGACCTGAGAAGTAACGAAGCCTCTTGTCCTGGGCCCTGCCGCCTCCGCTGGTCCCCCAGCGCCGGCCGCTCACCGGCAGCCGGCCTGCAGGCAGCCCCGGCCGCCCCTGTGGTGTCGTGAAGGCGTTTTCCTTCCAAAAGGCGTCACCCCGCTGGGCTGTCGGCCGTCCTGGAATCGTGCCAGCACCAGAGTTATTTACAGGTGTGCGGCACCTCCTGGTTCTCCCCAGCCAACTAACACGCGGCTCGCACCCCGGCTAAATTTTTACAAGATGGAGACCCTGTGTGGGATTATCCCTCCGCACCCTGAAACAGTGATCTTTGAGACCAGTTAGCACACACTAATGAAGAAAAAGTGAGAACTGCCGGTACTCGGTTCACCAAGACGGGCGCCAGGAAGTGGTGCTACGTCTCACGCCCAAGTTCGGTGCTTGCGCTTGCTTGTTCTTGCCATGCTTCCACAGCTCTTTAAGCTTTTGAATTAACTTTTTGAGGAATTTCTGTCTTTGGAATAAGGCAGTCATAGATTTATCTTCCCCTTAAATTGTTCTTAGATGCTGCATATTTGTAACAACTTTTTTCCAAGCAAGTGCATTCTCTCTCTCCTGAGAGTTCAATTTTGTATGCCGAAGGCACAGTTATGCACCATTTCCCTCTGTCTGCCTCTTCAAAAGCCTTGTCTGGTTCCTTCACCCGTCCTGGGAATTATGGAAAAATAGATCGCTGAGACTCACGAGAATGTCAGTTCATTCCCAAATCTCAGAACCTGTTTTATGTCAACATGAAAAATAAATATAGTTACTTTAAAGCAGATTTTGCCTAGCATGTGCCTGATATATTAGCCATGATCTATTGTAAGAGGAGAAAAACAGTCTTGTAGAGTATCTTTCGAATGATATCCTGGATCTCAAATTCTTTTGGAGGGAAAAAGTTACTTACTCGTGTACAGCGAAAAAAAGGAATTGTTTTATTTCCTTGAGTGAAAATTCTAGGTTTGGGGAATATGCACTATTTGCCACTGATATGATTTTACCCAAACTTTCCCCCTACGTTTTCATGGGGAAAAATAACTCCTGTATATGGCTGTATATGGCTACATTAGTGATCTGTTTCAGTTAGTTAAACCCTATTTCAGTGACAAAGGCAGATATGAAATATGAGATAATTGTGGGAAGACGAAGGGTGCTACTATGTCTTCCCTAATATTGACATTAACATGGCCTGTGCAGTACTAGCAGATTCAGTGAATGAGCTTAAAATTTGGTAACAAAACAAGACTCCAGGGTTTCTGCATTTGCATGTTGGTGTCAGGCTGTTCCTCCACTGTCCTGCTGTTTGAGCTCTGGGAATAATTAAAAATGTGTTCATGCTTGTGCTTGAGCTGAGTTCTTCTCATGTTCCGAGTTCATGAAAGTCAAAATCTCCAGGCTTTAAGCCTAGAATAAAAAGTGCAGGTTTGTAAAAGCTCCTGGATTCTTTCAAATAATCCGCTTGACAGTAACAAATATATTGGAAGACCTGTAGAAGCCGTTTCTCTGATGTTGACTCTGGATGCTTTACAGGAATTTTACGGAGACGAGAGACTGTATTAACACAAGCCTTTCTAAACAGAAAAATTAACTGCTTCCCTGTTGTTTCATGGATTGGTTTTCCTGATGTTTAGAGATTCAAATAGCTTGCTTCAACATCTAATTTGTAAACTTGCAAAGATTGGCTTAAATCCCCCTTTAGTACAATTCGGAAGGACATCTAACTGTTCATATCTGTGTACAGCTGTTGGAAATAGTGCCTCAGAAAATCTGAGGACAAGCAGTCTTAACTTTCAAAAATAAATTGATCCTGAAAATTGATGAATGGAGAAAATACCAGATCAAGTTCTTCAAAAATGGCCTTGTCATCTTACATTATTTTTTAACCTTCAACAGGAGCAGGTCAGCCCATAGTCCTTTGAGGACACTGGTGCTGGGTCAACTGTGTCATGAAGTTCTTCATCAGTCAGCACAGACATTTGGAATACTTGAGCAGCTTCATGTTTAACGTTCCTATCATTTATCCAGTATAGAGGGGTTATTAGGCCAATTCATGTGTGAGATCTGTTTATCAGATGAGAACCTTTAGTTTGTAAAGCTCCTTCATGACTAGAACTCTAAAGGAACAAGACTGCTTTCCATTGCCGAAACCACATACATAATCAGAAATACAGTAGATTTGTTGGCCCTCTGAAAACCTTACTCTTTTACCTGCCCTTCCATGGTGCATATACAATCCATATTCCTGATCCACCATGGAACATCTACTCTGCCAGAATTCCCCTCCTACTGAGATTTTTTTGCTGTGTAACTTAGAAGCCCGTGGACCTTTGTGCTTGGTCCAACAGCATTTGTATGGCATAAACAATTTTACGTGAACGTTGTTAAAACTTTATTTGCTCTTATATACAAATCTGCTGGGTTAAAGTTTAAAAATATCTGCATGATATCTTTAGGGATATTGCTTTTGTCTTTAATATATCCACTGTATTACTACATGTCATGTTGAATTTTCTTAATCTTGACTTTATTTCATTTTAGGAACTTTTGTTGAATGTTAGCAACCAAAATCTATGGATATGAGGATCTGTCCCTTGGAGATAACTACAGCTGCAAGAACTGCACTTCTGAAAGAAGGTTGGTTTCAGGATCTTTTGAGTCTGCCCTGTGCAGCGTCTTTTATTAGTTTAAAAATGAAAGTACCTATGTAGTTCAACAAACAGAATTGCTTTATTTTTTACATACATTATTACATTCAGCTCCAAGTTAGCAAATGTGTCTTTTACAAAATAATATATCCAGTGTGTTATTACCCATGTATTCCTGTAAAATTTAACATACAAGGTCAGGAAGTAGCAAGATAAAAGGAATCTGATTTTGAGATTATAGATTGGGCAGATTGACTACCCTTTAAAAACAGGAGTTTTGCTATGATTAGAATAAATATTCATAATTATCTGAAAACAGAAGATACTTTAGGTGAAAGGCAGCTGAACAAACTTTTACACACCATCCTTTTTTTTCACTCAGACTTCGGAGTAACTTTTGAGATTACATACCACAAGTATAGGCCAAGTATGTTAGAAGCCCTTCATAAATCTCTATTAAATTGTTTGTGCCTACACTGAATCAAGTTAACCATTTTTTATGATGTCATTCATTATTCAAAAATATCTGTGTCAACCACAGCATGGTTAAGAGAGCTGTGCTGAGGACATGTGGTGAGAGGAAGTAGCGTGGTAGTTTTTAAAAGATTAGTTTTGTCCTGGAGTATATGTTCTGCCTCCTTCTTTTTAGTGATGATGAAGACCCTGCTCTGAAAGGTTACCTGTTATTGTGCTGTTCTTCACTAACTGGTTGGCTTTTCCCAGTAATCTAGCCTGTGCAGTAAGTGCAAGCCTGGATAAACCAAATGACTTGCCTACTCAGTCAGCTTCTTAGTTTTGTATAGCATGAGGCCTGATGCAAAACATAGCCAAGTCAGAGAGAGTCTTCCAATTGAGATGACCATTTTTTGAATCTAGCACTTCTGTCATTCCAAAAAAGTCTGAACCTGCCAGATCTTAAGCGCTGAGCATGAGAGTTACTTTGTTGTCTCAGCCCTGCTGTGGCGCTTGCATTTCATTCAGCTGCATGAAAAGAATCTGCCTCTGTCCTGCTCTGAGACCCGCATGCTGAGCAGCAGCTGAGCAGCAATTCCATGATTCACCAACCACTGTGACTGGAGAGAGGGGTCCTGGAGCAAAAAAGAGGCAGTGGTATTGTATGCAGCTGAGGAAATGTCTGCTAGAAGATGGGGAGGTAGGTATCTTCCCCTTTTTGATATGCCACAACATGGCTGGGGATATATCCATCGTATGACTGACTTGCACCTTTGCAGAGTCTTTCTGTGATCCAACATGAAATTGCATACCTGGGGTTCTAGTAATTTGAGGTGCTGTAAGTGGATATAGGAGACACAATGTCTCAGAAACTGATCACAGTTCATCATTAGATCAGCAAGTTAGAAGTTCACATTTATAAGCAGGACTTTGTCTTAATCTTCGCCTTTGTAACAGAAGACTACAATTGAAGTCTGAAGAAATGTGCTGAAAATCCTGTCCAAAGTCTTAAGACTTACTATATATTTTTACAGGCATGTTTTATGAGAATTTCTAATGCATCTGATTTTTTTTTCTAAGCTAAAAATAAAACAATATACAGGGGGTTAATTGTAAATTACCTAACGAATTCTACCTTGGAGCATAGCTCCAAGTTCAAATAGCTGTTGAACTTACCACATTTCACTCAGTAACTTTATTATAGTCTATCAAGCTGAGATCAGCAGCTTCTTTCAAGAATTCATGTCTTGAGAGGCTTGAAAATTACCTACAGAGCTGATGAAAATCATAATGAAGGAGAGGACATCTACCTTTAAAAGCTCCCATAATTCTAAATGTCATAGCTCTTCACCACTAGAGGACAGCAAGACCTTAGGAAAATGGGCCTGTGTGACTAGGTGGGAGAAAAAGAAGGAAGTTGCTTACAGAGTTAAGAAAGTCTCATTTCAAAAGTAACATGCTTTTAGCTATGATCAAGCTTCTTAAAGAATCAAGACAGTCTTGGAAGTTGCTTGGAGTCGAAGTACAGAAGAGGGTGGTAGATGGATAGAGATAATCTTTTAGTTTATCTAAAGTTTTAATGTAGTGGTGTACATATCAGTCATAGATACCATTATTTGAAAAGCACAGTACTTGCTAGTTCTGAGAGCCAAATACTGTTTCCATTCAATTCATTGATAGTTTTGCACTGATTTCAGTGAGAAGAGGGCTTTGCTTTGTAATGTTAAATAATTCCAGGTGTACTGATTTTTACATGAAGGAATCAAATGCCCTTATGTAGGAAGAGTACTCCAGTCCGTTGTTCAGAAAGGAAAAAATAGTCTGAAACCAGTGGAAAGGCAAGTTCTGCCTCTGCATCCTTCTATTAACTATGCTTGTGTTTAGCAGCTTGTAATGCAAGCACTCATGAAATGTTTCAACATGAAGTATGGGAACTGGATTTAGAACAATATGATTCATAATTGGAACCAAACTTTTCACCTTCATAGCTTCAGCATGTCAGACAAGATAAACTTTTGTAATCTTTATAGCAAATGACTCAGTGACACTTCTCCATTAAAATCTCAGAAGAAGCTGTGAAGCAACCATATTTTGTCACAAATCTGAACTGGGTTTTAACTGAAAATTCAACAATGAGTTATAATCCCAGCAAGAAAAGAGCTTTTGAGCATCCAGTTTATCATCACTGCAGCATCACTGAACTGAGAAGGACATCTCAGATTTTGCAGTCTCAGGGTCATTTCGTCCCAGGCCAGTTGGCTGAGTATTGTGTGGGGGCACTATGCCCTAGGACCAAACAGTCTTGTTCACCAGAAAAGAGGTCTGAAAGGGAGGGAAATGTCCGAATAAACTGCAAAAAAAGAGAACTATTAATGACAAGCAGTTACTGTCTCCTTGCTATTTATTGCTTCAGCCTAGAGCCGCAGAACTACATAGATGCCCAGTGTGGGATCAACATAGAAGAAATGTGCTGAATATTACACCAAATAATTTTTAAGACAGCTTTAGAGTGCTCTCTACAAAACCCTCCTGTGTTCTTGGGAATGTGCAGTTCAATAGGACCTAAATGAAATTTGCTGAGTACTTGCATATGGCATTGTTCATACAAAGAACATCTGCCTTGCTGGAGCCAAGTGTCCCGATAGTTTATCCTAGTCTGGATTTGCAAATTTGGCATCCAAAATCTAGGTTCCCAAATGGTATATCTAGTAGGTTTGGTCTGAACATGCCTCACACTATAAAGTTCAACAGAATTTTCTTCAAAAAAACATCTGAAAATGGTGGTGCCACCCGGTCCGGAAGGTTGACGCCTGAGTTTATTGCCTTAGCCTACATCAATTCAATCCCACATCTTTTTCTGGAAGAGTGCCCTAACCAAGTGGCTATAGGGAAGAGTGGGCTAGGACCTTCTGCAACTGTCTTACGAGACTTAGTATGTCGTTCAGCAGAGAGTGCACGGTTCATGGGGCCAGAGAGAGAGAGAGAGAGTGAAGGAAGCTACCCAGCAGTTCTTAGCACCTACAGTGTCAGGGAACACATAATCTGATTCTGGTAACATTTGAAACTGACTTCAGGTCTGAACAGGTCCCCAGAAAAGCCTAGATGCTCTGAACTCCTGCCTTCCAGAGCAAGGCCCTTTTTATCTAGCTGAAAATTAAATAGTAAGTTTCTTCAGTCTTCTCTTGGTCCCTCCAGTTTTCATTGTGTAGCTAGAAGTGCTCACTGTTGAAGGATGCAGCTGTATTTTATTATTTATTCTGCTGAACAGGATACCATTTTAAACAATTAACCTGGGCGGTGGGAAAATTGCTAAAATGAATGAAGGAAAGAATCTCAACCATTTTCTGCAGAGTTCATGTTATTAGAAAGAGCATGTGGTTTCTTGTGTACTGCATTAATTCTGCATGACTGGAATTTGACAAATGAATGATGTAGAATTTTATTTCTAAGCTACTGCGTGGCATATTTGTTGAATTAGTTCATATGGTTTTCTAAGAAATATCTTGGGCTATTGAGCTAACAGTTTTTTAGCACTTTGGTTTTTTGTAGTGTTTAAATTCTCTGTATGAGACATGCATTGATGATGATGATGTTTCTCTTTTCATAACTGCAGCAGATTCTGAATATCCTGAGGCTATAACTGACTGGCGCACAGAAAGATTAGATAACCATTGTATAATAGGAATGGCTGAAGAACAGTGGAGCTACACATACTCATTTAAACATACATCATTTTAAAAATGTGACTCAGATGAAGAAAGGCTTTGTGGTCAGACATATATTACATTAAGTTACAAGTGTTATTTAAACACAATGAATCTATGTTGTGGCATTGCTGAAATTAGAACGATGGAGTATAATATGGTGAAAGATCTAGTTAATTTTTCTCTGAAACATGTGAGGCATGCCACTACAGTAACTGCTGGGAGGACTTTAGATTGAAGGTGTAAAGGTCTGTGATTACATTCCAGGTTTGTGCCATAACTCATCTTACTTCAGGAGTTTTGTAGCAATGAACTGTGACCAGAGAGGATGGGAGGGGTGAAAAAGACTAGTCTGGAGTGCACACAGCAGAAGTGTGCACTTGTGCAGTTTTTTATGGTGTGTTAGTTGGTACCTTGTGTCTCCACATTAGGAGTAGTTTAAGTTTGTGGATTGTGAATATGCAGATGTGTCTGCAAACAGAGCAGAGTTGCTACTGGATAGGAAATCTGGTCGTGATGTTGTGAGCCTCTGGAGGTCTGGGACTGGGGAGTATCTCCACAGTATCAAGTGGTACTAATTTTTATCAGGTAGGTCTAACTCACTGTATAGCGAGACATGCTGAAGATTACCCACTGTGGGCATGCTGATCAGCTCTACAGTGCCTGTACACTGAGTCCGGTGCTATAGGAAGTGTCAGCTCACCATGTAACTGTTGTCCAGCTTATCTGTTCAAATGTAATGCATCTGCTGTATTTGAGATATACTGGGCTTACTGAGCATGCTCTACAAGCTGCAGTGTGTCTGTAGTACTTTTGTCTGGGAAATATGACAACTCTGTTTTTACATAACAATTCTATTTGTATGTGCTTTGTACCTGGAGCCACACCTTCTCTACAGTTCAATAATACCTGCAGAGGCATCTCACAACTGAATATTACAAGTAGACATTACCAAAAATATCCTGAAGACTTCAAAAGAAAGGTCATACTGATTAATTGTTACTTAATTTCTGAAAAGTTGTTTGCCTTGCTCTCCTTTCCCTTCCGAAAATTCATCTTTCCTCCCTCCAAGGCTTCATTCCCATCTGGCTCCACCTTTCACCATCTTTTAGTGCATGCATCAGGAACAGTAACTCAACCAGATAGCTACTAGCAAGGTCTCTTCACTCCTGCTACTCAAACATGGGTGTTGGAATAGCCAGAAATTTCTTTGCATTCTCTTGGGTACTGCTCAGCACTTCAAGTTTGACTCCTGTCTGTGCCTCATTCCCTTAACTTCTAATTCACTCCTCTCTCTCTCTTTTGGCTTTTTTTTCTTTTTCTTTTTTTTTCTTTTGGAACTCTGTTGTGTGAAGAAACATCAGGTATGGCAAAGAAGGGGGAAAAAGATAAGAGAGAGCTTTTTGGCTTGGAGTCAACATGGATGAAAGTATCCTCTAGGAACTGAAAGACTGGATTCTCTTATTATCTCCTCTGTGGTAGGAAGCAGAGTGCAGGTACCACAGATCACTGGGAAAAGACAAGGCAAAGTGTTTGGACTGGCATACAGCCTTTAATACCTGCTGATATCTGTGTACGTTAGAAAGCTGTCTTTGCAATCACAAGGGCTAAACTTCTTTTATAAAGCTTCTGCTCTGCACAAACAGAGAAAGCTGCAATGTGAGGAGAGAGAAAACTTCCCAGAGCAGTTTCTAACAAAAACAAAGCAGGCAAAGACTTTCCGCATTTTTCTACTTCTCTTTTTAAATTATTTTTATATTGACTTCAAAGGGAAAGTATGCTATAAAACACTTTTTCAATATATTTAGAAACAGCAAATTGTCACTTTATTCTTAAACAAGGTAAACAAAGCCATGAGATGTGTAGCTCAGACCTGTCAAAAGCCTCACTGCCTTTAAATAAGAAGAAACATTTTCACACTGCATCTTCAAAACAATTTTACTAGAATTCTGTCTTGCAATGAAACTAGTATTGGAAATATAACCCTACCTACCTTTAAATTGTTAAATGTCAGAGCTGGGCTTACAATCACAGTGGAACTAAATGATGAACAGCACCAACTGAATGACCTTTATTGAATAAACAATTTGTTGCAGTCTCTGGTGAAGCCTTTCCATTGACATGACTTTAGATTAGGTGATATGTTAGAATAAATGCTGCCGATATCTAACAGTAAAGGAAGCATTCAAAATATTACTTTATTCCCTCCTCCTCCCTAAAGCCTGTCACTTTATTCTTATGCACCTGTTAAAGGAAAGCCTGAGGCTACTTGAAACACTCAGAGTTTGCTTTGAAAATTAATCTGCATGGAAGAAAATCAAGATTGTGTCAGGAACTGAAGTAGCAGTGAGCTTTTCTTTCCCCCCCTAATGCCCGGACAGCTTCCAAACGAACCAGAAACAACTACGGTATCTCCAGGGTGTCATGCATTGTATTGCTCTCTCAGTGCTCTCCAGGAGCATTGAGGTGTGTATTCACATCTAGTAAAGAGCAAACTCAGGTGCTTGTGTTCAGAAACAAATCTCTCCAAACTCCATTTGGAAATTGTATTGCAGGGTCCTCAGCTGTGTTCTCTGCAGGGTGTGCTCAGGAAATGAGCTGTGTCCCTGTCCTCTTGCTGTTGCAGTTCAAGATGTGATATTAACACAGAGTAACTTGCTCCCCTGGATGGGAAGCTGCAGTGGTTGGATTCGTCTTTGCAAAGGCCAGCCTGTCTTTGGTCAACCTGCAACATAGAATTGTGTTTATATGGTATGGTTTGCTTTCCTGAGCATAGGAAATTGTATGTTATGTATAAAGTGCCTCCTCAAGCACCAGGCACTTTTCAGAAGGGTGTGGGAGCAGAATACCAGCCTATGTACACAGCTCACAGACAAATGAGAGCACAGATGGGATGCAGTGCCTGAAGCCCATGGGGAATGAGCATGCATTTTGTTCAGAGATGGTTAGGTAGAGACTGTGCACTTGGTAGTGGATTCTGATTTTGTATTTCAGTGCAGTCATGTGAATTTTGATGAGGTTCCAGAAGCTACCTAATTAGTTTGTCACACCTTAGGGAAAGTTTCATCTGCTAAATGTTTGAGTGGCTTGCTCCCTTCTTATAGCGTGCTTCTAGTGTCATTGGGGGAGGAGAACTAGACTCTTCTCTTGTTAGTTATTTAAAACAAACAGGTGAAAATCAAATAGAGTAAATAATCAAGTCTGTGTTAAAAAGCCTCCTTCTGCAATTCTGTGCTAATAAAAGGAGGAATTTTGTCCATGACAAATTCTACAGAAAATAATCGGCCCTTGTGAATGGTAGATCGATTCTTTCTTTGCCAGCTTGAAACCTATCAGTAAGTTTATCGGGTAAATATAATTGGTTTAGATATGTTTCATGCTTCTGATATCAGCCTAGCTGTTTAACTCCTTTTATAGGTTTGCACTTCATTAGCTGTCCTGTGCATAATTTATGATCCGTTTTTTCAAAGCGTGGAATTCTATGTGTTGGGCTCCGTCTATCTTCCTTTCAAGTTTTGCTATAGGAAACTTCAGAATGAAGAGGCTCAAACCATATTAATATATAAACCTACACGTAATGGGTGACCGGAAGAGCAGTAAGAATTCCCTGCAGACCAGTATTGCTGCAGGTTTTCCCACTCTGCAGGATTCCAGCTGTGTAGAATGCACATACAAAATTGTTTGATCTGTTTTTCCGAAAGTGGTGCATGTATATTCAGATACCAGTGGCATATATTATCAATCTAAAATAGGGTGTGCAAAACTTGGAATACTTGGTTGGATGCTTCTCAGTGTTCACAGTCACGTGGCTGGGTGAGCTGCTAGAGCTCCCTGTGCAGCTGAGGTATTACATGGGGACAAAGGAATCAGAGAGTAGGAGGTCACAAGGGAACAAAAGGGGATTAGTGCCTGCTCCAGGGCAACATGTTTGGAAGTAAGTGAGGAGCTGGGAAGTGGATGTTAACAGAGCTTCATGCAACTACACTTCCATATGGTTAAGCAGCTGTGTGCTTGCTTGTGTCAAAAACCCATTTTGTTAATATGACTTGGAGCTGGTTCATTCAGAGAGCACTGCAGGCCATAGCATAATGAAGCAAAGCCTTGCTCCCTTCCTGAGTTGTAATATTTTAATTAAATGACAGGTAAAATAATAAAAAACTTCTGTGTGACTTGGAAGTCTGAGTTCCTTTTTCATCAGATTTCTTAGAACAATGATGAACTGATCTTACACTCTATTTGAGCTTGTGTGAAAACGGGGCCTAAATGCCCATTTCTTATGTCTGTGTGTATTTATTTGTTTAAAAAAACCTTGAGTTTGTTAGGGAATGTTGAAAATGAGAAATACTATTGTTTTACTCTATAGTTAAATTACTCAAGCTGGTTTGTGGGGCTGAGTAGTAAGCAATAGTACTGGCAGAAAGAGAGTAGGAAATTAACTAAAAGCATAAAGGAGAAACTAAAGGGGAAAGATATTAAGTGCCCTGAAGAATTATTTTTCTCAGTAATTTATTCTTTCCTAGACCCATAACAACAAAACTTGGCAGACTATTCTATTATTATTCTTTTTTATTTCTTAAAAGTCTATCTGATTATTTACACTACTCAGACTGCAGAATCTTATCTTCTAAATCTTGATGAGTGTCTCATGTAACTAGTGTGTTTGTTTCTGGTTTGTTTCTTTTTTTTAACACAAAAGTCTTTACTGGGTGACAGAAATGCGCTGGATAACAGAGCTGGAAAGAATTATTAGATTATGTTGTATTTAGATTTGAGCTGCTCCTCTGGACTTTCTTCAGTCCTGAGATAAAATGCATCCACTTCAGGATTTAGTTTCAACAACTCTTTTGACCACTGTTTTTCTCTATTTGTATCTCATACAAACATTACAGAAGCTTCTGTGTATGCGTATAGGTAAGAATCATTCATCTCTGTCTTTTGTACAAAGCTGGTACTGTTACTATTGCTAGCAATCCACAACTCTCACCCTTTAGGCCTTACTGTCCTCATTATGCAGGAATTAATACCACAAAGCCCGATTAGCTTGAAATCTGTGATGAGAGAATCAAATTCAGACAGTAACAGAAGTGGTGCCTTATCTTGGAATATGGCTGTGACAGGAAATGACTTTTTACTGTTTCCATTTTTGCACAGTCTGGCTCTAAGTATTTATTCTAAATATTTTGGGGGAGGGATGGAAATTTGAGTACAGTATTACAGGTATGCCACCTTTATCGTGACATTTCAAAAATCTTTGGGAAATCATATACTTCTGTTTGTCCATGTTTTTCAAGAAAAATCCTGTTAAAATACTTAAAAACAAATAAAAGTGGAAAAACATAGTTGAGTGTCTATTTTGGTTATCCATTTTTGGACTAAAAAAGGTGGATAGAAGGAATGTAGATCTATGGAAAAACATGTACTGTGTCACATTGCTAAACCCAATATTAATACAGCCATCTAGATTATATCCAGAAAAAGAAAATGAATTTTAAAGAGCTTATGCCTAAAAGTTCCACTAAGATATGTATTCACTTCACAAGCAAATGTGTTTTGCATAACAAAACATAATAAAAATATAAAAGTCACTGATTTTGCAGAACTCTGCAAAAAATAAACATGATTCAGTAGAAATATCACTGAATATAATAAAAGATAAAATAAGAGAACTGCTTTTCTATATAAACAGAAAAAAAGAAACTTCAATAAGAAAAAGTAGGATTCTCAATTATTACACAGTACACATAAGTTTTCTAAAGAAAGTGTAATCCTGTATTAATGCAGCTCCTTTAACTTGACAGTACAAGGTTTGGTTTGAACTCAGAAACCTCTTCTGGAGTTTTAATATCTCCTTAAATATGCTTACAGAAAAGAGAGGTTCTGCAAAGAGACTTTGCATCAATTATTTTAAGCCTTCCAAAAAGGAGCACGTGCAAGTTTCCCACATCAGTTTTTGCAAAGGCCCAGACTTGTGAGTATATCTGTGTTTTTCATCAGCTTGAACATGTGCTTATAATTTTCCTAGTTGCACCTTTAGAGTGACGAATGATAAGGTTGGACCCCATTCCTGAAAGCAGGAGCTTAAATACATCAGAGCTGCATTTACTAGCATTACTAGATTTATATAATAACAGTGGCTCACAGACCACTGTTTTTATCTGTTAACACTAGCATATTTTTCCTTCAGTTTGCTGCTTCTGCTGCATACTGTATGGCAAGAACACAGACAAGATGAAAAGGCTTACTTTTCAAACAGCAGTGATGTTCCTCTTTAGCCTGCTGGAGGTGAATTTGGAACTGCAGAGAAGCTAAAGTCATGAAAATCTCTTATTGTCTTGCTTACTCTAGCAATCTTTCTCTTTTCTACAATGTAAATCTAAAGCAGCATCAAAATTTGTCAGTCTGTCTTAATAAGCATTTCACTGTTTCTGAATGCTGTTCTGAAAACCACAACAAGAAAACCTATTGTTTGTGGTGGCCTTTGAAATGAAAACTCCAACTTTGAGGAAAGATGGGTATTTTGAAATGCATTATTGTGTCAAGCTAGTGGCATCCAAATAAATTAAAGAAACAAAAGGGAAAACAGTTGTGCAATCAGTTCTGGGCAAGGAAAATAGAGAAAGGACATAAAAAAGGGTGACAGAGTGAGGAAACCTATAGAATAAAACCTACTTCTACTATCTATACCACCAATTTTTTGAGAAAATGAAATAATGGCAGTGGGGGAGAGGAGAAGGTTAGAGACCAGAAGGCAGAGGGAGGAATTGCGTGAAAGAAGAAAAGTATAAATGAACTGAGACAAAGGCAGACAAGATGAGGATGCAATTTCAGAAAGCAAAAAGGATATAACTGACAGACCACAGAAGCAAGTGCAAAAGGGAGAGTTGATTAAACAGGAATTTGTTGCTTTGCAATTTTCGTCAGAGCAGAGCTCTACACTTGTGTGGCCAAGCCTTCAACTTTCCAGTCACCTTGCTTTCATCCAGTATCACTGGATTGGTTCCATCTTTCTTTTGTCTGACACTCATCAAAAGACAGGAAGATGAAGACATTGCCAACAGGCTGTGAAAAGCATTTTGCATAATACAGCTACTTACACAATGAACTTTATCAGTTTAGCTTCTATGCCAAGTAGCTATAAATAGATCTTTTCATTAGATAACCTAACAGCTGTATGTTACATATGATTTGTTTTGCTGTTTCTGATGGCAAACACTGCTGCATTATAATGCCGGATTGATTTCCATAAGGGATTTCTAGCAGGTGTAAAATGCTGCAAATTCCACTGACTTAAATCCAGCTATGCCTCAGTTTAAGTTTAGGGTTTGGTCCAAGAGTTTGATAGATGGTGCCAAGAAGAGGAACAGCAGTGTGGGAAAAAAGGCCTGCATGGGTGAGCTTGGTTTTACAAAGCAGTCATCTGATTTCTGGGTATAGATATTATGAAATGATAGGTGTCTGTTCCCACTTTATTGAGTAGCTCATTTAACATTTATTTATGCTGACTGCAGAGTCCTGCAAAGCTAATAGGTGATTGAATACCTGAATTCTACTGAGTGAAAATCTTTCAAAAGCGCTGGTGTTTTGCTTTAGATCATGGAAAACAGTCATAGCAATAAATTTAGTTGTTTAGTCAATCAAAAAAATAGTGGAACAATCTTCTGGCTTGTTGTGTAGTATTAACTGCCTCACAAAGACAACAGCTCCAGACCTTTTTTGAGTTTCAAAGGAAATCCATCTGGGATAGGACCTATGAACATTCACTGATCATATAAGAAATAATGAACTGCAGTGAGTTAAACAGCTGCAAGTTATATTAACCCTAGAACAGGTGCCCAAAGAGAAACAGACCTAATAAAAAAATGCTCTTGGGGAAGGGTCTGGCAGGAAAGAGGAGCTGTCATACTGCTGCTTCCTTAAGGGGCAGATGAACCAGTCCGTGCAGTTTCTTTAAAACTTTTTACTTTCAAAGGCTTCAGGTGCAGGTGTCAAAGGAGTGAGTTTTTCACGTGCAGAACTTGTCCTCCTGATGTCTGAGCTGCCACGGACTTGGAGTCAGGTGAGGATCTAGACCTTCCTTTCAACCCAGGGAAGACCATGTCAGCCGCCCCACTCTGCAATGGTTTGTAACAACATCCGCTGTTCAGATAACAGCTTAACTTCCTGGGTTAATTGACAGAAAATAACTGTGTAACAATATTGGTTAAGAAGAACGGCTTAAACTCCTAAAATTGCTGGACTACCGAGAGCTTTTCTACTTTGGCGAAGTAGGGAAAAAATAAAGTTTATAGATTTGCATTGACTTCAAATGAATTGCCCCAGAATGATAGCCCCAGAGAACCAAGTAACAGCAATGAAGGAGTTTGTATTATATATTTGGATATCTTTCAGCTTTTTAATTCTAAGATTAATTGTTTTTGACCTCAGTCAAGGACATTTGTGATATTCAAACCTTTCTAATGTTACTTAAAGGAATATTGTCAAGTCCTTCCATATATTCTAATTTATATCTCTGGTTAACCATATTAGAGCTTTGACAATTGCATTTTTCCTCTACTGATTTTATCCTCATCTTAAAACTGTTTTCCCCTCTCATCTGTACTGAACAAAAGCCAAAAGCATCTCTGGGGTAGATTGTCCTGCTTTTGTGCGAGGATACTTTGTTTCCTTATTTTTTAACTGCATGGAAACAAAATTAGTTCAGCCACATACAGCAAACTTCTAGCTCTCCAGAGCACAGTCATGCAGTCAAGATACTCAGTAGCAAGCATTTATCAGGAGGTACAAAGGCACTGTTAAACTTTGGGCTTGTGCAGGTGTATAACTTAGCATCCCAGGAGACAGGAATAATCAAAGTGTGTAAAATGAAACGTATGCATGCATCCTTTGGAGAACAAAGGTCTAATTTTACTTTGATTTTTAATGTCAGTAAGAGAGAACTCAATGCAAAAGTCAAAGCAGATTTTTTTTAACACAAAAAACCTAGGAAACTATTCTGCACGAACCGTTCTTTAGGCCTCCTGTACTTTCTAAGGTGCAGTAATCTTTGCTGCTTATGTCTTCAAATGGAAAAGAAAAAGTGAATTTCGTGGGATGTGCAGAATATCACATTTGTAGTATTGTTGATCAGCAGATGTTGAAGAACTTTTGGAGGATATTTTTTGCACTCCTTTACGATGAGCTAGCTTTAGTCTGAGTACATCCTTATCCTACTTGTGGCATTGTATAGCGAGAAAGATGTGAATGCCAGGTAATGTTTACCACAAGAAAAATTCTTCATGCTTTCCATCATGCTGAATAACTTTTTTCACATTTTTTCACGTTAAGAAAATGAATATAGCCTTAAAACAAAGGACACCAAATTACAGTTTCCATTATTTGTGTTGAAACCCTATGTTTAGCTATGATAGCTACTCTATTTTACTGTACAGTATTTTAGTTGAAATAAACAGTCTAAATTAATACTTTAAGTAATATTTGGTAAATATCAGAAAGGCTTATGTATGTTATATGTTTTATATATATCCCCGATACACAGGGATCAAGTATTTTAGTAAAGTACTTTTGTAATTAAAAAAAAATATATATCAACTTTGCATCATTTTGAAATTCTGAGACTGTGCAAATAATGGTATAAATTGAGTGGACTGACAGACATTTGATTGCAGCACCTTCCATTTTCTTAAAAATAGTTTGGCTCAGGGAGAGAGCTGCAATTTGACATTCTCACATTTACAGCATGGGAAATACAAGCAAAACCTTTTGCAATATCTTCCCCAAAATGGTAATTGCTGTTAATGCAAAGTTTGTTTAGCATCCCTATGGAATTATAACAGTGAGGCCTTGACCCTCTACTGGGATATGATAGCTCTGTATAAGAGCTATATACATGTTTAAGTCACAAGTTTACACTAATATGCTTTTCTGTCACAGGTTGTCATCTCATGTATTTGTTTTAAAAGATTACAAGAATTTAACTGAGTGAAATCAGTCTTAAAATACTTCACAAAGATAGTTCAGGTAAAAAAAAAAAGTTATGGACACACAAATGGCCTTCCAAACAAAATACAGTTAGTGTAAAAAAGTGTTTTTAATCTTAGTTCAGGCAGTGATGAAATGAAAACACTGCTGTGCTTGATTTCAGGTTCACCATTCATAAGTTGCTGTTTTCTCGCAGAGAGAGAGAGAGAGAGAGAGAGAGAGAGAGAGAGAGGTGATGACTCTTAAAATATACTCTTTATGCATCATGATTAGTAGGTAATTGCCCCCATAGGTAAATGAAATCTACTAGCTTGTATCTAAGAGCAGAACTGTGCCCCTGCTCTTTCAAGGAAGACACGCAGTGCGCTTTGCCACATGCCAGAAGAAATAGCTTATTTTATCTTTACCATGCTCTGGAGGTTCAGCCACCTAGATGTCTTGTTTATCTACACTTGCCTTTTATGTCCTAACAAAAAGAGTCTTTGAATAGCACAAATAATGTATATGCAGCAATAAACTACAATACCTAAAGTTAGAGAAACATCAAATTACCTTTTTTTAAAACCATAGCTCTTAAACAAGAGTCAAGTTAGTTGCAGAGGTGAGATGGAGAATCAGCAGCATCTGCATTTACAAAGGAGCATTTGGGAAATAGCGGCCTCATATTTGTTGTGTTAACACTATAACACTATAAACCCCTATAAACCCTAAGAACACTATAAACCCCTATAAACACTAAGAGAAGGAGCTATATACTATTAGATCCAGATCCTGAGGAATATAGATACCTTTCAGGATCTACGCTGTAATGGCAAGAGAACCTTAGTTATTGTTTGGGACCTGTTGTGTTCCATGCTGTGCAAACACGAAGGAAAAATTGTGCTGTGGTTCCACAAATACTTAAATCTGGATATAAATGAAGACCAAAAATGGAGGACAAGGAATCAGTGGGCCGGTTTCAGTCAGTCAGATAGCCCATTGTGTTAACACACCAGCGGTGTAACCAGTGTTGCAATTCTGTGTAGGCGGCCTAGGCAAAGATATATGTGTGAAGAACAATGAGGCAGCTATGCACATGCTCATGTTAACAGATGTCCCAAGTATCGGGGACAGCAAGGAAGGTAGAAGCATAAACGATTTTTCTGTTTGCTTGCTTGCTTGTTAATATAGTAAGTGTACAACACTGGCTGGTCACCATCTCAATAAGCGTTTGATAGGCTAGAGATACGTGTGCTTATTTTGAAAATGAATACCAGTCTTTTCTGTCTACTTGTAATAAAAGAGGAGAGCCAGTGGAAAGATGCAGAGCTGTTGTAGTCAAAACAATGAACTTTGAAATGACTTTTTCAGCAGCTTTCTGGGTATGTATTGCAGAGCCAGCTTGCCAATAGGAAGGAGGTTACAGTAATGAGATCTAGATCCTATGGTTAGATAGGATGTACAGCATCCTAGAGGTAGAGTGGAGCTTTTTAAGCTGATCCAGATTTAGACATAAGATGGGTGTGAGGATTTAGAGGAAGGTCTAACTCAAAGGTAGTGATCAACTGATATATACAAATCTCTTGAACCATAGTACTGATGAGAGAGATTCAGTGATTGGGAAAGGATGTACAGAAGGGAGAGCTCAAAAGAAAATTTAAGAGCATCTTAATTTCAGTCATGTTGAGATGAGTTGATGACTCGATGTCTATGAGCCAGACACAGATTTTAGTTGAGGTGGAGGGAGATACTTGTGAGTTATGCAATACAGAAACAATAGTTTAACTCATGTTTGTGAATGTTACTGCCTGGGGATACAGTTGTCCAACCTATTCTTAAACAGTCTTCAATGCTGGAGATTCTGCAACTTATCTACTTGGTCTTTCATATTGATTTACTACCTTTATCATTAAAAAGTTCTTCCTGATGTCTAGCCGGAACGGATTTTGCTGCAGGTTGAGCCCAGCCTTTGTCCTCAGTCATGGATATGACAAATTATTCCTTTCCTCTTTGCAGCAACCTCTTATGTGTTTGCAGACTCTAATTGTACATGTGGCCATTCATCCTTCTCTGTTTGAGATAAAACAGCAGTTCCTTCAGTCTCCTCATAGCTCATCACTTCCAAACATCGTCAGTATTCTTGTCAGAATTTTTTTTCCCAATTAGTCCGCATTTTTCTTGAAGTGTGATACACAGATCTGGGTAGATTGATCAAACCAAGGCTTCAACCATTTTTGAGAAAAGTAGATGGATTATTTCATGTGTTTTGCACAGTGTGCTCTTGTTTATAGATTGCAGCTTGATGTTTGCTGTTTTCAGTTGATGACATTGGAGACTCATGTTCACGCTTGATTGCTGGGGCCCTCAGATTCTCTTCTGAAGATAGACATACCACCCAGCTAGTTATTTCTTGTTCTGTATTTTTGGAGATATGCTTAAGAATAAAGCTATGTACTGTGTGTAAGGGTTTTTGTCTGATTTTTCCAAGCCATTTCTCCAGCATATTAAGATTATTTTGAATTCTAATCCTATACTCTTGCACACTTACTGCTTTGTAATATCTGCAAATTTAATAACCATACTCTATTTCATCCTCCATTTCTCTTTTATTGTCTTCAGTAACTTTACTGGTCCTTCAAAAAAATACCTGCTGTGAGTTCTGAGACTGAAATACTGAGGTCTCATTCTTGGATGATGATTGTTTGCTCAGAACCAATCATTTTATACATAAAGTTAGGATGATTTTATCCCATCACTTTAAATTTACTTTACATTGAATATCATCTTTCATTCTATCCTTCATTCAGTCTCATGAGGTCCTTCTACAATTCTTAATTCTTTCCTGACTCAAGTATCTAGCTCTTATCAGGAAATCTTGTCATCCCACTATTCACCACCTTTTCTAGATCATAGGTGAATATCTTAAAGAGCATGCACTCCAGCACAGATCCCTCAACTAAGACCTCCCTCTGCTGTCAAAATTGACCATTAATTCCTACTTTTTCCTGTTTGCTGGTCAATTCTTTATCCACGTGAGGACCCACCTCCTTATCCCAGGGCCAATGAGTCTCTGTAGGAGCTTTTGAAGGAACATGGTAAAATGCCTTTTGGGAATCCATATAGACTGTATCAGATGGATCTTCTGCACCCATGTTTTTATTTCAGAAAACCTGAGTAGATTTCTGAGGTTTGGTTTCCCCTTACAGCTGCCATGCTGGCTTTTCCCCAGTATGTCATACTTATCTATGTCCCTACTAATTCTGTGCTTTGTTACTGTTTCTGCTTGTTTGCCTAGTACTGCTGTCACACTTTATGGCCTATATTCCTCAGACCTCCCCTTCAACCCTTTTTTAAAAGATTCGTGCCATATTAGCTCCCTTACATTCCTCTCATGCCAAAGTGATTCAAGGGGGAAGCTGTTCACTTCTGTTAATAGTTCAGCCTCTGTTGGAGATAGGATTTTGAGCTAGGTATACATTGGTTTGTCTTAAGTGGTGTCTTAAGTTTGCTGAAGTTCAGTTTCAGTGTTCAGTTGGAGTTCTTTCTCCTTTCTTTTGAGGACTGAGAATGCTATCATTTCACACTCAAAGAATCAGAATCAAAGAAGTAACATAGCTTGGATGGGACTTCTTGAGGTCCCCTGGTTCAACCCCCTGCTCAAAGCAGGGCCAACTTCAATCAGGTTGTTGAAGGCCTTGTCCAGTCAAGTTCTGAATATCTCCAAGGATGGAGATTTTGCAGCCTCTCTGTGCATCCTTTTCCAGTGTTTGAGTGCCTTTGTGGTGACATTTTTTTCCTAATAACAAATCAGATTTTCACTTGCTACAGCTTGTGCCCATTGCGTCTCATACTCTCACTGTGCAGCTCTGAGAAGAGTCTGGCTCTGTCTTCTCCATATCCCCCCATGAGGCTGTTGAAGACCAAGATGCTTTCTAGTTCAGTCTCCTACAACAGTCTCTTCCTACTATTGGAAACAAATCTAGAGAAGTATTTATGCATAACTCTTTTTCACTAATGCATTTTAAGAACCTACTGGACAGAACATGTTCTTCCCCAAGAGATATGTGGGTGACTAACTTGCCTTATTACCACCACTCAGTTTGTTATGAGTGATTTTGCAAATGGCTTACAGAAAGCCTCATTGATCTAATTTACCTGGCTTGGTTTTATCGGTAAACTTTCCAGGATAGATCCCTTATTCTTTTCCCTGTTCCTTCTTAGTGGATTTCCACATTCCAGACTTCAGAGCAGATATATGCATCCTTCATGTACAAGCTAACATCATTTAGCTGCTTTTTCTTTCATCTATCTTTCTGGAATAAACTATATTAAATGCAGGGCAGCGGAGTTAGACCATTAGGTCTCTGCTTGGCCATTAAATTCATAATCTTGATCATGTACTAAGATTTCCACCACTTCATGTTTTTTTCCTTTCGTATACAGACATTTAAGATGTTCAAGAATTTGCTCCACTTCTTTCTTTTGTTATACTCATCTCATCTTTAGGCATTTGTTTTGACAATATTCCTTTTGTCCATATTGTTGGATAACTGTTAATAAAATAGGGTTGCAATATGACTTTTTGAAACATCAAATTATGAAGGGAAGCAACTCGTTTCTCAGAATAATATGTAGAAAACCAAAATGTTTTCATGGAGTGGGTTTTCTTCTGAAATGGACCTGTAAGCAGTACAGTTATAAAAGGGAGTCTAAACACCCCAAGTGCTGAGGCTGTAATGTAAGGAAAGAATACAAAAGAAGAAGCTGAGTGTAAGTGTAATGGAAGTCATGGTGGCATTGGGTGAGAACTGATATCTCATGTTCTGAGAGGGTGATCATGAAGATTGTACTGCTTTCATGTGTTTATTACTCCATGAAATACACCCAGAATTTTAAATGAAGGGATATAATCCATCGAGATTACAAGATATATGAAAGATAAATTGAATTTATAGTTATTTTCAAACATCACATAAGCAATAAAATAATCAATATATTTAAAAGTACCATGTGATGTAAGTTACAGTAGCATTTTTATTACATAGCTTAGGACAAAACGAGGCAAAGGAAGGAAAATAGCATAGCTTGAAGTTCAGAATCATGTCCATCAGTGGTGGAAGTAGTCCAGAACAAAAAATTCTTGCTTTAGAAAGTAATTTTGTTCATGAATTTTGAATGCGAAAGTCAACCTGATCCTGTGGCCTTGACTTTTGTTTAGTAGTGTAATGTGTGTATTGTTGGCTATAGTACACAGGGTTCCTGTCATCAGGAAATATAATTATAGAAAAATAGAATTTGGGTATTGAAGGTTAATGACCTCAGTGTATTCAATTTCATGCTATCTACAAGATAATTAAATTGAGTTTCTTATAAGGCTATTTTTAATAGCTGCTGGACATTTTCCATTTGAGAGAGCACTCTTAATAATTACAGGGCATGAGAAGCCCAAACAACGTAAAAGAAATTTAACCCATTGTGACCAGTCTAAGTTTTGCCTGGGTTCATTCCCAATGAAATCTTCTGACTCAGTGTTCTCAGTGCTAGCTGGAGTTTTGCTGGAAACCAGTCCCTACGAATGCAGTGTACAAGGGTGCTGAGCTCTCTCTTCTCCCATACGTATTTAGGAGAAGCAGAAAGATTTGGCAGTTAGGATCAGAGACTACTTCAGGCTTTGCTCTTATTCTTGACTAAGAAACGCTGGCCAAAGCATTGAGTACATATCTTTAGACCATTACAGCACAAAGGGTCTCTGCTTTCTGACTCACCTGTTCCTCTGCAGAGAAAGTGCTCTCCAGAAAACCATTCAGGAGTAACCTTAAATTTCTCTTAAATTCAGAAGTAGTAACAGTATTATAGATAAATAACATTCTTGTAGTTAGTGCTATGGAGGATATTGCATCTTCATCCATGAACATTCCTGTGGATGAATGATACTAATGGAGAGAGCTCAAGATGACTGTCTTTTCTACTCTATTCTTTCCATTTTCCCTGACCTTCATATTCTGAGTGCTTTCTTCTAATGGTATAGAATTTGAATACCCCGTATTCCTGTACAGGAAAATTTATATATTTAATATACACACATAATTAGGCTTCACAGGCAAAAAGCACTTGCCTCTTTTTATTGTTTAAGTAGGAAAGACAAGTTACTCTCCTTTGACTGGAGAACAGGCCTTTTTATTTCCAGCTCCCTAATTGACTTGCTAGAAATATTTTGTTAACTGTTCTGGAGTAGTCCCTGATCTTTCTTTCAGGTACCAATACCCATTAGTCATAAATTTATGAATCTTCTATTTTAGGTGTGAAATGGCTGTTGTGGTCTGTTGTCCAGCTGTGCAGAATGCATGTCTCTATAGTTGCATCACTCCCTTAGTATCAGACTTTCAGGCTCACTGCTGTTGTTTTTTCTGGGAGCTTAGTGATGGACAGAATCCTGTATCAGCAGACGATATTCTGAAGAATTCAGTGGATTGCTAGAACTGAATCCTAAAATAATCCTGTGATATTTCGTGTACAGAAATTGTCCATGTCTTTCAATGCCTACAACTGCTGCTAAATATTTTTTGTCGTATCTTTCATGTAGTATGTCTGTTGTGATCCAATGTCCTGAATGCCCATTTATACTGTAACTGCTATTAAATTTTTAACAGAGATTAAAAAAAAATCACACTTGTTCTGTATTTGGTATGTCACTATCTTATTTATGTGCAGCAAATCTTCTTTTATATATTAAATATGGAGACATGGTTCAAAGGTTTTACAGAGAGAGTAAAGGGCATAGAAATCTGCTATGATGTACCTGTGTGATAAAATGAGAAGCCATTTTAAATTTTATGGCAAAATGAGAAGCCATTTTAAATTTTATGGCCATCCTAGTAGATCTTATTGCCTTGTCTTTGGCTTGTAGGTATCTCTTTAATTGTATGGAAGCTTTTTTTTATCTGCACATACAAGTCTTCAAATGAGAAATCCATTTACCATAAACAGATTATTGAATTCTAGCAAGAAGCAAGCTATTCATTACCTGTTTTCTGTCACTCCGGTATATTCTTAGGTGTTTCTGTAGTATTAGTGCTACTGCTTAGATTTTGGAGGGGTTTATATTGAACCAGCCTCTCTTCCTTTCTTCCTCTTCCCTCTTCCACTTTCAAGTTTGGAGCCGTATTTTGTCTTGCTTTGTGATCGAAGACAGCATATTGTTTTGCAAGATTGTTTCTATGAAGCAGTAGTTTGGAAGGACTGAGTTCCTCACATAGCTATCTATCTGTCACAGACATGTTAATATATTATCACTCCTCTGTGTTTCTCGGGAGCAGGAGAATTGATTGCTCTGCTCCTAGTTACAAAGTTGTAGTCAGGGAAGAGTTCTTCTTGCCTCTGTAGTCCGTTGGGAGATAATTTGTGTGATGAGTTCACTTTACTACAAGGTGAGTCATGTGATATCAAACGCTTCAGTCCCCTTGTAGGTTATTGCAGTTGGCTGTAAGTAAGAGGAAAATGTAGCCCATGGCTGTAACTGTGTTGACTTATGAAGTTACATTGCCACTGAACCTGGCCTCATGTCTCAGAGTGATCTATAACTGCTGTGTGCTCAAGGGATTACAGGCAAATTTTCTCTGTAAGGTCAGTTGCTGCATTTTGCCTTCAGTTTAATTCTGGTGCTTCTAACAACCATGGCAAAACTTCCATTAACTGTTTGTAAACAGGCTGCTGTGTGTAGGTCCCTGGTCAACCTACAGGACTTATTTTTGTTCTTTCATGGAGTGGCAGTATTTACTTACACGGCACTCATCTTTCAGCAATCTGCAGTTACAAATGCAGCAGATGTAAGGCTTCATTTTTCAGGGAGTATGCGAACCATCGTCAGATTGTAACTTAATCATGGGTACAGCCACCATCTTCCTGGCTGCTTCACTAGTTACCACCCTGCAGCAATGATCAAAAGGCAGAATTTAGTCCTTACATTTCCCTGTCTTTGGAAGCTAATGACAGCAGTTAAATTTAAACAGTCTATTACAGGGGAAAAATGAACTTTTTTTTTTTTTTTTTTTTTTTTTTTGTGATACCACTTCTCAGTTATCACATTTTTTTCTTGCATGGTAAAATTAATGCCCTGTTATCACTTTGGGTTATAATGCTGGGCTTCCTGGGATACATAGGGATATATGATGTTGTGAGTTTAAACACATTGTTGCACAGTTTCTGCAACTATTTTCATCACCATTTTGCTTCTTGAAAGGAAGAAGGCAAAAAAATCATTTTCCAGACTTTGTGACTTTATCATTTTACCACTTTGAGATTTGAAACTCAAGTCTCTCACAAGGGAAACGGATGAGGAAAATTTCATTAATATCTTCCCATGATCAGTCCTTGAAAATAGACTTCATTTAGTGAGTATTAAAAAATAAAATTGTTTGGTTCCAGTCTGAATAAACAAGATATTCTTTTAAATGGGAATATAGTTTTAAAGTCACTACAGTTTTCAAGTCAGTGGACACAAATCAACTAAAACAAATTCTGAACATTTGTTCTTGTCAGGGGAGATGAGAAAATGACCATGCAATGTATCACAGGTGACCCTAGTAGTATAGTTGTCTGGGTTGGGACTTTAGCCATGACTCAAATATTACATTATGGAATTTAAAACATTTACAGGAAATGTAATTTAAACCTTAAATTCTAAATTCTTATTTATAATGTACTGTTTATCTGTAGTAATTGAATTATGGCATAAATTAAACAAATAGTTTGTCTGATGATCTTTAGATGAATCTTTGCAGTTCTCCCAATTTATGGAAATAAATTACTTATGACAAACCATGGAATGAAATATAAAATACTTCTTATGTTCTTTCTGGAAAGAATCAGAGTTGTAAAATGCAAAAAGGCCATTTCACTCATCCTTTGGAGTCTTCTTGTGTGTGTAGATGTTACACAGCAGAGCAACATGTAATAACCTTATATTCAATAATATTTTGGCTAATCTAGTTTTTAGTATGTGAACTAAAAGACTTAGCTGTGTGTGGATCTGAAAAGCAATTATTTGATACTTACATTGATTTAATATTAACTGTAGGACAGTTTTTTATTTGAAGGAATACTTAATGCCCAAGAAGAAACTGTTATTAGTAAAATTAAATGATAGAATGAAGCTATTATCATATTAGCAAAGACTTTGGTATTTTCAAATCAAATGGTCCACCTGGGGGTTTCCACAAAACACAATGAGGAATGTGCGAATTATTAGCTCCACTCCCCTTCACTCTGAGAAAAGTTTTAGATTTGGATTTAGAAAGGTTTTTGAGATATTTTTATTAAGTATCAATGGTTAAAAAGAGCTCTGAGATTTGAAAGTATGTGAGATAAATCTAGTCACCATGTAAATATGTGACCGCAAGGCGGGCAAGAGAGGGTCGGATACCGGCAGAAAGGGAGACTTGAGGTTCATAAGGGGTTAAACAGGATAGGTTTAATAAAGGACTTACACTACAGACTGGCCGGGAACCACGTGGAGGGGTCGCCGATGGGAGGCTGCTGGAGGCACGGGTCAAACGCATGGGTTGGACATCCAGGTGGGACTCACGGGCAGGACTGGACTTGTTTGTAAGGGCCCCTTAAATCTACTAGAACTATTTCCTTATCTCAGCTGTGCTAACCTTGAGCAGCTACTGCCCAGATGCAGCTAGACGTTGCTGACAAACTGGAATATGCCTGCCTGGCCCTGATGGGAATTTGGTCAGTGCATAGTTTCACACGCTGGGCCTGCTGCCATGTACACTGCCAGCCATTGACTCCTCACCAGATCTTCTGCAGGTGTTCTCACTGCAAAATGCTTTACCATTAGTACAGCAGTAAAGACTCCATTGCAATTGTTGTAATATAAACTTGCACAAAACATTCAGATGTGAAGGGCTGAGTCACTAAAACAATGTTCAGCCTTTAGCTTCTCACTCTTAGCCTCTCCTATTCCATCTGCTGTGAGATAAATCCTCTTCTGATGGCAATCTTGAAATTATTTGGTGTTGACGCTTGCTTGAATGCCATTTAAAATATGTAGGGGATTTCTCCCACTCACTCATGCTAGTAATTGTAATTTGAAATTGTAATTCTGCTCTGTCTCCTACTATGGACATCTATTTACTCTGCGTGAAAAATTATTCTGCATACTTATTCTATTTATTCTGTATACTTAGTGTTAATACAGGAAATAGTGCTAATACAGGAAATTAGTGTATATTAGCTATTGAATTTCAAATTCGCCTTTTAACTTCCTCATCTAAACAAGGCTACAGCCGAACAAAACACCCACATTCAAATGCATTTTAAAATAGAATTTACAAGTCAAAACACTCCTCATCTCTGCTTTCTGTAACTCAGAGCTTCCACAAATATAAAGGCCAAGATGGATAGTCTTACTTAATCCATTCTCTATTAATGCAAATGCTTTTATTACGAAAAATCTGTCCATTTTCACTTTATATATATACATATATGCATAGATATGCATACATCCCTATATTTATATTCCTGTATATACCTCTACTAAATATATCTCTCTCTATATATACCTGTATGTACTTATACTACATACACACACATATACATATATATGTACCTAGAATGTTATCATTACCAAAGTCATATAATTTAAAGTTTTAGCACATTTCCTCCCAAATCTGGGGATGTTAAAAGAGCTTCAGTCTTTCCCATCAGAATCAAATCCATACTGAAGTACATCCATACATGTCAGCTACAGAATTTTGGTCATGTTTTAATTCCAAAATTAGCTCCAGCTGTCTTTCATTCTCTCACACAAATAGGTACATGAATAGGCTGTTCTGAACTGCTCTCAAAATCTGGCTGTTGGAAATGCTACTGGGATCATGCATCTTCAGTCTATCCTCAGTGCTAATTGGATATGGGTTACAGTTTTGAGTAATGCAGAACAAATTTTCTCCCCAGTAATGTTTTTTTCAGTTGGCAATAGACAACTGATAAATCTCTCGTAAGTGTGTGACACTCTTGTAATTCACTTGGAATTGTTATAGAAATAATTCTTTGTATGTTTTAGATAAAGCAGTGGGCTTAATCTCTTCTTTTTTTTTTTACTGAAATCTCACATTTTTAGAGCTAAAAAAATGACAATCCAGGCTATGTAGATTATACACATTGTACAAGTTTGATTTGTTTTCTATTGCAACCAAACATTGGCTATTTCAGTTTTAAGAATGACCAACTACGTAACATGAAATGGAATAAAAAATGTAGTCCTTTGATAAGTATTACTATGTTGATTTTGATACTTTAAACACACTCTCAGAAAGAAAGGACAAAAGGCAAGAATAAACCCTTTTTTGTTTTAGGGAGGAGGTGTTGGTATCTCTTTACAACAAAAACACGGGAAGAAGGATTGGTTACTGCTTTCAGCCTTTGCAGCTGCTTCAGGTTGAAGTGACAGGAAGGCTCACAGGGGATAATGATGGTGACATGAGGTTTGGTGAGTTTTTGGATCACTGTTTCAGAGGAGAAGCAGACAGGCAGCCCACACGGAGGCGGTGTGTGCCATATGTGCTCGTGAGCATCAGAAATAAAATGCAGAGGTGTGTGACACCCCCTTGGGACTGTAATGCCTTCTATTCATTCTGAATGCTTCAGTACTGAACTTCAGGGCTGTGAGCTCACATGGTACTGAGTGAATACCAGTAGGCACAGATACAATTAGAAGACAACATATTCAAAGCATATAAAAGGCAGCATATTACTGACATATATAACTCAGCATGTTATGGTAAATTGTAAATGCAGAATTAGCTAAACACAGCAGTAAGTATGATTTTAGCTCTCAGCTGGATTCTCTTGATCAAAAAAAAAGGAAAAATAAAGCAGGCTTGAGAAGAAGGTGAGATTCACCTCTTCCTGTGTGTCTGTGGAAACTGTATACCTCCTTAAGGCAAAAGCCATCTGTAGTAAGCTGTGTGCTTCTATGTTAGCTTGGGGACATCTTCCTTTCAGTAGCACCTTGAGTCCTGTGGCTTCATGAGAACTTTGCTCCCTATTTGTATTGAACTTGCAGTTGCACAAGGCAAGGCTCCCGGGTGGATGGGCTGCATTAGTTATTTTGAAAACAGCCAGCATAATTAGTACAGCTGTAATAGAGCACATGACCATCCTTAAGGGTCTGAACTCTGCAAGGAGAGTGTGAAAGAGTAGTGCCACAGCCAGAATCTCTGCTAGAGACATCCTAGTATCATGGCTAGTGCCATCATGCTCTTCAAAATTGGCAGAACATTTACATGCATCTGGTGTTACACTACAATGAATGATTTAGATGCATGTTCTGGGGCAGATAAACTTGTGTATTAAAAATGAAAGTCATGGGTTTGACATTATGAGACAGAATCACTATTCAAAATTTATTTCATGAGTATCAAAATATATAAAAGGGATGGATAATTTCATGTGAAGAATTTGAACAAAATGCCAAGCAAAACAGAAAAAAGATTGCTTCCGGGTTGGAGAGTAAATTACAGTCAAATAGGAGTTTTGACACAGGAAGAACTGTGATTCTGTATCCTCTCACTTTAAATAAATGGCCTCTTTCTTCTTGGTCTCCTTCAGGTCTGAAGTTTTAATACCCAGAAAAGGCCTATGTAGTTCTTTTGAAAGCCACAGTGTTTCAAACCAGAAGTATTCTTTTGCTGGGGCCCTATGCTCCCTCCAGGGAATATTACACTGAAAAATTGGTGATTAAAACAACTGAGTTTAGAACAATCTAGGCCTGCTGATGAATAACAGTTAAGGGAAGATCATGATGCAGATTTCTTCCTTGCCTGGAGTGATGAGGGACTGGTAAACACAACCTTGAAATGAGAATGACAGAAAGAAGTGCCAAAGGTTATCAGGTAGCAGCCTTGAATGGAAAAACAAAATGTAGAAGGAGCAGGAGGAGCCATTGTTGGGGATGTATTCTTTGTTTTTGAAAGAAATAGGATAGGAAAGCTGGCAGGGGAGTAGGAGAGATTGTGTGGTCCAGGCATTCAGAACTATTTTTAAGATTTAATTTATGAAGCAGATAAATAATCCTATCTAACAAATAAGTAATCTACATGTGGGTATCATCTGTTTGGTGGTGTATGAATCCAAGGCCCTCAGGGAATGTAATAAATCTGTATGATGTCCATGAAACCTGATGTTGCATTTGGGTCTCAGTCTAACTGACAGATATGTAAAATCTCATGAAGACAGACAGCTCCCCACTGGTTCTGCATCTGAGGAAGGTTCCTGTGCAATGTTTTAATTAAAGTTATTTATTTCTTTATTATGATAATTGCATTTTAATTGCTCATGAAGCACCCCAGGGGTGGAAGTGCAGGTACCTTATAAATATTATATGACAGTGAGTAAAGGGAATATGTTGCAGTTTTAGAAAATAAACCATCACTTAAACACTTCTGATGCAATTTAAAAATAAAAGCAAAACTAGCTCTTCGAACTATCTCACAGATTTGCAAGTAAAAAACATTTTTGTATTAGTCTTCTGTGTTTAACATAGGTTACTGACAGTGTAACCGACAGTCATGTCTGCATCTTCACTTTGTTGGTACATTAGCTAGCCACATGAAAGCTGTCTGGGGCACATCTGCTTGCAGAACTTAGTGGATCTTTTGTGCAGGATCAGGGTAGGCATTAATGCTTCCCTTCAAAGCACTGCCTCAACAAATCTCTGCTGGGGGAGGAGGATGGCAGACAGAGCAAAATACGGAAGAATTCCTGCCTTGAGATAAGTAGGCCCTCTGCCACTTCTTCAGCCATTCCTTGGGTCTGTGTTTGGTGAGTGGACAAGGTGTGGACTTCTGGAGATGAAATCCATGTCATACAGAGGTATGCACTGCATGTATGGCTTTATATAAACCTTAGAATTTCTTAGTCTCATATTCTGAGCAATGCTTTTGCTGCCAGGAACTTGAATTCCCCATTTATTTTTCCATATACCTCTGTGTGCCTGGACAAATTCTTGCTTGTGGTACAAAACTGTATTTTGATGTACAATAAAATATTTGGGGTCCAGCTAAAGTGGTGCTCTATTTTTTTTTCCATTAGAAATGTTTACTATTTAATTCTTGATCATTAGAAGGTTCTTGTACAGGGACAGAAAGATTTTTCTTCTTTTCTTCCCCAGCTTTATTTTCATTGCTTAATTTCCAAATGTAGGAAGTGACATTTTTAAAGATGCCTTTTACTGGGCCAAGCTGGGCTTTTTGGCTTGTTTCCAACACTGAAAATCATCCCCACATTAAAAAAAAATGAGAAACATTTCAAAAGCTTAAATTATTTGGCATTGTACAGCAATTTGAAATTTATTAGAGCTCTTCAGGTTTTAATAGGGCAGTTTTCTTAGGAAGAGGGTGAGCATTTTTCACACAAATACCTAAAAATAAAGGAATAGCTAAATGGGATTATAAGCAAGAAGACTAGTACTAATGACTACGTGGTACCAGCTAGTACCAGTCAACATAAGACCATATGTCTGATCTTCTCCTTTTCCTTCCCTTCTTATTGAGAGATTTAGAGCTCTAAAGATCATGGTCAGTATTCCCCACATTTACCTGCCTTCCATTTTATTTTCTTTAAATTCTTACTTTCTCAGTGTTGCGTTTTAAGCTAATGAACTTCTTTCTTTAACATGGAGTGGAGAATATCAAGTTACTGAATAAAGGCACTCAGGAAACTGGGTCCTACTTTTGGTTCTGCAACTACTCTTTACCTTCAGAAGACAATTTCTTTCCTACCACTTACCAGTCTGTAACAAGACAATGAGATAGTGTCATTCCTTGCAGGCTTAGGTGACATATATGTACTGGGGCAAGAGGTTATTACTGACTGAAGAGTTGTGAAGTGAATGTTGGCTATTTTCTGTTTTACAGAGCTTAACAATTCCTTCTTCCAGCCTGTTCAGCCTGAAGCTCTACGATGAGTTGTTTTAACTAGACGATCTATGTGAAATGAGAAGAGGCAGTGCAAGTACCTCCTTGATACCCCAAGAAAAGAGAAAATTGTGTCTTAAAGATTGCCAGGTGCAATAGCGCAATGGAGCATGGCTTACTGTCCAAATTACAGTTTGTGTAATGTGACAGTGGAGCCTGAAGAGTAATGGTGCTTGTTATACCTGTTCCACAAACTAGAAAGCTCATTTTAACTGTGGTTGTGGTCAGGAATTAGACACTTTCACACCATCTATTGCAGGATAGTTCCATGGGTTTTTTTATATAATCGCCTTCGAAAGTGGATCCTTCAGCTCTCAAAAAACATTATTTTCTCAGAGCTAATTCCATTATTTCAGATGACTGAGGACTGTGCACGTGAATTTTAAAATGTCCAGTTCAATCCTTGCTGCTAATAATAGTATCAGTATACATATGGCCACAGTTTGCTTTACTTATGCTGATGGTTTTCATGTGCAGAAATTGAAACTAAGACTTCTAAAACACTACTTGCATCTACTCTCTCTATTTATTTTGCAGACTGCATCAAAAAGGGTGTTCCACACTCTGAATCTGCTCAACCTCTAAAGACAATAAAAATACAGTGGTGGGGGGACCTTTTTTGTTCTTTGTTGCACCTGGGTGCCCAGAAGTCCATGCCAGTGATTCATTTGCCAGAACCATCTACACTGATGTCTTTTCCTTGGCTACTCACTATTGTTTGCAGTTGGTGTAGAGACACTTCTTCATTCCTGCGGATTCCCTTCAGTGCAGGCTCTGTACTGTTGGGGCTGCAGGTTCAGAGTGCTGGAGGCCTTTATAAATGTTTTCTATATCACTCCATGGTTATTCAGCCATTGGACATAAATAACTCATAAAACCTGACAAAAAAATCTTCAATAATTTCACCTTTGTTTTCCTTGGTCTCTCTTGTGTTCTTCCCTTTTTCTCTTTACAGCCTCCTGGTTTCCTTCTGCATCTTCCTCTGGTCTCTCTTCAGTTTCCATTTCCTCTCCCCTGTTCTGTTTCCGTCCCAAGCTGATACTCTCTGATGGGGTGCCTGCAGCACCCAGTCAGCCACAGCACAGAGAGACATATATGAGCTAGCTTTCAGCTAGCTAATTTTGGTGCTGGCAGCTCAGTTCCTGTTTCTGCCTGAAAGCCCAAATATGTACCCAGCTCCTCCACCAAGGTTTGCACATGCTGAATGATACATGGCAGCCACTTTGTGCTGCTATCAGTATCTGAACTAGTTCCAGTATGGGCAGGCACAGTGACTGCAATTTAGGTACATCCTCAGTGTAATGCAGCAAAGGTCCAATATACTCACTGCCTTCAGTTTTCAGCTGTTTAGTTAATGCTTATAATAAAAAATGCACTTAACTTATTGAGGAGGTAGTGGTTTTAATCAGTTACATAGATGCAAGGCCTGTTTACTCTGCAGGAAGCAGGTCTTAAACTCTGCAGGTATCATGAAATACACAAGGCCCTGGTTATGCTCTTGTAAGTTGTCTGAATATTTTTAAAGTATATTTAAAGCATCAAAGGGATACAGCCAGTGCAATTTTTAAAGGGGTTTAAATTTTTCATTGCTTGACAATTTATGTAAGTTGTTTCTGAGCTTGAAAAAAAAATCTAATTCACTAATGATTTTATATTTATCAGGGATTTTATTTTTTATTGTCAACTCCTGTGCATGGAGCTTCATATTAAAGCAGCCTTACTTGATTTAGTGGTTTGTGCACCTGCATCATCAAAGGTTTTAACACTGCTTTGGGTAGAGTGTTCATGGACATTCAGTGTCTCTACTACATGTGGAATAGCTAGGTAAAAGACAGGATGCTTAGCAATGGTCAAATCTACAGCAGACTGCATTACTTGTAGGGGGAGTGGATCAAAGAAGTGGCAAACCCAGCCAGACAGCCACTTGACTGACCTGCAACAAACTGGCTCAATGCAGTCAAGGATAGGAGTGATGCCTAATGGAATTTGTGCAACTGCTTTAAGTAGCAGTGGCGTGAACACTGTCCAGAGCAGTGTCTCACCCATGACTAACTGTTATACAGATCTCTAGATGAAGAATGCAAGATGCTCAGTGAAAAAAGCCTAAGTGGTCTGGGAAGTCAGGACACTTCCCTTTAGTCATGTTTATCCCTTTGGTGCAGCAGTGTACCATTCCCTTGCTCATTAGCAAATCTGCGCCCAACATTTCCTTAGTTACGTCAGCATGCACATTTCTTTCTCTTCCTGCTCTTGCTGTTGTTACCAGACTGAGATAGTTTAGGAATTTGGAACAGGCAGAGGATAGGGCAGCATATCAAATCTGTCTAATACAGAATGCCTGAAAGTTTCTTCTTGAGGAGACCGTTTTACAGGAGTTGTTTGTGAAAATTTAGATTTGTGTAAACTTAAACCCTGTAGCAGTCTGAGGCAGTGCCAAGTTCTCTAACCCTGGTACCATTTGTTTGCTAGATTGCATTTGTGCCTGTCTGTGCTTCAAATGAAAGGGACCCCTGTATTTTGTGTTAGCCACCATCCCACTCAGGTTTTTCCACTGCAGAGGTAGGATTTTATCCAGTTGTATTTTTTTAATTGCTGTAATGATTTCATTACGTGGGAGTTGTTTCTGTTTCAAATTGGAATCCAAATAAAATGCCATGTAATGTATTAGAAATGCCAAGGTAAATTACATTAGGTCCAAGTGTATTTAACAATTGATGGTAGAGTCTGTCTTTAATTAGAAAGACCTTGAAGGGTCAAAATGTAAAAGACACACACTCAAGGTGGAAATTCTTTTAAAAAGCATATTTAACCCAGTTTAACAGCAGGTCAGCTCAACACGAACAGAAAAGGCATATTTTGTATGTAGAATGAGTGCAAAATATGTCTGATCCTTCATTATTCTTCTATGTTTTTTAAATCCATCTGCAGCCATCCATTCAGTGCATTGGGCACACTACCTGATGGATTAAGAATTACACTATAAGCTTTGACAAAACACTGCTTACAAGTCTATCTCCATTTTCTCACTGCTTCCTCAACAGCTATACAAAAGGAGAAGGAAAACATGGGCGGGGAGAAAACTAGTCAATTTGGTGTCTACAATTTGGTATCTAGCAAGTAACTAACTCTAGAGAGTTACCATGATCAGATTAAAATAGTGCCATTACAATTGACATATTCAAGAAATACTCATATGAGTAATGTCAGGGACTGCCTGTTTGTGCTGGAGAAACAGTGTGATACAAAGTATTTAAATAGCAAAAAAATTATCCAGAGATACTGAGTATAATTTGTTCAGTCTGTCTTGCTGACTTGTTTTATAAAGGTCTTCTGAGGCCTCAAAGAATTTCAGGTTTAAGTGTTTTCCATAAGTTATACCAAATTACCTACCCAGCTGTTTGTGCAACTGATTGCCCTTTCTTCTTCAGGAATGCATGTAGCCGGAAACCTTGGTGTGAGGTGTACCTTTAAGCCAAGGACTCTTTGTTCTTGCTTTCTTCTCATAATATTTAAAACATTAGTAAATATTTTAAATCTTTACAGATACAAATACCTAGTCTTCAACTTTCACACTTTAAAGTTGGTATGACCATTCATTGAAACAAGACTGTGCAAGCAAGGAAAAGTCTGCATGCTTTGGCCAACACAACTTTGGCTGACACAGATTTCACTTCCTTGTTCTGAGTGCTGTGTTTAAATCCTCTAACGTCCACTTCATCTCATCTAGCTTCATAGATAATCAATATAACTCTCTATAATTGTTTAAAAAATAAACAGAATCTATTCGTAATGTTTTAAATGCCTCTATAAAAGACTGCCATTGTGCTCACATAGTCTTTCAAGTCTGTGCAGGTGTTGCTCTGCATTGATAAAAATGACTACATGAAATGTAAGGCAACAACGAAGCCTGCTATTAGTGTTTGTATTGCCACATGTTAGATTCCAGCTCTCAGAGCTACAGCAGGTCCTCCTTTCTGTACCTTTTGAATTGAAAATTTGCCCATCTATGATATGGATATCAAAGAGAGACTAGAGGAAAGGAAGAGTTTCTACCTGGAAGTTTTTATTCCAGAGTGCTTGAAGATCCAGTTGTTAAGCAGGGCTTGTCTGTGATAGACAAAACACACAACACAAAATCTAAAAGCCTTCCCAGATCCAGGGAAATTCCTTTGTAAATATATGATAAGTAGATGCAACACATATCCAGGTAATAATAAAATGATTATAGTTGGTGGCATGAACAATGACCATAGAAAGTATGGTCAACTGGTACTGACCAGTTGTTTATTAACTCTCAAGCGTTCTGCAGGAATGCAGGCATAAATGTATTTCTCTGAGAGTGTTCACTTCTCAATGCTATGTTTTGCCAAATAATTCCTTGCTTGGAAAACCCAGATAATTTTCATTTTCTTCAATGTTAATTCCAGTACAGTCAGACACTCAAATTAACTTTTGCATCATTCTGTCCTTTGTGTTTTCATATGCTTAAAAGTGTCATTTTATTTCCATATGAATTTGTTGGTGATTCTTGTTTAGCTGTTCACAAGCATTTTGTTTAGAGAGCTTTATTGAAGAACATTAAGTCAATGAAACAACCCTGGTGCCTTTTTATTTAGCCCTTATTTAGGTAAGACCACCATTGACTTGTTAGAGTAAAGACTGCCAGGTTATGATCTAGCTGAGATTTTTTGAAAGGTATTATAGTCAAGCTTGTTTTGAGTTCTTGTCTTCTCCACCACTCTTTGCTTCTACATTGCAACTTCCTTTGGGGAAACAGTTTTGAGACAGGTTTTCATTTTCTGACGTTCGAGTAATGTGAAGATATTTTGTTATTGTGTTTTCTGTTGCACTCTCCCAGTACCTGGAATTCCAAAAATTGAATTTCTAAAAGTAAATTTATGATTGTTATATACTTCAAATTGTTGCAGCAGACTGTTAAAATTCTTTGCTTAATTTGCACTGTTTCCTCCTTCCTTCAAATACAATATTTCTGCTAAAACTTTTAAAAGTGAAGCAACTGTTGTAACTGGAACATATTGGCATTACGAGACATGATCAAGTGGAGTGGTAGAAATAAAATGGAACTTATTGATTTGTATTAACCATCACAGAATTGATACTCAGGAATAAAACCATATCTACTTGAGTGCCAAAAACACTAGTTATACCTTTGATTGTGAATCAATAGTTCAATAATTTTATGCTTTTCAAAATCGATATAACTTGATCTGTTTGTTTGGGCTGACTATATACTCTTCAAAAAGCAATGCTGTAGATATAGCTCTTATGTCTTCATGAAAGTTTAGAAATTCAGCCATATGGCACACTAATTGCTTTCAGACTTTTGGAAAAAAAAAGCTGAAAATTCTGTAAACAAAGCAGAAGGTTTAGGCCGATATTTTCTATAATTTTTATTTGAGTCACTGTTTTAAAAATAATAAATACATGACTATATTTGGAACACTGACTTGTCTTTTTATGTGAATATTTTTGTAATGAGAGAAGTACAATCTATATATTTCAAATAATAGCAGCTTTGCCTCAGGTATACTACCAGGTAGGAAAAAGACACTTACAAGATTGTCATGATTTTGGCAAAAGCTATTCTGCTGAGCAACATCAGAATACATGCAAAGGCTACATGCTGTTTTGTGGTGGTGTCAGTTGGCATATAACAATGAAAGTATTATACATGTCTTATGTTCCTTGGTAGTACAGTCATGTTATGTGTTTGGCAGTGGATCTATGTAAGTGATTAAATAGTCAAGCTTTGGAAAAGTCCAAAGTATTTTTGGTTTGAACCACATCTAACAATGATGTGAACATTACCTGAATTAAATTAGCAGCCAGCAAAATCTGTTTTTTATCCTGTCCTCATATTGAAAAATCCTATCAGAATTATTTTTAAAGTAGCATTCGTACAAGATTGTTTTGGGAGAAGCACGGAAACATGACTGATCCATGTTACCTAGTAAAGATGATTATTTTCTTGCTCAATTCCATAAGTCACTTTTTAGAGTCATATTGATGTTGATCCTTTTCATTCCTCAGGGCTCCTCTGCCATATTGGGTCCGTCTTCCATGAAATCCATGTTGTGCAGGATTGATCACATAGCGTGACTTCGTACTTTTGAATTTCTTTCTGTTCCTCTGTACATTGGCTTTTCCTACGGCTCTCTTCTTGTTACATAAAAATATCATTAGAGAAGCCATGTGTCCAGCATAGCTTTACCTTATTGTCTTGCAGCATTTTAATGCTAGAAGCAAGGCCTTGGTAGAATTATTATAAATACAACCATATGCTTATACAAGCATTGTTTGAACTCTGACAAGGAGTCTGACAACGGGGATAGCTTCTTTCCATCAGACACCAGTCTGTTCCAAAATTTAGTATGTGCAAAATATATGTAAATATATGTATAGAATACAAATGGGAATTCATGATTGTCTAAAGAAATTAATTTTGTTACAGTTTGAGTTGAAGCTGTTGCATAAAGCAGTTGTCCTTCCCTCCAAACTACATGAGGGAGCAGCTAATTGCCTTTTGTTTAGCCATAGCAAAATCGGTGGAAGCCACCAGTCAGAACACAGGCCCGTATAAGGATGAGCAGAAACTATGCCATTTAGGCTGAGGGACTTTCTTGGGAAATACCACAGCAAATGAGGAATGGGAGCATTGACTGGAGAAATGGAAGCAGCAAAAGGAAATGTGGCAGATTGCAAATGCAAAGAAGCCAAATAAATGCAAGGAAGCCAAAGACGCATTGATCTTTGAGGACTGAAGGGAGAGGCAGCCTCGGGTTACGTGCTGACTGCAGTCAGGCATGGGATTCCTTATTTGGCTCAGGGAAACAGGGTTCATACTCCTGCTGTGAACAAATGGGGCTACATTAAAGACATTCATGCTTCCATTATCAGTTTTTCCTTTCCAAGGGACTAATCTGAAGTGTGCCAAATTTGACTAACTCTTTGACCCAAAAAGAGAATTACATTGACCTGAGTCAGACCCTGAGCAACTAGTGAACAGTATTCAAAGACAGTCTTCTACTAGTAACTTAACTGATTTAGTCATCAACAATAGTAACCCACAGGAAAAATATTCAAAAATGCGTATATATACTTGTTCGCTTGATTCCAGGTTTAGCTACTTAGACTGTGGATCCAAAATGAGCATTTGGATGGTCTAGCAGTTCCCACTGTGGAGTACAGATGATATATCTGCAATTAGTAATTTGTGTATTAAGTCCAGTTAGGAGGCTAGCTATTTTGTATTTAAAAGTTGTAATGACACGTAACTTTCTACATTCTGTATGCTATTCTGCACCTAATCAGCACCACTGAGGGATGGGGAAAACAACCCAGTCTCAATTTTCTAGCCTCATTTTTCCTCTGTCAGAAGTAGTTATACCTTTCTCATGTAAACTGAAGAATGGTGAATGTATAAATGGATAGATCAAATTTACTGTTCTTGTAAATGAGTGCAGTACCATTGAAATGGGTATAATTCCATTCAAATCGGTGCCTGTAAAATATTGGTAAATTGTTACGGTTTTGACATGCTATTTAGAAATGTGACCTTACCTTTGGGGTCTTGTAAGTGATCAATTTTATTGCATTTCTTCCATCTGTGTATCCCCTCATGACTACAATTGCAGTTGGCTCTGAGTATAAAAATTGCCTGGAGTCTTCTTTATGCTTTATCCTATGCTAGTCAATGCTTAGAACTCAAAAACCTTGAAAAATACTAATACTTACTAGGAGAAGACAGGGAGAATCCATAACTGATAGCATGTTTGCAATATCATCAGCTTCCCACAGAAGCAATGGGGGAGAACTTTTGAAGAGATATTCCAGGTAAACCTTTCAAGTCAGCTCTCCTGTCATCGGCATAGATAACTTGAGTTAATCTTCTGAGTTCTGAGTTAATCCTGACATGTTTTCCCCAGTCAGCCAAGTAAGATAGCTGATGGAAGCTGTCTCTGACCTCACACTGATCAAACCTAAATCAGTAAGTGTCGACGTTGATCAAACCTAAATCAGTAAGTGTCGACGTACTGAAAATTGAGGAGTGCATTCTCTGTCAGCATTATACTAGCCTAGAGGAAAGCACTAACACTTTTGCTAGCCAGGTTGCCAACAAAGGAAATAAGAATTAAGATGCCTTTTGGGAAATCTGGGAAGTTATAATATTGAAGACCAAGAGGCTTGGTATTATTGTCAAAATAAATGGGACATATTAACCAAGCAATGAAGATATAAACCAAAATTTTCCTTACACCAAGAAGTATTGAATATGAAATGACTCTGTTACTTGTATTAGATATATGTTGCTTCGGTTGTCCAAACCTTTCATTTCCAGTTGGCTACCTCAATGCTTCAGTGTTTGGTCTCAATTATACAGGCTCCTTTAGGACTTGAGGCTTCATTAGAGCAGTAAACTTTTCCATTATAAGACTACAAACTGTGCTTCAGTGACGTAATATTTTCAGTGATATAATATTTTCAGTTTTCCCCAAACTTTTTCTTCTTCACTTTCTTCACCTCTCTATCTTATCAGTTCACAAATACTTGAGATATAAAAGAACTTGACCAAAAAATGCTTAGAGTCAAACCAGCCTGTAAAGGAGGAATAAATCAACAAATGCTATCTCTATGGCAGGTAGTTCTCTCAGATGCAGCTTCTCACAGATGCTGTTCCTGCCTTGTCGACAATATAGGGACACTTTAAGAGTTCCATATGTTTAATATTTTCTTTGTTGACAGATATCTGTTCATATCAGATTGTGAAGCAAACCCTTTTGTGAACCTACAGACAAAAGAAATGAGAGAATCCTGGAAAAGGAAGAATCACAAAGATCTATGAAAAGTAGAGTAGAAGTGACTAGATCCCCAAGCTGTGAACTATCAGAAATCCATTGATGCAAGAGCATAGCTACAATAGATGAGAGTCTGGCCACAAATTTTCCAGCAAAATTTTTTTTACTGTAGTTGTAGTGCTTGGGGTTTTTTTTATTCCAATATTGACAAAATTGCCGTGAGTCTGGCATTTGCTGCTTATTTTTCCTTATAAAACAGATCAACTACCCATATGTCTACATAAAAGACAAATATTGTACAAACTGTGAGCCTGTATCCAGACAGGAAAATGAGCTTGTCTGTTCATCTTCAGCATATGCAGAGATGTCTGGAATTGAAACAGACTCAGAAGAAAAGAAACAGTGACTCAGTAATTCCCGTCTTTCTATTGTTAAGATTCAGACAGCTCAGTCAACAGTCAACACAAATAAATTCCAGAAGGGAATTACAGTCAAGACACTCATGTTTTTCAATTCGACCCAAAACAACATGGAGCACTGTTACCACCAACTTGAATCTCCAGAAATGATCAGTCAGTGGGAAAAGAAAACCCTCGTGAAGATGCCAAGATGAGATTAACTAGCCATATCATCTTTTCTTTTAAATGTTAATTTTACTTAAAGGTTACAACCCTTTAGTGATCTTGTATAAATCAGTTGTTTTCTTTAGAAGGGAAGTAAGTAGGGTTTTTTTTTTAATAAACTAAAACTAAAATTCTAAAACTTTGCCTTCTTACATTATTATGAAAATATTTCCTGATGGGTAATGACCTATTTTTTTGGTTAAGCTAATCTTCCTAGGCTTTTATTCTGCATGTAGCACTGTGGTATCTTAAGGCTACTTCAAGAAGTGACTGAAGAAGTTCACTTGGTAGAAGTTTCTTCCTGACTCCTTAGAGGCATGCTCTTTGATACAGTGCACGCTGAAATATGGCATGTTTTGTTCCCTGTAATATGTTGTCCTGCCTTGGAAAAAAATGCCAGTTGCATGAGAAGTGGCTTGCAGGACAGAATGTGCTGACCCAAGAAAGTAAAGAAATTGCAGTTGCCTGATCACTTGTGACAACCATGTCTGTTTAAACTTTTACTGAACTCTTTGCTTCAATAATACCTTGTAGCACTACTTAATACGACGCATGTACAGATAAAGTATTTTAAATATCACTTAGTGCATTCTACTTGTTTTCACATTGTGACACATACTCATTTAGCATTTTTTCTGTACACTTGACAAGTTCATATATTTCCTTTGATCAGCTTATATCTGAATGTACAAACCATGACCTTACTCAAAGATCCAAGAGTGGCAGATTTTGCAGAACTAGGAGCAATGCAATCCTCCTTCCATGTTGGCTTTGGCTGGAGGATTTACACATCTCCACCCTGAACCATCACTGCCTCTGTGCTAGCACTCCTGGGCCTGCTGTGGAATACAAGTCACAGGCAGGTGTGAAATACAGCTCTTCATTGTGGGATCTGAAGGATGGACTCAGTATTTTATGATGTCTTGGGCCTGAGAGGTGGGCTAGAAGATCTGCTGATATTCCTACTTTTTGTATTTTCAATTTTTTTTGTGCATAGTCTCTTTGTATTTTATTTCCGCTCCCACAGGGGCTCTGAAACCCTTTTTGTCTTTTTCTTTTGAATATTCCTATAAAGGCTGGGAAGCATTTTGGAGTCCTTTTCTTTTCTACCCATAACTTTTTTCCTTGAGGTTCTTAGTGTCATGAAAAGTAATATGGCAAGACCTGTCACAAAGGCATAGTCACATTTTTCTTTATTTGATTTCTGCTATATTATTTTTGGGATGAGATCACAGACCTGCATATACCATTGAGAGGGAGGATGCACCAGTGATTTAGATATTAGCATTATAAATTCAATAATATTCCAAATTTCCTTCTTATTACATCTTAATGTCTTATCATGATTTTTATGTACTGGCTGCACATTGAACAAATGTCTTTATTCAGTTCTTCTTGATGACTCCTTGATTTTTTTTCCCTGAGATCTTATAACTAATTCAGAAGTTATCAGTGCATATGAGGAGTTTAAATTGTTCTTTCCAATGTGCACTACCTTGCAATTTTCTGCATTCAATTTAATCCGGTCATCATATCATGGAATTGCTTTGTTATAATAGGTCCTTGTGGAGTTCTTCAGAACTGTTAGCTCCAAGGTTCCTCAGCATTTTATCCTGTTGCCTTTTCCGTCAACCCAATAACAAAGAGCACTAACAGGAGTTAGGAGATCAATATGTTACCCTAATGGGAAAGTCTTATTCAAGCTAATAGAAATAAAAACAGTAGGCCTCCACATAAATTATTATTAAGAACACATTTCTCTTATTAAAAATGATATTTTTGCTCTGAGTTTTTAGATTATGCCTAACATAACATAACCATTTATTTGAGATGAAATTTAGTTGATAGTTCAAAAGAATAAGATACCATGGAAAGTTTATGTTTTTCTATGGCGTTGTATAAGTCTCTTCCTTAAGACTATAGTCGCAATCAACATTAAAATATATTAATCAGTTTGAATAAGAAAATACACTTCCCTTGAGAAAATCAAGAAAAAAATGTTTGTAAATTTTAGAAAGGCCCTATTAAAGAGGCAAATAGATATGAAAGAATCCTTGAAGATGACAGTACTGAGTGATTCATGTCATGGTCTCTTAATCACGAGTCATGAGCAGTATATGTGTACCCTTGTATCTGAAATATCATTGCTACCATATCAGGTCCCTTATTGCTCTAGGGTTTTGATGGTTTTCTAGCTTTGGCCAGAAAAGCTGACTTTTTAAATTTTGACTTCCTTGCATTTATCGTCAATGCTTCTGCTCTCACTAAGCTTTTCATTAATGGTACAACAAATGTTCTATTTTGAACCTCTGAATAAATTTTGAACCTCTGAATAAATAAAACTCCTTTTTTCAAGGAGTTTTTTTTTTCTTTCCAAAAAATTGTTTTCTATTTTAAATTAATCTGTTCCCTTTTTTTGTCATTGTTTTCCTCATGTCCCAACCTGAAATGTCAATGTGGAGAAGCTGGAGAATAGTCTTATTTGCTTTTATATTGGTAAATCTAAATATAGATTGATTCAGGAGCATCTGGAAAACATTTTAACAATTCCATCAAATATAATTGTGATTCTATATCTAGGACAAATAATCATAACATGAAAAATAAAATTCACCCAAATACAAGGTCATATTAAGCTCTAGTTTTTACCAAAGATTCTAGTCAATTTACTTCCTCTCATGCAAGCCTATCTATAATTTAATAAGCTATCATTCAGTGAACCACGCAGAATTAACTTACTTTTCTGTGTATTTGCAGTCACAGGGAGCTACAGGTGTCAGTTTGGCACCTATTGCCACTCTTTCCTTACTTGTGCATCCAATATTAGGTTAGTAATGAAATGATATAATCAATTTTATTAATATTTTCATTACTTAATTATACCTACAATCAAATCCCAGGGCTTTTTTCTGTGGAGTCATGAACCTCCCAACACATCCATATTTATCACTGACACTAGAAGATTAAACTCAGATGCTTGTGTGGAAAACGTTGCATATGTAAAAAGGAATAGAAGAAGCTAGAAATTAAATCAAAATGGTGTTAATTGCTAATAAATGCAGGATGTGCAGCTGGAGTGAATTTTTGTTGTTGCAGTCCTGTTCCTAGGTAGAGCCAAGATTCATGTTATTTACATGTTTAGCAGTATCTGCAAACTTGTTTGCCTTTATATATTCTTTCTATTTTCAGTGCTTCAAAATGTGGAGGTGGAAAATGAGAAATGTAGATTGATGTCCTGTCCTCTCTACCATCATTCTCATTAGATAGCAATATCATGAAGCTATGGGAGAATACTGCATTTGACAGAATGTTGCTGTTCACATAAGCTATTCATTTGCTTCACATATATGTGAGGAATATTATGTGGAAAGGTATTTTCTTACCCCAAATACTGGATATCCTCCTGTAAATAGTATCAAGATGTAGACTGAAAACAAGATCATTTTTCAGACTCTCAGAAATATGAGGCTGTTACAGAGCACAAATGCACTCCATCTCAAAAATCCATGCAAGATGCCAGGCAATTCAATTCAGTAAAATAACCGTCTGCTTGCCCGTTGCAAACAAACCACTAAGCCATATTTCACAACTGCACAGTGGATGCAAATTTTTTTCTTTGCTGTTTTAAATAACAGCCCCGTGAGAACTCCATTCTGTCTTTCATGATTAAAGCATTTCTACAGAGGGAGTTAGAGATTGAAATCTATTCATTATGGAAACTATTTTCATGTTGCTGGAGCTTTTATGAAGGATTCCAAGTTTCCACACCATTTATTAGGCAATAACATCACAAGACAGAAACCCCAGGAATGTTTTAGATTAGAAGAAGTCTAATAAGGACGTTCAGAATTGGGGTGAACATGTTGTGCTGGAGATGTGAAAATGTTTCAAAAATTTTTATCATGGCTTTAGGAAAAAGGAATAACCCCCTGCCCTCCCTCCTGTATTATCAACTTGAACCAAAGTCATATCTTTGCAATTAAATCCAAATTATTATGAGTCATATGGTGACTTTCTGTTCAGTAATGGGAATCAACAAGGATGTTGGAGCAATAGTCAGCACAAGGGTTCACTGAACTGGAAAATGCAGTTTTGACTGTGAACTCCAATGCATTTAAAACCCATGGAGATGTGATGATGGGCTTTGCTGGCATTTTATGGAGAGACATTTAAAACTGTCATCTGTTTAACGGTAGTTTTGCTGGTAGATAGAGCAACTGAACAATGCAAAAACTCCAAGGGGAAAAGGAGATTAAAATTGGTTTATTTTGCATTTGGCTGCCCTGCAGAAAGGTTGAATGTTGACCTGTGACCTGTGGGCCAAGAAGCCCACCTCTTCTTCCAAGGGAAAGTGATGAATTTTGCTTTCTGTGACTATCACACCAAATCCAGGAAGACATCTCTGTTTTTCCTTTGCATTTTGTTAGAAAATGTACTGGGTAGTTGCTCCCTGGCTTATTTGTGTATTTTGAAATATACTGTGATTTTAGAACTCAGAGAAGAAAAGAACTGGAAAAAGAAAATCATTTGTGCCCGGAACCGATACAGGGTAGGCCTGGGTGCTGTTTTGCTCATTGTTATGTACTTGATACAGGTCTTGGTGTGCTTGTGGAACCCATCAAACATAATAACTGATTTTCTGATGGTAGACAGTTGTCTATGTGCAGCTAGTAGAAGCCTCTAATTCCTTGAAATTGCTTAACATATTGAAGAGGATGAGGCCCTTACTGCATGGTGAGTCTATCTTCCTTAGTTGTGTTAGTACATCTTCCTTACCCAAACAGGTGTTACATTTCTTTTTTAAGTTTATTTGTTCTGTTTTGGTCTATTTCTCTAAAATCTCCCAGTTTCCTTTAGTTCAGCATTCTTTTCTGGCACAGGCATACCCAGTAATTCTTAAAAGGACCATGAATCATAGATATAAATAAAATGGCTTGAGTTTGTGTTTCACATGGGTATATCATTGTATTGTATTGTATTGTATTTTAATGTTATTAAATATTTAATAGGTACTTTATAGGGCTTAATATTTTGAAGGACACAATAAGAGAGATCAAGCATTGTTTTTATCTATTGCCTTTGGCTTTACATTGTGGCATTGCTAATCTGTATTTAATTATTGGCTTTAGCCTTTAGTATGTGGTCAAAAAAATCTCTGCAAAATCTGCAAAAGGTTAATTTGTGTGTGTGTTTGTGTGCATCTGTAGGCGAGTATATGATGGACCATTATTAAGCCAGACAGTAAAATTTCATTTCTCTTCCGTGATATTGTTCAAAGCTACTGTAGACAGGAGCTTCCTTTCTGTAAATATCCACCTGCTCCAGGTGCTTTTATCCTTATTGAAGTCTTCTGTAAGTAGTAAATTTCAGAGGAATTTGAAAAATTTCATATTTGATAAAAAGATTCAGCAATTGTCCAGGGTCAGTAGGCAGTGACCAGAAGGCTGCATCTACTCAGCACAGTGCAGCGCTGTGCAGGGACATCCACATTAGGTCAAATACTAGAAATTGCATGGTTGCATTCACCTAAAGAGAGAGCGGTGCTAATTACCATTGCCGAGACCAATGAAACATATATAGCATGACGCCAACAAACATATCAATATGAACTCCCGCAAAATTAATCTAGTCAGAAACCTCATGTTAGTAATCAGAGATCCCCATCAACTATAACCAGTAAGTTCCTGGAACTGATCAGTAATTGCCAGCTTGGCAATCTGTTTCTTTGCAGGACATAACAGTGCAAGGCAGACTGAAAGATAAAAATGAGTTCTGTTCTTTTGGCATGCATCAATGGTTGCCATTTAAATCATACTTCTCACTTCAGTATTTCTTAGTACCATACTTCATAGCATCATGCCTTTGCATTTTACCATGCTTTCTTACTGTTTCCATTTGCAAAAACCCCAGAATAGTAGCGGAATTATGTTGATTTTATTTTGAGAAGTCAGGTAAATAGTACTTCAGAAAAGGAGAATAATTGACTTGAAAAATTTTCTAATATAAACCAGGGAAGGAAACATCTTACTAGATCTGTCAGTTTACCCTTTTTCAGACACAATGGTTCCCTATCATATAAATACCAGTGTTGCAGCCATTCTAATTATAAATTGCTTTTATCATTTCCCTAGAGAACCTTGCATGCTCTGAGAGCGCACATGAACTAAGGGTATGTGCACTGCAGGGTGCAGACAGACCTGTGCTCTGGGACACAAATTCCATGGAAACTGTGTAGTCCATAACTCCTGGCTTGTGTTCAGCCACAGGGGATTTAGGTCTGCTTCCACCCACCAATACAGGCATAGACTAATATTCAGCCTAAGTGCTTCTTTTCTGAGCACCCTCACATCTGTTCCCATAACATTCAGCACCCAAGGTGCAACAGTCCTGAAAAGATGCCCTTAATTTCATCTTCACACACATGTGGACTTGTCACCGTGCTTCTGTATCTGTTAGCCATGTTGATGTATTTCTTTGTGTCAGTCTGCGGGGCTGCTCACATGGAGATGTCACTTCTTAAAAGTTGCATCAAGATAAGGTTTGTGGAAGTATGATTTTGACCTGGATCTAGACCAATTTAGGTTCACTGAATTGAATGGAGTTACTACTTATTCATGTCAATGAAGAAGCGAAAGGACAGGGGAGGAAGGGAGGGGAATGGAGGGGAGAAAAAGGTAGCAAAAAACAAAAAGAGGAAGCTAAAGGACACTTTAACTGGAAGGCTTTTTCAAATCATTATTTTAAATGGTTATTGTGTGGGTCTAGGTACTGAGTATCCATACAGAAATTAGAAGGAGAAGGTCATTAAACCCAGGAGAACCATAGGACTTTGTAAAGGCAAAATTAAAAATCAAGCTGAACTGTAAAATGTTTAACAAGTTTCATGGTGCTCTTTGCTGTCATGTCCTTTGAGCTCAGGATGGAACCCAGCTGCTCAGTGCTCAAGAGTTCAGAATATTCCTCAGCGGTTGGTATAAGACTGTAGGAAACATGGCCACAAATAAATGGAAATAAAAGACAAAGCTTAAAAAGAAGCTTTTTATTGCAAAAAGTGTTCATTCTGAAAGCTATCAGAGACTGAGATGATCTGGAGAGATGACAAAGTTTGGAACACTATAAATGATGCTGTTCATAATTAAGAATAAAAACTCTGCAGTTCTTTCTTCAAGGCAGACATAGAATGATTACAAATAGGTCATTTTTATTCTATCTAAAGTCAACAAGCACCCTTATGACTAGTGTCCTTCCCATTGGCACAGCAGTCTAGTGCTTAAGAAGATAGAATATTTAATTTTTAAAATAGCGTGTTATTGCACAGTTACGTTAATTGGTGTATGGGAAAGTGCGGAAGAATGTCGAGGAGATAGATGATGGAAGCTAGCCAGACCATTCTGTGGGAAAAGGAGCATCAACAGGGCATGTTGACCCATAGTCACGTAGCTGAGCCTGTGCCAGGGTGGCGCTGCACCTGGGCTTTGAATCGAGAATTACAATGAGCTCAACATGCTTACTGCGCATGTGTATGGTACATAAAAACTTCATCTAGTGCCCCCCCCGCCCCGGTGTTCCTCACCCTGGACCAACGCTCAGCGGTGCTAGGGATCCCCCGCTCCATTATTGCCTCAATCAGGAAAACACCGGGGAACCCCCGTTCAGACGCAGAGGTAATAAATGCTCCATATCGACCATCGTATGCCTTGTGTTTGTGTATCCGTCCCTGCTGGGAGTCCAGGCGGTGCCCCCGCCTCACTCTTACAATTGGCAACAACCAAATTACACTTTTAAAGACTGGTTTCCTAAATCCTTCTGAAAGAGGAACAAACTGTTTATAAAATGCAGGCTTCATTAAGAGAAATAACTCTTCATAAAGATGTTTCCTAGACATCAGCATCTTCCCTGTGGCAGCTTAATTACAGAACAGTGCACTTAGTTATAACTAATTTCTTATTTAAGAATGAAGACACAAAATTAAACCCACACCAAGCTAAAGACAACCTGCATCTGGTGCATTTTGTTCTCAAGTGATAAAAATTCACAGAATAACTAATAAACTTATAAACTTAATAAAATCATAATAGAAAATAAATTCAGACCAAAGGTTTCAGATGGGCTAGTTGTGATTTGACATACTTTTTTTTTTCTTTTAACTATATAATTCGAAAATCCAGATGTGTCCAAACCAACTTCAAACATTTTCTGCTGATGAGACTTAGGAATTCTGGATGTGCATCTGTACCAGAGTTCAGCAGAGCCCATTTCTAAAGCTGAGCCTAATTATGTTGCCATTCTGAGATGATACCTTACTGCATAGAAACTTACACTCTAGGCATTAATTTTTGATATCTTCCTGTCGCAACTTAGCTGACCTTAAAATGATAGAGTCGTGGAATAATTTAGGTCGGAAGGACTCCAAGAGGCCATCTGGTCCAACACCTCCAACCCCCCACAGCTCTCTCAAAGCAGGGGTATCTTGCTGGCAGAAAAGATCTTGCACAGAAAGCAGTTTACACACCCAGTTTTGGAGAAGGTGTTTTGGGTACAGCCCTCTAAAAGGGAAGGTGCTTAGCATCTTGTAGCACTAGATCGAGAGCAGTTACAGAACATGCAGTTAATTTCAAGTGAACGCGTTGACTGTATTCCAAGAAAAGAGATTTTCTCTTCACATTCAGAGTTTCATTAGTTTCCAACAATAGATGGTGTTTGATTTCAAGTAAGTTTTATAAAAAGAAACTAATAACTCCAGCAGACAGACCCATCTTGGGAGTATACATGAAAGAGTTCTCTAATGTTTTAGCCACATGTGGTATATTTAAAAGAATGGTGTATCTGCAAGTTGCTGACCTACACAATAATGAAACAAAATAAAACACTGAACAAGAACTATTATCCAGTGGCAAAAACATTAGCTACTTTATTTTCTTCCTTTGACATGTTTACTAAAATGATCCCAGACATGGAAACTGTTGTTATGTGAGATTGTAATTCTCAACAAGTTATCTGTATTTTGTTATTAGTTCAATAGATCTTTATGTTGTTTATTTTTTAAATGTTTATTTAACAGAATAAAAAATAAACCCTGCTCTCCTGTCTGCATTTTTAGACATTCAGAAATCTCAATAGTGGTCTCACTAGTTTATAAAATGGAATGCAAAGTTTATTCATAATGTTATCAGAGGCATGAGCAGAATGGGTATTCATAATCTCTGCATTTTGAATAGGCCTGCAAGAGAGTAAGTTGATTAAAAACTATAAACTTGTTCATATCAAAAAGCTGCACAAGGTCTATTTTTTCCCACAGATTATGTCTTAAATTAGGAAGCCAAATAAAAAGTTACTAGATTTTTTTCTTCCAGCCTGAATCTAGGGTAGCCTAAATACATGTGTTAGAGTTAAAATCCTGACTATAACCACTAGTTTGCTCTTTTGGAAGGGAGTGATTGTGCTTCCATCTTGCAGATGCTCACAGAAGATGCTCAGACACTAGGGGATCTTATCAACATACATACTTTGCTAAATGGACATTGCACTTTCAGCCACTGTAACATTCTGGTTGCCAGTTTCTGTGCGGACATTTCCCGTGTAGAAGTTGTGTGTCTGTAATGCAGCAGTGATGTTCTTGTGAACACAATGAAATTAGTTATAAATTAGCTATTATGGCTGTTGCTGACAAGCTCAGCACTGAATGATAATTTAAGTGTTTATTTTACTTGCTGGATGCTTTTTGTGGCACAAACTGAGCTCCGTGTTGCTACAGCTGCACATTTAGAAATTTCTTACCTGGATTAAAGTCAGTTAGCTAACTGATTAGTTTGAACCGTCGCTTAGATATCTACCTAAACTGTAGTTGCTGTCACTATGACGCAGAGATGTCCTTCTGCTTTGCACAAGGCCTGTTTTGATAGAACCGTTTGACAATGCAAAGGCCCTTGACGTGACTCAGAACTGTGCCGCAGGATTTCACGAGTTCTTCCCCTGAGCGTTTAAGTGAGTTGTATTGCAGAGGTACCTCTTTTTGCAATAGGCATGCTCTTGCGGAGTTGAACATGTGCCTTGATTTCAAGATACTTACATCTTTTAATAAATGTTGCAGTGGGTCTGTAACCTTTTCTAGGGCACATATCTGGGAACCTTCTCTTATCTGAACGGATCTTATCCAGCAGGTTGTTACTGCAGAAATAGGTCTTCTGTAAAGATGTAGAAATCTCACCCTTGCCTGTGCTTTGCATACGTGAAGATCACCTGGGGATCTTACATCTTATGCCACGTGGGTAATGAGGTTATCACCTTTGTATGCGGCCTTCCCCATCTGAATAAATATAGTCAGATAAGAAAGACATTATGTCTTCCTTTTCTAAAAAGCTATTGTAAACTGGGTTTTGGATGTATGAAACATGCTTTTACATGAATATATTAAGCCAAAGAAAATTGCTGCAAAACATTGATTAACTGACAAGGACTCAAAATGTGTTTGACTGTGATTTGTAATGATTAACTCACAGAAAAGTTGACAGATATGTTGGGAAACTCCAAATTTGCCCTTATATTGATAGTTTTTCTGTCTGAATTGGCAAAATATAATTTATTTTAAAGCCTTGATATGATAAGGCAAAAGTAATAGACATTAGACATTTTTACAGAATGATAATCAGAAAGTCATCGTTTGTAATATATAGCTAAATAGGCCTACAGTTCAGACTATGGTTTTATATAACCTAGAACTTAATATGGTTTTGATTAGGGTTTTTATTTCAGAACATAGATAATTTCTTCTTGAAAATTAAACATTATTAGTGAATCATTCACTACATGGTATACATTATAAAGCTTGTTTTTTGAGAATAGTTGATTTTGACTTTCTAGCTACAAGCTTTTCACCTTCTACCTTATTTACTTATTCCTGTGGGATGCTGAGACCCCTCAGCTCCCCCTGCCTTTCTCACGGTCAAGCCTTGAGCACAGTAAGATTCTTTGATTAAAAGTTTGTCCCTTCGTTTGCTTTGTGCTCCCAAAGGCTTTGCTTCCAGGCAGCTCACGTTCGTTAAAGACTTTGTTGATAACACAGGGGACAAATTTAATTCACTAGTGCCACTCCAGAATAGCAATGCGTGCTCAGTGAGAACAAGGTGCAAGACAGTTGGCTTCTTGGGAATTACGAACTGCCACTACAGTCTTCAGAGACAGGTGTGTTTGCTGGAGATAGCTCTGCATATCATGGCATATTAGATCTCTCTTCCGTAACGGAGCAGAGATTTTAAAGATTACTGTATAAAGTGAAATCCAATTTTTTTTGCCCCTTACAAATTATCACACTACTTTTAAATTATACACAGTATATAGTGTAGTCATCATTACATTATTTCAGATTGTTTGGTGTTTTTCTGTTGCATGTAACAGAAACAGACTATGGTTCTGATACTGCACCTACTGAACTAAGTGAAGTTTTGCCCTAAACGTATGTCAAGAGCAAACTGGTTTCCAAAAAAATAATGTGTATTATTTGGTAGTAGTGTATATACTATCCAGTGTAATAAATACCTTGTTAATAGCTAGTATGTACTTATACATATGTAGTATAGAAATAGAAATTAAGAGTAAAGAATAATGCAGTTATTCTTCTCTGATCTAAAATATGTACAGTTCTTAACTGAAACGTAACTAAAAGTGTGATTTGCAAAAAGCTATGGTAAATGCTACTTTTTTAAAACTAAATAAGTATCAAGTAGACATGCAGACTTCCTAATAATATGATTCTGCAAAAACTTTTGGTCTTGGCAAAGCAAATTCTACATATATTGCCCAAGTGATTTTAAGGAACTACTCAGAAATAGGATATTTCAGTTTAAAAAGTGAAATTTTATTAAAGTTCTGTATTTTACCCTAAGACTGGAACTTCCTCTCTGTGGCAAAGAGTCAGAGAGTACATTACTAGTTCTAATCAGTTACACTAGGAACTGCAAAGCTAGTTTTAATCAATATGCAGGTACCTAGAAAGCATACATAAGAAAAAAGGAAATTGGATATCCATATGTATTTGTAGAAGCTTTTCAAACAGTTATTCAGTGTTTGCAGAAAGAGGTTTTTGCAGCTTGTTGCAAGGCCTGTTATCCTATAATCTAAGCTTCACTTTTCAACCGGGCTCCCGGGCCGTGTAAGATGCGGCTGAAATTGGAGCTGCAGGATTCAAGACTCGTGAGGCAACACTCAGTGAACAGACTCAAAGTCAGACAAAGCGTGAAGCAACCCAAGTGAAAAAGAATATATATATATATATGTATATATATGTGGGTAGGAAGGCAGCTGCTAGGGCTGCTGGGGCTGATTTGCTGGTCAGGTCATTGCAGAGACTGCTAATGAAGATTTTTGAAAACTGTTTTGTTTCATAGGTTTTTTTTATCTTCTTTTCTGGAAAAAAAGATGGAGAGACTGTTTTTTTCTCCTCCCACATAAAGGAGGGATGATGGAAAACATTGTTTCAAGCCATTTCTGAAAGAGAAAGAATAGAAGTTTGATGTGTGTTGTTTTAGGACCAGAAGAGGTGAAGCATGAGGCTGAGACCCTTCTGGAGTCAAAAGAGTCTCACTTAATTTTTTGTGTAATGATATTTGTCTATTTCTTAAAAGCAAAAAGTAGCCATTACATATAACGGTCCTAAATACCTGACCTGATCTCTAGAATTTTCAACAGCTACAGTAGAAACAAGATTTGGGAAGAAAAGCACAAACGTTATATTTTGATAGCTCTAGAAACTATTTCTCCTCCAGCTTTCACTCAAGCCAAACATCAATGTTTGATCATTTAGGCATATGCTGGTGCTTTTGTCTTGCTTTTCTACTTGTAAAATTCAGAATTGTTTGGAAGTAAATTCTATTTTATCTGGAGTTCAGAAACACTAAAGAAGATAGATAATTTTTTTATTCAGGAGTAGTGTCACCACCATAATGAGTTTAAGAATAGAAATAGCAAAAGCTTGATTGGACAAACATGCTACAAGGATCCAAAAAGCCAAGTCTGATATGTGAGTGGTGCTGGGTGACTTTGGTTAGAGGTAATACTGGAAGAGGATGAGATGCTGTCTAGACTGTTTCACTTCTCACTCCTTATTACACTACCATGAGTCAAAGCCTCAGGAATAGGTCACAGAAACTTTTTATATGTTGTCAGCTAAATTGAAGCCAGGACTTTCTTTAAATTGCAGAGATGATTGATATGGGCAGCTAAATCATAGCATGCCTATATGCAGCTGACATTTTTGAAATATTTCTCTGCAGTCCCACGTTTGTCCTGTTCTCAAGAACAAGCTTACAACTCCCATGCTATTGGGCACAGTATAAATAAAAGGAGAGAGAGAGCTCCTAGGGAGAACTGAGAATAATGTGAATATGTTTGCAAGGAATCCTGCACAGAAAAATCATACAGAACTTAAGACAGATGGAGACAATAAAGTTCTTAGAATTTAACTATTATTTCCTACATTTCTGAGTGGTGAATGGCAGCCTTTGAATAAATGACCAGTGAATCTTCTTCTAGGATACTACAGCAGGAGTGTGATATTCCATGAGTAAAACTCCAGAACCAAAATCCAGAACCTTCAGACTTTTAAGTTTCTTTTCTCAACATATATATGATTTAAAAATGTATTTTCATCAGAAGTGCTCTAAGTGGCAGTAAAGGCAGAATAAGAATTATGTACCATGTAGCTCAGACATTTAATTGCTTTCTCAAAGCCATTATTTAATATTGAAGAGACTATGTAAGAAGGAGTCCTAGGAGTCCTGTTTAGCAATTCATTAGTTTCTGCAGTTTATTTTGTTCTTTTCAGAAAGTACGTATGTTTTGCCACTCACTCATATTTGGTGATGAGAATTTACTGTATTGCTAAGGTATAACATCTCCAAAATGAACATTCTCTGATTATTTATTCTGTAGAGCAGTCAGAGACAAAGTGAATATAGGTGCAAGGTCTTGCTTCCACGCCAAGCAACTATTTTTAATGACTTTGCTGAGCCACAGTGTCATGATTTATTACGGGCTAGCAGAGAAATGAAGATCTACTGATGCATGAGCAAAGCTCGTAAAAGTAGTTCTAAGAAACATTTCTTATCTGTAGCAGAAATATGTTGTTGGAAACTTCAAAGATCATGACAAAAAATCATCATGTTCAAAGTTTCAGAGTGCAGTTTGACTGTAATCATCAGCTGTGCTTGTTGTTTTCTCTACTTCCACCATTCTCCTTGGATGGGGAAGCACTGCCGTCTCCAAAAGCACTGACTCCAGTCTGCTACGCCTGGTCATTTGATGAAACTGGTTTATGTGGGCTTGTGAGTGAGAAAACAGCAACAAAAAGCAAGAAGATTGGTGGTTGCTATGGCAATTCCATCCTTTGTTAGGGTTTGATATAGGTCTTAGGAGCTAGGGGAAATAGTTGGAAATGGTAATTAGTTTTTTTAAGGGAATGTAATTTTCCCACTGTGAACAGAGATTACAACGTTACCAATTTAACTGATATAACTGCATTAAAGAATCTAAATTTTACAGTATCTTTGTTAAGGAAGGGACACATTTTCTGTAAAATAATGGTATTGTTATCTGCAATTCCAATTATGTAGTGTCAAATTTTATTTCAGATTATTGACTCTTTTGAAGTGTTCAGTAGTGGCAATCATTAATAATATTATGTGAGCAAACAGAAACCCAGTAATGTTTATTATTTGTTGCAAGAGGTCCATTAATTTCAATTTAAAACATGCAGTTAAATTATCTTAGATTTGCACAGAATCTGAGTGGAGATCATTATGTGAGTTTTTGGGACACAGATTTGAAGATGATCTCTGGGGAAGTTCCTGAAAACGAGATAAAGCTGCAGCTATGTGGTATTTATCCATAGCGTATGTTTAGGACATAGTAAAAGACTTTCAGATTAGGAGAGGTTTGATACCAAGCCAGCAGGAAAAACAAATTACCAGTCTTCCTCTGGAGAAAAAAATTCTGGTGACAACATACATGCTACTGCTGCTATGCTTATGAAACACCTCTGGGTTTTGGGTAGACTAATGGAGTACACAGTAGTACCCCACTCCATTTATTATTCCAGTTACACTGGCTATGCCACAGGCATTTAAAGGCTCTTATTTATATGTCACTTCCTTACTCTGAGGCTCTCCTTGTATTTGGCCTTATTAAGCATTATTCTGGTGACAGATTTTTTATATTTCTGAGGATGAGTATTGAATAGGTTTAGTGATTTTTTTTGGAAGTGTAATACCTACAATTCTCTGTAAAACCTGCAGTACAACCACAGCACACTAATTGTATATCACTCGATGTTTGTTTCAGATAGAGGTGGATTTGTAGGAAAGAGCCTGAATTTTTTGAAGAATTGTTTGCTCACACAAAGAATAATAGATTCCCACCCTCTCTTTTAAAACCAGCACACTTACAAGACATTTTTATTTTTTACTCTTTTGTGAATCCAATACTCTGTATCATATAAACCCAGAAGTAACATTGAAAAACTTATCCCTGCAATGAAACTGTCTTACTGCCATGGCTGTAAGGACACAGGAGACATTCTGGGCGAACGTGCTAAGAGCAGAGTGTGTTCGAAAGCCATTTAAAATACACCAAAAGGAAGTTGGATCTCACACCATGAAGGCTAGAAAACAGTTAAGTCACAGGATAGGCTCAAATGAACCTTTCTGAAAGAAGAGATGAACGTTTATGGTACTTGTCGGGCTCTAAGAATTCAGTTAAATAATCATCTTGCTTTTTTTTTTCTTCAAGTTCTCTGAAAGCAGATTTTATGTGAAACCACATTGTAGAGGCAAGTTAATGTTAATTCTCAGAATCCCGTTTTAAATAAACTGTCATTGCACTTTAAAGGATAGTTTTTAAAATATATGATAGCAGAACCTAGTCAAAAATTGAGTAATGCTGCATGTCGTTTAGTTTCATGCCAGACTAGTATTCTAAAAGGAACTTCAAAGGAGAGGTGCCATAGGCCAGTATCTTCCTGTTTTGATCAAAGAGATTATAATTAAAAAAAAAAAAAAAAAAAAAAGACAACCCAAACTCACAAAGGGGAAGAAAATAATTAATTGCAAGGAGGAACATTTCAAAGGCTGAACATTCCTTCTTTCTCTCTTTTTAATACTACTGGCTAGTGAGTCACACAAATGAGAGAAACAGCAGTATTTACATTGTTGACCTATGTGTTAAACTTGTGTGCCTCAGTTAAGAGGCCCACATAGGACACCTATGCAGAGAGAAATACACTCTTTGTGTGTGTGGATGCAGTCTCCCTCTGAAGAAGTCTGCCTCCTTCTCGTCACCAAATATGTAAGGATCCTCAACCACTAAGCTAAGTTTTTAAAAAATACAGTGTAAATATCCTCCAAAGTGTTAGGTTAATTTGAACAGGGTGCCAGATACCCAGTGTTAGAATGGCTGATAGCTCTAACTCCAAGATAATTGCAGCCTCCTCAAAATCCGACATCAGAAGCATTTTATGATTTTACATTGCCAGAACATATGGATATCATTTCCCATCTCAGATGCACATTTTAAACATATCCCTGTCACTGTAACTATAAATGATATATCTTGTATGCACCCTGACATAAGGTTGTGAAAGAATGATAAATAGAATGCAACATAAAACTGATACATACGATGGCATATAGAAATATACTATTGAGCATTAGATTTTTTTAAAACAAGATTTATTTTCAATGAAGGTGAAATTCGCAAGAGCTTTGTTAAAAGAACATATGCTACTTAGCTTTTATGCTTTTTCATAAGATCTCAAAGCACTTTGCACAGGAGGCTAGTATCATTCTACAGAAGGCTGGAGAAACTGAGTTGTAGACAAGAGAAATATTTTGCCCCAAACCATCCAGCAGGCCTGTCACTGAGCTAGGATCCTGAGTCCCAGTTCGCTGTTCTGTTCCATTATTGTAGCAAAGCATCAAATATGTAGTTTCTCCCATATGTCTCTTTTTGTTTATTATTTGCTTTTTGTTAAGCAGGTGTAACGAATGATATTATGCGCTAAAATGCACTGCTGCCTCAGACAAGCAATCCTGTTACAAATGTTTTCTCAACCATCTTCCACAGCGAGCGAAAGTCTCCTCTGTCCTTTGGCTCTAAAAAATCCAGGCGAGAATGTGGGCTGAGCCATCAGTCTGTTACCTATGTAGGTACGTGAGACAGGAGACATTGTCCCTTTTGAGGAATAGCAGTTTACTTGGCCTAACATGTCTGGATTGCTTTAATCAAATCCTAAAACAAATCCTTAAGTAGTGTATCAGGCATGACAAGAAGTATGGGGATCGGCTGCTTCTGGAAGTCATAACTGGAATGTAGGAAATGCCTTAGCTTCCACATAGTTCTTCCTAACCACACCACGGTAAAGTAGAAAACCCCTTTGATATTTTGGACTCAAAGAAAGGAGGGCCTCGAAAACGATATAAAATTAATTTTGGATCTAAGATGAAAAAAATCAAGACATGCTGGTCCAACAGAATCTACAGGGGATTAGATTAACTAGCATGGCATTTGAGCTGCCCAGAGCCCCAGTCATATTTCTGAAATTAGGGTACAATATCCTAAAATCCCAACAGACTTGCATCATACCTGGAGGTTTCCAGGAAGGACTAGACAGCAGGCTTGGAGCAACTAACATCCATTCTGTATCTGTTATGGGATATTAATTAACCTCAGAGGTGACCCAAGGAAATGCATAGCTTTCTTAGGCAAGGTTTCATACCTTAGGCTGCACTGTAGGGAATGGCCAAACATGACTGAGGGCTGCACTTGCCCAGTAAGTGACCCCAAACAAAATGCAGATGTGTTCCTTCCCGAGGCCTGTGGGCGGTCAGCAACGGTGTTTGTTATGTGTCACTTTGCAGCTCTGGGAATCCATTAGCAGATCTCACAAAGAATACTTCTCCAAGAGACATCATCTGGCCAGAAGCATGCAGCAGAGCTCTTAGAGTTTCCAGGGAATTACTTTGCATACTTACGTGTCTAGACTTTTTGAATAACTTGTACTACAGAGAGACACCTCCAAAATGAGACTAGGAGAAGTATTTTCTCAAGTGGCTGAGAGAAAGAGCGCCTATTCAATTGTGCTGCTTAGCATTTTATTAAGTTTTTGTGGTATTACCAACTAGACAGCAAATTTACATCTGTTTTGGACAAAGCTCCATTGGAACAGCTTAGTACAGTGAAGCACACAAGTGCCAAGATGAAAGGACGGCACTTTATCCTCTGGCTGTCTGCATTCCAGGTTACTCACTAACTGGAACTTCTATACAAAAATGCAGATTTTCTTTCTCTCTCATGGTCACAGACTTTAGTATTCTGAACAGACAAAGTTGAAGGGGTTTGCAATATCCACGTGAGACATAAAAGGGTATCTTTAAGCCTATCCAGTTGTACAGGTTCCCTTGGCCATCTGTCCCACCTGAAGGCACAGAGGTGAAAGATGCCAGTGATAAGACAGTACTGATCTATCAAGGAAAGCAGACAAGTGAATGTAATGTTGGAGAGTGAGATTTTTGTCTCTGCAGTCTCTGGCTGTATGTGGCGATGAGGCTGAGTGCTGATCCAAACTTGATCCTCATATTGAAAACTAGCCAAAACCTAGTAAGAAGCTATGCCCTGCAGAGGCAATCAGTTGCAGAGGTGTGTAAGAAGTCTGCAGAGATGTGACAAATACACTGTCATCTTTCTTAGCATCCTAAAAATTTGCAAAGCAATGCTCCCATTCATGAAGCTTGAGCTCATGGGACATAGCAAAGGATGGAAGTTCAGGAGCTGCAGCTTGTGTAAGCAAAGAGACTCAAACCCTTCTAGCTGTTGCTGTCAAGGAGAAGAGCTAGCAGGACTAACAGTGGGTGAAGTGAAAGAGCCAACAAATGGAAGAAAACTGAGAGGTGGAAGGTGTTGTGGAGCATCTCAGTGTCTTGATGTGAGATCATCACCTCTTGACATTATCTTTCCTGTCCTGGATAGTGGAGGTTGCCAAAGGGGTACATGGATTTAGCTGGGAGAAACAAAGCAGGAATAGGCATAATTTGCACACAGGAACATACTTTCTGAGTGATTAACCCCTTTTAGTTCTGCAGGTTTTTTCTGTGATAATGTAATGCTGATACAGTTTGTCATATCTGTGAATATGATAAGCTTGGAGATAACAGCAATTTCACACCATATAGAGATACAATGAAAGTGCCTTGTAAGGGTCACACCCCATGTATCAAAGTATTTAAAAACCCAAGTCATTTTGGATGATAAATTATATTTTAATACATTAGTTAAAATATGGTTCATGGTCTAAAATTAAACAGCCTAGGGTTGTCATATGATAGAGGATAAAATATTCATTTCATTATAATTACAGAACTTATATGTTAAATATAAAAGATTGAAACCTAGTAATGTTGGATTTTGAAAAAAAGATAGTATGTAAAACAGAAGAGGCAGTGAGATTAGTTTGAAAATGAGCAACATGCACTGTAGGATTTTTTAATATTATTCCCTGGCCATAATTAAAAAGTGTGTTTTGTGTTGGATTCAGCTTTTTCCTCTGCAGAACTAGCAAATTAACAGTGTTCTTCCACTGAGTGTTGGCATCACTGGCATCACAGAAAATTTCCGTATTAAAATGCACATTAAGGATGATCTATTTTTATATTACATATACAAATCTAATATATGGTGAGTTTGTAGTATTGCTACATAAATATTGGGAGCAAATGCAAGGCCAAGCACATTCTGGGTCCATCCAGTCTGTTATTTTAAACATAATGGCTTTAGAGGACATAAAAAGCCTGTAATTTGTACCAGTAACAGCAACCCACCTTCCTTATGTACTCCCTCACCTGTTTACTGGACATCTTAGAAATAGCAGTTGTAAATTATGGTAAGACTATATGGCTGGGAGCTATCATGTAAAAAACATTGTTATGAGAGAACTAGAGAAGCTGCTAAACATTAAACTGAGGACCGCTCCCATTCTACCTGTGATTTGTTAACTGCAATGACATGAAGGTTTCCTGACTCGATAGCCTCTGAAACACACGTTTGTAGCTTCTCTATGGCTACAACAAGCCATAATAATATTGCAATATGATTTTAGGTTGGAGAAAAGAATATAGGAAGCCAGTTCAAATACTGCTGGAGGTGGGGGAGGTCATCATAACAGAACATACGCCTATAGACAGAAAATCAACAAATCCAAATATACGTAAACATCAACTTAATTCCAACTTCAAAAATGCTGGTAAAGAATAAACTCAGATAAGCATAAAGAAACCTAAATGGTCCTATTGCAGAACACCTCAGGCTTTTCCTGCCTCCTCAAAATCCAGAAGGGACGATTTAACCATCAGCTCTAACAGACAAAAGAAAACAGTAAGGTTTTGTTATGCTTATGCCCCTGTATTAATGTAGATCCCTTCTCTGTTTAAAAGACCCACCTCCGTTTTATCTTTGCGTTATTGCAGACATGAGCTGTTCCCCTGGAGGTTGCTTGTCTAATCTTGTTGCCTTTCTGATACTCCCTTCGAAAAAAACAATTTTTTTGGTCATGTGAGCGGCTCCGTCAGTAATTGTGGGAACTTCCGTGTCTCTTTTGTACTCTGCGTCTCATTCAAGAGGTGACACATACCTGCCTGGGAGGTCCAGATCAGTGTCCACTTGGTAACATATTATCATTTTGATGGCCCTGTCTTTCTCCTTGCGTTATTGCTATTTCATGTTTATAGCACCCAACAGTGTTACTGAGCAGCTGAACACAAGGATCCTGTCATGAAGAGGTCTCTGTTTTTAAAGCATTTTGATTATGGTATGGACCAAGGCCTGTCACTGGCAGATCCAGGTCCGTGCATACATTTAGGCATAATGAAATTTGTATGGATGGGAGGAGGGTAGAATGAGGAAGCACAGGTGATAAGGCCTCTTTAGATAATGCTTATTGCGCTAATAAGATATGCATGGGATGAAAGTGTGTAGTTTCGTTCTCTCAGTTCTTCTCTGCACAAGGTATTTGGTTAGGTGCAGGCACACAATTCTTGCTAACTTCAGAACGGTTCATATATACAAAAGATGGGATGGCCAAATCACTAGTAATTTACTCTTCCTTGCTATGTTACTTAATTTGTTAGCATTTACAATTTAAAAGGCCTCTTAGATCTCCTGAACACTGAGGCAATTTCAGCTCTCATGCAGAGAGTTACGAGTTCACTTTAGCTTTGTAATAATGAAGGAAAACTCCAGCAAAGTACCAGAATATATTATTTTTAGTGAAAGAAAGCAGTTGTTTTCTGTTTAAGCAGAAAAATAAAAGCTTTTTTTTAAAAGATATCTGCAATTTTTATATTTATATTTATATCTGCAATATACGAATTAGTGATCTATAACATCTCAAACTAATTAAGTGGCGCAATATTTTTGGAAAATCTTTTGATCATGTCTGCAGAACACATATGCATTGGTCATATTCCATCTGCCTCCTTGCTTTTCTTCTTTTTAATTTGTTCCTGTATTAGAGCAAGCTGAGCTTATTTGTATATCTGAAATCAGGGTTTGGGGCATTTCAAGCTCCACTTAGCTGCAGCAGGAGACATTTCTATTCTGTTGGAAATATCTTTTCCCACCTTAAAGAAGGAAATATTCCGTAGGAACACAGAAACACAGAAGGAAAGGCACCACAGGAAAAAAAAGAAGCAGAAATTTCAGAATTCTGTAGCTTTCCCAAAAATGTCTTTTGACTCTACAAATTAATGCATTTAAATAAGGGTCAAAAGGGTTGTAAGATCTGTGTGTTTCCTGCGTGGAAGTCAAAAATATTTCATCAGAAGAAAATTCAGAATATTTTCAGACGATACTCTATAACATAGGATTGTGTTTGATGAATTAATATCATATAATATTTAAATTGGTTTGTGGATTAATTAAATCAGATCAGACTTAACCTTTTTCAAAGCTGTGACTAGGTTCTTGCTTTTTCTTTTTGGTTTTGTTTGAATTAAGATCTTTGATCCAAGTACTTTAAAAAAACCCATGTCCTAGAAATATATCTCAGGTTTTATATATATATATATATATATGTATATGTGTATATATATATATACGTATATGTATATGTATATGTTTATATATATGTGTGTGTGTATGTATATATACACACTTATCTCCAATTTTGAACCTTTATAATAACTAAAATAAGTTTGTTTCAGTTGGCACTGAGTATTAGATTCTGGAATAAGTGTGAATCTTGCATACCCCACCTGACAGAGCAACTGTGCACAATGGATTTCTACAGCAGAAGGTGAGCATGTGCCAGTATTCCTCCTTCCATGCCTTCACTGTCACAGTTGAGGTAAAATTTGATCTCATGTCCAATTAAACATGTCCAGTTGTTAAATAACTAGGAAATGGCAATTGTCCGGGCTGCATAAAAAGCTATAGTTGCAGTGACAACAGCAAGAAGGAGAAGACTGCGCAATCTCTGTCTGAAAAGACAGCCCTTTGGCTTTTCTCCTCCACAAACCCAAGCAAGTAAACTGTTGTTAATGTTAACATCAACAGTCTGAACAGGAAATTAGACCTTGTCCATTATCTATGAGGATGGGTGGAAAGTAAATGATTTTTTTTAGCCTTAAATTGCAAATTCAGAGAGAGAGAGATGCTTTTTTGGATGATATGACACAGAGAAATAAATCTGACTCCTCTCCCAATTTAACACATCACATGCCAAGGGCCTAAAAGTGGTTTTATTTCCTGCATCCACTTTGATTACCTCCCTCTTTGGTCTTACATGTTAATGCATTTATTCCCTGTTGTTTTGCAAGAGACCTAAGAAAAACTTGGGTGTCAAGATGAAAGAAGGAAACTATAGGCCCTAAGCCTCCTTTCAATTACACCAATGTAAAGGAATAATTTAATTGAAATCAATCACAGCTCCCTGGTGTAAGACCTGCTGACAGCTATAAGCCCTCTACTAAGAATTTAGTAAAGTAAAAGATAGTTGACGGATTTGTTGCTCACTGTGTGCAGTAACAGCACCTGATTTTCCATTGCCACCACCTAAATATTAGACCATAATAAAATCTGCTACTTGCGTGGCTGCCGTTGCAAATCTCTTTCTTTGATATAAAGAAGAAAATAAAATGTGACATTAAAGTGATTATCTCCCATTGGCAAATTTTAAGGAGTCCTTATTTAACAAGAAGAGACATTCTTTCCCCACTGCTTCATGTTTTTCCCCTTGCAGTGTCACTTTTAAAGCCCTGTTTCCCGAGTGATGGTAGGAAGATTAATCCTTTTGCAAAGAAATAAGGACAACTTCCTTTTACCTGTGCTCCAGGCTGCTTTCCTTGTTGCCATCGCTCTCCAACCACTCTGCAATCAGTATGAAATGGTCCATATTTACAATTCAGAAAGAAGACTTTTTTAATGCATTGAAGGCCATTAACCCGAAAAAAAATAAGCTAGCATTTTCATTTAACTACTACCCTGGAGTCTTCTCTCTCGTGTGTAATGGATCATTGTCTGCACAGAAAAGCAAGCTTAAAAAAAACAGGCAAAAGGTCTCAATACATGTTAAATGTACAGGAAAAAAGCTTCTTCCATGTCTCAAAGTGTTTTCTGGGAATGCTGATGTAAATTCAAACAGAAAGTCCAGTTTTCTAAAGGTCAGTAATGTAACACACTCCCAACTATGCCTCCAGTTTTAATTTTCTTGACTAACGGTGGCTTTTTCTTACCAAATGTGTGAGTATTGATCCTGTAGCTTTTTAACTCAGTGTTTTCCCTTTTTCCTTTCCTCAGGAAAGCTACACTCAGGAGGCTTGGTCCTCAAGTCATTTAGTTCTCTTTCACAAAATGTTGCCCGTAAGAGGTTATTATTATCAGAAATATATTCTTCTATTTAGTTGCATACTATTCCCTATCCACTACTTCCATTAGGAAAGTAAGTATTCATTATCTGATTGTCTCCTCTCTCCTCACTGAGGTCGGTAATGTTATCAGCTCTCAATCTAAATCACAGAACAACTGGATGTTGTATAGTAATAAAGGAGCAGGTTAAGGCCATATCCGTATTGCGCGATAGTGAGATAAAGCAGGAGAAAACCAGATCTTGCTTTGTTTAGGAACTACAAATTCCCTATGGGCAACTCTATGTCCCTTGAAGGTTCCCAGTGAAAAAAAGTTGCTAGCTTAGTGTAAATGTAGTGTAGTGCTAGTAGCGTAAATAGGCATTGATCCGCTGACTTTACTGGAGCTATTTGGATCAAAAGTAGTGAAGGACCTGGCCCTGTAATCCTGCTTTTGCAAGTCAGAATCCATTGGCAGTGGAGATGGTTTGGAGGATGGATGGAGGTTTGTTACCGCTGTTCAAAATGGAGACATCTTAGAATCATTAAATAGAACAGGGTATGTCTGTGCCACAGTAACCGGCTGTATGGTCTTAAACACCCTAGCTGCAGAAGCTCTGGTGCATTAGCTTGAAGACAGCACTGACTAAGCTGGGCCCAGTGCTATTTTATGTTACTATATGGCTTTCAGAACCCAATCTCTATCTCCACAATGCACTAGAGCACGTACAGCTACCAGCTCGGTTAGAGCTGCTGGGGGAAGTGGCGGAAGTAAGGGTTACATCGCTGAGACCTGCTATACATGTAGCATTTAATGATGATGGGGGATTATATATTGCTGATGAAGCTCAGTTTTGTGCTGCCATGTTATTGCTGCAGGGAAGCACAAAAAAAATAACCACTAAGAGGTTTGTTCAGGAAAACCGCACATAAAATTCCACTAAAATGTAAGAGACAGGTGATTTTGTTAGTCCTTCCAACAGCCAGGAGCCCAAGGACAGGTAAAGAAAATTCATGCAAATTGCTTTGGGCTGAGCTTTTTCTGCCTCCTCTGTAGGTTTCTGATGTCTAATGAGAACAAGCTTTGCCATGCAGAAGAGAAGATGAGGTGCAGTTGTTTTCCCATCAGAACGGCATGCTGGATTCCCTTCTAGTGGCTTTGTGCCACATGGCTTGTCTGTTCACCTGCAAAAGTTTCAGGAATATAATCATCAGATTCATCTTTTATCCAGTCTTTCAGGATAAAGATATCATTTGTATTTGATCTATTTGTAAATTCCTAATGCATCTGGATAATTTTAGACTGGCTACAAAGCTACCAACTGAAACCTTCAGTATGCACTTTGACTTCAAACTTGCGTTGTCAGTGTCATTGCTTCTCCAGGTATCTGTAGATTACTCAAGTGGCTCCACCAGTTGAATAACAAAAGGAGGTATGTGTGAGTATCATAGATTTGGAGATGATGAGGCAGAGGATATGAGCTGAACTGTTGGTTATATTTACTGCTTAGCAAATTTATTCTCTAGCAGATTAGATATGTCCTTTTCCTTTTAAGTTTCTTTTATTGCAACCAGACCAGATGTAGGCTGATTAACATAAAAGGTAGACTGCAAGATGTTAAAAGGTCTTGAAATAACATTTGAAGCCTGTATAAAATTATTATGTCGTAACTACTATCTACACAGTGCTATATGTCCATCTTTTATACAACTGGTTTATGTCGCACACTTAAGAAGTCCTCTGGCTAAAGGTTTTGAAAATGAATGCCTATAATCAGGCATCCACATCTGTATTCAGAAACATAAATAGAAGTACATGAACAAACATACATGACTTGGTATTGCTTTAGACTCACAGCTTGCATGATGACTGGTCACTTTGTAAATCACATTTTTTATATAAAACAGCTATAATGGGTTAGACAAGAAGTCCATCTCCCCCAGCATCTTTGGCAGCGTCTAACAGTGAGTGCTTTAGAGAAAGAGTATTAAAAAAGAACAAGCACATAGTGACACTTCCATCAGTATGTCCTCCCAGCCTCTGTCAATGTAACACAGTAGGGGCACCTCTCAGATTGGAGTGCATCAGTGATAATATTTGGTAGCCATTTAAGGATTTTTCTTTCATAAATCTATCTAATCATTTTTTGAATATCTTGATAAAATTGTTCTCCTGTGGCAATAGATTCCACTGTTGAATTATTTATTCTGTTAAATTGCCCTTCTCTTTTGTTTGTTTCTTATTTAACTCCCTAGCTTTAAAAATAGTATCATGGAAATCTGGATCCCTCCCGGCCTCTAATTCATTGGTGCAATATTTCCAGAATTATTTAAGAGTGTAATTTCTGCTTGGAAAAAAATATGGTTCTCTTCTTTCTAGTAGTTCTTTAGTGCTAACTAGGCCAAGCTCTCCTCTCATGCAGATACTCTACGCTAGTTGCCAGGAGGCAGACAATGACAGTACCATATGTCAGTCTGTAATGTTCCCAGGTGGTAGGTAAATGATTTCCAAATACAGTAACAGATTTGCGACATGTTAGACTCCTTGCTCTCCAAGGAAAAATACTTCCCTATATAGCTCACCGTTGTAAAAGCAAGTCTGTTTCTTAAAAGTTTTCTTAAAATGTTGTTTCTCAAAGTCCCAAAATTAGAATACAACTGAACAAATCAGATCAAATTAGAATGCAGAACTTAAGCTATCTTCAGGAGGAGAATGCATTGCGTAAGCTCATCGATCTCCTTCCTTTCTGCCTTCTCTATCATTCATGGTTTTTAGAATGCATACTCCTAAGCAATGGGAACCTCCCAACACGAAGTGTTTCTGAGAAATGGGAACCTCCCTAGTGGTATGTAAATAGGCCCTTAAAGTTAGGGTGGCATTTGTTAATTGTACACCAGTACCTTTGAATGTTTTCAAGGATTCCCTGTCTAATCTACATAGCAGATTTTAGCAGTAGGTGAGAAATACATTTACTACTGGCCTTAACATAGAACGCCTACTATCCCTTCCTTAATGTATCTCCTTCAAATTTGTGCTACTATTTCAAACAGTTTGTCAAGGAAAAAATCATCATGCCACAAGTGTATCTTCAAATTTTAAACTATCTGTTCTCCCCACTAGGAAAAAAGTGCATTTAGGGAAGTTGATGATAAGTAGGACTCCAAAGTGGCAGGTCATGATCTTCCACTTCTTAAAAATGTAACAGCTGTCTAAAAGCCTGGTCCCTATCAATCTTATCAGGCGAAAAGTGGGAAGTAAAAGAATTCCTTGCATCCCTGTAGAGCACACATCGTTGAAGCTGGTTGGCCATTTTTGATGATTTTTCTTTTTTTGGAAAGCTCTGATTTCTTGAAAAAGAAACAGTAAAATAAGGGTGTGCCAATTTTGATGAAAAACTTCTGGAAAGATTTTTCTAAATTCAACATATGGGTTTCTGCTATGGGAGCAGGTGAGACGAAGAAAGAACCCACAACAGCTAATAGCCACTAATCAAGGCACTCGCTTGCGGTAAGAACAGTTCTGGTTAAATCATCACTATGTCCAACATGGAGCAAGAACTTAAGCAAGTGCTGACACATCCTGAGTGCCTAAAATTGAAATAATTGGCTTTTAAGGGATGGGAGTCTCTCACACTTTCCTGGTTCAGCTACTGTGCTTTGTGTAAGAAGTCTACTGCTCTTGGCACCAGGTTAACTAATCCCTTTGAGTCATGATTAGATTACTGTCTCATTTAGAATATGGGAGACTCAAGTTCCTCCCCATATCAGGAAAAGCAGGACAGTGGAATGTGTCTCTCACATGCAGGGTGCTTGCCTTGATTTAAATAATCTGTGTTCAGTGCATCTCTCATTTTTATCGAAAAAATATTGGCACTCCTTTATGAAGAGAGCAACCAAAGACTGCAACGTCAACATTTTCCATGCATTCCTCTTCGTGGCCAGCTGTACAGCAGCATTCATTAAAAGCCTTTCCTTGGTAGAGACAACAGATTTTAATTATATGGTGCTTTTTAAGAATACAGGTTTCAAGTATGTGGTACTTTTAAGGATATAGAAAGTTCATTGCAAAACATGGGCTGTGCCCTCTATCATTGTCCTCATAGTTGCTACTGCATCTAGATAGAAAAAAGTTTTACTCTCCAAAACAAATTCGAAACAATGTAACATACATGTCAAAAATATTTTCTGTAATATATGTGGCATACACGAAATACAATATGCCCTACATATCCAAGTGGTTCAATATGGGATGATACACATAACTTAGACACTGTAGAGTAATTAATCCTTCTCCTTTTGCTATTGCTTCTTACCACATTGTCCTTTCTTCCTCTCTTTATTTCTTCCTTCCTATCTCTCTTCCTCTGTGTACAACACACTAGGGTTTTTTCCTACTTCTCCTCTGTTTCTCTATCAATCTCTTTTAACCAAAATGTGAAACCAATATGCTTAAAGTCACATTTTTAATCCATTGTATTTATGGGTTCAGATTGGTCAGAATAGTTTCAGCTCCTTCCTCTATAATTTGAACTAATTCTTAAGGGAGATCTAGAATAAACTGTGTATCTTCAGCAAAATGCAGTGAAGTCTGTGCAATGATTCAGCAAGGAATAAGAAAGGAATGACACAAAATAGTCTTCTAAAACCAGAGCTTGACAGTGCTCAGAATTAACTGCTGACCGATGAGATCTTGTATTTCTTTTATGGAGTACGGTAGTAGAGGTCGTTGCATTTTTATTAGTATCTGCATGACCATGAGACGAGAGATGTATAATTTGGCATCACTTTATCTGAAGGACATCTGTCCTGCTTTACAGCTATTATTTCTGTCTTGTGATATATCTTTGAGCTTTAGGGTGATCAGATTCCATTCAGTATGTATACTAAGGGAAAACTGGCAGGTTATGAGCAGTGGATGAAACGCTTGGCATCTATTGAAAAAATGAAGAAATGAATTCCTTTTTTACTTTGCTATTTTGCAGATGGAAAATTTGTTTTTCAAAGTATTTTTGTATAAGTGCAAAATTCCAAGGTTTTATTTACTTATTTTTCTTATTTTACTTACAATGCATGTGAGGTTTAATCTTTTAGCTATTTAAAATAGTGAGGTCAGTTAAATCAAATTTTATACCAGCCTTGCACTGTGAATTGGTCTGAGTTGTAAAACCTCGTTTCACATCCAACTCTTTGCAAGTAAAAGGAATATAATGACAGTGGAATCAAGGATTCTGGATCAGCACACTCCATAACTGTAAGGCCAAAATAGATATGGAGAAAAAATAAAATTTAATTTCAGATTTGGGATCTGATATTTGGGTTTAGGTCAAACTCCTTCTATCTCTCTGAATCTTCAATTCAAAAAATGTAGGTATCGAGCACCCTGCTATTAGATTCCCATAAACAAAGCAACTCCTGCTAGCTGCTCTCCATTTTTTCACGCTTTGCTTCCCATCATCATTTTCAGTAAATCTGCAATGCAAACTGAGACTTGATATTTAATGTAGGGATAAACTTGCCTATTGCTACTGAGATATTGAATTTAAAGCATGGGAAATTGTGCAGTTTCACTTCAGTGCATTTTGCCATTGATGGTATCTCTCAGTTTACTCCTTAAATACTGGTAGTTGCTGAAAGCTGGATCAGAACTTGAAGTCAGTACTCATTTTTCATCCTTACTTAGGCAACCTTCTATTGAAACCAATGTGAATATAAGTAAGCAGGAACTTAAGCAATACTTCATAATTAGGTCCGCTGGAAAAAGGAACAGTATGTGGTAGGTACCAAGACGTGGTGCTGGTCTGTGTTATCACTTAGCTGGTCCTGGCAAAGCTACTCCAAGGGATAACACATCTCTGTTAGTCTAATTCTCATGAAAAGCCAGTGGAAATGCTGTATGCTGGAAATGGCAGTGAAGATAGAGATTACAAAAGAACTGTGAAATAAAGCAGTAGGCCAGGTGCTGAAAAAACATACTCTGTTTTTACTCCATTCTTAGATAAAGCTGTGACTGACTAATGATTCCACTTGTACTAGGAATTAATTAGGACCTTGAGGTTTGACCAATACTGAATAACCACTCTAACAATCTACAACATACAACCCAGTTATATCTTGGAAAGGGCAGTAATAATTACAGGTAATAAATAACTTGTTAGATGACACATGAAGACAGATACCTCTCATTGTGTTTTTATATGAAATCACTACCCTTTGATCTTTTTTACCTTTGATTTCTTATTGAAGAAAAGATAGTAATCTCACATTAATATGCTGCCTTCCACCCCAAAGCACATCAAAAAGGTATACACACATAATAGCACATGCATATAATGTCTGTGAGTTTGTGTCTCACATAAATATGGGGCCTTTTACTCTCTAACAGGATGTAGCAAGGAGACGGAGGCTTAGACGATGAGGTAAAAAAATCCATTTGAAATTTGTTGAGGCATTTAAATTCATAGAATATAATTATCCAGGTTGCACTGCTTCTGGGAAAGGGGTTCCTGAGCTTTTTATGCCATATAGCATCACTGATCCTCAGCATTTCTTGTTTAACAACAAAAAGCAATCATTGCCATAACAATATGGTTCCACAGGCTGGGTGCAGATCACTTACTGTGGCCTCCATGACACAGAAACTAATCTTTTACACTTCGGAAAACTGATGGGATGTTTGGTGATTTAGGAGGACCAAACTGTGAGTTTTGTTTCATTCCCTGGATGACAGTCAGGCCCACAGGCACCGCGGCGAGGGATTGCTAGGCGCTGATTTGGCAAGGTCACTGTTGCAGGTCCTGTGACTTTGTGCTGGAGGGTCCACTTTTCGAGTACGGAGCCGGCCTGACCCTGCTGAGCTTACGACAACCGATGTCATAACCTCAGGTGTGCCGTAGAGAGAGGGGAGAGAAAGAAGGAGCACATAGGGATGTCGTCCCTTCCCGCAGCTGGTTACTGTGAGGCAGTATCACAGCGCTGAGGAACGATTCTGGTATTCTTTGCCTTCAGTGAGCATTACACACTGCAACGGAAGCAGAGGAGTGTTGGACAGATCAGAATTAATGGCATGAAAGGCACCTGTAATGACAGTAGCGGAAAGGACAACCAGCTGTTGTGCTCCTCATGGTCTGACCAGAAGCAACAATAGGAGATCACTGCGATAAACGTGCAAAGAATACAGCAACTTCTATGTTCTGTGTATTAAGTTTTCTTCTTACCTTTCTTTGCATAAAAGAAACAGACAGAAAGGAGGAGGCTGCAGGAAAGACTAGCTCTGCAGAAGCAGCTAATGCAGGGAGTTAGCAGACACACTTACTAATGGAAAATGATGAGGCAGAAGGAGAGAGGGAGAGTTTGAGTGTGCTTGGTACAGGAGGGAGGGAACTTCTTTCGGGGTGTGTGCCTTGCAGGAGTCACCTGAAAGCAACACCGATGCGGGTGGAAGGTAGGCAGGGAATCCACAATTTGATGAAATCTGTCCAAGCCTTTCTTGCTCCTCTGGACTTCAGAGAAGGCATCATGTGATATTGTTACTCTAATCAATAAATGGGCTAGGAAGGCAAGTAGTAAACAGCATTTGCTATTGTCCCATCAAATGATTTACAGATCCTTTTAATGTTGGCTATGTCCATCACATTCTTTGGGGATGGGATAAACCCTGCCAGTGTCAGCCTTTGTTACTAAAAAGCATTAATTCCCTCAAATGAGCTATTTCCTTTCGGCACCAGCAGCAGTTGAGCCAGGCTGGTTTCCCTAAGGCCTGGAGTTACTTGAAAAAATACGTCTTTGAATTATTTTTTCCAGTTGATAATTTGGCTTCATCCTATGCTCCTAATAGCTTTTTTTTTTCATTATCTTCATGAGCATCTCCCTTTGTGCGATAATGTCATCAACCTGGGATCTATTTTGGAACAGTCAGTTAGTGGTTGAGCAAATCACTACAGTGTTTTGCATACTAAGTATCATTTTCCTTTGGTAAGACCTCTATTTTAATTCCTGTTGTAAACATAATGGCTGAGATAGCACAAGCACTTAAATGGGATAGACATATTCTATGTCTGATTTACAAATACAAAATAACCTTCACTGGCTTGTCATCTTCCTTGGACAAAAATTTCTCGTTTTCACCAAGAAAAAACAGTATCAAAAGAAGTGGGCCTTCAGTGGTAACAACTTGTCTGATTATTGTGAGGCTAAGGGCATGCCAACCAAATTTCTTAAATTTCCTGTAGTCAACCTCAGAAGTGTATTCTTAGTTAAGAGTTAGTAAACAGATGTTTTAGATAATTTTTATCACTTGATATTTTAAATCATCTTTATCCCTACAATATGCTGTCCAGAGATTCCTCCATCCAGAAAGGTTTTGACACAGCTTGTCAAGCCAAATTTGCAATAAGGAAACAATAATAACTAGGGGTTGGGCAGGGGCTTAGGGAAATTGTTACACATAGTGAACCAGAGCCTGGTCATGGACACAAAATGTGGAGAATTGTCTGCAGAGAACTTTGGTAGCACTTATTTTTGTGTGTTCCCAAGCAGTCAACTTGTGTGATTTCCTTCAGATGCTGTAAGCTGCAATTCATTTTACGTTTGCAGAGCTATATGCCTCTCTGTTTTCTTTGTGTTATTCACTCAAACACTGGGCTTGTCACTTGTCTCCAGAAGGAAGTTCAGATACCTCTGTGTCTTCTCTCCAATACCAAGAGAAAACAGTTCTGAACAGAGTAACCAGATCACCTTCTTACCATACTGTTTGCACTGGGTTTTTTTCTCGCTGTGAGTACAGGACATTTAGAGCTTTTAGACATTTAGATTGTGAAATTGGCCATGTATGTCTACCATAACTGAATTAGATTTCCATCTTCTGTCTCCCTAATTACCTCTAATAATCTAGGAAGTGCTTGTTTCTTCGCTTGGTTTCTCCAATCTATCACCTCTCTTCTTCAAAAAGAACCTTTTAAAAACTGCTGTGTTCTTAGATTTTGTCCTTACAAGTCTTCTTTTCCCAGACCAGTTTCTTAACAATTCCAACACTTTCTGGGAAGAAACTTATTTCAAACTATTCCTTCTTGGTTGCTGTTTGTTTTTTCCCCGGCTGCTTCCTGTTACACCAAGCCAATAGATTCATAAAATAAACCTCTCAACAACAGGCTAGGCTGAGCGAGTGTTCATAAATCAGCACAGAGCAGCTCAAAATCTGTCATAATCCCAATTTATGAAGCCTGGAGGTCTATAGATTTGGACCCTGATCACAGTCATTTCACAAAGGAATGTGCAGCCAGTTGTGTGTACCAGTTCCCACTCCATAACAGTCTCGGCGAGTATCCAAATCTGCCGCTCAGTTCCAAGGAAATTTAGGTTTTTTACCTCTTGATTATTTTCCTTATCTATTTTTATTCCCTCTGCTATTTCCTCGATAAAACCTGAAAATGCTTTGCCAATAAAAGCTCCTTTGAAACGAATGCGCAAGACACGAAGTGCGTAAGTGTGTGTGTGCGTGTGAGTGTGTGTGTGCATGAGACAGACAGAGAGAGAGGAGGCTCTGGGCGGAAGGTATTACACCAGCTAATACAGCTGGGACAAACAATTGGACTTCAGGTCCTAACGAAGGACTTTCGAGACAGGAAACTTTCATTTTTTCTATGACTGGATCTAATAAAAGGATGTACCTCTTGTACAGACCTTGCTTTGTCAGAACTGTAGCATGCCTTTTTATGCAGCACAGTTTCCTTAAATCATGACTTGCTAGCAAGGCAAATTTGTATGCAATAATTAATCTGGCACTGCAATCCTGTCGGCACACGGGAAATCTGAATGACATGAAAGAGTGGATATGAGAGCATGAAGCTCAGGAACATCCAAATGATTCACTGAAAACTAAATGTAGATTTAAGAACATACCTGTTCATCATCCTCAAGACAGCAATGAATGAACGTGTTTCTGCAGGAATCCAAAGCAACAACAAAACCCAACCCTCTACTATTAGGACTGACAGGAATAAGGGTATAAGGAAAAAAGTAATGAACTGCTTGCTGCCTGTATTGGATTAACAAGTGGGTTATCTGAACAAAGATGGAGAACATAAAGTGGGAGCGATGCTTCTTTTTACATCTGATGGGGCAAAAACTACATCCTTGACTTATGCTGAGCAATACCTATTTATAACCGTACTCCTGCAAACTTAGTGAAAATTTTCATGTAAAACAGGTGTTCATTGCAGAACCTGGCCTTCACTGGGGACTATGTCTCTCCATTCTACTTAGTCAGTAGAGCAACTCATGCAGGAAACTACTTGCAATGTGAATAAATATGTCAGGATCTTGACCTTTATTTTTAACAAAGTGTAGAGAAATTAGGTATTTGGGCTATATCGCCCTCTTTTTATCTGAAACATTTTGTGCAATTGGGGATAACTATAGTTCCTCCCTGGTTTTATAAAGGTTTATGTAAATTCAAAGTGGGTGTATATATTTCAGATGTATTGAAATCTGATACTACTTTGATGCTGGATAGCTAGCAAATTGGTAAGAGCACTGCGTGTGAGGTAAATAATTCGACAGTATTAACACAAACAATACCTGATGTAAGTATCTTTCTTTTTGAATATAAAATTCTTCAGAAAGATTATCCTTTCAAAAATCCATTCTTCTTGTGAGGTAATTCATCCCCACTTCTCTTTTCTAATGCTGATATTTTGCCCAAGATCTTTTAAGGATAAAATAAATAGTCAGTGTTCTCAGAAGCAACAGGAGTAATGGAAACATTTAAATCCTGGTGGGTGTTTTCTGAGGAACATTTGTTAAAGCAACATAAACAAGGCAGACTGTGAGGGTAGAACTCATTGTGTTTTTACAACTATGATATGGAGGCCGAGAGAGTTAAAATTAGAGATGGAACTGAACTGCTTCTGGCTAGTGAAACAAATACCTGTATTTTTCTCTGTTAAAGAAATGCATAAACCCAGCATCACTTTATCACCATATGGCAGATATTTCCTGTAGTATACACTCTATGTTTGACTAGGCAGAATTTAATGCTAAAATTTTAAGCTTCTTGAATTTGCCATGTTTTCTTGCTGTACTACAACCTTTAAAATAAGCCCTGATATCAAGGTTCATAAATGTGGCCAAGTTTTGAACAAACCTAGATCTGTTTTTCAGTTGTGTCTTCCCTCACATTAGCTATTTATAAAAGAGTAATGGGCAGAAAAATACAAGTGTACTCATTCATTTTTTAATGACTATGGCCAGGTTTTTAAGTAGGAAGAAACTGAATCCTTCTAGCAGAGGCTGTACCTTGTTGAAAAGGAAATGCTTCCCAAGACATTCTCTTGAATCAGTCTAGTTGCTAAAAGGAGAGGTGGTAAGACTAGGAAACCTGTGTCTTCTTTATTTACTTTTGTAATCAAAGTATTCAAAGAAAAAGGTATGTACTGTTTGCTAGAGAATATTCTTTCTTAAGTAGCTTTTCTTCATTAATATTGACCATATGCAAAGATTCACATCTTTAATATTTCACTGCAAATATTTCCTGGTTTGGAAAACAGTTTTGTAAATAAAATTAGAGTCTGAGTAAAATGCAAGGAAAACTTATTCTGCAAGAGGAAGCCATCTGCTTCAAAGCCAGTACAAAACATACCTTTTTGCAAGGACATAATGTCCTTCCAGATAGAGAAGTCTGATATTTTACAAAACTTTTGGGAATTAGCGTCTTCAGAGGGAATTATTTATTTACCAAGTTTGTGTTTTTATTCTCTATTTCCTGATTCAGCTCAGTTTATATGAGAAATGGAGACAGTTGGAACAGGCTGTTTGAGTCATGCAAGCATTTACGACTTTTAAAAACGAGATGCAAACTTTAAAGTGAGGTGTTCCCCCCCGCCCCGATTTATATTCCGTGTATTTCTTAAGTCTTTCCTGCCCTTAAGTCACAAAGTTGGCCGATTACAATCATACCTCAAAGGAAACTATGTCTAACATGCTTTGCTCTGATGGAAGAGATCTTTCAGTTTTCATTTCATTTCCCCTCATATTCAGGGGCATTAGTTATTTATAACCAGGTAATTATTTTTAGTCATTCTTTTTCCTGAACAGGATAGCAGGGAAGCAACAGTTAAAGAGAAGGTAAAAACACTTGTGAAGCTAATGGAAAACAAACGCTGTTTGGAAAGCAAAATTCTGACTGAGAGATTTTGATTTTATATCCAAAATGAAATCAAGCCTCTAAGAGCAAATCTGGTTTTGAACTTTCCCAAACTGTAGAGTTCAATGAGTTGTGCTTCAGCTCCTTATGCAGCACTCAACTGTCTGAAGTTCAGTTCTGAACTGAAGCACGAATTTTACTGTGGGATCCAGGGAGATTTGTTCTGGAATTTACTTTGGGTCTAATTATGCCTTACTAAGCTAACAGGACAAAATGCTTTTCAAGAGCCGGAAAAATATGTTTCTGTAAGTATAAGTTCTACATCAACTTGTAGTACATTTATAAAGAGTGCAAAGGGATGGGAGAGCTGATAGCAGCAATGGCAGTGAAAAAATACTGGTAGATCGCTATTATATGAAGCATGAAGGGGTTTTTAGTTTTTAATTTCTTTGTTTTTTATCATCGCTGGTGATGTTCAGAAATACATTTGACCAAGCTTCTCTCTTTAGACTTAATTTTCTTTTGCCTGGGTGTGTTCTATTCCCCATGTAGTCTTCCTTGCCTTGGCTAGGAAAGATAGGAAATACAAATCCGGAGGAAACAAGAGAATTATTTCTAATTTACATTAATAGTGTTGGAGTCAGAGCTGATTTTAATATGGGTAATGTGAGAACAGGGATTTTTCCTGACAGCCAGACAGAGAAGCTTTCATGACTGGAAAAACATGTACTAAGTAATGAAAATATATGGATGTCTATATGAGTGGGTATGCAGCTGACAAAGAAAAATGGGTTCCTTCACTCCTTACTTTCAGAAACTGGAGAACTGCAACTGTCCATTAGGTAAAGCATTTCTTGGAGGAGATGAATAAACAAGTGCTTAACAAGCCTAGGTGAAGGCTGAATGGGGCTGAGATGAGGCAGGTGCTACACTAAATGGCATTATAAATCAAAAGGCACTCAATAAATAAAATCACTGGTTGGAAGAAGTTATGACTGTGGGTTGACTGAAGGTTGAATTTAGTCTGCAGTGAGGCTGTGGAGGCCTACTGGAGGCTCGAAGGGTAGAGGAAGAATGGGTTTAGAGATTTCTTATTGAAGAAGTAATGAAGGATGAACTCCAAAGAGATTCTGCTAGTCTGACATGGAGGTATTAAATAATTAAAGCTGGCAGCTGTCTAGGTTGAAAATGGTTACATCAAAGCCAACATGTGGTCAGTATCTCCTGAAATAAATTCAGAATGGAAAAGATTTAAACTTTTGAATATAAACATGTGTTGTGTGAGTGGTAAAATTCCATGGGCAAATTATATTAGCCAGTCTTTTATAAATGTCATTTGTTTTTTTGTTCATTCCTTCATTCTTTCCTTCAATCCTTCCAGCATTAACTATGGTGGGAAAATCTACTCATGATCCTCCTTTAAGAGAAAATACATTGAACCCCCCCCACACCAAAGCATACACATTCATTTCCACTGAATACAGCTTTGCATTCACTTTTTCCTTAATTAATTTTAGTTTTGAATGGCAACTTATGAAAAATGAATGGTATCCTAACTTACTGCTTGCACAGGTACAAAATTCAGGAAGCTGTTAACATATGAATTTGTTAGAATTTTACCTGTTCCATTATAGATTCATGAGTTAAGCTGAAGCTCAGTGTATTTAAAAATTTGGATGTAATTGTGCAGTCCTGAGGGAGCAAAGCTTAATAAATACTCATACCTCTTCCCACTTCGTTATTACTAGATTACTGCTTTCTTATTCCACTATCTTAACTTGTATGACTTGACTGTTCAAACAGAAGCTCATTGACTTGAAAATGAGCAGCATTCAGTTGGCTCTACAACTTTTGCCTCAGAGGATAATTTTTTAATAATGTAAACCTCATGAAACCACAGACATTTGCATAGTAAGAGAAAAAAATGAGGCACTATTTCCACTTTGTCTTGAAGAGAACAAGGAGTATGCAAGGACACTGTATTTTTATGTTTCTATCTCTGTAGTTCTTCACCAAATGCTTTTGCATTTCTGAAGTCTTATTCAAGCAAAACTATTAACTAACCCTAAGTCTTAGGGCATGGCTATGGGTCTGTAAAATCATTAGGATCATCTTGGCTGATATGTTGTACTGTGAACTGCTAGAGGATAGTTAATAACTAGGTTGAATTTAGCATTCTGAATAGGAAACCTAAATCTTCCGTGTGCACAGAGGAAGTCACAGGACAGACAGGAGCACCATAAGAAACTCTTAATTCCTCACTTTTGAACCAAAAGGCTTGCCTCTCATGTTGAAAGAACAGTTGAGCTCAGATACGCTGATGAAGGACAATACGAATGCTACATTGGAACTGAACAACACAGTCACAACATTTATTTAAAGCTGCATGTATAGACATACACACAGAGACACAATTTCTTGTCTGCTACGTGAATTCAAGGCATCGCACTACACCCCGACGAGTGAGGGGAACCCACAGCACAGTTTTGGATTGTTCATTTCAGAAGAAAGGAGCCCAGCTTTTATAAATCCTTTTCCTCCAAGCTTAGTGTCTATCACTCTGGCTCCTTATGTGTATTGTCCAAAGGCTGGGTGAAACATTACTCCAGATTTCACAGCCTGGACACATCTATTTTCTTTCCAAGGACCAGCTTGTCGCCATCCCAATGCACTGGATACTGTTTGTTTCAGGGAGTGAACAACGCTCAGCCAAACACCTTAGAGCGTGACGCATTATAAACAAAATACCCAGAATTTAGGACATCCCTTTTAACTGGATGTGAGTAAGAAGGCAAAACATGTGCTGATCCAGCCTTCCCAGGAAAATTCCTACCTGACCCTTGCAAGTATCAGCAATTGGGTGTACCACTACATGTACTGAGTAACTTGTAATTGCTTTAAAATCAAGAGGAGGTGGATGGTGTGATGTGTTTCTATCTTCAGAGGCAGTTGAGCTTGCCAGTGAATACAGGCTAAATACCTGCTATCCGTAAGCCTGCCGCGCCGTGGCTGCACCTGGGTGCAGGCAGGGGGCTCGGGGAGACTCCCCGGAGGGGTGGCCTGACTTAGTGCAGCACCTGAGCCCAGACACATCCCCAACAGAAAATTCGGGAATGGCACTCACAGGCTGGTTTCTTTGATCACAGCACCAAGCCTGGCAATTAATGTCAAAGTTAATTCATATAGCTAATTCATACTCATTAGGAGATAGATAAATATCCACTAGAAATGCAGCTGTTTTCTCCATCCTATTTTATTGTTACCAAACAAAGATCAGATGCCAACGTCCTGCCATTGTCACTAATCTGGGATGGTCTATAAATTGTGATCTGGAGCTAAAAACTTCCGTTCTGCTTCCTTTGCCAACCCTCACTCCTTGCCATTCAGTCCCTCTTTACTTTGACAAACGCTCTCTACAAATGCCAACATGACCTGCCATTAACAACTCCTGCCTTCTGTAATATTAACAGTCTCAGACAGCATAATTTGCACAGTGCTTAAGAGGGTTTTGTTTGTTTGTTTTATTGACATATAATAGAAATAGATGAATAAAATCTGGCGTTGACTGATCAGAAGCTTCTTGCACAAAGCACAACACAGAATACAACGCAGTCTGGATTGCCTCCAAATTCAATTACTGTGTAGCAGAACTGATGAGGCAAATCTAGGACTTGATGGAGTTTTGTATTGCAGGGCTATGAGCTGGTCCTTCCAGAGGTTCAGAAGAGTCAAGGAAGAGAGTCAGACACCTGAACCCACAAGAAACTGATGTGTTTAGGTGGTTGGATCTATAAAAATGGCTGAGGATCTTCGAAAGCAGTGATGAAAGCAGCAAATCTTAAAGGAGGATGACAAGTGGATGGAAAATAAAGGCTTTTTCCTCCCCCAGAAAATGTAGAAAGAAAAGAAAAGCTGATTTTATTTCTGAAAAAGATTTTTTTTCTTTCCACTTAGTAAATAAAAATCTAACACTGTTACTTGTGGACAAAAACAATCAAAAGAAATCAATATATCACAATACAATTCACATGTCATGTTTCAGGTGTTTCAGTGCAAAATGTATTTATACTTTTCCTATTTTTCAACGAAAACAGACATATTGATTTGTTTCATCAAGCTCCCACATTTATATTTAACAATAAGTAAAAGGCAAGTATGTTGACCATGTCTTATATTTGGGATTACTGGCTGAAACACCTCCAAATTTCTATCGTAAGCCAGATTCAGGAACAGACCTTTTTGTTCTTTTCCTTGCCAAAGTGAGGAAAAAATGCTGCTGGTAGGAGCTCAAGGCTGTTGTGGAAAACTTTTGGAAAGCTGCTGTGGCTGTGGGATTTCCAGGAGAGTCACACCAGCAGAAAAGTAATGCACTAGTGAATGAGAATCCTGCAGTAGATATTGCAGCCAAATGCACTTAAAATCTATAAAAAATGCTGATTTTACATGCCTGAATTAACAGCCCTTGAAACAGAACTATCGTACTGTTTTGTAATGCAGTTTTTCAAACACCTTCATCCAGCTTTGAAGAAGAGATTTAGTAGGCTGCAAGGAAAGCTTTGCTATTTGGTTATATTTTCATAACAACAAAAATGTAGTGCTACTATAGCAAGGAGGTAATTTACTAATTGGATCAGGGATAGTGCAATTTTTATCAGACATCTGTTTTAAAGTCTCACTTTCTAGAGTTGTAAGTTATGTGACTATCATTTTTCACTAAAAGGCATCTCTAACCTCTGAGGCTGTAAACACGTGAGTTTTCTTTTCCTCCACTCCCTGAAATGTACAGTTCAGAAGAAGACAAATGACATAGCTTATTTTTAATTTTCTTTAATTAGAGAAAAATAATAATGAATTAGTCTAATCTCTTGCTATTTTGGAGCCTGATTGTAGTTGTAGGGTTTTTTTTTAAATTTAGGAGTACAAATAATGCAGTCTTTTCAAGAAAACTTTTAGCTTAATACAACCCTCTTTGATTTACTGGTGGTCTCTGTTGCTCATTGTTTGTTTCATTTCTGCTTCTGAAAAATTCTATTACACATAAATGCATCCACTCAAAAGCCGCTGTGTGCAACTCTACATCTGGATAGAACAACTCTGAAAGAAAAGTAAATCCGAAGGAAAAAATAAGCAAAATTTTACTTTACCTGTGTTGACATGACAGACGGTGGGTAGAATCCTGCGTAATCTGTTAGTTCTTGTGATTGAAATCAATTAAGTTTAGAAAAGCTATTTATTGCTAGGGAGATTAAAAAGTAATTAGCAATTATAAAGAAATTTGCAAGGGTCCTAATTATAATGAAGCAATGAGTTTAGTTACCGGACAGGAGGGGGGTTCTAAATATGAGGGAATTTTGTATCTTTTCTCTCTTGTTTATTGAGAAAGTAGCAAGCTCTATCTTCTTGCTGTCATGGTGATGATCTCTGGAAAGTCCTCCTGGATTTTTATCGTGCTGCTGACACAAGAACAACAGCACTAATATGGGTTTATTAAAACCCAACTGCAGGATTAAGTACTTAGCTAAGAACATGTAGCAACACATAGGGAAAGAACTGACGATCTCTCTATTGTTGTATCTAACATGCTTTCATAGTTAATCAAAATTTTCCCTGCAGTTTCTTTCAGTTTGTTAGTCACTTATTTGCACTGTTACAATGTTTCTTCTGTGTTTTCAAGATCTGGGCATAATCTACCTCTGGGAATAATTTAATTGACACCGCTAGATTTCCACAAGGAGTACTTCTGGCTCTGGCTTTGAAACGATACAAAACTAAAGTCCACCCATTCTAGCTGCATAATGTTTGAGGAGCTCTTGCAGCAAGCAAATTTTCTTCTTGTTTAACACGTTCATTATTTTAGGCATGCAAATCTTTTTAATCAAAGCAGTTGCTCAGACTTAACACAGAGGAAACTCACTTGCTTAGAGCTGCCCTGACAGAGTATGGCTGCATGATACACAAATGCCCAAGAAGCTGGTTTGTGGTGAAGCAGGGCTTGGCAAGGTGAAAGAATGGCTCTGCAAAGACAGCCGTAAACGGTTCCCAGGGCTAAGCAATTTACCAGGTGACCACCACGAATCTTTGACTGCTGGGAAGCACCTATGAAACCCCAGCGTGAAGGTGATGATGGAACATTTCTATCAACGATGCAGAAATAAACCAGGGAAACACCCAAGAGGAAAGAACAGGCAGCAGCAACAAAACCCTGGAGTTTGTGGGACATGTGAAGATGTGTGGTTTGTTAATGTCACGCCATGAGGGGAGGTCTTCTCAGTCAGCTGCATGCCCAGTGTGCCTGAGCTTCTTCCCTGCTGTGCCACTGCTGTTACTCCTGGCCCTGAGAGACTGTGGTGAGATGATAACTGAATCCTCCACTGCTTTGGTGTGATGTGGGGCCCCTTCACACAGACAGCTACCGCCACCAGTGATTGCTCCCTCGTAGCACTTCTTCCTGGCTGAGGGCTTCTTCACACTAGATTTCATTGTTGGCATGTTGTAAGAAATGCTTTTCTCTATGTAAACTTCACTCAGATGGCATTGCTGAACAAAACATGACAAAACATGCACTATTTTTACTTTCAGTCACCAGGGAACAACCTCCGAAATGTCTTTCAGTAAGATGTGGGTAAGGTACATATATCCTCAACACCTCTGGTTTCGAATAGTCTCTTTAGCACATATATATGAAAAGCATCCATATTTTGAAGCCTGATATGCAATATTTAGAGGAATGAAGTAAAATAATTGTGACGAGCATCAAAAGGTTTATGTATGTGTACTGTACTCTTTTCAGTAATGTATTCCGTGCTGTTCAGCAGAATACCTAAACAGCTGACAGCATTATGCAGAGAATAGTCCTCTAAAAGTGTTTTGAATTCTCCTGTAAGGCTTAAGGGCTTTCTTCCCTCTTCGAGGAGCTTTAAAGCTTTGGTAATTTTTTGTTTTGTTTAAAATTTTATATTTTAAATACGTGGCTTCTCTCATCTTTGAGTTGCTGGAATAAATGCTGAGAAAGCAGGTATTTTTATGAAACTTCCGGTGTGTTCATGAAACTGGCACAAGAAAAATTTTCCCCTATTACCAGCTACCTTTTTGAGACCCCTTGTCTTGATTACTGTGCATCAAAACCAAATCTGTGAACACCGTCCTCCAGCCATTCAATATCTATGCATGTATGAATGACTTCGGCATTCATATGTGGTAATTGTTTGATTCTTCTGTCCTTCCCTTTCTCTTCTTTACAAATTGTGGGGTGATATTAAGCGACTGTGTGAGACAAAAAAGGGATGGAAGAATGGATGATGCCCAAATATGAAGTTTAAAGTTTTTGAAGTTTGTAGGCTTAAAGTTAGACTTCTAGGACCATGTATAGAGATTTAAATAAAGGTTGCTCAGTCTTAGAGCTGCTAGGCATTTATAGACTCTGTGATTGTCAATGAGGTGAGTGAATGTTCAAATGCCCGAAAAGCAGACTACTGAAACTGGGTATTTTAATCACGGATTTGGGCACCCGATGTTAAATATAAGCATAAATGCAAAAGATGTACTAACAGAATATTCCGTTGCCTGCTGTTATCACAGCATTACTGAGCTCCCCATCAAAATTAGTCCAGTGAATGCAAAATGAAACCTTTCTAAGATGGCTTAGTCCAATGCTGTGATCCTGAATGACTGAAGGTCCAATATTTTTCTTATTTTCCTGGTATTTTTATTGTTACTTTTATCCTATCTTCTCAGAGTCTTTCCTTCTTTCATGCTACCTTATGCTTCTTAGAACATGAATAATTTCATGACTTTTAAAGACTTAGAGATGAATTAAATTTGAGATGAAAGGAGAAGAGATTAATAGTGAACAAGAAAAAGCTTTCTGCTTAAAAAAGTGACTTTAATACTACAAATTCACTGCCAGTCCTTTTTTGAGAAGTATTTATGACCATAGATGTTTATAAGCCAAGACATTTTTGTAAAAAAATTATGTGTTTAAGGGATAGTTTTATGCATATAAGGAAGGTATCCTTAACAATTCATCTCCAGGTTTTATTTTTAGAACAGTGCCACAATATTTTAGTATAATTTATTAAAAGCTTAATAGGCTGTTAGCTCTGAAGTTGTAAATGAAGCTTGTAGGAGGAGAGGGATTACTACTGCACAGCTCCCGCAATATGGAATAATTACAGCCCTTCTAGGATAAGAAGGGGGTGGAAAAATACTGTGTAATATGTTCCATATACTTCTTCCTTCCAGTGACATACTGATTTATTTTTCAAACTTGCCTATGTATGAGCTCCTGGTGGATGTTTGTTCCCTACCACATGACTGGTCTATTGAGAGAGTGAATGGTTAGAGCCCTTTAGGGCCATAGCTCTTTAGCTTATCTGTGACACCTCATGGTTGTAGCTCTGAAAGTTGGCAGGGCCATCGCTTGTGCTGTGTCCAAGGGAGCAGCTCTCAGGGGCACATTTTCAAAAGGGCCCTGAAAAATTTGGAAGCAGTTTGCCAGCTCAGGTTCTGCAAATCTTGTTGTTTGTGCGTATTGCACCTACAATTTCTAGCTGAAATTAGGAACTTTTTTTTGCCTCTGTGCTGTATTTAAAGGCAGTTTCAAGTCAGGTTGACCAACAACAGGAGAGAAAAAGGAGAGCTGCAGATATGACCTGGCCTGTCAGAAAAGCACGCTAGCTTGGTGTCAGGCTCAGGAACAGACACTAGACTTCGCCCGAATGCCCTGTTCACACGGGCTCAGTGTGCCTGTGGCACCTCGCCCAGGCGCTGTGAAGCGGATGCAGATGTGTCAGGCTCTGGTTCTCATGAGTGCTAAGGAGCATAAACGTCCCTGGGCAAAGGCATTTTTCTCTAGAATTCATGTATACACCTTCATTCATCAGACTTAGTAAGTCCTGTCCATTTCACAAAGACAGATTTTACTCTGTACTAAAGTAGTTCCATTTGTGTTCCCTAAGCACTGAAACTTGCCATTTATTTTGGTTCTGAACTCCCTTTATTTTTCATTAGTTACAAGAATGAATAACATCTCACGTTTCCATAAATCCCATGATGATTTTGAAAACTTCTTATAACTACAGTTATAACACCAAAATGAATTTTGTTCCAGTGAGGAAGAAATTCCAATTCTTTTCATTTACTCTTTATAATTACTTATAAATTATAGTGCCTCTAAGGAGCCAGGCTTGCTGGCTTTTGATCAGAGACAAGCCGTAACCTCTCTCTAAATTATAGATCTCTGAAGAGGCTGAACCTCAGTCTTCTTAAGAAAATGTATTTAACCTGTGAATAACTAATGCTGACTAGTTAAAAACAGACTACTACGCTGTCTTAAAGTGGTTAACCTCAGTTATGTTAAATGTAGACAGACAAGTGATTTCTCTGAAATACAGTTTTCATATGTGGTCTGTATGATTCTTAGAATAATTTTTTCTTAGCTGCTGACATTTCCTTCTGGATTGCACTGAGCAACTATGAAAGAAAAAGATTTTATGAAGCAAAATTACTTTTTAAAAAATCAGAATGTGAACATTCAGCTAAACAAATCCCCTCTCTATAGAGGCATACAGATGCTTTTTAACTTCAGATTATTACCTTATTCCATACAGTCTAGCAGTGAGACTAGGCAAACTGATGCCCCTTTTCTCTTTGAATCTGGGCTATGGTTTCATCCCTATCAGCAAGAAACATGTTCTTTGTGAGCTAAGAACAGTTACTGCGTTTCCAACACCAGCTCTGCATCAGGTCTGCTCTATCAGGAAAGGACATAAATCCCTCTGTTATCCACCTCTGGTAATATTCCTACTATTGCTAACTTCATCACCTGCAAACATAGAATAACTGCATAACTAAAACCTGGAAAAGGGGACATGCGAAGGGTTTGTGGCAGGCTAAGCTGCCTCAAGGAGGACATGCTTGATGCCAGCGATCACTAGAAACCGCTGCCTATTGCAAAGCTGAGCTGGACGTTAGCAGCCAGGATTTTCATGGTCCTTCTTGGAATGTAGATGGAAACATTAATTTTATCTATGCAGACCCTTTGTTGCCAAACACTGGAGCACTAATTCCCTCTCATCCTCTCTAGCTCTGCAGGCCATTGACTATGTCACCGAGCCCACAAGCTGGCCACTGGTTTACTTAGTTTGGGCAATATAAACTGGAGCATTCACAGACTGGCAAACTAGCTGGGAGGGGCTGAGCTGAGAAATTGTCCTTAAACCTATGTGCTCATCACACAGGAAGCAGGGGATCTAACGCTTCCTCAACAGTAAACGGTTATTCCATTATTTTGGCTCAACCAGCATACTCAGCCTAATTCTTGGCTAATTTTGGTGCAAAAAGCGAAGCGACCCGGCGACTGGAGCGAACTCGCTGCTGTGGCCCACAGCATACGTCCGCAGCTGGCGGTACTGCTGAGGTGCTGGGTTACTGACACACTCAAAATTTCCATCGAAGTAATAGGAAATACAAGATAAGACCACCCGCGCTGGCACAAGAGACGCAGCGGGCTGCGTTTGGCGTCAATAATTGCATAGCGATAGAGAACCCCAAAAAGGCAAGTAAAACCAGTGAGATGGTTCCCCGTAGCAGTGAATACGGGCAAATACAAGCCTTGCGGCTCACCCCGAGGGCCGCCACTTGCAGCCGGCAGTACTGCGCGGGATAAGCACCAACCCGAGGGGGCGCCGGCACCCTTTCGGGGCCTGCCATCCCCGCGGGGCCGCCGCCCGCCCGCAGCAGCCGCGGGTTCCCCGTCAGGACCCGCCGCCCAGGAACAAAAGCTCCGGCGCGGACCAGGCTGAGCGGAACGCCCGCACGCCGCCGAAGCGCGCCGCGCCGCCGCCGCCGCCGCCGCCGCCACCCGCCCCCTGCGCGGCCCCCTCCCCCCCCGACACCCCGCGCCGCGCCTCCCGCCGCTCCCCATTGCGCCCGCCCCGCCCGGCGATTGGCCGGCCCCCAGCGTGACGGCGGCTCGGCGACGCCTCGCCATTGGCCGCGGCGGCGGCAGGCGGGGCCGGCCGGGCGGCGGTGCGTGTGTGTGAGGGGGTGTGTGTGTGCGCGCGCGCGGGGGTAGGGGTCGCGCGGGGGCGGGGGCTGCCGGCCGCAGCGGGCGGGGAGCGGCGTCCAGCGCCGCGGCGGAGGTAAGCGGCGGCGGGCTTGGCCGCCTCTACCGTGCGAGTGCGGGGGGCCGCGGGGCGGGAAGGGGCTCCGCTGTCTGAAACGCGTTCGTGTTGCTTTTGCTTATCTTTCCCTTTAAAAAAATAATAATTTCTATTTTTTGTGTTCCAGGTGAAATATGGTATAAAGTGGCAAGTCAGTTGTGCTTAGTGTTTTTTCTCCGCTCATTTAAAAAGATGGGCAGCCGTGTATCGCAGCTGCGCGCTTGGCGCGCTCCCGCGGCCGGCAGGGCTTGGGGCGCGCGCTGGAAATAGCGCGCGACTCGGCTGCGCGGGCGCTGCGCGGGCGAGGCGGCGGGAAGACCCGGCGGCGCGCGGAGCCCCGCGCCGCTCCTGCGAGGCGGCGGCGGCGGCGGCGGCGGCGTCTCCGGCAGCCGAGGCTGCGGGACGCCTGTGACCCGCGGCGAGCGCAACCCGAGGGCGCGAGGCAGCCTGTGGCTTGCGGGTTGCGTTTGAGGCGGGAGCCTGCGGGAGAGGCTGCGTCCTTTTCTTAGGCAGGCGTTGAAGCAGAGCCAGTTGCAGTCCTGTGGCAGGCAGCACCTTTTATCTAGGTGCTTTGCAAGCGAGACCTTCCCGTATTTCTTTCAAATAGTAGGAGGGACCGGGTGACTGTTTCGGGAAAATGTTTGAAAGCTTGCGTTGGATGCGAGGGTTATGCCAGAGGTAAATAAAACAGCGGTGGATAAAGAATTAAGGATTGGACTGACTTAGACAGAAAAAAAAAAAAAAAAAAAACGGAAAGGAAGCTGAAGTGTGCTGTGAATAAATGGCTGTGCTTGTGCGGCAGGACTACGAAGCATATAATCTCGCAGAGGAAACCCACCTTCGATAGCTGCAGCGAGCGTTCAGGCACGCAAGCCCTGCGGAGGGAGTCGCGCGTGTGTGGAGAGGCGTCTGTGAAAGAAGCCTCTGGCTGAGGCGCGCAGGATCAGCCCCTCTTTATCCTGTCGGCATTTTAACGTTCAGAAGTGACCCTTTGCCTGCCTCGGGGGGTGGATCGGCAGTGAGGATGTGCTTCTGATGAATGATGCCGTCACTCCGCAGCTGATCTTTTTTTTGGGAGGTGGGGGGAAGAGCAGGTTAAAGAATACAGTTCAAAGGCATGCACAATTTAAAAAAAATCCATGATTTTCTCCTAATTAGGAATGCTCTTCAGTAGTGATTCTGGAAAGCCAATCTGATGGTACAAACCTAAAATAAAGTTTGAAATCTTACATTTGCAGAGCAAGTTAACCAGTTAAATTACAGGAACAGATAACAGTATAGGAGCAGCAGTACTACCTATAGCTGAAAATATTTTAGTGGCTTAACTTTAATACTGTATTAATCAGAACTAAATCTAGACTTGCAAGTAATTGGCCATTTCCACCTATGCTGTTGTCCCAGAGTAACCTATTCTCATCAGCTTTCTGGTTTAGGTAGCAGATTTACTGTAACTTCCAATCATAAAGCAATCTTTGATTCAGAAGCAGTAAAATAATTACAGTAAATTTAATACCAGCTATACTGATTGTCATGGATCATACTAATCATCTCTCTGAGAACCAACTATTCCTTTAAAAAACATATGTTTTTTTGTTCGGATTTGAAAACTGCAAAAATACCCTTAATCCTATTAAGACTGATGGAATTTACTCTATCCTGTAAACTGATGTTCTCTAGATTAGTGCCAGATATGGAACAGATTGAACTTTAGTCTTTCCACTGGAGAGATTAAAAAAAAAGGGAAGGCAATTACAAGTGTTAAAATGGGAGAGATGTAATTATTAATTTATATACAATATCTGCAGTTATAGCATAATGCAGAATAAAATAAAGCTCCAGTTTATTATTGACAAAGCCTTTTATTTCTGTTAATAAAACTGACATGCTAATATTATGCTAAAAGAGCTGCAATAATGTGCATACATTAAAGCCATTCTCATGTATCGACACCGACTGCCTTAGAAAGTTTGAAAACACTGGGCAATCTTTCCTCTGCTGGCAACGGGAGGCAATATTGCTAAGTGCCTTTGCTGTAGCGTCTGCTCTGGTGCTGCCTTCCCTGGGAGGTTTTGCCAGGGCCAATTTCTGCCTTAGCAGATGAGCTGACTCAGCGCCTAGCACGTTCCTGCACAGCCCACAGGTGCCCATGGCTAGAGTTTACCTATGCCAAATCCCTCAGGTGGGCATGCAACAGGCCTTGGTTACCTCAACAGTTAGCACAACAAAATGCAGCAAATTCGTGCACCCATCCAGCTCACCGCAGATAAACATATACTTCTCTGAAGACATACGTAGACCAGAGTTTTCAGCTATGCTTTAAATTGGATTAATCGATTTCCAGATAAGTAGAGGCAATTAATGTGCACATAAATTCTAGTATAGATATTTGCAGATGATTTATTCCTCGTCACATTTCATGGGTCTGTGTGCGAGAGAATTCCTTCACCTGATGGTTTCATGACACACTTGTTTGCAGGCTGTATGGACTCATAGGTCTGGCCATATTTACTAAACAATTAAATGAATCAGTAGCCAACAAATTTGCAAATAGGCAGTGTAATTATAGTCTCCAAAGCTTGGGCAGTGATGGAGCACAACTGAAGAAAAATTTATTTTCTGCATCAAAACTGTTTGAGTGATAGGGTGCAAATTTACCACTGTGGTAATTAAGTTGGGTTAATTAAAATCATTAGAAATTAAAGCAAAAACAAAACCTCTCATCTTGACATTCCCTGAGTGAAACCATAGCAAACCATAAGACAACACAGTTACGCCATAGAGTAACAACAAGTAATTCAGTTGAAGGCATATACTTGCCACAGTAAATACACAAAATAAAAACAAAGTAACATTGCTGTTATGTTTTTAGCTTAGAAAATTGCCTTATTTGAGTCTCCCATTGACTGAAAACTTGGTTATTCCTGACTAGGAGTAGATTAGGAATAAAATCAAGTTGTAATTTTGGACCCACTTTGTACCTGTTGTGAATAAAACCTAAATTTGAGTTTGTGAGGCATCAGAGACCAGAATTTTGAGCTTAGAGATGTTATCAATAGAGCTTAATGATATAATGATTGGAATATGATAACTGTTGTAATAAGGGGAGAAGGGGATGGGGATAGGAGAGCTATGAGCTGTCTTTTGCTCCTGGCTGACCGAGGAGTTGGACTAGGTGGAACATCCTTGGTGCTGATGACAGCATGTGTAATTCATAGTTAAAGCACTCATCGTGACCTCTGGCTTGCAGATAGCATTGCCTTAGAGAAGTGTATGAGCTTGCACATTTACCTCTTCTTTGCAAAGCTCTCTTGAGTACTAGGTAAAGATCCAACCCGTTCTTTATTACAGGAAAAGAAATTCTGTACACTCTCTCTCATCATTCCTTATGCATCAGAAAGCAGATTTTATCCACAGCGTGCTACAATGCTGAGGAAGAGACTCTCTAACTGGAATTGCTATGGCATTCTGTGTCTAGGAGCATGATATGAAGGAAGACACGGATCACACAATGCCACAAGTGGGCAGTGCATGAAATGCTGCAAGCAGAACCCCTGAGCTTGCTGTGAGCAACTGTGACCACTGGGCTTGTCCTTCTGAGAAAGGCACAAGAGGAACTGTTGTATGACTTTTACAGTAAGGAACGTCTTTAACCTTTGGTTTAATTTTCAAATTCACTGTTTCATCAATCCATCCTATCTATGAAGTGTGGAGACCTCAAATGAAATTCATTAGGATTAGGTTTTTGTTGACTCAGTCATGTCATAACATTTCTGTAAAAATTTAGGGAGCAGTGCTCTGTTTACAGAATTGCTGAGTTTGGGAGGGACCTCTGGAGATCATCTAGTCCAACTTCCTGCTCAGTGCAGGGTCAACTAGAGCAGGTTGCCCAGGGCCATTGCCAGATTTTGAATATCTCCAAGGATGGCGACTCCACAACCTTTCCTGGCAACCTGTCCCAGTGTTTGAACACCCTCACAGTAAAAAAGTTTTTCTTATTTTTAAATGGAACTTCCTGTATTTCAGTTTGTGCCCATTCCCGCTGAGAAGGGTCTGGCTCCGCCATCTTTATTCCCACCAATAAGATATTTATACACATTGATAAGATCCTCTGTGAGCCTTCTCTTCTCCAGGTTAAACAGTCTCAGCTCTCTCAGCCTCTACTTATTTGCTACGTGCTGCAAGCCCTTAGTCATCTTCATGACCTTTTGCTGGACGTGCTCTGGTATGTCAATGGCTTTTGTGTACTGCAGAGCCCATTGCTGGACCCACTGCTTGAGATGTGGCCTCACCAGTGCTGAGCAGGGGGAAAGGGTCACCTCCCTTGACCTGCTGGTGATGTTCTGCCTAATGCAGCCCAGGAGGCTGTTGCCCTTCTTTGCCACAAGGGCGTACTGCTGGCTCACATAGGACTTGTTGCCCACCAGGACTCCCAGGTCTTTATTTGCCAAGCTGCTTTCCAGCCAGTTGGCCCCTGCCTGTACTGGTGCATGGGCTCATTCTTGCCCAGGTGCAGGACTTTGCATTTTGCTTTGTTGAACTTCATGAGGTTCCTTCTGCCCCTTTCTCCAGCCTGTTGAGGTCCTTCTGAATGGCAGCCATCTGGTGTATCAGCCACTCCTTCCAGTTTTGTGTCATCTGCAAACTTGCTGATGGTGCGCTCTGTCCCATCATCTGGTCTAGCAGGTGCAGCATTGGGTTGGTCATCACCTGGCCTGGCAATGTATCTTCAGCTCCGGCATTAACCTCTTTGTCTTGTGCCCCGCTTTTTCTAAGATGGAGACAGCTCTATTAAACTTCATCAAATGCTTTTAGAGCTTCTGATGAATACAATGTTGTATGCGCTAAGTATTATTATTGTTATGAGCAACATTACTGTTATAGGCAATGTATGTTGGGGTCTACAAAATATTCAGGAAGTGCTTCTTTATATACTTATTTTCAATAATGCTTTCAGAGAAAAGTACCACTGGATTTCAGCTTGTTAGTTGTGTTCCTCCACCAACAGTAGGTGCCTTGTAAAAGTGGAGATCAGGCTGCCACTCCGTTTGGCTCGCCATGCAAGTGGAGACTCAATTTGTACAACCTGGTGGAAGGGGGACGTCACCATGAAAGAAAAGGGAGGTGCAACACAAGGAATAAGAGCTTTAGGATTGGGTTTGTTATCAAATTATTTTAACTGAATATTTCACTTAAGAAACTCTTTTCCAATCCGCTAAAATGATTGCTGTCATTTGTTAGTGAAGGTCTCGCATCCAGTCACTGCACCAGGCCCAATATGGGGATCCTGAAGGGTGTCTTCTTTTCAGTTGCTTTCTGCAAGTGCAAGGTAGATATTGTCATCAACTCCCACCAAGTTTAGCAGATTTCCAGGTTTTCAAATACCTTTTTGAAATCATACTGAGTAAGCATTCCCAGTGTGCATAAGGTGAGGTATTAACAGAGGGTAGTCTCTGTAGGCCCTCTTTATAATCCACAGGGAGAAAAGGGGTCCTGAAGAAAGCAGTTCACAGCAAGAACTTACTGTAGTGTTGTGAATTACCCCTGGAGAAATCCCTCTTTCTCCCTAGAGGTAACTCAGGGAGACCAGGTTAAAGTTAGCCTTGGGGGATATCATTTGCAGTGCTACAACAGCAACATGCAACACCATCCCTTTTCCTGGCATTCAGTAAGCTTGTCAAGTCTTCATAGCAATGAGAGTTTGTGCCTTTCAGGGCTCGAGGATTAGAGTGAAAAGGTGGGGAATTCACTGGATCTTAAGAAGTTATTGGGACAAGAAAGAGAAGAAGGTGGGGTTTCTAAGCAATTATATACAATTTCCTAAGCAATTATATAAAAAATAGGTTTCTGAGTTGCATTTTTTCAAAATAGACTTGGAATCTTAAAAGACTGTGATCTTGAATACCTCATGTGGTAGCAGAAGAGGGGATAAACAGGTGTACGTCCATCAAAACCATAAAGGATAGAGAGGAGTAAACAAGAAGGGAGGAAGAACAGAAAGGAGAGAGAAGAGAGCAGGTAGAAGTGCAGAGGAATGAAGGCAGCTGGAGCCAGTATGCTAGTTGCAGCAAGCTGATTTCCCTCAGCCTTGTGATAATGCTATTGGGGAAAGACCGCAGGCTAGGATGTCAGTCCAGAGGTGCTCTTATACTTGGTAATTTTGACAAGATGTAATGCATGCTGGAACTATAGAACGATGACATTAATATGAATCACCAAAGAGAATGTGAATGAGAGTGTTTTATGCTGAGAAGGGTATATATGCTTCCAGAGACACTGAAAACATTTTCCTTTTGAACAGTGCTTGCATAATTCTGACAGTTTTGGTATGGTTTGATAAAAAGTTTGGCTGGGCAGCTCCTGTTGCTTTATTAAGCAGATTTTATCAGGAAGTTTCTTTAAGTAAAGCATCACTGTGCCTCAGAGGAGCAAATACACGTTTATGACAAGCTGCTAATACCATACGTTCTCTTAGTGGTCAGGGGAAGACATGAGGGGGTCGGTGGTGAAAGAAGCCTTATGCAGTCACTTACAGCATCACTGACATTCGGTTTGTAATCCAGAAGTCATCTTCCAGCAGAGATGAAGCAGGACAACATTTAGGCAGACTTTGTGATGGTGGTAAAATGGAGCTTGCACAGTAAGAGTGATTGTTGGAGGGGTTTCACGATATATGTTCACATGCATAACCACACAAGATTAACCACATCAAGATTTGAAATGCACAGCTATTCTGGGAGCTCTTCATACCTGAGGAATAGTTGCAGCTTTGTCTTCATAAAGTCATTGGTCCAGATCCGCATCCACTGTAAATAGATCAATCCAAGTCAGTGGAGCGATATCTGCTCTTCTGTGGACCTTGCCTGATGTTTTAAGTGTGTTTTTTTCCCCCCGGAGTTTGGAAAGCCACACAATACACATACAGTGGAGGGATTTGGCTTGGTCAGTGGTATTCATATTCAAAGACTTAAAAGGGGTGATCCATGTTATCTGTATCAAGCTGTTAAAGCGATGGTTTATAGCATGTTCCGCAACTGCGTAGCTTAAGACTGAGAGGTGCTGACAAAATACTCTTTTTGCATGTGTGCACAAACACACACACACAGAGAAAAGCTAAAAAGTCTGCTTTTCACATGGTGAAGATTTTAAGAGATAGAACTAACATTTATAGATAACATCTGTATTGTATTGTAACATATGAATGGAGCTGAGAGCAGTGGAATCATTTGTATATATTGATAATGCTCCCTTGCTCGTTTTTATCTTTTTATACCTATGCAGATCCACATTGCAAAATAACTGAAACCAGGACAGTAGCTAATCAAGATGTGTGTTATCTTTCAAACACTTAGTTCCCTTTGCCTTAGTTTCTGAGTAAATAGTTAAGTGCATATCGTGTAACCAGACACTTGAAGAGACTTTAGGTGTTGTGTTAACTTGGACTTTATATTACATGAACTACAGAAATTCCTTGATGTCTGTCATTATACAGGACAAACCCTGTAAAATAATCATGCAGTGCTATATACAAAGGACTAGAAATAGAGTACATCCATAGTTTAAATACACCATAATGTTGTAGCAGTCTATTTATAATGGCAGATTGAGGGGGGGATTGCCTATTGATTTCTCTCTTTGTTTCTGTCAGTATTTGTACAGAGTCTGTGCATCATGAGGGTAATTAATCTCACCGAGCAACCAAGAAAAATATAGTTCCAGATGTTTTTTCGCAAACTCTATCATGCTTGCTGCTGTTGGGTCATTCCTTCCTTTGTTCCCCGCTGCAGGGAACTGCCTCTTACCGATCCCCACACTCAGCATTGACATGGTTGCGCACGCTGAGTGTCCTGTAGGAATCTGGCACACGGCAATCAGGTTTTGTTTCGTGCTTTCATCTGTTCTTAGCTAGTGTTGTGGCAGGGGTACGCCATCAGGGTTCTCTCTAGTTGCATCCAGGCACTGCAATAATATACGTTCAAGGAATCTCTCTGTGGTTCCCTGAGTAGTTCTACCAAGAAAAAGCCCTCTAAATGAATATGCCTACTGTTTTCCTAAATTTCACCCTGCTCTGGACAAATTTTGAGCGTTGCTCAAAAACACTTCTTTGATAGAGTTTTTCTTTTTTGTTGGCTTAATCAGTGAATACGAATATTGGCCAAAGCATGGTTGATTCTAGTTGCTTCTCTGCAGGACCTCATTGTCCTCTCCAGTTTTCAGCTTTAATAAAGACACTGTCAACCTGAGTATACTCCCAGATTTGAAGCTTAAATGTCCTACTGTGAATTATTTGGATGATGGATGAGGAGAACATTTTTGCTCCTCTAATACAGTATGTCAGCCTCCAGTTCTTCAAAAATTCATAGCATTCCTGTTACTGAACTGGTATTTAAATTATTTAATTTATTCCTCTTTCACAAGTCAATCTTTAACAGAGACAATCACAAAGTAATTGACAATTCAAAGTTTTGAGTGTTTGGATTTAAAAAAGGTAAGATCATATTCTCAAATATGTAAGATATACACGTATGGAACATGATGTTCTGGAAAACTTGTGAAGAAATCCTAACAAAGTCATTTCTGTATCCTCCCATCCGCTTATTTATCTTCCAAAAAAATCAATGACCTAAGGAAACACTGCAGTTGGTAACTCATTGCCCTGAAAGCTCTTGAGAGCAAAGGGAGCCACATGGCACAGTGCCATATATATTTAAATTGAATGCCTTGTAGAATGAGATACGGATAAACATCTTGGAATAACACACCCACTTCTGTAAATTTACAGGTTGCACCAGCTGGCAAATTTAAAATATAACATAAGAAAAGCAAGAAGCTGGAAGAGCTGCTGTTGATCAGAAAGGGCAGAACTGATGAACTGTATGGATATAGATATGTTTGAAGGCGTCTGCTCTTCCCACTACAAGGTAAGGCACAAAGGGATTTTTCTGCCAGTTTGTCTCTCTTTATTGCAGTGCATCTATTCTTTCTGTGGCAATGCCCAAGATAGCAATCGAGTTACTCTCTGAAGCTTGTAGAAGTAATAAACACTGGTTCGTTGCCAATATCCAGCGTAGGAGCTTATGGCTAAAAATTGTGGCCTGTAGTAAATGTGTAACTGGGCTATATTCAGACCAAAAAAGGCCTGAACTTTCAAAAGTCAATGACAAATGTAGATCCTCAGATCTGATAAAATTCATACTTTTATTATGTAAAGTATCTGCTAAGATAGTCAACATGGGTCTGGAAATATTCCCCAGCACTACAAGTCTTCTTTGCTTTTAGATGTCCAAATAGGAGACCTTCTAGCCACCTAAGACATCTTTCACATATGTCTCATTGCCTAATGATGTAGATTCAGGTAGCTTTGAAACTCATACCTCTTAATACAGGATCATTCCTAATCAGGAGAAAATATGTCTAAACTAGATGTAGTTAGAGACCCAAATTATGCTATTTTCTCCATTAAGTCTTACTTACAGTGTTCTTTCACTTTCAGGATTGCTAAGTTGCTTTTTATATGACTTGGTAAGTTTTGAAATTGTCTGTATATTCCACTAAGAAGATACTAATGATGTATTGTTTTTGGCCAGGATGTTGGGGGGGGGGATACATTTGTTTGATGTGTTTGCTTGATCAAGTGTTCAAGTTTGATAGGTTTTCCTGTGTCTTTCTCCTGATGCCTGGATACAGTATCATGTATTTTGAATGCTTCGTTTATTGGGTTGTGTTCACCAAAGGTATGATAAAATGCAGAGGTTTTCCCAAACTTCAGTTTGGAATGGGTAGAAACATCTGAGAAAAAAGAAATGAAGCAAACCAATTCTTCCAACGCAAGATTGCTACAGAGCAAATGCAAAACCACAACAGCTGCTGATGTTACTCAGTAGCCCAAATTAGGCAGCCATGCAGTTGTAAAAAGGTTCAGTTACAGCTGGTCTTTGTTGGTGACTGCTTTAACCCAGAAAGGACTATCAGCTGAAGTCTGCGTGTGATGCACTTTTCTCACCAGCCAGTGTCAGATGATGAGGGAACAATTTGTGTTGGGGGAAGGCACTGCCACTGTCTCTATTTTGTACAGAAATACTGACCACCAGTTTCTGGTGTTATCTGTGTGACATTTTCACGAGTACCACATTCACAAAAGAAGAAAGAGAAGTGTGCAGGAACTAAATTAAAGAGATCACCTTCTAAAGGTGGGGAAGCAAACAGGCTATGATACTACACATGCTATAGAAGTTAGAGGTGCTCCCCTGTATGCTGAAATAATGGGAACGGAAAGGTGTGGAGTATTTTGAAAATGCAAAGATAAGCAATAACAAATACAATTTACAAGGAAAAACACATTCAAGCCCTTGAGTGCTTGGGACATTCCAGTGATTTTTCCATAATTGTTGTTATGGAGGAATGTACATAGAAAGATCATAGAAACCTCAGCTGTAGCGAATGCAACGTCTCTTAGACCTTGTCTGGATGGCAGATGTTTCTCTGAGGAGTTCGATTTTTCCTCCAGATGCTTGTGTAGCATCTGGTGTCCACATCCAAAGTGCTCCAGCTGAGTCTATATTACTACCCAACACTGTTTGGTTCAGCAGGTTTAAGTGCTGGTCTGGTCTGCACTTTCTCATTCTGAACACCCTTATACTTAATATAAGTGGAGTCCCCAGCTCTACTGCAAATTTCTGTTATAATGGGGTACCTTGGTTCTGTGTGTGCAAAATGAGAATACCATTTACTATCCCACTTTGTCTATTCTGATCATAAACTTTTCTGAATAGGAACTTCCAAATTTGTGCTTTGTGTGATGCTGGGAGGAACCCAGTCTTGGACAGGGCCTCTGGCTGTCCTTGTGTGACAAGTAATTCTTCCAAATAGCATTTGCATTCCTGCAGCAGCCATTCTGGGAATGGAGAATGGATGCATGGAGGGAAATTCATGCTCCGTGGGTGTAGCTCAAGATCAGCCATTCAGATCACAAGTCAGGATGAAAGACACAGTGGCACCTAAACTGATTTTTCTCTGAAAAGGACTAGTACTAGTGACTAAGGAAAAATGCACACGGTCAGTATGTCTCTGTGCCTCAGTTAGCTAGATTTGTAGTCATATATTCACAGCAAAAAGGGTGTTGCAGCCCCACAGTTGCTCTGTTTTCATTTGCCAAAGGCCATCGCCCTGCAGTAGTGTTGGTGTGGAGCGTGTGCTGGCACCACAGCTATTTCTGTGTACAGAAACACAGCTACGCTGCTGTTTCAGTGCCGTCCACTCTCTGCACTTTGCTTTAAAGTGGTGGAGACACGTTCCACTTGTGCAACTCTGCTGTTGGGATGGTAGCCTGTGGCTGTGGGATAGAATAAATAAATGGAGGTAATAATGTTTTAAATCAAAGCCATGCCCTGGATCCCCGAACTTTTCATATTGTCGTTTATACGTAGGCATTACTACTGAGAGCCTTTTAGGTATTTTTAGATGAGAAATGCTTGAAACTATGCAGAAACAGTTCAGGAGGTGAAAGAACAGACTACCTTCTAGCTGATACCCACTAGAAGTATTCAGATATTAACTGAAACCTGCATAGCTTCTGTTAATTTGTGTCAGCGATCTAGTAGTTTTAAACAAAAGTTTTTTTGGAAGAACAGCTGAAGATGTATGGGCTAGATCTGTATTAGAAAACTTCAGAGCCAATGAACAAAAAAATTCCTTCATCTCATCAAAATTTTTCGTATCTCTTGTTTTTTCTGCAGAATGTAAAGGTATGTTTGTTCTCCATATTGAAGCACTGTTCATTTATTTGTCTGAAACCTTTATTTTCAAACCTCAGTATAGCTGAATTGAAGCCAGCTCCTTTTGCTAGGCCTTCACACAGTTAAGTGAAAGAGCCCCTTCTTACAGTTGAATGAAGTGGACTAGCTTGATTTTGGTTATGACTTTGGCCCGTCTTACTCCCTTCTGATGCAATGAATTTGCTATTACTATTACTCACTTTTGTTAGTAGCACTGAGGGACCCCAGCCATTGCCTAGGTCTCTGTTGTGCCAGGTGCCATGCCAGACCAAGCATAAATCACAAATGCTCCCTGCTGCGAAGAGCGTACAATCTAAGAGGCAGGAAAGAACAGATGGGCCCAGGCAGACCCAGGAATATAGAGGACACTGAGACATTTTTTGTTAGCATGGTAAGCACTTGCAGGCAGCCATTTCTATATGCAACTCTATAGCTCTGAAGTGATTGTATTTTAATGTGGTGTTTTGAGAAGCAAAGCACTTCGTCCCTTGGAAAGTAGGGAAGGATCCTAAGAATTGTCCATAATGTCATTGCAGTTCTCCCTGCACACTCATTTTGATTTGAGTAAGAGCAATTTGATATAAACTGACTCAAAAATGGAAGCAGTCCTGGTAGTGGGGAGAAGCTTTGCCTTTTGGAAGTGAGGGTGACATACAGCTTGCCTGTCCTATGGTGTAATTTGTCCTGACGTTTGATGGCACAGTAAATTCTTACTAACTGCAATGACATTTGCCCTGCATGACATAATTCAAAACATTTTTCCGTAATACTTCCACTTGAATCGATAGCCAAACTGTCTTTTCTAATTTCAGCCCTTTCGCTCCCTTGTCCCTGGTGATAAGTTTTGCTGTTGCAGGATGTGTTTGCCAGTGCTGCCTGAAGTCAAAAGATGAGATAGCAGCTAGCAATCCAAGTTTTTTCCCCATCGCTGCACGAGCATGCTAGAAGTTGTTAATCCTTCACGAGGCAGATCATGAAAGAGTTAGCTTCAGAGGTTAACCCTCCCAAAGCAGGCAGTGTGATAGAGAAGTAACAACAAAGTCAACTAACAATATGGTGTGTTTGTACTTCCTACCATTTAATGCTACTAATATTTGACATTAATCGCAAAATATTACATTCAAAACCCATCAAAAGGAAAATGGTGTGGATGAAGATCAGAGTCTTCATAATCAAAAAAAAAAGGTATTTTCTTCTAATTTTAATGTGGGTCACTCTGAGTGGGAATTGCTTTGTTACAGCTACCTTTGATATTAATTTGTTTCTCCAAGGAGAGTTCCTATTTTCTCCGCTACAAAAGGATGCCTAAGCACTTGTTGCAGCTTAGACAGTCATCTGCTCAAGTAGCATATGGGCTGCTGCAGTTAGTTGTGATCTCGTCACCAGGAAATGCAGTAGTGTCTTTGATAATGTTTTGCTCATGCTGACCCCACGAGATACGCACAATTCACTCCACTTGATGGGCCTACTGTTTTTCATCACAGAAAACGTATTTCATGACTGTTCCTCATCCTTAGCAATAACACTTTATTTGGGGTGGTAGGACATTATTACTTACAATGCAGGTGAAAAGAGCCTCGTAGGTGCAGTTCAATATGTTCAATCAAGTGGGGTGGGAAATTCACTAGGGAGTAGAGGAAATTTGGGAATATGACTGCTCGCTTGATAGCCGATATAAAAGTAAAGTGGTACACTTGGTAAACTGGACTGGGAAGGCTTATGTAAGGGTGGACTCGCTACAGAAATTAGTCTAAGAGGAAGAACTAGCACATTTCTGTAAGAACTAGCAAGAAGAAGGGCGCAGATGCCTGAGTATACAGGCTGTGTACTTCTTTCTCCATTTTCTTGCCTAACACACAGAACAAAACCTGGAAAAGTCACCTACTTTTAGGTGGTTGTTTATTTTGTTTCAGGCTCCTCACAAGTCTAATGAGTCATGGGCTTGAGGACAACCTCATATCAACTGCATGAGGTAGGAAAATACTATTGTCACCCTCCCTGTACAGATGGCCACTGAGATTAGCCCGGGGTCCTGCAAAGCAGAGCAGAGAACTAAATTCCACTTCTAAAACCAATGCCAAAACCGCTCAGCAATCTCTCTGTTTTGTAGAAGAGACTTTGAAACTCCCGCAGTAGTGAGAGAGTATAGGATCTAAAATCCCAAAGCAGTTTTTTACCTGTATTAGGTATCTAACCTGCTTAGATTGCATCCTTTTCCTCTTATTTTAAGAGCTGTAAATCTTGATACTTTTTGCCATATGCTAACAACTCAGTGACAAGAGTTAGTCAGAAATTCCCCATGCAAATGGAAAATTCCTTAAATGACCTCTGCAGCGTAAGACTGATGCTTCATTACCTTTGGTGTGGTATTAGTAGGGGTTCTCTTTTCATTTCTCATTTATTTGAATTTTATAGAAGAAACTAACCCACACAGTGCTTGATATGGCCATGTCTAAGTCTTTTCTGAGTAGCAGTTGTATCATTTTAATGTGTTCCTTTATCAATGCAGCAAATGTCACATCCCATCCTTAATGGGTTTCAGATTACAAATGATAGACTTAACTATTGACTCAGTATGTTATACCAATGTGCTGATTTTCTACAGAATGAATAGGCCACACTAGTTAGATTAAGGATCAGTCCATTGAATTTTCAGCTGTGCATTTCTAAGTCAGATTTAAAGTGAGCAAAAAGGTCACATTTTGTTGCAATTATTTGCTGTTTGGGAAAAGAACTAGAAATAGGTTTGCTGTAAATGGGGTACAGCAGACCATGGAAATTCAGCAGAGACGGGTGGTTTTGAGAGAGTTCAGCTTGTCACAAGGAAGAGGCCGAACTGTGCTTTTAAACTGTGATAATCTGCCTAGAGAGGTGAGGCTGCAACTGAAACAGGGTCATTTTGTTGTGCTCAGGATGTTCCCATAAACGAAGATCCTCTTACTGGAATGAAGCTAGTGTGAAAACATGTGTTAGAAATAAAAATACCGGTCACGTGTTGTATACCTTTCTGTATCTGTGCTGTTAATTACAGCTTAGATTACTAGAAGTGCGTTTTAAATGCTCTGCTTGTGATCTAGCCTTATCTTATTTTTGCTGGTTTTTCATATGTGTGCTAATGGCTTAGCTTTAGTTACAGGTGTAAACTGCTTTAAAAAAAGCTTCTGTAAAAGCAAAGGCAGAAAAAATTGCTCTCTTTTTTTGAAGAAGAGTTGTCATGTGGTGTCTGGAATGCAAACAGCAAAGGTATGAAGTCAAAGGAATGATCGTGACTAGGATGGTAGAAGCTCATCACACTACGTTTAACAAGTGAAAGCCAACATTATCTTTTGCACTTACTCTGGAGTTGTTATAGCTGCAAAGAACTAGCTGAGTGCTGAATCGAAGTGTTTAAAAATGGGGAAAGATTTTGACTGCTTTAATGTTCTGTAAAAGCATGTTTTTATGCATTTCAGTGTGGGATCCAAATTTAAATTGTCAGCATCCTTCCAAATGTGCATTAAAAGGCTTGGGAAAATGATGTGTTTGATACAGGATTTGTCAGAAGAGGGAATGGTGGCTTCTTTCTATTTTGTTAGAATTAATGTGAGACAAAGATGGTCTGAGCACCCTGTTAATGACAAAGAACTCCAAGATCTGTTTTTTCATGGCTTTAGCCAAATCACCTAATTTATCAGTCTTAAGTCTCTCCTTTGGTTAAATGCAGTAATAGCACTAACTTCGTTTGACTTTGGGAAGGAAATGATGGCAAAATGTGTGTGCATTTGCTGAAATTCCATGTGGTTAAAATGCAAAGTATGGTTATCATATGGCTTTGGTTCGGGGAACAATATGATCACCTAACAACTTTGTCTAGGCAATCCTGGTGACCAGAAAAGTTAGTATTTAATATCCAAAATCCTCTATTGAGGTTGTCTTTTGATTACATCTGCTTACATTAATTCTTGCTTTCTTTTCTTTGATAGCTAATGAAAGGAGAGGTTACCTGGTACTTTTCTGAGCGATGTTTTTACGTGGGTCTGTCCTTCTTCCCAGTATTCTGAAGAAAGTTGCACTTTTTGTTCATTTAGTTGCATCCACTACTGGCGTCTCCTGTGAAGCTTAGTCAAATTTTGTAGGTCAGATATATTGTCTATAAATTTTAGGTTGTGCAGTTACTCTGCATTTTATGCTGTCTTTTTTCCTTTTCCATGCCATTCTCCAGAAGAGAATGCCGAGCTAAGCCAAGCCAAGAATAACTTCAGAGAGTCACCTTGTACTGTCCCACTCTCTGATCTGGTCTGTTGGCTTTCCTTGTATAATCTTGTGGTAGAGGCCACATTTACATGTAACATTTTCAGTGAGAAACTTTAGTCTCTGATCTTTTCTCTGAATTGAAAGATGCTTTACCTATCACAGTAGGCTTCTGTAATTTACAGTTGTTGCTTTTTCTTTTCAGATGCAAGCTTCATCTCCTTGAGAAGAATCTCTCTGTATGTGCTGTTGTCTTAGGTACTGAAGTTCTCTTGCATCCTATACTTTACTTCCTGATTCTATCAATCACAGGACATAATAGTAATAAGTATGGCTTCTGCATGGAGATTCTCAGGTGCTGACTGGCATGAGCCACTGCTCTGTTCTTATTTTGATCTTTCTTCATCAATTTAATAGTGACATATTCTTCAGTGCATTTTCCTTTTCTCTGTAATAATTTACCTTTTTATTCATCTTTCAAAATCCATATTTTTGTTCTTGTCTTGCCTTAATTTTCCCCTTTTTGAGAATCTGACATCATTTTTTTCCTTCCTCAGGCTGATGAAATTCTCCCTTCATCTTATTACATCTCTCCAAGTTAATTTTAGCTGTCTGCTTACTGGAGATCAGTCTGCTTTTATCCAGCTTTACACTAAGTGGTATCTTCTGTGTGTTTCTCTCTCCTGGGACCTTTTCATGCCTTGAACTTTTGCTCTGTAGAGATGTCTGCTTCTCAGTTACAAAAAAGTCAGGTGTATTTTCATGCTGGCGGTTAGTATTTTATTGTCTTACCTACTTTCGGATGAGATAGATTCACATGATTTCTCCTAGTCTAAAAGGAAATGATGCTAGCATTCCCATTCTCTTGTGCTTGACTCTTTCTGGACAGGCATGTGTAACATTATGCCTGTCTCTTTTCCTTGCAGATTAATTTATATATGTAAATATGAAAATATTGCTTTGTACTTTCCGTACACACTTGTGCGTAACTTCTCAGTGGCTTTCTCCTTTCTCCTGGGTATCTCTTAAGAGTTTCCAATCTCTCCCATCCAGCCTCTTTCCTAATCTAATTTTATTTCTCTCATGATTACAGTCATAGGACACTTGATTTCCAGGCTTGGATGAGTGAAGGGAATTTGGAGCTTGTTAAGAAATTTTGGCAAGCAGTAGAGGTAATAATTTTCAATAGCTCCTCCAAAAATAGGCTGAGAAATCCTAAAACCAAATTCACCTCTGATGTAAGCGGCACCACTTATTTGAAGTAACCTCAGGAACAAAAGACAAAAATTGAGAGTGAACTGAGGCAGGTGCTACACCCATGGCGGATCAGAGCAAAGCAGTGCTACCAAAATGACCCTTCCTTTTGTCTTCACAATGGCTGTCACAATTTTGTGATTGTCCCCTGCACAAGTGGAAAAGGCATAGTGATGTGATGTGATGGAAGCTTCTGGGGACATGTTCCTTAAAAGTTGTCCCAAGGGTGTTGACTTCCTTAAGTATGAAGACTTTTCTGCACTGATCAACAGAAATGTCCAGGCATGGAGGAAGCCGTTCCGCCTTTTCTCCTGCAGGCCTTTCTGCAAAGCACTGTAAAAAATGTTACTGAGTGTTTCAGATATCAGAGGCACTGTCTGATCTAAAGTGTGTGTCGGCTCCAGTGAAGCAAAAAGGATGCATTTAAACAATGATAATTCCCTAAGAGAAATTTATAATCTTATCAAAGATCTCCATTTTTAAGCTTTTGTAGTTCTTTATCATGAAGGGAATTGGACGAGAGTGGGGAGACTGGTTTTACTGCTTGTTAACTTCTGTTAAAAGTTTCCTGTGTAAGTTAGAATAGGCTAGTAAATGCACAATTTGTAAAGGTTTTTAGGATCCTAAAAACAGATTGTTTCTCAGTGGAATTAGCAGAAGGGTAGGCAGCTAGCCTGAATGGATTCAAAGAATACCACTGGGACCTACCTGCATCAATATACGATGTGGCAAGACATCTTAAAAAAATCTGACATTGTGTCTGTAAAAGCTTCTTTCCCCATGGAGGGTGTGTTGTGGCTGCACAGAGATGCATTTGGGAAATACTTCAAGATTTATAGATGGAGGATGTTATACTGGAAGAGCATGAAGTGTTAGAATACAGAAGGGGTAAGGGCTTATATCTAAGATTAGAAATAAATAATTGGATACTTCCCAAAGTATGTGTTTGGTTTTCAAGAACCGCTGGGTGCAGTGTACCAGCAGGGCTCCCTAGAATTAGATTTTGATATGTGGCTGCCAGCAGTGACTTTTATTTATTCTTAAAAGAAAAGGCTATTTTAGAAATCAGCAACTCATTATAGTGCAAAAACAGTCTAGAATTAAACCTGATAGTGCAGCCACTACGGTTTGGCTCTGAGACAGTAGCTCGGAAGAGGGAGTTGGGGAAGGCATTGGAGAGGGGAAGAAGATAATTTTCACCCTCTGCATGAAGAATGTAAGCTCTTAGTCAGTGTTTAATATCTTGAAATCTGACATGGGTAACTATCCACTGGGGATGTTCAAAGACTATAATTAGGAAGTTTTTATGTGAGGAGAGCATAACTCATTGAAGTATTTGCAGGAAGGGTAGCTATGAAACATTATCACGGGTATTTTTTCAGTGTTTTTATCTCCAGTTTAACCTCCCATCTTACTGAATCACCTTCATTTTCCCTGTCTGATATAAAATGCATTAGTGAGTTCTGGCAAATATTCTAGCTCGATTGCAGCAAGGTGCTGGCTAATTTGCTGTGGTTCTTCACACTACCTGCAATAGTCAGTGCTCTGCAGCTGTAACTTACTGCCTTGCAGTGATACAGCAGACTCTAGTTGTAGGCTCTCAAAGTGCTTTATGTGCATTAATTAAACTTCCTAATAGCCTTCTGAGGGAGATTCTGACTTCGATAGACAGTAGATAGAGCTCCATGGGTAGTTATATGTAATTAATGCAGCTATTTATGCCTGAAAGCACAGTTTGGGAAAAATGGCAGAAGCTAGGCCTATCACTTGTTCATGTGTCCTACTCCCAAGGTCTTAACACTGTGACAACAGGAGCGCCAAAAATAGAAAGCAGGAGCCTTGGCTTTTGGGACCGCGTTTTCATCCCTGAACAGCATTTCCTCCTTTAGCAACTTTTTCTGTGCATCTCCGTTAGCCCACCTTTTTTTCCACCTTTGCTGCAGAGAAACAGTCAGTTCTCCCTAACTCAATTTTTAAATAAAAGGTAATTGGAATCATAAATCCCTTCAGTGGGCACTTGGGGTTGTTGCCTTCTTTCTTTTTAAGTTAGACAAAGTGAGAATCGTACTGAACTGTTTCTTGCCGGGGAATCAGTAGCGCATGAGAAGTAACAACGCTCAGGCCCCCCCCCCCCCCCTTTTTTATAGGATGCCATTGCTAGTGTGCAAGTCATGTTAGTCATTAGAGCTGGTTGAAAACTTTCATCAAAAACGCAGCCACCATTTTTTGTTTCCCTCCTCTCTCTGTTTCATGACCCTCTCTGTTGTTTATATGGATGTTCAGAAGATCACGTTTGTGCTCTTCAGAGGACCGGCACAGACGGCTCCATTCTAATAACTGTGGGATTTTCGTGTCAAGTCTAAAACAGATTTTTAAAACTATGCTATAAATACAGCAGAATTTGAGAAATGCGATTGCCGAAGGACTGCTCAAGCTGGTTTCCTGTCACTAGAGCTGACTGTCTTTAGCTGACAGCTGAGTAGTCATGTAACAGGTAAAGGAGCAATCCACCCCATGACAGTCTGACACTGCACACCCTTTCCTAGCACGGTAACCAGCTGCACAGCTGGGGACTGCTTGGACCTTGCTGATGGTGTGATGAGAAAAGGAGCTAATGAAAGCTCAGTTTGGCAGCGATGCCTTTCACTCCTCTGGAGAGGAGTTGCCCAGTTCCCGATATCGAGTGGCTGGATACTTACTGCCTAGCTGTGACATCGCTGTCACTCAAAATAACAATATACTGTCCACAAGTATTGTTCAATAACAGAAAAATTAGTTAATACCATACTGCTGTGTTTAGGGGCAAGAAGTAGTAGAGAGGTGCAGATTCTTTGCAGAGGTGTCTGCGGGTTTCTGAGGCATCTCCCCTGGCTCAGTTTGTCTTCGCTACCTGCTTCTGTCTTGTGAACTATGATCATTCCTGAAATAGTGTGGTGGTATCACTCCAGGGGAATCCCTGCAGGCATTTTCTCCCATTCATTCAGCTTTTTCCCCTGGAAGGATAATCTGGTCCATATTTAGCACAAGGTGATCTTGAGTAATTTATGCCTCTATCTTGACTACAGAAAACAGACATCATAACTGCTTTTGAAAAAGCACACAGGACTGCTTCCTGAATTTACAGACAATCTTTCCATTGACTTAACGGTTGAAATTGTGTTCAGTTTATTTGTGTAGTTGTTTCCAGTGATTTAGACGGGACTGGTCACATGAGTAAGACAGATCTGACAGCAAGAAAAAACAGTTAATTGGAAACCACGTGGTCCTACAGCGACCCTAGAGATCACCTCCTAAGTAGGAAGGACTTTTGTTGGATGTGATATTTATGCTCAGCTCAAACAATGATACCCAAAAGCATGGGTAAGGTTGTTCTAAAATGGAGACTGTTCCAGAAAGTGGTGTTCATCCACGCTAAGCAGCTTTCTTGTTTCTGTTTTGGAACTATTGAATACATGTGGATCAGATTCTGCTTCTCTTATTTACTCATCATAAGAATATGTGGGAGATTTTGACTCTGTGCTATTAAAAATCATAGGTTTAATTACAGTTTTTTTGTCCAGCTTCTTTGGTATTATTTCTCCTGTCAGTGATTATATTTTTCTGTTGTTACTTCCTGTGCTAAACACAGCATTGTTTATCACATTTAAGCATTATATTTTGTCCAGACTTGGAATTTCTGCTGTCATTTGTCAGTACAAGACTGTTATTATGTTACCATCTTTTTATAGTCTTTTGAAGAATACCAGCCCTTGCTTCAAGCTTTATTTTTGTGTATTTAAAAGGCCGATATGTTGTGGGCTGCTTTGGCTTTAGGTCAGAAAAAAAATTAATGAACAGTCTAGGGACCTCAGGGTTGAATGATAACTGCTTGTTAGTCCCCTCTGCAGCTTTTCTCTCTACTCCTTTGTCCTGATAGCAAGGAAGAATTCAACTAAATGGGAGAATATCTTTATTTTCCTATTTACTCAGCAAAAATCTCATTCCAAATGTAATGCTTATCTGCAGAGTTCAAGAAAAATCTACTAGGATAATAAATTATGTTTAAGCTCATAGACAACTTTCTGGTACCTTTCCTCAGTTTAGGACCATGTCATTTCACCACTACATCCTTAGGCCAGTATCCTCTCAAACATTCTTTAAGAGTTATCATGTTGGGTGAACTTTGGACAATTTAGTGTTTGCAAAAGAGTATGAGAATCTGATCACAAATCAGTATATCTGTTCTGATCTATTAGATGAAATACCAGTCATTTAATTTTCTCTTTTTAATTAATAATTACAGTGTGTTCATACTGTCTTTCAATTCACATAATTCAAGAGCAAATGATGAAAAAGATCATAGGTAACTTGATTTATTGCACTGCCAAAGCAGAATTGTTCCTGGTGTCATATTTTCCATTGCTTTGCGCAATGCACTTTTAAGTGACTTGAAAGACAGATTGCCCATAATTTCCTCTTTCTCTCTAGGTATAGTTCAGCTTCTTAAATGACTTTCACTAAAAGGCTCATTCGTTGCTGCAGTAAGCAGTTCATCAATGTTCTTGAGTTGATCAAGGGATGAATCCATATATTTCATACAATAGTGAAGCAGTTTATAAACCTTTATGGCTGGATGGTGCAACTGAAAAAGAAAACATATGACCCCTTGACTTACAAGACTTAGAAAAGGTAGTAGAGACATTGCTCCATGAGCGTTAGCCATGTAGTGGTGCAACCTGTGTCTTGCTGCTTTTCCCAGCAGAACCAGCCAAGTGGGTAAGCTTATGCTCTAGGGGTTTTAAAGGGTAACAGGACTATTGGTGAAGACAGCCTGGAAGACTTCTGCCTCAAGTCAGCAAGACTCTCTACTCATACTCTCACTGCTCGCTCCTTTAAAGCTATACACAGTCTTTTAGGTAGTTTATTAAGTGATTGTTTTTAGGGTTTGGCAGTCGACATGGGGCTTTCCAACTTCCAGTGAAAAATTCAATGATGAGTAGATTGTCAGCAGGAAAAGTTGTGGGTTCTGTGCCTTGTTATGGAAGTGGCCATGTTCCAAAACCATAATTACTGGACTCCTTGTAATCCAGAGAGATGGTTTAACAAAGAGATGAGTCCTTTCCCTTTTTATAACTCTTAATCTACAGGGACAAATGGACAATCCAGCCTAGTCATATAAAGCCTTCTTAATCCAGGTAAAAATTCTCCCTCCTCCTCTCTTCTTTTCCAAAGTCCACCAAGCTTACATCTTTAACTAAACCTTTAATTGCATAAGATTTATCCAGATTATTTTTATTCTGTTTACTATACTTTCCCCCAAATTACCTTCATAATGTCTTCCAGAAATAATTTCCCATGTAAAACTGCTTCTAAGTAGAAAGTTTCTATTCCCTCTTCTTTTATTTAATAGAGCAAAACACATTAAAGAAGTATAAAACTTGAGCCACTGTAGTTCACGTTGTCACATAAACCAGCTAGCACAAGTGATTTCTGAAGTATGTAAAATCCAAGGTTTATCCCATTTGATTAGCAGATCCATCCACTATGCTTTATTCTTCCTGTCCCTGTGGAAACGAAGATGTTTCACAGCCTTCACAATTTTGGCCAGGTAATTATCTCTGTAGGAAAAAAAAAGGAGGGGAAGAAAAAAAAGGAAAATGATTTATACTTGGTTTGAAAAGACAAAAGAGACAGAGGAAATGTTAGGTATTCATTCCCATTTGTTCTCATCATTAAGGAATTGTGCTGACAAAAGTACTTCAGTCATGAAGTGAGAAGAATTGAAGGTTGAGGAGAAGGCAAAATAAATAGGACTCTGAGCGTGGGATGTGACTGCGGCTTGGCATATTGACTGGGAGGAGGTGAAGGGATGAGAATTGCTGGCTTGGTTGCTGATTGTGTACCTTGCGCAGTGACACAGGGTTAAGTACGTTCTCCACTCATCAGCATGCCCAACTGTAGGACAGTTATGCGTATTACCTTATTTAACAAGGGGTTCTGGTGTCTATTTGTAAAATGCTTCGGAAACTTTAAGTGGAAAGGGTTGTAGGTAGATAGATGGATATAGACATAGACATGCACCACAGCCTAGTGCCGTTGTGGGAACGTAGAGTTACTGCCGCCATAGGAATGCTGGAAGAAACCTACCAGGAGCTGTAAAAAGGCAGTAATTCCGTGAGGCTTTTTTAATTATTTGCTAAATATACTTCTTCAGCTTGGCAGTAAAAATGGGGTGTTATACAGTTTAATCCATAGGAGTTTGAGAGAGAAGAAGAGGAAGTGTTGGGGAAGATGGGGCATTTGTTTGTTTACTCTTTAAATTCTTTTTGTATTCCTTTTAGAGACTCTTGTCATTAGAGTCAAACTTCATTCTTTGCTCTTCTGGAGCCTCAGCAATTTCCTCTGTGTTAAGTCACTGGCTTTTTTGCAGTGAAAGATTTTCAATAGCCAAAGATTACATCCTGAGGGGAAATAGAAGGCTCTTCATTGAAGTCAGACTATTGGGTGGATGGATGGCTGGTCAGCTCCAGGATGGCACTTTTCAGATTATTCTCATAGCAGCTCTTCTCTGAACACTCACTTCTTCATCCTACTGCTCATCAACTCCATTTGCAAATCACTTAGTTTTTAAAATATTTGTAATGACTCTGTCTTAAAAATATTCAAGCTATAGTGATCCGCCGAAAATAACACCAACCTCCTCTTCTGCAGCATACCCCTGCTTTGTATCTTCTGTATGTTTTTTTCATTTAGTTCTTTTCTTTTTTTTTCCTTTTTCATCCTCAATTTCAGCTGTCCTTGTGACAGTAGTGTTGGAGTAGAAAGCATGAAGTGGAATAGCTCCCTTAGTACATTTTTGCTGCACAATTCAGAGAGAGGCCTATTGCTGTGTATGTCAGCAGTGAAGCAAGCAAGAGGTAGCAGACGGCATGAAGGGAGAGCTGAGGAATCATAAAGATACAAGGGAGCCGTATTTCTCTAAGAAAGGTACATAATGTTGTCAAAAAGTAATATGCAGGGAGAGGAAGACACAGTTGGGGACCTGAGGGAAATGTCAGTCAGAGCTTGAAAGTGGACTAAACACCAGTGGTAAGCAGTAGGCTTTTAAGACTTATTTCAGTAAAGCCGATGTCCTCTGACCTTCTTTTATGCTTTATCTCCGAGATCTCTGATGTCTTTGCTGTCCTCGTTGTTACTCTTGCGTGTTCAGACATCCAAGGCTTAACCTAAGAGGGAAGAAACATGGGAAGATGTCTGGGAGAGAGCCCTGACCCAGACTGAGCCTCCTTGGTGGAGAGGGGCCCATGGAGAGCTGCTGCCTACTGAGGCGGACCTTTGGCTCCTCTACACCATGAGCTAAGAGACCCAGGTTTCTAGGTCAAAAGGTGTACAGACTTCTCAAGTATTTTGGACAGTTGTGGTAGACCTGCAGCCTGTCCTATGCTGTTAGATAATGGGCAGGGGAGAAAGCTGCAGTGCTGTGCTGCGGCTGGGGGACTGCCCACCTTACCTGGCCACTCTGGCTGCATCTGCACTGATAAATTAAATGTGCCCAGAGTCATTCTTTGGCCCTGAGGACAGCTGGCTGGGCGCAGTCCATGCCTATACAATGAAACTTTTTCAGCTTCTGGAAGAAGATGGCCACATGCAAACTGTCTCCTGGGGGTGGTGTCTGCTCCTTGCTGATTCCCAAACCATGCCTGAGAATTGTCCAAACCAGCCCAGTGACCATTCGAGCAATTTAACAGAATCGATGATTGATTTCCGGTGCCTGTGGGTGTTCCCTAGCAACATGTAGCTTACCAGTACAAACGTGGCCCAGGGTGCCAAGTAGCTGCATTTTCTGCAGAGTGCAGAAAGGGCTGGAAAGCTGGTGTTGCAGTGATAACGTGAGGTCAGACATAGGCAGTGGGGGTGCACGGTGAGACTTGCTGATCTTGGCAGTGCCACTACCGTGTTTTGGGCTGACTTTGCTTAATTGCTCCATCATTTGGAATTGAAAGTTTTGGCTGAGTTTTGTTTTTGAGTTTCTGCACTTCGTTTGTGCCCGAGGAGTTCAAACCAGTCTGCAGTGAACAGAGACGGATTGCTATGTCTTCTTCAGTAGAGTTGTTCAACTTTTCAGACCTCTCTGAAAAAGGAAAACGGGATTCTTGGGATTTTATTCTGTGAGGATCAGACATAAAACAATGCTTAATGGAGGTACTTCTTATTGACTGCACGAGGAGCTGTGCTTGCTAATGCCGTTATATGAATTTGATCCTAATTCCTGGTTGTAGTAGCTCTGTAAACAAATTTATACCGTAGTTTATTTCTAACTAATTAAAGTCTTATTTAAAAATATGAGTCATTTGTACACCAGAATGATATATTTATTTATTTTAAATCACAGAGACAGGCATTTCATACTGAGATCTGCTGCCTCTGTAGTGTGATTTATTATCCAAAAAATAATCTGGGCTTGCTTCTCTGTGAATCCAAGCATCTGTGACATTACTGTTACTGCATTTTATAATTGGTACTTGATAGTTTAAGTGGATAATCAGCTAAGACATAAATGCAGCTTACCAGGAAACAATTGAGAATTTAGGATAATAAGGCTGATTAGACACTGTGTTACACCGGTCTCATGCTAAGATAATTCTACTGAGTTGAAGTTGTACAAACAATACTGTAAGATACACAGTGGTCAGGTGGACCCCCTTCACATACACTTCACTGCCTGTCTTTGAGCAGGCACAGCTTAAACGGTGAGCTCCCGTTAGTGAGAAAGACTGCATGATCCCTCAGTCTGGGTTCCCAGGCAGTACCTCCTAGTGACCTGAGCAACTTCTTTAATAAAGAAGTTTAAAATGGGTTAGTAACATCACATAGCAATCAGTATTTAAAACATTTTCTTCTCTTATCTAGGCTTAATACTTTAGATCGAAGTCTGACAGGACAAGCATCATGTCCATCATTACATAAACCTGGTGGCCTTCAGCATTCACTGGGAATGGTGGTTTGCTGCGAAAGGACGTGTTAATGCTCTGCTGGGTGACCGCATGCACTCTTTTGGTGGGCAAGTGCAAGATTGCCAGTGTGAGATGTGTTCAGGCTTGTAATTCATGGCCCTCAGGGAACCATGTGGTCCCCTCAAGAGCTGTTTGGGGAAAAGGTAAACAAAAGCAGCTTCAAATTACCTTCATAACTCCCAGACACAAGGCTTCATAGGAACCAATTTAGTCCATGGCACAGAAGAGAGCAGCCTTACGCCAGGGTATCGAAGGGAGGTGAGACAGAGCCTGGTGGGGCAGACGTTGCTGGGCACAGTTCCTACAGCGTTATTTGTGGCGGAGGAAGGAAACCTTGCATAGCGAGGGCTCGCTTCTGCTTACCAAGGGCTCATCCTGGCACCGTTTCCCTTGCATGCTGCTACGGATGTGAGAGCCAAGGGAGAGGGGGTTCAGTGATAATAATGCCCATTTTTCCTAGAGTGCACAACGCTTCCCTGATACCAGGCAGTACTAGTTTTACTACGTAGATTGACCTGGCAGATTCTCACGTTGCTTCGAGAGCTGTGTGGATCTGTTCGTCGGATTCCTCCACACTCGTCGGGCTCCCGCAATCCACGCACTCTGGTGAGCAGTAAACGCTCTCTCCAAAAGTGCCGGCTAATCCCTGGAGCGCCCATCTCTTTGGCGCTGGCCTGGTGTCGCTGTTTGGCATGCCCTTGACAGCTTCAGTGTCACCGGAGCAGCAGCTGGCTCTGTGTGTTCAGTGGCCATGTGATGGTGAGTTAGGATACGTTAGACATATGCTATGTGTCCAGGGCTATTAAAGGATTAATTTACATGAGCCATGCAGCTGAACTGAAGCTAGTGATCCAAGGCTTATAGTCATTACTCCACCATGCTTAAGCACCACAGACTACTCATCTTATTCCGTGTTTATTTCTCCTCCCATTAATTTACTGGAAAAAGGAATAAAATAAAACAGCCTCCAGTGGGAAAAGGCACCTGTTTATTCTCTAATTTTCTGTTAAAATCTGAAGCAGCTTGTTATCAGCCTTGTTACCTACAGGAGCAAATTTGAGAGATGGTTGTTTTGTTCGTCCATTTGTCTGTCAGTGCTTTCCAAGTGATTTTTGCAACCAAATTTGACAAAGATTAGAAATTCCTGTAAATTGTATGAAAATCTCTACCTGAATGGGAGGGAAGGAAAGACTTTGATTCCTCCACCGAGGGAAAGGCAGGCAAAACTCAGCTGTTGGACAGTCGGTCTAGCAGAAGGCAGCTGGCAAGGCTGTTCGGTCTGTAGCTTGGAATTAGCCACTGCACCTTTTTCTTGCTGACGGAAGACTTCAGCGAGGACTCCGTGGGGCATCGCTGGGGTTATTAAGGAAAAGAACATTGCTATTTAGGAAGCTAGGCTTCTGCTGGAACAATTGCTAGTGGAACAACATGTTTTTTAAAGGAGCATTGCCAGATTTCTTCATTATCTGTTGTTTATATATTGGATCATTAGTTTATCTGTTTACAATAGTCTTCTGCTTTTCCTTGGTGATCCATTTTTTTTCCATACGAGGAAGGTTATTTCACTGTGTCTCCTCTTTTGTCCAAGCTTAGAAGGGATTACTTTTTGCTTTCTTTAAACTCAGTAGATAAAATTTGTGTTTGTTAAGATGAGTTTTTTAAAATATTTTGTCTGCAGAAGCATGACAGAAGTTCTGGTAACTGACAGTCCAAGAGGTCTAGGTCCCGTTTGAATTTTTGTTTTGATGCTGGAGTGATTTCTGTAAAGGGGTGGCTCTGCTCCCTTTTAACAGTTTTGTCATTGACAAAACGGTTGAACTGATTTGATTAATATCTGGTAAAACTGGTGTCATCCTTACCCCATGGAAGATAAAAGCCTTCACATCCTTGACTTACTTCTTGGTGATAACACAATGCCATTGCCATCAAGGTTGGAAGACCCCCAAAGTCTCCTGATAAATACCAGCTAGGCTTTTCCCTAAATTACAGCTGTGGCGGCGGGGCTGCCTGGCTATGAGTCAGGAAGACTGTGGTATATTGATTTTTGTCCATTTTTTTGGATGCCAAACTGCATATCTACCTGACCTCCTATCAAGCTGCTATTCCTGCTTGAGTTTTTAGCAGTTTAGTAGTTTAAATTTCTAGTAAACAGTTTTTTCCTTTTTTTCACATCTTTCTGTAATGTTTCTTTTATGTGTTTTTATGTATGTATTTATTTGTTTATTTTTCATCCACGGCTGTCTGAAGAGCAGCTGAAAGCAGAGCATAATCCACCCATGTCATCACACAGCATTTTCCAAGGGGAAAATGGAAAATCCCATTATGATAGTCATAGCACAGCTGCATATTTTAAACCCTATTGCAGCTCTGAATGAATCAGTTGTAAGATTTAAATAAGGCTAAAATCTTTTTATTGCAGCCAGACACATAGACACACATTGAACATGGCCCTGCCACTGTTACCGACATAAAACACTGGGAAAATGTCATATTTCATGGAGCAGTTAAAACCAAACAGTAGCCATCTCAGCCTGGCTGTCACGCTTCTATTGTAACAATGTTTGATGATGCCTACAGCTTTTATTGATGACCCTCACTACCAATATAAAATGTATTTTCTTCTCGTAAGTGTATTATCAAGCTGACATGACCCCCTTTTCCCCCCTTCCTTCTCCACACCTAAAGCAGCTTTGCACAGTAAATTGGTTGAGGTAGTTCAGGTAGTTTTAAAAAAACATCACTAGGAGGTAAAAAATACAAGATCAAACTAACATATCTTACAGTTCCCCTCACACAAGAGCGTGTGACACAGAGCTTTATGAGAAGGAAATGTCAAGTCCAAATGCTTACGTGGCAAGAAAAGCTAGTCCAGCTCACGCTAAAGACCATAAATGCTTTTCTGTTGTCTTCAGAAAGAATTGGACAACATTCCTAAATGCTTAGAAAGCAGAGATTTGTGAGAGATGTCAGTTTTGGTAGCGAAATAACAACAAATCACTTGAAAAATCTGGGCCTTTGCCATATGCTTTCAAAGGAGGTATATCAAGCTTATAGTTAAATAGCCATTTCTAATATGATCAGTCAAAGATAGTACTAAAACAGTAGAGTTTGGTTAAGTTCACAGAGGCCAAATTGGCAACAGCCAATAGGGTAGGAGGGTCTTTTGGATGATTTTTGGCACCTCCTATATCATAGTTCTAGCAAAGTTGGAAATACTGTGTGAATAGTGTTCCTATGAAAAGTTAGTATTTTACTTGCAGCCTGTCAAGAACAGAGAAATCTGTAGACTGCTAAAATGAAAAGCAAAGGAAATAAAATTGTTTGCTTTGCTTTGCTGCCTGAGGACACAGTTTGCTTTGAACACTGGACTGCGTATTATTCCTTATTAAAAATGCCCAAATTATCCAAAATGTGTCTTAGCTACTAGATTTTGAGGAAACTCCACAAGATTGAAAGAGTTTAGAGATGTCAGCTGAAAGGACACTTCATCTTGGGATGGAAAGTAGTTTGGGTGTTATCAGATGGGAAACTTGATTTGGTTAGGAAAACTAATTTGCATGCCAGGCACACTCATGCCTGGAGTTTGATCTGAAAGGCTACTGGATTTGCCATCAGAATTTAGTCCTGGGTTGGGTGAGGGAAGGAGCAAGCTAGATACTTTTCCTAGCTTGATGGATGAGTAGCTTCTCTGGGGAAAAAATGGCTGACTGATTTCCTTTTAAAAGCAGTTAATGTTTTTCAGGGCCTTTCCTAGGACCTTTACAAGCAAAGGATGCATACTGAAGGAGGAATCTTCAGTGTCTCTGCTTCACATGAACCAGTATGGAGTGGTGGGTCTCTAAATGAATACCTGGCTCTTACTACGCTATGAGCCACGGCCAGCACACATACAGCATTTCTGCGTGTTTCTAGAGATGTTGAAGGTACGGCACTTCGGTATGTTCACTCCACAGAGCAGGTCTTGTACAGCTGATCTGTGCACCTACAGTTGTCATCTGCATTTCATATATCAGCGAGTTCTCTCTGACTAGGACTGCTCAGTGTCCAAAAATTCCAGACAAATAGTCAGATCCTTCTTTTTTTTCTGTCTGTACAACGTTACAAGCAGTAAAAAGAGGACGTAAGGAGGAAAACTTAGACATAGAGTAGCCCCAGTTGAGGCCATCTGTTGTGATGTGCCTTGGTTTCAAACTGTTATTGCCAGGTACGATAAGGCTGATAATCCTCAAGAGGTTTAAAATATCTTTGATTGCAAGGCATTCTCCAGTCACCTTGGCTGCAGGTGGAGAAACCCAAGCTCCTATTACCCGTACTCCCCCGTGGACCGTGCAGGTCACAAATAGGAACGTGTTGTCTCTTGCTGACTGTTGTGCCAGCTTGGTGTGGGCTCACCTGGGAAGTTCAGATGGTGGAACCGCAGGTGTTCTCGCCTGTTTTGCCTGAGAAAAAAGCAAGTGGCTTGCCAAGCTGTGCTTCCTTTAATCATGTCAGCATTCCACCTCCTGTGCCCAGAATAACCAGAACAATGCTGGTTAACTCTGACTGGTGAGCATTATCCTGGACATTTGGATGATAAAAGAGAACTGTTCATTTACCATGTCAGCAGCTGCAGTGTGACAGTTCAGTCTTTGAGGATGAGAAGAGCACATGATGGACACTAATTGGAAGGTTTAGACAACTGAGCAATCTCTGCCTTGAATTATAACCTTGTTCTGTGCTCTGCACAGCATCCGTGAGATCAAGGCAGAGAGCCTCGCTGAGAGCTAGGAGACAGTTCAGAGACTGCACATATTCTTTTGGCAACCCTTGAAATGTCTCATATTGAATAACCACTGCCAGGGATGAGTGGCAGAAGTGCCTCTTGTATGCATCTACCTGAAGAAGAGGAATAAGTTTTGGCTTGCTTTTGGCCTGCTTTTGACATGCTTTGCCTCTAAGCTAGGTGGTGTTAGCTTTGCACACACTGCAGATCTTTATGAATTCAAAAAAGAACGAAGCCTAAAGGCCTGAACAGACTGATTCTTCACATGTGGAGTTTTGCAGAGACTGCTTTATAGACCCTTTTTTTAGATAGTCGTGAGCTTAGCAAGCCACAGTACTTAGGAATTTGCAGGCAAAATGAAGACACCAAATGCCAGAAGTAGACAGTGAAAACAATTATCTCACCTTGAGACATGAAAAGGGAACACTTCAGTGATCAGCAGCTTGGTGACAACAAGTTGCCAGATAGTTGCTTTTCTTCTCTAGAGCTTTTCAAGCACTGCAGGGCTGTGAGCAGGGTGTCAGGGGTGGAAACCAAGCATCAGTTTTAGCGGGACGTTGTCTCCAGTCGTGATGGTCACACAAGGGCAGACAGGGAGGAGGCAGGAGCAGAAGCAATAGGCTGATGGAGAATTACCTCACCATTCTCCCAGGATGGCAGCGTCTGAGATGGGGAACAAGAAGAAATGCTAGCTATATATTGCAATACACAAGCCGGGTCCTTTCCTCTGCTGTTCTCGGGAGCATATGCTGACTGGCTGCAGAGATAGGGATGCTGAGTCTTGGCCACTTTTGGTGGTTTCTTGGGTAGACCAGTTCAGTGAAGAGATCCTGTCTTTCCTGTGTATTCCCTTGAAAGAAGTCCTTGGCTCTGCCCTCCTTTTCCTTGGTAGACATACAGCAGTCTGTGGTGAAACATAAATTTATATGATTGTCCTGTGCCAAAAATCTGTTCTGTTTTTTCAAAATGTGGCTAGAGTGATTTCAGAGATGTGTTTCTTTTCTGTAACCTGCTCGTGGGTCATTTTCGTGCCCTAAAGAACACATTTTTTAGTGTCCTGCTTGGCAATGTCCGTGATACCCCTTTCCAAATGTGTTGGTTTCTGTGTTTAAAGATGGTAAATTTCTTAGTCTTGGCCTTCTCAGCGGCCTGTCCAGCACAGATCCCCACCTGCAAATGTGACAGTAGACAAAGCACAAGGCTAGCAGGAAAAAAATAAATGTGTTTGCTTGGGATCTTGCTCCTTGGGCATAGGAGCCCCAAAAGAGAGAACCAGCATTTAGCAGGCATATAACGTCTGGACAGCGTGACCTTCGAGGTACGGGCTGATTGTGGACTTGAAAGTCTTTCAGTCCATACCTTTGAGGTATGGACTTTAAAGGCAAGATGCAAAGTGGGACAAGAACACATACACACAAAATAGGTATTTTGTAATGTACCTCATATAATTCTGTACTCACTTTTGACAGATGTAATGCTCAGGACATTTTGATACAGGACTGATGTTGTTATTTGCATGCAGTGCATTTTACATTGATATGGCTAGTGTCAGTTACCCATGTAGATGAGCTTTTAGCATCAGGTAGTTATAGTGAGCAAGGCTATTTTGGGGGACTTTATATATACATCTCTTACTATATAGGGAAAAATGGTATTTTTTTAATAAGATATACATAACAATTTTTCTAACCTAGTTATCTAAAACACAGGTCTCATTTTCATGAGAGTCCCACAGCATTAGAGGCTAGAGTATTTATGCGCAACAAAAAGTCTTTCATTGCTATGTATGACTCATCTGAGTATGAAATGTTGACCTAAAGCCTTGCTTGTGTTTCTGCTTGTATATCCTGGCAGTAGAGTAGCTGTTGTTGCTGCTGCATGAGTAACAGAGGTTTCCTATTACCATCTGTCATGTCATACTTAGAATTTTCAAGATCTAACTAAGGCCCTCCTGGTGCGATTGACTTAGACTCATGATTGACATTAATAGCTATTTTTAAAAGTCAAAAAACAGGCTTTATTTCTGACAAGGGGAACACGTTTGATTGATACTGAACTCATTACAATCATTTACTAGAGGCCAGGAGTCCTGATACAGTGATACTTCTGACAGCTCTGTTTCCGCATGCACATTTACAGCTGCAGTCTGGCTGCAGTGGGGCTGCTCTGAAACTCAGAATTTAATGTCAAGTTTTGGGGGTTAGAGAAGGGAACAGGCACCTGCAGAGAAACTGAAAACCCCTTCTAGACAGCCATTGTCTTTTTATGGAGTGGGGGCAACATAAATGAAATGTAAATCTTAGGTGTTGACTTTAGCCATTTTTTTGTTCACAGGAATAGATATGCCTTCCTTCTTTAAGCTGCTGTGTGCTGGCATAGGAATGCACAGGGAGCTGAGACTCCTTCTGCATGCTGAAAACTATCAGAAGATGCTCTGCAGTGGTACTAAATCCCTAGCAGTTGCAAAAGGTTCATTACATGCTTGAGAAGGGCAGACTTTTCAATTAGCCTTACTTCTGTCATTCGTGCTTGGTCACCTTTTATTTAATTTATAAAAAACAGTCATGAGACATGGAGCCAAAAATTTGTGATTCATCTTTGTAACGAAGCTATAAATAAAATGCTTTAACCAAAAAAAAAAAAAGCAAACACAAACTTGCATGAACTATATTGGTAGAAGTAAATATTGTACTAGCCTTAGTTGTATTGATTACAAAAAGAAGAAGGGACAGTTGTGAATGAAGTCCAAAGGACAACAGCTGTGATCTGAAAAATCAATGTATTAGAATAAATTGTGTAAAACAGTGGCAGGAATTGAAAAGGATGTGTTGTTGAGAAAATTATTGAAAGCAGGCATTGCACTACAGAACTTTGCTCCTCTGTGCAGTAGTTTACCTCTTTCTGTACATTTTTAATCAGTTACTCACAGTCCTCCAAAACCTAAAGGAAATTTTGAAACTGTATTTTTTGTTTGGCAAATTTGACTTTTCAGTACTCAAAATGCAGGACAACTTTAAGATCAAATGATGACACAGTAGTGTCCATGTCGGACCCATAGAATCTGCCCTACTATTTCTGTGCAATGTTAAGGAGATTTTTGGATGATTATGAGCCTCAGGTTCTCATCCTTATAATGGTTTTTTTAAAAGGCTTCCCTTCCACCACTCTGTGTCTCATTTATGTAAGGTTGGCAGTTTCAGGGCTGGACTGATGGCAAAGCAAAAACAGAGCTCTCCTCTCCTCTGTGTGAGACATGGAATAAATAATAATCAAGGGTGCAGACTGGATGAGCTCAGTAATTCTACATAAATAAATAATGGGATAAAATCACGTTTGTGTGAAGTCAGAGGCAATTTTAGCTCTAAGCCAAGTGTCATATCTTTTAATGAAACACCTTACAGAGATGTAAGTTTATGTCATAGTTTGTGAAATAGCAAGCTGTGAGAGGCATGAGTTCTTCTTACAGTACCATCAAACAACACGATGCATGAGTAGAATTGCTCAGAATTGACTACAACTCCTTGTATCCAATGCAACTTTTTATATGAAGCAAAACTTTAAAGATGCATTTGCCATTACAGCCCTCTGTCAAAAGATGAGGCAGGATGGACTGGTCCTGCAGTCTCTGGGAGCACCACTAGTATCTAGCTGACAAACACTGTAGGTTTTCTGGCAAAAATATACTCATGTCTCTGGCAAACCAAAAAGCTCACATTTGAGTAAGTACACTGGATAATGGTGCCTGCAAGCAGGTAGCACAGCCTGCAGGATGCATGGGCAAACTATCATTTGCGTATGTAAACAAGGGTTTCTGATAATATAACTAATGGGCACACATTTTGTAGGAATTTGTTGGACATGCTTGTGAAAATGTGATCTTTAAGTCAGTAGCCTCTGTGATTAAGGTTGCATTTTCGTTTTCATTAAAGCTAGACTTGACTTGATTTTGCATGAATATCACTGAAGAAAGAATGTAACCGTTCTTTGAACCTATCAAATTTTGTCCTTTTTTTTACTCCCCATCACTGTACTTTAAAAAAATGACAAAAAAAATTAGCAGAGTATTTCTTACCAGGAATTTTAATTAAATCTCTGCTAAACTTTCCTTCTTTGAGCTGACTTAGCACAGTGCCCCAGCAGCTCTGTACCGTTCACTGGCTGAATGCAAGTTTGAAATGCAAAGAATGTGTTTGTTTTAACACCACTGGCCAGGAGTAGAAAAGGGAATGTAATTCTTCTCTCTCAGCATAATTCAGTGTGCCCAGTTCTTGGGGAGAAAGCATGGGAAGGAAGGGTTCTCAGTTTGGAAGGGATTTCTTTTTTGTCTCTGACTAGTTTTTATTTCAGATCCATAACCAGATGAGATTCCCAACCTGGATGTAAAGAGAGAACCGTATTTTGGAGAAAAAATAAGTGGGAATAGCTGGGGTCAAAACTTACAAGGGTTTCCATACACAATACAGAATATTATTTTAAGTACATGAGTGAATGTGTTTCTGTAAAATCTGTAATATGACTGTTGTGTCTTTTTTGTCATCAGATATTCAAAAGCTTGAAAGTGAGGTACAGAAGGGTAGACATTTTTGATCAAAGTTGGTTTTGTTTCTTTTTTTGATTAGAAAAAAGCCCTAAATGAAAGATACAACTATTAATTATATATTGCATTATCCTCTGTAGCTGTGGAGAGTGTTGGAGAAGGCTCGTGTAATTTATATCTACACGGAAAGCAAAAGTTGAGTTACTAGCTGAAGGTTTCCTACCCGAGGACACACCACGCACATGCTAGCGTGGGTAGCATTGCTGTGGCAGCCCAGTGGCCATGGACCTGATGGTCTGCAGGGCACTGGGAGTCCGCGAGCTGCTGCTTAATGGTTCCACAGTAGAGATCAAGTCCCTAAGCAAGTCTGTTGTCAGGAGCCTTAAATTTGCTTTTGAGGCAGTCACAGCTCCATTGGAAAATACTGAGGGGTCTGTGAATAGAGAAGGGTTGAAAATCACTTGTTCTCTAGGTATGCTTGTGAAGAAGAAGTCAGATAAAAGCTCTCAAGCTGAGTTATTTTAACAATTGGCTCCGTGTGTACAGTGGAAAACAAAATGCTTTTCTTCTGGCTTCTTCATACGAGGAACATACAGGCACCAAGTAACTTAGATTTTGACTTGTGGGGCAAAAAGCCCTGATCATTCATGAGAGCTTTCCTGCATGTCTGATCTGTTTTGAATTATTCTAGCCAACAGACAGAATGCTTTTATGAACCGCCATCAACTAAAAGGACCTTTAAATCAATTATTTAAATAGCACACACTGCCCTGGAACAACCATTAACTTCAATGTCTTTTCTAAATAGATTGTACACCAGAGACAAATCAAAGTCTCTGTATGCTGTTAGTGTGATTTATGCTTAGAGTTGTACATAACTTCAACAATAATATTTGCATACTTAATTCTAAGCATTGCAAGTGAAGCTTTTTAGTCATTCATTGTTACTTTTATTCAAATGATGTGAGATATGACTAACAACAAAGACCAAGTTTCAATGGCTGGGGCAGGTTGATACAAAACCGAGGCTTTCTTGAACAGACTCTATGTGCAGCTGAGATAAGTTTCATGCCTAAATTGTTGTTTAGATGTTAAATGCTCATCTTGCCTAGAGACTGAAGTGATCACATGTACAAATATTTGTAGACTGTTTCCTGGACTGAATGATTGGTTCAAAACTGCACCGGAAAGTACTGATAGCTTAGATTTTTTAGGAGATATCAGTATGCTGAATAATCTATTGTTTTACTTTCATTTTCATAGTTTTGAGATAGTTGTTGCCAATTTTTGTGTATTAAGATTGTAGGACTTTTTCTTCTTTGGCTTATTGTCTATTCTTATTTGACTTTCATATTGAATGAAGAATACTTATGAGCCCAGGTTTTTCTATATGGTCCCTTTGAAGAAACAGGTTACTATAACATTATGGGAGTCTATATCTTCTATAAATGCTGTATTTTGAGTACATGAGCTATTCAGAGTACCAGAAGTATTTTGTGCAAGTTATCCCATGTCTTCATGTAGCCACTTTCTTCTAGAGGAAGATAGTAGTAGCTTCTGAGGAGAAGGGGACTTAACAGAGAGATCTGTAGTAATTGCAATCACTCCTGTGGTTGTGTCTTAATTTGTTCACTGAAGACCTTAGCCCTGATCAGCATGAGGTAAGTACTATCTGTAAGATCTCTTCCTTCCATATCTATTCTTCTAATGTCATAAAACAGTATCCTTGGGAGGATGTTAGATGGCAAAGAAATCCAAACATAGCCTCATAAAATAAAATCTTGTACTTCAGTTTTTCACCAAAGACTCTCCACTGAGAGAGGAGTGCTCTGGAAACAGTATGCTCAATTCCAGGAAAAGTGTCTTCCACATTTTAGTCACAAACCAAATATGAAATAACAGAATCATGCAAATATTGGTTAGGAGCGGTCATCTAGTCCAATGTCCAGCTCAGAGAGGGGCTGCTGCCAATACTAGATCAGGTCAACTGCAGCTGCATCTTGCCAAGTCTTGCACACCTCCAAAGATGGAGATTTTGCAACCTCTCTGAGTAAAGTAGCGTTCCAGCATGGTCATTTTGCTGTTGGGCAGGAGGTTCAACTGGGAAAAAGTAGGAGTTTCAAGAGCAACTGCATCTAGCCGGAGAGAGGAATTAATCTCCAAGACCTACAGAGCCCAGCCAAAATGTTTTCCATGACCAGGCTTGCTGAAGGAAACGGAAGGAGTAAAGGGGAAATTCCATGCCGTTTTCCTTTAATCACTTTGAAAATCAGCGGAGGTGTTTAAAAATCAATTACACAGGTTTGACTGTAAGCCAGCACAACTCTCTCAAAATCAGCAGAATTTCTTCTCCTCGTTTTGCTGCTCGTGTCATGAGGAATCTAAAAGCAGCAATCTGAGCAAACTGGAGCTTAGGCAATGTTTTATCAGCAAAACAGTTATGGATTTGTGGTTAACAGCGTATCGACCATGTATTTCAGTGCAGTTGGCAGTTTTATCCTTTAATCTGCTTGTAAACCCTTTTTAGTGGCTTGTAAGATAGGCTTTCTCAAAATATGTAAACTGCAGAGGGAATTGGAAAGGGTGTAATGTTACATTGAGGTGAGTAGCTTTTGTAGTTAATACAAAGTAATTTCTTCATATTAGGACTATGTAAACAGTTTGTTAAAATAATGGAGTTATTGATTTAAATTAAAAAAAAGGGGAGGAGCAAGAACTGAGTCAAGGGTAAGTAAAACTGGATGATCTGGATACCAAAAAGGTTGGTTTGAGTATATATTAAAAATTTGGAATGAACCCAGCAAAAACCTATTCAGGGAGGAGAGGAAATTTACTCAATAGCATTACTTTCTGAAGTAATTCCTGGTTTCTGCTAGAAATTAGACTGAGTGTGCAGAATTATAGAGATCCTTCAAGCAATACTTTTCTCTTTTGTGCATATAGAAACCCAGCAATATTCTTTCAAAGTAATTTCCAGTGGAAATTTTGAGTGCTTTTTTTCCAAACAAATTTGCTGCTGTCTTTTAATTACAAGAATGAACAATTGTCTTAAGTTGCAACTCTTATGATTATGGAATATGCCTGAAAATTTCAAACACTTATCACAGAAACACAGCAAGAGCTTGTATTTAGTTATCAGGAATTTGCACACCTCTAAGAGGTGCGTGTTTGAGGGCAGGCCTTGGTACATGTACCATTTGCACCGTGCACTCGGCAGTATAGAGTGGCTTATTCAGAGATGGAGCTCTCACTGCTTCAGGTGAGTCTGTGGGTTGTCTTGAGCATTAAGCATTTCTAAATGTGCTCATCTGCCAGCCTGCAGTCAGGTATTACTACTGTTTTAATAGCAATAGCTTCTTGCACTTCCAAGGCTGGCTGGTAATAAAGTTACTGTGTAGAAATGGATAGGGGAATAAATGTAGTGCTACTGAAAAGCTACATCGTGACAGCAATACTGGAGGAAAAAAACTGTTTCCAGAGCTTTCATTCATGCTCCATTATGTGAAATGAACGAGAAACGATTGTTGTGTTCAGTCAAGATTTTTATTAAGAGGGCAGCCAGGTCACCAAGGTTGTTTTATAGTGAAAACAGGAGGGGAATATCGCTAAATCCTTACGCTGGCCAAGAGTTGGAGTAACTGAACAGTAGTTCATCCACAACTGAAAAATGTATGAAATAGCACAGAATGCAAACTTTCTGTTTTATGAGAAAACCTGGGCAGAGGACTTTGTGTTCCCATTATCACATCTGATTGTGTGTACAGCCATAGGTATTTCAGGTCTCATCGCAGTACTGATGTAAAGATGGTGTTAGCAGTAGCCCTGCAATACAATCCATACCAACTCTGTAATAGCCACATCAGTTTATTACATTGAAAAGTAATGACTGAGAAGTCTTCCTGTTTCTTTCTGTCTCTCTTTCCTCGCTAATGGGGTAAACATTTTCTGCCTTTGTAAGGAGCGAATCAATACAGGTGGTTGAAACGCCTCAAAATGTACACTATTTTTTCAATTAAAGGTCTTTTTTGATAATAGAACTTAAGGCCTATTATATAGTTAAGAATCCTAACCTTGCTCTAAGATAGGTAAGTATTCTTATCTCCATTTACGGCTAGTTAAACTGCGACAAAGAGATAAAGCGACTTGTCAAAAGCAGTAGAGAATCGTTGCCGAGAGGAGGCGGGAACTCGCAAGTCGCTAATGCCCACTTCAGCGAATATTAAATTAACGGGCTGCTGTGTCCTTACACGAGAGTATGCACACGTGATTTGTGTGTAGCTGCACAAGTGAACAGGAATTCTTTGTTGACTGCTTCCTCATGCCAGTTATGTGCTGTTTATTTAACAGCACCATTTACTAATTTTTTTCTTAGAACATTGTGTATTTTTTTTAGGTTTTCTGAATTCTCTGTCATCGTTTGATGTATTGGGCATGTCATAAATTGCTAACAAAAGGGCAAAAGTCATCTTTAATAAATCCCTCCTTGAGGCTTTTTCTCCATTGGGTACGGATCTCTTTGCACCATGCACTAAAGAGTAATGATTGCTTTGTACAGTAAATCAAACCTCTGATGGAATGGGTAATGAAATTTTTCAAAGGGTTGAAATAGTAATTTGCTTCCCCTGGTAGGGCTTTTCTTAAATATGTTTGTTTATCCCTTTCCAGATTGTTTCCATTGATCATGGTACATTGCTGTTTTCTTTTCTTTTTTATTATTTAAAAGTCACTTCACTGTTTTCTGCAAATAAGGCAAAATAGTTTGTGCATTTAGAACAGTGCAGAGTATTACCTTTCCTTTTCAGAAAAATATTGAAAAAATCTAAACAACTAAGTGTACAAAATTTAAGAAGACAAAATACTGTGCATAGGTAAGTAATAGTCACATACCCATGCACTCACTTTTCTTCAGTCTTCCCAAACGCTCTAGCTGCATCCTCCTTGTTCACACGCATATTTATGAACATGTTGACTCACATATATCAACAACTAAGTTCTCTTTGCTTCAGGAGGAAGAAAATATTGTGAGACGAGGTTGACATTGCGTGATCGATTTCAAGAGAAAGGGATACCTGTTCTATGTGCTGAATGCCAGGCAAAACAAAAGGTCCTCCTAGCATGTAGTTTTTCCTAACCCTCTTACCTGGTGACTGCAGTGATTATGTCCCCATGGCACTCTGACCCAAAAAGGGAGGAGACAGAAAGACAGAACATCCCAGGTGCAGGCAAATACATCAGAAGACCTTGATCCAGAACCTTGATCCAGAACTTGTTTGGAGCTTGACGTCAGCCATTGGTCCATTGGCACCCACTTGCCACCAACTGTGACTATGCCTGCTATGTGTGCACGTGACAATGATAAGGCAAGAGTTTGTTTTTGTTCTTGCTCCTTTATTGACCTTGCAGATGCCCATGGCCAGTTCTGCCAAATCACTGCAGAGACATTGCTGAGTGCTGGGATGTTGCAGTTCCAGGATGGCGTCGGCCTGGTGCAGACTCTCAGCCACTGGAGACCAGGGTAGATAATACCTGCAGAGTGTATGCCTCTGGAGCCAGAACTGGTCAGTAGATAGCAGCTCAGACACTGATGTGTCAAAACTTGATGTGCCCTAGTCCAAAAGGGAGGGAATGTATATTGATAGGGAGGTAGCCTTAAGTGAGGCTAGCGAGAAGGAATTGCTAGATGTTTTTGCAATGTGGTGAGATATCGGGATAAACAGGAAGCCTAAAGAATGAAGGAAGAAAAACACACCTGGTCACTCAAACAGAAGATTAATCACCTAACAGCCTTATTAAAAATTAACAGGAATACACCACACAGCAACATGCTGTTTTCGTCTCCTCTGTGGACAACCACCTCTGTGGTTGTCCTTGCCTGGTGAAAGGAATCACAGAGGACTCAGAAATGGGTACGACTCAGAGTAGTTTGTATCCTACTCTAAAATTATGTGACTCTGTTTCTACTACGCTTAAAGGAGCAGAGAAGCAGTTTAGACATATTTAACCCCGTCCCGTTATCTTCTGCCCCAAGGAAGAAAAGGGCATAACTGTGAATCCAGACCCCTGTATTTACATACCTGAGTAAAATGGGAAAAAAACTGTCACCACTCTTTCATTGTATGTCATTGTAGCCTAACTGGTGAGTAAGCTAAATTCGAGTTTAGAACAGCCACCTCATAATCTGACTTTTATAACAGATTGCTAGCATTAACAAATAATGTTTTACTGTCCTGAAACAATGAAGTAGTATGCCTGCTGAAGTGCAATACATGGGCCTTCCTGCCCAAACCAGCCTTCATCTCAGGTGTGCGGGAGGCCTCACTGCACTTCATCTGTGACTTTTTCAGCTATCAGCTGAAAAAGACACGATGTCTTTGGATTTTGTCTCCCTGGTGATTGCTCTTGGCCATGGGCTACTTCAGCACTGTATTTTTCTCATTTAGCTCTATGACAGTTTCAGATAGGGAGCTTACTTTTAAAAGTTCAGGTTTCTGTGGTTACCTTTCTGCATACAGTATTTTAAAACCACAGTGGCCCCAAGCTTTCTCCCAGATTTTAGTAGGTACTGTGGGAAAGGAGCCTAAGGCACTGTCAGCTCGTGGTTAGGACAAGAAGGCTGGAAATAGTGTATTGCCAATGAAGACAGCTTCCTCAAACCCCTGAACTAATGCATTATGTTTGGCCAGTGAAGGTTGGGAGAGCTGGAGAGACATGACCTTTGAGGTACCTTTGCTTCTCACATGCAAGGCTGAGCTTGGAGCATTGCCGTTGGTCCTGGCAGCTCATGGCTAGCACTAGTTCAGCTCTGCTGGCTGGCCAGATGGTGCGCAATGTAGCACGAGGCAAAGCTTTTGTTCTCCCACCCATTCAGGAGTATGCACTTTTTCACAGACACAAGAGCTTACAGGGGTGTAAGTGAAATTCTCTCTCTCTTCCCTCTAGTTATATACTCAAAGCCACAGCTTAACCTCTTTCAGCTGTGTAGTGTGAGAACTGTTCAGCACCAACAGTTGAAAAATCCAGACTCCAATGTAACCCTTGTGGCATCTGCTGCACATTTTATACTGCATACAGTGAGTTGTACAGTGGCTTGTAGGATGAAGTTCTGGTCTCTCATGCAGATACTAAGTCACCTTTCAAAAAACTGAGCTGTCTCTCGAGTGGGAAATAGGCAAGTTTAAACAGTATGCCATGGTTTCATATGAGTATTGCTTTGAAACTACAAGAGAAAGTCTGTAGGCTGGCAGAACATCATTTCTCAGTGAAAAAGCAACAGTTGGTAATGTTCTTCCAAAAAGTACCTTAGCGCTTCCTCAGCCTGGTGCCTGATTTTTGCACTCTAAAATGTGGCACTTCCAACAGCAGACTGTCCTTAATATCACGCTAGTTTATGTGATCAGTCCTGACTCTTGAGGTAAGACTGCCATCTATTGAATCGCCAACACTCTCTCATGCGAAATTGAGTTTTCCTTTCGAACAGACCAATTCCAGTCCTGCTGTGCTTATGAGACCTGACAAGATTGGAGACCTCTCTGGCATGCCTACAGGCTAAGCCACCTTGCAAGCAGCTATCAAAGTGGCAGAAAGCAGCAACTGATCAAGAGCTTGTATCTAGCTGCATTGATTCCTTTTATACTGAAAGAAGCCATTGCAGATGCATCTTTCTAGGGTTTGGTTGTCAGATGCATTTTTCCAGGGCTTGTCAACTTGAGTAGGATGCAGCTGTCTTCCATCAAAGAGAATTTCAGGCACTCGAGGATAATAGAAAGAAAGAGACAAGAATGACTTTCAGAAAATACCAAATTGGAACATGATTAAGAAGAAAAAACCTTCCATTCAGCTCATTGATTCCTCTCAATGGTTTCTTTCTACTTTCATTTGTATGCAGAAATACTATCTAGTGTAATAAGATTCATACCCTGCACAGTAGCAGCACAAATTTTTAAAAGCAGTAACAGTATGCAATTTTCAAATGCCACCTCCCTAGACACCACTTCACCTTAATAGTTTGATAATGTGGAAATCCCATAAGCGCAACACTTGTCATTTATTTTTGTGGGTTTCAAGATGTGTTTTCTGATTAAGAGCCTGCTCCAAGGCCCATTGAGATCTTCTGTTGAATGCTGTGGACTTTAAATCAGGCTCTCTGTTTCATTTAAAAAAGAAAGCCGACAACAACCCAGGTTAATACGAATCTGCATAGCTTGGTGCTCCTTCCTGGATGCCATTGGAGCGGAGCTACAGCAATTTACTTAAGCAAAGATGCTAGGCCTCGACTGCTGCCACTTTGTTGGGCCCAGGGGCCTTATCTTGCGCAGTCAGTGGGAGTGTGTGCTGGCAGATGGCAAGCCAGCTGGCCAGCTGCAGCAACACAAGGATCGCTTCTAACCCGACACGTGTTAAATTTTCAGGCATTCTCCATGCATTGAGCAAGGTGACTGGTTAAAAGCCTCATTTCACTTGACATCTTTTGTATATCTCTGTCTAGAGACCCTCATGTCTCTTTGGGGCTCCTCCACAGTAAAGCTTTCCTTCTGTAGCAGTTTGCCTCCAGAAGCCTCTTGTGCATAATCAGGTTTGTTGGAAGCAAGTCATAGATGGATTCATGATCTCCTTCATCCAAGACACTAAACATCTTCCTCCCCAGGACCATCTAATGGTTCCATCTAAGCTTAGATGGTGGATCCCCAATGGATCCCCAAAATGTTAAAGGCTGTCATTGTATTTTGCCTTTAATGAAGATGCATGCGGCTATAGCACATAAGAAATAAGGTAAATCACAGCCCCAGTTGTCCTCCTTTGCTTTCCAGGGCACCAACATTAGTTACCATGTCCACTCAGTCCTCAGATGTGCTCCATTTCCCTTCAGTGATGGAGCAGTAGAGCTGCTTATCCTTGCACATTCTTCCCTTTGGATTTAGAAAGGATGGTGCCTTCTTATTCTTCACCCAAAACTGGCACCGTGAATAGAAAAAGGAAACTACAAAGGTTAACATAAATCTCATGCTAGCTTGGTGTTCCCTGTGCAATGAGGATACCAATTCCTATAGCACAAAGAGCAGAGGCTCATGTGTTGTTTTCCACACAGTATTTAGTTGTACCATTTACCCTGAAGCTGTATGAGCAATGAACTCCTAATGGAGCCTGAACTGCTTGGCAGTTGTAATGTACAATAGAAGAGAAAGAAATGTTCTCATTCCTGGTAAGGAGAAAAATTGAGCCAGCATAGAAATGAAGACAAAAGGTTTGGGGAATAGATGGAACAGACAGTATGTTTTGCCACAAAGAATATCAGCACATATGGTATGAAAATATTGCTCAAAAGGGTATGTTAAAGCATGTGGCTGCTCGCGCATGGACAGACACGTATACGTCTATGCTCTTTCTGTTCTTTTTCTCATCACCTGCTTTTTCACAGTGTGCAGGCAAAGCTGGGCCTGGACGAGGCCTTTCAGCACAATAAAGGTACCGGCACAAGGACCTCTGTCCAGGCTAAACTGCATATAGTGGGTGTAGGACTGGCAGAAGAAAAGTGTCATCCTTGGGGTTTTTCATTCATCAACACACCAATAAATTTGTCCCTCAGTGCTAGGCACCCATAGAATGACAGTGGACAAGAACTCACCCTGTGCTGCAAATGGCAGCATCCTGGGCATGGCTTGGCTTTAAAGTCTAAGGGATTTCACTGTATACATTGGGAAAAACCTTGAACTTGTAGTTGGGCATTTGGAAAAATAAATATTCGAAGTCTCTGTGTAAAATATTAGCCAGAAAAAAAACAGCTAAGTAGTCAATGTATGTGTGTTTTATTCCTCCCGCAGCGAGAATGGATATGGATCATCCTTTGTTTATCCTGGACAAAGAATTTCCATAACTTTAATAGGGCTTTCTGTTATCTTGTGTTAAGTAACAAAATGCCGATATATTCATCGTTCCAAACCCACGGCTGTCAGCTTTGCAAATGGGTGATATACCCCTGTGATTCTGACTTACACGTTTCTTCCCTTACCACAACCACTGCTTCATATATGAGGCACAGCAGCCTCACCAGGGTCTCATCAGTGATAAGTAATTGGCCAATTAAATCATAGCCCATGCTATCCTGTAGAGTGGAGATAAATCAGTGATAGTCTAGCTCTGAACAATTTGAATCTCAGTATAGGATAAATTAGGTTCCCTCCTTTGCAGTTGCCTTCATATGGAGACCTCTGGCCTGAATTAGGGAGAGCCTGAATTTGTCAGTCAGGTAGGTTTTCACATCTCTTTATTCTCCAGCATGTGTTGCAGGATTGGGCTCCACCTCTACATTTGTTACTGTAAAGGCTTTACAGGCTTGGTTGTCCTTATTTATGGCTGAATCAGGAAATCTTGATAGCAAGAAGAGTTTTGTCAGTACAAGGACTGCAGGAGTTGATTTCAGAGCTTTCACAGATTATCCCCCAGTAATTTAGATTTATTAGTAGTAATAGTTAAATTAATATTAGTATTCCAGTAGCATCTAAAGGTTCTGAGCTATGTCAGAGCCCCATTGTACCACAGGCACTGTATAAACACATAGTGGGGAAAAGTCCCTATCCTGCAGAGACTACAGGATAAACAGGCAAGAAAATGTGTAGCAAAAGGAAACGGTATCTCTGTTTTCAGATGGGGTATCACTATTCAGATGGGATAACAGAACAGTATCACTGTTTTCAGAAGCGTGGAGGAAACAAGGCATTTTGCCAAATGTCAAAAAGAAATTTTCTGTCAGAGTTGGGAGCTGAGCCTGGATTTCTTGAGTCTCAATACACTACTCTGATCAAAAGACAATCCTTCCTCTTTAGGATTTCTAAATAAAATTTAACTCTGAAAGGCTGGAAACTTGCATCTAACTAGCATTATACTAGTAGGTGAAGAAACAGAGGCTTGTTATGAGTAGGTAATGTGCAAAAAGTGAACAAAAATCATTAAATGAATTAGTGTTTCCCCCCCCCCTTAATACTTTACACATATCTTAGCAACATAGCTGAGAATATAAGAGTTGTTTTTGTTTTGACACAGTGAACTGTTTCAGACTTGGATTATCTCTTTCTAGCACTCAAGTTATGCCTTTGCAGACTCACATTTTATTCTCAGTTATTGCATGCAAAACTAAAGGGAGTCTGTCAACTGCTGTACAGATACCCTCAATCCGTGCTTGGATAAATAGGAGCAAAACGGGTCAAACGTTGATTTGGGTACCTAGTGACAGAAGTTGTGTACATGACCCAGCTTTGGTGCTTACCCACCCTACTCACTTTTCTATGTTCATATGCTGGCAGCTGTTATTACCTAATTCAGGACTGAATGTTTTCAGGAAAATCAGTGAAATATGCAACAAACTCAAATGTTAATTTTAAATTGAGCCCCTGTCCAGATATTTTTCCACATCAAAGGCTGAGATTGCAGCAGGAGAGTTACAAAAGCACAGATAAACCCATAGGTTTCTTAAAAAAAAAAAAAAAGAAGAAGAAGAAGAAGAAGAAAAAAAAGCCAAGAAACCTTTGTGCCTTTGAAGGAGCTGCTCCTCTGATAAAGCATGGCTTATCTATTCCAAATCTGAATGCAAATCTCAGAAGAGGCTAACCCATCTTTTGCATACAAGTTGGACAGTGTGTTTGCAGAGCCAGTGCTAGTGGTGGAACCACGAAAAAGCCTACTTTGGCTTGATTCTACCCTGAATCAGTGGAGCTGCACTCAGCTTCCGATAGCAGAGAACTTGGTCTGATGCATTTTGGCAATTGTAGGGGCAGATGAAGATGGCAGTAATACTGCTTCTGCTTGACCTGAAAGCTTTCTTGTGCTGGATGACAAAAGGCAAAATGTCAGCTTAGATTGTGGTAGGGCTTTTCCCAGCCCAGCATGGAAAAATGATTTGCCAAGCCATTCTTTTTGGCGCTCTCTGAACTTTTCATAAGCAGACCATGTGCCCACACACTGAGGAAGGAACAGACTTGGCCTTTCACGCCACATCAAAAGAGGCTGATTGCTTTTTTGGAGGGAATGTGCCCAGACACCATCAGGGGATAAGTAGTAACCAGCTGGTGAGAGATATTTAGAACAGAGACACATTTGGAGATTAAGTTTTGACTGTTGCACTGATGGCCTTCAGCCTCGTTGCCTTAATGGGGCCGACTTGGCAGCATGAGGATTAGGAACACCTGTCTGTTGGCTTCCCCAGCGCTGACTTGAACGCCTTATCATTTGAGATGCTGGGCATCTGCTACTAGACATCTCTCGTGTAGGAACATTGGTGAGCACTTGCATACGTTTTCAAATAGTTGCTCATGAACCAAATGCAAAATTCAGCTGGGGTGGCGTGTCAGGAAGCAAAAACCCAAGGTGAACGCCTTTGCTTCTGGAGTGATCAGTGAGCTAATTTGGAAAGAGCCAGAGCTGCAGAACAGTGGTGAAATGGGTCTCAGCTGTGCTGCATGATAGGTTTGTGCAGAATCTGAGAACAAGATGCAAAAAGCACCTGCATTTAATCAGTCTGGGGAGAGCTGACTCTCAGCTTTGTCTGTACCTCTGATGAACTCTTGGAGCCTAACAACACCCAGGGAGGTACTGGGAGTTGTTATGTCACAGGCAAGATATAATGGTGTTATTAATTTAATGCTCTTTATGTTGTTTAACTTGGAAATTCAGATTTAATCAAATGTCAAACTTGCCTTCCAAATTCTTAAATTAAACATGAATTGCTTCAGAGATTTTCTGGAACTGCTGTTTGTTGCATCAACTCCACTATTACTTTTATTGTTTGTACTGCAGAAGTACTCATTTTGCAGCAAGCTAATCTGGCCCTTGCTAAAGAGCATGACTAGCTGCTTTGAGATGTTCTGAGCCTATTTTTTATAAGAACCTATGATTTTTAATAACATCATCAAAATCATTTTGATGGAAGCTGAGCAGGAATAGAATAAAAGCCAGCAAAAGGAAGGGCAATTCCCATTCCCATTCTGGCTTTCTTTTGGTCTCCATATCTTGCAAGTTGTCTGCTTAATGACTGTAGTCTTCTCCAGCCTCCCAAGAGTATTCATGTTTGTCTGCTTTTATAACAAATGAGTCCTCTAGGTTGAACATCTTAATTGAATAAAAGCATCCATAAAGACCTAATGTAAACACTGGATTCTTATTTGCTTGTTAAAATCATGCTCTGAGATTCAGCTCTGTAAGTGCTACGCTTTCTGGAGGCGCCTTGTAATGGCCATGCGAAAAAGAAAAAAAACAGGTTTGGAATGTAAATCTGTACAATTATTGGTTAACAGGTGAAACACTGGAGCAACCCGTTCAGTTGACCTGTATTGAAATTTTAGGTATAGTATATTTATAGAAATGCTGCATAATTGCAGTCTAGTTCTTTGTTAATATAATGATGGGGTTTGTGTGAGTTGTGCACTGCTGCCAATCTGTCCCCCTTCTCTCTGGGAATGATTCGCAGTTGCAATACAGCTGCACCGGGTTTTCCTTCGCTCCCCTCCGCTCTGGCACTCTGCAATGGCACAGAGCAGGGGCTGTGACACAGCAGCAATCCTGAATTAGCATGCAGATGCCACGTGTCCCGCCATGCCCTGAAGATCTGAGGTATTTGGATCAAGGGCTTTGTACAGGCCTATTTTCCTCGCATAAATACATGTGTTCACGTAATGGTTTTCTGGACCAGCTTAGCTTCTGGTCTTGTGTAAATCCGGAACAACTGAAAGGGAGTTATTTCATACTTCTCTCAAGCTGATTGAGGGCACAATTTATTTCTTAACAAAGGATATAAGATTGAAATGGTCATTAAGTTTGGTCCCTTAAAAAACAAGTGACATTGTGCTAAGTCCAGAAGGGCATCCAGAAATACACACTCTGCTGTTCCTTCCATTCCCAATATCACAAGCTATGCAAAACCCCTTGCTCCATAAATAGACTTAAGAAATACCACTAGTACTTAGATTTTTATTGTGTTTATAACTATCCATTCCACTTTTCTTTTGGCTTCTTATTTAGATAGTATTCAATACATCGTCCTCAAACTTTTGTAAATAAAACCAGCCAGGTTTTATAGTTCATGCTTTCTGTTGCTGGAGTTACTGTAAGAAAGTCTGTTATAACTAGGTAGCATTAATGTGGGATGGATTTTCAATACACTTCCCAAATTTTGGCCTGATGTTAAATTTTGGTACTTCTTAATGTTGAGAACGCTAAGACTCTTTTCTCCCACATCTATTAAGAGATCTTCAGTGGTATGAAGCATGTGTATTCTGGTGTGTGTAAAAAGAGGTGAATTTTCATTACGACACTCCAGAAGCACACGTGGGATGCTTAATTTTAGCAGTCATAACATTAGAGTATTAACGTGATTCATGGCCTTGCGCTGGTGTCTGAATTGCAGAAGGAAGGCTAGTTGTGAGCTTTAGGGCAGTGGGCTCACAGAGGCGTATCTTCGTAATTTGAACGCTTGTTGTTTTGTTTATTTATGAGGTCAAATCCACCCTGAGAGGATGTGACTGAAAATTTTCCAGTCTAGACCCATGGAAGCGTGTGTGCCTCTGTGCAAGATGCGAACACTCCAAGTTCAGCTGAGCTGCTGGACAGCTTTCAGAAGTCAGCAGACAGCCATTGTTTATGTTCTCCTCATTCACTCCTCACTTTTGACCTGTTACATTTATTTTGTTTCAGCATTGTTTCCACCCAAATGCAGCTGAGGCTTATCACTGACATCTGCAGTATGTTGAGCTGGAAGGAGGTACCATAGCAAAAGAAGGAGGGAGAAGGAAAGTAACTAGCAGTGTCATCAAAAGTAGATGGCCTATGAGTGTGCTTTTTGGGGGATGATACCTGGTGCCTGAGATCATTTTATACCCTCTGATAGATCCACTATGCTTGCTGTACTGGCTTTATGAGCTACAAGTCTGCAGTTAATATGCTTTAGTAAATACCATGTAATAGTTAAGATGTGTTGTTCCTATGTTACAGAGAGCAATACCCCAACTAGAGTGCAAGGTGATGTATCAGAAAAGCAATATGACTTACTGAGTTCTGAGCAAGGCTTTTCTTGTTTTCCCAAAGAATGATGAAACCTAGGCACCTGCCAAACAATAGAGAAAGCTGCTTTGTTTTAGCATTTCTTACTCTAATGCAGGTCGGTAAAGGGCACTGTGGGTGTGCTGTAAAGTGGACGTACAGAATGGGTAATTTAATTTTGCTGTTGTTGTAATCTGCTGGGCATTTTTCCAAAACGTGAGTAGGGAGTAACTGGCATATTTCATTACGACTGCCCAGATGACTAGGAGGAGATTAAGCCTCTAATGAGGGGATGAGCCCCTCCTGAGCCGGTGTGCTGGCTTGGGGCTGAGGCCACAGGCAGTCCATGAAGAATCTCGGATATATCATGGGCAAGCACCTCATAAAGACTTTCTGTCTTGGCTGCTTACATATTCATTTTATTGAAATCATATATGTACACATATGTTTTTTAACAAGGTGAGCATTTTCTGTGAATTGGGGTTGTTTCCAATGAATCTGTCCTCCTAACCATGTGGCGTGGAAACAAACTGGCAGACAGGTCTTTTCTTCTGTGTTTCTGTATCAGCAGGATAATTTTTAATAGGTGTTACCCTGTGTGGATAGGACCTGAAACACCACAGTTGAACCTCTTGTCTCCTTTTTGACTCTTCCCTTCAAATTTGCGAGGCAGGTTGCCATCAGCAGTTGTGAATGATTAACATTCTTGCTGGTTGTGCTTGCCACCAGTCTGTCGTGCTAGGAGATGACATGCAATACTCACATAAAAATGGCAGAGAATAGGATTTTTTTTCTTTTTTCCCTGTCGTAAAATGAGTAAAAGCTGAATGGAGTGAGCATCACAAGAGGACCAAGAAAGGTTGTCTCTTGAGAGCATTTCACTAAACCAACCTGCATGAATGAACGGATTTCTTTTTTACTCTGAACATGTGGAATAATAATCTTTAGTTTGAATGTTTTGGTTTTTAGGGAGCTCCTCCAACTCCATTTGGCTCTAATGGGAGTTGAGAGGGCTCAACTTATTACAGGAAGGGAGCCTTAAAATAATTCCTTTGTGAATGAGACTTGCACTATTAAAATGGGGATCTTTATGTAAATGGTACTTTATTCAGTAAAGTGTGCTGGAACAGTAGTCAGAGCAGAGTGATAAAATTTGTTCTACTAGTTCATATACATATGTTGATGACTGGCATGAAAAACTGTATTTTGCAGTGTCAGATGGTCTGCCAGTGAAATGAAAAAGGGATAAGCTTTCACTGACATAATGCTTGGATACTGCAGACAGTACCTGCAAAGAACAGCCATTTCGTTTCAGCTCTATAAAGTGGTAAGATGCGGGCAATTTTGTTGTTTCGGATGCCTTAAGACCTGGATCGTTGTTACTGATTCTGGATGATCAGTTCATGTCTTTCCTCATAATAAAGTGGTAAAGAAGTATGAAATGAGATGGCCACTGTGGTAGAGCAGTGTTACCAGGCTGTCTTGGTGAGAAGTTAGTGTAGCCTCCTGCTCCAGGTATAAAGCAATCACTTGGCTCCAGCAGACCAGTAGTAGGGCAGCATTGGCAAAATTTCTTGCAGTCCTTATGCTGAAATCCTAGAGGATGGATGCTAAAACAGGGAGCATGAAAATTGTTTATAAGGTGCTTAAAACCACCAGAAAAACATGAATACCTTAACTGGCTTAGAAAACCGGGTCTTGGAGAGGAGACCTGTGTGAGGATTAAAGCATATGTATTTGAAAGGGAGGAGCTAATTGCCGTTAAGCTGGAGTTATTTTCCACATAATGTGTCTGACCTATTTGCCCATTACTGTGTTTTTCTGAAAAATGAGGAGAACGTATCGAATAAACAGCACTCCCCAATATTCAGAGTGGCCGAGGAGCAATGGAAGGATCCTTACAGAGCATACGTGATATGTTCTAATCAGCTGCGGCTGTATTACGGAGTGTGTTCTTTGATCCTCACAGAGCATATGTGATATATTATAATCAGCTACAGCTGTATTATAAAGTATGTTCTTTTTTTCCTCTTCATATTTTTCTAATCAATTCTGAAAAATAAAAATTTCAGTTTCAGATGCTTTCATGTGCACAATATTTAATTTGTGCCACAAATCAATGAAAATCAGGAAGAAGGGCACAGAAAGGTAGAGTTGCTTTGCCAATAGACAGTTTAGTGACACGTTATTTTTTTTCATCCTTGCTAGAACATGTAGGAGTCAATATGTCTCTTGCACCTCAGAAAGGTCTCCAAGAAGGGAATGACGATGTGTTATTTTAGAAGTCATGGTGTCTTTGAGAGAGCTGGGGTTGCAGACACATGAACTGTAGTTGATCAACTGAAATGTTGGTGACTATGAAGAAAAACTAAAAATGCATGCAAAATCCTGCTTTAATGAGGCTATTATGAAAAAGTGTCCCATGAGTGCCACAGTTTCCCTGTGAGAAGAGTGGGGATTGGGGTTTTTTCTTTTTTCTTTTTCTTTTTTTTTCCTTCTTGCCGTACACCTCAAGCAAGCGATGACGTAATTTAGTTGATCAGCATCTCAGTTCAGGAAATACCGCTGTTATGTCAGTGTGGTTTTTGGCACAAAAGTGTCACTTGAAGTGTCACTTAATGAGAGAAGAGAATATTTTGGAAAGTGGAAAGATCCCTGCTAGCTCCTTGAGTTTGAGGTTTTTGAGAGCTTCGAAGTCTCACTGCAGTTTGACATTGGAGAAGTCAGTTAACTAGCAAGCATTTCCATATGTGGAGGTCAAAGACAACTATTATGCAGAGTGGCTGGCAGGGAATATACAGGCCTTCTTCCAGTGGATTCGTGCCACAGCAAGTTATGATCAGGCAGATGAAAAGCTGTGTTATTTGCATCATCTGTGTTGCACTGCTGCGCTATTAACTGTTCCTCCTCGCTTCCTTCACAAAAATGTTTCTGAGAGTTTATGTTTAGCTGCACAGCTATCCTAAGGCCCAATCTTGTCCTTGTATTAGTGGCTTTGTGAGGATACTAAAGAGCTGCAGGCTAGGGCATATTGTTTTAGCATAAAATATCCAAATATTTTGTTAAAGTAGTTGTTTCAGTTATTTGTTCATATGTATTCTGCTTTGTATGCCATATGAATGACAAGGAAATTTTTTTGAGAAGTAGCATCTATTGCGAGCACCATATATGCCCCTTGGCAATAGCTGAAAAATAAAGGAGAGAACGGTTGCAACTGTTTCTTAGCCAGTGGCAGCAAATGCTGCAGCATCTGCTATTCTGCACACTCTACAGTTCTCAGCTCAGTGTTTGTTTAGTATAATTACCTTAATTTACTTATGCTTACTGGATTATATAAGGAGTAAAATATTTATTTATGATTTTGGGAAAATTGCCATTATCGTGGTACACCTGGAAATGTCAGTCATTGCACAAGCTCAGAGGCACCTTACTCTAGCGATTCCAAAGCTGGAGTGCCAGCTCTCCCAGCCCTGCTAGAAATGCCTCTCCTGGCCACGTGTCTATTGCCACCTCACATCCCGATGTTCAGTGATCGGCACCACTGAAGGAGAAAACTAACCAGCAGCAGGTATGTCTGCATTAGCATTTTACTTTGGATTAGGAATCTACTTTTAAGTGAACACCCCTGTGAACCGTCTGCACTTTTTATGCTCTGGTTCATAGTTCTGGAGCTCACGGACTGGATTTCTTTGGGATGAAATTAAACCAGAAGATGCGCCTGACATATCCAACCGCTAATCGTTACTCAATCCATGGGAGACTAAACCAAAGCTAGCCCTGGGGAAGTCACCCTGAAGCATGCACACTGTGGTTGGTGGCTCATTTAGCACCACTGTTTGTTCTGTCCGCACTGCTTGCTAAATTGACGTAGCCAGTGACAACCAAGCTTCTTCCTTTCATTAGGAAGATCCTGAATAAATGGGATGCCAAAAGCCTGCTCTTCTGACAGTGTACAGTTGCACACATCATGAGAGTCGGTCAGGACCCCGTTTCGGGCCTTCTTGTCTGCATCTCTCATGTTCCAGTCTCCAGGGTGTATGAGAGCAGCTTGCTCCCCAGGTCCAGCTCACGCCTTCATGCATCTGCTCCTGGGCAGAGGACTCCAGGCTCAGCACAGCTTTGACGGAAACATTGATGGCAGCTGTTGTTTCAGCAGTCTCTTAAGTGCACACATCTGAGGAGGGCGCAGTCACATAACCACACACCAGGACATGGGCAACCACTTGGCAAGAAAGAACTGTTGCTTCATCCTGCAGTAACTGTCGTCCTTTGGAGATGTGTCGTCCATATGAACTCTGTGGTTCATTTTCCTTTCCCATATTTGTGGAGAAATGCACCCACCAGAGTCCATAAAGGGGTGGAGGAGCTGTTTTATCTGCTTCACTGCATGCACTCGTAACTAAAATGTGCCGAAGATGGTGCAGGATGTAAGCATGTTTTGAGTATCAATGTTTATTACTGATTCTATATGAATGAAACAGAATAATTGATTGTACTTTATGATCAACAGAATCTCATTGTGTGGCAGGTATGAGAATTCACAAGATGTCCCACCACAGCTGAATGAAAGGTTTGGAGTTGCAGCTCACTTACAGCTGTAAATGCATGTCAGCTTGGTACTAAGCAGTGTATTTTATGCTTGCCAGCACTGCAGGGTGGGGTTTTCTTTCCTGTTTTACCAGAGAACTGTATCTGCCATAACTGCTCACTATTGTATTACCATGACTGAAAGCAGTACTGAATTGCTAGAAAACTGCTGCATTAAATGTTCCAAGTAACCATGGTGCTGTTTGCCAGACAGGTAACAGTTGATTTGCTGAAGACCCATACAGCATGCAGAATTAGACGAGAGGAAGCTCATTGCTTGGTTATGCATTTGTTAATACTTGAAACTACCTAGCGATGTACACTTAGCGCAAAGCTTTCCTTGGGAAGATGGAGCTTTGGGGACATGAGATACCAGGAGCTGTCTGGAACACTACAGCAGAATCGTACTGCATGAAAACAAATACTGATTACATTTCCATTAGTTTTAAAATCTCCTTTGCTTTCAGTTTAGACATCTTAATGGCTGTTGTATTGCAGGTTAAGTGTAACCTCTTAAACACTTGATTTGTTTTCCCAAAGTGATAGAGACTAGTTTTCCATTTTTAATAAATGTATTTCAAAGCTTGGTAGCCATCATTTAAGTGGAAACCAAAAAGTTTAGTTGAGTTTTGATTATTAACTTATGGTATGAAAAAAGAGACTGGTTGCAATAATGCTTTGATTTGAATTTCCTTGATTGAAGCCATGTCCCAAAAGAGGTATTTCAGGCAGGTCAGATTTCATCACTTCAAATTGCTATAACTCAAAAAATGGGAAAAAAAGAGAGGGAATCTTGTATGCTTTGTTTTGATATGCATTTAATGGTCTGGTTTATATTTAAAGCCCAAGCCTACCACAAGAAGATATGCTATTGATTTCAGTGGATACAGAAATAGTATTTTACACCCCAAAATTATATGAAGCCAAAATCTGACCCTCATGAAGTCAATAACAATTATACCAGAGACTACCAAAAGGACTCAGTTTGGCCTCAGGCTCCTCTGTGGATGTGGATACATGTAAGCTTAGGAAAATGAATTGGAAAACTACTCCAGTTCAGCGATGTGAGAAAGAGAATTAAACATTTAGGGTCATTTTACTTTTGCAGTGGCTTTTTAGCATTTAATATACTCAGCAATTTGTTAGTACCAAATCTTCTGAGATCATGTGCTAGTATTTATTACAATCTGGTGTTAGTGAAGTGGATCAGCTTTCATTTTAAGCAAAATGTTGGTTCTTTCATTGCAGAATTGCCTTCATATATCAACAGAATTAAAAAAAAACGCCTCTCTTGATAATTTACAGTTATTGAAGAGCCTGATTCTGATCTCACAAAACTGTAACTCAGTTGAAGCAAGTGAATTAAAATCCTTGTAAATCCTGTGTTAATAAGAACAGAAACTGATCCAGTGCAGTTGTCTGTATTTCTTTTGTATAATGTATGTTGCTTTCTATAATTAGCACAAGTATAAAAAATAGCACAGATTAAGACTTTAAGCAGACCTGTTTACAGAGCTTTGACTTTGACTAACAGGAAGGGGAATACTAAGCACTAGCTTAGCTGAATATGCAAGACAAGGAATAAATGGCTAGACCAGAAAAGAAAAGTAGGTTTTAGGAGACATTCATGCTACTTACGTTAACTACGTTCTATGCGATACAAAAGAATAAGTATATAGTTCTCTTACTGTTGCTGTTTTTGCCTTTTGGTACTAACTGGCAAAGCTTAAATCAAGGAAAAGGTCACCAAAAGATTAAATCCGTTAGTGGTTTTTTTTTTCCTTTTTAAATAATAAAGATTTTTATCTTCCCTCTCACCCCCTTTTCTTTACCATTTTTATCTCCTTCCATCATTAATGGTACCATTTGCAAACACTTTTGTGTCTGCTTGATTTGGCTTTTTAAGATGTAAGCAGTATTAGGGCAGATTTCCAGCATGTATAAAAATCAGTGTGGCTCCGTTGACTTCAGCAGATATATATTGATTTTCACCAAACAAAGGCCTGCCATTTATTTATTACAGTGTCTGTTTTCCAAAGAGATGTCTGAACCCTGACTTTTTTTTCTTAAGGCGTCACAAAAATACATTAACTTCACTAGATATCAAATGATGGTTTTAAAACAGTGGGAGTAAATAACAATTAACAGAAAGTACAATGTGCCATAACAGAAATGTAACTGTATCTTCTACGGCTAATTAGCAGTTGAAAGTCAGATTTTTACATTTAATTTGGGTGTGAATGGAGCAAGTCTTTGTAATTGAAGGTTGTCAGATAAAGAGATTTTAGCAGCTAGCTTTTAATTTATACGGTGATTCATTTGTTAACTGATTCATGGCTGCCAGAATTTACGATGCACCTGAGACTGTGCATCCAGTACATGGCCCCATATTTTACCCATTTACCTCTCCCCTGAAGGACTGTCATGCTGGCAAATTTTGGCACCCAGAAGTATGTGGCAGCAGTGAAGCCCTAAGAGGTATGTAGGATATATGATAGACTGTAGCAGTTTGGACGCTCCCCATGCATCATAGCCCACCAAACATGCCTAAGGCATGTTGTGAGGCGCATTGGTGAAGGCTGAATGGTTTTTATCTACCCAAAATGCACCACACCAGTGGTGCATTAATGCGTGCCTTGCATAGGTTCATTGGTACTGAAGTATAGAACTCTTTTATGGAGTGGCAAACATGAAAAATTAAAAATGAAATGTTTTGTATGTGGTAGGTACAGTCTGTACTACAGCAGAAAGGGAGCACTCTGGCCTGTGGTAGCAGGTGTACTGAGATTGGCATGGGTGTGATTTGTGCTCCTCTCTGCTTTCCACTCGCTTCTGCTGGGCTGAAGGCGAGAGGGAGCAATTTATTCCATACCTTTTATAAATGAATTAGAAAGAAGTCCAATTCTGCTAATTATTCAGCCAAGCTCTGCCCTGTTTTGACCTTGAATTCGCATATGGTGTCACACATGCTACATAGGAAGAATTGAGGGAAAAACCTCAGATAGTGACATTACCTAGAATTGATGAAATGCTGCTCCTTGGTGCTCTAGCTACATTCTCTTGAATTTTGAACATGTTTACACAATTCTTGTCCATACTTCCTGGTTACTGTAGTTTTGAGTTTGCATCCATATAGTTTATGGCTACGTCATTGCCACCGATGATTTAATTTTGTCCCTGCATGTGAAGTTTTGCACAGTCAGCACTTCTGTTGGCATAAAGCTTTGGGATTTAACTTAGTAGATATATATTAGAGCAAGCTTGGATGTTCAAAGTGCAGCAGACTTTGTCAGAAAACAGTGTTGCATTGAAAGCAAAGCATTATTTTACTGAAGTAAAGTCGTTTGGTCTAACCTCTGTTTCTTACTTGTGAGTTTTTTGTCTCAAGGGAAGAATGTCCCTCTCCAGAACATACAGCACCTTCATGCTCCAGACACTCACGTGAGAAATCAGAGATATAGATTCAAATCCTTGGTTGAATCAGGCTAATCAAGGATCTGAGCCGCTTTTTTCTATGTCCTAGATGAGTTCTTTGGATAGGAGGGAAGTCTCAATATTTTTCCTGCAAATTTAAAGCGTAAATTGCTTATCCCAATGTCCAACAGGAGAATATTCAAAATGTTGACAGTTTGCTTGATAGAAAAAAATTCCTACCCTTAATACTACATTATGAGGAGTTCTTTGTTTATTTAGTTGTCGTTTCCTTTGGAAGGAAAACATGATGGATTAGTGCAGACCTGCAGGATACTGTCAGCAGTATGTGCTGATATGAAAACCCTGTCTCCCTGGGAAGCCCTGAGAAGGGAGGAGGAAAGTCTCCAAACACTCTCTGCCGTGAAAAGGGAGTTTCCGCATTAGCCTACCAATTTTTGGAGCTGTCGATTCCATGCTGTTGTAAAGATGGAGAGAAGTGGAAGCACGATGCAAGCTCCTCTCTGCAACGTCCCCGCTCGCGGGCAGTCTCCCCAGCTCGGGAGGGAGGGTGGAGCTGGTGCCGGCTGGAGGACAAGGACAGGAATTCCTCCTGGCCGTGGTGGAGCACATGGGTGGGAGGGAGAGGCGCTTCGGCCTCCAGTCGAACTCTCGCTGCCTTCTGTTAGAGATGGAGTAATGCCTCTGTTTATTTTCTCCTCCTCCGTCTTCTTCTCCATCTCCCACATACGAGTTGTGAAAAATCTTCCCGTATAAACACTCTTTAAATATACCTGTGCATATTTATGTATATACATACACACACGCACATGTACGTGTGTGGATGTGGGTATTTCCTGGACCATTCATGGGCTGTTCAGGTGGTCAGCAGGCGGACGGCAGGAGCCCATACCGCATGGCCCGACGCGCTTTGCCCTGTCAGCCCCAACGCCGCCAGCCCCACTGGTTATTTCTGGTGCGCGTGACAACACCGCCGCGCTCGGCAGGCCGGCTGTGTTGCTAAGGGATGGCAGCAACCACCACAACCGTTTGAAAAAAGCTGATTTCTAAGCTTTCAAAAAACGATGTGTGGAGGGATTTCCCTCTGGGCTTGACGCACACTAATGTTTCCCTCTCTCCTCAGAGCCGCGTTTGCGCTCGGGTAGCACAGCATGGCTGAGGGAGCAAACGCAGACAAAGCAAACACGGCTTCTCTGAGCGTTAAGGGTCTTTTCAGGAAAGCAGTCTGGCCACTTCAGATAATTCTTTATGTCTTCTGAGTTCAGCGCTCAGGCACAGCCCTGGCTTAACAGCCCCAGGGACATGACGCTTCTGCTTCACCAGTGTGCGTTTGCTTTGGAGACAGGGACGGGTGTTGGCTTTTGTAGTGCGCAGCGAGCAGCACCTGGTCTGCCAAGAAGCAAACCGAGGTAGTTGAGCAGCAGTATGGAGTTTGTCAAAGCGCATCGGTCTGTGTGAGCGGAGAGACTGCAGCATCCTAGTGCAAAGCGACCGGAGGGTTAATTCCGGTCAGGATTTTACCGGAAGGACACGGGTTTGCTGTTGTCACTAGCGAGCTGCGCTATCCCTTTTGTTCCAGAAACAGGCAGGCTTGTCTGTGGGAACCCCTCCAACCCTACCCGCTGTAGAGGATGGGTGGTGGCCGTTCTGCTCGCGCAGCGTTTCTAACGAACCTGCTAAGCGTGGTTTTCCTAGCTGCTGTTCAGTGAAAGGCCTGGAGCTTGTAACTGAATTCTTGATAATAACAACACGTAAACTAACATCTAAGTGACAAAGAAAAGCGTGAGGGAGGAAAAGAAATCTCTGTGGGTGTATTCAGTCAGGTTGTAACCACCAACTCTAAACCAAAAAATGGCTTGAAGAACCTCAAAGAGCCAGGTACAAGTTACCCCGACCACAGCAGTGTGACAGGCGTTGTGAGCTGCCGTATGCTTTTGCGTATGTGTCCGTGGTGGCTGCTGTCTCACGGTTAACTGTGAAATTAATGCCTAGGGACATTAATAAGAATTATTGCTCAACATTAGCTCCCCTTTTTGCTTTCAGAGATGTGTTACAAAATTCATCTGCTTTCTGTAAGGGATGAAATCACAGAAACTTTGGTCAGGAAACGATTTCCTACTTCAAGAGATAAATTGCCTTTAGCTAAAAACATTTTTTTGTACAACCAAAATTACAAAACATATTAGAATATAGATTGTGTCATTTCAATTTTTTCCTGGGCACTACTGAGTGAATCCATGGTGGTGATTAAAAACTTGCTTCTTCTCTCAGCCCTTTCATTTGTAGGGAAACAAATGTGCCAGCCTCAGCAAACAGATGTCCACATCATAACAGTCCTTGTCGCAGTTGGCTTGAAACGTTGTCTGTCTCATAAAAGCGTCCAAAGATGGAGTTTTAGCTCTCTTGGTCTCTCTAGGTCAGACCTGAGAGAACAGCAAAAGAGAGTAAAGAAACATGCTTTGGTTCCTCGTATATTATATCGTATAGGTTTTGAAACCCCATGTTCTCAGTGGGTGTTTTTTCAGAGTATCTCATTATTAAAACAGACATAGAAACAAAAAAATCTAGGCAGTATTTTTGCGCGATGGTTGCTTCACTCACACTGTACTCAGCCCGGGAGCTGGATGCATGAAGGATCTCATGCAAAGGGAGCGAGAGCAGGAATTCTGCTTTTTCCTAGTTCCGGGAGGAAACTGGGTCACTTTAAAGGAGTGACCTTACCCAAACAGGGGAGTGGACCAGAGTACTTTTGGGATTTGCTTTTGTCTCTCTTGGGAGCTGTGTGCAAGTTCTTTCACTGACTCCCCTTAGCATGTAAGCCAGACTCACGTGATATGCCTGGGATCTGGTTGTGTATTCTTAAGAGTCAAAGACTGCATGAGGGTGAAATTTGCTGAATCCTGACTTTCCATTCTTACTCTGGGTAACAATGCTATCCGTAAGAGTCAAGAGTAAGTTTATGGACAAAATGTTTAGACCAATGGTTTCTTGAGCAGCAACTTGAAACTGGCTGCAGGCTGTATAACTTATCAGGCACCAGCATATGCAGGACACACGAGCAGGGTGCTTTGGGGGTGTTTTTGTTCCTAATGGGTTGCAGATTTACTAAATGACTACTTCAGTCACCGTTATTAAGTAGTGTATCACTGTAAGACAAGCGTGGAGATCTCATTGCCAAAACACTTAGGTTCCCACCTCATGTATCACATTGCTGTTCATCACATACGCAAAAAAGAGACAATCTCTATCTCAAAGTGTTTTTAATGGTCTTGAGTTGTTTTGGGGAAAGGAGTGGGTGATTTTAGACCTGGTACCTTGTAGGGTAAGGTCCTGTGATCCCAAACTACCACAAACAGTTGTCCCTAGTTTTCATCACAGTTGATGGTGTCACAAGTGAAGTCTAGTATGATATTGGAATGGGAACGGATCTTTCCTCATGGTCCTAAAAACAGTCCCAGAGGGTTAAAACTGAAGTGTGAGGCTGACCTGCATAGGGACTCTTGCCATATGTAGTGATGTGTGTCGTGCATGACACACGTGCCTTTTGGTTCATATGCTGTCGTTTGGCATGTATGTAGGAAGGCGGGGGTAGGGAAAGGTTTGAGGAAGATGTTTGTCTTTAAAGAGGACTGCATCTTGCCTACTTATACAGAAACTGTAATGCTGAATTTTTTTACAGAGTTAATTTCCATGGCAACAAAAATAATCTCATAAATATGGGATTATTGCTTCAGGATCAAAGAGGAGGAGAACCTGGGCTGTGAAAGGGAAAGTTCTTTATTTGAATATCCTAGATAGCAGCAAAAAAGTAACGAAACAACTCAAAAGAGATCTAAGCATATTTTTCTTTTATTTCTTGTTCATCCACAAAAACCTGCAAAACCAAACCTTAAGTATTAAGCAAATAAAAGCAAAAATGTTCAGCTCTGTCTTACTGTATTAGCTTGTCAACATTGTTCATTATTTCTGAGTGTTCGGCAGACGAAATATTGCAGTTGGGGCAATATAGCATATTTAAAAAGCAACTCTCTGTGACTCAATCTCTTAGCAGTGCCCTGGCCTGAATCAGGTGGAGGGTTAGAGCCCAAAAGAGAAAGCGGTATTGGCCACACTGAGACAGAGTGACTCATCCCAGGCTGTTCTTAATGGTTATTCCAGTGAAACGATTTCATCTCAGCGGACTGGTTTTGGAATGCAGCAAAAGACCCATCGGCTTCTTGGAGGATTCTAGGTGGAATCCACTGCAATTTTCTCTGCAGGAAGACTGCTTCAAGCATCTTTATGTCCTCTACGACTTTACGTCGCATGTCACTTTGAAGCTGTTTGTCTCCTACATACCTATTTACATATCATAAAGTAATGGAGGAGATGCAGGTTTATAGAAGGGGCCTGCCAGCTGCCATTTTTCCTAAAAGAAAAGCTGCAATTTAACATTAACCTAGCAATTAAGTAAGAATTTATGCTAACATGCTGCTGTCTTGCATAAAAATACCTCTCAACAACTCTGAAAATTCTCTGCAAGGAAGGTAATAGAGTAATTCCTGGCATCTTTGATTTGGAAAAACCATTTTCTGGCATGATTGATATTTCCTTTGTGTTAGCATGGGAGGCCATAGAAAGAGGAGTAATCTCTCTAATGGATGCACTCCACACTGGTGCCTGGGGTCCATGATACATTTGTCAGGCTTTAATTAAAGCACTGGAGTTGATTTTCCACAGTAATTAACTTTTATTTGCAGTTATACCATGTCTCTCATTTTTGACACCGACACTTTCCTGTTAGAGATAAGAGTAGCAATTGGCATAAAAAATAAAGAACATAGGAATGAAAAATGATTTAAGAAATGGCATTGCATTTTCCGTGAATTTTGAAAGGAGACAAAAATATTTTTTCTTTCAAAGTGATTTTGTTATTAGCAACCTAATATGTTTTCTCTCATGCAGAAACATGTATCCCATTACCTTGGTTACCCCATCTTATACAATGTCTGGCATAAACAAGCGTCTTTTGTTCAGTAGTCACCAGGTATCCTGTATCCAAATTACAATGGCTCTTTCTCATTATGTCTTGTAGAAATATTTGTGTTATCTTTTGGCAAATGTTGACTTTTAGGTATGAACAACATACATGCTAGGGAAACCAGTCAAACATTATCCCTGGACTGAGACTTTTAGTTCAGCATGGTAAGATTTTTAAGAGTAAACATCACAGGATCACCCTATGGTTAAAAGAAGTTCTGTATTGTAAGAATCTCAGTCTCATTAAACATACAAATTGCTTTTATTAATAGGAGTTAGGCACTTAAGTTTCCCTTTAAGATGTAGCTTTTTCACGTATCCTGTCCTTCCACTTTTAATTGATGTAGTTTTCTACTCACATTTCACACATACTGCAAAGTGCTGTTATGTATGAGCAGAAATAACATAATCAGAGGTCGTTCATTTTTGTGGTTGTTCTTATTAGGGTTGGCATTAACATAAACACCTTCCCGTGAACACAGAAATGCAGAACTGGAATCCAGTCCCCTTCTGTCCCAGCTGCTGTGTCACATAACCCTTTCACAGACCCGCTGAGGTCCATTTTAAACGTTGTTAGAGTTTTTTTTACCGCTACTCCAGTCTGAAACCTCTGCTGATTACTGACAATCTTCTGATTTCCCATCTGAATGTACTCATGGCCTGTTTGCACCATGTGCTCACTGGTGCCAGCCAGCATGTGCCTGTGATCCCAGCTGAAATAGGTGAAAGTGTCCTTGCAGTGAGCGTGCTCTAGCCGAGTTAAAGACTCTGAGCAAAAAAATAATTTCTCAGGTATGTGAATATTGTCTTGTCTCACTCAGGAATGTTCTTCATGTCTTCCAGAGAGGAACAGGCTGCTTTGTTTTTCTTCTCAGACCTTTTTTCCCTCAGATCTTTTGGTGTAAACTAATCTTAGAGTTTGCTTTCTATAATTTACAGCAGTATCTTGTTCCTCTAATATGTGAGACTTATCCTTTGTTTCCATACTACAGATCTGGATTTGCTACTGTAGTTTTGGAGCAGGAGATGGGATGATGCTTGTGAATGCAATACTGCCAATAAAAAGAAGCAGCTAAGAATAGTATCACTTCTGAAATAAAGCACTAGAGATAATTAAGTAGAACACTTGTAAATCAGTGTGGCACTAAAGGGCATGACAAAGACCATGAGAAAGAAAGGTAATAAATTGGACAGTAAGAAATTCTAATTGATCATTGTTTGTAATATTAAATAGTGTCTCCAGATTTCATTTTAATGTTTCTTATGGGCCAAACAGCCAGTACAGTAGTGAACTCACTTTGATAAAATAGAGGCTAGAGAGAGACATGCTCTATTCAAGCATCCAAATTCCTGCAAAATCACTCTGTCCAGTGATATATTTCCTAGTGTTTGGCCCATCTAATTTAAAAAGCACTAGGGCCTACTCTCTCCACTTCTTTTAGAAGACTTTTCTATAGCCGGGTGTGTCCAGGTACCCTCAAATCCTTTATGACATTTACGTGATATTTTGTCTTGATTGTTTGATTCTTGGTAACACCGTGTCATGAGCTGAGTGCCGTATTTTACAAACAATTGCTCCAGATATATCGAAGGGAAGAGTGTCATCTTCTCACTTTGCAAAGAGAGTTGGGTTTGAAGTTAAGGCATTATGGTGTTTTATGGTGTTTATGGCAAGGTAAGAGCATACTGTGGCGTTGACTGGAATCATCCCATCAAATGTGGAGGCTTTAGAGGCATCCCTTAGATCTACAGCAGCTGTGGGCTTTCTTCACTCTTGCTGTTGCCAAACTATTGTCCATATAAAAAACCTGCAGTTAGCTCGTATGCTGTGCATCCAGGGGCCTGAGCTTAATATCTCTGACAGTATGTGCATAAATCTTTAATGGAGCATCTCTTGTTTTAATATTATCTAGAGAGCTTAGAGTGTTAAGAGTTATGCATGCGTCCAGCTCGAGAAACAAAGTGAGGAAATAAATATCTGAGTTTTAAAGCTATATGCTGTTCTGCCTCAAATAAATAATTTAATATTCATCAGCCAGAGACAGCAAGAGAAACTGACTCTGTCACCCAGTGGACAGGGCACTCACATTACATGCAGAAGACTTGGGTGCAAGCCCTTGGTGCACTGATGTGTTAATTATTTATACAGAATCAAATAGCTCTAGCAGGGCAATGGAGGAAGTTCGATGTTAGAGTACTCAGCAGAGGGACGGTTAGAGCACTTTGCTAAATTGTACACAACTAACAAAGCAACTATCCCAGCTGTGTAACTTAACCATCAAACTACAGTGTGGAGCCTTATTTTTTTTTGAGAAGAGAGTTGAAAAGCCATTTTTTCACCCAGGAAGAGTGGAAAAATACCTGAAACCTTAAAAAAAATGGAAACACATCTCACTGAACCATGCCGTACAGTTGTACGCACCAGCACAAAGTGTTAGCATAGTATGTCACCTACACTTCCATTTTGCACTGCTACAAATTGCTAATCAGAGAATGGGGCAGCACTACATCAGCTCTCCTTCTCTGCAGTATCCTAGACCTGTGAGGTAAGGCAGTACGAGCCAGGCCAAAAAAATTAATTCATGTTTAGGAAGCTATTCTTCAAAATACATAAGTAGTTGAAATTGCAATAAGAAATTATCTGAGCTCCTTGAGGTTGCAGCTTGACACTAGTGCTGAAGTCTAAATACAAAGGACCTGTACACATCATAAGATCTCCTACTGACATATTAATGCCATTTGCATCCTTAGCCTTCTTTAGGAGCAGTCAATTGTCAGTTAAAATGTCACATACCCTACATAAGATAAATCTAACTATATGGGTCTCATCTGCATTTGTAGCAAAATAGGAAAGAGTAATAGAGCACTGAGGGTATGAGGAATGGAGGCTTGCAGACTGCAGCTACTATGTGTGCTAGGTCACCTGGGCAGTTTGAAGATGAAGATAAGGTCTGTTTTTCCCAAATTTGTGGTGGGAAGGATTATACAGAGTTGTCATTGATTCATATAAAATGCAGAGGTAGTAGATTTTCAGTAGAACATGTACAGAACTAGATCATATAAATAAGTTATTAGGGAGTAGCAATACAAGATTTTTTCTCTAGGTAAGTGAATTATAAAGCATTTTCATTGTCCTTGAAATGTCTAATATTGACCATTGCCAAGAGCAGAACATCAGATTCAGTGGAGCAGTGTGTTTTGCAACTGTGTCTGCATTATCCAAGAGGTTGTGATCATTATGACAAACCCCACTGATTTTTGGTACGAGATGGCACTAGCACAGAGTGCTATGAGAAGATGCTGGACACATAAAAAATCTGCTTGGTCTTTGGTATCCTGCGCCAGGAGCACTGAGCCTAAAAAAATGTAAATGATTTGCATAAAGTCCATCTCCCTCTCAGCCTTAACAGACTAAAGCACCAAAATAGCTTGTCTACGTCATTCTGTGTTTGCTTTAGCATTTTGGTTAAAAGTAAAGCAAAAGAGCTTTGCTCTGCTGTGTTATAATATGCTCAGTTGTAGTCCTACCTGGTGGGAACAGCTGTATCTACTTCTCCTTTTTCCGAGATGCCTTGCAGGGCTTTGAGACTTGAAATGGCCTATTATTTATCAAATAACAGATGTCTTCACAGATTAGCCTGGCTGAGTAAAAACACAATCACACTAAACAAAAGATGATGATTAGCTAGTTGAATAACAATAGGCAAACTCCAATGCAGATGTACAGGAAACAAGCAAAGGATCAGACGCTTACATTTCTATTTTTCTGAGTTCATTACATACATTCATTTTTACAATGACGTCTTAATATTAAAGCTCCGATTATGCCAGCTTCTGTTTCGAAGCTTCTAACTGGTGATCTTTTACAATTAAAATAATGTATTAATATTTCCTCCAATTACATGCTAATAAAAGACTTAATTCAGTTTGCATACAATTAATGCATTTGTTGCAAAAGTATTCTATAAGTCATTAAGTCTATTTTAGTTAATATCTTTAAATATTTTTGCAGTTAAAGATTCACATTCACATTTTTCAGTATGAATGAAGTAAAGAACTCTGCAAAGATAAATTTTGTAAGTCATAATACACCTCCAAGTATTGGGCCCTTCAGACGAGAATTTTTGCTTGCATGATTTGTAGGGAAGTATATGAAGAATCAGACACATTCTCTGCAGGACTTTACCTATTTGATGGTATTTGATTAATTCCTTGAAAAGGTCCAGGTTCCTGATGGATTTGGTAGATTAGAGTCTTCCTGAATGTGTAACAGCATCAAGGAAAGTATGACTTTGAGTCTGGTAAAGGTTGGCTGATGCTCAGGCAACTCAATAAAAACCCTTTTGGTACCATTCAAGATGAAAATTTCCAAACCAGAAAAATTCTGTTACAATTTCAGGCTATATTTTTTCATTTCAGTAAAAATAGTCCAGCAATTTCTGAGAAAAAAAAAAATGGGGGAGAAATTCGTATAAATATTTCATCAAGTTACAGCACCTTCCATTACTTTGTAGCACTTCCATATGGTGAATCAGGAAACTGAAATTTCAGGGAGAGGGGAGGATGGGGGATAAAAACTAGAGGGAATTATGGAGTGGGAGTCAAGGTTACAGGGTTTTGCATTTCAGTGGAAATCTACCCAGATTAGACTGAGTTCTCATCTGAAAAATCCATGTCCACATTCGCTTATTTAAGTGTTGCAGCTTAGCTCTCTTAGGATTTTGCCAGTGGTGAGTTTGCTGCAGACCAGGGATACAAAGGTTACGACTGCAATCCAGGTGGTTGGCTCAGGTATTGAAATGATTAAGAAAGAAAGGGTAGAGCTGAAAGATTGTTCTGTGCAAGGGAAACTAGGAGTAGGACAAAGAGATGAGTATGTGGAAATAAAGTGGTGAGATGCAGAGAGAAGGAGCAGAGAGGAGCCTGAGAAGGAATGGGTGGGACTGCGAAGAAGGGATGGTGACCTACGCAGGGCAAGGAGAGATTGACAGGACACAGGGAGAAGAGACTGGACTTGCAGGAAGGCAAAGTCAAGGGAGGAACCTGTTATCACTGGACTTTATCTCCATTGAGATTAGAAGTAGAAAACCGGATTTCCACACCTCAGCATTCCTCACTTGAAGAAAAGTGCTGTGGCATCCCCTGGCTAAATGCTGACCCCATCCCTCTTCTGACTGCCCCACATAAAAAGACAGCAAGCTCTTTACTGATAATCATTACACTCAAGTAGTAGATGTCAGGGCTGAGGATCTGAAGACTCCAGTTCTCTAAAGAATTGTGTGGGTATCAGTATGATTGCATAATACAAATTCTGATTTGGGGTCTTTTTTCCTCATTTTGCTTTTTTAAAGCTATAGAAGTTAAACTTAAAAGATGGTTAAATGCCTGTTAAGTGTGCAAGGCAAAGCTCTCTTAAGCAAGGAAAGATTTCAGTCAACACAGCTCAGATAAATCAATATTTTGTTTTATCTTAGTAGTTGATTGTGTCACCCTTTCCTCCTATAACTGTACATCATTCAAATTCAGCTTTGAAGCCAGAATTACTAACTTCCTAGGGACCAGTTCTGTGCTGTCCTTACTGCAGCATCTGAGCACTTTACAAACATTAACCAATTTATCTTCTCAATGTACCAATAAGGTGAAGTGACATTATACACCAAGGAAAATGAGGTTCAGAAACATAATGTCAAGAGGGGACATTTAAATTAGATGCCCAGCTTGAGATGTTCGTGCCCCAATTTTCCAGAAATAGCGTCTGATCACATTTTCTTTGTTCTGAAGTCAGCTTTTGCTGACTCCGTCGCACTTGGACTTGCTCCACATTTCCGCAGATCAGAGCGCAGGTGTTTCATGCTCTGCTCGCAGGAGACAACGAAGACACAATTAATGACCGCCTGCATAGCGTTTGGGTTTTGCGGCTTGCTTGGCATTACACGCCAAAGCAGAGAGAGAGTCCAGTTCCCCAGGGCAGCTCTCGACTGCCCTAAGCATGAAAACGGTCTTTCTCCGAGCCATTACTTCATTCTCCTCGGGCTGGCCAACACCTTTGATGGTGAGGCAGAGATGCAGCAAACAGCAGGTTCCTTCTTGATGTGACCTTGACTCCTCGCATGTGGTCAGTCCCTCCTCTTACATTGAGCGAGGCTGAGTTACAGCGGGCAGAAGAACAAAGAGCGTGAGTTTATTATTTAGATTCTCACACACTTGGCTAGTGCAGATTTTTCCACTGCAGGGATAGGTTTACTAGCCCAAAGCAGGAGAGGAGCTGCGGTGTTACTGGAGACGGGCACTTCGTTCACCCCCGGGCTGCTGCACCACGCAGTCGCACAGGCGGTATGGGGACGAAGTGGGATCCGTGTCGTGTGACAGACTCGTGGTGGACCTCTCCCATCTCCCGTTTCTGCGGGACTGGACTCGCGGCTCAGGAGCGATTTGGGCACGGGAGAGGCGGCATGCTGCCCCAGCCTTTAACAGTCTGCAGCAACAACGCAAGGGTGCAATCAAGCAGGACGTAGGGAAGGGACTCTCCTGTTTTCCTGAAAGATTTTTCTTCGAGAGGAAAACAGAGGGCCAGAAAGATAAAGAAACAGATTTTGGATGCACAATGGGAGTTAGGCTCCACTGGCTTTCATTGGGAGAGGAGAATCTCTCTGAGTTTTGTACCCTCTAAGAATCCAGTGTCCACCAGGTCCTCGTGTGCTGTTCTGCACTTTACACAAGACTGTTCTTCCCCCTTTTCCTTGATCAGCTCATTTTCATATTCAAAATCTGGTTCAATGACATCATATTTTAACAAGGATGCTCGAATCACTCTGGGTTTGTGCTTAGCAGCTCAGAATGTGGTTTAGCCCATCTTAGTTACGATGTTGGAAGAAAATGGCTGACACACTGGAAACTATCATCATTACGTTTTAGCTGAGGTGAATCACCCAGGCAGATGTTTATTTATCAAATCTACCTCATCAAATGTGCAATCACAGGGATTCTTTGCTGCCCAAGCTGTTTCTTCCCTCTGTTAGGAGAAGAGAACAGCCTTCTTAAATTAGGGATCTTTGCTTGCACTGCTTTACAAATCCTGGGCCAAATGCTGGGCTCTCCACTGAAACACAGCTCCCGCTGGAGACTGAGTTCTGCCTGAGGAAGTGTTTCATGTTGCTGGACAGTAAATAAGGGTTTTCACTAACCGATTAAAATAAATTGTGCATCTGAACATAATTCTGCTTGACAGCATGACGTGTTTTCAGATGCTGCTGTTTGAGATTTCCCATGTTCTTTTATACGCATTTCCTTCTGGCTTACCTGCGCATCTGTATGTGCCAGCGTTCGAACCTGTCGAAGGAAAGAAGACGAGCTGTTTAGCCAATAGCAGTCTTGCTGGCTGGATAAAGCAAAAGGGGAGAAAATAAGATGGACAGTGATCTGTGTGCTAAATCCACCTGCGAGCTGCCAGACCTGTCATGTAGAGCTAAATCAGACTGTGTCATTATTGGCGCCAGGTTAACACTGGAAATGCCCCTGTCTCTCCTTCGCTGTTCTTCACTCCCCCTCTCCCACACCACTGAAGTTAACTCATCACGTTGACGCAGAACAGGCCATTATTATTCGAAGTTGCATAAAAAGTGAATTTATACTGAGTAAAACCAATAAGCCATACTGCTCTGACATTTAATTTTCTTGGAAACTCTTCCTGTTGAACCACGCAAGTCTGCATACATTTTCAAATGAAATACAGTGTTTGTGCTACAATAACCTTGCATAGACATGGATGAATAATTTGGAAATTATCGAGACCCTACTTTCCTCCGCCTCCCTCCAAACCTAAATTTTTATGGGGCTATATTTCTGTTTGATGAAAACTCTCATTTTATTTCCACCCGTTGTGTCAAAATGTTTTCCAAAATGTTCTGCTGTGAGAGGGGCTGCTATTTATGCCTGGGTCACTGGCTAGGAGGCCCCCATTCTTTCTGAGGCCACTTCTTCCTCTGACATCAAACCTTGGAGCTGAAAGTTGAGGATAAATACATGGTGTCCCTGAACTAGACACAGTCGTAATAAATGCTGATAAAATGTCAAGTCTAGGCTAGCGTACTCTTCAACTTTCCAGTGGATGTTGATCAGCCCTTCAAAGCAGAGCAGTCATATTTCAGAGCTCACTTTATCTCCCTTCTCTCCTTACTATATTGAATGTCTGATTATCGGAGAGGTAGTAAATGGCTCTGTTAAAAGGAGGTTTAACCAGGGAGACAGAGGTCAAGACATCAACTTACTTTCCATGGCACATGACTGTGTACGTATTTTTCTGCATCCATCCATCCAAATCTTCCAAAGATTTCTCTTCTCTTAAAGCATGCATCAGTATAATTTCATACAAGAAGCTACTTCTGTTTTTGAAATGATAGGTGGTTTTTGAAGTGATATTCGAAGGTGAATGTGTGCTCTAAAATATCTGGTCAAAAGAAACTAGCAAACAGTTCAGTTTGGCCTCAGAACTAACACCACGGCAAGGGGCAAAAGGATCTGGCAAGGCACACAAGAAGGTTTTAAAAAATAAACCTTTCATGTTTGTTTATTGTATTGATATTTCTACTAAAATATCATTACAGGTTGTGTTGGTTTTGTTAGGAATATATGCTCCATTAAAAAAAAAAAAGCAGTGTAGGTTACTATTAAATATATTAATGCACTGTTGAGATGGAATTGTTAAGAATTCAAAAGGCAGTTATGTTTTCCTACCGTGTTTTTCAACTATAATGAAATGTTTCTTTCAATCTTAGGTACCTGCATATGTCTATTACAACCTGTCATTGTGCAATTAGATCCTTGTGCCATACCTACACATTATGATTACAACTGGTCCAAAACATTCCATTGAACACTGATGTGGGAATATTCTTAAACACATATTTTTGATGGGAATTTTAAGATGATTTGTATTTTCTTTTCAGTGAAAAAACAGGAAAATGATATATATATGCTTATTCCTTTTTCCCTTTTTTATTTTCTTTTTTTTTTTTCCCTTTTGGCATTGGAGAGGCATGCTAGTATAAATAAGGGAATATGGAAAGACAAGCAGAAAACATCACCATCATCTGCCCTATACATACAGAAGGAGACACATATGTGGAATTCAAAATTGCAATAATGGATGTGTTGTTTTTTATTTAAATTTTTGGCAGCTGAGGTGTTTATCTCCTCCTTAATTGTGTGACCACGTTTGATACAATAGAAGGGGCTGCATCCAAAATATGTTGGTGGAGCACTGTGACCTGATTCAAAATTTCTGCTCCTCTGTCGCGGCCCGAAAGGAGTCGTTCAGGACGACCTCCCTCCCCTTGGGGCCAAACGACCAAGTTCGTGATGCCCTTGGACTGAATTAAGGTGAAACGACACCAGCCAACCGGTTTTAAGATTTATTAACACAAAGATAAGGCATGTGGTCAAATAGGATAATTCAATGGCGAATACTGCAACTAGCTAGACAAAACAGATCTTACCAACATTCAACAAAAGAGAGGGGGAAAGAGAGAGAGAGAGAGAGAAAGATATCACCACCCGTGGATCCAGCGGCGTCCTGCTGGTCCTCTTCCTTTGGGAGTCTCGGCAGTGGGGGGGCTCCCGTCTGGTGGTAGGTGGGTCCTCTTCACCCTGGGTGTAAGTTTCGGTGGTGCGCGTGCAGTAATTACAACTCGAGTTGGGTCCGACCCTAGGTTAGCTTGGAATGACACGCGTGCAGTGGTTACAGCTCGAGTTGGGTACCTCCAAAGAGGGACCCTGAACAAAGAGATCCCTGGGCAATTATAGCTTTTTCAAATTAAGTTTCCCACCCCCCCACGTGGTAGTTCAGACCAATAGTAATTTTTGAGTCTGGGGTCTCCTGCTCCTTATTGGATCTCATTGTTGTTCCTAGGCAGGCTGTTTCTTTTCTCCCTTATCTTTTCTGTTGCAGTTTCTGCCGACAGGTGTGTCTTCCATCCTATAGGTGTGTCTTCCTTCCTCGGGTCCCACCATCATCTCTCAAGGTCTTGACAAAGAGGTGGTAACTCCAGCAATTAGCACTGTTTCAGCAGTGCACAGGAATGCAAATTGCTGGTAACTCCCTTATCGTTCCCGCCTGCACCAGCTCTGGGGCCCTTTCTTACCGAACTAGGGAGTGCGGCCTAAGGCTTCAGCAAATTTAGCCACTCATGCCAAGCAAGTTTTATAGAAGTTGTGCTAAAAACGGATCCCAAAGTCTCTGCCCGACTGTGGTCTCGTTCAGTGCAGGCTCGGTGTGTTCCGGGTGGTCGCAGGGAGACCATCTCGGGGGTCGCAGCAGCCCAGTCCTGTTTCCGCCAGGGACAGATGGCTTGTTCGGGGTTATGGCCTGCCTGCACCCCATGCACCAAGAAATGTTTAAGGCAAAAAATTCATTCATCTGTCCGCCACATCCTCACCCATCTTTGGTTTTCGGAACGGCTGCTTTTTTGGGGCCTGGATTCAGCAGCTACTGGAGTCAGAAGGAGCACTGCATCAGTGTCCCGTGTTGGTGGTCATTTCCTCTGTGCTTCATAGGTAGAGACTAGGCAGGGAGTTTGGAGACAAAGCAGAATATATGGGTCTTGGGTTGGGTTTCCCTGTGTTTATCTTACATCAGGTCAGTTGAATTTCTCCTAGAAATGGGCCAAAATTGATTAGTCTCTCTGGACCTTTCTCCTCTTGTATATCCCACAACCTTCTTCATTTTCAAAATGTCTTGAAGAATGGTGTGAAAAGGGACCCTGTTTTCAATCAAAGCATACAAAGCCGAAACCTAGTTCACCAGAAACTGTAAAAACAATTACAGGCACTCTTTCTTTCTTTCGCTTGCGTCCTATTAGCTCACTGTAAATCAGATCATGGTGATGCAGAATACTGAGCCTCCTGTTTGTGGTGATTTATTAAGGGTTATTTATTTAGGCAGATAATTGTGTTGTTTACTAGAGGGAAGGATGATCTTGCAGTTAAAATGTTAGCCTGAGCTGTTTTCATCTCTACTACCTTTTCTTTGAAGTCACCTAGAGCCAGTATTACAGCTGTGTTTTCAGGGTTACAATACAGATGTTTTCGACAGCAGGCACCCGCTTGCATTTTTAGATGCCCAAACACCTTTGAAGAGCTGGTATTTTGGCCTAGATTTCAGATGTGCTGAGCATGCGTACTTCTCTCTGTTTATACTTAATGCTCTCCACTCCTGAAAATTTGACTAAATCAATCAATCTCTGGAATACAGTATCATGTAATGAAAGAGGGAAGATAGTACCCTCTCTTCCTCACCCTTTTTTCTTGCTCTACTTGAAAGATTTGATTTTCATCAAGCAGAACGATGTGAAAAGCCTGATTTCAGCTGCTTCGCAGAGGCACTCCCTTCTCCTGCTCCCCGGTGTGCGTTACAGAGCCGGCAGCATGATTCGCTTGTTTGCCTGTTATATGGCAGAGCCCTTCTTACTGCATGTCCTGCACAGTGGGAAGGAGGGAACAGGTTAAGACAGCAGAGGAGAAGTTAACCCCTGCAAGCCTGAGGAACCCCACGGCTGGGGAGAGCGTATGGGGGCTTCCTTCGTGCAGGTGTTGCCATCCCCAGGGGCAGTGTCACCTGCTGAAATTGGTGGAAGACCTTCAGCCCTCTGAAGCCAGCTAGAGAAGCAGCCCCATGAAGGCAGGCGTCACCTCATGTCTCCATGGACATTCATAGCAGATCACAGGAGGGGCTGCAGAGGAGCTGGCGTCCTACCCTGGGCTGGCTCTGTGTGCCAAGAAAGCATTTCAGCTGGAGAGCTTGCACTGATTATGATGTTCCCATATCAAACGACAGACAAATTACACTTCCAAACAGCTCCTGGGCACAGTGCAGCACATGAAATTTTCGTCATGAACTTGGTATGATATTGAAAGATTTTTGTTGGTTTTGGGGTCTCATAAGATCCATAAAGAAAAAGATTGAAAAATTTCTTTCAGTTAAATGATCGTATTTCATCGAAAAAAAATCTTTTCAAGAGGACACTGTAAGGTTATTTTCACTAAGGACTATTTCTGTACTGCATTTAAACTTTCTTGCCCCAGTTGTTTCACTTTTTTTTTTTTTTTTTTTTTAAGTTGCAACATGAAAAATGCTCCTCCCCCAAACTCAGAAGGGTTGGACTCTTTTTCCTTCATACAGAGAGCAAAAATAGCGTATTTCAAGCTGTGCCATAAAACTTCAACATCAGAGACAGGTCTCAGATAGCCATTAGTAACTGAAAAGAACAAACTATAGTTGAAATATTTCTGTAGCTAGACCTCAACATATCATCATTAGTTTTCCAGCTGAAGTAAATTTACGAAGCACATATCTACATATCTGAGGTGTCCTGAAAGAAATGTGAATGGCTCAATTACATGTCCTATGTCTTGTATTACTGATAGATAATGGAGATTTTCAAGTAATTTGAATGGCAGAACTTCCTCTAGCTGCAAAATGGCACCCTGGTACTGTGATTAGAAAAAAATGCCTTTGTAAACAACAAGAGACAAATGAGAAAGTCTTCTGTGACAACAGATTTGTTGTTAAATTAAAATATCTAATGGCATTCTGTAGTTCCTTAAAAATGACTGCAGTGCTGCAATCCAATGATAGTTTGTTGCAGAAAACAGACTGTGACCTGTGGGACTCTCTTTTTCATTTTTGATGCATAATAACTTGGTAACAGTAACCAATTTATTAATTCATAATTAGTAACAGTAGAATAGTAGGTTTGTGTATGGTGTAGCTGCAAGAAAATAATAACTAAGTAATAAACAGTATAGTAATGGTGTAGGAGAAAAATGGAGCAAATGAAATTGTATTACATAAATACTACTGGATCCAAACTCAAATGTACAAATAGCTTTAAATTCACAAAATAATCTTCTCGTCTCCATCCTTGATGTGTATTATTGACCAAATTTTAATTATCCCTATAGCTGCCAAGACAGTTTGATCCTTATAAAGATGTTACCTTCCTCTCTGAGCTCCATAGAGAGCAATGATGAAGCAGACAGATGCACACACGCACACACACCCCGAGTCATGTCTGTGCACCCACGGGAACAAGAAACAACCTGAACAATTGATGTTCAAACTTCTCTCCCGCTGGAGTTGCCTTCAGAAGTATTTGCTAATGGTAGGTAATTAAGAACAAAATTAATAAATAAAGTCCCGTGCATGGCTGATGCAGTGTGAAGGAGATTCAATAGCTAATGCTTTATAATTGATCCGATGTCTATCTCTGAGACTTCTCTGTTACAACCAGCCAAAACTGTAACCCTGTCGTTTGCACTGGCCTGTGGCGCCTTTTCCAGAACGGTCATGGGGCTGAAGCTTGCCAGAGAGCAGGCACCCATCCAAGCAGGAAAGGCTCACAATAAATGACCTTTTATTTACATTCTGGTGTTTTTCCATTCAGTTTTCTCTGCCCTTGCAACACTTGCCCCTGGCTATTTCAGTGATTGTTTGTAAGATTACCACAGATGCCAAGGTATTAGATTGCTGAAGGCGATGGCAGTGTTACCTGGCCTTTTCAGAATAAGCTTTTACCGTGGCCATGGTTGCCTGTATTTGTGGCGGTCTGATTCACGGACTCCAATGTGCGGGATCAGAATCAACTTTATTCAAGCAAGCAAGCAAGCAAGCCCTTTATATAAACTCTAGCCCGGATCGGTACTTTCCCGAAGGTCAAGTTCCCATCATCACTCCTTCTCATCCCATGCGGCTACTACCTTATCTACACACTGCTATTTATTCCTCCCAAGGCTTTCGGCTCCTTAACTCTATCTTGTCCAATCCCTCGCTGTCTGCCCCTACATGTACTTTGTGCCTCTCTATTTCCATGACGGTGAACCCAACAGTGTAACGCTTTCCTCCCTGCCCCATGCGTGGGCTTGCACCAGGGTTGACACGTGGGTGAGAAACAGATGAGTTTGGACAACATCCTCTACTCGCCATGTTAGCAGTAGCCTTTAAGTGATCGTACAGCCTAGGACTTCCCTGTGCTCCTCTGCCCATGGAGGGAGTGTCATGGTTGAGAGGAGGCCCTTGGGGACACAGTGTTTATGATTCCCTGTTTTTATGTAGAATGTGAATCTTGTATGTGCATGACTACTCCTTACACGTGTGTGACAGGTCTATGCAATGCCAACAAGGCTGGTGCTGCTCAGCTGTGGTGTCCTGAGGAAAGACCCTACTCTTTGGATATCTTAGGAAACTGAAGGATGTGCAGTTTTGAGGATAATGGTGAAAAGAGATGAGAATTGCTCTTTCTGGGATCCACAAGGAGGAATCAGTTCCAAAGAGTGCAAAAAGATCCAGGTATAAAGGGAACTTTGACATTTGAGGAAATAAAAATATCAAAGAAGCTGTACTCGGGGTGTTACGAAGAAAGATGGTAACTGTGGCTTGCATGTTCCAAGCAGTGGGAAATAAATCACAGCAGACAATGTAGCACATGTTGAACAAGAACACAGAATTCTTGCTGGAAGGAATCTCATTGCTGCAATTTAATCATCTTTTTATTAGCATGCCCTGAAGGTTTGAGGGATATAAATTTTACAAAGTAACAGCTGGATTGTGCAAGTAGGCCAGTGAATTAGGAAACAAATCACACAAACATGAAAGCACAAAGTTAAGCTTCAGCCCTGTGTAGTAAGGAAGAATACAGCTGCTTCCTTTCGAGGAGGCACACTTGAACACTCCCCAAGCTGGTATCTTGTGGGCAACAGTGGGTGCAGACCTTGGTGGTGCAACGTAGGCTGTGTGAATCCGGTCCTGAGCACCGAGTGAGAGCTTGTGCCTTTTCCCATAGACCATGAAAGTCCACTTTATGGTCAGGATCACTGACCTCAAGAGGCCATTTAGAATTTAACATATGACACAACAAGATCAGGTGAATCAGCAGGAGAGGTGGAGAAAGAGAAGTTCTTACCGTTTTGCTAGGAGGCATCTACTGTGGCTTTAAAGGACCCCTTGCAGGAAGAAGTCAGACCTCCCTGAGTGTGAGTGAAGAGCCTCTGCTGTTGCTTTTTTGTAAGGCACTTGTTGAACACTACAGGACACTACAATGCTGAAAAGATCAAGGCCATGTTTCCCTGATAGGCAGTTCAAGAAAGATAATTGGAAGTGGAGGTATTTCTGGGTGTGTCGTGTTTTTCTCTTTAATATTCTGCAGCAGCAGGAATAATATAGCTGAAAGTTGTCAGTGGTGTCGCTTCTTCCTTCCAGAATAATCCATAGAGGGGAGAAGACAGTCAGATATAAAATAATAAAGTATGGATGCATTATGCAATGTAACTGGCATCTCTTTTGCCTGTCCCCTCTTTTCATTGCTGTTTCTTCAGCTTCTATTTTTCAATCTTCTGGTTTCTGTTTGACAGACTCCCAAAGGCAGCAAAGATTGTCCGTTGGCTGTTAGGTTTGCCTCAGTGCTTGTCTTCTGTTCTCCTCCATTTCTTCCTTGATTTAAGACACTGTTGTTTTTGGGTTTTTTTCCCATCAGACATAAAGAAAGACTGGATATTCAGGGAGATATCAGCTTTTCTGGACTCTTTTGTCTTCTGTTCATCATCATGTCTTCATTGTCCTCTTTAATTTAGCTGAAACATTGAGTGGATCACTTACTGTGAAAGACAATATTGCTAGCTGTCCACAGAGATTTCACAGATCTATTCATCATCATGCATAAGATGATCTGTATGTGCAATATTTTGCACTGCAAAGGGCAAAAGATTTGAGCCCTTTCCAGACAGCTTAGCTTATATTTTCCAACACAGGTATCTAAGATGAGGCAGGTAACATCTTTCTGGTATACAGATTTCCTCCAGTTCAACTTTTGAAGATTCGTCTTTCTAAATTGAAGTGGATTTAAGTGGGTTTAAGTGGGTTTAAGTGCACAAACTTGCACTAGCTTTATTACTGTCCTTCAAAATATATGAGTAGGTGAACCAATATGAGTTATAATATAGAAAAAACTAAAAGCCATAATTAGACCTCTATTTCCTGCTCTTCAGAGGAGAGTCAGTGGGAGTTCGAAGTTACTGAGAATTTGCCTGTTTACTTACGGATCTAAAATGCATCTAGGAACTCAAGTTTAAGAATCTATTTTTTAAATCTTAATCCAAGATCCAGTGTATTTGTAAAAAATCATTCCCTCAGATGCTCAGAATGGCTCATCAAATATTGAAGCACATTATGTTTTAAAACGAATATTTTGGAGAAAAGTACTCCTGAGAAAATGCAGTGAAACGTTACAGAAAGTGAGTATAAAATGGGTACAAAATTCATGTAGTAAGATTAGATTTTGGATTATTAAATCTCAGCATACGTTTTTCAAATCTATTTTTTTTCTGGTTAATTTTTGCTTTCTGTTCACTCTTTTTTTTTCTTGTAAATGACAGTTGATTTAAAACAGGTAGCAGTACTCTGGTTTTATGTTAATATGCTGAACATGAGGATCTGGCTCCATGTCTGTATTTTCTATCCATACATACATGATTCTGCTAATCTGTTAGTGCCTAAAACTGCATGCTGCAGTACTTAAGAAAACACTGGTCGGTGTAGTGGAGCCCTCTCAACTACTACACAGCATGTAAACTCTGTTACTTGTGATAAAGAAATGTACTTATTGCAAAAAGCCTGCAGAAGATTTTCGCAAGCTAAAGACTACAAAAAGCAGGTACTTCTAGGGAAAGAAACTTTGGATTTGGTGAGCCTGTATGGCGGTGAGACAGTACTGTAACAGCTGGACATAAATTGATATTCAGAAACCAGGTTTCCGCTGCAGCATTTCAAACTGACTCTGAATCTTTGCTTCCTCTTCTTAGAGATACAGAAGGTTTTCCGCGACTGAACTGTGACTGCAAGTTGCTGAAACTGATACTAGTGTTGAAAATGTGGCAACTTCAGAAGCTGTTATGTATAATATATATATATGATGTTATGTATAATATATTTATATTTGCTATGTAATAACATATTCTGCCCTTAATAGCCAACTCTGAGAAATAGCATAGTAGTAAGTGATTGGGCAATAAAATGGCAGATGAAATTCAGTGCTGATAGTTGCAAAGTACCATACATGGGAAGAAACAATCCCAACTCTGCGTACATGAGGATGGACTCCAGAGGAGCTATTACCACTCCTGGATTCATAGAGGACAGTTTTACAAAACGCTGGTGAGGAGCTCAGCAGCAGTCAGAAAGGGAACGGAGCAGTAGGCAGAACTGGGAATGGAATAGAGAAAAAAACAGGAAACATCACGGTCCAGTACAAAAATCCTTTAGGCACCCATGTTTTGATGACCACATGCAGCTCTGCTGCCCTCTGCCCAAGTCAGAATGAGAAAGGGTACAGCTTAAGGCACCAGGATTATGAGAGTAGAGAATATCTTCTGTATGGGAGAAACCAAAAAGGGTAGAACTCTGCATATTGGAAACGAAATGGCTGAGTGATCTAGCAGAAGCCTAAAATTGTGTGTGACATGGAGGAGATAAGTAAGCAGTAATTACTGATCCAGTTATAAAACACAGCAGCCAGCATACTCTATTCAGCTCAAGACTGCTGGAAATTGAGCAAGATTTACCAGGACATAAGGATTACTTTATGCTTGTGTTGTTTCAGATGTTATTTCCTAAAGTTTTTGCTAGCAGCCAGTGTTGAAGACAGGGCAGTGGGGTAGCTGGGCCTTTCATCTGGGTCAGGACAGCAGTGGTTCCTCTGTTTTATGTCAAGTCTTGATTTAGGTGATGTTAGTTAATGCTCTGGTGCATCTGGATGAACTCTGTGCAGTATGGTAAGCAGTCTCTGCCTTTGGAAGATCATCATTGGTGTGATTTGGCTTCCAAACAGGTACAAATAAATCTTGTAAAATATCTCTTACTTTATCATGTCTGTCAGATAAATTCTTGTTTTGCATGCATCTTTCTCCTGTACAAAGGAGAAGATGTATTAACAGTTAGAGAAAGTCTGCTTGCAATATTTTCCACCCAAGTTTAAATTTAACCCTAGGTCATGCCAAGGACTTGGAAGAAACTGAAGAGACTGTGATCTCAAGGCAGCATTTGGTTTATTCAACTTTACTGAGTTCTTCAAGTAGAATTTTATGGCCACATAGTCAAGAATATACATTTTCTAACTGAAGGCAACCAAAAAACATGGTGAAAGATTTCAAGTGATTTCAAGATTTCAATCTTTGTTTCTTTCACCATAGACACACAATTTCTTAGCACAGCATAAATCACCCTATTTCAAATAAAAGCAGTTTAAAAGAGTTCTGTCTGAACAAATAAATGAATACACAACAGCATACAATTTATTTTATCCACCATTACAGAATCTATAAGCAGAATACCTTTAAACATTATGGGCAGCATTAGCATGGGGATGAAAGAGATATATGAATAAATTGCAGTTGACTGGCAAAAATCAGGCATCACATGTATCACATTGCAGTTGCCAAGCATAGTTTAGAGTATTCAAAGCATTTGACACATGACATGGTTTTAGAATGGCAATTTCATATTCTCCTTTATTTTTCATTATATTTATAGCACTTTACTTCAAACTGGTCAGGGCTTGCAAATCCTGTTTTGGCATAAGCTGACCAACGAGGCACTTGGGGATATGGGAATCTACATTGTAAGTGGCTTATGTGGTTCTTATCCTTTGCTGCTTATATGTTTATTAATATCTTAATGGTGAAGGCGCACTAAACACAGACTTTCTCAATATGTCTGTTTGAAAAGTGCTGTAATAAACTATTTATGCATGAAAACTGTCTGCTTTGTTGGTTGATAAGCCTTGAGGAGAAAGAGAAGAACAGGTGTTCCCCAACAAGTTTGCACGACCTAACATCATCAAAAGTCTAATTCTGATTCTTACTAAAAAATAATAAATTAATTCAGAGATGATTGCTTTCGTTTAGGAGGAAACAGTTACTTTGCAATACAGAAATTTCTGAGAGTTTCTCAGCTGTTTTCATAATGTCCATTTTTTAATGGAAAAGAAAGTGTGAGAGAATCCAAGAAGAGTGTATTTGTGCACATAAATTGCTATACCTGTTAACATAACAAAGAAACAAGCATCTTTTGTTACAGAACACAGGCAAGAAAAGCAACCATCCTAGGAGGTTTCAACATAAAAGTCAAATACAGTTCTGTTTTCACAAACTCTCCAGCGTCTATTCAGGTCAAAGGTGCTGTTTGTTGGCTTGACATGTTTGTCCTATGTCTTCAAGATTACATTTTAAACACGCTCTGAAAGATTTATGCAGAAGCATGTTCAAATGACTCACGAATGTCCTGAGTAGTTCAGAAGATGAAATAATGAACTGAAAATGAGAGGATACTACATGCTATTTAGTATTGACAAGAGGTGTTTTAGGAGGATGGTCCTATCTCTCAAAATTGGTTATGAAACTTCAGAAAATGCTTTTTTACAGAATGAAGAATTTAAATGCTGTTTTGTTTTGGGTACTGAGTGAAATATTACTCACAGCGGTGTTTTGGGACTGTATCTGCTTTTCACTTCTGATTTATGCATTTACGTTCCCCTCAATGTGAATACTAGTGTGACTGGGATTTGTTTTTTCCTAGTATTTTTAAACCTGAGGTGAAAAATACCAGTGACAAGTATTTGAAAATACAGTCTGAGGACAGGTGAAATGCTAGTAGGTGCTCCCTGACTGGGCAGGAGGGGAAAGATGAGGTGGTCAGATATTTTTGCCGCATCCCTGACTCTCCGATTGCCCCATCTCCAGCTGCAGCCCAGGTGGAGTTTCATTTCAGTGTTGTTGGCAGCTCCGCCTGCAGCACCCCTGGAGTTTTGATTGGGAAGGGGAGAGGAGGTTTTCCCTTCTTCGTACCTGCTGAGTGATGCGGAAGGGTTCAAATCCAGCCCTGTGGGTCCAGCACAACTGCCTGGAGGTGTCCGTGTCTCACCCTTGCTCTTCCTGTGATGGCTTTTCTGAACTAAAAGTATTCTTGCAAGGTGGTCAGATAATAATTTATCAAGTCGCTGGCACAACAGAAAAGTAATTCTCAGTGCATATATTTTGTTTACTTCTGTCGTTTTAGAATTTCCCCCGTTTTGGGGGGCCATAAATATACACTTCATTGCCAAGCTGTTGGAGAGTATGGCTGAAAAGAGTAAAGCACAGTTAGGCAGACAGTTTCCCTTTGCTAATCAACATGATTTTCCTGAAGGTTCGTTTTACTTTGTAATCAACAGGTATAATAATAAAACATGAATTCTGTAATAAATCACATATTGTTTTCTTCTTCTCTTAATTTTCTTGACAGAATCATGAATAAACTGGCAGACCAGCAGGACCACATGATACCATGAAGAGAAGCTTACAGGTCCTCTATTGCCAACTGTTTAGTAAGTAAATATTCTTTTTTTTTAATACTTCCTGTAAGAAAGGAATTATTCAAATTCTTAAGTAAGATCGTGACATTTATGCAAGCCACAATTCAGGGAGGTACTTAACCATGTACCTTGCTTCAAGTACATAGAGCGGAAGTCAAATTCTCTTGTTCAATAAGGTACTTGAAGATGTATCAAAAAAACAAGTTCAAGTACCAGGTGATTGTGCAGAGTCCTGTGGATGGGAAAAAGTGTTTGGCCGCACTGAGCGATGGGAAACACCCTCAGAAGAATGAGATCTGGAAGTGGAAGATGGTGTTTGGAAGAAGCAATGCAACAACATTTTTGTAATCAGGTTTTTGTCTGGTTCTCAGTGGACAAAAGGGATCCCTCCCAGTTGGCACATCTGCTGGTGGCCTCTCTACAAAAGGGTCTCAGAGTGAGGAAAGGGAGCCCCAGATTCACACAGCCCTAAATGCTGTCAGTTCCTGAGCTGAGAAGTTCCTTTTTGCTGAGTTTGGGCTGTCAGAAGAGCCCATCCAATATGAAAGTCTAGCGAAAGGACTCAGGTGAAATTTAGGCAGTGTGGATAGGGGCTGTCTCACCTACACACAAGAGTAAAGCAAGGTTTTAGGTATAAAACAGTACTGACACTGTTAGGGCATTTCTGTAGACTTACAATTTTCAGTGTCAAAATCACAAGTAACAACTTTTTAAAAAAATTTTAGACATTAAGTAAAATAAAAAAAGATGAAATACAATCACTTGCTATCATACATTTTACAAAGGAAGTTGCCGGTTTACAGTAACAGTCTGAAAAAGGTTTTTTATGTTGTCTCTGCAATTCAGCAGAATTTCTGACTTCAAGATATGCATTATGGTACCCAGTTTTGTATGTATTTCTCTTATTCTGTCCAAGCTAGATAACAACCAGAAAATCATGCTTAGTGTGCACAGAATGAGCAATGCTATTATTTTCATTGGTGTGTGTGAAAAATTAGCCTAACAAGTGTTTCATAGATTGTTACTAAAGCCTAGTTAATATTGTATCATTGTTTCACTGATTGCCATCAGGATATAAAAGGAGAGACCTCTATGTGCTTTGCTAGATTGCCTGGTTTTGCTCTTCTTTTTTACAACATAGGAGGTACTCAGGTGTGTCTCTGTGAAGACATATATGTGAAGACTCCAGAGATATCCCCAAGATACATACGTATTGCATACGTATTGCATAGTAACTTAATCCTAAAATGATCTCAGTGAATTCTGTAGGGCTGCTTGTGTGGCCTTTGACCAGGCAGAAGAACACTTCTGCTGAAAAGCATGGAAATTTGGGATATTGCTGGCTGGTTAGCTGAGCCTTGCCTGTCTGGCGGTACAGGGAGGCTGCTCACTAGGGTAAAATGGGGCTACACCAACAAGTTGTTACTCTTGCAAAACTCTCATGAACATCAATGGAAATTTTCCTGGAGCAATATTAGGTTCATCATAATGAAAATATGAAACAGAACTGTATGAACGCATTTGTACTAATATGGCATTAGAAAAAAGGAAGGTATAATGTACATTGAACCTATCATAGTATTTGATCTTTCTGTGTTTTCTTTCTTTTAATGTAATGCTTCCCTGCTTGGCAGCCTATCCCACTGCTATTCCTGCTGGTTTAAACTATATTTTTCAGGGTAGTATGTTGAAGATCTAAGCAGCAAACAGAGGAACACTGAAAATGCAGAGGGAAAGAATGGGCAAACTATATGTATACTGCATGAATAGGCAATGATACTGTGAACTCCATGATGTAATTTGAAAGGATGGATTCTGAAGATAGTATTTCTCCTAACAGATAAATTAATTTTTTAAGGTGCCCATGACAAGATCCACCAAGTTATTTAATTCCTGTTAAATAAGTTTCTTTTAGATTCCCTGTAAGTATGTTACTTCAGTTTATTTTTTCCCTGGTTGCCCCACAATCCTGCAGACAATCTCCAAAGAGTTCAGTCTTCACCAAAGGAAGAAGAAACGGCTTTAATGTGTCTCCTGTAGCTGCTCTTTATGCTGCAGGCAGTGCCTGCAGTGTGGTCTTATTTTGTCTGCATAAAAAAAAGGAAAATTGCTGCTACTATACAGCAAAAAAACCTTCCAAACTTCTGAAAATGTGTTGAAAGAATATGTTCTCCTTTGGTATGATTTACCAATGCCCTGTGCCTTGCTCCCTCCTCTGCAACTGCAATAAGTGAGTCTATGGTGCTGCGTGAGTGGTGTGGCAATATTTTCATTGTCTGATGTGTTACAAGTGACTAACTGAGGGTTAGGGTTATGGAGAGAAATGCCCTGCGTGCGTACTCTTGTGAGTCAAAAACCTGGGATGTCTTGAACAAAGTGTTTATGGTTTTTCTAGAAACGCTGGTCAAGTGGAGAGACAAAACTCTGTCTGTGCCCCCATGAGCGGACCTGCGGCTGAGGGCACTGCTCCAGGCTTATCACACCTTGGCGTGGTCCCAGCTATGCCACTGGGCCAGCAGTGGCTGCCCCCTTCTGCGTCTTCATTTCCACTTCCGTTCGTCCGTGCTCTACTACCGGAGCTAGATTCAGCCGTGTGTCTACATGGTGCCTGGGAGAGCAGGACCCTTACGCTCAGCAGGACTGCTAGGTTTTGGGGCGACAAAGAAGATATATGTACATATTTGTCTGATTTTTAGACTAGTGGGAATTGTTAGCTGGATTTGTGAAAAATCAGGCCTGTATCTAAATGCAGTTTTAAGAGAGTAAATGGAGCATCCTTCTCTTTTGTGAATTTTATATGAGTTATATAATCAGTCTGTTGCCATCTGTAGTCTTCTACTGTGGTTCCCCAAAACAACGTTTTCCATCCATTTATGCTGATCAAGAAGAGTATGTGAAGACGGGACTAGCGACAGCTGCTCTTTTGTGTATGGTTGTAGCTGCCTTGAATCTGATCCCAGTTGTCAAGAGATAGACTTTGTAAAAATTACAGCACTATGTTTGGCCCAGTACAGGGACTCTGGGTCATGCTACTTTACCTCTAGTCATTCATAATTTATGAATAAGTAATTAAACATGTAATATAGCTCTAAAGAAGCACTGCTTTTGAGCTGTATCTTCAGTGCTACTATCTAATCTGAAATCTCTAAGACATAAAAAAGCTTAAAAAGATTAAAATAAAAATTTTGGAAGAGGTTTCTTGGTTAGTGAGAGCTTTGAAGTCACTAGCTAGACTGAGTTGATGAAGACCAATTAAAGCAAAACGTGTCCACAATTTGCAGCCATTTGTTCCGGGCACATCTTTATGGATGAAGTTTGTTGCCTCTGTAATGATGAAGATGTAAATGCCTTTCCCGTGAGGCTCAGCGAGCTCCATTTTTGATAAAGACCTAAAGTGATGATTTAAGCCCTGCAGCATGAGCCACAATATGTCTGCATTTTCTGTAATAAAACATGCACATTATAATTTACCATGCATGCACTTTTCACTCAGGAGTTCCAAGTTGCATATAAACTAGAGAAAAATGTAGAGAAAGGCAACTGGTGGAGCCCTTGGCACACAAGCAGTGTGCGAAACTTCCTTCTTCAGACATTCATTTGCCTGAAAAATGGAAGGACTTTTATTTTCTGTTTACTTACATCACCAGCATCTGCATGAGGACCTGTCACTGTAGCATCTGGAAATAAATGCTAGTCTGGGTATTTCTTCATGCCGTTATCACTTAGTGCATTCCCAGGCATAACTCTTTCATCTTTTAGGCCTGGCAGAAAGCCCGGTAACATCAGTAGAAAGAATCCGGTACGTACGGGCTCACACAATCCTCGGTAGCAAGCTGAGCAAAAATGGCAGCGAGTGGTTGTGCCTTGTAACACAGACTATCACAAATCTTATACCCCCTTGCTCTGGAGGCAGTTCAGCTTCTACCTTTTTTAACCGTGGCCCCCTGATTACATTTCTGTTAAGTCTCCTGCAGTGACACCCACCCTGTAGAAGGGGTTAGCTCAAGCCCTTGCAAGGCTGCGTTAGGTCCTGGGGCACATCGCTCTTGTCATAAAGAGTTGATAAGCAACATGAGTTTGTCAAATGTCTGTTTAAGAGAGGACCTCGTTCTCAGTGCCTGCCGAGCTCCGTTATCTCCTAATGACCACTGCCTCTAACGGGAGCCCAACCCAACTAGCTCCTGTTTCTCTTGCCAAACACTGTGGGTGAATAGTGCCAGGGTGGTAATCAGGCAGCATGCACTGGGGCTCGTCTCTACCGAGTGGGGAGGCATGGTGACGACACAGAAAAGGCGACTGCTAAAAAGAGGGAAATAACCTGTTCTCTACCCGTAATAGATAAGATATGAAAAAAATGGGTTTATAAAGCAGCAAGGAGCTTGGTATTAGAGATACATGTGACGTAGGGTAGAATCCAGAAACGCTAGGACGGACTTGTTGGGGGATCACGGAGCCTCCACCGGTGAAGACCCAAGTGGAAAAAACATCTGTCAGGAGTGGCAGGGGCCATCTGGATGATTTCAGAGGCTCCCGTCAATTGCTCTGACCCTGTGGCCAGGTGGATGTCTGGGGGGCTGTGTCCTTAGTGCGGATGAGCCTGCTTGCTTTGACAGAGCACTCGCAGTTTGCCCAAGCCATGTATAATTAACCCGTGTCATAGGAACTGAGAGCTGATGTGTGTTTAAAGATACTGAGGATGACTTGATACACAACTTGGTACAGATCATGGGAGAGTTGCTCTCTGTCATTCATGGGAACTTGCAGAAAAAAGAAAGAACATTTTTGTTGTTTTCTGTAGGACTGGTAGGTGTTAGCTTAAGCGGAGAGAACAGCGCGGGGGGAGTTTCTAGCAATAGATTCCATCTGTTTTGCTTAAAGTTGGAAAGGTAAACAGCCTCTGGCTATGCAGTGTTTCATGTATAAAGCTTTTTGGGATACTCACTGAGCTGGAGCATTTGTATTTACGAGTCACGTGGCTTGGTAACAGGCTGTCCATCGAACAGCTCACAGCAAGCAATAAATCTACACTTTCTTTTCCCAGAAATCAATTATATATTGTTGCTGAAGTTTCTCAACAAAGCTTTGTTTTCTTGAAAGAATTTGCTACTTTCCATTTCCTTTTTGTGATCCCTTCCTGGAAAACTAAACCTTTTAAAGAGAGGTTTAAAAACAAACCAACATGCTTTATGAAGAAATTAAATTGAATATGCATTTCCTTATCAGATGTGCACTCCAGTGTCCTTGATATGCCATTTATTGAAATTTTGGTTGCACGCACAAATGAGAGAGCACGTTCCTATTCACCGACTGGATAAACACAACTCTGAATCAGATTGCTCTTGTGATTCTAAACTTGAGCTTGTTCCCATGAATAGTCTGCATTATTTATTTTAAATTTGCTGGTTCCGTGAACATTCTTGTCTGCAAATATATTCCATTTAGTAGAGTCTCACAGGACACAAACTCATTAAAGAGTTTGAAATATATGTATGGGGTGGGGGAGGGGGGGAGAGGAGTTCTGTCTTATCTGCAGATAAAATTTAGCACATACAATAGGACCCTCCCAAACAACTAACATACTGCAGAAACTTCTCCACTGTTCTTGCAGATTTGCTCAAACATACAGAGATGTGGAATCAGCCTGGGGCTGTAGGAATTCAAGTCATAGTCCTTGACACTGAATTTGGGATAAAAAGCCAGCAGACAGATTATTATATTGGCTTTTTCTATCAGCAGACAAGCAATTCATGCATTTGCACATATGAGTTGATAGTCTGATTATGTTCTTGGCATAAGTACCTTCATTTTTATGCTTATACTGACACTGTTTGCATTATAACCCTGTAGATTTTTCAAAATTAATGAGAGCATGCATAACTTTCCAGTATTCGTATTCTTCAAGCATTTACACACTGGTTGTGGGACATGCTATTAACAATGTCCATGACCATTACACCAGAACACCAAGAGATATTAAATACATATGCATAACTATGGATGTGTACCCAAATTGGTAAGTGCTGCAAGGATTTGGTTTTAAAATTCCTTTCACTCTTGTTAAAGAAATTGTTTGATAAATCAAAAATGAATCCGTAGTATTCTTTCCATTCTGTGTTTTGAATTATTTGTGTTTTGAACCTGAAGCAATTCCTATTACACCACAATAAATCTGTATAATCTTCTATTTTAGATTCAGCATTGTTTGCCTCAAGCTTTGAGAGAGAGGTTTTAGAGGGTGAGTGAAATAAGTAGGAGTGCAAATTCGACTTTTCTCTATTTTCCCTTTCAAAAGTCTATTCATCCATCTCTAATAGAAGTCAAACTGCAGGAACAGTGACTGAGCAGCTTGTGCAGTTTCATATGTGTGTCTTTGAGAGTCACAGCATCAAGTCAAGTGGAGAAAGAAATGCTACTGGTGTACAGATGGGAGCCTGGCGACCATGAAATGTTGGTCCTGTTGAGTTCAATGGCAAAACTCCCATTGACTTTGGTAGGATTGAGATTTTATTCCTGGACTTCATACTCCCAGCTTTGCTTTGTTTCCTTGCATTATAAAACAAAGATATTCTGTCAAACATTTGTTTCCTTCCCCTAATCCTTCTTTTCTTTCTGGTTGTGCCTTATGCTTTTGACGGTATTGCAGTCAAGCCCTAATCCAGTAAATGCACTTAAATATGTAAGCAATGCTCTTAGCACCAGGCAGACTACTCCTACAGGAGCACTGTCCATAAGCTTAAATCTCTGTTGGACTATGTTACAATAATTTAAGATAATTTATGGCAGCACAGACACCAGTGTCTACTGTCCATGAATAATCCAATGCCTATGATAGTGTTCCTTCATGAAGGACAGAAAAATGACTAAATGTTGGATACTTAATTGTTATCCGATATTCCTGTGTGAGTGAAATGCCATGCGCTTGGACATTTACCGTTTGTATTGATAATACAGTGATATTTATACCACTGTGTTTAGGTGCTAGAACTTTTGTATGTTAAAAATGTTTTAGGCTTTTTACAATGCTTTTGCACTCTTCTCCTTCCCCCTCTCCCAACTTGGCACTCTGTATCCCATTATTTTACAACAGGGAGGTTCTAGCTATGAAGGCTATGTCAGCTTTGATCATTGAGGTGTTTGTCCACTGTAGTTCATTGCAGGCTGTGGAAATAATTTAGAAGAAACATATATAAAATCAAGTGTCATCCAGAGAGTATGGCGTCATGTCATAGGTATTAACCCATTTCCATCTCTAAGTAGCAAATACACAGATGTCCTCTCCTGTTCCACGGTAGATTTCCAAAGAATGGAAGCACATTCAACTCAGTGAAAGACTTCAGAACTCCACCTGCAAAAAAAACCTGCTGAAACATCATCTGAGTTAGTATTTGGAATAACACCATTCACTTCTCTAAACAGTGTATCCGGCTGGTGTTTATTTTGAAGATAGGCATCTGCAAAACTTCCTTGACAAATCAAGGCCTATATGTAATTGGTATAAATGTACTGTTTTGTAGTACATTTTTATTTTAAACTATGTACATCCTCTAAGGATGTCTCAAGGGCAGGATGTGCTCCCAAGGTCTGGAAAAAGCACATGGACTCATTTCACAGGGCTGTGGAGCCACATGATTTCTTCCCTACATTATTTGTGAATAAAACTGAGGTGATGATTGCTAACGTGTGTCCCACAAAATATATTTGAAAAGTGATCTTAGCAGGAAAAAGTACCCTACCCCTGCTATAATAACTTACAACCAGTCCTCTACAAGATTCCACAAAGGTTCTGGAAATTAAGAAAAAAGGTTACAACACATCTCATCCCTCCAGCTAGAGAAGGCAAGGGGACCTCAACGCCAAGGACATGTGGCCCAGTGGTAGAGGAGCCAGATCCCCTCGCTGACCAGTGTGTTTGTTGCAATGTGTCCCAAAATTTCCCAGAAGCAACCTCCCACTCCAGTTTGTGAAGGAATAGTGCTGTGTATCCCCACCAGCTCTCCCATTGCTGAGTTTTCCCATACTGTGATGATGACCTCGTTCTTGGACCTATTCTTTTCACTGAAGCTGTACTCAAGTCATCTGCAGCAACAAGGACAAGATTTTGAGGCCAGGTTTTCCAAATTGGCAAGATATTCAATGACTCAGCTGGACACTCAGTGAGATATCCAAAAGTACCTAGATAGGTTAGGTGTTTGTCTCCTTTTGGTCTTACTGGCAGCTGTGTGTGAAGCTTTTGCAGGCACCTTTAAGAGTTGCACTAAGCATGTCTCTTCGATGTGACATGCCAAGATACCTTGGAAAATCTGATCCCTTTTCTCCTAACACGAAGGAGCAGATTTTGTTTCAAAACCACATAATACTGTGCAGAGCATGAAAAGTCTTTTACTTCAGAGCTGATGAATAATAACTAGTGCTTAGTAAGGCCAGGAGTTAAAATGAAGGAAGAGAGAAAGAAAAGAGCACTGAAGCAAGCGCACATTTACAGTTCAGGGTGGTGGTAACAAATGTTTCTTACTTGGTGCTTTATAAAGTCAGAGCATTGTGCAGACATTAACTAATTAATTTAGGTTCCAGTGAAATTATGCAATTAATTTAAGTCTCCAATTTAAAATTTTATAGGAAAGGTAATAGGGTTGTCTGCTTGATGCAGTCAGGGTTGCTGTCCTGTTGTGCTGGAAGGCTCCAGTGCGTCTTTGTGTGAGTTCCACTTGCAATACTGTGTTTCTGCAGGCTGTAGTTGTTGACTTAGTCACCGGCTTCCTCCCTGCTCCTGGACCAGTTCTACATCTGAGCTACTGTCGTCCCTGTTTGCTAATAAGCTGATCGGCCTTGCACTCTGGGAGAAATGTGCCGTCCTTTCTATGCGCTCCCACAAGCATTTGGGCCGCAGAGGCTGCTCGTGCATGTTCATACTGCCATGCAGCTTGCCGCAGTCAGAGTAACTTTCACAAGGGGATGCATCCTAACTCTACTTAGGCAATTTTCTTCTCCACAACTTTTAGGAGAAGGAGACAAAGCTTTATTTCTGTCCAGCTGATCCACTAGGGATTCCCACAGGAATCCTGTATAGCCTCAGTGAAGGAGGGATCATCAGGGAAAGAAGCAACTGGAGGGGAAGGGAGGGGACTGGATATTCCTCTTAAGAAAGCAGATATATTGGTTTCTTATTGCAGATACACTTGCAATCTGTAGGTATATTTCATATACCTACTAAAACATTTTGCTGATCATTATGTGCATATTCTGCATCCGTTATACTGTTATTCTTATTCTGTACTGCTGCTGCATGTAGATATCTCTCAAGCCACTGCCATCATCAATAGAAGTACGTGTCTATTCTTGTGATGGAATAAAGCATGCTCTGCATAGAAAGCTAAAATATTACTTAGATGGAAATTTTTGGGTCATACAGTAGACTTACTGCAGTTTTTAACCTATGGACCTTCCGTATTGCTAGAAAAGGAATAAGCAACTCCCTCTTATCCCTGAGGAACCTTGGTCTAAGTAGCTTGATAGCCGGTGTCATCGGTAGGTGTGAATCATTGCAGGAGTACTTAAAAGAGGTTGAAAATTTGTGTGCTTCTACAAGACCTCACATCACATCTCATTGTTGCTTTCAGAGTGAATGGTGGAGTAGTAGCGACAGTACTTTTGTGTAACCTGCATGAAAAACAGCATGATTTCTGGCCAGATTCTAGGTCCATTTCGCAAGTCACGGGGCTTTGTTGCTGCTGGAATTCCCTTGCAGTCAGCCCGTGAGCATCTTGCAGTATTTTAACATGAAGTTTCTAATTCTTTATGCATTTGAAAAAGGCACAGCTTCTTGGAGCTGGCATCTCATGGGAAAGAGAGAGATGGTTTTGCAGTATGGTCTAAAACGTTAGATATCACTGTCTCCTGTAGAGGCTACAAGTGGAATCACAGCTTCTCATTGCTGAGGGCATTAACAATTAACATACAGACACCACAATTAAGATGTCAAAGAGAAGAGGAAAACTGATGATAACAAACTATGAAAGTACCTGATAAGTGGGCAACAATAACCGTATGCTTGCAGGACAAACCACTTATACTCTGTATTTGTGTAGCAAGTTAATTCAGACAGAGCCTTACAGCACAGTAAACAAAAGGAAAATTGTTTTAAACCCTGTGACTTTTTGGCCTTGTCTTGGAGGTAGAATGGGGCAATTATCTCCCATTTTATGTCTTTCACTTCAGTAGTGCTCGGGTTTGGCAGTGCTGCTTCCTTAGAGTGACTGGCGATTTCACCTAGTTCAAAGCTGTTTCGTTCTGCCATTTCGGGAAGGAAGAGCTGTTTCTCTGATTGAGACCCATACGTGCCTGAGAGCCTCATGTCAAATCCCTACCCCGGGACCTGCTTCTTACGCTGAGGTTGTGAAGCATAAAGTTAATCACATTACAGTCTGTTCTGCCCAGAAGTGCGCTGACAGATACTGAGGCTGAAGTTGGCGCTGGAGGGCAGCGCGGGCCAGCTCTGCCAGGCAGGAGGAAGGAACAGGCGGTGCTTAGGGAAGGAGAAAGACAGAGGGTGCTCAATGTACATCTTTCAAGGAAGGGCTACTCAGGAAAAAGAAAGATTTTCTCTCCCTGTCATTTACAGAAACAGAGAAAACACAGGGTGAGGGGTGTGCTGTGTACAAAGAGTTGACTAGCTCTTGTTTCAGGCATCTGTGTTAGATACCAAAGGCAGTTCGGAGGAAAATGTCCATTTATCTGGTTATTGGGAACTTCTCTTAACCTTCCTGGCTATTGAGCTTCTTCTCTGGGTTACAAGGCACCTGTCTTCACTGGTGTTTTCCAGTATGGAAAATCTCCTTCTTTCTTGCTGAAGATGATGGCACGATTTGGTGGCTGTGGTTCTTCACAGCTTTGAGATAGATGCCCACTGCCCGCTCTGGTGTGTGTTTTCTGCACATGACGTCCTTCAGAATAGGCAGGGCAGGGAAGCTGGCAGCAGGGAGACAGGTGGGAATGCTGTAGCACCAAGCCCAAACCTGGACACCCCGTTTACTGTACTTCACTGCTAGCAGAGCAACATGCTTTTCCCTCAGTGGTTTTCACTGGTTTATCACCGTTTTTAGCCTTGTTCCCCTGGTTCACATGCTCTGCTGTGACCCAGAGCTGCACGGCACAGTTGAGCCTGAGAGCTTGTGTTTCTCTGGACCTGGGGCTGGCCATGCTCCAGAGCAGCCCCATCACAGAGAGGAGAACAGCCTGAGGGTTGCTTTTAATTATCATAAATTGCTAAAGGCCCAAAATATGTTGTAGAGCTGGCGTGGTTTGTTAAGCCTCAAAACCTGCTTTTTCTTGGGCCCTTTTTCTTGCTTCTTTTCCTTTGCTGACTCTGTGGAGGAGAAGGGACTTAGTGTCCATTTTGTATTTCTTGTAGGAGGAACGTTCCTGATGCGGCTGCAACAGTAAGGTCTAATTCACCTCCTCATACAGGGAGCACCTGGACTGTTATTCTTGCCCCTGCATTTCTCAGTACCTCCCGTTCCTACCTGTCTTATGTTTCAAACTGCAAGCATTTTGAGTTAGGGGTTGTTAGTATTTGGATGTGTTGTACAGTCCCGAGCACACAGTTGGCTCTTAGTTAGCAATTATAACAATTAATAAGAAATGCCATATGGCTAAAAATATTGTAACTCTCAAAAGAATTGTTGGGCCATTTATTTTTTGTGCATATGAGTGTGTGCCTCATTTAAGCCAATTATTTTTCTATTAACAGGCATTGGTTATGCCATCCTTCTGGTTTTATTTTTAGAAGTATTCGGATTATTACAGAAAGTGTGAAAAATGAGTGAAGAAAGAAATGTGTCTCCTAATACTTGTTCTTTAAAATTAAATTTCCTGGTTGAATAATCTTGTGTTTAGTCCCCAAAGGAATGCATCCCCTAGCGTGAATGTTCTCTGCCCCCTCAAGTGACTGCTGTCAAAATGTCGGAGGACTGGAAGTGAATCCAAATGAATTCATGAATCCAAATGTTCATTCCGAAATTAGAGGGTGTTTGATTATGATGTTACCAACATCTATCCTAACACACTTAATCACAAGCACGTGAGGTTTATGGAGTGGAGACGTGTTACGCTCAAATTAATTTGCAAGTCGCATTCTGCTTTCCAGAGAATGCAGTCAAGTTGTGCAGGGGTCCCTGTCCGACTCCCTGGCTCCTGCCTTGCGGGACGCTTGGAAACCTTGTAAGCTTTCACCGTGAGCTTTTTCATATTCTGTGTCCCGCTTTTTTTGGGCTGGGGGCATGTTGGGGCTGGCTGGGACAAGGGTGTCTGTTCCCGCTGAGTGAATGTACTGAGCGGGGCGGTGTTACCCAGCACACGAGCTGGCACGGAGCAGGCACTGCCTGTGTTTGTAGTGGGCAGCCTTATTCACCAAGGAAGGGAACTCAGATCGAGCTTTTGGCTCACCTAGGCACATAAATCTTCAAAATAGGATTTACAGCTGATTTTTTAAATAATGCATGATCTTACAGAGAGATGTTTCTCCAAAGTTAAGCTGTGAGTAGACTATACTGTTTATCAGCATTCAGAAAGAACTGTCACATGCAGTATGTCCGTTTCATGTATAATTTTGGAAGAACTGTTTCAGGGGTGATTTAAATATTTTATTGTGATCATATTTTTAAATTTGATTTAAAGAAAGCATACAATGGGTGTTACTATAAATGGAAACATGCATCTGCCTGATATACCAGATAGGTTTATAACTAAGGAGACCCAGTAGAAATTAGTGAAAAGCTTTCACTACTCTGTTCTGTTATGAGAAGCAAAACACTCGTAACTGTATTTTTAAAGAGTGATCTAATAGGCTGCAGGGTGACTGGGGGGAGCAGGAGGGTGCAGCTTTGTGTTACTATTTTTAAAAAGCACTTAAGACTCTTTTATGAGGTAAAGTTGTTGTGTGATGGCAGATGTATAATGACATTGGTTATTTTGACCTCAGGTGTCACCAGCAGATGAATAATAAGATAGTGAGAAGAATCATAGACTGATCAGCAAGGCTGTTTTTACCAGTCAGAGAGTTTTTGGAGATTACAGTAGAGCAGTGAAGAATTTATCAAGGTGATTTATCCACAGTGCATGTGAATACATTACATCCATACTCCATCTCAACTAGTATAGAGCAGGTCTCAATCTCTACCAATGTATTATTAATGTTACTTTGGAAAGCAGTATGTTTTTGCATGGTTTCAACATCCTTCATGTTCATGGATTCTGAACACTCCAAGCATAACTCTAAAGCTCACAGTATATCAGTGTATCTTTTGCTATTGAAACAAATAAATCTGGGGAATATCATAATAAAAAGTCTTTTAAAAATGACGGTATTTCATAACAATGCTCAGTCAGCCTTCCTGCTGCGGAAAGCCCCTGGCAACCAGAAGTGGAAACCTCTATAAAAAAGATTTCTGAAAAAACAAAGGGGGAAAATTGCCTATTTTGATTTTGGCTAGGGCACCATCTCTTCGTTTTGGAAGCTTCTATCGTGAGGTGTACTTTGTCGAAAAGACAGAGGGAGAAATGCAATCTAAGAAAGGCAACAGAGAAGGCATTGTTTGATACTCAATACTCTGCTTGACCTCTGGGTTCATGACTTCTTGTGCCAAGAGGGAAGCAAAAAAATTTACAAGGTAGAGGGAGGAGTCAAGAGGTTTTTGTACAGTCAGAGACAGCGAGATAACTGGGCTAGAAAAGAACCCTCAAGTTGTGTGTTTTTCTCAGTCGGGGGATCAGTGAGGATCACTCCTCTGCTCTGCTTCACAATGTCACGCACTTCTTCAGCTTTCTGCCTCCTGCTCTCAAGAGCCGCTGCCTCACCTCGCTAGTGCTCGATTCCTGCCTCACCTCGTGGGTCCATGTACTTTGTTGCTCAGCATCTGCAGCCAGAGATGAGTTTTCGAATGAGCTAGCTCCTTTACAGCCACCAAAGGAGGACTCACACCCAGAATTCCCTATTGCAGCATTGCTGGGTGTCCTTCCAAAATGCAGAGAAATCAGTAGGGCAGAGCTGTCCTTGTTGTGGCTGGCAAGCTCAGCTGTAACTCTACCACCAAAGAAGTGTGGGTTGCAAGCCCATCTGTGACTATCACCAAAGGAGAAGAGAGAAACCGGTGAGGGTAGCTCACCTAGCAAGAACTGGGAAGGTTACTGTCAGATCAGTGCAGTTCTCTGCATGTAAAATTTGTAGTAATGAGGAAAATAAGGTCCTTCCTAGACACTGGCTATCTGTAGCTGCTTTTGGATTCAAGATAAAGCAAAACATACTTTGTACAAGACATCTGTGCAAGGAAATGGTCGTGAATTTGGCGGTGAAAATGAGGGAGTTTTCCTTCTGAAAAGTCATTAGCTGTAGAGATTTCACTTTGGCAGCTCTGAAATGCACAAGGCACTGAACTGAGAGCTTCTTAGGTTTGGAAAATGTAAAACTGGTAGTTTTGGAATGGGTTTTGGGGGAATAGTGTGGAAGCCTCTGGTAGTTGAGCTTTAGAGATTTACATTCTTAGGTCTGCTTTTCTGAGTAAGCTGATATATATTAGTGCAGTGTGCAGTATTTTTTATGCAGGAAAGATAGGATGCCAACAGTATTACACTTTTCATTGTATGAGATCAAAAATGCATTAATTTATAATACATATTCCAATTTTAAGACCCTGTTAATTTCAATAAATTGCAGGGTTTCGTTTGAAGGACAAGTGCTTTAATGAAGACATAAATCACCAGTCATAAGCACCTCTTTTGCAATTTTCATATACAGAATCATCAGCTGTAGTAGAGGTTCACTGATGTCATTCTTACTGTTTCTGGACACTGTCCAGGATGTACTTTCATGACAGGTCTGGGGCTTTGTCTCTTACATTAAACTGTAGGAGTTATAGATTGGGAACTTTATGTATGCAGAAGGAGACTGGCACCTTATAGTCTACTTAGTTTGCTGCAAATTCCACTGTTTTAAAATATTAATTTACCTTCATTCCAATACTTAATCCAATTGTCCATTGCTCAGATTAACAGAGTTTCAACCCATCTGCCATATATGCTATAAAGCACATCTACTACCACATGGTGCATTCATCAGGCAGCATAGATTGGTAAGATGTTGCCTCTGGGCAACATATGAACATATGAACAGCATCAATCGTGTGGTTCGCTCCCGCTTCCTCACCCCTCCTTTTCATTTGTAGAGGACCTTGGCACTGGTGGTTGTCATAGGAACATGGTAGGATTGTTCAAATAATCGAAAAAAGGGAGCTTAGCCCATAACTGATTCAGGCTGCTACCTGCAGGAGGTACCCATCCGTGTCAGCAAGGAGCACAACACGAAAGCAGTCGTCAGTGAATCTGCAATTGGAACAGCTTTCTGGTGTCAGGCAATGGCATTTATAGATTTTTATTTCCAGTCCAGAAGCCTCTACAGACCCCAGCAAGGACCAAGAACCCACTGTTTGGATGCTCTACAAACATAAAGTTGATGGACAACCCCTGCATGAATGTCTATGAATGAACAATGTACCCCTCTGCTCTGTGAACTTGTCCAGAAAATGTATTGCAGTGATTCATTTGACAAAAATATTGCAGAACTTCTCAAGTACTTTGGGGGGAGACACTGATTTTACCTAACTATTTCTCCTACTGCCTTCCCAGGGAGGCAGAGGCTGCATTGTTCGTGGATGGTGAGTCTTCACCCCAAAAGAGTGCTGCTTGGCACAGCTTGGAGATGATGGAAAAGGGAGACATTGGAAATGTAGGTCTGACTGTTATGCCTCTACAATACTCCTGTCAGCAGCCTTCTAGCTTTTTACTCAGCTTTGAACTGAATTATATTTCTGATGGCTCCCCCCTATAGCCATTTTTTGTGAGGGAGGGGATTAACAGGTCTCTTTCTTAAAGGAGCTCTGCTTGTTTCTGAGTCAGTATGCTAAAAGCACCCTCAGGCTGTTTCTCATGTATGTTCGGATTGCAATACTCTAAAACACTGCTGGCAATGATGGAGCACCTGCAGTTTTCATTCCCGTAATTTATTTAACAGCATTTGAACAAGAATTAAGCAGACTGCGAGGAGAATGCCACAAAGGTTAGGTACAATTGTGGCTTCCCATGCTGTTTCCCTCAAAACATGTCTGTCCATTCCACTGTGACAGCGTCTTAGCGGGCAGTCACTAAATCAAATAGTTACCCTAAAAGAGTGAATGGAAGCTCCAGCTTTGAGAAAATCCAGAATATTCAAGGAAGGGAAAAATGATCCTGAACTTGTCTTCTCTGAAAATCGTCATTACCACTGAGATATAAATCGTTAACGTATTTTGGTAAAGAGGAGGCTTAGTGACTCTGGGTCGGTCAGTGAAGCAACAGTATGTGCAATGGGAATGAGAAGGCATTGGAAACGAGGGTTAGTTTTTGGTATGTTTAGGAAATATTTCACACAAATGAACACAGCCTGCAAGAGCATGAAACATGCTGAATTCACCCCATAGCAACAAGAAAGTTTTCACTAAAGGGAAACCCTGGTGCTCTGAGTGCTTCCAGCTTTCTTTCTGAACTTTAATCTTTTGGTGTATGAGCTTCCCAGCACCATATAGTTTCATTGCCACAAGGAACAAGGAAAAGTAGTTTATTTTAATGCTTTTATACTGTCTCAAGATCAAATTCTGCCCATATTTCTAGTCCAGATTCACACCACCAAAATTGCTTTAATTCACTGAATCAGATTTTCAGTGCGCTGAAAATATGTAAGTGCACGATAAAATATGTAAGTGAATGATTCACTTGGTTTAAATCATTATAACTCCATTGAAATCAATTACATTATTTTATATATGCTAATATATGTTATATATTTACATTACATATATTAGTAAAAGATTTAAATGGTACAGACAAGCATGACAGATATAAATCATTTAGTTACGTGAGCTCTGATTGGTATAGCTTTTTTTTGTATCCCTCTGTTGAGGTTTATGTTGTTGAAAGCACTGTTCATTCTTCAAATCCCTCTGTATCATTAGCTTCAATATATATAGTACATAAAACATATACAATATAGTGAGATAAGGAGCATGGTGACTGGGTTCCCTCACCATATCTGTGTCTGTCCCACAATCACTGGAACAGGTTCTAGTAAGTACGTGTAAATTTAGACTTTAGAACCTAGTAAATTTAGATATTTCATTATCCCACCTGGAATCCTTGTTTGAAATGCCTCTTGCCCATGGTGCCTGTGAAAAACAAGTAGTTAAGCAGCTGATACTCTGGGACCGGTGTTTTTTTGTACCAAACAACATCATTTTATTGTGTCTTGTTGTTGATGAATATATTCAGGAGGCCACATTATCCAGGTACCGGTTGTTGTATCCTTGTGTCATACATAATTATAAACTTAGGACATATCTGCACTGCAAAAACCAACCAGATTGTTTGCTTAGATGAACTGGATTCAGGCAACAGCAAAGACAAAGCAGGAGTTAATTCATGTTAGGTCTTGCCCAGGAAAAGCTCACCTTTCAGGCACAGCTTTGGTGTGGTTAGTAAAATACTCAGGCTCTGCTTATCATGTGGTATTGCAAACCCATTGGTTTTGTATTACAGGTCTGGCAAAACTTTTTAAGCAGGTATCCATTATAAGCATCTTCTTAAGGATGTTCCTCCTGTTTTCCACATGAACACAGATGCATATATGTAAGGTCCATGCAAGTCCTTTTTCATGTGCAGCTACTCGTGTGCACACTCCACATAAAATCACTTGAGTGTCTCTTAATTTGTTATCTAGTCCTTGACAACTGCTTTCTTTTGCTAGTAGAGAAATTTAGGCATTGTCAGACCACAGCTGGCCTGACCTCCTCCAGATTCTGATCTTGGGTGCTCTGATGATTTAGTTTTGAGGAGAACAATTTAAATTCAGCAGATCATAATAGATTTACACTGGTGTAAATGTGGCTTGGTTCCCTCCACAGCCATTCCAAAGTGAAAACCGATCTAAATCACGTTAATATTTTCATATCTCTTCCATGCTGCATTTGCTTTAAGTTTTGTCTATTTACAGTAGTCTTAGATACTAAACAGGTTGGTTGGTTATCACGTGAGACAGACCAATCGTAGACACTTGGAAGGGGTAGGATGCTTTACAGGAAAATGATGCCCTCTTCTGCTAAAGAAAATAGGTCAATTTTGCATTTCCAGAGAAGGGGATAGGTGGACCATTTCTTTATCGTCTGGATAGATGGATTTGCTTTATTTCTTGAAAGATATACCTGCCTGCTGGATATCTTCTCCCTTTCCTTTCTCAGTTTCCCAGCAAAGTTGAAGTGCAGCAGTGGCATGAGCTGTTCAGCTTTGTTCCACTGCATTCATTTCTCTCAGAAGCTTAGGTCCCTGTTATTTCTTCCCAGGTGATTCAGTATTGAATTGTCTGCTCGTTTCTAGACAAGTTCTCTGTTATTTTACCCTGGCTTTTTGGCCAACTTTAGAAGCTGATTCCACTGAAGCTGTGGAAAAAAAATTTTTTTCCTTTCTCAGGATAGCACTTGCAGGCCAAGTTCTGTCTGAATTTCCACTCAGGGCAGAAGCAAGTCACGTGCAAGAGCAATTCATTTCTTCCACCATATCCATCAGCAGAGAGAAGTACAGTCTAACTCTACTCTTGTTAAAATTAAAAACAAAACTTCCACCCATAAAAATGTTTCAGGATCCAGCTCTGTGGATGTATTTTGTCATGTGCTCCCTCTGACAGAGAAGTGTTGTCCATATAAGAACGTGGCTGTGGTCCAGCACTATCTCTTTGGTGCCTTACAATAATAATGAGTAGAAGAAATGTTTATGAGCAGGCATGTGAATGGTGCAGAGCCCAAGGAGGAAAGCTGTGCTGAGTGACAGATGGATGCCTCTGGTTGACTTCCCTCGAGGTGCGGGAAGACCAGATGGCAGGCATGGTAATGTCCAGCTCTATGATTATATGTACCTTTGCCCCCTCAGCACGGCTGTGAATAGTAGTAACTAAGGCTGGGATCTAATCAGTTACTATTTCATGATACATTGCGCTTCTCTCAGCAGAGCAAAAAGAAAAAAAAACCTTATTATTGCACACTGCACAGCAGACACATACATCTGTCATAATTCAGACATGGACACAGTTATGAAAAATTACAAAATAATAATCCTGTGCTTTGTTTCTTCATCTGAGGCTCTCGGAGTGTTTGGGGCAGATAAAATGAGCAGCTCATACTTCATTAGTAAGCTCCAGAAGTGAATGGCCCTTAACTACCTTTGTGCTTGGTGCACTATAAATGTTTGTCATAGCTAGAAAAAGGTAGTGTCACCAGGTGTATGATTAGTTTCTGTACCTGTTTCACAGCTGGGAAGCCAAACCTACACAGAGAAGAAGCTCACACCTTACTCAGAGACCCTCAGCATGTCAGTGACAGCAAAATTTGAGTTGAAGTCCTGCTCTGCTAGCCACCAGAGGGCAATCTGGCCGCAACGCTGCGGCAGAGAAATGCCTACTGAATGAGCATAGGCATCCCTTAGCTGGGGCTGTTTTCTGCACCAACACTTGAAGCATCCGTTTCTTTGCCCTCAACACTGACCACAGGAATTTTGCCAGAGTAAAGTTTTAGGTATGACTGGATGATTGGGATCTTGTTGTAGAAACAACTGAAGAACGGACTTTCCTGTGAAATTCCTGTGTGTTTTTGGTATATGTGTATCCAAATTTTGAGGTTTTGCCTCAAAACACATTTTTTTCCATGTCTGGACTTGGTTCAAATGATGACTTGATCAAAGCAGGAGACTGATGATTTGATCTGAGATTGCTTTCATTTCTCAGAGTGATGGCTGAGTAGTTCTCCTTCCTGCTTGGATGAAGTAATGCCTGATCTTCAACAGACATTAATCTCTACTGAGAACATCCAGCCTAATGAAAAATGGAAAGAGAATTAATCCAGCTCTTCTTTGCAGCTTTCTTCTTCCATGGCAACGAGAACTGAGTATTTTATAGGAAAGGCACCGGCTCTCCCAGTAAAAAGCTTAGAGACTAGATATAGCAAAATGCTAGGAGCAGTCAGGGTACAGTGACCAGTTTAATCTCTGGTATGACAGACACCGTTGACTGCTGGGGAGCTCTTCCGTCTCCACATTGGTAGTCTTGCCCACAGTAATGGAATAATGTAAGGAAGCCTTAACTTCAGGAATTTCTTCCTCTTGCCTATGAACAGACCCAACAGTCTGTCTCAAATGCTGCCAATCTCTCATCTTTCAGGACCCACTGAAAATCAATATGTATAAATACATAGCACTTTTTAAGATGTGTAGGGTGAAGCTGCCACAGCCACAAGAGTGCCTCTTAGATTCAACATTTTCAAGGTTGTGCCCATCCTCAAGGATTCAAGGACAAGGACTCAAAAGTTGAGGAAACCTTTCTATAGTTTATTATTTCTGTTAATAATAGTAGACCTGTTGTGTCCAACCAGGACAAGGGCTCCCTTTTCTAACCCTGTACACACATGTGCCATGCCATCCTGGATCCTAATGAATTCACAATCTGAGCAAAGGGAAGATGAGCAAAAGCATTATTTTACTCTGGGAAAATGGTAAAAATATGGGAATTGGCTTCCCCAAGAAGCCAGTCTGGTAGATTCCTTCTAGTAGATCAAACTCCAGCGTCAATCTTGCAAGGCCCTGTCCAGTGCGTTAATGTAAGATATTCACTCATTTTATCAACAAATCTCATTTTTTGAACAAGGGAAAAATGATCCTTTGTTAATTCCTCCTGGTGGACTTCAGGATTAAAAAAATATTACCAACTAAGCAGCAAAGAATAAATGGCTTGATTTTTATTTTACTCAAAACTATATAGTAAGTGTAAGCCTTGAAGATATTTGCTATGTAAGTAATTAGCACTTCTCTCACATAGGTATTTTATCTGCTGGGGAGGCAGAAGTCCACTGCTGTTTCCACAAAATCACTATGAAGTTATGTGGTAGAAAAGCAACATATATTTTCTATTCAGAAGGAGAGACTTTGTACTTATCAGCAAAGCAGATAAACTACAATGAAATGGTAGTGCCTGTTAAGCATGTAGTGGGACACCATTGCTGGCCGCAGGACAATAAAATAGGTGTATTTCTTTGCCCTTTTACCATACACTGAAACCTTTGCCCCTGCTCTTCACTTGCCATCTTTGTTAGAAGCTGGCCAAGTGCAATAACGTGATTCCCCAGCTCTCGACAGGTAGGCTGGGCGCACACCGAAACGTCTTCATGTACCTCTTGCCTTCCTCTCTTCCCCTGTGAGAGCTGGGATTGCACTCATTTGTACATTTTCATTCCATTAAGAATCCCAAATTCAAATCCTCTTAGTTTACGTTGGGTATTTTTGGCCATCTTGGGTTTTCTCACCCATACTTTGCTCAACAGAGGTTCCTTGTTTTCTCCTGTGTTTTTGTTCACTTTGCCTTGATTCCCTTTGCCTTTCGCTTGTGCCCAACTCGCTGGCCCGGGGCATTATCGTACTGGAGGAGGGGGCATGTCTTGCCTTAAGCATGGCAGAGCAAGGCTGAAGCACCTTTCTGAAAACTGGCTGCACTGCCGACTTCCCCAGCAGTTTTCCTGCTTAACCTTGAAAGAGCAGCTTCGCCTGTCTTTTGCTTCGGTTCCCGTCTGGGCGCCCTGTCTCACCGGCGTGCTGTGAGTGGCTGGGCCTGCAAACACAGCAGAGCTGGTGGCCGTAAGTGGTGTGACAGCTTAATATCTTCTTGTAGGCTTTCCTTTTAAATTGAAGCCGACTCGCCTTGAGCGATACTCTTGGATGAAGAGGCCTTTATGAGTTGGTGAGCTTTAGCAAGAGAGGAACCACTTATGCTGCGTGAACCTGAATATACCCTGGAGGCTCTTCACAGTGAGCACATTTGAAGAAAACACAGTTGGCTTCTCTGAGAAAGCTCAGATTTCCAGTTTGATCAGAGCATCCTCTGCTAAATAAACTCAGATCTGCCCTATTCTTCTGTTTGGTATTGCTTTGCAAATAGCAGTTAAACAAGCTTTAATGCTGATCATCCTTACAGGCTGAACACCGGGCTGGTGTTTTTGTGCCGTATGTGTGTTCAGTCAGTGGCATGGTCAGCACCTTGCACGTACACAGAGAGACAGAGAGGAGGGTTTGGTTGCCAGCTCCGAGGCAGCAGAGGTGTCCTCCAGGCTGTGGTTCCCGGGGATGGGCTCAGCACGTCGGGACAGGGATGGTGCCAGTATAGGAACATTTGACTGAAACAGGGCTGAGCACATGCTCTAAGTGGGAGAGACGGGATACTTCTGCTAACCTTACACTTGCAAAGTATTGGATGCCACGTGACTAAGCGCCGTCGTACTCATTATTTTGGTACTCTGCTGTTAAAAGCTGATTTTGTAAAAATGCTTGTTACCGCAGAATCACTGACACTGGAAACAGAAAAACAGAATTATTGGGACATATAGTCTATTTTTACACTCTGCCAATTGCCTCCAGATGTTCCCACATCATATTTTCCAGCCCTGATATGCTTCTCTGTTTAATCACACCTCTGAGTTTAAGAGTTACTAAGGAATAAGAATTTAAGGTCTATTATTATTTCTCCCAATGCCTCATGACTATGCAGGACATGAAACCTAAGTTATATAACATAAAGCTAGAATTATGTGGAAAAGCCCACAACACTTTTTCCCCACCTCCCTTTTTTTTCTTTTCTTCTCATCAGTATACCTTTTTTTTTTTTTTGTATTGAGCTCCATTTATTTCATATGGACCCACATGTTCCACTTCCTCTGTGTTCATCTGAGATAAGATACACAATGTGCAGATACCCGAGTGCATTACAGAAATTGTCCAGGGAAAGTTAGAGGTTTTAGTATATAGATTAGGTCTTTTGACACTTTTGATACTTCAGAAAATATCACCTGATACTGGTTAAAATACTGATTAGGAGCAGAAGCTCCCTTTTCATTCCTTCTCTGCACAAAGCCGGAGTTACCTGAAAATGTATGCTTGAAGAGTTGAATTCTGCATTTCCTAATAACAGATTAATATATTACTTCATATACTAATAACTACCAGTACCTACTGTCAGTGGAAGAGCACACTGCACTTGTTCCTGCTGATGAAATGATGAACATGTTAAAACGATGATATTTAATTATTTGTCAGCATTAGTATTCAGAGTGAACACAGCTTCGTAATGAGTCAGACAGAGCATATCGCTTCCACAGCTGGAGCTGCTGCTTGTGCGTTGCACTGGTCAAATTTAGAAGCTTTTGTTTGGTTGGTTTTTTAGCTTTTTCTGTGCTGGAAGTGCTAACAACTTTAAATCAGGTCTCAGACTGGCACAAAGTACAGTTAAAACTTTTAAAAATGAGGCATTCCTGTGGCTCATAGTGATATATTCAGTGGAATTTGATTATTTTATTTCCTTGCACTCTTAATTCTCAGCCTGTAAACTCCCATCTTCACTGCTGCCTTATGTGCCATGCGCGTCTGCCAAAATTTAGTATGGTGTCCCTTACAGGCCAACCAAGAGAAGGGTCCCTGGCACCAGGCTCCGGCTACACAGCGAGAAACAGCCTGAATCCCCTTCTGTGTACCTTCAACTCCTGTCTTAGTAGGTGTTTCAAGAAATTCATTTTGCAATTTGGCAAGGGAGCGGGATCATAAATGGGCAGGTTCCTCTGCGCAGAGAGCAAAGCAATTAGTTCCAATTTAAGACCACAGTCTTCCAAGCTGCACTGCATGGAGCCAGACTGAAGCATGCCCAGAGCAGACTGCAGGATTGGAGCCTAAATTTGTTAATTTTTTATAAAACCTTCCCTCCTTCATCAAGCGGAGACTTTCCACTAAAATCAGCCAGTCCACTTGTGTAAACGTGGCAGAATCAAGCTTTTGATATTAGTAATAAAGGACACATTTATGGGATATTTTTTCCAGAACTTAATGCCAGCAGTTCTTTCAACCAGGAGACTGGCTGTTCCCTGACAACTGGAACATAAAAACGACTCTTCAGCTGAAAAATCCAAAAGAGACTCATAACAATGAGGCCCGCTCACGACCGATGGGAAGGAATCGGTGACTTTGAATAAAGTGCTCCCACAATTTTAGACAGGGCTACTTTCTGAAACAGTAGGGCAGCAACTCTCTGAAAACCCAAATACAATCAGGCAGAGAATTAACTCCTGGTTTATAGCTGCTAAATTGAATTATCACTGGAGGGAAAAAAACCCAACGGTTTACCCAGACATTGATTCTCTGCTGTTGTCAAACCCTGGCTGCTGTGCGAAAAGCAGTAGTGGGGTCCTCACACCGCTCCTGTTGCACGCAACGGAGGATCAATACCTGCCGCATAATGCAGGTGCTTGTAATTACAAGGTCTTGGCAGTTTTGCCTGCAGGTTAAATGCCAGTCAGCGCCAAGTCAGTAGGTTTCTTTTTTCTGAAAGTGTAAAATGTGCGTTTTTGCTTCCTTTCTGGCAAGCAGTGATCTTTTAGTTCCTGACATTTTCGATATTGCTTGCTCTGCAGCCTGGTGGGTCTACATAGAGGGATTAACTCTGGCACCCCGTATGCCAAGGAATCACCTTCCTTTGCGTCTCAGACAGTCCTGTAATTTTTCCTGTTTTACAGTGCTAGCAGAAACAGATTGTAGGGGTCAGGACAGGAGTGGGGAAAGGCATTTGAAATGAGTGAGACCGATTTCCCTTCCCAGGAAAGCCCAGGCTGAGGTTTCCACAGCAGCAGCACACACTGGGGTCGGGGCTCGCAGCTCTGGGCGCAGACCAGCCAAACTCCAGCAGACCTCCTGCAGGGCTTTGGGTGAATTGCTGCTACTCGTGGGTTTAAAGTACAGTCTTGCAGTTTTCACCCGTGTTAGCTGTTGTGGATGAAGTTACTGCTGTTCTTACATGGCCATGCAACAGGACAGCACATAAGGCTCCTTCTGCACCTGCCCGCATGCAGGCATACCTGCTCACCCAATGCTCCTGGCACTGCAGAATTACAGCCCTTGGCAGGGCAGGTGCACTTCTATACCTAAAAACTGTGATGTGGTGCTTGTTGGCATGAAGTAGTGGCAGTGTGGCCAGCTTCCCCAGCAGGCCTCTGCTCTGGGGCTGTTCAAGCCCTGCTTTACCTCACCCAGTTCCCCCAGTCACGCCAATCCCAGGAGCCCAGAAACTAATCTGGCAGGTACAGATGCATTGGTTGGTGCATGCATTGGTTTGAACTGGTTAGTTGGATGTTTTGGGGCACTGCTGAATTTTTCAACTTACAAAGCTTTAGGGAGGAGACAGTTTCCTGGTCAATGTCTAAGCTGCATGAGTTTGTGAATGCTGAATCCTTTCGTTGACATTCAGGACAAACTGGAAACGTCTGGAGATATCTCCAGGCTGATCATCTCTTTCTACGCACTCCCTGGGAGCATGTTCATGTTGAAAATTTTAAATTATGGTAAATATTTCAAGGAGCATTAGAAGGAACACCAAGTAGATTTCTTGCGTTGATCTTACATGTTCAGCCATTCTCCAGATCCTCTCAGACAGCTGATACCTGCCTGGTGTTGGAGGTGCTCATCCAGCAGGGCTTTCCCTGTCTGGGGAACAGTACAGTGCCTCCTAATATGTAGTTACCTGTCATGATAGTATCCTTATCTGGAGGGACTTAGCAAGTAGGTACAAATAGAAAAATTCTGAGCTCCAAGCAGAGCTGTATTGTTAATTATTACCACTGATGGAAACTGAATGAAAAAACCTGGTTCACCCTTGCAAATAATACCTCAGCTCCTGTCTTACATTTCATCTGAAGAAGGAGCATCCCTAGGAGCATCTAAAATCATGCTCTGTATTGACACAGAGGGAAGAGTGCCACCCAGTGAATAACAAGTACAACTGTCAGTGGCCCCCAAAACCTACAATTTTTTTAGAGGTCTGTCATCTTAGAATTCAGTAGGCCAAACCATACTTAGCTGGTGAGACAAGATGAGATAATAGATGAGCTACAGACTGTCCCTGCTGTGGACAGCTGGTAAAGTCATTTAGTTTTTAGCTAGAGATTTATCTACAGACTTTCACTTAAATCTTCCTGAATACAGGAGCCCAGAAAAGGATTGTATCTATATAAAAATTTATATACAATACTTATGTATTCTAAAGAAGGAGAACTTATTTTTGTGGCAGGGAATTTTCAAGCTTGCACTGGTCTCAAAACATAAATTGCTCAATACATCAAGTTCAAAAAAAATACAATAAAGAACAGCCTGGGCAGTGTAACCTTAGATTTTCGCTATGGATTAGGAATGGAGCTGTTAAGCAAATGGAGAAATTTTTCAGGAAGAGTATTTTTTGAAAAAGTTTGATATTTCTGCAACCCCTCTGCAATTAAGAGACAGACTTCAAATTGATTTGAATTTTTTTTTTTTTTTTTGGCACAGAAAATCCAAACCTGATCCTTGTTTTCACTGAAACATTTTGGTCTTGGAGTTATTTTGGATCTCCCTTAGCTAGGAATGCCTAAGACAGGATTTTCAACTAAATATGTGCAATGCAATGAGGAAACGATGCCTACATTGAGTCCCTTGTATCTACATCACGCACTAGCAATTGTTACTGTTGTAACAAAGAAAGGTGCATCCCCTCTTGGCAAATCCCTGTTGTTTGCTTATGTCATGCATGGCTCTCTGGTGCTTTATTTGAAGAACATTATTCATTGTCCCTCATTAACAACCATGTTGTATTGAATGAAAAGAGTCAAGTTGTATTTGATATACTGCCCTCAAACCCTTAAGTGTAGTTCATCCATCCTCATCGCATTTTTTTCCATTGCTTCTATTCATTAGTTTTAATGGACTCTTTGCAAATTGCATGATTAGAGGCTGATTGTGCTTCGTGCTTCTTTTTTTTTTCTTTTAAATGGGGGAAGAACTCTTATAGGAACAGAACAGCTCATCCACTTTGGCACATCTGATATCTAGAGCTGGGTACATCAAGTCTGATGCTATCTCCCTGAGAATGGCCAATATACTAGACAATGCAGAAGAGAGCGTAGGAAGTCCCCTATGGAACAACTCTTTGGTTAGCTTTTCTTCATGACTGACTTTTGTCCTGAAATACATCAGTTTATTGTTCAATTTCTATTGTACATAGATAGCAGTGTGCATTTTCTTTATCTGCAGAGATGTTTAGCTCTTGCTTTAGTCTTAGCGAATTCTTGTTTCTGCAAGAATACCAGAGACTGATTCTGGACACCAGCCTGTACCTCTGCTGTTCAAGACCATGTCCCAACTTAGTTTTATTTAAATGGGCTCTCGGTTGTCACACAGCTCTCTAGCTGTGTCTTGCTGTTCTAGATGTCTAGATATTATTGAATTCCAAGATGGAATAAATAGAAATGTTAGGTTTACTTTTTCTGTCTGTTAGTGTGCAGAAGTCTCTCACCCTTCTGTCCATGTCTTCTCTATGCTAAAAGCCTCCATGTTTTCAATTTATCTTTGTAAAGACCTTAAAGACTTTAATTACTTTAGCATCATTCACCTTTTGCTCCTGCCAGAAACTGCAAGGTATTGATAATTTGGGGGCTCAACACAATGCTCTGTATCTGATTGTATCTCTTCCCGATTTGTATGTCTATGCTTCTGCTTCAGCATATTTAGTGGAATATTGGCTATGTCGTTAAAAATGAGAACAGGACAAGTTGTAATGCTACTTGATAATTGTGTAAACTGATCATAAGCCCAAGAAGTGACATTTTAACAATCAGCTAATTGAACTGTGACTTATAAATAATTGGGGAGATATCACCTCCATTTGAAGAATGTCATCCTGATCCTTCAGCATCACCATAATTTTGCTGCCTGGGTCATCAATTCTCAGGCTGTCTGTTGGTCTCTGAGTGGGAATGCTGTACACATGCATCTTGCAGCACTGACACAAACACAATTTATTAAGCTGCTTTCATCTCTGGTAAAAGTAAATGCTACTGCTGCTGCCTGCTGCAAAATCATCTATATCAGATGAAAAAGTTGTGCTATTGTTGTCATGTTATGTGCCATAACCTTCAGAGAGCTGGAAAGAGAGGACAATGCTAGCTGCTGGCCAAATTGAAAACCAGGCTGTTTTGGGGGTGCCTAGTACACATATAGGAATACATATATTTTTAAATTTGGCCCTCAGCAAAAAGTCTTGTCTGTTGTAATGAATTTTAGATACATACTTCCATCTCCTTGGGATCACTGGGACTAAAGCACAAATTATACCAAAATGCTGGCATAATATGAATCAGGTGTGGGTAGATGCTCTCCCTTTCATACCACATCAATTCTTCATCTCTGATACATCTTGTGGAGTGACTGTCCTCCGTAAGCCAGCTGCAAACTAATTGCATTCTGCTCCCAACTGTCAGGTCGTTTCTTCCTTACTTTATTTTTGCTGGGAAGTGGGAAAGGGCCAGGTAGTGACAGGACTATGAGACTTTGTCCAAATTGTATCCCAGAACATACGTTTCTGAGCAGGCAATTTCTTTATATATGTCCTTGTCATGCATTTCAGTGAGCATATTCAACACCTGCTGCATTTACCCTTTGCAAGAAAAATTGTTCCTCAGGGGCTAAGCTTAGATTTCCAAGACATTTTCTAGCCTTAAAAATTGTGGGAAAAGCTCAAGAATGTGACCTCAGCGTAACAGGATACCCCACTGCAGACAAGCCGTGTTAGATGGTCGATCTCCTGCTCTGTTTCGGCACGGATTGAAGCTCTCCCAATTCGCATGCTGACTGCACTTCTAATCTCCTAGTAACCCCGCGCAGATGGCAGATGATTTCCAGCACAGACACATCCATGTAAGGGATTTTGCAGGAAGGGTGCCTGGCTCTCTGCTCACACCAAGCTTAGAGCTCAGCAGCAGTCTCCACTTCTCACCTTAACAAGATCTTGCCTCTGTGAGAGGCAGCTATTTCGAGCTTTCATCTCTGTTTAAATTCTCAAGTCAGAAGAGGCTGTTAGACCGCCCACTTTGCAAAAGCAAGAGCAGCTCTTGCGTGGTGCCTCGCAGCTGAGGCAGGCTGTGCCTCAGCGCTCCCGGCCTGGGCTGATTTGGAGCGGGATCTGCCTCCAGCAACAGCCGAGGCGCCCCGCGCCTGCCAGGAGCCCCAGTGACGAACACGATGGGAGACCTCTGCTCATCACGGACGTGAGAGCCCGCTAGCCTTTGTGAGGGGTTCCCAAGCCAGTCTGCCCCGTGCAATCTCTAGGCAGTTAGTGAGAAAAGTGCTTTTTACATGCACAAAGATGAGGTGTCTAGAGCACCGCTCCAGTCTCTATTGATGCTGCTTCTCTTCATGCATAAGCTTGGGAGCCATTCCCTGGGATGGAAAGCACCTCAGAAAGCTAGTGCAGACTACAGTGTCTGTATAACAGGCTTTGTCTCTGCCTAAAGTTGTAAATAATTTGAAACATTGGCTCTGAGCAACTGTGATCTAGCCTGTGCATCTTACTGGGATGTTTAGAAACAGAAGCAGAAGATGAAGCACTGAAAAAATTGGAATACAATATAAATAGAATTATCTCTCAAAATAAGCAACAGCTTATAATAGAGCACAAATTCTATGGTTCATTTTTCCATTTCTTCCAGTAATCATCGTATGTTTTAAAGTAATCTGCAGCTGTCACATAAAGGTTGTAGTATTAAGTACTTCACAATAAAGTTTGAGCCTTGTCAGCTGCAAAATGTTATGGTCATGGATGTGATTCATATGTCTGTGATGGATGTCTGAATTTCTCTGAGTAAAACTGCAACAACAAGTTTTTATTTGCCATTTGTGGTGACTGTCTGTTCTGATTGTGTCAACAGTTTGGGGGGCTTCTGAGCATCGGTCGCTGCTTCATTGACTGTTAACAGCCACCAACCGAATATTCTTCATCTAGGCCATACTGTACCATCAGATAAAATCGCAATACTGGGTCCAAATAATGATCCATTTAGCAGCATGTCCAGTCAAGGCCTATATCAAAATATTCTGAAGCTCATTGATACATCATATTCTTTGGAAACAGGTGAAGGCAGCTCTACTGGAAACCTCATGGCAGGTCTTAGCATCAGAGCAAGCTTCAAAGTTTTTGTCCCTGGGTATTTTCTCCCCTGCCCAGGACAATTTATCTTATGGTCATGTGCAAACAGTAGCACACTGATAGATCAACAGTATTCCTGCTGTGTCCTGTTTGGGAACTGTAATTATTACTCAACAGATGACTGGGTACCCTGCTGGGACAATATTTAACATTACCTCAGGTGCACAGGAGCTGATTAATGGAATGCCTCTGTAAGCCAGCATTACGTCTCAATAGGAATTTATTGTTTTGCCTCCCCTCCATTGGGTGCTTAGAGGGCTTCTGCATCGCCCAGCTGTCTGGTGCCACGGTCATTCATGTCTGAGGTAGAGGAAGGAGCTCCAACGCTTTGGAGAGGTCTGAGACCATGGCTCCGTTTCTGTGAGAGCATTCACCGCATCAGTTAATGTATATCGTGATGGTTAGTTCTTAAGCTGACATGACTGAAGATTTTCCTCCCCATCTAACCCATTCATTAGATTAGTCGAACCACTTAAAATGACCCTCAGTCACAAAAGAGAACAGTAATTGGGGCACTTTAGCCTCCGAATCCAAATGAGGAAGCATGACAGGGAATTCGCCCTTGTCTGGCATTTGGCATCTGGCTAATCAAGATGGGTTAATGGAAAGATGAGTTTGGACTAGTTGTGAGTTAATCCGCAGCAAAAAATCTAAATTAGCTGTCTGGGTGCTGAGAGCATTAGGATATTTTATAAACCTTTAAACTGCTCATGCAGTTCATGTATTATTCTGCATTTTAAATCAGTCTCATGCAAATGAGCCCCCTGGGAGGAAAAAAGGTTGGTTAGATCCTGCTTTCTAACCTGCAGTTTTGCTTAAGTTGTATTATTCTGGGGACTGATTTGCAGTCCTGGAGTACAGTTCTCTAAGCAGAGCCTCAGTTGGACTGAGACAGCATGGTTGTCATGGCTAGTGGAGTACACTAATTTGGGTCTGCCTCCGTTTCTCCTGCAGCAAGGGAAGATGTGTTTTGTTTGCTAGAACTAACTGTTACTCAGTGGACTTCACCCTGCAGAGGCAGTAGATCTACAGAGAGCAAGAGCAGGTTTCGAGCTCCCCAAATAGATTTCTGTTAAGACAAACATGATCATACTTTCCAAGCGTTATCTAGTATCTGGTCGCCTGACGTTGATTTATAATGGTATTCGTGTAAGTGGATCTGTCCCTCGTTTTGAATGTCGTTTTGGTTTCTCAACCCTGATTTGTCCGTCAGCTAACCTGCATCATTACCCAGCTTGATCACCATAAGGTCCGTGAACAGATGTGTGCATGCTGACTTCCTTTTTTTAGTGCATCTCAGACACAACTGACAATTAGAGCCACGCACATGTGGAAATACTCATCTGATGAGCAAATCCTCTTTCTTCTTTCCCCTTGTGCTCCTTAAAGACCTTAATTAATCTCAGTGGAGAAAAAATAATAATCAACAGTTAAACAATGAGTTTTGCTTAAGACCCAGAGGGGATATTTTTTAAGCAGCTTTTGGTGGGTTAGTCTTGTGTAACGCATTTGAACTGAGTGAGAGCCGCGTGCCTAAAACTGTGCAAAGCCATCTGCAATTTGTACACAGAGCAATGTCTGAGCATTAACTGTGAATGCTGTCTGCTTCCGGGTCGTTTTTCATCCCTTGTCTTGCACTTGAAGAGACACCGATTGCGCTGAGATGTGTAGATGGGGAGATGTCAGAAATTGCAGTGTTTGTTTAGCTGCTGGCACCTTTCCAAACAGGACATAAAGCTAATAGTTTCTGTGAAAATTTTCACATCAGACTCAGTGGCTTTTCCTTTGTCCATTGAGTTCTCTTTAAAGACTTCTAACTGTAAATGAGTAGCGTGTTTGCCACATAGGTCCTCAGCTGCTTGATTTTTTGAGCACCTAAAGCAGAAGCTGCCCTTCATGTGACCTTAGAGTAGCTTATTTTATTCTGTGTCCCGGTATTCTGGCCGAAAGAGCTATGGATTTCAGTGACTGGTTCCTACTTAGACCTGTCAGTAGGGACGCCCAGGTCAGCTTTTAGTTCAGATCAGGAACGTGCTTTTGAAGCGAGTCCCCTGGACTTCCCCACTTACTGCGCCAAGCAAACCAGACCTAGTCAGAAGTAACCCCCCCAAACACCTACACGGTAGACACCGGGTCCTCAGCACCTGCTGTTCCCAGTATTAGCTAATACGGATATTGGCACTTGCTCCCAGAGTCCTCCAGTGCTCGCAGTTGGACTGGGTCCTGTGTGATCTCCACTCCACTTTCTTTGTAGGAGGGACACAACCAGTCTGCCCAGGAGGGTCTCACTCGGAGAAGGACACGTCCTGATTATACCCCACCTCGTCGTATCTGCAGCATTTCCGAGTGACTCCAGATTGCAGTCTCAGGTGCGCAGCCACACTAAGCCCCTTGTAATTCCAAAGCGGGAATGCTGCTACTGCCAGAATTGCTACGGATTTGCACAAGGCAAAAGGAAACTCAGATCTTGCTCCTGGGAATTTGGTTGGCTAGACAGTGGCTGACTGAATGTGCAGCTCTTCCTGGCACTGGATGCATAATCCAAAAGTCACCCTGCCTGTGTTATAATTGTAATTACCAAAAAGAAGGAAGAACTTATCCATTTAGCTCATGTTATATTTCCCTTAGTTTGCTTATTTCTCGCTTTTCATGCACTATTGGATTTCAAGTCCCCTGTTGTCAGGTGTATTACTTCAGAAGATTTGGTCAGGAGAACCAAATCACGACATTTTCAAAATCCCTCTTGAAGCAGTTCTTCAAATGCTCTTGCCTGTGATAGGAAATGCAGTTAGGCTAACTTGGTAAATGCTCACAAGAATTGAATAAAATCCTCCTTTGAGTGTAGAATAAAAAGGTTCAAAGCAAATGGTTTCAAATTGGGAGATTAAAATAGAAATGCTACATAATGGGTCTTGAAGGAGCTGGAGAAAAACTCCCTTTCATTGTGGGGAAATTGCGGAACTCTTTCAACATTCCTTGCAGCGATTCTGATTTTTTTTTCATCTTTCTGTTTTAAACTGCAATCCAGAGTTAATTCTATGCTGAGTGAGATAATTTATCTTTGTCTGACTGCGTATTTCTACTTAATCTACTTAAGTAATTTCTACTAGCCCTGTCAACCATAAACACGGCTCTGCTCTCATACAGATTTGTTTCAACACTTGTGGCTGTGTGATTACCACTACCATCTCTGCTTCTGTAAGCTTGCTTTCATTCATAATGGCTTACAGCTCAGTCGTGCCTTCTCCAAAAGACTTTATGTATGCATCTGCTTACGTTGGTGGGAATATAGCATCCCTTTTTAATCAAGAAGTGCATAGCTGGTGTAAAACAGAACTGCTATCCTAAAATACTTTCCATGGATATTGCGTTTGAATAGCTTACAACCCAGAGGGTCCAGTTCACAATTAGTTTTGTGACATAAATAAACAAACATAATATTTTGCCTCTTCTCAAGCTGTGCAAATCTCTGTGAAGCTGCTTGTTCAGGCAGGTCCTGTTGCTCCCGCTCAGTACGGTTTTAATATTCCACTTGCGAAGTGGTTCGGTCTGGGCTTAATTTTATTTCACGCCTCTCACAAGTACTTCCAGCTGTTTAGGATCGTGCCTATAGTAATAAACTAAATGTGCCTATGAACAAACCTGGGTGCTGAGGCTAACGGGCCCAAAGCAGCCCCCAAGACAGGGTGTCTGCGGCACAGGCAGGTACTGGACTGCCCTCGCCACCCCACCGCGCTCACAGCGGTTGGATTGCTCAGGGCCAGTCCCACACCTTGGACCACATGCACAACTGCAAGCCCGGGCCTGGGGATCTTCCAGTGCGTTGCTTAATTAGCCACTATAAATATGGCTTTATTCCCTAATGCTTGTGTGATATTTTCCAAGGAACTCAGTAAGTATGAGTCCTAAGTCAGATTTATGATTTACACTTCTCTGAGACAGTAAGATTTCACAACATTTCTGAAAAAAACCATTTTTTCCTGCTGTCTGGTAGTCATGCAAGTGAATAAGCGTCAACAGTGTAAAGGGGGTAGAAGTGAGATGAGATTTTGCAGGGTTGTTCTGCAGAGCACTCTGATGCTAAGCAAAATTGCAAACCTTAGGCTTGGAGATCAAGTGCTGGTGTGATATAGGTGGTTATGGAATTACTTTTATTAGTTAAGTTACAGTGCCAAATTTCTCTGGAAATGTACTATGTATGTTAGGACCTAGCATGAAAGACAGAGAAAGTTTTCTGGCTTTATACCAGAATCAAAGAAGAAAGGAAGCAGACATACAAAAAAACCTCACTGATTCCTCTTACAAAGTTTTGTTTACTATTATCTATGACAGTGTTATGATCTACTTTGATATTAAATTATGGGTGTACAATAAGAGAGAGCTCAATGCAACGGTATTTGTCTGTGGCCTGGGTGGTTTGCAATGAGATAACTTCAGAAAGTAAAAAGCATCACTTCTCAGCCTGCTTGAGGAATGTTTGTGAGTTGCCACATCATTTTTATTTTCGGCAGAGAAAGAAAAAATTCTTTAAGTAGTAATCAGAATATATGGCAAATGCTTTTCCCTTGCAAATCAATTATTTTAACACAATATGTTTTTAGAGATAGTTTCCATTGATTAAACAGTATGTAGTGAGCCAGAAACTTTTGACTCAATTTTTTGCAGATGATGAATTGTAATAAGGCTTATTCCTGCCTGAAATTAATATGTGTCAACTGAGATTTATTTAATTTAGGCGAAAAAATTACAGCAACAGCAATAGATCATATTCTGTTGTGTTACATGTTTGGTCCACTGATGGTGTATTTTGCCGAATAAAGGAAAAAAATGCCAGTCAGTTACTGGCTCATCTCTTTTGGATACTGTCACCTGTGTTCATCACCTCTCCGTAATGAACGAGATCAGCTGAGAAAGATGGAGAATTTTGCTGCAGTGGAATAAAAGTCAGGAGATCAGTTAATGTTGTGCTGTTAAATATCCTCTCGATGGGGAGCCTCTGGCTCAGTTCAAGATAATAGACAACGAAGCTCTAAGACAGGAGCAATTTAAATTACATTTTAATCAACTCTCAGGAGGGAAGGCAGCATTATGCGAAACCATTAATAGAAAAACAGCCATGTTTCCTACCCTGCCTATCATTTGTGTGCATTATGCCTGAACAATCTGATGAATTAACAGATTACCCTCTAATTCATTCAAAGGCTCTTCTGTGACGCTCTGTAAAAAATCCCACCCGCCTTTACGGTGCCGTTTCAGAGCAAGAACAGCAGATAACCAGAGTCTCTGATCACGTTGCGTTGTGTTTAATGCCTGGTACGGGTGGGGGTTGCAGGTAGGAGGGAGAAGGCAGTGAATGTGGGAGGCAATGTTGTTCCAATCGCCGCACTGTGAATTCGAACAGAGATATTTTGGCTTCCTTGGATTTTTACGCACCACGTCAGTGTTGCAGAAAGGCCTGTAATCTGTGCCTACACTAGAGACTTGGCCCGGGGCCCCATGCGTAGGCTGTGCTGTCATATAGGTTGCTCGTCTGCCAGCAGGAAAACTCAATCAGCAAAAAATACAGAACATAAAAGTTATTTAGTGTGAGGTATCACTGACAGAGACAAAATGGCAAGGATGCTGCGTTAATCCCACTTCTCAGTTTGTAAATGGAAACTGCTGATTAAGAGCAGCCAATCAATTTGCTAACTATGGTTCTAAAAATAAGGTGTGCTGCAAATAGAAAATTAATGGGAAAGGGATAATGTTGTATAGATTGATCAATGGAAATGTAGGGGAAGACAAATGATGTGTAACTTTACTTTTCCCCTGGCTAATCAACTTCACGCCCATATGTAACCAATAAAGGGAGAGGGAAAGATCACATTAATAAAAATTAACCAAGCACGCTGAACACCGCTCCTCCACAACCCTGAGGAATTAGTGCAGGAAGGGGAAAATGTTTTACATGAAAAAGCCTGTGTCGTCAAGATTCTTGCTTTAGCTGAAATCGAGCCGCTGCATGCCTTGCGTTATCCCCAGGGCCCCAGTCTGTAGCGAGGAGATACTGGGAAAAGGGCAAAAATGTAAGGCAGGAGCATCCCTGGAGGGAGAAGGGGTGAAGTCTAAGGAGCTTATACCAAGCTATAGAAAATATTAAAGGGTGACCTATTTAATTGCTCATTGCCATTATTGGGTTTAGTTTTGTGCTAGTGACCATGATCTGTATTTTATGGCTTTACCTCACATGCTATCCCTGGTGCTGATCTGGGATTGCTGAGGATGAAAGGGAGCGAAACTCTGCCCCTTAAGGGTGGGCAATGTCAGTGAATTTTGAAGAAAACAAAGCAAAACCAGAACTCCTCAGCTTGCAGGGGCTGTTGCGCTGCCAGGTGAAGCTCTGGCCCAGGTAAGTCTAACTGTCCGCAGTTGTTCTCCAATCCTCCTTCCAGAGGAGAAGCAGCAGGGTCGCTCACAACCTCTCCTGGGAGTCAAGCTGATACGTATCTCTGTGGGGCTGCAACGCTGATGCAACGCTCCTTGGAGGCTCTCGTCTCTACGTGGTGCTACGTCATGTCTCCGTTCCTAATCTGAAAGCTGTAGCAGTACTTCTTACTTTCCCCAAGTGTGGGATGGAGACCAGCTCGAATCCACTCGTCTTGGTGCAAAGGTCTATTTTTCAGATAGTTTCTTTCATAACAGTGGATTTTCAGATTTTTAATTGAAAATGTTGATTTGATAGGAAATGTTCTGTGTGAAAGCCCCGGATGGGCTTTCTGCAAAGAAAAGGTTTCACCTGCGCCCCCCTCAAAGCCGGCACAGCCTGGTGAAGACCAGCTGCCTTTATGCCGCCGACCGCAATCATCACAGCGTAACTTTATATTAAGACCATCGTGTTTTCATGAAGCAGGTCCAGTGCAGCACCATAGTGGCAAGGCTGTGTAGGAGCCCTGGTGCCAGCTCTGCCCCACCAGAGCATCTGCTTTGCACCGGCTTTCTGCAGCCAAGTATTTTTCTCAGTGGCCAGAGCCCTTTGGTCTTCATGGTCTTTACCATATCTGATGATCTTTCTTGCAGTGCTAATAAGATACACAAGGCTTCCAGAATAGTGTTTGTCCTTCCAATAAGCATAAGTTTCATACATATCAGCTTATAATTAATCCATAATTGTTTTGAGGTGCTGAGGTATATTCTGGGGGGAGATTTCTGCTTATTTATTTACTTATTTTCCTAAGCATGAATGAATATAGTAAACACAGAGAACAATCCGCAACGTGTCAGTGTGACCAAGCACTGTGAGACATCCAGGCTCGATCAAATCCAGCTTGTGCCTAATGCTGTCGGTTTTCATGGGATTCCACTCGATTGCCTGGACAGTGGGACGGGGCAGGTCTGGGACAAGATCTGGCTATATGCGGGAGATGAATGGATGACCTTACAGATGATACGTGCAGTTGAACAAACCAGACAGCATTTAAACAAAAATCCTAATAATTTTGGAAGCTGTCCCTAGGGATGATGTTTGAAAGCATATGTAAATCAAATGTTCCTGACCGTGCTGCTCATCTGGCTGTAAAGGCCAAGCAATTTTGAGGCTCCTGCAGCATCAGGTGACCACACTAGTCTAGCATTTGCATTGCATGAAGTGGCCCTGTTGTCCCCAGCACCTGGATTTGTAGAGAGCTTGTAATCTGGAAAGGCATGTTGTCCCAAGGAGAGCGCTGCATCTCAGTCTTCAAAGAAGCTCTTGTCTCATCGGCTTCCAGTTGTGTTTACTGGCAGCCTGCAGCGTGTTGCCATGCAGCTGGTGTGCAAGCTGAGGAGAACGTAAACAGCGCAGTTGGGAGATGACACACGCTGCTCCCAAAAAGAAAAAAAACCTGAAATACAGTAGCAGCAACAGAAAAACACACATTTTGATGAGAACTCCATATGGAAACAAAGCAAAACAGAAAACTAATTTCCCAGATGATTATTTTTGTGGCAAACCTTCCCTCTTCCCCTGCAAAAGCTCCTGACGTTTCCTCTGCGGCAAATGTCACCTCTCAGTCCTCATTATCAAGAGAGGGCTTTGGCAAGCTACAGGCACAGGTCCAGCCTGCAGCTAGGCTTCGAGGATGCAGCCATCCTTGGGGAAGGGGTGCCAGGACCTTCTTATCTCCACTTTGCCAGCAGTGGTAGAGGCAGCACCAGCAGGCCTAGAGCTGTAAGGAAGCAGCATCCATCACCTCGGGGCTGTGCATACGCAGCAGGGAATATTAGAGTACAGGCTGCTGGTGTTGAGAGCAAAAGCAAAGTATGCTCCAGGCCATGTCCTTCCCAGCCTCTTATACTGGTCAGACTGCTCAACCTCCCAGTCAGCTTTTCTTCTCAGCTGCCCCGCTCCTCCATCCAGCACTGGCTTTTTGCATAACACCCAGCTTGTAAGGCTCATGCTTTCTTTTCTAGGTATCAAGACAGTAATTCATGAGAGCTGGGTTTTGCCCCAGCAGATACAACCTGCTGAGGCTCAAAGCAATACCTATTTCTTTATGCTAACTGCGTGCAAACTACTGAATCAGCCTCAGTCTGCCACTTCCCTGTATCTGCTAAGGACTGCAAATCAGGTGCATGCGAGGAAAATAGACAGAGGTCACACCTGAATTTCATCCTTCCCAAGAGCCTGGGATGTCAGGAAAACACAGAAGGTCCAAGGCAACCTCCACCCCCTTCATGTCACTGGCTCACATATATGGGTTAGAAACATGTTTTTATTAAAAATGAAGCTAAGTTTTTCAATGGGGGCTGCTTTCAGGTTTGGAGAAAGCCACAAAACATGCCAGAAATCGCTGAAAAAGTAACGAGCATTTTCAAACTCGGAAGGAGAGCAGCGTCAGCTTTCACTGGCAAAGCCCATGGCTCGTATAACTCCTGCTGCTTCCAGGTAGCTGCTCCTGATCTACACCTGAATGTGTGAGACCAGAATCAGAGTGGAATTCTGCTGATAAAAAATGGACCAATAAATTTAAAATCAATCTTTTCTTTGTTTACCTTCTAATTCCTTTACACACCTTTTCCGTTACTCTCCACTTTAAGCAAAAAAGTACAAGGCAAAAAAAAGTGGAGTATTATATAATGAACCTGACGTTCGTACATTCAGGGTCATGCTTTTGCAGTAAAGATGATTATTTCTAGCCAATTTTGTTTATGTGTTGGCACGAAGATCTGGTATGAAGATGAGGGTTTGCTTTGGGGATGTGCTCATATCTTCAAGAACGATAAAATCTGCTAATGAATGCAATCCCTAAGTGGCAGTACTGAGGTACCTTTTGGTGAGCAGTCTGAGAATTTAGAAATCTATATCTTCTGTATTGATGGAAACTAATTATAACTAAATGCACAGCAGTTTTAATTAAATTGTCAGTGTAGCGACAGTGATGTTTAGAAGACGGTTGCAGAGTCATTCCTTTTCAGCGCTGTCTCTTCTTTATAATTGGGGTAATTCCAGATTTATGAGGATTAGAAGATCCATACCCTAAATTCTTTCTTGGAGAGTCTCGTGAGAGACAGGAAGTAGTACTGTGTCATAAAATTGAAAGCATAGGCAGGCTAATGACAGATAGCTAATTCTCCCTTTCTCAAACCGTGCATTGCGTCTTAGGGAACATTTTCAAAGCTATTGCATGTGCAGCTAGGGAGAGTATGAAGACAGTACACAAGCACAAAGGAAAGATGGAAAACTTTTCTGGAGCAACTCAGTGACTCTGCTTGCTACGGCAGGACAGTCTCTTACAGAAAAACCTGGCCTGTTTTTTAAGTGAGACTGATGATTTTGGATACTTCAATCTAAGACGCTTTAAAGTTGGGGGACTCATTTTTTTAGAGGACAGGTACCAGCCAGTTTAAAATCAGGATGCTGGGAAGTGCCTAGCATTGATATGAAAGATGGAGACACTTTGAGGCTAGGTTTCTTCTGCAAGTGAATGCTAAGGAGATGGGTCCAGGGAACAGATACTCTATCTGTGGCACAGCACACAGTGGGGCTGTTGGGCCGTGTCTCAGGCTCTAATGTGCCCAAGCAAATAGTAACTGTAGTAATAGTCAGTGAGCTTCAAGCCTGAATAGCAGGAAAGGTGCCGGTGGATGTGCCTGGCAACTTGGGTTACTTTTATTCCCCACGCTTTGTTTCCCATGTGTCATTTTAGAGAGACGTGTTCGCACGGTGATATCCTCAGTTCAGGTAAAATTCCCACTGATCTCAATGCAACTCATATTTGGGGTGTGAGGGCTTAATTCTGCAGTGTAGTTCTGCAAACCCCTGCCCTGGGAGAGCCAGGCACTTCACGGGGTGTTCCGGGGTTGCAGGCTAGGGACCAGCCCATCTGCAGTGGCGTCGGGGCTGAGGCCGCATCCAGCCTGGCTGGAGCCCTCCCCGGCCCTGTGCCATCAGCACATTTCACCCCTGGGATCAGCTTACGTGCACCGATGTCCTTGCCACAAAAAAATCTCCGTCAGTCGTGAATGCTGCATTTTTCTAAACTGAAGTGCATCAATGAAAATATGCAGGAGGAGCAGAAAGTGGTGATTAGTGTCCAGGGCACTTGTGCAGCATCCCTGATAATGTTGCCTGGTAACAGAGGTAGGGATGTCAGAGCCCAGCCAGGATTCGGCAGCAGCCTCAGGGTCCTGCTCCAGACTGAGCTTTTTGCCCAGAGGAAAGAGAGACCCATGGACAGCTCTCGCCTTCCTAGTGACCCGCATATACATGCGTACCAGCATACCCATATTTCTTTTTGGACTGCAAAATGCCATCCCAAATAAATAAATAAACACTCTCCCTTTTTATCTCACACGAGACGCTTGTGTTTTGCTGTGAGATGCCTACAAAGGGCTTTGAATAGCATTACATTCCCGTGATGAAATTTTTCACATCCTTTTCCTTTGATCGCGATGGCATGGCGAGAAGGAAGCAGACTGCCTGCATTTCTGTAACTAGGTAGGGTGCCCAGCTTGACAAGGAAAAACAATCCTTACTCTGTGGATTTGCTTTTTATGACCTAAAGAGCATTAGAACAATTTATGCATTTGTAAGTGCATTAGAAACAGGCTTGAAAAGAAAATTGGCAAATTCCTCAGGAATCAGCATTTTTTTGCACCCCTTAGCATATTCCAATTATATGAAAATACAGTATGTTTTCCTTGGTTTTCTGTACTGTTTTGTCTGCAGTTACAAAGCTAGTATTGTTTTGGGTTCCTCCTGTGGTATAAGAAACTGTTAGCTAAAATTTGTATTCAGTCTTAAGGCAAAATTATTTTATTATTGCAGCAACTACCAAAGTCACAAAAACTTTAAATATACATTCCTACCAGGACGTAGCAGAGTAATTTTTGGTTCAGCCACTCTCAGTCCCACTTGGTGCTGAGAACTTAGGCTGCAAAACATCCATAAACAATGTGCGTTTTCAAATGAAATGTATGCTCAGAAACAAAATTTCCATCTTATAAGGAGAGAGCTAATTGTATTAGGCATTTTAATACTGAAGCAAGTCAGTGCAATTATAAATGGCTCTAATCAGCTCTCCCAGAGGTGATAATATTTTTTTATCTGTAGCTGAGTGGTACCCAAAAGGATGTGCATTTTCTTTTATTTCAAAATCACCTTCGAATTCAAATAAATTACTTCCTGCCAGAGATGTGGCTGAAAGCACCAGTGGCCAGCATGAGTTTGTGGAAGCCACGTACGCGTCTGTATAAATTGACTTTCACAATTCACCCAATAAAGAGTTTGTGCTTCTCAGTACCTCCTAAATGTTTAATAAGATTGGCTGGGGAGGAAAAAAAAGGATTTTTTTTTTATGAAAGACTATAAATAATTACCAATTCATGCAAAGGAAACCATGCAACTGCAGTAAAGCCTGAAGAGCTTTTTTTAGCCTGCACTTCTAGCTATTTCTTAAAGTGCAGAAGATTAGAATTAAGAAAACCTATTAAACAACTGAATGGCAGCTTTTGCAGTAACTTTAGTCTAATAAAAGATTAACCCCTTACAGCAGAGCTATATAGGTTGCCAGTAAAAGGTTTTTGACTGATCCTTTGCAGAAGTAACTTTCATCACAGGCTAGCGACTAGATAAATACAACAAACTTATCACAAAAAGTTTCAGAATGCTTTTCTAAGGTAATAGAAATGAATTGCCTGCAATCAAAAGTGAAAATATGAGTACACAAGAGAGAGAAAATTATTTGAAGGGAACCATAAAAATTATTAGGAAAATTAAAAATTATAACACACACAATGGGATACCTTCCAGGACAATCCTACTATCCTATGAGTAGGAGAAATACCAGCTTTGTTTTTAAAATACAGCAGTGCTAATTGAAGACACTAAAGAATAAAGTCATCTTTTAAAGGCACTTTCAATTTATAGGCTGCATTATTCAGCGGCAGAGCGCTGAGTCCACTGGAAGGCATTTGACATTTAAAACCCCGACCCTCACAACTTTCTGGGAATGAGATGTGGCCACAGTTCTAATTACCTGTGGTACACAGGATCGATGGGATTTCTGTTCCCTTGGGATTATTAGAGGATCTAGGAATGAGCGTTTCTAAGCCAGAGACTTAGTGAAATATTACCTAGCACACTGAGTAGCCAGGGGATTGGAGAGAAGGCTAGACCCCCCTGAAAGGTGCTTTTCTGCAGCTCTGAACCCATGACATTGAATAGGAGCCAACCCCTCTGAAAGACTGTGCAGTAATGAACTGTAAAAAGGGAGGTAGTTCAGTGAGCCAGTGTTTATCTATAAACAGTAGGAGCGAGATTTTGGCTCGGAGATGAACTCCTTCCAGCATTGGGATGAAGCATGCATCAGTCTTCCTGCTGGGATGTGTCCTATTAGCATCCATCCTGGCCATGGGGCGCTGGGTCTTCCAAAGGCTTCTTTTCCCCTAATGACATTAACAAACACAAGATAGTGCCTTTTAACCTTATTTGGTTTCTGTGTGGGTTGTATTATTACTAAACACAACTGTAATCACAGTAACAGAAAACATTGACTCTGAGGAAGGCAGTAAAGTTGGGACATGGAAATACAGTGCCTGTCCACAAACTGGTGTTGGGTTCACCATCCAGTGTTGGTGGGAGCTTCAAGCCAGGAGAGGTGGGTTGCTGGTAATAGTTGCAAAATACAGCTCCGTAACTTCCTATGCTGAAGAGGAAAAAAATAATCATCAAAGTGTTTAACTTTCTCTTCCCTCTTTGCTGTGGTCCTACTATCGTTTTTCCAAGGAGCCGTGATTGCCACACGAAACACGTGGAATTGTTAACAGCGGTAAGGAAATGATTGAGACGAGGTTGTTGTGAACCGTGTCCTCTCTCTCCCTGAATGTAGAACGCAGCCCTTCCGATCTGGTAGCGTTCCTCCCTGACCTTCTGCTCCCTTTGAAGGTTTTCTGATGACGACCTAGCAGACAAAAAAGCCAACAATCAGAGCCTTTGTTTAATTCCATAATGTGAAGAAGAGTGAGCCACAGCAGCAATGAGATGGTGACAGAGAAAAACAGGTAATCACAGCGGGATGGACTGACTTACCATCTGGCTTCAGGAGTTTTTCATTGCCTGGGTTTTCTCATTTTCTCCGATTGACTTCCGCCGAGTGGGATGGTCCCCTGGAAATCAACTCACTTTTGTAAGGTGCTAGAATACATATTAACGTGCTTAACTTTACATGTTCACATGTGATGATTCCTGTCTTGGAACTAACAGTTTGAGAGGGTTGAGGAGAAACCTATGGGAAAGTTCATTTTTCTTTCACATGGAGTCTAATACATTTCTATCTTTGTCTCACAAAGATAGAAATTATCTCCTGTGCTCTTTGGATCTTCTTTTTTTTTCATTATACACCAAAACATTAGTTCCTAGGAGCTGAATAGATCCAGAAAAGGGGTGAATAGGTAAATAAAATTAGAAAGTTTTCCTGTAAGATACTTGAACCCAGGCATTGATAAATGATTAACCTTTATACAGCCAACATTAGAAGTAAGTAGATCCCATTTACCTCCATTTTATGCATAGTTGGTCCAGCATATTTTGATTAGCAGAAGGTCATTCAAATAATCGATTAAAAGTTTGGCCAGTTTCGTGAGCCTACTGGGCCCACACGATTGGTTTGGAAAGCAGCAAAATCAGATCCTTAGATCTCCAGTATGGCTTTGCTTCTCAGGAGCAAAAAAACCTTACAAATAGAAGGGCTTATCTACTGATGGCTATGCTATGCGTGTACCTCAGCAGAATATTTGAGGTGGTATCTTGGCAATTCTGTGTCTTCTTGGCTGCTGCTGGCTGCGGTGCCACTTAATGGGGAGCAGAGGCTTGATGGTGGCCCTGCGCGCAGCTGCGAGTTGCACTGAGCTTACACCTGCGCTCTCACGGGCCTCGGCTTGTATGGCATATAGCAGGAAAATGGTTTATAAGGCTCTTGACTACCCAAACCCATGTGTTAACTTGCATGTCAAAGCTGTTGAAGTTGGAAGGTTTCTAGTGTTTCATGCGTGTACGTGTTCCATACACCCACACCTTCTATAGCATAATAACAAGAACAAGATGCGGTCCTAGAAACTGAAAATGCAAACCCAGAAGCTGCCAAATTAACTAAATTTGTCAGAGAAGCAGTGAAAGCATCTGCAGGCTGAATCTCATGAATTTCATAAGGAGGAGAAATTCCACCAAATTGGGGCCAAGCACATTACAGATGGCACAGATGGTTTAGCAAGCGACAGATTGGAAACAGAACCCAAATTATGAGCAAGTACATAAACACAAATCAAAATTTCTCCAATAGGTAGGAGTCAAAGTCTGAAGGGTCTTCAGAAACAATAATAACATGTTAATTTTAATCCTCAAAAGGTAGCCAAGTGCAATGCCTGAATAAAGATGGGACATGACAAGTTGTGAGAATAGCGCACAACTTCGAAGTGGCTGCCAAGTTTGGAGCAGATTCGGAACAAAACAGAGAGGCAGAAAATGGCCCTCCAAATGCAACTATAATCCAACCTAGAAACTGCAGATAAACAAGTCATGATTTTGTTAGCTGGCTCATTGCAAAGCCGATCTGAAAGCTGGGTGGAAAAAATGACATTGTTATGTCTTTTTTTAATCAAAATGTAATTCTGACTGACTTGTATGAGAGCCAATTTATAGATGGGTGAAAATGTGCGAATCATAAAAGCAGTAAGTACCTATGACCATGTGAAGAAAATGTGTGAAGCCAATAGGAGCAGTCAAAGAAAAATCAAAAGTAAGAATATTTCAATATCAGTAAATGAGGGAGGGAAGGAAATCACAGCAAAGCTAACCCTCAAAACAGCATATGGGAAAAAGTGAGAGGAATCTTAGCTCAGAGTTAAACGAAGACTGATTATTTTATACTCCAGTAGTGCAAACCACCATATGTGCCATCTTTCAATTCAAGCTGGCAGAAAAATTGTCTTAATAGACTAATAACACTAATTATCTCATAGGAGCAGTGTGAGAACCTATAAGTGTGAAAATATTAATTAGAGGTTTGTGTATATATATGTGTGTGTGTGTGTGTATATATATATATGTACATATTGTATATACCTGGGTGTATACATATTTATATGCATACACACAAACACATATAATATGTATGCCTAAAATTTGATAGCTGCAAGGGTCTCCTGCACCCTTTAAGCCATCAGCAGTGCAGCTCCTAAACAGCCATCATCTTGGTGACAGCCCTGTCACCCATTACTGATCCTTGAATCCCTGGATGGTAAACACAAGCTGTGGTCTTTATTCGTTTATGTCAACTTGTTTTGTGACCTAATGAAGGATTTATGTAGAGTCAGAGTGATGGGGAACATGCTGCAGAGCTGGCGTGCTCTTTCTTAATACCTCCTAGACTTCTCCTGGCATTCATGACAAGGAGTATTTTGCTGGAAAAAAGTAATAAGCATAAAAGCAGTGGATGCCTGATCTTATGGGCTGTGCTGCATGATTAGCTCTTCCTTCTACAGAGGGGCTATGGAAGTACTCTTTTTTCCTGCTCTGTTTTATGCTCCTGAAAATGTTGCACCTCCTTGAACCACCAGCAGCCGCGTGCAGGGAAGGGCCTGGAGCTCATCCATAGCTCTGCTGTGTGTCACCACACACACATAGATCCTCTTCAGTCTTCAGAGTTACAGAACGGCATTTCATCTAAATAGGTTTTGTTTATGCTTTTAGCTGGCCAAGAGCCCTAAATGTGCGCTCCTGGGAGCCAAGTCAAGCTCCAGATTTGTTCTGGGGACATGTGGCCTGGAGGAACTGTCTTACCGCTGGGATTACTGCCTTGTATTTTGGTGCAAAGCTGTATCATAGCTACTCTGTCACCCCATGTCAGGAAACTTTATTCAGAGAGAGCATGTGTAGCCTCTGATTAGACCATAACATGTCTATTTGAGAAAATTAAGCAGGAAAAAATAAGCATATTTAAGTTGATTAGTTTAGCCTGCTGGTCGGACAGATGTAATAAGAGATACCCACGTCACCGCTTTTTTTCTGTTAATCTGGACTAGCTGCAGTACCGTCTCTATACCACTCCCTTGCTATTTATTCTTTTTCCTTATAAGTCTCTGCCCTGCTCTTTGCCCCACTGTCTTTCTGAGTGTCTTTGATGCTCAGATCCATGCAAATGCGCTCTCAGATCAAGCAGCAGAAGAAGCAGTAATTTAAGTCACGAAGGCCCACGCACACTATAAATCCTAGATGTGCACTTGCGGTTTCTCTTCCTGTCTGTCTGCCTTCCCTCCATCCATAACCAGAACGTTTTCAGTGTCCGGGACTGCCAACCTCATTTATTGTATTGAATAGGGAGGAAAAATCCACTGGAAGGAGTGTATGGACCCCAAAGGCTGTCGTCTCCTCTGATCTGCAGCACGTGCTGGTTGTGCGGGAAGGACAGGACGGAGGGAGCATTTCCAGGGGGAAACATCGTGCCTTCGGTGGCAGCAGCAGCCCTGGAGCTTTGTGAACGGGCAGCTTGCATCTGAAGAGGGGCTCACACGATCTATTTAATCAGATTTCTCTGAAGAGCTGTAGGCACTCGATCATTGCCTGGGAATGCAATAAATGGCATTGCTTCAAGGGAGGGAAGGATCCCATTTCGTGAGAGGGCGTCAGCCCCGCAGTGCCGCCGTGGTGTGACAGCGGGTACGCCGCAGGGGGCCGGCTTCGGCGAGCGTGGCTCCGGCACCGCAGGAGACCCCATTAAAAATACGAGCCGGCCTCACTGCAAAAGCGCAGGTCTGCGCGTGCCAATTTGCCCAGCACCAGGCTTCGCCCGGGCATGGCGTCCCCTGGTGATCTGTGTTCCTGGCTGGCTCGCTGGGCTCGCACACCCTCCCTCGCCTGCGACGTCCAGATTTGCGCCGTGCCGTGCTGTCCGGTGAGGGGGCTTGCCTCCGCGCTGCCCTAGAGAGCACACAGTTAATTGCTAATTACACGTGGCTTTAGGCTGTGGTCACCACTCCTCTGAGGAGGGGATTACAGGGGAAATATGTCAGCACGGTCTCTGTTGAGGAAAAAAAATTAAAAAAAAAAAGCTCCGTCTCCCACCATCCGGGGAGGCAGTGGTGGTCTTCCACTGGCGGCTTGTGGCAAACTGTGGTGGGCTCTTACTAAGCCAAAAGAGGCAGTTCCTGGGCAATTTTCCTGAGTCCTGGGAACTCCCCTGGAGTTCCTGGGACAACAGTGTTTCACTCCCACTAAAGTTGCCGTCGGCTTTAACAGGTGCAAAGGCAGAGCCTCCGGTTCTGCTTGCTTTCCTCATAGGAGGGTGTTTTCACCGAAGCCAACTTTCTCAGACAAGGAGAGAAGTCTTCACACCAGGAGCAGGCTATCTGACCGGGCTTTCTCTTTCATGATTCCCTTTGCTATTACTGTTAATTTTTTAAAGTAATTGTGTTCCTTCCCTTTTGCAATTCCACGTCGGATGCTTGATCCTGCGTAATACTTTCCTTGTGACCTCCCAGTCTGTTGCCATGGAAATTCAGCTGTGTAACTTCCCTGACGGATTAGGGAGAAGACAAAAGAGAGCCTGTGTAGGAAATGAACCTGCATATACTGGAAGGGCAAGATGCTGGGCTGGGCTGGCCTGCCACAAAGCCCAAATAAGCCATGTAAAGCAAAAGCCTGACTCTGAATTTGCAGCGGCTGAGGTCAGGGTCTGGCCCAAGTCATCTGTGGCAGCATGAAAAAAGGATGTAACTCGCAGTCAGGTGTTGAAAGAGGGGTTGCAAGGGGTTGTGCTTCTGCACAGATTTGGGTCAGACCTCATGAACTAACATGTGGGTGCCTGAACTTCATCAGCATCAGCATCCCTGTTAGGAAACTAGGCTCTAGTGGGCTTTACGGGTGCAAATTCAATCCTTCAGTTACCCAAGCCAAACCACACAGGGCCTGCTGAAATTCTTGCATTTCAGTAAAAAAAACCTTAAAGAATTCCCCCGAGAAAAGGTTCTCTCTTGGCAAGGCAAGGCCCGATGTGCTTGTAGTGTTTTGGCTTATTGCACCTAACATTCACTGTAGAGCACTGTTAATGGTGTGCTTTGGCCTGCTTGTTGGCAGAGATGACATAACACCTTTGGTGGCTCCTCGGGGATGGAGGAGCAGCACTGGTCCCCATGCGGCACGTTTTGGAGGGAGCACGACTCCAGGCCAGCCCGACGCTCCTCCCAGGCAGCGCTTGGTGCTCTCAGCTCACCTTATTTTTTGTAGCAGCAGAGGGACGTGACTGTTTGGCCCCAGAGATCCCCCAGCACCCAAGACCCACCTGATATTTCAGCAGAGCCTGACGACTTGTGGCACATGCCCAGAGCACCGTATTGCTGTCACTCTGCTGGATATGGGCCAAGCATCCTAGTTGCATCCTAGTGAAGCAGCAGAGCAGCCCTGCGACCACAGGAGTTACTTGAATGCCCCGCGCAGTTCCCTCCTCTTGCCCAGGACCACAGCAGTCCGGGACCAATGTCATTCTGTGGTGACAGCGGAGGGCCAGCACACTCGTGTCAATTGAGAACCAAACTAAGGGTTTTATCTAAAGCTTGTTTAATTTGGTGAAGATCCTTCCAATGACATCAGTGGCCTTGGGCTCAGACTCTGAATCTCCACAGCTTGCCTTGAACAAATCTGAATCTTTTTGACCATGGGGTCATTTGTGTCATCCTAAGAATTTGCCCGTATTTCCAGCCCTGAAAATGTCTCCTTCCTCCAGCCTTGGGCTTTCCTCCTGCCTTTCCTTCCCCAGGCTAACCTTATTTTGGAGGTGACATTGAAGTCCATGTCCTCTGCATTTCCCACCCGCACTGTGAAACTGCTCTGGAAGCGTCTCCAGTCGCACCTCTTTCTCCTTGGTTTGCACAGGCTGAATTTGCTGTTGCCAATCTGAGCTCCTGGGGCAAGGGCTCTCGGCTCCTGTGTGTCAGTATTGTGCTTACACTGGGGGACACGTATTCCGGCCTGCACATCCCAATTTCTGTGGTGCAGCTTAGCCTCAGAGCACAGAGAAGGAAGGGGGCCTTGATCAAAGGGAGGACATTAACAAGCAATTCTTTGCCATTGAATCAGGTGGTGTATTTTAATGGAGAATGTAGTAACATTGCCCATGCAATACATTTCTCATCAGCAGTTTGAAATAGAAAACTGATAGATATGATCAGTATCCGACTGGCAAAGCTGTAATGTCACCAGCTGGACTCAAAGCACTTTCAGCTCGGTGGCAGAGTCCTTTCTTAATGTAGCTATACAATACTTCAAAAATATTTGCAATGGATTTATTTCCATTTGGATCTAAATCCACCAGCAAACTGGATTTATTACCTCTATCATGTGTAAAATACATTTATACCTCACATCAGCTTCCTTTCAAACTAGATGGTACTCACAGTTTATGGCATACTACATTATAGGCCTTTGCCATCATACATATTGTGTTCTCGCATGGCTTTAAATGTTAAAGGACACCTTTTTGCCCTATTTGGAAGGAGGAAGAGAGCAGAAAACCCATGTATTAGCAAAATTGCTATCATTTATTTCATCACATCAAAGGCAAGTATGGTTGAAATAACCAATCCATTATGAGAGCGGTAATATATCAGTCATTATTTGCTGCTTGCTATATCAAGCCACTGGCTCAGCACATATAGGCTTATGGATTTGATATGTGTAAAGGTATAACGAATGTGCAGTTGTGATGAGCAAAATTAATGTTAATGTTTACTGCTCTACAGTGACTGCTGTGTATCAACTGTGTTTCCCCCTCCCTTCCTATTTGCCCCCCTCTGTACATGCAGGCAAATGTTCCATCTATTTAATTTATATCTCAGCTATCACTCAGTAGCAAGCTAGTCAGCTGGGGCGCCTACCTTTTAGCAGAACAGAAATGGGACAAAAACCTGAGGGAGGCTGGTTCACCATGCTGTCCTCTTGTCTTCAGCTGCTGTTGTGCCCGTTAGGCAGCTGCAGAAAGATGTTGTTGTGTAGTTTTCTCTGCATCATATATTCTTGTGCAAATATTTTGAAACGACTGGAGGATGTCTGGCTGTATGAAGCAAGGGTGAAATTTGGCACCAAATCTTTTGAGTTATCATACAGTATAATATGCTGTTATATATATTATACTGTATATATACATATAAATGTATATACAAATATAAAGCAGTACATGTAGCATGAAGATAGCTAGATATGTTATCATATCCATAAAAAGCTGGCTGGTTGCAGCATCCTGCAATGTGTCCAGTTATTTAAGCCACTGCCCTGCTCATTGCAGGCACAGAGAGGGGCATAGGCTGCATGACCTACGTCCTGCCCCACTTCACAGGCAGCAGGCCAGGATGCCATGGGGACAGGACCAGCTCATCGCGTGCTCCCACGAGCTGCCGACAGCCCTTCTGCAGCTTCACGAGACGGCTCCTTTGATGCCTCCTGAGTTGGCAGGGGCCGGGAGGGCAGCACTTCTCACGTCAAGGCTTGAGGGTCTTTCATTTTAAGGCTTTTGTGTCCTGATGTCGAATCTGGCTTGCTCCTTTGCATGAGAAAAACAGAAACATCCACATGATATCCCAGCTTCGTTGTTCACGGTAACTTGTCTTCTGAGGCAACAGGGCCTGCTTGAGGTTTGGTGTTTCTAGTTTCTGGACTAACTAGCTACATGTCAGGAAGTGGATCCATAAAACAAGTCAACTCTGAATGATGCCCTGAGCGCTCCCTGCGCTGTAGACATCATTCCAGTGCTTTTATTTTTGCATTACAGAAAGCAGGAGCTCACTCCAGGACTGCTCAGTCCAGGCCAGGTCCTAGAGCTATTCCACATGCAAATCCCATGCAGTTGGGTATCTATTAGTTCACCTACTCATTGGAAAGTCGAGGAGAAACATGGGGCCACCTGCCCGCTACATATAACCCATCTCATGTGAAGTACAAGAAAATCCTGTGTAATCTCTACTGGGATATAACCCACAGCCTTGATGACTCTACCTGTCTCTTCCACTCTTCCCTAATGTCTGTCTGATCTCCTTTCCCCTCTTTATAAAACTCTCTTTTTGTGTTTTTTAAAAATGATAACCTTCCCTTCTCCCTTAAGTTCCTGGGCAAGGTTGTATCTGCTTTTTTTCTATTGCTGCTGCTGTTGCATTACATCATTATTTTCAGTATTTGTAATGTTTTTCTAATCAAATTGTCCTGTTCCTCTGCATGCTGTGTTGTGGATGCTTTATAAATACCATTATTCTATTATTTTTAAATGAGAATGCTGTATGTTCCCCCAAAGTCTGAGCAGTAAACCTGCTATTAATTTGTCTCTCCACCTCTCAACAATCCCGTGCTAGCCACATTAGCTGAATGGGAATTGCATGCATGCAACAGAGCTCCATAAATATGCATACCCTGTAAGCCATTTCTAAAATGGAGCCACTTTACTATTGCAGTTCATTTTTCAAAACGGCCAAAAGATAACGGGGCAGGATCCGCTCTCAGCTCTGCTTTTGGAGTCCCCCTGGCTTCGGTGCACTGCAGGTGCCCTCATCCCTGCCACGGCATCGGCACAAGAGCGAACCTGACGGCGATGGTATCAGATATGCACCCAAGTGAGTTGCTTTTTAAGCAACAGATTTAAATTCCCGCTTGACTCAGCAGCCTCCAGTATGAGCATTTGGCGTTGAGGCTTTTGCTTCCAGTGGTTCAAATTTTGAAACGTGTGTTTTGCTGTTAGCGGAGCTGCGGGAGACACGCAGGCGCTTGCGACAAGCACGCTCTGCTGGGACTGGAGGGACTAGTGGGTCACCGCAACCACTGTGTCCCTACGATGCCTAACGCTGCGAGGGTCCCGGGTCTGATCGAGGTCTCTCGATGCCATAAATACATCGGACGATGATAAAAACAGTGGGCGGGCTTCGCTAGCAGCAGCGTGGCGTCCTGCGCACGCAGAGGCTCTCGCTGCAAGCCAGGCCGCGAGGCTGCCAAAGCTGGCGGAGAGCGCAGCTCTGGCTGCGGGCTTGCAGCCGCCCCCCCAGAGTCATCGTGGCCGAGCTCCTGCCTGCCAGGCGTAAGAAACAGATTAAAATTACCCCAAACAGCCTATGATTAGCGGATGCTAAGAGCGAAAATGTCTCTTGTAGGAAGGAGGAAAGCCACGGTCCCACGCAGGGGCATGTAGGCTCTTACGAAGTTAATTTATGACCCAGGCATGGGACCTGCTAATTAGTCCCATGAAAACGAAAACCTGCATTTCAGCCTCAGCTCACTTCCTCTTTGCAAGTTCACCCCATTTTTCAGTTGCTTCTAATTTTCTCAAGTGAGCCTCTCTGGGGGGGCCAGCGTACTTTTCAGGCTCGGCCTCGGCCTGGAGGTGAACATTTTGAGGACTCTCAGCAAAATCAGCGTGGCTGTTTTTATGATATGTGGGCGTGAAGAGAAACCAGCTATTCCTATTTGTTCCGGTTGCAGCTTCTCTGCCCTCATAACTCACAAACAGCTGACGCTAGGAAATTTGAACTCAGCTTGTTTTATAGACCTCGGTGATGAAGGCGAAAACAGCTCATGTCTGAAGAAAATCAATTCAATATTTCTAGAGTTGGGAGCAATTAGAGTCGAAGGCCAAATTTTGCTTTGAAATACAGCCGTGCAGCACCACTGAAATGCCAGTCAGAGGGCAGAATTCATCTTGGCACATTTTGTACATATTCATGAAGAAATCTGTTTTTTCCTAGATTGTTAAGCAGAGGTCGAAAGGAGGAATGTCAGATTTATTCTGCATGAAAGGCCCAGTTCCAGCTCCGATGCCAATCCATGGGTTGAAGTATAAATAATGTGCATTCAGCACAGAGTAGATATCTCAGCTATGTCAATGGGAGGTTTGTGCAATGATCAAAAATAGCATCTGGCTGTATATAACAACTAAGTTTTGCAGATAACATCATTTATGCTGGACATGTTTCTTATATCCAGTATCACTCAGTAAGAAAATATGCACACTCTGCCATTTTCCCCTTTTGTTTTAATTTGTTCTCCTTTCTTTCTCAATCTTTCTCTCTCTTTCCTGTCTTAGGGTATCTCCTTTGTCCTTCATTCTTCCTTTCCATCCTTACAGCAATCGTCCAAGCCTGCTGTCTGCAGGAGTCTGCCGAATGGGCTTCCCCATTCCAGTAAGTCATGGTTAAATACTTGATGCTGCCATTTAAGTGTCAGCTTTGGGCTTGGACTTTACATGTTAATGACAGAAGAGAGGGACAAACCCTCATTTTTAAGAAACCCAGGATACAAGCGTAGGTTATTTCTGATCACAGCACTGTGGAATGGGCCACGTAAAGCCACTGAGCATGTTTGATCCAGCCTTTGGGCTGGGTCTTTGGTTAAGTGAATATTGTTGTTTCTGGCAAGCTGAGGCCTTACTGAAACTCCACATGCCTTTCAGTAATGTGACCATTCATCTCCAAATCAGCTGTGTGACCCCAGAAAAATCACTGTGATCTGTAAATGATTAAAGGAAACAGACAGGTTAAGACACCTCAAATCCGTAGTGTATTTACTGAATGGAGATTTTTTCCAGTCCCTACCCAATATCAAATTGTTATATGCCATATCAGACAAATTGCAGATGAACAGCAGTTAAGAAGTCGAGTTCTCCTACTCCTAAACCATTTCAAGAAGCTTCTCCAACTGGCCCAACCATTCCCTGGCATGCCTTGAAGCAATTCTCTGCTTGGCCCAACAGCTGGCTTTGGCCAGCTCGGTCTTGGCCAGGCCCTCAAGGTTTAGCTAAGGTCATGGTATCAACCAGGATTTTCATCTATTTAGTTCAGCATTATTTTATCTCTTGTGAATGTAATTCCGAGCACTCAATCCTTAGGACTGAGCAGAGCTTCAGTCAGTGTGGCATGCATTTAGAGTTAAGCATATATGATTTTGGCTTCACTTTGCATGGGCAGGCATCCTTTTAAATGTATTTTATCTTCATAAGGTGTATGCCGTACATACACGATATGAGATTTTCTCGTATGTAGAGGTGATGCATCCATATGAGACAATTTTGCCTAGGGTCTGTAACAGAGACTATGAGGAGTCTTGCACGTCTGCAGCCTCTCTTGGAGTAAATAAACCCATGAGGCTGAAGCAGGATTTATATCTTTCGTCCCAGCAGAGAGTACGCTGGGTGGCCATGTCAGACCACCTCCACATGCTCCATCTCCTCCATGGAAATGCCTTTCACAAGCTGCCTGTGTTAGTAGTGTTGCTAACGTTGGACGAGCAAAAGATCTTGATGTGTTTACTGGAAGACGGGGCCTACACCTAAATCGTAAAACATTGCATTTTTCCCTAATCTGTTTACAGATAAGTAGATGGACAGAAATTAAACATTAAATATATGTATGGTAATTAAAAATAACCTGGATATGCCCAGCCATATCCCGCTACAACTGCTTGTATAACGTTGCTGTGCCAAGGGGTGCGTAGAAGGGACGGATTATCAGTCCAGAGCCTTCTTCTTTGGACAAGAATACGCCTCGGCGTCATCAGATACACACCACTGACAGAAATGTAAATGCACACCGTCAGGCGTTTGTTCAGAATGGATTTGCATAACTGCCATCAGCAACTCTTATTTTGTGGAAGTTGAGTCTTGATCATATTCATTCCTGTGAATCAATGGGTGATTCGTTTTTTTTTTTAAATGCAGATTACAATTGTTTATTTTGTCCCAGCATCTAAAAATATTATTCAGTTTCTCCCTTCCCCTTCTATCCTCCCTTCCCCCCCTCTCCCCGTAATCAGTGTGTTTGTTTAAGGCTACTAACACCACAGCTTTGTCTCGGGAGGGAAGCGCGGGGAGAAGCACGCTTTGGCCTGATCCTGCTGTTGAGCTGTGCCATGGTTATTACGCTGGCGCTCTGAAGGGGCTGCTCCGCAGTCCTGGCTTTCCATGCGTTGTAAAAAAGCTGTGCAACAATAAAGCGCCCTTGGCCTAGCGCCCTTCCAGATGCGGAGCCAGCCCCAACACCACCCTGAGCTGGCAACGCTTTTTGGATTTCAGGACGGCCAAGCGGCGTATGTGAGCTGAGGATCTGGTCTTCTGCTTTAAAGGGCCTCCAAGATGGTCAAGTGTGTCTGTTACCTGGGCCAGGAATTGAGAACTACCCGCCAGATGGGGCCTGATCCCCCCACAAACCTTGCTGCCGGAAAGGCCAAGTGAACCTCTTCCAGCCATCTGTCCAGATAGCTGGAAAGCCGTGATCCGCTGGCTCTTTACATTCCTCCTCTGTGGAAAAGTGAACGCCCTGTGGAACTAAATGCCTCTATGGAATCGCACAGGACAAGCTTTAGCCTGCTGTAGAAAAAGAGGTCTGAATCTTTATTAAGATTTAAAAGATTTTAAAGAATAATTTCTGCAGAAACCTGCTGGTTTCTCCCCTGCTAAGACTTCCCCAGGACCCTTCCCACAGCACCCCGGCACGCGGCGAACACCGGTGCCGCCAGCCACGCTGCTAGGCTCTGAGCTGGCAGACTGGCCCCAAACCTTGTGATAACCTCTTGTCCCCGCTGGGCTTTTATTGTTCTGGAGCCAGCAAGGAATGCAAGACTTTTCGTTTTTCCATCTTAAGCAGAAGAGAAGCAGACTGGCGCTTGCACGAGTGACTCAGTCTCTCCTTGGGCACTTCTGTCCTCCAGAAACCAAGTGACACAGCTCTCCAGCTCTGCCCTTTTCCCTGCCCCACATCTCTGGCCCATGCTCAAGGTCTATGATCAATCATGAGACACAGCTGTTAATATAACTCAGTGCTGCCTGGCTAATCCTCTTATGCCAGGGGGGCACTGAAGACTGAGGGGTGCTCTCCTGGGTGCCCTCAAAGCCACTCTATATGTGACTGAGCAGTAAAGTGGTGAAGGAGCCACAAAAATCTGCTGCTCAGGTTCTAGCTTAATGCTACTGTGTTTTGGTTTCCAAACAATTCCTCATCAACTTTAATGCAAAAAAAAGGTATTTCTTTTGTTTTCAGGGATCGCTTTTAGAATAACTCATAAAAACTGTTGTTGTCATATCCACTCCTCAGTCGCGCTCTGCAAGGAGAGGCTGTTCCAGTACTGAAAGGGTGTTTCTGCCGTTCCTGCGATCTTAGTGAGCAACCAGACAGGAAGGGCTTCAGCGTAGGACTGAACCTGATGTTGCTCCTTCTCCTCCAGCCCTCTGGAAATATCACATATGGACTCAGTCCAAACCTGGAAAGTTTAAGCCCAATTAAGTAATTACTGTGACAGTTATGTGTCTCTTAAAAACACCGCCTTATTATGGAACCATAATTTTGGTCAGTGCCCTAAGTACATGCAAGCCTTTTACCATCCTTTCCATACTTTCTAAGCTTTTCCACATACATTTTTAACATGTGCCCAAGATTTTTATATATAAAAAGAGAGAACATTTGGAAACATCACTGGATAAGTTTAGCTGTTATGATCTAAATTCAAGGAATAAGTCTGGATTCTTTTCCCCTTCATGGTGTGTGCCACGTAGCTTGGAAAATCAGTTCTGCCTTCGAAACAGGCAGGTTAGCTAGATGATTTTTCAAGAGACATGCTATAAAACTAAGTAGCCAAGCTGGGCCTCATGCAAACAGTTACACAGCCTTTGACTTCAGCTAATTACTAAAACTAAAGATGAACCTGGCTGTAGAAATTAAAAATCTATACAGAAAAAAAGTACATAAAGGGCCAAAGGTACTGCCAATAGATTTGAAACATTTGCATCTTGCTAAATACATGTTTTCACAATTACCAGTTCATGGATTTGTATTGTTCAAAGCGCTAACAGTGCATCTCCTGTGACGGATGCACAATAAAACAAGGACTAACTGGAAACATTAATTTAGACAAGAGGCATAACTTGGAACAGAGTTCCTAGTAAGAGATGCTTTATATTGCCATAACAAGTACAAAGTGTTTCCCAGTAATCTGCAAGCTCAGATCACACCACCTTCACAAACAAAGTGTTACAAACTGTTGCTGTGCCGTTTTGTTTCCCTTTTTTGTTTTATTTCCCTGATGAAATATCTCAGACCCAAGGTCGTCTTCAGGAAACAGTGGTAATGCAATAGGAACGTTGCTGTAGGTGCTGCTGCATTTCTGGCAACGTAATTGGCAGTGAATGAGCATGCAGGAACAGCTCCCAGCAGGGATGCTTTCAAATAAATATACAGTAAATAAGCACAGCAGAATAGGAAAGTAATGTATCTGCATAAAGAGCAGCATGCTGTATGTCCCGTCAAAAATCTTCAGTGGTTTATGTCTGGAACAGCATAGGTACATGTTTATTTTGCTGCTCCCTCTGCTTTATCTGCCTGCTCCCACCCTGGTCCCAGTTCAGTAAAGTATTAATCATGTGTGACACATCCAGCAAGTAATTCCACTGAAGTGGGAAGGAAGCGCCTCTTGCTTGACTACCTTGCCGAAGCAGGGTCCAAAGCAAGAAGTTAGAATCCAATTGCATCGAAATCTGACCTTAGCTTTAGATACACAGATTTCTTACTTCATGCATTTCAGTCATTGACCTTCTTTCATGCCAGATAACTTGTTTTCAGCTATTATGTGTGAATTATAGGCGATTATCTGTGAATAATCTTGGGCCAAACAGCCATTTTCCAGATTTTCAGTATAAGAAGTACTCCAGTTTTATGCAAATTTCCTGTTTGACTGACACACCAATTTCCAACAAACCAGGTAAAGGGCAATGAAACACCCAAATAACAGGCTGCGTTGAGCTGGTATGATGGCTTCACATGGCCCATCTAGCCTGCTCAGCTTTGAGGTGAACACAAGATGAGCCTCCCAGTTCCCTTGATGACTCACTCCAGTTCCTAATTGCCATTATTCTTCATATTGTTTCTTATTTCTCGTTTGGCCTCGTTGGTCTTCAGCTCCCAGCCATGTTTTACTTCTGCTGGTTCCCTTAGTAATTGCTATGTTCTCTTCTCAGAGGTATTTATATGCTGAATAATTTTACTAATTGCAGTGGAGTTGTCCTGGATTTACACCAGTGTAGCATGAGCCACCATTTGTCCCAGTGGACTTTTCCTGACACTGCCATCAATGGGACTGTAATTGGTCCCTCAAGCAAGCCTCCCTCTATTTATTTCCACCCAGTCCTTTCAAGTCATATTGACTGGGGCTGAAACTCAGCACTTTATCTTAAAATTACGTCCTCTGTATAATGCTTCTTGATTTTCCTTCGTGGCTATGTCCTGACCTTTATGAAGGCTGTTGCTAATATATTCTCTTAGCCACAGTAGTTAATGTTAATGCAAAGACTAATTTTCTCCTGCAGCTTTAATGCTGATGTGCCACACTTAGTGCTCTGTCTCCAAACAGAATTGCCTTCCTATATTGCACTTTACTGTGGGAATAATTTTACTGCTATGGTACAATGACAGCTGAGAATGCTTTAAAAGAGAGAGAAAAAAAGAGAAAATGTAATAAGTGAATAGTGTGACAACAAGACACTTATGTCAGTATTATCATTCCATTTCATGGGAATGTAACTTTTGACTGCCGTACAGCTCTTCCAGCATATGTCTGTTGAGAACCCAGAGCGATGTTTAACTGTGATTCATTCAAAGTGCTTGAACAGAAAGTTCGTAATTTGTCATTAGCTCTGCTGTGCCCTAGTTTCAAGGTCATGTTTTGTATACTAATAAATTAAGCCCAAACCAAGTAAAGTCTGGATCAGAGCAGTGCAAGCAGTAAAAACATATTGTTAGCTATCTCAGGGATAAATTTGTCTTTCCACATGCACCACTTGGTACATTTGCGCTTGCATCATTTTTGAGAAAACAACCCACAGCAGTTTATGAAGTTTGTTGCCGATGCATCAGGAAATCTCAAGTCCTGCCTAGCAGCCAGGCAATCATGCTTACTAAGGGCACTGCAGCGAAGCCAGGTGCTGCTGCTGAGGAAGGCACCAAAACGACCTGAAGCCCAGTGTTCCCGCTACAGGGCTGGCATTTCCGCACTTTTAGTGGAAAAAAATCAATGGAGTTTAATCTAGAGGAAGAGATGTCTGTGCACGTAGTGGTCTCAGGAGCTGCTGGTGGTCTCATACAGGCCTGCTAGGCAGTATTGCCCTGTTGCTGTGCGCCTGGCGAGTGGATGGTGCCAGGGAGAAGCAGGAGAAGAGCCCTGACTCCAGCCCCCTTCAGCAGTAGCTGCACTTTGGTAGCTGCTTAATAGCATTACTGAAATAAAATGAGGCTCCCTGTGTAGGGGGGGGGAGGAGGGAGGCTCCCTTGCTGGAGTGGGGAGGAGGGAGATAAGATGTCCACGTCAGATCACCACCACCCCAACTGGTGTGAAGGCAACAGAAGTCAAGGATGAATGAACACGGAGCCTGCGCTGCCTCGCGCAGCAAGAGAAGATCCCCGAAGGGCCACGCGCTGACAGGGCAACACGGAAAAACTGGTACATTTAATCCCTTTGCAAGGCCTGCTCTGTGAATGATCAGGAGTTGTTAGGGTTGTCAGTCCAATTTCCTTCCAAAATAAAATCAAGTGTGGAGGTGATGACATTTCAGAGATGGGTGAAGCGGGTTCTGTCTTGTATATAAATAGGGACAGGTTTAACAGGAGAGAAAGCAAGCCAAACAAAATATCTTGCTTGTGAAGTATTGTAGGAATAATGCTGCTACAGAGGTAATGCCTATTACTGTTACTACTATTATAAACAGTGGTTCAATGTTTTTGGTGCAGAGAAGCTCATATGACAGTACCAAACTGTCACACTTAAGACAGCATGAAACTTCAGTGTCCTGAGACCACTATGAACAGTCAAATAAGAAGTCAAGGGATTTTTTTTTGCATGGTTAAAGTTTTGTCCATACTTGTCATCTCTAAGTACACTCTTCATATAAGCGCCATCATAAGCGCCATCAATTGATTCAAAAGAGTTGAGAGAGTATACTTCTAAGAAGTCAGATCTTCCTCCTAACTTTGTATGTATTTCCATTTGAATTACTGATCCTCTGATTAATCAGGTACGCTGTATCACCGTGTCATCGAGCCCTTATGTTCTTCAGGTATGATATTCCATATCCCTGTCTATTGAAGCTAATTCATGACCAGTAATACTGACTGAACTATAAGCAGCCAAGTTCTGCTCTCATTAGCAAAAATTATACCCAGCTACTACTGTGACCTTACTTATAAGAACATACGCTTTACTACCCCAAGCTGGACCATCATTCCTTCCAGTCCAATATGCAGCTTCAAAGACAAAAATATCTCTCTCTCAATACCTGCACAATCTTGCAGTTCACCTAATGGAGCAAAAAAACCTTTCTTAATCCCTGCGGTGAGCAGCTGATACTTTCGAGAATGAAATTTGATCTTTTCCGTTTAATATTGTATGTCCTAGTGCCACATGCTCCCTCGACACCGTTGAGGTTCAGGCACGCACCTCCACACGTTGCCGGCCGTGGCGGGGCTTTGCTGACTGCCTCCGGCCACCACAAGATTTCCTCTCAGAGCTGCTCACAGGGCAGCTCACTGCAGGTGGGCCATGACAAATAGCCAGGTTTTTAGGCTAGCTAGCTATTCTGAAATCAGCCTCAGCTAAAGCCAGGTTCAAGAGCTAAAAGAAAAGACAAACTTTATTTCCAAAAGCCAAAAGAAAGCTATCACAAGTCTGTAAGAAGGACAAACAGAAATTAAAAGTAACAGCTCACTGATTTCCCTAGCTACCTTAGGTCACTCCAGAGGCTTTGCTAACCCTGTGTGATCCAGCAGGTGAGAGGACAGGCATGGTACAGCCTTTCTGGCTGGTTTATGTGTAGCCTCACATCCTCAGGCCGTGGTCACAGGAGAAAATCTGGACTGGGAACCCACACTACGTTTCACAGCCCAGGTCCATCCTGGAAATGATTCATGTTCAAATCCAACCCTTTGTCCCACCAAACCAGCAGCCAGGTTCCCAAAGCAGAAACTCCCTCGATCCCAACCTGACTTAGTTCTCACTTACCCACATGATAAACAGAGATGGTTAATAATTGTACAACCCCCTTAGCAAGCTGTTAACTCACAATAAGGCACAACGTCCCTTTTCTTTACACTGGGCAATGGTCAAAAATCAGAGTAAAGCTTTCCCGAATGGAACAGCTCATATGCAAGTAACTTTCTCCCTGGGTGTTACATGCTCGCATAACGAGAATCAGTGCAAGCTATTCATTACAAACTCTCGTTTGAGATCAAACACAAGGATAACCAGTCACTCAGAGGTAATAATGAATCTGAAGGGGGCATAAGTGATAAATCATCCAAATTACTTTCAGTGAACAGATGAAATCACAGAAATACCTGAAGGGGCTGTAGAAGTTAGCCTGTGCGTAACTAGAATGCCCCTTCTGACTGCAGAATCGACATTTCTGTACCAGAAACCATAGAATTTAATTCCCACAGCTTTTGCAAGTAGGGAAAAAACATCCACGTCATCGGAGCAGAGCGATCTGTGAGTGGGTCCCTCTGTTCACCTCCTTGCCAATTATCTTAGTGTGTTACAATATTCGAAATCAGCCATGGATCAAAAGTTATTAGGAAAGACAAACAGAGGGATAGACAACCTGTTCATATAAACCTCGCTTCCTCAGGGGGAAAGGAAAAAAAAAAGCTAAAAATGACTGTGTTGTAAAGACAGACTGCCTTGAGTCCAGAATAGGAGTCCTAGATTGGTAGGTATGTCAACGTAAATGAACTAAGAGCTGCAGGCTTAATCCTGAAGAAATTAGGTTTGGAAAAGACATATCACCTGGCACTGGGATCACAAGCCTATGGCATGGTTACCTGAAACTGCAAGTGGGCAGATTTGAAAGGAACGTAGCAGGTCTAGGAGCTGCAATTTTTTGAGAAAGGCGTAGGTATGAAGAAGTGGCTCCTGCTTCCTCACCCCGCTGCTGCGCGGTTCACAGGTGCCAGACGTCTCGCCTGGCAGGGGTCGGGCGCCGCTGATCAGCCGCACGCTGCTTCGTTGAGAGGCAGCAGCCCCTCGCTCCGGCTGAATTAGTGCTTGCCCACTTACCCTCTAATATGGGAAGAGAAAATGCTTCCTAGGGCAGTACCGTGGCAAGGCTGCCAGGCCCTACTCCGGTGCACTCTTCATGCCAGTGAAGTGTTGCTCTTGAAGGCACTTCTGGTGTTTGGTAGAAACTGGTTCTGAACGTCCAAAGCGGGGAATCTCCTCTCCTGGAAAGCACCACGGTTCCTGCTGCACAGACTGCATTTCACCTTTTCAGCCATCACTTTTGTTTATCCCCTTATTGTACTAAACAAATGCTCTTTTCACTTGATGACGACACCTTCTGAATACATGGAGAGATGGGGATTCACCTCACCATATTTTCATCATCCAAAAGCTGGACATCTAGTAAAGCTCATTGTCCCCTGTGTGACCTGTCCTGCCCCGGGCAGGAGAGGCGCCTCTCTGCCACACTGCTCACCTTCGGCTGGGGTGAATTGCCCGCCAGAGCCACAGCTCCCTCAGAATAGACATACAACTTCTACACATCTCAGGCTAGGCAAGGTGGATCCTACTCACAGTTCAGGGGGTTGTTGGAAAACTCTTTAAGGTGGCTTTGAATCCTTTTTTCCCCCTTTTTATTGGTGTTAGTGAAATGCATACCCTTGCCTGAATCAGCATCTGTGACATCAATTGCATCCTCTCTTGGCAAGATCCTATTTTAAGCTTTTCATTGGTGGCCACAGCTATTTGTTTCGCTGTCAAAACTCTTCAAAAGGTCCGGTGACATTGATGGTCAGTCTCTCAGAAGCCAAAGGTTCTGCAGTAACAGAAATAGGATCAGCAGCACTAAGTGCAGGTGAAAGAAAAGCCAGCTGCACATCCTCTGTCTCCCTTGGCAACAGCATCCTGCCAACAAAAACTGCTGCCAAGTGAAGGCTGGAAAGGAAGGGATGTGCATTTGCAAAGCCGGGGCTGGACGAGCTTTGTGTGAGGGGGAGCTGTCAGACCGAGGAACACTTGTGTGCTTTTGAAATTATTTTTGGTTTGCTCTGCGTGTTTCTGGGTAAGGGAATGCAGAGGGCCCCTGTCCTTATGGGGCGGTTTCATCTGAAATTCCAAGCAAGAGTCTCTGCAGTTTTGAAGCATATGTTCCCATCCATGACAGCACACAGGGAAGAAATCTGTTGTGAGTTACTGCTTACAGATGTGGCAAATCCTCCAGCAAAGGTTAAAATATGTGGCATGGTTCTCTTGTTACACCAGCTGCAGCTTGATGCTAAATCATTGTTTCAGCAGCAAGCTCTTAATAAGCCCCGAGTTCTAGAAACCGCTAACCAAGCTGATATTTGTGAGGATCAAATTTTTTTTTATGATGCACTGACTATCTCGATTTAGAAAAACCTTCAGATTGGAAACAGTAAGGATGAAAAGTGAACTGCAGATGACAGGGAGAGAAGGAACATCAGCACAAGAGCACAAAAACGCAAAGAAGATCTGAGATTATTATTTGCATTCTGTCCTTCCACATCCTCCTTGATTTGATCGTGGCTATGAAAACATAGTGTAAATATGGATAGGGTGTACTTGTGGTATAATATATGCACCTGCCTAGCCTTCCTGATAGGGAACAAACATACCGTCACAGTTTCATAGCTGTCTGGTTTGGCCACAGCATTAAAAAAGAAGCCTGGCTGCAACACAGTTGTATCCGAGGCCTGAAAGAGGAGGGTCCTCTCACCAGGTGTGACGGAGGAGAAGACACTGGCTTTTCTCTCCAGCAAAACATTAGGAATTAATTTCCTGAGGAACCCATGTAGCAAAGTGCCTGGGCTGTTGCAGCACCCATGGGCATGGCAGGGACTGTGAATCCCGATAGGGGGGTGCCGGGATTGTCCCGTGACTCCAGGGGGACACTGCAGTGCGCTCAGGAAGCCCCCCCACTTGTTGCCTGCTCATCATTTCCCCAGACCTTATATCGTGCGTATCTTTGTGCTCTTTGGGCAGTGTGGTCCTCTAGACACCCTGTCTGTGCTAAAGAGAAAGAGAGAAGCAGAGTAAGAGAAATAGAAGAGGGGAGGAAGGATTATGGCTTTCAAATCACAAGATCCGTGGACTTTTTTTTTGTAATGACAAAATAGAAATCATCCATTCACCACTGAGGAGTGAGGGCATAAGATACGGGACACGCATTTTGGTGCCCAGAAAGAGGGAGAGAAGAGGAGCGCTGTTTCATCCTGCCTATTTTCTCCCGACGGGAGTTTTAACCCCGTCAGAGATCAGGGAATGAAGTGGGAAGTCTGGCGGAGGTAGGGAAGCCGGCGGCAGATCCGCCAAGCCCACGGAAAGCTAGCCGCCGCGCCGGAGGGAGGACGCGCCTGCGAGGTGCTCCGTGCCGTTTCGTTCCCGGAGAGCTGCCCGCGGCCCCCGGCGCGCTGCGGTGCGGCAACGGAGGTGGTGGGCAGCGCGGGAGCGGGCGGGCGGCGCGGCGCCGCAGGACACGCCTGCCGGGCTGTGCCGGCCCTCCTTCGCCAAGCGCCAGCCGCGGCCTCGCCAGCCAGCCGAGCCGGCGCGCGCTGCCTCCCGCTCCCGAGGGATGAGGCGTCCGAGTCGGCGGGATGTGAGCAGGTGAGGATGTCTGCTGACAAGTCCAAATGATATTTTCAGGTGAGTGCTTTCCTTGAACGAGCTGCCGGAGCCGGGGTCTTTCTTTGGCTTTCCCTCCCCGGGTGATTGCCGTTGTCCTGGCTTTGCAGTGCGCCTTTGCCGGAGGATCCCTGGCTCAGGTGTCCGTAGCGATTCAAGGGAGCAGGGGATCTGCAGCATTTCCAGAGCACCCCTTTCTGTAGCACCCGTGAGTCCCTAGCGCAGTGGGAAGATGAGCGGGGCGATGCTGCTCTGTTCCTGCGTGCTGCTGTCCTCTCCGTACCCCCATTGTTTAAAGCACTGGAGGGTCAGAAATTAATTCTGGTTTATGGACCCTCTCTCTTAAAATCTTCAGTGGAAGTGCATCGTAGCAACAGTGATGGTTGTTCCGCGATGTTTTTGCATTAAGGACTGGGATGTACTTGCCACATGAAAACTGTGGTCACCATTAAGCTTGTCTCTCAGGGAGTGTCAGCGCGTGCTGCTTGTGTTTGTGCATGTGATTTCCAAAGCTGCTGCTGGTGTTATTTCATGTTACTGCAAATAGAGCTGTTACTCCGTGTGTTTCATTTTCTACATTTTATCAAATATCCTGTGTATTGAAGTGGGGCTTGAGCACCCGTCTAACTCTTAAAAGGGAAAAGAGACAATAACTTGTAAGTTACTAGCTGGGAGCTCTGGCATGACAGGCACTGATAAACAAGGAAGAGAAATATTCTGTGCAGAGTAACCTACTTTTTCTTCCCTCGATTCTGCCACCACTCGCGGAGGTGGAATTTGCTTAACTCTGTACAAAGGCTGCTTTGTTGTGTGGAAATCACATTGCGTTGACAGATTACAAAGAAAATGACCGTAACAAAAATAACAATATATACTTTCTGCCCAGTTGTCCATCTATTAAAGATTCATTGTGCTCCCTGTAATGCTTTTGGTTTGCTGAGAGACATATGATAAGTTACTGGTGTCACGCAGAAGGCTTTGCTTTGAATCGTCTTTGCAAGAGCTGGTCTCACTATCATTTAATAAGCCAAGACTGTTCGGTTCTCAGGGAGGCGTCAGCATCCCGTAGGCTGCCCACGTGCGCCCCAGCCCGGGCTCTGTCGAGAGCGGGTCCTTTGCAGACGGCGCCCTTTGCTTCCCTTGCCCACGGCAATCTGCAGTAATGAGTCCAGCAGTAGGTCTCTGCACAAAAAGCATCATCCTGGCTTCCTAGAGCAGAAGTGTTTGCCGAGGGCTGCTCAGGGTGGCTTGGGTTGTTTTGCTGCAAGGTCCAAGGTAGCAGAGGTGAGCAGGGGTCGAACGCCAGACCGAGCTCTTTGTGCTTGTTCACCTGCTGCAGAAAACGTGGACGTGGTGCTCCAGAGCCTCCACTGTGTCTTTGCCAGTGAGGACTTGGTCCAAAGCCTACTTAAGTCAGTGGGAGCCTTTCCACAAACTCTAGGTCAGGCATTAAGTAAGACTGTTGTTTGGAGATTGTGCCCCTGGGGAGCCTGACTGCATGAACCAACTGCGTGGCGGCATGCCTGCTCTGCCATGCCATGCGGAAAGGCTGTTCCCAAACGGCCCGTGAGGTCCCCAGTGCGGCACCAGGCTGTATCGGCTCCTAGGTGAAGCCTTCTAAGTGGTGCTAAAGCTGGTGCAGCAGCCTTTAGCAGGAGCTCCTCGGGTCCTGGGATAAAATACTCAAAGAAGGCTGCTGGGGAACAAATCCCTTCACATTTCTGATTAGGAGGAAGAAAAATATTCCTGACCCCAACTTTTCTGAGACTTGATAGGGACATTGGCTCCAGTCTTTAAAAACATTGCTCCTTCATTTTCTTTCCTTACAAAACTGTACACACCACGTCTGGACCTGTCCTTTGAGCGTACCATGGGAAAGAGCACTGCAGTGAGATCCTGTTGAGATTTGAACCATTGCACCATGTCGTCAGGAAGAGTTTTTATGGCTAAATGCACATCAGTCTGCTATGTTTCATCCTTGAGTTAATTCATTTTGTACTTAACATTCAAGTCTTGGTGCAGTATGCAAGAACACGGGATGACACAGTTCGCACCACTGAGACATCAGGTCAATCAGCATTTTCATTAGGGTTGAATGGTTTTAATGTAGTCATAAAATTAGACTCCAAAAGCAGGGATTTGACATACAGCATTTAAAAGTCAAACCAGTTTGACCCTTTCTGAGCATGAACTCCTACAGCTTAGAAGTGGCCCCTTATGAAAAGGCTTAATGGTGTTAACTGACCCTTGAAAATATAATTAATTATTATTATTTGCTGTAATGTACTTACATCAGTCTGTATGGCCATTATGGCACCATACAGCAGCAGACAGTCCTTGCCCCAAAGGGCTCCTGTTGTAAATAAGGTCAGTCCTTGGAGTCTCGTGCAGCCCAGCCTGAAGGATTTTGGCAAAGAGCTGCAGGACTGGCCTTTGAACTTAATAAGAACATCTGCTGTGTCCCATACATCTGGGCTATTGTCACTTCGGCCATGACAACTTTAGGCCCAAAAGGTTTCTTTTCAGTGGTAATCTGATTCTAGGTAAGCTGGGGCCCTGGGGGCCGTCAGCGTCGTACCCTTTGCACAGTGCAGGTGCATTTGGGAAGCAGAGAGAGGTGGAGAAGGGAAGACTTTTGAAGGGGTTGGTTAAATCCATTTCTGTGATGAATGTTTCCTGCATCTTAGTAGGGGAATTCAGAAAATCATTTTCCCAGGTTTAGGTCAAAATTCCGCAACAGGGGAGCCTAATATCAGGTCCCTTAATGAGAGTCTCGCTTAGTACAACATTGCATACCCTCCCGTGACACAAAAGTCGGGGGGAGCTCTGGGCAACCAGGCTGCTGCGAACCCAGCCAGAACATCCCCAGGTGTCCCTGGATGGATGGTGCACAGCATCTGAAAATACTGATTCCAACTTTTACTTTTGCTTTCCAGTTGGCCGTTGATCAGTTATAAAGCCAATTAATTCTACTTAAAAGGGCCAGCAAAGCCCGCTGTGAAGTCTGTATTACCAGCTGGTTTTCCCAAAATATACGGCACGGGCTATTTTGACAATGATCTACTAAGCTGAATATTTTGTAAGTATTCAGGGACATGGGTTAGCTCTGGTTGTCTCTGAAAGAGTTACTGTGGTCAGTTAAACCAGTAAAAAAGAAGTCCTAAGAAGCTGTGTCTGTGGGGCCACAATAGCTCTGCAGAGGCTGTTGAAGGGGGAGCTAGCAGATGTGCAAAATCTGACTAGCACATCCTGAGAGAGGAAAGGGTTGTGGGGGTTATTGTTTATTGTCAAATAAATGACTTATGACATAATATTTTTAGAATAGTTATTAATACTTTACAACCCATCTCAAGGTACTGGCTAAATCTATATGGCTTCTAGTGTCTGATGTGTGGTGACCTGCTACCACAACAGGCTGCCCCAGAGAGATTATAAATCTTTATAGTTGCTAGCTTCTGATTTATTATTATTTGAAGCAGTAAAGGTGGATATTTGGGAGGTTTTTAGCCAAAGATCATGGTTCCTAACCCCAGGGCATAATTTGCAGAAGAGCTGGCAACTTCCGCATTCCTTAAGGAATATCCCGGAGAAAAACATTAATCCAACGGAGATGTTTTTCTGTGCATGGTGTGGGAGAAAAGTAGTTACACAAACAATATCTGAAAATTTTAGCAGGCATTGCAATCATTATAATCTACTATCTCATCTGCCAGTGCACTTTATCTTGTGTGCTCACAACAGCAAGCCTAAAGTTTCCTGAAACATTATCTCCACATACCAAATCCAAAATAAATCTTCATCCTTTCCTCTTTGAATTTGTTCTCTAGCAGCAACTTGTCTTGGCATGGAATATTAGCCATATGGACACTAGAATATCTGCTTTGACCTTGACCTCAGAATAAGTGCTGCCAAAATGTGAAGATAACTCCTGCACTTTGTTCCCAAGAGCGATGCTGCAAGAATGTAGCATGATGTACAGAATGCATTTTTCTCTTTGACTAGGTGTTCTGCTAAGAGCATATCATCTGCAGATGGCTAGGAATTGGAAGCGAGGTCTCAGACCATGGTTTGTTTGGAAGAGATACTTACTTTATTTCAGAAATAAAAAAGAGCTAATTTTATTATCAGTCACTGGCAAGTGCATTGCTTATAACTGGCTCTCACTACATTATCGAGTCAATGTTTTGATCTGGATACTCTGCAGAGGAACAGGAGGCTGCTGGGGACAAGAGGAGATGAATTTTGCTGGTGGCAGACTTCTGCGCTCTTCTGGTTCAGCAATGATGGTTAGTGTCAAAGCACAGCGCTTAGCTGGATAAGAGGAATAAGTACTACTCCTTTGGTCAGCTTGTGCTTTATGTAGTATATTGCTTGCAAGTGGATGTGGATGATGCACAGGACTCTGAATAAACTCACTTCACGGCATTTGCATCACACCAACCTGCAACAGAGCCTTAGGACTCAATGGACACCTAATCAGAGATCTTCTTTGATTTTCACAAGTCCCGTTCTTCCATTTTCTGCTGGTGCCCATACCAAATATTCCCAAGTAAGTTAGAGCTAAATGGCCTAACAGCACTTGCAGAGAAAGCTGGCAAGGCTGGGAGGGGGAGGAGGGTGGCGAAGGGGGCAGGAAGATACCCCACAATCTCGGCTGGCAGGCAATCGTTACGCAACTGGGAGTCCTGCCGTTCTGATGAGCTGGGCTCCCAGATTTGTTTGGGCTGCAGCGTCTTTCACCTTGAGATCGCTGGTTGAAATTCGCACCAGCACAGCACGGATGGTGCCAGCTGACGCTGTTCAGTGGACTGTGCAGGATGGACTCGTTCCATGTGCTTCCTAGCGGGCAGAGGGCCACATTGCAGTTGACAGCTTCAGCATATGGAAATGGTGACGTCTGATTGATGTGGTCCCTGCAGGTCGCAGTAACTCAGGGCATATTAGCCCTGCGTCCTGGGGAGGCTTATGCTATTGCAGCTGCCCAGGTCCATTATCTGGACTATGAATAAATGGAAGAATTGATGTTCACAGTAGTGTGAATCTGGCACATCATGAGATGATGTGTACTGCAGTTGGAGGCGAGAGGCAAACTTCGCAGAATCAAATCCCACAGCACATGTAGGCGCAGTACAGGATACAAACAAACATTTGTATGTGAGTGTGAAAGGGCAGTTGTGTTAGATCGGATTGGAGTCCTAATAATCACATGATTTTTAAAAATGGTTACGATGATAGCTACATTTTCTTACTCATTTTTAACATTCACAGATTTTCTATATTTCATACTGTAAACAAGAGACAAAATTTTCCAAAGTTGCTAAATAGAAAGCAGCACTAGAACCTAGGCAGCCCCCTTGTCTAAAATCCCTCACCGGCCCTATCTCTTGGTCAATGACAAATTTTGACGTAATTTTCAGCAAGGGCTGAGCAACTGCTCTCTTGAAAAACACATTGCTTAATGGCATCCAAAACTGGAGACAGCCAAAAGTAGGATTTCGCAGCCAAAAGAATGAACAGGCTAAGGTTTCCCACAATGATATAGATACTTATCTGGAGGCCTCCTGGCCAAAACCAAAATGAAAATGTGTTTTTTTGCATCTACCACTACGGAACAGGGTGCTTTGTAGCTTGTACAGGGAGATCAGTGTGTGGTACTTCAAAGCACTTTCCTGAATCCATACTGCAAGGTCCCGTCTCCTTTTACTGTGGTGCAGCTTTCCCATTCCCACCTCGCTGCTCCCACAGCCCCAGCAGACTCTCTTTTCTCGTGCTGCTTTCCTGGAGAAGCCGACAAACCAGGGCACAAGCTCTTCCTCCACGAAAGGTGTTCCCTCCTGCCAGCTGTGCCGCCTTGGCTCGAGGAAGTAAGGCAGCAACGGAGAGCGGAGTGCTGCGACTCCCAGCCTGCCGGTACCCACCTCGCCTCTCACTCTCGCTCTCTGCTTTTTCCCTCCAGGTGTTCTACTGATCTTGGCACTGACAGAAGAGCTGGTGTTTTCTGTTCAGGTACTGTCTCCCACTGTATCCTCCTCTCAGGGCTTCCTGATGGACACTACCACTGTCACAGCCATGGGGACAACACCTCGTCACAAAGACCGTCGCCCGACGCAGCCTGCTCCCGCATCTGCTCGCACGGTTCCCCATCCCGCTAGCCTGACGGAGAAAACGGCCCCGTCCGCTGGCCAAAAGCAAGCAAGCGGCCGTCATGCTGGCGAAAAGGAAAGGTATCATTTGTACAACCAGAGTGCTTTGTACTCAGGACAGACTCGCCCCATGGGGAAAATATTCCCAGATTTCAAAGGGAACTTCACAGAGCCTTCAGAGCCTTACCTGAAGACGGCCCTGCACTCCCCCTTCCCCACCCTGAGCAGCCCTTTCACAGACCACCCGTTTCCCTCCCCAACTGCGACTTCCAGAGATCCCGCTGGCACGGGGCTGGCAAGAACTACGCACCCGGCCCCTGCTCCCCCCAGCAGCACCTCGGGAGGCCTTAGGAAAGCAGAGCGTGGGGATGGGACGGAGCCGGTTGTGCAGAAAGCAGATTTTGCCACCACAACTGCTGGACCATCGACTAATCCTGAAGCAGTGTCGGTGCCTTTTGACCGTCCCCACTATGATATATGGGATATGCTGAGCAAAAACAGCTCTTGGGTAACCTTGAACCTCAGTACAAATGTCCCGTTGTTTGCTGGCCCTGGAACTGCAACAGCAGCAGCAGGTCACTCGGTTCAGACCAGTTTCGATGTCAACGTCTCCTCTCCGGCAGCGGGCAACCCCAGGGGAGCTGCCCCGACGCAGCACAGCGCGGTGACTAACGCCACTGTGTTTGGCAGCGCTCTCTCCGCAGCACCCGTCACCAGGTTGTCCAGCTCCATTTCCACAGCTGGCTCCACTGCAACCGGCAACTTCCTAAACAGACTGGTTCCTGCCGGGACCTGGAAACCTGGGGTGCCGGGAAACATCTCCCATGTCACTGAGGGGGACAAGCCCCAGCACAGAGCAACCATCTGTCTCAGCAAGATGGACATTGCCTGGATCATCCTGGCTATCAGCGTACCTATATCCTCATGTTGTAAGTTAATTACCGCTTTTTTTTTCCTTTCTTTCTTTCTCTCTTTCCTTAAAGTACAGATTTTAGCCCCATGATTCAAGGACTAGATGGAGACCTAACAATGGCAAGGCAGCTTGAGATAGATGAGAAACAATCACTAGACAGGTAACACATTTACTGACCAAAATGCTTAGGATTAACAGCCTCCAGGACTATAACATTGACACTCAAAGCACACTTGCTCTGTTGCTATTAGAAATCCCTTAGCTGTTCTGGGCTGTCCATTTGACGATATAAGACAAAGGCTGAACAACTCTGGAAGGCAAAGCAGCTTTACTTCAAAATTTTTAAGCAAGTAGCCAACAAATTACACAACTCTGCAATCTAGGAACTGCTATATTCCAACCTTGCACTGGATTAAAAAAAAAAAAAACACGCTGCTAACCCCTGAAGAATAATGATAATTTTAATAGCTAATGCCTTAGAGAACACTAGTTTTCCGGTACTGTAAAATATTTTATTGCAGGCAGTTTGTGAACTTTTTGATTTTGAAGTCTCATCATTCTGATAACCAAATTGCTGTTTTCCTTTATTTTAATTCTGAGTCTGACTTTACAGCTACCTAGAGAAAAAGAAGAATTTGAAATTTTTTGATTTTCAGTCAACAGAAAGCAGCCACCTGCAGGACCAGTACAAGTTAGGTTTACAGAGCTGGCTTAGGATCTCATGATTTGACTCCATTGCAAAAAAAAGGTGATTGAATTATGAGAAAACTTGTGAGTGGACACTGGGGTATCCCTTGCCCAACGTGAGACAGTATATTATTCTCTGTTGTTTCACTCTGCAGAGCCAAGAAGAAGCCACTAAATAGGTTATGGGGTGTGATTATACTGGTCTGTCTGGAGTGCAAATAGTAATGGCATGAAACAAGAACATAAACATTTGCCAGCCATTGCTGTCTGAGGAAGACTAAAAGGGTAGCAGCCAACACTATCGAGTATTAACCCCGTTAGGTACAGCCATGAACTATATTGAGGACCAGGTTAGGTGAGTTGTCTGAGCCAGCTGAACAGCTTACTCGTGCCAAAGGGTGTTGCTCTCTTCTGCTCTCTCCAAGGCTCAGCTTTGCGATCCTGCCCCTTTCCTTCTGCCTGGTCCTAACCTGACACCTCTGTGAGCCAGTTCAGACCAATAAACTGGTCCTGAAATATTCAGTTTGTTCCTTGCTATTTTTCTGTCCACATAGTGAGCTGAATCAGCTCCCCATGGGGTCAGATAGGCACGAGATGTGGAGTGGGTGAGGTGCGGGAATCCACACCTGGGAGGGGAGCAGGACTAACCCTTTTCTCAGCTGCGGACTATGAGACTGGCTTAGCAGCTCTGTTAGACGTGCACCTCTAGGACCATCCGTTCCACTACTGCCAACTTGGGTAAAACCACTAGTGAAATCAAAGCTTAAATCTATAAGACTGACAAACAAAATAAAGTGAAAGCAAAGCACAAGTGTATGCACATGTGCTTTCACATACTTCTGTGAAAGATGGAGAGGAGAAACTAGGGTATACCAAGCACAACATGATGATAAGAAGCAATATTTGATGATGTGATGAACAAAAATCTTGCCTATGAACCAGCAGAAATACCAGATCAATCAATTTCTTCCAAGCATTATGTTTAGAATTGGTGTTCAGAGAGAAAGCTGATCTGGACAGTATGTGCCCAAATACAAAATGCAAAATATAATACCATAAAACACAAACATATGAAGCATACCCAGTGTGTAAATTTGTGTATGTCTTTTCCTGCAGTGTGCCATATGTGACCAATAACTAGCGATAATAATAATAATAAATAATAATATTAATAATATAAAGAGTCCTTTGGCAGGACTTCTAGCCCATTATACATTAGGATTTAAACTTAGCTTCTTATCTTACGTCTCATAACAGAATGGATTCATAAGACTGTGTCTATTTTATTTCTTTGTGTTTGTAAGCTGCACTTTAAAAAAGGCAAGTGTTATTTTGAAAATTACCTATACCAGCTCTGATACAACTGAATGTTTTTATGATTCAGATATCTAGGTCCTGTTTTCAGGACCAGATTTCGGAGGATGGTCTTCAGTGGGACTCTCCTTTTAAAATCTGTGGATCCTCATTTCAGAGTTGAAATGAATGGCAGATAGACATTTAAATGTTTTGTGTGTCCGGCTGAAGTTGTATTGGCATAGTTTATCGCTATAAAAGAACAACAATCAATTCTACAAACCTAAAGCATTTTTACCCAGGCATGCATGTGTCAACATAGGAGGGTACAACCAGAGAAATGGTAGTCTTAACTGACAGAATGAAACCAGTGGAAAAGAGAGTCCAGACCAACACAGAGTCGCTGTTGAAAACCGTGCACAGACTCCTAAGGAGCTTTTGAAAATTTTACCCTGCGAGCGTCTCCAAAATGGTAGCCTGTGTCAAACAGCTTGATCCGGGCTGCGCTGGCCACAGGGATGCTCGGAGGCCTTCGGTCTCCAGGGTTTGCCCGTCCAGCGGCAGATTTCGCCCCTTTTTTTCCCTGAAAAGTCAGGTTTCACCCGTGCGCGAGGGCTGCCGCATGCTCCTGGCCGGCGCGCGAAGGGGATTGCCGCCACCTTCCGGACACGGGCGGAGGAGGACGCGAGGCCCAGCAGTGGCAGCCACCTACCCCTTCTGGTTGTGGTGGAGAGGCTGGTGTTAAGAGACAGATGACGAATACAGCCACTGAGATATTCTGGGGGCATCTTAAGGGATGAACGTGTGTTTCGTGGGGAGCTTTGGGCACAGGCTGATCGAGACACTGTCCTGCTCCCGCCTTGGGATGCAGGACAGTATCTTGAAAAGTATCTTGTTAAATACCTCTGGTGCCTTTGGAGGGAACAAGCCATGGAGGAAGTCACTGAGGACTTCTGTGGTGAGAGGTGATTGCTGCCATTGAGGGGCAGGACCCTCCTGTACGCTGCCCCGGGCCACAGGCTGGCGTGTTCAGGGAAGCTGGCCAGACCCATGGAGATGTCTGCTGAGACACCATCCTGTAAGAAAGGCCAAGCGCCCTGCGCCGGGCGGGGGGAGAGGCAGACCAGGGCAGCCCTGAGGCAGGGAAGTTACAAATGAGCGACAGGGAAAGTCGGCGTGGAGAGGAAACTGGAGCCTCTGCACAGCTGCAGAGACGCAGGAGTATCACTAGCTTGGCCCCCTCCTCCTAATGAGAAGCATGCTCCCGAGCCGGCTCGGAGACGCCTCTGCTGTTCCCAGAGCCTCAAGGCATTTTAATTTCAGTGGTAGGGGAGAGTCATCCCTGCAGCCCTTGGTGCCGTATCCCCACTGGAAGAGCTGCCCAGGCTGCAGAGCTCCTCCCCGTGGAGGAAAGCCCCTGCAGGGGCTGCTCAGCAGCCTGGCTGCGGCCCGGGGGTTTGCTCCCCGCTATAAGTAGGAAGCTGCAGAGGGTTTGTTCAGTCTCGCTTTGCCCTGGCATATGAGCCACCTTGCTCCTGCACTCAGACTGTCACCAAAAACTAGTCCCTGTCCACATCCAGATCAGCATGGTGGCCTGCCCCAGGTGGCCCAGCGACCAGCCGGGCTAGGGGCACAGCTCCACGCCTAGGGCACTGGCTTTCGGAGCTCACCTCCTGAAATAAGAGATGGGATTTGGCTTCTCAGTCCCTACAGTACATCTTTTTTGAGGATACCTAAGTTTCTGAGTCCCACCGAAATCCCTTAAAGTTCTAGCCAGACAAATAGTACTTCGATGTTTGAGTAGGAATGCCCCCACCACATCTGCTACATGGATTTGGGGAAATCATTTCACCTTTTGGTGGAATTCCATTTCATGGTATAAATACTGCGGGTAATGCTGCTTACTCCATCTGAGAGCTACAGAAATGAAGGATTCTGTATCATTACGTTCCCAGAAAAGCAAAGTAGTATATAACACTGATATCTGTATTTTCTGCCTGTCATGATTCCAGTTGGTTTTGTGATGTCCTTCAGGCAGCCTTGAACATTTTGTGTGTATGTTTGTGTGCCTGTCTCACATACCCTGCTGCAATGCAGAACAAGACACACTGTGAACTCATTTTAAAACTCACAGGCCTGGTCCTTGGGTTCCCAGTACGTACAGTCCTGTAAGTATAGAATTACATGATAAAATGGTAAAGAATAGAACGTTGCAAATCAGATGCCCAGAAATCAATTCATTTAGTCAGTTCTGCTGACATTAGACAATGCGAGAGGGAGGCCGAGTGTCCAAATGGAAACGTCAGCAGAACTCAAAGAATAAATGAAGAATTGCCTTGGACCTCACCCCACCTAGCTCATATTTCACAGGCTGGGACACTTTCCAAAATTATCTCACTCACTTTCCCAGTCAAAAAACCTGGGTATGTTTGTTTCCTGGTCTGAGAGCGATCCCAAGCCCTGAGTCCAATCTCCAGGTGTGAACTCAAACCGAGCTTGAGAGGAGGTTGCTGTCTCCAGATGTTAAGCAGCTGTGGTCAATAACAAAATGCACTGTGGTACCGATAATAGAGCGAAGGTTGTACAAATATAGACAGCCCAGGAAACAGACACAGTGAGGCTTGCTTGACACTACCTATTCTTCAGTCTCACCATGGTGTTTAACGATCCCACTAAATGAGGAAGGTGGAAAGAAATATGGATAAAATACTATTTTACTCATTGAGGTAAAGGTTCTCTAGCAACTTAGTTTATATTATGATCTACAAGCACAGGGAGAAGTAAATTTTGATTTCCCTAGTATCCTTCAGTCTTAATTTTTCCTGACTTTTAAGTGCTTGCAACTTTCAAGTTTGTTAACATCATGTTTTATGTGGGAGCTAAGAGGGGGATATATAGAAATATAAGAATAGTAAAATATTTAAGTAAGCTTGAAAGAATAGACAGAAGACTATCAAATAAGTGTAGGGTCTCATGAGTAAGTCTCATTACTCCACATTTATGAGACCAGTATTGAATAATCCTGGTGGTTTGTATTTTTAAAAAGTTTGGAAGATTAGAAAGGATTCAGAGAAGAGACATGGGAATGATTTAAGAGTTCAGAAATCCAACTTAAATCCACTTTTGTAGTTATGAAGTAGTATTATGTAGTCCAAGAAGAGGCTCAAGCCCAATATATGGGACATATTTCTGACAGTGTAATGGAGGGCTTAATAAAACAAGAATGACAAAAACAGTTTGAGGAAGCGACAGCTGAGGCTGGATTCAGACTAGGACAATGTGACCATGTCCCTGTGATGGAAATTAAGTATTGAAACAACTTTTTTGGGGAATGGGATGGAAATCCAGTCACTCCAAGTCATTAAACCAAGCTGGATGTTTTCCTATGAGATGTGCTGTACTTTAGCTAGAACTTATGCACAGGAACCAAAATTACCAGGTGAAACTCTCTGGTTGTGCAGGTGTTGTGCAGGTAAGAGCAGATGATCAGCATGTTTCTGCCAGCCTGGAAATCTGTGAATCTGAGAGAATCCCATTTCTCCTGTTTGTGGGGTGTATTATGTCTTGTTTCATAGATGGGGGAACAGATAATGCTGACGTAATTTGTTGCAGGGCCAGGAAGAAGCCAGTGCCAGAATTGGAGTTCATCGGTAGTTCTTAGCCCCTGAATTTGTGCATTGAAATTTCTTCTTCCAGAATAGTAGCAGGTCAATGAATAAGTATTAGAAGTGCTTCTGAACTATCTGAATCTCTAATGTCTACAAAATTGCAAAGACTCGTGCTATTTCCTAACATGTATGGTAATCCTTGTGTGGGGAGCTTCCAGCTGACCCAGGGACATCGCTAAAATGTCCTTCTCCTGGTGCTCAGTATTAGCTTTAAAATGGAACAGTGGAAGGGAAAAGTCAGTTTAGTTTTCCCAACTCCCATGAAGGATCCAGGTGAACATTTGAAGGAGAAGAGTTAGTCCTTATTCTGTCCAAAGGACAGAGATGTGTCCAGTGGACACATCTCTGAAACAAATGTGATCCTGCAGCATTAAGCAACAGCACTTCTCTGCCTTACAAGGCCATCACATAATATAATGGGAAAGAGAAGAGGGGAATTGCAGGTAGGGTTTCTCTGTTCAGCTCTGTTGTAGTTATTGCTGTTTCAAAACCCTTCCAAACCGTCTCTGCTCTCTGGGTATTTCATCCACCAAATGTGTCCTAGGTGACCGTCACAACTGCCTGTAATTCCAATGATGGGAGTGAATGCTGTCTAAGGATGTACCTAGATCTCTACCTTGTCCCTAGGATTGTTCTGTGAGTGAGCGGTCCTATTCTTAGCTACATTAATTTCACTAAAATATGCCAATAAAGTCTTCTTAGTTATTTAATACAAGAAAGAGAGGGAATGCCCTCATTCCAGCCCTGCTGTCTCCCCTCTCCCTCTTAAATGAGGTCTCCTCTGCTTTGATCAAGGCATCTTATGAAGACAGCCTCCTGCTAAAATGTGTTGTACTTGATTTTTTGAGGACGCTCAGGAATTCATGCTCCACAGTCTTCCATCCGTTTGCTCATTTGTGCACTGAGGTCGCAGGCCAAGAGCATAATTAATGGAGAAGAGCATTACTGCCTCACAGCAAAGAGAGCTGCACGTGACAGGCCCTGTTCCTGGTGAAAAAGCAGAGACCTCCCTCTGCTCAGTGTCACAAGCTTTTCAGCACCCAAAACCCAAATCCATTACTTCACTGACAGCAGCCACAGTATTTTCCAAGCTGTAAAACCTGGGGATTTCAAAATATTTGCACAGAGATCGAGTCAGCTTTACCAGGGCTCCTGTATCTTCAGGCTACTTCAGCAATGTTATCAGCTTGCTGCTGGCGTACCGAAAAGCTCGGAGGGCTACTCGCCCTACCCCTGCTCTCCTAGTACAGCCCGAAGACGGGGAGGACTAAATGCATGTCCTGCTTCACTTGCTAACCTTAACACGCCCGCAGGCCAGGTTGGCGACCTCAGGTGGGTACCAGTCTCCCGGGCCTGAGCGACGTAAGGGGCAGTGCTGCAGCCCGTGGCGAGGATCGGCGCTTCCCCGGGCAGGGCGGCTTGGCTGGCTCACCGGCACGAGCTGCACCGTCAGCCCGCCAGAAGGTTAATGCTGATGGAAAGGCTGAAGCAAGATGAGTCTAAGACTGGGTAACAGTAAGTTTGATGATGGCCTACTTTTTGAAATGTGTGGGAATGGTGCAGGAGATTTTCCATTAGTTTCATAAGAAGATTTATAGTATGAACTCACCTTTTCCTTTGAGTGAGACATAAAATGCCTGAACTCGAACCCATTAACAATTTGTCTTAGTAGCTTATTTTAAATAGAGCTCTAGCCTGCACTTTTGTATTGCCGTCTTATGTGAATAGATGGGATGTGAAATTAGATCCATGGCATATGGGTAGTTGCAGTGTTTGTCAAAACATACAAAGCAGCTTTGACCTCTCTGCTGTCTTTTCTTCCCTCTAGGCTATAACTCTAATAAATTAATTTTGGCCGTAACTGAGGAAATAATATATTTTGCTGCTTCATGAACATTTTCTCTCTTCTTTCCTGTCATGAGGGGTTTAGAAATTATGTAGTGAATTTACAGCAGGGCATTCCTTATTTCATGCGTGCAAATCAAAGTAAGTACATATCCAGCTACCTGTCTGTCAGTACAAATCAGGTAGATTACGGGCACAAATGTTCAATTAATTCCACAAGTATAAAATAAGCACACAAAGCGTGTGCCTTACTCCACTGAATAAAGCCTAAGCCTCAAATTCTGCCTGAGCAAGGACCAGTGGGAGCAGTTGGTTCGTTCCAGTGGGTTTGGCTAGCTTTCATAAAATTGCCAAGATTACAAATCTGAACTGGAACAGAGATGACTAAACTGAAAGCGATTCCAGAAAGTACACTCACCCATCCCTGTGTCCAGCCAGCCTGCTGTGGAAGCATTATTCTAGCATCACTGCGATCAGCGGGTATCTGTGACCTGAAGACCAAACAGACAGTTAAATCAACAATTTTCACTTTCTGGTCACATAGTTTTGCCTAACTGCTCTACTTTAAGCTCAAGTATTTCAGCCCTCAGAAGCTAAAATGTGTTCCACGGCTATGAGAAAAAGGCAACCCAGACACCACCAATGCCCAGGCAAGCGCAGGGAACAGATTATGCTCCAGCCATCTTATCAGTAGACCCCATATCCTGATATAGGTGATACAGACAGACAAAAAAAAATCCCAGTTCTGGGCTGACCTGGGGGAGGATGTTTTCTGAAGGCCAGTAACACTAGCCTGGAAAATGTAAGCTACACAAAAAGGCGCCAGAGAGGCTCCCTGGTTCCACCTCAGGTCTCCCCTGCCGAGGAGCCTGTCTGTCCCCACGGCCAGTCTCTCATGTTATGGAGCATGGCCACAAAATACTGAAAAGCCAAGCTATGTATGTGAGGTGGCAGGGACAAGAGTCAGAGCAATTTAGAGAAGAAAGTTTTGGTACTGAAGGTGTACAGCTAAGGTATTTATGAATCTGATATTTGAGGCTAGGATAGGTATCTCTCACTGCCCATTTGCTAACGTGCTTATCACTGCAGGGTCCGAACACACTAGGAGAAGATCTGCATAGTGGCCTCCTTTGCATCTCTGTGAAGTGTCCTCCGTCCTAGAGGGTCTATGAATCCCTGCTTAGGGATTAAAATAATATCCAGTTATGACACCAAAGCCTTTTCATGAGCAGGGTGGCTTTGTCTTGAAGATTATGAACTTACATCAAAAAGAAAATAAGAACTGCATATCCTGCCAAGCCCAAAGCTTCATCTGCTTGGCCCAGATTCTGATTTAATTGTGTGGTTTTGTTGACTGAGAGTTAAGTGCTAACTCAGAGTTAACTGTATGAATGAAGGTCGCCAGCACTCTCCTTAGGTAACTTAAAAAACAAATCCGTGTAACTGATGAATCCTTATTGAAAGGAAATAACCAATTTCTTGACATGTTTCTATTGACAGCAGTTCTGCTGACAGTCTGCTGCATGAGGAGGAAGAAAAAGACATCTAACCCAGAAAACAATTTGAGCTATTGGAATAACGCTATTACCATGGACTACTTCAACAGGCATGCTGTAGAGTTACCGAGAGAGATCCAGTCTCTGGAGACTTCAGAGGTACCTCACTTGCATAACTAGTGTCTGAAAAATTTAACTGAAACCATGCTGGGAGAAAGGGAGAGGAAAAAAGTATTAATAAAGCCTTGAAATCCCTATGCATGTTCAGGGAAACAACTTTTCAAGAAGGACCCACTCACACAAGTGTATTATGAGATGCAATAAATATGTCACCAGAAACTGGCTGTCATCCTATTCCCAGGCTTTGCAGTTATGCTCTATGCTGCTGTGTGCTCCTGGGCCGAGACTTCAGCAGTAACTACCACTAGGTGAATTTTTTTCCCCAGTTTCTCTTCGTTTGAGCCTGTAGCCAATGTCTAGCCCTACCACGAACGAGTAGGAGCACTCTTTGGCCAATCTGTTACTGACAGTCAGTCCTTCTAAGCTCTCCAGTGTGCATGTCCCACATTGCATTATATAGTGGGGGTAGTGGCAATTAATGATGTAAAGAAAATTTGTGCACTCATGTCTCAGGAGCTGCCTGTAGCTTCTCAAATAATCGTTTAGGGAGTAAGTGTTCCCAGTACATAAAAAATCAGAACATCAGCCTGTGTGTAGTACTGGTGTACACTGGCCTTTACTCAAGGCTTCTGACTGATTTGGTGGGATAATTCATATATGGGCAGGTGATCCTACTGATAGAAATGTTGTATTATCTGGCCTCAAAGACAGAGAAGAGTAATTTGACTTAGTTCAAAGGTATCTAGAAATTAGAAACAGTGGACAGTTTGGGCTGAAGCTAAAAAGATTTTCAAGAGAGCTAGCTCATCAGCTAGCCGATGAACTCATCTCTGGTTAAATTACAAAAATTTGTGTTCAGAAAGAAGCCTTTGAGAAGTGACTAGACTACCACCCACAAGCACCTCATTAATTCCACTTTCCTGGCAATCATTTAGCTCAGGCTAAAGTATGATTCTGGTTTAGACTTACCCAGAAATAGTTTTCAAATTATTGCACTATTTGCATGTGGGATAGTCTCCAAAAGCTGTCACTTGAGTCATTTAAAACTGATCAGCACATTACTGAACTGGGACATTTCTCCGTTAGCTTGGAACCATATATTTGGCTTTCTGCCCTTAAAAAGAAGCTGAAAATGCACCTTGGAGGAGTCAGACCTGGCTGACAGGCAGCAAATTGTTGCTACAGTGGACTTTGGGGTTCCCAGTTTGAGAAAAAATCAGCCTGATTATCAGAGGAACTCTTCACTCACAGCTCCGACTGCCTTTGGCTAACTTGCCAAAGTTCCTGAACAGCTCCTGAACTGGGGCACCCAAAAATTCACGCAGTTTCTGAGCATTGGGACCATATGTCCAAGTGGTTAAAAAAAACAGTCCATTTTTCACAAGCATTTGCACAGCAGCGGGCTGCCCTGTGTACTCGCAGAGGGTGATGGGATGGGGAGTACTCATGCTGTTTTTCTCTCTTTCTCCTAGGACCACCTCTCCGAGCCACGCTCCCCAGCCAACGGCGATTACCGAGACAGTGGTATGGTCCTCGTAAACCCCTTCTGTCAAGAAACTCTATTTGTAGGACATGAGCAAGTGTCTGAAATATGACCCCATAGCTGCCCTTGTATTGCAGTTTCCTCTTGACTGTCTCCAAATTATAAATAAATATATATATTATAAATATAACCTTTGTGTAACCCTGAACTACAAGAAATGTTTTCAGCTTTTTTTCCCCCTGAGAATTGTCAACCTCTTTTTTATAAGTGTGGTAAAACTTTACAGAACAAACTGTGGCTTTATAAAATAAAGGTATTTCTAAGCAAAACACCTGTCAAATGGGTTATTTTTCCTCACTGTCATTTACAATCTGCTGCTAAATATACTTGATTGGTAGGAATAGTCACTGAGGCTGCTTTCAGTGCAGGCAGTGTGTGTTTGGTACAGCATCCTGCAATGGCTTCGGAGCAGTCTGAAGTTGCATGACCTCTCTCAGCCTGGCGCTGAGTGTTCCCACTCAGTGACCATCCCTTACCTACGCTTCTTTTATTGTGAAATTACTTAGGTCACTCCTTTACTTTCGACTGTCAAGCTACAATGCCAGTCAGACCAGACGGGCTCAATTGCCCGTAGCAGTCCCTACGGCTCACGTGCCAGGTGTGTATCCTCTGCGTGACTCCAGCACTGCCTGAGTGCTGACTGATAGGAGCCTTCACGTGTCTCCCTCCCAGTTAAGCCCAACTGGGATCCTCAAACTCTGTGGGGGGAGACCAGGGGGGCAAGCTACAGAGGCAGTGGGGTGGTCACTGTGCTCCAAACAAACCCAAGGCACCCATGGGGTCCAGGACCACAGAAGACATGGGCAAACCTGTCCAGGTAGTCATGTTGCTCAAGACTCTTTTAGATATTAGCTTGCTAAGACTTAGACAGGAGTCCTAGCTTCCAGTTCCTGCTCCAGCAGTGTCTTACAGGAGGAAGGACCAGAATGACCTCCTTTTTTTCCTGAGTGAAGGTCTTAACCATTATGCTTTGGACTCACAGCTGCTCAGCTCCAGCCCAATGAGTCCTGAATTATTTCCTGCAGAGTGAACAGCCTCAACAGAAGGGACATAGTGTCCCCTTCAAAGGAGCAGAAATCTCTCTTCAATTTATTAGAGGAGCTTGAAATCTGATGGTTAGAAACTTCCACCGTATATGCTTAGACTGCTAGTGCCTTTGAATCCAGACTCCTTACGGTCCCTCTCTTTTCTAAGACTTTCCTTCCTACCTTAGGAATGAAAACAGTGTTTCAGAGCAAAATGGTGTTTCAGTGCTACACAGCTAAGTGCTAGATTGCATGCTGTAATGGTATTATGGGAACAGTAGGGGTGAATGAAGCTTAAATGATGGATTGAAAATAGGCTCTTACAAGTAGAGAATATCATGGAACATGGAGTGGCTTTGCCTAAACTGATGTTCTCTCTTTGAGTAACCCAGAACGGTTATTGTGGGACCAATTTTCAGTTTTGCTTCTGAGATTGCCTGTTCTGTGATGTTCACCAACTGAAACAGCCTTTGTCCTCTGAGGTCTCTCCTTGGTGAGGAGCAGGCAATGAGACAGCAGGGGCTTCACTCGCGCGCTCCAGCTGGCTGCTTCATGCCACTGGCTGCTCAGGTTTATTGGCTGTTTGCATAAAAGGGAAGCTGCAGCGAGGCAGGGTTAGCATAGCATCATTAAACATATGCCTTGTTCGAGGTGAGCTGTGTCTGATAACAGAAAAGGCAATTACGATCATGGCACATCTGGTCCAGCTGTTCCCACCTGCAGAAATGTCCCAGTGGCTGCAGGTAGTTGGAGTAACCTGAAAACTTTACTACCTGGTACCTATAATCTGATGGAGATGTGGCCACCCTGGGGCTGGGGGGCCACAAAGGCATCTTCACCCTGTCTCTCTCCCTGTCCCACACACGCGCTTCGGCACCAATCTGAATCCAAGCCACAGGCTTCCTAAAACTAAAAAAATGTAACATTACGGTGGATCTTTTAGATTTTTGATTTTCTGTTCTGAATCAAAGAGTAACGCACTACTTCCCTATGAGGTGACTAGGGTAGCTGTTAAGATGTGGCTGTATGTGGACATGGATGAGCACTTTGGGAATACATCTTTTCACAGTGGGATAAAAGCTATGCAATATGTTACCTGTGGTCCTCATGGTCGAACACGAAAGAGCCTCCTAGAAAATGCTGTTTTACTTAAAGGGTAAAAACTTCCTGAGAGTCTTGCCAAGAGAAGACAATCACATGAGAGCCCTCATCTTCTGATTCTGTGTACTTTAACAGGGAGGTAAAAAGGGAGAATGACATGACAAAGAGCTAAATTCAGTTCCTTTGGAAAGAAATTGGTATTTTTACCTGTTCTTTTCTGTACATGGTTTTGCAAGGCATATTTCTCTTTTACTTGAGACGGAGCAAATATACTGAAAATGTTATGTAAGAAATACTGGAGGACTCCTCTCATGTAGCCAGTATGGTTTGCTTGGTAATCTAAATCCAGGATGCCTAGAAATCAACTGAAAACATTTGCAAAGCTGTGAGATGCCGCAGCATTCCCAGGCTTCACATGAACGGGAAATGGCACCCTGACTGTAGTCAGTCTCCCAGTCCTCAGGCTTAAAAACAAGCAAGCCCAACTCCATCCACAAGCCCAGCTGCCAGGATTAGGCACACCTGTAAGAAAGGAACTGCTGATTCTAGTCCGTCTTACCACAGACTCATCTGATCGCCCATATACAAACCGACACCACATTAGGTCAGTGCCCAACATCAGCACGTTACAGACATGCCTGCAAAGATGCTCACGTGTTAATCCTGAACCAGGGCAATTCTAACATCAGAGCTGTGAAGGGCCTGTTGACCTATGTGTAGCCATGTAGAAAAAACCATGTCATCCATCTACAGCGGCACAACTAGCACTGCATAGCAAGTATCCCACCGTATCATGTCCTCACCTGCTCATACACATACGAATTACCCACTTGCTTACTAGTCACTAAAGAGGACTGACATAAAAAGAAGAGTAGAGAGAAACTCCCCCACCCCCTGCAATAAGGGGGCTCGGGAACTGTTTCACTCTGCTCTCCCAGCTGGGTACTGCTGCTTGGTCTCCACATTACACAAAGTGAAACGGGCCCTTGTTAAGCAAACCAGGTGCAATCAGTGTGTGATGTTAAACAGAATAAAGAGGAGTAGGTGTGAGAGCTGGAAGGCTGCTGGGGTTGAAGTGCTGCCCCTTGGGTGAATGACAGAGTCAAAGCACAGAGGAAATCCTGCAGCTGTGAAGGGGATGAGGGAGGGCTGCAGGCTCTGCTGCAATGAAAAGCCAGCATGGCCCAGCTGCCCCCTTGGAAGTTCAGTTTTCATCAACCTTAAGTAAGGCTTTGCTGCAAGAGATTGTGTCTAGAGTAAGCGCAGGTGTGAGCTGCTAATGTGTTTGTAATATTTGTATGGATACATGTGTGTATAAGGCTAGGAAATCATCTGGCTGTCAGGGTAGAAAATGCTGGTAGGTATTTCAACGCGTAGGTCGTAATGAATTCCTGTCCTACTGTCCCCGTAAACACCATTGTGCTTTTCATCTGCCATATTTGCAGCAGCAGCAGCAGAGAGATTTCTCTTGAAATGGATTGCTGACGCCGTGGAAAGCCCCGGACAATGTGATAAACGCGCCGGGGCCGCACAATGCTAATGTTCCAGAAGGCCGTCGGACAAAGCCGAAACAACACAGAGCCCAAACCTGCTTGGCTCGGCAGATCCCGCCAGCGCGGGGACCGCAGAGGGGCGAAGCAGCCGGGCCGGCTCGGCGGACTCCAGCTGCAGCATGCCCTTGCCGAGGCGTCGGTCTTCGTTCCTGGGGCAGCAGCCCTCCTCCGCGGCGCCGGAGAGCTCGGGGGCGCCCAGCCGCCGGGTCAGCGTCGGCGGCGGAGGAAGACCCCCGGGCGTCTACGTGGGCACTGCGCCCCCGGGAGGAGTGAGCAGCCTGGGCACTCGGGTATCCCGCAGAGCCCTGGGCATCACCAGTGTCTTCCTGCAGGGCTTGCGCAGCTCCTGCTCCGCCGTGCCCCTGGCCCCAGGGCTGGAGAAGGGCCGAGGCCTCCCCTACGAGAGCCTGAACGGCTGCTTGGTGGAGTACATCGAGAAGGTGCGAGCTCTCGAGCAGGTCAACCAAGAGCTGGAGGAGCACATCAGAGTCTACCTGGACAAGAAGTCCTCTGCCATCAGCAGCTGGGGAGTGCTGAGGGAGAACTGGGAGGCCATTTACCACCAGGTAAGGGCGAGAGCTGTTTTTGCAAGGGGGGGCAGGGGGGAGGCTCACAAATCATTAGCAATCCTGAGCGGCAGGGTTTGATGCAGATGATAAATGCAGGCTGATTTCAATGCACGGCACCCTAGATGGAGGGGTTTAAATCTATCTTTGTGATAATTAGCATTATCATTTCACAGTGTGTTGTGGAAAATGCCTATTAAGCAGGAGAATTGCCTCAGGCATTCGGCGCATGGGGGCGATTGGAATGCACCCCAAGGCATGATAGTCTGGTCTGATTAAAATGGGTGATTCTTTTTCTTTTTTTCCCTCTTAGTTGTGGTTATTACACTGAGCAGCAAAATTATTAAAAGAAAACTGCTAGGACTGAATTAGTTTATCCATCAATGTGATATCATTGCAAGTATGTTGGGGTTTTTTAAATTAGCAATTCAGATTTTTACGTTATTCCCTCATTTGCTTAATCACATTTTCAAAAGCTCTATTTATTTAAAAATAATAATTACATGGCCACAAATGAGTGCCTCTTTCCCTTCCCTTTCTAGCCACCCCGCCATCCCTTACTCCCCTCTTGTCTGCACAGGGCAGGCTGCTCACTTTCCAGGGAGGCTGTGAAGGAAAGTGTCTACCATGGGAGTGTGAACTGGTGTTTGCACTGACCTAGTGGTTAAGAACAAGTCCTGAAAGATGATACAAATGGTCCTTTATGTTGGAAGGATGAAAGAGCAAAGTTAAAACCAGTAAGAATCTGCCTGCTAACGTTCTGCTCACAGAGAAAACAGATTTGCTACCCTGAGGTCTCGGTGCACCTTGCAGGTCTCAGCCTCTGAGCTCTCGCCTGCCCTTGGGTCAGGGGATGCAGGGCCCAGCCGGATGGGGTAGCTTGCTTCGGGTCAGCGGCTGAGCTGCAAATCACACCCACGTGTTCAGAGTCTCGCTCCTGATCTCCATCCCATAAACTTGCCCTTTAGAGGATCAGGCCTTTCACTAAGGCTCAGGAAAGCAAAACCTGCAGAGGGTTTAAGCCTTGTTTCCCAGCCATTACAGCTCCAAGCTGGCTGCTGGGAGAGCCAGGGTCAGTCCTGGCTCTGCCAGGAACGGCTTCTTATGCCCTGCTTTTTATGGCCATTCAGAACCTCCTTAATGGTGCAACAATCCTAAAACTTCTAAATTCTACTTACCCACTTTTGTTTAAAAAAAAAAAATCTTGTTTTTTTTAAAAAACAAAAACAAAAAAACACCAAAAATGTCCATGCAAAGGAATTACTGATGAGTACTGCTATCACCGAGAATTACAGAGAACAAATGGGATTTGTGTAGCAAAGCAGTTTTCTCTGTGGGACCCAGTACTCAGGGGGGAAAACCATTTCTCCTTCACTGACCACCTAACTTCTGGATGAAATAAAAGTTGCCCATTTCTTAAGGCATACGACCAGTAAATGGCTACACAGCTCCAGAAGGGCGCTCGGGCCAATTCTTGCACCCAGCCCTTCCTGCCAGAAGTGCAGCTAAATGAGGCAGGTGAACTAATATGCACGTGCACTGGATAACTGCACGCACAAATATCCATGTGGAGGTGTGGATGTTGTGCCTTTGAGGGTGACCGTATCTTCCTCCATTGGCCGTAAAGGGAATGGAGCCAGCACCTTCGTGCAGGTGGCAGGGACTGAGAGGGTAATTTTGTCACTGAAAAGCAGTCCATACAGTTGTCTCCCCTTGGGAATGGGACTCCACGGGAGGGGGCTGGAAAGATGAGAGGAGCCCTAAGGCTCTCGCAAAGGTGTATAGCACATCCATCCAGCCTTCCAAAAATGGACTAGATCGTTAGTCTTACTGCCTGCTTCACGTGGTACGATTTGAATCATTCGACGTCTCTGGGGTCAGCAAAGCCCAGCTCGCCTGCCAGGCCTACATGTGAAATGAGTCACTTGTCTCAGCTCAGTTCTCCATGGCTCATAATGAAGCACCAAAGTGCTTGTGACTCTAATAGAGAATGAGTTATTCAGAGACCTGATACCCTGCATGGCCTTGACCATGTCACCTACAGCCTGATTCTTCAGGATAGCTGGATCCTGAATGGATTTAAAAATCCGGTTCTTTGGCCAGTGTAAACATAGCTCGGTGGATATTTGGTAGCTCCTATGCCAAGTTAGGCAGGCAGCTTGTATCTATTGTCTTAGCTAGTCTCATTAGGACCATTAGGGCACCTCATCCAGGTTTGCAGCAGCACCTTCTCCCCAGTGTAGCTGGTGTCCTCAGCCCTTGGCTGAAGCCACGAGACTGGACATGGAGCAGAGCAGTGGCTATTGCTGAAAGCGAAACCGCTGGGGAGTGGGAGAAGGGGACAACTGCAAAAGCAAGTGAGGGAACCTGGGTGTGGGGGACTCCAGCCCCATTTGCCTGCGCTGGGTGAAAGAGTCATCCCTGACCTGCTCCCTGCAAGGAGCTGCCCCGAAAGCTGCAGGGCTCCTGGAGGAGGAACAGGAGCGGGTTCTGCTTTGCTCCCCTTACGTTGCTGCTGCCGGCAAAATGGGGAGCCCCTCTCAGTTGGAGGGGAGAGGAAGGAGCCCCAAAGAGCTGAGGAACAGCAGCGTTCACATCTTTTGATGCCCTGCGCTTCAGCCTAGTGTCCAGTAGCTCTTGCACAGTCACAGGAAATGTTTATTGTTGAAAAAACTTTAAATTCCCTGAGCCAGTTTTGTATTTCCCCTCCGGCTGCCTAGCATTTCCCCTCTGGCACGGGCAGGGGTGTATTTCAACTGTGCTGCATAGCTAAGACAGATCTGCAACCACAAGGCTACAAATGTCAGCTGAATCCCATATTTTACTAGACAGTGGCATAAAATGTTAGGCAAAGATCATGTGAGCCGTAGTGCCCAGTTAAGCACTGACTTTTAAAGATGTTGTCTTTTTGAACTGATAAACGTCATTGGCACCACTAATCCTATAAAGCTGGCTGAAGAGACTGGCTTCTGAAGGCAATGGAGGTGCTGAATCTAGGGTGCTTATAAAAAGCAGTATATGCATGAAGTGATCTAGCTGTTGTAAATGAGGACTTTGTGAGATGGTGGGAGGGGAGAGGTAATGCTTTTCAGCCAGCAATCCTGCTTTTTTCTGATGAGTGTCCTATTCTGCAGTTGTAGACCCACCACCACCACTCCCCTGTAAAACCTCCAAGAGCTTACAGCTCAAGCCCAGAAAAGTAGTGCTTTAAGATGGCCTGTTTGATTTTATTTACGTGATGTTGTAGTGCAGAGGAACATACTTTTTAACCTTTCCTTATATTGTTGTCCTGCCACCTTTCCCTTACCTCCCTTTTTTATGAGTAAATAAATGCAGCTCATAATGAAATCTAGCATTTCCTGTACGGAAATGAGAAAAATAAAGCAACGAAGTAATAAGAATTGCAAGTATCATAGAAAAATAGATAAAAAGATTAGCAGCATGCATATCTATTTAATCATTAAAACACATCAGTGAATACAGAGAATTAGAGGGTTTTTTTTTAATTATGTCAGTTAAATCAATAATGGATTGATTAGATCAATAAAAGATGCATCACAATTCTTCTTTTTTACTTTCTCAGATATAATCTGAGATAAGATGTACAATTGTGACTAATCTGCAATTTTTTTTACATTAAACATCAAGATAACTATGAAAGTAGGACCTTATCCAGTCCAAACACTGATTAACTCATTCATCCTGGGGCTAACTGGCAAAAGGGTGTCAGCATTAACTCCAAAACTGTCCTGCTTATTAAAATGACATCAAAATTAGTTGCTGCAATAACATGAAATAAGTATCCTGATTCTACAATGAGTTCATGTGGGAAAAGTAAAAAGTGTTCAGGAGTCAAGTTTAATAGGAATGATGGATACCTGACAAATATACTTACAAAAATAACTTCTAGATACATATTTAGATTTTCTGTAGATGTCCACATCTACCTTGATGTGACATATTCAAAGCACGCTGGTACAGGACTGCAAAATCTCAGGATTCATTTTGATCCCTAGTCAGTAAGAAATGAGTGTGCTGCAGAAGTGCTGCGCTCTCCAGCTGGGAGAGACGCCCAGCAGCTGCCAAACCCCTTTGTCCCTTTGTGTCATCTGCACGAGGCAGCTGTGAAAGTTTTGAGGCAGAAAGTCACCCAAGCAGCTGCCTATTTAACCCGGGAGCCTACGGTATGAACAGATTTTTGAAAAAGAGGAAGCAACAAGAAGGTCACAAATTGACGTGGGGCAATGGGGAGGTGGTCTAGAAATATATTTCTGCAACCTGCGGTACTTGCTTAACCCACTGGTACCTCCCACAGTGCTGCCAACGGGTGTTGAAGGAAGGCCACATTGCCATAGCAAGCAAGAACTGTCTCTAACTCTGCTCAGTGAGCCCAAGAAAAAAGGTACATGGTAGAGTCAGTATGTTAAAAGCACGGTAAATAAGATCCTGGCAGCAAGTGAAGAATACTGTGCAGTGCAGGTATATGAAAGCAGCAACAGACCTCAGGAAATTCACTACTGGAGTCCCATTTTTCAGCATTGGCTTTTGCAGATATTCAGGAAAAGAAATCTTCACACCGAGACAATGAAAGATGGTATAATTTTAAAGAAAAATCTGCCTATAGGTTTATGTGTCTAGCTGCAAATTGATCTGTTTACTGCCATATGAAAGAGGTTATTTCAGAGTCCTGTTACTAAGCAATGAGAAACAACGTACATTTTGCTGGCAAACAGGTAGGTGGAATAGCCCCTGGAAAACAAAAATAATGCTTCCATTGAAATAGACAGGACAAGAAATCTTTCTAAATCACTGTTTCAGAAAACCACACCTACGGTGCATGTCCTGTGAAATGGGTGAGTGCTAGGACACGGGAGCCATGCAGAAGGGCACACCGATGGGGACGCCTTCTGCCGCTATTCCAGTGCATAGAGGACTCTGTGGATGCTATGGCATAGGAATCAATATCTGAGAGATTAAGGCACCTTTGACATTTAGCAGGGATGCTGCCAGTGACAGAGCTTACAGCAAACTGTGCTGAGCCACACAGCGTGCAAAGCAGTGGCCCTTGATCGCCAAAAATCTTCTGATCGAAAATCAGAAACGTGGATGGCTTCATCTCCGCTGTTACGCAGGAGCGGCCTGGAGCTGGCTCAAGGTCACATTTACTGCTCGCTTGCCTGCTAGCAAACCTTGGGGCTGCCCCAGGCAGCCTGGGAGGAAAACCCCCATGCACTCAGCAAGTGCCGAGGGCAGAGGGACGGAGTGGCCGAGCAGCCGCTCTCCTGTCGGCCACCCTTGCAGCAGTGGGGAAGGCGGCTGGCCAAAATTGCAGAGCCCCCTGCTAGAAAGAGGGGCTGGCTGTCGCGGAGCTACTCCCAGTCCCCCCAGCTCGGGTGCGACGCCTAAGAGTGCCAGCATTTCTCATGAACATTAAACCAGGGGGAAAATGCTTCAAGAGGCAATGACTGATCAGAGGATAATAATGGAAGGTCCTTTAGGGGAAAAAATACTTGTATTTCATCACAATTGTTAGAGCTATTATGGCAATGAATTATTGACAGAGAGCTGAATGATTTGAAGCAACCATCCAACTCACAGTGTTAATTATCAGTCTGGGCAGCTGTTTTTCACCAGAGCAGGTGTACACAGGCACACACACACAAATTGGGACAGATGCAAAGTAGGAGGATTTTTGCAGGAACTGAGAGAAATGAGAAAACCTTGCTGAGAGTGATTTATGTGACAGAAATATAAATTCACCTTATTTTATCCTGCTCATACGCCTTTTCTCCAGTCTTTATCCCAGTCTTCTTACGGAAAATGCAAAAGAGATTTAAATGTCTAATTAAATATGTCTCTTCTGCAGAATAGAAGGTTATTTGTAATGATAATTCCTTCCCACAGAGCAGTACAGCACCTGGGAAAAGAGAATGCTTGAAATAATCTTGGTGCATTTACAGAGATGAGGGCTGAGTTCAGTCTCCATGACTATTCAATTACAGTATGTAGGGAGAGGGGGGGAGAGAGAGAGACAGAGAGACAGACTTATTTTGTCTATCAGATGGCACAGAGCATAGTTCAAATCACAGAAGTAAATAACAAAGTACAAGAAGCAATAAATGTCTTGGACGAATTTCACCACCACTGTGACTTCCAGTGTATGGTTGTGAGAATTTGAAAGATCATTGGAGTTTTCTAGAGAGATGCCTTTATTTGCACCTGGCCCTACTGGTTATATTTACTCGGTGTCAATATTAAGTCTGGAGAGTATGCAGGGCTGCCTGTCCCAGGAATCACTACATTAAGAGCTGAAAACACTAATGTATTTCCTGAGGGGCAAGAAGAGGAGCTGCCAAGGAACCCCTCCTGTCCCTGCCACCCGTTTCATTACTTGTAATGCACTCTAATGACGGTGCATTATTACTGTCTGTAAATTGGCTAGATACCAGTCTATAACTGATCTCAAGGGCACAACAAACTCTCTTAAAACAGTACTGAGATTGTTTAACTGCCACATAGAGGATGGCAATAAATTAGTTGGAATGGAGTCCTCTTATCCACCACCAACAGTCACCGACCTTGGACTACGCTCACACACAACTGTTAGGTAGGATCATTAGTTTTAAATCCCTGTGGTTAGCCAACATTAAAGTTTTTACAGTTTTTTTTTTCTCTAGGAGGAGATATTGCTTTGAGGACCAGGCATTTTTTGATGTAGTCCTCTTTGTTTATAAAATACTAGATATATAAAGGAAGTCCTGTTTCCCTAGATGCAGCAGGAATCAGCAAAGGACACACCAATCTTCCCAGCCTCTAGCCAGGTAGTACTTTGCCTAAATAGTAGTCCTACCTTTATGTTTGCTTCCTTGAGGCTCTGGGAATGGGCCCAACACAGGAGGCAGGACTGAAAGCAGCTCACCAGGTTACCACTCGGCATCTGAGCAGCAGTAACTGTGCTGCATGCTTTTAGCCTGGCTAAGCTGTGAATTAAAATGCATTGGAAGCCATGGCCTGATATAAACAATTTCTTTAAGTCTGAGGTAGGAAAGACTAGACAGGATCTTCCGTTCTTTTTCCATAAAGTGATCATTTGCTGAAACTGAAGCCAAATTAAAAGCCAAATAATTTTCCACTACATGAATAATTAAACCATGAGACTGGCCACACCTGAAGCCATGAACTTGGCAGCATTCAAAATGGGAGTAGACACTTGTAAGGATAAAAAGACTATACAAAGCTATCGGTTAAGTGTAGTTAAGAATTTGAAAAGTGTAGTAAATCCTGCAATTCCAAATTTAGGGAAATCTCTGTCAAAAATCAGAAGTTGCTAGCCACCAGGGATAGATTCTCCCCCTGTCTGTATCACATCACACTTTATTACAGATGGAGTTTGCAAACCCCCTTGAAGCATCTGGGTTTGTTGTCAGACATAAGCTAGTAGGTGGGCCACTTGATGCAGTCTGATGAATCAGAAGTTTTTATTCAAACAAGAATTTTTTGCTAAAAATTAAAATTGTGTTTTCATGTCCATAAAATCCCAATGAAATCAAAGAAAAATTTTGATGCTGTCTAGTTGAGATGTTTTATAGCATGAATATTCAGTGTTAATCCAAGAACTGAAAAAAAAGTGTTCAAAAGGTGTACGTGCATCACAAATTCTACTGTAGAAAGGCAATATGCCACCTAGAGGAGCTATTATTAGTAATAGTATTTGAACTTGCATAACACTTCCCATCTTGGCAGTTTAAAATGCCATGTAAGCATCAATATATTAGCCTTCACAGAAGCTCTGTAAGGCAGGATAGCATTGTGCTTCGTTTCTTCGTCTCAGGGAGGAAGCAGTGTCTCAGTGAGGCTGCTTGCAGCTTTGTGAGCTTGCCCATTTGAAATGAAGACAAATAAGGGTGTTTCCTAAATTGCTGCATCTTGCATTTTAGAGTGGCAGCAAAAGTGCAAAGACAATCAGTCTCACTAATACTGAATGCTTGTGTCCAACTGTTGATTACTAAGAGAATTAAATCAAACCAAAGAACCACTAGATGGAAGTCTTGCATCTTTTCTTGTTAAGTCTATAAAAAGGCTTTCATAGCTAATGTAAATCAGAGACATTTTTTTCTGGAAATTCACTTCCTACATGGAAGCTGTCATGTAATTATTTATCCTTCAAATTCACTATTCTATTTAAACAGTCTACGGCTCATTTTCAGGAGTGCGGAAAGACTAAGTTAAGTTCTGCTGACTTCTGCTATGGCTGTGGCCTCTGACCCTTCTAAGCATTAGATTTTTTTACACAGTCCATACTTACATGGCACAATTCAAGTCTGGGCCTAGAACTGGAAATCCCTAGATTCTGTCACTGTCTATGTGGTATTAGCTGTCGACTTACAAAGAAGGGAGTAAGTTCCTCCTGGACAGAGCCTCACATATTAACAAAATCCTCAAGAGCATGGTACTAGGGTTTTGATAAAGACATCCACTGTGGGACAGGTAAGAAGTTGCCCCAAATGCTTCAACAAAACCTGAGATTACTCTGAAAAATAGCTTTTAATAACTAGGAAAAGAAAATGTACTGTATGCATCTTAAGGGGGTAGTGAGAGTGCAGTTTGCCTCCTATGTGTGTCTCAGCACAGAGGCATTATTCCAGGCAGCTGAAAACTACCAGTTATTCCCCTGCTTTTACTTTCATTGCAGACCAAAAGCCGTTTTAAACTGAATTCAACTTCCTAAACTTGGTGATTAATATAACTCCTAATTTGCAATGTATAGTTTAAAGAATGTTAACATTCCACGAGCAAATGTAATATTAAAATTTCCTCAAAGGCATTTATTTTTCTCAGACATTTGGCCAGATATTGTAAGCACGTGGCTGAGACATATGGACTTGTTTTGACTGGTCATGGTAAATCCCAGGGCAACGTGCCTTTTCCTGATTTGAGTCAGGAGAACAGTAAAAACTTCTGTGAAGCATCCATACATGTATGGGTTGCAGGAAGAGAAAATGCAGTAATTTCTGTAGAAACATGAAGTAAAAAACCTTTCAGTGTTTAGGTTGAAGACCTGGATATGCCAAATTCTGCTTCTTGCTCACTCCTAAACAGTGATAGTTAAAGAATTGTAAGGGCATCTGCAGACAGTAGCCTCTACCTCACTGCTGCTGCTGTATAAAGACTAAATGTCTTCTCTGCATCTTTCAGGAGAAACTCATGTCCTACAAGGGGTGCTCATGGGCCAGACATAGAGCAGCACGGCCCCAAAGTCCTGGGCTCTCCCTAGCCACTCTGAAATGTCACAGGAGGGACTACTTGGGGGCTAGGCAGTTAGGCCAGTGCTAGTAAAGTGGGATTGTAAGAAAGCAAGGAGAGAAATAAGGAGCTGAACAATGAACATGAGCTGGTATTTCTTAAATAAGGAGTCCAGTGTGCAACACAGCACATAAAGGTCTTCTATTTTTTTGTGCTGCATGGTTGCATTAGCTGGTGTGCAACAAGATACCATCTCTTTTCCCACACCCATGGCTTTCATAGCCTCTCTGACTTGTGTGGCTTCTCTAAGTTTTGAAACTATCATGCTTAGACTGAAGCTTTTTTCTCCAGTGGCAGCATTCACAGCATTTCTCTTTTCTATCCTGATGCTGTTTTCGTGAAACATGTCAGAGCCGAGTATCTTTGAGACGGCCTATCCCTCTATGGTATTGGTTGGAATTGGCCAAAAGGTCCCAGAATTATTAAAGAAAAATTGGCAGCTCAAGTAATGGTATAAGCACTCTTTCCTTTGGAAACCAAGCTAAGCTGGAGTTAGTAGGAACTGACCTTTAACTACAGGCTTCCAGCTGCAGCAACCTCCCCCCCCACCCCCCAACAGTAGGTGAGAAGTAAGTAGATCATTATTTTTTTCTCCAATGCCTAGATTTTAAAATCTAGAGTGCTTTGAACACCATGTTCCATTGTTCCACTATGGACTTTTAGTGTGCGGAATAGGTTATTCCTCTAGATTTCTCCTTATGAAACGCCTTCACATATATCATACTTCATATTTGTTAGCCACTAGTCTATGCGACCGTACAATGATGAGAACAATAAGCCACTTTTAGTGAAGATGAATGTTAATTGCCACGTGGAAATGCTTCAGCCTCGCATTTCCATCTCCACCTCTTCCCCGAGCAGTAGGCCAAAGAGTAGGTAGAAGCACCATACCAAGGCAACTATCCCATCTGTGGTACGTGAGATAACTTGTCTGGATGCAGCCTTGATGCTGTCACGCTGCACTGCCTTTGTGCCTACAGAGAGCAGATTGCTTAAGGTATATTCACGTCTCATTTAGTTGCAAACATAGTTAGCCAAAGAAGGATCTCTACTTCTTGAGCTGGTTTGGTTTCAACCACAAATCTCCATGGATAAATCCTGAAAAGGAAGAAAGAGATTTGTATTTACAAAGCCTGTTGCAGCTCCAAAGGCTAGCTGCTCCTGTAACACTATCAAGCTTCCTTCAAGGCAGCCCACTCACATCTCCATCCTCCCACTATCACCTTTTTCAGATGTATGTCCTCTCCCTTCGTGCAAAGATTTGAGTTGTGGCTACGTCTGTACTGGCCTGCTAAGGCCACACTAGGGGCATTTCCACCTGTGCACCCCTGATCAGTGGTATAGCACCCCAAGCGTGCACTTGGCCCCAGGGCACTTGGAGGGCTGCCTTTCCCCAGTGCAACCAGGTTGAGCCATGGGGATTGCCTTAGCAAGTCCATCCTCATTTCAGCAGCTGCAGGTCAGCTCCTCCGGAGCGATGGCCCAGCCCGTGGGATGGCCAGGCCACAGGGAGCTCCAAGCTAGCTAGTTGTGGAGAAGACCTTTCCATTCCATGTTGAACCTTGTAGCAGATTTGGCAATTCATCATTCACCTCCTCTGCACCTGTGACTCCAGAGCAGGCAGTGGTCTTTTTTTACTCTTTTACCACGTTATAAAACCCTCTTGAATCAGAACAAGCTGCTATGTAGCAAACCTTTCAGGTTTGATTACCCTTCAAGTGTCTTCAGCGTATTAAAGATGCACCAAACAAAGATACCACAATGTTATTGGTACACTCCTTCCATAGCATTTCACATTCACTAGAATGATCATTGAAGACTGCCTGCTTCTTAGGTCTCGTATCTATCACAAGAACTTACACAATCCCATCAGAGAACAAAAACAATGCTCTGGGAGTCTGAGAACTGCTCACGAGGCATGAGTAACAAACATTCCTTGGCTCAGTGAACAGTATGACCCTAAAGAGGCTTGCTGATATGGGAAGTGTAACAGGAACTGCGTAAGTGCTACTTAAACCGTATCTAGAAAATAAAAGTGGGACTTCAGTGATGAACATACCTTGTGCCTAGTAATGACTTTTACCCCTTGTGACCAGCTGACAATGAGAATAAATGTGTTTCCATGAGAAGCTGAATGGTTGGGAGCAATGAGCAGATTGATGAAAAATTACAGCCTATTTGCAGACAATTTGTGAATTGGTATGTATGAAATTCATTGATTAAATTATCTGGAATGAATCACTTGAATAGCCCTAGGCTAAAAGATTATTTTCAGAATCAAAACTATCCATCTGCTTAAAACATATGTATAATGCATACAGCTAATGTGCTAACACTCTTAATTGTTTGAAGTCTATTGTTTCTCCCTTCTAGGTGGGCGAAGCAGTCCTTGAAAATGCTCGTCTTATGTTGCACACAGAGAACATTCAAGCTTGTGCTGAAGATTTTAAAGACAGGTAGTCTTTTGAAGCACCTAGCCGGCCAATTTCTTTGAACCTTTACCTTAACAAGGGCTTACTCTATAGGGGAGTAATGTTTAATGAGTAGAATGGACTCTCTTTTTAATGTTGGATATTCGACCACCTAACTTGGGAGGGTTATTGTAACATGGCAAAATAATTATGACACTAACATTAATTTGGAAGAACATTTTCAAGATCTATAGTAATGAAAAATGTGTACTGGCAAAGTTATTTAAGCTAACCTTTGCTATACAGACCTGATCTCTTTTGAAAGGACAGTATTCATTCAAATTTTGGGCTGATATTTTACAAACACAAACATTTGTATGATTTTTAGTTTAAATTTTCAAACAAGTGGTTTTAGAACAAATAATCATTCTGCTACAGCATCTGAAATACAAACAGTGTACCTCTACAAACATCAGCGTAAAACCATTAGATAAGAAAAAAGAAATGGACTGCACTGATTTTCCTTGGCTTTGCCAAGAGGAATGAACAGTAAAAGAAGATCTTAAATACTGACAAACTACTTTTAAAGAGTCTTTCAGTTTGTAAAGCCTAAGTTGTTCTGAATATAAATGGGTAAGGACATGTTTCCTTACTATACTCATGCACACAAGTACATGAAGCTCTTCAAACCATACTCAGAAGGCCTGATTCTTCTAGCTTCCCTTCAACATCTCTCTCCCTCTCTCTCTGTCTGGTATGATTTCATTTAATCATACAAAAATATGCATTAATCATATACTTAGGTCTGCCTTTTAATTTAGAAAGGTAAAACTTTGAACTACTAATTTTGTTGCTTTACATGCAGTAAGCCACACTCATATTTTAAGTACTTTTAAAAAATAATTTAAAAAAATGTCTACTGGCTTCTGCAAGAAATTTACATTATAAAGAAAATATTCAGTCAATCCACTGCATACTAACAACTCCTAATCCTCACTGGGATCTGCTGCCTCTTTCCCAAGATGTTGAATTCCCAGCAAATGGATGGTGGTTATCAGGGGAAGAGTGCAGAAATTGTTTATGAAGCTGGCTCCCTTCTAACCTGCTCCAGAGTCTAGGTGCCCAGGTTTGCTTGGTTTGACACTGAAGTCTCCCAGAAAAGGAGATTCATTATGTGACCCAGCTACAATTTAAATTGAAAGGCTAGAATGAAAAGGAAAAAGCAATAGCAATGCAGCAGGCAGCACTATATACTGGCAGTGCCCACCACAATTTTCCCTAACATTGAGCTGGTGGGCAAAAAGCAACTGTGGTTTAGAAACTAGCTGTTTTGCTTTAACAGCAATTCTAGTTGACAAACTAATTGTTCAGCAAGTATGGTTTCAGTTAAATGAGCAGTTGCCACCTGATTATATTTGCATTACAGATATTGATGAAATTAGAAGTGTCCACACTGTTAATATACACTATATAGTGAGAGTTTTAAAACAATGGGGGTCGATGGGGAGAGGAATTTACTTCAGTGCTACTAGGATTTGATCTTAAGGCAGGTTATGACCCAGAAGCATAAAACAGACTTTCATCAGTATGTTTATTACTAAAAGTAATGGTTGACACTCAAGTGTTTTTTCATCCTTAGCTCTGAAAAGTTTTTATGTAAAATGGTGAGCAGTTATTCCCACTTTACAGAGTAAAAGGCACACACATTCATATAGCATTGAAATACCAGATCTAAACAGAGCATACATACCTCTCCCTTCCTATTCAGCAATACTGTCAGTGTGATAATATTGTACCGCAGAGTGCTAACTTAGCCTGTTTTATTAAACCTCGAGTTAATGACAGGGCACTTCAGACTGCTTTAGCCGTGGAATTGAAATATATGAAGACAAGGTGAGGGCAAGGCGTATCTTTTGTGTTTCTGTGCCTCTGTCTGGAACACACCAGCTAATTAGCATGATAGTATCATTTAAAAAAAATGAAAGTTTCTCTTGCTGAGCTGCGCTTATTACATTTTTTTTCTCTGCAGGTATGAAAATGAGCAGCCGTTCAGAAAGGCAGTGGAAGATGAAATTAATTCCCTATATAAAGTGATTGATGATGCTAATTTAACTAAAATGGAGCTGGAGAGTCAGATAGAAAGCATGAAAGAAGAACTAACTTTGCTGTCAAGGAATCACGAAGAAGTAAGTCCAGGCTTGGGATACTGCAAAGCTAATGCGTGCCTGTTTTGGCTGGTTGGGATGATTCATCTAGCTAAGTAAGCATTAAAAAGCTACACCTGTCGTGTATGGATGGTAGGATTCTTCTGAAAACTGTTCCTATTTTTCTTCTCTCTGGTAGTTTAAAGCACTAACCTTTGAAGCATGATTAAAATTACCTATTTACAATTTTTAACTCTTTCTCATCTGATAAATATGATGTGGAGGAGACTGTCACTTCATTTCTTACTAGACGTCACATAGGATATTCATGGGGTTGGAGAGTCACGTCAAAATCCCAACTGCTAGAGGTCTGATCCTCAGTCACAGAGATGTAAACAAAACGCTGTACAGAGAACAAACTCTGCACATGGGATAGTACTGCTGCAATTACACTGAACATTAACTGGAAACTCATGCTCTGCTTAGCAAGCTACTTGGTGCCTGAAACTGAGTCTCTACTTCTGAGCAACACACCACTGAAGCAAGTCGAAGAGACAAGCAGCTGGAAGAGTATGCAATTACTGCCTGATTTTGCAATACTGTCTCACTTACTCATTACATTCACCAGCACTATGGCATGAAGGTGGATTATACACTTCAGCACAGGTTTTAGGATCTGACCCAAATAAGCATCTTTACTGACAGGGAGCTAGACTATGCAGTTACTACTAATCCCACATAACAGGCAGCAAGCAGTTGTGCTGATGCCTCAAGAGTAAAAGAGAGATTGAGCTGAGATTTCTCACTCAAGTGAAGCACTATCCTGCCTTACATTTCTTACAGATTATTTCTCCAGCCACAACATCTCAGCAATGTTGGCATGCATATGGAGGCTTGGGTTGCCAAGATAAAGCTTCATCTGCTCCCCGCTGTCATGAGATTCCCAATGCTGTCATTTTGCTGAAAACACCCAGTGGCTTCAGCACCTCTGCAAATCTTGAGAAAGTTGGAAGTTGTTTTAGATGAGAGGGAAAACACAAAATTGAAATAAATTCACAAGATCCCTTTAAACTTCCATATATTGCAATGTTTGCTATGAAACTAGGAGAGTCAGCATTGATGCTGCTATCTGCCCACATATATATGGCATAATGAGAATAACAGCCTTCCAAGAGCTCTTCTTCAAGCCCCTCTGAAGTTACTGTTCAACTGGCCATTTCATCTTTTTTTTTTATTTATGGGTCTATTTTTTTTCCCAAGGATGTGAAGGTATTATACAAACAGCTTGCTGGATCTCAGCTGGAAGAACTTGATGTTCCTCTTGGAGGTGGCCTGGATGACATACTGGAAAAAATCAGAATCCACTGGGAGAGAGATATTGAAAAGAATCGTGCTGAGGCAGGTGCCCTGCTCCGTACCAAGGTAAGTGCTGACATAGGTTTCTATAGCTAACTTCAACATGAAGGCATCTAAACCAAATACAAAATCTGACTCATATCCTACAGTAACTTTGGGGGTTAGTTTTCTTCCTACTTTCCTGAAACAAAAAATGATGATAAAAATATAAAGGATTTTGGTCCAAGCCCACCAAAAAACACTCCCATTAAATATCAGTGACTTCCTTGGGATGCCTTGTTTTAAATAGCAGTGGAAATGACCCTGTTGATATCACAGGTATCTGTTGGAAACTTTCAAAGACTCTGAGATGGTGGCTAAGAAAAACAAACTTACTCAGGTGAAACCTGTGTAGGATGTGCCACAGTGGTTACCATTCTTATTAGGGCCATTTCTCAACTGGACAATTTACAGGAGCCCACAAATCACAGAGGTCCAAATACATGGCTCTACCCTATTTACACAGCTAGAGACTCCTTGTGGGCTTCTCCTTGAAATTGTTTCCTTTGGCAGAGGTGGGAAGACTGGATATTAACTTGGAAATGAAAAGTGATCATAATAGAAATATTCCTTTTAAAAGTTCTCCTCCTAATGCTGAGTCTGAAAGAGCTTTTTAATGCAGCTTTTCCTCTGTCATGAAGAATCACTCATTTTCTGAAGTGTCTGGTTGAATAAGTATTTTTGCAGAGTTGAAGCATCAAGTTCAGTGCATAACGCTGTATTTTAATAGCCATTTCTTTCTTAGTCAACTGTTAACAACAAAGCATGACATGGTGAATCATAACTACAGCTGTGCTACAGAAGTGCTTAGGAAAGACATAGCCCCATAAATCTTACGGTACAGATTTGCTATGAGAGGAAGTAGCGGGTGGTGAAGCCAATGGGAATTACTCTCATGGCACCAAATTCTTCAGTGTCTCCACTTGCCTGTCAAGAACTGCCACTGCTTATTCCTCCTCCTCCTGTGCGGACCGACACTCTCACAGCTTCTTTCTTCTCATTTACTCCATGCCTCCAAGATCTGGTATTTTAACTGCACAGAGATATCATTTGCAGAGAAAACCACCAACTTATACTAGACTGACCATTTGATCCCACTACCCTGTTTTTGATTGTGGCCAATACCAGATGCTGCCAATAGCAGACATAACATAATCCATCCCTACTGTCAGACCTTAGACTAAGCTCTTATTCTTTACGAATCAGTTTAATTTGTTCTTGCTTTGGTTTATTTTTTAATGGGAAGAAGAATCAGAACATCACAGACTTCTGGAAAGATCAGTTCTGGTTCTGAGCAGGTTCTCGTATGACATTCTGCAGTTTTTGTCTCAAAATACACCTCTCATTAAACCGAGATGATGCAGTTTCATACCTCATACAGATACCGTTACTATTTATATAGATAACAAGAGTTATACTAATTATTTCCAGTCCTTTCTTTAACAAAGGTTGTGGCCTTATGACATCCTACATGAGTAAGTTGCACTGTTTAATAATCCATGCTGAAAACATTATTTCTGCCAGTTTGGAATTTGCCACCTTGCAGTATCATTGACTGTTTCCTTGCTCTTTTGCAACATCACAGGAGGAAGAGTGGTTCCCTCCTCTCCTTTGCTCTTGATCACTTTTTTCAGTCTCTCTTCTTGAGTTTTGTTTGCTCCCTAATGTTTTAATTTCCTTTCTCTGCACCCTCTCTTTGGCATCGCTATAACTGATTGAGACCAGGGCATTTCAAATGATGCGCTAGCATTGGCTTAGATGTCTGGGCAGTATTTTCATTATTTTCTGACCAATTATCTGGCCTGATTTGCTTTTTCTTCTGACTAAAGTTGCAACCTTGACTGTATTTTTCATGGATATTCAGGCACCAAAACATGAATTTCTACAGGTACCTTATGGGGTTTCACATGGAGGTTCTTTTTAGATGTGTTTTAGACCTTTAAAACTCTGGTCCACTAGGCTGAGCTCTCCACTAGTTTGTCCGTAATGCTCAAATCCTTTCCCTAAACTGATAGAGGTAATTTATACCCTTCTAAGGCATGTAAGCTGTTTAATATTATTCCCTGAAACATGCTTTGCTCCAATCACCGTTGATCTCCACTTAACTGATGTGATGTGTTCATGTAGTCTGACTCCATTTATACACTTCTGGTCATTGCTAATCTGTATAGTCTTCTGACATCTCTCTAGTCCATGATTCATCCACATTTCAGTTAGTTAATATGGGCTCTTGCAGTAAACCTTAAGGCACCATGCTGTTAAACTTTTGTCATGATGAAACCAGACCTTAATCCTCCCTTTCATATGCTGTCTCTTGACCAGCTGTTCATTCATGACAAAGCTCTGCCTCTGAGCACACAATTACACAGTTTCTTCTGTAGTCTCCTATGACAGACCTCTTAAAAGGTTTTGAAAACCTCATGAATTAATGTTCTGCTAACACATTCCCAGAACTCTTAGAGATTAACAAACCCAATTTCCCTCTGCAGATTTCATGTTGCTAAGACCCTATCAGGCTGTAATCTCCTGGATGTTTGTATTCTGTCCCTAATCATCATTTAATTATCTTGATTCCATGAAAAACAGATTAATGAGAGATTCTACACTCCTAGCTCAGAAGAACTGTACAGACATGTTTTAAATCAGCCATTCCTAGGAAATTCAAGCAACAAAATGATAAAGACTTCAGAGGATGCTTTCATCCTTGCCCTCAGTTAACCCAGTTGTTTGCAGGCACCATAATTCAGTGGATCCTCTTCCTTGTGCACCATTTCAGGAACAGGAAGAGCAGAACCTCCAGGACACACAAACTGCCTCATGAAGAGAGCACAAGCACTCTGTCTGCACTTCTTTACAGCAGGAACACCAAAGCTGTGGCCAAATTTCATGCCCAGCAGCTCCCTCCAGATTGTTTTCTGGGGCGATTCAGCTGGTAATCCTGGAAGGAGGATGCAGAAACCCTGTGTGCACTGAAAGCTTTATAGCTCATTCAGTGTGCACCTACTGGCTGTGTCATCCTCAATAGTTAGTGCCTGACCTGGACACCTCAATCTACCCATCTGCCCTTTGTGTCATTCATGTAACTTATGTTAGGTAGCCTTAAGAGGAGTCTCAACATCACCTGTGGTGAGGGCAAGCAGGATTTATAGGTAGTCTGAATTTGCACAGCATTCAGGCTGCCATTAAGGGAAATGTGACTGAGGGATGCCAAGCTTCAGGCAGCATGTGTAGGCTGTAAATTACAGACACAGACAAAGGCGCTCTCCCTCCCCTATGTATCTCATTAAAGAAGAGGCACTTACAGTCTTAGTACTATAATAATACGCAGACTACATTCTCAAAGCATCCCAGCAGACACAAATTACTCCAGAGTGGCAGGTCCATGATCACTAGTCCATGTCCATTGGTATCTGGGGAAGGATTATGTCTCTCTGAAGCACAACCCCCTAGCAAATATTTCTGGAAAATACAGGCTTTGTGCAATTTCTTGAAAAGGCCTATTTTGTTCTTTGGATTGAAACTGAGCTCTGCTCAGCACAGGTTCATAAATCCTAAATTATATTTGAGACTTAATTGGTACTTAAATGACACATTAGTCTTCGCTGACCATTTGCACCTGAGATTATTTCATTCACAATGGTGAATAAGTATGGTTCGCATCATGTCACCAAAAATTTGAGTTCTACAGATGACTCCAACCTATTATAAAAAATGATTTTTGTTGTATAGTCCCAGAAGTATTTTTTTATTTGATCTTACATTTAAAGTAAAAGAACGCATGATCAGAAAAGGAAGACAGGGCTAAGATGAAGATTCAAGGTGGAATGGAAGTATTTTGCATAGCTTAACATTAGTGGCAACCAGAAAAAGAAATACAACTTTTGACCAAAGAATAATATTTGTTAGAGAGCCCGGTGCTGTGGATTGAAAAACTTGATCTCAGCTCTCTTTTAAAAAGTATAGAAATTTTATATTTATTAAAATATCTTTTTCTTCACCCATTTTCAAGGTGCCTGAATTAAAACATATATTAAAAATCATATGCACTAAAAGCATGAAACTGAATTATAGTATCTTAATTTCATTAACCAGAGATTATTCTTCTGACCTCTGTGATGTGATACGATTTCTTCACTGATTCACAGAATCCTATGTGAAAAAAGCAGGGTGTGAATACTTCTGAAATAAAGTGAAAACTAAGTGAAAACACATTTCTAAAAATGTTTATAATATGCTGTAAAGTGAAGACTAGCTACAACAATATTTTCTTTTTATAGGTCATTTTAAAAATTCCTGTATGAATGCTGAACAACAGCTTCTGTTGACATAGATAAAACATTTAAATTTATATGTATAAAACTATTTTTAAAGTAAATGCATAGAAAAATGTGATAATTCTGACACTAAAACTTATCCAGCATTGTTCAACCAAGGAACTCAATATACCAGAATCAAATTTTAAATCAGAACTGCCACAAACTATGAAAATATTAACTGTCACTTGGGAATGTAAGAAAAATAAAATATGAGTACCCTCTGATGTCAGTCATAATCTCTTACCAGCAACAAGCTGAACCAACAGCTGCTGAACGAACCCAAGAAGAAGAACTGGTGGAGGGCCTAAGAACAGAGTTCCATGAAACTGCCTGCAAAATACAGAGCTTGCAAGCAGAAACTGAATCTTTAAGAACTTTGGTAAGTAATGTTGATTTTTTCATTGGGTATATTCTATCTGAATTCAACATGCATTTTGAGGCAAACACTTCCCTCTTAGGATGCAGGGTTAAGTAGAAATCCCTTTTTAAATGGATATTGTTTCGAGATGCCAGGCATTTTTGAGCTCTTACTGATGTGGTGCACTGAGTGTACAACATTTGAAAATTGGGTCTCAAATTTCAATCTTTAATGTCTTCATACTGACCTTAATAATAAACTTCACTGAGACTGTTGGCTGGGTAGTAATCTAGAATATGAAGCACATCAGGACATTGTAGCTGAAGTAGTCCAACATATGTATTACAGTAATGTACACTTTTTCAAAGCATCTAAGGAAAGGCATTCTCAAAATACTAAATCTCCACCATATATAATGGAACCAATAGCCAAACCTAAATCAAAATTACTACAAAGCCTATGAAAATCAACTGTTTTGACATCTGCTGTCCTGCTCTTACAGAAAAGGGGTCTGGAGAACTCTTTATACGATGCTAAGCATTGGCATGACATTGAACTGCAGAACCTAGGCTCTGTCATTTCCAAGCTGGAGGCAGAGATGGGAGAAATCAAAGTAGAAACTGAGCAGCAGCAGCGGGATCGTGACAATCTGCTGACCAGCAAACAACAGCTGGAGAAAGACATTGCTGCATATCACTGTCTTCTGGATGGAGAACAAAGCAGGTATGTCTCTTTAAAACAACAGGTGTGCCACGAACACAGCGAACATGAGCTCTTTGGAAAGGTATTGTGAGGCACGTAGAAGCTGAAGGACCAGGGTAGTTCTTGCATTTAATAAGGCTGGGTGGTAGATGGTTAGGTTTGGAGAAACTGCCTAAGTGGAAGAACATCCCAAATCCTGCCATGCCAGTATTGGAGATAGGGAGTTTCTGGCACTGTCACAGGACTGGGTTTAGGAATGTGGCAGCAGATCTATCAGCCTCACTTCGCTGAAGGTTTGAGATCTGAGAAATTACAAAGCTACTACAGCATCTGGGCTACATTAACGGCTGTAAGACAACGGTGCTATTGTTTCTTGTCTTGGGAACATGATGCCTTCCCTCTTCCTCCCACTATACAGTCCAAATATTAAAGCTGTGATCCTGAGGAAGCTCTTGTTCTAAGCATATGAGTACACCCTGGAGTCTGAGAACAATCTGGCTCACTAACTGTGCCTTTTGTGGAGAAATATAATTCAGATTTTTTAATACAGGTCCTCTGGGAATAACCTGTGAGCGCATTTATAATGTTTGGGTCCTTTTTTAAACTATTTTTAAGAAACTTAATCACAATTAGTCATGGAACCTCTGAGAATGTGATCCACAGATTTTGACTTACTCTTCTGTTCAGGGGTAAATTTTATACTCATTTTGAAATAAAATAAACACAGCATACCAAATTTGTTTTCTGCTACACCATCAAATCCTGCTAAATCTGATGAGATTTCACCTGTTGAAGATAGCATTTGATTCAGCACTTTTCCTATTTGTAGTAGTGAGCAATTTTACTTTGTTTTTCTTTTTATTTTCAGCTGATAATGAAATTGCTAGCACAAAGAAGACAATATTGCCATTCAAAGCAGAAGATGTCACTGCCAAGTATGTTCCTGGAAGCTAAAAACTCATCAAAACAGCCTGCTTTATTCAGTTTGATTCAACGATCGAAGTAGGTTGTAGCTTGAACAACGTTATTAGACCCTCCTCATGTAATTGCTTTGCTTACAGATTTCAGTTTACCCATACTGTTAAAATTATAATAAAAATAAAGAATATCATGGTTTTTGACTTGTTTCTTCAAGAATTTTTCATGATAGCTGAAAGAAGCTAGATTAAAAGCATAGGCCCTCTGCTTTCCAGCAAACAAACTTTTCTTTTTATAGTACAAATACAGTAAGATTGAACTACCCATCCATTGTGCAAATAGCATGCAAGTGGAAATTTTAAGCACTCTGTTGTGTCACAAGACCATCAGCTTGTTAGTGTGAATTGTAATTCATATAAGCCCGAAGCAGATAACATGTGAAATTAACTTGATGCAATAAGTAAAAGAGCATAAGCACTCATGCAACCATCACAGCAGTATTGAGTAAATATACTTTATTCTAGATAAAACTTTTCCAAAGGTGAAGGAGGGCAGCAGCAGTTCTGTCTGCAGTCCAGTCTGTACCTGCTATATACTGAGAGTATTAGCCACGGTGTCAATTTGTGCAACTTTGCTGCTTTTTTTTTTTATATGCTTGGCTGTATCTTGATACGGGGCTGCATGATTAACAACTTTTGAATTTCGAACCCACACAGCATCAAATTGTTGGTGTCCCTTTGCATTCTCTGTTATTTTGATGGGTTTGTGACGAAACAGACTTGTCCTCTTTCCACCCCCTGTACTTCAGCTCTTCTTTTGTATTTTAAATAACATCTTCATTGTATTACATATGCAGTATAGTCATATAAAGTGTGAAGACAGATCCCATATAATCAGAACTATAACAAACCTTGGCCCAAATCTTAGGTAGATGTTCAGCTTTCCTTCTTGAGCCCCTTGAATTAAGCTAACCATTTATGTGTTTGCTGCATCACGACTTTACAATACAAACAGCAGACTGGGGGAGGAGGGTTGTGAAACAGTTTATTAAGTGGACTCAGACTACTGAGAAATGGCATATATCATAATTAGACACAGTCTAAATATGTTTCAGTCTTTAATTGAATAATTACGTAACAAAGCTAATTAGTTTTTAGTAATTGATAAAACCAGATACACTCCAAACCCACTATACTTAATCCTGCACTGAATAATAGGAATCAGCAAACAACTGTTGTCATGCCTTTCCTCTCACATTACCCCACACATATAAAGTCCTTCCTAATAAAGTTGCTTGCGAAATAATTTCTCACTTAGTCTCTGGAAAAAGCCCATTTGCCATACTACCTGTAGGATTTTGGTCAAAAAGTTTCTAGATTAAGAGTTTGACCAACAACAACCGAAAAGAAAGACTAATGATGGCATACTCCCTTTTTCTTACAGAACATCAGCTCTTCAGAGTAGGGAATAATAGCTTCCTACAAATCTGTATAGAACTTACTAAGTTGCAGATCCATCCAGGATAATGATGATAAAAATTGTACACAAACTGTTGTGCAAGAGATGCAATGGCATGGATCTGCTGGTTATTAACTGGATGATACCTAGGAACGATCACTTTTTGACAGTAGTTAAACATGATTCCACCCATCCTTGACACATGAGATCATAGTTTCTCTGTGATTTGAGGAAGAAAAGAGAATTTATAAATTATTCCTGTATTTCTCCATAGAAATCCCCTGCCAGGATTTCAGGTTTTCTTTTTGTCTCATGTATGCCATACTTACAGACAGCAGCTGCTGTAAATCATCAAATTAATCTTATAGCATAAAAAATATTCAATTCTAGTATCATCAGTTCTCTTTGCTATTTTCTAATGATGCTTCATACACAGGTATGAAAAGGCACTGCTAGCTATCCCACTGTGAAACTGTTCTTTATAAATTTCACTAACAGAGATAACCCTGGTGAAATTATAAGTCTACAATCGTGTTATGACAGGAAAAGAAGGATTTTTTTTTCTAGTAAGTCTTTCTGCGGTCTTGTTTCATCAAAGGCTTGGATTTGGGGTTCAAATGATCCAGCATATTTCATAAAAATTAAATCAGATTTCTATTTAGCTGTTTGTTCTTTGGAATTGAAATAATTTATTGCAAAATCATTAATGTATTCCATCAAGGGAAAGAGGTTAAAAAAAAAAGAGGAGGAAATACTTAAGCATCAATAATGAATTTCCAGCAGCTTTTCTGTGCATCCCCAGCCAGGACCAAGAGCCAACGAAGAGATTTTTTTTTGGAAATAGTTTATCAAATGTCACATTCAGTATTCTGAAGGAATACTGTTTTAGAAAGGCCATATTAAGTGAAAACCTTAAGAAAATCTTAAGATTTTCTGAAGAAACTTATCTCTGCTTTTACACACATCTGTAGCTAGGTACCTAGAACCCTTCTGGTATGCCTCACCAGCCTAAGTGCCATCTAAGCATTAACAAACAGCCTTCACCACCCCACTGAAATGGGAAATTGAGAACAAGAGAGATTCAGGACTAACTTTCACAACTGTTTGTCAGCACTAGGGTACATAAACTGATTTATCTTTATGTTTATCCTCCAGTCTAGCAGTTGCTATATTAAATACATGTGAACACATTTCCAACTGTTTTTTCCTAAGGAAACCAAAGTTTCAGAAAACAGTGTTTATTATCTCCTACTGCAGTATCTATCACACCTACCTTTCAGTGTAGGAATTCATATCACTTGCTGTTATAAACACTTTGGATGCAGTCTGAGGGTACAGATAATACAACCTAACAGCCAGCTGCTGCATAAAAGGACTTTTCTCACTTGCTATGCATTCCCATCACCCTGTCTTGTGTTAGCACTGGCACCTGTCTGATGTCTCAGGAGACAGTTCAGAAAGCTAAACCAGCAGAAAATTAACCCTACAAAACCAGGGTAAGTTTCCTGCCATTCAGCATCCTGAACCAGGTCAGACAGGTCCCAATACCCACACCTGGATTTGAGAGGAAGAGAGAATACAGCCAGGGTTGTAAAGCATGACCACCTCTTTTGATGACAGCTAGTCACTAAGTCAGATTAGCTGTAACATCAGACCGTATGTTTATTGACACTGCTTTATCCTTTTCCTCAGCCAGCTGCAGCCTCTTCAGCCCTACACCTCAGACACATGCTATAGGCTCCTCAGGAGAGGCAGAGGGTGTCAGTCCTAACTCCCAAACCTGCGGTCAAGTACACTTGCCTATGCTTAATTTCAGCTTTCGCCCTGAGCAGCAACATAACTGGCCAGGTTGAAACCCATACTCTAGCATATGATCCTACTGTTTATATTTTAGCACAAGCTTTATTATTATACTGATTCTATGTTTAAAATATTATTTTTAAGGTGGCTTCAAGCTGGCATTGGGTAAAATGTAATACCATAACAAAACAACACACATTGTTAATACCACTGCCTGCCTTCAGGTGGCAATTAGTGGTGGAAAAGTGGACACGACAAAACTTCTCCCTTCAAGCTGTAAAGATCTGAAATGACAGCAAATTCTTAGTGGCTCAAAGCCAGTATGAAGGTTAAGCTCCTAAATGGAAGCAGGGGCCCATGCTGTGGCAAGGATTCCATCTAATTCCCTCTGCAAGCTGCTCTGCACAGCAGCTGTGCTTTTCCTGAGGGCACCTTCTCCAATTTCTTTAAGCAGGCATCTGCCTAAGAGTTGTCAAAGGAAGAGTTCTGCTTGTGATTTGAAATATCAGTGTGCTATGCAATGCTATCACTTTCATTTCACAGAATGGAGATAATTAGGTACAAAGAAGTAAGGATAAGGCAAGGGATTGGAAATGGAAACCTGTTCTGGCTCTTGCCTTCGCACTCCCAATTCACTCAGGCTTTCCTTTCTTCAGTTTCCCCATACGGTGACTACTACAGAATTTCCCCACTATGCAGTGGTGCTTCACTCCTCAATCTTTATAAAATGCACCAGGATGCACAGGGAACAGTGTCACGACAAGGCTCCTCCAGCTACAGCATGGAGGGAGAAGGTGTACAGGCATCACTGTAGGTCATGACAGGAACACTGCAATGTGCACTGTTGATGTGGGGGAGGGAAGAGAGACAAAGTCCTCATAGTCCTCTTGGTAAATCTGTACCTGAGCAGAGGCATTCAAAACACTATCTTGCTAAAGGTTGGTCACACAGGTCAATGATATACACGGCAGTAGAAGCCTGTCTCCTGAGCTCATGCCCCTGTCACTGCAGCATGGCATTCTGGATGCATGCCTTGCATCACAAACATTACTTTTTTCTTCCAGTTCATGCTGGCAAGCCATTCTACATGTCCATCATTCAGTCAAATGTCCTCTGCTTAAATATTGAAGATCATTGAAATGGAGAGAGAAAAGGAGAAAACAGCAATACTGACCTTTCCCCCCCTCCTCCATGTAACATTTTACACAGCAATGATCTTGGCTGTATAAGCTAATATAGTGCATCTGCAGAGAGCTACAAATGCTACGTATCAGCATGTTTTCAAAATTTTACATAAAACTAGAAGTGGGAGGAAAATCCAAGCATAACTGCATAACTAATGCTTCCTTTAAAGTGCCAACTGAGACACATCTTTAACTATGGATCTGAGCCTTCAGAGGCCTAAAATGTTGTTGCTTTTTTTCCAGGGTTTCCACTCTGTTCCAGATTTAACAGCTGAAATGTTTCTTGGTACTCTGCTCCCATCAGGTATTAAGTTTCTAATCCAGAGTTGGTCATTCCAGCTTTACGGTATTGGGTTTACAGGGACAAGTGACGCAGGAGCTAAAAGCAGCAAAAAGGCATCAGGTTCACATTCTTCAGCCTGATACTAGAGCTAAAAGCAGCAAAAAGGCATCAGGTTCACATTCTTCAGCCTGATACTAGCAGTTATCCGTGACAATGCAATGAAAATATTCTACCAGCTGCTGAAATTCAAAAAGTTATCTTTTGAAAAGAATCAGACACAGCACCCGTACTTAGTGGCCATTATTAGCTTACCTGCTATCAAAGTTGAAGGAAATATTGTCTGCTTAGCTGCATATCATATCAGTGCAGAGCCCACAAGTCACAGCATGGTGCAGTGCAGAGGTATGTGAGCTTCCTGGACAGTAACGAACATAAATGCAAGGGAAGGCAATGCTTCAACAAAAGGAGCGTCAAATATTCTTCCCTACTGAGCTGTCCTGTGTCATGCCTTCCATGTGTCCCCCTTCTATCAACTTAACAGGACAGTATGAGTAAGAAGGGAGCCCAGGTGCCTCTAAGGAGGCACAATGACACTTAGCTACTGAATTTGCTCTCTACTTAGACAATTATACCTGTCACAAAATAGAAAGTGACATCGATCAGACAGTATTTTCTGTATTACTAGATGAATTGTTTTGCTTGTGGTTTTAGTTCTCAGGACCTGCTCTGTGCAGGACCAAATCCTGTAAGCATACAGAATGTCCATGACAATAATAAAGAGAAATACAGGTAGAACACAGCATGACAGACATATAAAGGAGACTGTATGATGCGACTCAGAAATGCAGAACACTTGACTTCACTGATTCACTTACTGACAACTACAAAAAGCTTCACAGAGAAAGATGCAGAGTTACCTGACCTCTTTCTATAATATGACATAGACTCCTACTCTATTTTTTCAAAGAAGCTGGGAATTATGGATAGAAAACACTAAATAAATAATAATAGCATTTTCATGGTTGCAAAATAAGAGATTGTCAAACATTATTCTTCAAAGTTCAGGAACACTTTCATGTTTATATTAATATATGCAGACATACATAATCCTTCCCAGAGAAAATATCACAAAGTGTAAAATGATACTAAATAAACCAGAATATAAACATCAACACCTATGCTTATTTGATGGGTAATGCTGGTTCAAACTTGCACTTTATCAGCAGATGCACCTCCTTTCGATGGCTGACCAACGGAACGGAACAAAATAATTCTTCATAAATAATGTTTCATGTAATTACTTATGACAGTTTTCAGCTGCTTTTCAAAATGTCCTGACTCAAAATTTCTAACAATGCATTTTGAAGTCACAGTGAACTTTTTTTTGGGTTAAAACACTGGTGTAAGTTTTTTCAGAGCTAAATTCCAATACACCACCCAAAGCTAGTGATGACAACGTGCATGGATAAGACTGTGAAGTCTGTCTTCCTGGAGAACCTTCCCTAGACTTCACTATGAGCCGGGAAAGCAACTACAAAGTTCATGCCGACAGGCATCCAGACGTCCCAGATTCGTGCTTCCTGTCTCACCGAGTTACCACACCGCTTTCAAGATGAAAGAAAGAATCTACAATTACAGTGTAGGTGTAGCTCCCTTTCTAGTGGGCAGCCAGGCAGGGCCTTAGTCATCCCTTAGTCCGGGCTAACAGGGATGGCCACTCCACCTCCAGGGCCGGGAGCTGGGCACAAACCGGGCTGCAGCTGTGCAGCCGCAGACGCCTCCCGAGCCGGGAGGGAGGCCGAGAGTGGGGGCAGCTCCAGGCTCCTTCCGGCCGCGCCACAAGCGGCCCTCGCCGCGCTCCGCGGCGACAGCCCCCCAGAGGTGCCGATTCTGCTCCTCTGCCGCTCCGAGGCCGGCCCCGAAGGGACGAGCCTGCCCCCAAAAGGCAAACGGCCAACGGTTAAAGGTCCTCCCGCGACACCATCCCGGCCAGCTGTTAACGGCCGCTCAGATGCGGCCGCCCCTGGGAGGGTTGGGGGTGGGGGCCGCGGGGTCGCCGGCGCACGCGCATGCGCCCTCAGCGCCGGGCACGCGCCAGGCAGCCCCACGCGGCGCCGGCGCCCCGCCCCCAGCGCCCCGGAGGCCGGCCTTAGCGCGCACGCGCCGTACCGCCTCGGCCCGCCCACTTCTCCACAGGGCAGGGGCTCAACCGAACCCAGCGCTGCTTCCCCCTGCCTGGCTCGACCAATCGCCAGGCCCGCCGCTGCCTCCTCGCCCGCCACGCATTCTCACGTGGCGACGTCAGCGCCTTGCCCCTGAAGACTTTCGACTGGCCCCAGGCACTTCCTACCCCGCAGCTGATTGGCCGCGGCGCTGGGGCACATGCGCAGAGGCCAGTCCTCGCCCCGGCGCACGGCCCTTCGGAAGGGGGTGGCTCCGCCCCCTTCGCCTCAACCAAACGCGGCGCCCCCCTCCTCCCTCTCGGGCCGTGTCAAGCGGCGGCCACCAACGTGGAGAGCGGAAGCTGCCTCCCTGCGGCCGTCGCGTCGGGGCAGGCGCGCGCGGGGCTGCCGAGCCGCAGCCGTTAGGCGGTGCCGCTCGCGCTCTGCGGCCAGGCGCGGCGGGACCCGCGAGGCAGCGCCGCCGGCCGGCGCCATCGCGAGGGCTCACCTGTTGGCTGCCGCCGCCCGCTGCTCCCTGCCCGCCCGCCTCCCCCACGCCGCGCCCGGCCCCGCCGCCGCCATGGCCGAGACCGAGGAGAGGAGCCTCGACGACTTCTTCGCCAAGCGGGACAAGAAGAAGCGGAAGGAGAAGAGCAGCCGAGGGGCCGCCGCCTCCAGCGCCGCCGCCGCCGCCGCCTCCAACGCCGCAGCGGCCGCCACCGCCGCCGGGGGGCCCCGCCCGGCCGACGGCAGCGGCTCCGGCGCCGCCGCCTCCACCGCCGGCTCCGCCAAGACCAAGGTGCGGCGGGGAGAGGGCGCGGGCCGGGCGGGGGCCGCTCCGCCGCGCGGTGGGGGAAGGGTCACGGCTCCCTCCGCCCGCCCGGCGGCTTCCTGCCGGCAGGGGGCGCCGCCGGCCCGGCCCGGCGCGGGGAGCGGGGCCGCCGGGCCACGCGGGTGTCTGCGCGGCGGCGGCGGCGGCAGGGCCCAGCGCGCCGCGTCCCCGCCGCCCTTGGAGGCCCGCAGCCAGGCGGGGGCCCCGCGGGGCGGCTCCGGGCCGCCGCTCTGCCCCGCGCTCGGGCTCCGGCCCGGCCCGCGCTGGCTGCTGGCCTCGGCGCCAGGCGCCTGCATCAGGTGCCGCCTCGAAGCCACCCGGCTCTGTGGCCCGGGGGCTTTAGCGATGAGACCCCTCCGGATCCGCAGGCGGCGGGCGCCCAGCCTTTTTTGCCCTTCTGCCAAGAGGGTTTTACTGCCAGAAATTTTTTGTACTGTGTCGCAGCGAGGCGGCTGGAATGCAAGGGAGGCTGCGGAGCTCGTGGTTCAGTTAGTGCTGTGCCGCGTATTTCAAAACGAGTTTTGAGAAATACCGTTCCGTTTCCTAACGTCGTTCAGCTCAGGGAGCTGGACGCCCGCAGTAGCTTTCCGAGTAGACCCAAGTCAGTAATAATCTTTCACCTACTCTTCTTTTTTCTCATTTGCTTTTAGAATAATATCTCATTTTACTGAAGCTTGAACTTAGGTTAGAAATAAAGATCATAAAGCTAAACATGAAATGTATGATAATTTGAAAAATATGGTGTTGCCTTAGAGGAGGCGATGTAAGACATCAGAAACACTTTAGAGCTGTAGAGTTGTGTTCTTTGCAAAAGACTTAATCTTCAGCAACCAGATCAATAACATGAGATCACTTTCTACTTACGCTGTTACTCCTTAGTTTTCCTGCTAGAGGCTGATGATGTAGGATAATATCGTCCTAGGACAGTAACCTTAAAAGAAGTTGTTTCCCCATCTATTGAGCAGGAAGGAGATCATACTATTGGCTGCCTTGCTTGCAAGGTCCTCGTATTCCAAGTAGGAGAACTGCCCTTCATGTAAAGTGTAGGAAGTACATAAACTACTAATTGGACTGTGTATGTCTTAAAGCTGTGTCCAGGAGCATAAGAGGACTAATCTGTTCTGGTCCCTTTTTGGCCTACTTTAATAACCTTTGGATCTGCTGCTGATTAAGCAGTACGACAAAATTGGCTCCAGTTAGGTGGGTTCCTCTTCCTCCAAACACTTTATCAGACTCTGTTTAAAACTTACAGGAACACTCTCCAAAGACTAGTTTCTGCTGTTTTTGTATACTAAATTTGCTGTATTTGTGAAACTAACTTTTTTTATTTGAATATGTTTTTCAAAAAAAGCGCTATTTAAAAACACGTAAGGCTATAAATGTCATGTGAATTTGAAAAAGTCAAATGTACTAATATTAATTTTTGTCCTAAATCTACTGTAAGCTGCTCTGAATATTCGTTACTGTTTGGCTCGTATCAAGTAGGTGATTGAGAAAGTAAAGCTAAAGCTTGCTTGTGCATCCAAGCTGTCAAAAACACTCACTGTCAGTGAAAGGGAGAGATATTGCCTTATTTCCTTGCTCTTGACTGCGTGATCCTGTTCTCTACTGTGTGTTTTCTCTTGACTTTCCTCTGGTCCTTTCCTAAGCTGATCTGGTTTTCTTTCACTTGAATGATTTTTCTTTTTGCTAAGGCACTTTTTTAGCTGTTCCAGTGAGTTAAAATCAGCTCACAAGTGCATTGTAGATGGCATACAGTCAGTTAGGGCAGGGGTGAGCTGAATCCTTGCCCCTGTTGGCAATGGTGCACAGAAACTGATTTGCCTTGAAACTGCAGCTTTTCCCTTTGTATTGCCTTTCTTATATCTTCCATTCTGCTTCTGGTGAAAAGATGGTAACAAGTTATAATATTTTTTTCTTTTCTTACAGGAAGAGGATGATTGGAAGGAGTTTGAGCAAAAGGAAGAAATTGATTATAGTGGTCTTAGAGTTCAGTCCATGCAAATAAGGTACTGTTTTTGTTTCTCTCCCAGACTAGCGATCATTAATTCTAAAAGTAGTTTCTTTCTTGGAAATAGAAGTTTATATGTTTGCCGCTACAGAACTGTTTGCAGTAGGGTAACTTAGGTTTGACAGTTGTCTACAGATGTTCTTATTTCCTAAACTCTCATGTTGGTATTTTTGCTGACTTGCATGCTCTCTCACACACCTGCATGCATATGCACACACTCGTGTGTATTTTGGGAGGGGAGCAGGGGTGAAAACTTACTATTTTTATTACAAATGCTTCGTGTTCCTGATCGTAAAGATAGTAAATTGGGAATTTGCCTATGAGAGAAGTGCAGGGTAGTAATGCCCTCCACATCACTTGACTGCTTTAAAGAGACCTGATTCAATCTACTCAGCATCTCAGTTGGGGGAGTAATTGCCTGAACAGTTGCATTTTTATTTTGGGAGTGTGAAGAATAGAGTTGGTGAAACTAGTGTCCTCTGGCATGAACCTTTAGGATTGCATTTATGAGTTTTATCCAAAGTGGCACAATAGATAATCACGTCTGAATGACACCTTAAGCAACAAGTGGGGTGCTTCACTGACTTAGAGGTCAAACTTAATTGCTTTTCAGCCAAACAATGTAATTCAGTTTTCCAGACAAGAGGCCAGCATTTTGAGCACTGTTACTGCTATATTGTATTTTCAGGCATGTGGAACTTCTTGCTGCAGGATTTTAGAGCTACTCAGAGTTTGTGGATTCAGGGGGAGACTGGACAAGTAAATGAAAGAAAAAAACATTGAAGGTTATTAGTTAGAAAGACATCATGCCCAGCTCAGGAGGTCTCTTTGCTGAAAATAGCTGGACACTGAGAGCGCAGAGGGGAGGGGGGAAGATTATATATGCTTTCTATGTTCTTGCTGTTCCATAGACATCTGCTTATGACTATACTTTAAAATAGGGTAATGATGTGTTTGCACCCTTGATCCAGCTTCATATGATTGTTCTCATACTATCAAAGGCCGTTGTTATCAAAGGCCATTTAGTTTTCAGAAATGACAGGGGATTTTTTGGTAAGACTGTTCTCTGATTATTACTTTTCCAAAAAGCTTATCCATTCTTGATTAGTAGGATTTGTTGTTTTATAATCTTCTTCTGTATTCAGATATGCTGCTGCTCTTCTGATCAATGCTTTGGGTTATTTAACCTGACCCTCCTGTATGTCCTGACCCTCCATGTACACCCTAGTATACCACATAGCTTTTTAGGGTAGCTGTCATTGGCTGATTATTTTTGAGTGTGCGACTCTTTCCAGTAGGGATGAAAGAAAAGCTCTGATGAATCCTCTGCAAAAGCTGGACAGTATCTTCTATATAGACTATTTTATCTTTTAAAAAATATATGATGCTTTTCCTCTTAACCTTGGATGACTTTTTAAAAAAATGAATAAGTATGAGTAGGTTATATTTATGTATGGAGAAGAGTAAGAGTTTTTCAGGTAGCTGTGGATACAGGGAAAAGGGACTTAGGATTTGCTTTCTGTGGCTACTCTTCTACAATTTCTTCCTCCTGACTATAGCAAATGATGCAAGAAGAATGCCGCTTTCTCTGCCTGTCTTAGCATACTTTCATAATATTTGCTTGTCCTAGTACAAAAAAACCTTAAGTTCAAAATAATAAGATAATTTACTTGGCCACTTAGTATAATTTGAACTTGTCTTTTTTTTTCTTGTTTTTTTCACTTCATTTGCTGAACTGTGTGGCACTGTGGCAAAATTGTTCTGAGGGAAGTGGTAATATGGTGGTTACAGGACTAAGATAGTCAGATTAAATCTAGCATCTTCTATGCAGTAGTTATGAAGTCTGTCCTTGGTGATTGTGTAATCTCTGGCAAGTCTTTGACCTCTATTTGTAAAATGCTACTTATCGTTTCTCTTTCGTAGTGAAAAAGAAGATGATGAAAGTGAAAAAAGAGAAGAACCAGGTGACAACTGGGAGGAGGCTGGAGGTGGTGTAGACAAATCATCTGGTCCTTGGAACAAGTCAGCTCCTGCACCAGCACCTGTTGTTGAAACAACTGGTAAATTTAACTCGGGTTTTTGGGGGTTCGTGTTTTTTCTTCAGTCAGAAGATTCCTATCTGGTTGAATTTCATTTATTCAGAGGCAACTGTCCTATCCTGACACCTCATAACATCTAATGGCTTGCTTTATGTACTTAGAAGCAAATAAGAAAATCTTGTGAAGGGGTCTGAGGAACTGAATTGGTAGTGCTATTCAGATATTCAAAATAAGCATGCATGAAGGTTTTCTTTTTTTTTCAGCCTTCAAAAGTACAAAATAAAATCATCCCTTCTTTGAAAGAGATCCCTATACTTTGCTATCTGCAAAGAATCTGTTGAAATATTTCTGTTGATCTAAAAATACTGCTTTGAGAATAAGCTGATATTCAGTCAGTGTCTGATGGCCAATATGGCATTTCCTAAGCAGGTTTCAGTAATTGGTACACTGTTTTTTGGGGGGTTTTTTCTCTGTCCAAATCAGTTGTGGGTTACAGGAAATACGGCATTGCAAAATGAGGCTTACTTCAGGTTTGATTTAAATACAATTTCATAATATTAGTGGAGATAAACTATTTAGGTAGTCATGGTCTGAGTTCAGACTACTCTCTTCTGTTGAGAAATTCATTGGAAAGTGGGCTGCTATGCTTTCTGTCACTCCTTGTTTTTACAAGTGAAGTCCTCGTGTGAAGTTAATAGGTACATTATTTTTTCACTAATCAGTGTTACTTCATTGTACATTGTTACCTGAAGTATGAACTATTTGAATATTCTCTTCTACATCTGTGGAGGTGCTGTAAATGAGACTTGGCAAATACAAATTTGTGTTAAAACCTCAAGTTTTTAAAGGCAAGCTATTAATAAATTGCAAACAAGATGTAGGAAGTTCTGTTCAGTGGTTCAAATGCTCTGAACTTGGTGAGGCACTACAGTAGAGCCACACGTTAATTTGACTAATAAGCAAATCTTAAATTAGATGACACTTGGCTTCTGGACTTGTCCAAAATGTTTGCCTCCAGAGCATTAGAAGGTGTGAAAACATACTTGTAACATTTTTTTTTTTCTTGATCTGTTTCCTTTTTGGGATGAATGCAAACTTACTTGCTTGTCTAAAATTCATTCTTATAAATAGTTACAGAAGCCCCAGAACCAGTGCAAACTAGTGGTGTGTACAGGCCGCCTGGTGCCAGGGAGGGCAGGCCACGGAGAGCACAGCAAGGACCACCAGAAATCTATAGTGATACGCAGTTTCCATCGCTGCAGTCCACTGCCAAGCTTGTAGACAGTCGAAAGTAAGTACATTTCATTAATCCCCTAATAGATGTTTTAACTGTGTTCTGAGTTCTTGTTTTGTTATAGAGATTAAGCCAGTATCTTTCCGCATAGGAAAGGAAAAACTAAGAGAAGTTATTCCCCATCTGGCAAAGAGATGGGAGAGGTCTTAACTGTGTTTTCCAACTCTGTGGAGGGCTTTCCATGAAACCGCTTTCATGGGCAATAGCGCAATGAGATAGCCAAACAAGACTGACAGTTATCCATCTGATAGACTTATTAAAGGATTTTTCCTGATCTAGAGTGTTTCTGCTCTTGACAACGTGCTGAAACACCAACCATGGCGAGGCTCTGTGCTGTTTACCTATCAGTAGAAATGAACAGAATATTTTGAGTACACTGCCTTCTCATTAGAAATGTGAAGGTGACTTAAGTGAAAGAATGTGATTTAATACAAACATAAATTCAAAAACTTGCTATTTGAGCCCTGAATTGGAAAGATGAGTCCTCCAGTTTTACTGAAGCCTGTTGTATTTTCTTGTGTTCAAGAAAATTCTTGTTCTCATGCCCGAGTCTCCTGGTTTTTCCATAGTCTCATTCCCTGCAGAAGGGATAGCTAGGCTAATACCCAATTCACTTGTATTTTTGACTTCTCAGTGTGGTTCTGACTGACACAGCCTAGCAGCAGAAGCTTTGGTGTTTTTTTTTTTCCTATTGCTGGTCTAGTTTTGTTTCTCTGGGAAACGAGACATGTTGTCATTGATGCTTTAGGGCTTGAATGGTGTAAATTGGGCTAAGATGAAAATCTGTGAATGCTATTTTGACATAACACATTAAGTATGGTACACCCAGTTATATATGTTCTTCTGATTACTAGTCTGCATTCTAGAAAGTGAATGGACTTCTCTTTTCTACCACTCTATTTTTCCTAAAAGTGCTTTTAAATATACTTTTGAGAATGTTAATATTGAAATTTAGAATTTGATCTGAATTGTACAGGAAGGTGAGCTTGATTGTGGAGAATGGTTTTTACAAGATTTGCTTGGGAATGTTTGGCTATCCTGTTAAAACTCTAGACCTTCATGTTTTGTGTTTGTAGTAAAAATGTTTTTCTTGGGATGGGGTGGAAATCAGCTAGAAATTCACAATTCACGAGCTAGTGATAAGATATTTACTGATTACATTTATTTTCCCTTAGGGATAAAGAAATGGAGAAGAGCTTTGAAGTAGTAAAACACAAAACTAGAGGTAGGGATGAGGTCTCAAAAAACCAGGCACTTAAACTTCAGCTAGACAACCAGTATGCTGTGCTTGGGGATCAGTAGAGCTGCATACACATTACAATTAAGGAATGCTTTTTTGGTAACCCTTCTACTAAGGTAACTAAACTACAGCTAACGGCTATGATGAACATGCCACCTTATTTCTGCTGGATCTACTGCAGCAAGTGCAGACTGCTTTGACGTAAGTGATTGGTTCTCCTGCACTATGGAAGCATAATATGTTACAACTTCTCCATTGGATATGGGGCAAGTTAATGTAAATGATTGAACAAGAGTCATCAGTGTTCTTTAATTGCTGAGAAAGATACCTACAGCCAGTGGTCATTTCAAAATCTTTTTATGTTCAGATACTGAGCCTTCGTAAAGGTTGACTACCTCAGACTTGCTGCACTCATTGTGGACACCATGTGGATCACAACTTCTGGAAGAGAAGGTTACAGCTGTTTTAGTGGCCATCTGAAACTTGAAACCAGCTCTACTGGATTCCTGTCAGAAATCCTGCAGAAGTCAGCCATTTGGTTCCAATTTGCTATAACAAAGATTTAAGTGACCTTAATGAGAGAAACCTATTCTGTTCCCCTTCTGAGGAATCCTGTTATGTGTAGCCATAGCCTACTAGAGACTTCTGGAGCATACCATACCACTCATACTATCCAAGTATAACACAGAGCTGTAGTTTGTTTACCTTTTTAGATAGCTGTACTGAGGTAACTGCAAAACAAATTAAAACTCATTCAGAATCAGATTTGAGGAATGATGGGTTTGAATGGTCTGTTCGAATTAGCTATTTTCACAGTTGTCTGTTTAACCATTTTTCTATTTCCCCACAAAAAATGCCTTCCTTGTTTCTGGTATCAAATTGCAGCATATTTAAATACCAATGTGAGATGTTATAGTGAAATAAGGTTTATTTTGTTTTTTTGTCTTGAGGTTGGTCTTTCTCACCCTAAAGCACTAAGACATATAGAGCTTTGATTTGACGCAGAGATACCCAGACTCCGACTATAGTGTTCAGAACTTACCTTTTTAAAAATGCGAGATACATGGCAGTAGCAATACTAGATAAAATTTCTCCTCTGTGAAAAATACGTATTTGTTTGAAGGACAGTGGTTACTTTATGACCAAAATGACTTTGTATAAAGAAGGATAACTAAAGCTTGGTAAGCCTTATTTGTTTGGCTACTTCTGTGAAGCATGCAGGCCGAGGCAGAAATCCTCTAAAACTCCTAAATGGTGTTTTTTCAAAGTCAGAAATATTAGTAATAATGGAAGGCAGTGACGACTTCAAGTTCTTCTCATCTGTGACTTAATCTAGTGGAAGTAGGCAAAATGGCACTTATATACTAAGAGTATAGGACATCGCCCATAGCTTTGACTCAGTGAACAAAACCTGACAAGTACCAAAAGTGTCGTGCTGTAACTATTTTTCTCTTCTCTAAACTCTTACACCAGAAGCAAAATGAAGTGGCGTGTTCCAGTGTTGAGGTTTCTCAGAGCAGATGCCAAAAGATAAGACTTGAGATCTATAAGAGTTGGCAATGGCAAAAAAAACAAGGGAACAAAACAAAATTTGCTTATTTGTGTGGGAGTACTGTGTTTCTGTAGAAGAGGAGGATAGTGTGGGAATTGCATAGTCGGGTTCCTTGTGACTAACTGCTGACTCGCTTTAAATACGCTTCTCTGAGGCCAACAGGAATTTTGCTGTTGACTTCAGTGGGCCTGGGGTTTCACCTGATTCTTTGTGCACAGACTAAAACTGTCCTTGCCCTTGCAGAGTTAACTGTCTTTAAAACTTCTGCTAGAAGCTGCTATTAAATAGAGGGCTCAAGAGACTATTCCTAAAGTTGGAGACTTCTTTTGGAAACAAAACCCCACTGAAAGACTGATACCAATACTGTTGGACTCTGAGCCATGTATCTTCCTTGAAAACATATTGTTGCCAGCAAAACTGTTGGTTTGTCAGTAAAGATTTCTGTGGAATTCATGGTAAATGGACATGTCACTTGGTGATGTAGTAGAAATGTGAAATCTTGAACACTTCCTGATGTTTAAAGAGATTGAAATTGTCAATGCACACGAATCAAGTTTTAATCTACTGTATGAAGGGTAGATGAGACTGTCCATTGTACCTTCTTTATTTGAGTTTTTGGGCATGACTTCTGGCAGTTCAAGAAAACCCTGTAACAGTTGCAAATCAAATAAAATGGAAATATACATGGATCCTGGAGTCTAATGAATCTTTACCTTTAGTTCTAGTTTATGACCGTGCAACAGCTGAGCAAATGCAGAGTATTTGTATCTCTTAGGGACAGACCATGGAGTGGGTAGTCAGCCTTATGGTCAGGTGAGCTGTTGAACAGCTTATAGCAGTGCATATTAATATGACTTTTATACAAGAACACATAGTTTATTACCAGTCAGCGTGTTTTCTTAGTACTGCAACTGTATAAGACTGTTTTGAGTCTGATTGTTTTGAATATGAATGAAGCTTTGATTTGCTTTTCACTTAATGTAGCTCTGCTGAATTATAGGATGGAAAAACTCTGGAGGGTTGCTGCTGTTCACTAGCTTTACAAGAGTCCATCTGCTACTGATAACTAGAGGTTGTGGGGGGCTTTGCTTACATGTGTCATTCCAGTTCCTTTTTGGAGCCATAAAGGAAAAAAGCCTGAAATGCAGCAGCTTTCCATAGTACAGAATGTCTTTCACAGGAAAGTGTTTTGGGGTTAAATATTGGTGCTAGCAACTATTAAAATACCAGTTGTCAGTACCTTCCTTGTGACAACTGAATGTTCTGCATGCCTGAAATTTTGAAAATGAGTAGTTTTTAGAAGCTCAGTGTGCTTTTGAGACTCTCAAAGTCCGACTTTATCTGGGTGGTTGTTACATTCATTCGAGGCATGCTAAGAATGCCCATTCCATTCCTTTTAACATGCTTGTTGAAGCCTCCTTCTATAAATGAAAGATTGTCAACTTGTAGAGATGAGATTCTTGATACCAGTCAATAAAACATAATTCTGTGCCATGTCAGGTGAATTCCTATCCTGTAATATACTTCTGTTTTTATGGTGACTTAGTTATTAATTTTTGATTTAAAGGTTCAGTATTACTTTCTTTGGCCTCAGATGCAAGTATAGATATAAAATTATGAAGTTGTAATAGAACGTCTAAGTGTCCAGAACTTACTAGAAAGGAACAATTTGGATGTGTGTCCTTGATTGTATAGTCTGTATGTAAGAAACGTTAAAATGCCAAAAACGAAGCAATTGTTACAAAATTGGACTTTCAGAATGCCGGCTGTAGGAATCTGGCAGAAATTCATGATAAATCTAGGAGAGCATTAGGCTTTTTTCATTGCTTTAGCTTTGTCATGTTTAATCTTGTCTGCAAGTGAAAAGGAATTGACAACAATGATCCTCTCATGCTACTTCAATTTTTCCAAGTTTTCTTCTTTGTAGCTGGCTTTACCGTTCATGTCAATCACGTTCAAGGTAACTGTCTTCACAAAACTTAAGAATAAATGGCATTTGTATTAGACTTCTGTCATCATAGGGACTTGGTTTTTTGGTATTGGCCTGCATCTGTTTGCTCTTGGAAGTTCTTTCACCACAACATGGCTGAGACTTCTGTGCTGTTTAGATCACAGAAACAGTATAAAATTAATAGGACCACATATCTTGGAATTTGCTTATCTGGTCATTTGCAATAAGTGTTTCTCTCCCCCCCCCCCCCCCCCCCCCCCCCCATCCTGGCTGAGCAATTTTAAACTCTTTAGTGGCTTTCTTTCAAATGCTACAATATGGTTTCATATGATATAAAGTTGCTTATTTATACTCTGTAGGTAGTTACATTACTCTTTCTGATACTGAAATAGTCAGAGGAACGAGTACTTCATTTTACATAATTGCTTTGCTATTTGTCTTAAAGGCCCAAGAAACTCGACTTTTACTGAGAAACCTTGACTACTAAACAAATCCTTATGAATAGCCATGATCCAGGTTTAGTTGTCTGACAGTAAGTTGGTTTCTAAACTGCCCCTCCCTGTTCTTCAGCTTTGAATTTCACAAATCTTTTAATTGTAAATACATGCTTTGTTTGGGAGGTTAAGAGATGTTCTTACTTAAATTTCAGATATATAAATGAAGTGCATACAAGGGAAAAGTCTTAACACATTTGCTGGTAAGTTCTTCAGGAAAAGTTTAAAAATCAGCTTGCCTGGATCCAGGTATAATGTGAGAACTTGCAAGGTCTAGCAGATGGAAAAAGAAATGACAACATAAAAGAAAACTGAGGTGTTTAATCCTGGTTTGGAGAAGTAGTAGCAATTGTGTATTGAGTTAAAAAAAAAAAAAAAGGCAAATATGCAGGTAAAACACTAGGAAGATAAGAGGCCTTTTGCTAAATGATAGTGTTGAATGTAGTCTGAGGTAGGGAGTGGAGTGTAAGTTGGGGGGAAAAGTACTACAGAGATAAGTACTATACCCAGAAGTGACAAGATCTATCTGCGTTTAAACCAGCAAAAATGTTTGAAGTTCAGTAGTTGGGGAAAGTATCCTACTGTGTTTTTGCCCTTTTTTAAAAAAAAAAAAAAAAAAAAAAAAAGAAAAAGAACAAAAGAACAAAAATTGTCTGGAGAGGGGGTAGAATTTCTTACTGGTACACAGCAGTCTAACCAATTCCCCAAAGAGAGAACCAAGAAAGGATGAATAAGAGGCAATCTCATTATGAAATAACTTTTTTAATTTAAGAGCTCTTTTCACTTCTGTATGATAAAAACAGAGACACTGATTTAAATTGCTTTGAATAAGTTTCCTTTTTTGTGAAGCATCTACTGATGGTATATATATTTTGATTTTATGTTCAGTTGCTTAGAATATGTGTTATATAGCAAGGTTAATGAAGTTCGATAGGCTGCTTAGAATATAAATGTACCATAGTATTAATAAATGAGGAAAAAAGTGCATTTGAATACTGGAATGAAAAGTATTATCTAAAACAATGTGTAGTGAAAAGAAGGATGCATGTTCTGTAGTAAGAGCATAGGACCAAGAGAATGGGATTTTCCCTTGCTTTTTCCACTGAGCTTCTGTGTTAACTTCAAGTAATTTAGTTTCACTTCACCTCAGTTTCCCCAGCTGTTTAAAAAAATAATAATAGGAAAAAAAAAAAAAAGCCAACTCTACCTCACAGGGTTGTTGTGAGGTTAAAGCTATTTTATAGCACTAGCCCCAGCACTTGGCAAAGCAGGACAAAGTGTAAAAACCTTTATAAAAAGGTCTTTGCATTAGCTTTCATTATGGTATTTTCATACTGCTTTGGGGAAGGCTTATTTCTGCAGAATGTAATATACGTTCTGTTCAAGTACTATGTAATTAGACTGTATTTTAATATGTATGGGCAAGGGCAAAATTCAGGCTGAGAACTTCATCTGGCGTTTTCTCTTTTTGTGATCAACTGTGCAACCCAAATGGTATATTAATATGAGGCTTTTTGTTTTTATGTGGAATACACTGAGATCATTATTGCTCTATTTTGTAAACTCCATGACTGAAATAAAATCCTGCTCGCAGTTAATAGCCATTTCTTTCAATGTGGCTGTCTTAAAGTTTTTTCAGATTCTATGGAGTAGTGAAGTTCACCTGCAATGAACAATATCATGATTATCTACTTAACGTAAGCAGATAATTGTGTCAGGATATTAAGTGGTAGCTTGTAGTAGGAATGTAGGTTTCTTCCCCTCTCCACTTGTAGATATACATTTGTTCTACTGTTTATCCTTGTCCATATTTAAGTTCAAGTAGCATCCAGCTACAATGGAAGCATCGGGCTCAATTTCAAGTCTTAACTTGAAAATTTCTTAAATCTGACTTTAAGACCAGCTTTGGAGGGAGAAGATGAAGGGAAGAAAACAAGATAAAGGGGAAATAGTTGTATTTAGAGAGGTTTCTGTGGAACGTTAGGATAATGGAAGGGAATGCCCAGAAGATAAAGCTGAGGGCAGTGAGCAGAGGGATGGGTAGGAAGGGAGGATAGGAAGGAATAATGATGCAGAGAGATGGTTACAGTATTTACTATTATCTGCTGTCCTGTCAGTTAACTGCAGCTGGAGGAACACAAACAATTTTTATGAATGTGCCTTTGTTTGTTATTGCTCTTGATTTCGATGTTCATCCCTCAGATTTTGTAGTGGGCCTCTAAATAGAGGTACAGAACATGAGGGCATGCATGGAGACAAATTAGAGCTCTGGTGAGAACTGGACAGGAAGAGTGATGAGGCCTGGCAACTATTTTCTCTTACAGATATTTCATCATTGCAGTACCTCTAAGATGGTTGTTAACATGTATCAGTCATGACAATTCTCTGTCAGAAATGATAACTGTTAGATTTCAACAGACTACTGCAGTTGCTTTTCAGGAAATATTTAACTAGCTGAATGGTGAGCATTAAAGAAAAATATAGGGGGCTTTTTTGCCTACAAATGGTGATGAGTGATATTTTTCATGCAGCAGTGATGTCAACAAATTAATAGTTGGCTTAAAATGACCTTGAGGAATGTCCTGTTGCTTGGTTGGGTGAAGAAAGGGTCATAAAGTACTTATAAGATATGTATCATCTATTCTTTTTTTTCCTCCTTCAGAAATAAATTGCCTTGTTCTTACTATCTTTGAAGCTATGAAGAGCTGCTTCTGCCAGTCTCTTACCACTTTCCTCTCTGTATTTTTCTAATATGTCTCTTTTCTTAAGGTGCTGATGAAACAGCAAATATTCATTAAGGACCTAAGAGAAATACATGCTGTAATATTTTTTCCATATTGTTCTGTCTTTAATACAGCCTAACATCTTATTCGCTTTCTTGACTGAAACTACACATTGAACAGATGTCTTCATCAAGCTGTCCATGGTGATGCCTAGATCGTCCCCTTGAAAGATCACAACTAATTCAGAATCCACCAGAGCATGTATGAGTGGTTTAAAACCTTTCCAGTATTCATTGCCTTGTATTTTTTTTCCTGTTGACATTCATTTGCCATTGAATTGCCAAGTTTACACAATTAGTTAGCTTACCCTGGCAATCACCATCTTCCCTAGTGCTGACACACCTAATAATTTTCTATGGGCATTGGCTTTTGCCATCCTATATACTCAAATCTTCATTTCATGTATATAATTCGCTGTCCTTACCAGTGATTAGCATGGCATGCTTCTATTAACTTTTATTTGGATCTGACCTTTTCTATTCTATTTCTTGTCTCGTTTCTTCTGTACTGAATTTTATTTCTAGCTCAGTTGTGGTAGCATAGAAGTCATTGAGTTATAACTGTCTGCTTTATTTGAAATAATTTGCCTACAGAAACCTGTTGGTTAAAATGCTGTCATAAGTTTTCTCTTTTAATTAAAACAAACCACTTACTTTGTATCATCTCTTTTAGAGTATGTACAACCATAACAAAATGATTCAAACCATAAAAACAGGCTGATACAAGAGAACAAATGCATTGAGAACCAGGTAAAACGTGCATGAATCTGATCTACAGCCTAACTTCATTGGTTTCAGTGGAGTTATTCCTTGTTTCTGTCACCTGAGATCAGTTTCATTAAAACTTGATTTGAGATCTTCTTACTCCAAGTCTAGTTACAACAGCCAGAGTCAAGCACAGAAAAGTCCCATAGCAAACTTGCTTTAAACTTCTGGATTTTTTTTCTCTTTGAATCTGGCAGAGATGAAGCAGATGCATGGTACTGTCTTGGACAAGCGAACAGGCTCAGGCACACTTAATCAAGTATAGCTGTAGTAATGCTTGACATTAAGATTATAATATTTGGGATGAAGGTGGGTGCAGCAACACTGGGGCCAGGCTTAGTCTTTTTGTGGTTTGTTTCATCTCTTTACATTCTCATACTGTAAATAAGATTAAGCCTTTAAATGTTGATTGCATTTATGAGTAATGCTGTGTTTATAAATGCAAAGAAAGTGTCTTAAATAGTAGGCTATACATCCTAAAAGGCTTGAGTCCTCCCTTAAGAGCTTCATTGTCTCAATATTGGAATATCACATCATGCAGACTAGCTGGGTTTGTTACTAATAATGGTATGTGGTTGAGAGATTATTATACCTTGGATTTTGCACCCAAATAAATTGTATCTGTTAGGTGTTTTATCTATAGCACTTTATTTTTGACAGAATCCCAATGTGGCTGCTGGGGATTTTTAATGTTTGCAATACGAACAGAGTTTTTTTTCTTTTTTTTTTCTTTCTTTTCTTTCCAAATCTTAATTTTGGGAGTAGGAGTAGAAGAGATACAATGAGAAACTTTACTCTGTATTTGTCTGAATGTGGGACTTTGCACCCTTTCCCACGTGTCTTAAATGACTAACCTATGCTGCTACCACTCACTGAAGCCCAGCCTTGCCCCTGACTAAATCCTTCCCCCACTATATATTTACTAACCACTCAGTACCCTTTGAGACTGACTAGTTCTCTCTGACTGAGCACTGTGTGTTTAACCTGGGAATTAGGTAAAAGGCTCCTCAAGCCACTGTGACAGTGTTTTCTAGATAATTGGCTCCGCTAGTATTTTCTGCAACTCAAAAGTACAGCAAAAATCTAGTCACTAACTTGAGTTGTGCACTCAAAGTATTTGACCTTTATTCACTCTCTGGTATTCCCCTGTTCTTTTGTTCATCTGTGTCATTACCATGCCAAGGATCTCTAGTCAGGTACCTGGACCTATTCAAACACAGCTCATAAAAAGCTCAGTATCCCATCCTTCCCCAGCAGGTCACTGTTAGTTCTTTATGCAAGAACTGAACACTGCTGTGTCTCTTTAGTCAGGGCTCTAGCTTCAGACACCTGGCTCCATTTCTGTTCCAAAATGCTTAGCAAATAAATGTGATTGATAACCCTTGATTTTTTTGAAGTACACTAGTTTGTTACATTTAAACCAAGATCCTCAAAAGGCTGATTCCAACTGGCTTTGAGCATGTTGGGCTTAATACAGCAAAATGGAAGGAGTAGCAGTGCTCACAGTCCATGACAGTTCAGTAGTAGAACCCTCTTCCTTTTCATAGCCAGCAACCTGTTAGCTCAAACACAGAAACTTTTGACTGAGACAGCAGCATGGGCCCAACCTATAGGAAATCTTTTTATTGATTATGAGATGACTGGGTGAAGAGCAGTAAGAGGGCAAGGAGCAGAGGGATGGGTAGGGATGGGGGAGATAATATGAACTCCATACTCTCTATAAAGTGAATTTGCTTTCAACTCTATACTGGAATGCCTCATCATGAAAGTTAACCTGGAGAAGTGATGATAAAGCCACTGCAATGTTTACAGCAGTAGGAGAGAATAATGCTGTCCGTGTGGGAAAATGCATGGCCAGGAGCTCATTCAGCATAGCAGAAACTGTTTCAGTAAAGCTGAATACAGTATGAACTGTTTCTGAGAAGCCCTCTGTGGTTCCCACAGTTTACACAGGAACCTGATGGTGCCTGTATATTTATATAATATTTATAGTCATAATTTAAGTTAAAAACCTGAATATATATATATATTTTGTCAGTGGATTTTTTTTTAACCCTGGTTTACCTATCATGGCTTCTGCATATGACAACTTCAAAATGTGCAGTTGTTGTCCTTTCTCCCCCCTGTTAGAGTAACTGTATGAAATTCTGTAAAGCACTTTTGTGATGTTTCCTGTGAAGAAAGCTGAAGAAAATAAATTTATCTTACAGCAGCAAATGAATTTATACCTCCACATTTGTCTCATGCCTGTTGTGTTCACTAATCTCCTCACAGTGATGCTGAGCAATTACAACAGTGACTGTGCCTGATTGCAGCATGCTGGCTGTAAGCATGTTGTTCTAGGAACAGCATGAAATGTGATGTGTGCTGGCTGTGGCGTTGTGCTCTACATCTCTGGCTGTAACAGCTGCTCTCCTCTGCTTCCTCACTGGAGCACTCTCAAGGGCCTTTTTTCCTTCCCTGTATCTGCCTAATGCCAGCCTTGCCCCTGTATTACAACCTAGGCTCTTTCCTTGTTGATGTCCACCGGGGAAGATGGCAGCGCACACAGTGGGTGGTTTGAGGCTACGGATGTATGCATACACGGGTGCTGAGCAGGTAATGGTTGCATCTTCACTTCTGTCCTGTCACACAGATTCACAGCAGCTGCAGGAACTGCATGCCTCAGACACCTCTCCTTCTCTAAAGTTTAGCTCAATGGTGCCAGCCTAGCCCGTAGTTTCTCATCTGCAAAATGGAAAAAGCAGCACTACCCTCCTACCATGGCATCTGCTGATGACAAAGATCGCACAGACACTTGTAGCTCACCTACTAACACACCTAAGCCATAGAGAAAATTTAACTGCAAAGTAGCATTCTGCAGTTAGAATAGGAAATTAACTTTGTATTTCAATGGCACTTCAAACTGTGATTTAAGGCATTAGCAGCAAGATTATTTTTCGCTATGTTCAGAGTGTAGTGTTTGACACCCTCTAACACCAACAAATACCACACTTTTAAGATCAAGAAAAGCAAAGCAAGGATAGGACTGTGTAGTCTTTGTAATTCAACAATGACAATCCTGTCAACTAACCAAGCCTAACTGTTGTAGGACCACAGGTTTCTTGGGCAATGCTTTTGAAAGAGAACCGAAGTCCCTACAGTCACTGACCTCTCTCTGTCCTTTGCAACAGTTCCTTCAAGGTCATCTGCTTGTCAGTGCCTTTCAGAGCTCACTGTTAACCTAGATGCAAAACAGTTGCTGCATTAAAGGAGGAAGAAGAGGCGCAAGTACTGGCCTATACATAAGGCAAGCTGCATTCCTGGGTTTTTCTCATCTGAAAACTCCTACGTCTCAGGTTCCTTGTTCCTTTTCCCCCACCTCCCACAGCAAAGGAATAGCTCTCCCCAACTTACAGGGGAGAGCACAGGGAGCTCCAGGTCTCACTAGGGTGTGGACACTTGCAGCTCCTCCTTTCTTGTGTCCAACATGTTAGTGATGCAAAGCTTTTCTAAATACAGATTATTCAAGCAGCTAGAAAAAATAAAAGATGCCCTCTTCTCCCCCATACACACAACTTCAAAACAAACAATTTTCAAGTACTTTCAGTTCTTACAGGTTTAAGTTAAATAGATTTTAACTGTTACATACAAGCCCTCAGACAGCTCCACTTATCCCATACAACTTGAGTCTTTTTTTTTTTTCCTGTTCAAACAGGCTGCAGCCATTATAGCTGCTTAAATACAGGCTGTAGAGAAGACAGCGCGTCTGATTTAATAAGCACACAGATACGCACTTCTACCCAGAATAGCATAGTTCAACTGACATACATACAGTAACTTCTCAATAAATAGAGACCCGCATCCCACCGTTACTAAAGATTAAATAATTTGTCAAATATTGCGGTAGTCTGGCCAAGAACACTTCCAGCTGTTGAAGACTAACATCTTTGTTGTGCCTCTGTTTTTTGTTGCACATTCAATCAAACAGGAAGCTTGGTCAGACATACTTCACCTCTGAAGTAGTCTCCTCTTTGTAAAATGGAGTTCTTATTCACAAAGGCAGAGCCTCAAACAGAGAGTTTTATAGAAATAATTTATTACAGTCACTATGTACACCCATTATTTGTACCAAAATTTATAAGCCAATTATTGTTTTTGTCTTTTTTCCATTTCCCAAAATTAAATACCAAAAGATCTACGTCTGTTATTCTGTGGCAAATGCAAATGTATTCTTACCAACTGATTATACATTCTCTGCAACACACAGCTGGAAGATGTGTTAAACATCTCACATATCTTAACTGTTATTGTAGGATGGTGTCCCTAAACAAGTCAGTAAAGTGACAGTAATCATAACATTATGGAGACAATGCATTTTTTTTGATGAGTGCTTTCCAAGTTTTTAGAAACTACCAATAACCAAAGCAATTCTTCCTATTAGTATTATGAGAAACTTATTGTAATCTCAAGACAAATTAAAAGTGAAACTCAAAGCTTTTAATTTTTGTAGTGAGAATGAAAAAATATAAATATGAATAAAAAATGTACTAATTAAAAACAGGGAATTTTCTCAGTGTATTCTGGATCGTTTAACTCTGCTCATGTCTCCCATTGCTTTTCTTTTCTGGGATAATCCAGTTCCAAGTTCTTTGTTATTCTGAAGGTAAGACTCAGCTTCTGGCAAGCAGTAGGACTCCATTGGAGGAGGTGGCTCCTTCAGTAGGAAAAAAGAAATTACGTCAAATCTCTGTTTAGCTCAAGGAGATGCTTTCAAGAAGAAAAGACAGTTTCGGTTCTTTTCTTCGACAGAAAGAAAGAAAACGCACATTTCACAACAGCAGTTTGAGCACATTTTACAAGCTCCCTACCCTGCAATAGATCCCATTTCCAGTGCTGGAAACAAGGCTGTCCTCTTACAGCAATTAGCATTTGAAACCAAGCACCAAAATACTCAGCAGAGGCCTTTGTGGCCGCAATTACTGGCAAGACACTACCAGTATGGCAGTGGTCAGTTTCAAAGGCCTCTAATGGCCTGGGTCATTGCAGGTGATGTGCACGACCCGTCTTGTCTCTGCTGGAGGAGCAGAGCACTCTCCAAAAGTGCCCCGGGCATGCACACCTGGATGAGGTAGTCAGCAATGTACTCCGGTTTCAAGCAGTTCACTCCTTGGGCTGCTGCCTCTGCTACGTTAACCCTGGTGTCATCTGGTTTCAGCTTACTGAAGTCAGCAAAGAGATGAGTAGCTTCTTTGAAGAGAGACACAGCATGACCAGAAAACACCTACAGATTAAAACATGACAGACAAAAATGAATTATTTTTGTGTTTCTTCCTTGGGGAAGACATGCATTTCATGGCCTAGGAAGTCATTCAAATTAACTGGCAAACCAATAGGAAATAATATGCCATTTGCAGCTGAGTTCTCTACCATCATGCATACTTCAAGAAAGGTGATCCTCATCAGAGCAGGGCCCAAACATTCCATCCTAAAATCCCTCCACCACTACTGACTTCTGCATGACCATGTGCAAAATGAAGATACCACAGTTTTTTTTTTCTCCCACCCACTGACCGTGTCTCAGCTATTCTGTGTAAGCAATTTTGGTTAAGACCTTTAACTAGCATGGACCACGGCCCAGCACACAGTTTAGAGATGGTACCAATACCTACAAAAACAATGTAAAACAACGTATTTGATTAGTTTTTTCAAAAAACCTACATACTTTCGCTCCTCCTGACTGAAGAAGGCGCCTGAATCCTGCTTCCTTGCTTTGATCAACATTCAGGATCACTTTCCAGCCACTGAAGGCCCCCTAGACAAAAGATTCAATTTAGCCAAAAGGATGTTAGTACTATCAAAGGTTTAACATATCTACAATCTGCCCCTCCCAGTAATATCTGGCAGATCAAGATTTGCTGTCATCTAGTTTTGTCTTTTTAAATATACTTTAAATATTACTCCCTGCACTGTATTATCTACTCAGTTACAGTAACAGCACTGTAGCAGCAATACAGCACCTAGGGCCAAGTGGTTGTCTCATACAAGCACTTACTGCTGTTTCCAAGTAGGCAAGGGGTACAAAGGATCTGTGTTACAAGCATTCATTTAAAAAGCACTATTGTAAAATACCTGCAAATCAAGTATTACCCTGATGTGATTGACACATTGGCAGTGTTTCTACTTTCTGTCGAATACTCAACCCCTTTTGCAATGTCTGGTTTTACAGAGGAGTTAAAAAGGACTTTGGGAGCCCAAGTCCCACTTTCAAAAATCTCACTGAAAGACTGTGGAACTTGCACTCTTAAAAAAAAATAAATAAATAAAATAAAAAAAAAAATCACACAAAGTGCTTTTGGAAAGGCCAATCTTGGCCAGCCAAGTTGTTTAAAGCACCCTGGTATGGTCACTGCTAGAGCTATACGAATGCTGTCCTGAGTGCTGTACTGTCACAGCACTAAATTTGGAACTGCGGCTGCCAGTACCAGTTGTGGTCTCCCCAATAAATCAAGTTCAGGAATCAGAGCTCTGAAGCATAAAAACCAGAAGCTTAGTGACTGGAGGACATTTACATACACTAGTAGCCATGTTCTAGCTTTCCAATCATGAACAGTGGTTCAGGAGGAGATTAAGACTTTTACTAACATACCAGCATTAGAAGCCTTTTAAAAACAAAATTATTGAACTAGAACACACCCAGCTAAGCCACTTTGTTCTTAAGAAAAGGGCAGCTCAACTTTCCCTGCCAGTTAAGTTTCTAGGTTTGTCGGTGACAATCCCTGTACTGCCCACCCACACCATACCACTTACATTACATGAGTGTCTAAATACCTCAACAATACCAGTTTCTTGCCTTCCTTTATGAATTTTTTTCCTCCACCTCATGGCTGCGAGTGCTAGTTTCTTTTGGTTTACATTGATTCCAGACAAAACATTAAGTATGGAATTATTTCCCCACTCATAATCTTCTTCCTAGAGCAATCATAAGCTTGAATTACAAAGGAACCCTGCCAAATTCACCAGCAGAAAATTAAAAAACAGAACAAGTCTCAGCTCACTCTAGTTTTGTATATTGATTCTACCTGGCTAAAGCAGCTCTGTTTAAAATTACAGGTATGGCTCTGAAATGAACACATATATCTCTTCCACAAATACAGAGACTCTGGCTTTCCCTCCTCCCAGTTTTAAAATCAACTCATGTTTTCTGTGACATCAATCACATTGTACACAACCAAATTCCTCTTGCAGTTATCTACAATAAAATTCAACAGCAGTGCAAAGCAACTCACTACTTTGAACACCATCTAATCTGCATTTCTACAGTTTCTTCCAAAACAATAAAGTTGTTCTTATACATAAAGATATGAACCAGCCTACTGGCATTATTTTGAAGTGAGCCTGGTAAACGGGAAAGAAATGCTGGACCCAGGAGAACTGTGACACAATTATTCAGTAAGGTAAGGGACTGGAAGAGATCATGTTCAAAATGTTTATGTACATGGTTATAGCGTTGTATCATTTAAAACAAGTATGTTCACTAACTGAAAAGATCAGTATTTAGTTCCTGGTGTAAGAAAATCCATGTGAATTTTCACTGGTGTCAGCTGAAGTTACCGAAGGTGCTTAAAAGCTTCCATTTTCAGAAGAAACTACTAAGTACGGTTATTTCATTTGTCCTGTACAAGAAGTTTGCTCAAGGACTGCTTTTCAGAGAAAAGTTGGCCAAAAATTTCTCAAACTTCAACTCCTCTGAAAATCCCAAGGTTGGGCACCCCAAACTGCTAATCACTTTTGAGAAGTTATTCCTTTCCTGGCAGTACAAAATAAAAAATGAGAGGTTTAACATATCATTGCTCAATAATAAGGTCACATGCCTGAACAAAGCAGCCAGCTCCTCTGCATGCCTCTAGGTAGGAACGATGAAGCACCCACTTCCCAGCTGCCATCGAGGCCAAGAATTTTTCATTTCGTAGAGGATGTCCCACAACAATGTGTGTGCAACTTGGATCAAAGCACTGTTTCTCAAGCACTACTCCACCTTGGAACAGATGAATGAATTTGTTTCAAATTAATTAAGGGTCAGGCAGTACAACATAAAGGATCCCTCAAAGTGGGAATTATTTGAATTTAGACAGAAATACACTTAACTCAAATTTACATAGAAATATTGTCATTGACAGGACTTGGCCAGAAGCTGGCAAGGAAGGAGGGGCAATCAGGAAAGAGTAGCTCTGTTAAAAAGAAGTGCCAATGTAACAGAGGCAGGAAGAGACACCAGAGCACAGTAGTTCTTAGATACTCCAGCAGTAAAGAATGAGGCTGCTGTGGACATAACTAAAAGAAAATGCCAGCAGACAAAACCATGGCTGTTTTATGGCAAAGCTGATAACTCACATAATAATAATACATTCAAAGAATAGCTCACAAGTACAGAAAGCTGTAAGATTTGAGACCTCAAATCTGGTAAGTCATTAACAGAAGCCTTTTCTTTTCCTAAGAGCCACAGCTGACCAGCTTACAGACCCATACTATTCTGTGCATTTCACAAATATCTGTTACCTAATTCCTCAATCAGATGGCAGTAATCAAATCGTTCTTGAGGATTAAGAGAAGACAGCTGAAATTTACGCTGTTTTTCTGGTTCTTCATCAGCCTTCTCATCTTCCGCTACAGTCTGGAAATACAATAACAGATTTTGAAAATATGACAGAAAGATTAATTTGACAGCTGACTATTTCTCTGCCAAACATTCTGGGTTATTTTTATATTAAGTTTTCTTTTAGCTAGGAAAAGCAGAACCAAACCTGTCAACCACTTGACAAAGGCTTAGATCTTATCAAACCAACATTAGGCTCCTACTTAACATCCTCTTGGTTCCCCTTTTCTTCAAGGCACAACTGAACCAATCTGTCATAAAAACTAATCCTTCATTCATATGCACTGAATGCCTAGTTAAACACATGAAAAAAAAATGATCACCCATCTATCACACTGCCCTATTCACTCAGTCTTCCTGTAACTTTGGGGGCCTTTTATACATGTTCACCACAGCTTACCTATTAGCATGATACTTTATGCCTCTGAAGACACACAGCTGCTGAAAGTTTGAGCATCAATTGATACATGGTGAGGAAAAGACTAAAAACTTGTTTTCCTAGCCCCTTCTAAGTTCACCATAAGATGGTATAATTTTAAACCAGGCATTTGGCAGAAAGAAATTCAGTTTGTACTTGAGCACAAGTTCCAAATACTTCCAAGGAAACTAGGACCTAATTTTTTTTTCTATCATCATAACATGGTTGAAGGAGTTCGGATAGTACAGATAGTAACTCTTCACTCCACAGCATACCTTAGCATCACAACAAGAACGATTTTGGTACAAAATACTTCTGGACAAAACGCATAATAAAGTAATGAAGTTTCAGTCTCAAAAACATCATCTGTTCGAAATCTTGGGCGGGGAAGGGGAAGGCGTTAGAAGCAGAACTGCACAGAAGTAATTCATTTAAGTATTTTAAATGCAGACATTCACCTATTATACATTGCTTTCAGGTTCAAAACTTTTTAAAGAATAGCTACACCTCTCAGAAAACATATGATCACAAACATTTCTGTACATGACACACCTTCTCTCTGGGTTGTGGTGCCACAGGAGGGTTAGCCAGTGGGAAAGCAATGCTGGGGGCCTGCGGAGTGGGAATCAAGTTATCTTCTTTAATGGGCGTTTCAGGGTCTCTACATACAGGATTCTTTGGACCTTCAATCAAATCTCCATCCCCAGCCTCAGGAACATCTGTGAACAATACAGTATTGTTGCATGACTTGTCTTTGGCTGAATACAGTTATGGGTAAAGCTGAAAAAGGTAGCTATCGTAAATGGACAAAAAACAATTGCTGCTGCAACATCCACACTCACATTTCAACAACACTGTCTTTCTTCAAGATGCACTTCTCTATTACCACAAAGCACCAATTGCAATATTGCAGCCTCATGCTCCTGCATGTCTTGTCTTGGGAAGAAGAAAAACCTCAAATCGCTTAGACTAAATTGCACTGATTCAGATGAACCAAAAATCAATTGAATACACTTAGCTGATTTTCCCCAATCTTCTCTACAACAAGGTCAGTTTTCAGGAAGACTGTTGCTGCAAGTAGAAACTCTATAAAGGGGAATATGGGGCAGAGACCAAAGGATTCCACTATCTCTCAGCAGGCAGAAGTAGGAACAAAGCAAAACCAGATGCAAACGACAAACCTACGCTGCTTTCTTAGTCCTGGCTATAGAATAAAGATTTCAAAAAGAACAGGGAAGATAAATAGAGGATCTTGACTGAATCCTGACCTAGAAATGCCCATCAACAGCTTTGAGACACGTTTTGGGGGCTCATGGGTATCTTCCTTCTGTATCCCCAGTTTTCACCTATGATTATTTCCACTACAGTTAAAAGCATTCTGTTACTGGTATGCCTATTTGAATTCCACTGTACCAATCTGAATCGTTATCTGTAACCCAGCTGGGGTTCCAAATACAAGTTTGCAAAACATTTCCTAAAGCTGATGCAGGTTATTTTTAGACAAGCGCTGCCTGAGTGTTTGACCACAAATGGCAACCGGATAGGAAAGCTTCTCCTAAACAAACAGCAACACATAATGGAGCTCGCAAAGACGTAGTTATGATTGTTCAAGAAATGCCAACAATGCTCACTATTTTTTTTTTAAGTAGAATTCCGATCCATTACAAATACCATTGTCTTTTTAAAGCCCCAAAGATCAGACTGATGCTGTAGTAAAGAACGAGTCTATTGTATTTCTGATCTTACCTATACCAGCAATCTCTGCATCAGCTAAGGATTCTTTGAAGGCAGACTCATCCATGTTCTTATTGATGTTACTCTGAACTTGCTCAGTGTACTGGGAAGGACTGTTAGGCCACTGAAAGTTGCTGACAAGTCTTGCTCTCTCCTCCCTTGCAGTAGGATCATCCCAGATGATCTGCTCACTCTGTGATGGCTCTGTGTTTAGATCTGTAAGTGCTTGCCGGGATTGCCTGTGGAACAAAAAGAATGGATGTCTTAAAATATGCCTTTACTGTACAGAAGACTGCAATACTTGAAGACAGTGTACGTAAGGACACTGTAGGCAGAACAGTATAAGAATAAATGCAAATCAATACCTTAGAGCTTCCAAGACCCTACTGCGGCCATTTCGCACAGATCGTGTGCCATCAGGGGTGGTTGGTGAACCATCAAAACTGTTCCTTGAGAGAGATCCTCTTTGTCCTTGTGGTTTCACTATTGATGTGGCAGACATGATCTCCTGCAGCTGCCTTTGGAAATTCTCTCTCATTTCTAGGGTTTGAGTTAACACTTCAAGAGAAGAGACAAAGCCCACAAAATCAAGACTTTTGTATTGTAACTAGGGAAGAGTAATAAGAAACTGAGTCAACTTTTTCCCTATCAGGGCAAAAACATTAAGGAGAAAACAAAAGTCTAGACAATCCATGTATGCACCAAGTCACCCATTCCTGAACACAAGCAGGAATTCCCAATGGGATCACTTTTGAATTTGCTTGGGTACAGCTAGATCTGGCTTATATCTACAATTCTCCTGCAATACATTTATTTACATAACACAAAAACTTATACTCTAAAATAATGTTATTTCCAGGTTAAAGATGAATTTCAGTGTTTTAAAAACAAAGAAATGGCAACTAAGTAATTTGCAATGGACAACCACCATCATCTTATGGGCTGTCAGAGCGTTTAAAATAGAGAGCCTTTTTCTCACTTCTAGCACCAATAAAGCCTAGCAGGCTGTACTCAACTGGGATGTAAATATGATCACTAAAGCTTCCAGATCTTAACATACAGAATAGCACCTGAAACTGTAAAAGGCTCATATAGTTTGACATTGCACAACTATTTTGAAAATAAAAAATGATTTACATTTACCTCCTTTGGCTTCGCTTGCTACAATTTGTTCTACTCCTGCAGGGACTGTTTCCTTTATTTGGTCAGTAGTTACACCATCTTCAGCATCATCTTCATCCACTGGAATAATCTACAAATAATTAAAACAAGTAAAATTCTCAAACTCATGCCAGAAGTTGTGGGTTTTGTCTTGTTCGACGCTCGTGCAAATTCCAAAGATTAATAAGGTTGCCCCAGAATAATCTAACCTTTCTTTTACCACAAGGACAGTAAGACAGTGAACAGCATCAGTGACAACACCTACTCTGCAGTCTAAGTACCTGCTAAAAGACAGTTTGCACCTGGGATCTCTTGTTCACCTACAAGAGAAGGCTACATCGTTTCAAATTTGGAAAGCTCTTCTAATCTCAGAAGGCCGGGCCTTCCCTCTTTCCCCCTAGGAGAGGAATATTACAAATGCAGAAAAACTGGAGGTGTGTCTGTTATAGCTACCGTTAATTACTAGCTAAACCTGATCCACAGCATCACTGAATATGCATCAACATTATCCATTATTATGGTAACATAACAGATAAGGGAACTGAATTCCAATCACTCTGCAGAACACGAACTTGTATAACACTATACCTCATTTTCCTCGGCTGGTTTTCCAGTTGATGGAAGTATACTAGAGGAGGGGAATCTGGCGTCATGCACTGCACTGATGTCCAGGCTCATTTTGGGATTGTAAGTGTGAGGAAAGAGAGACTCGGGAAGCCGTTTATACTCCTGGGCACACTGTAACAACATTAATTAACATAACAAAGATGAGAAATTGGGTGAAAAGTAAGAGAAATTGCACATCTAAACATGGGAAAAGTGTAATAAAGACATCACTGCAAAAAGTACACAAGATAAAAACAGAGTGCGCATTCTGAGAAACACGTAGCAAAATGCTAAACAGAAGAGAGAGTATTTTTTCCTCAAGGAGAAAGTCTAAACATTTACATTTGCCAACGGGACAATATTTGGCAAGCTACCATTCAGAGAAAGCTCAATCAAAACCTATTGAATTAGTAGCAGTTTGGGGTTTTTTTCCTCCTTTTTGTCAATTTTTAGCTCGTCTTTTATGAGGTAAATCACTGAAAATTGATTGCTCAATTTAAAAACTCAAAGCAAGATGCAAAACATCAATTTCTCTATGCAATCAGTATTAACTCAAACAGAAATTAACTGCCATATAGCTGGTTTTGCTTCCATTTCCATTCAAAAGGAAATGGCAGCAAAGTAACACTTTCCAAAAGGAAACTTCTGCTCCATACCTCTAAAAGCCAGTGTTCTGAAACAATGTGTATACCCCTTTCTTTAACAGATCTGTACTCCTTGTTGTTGTCATTTTGTCCTCCCTTGTATATGAAGTGCGTTACTGTTTCATCAAAGCACCATCTAGTGGGTGGGGGAAACGGGGGAGGGATTAAAAAAAAAAAATAGAGTCAGGTACAACTTCAAGACATCACTTCCTACCAAAAATTATAAGAAATCCCTCACAGAAATTGTTCTATCCCTTATGCATGTTAAAATTTTCTTTTGCCTACTTTGCTATAGCTAAAGGATTAGCCTGATTTTTTAATCCAGAAAGACTGCATTCTGTTTCAGGATAGAAAAATTTCAAGATTTTTTTGAAAGCATTCTTCAGCCTTTTTTTTAAAAAAAAAAGTAAATGCAGTTCCAAATCAGCTTTATCAATAAGTTGTGTGACCTAAAAGAAGAAAGCTTTTTCTTTTATTGACATATTGAGCTACAACTGGAATACTGATCCCTGAAGCTCCAAACAAATAAAATGCAGGCTTCTAACACTTAAACTGATAAAGAAATGTATTTGTTATATAAAGGAATAGAATAGCTTTAACATTTCTAGGCTGCTACCAAATGTAAGGGCAACATCCTCATCCATGATAACATTTATCATGGAATCAGTGACAGACTATTTAAATCAGATTCAGTAAAGCAGAATCCTGTCTTAAGTCACAAAGGTTAGCTGGTAGTTTCTCTTACTGAGAATCTGTGCGTTTGGGGTTTTTTTTGTTTGTTTTGTTTCTTTGCTTAGGCAAGATTTAGCCATGCTTACAACTTGTAAAATAATTAGTTTTGAGCAAGAGGCATACCAAACAATTAAAAAAAAAAAAAAAAAAAAGGAAAAAAAAAGAAAAAAGGAGAGAGAAATCTAAACTGGAAGTAAATTTTAAAAAGTCAAGGAAGTTTCACAGCTTTTCTTCCTTTTCTTCTTTTTTGAAGAACACTTTTCTGCAATTATGGAAAACTTATTTCAGGACAAACAGACTTTCTAAGACAGACTTATCAGGAATACAGAGACAGGAAAAAGAAGGTCTTATTTTGCATTAGAAACAGATGGCCCTACTTTGCAATAGAAGTTGATCAACACGGTGAAATGTAACGTTTACCTATAGCAAAAGGTCACCTAGATAAGGATATTAGAATGCCAAGACTCAAATTTATTAGAAGTCACATCAGTGTAGAAGTTCAGAAACTATTTGCATTAGCTGATACCTGTAGTCTGCCCCAAGAGAAGCTGCTATTGCATTCAGCTCACTTTGCTTCTTACTAAATTTTTTACTAACACATATAACAACATCGGCCAAAGGCTTGGAATCATCTTCTTGTTCAAGCTGCAGAGAGAAACAGGGAAGAGTTATGTTTGGAACACTTCTATATTATTATATTTTATATAACAACAAAACGACGATAAACAAGTTTTCCCTATTTTTGCTACCACAGTCTCCCTGGTGAAAAGAGAGCACTATCATCATTCCATGCATGAGGAATCAAAAGACAGGAGATTCATCTCAGCCAGTCTCCCCAGAACACATTCCACTCTTCCCTTAGCAGACTGAGCACTTCCTGAACACTGAAATGTGACTGATCAAGTCTGCACTGGGGTGAAAAGGATGAGAATAAGGAGCTACAAAATAAGCCTTCCCTTGCTGAATGCTATTTGCTTTCTTACTCCTTCTCTACAAAATATAATGTACATGGCAAGCAGTACATAAATGCTCCCGTTTCTCCTGCTTCTTTTTTCTGTTTTCTCTCATTAAGATAGGTTAGACATTCATACAAGAAAGCAAGCAGATGAGGACAGAAGGGGCAAGACAACTACTAGAAAGATGAACATAATGTATCTTTATAAGGGGGTAAGCAACTGATTGCATCTTGTGCCTGCTAGCAAATAGAAGAACAGCACCTTACAGAGGATAGCAAAAGAAGAAAGATGCATCAAAAACGCAGTCTAAACTTTAGTCCGAGACAAAACATTTAGCCCTGTTCAACTCCCATCCTGATACCAAAAGATCTGTATAGATATGTATTTATATATCACAATGCTTAGCAACTGCTTAACATTCAGGACAGTAGAACAAACAGTAGAATAAGCTTTTAAAATTCCTCCTTGCCTTCCAGAAGAAAGCCTTCTACTTCTAGCTTACTTTCCTTCCATTGCCACTGAAGAACATGTAATCATGTGGCTTTCTGTCCAAACACATCACAAAGCAATATGAAGATTATCACAATTCGCAAATTCCATTATAACTTACAATCACAAAATTACAGTATTTTCTCAACGAAGCCTATGCTCCAAAAACTCCAGAAACAAAACTTCCTACCACTTCTGGTTGTGCAGCCTTCAACTGAGGACTGGTAGTAAGAGCTACCGTATACCGCGTGCTGTTTGCCAGAGCCAATTTCAAGTTTCTGCCAATGACTTCAGAGAGAGGTGTACTCAACTTCCTGGATTTTTGACAGAGACCTCCTGGAGTTTCCAAAGCTGCCAGAGCATCCTACCAAGAAACAAGCAACTAATTGACTTACACGAATGCACTACAACATTCTTACTCAAGAGCAAGTTTCACATCCCCAGTCTGTGGTAGGATTTCATACTCATAAACCACAACTGTGTATTACAGTAGCAGCCAGCAAGTGCAACTGGAATCCCATCACATAAAAACAGTACAAGACAATCTAGATCTTACAGTCTGAATAAACAAAACTTATAATAATATAATAATTAATAAGCAAAAAAAAAGAAGATGGGAGAAGATTATTAGTATCTCTCCACTATGTGAAAAGAGAATGCAGATAAGGCAGTTTGCTCAATCTCAGGTAGAAAAGCCAGGAGGCAAACTCAGGAATTCCTAGACCCACACCAATACTTTAACTTTTTAATACCTGACCCCAGAAAAGTTTCATATGAATATGTGCACCTTTAAAATGCTGAGAGCTTTCTATTACCCTTTTTTAAAATCAGAAATTTTGGTCTAAAATATCTTGTTTTTGAAAATTATCTATCAGTGCTAAACTGACAGACTTCTAAAGGGAGAGATCCATTTTCATGAAGCAGAACTAAGAACTCCTAGGATTTTTCAGGCTTTGTAATACATGTTCTGTCTTGCTGAGGAAAAAAACCTCCTTGTAGGAACTCAGTACTTTCACCTTTTATTTAAGGCCTCAGAAATGAAAAACAAACTGAAGACTTCCCATGAATACCTGAGTCATTCAAGATATATTCCAGCATAGATATTTCTAGTGTCAGGGATTTTTTGTTGTTGCTGTTGCTGTTGTTGTTGTTGTTGTTGTTATAAGGCTAATAGTTTCTGAAACCCATGAAAGACTAGAAAAACTAAAAAAACACAATCTGTTTTTCAATTTGTAACCCTCCTTTAAAACAAAATGGATTTTTTCCACCTTCTCACTACACCTTTGGGTTAATAAGTATGAAAGGGAGAATGTCCACAATTCTCTCAGTCACTGATCAATACCATAAATGAAGTCTAATAAAAATCATTTGCAAAAGAAGAATAAAGGAATGTCTAGGGAGAAAAATAAGTTCAGTAATAGCTATAAAGCTATTAAGTTAAAATGTATTGTGAAAAAAGTATTTCATCACAAAACAAGTAAGCATTTGTCCTCTAATATCTGGAGGAATTACAACCCTTCTAGTTACATTTCTCAGACTTCAGATGTAAAGAGACAGTTTGTGTTGCATGTGAGGTATAGAACACATGAATATATGTTGCAATAGGCACAAAAAGAGAAGAACATCATAGCATCCACCAGTCAATAAATTTAGTCCACATGTCACTAGCTAAAAGTATGTATAAATAAATGGAGCCAGTTTTCCTTGCTTTATTCAAAAAGGAAAGGCTATACGTTAATGGCATAAGAAGGCTAAGCATGGGTTTCTGTGCAGTTTCAAACTTATGCACATCTTTAAGCCTACAGCCTCTACTAATTTAAAAAGTTGCAAAGAAGCTCACCTTTACATCAAAAGAAGGCTTGAATAACTTGTCTTTGGAAAGAAATTTCGATGGTGTATCAAGGTGTAAAGATGGTTCTTTCTGTGGCAGTACCGCTTCTGCAAAAGGGGCTGTCTTCTTCCCAATATGGTGAGAGATTACAGTTTGGAAAGCTTTGCTCTGGAACCTGTTGATATCAAGAGGGGTCACAGCTGGCTTTTTTCCGGCTTCAAGGAGATAGGTAGGTTGTTCTGGAGAACCAGGAGAAGTAACAGTTGCTGGCTTCTTGCCAGGCCGAGCAACAAAGCTCTCCTTATCTTTAAAAGGAACAAAGAAAACAAACAAGCAATATAATTTTAATTTTGAGCACAGATCTTGCATGTATTTTTATTTAAAGGACAGCTTCACTCATCTGAGCTTTTTTTTTCCTTGAAAAAAAATTAACGCTCCCAATAAATGTTCTGAAATGAGGATAGGATTGTATTTCAAGAGCCAGTATCAAAAATGCCTTTTCTAGCATATACTAGTCTGAATTACATTGCTACTGAGCTTGACCTAGAGCATCTAAAAATGAAAGAGCAACCTCTGTCCTACTCCTACCATTTGTAGCTCTGTATGTACATATATACATACATGTCTATACAGCAACTATCAAAACAGCAATTGGTTACAAGCTTGGTTACATCGTTTTACAGCTACTGCAATATTAATATAAAATAGACCCTTCCATCTCAACTTAAAAGTAACTCCTACTCCCTGGTTCTTTACTTTTCATGCAACATAATTTTCCTTTATATTCATGATTCTGAACTACATCCCCTTAGGCCACCACATACAGTTCCAACTTTGGATCAACAGGACCAGATTTAGCCATAAATCAGCTCTTAAAGCTTATGCATTGCAAACACCAATAAACACAACTCATCTTTATGGTTCATTCAAAAAATTAGTTAGAATTATTTTACATTTTACTGCTCAATCATTTTCCCCCCACTTTCTTCCTGGAAAGGCAATATATAGGTGAGACATGCTAGTGTCTACGTAAATTTTTGTTCTCTGACTAAACAACCCACGTAATTAATTTACAACTACATTGGTAAAATTAATCTGCTAACATTCAATATTCATCAGTACAGTCCACTTTTTAATATGAATAGAAAGTTGCCAAATGAAAGGCATGAAATAACTGGCCAGGGGCTGAATCATCAGCAGATGAAGAAGCACGAATGACAGAATGGAGGGGCATCATGTAATTGCAGATGAATGAGTATGAAGTCCTAAACTGGATCTACCATCAATTTCCACACAATCTGCCAAGTAGCATATGGGTCAACGGACAAAGCTGAATCACTGAGCTTGATTCTCTACTCACTGATAGCCACAAGTCTCTGCTGGCTCCAAGAGACTTTCAGTGAAAGTGCATTATCATTTCTCTAATCATAGCTCAGCTCAGGGAAAAAAAAGGAAAAACCTCCAAAACTTAGAAAAACATTTTTTAGTTTTAGTATTTTAGGGATCAAAAATTACATTACACTACCTTTCCTGAACAGATTAATGGCACAATCATACATGATAATTTTCCCTAGCTTGCTAATAACCAACCTTCAGCATCTGTGTTTTCAACTAAAAACTTGCTTTCATCTGCCCTCTTTCCTGTCCTTGCAGACTGCAAAAGCCAAGCTACGGTGACTGCGGGCAAATTCCACTTCTTTGCAGCTTCATACTTGGAACCATCCGGCTCTTTCACCACAAGGTGGGTACTGGCAAACATTCCTTTTTTTGCATTGGCTCTTCGCACAAAGAATTCTTGTACTCTAAAATCAGATCAATAAAATATTCACTTAGTCATAAACAAGATTAACCTAAGGAAAATTTATAATACTATAAAATACATTCAAGCAATGGAAGACTCAGTAGAATCATCTCAGGCTATGCCACTTAGCACTGCACAACCTAACCTACACCTACAAGCAAGAAAACAAAAACCAAAACAAAAAAAAAACCCAAACCCCAAACACCCCAGCAACGAAAAACAACAAAAAATCCTGTTAAACAGTAACGTTTTGCTTCAATCAATATTGAAAACATATCACTTCACATACTCTGGATGCCCCCACATAGGATCAGCACATGAATTAGACACGGGAATAACATTCTTCTACAGGAACGATGGGACAGGCTAAATTCCTTTCTTGAGCCAATAAGCATCATTTCCAAACAAGTTTTCTTTACATTAATTACAATTTTCTCCTATCATGAGGGAGCTAGCTAATATTCCAGATGATAGCAGGACTGAACACACTAGCAAAGAGTTTAGTTCAAACAGACTACAAAGCAAATCAAAATGATACTCTGTGACCAACTTGCACAGCCTTTCCATTCCAGGATTAAGTCTGGATTAAGTCTCAAAGATCCTGCTGAATTGGGAGCAAATAATTCATCATCCCAGCCTCTAAGGGTGCACTACTTATGAGGCTGGACTGGACATTACTGAACTAGAGGAAGAATGAATGGCGCTCCTACACCACTCCATGCAGTCTCCTCCTATTTCAAGCAGCAGTGTTATTCAATACCCCTTTCACAAATATATCACCTCAAACCACCTGGGCTTCCTATGCCAATTACATATAGATTTAGGAAAAGACATCACAAAAATAACCCTAATTCCTTAATCAACAGGTTGGCTCCATTTCTGCGTCCAAAGCACACTTTGAGACACACAGTTTTTGTCCAGACAGCCTAAATTCTGTCTAAATGCCTATGATTAGTTCACAGAAAGAACTGCATAGCTTTGAAGAGCAATTCAGAAGGCCTGATAACTACAGCAGAGCAAAAAGTTACTGAAAGTCAGCCAGCAGGAAATACAAGACTTGAGGGATTTTGCTAGAAATTGATCTGTGTGAATAGAAAATACAGGCTTCTCTAAAGGACAGGGAAATAAAGAATCATATAATAACATCTCATTGCTTCACCACTAGGTTTTGTGAGTAAACAGAATCCAAAGTAGCTTTACCTCTAGTTTTTGTTAGTTCTGTAAAAGAAGAAATAAAATGAATAAAAGATTTAATCACATTGGCTGTCTGACAACAAGAATAAACAGGGATAGGAGACATACCTTGCTCCTAGCAATCCTGCCAAGTAAACCAGGGAGTCTCTCTCTGCACCAGTGAACTGGCTAAAAGAAAGAACACAGTCTTCCAGAGGAGTGACTCCTTCCATTACTGGGACTGGTGTGAACAGTGGACTGGATTGGGGATCTAAAAGCAGCTGCTGTTCCACACATGTTATCTTAAAGATGATGAAATAAATAAAAATGAAAATCAAGCCAAATAACAACAAAAATTAGCAATATTTCAACAACTGCATCACAGCATTTATGGACTTAATAACAGGCAATCCTGCTTCTACCGTTAAACTTGAGACAAATTATTTCACATACAATCAAACAAGTTCTTTTCTAGATCATTTCAAGGTTTGATGTACTAAAGCATTATTCACACTTTTCAATTACTACTCTTAAGATTCTGGAGGCTCCCTTAAAGTATCTGAGGGTTTGCATAATTTAGTTCACAGCCCGTTTTCTAGTACTGAAAAACAGTAAGTCACAGAACAGTTTTTAGTCTATGTCATATGCATTTTCTGGCTAAATATACTTAATTTTTTTTCAACTTGAGCTAGAAAGCTGACTTGCTTTTCTGTCACAGCACGGAAAAATCTGTGGAAAGCATGAAGCATGAGAAAGCAAGCACAAACATATCAAATAAAATCATTATTAGTCAGCTGCTCCTTCAACAGCTCATTATTTAGAGAAAATGCTGCCAGGGCCTCATATGAGAAATCTTTGTGTCATTAAAGTCTTATTTAACAAGACTGTACAAAATAAGTGAAAGATGAACAATACCTCAAAGAAGCAGAGGCATTAAAGCACACTTCTGTTTAGTACATTTCAGATGAAACCAGGCTTAATCTCTCAATATCTCATTTACATATAAATCAGGAGTAACTCTTCAGGCTGACAAGACATTTCTCTAATGCAGATACCTGTTTAACTGCTGAACTGAAGGCTTAACTCCCTTACCAGCCACGTATTAGTAACAACATCTCCAACAGTTGGCTTCACAGTGCACCCCAACAAGGGTACCACAGCATAGTCTGCAATGGTTCTGCTTTGCGGCAGCACAATTTTCCCAGCATTCTCCTTTATAAGACCTGCAAGGCAGGACTCATCTTCTTCACCAAAACCCAAAAGAAGAAATCTCTTTCTGACAAATAAGTGTCCTTCAACCAGTGCAGAAGCCTCTCCCAAGGAACCATTACACACAGAAGATTGATTCTCTTCTTGAACAGTCAAGTGAGTAACATCATTGAAGTTACCAGATGTTAGTTTTTCAGCTTCAACTGAAATAAAGAATAATAACAGTTTGACAAAAATGGCAGACAACTCAAAATAGTTTCACAAAGAAGTAACAGAATCCTAGTAGTCTGTTGTTTTCAACCAGGCTTTAGTTAAAATGTGTTCTACGTGGGTCTCTTCAAATTTGGTTTCTCACACACAGAAGTTAACCCATTAATGTGGCTAGCTTTAAGAAGTAAACACTGCAAAACTCAAGTTTCAACTGCTATACAAATAAATTATAATTATGAGCAGCTAAGCTTCCTATGTCATGCTTAGCCTAGAACCTACCTAATGTAGAATCATTATTTACATATTGAGAGAGGAAGTCCTCTTCATCAGCTTTCTGGTGTTTTATAATGTTCACAGCGTCTTTCTTCAAGAGACTGTTGTTTTTGGGAAGAATCGACTTTATTCCAGGTTGCTCCAAAATTGGATTTTCTATCAGCTGGTAGTTTAGAGGAATATATTGCTCCACTGGAAGTAGAAAGCTTTTACTGAATGAGTCCAGCAACCATTTTGCTGTCACTACATAAGGCCTACGAAATAAAGTGTTATACAAGTAAGTTACAGCAGGTTTCAGGGCTGCGTTTCTTCTTCCCCACTCTACAAGCTACTAGTATATTCATGCATCTGAAGTTTCCAACTCCAACACTAAGCAAGCCTTGTGCACTCTACAGAACTGAAGATTTCTTAATTCTTTCAGTCTGAGAACACAGAAATTCCTATAACATAATTTGTACCTGCCATTGCTGGTTCACCAAATCCTTCCTCCACAATATATTAAACACCACTGGAGACAAAAGCAATTAACATATAAGAATACTTATTTTCTACTGACTGAGATGATTCATGGCTACCAAAAAACTGCAGTACAAAAGCATGCGAGAATGAATATGTGAGAATGTTCCTGTGAATGCAACTTTAGCAGTCTTGTCATTTAAGTCAAGAACCATTTAGAATTTTCAAAACAATACATGTTTTCTTGTTTATGGGGGTGTGGGGAAGAGCAATAATGCAGAAATGGCCCTGCAGCAATATAGTTATGAGAACCTGTGAGTTGTCTTGTCCAAGAAGTGTTTCAGCTCGTCATTATGTTCCCCTAAAATGACATGGGTGACATCTTCATTAAGTTGATTAAATCGAACACCACCACCACAGTTAATAAGCCTTCTCATCTTATCTAACTTCCTGCCACCAAAGCCACACAGATAGATCTACAAAGAGAAACAAGGCGACAATGAAGGGCTTTTAACTTTTTAAGTACGTTATTTTGGTATAATTTGTTATGCCTGCTGCAGAACACACCCACAGAAGTGATGTAGCTTCTGCGATACAGCAAAAAACAAAGTAATTATTCCAGTTCTAAATGCTTATCTTTGCACATTAACAAAACTTGGATATCTACCAACCCCCAGCCAAAGCTTATGCATGGAAGTTGTATGTCATGACAAAAATTAAACCATTCTTGAACACATTCACTATAGCATTTAAAATATATATAGAGACATACTTATATGTTTACATAGATACACATATCTTTATACATCTCCAGCTACACCACGTGACTTGAAATAAATCATGCATTTACTACTGATAAAGGAAACATAATTTACTCCAGCAGCAACTGCCAGTGCCTCAAAACTAGTTACTTCCATAGGGTAAGACTGAACATTTCAAAGTTTCATTGTTAAACATACTCGACATCCATCTAGTAAATCTTCAGGGGCTTGAAAAGAACTTATATCCAAGCTTCCCAGCTCATCAGGAGAAGGATCCAGCCTGCTGCTCATAACAGAACTATATGCAGTTTCATTTACACCACTCAAATTGATATTGGAAATGTGGCTGACGTCCGAAAGAGTATGATCTTTAAATAAAATTAAAGAAAAGCATTAGTTTTTGCTTGTCTCTCGCCACTAGTTAACCAAACAAAATACAAACTGTCACATAGGATTTTGTCATGCTATAAGGAAAGGCAAAGCTGAAAAACAAAATATTAGATAAGTATACCCTTAGTTAAACCAAGGGTTTTATTTATGCATAAATTCAGCATGGTTTTATTATTAGCAACCATGCTTACACAATTTCCATTTATTCTTAAATGGAAATCATCTATGAGGCAATAGCCACTGAGACTGGCCAATTTCTAAAGATTTTATTCCTCTTACTGAGTTTTGTGCCCACATATTATTAGAAATACTCATCTCGCATGAAGAGAGAGGCATGTCTAGTAAAAACACCTCAACTTGAAGCTTACGGATTTAAGAGAGTTTTATGTAGTTTCTGTAGTATCTGGCTTGAATTCTCAGTGCTCTACTGGGAGCGCTAACACAGCACTGCCATGTTGACTACTTCCTAAAGTAGCAGTCAGTAACAGGTGTTTGTAAAGACATACATTTAAAGCTGTCTGTCTTTCATGCTACCATGTTTGTTTAGAAAATGTTTTTGAACCTTCCTGTTATTTGTAGCACACAATAAATAAAAACAAATAAATAACAATCAGCAAACTTTCCCTTTGAGGCAGGAGTAAGATTTAATTTAATAAAACAAGCCACTCGTTCTAAATTGCAAAGGTAGGAACAGTCCTACTTTTTAGGACTTACTAGTCACAGCTATCCAGCACTGATTCCTAAGCAGACAATAATATGCCTAATTCAAGTGGACTTTTTAAAGTTATTCACATGCTTAAGTCTTCATATGTTGGAGGATTCAATGTGCATAAAATTTAAGCCTAAGCAGAATCAGAATCCAAGCTGTCAAAATATTAGCACTGTAAAAGCAGGCAGCACCCCACAAATTTAAAATAATTCTTCCTTTTTACCACAAATGCTTCCCACCTTTCATCTATTTCAAAAGGTCTTACTTACTGTCAGGCTTGCTGGCATGACTTGTAGGTGTTGACGTACTGGGTGTACTAAGTTTTGATACAGCCTCTATTTTATATATTGTCTCATCCTGACAGAAGCCTTTCTCAATACTGTCAGAAAACCACTGCACAGACACGCAATGCACATTCCATTTTTTGGCACATTCATATTTCTGACCTTTCGAATATAGACAAAAAGACAAACCACAAGTTACTAGAACATGAATGCTTCAAACCGATCACTGAAAGATGGATAAACATTTAAAAAATTAAAAATTCAAATGGAAACTGATTTTGGAGATGGCAATTACCAAATTAAGTTTTAATTGTAGTTCCAAGTGGCAGCTCATACTGCATTCATAAAGTTATGACAATGTGCAAGTTGTATTATCTTGTATTCATTTGATGAGCTGTTGGGTGTTATTTGTAGATTTTTATTACATCTGCCAAAAAACAAACTACATTAATTCATCTCAAAAGCAGTGGGCTATTTACTGCCAGCAAAGGCAAACCCAATGGCCACATACAGAACTAAACATTCAGAGATGCTGCATTCAATTATTTGTTGCCTATTCTTACTCTTTAAAAGAACTATCCTAGATCCCTAGTTTCCATTTGAAAGGCAAAAAAGAAGCTAGCAGAAGAATCTGCAAGATGTGTATTTTACTTGTGCTCTGCATCTGACTAGTAATAACAGCAATAGCACCACTTCTCATTTACAGAGGATGCTATAAACTGTTTCAACAACATATTTACATTTCACTGCAGTATTACAGGTTAAACAAACTCTGCTCTGCAGAGTCTACAGTCTGACAGTTCTAAAGCTGTTTTTATTTTATTTCGCTTGTACACACACACATACCCTCTTTATTCGCACTTAGAGCAAAAAAAAAAAAAAAATTTAATGATGGCTCACTCATGGGTACAGTATTACAGGACAGCGAAGCAACAGAGCATGAAGAAAAAACAAGCCAAGGCACAATTTTTGCAGCCCTTTAAGCAAGACTGTCTTTCCACTAACAATATCACTAAGGGTATCTCATCTTGCCATACACTTAAGATTAAACCCACCTACAAGAAGGTTTCACTAATGCTGCTATATCAAACAAATAAAAATAAATCAAAAAGGGCAGCCAGCATCAGCATATCTTAACATGCAGAAATCAAATTTAACTGTCCTGTCCCAAAGTTTTCATTTTGCCAGGCTATGAAACACAGGTATTTCATACTGTTCTTATCATTATGATATCCAAATACCCAGAAGATCCTTCAACTGAAGTGTCTCACATTTTTTTGATGTATTAGAAGGCTCCATAAATGAACTGTGTTAAGTCCTTCTGTCACAAAAAACTGTGACTGCATGACATCTAAGGGCTTTAAACCAGAGGTGGGGAGAAAAAGAACACCGGCTATTACCCTATAGGGAAAGGGAGGGAAATTGGAGAAGGAAAAAAAAAATCCCACTCTTTTCAAAACAAAGCTACAACCCTTTATCTTTTCCAAGAGGGAAACAAGGGAGATTCCATTCCATTTTAACAAATGGGAGTTCAGAAGGTTCAAATAATAGGTAAGTTTAAAACCACGGGTTTACAACCCAATTTCAATCAGCATACAAATTAAGTCCTACCCTGCTCTCCGCAAAACTTAGTTTTTCTTTATTCTTTCATCCCTCTAGGCTTCTCCCTTTTTCTCCCCTTTAATACCATCTGGGTCTCTGGTTTTTTTCCTCTTTCGTTCTCCTTTCAAATGCCTTTAGAGCACAGTGAATATTTCATGTTACTCTTCCCATTGACAATATTTCCCTAAACAGAAGCAGTAAAAGCAATACTGAAACAGACAGAGAAGTTCAAGTCCTTACGCCTAAGCATAATTACACTACTTCAACTCAAGAGGGGAAAATAATATTTACTCTCCAAGTTCTACCTTTTGGCTCTTGAACTATGAGGTGAGTACATTCATTCATCTTGAGTTGCCCTGTATATTGCCCACCATGTTCAGCAGTGAGGCGCTGGACTTCTTTCCTGTCTGAACTACTTAAGCCAGTTACGCAAATTGTACAGCCAAGGAACACAGGACACACGTAGTCTTCCATGTTAATATCAGTATATCTAATTATGCTAAAGGAGAAAAAGAGGGTAAAAAAGAAAAATAAAATATGTTTTTCTTCAAAGTAAAATCACTTGGGGAAAAAAGTCTGTATCTCCGTAAGAATTAGCAGCCCACAATACATAGTAAGGGTTTTTTTTACCTTTGTTGAGACTTATCCCACAGTGTCTTAATCCAAGAAGGTAGCAAAATAGGTTTTTTTAGAGAAGCAGCTACTACGTACTTCTTGCTTCCAACTTCTCCAGCTATAAGGTGAGTTACTGACACATTGAGGTCTCTGTACACACGTCCACCCATCATCTGCACATATTTATGAACTTCTTCCTGGGTGTGAAAAGATATTATAGCAAATCTCCAAGAAAAAAAGAACGTACATCATATGCAGGTTCACCTTAAAAACAAACAAAACCCCATCAATTTGAATTCTCTATGCTTTCTCCTACAAATCTCTTTGGAAATCCAAAAATCAGTATGTAGGGAAGCCATTATCAGATATTAACTCCATTTAATTTTTGATAAACTGAATATAAAAGGTTTACCCTTAATAAAGATGCTACAACCATACTATATCAGTGAAAATTTAGTGATGGTTGACATTTTAGGTAGTATAAATTAGAAATCAATGTTGGAATAAATAAAAAGGAAACTTTTATAATAAAAGACTTTAATTAAGTTACTGAAGATAACTGACCAGATATTAAATCTTTACCGTGTAGTTTGAGTAACCAGAAACAGACAGCTACAGAAAAACTAGCAAGCTAATTGGTCCACCTAAAGATGAAGCCAGCTAATAAAATCTCTAAAACATACAATTAATCCTACAGTAGTGAGACTGATGTCTTACAATTATATATGCATGTTTATGTAACATAAATATATATGTATATATAGATACCCAAACATGTATACATTATATATATATTTATAGTAAGACTATATATAAAAATTACAGTCTACAGAGCTTATATATACAAATATATAGGCAGACTTATATGTTATTTAGTAAGACCAATGGCTTACTAATAAGCCACCTGAACTAAACGTCACAGAAAAATCTGCTGAACGACCACTATGGACCATTACCCTAACATCTTTTTCAAGACTGGTACAGGATATCGTTACATCGGCCATGGTCATATTATACACGGGATACTCAGCTCTTGGGACACATCGCTGGGATTGCATACAATACAGGACTACCTGCGGTCCAACAATTCTACAACCAAGCTGCAATAAAATAACAGAAAAAACAAGATTAGCAGAAAGATACACTGGTGTAAACAAAGCTTTCCTTGTCCCAGAACACTAGAGAAGGTGGGACCATTGTCTGCCCTCCTTTAGCAGCTCCAGACAGCTGAACAGTTTTTTCATTTTCTGCTGCAGATTCTCAGTACAATACTCTTATGTTTTCTGGCCTCATTTAAGGCAGTGAATGCTACAGCTAACATGCCATGGAATTCCAGCAAGTCTAGCTTTGTCTGCAGGCATTATTTCTTGGAGGTTAAACAAAATTACACTACCGGGGGAGAAAAAAAATGTGAGAGCCAGCTCACTGATTACAACGGAACCAGAACTGATCACTGCATTTATTTTTGCTGCATTTTGCTTCACGATGATTTTTACGTTTTGTCAGTCCTCCTCTTCCCTAAATATACAATGCACTAGAATTTTAAAGATTTCACTATGAACACTACATACTACTATATTCAGTGCAGAAAGAGAAAATATGCAAAGCATAGTTATGGACATGAGTATTCCTACAAAAGACAGAATACAGTTGAAAGTAAATTGATGAGTAGCAAACCTTTTTGAGATGACTGAAAACAACGCCTTTAAAAGGATCACAAATGTAAAGGGATTTATCATTTTCTTTTATATTGAGTGCTGCTTCTTCTTCGAGGATCTGGAGATGTTCTTCTGACTGAAATTCTTTTATAGACTGCAGGAAAACAGTGCACACAGTTATATTTATTTAATTAAAAAATCACAAACAGTCAATCCTGTGGAAACTACAAGAGCAAGTCTACTTGAAACAGCTTATACCTGAAACAGCTTACAACAAAACTATGAGACAAGAGCGCATTGGTAGCAGAGAAGGCTAAAGATATCTCGTGTTTTTTTCCCCAACTCTTCACAACATTCAGAATTGCATGATCAGCATACAAACCTTCAGGACCTGATCCTGCCAGACACTGCCTTTAGCTCCCACTAACCTCCAGGAGGAGAAAAATCAACACTGTCCTTGCTAAATCTTTAGTAGTCCGGATGAGTGACCACCATCTGGACCTGCCAAGCTACATGTTATTTGACTGTATGTTAATAGGTTTTCAAAAGAGACTAAAGTTGTTTATTCACTCCTCCCTCCCCTTAACTCCCTCCTCCCCCCAGAGAAACCCTCCCATAGTTACTGTGTGCTATATTAGACAGTTGCTCTTGTAGAGCTGATCTCCATATTTTAGGCTCTTCAGTACCTTTAGCAAAACATTAGGCCCACAGAGTCACCTTACAAGCAATAAATAAGTGAAATGAGAAAGAACTGCTTCTTGTTCTAGGAACAGTCATGCAAAACAAACTTTAATAATAGCACTGAGCATCTCTATTACTGTGTTATTTACAGATATATACAAATGCACTACGCCTAGAGACAACCACAGAAGACATTTATATAGAAAATAAAACTCAGCAAACTGAGAAAGGTCATCAAACCCACCTACCTCGAGAGCTTTAAAAAAATACTCTGAGCTTCCAGAAGACTTTACGAACTTCACAAAAAACGGCTCCTTGCTACCTTTCATCCTTTACCTGAAAAGCAAAACCACGCAGGTTTCCTGACTCTGACACCTTACCCCGGAGGGACGCCCAAAGCGTGGCACCGAGCAGCCGCACCACCCCCCCGCAGGAGCTGCGCAAACCGCCCCGGCCCGGCCCCACACCGTGCAGCCTCGGCCGCCAGGCAGCCCCTTCCCCACAGACTCCCCCCCGCCCCGTCTCAGGCAGGGCGCCGCCGCGTGCTCGGCGCTGCACTCCCACCCGGACCCCCACCCGATCCGCCTGTCGGGGGGCGCTGCAGCTGCCCCTCACCCACCCTGACCCGCCTCCGCGCCTGGCGGGAAGCGCCGCGCACCGCACCGCGCAGGCGCAGCATAGAGCCGAGCAAGCGCAGAGTGGGGGGGGGGGGGGGGGCGAGGAAGGCGCACGCGCCGCCGAAGGGGGCGGGGCTGGCTCCGTGACGTCAGTGCGTGCGCGTGCGCTCTCGCAGGGCTGGCAGTTGGTGGCGTTGCGGGGCGGCCGTTGCGGAGCGGCCGTTGCGGGGCGCGCGCGCATTACGCCCTCGGCGTGTGGTGAATAATGGGCGGGCGCCCCCTGCCTCGCGCGCACCGCTGCGTAGCGGCCCCGCGGCTGCCCGTCGCGGGGCCTCCGCGGAGGGGCGGTGCCCCCCTGGCGCCTGGGTGTGAGAGGTTGGAACGCGGAACGCTCCCCGGCTCGCACTGCCAGGCCTGTGTGGAGTGTCGCAGTGGCGGCCTCTGCTGCCCCTCAGCCTGATTGTTTACCCCTGTTGTCTAGGCAGCGAGCGCTTTTCACTGTAGTCCCTTCTGTTTTGATGCCCGTAATGCTACAGTAGTGGGACAGTGTATGGCTGAGGGTGACAGAGTGCCCGGGCAGGCCTCAGTAAGGGGAGAGCTGGAGGAGACCCCTTCCTTCAGGTCTGTGAATGGCTACTGCCATAAGAGGTGGTGGCAAAGGCTGCTTCCCTAGACCTAGCATCCCCCATGCCTGGCATCTCCTCTGCAGAAGAGGTAAGGATGTTCCCTCTGAAAAGGTTTTAGGGTATTCGTGCTGCCACTTTGTGCTTGAAGTAGGGCAGGGGGTGCTGGGGGCTGGGAAAGCTTGGAAATGTGCTCATCCCAATCCCATCTAAATTTCAATCCTGCTTGTATTTCTAGAGGAAATAGTGTAGAGAATGTGTTTTCATTATTGTGACTTCCAAGCCATGCATAGGAATATGAAGTGCCTTCCTTCTGGAGCGGAGAACAGCATGAGCATATGGAAAACTTGTTCAGAAACTAAACAAACCTCACTTCTACCATATCATTCTGTGGCAGTTGCATGAATCACCAAAAGCTCGTAATGTCCACTTCTCCAGCAGATCTCTATTCGTAGTTGCTATGAGTGTTATCTGAGGCTCGCTGCTGTCTACATAATGTCCATGTTACCTGTAGTGGAGGAAGTCATTTCAATAGAAGATTCTCTTGGAAAGAAAAAAGTTTTGGGAGAGGAAGAACACCAAAACCACTGTTAAAAAGTTGAGTCTTTAAGTGGCAGCATGAAAGCTTACAGTGTGGCCACATGATGGCATCATAATCTTAAAAACTGAAGGGACTCTGAGTAGGTGTGTGTGCAAATATGCTGTAATTGTTAGAGGTTATCTATCTCTTCAGTGACTAGGGATAGATACTAAACATCTTTAAAACTCTTTGGTATGCTTATTTATTTTAAAACACTTAGTGTTCATCTTTTTGGGGTCAGAGTGAGTTACAAGTCAAACCTCTTCCATGTGTAAAAATAAACAAAAACAACTGTATCAACCAAAATGGGATCTTTAACAGACTACTAGAGACAAGCAGTTAAGCACAATGAACATGTGTTGCTGGTCATGTGTTATTTGATGATGTTGATTCTCTGTCCAGTTGTTAAACTCTCATTGCTCTTTCAACATTATAGCAACCTGTTGTAAAGAGGAGTTTCTTCTTCCCTTTTTCATTCTACTCGGCTATCAAAAAAGAAAAGGGTAGAGGGGGGAAGAAGAAAAGGTCAAGAAATCTAACACACAGAACTCAACCAACTTTAATGGATTGCATAATACAAAATATTACTACACTCTGTTGGCAGAGTCCTTAATTAAATGCACCAGCGTGCATTACCAGTGAGCGTGGTTCACTGTTTACTACAATAGCAGAAATCTGGCATGTTCTCGCTTGCTGAAGCATGATCCCTTCTCAGTGAAGTGAAGTAATAGGCACTCTTGAGAGTTCCTCATCCACTACTGATCCACTGAGCCACAAAATTCTGAAAGTTCCAACTCTGCCTTTTGGAAGTTGCTTGTCACTTGGAGAGATTCATGCTGTAGGAGATAATACTGCAAAGGATCAGGGCTCTTCTTTGATATACCTCTCAAAAAATCATGCCTGTCTGCTCTTCTGTGTTTTATCTTGCTTTTCTTCTGCAGGAATGATCAAGATATGCACTCTGCATGGCACTGAAACCTTCTAGAGAAAATAATTTCTTAAAGGCAGTGTGTCTTAGGTTCCAAATGAATGTGCTTGTCAAGAACAGAATAAATCACAAAAAGGTTTTCATAAATGTAGTCTACAAGAAAAAAAAAAGGCCAGCCTGACAAGAAGTTACTACATACAGCTTTCTGTCTCTTTAAAAAAGAAATGCATATGTTTTGCATTTTGTGCTACAATTACACCATTTTTACTTATGATACTATAGTTACCTGTTTTAAAAGCATGTACGAAATCCAGAAGATGACTGATGCAACAGTCACCTGGTGCCTTAAAAAAGAATATGTATCTCAAACGATTGTGAATTAGAAGACGTAGTACAGTTTTCTCATAATTCCCATGTGGGATGTAGTCCAAAAGCAGCGCTTAATATGACAAAACAGAATAACTTGAAACAAGTGGTCTGATGAGCAAAGATTTCCCTATTTCACTTCCTATTTTCACAAGTACTTAGCACTGTAAGATTTCTTTCAGACTGTTTGAAACATTTGCTTATTTGGAAGTATTCTTTTAAAGTATATATAGAGAAGCTGGGAAACAGAAATAACCCTACTGGATAAGAACAGCAATCAGAACATACTGTTTTATATTTCTGTTTCCAGAGTTGGCCAAAACCAAGTGTCTTAAGGGAAATGTAAGAAACACTAGAAAGGACAACTTGGCATGAATCAAATAATCGTGTAAATAAGGTACCACTTTAAGCACATGAGTATCCACATTCTTCAGATTTTCTGTATGTTCTAATGCTCTGCAGGATCTGAGCTTTAGCACAGGCCCTGTCATATTTGGCCATCAATCTTACTAATTATGGAAACTTTTAATATCTTTAAAACTACCAAATGGCAGAAAAATGGTGGTATCATTTTTGGTAGCGTCCAAATGATACCTGCTTAGAAAACCAGAAAGTGATGCTATATGCCCCTTGACTTTGTGGATCAGTAAATTCTTTCACTTATTCCTATGTATTGATAACTTAAAAATCTGTGGCATGTGCTTATCTCTATAAACATCTGGGTCAACCCTCTTTTGAAAACATTTCCACACCTCTAGTGCTGTTGTGTTTTTGCAGCCATTACCACTGCCTTAGTTTCATATTTAAAGTTTTTCCCTGTAACTATATAGGTTAGCAGAATGGCCTACAAAATCACTGCACTGAAAAAACAAAACCCTCTTGACTTATAGTACACGTTTGATCTGACCTGGTTAAAGCTCCATGTGTAATATTTTACTCTTTAAATATTTCAAACACATTGATGTGCTGATCAGTGTTAGTCCATTGTATATTTGATTAGCTTTTCGATATGACTAGGATATAAAACAGCAAATTGATTGAAAGAGCCTTCTGAAATATCCAAACTCTTGAGTAACTTAGGTATTGACATGAAGTAGTTAAGACTAATATGAAGAAAGACCAAAATGTTGGTACTCAGCTGTACACAAACAAATATACCTTGAAATATTAGAGGCTTTTTAAAAAGGTATAAAATTTTCCCTTATCCCTTTTAAAGATTCTATATCACACACCTCAGCAATTTAGCATTATCTGCACAGGTGCACAATAAGGCTAGTAAAGAGTGAGACTGACACTGAGTGTAAATGAGTGAGATATCTTGTGTAAGGTACAGTCAAGAAATGTTTCCAAAGAACCAGTATCTATTTCTAACCTCCTAATAATTCACTTCAAAAATTCTGTTTATGAGCTTGCTAGCTTAGTGTACAAAGAAAGCCTCCAGTCTTTGGGAGTTTTAGGCCCTTCAGTACAAAACTAGGCTTTTGCATTCACAAAAAAAGAGAATACTTCTTTCCCTGCAGAATCCTACATTTGCATATCCAGTTAGCTAATTTGATACATCCTTTTCATTTATGTACAAATACTCATATAAATGAGCAAATACAAGGTTTGGTAGATATGTGCCATGTTCTTCTGTGGCTACCTTAGAGACAGTATCCAGAGAACAGATTCCCAGGCTTCCTTCACAGAATTGATCACAAAAGTTAATCTCACTCTTTTGCTAGACACAGTTTACAATGCAGCAGAAACTTCTTGCTCTCCAGTGGACTGTGTGTAAGTGGAGCTAACCCGTTCAGCTGGGTCAACATAGAAAACTGGGCAATATTTAGAGAAGTGGGATGCAACGTGCTTTCGGAAAAAGCAATGAAGATACTTCCTAAACTTTTCTCCAGCGAAGGCATAGATCACAGGATTGATACAACAGTGGATCATTGAAATTGTTTCTGTCACTTGTATTGCTTTCTCCAGTTGACCACTGATTTCACAAGTACTAAGGGATAATGATACTTGAAAATCACGCAAGAGAATACTGATGTTGTATGGTGCCCAGAATAAAAAGTAGACAATCATGATGATAAAAATAAGCCTGACCGCTTTATGTTTTTTCTCATTCCTACATTGCAGTAATGTCTTTATAATTTGTGTGTAGCTGCAGATCATAATGAGCATTGGAACAATAAGTCCCAGGATGTTCATCTTTAAAGTCAAGAACTGCTTCCATGCATTTCTCTGATCAGATGGATAATGAGGGCTGCATGTATAACGAGAATTTTCCTTTTGACTTTTGTGAAATATTATTCCTGGAACAGAGGCAAAAATAGCAACAGCCCAAGTGACAATGCTGGTGAGGATGCCATAGGTAACTGTCCTGGCTTTTAAAGCAAACACGGCATGCACTATGGCCAGATACCTGTCTATGGTCAACAAGATGATGAAAAAGATCCCGCTGTAGAAGCCAAGGAGGTAGACACCTGAGAGAATTCTGCAGAGTGCATCTCCAAATATCCACTCCTGGGCAGCGTAATAAGCCCAAAAAGGGAGGGAAAATATAAACAGCAGATCAGAAATTGCCAAATTGAGCAGGTAGATGTCAGTCATACTCTTCAGTCGCTTGTATTTTACCAGGATAAGGACAACAAGCATGTTGCCCAGGAGGCCAAATATCACCACCAAAGAGTAAAGTGGTGGCAAAAATTTTGATGCAAAGTCCTTTTCCTCGATTCTTGTGCATGCTGTTGCACCACCGTAGTCAAATTCTGTTGTCAGTAGCAAGCTGTCTAAGTCAGTGGTGTAGTTTTCCACCATGTGTTGGTCTGGAAAGGAAGAAGAGGATGTTTAACGGCAGGAAACTCCATAGCCTTGCATTGAAGGGAATGAAACCCATTGCTGCCTCATCTAGATTACCTCTGGCTCTTGAGCATATAAGCCTTGCTGATGCTAACTAAGGTCTAGAAGAAAACAAAGTTGCAGAGCACACACACACATCTCTATAGCTATGAAGTCAAGTTGCTGCATGCTGGAAGTGTGCTGCCTGCCATTTTCCACATGTGCTCTGTATGGTCCATTTTTCCTCCTCAGGGGAGCGTGTCAGGCTTTGGACTCAGCTGGAAGCAGAGGGATGATGAATTTAACAGTAGCAGCAGTTAGTTTGGGGCCATTGTGGCAGCAGTGGCTTTCAGGAGGGCCAGAGAGAGGACAGGCAGGGGAAAGCACAGCAGCTGGCATGCAGCGTGTGGCTGTGCTTCTCAGGAGCCCGGCCACGTCCACATTGTGCAGCCCACACTGCAGCCCTCACCCAAGGAAGGCCAGGCACTGGCCAAGGCCCTGTGGCACGGGAAAACCTGACTGACTGCTGAGGTCTTTGTGCCTTACTGAGAGCCTTAATGTTGGTGGGAATGAGGTTGCTGGTGGTGTAGAAATGATCTTGCTGCAGCACCAAGAATACTCACCCGGTGAACCTGCCATCCTGGGGACTGCAGAGTGGGCAAGTAGGCAGTGTTGATCTGGGATAAAAAGGCAAATGTTGTGTTCTTTACACAGTTCAGGTCAGGTGTGGGCCATGAAAACGTGCTGCTCTTAAGCATCTGTGGAATGAGAGCAGGTCGCAGTCATGTCCTCTGGGGAAGACAATGGACACGTTGCTCAGCTGATGTCCTGCATGGAAATTCACAATTGAAAGAACAGATATGCAAACAGCTTTTAAAATGGCATACAAGATTTCTGTTTCTGTCAGCGTGGCCTATAAATCTTCTACCAAATAAATGGAAAAGAGGTAATGCATTTTTAGTACACCCAGCATTTTATTTGAGTGTACTGTTCAGGATTTTACTAGAAACTACTCTTTTTTCAAATAATTTGTCCAATTCTGAATTTTATTTTCTTTAAAAGGCATGGGTTTTTTTGGCTGATATCAGATGTGACATCTTTTTGACAATTGGAACATTTCCTGCTGTGTAAGCATAGACAATCCAAAATGCTAGTGCCCCCATCTTAGTTTGTGTCAATGTGGATAACATAGTAAAACCTAAGCCTGAGAACCTGGAGGAGGGACTGGCTCTTGGTAGGTCTGTGTCCACTTGCTTATGACCTTAAAAATGAGTCACTCCTGACCTGCCAGCTCCTATGGAGTTTCTCATACAGCACAGTGCAGGTAGGAAGGTGCACAAAAAGCAAAAGGTTTTATTGAAACAAAATCTGCACCTTGTAAACACAAAAGAGATACTCTTTTTGCAAATCTTTTCCCCACCCCTTCCCTATTTTCTTGCAGAGTCTGACTGTTAACTCTGTTCCCAATATCTCAAGAATGAGAACTTTCATGTTCTGGTATAGCTTTGCCATATTAAAGAAGTTTTCTTCTGGAGATCAAACAGTAGGGGAAAATGAGGAAGTTATAACAGTTCCAGTCTCAGCTATGTCTGGATACAATTTCTGGGGGAAAATAGAAGTGCAGTCAGACTCCTCAAAGGGGACTGGCTTTCAGGAAGCTCTGACCACCTCTGTGAAACAGTTTTTTTCCATAGCTGCAACTAAGTACACAGTCATTGCAATACTGAGATCATGGTTTGATTGGTAAAGGAAGTGGCTGTGGCTCAGGTGTACTGACAGTAAATAAGCTGATTTTAAAGTATCTAAGGGGTTATACTTTTTTAATACTCTTGGCAATTCTTTTAGGAAAAAAGTACCTTGGTAAAAGAAACACTGGTCCAAAACATTAACTTGTTCATTTCACAGATGTATCGAGACTTGGGCACTGCAGGAGTATTTGAAATTCCCTTCAGCTAGATCTAGATTGCATGCTCTGACGTTACCAGGTGCTAGCAACTGCCTATAGCTAAGTATCCCTATTTGTGATGTATCAGCCAGCCACATTGTACGCTGAGATTACAGGATGAGGGCTTGACTGCAGCCGCAGCATGTCCTGGGATCATGGCCAGTTTGACCCTCCTTCCTCAGCTGGCTATCAATTCGGGAGAGCATCAGTGGCTGCTGGAAACCAAAAGATTGTCCTGCTCGGCAGAAGCAAGTGCGGGTGTTCTGCCAGGTTTGAAGCCACAGCCCAGAAGACCAGTTGCAGCCACAAAGTAGGCAGGAGGCCATCAACCACATGAGGGGGCTGGTATCACATCCTTGCACCCCTTAGTGGTTATGAAGGGTGTTGCCCATCTTGATAACTCTGTGTCTGGATCCTTTTGTGCCTGCATGATGCTGATACGTAAACACAGTTACGAGAAAAACCTGGGTCATAAATCCAGAGCGGGATTTCATGAGTAAGCAACGGTTTAACAGGGTACAGGCAAATGTTATTGCAGAATGCTGCCTTCATATTATTGTGACAGTTCCTTTCATGACAGCCCCTTCTTCCTGCTAACCGCTGTCTCAGTGCCTTCCCTCCTCTTTTTCCTTTCCTCTGCCTTCTTGGAATAACTCCCAGATCTTTCCTGCACCTTATCTTCTTACTTTCAACCCCTTTTGCATGCTTAAATTGTTGTCCCCCCTCTGAGTGGTTCCTCTCACTAGGTGAGTCTCATTCCTCTAGCATAGCCTTTGCTTGAGAAGCCACTGCCTGCAAAAGTACTCATTACCCTGAGTTGTGAGTAGTATCTAGCATGGTGGTAATGGAAACTCTACAGATACTAATTTGGAAAACAGATAAGGGAATTGTCAAGTGCTTATGTGCTTTGTCCTATAGTCTCACACTTTTAGGAAATGGTTTTGGCCACTGGATTAATAGACCTAAGGTTGTTTTGTTAATTAGACCCCTGGCTGGGCTTATGTTTCCTGAGCATTAGGAGAAAACCAAAGATAATCCTGAAAGATCTCTGAAGGAAAAATATTTTTAAAAGAGGTATATATTGTTCTGAGTACAGCTTAGATATATTCAATTGTTCTAGAAATCTGCAATCTCCTATACCAATTTTGTTACTGTGGTTGAAACTAGCAGTCATTGAATTTTCAAGTCAAAAAGCTCTCCACAGGCAAGTTGAGCAAATTCAGATGTCACTGTTTCATGCTGAGTTTCAGATCAAAACTCTGTTTTCAAAAAGACAAAGATTTTATTAACGTGGGTGTCAGTCCCAGTTCATTTGCACAGTGCTGTAAAACAGTAACAATTAAAAATGTATAGTAAGCAGAAGTAAAATGCTATGCTGTGTAGCATGTAAACAGGTGCCATGAGAGTGTTTAAATTACATCAGATTTTCAATAGTCATCCTGCAAGAGGCATATGTACTCTTCACTCAGATAAACTGCTTTGTCTATGCAGTAACAATTTTAAAATACAAATTTCCATCATGATATATCATCTTCAGAGAAAAAAATGTTGATGTATATAATCTGTTTATCAAAGAAACATATTATTCCATTACATTCTTACCCAGGTCACTCTCTTTAAACTTGTTTCCCTACTCAAATCTGTTAGTGGTTCTGTCCTTTAAAAGTAGTTCATTCCATTTAACATATCCTATGCTTTTCTCTAGGGTACTTTTCCAAGATGAGTGCACTGGCAAGATTCCACAAGTATTTTTCACATATGGCATTAGACTGCATAAACAACTACTAAAGCCACAGATGAAAAAAAAGGCAAAGATGACTTACCATATATCTTACGGAACAAGTGATGTCTTAGAGTATCACATCAAGAGTAATGCTAAATCGATTTGTCACTCACTAGAAGAAGCTCAAAAATACCTCTTCCTGCCTGAAGAAGGATGTACCAGTTTGAAAACTTCTAGCAAGCAAATCTGTTTTCACTTTAAAAAAAATCAAGGAGCAGTTCTCTTTTTTCTAAAAATGGGTTATCAGATGTTACTTTTCTAACTATGTGAGATGTGCAAAGAGATGTTGAAATTTGTGGAGGATCCTCTTAGTAGCCGAACTCAAGGTTTCACAATCGACAGCTGTACTTATGGAGAAAGGTTTTTATATTGTTGTTTTTTCTTTTTCTTCTAAGTAGCCTCTTTAAGAGAAAAACAGTTTGTGTGAGGTTCATCCCTTTACATTTCTCAGTCATTATATTTGTTCTGTGCTATTCATCCCTTAACAGAAAGTGAAAAAGTTAGCTAAGACTTCTATTCATTTATATCTACAAAATAACCTGCACTTTGTATTTGCTTGCTCTGCACTGCAGTCCTTGATCATAGGAGATTTGATTGATTCCCTCGGTCTCAGACCTGGTCTTTTGGACCATTTTGCTTAATACCTTTCATGAGACTGCAACTTAGTCTATATAGTGAGTCTGAGCTTCTTTTAAAACAACACTGTTGCTTGTTTGTTGGAATTAAGCTTCAGAAAAGCCTAATAGAATCTGATTTCTGATCAGCTTATTTGCTGTGGCTGACTCCTGTGACTTTTAGACAGAATTAAACTAAAGCTGCACCATGAGCAGCTTTTTAGGTTCTTCTCAGACATTAAAGAAACCACATAGGAGGTGGGAAGGGGGCAGAGAAAGAAAGCAAGTGAGAGGCCTTACTAGATGGCTGAGAATCCCTGAGAGAGAAATACTGAATGTGACACGTAATAAAGTGCAATACCCTGTCCCCACTTGACACTGGTGCATCTATAGCATCTTGCTTTGGAGGGCTCTTCAGCCTAGCAAAGGCCGTAAAAGGATGTCTTTCCTGCAGTCAGCCATATACTTTCACAAAAATTCAAGAAACTTTGTGTCTTTAAAGGATTTTAAAATGCCAAAAGGCCAATCGACATGTCTTGCTTTGAATGCTGCCATTCATTAATGGAGGTCAGGGGAATCACAGCTCCTGAGTTACACCTCAGATCCAGAGGGAGAGAGTGGAATGGGAAAGCTTAGTCTGTCTCCTTTGTCGATCTTTGTTTGCCTGAGGGACTAACCAAGGTCTTTATTCTCTAGGATAAATGGATTTTCCTCTTCTTTTCTTGATCAGCTGTTCCAGTGAGCTCTTTAAGGCCTGGAGTCTCAGCATCAAAATGAATGGCTGCTGCAGTCTATTCTAAGGGTATATTCACCCTACTTTCTTGATGGACTGCTGTATGTTAGGCTCCCTGTACAGTCAGTGGAAAGAACTGCTTCTAAAAGTGGTTCCAGTGCACCTAAATCAAGATCCTAATTGTTGTCTAACTTGGCTGACTTGAATCATGCCTGAAGATGCCTACACCTCTCCACTGGTGAAAAAGTAGTGGGGAAGATGAAAGAAAAAATGTTAGTTTCCTCGCTGAAATATGGGAGCTTTCAAGACGAGGTCAGATTTTCAGACTACAGTCCATAATCCTGTCTCTGGTAGTGGTGAGAAGAAGGTACAGGAAACGCTGCCTGAGTCAGCTGAAAAATATCTTGACCACGCACAGAATTTCTTCCTAAACCTCAGTCACTATAGGTGGGTTCACATTTCCCTCCTTGAATTTATATCCATTCGAAACATTTTTTTCTTGATTTCTTATTTTACTTATTTAACATAGCAGTAGTGGAACACAGAGAAACATCCATGTTTGTGTCATAACCACATGGGGGCATATTGTACGTGACACCGTATCATGTCAGTTATCCAGCTCAGTGAGGATCTCAGGTTGAAACTTTATTAATACAGTTCTGTTGCTCAGTGTGTGAGCCGACAGCGACCTATATAGTGTGGGAGTGCGTGGTTACCATCAGACTGTAGCAGGGCTTTACAGCCACAGAATCAGCTGACACGGGAGCACACACCACACTGACCAGACACCACTGGGCTAAAGCCTCCTTAGTGCTCACCAAGTAAATCTGTGACTGCATAGCTACTGCAGTTCATCATTTGAGGTGATGAACGTGATGTGACAGGAGTCCTGGAAAAAACATGAAGAGGCAGACCATGACCTGGAAGGATGGAGACTGCTCTGGTAGGGGCTGCCTGGGACCAGAGGACATTTGTTTCTTCATTTCAAGAAGCATGAGAAAGCACATAATTTCTTAGGCACATTACAGATGATGGCAAGTGAACTCAGCCATTTTTTATGTTCTTAGCTGAAAATAAGAAAATGTATGTAATTTAGCTGGGCTTTCTGTTACATGTCTTCTACGGTGGTCCACCTACAATCCCTCTCCTGGAGGTAGGAGAGCAGGAGTAGCTCTGCCCCACAAAATCCTGTGAGGTGTTGCCAGAGAATTTGGGACAGGACAGTTTTAGAAACAACTGTAGCAGGCAGCATCAAGCTACTACAAGTCTTTGCTGGCAGAGAGAGACAGATTCTTTCACCATTTTGCATCTCCAAATTGTTTCCATTTAGTCTGTTTATCTCCTCTTGAACATTGTCTGGGCCCCATCTCTCTCCACAGTTCCTTGTTTCTCTTCTCTAGGAGAACCTTTCAAGTTATTCTTTAATTTTTGTTTGAGTTCCTCTTTATATGGTGGCTGAACAGTGAGCAAGAGCAAGATCTCCCATCTCCCTGAAATACAGTATGGTAGAGACTAACAGGATGTATATACATCTAGATCTTTTGCACTCTGATGCACATAAAAGTGAGGCTGGAACTTATTTGCCTTCAGAGGAGTGAACCATGAGAAGCAGTTTAGAAAGCAGCAAGGCAGGGACTCTGTTGAGGCTTGTATTATCTAGTTTTGATCTGGAACTCTGCAGAACAGTTGAAGTGGAGCTGAGTATGGAGGTTAACAGGAGATGGAGGTGAGGAAGAGAAGGAAGTAAATGGGATGCCAAATGGTCCCCAGTTTGTATCAAGGACAATCGGTCATCACTGCTCCAAAGCCAGCTGGGCCAGTGTTACCTGCAGCTGTGTCAAGATTCTGCACTGCGTCATTCAGGTGCGTTATTCAAACTTTTGGGTTTTTTTAAGTGAAGCTATATGTATGGCTGTAAATATTAGAATATAGCATGCATTCACATAAGCAAGGTAAGGAAACAGCGAAGATTTTGAGGCCGTCTGGATTGTGGCTGGACTCTGCTAAAAGCACCTGTGAGTATTTATTTACTCAGATGAGGTATCAAACTGGTTTCACATAGCAACTTTTATCTTCTCATGAGTTGTCTCTCGTTATATAAACAAACTTGCTTGCCTTGTGACATTAAAACATGGAGCATCACTTTCCTGCAAGCACTTATTATGTTAAATTAGTGGCTGTATTTGTATTACAAGAGATTAGCACCAGCCCACACTTTTCTTCTAACATAATCTTTCCTAAAAGTTAAAAAAAACCTGCTCTCTTATAATGAATTCTTATCATTCTCAAATGAAATATTGTATCAAATTAATGTTTTCAATGTATGCTTCCTAAACAGTCTACATATTGAAATAACAACATTTTTAGCATTTCTTTCTGAAGTGTGTCTCAGTTCTCCCTGCTTAGCTCTCTCCACACAGCGTTGTCTATTACATGTTACTTAACCTGCTTGAAACTTTAAAACCTTTCATAAGCTCATTTGATATGAAGAAGGGAAACAAGCTCAAATCTGTTGTTAAACTTGCCTGTTTTTTGACAGACTTTTTTTCCTGAAATATATTATCACAGAGATAGTCTCAAACATTTGAACTGAAATCAGTAACTTAAAACTAAAATCTGTGGTAAGCTAGTCTTCAAATATAGTCCCTTGTCCCACAGATTCATTGGCTTTACTAATCTGTTCAGTGTCATTACAACTTTTCATTCTCATACATCAGTCTTATCTGATCAGTGATTGTAACTGAATTACTGATTGCTGATTACTGATTTACTGATTACCACCATAAGATTGAAGGGAGTGTTGCACACCAGTGGAAGGCCACTGCCATTTGCAAGCTGTGGCAGCTGACTGAGGGCAATAGGTTTGGCCTGCTCGCCAGCTGGGTCTCAAAGGAGGTGGACAAGAGACTGCCCACAGGGTGAATAGCTATAGTACTCCAGAGCACAAATGCAGGGACATGCTATGGCACCGGACACCTGGGCTGTGACTTTATTGTCAGCACCTACAGGATACATTCCATTAATTCTGCATCTGCTACAGATAAACTGAGCTGCAGTGAAATCAGATTTGATCAGATCTTGCACACTGCTGTAAGCAGGTCAGGACCTCTCATGTTGTTTCCCAGCTGCTGGGGCCGTATCATGGCATTGTGCTGTCTGTTGCCTGGTGCTGGTGGCTCATGATTTTCTTTTCTTCCTTTCTCAGCTGCCCTGCTCCCCTCTACTGCTCCTGAAAAGGCTTGCACATCCTGCGGGGCTCGTTCTCCCACCCAGTCAGGGGCTTTCTCACATCTGCAGGGGACAGGCCACCCTCCCACTGCGTCTCCTCCTTCCTGCTGCTTTCAGACTGCCTCCATCTAGTGTGTGTCAGCACTGAGGTAGGGTCAATGCAAGTAACAGTGTTTGTTACAAGGTCAGCTTTTCTCAACCCCTTCCCCAGTAACTCTGAAAAAGTGTACTGCAGCCATGCACACTGTCAAGGCAAACTGTATTCCTTGGTCTTATTCTATCCACTGACTGATTTTATTTTTGATCTTCGTAGTCATCAGGCCATCACACCGGAGTATCCAGTTGCTTCATAGCTCAGTGGTATAGCACTGCTGCAAGGAGCTGCCACCATTTGTATGAAGCCTACACCAGTACTGCGGTATCTGCTGGAACGCGTGCTAGATGCACACGTACCACTGTGATATATAAATGTCATCAAGCAAATTACGGGTACAGAAATTGGAAAATGCAACTAATGAGTTCCATTCTATTTGATACAAATGTATACCATCCGAAGGAAAAAACCTGAAAAAAAAGTTCTGGTAGAGAATGGCAGGTACCTTTCACAGAGATACACAATATGATAATGCGTAACATTCTTATCAAGGGCTATAGCTAAAGCAAAACAGATCACCCATCTGGAGAAAGGGTCTGATGAAGACATGTAAACATGGACCTGACTCATTTCTTTTTGCATAGATGCCCCCAATTGTATCCCATTTTCTTTCATATTTTATTGACAAAATCGACTTCCAATTAGGGTTGTATTAGCATATTCTTTATCTCCTTAGTTATATTTAAGTATGTTTTGAAGAAGCTGAATTTAAAGACATCCAGCTGAAACTGCTTGTTTATTGGCAATGAGATCAGGGTGCGGGGGTTCCCTATTATTCTTCTATTTGTATTTGTGTCTCTCCTGTAAATGTTGCACATACATAATTATCCACTGCAGCATATATTGATTCCATTGCAACCATATGATTTTTGTTTGGGCTTTTCCCAAGCCTCTCTTACTCAACTAGCAGTGCTCTCTGATGCGGTGAGGAGAAAGAGAGCATTGCTCCTTCTGCTGCTTTTATCCACCTTCTGATGTGTGCTGCCCTACTTTATATGTAAGGTGTTGCTGTACTGGAACAGATTTTACTTTTGGGCCATAGACATGGGATTCACAAATTTTCATCTGAGAGCTCCATTTTTACATGGGCCTTCAAACCTTGGTCTTTGCAGTATTCAGTTGCATTTTTATTACAACTTCTAGGTCGATATATGTGCTGTTTGTAGCTGTCTAAACAGTGAGTCAGGAGTAGTTCTCAGTGTGTTTTAAAGCCCTGGTCCCATGATCAGCCAGACTGGGAAAATTACACACCAGATTTCTTTCCAGTGAAAACTATGTCACAGAGAGACTGGAGAGAGTCGGCACAATGACAAGGTACATGCCAGAACCCAGGAACCAAAAAGCATTCCTAGATGCTAAAGATCAGATGTAGTATATAATTGCCCATAACTCAAGATAACGTACCTTTAAGTAATGTCCAAATGGTTCCTCCGCTTCCATCCGCCTGGTTTCCATTCAGTTCAGAAAGCGTGGTATCGGGACAGGTTATGTTGTTAGTGTCCCACTAGCACAGCTTCGTAGACAGTTCTGTGAAGCTGATTCTCAGTTGAAGGTTTGTGCAGTTTTGCACATTGGCCTGTTTATCCAATAATGTTACCCTTCTCCAGTTCAGTGCTGTGGCCCCACCTTCCTGAAATCAGTCATTTCAGACTTCAAACACTCAAACCAAGATTGCCCTCACTGTCATAGGAACTACAATGCTGCTTGGCAGTTCTGTAAAAAACTTTTACAACTTTTTTCATCATTCCATTTCTGAATGAAACACAGTTCCTACTAGGCAAGTATCACTAGAGCATGGGTACAAAGCAATGCCTTCGCCCCTTATCCTAAACAAACGTCCTTCTTTGTTTTGGCCTGATTGCTATTGATATTCTGAATGTGCCAGAGTTTACTGATTTAGTTCTGGTTTTAATGCTATCTTCATTTTTTTCATTGCAATAGTAAGACCTAATGCTCCTCAGGCCACTGTAATCACAATAGCCACTAGGAGAAAGTCAGTAGGCATTGGTGATTGAGAGCAGTGGTAAAATTAAACTTCAAAAAGCAGCAAGTGCCTTTTGTGCTGTTTAATCTGGTCAGCTTTATATCATTCACATGGCACTTCATCTTTCTATGTTTTGTTAACTGCAGTAAGATACTGTGTAAAGTTATCCTTATGTTCTTTGTGTTCAGCACTGTTCTAATTTTCACTGGAAGAAGTGATATCTATTTCTGAGCTACTTAACTGAGTAGTCGCTGCTACTTGCCTAAATCTTTTAAGGTTGGAATTAAAGTACCTATATGTTTGCACTCTGATCTCTCCATTACTTCACCTATTACTTTATTAGGCTCTGCTAAGGCTAAAAAAGTAATTCTCACATTTTTTCCCACGACTTTTCCATATGCGTCTATTTTCATCTGCTCCCCTCCCTATTCGTGCCAGCTACCATTATCTTATTTAAAGTATCCTCACATAAGGTCACAGTTGGATTAACAAACAAGAATGTCTTATGACAGGAACATCCCCATGCACTAGTTACCAGAAGTTTCACTATTTCTATTTTGTCCGTTGTATACATACCACAAACAAACCAATGCCAGTGATTATAAATCTGGTGGTTCTTTGTGGGTACTGCTCAGCACTCACTGATACCATATATGTACTTTTGTTACATTTCCTTTTGCCCCGTAGAAGATATCTGCCAGTGACAATCTGCAGTTATCTTTTGCTGTGTAGGGCATTCCTCCCCAAATGCTTCTAAATATGTGGTAGTAGCATTTCCCAGCATGAAAGTCTGACTGCATCCTGTCTTGTGCGTACACTCATCCATTTGGCTGGTTTCTGGGCTGTGCACAGATATTGATTGATGGAATGTAGATGTTCTTTTCATAAGCGTGCTATGTGGGATATAAAATCCTGTCAATTCACTATCCCCTGAGAAGTTCAGTGTTATAAATCAGCAATTTACTTGCAGCATTCACAGAGGTCTTGTCTTGAATCTTGTTGGATTTCTGGTGTTACTTGCACACTCTTTCTAATGTGTGCTTTCATTTCCTCAGTCTTTTTGCAGAGAGGCTCAGATGCCTTCCAAGCATCGCAGCTGTTCTTTCTTATGTCCAGTTTCTTACGTTCAATTTGCTGTAATTACAATTCTGGTGTGCCTTGCCATTTCCTTAACTTACCTTCTGGTTCATCACACAGTTTCTGTATCTCTACCTGCTTCTCTAGCTCTTATATGCACACTGTATCTTCATCTCAATACTTTTCCTTGCAAAACTTGAGTTGTGTCATATTTGCCTCCCATACATAAATGTTTCCTCCCTCTGTCTGGAGAGGTGATTTGTGTTGTCTTTCCCAAGTCCTGGGGATCTTGTTAAACCTTCCCCGTGCGTTAACACCATCTCACTGTGGCCAGACTGCTACAAGTCCTGCTAGCCTAACTTAGAGCTACCTGACCTGTATCTGCTCCAGGCTGCAGCCACATCTGACTGACGAAGACTCAGCATCTACCACAAAGTTGTCTAGAGCCCACTAACACTTTACTTGTCTCAGCGCAATAACTGCAGCAAAGACCCATCCTGACTGACCAAGAACTGTCCTGGCTGGGCACATAACATAACGATAAGCTAATCCTTTTAGGTTTGGTGGTTTTGTTTTTCCTGTCAGCACAAAACATACAATGAAAATTGGAAAATGAAGCAGTGCATATATAATCTAGCTCATTCTATGGTAGAGAAATAAGAAAACAGTGTGCAGGGAAGAGAAGGAGGCCTGGACAGTAGGCTGGAATAAAGGGGTTGGGACGCTGGAACAGGGAGAATGACACATGGAAGCAGAGGTGTATTTCCATATTGAACTTTGACTGCTTGAAGTTACCAACATATAAAATGTGGGAGATAAGGCACGCCATTTGGTTGTGGTAACTCTATGATACAGATGCAGTACAAGGAGATTTGAAATCAGCTGCAGAAAGTCTGTGGAGAATCCTGTCTTTATCCCAATGCCTATAAAGTGCCATCTTTGGTTGCCCTTTTTATTCTCCACTTCCTCCTATTTATAACATACGCAGCCCTTTTTTTCCTACCTGCCAAATTTTACCTGTCTTAAAATTTGTGCCTCCAAACTTTTCCCAAAGTCTATTATCATGCACTCTTCATAAGTCTTTTGGTGGATAAAAGCCATGCCAGCTACTGTAGCTTCCGGACAGGACAGCCAATTCTCTACTTGGTAGCTTTGGTTTGCCTTAGAGTGTGGTATAGCATGGTTTTAGGTCCGTGGCTGCCTCTTTTTGCCACCTTCACTGTGGGATCAGAGCTGATGCCCTCTTACTCACAAGAAGAACATGGGCTACAGGGTATGCATTGCGTTTCAGACACTGATTTTATTAATATCACTGCATTAACATGAGGAAGAAACATAATTCTTACAAGTCAAGAGTTTAAAATAAAATACAGCAATAGAAATAATCACACTTACAGCAATATTTGTATCACACTGAGCTAATTTATGTTTTAATATTTAAAAGGTGCTTTCCCTTTAGTGCAATAAAAAGGTGCAAAAGAAGGAAAAGGTCATTTCCAAGCAAGAATGTTTCCTGTGAGGGTACTGTCTTTCCACTGGTATTTCTTCAGCTGTTAACCTTATAGAGGAGTTGTCAGAATGTCATATCTGATAGGATAATAGCTAACAACTAATAGGGGCAGTGCCTTGAGGTTGTAAGGCTAAAGGGAGAAGAGTATTCACGCTACCCAAACTGAGGCATCTGATGCCTAAATTAAGAGGCTGGCATTCCTACATTCCTTCCATGGTCAGAGAGGTAACCTTCCCGAGAGTCCATTTAAATTGGGTTTCTGCTTCTGACACAGACATCTCTTTCTCTCAACTGATCACTGAAGAGCACTGAAGAGATTTGCTGCTAATTTAGGCATGTAAGCTGCGTGCCTAACATTAGGTGGTGTGGAATCCCCTCTTCCATCCTTATGTTGCATGCAGGTTAGTTGCCCTGCCTCTATAGGTTTCTCTAAGAGCAAGGCCTTACATGTCTGAGTGATGCCCTTTGAAGGTAATGGGAAGAAAGCAGAGGGACCGTGCACTTGCATAAGGAACACTTGCCTGCACTTCCTTACAGTTTAAAGCAAGAACTTCTCCCTGCACCTCTCTCTTCTTTGCTAACATCATGTCCCCAGAATACCACTTTCTTTTACAGGCAAATTCCTAATAAAGGCATAAATTTACAACCACAGGACACTTGTAGAGCAGAGGAGAGACAATTCTGAATGGTGAGATTCTAGCTGAATGAAACAATTCAAACCACATGAACCTTAACAGTCTTTCCTAAGGGACACTGTTTTTACGGGCTCTGTTTTCCTCATTGCACATCCAGTCCTTTAGTCGTCTGGTAAGCAAGTCAACAGCCGCCTCTAGGGGCCACTCTAGTGCAGGACACTCCATCTCATGATGCTACTAATGGCCCTAAGTCTTCAATAAGGATTGATTATTCATTGTGGCACCAGTGGGTGATGGAAACTATTCTCCTGGGAAGGCGAAAGGGAGTATGTCTACTCTGGAGTTAGTTGCCTTTCCAGGTTCAAGGCTGCTCTCTGCCCAAGAGTGTATCCCAAACCTCAGACTTACAGTGTATGCTCAGAGCATGTTTGTATCATGCAGGAGCCTAGCCTGATAGAGTTACTGCAACTGCCATGCCCTTTGCACATGCAATTTATCTATCCAGGACTAGAAAGGCCTCCAGTCAATACTATGCTCATGGTCTCCAGAATCCTTCAGAGGGCCTGATGTTATTTTCATTTTTGCACAGAATCATGCATGGCAAATACCAAGGCAATTTTTACTCCTTGTTTGCAGAGCTTTGCTGGTCTTCTTTTCTTCTATTGGCTATGTGCTGTTTTCCTTGGAGGGATATGTTTTGCCAGAAAAAAGCTTGTGGGTTTTTGTGGTGCAACTTTGTCTTGTTGTGCAGTCAGTTGTCTTGGTGTGTGCAGTTACTTGTAACATTACACCCACAGAACATATGGTGTTGCCCATTAAAAGCCCACTTTGGAAGATGTTAGCAACTGAACATTGATATGGCAGGCATGAAATTAAATAACTACATCAAAATGCTATAATTTAGCTTATAGTCAAAAGAAAAGAATTAAAAACAGCTACACTGTTACATAGTAGATAAATCCTTGGCTAGAATGGCCCAAGATGAAGGTTAGTCATCTCTGCCAACAGAGGAGAGATTTTCATATACCTCATATTCATCCTCAACCTGGTTTTATTGGAAACATCTTTTATTCATGAAGGGAAAATAAGGGGGAGGGAAGCAAAATGAAGAGAGCTAAATGCTTCCAAATAGCTAACTGTGTTACAGAAAGAACACTATCACTTCCAAAAGCCATCAGGATTTCAGGTTTGTCATTAATGCTGAAAACTGGACAGGTTCATCAATCCTCAAAACTTCCTCCAAGTGTTTATCTTACATTGTTTGCATAACAGTAAATGGCTCTTGTGACGTGACACATCACTCCTTAGTCTCTTCAATATTATATTCCCCCTAGGTAAATCTCGCTAGTATCTATTCATTGGATAAAATTTGGGTCAAACACCAGAATCATACTGCTCTGGGCCCCATTCAAATTTTGAAGTGATCCAATTATGGCATTTACCTTTCCTGGAGAATTCATCAATTCTCTTAGTTTAAAAACGGAAAATGCTGTAATCCCAGGGAACAATTAACTGTAATAATAGGGAGTCAGCCAGTTTTTAGTAGTGATTGCCATACAGATCTTAAATAATGTCATGCAGTCCTTAAGGCAAAGAGGGTGATGCAAAGTTTACTGCCTAACCTTTCAATGTGTTTTTTACAGTCCAGTTGAGATGTCATGCTCTGCAGTAGATGGTGTGAATGTGGAACTAACTCTTTCTAATTTTTCATGATAAAGAGCTGGACATTTTTTGCAGAGGTGAGCTGCAACATGCTTTCGGAAAAAGGCATAAAGATATTTCCTAAATTTTTCTCCAACAAATGCATAGATCACAGGGTTGATACAACAATGGATCATTGAAATTGTTTCTGTCACTTGGATTGCTTTCCCCAGTTGACCACTGATTTCACAAGTACTGAGGGATAATGAAGTTTGAAAGGTATACAAAAAAGAAGCAATATTAAATGGTGTCCAGAAGATGAAGTAAAAAATCATAATCACAAAAATAAGTCTGACTGCCTTCTGTTTTTTCTCATTCCTACATCTCATTAATGTTTTTAGAATTTGGGAGTAACTGAAAATCATAATGATCATGGGGATAATAAGTCCCAGGATGTTCATCGTTAAAGTATAGAGGTATTTCCAATTTATTGTGTCTCCTATTGGATAATGAGGGCTGCATGTATAACGAGAATTTTCCTTTTGACTTTTGTGAAAAAAGACTCCTGGGAGAGAGACTAAAATAGCAACAGCCCAAGTGACAGTGCTGGTGAGGATGCCATAGGTAACTGTCCTGGCTTTTAAAGCAAACACGGCATGCACTATGGCCAGATACCTGTCTATGGTCAACAAGATGATGAAAAAGATCCCGCTGTAGAAGCCAAGGAGGTAGACACCTGAGAGAATTCTGCAGAGTGCATCTCCAAATATCCACTCCTGGGCAGCGTAATAAGCCCAAAAAGGGAGGGAAAATATAAACAGCAGATCAGAAATTGCCAAATTGAGCAGGTAGATGTCAGTCATACTCTTCAGTCGCTTGTATTTTACCAGGATAAGGACAACAAGCATGTTGCCCAGGAGGCCAAATATCACCACCAAAGAGTAAAGTGGTGGCAAAAATTTTGATGCAAAGTCCTTTTCTTCAGAATTCATGCATGCTATTGCATCACCGTAGTCAAATTCTGTTGTCAGTAGCAAGCTGTCTAAGTCAGTGGTGTAGTTTTCCACCATGTGTTGGTCTGGAAAGGAAGAAGAGGATGTTTAACGGCAGGAAACTCCATAGCCTTGCATTGAAGGGAATGAAACCCATTGCTGCCTCGTCTAGATTACCTCTGGCTCTTGAGCATATAAGCCTTGCTGATGCTAACTAAGGTCTAGAAGAAAACAAAGTTGCAGAGCACACACACACATCTCTATAGCTATGAAGTCAAGTTGCTGCATGCTGGAAGTGTGCTGCCTGCCATTTTCCACATGTGCTCTGTATGGTCCATTTTTCCTCCTCAGGGGAGCGTGTCAGGCTTTGGACTCAGCTGGAAGCAGAGGGATGATGAATTTAACAGTAGCAGCAGTTAGTTTGGGGCCATTGTGGCAGCAGTGGCTTTCAGGAGGGCCAGAGAGAGGACAGGCAGGGGAAAGCACAGCAGCTGGCATGCAGCGTGTGGCTGTGCTTCTCAGGAGCCCGGCCACGTCCACATTGTGCAGCCCACACTGCAGCCCTCACCCAAGGAAGGCCAGGCACTGGCCAAGGCCCTGTGGCACGGGAAAACCTGACTGACTGCTGGGGTCTTTGTGCCTTACTGAGAGCCTTAATGTTGGTGGGAATGAGGTTGCTGGTGGTGTAGAAATGATCTTGCTGCAGCACCAAGAATACTCACCCGGTGAACCTGCCATCCTGGGGACTGCAGAGTGGGCAAGTAGGCAGTGTTGATCTGGGATAAAAAGGCAAATGTTGTGTAGCTCTGGAATGAAAACAGGTTGTAGTTCTGTCCCCTGGTGAAAACACCGAACACGTTCAACTGGTAACCTGCATGGAAATTCACAGTTGAAAGAAGGCAAACAGCTTCTAAAATGTCTTAAAAGATATCAGTTTCTATCAATGTGCCTTCTACATCTTCCGCGAAAGAAGGGGAAAAAGAGGTACTGCATTTTTAGTATGCTCAGGGTTTTAATTTGAGCATACCTTTTAGGGTTTTACTAGAAACTACTGTTTCATCATATTTGCTTATTTCCAAATTTTATCTTATCTAAAAATGCAGGTTTTTTGGTAGATATCTGTGGGCATCTTTCTGACAATTGATACACTTCCTCCGTGTTGCTTAGATTAATTGTATTGGTTGATCTTTAACAGCCCTGATTCAGTAGCTTCAAAGTTTACTTTCACTCAGTGTCTTGGGAGGAGAACAAAGGTGGAAGGCAGATTTGGCCATCCCTGCGAGGGATATGCACTAACATATCCTCATGTGTGTCTACCGTTTGAAGTAGTCCTTCATCACTGGTTAGTTGCCCCCTCCAGCAAGAAGACAATGTAAATGGGAATGTGCTCTTGCACATTCTCTGCGTCTGCAGTTTTTGTTTGTGGACTGTAGGAAGAAATGAGTTTCCCTGGCATGAAAGAGTCACAGCATGGAACATAAGTAGCAAGGCAAAGCTGTGAACACCTTTTTGCAAATTCTGTTATGGTGTGAGCAGGTGAAGGCTTGAGAGTTTGATGTAAACCAACATCCTACCCCACCCTAACCCCCTGGTAAGACTGCCAGCCAGATGCAGAAGCATACTTTTGTGTAATTTGGTTTCCAAAAAGTAAGGAGAAGTTTCTTCTCACCGACTCCTGGAAAAAATGGAAGAACTTCTGTGGGTTCTGTGGGAGGCAGGGAATAGGATTTTGTGAAAATGGGTGTAAGAGGGACCAAACATGCTTCTTAGTCACTTAATGGGAAAGTGAAATCAGTGCATTTGGTAGCCACTCAAATAGAGCAATTTGCTGAAATCTGTATTTCTGTCTGGGACAAGTCTGCTCCTTTTTCCTTCATCAAAATGACTGCTTTTATCAGGCATTGTATTTTCATGGAGGATTGATGGCTGTTCTCTTGACAAAGGCAGCAGACTGCTTCCAGCTCAGGAGACTTCGGGCACTACACTTGCCCCAACTTGTTCTGGAATCCCTGACAACTCGTGTAATGCAGTAGTGCTTGCACTTTTCCTGTTTGCAGCCCCCTGAACACTTTTTCAGTGGAGATGTGTACCCTGTACCATGCACTTATTTTTGCAGACCTCTTTTGCAGAAGTTGTTGCTAGGTGGTTAGGAGTTCAGAGGCCACGTTCTCAAAACCACCACGTCAGTCTCTCTCCACTTGAGTTCTGTGGGACTCAGTGTAGCTGAAGAAATTCAGCCAGTAACTGAGGTGACATACAGGCATGTCCCCTAGCCTGTGTTTTGGTAGAGGCCACATTTAGTAACCACAGTGGTCTGTTCTGATCTACAGCATGTAAAATTTCTGAGGCGTCTCAGTTTATGTCTGGCTACTCAGCTGTTTAAGGAAAGGACTATTTCCTGATATATAATTACAGACCACTCATGATGTAAAAGACCCAGTCTTAACTTAATCTAGGCCTTTATCTCAGTGGAGATATATGTATACACACACATATAGATATCTTACAAATAATCTCAACATATTTTACTGATTGCACAATGTTATATACAGTTTTCTGTGACCCTGTGTGTATATATACATATATATATATACACACACATGCTCATGTATATATATAAATAACAAGATAACAAAAATCTTTATTTAGGTTCCAACCTAGTTTGGAACTTAGTTTGAGATTTATAAACAACAACAAAAAATTGCAGGAGTAGCAGAACTGGTAGCTAGTTTCCTACTGATTTCGATCCTTTGCTGCCCAGGCCTTTCACTTTCCCACTACCAAAATTCAGGTCCTCTCCTGTACAAGTCACATTCATGTGGTCCAGAAACACAGCAGGTGCTGTGGTTGTTTTGTTTACTGCCTGTGACCTGATGGGAAATCTCTGAGCATTTGTTTGGGGTAGAAGTCAGATTTGCACCTTTACAGCAAGCACAAAATAGGAAAATATTTTCTAAAATGCTTTCCTAAAACTTCCTTATCTTATGCACATAAACATAGTTAATCACAAAGAACTCCACAAAACTGATCTTGTTAACAAATTCCACAGGAAACCACTGTTTGCATTTGATTTTTTTAAATTGGTCTTTAACCATTTTTTCAATTTTCATTTTCTTGCAGAGAGGAATGTATTCTGCTGAAGCTGCAGACCTTGACCAGGAATCTGGTTTGTCTCTAAAATAATCTAGGCATGAACCTTCAGAAATGGGAGTGTTAGTAAAGGAACCTCCAGATTTATCTACGTTCTTGTGTTGTAAGTATATACAGGCTTTTTCTTGAGGCGATTCTGATTTGGGGACTAACAATTACATGGCGTATTTACCTGTTATTTTTCTTCTGAAATTACAAACCGCTGCTTGTGGAGTCTTAAGGATTTTCACTTGCAGAGCTTTCTTGCTGGCTTTACAACTGCACAAGGCCATCAATGACTCACTGTCCTGCCCACACACCCACAGTTACAGCATACACAGGGTAGTTTTGGTTGCTGGCAGAAATTCTGGACAGTTTCTACTATAGAGGGCAACCGAGTCAAACCTAAGATAGAAACTTAAGGGGAATTTTCTCTTCTTTCCCTTCTAATTTATCTTACATGTTTATCATGCAAAAAAGTCTAAATATATGACCAGTCCACAGACAGCCCCTCTCATTTCCTCACAGTGCACTGTTTATGTTCTGAGTCTCCAAGAAGTTCAGTAAAGTGTTGCATGGCTTAGGCCTGCAGTCCTATTTGTGCATTGGGCCTTGCTGGGAGCCAAAATACCTGCACCCTGTGAAGTAGCTGTGAGGCAGACAAATAAATTGCTCCAAGGCTGCCAGTGTTGCCCATGGCTATAACAGCACATGCCATGGTCTTATTTTGATATATACCATCTATCACCTATCATCTATCTAGTCATATACCCAACATTCCCCTTGTGATGACAATCCTGATACCTACTGCTAGTCTTCATCGGTCCTGTTCATCAGTACACATATCTACAGGGCCATAACAGAGTCCCTCCCACAAAAGAATAGATTAAATTAGAAATATTGGCCAAATCGTTCACTCTTCAGACTCATTTCTGGTCCAAATCATTGTTATACTGCAGGGAAACTCATTTTTGAAACCTGTTTACAACTGAGTGAAATTGGAGAGATGAGCAAGAGCTCTTGAAGGGAAAATTTGGGGTTACAGCTTTGAGGGGAGAAAATTTGAATTTCTTAACAATTTCAATGCTTCAAGCCAAAATGGATGTACTTGGATTTCGTTGTGAGTTATAACAAAGCTGCACTTCAGCATCAGAGATTCTTGTAGTGAAGATGTGGCATTGAATCATGACTTTTTAGTTTCTGTATTTGGACATTTGGGCTTCTTTGAGAGATGCCTTGTTAGCTCTTGAGCATTGGTTGATACCTATGGGGGATCCTCTTTTTCTATAGGCTTGTCTGGGGGCTGGTATGACTAAGAGACATTTCCATATTTTTGTAGTTTAGTCTCAGGGACCCAGAGGTGCTACACTGACTCCTTCAGCGATAGTAGTCATCACAGCTCATTGCTCAATTAACCTGCTGAGCCCTGAAGGGGTTCTGGAAAAAGTTTTCTCATAGAAATCGGGACATTCAGTAACTACAAGATAGAGGAGTGTCCACACATTAATAGAGTCACTTATCTCAAAACTGAATGACCCCCAAAGTTTCCTTTCCCTTTCTGTTTCCCTTTTCAAATGTATAAACAAGTAACACAGAGCTACCCCGCGCGCTTGCTCTCTTCACAAATGGCAATATTTGTCACATCGAAGAAGAAATGACTTAATGACTTGTAGTCAGTTTAAAAGTACTTGTCAGTGGCATCTAGGGCACTTTATGAACAGAAATGAACAGAATACAGCCCAGAGTAAAACTGAAACCTAAATGAAGAAAAATACTACCCTGATAGCAGGTGTTGCAAGAGAGATGCCGTATGTTTCCTCCCCACAGCTCTGTCCTTTGCCTTGGCTTTTCCAGAAGGAGTCTCTGGACAGGCAAAACTATAGAGGAGAGTATGGACGGAGCAAAGCTTGCTTGGGAAACAAACATTTGCTCATACTTTTCTTGAGTTACCAAGAAAGCGGAAGGATAAGATAAAAGTATAAACTAAATGCTGTGTGTAAGACTCTGAGGTGATGTTTTCCCTCAAACACATCTTTTCATGTGGTAGAAACCAAGCCTTTCCAGGATGTGGTTAAGGAAATACAGTCCCTTCCAAAATTAAACCTCCCTTCGGAAACCTCTTCTTCTTTCATAACAGCTGGGCTTTAGAAACATCTTCTCTTCAGAATTGCTTGCCTCCCACCTGATTCATTTTTACATTGCTGCAGAGCTTTCAGGGAAAAATATGTCTCGGGCTGGAAAAAACAGACTTAATTCTCTGTAAAGCCTTAGGATCCTGTTGTTTCTGTTCCCATCAAAAGCAGAACAGTCTTGCAAAACTTCTGAGCTTTTCTGCAGTTAAATAGAGTCAGCCTATGTCATCACAAGACAAAAGAAGTATCTAAACAAATGTAGCATAAGAAATCAGCATAAGCACTCAAAATAAGCACTCTGGGAAAGAGAAACTGAGACAGAAAGACATTAAATTTCTCTTCTCTTGTGTAGGCTAAGTCCTGTGCTAATATTGCTGTTCAGTTTTTCTTCAAGCAGCTTCTTCAAATAAAATGTTGAACTCAGAATAATTCAAACAATAGTTATACTCACAGCTGTTCCAGAGATGAACTGCAGTATAATAAAGAAGAATAATGGTCTGGAGTGGAGATTCCCAACATATGTCATAGGGCCATGGCCATCCTGCCCTTCTTCTATTAGTGCTGTAAGTGTCTCCACACAGAGAAGTTTGAACCCACTGCTTTGGTTGTGTGAATTGTTCTTGGCAAATTACAGTGGAATTCTCCCATGAAAGCAAATGTTGCTATTGCCGCATGTTTGATATACTGCAAAATAAATTTATATTCTTAGACTACTACAGCTTTTTTGGTAATACCGAAGTGGCAAGTTTCATTTAGCCAAGCAGGAGAGCTCATCTTTCCTTGTGTGCAAGAATGGTACAGTTTTAGCATAATACTGGTGGATTTCTTTCATGTAAGACCCTCACTAACATGAAATTGCAAGCCAGATCATGACTGGCCATAAAACTGATATTTCTAGTTCAGATATGAACTGCAGGCTTTCTAATGTGATGGCCCTGAGACTAAAAGAAAAAAGAGGAACCAATCCCAAAGAACCCTTCACACCAAGATAATGAACTAGCACTTTTAACAGATTAAATGCTTGGATACTACAAAGAAACCAGGCCAGGTTGTGATAGGTTAGTGACAAAGGACATCTGCCATCTTCATCTGATAGATGTGACTTATATTTGCAGAAGTAAGATTAAGTGTGAAGAATTTTATATCTAATCAGTTTATATCCTTAGAGGAAGATGTTTTCAAGTAATTGACCTAGAACAGCTTCAAAACCAAGGTCCGGGAAGTTTCTAGTATAGAAAAGATGACAATTTTCTACACTATTTGTCCAGTTCAATTCTCAGCTCTAACACTTACCTCATCCTGGGTTCTAAGCTAGCTACAGAATCCAATCATTCTTGAAGACAGTGTCTATGCTTACATGGTAGCTCTCCTGCCACTGTAAGCAGGCATACATACTCCCCCAGTTAATTAATGTATATCTATATATAAACATTTACATGTAAAAGAAAGGAAAGAAAAATGAGTTACTCACTGATTTACCAAGCTTGCTTTTCTGACCGTGTCTTCTTCTTTGTGACTGAACATATAGTTAAACCCTATCTTTGAAAATAGGAAATGGCACTTCCTGTGTGATCTATTGCAAAAGTATTGCCAGAAGGCAGAAAAGCAGAAAGCAAGGGCATTGTTCTTCTTTTCTGAAAACATTCAGTTTCCAAGTTGAGTTCAAAAGTGAGGGATGAAGACTTTACAGATATCACTTGTTCTGCCCCAGCTTGAGTTCAGTATCTAAACCAGCACATTTCCCTTCAGGGTTAAGACCATTAGGTTCAATTCAACAAAATTGTGTCCTTAGGTCTAACTATTTGTAACTGCTCTGGATATTTCTGCAGCTCAACAGAAAGTAATATGAAATATCTGACATACAGAATTTGTACTTTTAAAATTAAATTCAGATCTTCAAAATGACTGTGAAAATTACCCCACCACGAAATTTTTCATATTCGTGGTTTCTGGCTGACTTTGACATAATCTGAACCTATCCCTGGTTCTTTCTTTCATCATTACTAGTAAAAACGAATCTGCAAGCAGAATTAGGTTATGTTTATACCCTACAAAACATTGTCGTGTTAGACAGCATCACATTTGCCTCTGATGTTGTGAAGAGAGACAAATCAAAGTCCTGGAAGAAGCCCAGCTGTATTAACACAGAGATGTTTCAGAGCTAATTAGGTCTGGCAGAGCACTGTGCTGATAAAGCTATCTTCCTTGCAATTATGAAACCAGCTCATGCAGTCTGCACCACAACTGTACTGCATGCTGTAGACCCCTCCTTGAACATCAGTAAAATTTTTGCAAAGCCATTTTAATGGTCTTGCAGTTCTAAGAAGCTGTTGTATGAGGTGGGCTGGAACCGCACTTCGTTATCTTCTTGATGTGGTGACACTGTGGGATTGAAAGCAATAGAAAGAAAGAGATGAAAATAACAGAAAGTGGTTAAAATATATTTTTACTTCAAAGGCGGGAAGTATAGTTGAGTGTACAGACTGGTATCACACTTTTTTCTTTTTAAACAGTCGCCTCACCAATGCCTTGGGCACTCCAGCTTCAGTGATCTCCAGCTGTTGGAGTGGTAATTGATCCTTATATAAATGATCATTATAAACCAGAACTGGTGAATAATTTGACCATTTATCTGCTTCCTGAGGAGTCTTTAAAATTTTGTAGTAAGTAATAGCAAGGTTATATTTTTTAATTTTGCATTTTCTGTTATCTGCAGCTATTAACAATTTCCTCTAAGGCTGGCTGGTGGTTCACTGCAGTATTCCTGGAACAACTGTTACGCTGGCTTTTGCTACAGTTAAGCTGGGTTTTGTCATTTCCTGGAAAAATCTATGCAGAGTTCCAATAAAGCCAATGATAGGTAAGCTGACCACGTAGGTTTCAGAGAATGCAAAAGACTTGCAGAGCTCTGAGCTGTAGCAGAAGAGGCACCTAAGCAACAAATTAGGAAGAGGAGTCTCTGAGATGACTGAAAGAAAATAAACTTTTCCTGTTGATCTGGAAGAGATCTGGGTAGATTTTGCAGCAATACAGACTGCAAACCACTGAAAGGCTTCAGTGTGGGAAATTGAGCCTGGGCAGAAAGGGCCTTCCATCCAGGGACATGGTGGGTAGCAGGGAGACACAACCCCCATTTTCTTTTTAACCATCCCCTCTCCTTCTGAATTGCTGCCTGAATTTGAAAAAAAAATTTTTTTCACCATTTGGGACATCTTTTATTACTGAATGTACAGGCTGCTAGTTTGGTTGAGACAGCTAGATTTTTGTGCATTGATGTTTGCAAGTTTAAACTTCGTGAACTACTATGCTTGGTAAAGAAAAGTGTGGCTTGCAGGATCAAAAATGCTGCCTAACGCACTCTGCTTTTGCTGCCCTGTGGAAAAGAGTGGTGGTTACCTGTGGAAGGTGATTGTGTCAGCTCTCCTGAGCTGGACTCCTTTGCAGCCCATGGCTCAGGACTATGGGCGAGCGTAATTGTCAGGGGGTACCAAAGGGTACTTTACCCTCTTCTCTCCCTGTACTGTGACACCCAGGTTTCCCTCTGTGTTTTTTGGAGACTTCCTGGAGTTGCCAATCTCCTTCATTTTGCTTTATCTATCTGTTTGCCCAAGTAAAAAACAGTTAGAGTTGAAACTGGCAGAGCTAACATGCAAGTGATATTAAAATTCAGTTTTGGAAACTTAGCAAATGCGGTGCTTTGGGACTGAATCCCTCCCATGCAGGAGGAGAAAAAGGCCTAGTTGTTTGGAAAGTAGTCTCTGCAGACGATATGTTAAAGATATGTGGAAAAAAGATCTATGCAAACCTATAAGCATCCATTGATTGATGATATAATTGCATTAAATTTTGAAGTCTCTCAGAAATGGATAAATTTGCATTTTCACCTTCTCTTTTACACAGACCTGTCCTTGGAAAGAATGCAAAAGTTTGCTAGTTTCATGACTCTGTGAGGTAAGCAGTGGTCTTGGATTTGGCATAAGACATTGGGTTGATTCTTGGGATGTGGAATGGGTGACTTAAAGTTCACTTCTCATTTGAGAAAGAAAGTACAGTTTTGCACATGTTGTTTTGAAAGAGTTCTAATTCTTTATGCCTCTGATGGTGAGTGTTCAGATTGAAAACAAGCGGACAGTGTTTTCAGGCTGCCTGAGCTCCCATGGCTCTGACTTGTGAAAATCTCTCTCCCTTCCTTCCTCTGTCTCCCTTCCTCTCTTCCTCCTTTCCTCCCTCCCTCCTCCCCCCTCTTTCTCTGTAGTTGTAAGGGTCACTTCTAAATGACATAAGATAAGCTATTTTGGTTTTAAGATATGTAATATTTTATATATGTAACAGTATGTGATATGTATTTGTAAGACTAAGCAAATACTGTATTATAATTGCAATGATATTATAATATTAGTGAATGAAAGCTATGTTGAATTAATAAACTATGGTATCCTGAAGTTTTTTGTGGGGCCACATGAACCATGATGCATAATTAATCAATGGCTATGTAAAGAAGATGGCTTGGAGATTAAAGGTATTTTGAAAAACAGCTCCTTATGCTGATTTCATATTGCTTTTGCTGTGCTGGGTTGGGAAAATCAGAGCACTTGCTGAAATGTTTTGTTCTTAACACTGATTTTGGTTTTAATAGTAGTTTGCATCTAATTTGGCTTTTGCTGTGCAAACAAATCTCACTTTGTGTGTATTTAAATGATTGTTTAGAGGCATGAACTTCACTGCTATAATAAAGCTGAGAAGCCTAAATGATGCATTTGAAATGTTCCTGAACAGTGTGGAGCTCAGGTTACTGCTGTCTGGATTCTCTTCTTCCAGAGATCCCAGCCATGGCTGAAAGGTAATTGCACCATGTCTCTGGATGTAGTTATAATAGCCATTTACATTGTTTCCTGAAGCAAAGCAAAGCCTGCAATAGTGGCCAAACTGCTCACATCCCAAGAAAGAGCTCTTCCAGTCTTAAACTCTGGCAGTAACCACAGTCTCCACGTCCTTGGCTTGCTGTGGAGCTGAAAGACTTTTTTTCCCTTACAATAAGCATTCTGATGTATGAGTGCATGACCCAGCAGAATTGGATGAAATTCAGGAAAACTCAGGTGGTTTATACCCAGGAGGCCAGCAGAAGATGTGGGGCAGCTAGTCACATCTGCCCCTTCTCTGATGAGCTGTGCCAGAAGCTGCTGTAGAGCCCTGGGGGTCCATAACCCCCAGTCTGGGCAGTACTTCCCCACTGCCAAAGCACAGATGACAGCTGGTCCTGCCTGTGGCTGATCAACACCTCAAACTGGGCAGGATCCATACTGTCCCTTAGCCACCCAGCCTGATGGCAAAAGGAATGGATAAAAGCCATGCCAACTATAGTAGCCTCTGGACTGTTCTTTGCTTGGTAGGTTTGGTTTACTTCAGTGTTGTATTGCACAGGCTTAAGTCTATTGCTGCATCTTCTTGCCACCTCATTCTGAGGTCAGAGCTGATGCCCTCTTGCTCACAAGGAGAGCATAGGCTATGAAATGTACGTTGCTTTTCAGATATGTTTTACTAATTCCATTGTATTAACATGGAATAGGATGCCAAGATGAAGGAAAAATATATTGCTTTGTCAGCATACATAAATTTGCACTGCAGTTTAATCAGCAAACCACTTTTGGTTCTGACATGATTTTGAAGCTCTCTGTAATAATATGTTGACACTGATTAGCTAACTTTTACTGTGTGCTTTTGTAGGGTTAATTCAGGAATTGTCTGGAAAGACTTCCTGAAAGGGGATGTGTACCCTGATCTGTCCCTCTGTATCTGAGGACACAGCAGGGCAATTCAGTTTGGGCTGCCATGGGACAGAAAACCTCAGGTTTCCCTGCCTTTTTTCCTCCTTCCTTGAGCATGTCAGTGTGTGTGCTTAAGTCTGGGATCTAAAACCTCTGCCTGAAGGGAAGCAGAGATTGTTGCAGAAAAGGCTGTAGGAGAGGCTATTTGGGAATGGACAAGAACTTGACACAATTTGTAGTTTTTCTCAAGAAGTAGAAAGATTTTCTGGAAAATGCAATTTCATGCCAACCAAAGCTGTTTACAAATTCAGGTCAGATTTACAGAATACTTTTAGCCAAAACAAAAATGACTGTAAAATTTGGGAAATGTCAAAAAAATTGGGGAACTTCAAACTGTTTTCTTCTCAAGAACACAAGAGCAAAATGAAGAGCTGGATTCATAAAACAAGCTAAGGCAGCCCCACTTTTAACTAACCACACAGCTACAAAGTCAGTCACCAAGAGCAGGAAACCTAGCTTCAAATCCTTTTGCTGCAGGACATCACATCCTATGCCTCCAGTATGGCCATAACCATCATGCAGCGGTGGGAAGTATTCTGGGTTGAAATACTCTGTTTCTTCTATTGATGCTGGTCTCTTTTGGATAGGACACACAGGTATTTATAGGCCTAGTGGCAAAGAGCAAGGGAGCATGATCCTGCAGCAGAATTAACCCTGCTGTAGACCAGACTGAATCCACACCATGAAGAATTTCTGCCTAGGCTTCACTGGGCCCCAGCCATGTATCTTGCATGTGAAATCTCACATTTCTTACCATTTGTCAGGGCACTGTGGGGGGCCAGTGACTCGCTGGGGCCAGTATCAGTGGGGGTTCCCGGTGGCGGCAGAGCTGGGCCTTGCAGCCAGGGCCTGTCCCACCACCCCACAAGAGAGCAGGGCTGCCGGGGGCAGCTGAGGCAGCCCCAGCCCCAGGCATTGGGCACCACCTTGAGGACAGGGATGGGCTGAGGCCAGGCCAGGTGGTCACCAGGTGGTGTTGGCAGGGCCCGTGGCTGGGCAGGGGCCAGGCTGCAACGTGGTGGGGCTGTCTGGGAGCCTCTCCCCATGGTGCCATCAGGAAGGGGGCGGCCTCCAGCTGATCTGGTTTTGAGCTGGCCTTGAACTCCAGCACCAAACCCCTTGAGGGGGACATGCTCAGGGCCCTGACACCATTTTCCGAATTTCCTGAAGAAATCTCTCACCTTTCCCTGCCATGGAGAGAAGGGAAGAGATGGAGACAGATCACTGCACGTGAAAATTTTGGTAAAATTAACGAGCAGACCTCAGTAGAAATGACCGGGCCTTGCCTGTATGCCCCTTAGGCCAGGGCGAAGACTAAGTGGTGGCCTTGCTGCCTATCTTATATTCAAGGTTCCCACATGGAAGGAGAGATCCTGGTTTTGGTCCCTGCACCAGAGCATGTTTGAGGATTTCAAAGTGGGATAGCAGTAGGAGGGAAGGTAGGTCCTGATGGAGTTACCTCCCCATCTCCCCTGGTGTGTGTCAGCCTTCCTTTTTAGGATGAAACTGAATGAAGTAGGTGTTTTGTGTTGAAAAACAAGTTCATTAGACGTGTTACTGAGTCCTCATGTATAAGAGTCCTCATGAGAGTCTTTATCCCCAGTAGTCCTCAGTGAACGTTTTGCTGACTCTCTTTAAGCTCACAGAGAGTTGCATGTGGCAACTTCAACTGAGCACAACAAGGAGCACGCAGGAGGACTTTGCAAGGTCCTTTGCGAGATAATGGCGACCATTTCAGATTTACTGTAAAATACTAGTTAGTATTATGTTGATAATGAAAACCCTATACTGCTCTTGCTTTATACAATGTTATTCTCTAAATCTCTGTTGCATTATTTGCATGTGGGCATGCATGAATCAGATACAAAATTTTGTCTTGAGATCCCCAACAGCTAAAAAGTGTTAAAGTAGCCACAGATTAAAACAATCTTTGGAGAGCCCTGTTGTCAATCCTGTCCCTGACTTGCACAAAAAACTTCCTTGTCTATAGTTCTTTCTTTTTTTTAGATGAGTGGGCTACCTGCTGAAAGGGAAAATGAGGACAGCTACCTCACCTTTGCCTGTTTCTCCTTTCCTTTGTTTTATTCCAGACTCCTTCAAAGTAAAAGTTGTAGGTAGTAGAAGTCAGCTTTCCCACCTTTAGCTATCTGTAGCCGACTAGCTAGTTAAGGGCTCCCTCTATAGTCAATAGACAAAGGTACATATTTGCAGAGGGTAACTGCCTCTGTCTTAAGCTGCTCCACCTTAAGCTAGAATGAGTCACTTTCTGGGAGGGTCTCTGTTCCTCTTTGTAGCTATAGAGAGAGCCTAGGCAATGAGTTCAGACTAGACAGCTAACACTTAGGCTGATAACATTGAGTTAGACGAGCCCCATCAAATGTTTCAAATAACCTGAATGAAATCTTTGGAGCTTTTGGTGAGGAAAAACAATTCTTTATTTTGAAAAAAATTAAACCAAATATTTTAGATTTGCTATTCCTTGGGGCTGAGGTTGGCTTTTGCATCTGAACCTGATAATAGTGGCTACGTCCTTCACTGAAGGGGAAGACACCCACGCTTATATCTAAAGGCCTTAGTCTCACTGATGACCCACATGGGTGCAGGAACAGATTTACTAGAATACTGTGAGGACTATACCCTGCTTATGCTAATGAAGACTGCATATTCTCCAAGTCATGTCACAGAACTGGGCTTGTGAGGGCCCTCCTTCTCTTTCCCTACATCCTCAGAGCCATGCAGGTGTTCTGAAGGGACATGTGTGTTTTCTTACTATGGTTTAGAAGAATTAGGAAGATGCATATAAACAAAACAAAACCCAATTTCTATTAATGGAATATGAAAGTTGCATTGTCAACCACTCAAGAGTCACAGTACTCCCCGACGACTTTGGAGCATATCACAGAGCCCTGGAAGAGTAAGACCTGACAACAGAGATGTAAGTAAATTGGGAGCTCAGCATATTCTTAACATAGTCTGAGTTGCTCACAGGAAGAACTGCATTAGGAAGTATCAGATACAAGCTGCCCTTCATGTAAACCTCTTGTGTACATGCACCATGATGCCTCCTTCAGTCTTCAGGAGCCATCCTCCTAGCTGAGGGACTGGTTATTCAGGATTCTTTTTATTGTCTATATATAGAGAGTGTGTGGATCCAGGCCTTATTTTAACATATGCTATCCAGACCCTTCTCTGATTACAGAATTTTGCTTCTTCTCTGATCATGTCTGTAGTTCTGTTAGGGTAATGTCTGATTGCTTCACAGATATTACTGGATTTGCTTTCTCACTGCATTTATGAGATGAATCAGTACAGTTATCTCTGTTTTGCAATGGAAAAGCTGAAGTGCCAAAATTATGAATAATACTCTCAAGCTTCCATTCGTTTGGGGTATCTAGTTTAATAACTGTTTTTTTCCCCCAAAGTAAATGGCATTATGCTGGGACAAGGTTCCTATCCATTGGAGCTGCACCCTGTGCTTCTTATTCTTGGTCTTCATCTTGGGTCCTGGGACATGAGGAACGCAACCACAGAGGCCACCTAAGAGAAGATGAGTTTAAGTGGAATAGGAAAGTGCTTAATTTACATGCTAGAACTAGATGCTTAAAGTCAGGTAGGATGAATTCAGGCCTCTGTGCGTTAATCCCTTGGTGGATTTTGTGCCTGCGCTATGATAGACTTGCAGATTCCAAGATTATTTGTGACATGGGATTAGGCAGCTCTGAAATGTAAGTTTTCCCTGATTTTGCTTTCTGGGTACCTGCAGGGTTCTCCAAGGAAGCTGCATACTAAAAGCACAGCCAGCCCCAGCTATCTCCCATCTATCAAGGGACTTGTCTCTGTTTCATTACTCTGCCCTTGTCTGGTGAAGCCAGCTTTACCTCTGAGAAACCCCTGCGTGAGGAGTTAAGCAGCCTGAAGCCAACCTGGTGGCCATGCTACACCAAATTATATAAATACTGAATCTGACCCTAGTCATCTCCTGACAGGTTTTATTTATGGGGTGGAGACACCATTTCCTTAGTAGATTCTGTACAGAAAATACAAGAAAACACTGTGCTTGAGGTAGGTCAGCAAAACCTGCTTTCTCATACTCTATGGTAAGCTAACCACACCACAGAATTTGTGATACCACATGCATGCTGTTCTCCATCCCCAGCAACTGGGGATCACTGTGGTGTCTTCTGTACTACGGTGCGGTAAATTTTACTACATTCTCCCTTTTTTTTTTACTTAGCACTAACTGCTGTCTCATAGCAGGAATGGAAGAGCTAGTTTACAGCTTTGTCCACAAGTGAGGTATTTTACAGCAACTCTGTTAGCTGAGCAGATGCGGATAAGCTGTTTGTGCCACAGTGCAAAACATTATCAGTGTTAGTAAGCATGGTATGAAGGCAAATCCGTATGTATTTGTGAAGCTCTCAGATTACATTAAAATGATTATTTTATGCAGGTATATTTAGAGCATGCAAACCAGCTTGCAGTTCTTCTTGGAAGAGATTGTGTAGGTGTTGAGACAAAAGCGAGCCACAGATAAGTGATAAAAATAATTTAAACTGAAGAGCTATCTGAGCAAAAGAATTCAAAGGAAAACTGGCATTTCTGCCCAAGTTATAGTAAAATATGCCAGGATTAAGTCCTATATAAAGCTTTAAGTGAATCTTAGCAAATTTTTTTTTTTTTTTTTTTTTTTTTTTGCATTGCTTGAAGTGCGCTTGGATTCACCTGAATTTCAAAACCAAAACTCTCTCTGGTATGTTTCTTTGGGGAATTAGCAACTTACAGTGATGCTCCTTCTTAAGAGGACTTCTTTAAGTCACAATATATTTTCAATACTATTGGCAATAAAGTTGTCTTTGGATAATGGAGATGTTTACTGTCTTTTTTTACACTGACTAGGGACAATTTCTTATCTCCTAGTTGTTCATGTGTTAAATGCATTAAACATTGAATACCTACCTCACAGACACTTCCAACTGCCAGCCAGCCTCCTCCCTTCACCCAGTTCATCCAAGAGACAGGCCAAGAGTCAGGCCTAAACCCCACAAACCTACGTTTTTTCACTGAAATGGGGCATCTCTCTTGAGATACAGCCAAACATTTTCTCTCTCTTAGAAAAAAGCCTAGACAAATGGGGGCCAAAAGCTCTGGACACCAGCCACAACCTGAAATAACAACGTACCAGAAATCTGTAATAGGTGAAAACATAATTTATTAGCTAGCCTGTGAATAAGTGAAGGAGCAGAAGAACGGGACCTCTTAGGAGAGGAGACAGCCTGGTCAGCTGCCACGGGTGTGCACTGGGATGGGTTAGAGAGGATAGCTGGTTATCTCCTCCAGCTGAGGAGAAGAAAAGGAACCGGTGACATAGAGAACTAAGGCAGACTTGGAAGTCATCTAGGGGCCACCAGAATTTCAGCAGAGCTCTGAGTTTTTCAAGTCCCTAATGAAAGTTGAAGTTAGGCAAGCTTAAGAATTTAGTGGCAATTAAGAAGTCATTTCAGCAGAAAATTGTAAACCTCAGGGAGTTTTGTATCTCACCTGTGGGATCATTTATTAGTTCATATGAGGTTTGTTAGAATGTATTTCTAATTACAAGCAAAACCCACACCAGATCTCTGGAAGAGGATGGTAAGGTGCATTTCTGTAGCCAAAATGGTAGTGTAGAACTTCAAATAGTTATAGTGAATAGACAAAAATGACTGATTTCATTGGTCTGGCTGGTCCAGCTCTTCCTGCTTATATCTTTATCTTTAATAAGAGGTAAAGAACATAGATGTAATTTTGATCTTTTTAACACTGATGGCAATCCCAGAAAAATGATACACTAATCTTGATGACTATCACATCCTGTCACACCAAATTCAGTGGCAGACCCCAAACATGTGACAGAATCTGGCTTTAAACTGATTATCATGTACAGATCTGTCAAATCTCAGGCCCTCAGGGTAAGGCACGCTCACTCATACCTGTCTCGGGTTTCTCCAAGGTGGTACCATATCTCACACATTTGTGGTGCAACAAACCAGCCTGTTTCCCAGGGTACTGGATGCTGCTAGTTGGCCTGGTCTGTGGGGGAAGTGTTACACTCAAAATCTTGTTACAGGCAAAAAGGAAACACACCTTATGCCTAAAGTCAAGAATTTATTGTTAGTATAATTGAAATCTTAGCAGTCTAATCCAAGAATCGTTATTAGTCCAAATCCAATTATCACAGAAAAAAAGCAGAAGAAACAAAATAAATACTCTTGGACAGAAAAAGTCTCAATAATCATAATGACAGTAATTGCAGTTATTAGATGTTAGAGACTCCTGAATCTGGAGAAATAGGCCTTAGGAGTGAGAAGACTCATAAGTGGAGTGCTCCAGAGGAATGAAAAAGCGATAAGGAAAGTGAAGGCTCAAGACCGTGTTACACTGAGTAGCAATTTCTGAGTAGGAGCGTTGCTAAAACAGTTCCTGGAATTAAGAGCAGTGCCAAGTCATAACTTCTTGTTTCCCCCCCTCCCACTGAGAGATGAGTATGTCAATTTTTTATCACACAACTGTACAAATAATATGTGACACCTGGATTTTATGCACTTTAAATGATAAAGGTAGCTGTAACAGCATTAAAAGAGAGTGTGGAACAAATGGGTGGGATATAAAAACAAGGCAAAAGTGCAGCACCTGAGCTTGTGGAGATGCACATCAGAAGAGCCAGGAGAGAAACAGAGGCAGGAGCTGCCATGCTGTTTGCAAGCAGGGAGAAGCCCAGGGAGATCCTGCCCCTGGAGAGACAAAGTGACAGCCAGCTGGACTCCGGGTGCAGGGCCAGACCTAGAAATGAGTGTACATGTGCTATGTTGTATTCAAGTTATTTGGAGCCCTCATTTTGGAGCATGCGTTTTACTCAACAGCGAGGAAGGCAATGATTCCGAAAAACTGCCCCTGAGGCTTGATGCTGTTCCTGTGACCGGTCTAAAGAAACAGGTTTGAAGAAGAGTATTTCCCCCTCCCTCCCCCAAACTGCAAACACTCAGGATGAAATTTGTATACCTTTATTACTAGCTGCACTAGAGACCTGTAGCATAGTTAAAAAAGAGTGGATAGAAATACTTGGATAACCCCTCTATGCCTGTGTCTGTTTGTGTGTAAGTAGCTGCATGTGCTGCCGAGTTTCTGTTCACCGCAGCACTCTGTGGTAGTGCAGGAGTTTAATGAGGGACTCGGAGCAATCTCTGGTCCATTTTTAGAAGGCCCTCGGTATAACAACCACAGGCTATCTGAGGTTTGACCTTAACCCACTGACTTCTTGAAGTGCCCACCTAAGAAAACATGCTGTGTATTTCTAAATTTAGGAATAAATGTTTTTCTTAGAAATCTGTAATTAGCCAATAACTATTAGCCAAGGCCCATTTTCTTCAAATCAAAATGTGCAGGTATGGTTTCACTCCTTCCCAGGTTCCATCCTTTCTTCATGCGTTCCTTTTGGGTGCTCGGAGGCCAGTGACAGCACCCGCAGGTCACGTGTGGCTCCCCTCTCCAATTTTAGGGAAGTGGCAACTCTGCGGTGAGCCCTTGGGGGTAACTGCCTCAGATCAGTCTACGCACCGGTCGCATCTGTGTGTCAGTCCCTGCAGTTTAGCTAGCATAGATGCTGGGCACGTACCACTCCCCCTGACCCAGCCAGCCCAGGCAAGTCAGGCTGAGGGTGTACACAAGCTCCTGAGCAAACTTCCCTTTTCTCTGGGCCAAAGCAACTCCCCCTGACCCAGCCAGCCCAGGCAAGTCAGGCTGAGGGTGTACACAAGCTCCTGAGCAAACTTCCCTTTTCTCTGGGCCAAAGCAAACGTGGCTCCCAAATTCATTGGCTTCAAAAGCAACTTAAGAGGCAGCTCAGTGATTGGCAGCAGCCAGTTTCTCTCACTGTTGTTCCAATTACTTCTGAAAAGCAATATTTTACTGCCATACCCTTTTTAAACACCCTGTTCTAGGTTCCCAGGTAGCTGATGGGACTATCTGGCTTTGTCCTATCTATTAAAAAAATCTCCTCTCCCAGCTACGCAGTCAGGGGCTTCTTCACATCTCCCTTGTTCTCACTGTCGCAGACCACTGATATCCATGTCCCTGAACCATTAGAAAACCTGAGTGACTTCCCAAAGCCAGTGCTAGGGACATTTTTGGTGCATAGTTCTTAATAAGTGGAGAAGTATGTTTACTTTGCGGAGCATAGAGACATAAAAGCTAGGTCCAGGAGCAGCAACAAGCCTATTAGTCATAACACTCAGCTGCTAATTAGCCTGAGCTCAGCAGCATGCTTTTTTGACTTCATAGGTTTGTGTGACATGCTCTCCCTCTGTGGTACTGTGTAGGCACATTTCTCATTTCAAAGGTGACTGTTTTCTCTTCGTGGTTCTGTACTGCTTGCGATAGAAATCGCACTGGAAAAAAAGTGATTTCTAGCATGTAAAGGACACTTTTTCTGGGTCTTTTCTGTCTAGTATGTGTGACTTGTGAGCTAACCTTGATATTGTCAAATAAACTGCAATGGCTTCAGAATTTCATGAACTAGTTGCCAAATACTGCAACCTGTTGAGAGTGTGTAGTTCCAGGGCCTGAAACCTGCTTGGAGCTGCCAGTGACAGGAGTCTGTCAAGGGGCCACTGCCATCAGAATCTGATTGGCAGCAAAATACAGCTGGTGGGAGTGCAAAAACCCTTTAGCTTTTCAGAGACATATGCTAATGGTTTCTCAGACTCACTGAGAACACTAGCATAAGTAATTTAGAATTATGAGAAGAAGTTTAATGTGATTTTCTACCAGAGGTGTATCATCCTGAAGTATTGTGTTGTTTCTGATATCACTTCAGCAGGTGGTTTCTATGGGTTGATTCCCCCTCTTTCATACGCCTTAGGCATCTTAACTGAGAATCTTACCCGTGCTTTTCTCTTTAATTTTAGTCCAGTAGCTTGAGCAGATGCGATCAGAAAACTGAATAAATGAAATTGCAGTATTTAGTCAGAAATGATTGTCCAGTTTTCCTCCCCAAAACATGGAGAAAGTAAGGTAAGTAAACATTTTGTACAAACTCTGTGGGTTGTCTCCCTTATTCTTCTGTCACTGCTGCTGTTGGGAAGCCATAGCTGCTTAGCTAGGTCACAGAAATCAATGCCTGCTAGGGGATCAGGACAAATCCAAATGAATGCAGAACAATACAGTGCTCTTCTGTGCTCTCAAACGTGGTACAACTCTTCATTCCTTCCTTATGGAAAAAGCAAGGCTTCATGGGGCTGAAGAGGGAGAGCAAGAGTGTGCACAACCTCAAAATACTGTTCCTGAATAGACAGAACCTAGCTTTAAGATATTTTTCTTCCTGGAAAACAGTTTCCCTTGTTCACTCTTTTTATCTCCCAGCTGACTTCTTGAGCCCTCATCAAAACATGTTTCTCATGACCTCAGCTTGGGGAGATGGGCCAAATGGACACATCTAAAATTCAGTCTCGCTTCTTCCTAAGGTTGGGCTGTCTCATGGCAAGCCAATATGGTTGAGGAACATCATTGCAAATCCTGGGAACCTTGCATTCTCAGGCTGGAGAAAAGTCAGCAGGAATCACCACCACCTCTTATATGAGGCTTTTTCTTTCCTAGTTCTACTTGGCACTACTAAACAGTTTTCTTATAATTTATTTATTAAAAAAAATCTGGGCCGAGTTTTTGAGCACTCACAAATTTGGATATTTTGTTTTACACTGTTGAACGGTCTCAGATAAGAATAAGTTCAGACTTTACTGTCATAGTGTCATAGGCTTTATACTACAAAAGAGCAGAGAAACATGAAACAGGAAAGTGAAGGATTGTGAAACATGTTAAATGAAAATCAAGAGGTAGAAAGTTCAAGCAGAGTCAGACACATTTTAGAACTAGCTAGAGAAATGTTACAACATACGAGAAGTGGTACTTAGCACTTTAGCTGGCAATCTGACACCTCTCATAGGTGTGACAGCTCAGTTCCTGGAGAACATTAATTACTGTAGTTGTACAGCATCTAATTAGGAGATTGTTCTGCTCACAGCAGTAATTTCCTCATTCCACCTCCTTCAGAATAATAATCAACTTTCCACTGGAAACAATGGGACAAGATTGGGCCAGATATCTTGGGCATATATATTTGCATTACTACCCACAAGACCAGAAGTCCATGACATCAAATCTGAATGTTCCTCAGTGCTTTTGCAGTGTTGTTTGCAGGTGCCAATATCTCAGCACATGAAAACTAGCTGATTCCAGCAATCTGATTACAAGTAGATTACAAAATTCTTTTACTAATTTTGCTTTGTGTCATAACTCTTCAAAATGAGGAAATAGCCCTTCTGCTACCTGTTTTATTCCAAGGAGAACATTGTGTTTGTGGAAGAGGCCAGATTGTTGTTGACAAGTTCCTACATAAACCAAAATGTATAATGGAGGAAATGGCAGTACCAGTTCCTTGATATTATCCTGCTAGTGTAGAGCTTCACCTTGCTTTTGATCTAACAGTGCTGTTAGCCATAATTGCTTCAGGGCATAGAAGTGCAAAAAAATTTGAACTTTGCTGTGCATCTACCTAGATTCTTTACTTGCTGATGACATGCAAGAGCAGCAAAAAATCCTGTGGACTGACCACATTAAGAATTAAATTATTCATTTAAAGAAGAGGTGCAATGCTTCTGAGAGCTTTGCTCTGCATGAGTACTTTTGGTGCTGATGGGTTTTTGTGTCTCTGTTCTGGTAGCTTATACAATAAAAGCAGCAAAATAGCCACTTGCATTATTCCTGTTTGCAGCCACATTAGACACAGAAAGATCCTTTTGAAAGGAAAAGTCTGGTCATCTTGATCGACTAGAGATCAAGGGAACTGAGCTGTGCTTGAGCAGAGGATGGGGGTTTCAATCTACCTCTCAGGATTCGTAAATACTCAAATGCAGCAGTGGAGGAGAAGGAAGAGGAAGCTCTACGGTGAGCCCCGCAAAACCTCCTTTTTGCCTTCTTCATTTAAAGCTTCACCTATCATTTATACTAAATTCTGCTACTGCTCCCCTCCCTGCTTGATTTCAGTGGAAGCTATATGAAAGAGTAACAGAAACCAGAGAGTTTGGCCCTTGTCTTGTAATCCAGAGGGATCCCCGATCTGCTGCTGGAAACACTGCTGTTTTAATGATGCTAGAGTGTCATCATTAAAACATGATGCAAGAGTGTCTTTGAAGCATTTTAGGTTCCCACTTGCAAAATTTCATGATGGCAGTGCCTGGTTTTGGTTTTTTGTTTGGTTTTGGGTTTTTTTTTTTTTTTTTTTTTTTTTTTTTTTTTTTGAGAGGGAAGGGTTTGTGCAGCTCTTGACAAATCAAATGGATCAGGGCAAATTGTTTGCTATTTCACACCTGCTCAATTTCAGTCAGGAAAAAAGCTGCTAAAAAGCTGCTGTTTAGGACATAATTACTTCCTAAAATCTAGAGGCAGGACACTCTCCGCAGATACTTTATATCCTTGAAGGCAGCTCCTTGGTCCTGTAAATCCCATGCAGTGCAGATAGGACCAGCACCCCCTCTTTGATCAATGCCACCTTACATCTTTTCCAGGCAGCCAAGTAACAAAACTTTTGATTGCCGGTTTTGTGCTATATAAACTGCAGTGGCACAGTTCACTGGGTTAGTGTGAGTGTGAGAGCTGGTCAGAAAACTTTTCCATCCCTCCTTCTTCTCAAAATACCAAATAAGAAAAAATATACATAAAACTTCTGTTTCTTCTCCTTTCCATTTTCATCTAGAACATCAACAGGTAAGATGATAAATTTTATCGCACATTTTAAACAGAAATATTTTGTCCAAACACCAAAAGGGTCATAGGAGCAAGGTATCTGACATGAGATCCTGGCCTGTGTATCTTTTTAAAGTGCCTGCACAGTAAGAAACATAGAAATATGTCAATAGAGGGCTTCATTTTCTACATCCTAAAAGTCTTCAGAAAAGTAAAAAATATGATAATTAAGTTGCAGTGTATCTCTCACCCATTTGGAGAATAAAATCTAGAAATGTTAATTATCTCTTACAAAAGAAAGAAGTCTTTGCTGTCTTTCTTATGTAGTTAGTGGCAAGAACCATTTAGCACTAGGGTTGGAAACATATTTTAAATTCTTAGCAGTCATAAAATAAATGCATTTACATTTTCAGAAGGAAAGATAAGCTTTTCCTTACACTTTTTCTTACCCTAGAAAATATAGTCTTTAGCAATACCTAGGCTGTGTCCTTCCCACAGTTTCAGGTACTCTCTTGCTCAAGTTCTAAAAGTTAGGTTGCAAGAATATTACCCCAACATAAATGTTATTTTTTCATTGTGAATTTTTGTTGGGATTTTGAGAACAAATGTTGCTTAGCAATGTGGAGACAAGCCCTTTTTTCCTGGAAAGCTCCAAGGTACCTCTCACTTCCATCAGATGTATTTTACAGGACATAGACTGAAAATCAATAAGAGCATCCTTTCTTTGTCTTCATCTAGGATTGCAGGTCCCTGGAAATAAATTCAGCAGCCAAGACATACAAAGATACAGTTAATACATTTTATTCAAGCAAACATTTCTAAAATGGCAGAAAATAACATATAGAAAAAGAGGCTCTGAGCTGATGTGATACATGCTATTTTGTGATATTTATGTTTGACAGCAAATGGTGAGGGCACAGAACTGGAGGACGACCACCTCCATAGATAACACAGACTAGCAGACTGCATAGCTGTTGACATACTCGGTTTATATAAGCTACAAGTAACCAGTGTAGGGAACACCTGGAGGTGTTGATCTGCTGTTCTTGAATGCTTTGCAGTGAAAGGCTGCTCTGGGCAGCAGCGGCTCCAGGGACCCCCAGCCAGGACCTCCAGAGAAGCAACAAAGGCTCAAGCTGAGTCACCCCTTTATTTGGGAGCGGAGGTAAAGGGAGAGAGTGATGGTGGTGGCTGAGATGATTCCCTCTTTGCAATACAAAGTAATTCCATATCTGTCCCTTTCCCTGCCTCCCAGCAGAATGTCTTATTCCTGTCCCAGGGATGTAGGGATTCATGTACGAAACAGCTCCTGCAAGTCAGAGCATATTTGGCAGTGAGGCAAAAGCAATACTTTCATCAGAGGAGAAAATATGTACTAGAGGAAGCACCCTGTTTGCTTAAGTATATTAAAAGATTCTAAAACTTAATTAAAGATTACCCTCGAGCAAGTTTGGGAGGTCGCCATTTTACAAAGGCACCAGTGGTCATAGAAAGTTAACATTGAGGCTGACCGCGCAGTATTTCGCAGCTCATCCTGAGAGGAAGTATGAGTATGCTGGGCCACCCCAGGAGGATGCCACATGCATGGTATAGCCTACGGGGCTGTGTCAGTGCTTAGGGCAACTATTCCCTCCAGAAAAAGGTAGCCCAGGGTGGTTTACAGCACCCCTGTGCTTTCAGAGTAGCCAGAGAGCTGGGTGGGTGCCGAAAACGACTGACTGGACACGACGCCTCCAGCAGGACTCGAGAAGAGACGGACACAGGACTGAAATAGTCCTTTAAGATGGGCCTTGAACATCACCCCAGCAAATGCATAGATCACGGGGTTCAAGCAGCAGTGGATGAAGGAAACACTTTCAGTCAGCTGCAGGGCCAGAGCTATCCAGTAGCTCGCCTTGCAGTCGTTGATGAGGTACAGGCTCTGCAGGGAGTCTAGGAACAGCACGATGTTGAAGGGAGCCCAGAAGAGGAAGAAGACAATGACAATGATGAAAATCATCTTGATCGCCTTGATCTTGTTCCGATTTTTGCATTTTTGCAGGTTTTTCAGTATCTGGGCGTAGCAGTAAACGAGGATGCTGAAAGGAATCAAGAGGCCCAAGATATTGGCTCCAAACTGAGAAGCGACCTTCCAGGTATTGCCACCTGAGGGGTATGTGGGGACGCACTGCATAGACTGCTCAATCTCCAGCTGCTGGTTGAACACGATGTTGGGTACAGAAGCCAAGCCAGCCACCAGCCACAGGATTAAGCTGATAATTATGCCACAAGAGGCTGTCCGTATCCTCACAGCGTAGACAGCATGGACAATTGCTATATACCTGTCTATGCTCATGAGGGTTATAAAGAAAATACTGCTGTAAAAACCTGTGTAATAAATGCCAGCTGTTATCTTGCACATAGCATTGCCAAAAGCCCATTGGTCTGAAGCATAGTGGGCTTGGAAAGGGAGAGGCAAAACAAAGAGCATATCAGAGGCAGCGAGGTTCAGCAAGCAGATGTCAGTCATCGTGGTCAGCCTCTTCTTGGTCAGAAGAACCCAGAGGACCAAGGAGTTTCCCAGAAGGCAGAAGACAAACACAAGGCAGTACAGGATCGGCAAGAAGAGGGATTTAAACCTGTGAAAACTATTTCCTTCATCACACGGAGCAGTGTTTTCATCATATGCATAGTCATATTCCGTTGTGCCAGGAGACTCGCTCGTGGGATTCATCTCGGATACCTGCAGCAAAGAGTGAGAGGTGGAGGGCTGGCTCCCCTGGCACTGGCCTCCCAGGGCCCCCTTCGGCCCTGCTGCTCTGTGCTGCCTCAGGCCAGCGGATCGGCAGGAGGGACCACAGAAGGTGATCTCAGGCTTGCTGTCTAGGGCAGCCCTACTACCCAGTGGCTCTGCTGCAGTCACTCCTGTACGTGCATCAGCGTGAGCCCCAGGACGCTTTTGGTTCCCCCAAAAGCACCACCATGCCAGCAGGTTAGCCCCTCCTCATTATAGTGAGGGGGAACAATTTGTGGTCCAAATAGTTGTAACAGTGCAAAATGGTACAAAACATGTGCCTCATCTAAGAATCTTCAATTTCCTTGAACTTGGCACGGAGAACGGGACTGTCTTACCTCTACCATTAAGACCCTTATAAAAGTGTCCATCTCCTGACTGCAGAAGCCATCGGCCGTCCTCATAACCGCGGTTTTAGCTGAGCTGGTCAGGGCCAGATAGCAGGAGAGAGACACATACGTTATTTTTCCATGAGCTGGTGCAAGAGGGCATCCAACAGCAGCTGTGGCAGTGAGGAGTTCATGGGGCTACACAGCACTGCTTGCGGTGCTGAGCGCTGCGCTGCCGGGCAAGGCTGCCGCTCGTCTCCGAGTTAGCTGGTGTACAGCTCGGCTGGGTCTATCGACATAATGCAGCAGTTTCGAGCTCCTATCTGTTTTGCCCAACTTCAGTTTTCTAGTTTAGAGAAAGCCAATACAATTTGCAAGGGAGGGGATCTTGCTTTGTAATTTCTGAACAATTACAACGAATACAGCTTTAAAATATTCTGACCTATTTTCCAAAAGTGAGTCAGTGCTTTAGCCACCCTTTTTTTCAGATGGCACCTCACGGCCACCATAAAAGTGGATCTAATCTGCAGAGTTAAGTGTTTGCACTTTAAGAAGTATTGGCTCTTTCAAAAGTCAGAATTTCAAAGGAGTTTTGTTTCTCACTTCTAAAGAACTTGCATGTTTGTTGTGCATTTCACCTACGTTATGCTTGTTCTTAGAAGAACTTAAATACACCAGCAGACAGAGAGAAGCATTATTTTTACGGAGTCTTTAGTAAGAATCATTGCTGTTAGTAGCAGCAATAACAAGAATGGCAGCGATTAATTCATTAAATTTAGAGCATGTGCTCCCCTGAGTTAAAAACTGCAGTTAGACTGCTCAGGTGAGTGGAAAGTGAGATAACGGTGAAAATGATCATTTTCATATTGAGAAGGAAGGAATCAGAATCCACCCCTTCTAGCCTGGCTGAGCCACCTTGTGCAGGGAAAGAGGAAGATCCAGAGGTGCGGGAGAGGTGCGATGGGGCCAGTATTTGTCACCGCTCCCGGCGCTGATGCTGATCATGCCACACTGAACTGCCTCAGCTTTCCCCGCGGCATCAGGACTGTTTCCACCAGTGAATATGTAATGTTACCTGTTACAAATACAGCCCTCAACTCTACAAAATTCTTTGCTTAGGAATAATGAATAATGAGAGAAAAGCAGTGCTGCAATCTACACTGAGAGTATAATCCTGTGTAAAATTTTCCGCTGCACATAGGACATACCTATTATTAATTTCAATTTTGTTTTGATGCATACACCCCTAAATATCAGGATGTTGAGTCCCATGATAATGACTATTTATACAGCAAGTTATGGGTAGAAAGGTATATACTACTAACTCTTTTCATCTTTTTTTTCCATGCATGATGGCCATATACACCATGATTGTAAACCTCCCAGCAATAAGCTTGCTTTTCAGAGTTGCTTGTCAGAGGCCCCTAAAAAGCAGCCCATAGATTCAACAGCAAGAAGTCAAAAATGATCAAAGTACAATGAATATTGATATATAGATGGAATAGATATATAATCTAGACATTTATAAAAGGTGCCTCTGAGTCTGGCATAATTCAAAAGTGATTTTCCTGGGCTGCACAAAGACTGGAGATTCTCCACCGCAGACTTTCAAATTGCCTTCACACTGTTCAAGGCATCTCTTCCTTCGACAAGTTACTCCCAGAGCACAGCCTTTTCCGTTTTCTCCCCTCTCCACATCAGTTGGCCAAAACAGTCAAATTGAAAAATCAGCCGTCCAAAGGGTATGCAGAGAGACATAACTGTTGCAGGTCTCTCTGCAGCTTATCAAAATTACCAGAATTAGCCAGTTACTTTCAAGGCAGCTCATTAAATATGGATGGATGTTACCTTCGACTCGGCAGGACGCCGTCGCTCTCCCAGGTGGTCCTGGTCTCCTTCTCCTTCTCCCGTGTCCCTTCCTCTCTTGGGCTTGGGTGTCTGCGCGAGGTTTAGTCCATTGCTTGTGGAGATGGTTGAGATGTGGTGATTCGCAAATGTTGAATGGGCAGCTGTCAGTTACAGAAGAGTTTTTGAGACAAATAGAGGGCTTCGTAGCTGAGGTAAACAGGAAAAGAGATGAAAGGGCTTATAAACACATTCTGTGAAACAAAAATCAAATATGACTTTCTTTGAAGACGGTAAAGAGAACACGTGAACAGGTGCTCTCCTTTTAATGCAAGTGTGCTTAAACCGTCCTTCCTCCCAGCCAACCCTAGTTTAAGAAACCCCTAATTTCAGCAACAAATTGAAAAGTTCCTGTGTCTCCATCAGAGGACATGTATGGCTGGCCACATGTAATGCTAGACCCTAATAAATATATATAGATCCATTAAGTTCAATAGCTTTGCAATTCTTTTCAGCAGCTGATATATAATTTCCAAGAAACATATTTTGTTTTTTTCTTTTCTTTCAGCTGATATCAACCTGTATACTTCAGTCTGGTTTTGTCCATTTCTATTTGTAATGTATTAGCTTCCTGAGCAAACCAAGGACTAATAGCTACCTAGACATCTTTCCAGTCATTTTTTAAACAGACTTTATTTAAGTGGATATATTTCAGAGTTTCTTTGCTCCTCTGTTTTTTTTTAAGTACATATTAGTCCAGTTAGGACACATGGTCATGAACAAAATATTGAAACAAAGACAGGCTTGAATTTTTTTTCTTTTATATAATTACTTGAAATTACTTTTGTTTTATGTAATATTGGAAGTTATGATGGTGATGATGGTAAGTCAGCCAAATGATATGCTTTTCATCCGTCAGTCTCAACAACTGGTAAACACCATTTTCCTAATTTGTAGGAGTGCAGAGAACCCAGGTGATTTGCCTAAGAGCCCCAGAAAACTACGCAGCAGATCCAAAGTATGCCCATTATTAGTTATTAACCAGTTCTCTGGTAGCAGCTAGCAGCTCCAAACAAAAGTAGCTTCCCAGCTTGCTGGCTGTTACATAAAAGAGCAGTAAAAGGCAGCCCCAAAGAATGGAAGAACTAAATACTTAAGACAGACAAAAAAAAAGTGAGAAAATGGGCTTGGAAAAAAAGAAATAACCTTGTGAAGGACATGGCACCAGTCAGTAGCAGTGTCAGAAGGAAAAGCCCAGTCTTCTGAGGTATTCAAAATGCTGCCAGCCACCGGGGCAGCGTCCTGCCTCCAACCACCCAGTTAGTTTTATTACCTAAGAGAGACCAGTTCCGCTTTTTTCTTTTAATTTTGTGCAGAATTAACTTTTGGAACATTATTTTAGTAGAACTTTGTTTTATTTTATTCTCTATTGTGTGATGAATAGTATGCCAATAGTATGTCCTGGCATACAATACAACATAATGTAACTACATTATATTTACACTTCTGTTCTAAAAATCAGTAAGGTCAGTTGTATTTATTTCTTCTCATGATTGAAACATTTTATTTTTCCACTTAAGGATGTCCCTTTTTACTTGTTATTGGAGGCTTTGTGCATTAGTTTGGCTGATAAGTTATTAACACATATAAAAAAATTAAATGATAGTTTGACACAAAGCCTATAACAGAATGAAAGCTTCTATTAAAGATATATCTGCATGTTAAAACACTTACTCTTATTCTAAAATGAAAAAATATCTTTTCTTGAATTATTTTTTATTGAATTTATGATTTTTGCAAAAAGATTTCAGTTTAGTCTAAACATATTTTTTTTAATCAGGAAAAATTCCAGCCATGTATTTTCACCAGCTGCAATTCTAAATGGCTGGGTAAAATGAAGCATGAAGCTCTAAGAGTAAGCAGGGGTAAGAGAAGAGGAAATGCTATGTGTGTTCGAGAAAGATGGAGCGAGCAAGAAGGTGGTATGAAGGAGATATGCAGGACCTTGAAGGCAAGGCAAAGCACCAAACTAAAAGTGAAAAAAAACAAGATACAAGTGAACATGGCAACTGCCATGGCTGGAAGAAGGCTAATCGCTGTACTTCGGGCAGACCAGAGAGGATTGCAGTGTGGATACAGGTAAGAATTGGTCATAGGGAGAGGAAGGAAAAAGTGTGGTGGTGGTACTGTTTCGGAGGGAAATAACAGAATATAGAGTCTGACGTAATGTTTTCAAAAGCACCCTTGCTGCATTTTGAAAAGTGATAGACACAATCGAGTCCCTGTCCCTGCCTGGCCCTCAGAAAGATTTATGTACTTATGCCACTTCTGGCGTGGATTATGTTCCCGATGCACAACGGTCTTCTGGAACATTTAACTCCCTGTGAATAATGAAGAAAAATTCATTAAAGTGGACAGAATATGTGATTTTCAAAGTCAATGTAAGGAAGGGGGTAGAGAAGGGGTTTGAAGATGAAAATGGGGCTTTGGAAAGGTATTGTCCAGGACAGGGAGATAAGGGGGGGATCAGAAGGGGAGGCCCGCAGTAAAGGGGTAGATTTGGGAACTGTTGGCAGAAAGGATGATAATTCAGATGATGAAAACTAAGGAAGATGCTGGCGGGGGCAGGGGAGAACTGGAGGCAGATGTGATTGCTGCACAGAGCATTTGTGAGCGGGGTGTCCCACATGCCGGCACTTCTGCGGGTAATGCTCCCTTTTGACCCTGCTCTGCTCCTCCAGCAGCTCCTCAGGGACAAGCCTCCCTCCCCACCGTGCCGGAGAGGCACCGCAGAGCCCTGTGGCTCGGTGCGCTGGTGCCCCATCCCACCTGCCTCTCCCTCGTGTGCCGAGCCCCAGCCCGGCCCCTCCCGTGGGCATCCTGTGTACCTCCTGACAGCGGCTGACGGACAGGTAGTTTGGGGCTGTGCCTGGGTGCACAACATACTGCTGGGGCGGAAGGCGTAAGCGATAAAAAACCACCGGTTTGTTTGCAGGTGTGGATGCTGAAAGCGGTAGGGATGCTAAACTTGTGCTCAAAGGCATCAAAGAGGATATTTGAAAGGGTGGGCGCGCATTTCTGATTTTCTCCACAATCAGTCAGGCTGTAACAGCCTAATTCCCTGACACTTTTTTCATTTGAGCAGTATTCCCAGTATGCAGAGGTACAGAAGGGCGGCCCAAACTAACAGGGATTTTCTACTGAGCTGACAAACAGCCCTTTGAAGTGCATCTCAGGAAGATAAGAAAGCAGAAAATGTGGTAAACCAGTAAGAGGTGGTAATGAGCAAACACTGAAATTAAAGGTCACCTGTACTTGAAAGAGATGAACTCAAGTGGAAAGAGGTGAAAAGGGAAGTGGCAGGGCAACAGGAAGCACAGAGCCCATCGGAGAAGAGCGGCGGGCAGGAGCTTGTCTCAGCGTTAGTAAAACAAAGCCGGAGAAAGGATATGTTTGCTATGCACAGGCAATGCAGCAAAGAAACAGGGAAAAAAAAGGAGAGATGTTTAAGCTGATAGAAAGCATTGGCATGAGGGCAATATTAATGCAATAAGCGTTACTGCAGTATAAGCAATATAAGTTGTCCATGAGTGCCCCTGGGCTGAAGGGCTAGCAGGACGCTGGGGCTGTGGAGCAACCTTCCTGCCAGAAGAGAGCAGGCCAGCTGGTGTAAAACAGACCTTTGTAAGTGTGCAAAGAGGGCACCTAATTGGGGACTCTCACAGCAGGGGATGGGACAGCAGGCACCAGTCCCACGCTGGGCCTTGGGGTGCTCCTAAGGTGCTGGGTGGGAGCCTGAGGGCAGGGAAGTCTCAGATCTGTTTGCTAAAACCCACCATGAAATACACCCTAGAGGTCCCTCCTCCAGCAGCCCTTGCCGCTGCCTTGCAGCGTGACTCTAGTTATACTCAGTTTGACACTAGTATCAGTATTTGCACCTTCTCTTCATACTTTTTTGGGCTTTCCTGTGAGAGAGAAATATCTTACAGCACAGGCAACCACAAAATGACAGAGACTTCTGGTATCTCCTGTGCTCCAACCTGTGGCCAGTTTGGGTGCAGGCTCTGTGCCACATGCTGTGTTCCCGGCACCCAGAGCTAGGTCTGTAAGGTTCAGGAGAAAAGAGCCATGTGATATCACCATTTTAGTGAAACACCCAATGCACAAGCATCTAGTCACAAGTGAGGCTGGACACAGGTTAAAATCACAGGCGAAATTTCACTGTGGGAGGAGCCTTCTGGTTTGTCTCAGGCTTTCTCAGTGGGTGTCAGGAAAGCCTGAACCTCTGGGCAGGCTGCAACAGCTACGGCTGCCCTGGGCAGCCTCAGGGACAGGGGCATCTTGCACCACGCGGCTTTCTGTGCCATGGTTCATGCTTCCACTTCAGCTGTGCCTGCTGCCCATGCCTCCGCAAGAATTCTTGTATTTAGCCTGAGCGCTTGGACATTATGTTCCTGCTGTTTTATCTTCTGTGAGAATAGTCGTTTCAGTGGAAAAAAACCACCACACGCAACACTTTGTATAGCTGAAGACTATGTCTTCCTAAAAGTGACCACCATGTCATTTTTCCTTCCACTCCTCCAAGCTATTCAGATGCCCAAGGTCAGAGACACGATGCTCCACCATAGCCCCATTTCAAAGGAAAAGGTTGTGGCATTTGCCAAAACGATTCTTACAGTGAGGCGGATAGCCTCACCAGGTTAAGTCCTCAGCTCCCACAAACAGGCATATTCACTGACACGGGGGACCACGAGTGCCCTTTACTAGCTCAGCCCCTGACATCACTCCCAGAGGCATTTTTTACCTCATGCCACCACTGCAGCTCTTGAGCCTTGGGGCGACTGCCAGCTTAGCTGCTGCAAAAATGCTATGTCTTCTTTTGTCAAAACCTCTCCTTCCTCCTACACATCATGTAGGCAAGTTGAGTTTGAACGCAAAAAGGAAACTGCGGTCATGCCAGAAGGTGCTGCCGGCAAGAACTTGCTTGTGGTCTCCGGAGTGATTGCTTGCAAGCCCTGGTATCACTCTAGCTATTTGGTCAGGCTTATGGGAGGCACCTTTCTGACACCGCGGACATAGTCAGGTGTTGGTTTAGCAGCAGCTGGGGAAAGACTAGAATAAAAACAGGGTAAGATACCCTACCCTGTGGGAGATTTACCAAGACAAGACCAAGTATTTCCTGAATCAGCCTGCTCTCACAGCACCCAGTGGGCCTTGAAGCAATGCTCTGCTTTCACCAGTCTCAGAACAGTGGCAAACAGCCCATTCAGGAGCTCTTGTCCAAGAGTAGCATTTTTCTCTGCCTTTGCTTGACAGTGTACTAACAGCAGCTTTTTAGTCAAAATGAGGGCTTTCCCTTTTAAATCAGCTGTCCTTTACAGCTCAAAAGGTGGCTAGGGGCTTTCTCTGTCATATTTGAAGAGGAGTAAAGAGGTAACAAATATTTCAGTGGAGGGGAAAAAACGAGGATTAACCACAGTTGGAAGTGTGTGATGTTCAGGAGTGCTGGGTGGCTCAGCTAAAAATGGACTGTAAAATTCTAGCAGTCTTTACAGGAAGAAAAATGTAGACATCTTGGCTTTGCAGAAGGAGAAGGCAGAGGCCAGAGGGTTGGACGCAAGTACATGCTCTGCATGGCAGCAACGTGGCAGCGCCATGCTGGCTCAAGGCATGGTAGCACCTAGGGCGCATCTCCCACCCCAAATTCCTCCTGCCTGCCATCTCTCTCTGGCCCAGCAGCCCTCTCCCAAGGGTCCCTACTGCTGCTGTTGCCAACAAGCCCCCTTCCTTGGCAGAGCACCCAGGGCTAGCACTGTGGGGTTCTCTGCGGGATAGGGGAGGAAACCCCACCTGAGGAGCTGTATTTTGGGGAATCGTTGCCTATTTTGTTAGCAACACAACGCATGGATCTATCAGCAGCAGCAGTCGACATGCAGAGTTAGCATGACTGCACTATTTTAATCAGAATTGTTTAATCAGCCCAGTGCCCAGTGTGGAGGTAAGTATATGTATGAATATGCCATACAGCAGAATTACTTATTTCCCTTTCTTAAGAGGGATAACTCATATTTGTAGGGCTGTGCACAAAGAAGTGGGAGAGATTTTGGAGGGCAGTGGTGGGTTTTTTTCATCAAAAGGGTGTATTCAGGCTGACTAAAATATTTCTGAATGTACCGAACTGTTTGGGGGAAATTCCCCCTGCCTTCATACCAGAGGAAAAATTATGAAGAAGTCACAATATTTTATTCTGACAAGTGCCAGACAAAGTATTGCCATTTTTTGTTTTTAAATGTGTCATTTTAAAATATAGCAATTTTTTATAAATAACCTCTTCTTCTAACCTTTCTTCCTCAAAAAGAAACAGACACCAAAACTTTAAAAAATTTCCGGTAGAACTAAGATGTGTCTGCTTTGCACTGATAGGAGATACAAATTTTTTTATTTCTTTTCAGCTTTGTCAGCAGAAATATTAACTTAGCTCCAGTATTACTTTAAGTGGAGTTATATTACTGTAACAGAGCACTTACGTGTGCAGATGAAATTGTCTGAAAAGAAAACCCTGTTTGTCATTTCTCTGGCTATCTCTACTGCAGCAGATGCTCAGTGCAGAGAAAGAGGTTGCAGGCCAGACAGTTCTCCAAAAGCTGTCACTGAGTTTATTCGGGAGAAGCAGCTGAAGGCGCTTTGATTTGTTTGGATCACCTCGCTCTGCTTCCCACTCCGCCTTTCACTGCCGGCACCAAAGCCTTGCAGATGACGGCCTTGACAGCTGCAGCCTTGCACAATCGCTTAGTTTCACTGAAGCAGAAATCTCTGCCTTGCAAAACTTCCAGTACAGTAACTCATTCATGATAACGCAAGCAGAGAGCAGGATTTTTTCACTCCTGTGTTATGACAGGATAGTTGTGGAACAGAAATAAGTCAGAAAATACATCCCTGGCATATGACATCTCCGAGAATGAGACTCTTCTCTATTCATCCCTAATCCAATGCTCCTTTTCTCACACAGAAGCACTAAGATTTTAAGCTTTGGCTCTCCTGCACCTTCTGTATGTCAGTGCATGGGTGCCTCTCAGGTTAGCGTCTTGCACTGCTTTGCGTAAGGGTGGAGAACTGTGAAGGATGCAAGCAAGAATGAATAAAATAGCAAAATCATAGAAAATGGGGCTGGCAGAGACCTCATGAGATCATGTAGTCCATTCTCTGGCTTGAAGGCAGGGTCAGCATCCCCCCATCATCCCTGCTACATGGTGATTAAACCTGCTCCTGTGACCTCTGCTTTTCCCCCCAGCATGGAAAGTTCACAGCTTCGCCTTGCAGTCCATCCCACCGTTTTTCTAGCCTCACTCCTAGAAAATTTATCTTAATCTAAAACTCCTTTGTTATGATTTAAGTCTATTACTTGTCTTATCCATAGTAGATCAACTGCTACTCTCTTCTAACTACTTCTACATATTTGAAGATCATGTTCCCCTTCAATCTGAAGAGCTCGTGTTCCATCAATTTTTTCCTTTTAGGTCATGTTTTCTAAATTGTTAATCACAGCCATTGTTCTCCTTTGGCAGATGTCCAGTTGTTCTTAATCTTTTTGCATTACAGTGCCCAAAACTAGACATAGAGCTCCAGCTGAGGCCTTAGTCCAGCAAAGCTGCCTGGAAGAATCATCTCATTGTGGGAGCTGGCTTTTTTTCGCAATAGGGTAGCACCGTTGATTCATGCTTCTCTTGCGCTGAACTCCAGCCCCCAGATTCTTTTCTGTAGAAATGCTGCCTTCCTCATCCTGTATTTGTGGTCTTCATCGAACATGCCCAAGTGCAGAACTGAGTATTTGTCCTTAATGAACTGCAGCCCATCATTTCTGGGTTATTTAATTTGTGAAGATTACTTTGAATGACCATCCTGTCCCCCAGTATGTCTGCAGCCCCTCCCAAGTTGGTGATGTATCCAAATAAATTAATAAAAATATGCACAGCTCTTCACCCAAATAATTCATGACCAAGTTCACTAGTATCGGGAGACAGTACCACTCTAACTGCAGGATCCCATTAAGTGCAACTCTCCCATCTGGCAGAGACCACTGAGAAAATTAATTTTCTAACTGCTTGTGTACCCACCTACAAGTTGCATTCGAGTAACTTAGGAAATGGATATATTAGAAACACTCAGAAACTTTACTAATTCATAGACATGTGATACCACTGCTTTGCCCTACTGGCATGAAAATTAGACTAATTTGACATAGCTGCTTTTTGACAAATCTGTACCAGCTCTTACCCTTTTCTGATTTTCTTGCAGGCTGTTTACTCCTTCTAGTGCTTTTTGGGAACTGAAGTTAAACTGACTGGAATATAATTCCCAACTTTTCCCCCTTAGTATTCTTTAATAACAGTTACTGTTTGCATTTTTCCTACATCAAGGGTAGATGCTAACAGTTTCAGCACTGCGTCAGCCACCTGTCTCTGTGTCCTACAGCAAATTTCTTCAGGCTCACCTGATGTGAAAATGACTGACTTCCCAAAATACTGTCTTCCCTTTCCTCCTCTGTCGTAAACTGTTGTTTTCACTGCCAGACCATCGAGGCTAGTTGTGTGAACTGGCTGACCAGCACTCACCAGAACAGCATGGCAATGGCCACTCTGGTGCAGAGCAAAGGGCCACCAGGCCCAGCGCCCTGCCCCAGCAGGGGCCAGTGCTGGGTAGGGAAGAGCGGGAGAGCCGAGCCCAGGCAGGGTGATCCTCTTCCTGCTGCGCCTGCCAGCCCCTGCCCCGTGCGTCATCAGCGAGAAGGATGCCCTTTCCTTCTCCGGCCAGCAAGGGGTTGTGCAAGGCTGTCCTTCACCCGCATGAGGAGCGGACAGAAGGGAAGGGTGGAGGGTATCGCCTTCGCCTGGGCAAGCGCTGGCTCCATTCGGGCAGGGGCTTGGTGAGCTGAGTGCCCCTCGCCTCCAGCTGCTGCTTCCCGCATGTGCCCCATGCCCTGGCAGATCTCGCATATGGGGTACCATCACTTCCCAGCCGTGGCACAGCTCTGCTCTGGGCTCCCAGGGGGGCAGCCCTGTGGCACATCATGCTTTCAGTCATCAGAGACCACCAAAATAAAGCACACTTGTGAGACTCTGCCTGCCTGCCAAGGCTCAGCGCTTTCTTCTTGGGGCTTTTTGACCTTCCAGTTGTGAGGGGATAGGAATCGGGCAGGATTCCTCCCACTGCAGCGACGCCACTGGCAGCTGCATAGCACAGCGCAAAATCTTTTGGCTGCGCAAATACTGGTCAACCCCTCAGAGCTGGAGCCAGAGTGATGGCACTAAGTCGCCCACGCAGTTGCATTGTTAGAGCGGTTCCTAGCCTGGCTTTGGCTCGGTCCGGCCTGCACTCTCTGCCCTGCAGGAGCGCCCACACGCGGTGGGGCGCCACGCTGCAGATCCCCAGCAGGTTCCCGAGAGGCTGCTGCGCCTGATCTGTGCACCGTGCCAGCGGCGTCTCTGCAGAGGATTCACCGCCGCACTGATGTGGTTATGTGGCTTCTGTTTCCAGGCCTGCCTCGAACCACGCTCGCCCGGCATCTCTGGGGAAGGGGGAAGCTGCCGCCCCGCGCAGCTGCCCTGGAGGAAATCCCCCCAGCAGCCTTCGCCTGCCGGCGAAGCAGCTCTGAAGGTTTGTCGAGTCATAAAAGGAAATTGCTAGGGTTGTAATGTACGAAACCATGCTCTTAAGACAGGGAAGTTGGGTGCGGTCTGTGTGGTTGAAGAGGTGACTGAGGAGACCTGGAGTCAGACCTGCTCTCTGCCCCAGGCAGCAGGTCGCCCTCAGAGGGGCCGTGGGGGCTGCAGTGAAGCCTCCCCGGGGCAGGCAGCTCCGCTGCGTCACTTTTAGTGAGCAAGCCTCGTGTAGCGAAATCTGGAGAACGGTCCTGTCCCATCTAGACCACAGTCACTATGATCCCAAAGGAGGTGTGTGCACAGAGTTGTCTGGCCTTTCTGGTTTTCTCTGAGGCCTCTGCACTCCTCAGGAACATGAAGAACAGCCTTAAGTGAGCAACACAACGTCTCACGTTGCTGTTGTCTGAGAGAAGATGTAAGGAGAAGTTGGTAACGCTGCTGTTAAATCTGTGTCTGAGCTGCTGGTAAACAGGAAGTTGCTGAATGGCTGTATTCTTTTTCTTGGTTTTTAGGTTCTTTAGGTCTGTTTTTTATAGCTATTCTTTTTTTGCTTACTTCATCTCAGGAAACACGTTTTCTGCCACCTCTCGCAGGATATGTGCAAGATACAAAATACTGAAAACCTCACAGTTAGCTCAACCCTCTACAAAAGAGCTGGTGAGCTGGAAAACCTTGCAACAAAAGCATGGCGATTGTATCAGCACAAGTTAGAAGCCCAAGGGTGAAGCTAACAACTCTGAAAGTATGGATCTGGGAGGGCAGAATACAGATGTGTACACACTTCTATACTATATTATTTTATACATTACAACTCAAGAGCTTTTCACCAGTATCAGAAAGAGCTTTGAAATCTTTTTGGTCAAGAGTGTCGGGGCATAGCTCTGGTTGCAGCATAAGGCACTTGAGAACTTATTTTCAACATGGAGACCCATGCAGAAGTCTGCTCTCAAAACCAGACTCATCCAGCATCCATACTGACGCACACAAGTGCAACTGCGCTGAGGCTGAGCTGGGCTGGGCTGGGCGGCAAGGGCGGCTTCCCCTGTCGCCTGCCACGCAGCTGACCCGGGCCAAGCAGAGCTCCCACTCCCACTTGCACCTCCCTCCTTTTCTGCTGGCTGTGGCTGGACATGCCCAGCCTGGTTAAAATAAGAGATAAGGCCCAAGATGTTCTGAAAAATACCAGGTCTGACAAGAAGTCGGTTTGAGGAGGATGAGGGGTGTCTTTTCAGGACACAAACGCACAGGGCAGATTTCCTTCTCATTACCAAACTTCAGTTTCAAGTTTTCCTTGTGTACTGAAAGTGTAAGAGGGGTTTTTGTGGGTTTCAGATGAGTGTGACCAAAGAGATGAACTTTTGCCACTGATCAGGTAAAATCTGTATTTCCTTTTATGAAGCACAGAATTCTTTTTTGCTATCTGACTCTTTTCTGATATACTCCAATAATTTCAAAAACCATCAAGGTTTCATACCTGCCCTACTTACAAGTTTATAAGCAGAAGAGTTAAAAAGCCAAAACCTGAGTTAACCTTTTGAAACCAACAGTAGGTGTGAATGTGTCTTTCTGGCCAAGACCAAAACCAAGAGCAGCTTTTGAACACGGGATTGATAGCAATGTGTCCACATTTCTTGGACAGAGCAAAGGACATCCAAGAAATGTGGAAATCAAGAAATGAACCACAACGCTTTAGGTAATCTTTGAAGAAAAAACAAAGTTCTTCCTGAATTTGGTTCAAACAGTATTGAATATTCAATAATAAATGGTGCATAACCCCCCAAATCTATTTTTTTAGCAAAGCTCCACTGCAGTACAATAAAGTAGTCCAAGATAACAAAGTGAAATCACATTGTGAAAAAGATGCACAGTGTTTTGGGGTTTCCTTTACCTTTTGAAATGGAAATGATTATTTTGATAAGAATGACACCAGACAAATGTTTATCACATATACCACAGAAGCTTAACATTTAATGTACTTCCCAGTAATGCATGCTACTCAACAATACCAGTGGGCCCCAGCACGCATTTGCTTATCTTCTCAGTGTTAAGCTTTGTATAAAACACACCTTTTTACTCTCCCAAAGTACAAGAGGAGGAAGCAAATGCATAGAGAAATTACACAGTTGTTCTTAGTCTCTCTAGAAACCTGTGACAGAAAAGGGTAATTACTTCGCTTGTCATGTTAAAAACTTCACCCTTTCTGCATCTGGGAATCATTCATTAACTCATATCCAGACAAGCTTTTATTACAAAGTTGTGTTTTGGAGTATCTTAAGTCAATGGTCCCAAACTAGGGTCACAGGTTGCTGCTGGCCGACAAGATCATATAAGTGGCCTTCGGGTGTCACAGAACCATGTCAAAAGTAACCGTCACCATCTCTCCACTAAAATGCTGATCCCAAGAGCGCTTGGCAGTCCTCCAAGAAATTCTCATGGAAATAAGTTCACATAGCTTTTTGGGCATGCAAGCAGCCAACAAACAGACTCAGAAGTTAACTAAGGAATTGGGAGAGCACTCAGACAGGCTGGTCTATCAAAACATAGCCAGAATTGCAACCAACATGACTACTGCTTTTAAAAGGGCACAGCACGGGTGTCGGCTCTGAAACATGCAAAAAGGGGCACAGTAGAAAGGCATGTCTGGTCTCGCTGAGAATGAAACCCACATAAAAAGAAAAGGCATTTAATCTGCCAGTAAATGAAAAGTTTTCAGCAGAATCAGCAAAGTGCCTCGCTCACTCTGTGGCAGTACAAAAGGTTGGGCCAGCACCAGGCTTGACGTAGGGCTGGGCAGCAGGTGGCACGGGAGAGTGGTACATCCTTCTCTGGCAACTGTGCAGCCTCATGCTAGCTTACACTGCCCAGAAATCACCCCCCAGCACGTTGCTGCAGCAAAATGCAAGATGGGCTGAAAGGTGAGAACTTACCTGGGACAAAAGTTCAGCAAGGAGGGCATTTCCATGCACAGAGAGAAAATCATGCTCTCCTAAAATGCATCCTGTCCTGGCAGGCAGGGATATGCAGGGTTATAAGCAGGTCTTGTGTTTTGTTTGAAGCATTTCTGCTGATCTAGCTAGGTGAGAAATGGTAAATGCTTCAGCTGTGCTGAAGTGTAAACTTGTATTGCTTGAGCTGCAAACATCACTTATGACTGTTCCCTCCCTAGCATACCTGTGTTTCAAACCCTCCTTCATCTCAGGTGCAAGCACTGGGGACTAGGGTTTTCTAAAGGTGACAAACACCAAAGCGCCGACAGCTTCACCAGTTAATTGTCACCAACAGCCATGGGCACAAAAGCACAGGGATGGGTGGAGGGAGTTTGAGGCACCTGAGCTTCAGCGCAGCTGCTTCCAAGCAACCACGAATGCAGCTATGAGAGGAGACTTGTAACAGCAGTGAGGTTTCACCGAGTCCGAAAAATCCAAAGAGAGCAGAAGGAAAATGACAGAACTAGCGCGAGGCTGCTTTGAAGATAAAATACTGCCAGCATCCCTTGGTCAGTCCGCTTGCACGTTAGTACAGGGGGGTAAGGGGTTAAGGCAGCCAGGGCTCAGCCAAGTTGGCAAGTTTTCCCCAACTCTGGGCAGGTAAAACAAATTTCCATGCCATCCACCCCTCCACGGCCATGCTACCTACCTCCAAGCTTGGTTCTGCTTCAGCCTCCTCCTCCTCGCCCGGCTGGCGCAGGTTTTGGTGCTGCCGGAGCCCCCGCCGGAGCTGCGCGGGAGCCCCCGGCTGCCCGGGGCTGGTGGCCAGCCGCCAGGGCCAGGAGGCACTGCCTGCCAGCAGCAGCTTTTCGGCTTTCCCGCGCCTGTGCGCCGGCAGCAGCTGCTGGCTCCGGCGGCGAGCCGGGGCTCTGCCTCGCGGGGATGTCGGGCTGCACCGAGCCAGCACTCCCCCGGGATGAGGCAGCCCGCAGCCACAGGGCAGGTGGCGGCTGCCCCTGCAGATATGCGGCAGCGCTCCGATATAGGCCAGTTTTATGGAAAGAGAGCCTCCATACGTTCCTACATGTGCAGGCTGCTGTGTGGCCCAGCAGTCAGGGCTCCCTCTCGAATGCACATTTAAATCTGGGGCTGATCCAGGCCTTGGACCTCGGTCTCTCTCTGCCTGGAAGTGAGCACTGACATGCTGCTGGTCGGAGAGCCCAGCGGCAGGGAGCTGCCGCCGAACGGCAAGGGCTGGTACAAGCGGGGCACACTGGGGCGTGGGCATCCCGGGAGGAGAGGCAGGAGAAGGGATACAAGAACGGGATGTGTCGATGGCACCCAGACAGTAAGTTGTCAAGGCCTCAATACCTGCCTGTATTGGGGGACCCCCCAATAGGGGAAGGGAAGGCTAACAGGAGGGAGCACCTCCGTGCAGGCTAAAACAAGGACTCAAACCATTTATAAATGGGGGCAAGAAGATAAAGTTAACAGAGCAGGAGCCTGAAGACAGCCAGATAAGGAGGCAAAGGCCGGTGAGTAAATCCCAATGACTCCCAGAGGTGGGACAGGAAGAGCAGACAAGAAATCTTAATGACTGTCTGCTCCTAAAGGTACAAAAGGTGCATCCAAAATCAGCATGTGGTCCTCAACTTAAGAGAACCCCAGGAGACATGAGGAAGACTCAGCAACCGGCATCCTGTACCTTCCACGTCATTGCCAGGAGTCCCAGTACACCTGGATAGAGATGTCTTGGTACCTGCATGCTGGACAGACTCCTTGGACACACATCTTGGTGGTCATGGCTACATGGGCATTCGAGTGTGAGGGAGCAGGAAGGTGCCTGCTGGGATGGGATGGATCCTGGGGCAGGGGAGGCTCAGGCTGTGCTGCAGACATGGGCACATCTCAGTCTTGCCTCTGCCTTTTTTTCACCCCCCTGCTATGTTGTAAGGCTGAGCCAAGGGAGCTGAGATACACTAACAAGGACCTCACTGGATACAGCGAGGACGATTTGCAAGCACAGTGCCAGGGCACAACGTGCCAGAAAAGTAGTTGTCGGCAGGAACTTGGGTGGAAAGAAATCTTGTTTGGCCATGATTCTTGTGTCAGATTTGGAGATTTCTCATCAAAGGACCCTCTCTCTGCTCTTTGGAAAGCGAACCTGGCAAGAAATGAAGAGGAACTAACAGGAAAACAAGAGATTCTCCTGTCTGTGCTGCATGGGGCAAATGTAGCGGCAGACAGATGCAAGACATAGAATTGTCTTCATCAAACCTAAGTTTTCTTCTTAACAAATCATAGAAAACAGCACTCAGAAGGAGTTTCCTAGGTAGCCTCAGCACTCAGTGAGGACTTAATGGTTGCAAGAACCCTCCACCGCCTGGGTTTCTGCCCACGCTGGTTGAGAGCAGCACGGGGGTGTGGGCATCCATCATCTCAGGAAGTCACTGGCCCAAGCAGTGCTGGGCACTTTTGGAGGCAGAAGTGACCCTGACCTTGCAGGGGAATCGGCGTCCCACCGCACAGCCATGAGCCGCATGCCTGTGCAGGAGAAACAGGGTGGTGCGCTCGGCTCCTCTCCTGCATGGGACCACGATGACCTCCAGCAAGGCTGATGGAAGGAGCAATTCCAGTCTGCAGGAGTTAGGTGAGCAAAGGTCAACATCCAGCCAGGACTGTCCTTGGCATTGCCAGTCGATGGCAAAAGGCAGCCGAGATCTGCCTCTCCCATCTGCAGCTCTCCAGCAAGAGGCATCTCTGCAGCACTGGGTGATGTCCTAGCAGATGCCACAATTCCCCATGCAAGCCCATCACCCCCAGGGAAAAGGAACTTTGCATGCATACACCTGCTCAGCTGCCTAGATTAGCATGGGTTTAGCAGAGGAGCCAAAGGTATCTTAGCTCCTCTTCTCCATCATCTGGCAGAGCACATTTGCCATGAATTTCAACAACCAAACACATGCGAAGAGCTAAGACAAGCAATGAACTTGAATGGCTAGGAGCACAAGATCAAGGCAAAGTAAGGGAGAGGTCCAGAGATGTCAAGGACAAGCAGGATGGGCAGTGGTGTGCCAGGAGAAACAGAAAACAGGTGAAAGGAGTGAATGTCATGCAAGTCCTTTAGCCTTGGTCATGCTCTTTTCTTTTTTTTTTAACTTCTTAAGTGCTTCAGCTTCTGCTGCACTGATTTGACCCAAGGAGCCAAACCCTGCTGCTGGTTTCACCAGCTGAAAACAGAGGTAGTCTTCTGCAGCTAATTCATGCTTAACTTTACCTGGTGTAAACTGAGAACAGAATCCGGTCTAAAAGCATCAGGTTCTGCTTTGTGCAAAGCTTATTTGAATACATGATTCAGTTCCCACTTTTGGCATCACAGCTGTGTAGCTATCTGGCTTTGCAGAGCACTTGCTCTCCCCAGGTGATGGCTGTGCTCCCACACACATTTTGCTGTGTTACCAGCTCTCATCAGCTCCTTCTCAGAGACCCAGCAATTGCTATTCCACATCCCTCCAGAAAAAGAGAAGAAATTTTCCAAAACATGCATGCATTCTCACATTTCCCTGTAATTTTTCAAAGCTACGTAGACAAAGTACTCTAAGAGCAGACTTGCATGTGAGTCATCCCCAACAGAGGAAGGAGGACCTGGATCAGCAGTATTATCTGGGTCATGGTAACCAAGAGATAATCAGTGCTGTGTGACTGGCAGCAGGGAGCAAGCCAAACTCTTCCCTTCTGCCTTGGACCATGGTCTTTATCTCCTGGCCCTGCACCTCGCTTCTAGTCAGTCATTTTGTAAGTGGCACCCTTAAGACATGCTAGTTTCTCCATGCATACATTAAAAAGTAAGCTGAAGAACCTCAGGAAGAGATGAATTAAGGATGTCTTTGCATGACCTTTGCCTTCTGGAGATAGTTTCAACTCTCTCCTCCATCCAGGACCCAGGCACAGCCATGAAGAGCAACAGGACACAGAGGGGCTCCAGCTGTGATCTGATTTCCAGGGACTGGCATTAATCAAGGAGGAAGAGATGGGAGAGCCTGGAGCAACTACAGCTACAGTGTGCTGTCAAATTCCTCTTATTTGGGGGAGTCTTTCAGAGAGCCAGCCAGCAAAATTCATTTTCTGAGGTTGTGCAAAAACAGCTGGATTTGGAGCCAGCATCTGATCTGACATCTTGACACCAACAAATACCCTTTAAAAATCCCGAATGCTCACCATCACACATTAGACCCTGAAAGTTGTCTTAGGGCTTTTTGTGTAGCTGCACACAGTGCGTCAGGGAGCAGAGGTTACAAAATAGCGTGTATGAAGGAGACGGACAGAGCTAAGCTTGGAAGTGATGCAGTGGCAAGATGAAGACGCATTAAGGCTCAGATTCTCTCCACCCACCCTGCTTTCTGTTTTTCTTTCCATAAAAATAAAAAAAACATATTTTTGATTGTCACTGTGGCTCCAATTCTGTAGCAGGACCCAGAGTTCATTCCTATGCATCACCTCCTCCATTTCCATTTTTTCCCCTTGCAGCTCAGCAGGACGGAGATCCAGAGGGTCAAATTCGGTGACATGGGTGCAGCTCTGCTGACCACAGTTGGTCCAAAAAGCCCTGGATGAAATGCTCCAGTGACCTTTCTTTCTGCTTTAGTGCATCTTCCCACCCCTGATGCAGATCGTTTTTGCTGAAATGGTTTGATCTGAGCAGAGGGATCTTGGGGTGACTCTATTCCTGAAACAAAGTTGCAGAGTGGAAACACAGGGAATCTGGGAGCCGCCATGTGAACTTGCTGCATTTCCCTGTAGCAGAGGGAAAGGCAGGCTCGTGGATTTGATCCGTGTCCCTAACCCACATGCAGAACCAACTGCATCCCCAAGGTGTTTTAAAGGGCAAGTGACCACATGTGAGGTTTCAACTTTGACACGTTCAATGGGGAACAGCGACTGACTTTGCTTGCTGAGGATCGCTTTTGTTTTCCAATCTTTTCAGCAGCAATTAAAGTCTCCTTTGTGCCCTGTGATCCCAGACCCCCAGTTTTGGACCGGCTTGCAGAAGAGCAGAGGAAGACCCTGCACTGAATCCCATTGCTCGAAGCATCTTCTGCAGCTCTGCTCAGGGAGGTCTAGGCAAACCCCCAGTGTCACTCCAAAGGGACCAGCCAGGCACTTGCTCTGATGGCCTGTCCCACAGGGAGTCACCCCAAGGGACCGGGGCTGGTAAGATGCACGAGCCCTCAGCATCAGCTCACCCCATCCTCTGCCACAGGCTCCGTGGGCCTTGGACGACCTGGGCAGTTCGAAAAAGTGGGCAACTAGGACAAATGGGGCAATAGTAGTATTTCAGTGGAGTCTGATGTGTGGTTTCACAATGATTTCATTTAAAGTGCAAGAAGAAAACAAAAAAGTACCTGTCTCCACCCCAGGAACATGTTGTGACACTGACTCAGTTCCTAGAAAAGATGACTAAGGCACATGGTCTTTAAGTCTGCTTAAAAGCAGATTTTAAAGAAACATGTATACAAATGGTTACTCTGAATCCAAATGAGACTTCACTTGCATGGGTTTGAATTGCTTTAACTAGGTCAGCTCGCAGTCACCCATTTCAGGCTCTGGCAGACAAGTCCTCACACATTTTCCTGTGGCAGTTCAAATCATTGCCTCCAATCCTCAGTGCTAACGCAACAAAGCTGGGTGCTCAGTGCCAATGGGCAAAGGTAGGCACTAATTTCAAACCCACTTTCATCATGAGTTTAGGCGGTGCCACCAGATGTGAGCACACCTGTCTCAGAGGCACGAGCACACATTTCATCCCACCGAGAGGGTTAAAACCTCTGGCCCAGGGCCGGCCACAACCAGCCCAGCGAATGCAATGTCCTGACTTCTCTCTCGTGACGTTGCGTGAAAGCTCCCAAGAGCCAAACCTGCTATCACCCTACCCCGTTTCTCTCTTCTCATGCAGAGAATTTGTGGAGCTGCAGAAAGCTTTCTGCTGAGTTGTTTTCTTAAAGCTTTAGCACTATTTTTGTCTGGGTCTCTGTAGCAGAAGTAACTCTGCTGCTGTTTTTTTACAGTTTTCCCGTCTTGCTTGCTCTTACATTAGAAATATGGACAACTCACAAGGCCAGTTGGAGCAGCAGCGCTCCCTGCTTCCTCTGGCTTAGAGCCTTCCTGGCCCTGGAGTGGAAATACTTTCGGAACGTTAACAAGCAGGTTTTTTCCCAGGTGTTCCTTTGGCATTTGAGGTAGAAAGATACTAACAAAATCAAGCTATAAACATGAAAACCACTTCCCATCTCTGTTAGTCATATGGCATTTTCTGGGTATCAGAACATCTCAGTGTTCAGCTGCAGAGTATCTCAGGAAAACCAGAAGACTCAAACCTAGTAGGTACTGTGAAAGCAAGCAGAATTTTCCCCTTCTTTTTTAGCCTGTATTTAAATTTAACTTCCTAACATGTCACAGAGGTGCACACCCAAGCCGATGCACAAACATCACTCTTTTTCCCCTCTGTCATCATTAAAAACAGAGACATTACTCTTGCAGCATGAAAGGGCAAAATTATACTGTGTTGCCCAGATGCCTATGGTAACAGTTTTATAAAACCCTAGATGAAGAAATGAAACAAAAATATCTAAATTTCAAATAGTGCTTTCTTTTTTGGATTACAGATTGAGATCTGATATTCAGTTTTGTAGCAATAGGATCATAGAAAAAAATACTTCAGCAATTTGTCTAATCTCGCTGCTGTTTTAACTCGTTAGCTTTTGCAGTGTAACGGTACTATGACACGCAATAGCCCATCCTTATGTGATGGCTAAAGCCTTCATGACTGCAGTTCTGACAAAGTCATTTTATCACTTTTTCTGGTTTCTGCATCCTGCTTCACCCACCTGGAAGGGATATTTAGGAACAGTCACCTTTAGCATTTATGAGGAACAGGGGTGCACCCAGGTGGAAGCCAAAATAGTGCCAAGTTTTGCTGCATCCTGAGAAAGGGAATGTGGAAATCTCGATGCATCCTATCACATTAGGGGCTTTTTATCAGATAAAATGTGCAAGCGGTTGCAGGTGGGGGGGGGGGCTAGGAATAACATGACGTGTTCTCATCTGAAATTCGGGTAAGATATAACACTTCTGTGCTCGGACCCCGCAAGCCTCTTCCAGCAGCACCAGAGTGGGAGGACGAGCCCTGCAGGATGTGCAGGGCTGTCTCAGGAGCGGCAGAGGGGAGCAGGGCAGCTGAGAAGGGAAGAAAGGAAAATCATGAACCGCCAGCACCAGGCAATCGCACAGGCAATGGCACAACGCCACGATACGGCCCCAGCAGCTGGGAAACAACACGAGGGGCCCCGACCCGCCTGCAGCAACCTGCAAGACCTGATCAAATCTGACTTCACTGCAGCTCAGCTTATCTGTAGCAGATGTAGAGTTAACGTATCCTGTAGGTGCTGATGATAAAGCCACAGCCAGGTGCCCGGTGCCAGAGTGTGTCTCAGTATTTGGACTGCGAAGCATCGTGGAAAGGTGGGATGCCCCTGTGGGATCCCTTCCTGTCCCTCTGGAAAAGAGTGATGGCTGCTCGGGGCTCTTGTGAGGTGCTTTTCGGGCAGCTGCAGGGGTGCAGCAGGCGCCAGCCCGCCTCAAGCGTGCCACCTATTGCTACTCACCACTGCTGCACCCGGCTGCCCGCCATGCCCCGCTCGAGCAGCCGGCAGAGGCAAGACGTGCAGGCAGCTCTTCTTAAACCAGCCACTCCCACTGCAAAAAACAGCCAGCTCTCTGCACTCACAAGCCCTTTTATTTTCTCCAACTCTATTTCTAGAACCAAAAAAAAAAAAAAAAAAAAAAAATCTATACAATCTATAAATCCACCTGAAAACTTGGCCATGCACACGCCTCACATCCTTACCGGCCTGGGGACAGGCAGCGCGGCTGCCGCAGGGCACACGGGTGCAGGACGGCCAAGCCGCCTGGCACCTCGCAGCACCAGGCAGGGAGAAGGGGCTGCTGTGGGCTATCGCCGATCCGCACGGCTCTCAAAGTAAGCACAACCTAAAAACCTTCAAGGGATGCTAGGGGCTCTTCTACAACACGCACCTGGTCTAAGGAAGCACTGTGCCAGCTGGCTTTTACACTTCCTATTCTTACAGACCGATAAATACTTCTAATTCTGCAGGCACTTCGTTTATCTTTATTATGCACTTAAAACTGCCTATAATGCCTCTGCAATGAGCCCGAATTCCTCCAGCAGCAGCTCAGTGCCCTTCTGCTTCAGCTTAGTCAAAAAGCAGTCATTTTGGAAAGACAGGGAGTCTAACAAGCACTAAGAAGCTGCTGACAGGCAAAAAAGGGGGTCTGTTCTTAAAGCCACCTAACACAAAGGCCAATATTTTGTTTTTAGCAAGCCACTTGCCAGGATGAGCGGCGAGAACAGGTATTGCAAGGAATCATTTTTCCTGGAGAAGTGCTGAGCTTAGGGCTCAGATAGGGCAGGCAAGCACCAGCGCTGGCTTATGAGAAGGTTTTGGTGACAAAGGTGTTGTCATAACTCATTTCTACAGAATTATTCTTGATTTGCATCTCATTTAAGTGACTCAGCTCTCTGATTTTTTTCCCAGCAGAAAGATAGCAGAATATGAACATCATCATAAAAAAGGCCAGTTTGCCAGAAATCAGAGCAGCTCCACTGAGGTCAGTAAAATGCTACCAATTTACATCAGCTGAGAAGCCCCTGCTAACTGCCTCTTAATGGAGAAACTTCCTCAAAGTTCCTCCAAAAGCTGCAGTTAGTTTCTGTCATGATCTATCCCTAGCAATTATTCCCCATAATCAAGGCTTAACCTTTCTGTCCTGGCCAGCATCTTCCACAGGCTGACAAAGCCTTCATCAGCACTTTGCCTGTGGCAACCGGTAGTACTTTTTGCTAGAACAAAAGACATCACTGGCAAGACAACACAGTGAATAGAGAGCTGAGCTGTTTGGTGTCTCAAAGATAGAAGGGACCTTACAAGCAAAGGGCTTTTTGAGGTTTATCTATAAAGCAGACAAGCTCTCCAAACATCTTGGTTTTTTCAGTCTACATTAGCTGGTCTTTTAAGCTTCCCTCTGCCAACCTCACCTTGCTCATGTTAACCATGGTAATGCTATTGCTAGTTTTATGCAACACAGCAGCAGCAAATTGCAATAGGATTTGGCAGAAGTCAGGTTTTTCTGTGCTGCGGGAATTTCTGAATTTTGTTTCAGATAAAGAAGTAGGAATTTGTGGCAAAAGAGGAGAAAACGTAGAAATTACTCTGAAATGATACAGCACCCAGTGAAGGAGCTGCCTCTTCAAGCTCGCCAGGCAGTTGCACAAATACACACTCGGTCGCATGGGCACTGCGAGCACTAGGAAGTCCACGCTGGAAGCCAGAGGTGAAGGTTTGCTCTTTGCACGGTTGCCAGATGTGCTCCTGGAGACAGGGTGCAGACAAGTGCAGAGGTACTGCATGTCCCTTGGGGTGCTGGCTACGCTCTGTGGCAAAGTCCACGAGCCCGCTGGGGAAATTGAAAGCCATGGGCTCCCTGGGTTACTACACATGGGGCTGCTCCTCTGCACAGAGAGAGGGTTTGGGTGAATGCGTCCCAGCTTGTAGCAGTGGATGCTCGCTCTGAAGAATGGTAATATATTTATTAATTCTATGTCCCACACTGACTGCGTCATCCATGGATATTTAGCCTGAATCTGCCTCCTGATTATCATCTACAAATGTATTTAAAGTCTGGTTTAAGTAAGGAACAATTTGAAGAAGATAAGTGTGCAAGGAGACAGCTTTGTAGATCTTTGAGCCTTGCACAAGCCCAAACTGATGCTAACAGCTACCCAATTCCATTCCTACCTTTAGCCTCTTGGGTTTTTACTTTCTGTCCTTTAATTTGGGGGAAGTTGTTGGCCAGACTTCCCAGCTCGCAAACCTGATTTTCCTAGTGCAGATCAGCACCGGCTGCTTAACATGGCCTGCTTCTCTGCTGGTCTTCTAATGCTCTTGAATGGAAAAGAGCATAATATCACTAAAGAAGACGACCATCACTAAAGAAGAACAATATGCCTCTGCCATGTGTATTGAACAGGATAGGTGACCTGAGAGGCTGGAGCTACCTTAGGGTCCTCATAAAGCAGTCTAGGAGCTAGAGAGCAGTTTTGGGGAATAGCATGCTACCCCTTGTTGCATAAAGTTTTGTCCGCCCTTCTCTGTGCTTACCGCAAGATCTTGCCAAAGGACAGATGGCCGGAGATGTTATGAAATGTCTCAGGAACTGGAATCTTAAAATTTTGTCTCGGTTCATCCATGCTTTGCACACAGAGCCCCTTATGTTGCCTCCTGCTGTGGAATGTGCGTTACATCTGACTTTTCGCTAAATAACGGCTTTTCTCACTGGACTTTTGCTGCTGTTGGCCACCTGTTTGCTCATACTTTGTTGTTGAAATACATGTGCACAAAGTGCATGGCGTGTCGGATGGAAATGGGGATGTTTTCTGCCAAGTGCCGTGGCTGCACAGGGGTAATGCACGTTGAGCTGCATCTTATAACAACGGTGAATCTTCAGTATAACCAAATAAACAAAACGTTGGAGGTAAAGATCTGGGAGTGTCAAAGCAAGCCATGTCCAGCAGGTTTATAACATACCAGTAAGAACTGCAGGGCTCAGTCTGAATATTTCAGACCGCTATATTTCAGCCCAAACCTTTGAAAGAAGCAGCTGTGCTCACAGGGGTAGCCAAGGGAAAGGATTTCTCCTCTGAAAAGTCTATTGAAAGCAAGTACTGCGTCTGTCTGCTCTGAGGTAGGTCCAACACAGCTGCACAGAGCAAGTGCAGCTTAGTGCCACCTGATGAAATCATTGCAGGATCAGCCGAAGAAGCTATCGTTTCCCCAGTCATTCTTAAGAACCGGGGAAAAACATTTAAGGGGATGGGTTCCCATTTTCAAACAAAGTTTTGTGAGTGCACCTTGAATAGGATGCCTCTATGGCCTGCCTTTCACAGCTACGAGCTGACATGCCACAGGAGGAGGAAGTGCTGGATTTTGAGGAAGTAGCGGCTAAAACAGTACAGAAGGGTTTTGGTTGTGGTTGAATTTTTCTGGTGCAAGTTATTAATTGCCTCTTTGTTAACATAAACAGCGCTCAGAATGTAACTATGGTGTTTTTTTCATAACATTAGAAGTTAATCTGATTTATCTTGCTTTAGCTCATCAGTCTGTCTAACAGAGTTGAGAAAGGATTGCTTTGCTCTGGAAATGTCCTAGCACAAGAAAATTCCTGAGTTCTGTCTTTAATTTGTACAAAACTCCGTTCTGACTTTGCGAAGCAGAATCATGTTTTCCCAAAGTCTGATTCAGCCCCAGACCCCACACCCTCCCCATCTGAAATGCCCTCAGACTTTCAACTCGACAAAGCTGCAGGCCAACCTTACGAATAGGTTGTTCTAGGAGCTGTTCTGCATCTGACCACGGTGCATTTTTCTCTTTTCTCTTTTCTCCAAATCCGGATTTATTTTGACTACCTGATGAATATCGGTCTTGCAGTACTCTCCAGAAACATATGGCCACTTTGTGCAGTGTGTAGTTTTTTGTAGAATACTATCTGCTGCAAGACTCAAAGGAAATGAGTGGTCAGTGGTGGGCACAGTGGTTTCTCTTTTTTGTTTTTTATTGTTTCATCTGGTTTTGTAATGTCGTCCTCTTAACTGACTGTAATGCTGAGTGGTGACTTTGCGGGTCCAATAACCGAGGAACAGGTGACAGCGAATAGGTTCACCAGAGCGGCAACGAAGTGCCCTCGGATGCATTGGGCATCCACGGTGCTGGCAGTCCTTCAGGTCTGTGACCTCAGGCCGTCTTCATTGAAGGTAGACAGTCGCCTTGTCCAAATCTCCATGAGACCACAGAGCAGCTGCTGCCCTGAGAGAAAGCTGTGCAAGCACAGCAACCACCAAAGCTAACCTGATGGCAGGCGAACTCCCTGCCGCGACTTGCCCAACAGTGAGCTGGTCTCTCCCTCCCTGTCGCTAGGAGGTTGCTCTACGTTAAAGCGGGGCCTTGGTGATCTCAGCTCAGCTCAAGACTCAAGGACTTCTGCATGATCCTGAGCAGAAGTGCTGGTGGGATCTGGATGATTTACCTGAAGCTTTAGGTCTTAGTCTTCAAAATAACTGTGGTGTCACCATTCAAAAGAGTAATTAGCAATTCGGGCTGGCCATGATACAGTTAGTGGAGAGGAGGTAACGATGATGCTTAATTAAATGCCCTTTAGCCATTGATCTGGCTATGGCGCCTCATTCTTCTGCCTTGCTTCCCCTTGTGTGAAGGGCTCCCTATTGCTTCGTCATCAGCACCGTGCACAGCGGCTCCCACCCCGGCTGGGGCCATGGGCCCTTCCTTACCTCCCCGAGTGTCCGCCAGGAGCTACCGACTTGCCCTGCAATAGCTGGGCTCAGAGTGCTGCCAGCATCACCTGTGCATGGAGGAGGCGGCAACCGGGACCAGCAAGGGCCGGGGGTGCAAACCAGACAAGCTCACCTCCTGGTCCGCATTGAAAAACTAAGGGACATAATAACGGGAAAACCAAAGAAAATGGGGTTAGAAAGTGCTGAGAAAACAGTAGCAAATACAGGTATGTGGTTTGTTTCCTTACACTAGGCTCAGCCTTCAGTTTGGGGCAAATATGGCACCACTGATATGTTTTCCCTTCTTCCTCTTCTTTGTCCTTTGGGTTCAAGCTTTCTCAGTCTCCTGAACTTCAGCCTCAGAATTATTTTGTAAGTAGAAACAGCCCAAAACAAACGAGCTTATTTCACATCAGTAAAAACAAACGGAGACGTGTGGCGTTGCTAGGGACCGGCCACGTGGCAGCAACGATGCTGGGCTCTTGGCTGCAACGCTGCTCGGAGCTGCCCCCTCTCCCCGCTCCCCCAGTTTGCCAGGAAATATTTCTGCTTTTGTCTGCAATTGCAACCACTGACACTGCCCCCTTGTTTTCCTTCCCCAGGCCGCAGTCTGGTGAGTTATTCGGATATCTACCTTGGGAGGGGTGTGGGATCCCCCCTTGCAGCCTGCAGATCACACCAGTAGCTGTCGGAGTGGCTTCCCCAGCTTCAGCCCAGCAGGAACAAGCGCAGCAGCAATGCTGGAAATCCCAATGCAGCCAGGGCTCCAACAACGGGGTACAGCCGTTCCCTTGAACTCAAAGCTCGTGAAGCAATTGAGGGTAGGCCCCTCGATATTGTGGCAAAAGCAAAAGAAGTAGACATCTTTTTCTCTACAAAAAATATAAATTGGGTGCTTACAGCTTAACCACACTGGTAGTAATGGAATCATACAGAAAAACACAGCTGTGTTTTTCAAGTTGTCCCCACACCATAAAAATTAATTCATGAGCTTTATGTGGAGATGTTAGTTTCTCTAGGCTTAAAAGGGAAGGCATGCAGTTATTTTTCCCAAAGGTAACATACACTCCTTGGTCTTGATCTTTGTCTTATATTGTGATTGTAAGAATTTGTGAGAGAATATATAGAGCGAGCTTCTTTACACACATTTTACTTAATAGATTTTTTACGTAACTTTAAGACTACTAATAGAATACATGATAAAATGTTGGGTGAATACTCTCAAGAACAACCCTGTCTCGCAATGTATCATAGGAAGTACATATGTGTATCTACCTATATAGAGACAATTTGTGTGTGAGTGCGCGTGTGTGGCAACGTTTTACTGGCAACAGAAATCTGCAGATATGTTCTGTTTCACTAATAAAAATAAGAGATTGATTTGCTTGATTTAAACAGCCAAAAAACCTAGCTATTAATAATCAAAGCGATCTTTTTGTGGCCGAATAACAGAGGATTTATATTCTCCATGGAACAGACGGGAGAGTGATATGTTGTGTCACTGCTTCCTGGACAGCAAGAAATTCTCAACTATACAGTGCCTTGTCAGAGTCTCGCTATTAAGAAAAATCACTGACCTGTCAGACTCACAGACTGGTGCAATCTCTTTGTTGCAAAATGCCACTTAAAGACATGCTTGACCACACTGTAGAAACAAGCTGACAATTTCCTTATGCAGAAAACCTCAGAGAGCTCCAGTTTGCTGTTTCCTCACAGCAATGTATCATCAGAAGGGCTCCTTTTCCTCAGGGTGTTCCCTGAGCAGGGAGCAATGCTGCCATTTGCACCGCTTGGCCAAATTACGGGGCTTGACCACTCCTTCCCCACAACTGGAGGGAGCGCGGGGTGCGCACGGGATGCTGACGCAGGCTGTCCTGGGTCCAGGTGAGAGCCACCTCCGTCTCCATGCAAGTCTGTTCAGCCCAAGTTGCTCCAGCCTGAACACTTTGCTGCGGAGCTGCTGCCGCTACAGATGGCCTCAGCGCCAGTAAAACCTACCGAACAAATAGGCACAGGGACCCATCATGGTTGCCGTCATAACACATCATGATCCTGTAAACTTGATGACACTCATCCACCACTGTAGCGGGATAGTGGTGGCACTCTGGACCCGCCAAAAGGCAGCGTGTCCTGCTGGTATGCAGGAGAGCTGCGGGGACATTTCCATCCCCTGCTGTCCCATCTGCCCAGAGGCCTGTTTTGGATTGGAAATAAAGACAGCAACCAGTTCAAAACCAGAGTGCAAATACTAGATTTTTCCCCAAACTCTAGAACAGAGGAAGCTACTGTGAAACTGCTTTAAAGGACCCTGAGGGTGTATTGTAACTTTTAGGAAAGGAGAAGCTGGAGAGGGAGAGAAAAAAAAAATCATAACCTCTTCCTCATTGTAACAACTGACTTCCCTGCTAATTTTACCCCTGCTGTAACTGTGGCTGAGGGAAAAGGTTGCTGCTTCAGCAGTGTTGTGGCAGCACTTCAGCTGGGACTAAAAGATATCATTCTTCATATGGCAAGTCCCACAAGTGTTAATTCTGAGTGTATACACATACACCGTAAGCCGTTCCTGCCTTAACTGTAGTGGCGCTTGGTGTGTAAATTTGAACATGTTTAAGTTTCAGTAGTGAGGTTCAAGCTCTTAATTAGCATTGCTTCTGCCTCCCTACACTTGGGCTTTCACAGGGCTGACGGCCGGGACTGAAAGGCAAAGCTCTGCGGGGAGCAGGGCACCACCAAGGAGCCAGGTTTACTGCGTGTGTTGTAACTGCCTTGCTAAACCTGTGTGGCACGGCGTAAGCGACGGTCTCAAAAAATGACCCCAACTCAAGAGTAGATTTTCTATAAAAACAGGGCAAGAGTTTTCATGAGTACCTAGGCTTCTTGGGTCTCTGCAAAGTTCACTTTGACGAGGGAAGTCCTACTGACTTTTCATGGGAAATAGGCTGAGATTTTTAAATAATCGTGGTGCTCAGGGGAGCGATGGGAAAACTGGACAGGCCAGTACTCAGAGATGCCATGGCTTGCTCTCTGTAAGCTTGCGGAGGGAGGTCAGTGCAAAGCTCAGGCAGGTCCCATAACACGTTGTCTGAACACGTTCCAGGTTTCTTCAGAGTACTTCACCCATGTCCTGAAAGGATCTGTTGTCACGTGGAAAACTTCTCTAAAATAGACCAAAAATAGTCATTTCACCTAGTAGTGCAGACCATACTGTCAAGTGTGCGTGAAAGAAATTAATGCAAAATCATAACCTAAAAGTACATTTTGGCCCAAGTCTACATCCTAATTATGACTTCAAAGACTTTCCTGTCCATCTCCTACGTGTGACTCCACAGGAATGCTTCTAAATTGACTCCACTGATAGTTAGGGAAGGAGAAATATTATTAGAAGTGTTCCTTTAAATAGAAATGTTGGCACCATAAACCTGGCTGAAATACTGAAATCCTTTTCTGCCAAAAAAGTCATATTTAGGATTTCTTTCCTGTCCCAAACTGGAACAAGTGATTGTGAAAAGGATGGGTTTGGGGTGATATTTTCGGGGGTGGGGTGGGGGGGAGGGCCAGAGTGGGGATAAGCACAGGGAAGTAGTTACCAGATCAGTTCTCGTTCAGGAGAATCAAAGCAGATTTTCTGACTCAGTCTTTGCCTGCCTAGGTATCTAAAGAGCAAACCATCCTGCAAAGCCAGCTAACTGTTTTGTTTTGTTTTGTTTTGTTTTCCTGAGAAGCCTGGGGAACGAGCTGTGAAGCTAGGAGGCTCTCCAAGCACATGGACAACATGCTCTGGAGCTGGTGATGCCCTGCCACGCTGTCTGGTGAGCAGGAGGTTGAACACAGTGAGCCAGAAACACACCAGAGGTAACTCCTGCCAGCGCACACCTTATCTAGGGGCTTCTCTGAGGGCCACTCTACCATTAGCCCCTTCTACCTAATGGGATTGGACCTTGGGAGGCTTCTTAGCAGTCTCTCTGCTCAGTGAAACAGCCAGCATAGCACATGGCGAGGAGCCACGTGGCTCTGCCAGGGCCCCTCTCTCTTTCCTTTGGCTGCAAGGGGAGCGTATACAGTTGCTTCTTGCCACTCTTTAAAATCCTCAGTTTAAAAAAACAAACTGATGAAAAATATGCATCTCTAGTTGACAGAGAAGCCTAGCTGAATCTTCAAAGAAAAACAAGACTGACTTAGACACCTCTAACAATAGCACTTCCACATTTTTGTATGAAATTCTTTTTCCATGATGCTCCAAGACAAAGAACAACATTGCTGAAAATGACAATTTCTGGAAAAGCAGAAGTTTCTTCTGGCAAAAAGTGAAATTAATTTTGAATGCCTTGCTGAGTGCTTCTCACAATGGTAGGGGTCACTTTATTTTTGGGTGTATTTTTTGTAGAATACTATATGTATTTTACTGTATTTTTGTATACTGTATACTGTATATTTTTGTATACTGTATTTTTGTTCTGTTCCTATTTGGCCTGACAACAAAACTTAAGGTAATTTCCATCTTCCAGCCAACTTCTGCTCTCAGTTGTGCCATTATATGCTGAAAACAGTTGCATGGTTTGTATTTCCTGTGTGAGGCTAACATGTTCTTAGCCCATTGATTCAATCACATCAAGTATTTATCTCCTTTGTACATGTCTTAACTGCAAGTCCATGCACAGTGATGCATTCTTATTTATAGAGTAGAAAGAGCAGAAAGTGGGGAGTCAAAATACAAAAGAGCAAAAATACAGGTTTTGATCCCAGAAGTTTTGTACTGAATGTAAAACAAGAAGGAAAAGGTCCAAGTGCCTTAGGTCCTTGCAAGGCACTCCTTCCCGTCACTGGTTTGACAGAGGGCTTCCCAGCTCTGCGAATGATAAAGCATCTCTGAGCTACCCTGTGGAAATCCACCATGAGCCGGCTGTTTGCCTTCTGCGTCTGAAATGAGAGGCCCCACAGTGTCTGGCTCAGAAAACGCTCACGGCTGGAGACTGGGCCAGTCAGAAGCAAGGTCTCTGATGTAGGTGTCCCCTGCACTGAGAGCACAGCACTAAAGTACCACCTGCCAGGCAGCCTGCTGCCAGTGTGAACAGCAGTAATGTAATGCCCGATCACGTCTGCCTCGCAGTGAATAAAGAGAAGAGGAGCTGGCACTGCACAGTTTCAGATTCCTCAGCGGACAGGAGGTGATGAGGAAGGCTGAGGACATGGTCATTAGAAAGATGAATAAAAAAGTGCAATAGCAGAGGGAGGAAAAGCGACAGCTGAAGTGAGTGGAGGCATTGCCACCTCTCAAGCAACGAGCTGGGAAGATGAGACGTGACCAGGACGAGCAACTAGGGAGTCTGCGGGCCCTTGGAAATTGAGGAGCTGTCTTTGCATGGGGGGATGCTGAAGTCCACCTCGGCCTTCTGAAGACTCCTTGGATGCCAGCAGGGTGCTGAGACCTTGGTAGCAGGGACTACGTCTCACTGTGTAGCTTTGTGCAAGTACACGGTGGCTGTCTGCTTGAGGACAGACTGTCTTCTTCTGACTGCTCGAATGCCTGCTGTCCAGATTTATTGCTTTGGCAGTGGCACCCTCAGAGAACATGACTCCAGCCTCAGTGGGGGATAAATCCAAGACAGACAAATAAATTTGTGTGTCAAGGCATTAATCAAGAGCCAGCCTTGCAGCATTAAGAGGCAACTGTAAGCAAACTACTCTGTAGTTATTCAGAAAAGCATTGTTCCACTTTCTCAAGAAGTGCCTAGCACAATATCAGAGGAAGGATTCTGAAATTTTTGCACTGACCCCACATAACCATTCCTCTGGCTCCTCCCAGAGTGCAGTACTGAACTGTGAGTGAGCTGGGTAAAGTACCAAGGCACAGAGAGGCGCAGAGCTGGAAACAGCTGGAGTTCATAGAAGGATTTTCAAACTCAGCCATGTGCCTGTCCGATTTGTGTGCCTCACACTCAGCAGCATTGGTGTCCAGGACAATGAACACAGGAAAATGGAGTCTGTTCAGACTTTAGAAACAGTTTAACACCTCTTATCACCCAATCTGGGACAAAAAACAGATGGGTTTCATGTCCCTTTTTTTAAAATTAGCACTTAACCTTTATCAGACATTGGTCTCAAAATACCTTTGCAAACTGGCTCTCTGCAAGTGTGGCTCAGCGTCGGACGGTGAGCAGGAGGGAGAGCAAAGCTTCGCAGTAGTTCCTTGGTCTCCAGCCATTGATTGCCCTTCAGCAACAGTGTGAGGAACAGAATAACAGGGGGAGAGGAGGGAGAGGGTATGCACATGTCAAAATAACTCCCAGGTAGAGCTGAGAAGGAGAGACCTTGCTCTGGGAGAGTACCTGTGTACACAGCAGCTCAGCAGAGGAGTGGCCCCATCCAGAAGCTCTGACGGGCATGAAAGATAAGGAGCTCTAGGGAAACATAATTCTGTTTCCAGACATGTTTGCTCTGGGTTTTTGTACATTTTTGCTGCTTGCCTGTGAAACAGCACAGCAGGAAAACAAAACCTCTGCAGAGTGTGTGATTTACATTCAAACTGCAGCCTCCGACGAAGTGTCCTTCCTTTTTTGTCCTGACCTTATTGCAGCCCAGGGCTGGGAGTGAGCTGCTAAATACTTGAGTAAACACTCGACACGGGAGGGATGAGGACGAAGCAGACAAAGACGGTGGTTATCACGGTCATCCAGCCCACAGAGGGCCCTCACTCTTTGCAAGGAGGCTCCTTTGTCACCTAGGGCAGCCGCTCAGGAGCTGCCCTAACTCTGGCCCTGGCTGAAACAGGACACAATGATGGTCAGGACATCAGTCTAAACCATGCGTTGCTTAAGTGTCATCTGCGCTGCCAAGTGAAACCAAAGAGGACCGTGTCCTCGGCGGGGAAGTTGTTCTGCTTGCCTGAAGATGGCAGCATGGCATAGCCTGAGGGCCACAGGCACAATTTCCAGCTAGGACTGCGCCTGCCGTGATAAAGAATCATGCCGGGGCCATTTGCCATGACAGGGGCCAGCTGGTACCAAATGCCACACATCCCTGACCTCCAAAACAGGGTGGCCACATCCAAACTGATAGCTGCTCCTTGGTCTGTGCTGACCAGGCCAAGCTCTAGCTGGCCTGAGGTGGGATTAAACGCCAGCAGCCACAAGGCTCCCTGGCACTGCTTGCTGGTGTAGGCATCATCTTTCCATCCTCCTACAGAAGTGTATCTTGTCCTGGTGTGGCAAGCAGATTCTGCTTTTGCTAATAAAAAAAGAAAAAAAAGAAAGAAAGAAAAAAAAAGAAAATGTCACCAGCACAATCTTGGCCTGAGTCATTGTTGTGATTGTGCTTCCAGGGAAATTAGCGGCAGGTCTCCCACTGGCTTCAGCCAGAAACACAGTGCTTCAGGTCAGCTTTCATCTGGGATGTTAATCTGGACTTTGAACCATTGGTTGGTGCCATAATTAATTTTTCTGTTTCCATACTTTAGCCTAATTTCCTACAGAAATTACGTTATTGTGAGCATGCTGCCCTTGGCTGTTTATCGGACTGTGTGTCATCTTCCAAGGCTCAGTAACTTTTGACACTGTCAGCCAGTTTCAATCATCAAGCTGGGTTTAAGTTCCTACTTGCAAACAGGCAGACAGGTAACCAGCAGCAACCCTGAGGAAAGGGTGCTGTTCTTATTGCATCCCTGAAGATCAACGAATGATAGAGATACATGACCGCCCAACATGGGAAATGCTCCCATCAAAGCTTGCAGATTTTTAGATATCAACCAACCTCAAGACAAAAATCTGTAGGAAACATAGCTTTTTCCATTTTTCATTCTCACATTTGTTAATACCAGTATCGCTCAGTTTTTTAGGTTTCTGCGGTGCTGAATTGCTGTGACAAAGAATCATATACAGGGTCAAGTGTTCAGAAAGTTGGTAAAAAATACCATTGCAGACAACCTTAAAGACAGTATCACTTTGACAATCCTGAGATACTTAGGTTAAAAACCAATGCACCCTTAACCTTGCCATAGTAGAAGTTTAATAATTAGCAGTTGTCACTGCCCCCCACATTGTTTTAAAAACCTCTCAGTTTCTGAATTCTTAGTTATTTAAGATCTCAACATTGCTTTGAGGGTAAATCTTTAGTATCTACCTGTTCATGCTATAGTCATAAGAGGAAATGATCCCTTTCTTTCCCAAAACAAGATAAAAAGTAGTTTCACTGCTTCTTTTCATATCTTAAAAACAGAATTGTCCAGAGTGGGAGTTTAGTAATTGTGTCAGTTTTCACTAAGATTTGTTTTGATTGTTGGTTGTTGTTCTTTGAAGCAGCTGCTGGAGAACTGCGTGAGGTTCGCACAGACAGATGGATGAAGAACATTACCCACTCGCTTCAGATGAGAATTATTCATATGAATACTCTTTTAATGAAAGCAATGTCTGTGAAAGGGGCAACTATTTTGTATTTTACACCCATCTCACTACTATCCTCTACACTCTGGCATTTTTACTCAGCCTGCTAGGAAACACTCTAGTGCTATGGATTCTATTCAAATATGAAAATCTTGCATCTTTAACAAATGTCTTCATCATGAATCTTTGTGTCTCTGATTTAGTCTTCTCCTGCATGCTGCCTTTCTGGGCAGTGGATCAGTCCTTCGGGTGGATTTTTGGTGAGTTCCTTTGCAAAGCAGTGAACGCTGTTTTCTCCACCGGCTACTACAGTGGTGTTTTCTTTTTGACTCTTATGACTATTCTGCGGTACTTGTCCGTCGTGAATCCCCTTTCAACTCTGAGATCCCAGACACACTGCTGTGGTTTTCTGGTGAGCTTGGCCATTTGGACTTGTAGCATATTAATTGTGGTTCCTGAGGTGATTCACACCACTGTACAAGAAGGCTTGGATGGCATGAAGACCTGTGATTATGCTAACTGGAAATGGAAGAAGGTGGACATTTATCAGAGAAATATACTCTTCCTGTTTTCCTTTGCAATTATTGTGTTCTGTTACTTCAAGATATTGATAATCCTGCTTGGAGCAAAATCTCGCAGAAAGCACAGGACTGTGAAACTCATCCTGATTATCGTGGTGGCTTTTTTCCTGAGTTGGGCACCTTACAACATCCTCAGTTTTTTGACTACTTTTCCACCACCTACCTGTCAGTATGAAAAGGACTCCAACCTTGCCTTTCACATCAGCCGTAAAATTGCTTTCTCCCACTGCTGCCTCAACCCTGTGCTCTATGTATTTGTTGGGGTCAAGTTCAAGAGGCATTTGTTACGTTTATGCAATCAGTGCTTACCATGTGGCATCAGTCATGTCTCCAGCCCTGGGATCTGTTCTCAAGGCAAATTCCACTATGAAGATGCATCCATCTACTGAAGCAAGACCTAGCTATTAGCGCTAATTCTGGATGAACTTTCAGATTTTAAAAGCCATGGATTATCTCTAATTTTCAGAGGCACTTCCCTGAAGAACAGATAAACAAGTTTACTCTTTGCAAAAGAGTATGGAAAATAATTAAAAAATGTATTTGCAGTGGGTTGGAGAAGCTTAGAAGCTATTTCATTCATCCGTAAGTCTCATGTTGTGCTTTTTTATTCCATGAGATGGATTTGTTCTCATTGATCTTTCTTTTTAGAAACAAAAAAAGTTTGGTTTTTTTTTCCTTTGGGAGCTAAAACATCAGGCTTTCACATACATGGTACTGCATGTTGCTTTCTTGTCTTGACTAAAATACTTGGATTGTGTATAGCAATGAACACATATGTATTTCTGTAGCTGTTAGTGCTTTACAGTGGTGAATATCAGAGCTGAACTCATCAGGTCTGTCTTTTCAGAGCTCTGAAGGTTTACTGGCCTGACAATAGCAACAAGATCTCAGAATCTCTGAAGTCCTCAGTACAAATGTTCTTTTGCCTGTTGGTGGGTAAATGTATATAAAACTGGCTTCATGTAAAGGCAGTTTTCTGCATCTGAAATGGGAAGTTTGGGAGTCCTAAAAGGAACACAAGTTGTAATAAGATACTTTGGTTGCCGGGATATTCTTTTTTCTCCTGTCACTGCTCCTGTCACTGCTCCTGCCCCACGCACCTTCCAGTCTCTGAATATCCCTTCAGATTGTTGCAGTGGATCTGCAGCCTATCTTCCATGCAAGGCAGGAGCATATTTGCCCTTAATTGCTGTCTCCCTCCCTCTCTCCCTTTGCCATAGCTCTGAGAAGAATTAAGCTTTATAAAAAGATTATAGTGCAGAATAAATTGCTTATTTCAATAGCTGGATAGAAATAGCTTGCTTTTTTTGTAAAATTAATGTTTAGCCTTTTTTATTAGGAAGCGAGAACAGCAGATTTTAGCCTATATTTTTGCATGCTTGTTCCTTTACAACTTTTCTTTTAAATCCTTCACAGAGATGTTGAAATCTCTGCTTAAGACCTGATCGTCAAAGCCAGCCATGTGTTTGCTTTTGACCTGCCTCATGTCTAAATACCAAATATGCTCACACCTGGTCTAGCCAGCTTTCTGGGCAGATGCAGTTCTTTCATGTCATGGACCCATTTCATCTGCACAGGCAGGTGGGAAGTAAAGTGCAAATATTTGCACAAACCTAACTTTGAAATTGCTAAGAGGCCTCGTTGTGATAAGTGCAGGTGTATTTTTAAATGATTGTTAAAATATGATTTCACAACTAAAAGCAAGCTGAGGGATTCCACTTCAACATCACACATTATCGCAACAAAACCGATGACATTGTGATCGCAGCAGTCCAAAGCAACATTTTTTTCTCCACAGGAACTGATATTCTTCTTCATGATAGCTCTTTTTTTTTTTTTTTTTCCCCCTAGGCAGGAAAAAAACCCTGTAAAAAAGAGGTACTGCCTACTCCAGTGTAACTAAATTAGAAAGCCTCTGGAAACTGTAATATTTCATTGCCTAGAGTTTGTATAGAAAGCCAAGGCAGCTTTGCAATGGCATCAAACTTGATTTTTGTTCTAAGTAGCAATTTGGGGTTTTAGACAACCATCTTTGATGATCTCTATGTTGTTTCTACACTACTTCATTTGATCTCTAAAGATCACTTGGAGCAGACCACAAATTCTTCTGAGCTGCTGTGTAGTTTGTAAGAAAATGGAAACTCAGTAGTGCCCATACTGAGCCAGACTAAAGGTCCGTCTAATCAAAAACCCTAGTTTCTGATAGGGTTTGCTAATAGTTTCTAGTTGTGCTTCAGTTCAGCTGCCAGAATGAAATGCTCATATCTTGTTCCTTATCATCAGAGGCACCTTCCTGAACAAGGCAGTTCTGGTATCACAATATTACAGTTATAGCCTCAAGCTTGAAAAAAAAAAAGTTACTCATTAATCCTGTAGGGAACGGACTTGTGTTCAAAGCATGGAACAATGGAACTTGTCATCAGTCTGATTTGTGGTGAAGTCCAACCTCCAGCTCTTGTCTCTTGGTAAGAGATAACAGACAAGCAAACTGAATGTGATTCCTTCCATACACTTCAAGAGACTTTAGACTGGGGACTCAATACCTTCAGCTATGACTCAATACCTTCAGCTATGAAAAGACAAGCTACTAAAGGACAAATGAATCGCAGTTCTTCTTCTTATGTTTTGGTAAGTCAGGAGCACTTCACTGACATCAACAAAGCTCTACAAGAGGAAAACGCTGGGAAAATGACTAGAACAAGGTCTTATGCATCCATATCATTTCAACAAACTGTCATTCAACTCACTGTTCTAGATCTACACTACCTTCTAATTTGTACTGTCAATACATTTCACATTTATCTAAAAAAGTCAAGCAGTATAACAGAGGCACAAGATATTTAAATGATCCTGCTCTGCCCAGTTTTTAGCAAGTTATTTAAATCTGTTTGTAGCTTGGGCATATTTTATTAGAGTATATCTGAGCATGTAAAGGGAATGCTGAATACTACCCAGTTGTATTGCTGCCTACTCTAACCACAGTAACTCAGCATACGGAAATTTCTCTTCTTGGTCTGATGAAGTGGTACTAATAAACATTCAGAATTTCAATGGAATACTACGCTGTGACTACTGCTCTCTGTCTTTGATAACTACCTATTAAAGTCAAGGTATTTTCAATTGAACAAGTAATTGTAAACTTTGATAGACTCGTTTAGATGAGAAGGGACTTCTGGAGGTCATCTACTCCAACCTCCTGCCTAAAGGAGGTCTGACTTCCCAGGCAGATCAGATTGCTCAAGGCCTTCTCTAGTCGAGTTCTGAAAACCTCAAAGAACGGAGATTGCACAGCTTCTCTGGGTCCCTGTTCCAATGCTTAACTCTCAGAGTAATTTTTTTCCCTTCTACCTGAACAAAATGTCCCTTGCTGCAACCTGTAGCTGCTGTCCCTTTTCTTTAAGTGCACATCTCTGAGAAGAGTCTGAATCTGTTTTCTCTATACCACCCCATTACATGATGGAAAAGAGTAATAGGATCTCCCGAGCTTTCTTTTCTCCAGACCGAACAAAACCAGCCAACCCAGTCTCCTCACATGTCAGGCAGTCCGGCTCCCTAGCCGTCTTGGTGGCCCTCCACTGGGCTCACTCTGGTCTGTCAATCTCTCTCTTGTATTGGGGGCCCCAAACTGGATACAGTACTTCATATGTGACCTCACAAATGCTGAGCAGAGGAAAATAATCATTTCCCTCAACCTGCTGGAACGCTCCTCCTAACGCAGCCCCGTATGCAGTTAGTCTTCACTGCTGCAAGGGCACATGATCGAGCTGTGTTCAACTTATTGCCCACCTGAACCCCCCCGACTTTTTCTGGCAGTGCTGATCTCTAGCCAGCTAACAGCCCGCACTGTTGCAGAGGTTTGGCCATCCCAGGTGCAGGACTTTGCATTTGTCATTGCTGAACTTCAGCGGTACCTGTCAGCTCATTCCTTCAGCTTACTGAGGTCTCCCTGGATGGCAGCCTTGCCACTCCACGTACTGAGTGCTCCCTCTTACTTGGTGTCATCCATGAACTTGCTGAGAGTGTGTCCTGTCCCATCATCCAGGTTGATAATGAAGAAGTTAAACAGGACTAGCCTCCGTGCTGACCCCTGAGGAATACCACTCATAACCAACCATTCATTAAGACTTCAAACCACTGACCACTACCCTTTCAGCCTGAGGGTCCAGTCAGTTTTTCATCCACTTTGTAGTCCCCCTGTTCGGCCCATATCTCCCCAATCTGGCTACGTGCATGTCTTGGGAGACTTCATCAAAAGCCTTGCAAAAATCAAGGTAAATGATGTGCACTGCCCTTCCCTCACCCCCAGAGCCTGTCAGCTCATTGTAGAAGACTGTCAGGTTGGTCAGGCACCATTTTCTCTTGGTAGATTCATACTGGCTGTTCCCAACCCTTTTTGCCCTATATTCACCTGGTACCACGGCTTCCAGAACTCTCTCCACAGTCTTCCAGGGGACTGAGATGAGGCTGACCGGCCTATAGTTCCCCAGATCATCCTTCTTGCCTTTTTTGAAAATGAGCATGACATCTGCCTTTTTCCAGTCATCAGGAATCTCCCCCAAACTCCATGACATTTCAAAGGCAAGAGACAGCATCTTGCAATGACATTGGCTAGGTCCCTCAGCACCATCACATGTACCCTGCCCAGTCCCACAGACTTCTACAAGCCCAGACTATTCAAGTAGTCCTCTGCTGTGGGTAGTACCTCTTTCCCCAAACTCTGCTACTACACACAGAGACCTGCAAGGCACTTTGAGCTATATCTATTGTCAGGAGAAAATATTTTGGCATAGCTTCCATCTTTGCTTACATACATAAGTCATTAGATATGCATAGAGCTAAAGGCACAAGATTTGCCCAGTGCAGGTCTGTGGACAGGCACTCTGTGAAGCTCAGCAGTCTCTTTACAAAATAACCAGCTCTGCTGAAAAATCTCTTTCCTTCTGGTAGCTCCAGGTGCATGGAAAATACAGGCTTTCTGTGCTTAAACCATAATGCTCAAGGGACCTTGAATCTTTAATTTCACTCATTCAATCAACTATTATGTGGTTTGAAAAAATGCAGAACCGAGACAAAGAACTTTGTGAACTGAAAAAGGAGAAATTAATTACTTTTGGAAACCACAGTCAACTGAGGAGGTGGGGAGCAGCTGAGTAGTCACAACATTACAACTGTTGTACAGCGTCAGAAGTGCCTTTATGCAGAATGTATGCAGGATGGCACCTGCAACCTTCATTGCAAGTTACAGCTACATGAATATGCTATTGTTGCTCTGACTACGTTCTTACTAAGCTCCACTCAGTGGGAATGGGAGAAAAACCAGCTTCTCCTGGAGGCACTTAGCTGGACTGACTCTGTCTCCCTGTCTGTCTCGTTACAGCAGATTAACACAAAGCAGAGCATCACTGCTATAAGCTGTCAGAGGTCCCAACTTCCGTGAAACCACAGGAGTTACATCAGTCACTGGCCAGTACGCAAAATCCTCACTGGCAACAGGTGAAGCATGTAATCTTTTCCATCGCTAATGTACATCACCTTGAGTAAAACAAGAAAACTTAAAACCCACACATTTAAGAAAGCATCGTGTTCTCAGTGAAATCAATGATAATTTTGCTTCTGATCATAGTAAGAGCAATACTCAGATTCTAGATTCAATGCAATGCATTGGACAAAGCATGGCATGCACTGCTCATTGCCAGGAGTATTTTGATCATGAAACAAGATTCCTCTATCTATAGCTCAGTACTGTGAAAACACCAACGGTGTTATTAAAATCATAAACAAAATTCTGTTTCATTTTCCCTTATGGTTACTCAGCAGATCGAAGTGCTCTTACTCATTAATATTAAAATTGGAAGGGCCTGTGTTAAATGGAGAGAAGTTTGACTGATGTTTGCTGTACTAATTTCACAGCTGCTGACAACTAGTGTAATTGGATAGAAGCCCTGACAAAGCCCACATGTTCTTAAGGAAGCAAAACTAAAGTGAGTACAAAATTGAGTAAGGAAATATTCTGTGAGTTAGCTGTCAGTCAAAATGAGAAGAGATAATAAGAAGTACCAGTAAAGATGACCTATGAATACTAGCTATATATGATCATAAAGGAGGAACATAAACACAGTAGTTTACATAGCAGCACAGAGGCGTTCGTGAGATGAACTCATCCACTGCTAAAGCACACCAGATGTTGACAGTGAACCTCAAGCCCATTAATCCACATTAAGAATCCTATCCATGTTTAAAATAGAAAGAACAATGAAGTCATGTCACAGACATCACCTAAAGGAGGGGATGGCAGCTAGCAGACTTTGTCTGTGTTTCACCTTCTGCATATAATGTGACTATGGTGAAAGGTTAGGGAACCCAGTAAGGCTAGCCAGATAGAAGACCATGTGGGGCTTGGAATAACAATACAGGCTGGGGGGCAAGGCCAGCCGCATCCCAGGCTGTATCAGTAAGAGTGTAGCCAGAAGGTCCAGGGAAGATATCCTTCCCCTCTATTTGGCACTGGTGTGGCTGCATCTGGAGTACATGCCCAGTTTTCAGCTCCCCAACACAAGAAAGACATAGACATACTGGAGTGAGTCCAGTGAAGGCCACAAAGCTGGCCAGGGACTGGAGCACACAACATACGGGGAGCAGCTGAAGGAGTTGGCTTGTTCGGCCTTAAATACAGAAGGCTCTGGGGAGTCCGGATTGCTGCCTGCAACCACTTGATCAAAGGAAATGGAGAAGATGGAGCCAGACTCTTCCCAGGGGTGCACAGCAACAGGACAAGAAGCAATGGACACGAGCTGGAACATGAGGTATTCAATTAGATTTAATGATTTTTTTTTTTTTTACCATGAGGTTGGTAATATACTGGGACAGAGGCCCAGAGAGGCTATGGAATCGCTGTATTTGGAGGTGTTCAAAATTCACATGGACACAGCCATGAGCAACCTGATCTGATTAGACCTGCTTTGAGCAGCAGGCTGGACTAGAGACCTTCATTCAAACCTAAACTAGTTTATGATTTTATGACTTGTTGCCTGAGCAACATCAAACCAAATAAATATTGCTGAAAGATTGTTTTAAAAACTCAAAATTGAAAAGTTAGGTTTTGTTGTCCAAAGCCTTCACTGAACTGTGCAATTAGCATGTTATGGATGTGTCCTATATGAGATTATGCCTGTTAAAAATGGCCTAACTTAAAAGGTAGCATTTTGCTTTTGTATGCAGATAAAGAAAAGGCAAGCAAGGAATAAAGTTCCTGGAAGGGTCCATTCATGGCTATCGAAACAAGAAATACATGCTGCATATTGGACCAGTATGCTTTATTGCAAAGATTCAGTAGGTACTGTATGCAAGGGAGAGCTTTGGAAGGAAGCCAGCTCCTTCTGAAAGATTATGGCAGTTTTTAGACAGAAGCTTTAGTCTCTGTCATGCCCAGCATATACATATATTTTCAGTTTTTAAATCAGAAGGTCAGTTTAAAACTGATGATCCTGGCTGGAGTGAAGCAAAGAATGGAGAATGACAGGGAGAAGTGCAAGGAGTGGAGTACTCTCTCCATATTCAGGAACTTCTGAGATACTGAATCTGAAATACTTTTGACGAGATTGTTTCATTCCTCCAAGCAATGCTGCTTTCTGAGATTAAGTTCTATTTCTTGATGGCTATATCCTTCCAGACATCTTAACCAGTTTCTAATCTCCAAAGTCTTAGTATGCGTTTTATTCCAATGCCATACATCCATCTATATCCATATGGAAAAGACTCTGGTTCATTTAAAGCATACAGTCCACAGACCGCATTCTGGCCCTCCTATATCATTGCTGTTTCAGCTGAACCAGTTCAAAATCTTGGCACCTCACTCCATCCACATAGATGTGAAACGCAGCTAGTTCTGAGCAGCAGCAGCTCCTAACCCCAGGGCATTCAGGGGGAGTCAGTCTCAGAAGCTGACCTTAATACACAGAATATTTGTCCAAACCCCTCAGCCACCTTGTCCAAAGTGCCAGATTTGCATTTTCCCAGAGCTCTGCTGGTTCTTTTTATGTTGCTTATCTCCAGCTCTATACCTATTGACAGTTATTTTCTCTTTGTCTGCCTAGTCAAAGTAGAATGCAAAGCAGAATGCAAACAAATGCAAAAAGTGCTTCTAAAGCTTTCTCCCCACAAACAGTCACATAAGGTCTCTGATGATGAACAGCAGCCTGTTTTTCAGTCTGCTACAATGGTATGTTAATCCACTGAGGGTGACCAGGGAAACCAGGAGCTTGCTACCCTCATAAAATTCCTCAGGTGCCTAGTGGGAGCAAAAACCTCTCCGGTTATTACAGACAACCAAGCAACTGTTTCAAAAGTAGAACACTAATGTAGCACATATAACGATAAAGTCAGACTGATGGAAAGAATGTGTTCTATGGGCATATGGTCAAAAACTTTTTCAACTTTGAAATAGTCTCAGGATATAACAGCCACAGGAGAAATCTCTTCTGTTTTTTGATGGAGCCCAGTTAGCTAATAGGGTTTACTCAAGACCTGCTCTAGTCAATGAGGCACCAAATTATTGTAAGCATGAGATGATTGCCAGCAGCATTTTACTTTATGATGAGCTAACAGAGTGAAAGTAAATTGGCATGTCTGAATAGAGGAAACAGCTCTCAGATAAAAATAGAGCACATTTATGCATCACCATTAAAACCAAAGGATTCTATATTTATTTGCAAACTTCGTACAGACACGGCTTCTACTGCCCCTAAAATGCAAAAAAAAAAAAAAAAAAAAAAAAAATCACATTCAAAAGGAACTTTCAGAAAAGCTCTGTCTAAAAGAACTGCAGCTAGCATTAGGTCTAACCTCAACTTCTGTTATCAGAAGTTGATTTTACCCTTTATACACTTATCCTGGTGTACATTCTAGCTATATGGGACAGAACCTAAAGGACACAGCATGATCTTGATCTAAGGTTGAGTGTAAGTTATAATTTAGTAGTTTTAGTTGATTGTGTACCTTTATGGAGTATGTTTATGACAGCAATCACAAGGGCAACATTTTGTTAAAGAATACTGAGCTGAAACTGTCTAGAGGTAGCTGCTTAGCACAACTTTTATAAAACTTGCTTAGCATGAGTAGCTAAATTTGTTGAAGCCTTAGGCCGCACTTCGATAAAATAATGAACTTTTACCTAGTTCAGTAAGAAGAGGGCCTGAGAGCTGGTTCCAGCTGGAATGATAAGGGAGTTACAAGCAGTTTGCATTCCTGTGCTTCACACTCCAGGAGGGAGGATGTCAAGGCTTTGAAATAAGGCCTACTTGGGTGCCAGGACCCTGGGAAACAAAGCCTCCTCTCATTGCTGAAACAGTGTTAATTAGGTGGGTCTGGACTATCTCGGAGTCTGGACTATATCCCCTTCGTCAGGACCTTGGGAGATAACACCTATTGTCACTGCTGGGGCAGTGCTAATTGCTGGAACAACACCTCTTTGTCAGGGCCTTGAGAGACAAGGGCGGGACCCGAGGAATGAAGACACATCTGTCAGCAGAAACCGCAACAGTAAAGATAAACAGCCTACCTAGGGACGGTGATGAGACCCAATAAGGAGCAGGAGACCCCAGACCTAAATATTACTATTGGTCCAAACTACCGCGTGAGGGGTGGAGAGCTTAGATTGGAAGGTATAATTGCCCAGGGATTTCTTTGTTCGGGGTCCCTCTTCGGGGGCACCCAGCTCGAGCTATAATTACTGCACACGTCATTAAAATTTAATTATTTAATTTGCTTTGATTTGGCTCTGAACTTTTCTGCGGGAACCTAGGGTCGGGCCCTGTTATGGTGGCCGACAAGCCTAATTTCCACAACACATTTCATCAACAAGTCAAAAGATTTTTCCCAGTGAAGGCCTTCCACTTGCTGGAATGAGTGACATCACCTTTCATGGGTTAACAGAGTTGACAATAATGCCCATCCAGCTCATCTTGGTTTGTAAAGAAGTTAATTAACAGCTTTTGTCAGGTTAAAAAAAATACGAATAGAGCAGATCATGCATTTTGTTCCAGTGCAGCTTCCAAAAAGTAATCTTGAAACTTTTGTTGCTAGAAAATATGACAATACAGAAAATTCTAAGGAAGTGTTGGTCAGCTGAAGACTTATTGGAAACAGCATGTTTTCTCTGTAGACACTGATCTCTGTATAAATACACAATAATTAATGTGAAAAATTAAATATTTCTAAGTTTGTCACTACATAATTGAAAGGAGGAATAATCCATTTTTACTGATCATTTCTGAGTGAGAAATAAAATTGCACAAAGATCTTTCAAAAATATCTTTAAAAATCTACTGCAGTCAAATTATCTGGATGTTGGTAGAGTATCATTATTTGCAATTGATGACACTGCTGTTACTTTGGGAAGACACCTAGCCATCTATGGAATAACAGAAAATGAACATTTGTTTCCAGCAGATGACCCTGGCCCTGGGCCACATGACAGACCAAAGCACAACCCCTAGAAAAGTTATCCTGATGGTTGCTTCACAACTGTGTAAGACATCCCATTTTGTGTTGCTGAGTCTTGTACCCACAAGATGGTTAGCCCTATAATCTACACTTAATAGAGCACTAAAATGTTTTTCAGCTATTTGAAGCCTGACTTAGGTGAAGATTATTCACCAGTTTGATGGTCATGCAGTCAATCTTGGGCTTTTTGAAGATGAAAAAAATGATGATGATAGAGACACGTCAGTGACTAAATAACTATGTGTAGTTATTAAACTCTTAAAAATAGGACACTTTGGTGCCTAAACTGAAGTTTATGACACTAGCGCAGTCACATGCAAAGAACTGATGACAAAATGCTTGGTCACAAGCTCTGTTTGAAATCACTTATTTATCACAGCAAAAAGGCAAAGGAGCAACATTAGTTTCCAAGCACACTTCAAACATGAGCCAACCCTAACTGAGTTCAGCCACTATGAAAAAGTGCTGTCTTTTCAGAGACGTTATGGAAAGATTAAAACTGAAAAAAAAAAAAAAAAAAAAAAAAAAAAAGGAAATAGCTTGTTTGCAGCAAGACCCTTGGGCTGGGGGAGTGGGTGCCTGCCGCAGGTACCCGTGCTGGGAAGTGGGCTGATGCCCAAGTTTCGCACCTGCTTTCTCTCCAGCCGGTACTGGTACCGCAGGCCGCCTTCGCTGTCCCAGCCCAGGCCGGCCAGCAGAGGAAACCCGCCGCGCGTCAGCTTTGTCAGGCCACAGCTTCAAATTCCCTTCAGTTGCCCCTCCGAACAGCTTTATGAACTGATGCCAAAAAAAAAAGAAAAAAAATAATAAAGTACTGAATTGTACTAAAAGCGATAATAGTTGACACAAGTTATGCTTCCTGACAGCTGACCTCAGTGCTTGAGGGCTACAGAAACAGCCCTCCAAACCCACCCACGCCCGGCGAGGCGCTGACACGGCCCCAGAGGGAAGTGGCGCTAATCCCCGCAAATATCGTTAAAAATCCTCGTTTCCACCCCGCTGCCCCTCCCCCCCCGCTCCCCCTTCCGGCCCGGCGGCGCCCGCGGGGGGGAGGTGCCGCGAGGGGCCTCATGGGAGTTGTAGGCGGCGGGCGCCTCCCCGCGACATGGCCGCCGCGCAGGTAAGGCGCGGGCCGGGCCGGCCGTGGGGGCACCGCCCCGCTGCCCGCTCCGGGGGAGCGCGGTGGGCCGGGCCGGGCCGGGCCGGGCGGGGGGGAGGAAGCGGCGCGGGGGAAGGAGGCGGTGGCGGCGTGGGGGGAAGTAACTTCGGTGGCTCCTACTTGTTGCCGCTGGGCTGCGTCACCCCCTCCCGGGGGGCAGGCGCCACGTACACCCCCAGCGCCCCCCCCCCAGCACACACGGACACACACACACACACACCCCCAGCGCACCCCCCCCAACACACACACACAAACACACAGACACATGCACACACCCCAACACACAACCCCCCCACACACCCCCAACATACACACACGCACCCCTAGCGTGCGCGCGCGCACACACACGTGCCCCTCAACATATGCACCCCAAGCGCGCACACACACACACACGCACACCCCAACACACATGCACACACATGCACACCGCATGCGCACACACACACAGACACACACCCCACATGCACACACAAACACACACCACATAGTGACAGACCCCCTCCTCCCTCACACACAAGCAGGGAGACAGATCCCACCACCACACATACACACAGGCAGGGTGACAGACCCTCTCCTCTCACAACACACACACACACACACACACACACACACACAGGGCGATAGACACCCCCCCACCCCCCCTCACAGGCAGGGTGACAGGCCCCCCCCCCACACACACACACTCAGGGTGGCAGACCCTCTCCTCTCACAACACACACACACACACACACAGGCAGGGTGACAGACTCTCTCCTCTCACAAAACACAGACATGCAGAGGCCTGCTGGCCCGGGTGCCTTGGGTGGCGCTTGCTGGTGTGATGTTGTCACCGCACACCGGTGACATACTGCACAACTTGTAACCGGACTCAGTGAGTGACTTTGGTTTCTCGCCAGCGTCAAAATCACCTGCTGTTTTTTACACCCCCCCTCACCCCTGCTGCCCCCAAATAAACCCTCCGATGCCCCAGCCCGGGGACAGAGTTCAGCGCGGTACCAGGTGTTGTTCGGACAGTGCTAGAAAGCGAATACCCGCCTGCGTCGGTGCCCTCGCTGCAGAGGCAGAAAGCGCTGACATGTAAATATTTGCCACGGCCCTAATCCTGCCGCCCTTGTGTCGGCAAATCTCCCCGGGATGACGGGGAGAGCGGGGCTGGCGCAGGCGGCTGGCTCTGTCTCCAGCCCAGATGGCAGGTTTGCAGCTGTCCCTCCTCCAGCTTACGCTGGTCCCTGTAATACACAGCGAGTGGGAAGAAGCAGCGTTTTTGTGAAATGGTTGTCGGCTTTGCATAGAGGTGCTGTGGCGGTGAGTCTGCGTGTGCCGTGTTTCAGAGGCTGCTGGATTCGTTGTTGCTTAGGTGACGTGGTAGGGATTTGGGGGCCTGCATCTTTTCCACGTGAGGGTAAAGCTCGTGTAACTCCGCAGAGTTGGCCACGGGCCTTTGTTCGGCATACGGGGTTGGCGAGCTGTAGGTGTCATGCTTTCAGTCCACCCTCTCCCTTGAAATGGAGTTAGTTTTCAAGTGTAAACAAAGGAAGAGGAGAGCCAGGCCTTTACCTCCTTCATTTTAAAGAGTGAAAGTGGGCATTTGATTTTATCCAACCCAGACTCCGTGCACTCGTGGGGGCAGACCGTGATTGCACTTTCAAAGCAAAAGATGGACTCTGTCTTGCCAGCACAAGGCAACCTGTTTTCTGTAGGAGTTTTTGTTGTCAGTTGTGATATTTTGCAGCAGGATGTGCAAAAGAGAAGATAAACCGTCTTTGGAGCAGGCCGTGTTGTATTTTCAAGATATTGCTGTGTACAAGGCAATTTCTTGAAGTTTTCCAATGGTCCCTGTGGGAGCGCTTAAATTTGAAAAATGTTCCAGATGTTCCAAACAATGTTTCCAGACATTTCTATTTTGAAGAAGAATGTGCTGTTGTTAACAAGTTATATCCGAGATGGCTATGGCTGAAAACAAGTAGGGATAGATTTTGCTTTTCTTCTATATCTATATTTGACAGCACTTCATGTGAACGTGGTTTCCCTACTTCCTCTGAAGAGCCGGTTAGTTCTGGAGCCTGATATTTGTGCATACAAGCGCCTCTTTTGTACACCATCTACAATAGTGAAAGGGTGTATTATATTTGCAGCTAGACAGTTATATAAAAGGAATGGGAATCTGTCCTAACAGCCTGAAGGCCTAGCTCTGCTAAGTCTTGGGTTGTGAGGGATCAAGACTCAACAGAACAACTAGTGAGAGAAAACTTTCAAAATGTAAAGAAAAATGTTTGTAAAATTGCAAAAATTATCAGGGGAACCCGAGGAAAAGTAGGGCTGAAAATGATTTTTACCTCAGATTGTTATTTGTTTCTTTTTCTTCACATGTAAAAAATTACATTCACATTTAAAAGCTAACATTTAGTTTAAATATAACATTAAATCACATTTAAAAATTAACAATGTCCTTTTGAAAGGACACTTAAAAATGAAAATGTACCTGAAATGAACACTGAAGGTTTTACTTCTAGTATTCTTTAGATGTTGTTTAGATTATTAAACTGAAGAGACTTGTAAAAAGCCAAGTGGTTTTATTATTACGTATTATTATGTATTTATATACCATGTTTTTATTCCTGTTTGGTTTTGCCAATGAAAAGAAACTTCTTTAGCAGTTTTCTATCTAGCCTGTTTCCTTTCCTTGTTCTCCTAGAGTAATTCCAAATTGCCCAGGGATTGTGGGTTGTTTGCGCCCAGAAGTGCCATAATAATAATTTAAATATTAATAATAATAATAATTTAAATATTTTGTCCAAATATATTCAAAAAGAGGCTTTATATCTTGAAACATTGTTAAAAGGTGCAGAAACTTTTAAATACACCATCCCAATCTCCTCCATCATAGTGCTTGGAAACTGTTGCAGCACACAGTCTTAACTATTATACTCTTCCCTTTGATTTAATATTTTTGTCCATGATGGTATTTTGTGGTAGCCGATGGTATAGTGGGCTAAGAGCAAAGCTACCTGTGAACACCAGTTATCCCCTGAGTGTGTCCACCATGGCATTTCATTTACTGCTGGGAAGGAGAGTGGATGCACAAAAGGTATTGCTGCTGCCTCGAGGCAACTTCGGTTTCGAAAGCAGACAGGCTGGATCAGGGTACCCCTGGATAACTGGGCTCACGCCAAGCTTGCGTCATCTGTGAGCCTGCCTGTTCCTGACAGGCTCGGTGGCAGCACTCAAACACTCATACTCTCTTCCAAATGCTTTTTAAATCTTCGGTTTTTGTAACTCAAGACACACTGTCTTCCCCCCAGAATGGTGACCTTCCCTGGGAAATCCATGGGAAAACAGGGAGAGAGGCAATGCTCGATATTTCCTGCTGCGGATGAAAGAAAACAAGAATTCTTGCTCTTGGCTCTGGGGTAGTGTGATTCACTCAATAGCCAGTCCGTTTGGGTTGTCTCAGCTTAGTCTTTCTTAAAGTACTTGCCTACTATTTGATCTGCATGTGCGTGGCCAAAACCTGTAATTTTCAGTGTTGCTTGTTGCCACTTCACTGGGTCCTACTTATAGGCCAGGACTTGCCCAAGGCAGCTACTAATGCTGTCAGCTGGATGGAGGACAGCTGGAGCGCTACACACGGACTAATCTCAACGCCCACCTGCCAGACTTCTCAAAACTATCAGTTGGAGGCAGCCCTTACTTCTACAATCTCAGCTTGGAGGGAGAGTGTGGAGCGGTAGATACACAGGTACAATTCCTGCTAAGGAAAGCCGCATTCAGACGGAGGCCGTTCAGAATTACGATTTAGCAATTGTTGTTTTTTAACTATCCTGAAGTCTCAGAGGTGCCTGGGAGTCAGGCCAAGCCTGCTGAGGAGGTTAGCATGGCTTCCATTTCTCAGCAACTGACTTTGGAAACCTGAAAAACATGCAAGTTTTGGAAGACTTCAGGCTCATACAATGAGTGAGTTGAGCACGATGAATCACTAGTACTCCTTTGCCCTGGAAACTCCCTACTGTATCTATTTCTGTAGGCAGCTTTATGGGGCTTCTCAGGGTAGCATTCAAGCACCAGGCCCCTGACTTGAGGAAGATGTAAGTGATACTTAAAGAGGTGGGTGAGTTACAGAGAGAAAGAATGGGTTTTGTATCAGGAAGGGTACGTAGGGACACAAGGAAAATGACTTGGAAGAATGAGAGTGCAAAGGTGAAAAAAATCTTTCGACTTTTGGATGAAACTTCTCTCATAGCTCACCATACAGGCACTGGGGTGGCAGGGGTACATGTCCCCAGGAGTGTGAAATAGGAAGGCAGCAGCTGAGGAGAAGCAGGTCTCTGGGAGAGTTAGGGTTAGGTTAATTTGGATATGGTAATGAACGCAGTGTAGCATTCCTCACTTGGGGTAAGGAGTGGCGTGTCCTAAGAAAAAAGGGTAGATAACTTTGTTGATAGTGATACTAGTGCAATTCCTGTTACCAGAAGAGCCCTCTTCTCTTTGTGAACTGACTGCTTCCTCAAATGGGCAGCTTTCTCGTCATGACACAGGGCTGTCTTTGTGCGATAAATACAAGCTCATCCCTGTTCTGTTGTTTGCGTAAATGGTCATTTCAGTTCATGTTTAACTTTTATTAGTATAGGGAATATCAGAGACAAGCGCTGTATTCTCCAAATAAAGAAACTGAGGCTCTGGTCTAGTGTATCTGCCCTGTTTGGCGTAGGTTCAGTGTTCCGCTTTAAGAAGTTTTAACTTGGCTCTTGGTGTGGTGGCCTGATTCAGTAGGTGCAGTGCGAAAAGAGTTGAGTTGCTCACTTTCCCCACTCAGTGTAAAAATTAACTCACATATATTTCACACAGTTCTTATCATACCACATGTGTACTTGTATCTGTTGCTTAGTTTTGGTCTCTTTCTAAGAACGATTTGCAAATACAAGGAGTAAAGTAGGGGGAGAATGCAGGCCTGTCTTCCATAGGATAGGAAGGCTTGCATAAAGGTTATGCAAAACTTAATTGATTTTGTTGTGACAGTCTCTCCTTTCAGGTTAGGGTTGCAAACGGTATTGTGGAAATGTCATTAGCTTCTGTTCTTATGCTGTAAAATGCAACTATGCTTAGATTGCAAAGCCTACCTACAAAAAGGCTTTACTGTAAGGAGTCCTAAACTATAAGCATGTTACTCTTCTCCCAGGCATTTGTAAAAGATGTGAATGTTTTTGTCCACTTCATCTACTTTTGCTATGCTGTGTTACTTTGTGATTTTTTTTTCTGGATGTGGATTTTCTGCAAGACATATTTTATTACAAAAGGTGTATATGCCTGAACACTTCAAAATGAGGTTTGTGTGTGTGTAGGAAATTCAGTATAGGTTTGCAGTTTGGTATCCTATAATGTGTGAGACGTACTAAAAGAAGCAAAAAATACTTCAAAAAATGTATATTTGTAATTGGAATGTGAAATCTGTGGGTGTGGAAAACTAAGGGGGAACACTCATTTAGCATGAAAATTTCACTTCTCCGAACAGAACTGAGCTTCAGAATTCAGAGAAAGGAAACCCTGACTGACAGACAGGCTTAGCCTTGCCTTTCGATTGTAATTGTCCTGTTTAATGTCATCCAGTGTGCCTTCTTAAAGGTCACATGTCTTTATATGCAGTAGTAAAGCACAGAGGACTGGCTTGCCTAGTAAAAGCATGTGTGTGCGCATGAGAGACGAGTTGTAGCATTGTCTGTCTTGCAATTCAGCTCCAACCTTTAATTGCAGGAAACAATTCTTTAGCTTTACGAATGTACGGGTAGTTGTACAGTAAAAAAAGGAGACCAGCTAGCAGCACAGCTACAGGAAAGTCCACTGGGACTGTATGTTTCTTGCAACATCAGGCTACTTTTTCTGGACAATTACTGGAGTGCTGTTACTTAACTAAATCTGTGATACTATAGCCTTGAGAGGTATAGACTTCTTTTTTTCCCAGGTCTTCTTTCAACTTTGCAGTGAGATTTGCATTCAGATTTTTTTTCTCTGTTTCTTGTCGCCATTTTGTGACTGAGTAGGTGGCTCTTCTGTATTACATCCAAAAGTGGCCATCACAGTTATCAGTGTTTGCTTTTGTGGGACAAATCATGTTCACATTACTCAAGGGAATAATACAGTTAAAATCAGTGTGACTCTCGTGGACATAGGATTTGGCTCTGTATCCTCCCTTGCCTTTTTTTTTTTTTTCCAAAGAGTGTTTATTGTATAACAGGTATAGAATTGCAGGCATCAAATAATTAAAGGTCTTGTGATACCAGGGAGGAACATGTGATAAAATGTCCTTGTTTAGTACGGCTAGGCCAGCATAATTATGTTACCATGAAATATTTCCATAAACAGTAGAAAGTAGAGGAGCTTTGTTTCCAATGAATTTTTCTTGCAGATCCGATTTACTTTTTAACTGAATTGTACCAGGTGTGCAGTGTGAGCTCTGCTCTTAGTATATGCCAGAAAATGCACTTGGCTGAGGAGTGAATTCTCTGATGTCTAGTCATAACCGAGGTCCTGGTAGAGCGTGTGTCACAGTGGGACTGCTCACGCAGTTCCCCCTTCCTCCCAGCTTACTGTTTTGGTTGCCCATGGGGGAGCATAAGGTTTTCAAGACCTCTACATTTCTGTCAAAGTTGGCCCAATTTGACCAGCGAATTCCAAAATTGTAGCTGCTGGAGATGCCAACAAGCCCACAGTCACAAAAGGAGAAATTTTATGAAATCAAATTAAATATATGTCACTGCTGCTACCCTACTAGCCAGTCTAATTACAATCATTGGGCTTGGTTTGCTGTTTCTTGTGTGTCCCCCTCCCTTTCAGGTAAATCCTTTCTTTTCCAGTGTGTGAGAGTGGGCTGGTCCTTCTCTGCTGCGTTCTGTAATCTCCAGGATGTCCTCCTCTGAAAAGCAAATCGTCACCCCCACACTAGTACTTAGGTCAGGAGGAAAGGGAGGAGCCACCTTCAGACCTCAGCAGGCAAGGCCCCAAGGTGCTAGGAGGGACTGATGTTATGTCCCATCTTGCTTTCTCTGCCCTACCTCAGTGTTGCTCCACTGATTTCATTGCAGCACTGCAGTTTTCTGCTGGTTGATGCCATTGGCCTTAGTCAAATGCCATTATGCAGGAGGTAGCACAGCATCACATATAAAAACTCAGGGCCTGAAGGAGGACACTCATGCCTGGCACGTGTCACGAGGTGTTTCGCTGTTCTCACAAGGCAGATAATTACAGACCTATGTAATAGAATAGGAAATGGCAGAGGGAGCAGGGCTGTGCCTTAAACAATTCTGGGCAAAATGGTCTGTGATCAGGAAGGACCAGGTAGATATTTACAGAAGCTCTTCCTACTTTGAAGGCTTGGGGAACGAGTTCAGGTACGTTGATGACTCTCTATGGCATAGTATGTGAGAGCTCTGCACCCTCCCATGGCCTGTTTTCTATTTTCTTGCAACACCTCAGGAAGAACTAGGGAGGGGGGAAGTACCTTTCTCTCCATTTTGCAAAGGAGAAGGCAAGCAGAAGTTTCAGTGTAGTCTTCCCTTGTAAAATAACCCAGGCTGAATGATCCCCTCCACTTCTGGGAAAAGAAGGGAGCGCATACCTCATGGAGTGGGGGCTGATGCAAGGAAGGGGGAAACTCAGACCCTGCTCCCACTGAACTGGAGAAAGGGGAGCTTGGGGAGGAGAAGGACTGCACACCTGTGTGCCTGCAGTTGAGTTGTGATGTGGGAGTGTCTGTTCAGGGCTCCTGTACCCTGCCTAGGAGATCCTGGCAGGAATAGAGGCACGTGCCTCTGGCTGCTGTGGTAAAACAAGATCAGCCCATTAGGAACGCGCTGCCATCCCTTGCACTGTGCCATTGAACTGTTGTCCATACAGTAGATATTTATCTGTGACTTCTGGACAAGTGCAGTAGCCTGCACAGCTCTAATGGGGGTGGAGAGACTCTAAAGCCTTCTTAATCCCCCATCCCAACCCCAGTAAATCTGCACTTGGGCAGTCTGCCAGGGACTAGCACTTCCGTGGTCCCCTGTTGCTCCTGGCTGCTGTAGGATACTGCATGTCCTGCTCCCCACTGGCTGCTGCAAAATAAGGGCTCAGGGTCAGTGTCCCAGGTCTGCCATCTCTTCCAGGCCCTCTGTGCGTGCCCGCAGTTGGCATGTTTGCTGTTTTCATGGCATGCCTTGCAATCATAACTGCTCTAGGTATGGATCTCTCATAGTTTTTGTCCTTCTTGAGTCCTAGAACTGGGACTTGTTCTGGCCTTCAGGAGAGAAGGGCAGGACTCCCTTGTTGGTCCTTATTCTTTTCTCCCATTGTGTGAGGAGCAGCACTTGTTTGGCTGTGCATTTTGACTTGCCATGGCCTATGTTACATAGTCTTGTCTTTTGACTTCTGCTCCTTCCCACAATGGTTGCCAAACCGAACAGATATGTTTGATATTACTGTGCGTGCTTAGAAAAGGAAATGTTGACTCACTGGGTTTGTTATTATTGCCTTTTTTCATTGGTGTCCAAACTGAACAAGTTACCAGGAAATGTGATATTTTATACGAACACTCAGTAGTATCAAGATAGGAATCTTGGGTATGTGATATTGTTGATTTAAGGTGAAAAATTGAGTTTGACAACATGAAAAGGTCATCTGCACTGTTCTGTGCTGGCCTTCTCTCCCTAAGGCAACACAGATGTGGAGGAGATTCTGCAGGCATAGGTCCTTGTCCAGACAGTGCATGGTACAGGCTACATTTGTGTCATAACGTATAACTAGTGCCATCAAAATATATGAGTGGAACTAGCAGGTAACAAAACTTGGGTATTAAGAGGAACACACTAGTAAGCCTCGTTTCAGCCTTTTATTTCTGTTTAGCATCTTTCTGCCTCTCTGGTTTTGTTAAGGTTTGCTTTAAACCACCTCTACCTTGTATCGAAAAGAAAAGAATACAGGATCACGTCAGGACCATTTCCAAAGAACAGCAAGATACATAGGGTAGAAAGGAATCCATTCCAATCCATCCAAAGGAATTCAATCCATTCAGACTTCTACGTAGACCGTGACAATTTAGTTATTCTGGTAGTGAAGGATATAAACAAGAAATGAGCTATCACCATTTGACCTATTTACATTTGTGCTTCAAACTTAATTTTGTTGTAATTCAGCTTGAATCATAACACAAACAAATTTTCTAAAGGTTAACAGCAAATTTGCCAAAGATTCAGGCTGTACTATTGGAGGCAGAGTTCTGAACAACCTTTGAAGATTGATAAATTCCCTACGTAGTTTCTACAGAGTTGTTTTGCAAGCTTGTTCCAAGGTTAGTATTTGAAAGTTTGGATCCCCAAGCTTAGTTATTTCAGAAAAGTGTTTTGAGGCTCATTTATTAATGAAAAATTCTCCCTGAGTGTGAGGTATAATTCACGTGTTTTGAGGGAGGGAGCTGGATGCGCTAGTGAGCAAAGTATATTTATCCAGCCAGAGATGCTGTAACACAGCTTAAAATAACGTGCTATCCTCTTACATGTATTGGGAACAGTGGGTCCTGAGGAGGGAATGAGATATTTTTTCTCATATTAGAACCAGTCTCAAGTGCTGAATCGCTTTGTAGTTCTTATGATTAAGAAACATCCTCCAATGCCAGAGAATCAAACCTGAATCATTTTTGGACACCTTGGCCCATGCCTAGTCTGTGTCTTGAAACTCCCTCCAAAATGGAAGTGTCCTTATATCTTTTTTTCTCTGCCACTTGTAAAGAAGATCTGGCAGACAGTTTTGGTAAGGGAAAGTCCTGTGTCATCAGAACCTCCCTCATGGTCACAAGATGAGTTGCATTAAATCGCAGCCTGACCTGGGCTGTAAAACTAGCTATGTTGTAACTCCAAAGAGAGAGGGAGGATTGCTATTGAGATTGACTCAGTAGTTTTGAAAGGTGGAAACAGAAAGGACTGAAATAAAAAGTGAAATTTAGAAGGAAACATGAATGAGATTTCTGGAAAAGAGCTGGCATTATAGGAATTCATTACTAAACAGGATTTAAAAAGCCAAAGCACCTCTGTTAAATATGTCTGTTCTGAGATGATAAACCCATTCATTTTATTTTTATTTTTTACAGAGTTGCAGGTGTCACAGATAAGAATAGTCTTCATCAGCCCAAGAGTCATCAAGGATATGAACTCTACTGTTTCTATCTAGATGGATGAAAAGGTTAACAGCCCAGAGGAGGAACTCCTTTGGTTTTCAAGATGGCAGCAACAAGTGGCGAAAGCCAGCTACAGCGGATTATCAGGGACTTGCAAGGTATACTGTCATGCTGACAGATTCATTTTGTAGACTGGGCTGCGTCCTGCATGTTTGAATAGCAGAGAGTGGGAGTTGTGTTTTTAACTGTTTAATATTTGTGTATAGCAATTGCAGCAATGCAGTTCAAGGTCTGCCATGTGCTCAATAGAGATGTGACTGATTTTTTTCTGTGTGAGAGGAAATGTGCTGTACTTTTGGAGGATCCACAATTCTTAAATCCTGCAAACTTAAATGTACAACATTAGAAATTAGTCTTACAACTTAAAGGCATTTTCTGCAGAGAGAAAGTAGAATTATTCCCTTGTGCAATATGAGCTAGGGCTTTTTTCACATGAGTAGAGCTATGCTGTTATAAGACTTCACACGAGAGAAAGAAAACATCTGATATTTGTCCCCTCCCTTGATGGGAAGCTGGTGTCAAGCTGCTTTTAATGTGGGTAGGGGCAAAACAGGAGGGAAAACTAAACTGGATCTAGAGAGTACTGGAGAACTGGATCTGCTCCTCTTGCTGCAGTGGAATGTACTTTCTACACACCTGGTTTGTTCTCCACTAGCAGTAGCCAGCCTCATTTTCCACAACTACGTTGCAGGCAACATTGGCAGCAGACCTATAACCATTCTCCTGCCCTGTCTCTGTCCTAAACAGCTGCCTGTACGAAGAGCCAGGCATTTTTCCTTTTCATTTTTATTAAATATAAGGTATAATATGCACCAAAGCTGGGAATCTGGATATTCCTATAACATAAAAAGGAGACCTATGTGCCTGCTAACCGGAAGAGATTTTTATTCATAAAGTGGAGGAAGTGGGACTAGGAGCTAAGGCCCACTCAGGCACTTGGAGGAAATACAGAACAAAGTGGAACCAGTAACTTCTGGTGCTGAGAAGAGAAGTATGCCCTTCTGGGGCCGGGCATCCAGACAGAGCGTGTTTTGACTTGGGACTTACTAACCTGCTATGGGGTCGGTTTTAGGGAAGAGGAATTGCTGTATGCTTCTTGTTATGTGATTTTCTTTTTTCCATTTGCATTTTGTAACCAGCACATGCTGAATCTTCCAGAATAAAGCATGGAGAAGATAAATGTGCTGACTGAATGACTGTTCTTGTGTTACTGATCCCCTTTAGCAGATTATGTGTTCTGTCCTTTCTAATCAGAATTCTCATTGGCATGTTGCAATAGAAGAACCTTAATGTGCGCATGAGAGAGCGAAAAGTTATTTCTCTTTCCTCTGCTGAGGATCAAGTTAGCAATTGTCTGTTACCACCTTTTTTACTGAGTTTCAGGAGAAGGTTTTGCTACTTTTAAGGAGAAGAGAATAATAAATCAGTATGACAGCTTGATTTGAACTCTAGTTTTGTTATAGGTGGTCTTAAATTACAAGTGTAGCAGCAAGCCTTTGCACTATCATTAAGACATTTGTACTGAAAGAAACCAAATACACATGCATAACATCAAGGCAAAAAAATTTTTACTTAGTTGTTTAGGGATTCAGTACTAAATATCTGTTGCATTACTTAATCATTCTTGTGTCTCGTTTTAAAGATGCTGTGACTGAATTAAGCAAAGAATTTAAAGAAGGAGGGGAACCGATCACAGATGACAGTGTCAGCTTGCAAAAATTCTCCTACAAGCTTGAGTACCTTCTACAGGTAAAAAGTCATGTGCGTTATTCATAATCTAGTATCAAAGCTGGGCCTTGTTTTCTGTTACTGTCTCTTCAAAGTGTGGGGTTATTCAAATAGTAATCATAAATATCCAATTAAGTCTCTCTTACTTCAATAAGTGGGCTGAAATTTGTGGTCCTTAATGCATATATTTCAAGTGAAAGCAAATAAATATAATCAAAAGGCAGTGCTGGCAGGTTGTTTGGAAAATGTAAGGCATTTCCCATTGATCTGGAACATCTGAGCTTGATTTTGAAGACATACACTCCTAAATTATCCTGGGAAAACTGTGATAATGAGGGCTTGACAGCATTTCAATGCAAAATAATTATCAGTAAGTAGGTCATGGTGCAGATACAGCAGTCTGAGTAATGTACAGAATTCTTCATGACTTCATTGTGGAAATTCATTTTTACTGTATGGAAAACTTAATCCAAAAGGCTGGATTTGAACCTTTAAAACTGCTTTTTGGCCTTCTCAAAGTTTAAGTAAAAGAAGACACTTTGCTGGGCAAACTGGAATTCTGTTTGCATAGTCTATGTCTATACATGCTGCAGTCATGTCACTGACTGCAATACAGACATTCTAATCTAGCCCTGATCTAGGCAAGGTAGTTTTAATTGGGTTGCACAGGCTTCAGCAGAAGCTGAAGAAATCCTTTGGGATTTGAGTAGTCTGAGATGCGTTCCATACTCTTGCTGCTTCACCACTCTGTGCGTGATCTAGCTAGAGCAAGTTTTTCTGATATGTACCCGTAAACTACTGCTACACTTCTTATTGCAGGTCCCTCCTCAGGGGCTTGCAGTTCCTTGCTGTTGATAAACCACTGCTGAAACTGCTGTAAATCTTAATGTTTCAGAAGTTCTGAATGGGTGTCTGTATTTTAACTAAAGCAAGAACGTTAATGTCTGTTACTGTTTGTAAAGTAGGTTCTGGATCCACTGGATTGCATTGATGTAGTATATCTCTTCCCTTTGTGAATACATTGCCTAAAACTAAGAGGAGTCATGAAAGTTGTGGGAGAGGGACAGAACTCCACATTAGCTATATTTAAGTATATTTATATTTGTTTCACTGATTGCTTTTTGTTTTCCTTGTTTAAGTTTGATCAGAAAGAAAAAAACACATTGCTGGGAAATAGAAAAGACTACTGGGATTATTTTTGTGACTGTCTGGCAAAGGTCAAAGGAGCTAATGATGGAATCCGCTTTGTTAAGTCTATAACAGAAGTAAGTATATCTGTTAAACTTCACAACACATCCTTCGTGTTTTGGTATGTCCTTTGAGAGAGCAATAGCACCAAATTGTATAAGATTAGATAGCCTGAAGTGTTACGTGGAGAACACTTACACAAAATGAGCGGTCTTGTTGGTCTCTGGGTTTGCTCTGCCTTTTCATTAAATGACTGACATTTGCTCTAAAAAGGAATGAAAAATTAAGTCAAGGACAGAGCCTGCCATCATTGGCACAGCTTCTTTCAAAGCAGGGCTTGCTCTAAGTGTAAGAGAAAAGAATCACCATGTTTAACCTTTCTTAACACTTTCTCATTTGTCAGTAGAGTTGAGGAGGAGTGACGGAGAACAGAGTTTTGTCTCCTGTCTCTACTTTGTTCCTTGATGTCAAAAGACACAATGTAATGGCGCAGGATGGTTGTCGTTACCTCTGGTAGGCTGATATGAACGGGGCAAAAAGCTTTATTTTTTTTTAGATTTAGTAATAAATCTAATAAATCTCATAACAGCCATGTTACATCTGTAACTAGATTAGTGGATGAGACAAGTGCTGCAAGAAGTTCACAATGCTGATTCTGTCTGAGTGTTTAGATTACCCAGAATCATTTGAAGAGGAACTTCCCTGTGGGGAAGAAGAGGTGGTGGTTTGGCAGTGCCAACCAGTGCTGTCCTGATGCCCAGTTTTGTTACTTCTGAGCAATGCTAATTTGTATTAGCAAGTTACTATTTACAGCGTATTTACCTGTTCTCTGAGCAATTCCTCCACAGCAGCTCCAGCTAATGTTATCTTGAGCCATCTGAAAGAGAGCCATGAGCCTCAAGCATAGGTGGGCTCTATGTTCCCTAACTCACTTTCTCCTCTCTACATTGAATTTTGCTGCTCCAAGGTGAACAAGCCACAGCAGGCACTGGGAAGGGAAATGGGTGAAAGCCCTGAAAATCAGGCTTTCCTTTCCTGCAGCCCCTAGGAAGACCAGAAAAGTAAGGGCAGTGACTGCTGCTGCAGGAAAGGTTCTCTAGCTGTAGCTGCTGGCCCATAAGCTCTCAGTTACAGTAGCCAACCTGACTTCTCTGCAAAAGCAACCATGTTGTAGGCATCAACAGTCTGTTCTGTGTGGTAACACCATGTGTGTTACCATGTGTCAAGGCAGCTCTGCTTTTCTGCCTTCTCCAGTATCTGTCGCTATTTAATGGTTTGCATGATACCAGAAATTACGGTTTGGAAGAAGGACATTTCCTGTTTCACTTTCTTTGCAGCCATAGAAATTGGCTTGTGGAAGATTTCTTTTAACTTGGTTTGTTAGCTTGTGGTTTAGGAATATGAATCAAAAAAAAAAATCAGTAAACTATTTCAGGTAACTGAGCTGTCAGATTCAAGTATAGAAATGAATATTGGGTTGTTCCCCTTCAGTACAGGTGGAAATCAGCAGCCAGTATTTGAACCTAGCTGGATAGAATTTTAAGGTTTCCAAATAATCACTTATTTATTCACACAGCAGTATATGCTGACTTTCAAAGTTGGAAGTGAACAAGGAGGAAAGAGCAGTGCCAGTCACTCTTTAAGAAAGGTCAAACGTTCAATAGCATACTGCCTCCTCTTCTGTTTTGCCTGCAGCACTTTAATATTAGGGTGCATGATACGCTGGAGAGGTAAAGCAAGATAGAAAATAGGAGTACTCTAGAAACTGCCCTGCTGTTAATTAGACAGAGAGCCTTATCTTTGATGGCATGAGGTGAGTTGTGTTTGTTTCCCTGCACTACAAAAGTGATTACACTGAAAACACATTTTTCCAAGTCTTTGCAGCTGCATGTTTTTCTGGTTTTAAAAGCTATGCCCAGCCGTATGTCACACTACCACCTTAGCTACAAAGCGTGCAGTCAACATGGAGCCTGCCTGTTGAACCATGGCAAGCTCTAGAAGGAGGTGGCATGATTTCGTTCCTAGCTGAATGCTCTTTGGCTGCTTGTAGCTAGCTGCATGTATGTAAATATCTTCCCCTTCTTCTGTTGTCATATATATTTGTTCTAGTATCTCTATGCATAAAAGAAGCATTGCTGTTTCAGTTGATAAGCCAATGGGAATTCAGTGGGCTTTCTGGCTATTCTTAAGGGATTCACTAAAAACCCCTAGTGGGGAAAAATGCTTGTCAGTATGCTTCTGTGCACAGGGCAGGGATTACATCTCCCTGTGAAATATCCAGGAATCTGCATGCTGAAAGAGGATGAAAACCAGTAGGTGAATGAAATGGACTGTTTCTGGGCTACTTACACTTTGGGGATCATATTATTTCGTACTTTGTGTCATGTAGAATTCAAAAGAGGAAGCAGTAAAAGGTTTTGCTCCCTTTGCTTCGCATTTCTTCATTCTATTTGTGAGGAACATTTTTGTATATAATGGATTGCTGAGATTTAACAAGGAAGCTATTCTTTGAGGGCAGAAGCCCAGTGACAGCAAAATCAAGGGATTTTAGATTGAAGGTATTGCTCTCACTTCCTGACTGTGGAGTACTGATTGAATGGAGAGACAGCTTTTGTGGCCTTTACACCTTCTTCCACACGGACTTTTCAAGCAAAATTTAAAGTAGCCTACTAACTTGAACGTCAACCCTCTAATATTTTCTTGGCCTCCATTTTCTCATCATGAATAGATTCAGTTTGTGAAGTGGATAAGCAGTTTGGTCAGGATATAAAAGAGCATAGCTGACTGGGGAAAAAATCTTTTCATCTCTTTAATTTTCCATTCCTAAATTACTGATTTGGATGCAGAGTAGTAACAAAACATTAATGGTTGCCTTATTTTGAAGGACAGCAAATAGCTCAGATGTAAAAGACAAAACAAAAGAAAGCATCAATTCCCCAAGTCAGTAGCTGTAACAAAATTCAGTGCTGAGCTTTGTGATTCTCCTAATGTTGATTTATTAGCTGTCTTCCTAAAAAGACCTATTAATTTCAGTCATGCAGCTGTTCTTGGTGTGAAGTAACAATTAAGTTTTATCAACTTAAAGACTGAGTATTAAGAAAGCCTTTTTGCACGGGCTGGTGTTATTGTGTCCTTGGGGATATGTATATGTATATATGTACACCTTTGTGCTATGGATAGATCTGCCCTCAAGCACTCCCAGTTGTGGCCAGACGCAGCTTAAAGTGCCTAAGCAGGCATTCCTGGCTTTGCCAGGCATACTGAGATTTTGCCTTATATTGGAATTGCCCTTAACATAATCTGTAGCCATGTACTCAGCATATTTGAAGATGATTTGGTCCTTTGATGCCCTCTATATTTTTATAAAGCAGACAACAGCCAGCTGCAGATATGAATTCATCATTCATAAAAGATTCCCCCAAAAACATATTGGGAGAGAGTGTGTCTCAGTGGCACTTCTTATTACTCCCTTTTTACCTAGTGGCTTATTGTGTTTTTGGCATATGTATGTAGTCTGCACTGGTCGTGTCTCTGTACATGTTTATAAATGGTGCTTAGATTTTATTTTTATTTTCCTGTTTCTCCCTTCCAGCTACGAACATCTCTTGGGAGAGGAAGAGCGTTTCTTCGTTACTCCTTGGTTCACCAAAGACTAGCAGACACCTTGCAGCAATGTTTTATGAACACCAAAGTGACCAGGTAAATAGCAAAGTACCTTGTTAAACAGAGGGTGATTGTTCAGTGTGAACAAGCAACAAAACAAAAGATCGACAGAGTGGCTATTGAAAAAGAATGAAACCCTTCCAGTGGTTGGCTTATAGGGTTGGTAATAGGATACAAATAAAAATAGACCTTCTCGCCTGGGTTACTGGTTCATACCTATCTTAGGCTGGTAAATGTTGAAAGTTGTTACAGTTGAGCACATGTACAGTGAGTGGCTCATCCAAGTCCTGATGCTTCTATATGGGTTTTGAGGGTAAACTTTTCAAAAGCATTGAAGATCCTGCATTTGTCTTATCTGCTGTACATCGTAAAGGAAGATGAACTTGGTTGTGTTGCAAAAAGCCTCAGGAAGTGTTTGCTACTCTCTAGAGTATCATGCAGAGGAACAGCTTGTCCCTGGCCAAGGAATGCCAAAGACAGTTTATAGTTAGTTGGGAGTGACATAGATAGTGCTTTTAGGAAAAGCAAACTGTTTATACGGTGTATTTGACTGTGGCTGCTGCTCTATGTCTCTCATTCTTGAGGTGCTAAGTGTGTGCTTTATGTATTTACTGTGTGATTATCCAGTGTATGGCAACTATTTTGTCTTGCCAATCTTTTGCCCAAGCACTGGAGCAAAAAATGTTTTGTGTGGGGGCTTCTTGAAAAATGTAGGCTTCGTTGAATCCGTTTGCCTTCATTCATATCGAAGGGGTGGCATCTTGGTTGATGGGTCTGGTTGCTTTCATTTTGCGTTTGGAGTAATTTTTCTAGGGTAGAGCCAATGTTTTAGAAGAAAAGAGCAAATGAAAATGTTTTATTTTCTTGCAAGTGAAACTCCTACTTCATTTTCACTTATAAATGAGTACTGCTTTATTTTTTGTTTTCAAGTGACTGGTACTATGCAAGAAGTCCATTTCTGAATTCCAAAATGAGTTCTGACATTGTGGGTCAACTCTATGACCTCACTGATGTTCAGTTTGACCTGGCATCAAGAGGCTACGATTTAGATGCTGCATGGCCAACATTTGCCAGGTAAGATAGAAACACTTTGTTGCTTTGTAGCACCAGGGCCATGTAATACCTACCTACAGAATTTGTAAAATCTTTTTTGCTTTCAAAGGTAGGAACACTTGTGTTAGAGCAGGCATACGGTTTCTCCGTATAATTAGTCTGTGACCAAATTGGCCTTTTTTTCTTACATATACAGCATACCAGAGATCAGTTTTGATGCTCACAGAGGTCTGTAATAGAGTCCTTCCACTACCTGTAGTTTGGGCTCAAATCCCAAGGAATTTTCATCTTCACAGACACAAGAAGAAATGTTTTTGACTCCTTTGTTTAAAGATCTCAGGCCCCTAATGACTGAATGGCTGAGGAGTCTGCTTCACTTCCTGTAGAGGTAGAGTTGACAGTGTGCATTCACTGCAGGAGACCTGATCCCACATTAGAGAGGGGAACAACAAACACTACTAGGTCTGATCCAGTTCCATGTACATCCATCGGAGTTTTCTACAGCTGCATGCTGCCACCATCTGGTTGAGCACCCACCACACAGCAGTACACTTTCATAGATCAAAACTGCATTGGATCTTGTGAATGTGGGAGGTCGTGTATACCAGTCCCATAGTGTTCTATCAGCACCTTTAATATCTCTCTCTTGTTTTCCATCAATTTCAGTGACTGTTGGCCCAGACAACAGGCACAGTTATGTCTGGTTGTTTGTGGTAGTTATAACTAGATAAAACTTACAGATAGGAGTAGAAAAACGTGTGTTTGTGCTTAGTCCTCTTGTTCCTCCATGTGACTGACAGGAGAACACTATCCTCCCTTGGATCTTCAGCGTATTTATGGAAGCCCCCAAGTCGCAGTTCCAGCATGAGCAGTTTAGTGAGCAACTATTTGCAGGTAAGCAAATGAAAAATAAATGTTTGAACAGAGGTATTACTTTCTTAGCATGGTAGATCTTTAGTTAATGGCATAGTTTCTTAGAGCTTGATAGTTTTATGATGGTTGTGACTCTTACAACAGTAAGTTACGAAAGAGATCTCTAATTAAAAATGGAGAGGATGGTCCAGTAGCTGATGCAACTGAACATGCAAATCTTTTAAAGGCAAAAGAAAAGATACTAAAGACAACATACAAATAGGTATGTTTTCATTTATCTTTTGTGAAAACAAATCCTTTTTCCTTTAAGTTCATGTTTTGTAGTGCTATGAATGCAACCCACGATGTCATGGTGCTTTAAGAACCTGAATTCACCCTAGGCTGTCATCTGAACAAAGCTTTTAAATGCATGTTTAAGTTTCCTTGAAGCTGTTACCAACAAATGGGAAAAATTTAAAATTTTAAGTGTTTAGGTGTTGAGGTGCTATGCGCTATAGAAAAGCCTATAAATCAGTCAGTCAAGGAGGATATCAATAACTTGAATTCTTAGCTGCTTTTTTTTTATCCTGACAGGATCTCCTCAATGTTCTTATCATTATTATCACCAATAGTCAGCAACAAAAAGCTAAGCCATCCTTATTTCTGGAACTTTTGAATTTTTTTGTTTGAAAAATGCAACTCTGAATTAAGTTTTAAACTCTCTGTTTTTCCCCTTCTGCTCATATAGGCCCAAGAGTTTCCCTCCAGCCCTGATGCCAATAACTCACTAAATGTTGAACACATTGAGGGCTTTGAAGAGATGCGTTTAGAACTTGACCAAGCTGAGCTGAGACAGAGAGAGCTTCAGGATCAAATTCACCAGCTACAGATGGAAAACCAGGAGCTCCAGGCAGCCATCAGCCTTCAGAAAGAACAAGTACATGTAGAAAAAGAGAAGAGCAGTAACTACAGTGAGGAGAACTCCCGGCTGACAAAGATGATCACAGAGTTGCAGAAGCAGTGTGAGGTCTCCCATTCCACTCAGAGCACTGTTCATGATCTGCAGAAGTGCCTGCAGTCACTGGAACTGAATGCAGTGGAGCAGCAGAAAGAATACTCAACAAAGCTGGAGCAGCTGGAGACCAGCAAGGAGAACTGTGCTTCAAAATTGCAGCTGTTGAATCAGGAGCTGGAGGCCTCTAGGGCTTTGATCACTGTGAAGGATTTTTGCATTGATGAACTCAAGGCCAAGCTGAGTTCAGTGGAACAGAAGAACATGGAGCTCCTGGCAAAAGTTGATGCCGCCTTGGAGGAAAAAGGACAGCAAGCCACAGCCCACTGTGATTCTGCCATACAGATACAAGGACTGTTGGAGAAGCTTCAGGAGAAAGACAAGGAAAACGCAGACATGCAAAGACTCAATGATGAACATGCATCTCAGCTAAAAGCAGCAAGGGAGGAGCTGCGGTTGAAAGAAGAGGTGCAGAAGGAACTGGAATCCCGATACAATCACCTCACTGCTGACTCTAGGGAAGAGAGTGAAAAGCTGCTTGGGAGCCTGGAAACCATGGCAAAGGAAATGGAAGCACTTCAGAAGGCCCTAACCCTGAAAGGGAAGGAGGTGGCTGAGTTCCAGACCCAGGTAATGGGGTTGCTGGCTCAGGTGGGGTCACTGGAAAAAAATCTTGAGGAGGCAAGGAAAGAAAAAGAGGAACTTGTGGAGGAGTACAATAGGAGGGAAGGAGCACTGAAGCACAAAGCCCAGTCTCTGGCAGAGCAACTTGAACTACGGGAAGGTCGCTTAACAAAGGTGAGTCATACTGTGCATAGCCTTGAGGAACAAAACCAGAAAATCTCATCTGAAAAAGAGTGCCTCAGCCAGAAAGTCAAGCAGTTGGAGGAGCAGATGGAGCAGCAAAACTCTGCAGTGAGTGAAAAGGATGAGGAGAACTGTAAGCTGAAATCAGAGAATGCAGATTTGCAGCAGGCCAAGAAGAAGGTGGAAGAGAAGCTGAAAAATGTGGAAGAGTCTAAAGCCTCCCTGGAAGCTGAGGTGGCCAGGCTGAGAGCCTCTGAGAAACAGCTTCAGAGTGAGATAGATGATGCCTTGGTGTCAGTCGATGAAAAAGAGAAGAAGCTCCGAGGCCAGAACAAACAGCTGGATGAAGACTTGCAGAATGCCAGGAGGCAAAGCCAATTTCTGGAGGAGAGGTTAGACACTCTACATTCAGACTACAAAGAACTGAAGCAAAGAGAAGAGGCAACCAAGGAGTCTTGTGCTCTTCTTGAAGGCCAGCTGAAGAGTGCCAAACGGTATAGTTTACAAATGGAAAAGAGCTTGGGCTCCTTGAAGGAAAGTGAAGAGTCTCTCCAGTCACAGCTCAGAGAGAAGGAGACAGAAATGCAAGGCATGGAGAGCCAGTATGAGCAACTAAGAGCAGAAGCTGAAAGACACAGGAAGAAGGCAGATATTCTTGAGGTGGAAAAGCTTAGCATAGAAAAGACGTGTCTTCACCAGACAAAGCTGATTGAATCCCTCACAGCAGAGAAGAAATCAGTGGAAAAACAGCAGCTACAGCAGACAGCTTCTCTGGAGAAAGAGGCAAAGGAGCTAGCCTCCAGGCTGATGGTGAGTGAAGAGCAGCTGCAGATCAGCCGAGGTGAAGTGTCTAGGCTGCAGGCAGAAGTCCTCGACCTGCGAGTCAAGCTTCAACAGACCACTGTTGAGAAAGAACAGATGAGAGGTGAGCTGGCAGTCACAGAGACTGTCTTGGGGGAACAGAAGGTGCTTGTCCAACAACTGAAAGAGGAAAGTGAGTCACTTAACAGAAATCATGTGCAAGAATTGATGCAGTGTAAAGAGAGAGAAGAAGTGCTGAAAAAAGAGCAGGAGAGGACGGTTCATCAAAAAGCTGAGCTGGAAAATGATTTGCTGAACCTAAAGGAAGAGCTGTCTGAAGTTAAGCAGTACTTGGAAGCTGTTAAAATGGAAAATGAAGAAAACAAAGATCTCCTCCACAGGACCAACACAGATATGGCTGAACTTGGTATTCAGATTTGTGCCGTGACCGCTGAAAAGATGAATACGGAAGAGAAGTTAGCCAAGGCCACAGGGAGGCTCAAAGAACTGGAAGAGCAGACTGCAGAGGAACAGGATAGGCTGAAGCTTGACATCTCTACTCTCAGGCAGGAGAACAAGAGCTTGCAAGAGAAGTTGGAAGAAGCTCAGATATGTGCTGCAGCTGTCCCAAGTCTGCAAACGCAGCTGGAGACAGCAAAGAAACAGGCACAGAGCTTCCAAGAGAGCAGCCAAGAAGAGCTGTCCACAATAAAATTTCAAATGAGCACAGAGATTCTAAATTATCAGACAAAATACAAGGTAAATTAATGTGATCATTATCCCTCAGGGAGCTGTGCAGGATTTCCCCTGCTTCATCATCTGCTGCAGAACTTACTGGGTGAAATACTAAGGTTTGCGTTGTTGAGGCTCTGAGACTAGCAGATCACAACTAACCTTAGCCTGAGAATCTGAAAATGTCTGTGCACTCATGAGCTGGCTGATTTGAGGTAAAATAACCCTTTGGAGTTTTTTGAAGGTGTGTAAATGTGGCCCTGTGAACCCAGTAGAGGGCCATGTGCTATGGAAGAGGCAGCCAGTAGTGGAGAGGGTGATAACTTTTTATGTTGGCTTCACCACTAAAGGTAGCATCTCCTTGAACCACACCCTCAGGTCACAGTCTTGATTTTCTTTTTTGTTTTTCATTTTTCTTGGTATGAATGTTATGAGACCTGACCCCCATGGCCCTAGCACTACTTCCCCTGAAAACTGATTCTGATGAAAGCAAATTTAGACTGAGACCATATGCTTTTGCACATAATTCCCTCATGTATTTTTGTTTTTGACTGCTCAGGGTAATGGCTGAGAAGATCAAAGTTTTGCTTCCACAAAAGCATGAGTCAGCCCTGTGTATGTGAAGCGGCACACCTGAAGGCTAAAGATTTTAGAGTGTTTGTTCTGCCATTCTGAGATAGTGTCTAAGACTGGCAGCTGATCAGAGGTTTATGCCAGTGGGTATGCAGAAATCCTGTGAGTGTAAGAAAATTGTGTGTATTCAACTGTGTTTCTTTTTCATATGCACTTAAACCTCAAGGTGACTTGGGCTGTCTTGCTCTTTTGAGCCAAAGCTATTAGCAAGCAGGGTCTTCTTTTTGTTGAAATCTGTAATAGCCCGTAGCAAGTTTCAGTAAAACACAGCTTATCTGCCACCACAGAAGAGAGTTTTCTTGAATCTGTGAGTTGGGTGCCCCTTTTTAGGGTGTCCTCCATGAGTCTGAAAGGGGTGCTGCATTTATCCCATATGTGGCAGTGGAGCACTCATGATCCGCATCTGGCAGTTTCTTAGGTGAAGGGGTGGCCGCTAAAGGAATGCTCACTCCATGTTCAATGTCTCTGCTAGGCTGTCATTGAGGAGTGTGGGAAAGTACGAGAGCAACTTGAGGAGCAGAAGCGACAACGGTGTGCTGCGGAGGAAGAGATTGCAGAGTTACAAGTAGGTGCTCAATCTGATTAAAAGGCAGAGGTGTTTGTGTCAGCAGGCATTAGTGTTACCAAGCAGAGAGCTGGCATTTTTGATGACTGGCTGTGAGCCTGAGAATGCCCTTGAACAAACACAGGTGCTGCAGCCAAATAACTGGGAACCTAAAGTTAGCCACTGAAACGGAGATTAACAAAGGCACAAGCAGCACTTAGGATTTGTCCTGCTTTGAAAGCCAGTCAGGTGTTATCGAAGACCTGGCTGCGTGTTCGATTCTTAAATGGGGGCACAATTTAAAAAGTGTCTGTCTTAGGTCCTGTATTTGTATCCCACACAGCCCTGCGTGTGGATCCAACTGTTTGTAGGCTGCAAGGGGCACTGAATCAGAACCGATCTGGCTGAGAAATAACCCAGCCAGAAAAATATTTATTTTTTAATGCATTTATCAAACAGTTGGGTTAAGAGGGTAGTATCGAGGTGTCAATAAGAGGTCGGGAAAGCAGAAAGTTAAGGTTAAGGAACCTGGCCCTGTGTGCTGCTGGAAATGTATACACCTTTAGAGGCCTCGGTACAATTTACATGCATTAACTGAGGGTCCAAATTTGGCAGATTTGTCTGCAGAGGCTGGCTGTGGAATAAGTTTTTCTTTACACTGTCCATCTTGTTCCATATAGCTTTAATGAACAGCCCAAAATCTGGGTATTTAGCTCTTGTGTTTTCTTTTTCTTTTGAGGCTTTTAGATGTTGAAAAAACATCTAGATCTTGCCATTGTCTTTAAGAGATTTTCCTTGATTAGGAGACAAAAGCTGATTACATGGGCTGATAAGAATTATAGGCACTGTTTAATACTGTCTTACTTTAGAGTTCATCCCTTATTCAGTGTGACAGAAGTAATCAGTCATCAGTACACAGTTAGTGTCTGCTTGCACAATAAAGTCTTGATTGATGGCTTGGCTTTGATTGACTCTTTCAAAGCATTGTTTAGGTGCCTTGGTAACTGTGGAATACTTGGTACCAAGTGCTGTTTTTCTGTGTAAGTAAATATAATTATTTGTTTTGCCAGGCTGCAAACACAAGTTTGTCTAGCAAGCTGGATGAGGCAAGAGAGCAGCTGGCTGAATCCGAATCTGCTCGGCTGCAGAAGGAAGAGGAGGTGATGTCTCTGAAAGGACTTTTAGAAAGGTGGGGATTTGGGTTCTCTTACATAAGCTGTTATCTGGAAGCCAAGTGGGTTCTCTTACATAAGCTGTTATCTGGAAGCCAAGTGAGGAGCCAGTAACCAAAGCCATATGGAAAATTGCTATGGTATATGAAGCAGCATGTTCCACAGGATTTATGTTGGGGAAATAGTGCATAGACACTCTCTGGGAAGATCAGATTGATACTTCAAAGGAGAAGTATGTAAATTACACAGTACTTGTGGATTAGGATCCATGGTTTGGATTTTACTGCTTTGTTAATTTTGCTGATGACTTAAATTCATTGTCTCCCTTCCTTTATGAAACTGCAAGGCATTTCATAACTTCCTTTTACCCTTACAGGTCAGTCACAAGATTAAAATAGCAATATTGGCCGACTTTCTTTTTTTTTTTTTTTTTTAGTAAGGAATGGAAAATTTGCATTTTTTTATTTTTTTTCTTTCCTGTCTATGATGTTTCAGGGGCACAGTAAGATTTGTTTGAATGAGACCACATCCTGCATGTCTTATTCAGCAGATTTCTTACCAGTTTTAAGCATCTAACTCAGGCTCTGTTTCCAAGGTCCATAGTGTGGATCTGTACAGTGCAGATCATCTAGCAGTTCAAAATAGTTCTTCATGAGGCAGGAGCACACACAGTAGTGATGAGCTAGCCAAAGCCTATGTCACTTTTACATTTTTGTGCTGGTGCCGTCTTTCTTTGTGGGAAGACAGATGATGCTTGATCTACAATGAAGGTTGGCAGTATAAAATTTAACTCACCAAAATATTTGAATTCAGCTAAATTGGCTGAGTGCATTTAGACCAGCTTGGCCCTTTGTGTTGTTTTGCCTTAGTGTTGTTGACCCAGTGCTAGGCCTCATAGTACTGAAGTTACAGTAGCATCAATCCAGGACCTACATTCTGTGAAGCTTTCTGGGGACACTTCTTTGCACTGATTGTGCAGTGAACTTTGGTTCTTAACTTCTACTTTTTGAATTGCATCTATGTCAGATGTTAGAAGAATATACTGAGAAACTTTTTTGCTTCCCTTTTGTGAATATGGAAGCTATGGAGGAATATGTATTAAATGGCCCTGTGTACAACCTGCAGATGCTAGGTAACTTGCATCTATAGGACCTTGCCTCTTAGCTCAGTTTGCAGCATCTAATGGTCTTAGCTTTGAAGGACAACAATTTTATTCCCAATGTGGCCACCATCATAAGCCTAGCTATAAGCAGGGGATCCAAGAAATTGCTGATCGCTGGCTGTGTTCACTGGATAACAGATCTGTGTGCAGTTGCCCTGATGCAGAAAACTGGAGAGCTATGAAAATATGCACAGTAATTAACTGAACAATTTCACTGAAGCTGCCTGCTTATCTTCCTTAGAGAAGACTTTCATGCACATGAACTAAAAAAGGTTCTTAATTGCATTTGTATTTGATCAGGACCGAAAAGGAAGCCAATGAAGCAAAAGAGCAAGCCCTCGAATACAGTGAGAAGCTCAGCAAGGTGGTAGCAGACAAAGATAGCAGCGACCAGAAGTTGTTTGCCGAGCTGGATGACCTGATGAGAACAAAACAGTTCCTTGAAGAACGTTTGATAGAACTTATCAGGTTAGCATCAAAAGAAGCAGGAGGCAGAAATTAAAATCCTGGCTTAGGATTTTAAGGGGTACTGCCTAGATGTGCCTAGGTATTGCCTAGAATCTAGTGCCTAGATACTGCCTAAAATCTTGTATTCCTGAATTGAAGGTACAGATAATGGCCAAGTTCATCAGCAGCTGAAATTTTGCTTTTCCTTAATGCAGTCAAGAATATAAAACCCAAAGTGATCTCTTCCTTAATTCCTTGCTTTTTTGCAAAAGCTATGTAGTTCTTTGCATATCATGCCTTTTTTTCCCTCCTTCCCAAATAGTTCAGTAGTTTTCCTGAACCATCTTTATTCCTGAAAGCTCCTTGGAAGTTACAGCAATACAGTTTACACTGTGAAGCTTTCACCAGTGTTCATTTTGAGGTTAGTTAACAGCAAAGCAGCATTGATACTTCATATACATTTTTATTCCCTTTGACTGTTTCTCTGCAGAGATAAGGATGCCCTGTGGCAAAAATCAGATGCTCTTGAATTCCAGCAGAAGCTTAGTGCAGAGCAGAAATGGCAGGGGGACACAGAGGTTAACCATTGCCTGGACTGCCAGAGAGAGTTTTCATGGATGGTGCGCCGACACCACTGCAGGTGAGTTTGTGGACTCTAACATGCTGTTCAAAAGGAAAAGCCAGTATGCTAGTTTACATAGAGAAAATACTTCTTAACGTTTGCACTGATTGATGCAGGACAATGTAGAGGCTAAAAGAACATGTGGGTTCAAAAAGGGATAAAGACATTGATGGGGAAAGGCCTTTTGGCATCTGTTAACACAAAGGTCTGAATGCAACCGTGGACTTGGAGAGTCTATCAGTTTCTGATTTCTGGAAACCAAGAAATTGTACTAGAGAAAGAATCACTCCCTACACACCATGTTTCTTATAGTCTTTCCTCAACCTGACTACTGACCTGTGTATGCTGTAAATAACATTCACTAAGATGGTTTCGTTATTGTGATTAGAGTATTCCAGAACAAACCAAACATGGCGCGCAACTATAAATTTGGTTACCTGCCTTAGATACATAGAGAGATTATTACCAATTGCACAGTAATCTTTAAAAGAGATAAAAAGTTCGTATTCAATTAATCACTCTACAGTTAGCCTGCTTGGAGTCACTACTTACCTGACTAAGATTTCTTCAAATATATTTAAGTTCAGATAGTACATTCAGTACATTTCATGGTCTTAGCGATATATTGGCTTTGGCTCTTTGCTACGCTTTACCCTCATTACCTGATTCATCACATAAGGCATGTAGAACTGGGACTGTTTCAATTGCATGTTAATGCAGAGAATGTTCCATGGTGATTAAGAATAATGAAGTCATTTCCAGCAGCAACTTTCAGATTACTCATTTCTACTAAAATGTGTGAAACCTGCTCATGTTTCCAGCAATACCTACTAATGATTCAAATAATTATGAAAACCAAAAATGCTAAGACTTCATAATTGACAGTAATCCTTGCTAGGTGCTTTTCTTCATGAAAGTCTTAAGCTGTTCATTAAAATGTATTTGATGGGTTTAATAGTGACAAGCTGTGGAGGGGGGAGGGCAGGATCAGTGAATGTACATGTACATTTCCAGTATTGACTCTTTTTCCCTTTCTGAAGGGGGTGCTGGGGTGATAGAGTAAGTAGAGGCATATAGACTTGTTCTTATACTCATTATAATCAATTAGAGTTTTGCTATAACTGAATATGAGATTTGGCCTGCATAATATTATTAAATGCATATTCTTTATATGTATTTAATGTATGTATTATTTATTTGTATTGCATGTTTGTGGGTATTTAATTTTTTTTATGTAATTCTTCATATTTAAATGCATAGTCTCGCTTTCTTTTTTCAATATATATTTTTTCAATTTTCCCTATTTATTAAAACAAAGATTGAATGTGCATTTCTATTCCCTGTTTGTCAAGAAAGCTTGCTTAATCTCAGAAAGCAACACAGTGTGTATTATGAGTTTTGCCCTGGATGTGATGTGCAGGCTTTTACAGTGAGCAAGACCATTATGACAAAGCCCTGGGTTCTGCCATGTATATTAGGTCCACCTATAAGTGATACCATTCTTACACCTTTGTTTTTGAATCATTTCTAGAATGTGTGGTCGCATTTTCTGCTATTACTGCTGCAACAACTACATGGTGACAAGGCATGGCGGGAAGAAGGAGCGTTGCTGCAGAGCTTGCTTTAATAAGCCCAGAGTGATCGTGGACTATACAGATGACTCTGGGTCCAGTGCAAACCAGGAAGGATCACCAGCTTCATTGGAATCACCAGTGTCACCAACAGAGGCAGCTTTTGGTTAGCGTACTGTTTCACATTCTGCTGTGAAATAAATAGGGTTCTTGGACATTCTCTTAGAAATCATGGGGTCGTCTCCTGCTTCATGAACCTGCGTGCTCGTGGACTTTTGTCAGAGTGGAACTGGTCCCATCACTGGGTTTTGTTAGTATTGCCACAAATCTGCATGTAGATTATATGAGGATTAGTCAGCCTGAGGATTTCAGTTGGTTCTTAGTACTTGCCTAACGCTTCTGTAAAGGTAGAAGAATAGCCCAGTCTTCCTTCTTAAGGGTTTTCTGTTGATATTGTTGGTTCATTGCTTGTTTTTTGTTTGTTTTTTTTCCAAACAACCACAGATACTTGTGCTAATGTTACTGATGTTTCTCTTGATGTTCTTTTATGGCACAGTCGCAAGCGAAGCCTCTAAACCACCAGATGATGCAGCATATGATATAATCACTGATGAGGAGTTGTGCCAAGTACAGGAATCAGACTTGCTCTACAGTGAAAGTCAGATGGAAGGAGGGTCTCTGGATCAAAGTGTGACAGATCTGTGAGTAAACACTGTTTCATGGAAAGGAGACTCTTCTGGGTTTTATATAGTGTTATTTTTTGCCCTTAATGGGGATAGCCAGCTTGTGTATGAAGAGAAACCACTTCTGTTCCCGGCCACATGTTCAGTAGACCAACACAAAATAATTTTGGCCCATTTCCATAGTCAGCGTCAAATCTAGTAAAGCCAAACAGGTCTATCCTCTCCGTCTGCCTACTTCTCCACAGTACAAAGAATTAGTCCCAGTCCTGTGCTGTCACCATTAAAGTCAACTTGCAAGCCAGATTAGGTCACTGGTTGTTTGCCCTCAATCTATGGTAGGAGCTAACAGATACTCTCCATCAGACCGATCATTACTGTGGGTGGAAAAAAGAAGCAAAAATCCTTTTTCTTATGACTTCATTGAAGTGAATGTGAAATAACTGGTCTGTCTCTCTAGGATTCCTTGCTACTTTAAAGAAACTGTTAACAGAAAAGATAAAGAACAGCAATTGCATAGCTAGATCTGCCACAGCTTCACTCTTTTTTCATCAGAAAATGAGAGTAAATGCAGATTTCAGTCTTTTTTTTTAAACATTTGTTTCTGCATAAATTAGCAATGAAGAGGAACGAAAGTCAACTGAATAATTGAGTTCACAACCTTTATGTTGTACTATTATAGTTTAATGCATATCTGTGTTTATATAAAACTATATTTTACTTTCATTCAAATATTTTTTAAATTCTCTTCTGTAAAATATATCATGTTTCTAAAATGAATAATTTTTGCAAATACTCTTCCTTGACAAAGTTGCAACTTTTATATATTTGAAAAGAAAATGAAGAGCAATTTCACCTAAACTCTGTACTTGTTTTGCTTCTCAGCAGAAAAATCAGAGTGATAGATCTAAATGCTAAACTGAAAATAGCCACAGAGTAACCAGCCTGCTATTGAGAAAGCATAGCTAGGTTCTTTTGCCCTCAGCAGACCCACTTCCTGCATAAACCACAGTGACTTGCTATTTAGATAGAAGGCAGACTGTACAGACTTGTTTATTTGAAAAAAACAAAAACAAAAAAACAAAAAAACTTCTCAAAACTCTGTTTTGTTTCTTGGCATAAAAAGTTCTGGATATTCTGCCTATTTTGTATGCCATCCATGCTGACAGTGTATTTGTGCTTATCATACAGGGGGCAGACATGAATGTGTTAAGCTTCACAATGCTTTTTTCAAGTTAGTATTACCTTTATTTTACAAAGGGACAGCTTGAAGTCAGGGACTTTTTTGTTTGTTTGTTTGTTTTAGAGATTGTGTAACGTACTACTTCTTTGAGTTAATGACTTAGGAGACTTCATGCTGTCTGCAGAGGGGACATCAGAGGAGAACTGGCTCTGGACCCTACAACAGGAGAGAAGAATGTTTGTCTGTGACTAAGTTTTTGAGGATTTTTTTTAGAATTGGGCTGTATTCATCTTGTCCCACAAAGTATTCAGGCTGAAAGGAAGGATTGCCACTAACACTGGAAGACTGCTCTTGAAAGGCTCCCCCCGACATCTTACTTGCACTGTGCAAACTTAAAGGTTATCTATCTCCAATAGTTCACAATATATAAGCAGGAAAGCCAGAAAATAAGTGTTGTATTTGGTTGTTTTACCCATTGTTGCTCTTGATTTTTTCGTATTGCAAGTGGATCCTGAGGGGGTCCTAGTATAGTCATCCTTTGGGCTTGGGACATACTTTGCTGAGAATGCAAAGTGTACCTGCCCTCTGCCATGGCAGTTGTGAGGTTTGGAAGGTCTCATTAGCTCAAACACTAACCTACCATGAGAATGGCCTTCTTGCTGTGTGGATGACTTGAGCATCTGGTGGTGATTGCATGGTTCTGTGATATGAGAGAGATGCTGGAATTGATACGTGAGTCAGATGATGGTGTGACACCTGTGGTATGTGCTTAAGAAAAAAAGCCGCAAGCAGCATTGTCTATTACAGGACTGATGTTTTCACACTTTATTCGGTGGTGGTGAGTGTATGTGTACCCAAAGCCTGAGCGTGGCTCAGTATATGGGCAGGTATGCAGCGTGTGATACCATGGGTATTTTAGGGTAAGCATGCCAGAGCCACTGTACTGGGTCGGAGCAAAGGTTCAGCTAACTCCCTGTACTGTCCTTGACCGCAGCCCGTAACATACGTGCTGATAATTTGCCAGTGTGTTCTCCCGTCTTCCAAGGATCTTGGAAGTACAGGGACTTTCTGAGCTACTGGTTTTGGTTCTGCAAATTTCTTGGCTGTACCAGACTGGCAGGCCACCTTGACTTCATGTGGACCTTTGATCTTTTTTTGGATAGTATCCAGCTAAATGTGGCCTGATGCTGGTTTGGAGACGTGAGGTAGTCTTGAAGTACAAGTAATAAACCACTGTCATTCCAATAATGTTCTCTTTGAAAGAAATTCAGTGTATGGGGTGGAATTTGCTTTGAGATTGTGCCTGGGAAAGACAAAAAGGATCCAAGATTGTGCTTGCTGGATGCATGTTTGAGGATTGCGTAGGAATAAATAAGTTAGCAGTTACTTCTTAATTGGGATTCTGCTGAAAACAATCCAAGCTATCCTTTTTTGACAGTGATTTGAACTAGCTGGTGCAACTCTGAAAGGGAGGAAGTGGCCAAGAGAGGTGAGAGAAGGAAGGTTGGCCACTCCAGATTGAAGCCATGAGAAGGCCTACCATAGGCATCCTCTTTTGACAGAATTTCTTATGGCCTTACTCTGGCTGAGTGCGTGGGTGAGGTTGTGGCACTGGCCTTACCTTATTCTGGGTGTGAGTCCTAGCTGGACTGGAAATGGGAGCTGATACTCAAAGTGATGAATTTCTTCACTGACATTCTGCTTTCTGTCTGTCTGTCTGTAAATGATTACTGTAGCATTAGTTCATAATAGCAAATTTTGAGAGACTGCCTTTATTGGTACAAGTCAGTTCAGAATCAAGTAAAACTCATCTTGGTCATGAGCTACACAGATGTGTGGGAAGGTGAGCAGTATGCGGTGCCTGCATTACCCTGACTGACACTAAAGCAGCTCTTTCCCTTGGGTTAGGAGTAAGCAACAGTCTCTCTGTGCTCTCAGTTCTGTGATGCGAATTTGGAGCAACCTGGTTGAAATCTTAATGTGAGAAGGTGAGATAATCTTTTTCTATTGTGGTTGTATCACACTACTTCAAGGCTGGTGGATTCTCTTTTCTGGTGTTATGTTTTTAAACTGCTTTTATTTCTAGTGTGTTCACATTTTCAGATGGTTTTCTAAAGCAAAGGCCGGGATACTGTTTAGCACTGTGTCAAAGTCCCTGGAGTAGACCAATACACTGTGTTTCTGTTTCAACATATTGTAGAAATAACATGCCTGGAATAAGTGCTGCAGCAACAGAATCAAGATCATAGGTAGCAGAAGTGTTAAAAAAAAAAAAATCACCCACCTCACTCCCCGTTTTATGGGGAGCAAAGAGTTTGTCTACACTGCGATTTTATGGGGAGCAAAGAGTTAGTCTACACTGCGATTGCTTTGGTTTGGGTTCTTTTTTCCCTAATGACTCATGATGTTCTGTCCTGACCTAATTACAACTCACAAAGCCAGGCTAGTTTTCAGCATAGCCCAAAGGGCAAACTGCATAGCAATACGCTGCGTATGATCTGAGGCATTTGCTGCCCTGGGCAGAACCAACTGAGGAGAAGAGTGGGGATAGAAGCACCTCTTGGCACCTTCCCCTGGCAAAACCTACCTCTTGGCTATGTGCTGAGATAGCAGTTTTACTTGCCACACAAGCACGAAGGTAAAGTGCATCCTTTCCTAGTTTTGTTTTTAAGGCTGTTGCATCATTTCATTACAGGAGAAACCAGAGCGGTTGTGTAGTAAAGGGAGGATTGCCTAAGCAGCTGTTTTCTAATGGAAAAAAGTGACATTGGCACAATGGTGACAATAGGGTCAGGTGCCACTGAGTGGGAGAGATCTGGTAGGAAGGGCTGAGTGTTAGTAGGAAGAAAAGGAACATACAGAGTGACAACAGTTACTGCTAAAGTGATTTGAACAGGTCAGAATCAGTGTTTCAAAGCTGCAATGCAAAGGACTTCCAGCCTGTGGGCCGAACCCTAGCTAACTTCATCATAGGCAAGCAGGTAAAGCCCTTCCCCTGCTCCTCTCCAACCTCCCTCCTTCTTTCCTTTCCCCATTCCAGTCTCTGCCTGTGCTCTGTTTCTCTCTGCAACAACTTTTGCATGCTTTCTGCCTCACTCTGCGCTGCTCCCTGCCCACCTTTTTGCCTTCCGCTGGCAAGTGGAAAGGCCCAGTGTGGAAAGCAGTGGGGGACACAGGGAAGGAGAGCAGTGGAAGGATCCATGATTTCATGGCATTGCGAACCTGTCTGTCAAGGGGAGTGCCAGGAATAAGGACTGGAATACTTTAATGCTGCAAAGACTGTGTAGGAGGTAGGGTGAGAGAGTTCAAGTTTCAGGAAATAAGGCTGAGTGTGGAGAACCAGGTGTGGTGTATCTCTTGTGCTAAAATAAAGTCTAGTCATCTGGCAACATGGGCTCCATTTTCCAAGGTGAGATATACAGATGTGTATGGGAGATTGAGTCCACAGACCTGATGTTTAATGGGGGAAGACAGATGAATATGCTGCTTTATTACAGAAATTTTACACCACCACTAAAGAAGCAGAAGGGGTGTGGAGGCCTTCTCCCAGCATGGAAAAATACAAAAAGAAAAAAAACAAACATGAAGCCCAGATTGAAATTTGTACGTTTTTAATCCAAGAATTCTCATCAAATAAATGAGCTGAACTAAAATCTGTAATGTCTTTTAAACAAAACTCATAAATGCTTTTGCTAACAAACACTTCTCATGGAAAACCACCAGGCCAGAGGTTTGATTAAGTGTCTCCAGCCTCTCTGGAGTCATGAGGTCCAAGTCAGCTTTATGTCATGAAGAACGGAGTTTTGTGGTGTTGTTGTCTATACCTGTTGAAGAACTTCTGCACAGTTAACTCAGTTACCAGCTTTGTCTTAGGATCAGCTCTGGATCCTAGGAAAAGTTGGAAACACTGAAGTGTTATGATTAAGATACATTGCCCTGAAACAGAGCATGTGTCTTTACTAATGGGACTCTGTGTCCCCTTTCATGAGTGCTAGCTATCTCAGTATTAAAAGAAAAAAAAGAAGCTACAAATAGTTGCCAGTTTCTTTAGGTGGTTTTATAGCGGATACATGCTTGTTGCATCTGCATTATTTGAGGCAGTAAAAGTTTTTGAGCCTTCATCTTCAGTGGTTTGCCCCTGTCTAACAGTAACTTGCCATTTGACGCATTTTGACTTTTTCATAATTTTCTGGAAATTCTTCCTGAATTTCACCCCAATGAAGAAATACAGGACAGGGTTGAGGCAGGCATGGAAATAAGCAAAAGCTTCTGTTATGACGATTGCATATTCAAAGTTGCGGTTCAAGTTAAAGCTCCACTCTGTGATCTTTATCAGTCTCAAGAAAGTATAGGGTGACTGAGTAAGAATGAATGTGGCAACTACAGAAAATATTGTTTTCAGAGATTTGTGCTTCTGAAAACTCCTGGCATGCAGTAATGTTTTAATGATTAGTGAGTAGCAGATGGTCATGGTTAGCATGGGGATAAAATAGCCAAGGACCACTTGGATTACCTCAAGAACAAATTCTGTGCGATGGTTTGGGTATTTTTCCTGACATATTGCCTTATCAATACGAAATGCCTCACTAAAAATAAACTGTGGTGTGGCAAAGGCTAGTGAAATCACCCAGATCAAGATGCAGATTAATTTGCCCCATGTCATTCGTTTGCTTTGACACCTGTGTGCTGTGGTGGCAAAAGTAATAGCAATAAGCCGATCGAAGGTTATACAGGTTAGAGTTAACATTGACGTGTACACATTCAGAGTATACAAGCCCCGGATAATACGACATGCCGCAGTGCCAAAAGTCCACTCCTGAGCAGCAGAATGTGCCCAGAATGGCAGGGTCCAAAGAAAGACCCAGTCAGCTATAGCCAAGTTCAGCAAAAATACATCTGTCAGTGTCTTCAGTTTCTCATAGAATACTAGTATGATAAAGACCAAAGTATTTCCTGCTAGCCCAAAGATAAAAACGCATGAATACATACAGGGCAGAAAGATTCTTGTAAATGTGTAAAAGTTGTCACTTCCAGTTTCATTGGGATCAATGTCTGAGAAGTTATAAAAGTTATCAGCATCTGTAGTTGTCATATTGCCTTCTTTTTAAAGGCAGCCTGTAAAGAGACACATTGAATTTTTTTTTACTTGGCAAATAATTAAATCCTGATGCATCCAGGAAATAGACAAAATCCTAACTGTGAGCAAATGAGAGATGTGGTAAAACACCCACAACAGATAAACAAAAACAAACATATATTTGCTGGAAGACAAGTGTCTTCACAGTGAAGACCCAAATACAACAGCTGTTGGATTTGAGCACATCATTTGTTAGCAGATTTACGCTGATGGGGACTCAAAAGCATAAAGGAGACAATTACAAAGATACTTCTGAAAACATAAAATATGGATTAAGCTTTCAAATACATCAGTCTTCTAGAGTGTTTGGATCTAGGGATTTTGGAGAAACTCATAAAAAAAATAGGATTCGTTTTGCAAAATTTAGCCTTGTGGCAAAGATTGCAGACACCCTAAGCATCTGAGTTGTTTGTATTGTGCTTGGGTAAGACCTATCTCTAGAAGTGAGGTTTGAATCTTAGTAAGTGTGCTTTTTTGGGCTTGTGGTTCATCCTGAGCATGTTCTGCAGACATTAGCTGCATCATCAGATGGTGATGCTTCTTCCTGTCTCCTTCTTAAGTGACTTACTAGAAACATGGAGGATTTTCATGAATGTCTCTTCCCTATTTGATTTTAAATAGTCCGTTTCAAACATTTGTACTGTTGTCATAGAAGTGGCCACTTCATTGTCAAATCCTCTCCATCAGTCACACCCTTTCTCTAGAGTTGATGCAACACTACTGTGAACTCTCCAAGGCAGAAGAGCCTCTTTGCTGTCTTTGTCAGTACCTATGAGTAACAACCAGATTTGCAAATAAAGGGCCTGACTACATGTTGCTGCTGCTATTCATAGGATTACATTACTATTTTTTGATTCTGTTTGTGTTACCTGAAAGCTTGGCAAATTTTTATCGTAAATATTTTTTTCATACCAGAGGTGCATTGTCCATTATTTGTTTTTCAAAAAGCAGTTTAGTCATATGCTCGGAAGGCAGAAACTGTATAAAAACCAGAATACCAGGCTACAGTGAAACACCCCTCCTAAAGGGGACAGTGCCAGCATGGGTAAAAGCAGAAAAGCCAGGCTCTTGCTGAGACGATTCCTTGTCCGTTTAAACTCTCTTCTAATCTGGCACATCTGTGACTGCCTTGGAAAGTGCATTTTGTAGTGTAGCCTGGCTAGTTGAGCTGAACAATTTGTAGTCCCTGGTGTTAGCAAGCTGTTAATCTTGTAAATAAAATCTTTTGCAAGATAGTTTAATGAGTTTTTCAAATATTTAGCCTAACATCAGGTGTCTTCTCACTCGAACCACAAAGAGCATGTTTCTGTCAGACTAATCCAGCTACAAGATATCACTCAGCATAAGATTAGCAGAATTCAGCCCTGAATCATTTGATCCTTTGGATGGGCTGACAGGCCTCTCCTGTATGAGGTGTAATGTACAGCAGAGTGAATGTTACCAGAAAAAGTAGTTTCAGCTATGGGGCCAAGAAACAAAGTCAATGAAGTCTGTTAGTCACCAGAGAGGTAGTATAAAACTGTGTGACCTGTTGAAAACTTACTGGCTTTTTATACAATCTTTTATTTTTCAGTTCAAATGACTGCCAAGCTCAAGATCGAGATAACCAGCAAAAGAAAGTTAGGCTTAACAAGGTGAAGACAACATATACTGAGACACATGGAAGAGCTTTATTCAGTTTACATACTCTTTGTAGTATGCTGTAGTCAGCTGATATTTCTTGCTTCTTTCTTGTAAAGAAAGGTGCTTTCCTCTGAGCTGAAACAAAGTAATTCACCATGTACTCAGTTAAATAGTTTGATGCCCTAACACCACCTTAGTAACCCTGCCAACCTAATACAGTTATTTCTGCTTTCCAAGCTACCTGGAAATTAGCCTTTAGGAGAGTCTTCTTGACTTATCTAGAAGTATTTTTAATACCTGCTTTCAATTCGTAATAGGTTTTTTTTTGCCATAATGAGATGCAACATTCACCATCTGGACAGTCCAAGAAGCTGAAAACCTAACAAACTTCTTTTCATGTTACATTAATGTTCTTTGTGGGAATTTTCACATTCAGGCAGTAATACCCTAATATGGTTTTGGTGAAAGCAGATGGGAATTTTACTACTGATTTACTGTGGAGGCCAGGCTAGGATAATATTTGAACTGCAGATATGAAAGATTTTTGTTTATGTACAAATGGTAGGCAGTGGCTTTTGATATTCTGGTTTCCCCCATACGCTGCCTTTGTACTGACATGAGCAGATCTGTGTATTGATGGAGAACAGATACTGTGGAAGGGATCTTTCTCAGTTAAAAATGGTTTTTAACATGCCATGCTCTTTACATTTTTCAGTCGAGCTCTTGAACTCAGATTGTGTGAGTCATGTTTTAGCAGAGGCTGATACTATTGAACAGATAGCAAAGGATTGAGGGGAGCCCTTGAAGTGAACTTTTGCCTGATATTTTAAAAATTTGTTACTTTCATTTCATGAAAAGGCCTTGAAGACCTTGCTGTTCTTTCTTTTTCTTATTATTCCTGTCCGGATGTAAGCATTTAAGTTCCTTCTCCTTCAGGAAAAATGAGTCTCAAATGCCTGGCTGATTAATATGCCCTCTGCTAAAAAAAAAAAAAAAAAGAAAAAAAAAAGAAAAAGAAAAAAGTGTGCATGAAAATAGGTTAACATTGCAGTCGAGGTGAAGCCAAAGTGGAAATTTCTAAGCCAAATCTCTTTTTTGCTAGAGAGCAATGAGGAGCTGAGAAAGAGCTGCTAAAGCTGAAAACATTTTTTAATCTCGACCATTGTGTTTCCTATTAGCTGAAGTGACAGTTCGAGCTGTTCAGTAAGGCTCTCCTAAAGGCTGGTTCTTTGTTACGAGGCTGAGCTGTTTCTGGATCAGTTCACCATCTCTGCCGAGTATTTTCAAGCTTTGCTACTGAAAATGTGCTGCCGGTATGTATAAGCTGGTATTGAAATGAAAAATGGAGGAGCAGATCCTTACCTCGTGTAGGCCAGCCTATCCAGTCCAATAAAACACAGATCAGTAAGCTTTTTTTCTTTTTTTCAGTGGATGGTAACTTGTAAGAGAAAAAAAGACTAATAATTTATGGGCTTTTTTTTAAAAAAAAAAAAAAAAAAAAAGAATTTTTCATTTATTCATGATGCATTGTTATTATCATAGCTGATATTTTTTTCTAGGCAGAAACTCTTAAAGTAGCCTGTTACTTACACACCTAAATTAGAATCCGCATTATATGTTGTCTCAGACTTCGAAGTTGCTATGCCTTGTTGATGGAGATGTTTCAGTTTTCCCCAAAAGAGAGAAGAGTGGTCATCTTTCTACTAGAAGTGAAGTAGTGGAGAAAGCATTGTATTAGATAGATAGGGAGGGAGAGGGAAGAAAATTCCATGGTCATGAGGACAGAGAGCAGGATGAGTTTATTGCAGGGAAGTGTTGTTGCAGTCTGTTTGGACACAATTGTGAGAGTAGCAAGTGGAGGAAGTGTTTGTTTAGGTTCTAAAAAGATCTGAAATTTTAATTGAAGCTTACTTTGGATGGGAGCAACATCATGGATAGAAAAGTGAACTGAAGAGAGCTGTATGATGTCCATTGTGTTAATACAGAATTTGTTTTGAGGTCTGGTTCTATTACAGTTGACTTTCAGATTAAAGAAATAGAAATGCAAACAAGTGATGGAGAATCAGAACGTGCTACTCTGATTATCCCTGGCATAGATAGCTTTACTCCTGTCACCAGAAGACGACTACTTATTATTTCTACCACTCTAGGCATTTAAAGTACCTGGGACTGAGTAAGCCAGGAGCATGTAGGCTCACTGTTAAAAGGGCTTTTTGCCATTTGGTTTCAGTGATCTAATTTCTGTTGTTCTGGTCAGCTATCCTGCTTTAGTAGCTGCGTCTGAAAAGCTGGGTGTAAAGAACAGTATTGATCTTCCTAGTTTATCCTTTCTTTTTTTTCCACAGGGTTCCAAACAGAATAGCCAATATAGACCACTTTTTAAATAAATCAAAATAAAAAGTAATTTTAGCATATAATACCAATAAATAAAATGATTCCCCATGACTATAACAATAGACTGTAAACAGAAAAATGGTTAAATAATGCTTGTCAGCATCATGTGATGTGCCTTGCTTAAAAATTATCCATTTTCACTACAACAGGTTTTGAAGATTTTAATCGGAAAAGGGAAATTTGTCTCATATACATTTTTGTTGGGAGAAGAGGTTTTCGAGTAAATACCAGTCGGAAAAACAGATTTTTGAGCATAAAGAGAAAGGAGGAGATAATTAACCTCTGAGTTCCAGATATCAAAAAATTTTCTCTAAAAGACTTAAATGTAAACTAAAGAACTCCTGCAGTACCAGGACATCCAGAAAGATTTAATAACAAAGCTAATGGCAAGCACAGCGTCTTTGCTAGTTTGAACAAAAAATGTACCATTCTGTTAAATTTTGCACCTCAGGATGGAGGCTATCTATGATACTAACAAAATCTTTCAAGTTTGTGTGTTTTTAAATCTTACATCTTTTTCTTACCCTCTGCTTATTCACCTAAAGTCAAGAAAACAGTCACTTACTAGACGATGTCACATCCTGGGGGAATGCAGCCGTCTGTCTTTCAGAGGAAATCTGAAAGCAGCAGCTTGCTTCATTTATCTGTGCTGAAGCCCGTGCTGTTTCGTCACGACTTTTGTAGTTGTTGATCAAAACAATGTGATGTGAAATTACTCCTCTGTTTTGATATACATTCTTGAGTGATGCTGCTACAGAAATGAGAGTACAAAGAAGCCGTGCCCTCATGATCTGGTGGAAAGTATCTGTGTTTCATTTGCACGTGTCCATTTTACTGAAATGACCAGAATCAAATTGATTTATTTTTTGAAAAATTATTTGCAGAATTAAAAATTAATCTGTATCTACCACTTACCTTTTTTTAACCACTCATGCATGTTTTGTGACAGCTATTGGAGAATACTGGGGGTTTTTTTATTTTTTTTTCTAGTTCTTCTGTTTCTTCTGGTGGAAAAATATTTTAGTGACAGTTTTCTCTCAGGTTTTATTTTTCTCTATCCGAGAGGAGCACAACATAGATGGCTAGAAATATGTTGTGCTGGTGGCTGTCCCCAAATGAGTTTTTGATTGGTCCTAGTGAAAGTTAGTGTGTGCGCGCTAGATTTTATTTCAGAGACAGCAAAAGAAGCTGGGAAGGCCTCCATATATTTAAAAAGTTTCCTAGATTTGTTTATCAGCAGTGCTTGCTCCCTGAGTGAGCCTCACTCCTCATGATATCCTTGGGAGACTCCTCTTCAGGAGCAGGGGTTGGGGAAGAAAGTAGTAGCCTTTCTAATGCACAGATTTGGAAAGAGAGGACGACAGCGCTCACAGCAGCTAGCCCATGCAGTTAGATCTTTGCAGAGGCCAATGATACGGTTGCTCAAGTGCTTCTGCAGCGCAATCCCATAGAGCCATACACTTACAGATATACCTCTGAGGACTTGAATTTGATACTTGCAAATGTGTATAAAAGACAAACAACAAATCTGACTTAACAAATCTGAACTTTATGGATCATCTCCTGAAAGAAGACTATTTGCACAATACATGCGTGGCCCCATAATGCTGTTTAAAATCATGTTTAGTTCCCCCTTGCTTAGCAATTGCTAATGCTTAACATTAGCAATTCCTCTGTCTCAGAGAAACAAACCTGCCTCAGGGCTCTAAATATACACACAGTGCTCCCATCAAAAAGGGGAAGAATAGGCTATAACACCGACCTGGGATTTATCAGTTATTTTCAGTTGCAGGATAGGGTGTGAATGCAATGAAGCAGTGGCTAAGCAATGTGGTAACATTTGTACCTATGTAACGGTGTGACTGTCCCAGTCCGCCTTGAGAAAACAAAAGGTTCCCACCATGTTGTAGAGGGCCAACAGTCAGCCCCCTCTGCTAACCAGGCCCACTGAAATGCCTTCAAAACAGTATTCAGGGTCCCTTTTGAAACGCCTTAATTGGGCACTTAGGGAGACATGGTTTGAGCTAGTCTGTCAACTTAGTTCACAGTAATCTTGTTGAACCTGGTGGCTCCAGAACAAGCAGAGGTATTCCCTTCTCAGACTGTGTGTGCGGAGGTGGCCTTCCCTGGAGAGCAGGGCTTCCCTGCCTCTGCTCGCCCTAAGCCATACATGAGGCACCTGGGATCAGTCATGCCTTTCCATGTAACTGCTAATAAACCCATTACTGAAGAAGAATGCAATATCAGCATAATATCCAACCTCTTAGCATGCATTGGGAATGGAAAGAAACTCAGAGATGCTGTATTTCAGCCAGTTAGCCTAACTATAATTTGACCCGTTTCCCCCTTTGTTTCATAAACTGTGTTTCCATAAAGTATTTTTGATTGCCTGCTCTAAGACACCCCTCTCCAGGTAAAAAGCATGGGATAGGTGAGGGCTGCCGCCGTGTGCGCCTGCATGCTTGCAGCTCTGTGAAACCACATGAGCTTCATGGGTTTGCCTGTGGGATACCCTTGCATGACTGAATTATCACTGTAACCCAGGAATTTCAGTAGAGCTACAGTTGAGTTGCAGGAGATGATCTCAGGGAGAGGACAGTAGAAGTGGCTGCTGCAGAGGGATCGGTCGTTGTGAATATCGTTGAGTTGTGCCATCATGAAGTCCCCACGTGGTAGCTACCCCATACCCAGTGCACCTGCGAGCCCCAGGGATGGAGCAGCTGCCACAGAGGCCCTGGCTGGGCAGCAGCTCTGCCACGAGAGCCTGGGGGCAGCAGGGTGAACCTGGGCAGCAGGCCCTGGCAGCCACCCCTCCTGTACCTCTCCCATATTTCTGTTTCAGTGGTACTGTCATGTTCTCCAGAGACCTGGGTGAGGAGAAAATTCAAAAGTGTCACAGAGAGATCAGCTCATTTTTAGGAGCACATACCTCTCAACTGAAGTCAGCTGGAATTACACATAGAGCTGGCTGTGATCTCAGTGACTGTACAATATTTAAGATCTTTTGGGGCAGAGGCTTGTCAATATTTCGAGTGCTGATTGTGGTGGCTGTCTGTTTGCTGCCTCCTACTGGGGAAGGGAATCAGAGGCACCCTGATAGAAACCCCCAAGTTGCTTGTTTTGAAACCTGTTATCTTAACCTCTGGAGAGTGCTGCATTTGATTGACAGTTGAAAGTTGTCTTCATCTCAGGGCCTTTCCTAAACCTCTTCCATAATCACAATACCTACTAAAAAAAACTCAAAAAATTTTGTGTTCTGGCACTTGGTGCACAGAGATTGTCTGTTGTGACTGATGGTTTCCTAAGCTTTCTCTGTATGCACCAGCTGCCCGTGGTCTTACAGAGAGATTGCAAGCAATTTTAAGGTAGGGACAGCTTTTTGGTTTGACCACACATGATGTAGTATAGTTAAATCCTACAATTTTACTGAGAAATAGCTGGGATTTCCCAAGTACCAATATGAGGATCACCCACCACTCATACTAGAGGCTCCTCCTGCCCGTCCCTTCTTTTTCATCGGGTGTCTGCAGGACACTTTCCATCCTCGCTCACATCAGGGTCTGTCTGAGACCCTTCCATTCCCCTCCACCCATACCTACATCTTCATACAAGATACTCGTTTGTACCCTGTTACGAACTCAGTGAGCTCTGTATTCCCCCGCTCCATCCCAAATCATGCTTCTCTTCCTGCCCATCCCAAGGGCTGGCTGTACATCCTGTCTTCTGATCCTCCACTGCTCTTTCCTTTTTCTGTTCATGGGGTGGGGAGGAGGAGGGTAACCGATTTGGGGTATCTGGGATGGGTCTGACCTGATAGGTAACAGGAGGGCCCAAGGTAACATGAGCGCATTCCAGCATAACTCCTTTGACTGTTTCTTGGCCTTAGAGACATTTGCAGAGGTGCTTGCTGGGCTAAGCAGCTGTCAGGGGCTCCATATTGCCTCCAGGCTCCATTCCAAGTTTCCAGCTGTCACAAAATTTCAGTATGGTTCTGACCCTGGAGGGCTGAAGTTCTGTTCAAAAATGTTTGTGCTACTAGCAGCCAGACAGCTTATGAGCTTTCAGTGCTCAGCCCGTTGAAGCCAGCATCTCAGACACGGCTAAGGCAGTCTGAGCTCAGGTGCTTGTGAAAAAAAAAAATGGCAGAGAGCAAAGTTGAACCAGCTTTTTTCGGGTATGAATTCTTAAAGGGACTTCTTATTTCTAACTCCTAAAGCCTCTCATGCTGTTGATTATCATATTTTTAGTATTGTTTGCAAGAAATGCTTTCCATGTATAAGAACAGCCAGGCTGGGGCAGGCCATCCAGCTGACGGACAGTGACTGACAGCAGGTGTCTGGCAAAGAGCACAAGAACAGGACAAGCATGAAGTGATAGTTCTTCAGAATGCTCTTCCAGCCTCCAGCAATCTGTGCCTCGAGGACTTGCTGAACCAGAAGTGTTCTCTTCTTGTCATAGTGTGTTTTTCAGTTCTTCCTGCTTCAGTTCTTCCTGCTTCTGGCACTCTCATGGTCTCTTCATTTCATTTAAACCAAAAAAAAAAAAAAAAAGAAGAGAAAGAGTCTGGATTTTATTATTATATTAGATTATTATATTATAATTAGATTATTTTATATATAGTATAATTATATTATTATTATATTATTATATTAGCTGTACCTGAGATGTATATAATGGTGTATATGTATCGGCTAGGGACCTTGCAAGCCATAAGAGCATGCTTAATGCTCCACAGACTGCCACCTAGCGTGAACAGATCATACAAGAATAAATTCGCCTGTCAGCTGGACTCAAGAACTCCAGTCAAATCACCAGGCTGTTTCTTGTGCTTTTTACATGTGCTTCCAGACATCAGTTTAGACCAGCTGACTGAATGGAATATCATAAAGAGAAGGAAGATTTGTTCTATTATTGTAATGCACTTGGGTTTAAGAGACAAAGTAGGCACTTAGCATTCCCTTAGCCTAGAGCGAGCAGGTGCATTGAATTTGCTGGTTAGGGCAGCAAGTGGCAAACTGAAGGGGGAGTCCAATATAAGAATGTGTTGGGTAGCAGCAGCAGGAATAAAAAACCACTTGTGTTAGAGCAGAGCATGGACTATGTGTTAGTCCTGGGTTTAATTTATATTTCAGTCCCAATATATTTTTATATATGGTCCCAAAAGAAAGGTGAAATTAATGGATTAATTATGGAACTAATAGCATTGCATAATAAATCATGGAGTTTGTCTCTTCTCCACGGTCTTGTAGGTCTCTTGATCTGTAGGAAACTGTGAAATTAAGGCTGTGAAATTAAGGCTATATGCCTATCGTGATGGGAAGGGAGAGTTTTGTGGATCACAGCATGAAGTCTATCACAGTTCACACTGGCTGTGCAAACAAAACATATGCAGGTTTATAAGCTATATTTTATTAGTTTTCTTATCTAGTTTTATAAAGGTAGGTAGTTAATAATTAGCAAATTATTTGTATCAGTTCCTAAATATTTGCATAAATGTTCTGTTAATCAACCCTATGTACAAACGTACTATGTCATTCCAGCATTTCACTGGGCAAGGGATGTTTTGTTATGGCTCAGGTTTGGGCTCCCAGTTACAGATCTGTGCCTTTCTTGTAGCTCACAGCTTAGGGTACTAACAATAGTGGTATGACTTTGCAGAAGTCAAAAGTTGTCCAAGAAGCTACAGGAATAAGAGAACATGAAATCCACAGATAATAGTGCTTTATAGGTTTGGGAAGCATGCATAGACAGTGGGTGTTTGTGGTTTAATTTGCGGTCAGAACAGTAAATTCTTCCTGGTTTCAACCAAAAGTGTTACCCCACAAAACTTGCGCATGGCTGCGTGTGCTGGCACAGCATGTTCAGACTCTATTAATGACCAACAGAAGCGGCTGTTACCTAGACATGTTTTCTCATGCTCTTCTACTCAGCAGTGCTGCTTGTAGAGCAAGGTCCTTTAGAGTTGAAAAGAAATGATAAACTTTGCATTGGTTTTGAGAGTCGGTCTACAGAATGCTTAAGAGTTATACCCTTGCTGCATGATTACACTTGATGCTTCAAAAGCATATATAAGTGATAATACGTTTTCTTAGATCCCACTGGCTTTTGGAAGGAACTAACTGATTGGTTCCCTGTATATACCGAGTCCTTGAAATTTTTCTGGGAGAATGACAGCCTGATTGTCTCAGTTACCAACATGCTGAGATGCAGAGAAACCAAGTAAATATCACTTAGAGAAGCACTAACTAACTTACTTGGAAACTCTGAGCATTCGTTCACTAACTCTCAAGCTCATTTCTCCTCTCTGCAGCCTACCTCTCTGTGCACCAGCACTGTAATCGGTAGTTGGTGCTACTTCACTGCGCCCCCAGAGTTTTCACCCCTTTCAAGGCAGGGAGTGGATGGGAGGTTCTTCCATTTACTTCTTTCAATCTCCTGGACACATGATGGTGGGGAGGAGGCATGTGGCTTTCTCATCCTGTAACAGTTTCTGCAGTGTACTCCTGTTTGAATCATCCAGTATTTCTCATATGAACAGAAGATACATAATAGTGATTCTACAGCCATAATACGTATTTTGAGTACTACTGTCAGAATAAGGAACCGGACAATATATTTATAAAGCACCTCATAGATCAAATCCAGGACCAGTGTCACATCCCTGTGTGGATTTTTTGTTAGAGAAGAATCCAGACTGTGTTTCTTGTGTCTGCCCTCCATCAAGATTTCTGCCTATCAGGAAAGCTTTAAAACCATGCAGCATCTCAATAGGGGGTTCATTTCAAGACTATTGAAGAGATGTTCTGGATGTATGTATTCCCCTTTGCTCATGAAACCGGAATAAGAGCTGTTTTATATATTTGCACAGCAGTTAGCAGAACGGAGCTGCAGTTTTGCCCAGGGCAATTTCATCACTAGAACATATAAAATAAAAATTCTAGAATTTGGCATCGTGGCTACCAAAACATTTCTATTTTGAGAAGACATCAGCAAACAGACAATGTTTGATCACATACTACCCAGAGAATAACAGCTTTCCTTTTCTCTTGTCCTAGAAGCACATGTAATTCTTCAACCTTTGATGAATCAGAAGAGTGGCAAGTTGCTCAAGATGCTGAGATATGCTTGTTGAAGTCAGGAGAAATCATGTAAGCAGAACAGTTTCATCACTACCAGGCTGAAAGAATAAAGGCTGAACTCAGATATCAGCTGTGTGAGCACAAGTCTTACAGTCTCCCACAAGAGTTGATTGCCCTTGTGGGATTGCTGATTGATCATCTGTCTAAAGGCAGAATTTGGTCTGAGGAGCAGCAGAGAGCATGGCTCAGCTAAGCAGAGGAGCAGCAATGAGCCAAGTCCTCTCTCTTCACTTCTGCAAAACTGTTGTGCAAGTGGGAAAAAAGGAGAGATTGGGATCCTTGATCCAAAAAAAGAAAGAGCAGAGATTTTGGATTAGAAAAACTTCCTTCCTGTTGTTACTGTAGGAGGTGCTATGAACAGGAAGGGGCTTAGGAAGAAGACTGTGGACTTCTGGTAATCTCTGGAAGCACCTGCAAGGGAAAGTCAGGGAGTACAGTACCAGTCGTCCCTCTGTGCTGGGGAGGGAATTTGTGGCCTGTTCTTTACTGGTGGCCCTCATGGCCTCACAGAAACTGTCCTGCCTACTCTGGTTGATGTGTGCATCAGCATAAAATGTTCAGCTGAGCCTCAGCACGACATCTGTGAACTGTTCATGCACAATTCTCTGCATGTATCCTGCTCAGAAATTAATAGTTGTGTGCAATGGTGAAATAGCACATCACGTGCACAGCTGCAGGGAGAATCTAACACACCAAAACCCCCATAATTTGGAGAAACTTCCCTTTGTCCCTCAGGCCTAGCTTTGAATTTTTGGCTTAATCATGGGAAGGTTTCAGACTTCTGACTGCAAGGAGATAATTGGTTCCTGTTTCAATTTTGTTGCTACTGTTCAGATAACCAGGCAAATGAAGCAGTAACTACAATCATAGCTGGGCAGTAGGGCACAAACAGGAGTGATCATTAGTTTACTAATGCCAGAGGTCACCTGAGACATGATAGTAGTCATTTCACCTAAGAAGAAAAGCCAATGAGATAAGTAAAACTTCATATAAAGCTTCCTCTTTGACTAGAGTACAATAGTTACCAAAATAGATCAACTTTAATCCCTAAGCACTGCATAGTAGTGGCTGGAAACTGAATTATTCCATACTCTAGAACAGGAAATCATCATGGTAGTTGTGCATTATCTTCTGGCAAATGTGTTGATTTTTGATAGCTGCTGACAAACATATCACGGTACTGTGATTTACCGTGAGCTAATTGCTTGGGAAACAATTTATCTAGTCTAAAGAGTGATATATCAGTTTTAGTTAGGGTACTGTAGGTGAGATCCTCCGCTCTTAGAAAACTGCAGGGTTTCCTCTGAAGAAGGAGGTTGTCCTGTTTAAGCAGCTCGCTGCAGTCTGAAATAGATGAGCCAAATGTGGTAGGCTAATAAAATGCTGTGGGACTCAGGAATGTGTCGGCGGCACTGAGACCTTCCTTTCTAATTGGAGGTACACTGAGTCAGCTTTTATGCAGCTTATTTGGGTAAAGCAATCTGAGCTCTAGCATTGAGTGCTCCAGCAAATCTAGAGAGAGGTGCTGTTCACATTCAGTCCATCTGTCCCCTTTGTCCCCCTGCTCCCTATTTCCTGCACAGATGGTATCTAGAAAGGTAAGTAAGTTAGGTGACAACAGTTTGTGTTTAAAAGGAACAATAGAGGGCAGCAGACTCTTTTATCGTGGTAACTCTTAATTAAAACGCTTAACTCAAGCACTAGCTTTTTCTGGTCAAAATGGAATAAATAAGTGAATTAAGTCCACATTTGGCAGAGCAGTGAAATGCTGATATCAGTCATCTTTTCTGTGGTTCTTGCTTTCATCCAAGGCTTACTTTTGCTGCGTCTTGTGGCCTTGCCCCAAAGTCACTGTGGAGTCTGCCTGACATAGATGGAAAATAAAAAGCAATGTTTATTGTTTCTGCCTGAATAATTAGGTTGGATCTCTTCAAGTGATTGTATTTTTCTCTCCCACAGGATAAAATTACCCCTTACAGTGGAAGACATCTTGAATTTTGGGGAAGGCAGCAGAGAGCTGTTCATTAAATCCAGCACTTACAGTATCATTCCCATCACCGTGACAGAAACAGGCCTAACAATTAGCTGGATATTTTCATCAGACCCTAAAAGTATATCCTTCAGTGTTGTTTACCAAGAATCAGAAGAAGCACCACTGGATCAGTGCAAAGTAAGGCCTTTATTTCTCGGTGGGTTTTTTTTTCCTTACTACCTCAGAAACTGTAGCACAGTACAATTAGCTGCCTTGAGGAATCGGTCAGTATAGCTAGTAGGTCTCCACAAGAGTTCCAGTTGCTATTGCATCTTAGGAAGTTGTTTCTCCAATTAAGTTAAAGTTCTCCTGAAGGTAGAGATACATTTAATTATTTAATGTTGCCTGGGAAAGTTGAGTTGAAAAGCATCATAGCTTCTGTTGTTCGTATTTGAAATTCACTCGCTATTATTAAGCAAAAATAAATGTCCAAGCCTGCAAAAATCTTTTCTCCCCCCTCAATATTACTTATTTTGCAAGTTGCTTAAGGCTGATCTTGTCAGGCTTTTAAGCAGAGGCCACAAGGAAATAGATGAATCGATTGGGTCATACACATTTTTTACAGTTAAGCACATACTTAAGTGCTTTGATGGAGTGCCCGCATGTTGCAAAATTGCCCTGCCAGTGCCCAGGGCACCATCTTTTATATACATTGCTTGTATTTCATGAGGATTGTGCCTTAAGTGAATTTAGATTACTCAGCTCATTGCAAAGTTTTAGTGAAAACAGGGCTGCTGTTGGTTCAATCTACCATGTGAAGGGGTGCTCTAAGGCTGTGGTTTCACTGGGGGAAAAGGTCATTTATACAGCATGAGTTAATTCACTACAGTATACCTAACTCTGTGTAAAATCTCTGTTTTCTTCATGTCTTCAGTGCAGACTGAACAGTGGTTCTGTCTTGATGTATTTATTTGATACAGCTTTGGGTTGTATAGGATTGACCTTGATCTATGCCAGCGGTTGTGCTGAGGTGAAAACCACCTGGGTTTTGTGCCCAATAGAGTTTTACAGCAAGTTAGCCACCCTAGGTTACACCCAGTTTTGCTATAAATTTAGACAAACAGGTAAGATTTGCTGAGAAAGCTTGTTTTATAGTACAAGGAGTATAAAAGGATGTTGTAAAAGGCATGCTTAGCTTGATTCCGCTCTTGGATATACTTGTATAGCTCTAATGTAGCACTGCTGATGTTAGTAAATTTGCACTGATAACATAAAAAGGCCAGGATTTGATTCTCTCTCAAAAGCTGAGATTTATAGCCATAGCTTAATGTTGGAAAAAGGTTGTCAAAGGGAAATGGATGTCACACTATGAGACTTTAGTTTGGGTGGATTTTTAATGTTAATCAGTAAAAATAAATTTAGTTTTGAAGGTATTTATGCACTTTGGTGGTTTCAAGATGTCTCAGGTTTAAATATTTTTTGAAGGCAAATGTCAACTTCTAGAGCAAATAAGTTTCATTTTGATTTGTATTTAATTGCAGGTTCTCATTCCTATGACCCGCTGCAACTCACATAAGGAAACTATCAGAGGACAGGTGAAAGTCAGAAATTCTGGTATCTACATGCTGATCTTTGACAACACATTTTCTAGGTAGGTCCTAGCTGAGTGTAAAAGGTGAAATAAGCTTTGTTTTACAGACTGTGGAACTGATGAGATACACTGTTACTTTTACTGGTATAGCTTACTTCCATTAGGAAGTAAGTAGCAGAAATTGGTTCCAGATTGCCTAAAGACCTTCAGCCTGGGTTTTGGTTCTTGCTTTTTCTGCCTGCCTCCACCATAGCATAATTCCATTCTTCAGTCTTGACCTCTGAGAAGGTAAACAGAAGTAAGCAAGTAATTTGTGACTCTTTCCAAGTCAAATTAGTCAGGATTGTCATTTTATAAACAACAGACCTGACAGCCCTCCTGCAGACAAAACTTTTTTTCAGCCACCGGTGGGCTTTTTGCCTGACTGTAAACTGAAAGATTGGATACACTGTTAAGACTTTCTGACTAGCTGACTTCAGCTAACATGATCATCTCCTCCTGTTTTTTTTCTCAACAGATTTATCTCAAAAAGAGTATTTTATCACTTGACTGTCGAGCGACCTGTCATCTATGATGGAAGTGATTTTCCATAGCCTTGAAAATACTGTGTTATTTTTAATTACATTTTTAAGAAATGCTATTATTTATGTGTATGCAAGCAATATGACTCCTGCTGTGTTTGAAGACTTTGAAACTATGCAATAGTTACAACACGCTTAGAGAACATGTACACACTAGGAAAAGGAAGCCGTTTTAGGAACACTAATGGTTCTGTACTGTGTACAGATTGTTCAAAAGCCATGTTGCTTGATTTAAGAGGTCAAGTAACGTTCCAATTAAATTTTTCTTCAGTGGGGAGAAAAATAAAGGAGAGCCTGTCAAAATGGAAACTCAAATTCTCTACTCAAAACTGAAGGACTTTTCTTCCCCCCAAAAAATTTCAAAAGGAAACTTAAAGAAAAATGCTCATTTTTGTTGACCTCTTCAGTGGAGAGTAAACATACACATTTCTGTTCTGCTCTACTGCTTGTAGTGTCAGAACAGCTATGCAATACATCAGTCTTTGCAGGCATATATTGTAATCCATCTAGAATTTTTTGTCTTTTTCAAGTTTTATAAACAGCAAAGATAGAAGTTTTTTACATTTTGGGCTAAGATTTCATAAGTCTTAACTGGCTTTTAAAAATGCTCTGATACTACATACCAATTACAAAACAATCAAACATGAAGCAGCAACTCCTTCCACTTCTGCTCACCGTACTCTGTAAGTTGATCCATTGAAATCAGCACTGAAGGTGAGTACCAGTGGTAGAATCAGGAGTATAATTTGCAGAATAAAGTACCACTCACTGTGTGATATTAGGAAGAGGAGCATTTCTTTTTCCTGCTTTAGCACCTTAGTCATCAACATTCACAGGAAAGCACAGTCTGTAAGGTCTTCCCCTAGACCAAGTGGAAGGTAGCAATGATGTTTGAAGCAGTCTGAAAAAGTCCATCCAAAATTGAATGCATATCCAGCCCTAATAAGCTCTCCATCCTGTGTCAGTGTATTTTGCCCATTTCCTGACCCTTGTTTTCATCTCTGCTTCTCAGTATTTGCTAGGCCATAGCAAACTGCTAACTTTCTGTCTCAAATCTGGGGACAGAGCTGGCTGTAAACATATTGCCTGTTGAGGGAAGGAAGACTGGATTTTCATTTATATAAAATTTCCATGAAAACTGTCTGCTTTCTATATAGAATTTCAACTTTTTGTCAAAATGTCTGAAAGCAGATTTTCTGTTAAAAAAAATCTGTTTTCTGATGGAAAGACAAAACATTTTGGCAGGAGAAAGGAGAAAGGCAGTTTCTCCCAACCAGCCTTCATCATAATTTTAGATATGTCTGATTTCCTATGTTGTTCTTCTCCCAGGGAAACTTCAGACCTGGAGGTTTTAGTGCAGCAATTGGTAGAAGACCAGCTCATCCTGCCAGAAAGCCTGTAGACTCTTGGTGGCAATTATTGCTGATATACAAGGGTCATGGTGGGACACAGAAAATAAAACACGAGGGAGATGAAGAATAACAAGTACAAGCTGAAGCAAATGATTGAGGGATGAGGAAAGAAAGTGCAGAGGCAAGCTTGTAAATGTTAAAGCAAGGGCAGGGAATGGAGGGATCAGCTCAGCTAGGGGAGGAGGTCTAGAGGGTCCAGCTGATGTTTATATATTGCTGGTCCAATTCACTACCCATAGAAGATGTCATTGTACGGCAAGAGCCTGGTTGTTTAAAAAATAGCGATCACAAGTGTTTGATATTGAAATATAAGCAGCTGGGATGGAAGGAGATTTCTGATCATAGGAGAGAAAAGAAAGTAATGACTGCAGATAAAACTAAATGCTAGTGGTCATTCATGCCAGTCACTAACACGGATATAAATACACTGATCTTGAAAAAGATGGTGGAAGAATGACTCCCCTTCCTGGGCTGTGTAGATTTTAGGTTGCATGTACGGGGCTTTCTAACAGAGCAAATTGCACTCAGGGTGGCACCAAGGTGAAATCAGGGAGCTTCTCCAGCTGGGACGTCTGGCCCATTGGTGACTTTCCCTTCCCTTTAGATGCTTATTCACAGTATTTAAGTGGTGCTGTGCAGCATCTGCCAAGCAGAGCTCTCGAAAGGAAAGGTGCAAGCTGCTTTACTTCAACTCCCGCAGGGTCAGTACGCAACACAGTTAAACCCTTACGTGGCTGTTTGCCAGGTAAAATGAGATGGACAAGAGACTGAAGTGGGCAATAAACAATGCACTGATCAGTTCATGAACTATGGCATATTTCAGTGTTGAAGCTATATTTTATATTTAATTAGGCAATAAGAGATTATTTATTGCTTAAAAATGGAATACTGTGTACCGTATGCTATGCAATTTCACAGAACTGTAACTGAAGTCTGCTGCAGTTTTCCTTAAGCTTTTAGGTGTGATTTTTGAAAGCATTTTGCTGTTGTTTTAGATAGAATACTAATCTCACTAGGATATCTTTCTTAAAATGCCAAATGTAAGTTAAAGGGACACTGTCAAATATATCGGGTCAAAATATAACATATCTGCTCAGAAGTATTTGAATTATCTCTACTCAAAAGTGTTTGGCAGAGTTGCCTCTGGGTTTCCTCTCTGCATCCTAGCTCTTAACACTTTTGCATCCTGTGGCAAATATTTTTAAGCTGCCATTTATGTAATTCTTAAAGTAATTGGCTCTGTCCTGTTCAGTAAGGGTGAGGGGAATAAAAACATTGAGTTCTTTTTATTTAGCCTTTGAGTCCTTAGAGTACCTTTTCTTCAGATTTTCCTGCCCTGTGAGAGTAGTTTTATGGTTTCTTTGCTTTCTGAAAGAGAATGAAGAGTGGGAGCCAAAACCTGTAGCTTACAAACAAAAAGAAAATATTTGCTTTCAACCAAGGAGGAGAGTATTTAAGAAGGAGGAAAAGTTTCCAAAGAGGAAATATTTAAAATGGTGAAGCACAACAAGTGAACAAGAGTGCAAGTGTTTAAAGGAACTGTTTAAGGAGAACAGGGATCCCGTTGTGTAGCCTGGAAGAGGAGCGCTTTTCCATCTCAGAGGCTGTGCCAAGACGACGGTGAAGAACTTCTTGTTGTCATCTGACCTTTTGTTTGGTCGTCCCAGACCATCTATTAACGGAGTCGCGGGAGCCCGACACAGGACTTACCACAAGGACTGGTTCCTACAAGAACTAATCTCATTCAAGCACCTTATGGCTGAGTTCAGAGGGAGCTCATGCATGTGAAGTGTTCCAGTGACGCTGATGCATCTCTTTACCTGTGGATGTTCAGGTGCTCTGTTGAACTGGGCCCTTTATGAACTGACCATCCCTGGCGATGCAAATAAGAGAAAAGAAATATTTAAAATTGATCATGAAATTAACTTAAGGGGATGTTACATTCATGTAGCAAAGAGAGTATATGCTGTGGACAGCACAAGCAACTGGGTGTTTTTCCTGGGAGCTAGAAAAGTGGAGGGTAATAATTTTTGTTATTCAGAGGTTTATGCAAAGGAAAGAGCGTAGTTGCTTTAAGAAAATGACAGTGTTCCTTTAAATTTCTATGGACGTTATTCCACATTGGTTTAGGACAAATCACTGACATGTATTGCACAAGAGTTCACTGCATTACAAAGTAGCAAAGCTGCAAAAGCCTGATTTTGCTGCTTTTTTAAAAATTTAAATTGCACTATAGTTTTAATAATGCTCAATCATATATATTGTAATTTGTTCAGGAACATCTCTTGCTCTTACTTGCCAAAGGATTGCACAGCCTGTTCACATCAAACTTCATGTTCCAGAAGGGGGAAGAAAGATTTATGTATGCCAATGTTTGTACAGTTACAGGGATGTAGATGATTGTGTACTGGGATGTTTTTTGATGTTCTTTTTTCCTTTTTTAACCTCAGGAATTAAATAAATAAAAATCTGTATCATTAAGAGTGTATGTCACTTTTCTACTTTGTAGAGATAGCTTTGCCTTGAACATAAATCGGATGATTGTGTGATCTACTTCCGAGCAAGAAAAAATCCTAGAAAATAAGGATTACTCCTCTAGTTTGTCATGCTGGTGGAGTTACAAAGGGCACAGCCACACAGTGTAACACAGCAGCAGCGGAGATGCTTGAATTAGTAGTAAGTGAGCTGGTCCCCAGCCTAGAGGCAGTGTCACCGTGTGCCCGCAGCTCGCAGAGGCTGGGGCCAGGCTGGTCCCCAGAGGCAATGCAGCGCTGCAGTCCCACCCAGCACCCTCGGGGCTGCCTCACCTCCCCGGCAAGGTCGCATCTGCCAACACCTTCACCAGCCTTTGCTTCCCATCTGAGATAAAAATGAAGCAGCCCAACGGGCAGGAATTGATGCAAGCAGCTTTGTCCTTGGGCCTAAGGGGATAACCACATCTGCCCGCCTTTTTTCAAAGCTCATCCTCCAAAGAAGTGTACAGCCTGCTCTCCCTGTGCCCCTGCGCTGAAAACCTATTTAAATGTGGAGGCTGGGCATTAGGACCCCGACCTGATTTTCCCCAATCCTTTCCCTCGTTTGCATATAGAGCAGGGTCTCTTCCAGATCCTGACAGGGCCCATACGTCCCGTCTATACTGAGCCGCTGGGGGGGGGGAGCACTGTGCAAGTCAGAGACACTCTTTCCAGGTCACATCTTGCCCAGGGCAAGGAGGGAAATCTGTATTTGCGTGTGTAGTTGCAGCCCCGTGGCACGTGGCAAATGTGTAGGCCAATCTGAGCTGCTGGGCCCACCTGAACGGGGTATGGTCTGTCAGGGGTGTAAGGCTCTGTCACAGCCAGTCTGTTTGGAAATGATGGGTTTAGGCATACCGAGCTCAGCTGGATGGATCTGCTTTCAGACCCAACACACCTGGGCTGCCGTATTTACCGTGACTTCGGCGGCGCTTGCAGCATCCATAGCAATTCTTCCATACCTTTCCGTAGCTTTCCTGCCGTTTGGAAGTGGTGCTTTTATACAGCACATCCATGTTTCAGCTCCTCAGTCAAATGGGTTTGTCTGCAGAAAGCGAAAGTTTCTCAGTCAGCTGTCTTAACTTCCTCCGCCCGTACCGCAGGCAGGCCGGCATGGCGCTATGTGCCTGCGAGCTGCAGCTGCTTCTGCGTCCCGTGCAGCAGCTGGCCAAGGACAGCCCGGGAATGCTGCAGGAGGCCTGCCTGCCTGCACCGGGAGCGTTACTCCCGCGGCCCTGCTTGTATGGAGGGATGTAAGTGTTGGGAAACCTGTCGATTCTCCTAGGTTACCCCTAGAAGTTTGGGAATCGCTTGTTGCAAGCCTGGAGCTGCTGACTGACCCCTCACGCCATGGCTGCTGCAGTCCCCTCAGGCCTCCCCCCTTGGCCACCAGCCCTCTGGTGGCAAAGACGGGCTGCTACTAAATAGCCCTTAGCAGGAGCCAGGTTTCCTCATGCGGCCACAGGTCGTAGTGCTACGACTGGGATGGAGAAATTTAGTATTGCTTTATTACACCAGAGCTCGCTTGCACTTGGCTCCAGGGATTCTACCGGGTCTGCCTTGCTCCAGCGAGAGGGAGCCCTGAGTAGTGGAGAGGAGATCAAGGGAGACCAGCACATAGGGCTGGGGTTCAGCAAACTGCACCCACGGTGGGAAATACAGCAGCTATATGTGACCTGTTAGATTTGAGGCCAAAGGGAATCGGGCCAGTATCTGTGTTTTACGCCTCCCTCCTCCCACAGCCGGGCTGAGCCGCACCGCAGCCAGCGGGAGCACTACATGCTGATGCTTGCCCAAAGGCAGGAGCGAGTTTGCCATGCACCGTCGACCTGGCCCGGCTCCTGGAGGAGAGGATGCTGCTCTTCCCCAGCTGTGCAGAAAGGACTAGATACAGAGGGCTTTCCTAAAGACTTTGGGTATTGCCTGCTGCCCATAAATTGCAGGGAGAGGTGAAATACCAACCTCAGCTACGGCAGGAGAAGGCTCTAGGGATTCATCCAGACACCTCTTGTGCAGGAAACCTGCTGACATGGGGATGAAATAACCCCAGACCACTCAGCTAAGGCTGAAGTAAATGAAAACCGAAGGTCTCTCAGCAACTGAAAACTGGGAACGGCTGGAAAAATGGCTTAACAGACCGGGTGGGGACTGTGCGTGAGCTCGGGTCTCTTCTGGGACGTCCAATGACTGCTAGCAAGGCTGCGGTAAGGCAGCGCCCGTCACCCTGCAGGAGGCACTACGGCTGGCGGCCGTGCTGGGCAGGGGGAAAGGCCATCCTCTCCCTTGGGCAAGGCGGCTGCCCCGCAGGGACCTGCAGCTGCTGGCTGGGGACACCCCGGGGTGTGCGGGAGGAAAGGGGGAGAGGGACTTTGGGGGCATAAGGCCAGATATGTAGTAAAACCACAGGGCAGAGGGAGAGAGGGACCCCTCACAAGGAGCAGCCCTTGGTGCAAGGGAAAGAAAGAGGTCCTACCCAGAGAGCCGGGTGGATGTCCCACAAGGTCTCGATTCAGAGAGGAGGAAGCAGCTGCCCACAGGCACAGCCCCTTTGGCACCATGGGTCTCCATGGCCAGCCTGGCACAAGTCCCCAAACGCGGGGTAAATCATGTCACTCGCCCTCGGCACAGCTTCTCCTAGGCAGTCGGCAGCTGCAGGCGAGAGCCGGCTGGGGAGCATGACTCAGAGCAGGACGCGCATGACCCGCCGGCAACCCCTTGGTCCCAAGCCTGCGGAAGTTCACCGCCGTTTCACAAGCCTCAACAGTTTCACCAACCACCCGAGCATGAAAATTTCCCACTGCATATCGCACAGCGAAGGAGTCTGTAGCTAAAAGGCGCTGAAATCCGGAGGGCGGGAAGGGGGAAAGCAGTAATGAGAGTCAGACACAAGGAGGGGGGGGTTGCTCCGAGGTGCAGGTTTTCCCCGAGCGCTGCATGAAGAGCAGTCGCAAGGAGCAGCCCTTCTCCCAGGGCCTCCCGCTCAGCCTGGCTTGCTCCTCCAGCGTGGACTTTCCCTTTTTTTTTTTTTTTTTAAACTTCTTGACGGGCATTTCTGGAGCGACCAATGCGAAACGCCCGCATCCTGTGGGAGAGGCGGTGGCAGCTCTGCGCGGGGCGCCCCGGGGCCACGGGAAAGCTGCATGGCGGCATGGTGAAGAGGAGCTCGCCGCCGGGAGCCAGAGCTCGAGGCTGCCAGGGCTGCGCTGCAGCTCGGCGACTAAGGTTTGCACGCTTATTTTGGGTGTGGGGGGGGTTATGGCTAAGACTGCAGCGTGGAGGGGTATTGAGGCTTCAGTGCGAATAACTGCTACAAAGAACAATGGTAGGAGAGCGGCGATTTCCCAGTTCCTCATTTCTGTCCCTTCCCCGCCAGGTAGGTAAGTTCAGGAGGGTTTTTTCTAGAAGAACCTGCTATACATGTTCGAAGCCGTTAAATGGAAAACCAGATGACTAAAAAGAGGTTTGCACTGGGCAGAGGGCAGCATTTGGCATCCAGGCAGCAGGACTGTGAGGCCAGCTCCGCTGGCCCGTCTTCCTCCCCCAGCCGCAGCCTGGACCGTGGTGGGATTCCCAGCTCCATCTCCCATGGCAGAAGTCTGGGGCAAGCCAGGGGTCCAGCCACCTCCGGGCCGGGAGGCTCAGCCCCAGGGCGCCTGGGAGGTCCTCGCTGGCGGAAGACGTGATTTCCCCACCCCAGCGTTACCCATGCTTGGTGGAAGACCGTGAAAAACCCTACTAGCAAAGTTTTCCCCTGGTCTTTTTGGACCAAGGACTTGCGTTTGTGTTTTCCTGGTGTTGGGGGCATGCTCGTATGCCCGCGCACATGGCGATCATGTCATTGCACCTTCGTGTGCGCTTTTAGTCTTCATGGCTATGCCAGGGTGAGGGAGCAGGCTCTGCCGCAACACGGGCTGGTTGCACATATGGCCTTCAGTTGCAGTCTCTTCCCTGACATTTCAATTTACCCCTCTAGCTCTGTTCCGCGACGGGCTCACTGAAGGTTAGGGAACTTCCTGGGAACTGTAAAAATAAGAAAGGTTATTTGCTCTTTCCAAACATGGATGAAAACAGGTTATATGTATGGCTGTTAGATCTAAAATTGGAAAGGCCGGGTTGGCAAGAAACAATTGATTTTTTCCCCTCGGTACGTGTACTAGTGCCTTTGTTTAGTGGGATTTTTATTTAGTGGGATTTCAACTCCATACAAACAGAGCTTGACACAAGTCTCAACAAGAAACTTTATTACACATACAGTAAAAAATACATGCATCTTTTACCATTTCCTTCCCTAAGGAAAATGTAAAAAGCAAAAATCTTAAAAAAGGTATAAGAAACTATAGCCCCTTAAATGCACCTGCACAGATTTAATATATTAGCAAAAAAAGAGTGTGGAACCTAGTAGAAAGCTGTTTATCAACATGCTTTAATGTTTAATGTACAATGAAAATAATTTCTTCTCAAAGGAAATAATTACCAAATGCCAAACAAGATTAAATTGGTAATTTAAATGAAAGCCTCCTGTATATTAAAACTAGTGGAAGTCCCTGAGATGTGGGGTCCAGTCTGGCAGCGCAGGCAATGCAGCTTCCTGAAGGCAGGAACAGAGACAGGCAACAACCATGTGGTGCCATCGCAGCCTCGCATCATTCATGCCGTTATGGCACGAATATTGGCACTGCCAGAGACCTAGAGAAATTGCTGGGGGTATTACAGCACAGCACTGCTAAGAAACTCCATCTTCTCTAATCTAAGAGGAAAGTCTCAGTCAAAATTTCCTTATTGTTAGATTTGACATTTAATTACTCTCTGTCTTACTGGTCCTAGGCTAACTATACTTTCTGACCTTGGCAAAAAAGATCAGCTTATCACCAGCGATTCATTCGGTCATTGGTTTGGATTTGGTGTTTTGGTTTACTATGGCTGCTCACCACACTACAGCAAATCTCCTCGGGACAGAAATTCCAAAGCATCTGATCCCATTGAATTTTCACCGTGACATGTGATTTGCTAATGCAGACAGCACACAAAATTCCAATACCAAAATACGTGCCACAGGATATAAATTGTACCTGGCTTCATGTTAGATCAAACAGCTAAAACTGGAGAAAAAAATCAATCTAGTTCTAAAATGACCACTTTATGAACATCAAAGATCAGCTTTCCTTTGCAACAAGCACCATCTGTTCAGCAGAACATGATTGTGCCTGCACACACACACAGAACACCATTCACCTATCAGGGACTGAATAAAATATTACAAGAGCTAAAGGTTGTTTTCACTTACATTTGAGGAAATTTGGAGTCAGTCTGGTGCATTGAGGGGCTATTTTGAATTTTAAATGATGCAGCTGAGCACTGGTCTGAGGTGATTACGGGGCTGATTGTGACTCCGACTTGACTCAAGTGTAGACTTTTCTAGAAGAGACCCAGCCAAAGGACCTCAGCATTTTTCATAAGTGGTGTAGGAACGGGCAGGGCTTTTGAGTCCAACCACCTCTGGACGAGACCCTGATTGAAACAGCAAATGAGGGCAAAACTCTTTCCTGATATTTATCATGGATGGGACCAATGGTTCATCCCGCCTGATGTGTGGCTGTTGCTGTGGTAGCTGGGCTCATCGTTTCCCTGAGAGGCTTGTTATTTCAGGTTGTGGTTCAAGCCACAGATCGGTTGGGTATTTACAGCTGTCACAAAAATGGCTTTTATCCTCTATCAGTTCTGCTTACACTTAGTATCGTTCCATTTTGTTGCTTCGTGCTCAAGGTTTCACTTCCTTTCGGCTAAAAGAATCCAGGGCTTGGTCCTGCAAGGCACCGGCAGGGCGTGCAAGGAGCCCCAAATGTCCTCCGCTCCCCTTGGCACCGGCGGGAGGCCTGCGTGCGCCACCCCTTGCAAAATCAAGCCCTGAGACAGAGTGGCGAGTCCTTCCTCTGAGAGAGTCTTTGGGGTATATGAATGGTGTCCAAGAGCCGGTTTTGGGAGCAGGGGGTACTAACCTACATGAGGGCTTGGCAGGAGGGGGGCATGCTGGAGAAGTTCAGATGGGTGCTCAGGGTCAGGGAGCTTCTCACCTGTCGTCTCCCCAGCATCGCAAAGGACCAGTTTGAGCTCCGCTCCTGGCTGTCGCACACAGAGGAGCATTGCTCTTGGCCCCCGCTTGAGCAGCGGATGATGTTGTGCATAATCCTACAGAGCGCTTTCCTGAACCGCTCCCCAGCAAAGACGTAGAGGAAGGGGTTGAGGCAGCTGTGCAGGAAGGCGATGCTCTGGGTGACCTGCAGCCCGATGTCCATCCAGTCGGCAGCCTGACAGCTGTACACGACGCTGGTGTACATCTTGATGGTTTTGACCAGCAAAACACTGTTATATGGGAACTGAGAGAGGAGGAAAGCAGTGATAATGGTGGTGATGATCTTCAATGATTTCTGCTTTTGGCATCTTTTGGCTTGAAGGAGGGTGTTGATGATAAGGGTGTAACAAATAACCATGACAAGGAGTGGGAGGAAGAATCCTACTGTGATTTTCAAAGCCAGGAGAGCAAGTCTGAAGGTCCTGTTGATGGTTGGTGGGTATGTCATTTTACAAGCTGTTATGTCACCAACTCGCCTACTTTCACTGTACACAATTTCTGGGATGCACAGGCTCACAGATGTCAGCCAGACGGCCAAGCACATGAATTTGCTCCGCAGGAGCCTTTTTTGCTTAGAATTTTTAGCTTTTGTTGCCTGGACAACAGTGACATACCTGTCAAAACTGATGCACGTTAGAAACAAGGTGCAGCCATAGAAGTTGATCTTATACATGCTGTTGACAATTTTGCACATGAAACTCTTAAAGATCCAGCCATCGGAGGCAGCTTTGGCCCAGAAAGGGAGGGTGAAAAGCAGGAGCAGATCAGCAATGGCCAAGTGCAGCAGGTACCGATCCATCATGCTCTTCCTGAAGCGGTATTTGCAATAGACAAGCACGACTAAAGCGTTTCCCACCGTGCCCACAGAGAAAACAAGCCAGAAAAATACTGGCAGGAAAGCTCTAGCAAACTGCCTGACCTGCCTCTTGTCACACGTGAAGTCGGTGTCGTTTAAAACGTTTCCAGCCGGAGACATCACAGTGCTGTCATTCTTATAATAATCCAGGCTGGTCTGGTCCTGGTGGGTGACCTGTAATGGAGCATCAGATAAATTTGTGTTGAAGAGGTGATTCAATAAAGCATAAATTTGGCCCTCTCCATGAGATGTAATTTAAGATTCCCCAGTATATCCTATTTTAGACAGAAAAGCAAAAAGGCTCCTGGTAAAGCGTAGTGCATTTCAGGCTGCTTGAAATGTGCCTGCACCCAACATCTAAACATCTAATCCTTGCTCCAAAGAGGCCAAAACACAGCTTGGTCTTTCTCCAGTAACAACAGCAAAAAAGTAGAGAGACATTGCCTGCTGATACAGACTGGTCTGCTTCACGGGCATCAGCAGAGCCCATGGAGGTCGCAGAGCTGTTGTACGCCACCTCTGCTGCAAACTCACGTGCAACCTTGGGGCCTGCCGGCGAAGGGGAAACGCAGGCTGCCAGGGCGTCAGCAGGAGCCTTTCCAGCAGTGCCATGGGCTGCTGGAGCAGACACTCGGTAGGGAGCGAACTTTCTACTGAGCTGCTACAAAACTCAGCCTTTAGAATCGGCCACATGCTGCTTTCACCTCCGACTAAAAATGTTTGAGTTTGGCTTCCGAGGTGGAGCCAGATGCTCTAGTGCACTTACTGTGGCTGCTATCACTATTTGCCTGCTGCTTTGGGTCTGTTCAGTAACAAACTCTTCACAAAAGGGCTGTTCCCAACCTCCAGCCCGCTTGGAGCATTAAAACGGCAGGAGGTGATAGCCTCACCTGTGTCAGACCATTTGCAGCACTGCTGATTTGGCATCTTGATACACATAACAAAATACATAATCCCACCCATAATCCCATAATTTTGGGAAGAGCTGGGGGAAAAGGGTTTGTATTAGTGCTATGGCAGAACTGCACTGTTGGCTCAGGAGAGCTAGAAAATTGATGAGGGCAAAAAGAGGGGAAAGAAACAGCAGGATTATACAACAATAAAAGCATATACAAGCGTAGACTCACTATGCTTGTAAATGCCATCTTCAGCCAGTCTCTACTCAGTCTTGAAGAAGGCCCCGTAACCTGGAGAGAGGAGATGGAGGGAAAACAAATGATTTGAAATAGCTTTGAAATAGAACTGTGACTCTTTTTTTAATGAGAAACCTCAGGAGGACTCATGGCAAGCTTTCTGAACCAAACCTTTGCATCAGCCCCCGTGCCTGGACCCGACCCTTTGAAATGTGTCTGGCAGGTTGAAGAATGAACCAAACTAATTCATGTTGCTGGTCTGAGTTTCTTAGATGTTTCCATTTTGTTAATAGACTGGCAGAAAATATCCTTAGTGCATTCAAGTTTACATTTAATGACATGATCTTCAGCAGCTTCTCTGTGCTGTGCTGGTTAAGTCCTTTGACTTGCTAGAGTCACTGCAATTTCATTTTTAATAAGATGTAGAGTCCCCAGTGCACACATTAAAAAAGAAAGTCATCTGAAAGCACCAAAACTTTCAAAAGATTCATGAGAATAAACAAAATATCTCTCTCAAATTGTCTATCAACTAACAAGGAAAAGTACCTGCCTTTAGTAGGAGTTTGCAGTTTTAAAATATTTGCATCCTCTGCAGTGACTGATTTTTCTATCTGCTCTGTTCTGCCTGCAACATGGCTTTGCGATCTTTGCATTTAACTGCCATGTCCATCACTGCTGGCCAGCAAAGCAGATCATTACGCCGTAGTAAACAAGAAAATCTGTTTTTTTACTGCTGTGGATGATTTTGGATTCAAGCCAGCCTACCGTCATAACAGGTGGCCTAGTGGGAGCCTGGTGGACATGTTGCAATACACTCATGTGCATTGAACATGTTGTGCACCGGTTTGCACATGCCAATGGCCGGGATTTAAGCCCAAAGAGAAACAAGACGTTGGCCCTGTCGCTGCTCCCAGGGAGCTGGATTCAGTCAATTAGCACAGGGCTTTCCCATTTCATCTGCACCTGCATCTTTGAAAACAGGTCAAATAACCCAGAGGTCGCCGCGCAGAGCCCAACCTCTCACCACAGCAGCAGTTGCACTAAACCGAACTTCTTCCAAGGGGAAATGGCCAACGCTCGCGTTCTGGTTTCCCTTCAGTTTCTCATGGGCGCTGACTAAAAACACCTTCCCCCCAGTGTTATTCGGGGTACGAATTAATCCAGCGTTCAGTTCACCTCCACGTCCTACATTATCGTTAGCCAAGTCAGCAAGTTCCCCAGCAAAGCCGGTTTCCTGGAAGCAGCTACTTTTAGGGACAATGAGCTTGTAGACGTGTAATTGTGGTTTTGTTACCCTCCGGCCTGAATCGCCTTGTGTCCCTTTGCCTGCTACGGGCGCTGAAGTGCATGTTTGCAGCACGTTTGCAGTGTTTTGGAATCTAGCAAAAGAATTTTTAAGCAGTTCTTTCCACCTAATCAGAAAAGATTTTGTTCCAAAAGCACAACTTTGAGGACCAATCTTTCCATTTTTTTATCTTCATGAAGCAACTTTAATGAATATGAATTATTAAGGAGTAAGGTTTGCAACATAAGTCCTCTGCAATAAAAAACATTAGTCTAGGCAGAGAGTATTTGCTTAAAAACAGATTGAACAAATAAAAATAGTCATAAGTATGTGCTCTATTAATTTTTGTATTTTCTATCAAGATACAAAACTATATGCATAATTATGTTGGTTTCAACCAATTTCAACTACTTATGTTGGTTCAAACCAAACCTGGAGTTTCAAGTACAGCTATGAACGCAGTATTCTGCTTTTAGCAATGACATCTGTACACTGTGCATAGTAGTTGAATTTGGAATATGCGAAATTCAAAGCACAGTTTCATTTGTCTTCTTTTTGAAGCAAACAACCAAGGAAGGTAAACAGCCAAACTCTACTAACGCTACAGCGCGGCTCAGAATTTACGCCAGCAAAAATACCTAAGTAGACTGAAAGAAATCGTCTGTATAAAGCTGATTGACTGGTAAATCAGATGTACCACAGGTAAATCCTAGGATGTAGAAATTAAGAGCAATCACAGCCGTGAAAATAGTGTATGCAAAGGATGTTGGAGAGTCTGTAGAAACCACCCCTCTCTCCAGCCGCGGGTGCACGTGACGGAACCTCGGACAGCAATGCCCTGCATGGAGTTGCCTCACTCCCTGGTCCGGCGGCCCCCGAGGGGCCTACCGACCCCCAGATTGGGCACTGCGGGGCTGAGGGCCCTGACCGCTTCGTAACGCCCGGTCTAAGCCACATCATGGCAAATCCAGATACTGCTGAAAATGCAAGCAACGCCTGTACCTTTGAGAAGCAGAGTCACAAAATCCTCCTCAATTCAGAGGATGCAGCACGCTAACCACAAAGGCACGAGCGCTTTGGGGTTTTGCTTTATTGTTGTCACTGCAGATGTTACAGGGTGTACTAATAATCACAATAATTTGATTTTTATGCTTTCATTTCGGATGTTCTTGTGAGCATTTGATCTTTTCCTACAGTGAACTTCACAGCACACTAGGAGTTGGCAAGCAATAGACTGTCCTTCGAGACAAGGAGGGACAGCTAATCAATCAGACTCAGTCTGACCTCTTTCTGCTTATCTTTTGGGAACGGTGTGGTTTAAGGAATCAATGAACTAAGTGCATGCCTCCTGCCTCTCAGCTGTGAGGCAACAGCAAACCCGACAAGCTCCATCCGCTGTAATTCGTTTGTTTGAAAATTCCTCAGTGAGTTGAAATCTCCCTTGAGAACCGTAACTGTCAGTGCTACCCTGCGCTCGTCTGAGGCACAAGGACGCAAAAGCCATCCACTGAAACTGAGACGTATCACATACAACTGAGTGGTGAGTGCAGCCAGCAACACGCTGTCATCTTGGTACTGATTCGCCTCCAGGACCTCTTTCCAAAATGTTAACGTAAAATCTGCTGAAAGGTGCAGAGCCAGTTTGGGTCACTGTGGGAGCTTTGCATGTCTCCACAGTGCCTATGTTGTTTTTTTTTTTTACTCTTGCAACCCACCTTAAATTGCAATAGAATAAAGTCACAGTAACAGGGGGAGTTTAATGACTAATGAGCTATTTTTGCAAAAAAGGCAATGTGTAAGCTGGTTTTCTTTCTACTGAAGCTGCATATGGAAAATGAACAGGGCCATGCTTTAGGTTATGCAGAGGAGGGAAGCAGGCACTCACCGGGGACTGTGGCTGCAGGGACATCGGTCCGGCTGTCACTCCCGTGGCTGCACAGGGCGCTGCTCTTTGCACCACTGGTTAAGCTTTGGGCTTTTTGTAGGCTGAGGTGGGTGTGGGCTCCCAGGATCCTAGCCTAACTAAACCTGTGACAGCCTGTTTTCTCTGTGGTTTGCATGGTTTAGGTGTCTCAAACACAGATGGCAATCTTCTCTTTTTTGTTTTTCTTTTCTTTTTTTTTTTCCTGGCAAGCTATTTCGAGAACGAAAGGGGAGACCTCCCCTGTTGGAATTTTTCTGCTCACATGCATGGGCAAGCCCAGGGCAAATCAGAGGCTACTCACAGTGTGGCCGTGTCCCACTGAAACACACTTTCACTGGGAAAAAAATAATCACAGAACAAGAATGGGGTCCCTCTGGGAGCCGGCAGTGTCAGCGCGGGAGGCTGAGAAGGGAGCAAGGAGCTGGTGCCCTGGTCCTGCCGCCTCCGAGCTGGCCCTCAGGCACAACCCCGCGGCTGCTGAACGCGGTGGCTTAACACAGCTCGGCGGCAGTAGTCGCCCCAGCAATGCTGCAGCTCCAGTGGATGTGCCTGGAGTCAGAGGGGCTGCTCCATGTGTACAGGATCGGGCGCAGGACACGCTCTGTCCCTCCACGGCCGGCTGTGAGTCCTGGGGCAGCCCTGCAGGCCCATGGCAGGGTTGGGAAATGCACGGCTAAACCCCTCCTGCAGAAGCCAGACCAGAGCCAGGCTACAACTTCTCCATAGTTTAAGCAAAATCAAAGTATGGCACCTTCAAGATAAAGGGCCAGACTATTCCTGCTGCAGGAACTGAGGAGAGAAAGGGCAGGACTGGAGCTAATAACTCTTTGCTAATAACTGAGAAGTCTTTGCTAGTGGTACATCTCGTGTGACAACCAACTGGAAGAGTGTAGCAGGAAAAATCTTGAAGAGGAAAGCAATAAGAATTTATAATAAATATATTAACTTGCACATTGTGTGTCTTCTTCCTGGCAGGCTGACATGCAAATTGCAGTGATTTAAATTCCCTTCTCTAGAGGAAGTCAAAACACCATGTTTTTTGTGTAAGTGCTGGATGCCATTCAGCTGTGACTGATGCTGGTTTGGCTCAAATTTCAACAAAATTTCAAAATCACAGTTCAGTTTCAGTTGTGATTATCAAGAAAACAGTGGTTCAGACCAGGTTTTGTATTGGGTTTGGCTGTCATTTGGCACGACGCTTCAACACCGGTAGCACGGTATCATGGCTTTGGGGCTCAGTGAAGCTGAGGGAAAGGAGGCAGTTATCTCATAGTCTTCCACTTTCAACTGCAAAATTTGCTCTAAGATTTCTGCATACCTTTAATAATTACTCATCATTCTGAAACTCCTCCTGAAACGCATGCAGATTTGTATGAGGTATCTTTGCCTTGCATATGGTCCCCTACAAAACAGAAAATCTTTTTCTGTCTTATCTCCAGAACTGGCTCCAGAGCATTTACCCCGATACGGTACTACTTGCTGGTTCTTCTGTCACATGCTCATTTCCTAGAAGAAAGGCACCAAGCGTAGGAAAGCTGTTACTGCTTTCTACCCATGCTCTAGCTTCTTTCGTTGATGTTGCAGGGATTTGCCAGCCTTCTGTGAAACAGAGCTGCCGGTGGAGAGGTGGGTATGTACTTCTAGAAGAGGCTAAGCCCACGTTGCCGTGAGCCCATCTGCATCGCTCGTTCACTGCTGCCCACCACAGCTAGCATGGGTCGGAGGCCGTGTGCAGGCTGGGCACGACTGTCTGTGCAGGCAGAGCTTTTCACTACAGCAAATATTCCCCAACTATTAGGGGAACCCCCAAGTAGCCTCCACCTCTGACAGGTGCCATCAACCCCTGAACTTTTTTTTCACTGATTTATTCTCCATGTATTTTGTTTGGCTGCAGCTGGCCCTATCCTCTCCAGTCTGCTTTTGATGCTCTCTGGAGAAATAATTTATTTCTCTCTTGGGCACTGTTCCAGAGTAAAGAAGCATCCCCAAATAGGGGTGGTCAACATGCTCTCCGAGGCACCTCCTTGCAACCCAGCCAGCCCCCCCGCACGCTCCCCTGCTGCACAGAAGCCCTGCGCAGAGGTTGGTCTGGCCGCGGGCATCGAATGGCAACACAGAGCTCCCTGGGGAAGCGAGGAGCCCGGCTCCGAGCAAGTCTCCCTCCTGCTCCTCTCACTCACTGCTCTCAGCTCTGCGGGTGTTTCTCCGTGGCTCCATGAGCACCTCAATGCAGTCACCTAACCAGGGCAGGACAGCGGAAAAGCTGGCCATGCGACCCTCCAACTCACCACAGCACTTTCACCCACATAGTTTAGCCCCACATCTCTCACTCCCATGAATAATTACACTAAATCACATATAAAAGACAGCAACACTTTTACAACAGGTGCCTCCCTGAACATGGTGGCACCCACCACCGTGGGCCATGCTCCAAAATGCTGAAAGCACGTTCTTCAGCGAGGAGAAGGAGGGAGATTTGCTCAGGGCCGGGCTCCTCGCCTCCCCAGAGAGCTGCCTTGCCAGAAAACTCCAGGTATTCCTAAATCTATCTTGCATTGTTATTACCAGATATTTTCCTGGTTTTAAATGTTTTAACCACTTTCTCTGCTCATCCCATCTTTGAGTGGCAGCAGTGATTTCCAAAAGGGCTCTACTACCAGTGTTACAATTGCAAGTGATTTCAAAGCAAAGGGAAAACACTACCCTTTGCTGCAGCTCCTATGGAAGTCAAGGGCAAATTCCATTTTGCTTTGGTTTAGAGAGTCAGAAATCTCCTTATTAACTGCTCAGGGGCACAACCCCGGCTCCCTCAGGTCTGTGGAAACCCATTGTAATAAGGCAGGAGGGCATGCTGAAGGAGCTGACTCCAGCCGGGCAAAGCAATTTCTGCTTTTACACCCTCTGCAGAGTAACCCTGGCCACTTCAACCATATCCAGACTCAGCTCTGGGATTAACTGGTTCCTCCAGGCTTTTGATGAAGCACTACAAAAAAATCAGCCATCGGCACAGAGTGAGCAAAGCAAAGGGCAATGCCTTCCTGGTTAAACCTGGCTGTGTCTGCAAGCCGGCGCAGAGCAGGTCTTCGCAGGAAGAATGTCACCTGCGCAAATCCCCCCATTTTCTCCCCCTTTCTGAGATGGAGTCCTTGTCCCTGGGTGCACAGGCCAGGGGAGGTACAGCAGACACTGGACCGGCTCCTTCCTTCCCATTTTGGAGGCACCGAGTGAGCCCAGTGGAGCTAATAGCACATTCAGCACTTTTTTAGGGCTTCTTTTTTTTTTTTTTTTTTTTTTTTTTGGGCAAAAGCCTGGAGTGCTGCCAGCCCATGTGCCAGCGGCCTCAGAAAGGCACCTTTCAACCTCCTTGCTCCAGGCACAAATATAATCTATAAAGATGAAGAACTTTCCCTCCAGGAGTAGTAGTAGGTTACTTAATTTACCTGATTCCTCTTCCTAGAAAGCATCAGGGGCATGTTGGAAAATTATTTTGAAACAACAGAAGATGTGAATTTGCAGGGGGGGGTGTGTTTTTTTCCGTCTGGCCTGCAGTTACTTTTCTTGAACTTCACCACTTTTTGAACTGTCAGAAGATAAATCTGTTTGGCCTGTTGGTGGTACTTAGGCTCTCTGTGCTCTTGGGGTTTCTGAGGACGCTGGTCTTTCGGTTCTCCCTGTCCTCCTGTTGTGCACCAGCACGGAGGGAAGGCGCCCTTGGGCTGGGACTTGCAGCGGAGACAGCTTTCGGAAAGTGTCTCTGGAAGGAAAAGAACTAGGAAGTGGATTCCCACAAGTCAGGATTTGCCTTCATGTAAGCGGTCTCCTGCCAAGCGTGTCCGACTCCAGCAGCTCAAAGAGGCTGGAGGGCTGCGCATTTCCTGAGGATAGCTGCAGTTCCCAGATAAAACCTAATGCTCCTATTAAGGGAAGTGCAACTGTAAAAGCACATGCGTAGCCTCTGGGCTCAGACACATGTTGCTGTGGGCTAGCAAATGACTGCCTGGCAGCTGATCCGTGGTGATGATCCCTAATTCAAGTTCGCTTGGCCCTTAGTGTAAGGCAAGGTAACTCAGAGTCAGGAGAACTCAATTAACTGTGGCGGTGTAAAGGCATGCCCATGGACAAATCCTCTGGTACGAAGTATCTTGACATCCTGTGATATCTTGTTAATGAATCGAGGTCCTCAGGTTCTGAATTTAAATGAACTTAACTAGATTTAGCTTAATTCTCCTTAGAAGCAAAGCAGTGGGCACAATTTAACCCACCACTTTGCATAGTTAGTTCCATTTTCCAAAGGGTCCCCAGGCAGATGAACCTCTAGAGTAGAGCATGGGTGGCTGTTAATCCTGTTAATTATTTTTCTGCCACATGCCATTTATTAAGTGAGTGTCATTGATAACAATGGCATTCTTGCCCACATCAGTGGCAACAGAAGCAGGCTTACAGTGTGAGCATTACAAATCTTCTTGACAAATTACTGCCTGCTAAATTGTTCCCTGTTTGCATCCATGTTTAATGCTGCCCATGGTTAATAAATTTCAAACCAAAACTAAGACTACAGTGTGGTCAGCTCTTGGGATTCTATCACGCACTGTGCAATAACTTATGATTTCCCTCCAGCTCAAATAATTATGAAATTGAGTCTCTCCTTTCCTTGCAAATATATTTCTTTCATGCTCACTAAGAGAACTTGAAAGTGTAAAACTTACAGGTTTAATGGAAGTCGGAAAATAAAAGAAACTATCATTTCTTATGCCTTTTTTTAACATCGGGGTGTTTAACACACAATTTAGAGATGATTTTTTGAACTCCTCATTTAGTCCATGCACTAATGACAGAGATGTACTTGCTTTGATGCATTAATCAGGTGCTGGAAATATTTTGCTGAAATAGAACAAAATCTAGGGTTACACCCTCTTCTGCGGCTGACCCAGAAGTTTCATTTTTTACGGTGAAAACTGCACTGTGCTTGCACTAAACCTGACTTAAAATATACTCCCTCTGGAAAAAAAATACTTATTTTCCCCTCCACAAGTAAAAGACAACATTAATCTGCTTCTCTCTGAGCAGGCTGTTTTTGCAGATTTAACAATGCCTTATTTGGTCTGCTTTGGAGAGGATGCGACTGCGATTGGTTTGCCATCCTCTATGAGGAAGATATTCGCAATCTGTGAGATCAATGTCCTATTGTATGTGACCAAATTATGTCATCTAGGAACAGAAGACATCTACTGTATGGATTAAAATACATGAGGCAAGTCATAGAAGTGTAGGACTGGAAAAAGGCAAAAAAAAATCATCTCAGCTATTCTCTTCTTCCCCCAAAGGGAGACAAGACTACTCCTGGTGAGTGTTCTTCTATCTTGCTCTCCACTGAATAGGGTCTTATATTTGAAAGCAGAGAAAAGATGACTATGTAACATCATCATTCCCATCCTAGATATTCCCAAACACTTGGGAGTTCCCAAAATCAGGATTCTGTAGAGCTTTTCAGCATTTCTTATTCCCCCAATAATGCAACTTCAGTCAGATTACTTGCTTATGTATACTATGCACTAAGGTATTGGCCTGGACCGCAGAATCTAATCCTAGGATTTACTTTTCTCTGGATTAATTATGTCAACGGAGAGCAAGAGGGAAAGAGATCTAATGAATAATGAGTTGTATTAGGCGTCTGGAGACCTGGATTCTGTGCTGTCCATTACCCCTTTTATTTTCTGTTTGATCTTAGGAAAGTCTCTTCATTTTTATGTGCCTCAGTTGCCCCTGTCCCTGCCCCCGTAACGCAGGAAGTATAGCTCCGCATCTGAGCACTGTGCCTTGTTTGTAGTGCACGCTCTCCAAACCCTGAGCTGAAAACAGCAGTGACTTTGCAAGTGTTTCCTGGGATGTCCATACCAAGCAAACAAAAGGGCATTGTTATTCCCATTTTTCGGGTGGTGTACAGAGTGCTGAAAATGATCAAAAATGTTTGTAAGTTCAGACAGAAATTTTGAGATGTTTAAGACTTGCTCAGTTCTTTTTTAAGGGTACATTGTGTTTTTATAAACCCCCACCCCACCCAATTGCAAGGGGATGTGCACACAGCATGTCTATAAATCTGATTCCAGACCTCACATGCTGAGTCTCTAGAAAACAAGGTATGTGCAACCAGAAAGCACCCGCAAACACACTGGTTTGACCCCTAATGTTGCATGAGGTTTCTATGATAGACACCTGGTTAGATTCTCCTGTGGACAGCCGAGCTACCCTGCTCGCAAGGTGCTGTTTCTCTCTCTGCAAGCCAGCATTCACTTCCAATTCTTACCACAGATGAGGCAAGTACCTTCCCGTCAGGGCCAGCTCAAGGCTTCTCAGCAGGCTAGGTGGAGCTGAGTATTTTCTAACCAAGACCGAGGAGGAAATGACAATAGCAGCAGGCTATCTTAGCCCCACTGTACCTTCCGCTCCTTACCAGCACTGAGAAAATGTGCTAAGCCAAGGCTGCTCTGTGAAATGGAGAGGAAAGGATGGGAAGGACAGGCTGTCTTCAGCTGCTCACTGTTCAGCCAGTGACCTGCACGTCCTCCCTCTACTTGCTCCCCCAAGACACCCTCTGCTCTGTCTGACACAAAAACCTCGACATAAGTCAACCTTGGCACCTTCACCTGCCAGCTTCACTCACTGCCCAGCTCAGTCCCTCATATGTACTGAATAAGGCAGAGTCTTGGGAGAGAAAGAAACGGAGTATTTCATCCAACTTTGTTCTGAGCTCAGCCAGCACCTTTTTAAATAGAGCAAGCCGAAGATTCGATGTGGAAAGCCATCTCAAAGTGTTACTTACCGAAATGTCCAAAAGAAACCCCTTGGATAGTTCAGAACTGTATTTTCACCAAAAAAAAGTCAGTCAAGAAATGTAGCCTGACTGAGACTTTCCCTGGGGAAGGTTTTGGTTTAATCTGAGCTTTACTCTGAGCACTGTCATAACATGCAAATATGCAAGAGTAGGTTTGTCCTCCCTCTATTGTATATCAGATCTGGCCAGTGTCACTATGTCACTGGAACCTAGTTTGTATGGTTGTTTTGTAGGTAATGATCCAGATCTGGTCATATCTTTCAAAGCAAGGCTGTAGAGAGGCATTAATTTTGCAAACAGCTGTGCCATCTCCAGCTGTTGCTCACCACCCCTCTCCTCGCCACGGTTTTACTTCTGGAAGAGCAGTCCCTAATCCATTTCAGGATAAGACAGCCAGTTTAGATTAAGCTGCCACTGCAGATAATGTGAGCTAGCTGACTTTTCCTGAAGCTAAAGATCACTTTATCCTCCTTTATCACTCTTGCCATCCTTACACCATTACAGCTGAATGGAAATAATACCTGGGCTGTGGCTGTCAACAGACAGGTCTGCTATCATCCTCAACCTTCAATGCTGTCACCAGAAAATAATATTTGCCTATCACTTAAAAGTCTCTACCTTCTTTATTTTTGCTTTTTAACATAAAAACGTGGCTGAGAACTGAGTTCAAAAAGCCACTTGATGACTCACTTCAGTTGTTACCACTTTTCCTAATGCTTAGTCAGAACTGTATTCCTCTGCCTCTGCCTGTTCTTTTGACCCCTGAAGAAGTGTTTCCTAGGAGTTTGGACCACTATTATGTCAACAACATTTTTCAGACAAAATTTGCCTGAAAAAATAAGTCAGGTCTCAGAGAAGTCCAACGTGCAGAGACACAGACAAGCACATATGGTCAGAGACAGCTTTGGAGGTGCCAAATGATACTATAGGAGCAGCAAGAGGGATAGATATGGGTGAAAGCTCAGTGATCTAACATACAGGTAAAGGCTACCTGTAACTTATTACACATCCTAATCCAAATTGATACGTGGTGTATCAGAAGGTTGCTAGGGCTCTGTTTTGAGGAAAAACAACTTTGGGGGTGAGGCCCTAAAAAAAGGTCCAAGGCTAAAGCAGGGGAGACGCTGTCCCTCTACCACCCTGGCCCTGATATGTTACCATCAGCATGAGGAGCTTGTTATCCTGGGAAAGAGTCAAAATAAACCTCTTTTCAGCAAAACAGCCACTCCACCACAGTACTGGTGGTGCCCTGGGTAAAGGGCTAGGTGCAGTCCTCTTCAGGAGTTACAAAGCATCACAAAACCATTCCCCTTAGCGGGACCCTGGCAAACCTCATGGAAGATGTGGTGGCAAACAAAATAGTCTGACTGGAGGCTTGTGATAGGATGCCCAAGGAAAAACCCAGCCCTGACTCACCGATCTGCATCTCACAGCAGTTTTACGAAGGCTCTTTCAATCAGTACAATACTGAAGTGGATGGAGAAAGCCCCATGCAACATTTAAGCTGGGAGCCATTTCCAGGAGAGAAAGTGTGCAGCCTGTAAGAGACAGCATCTAGCAGTAAAGCAGGCACTTCAGTCACCAATACGCTGCTTTGTAGGATGCTGTGGGTCACAGTGTGTCTGTGCCTTTCTGCAGTCAGGAGTATGAATAACCAGAATTATGAGGTGGTTTCTTGTTCACACTTGCAGCCGTTTAAGACCTAACATCAGGGAGGGAGGGACATCAAAATACAGATTTGGGGTTTTTTTTCTGACCTGTCCCTTACAGCAGTTACTTTCACTGGGACAGAGTACAGGCCTGTGGTTTTCCTCAGTGATAAGCCATATCATTTAGCCTTCATGCAAGACTTTGGGAAGGTGTAGCAGGCAGGGTGTACCTGAAGGTGGCTTTATCCTAAATTTAATGGCCCTGTCACACTGTGAACGATGAGCTATTCATTTTCTGAAGGACCTCATGTTAACACACTAATGCTCAGACTGTGATTCAGATTGGCAAGGAGCTCATAGAGCGTTCTAGGAAAAGTTATCCTCTAGATTAGAAAATACGTCGAAACACAGGACAAAAAGCCTTCTGAATCCCAAAGAGAGAAAAAAAGGAATCACCAGAAAATGCTAGTAAAGTAGCTAGTATTATGAATGCACAGAACAGCATGTTTGCTTCAGCTGGCTGAAAGCCACAGTGTAGCTACCTGGTCAGGTCAGCCCATGCTTCCCCACCCTTGGCTGCTTGCTTCCCACTTCCATGCCACAGTCGCCCTCATTTCTTTTTCAGAGAAGCTGACACTATAATCCAGATCACCAAAATAACCCATTATTTTTCTTTCTGTAGTGTTACTTTTATGAGAGGTCATCACCTTCTCTTCTACCCACAGAAAGAAGTAATTGAAGCACTTGGGAACTCCCAGATAAAAGGACTGAGCAGTATCGAGAGCAAAGTTTGATCCGTGGCTGCAAATGGCTGTAAGGGCCAGCTCATTTTGCAATTCATCACAGGTTCTTCTGTATCCTCCACCCACTACAATAAGCCACACTGTGGTTACAAGATACAAAGCTTGTGAAAATCCCTGTGTTACTGGAGGGAGAGGAGGGAGGTAGGAGGAAGAGCCCCATTAACAGATGAAGTGCTGCTTGCTCCGTTCACACCATCCCACAGAACCCCAGAGTAGAAAACTGACATTTTGCTTCACAGCACAGAAATTTTTCCAAAAGCTTCTCTCCCAGCAGCCCGTGAAAGGTTGATTGTGGCCCAAGGAAACAGGCTTTGCTTCTTAGGGTCCCCAGGAATTTGCAGGGCAAGCAGAATGGCTTCCCACGTATATCTATATGTGTATCTACTTATGTCCCTAAACAGTCTTTGGTGTGCAAAAATTAGCTTGCAAATTGTAGAGGCAAGCCAAAAAGCCAGGTGAGACGGGACTGAGAAGTGAGATCTCCTTAGGTTGTACCTGTAGGCTTGCTGCCATTCTTTTTTAACATATTTAAGTCAGGCTAAAATGGTATAGTAGGATTGCCTCCATCTAGGAGTAGAATCAAATTTGGCATCCTGTATCATCCTGCCAAACTCACTGTCGTGTCATGGGAGCAACCTGGCCCTGTAGACCACAGATGGTTGTGAAGAAGTTTCCAGTGGAAAGTCAGTGAGAAAATGAGCAACATTTTCACAGTACTAGAAATAAGTGTTACCATTTTGACTTCAACCTTTTAGCAAGCAATACTTTCACAAAAGGCAAAGCTATTTTGAGCTCTGAAATAGAAAAAGAAATCTACCAAAGAAAACCTGCTGCTTCTCAGCCAGACTGTTTTTTTTTCCCTCATAAGGAATTATGTGACTACAGAACTATACAGAAAGACTTAAGCCTGAATATGACTTGCAGCAGTGTTGGGCTAAATGCAACACAGTTGATTAAGGCTGGAAAAAGCTCAGCAGATTGCCTCTGCTTGGTTTACAAGAATAAATCATGCCTTCTGGTAGCTTTTCATCATTTGCATTGGCTGTGCTTATAGCTGAATCAAATATGGAGACAAATGCTTTTGAAAGAATGTACTGTGGGTATTGCTAGGCAAGTGATTAATCGGTGTGGGGGTTGCAGGCTTTTTCTTTTTTCAGCTTGTACTGTTCCGCTAAAACTGTTTACTGGCTTTTAAAAAGGAAGCTTAAGGTAGTGATAGGTTTTACAGGTCACACAACATTAGTATGGGGTGTGGACCATGCAGAGTGATCTGTGCTGTGCAGCTAGCTACCTCAGAGGCCTCTTGTCATGTCCTATTCCAGCCGATCCTAGTCCAGGAGGCCTCTGTGCATGCTGACATTGGACAGAGCCAACCCCCGGCATGCAGAGGGTGTTTCTGCCACCTGCATGTGAAATTGAGGGTGGTCAGCAATGGCACAGTTCAGGCTAAATCTCCTAGCAATAGCTGACCGATACAGACACAAGCTGTTGAAGATGCTGTGGCCTGGGGCATGTAGATCTGGTCTGAGTGGACTGTATACCTGCAGCACAGAGACAGACAGGCACTGTTCAGTACTAAAACCTCCTGCTCCAACCGCTTTTTTGCCAGACCTCTCTGCCAGCTGGCTTTCTAGTGTTTGTCTGTAGCAGAAGAGCCGGTGCAAGCCTTCCCCATTTCCCCCCCATCTCCAGGCTAAAGAAGGAATATACCTAGCCTACTACTACTTGGTAAAACACAACTCCCAGGAGACTCTTAAGAAGACTACATGCTCCAGCTAAGTATTTTTACAGTATCAACAGAATATTGTAGCTGTAAATAATATTCCCACAGTTCGCAGAAATATTCAGCCTTGCTCTGAATGTTTCTAAGCTTCTCATCTCAATAGCATTTTATAGCAAAGAGATCAGTGGGCAATTTTATATAAGAAAAGCTCCTTCATTTATCAGCTTTAGATTTGCTGCCTCTGATTACATATAGTATCCCCATAGTTCAATATTGTGAGTGCTTGACTCATTTTTGTCTACCTTTTGTTATTTAATGTGCCCCTAACATGTTTCATTTATTACTCACTTATTTCCTTACCAAGTGCTCTTTTTAAATCTCTCTTCATATGGAAGCAGTACCACCGTTGCAATAATTTTTATTGCCCATGTCTGGATTTCTAGTGTAACTTATTTGAGATGGGCTGACCAAATCTGGATTAGATAGACTAAGCGAGGATACACCAATGATCTATACAGCAGAACTAAGGTATTCTGCCTGATGTTCTCTATTTCTTTTTAAATAGTATACATGGTATTTTTTAGCAACTGCTCTACTTTGAGAAGATGTTTTGTTGAATCCATAAGATCTACAGGTTTTTCTGGAATAGTTAAAGCTGCTGTAGAATTATGTATTTTACATTCTTTCTTCTGTTCCCGGTTATCCAGCAATCCTCTCTGAATTCTATCTCACATTATGTTGCCCAACCACCAAGTTTTGCTCATTTTTTTCTAAAATTACTCACATTCCTTTATAACAATGAGTAACAGAAGTAACTTCATGTTATGTAGAAAGCTCACCCCTTTACTTTACACTCATTCTTCCTGGGTACTAATGAAAGTATTGATGTGTCAGAAATCTTCACTCTCTTCTATATTGCAATTGAGAACTTGAAACTTACACAAAAGTAGTTCAAGGCTAACATTAGAAGAATTATCTTAAAAGCAAACAGAACACCATAGGCACCTAAGTGAGGAACAGACTCACAGTGATGGACTGATATCATATATTATTGATTATACGCGTCAGGCTTTGTCAACTTCCAGGAACAACACCAGTGAAAATGCACATAGCCTGGTGTAAACCATCCACATCCTCACTATAAGCAACACAGGCTGCTCTTCAGCACCAGGTCTATCCATACGCCCTAAAGGCATAGCTGCAGGGTCCTCTGCCCTAAACTCAATCCATAGGTGGTAGAGACATGCTGTGACACTGCTACACAGTCCTAAAACAGCATGGCCATGTCCTGACTGGGGCATTACCCACCTCTAAGGTTCAGGCTGCCTGCCTGCCAGCTGGCTCTCTCTTTTCCTTCCATGTCAGGCTGTGGGACACACAGGACGCATCACCTTGCCTTCTGCTCTCCCTCCGTTAGCTCCTCACCATCTGACCAAGAGCCTGGACACATCTTCCCAGACAGAGCTTGCAGACTTGGTGCAGAATAGAGAAATAGATCGTGAGAGTAAGAGAACAATTTAACTATGATGTGGATTTTCATAGCCATCTGCAAGCCAACTTAAAAGCTGGGGGAAAAAAAGTGGAAAATAAAAATGAAGAAAATGTATAGAAGCTGTGAAAGGGAGTTTTAAACTGTGTTTATGTAAGAGGTCATCAGTACAAAAGCTTCTTTAATCAGCATGCTTATTCCTTCTGTCATTCTGAGACACTGGGCTCAGGCAGTTGCTTTTGCTGCACCCTCTGGGGGCAGCTATATTCCTTTGCTGACAGCAAGGCACCTACTGCTGAAATAAGCTTGCCATTTCAGCCCAGAACTACAGAGTTGTCTATAGGAATTCCTTTGCAGCACAGAAAGGAAGCCAAACTTCCTGATTATATCAAAATTGTAATATACAAAGGTAGAAATTTCCATAGCAGCACTTTACTACTGATGAGCCATAAAATGCTTTGCATATACAAAGTGCTTTCGATATAAGAATCTAAAAGCATTTTTGTGAAATCAGTAAGCTTCCAAACACCTCTGTTGAGTATCTGAACAGAATCATGCCTATTTTCCAGAGAAAAAAATGAGGTAGAGTAATTTGTTCAAGCTGACGCAGCAGAAAATTAACGGATATAAGTATATGAGTAAAGATCCCTCACTTTTAATTTTGAATCGGTGTGTCAACAGCACATGGGAACAGAAACTCTCTGGCACTTTATGTAGTCTTGGGCAGGTATTTATTCTGTAAGTATCTTAATTGCTTGATCATAAAACTAAAACAGATTAAAAGTACAATCACATCAACAGATCAGTGAATTCGTGATTATAATATATTTTGAAGATAAAACTATTGCAATAATTGCAAAGGGCACTCAGATGAATCTAGTAAATTTTACATGCAACTAGCAAGTGTTGGTAATAGGCATACTATAAACAAATAGGCTAGATTGTATAATATCTAATTTCTACCATGTTTACAAAAAACCTGTAAAACTTGTATTTTTTACTGCTTCGGTGTAAATACAATGAAAAAGGTATTGTCTAACAGATTATTACCTGTAAATAAAGCCCATTAAAGTTGATTTTTAAAGGCCTAATATAAATAAGAATCTGATCCTACTTCTTTTACGTTTTTTAAAATGTTTCAAATGTCCACATGCACGTGCTGTTGCTGGGAAAATACTGCATTTGCTTTATGATTGTATTTTGCATCTGGTTTTAAAGATAAATATCACTGTGATTTCTGTTTGCTGCTTTGGTTTTGTGTGTTTCCTTTATGGAACACGATCTTAACTAACCTTAGGAGTGTCCAGGTTTCGGTTTTATTAAGCACTAACCAAAATGCATACATCTGTCCAACACTAAAGCACTATAAACACTATAACACTATAAAGCACTATGCACAAAGATCCTTAACAGTTTCAGGTTCGTTCAAATATGTGCTATTAATCCATGGCTGTGTGAGCCAAGAATTCATTGTGGCATCTATCAGAAGATACTCCAACAGGATCTCATTCTTCACTCTGTTACACCAGAGTGAAATCAGAATATTATGCTAGAGAATCAGAGGTATTAGGCTTCAACAGGATTACTTCAGTAATGTGAACCACATCAGACTGAACGTTTGTAATCCGTCATACAGTAGCACTGACTGCAATAATCTCAGTGCAGAAGAGGGCTCTTAAACAAAACTGGTTTACCAATTATCAAGGTCACAAATGCTCACCTGCTTACCTTTTCTATTACAATTTTAAGAGGCCCCCATTCATTTTACTCACTTCCATCCAACTGCCAGCATTTCTGTCCCCAGTATGCTCTGCATGCCTGCACAGTTGATGTGGCATTCAGCACAGTGGAGGTTACTGATACTAGTTAGAGATGAAATAGAGACAATGGAGGATAGAGGTAGTGGCAAAACGGTACATGGCCAAATGGACCAGCTACAGACAGGAGAGAAATTTGGTGACAGGTCAACCTTCCTGCTAACCACAGCCAGTTCCCAATGCCTATGAAGGCTCTGCCCTTCTTAGCTGTGTGCTTTAACTGAGATTAAAATCTTCCTCCAGCAAGACTGAAATGATAACCATTTTTGCAAACCTCATCACTGATCGTGCTTGTTGGGCAAGATAAACAGCTCTGCCCCAAATTCATGCATGCCGGGCACCAGGCTGCCATTTTCTTCCTTCCAGCAGTAAGGTGCCTAGACCATGGGCCACTGAAGCTACCTGGACACAGCTCTGCGGGCAGGGGGCCCCCAGGGCACTTGGGGTCTGGGAAGTCTCTCTACCGGGCCAGCTGCCCTGCCCGCCTGGGATTTGAGGTAAACGGAGTAACCTTTATGTACTGCTCACCAAGACAGCAGAACCTGGAGGCGACTGACAGCTTAAAGAAAAACAAAAAATACAAAAAACATCTGACGTTGCAAAAAGAAAAAAAGAGAAAAAACACTCGCACAACCTCCCACCTCTGTTTGCTCCAGCCTCTGCCTGCCCCCATTTCCAGCTGAGGCGAACGAAGAGCAGCGCAAAACCCAGCGGCTGCAGACCAGGGCCCCAGCAGCCCTGCTCGCCACACCGGGCGGGAAGGCGCTCGGGCTGCAGGCGCCCTCCTCGGGCAGGAGCACGTTAAATTCCCCACAGGAGACCCCCAAAACCAGCCAGGGCTGCGGCGAAGTGCACACGCGCAGGCGTTGAAGCCGTTGGAGGCGATGAGTCCGTGCCGAGCGCGAGCTCGCGGGGGGGTCTGGAGCGGGGGGCAACGGCGGTTGGCCTGAGAAACGGCCGCGGCCACCAGCCGAGGCGGAGGGGCGCCGGGGACGCGGCTGCGCGACGCCGAGGGGCAGAGACCAGCGCGAGGCACGTGAGCGCGCCCCCGCCAATAGGAGCGCAGCGAGGAGGCTCGCGAGGCTTCGTTCTCTATGGCAACCGTCACCCCGTAATCAGCCGTTAGCCCCTGTCGCCCCAACCGTCTCCTCAGCACCGGCGCCATGGTGAGTAACGGAGCTGCCTCTGGGCCGGCAGTTCCGCTGGGCGGAGGGTGGCGTCTCTCCCTTTGCTGGCCTTGCTCCACACGGCGGGCCTCTTCAGCTAGCGACACGGAGTACCGGCTCTGGCGGCCGCCGTCCCGGGAAAATGGGCTCCTCACGCCGGCGGTGGACAGAGCCCCGCTGAGCAGCGCCTTAGTCCTGAGGAGGCCCTCACTGTCTGTCGCCTCTGGGGCTGGGAGGGCAGCCCGGCTAAGGCCTGTGAGGGAGGTGTGGCCCTTCGTCGTGCGCGGGCCGCTCGGGGGAGTTGCTGCTGCTCGCGGTTCTGGGTATCTGTCTCACCTCTGTTGGACTCTGCGGAGACTGGTGGTGTTTGAGGTTTTTGCAGGATCCGATGGCGCAGTTGCTTAACTGGAGATCAGCATAACTGACCTAGAGATCACGAATGGCTTTGGCTTGACTTTATTTGTTTATTGGTTTAATTTGCCTTTGTAGCAGCTTTCTGGATTCTGAGGTTTCAGCACGGGCGTTAGCTTCTTTCTTTCTTTCTAACTGGAACGAATAAAAACTTTTCATCTAAAGAAATCCGAGCAACAACAGAGTATAAATTGGGCTTCTCAGGCGATCTCATTTGCAAGTACTGGGACTTTGTGGGAGATGCCAGAATTGCAGCCATATCATGAGAGTTTGTTTTATTAATGGCTATTGCTCTTTGCTAGACTGCTTTAAATTCCAAGTGGTCTGGATTTGTGCTCACGTTTTCAGTATTATTCATCCAGGTGTTACAGTATTGCATTTATACATGAGCTACTCTGAGCAGTTGTATTAATAAGGATTAAGCAATCACATTACTTGTTTTGACTGAGTTGCTGTCTTGCTGCCTCCAGCATCAGCAGTGCTAGCTCAGTACGCTGGAGTCAACAAAATAGACTTCACCTTTGGTTGCACCAGCTTGCCAGGGACTGTGATTATAAACTCCCATTCATGCCTTGTGAAGATTGTGTTTCTTTGTGACTGGTGCTGCCTGCACTAGCAAGATTTAATCTAACATAATTTGCCATGCAGTACTCCTCCATGTGAAATGCAGACATACATGGAAGTGCTAATTAGCTAGATCTAAAAACAGTTCTTTCTTAATTTGCCCTAAAAATCTTTGTTTCTGGGCAGTAGGCTGATAAGAAACAAATTTCGATTATCACTTAAGATTACATGGGAAGTCTCAAGATTTTACATATAAGCTAACAGAGAAACATAACTTACTTTCCTGTGTATTTCTTTTAGTACGTCTTTAAAAGATAAAAGATAAATACGGCTGAGTTATACACGTGTACATACAATACAAAGAAAACTTTATCCAAGAGCTTCCTCTCCCCTACAGTCGTTCTGATTCTTTGTAGCCTTTGCCTTTACCCCTGATTGTCTCTGCTCCTGATTTTGTATGACTTTTCTGAGGGTATTGATTATCTGCGGATTTATTTTGAAGTACTGGTACTTTTAAAGGGGTAGCGCGTATGTGAGTTATGCAGGGGTTACACATGTGAAAATATGGTAGTTTTCTAACATACTAGTAAACATGATAACCCTTTATAAAAGCAAGCATGGAAACGAATTGGAGGGCAATGCTTCACAATACTAATGTTTCTTTTCACTTATTTCAGTGTGTGAATCTTTATGCTTATCTCCTTGTCCATAGGCAGAGCTAGGCCTTAATGAGCACCACCAGAATGAAGTGATCAACTATATGCGCTTTGCTCGTTCCAAGCGTGGCCTACGTCTAAAAACAGTGGATTCTTGCTTTCAGGACCTTAAGGACAGCAGGTACCATGAGGAGGGCACTGTATTAAGCTAAAAATTGCAGGGAGCAAGAATTGAGAAAAATATGTTAGTGACAGTTGTAGGTTTAATGCTTGATGGGGTGACTTTCTTTGGACAGTTTATATGTTCTTACTGAGGAAGAAAGACCCAATAATTTTTCTGAATGTTACAAGTCAAGCCGTTTTAAAACTAAGTTGTTTGAATCCTTAGGAATTAGCATAGAAATAGCATGACGTTGATTTATGTATTACTTCTTATGCCTAAATTTGGTACAAGACTCTAAATGGAAGTTATATTTCTGTTTATAATGTTTCCAAGATAAAATGTAAATGGATTAACAAAATTACTTGTGGCATTGTCGTCTAATAACTACTGATAGCAGATGGTTTTAGAAGGACATCGTGTTATTTATAAGTGATACTTGATGTAGTGAGGTCTCGTATAACAATGCAAATTGTTATCTTTATCGTATATGACCCATGTTGACTTTTCTGTTTAGACTTGTTGAGGAGACCTTCACCGTTGATGAGGTGACAGACATGCTGGATGGATTGCAGACTGTTGTACATAGTGAAGTGGAGTCAGAACTCATAAATACAGCTTACACCAATGTTTTACTTCTGCGCCAGATCTTTTCGCAGGCTGAAAAATGGTACCTTAAGTTACAGACAGACATCTCCGAGTTGGAGAATCGGTAACATATATTGGACTATAGAGAACCTCTTTCAATAATAAGAAAACTTCAAAGTATTGATTACTTATATTCTTTTCCTAACCTTAGAAAGTTATTCTTTTCCTATTGTATCAATGATAGATTAGTGTCAAATCTTCTGTCTATAAATGAGAGATAAAAGTGAGATAAATGATACTTTCAAATTTGTCATGGAAAATGTTTTATTTGTGAGTAATATTCTTACTTGAATTAATCAGTTAAGAGCAGGTGATAGGATTTAAATATAAGCTACTTACATAATAAAAGGTTATTAATCAAATTGAAGACTCTAAATCTTACAATTTTAATACGTATACCATGCTACTGCATGACATTGTCCATTGCGTTTATTGTATTTGCATGGAGTTTCCTCCTGTACTTCTAACAGGAATCTTTTACACAATAAGGACCATAGCATGAGCCTGGTAGAATGTGTTTCATGACATAGCTCATTCAGTAAATGAATGCCTCCCTTTATTTTTCTCTTCAAGAGAATTGTTGGAACAAGTTGCTGAGTTCGAAAAGTCAGAATTTACATCCTCAAACAAGAAGGTAGAGTTTTATTTTAAAATGTCATAATTAAGTGCCATGTGGAGTCAGGAGTGATGTTTAAAATAACTACTTAGTACTGTCTCTTTGTGTTTTAAGAGAAAAAAATATTTATTCAATGTAACCTTTAAAGGTCTTCAAAAAGTAGCAGTTTACAATTCAGGACCAAGGCTCACACTGAGTTGCCTTGGCTGTTTCTAGACTGGGGATTCTGCACACTCCGAACATGCCTCCTAAGCCTGATCCCAAAGTCACGTAGACCAGGGATGCGTTGGAGCATCTGCTCCTGGTTCCCTTCCCTTGGAAACTGTGGTAAAACAAGCACAAGTGGATGTCTGGGCATTGTCCCAACATGAAGCTGAGAAGATCCCACAATACAGATAGAGCTCTAGCTTATCCTGTGTGATTAACATTGAATCTTATTTGTTTTGTAACATAAATATGTATATAATTAATACAGATAATAGTTGAGTACTTTATATATATATATGTGTATGTGTATATTTTGAACTATTTACATTTTTTTGACTTACAGTCACTTAATTTTTTTCCCCTAACTCTTCTATCTTCTGCTAGTTGCAGCATCAGAGCTCTTTTATTAGTTTGAATTTTCTATTTGCGTGCAGTACTTCTGTTTAATCTTTAGCTGAAAGTGAATTGTATAATGTGGCTATATATAATTTAAGGGCCAGGCTACTGAAAATGAACTCAGAATGAAAGATCATTCATTTGCTTTCCAAAAGAAAGCAGAATTGATTGGCGATAGTTATTTTACAGCCTAAAAGAATACTTTTCTTCCTCTGAGCATTTTGTATTGTTCTTTTTTTTAATCTTTTTTTTAATTTTAATTTTATCATCACTTTAGCCCAGTGCAGATCTCATTAAGCCAAAACTGGCTCCATTAAATGAAGGTGGGTCAGAGCTGCTAAACAAGGTAAGAATTTCTCTCTTGATGCAGCTGTAGTTGATGACTGTTTTGCCTATTCAGCTGAACTGGAAAGCTGTACAGTAATATTTGTATAATATATCTTTTGGTATTCAGCAGTCAGTGTAATATACAACAGAATGTGAAGTGAAATGCTAATAAATTAATAAATATTCTAAAGTACTATTTATTTATTGCTTGGTTATGGCCTCTAGCATCTATTGCAATATTGAACTTCCTTTTGCAAAGACATTTTGGCTTTTGTAATTTTTTACTTTTCCATTTAATGACTAAAGTTAGTAGAAACTAGTATTTAGCTATGTTTCGTGAGGCTGGACTTCTTACAAGGAAGTAAGTTAAAATATGTAGCTGGCTGAAATGATTAGGGTATCAAGGATTTTCTGTATTACTGGAAGTCAGTACTATTGAACTCCATCTTGTGGGGGTCTTTTTTAGCTTAACTTTCTCCTACAGAAACAAGAACTTAAGAAATAACTTGAATTATACTAATTTTGAAAATGCCTAATTTCCCCCTTGTTAAAATTGTTCATAATTGTAAAACATGTTCTAGTACTTAATATTAGCAATAGTTTTTATTACGGATTGAACTTATCTGGCTATTTGAAAGTGCCATACATCTTACAATACATTTTTAAAGCACGAGGAATCAAGAAGTTATTCAATGAGGAGTTGTGTTTTCTGTTTTTCAGGCTGCGTTACCAAGGTGGCCTGTCAAGAACAGCATCTCAGTCATAACTGTTGTTACCTTTTAAGATAATTAAAACATTCATACTTCTATTTTACTTATAGCTCAATGTAATTATTTCTTAAAAGTAAATTCAAAATGTTTCCACAACAGTTTTAGTTAAATATAAGCATCTGATATGTTTTTGTCTCAAAAATAATTCAAAGTTTAAATGGTAAATTTACCATGACTGATAAAACATGGTTATTTCCTGTGACACAGAACATTATAAGCAGTAGCCTGATATTTCTCTTTTAAGTAGGAGCTGTGAATAAATTATTACCTGCCTGTTAATTGAAAATAGAAGTGATAAACAACAATGAGATTTGTATTTCTAACATGCAATTGTGTTATCATGAACCATTATACTGCAAGATGATAAACTTACTGACCCTGATTCAGTAAAACAAGCGTTAAATTTAAGTGAGAGGTCTTACAGATTACAGTATAACTGTACAGTATAACTCATATGTATTTAAGGAAACTTAAATTCCTTGCTCACTGAGGCAGAAGATGCAATAATTTGCACATTAGGCTTATGAAGAAATCAGTAATCCTTATCAGCAAGGCCATCTGCACAAGCATTTACAAGCATTCTTGCTTTCTTGAACTATTAGGCTTATTTTCTTACTTGAAATATTTGGAAAACTGAAAATAGCGCAAGAGTATTCACAAGCAAACTATTTCTTGTTTATTTACCTAAAGGAAATTGCTAGACTTCAAGAAGAAAATGAAAAATTGAAGACCAGACTCAAGACAATAGAAACACAGGTAAACTCACTGCGAGTTTGGATACTTAACATTATTTACATATTAAAACCATTCAAATAAGAATATCATTGTTATTATTGTCATGTGTTCAATGAAAATATGCTTATGAGGTTTTTTTGCAGGCTACAACTGCACTAGGTGAAAAGGCCAAACTAGAGAAGTCACTGAAAGATTTACAGATGATCCAGGGAGATCAAAAGGTAAATGTAATTGTCAGGTTTTTTTCCTCCAGTATTTGTCACTACTATGCCATAAATTGGTCTGTATGGTATGTTTCTTTTCTGGCAGATATAAAGGTTCAGCTTAGTATTGTCATGTTCCTGCTGACATTGTCATGTTCCTGCTGGTCTGTCAGTCAGCAGATAACCTAGTATGTTAGTTTATTTTATGACATATTTTGTGTCACATAGACATGATAAGATACTATCAGGAAGTATTATTCCAGAGTTCATATTTTCAAGGGCAATATTTATTTTGTATTAACAAATGTAAGTTTATGTTTGTTTCCTCCTCTTAGCTAATAAAACAATGACATCTAATCTTTTTTTTTATAGCAACAATAAAACAATTATTTTCTTCCAGCATTTGTCGCACTTGCCGGATAAAGACATGCACAAGCCAGACTTGGTTCTTCTTGATTCAGATTTTAAAAACCTAAATGCATGCATATATGTCCTGATCATATATTCCTAAACATCAGTAGAAGTCTTGCCACAAACGTCAATAAGCATGGGTCAGATGACATATGTTTAATTTTAAATAATTTTACCCATATCAATGTACTATCAGAAATGGTTCACCAGGTATTTTTGCCACACAAAGTCCTTAATCTTTTCTGTAAAGGTTGCGTTCAAACACGATTAGCTGTTGCTGCAGAAAAAAAACATTAAAAGCTAGTGCTCCTGTAGACTGACAAAGGAAAACCTGTTCACATCACTTTAATATTTTTCTTTCTGCCTGTACCTTTATTATGTTAATAATAAGAATTTTCTCAAGTTTGTTCATATTTGATTTTTTTGTCTTAAATTTAAGACATTTTAGTTCAAACTTTTAGCAAAATTAGACCACTTTAATCCCATTGTTTTGAGAAACTCATGTTTTTAATTCCTGTAGTATTTACAGATTTGAAGTGAGCTTTAAGGTTCACTATTTCCACTTCAATTTTCATGTTTTAATCACGATTTCTTTTTATTTTGCTTTCTAACTCGGGGGTTTATGGTATGTACTTGGCTTTCTTTTTTAATTTTGTCTAGTAACTTTCAAAATCCATATTCAATACAGTATTATTTAGTAGGGAATTTATCAGTCATGGCAAATATTTTCTTTAATAATTTAAGGTTTAATAAAATAGATAAAGGTTTAATATTAAAGAGTTTTATTAAATCCTGGATTATAGTGTTTGTAGTTTGAAAAGACTGAAACCAAATCTCATCCTTCTTTTGTGGTTAAAAATGAATTGGCCTGAATGTCAGGGCTGCTGACTGTCTGCAGCTTTCATGCCCTAATTTCTTCTCTATAATCTCACCTTCCTCACCTGCTCTTATATTATTTATTTATGGGCATATATATGCGGTTAAAACTAGCTAGTAGATATAGTATTGAAATATACCACTTTATTTAATCACTGAATATATTAGTTGCATGGAGAAAATTCTACAATTCTTCTAGTTTCACTCCACATTTTTGTAAGATGGGTGTTGATAAAATCATATGAACCCGCTGCACATTAAGCAGTAGTTTCCAAACTCTTTGGACAAACAAATGGCTGCTAAACCACAACAGTTTTTTAAGGAACATCTCTTATCTCAGTAATTTCTAATTGTTTTTCTTTAATGCTTAAATATGGTTCCACAGAACAAATGTGGACCACAGTTTGGGAGGAACTGCTCTGATGTATCAGTTTAACTTGGAGATTTAGAATTTTAATGTAGTTAACTTTTTCAGTGTCACAGTTCAGAACAGACAGTGACTTTTTTTTCTAATCTGAAACAAATTATACTCTGTGGTGTTTTTCAGCAGTGCAGCTTTGAACTAGATATCAAAATTCAAAATAAGCTTTCCTTCTGTGTAGGTACTATATCAATTGTATTTCTACACTCATCACCTCCCATACAGAAAATGAAGCAAAGCTTCCTCAGTTTTAGGATTTTGTTCTTTTTAAGGTGCTGGTAGTTCAGCCTCATCCTGGGTCATTATACTTTTGAGAGGGGGTTTTGGGGGGTATATTTGGTTTGGTTTGTTTTTTTAATGGAAAACCATAGAACAGTTACATGAATATGTTATGCAGCCCAGGGCTGATGGCAAAGAGAGTTCACGTTGTTTCCTCTCACAGTTATGGAAGTTGCCTCGCAAGCAGCTGTTGAGATGGTTTTTTGTGTCTCATCAGAAAACAGTTCAACATCAGTGCCTGACTGATAATATGATCCTTAATGGTGTCATCCTTTCCTACAATGTATTGCACTAATGACTTTTAAAATGGCTGTGATAATGGCTTTAAAAATGTAACGTAGATATTCTGATCTTAAACTTTAATTTACTATTTCCGTATGTTAAATAACTTCTTGTGTTATGCTTCATTACATAGTTTCACCTAATTCCTATAAAGAAGTGAAAAACAAGGACTTGATATCTCAACTTGGCAGAAAAAATGCATTTTAAAGATGACTGGAGCATTTATTAATAATTTTTAAAGCTAGAAATGGGGTCTTTTTTCATTATTCTGTAACGTGTGGAATTTCCTAATTTAGTTAGTTAAAGCCCTTTTAGGTTGGGCTTTACAGGAATAGTGCAGACATAAGTCATAAAAATTAACACGTACTTATTTTATATGGAATTTTGCATTTGACGTTTTAAATATTTCTTCTTTTGAAGGCTAATGTAAACCAGGATATAACTGAGCTGGAAAATAAAGTGGCAGCTTTGAAATGTCAGTTTGAGAAGACCCTGAATGACTCTACTGCAAATCAAAAATCCTTGGAAGAGAACTTGGTGACAACAAAACATGATTTGCTTAAGGTTCAAGATCAACTATCCACGGCTGAAAAGGTCAGCTTTTTGTAACGTAAAGGTGGACTCCTTGCTCACTTTTTAACTGATTAAGAATTTAACAAGCATGCACCAGAGTGCAAGAACCACAAGTTTACTAGGGTCACATTGGTGCCAGCATATTTTCATGTCTGTGGAAAAACACAGTTATATGTCAAATAGCAAATATACAGCTCACTGCTTGAATATAACTATATGAATGCTTAAATATTGCTCCTTCATATGCATATAATTACAGGAATGCAAACTGTATTCCCAGTCTTCAGAAGATTTTTAGCTTGAGTTCCTTCGAAAATAAAGCTTGTCTTTCTGTCTTTCTCTCCTGGTAATAACATTTTAATCTATTGGCTGACTTCAGCTAAATTTGAATAGGCAATAGTTAGAGAAAACAGTGTTCTGAAACCTAAGGAGGAAAAAAAGTCATCTTTAAAAAGCATATTACCCTAGTTTTAATTTTAAATAATATTTTGGTGTTATTGCTATGTAGGAATTAGAGAAGAAATTTCAGCAAACAGCTGCCTACCGCAATATGAAAGAGATTCTTATGAAGAAGAATGAACAGATAAAGGATCTACGTAAAAGGCTTTCTAAGTAAGTGCTGCTGTTCTGACTATCCAAACAAGATGCATGATCTACTCTCGTTTTGTTTGTATAAATCTGAAGGTATCTAAAACAGATTCTAAAGTTTCCTTTGAAAAGATTTTCTACTAAGCTGTTCCCTGACTTTTGATAGGCCAGTCCTTTTAACGGATGCTAGATGAGTAAGACTGATGTGTGCAACAGCAGCTGTTGCCTAGCAAATGATGAGAATATGTAGTATCTTGAAAGGAAACTCAATATCCATAGTGTGGTAGTTAAGATTTCAAATGCTACACACACAGATACATAAAGGAGAAGTACCTGCTGCTTTGGCATTATCTTATTTCTTACACGTGTGTTTATAAGAGTGAGAAGTACCCAGTGTGTAAGCAGGGTTAGGCCTGTATTGAGTAATAAAGATACACCCTGGCCCTTACATTAGGTAGAAGACTATCATTCTATAAATGGCAAGTGATCTTTGGCAACATCGATTCCTTAGACTGATGCTATGGGAGGGCAGGGATGGAAATTCAAGCTGCTGTTTATACTTTTCTGCCAGTATTTTGAGATTTGTGGATGGGCTCCTGTTCATTCCCTCATTCTACTGTTTTGTAAACTGGCCAATTGCAAAAGGAGAAAATACTCTAAAAATTATATATATTTGTCTGTGCCCTAAGTCATATGGTGAATGTTGACATGAACATACCACAAATGGCGGTAATTCATTACCTGGGTTTTACATTTTCTTTAGAAGCAAACTGTCTTTTAGATATTTTCTACTCTGTTTTGATTTTTTTTTTTTTTATCCTCAGATATGAACCAGAGGACTAAAATACAAAGAACATCTGATCTATTAGAAGCTGCCATTGAAAGAAAATGTAGACTTGGTGTTATTTTTTTAATATTTTTGTTTTGATTGGTTTACTTTCTGCTTCTAGTGCTTAAAATAACTTTTTATTAATACTGATAAGGTACTGAAACTTCTACCTTACTTCCTTCTAAACTTAAGTCATGAATATTAGTTTCTGTAGTAATGTCTTTAATTTGTTAACTTTGCACATTCCCTGAGAAATAGCAAACAGCAGTTTATTGAAGAACTGAGACAATTCTTTACAAAGAATGTTTATTTTTATTAAGAAAAGAAAAAAAGATAAAATAAGCATTAGTTTTGTCTTATATGTCTCTGAGGTGAAAACTCCAGTTGTTACTTTCATTCACATAGCCATGGTGTGGCATTATCTCTGAAAATTACATCAGTGGAAGAAGAGAGTGGGAGGAAAAAAACCCACACTAATTCTGTAGTATTGTTATTCACTCAGGATGTCTGATCCCTCAGCAAAATTTGATCAATAATATTTTGCTAGAGGTTATTCTTGAGGGAATGAGGTAAATATACTGTACAGGGGAAGCATCTGGCCCTCTTAAAGCCATTAATTGCAGTTATGCTTTTGCCCTTGAATTTCTTTGAAACAAATCTAGACATTGGAATTCCGATTCTTCCCAGTATTCTTAATGTGAAGATGACAATCTGAAAAAGCGTAAGTTAGTTGCTAATGAAGCAGCTTTCTCAGGAGAGAAGTGATTTTAGATGTTTTCACCTCCTTTCTTATTGCAGCCTCTCCCAAAAAGAGGTTTTTCTCCTCATGTGTTGTACTTGAAATCCTCTGCCCTGGATTCATCTGGCAGCCTATTTATAGTGTTTTTTACTTGTTCATCTTTCCCTGTTGATATACATGTTGCATGTTACTCCAAATAAAACCATTATGTTTTCAAAAATTTCATCTTTAAGGAGCTGTTTCTTTATAGGAACATTCTATATAGCTGTTTTCTCATACCTGTAGGAAATAGTGGCAGATCAATAAAGGATATTGCTAGAAATACAAACATGTAAGTTATAAGCTCATGCCAAGGGCCACACCACATCAAGCAGCTGTAAGCAAGCACCCAGTGTTTGGGCTGGGAAAAGGCTTGTGTGTGTGCTGGGGGTTACAGAAACTGGCATGTACAACAGAAGCTCGTCTGTGGAGCTGCATGGGACCATTTTTGCTCACTGTCTCTCAAAAGGGCATAACCATTAAAACTGTCATATTTTCTGCAGTCTTTGGTTGTGCTTTTTCCCCCATTAATTAAACAGGATTGGGTTGGATAAAGCCCTATGTCTGTAGCAACTTATTATTGCTGTAGCATGATAGTAAGGCTTTGTGGGATTACATACTCCACATGCAGCATTAAGTTAAATTCATGAAAAGGATTGGGGTTTTTTTTGTTTGGTTGGTTTTTCGTCTCTTGTACAGTCACTAAAATATTAAGTTCTGAACACAGATTTACCAAAGAGGTTTCTGGCCTGCATTTGCTCAGAATCATTATGTTGATATTAACAGAACTACTTGTCTGGGTGAATGTTGCAAATGTTTTTCATGGTAATGAAATTCACTTTAAGAAGACCAGTTACTATTGTTAAAATGTCAGGTGAACAGTTTAAGAAAGGCAGGGAATCTCATGATTTCTGCTATTTTTCTCTTTTATGATAAATGCTTCGCTGCTGACTTAGCTAGAATATCAAATCTCTGATAGGCCTTCATCATCTGCTTAGACAGCATTTCAAGAAGGAAGTACGCTCTCAACTTCAGTATATGCGTAGGTCTCAGGGAAGTAAGTTGGTCATAGAAAGTGTGGTTACAGACCATATAATCTCATCAAGTGTGTAAGGCAAGTCCTATAGAGTTCTAAAGTGCAAAACTGAAACCGACTTTGATTATCTGTTTTGCAGGTTGCTAGTGCGGAGAATATGAGGTTAGTGTGATGCTCTTGTTGGTTTGTATTGCTGAATGGTTACGGTAAATGTGTTTTGATGGAGCTTTTGATAAAAATACATCATCTATTTGCCTCTCAAAAAAGACCTGTGGCATTATACAATAGCAGTTCTCCTTTTGTTGAGATAGGTACAATGCTTTGGAGATGACATTTGAATCTCTTGATCAGGTGTGATGTTTTTAAAACTGCACTTCTCTCTGAAGTGTAAATTCTAATACAGTATCTACTAGCCTTTGATCACTGGGAGTTCATTACACTGCTCAAATAAATACCATCCATTTCTTCCACTTGAGCTGTTAACTACATAGTTATGCCTGAAGGAAACTGAATTTCTCCATAACTGGCTGATCTGCAGGAATCAAATCTCTTTCAAGCTGTGTTTTTGCTTGCAAAGTGGAGCATATTTTCCTGCAGGAATGAAATCTAGCCAGCTCAGCTTCACTAGTATTGACTGTGACTGCCAAAAAACACCCCTTCAACTGTAACAATTACTAGAGTTCAGCAGTTGGTCATTAATAGATAAGCCAGTAGTACTGCTACCTTCTTAATGAGACAATATATTCCCTAATGTTCTTTAACTGTTCTGTCTGTTTTTCTCTTATGAATAATGGCCATTTTCTTTAAATGTCATAAAATGAATACTCAATCCATAACCCTTAGACTGCAAGTGATCCTTTCATTTGATAGACCTACATAAGGACAGCTGGAATCTGGACATTTCCCATATACTTTGCCTTCTGGGAATATGCAGTCGTGTATCATGCACTTACTTACACTTTGATCCAACCAAAAAGTTGTTGAGATTCCTTGGTTCATCTCTTTGCAGCTTCATCAAGGACTACAGTTGGTTTGTGCGTGACACCGAACACTGTCAAACACAGACAAAAGATTCTTACTGTCCCAGGAAACGACATGAATTGTCTTGTGGTACCAAGTGGTTGAACTGATCAAGCTCAAAGTTCAAGCTGTTCTAGGAAGACAGGCCTTTCAAAACTTATTAAGAACAAATTTAATATAATTTGAAGGTAAGTTTGTACGTGAGCCTGTAAGAGTTACTGCTATAAATGTTTTTAACTTGCTTTGAGTAGAGAATGTACCCACAGGGGTCAACCTATGATTGTTAATTTTGACAATGGCACAGTGAAAGCACTGTCCTAGGATTCCTGTCCTGTTCTGGCCACCTATGAAGTTTTCCCTGAAGGCCCTCTGATCTGCTGTCCTTTTCAAATACTTCAGGAAAAAAATCTGCTTTCTAAATCTGATTACATCCACACAGATGTATCCTGAAACATTAGCCAGCATTTTGGGTAATATTTGGGATCCACTGTCCTGCAAACAGAGGTGGGTAGATACATGTCAGTCTGTCTTAGCAGTCTTAGTATCTTAATAGATTAATATCTATTAGTATCTTAATATCTTTTTTTTTTTTTTTTTTTGGTAGGAACCAGTTAATAGTATCTCAGCATATCTTTTATGAGTAGATGGTGGTTGGTGTTGAGTACATTGGTGCAATCTTTAACCAGTGGAGACAGCTGCTAAGTGAATGGGAAAGGAGGTAGAGTAGCCTTGAGACTGCTTCTTTAGCTAATAACCAGGAGCCTGCGGCGATGGCAGGCAGCACTCACAAGGCATTAGTTCTCTGTTTAGCCCCATTTCAATCCATCGCTAGCCAGGGTTCTGAAAGGGGAGCTCAGGGCTGACAGCTGCTGGTGAGCAAGAGAGCAGCCCAGAGACCTCTCCAAACTGCTGGCAAGCTTTGCCAGAGAGAAAGCCTGAACTGGCATCCATTGGCAAGCGGAGGAGCTGACTGAATAGGCCAAGTATCCTTTCACTTTTAGTTGTATGCCAAGTTGGGGTTATTTGGTTTTACAAAGACCGGTTCTGAGATCTGGGTGAAATAGGTGTGATTCTGTGAGCTGTACTGAGTGTACCTCTGTGGAAGGAATACCCAAAAAGGACTGCAGCCCAAAGATGGCTAGAGCTGTGGTGCTTAAGAAAGGCAAGGAGAGTGAAAAGAGGGGCTCTTTCCAAGCATATTTTCTTAGGGATAAGGCCTCCATAAGGCTGCCTTATATTATTAATTGATCACTGGAGATTGAGGTAGTGCAGAACAGTTTTAGGGTCGTTAAGGGGTTGAATATAAGAGTTCAGAGTACAAACCTCAGGGGCACTATCTGCAGCTTGGAACCAAGTGGCAAGCAGCAGTGATGAGCTAGAAGGAATAACTGCATTCCTGTAATAACTGCCTATAACTGCTTAAGGGAGAAGCCGTTAGCTCCAACTACACACAGAGCAATCACCCTACAGTTGCCATCGCTCTTGGGTTGTCTAAGGTCTGGAAATCCATCTGGGTTCTCTCTGTTTCCTAAAGTATGGAAATATGGAACTTAAAGCAGTGAGTGTGACCAGTAAATCCAAACTGAAAAACATCACGGCATCTGCTACCATACAAGGGGAGCTGCTACCTTGGTTGTGTATTTGCTTTCCTTGATAGCTTTGCTAAACATTTGTAGGGGCTTTAAAGATGCTTCTATCACTTCGCTTTGGCAATTCAACATGCCAGCCACTGGCACATTTCTGTCTGGAAGGGAGTGCCTCCAGGAATGGCAGTTACTAAACACCAGAGCTGGCTCCTGCTGACACTTTGTCCCTCTCCCACATGCCCGGCTCATCAAGGAAAGCACATCACAAGAGATTTTTTTTAAATGTAGGAATCATAGCCCTAAATATTGGATGTAGCTTAATAAAGTCCAGGGTACCTTGCAGAATAATCTAGGAGTTGTCTAGACCAGCCATCCTCCACTGCTGCCTCCTACTCCTTCCTCCCTCATTTCTATCTCTTTCAGTGACAGAGCTCTTAAGGTTCTCTCCCACCCTCCAGACGTAGCCCCCAACCTGTTGCTAGGACCCCAGACTCCCTTTCTGATGTGTTTAAAGTAGCTGGGAGATGTGCTTGGCATCTTACTGTCCAGTTGTCAAGAGACAAGCCCAGAATTTTCAGTTGGTACCTTCACCTAAGTACTTCCAGTTCTGTTTCAGTGAGAAATGGGATTCCCTGCTTTGGATACCTACTTCTGGTTAGGTTTACATAGAGCAGTTCTCATTCTGTCCCATCATTCCCTGGCCTGCCATGGAAAAGATGAACCCCTAGTCTTTCCCACCACTCTCCCAACCCCATGATCTAGAATTTGGTATGTAGAGAGGGGAAAAATTTCTTCTTAATCCTCATGTAAAATGACCAGTGTAATGATCAAAAGTCCTTGTGTCTGGAGGCTTATCTTTGTCCCTCCACATGAAGCCCAAGTCTTCACCCAACCCAAAGGAAGTGAAACTCTTAAAGGAGATACAAATCTTCAATTGCATCAAGAACAGCACATCTGAAGTGTGTGTGTGGAAAGTCTTATAGTAGGGATCAGTGGGTGTTAGATGTTTAAATACCCCTAAGTGCATTTAGAGCCCATCTCTTAAGGTGGGTGACACCTGCATGACAGGCACTGTGCTATGTGCCTGTGTGCATGACTGCCTTTAAAAATCGACAGCAATTTATGATCCAAGCTGTTTATAAGGCTGCCATTTATGAGAGAGATAGTGATTCATTTCACTGCCTCTGAACTTCCTGATCTGACCTGACCTGCTCCAAGCTCACCACACCTCCTTGCCTGCACAGTCTCCCCAGTCCATTAGTAAGCTAGTTTGAAATGTAATGGGAAGGAGGGATAGAGCCAAGGAAATGTTTAACTTGATTATGCTCATCAGTAGTAGTAATCTATTCACACAGAAGCATGACCACTATCCCAAGTGCTAGCTATGTGCTCTCTATTTTTAAGGCTCTCCTATCTGTGACTTATTAAATGCTGTAAGCTGTTTATAAGCATCATTTTTAATAAATCCCACAGGCAGGGATGCATATTTAACTTAATAATTTGCAAAAGTTTTCATGATATGGGACAGTCTGGGACAGCAGAATTCGGAGTTCTCCATGTGATATATTTCCAGAGGTAGCTGGCATGTTGCAATTCTGCTGGCAAGATGGGAATGGACGTGACCTCCCTCAAAGCTGTACTATAGGAAGGTCCAGCTACCTGTGACGTTATCGAAAGCCAACCTCCATTTCCAGCAGCACTAAAACGCTTCCTTGAAGACTGATTTCACTTATACAAGATGCATAAAGCTCTATAGTCACCTTTTCCTGCATGCAAAGCAGGGGCTACCTCTGTCCCACTTTGTGACCTTGCTACTGCGGCCAGCTGGTCAGCAAGTCACAGGTGCAGGCAACTGTGTACACCCAGCATGGTGGGATAGGACGTTGCATGGAGAGCGTCCCGGGGAAATTTAACCAGGAGTTGTTCTGCTGGTCTCAGCAACGCTGCCCAACATATTTGGCAGTTTGGGCTTGTTTCCAAAGATCCTCTGGCAGGGCTCTCGCTTGTGCATGCAGCTGGACACTCATCTCAGCCCTGCCCCTGCCACTGTCTGATGGCGTGTTGGACGCTGGAGCAGGGAGCTAATCACTGCTGCAGGAGGTGTGAGGCTGACGGCAGCTGAGCGAGTCTCTTTCACAAAAAGGACCTGAAAGGTGCCCAGTCCTGGCCTGAAAGGAGCCGTATTTAGATGGAGGAAAGGAGCTGAGTCCTTGGACTCATTAAGTCCTTTTTTGTTGCTACGGACACTGCTGGCAGCCTCCTTCCCTGGGAGACCTGTCTGAAATGGTTGATGTCAAAATGTGCCTTGGCAGGGGCCGAAACACACCAGGTTCGCATCCATATTTGACATCTCAGTGTGCATTCAGACAGCCTTCTAGGTCCTTCTCTCTCCACACTGGGCTGCAGATATAGCTTTCTGGTGGCCTTTGTATATATTTGGTCCCTGAAACTTAAAAATATTTTATAACAGCAACCCCTCAGAAAGTTCATCTGCAGCACTGGGGCTGCGCATGAAGTAAGTGCAGTGAGACATGGCTATTTGCTGCAAGGGGAGTCAGCCCTCCCTGAGCTCTGCACGCATCTCACACGTGCACACTACATGGAGGGCTAAGACTTTGGTCTTGAATGCATGCCTGGTATTGCTGAAGGCTCAAAATCAAGTGTTGGACTCAAGGCTGAAGCAGGCTGAGGATGTATATGGGTGATAGGGGCTGTTTTAAGGCCATTTTTGGAAAGAGGGAGCGTGGCTGCAGGTTGCCACACCAGAGTGGATGTGTCAGGATGCCTGAGGACTGGCTTAGGGCAAGGGATGTTCAAAACACAACCCAGCTCTGACAACCGCTAAACCCAGTCCTAATGGTGTGGGAACCTCTTCTTTCTGTTACCGAGTCCAAGCTGATGCCTCAGTCACAGAAATGCAACTCCTAGAGGAGAGTGCCCTGTGTAGAAGGATTTTCTTGTTTCCAAAACACAACTGTTGCCCCAGTGTTATCTCCTTCCCATGTCAAGTCATCATGTGAGCAGAAAAAAAATCCCTAGGTTCACATCTTCCCCAGAAATGCCAGTCAAAACCCAAGCAGCTATTCATCCAAAGTACCAATTTTATAGTTCTGTGTGTGCGTTTCTATAATCTATTTACCAGCATTCCTACTTCAGTATGTGCCTGTTAATAAGATTAGTAATTAAAAAGCTTGATAGGAATTGGCAAGCATACCTCCTCCTTTCCCTCCCCTCCAAGCCGGATTGGTGTGGCGTCTGAGGCAGGGCTTGCAGAGTAACTGCAGGAGGGACGGCAGGAAGGCTCTGCTGAAATCTGTGCGCGCAAGTGGGAAATGGAGAAATCCCGGCCGCTATGGGACAATCCCTTACAGTTTGTTTTTGCTTGCATTTCTTATGCCGTGGGGCTGGGAAATGTATGGAGGTTTCCATATTTATGTCAGATGTACGGAGGAGGTAAGTGAGGTTTATGTTTCTTGCTTCCCTCTAGGGAGGAGTGTTGCAAGCTTTAAACCCCAAAGCATATTGTTCATGATAACACCCTGTCCACCTACCAGGGTCCAGGGCAGAGCGGGAGGTCAGATTTGTGTCTGTATGTGTCGGGAGGAAAGTTTTTTATACCATGCCGGCAGGAGACATAATATACACTCAGCTCTAGCTATAACTCTCTCATCTCTTATGTCGCTGTTTTCTTTCACATCTTCGGTTTCTACCTGACAGCTGCCCCAACACAGTAACACTCATTTCCCAGAAGTGCGATGAAACAGTGGGAGGACCCACTTGCAAAAGGGTTGGAGGTGGAGGTCCATATGGTATTGATTTATTACGTTCTTCCTCCTGCTGAAACACTCTGAAGGCATCAGAAACTAGTTCAGTTTTGCGTAGGTTCACATATGGAGACTTGAATATATTGAGGAGAAGGGGAGATGTTTACACTAATTTAATTAAAAGATTAGCCATAGTCATTCAAGCTGCTGTCATGAATGTATGTCTTTTATACAAAACCTCATTTTAGGAGGTGATAACTTGGCTGCCAATCTGCCTTGAAGTTGGCTGAAACTCCTTAATCAACAGGCGTTCCACAGCTAAAGCCTCACAGGAAGCTTTGAACGTGGGGATTAAATTGGTTTGGGTTCAAAAAGTGCTGTTTGAAAGTCTACCTCTCTCCCCCGTCCAAACTAGAGAAAGAAGATGTCTGTACCACATACCTGCCACAGAGTTCTTCCTTAGAAATCAGCAGTCGGTTAATTAGGTTAATTAAAAAAAAAAAAAAAACTCTTGTGGTACACAGCTAACATTGACTAATGACCAGCTTTTAAAGAATCCTTATAAAGAGCTCCTCCAAGATATCTCAGTTGTCTACTGCTTCCTGTGCTGCATCTATCGTCATGATGTTGAAATAAGTGATATGATTAGCCTCTGCCTCATTTACTTCTTGCCTGCTTCTGCCCTTTCTTCTTTCTGGGAGAAAATGCATACCAAGATGTTTAAGTGCTTTTTGCTTGTTTTGTGCAATGGACATTGGCTTGTAGTTTACTTTTAAACCTGTGTGCGGTAGGGATCAGTGCGTGCTGGCTGTTGAGAGGCCAGCTCAGAGCTGGGACCACATCAGAGCTGCCCTGCAGGATCGGGTCAGAAAAACCCAGAAAATGGGGAACACAATGCATGAAACTATGCTAGAAACTAGATACTACCGTGGCTGAAACTGTTTTTAGACATTTCAGATAGCAGAAGTGCTAGTTAGAGGTGCTGTGTTGATTGGTATGTCCCTCTATGCAGATGCTTCTGAGGGTAAAGACTTCATGTCACATACTGAACTCTAGCACAAAGCTTACAATATAAGTGTTTCTGTATGCAATCATCTGCAGGCGATTAGTTCACTATCAGTCATTCTGTCTTGGCAGACATCCTGACGGACAGCAAAGTCAAACACTGGGGTTTTTTGCATGGTATCTCCTGCCATATTCTTCTTATCAGGCACCGTTAGTGTAGTAGATAGTGTGAACGCTCTGAATATAACCAAAAATGATTGATAAGCAAAAATGATTAAAATAAAATGAAAAGCATATTTGAAGAGGAATAGTTTCTCCACTGTTTCTGTACCCCCTATTAAATTTCTCCGTGGAGAGGCAGCTCTCCCTACTGTGAATCTAAAATTCCTGACGGCAGGCTTTACTTTTCTATTGTCTTTCAAAGCCTTCAGAAAAAGTACTTAATGGCTTTCCAGGGGTCTGCAAAACCCGCACTGACAAAACATTGCTTCAGGAGCTTAAAAGCTGGATGTGACAGGCCCGGGGGGAATGCCAGCAACTGCTCGTTGGCATCCTCCTTGCAGAAAAGCAAGTCAGTCCCTGTCCTGCCTGCCAGTGCAGTACAGCCCTTATTGCTGGTGATCCTAACAAACGAGGTCTCTGCAGGCTTCAAAACCTGCTGTCTCTCCCTTCACCAGCGTATTGCCTCCTCCTCCCCGCTCTCCTCCAGAGAGCTTGGCCTGAACAGAGCAGAGTAAGGAAAGCAGGGTTGCAGGGGCGCGAAACACTTATAGGTGAAGCTGCCTTTTTCAAGGCAGTTGCTGCATCTGTAAGCGAGTTGGGTCAGACGGAAAGGGCTCTGGGACGTGTTTAGGGAGAGACGGATGTTCAGCAACACTCGGCCGCAAGCGAAGAAGCCCTTCGGTGCCGCGAGATGCAGAGGCGAGGGCCTCCTGGCCAAGCCCGGGGGCTTTCCTCCTCATGGCAAGGTGGCAAAGCACAGGTCCGGGCACAGCAAAGCTGCCAAGAGGGGGAAAAGCCTTTGCAAAAGGTCTGATGCTGATCCCTTCGCAATACAAGGCAAAGCTCCCCTTGACAGCTGCTGGGGCAGGCTCACACCCGACCAGGACAGACTCGGCTGTAGGAGCTCTTAAATCTCCAACAGGTCCCGTTCAGCATAGGAAGTTATCTAACGGCTTAACAAAGGGGCTGTTAATAAAGCTATAGTGGGAGGTAGGAAATTAATTCCCAGAATAAACTGGATTATTTCTCGGTGGTTGTTTCCAGCCGTTGGCCTCAGCTCCTGCGCAGAGCGCATTCCTCCATGGTGCTGTGCGGAGCCCGCTGCGAGGAATGTTAATGCTGCTGATTAAATCCTAAATAAGAGATGTTTACGTAAATATTTTTGGCGTGCTGTGAAAAGGGAACCGGGAAAGCCTTCACAACCCCCCAGCTTTCGGCTCAGTCAGCAGCTATTTCTGAAGTGAGCTCTAAGCGGAGGACAAGGCTTTCTTCCAGAAGAAATTCAAGCCAAACTGCATCCTGCTCGCTCAGGGAAAAGGCCCTTTCCCTTCCCTCGTGTCGTCCCTCATGGCCTGCCTGGGTCTCTCTTGCTCCACTGAGACTGGAGCTTCCCGTGGGTTTCACGCAGCCGGGAAAGCCGGCGGCGACTGTGCTGCTGCTCGCTCCTCTCCCGCAGGTGCAAAGCCCCCCGATTTCGTTGCACCTCTGAAACCTCAGCCAAGCTAGCCCGGGGGTTTCATTTCGTCTTCCAAGCCATGCCAGATTTCAGCATATCACTTAACGTTTCATATTCAATGTGGGCATTGCCGTTACTTTTTTATCGAGCGCTTACGCTCTGCCAGCGAAAACTTTACAAGGAGTAAATCTTTCCCTTGTCCTCTTTCTTTCATTATCTTTTAAAAGCTTTGGCTAGCAGGTAGTTACCCTTTAACAGCTCCAGCCCTGTACATTGCTCACGCCGAATCCGAGTCGCTGGGCAGCCCCGTGGCGCTCAGCTCGCCACTGGCACATTTTAACGCAGGAAATCCCAGCGCTGCCAAAGCCCGCAGCAATTTCCCCGACGGGACTGGGGCCACCAGACAGTCCCCGTGCTTTGCGTCTGCTCCCCTTCCCTGCTGCCTCCAAGATGAGACCGGGAATCTGGGAAAGCCCAAACGACTCCCCGTGAGATGCCACTCAGGGTTTTGCCTCATCCTGGCAGACACAAGGCGCTGAGACAGGAGCTGGCAGCCCCAGTGACGTCCTGGTTTTGGGAAGCTGTTTGGCCACTTGTAGGGCAATATGGCATCCGTGCACTGCAGGTTTGCTAACCGGCATCTCTCTGGCTTCGCTTGCAGGAGGCTTTTTGATCCCGTATTTTATCATGCTGATTGTGGAGGGGATGCCACTGCTGTACCTGGAGCTGGCGGTGGGGCAGCGCATGCGGCGAGGGAGCATCGGCGCCTGGAAAACGATAAGTCCCTACCTCTGCGGGGTCGGTACGTCCTCGGCTGGGTTATTTATGTGCCGGGGGAGGGCGGAGGGTGTCGAGTGGAGCGAGTGCTGCACTATTCAGAGGAAAGAGATAGGCCATGCCTGATCTGAGCTATGTTATTAAATACCCACATTAAATTACCCAAAGTCATGTAACCCAAAGTTATCAAATTACCCAAATCATCTCCAATTTGCTCATGCACTTTTTTTTTTTTTAAACAATAAATTGAATATTCAACCTTCAGGGGGCTAAAGCGTAAAATCCTGTTCGGCACAGCCCTGCGAGCAGAAAGTGTTTCGGTGGCTGGGCATTTTGCACCGGAGCAGTGGAGAGGTGCAGTGCGCCGGGCAGGACGCCGCTGTTTGCCATGGCTGGGGGCCTCGGAGCTGACATCCCTTGGGAATTCAAGGGGCAAGATCCCAGCTTGGGGGTAGGGGGCCAGTGCCGCCGGGGAGAGCCAGGGTCGCGTGGGGGGTCCAGTCGCAGCTTAGCGAGCGCCTCTCTCCTCCCCTGCAGGCGTTGCCAGCGTCGTGGTGTCCTTCTTCCTCTCCATGTACTACAACGTGATAAACGCCTGGGCCTTCTGGTACCTCTTCCACTCCTTCCAGGTGGGTGGGTGGCAGATGCGTGGCGGCCCCATGCCCACCCTCCCGGCCCTGGGGGAGAGGGTCGGCCATCCCAGGGCAGGGGGTTGACCCTGGGGGAGAGTGTTGGTCTCGGGGGGAGAGGCTTGGCAGTCCCAGGGGCAGAGGGTTGACTCCAGGGGAGAGGGTCCTTCCAGGGGGAGAGGGTTTGCCCTGGGAGAGAGAGTGAACCCCAGGGGAGAAGATCATTCCCAGGAGAGAGGGTTGGCTTTGGGGGAGAGTGTTGACAATCGCAGGGGAGAGGGTCAGCAGTCCCAGGGGGAGAGGGTTGACCCACAGGGAGAGGGTTGGCAGTTCCAGGAGAGAGGGTTGGCAGTGCTGAGGGAGAGGGTCAGTCCGAGGGAGAGAGGCCGGGCCCTGGCGAGAAGGTTGGCTGTCCCAGGGCAGAGGGGTCAGCCAGCCAAAGGGGAGAGGCTCAGCAGTCTCGAGGGGAAGGGTTGAACCCCAGGCAAGAGAGTCGGCCATGGGCGAGAGGGGTCAGCCCGGGCGGGGGAGGTCAGCAGTCCCAGGGGAGGTGGGTCAGCCTCGGGGGAGAGGATCAGCAGTCCCGGGGGAGAGGGTTGACCTAAGGAGAGAGGATTCATCCCAGGGGAGAGGGTCGGCAGTGCTGGCGGAGAGGGTCAGTCCCAGGGAGAGGGTCGGCCCCAGGGCCAGGCGCCGCACAGCCTGGGTAAGGAAGCCGCCCTCTCCCCCGCTCACTCCCCCCGCCGGGCGCCCCGTGGTCCCGCCAGGACCCCCTGCCCTGGGCCAGCTGCCCGCCCAACAGCAACCGCACGAGCTATGAGGCCGAGTGCGCACGGACGTCGCCCACGCAGTACTTCTGGTACCGGCGGACCCTGAACATCGCGCCGTCACTGGAGGCGAGCGGGGGGCTGCAGTGGGAGCAGGCACTGTGCCTGACGCTGGCCTGGCTCATGGTCTACCTCTGCATCCTCCGCGGCACCGAGTCCACCGGCAAGGTGAGCCCCAGCGCCTGCCGCCCCAGCGGTTGCCCGCGGGGAAAAGCAGGTGGCCACCAAAAGGCTGCGGGACCCCACGCCCAGGGGTGAAAGATGCCCCCGTCCCACGCAGCAGGTGCTTGGCCCGGGGAGCTCGCAGCCCTTGGACAGCGTTGGGAAGCAGCGGTCTACTGGGGTTGGGTTTTTTTTTTTTTTAAATGGCTGTTTGCACAAATAATGTGGACAACCAGGCCCACGGACGCTGGAAGCACCTGGCAAAATCCCCCCACTGGGCACGTTAGTGGGAGGGTGCCGCTGTGGGGGCTTGCGGCAGCTGTGCCCAGCGTCTCTGCAACCTGCCGCAGCTAAGGGAGGCTCCAGTAAAAGACCAAGGGATGCTAATTTTGCAAGTAATTAATTAATTTGCATAATTCAGAAGAGCCCTTAAATGCCCCAGCCTGTGCTCATGGGGCTGAGCTGCCCTGTGAGAAGCTGTCTATTGCAGCAGAGCCAAGCTGCCTCCATTGCAGCAATATTGGGAGCTGTCTGTGCTTTCTTTGCAACGACAACAACAGCAACAAAAATCAGCTGAGGTCTGCTGGGCATTTTTGCTTTCTTTTTATTCACAGCAAAAGTTAGGAGGGAAAAAAAATAAAATAAAATCTCCCGGCTGAACCTGCCCTAAGAGCGAAGCCAAAGGCTATAAGCCACAAACCATATTAGGCTAATGCAGAACCCAAAAGGCTGGAAAACCAAGACCAGCCTCTTAAACACGCTACAGCTGGGTTTGTGGGCAAAAAAAACCCCAAAACAACAGCAACAACAAAAAGCATGGCCAAGGCACACCGAAACCATGCAGCGAGTGCGGTGCGTTTCCAAAGGGAGCGGGAGCGAGCCCCAGGGGCGGCAGCGGGGTTTCTGCATGGGTGCTGGACAGCCCTGCCAAGGAGCACCCAGCTGGCGCCGCTCGAGGCTTAGCGCCAGGAGGGAAGCGCAATTTGGAGCGGTTGCTGCTGAGCTGCGGTGCGGCTGTTGCAACCACGAAGCGCGGAGGAGCTGCCGCTGGAAAAGCAAATTTGCAGGGGAGCTTTTCGGCCCCTTGGATGCGAGGCAGGTGGGGAGCTGTGCACCGGGCAAGCTGCTTTCCTTCTCTGGAGCTTCTTCTCCTGTGGGAATCGATGCAAATCCAAGGACCGTTTTGCAATTGCCGGTCTGACCCTCTTCTCGTGAACTTGGGAGAGCATGATGGGAAAATGTTTTGATGTTTGTGAGTCAGCTTTTATATAAATTTTGGGGTGAATCGTTTGGTTCTAGGCAAAGGGGAGTCGACTGGGTTCTCCCTTTTTTGCGTGTGTCCTCTTCTAACGTGCAGATTAAAAATTTAGATTCATATTCAGAGGTATGATCAAAAGCTGCCAATGGAAGACAACTGAAAGGTTTTGCTTTGTTACCCTTCTGTCTGGGTTACAGCAAGCTGAAGTCTCGTCTGCATTTGAATTAAAATATTTTGATCTTTTATGAGCTCTGCTTTGCTTTTGCTTTGAACAGATGGTGAAACTCAACTAATTAATTCTTTCAAACCAATTTTACTCCACTGGATGCTGCAGAAAGTAGGTTGTAAATACTGCAAACATTTGAAATTTCTGTTTTTCAGATCAGATAGAAGACCCTGGGAGCTTTAGCACAGGTCTTTAGTATTAGTAAAACTTGTTTCTCTAAAACTGTAATCTAAACTTAAACCAAAATCTTAACTGAGCTGAAAATACGCATTTAAAGGTTAATGTAAGATAGCAAACAGCTTAATGCTGATGTTTTAGGCAAAGTAAATGAAAACAGAGAGGTGTAGGTAGAAGAGCACGAGCGATAGATGCTCTCGTGTATCCTTTACATCAACACGTGGTCTCACACTTCGTCTTCAGCATCTGCCTCCCTTTCTCCAGGTTGTCTACGTGACCGCTTCCTTGCCCTACTGTGTTCTTATCATATACCTAGTAAGAGGATTAACGCTTCATGGGGCTGTGAACGGACTCATTTACATGTTTACACCAAAGGTACAGAAAAACTCAACAAAATCATGGTAGTTACTGAATGTGTGGGGTTTTAAAAAAAATGGCAGTGATGCTTTGCATTAAACTTTCGTGGCGGTAGCTTAGTGTGCCGGTCGCGGCGGGCTGCTGGAAGCTGGTGTGGGAGCCTGGCCAGGCCGGTAGCCTCACGGGCCTGTGCGGCTTGGCAGCTGGAGCAGCTGGCGAATCCCAAGGCCTGGATCAGCGCGGCTACGCAGATCTTCTTCTCGCTGGGCCTGGGCTTTGGGAGCCTCATCGCCTTTGCCAGCTACAACAAGCCGAGCAACAACTGCGAGCGACACGCCGTCGTCGTCTCGCTGATCAACAGCGCCACGTCGATATTCGCCAGCATCGTGACTTTCTCTATCTACGGCTTCAAGGCGACGTTTAACTACGAAAGCTGCATAAACAAGTAAGAGCTGGGATTTAACCTGGTTTTACCCCCCCCCCCCCCCAGTGCCCTTCTGCTGCCCCCGCACACTGAGAGACACGTTATGCTGCCCTGCTTTTCCCCAGGGTGATACTGCTGCTGACAAACGCTTTTGACCTGGAAGAAGGCTCTTTGACAGCAGACACCCTTGGCGCAGTGCGAGCCCGCCTCGCGGCTGCCCACCCGCACCAGTATGCAGAGCTGCTGCCACAGCTCAAAAACTGCAGCCTGGAAGCAGAGCTGGACACGGTGAGCTGCTGCATCGCGCCAGCTCCTTGCCCTCGCCTCCGTGTGCAGATTGCGCGGCCCACTCCTGGGCACCGCCTGCGCCCCCAGGAAACATCTGGCCAGGGCCCACCATGCAGATGCGTGTGCACATCTGGCTGGGTCGGGTGCCTCTGGCTCAGCCTGACAACAGGGCACAGGCTGCGCCAGGCCCCCCGCGCTCGCCAGCTCGCACTGCTGGTTTGTGCCTGCTGGAGCGAGCCCGGTGGCTGGCGGGGCGTTTTTGGGTGAGTGGTAAGAGGCTTATTTAGATGAGGAGTAGGACGGGCGCTGTGTGCAAGGCAGAGGTTGCCTCGTGGCTACGTACGCCTGGTGCAAGCCGGACCTGCCAGTCTGCAGGCAGGTTGGAGGAGCAGCAGTTTGTGCCTTTACCTCCAGTTGCCACACTGTGCCTTGGTGCCTCCTGACCGAGTCCCCTTGGGGTTTCTGCCTGTGACACCGCAACTCGCTGCAGCCCCCTGCTGATGAGTCCCCAGAGCTGGTAAAAGGCCGAGACCAGCTCACGCAGCAGCTGGATTACGGGGTCCAGCTGCGGGTCGGGGAAGGTCACACAGGTCTGGGCCAATGCTTTTGCTACAAGCAGACCTGTGTCGGTTTCTGTATATTTTGACTAAACCAGCAGAGATCTCAGCTTACTCTGTTGGGCAGAGCCACCAGAGCATATTTGTTTTGCCGTGATGGAGGATCAGGCTCTTACGTCCCTGTTCAAGCTGAGGAAAATTTAGTCTCTAAACAGCCACACTGAAATCGATAGACCTCCTAGAAGAGCAGGCGCCTAATGAACAAGAGATAGAAAGGTGGCCTTGATTTTGCTAGAACTGTCAGATATTAATGCCCTACCAAGCACAAATATTGCAATAAGTAGGCGAGATTGAAACCTCCCCAACTAAAAGGGATTGAAAATGGGAAAAATTTCGGCCTCCCCCATAGAAATGATTCCTTATCTTAAAACCATGGGTGATCCAGTGAAGCGCTGACCGTGACTCTCCCCTTCATCCTCTCCTCCTTGCTGGCAGGCTGTCCAGGGCACAGGACTAGCGTTTATAGTCTATTCTGAAGCAATCAAAAACATGGAGGTGCCGCAGCTGTATTCGGTGCTCTACTTCACCATGCTGTTGATGCTGGGCATAGGGAGCATGCTGGGAAACACGGCTGCTATCCTCACGCCGCTGACTGACAGCAAGTTCATTGCCACCCACTTACCCAAGGAGGTGATCTCAGGTAAGGAGACACCACGGAGTGACAGGAGCCAGGCAAGGCAAGACCGTACATGTAGAAGCTCTGGTGTCCCACAGTCTTTGAATGTCCTTCTTTGTCAAGCAGAGCAGGGGCGATCAGATGTGCTGCTGGGAGTGTCTGCCTGCTCTTGAGAAATGATGTCTGTATGCAGCACTTTCCATCGGGAGATCTCAAAGCATTAGGACAACAGCAGTGGTGTATTTACAGGCCTTCCCAGCACACATCAGACTGGTGTCCACTGAATCGAATGGCCAAGAGAAATGTCAGGATGGCTGTAGTCGGGGACACTTTTGTTTTGCACTTGCACCAGCTGTTTTACCACTGTTACTAGTATGCAGAATTCAAAGGGTCCTTCATGCAGAGAAAAGAGTGCAAAAAAAAGCATTTCAAGTCTTTGCACTCATCAGCCAGAGGCCAAGGCATGGTCTGCACGGGCATGCGCTTTACTGAGTGAGTAAGTCAGTAACATGCACATGCACGCACACATCTGCCCCGAAGCAGCAACAGCTCACAACTTGGAAGCCCAGCAATAGTGGCGAGTGGCTGCACATATGCTTGACAAAGCTATAGCTAGGACTCAATTTTGGGGGCTGTGTTGTGAGGATGTACTATGACGATGCCTCGCTAAGATCACCGGTGTGGTTACTAGTTCAGGGATACACCAGCATATACACACGCACAGAGCCATTGCCAACTCCAACATGGAGTTCATTGCCAAAGGGCAAAACCCCCAAATCTTCCTTCTCCCCAGGGGTTTTGCACCCCTTACTCCTTGGCTTTTTGGGGAGATCTTTGACAGGAACAAACTATGTCATGTATGTTGCCATGTGGCTAAATACTAAAATACAGTGCTGAAATATGATTTATTGGGTATGTCTCAAACTCTGACCTAACCCACCAGACCCCACCTGAATGCTGGTTGAGCTACGCAGGGAACTATCACACACACAGCAGCAATTCCTTAAATGTGGCCATGAGCAAGGTGCAAGACAATTTCCAAGGTTTCAGGGTGCCAGGCCCATGCAATAATGACACTTAATGCAGAGTGCTCCAAAGGGCCTTCCTCCAGCACACTCACACTGTCCAGGTGTAACGCTAGCATCTCTGTGTTATCCCTGCAGGCCTTGTGTGCTTCATTAACTGCATCATCGGCCTAACTTTCACCATGGAGGCTGGAAATTACTGGTTTGACATATTCAATGACTACGCAGCCACCCTCTCGCTGCTGCTTATTGTGCTGGTGGAAACCATTGCTGTGTGTTACATTTACGGGATAAGAAGGTAAAAGCTTGAAACCTCCTTTCGTCATAGCGCGATTGTAAGCAGGACAGCGGGGAGGTGACCATAGGCCAAGACGAAGAGCACCAAGAGTAAAAATACCACCTTGCACTGAATTTTTCTCCTATGCTATGATATCAGCTAGAGAATCAAGGTCTGCAGGCCCTTCCCGGGGTTTCAGGTATGTGGGGAGGCAAGGCCCAGGCTGGGCGGCCTGGGGCTGCCCCAGGCCAACCCCTGCCCCAGCAGCAGCTCCCAAGCCTCTGCTGCTGCACTGCAACCTCCAGCCTCACAGCTCTGCTCCCACCTTTACATCCCATGTGAAACCAGGCCCTTTTCCTGACACTGTGGGAGCCCCTGAGGGGCACTACCTCCAGAGCTCTGAATTTAGGGATTATCTGCCCTTAATACGGGGGGGGGGGAAGCCCTGGGCTGCTAGCTTTGGTACTGTTATTTCTAATTTGCCATCCACAAATACTTTCTCTGCAGGCAGGGGAGCACTAATGAGCTGTACACGCTGTTCCCTGCTCACTTGGTTTCTTGTCTTTGGTCTAAAGAGCATCTTGTGCCAAAATTCTGCTTCTCCTTTCACAGTAACTCAGCACAAGGGTGGTAGCGCTGCCATGCCGCTGCCAGCCAGCCTGGTGGCAAGGGTGCTGCCCTGCGCGTTGCTGCTCTCGCAAGTCACCCCAGGCACCCTCAGTGTCGGCATCAGGGATGGTTTTACCCAGCACAGAGAGGTGTTTGCACTCCGGGCATCTAAAGAAAGGGAGTTTTAATTGCTTTGTTAGTCTGCTAACAACACACACATGCAGCCACCTACATTGCTAGTACGTCCTTGGCGTATTCAAAGCATTCAAGTCATGTCCAGCTTTGCTCCGTGATCAGGATTTCCTCGAAGACAGCCTGATGGCAGTGAGGAGAATGCCTCAGCTCCACACAGATGATCAGCGCGATTTCTCCACGCCACTTAAGCATAATCTCTTTTCTTTGCCAGCCTATGGAACCAATGCTCTGAACTTATTTAAGGAGAAATCTATGGGGGCTTTTTTCCTGCCATATATAATTCTAGCTATAGAGTATGTATTTTGGGATCCTATTGTAAGCCCTGCTATCTTTTCACTTGATTTCAGCCTCACTGTACGATCCTGGTAAGCCAGGTTTTGAGACAATACCTCTTTCTGCTCACTTCTCTCCTGGTCACATATGCTCTCCGCCTGCATTATTTAACCCTATGGGTGGTTGTAAAGTAACTCAGATCAAGGTACTGATTGAACATATGAAGCTGTTCACACATCTTTTTTGTTTAAACACAGATTTGAGAAAGATCTTCAGACAATGATTGGACATAAGCCAAGCTGGTATTGGAAAATTATGTGGGCTTTTGCTAGTCCCTTGCTAATTATAAGCCTATTTATATTTTACATCACCGACTATATCCTCACAGGAACACTGCAATACCAAGCATGGGATGCCACACAGGTAGCAGTTTTTTCTTTTTTTTTTCTTTTTTCTTTTTCCCTTAACTTTCACAAAACCTTGCAGGGACACAGAATGTTCCTTCCTAACTACATCATTTCACCAAACTGTGTTTTCAAAGTTTGCAGCTGAAACTAATGTCATTTCTTAATTCTGTGGTAATGTAAAATAGGGAAAAACCTGACCTTGTTGCAACAACACAATGGTCCTATAAAATAGACTAATTTCCCTCTAAAATTCTTATAAACTGATGTCTTCAGACAAAAAAGTTATTAGTGTTGATTGAAAATCAAAATATTATCTTAAAAAAATACCCTTTAACCAAAAGCATTTACTTTCAAATAGTAGTATTTTGAATAAAATCAGAGCTATTTTAACACAATGGAACTGCTGCTGGAATAAAGTAACCATGAACCGCTTCTGTTTTGAAGACTTCAAGCTACATTTTTCTTCATGGCCAAAATAATTTTGTAAAAGTGCTGAACTGCTTATTTTTTGCAGAGGAATTACTACTGGATAAATAATTACTAGTTTCATAACCTTTAGTGGAAATGTTTCTTGCATGTAGAAAAGAAAATAAGTGTACTGTTTGCATGTCATCACTAATTTGGGTGCCTGTAAAGAGCCTGGCTTGTTGACTGGGTAACAGCAGGAGCCCACCCGTTCCAGGAAAAGAATGAAAAGCCCTTACAGCGAGGTAAGTGCTGACAGGTCTCATTAAGGAAAGACAGGCAAGCCAAAATCTGTTCTCTTCAAATAGACCAAAACTTCAGGGAAAAAATTCCCAGTATTTGCATCAGGTAAATTTACCTATAACAAGGTACCGTAACTGTCAACAAGAACAGAGCTACCGTAACAAAACTCAAGCTGGTGAGGTTGGACTGAAAAAAAGCTTTAAGGACAGTCATGAGCTGCTCCAGCCCACAAAGCACAAGCACCTCTTGATTTCTTTTTAAATATGTATATGGAGCTTTGCTGGAGCCCTGCCTGACTGCGCATCAAAACCTGAAGGTCCAGCACTTCAGGCCAGCTAGGTTCAGCAGGGCCATGCAAACTCACCTGCACTAACGGTCTCCTCTTGCCTGCAGGGGCAGCTGGTGATGAAGGACTACCCCGGCTATGCCCTGGCTGTGATCGGGCTGCTGGTGGCCACATCCACCATGTGCATCCCCCTGGGGGCTCTGGTAACTTTTATCAGCAGGAGGCTGAAGAGGGAAAACATTTCGACAGTTGCATGAATGCAGCCCCCTGGGCTCACGAAGACCTTTCCTGCAGGGCCAGTGACCAGGCGCTTCTGGAAGACCACAGCAACCTTCATCTCTAGCAGCTGTTTATAGATTTGAGAACCTCGGGTGCTATCTTTACCAAAGTGCTCTTGGGAGGCCCCACAACAGTTCAGAAAAAAACAGAAAAAAGCTCTTCTGTAACAGATGAAACTTTAAGATGGCCTCTGTAAGAGGAATAATAAAAAAAAAAAAGAACAGCAGCTCATAAAATGCTACTTAGCACAAATTAACCAGTGTATTGGCTAATTATGTAACATTTAGTTGTTCTTCTCCAGTCTGTGGCACTGCTTCTGTGGAAATACAAACTAAGCGTGTTCTTTCACTCATGTACTGGTATCCTTACCGTTCAGAAGAGCCAAACTTAACATGCATGCTATTTGAAATGACATCTCTATTTAATCTTTTGAAGTTTTATGTTGTGAAGGTAATAATTCCTTTTCTACAAAAGAAAAATCAGTGGGAAGGTATCTGAGATAAATACAGCCAATATTGCTTCTTTTATATTTGTGCCCAGCAAAGCAGTTTATATATAAACTGCAGAAATTCTTACTTCCAAAAGAAGTAAACATCTAATTCCAGTATGTATTTGTGTACTGTGCTGTTCTTCAGTTTTCCAAGGGATGCACTATACACTAGAAAATATCTGTGATGTAGCTTCTTTAATAGTATCATGCCACATAATTAGCATTAGCAAGATTCCCCTCCAAGGATGTTTTCATTTTAACCATGAGATGCAACAGTCCAGCAATTCTACAGAACTGATTAATTTCCCTATGTGAATGTTTTATAAAGAAAAAAACATGGTAAATTTTTGAGCTTCACATAATAGAAAACAGCAAAATTCTATCTATGAACTTTAAAGAGGTCACTCTGAAAAACAACATTAAGGGCACACTCACAGCATACTGGTTCTTAATATAGGGTCTTAATTATGTAATCAGAAGATGGCAGTTGCCTTATAAAATAGGGATTCATTTCAAACAAACATTATTACAGCACACCAACACAAGTATCCCAGCTTGAGGCAAAGAGCAACAGCGAGTTTTACAGCACTTGGGGGTGGGTAGGATCTCAACAGGGATAAACACCACCAACAAGACAGGCTTAGTCTGCAACAGCCTCTAGGAATAAAGCATGCCTCCCCCTCCAGGCTTAGCTAACAAAAGAAAGACAACTTTTTCACATTTCAGTTTATTAAAAATGGACACCGTAAACAAGACCTGTACAAAAACTATCCAAAACTGCCCAGAATTTGGTAACAGTTGCGGTGAGAAGTTATCGTCTTGGACCTCCTCTTCCTCTTCCGCGACCTCTGCCTCTCCCACGGCCTCGGCCACGGCCTCTTCCAGCAACTGCGCAAATGAAACAAAAAGGATGAATCAAGTGAGACCTAGAAACATTTGAATTTTCACTAAAACATTCTGTATCAAGCAAAAACAACATTATGTCTCATCACACACAAGCAGTAAGTCAGATATCAAGTCTGGTAACTCTCAGTATATTCCAGACAGTATTTTCATATTTCGTATTAGATTTTTCAGCATACAGCTTCCGTGGACTACAGTTTATGTTTGGCTTCGCTCAAGATAACAAGGGGACATAATGGCACAGTTGGCCATTTCCAAACACTATCATAGTTTGACAGAGTCCTGATTCCTCTTTTCTTTCAATAAAAATTTAGTTTTTCAGAAAACAAACAGAATATGCAAGACATTCCTGCACTGAGCATTTGGTTTACTATTCCTCACAACATGGCAGATTTATTACCACTGCTCATATTGTGTGGGGTTTGTTTTTTTGGTCTTTTGGTTTTTTTTTTGTTTTTGTTTTTTAAGCACACTGGGAAAGGGAGGTGCCAATTTTAATATACTGTAAGATTTTCAAGTGCACTCTTTCTCATTTACCCATGTGAAATGGCTGCATTTCTAAAGGATCCCAGCACCGAACAGTTCCTCCTATTTTCAACAATGCCTCTAACAATTTTGCATGCGATTATCAGGCCAACATCCTGGCTCTGTGCTCCTTCCTTTTAAATATTACTATTTCACAGTACAGTAAGAGAAAGAGCAAGGGACTGCTGGAGGTCATACGTTCCATATGATGATAAAGCATCATTTTACCCCAATTTCCTAAGGAAATAAGTCCTGTTCCATCAGGTTGCCAGGTCCCTTTAAAAACTTTTGAAATTACTGGTTAATTTCAAACAAGCCTGTCAGTGTAGGGCTTGCAAAGGTATTGAGACACTTAAAATTTTGTGGAAGTGGGTGGCTAGGTAAGAGAGACACACTAGCGTCTGCATTTAAGAAACGGTCCTCAACAGTTACTCTGCTCCACCTGACAGCACATAGGTTAGAAACACGGTAAAGACATGAAGGAGCAGAGAGACAAGACAAAAGCCTGCAAGGATCAAGACTTCATTTGTTTTGCCAGTAACAGACCAACCCTTTATAAAATACGCTGAAGTATCAAAGCCTGACTAAATTATCACAGCATCCACGTGCACCAGTGGACAATCGTGTTCACTGAGAAGCACCAGCACACTCCAGACCAATGTGCACATGCCACACACCTCTCAGTCAGCATTCCTGCCTCACACCAATATTTTCATTTGCCAAAGACAGATCTTACGTTAAAACTTTTGGTGCCCAAATCATTTACAGATTAAGGTGGAGTGCAGTGCAATAGAGCTGTAGTCTGAGAGTGCTTCAGCACAGTCAAGGTGCAAGAAGTGAGGTTCAGAAAAAAGCAATCCAACCACATTCCAATTTCACCATGTGGTCAGCTTATTTTTAATGGATGTGAGAGGAGCAAAACCCTTCCAGGAGCTTCATACTCACTCTCGATAAAGACTGCAGCCACAACAATCTGCACTTTGGAAAGTACAGACCTGAGGGTGCCTCATACCGTTTCAGTAAGGTAAACACACTACCTCTGATCAAATTATAATGTACACATGGGTCAAAGACCGCAGATCCAAAACCAAATACTCAAACATCAATTACAGGAGAAATGAGAAGACATTATTTTAGAGCATAATTAGCTTTCACTTAAAAGCATTTTTTAAACACACCAAGATCAAGCATTGTGCAAAATTTATACTGCCTAAACACAAACCTACAGATTTTCCAGGGTTTATTGAATGTTCAGTTTTAATAGCGTGGACTAAAACTGAAGTATTCTCTACACTGTTACGTTTGTAAGGAAAGGTTTTTGCTTAACAGCCTTTTGAGAAAAACTAAATACAGTTCCCAGGAAGACCACGTACAGTGGAATGCTGGAAAACTACTCATTGGAATACAGCATAGACTCGCTGCAATTCTAAATTCCCTCAAATTCAGTTCTCCTGCAGTTTATTTTTACCCAATACCAAGCAATATTTCAGCAAAGTATCCAGTACTGTTCAAGAGGCCATCCTGTACTTTCTTGTTAGGCTATATGAAGTTCCCCATACAAAGCGGAGAAACACAGCAGACATTTTGAGAAGAGGAAATGCAAGTCTTTTTGGTGTCACCTCTGAAAATGTGATAGGTTAAGATTTCTTCAAGCTTAGAAATATTTGCATTTTTTACACAGATGTATGATAAGCTATACACATCATTTCACACAAAAGGAAGTTTTATAGATCCTAAGAAGGCAGGCAAGGCAGACTTGCAGTATCAGGACCAAACCATCAAACAAAGATGAAAGAACTAGCTGCCAAATGCAGAAATTAAGATATTCTAATCAGACGTTTTACAGGATGATTGCAGAGTCAAAGTACTAAAATGCATACAGTGACCCAAAGCCAGCCAAAACCATTGTTGTGTAGCACAGAACAAAGAAAGGAGACTGGGAAATCACAAACTAACCTGCTTCTCTTTTCTTGGATTTGACTTTTGGTTCAACATCCACTAGCAAGGTATCCAGAGGCAAACTGTCTGGCAGAATGAAGTAGCGAATGTTATTCCCTCGAATACTCAGGGTCTCCAGCTGTACAGGCTCTCTGTTCTTCAGTGTCATTTTCACTGCTTTAAGATGCGTATTCATACTGACATCCACTCCTGAAACAATAAAAGTCTTATTTCAGGGACGAAGGCATACAAGATGGCACAACAGGCCACTTTTTAAGTATCTATCTGCTTCTAGATGTATGCTGTTCATTCACACTCGCTTCTGGGTCTATGGCATCCACTAATTAAGACTCCAAGTGAACGTAAACACTATCTTTTGTCTCTTAACTTATGCTGGCTCATTTATCAGCAACTGTCCTCAACAACTCACCATATATTTTTTGATGGAAGATCCACTTACTACTATATGTACGATACCATTAGAGATCTTTATCTAGATCTAAGACAGGCATAGCGATTTTGTAAATGATTAAATGGTTCCTTTGAGCAATAAACTAGCACTTATTACAGAAGTCTAATACTAGCTTTTTACTTTAAAAAAGGCAAAAAAAACCTCTGAGGAGGAAGAAACTGATCATTTTGTCTTTCTGTAAGCTTTGGAAGAAGTCCAGCTGTCAAAGCAGCATTCATTTTTTGATAAAACACATTTTATAGTAGTTTACTGTCTTCTTTAAAAGTACATAAAATACATTATGGTAAGGGACAATCATTGCTATTACTAACTCAGCGCTGAACAGCCGACCTACAACAGCTCTGTGCTCTCCCGTGGAATGGGTACTGTGTCCACGACGCACAGTAACATGCACACTCCAAAACGATCTCAGCTGGGTGCACGTACTGAGTAACAGCCATAAGAAGTGTCATCATTCAATCCCTGTATTAATTTTGTTTTTGTACATCGCAAGCCTTGCATGGGATTTCATCTCTAACTACAAAGATCAAAATGAGAGTAGTTTTTTCAGAACAAAAGATTTAGACAAAAGATAGAAATTATAATTTACAAACATCCACTAATTCAGTGACAGGGCACCCACATGAGCAAAATTTTTAGTGTATTCAAAGTGCATACAAACAACTCTGTGAGGTAAAAGCAATTATTGTCTCATTTCACAAATATGGAAAGACAAACTGAAAGGCAAGTGTTTCACCACGGCAATAGTATAAATGAATAGTAGACCAGAACCAGAATCACTGTGCTGTGCCTTTAAATGGTGTTTCATACTTTTATGAATTCAGCCTAATCACCAAAGGAGCTTAGCAGAGCTCCAAAGTTCACAGCAAAGGCACTTGTGACCTCCAAGTACTCTATCTCCCCCACCCCAATTCTAGATTTTACTTAAAGAAAACAGTTCTCTGACATCTGTAATGCACCTGACCCATCCCCTTATTTGCGTAAGGTATGTGTAACATAAACCCCGCCCCTTCAGTGTGCAGGCTCTGGCCAGCTGACACACTGGGAGGAAGATGAGATTTTGCAGATGTCACAGCAAATACTAACGTGGCTCACGCACCAGTGTAAAGCGAGAAGTGACATTTTAGAAATACGGGTTCCATTCCAAGTTTTTACGGACTCTTAGCAGGACACAAGGCTTTGCTCAATAACTCAGCCTGCAAGAGCACCTAAGTCAGCAGGAGACATTGTCTCCATCCAGGTGCTAACCAAAGCTGATGGACCTGGCTGCAGAATAATGCCATGCTCAATAGTTTTTAACCCTGCCGAACCTAAACAGATTGCTACTGGCCAAAAAGGAACTTCAGCAATCGCCAGGAATACAGTTCTGCCAAGTTTGAACTTTGCTACAAACCATGTCAGAGTAGAAGAGCTTCTACAAGCAGTCTGGGGTAGGGGGAGGAAAGGAGACCAAGTTCATCAACTTATCCACAAGAGTTTGCTTTATTAACAACGGCTCCACATTACTCCACATATATACCTGTTGTCCCTGAAGTAATTCTAACATGAATATTCTCAGAGCTGCATCAGTCTCTGATGTTATGAAAGCAAACAAAACAGTCCACATGTTTTTAAATATATGAAAAACTGATATTGACAATGAACCGCAAAGGCTTACCCCATAGTTTTCAGTTCAGTGATATGAAGGTGCATGCTCACTGTATAGATTAGTGCATTTTACAGATTATGCCCCTCCCTAGACATTAAAATACAAATTTAGATGATTACATATTAAAGCTTTGACAACAGCTGGGCACCAGATTCTTGACACCAAGATTCCTTTTGCCCAGTATCCTTCATCAAGCTATGTGTTTTCAAACCAGTTTCATAAAGTTAATGCAAGTTCATGTAAAGATGCATTCCTACATAAAGTCACCTTAAACAGAGCAAAGACACACTCAGCAGAAATAATTCTCTTTTAGTTTAAAAATCACCTATAGCCTACTTGAACTGATTTAAGACTATGTGAACATTTAACATTTGCCATTTACCTGTCTATCATAGACAGAAAAAAAATCCTCTGTGGGTGGCTCTGCTATAAAGCTCTTACATGGCTATAGCTTGCAATGATTTTACAAATCAAAATCAGATGTACTGAAACATCTTACAAAGATTTAACTGTATACCACTGCCAGCTTGATACGGTGGCAAAACTAGCTTACCAACAGTATCATGCTGCTGAAATTCTCAGAACGGGTCACGCTTACTTCAGCTTTGCTAACAAAAGAGTCTGCAAAAGTTTACTTCATTTTTCCCTAAGCTTATTTGTAAACAAAGCCCAAGAGACCATCAGACTCAGAGGCTGCCAGCAAGTGCTACAATCAATCCACTGTCTCCCAGCAGCATCTTACAAACAGAAAGTGTATTACAAAATGTATCAATGGTGTAAGTTTGACCATGGGTAAACTGACCCGGCTACTAGGCCAAAGATAATGATTGTCTGCAGAAAGCTGTCTGGCCAAAGCTCTTCACCGTGTTTCTAGTAGGTCCTGCAAATGTCCAGGCTCTTCTGCCAAAAACACACCTGATACTGGTAAAAGGACACAAGCTAGAAGGACCATCATCTGCTTCTACCAGACAAGGTCCCCACAACAAAGAGCACAAAACAAAAGAGCTCAAACCAAACCACAGTTGCCAGTTACCAGCGGAAAAGGAGGCTTTACCGCCGTGCCATACCTGTGATAGTTCCATGCACCTGCGTCCCGTTCTTCAGCTCAATGGTCACAGTCTCATGACTCAGTTTCATTAGAAACCTAGAAATTAAAAAAGTTTTGTTTTTTTTTAACTCCCACATAAAAGCCTGAGTGTGCATCATGAAAGAATACTATTAGAGAATATAATACTATATATGTAGTATATAAGTGTAGAGAAGAGAAAATAACCAGGCTCCGCGCCCTGCGCCAGGCGCCGCGCTCACGGCGCCGCGCGCGGAAACGCCGGGGCGCCTCTCAGCGCCGCAGGGAAGCGGCTCCGGCCGGACCCGCCGGTTCCCCCCAGCCCTTTCCAGGCAGGCCCCGCTCCTCCTCCCCGGCATTTAGGTCTCGGCGGAGCCGCCGCCCGGCCGGGCCCCAACGGCCGCCGCGGGGGGAGGAGGGGGGGGCGGCGAGGCGCCCGTTAGCGCGGGGGCGGCGCGAGCGCGGCTCCCTCCCCGCCGCCGCCGCCGCCAGGCCCGGCCGCCTCCATCCGCCTCCATCCGCTCACCTGACGAGCTTCATGGCGGCAGGAGGCAGGCGGTGCGGGCCGGCGGCCTTCCCTGGGGAGTGGCGGCGGCCCCGGGGGGCAGAGGGGAGCCCCGGGCGGGAGGGCCCGGCGGGCGCTGCAGAAGCCTCCTGCGAGCAGGCCGCGCCGCCACTGGCGCCAGGAAGCGGCAGCCGCCGAGCGGAATGAATGGGCGGAAGCGGCGCCGCGCAGGCGCCGGAAGGGGCGGCCCCGCCCCCCAGGGACGCGCGGGGAATCGGCGCATGCGCAGTGCGGGGGAGGGCGCCGGGCGGGCTTAAAAGCGTATTTTTTATTATTATTATTTTTTTCTACTTTTTTTAACATTAAACTATGCCAGGATAAATTGGACCAGGTAGAAGTGTCTCCAAAATAACCACTAACAGGACTCAAGTCACAGCTCATAGTTACTTTTTCCTTTATGTAGTACCACTGCCACCATTAAAAAAAAAAAAAGTCCCAAGATAAAAATCTTTGATACAAACAGTTTTTGTCCCATAAAATGACCGTTTCTAAAATAGGATATGACCCAGGCCCTAAGGATCAATGGGGGAGTTGGGGAGGGAGGGCTTTTCACTATCCCAGAGATTATGATGGGTGGTGAAATTTGGCCACAGCAGAGCAGGAAAGAGTGTCCCCCCCCCCCCCCCATCTTTTTCTTGATTTCCTTTTTTCGTTAAAAGTTTAATGAGAGGGAAAGAAAAAGAAAAAAAATGCAGAAGAAAGCATTAGGGAAAAAAAGAGCCTTCAAGGGGAAGTAGATTCAGGAACAAATGCTACTGAACTTCATTTTGTTCTGGTACAACCAATCCCATTTGTAATACAGGGAGTTCTGCAGCTGCATTTGCTGTATATTATTTCAATATCCTTCCAAGATGTTTCCTAGTAAAGCTACTCTAAATTTTCAAGTTTACTCTCCCCAAAAAGATGACAAAGTTCAAAGAACTTTTCCCTTTCTAAACTAATGGCTTTAGGACCAATGTCATACCAGTATAAAATTTTACTAGTAATCATCATGTATGAATGTGAACACTCAGTCCTCTAAATTTTAAATAGGATCAAGCTCCACTAAATATTAGACTAGGCTATTATTTCCTTAGTAATTCGGAAACAGCCTGTTCAGAACCTCTGCATTTAGACAAGAGCATTTCTCAAGGATTTGATAGTTTCTGATAAGCCTATGGGGTTTGTATAACATACTGCAACACAAGAATGAAAAATATATAAAAAAATCCCCAAGGCCTATCTGCAGTAAGGGAGGGGGAAAAGATGGTGACTTGAATTTTCATCTTGAGTGCCTATTACTGTGACTGGAAAGGGAAAGAGGAGAAGGGAAAAAAACAAAACAAAACAAAAAAAAACAACACACAACCACCACCCACACATCCAAAATTAGTCTTGTAAGGGAAGAGAGAAGGAAAGCCCTGAAAAGTGAGGTGAGGCTTGCAATTAATCTTAAGAAAAATCTACCCACAACAGTTCTCAGAAATTTAAGATACAGAAGATGATGCTAATGAAAACACTTGCTGTTCGGTGCAAGATCATCAATATTTAAGCACTAAAACAACAGGATTTTTACATGCTATGAACTGCAACAAAATGGAAGCATCTTTCTGGTGAGAAATGGTTCTTAAGGAACAATTTGGAAGAAGTCCACTCCAAAGCACTGAACACAATTGACAGTATATAGAAAAGTTGGACATTTTATTGTCATTTATGAGTACACCATTTGTGATTTTAGAAATACAGACTCTTTGCAAAGCACTGAAATACAGATGCCTTCCAACTTCGAAAATCTACATTATTCTATGTCTTACAACATGTTTATACTAGCAATTCAAGTTTGGTCTTTGCTGCAACAAGTTCTTCACCGAAGACGCAAATATCTAGTTATAGACTGCAAGACAATTAAACCAAGTTTCAAATGCCACCTGCCAGTGAGCCATAAAAACCCAGTACTTTTAGATATTTAGTCTATGATGTTCTTATACATTATATCCATTATGGAGTTCATGTCTGAAAATTTTAAGTTAGAGGATTTTCCAGTTAACCATTTCAACTGGTATTTCCATTACAGCATCTAAAAGCAAACAGATACTTTGCAATTACTAGTGCTTATGAACAGATTACATTTAAACAAAACCCAGAGAGGCCTCCAGAAACATTCAAGGTTAAAATGAACAGTTAACAATTGCAAAAATCTGTACATATTTTCAGTCATAACACAATGAAACACTGCAGTATCAGTGTTTTGTGTTCTAGCTTCCATAGTGACAACTGTGCTAGCCCTAGTATTCTACATGTTTCTCCCTTTTCCCCATTTAAACTTTATAATCACAATCTGAATATACAGCTGTACTTACAGGAAATATTAAACAATGCACAGCGCCTTAAGCAAGTTTCATGTCTGGTTTTGAACAAACCATACAAAATAAGTGACAAAATAGTTTAAAATTGGTCCTTGATTAGGATTACTTATTTTTATACAGCTTGGAAGCACTAAGTTTAAAGACACACATTTATTGTTAACCAGCACAAATTATTTTGTAGCTTAGTTTTTTGTTTTTGTTTTTTTTTTTTTTTTAAAGAGTGTTACAACATCATGCATGAAAAGCAAGCTGTTGCTTCCAAGTGCAAACATGGAGTTTAGCCTAACACTTTCTCCTCAGGTTGTTATTCCTTCTTCCATAAATTATTCCAACATAACCAAAAAAATATAGAAGCAGCTCACCAGCAAAACAATATGAAGTTCATCTTTTATCTTCTGACCGTTCTTAAAATAGTGGTGTACTTTGGACCTTTAGCATAAGTAGGGTTCAATAAACACAGCAAAGGAGTTTACATTCTTGGATTTCATTTACATCTTTAGAGAGAAGATTCTATATCTTAACTCACTAACTAATGAATCATCATCTGAAGACTGCAGTATTGAAACAGTGCAAGACATTTGCAACTTCAGAAGCATCCAAATACACTGTCCTTTCACCCAAACAATGATTAGTAGAATATTGCATCAGTCCTAGATAAGACAGGACGCAAAGCTCATTTTAGAAGAGAAGCATTAGGATTCAACACTCCTTTATATTTAGTGAAAAATACATAAATATGCACAAAGGACTCCTTAATGTGGATTTTAATTACAACAAATGTAATCCAGCTGTAAATCTGAGAACAAGTTATTGGTATGAAGCCATATTTGCTCAAAGAACATGATTAGACACCTCTTATTAATACTTCAACATCTGGGTATGTTGACACATGAACAGAATCAGAGCTCTCTCCTGTCAAGCCAGAGATCAGAGATTTAGCTGAATCTACCCAAATGGACTGTGAACTTATCCAGTCCATTTATATCTCGTAACATATCAGATACCACAAAGCTGGCTTTTATCTTTGAATTATCTTGGTAAAGGTGGAGCCTCCTCTGCTAATGCAATATTCCAGAGACCATTGTAACTAAGACTGTAGAATCAGATCTCAGCTGAAAGCTACCGCCAAAAACAACGATTTACTTTCTCCCCGTGCTGCCAAGGATGAACATTAAAAAGACCACTGTTCAGTGTGGAAAGCAGGTCAGTAGAGACTCCAGGTGTGGCTTGAGGAATCCTCTGTACCAAGCCGCTTTCCACACACACAAATTCAGTCCATCTTCTCTTTCTGGACCAGTTTGGGTGCATCTACAAAATCCTTGCCGTTGTAAAGGATGATAGCAAAAGTTCCAAAGCTTGCACTTCCCCAGAACAGCACATAGGCCAGTGTCTCAGTCCATGTATCACCTGTGAAGATTTGATAAACGCTTTAGTTCATTATCTCTCATTAATGATGAGAGTATTTTAGTACAACAACAAAATAGTCCAAGCCTTCCCACAGAGATCTGCCATCAAATGAAGTTGAAAGCATTTCTACGGGTACTAGGGGCTTTTGTTACAACATTTTATAACTCCTTTCATAGAAGTTCACAAGCCACAGCTATTTGTTCTTAAGCTAGCATTCTGCTGTTTGCCACACAAGAACTCCACTCTTCAAACACACAGCTATGGAGGTCATGAGTCAAGTACTCCGCTGGCACTCATGTTATAAAATTCAAGGCAGAGGCAAAAGGCAAGAACTTCATGATTTGCAATATGGATTTAGATTAAGGGGGACATCTGTCAGACCAAGCCTATACCTACACCTGACTCATCTGGATTACCTTTCTGCCCAGAGTTAGGTAGGCATTTGTAAAGGTATTCATCTGGCCTATAGTAAAACCAGACATCCAACTTAGGTCCAACTTTACAAGTCGTTTAGGTGTGATTTAATTGCCCAGACATTATTTTCTATAGTACCTCAGGTTTTTCCACATTAATGATGGAGTACTGACCCTCAGTCTCCAGAGCCATACTCTGACACATTTTAGTATGACTGAGAAACAAGCAAATATGTACTAAATTGTTTGTTTAGTAAATGGCTGTTAGAAACTAACAAAAAGCCACCCAAGCTAGCTAATTTTGTGAAGTTACATTAAGTAGTGACTTACCAGCCATTAGCAAACAAATAATGCACATAGAGAAAGCAACCACCATAATAATAGGCAACTGAGGAAAGAAAAAAAAAAAAGAATTACATGATATACTAGAACATACATTACTTAACATCCTTTACAATTGGTGATACTGCAAAACTATTTACTTGTCTTGCAATAATGTTGCTTCAATTATTGATGAAGTAACAAGTGTAAAATTTTGGATGGCTCCAAAATTTGTAAAGGTGTGTTCAATAATAAGTTCAGAATTAAAAATTTATCTTCTACTATATTAGAAGAGGGGCAAACTTTTTTTATGTGAATACATGAACCACCAATTAAACCTCTAATATCCCCACCCCATTTCACTGCATGATATACATGGGGGAGGATGGCAAAAAAAAAATTAAGATTTCTTTATGTTACAGTCTATGCTTCTGTATGAAGTATGAGATGAGATCTTCACAAACTTCTTCTACTAGTCACCATCAATGACTGTTTCCTTCTGCAGAATTTCTCCCTTTCCACTTGATGAAGCAGATTTTAAAAAAGCAAGCAGTTTTTCAATACCTCAAGGACACTCCATTTTCTGTCAAGGGAACAGTCTGGGTTTAGTCCTATAGGCGGGTATCATAGAAACATAACCGGATTATAGGGACACTCCATTACTAAGCAGACAATTTCTACTTAGTCTTACTGAAGCATGTGACTAAAAGGTTACATCTGTTTCTCCAAGCATGAATCAAATCTCCATACTTACAGCTAAGAACTTCCAGTCTTTCTTGACATGTAGAGGACTAGCAGGTTCTACTTCATCCACTGAATAATTACCAAGAAAAAGATCAATAGCATCCTGGAAAAAGAGAGAGCAGGAATTACAATGCACAGCAGGGTTTATTAAATATATTTCCCTACAGTTAAAAGCCCAACTTACTTGTCTAAATCCATCAGAAAAGTTATTTTTGTAGTAACGTATTAATGAGTTCCAGCCATCCATAATTAAGCCCCACTGAGTTCTTTTCCCAGTTCTGTAAAAAGATGTTTTCAAAAATATTTATAATACAATTATAAATTCAAGAAAAGAATTTCAGATTTGCAATTCTTTCATTGTTCAAAAGTTTAATGCATACTTGCATGAAAATACAATTAGCTAGCGTTGCCTTGGCATTATTACCATACAGACTAATCACAACAGCTATCTGAAGTTAAAGTTACATTTGTGTTGTGGGAGGGAGAGAAGTGCATCTTGAATAGGCCCCACTTTCCTGATTTGATTTCCAGATTGTCTTTTTTTTGTTTTTTTTTAAGTTACAGTGAATAATAATGCTCTTCTGTAGATTTTAGTCTCACATTTTATCAGCTGAACCATTGCAAAACTAATTAACAGTCTGAGCCCTAAATAGATCTGTTCAGATATGAAGAATTAAAGAAATCCCCAAACATGTACAAAAACCCAGAAAGCTTTTACAGGAAAAGTCTGACTTGCCTTGTGTAATCTGTCTTTAAGGCACCAGTTCCAGCATATTGTTTGGCACAAGCATTAGCATTATCAGCCCATGCTGTGAACAGGAAAGCATTAAGAAAAGATTAAGGAAGTTTTGTACGCTATAAGAAAAAAAAAAAGATGACTGTTTAAACTCTATAAGCAGCCTACCATTTTTGTAGATTTTCTCAAAGTCTGCTTGCTCTTCAATTCTCTGTCCAACATGCAGAACACCTAGTCTCTAAAACAGAAAGCATATTGCAGCTCACTAGAAATTCATTAGAAAAATTAATATTTGCTTTCAAGAAGAGTTACATTCATTGAACTAGAATCTGGCCAATGGGTTTCAAATAAGATTATGTACTACAGCAACTCAAGTATGCAAGCTCTTATTGAGATGTTAAATTACATTTCAATTCCAAATGGAAAGCCTCCCTCCTCTTACAAGTTGCTAATCAAACAGCAGAGTCACATACTGACCTGAAGCTGGGCTTGAAGAGATCTGCGTGCTAACAAGCTCTGAATCACGTTAGTCCGATCAAGGCAGTCCATGCAATTACTACGGAATATTCCTTCCTGCTGAGTCACAATTTTACCATCGGAATCAACTAGAAAATAACTAGCACATACAATCCATTTAAGTATTTATAGGTAACAGTACACAAAGTGCGCATTTTCACAAGTATATGCTCTAGCAGCCAGAAGATGCAGTTCTCTTGTGTGTATGATGAGTTATTTGCCATGTCTTTGAACTGTGATGCCTCCCTGAATTCTTTCTCTATCACTCTTTTCCTCAAAGGCACTGAAAAGCAGCATCAGGATGTGAATGTTTATTTATCTCAAAGCTATACTCACTATTGTTATTTAGATAGCCAGTCAGCCAAATTGAACTATGCGTCACTAGGAAGAAAGGCAGCCTCTCCTGCAACATCAGTGTCTTGTATTTATGTTTTTCAGCTCCACAGTTAAAGATCAGAGTGTAACAGCAGAAGTAACCAGATATATACCTAGTCACCAGCTTCAGTCCAGTCACCTCTATGTATAGCCATATAAGTTGTTAGTCATGTTGCCTCCAGAAAGGTATTCAAATCTTGTAGGACAATCTTATTGTGGTTTTTTAATCATTTTTCTCTGTTATATGAACATCTGTGGGAAACAGATATTCCCCCCCACCCTTGCAACTGCATATGCTCATCATCACTTCAATCTTTTTAATCAGCTAAACCAGGCATTTCTCCAGTGATACTAAAAAGCAGCTCAAATTCTAAATACTGAATTGCATGCAAATATTCTGATACCTGAGCTAGTAAAACAAATAGGGAGATCAAGTTATTAGTTGATTATGCAAATGGGACAAAACTGTACTAGTCCTTCTACCATAGCATTAAGAGTGCCTAAAGATTTACAGATCATACTCTCTAGAGTAAATCACTCCATTATGCAGTTACAAACTCTGAATTTGGTCTAGCACATTATCCACTGCCATTGTATAGCATTTTAAGATTAAAAAAAGTCATGCTATGAAGTTGTGCCATATTAGATCAAGAGCCTTACAACAGTAGATGCACTTCGATTAAACTTGTGTTAACAAGACCTGGTCTCATTCTTGGAAAATGAGTTTTGTTAAAGCATGTTTTATATGGTTAAATGATTAAAGGAGACAACACCAATGGAAATTTGATTTTCCCTCCTCTCCCAAGTTTTGCCTAGAACTGATACTAGGATAACGTAGAGCTGACAAGTGGAAATTTCTGGTTAATAGCCTAGCTTATATGATCAATCTCCTGTAATTCCTCTAAATAAATTAAGTTTAAAAATAAGAAAACCAGCAAGCCAGCTATCCTTTCTGCCAGATCTTTTATACTTGGATTCAATCTTCAGCAAGTAAAGCTGTTTAACTGCCTCAGGGCTGCAGAGCTCTTTTCAGACTTCCCTGTTCTTATTTAAATAATGGCCACCCTAAACAAAACAAGGCAAGGCAAGGTATAGCCAACTTAATCTTGAAAAGGAACCTTCTTGTATCTTGTTTTGACAAACCTCTAGTTTTCATTTCAAGAAAACTTGGCTCTGTTTAAAGTTTACAATGGCAGTAAACAAGTGAAAGGGTATTCATTCCAAGAATAAAGGATCCTTGCCATATAGGAAACCTAAGTACTTATATCTCCTCCTTTGAAGTGATCACAAGTCAGTTCATCCTTCTGCTTTGGGGTGTTTTGGGGCTACTTTTGGTGGCGGAGAAGACTGCATTCATTATTCACAAGTAGCAAAGACCAAGAAGTGCTTAAAACAACTCACTCACAGGACTGAGCAAAAACTTAAGTTGATATGGACACTTAGTCTTTTATATGACTAAAAATAAACATGAGAATTTGGTTCTTTGTGGATTACTTAACTCCACAAGGACTAACACAATTACTGCTAGTGCTAAGGTTTGGCAACACAAACAAATGAGCGTTAGAGACCTGAAAGTGTTTGGCACCACACTGCAGAAGTTTACTGCCACCAGCATATGGTATTACTCTTGGATGAAAAACCCTCACCTAAAGAGACATGCAGTTTTTATAACTTCAGTTGTATGCACGCTTATTTCTTCTTCTAAACTTTTACCAAAAGAGACAAAGTCAGTTCTTGAGCCGCAACATGGGGTTGCTATGATTCTTTATTACGACATGAAAATGGCTCTACATTGCAAGGTAGAGACCTGGTTGTGGCTGATACTATATGCAACTACTAAGGCATATGAATATTTACTTTGTGAAAGATTAAGGGTCTGTTTTAGTGTGCTTTAACTCAAGACAACAGAAGCTGTAAGAAAGTGGTCTCATTTTAATAGTACAGAACTACTTGAGATCTAGGGAGCATCAGCCATCTTACCTAAATTCGTCTTGCTGCTCTGCCAATTGATCCATCAAAATATGAAGTCGATCCCACCTCATTCGACTGCACTCTTTATGGAAGTCAAATGCTATATATCTATTCAGAGAGAGAAGCATCTTTTATAATTATAAACATATTGCAGCAAAGGTCTCAAAAAAACCAACCAACCAAAAAAACCAAAGCAAGCCCCCAGTGAAGAGCAAGCAGTGACAGAGAATTTTTTCTTCTTCTTTAGAGAGGGCTTCCAGCAGATATCAGTGGGTTTTCTCAGTGCTCTGTAGTTTTCCTGAGATTGTATACTTAGTGTGCATGGTGACAGCTTTTACATTTCTTTACAAGATGCCACTAGTCTGGGGAAGCAGCCATTCAGTTCCAAGTTATTCGTTCTAAGTTCTGACTAGTATTTTTTTCCCCACCAGAAAAGCACAGAGGGGAGAAAAACAAAAGCTACACACATCCAATTTCATCTCTGCTTTTTCACCAGGATTCTTCCACCCTGCCCTCCTCCAGGTAATTCCATCTTGGACTTGTCAGTCCTCTTTTAAAGAGACTCAGGTGTTAAAACGCAACATTCTTCTCTGGCATGCAGCATAACCCCATTTGATGGCTCTCTAGAAGCCTGAGACAAGTTCTGTCTGGACAGCTAAACTACTGTGCTGTAAGAAAATCCAATGGCTACTGACAGGGAACAAGATTTTAACAGCCAAATCATTTCTGGTAAAAACTGCTTTAGATGAATGGTGTCTGATTCAACTTTTGTATATACACATGCTCTGCAATTCACAGCAAGTGAGGTTCCTGCCCTGAAGTATTTATAAACCAAAAATTATTATTTGCCAAGCTTTCAAGACTATTTGTCTGAGGAAAGGTGGCATATATGCACTGAAGACCCAAATAATTTTGATGGCATTTACCTGCCAGGCTAAATAACTTAACATCTCCCCTTCCCCCCCCCCCAAAAAGACTTTGGCAGCATTAACAAAAGTGTCAGTCCCATTTCACCATATACAGAGCAGCAAACAACAGTTATAAAACGCACTCCCTAACAGAATTTTAACGTTTCCACTAGATGACTTTATAGCAGTATCAGAGATGCATATAATCCCACAACCTCTATGCATTTTTAAGATCTCAATACCAGCTTAGAGGTGAGGGTGGTGAGAGAACTCTCCTCAGAAGTGGTTGTATATTTAAAAAAACAACCAACCACACGCACCGCATGCCTTTATGCTTAAGGGTAGGATTTTGTCCTTGGACATATACGAGACCAACAATACTACCATACAGCAAACTCAAGGAAAGGACAAAGAGATAAGGATCTGTGGGAGTTTAACCCTCCCCACAGAAATCGGGCAAAGCAAGCACAGGCTGGTTGTAAACTGTATACTACACCTAAGATTCCCATGAAGAGATGGAATTTCTCTCAAGTGCATTCCCCACTCTCTCTTGGCCCAGTTACTCTGAGGTCCACACACTTAAATTACATGCTTCCCTCCTCTATCTCCAATAGATTTTGCCCACACTTAGCACTCCCTTACTAAGTCAGCAATTAAACCAACCCCTTGTACCAGAAAGTAGTTCTATGGGGCCTGACTTCTCTTTCCAAAATATGAAGACAGCCACAGTTTTCACAGCATGCTATTATTCCAGAACTACATGGCATCATCATGACGATTGACATCCCTTCTTTATTCTGCCTGGCTCTTTTCTTTGCCCCATATTCTCTTCACAGGCTTACTTTTGCTTAGAATGGAAACTCTGAGGTAAGGGCATTGGTCATATGCAGGTTACCTCATAAAAAATAAAATTCTGAAACAAATCAGGTATTTGTTCAAGGCCCCAAAGCACTGTGATCAGTTTTTGTGGGTCTCGGAGGCATCACCCAACTTTTAACATAGGAGTGTATCATTTCACTTCACACACACCTGACCATTCCATTTGCCATGCTGTTCACCATTTTTGCAAACGTCTGCTCAAGAGGCTTCTCTGAACCCTTCTGGTTCACCTACAAGGTAAAAAATGGATAGTATTACTTGCAAGCCTGCTTGAAAGAACAACAGCTTTCTCAAGAAAAACCATATGAAAGCATACCAAGTTAACAACCATTTGCTTTCCATAACTAATTATTTGCGAGTCAAAATGTCTTTGGAAACCATCCATCTAGAAAAATGAAAAGAAAAAAGTTATGACACATTTATGCTACTATTAAGACCTGCGATTTATGAAAAACCTCTGTAATCATCCTTTTGATGAAATAGCACAGGCACTTTCATAGCCAAGAAAGTGTTTATTGTTCTTTACTGTGCTAATACATTTCTACTTTTATCCCTAAGTCCATTCAGCTCTCCTTAAACAATCTACATATGCTGAATATTGTGCAGCTACAAGAACCGCTACAAACAAGAACCAGAGAGAAACTACTCATTCACACCTGGATTTTTTCAGAATCTGAACTCAAGTCTCAAGGAATAAAAAGGCTTCTTGTTACTACTGTTTAACAATAAAACGCAATTTAGTACTGCTAACTTATTCTTCTGACTACAGATTATCACCCCTTCACATCCACATGAGCCCATAAGTATATTAAATCCCCAAAATGCAATGAACAGTCACATACGTGATTTACAGACTTGCTGATCTGTGGCTTTGGTTTATACTTGAGGTTTGGTCTTTGAGACCAGAAGAAAGGAATCGATCCACGGGTCTGCAAGAAAATGGAAATAGTTTAAGACAATAAGCCTTAAAGAAAAAAAAAAAAGGAAAAAGAAAAAGGCTCATTTAGTTGGTATGCTCCCTTTTTGAATATACTCCAACCTGGCCAATTGCAGCTCAGCAGCATCACAAGATAAGAGACAGCCAACCAAACACTTAAGCCAGTCAGCAGTTCATTATACTGATCTTACCTGAACGAATGACGCTTTGCTCCCCTTGTAATGCACAATTTGTTCTGTTTCAACAAAATTAGCTGCATGTCCTTCTGAATCAATACCTAAGTAGGAAAAAAGAAAAAAGAAAAAACCCTCTCACAGGCTGGCCGCAGAACATTAGTATGTCAGCAAAAGGCTTCCCATCCCTCCTTTCCAAATACTCAAAGAAAGCAAGAAAATACCACAGAGCTGTCAGAAGATGCTAAATTAAACAGGATTTTGGCAAAAGTTTATCATGATCTGCACCAAATTTAGCTTGCTGAAGAAGCACAGTTGTGCACAGCAAAGCCTATAAATTCAAGAACACTTTGATAATTATAGTCTTAGAAATTAAGCAGTTTCAATGCAAAAATAAAAACAAGTGTTTTGACATTGAAGTATCCACATTTCAGCAACAATGGTACTGCAGAAACAGACAGATACTGTCAAAAGCATGCATGTTGGGGCTGACGCATGGACACATCAACACACCAAGTTGAATTATTTCCTTATTCAGGTCTCAAGCTGCAACAATTAGAGAAGACGATTTCATGGTCTCCCCTCCCTCCAGCCCCAATAAAGCTCACAGCTGAATTTACTGCTGGTCCAAAAGGGCTGTTAGACATTTGCAAACAACTCCAATCAAAAATGTAAGCAATACAAATGCCAGCCAACAAAGCCTCTTCATTTCTCTCTAGGAGGAATAAAGAGGAGTCAGTTTAAAAAAAAATACCAGACCATGCTTCAGTTCATCATATAGGTTCCTAGTATTTTCTTTGAAGCAAGGACCTCTTGACACAAAGTACTATTGCAAGTACTTGCTGTTGAAATCATTATACCAGCAACTCCTCTTAAAGATAAGCCGCATATAGAGATGGAATTTGCTTTTTTTTTTTTTTAATTAAATAAATTTGCTATCTTACCTCTTACATAGTAGCGTACACCAGCTCTGAAACAGCTTCTTCTGGAAACAAGCAGCCAGTCAAAACACTTTCCATTAATAGAACAAGAGTGCATAGTGATAACTGATGAATAATATGCTAAGGAAAAAAACAAACTTTTCTTAGTTTTAATATATTTTTTATATATGTATAAAAATAAAAAGAGGTAAAAATGATCAAAGAACCAAATGACCACATTCAAGGAAAACTGTAAATATTTACCACATCAATACAGTTAAGAGAAAGTAGCTTGATATTAGGATCAGTATGTGCAACACAAAAGACAAGGTACAGGGACTGTCATGAGCACAAAAATAAAACTGCTACAATTTTGACAAAACAGGACTCTACAGAATATTAATCTGGTTACAGGGTCCTATGCATATCTTTTAAAGGACGGATTTCTGAAGTTCTGTTCAATGCTACATCCATCTCATTCATAATTTTAATCAAACTACTTCAGCAGTTTCTTGCCCCCACTGCTTTTTATAAAAAGATCACTTTTTTCTCTAGGCTTTCAGAAGGGTGAATATCTTGCACTGTTGAAACTTTGCTCTTACATACAACATACATCACATTTATAGATTCCAGGACTAGTAGTAGCGCTGACTGGGTTTCAAATCCTTACCCTAAAGGCAAGGACATGCATGAAGCTGGTTTTGGACCTCTGAGTGCTTTCCTCGCTTCCTCAAGACCTATTATTTGCTTATCTCAAAACACAAACATCTCATATATGCTCCTAAAAGGACACTCTAATTTCTGTAAATCAAGTTCAGCCTCTGTGTATGCAGCCTCCTTAGAAGTCTCCAGTGGTATTTTTTTTATCCAAGTATGCTTTTCTGCCCAGGTTAGACACTCAAAATGGTGGATGCACCATAATCTAGGACTAAGTTTAATCAATGAACAAACAGAAGTCATTAACAACCATTTTCATTTTTCAAATCTTATTCTGTCCTGCTTAAAATTGCCTTAAACAAACAAAAAAAAGGCATTTCAAGAAAAACTTCAGGTAGATTCATAGATTTTCGTCCTTTGTCATTAACAGCCTAAATCCCAACTTTTAAATAAGCACAAGACTGAAATGAGTAATTTTGAAAGTTGCAGTACTGGCATACTTCACTCTGTTCTATTCTCTGAGAAGTCAAGATACTTCTTGTCCTATGGTTGGTAAAAGCAAACAAAAATGTATTTTCTTTAAAGTGGCACTTTTTACAGTAAAACCTAGATTCTGCATTTTCTGTCAAGGATTCAAAAGAATAAAGCTGCTAAGCTACACATGCAAGCATCTAAGCTATGTTAAAGAAGCCACTGACTGCATACACGGAACATCCTGATTTACTTCTGCATTTGCACCACTGTTCGTAAATAATTCCAAAAACTAAGAATTTGCCAAGGGGAAAAAAAAAAAAACATGTTAGCCCTACATAATCCAAAGTGTTCTCAGAATTCATAAATTAGGATCTTCTGCTTAAAGGATTAAAAAGAATCTTAAAGGATTCTTTTGCTTTCCTGGAAAATTACTGTTAAGACCCACACCCTTTAACCTAAAACACTTGTACAGCCAATAATTTCCTGTAAGAAAGGTTACTGCTAAACTTAGCTGCTTAGCAGCATTCTCTCGAACCTACAGTCTCATAGCAGTTTCCTGCAGAATATTTAAGAATAAGATAGATTTTGTAGCTAGACAACACTCTTTAGTTTCCTCCTGTGCCAAGGAAGAAAGGCGAGGAGACAAGATCTTCATTTTAGAATCAACCACTAGAATCTCAAGCTCACTAGAATACGGAAGAATAATGGAAGAAGGAAAGCTACCAAAAGAGGCCAAGCAATTTTGAATATTAGTTTCTTTCCCCTCCTAAGCATTTGACTCTTCAAGACTGCAAGGCAATATTTGGAAGACCCATTTTATGTGTCTGTAATCTCTCCCCTAACTTAAATGGCAGCTTGCTATTGACTATTTTCCACACCAAAAAAGACTTACTTTTTTTGAAACAAGGAAAGTGTTAAACCTAGTTTAGTCTTCAGTTGGTGAAAGTCTAGGTCATCCAAAAAAGTCCATTATTTCTCATCACTGCAAGACCAAGACCCCAGTCCAGATAGTTGAACAAAATATATTTAGGTTTAAAGAGGAGGAAAAAAGAAAAAGTTTGATTTCACTGAAATAACTGCCAGTGGCACTACTGCAATGCTGCTTAGGGCTCTTCTAGCTCTAGCAGCTTCGTCACTAGAAATCCAGTCTCTTAGAATTCTTGTGAATGGGTTATCCAAGGCACTTGGTTAGTATTTGGATTACAGCAAGGCATACATTACTCATACTAATTATTTATGTAGTGAAATTAGGACAGAGAAAGGTGTTAATTGCAGTCTGCCAACTGCTAATTGCAATCCACCCAGGCTCTTCCCTGCAAGACTTGCAGAGGCAGGTTAAGGACTGGGTTGTTTTGACAGTTCCCTTTTCCCCGCTTTCCTTGCCTCTCCACCTACTCCCACTGCACTTTCCATTATATGAAATTACAGGAAGGACTGGAGGTCTGCCAGTGATAATAGCCCTACCAGAACAACCAGTCCAGTCTGTACATCATTCCCTGACCATACCCGAGCGGCCTTTGCAACGGAGCAGCTAAGAAGAGTGCTGCGTGAATTACTCTGTCCGGTCTTAGCCACCCCTTTTCATACTCCAAATTCAGGAGCACCTGGGACTGACTTTTGCTTGATCACTGCACGAGGAGCAATGCTTCCAGGGAGCATTGGACCTACAGACAAGCATACACCCCTTCTCAGAAATAAACTCATGAATGCTTTGCTAAAAAGGCTGTTACACAAACTGAATCCTTGGTGTAGCAAAAGCAACTTGCTAGGAGAAGTATCCAAGAAGCCTTCAGCAGAACTCTTCATCTTTCTGTTGCATCAACAGGAACATCCACAAGCACTCCTTCAAGTCTTAACTATTCTCCCTTATTTTAAATCTAAGGACCTTGATAATAATTGTTTGCTTTATTTACTTGGTGGTTAGTTAGTACAGACCATTATATCCATTTAGAAATTAGAAAATGCTAACTGCGGGTATCCTTAGAGCAAGAGGAAAAAATAAGGTTGATGTAAGTGTTCACTATACTCATCTTTGTCTTTACCCCCTTGAAAGACAATCATGCAAATCATGTCTGTAAGATAAAACAAATTAAGGTTTAAGAGTAGAAAAACATTCAAATGAGTTAACATGAAATGTTCATAGCTCACTTGCTTGTTTTTCCAATATGTGAACAAACTACAGCTTAACTCTGACATTATTCTCTATGCTATAGTTGCCAATAGTTTACTCCAATCAGCAAGCTTTTTGCTTTAGGCTACCAAATTCAGCACTGAGCTTTAGAACATGAAAGGATACATCCATGCATCACTGGTGTAGCAAACCTATGGATCTGAAACAAAGACAGAACAGTACAATTAAAACATTAAACACTAGTGGCCAAAAAAAATACATAAACTAATTATGTTTTGTCTGGGAGTCTTTGGACAGTTTTATATATTTGATATCCTTCTTCATTTAAGATGCAGTAATTCTCTCTTTGAGAAAAAAGTTCACAACAAAACCAGAGTAGTATATGTAACTGGGGTGGGGGTGGGGGGGGACAGTGAAATTCTGATATCATTAAGTGACCTTGGCAAAAAACAGGCTGCTTTGTCCTCAACAAGGCATTTATTCTTCTACAAACATACTAGTTATAAACCAGTACACATTGGAAACCTTTTGGTACGGATTTGCTGCATCATCTCAACAGTACGACGTAAGCAGAGATAGAATTCTTCCTACTGAAGACTTGTGTTGCTAACTACTATGCGAATAATCCTTTAAATGCTTGTTCTACAGTTTCTACCATCCTGCCACACCTGAACAATTTGGTCTTTCAATAAAGCTTAAAATTAAAGTTTTCCAATACCAGAAGTCAGAAATTCCAAATCTGGTTAACTACAACTGTTACTATAGCAAGGTACCTTTAGTCAATATTAGGTCAGGCTTCCCCTCATATATCGGTTATCTCCCTTTTCAGCTTCTATATTTTGCCTCCTACTACTGTTTTTACTAACCAAGCACACTTGACTATCTTTGCTCTTCCCACCCAATCTCCCCAGCATAGTTTGTGTAGCACCATCCAAACCATCTACTCAGGCAACCCCAAGGCTTCCTTCCTCCCTCCGGAGTATGCACAACAGCCCTTTGTTAATTCATATCATCACATTTCAAAAAAAACCACTGTACAATCCAGCATTTTGGAACAGTGCTATCTAATGTAAAAGCATGTCTGCTCAGGTTACTGAGACAGAAAGAGAAGCTGCATCATTCACTTGGATAAATGGGCAGTACTGATAAAGAGAAAAGGTTGCTGTAGTGAAGACAACTTAAAAAGTTTAACATGCCTCTAAAGTCTCTGGTAGGAACTAGCTTAGATCAGCCTGGCCATTGACATACTATACTTATGGCTCATGGTTGTGTATTTTGAATTCACTCCATCCAGCAAATGCAAGCAAATATTGTACTAGCATATATTTCAAATAAACCAAAAGAATCTAAAATGTCAGTCTTGCTCTTAATAGTCAGCTCCACAACCCATTCACTAGACAAGTGAATTTTTAACTGCACTCATGGAGAAAGATGATTTGAAACTATTAAGAAGTGACAAACTGAACTCTGCAAATACTAGAGATAAACAAGTAGTCAGACTCAAAAAAAAAAAAAAAAAAAAAAACTTGAGAAGCATACGGCATGCAGTATAACTTCCCCTTGAGTTAATATTTCTCAGCATGGTATTAACATAGCACCTTCAAATGCGGACACTTGCAAAGAGTCAGCTTTACTATGCACTACTGAGGACACTGGTGTATAGTTGGAAGTTAGAAAGCAAAAGGCTGTCACACTGAACTGTTTTAACTTACACACACAGAACTTTTGCTAATCTAGAAGACAAATAACCAAGTTATTTCAGGCAGCCAGAATCTGGTATAAGATAAAGAATTATAGGAGAGTGTTGTATGCTTTTAGTACCAAGTGTATCCATTGTGTATTAATATGACCATTGCAGAGATTACCTCTGGTTGAGCAGCAAATTCTCTAAGAAGATGCCCATTCCACACAAACCGTGGGTCTGCCTGCAAGGGGGGGAGGGAAAAAAAAGCTCTTAGATGCTTTAAGCTCTGCTTAATTCAACATAAAGAAAGATTTATAGTACTCATGCACTAACACAAGTCCAGGTGAACAGGTGTACTTTGAGATGGAGCACCCTTTCATCAGTATCGTTCATATAGACTCAACTAGAAAGCTAAAATATATATTATATATATATGTGTATATATATATTTTTTTTTAAAGAAGAAAGGATAATTCCCTCTAATCTTTGAGGGGGCTGCTTTACCTCAGACATGCTAAGCCATTGACAATTCAGCTTCAATATCAGCAGAACATTCAAGTGTCTGCCCTAAGTAAACAAGGCTTGACGAGATTATCAAACATTTCAAGAACAATAGCAATGTAACATTCCTAATGTGGGCAGAAGGTAAAAATGCAAGGGGTTTTGTAAATAATCAACAACTAAGAACTGAAAGTTAAACAATATTCATAGTTGGGGGGAGGGGGGGGGAGGAAAGACCTTTAACAGCAACATAAACCATCATCTTCAACTTTGCGTATTTCCTATTCCCAATTCACCTTAAAAAGGTTTTGAGCAAGGGTCTGAGCACATTCCAAAGAGCTACCTGGTTAGTCACCAAGTGGCAATCCCTGCAGAGAGCAATGAAAGCTTATGGAGAGGTGGCATAAATCTCACAACATGAGACAGGAGGACAATGCATTCACCCTGAGGAGGAGGTTAATTCAAGCTCAGTGTTGGAGCAGTCTTAAGTCTAAGAGGAAACACTAAGTACAACCACCTGCTAGAAGTCAACCACATACTAAATCTTTTAGTAAGACATCCCCCCCAAAAAAACCTGAATAGAGCTGCTTGTCATGCAGATGAGCCTACACTAACAGAAATATGAACCTTTCTGCCTCACGTCCTGAGGAGCGCTTATTACCTTGGGTAATGGACTGTCCTAAAACAGCTTTTAGACCAAGTAGTCTGGGTCCATTTACATTCTTCTTTATAGGCAAATCATACTGCAAGTAAGATTTGAACTAGTGAAAGAGCCTCATGTGACACTTTAGTATGCTTATATTAGCACTGTTTCCTTCTACCACTCCCATTAAGAACTATAGACCAAATTTCTCTTGCATCTGTGGAGATACCTGAAATTACCATCAACCTTTTGTTATACTATTATACTGCTACCACAGGAACATGAGGTTACATTAAAAGGGTTCTAACAAACATCTCGATTTACTTAAAAATGATCCTCCTATTTATTACGCTTTGCCTTTCAAACAGTGCTCTGAAGTGCCACAATTTCAAGGCAAACCAATCCATCCTTCTGTGTCAGCAACTGCTCTCCCCAGCAATAGTACTGGCAAGAAATGTGTTTGATAATGCAAAACAGTCCCCCAACATAAACTTGGGGGGGGGGGGGGGGAGGCAGGGAGGGACTTAAAAGAAAAATTGCACTGCCTCCCCAGTTTAGACAGTCTCACTAAGACACAAAGTCTCACAACCTCACTGTCATCTCTTTTGCAAAGGAACAGAGAGTGCTGTTCACTTCCAGGGCTTCGATATTTCAGTGTCTAGGTAGTTCAAACCTTGTTCATGTTGTGGCATTCAGTAATTTACCAGGACAAGGATTCTGGAGCTCCAAAGCATAGGAGAGGTTTTTTTAAAGCTGAATTTGAGTTTGGCTGTGTGGTTCTGTTGTTTAAGATGATAGTACAATAAATTCATATGTCAAACATAAGGAACAAGCACAGTTTAGATTGAGGGCCAAAACAACATAAACCCACAGTTCTGTTCCACATTATTTTGAAAGAGAATACAAACAAACTCGAGATTTATTCCACCTCAAGAAAAAGCATGCCATTCTAAATTTGGGGGGAGGGGAAAAAGGGCAGGAAGTTCTCCAATTCTTGTTGCAATTAGAAACGTTGAATATTCAAGTCAGAGGCAAGGTTGTTTTTTTTTTTTTTCCCTTCCTCTTCAACTTCAATTAAAACAGACCTTTCAGAAAGGCATTCTGATCTGCCTGATCTAAGATTTGCAGCCATTTCTAAACAGATCTCTAAAACTTGTCATTGCTAATAAGCTATGAGACTGAGGAAGGGTGGGCTAGTACGCTCAGTCACAGTCCCTAACACTTTAGGCAGGGAACTGCAGCACTGAATAAATTTCTGTGCTGGAGCATTACAGACTAGCTAGTTCCAACCTTATTCTAAGCACATAAGGAAGCAAACCCAAACAGTAACTTCAGTCTACTTTGCACACTTGCTTGGTTGCTTCCTTTTCCTCTTGTGGTCACCTTTTTTTCAGAGAACTGCCCCACTACAATTGGATTGACAAGATCACAGAGATTGTATAATTACGCAGTTCAGAAACACAATGCTACTTTTAGAATAACGATTTGCATCTAAGCAACAAATGTAAATCCATTTCACTAATTTAACTTAAAACAGCAAAACCATTTTTAGTTTAATAGAGGACTATAAACTCTTTAATGCTGTCTGCAACAATTCAGTATATTAACTGTAAAAAAAAAGTAGGTTTAAGCTGAAGTGTACTAGGACCAAAACTTCCAGCAATAGCATTCTAAACCTTGTATGAAGCTTCCTTTAGTTTGTCATCATTTGTTTTGACACCATTTAAACACCAGCTGCATAAACTAAACCTGTACCACACAGAACTGAATGACAATGAGTTAGACAAGGATACAAAGCAAAATGAAATCCTTACCCTCTCTAGGAGGCTCATTTCCTGGAACTCTGGGCTAGTGTTGGCTAACCGTTGCAGAGTGTGTGTTAGGTCGTATGTTGTTGAGAAGTAAAATCCATCCACACTCAAGACATGACTAATCATTGATAAAAATACCTTATTGTCCTGCAACTGTTGGGAAGAAGGGGGAGGGGGGGGAAAAACAGCTCATTTACAAATGTCAAATTATCTTATTCTTTAAAGCTACCTCTACTTTTTGAGGTGATGATTTGAACTTTGCCAGTGCTCTAGCAGCACATGAGAACATCCAGAGAATAAGAAGGAAAGCAAGAGACTGCAGTTTTAATACCAGTGCACTGATAACTTGTGGCTACTACACTAAAACTGAATTCAGCAAGTACAGCAAACAAGAGAAACGGTGCTCCGAGGTAGTTACCCTAGAGATTAAACTACCAGAGCTACTGAGAGTAAACTGACACTAGTGACTTCCCAGCAAAAAGGAAGCCATCGTTTTCCCTGAGAGCCATTCAGTCAAAAAAGAGGGACTGAATGGTAACAAAGAAAGGATAAAACTTACTGTCAAGATTATGCAAAAAAACAGCAAGTGTTCTGGTTTGAGTTTTGATTAACCTCATTCTTCTCCTGAAAGAGCACCAGAGCTGCCTTTAGCTTCACTAGTCAGATACTCTTGCCTGCTCTGTATCATCCTACCACATACTCATTTTAAAATAAACTTCATCCTTTTCCTCTTACTCAAAATTCAATTTGTCCCTGCTTGGTAAGTATATAATAGAACAACTCCATGAATTAAGCAAGATCAATAATTAAACAACAGCAAGACAGCTTATTGTAGGGGCTATCAGAACAGTAAAGCCATGAGAAAATTAACAGGAAGAAGAGTAGTGATTTTGTGGACTGGCTCAGGAAGACTACTCTGTAACAGACTCTGCAATACTAGAACACCTCTGCAGTACACTAGGCAAGCAAGGCCGTGATTAAAGGCCCTCAGAGGAGAAGGGATGATACCAGATTTCAGGACAAGAATAGAGATACAGCAAGACAGTCTCCTCCCTCCCTCACTGTATCATCTTAAAAGAGGGAAGTATAAAACATGCACTTCAAACTCAGTGTGGCGAATATTCTAAGTTGCACAATATTAATCTGTTATCTTGAATGACATTACTTTCCTCTCCAATTTGTTCGCACTACTGTAACTGACACAACATTCAGGTATAAATACATAAGAAGTTTAGTTCACACAGCTTCTTTAAAAAAAGAAAAAAAGAGAGAACACACAAACATAGTATTGTCATCAAATTAGGTCCCATGGTAACAAAGATTAATATAAGAAACCAGAAGAAAAGTCAAGTGAAATCTCCCCATCATGCAAATCAATCCACTCTTACCTGAATATCAGTTAAATGCAGCATGGTCTTTTTGTAGGAGAGGATGTCAAAGTCTGTTGCTTTCCAGATCGCATGACTGAAAATCTCACCTACTTTTTTCTTTTTTGTTATTACAATGAGATATGTGCCTGTAAAACAGAAAGATTAGAGTTAATATATACACATATTAAGAAAAGTAGCCTAAAACCATCCTGGAAAACTCAAACTGATAGGAAACAGAGAGGTTTCTTCAAGTTCCACTCTCCATGGGTTTCAAATGAAAACAGGTTGAAGGAAAACACATTGCTTAAATGCACAGGGAAAAAACAGTATCAACACTTAGGACTTTATGTTGTTTATAGCAATGGTATTTGTTTCTTTTCCAGCCCCTGATGCTAAGCCCCCCACATCTCCTTATACTCACAGATCATGAACTACTGATAAACACCCCAAGTTTCAGAGCAATTCAGCGTCAGGAAAAAGAGTGTCAGCTGCTACTACTTCACAGCAGAGAGTCTAAAAGTCTTTAGGTTTGCAAATATAGAAAGGGGCCCCTGACTTTGGTCTCAGTTCAGACAGTACAGAGCAAGTCAGCAATATACACAAGGAAGTATGCTTCAGAATCCTCAAGCCCTATTCATCTTATCCTGGAAAAGTACTTGTCCTAGTAGGTTCAAAACAGAGCAGGGGGGAGTATTTGTTTTTAAATAATTTAGGAGGAGAAGTTTGTTGTTTTCCTGACGCATATGTAAAAACACAAAAGAAATTCATGAGAGTTCAGTCACTCAAAGTAATTTACTTTCTTTTGGGGAAGGGAGGGATGACAACACATACTCATTTCTAGGCCTATCTTACTTCACAGCCAACTTTTGGGAGGGGGTTGTTTGGGGTTTTTTTGTTTGTTTGGTTTTTTTGGAAGAGAGATTACTTTATGAGATTGGACACCGATGGAAACATCTTGCTACTGACTATCATCTTTCATACATCTTAAAACCATCAAAAGCTTACTTGAGGAAGTACAAAAGTATCAGTCAAGTATACTTTTATTAGAAGAAATGCAAATACTAAGGCAGAAATACAGAAATAGTAGTTAATACAAATAATGGGAAAATTAACTTAATTGTGCACAGTGTGAACTATTTATACTTGGATATATACTAAGTTTTATAGACAGGTCAATAGTTATATTAGGTATCTAGTTCATATAGTTAGCCAAAGGACATTTGACAACTGCAACCCCACTCTCCTCTTCCTTACACCCTCCCCCCACACACACACTTTTTTTTTTTTTTTAATTTTAAGTTCTGGTTTTGTAGCATTTACTTGGGTAGAATATTCAAGCACTTAAGAATGCTTTATCATGTTTCCATCTCAAGTTTTAAGTATTGCCTTTGGTTGGTAAAGACAAGCAATCAGACACCTTATAAAAAAGGCAGCACATTATGTCTACAACTATTTCATAAAGATGTTGCACAAATAACTACATTTAATCAGACATAAATTTTCAATGTTGTCCTTTCCTATTTGGGTACATGACATTTGGTTTGAGATTTCAAACACTGAAGATATTACTTCAGCATTTTTCCTAACACTGTAATAGGAAAACTGTATTCATGCTTTTTAAAGATGTTGCTTTACTAAATATAGAACCAGTTTTATCATTAACAGACAACAGTGAAATGCTCAGCTCAACATTTACTTAACTGCTATTATCTTTAGTTGACAACTATACATTAAAAAATAGTGCAAGTCTTTTGGAGTGAGGAGTTTGGAGGGGTGGGGGGGAAGGATAGGACAATGAAGAAGTTATACACTTTGGTACTATATTCAGTCACATGAATGAAAGCCATTACCAAACCTGCAAGCTGTGAAAATCCCCTTTCAGAGCAAAGCACTTCTAAAAACAACCAAGGCTTGTCAACTGCTCAAAACAAAGATGTCCCTTACGTTGCTTTTGCTCTGAAAGATCTAAAATTCCTGCTTAGGATATGAGCATATAAAGTCTGATAATTCAAGACCCTGTCAGAAGTCATTGCATTTAGCACAGTGGCACTTTGCTTTAGTTCAGTACATTTCAAAGAGTAACTGAAATTAAATCCTTCCTATGTATGAAGACTTATTCAGCATGTATGTTCCTACTGCATCAGTTTCCAGACTACATTAGTCTCAAACTCTAAAGTCTTTTTTTTCCTCTCCAAATAGCAACACTTCAAGTCTAAGAATCCATGACAGTATGTATCAGGTTTATCTGCGGCAGTGCCTACTCATATCCATTTCAAACATCACTATGAGATATTTAAGTGGACAGCTTGTTCTTCCTTATCCTGTAACTCCCTAAAAATTTTGAATTTTTCTGGTTTGTCTTTTTTCAAGTGTTGAATTTCCTCCATATTGGGAGAATAGTTCTAACAGACTTACTCAAACAGCTGCATCCACTAGTCTATCGCCCTGTTTCTCCCAGCTATTTGTGTACCAACACTATTGATTTGAGGTCAAACTTCAAAAAAAAAAAAAAAAAAAACAATACTTCACCGTTACATCAATTCCTGCAGCTATGATGAACACATTTAAACAATAAGCAGATGAAGTTCTTTGTATGCATTTGAAATACATTCTTTAAAACCTAGCAAGCTGACAATTAACCCTACCTTTGAACAGCTAACAGGCTTAAGAAGGACATGAACATCCATGATTAACTATGTTTTGATACCTCCATCCTGTAGCAACCACAAGGGAAGCCCATAAAATGATCATACCGAACAAAGTGCAGTCTCAGATACCCTGCAAAGACTACTTTTAGTTTTAAAGGCTCTTTAGCAATATGCTTTGCCTAATTATTTTTAAAGAGCAGTTTTGTTTTCCTTACCTGCCACCAATCGGATTGTTCCCAAAATACCATATATAGGCCTTGTAACAGCTGAAGGGGGAATATCTTTCTTAACTGAAAAGCAGGAGAAAAAACAAACAAAAAAGTGTCAGAATGTTTCTTTCATGACTATGTCACAAAACTATTACACTGCAAGTTGGTCAAAGCTTCTTGGCCAAACCCCAGGTTTTGCTGCAGTGACAAGTTTGGGAAGTAATGCATCAGAAATTCAAAACCTGATTGGGGGCAGAAGGAGGGGGAAAACGTGGAAGCATTCTAACTCAATTTTTTACCTTGTTTAATCAAAACAGTCATACCATAGAATAAATCCAAGCTCATTTACAGGATAGTCTGGCAGGGGGACTCCTCAGTAATGCATTGTCCTGCCAGCATCCAGAAGCTTTTTGCTTTGAAATCAAGACACCAAGGACAACAAATCACAAATACTTGGGCCTCCGACTTTTGACTGCTTCTTCTTAGCCTCAGTCTCCTTCTGTTCCAATAACCTAAGTTTGATTTTCAGCCCATCTTTGCAAAGCTACTAACCACAGTGTGGACATGGTAAGGAATACAATATTCCAAACAACATAACCAAGAGATCCACACAGTGTCCAAATACCAATTGCAAGTGCTAACATGTTAAACCTTCTTCTATCTACAGATTTCTAGAATAGCAGAAGGGAAACTAATGACAAGTTTAAAAACCACAGATAGGCATCTTCCCCAATCCCTAGTCGAGTTCAGAGAACAGAGAAAGATAGCGCTTGATTTTTCCTTTGCTTTAAACACTTCTGTAAAGATACAAAGTTGCCAACAAAGTATATTGATCTAGCAGCTGCAGGTTCATCTGATGAAACACCAGAGATGGAAACAGATGGTAGACTAATAGACGCCTGGGGATAGTCATCCTTATAGTTTTGAAGGGGTAACTTCGAAGGAGAAATTGAAATACTTTACCACAACACCGAGAATAGCAGTGGGATGAGCACACTGTTTTTATATGAGGTACAGAACAGGTCTAATAGAAGGTCTTTTTATATTAATGTTGCTAGTTTCTAAACAGACAGAAGTACTGCAGTAATGCTAAGGTACAAACTCCTGAAGTATCAAGAAGGAATTCATCCTTGCCTTAATTTCAAGTCATCATGAATTCTTCGATTTTTTTTAAATGCACTGAATTCATATTGTTCAAAAAAAAAATATTAAACAAAAATTAAAACTTTGAAAACTTCAGTGCCAGTATGATTGAACTACTTGCACTGACCTTCTAATCCAGATTGGCAACACAGAGCTAACAACTGATAGCAAGGGTTTTTTGCTGTTGTTGTTTTGAGGCTCATGAAAACTCATGTTTCAGTACCAAATTAAAAAAAAACAAAACAAACAAACAAACAAACAAAAAAACACACACACCCCACACACACAGCACTGAGACAAGTCAGCAAAAGCTGTAGAGGCCCAGGGTTCAACTTTTCCAATGACTGACCTTGGACTTGCAGCATCAATTCCAACTAGTTTGTGGAAGTCAGTTTTTACTGTTGTGATAGAGGTTTTTGAACCAAAAAATGGGCAAGCATAATCCCCCTTGTTACCCACAAAATCAATTCTACAGTGAAAAGCATTACAAGTAAGTTCTTTGCCACATAAAATACAAACCACTATTTTAAAAACAAAACAAACAGCAATTCAAGATAATAAGTTATGTCAATACCAATTTAAGCTTTTGAAGATCTTCTGGGATTGCCTGGAGCAAAATAGTAGACCAAGGGACTAAAGAGGCCTATCTTGAGAAGTACTGGTGAGGAGAGTACCTGTAAGAGTGACTTCGGTGGAGACTCTATCAATAGCAAGCACGTCATCAGCTCCATCATCACAAGCTTCCACATAGAATTTCTCGGGGGTTACATGCCTTTAACAGAATGGATAGGAAAGAAAGGAATTGGTTTAGCAACACACTTACTTTTGATTTATTGCTTTATATTTAGGCTCGTCACCACCTGTAGATAAAGTAATCAATTTTAAACCTCATTTTGGCTGCAAGAACAAAAAATTCTCACTTGATTCCTACCCCACAGCCACTGACGCAGACAGTGCATAATAGAAACAATCAAACTGTAATCGGTTTCTGCAAAATCCATGGCTTCTTTAATAAACCTAATCTTGTTTAGAATACTGGAAGAAAAAGACATGACCCAGAGTTCACATATAGACTATTCCCTTTAAAATAAGAGCTCTTTAATGATGCAGTGAAGCATACTGGTCCACTGTATAATTCATGTAAACTTGAAACACGTCACTTCAGAAATCCAATAATCCAAAAGCAATTTATAGCATCAAGTTTTTTGGTTTTTTTTTTTTTTTAAAAAAGCTTTAATACATCAGAAATTAAGAATCACATTCCAGATGCAAGTTTAGAAAAAAATATTTTGACATTCAATGATGAGAACACCTGTTTCATTTTAGAGTGTTCTAAGCACTGCAAAAATCCATCAGAAATTACTCATAGGAAAAAAACCAAAACAGTTAAAGTCACACATGAGTTTGTTGAAGCACATGTCTCAACATTACCATTATCCAGATTTGTTAGCTAGGTCTGTCCACATCATCCAATATATTAGGCAATCAAACACTGACATCCTGTTCAGACTTCATACCTTTCTTCAGTAAAGTTGTACTCAGTATAACATTAGCTGTAAAATAAAGCGTGTTCTTAAAAAAAGATATGCTAGTTGAGGTACTAGCAAGAACCTGGACAAGTCATACTTGTGCAACAACACAATTCTTATGTAGAACTGGTTGTTACTGTACATATAAAATGCTAAACAAAAAACCCAACTAATGCTCTTGACCATCCAGCAATTTTCCTCACTTTAAGGCTTGACTAGACTAAGGGTTAAGTAACAGTTTTAGACATGTTATTCTGGAAAATTTTCTACAGGATAGTGGATATTTTTAGGCTCTTTCTCCTTACATAGATCTTGCATTTTTTCAACATTTTTGTATTTTTCTCTACTTCAGCTCACTGAAGTAGAGTCACTGAATAATTCAGGTCAGAAGGGACATCTGAAAGACCTCTTTTAACAGGTCTAGCCTTCCCCCTCCACCCCCAAAAGCAGGACCAACTTCAAAGCTAAACCCAACCTGACAGTTAGATCATGTTTCTCAGGGTGAGTTTTGACCCTCCCCAAGGATGGGAATTTTACAACCCCTCTGGGCAACTAGAGAAAAGCCAGAGAAGACCAAATGTTTAACTGGAGAAAACCAACAAAACAAACTGTAGAGCAATCTATGAAGTATCTGAGGAACAGTTACCCAACTTGTTTATAGGAAAGTTAGTCTACCTGTCCTAAAATGGACAATACATACCAATGGTATGCACCTCATATGGTATCCTTCTAGGCACTTCATACACATACATGAAAAATTAAGGAGTCCATTATCTTCTCAACTAAAAACACTGGAGTAAAAAACAAACATGCAGCTCCTTGAATGCTGAAGCCTTAAAAAACCCACAATTCTCCTACTTCACTTCCATTGCATCTGGTTTTGATAAAGGACAGAAATCGGGGTGCCAGTTTAAGAAGCTGAAGGAATTTAAACAAGTACTTTAAGTTGGAATCACAATGAAAAAATACCAAAATACTACTTCACAACACATCAAGCTGAAAAGCCCCAAATCTTGCAAAAAAGTTAAATCCTTGCTTCAGAAGAATGGAATAGTGCTCTTCAAAGATTTTAATAAAGATGCTTCACTTAGCCCTTGCTTCATTTGTTTAAATACCTAAAAGTTTTCTAAAATAAATTTTAGTTGAGGAAGAGGCCAAGAATGCAGGAAGTTTCAGCCCAAAAGCTGATTTACAGACTTATGAATTACAAAACTAAGCTTGTAGTCTCATTTTAGTTGATACCCTTCCAATCTTAAGTTTGCTTTAATTAAGATGATCACCTCCTATTTCTCTTTCAAGAAGGAAGCTGAGCATTGCCTGCAAGGATGCTGTTCTTCATGGATTCCACTCAGAACTGAGTATGTACGCCTATCACAAGTGTATAAAAATACGACACGTGCTTATTTTACTGAGCTGAGAATAAGATATTAAACTGCTGAAAGAGGGATCATTCACAGTGATCAGGAATTTGTGGTCAAAATGATTCTGTTCTTTTAATGAAATAGGAAACAGTCCAACTGCTAGATTATATCAAGAATAAAACCACTTGAGAGTTTTTACTCTCTGAAATTACTTTTGAAATTGGTTCTCATATACCAAGCTGTACTCAACTTTCGTGTAACTTTCGTGTTTCATATTCAAACCTGCGCTCTCCTCAGCCACGCTCTTACTGCTGCCTATAACCAGCGAAACGCCCAGAACTCCTACCAGTGATAGCTTGCTTCCGTCACAGCTTAACAGCACATAAAATGTGCACAAAATTTGAGTTCCTCTCATTTAGTTATGTTAAATAGGGAAACCAATTACCGCTATCACAGGCTATTTCTCAGTGTTGCCGAAGAAGAGATAGTGTTACATGAAGATACTTGACATCAATAACAACTTATGATACTTAAGAAAAGGTATTAGAAGTGTTACACCAGCAAATGCGTTTCATGTACTACTAAAGGTGACTTGCATCTCATTTAAAAAAAAAATTCTTTCACTTTAGAAACCTGCGTAGACTGTTGCCAAGAGATAAAGCAATTCATTTAGTAGATTTAATTCTTACAGTTCAAAGCTGAGGAGTAAGTATCTGCAAGTGATTTAAAGAAGACCTAGAAGGAAATGAAGGCACAGTTAGACATCTGGCATTGGTTTGAAAATTTATATACATTTTTTTTTTAAATAAGAGGTTCTTTTTCATTATTTCAGCTTATGTTTCTGAAGAAGCAGTCAAAAGGAGAACCTATATAAAAAGGGTGCATGAAAGCACTTTTAACTGTAGCTTCTAACAGTCTTACCTTTAAGAGGCAAAAAGAATATTCAGCAAAATTGCTACTAAAATTAGGCTTTTTGGTTTATTCCTCTAGTTCAAGCACTACCCCTCTCATGAAATCATTCTGGGCATTGACATAAATGAGCACATCTAGTGCTGTAATAAGACAAGAAAAAACTAAATGGCTCCACTGAAGTTACAGTCCCTATACTCTCCAAAAATTAGCCAAGCACTGCTTTGCAACAAACTTCTCTCAACAGGGCGGTAGGAATGCCTCCTGCATCTAGACCACTCTACATCGGTATGCTGGGGGCGGGGGGGGAGTGGGAGGGAGTATCTATGATTGCTTAGAAACTGAATGCAAGAGTTAACTACATATCTCTTATTTCTGTAGTAATTTTAGTGGGTTCCTAGTCCTGCTCTGAATACAAGATGTTTCTAGCATTTTCAGTGAGTATGGCATCTCTGTATAATGTAGGTCTTCTGTCAAGAGCACTTTCTCCCCAAAACTTTCTGGAAGTTCTTCCTAAAACAAAGATACTTTGAAACTAAAGAAGGGAGTTTCACAGCTTTTGCATTTGATTTTCCTCGGTAGCTTTTTGTACTACAAATGATTCTCTGTCCTCCATCATGAAATTCAGGTTTTTCTATAATCCTGCGCTTCAGTAGAAGTGAACACAGAAAGTCATCCTATCACAAAACCCTTGTGTTGTAATTTATGATTTTTCTAACAAAAATGTGTTCTGTTTTTTTACTAGCTGCTTTCATGGATGTCTTTTCTTTTTAAACCATTAACCAAAACAGCAAGAGTTATCACATTAATAATTAAAGTCATAAGATCTCTTTACCAAAAAAGGAAGCACCGATTCCTGACATAACTGAAAACCAGGACAGACAGAAAAAAACTGCTTGGTTAGACCAATTATAAAAGTTAGCTTCATTTAAAGTTAAGTGAGATACTCTTTTTTGTTTGTGTATTTGTTTTGAAGTTCCACTTGCTTTAGTTATTAAGTAGCACTGCACATTATGAAGATGAAGCAGAGCTCCATCCCACACTTTAATTTGGCTGATCTTACAAAAAAGAAAACAAAACAAACTATTTTCAGATACAGCATGGAAGAGAACCAATCATGCCCTAATAGCAACTAAAGATAGTACTTCACTCCATATCACTTAAGGCTTCCAGACCTCAACAGCCAAACCTTTTTTCCGGAATCGATTATTTCACCATAAATACTTAACATTACTCTAATGCAGGAAACTCTTAGATGTCAGCCTCTAAATACTGTAACAGAGCAAACCAAAAACACATACTGTACTGCACAGCAATGCATCTGCTGAACTCAAGATACCAAAGTGGTTTGGAGTGAGATATAAGAAAGATGTTAGTATATGTACACAGCCCCAACTGTGTGTTAAGTAACAGTGCTAACACTGCGTTTCAACACTCCAGAGATTCCATATTTTCTAGGTGAGCAGATGTTCTAATTTTACCTCTACAATAAATATTGCTCCTTGAGAAGAGAGAGCTCAAGGAACTGAACTCTTTCCCATGGAGTAATAATTATTGTAGGGAGGAGAAAGGGATTATAATCCCAGATTAAACAAAACACGTAATGGAAATATCATTTTAAAAAAGTCCATCATTAAAAGGCATACCTTATTAATAAGTATTTCCAGGTACGTTTCACTCACATAAGATGGCAAATGATTTACTGCATAAATTATGCCCTCCTCAGCCAGAGGGCCTGACTTCATCATAACAGGCACTTAGATAAAGCAGAAAAAAGATGCATTGGGGGTCTTTCTAGAAATATCACCCAAATCCTGAAGACTTGGTATAAAAAAAAAATAATAATAATAAAAAAGCACTTTTAGACCTGACCCCCAACTACAGACAGAAGGCAGTGTGTTTACATCTAGTAGCTACTAATGACTGATCTGTACTTTCTCAGAGCGTGTAAGCGTAACAATAGGAGATAGGAGTTAAATTTGAAAGACAGCTAGTGTCAAAGGCCCACATGATAGTCAGAAGGCTATGGTATCCACAAGATAAGGTCTTCTGCATGCAAGTAAGAAGAAAAAATAATTTCTAGTGAGCAAAAACAACAGCCAAGTTTCTCTCTATTCTGCAGATAGCTCTGACAATCAGTTTTTACTGATTAATTGGATTGGTTAGCTTCACTAATATCCACTAGCTCATTAATGATTTGCAATAGTGACATGCATTTTACAATTAGTTAACCTTCTCAGGTAGCTTCAGAAAGAAAGTACAGAAGTTACTTAGATGACACAACTAAGCATAGCAGTTTTCAGGTTAATAATTTTCTCCAGTGTAACTATTTGAGTTATACCAACAACAGCAGCATAGATGCTAGACACTAGTATTTTTATTGGTATCATTTGAGCTTGACTGATGACACTGTAGTCAAAATAGAAAGGTTTTCTTGCTGTGTCACATGTTATCAAAAACAGTGATGATGTCTGCATTCAGAGCTAGAACCTACAACTATATACAAAACGAGATCCTGGAGAGCACACTAAAATCAGTGAGGCTCCGTACAGGGCCACTGGACTACCCAGAAGAGACACAGTTAAAAATCTGGCCTTTTCATAGCTGAGAAGAAATCAGTTAGAACAAAAACAAAAACTAGTACCACTAAAACCCCGAGCTGAAGTGTGGCCTAGATTTGTTGAAAGACCATTCTGCCTTGACCTTGCCAAGCTAGCAAGTTTAACTCATCAACCAAGTTGCAGACCTATCTTTTAAAATGTTTGGTAGGAAGTCTGCAGGCATTACTACAGCTTTTTGCAGTAACAGAAAAAAGAAAACTCTGTTTGTCAGAACAGAAAACAACTCTATTTTCAAGTTTATGAAGAACTTCATATGAAGTTATTCTTAAAACAGCCTTGTTCTGGAGAGGTCAAAGCCTACTTTTTAAGTTAAGGTTAAACTTTAACTGAGACAATTCTTTACTACCCTGTATCTAAAAGAAAGTGCTTTTACCTTACAGAGGATTTTTTTAAGAAGGACTGCATACTGATTACTACAAGTCACACAGCCACTACACTCTCACAACTCACCTTTTCTCCTCTCTGCAGGCAAAAAGATCACAAGTTCAGCTTAAAGAAAGACAGATATGGTTTAAGTGACAAGAAAAAAAGCATTCTGCCAAATAAGCAAGAATCTCTCAACCATCCCCGATTATCTTAGCCTTCAGTAATATTCAATTACCTCCAATGTCTGCATACCCTTACATAGCTACTAATCAAAACAAGGAAAGAAGCCCAGCAATTGTTAAATAGATAACAGCATTACAACAAACTGTTTATACAGATATGTAAAGAGAAATCTGTTTGCTCTGAATCCAAAAATGAGTGTCAAGTGAAATTTAACACAGCACTAATTACAGTCAATCAGGCTTAAAAACCACTCTCAGATACTGATGCCTCAAAATGGCATCAGTAAGTCAATTACAGAGTTTCACGCTAGTGTTTGGAGGTGAAAAGCACAGGAACACCTTCAGGACACACAAGGACATTTCACCTTTGGCTTAGAATAACCATGAATAACATGAAGAATTTCATGCTCAGAGTAGTTTTTTCAGGAGTTTGAACCATCCAGCATAAGGGCTTGTAAGGGAAATGCCTTTTCAGTTTTAACCTCATATTGTGTTGGTTACGTAATTTCTTTTGCTGTATAAAATGCACCAAGCAATATCTGAGATACGCAAGTTCAAAGAGTCAAGCTCTCTCCTAAAACCTTTGTTTTTAGGAAAAAATACACCAGAAGGTTAGAAGAGTTTACGGAAGAGTCATGCTAGGCACTATGCAAGAGAGTCTCCAAAAGTTACTTGTGTTGATGAAATCTGAGTGAGTGGCATCAAAATTACTACGAAGCACTGGCATGTATCCTTATAAACCTTCTGCGGGCAAGCAGCTTTACAACACACAAAGCAATTTTCAAAGCTTTACTCTAAGCATCACTACTCGATTTTGTAATAAAGTTAACTATAAAAAGCCAAAACGCAGCCTAGGGTCCCTCCCCCCTCTAGTGCGCCACCTCCTCTTTACAGACACAGCAGTTACATCAAATTTTTGCGGGCGGGGAAGCCAGTCATTCAGCAACACAACTCTCCCACCAGGCAGGACAAGGCAGGCACGGCAGAACCGCGCGCATTAGCCCTTTCGTACATGCGAAACGGGAGCAGAGACAGACACGGCAGCTGCTAGAAGTGCTTCTACCTAGACCCACGCCGCGAGAAGAAAGACCGCAAGCGATAGGAACTGCATCCACGGCATCCGGAGCCAAAGTCCTCCTCCCCCTCGCCCCAGGGGCTGGCGCACGCAGCTGCCACGGCCCAGCCCTCCGCGCTCACCCAGGAAGCGGCAGAGCGCGGCGAGGCGGCCCGGCCCCGCGCAGCCCGCGCGTCGGGACCCCTAGGGGCTCCGGGGCGGGGGGCGCGAGACGCGCCGGTTCAACGGCCGCCGCCTCCCCTCAGGCAGGGCCGGCAACGGCAGGTGACAGAGCCGCGCCCCCCCCTTCTCCTCCTCCTCCGCGGGTCACTCACAGCTTGAGGCTCGCGTAGGCCGCCGCTGCCGCCGCTCCTGCCGCCGCTGCCGCCATCCGTCCCCCTCCGGCTACCTCCAACCGCTGCCGGCGCCGCTCCGCGTCTCTCTCGCCCCCTCTGACCCGGCCGCTCCCTCCCTGCCAGACTGACGCGTCCCCCCGGCCTTCAGGGACGGCACCCCGCAAAGGACAAACCTACTCGAGCACATTAAGCGCGAACGATCGAGACAAGGCTGGGCACCGCCTATGGAGGAAGGGGGAGGGCCTGGGCTGACTCGCCAGCTCCGCCATTGGCTGGGCGCCCGCCCTCGGACCCCGCCCCCACGGCGCCGCGGGGCACCAGGGCACGACGGAACGGTGACGCGCGACCCGGCCCGGGAGGGGAGGGGATTTCAAACGAAGCCGAAGGGGATTGGCCAGCGCGGGGGGAGGTGGGGGGAGCAGGTAAGCCCCGCCCCTAAAGGAGCCCCTGGGTGGGCGTGTTGGCGGAGAGGTCCGAGCGGACGTTGGATTGGCTGTCTTCCATCTGGCCCCGCCCCCAGTCCCGCCCCCGCGCGAGTGCGCTGCGGGCGGAAAGAGGTGGTAAAGGGGTTGCGGGAAGAAGTGCTGAAAGGAGCAGGGCCAGTGGCGCAATGGATAACGCGTCTGACTACGGATCAGAAGATTCTAGGTTCGACTCCTGGCTGGCTCGGCGGCTCGCTTTTGCTTTTTCCCTCTTGCCTCGCTGCTTTTCACAGTCCAACTGAGTAGTGTTGCCTGTATCTCCTCCTGCATGCCCCCGGGACCTGGCAGCACCATCCACACCGTTTTCATGCACAAACTCCACCCTGCACCAGCCTCCCCCACGAGGGGTGTCTGTCAGGAGACCAAATGCAAAAGCCTGAAGCAGCCCCTCCAATGCCAGTGTTTGCAAAGGGCTGCACAAACATGAGCTCTTCTCCCACTGCACCCCAGCTTTGGGGTACTCTCGGTTACTTTTGGGGTACTTCAGGGTTTCTGCTGGTGACGGTCACAGAATCTCAAGGGAGGGACGGACTCAAGGACTAGCCCCAACTGCCCCAAATTTCCCCTGGGCTCACCTGCCAGGCCATGACATGCACTGCTCTCAGCAGCTGCGAGCACTTGAGGAAGGGGCCACTGCAGGAGGACTTGCCTCTGCCTGTGTCCGAGCAGCCCCGGCACCCTGCTGCTGCCCCCAGCCCGCTCCCATCCTCGGCCCAGGCAGGTGGGTGCTGAGGGGTGGGAGCAGCCCCCTCCAGGCCCCATGGACCTGGTTTCCAGGTCTCCTTTCCCACCTTGCTGCCCTTTCTGGGATACCACCAGTGTGCCCAGACATGGCATCAACACATCCCATCTCTCTGCAAGCCCAGGTCTCTCTCGCTATATATATTTCCCCCTGTTTTTTGCAGTTTATTGTGCCCTTGACATCCTCCTGCTGTGAGCTCAGCTGCCTGGGAAGAGGAGTGCCGGCCTCTGCCAACCCATACCTCTGGCTTGCTCCAGTGTGCTCCATAAGTCTGGGATGCAGGGAGTAAAAAAAGATGCTCATTACCCTTCACCCTTTCTCTGTTCATCCCCACCAAGCAGCGGGACCGGAGCAGCGGGAACTGAGCAGTGGGAACTGTGCAGCTATTTCATTCCTCTGCGGAAGACTGAAGCGCTAACTGCCCTCCCGGGGCGGATGCTGGACGAGGCAGATGGGCTGGGGGATCGGTATTGCAGCGCTCGTGTTTGCAGCCAGCTTTGCACAACGAAAGGTATGAGGATTTTGCAAATGCTTCAGGGCAGGGCATTAAAGAAATTTTTGACCTGAATGGGGAGAGGCAGCTCTAAAGTGTAGTTAAAGGTAACCCTATAAAGAGTTTTTTGGCTTCATTTGAGTTGATAGGTCTGTGCTTCATGCTGCTGTGGTGCTGCTCAGCCAATCCCACCAGCACTGCCCCTGTACAGCATCGTCCCCCTGCCCACGTCACTGCAGCAGGAGCTGCCCTGGGGCCCTCCACCGTGGGTCCGAGGCGCTGGCACTGCTGCTTGTGGCTTGCCTGCACCTCCGGAAAGGCTGTCCCCGGAGGGTGGTAAGGATGCTGGAGATGACCGAAGTAGTCATCATCACTTGAGGAAAGACTTTACACTCAGAACCGCTTTACTGCATTGTCTTTAATCACAGAAATCACAACAGGCCAGGTGCATTGCCGTTGCTACAGGCCATCATTCTTTATAAATATTTAACAGCACAGGAGAAGTATTCACATGTGGCTAAGGTTAGTTACACCAGCAGAAATGCTAAAATACTCTCTTCCAGAGTCGAGTTCTTAAGGAAACAACAAATAAAAATCAGTACCACTGAGTATTGTTAGCCAGGCTCTGGGGGTGCTTTCTGGCTGCGAGAAGCCACAGCTCGCGCGGGTGCGTGTGTGCCCGAGTCCCCGCGTGGCCGGGTAGCGCAGACCTGCTGCGCCGGGACCAAGGGTCAGCGTCGGCACTGCCTGCAAAGCGCAGCCCGGTTATCCATTCACCAGGGCACTGGGATCGCGGGCAACACCAGGGCTGTGGGGCATCCACGTCATCTGCCTTCACACGACTCTACCTCACACACATTCACACGGGCGTAATTTCTTCCCGTCTCTCGTCTTGCCTTAGCAGGCCAATGCGAACTTCTGGCTGCCCCATAAGACAGCAGGGCGAGGGTTTTTATCGCTAAGGGACCCTTAATTTTCTTCTCTCTGAACACAGTGAGTGGCTCTGGGATGGGTCTCACCGCTCACCGCAGGAAGACGCCTACCCTACCGGCTTCATAAAGTACACACAATACCGCCATATAGCTAGGACCGACGAGCAGCAGGATGCAGAAACAGAAAAGTGAATGTACAAGATGCTCTGCAATGAGAGAAGCAAAGTCCCTCTGGTCTTCTCTCAGTGACTCGGTCTTAGAAGAAAAGGGGGAAGGGACACATATTTGACCAAGTCTCTTCCCAGGCAATGGGTGCTGACTTCAGAGGGGTTTCACAGCCACAAAGCGAGACCACTGTCAGCCAAGGGTGGCTTTTTCTCACTTTCATTCACAAAATGCATCTAAAACTACTTTGTCAGTACAGTAGCATCTCAGTGGCAGAGAAGGCAGCACGCAGCATGTGTCACACATCTACAATCACCTGCCATCTTTGCCCTAAAACCACTGTATTTTTTCAATCATATTGTTCTTTTCCTATGTGCCCCCACTGTTTTAACACATAATTTTGTTTATGGAACAAAAAGTCATTAGTCCGTTTTAGTGATGATTCCACAGCAACTACTACACTGCAGCAGATTCATCCCCAGGTATATCCTGTCTGTAGTAAAACCAGCTCTGATCTCGATCCAGCACTGGCTTACGCACATATTTACTTTTGTCTATGTGCACAGCTTTATTGGCTTCAATGGGGCGGCTCATGCACTTGAAGTGAAATGCAGAGAGTCCTTCATGTGATTTTCTTAGCAACAGGAGCAATCCCAGAGGGAAAAACTGCTGTTAAATTGACCAACAGCAGGCTGTTATTCAGGTAATTTGGAGGATCAGGTCAACATGTTTAAGCGAAGATGTACATGTAATTTTTCTTTAAGCAAGGATCCGCTTTTGCTGTTGCTAAAATAATAGTGACACAGTTTCTAGGGAAATGCAGAAGTGCAAAACAGGGAATAAATTCATTAAACTGAGAAGAAAGAGACTCCAATTCTCCCCCAGGGCTGTGAACTCATGGGAGGGAGAGGCAGACGTCTCACCAGCTATTACAAACAGACCCAAAAGACAGTAAATACTGAAACTGACTGAACACTGATGCCAAATATTTGCCCAGTGCTAAAAAGCAGCACAAGGAAAAAGTACAGGAAAATATTTACTCTCTTCTCTTGACAGCCAAAGAGATCCCTTTCTTTCAAACAGCTAACCTGAAGCATACAGGCTCTCACCAGTTCAGCTTCCCCTTTCAAGTCTGCCATAACAAACCTGACTGCTGATGTAACTCCAGAGTTTCCAGACCCAGGAGCTATTCACTTTGTAAAAAAATACAGACGAAAATCATTTAAACAGTGAAAGATTGGGAAAACATTTTAAAAGCCCCCAAATGACTCAGAAACTGAAGAGCCGTAAGACCCTTGGCTCATCAAACAGTCCTCCCCTAGGTGTTTTAAAAAGCTACTCTCTGTGTTTAACATCAAAGCAGTTTTGTGAAAATGTTTTGACCCTAGGCACTCCGTATACTTGAAAATACACAAAAATATCTGCTCCTTGTATAGCTGGAGTTTTTCTTCTGGCTTTTAAGCAAAAATTGCTATTTAAATGAACTCCCATATTCTAAGCAACAGAAATTTAATGGCATGATCTGAGCCAAAAATCTATTAAACTCTGGTTCCTGAAAGCAAGTTTCAGGGGACTCAGCTCAGTAACTACTTGCACATGAGTTACTAATGACCACCACAGCAGGACTTCCAAGCATCCCTTACCCTAAAACAACCCAAAAGAGCAAGCTGGTTTAGGAGTTAAAGACTAGACTAACTTTTCAGAGCAGCTGACAGTTTTTCATATCTCAATAAATAAAGGACAACAAGGTTCATGCGAGCAGCAGAAAGCAACCTGCAAAAGCCAGGTGATGGGCAGAATTTGACACATTTTCTGAAGTTCTTCTGCAGAAGCGGCTTTAAACTGGAACAAACTGTTCTGAATTGCCCAGTTAAGCCTTTATCTGGCTAAAATGACCACGGCAGAAGGCCCAGCAAAGTCGCTGAAGCTGAACGTGAGAAGGGCTGGCTCTGGCTTGACACTTCACAGTGCTGAGGAGTGGGAGCAGGCTCACTTGCAGCCTTGCACTTTCCCCTTCACAGTCACCTCCACATTTGTCAGGGAATTAGTCAGTTAGGGACAGAAAACAGACATCAGATATTAAAGCAGATGAGGTGCCACCTGTCTGCAAAGGACAGGGATAATGAGCTTAAATTAATTCGAACTCCCAAAGATAAAATCTGTACAAGTTAAAACACAAAGGCAAGGCAAGACACAGGCGAGCAAAGCAGTATATGCTTCAGCTTCAAAACCATGAACTCAGACACTCCATTTTCAAGAGCGCCACACTGTCATTTCTAGCTCTTAGTAAATATACCGAAAGGAGAGCATTCACACTGCCTTAATAATTTATCCAGGACATCAAAACTGAAAGTAGGACAGCCCTTCAGTCCCTCAGTGCTGAGCAATACAGGATGGCTGATAGGAGTAATAAGACACTGTGTGAAGACAAAGGCCAAACTTTCCACTGATTCAAAGGAGTCTCCTGCAAGACAGCTCTGAGCAAAGTGGCTAGCTGAGGCTTTCCACAAAGGAAAAATTTCAGCCTCCCCCTCCCCTTTCTTTCCTGCTTATTCAGATGGGGGGAGTCTGTAAGAGTGAAAGAGTAGTTTAAACTCCCAGTGTTAAAAGCTGGTATCTAGAGATTAAGCTTTGCTTTACTTGGATGTCACTGGAAAGTTTTCCATGCGCATTCATAAACTATTATGAGTAATTTCTTGCGAAAGCATTTCTCCTTTAGCCCTGTTGTTGCTCCTACATTAGACATTGCCCTAAAGCAACGGAGATCATCTTGTTTAAAAGAGTATCAGCCCTGTCAGTGTTTTCCAGTATCCCCCAAATGGAGGCCAGAACACACATGCATACAGGGTGCTCTCAAAGAGCTAGCAAAAGCAATTCAACCAATTCAAGCTCACTTCCAGAAGCCACTTTCATATCATTCCGATGCGCCGCCTTTGCTGCCACAGAAATTTCAGTGAGGAACCATCTGCCAAGGATTAGCTGGATTATTTACTAGGTAACATTCAGCTGGTGTTATTTCCCACCTTGGTACCTTAAGACAGTCCTAAAATCACAGTCAGGTCTTAAACCCCTCCTGGACCTAGCATCAGATGCAGGAGACAAGCACTAGGTCCTCACTCACATGGCGTGCTGAGATGAGTGCACTCAGCGCCTTGCACAGTCAGCCCTGTGTATTTTGTTGCGCCTGATTCATGCTGCCTAGATATAGCACCCATTATATGCTGTGTCAGCTCCCATCCTTTTGCTATTCATCATATGGAGGCCCAATTAAAAGCTATAGGGAGCTCACACATTTGGGGGTGCTGACCAAACTGCACACCAAAACCACTGAACTTGGGAGTCCTGAGCAGTTCTAGGCCAAAGCAGGATGTCTGCATTTCAGTCATGACAAGCCGACACAGGCAGAAGGGTGCTAGTGGGCCACTATTGCCCACCCACTCTAAAGCAGATGCTGGTGCCTCTGTTTATGTCTTAGCATAGCAACTTGCCCCACACAAAACAGACAGCTGCGACATTCATTAGTGCCACAAGAGACAGGCTGCTTGCTGCACCTCGCACTTCTGGTAAGGAGAAGGCAAAAGCTTTGCTGAGGTGGCTGGAAATGCCGTTCACTTGGCAAGGAAAAGGCAAACTACTGCTTATTGGGTCAAAATACCTTATCGTGACAGATGTAAAAAGCAAGGCTGAGCCTGGGCCCCGTTCCAGCTGAGAGAGGGTGAAGCAACCCACAGGGCGTGCTTTGTATGACAGGGCCCTTTCTGTTCTGCAATGGCAGCACCAAGTGAAAAAAAAGAGAGAGTATAGAGAAGTGCTACCCACACCAGTCTTAAAGCGTGCGCCAGACTTTACCACTTCACAGTAAATAACATCGCAGGTCTACCATTCAGCCCTGAAGAACTGCTTTGAGAATTAAAGGTACTCCATGTGAGTACATGAGATGGAATTTGACTACATGGTATGAAGTTCAATCATCTCCCCAGCTACATTCATACTACAGGGAAAGATGTTTGGTTGAACCATGGTGGGTACTCAGCTTATGCTCATTTCTGGTGTGTAAATGCCACTGCTCAACTAATTTACCATAGTTTCCTCACTAAAAAGATCTTCAAGAATGTTATTCAGTCCATTATCCATCAGAACTGAATTGAAATTTTTAGCATGGACACAAGCGCATTTAACTAGTTTTCCACAAAACACATGCTGAGAAGGGCAGGTAAGTCCTCATATTGCATCTGGGACTTTAAAATAAGAGCTTTTTCTTAAATAAAAACTTGGTATCTGTATATGAGGGTCTGCATAGCATTGGTACAGAACAAAGACTGCAGGTACATCTACCATATATGTAACACATAGTGGGGGGGGAGATTTCTCCAACTATAAAGCAAGGGGGTTCGAAATGGGAAATAATCTACCTTTCTGCTTTCCTCAACAGAATAGGAAATAAGGGCCAGCCTCCCCAACCCTTTGCTCAGATAAGCTGTTATTGTTCGTGTGAGCAAATCTGTTTATACCGATGACTGGACTCATTTGAGTACAGGTTGTGGAGCTGGGCTCTAAATCCCTGTATAACAAAGCCTTCATCATGATCTCGAGTTTGTTCCCAGAACTCTAAATAAGCACTGTTATGAAATGGATTTGTGTTGGGTAAACACTCTGGAAAGGAGTGGCCAGGCTGGGGACTGAGTTGTGGGGATAAACTGGGAAAAGCTCAGGCAAATGTCTGTGTACAGAGAGCTTTTTTCCAAAGTGATTTCTGCAAGCAACAACAGGGATGGATTACCCCGGCGTTCACACTTCCAGCATCCAGGCCTTTCCAAATATAATCCACTATTCAGACTCCGATACAGCAGACTGGCCCCCACATATGCTGACACACAAGCCCAGGCCCAAAGTCACCACGGTAGCTTAGCCTAGCTTGTTCCAGTTTTTTGTTCTGTCTGAAATGGGATGTCAGCCTCCAGCTGCCAGTCAGCATGCCTGGTTTGCGCTTGGAGAGTTGGTGCCTTATAAAGCCAGACTGGTATCAGTGTTCAAGGAATTAACCAGAAGGCCTGAGCAAGCTATTCTGAATAGAGCTCTTTCTTTTCGTTTCCTAAAGAATTAAAAAGAGAAAGAGAAAGAAAAAGAGAGAGAGAGAGAGGGAGAGAGAGAGACTACCTAAAAACTGGTATTAATAAGTTGGTATCCTCAGGGGAATTTGATGAAATGTGCTTGTCGGAAAATGCTTAGCAGGCTGAAGGAACGTTCCCAGCGGGCAGGCAGGCCAGCCTCTGGCGTTTTAATTGTGCATAGCATGATCTGAGTTCATAGACACGACAGTAAGTTGTGCTTTTACTGAAGAATCTTTCAAAATGAGCCAAAAGGAACCTCTGGAGAGCAGAGAAAGGCACGTAAAAGTAAACTGATCAGTTTGGATCACGTGCCACATTCTTGGTCAAGTAGACATAGTTTGATACAGCTGGAACTCACAAGCATACAAACTCTGTGAATCCAGCAAAAAATCTCTTCTATCCTTTTACAGGAAAACTGTTGACTGGAGAAAAACATGCACACAACATCAACTGAGGGTGAGGAGAGGGAGATCACGTAACAAGTCTTCTGTCCAGGCTTTTGGAAGTCAGCCACGCTGGCTAGTAGTGATGCTGGTACGCAGCTGCTGGGGTTGTGCCATCCTCTATGTGTTTCAGATGACAGGAGTGACAAAGCAAATGTTCATCTAGTGGGTAACAGCGATGCCCGTCTTCATCATTGAGTTCCATCCCACAGTCCTGCAAAGAGAGGCCATACAAATTATTGTAATATGGCTTTACCATCCAGTGTCAACTGAGGTCTGGTTCCCAGGAGGATAATTCTGCGAAAAGGAGAGAAGACACCTAACTAACAGCTCTTTCCTAATATGTCCTGAGTATTTGTACTTGTCATGAGAAGGAAAGCATCTGTCACAGACATTTTTAAGGGCAGCCTTGTATGAATTTGTTTTAAATAGTTTTAATTAGTAAGTTTTATCCCATGCTGAATTGCACCCCTATGTATTTTAAATGTGTTCATGTTTTCCTTTTACTTTCAGGTAGAATTCACCACTTCACATTAAATTAATTGCAGCTGAAACTGGCCTTTTGAGGCAGGGCCTCCTTTCACTGCATTGTGAGCACAATGATGGAAGACATCTATTTATTTTAACTCATGTTTAAAAGCTGGCATTTCTTGGGATTTTTTCTGCAGACGTAACCTTCCCCTCCTCCTGCCCACACATACATTTCCATGGGAGTGAAGGAAACTTACACCGGATACGATCAGTCACCACCTTAGCATTTTTGAACAATCTGACTTGGAAATCAGATACATTAATGTGATCTGGAGCTCAAGGTTTCTAAAAAGCAGCAATAGAACCTTATTAATTCACCACATTTCCTTCATTAACAAATAGACTGCCAAGTTTTAAAAGCAGTAATTAGTTTTTGCCCATAATCTTATGGGCCGCAAATGAAATCACAGTTTAGACACACTCTGGAAAAACTTTTGTCCTCAAACTGGAAATTTCTCAAGCATTGGTAACAGGCAGTAAGGATCTCACAATGCAAGCTCTGAATTGCTCAGCTACTGCCATCGGGCAGAAGGCGATTTAGTTTGATTTCTAAAATAACGCTAGTTACGGTTATTAAGTGCCCATTCCCTTAGAAAGCTGCTGACCTACCTCGCAGTGGTAACATTCCACGTGGTAATCCTTGTCCATAGACACAACCCGAATTGTCTCATCAGAACCCTGTGAGCATTCAAGCAGAAGAGAAATTACAAAACCAGAGGATTACAGGAGGATCAGACTCTGTAGATTGCTTCCTGCAATAACATGAATGTTGAACAAATGCATTTGGGCTGCTGGCTGGAAACCACGAATAAATCCTGCCACCTGCAGTTATTTTTACAGTAAAGCTTCATCATCGACTGACTGCAGATATCCTCTGCAGTTTAACATCAGAAATGTCACATCTATCCCAGATTACTCATTAATGATTTGGTAATTTCAATACATCAAGTTTCTCAGCATTTTAAATTGGTTTTGCCAAAGATGCATCTCCTCCAAGTATTAAAATGAGTCAGTTGCAGAGGGATCACAAAAGGCCACTCAGGAGCATCCCCAGCTTTTATTGCCATGAAGGAAAGGTATTCCAACATAGCACTAAAAGCAGCAAAATCTTGCAGGAGATGAAGTAGCCTGGCTCAGTGGGAATAAGCTGCATTATGAACAAAGGAAGGGTCACATCTGCAGCACAGTATACAACCCTGGGCCAAATGGTTGCAGTCTGGAGGAAGATGTCATCTCTCCTCAACCAAAAGGACCTATGTCTTGACACAGGGTCAAGTGTGAAGGAGAGCCAGACCTTAGACACAACGCTCCCTGTCCACAGGGAATAAGAAATAAAAGGCTCTCACCTCAGAGGGCAGAATGGGAAGTCCACATGCTGCACATTTTGGAGCTAAAACTCTAGAAAAGCAATGAGAAATAGAAGGCAAGTTACAGATCAACATTAAAGAAAAACCCCATATGTTCTTGGTGATAAGCTGAAAAGCTGCAACTTATCTACAGGAAAAATCATCATCCCCAAAACACAATTTTATTTTAGGACTGATCAAACATCACCATATTTGTCTCCAATGAGTCCTCTAAGTTGTTACTGTGGAGGGGAAATAAAGGAACGGGGCATATATGCAGGGACAGATAGATACACACAAAGGATGACTCTGCAGACCCTATGTTTCCTAAGGAAATCAGCCCAGAAAAAAGAGATTCCAGGGCTGCCTTGATGATTTTTAATTCATCAGTGCAAGAGCATTCTATTTACGAATGAATATTATATTTGATCCATGACTAATTGCTGCTTACTTATTGCTCCTGTGACTGACACAGAACTGACCATCAGTCAATAAGCCCAAACCTTTCTGAATGGGTCCTGCGCCAGTCCGGCAAACAGCTCCCTCTGTCACCTACAAAAGACCTGTTTTTCCCCAGGTAACTAATTTTACATTGAAGTAGTCTCAGAAAAAGAAAATCACTGCAAAATTCTTGGCTGTTACTAAGCAAAAATGATTTGGTGATTTAGAAGACAGAATGGGGAGAAACTGAGCAGGACTGTCTCTCCAAAAAACACATTAAAAGAACTGATTAACTGGCTCCCCTGCACTGGGGCAGGATCATGCTGAGAGAAAACACTAAGGCACTGTAAGGCTCCTTAAGGTTCTTTAATACAGTAAAAATAATACAGTATAATTGACAAATATTAAATGAAATTACAAGGAAACGTGTATCCTTTCAGAATGACACTGACACATAAATGGAAATAAAATTTCAGCACAATACAGAACAATTCCAGGGAGTGCTTGAGCAACATTTCAATACTCTGCCCGCTCAGAAAATGAGGCAAGGAGCACAGCAAGCCAAATGGACACTCAAAATGTATGCAGCTCTAATATCTTAACTACAAGCTAAGAGCACAGTCCTTTTATTTTCCTGTGTAAAGGCCAAGTGATTTTTAAGTGGATTTTTCAGTTGTTTAATTTAGAGCTGGATAAAAATTTTGCTTTGTATCCAGCAGTGATTTCTAATAACATTCTTGGCTTTTTAGAAGTCAAACTCAGCCCTGCAACTTCTCAAAAGCAACTTGCATTGATTTCAGAAGGGATTCACAGTCTTTACTTCAGAGTGGACTAATTTCTTACCTCACTGAACACTTTATGAGCATTATTTGACTATCTCAATTTCCCTGTGAGACCAGTGAACACTATCACCACTTTGCAGAAGGGGTAGCTGAAGTCTGGGGATAAGTGACTTCCTCATAGTTACACAGGAAGCTAATGGCATGGCAAGGAGAGACATCAGGAATTTCTAAGGTCTAGTGCCATCCCCGGACTTCTGGCTTCTAGTCCTGTTTCTGTTTTACTAATCCATACATTGCAATTATCTGAAACGTTAAAGTAGAGGCTTGTTGATTGGATCCACTCTGCTGCTTATTTTGTCCTTACTTGTGGTAATCCCTGACACAGTAGATTTTGTTTTCAGCATCTACAGTGAATGGCACGCCATCCAGACACTCGTTGCAGACGACACACCGGAAACAGCCTGGATGATAGGATTTCCCTAGAGCCTGCAGGATCTGCAATAAACCAAGAGACAGGAAAAGAATGCATGGATGGGCATTAAAGATGAAAATAATATACTCACAGTATTACATCAGACAGTGTTGCACAGTCACCAGCAGTGCTGTGCCTTTTTTCAGGCACCTCATCTAGAGGAGTTTACAGGGATACAAAGGGCAGCCGGAATCAATACATAACACCTGGTTCCAAAGAACAGCATTTTTAGCATGGGTAAGGAAACAATTTACAGAGTCTCAGACAAGGTATTTAGCATTACAAAGGAGAGAAGTGACAGAATTTAAGGGAGAAAATAATTCCTGAAGCCAACAGGTGGAGATTTCTTAGCATAATCAGAAAGCAAGATGTACCACACCAACAAAAGGAAATATATCTTTACATTCTCTGTGAAAGGCTGAAACAAATATTTTAGCTAGGTTTCCACAACTTCCAAGATTTCCAGGAGCTTTGTGCTCAGTAGCCTGGCTTTCTAATTAACACAGACGATGGCAATTGTATTGAACTCAACAACTGTAATTCACTGTTAGCTTTGGAGCAGCAAGTAATGGGTGGAATTACATGCCCTGTTAGCCTTGTGATCAGACTTCTGAGTATGAAATAACTTTTCCAATTTTAATGCTTTCTAGCATAACCCAGGCAAGCTAAGATAATTAATGGTAAGCATTAGAAAACCTTGTGGTGAACTGATTGCCTAGAAATTCATCACTTTTTTGCCTCAGCCATAGTTTTACACCATCAGCTACATGATTATGAATTTGTCTCCCTCTGAATGACCCACACCTGAATACTGCCTGATGCTGGAAAAAGGACCAGATAACCTTTTGAGATGCGACTCACTCGGTGCAAACCTTGAACACGTACCTGTTGTATGCTAAACATAATTGCCTGCTTTGGCAGCATGCCCACAAATCTACTGAGCAGTTTTCAAGGACTTGCACAGATCTGAGGCTCAAATCACATACTCTGGGTCAAACCCATTCCACAGAATATCAGTCCAGTGCCTTCCAGCACACACACAAAGCAGCAACAAGGCAGTAGTTTCATTCATAAGCTACAAGGCAACCCATGGCTTGACTACAGGGAAGACAGGCTCAGCAAGGGAGCATGAGCAAGGAAGTACTGCGGAACCGCTGCACTTCTGAGCGGGAAGTACAGACAGGATTATGAATGCACTGTCCAGGGAATCCCAGAAGGGGATGAAGGAGCTGAAGGCTCCACTTTTCAGCTTGCATCGAAAACAGGAAGAGCAATGGCTCTGTACCACACAGCTGGGTGCTGGCTTCACTTCCTTGCAAGGATGAACAAACGGCTGAGCGGATTTTCTTTCTCCCACCAATCTCACACTAGGCAGACTAACATGAAAACAGAGAGTACTGGATATGAATACATTTTGCTTTTGATGCATTCTTCTAAAAAGCTGGAGGATTTTTTTTTTCCTAATGCAATTATCACTTACCATGTCCATTATCAAGTGACCACAAATGAAGCACCTGTCAGCTGACTGCTGGAAACCAGAATACTGCAAGGACAAGAAAAAATTGGCTTAAAATTTCACAAGGCTAGTCGAGCATAAACAACAGCATATTGTGGGGAGTTATTTGTTCAGTCTTTTTCTGCTCTCCTTACACAAACTGTATTTCCTATTGTTTCGTCAGTATATCAAGCTGTAGATGGGGCAGGCCCCAGAGGATATTCTATAAAGATACCAGATATTCAGTGTTCAGAAGGAGTATTAGTTGTTAAGCTAAGTTGTTAGTTGAACTTGTCTGAGATTGGGGTATTGTCCCAGCTCTCTTCTAGTTTGGCCTAGATCACCTTTTGGCTGCTGTTGCTAAGATCTAATGGTAAGGAACTGACCGTCATGTATGCAGTGTACACCTCAGGCACAACACATAGTCTGTCCAATGTTTCAAATCCTGTCTGAATAGTGGAAATACGAACCGGAAAAAAGAAATATTTTAGATGCATTTAACCAGATGTTCCCATTTTCAGCCTGTGCAGAATATACTGGCAAGAAAAAGAAAATAATTGACTTCTCTCTGATAGAATCACTAGACTTCCTCAGTAAGTGGGCAAATAGAACTGTTCAAGTCTCAGCAAAGTCTTAGTCTGTGAGAGCTCTGTGGGGGCTATACAGCTTTTTGCAATTTTTGCAGTATCAGGGTAGTCATGAGTTTCTCCACCAGCCAAGGAGAGGACTGAGGGGTTACTCCATGCTCAGGTACATTCACACAAAACCCACTGAGGGCAATGGAAAGACATCCATGAAGGTGCCCAAGCAAAAAGAAAGGGAAATTCACTCAGTCTTCTCTAGCCATTCATCTTGCTCTTACATCCATGGCATTTCTACAAACACCCATTCTGAAGGAGCCATCACAACTGACTACAACTTCAAGTACAAGCTCTGTACTGCAAAACCATGGTTCCTCACTCTGCTACTTCCACTACCACATGTGGGCAGCCACCAGATCACAGACCCAGCCAACTTGCTGAGTCTGGTATGTGGGTTAACAGAGGATGTGTAGGGCCAGGGAATCGTACTAGAAACATGTGAAACACAGGCAAAGCTGCAGCGAAGGGTGTGAGTCTCCTGTGGAGTCTGAGATGCAATAGCTCTGTGGGAGCTGCACTGCCAAAGGCACAAGGGTCAGCTGTGTGCTCACCAGAAAATCTTCTTCACAGAACACCTTTCCATTGACAAAATAAAAGGCTTTTCCTCTCAGCTTCCGACCTAAGGAAAAAACACAGGGAGAAAAGAAAGGTCACTAGAGAGTGGGGGGAAAAAAGTATGAGCAAAAACTGGCTGCTGGAGATGCCTTTGGACACAGCCATTTAATCATGCAGCAGAACATCACTGCAAATAACTGAGGTGATCTACGACAAGCACATCAAAGCACCATAGCCGATGACTGAAGACCAGCATCCACCTGAAGCACAGGCCTTCCTAACCTCCAGCGTGTTTTCTCTGTCATGAACAGTCCTCAGTAACTGCCGAAGGCTGATTGCTGGATCCTAACAAGAGACTCGCCTCTGGGCAGCGAGGCGGTAGGTTGACAAGCCTGGACCACCTCCTAGTAGATTTAGCACAGCATAAAACAACCTCACAAGAGAAGGCCCAGCAGTAACTGTGGGCATCCTGCTGAGAGAAGAAAGGGCGTGAAGAGGATAACCCCCAGTAGCTCTTGTTCCTTAAAAATTTCACACCAGTGCTGTACCACTGGAAGGTGCTTTGCCTACTACTAGCAGCTACCAGATAAGATACTGTAATATCTTATCATTCTTATCACCTGATCTGTTGTGAGTAAAGTTCACGGCTGGAGTGCTGAACACGCTTATCTCTGTTCTGCACCAGCACATCCATTATTGTGCCGACGAGGTTTAAAAGTTTGAACGTGCTTTGTGGTTTTTTTCAAACCAAAACGTCCTAACAGAGACAAGATGACACAGTTCTCCAAGAAACAGCTTTACATATGGGGAAGATTTATATTTACGACAATTTTAGTATTTATGCCTCACATGTACTCTGTTTCCAGTTCCACATAACTATGGCAACACGTGCTTACACTGCCTCTGCTTCTTCTAAATGGCCTATTACCCTCCTGGAAAAAAGGACTATAATTTTTTTGTTTATAAAATGCTGCTTCTACTGCTTCGCAGCCCACTTTCCCTGCTAAACCGAGGTCTTGAAACTCCCAACTAACACCGCAGTGGACACACTGCTCCATTAAGAAACCCCCCAGGCACTTGCCCCGGGCTGTGCCAAGCGGCGAGGGGCAGCACCACATCCCAGGCACATCACCAAGACATGCCGTGGGCTGGTTTCAGGGACCTGCCAGGGACCTTGGGAAGGAAGTCTGAACCTGGACACCCGACACTTGATACACTGCACGTGGTAAATACTGTTCAAATAATTCTCAGCAGTGTTGGTTTATAAATAGGCAAGACACAAGTGACAGGTCTGGAGCTGGTGTTTTATGGCATTTATCTACTTGGCACCCTTCAACGAATAATCACACTGGCTGGAAAGAATTAAGAAAAGAAGGAAGCCAAATAAAGCCAATGCAATAAATGAAAATCTTTATCATCTCGTGTGTACAGCAGAGGGCACTCTCAGGCTAGAAACCAACACATGCTGCTTCTCTGGGAAATGAAAGGCTCCAATGAAGCTTAAAAGTTTTGCCAGTTAATTCAGTCAGGCCAACATTTCACCACTGGTCCGTAGAGCTCAATCTAACTTTTAGCTATCAGGGCAAGCAAAGAATATGGTAGCTGTGTTTCTTGAAAAATAAGCCCTGGTTTGTATATGCAGGAACTTCTTGGATAAGCTGTATGTGTTACTCAGCTGAGTGTTTACTGGACTACGTATGAGCCAGAGCACCACTCTGACGTGCTTTCCATCTCCATTTCCCTTTTAATCTCTACTGGGGACAACTGCATGACCATTAGGTGAGAGATGATCTAAATGCAGCAAGCTACCACAGCTAGACTGTGACCTTGGCCCACAGCCTGTTCAACAAGGTCAAATAGCTTCAGCCAGTCCGTCACGTGAAAAGAGACACTGGACTGGAGGAAAATCTGAGAAATCAAAAGTATCACAGTGTAGCAGTCCACTGCTTACTGCTGCTCAGTATATTTGATGTATATTCTTGCATACAGACCCAGATTTCCATTTCTGATCCATGGAGAACTTGCTACGGCCACCTCCAAAGCCAAGTTAGCCGGCTGGGCTGCGCAAACCCAGTGTTGGGGACGCCACACACACACACACACACACACACCACGGCAGGGTGCAGGATGTGCCAGATACTGCTGCCAGCTCCATCACCCACCACCCATCACTTACCATCACCCCCAGCCCTCCTTCCCCCCCAACCTCGGGGATGTCCCCATGGACACTGGGAGCAGCATCCCTGAGGGAGCTCGGTGCGTGCAGCCTTATGCCCTACCTACCTGTGCAACAAGCAGCCCTTGCAAGGCGTTCTCAGTGGGGAACAGATCCTGCCAGACGAAAGTATCCACGGAACAACGTATGCCAGGGATGCAGGTTTCCATGCTTTCGCAAGCCTAATCAAAGCACAACCAATACGACAGGCAGGCAAGGGCTGCGTGACGGCCTTTCTGTACACAGACTGGCACCCCAGATAACAGAAGAAAACGTAATTTTCCCTGTGCATGTATTTTAGTATTTGCTCCCAGGAGGATACTCATTTTAGGCTAAACCATTCTGCCCTGCTTTATCTCAGGCTGATATTCTGCCAAGGTTACTGACATGAAAACAGGGCCCAGAGCCCAAAATAAAAATATCTAATCTCGGACTCGTTAGCTTTGTGGCCAAATAATCCAAGGTGCGTGTTCATACGATAAACCCTCCTTGCCTCTCCATGTGGATAAGCCCGACTCGTTCTCCAGCATTAGCAGGGAGCTCAGGTCCCTGAGGAGGGGAAGGTGTGACACCAGGATGCGGGGGATTTGCAATGCCACTGTCAAGGTTAAAGCAAGAAGGTTACCAACAGGCCTAAGGCAGCAAGCAATACTCATGCAAATCTCCCACCGATTTATGTACAGCACTGGGATTTGGTGCTATTAAAAATGAAGAAATGAAACATCAAATTTTTCTTTTAAGTTACAAGGTAACACGTGCTCTAGTTCAGCGAAATACCCAGCTGCCCAAGTGCCTTTCCGTCTCTATGCGATGTCTCTCCATAAAGACAAGCTGGCAACGGTGAGGAAAAACACACGCACCACAAAATTAGGACTTATTTGGACAAAGGCCCTGAGCGACGTGTGAGTAGTACCCGTTCCAGCAGAGGGGCTCAGGCTTGGAGGGCTGCCACCAAGCCATTCTTCTACAGCGACAAAAGAAAGCACTTCACAGGCATCTTACGCCAGGTATATTTTTAACCCCCTGACATTAGCAGGTCAAAACTGATTGCAACAGCGCTTCAGAGGACTGTCACAGCTAGCACACTGTGTTTAGGGTTTTGCTGTAAGCTCCTTTAGCACAAGGATAAACCCCTTTAAAAAGGATTTATAATTTGGCTGTTGATTTTACGTGGGCACAGGAAGAAGAAGTGCTAATACCAAGAGTACTTTGAGGAGGGAAGGGGGGAATGATTTAATTATTTTTTTTAGGGAACAGGTGGTCATTTTGACTATTTATAGCTCCACACCTCTCCACGACTTTCTTTTCTTAAAGCGTTTGGCAGAAACATAAAAGGAAATTCGTCAGAAAAATGAGTAACCGAGTGGCACTGAGGAAAAGCCCATGCACAGCTGCCGAGGGAACAGAGCCCAAAGCAGGGAATAGCGCCTGCAAACAAAGCAGATTTCTGTGTTTGCCCCTCTCAGCCTCTCCCTCCCCACATGCGGATGGATTTCTTACACCATCCCTCTGAGGTAAGGAAACATCTCCTCATCTTGCACATGGGAAACCAAGATACAGGAAAAGTTCACTTCTCCATGGCTGAACTGGGGACTGTCCCAGTGGAGCTGGGGAACGGATGTTCTGGCTACGTCCACACCAGTAAAACAAACAAGGTTGGATTGCTCCATAGCACCGAGGAGAGAAGCGGGGCAATGGCTCATGTCCCTCCCAGGATGGCGTAGCCTCATCCATACCACCTACCAGAATCAGCCCCTGGCTCGCGTTATCTCCCAAACCAGCCGCTGTCTGGGAGATGCTAGCCAGCATGGCAAAAAACATGCTGGTAAATAAGCAACATGAATGTGCGTGGGACAGTGCCCGAGCCCCTGAGCCAGCCCTGTTTCGTTTGCTAGCGCAGAGGTAGCCACCAGTCCCAGCTCTGTGGCCAACTCACAGGGCTGGCCTCTGACCTGGCGACCTGTGTCTGCGCACGCAGAGGCAAGGCTTTGGGGTCCAAAACACGTGCTTATTTCCCAGGCTCATCAGAAACAGAGAGATCCAACAGCAGAAACCGGTGCTATTTACTTTCACATATTTGACCTCCACTTCTTAGAAAGCGCCTATTTTCTTTCCCAGCATCAATAGCCAGCAGATCCTGTGCTGGGCTGCACTAAATAGCGAGAAATCTACACACACTTTAAAGTAACCAAGTGTCACTCACAGCGATACTTCTGGCCCTGAGCTGGCAGAGGCTGGCACAGATTTTGTCTGGGCACAGACATGCTGTCATAATTTCACCAAGAGGAAGCATCAGGAACTCAGACTACATCTAAGGAATCACAGATTGATCACTACTTTGTTTAAATATGCATCACTTTGAGATGACTGCAGAGATGACACCCTTTGATAAACCTAGGAATATTAATGCACGACTTGCCACTTTCAGGACCACTTGCTCTAACACATGTCTTAAGATGCTGGCTCCTGACCATATTTTACTTTCCCTTCACCCTGAATTTAGCTAATCTCTTATCTGCAAAAATTCAGACAATTAAAATTCTTTGCCATTTCAACCCTATCATCTTCACTTGTTGGTACAAGATTTCACGTTCCTTTCCCTGACAGGAAGTTTGATCCTCGTATTTTTATGTACTGCTCATCCTTAACACGTCTGTCTAATCCATTTAGCTGTGGGATCTTCAGGATGACCTCAAGGTCATTTAAGCACCAATTTCAGAATATTTCAAGCTTAGCCAGTAGTGCCTTTGTGCTAAAATAAACACACTTTGCCTAGCAGCTGATAACAGGCACAGCACCAGGCTGCACTCCCAGGATGCTGTTGCTTTTGTCTGTATCATTTTCTCCAATGACAGCTCTCTCCTTTTGAAGTTTATACAGGAGAGAGGTTTAGTAGGCACTTGCAATGGCTCAAGGAGGATGCTGGGAGCTCTGTCATTTACTTGCTTGGGAGTTGGACCAAACTCTCCCAAACTCTCTCTTTTGAAGTTGCTTTTCCATTATTTATTAAAAGGAGGATGGGTCGCAAAGCCATGTTCAAAGATAGGAGGTTACGCGCAATGCGTATCATTGTACAGGGCCATCTTCAGACCGCAGGGCCCCATGGGGACGTATGCCCAGGAGCTCTGCATTGCTGGGGGGTGGGCACAGACCCTGCCTCACGTGCCTAAGCACCACAGACTTCCCTGGGGCGTCTGCACAGCAGACGGGCCAGAATCATGGCATGCTGGCAGCTGCTTCTGGGGGCCCTTTCGGGCTGAGAGTCCTGGGCCTCTGTCATTAAAATATCAGTTCTTAGAGTAGTGCCACAGCTGTAAGATGAATCTGGACATGCGATTACTAATGACAGATTCAAAAAATACATATATTTCAGTTTCTGGAGTCAGTGAGTATAACCTCCTGACACAGTCAGGAGAGAGCAGGCTGGAAACACCAACCTGCTAGGCACTAAGGAGCAAATAAAGCTCCTCCTCAATGCTGGGTGGCTCTAGCTCAAGCTGCAGCCCTTCCCCTGTCTCTTATTCTCCCCATGTAAGGCTGTGAGGAGGCTCAGATCCGCATTTGTTCACAGCCTGTAGGCACCACAATGGGTACATGCAGGGCCCAGAAACCTCAGCCTTCCATCCCCGTACAAAACTCCCTGCTGCCCACCATTCAGCAGCACTTGAGATCAACCAGCCCCCAGCTGGCAAATGTTTTCTTTTGGAGCCCTCTGTGCATACTGACTTCACTGACCTGCAGCACAGGGTCCTGCTATGCCAGGCACAGCATCAGAGGACTCTAATTGATTTCTGGTTTCTGTCCCATTTCTGCTGCCCACCATTAAAGCTGGATGCAGCAGAGAATCTGACGCAGAAGTGTTTATATTTCCAGTCCGCTCTCTAAACTAGGGCTGCATGAAAGAGTCACTTAGGTGTCTGAACATACCCCAAATCAGGTATATTCAGACTACGATTAACAGGCAGATATGGCAGTTCAGATCAAAGTCTTGGTGAAACAATGGCAGAAGGATAGGGTGTCTCTTAAAAGCAACTGCTCCAAGACACAGCAGCTCCATTAACATGTGAATCGCTCAGCCTCTCTCACTTGACTATAGCAGTCGTATTGTACAATTGCAAAATACCCTCTGCGGTCTCACAAAACATTCAAGGCGGTAAAAACAAAGCTCTGAGAGAGATCTGAGGCTGGAGAGCCCAAAGCAAGCTCTGGCTGCACTGCACATGCCACACACGTCCAGCCGTGCTGAACAGCAATGCAACCAAAGGTGAGGGCAGAAAGAGCTCTAAAAAGGGAACACTGTAAAACCACAGTAAGCCACACCACTGAGCAACATCTCTCCTGTGCTAATGGTAAATGGTTGCAAAAACCTCGCCAGTAGATTTGAGTGTTTTTATTTTTGAGGCAACTGTGCACCAGTACCCCAGGAGCTTCGACATTGAGAGATAAGATAAACTCAGCCTGGAACAAGGGAAACCCTGCTGAGGCATCCCATTTCCACCCAGTGCTCTGTCTCCCTCCGTGTTGTTACAGGGATAGTGGCTCTGTTTTCTGACGCACCCAAACCTGAATGCAATCTGGGATTGGCTCGGAGGACGGAGAAAGCCATGCTGACGCCATCACTTACCTGACTGCCCCGACCCCGAAAAGGCTCTCACTTTTAGAGGAAACTGGAGGGGGAGGCAAGCTTTGCTTCCCCCAAAGTGCTCTCTGCGAAATGCAGCCAGATAAGAAATGCTTAGGGAAAGTTTGAAGTTGTAATTGGATGAGGTTTGGAGAAGGAAAACTTCAAAGCGTTCCCTTACTTTTTGCTGTTGTTGCCTTCATCACGAAGAGTAGCAGCAGCAAACTTTCCAGAGTGGTTAAAAACACTGCTTCTCATCCTAGCCCTAGAACCAACTTTGAATGGAAATTACAAGAGAGATCAATTTTTAAATTTTTCCAGCTGTAGAAAGCCTCAGTGGGTCTCAAGCTAGTCCCTAGAAAATTATTCACAGATATCACTTAAAACTTTGTTAGGAAACTCCTACAATTCTTACTGCAGAATTAATCTTACACCTGCTCTTAACAAAAAGCAGCATTCTGAAGATTACATTAAAAAAACCAACAGACCAGAAAGACTGGATATAGAGCCCTATAGGTTTCAGCTTTTGTTCTCATTTTGTCCTGATTCTTGCCCAGCACAAAGACACATGCAACTGATACAATACATTGACACAAAACACCAGGCACATCCATAAACACTGGCTGCTTCTGCCAGCTACCAGCTGCAGACTTGCACCTTTCCAGCAGGGATATCTATTGAGCACACCTGGACCAGGCCAAAGCTCCTTCACCTCAGACCCCAAAGCAACCTCAAACCTGTCTTTTCCTGCCCTGGCCAGGAGAGGAACAAGTAGTGTCATGCTACAATGAAAGCTGCCCTGCCCTGAAGTTCTTCCACGCACAGCAACGACTTCCTCTGGCAAAGAGTGGGGATTTCTCACCAGCGAGCAGAGCAACTGAAGACAAAAAGTCAGTAAGAACAAGGCAGCAATCTAGATGGGACCTGAAACATCCATGGATGCTTTTCTCATCTCCAAACTGTCTGTCATGCCAGGCATGTCTGAATCTTTATTGAGATTGCTTTTGCTGAAAATACATCATTTATGAAGGAATGCTGTAGTATGATTATTAGCTAATACTCCACACTGCCCACTTTGAAGATCTGTACATTTCTCACACATGCAGATCAACTTAGTGGTTTTATATGCAGAGTTTGCATGAGCCAATTACAAGAAATAAATTCTGCCTCCACTAGTGCAGCTATTTTTTGCATCTGAAGATAATGGCACACATACCTGTGCCTAACAGGTTGCTGAGGGGAAATTCACTGGACAAGGTCGTCCATCCTCCTGTCTGGAATTAAGCTGCACTTGCACGATAAGGCAACTTTCTGCTTGTAGCGTAATTTAGCAGTACCAATGAAGACCATGGCCTTGCTGTTCTACGGGTTATATGTTGCATAAACATGCCCAGTATTGGTATAATCAACCCAGAGATACCAAAAGTTGCATAGCAGTAAGTAGCTATGCTTTATAATCACAGCAGCAAGGCTAGTTAGCCCAGCCAGAGGGCTACACTGGCAGTTACACTGCTTTGTACCCTGGCTACCTTGTTTAAAAAATGACATTTGATACCTCTAAACACCACTACCTTGTGAAATGTAAAAAAAAATCCCTTTGAGTAGCAAAACACAGCCAACTCGTTATTTCAAACCCTACCACTGGCATAGCAGACTGTTACCCTTACACAGGCATCAACATTCATCTGAGCTTTAGGGAAAAAAAAAAAAAAAAAAAAAAAAGAAGAGTAATGTAGACATGCCAAAGGTCAAAATCTGCAATTTGGCAAACATACAGGATTCTCACTTCTTCATAATATGAGGTCAAAATCTATTCCTTGTCTTGGATTTTCTGCTTTAGTTTAACATCTAAGCCTTCTTCATACCACCTTGCAATCAGTTCTTTCTCTTTCACTTCCTTCCTCGCCTACTAATTTCCTCCATAGTCATCTCTGACACTTCCCTTGCACTTTTTTGGCTTTCAGATTTCCTCTGAGGACCAAGTGGCTCAAGTACAAGAACCGTATCCTCTAAAGTGCAGTGGTGGCACAGCTAGAAAGGTCTATTTCCCAGACGACCTGCAGCAGTCAGATACATGCCTGGCTGAGTCCTAGAGGAAAATGCTGAAACAATACAGCAGGTTAGATATATATATTTATCATTTGTAAGGTCTCCTTACTAGTGAAATAATAAATATCAACACCTGTAAATATCTGCATTTTTTTGTGTTCTGAGGACATATCATAAACTAAATGAGCTCTGATTATTTTTCAGATAAATGAGAGTACTGGTGATTTCATAGCAACCTAAAAGGTTAATGTGTAACAAACTATTTGTTAACTAAAAATGTTTGTCCAGCAAACTGAAAAAAAAAAATCCCAAGAAGCAAACAGATACTTTGAATTTGCAGGAAAGGCTGTATGTTTTTGAGGGTTCTTTTTTTAACTTACTTCCATAGCCTTCATTTAAGGCAGATATTTTTACTGAAATGGCAGAAACAGCCCAAAGTTTCTTTTTTCCTCTCGCCTTCTACAAAAAGCTACCCTGTTTGTATGTCTGCTTTGTAACAAATAACCAGATAAACAAGATATTTATGCCAAAGTAATCATTCTAAATCTGTTGTTTTGACCTCTATGCCAAATTTTCTCCACTGCATACCAGTGGCTCAGATAAAACAGTCGATTCTTTTTCCTGACAACCCAAGCCTGTACTGTATGCATAGCCCTGCTCAACAACTTGCTCTCGTCTGTCATTTCTCTGAATATATGTATATCAGAAAACAGAGGAGGTAGGAAATTCAGCTCCGTGAGGCATCACTTCCCCCCTACACCTCGGTAGACCCTCTCAGCTTTCTGTATCTGGGAAACCAAAGCAGTGTTTGGACGCAAATCCAACTATGAACAAAATTAGAAATCCTTGTGAAAATGAAAATGGCAAGACAGCAGATAAAAATATCTGGAGGACAATATGCTTTACCTTAATGGGTAATTTTGTATATCTTATTTATTGGAGTGCAGATATTCAGTGTTTGTTCTACCAGCGCAGAAATTTTAGGATTGAAATCACAAGCAACTTTGACTTCTCAAAGACAGTTTGTACTGGATGGTGTCGAAGATGAACTCCTCTTGACCTTAAAAACACAGCCTAACTACTCACTTTTCAGGAAGAAACCAGAGTCTCCACATATGCTGCTCAAGACATGCTTTGCAGCTAGGCAGATAACACCGTCCAGGCAAATACTTGTTTTTCTGTCAGTTAAAATTCTCCTTGTATTTACCCCAGTGATAATACGGTATGGATCCCAGAAGGCCTGCAAAAAGGCCTGTGCTCCCTGTGCTAATGACTGACCTGCGTGTGCTTCATCTGCATTGCGGTCCCTGCCCTGAAAGCAATAAGCTAAATCTGGGGGGGGGGAGGGGGGGAGGGGTAGCCTTCTTAGGTACGTTCCCTCCACCACCTCAGGGCAGAACAGTTCGTACCATCCCAGACATCAATTAAGCAGCTGAAATCCAGCCTGTTTAATCAGAAAGTCAACTCAGCTACGCCTTTCCAAACACAGCCAGCCAAGCCGCAAAGCACACAGTTGGAAGGGAAAAATGCAAACACACGCCCTACAACTCCTAAGCACCTTAAGAAAGCTACTCGTACATTAAATTGCTGCAGACTGCGTGGGGAATACAGGAAACTGCCCCTTCAAGTGAGGATTTCTTCCAAGCGAGATTTGCTGGCACCTTCGCCATTCATAGATGGATGCGTATGTGAGGAAAAACACGCCTACAATGAGGGCCTCACTCCAGTGCCGCTTTCCTTCAAATACAAGAGAGTCCTGCAACACCAACGCACACCCTCCTCCGGATCCACCTGAACCGTCCTCGCGGCCCCAGTCACGTGCATCTGTGGGAGCAGCGAGATGGGCACCTCCCATCCCCACCCCCAGCAGCCTCTGTCACTGTACTGCAGCTCCCACCTGCACACCCCGGCCTTCTTCCGCCACTCAATGTATCAGAACCATTCCTCATGTTAGTGCAAAACATGGGCACAGGCAACGACACGACTGTTTCTGTTTGGTTCTTACTCTAAGGTGGAGTTGGGATGTGGTTTGGTCCAAACACCTACCTGGAGCAAGGAGGTAAAAAGTGTTCTTGTGTTCCTTAGCATGGTCAGGCCACCGCGCAAATAGGAAGGACTTGAGCTTTCTTAACCGGCCTCCTGTACATAATATGCCAAATTATGCTCTCATTTATACTCCTGTAAACCCAAGTGAAACTCGTGGCTTGCCTCCAGGTTTACAGACAGTTTTCTGGGGGCAGCACATTTAAGTTGGCCTCTCTGGAAGTCACTGGGAGCTCTGCCTTGAAACGTTACTGGGAGGAGAAACAGGCCCTCTCCGAGCTTCTAAAACAGGCTGAAACATAGCAGTAACATTTACTGCTAGTAACGTAAAGTCTTTTTCTCGATTCTAATGTAATTAGGAATGATTTGCAAGAGATGCTAAAAAGCTAGTCTAAACATCAAGCCAACAAGTAAACAACAGTACCAATATTGTTGGACGGCAGTGACGGCTAGGGCCGGAAAGAGAATGGAACAGCGCTCTCAGAAACGTGTAACATCTGAAGTACGTTTCCTTTTCTCTTTTACCAGCAAATCGCCTGGGAGCGGAGAGGGAAGGGGAGAAGTCATTTCCTCAATCTGCATACTATGGCCCTCTTTGTTATTGTTCGCTTGCCAGTGATCGGACTGAAAAGGAAAGAAGCAAACACATCCTTGAAGGTATCATATGCTTATTACGAGCAATCAGAAGAGACGCTCTGGGAGGAGGGGAAGGAAAACCAAAACCCAATATCCCCCAACAGGGCTCTACTGAAACCCGCTGCAATGTGGCCACTGGGAGGAAAAAGAGCCAGATTCGCCCTGACAAATGCGGGACGTGCAGCGGCTTGCTAGCAGCACGTTGCTTCCTGCCCACGCCTGCTGCACAGCCCAGTCAAGTGGGGAGGTTTTATGTTGTAGCATCACCGCCAGCACATGTTCCTTGAGAAATGGGTTGGCTTAACGCTTCAAATCTGCTATTTGCCTCCCCTCCATTTGCTCTGCAAGATGTCAGCATTTAACTTCTTCCAGCAGAGCCTCTGGCATCACTATTTTTCTCTCTTTCAGTGTGGCCCACCTTCCTACAGCCTGTACCTTCGAGGATGGCAATGAACCGAGACCCACGTCTGGGTAAAAGGATAAAATCATCCCTCTTCCATGGAGGGGATGTCACCGAGTCTCGCTCCCGGCAGTGCGACCTGCGTACACACATGCATGCTTGAACAACTGGCTACAGCCATGATCCCCTCCTGGGGCAGGATGTGTCCTAGCACCATTTGAGGGAGGCACAACCCCAGCAAGGCTTGGGCAGCCCGCGCACACAGCATGGCCACGCGTCAGCCACATAAACCACTGCCCCAGAGTGGCTGGCAGAATTGGCCACGGTAATTGGTGAGGGTAAGGCAAAGCCAGCGTAGTGTGTGTCTCACTGTAAAGGAGTGGATTTTTGGAAATCTGCTTCTCGCTGGTTTTCTGGCAGTAGGTAAGATGTGTTTTCTACCATCATGTTCGAGGGAGTTGAGAAAAAGTAAGATTTCTGTCCATCCCCTGCAGCAGACAACTTGCCTATATATATTGTATGTTCAATACATGTAAAACAGCAGACTTAGACTGATGGCTTTCATTCCCCTTTTGCTCTCTCATATTGAAATACAGTATTTTCTATCATTACTCCCCTTTTTCAACCAGCAGCATTCCCTTTGAAATCCTTTGCCCCAGCACATCTCCCGAGAGAGTCTTCAGTTACTACCTGGGTAACAGGGAAAGTCAGCTTCACCTTGGTAAACTAAGCTTCTTTCCCTTTTTCCAGTCTCATCTAAAACACAAACTATCTTGCCTTACACTGGAAAACTTTGGAAAGGGTTGTCTTTTAGAATAAGCAGCTAATAGCTGCTCTTTCAGTCCTCACCAACCTACCTCAATAGCAAATGGATTAAGCTGTCTCTTAACCAAACATATAAACATAAATGGAAGCAAATACTTATACCTCTGTAGTGTTGGTCTCCAAATAAAGAAGGTAAAGTCAGTTCTAAAATGAGGATCTATAGCGTTTATTGCTACAGCACCAATCGCACAGTAGTAATTTTAGAAATTTAAGACAGCTTGAACTTGCTGTTGAATTATTTTTAACAGGCGGATGGTGTGGAAGGGTAATTTGGAGACTTCCTGAACACAAAGGGTAAAACGTTCCTGAAGCAAAGCCCTGGGATGGAGCCACTAATTCTCTCTGCGGGAAAAGATCTCAAATTAATTTAGAAGAGACAAAAGAGCAAGCCGCTGACTCCTGAGCCTCTAGGAAATTGCCGTCATCTGCAAACACCCCTTTTCTTTCAGTTTTCCTGTCTTCAATCAGATGACAGGGGAGTGCTCTACTGAAAACATAGGTCAGGGAAGGCAGTCATTGTTGGACAGCTGGGAAGCAAGCAGAGTTCAAGGTTCAACTATCATTAAATAGCACACACACCTTTCTATATTTGTTCCCACTTTACAGCTCCAAATAAAACACATTCCCTTGCTGTCCTGATGAGTTTACAATTCTAAATACAACAGAGAAAAAAAACCCCAAAAGTTCATCTTGGAAAACCAAACTGATATATACAAATAACTAGATGGATCGTTATTATTTTTACTGCTGTCTTATATATAGCTGCATTTCTAAAAATATGCTACTAGCTCAGACTACAAAAACCACTGTGTTACAAATACAGCCAGGATTGGCATCAAGAGACCTGGGTGCTCACCCTAGCTCCATCACAGACTTCCCTGAAAAGCCGCTTAGAAGAATTCGTACACTGGAGCACGCTGTAAGCTTCAGCAAGCTTCAGACTACATCTTGGGTATGAAAAGCAGCATGGAGCTTCACCAGGCTCGTTTAACTATTTAGTAGGCTTTGTAGGCAGATTTTGCAGAGCTTGCCATCCTGGCTCCTATTCTGATATCACTGGCACAATAACCAGCTGACAATAAGCAGGCAGAGACATGCTGTTGGTCTCCCTGGGGCTCGCTTTCTCTGTCTGCGCAGCTTACAAAACAAAAAACAAGATGTGTAACGTGGCTCATTCATGCTAGTACATGCTTTGACAGGAAGTCCCTCAGAAGGACAAAGCTATTACAGCTAGTAAAAATCACGTACATAGCAAAAACACAGTGACGAAAAACCATAGTGCTATGGGGGCAGCAAGGTGAGGAGGGTGGGTAGCACATGAGCAATGTCTACAAATAAAACTATTGTCATTCTCCCCTTTCACCATGCCCTCATTTTTGGCACCCAGCGGGACGGTCAGCCATTTCAGCGACCAATACATTTTGCCAGGCAATTTCTCTAGCGATTGTGTTACAGAGATACAGTTTGGACCCTCCCATCTGCACCACATGCTGCACATACAACAGGACCAAGCATGATCTTCATGCTGGAGACATGGAGCAGGATCAGCCTCACCTACACCAGCTAGAAAGTAGGCATTTGGTCTGAGCTGCCTGTCCAGACTCCCTTTGGAGAGAAGGCGCCACATCCTAAAACGGATGTCTAAGGCAGGCAGATGAATCACTCTGGACAGGGCTCGCAGGCCAGACAGCACACTAGACTAGGCAGCAACTTTTTAGGTTAAACTAGCTGAGCTGGCTGCCACCCCACAGTGACTCAGCTGAGACAGGGGACACGAAAGCGAGGGGAAAACTGTCTCCCCTTACGAAAAGGTGTATCTTACTTTCACAGAGCTGCTGCTACACATGTCTGGCAAGCCTGCACAGACAAGCAAGGTGTTCAGAGTGGTGTCTCTCTTTTGGATTCACAGATTGCAAGGGCTTTAAAGTCTGACTTGCCAAATAACAAAATCTAAACCTAAATGCCAGTTAAGGCATATTTACTGCCACTTTAAAAAAATACTCTCATAAATAAGGAAATGTGGCTACACTGAGACACAAAGGAATGAAAATAACTGTCCCCCATGCCAGAAAGCTGAAGGCAGGCATAATCCAAAATATCTTTTCTAAGTGCCTTGCAAGAAGCTATTCAAAAACAAACAGTGAACACTACCACAAAGACATACAGCTGAAACAAACTCCATCTGGCAGATAATTGAATAACCACTTTTTTTTTTTTTTAAAACCAGAAAAATGTTGATCCAGAAGAATTTGTCACAGAGCTCTACTCAAACGTGGCAGCAGAGGCAAGCCGGGCAAGGCAGTACTTACTGCAGGCTCCGCAGGTGAAACAGCCGTCGTGGTAGAGATTGCCCATGGCCTGGCAAGCCTGGTTGGCTCCATACACACCTTTGTTGCACTTCACGCAGGTTCCTAGAAGAGACAAGAGGCAACGGAAGTCAGCAGTGAGATTTAGCAACACAGCTGGTTCACGTGGAGGAAGAGGTGAGCTGGCTGCATGAGTAATCACATCTGCAACTCAGATTGAATTTAGGACCGGACAATCCAATGTAGCCACAAGATGTAGTTGACATCAGCGTTACTTATCCTGAGAACTGCTGTTAACAGCAGACCTTCATAGCAAAAGCCTTTTGCAAATAAAGTGACTAGCACAACAGGCTCAGAGCCCTATTTGGCTATAATTACATCCCCTTCTTTCTCCTGTCCATTTCCAGAACTTTCACACACATTCAGAAAAAACTTAATGACCCTTCCAGAAGCCTGTGTGGTAGTAAATGGTGTTCAGGGCCTTTCACTGACAAATAGTTTCTCCTACGTAATGCATAATATAAGCTTGTTGGTGGCAGTCGACGAGAGGAAAACACAATTCTTTACTTAGTCCCTTTAAATCTTTTCGTATTTCAGGCTCCTGACCCTTCTGCTGAATGCTCCAAGTCTCTACAGATTTCTTACTAAACTAGAATGGGATTGACTATGTGAAAATCTACCTCTCTTCCCTCTCCCAACCATGTCGGAAAAGAGAGTTCTAACACAAATGCTGCCTATGGATAACGTATCCTGCTCCAGATGTTCTCCTAGCTCCTAGCAGGATAACGAAAGAAACAAATCAGTTTTAAAGAGAATGTATTTGCTGGCAGCAGCAGTGCAAGCTAACATGGGCCTGGTTCTCAGACAGCCCATGGGATGAAGGGGGGCCAGGGCAGGCCTACGCGGATCAACTTTTGGAGTCACGACCCCATCTGCAGCTTATCTCCGATGGAGACGATCGTAAATGCAGCTCAGAGCAGCGGCAGCCACCCAACAGCCCTGTTACCCCACCAGGGAAACACAACATGGAGATGGGATTCTCTTACTTGGGAGTGGCAGGGGAAATGTCCCTACCCTGGCCACTGCATTTGGCAAACAGGGGTGAAATAAGCCATGCCCTTTCCAAGGCTACTGTGACCTCCTCTCCTCCTGGAGAAAGCTCAGGCAACAGACGGCTAAAGCACAGCACAGAACCGCTGCACTGCCTCTCTGGACACATTGCAACCCTGCTAAAAAAAAAAATAAAGAATATTTCTGCACAAACAGTGCCACGGCTGTTGTGTACAGACAACGGTCATGTCACAGCCCTGTACTAAGGCAACTGCTTGTAGGAAGCCCAGTCTCTTGGCACAGCCAATTCCTCTTCCTGCAGCACCCATCCCAGGCGTGGGACTCGAACCCATAACCCATGTCAGCAGCATGGACAGAGACCACCAGGCACATAGGGCACAGCATCTTTAAGCCTGATCTGCACCTCACCAAGCAGCCTCTGGGGCTATCCAGGTATACAGCTGCCAATTAGATGCAACACGGTGGATGCACGGCAGGGGCAGAGGGACAGGAGGAGCAAAGCTGCAGCCGTGATGGTTAACTGAGGCCCTCTAAAAGCTTAAAGCAAAAAAGATCTGCAAAACAGTTCACTTTGGGGCCATGCCCAGACTGGTGGTTGGATCTGGCCTTGTCCCTTGAAAGATAAACAGGCACTGCTTAACGGGTAACAAGAGAAAACCTACAATGGATTTATTATGCTGTTCTTCTGCACTTACAGAATAAGGCCAGCTGGAGCCACATTTAATGACCAGAGACCAGATTTGGTTTATGCAACCCTATTTCACTTCCAAGAAAACCTCTTTTGATAACAAAGCAAGAAATGATAGTAGAAAATCACTTCACTGAAGGCGTTTAGGAGCCAGACTTGCCCCTTCCACTCTTCAGGGAAGAGCACAGCAGCCAAACATGCTGGCAGCTCTGCACCCGAACAGGACCATTCCCCCAGAGAGGCACCGCTATGTCCTCTGCGCCAGCCATACCAGCAACGTGGTGGGCAAGCTGGGGAGGTGAGCCCCAGTCACCCACCACCGGGGAGGAGAACATCATTTCTATCAAGTTCTTCAGCAGCTTCAGAGCCAGCACCCTTCTCGCTGCACTCAGACCACACCAAGGAGAGGCAGAGAGGGCTGCCGGAAACCACCACTGGTGGCTGGGCAGAGGAAGTCCCTGTCCAAGTAAAAGGACAGATCAAGCTAGTTTATTTACCTCAGGCATTACCATGTGATTGTGACAGACCAGTTTTAAAGCAGAATCACCCTTTAACTATCTCTAAATTAGCAACTGCCATTTGCTTTAATCCATGTTTACTTCAGCTGTCTCTATTTTACCCAAGATGGGCAGCGTGAAGGGCAGATACAAAGATTGTCTTCTCTCACCACTCCACGTCAAACTTTTGGATGTAACTTCACCTCCTGGTCTCTCCTTCCACCGTTGGTCAGTCTGATTTACTTCAACCATGCAGAGCACAGCGATTGTAACTCACATCTTGCTTGTACTGGCCCAACACAAGGGAGAGCCTGATCTAACGGGAGATCCTTAGTCATGCTGTGGTTAACAAAACTTCACTTCTTTCGGGGTACTGCAAGCTCCAGAGCAATCAGAAAGGTCTGGTCCATGTTAGTAAAAAAATGATGTACTTAAGACAGCACTGAAAAGTAACTCCCAATTCTGGCAGAACCATGCTGGCAATAGAAGTTTGAGAACAATTTCCTCCGGTTGCTGATACCTATGGTAGTTTTCACACTACAGTGATAAAAAAGCTCAAGACCCATTTACGGTAGCACATAGACGGTTGCTGAAAAGCAGAGCCTTAATTTTCCCAGTGCAGACATGCCTTTCTTCAGTGCAGCTGTATATGTGCATTCAACCAGAACGCTGAAAACTGTCACTAATGCGGCTCCAAGCCCCACTGCACTCAGAGCCAGAGCCCAAACTGACAAAAACCTGAAGGGAAGGCTGAAAAGAAATAAGCAGTCGTCTATTTTCTCCAAAACAGACCTGAACTAACATATGAGCTTGGCTGCAGGCCCACCCCAACATGCAGATTGGCACAAAGTTCGCAAAACTAGCTGGTTCTTCTCAGATTGAGCAGATTTAACTCAATTGTTCATTGAAACAAACATCTGAAGAAAGCAAATGGGTTCAAGAATTAAAGATAAGTTATGCAGGCATTTCAAAAAAAAAGGCGAAGATAAAAAAATCTGCCTTTTCAAATGCATGTGTCCTCTCACAAACGCGTGCGTTCTGCTCCAGCCCAATATATTGTGCAATCGTCTGACACAAAAACTAAAGGCTGGCTCGTAAAATCGCCTATTGACTGCAACAATGCACACTGGAAAGTTCTGAGAGCAGAAAAACTGCAGATTTTGCTGCTTAAAATCTTTTTTCCAAGGCATTCCCCAGGCTTTCCACAGAAACTATATATTTATTGTCCTGAAAGTGCCTACATTTTTCCCTTCTTCATGCCAAGGAGCGGCTGCTCCAGAAAATCACCCGCGTGTTCCAATTTCCTCCTTCCCAGAAAGCACCCGGCAGAGCGACGACACTGAATATGTATGAGTAGTAGCATGAATTAGGAGGCAGAAGGCACAACCACCGAAGCCTGCATGCCTTTCTCCTTCCTGTCACTGGCACGTCTCCGCGAAAGGGGCGCTAACCCAGCAGAGCGCTGGCACACAACGGACCCCAGCAGCAGGTCCGTTTTCTGCAAAAGCCTGGCTCTAGCCAAAATAAGAGCGAGAGAAGAGAAGGCGCCTTTCTCTGCCCTCCGTCTCAGAACAACGCAAATGCCAGATGATCTATCTTGGGAGGAGTATTAAAACGCCGCCATGAGCGAGCCATCGGCGCGTCGGACACCGCGCTGTAAACGGGAAGAGCTCAGCAGCTGACGGCAGCCGCTCAGGTGTCCCGGCGTAGGCAGGCTGGGCCAGCACCCCGGCCGGCACTGACGCCAGCGCACGGGCACCGGCGCCCTACGGCTGCAAACACACCGGCGGGCATCAAAAGCCACTTTGAAAACACTGTAATGCGAATCCCACGGAGAACAGAAATTCTCTCTGCCTATCCTCTATCTATCCTGGAAAAATCCTTCCTTCACGCTCCGGAGCGTAGGGCCTGTCCATGTGTTTCCCCCAAGGGGCTATTCCTGCTGGCTGCTGTAGGAGCTACCCCAAAGGCTCCCTTGGCTCTCAGAGCCATAAACATCCTTTCCTAAACCTCCAGACCCCTCTACTGCCCCATCATTCCTTCGCCCTCCCTTTATCTCACAGTATATGTCCTACTCCATTTCCTGCTTAACCCTGTTATTTATTTCTTTAAATATTTCAGCCCCTAAAATAGGGAAAATAGAAAAAGTCATAAAATGAAAACGCTTTTAAAATAAATGATGTTGTCTGTAAAGATGCAATATATTAAATTACTTCACTATGTACTAACCAACCACAGTATAAATATTTAAAAATGTCTTATGGCAAGGTTATAAATGACAGGTTGACAAATGAAAAATGGCGTTAGGACAAGTCTGTGTACAGTTTGTTTTATTTTTTTCTTACTTCTGCTAGATCTTATTTAAAAACCAATTAAACCTTGCTAGCAATTGGCATTATTCTAGAAAGTCTTTGTTTCTTCCAATTTTAATACTCCACAGTATTCTTAGCAACACACTTGAGCCTTCACCTCTGACTCTTAGCCCACCCCAGCCTGAAAGAGGAAAAAAAGGTGATTTGTATTGATTTTTCCTTTCGACTTTTTTGCAGCTCGCTCCCTGTTGCCACAATGATCCTGTTCTTTCAGTTCAGGCTATGCACAGAAAAAGAAATACCTGTTACAGATGCCAGCCAATTGCTGAGCTCAGCAACACTTGTGCTATGCCAGCCTGATCAAAGGCAGACCAGCAAAAGCAATATCCAACCCCGATCCATTTCAAAACTGTATTTATGCCTGGCTGCATGTCAACTCTAACTACTATTTTCTGAAACTGTGCTGAGCGTGCTTTCTACTAGCCAGTGCTCAGAGTTAAAAAGTCATCAACATCCATACAGCTGTACATGCCACTGATGCTAGTCAGCAGCTCTGGGTAATTTTCTTGGCATAGCGTAGCTTTTAGTAAAAACTTCTATCTTCAGCCTGCAGCAGATGAATTCTGAATATGCACGCCTTAGCCAGCCGCCCGACTCGTGCAGCTGGTTGCTTTGTCACCAAAAAGGAGCGCTTATGCAAGGGCCAATTTGAGCAGATACCCCATCTAAAAATAAGGCCTTTAACTTCACGTAGCATGTTAAAATGTGGCGAGAAATGAAAGGTTTCTCTTTCATCAACATTATGACAAGCCTGAAAAACCGCACATGCGCAGCACTGGTAAATTCACACTTGAGCGCTCTGGCAGAATGGTAGCCAGATCTGGAAAAGGAAAGGGATGTAAACTGCTGATTTCAGTTCAATTTCTGCTGGTAGGGCAGCTTGGCCCCGGACAACAAAGCAATCTCTGTTCAGTTAGCATCATGTGGCATCATGTGGAAAGCAATTGTCCAAGTTGCATCTGAGCTTCTGAACAATAGGACCTTTGGGGCACAGCTGGGACTGAAAACATGCCTTGTAAGCTGTGTCCCAACTCTTATCATACTGGATTTCATCACTGTCAATCACAAGAAACACTGCCACTGGAAATAGCCTCAGCTCGCAAGATCAAACAGGTCAGAAGCAGACTTTTGAGTGCTGTCAGAACTGAAATCTAATCCATCCCTGAATCTGAAGTGTCAGTCTCACCCTCAAAATTCAACAGTTGGATTTCTATTTACCACATATTCGAAGGCTCGAAAGACAGTTTTTCCTCTAAGTGTTGTATTTCACATTCACTGGAAGGGGTTATTTACTTATTGTACCCCACTTGCTAGGACTTCAATGCAAAGAATGCTGAACAACGGCATCTTCTAGGACTGGCTGGTATGATTTCCTTCCACACACCAAACATCACCTATTTACAAACCAAGGACAGTTTCTTCATTCCCCTCTTCTTAGCAGAGTCCAGAACGGCCAAACTTTTCTACATGTGTTCCTGTTTGGGTTTCCTAAAACCACCACTTAAGCCTAGAGGTCTAAATGGGATAGTATGAATACTTCAATGTCAATGACAGGCCAGATTTCCTTGTTACCTCAATCCAGTCCTCAATAAGAGGAATGCACTGGCAGGACGAAGGATGGATTCTGGTGGTATGTGTTTGCATACACAGCTAAACCAGAAATGGCCCTCAGAAGAATAAATCTGTCCTACTTCTTTTATGTATCCCATGAAAGACACACATTCCTGTAATCAGTTTGACTCTTCTCCAGCAGATGTAATGGCAATAACTTTTACAGTTACATTCCTTATGATTTTGAAAGGTTTTGACCCCTCCACACTTGAGACTGGATTTATCCTGAAGAAACCCCCACAGTCTCCGCATGTAAATACCTCCAGCATCATCTTTCCTATGTGCCCAGACACGCACACAGCTAATCTAGAAGTACACCCTGCTGCCTCTGGGCTGTAACCCAGCTTTTCTCTTGCCTTGTTCCCATTTCATGCTCTGACAAGGAAGACACGCGTGAAGCTACTCTTGAAGACCCACCTATTCCATGAGAACCTAGTCCTAAAGAAGACTGTCCACTTAAAATGACTTCATCATGTCATACCTAACATGATGTCTAGTTATTTCATTTTTACTTCAGACCTTCCCTAAAACCTGATGTTATCTCCTTGTGGCTCACCTTAAAAAAATCACTTCTACATTCTTTGTTCAGTGTGGCAAGGACACGGCCTTCCTACATACTGCATACCTTGGTGAGCTGTTGTCCATTACTGTGCAATCACACTTCCAAACAGTTGATTTCAAGTAGACCTGGATGCCTGTGTGAACACTGAGTGCCTGGAAAACACGGCACTCTGACTTCTATTCATCACTCAGTCTCGTCGTTCATATCAGCCCCATATCATGACTCGATGGCAAAGATGTGCAGGTACTTCTCTGCCCAAAGAATTAAGAGTCAATATGTGCAATTCTTCTGTACTGCTTTTTGTGTGAAACATTCTTGACCTCTCAACTTTGCTGCATTGCAGACAGTCATGTACACAGTGCCAGAGAAGTGTAAAATGCCATCAGGCTCACGTCAGTGACATTTTAAGTACCTTATAACGATAAAAGAGATTATGTTAATTCCAGTGCAAAATGAGTCAGGTTCCTTATTACTTTCAGTCTCCACTGCAACAGTCTTCTTCCTGAAAGACCTATTGATCCTCTGCCTGCACTCCTTTCTTTTTCCTTCCTCTAAGAGTGGATTTTTTCTTAACTTGTAAATCCAGCTGAGCTTCCAACAGCCCCGAGGGGAAGAGAAGCATATACTGCTTTAATCTTAAAGAGCCATATCCCAGACAAATATTTACTTGCTTGCTTCCTTGCTGTGAGATAAGCTTTTCATTCTGTACACATGCACTAGTCCATGTGCTGCGATCCTTCCAGTCTTCCCCATTACACCATGACTCCCCTCTCCCTGCCTCCCTTCTCTCCACTGCACTGCACACAGGTCTCCTTCCAGCTGCATTCTCCCAACAACAGGCAGAGAGCAGTGTGTTCACTTGTTCCCAATGGCAAAGATGCTGTTAGAGAACACACCTCAGAGAAAAACTCTAATTTTGAACAGAAAATTATCCACTCTGCAGTCCTGAAATTACTCCTTAGTGCATGGTCATCAGTAGGGTTTGGTAAAGTCCACAAGCATGTACAGCCTTAAAGTTAAACTGACTTGCTGTTTCAGCAGTGGTAACATGCTCACTTCCCTATGCATAAGACTTAGAAAAAGTGCCACCGGCCTTCGAGCTAATTATACCCATTCGTATGTGCTAGGGTTCCTTGTCTCCACTGGCGTTAAATGATCCACCTGAAGTTCTGCTCCTCTGAAGGGGAGAAGAAATTTGCCAACTTTTTGAGATCTTCTCTGACTGCTAGGAAGCATCCTGGCATTTAGCTGCAAAACAAGATGCCTAGGGCCCTCCTAAAATACCTGCAGCTTATCAGCTCTAACCTAAGTATAAAGGAAGGAAGCCAGAACTTAACACCTAACAAATATTTATAACAAGAAACACATTTATGAAAACTTTTAAAAAGCTCCTGGTAACAGTGTAGTTAGTCTTCATCAGACTGAGATTTCCATCTGTCCGTATGAAAGGAGCACTAGTAAAAACACGATTCTGTATGTTACACCTGTAAAACTTTCGGTCTGTGCCTGCAGATCAAGGAACTGTATTGTACCACAGGGTTTATCCTATTCTACAACAGTGAATGGTAAAATTTCTATAGCCCTCACCGCCTCACAGTCAGGCCTGCACAGGCATAAGTCGCATTCCTATATCAGGTTACTTCTATGCAGCCCAGGCTGATGCTCAATTTAGTTGTGCACCTGCTCAATTCTCACCTGAAAACTAGTCCTTGGGATGGCACCACTTCACCTAACTGGAAGCATTTGCATTGCACTGGGTGGTGCTGGTGCAAGCCTGACAACTTCCTCAGACACTCCTATTTAATTAATCTGCCCATTCACTGCATGGAAATTAAGGCTGGTACATCCAAAGGAGCATAAGGAACTCAGGCAACCATGGAAAATCAGTGGGATTCAGACACCTCATTCCTGGATGTTCCCTGGAAACTGTACACCAAAAACTTGAATACAATCAAAGCTGGTTTCCAGAGGCACCTCCCAGGGAATTGGGGCCCCTTCTCTGCTGCACTGGGAACATGCCTCTTCAAAGAGTGATTTAAGAACTTCCCTCCCCAAGCATAAAAACCTGGGTAGTACCTGAGACTTGCTGCGCCCACCTCCAAAAGCCCACGTAAATCAAGACAGCACTTCAAAAACATTCTCAGAGAGGCCCAAATTCCTTTAGAGACACATGTAGGTTTGATTTACCCATACTGCTCACACATACGCCGTTATTAAAAAAGCAGAACATTCTTGGCTTTGTTTGCTTCTTTCCTTTCACTTATCATACACCCTCTGAGCAGACAAATGTATTGTGTACAGTGAGCTTTTGCTGACAGATAGCCAGACTGCCTGTTACTCTTCAACAGAGCATCCTACCTACGTTCAGTTTAGTCCCTAGTTTATCCTTTTCTAGGTTTTCATTTACAAACATTTGTTTTCACATAGTGAAGGAAAAAACAGCTCCTTTACCGGGTTCAGAATTGTTCAGGATTAATATCTAGTCCAAACAGAAACAGAATGAAAGGCTAGACCTTACTAAGATAGATAGATCTATCTCAAAAAAATCTATTTGTCACAAGAGCAGCACCCAAGATAAGGAGAGCTGAAAGCATGCTAGATAAAACAGTTTGGTCATTTGCACTTCAATCCTACTTTCACTTCCTGGCTCTGATGCACTACAAAGCTGCTGCATTACAGGTCACAGAAATGTGGGAGGAACGTCTGCAAAAAAACCAGCTGGTGATCCTTTTTATCGCTATTACATAAAAATATTTATTTTCCATGCTGAAGTTCAGTAACTTGAAGGTAGAGCTTAGCAAACATGGATGCAAAAGACCAACTTGGTCCTTTCTTCTTCCAAAGGAAATACATTGGAGTAACACTGAAAAAATGAAAATAAAAGAAAGAAGGGGAGAGGGGCACAGAATTAAAATACCTCTGTACTATCCCTTTCTTTTTCCTTGGTCATCCACAGGGTGTCTGCTGAGTCTTCTTCCATAGAGCTGAGACACTACCAAACTTTGTTTCTTCTTCTACCATGATTGCAATTTTTCATTTTTCACTCTCCCTGTCCTTCTTCACTCTCCTTCTTTCCCAGACATTGCTGCACAGCAGCTGTACTAAACACACACGGGTATAAAACCTCCTGCCAGGAATGTGTCAAAAGATCTCATGAGGAATTAGGCAGCCTCCATTTCTTCTCCCTCCCCAAGTTTCTGATTCAGGTAATTCAGTGGGCTGACCAGCAAGACTTTCCATGTTGCCAGAATTACTCCTACCTCATTGCAGACTTCCTGAGAGATAAAAGCATGTCCCTGCTGCTACCACTTATTTCGTGACAAAAATGTAAAAATAATCTAACCACCAATTACATCCTGTCTGCTTTTTCACGTCATTCCCATGCACACTTTTTACTAGGGATTGAAGAGTCGAAGGCGGTTATAGGGTTGAAGGGACTCCTGAAACCTATCCAGTGGAGTAGAAGGCTGCCTACCACAAAATAGTCAGATTTTGAACACTATCTCCCCAAACTCATTTCCCTAATCAGCTCCTTTTCAAAAGGAGTTCAGCATCTCTTGGGGTGAGGTTCTCTGAGCTCATTCAAACTGCATGCTCCCTGCATGGCACATAAAGCATCCAAACACATTCCCAGGCTGAAATGATCCAACTAAGGCAACTTTCCAGGTCACTGTTCTGCAATACGTAAAATCCTATCTGTCTGCCCTGTTACAAGGTTAAATTCAGTCTCAAATATTAAGCTAAATAATCACAGCAAGGCCATCTGCAGGGGAATATCACAACTATAGCGGTAGTCAGAAACACCTTTTACTACGGAATTTGCAACTACTTACTTACAGGTCCCTTCAACTGCATTAGTGAAGCATAAGGTAAAGTTCAAGGCAGTAAGAGAGTTTCTAAGGGTCACTGGTGCATGTACAGACCACCGCTGCATTACTCAGCAATCACAGTGGACAGGCAAATGGACTGTGTGCAATGGGACTTAGGCAGTCTGAGATGCAAACTGATTCTCTGTATTAGGCTGAAGAGTTTAATCTATTCCTGCTTCTACTTTTGTGACCACAGATCTAAAATCATGAGGAAAATATAAAACAGACCTGTTCTTGTCATTAAACTAACAGCAGAATTCTCATCCTTCCTAGCAAAAGCAACCCCAGGTGTCCTGTTTCCAGATAACTGAATGGCTGAACTATCTCCTCTGCTGTTACACTACAAAGTGGCCATGCGAGACAGGGAAAGAAAACACCCCATTTGCCATTGACTTTTTGCCACTAAATCAGTTTAAGCCAGCAGGGCATTTAATTTTCTCATTCAGAAATCCTCCCATGTAAGCAGGCTCTTTTCATCACAAAATACCAACGTAACATCTGGTGCTGGTCTGGATTACTTGTGGATCTGAGATTTAGGGTGAAGTGTATCTGTTGCCTATTTTCCAGAAGTATTCGGGATGCGCTTACCCACTCGGAGTTGATGGGAACTTACTCTTGGGGGGAAAAAGAAAATCCCCATCAGTTTGAAAAGAGAACAACCTTTACATCCTCAGTCAACTTCTTTTCAAGAAAATTCACAACCACACACGGTCAGATCCTCAGAACCTACTCCAGCTGCAATTTCTGTGCAAGGCACAAAACCCTGGTCACCACAGCATTTTCATTACACCCGCCGCACGTGAAGCGCACCGTGTGTTCAACCATGACGGCCTCCGTGGCGCCTGCTGTCAAGTGAAGTCCACCACACCTTCCCCTGAGCTGAACTGTGCTCTCCAGTCCGGTAGGTTTGACATCATCCAATTCTTCAGCAGTCTAGAAACCTATCTTTCTATTCAAACACAGTCATGTAACAAACTTCATGAGACTGAGAGTCATGAATATTGTTAAAAGTTAAGTGCCTCCCAGCCAGTAACGAAGGACAACTTCAAAAAGATATCGTCTATTCCAGCTTGTCCTCAATTTCCTCCCCAAAGCTGTCACACTACATTTGCTTTAAAATTTAAGAAGTCGTATGAAAAAATATTTCATGGGAAAAAGAGTGTCAGTTGTTGTGATAAACAACAGTTAAATAAAAACACATGAGCAACTGAAAAAGGGTAACCAAATAAAAGTATCAGGGAAATGCAACTCTGAAGGTGTGAACCTGCAACACTTAGTCATGAACCATATTCATAACAATTTTTAATTACGCCTTTCCGCAATTACACTTACCAAAGTAATCGGCCTTTGGACGAGCATCCATCTCCTGCTCCAGACGCTGGGTGAGTGCTTCTAATTTTAATTCAGCAGCAGACGGCCCTTGCTCTTCTGGTGGAAGGAGGGTCTGGCAGGGTAATTTTACTTTTGTCACGCCAGAGTTTTCCTGGTGTCCAGAGTCAGACTGCAGAGCACTTAGGCCCTCTCTGAAAGGTAGCTTGGGAGCATCCAAAGTCACCGGGCCACGTGAAGCTATGTTGGAGGTGCTCTGCTCAGGGTTTGCACCGCTGCTGTTGGGCCTGTGATTCTGCCCGTGGGCGACGAAGTGGCTGGCAGCGCTGGGACAAGCACTGGCTTGCTGATAGTCCACGCTCGGGGGCATGGGTGTCGGAGCCAAGCCGGGAGAGAAGGATGGAGGGCTGTCATGGTACCACCGCTGGCTGCCATCCCTGCTTTTGTCTGTGGCTGGGATATCCGCTCCGGCACTCGGACCACGCGGGTCAGAGAGGCCCGAAAACCCCGGGGCAGGTGGCGTGGATGGGGCCGAGAAGGATGACGACCGCTGCTGCGGGAGACCCGCCTGTGCTGCCTCCTCAGAGCCAGCAGAGGAGGCCGGGGGGCTCCGCACGTGTGAGAAGGAGGAGGACCGCTGCCCTGCTGGTTTGTGCTCGTGGCCCTGGCCGCTCCTCTGGCCTTCGCTCCCGTTTTCCCAGCTCCTGCGGCCACTATCCAAAGACCGGTGCTGGTGCAGCTGGGGCTCGCCATGGGCTTTCGCGGGGCTCCGAGGCAGCTGATCGCCAGGGTGGACGTTTGGCCGCCAATTCCCTGCGGTGGGTCTGGGCATGACAAACCCATCCGGATCCCCATCCCAGCCTCGGAGTGCTGTCGGGCCCCCCGGGGCAGGGCAGTCCCCGAGGGAGGCGAGTGGGAAGGGCCTGGAGGTGGCTCCATGGCACCCATGTGGCCCCGGGACGCTATCCCCGCAGCTGTACCCGGCTGGGTTTGGGGGCTGGCCAGGGAAAGCCGAGGAGTGCGGGAGGCCAGCAGGGCCAGCCGTGGTGCAGGCCAGGGGTGGCTTGGCCACACTGCCGCCCACCTGGGCCCGGCTGCCCTGTGGCCCACCCCGGGGCCCTGGCACGCTTGGCCGTGGGGCACCAAAACCAGCCCCACCATTGAGGGAGCCCGAGGCAGCCATGAGCAGCTCCTCTTGCTGCTGTTGCTGCTGCTGCTGCTGCAGGTGGATTTTGGCCATTTTAGTGGCAAAAACCCGCCTGGTCTCCTCAAACTCTGGGTTGTTGCCAGGGGCTCTGTCCACCCGAAAGAGGCCGTCTTTGGAGGCTTCGTACATGTTGAGGTCTTCAATGAACTTACTGGCCTCCAGGCCCAGGTCGTCGTATTTATCCATCGCTGCCAGTTCACACGTGCCTCCCGGCCGTGCCCAAACCCCACGGTGCCGCCGGCACGGCGCTCAGACTCGCCACGGCATCCCCGCGGACTTCTCGGCGAGGGGGCGGCGGGACAAAAAGAGGCTCCAAAGGCCAAAAAAAAAAAAAAAAAAAAAAATTAGAGGAAGAGAAATCAGCGGCTGCCGCACAGCGCCGTCGGGGCCGGCACCACGGGCGGCGGCGGCGGCGGGAAGCTCCTTCTCCCCTCGCCCGGCGGAGGAGGCTCCGCACGTGGCGCTGCAGTGGGCAGAGATGGCACCTGGCTGCCGGGCCGGGGCCGGGGCCGGGGCCGGGGCCGGGGCCGGGCTCCCCCTGCCCGCGCCGGCAGCGCCGCTGGGGCCCTGCGCGGGGCCGGGGCCGGGGCCGGGGCCGACTTACCGGGCGGTGCTCAGCGGCAGAGCGCCCCGCTCCGCTCCGTGCCGCGCCGTGCCCGACTGGGCCGTCCCGCCGCTCAGCGCCGTCCCAGTCGGCGGCGGCGGCGGCGGGGCCGGGCCGGGGGCGGTGGCGGAGGCGGAGGCGGAGGCGGAGCCCGGCGGCGGCCCCGCCGTCCTGCAACGTGGTGGCGGCGGCGGCGGCCCGGCGGGAGGCGCTGCACGGCTTGGGGCGGCCGCTGGGGCGGCCGGGCAGAGGGGCTCGGAGCGCCCTGGAGCAGCCCCCGGTGCCGAACTGGGGCAAAGCCGTGCGGAGCAGAGCTGGAAAACTCGTTTCTAGCCCCGCAGCGTGAAGGGGGGGGGGGGGGGGAACTCCACGAAAAAGAACCGTGTTTGGAGTTAATGCTCGTTTCCCGGGAGGGATGGTATGTGCTGTTTGCTTTCTGATAACAGCCTAAGACCATTATTACAGTATATTGTTTGTGGAGGCCTCAACAGAAGCAGGCCACTGCTGTGGGGGATAGACGGCAAGAGTTACGTAAAGGACAATAAACACGTAATTTTTAGAGGGGGCGGATGGGGGGTGGCAAAACAAGCACTGGAGAGAGTGGGGGAGCGGTCACCACACTTCTTACGTGATCCCATAAGCTGCACTAAGCAGGTACTCGATTAAAATGAACCACAGTTATGTGTAAAAATACTAGAAGATACCATAAAATGAACACACGTCCATGCATACGATTCAAATGCAAGCAGCGTGTTTGTGTCAGGAGCGGTGGCGTGCCTATATAATCAAATAGCACGGCTGAATTTAAGGAGAACGTAGATGATGATGTGACTGCAAAAGTCATGATTTGCTAACAAGGCAGAAACTGGCTCTTGTGACCCAAGACCGCTTGAAGGAGCATGGACGGGGTTTTCCTTCATCTCCTCTGAAGGACGCTGCCCCGCTATTGAGGCACAGGATTATTGTCACACCACATTCCCCCAGGTAATCGCCTACCTCCAGTGCCACACCAGAAATGATGAAGTGGGAGTCTCAGCTCTTAGGGAAATAGTTTATGTTCCTGGTGTGGAAGCGGTAGGAACGTGAATGCAGGCCAAGCCGCCTTGATTTCTGCACGCATGGAGGGTGCTGAAATACAGACCGATCCTGAACCTGTGAAAAACCAACCACACTCCTGTGCAAAAGCTGCCCGGGTGCCCAGTCATGCAGCGCCACAAGGAGGAAACGTCTAGGTTTCTGACAACTATTTTATGGGGTCTCTGTAGGGCTCCAGAGAGAGGCAATATCATTAGGCAGCTACAGTGCCTTTTACTAAATCAACTGATAGAGTGGATTACGCAGGCCCCAACATGTGTTCTCAGGATTTTTTTTTTGTTATTCTCCCTCAGGACTCAGGAGATACAGCCAGATGTTGAGGAATGTGCAAATGTGTTGCCTTTAATAATCATGAGTTGGGCTGTGACCAGAAAGTGTCAGAAATAAAAAATCCCCTCCCTATTTTAACAGTTCCCTTACAGAAACACTGCTTAGCAACTGAGACAGTTTGCCAGATCTAAAATAGTACAACTGTTACAGCAAGTTTCAGCCTGATGTGTTTAAAAATTGCAGCATTATAAACCCTTGCAAAAGCTGCATATCTTTTGTAAAAGAATTCATAGGCTCCAGACAAGAGTTAGATGTTATTTCTATGACAGCCAGATGCCTGAGTTTGAACTCTGATAACCTTTAGACTTGCAGAAGTTGATTCAAACGTAAAATGGTATTAGATAAGAGATTTTATTGTTTCTCAGGAAGAGTACGGTGCCAAGGCAGATTGATGGGGCTTGGCGGGCACGGCAGTCCGATTCGTGACTGAAATGCAGCGTATCCCCACTGAGCCCATGGAGCGGCTGCTTTTGGCCTGCAAAAGGGGTTGCCGCAAGCCCGTAAGCACCAGCGTGCTGTAAGTTACTCAACGTGTGAACCTTAGAGCCTGCAGAGTTTTAAAGTGATCTATAAAGCTGCTGTTTCCATGTAGGGAAAGTAATTCCATCTATCAAACCTTTTTAAAACTTGTTCTCCTTGGGGGGCGGGTGAGGGCAGATAGCATGGGGCTAATTACTGAGGCCAAGCTGAACAAGCCTCGTTTTGCTTTTGACACCATTTGCTGGGTGTCTTGAGGCTAAATCTCACTTCATGCAAGCCGCGACAGCTTGGGAGACGTTTCACTCATATCTGGACGTCCGTCCTGCAAACCAGAGAGCTCCCCGTGCCCCGCCACCTCCCGGTTGGTGGGCATGTGCGGGAGGATATCACTTCAAAGCCAAAAAGGGAGAAAAAATAGTTGTCTCTCTCCTTTTTCAGAAGAAAAGTACAGCAAGGGACAAGCAAAAGGTGCCTTCCAATGTTACGTTCCTTTCTGAGAAAGACAGCACCAAAAATGCGAGCTGATAAAATCTGTCACTAAGCGTCAAAAGAACGAGTAACTGGATCTCTTGAGAGCGGTGTTTTTCACGAGGTGCAGTTTTGTCAGATACAATAGCTGACGAGGAACAGGGGAAAACTGCCTTACCAGAAAGGCTAATGAATATGTCAGGGGAAAAAAAAAAAAGACATGAATGTGTGGCCTGGTCCAATCCTTTATTCTTACTATCTCTGCTAAAGGCCACGTTGTGCTTTGGCCACGTTCCCCGTAGCGGCTGTGTGCAACAGGGGCCTTTTTGGCCACGAGGGAGAGGGCTTGCCTTGCGTTTCCACCCTGGCTGGACAGGGTGGAAACGGTGGGTGGAAATCACACGCTCATGTTGCCTGATGGTGAATGGCTCCTCCTCCTCTCCAGGGACCAGGGTGCAGCTTGGATGCAGTTTTGCCTCTGGGTCGCGCAGAGCCGCTGTGGCAAGCAGGGGGCCTCCCGGTACCGGGGCCACTAGGACGGGGGCATTTGCTCTCCGCATGCTTGCCGGCTCGCTGGCTGGCGGGTTTCCTCCTGCGCACTTCGGACACACGAGTTAGCACCACGCAGGTACAGGATTGAGCCCACAACTACATATGAAAGTAACTCTTTTGAGGGACTTGGTCAAATCTGCTGAGCCTGAGGTTAAGCTCAACTAGGGCTGCTAAAACCTAAACTGAGTTTCAAGATCTAACCAGGTTCCTTTTAAAGGGCCAAGGCAATGCAGGTTTTGAAAATGGGGATTGCCCGGTGCAGAGAGGAGCCGCACGACTGCCCGGCGTGGGCCACTCTGCGTTTCCCACGAGCGGCAGAGGCAGCGGTTCATGCAAAGAGATTGTCAGAGCGGGCACGGGAACCTGCAACATCTCTCACCCTTCATGGTAGAGAAACCGCGAACAAAGAGCAGTCGGTTTGCTTCCCTTATTTGGCTTCAGCGAATGAAAATTTTCAAACACAACCAAGAAGATGTCTCTCAGGGCAGTGCTTGTTTCCATCAGAAGCAGGGACCTAAAAGGACTGGAAACGTGAGCCCGGAGTTGCTCAGTTTGGCACATGGCACCTCCCTCAGCCCAGGCTTTGCATGAGTCTGGATCACTTTGTGATGGTAAATTCCTCCGGTCCTCAGGACTGGGCTGGGGAAGGAAATTTAAATAATCCACCAATTGAGAGTCAGAGGGGATAATTTCACAGATTCTCAAAGCAGCTTCTCCCAAAAGAGCTTGCTGAATTTGCCTTTTCACTGTTGGGCTCAGAAAGGCAATTCCCAATTGTGCTATCTGCGGTCAGGGAACGAGGACAGACACAAGACTTGGATGAGACTGTGAAAAACATTTTATTGTGAGATCCAGGAATTTCTGAGCGCAAAGCTGCAAATTTCCAAGTCCCAGAGCTGATCAATCAAAGCAAACAGTTGAGGAGTTTGGTACTTTTTTCCTTCCTGCTCCCAGGAAGTCCCACTGGCTTCAAAGTGTTTTTAGAAATCAAGTTAGGGGTAATCTTAAAGGTCACTGCTAAAAACAAGCACCAGCAGTAATGTGGGTATTACATGGAGTGGGAGTATGTGAAAGTTGTACTGCTTTCATTCAAAATAGGAAGAGACAAATGTTAAAATGAAGCCTCACAAAGGTGGTACCAAACAACAGATTAATTGAATCCATATATGTATGTACTGAGAGAATTGCACAAAGGGACTAGAACAGGTAAATAAGGGTAGAAGCATAAATCCCACTGCTTCGCCCATGGGAGGAATCTGTGATATAAGCAGGACAAAGAGCCATCAAAAAGGAAGTTACTCTCGTGCCTTCTTCCCTTCTCCTCACCAAAGGATGTGAAGTTAATCAAGGCAAGCTCCTGTCCAGCGTACCAGAGACTCCGCTAATGTCTATTGTGTTTTTTTTTCTGCAAACATACCAGGATGAAGTTCTTCAGATCTCTAGGAAACAAACGCTTTGGTGGAACAGAAATATTTTGGAATAGAAGTATCTATTTTCAGCTTTCAAAAACAAAACAAGGAAGAATCTGTAACTTCACTCAGATCATTGCCTTTTCAGACTTTCTTTTTTAAGGGTCATACATACATTTTCTGCCGTTACTTTTTATCTGTAATCTAACATCTGTAAGTTGATTTACAATTGGACCTGCAGGAGCTCTCCACCTCTGGGGGAAGCAGCCTTCTTGCTGAATTTATGCTCTGACACTGCTGACCTTCACCAACTATGTAAAGTACATTTCCTTCCCATGCCAAAGGATAAAATCAGCTGTGTGAAGAACAATACATGCACAGACAACATGGAAAATACTGCCGAAGACCTTCAGATACTTAACTGTAAAGCTACATTTGGCCTCGTTCCCGGCTCCATGCGCATGAGCACACACTGTGATTGCAAGTGCCTTCCAACAGGAATCGTAGCCAAGCAATTCAAAGGCACTTTGGTGTCTAGTTCACAGTGGTTTTAATGAATATTAGGCAACAAAATACCTTTGAAGTTTTGTGCATGCATTTATTCTTTCTGCGAGGTTTGGGCCAGGGATATTCCCAAGCAAACAGATGATTAACCTGAACTTTCTACTGGAATGGAGATGTTGTACCATAGTGATTTGTACAGTATTATGCTGCAATTAGATGTGGTCCCAAATTTTTATAGTTCTTGCGAGTTTTACAGCCCATGCCTATAGAGGAAGATTTTGGGAGTTAGGTATCTAAATGCACTTTCACACTTTGGGACCTCAGTCCCTTTGCAAATGAGCCACATTGTGCTGTTCTCCTTCAGGGCTGCTTTCAGTGCCAGGCAGGGTGAGGAGGAGGAGAGCAGAGCCCATCCTCCAAGTCAGTGCCGGCTCGTGGCCCTGCTCGCTGCCAGCACATCCCGGGCACCCCGCGCCTCCCCGAAAACCCTGCTACCATGTGGGAGTGCGGCCTACAGTGACGTGTCCAGAAACGCTGTAAATAAAAAACCCCGTCTCTTCCTTTCCCTTTCATCACATCAAAAGAGCCAGAAAATGTTTTCCCCTCACTGCCATGGCAACCGCCCGCCACTTGAAATCTCTCCCTCCTCACAAAGCAGCGAAACACACGCATAAAGTGCCCTGGAAACCTATACAGGCATCAGTGGGGGGGGGGGGGGGGGGGAAGAGAGCGCTGCAAAACAGAGAAGGCCTTAGAGACTGTAGGAGAAATGTTGCGTTTCAGCCATGAATGGACAAACGCGACCCTTTCCTTGCCAGGAATCCCAGGAATTTCCCGGGTATCCCAGAGGACATCCAAGTGCCCTTGCAGGGCCCCAGCCGCCCCAAGGCCCAACTGAGGGGCGCCTGCAGCTCTGTGGGGCTAGCAAGGTGCAGCTGCGGCGAAGCGACCTGCCCCATGAGCCGGGGACACTGGCAGGAGGGGACTTGTCTGGCTTTCCACCACACTCGGCTCTGGGCTCGAGTTGCACAGATTTGGAGAAAATGCAGAGAAAGGCCCCCTGCAGTGAATCTTCTCCCTGGGAGAAAATACCCCGAGATTTTGAGAAACTACAACAGCACAGTCTGCACTATTCATGGAGAAAGCAGATTGTGGGGCATCTGGATGAGAACGTATGGACTGATATCCTGCAGCAGCTGGCGGCTACTTGCGCTACCCATTTGCGGCCAGTGCCGCGGGGAGGCCAAGTGGCTGGCGGCGCCCAGCCCACGTGGCGGTTTTCCCTGCTGCGGAGGATTTGCCGCTGAAGCGAGCCATCCCGAGAGGTGCTGGAGCTGCCATCCTTGACTTCCTCCGCTCGATTCTGAAAAGGGGACTTTAGTCAAACAAAAGTCGCTGAGGAAAGATGCGGGGAAATAGGAGGGGATCGCAGTGCGCGGGCAGCCTGGGTAGCTTAAGCAGTTGTCCTTGCAGGCCCCAAGTACCAAAAATGAGAGTTTACAGACAGGGTGCCCCATGCGTGGCTCTGATCTCAGCTCCCCCTTTGCTGGTGCTGGCTCAGCTCTGCACTGCCAGCCATGGTCGTGGCGCTGCGGTGCAATGCGGTCGGGGGCAGCTGCAGCGACAAGGGCCTGAGACACAGCATGAGTTTGAAGGCAAAACTTGCTTTGGCCTTAGGCCCCTTTGAAAAGTCTCCAATTATTTTTTTCATGGACATTTGCAGGTCTGATGCCTTGTATCTCTTCTACCTGGGGCTATAAATACCTTAGGCAGCTCATTTCCTGTGGGAATCTGGACCACGCACGTCACTTGGAAATACCTGAGGCATGTGCTGTGTTTTAGTGGGAAAGCAATAAAAGCCTCAGGGCAAAAATATAAACAAAGTTGACAGTTTATAACAGAACAGTATTTGCAGGGTGGAGCCTGGCTGTTTGTTGCTGCGGGAGCAAGCGTGCCTCTCTGATCTAGCAAGGTAGCGCCACAACATCTGCTAAGCCTCCCCATCAGCCCGATGTGCAGGCTGTAAATCACACAGGGAAACTACAAGTGCTCCCTCTGGCTTTGCAAAGGGGCTTAAATAAATGTATAATTTATCTACACCAGTCAAGGGTTTTCCACTGGGAGGATAATACAAAGGGCTTAAGGGTAATTAAGAAAGAGGCCTCAGTAGTATCAAAGCAAGCACTGCACGTCCCTGACGTAGATGCGGGCCCATTTCTGCAGAGAGAGATGATGATTTTTTCCTTTTTTTTTCCTTCTTCCCTGTGGGACGTTCCAGGCCCTCCGGAGGACAGCGCAGCCGGCACAGCGCAACTGGAAGGGACATTGCCAAGGTGGGGAGGCCGCCCGCCGGCCTCCACCTTTAAGAGGCTCTGCAGGAACATAACATAATGCAGCGTTTGGAGATGTTGTTCCTCCCCCCAGCTGCCGCCCGCCCGGGGCCTCTGCATTCCTCCGGAGGCCTGGCCCAGCCGCCTCCTCCCTCCTTCCCTCCAAACTTAACCCCCTGAGCAGCACAGGCTACCGAGGGCTATGCTGTATGCGAGGCCCCAGGGAGGTGCTGTGACCCCCTGGCCAGTGCAAATCCTGCGGCGCCAAGCTGGTGCTCCGACACGCGCGCATGCGGCAGCACAAGGCAGGGCACCCATCACAGGGTCCCCCCGGCACGGCCGGCTACGCTGGGAAGCCACAGCACTCCGCCATGATGGTGTGAGGCAGCCACCTGCTTGGGGGCAGGTACAGGGTAGCAAATCTCTCCCAGGGACACGGGGCTAAACCCCGGGACAGGTGAAACCTTGGGCTTTTTAGGAGCTGATAAGCCAGGCACCTCCAGGAGGAAGGTGCTGCCACACTCTCCGCTCATGGCCCAGAGGATGAAGGCAGAGCAGCAGCAGCTCCTCTTGGCATGCCAGGGTGTGGCGGACAGATGAATGAATTTTTTTCCTTAAACATTCCTTGGTGCATGGGGTGCAGGCAGGCCATAACCCCGAACAAGCCATCTGTCCCTGGCGGAAACAGGACTGGGCTGCTGTGACCCCCTGGGACACACCGAGCCTGCACTGAACGAGACCACAATCGGGCAGAGACTTTGGGATCTGGACTGTAAATTATTGTCTGTTTTTAGCACAACTTCTATAAAACTTGCTTGGCATGAGTGGCTAAATTTGCTGAAGCCTTAGGCCGCACTCCCTAGTTCGGTGGGAAAGGGCCCCAGAGCTGGTGCAGAAGGGAACGATATGGGAGTTACCAGCAATTTGCATCTGAAACAGTGCTAATTGCTGGAGTTACCACCTCTTTGTCAGGACCTTGAGAGATGACGGTGGGACCCGTGGAATGGAGACGCACCTGTCGGCAGAAACTGCAACAGAAAAGGTAAGGGAGAAAAGCAGCCTGCCTAGGAACAACGATGAGATCCAATCAGGAGCAGGAGACCCCAGATCCCAAAATTACTATTGGTCTGAACTACCGCGTGTGTGTGGGGGGGAACTTAATTTGAAAAAGCTATAATTGCCCAGGGATCTCTTTGTTCGGGGTCCCTCTTCAGAGGCACCCAACTCGAGCTGTAACCACTGCACGCGTGTCATTACAATTTATTTATTTAATTTGCCTTGATTTCGCTCCGAGCTTTTCAGCGGGAACCTAGGGTCGGACCCTGCTCGAGTTGTAATTACTGCACGCGCATCGCCAAAACTTACACCCACGGTGAAGAGGACCCACCTACCACCAGACGGGAGCCCCCCCCCGCCACCGCCGAGACTCCACGGGACACCGCTGGATCCACAGGTGGTGATATCTTCCTCTCTCTCCCCCCCTCCCCCCCTTTTCCTCTCTTTTTCCCTCTCTTGTTGAATGTTGGTAAGATCTGTTTGAAACGTGTGGCATGGGACTTGTCTAGCTAGTTGCAGTATTCGCCATTGAATTATCCTATTTGACCACATGCCTTATCTTTGTGTTAATAAATCTTAAAACTGGTTGGCTGGTGTCGTTTCACCTTAATTCAGCCCAAGGGCATCACGAACTTGGTCGTTTGGCCCCAAGAGGGAGGTCGTCCTGAACGACTCCTTTGGGCCACGACACAGGGAAAATGCAAACAGCCAGGACCACTGCAAGCATGGAAACCCATGAGACGAGCAGGAGTCCCTGCCTCCCTGCAGAGGGAGGGGGCACACCCTGGTGCCTCCCCTTGCCCCGCACTCAGGGCAGAAATGGACCCACCCCCTTTGAGTTTTTGCTTCTATTGCAGCATGACTGCCTCGGATGAGCATGATTCTACAGCAAATTACACTGAGAGACATTTATTTAACACTAACAGCATCAGAAGGGCCAGGGGCTGAACTGGGACAACTTTTTGACTTCCCTTTTTGGGCTGGTGTCAACACTTTACAAAATGGCTTTCAGGGTCACATTCCTTAAATAGCTACACCTTGCAGCATCAGTTTGGTGGGGATGCCATACGCCCTGTGCACAGGGGGGAAAGCTGAGGCACAGAAGAGTTGACCAGCACGGCACATCGCAGGGAGATGAGACAAGCCGAGAGGGAGTCACCGAGATCCCAACCAGGAGGCCATGCAGGTGCAGATACAGAAAACGCTGCAAATCCCAGGGTAGGGCCAGAGTCGCAGGCTGCAGCGGTCCCATGTCCCAGAGGAGGGCCAAAGCAGGGCACCAGGTGATCAGCTGCTTTGGCCCTCGTGTTGCTCTAGGGCAGAGAATGCCGTTTGCGTTTCTCTCTTGAATTTCCTTGTGTGCCAACAGCAGTGGTGGGCATGATTCTGGTCTCCCTTCGCTGTCCATCCACCAGGACAAACTCTTGTATGTGGTGGCTTCAGTTACACTAAAATAATGCAGGTGGTTCTGGTGGTTTTCCTCTTCCCTATCCCTCCTCAAAAGAACGGGGAATAGCTTGTTTTCTCTGCGTTCTACTAAAAAGATGCTTTCATCAGGACAATAACTTCCCTGGAGAAATTGCCAATTCCCTTTTCCCTGCTTCTTTTTCAGTGCATTAACACAAACAACATCATGATCTGTTTAATCAACATACGTGGCCTCTGGTAATCCTACGCAGAAAGAACACTGCAAATCAGATGATATTCTGCCATTAATCATCGACCTAGTATGACTTGGTGGACTTCGCGAGGACCTACCAGATGCAGTGAACGCACCCATCTATTCTTCCGTGCATGGCCTAGAAGGATCTCTCTGGTCAACAGATGTTTTTAAATGCTCTTTCACATGGGAAAATTGTGAAGTACATATTTTTATTGCACCCTTGCTATTTTATTCAGCCATGTGGATCTCCAGGGATGGAGACGTACTTAAGAAAAGTATTTGCTTCTAAAAGCTTCTACAGTTTTTTGCAATACCTTCTTGGCTTAGCCAGTCCAGCAACATACACATGTATTTCTATTTTGCAGCAATTAGTAAGATATACTAATTATACTGCTGTATATTTAAAGGCAATTCATTTTGTAGAAAAAAAATTCTGGTTATACCAATTCTCTTAACCATCATCAGAAAGAAACCCTGACTACCCATCATATTGCTTTATTAAATTACTGTCTTTTCTGTCCCAGTTATTTGTCCTGTGTGTATTATTCCTGATCACTGCACTGGATCTTGTACAGCTGTTATGACTGTATGCGTTTAGCTTCACATATTGTTGGCACCAAGTGCAATTACTGGAGAGCAACTCCCCATTACTCAGCAGCTTGTGCATTTCTTCTGTCAGTAGAAGGTGGGTGTGCTAGGAGAACCTTGGACCTTTTACACTGAGTTTTGGCACGTGTAAACAACTACACATAGAAAAAGGAAGTTCACAGCCTGACTATTGGCCTTTCCCTTGCAACCAGCCCAGAAAGCGCAGTTACAGGGCTTCTGCCAGGCTTGAGCATTGTGTAGGACACAATGGTCTGACCATCAGTGGGTGACAGGAACGTGGGCTCCAAGATGCTGCACACACGAGCTTGCATCTCATTAACTCCAGGTATGTACAAAATTAAGACTTGTGCACTCATATCCAACAGTGCAAGCACAAGGACACACATTTCTATTCATGTGAACGTATAAATTTCTACCTAGAATTACACTGAAGAAGATCCGGCCCTTAGAGTAAAAAACCTTTAGTGACTTCTTGTACCTCAAATGTCTCGGGCTGAACTTCACAACTGCAAGCAGAAAGAATGTGGATATTCAACAGATAATATTTAAACTTTTTCTGTTTGCATACTCCTCTGCTGAGTGAGCAATTAGGCAGCCTAAAACAGACTGCAGATCAACATGGTGCAGGCAGATGAGCATACAAGGAAACGTCCTGGATATTCATAAAATTTCATAAATTTCCTGTCTCTCATTGCCAACATAATGGCTTGCAGAAAGAACAAAAGCCATCAAGATTTCTATCTGCAACTTTGGTACACACTTCTTGCAAGCTATTTAAGCTCAAATTACTGAAAGCATTCACTGGGGTGAAGACCTTCTCTTTGAAAGCCCTGTTTAATTAAGGTCCAGTTTTCAGAGCATCTGGAATTCCACTACTCCAAGAAAGTGCAAGCACTTCAGGTCCTCAACATTGGCTGCAGCTCAGCTATCCATTTAGATATCTAATTGAAAGGCAAAAGTGCTCCAACTCAGAGGCACTGACGACTTATAAACCCAGGAAAGTGTTAGCTTTCAGCTGTTCAAACTCTCTGACTACACATAAAGGCAGGACCAATTTTATACAGATGATGCTGGCTTACAACTCTCCAGGGTTAAAAACAGACCTGGACTTTTCCAGAATAAAATTTGCCCTGCCTGATACTGACTTGACTGAGAAAAGTGCCGCAAGACAAAGGTTGTGTGTGACTTTGGGCCTCCTGAGACAGATGGGGTTAGTGGATTGTGGAATGTTATGCGGTACCGGAAAGACAGTTCATTCAGGAAGGGAAAAAAAACATCCCACCTTTCCTCCTCATGTCGGGCAAGTTCTCTTTTATCATCTGCATTGCAGACGACAGCTCTGATCCTGTTCTCTCCTACATACAGATAACATTCCAGTTCAGTTCTTATTCTGCTGTGACCGGGACGCATATTGATTGGCTTTCACACTTCTTCTTCAGGACATAAGCCCAGTTTCCATAAAAACAAACGTGGCTGTAGTTCCAGCAACACTGCTTTAAGTCAAACCCTGATGATCAGAACCCAGGCTGATACAAACCACCGGGCTAATAAGTATATGCCCCATTTGGGTTCTGGTGAGGTACCTGGTTTCCCTTTCAACATTCCTCTTACAGGACAGTCTTGTGATATAAAATTAGCTCAGATGGCAATAGGAGGGGACTGAAGAAATAAAGAAGCAGAAAACGCATCCAGCAAAAACGGTGTATGCAATATTCCAAATAGCTAAATATACATAAATAAAGCCAAGATACTGATCCCCTTTCTGCAGTCTGTAATAAGTATTACAAAATTAGAAAATGAACTGTAATTTCCCCTTCTCATCTATAGCAAAGCTTTTAGAAGAACACTGTGTATGGCAAATTTCCCTAGGAATGAATAACCAGCAAAGTGCTAATTAACACTCTTTCTAGTTTATGTTAATTGTAAAAAGTTTAAAGAGGAACGGTTTTCTGGAGGCTTTACACTAGAAGACAATAGATAAATACATGCACTGTATGACCTGCATTATCCATGGAATTTCTCCTTTCAGGAGAAACAAACAGGCTTCTACAAAGGCATATTAAAAATGCCATCATTAAGCAGATGCTAGTTCTGAGGCTTACCTTTAAACTGGTAACTACAAGAGAGATCACTGACTTAATTTTTCACCAAATATTCATTTTTGGATTCAGCTGAAGAACATGGAAAAACAAATGCTTGTTCAGCAATGCCCATGTATACCTTTTTTTTTGAAGCCTAAGTGGGACAGCCTGGCTAGAGAATTGCCTCAGCTCGTAACCTAAGCTGTAATACTGTTCCTTAGTGCGATTTAAAAAGCCTTACTGCTTCACTGCAAAACAGCATTGGCACGTCATGTCGGTCACTGGGTCACTGGGTCACTGAGATCTGAGATCCTCCTCATGAAATCAACAGCGTTAGAGAAGTACTTAGTGGCCTTCCTGGACTTTGATAATTTCCCTTTTTCCAGGATCAATGTTTGAAGGCCGGATTTTTTGGAAATGCAGTTACGTGAATGATTTAGGGGGCAGAAAGTGTGCCTATGATTCTTTTTTATGTTACTTCAAATGGAGACATGATACAGACTGGCTCAGTGCAGTGATCGTTCCAGGGATCTGGAACGTCTCTTGTCCCAGGGAGTGACAGGATGCAGAAAATGTCCTTTCCGTGTCATGGATTTGTTTCCTTGTGGTAGTCTGCCCTGGGTCTGTCCCACTAGGTTTCTAGCAAGTCTCCCACATTTTCTGTGGCTCATAACTTCATGGAATAAGGACAGGCTCACCATATCTATTTCAGTGTGTATGACTAACATGGTGCAATCTGATCGACCAACCATCAGCGCTTTGCCTTGCCACTTCTCAAATGCCCCCTCTCACATTTAAAACCTCCCAAGCTCTCCAAGGACACACCATCCGTGACAATGTTTTAAACCAACTTCAGAACAAAGATGTAGCTATACTCTAACACAAAAAACAATTGTTAAATAAGTGCAAGACATCTGCAATAAAAAGTTCTTTTAAATCTTCTTGTGCAGCAGTCTACAGCCTGTCCTGTCGATATCAGTCCAACCTAGGCACACAGCAAACTTGTAAGTCACAATTATCATAAAACACATAGTAGTCATGCTTCAGATCAGGTCAACATTATGAAAAATTTCAACAGGTGTCAAGACAACTGCAAAACCCCACAGCTGGCAGCTCTGCCATCTTTCAAACAAACTTACTTAGGGGATTAGGCTCTGTCAGACTTTCCACATGTTCACATCTCTCACTCACTTTTTCACAACTTTTTTTGTATCCTCTAGACTGCACCGAATTTCGACTTACTGTAAACATGCGGGTGTGACTTTGGACTATATACTTTTTGTACAATTGCTAATCATTACTTTTCCTTTTTTAGTGTGCAGAAGTCGACTCTTTTATTTTTGCCTGAATCAAAGCGACATCTGTAATTCACTGCTTCATCTTGCAAGAGCAAATATACTCCAGTGCTAATAGCAATAAACACTGTCGTCTGCTGCTCGGGCCTGTAGTGACTGCAGCTTTTGTTAAAAGGCACCATAGGGCGAGTGGGCTTACAACATCCTTCTTCATTCTTGTAAACTGTAAGAGTTTTTATTTACACCAAACATGTCACCCTTCCCCCCAAAGAAAAACTCTGCTAAAATGGTTCCATGGTGTGTGTTAAACTTTTATATGGAAAAAAGCAGGGCTGTGCTGTGCTACAGCTTTTAAAGGATCTCTTTCACAGCCCTTTTAGGAGCTTCTGAACAGTTTTACGAATTCGTAACAACATATATGTCAGGCAGACACTGGAATTCAGATTATTTTAACTTCAACTAAAGGCCTATGTTTAAATGCCTGAATGCATTCCTTTGTGGCTAGGATGTGTGGAGTATTAAAACTGCAAAGACCGTTTCTTCATTATAAATATTCCATTCCTTAGTCATTCTCGTGTCAAAGGACTGCTAGAGAGAAAATCTGCACTCGTGTGGTCCAGAAGGAAGTGGAAACCAGACAGTTTTGCTGCAGAATTAGGAAAGCATAGAACCAGTCCTGCCCACTGAGTCTTGTATCTCTGTTCTGTAACTAGATCTTTGACACCAAAAATACATAAAAGCCAAAAAATGAGTTTTTGTATTGGTTAACAGTAAGTGAGCCTTAAGAGATCCTTAAGTGGGAGATTTTTGTTGGTTTCTTTTCAATTTAATACACAAGCTGGATGACTGCTGCATTCAAAGTATTTCAGACCTCTGTATTTGCCTAGCTGCTTGTTTTGGTTGACACCTTAACTGTCATTATGGCCCCGTAAGTGCCTGGCTTACTGGACTACTTAGTTTAATGGTTGTTAAGGAAAAGACATTCTCATACAATGAACTCTGTAATTGTCTCTTTGGAAAAGCTTTTTCAAGCACTTGCTAAATACACTAAACATTTCCATGCAGCTATAACAGCAACGCATTGTATCGACAAAAAGGTTGCAGTGAGGCATGAGAATGACTATGTGTTTTACTGAAAGTCTGGATGCTTTTTAGAAACACAACTGTTATTTCTACTTGATGAGCCCTTCAGAAAAACAAGAACTATTATTCAAGTTTTATGATCTAGGCACAGTAAGAACTAGAAGTAGAAGCAAAAAATATGCTGTCTGCCTTCACCACTGCTGCATACTAGTAGTCAACTCACCTCTTTCTTGAATCCCCCTGAAATTCTCTGAGACAGCTTATGAATAGAAAGCAACTTCCATTCCGTTCTGTACATAAATAACTGCCAGCACTTTGTGGAATTTGAATCTCTCATGTATAAACCGATAGAAATATGACACCAAGTAAGAAGGACCCTGGCTGAGGCAGGGCTCAGCTAAATCATTTGACTGTTTCCTCAGTTTGCCTCCAAAATGTATATGAAATATGTCAACCAGAATGGGGTTGTTTATCTGCTATGCCTGAGGCCATTGGCCAGTATTAAACAAAATCTTTTAATTAACACTAAATTGTAAGAAAATGTTACTACAGAAAATGTTAGTTAATACTATGGTACCCAAATATGAACTATAGGGAACAAAGATTATGACTGATTATAGCTCACCTAACATTTGGTGTAGCAAGTACTCGTGACACTTGTTTAGCCCTGGAAGCATAGTTACGTCTCTGCATCTCTCCAAGCCAACTTTCCAATAGGATATATTTCTGAGGTTAACCTAAAACCCATGTCTAAAATTTACATTTAGTTACAGTCATCCAGTTCTTCTGTCCTTCCTTCTCATTCTCCCAGAGAATACGGACAAATAACATCTTACCTTCAAGAAGCTTTAATTCTGTGCCTTTCTCCATGTTCAAATGAAGATTTAGCAGCAACCCAATTCATTAATAACATATCCTCTCTGCCCACATTATATGAGATTTAAATAACCATAATTGGTATTTTTGAATTGGTTTCATCTTGAAGAATTCCAGTCCCCTTAAGGCCCAGCAGTGCCTTAATTATTCTTGCACTAGGAAGTTGATAAGGGCTGTTCTTGGAGACAGAAAAGCCTTTTTAATGGTTCGTCCCTGGAGATGCCTGATTCCAAGTTCACTTTGAAGAACGAGTTCATGGACTTCTTCAAAATTGCGGGCTGCTTGCTGAGGCACACTAACTTTGCCACAAGCTTTGTTATTGATCTGAAAAACAGAGACATGAAAACAAGAAAAGACAGAAGTTACTATGCTGATTTATACGATTTCATTTCCTGAATCTAATCAATCTTGTTACATGTGGGGAAAAAGTGAATCAAACTTTCTTTCCCCTAACATCAGTTTCTAAGTAGAGGATAAAAACCTCCATGCCTCCTGTCCTCCTCCCATACAGCGAGAGAATAAAAATCTGATTCATGATACTCAAGGCAACTTTAACAAGTGGCAAAAGGAAGTTTTATTTCTGAACACAGCAAGCATCATGGGACTATGCAATGCTATGATCTTCTGAGTTTGAAAAAAAGATGGTTGTACAAGCTGAATAAAGAGACAGCGAACATAATGTTTGTCAGGTGGATATTTTGATTTGCACACACTTCTAGATTGCATTTTAGATTCTTTACAGCTAAGTCATTTACTGTAGAGATTAAAATGCAATATCTTTTAAAATAAAAAACATTTGTGGTTGAAAAGATACATCTGAAGGAGACTCATCAGAACTCATTTTTATAAAAATAGGCATTAACTTATTATATTTTGCATTCTTAGTAAAAGCATGATTCATAAAGCTAACACCAACCACAAAGAATACAGCCCCTCATAAGGTAATGCTTTCCTCTGCTTGCCTGTTTTTCAGAGCACCTTCCATACTGATTTTTAATAATCAGGGCAGAATCATGTAAGTAAAACAGAGCAAGGCTGCCACTGGGAATGATCTTAATTTATAAAATAGCCTTATGAGTGCATCACTTTTCTATCATCCAATAAAAGCAGACAATGGGTGGAAAGCATAGAGTCCAACTGACTACCTTTCTGGAATTAACAAAATCCATTAATTATCACAAAAGCTTTCAGATTTATATGGACTATTTTCAGTGGATTAATGAACAACATCAACCCTACATTTTATCAGATTAAATAGTTTGATATTTTTATCCAGTTCAAAGCAGTTACTTGCATAAAAAGCCACTGCAAGAATTGCAGATCTTTGCCCTTTACACACCATTACAGCTATTTTTCAATCATCTAAATGTAATGTTGCTTCATACAGCTTGGACATAAAAATGTGCACAGCCTGGTTTTCCCCTGAATTTTATGCAGGATACACATACACAATGTACTCATCACAAAAGTGATATACTTCACTTCCTGGTTTGCATTTTATTTTAAATAAAATAATCTGTGCAATTCTCAGAGAGGAAGATGGAGAGTTTTTTGAGGAACAAGATGAAGTCTTAAATGCAGCTGGGGTGAGTCATTTCTGTTTTTCAGCTAGACATGACACTAATTTGCAGTGATAATGTAGGTAGGCTTTCAACCATTCTTACATGCATCCGTAACTCAGTATCACAAAAGGCTGTGTGTTAAACCTTGCCTTTAGTACCTTAATGCAAAGCAAATTCTTTTTTTTTAAAAAAAAACCTTCATTTTTATAGCTTTTATTAAAAATAAATACAATGGATTAACAAAAGTAGTTCTTTTTGACAGGCTACTCCAGGGAAGAAGTACTCCATAGGAAAAAAGAAAATGGTAAAATCAAAACTGACACGGTTTTAGTAGGAATATAAAGCAAACTTCTGAGCTTGCTGCTGGGGTATACAGCTTCTAATTCAAAACTATGCCTGGTTAGTTAAAATGCTATTCAATGTCCTCCATGATACAAGTTAACATGGCCTTGTGGACAGATGTTGGTGTGGGGAAAAAAGCCACAACTAGCATATTTGGTGCTAGTCAAACCGTCTAAATCAACACAGCAAATATATGATTCCTGGCAGCTGTGCTTTCCTAGAAAGGTTGAGGAGCACAGGCGACCTTGCGCTGTGCACCTTCCCACAGTATCAGTCCCGATCTTCCCACATCCCACTGTGGGCAGAGTCTGCAAACTGAACCAAATGACAGATCGGTTATGATTTCAGCCTGTATTTCCAGAATGGTTTTCCTTATAACTTAGGTATCCTGATCCAACGTCAAGTATATTAACTCCATTCTTACAAAAGTATCAGCAGATCTGATGACACACCGTGTGTAACAAGCATCCCATTCACACTTGTTTTTGAGAGGTTAGATTCCCAGCAGGACAAATGTCTTTGCTCTCTTCAGCACTCTCTGTATCTCACTAGACCAGCACATGCCCTCATCAGCTGCAGGTAAAAGTGCCAGTACAAGAAATTTGGGCACTATTAGTCTTGTTTCTCCGAACAACCTCCGTGCCAAACTGCAAGAGGAAACACAAATGAGGCTTGGGTTCTTCCCTCCCTGGGGAAGGAAGCTGTTGATTTCCCTTCTGATTTTTTTCCTTTTTGATTAAACATTTGACCTTCTAGACTACTTTGAATCTAGAGGGATCAGAACGCTAGAGAAACTATGAAGGATTACATGAAACTACAAAACACTGAAAAATAAGCACCTGGACGTTGCAGAGAGGAATTTTTAGTTAGACTCAAACTTTTTTTTAACAGCCCCAATGAATCATAATCCTGAGAAATAAAAAGGAAAACAAATCAATATCTGTGCACTTTTAGGCCTTCCTCATTTTCCAAAGCAACAAAAATGACACCAACTCAGCTTATTTTTTAACATCAGTTGTAAGACAAGGGTTGTGAACAGTTCTGCAATGACCTAAAAAACTGATGAATGCTGATCACGAGTGCCTTCACAGGATGAAAGACTACACTCTTCACACTACATTTATGTCACTTTTTTTTTTAACAGCAGCAGCAATATATGGTATGATGTGATACAAGGGCAGGCAAATTACAAATATTCAACCTTGCAATAACATCTAGAATAACAAATACATACACATATCCTGAGAATTTAAGTGTTTTTTCTTGTATACAAGATTTACATTTTATCAGCCCAGGATGCAGTGACTTGGTTTCTTAGGCCACTTTGGGTTAAAAATGGACAGACATAACTCCAGCATAGACAGGGAATAATGAAGTATCTCATGTCAAGAGAAATAAAACCATAATGTCTCAGCAGGCAAATTGCTGGCAGCCTGAGGCAGTTTGATGTCTTGAGTAGAATAGGGCTATGGCCCAAAAGACTCAGTTTCACTGTGCAGTGTGAAGAGACACTGTCTCGTTGCAACAAACCAATTCTTCCTTATTTTGAGTGCTTCTTGTTTAAATGAGGGCAAATTTATTTTTACAACCATAAAAACCCTACAGCATCCACAAGGCTTTAACACTTTAAAATAGTCACATTTACAATGATTTTTCACTGCTTCTCTATATCTTCCTTTTACCTTACTCCTACAGTGGAAAGCCAGGCACTCCCACAGACACTACTTTTAAGAATTCCTCCCAGTTTTTAAGAGGAATTATATTGTATCAGCCAAAGATGCAGTGACTTGATTTCTTTTGCTACTTTGGGTTAAAAATAGACCTTGGTCTTTCATTCACTAACTTCCTTGGGCCTAAAGAAGGTGTTTATATACATCATATCCTTCCATGAGCAGAGGCTTGCTTGAGCACAAGGGGTTGCTTTTTTTCTTAATAGAAGATTTGTACACAAGACTTTAGCTTAGAAGCTTGGACATAAAGTGAACCAGAAATGAAAATAAAAAGAATTTTCATAATGCCTATTTAAAGCAAAATTAATTTTTAGCTTTCTGTTTTCTTCTTTAGAAAAGGAAGTTTTAATATCATCAGGAGGGTATTAGTGAAATGTTTATGCATTTTTATCTTATAATCACACAGAACAACAGAAGGGTTGAGGTTGAAAGGGACCTCTGGAGATCATCCAGTCCACCCCCTCTGCTCAAGCAGGCTCACCTACAGTATATTGCCCAGGATTGTGTCCAGACGGCTTTTGAATATCTCCCAGTATGGAGACTCCACAACATCTCTGGGCAACCTGGTCCAGTGCTCAGTCACCCTCACAGTAAAGAAGTTTTTCCTCAGGTTCAGACAGAATTTTGTGTTCAGTTTGTGCCCGCTGCCCCTCGTCCTATCGCTGGGCACAGCTGAGAAGAATGTGGCCCTATCCTCTCTACACCCTCCCTTCAGATATTCATACACATTGATAAGATCCCCCCTAAGTCTTGTCTTCTCCAAGCTGAACAGTCCCAGCTCTCTAAGCCTTTCCTCATAAGAGAGATGCTCCAGTCCCTTCATCATCTTTGTAGCCCTCCGCTGGACACTCTCCAGTAGCCCCATGTCACTCTTGTTCTGGGGAGAGCAGAACTGGACACAGTACTCCAGGTGCGGCCTCACCAGGGCTGAGTAGAGGAGGAAGATCATCTCCCGCGACCTGCTGGCAATGCTCTGCCTAATGCAACCCAGGATACCATTGGCCACGAGGGCACATCGCTGGCTCATGGTCACCTTGTCCACCAGGACTCCCAGGTCCTCCACAGAGCTGCTTTCCAGCTGGTCAGCCCCCAGTCTGTCCTGGTGCATGGGGTTATTCCTCCCCAGGTGCAGGACTCTTCACTTCCCTTTACTGAACTTCATGAAGTTCTCCTTTGCCCATCTCTCCAGCCTGTCGAGGTCCCTCTGAATGGCAGCACACTCCTCTGGTGTCTCAGCCACTCCTCCCAGTTTTGTACCATCAGCAAACCTGCTGAGGGTGCACTCTGTCCCTTCATCCAGGTCATTGATGAATAAGTTGAACAATACTGAACCTAGTACAGACCCCGAGGGACAATGCTAGCTACTGGCTTCCAACTGGACTTTGCACCGCTGATCACATCACATCGCTCTGCCATTCAGCCAGTTCTCAATCCACCTCACTGTCTGCTCATCTATCCCACACTTTCTGAGCTTGCCTACGAGGATGTCATGGGAGGCAGTGTCAAAAGCCTTACTGAAGTCAAGGTAGGCAACATCCACTGCTCTCCTCTCATCTATCCAGCCAGTCATTCCACCATAGAAGGCTACCGGGTTGGTTAAGCACGATTTCCTCTTTGTGAATCCATGCCGACTACTCCTGATCAACTTCTCATCCTTCACATGCTTGGATATGGCATCCAGGATGAGGTGCTCCATCACCTTTCCAAAGATGGAGGTGAGGCTGACTGGCCTGCAGTTCCCTGGGTCCTCCGTCTTGCCCTTTTTGAAGACTGGAGTGACATATGCTGTCTTCCAGTGCTCGGGTACCTCTCCTGATCTCCATGACCTTTCAAAGATGATTGAGAGTGGTCTAGCAATGACATCCACCAGCTCCCTCCCTTTTATATTCAGTTGTATGGTCTCAAAAACATGCAATTCAGAATTCTCCTTCTATTACTGAAATCTTTAGTTTAAAGATATATTTACTAACAAGTTTGCTTTAACGACAGTTACAGAGAAGTTTCTAATTACACAATTTCTCAAGTTTGTAACTTCCTCAAGAACTGAGCACTGGAATTTAAAATGCTTCCCCTAGTCAAGCTTTAAGACAAAGAATTTTTCTGTAAGAGATTTTTTTTTTTAAGCTTGAGCAAAGTCTGCTTATTCCTGAGTGAAGATTTTGGTGGATATACCACCTTTTCACTGGTGTAAAAATTTTTAATCACTTGAAAAAACAGCAATAAAACCACAGTGAACATTAGGCTAGAGTCTGCTGTTATACGCAGCTGGCACTTGAGTCCTTCTCCTTGGTTTGAGAAAAAACATCCGCAATTGAAAAATTCCTCCAAAACACACATTCTGTGGCCTCTGTGAAGGATATATATTCACTGGAAGAATTTAGTGTTCTTAGCGGCATTTCTCATTCTGCTCAAGTGGACTAGCTAGGGGCTCTGGTAAGCTCTGGGACTGTTTGCACAGCAATACATCTTCCCCTAAAACTAACCAATCTCTTCCCTCCTCAAAAAAGAACAGCTGAACAAAAATAACCAAACAGCTCTTACTCCTTTTTCCCAAAAGAGCTAACAGAACATCATTTGTATTTCACATGCACACAATGCAGTTTACATGACCAAATGCCATTTCTTTCAGAGGCCCCATCTCATCCAGTGCACAGGATGGCCAGAAACACAAAAAATGCTATTTAAATTAGATTACGTGTGCATGGTATATTAAAAGGTTATTCACTGGTGAGCAATGAATAAGAAAAACTCCTGTAAATGAAATAGTATCCAACTACATAATTAGAGATTATCATAGTGCCTGAGAATGAAGAACTCAAATTCAAGCTGAGAAGGAGCCAGTTGATTGAAGAACTAAGACACTACTCGTGGATCTCATCCTCTTGGCTCAAGGCCCTGCAAACACTTTATGGCCTAGAGTGGGCATGCTGCTACTGTGCTCCATCTAAACTTTATGATGCCTTGGAGCATGCTGAATACAGGCTAGATACTTAGAAATGATGGAAACAAGATGGTAAACTATATTGTGCATGTACACATACACATTTTGGAAACTTGCAGCTCAGCCAAATGTAGTTAGATTTCAACTCTTTTGCTGAACTGCGAACTCTTTCCATAAACCATGAAGGTGCTAAAGCTCAAAGAAAAACCAGAATGTAATCCTAACACTAGCAAAGCTACCTGTTTTTCTCAACCCCATTCCTGGAAACATGCTTTGCTGAGATTTGCCAGAAGTTTGGCCTGAGGCAGACAGGAAACAAAGTTTGGCAAAAGCATACCAAGTAAAACTGCCTTATAACAGGTTGTATTAAGCAACTGTAGCATTACAGATAGCACAAGAAATTTCGCCTAATTACAAACGTTTTATACAGGGCCCAAGACTATGAATGGATTGACAGGTAAAAACCTGGAGGGACCTGTATTTTGACCACAGTTTGGTCTGTATAATCCTTGCCCTCAGCTGTTCATTGGTCAAATCTCTCCAGGTAGTAATATCCACAGTCACTCAAAAAGATTTACATTTAGAATGTGTTCCTTCCAGGATTACTACAATTTTTCATTTAGGACACCATTTTATCTACTCAGCAAAATTTTAATTGCAGCTTCCATCCCCTCTGACCTCACGCTGAGCCATGTAAGAAGGGAACTGAATTGCACAAGAGAAGAAATTTTGTCATCCTAATGCATTAACAGACCACTACTGAAAATAAACGAAGCACTCTTACCAGAACAGACATCTCTATGACATCTGATGGCTGAAGGTATTCTGGGTCTATTTTGGGCCAGGACTGATGCAGCACATCAGCATCCCAGTTATGATGAGAACAAAGTTTATTCTGCATATGCGCCAAACCTGGAACATGAAACCAGTCAACTGTTCAGCTATACTGTAACCAGAACATTCAATCTTTAGAATTTTTTTAATAAATAAGATCAAAATAAAGTTTACCTTAAGAGCAGATCTCTTGGGAGGAAATAACATTGTTTAGATTAGCATATAGCACAATTATAAACAGAAGGATACACATCTTTGAAAACGCTTGTTTCATACTATGTGTAAGAACTCCAACATGAACATTGTGGGTACACTTTAGATTAGGATTAGCACTCCAAAACATTGCCAGAAGCACAGAAGACCACTGTTTATTGTTTTAAAATGCTATACTGCTACACAAGCTGACTTCTGCTTTTAGAAGTTAATCATAATACCGCATTCACCTCAACAGCAACACCAATTTAGTTAAAATTTTACTAACAATTCAGTCAAAATGGAAACATTGATTTTTAAAACATCATTGCTTATTATTTTATCATCTATAATATGCTGGATAGTTTCTAAATTTGCAAGTCAAGCTACTCACAAGATTTTCTCATATTTTGTGAAGTATCTATTTTCTCACAAATTAAAGCACGTATAACATGCACAGCTTGCTCTCACATATGACACACTTTCTGAAGGGCTTTATCCTTTGATTTTATTTAATAACACTGGTAAAATGGCTATAAATGATCGCCTTGTACTAAACAGACTTTGCCCTCCTCAGAGACAATCAGCTCCTAACTTGTCTAAGTAACAGAAGAATAGGATTCAGTTCATTCTGAAGCCACATTCTGTAACTGAATAAAAACTTCTAAGTGGAACTTATGTTTCTATTTATTCTAACTGTAGGGCAAGATAAAAGATTTCACTTAACAAGAAGATTTCACATGTGACCAATAATTTAATTGCTATTGTGATTGTTTTTCACACAGCCAGTGAATTTTCAAATTAAAAAATAAATGTATATAAGTAAGAATACGGATTAAAACTTTTTTTAGACATACATTTCATTCAGAATTGCAAAATGTAACAACTGAAGAGTATCTGAAAATTTATCTCATTGAGGAAATCTCAAAGAAAACACATCAGCACAAGATTCACTGCTCAGACTGAGGCATCCAAAACTGTTCAAAACACAGCACAAAGACAGACATATCAGCACAAACAAGCCATGCAAGAAACATAAATGGATTTATCCAGTTGGATTGCTTAGACTAATATACTGAATAACACCAAACAAAGACAGAAAGAGAATGCAACTTCCTCCAAAATGAAATCTGCAAGATTTCTGTCAGTGTTTTTGAGACAAAGCACTCCTATAAATGACACACACAAGCTTGCTATTTTCTTAATGATTCAGAAGGAGACACAGTGGTAGACTGGTGGGAGTTATTTCTAACGGCAAGCAAGAATGTGCATCGCTTTCCTACGAGCCACAACTGAGTTACAATCTTATTAGGTGAATAACTGATTAAACACTTCAATAGATATAGATTTCTACCGTATTTTTTCACTTGTAACAGTAGCTCAGACACTGAAACAGCAAACGATAGGAAACCGAGCAGAAAATAATCTTTGGATTGGTGATTCATTTTCACGTTGACTTTAAAGAAAACAGCTGCTAAGTTCTTCCCTTTTTCGCTCTTGCACATAGAGATGAGCTCACTTCTTTCCAACTGATCACATGCCTTGTGGCAAAAGTATGCATACTAGCCACTCCTTATTTTCCTGTTGAAGTGGATTCTTCAAATTATTTAAAAAACTTTCTGATGTAAGTCAAGAGTTTCTACCTAGGAAGGCAAAACCAGGGTCACTTTTAATCCCTGTGAAGACTGTCAACCCTAATAAACCTACTAATAAAACTAATGCAAACATATCCTGAAGCAGATAAAGTGACTACAGTACAATGTCATTCTTTTTAGTTCATTTTCTAGCTACAAAAAATGAGCTGTGAGCTCACTGATATTTAAAAAAAAAAAAAAGTGCAAAAGTCAACAGAGCTAGTTTCAGAAAATACAGTTCGACAGGAAACCAAAATGAAGATTTTACTTATGTTGCCTGTTTGGCTTCCTGTCTTAATTCACATTTTGTGAGTGCCAGCACGCAGAAAATGCGACCATGATTTTGTTTCACAGTTTCAAAAGCTGGAGTTGCTTCAGTACTTTAAAGGATCTAGGCAGAACCTGCATCCAGCCTTGCTTCAGATACACTGCACAAAAGCAATATTTGACAAGTTAAGAACCAATCATTTCACAGACCTTTAAATCCTATCCATCTTGCTATACTGGAGAGCACCTCGTGAAGGGCACGTTACGAAGCAGGAGGTATTTTGCTTTATATTTTTTGACTTGTTTTGTTTTTATAGACAGAAAGCCAGCTGAGTGCATTTCTGCTTATCTTCCACAGAACTTACATGGGCAGCAATCTTTAGAGACAGATCAAGGACAACCCTTGCACTCGATCTGAAGCCCTGATCCTAAAATCAGATCTGCCTGAATGGACTTTTATTGACAATGTTTTATTAGCATGACTTCACTCCTGAATATTTCATAAAAATAGTACTTCCCACGATGCCATTTTAGGGGAAGAGTAAATTGTCACTTTAAAGAGAGATTTAAGAAGAAAGATTTGGAGGCAATCATGCATCGAGACAGCAAGGCAACTGCAGTCTTATGGACAAAAGCATTAGAAAAATTTATCTGTGAAATTCTAGCAACAGTACAACTAGTTTGATGCCACAATACGCAGGCAACAGCGACAAACATGTTTATAGTGTGAAGTGAGGAATGGCTGGCATGGTGAGGGACAAGGGTCAGCACAGAGAAGTTTGCAGAGCAGAAGATGAGAGGAAGAAGGAAGTCTTAAGGTGAAATAAAAGGAAATTAATGAAGACATCTGAAGCAGAGCCAATATAAGAGCTTAAGACTAGGGTTTTTCTAACAAGAGATATAAGAAAATCAGAGAGGGGCAGTATAAGGAGACTATGAGGGTGCATTATCAAAATATTGATTACCTTTGGATTTAGCAAAATCAAAACAGAGATCTGCGTTAAGTAAAAATCCATTACGCTAGCAAACCAGCAGATAAAGTTTTTGCACTCGGAGCAGGTATTTCTAACAGTTAGCTGAGGTGCATTCTGGATCAGTATCTTATTGGCCTGGCAACTTCTTGCAGGTACAAGATTGTTACTTTGATCTTGATATACTTTTTTTGCTACTTAATTTAATTGATCGTCCCACTGGATAGATTCAGGCAAATGGAATATCAGAAACACCTTTCTGCAGCCCAGGAGAAACATGTCTGTCAGTCATATGTGCAATAGTCTGTAATATCAAAGAAATTATAGCAATATAATAATAGCTATACCCAAACAGCTATGAGAAAAGCTGTATTCTGCTACTAGCAGCAAGTAAGTGGGTCAAAAAGGCATAATTTACATTTACTGAGTACAGCGCTAGGAGATTCATTTTATATGGTCCTTAGTGACAGATCTGGACCAGCAGAAAGGGTTTCTGAAAAGCCTGGGTTATGAGAGCTAACTCTAGAATGCATTTCCAGTTTAGCAGGCTCCGCATGAATCAGGAATCCCTTTTCACCTTCAGAAATTGATCTGCCTTCCTCCATTCCTATAAATTTATTATCCCTCATTTTGGATTATTTTCTTGGAGGAAAAAACAGTTTTTATTCTGAATAAGGCTTCTTGTATTTGCACAGTTTACTTTGGGGGACTTCTGAATTCAGATTTTCCATGAAGGTCTGTAACGTTAACTAGCTTCCATTCAGTTCTATTCTTCAAAAAAGCCTTCTGGAGCAAAGACTGAATTCAGACAAAGGCATTCTTGCAATAGAGCTATTGTAATGACAGTTAAAACATTGTTAAGACAATTATACCGTTACAAATACCAATAATTATATTTCATTTCAATACATCTTAAGATGTGTTTATCATCAGTATATATCTTTCATGTGCCATTTCTAATAAAAATTTAACATCTCACAATAAGCAGTTTCATATCCTTGTCTGGACAGCAAAATATTGTACTACTACAAACAAACAAACCAAAAAAAGTCTCGAATGGTGTCTGTATATTCCTCAGATACAAGGTTTCAGGAAGGAAACAGATTTCCTCATCCTGTTACTGTTCACAAACCGCCAAGATACCAGCCGATGAACTCTTCCCACACTGAGGGGCTACAGTAGCCTTTTATGTTATGAAGCTATAAAAGAGTGAACATGCTGCACAACTAAGACCATTAGGTTGACGCGCCAAAATACCAAAAAGCGTTCCTCCTCTAAGCAGCAGAAAGAACCACTTCACACACAAAATATCAAAGCAGTCAGTTATTAATGTTCAACTGCTGAAAGGTGAGGCACTTATGAAACAGCATTCAAGCAGCCTTCCTCTTCACTCAAACTGGAAATACTCCCTGCCAATACTTAAGTACGCTCTTCAGCCAGTTCAGAAAAAGACCAAGCTCTTCATTTCTACCTGGTGCATGAAAACAAGATGGTCACATATAAACTGAAACCCACGGGATAATAATTTTTCAGCTTCAGAAGAACAAAAATTGCTGTATCTTGAGTCAACCTAATTTTATGTTATACCTCATGCTACATTTAAAACCTAAACATTACATCAGAAGCATCCTTGAGATATCAAATTTAAGTTTTGAGTTTGCAGACCAGCGTTCCTATGGAACTACAAAATTATCTGCTTAACAGTAACTATTAGGGCTTCCATATTTACCATATTCCATTTTTCCCTGTATAAATAAAAATGTTTCCTATTTTCATCACTAAAAACAAATGAAAAGTAAAGGCTGTGTACAATGTACTTTAGAATGAAATGTCAGTATTTAATTATAAATATGTTGCTTATGTGTTGTTTCTTATTTGCATTATAGCAGCAGACAAAAGCTTCCATCAAAGTTTGGGATCTGCTGCTGTAAGTGCTATTTATGGAGCTAATAATATACAAAGTCCTTTTCCTGAATAGTTTACAAGACAGGAAGCAGCACTATCCCTCCTTTTTAGATGTAAAGCCAAGGCACAAAGACAGAGACTTACTCTGACAATGTATGGAGAACAGAAATACTAAGAAAGAATAAATGCAGAACTTAGGAAGTTTATTTTTTTTAAAGCTACAGTTTGAAATTATTTAAAATAAGAAAAGATAATCAACCATACCTAATAAAATTTAAGAAACTGGCTATACCAGATGTGCAACAAGACTTAGTGGAACCAGAATGCAAATTCAGAAACCTTAATTATAAAAACATTAACTTGAGAAAGCTATCTCTAGAGTATAGTTGGACATTTTCCCCCAGAAGTCCTAATCCCAGGACAGAAATGCTAAATGTTGGCTTTTTCTAAATAAAATATTCTTCTTACCACAAAGCTGTAGTTAAATGTACATACGTTCTCCTGATAAAATTGTTTAATAATGTTGATGAAATGTAATGATGATTGTTTTAACAGAGAATGTGTTTTTCACAACGAGTCATAAAATTCTCTGGTCAATAATCATCACAAAATGTTTCTGTACACTAGCTATACTGAACTACTATGTGCAGTCTTTGGATCACACAAACAAAATTATATCTTCTAATATGGACAGGAGTAGCGGAGAGAACAATCCCAATTTTTATTATGCTGCCTTTTTGTTTTTACATTAGAGAGAGATCCAGAAAATGCTTAGCATTCTTACTCTCCAGTCACTTTAGTAATATGGGAAGACATTCAGAATGTTACAGGATTAAGCTTTATGTTTGGCAAATTATGTTAATTAAGACATCCTAGTGACCATTGTACTTTTATCAAACATATTTGATAATTCTGTATTCCCTAATATGTATTTGAATTTCACAGTTCACAAGGCACCGTGTGTTTAAGTAACTAACCCTGACCACCTCTGCCTCCGTCTCAGCCAATAAGGAACACAAATCGTGGCAGTTACTTCATTTAAATGTAATTTTAACTACATGATACTTCATTTTGTAACAGAATATTGACTAAAATTAGCATTCTTCAAATGGATCATGTCTGATACCATGCTTTATTCTAAACAATTAAGCTTTCATTAAGATATCTTAAATATATAGTTAATAAAAACACAGAAAAACTCCTTCCCCAACATGTACAGAAATATCTTGCTGTTTCCTGAGCTTGTGCCCCTATGTTACTGTCATGCTCAAGAGCAACCTTGCTTTGGGAGTTGGTCATGTTATACCGTCACATACAGCTCTGAAACCTAAGCCATTTACTAGCCCTGCTCTGTCAAAACTTGAAAGCACAAAGATCCAGGATGATGATCGTGAGAAATAAAACTTTTAAAATAGCACGCAAAGGCTAACATTAGGTCCAAAACCACACAGCAATTGTGACCAGTCTTAAAAGAGAATGTATTCCTATCTTCCCACATATGTCCTGGGACTTCCTCTGACAAAATTTTAAAGTAACTGCTGAACCCTTGCCTGTACATCCTCTATTTCACAAGTTGCAACTGTAGCAGCACCACGCAACTTAGCCCACTTCGGATTCACCCGTCAAGGATTACAGCTGTGATAGAACTTAAGAAAAGATTTCCTGTCTGCTGTTCCCACTCTCCCCTGAGAGGTTAATTCACAACATAATGTCCTTCAGTCTCTGGAGAATATTACTGGAACAGTAGTTGTATTTAACACCCCTTTAGTCTTTGTAGTACAAAGTCTGTGACATGGTCCTCTTAGCCTGAATGCCTGAAAGTAAGTACTTCTGGTCCAAAGACTCTAGAACAGTTCTTTTAAAAAGGCCTGTTCAGCTTTTAAAACTTCCTTCCATGTGAAAGGACAGCTAGCCACAGACATACAAATTCCTTCCTCATGCAGGTCCTCTCTTGACTTTTTCTTCCTTCTCCCTTCTTCTGCATACTCTCAAAAATCCCCATCTTTGGATGCAAAGAGAAAGAAACTAAAAGCAGAGAGATCTGGTAAGACCACAAGTTTCAAGTTTGTTCAGGAATTATGAGTAAGTGACCGGCATTAAGACATTACAAAATCTCTATCTTTGACAGAAAGTGACAAGATAAATGCAGAGTTGAGGTATAAGTGACACATGTTATTTTAGATATTTTTGCAGACTTGCTGTCTTTTTTCCCCTGCGACATCGATAAAAAGTATATTTATATAAATACCTTTCCACATCTCTGATGCAATGTGTGGAGCCATAGGTGCAACCATAATGCAGAGTGTAGCCAAAGCATCTTCAAATTCTGCACTGTGGAGAACAAGAGGCTGAGAAGCTTGCTAAGCAAAAAAGCAGAAGGAAAAGAGAAAAAATATAAATATATATATTCCTGTGGGGAGAGAGAAGTAGCTTAGTTGAGAAGAAAATACAGTAAAAAATAAAAATCAATGTCTATGATCAGAATAGCATAATTTCATAATAAATTAGAAATCTACAAAAGTTTATGGAGAACTGAAATAGAAGCCACTGCAACTCTCGGTCATGGAGTGCTCTCTAACACTGTTATGAAAAAGATGTAAGCTTGGAGGCTAATCCTGAAAAAGCTGACAGGTCCTTAGGGATCTACTCTGGTACAGGGGCCTGGACATAGACCTGTGTGGATGACTGTGTCCCTGAAGAACATTTTGTATACTGCCACTTCTAGAAATACAATCTTGGATAAAATTAGAGCTCTCTGAGAAGAGGTGAAGTACTTGCATAAAAGAGTAAACCTGTGATGAGTGCAGTATGTTTCTTAAAGGGGTAAGTTTGGTTGTACAGAATCCCAAAGTGGTTTAAATAAAGCTGAATTTAATGCCAGTGAGGTTTTAGAACTGAAGGGAGGCTTGGGAAAGAAAAGTGCAAAGCAACCTTTTACAGTTAGATATTCAGATCGCTTTAGTAAAGATAACTGTCAGTTTCTTGGAAAAGACACCAGAGTGACAAAATCTGAACCTTAATTCCTTTATTTATTGTTTCATAATACAGAAGATGCAGCACTAAAAGCAGCTGAATAAGCTTTTTCTTTCTTTGCCTCTGTTTTGACCCTGAGAGATCACACCCCACGATAAGGGCAGTTCAGATTCTGTGTTTATTTTGTCATTTGCTTCTCTAATGAAACAGTACAGAAGAACATCAATATATGTCAGCTAAGGAGAATTATTTGGTGGGTGTGATGGACACTAGTTCCTGTCTACTAGAAAACTGTCCAAAATCAGTGATTTCTTTGACGCAGACTACAGAAGAGCTCTCAGATGATGACTTATCACTGATACTATTGAGGTCAGTGCAAACTGCATTTGAGTAAGTTTTAGTAACTACTACCTGCTTTCTATTTTTAAATTTCATCCACCTCCCCACTTCCTCCTTTCAAATGGGACTGAAAGAAGTATCAACATGTTATAAAGAAATTTGTTCTTGAAAGATACTGACATGACAAAGAAGATAGTGCAGTGTTCAAACATTTGGCTGTCTGTATGACACTGGTCTTTTAATATTCACCCATCACCATCTACCAGCTCAAAATGCATATGAATCACCTTCCCAACACCATACAGTCTCCCAGACTTATGTTATTTCAATTACACCACTTGTGCCTGTCCTACTTTACTTTTTGTTAAGTTACTTGAATTTGTCAATAATCTCCTCAGAATCTATAGCGTATAAGATGCTATTTCAATAAAAAGTTGGAAAATCCCAATTTTTAATTTGATTTCTCGTCTAGATCATGTTACATTTATATGTCTGAAGGATTGCTTAACCAGATGTAAAAGCAGTAATAAAATATAAGATAACAGCTTATTATACTTGATCTATCACCCCTGGCTGACAAACAACATAATGATCTAAACTAAAAATACTACAAGCAGAAGCTATTTGTACGTTTGTTTTAAAAGGGGAGTTTGCAAGCTCTATTACTAGCAAACAGTTCAGTGGTGAAAGCATTCTTCTTTGAAGAATGTAAGATTATGTGTGATTTTCCCTGTAAAGAGTAACTTTTTATCAGTATGTTTAGTAATCCTATAATGTGCTCCTATATGTAACTACCTATGCAACTGGTTTAAAACAAAAGTGAACAAAGAACAGAACAAAGCAAAAGGTATCCTTTTGAAATTTTAGGATGCAGATGTAAACAACAGAACCTATTGGCTCTAATACTTTCAGACTCTTCCTGGAAAACACAGTACATTCAGGGGTTACAGGGATACTAGAATGCACTTCTTCTGAAATGAGTAATTCAACGTAAGCCTATGAGGCTCCAAAGTCAGTAGCAAGGGTAATGACAATAAGTAACTTTTGGTATGGCAGACTCAGTTCAAGCAGCTCTTGCTTTGTATTTAGACATATATGATCAGGGATTGAAAGATACACACCTTCATTCATATTGCTTACTTACATAGAGTATGTTACTGAGGCTCATCAGCCGAGAAATAGCTGCATTGAACAGATGATCCTTTGTGAAATACTCTGTTACCTGGTTGAATTAAAGAGAAAGAAAAGTTCTGTCACTATTTACTTAAAATTCTCAAACATGGAATATTGGGGTTTTAAATGAAAAATAGTTTTTGCTAATCAATTCCAAATTGTGAAATATGCCTATCTTAACTCTCCCATGGCAATCACCTCAACATCATATCATCTATCATATCACATCATTTATACAACTATGTGTGTGTGAAAATAAGAATCATGTAAAAAATTCAGTTGATCAGCATTGTTTCAAAATTTTAAAAGTTTTAATCAATGCCAATTAGAATTGTGTATCAGCAAACACCTTCTTTGTCCTTCAGTAAGATATCTTCCCTTTGTTCCCATAAATAGTGTTCATACGTGTAAATCCTGTAGTGCCAGTGAAAGCTCTTTCATACATAGCAAGATCACAATTCAAAAATCCACTTAAAGACCTAGAAGGTCCCTGGCCACAGAATTTAAATCAGGATAAATTTCTTTCTGCAGAAAAATATTTTAAGTTAATTTTACAGGTATTTATGTCTCCTTCTGAGTCTTGCATAATTGAATTGACACTAATCACAGCATAAGATTTAACACAGAACAGGTTAACAATTAATTCAATAATAAAAATTTTTAGAATGTGCTAATATATTTCTCCAACAATTTTTTTCACTTCACATGAAACATGCAGCATATCTGATAATGAGGTGTGAAACAAGCAGATTTAAAAGGGATGATCTGCATAACTCACCTATAGCTTTATCACTGGAAAAAGCAGTTATTCCAAACTCAGACTGAAACCCAGGCATTTTAATGCCATAACACTTCATCCTTCAAATGAAGCACACAGCAGAGAAACTTTGCCAATCCAAACCTTACTATTTTGCAGAAGAGTTGTGTCCCATGGAATTCACAGGTAAATAAAATTACTTATACAGAAAATATTTTAAAGAATATTTTATGAGCTACTCATGTGGAAGAAACATTTTCCTCCAACAATGCTGTAAGTTGAGCGTACAGTTTTAGCAACAGCAGCAACTTATTTAGTCATTTACAAAGTACTTAAGTGTTTCTTTTAACCTCAGAAATCACCAGATTCTTCTGCTCCCAGATCTTTCTGGCTTCGGCCTTCTGTTTCTTACTCAGAAGCTCAGGATTGGGCACAGTTCCTGACGTCCTCGCTTCAGTAAGTTTGGTTACTAGGCTCCAGAGGCGTGTCTGCCATCTCTGAACACCCGGCATAGCATCAGCTGAATTTAATGAAGAATTGCAAAAGCAAACAGATTTCAGTTATGATGAATGAAGCCAAACAGTTAAAGAGAAGCAGAATGGAAACTGTACTCTGGAGTTTAACATTAAAAAAACCCAATATTGTGCATTAAAAATGTCATTGCAATTAAAAATATATTTTAAAATAATGCTGGGTTGCTTTTATGGAAAGGAATCGATATAAAACAAAAGTATTTTCTGCAATGACTTCAGATCATATATATATATTAAAAACTTTTGCTAAATCTATAAAATAACCCAATGTTATGTCAATGTTAGAATGTTCATCTTATGTTTTAATGACTCTAGAAAGCAATCCTTTTACATGCTTTCATCTTCCAAACTCATGGAAGAATACATACATACATACCTATATGGGCATACACACACATGCATAGGTACATACATATGTATGTTTTTCAATGGAGAAGCTTCTTCTAAACTTTGATTTTAAAAACTACATATACTTTTGTTGCTACAAAGATGCTACCATGCTAATGACTATAGGCCCTGATCCTTGGGACCATCTTTCCAACACAGCTTAGCTTGGAATGGAGAGATTATATAAGCTGTCCACTCTATCCTACAGGCATCAGTCCTGCTACATGGCTGCTCTAAGAATGTGTTTGCGTGACCTAGGGAGGATGGTACAGAGAGGCTCAAGCTGGTGCTGCTCACGGCCAGTTCCTCCATGTGATGTGGTGCAGAGTGAAGTGAAATGAAGCTATGGCATGAGGTGCAGCACTGACATGGCTTTACCACTTTCTGTTCCAGATGCATGGGGTTTCCACCAGCCTGCACGCCACTACATCATGCTGCACTGCACAGTGTCAGCACCTCCTAAGATATTCTAATGGGCAAGGGCCTTCAGTTCTGCTCCAGCAAATACGCTTGAGAAGATGATCAAGCTTACTACTAAAACTGGGAGAAGTTAAAAAAACAGAAGTGATTGTAATGCACAGGGATTACCTGTCTGACTGCACTCGATGAAAGACTTCTGCATGTCTGAAACAGTAAAATACAGTCTCACTGATGATGTCTACATGACCCTCTCTACATGACTGGGAGTACGATGCACTTCCCAAACTTTCCACCTCCTGCTCATATGAGAAGCTCATAGATCATCTAGATGCTGTAGGGTTGGTGTTATTTGGACTACCATGGTGTAATAAGCTGCTGGGTAAACTTGGCCACATCCGGTCCTGGACACTCTGGAAGACTGCCTGCCCGCACCAGGGGATAGGGGAGGCAGGGAGAGAACAGTGTGGGACTCTGCTTTCATGCCCACTATTGAAAAGACAGTGAATCTAGTCTGAACAGCGATCCTCAAAAGGTGGTCACACCACATCCAGGAAAAGGATCATGGCAACTGCGTACCAGTATATAATACTCTCTCAATAAGACAATTTCCCATTTAGTTTTTTGATTTCTGCAATATAAAAATTAATTATTCTGTTATCATAAAGAAATACAGGCCAGAGTTTAAAGATGATGTATAGAATCATTTTCACATGCTTTCTTCTCCATTTTTTTTTCCCTAGAAGTATCTTTAAGGCTGCTAACATCTTATTGGGTTCAAGTTTTCCAATACTCTTTTTTCAAGATGTGACCCAGCAAAATTTTCCTTTGTATTTCTCAGTTGCTAAACAGCTTTGTGTGAATGACTAAGTGCATTTTTCCTAGCATTATACCTACCTGTGCTTAGCTTTCTTAAAGAATATTTTAGTACAACCACCAAGCTCTAGTAATACTTTGCAATTAACACTTTGCACTCAGGATTCTCACACTAATTTCATTATTCCATTTTCAAGATGGAAAAATACAGCAAAAAGGTTGTGGATCACTGAATTAACTGCTTCAGTGGGAATCATGCACCTGTATACCTTCAGGGACCCAGGAGTTACAGCCTGATTCCAAGCAGCTGGGTTTTTAAGAGCAATTACCTTTTCATATGCCTAGTTTTGCACTGTTGTGCTCAGAGGGTGACAGAAAGCTAACAGAGAAAAGTCATAAAGCCCACTCCTCAAGTACATACTCACAAAAGTGAAGTAATTTGGAAATGAACACACATGCACATGTAAAGGGTGACGGATGACAACTGAAATAATGCTTAGTACAGACTAAACAAAGCAGCAAGACGACAAAAGAAAGAAGAAATGCATGTTTTTTAAACCAGGTATGAAGTGTTTTATTACAGCCTTAGGCAGCAAGAGAGCTGCATTGAAATGTATGCTCCAAGTCTATATTAAAATGTGTGACCCATGGTAGATAATAAATAGAAATTAAAATTAAGAATTATTAGTGTGTCAAACCACATGATGGCAGTAAATAAGTGTATATAAGGGTAAAACTTCTAAATAATATCTTGTTCAAAGGTAGAACTAAACTCACAAAAGCATGTCATGTGTGTACATCTATTAGTTATTGTGAACTCTGATTATCTTTTTTACAAGATTCTTCCAACTCATATTTCTTGGTCCATCTTATAAAAGCCATTGCATACATGTGTAGATAAAAGAAAACAGTTTAAAATTGCAAAGTCTTATCTGGAATCTGACATGATGAAAACAAAGCATCTTAAAATAGAGAAAACAATCTTAAAATAATCGTTTTCAATCAGTCTATTATAACCAATCAGAAAATGAGATCCAGGCTTTACACATTTTCATTATTTCAGAAGAAAATACTGATGTAAAAGTGCTTTTCATACAGCTAGTTTTAGCTTGAAAGAGGCATTGTAACATGCAGTCCATTGCAACAATCTTGCAAGCCTCCCTCTCAGAGACAGTTGTGTTACTCACTTTTTAAAAAGAAACAAACACTAACCTTATTATACCAGTTTTCTGATTCAATTGTACTACAACTTGAGCAAATGGATTTGTATTTATCTTCTGTTTAAAAAAAACCCACTACATAAAACAACAGAAACAGTCTGACTTACTTTTAGCATCCCACAAAATATCTTGTTCTGGAGGAGCTGCAAATAGAATGTAAAGACGTATGGTATCAATACCATACTCTTTCTTTAATTCTTCAGGGTCTATTCCATTGTGCTTAGATTTGCTCATTTTTTCCCAAGTGACTTGGATCTTCTCACCAGTTTTTAGGTGAACTGGTTCAGTCCCTAAATATTAACACACAGAAAAATATTAAAGCAAATTCTGTTCATTTGTAACAGCAATAGATTTTGTTCTCTAAGGATATCAAGAGACAAGAATTTCTATTTTAGGGGGCGGTTCCAAAGAGTTTAAAGAGGAAAAACCCATTATAAAAGCAAAATCCTTTTCCCTCCAAAAATGTTCCTACTTTCATATTTTACCACAAATAGCATCCTAGGTTTATAGGTTTCAATTTCAGTAAGTTATCCTGATAAGAAACCGCCTTATGTTGCATGCATTCAGGAACAGGGAGGGAGATTTACACTGATACAGGTATACCCAAGCAAAAACACCTGCTACAGACAAGCCCTAGCTTCTCTGGAAGAATACAGGACTGCAGGCAGAAAATGTATCATTTTTTCATACTGGGTTTGTATGCAGGAGAAGAGCAGTGATAACAAGGTAAGTGAGAGGAGCGTTTAAGGGAGGCAAGTACGACCAAGCCACTCTGGTTGCTGCAGCCCCTCAAAGGCTGCTGATCCATGTCATACTGTAAAAGTACTGGAAACAGCTGGAGAAACAGTACTTCTTTCTATACCTATGATATTTATGCCTAGCATCTACTGAATATACCAACAACCATGTTACCTGTTGCAATGGTGTTTCTGTAGGCTGTCTGTTTGCTGGGACTACTAGCTCCATTCAGCAAGATGCTGAGCACCTTCTCGACAAAACCAGCTTCCGATCCTTTGGACTCAGACTATACTCAAGTCAAAATAATATCATAGTACTGCTTCTGTGTTTGGTTGCAATTGAAAGCCACTGGATTATAGCAGTGTCTCTGTTTATGGACTTGGCATTAGGCATATGAATCCAAAGCTCACAGAAGCTGTTTTCTAGTTTAAATATTACAAGGATTCATTTTTCTCTGGTGCATTTTTCCTGCACTGTGACTTGTACATCCTTTTTTACTGAAGTAGCCTCTGACTTTCTGGGTGCACCTGTGCTGGTTTTCCCACACAGTCTCTTACCAGTGAGATCAATCTCCTCTCTCTTCAGATACTGGCCTGTTGTTGTTAATCTGAATGTTTGATTCTTGATAAGACCTTGAACCAACAGCTTATGGAAAGGTTCCCTAAGGAAAGAAGGAAAAAGAAACTGGTCTGTCAAAATTAGCTGTCAAAAGCTCCTTCTATGATAAGCCTCAGATGTTGAACAAATTAGGCACAATTATTTAATGAAAGAAGAATTTTAAGTTGACTATATATAAAAGGCTGTCACCTATGAAAGTCAGAATACTTTCTGCATTTATTCATGATGGCTAGTTGACAAGTATAAATATTTATCTGTATTCTGCACTCATTCCTGAATCCTGATTTAGTACTCAGTTATTCTAACATCACTATTCAAATAAAAATACAGATAATACACTAAGATTTCTTGTCAAACTGTGCAAGTCCACTAACATTAAACTAAATCCCCATTTGTAAAAGTGTTCAAATACTTGGCCTGAATTCCTTACAAATGTATAATTCTAACTTCTCTCCGAGGATCACGACATTTCCAAAAAAATTTCATAGCACATTTCTTTCTATAAATTGAGAAGATACAGTTTCTTGAACAAACATAAGCATTTGTACGCCTTGCCCTTTGCAGAACTAGCCAGCAAGGCCTAGTTATAAGAAAAAAAGAGTACACTAGAAAATTGCAATGCTAGAAAGTTCACATGTCAGTGGACCAATTTATTTAGCATCTGAAATATTAAAACATAAGTTTTCTAGTAAAATCTGCATCAGGAAGAGTGAGTTATGAGACGTGTGTATGATGGAGACAAACAGAGCCTTAAAAGCACCAAAACAAAGGGCAGTAGTACACTCAGCAAGAAATAAATTCTAAGTAAACACTGCTCTGGTTGACAGATACACTATTGCTCCCACTCTCTTTCAGCGATCTTACATTCCTGATTCATTGATTCAGATGGTTGTCATTGTTTTCCCTGAAAAAAGTCAATGCAATTCATCTGCAGAGATTTCGGTGCCCACTCGATAGGTCAGGAAGGCAAGGCAGTTGTGGTGGCCACACCAGGAACACTATTGGCCAGGGAAGGGGTACGGAGCCAGACCCAGCAGGCGTGGAGTCTGGGGAATCCTCTCCACAGATCCTCAGCTACAAATGCTTTGGGGACCATCATTCTGGAGGACTTGCTTATCAGTGCTGGCTACTACTGACCTGTAAACCTCCCTAACACGGGTGCTCAACATTAAGTAATCTGAATGATCCCTCACACTTCCACTTAAGGAAGTTCCAAATATCTACCAAAATACACTTACATACAAAGGATGCATCACTTGTATTTACATATTTTTCAAAAAGCTACAATAAATCCATCCATCTAAAGAAGAAATGGTAAAAATAGCATCTGTATTTTACTTCGCATATAAAAAGGCATAATCCAAAACTACTCAGTTTTCTGGAGTCAATTTAGTATTTTACATTATTATTAAATATAGAATATACAATAATTTATCACATGATTTAGAACATAGTAATTTAATAATACAGTAAAATTGATTTATGCATTTTTTTAAAATGAATTAAAGCCAATACCTTCCAATTGCTGTTCTTTAAGCACTTTTGATGACCCTGAACTAAGGAGATATTTGAAAGAAAATTGGGAGAGAGAAAGCAACAGGCTTCATACTTTATCTTCAACATATTCCTGCTTGAACAAGAGCTCTCTCCCTTGCATATTTTGCATACTCCTAAATATTGGGCAAGTAATGGCACATAGTGAAATCATTCAGTGTCTACAATACTATCCGGTTTTATCAACAATATGAAGTAAGAGTAACAATCCAGGCATCTCTATAAACATTTTATGAACAGTATTTCATAGGTTGCCTGCAAAGTTCCATCACTTAGAAACAAATTAAAGGAACTTAGGGAGATGAGAGTTGAAGTCAAATTTAGAGAGTAAAAACAAGAAACCGTATTTTAAAAGGAGGAGGCAATGCAGTCTCAAATAATTATCTTCTGAGTCAATAGTAAAATGAAAAATCCTAACCAAAAGCCTTGTCATTCTATCATCAACAAAACGAGTGAAAAAACACTTCAAGAGACAGCAAGCGTTGTTTTACTCCACAAACTGAAGAAATTACAAAGAGGAAGAATAAAAAGATTTTTTTCTCCTGTCATTCAGCACTTCAATCTAAGATCTAAAACAGTTATTAAAACAGTTACATCTGTTGCTATCTAAAAAAATAAAGCTAATGAAATAGCCAGAACATCAAAATCATACAACACTCCCAACTGGAAGCAATTTTTCAAGGAACACGTATCTTTAATGACAAAAAGTTAGTTCAGATCATATGCCAAGTTATTAAAAGTTGAATGTAGGAATGAACATTTCCTATTTTTGTTTATGCTGACAGAGGCTATAAAAATGCAATACAAAATACATTACCAAGTATGGGGGGAAAAAAATACACGTTCCTAGTGCGAGACCGCAGAAGAATGGAGAAATGCCCAAAATGAGAAAGGCAGAGCCCGTCTAATACACACAGGGCTCAGAAACAAATGTAGCCCTGCACCGGGTTTCTGCCAAGCCGCTGAACAGTTTTGCTGGTGCTGTGATGGCTCCATCTCACGGTCACATGCAGAGTTACACTTTAATTTACGTTAACAAAACCGCACACCTACAACCTTCCCCTCCAAAGAAACGTATTGGCTGCTTGGCTATGGAAGGGAACTGCAGAAAGATGCCACAGCACATCATACCCAATACAACTCTGATCTAAGCACTGCAGCACAAACTCGTGGCCTGACATTACAAATACCTCCTGAAACAACTGAAACAGCTATGTTCAGACAGGCAGACTTCTCCAGCACAGCAGACAAAGAGGTTGCCTGAGTTTCTTTCAGTGCTCAGTCGCATTTCAAATTGTAAGCACGCTGGAACGGGATATGCCTATGTCTGCCCGCGAAGTCTGTCTGTACCCATGCTGCAGCATGGTCACTGGGGCCTCGTTTGTGTGCAGTTTTTGATCATGCTGTATGTCAGGTGGGACCCCACCTGTGAAGTCCAGCATCTCACAGAAGGATCAGCTGTGACAGCCAAGAGGTTTTCCAGCTTTTCACTAACTTTCATACACAGGTTCATCTCGATGATAAATAATCTCTCCCCACAGGAGCATGCGCTGGCTAGAGGGGCGAGCGTGGCTGGCAGATCAGCAAATCCTGCTCCGTGTCACGTCCTCAGTGCCCAGGTTCTGCTCCGGGCAAGGCAGGCAGTGGGACTTCTGCTACAATTACAAATGACCTGGCTGGAAGGACTCTGTGTAGCCTGCAACACTGATAAACAGTGGACTCAGAAGAAGGGCAGGGAACTTGCTGAATATATTCACATCCCACATCTTTAAAAAGGCTGAGAGAACCCAGTATCATGCCCTAGAGTTCAGATAAGACCTTGGTCAGACAATGTCAGCTCAGTTCGGAATCTCGTGAAACCTGCACTTAGCTCCATCTGCAACAATCTGGCAATCCTGTAGAAGGCCAGAGTAAAAGTGATTTTAGGGGGGAGATCATTTTATGCAGAAAAAAGAACACTCTACTTTCGATTTTATACAGTCAATATCTGAGTGCTTTTTATTTAAAAATCAACACTGAAGTCCCAAAAGAACTTACTGAGGCTCTAACATCCTCCCTCTACAGAAAAACTCCCCTTTACAGAATAAACTACTTCTGCCACACAGATATCTTCCATCATTTTGTAAGGCAGCTATGTAAAAATAGTGCCTTCTTATGCAACAGATTTGTTCTCTGTCACTCAAATCTGCTGACTTAATGGCAACAATAAGCTTTTTTATTGCTTTCTAATCCTTCAGGCAGAACATGCTGGATTCCATTTACACTTCTTCATCAAACAGAACTGATTACTAAAGTCTCGGGAAGAGCCAAATTCTGTGTAACTCATACTTGCAATAATATGGTTGAGCAGGTGTAACTGAGGGTGTCAACGCATCCACCACAGTGGATTAAGCTGGAAGAGATGATGTAGTTGCTAGCCCCAGCTGCCTACCTGGCCCCTCTCCCAGCGATGGTGACAAGCGGGATTGCTGGCTGGCTTGTGAATTAATTCCAGAATTGTTGCAATTTACAGCCCAGAATATTAAGACAGAATGACATCAACTTGGGCTTAATCTGTTGTCACATGTATCCATACCCAGAGGGTGCTATTTATTCTACCTTGTAAGTATTCAAGAAAACGAGCAGCTCCTCCTACTATCTCCAATTCAACTCATTAAAAGAAAGAAATAGAGAAAGAAATCATGCTCCCTCTTCAGGGGAGATTTAAACTACGATTATACCTTTTATAACAATTTTAGATGCCTACAAACATTGCATTTTCTATGAAAGCATGTGCAATGACTGTAAATGAATGGCTATATTTCTATTATAATGCATATCATACATGAAGAGGACAGTGTAGGTTGCTTTGAAAATCCAAACTACAAAATTTTGAACTTTCATTTTCAGTCTCATTACTATAGTAACAGCCATTAGTACAGAAATAAAGACTACCAAGAAAAAATTCAATGGATTTGAAAGTCAGAGGGTAGGAGCCAAACAATGAAAACTACTATGAAGAGAACCTATCAAGAGGAAAGATTAGTATAGATTTGTAGGTGCATCTCAAAATTTGTCATGGTACCAGTTAACACCTTAAATGGTTGTAGCACTCATCAACTGAGATGTAGCAGAGTTTTATTAGTCTAATCAGTGAACAGACAAGAGCTAGTAGCGCAAGATTTAAAAATCACAAGATAGGAGTGTTTTTTATCCTTTTAATAATTTTCCCTTGCAGCTGTGAGTCCCACACCATGATTTTATGCTTTATAACAACAGGCTTGTTGTGTCTAATCACCTTTTTTGGATCTCTCAGACCAGTCCTAGAGCAATCCTAATAAAAGACTGAACAGAAGTGGCTTCTGACAAATGTTAAAACAAATTTCTAACATGCAGTAATATTTACAGAGGACTTTGCAATTTCCATATAAAAACGAAATCCTAATTTGACTTCACTGTTTAGAAGCATCTAACGCTTTAACTTGTACAGAGCTAAAGCAAGCAGACAATTTTATGCATGATGATGTATCTGTTACAGTCATCCTGCATTCTGAACACATACACAAGCAGTACCAACAACAGACCGTAAGGGCAAAGCCGTAATGTTTCTTGACATGTGCAACAGTTCCTAAGATCATATATATCCTCAGAGGAATTCTCTACAATCTTGCAAACTACTTTTACAGAAAGCAATTTTGATTTTCTCTGCTATTGTCACTAGACATAGTCAACATTTCCTGTGTACTTTTAAACTGACGTTAGCCAGTTTTCTTCTGCAATTTACCTTACTTAGACCAGTCTACACCACACAGCTTTCGTGGTGCAGCTCTGTCACAGCAGACTGAACAACACACATTCCAGATTAACACTGCTATAAAAATCACCAAGTTTTAAAATAACACAGGTTGGAAGGGACCTTTGGAGGTCATTTAGTCTAACGCTCAGCACTGTGCAGAGCTAACTTCAAAGTGTGAGCAGGCTGCTCAGAGCCTCACCCAGACGGGTTTTGAAAATATCCAATGATGGAGATGCCATAATTTCTCTGGTCAAACTGTTCTAGTTTCTGAGAACCCTGGAACATTTTTTTCCTTCTATCCAGTTGGACCTTGCTGCAATCTGTGTCCGATGCCCCTTGTCCTTTCTCTGTACATCTCTGAGAAGAGCCTTGTTCTGTCTTCTCTATAACCCTCCTTTAGGCAACAGTAGACTGCAATAAGCTCCTCTCCTTAGCCTTCTCTTCTCTAGGGTGAACATGCCAAACTCCCTTAGCCTCTCCTCGTCTGACACATGCTCCAGCCCCCAACCATCTCTGTGTCCCTGTGCTGGACCCTTTCTAGTTTGACAATGTCCCTCACAATGGAGGCCCCAAAACACAATATTCCAGATGTGACTTAACGAGTAATGAGCAGGGGAGAACCATCACTGCTGGCCATACTTCTGCTAATGCAGCGCAGTATACTGTCGTGTACTGCTAATGTTCAACTCGCTGTCTACCAGGACTACCAAAGCCCTTCTCTGCAGGGCTGCTCCCCACAGTCAGCCCCGGTCCCCGCTGCTGCAGGGGGTTATTCCATTCCAGGTACAGGACTCTGCATTTGTCTTTGATGAACTTCACAAGATTGCTGTCAGCACTTTGACAAGTTGGAGGAGCAAGTCCGAAGTCCTTTGCATGGCAGCAGCCCTGCCATCCAGAGTGTGAGGGCTCCCTGCAACGCGGTGTTCCATGAACTTGCGGAGGGTGCATTTTGTTGCATAGTCCAGCTTGTTGATGAAAATGTTAAAACACAATTGGCCTCAGCAGTGACCCCTGAGGAATACCACTGGTAACTGGCTGTCAGTCAGACTTTGAACCACTGACAACTACCCTTTGTGCCTGATGGTCCAGACAATTTTTCCATCCTCTTTGTAGTCCACCTATTCAGTCTGTATCTCACCAGTCCAGCTGCAAGAATGCCATGGGAGACATTGTCAAAAGCCTTACTAAAATCAAGGTAAATGACATGTAATGCTTTCCTCTGACCCAGAGCCAGTCATCTCATCATAGAAAAGAGTCAGGTTAAGTCAGGCACAATTTCCCATTTTTAAACCTGTGGTGGCAGTTCCCAGACACCTTCTTCCCTTCATGTGTCTGAAAACTACTTCCAAGTGGATTTGTGTCATAATCTTCCTGGAGGTCTAAGGTGAGGCTGACCAGCTTGTCAGTACATTGGATCATCCTTCTTGCCTTTTCTTGAAAATGAGTAAGACATTTGCCTTCTTCCAGTCATCAGGGACATCCCTGGATTACCATGACCTTTCAAAAATAAAGAGCAGCCTCACAATGATACAGGCCAGCTCCTTTAGCATCTTTGGATCTGAATGTGTCTGAATATTTAAGCTGCACCTAACTCAATCCTATTCTACAGGGGGTAGCTCCTCTCTCCCTTAACCTCTCCTACTAAGGCACAGACATTGACAGCAAAGGCCAAGGCAAAGACTGTCCTTTGTTACTAGACTATTAGTCCCATCTAGCATTGGGCCAATATTTTCCTTGGTCTTCCTGTCAATGTAACTGCAGAAACCTTTCCAACTGCCTTCCCATTCCTCACCAGTTTCAAATCTAGCTGAGCTTTGGCCATTCCTAATCGCATCCCTGCCCGCCCGGGCAATGCTTCCACCTTCTTCTACGGGTAGCCCATCCCTGCTTCTGCTTTCCATGCACTTCTTTTTAAGTGTTTGAGCTTACTTGGGAGGTGTCCGTTCAACTATGCTTGCTTCCTCATTTTCTTGCACATCAGAGTGGACCATTTACTTTGCAAGCAAACCTTCCCTTCCATGTGGTCTCAGTTAATAATGACAATACTTCAGCGAATGCAGTTAATGTTGGTATGGGAGGTGGAGCAACTACACTAGCAGGAGAATTTTTTGTTGTGTGTTGCAGCTCCACTAGATGGCTCATAGATCAGCAGAGTAAAGCCTTTAGTAGCACGGAAAAGCCTGTAATTGCTTACAAGGATAAGCTCTGAATTACTACAAGGAATAGTGCCTATGGTAGAAAGGACTGGCTTCTGGAGCCCCGGATCCTCATAGAAAGAACTGCCTTCCTGCTGCAGCTATACAAGCTAGAGACCACAGGGTAAAACACAGGTACAGAAATCTCCACATCCAAACTATTTTGCAGGCAAGAATCAGTAGTGGAAACAGCATCACCTGTTTTCATCAAATGATTATGAAATGGGGAAATACTCCAACAGCCCCATTAACTACTCCATCTTTTTCTGGTGCACAGCTACTTAAATTCTAATTGTGTAGCAAAACCACTACACTCAAGAGAGCTCAATGCCATGTGTAAGTAAGTTCCTCTTTCACATCATGCTTTCAGAGAGGATACTAATAAAGCATGAATGCACAGGAGTTGCCAACTGAGAAATTATTGAACAGCTATTCTCATGGAATCACTTATTTTGCACCTGTATCTACTCAAATCTCTCTGCTGATGGGAGAACACAGCACAGGGCAGTATTTCACGCTTGGGTTATTCTGACACTAATACCTTCCCAGCTGAGGCATTCCTGTGATTGATGGCATTTTGGGGTATAAAGGGCAGAATTTCAGTGGATACGGGGCCAGCCAGTTGAGAACTTAACTGAGAGAACAAAGAACAGAAGGTCAAATGACTCTCTCTCCTGCCTCAAACTTTACCCCTAACCAAAGGAAAGGATTATGCATCAGCAACAGGAGTAGTACAAGTAATCAAATAAAAATATAAATAGCACAGAAACATACTACCTTTGCTTATCAAGAACTATTTTACACTGTTCAGCTCCAATCCTTCAGTGAATTACAGAAAGGCTTAGTTTTCTACATATGCATGGTTCCTCTGAAATTAATGGTATTAACTGTGCAGGAAGTTACCTAATTTGAAATAATAGTGCTATTCAGAATGCCTGGTTACTAGCTTGATGCAAGCTTTTGCAGGCTGAAAAATCTACAGCAACGTTTTATCACTTGCTCTGAACCAGTTAATACTCATGTAATACAAATGTTACATACATACAGGAAATGCAACATTCTGCAAGAAACCAAGTATTTAGCCAAGACAGACAAGCCAGAAAATTCAGGCTTATTCAATGTAATGTTCAGCCATCACAAAATTTTCCACTAATGCTCCTGTTATCTAAATGCAGTTTAAATGATTTTTTTCTAGAAATATGTAATACTTACTTGTGTTTGGTCATCTTTAGATCATGGCAAAAATGACTGAAAAATCTAGCATAAAATAAGTGCATAACTGCATGCTCCTTTCCTCCGATGTACAAATCCACAGGCATCCAATAGTCAGCCAAGTCATTATTAAAGGGCCTGAAAAACACAATAATAGAAAAAGACAGAGAAAACATAATGTAAAAAAGAAAGATCAGCTCTACTGAAGTAGCTCATCATACTTGGCACCACTGTTTACTGAGAGCTACACATCTACTGAAACTTTTAATACTTGATCTTTTTAATTTTCAAGTGATATTTCTACTAAATTATATACAAAATTGTAGTCACCACTGAGAAACAGATCCACAAAAATATGATTTTCATGTATTTTAGATGTGCAACTAAAATTTCACCTAATCACTTAAGAAAGCGATGAAAATATTTGCCTGCTCTTTAAAGCATTTTTTCGGAAATAACGTGTAGCTACCCTTTGAATTTTCTAGTACTTACAGATATCAAATTTTTCATAAAAATATATTACTATTAGAGAAGATGAAAGACATGCCCATTTAAAAACACTTGATTTTTTTTTAATTGGAGGTTTGCATTGTTGCCATTAGGGGGCAATGTAACATCTTGTCATAGCTCTTGTCATTCTGAAGAGTCAGATGGGTCTTTACTCAAACTGAAGGATGCTCTGTGGATTTACAATAAACACTGGATGACATTTAGAGCATATTTACTAAGTTATTGGAGGCAACCTGCACGGTTTATTAGCATTGCAGACTGCTTCATTAAATATCGCTATGTCTCATGTAACAGCTTCCTGCCTGCAAAATATCATTTCAATATATGTTGTGTTTCAACGTACATTTTACATTCCCATTCTAACAAATTTACCTGTTTCATTAGCTTGTTTATTTCATCTGTAATTTTTATATTACTAACACTTCTTTCTTCACAGCTGAACTCAGAAGCAAACACTGGATCTGAAATTCATGTCTATCATGGAACAAGCTAAAACTTACTGTTGCACGCAGGATTTCAAAATCAACAGAAAACTTCTCCCAAATTCTAGGTGTTTGAAATATGAATTATAAAGAGTTTATGTATATGCATCTTGGCTTAAAAAAAGAAAGGAAATACCAAACAGATCTAGTAATCTAGTATAAAAGTCTGAAATTCTTATTTCAGTATAAAACAGATTTAACTACACTGAGCTTGTTACTTTGACAGCCTGACATTACACCTGACTGTGTCATCTTCAGCTTCTGGAAAAGCCCTTCTTGTCCACGCACAAAAAAAAATATTTCAACCTGTCATTGGGGAGAAAGCATTCTGCATAATGCAAGACTACTAAAAACTTATTAAAGTTAATATGAAATGTGTCCAGAGAAGAATTTTCATTTGTTTAACTGAACTAGCACTGCCAGTATCAAAATATAATTTGTCCAGCTATACTTAAATCTCTCTGCATAAATATGTACCCAGACACTGCTCTGGGGAAAAAAATAATATAAATAATAATAAAAAATCCCCAAACAGCCCTCAGTGTGGTATCAATACCTCAAAAATGCAACTCTGTCTTCCTCTGACCACATACAAGCACTGTTCCATTAACTCCTCTTTGCAAAAAAAGAAAAAAAACAAGAAAAAATACCTGCATATTTTACTGTCTTATCTCATATAAAAACAGGCAGCCAAAACAGACATATAAATGGCCTTCTTGATGTGGCCTTCTCAATGAAGCGTCTATGTTGTATGTATATGAATAGGTGTTACTTGGAGGTCATGAATTTAAAATGGAAACGTCAATAATTAAAACAAAATAGATCCTACCAGATTCATTCACCAACACGAAGCTTGTTATGTATGATTCTCTAGGAAGACTGAGGCCATTTACTAGACATTTTCTATTTATCTGTGCAATAACTGAATGACCTACAGAAAACATCCACCTAATTTGTTGCTATCGCATTGTCCTATGCAATGGCTCTCAATGTGTCCAAGAAACAGTAACAACTATTCATTCAGTGACTGCAGGCAGCGATCTAATTTGGCCAGTGTATATAAAATGCTTTTGGACAACTGAGTCAGCCTCCGTGCAGGCTGCTTTAACATCGTGTTTGACACAACACCTCAAGGCACAATTAGCAGTGCTAATACAGGCAGACTACGAAGCAGGTAAACAGCTAAATAACTACATCCATCTTTCCATGCTCTTCATGCTGCAGTCACTAATACACAACACAAGAAAAATCTCTTTTTATTAATTATGCATACAGCCAAAGTAACAACACAGCAGGAACTTACTCTGATGCCACTTCGCTTCAGATCGGAACATGAGGAAGCAACAAGATTTATCAGAATTCTAAAAGAGCTAATTTAAGGTGTCATCTGGGCAGCTGGATGTTACACCAAAATCCTCCTCTTACCAGTGAAAAAGCACTGTCTTTCTACACATTGAAATACTCAGTCTATTACCGGGGAGGGTACACACAACACAACTTACCACAATTTCAGAGAGAAGAATTATGATAGGCTGTTATTCTTGATGGCATCCTCCACTAATAAATTCTTCTAGCTCTTCAGCTGAACTTTTCCTCTCTGTCCTCTCTCATAATGCCCTCCCATGCAAACTCCTGTCCCTTGCCTTGAAGCTCCCGCACTTACGTAGTTGTGTCTACACGTCCTGCCCTCATAGATCTCCCAGACTGGGCACAACCAAATGCCACAATCTTACAGCAACTCCTAGTCCACTCTGTGCTGTGCTCAGGGACAGACAGCAGGCACAAAATCAGGGCAGCATATGGCTTTACACTGGCCTTCTGGAAAGGCAGAAGCTTGAAGCACCAGAGTATCCAGCTTCTTCTTTCTTTCTTCCCTTCTGTTCTGTAAAGCAGATTTGCCCACCTCACGGCCCTGGGTCTGGATCCCTTACCGTTCAGTGTTGTGAGGGTCAGTGTATCTCAGGTAATACCAAGCAGAGTCAACAAATGTATCCATGGTATCAGTTTCTCGCCTTGCAGCTGCCTTACACCTGAGCAAGAGAGAAGGAAGGACAAGACTATTTTTAGATAAGTGACAAGCTTGGCACAAGAACAAACAGGTACAGAGTGGCCATGAAGAAATTCAGATTGAAAATTGAAAGTCTGAACAGTTAAAGCAGTGATATGTTGGAAAAATGTCCAGTATAAGCAACAGGGCCAACTCTCCTTCCCTCTCCCTCCCAAACCAACCAAATCAGAACACAAAACAAAAAAAGCCTAAATGGCTTTAAGATGAAGCAATAGTGGAAGACTGCACAACACAGGACTGCCCTCCCGACCATATGCTCCTGGAATTTTTTAGAATTGCCATTAAAAAAACCCCAACACTGTGTGTCACATTCTGAAAAAAATTACACAAATAGTCAGCAAGTCTTAAAGCACAGACAAGCCATCAGACAAATCATTTTATAAATATTCAGCAGGAGCAGGCTGGTTGCTGCTCACTGACTGTCTACACAAAAAGGTCTTTGCAGATTCCATTTCTAAAACCTCAGAAAAAATGAACTTAGCTTAATTTCAGCTTCTACTGAGACGCATCAAATCTTTTCTAGACCTTGTAGCACAATTTTAATTTGTGATTACTGCAAATCAATTTTTGCTAGGAGTTACATTGGCAGCACTGATAAAAGCAGTTTTAAAATGAGTTCTAGAAGCTCAAGTTATTTTCCTCTAATTTCTCCCTGAATATAAATTATTTGCTTAATGGAGCCAATAATCACATTTGGCAAGCTTCCCTTTATTGTAAATGATCCCTCTTCAAAACTCTAACTGTTGAAACAATGAGATTTCTCTAATAGTAATGAAACTTTGCAACCTGCGACACACTTGCACATAATATACGTAATAAAGAGTGGCCATTGGCTATTTAACATTCTCCAGCTGTATCTTTAGTCTGCGATCAAGCTTGATGATTGAGCTACAACATATCTCTGCCTGCCTGATACTTCCGCTTGGCTAACCAGCCCAAGTTTATGAGAGTATCACCACTTAGCATTTTTTCTTCCCTCTGTTTCTGCTCAAGGTCCATTTCTATCAGCAAGTTTTTCCTTCAACAGAAATAATGTAGTAAAGGAATTTTACTTCTAGTTGCTTTTTAATATAAAACAACCATTTTTATTAGATTGTACATATAAGCAGAGAAGTGGTCAATATAAAATACATACTGTATTACATTGAAATGGAATGGCTTTTCAGTCAAAAGCAAGAACACTTTACAATCACTGAACCACAATTACACCTGCTTCATAGCTCTGCTGTTGCTTGTACTCTAAATGGACCTAGCTCACTAACACAGAGACAGCATGGGCATCTTTCAAAATATATGCATCAGGCACAATATTGTAATCTAGTCAGACAGTCTTCAGACAATTAACCTCATTATCTGAACTTGTATAAGAATAACTTATGCATCTCTTTCCATTTATGATTGCTTACATTCCTGTAACTCAAATCTGAGTTTTCACAGACTTTTGTATCTTTCCATCTTGTTTTCCTTAGTAATTCTAAATATTAAATGCAACCGAAGAAAAAAAAACCATGTTACTGGAGCGAATGACTAAAGGAAGGGATGACAACTCCTCAGAGCAAGGAAAAACAGGGCACACATGAAGGCAATGGTTCAGAGAGGATTTGAAACTAGCAGATATATGGAGGAGAATTACTGAAAATATCTCTCAAATAAAATAATGAAAGTAAAAGCCAAATAAAGATGAAAATAAAAAAAGTAAATTTCAGCAAACCACCACATTTTAGGCTATGAAACTGATCCTATATGCCATTATTTCTGACTAAACAAATGCCTTGATTAACATCTAAGTACAGGAATCACAAAAAAATATCCAGGAACAAGTATTTGCTATACATCAAAAACTACATTGTTGCCTGGTTATCTTCCAAAAAAATCATTTCTGAAGGAAAGCCAGGAAGAAGCCTGTAGTTTAGACAGCCACTTTCATTAAATCAGTTAAACTTTCCAGTTAAAATCAGGAATTTTAGATCAGGCCATTGCTGGGGGGTTTTACTAAACCTGAAAATCTTATTTAGTAATGCTTCTTTGTACCAGTCACACTTTAGAATATGGTACTACATATAATTTAAATAGACATATCTGAAAAGAAATTTCCTATGCAAAAATACGAAGGTAAATGTATGTTTTACTTAAAATGCACACTACCAACTAAGGTCAAAATATGTGTTTCCAGAGAACCCCAGAACTCCTGTGCCTAAGCTGCCCCACTGTAAGTGAAAAGCACACTAACATTCTAACCTGCAAATGCTAAAAGAAAGTGGGATGTTATGAAACCGCTGCGTTATCAATGAGAGCCCCAGGGCCATTTATACATCTGGCTCTCCTGCCTGGCAGCCTGACAGCGTACTTCCCGTTTGGTCAGTCTGCCAGAAGCAACGTTCTGTTATATTGCTGAGGAAAACCTTACCTGGGATAACTCATGTTCTGCTAGTTCCCTATGCAGAACCTGTACACAAACTCCAGCGTACAGGGTATCTAAGCGGCCCTCAAGATTAGACATCTGATCTTCATGACATATCTCTCCCTAGCTATCTGATTCAGGCTGCTGCTTTTCTTAAACGGCTGGACTACAAACAATAACGATTACGATGTCGACAAGATGCATACATTTACTACCTCCTTCAGTCTGAATTATATGCTGTCATGTATAATTTACAGCGCACGTGATCCTTCATGATAAAGAATTATGTAGCAGAGCAAACAATACTGTTGGACTATTAAGAAAATTAACAAGATGTTAGTTTCCTTACCAGGAAGAAATAATTCAATAATCATCTTAAGCTTTAGATTAACTCTGCTGGTGAGAGATAATGAAAGTTCTTGCAGTAAGCAAAGTAGGAAATACTGTAAAATGGAGGAAAGGGAGAAAAATAATTCTGCTTCCCTAATTTCTTTCCTCCAACTTAAAAACAGTGAGCTTTGTTTCAGCTTATTTATCAAGAAATAGCAGTTGGTATTTGTGTTGCAAACAGGGAATTTTATAGGGTACATAAAAACAACTACATTGGGTCAGACCAAACATCCTTCTAGAACAGTATCCTGTCTTAGGGTGGTCAGTTGTCAACATTTATGGAATGAGTACAAGAAACAGGCAAGTACACAGTGATCCCTCCCAGTCTGCAGCAAATGCAGCATTTGCTTACCTTGGACATGAACAGTTCACCCATTCTGGAACATTTTCTAAAGGTGAGGCTCCCTTTCCTGTAAAGGTGGTTACATTGGGCAATACCACAGGTAAGTCTTCATAAGGTACGGGGACAGTGCCACATGTCTGGCAGTGAATGATAGGAATTGGTGTTCCCCAGTACCTCTGTCGAGATATTAACCAGTCTCTTAATTTGTCACTCGTTAGGTCTCCACCTATTCCTTTATTTTTGGCCTGCTGGGTAAGAGCTTTTAAAGCCTCCTGTCGAGTCATGCCTGTGAACTGATGGGGGACCGGGGCGGGGGAGGAAACGACACAACAGAAGTGGAAGAAGAAAGAAAGAAGTCATACCTGCTACTAGTGAAAATGCAAAAACAGTCATAAAAGTCACAAATGCCATTTCTGAGAGACAAAGTTTATGAGTCTAATATTAACTTTCCCTTTCCCATTGCTTAGCATCCTCCTATCCAAGAGCCTGCTCACATACCGGCCAATGGAGTTATTTAAACCCTCTTGCTCAAAGGATAACATCCTTGATGGCCTGAATAGGACTGAGAAAGGGCCCTGTAGACCCCTTCACCTTTTATTTGCAAATATTTGCATTTATTGCTGATACTTTATCCAGCAGCTGTATGCTAAAACTTCCAAAATATCACCAATACAAGGCAGAGATTGAGGAAACGTGGATGGCAGACTAGCTTTCCTTCTCCTCTGTGTGTGTTTGAGGTTATTCTATTCCTTGCTTCCACATACTTTTTAACCATTTAGACCCTGTCATGTAGAAGCAGACACAAAGATCATATTCTGTCAAACAGCATCTTTGTTAGGGCTATAACACTCTATATATTTGTTTTAAAGATAATATTTCTATGCCACTGAAGGCAGATATGTTTTTATCAGAAAGGCTTACAATATATTTCAATGAATACGTGAAAAAGGACTAATACATTAACTTTAAAATATACAGAGATGACGAAAGTAAGAATCAACTTTTAACATGGAATCAATTATTCACTTTCCATTATAAAACTCACACAAATTCCACATTTTCTTTTCACGCACAAAAGATTAAGACTGGGAATAAACTCATTTTATTGCTACAGAAGAACTAATATAGGTTACCATGAAAGTGTTCCTAGAAATTTGATAGCATAGACCTGGCTTAGGTCTTAAAAAACATAAAGCAATCAAAAATCCCTGAAATCATGCAAAGTATTTGGCATTTTCCAGAAAGCAATTTTAGTTGCCATTGTTATTTTATGTTGGAGAGGAACTCAGTACTTGTACACCCACCTCACCAGAATTAATGACTTTCTCCAAACCATTTGGCAATGTTTCAATGACTTCAGCGAAAGAAATACCAAGATTCTTAGCTACTGCGGCATCTTCTGTACTAGTATTAGGAATTCCTAGAAAAGAGAGAAAAAAAAATAGTTCTGGAATTGAATGACATGGATATTGATCACTTGAGAGTACAATATTTTTTATGTCTTTCCAACTCTTTATAATGATTTATATTAGCCCCAAAAGTTTAAAAATTTAAGATCAATAAAAATATCCTTCAAGCAGTGAAATCAAAGAAGCAATAATTATAAATATGTTTTATCAGTTTCTCTGTAACCCAAATGTCAATGTCCTACCTCAAAAGAGCTTGAAAACTACCTGGTTCAGAAAGAGTCTAAAAGGAAAACTGTGAATTTTAGATAAATAATAAAAATTTAAATATATTATTTAAACATAATTTAGATGTATACATAAATTTAAATTTAATTTGTTCAGATGAGAAACATAAATACTAAACAAATAGCATAAATAATAGTCCCTTTGTTTTAATAGTAAATTTAATCACTTTCTAAATTCACAGCTTATTAAAATGCATCACAACACCAGTCTCTAACACTATTATCCCTTTAACTTCTTATGAAAGACAGGATTTGTTTTTAATCTGAAGAAAACTCCCTTCAAAAGAATATCAATTTTCTTTACTTGGAATATAGCTACTGAGAGCAGTTTCTAATAAGTCACAGAAGTCAGAATATTCTAAGACTCCTGATGCTGTCTTTCCCTTTGCATCTTATTATTTGGGACAGTCATACATTTTAAATACAAGTTCCTCTTCCAAACCACACAGACTTCTTTTTATTACAGCAATTTACCAGCATCATAAAATGACACATTATCTTTAAATATTCCTCATTCATATTGATAGATGCTGACATCTTCCCTCTGACTTCGCTGCATGCAGTTTAGTAGCTACTGCGTTCCACGTCGGAGGACTACCTTTCACGGGTAAGTTAAGAAATCTGTTAACTTTATTATACAGTTGTACTCTGAAGTATTGCTGAGATACTAGCAGATCTATTATGTCACAGGGTGATGCATCTTTCTGCATACTTTTTCTTTTGGTGATAATTTATTTAATATTTTGGATAATCTTGCACTTTCACTATCATCTTTAGAAGGCAAAGAAGCCTATATCAGCAATCCAATGCAAGTAACGAGTTTGGTTAAAGCTACAGACCAAAAACTCTCAAAATATCAGTTAGCATGTTAGGATTATTAACATACAAACTACATTCAAAACAAGTTTAACAAGCCTCTTTGTTCAGGCACTGAAATGCCTGTTACCGTAAATATATTAACTCTGTCAATGTATGGAAATTTGGAAGCAGATAACAAATGAAAACCAAACAAGACTCTTTCACAACAAATAACTCCCTCACTAGCAAAATAAGGAATCACCATTTAATCTTTTCAGCAGATGTACTCTCTTGCCATTTAAAGGCCTTATTATAGCATAATATATGTATCTTAATTTGTCAAAGAGCTCTGCAGTCTGCAACAGGTGGCTTCACAATATGCTCTACAAATGGAAAAAAGCAGACTCCCCTTTTTGGTCTTCTTTGCTTTTCAAAAGATGATGCTATTAATGTACTTTTGCAAAACTCAACAGCTGGCATCCAGAACTTCCTGGGAAGATCTGGGCTGTTTCCAACAGACATAAGGCCAAAGCACATGCCAGTGAACAACACAGAGGTTCTTAATCAAAAATAAGATTAGGCATCTCAATTATTTGGCTCCTCTTACTCCAGGAAAGGTTTTGGTTCTCAAAACCAGTTCAGTCCTGGAGAGTAAGATGCAGGCACATTATAACTAAGGTCTGGTATCCAGCCCAAGTGAATAATCTCCAGCCCTGTGAAGGTCATCCAAGATATTTTTGCGCAATACTCAGTAAAAGAGCACCAAGGAGAATGGCACAAAGACCCCTAAGTGGCTCTGCAGAGTCAGCTGGTTTTATTCAGTTCTGTTCAGTCCCAGAACAGCCAACACTGGCAATAATGTAGAGGAGACAGTAGCAGTCCCAGGGTAGGAAACAAGTAAGACAGAGGCAACAAAAAGGGAGTGAAGGAATAAGGAAGGTAGTGGAATGGGGGAAGAAGAGATAAAGAACTATATCTTATCAGAATTGGCACAGAACACTGACTATTTATTTCAGCTGAGATGAGACCACAACAAATAATAATAATCCTAAGTTAGGTGCCTAAAGTTATGGGAATACTTCCTTTAGGGATAAAGGGTCCAACATAACTTGCCAAGACTAACTGAAAAGAATTATTATCTGCAATGAATTACCGTACTGATCTCAACATAATACAAACAAGTAACAGGCAAATTTGGAAGTTTAGTGCATTTACTGAAAAAACCTGTCTGAAACATCTCTATAAGTATGCATATAATTATGTTTGCGTACAACAAAAACAATCTACAGGTTTGTGTCTTTTGCAAAATGTTTAATGTCAAACAATGGTAGAGTTCTGTTTTGATTAAGGATGGTGAAAGACCTCCAAATGCACACACTCTGCATATAGTCAATCCTAAGATATACAGATTCTCAGGTCTACCTCTCATTAAACTTACTAATCTTATAGTATTTCCATTAAAATCCATCATCCTGTAAATTTCCCCCCAGATTCTACATAGCTACTTCTCCTTTCTTTCTTCCTTAATGAAGAACAGCATGAGTTCCAAAGTCCAGAAAAGAGCCATTAAATTCAAAGATTCATCACAACAGCTTCTGGTGCTCCAACACAGTAACTGAAAACTACGCTACTCCATTTACACATTAATTGTCACATACCTATTTTAGTATCGAGAAAATTCTCAAAATTTGGTTTTGCTGAGATGACTATAGGAATCTCCTGATTGGTAAGCAAATTCACAGCTGTCAGTGAAGTAAGGCAGTCTGAAAACAAATGTAAAGATAACAACAAGTAAAATATGACAGTAGATATGCTAAGAATATTGCTTAATATTAAAAGAAAATCTCAGTTTACCAAACTTTCATGAAGTTTAAATTACAATTTTGTAATGACACTGTAAATCACATTTTTAAGAAGTTGAGACGTATTAAAAGCTTCAGTAAGTCTGACTGAAAAATGTTTGTAATTAAAAAAAAAGTAACAAACACCTGAATAAAAACAGAGTGAGATTTGGATTGTAATAAAAAAATTGCAGTCCTTGACCAAAACGAAGGATTGCTACGCAGTGGTACGAACTGGTACTAATAAGGCCAGAAAACAAGCAGCCCTGAGTTATATTCTAAGAGACACTACCACAGAACGAAGCAAAAAAGCCCCAGTGATTCAGACAGAACTGAAAGGGAGCACGGATACTATGCTTATGACTTGCTTTCCTACAGGAGAACACAAAGCATGAGAAACACTGGCTTGTGTAAAGAAACTAACCAATCAAACAAAAAAACCCTACATAGCCAATTGATTTCTAAATAAAATACTGATATTCATATTAGAGATAGGCTTGCATCACTAGCCTGGAAACCAATGTCCATAGAGAAGGAGAGAGAGAAGGGAGAATTAAGGGCAAGGACTGTGATAAACTGAAACTGATTTATATTTTGTAGGTTTGGGAGCTTGGAAAGAAGAAAACCTAACCTGAACACTCCTGAGTTCTGAGGATTGAAAACCCAGGTCTCAATTTGGAACCAATTCTAACTTTTTAGCACCTTTAAGCTCAAAGCTGCTTCAAAACCATTATGTAAACTGATGTAAACTAATGATGTTTTTGAAAATCAGTCACGTGCATAACCGCTGCACATCACACTATGCAGCAGTAAAGAAAGCAAGCTTCTTCAGCCAAAGACTCTGGTAAAATATCTACCCTTGACAAATATGGTGTCAGGATCTTTAGTTGTCAGTTAAAATATAAAAGGCCTCAATGTTAAAGATCTAATTTTAGAGAGTCACACATAGTAAACTGAATCTATCCTTATTTTGCAAGGAGGAGGGATAAATATGGCATTTCTGGGACCTGATTCTACATTATAATAATTAAAATACAGACCATTAAGAGCTTCCTTCCACCTATCTTCCTACTTAAGCTGAGTAGAACCTCAGGCTTGTACTGTTATGCATGTAAAGTCTGCTTGAAATAAAATAAAAATATTTCAGAGAATGGGGTTACTGTATCTCATCTGTCTTGTTAACACAAATGCTATATTTATTTATTTCCGATAACTACTTTTTCAAATTTCAGCTTTTCGAGATGCCTATTTTGATGCTGCATTATCTGGAGAAAATTTCTTCTGTTCAAACCATTGCACACAGCTTTCCTCCTCTGTTTAAAAAAGCAGAAAAGGAATCATTTCACTCTTTGAAAGTAACTAAGCAAAAAGCCTCATGAACAGGAAGCTAAGTAGGTAGGACAGTCTGCTTTTAAAAATAACTTCTCCCCCCAGCAATAACATCGATTTTATGATGGAACCTGGGATAACAATTCTTCAGTTTATGAACGCACTCCTTCCTTTGCTCCTATCATTATTATTACAATTGTAAAGAGATAATATTATAATTACAAACACAAAAGAAGGGGTATGCACAGCATTATAATGAGCTAATGAACAATGTAAAGGTCAAACCCTTATCTCAGACGTCTCACACTGGCAAAACTGGCAGACTTACCAGATTCTAAATAAATGTATCGTGTTTTGCTAAGCTAAAAACTGAATGTTTGAAAATCGACTGCTCACCTCTATTTAAATGATAATAGCTTAAAATACAGAGCTGTACTCCAAGAGCACAGGCATTAGAACTTTAAGTTACTTTGCCATATTACTTCCTTTTTCTCTGCTAGGAAACATATAAACATACCCTCCTAATTATTTAAATGAGAACAGACAACAAAGAAAAGGAGTTATGAAATTATCTGAGCCGTAAAAAGTAAAATAAATTAACACTTTCATGCTACCGTGAATTAAAAAATGTGAATTAAAAAAAAATGGTTAATGGTAAAACTATGGTCTATTCAAGGCAATCCTAAATATCTTCTGACTTGAATGTCACTGCTCATTGCATTCATATGTACCATGGCTGAAATGGATATGTGAAAGTCCATGTATGAATTCTATTCCTATAGGTTCTCCTCTTTGAAAAATACTAGTCTCTGCCTTTGAAATGCTTGAATAACACACTATCAAATATCTGCCTATTTCAACTGCAGAATATATATAAATACATTCACAACTAGCAGGAGTACACAGCTATACTAGAGTTAAGATTCTGGAACTGTTTCCACTTGAAAGCCTCTTTTTCAGTATCTTCTGGTGGTCATCATTCTGGTCAAAATTTTCTTGAATTAGCACAACCAAAAGGTGAAGTTTGTTGCTAACAGGAACAAAAAAGCTTTCAATTATTTCCATGATAAAATATTATATATATATATATAAATATATACTGTTGTCCTTTGTTTTGCACTTGTGTACTTCGGCATAAAGCACAAGATTCAACAAAGATGCAAGCACTCACATGGATGTGCCTTTCTCGGGGGCTGTGCTTTGATTTGGCTGAACTGTAGGAGCTGTAATTTGTTCCTCAATAAAAATTCTCCAATCCATTGCTATCCCTCCTTCTGGGACAAGGCCTCTACATACTCAACACATTCAAGCTCCATTTTTTTCTGTTACCAAGGAAAATTTATCAAGGTTATAGAAATGAATCACTCAAAACTAAAGCAGGTTCTGTGCAAGCAGAGTATTTTTCCTCAAGATTCCTGCTTTTTGCTATTTGACATGGGATGGTATATACATGACGAGGCCACATTTTTAGTAGTGAAGAGAAGAACAAATACTGAACAGCAGCCTTAAGAAGAAATATACATATACTATATACTTTGTATTTACCCTTGTAATTTTCTGGACTTCCAAATGACAAAAAATAGTAGGCCAGGGACTCTCAGTGCAGGCAGACAAGAAACCAACTACCACTACCTTATTTGTAACCTCTGTACAAGTCATGACCTGCTGTAACAGCCATATGGGCTACTCTGAATTTACTCTATTAGAATCATATAGAAGCTGCGGATTTGTACAGCAGAGTATTATTTTGCTATATGTCAATGATCTACTTTGCTATATGTCAATAATCTCTCCCCCTCTCTATATTCCCTATGATGGGAAGAGATCATGGCTGGTGCAAGAGCTGGTTCTGCCCTCTCTGTTCTAATGACGTACTACCTACAGTAGAGAAATTTTCCAGTGGGCTGGCAGAGTCAGAGTTTGACTATTCACTTCCATTACATAAGGAAATGAGAATCTGGTTCATTACTTTTACAAACTATCAAGTTTTACAACCATTACAAAAGTAAGAACTCGAATGTAGCTACCATTACCCTACTCTGAAGGCACGACAAGCTGACGTGGTACTATCTGACATGCACAAAGAATCAAAAGGAACTGTTCTCTCTCAAGAGGAACTGTTCATCCTCAGCTGGGCACAGGTTTTTTGAAGATTATTTTCTAAAATTGTTGTACTCTTACAACAAAATGCAGTCTAAGAAAAATATCACCTTTCCCTTGGATGAACTCCCTCTGAAAGACTTCCTTCAGACTGCTGTTCCCATGCAGTAGTCTGTGAGCTGGTAAGATATATAAATGGGAAGCTCCATAAATGGCTTCAGGCGTATAGGTGTAAGCTGCTATCTTCTCTCCTGTTATTTTACCATTAACCTAATAAAGAACAGAAAATATCCCAGATTAGTTTATTTTTTTCTCCATTAGAAGTGCAGCCCTCCTCTTAGGAGCAGGTTTTTCCATAGGTATTGATGCAGATTTTCAGAAGCAATTGATAAAAACAATTTAACTAACAAAATACATCTGCTAGCAGGGTGGTATTCAGAGGTAACAGAAAAGTTTAAGCTGTCTCAATTTGAAGTTCCCAGAAATTCAAGTTTAAAATAAGAAGCTACTTTTCAGATATTAGGCCAGAGCAAATGAGCACCATAAAGCTCTGAAGCACAAGGGCTGAACTGCCATTAGGGCCTCTGAAAATCTCTTCTGTCACTATCATACCTTAGAAGCCTTCTGCATCTCTTCAGAAGGACTTCAGATTTTCCCATTGTTTTCTAGATAATTATAATTTTCTTAAGGTTTCTCTTTCTTTCCTCTTCTTTCTCCTTCCTTTCTTTCTATCAAGACTTCCCTGCAGTTCTGTCACTACTTATTTCTCTGTTTTTCATTATCTTAATTATAGTAGTGTAATAAATGAAATTATGGACAAACCTAAATAAAACAGGTATTGGAAAGCACAGTGGCAAGAGATAAAGTGGTCTGCCTGAAGACAGCCCAAGTCTGCTGTGCAGGGAGACGCTAAAGCCCAGCTAGAACCCAGCTGACTTGCTCTGTGCCACTTGGTACCTCTCGGCACTGCTCTCCTGAATGTCTTCGTTTTCAGGAATTCTCATTAGCTGGCATGTATTCTGGCACAAATGCACACAGCCAACTTGCGTCCAGTGTTGCACTTGAACACACACACCCTTTCCCAAGCAGGACAGCAGGGATTATCATTTAAATATACAGATGTGGTTCTTCAGCAATCAGTGTGGGTCTGGCCATGAATGTGTAATATTACCTTTTATTAGGTTTCAAGCTTTTTAAGATCTGAAAAGCCATCCCATCATGCATTTCAAGGATTGTGTTTAGCCCTGCCAAGACAGCAACATTGAACCTGCTGACTTACCTTTAGCAAGAAGTCAAGAAAGCATCCAGAACAGTCACCTATCCAATTTGCTTGCATTTCCTTTATACCATACCACTCAGGGAGATCAGACAGAGCATCAAACATAGCCTAATATAATAAAAAAAAAGAATTGGGACATTTAGCTTTTGTAAACACATAAATGAAGACTAGAGGTTCGATTACAACTAGCAGCAAAATGACAAGGTGCTGGGGAAAAACATATGAAGAGGCATTTTTATACTGCTGCTGACTCAAATTCATCTCCTTGAGAACAAAATTAATATAGCAAAAGCCACAGGAATGAATGTCTCCAACAGAGATCCTTTGGTTATTAAAAGAAACATTCCTTCTGAATGGAGTAAACCTTAAAGAAAGAACAAAACCCTTAGATGAACACAAACACAGAAAATACTAGGAATGTATAAGTTGTAGGAACTGTAAGGGCCCTAATGAGCTAACAAGACTAAAATGGAGATGTGCTTGCAGGAGCAAAACGTACATTTGGACATAGTCCTTTCTAGACAATAGCCTGGAAATGGCATTCAGACTTGGACACTGGCATGTCCTAAATTTTTCAAGCTCTGACTTAAAATGGCAAAATAGAGTTTCCAGCTGCCTATCCATTTTTTGTACTTCACATTTATATTTTACCAAGTACAACAGGCTCCAAAATTGAGTGACATCTTTAGCTGTCACTCAATTATCCCATACAAAATAAAAAAAAAATCATAGCAATAATGGTTCATATTAAATTCAAAATGTGAATTTATTACATGAGCTTTTAAATATACAGCAGAGAAGAAATTAAGTGCTGGCTCCCTCATTATCCAAAATGTCCTACTCTCCACTACAGCCAACCCCTAGGTTATCTGTATAGTTATACTCAGCAAGGGATATATCCATATATTAATGCACTTTCTCATGTATGGCATGGCAGCACAGGGAAGAACTATTCCAAGTAGTTTGTCTAAACAGTTTGAAAAGTATGTTTTTAATGAAAGAAAACGTAACAAAGGAGAAGAGGCACAAAGAGATGGATAATTCAAAGCTAATCTCAATTTTCACTTCAAATACTTCACATTTTTGTTATGAATACTCTAAGACTGTCCAAAATCTTTACTTTGGCAGAAATACAACCAGAGACATGAATCACTCAGACAGATGGTGGATATGCTGAACAATTACAGTTAAAAATCTAAGAATAAGCAACATGTTGAACTATTTTTCCTCTAGCTGTATGACTCCAACATCAAACGTGCAAGCTGTTTATTATCCCAATAACTTTTAACAAACTGCAAGGATGGACAGCACCTATTAGGCTCCACTCCTAAATTAAACAGTCGGAAGTTAGAAATTTATTGAATACACAGCTCTTTTTCAACTTTTATATTTTAACTACACTTTAAAATATTTCCAAATGAGATGCATAAAAGGTGTTACAAGGATTAAATATTGGTTACTGCTCTCTTGTGCGCCTCTCATTCAAAATATAATAAATGGCATGCTGTTCAAAAATCATAACATTACACCATTTGGGGTTATTATTGTTTTTTACATCCTTAAGAAACAAATTGATTTTCTGATGATTTATAAATACAAAAATGGTAAGGTTTTGGAAAGTTTTTAATAATATTGCAACTTTGATCAATTTTAGTCCACAACTGCAAGTGTACTACACCACAGAGAATTCCAAACTCTCATTATTCTCATTAAATTTAGCGTCCCAGAGACTACCGAGCTTTATCTGCCATGAATAATCCATGTAACACACACCTACCAAAGAATAAGGAATAACTGGATATATATACAATACTTATATATACTCTTTGGATGAATTTTATGCATTATAAAAGTATGAAATTGTGTCAATATACACAGACTGGCTGGACACATTAGCAAACTTTTTCTAAAATCTCCTGCTCAGATATTCATTCTAATCTGCATTACATTTTGCTGGCAGAAGCATCTAAATGTGCATGTGCTTTACTGACATTATAAAGTCTACAGCTGCTTGCCAAAACTTTCTTTGCAAAACTTTCTAGAGATTCTTCGCCGCAGGATTAATATAACAAGATCCTTAATACCAGTGGACAACAGTTTTCATAGGCTGTAGTTCGACCGGGCCTAGCTCTTCTGTTGATAATGCAATTGCTTCATGCAGCTAAACACACTATATAAGGGCCAACTTAGATTCACCTGAGTGAAGATAACAAAACTAATCCTGTGTGACAACAGAGCCTAGCAGAGTTCGCAAACACAAACACTTCACATCTTAATGTGTGCATGAACATGAATTTACTGTGGTAAAACAAATGCCCAAGTACCCTTAAAAATTTCCAACATGGAATTATGACTCTCTACTCTTTGCACTCGTTATGCTGCTCTGGTTTCTTGTCAAGGCTACAGATGGCAAATAAAATAGAAAAATCAACAACATGCAAAACAAAATTTTTATGTGGCATTACAGAGGCAAAAAACATACAGTATGTATATTGCTACCATGTTAATAAATGTTACTGGATGGTAAATTAACCTATGATACTGACTAACAGGAAAGTAGAGATACTCATTAATGCACATACTAATGCACTTTACATTCAAAATTCATCTGAGCAAATAAAGAATTTTAAAAAAAAGTTTAAGAGAAAGTGTTTTAAAAAACTTCTCATCTTCGAATCCAACTGCAGTACACCCTGCAAAAACATGCATATATAAATATATGTTAAAAAACATTTATTATTTTTATTTTTAAAAAGGTATACCTAACCTACTTAGGTATAGGAAATTCTATGAATGGAAGCTCACCTAAGTTAGCACAGAAATTCCTAAGTATTATAATAATCTTTTTTGAAATATTAATATTAATTCCATGGATTTTGCTTCCATGTTCTTTTTTACTAAACATGTCAGTAATTTAAAAAAGCAACATTTTAGTTCCATGAACTCTGCTGCCAAGTATTATTACTATTTTTACAATCACTGCCCTGAGTGATACGATCCTTAAACAAAAATTCTGACCCTCAAAGGCAAGTACATAACTCCCAGTCAACCGTGCCGTAAAATATATCAACTAGATAACATGGAAAAGACAATCAACAGGAGACACGAGGATTCCCAGCACCCAGAAATAAACACAACTAACATCACAGTAGATCCTGCAATCTCCCATCTTGAGGTGAACAGAAATAAGAAGAGTTTAAAAAAAAAATGAAAAATGGGAAAACAGGTAATAAAAAGGCGATATAAAATACGGAAAATTAGACTAGCTATAAAAATTAGTAGTACAATTTTAAAAGCAAAGAAAGCAACACAATGTTGAGATGGTCTCATTTCTGAATAGTCAAAATTAGTTTTGGGACTGACTTAAAGACAAAGTAATAATTTCAGGCAAATTTTAAAATGCAATGCAATGAACGAATGAAATGTAATGAAAGTTAAATACAAGACAGAAATAGTCAAGGTAAATGGTAAATACACTTTGTCCATCTTCTAGATCTGAAGGTAGACTCGGTGAAAGGTTGAGAAATCAAAGCTACATTTAGAGCTAAGAATGACTTGAAGGCTTTCAAACCCGTAGGAGAGTTTAACTTAAGGGCTGGAGAAGTTAGAGATTCAGGATAAACTAATGTTTCACAGGACTGCTTTATTCTTTCAAAATAAGTAGGAAATTCTGGCATAGCTAGAAGGTGAAAGCCAGTTCAGATTATCAGAGAATCACAAAATCCAGAGGAGTTTGCTGAAAACTCTTTACAGATAACAATGACCAGGTCTGAAACTAGAAATAAAGTGTCCTGAAAGTGGTAACAGATCTCACATACCCAGTTATTAGTCTGTTGAAGATTTATAGAGAGAACTCCAGTTTAGCAGTCTCTGGGCAGAAGAATATAAGTACATCCAAAGAACAGAAGGGCTTTATATTTTCCCATGACTCAATTCCAAATTCCTCAATTCTCAATTCCAAAAAAATCCTCCCCATCTGCAATGCAAAAATGGAGGATTCTCATGAGCACAAAAAAATTCAATCTCTGACTGACTTTGGAAAGTACTATTTTAAATATGATCAATGCCTGACACTACTTTCATACTGAATGAGAAGAGTTTCAACATTTCCATAAGACTAAATGCAATAAAGTGAAAAATCTAAGTGTGAGCTACAAAGCCAAATGTTTATTCTACTTTCAGTGAAGACACTTTAATGAAGCTCGACAAGCTTGCAACAGAATAAGAAGACTAAAATAAAAAGGCCAGCAAAAGGTTTCATTTCAAAAGCATCCAAAGCAAAACAAAACTGCCTCCTACCAAATTAAAACAAAATCAAAATAAAAAGCATTGCTGTTAAGGACAAATGTTGTCAAGAGTCAAAGAAATATTCAAGATCTGTGGGGATTAAAATGAAATTCTTCGCGATATTCAATCAAGCTACCAAAAGTGTATACAAATATAAACTAAAGATTAAAGGAGATCGTTTACCACAACTTAACATATTAACTAAAGTACAATAATCTAAAACTAGGCTACTCAATGCTTTATTTTGCATTCTACGGTACCAGCTCCAACTGTGATTATGCATTGTACCTTCTGTTGGTAGTTTTTAATCTTCTTATTTCGTTATTTCTTTATCTTCAATAGTTTCTCCCTGTACTATCATTGGTCACTTTTGATTTTTATTTCCCATGTGTCAGGTATTCTGAAAACATATATTAAAAAGCAGCAATAACACAGATACTGTATGTGCTTCAAATTTTCTCACAAATGTCTGAATTATCAGTAGTTTTTCCCTTTCTCTATCCTATAATTTGTAGTCAACAAATATCTCTGGTTTGATTAACGTCTTTAGTTGAACTAGGTATAAATGAGGTAAATAAATGAATTCTCAAAAGCAAAAAGTAAATCTAGTTTTTCCTCCAGATTTCTTCTCACTGTAGCAGATACTACATACTACTGTGAGAAGATGCTCCGTTTTGAATACACTAAGGTGTACCTTTTGGGGAAAAATGAGTAATAGTTTCTGTAAATATAAAAGCTCCTAAAACTTTTAGCATTTTTAATAGCACTTAGCTTTCACTATTTTGATTAACTTTATAACAACAGGAAGTTACATTTATATTGCTCTAGCACCACTTGTTACGGTGCATTTATACCATGGTGCAAAGATTAGTTTGGCCTGGATATATACAAATAATTTTCTGTGCTGCCAAGCTGACAAAACAGGTGCCATTTCTTTATTAATGAAGTGGTAAGAAAGCTGTGGAGGTAGGGCTCTTGGTTCCTTTCCAGGAGAGAGCTTTCAGCATGACTCAAGAGGAAGAGTTTCAAAGCGAATCAGGCCCATTCTGCTGGAAGACAACTATGAGATAGACCCCAAGCGTAGGAAGTGAAAAAATCACACATAAAGCATGAAAAACTAAAAAGCCAGCATTTCTATTCTCTTTATAATGATGAGCCATTACTTCACTCTCTGAAATCCAAAGTACTGTCAAGATTCTTAATATACTAAAATGCAGCACTTCAGTTTTATTACAGGGTAAAAAAGTAACCATTCTGTTTAATATCTCAGAAAAAAAAACAGAAAAAAAAATTCAAGAAAAGGGCAATTAGGTAAAACAATTCCAATTATATTCAGACCAGACAAAGGGGTTGTCAGATGCAGTGCAAACCCAGGGAAAAGTCGGAGAAGAATTCTAGCAACAACTACTGCTGTTTTCCCTTCACAAAGTCAGCACAATGCTAAGCATTTAAGTTCCCTCACTCTGCAGAATGTGAGAAGGATTTTTCTTGAAATGGCAGTACACAAAACAAGAAAGAAGATTACTTATTTGTATGGCAGCTGTAAATTAGAGGTTCAAAATTTTGTAGGCCTTGCCTCTTTCCACCAGTATTTAAATTAAACATACATACACTATCTTACTGCTATGCAAAAAAGGGAGATGATTTAATGACAAAAATTGAAGTTCCAAAGTTGCACATGGTTTACTACATTTAAAAAAAGATTCTTTTCCTGTTATTTGGATGATTTTTGACAACTAAAATATGAAAACATATAAGTATTTTATAAAATTAAATTGGGAAGAACAGGGACTGTAAAATGCCTAACCTTACATATTGTGATTTGAAGACTTACTTGACTGTGCATTAAAAAAAACAGTAATAGCAATCTACAGGTGCACACAGACAATACTAACATTCACAGATAGATTTTTTGCAATGAATCTGCCTACAGATTCAGCTGGGTAACCATAGCAACTAAATGTTTTAGCTTAAACGTCTTAAATGCACAGACAATAATTTGAATAATAATGCCATCAGTTAAGGCTTTATACTTTTATCAAAGAAACCTGTCAAAAGAAAAATGCTAATTAAAATGTTCTTGGGGAAAAAAAAAAAATCGATAAAAGTTGTTAGGCCCTATTTTGTATTTACTTGACAGTTTTAAAAAAATGCGTCACGATTACTTTATATGTAACCAAAATAATAAAGGTTTCTGCTCTTGGGAAATAAAATACATTGCCACTGGTAAATTGCCATATGAGCAAACACTGTTTTGTTTGTTTGCATTTTTATTTTATTTTAAGAAAGGACTAGGAACAGGTGCAGTAACAATAAATAATTCAAAGTAAATCCACAAAAAAGGATGACTCTGGACACAAAATACATCTAAAGAATAGTGTGTGCCTGTGAGTGAAACATTGACTCATGAAACACGCAAGATGACCTCATAGCCCAGTACCGGATCACGCAACTCCTTGTTGCTGTTTGATAGGTAACAAGCATACGGATGAAGATTGCCCTTGCTAGTATTTATTTTCAAAGTCATGAGATACAGAAGACAACAGAAAGAGATCATGGTATAAGAAAAGAACACAAATGGCTAGAAAGACGATCAATATACAGTGTAAATACGTTGTGTATGTGTAGTTACGACAACATAGTTTGTGGATTCTCCAGACAGAAAATGAATTGTATACATACCTATGTGTGTGTGCACGTATGTTCATATATATTATATATAAAAAAATCAAGAATTAAGGGATAGCAGATTCATTAAGTGTATTTTAAATGGATCTTTATCTATGAAAGGTTGAAATGTTGAAACCTTTCGTTGAAACCAGGAAAAATGGTTATGAAATGAAAACTGTCATTTTCCTCTTAGCTACACAGCAAAGTTACCAGAGACAGAGGTTTTTTCAGCATGCTTTCCTAATGTGCCAACTTAAACAAAACTTGGGGATAACGTTTGGATGGAACGCGAAGCAGATTTGCAGAGTGCCTCATTGCACAAAAAGTTCAAGGAAGGTGGAGCTTTCTGACGTTTGATCCTTAATTTCTGTAACCTTTCTGTAACCAGAAGAAATGATAGTCACCTTCGAAGGTGCAAGAGAAAGAAGGTGGCCAGAATCAGATGACTTTCCCATGAGATACCAAAACGAGATTAAGGCCTCACTGGAAAAAGGGGAGGGGAAGAAGTAGAGAATACCTAGAGAGTACTAACCCTGTAAGTCTAGAAGTAGTCAAAGAGGAAAAAAAGACAAATCTTCCCCAAAAGGTGCAAGGATTAAAATACTACCAGATAATCTCTTATTGGCTCCTACTTCAAAATTTCGGAATAAAAAGCAGTGAAATTTCACTGGATAACAGAGATCTAGTTTTACAACTCATTGAAAACCTGATCCACTTAGCTCTCTATCTTTTCTCAATGCTAATAAGACCATCTCACACAAGGAAGCAATAAATCTGCTCTGTTCCCGTGAACTTCTCCAGGCTGTGAGATATAAGAAACAGAGGACCAGGTGAGTACTGACATGAATTCTGACAGTATGGCTCAAAGACCTAATGTAAAATATTGGGTTCCTCTACTGACAGAAAATGCAGGTCTTTGGGTCAGAATGACTTCAACCAATCAGTCAGACACCATCCTGCATCATACCTTTCTGGACACCCTGAGAAGCAGCAGGGCTGGACAGAAGATGCACACCACACTGCTGACATAGAAACAGGGAATAAAGATCTCCAGGCCAGACAAGCGCTGGAAGGTAAAACTGTTTCTACTGATTTTTACAGCAAAAAGGTTGATCATGAGAAATCCCCAGTCCCACTGAAGACAATCTTTATTATGCCCTCTCAGATTTCCCATTTACAGGAGTCTGGCTGTAAGTGATCATCACTAAGCCCAACTTGAACAGACATATTCTCCACTAGAGTAGTCTGCTGAGACTTCAGGTGCCTGAAAACAACTGCAGAGAAGGCAGTGTACACATATTCATCGTGAGCCCCAAACAAAGGAAGAAGAAAGGGAGGTGTTACCCATAAAGAACCTGATATTGTTTTAGAGGGAAATGTTCACTGGCCAACTATCGGGTAAAGATAAAAAAAAAACCTATTAGTACTACTCATTTATCATCAGAAGCACAAATATCCATAGTCTAGTCATGGTCATAGTCTTTCTGCAAGGTAGTTACATCTCATTATGGAAATGAGTGTCTTGAAGAGCAAAGAGACATGAACTAATCCCCCTACTGAAGTCAAGGTACTATCATTGCTAATGTTACCATCCTAAAATTATACTGGTGATTAAAGATGTTTAACTTTCTAAAGTCAAAGGATATCTCTATCCTCCACACCTGCTGTTAGGACTAGTCCTGTGAAATCTGGAACCTCCAATCCAGGATGAAAGGTTCTATGAACGATACAGCTAACTGAATAGCTTCCTCCTGATAAAGCCAAGTCTCCAGGAAAGGACTCTTGAAAAAAGCTGGGAAAGGAGGGCTGAGGAATAGGTTAAGCAGAGTGATTGCTGTAAGCATGGTGTTCAACACCATATTGTTTAGAAAGGCAGAGGTTCAGTCAACTGTCAACAGTTTGAATCCAGAGAAACAGGATATAAAACAAAGATTTAGAAGGAAGGACTTATCTCTCTTAGTACAGCTTTGAAGGTACTGCAGTGACAACTGTGAGCTGGGAATAAAGAAACATGTGCAGAGATGAGTTTGGGAGAATACTAAGTCAAGATATTCAGAGAGAGGAACCAAAGTTGTAAATAGGGAAACAAGCATTTAAGATCTGTAAATTGGTTTCTTTTAAGATGCTATTGTGAAGCTCCCTGGTTCTGTCAGCATGGGCAAAGAGCCTTTAAAAGACTGAAGCTCTTCACCAGTGTTAGCTCAGAGACTGTCTCTGTGAGATGGGAAATCTTCAGCAGCAGCTTGCATTCAGAGCTGTATGGCCAAAACAGTCATCTTTGGAACAAAAGCCACAACATTATCATAACACCTCGCCTCCTGAAACTTGAAAGAAAAATTTAAGTATCAAAAAGAGAATTTATTTATCTTTATCTTCCAAAGTGTGAAATCCATCTAATATCAGATATTAGATTTGGAATAGCAGAACCCTGTAATATGCTATTCTTATTTGAAGGTTTGCACTGCCCTCCCCACCAAAAAGAAAAAAAAAAGAAAGAAAAGTAATTTTTCCTCTCTACAACCAAATGTTTAAAGCCTTTGCCAAAAAAAGCAGAGTGAGACTGTTTAAAATGTGCCAGAACCACAGCAGCAAAAAGGGGAGTCAGTGGACAGTGAGTAAAAAGGAAAATCCAAACCACCTGCTAATACTTGGTAGCATCTGTCATTACACTGAGAAATGGGAGCACATTAAGGCAATGCTTGCCAAAACACTTGAGCTGGAAGCAATATGGCATCATTCATCAGCCCGGCTGTATGAGCTAGCACAGACCCTATAGAATATTAATCAAGCTCAGAACAAACATTTGGGAAACATTCATAGAGATTTGTAGAGTTCTTCATAGAGATCTGTAGAGTAGCCATCGTCCTCTGTAGTAATTCTTACAAGGTTTTGTAGATGTTGATATAAATATTTATCCCCAAATAAAAAGTAGAGACATCACTAAGATGATATGGAGCAAAGGTTCGCTTGCACTTTTTTTCTTCCTGTAAGTAGAGGACATGGCAGTCTCTTGAGGTGACATCTTTGTTGTGGAGATAAGGGAGTGTTGGGGAGACACCAGCTCCTTCTGGGCAACAGCACGGCTCTGAATGGAAACCCACTGCAAAACAAGGAGCACCTGATGCTTCAGAGCAATGAGCCTACTTACTAAGCAATGACATTCTGAAGACCTGATCATCCAAGAGCTGATGCCTTTCCTGTAATTCCTTACGTATCTTAGGCCAGAAAATCTAAAGACAAAAGATATATCCTCCTCCATAGAGCAGAAGGATAGGTATTGAGCAAGTGGCAATAATCCTGTAACCTAAGTGTGTTTTTGAGGCTACTGAAAAGGTCCTGTGTCTTGTCTTTTGGTCTTCAAGAGTAGGAATTTAAGACTGATTCACCCCTCTCAGTGGAGGATGGATAAGCAGTGATTTGGTGCCTGCATGGATGCAGCCTGGAAATAGGAGTAATTGTTTCCTACAACCTCTATAAAAACAATAGACAAAAGATGTAAAAGTAAAGGTAGAAACTCTAGTGAAGCTCCAGCCTCCAACTGAGGGAAAGAGTGAGTTGGGGCAGACTGAAATATCACAAGGGTAATCATGAAACTTGATGAGGTCTCTGCTATTCAGAGGGACTTCGACAGGCTGGAGAAATGGGCAGAGAGGAACCTCATGAACCTCAATGAAGGGCAGTGCAAAGTCCTGCACCTGGGCAGGAATAACCCTATGAGCCAATACAGGCTGGGGGATGACCCAGTGGAGAGCACCTTTGCAGAGCAGGACCTGGGGATCCTGGTGGACAAGTCAAACATGGGCCAGCAGTGCACCCTTGCAGCAAAGTAGGCCAGCGGCATCCTGGGCTACATTAGGAAGAGCACTGCCAGCAGGTCAAGGGAGGTGAACCTTCCCCCTCTGTTCAGCCCTGGTGAGGTCACATCTGGAGCACTGTGTCTAGTTCTGGGCTCCCCAGTACAAGGAAAACATGGATTTACTGGAGTGAGTCCAGCAAAGGGCCACAAAGATGATTAGGGGACTGAAGCATTTCTCAGATGAGTAGAAGCTAAGAGAGCTGGGACTGTTTAGCCTGGAGAAGAAAAGGCTCAGGGGGGATCTTACCCATGTTTATAAACATCTGAAGGGAGGGCGCAGAAAGGATGGGGCCAGACTCTTCTCAGTGGAGCCCAGCGATAGGATGAGGGGCAACGGGCACAAACGGAAACATGGAAATTCCATCTTCTTCACTGTAAGGGTGGTTGAATAGTGGAACAGGTTGCTCATAGAGGTTGTGGAGTCTCCAATCATTGAAGATATTCAAAATCCAACTGGACATGGTCCTTGGCAACCTGCTCTAGCTGACCCTGCTTGAGCAGGGGGCTTCGACCAGAGGAACTCCAGAGGTCCGTTCCAACCCCAACTATTCTATGATAACAAGAGCACCACAGAAGAGCTCAGGACTTTGTGATCACTTGTGATTGTGTGGACATGCTTAATTTTCCGTACAGCTAAAGCAAACATCCTTTTCTTACTGTGAGAACAGGCTGCACAATCAGAGAAAGCATGCACATCTTTGGTATCCTCTTTGTGTATGAGGGATCAAAGCATCTGACAAAGGTTTTCCCTCTTGATTATGAACAGCTCTGTAACGAGCCCTGGATTTCTTCTCCCCTGGATGATAGTGGAAATTTAGCCTCTTGAATCTGAGGCTTGGGAAAGGGGTCAAAGAGGAAGAATTTTTAACATTTTCTTGGGAATAATTTTCTCAATCTGTACTTGAAGCCCCAATACATGGAGCACTTGGATGGAATGAAAACTGCATCCAGGCAAAATGGGAAATGGATATGTCCATTTAGAGAGCATAAAGCCACTATATTTAGTTGAAGAATTCCTAAGTGTGGAAGCTATGTAGTCCCACAGCAACTAAAATTTGAGCTCATGAAAAAAAAACGTTTAAACATCTTTATAGTATTTTAAAGCTTACAGATAATCAGAGTAGAATATGAAATAAAGTAAAATAGAAGGTCCGAAGGCATCTTGAATAAAGAACAGTTAGTCCTGAAGAACTACAGGCTCACACACATGTTGAACTCTAGATGACAGGCTGCATTCCACTGCTTATACTGTGAACATAAATCCTACAGGGTGACTAGACTAATAAGATTCTACTTCAAAAGACTGCACAGCTGCACACTCACAATATGATACAGACAGCCACTTGAAGGTAAGTATGGAACGACAGTGTGTGAATGCACAAGTCATTCATTCATTCATCTCTAATTTTACTTTTCAATTTCTTCAAAACTTAATCCCACACCAGTTACTTAGAATTCTTACTATAGAGAAATGAACAGAAAGACTAAGGGATAATCACTTTGTCTATACATTTACATATGCACACATGCATAGAGATAGGACACATACATTATTATATATTACACATAAACATGCAAGCATATGCATATATATACATATATATATAAGACCATATTCAGCTTGATGAATATTTCCATATAAATCACCTCTTTTAACTGTTACCATAATCTCCAAAAATTGTATTCTCATACCTTTGCATAAGCAGTAGTTTTGATAAACCACTGCTTGAGGTACTTCTGTTCCACTTTTGCTCCTGAACGCCATGAACAACCATTGTCATCCACCTGTTCATTAGCTAGAACAGTCTGATCCACTGGATCCCAATTAACCAATGCCTAAAAAAGTTGCAAGAAGAAAAAATATTTTCAGCAGCTATTTCAAAAACTGAACCTTACTTTTCAGGCACTGCAAGAACTATTCCTTGGGCCCCCAAGTTTTCTGTGTATTGTTAACATCTATTTGAATCAGCAACATGGACTCATCTGAAGATATTTTGAATGTTCACCTCCTCAGAACTCAAAAAAAACCCCAAAATGCAGTTGACAGCATTTGCCTGGATTGATCATACTAGGAGAACAGACTGACACTTTTATATTCAGTGGTAAGTGAAAACATCTCTGAACATTGTTCCCATTAACTGTACTGCATAACTACACAGTCTGATAATTTGCAATTGTCCACCACTGATCCAAAAGTGTTGAAGTCAGATTAAAAGGGATTTATAACTGAGGATCTCCAACCCCAATGGACAGAATCATATATAAGTAATGATATTTGTCAACTGTCTTCAATGTGAAAGAGTTAACATTTTCTGCACATTAGTTCTGACAACTCTGCGAATTACTTTTGGAATCATGTTTCCTATCAATTATCAATATAAATACACAACAAAATTAAAGTTAAATATATGGTGGTGTTCAACAGGAGACAAAAGCCAAACCCATCTTCACACAATATTGAAAAATTTAAATCATCATTTATCATAAAGGATGTAAGACCACAAAAGAAGATAGTGAAAGAAGGTAGAGAAAAAGGTAGTGAAATAGTCATTCCAGAAGGGGTATTCATCAGTGACAGATATTAACATGAAAAAATGAACAGAAGGAAAACAAACCAACCAACAAACAAAGCAACAAAGATGACCAATTCATTACATTGTTATTTAGTACTTGAGCTAAATCAAAGTGAAATCAGACAGACTGAAAACAGTACCTCCAGCTCCATAAAACGCTAATACATTAAACATTCTCAAAGAATGTATTTAATATTTTTCAAGTAATGGGGAGGATTTAGTATCTCAATCTAAAAACTAATCATGGTCCTCATATTATTCCCATTTCATATATTTATCTATTGCTGATCAGCTTCTAAAATGCCCCAGTTTCTAAACAACTGTTTCACCTACTTTTAAATACGCTGCTTGTTGTTACAAATCTTACAGTGAGGACAGCAGAAAATAGAGCTTCATGAATCTGCTTCCTTAAGAATGCTGTTGCTGTTTTTGTCATCAGTGGGGGTGGGGGGGACGAGTTCTGTGTGCAGGCTGATTGCCTACACTGATTTACACAGAATTTATTATGATACCAAGAATTAAAGTCATTTTTTCATACAAAGAACCTCACAAATCAAGCTTGTGTGAATTCAGTGTGTCACAGGAATTTAAACTTCGTATGATTTGCCTACCTTTCATCTGTTATCTACCAATAATACCACACTGGCTTGCATAAAAGCCTTCTGAAAATTCCTTGAGAAACTAAAAGCAAATAATATATTAAACTATTACAGATCCATTTTTAGACCTTTCAGAATATACACCCTTTTTAATAATGGTACAACAAACACATTATGAAGTTGGCTCTAAAAATAATGATCTTTTCATTTATAAAATTTGGAAAAAACATACATCACTACAAAGTTAAAGTAACTTCTAAATAAATACAGAGCAGGTAATACTAAGAAGTAATAAAACATCACCTAGTTATATGAGGCAGTATAAGCATATACTTGTATTAAAGAGGCTATGACTCAAAATTGAGAAGAAATAACCATTTTCTTTTTTGATAATATCGGGTCAAATTTATGAAGAAAATTTTGGAAAGTGACTGATTTATATGATAATAATTATTTAGCATAACATAGCCACATGATTTGTCACAGGAAAATATATCTAAATAAATGATGCAAAATGTAAAGCAAATACACAGGTAAGAAATCCACAGCTGAAAGGTCATGTTTGTGGATTTTTAAAGTTATATTTTGTCCCTTCCATCTCCCACAGACTTTTGACTAATATCCACAACCTAGACATTAAATTCAAACCTCAGCTCCTACTTGTACCTCACAGGCAACTTCTTGCCAGTGACAGTCTCCAAAGCTGTGGTCTCTGGAAGCCAATTTCATCTACATGGAGAAAGCACAGTGCAACACTTCATGCAAGACATCAGTTATTTAGATTTGCTCCCCAGGCCAATGAAGGCTGCATGCTTTTAAAATGGGATTCATCTCATCTAGTTCAAGGTGTCTATAGCATAAGTATCTATCCCCAGGTTTGGTGTCTATGCTTTTATTATTTTTATATGCTTTTATTATTTTTTATAGGCAGCAATTTTTCTCAGCCTAAATGAGACACCTACATTTGGCCAGGTCAAGCACCTCTACAGTACACTGACCAGATCTGTACTGCAACAAAAAGAGAGAGGATTTTGCTGTGGTAAGTAAAGATGCACTCTTTATGGAAGCTGCAGTACACTAACTGCAGCTCCCAGACACACTGAATCTGAGACTCCCTAACAGGGTAATTTCTGGCCAGACATGCATATTCCTGGAACAAAACATGAACTATACTAACACTCTACATGTATCATCCTTATTGCCACAGGAAGGCTATAAATTATCTTCTTATACCTGGAATGAAACTGTAATATAGGAGACTTCAAGCTGTGCAGCAGGTTACTGCTTAATGTATATTGCATTACTGCTTAATGTATATTGCAGGTATGCTGAAGACATGGGATAAATGCATGCTTTAAGCATCTATGTCAATTTGAAGAGACCCAGGCTTACATGCTGTCTCTCTGCCATCTGTTTCTTGCCAAGAAGCAACTGGTTAATATCCACCAGCCACAACATCCCCTACAGGTTGGTGGATGCTGATTTAAGTCCTCAAACTGATCCTTGACTCTCAGAGGGAAGCACATCCAATCACTGATACTCAAACACATTCAGGTTCCCCCAACACTGGGAGCCTGCTTGCAAAAAATTTTGTATACCATCACTGCTTCTGAAATGGCAAGCCTCGTGCTTTTTAGATTCACCTGGAATTACTCTTAAAGCAAACAAATCGACACATGAAAATAAGTCTGTTATGGCAAAATAACATTTAAATTCTTGATTACAATTTGGAAACCAAATTACCAAAACAAAAAAACCCAAACAAACAAAAAAAACCACAAAAAACACAGCATGTTAGGGTATATCAAATACCAAATCATTTTGACAGCTGTCATTTAGGATCTATGAATATATGGAAGCAGAAGAGGGAGTTTAGTAATGCTGTGCCTTCCAAATGCTACATTTCAGCATCAACATCATTCTCTGGGTTCTACATCCCTAATTATATTCTATGGGGTCTTCTGCTTTCTGTGGAATACAATGAAACTTAAAAGCATATTTAAGAAATCTTAGTTTCCATTTTAAGTTACAGACATTTATTAAATCAGCTTTGTTTACATGCAGCTGTTCAGGTGTCTGGAACTGAATTGCCTTTGCTATGCAAAGAGTTCTTTAGAATGTTAGTTTAACACCTTTGTTTTACCTCCCGCTTAAGAAGTTAACTGAACTCTCCCCTTTTCAGAAACTATGACATATGTTATTTATAAAATATTGTAAGTTGAAGAGTTTCTTAATGTACCGCTAGAGGAACGACTGTGATAGTCTTACAGCATCTAATATTTCTGTAATATTTCAGAGACCACAAATGGGTTCCAGGAGTACCATGGTTAGGCACATAATCTCCAATTCCTGATCCTAGCAGTTTTGACACAGTCACAGTACTGTAACATAGTTAAACAATCTCACTGCTGAGGAGACCCATCATGATCACGTTAGAATCAACAGAAATCTTTCATGTCTTCACTAGAGGGAAGTTAAGACCTAGAAAATTTTGATATGAAAACCATGAAATAAATTAATAGTAGCTACATTTTTATCCAGGACATCACTGTAAACCACTGACAACAAACAACTCCGATTTGACTTGCCATGATACCCATTGATGTTAGACAGTTGCATACAAAATTTAGTTATAGATAAAATTCAATATATTTTGCAGTAATTTAAAATCAAATATAGCAACATAAATAGCTATCCACTTAATGAATGTGAATAGATGATTCAGAAATATGTTGCTGACATAATGAGAGACTTGAGATAAAGTCAGTGTACATGCATAGTGCTGCAGGTCAAAGTTTGCACCTACCTCCTTTTGGTAAACTATCCCAGCTTCAAAAAGCTTAAGAAAGAGGTACTGTGTCCACTTATAGTACTCTGGTAAGCAAGTGGTTACTTCCTACAGAAATGAAATAAAATAAAAATACATGAAACTACTTTTACTATATTACAACTTAAATAATTAACTCAGGAGTGCATAGTATATGCTAGAGGCAGAACAGGCTGCATGATATAAATGCATTTTTGGGTAATGTTATTTTGAGTGATATTTACATGTACACAAAAACAGAGGATTCTGGCTTTGTGCACGGTTGACATGCAAAGCAAAGTTTCCATGTTAGCACAGAAAAAAATCCCCCTGCAATATCAATGCTGGTAGATATGAGAGTACAAGAAGAATGGAAATGACCACAGCTGTTGCTCAGTAATAAAAGGCAGGGACAGAGACTACTGACTGCTCAGAGACAGCTCAGAGCTGGCTGCAGAGAAGAGAGCAGACTGGAGGAATCTACAGCTGAACCTGTGGATACAGAAAGAAAGGGGAAGAGCACTGAGAAACTGAGGGTGTTGATTGGCAGTATGGTGAAGACAGGAGTGGAATACGGGGCAAGACTGCAACCTTCAAGATGAAAGAGTTGCAAAGGATATTGCACAATGAGAGGGCACACAAGCGACTGTTTGAAAGGCAAGCCAGCTCAAGGTAGGAGAACACTCTAGGTCAAAACAATGAGAAAAAAATACAGAGTCACCAAAGTCACAACTGTGGAGGAATGTTAAGAGGGAAATACAGACAGATAAAAATAAAAAGACAACATAAAAAAGAGGAACGGGAGTGAGAACAGCAGTCAACAAGATCATAAACAGCATTTTTTAAACTTCAAGACATTTTATAGATTTTTACTGAACTCTAATAATTAAAAACCAGCCTTCTTACTATGAACCCTGAGAGTTTCCTCATTTAAGATTAATGTCCATTTTTAAAGAAACATAGTTTACTAGTTGCAGAAATGCTAAAATGAACATATAGAACATACTGTCTGCAATGAGTGCAAACCCTACCCCAGCACATGTCCTATAAACAAAACTAACCGGAGTTATTAATCAGTCTCCTGATGCAGTATGGTATTGTAAAGTCAAAATAATAAAATGGTCAAGTGCTTATAAAGTTCCATATTTTAAAATATTTGTTCTTAAAAAAACCACACAAACTGCATTTGAAATAAACATATTAATACGTGAAGATGACTAAAGGATGATATGGTTACAGAGACTCAGTTTTCCTCTACACAAACACAGTGTTTCACAGGCGCAGCGGATACACATACGCTCTCACCCATGCATTTTAAAGTTTGGCCAAAATGAAAACAACTGTGTAACTCGGTATTTAAACTCTGATTGCGTTATACGTAACAATAAACAGATCGCACTTCCTTGCTCAGTAACTTTCCTGTTTAACCTGCCCCTGTTCAAAGAAGATCGTTTTCTACATATTTCCTCTTTAACTACATTTGTACTTGCTGAAGTGGAAGATGACTCCTATACCGGACCTTAAATCAGCGAGAATACATCTTGATTTCAGAATTACAGGGTTGACAGCCAGCCACTGATAGCTATTTGCAAACTGAATAAATTCGATCAACTGCCTGAAATAGCTTTCCTGTCATCCAGGCTTCCCACTACAGCTACTGTGGCACACAACATCCGCCGCATCATCTGTTACTCAGAGACACCTGAAACACTTTAGCACAAAAATTTTGTTCTTCTACAATTTTATATTCCAGTGCTGAAATGCTGCTTTGAACAATTAATATGACCTTTGAATAGATATGCCTCAAAAGTGAATATAAGAGGCTTTCAAGACCAGAGACACTTCATAGCAAGTTTTCAGCACACCATGCAGAATTTAGCCACGAAAAACAGTTGCTTGATTAAATCCCTGTGCTCTACACTGAAGAGAACACTCAAGAAAAGTCTGATTTCCATCTCCCCAACTATACATTATCCATTTGCTCTAAAAAAATATACATTTAGCCTGCATCTCCACACGGTAATATCGGTTCTTCTGCCCATGTGATGCCACTAATGGCAATGGAGTTTCATCACTGTAATATCAGAGGTAGAAAAGAGCAGAGATCTCTTTTGGTACAATATAAGATCAGGTGAGCAACAGCCAAACAGATAAGACAACTGAAGTGAGCTATCAAACAAAAACAGTAAAATGGACTGAGGTTTGTCCATTTGATCCAGAATGGCAGACGTGTGTTAACTGAAACAGTAAGAGATGGTATTTCACAATCTTAAACAAGCATGTTTAGGACACGGTACAAACCAATCACTGGGAACACAATCTCATGTAAATGCTCTCTCTCAAGTTGTAAATCGACAAGCTTTCTAGAAAGAAATGCAGCAGAACATATCACTGAAGAAAATTTGCTCCGCAGTCACTGAACTGCAAAAAAGATCACTCAAGCTCATCATCTATTTACCTTTATAATCACGAACGTTTCAAGTTACATACAATGGTTAAAACAGAAAGAGAAGTGACATCACTACCAAGTGAAATGAGAAAGAAATTATGTGATTTCTGAGGATGACAAGCCAACAACCTCTTGCCAATCTCAAATTGCTTTTTTTTTTAGTTTTGATCTCTATTAAACAAGTAATATCTGGTAACAAAATTCCATTAGGTTGCCATCATGCTTAATTTAAGTGAATGTTGAGTATTCCATATACTTTATAAGCATTAAAAAGATTTGCAGTACGTTAACAGAACTGACTTGACTCAGAAATCCAGAAAAGGGTTCATAAAAAGGTTTTGCAAAATAGCATGACAGAATCCTTCCACCCTTCCAAATGCTCACTTCTGAGCTTAGCACTAGCATTACAGCCCATATATATAACCCATATCACAAAGCTGTTCACTGACCCCACATAATCAGGATTTTAGCATATTTCCTTCTAAGATAAAATATATACTAAAAACCAGAACCCTTTCTACAAATACAAAATATGCTGCCCACCTGTCCACTGCAGGTGCTCTTCAGGGATCTGTGACAGATTTCGTGACAAGCCATCACCACAGCATTTCAGAAAGCACTAAGAAACAGGAATGAAAGCATCCCCCCAGCCCCTGCCAGTTTGCCCTTTCCCTTTTGTCAGCTTGCTAATTAAAAAAAAAAACTATTACTGTCACCAAAATGCATCTTTGTAATTGATTACTGTTATTCCTCCTTACTCCCACAGGAATGATACTCATTATTAAAACAAACCACTTTTAAAAGTGGACTACTTTTAAAACCAGCAGATATTGCCAAGATATAGAAGTTGTTCCTTATTCATACCAAAAATTTCCTTGCTTAAGCCCTTTGCCTCAGCACAGCAGTCTGTTCCTGCTCAGCATGATGAAGGGGTTAGCAGTACAAGCCAATTACCTAAAGTCTGCTTAAAAAGGCTTTTTTGTAGATAAATTTTCAGTTACAAATTAACTAGCAGTATTACAGCTTAGATTTGACAGTGGTGTAACGGGAATCAACTGATTTGTGGTGAGATTAAACTGTACCTCAGTTTTAAAAACCTGAAAAAAGAAAAACCCCAGCTACCAAAAAGAAGGGGAAGCCCACACTAAAGAATCCTGGATATACAAATACAAAGGAAATTCTGGATGGAAGATTCTGTTCATAAGTAAAAGAAAAATTAATTTTCAAATATCTTCTTTTATAATTCATTATTCGATGTTCTCAATCTGCTGCCTTCTTACAACTTTCTATTACTTAGCTGTGAACCTAAGTTTTTTGTGTGTTTTTTTGTTTTTTTAAGATAAAAGGTTATATCTTCAAACTACTTCCACGGTTATAATTTTTAATATAAGTAATATTCACAGCCTGCATAAAAGCTTCTATTTGTTGTAAGATTCACTATGTTTTGTGAATAATACATAACTAGACTAGAGGGAAGTCATTTCCTAGTTTATTAGTAATCATTTTATTTCTAGCACGCTCATGTACTATACTAAACACAGTCACATTGCACTTGAAACTAATTAAAAAAAGGTGAGAGGGAGAAAAAGGCAGTCTGAAAGGATTCTTTTCAAAACTATTTGGGAAGATTAAACAGTCTTTAACCTATTATTTGTCTATTTTGGTATCACAGGGCATGCACCACCTAACCTGAAAGTAAAACGATTGGATTTTCAAAGAGATTTAGAGCTAGACTGAACTACATTTCTAAATTCATTTAAGTATTGTATTTCAAATGCACTTAAGAGTTTCATGCGTTGTTAGCTACATATACCAAGGCCATGCAGTGCTTACACTTTAGAACATTTTTGCTGCAAAAAAGTAGCCTCATATCAAGGGTTTCCTTTTTTGTTCAATTACAAGTAGCATGATGATTATCAGTGATAAGTGGACGGAGAAGAAAATTTAATAGGTAGTGCCCTATCTGTTGTTACATTTTTACCATTGCTCAGGCACTGCACAAGAATAACAACTTCAAAACAAAATAGAAAAGTATCTGTACAAAAAGTATCTACCAAAGATTTCATCTTTTTTAATGTACAGTGTAGAAGAGGAACACTAATCTTATGCAAAAATTACACTGTTTGGAATGAATAACACGAAGACTGTGAGAAACGCTGGCAGTAAGTGCTACCTTCTAGAGGAAAGTTACAGTTAGATAACTTGTTTAGTGGTGAACTGGTGGCTCAACAGGAACATGCATTCAGTTTGATGGCAGTCTTGGGCAAAACAACGGGAAACCGTTACACGCGCTCTCCCCTTTGGTGCTGATGATACGAATCTTTGTGAAAATTATATTGCCTGATTCTCCTGAAAATAACCTTTAAAAGAAGTGGCAGGCAGTTTGCTATGCTATCTGGGATGGCAGTTAGGAGCAATCTCCTCACCAGGGATCCCCAAATTACTGACTGTTACCTTAAAAATAAAACATAACCACATTTAAAAAAAAAAAAAAAACTTTTCAAGTGATTTAAATGTCTCTCAGAGACATTCTTTCCCTCCTCTAACTGCAGCTTTTTAACCCTGGAACTGACAGACACAGAAATGTTTGCTTGCATTTACAGAATAAAAACATCCTACCCCTTACTTGGTGTTTTCTTTCCAAATCCTCTCCTCTCTCCCAAAATCGTGCCCCTTGCAAAATGTTCTATAAACTCAATATTTACTATTGGAGGCACTGAAAATATCTAGACATTCAGGAAAAAAGTAGATCACTATTAGTATTCAAAGCTACTCTAAAGCAAACTACTTAGAGAGCTAGTTTATGCATTTAATTACATTTTTAGTTTGCTTACCTTTCATGTTTAGAGGAACAATTTTCAAGCATCTTGGTAAGCTAGCTTCCTGAAATAATCTCATTATCTTTTAATAATGCCTTATTTTTTGTGCTTTACTGGTTAAGTAAACTCACTGACTACAACATGCAAATCAAAATGTAAAAGTACTTTTGAGACTGTGAAAGAACAATGATAAAAACCACAGATAATTAAAAGGAAACTTCTAGTATCCAGATGCAATAGAATTTCTTCATAGTAATTTTACTGAGCAAAACACCTACAAATAGTCTTCAATACTCCTCGACAGGATTTTCTTGAACACCGGATGACTTTTCAAGCAGCCAGCTCCTTCAGCACAGCTCCATGTACAAAGTATTCAAAGTGCACTTTTCATTATTCTCCTTCTGGCCTTTTATTCCTAACATTTGTAAAATGGTAAAAATTACTTCAGTCTTCCTCACGTCATATAGCCTAAGCTGGACATGTAGGACTCTCTGACAGTTAACATAAAAGGTCAGCACTTAAAAAAGGTGTTTCACCTCACATGGAAATAGCAATCTAAGGCAGAAGAATGGGTTCCAGCAGCACGTATGTGCAAGGTACTTGCCCTGGCAAAATGAAGCAGCACATTTAAGCAACACCAACAGAATCTGATTAAAACCAAACTCCTATTTTGTACAACAGTCTTGATTATTTAAACTAACCCATGACAGAAGACCTTTTTCTATCATTTTTCACAGGAGTCACTACAATACTGTTGGGGTTAATGTTTGCATTATCACGGTATTTAGTAAGCCACTGATTTAGTGCCATACAAATACAGAATTTAAAAAAAAAAAAAATCCTCAACTGAAAGAGCTCCCTGTTTAAGATAAGTACCTGCACAGCGCAGAACTGTGCAGAGATGCTTGAGCTGGCCCAGAAGCAGTACAGCGGAGATAGTAAGATGCTCTGCCCAGCCTGATTAGCCCTGCAGAGAAGCTGGCTCTATCAGCATGGAAAATACACTCTGCTGAAGCTTACCATTCAGTTTCTGAAGGTAGGTCTTTCATGGCTAGCTCACATATCCATGCATTTAAATGTCAGGTAAAACACACATTTCAGGCATCACACGATTTCTGGATTAAACAAACATATCTCTGTTTCTTAAGGTTATCATTCAGGTCACTCTCCCTTCAGTTAATTACCTCGCAGACCAGCAATGTGTGCTAAATAAAACTAAACTACTTAGCCAAGAAGTGACAATGAGCCAAAATTGATTGTGCTTCAAGCAACGCTTTCTACCTGTTTTAAAAACTTACCTTTCAAAAACACAAACTAAGTGCCTCTAGAGCACTATAAATTATTTTAATTATAGAACCATTCAAATGGACTTAGTTGTACAGTATCAATGGCCTTTCCACAAGTACTCAGAGACTTCTGAAAGCTCACTAACTGAAACACGCTCTACTAGGAAAGTCAAGGTAAGCCTCTAAAAACAGACACAAAGATGACAGATGACATTTCCCTATATACTTATAGTTCTCATTGTGGTTTTCAGTACTGCAAATTCTCCGTCTATTCTTCAGAACATAAGGTTTAAACAAAAATCCAAATACTGAGATGAATTTTCTCAAGGTACTCTACAATATTCAACTTTCACCTGTTTCGTAACACAGAATGCACATAGGATTTTACTGTTTTGAACCATTGCTGTATTACACACACACAAAGTCTCTGAGATACAAATGTTTACAAATATAAGAAAACGACTGTGAAGAATGTGTAACAATCCTTTTATTTTCAGAGCAACTTTTCAGTTATCAAGAGAACTGAAATCTTACTAAACAGGCTTACACTGAAAATCTTGTCATATATATGACATGACAAAGCACGGTTTTTAGATGCAAGACATGCATATAAACAACTTTTCCTTCAGATTAAGGAAAACAGATGGCAGGTCGCATGTTGCCAGAAAACTAATCCTTTTTATTTTCAGGCCTACAATACTGCTATAAAAATCCAAGATAAGGATCCCAATCACTCTATGCAGAATCATATTAAGGTGGTAAGTAATGATTATCTCTGTGAATGTAAGGGTAGGGACAGGCTTTGATCCACTGGTACATGCAATAACCCTACAATACAACTGCTTCAAAAATTGATTTCTTTCATTTTTGTTGTGAAAACTACATTGGCTTATGGCTGATTGTATTGGTATGGTTTGTAAGGTGAACAGCTGATTCTCAAGAACTTGAGTTTTAAATAAAATACCTAGTTTCCAAAGTGGTCAGGACACAAACAACTATGAAAACGCAGTCTTGCCTTTCAGATTTAAAATAACCTAACCAAACCAGCCTTTAAAATTATTAGTTTTAAACTTCTGAGTATATTATAAAATGTAAACATTAAAAAAGCACTCCTCAAAATATACACACCTTAACACAAAGGCACCCTGTTTCATAAATACCTGTTGAGTTGATAAGAACACCTGAATTTTAACAGAGAAAATGCTACTTCAGAAGAGCTGAAAAGGCAGACAGAAAAGTCCAAGTGCAAAACTAAAATTATTTTAAAGAAAGAACGATGCTCCTAAATCTTGAGATTATCAGATGATGTCAGTATGCTGAAATTGAGAAAAGTTTGATAATTACATTTCCCACTTTTTTCAAGTGTAATTTTGCAAATTAACAATTTAAATTGGTCACTTTCAAAGGCTTCTATATTGCCATATCTAAAAGGATAAAATTCCCTGTTGTTCCATCAAAGAATAAATGAAGACAGTGTTCCTTAAAAGAGAAAAATCTTACCCTTTCCCATGTAAAAGACAGACCTAGTGCATCAAACTGTTCCCTCATGTGTTGAATATTACTGTAAAACAAAAAAGATTTTTGAATCACTTAATAAGATTATTGTCATGTGATCATATTTACAATCAGGTGCTTACAAGGTTCTCAGAAATCAAGAGCACTGCTTAAGCTCTAAATCCTGCTATCTTGCTAATAGTCAAACTCCAGGAACTCTTACAATATTTATCTTAAATACTCATTTTAAAAATCCCTCATGTATTCTGGTTTAATTCAACAGCTGTGTATACAATACAATGATTCTTTTTTCCTCTTACTTCAATCATAACTGGAAAGCAAATACAGCACTTTCGGTTGAGGGGAACATGTTCCTGAAACATCACTTTTCATTATTATTAATTACCTTTACTGCAAGAGAGCCAAAAGGCCCTAAGAAAACTTTACGATGCACTAGGATGTACCTTCATGATCAGCTTATGAGTCTATTCTGGCCACACTATGCTGGCCGCACATCCTCTTTCCAGTCTCCAGCAATACCATCTCCCACAGGAGCCACATGAAAGATCTCTCAGTATGCAGCTCTGGGAAACAACAGAGCTTTCAAAGCCAGAAGGGAGTATGAACAATTACACTCGACTTGTGCATAGCACACATCATAGAACACTGCAGCTATTCAGTAAACTGCGCATTTTTGGAGGCAGTTTCCAGATGCACCAGTGATTCCCCTGGGTATAATATGCACTCCTTCTAGTATTTCTATGACTGCAGAGCTCTAGTTACACTAGAAAAGGTTTGACAGCGGAGTCATATCAATAAAGGTATACCAGGAAATCCTCTTATGGAGTCACAGCTTCTGGTGGAAGAAAGTACACTTTCAGCAGAACTGCTTACATTAATTCTGGACTCAGGCTGTATCAACAAATGCACTTCAAGTTTGAGTGTATTTTTACGAGGCTTCTGTCACTATATAGAGATATATATATGTGTGTGTGTATACATATATTTGTATCAAAACCAAATGCCAACTGGCATTTTACTAACAAAAATTTTTGTTTTGTATAAGTAACTGGCTTCAATTTGTCTTGTGGGTTTTTTCCTAACTTTGAGAGGATAAGTAGTAGCAGTCAATCGGAGTTTATTCTAAATAGTCTCTTCAGAACATGATAATGATCTGAAATTTGGCTGGTGACTCCTGAATGGAGTTAGCTGACAGGCTTACCGTGTGCCCCCTTTTACAGGGGTGGCCAGCTCTGCTCCAGACATAACTACAACACAGGTCATGTCGCTATCACAGCATCAAGTCCAGAATGCAGAAGCATGATACTGGTGCAGGTTTATTTTAAATTTTTGAACTACAATTTATGGCAGCTCCACATACAGTTCAGTCATCCCTGCTGCAGGCATGACAAACATTCAAGACAGGGTCAGAGAGAAGAAAACGAGAGACAGTAATTACTTCAATGGTCAGAATTCAATCTGCCTGTATGATGAGTCATCTACCTTTGTAAGCATAGTCAAAAAAATTGGGTATATAAATAATTTTCCTATTTGGATGTTACTATAATCAGTCGCAATAGTGATGTGTTAACTTGTCTGAAATCAGCTTTGTTGTTATAATATCTAGTTTTAAGAGTTAAATAGTCTAACGATAATCTCTTTTCAGTACTAAGGAAATTTTCAAGGCAGAATTTTCTTCCACTATAAAACATCTTGTACCTCACTGTTTTAAGTGTATGGAAAAATACGCATGTATTAAAAAAAAAAGGGGGGAGGGAGGGAGAAAAATACAACACAAAAAGCAGCAGCAGAAAATCAGTTCAGACTGTGCCCTGCCACACACTTTTTGATATGACCCTGACAAATTGCTTGGGGTACTATTAGATGAAACAGGCTGAGCTGATCCGGCAGTGTACTATTGCATGGCTCTCTCTCACTGCCCTACATTCTCACTGCTTTTCTACGGTGAGCTGACAACTCATTAAAACGGCAGAATGGTTTCCTTCTGGGTTAGCAAGCTGAATCGGTTTGTTAGCAAGTTGAATCAGCTTGACAAGACCTCATGAGTGCCAAAGCTATAGTCGGTTCAGAGGGCCCACATGGTAGGGAGAAGGACAACACGGACCCTTTTGTAGTCAGCAAGTCCTCATGTCAGCCTAGCTGTCTCACAGAACTACAGCCTTCACTTCTTTGCGCCTCATTTGTCATGTAAATAAGGATCACAGTAATGCTTTATCTCACGGAGGTTCTGTCAAGATAACCAAGTTAAATATGAGGCACTCGGATATGACAGATGCGTAGATTTGTTTTAGAACTTGGCTACAGTAGATTTATCGAAGGAAGACAGAAATCATTAGTTTACTGTCCATATTCCTTAGAAAGAAAATAATCTCCTGTAACAAAGGCAGCACTTTTGCCCAAAGCAAGACACTGGTAGAAGAATTTTTACTGAGAGTCTATCAAATGTCTCCACATACCCAGAGGTTTCTAATTTCCTTTTAACTACTGTCATATACAGTATAATTGACAGTCCACAATACACTGTGCACAGTGTTTTTTCAGACTGTCTCAAAACAAACACACACAAAACCCCATGTTTTTTGCATCTTGAGGGTAACTGGTTCTCACCCATATTCTCATCCAACTCATACAAAAAAAGAAATTAAAGAAAAAATTAGGATAAACAACTAATAATTTGCATACAGGGCATCATATTTATCCTCCCTAAATGAAGTCAGTTGTCTTCATATTCTAGTAGGGAAAGTAACAAGTGATCTTGATATAGTACCAGAAGCATGTAAAAATTTAAAAGAAACAACATTATCAAAGAAGGAAATGTATCAGGGTACAAAAAGTTACTACAGCTAGGTTACTTCACCTAGAGCACATTAAACAGCGTCAGTTAGAAGAACGATTTATGAGTCATTTATAGAAATTAACATTTACTTAGGTAACTTTCTACTCATTTTAAGGAATATCAGGGGAACATAATACCCAATTCTGAGGTCTAAAGCCCAAAACTTCCACTGAAATTAGCAACAATAATGGCTGCTTATCACTTTCCAAGACCAAGTCTCAAATGAGAAAATTTTCTTCCTACTCTTTCACACAGCACTGAAAACTGCTAGCAAACCTAATCACATATCTCATCATTTTTAACCGTGTATTCTATACTAAGATTTAACTCACTGTAAAAAAAAATCGGATTTATTTCTTACTCCCTTTGGTGTCTGGGAAATGTCACTTTTTTTCCTCTCTTTTTTTTTTTTTTTTTTAACAATATCCTACTCTTTTAAAAGTTAAGACTACTCAGAAGAGAGAACCTTGAAAATCACATTGAAACATTAAGCTTTTGAAATTGAACCAACTGCACTGTCCCAAATGACATTAGCAAACAACACTAGTTCTTTCTGTCTTTTCTTCTGCTTCTACTGGTTTTGCTTTATTTGGTTTTTTTTTTTATGGGGGCCAGAGTACACATATTCACAACAGAAATGTGACATTACTTAAATCCGTTAAAGACTACCTTTGTGTCCAGCTTGCAGGGTGCAGTCCATGCTCAACTGCAGCATTTTCTGCTGGTAACCCAAATGCGTCCCATCCCATCGGATTTATCACCTGTTGGCAAAAATTAAAAAACTTGATCTTATGTAACTTTCTGGAACAGCATCAGTAACACACACAAGCCTCAAAATAATGAACAGTGTTTTGCATTTCAGCATTTGCTTTGCCTCATTTGAGCCTCTTCAAAGCATGCCCACAAGGGCTGGTCTGTTTTAAAGGAGGAATATGAAACATACTTGCTGTCTACAATTTGATGTTAGAAGGAGCTTAAAGTATTATGTAATAAATCCTTCTGACTACTTCAACGCTAGGTTAGCAATGACAATATCAATCCTTTGTAATTTGTGTGGTGGTCAAAATTAGCATTTGATGCTACTGCTCAGCAGAATCAAGCATTCACCATAAAGGAGAAGAAAGCATGCAAAACTTTTTGAACCAAGAGTTTTATAACTGTACCTGATGTGGAACCTACTAATTCTTTTTTCCTTGTGTTTAATAAAATAATGAAAAATACTTTCTGATAACCCTAAATCCTACAGGTAATATGAAGAAGGTGGAGAAAAAATGTGTTAGTTACATTTTACTGTACTTTTTTTTGTAAATTTGGACTGAAGACACAACATATTTCAGGATATCGAACAAATGACAGTGGAAAAAGTGTTTACTATAAAATACAGTAGGTAAACTTTGTTGAAATAGATACATATCTTTCCTATTAACATGCAAATTTTTGTGAAAAAAATCACACATCTGGCAACACAGTGGGTATTCAAAAGAACTATTTAATAACCAGGAAACAAATGGTCAGCACTCATTATGCTGTCTTTAAATATACTTATGAATTGGGTACCTGATAGAAGCAATACCATTTCTCACACCTACAAATTTGCTACATATGCAGTGATTATGCTTAGAGTTACAGAAGTTTAACAGCAGCAAAACACGATTGAGTAACATTTAAAAGACTGTAAGAAATCAAAATGTTTGCCCCTTAAAAAAACATATACAAAGAACTTGTTCTTGTTTAGTTTAGTAGCATGTAAACAAAGGAGCAACAAGAAAGAAGGCCCATAACATTCAGACAAAGGTCAGAAGCCCAGCAATACTGATCTCATAAGCTACCTCGACACAGAAAAATATATTTATTTCTGAAGCATGAGTTACTTTTGTCGCTGTTTCGAATTATTTGTATTCTTTTTTGCCACAACCCTACGATCCTGACTTTAATGGATTCTTTTGCAAAAAAAATTATAGACATATTTATAAACGTGCCTTTGGTATTAACTCAGTGCAAAAGCAACAAGATTTAACAGACGCGACTCCTCAACGTTCTAGTTTTTAATACTGAGCTTATTTAATACTGCTGTATTTCATTATTCTGCTGGTGCAGCAGCATAACCAAAGGCATTAAACCATGTTGTTGATCAACCGTGACCCAAGCCAGTATAGTAAGTGCCCAAGCACAGCACACTCCAGATGTGTAAATCTAACAGAAACAGGAATGCTGTTGTGTTACAAATTTCCCCCATTATCAGATGGATTTTTATTTTTCATATCACAGTGTCAGGAAATATCAGACTCACATTTCAATTCCCCACTTCCACACATTATAAACACTTCACGGGAAATCTCATTTGCAACCTAAACTACTGGACAACACCGTGCTGAAGCATACCTCTCCTCAGCCCTTCTTCTCTCCCTTCCCCCACCAGTAGTCAAAATTATTAGTATAAAAGAGAAAAAATGTAAGCTTTATGTAAACTAAAATTCTCTTCAGAATTTTTTAAAGAAACACTAAAATATTAGCTTCTGCAGCTAAACTCTTCTCAACTATTATTTAGTGTTGACCATCTGGCTCTGACAGAAATGATGAAATAAGCCAGATGTTTTTTTCTTGTAGAATACATATTTCCCTTTCCCCGTTTCTTTAGACAAACAGACACATCCCTACAAATAACTTTTTCTACTACAAGCTGATGCACATTAAGTGGAATTCAAAAAAATCACTCTTGGCTAATTTTTGTAAATTTTCGCTTTTGAACATCTGCTGGGTATAGAGGGGTAGCCAAAAGCAAGGCGGTCTCATTTCTTATGCTCATGAGCAAAAGAATGTGGAAAGAATAGCTCCTCTTCTGGCTACAGACTCCCCAAAGGGCAGGATGATGCTCCAGCCAGCTAACGTGCAGACATTTTATCACCGTACCATCACTGCTAACAGTTAGACTTATCTGCTCACACAGATCTTCCCAATTCTAGCATGTGCATTAAAAATATCATACAGTGGATTTACTTAATCACATTCAAATGACAGTTCAATTTCGCAATCAATGGCATTCCTCAAGTTAAAGGGCTGAAGAAATACACTAATTCAAGTTTCAGTAAGAAACCTGAATTTAAAGAGACATATTAAAAATATCCTCAAATTACTCTCCAGGATAGATCTATTTATGTAGTTGCCATAGAGATGAATGTAACATGTACAGTGGTTTAGAGAAAACGATTTCAAGTTCATTGTCTCTTTTACTTCTCTGCTGCAAATGCATTTGAAAGGTTTGTGAAATGCAATTGTCTGAACAACAGGCCAGCTTCTTCCGGCTGCATTGTGTGTTACGTATCCACAGCTAAAATGCCATGGCCTCCACACAGCACTTGGCGTTACATCTCAAATCTGCCTAGCCAACATAAAGCACAAGGCTGAGTGTTACTATGTAGTATTGAAAAAAATGGCAAAAATCTCAAGAGACATGAAAGAGCAGAAGAAAATATAAAACTAACGTCAGAAGATGGCACAAATAATACAGGAACAGTTCACCTGTCCTGCTTAAAAACAGAAAAATTAGGCAGAAAGCAATTATGAAGACCAAAGAGTATTCCTTGTAGTTCCTTGATGGCTCGGTCACAGGCCATAACTAGCTGAAAACATGGCTGCCCCCTCCACACCTTGATGGCTCGGTCACAGGCCATAACTAGCTGAAAACATGGCTGCCCCCTCCACATTACAGATGAGCAAAAGAAAAGGAAAAAAGCAATCCATCTTCTTGAATGCTGACTTGATTACTTCTGACAACAGTCTCTAAAGCCTGGACGAATGAGGCATCAGTTCTGCTCACTAGAGTGACAGTTCTTCCCAGCGTGGCATCTCTGTATAAGCAATATTTGCTAAGTCACAAAGAGAAAGAAAAATTAGTAACAAACATATTTTGTAACAGAGGAGGCCTGCATAAGTCTGAGGATGTCTATGTACACATTAAAAGAAGTCAGATTATAGTTTCAAAGGCAAATTAAGATGGCATAAACCAATACTGTCACCAAAGGCAGCCATGTGTTTCTGAAATCACTCCTTTCTTGCACAGAAAGCTCCCTTTGGATGGGCATGTGCATCTCTGTGTCTTCACAACGAACTGGAAAGGCAAACTCTTCCTGGTTAAAACTACTCATTTTTTTGCTAGGTTAGTCTTTAACCTCAAGTACATGGCTTAAGGGCCTTAAAAGTTCACATGATCAGGCAGGATCAACTATGAAAGACTGCAATTTTCTATCACTCAACATGTGGTGTTTTACACAGACCATGAAGATGCAGGAAGTGATTCACTAGTATGTTGGGGACAAAGTGCTTGGGAACTGCCACACTGAGTGCTCTTTTCAGGAGCCCATTATTGAAAAGAGCAACAGTTGCATCTTGAAACATTTTAGATCATAAAGATTCAGATTTTGTATTAGCTGGTAGCATAGCCATAAGAATCATTTCATGGCACAGTCAAAAATCGGTCACTAGTGATGGCTGGAGCTCTTAACGTGACTGTGGGAAGACACAGTAATTCCATTAATTCACTTCTGAGATTTCAGCTCTCCCTCGCAGAAGGTTTTCATCTATTCACTGCCATAACAACCAGTCCATCACACTGACGTTACTAGGCGAGATCAATAAGTGCTATATAACACAAAGCTGACAATAATCTTATAACACTCAATTCTACATCTCCGTCAACAGGACTGGAAAAAGATGATTCAATGAGTTTTCCTTCATGTTTGAAAGGAAACAAAGAACTTGTTTGCTCTCCTGATGTGCTCAGCATGCTTCAAATTTTGACCAGAGATCTGACACATCTTTTTTACATCCAGATCTAAATTTTCTGAAAGACAGATGAGTGTCAAAGAAATGCCTGTAACTAAATATATTCATTTCAGAGGAGCGTGAAAATAGAGGACAACCATAAATGAAAACAGAGGCTGGCTGACAGATCAGTGATTTGAACTAATATAGCAAAGTCTACATTCCTATCTCTGGTTACAATCCCACAACGCACTTAACATGAACTAACCACAAAATGCCGACAAAATGGGTAATCTGTGGTCCTGAGTTCCAGCTTCTACAAAACCGTTCTGACTCCACAGGCAACTTTCTGGCACCTTCCTCACATTTCATCTTGCAATTGTGCAACCACACACAAGTGAGGCGGGAAGGGCATGTGGCTGGAGAGCGGAAGGGAGAGTAGTGCTGCTCCTTCCACTGGCTGCCTGAAATAAGACTGCACTGAACACGTTGAAAATCTGACCTGTAGATCTACAGATTGCTGATACGGTGACATTTTAAAAGCAAGACCTCCACCTGAACGTGGCCCAGATTGCCTTTTAAGTGTGCCAGTTAATAAACACTGTTATGCAACAGCTAAAAATCGAGCGGGCAAGGCACGTCTGGAAATAGATTAAAATTATAAATTTTTGATTAGTGTGTATAATCTAGCCAGCAGAACTGTTTCAATGATTCTTTGCAACAGAATGCTGCCTATTAGCATTCTGATAAGGCACTTTTCAAATTAAAAAATAATCAACCCACACAGATTTCTATCAAAACATAACTGCTTATATAATGCTCTCATTTATTTCTTGTTCTCAGAAGATACAAAATATGAAAAATTACTCTATGTCTGCACAGTACCACAAACATTTAGAAAACAATGAAGTCTCTCACCTCCTTAATCTCTCACATTCTTATCTAACTTAATTGCATTTAAAATAATAACACATTTGCTCCCTCTTTCTTTCTAAATGAAGAAGTGAGCTAGTTAACACTTTCAGTACTTGCTTCCAGAGAACTGAATTCAAATAAAACTTAGTTCATGTAAGGTGTGTATAAAACTTCACTCAGACCCACAGAAAAAATCTAGCAAACGGGCAACATGTTCTTACAAGAAAACAGTAGAGATAGTTAATGGTGACCAGAAACCTGAATTGTACTGAAATAACATATCCTACTGATGAATTCATTTTAAAGTTTTAATTAAATGCTCTTTAGGCCGCTTTGGGATATTGTGGAAATATCACTGAATATATTCCAAACTCATCCATCAGGAACAGTTTAAGTATCGATGAAGAAATTCCAATCACAACATACAGGAATTTCATTCCGAGTTGTCTGATGATCATTCTTATTTCTGTACAACTCATATGACAGCCTCACTGTGGTATCAATTCATAATTTTATTTTAAAGATAACAGAAACTATTGAACTGGATCACTCCGTGCTTACTGACTGCTAAGAGAACTATTCTTAGTCCTCAGAGAGGCATAAGTTATCCACTTTGGAATTTATTAAAGACATGGTACTTTTTCCCAGATCAGTGGCAGACAATAACTGAAAATCACCATGAATATCTCCATAATTTGCACACGACACTCTCAAATAATCAATAGGAAATGCCTTACCTTATTCCAAAACTCAAACATTTGAATTCACAACATGCACATAAACTCAAGAAAAAAATACAACCAGAAACTTCAAATTTCACTTCCAGGCTGGTTTATTAATAGATATAAAATTGTAATTTAAAATACATACATTACTATTTCACAGCACTTTTAAAGATGTATGTTTGTAACAAGATCTGTAACTAGAATTCTCCACCTGAAAAAGTTTGGTTTTAATTGCCCTTAAAAAAAAAATTATACTAAACACATTTTGGAACTGTATTCATGCTAAGTAACCTATACTGTTTACAGTTCTTATGCAAAGACTTTTTCTTCATATTTCACTTTCAGTAATCAGAATGTAAACAAGTTATCCTGTAACAGATGTACTCTCCAAGTCATTTACCCTTAATTCAAGTGCATGACAGAGTTCCAGTTTCCCGTGCACTGTCATCTGACATCTGAGGAGTGCTGGAATCACTGGTAATGCTTCGCTGGTCAGATCTTAAGATAACGCAAACTGCATTCCATCACCAGTTTGCTCAATGTGATGTTCTGATTCTGACCCCATGTCAACACACCTCTGATGATTACCACTGCAGTGCTTATCAGTCATCTGTACACTAAAAAAATGCTATTGCGCGTTGTGATGTTACACGTGCATTGAATCCCATCCCCACACAACATTAATAAATGACCAGCAGCCATTCATGTATTGCAGAAAAGGCTGCTGGTTATTAGGTCATCTGTTTGCTCATTTTCAGTATCATTTGTCACTCGCATCATCTGCAGCTCCACGTTAAAAGCAATCTTTCTTCCACAAATATGAGGAAAGTAGTAAATATAAGGAGCAGCAAATATTTATTTTCTCACTGGAAGCACTGGTGAAGTACAGTGCTCTCACAAATATCAGCAGGTTTGAACACACACTGCCTCTAGAATATTTTAATTGAAACAAAACCAGATTCTGTACTACTAGAAATATGAAATACTAATGTTGCACTTTGAAAAGGCAAAAAAAAGCAAGCAAATATTTAACTCCTTCCCAGTTAAGATCTCAAACTACCTCTTACATGATGGAATTAAATGAATGCATTTCAAACTATGGTTCCGATTTATTAAAGGAGCTCTAATTCCCTTGTAAAGGCATTCAAGCTTATCCTTACTTAAGTATCATCTCAAATAAGCCAATTCCTTGCCTATTCAATCAATCAATATTAAACTAATGTACTGTTTTGTCGTGAAGGCATTCTGTAAGTAAGAAAAAACCATCTCCACTTTACCCTTACTCAACATATACACTATAATGTACAAATGACCTTCCTTTCCTGATATTTTTTCGCATGTTAGATAACAAATACACATTTTAGTTAGAGGTTCTCCCTGGGAACTGTGAGTCTGAATATTTTTGCCACATTTTTCACTGTAAATACTTGTAATTCCTCGCTGTCTAACAGACATTTTCAACTCTACCTGTATTCCTGTGCAGGTAGCACAGCTATATGGTTTGCCAACCACTGTCAGTTCTACATCCCATAATCTTATCTTCAATGAATCTTCATTTGTGTTCTTTTCAAAAGGAAGGAAACCAAGCTTAAAAACCATTATTACTTAAAAATCTTTAATCCTAAGCTTGTCTTGAATATCCAAAATATATTAATTTCTACTTACATTTTTTGTTGAAAAAATCAGCAGTCCCTAAACTTTCAAACATGCAAAACTAAAGCTGAATTTCTGGTGTGTGTGTGTGGGGGGGGGGGGGGGAAATCAATACAATAACTTCAAAATGATGCACTCTGAGGGTTTTTAGAAATTTTTTTTAATGGACAGAATTCCAGTAAAGTTCACATGAAAACAGAGAAACAAATTTTTCTTAGGGATTTGAAATGTTGTGTATGATAAGACATAACTATTTCATAGCCTATAACAATCACACTAAAGAAATCTTTAACAGATTAGACAACTGTGACAGCCTCCAGAGAAAACATGAAGAGATTGATAAATTAACTGCAAGGAGAAAATCAATTATGAAGACATTAATTCTAACCGATGGAGAAATTAATATGGCTAATAAAGAAGAGTTTTTTTAAAGTAATGCAAGTTTAACCAAGTAAATGTACATCATTGACACAAAAGCTCTGAGTCTGACATACTCAGAAAATCATTTGAGAGACCTTTTATGTCTCCTTAATAGTACATGAATATTGAATTCTTTGGCTGCCCACCTCTAGTCATAAATAGATGTTCAAACTAGTTAACACAAAGGAAGATATACTTATTTATAGCAATTCTACATGTTCTACAGTCACTCTAATATCCTTTAAAGTCATTTTTACGTGAAATGTAAAAATAAGTTGGAAAGCAAGATTTAAAACTTTGTCTTACAACTTGGTTAGAAAAAAAGTCTTTCAGAACTTTTCCAAAAAAAAAAAAAAAAAAAAAACCCTTGCTTTTATAACAGCTCTTATATTCCACCATAACTGTATTATTCTTTCATTTTCCCCATAGGTTTCTACTGAGGGTGCTCACTTCCCTTGTATTCAAAAGCTAACACCTACAGTATCCTACTAGATGTAGACAATTTATTTTCTCTTTATTTATTTTAGCCAGTAAAAGAGGAAGCATATTTTCACCTTACTGAACAGAAATTGAGTAAATATCTCCACTGTTATTGATGGGAGTTGATCTACATGTTAAAATGCCATCTCCAGTGGCCTTAACTTCAAGCAAAAATCTAAAGTCTCATCAAGAAGCCAGTTGGCTCAATTTTTTAATGGTATCTAAATTCTAGTCAATCAGAAGAGTAAGTACAGATTACTATTACAACATATATACACTTTTAAAGAGAAAAAGCAAAATCAGTTATTCCCTTTCCCAGTAATTTTAAAAGCATGAGAACGCGTTTTTGTAAAACAGCAGCAAGTATTTGATGTATTTTATGCCAATGATGAACATACCATACATAATGAGTATTTGGAAAGGCAGTACACTGAATAATTCAGTGACAATAGCCTTAAAAGTCCCATGGATGGCTATAAATCCAGAAAGCACTACACATAGGCAGCATTTGTGGCAAAGCACTTCCTAGCATGACCACCAATTAACATTTATTTCTCAGTTTCATCTTCATTTGCTTTCTTTTGAGGTTCTATTTCCTATATTATTGAGCCGTTCTGTCTTCCTCACACCTCAGAAATAATTCCTTTTCGAGTCTCCTCCTAGATTCTTGCCTAGACCTCTTTCTTTTTATTTGTTCCTGCTCCAAAATATGGCACCCTTTCCAGATTCTTACCATTTTCCCCCCTACCAAACATTCTTTCTTCCCCCTCAGCATGGTAATCACTCAGGCCACAATTCTTCCACATCTTGATTACGTCCTTCAACTTTTACCCACCACCGCTCCTTATGGCAAAAAGCCAGTCAGGTTCCCATCCTCAGACAGCAAGGACATGTCTCTCAGCTACACCTCCTGTCTACTAGAGAGAGAGAGAAGGGAGCAAGGGAGGAATGAGAGGAGGCTTGGGGAGGACCGTGAAAGAGGGAATGCAGTAGGGAAAGTGGGACTTCTCCTTGCAGAGGCAGCAAGTAGGTAGTCCTAGCCTACCTCATAGACTAGTGCCCTCAAGAAAACAAGGTCTCATGTGTATGAACAAGGCCGAAAGAGGCAAGCCAAAGGCTTATACCACTACAAATCAGAAACTTGTACACCTATACCCATGTGACATGCCCCCATTCACCTGACTTACAGCCCAGGAGACAAAGGGTTCCCCTCTCAGCTCTCACAGGGGAGCAGCGAGTCCCTCCAAGTCTGACCAAGGACAGCAACATGCTCTCCAGAGCAGCAGAGGTGAAATGTGTCTAGATCAGCTTCTGAGGCATCTCAGTTTTATGCTATCAGCTACAGGATATTACACTTTTCTTCTGTCACATAAAAATTTCCTGCCCAGATGGTATTAGGGTCTTGAATCTCCTCTCACAGAAATGGTATGGTCCATACCTCTCATTGATATTCAGGTGGCTGACATAGCAGCAGTCACATTTCAGACAGTTTGTAAAAATCTGTTAGCAACAGTGAGTCCTAAAGATCACATCTATTAAGAGTCTCAACTTCTAATACATTCACAAGCTCCACAAGGCATTGTCCTATGCATCTGTAGCATATATTCCAATCTAAGTTTTCACCTGCACAGATTTTAAAAAAATACTAATTCCTTGACGAACTGTGAAATTAAAATACCAGGAAAACAATCCTATTGCAGTTCTTTTCTTACCTGCATCCCTCTCATTTTCTGAAACCGAGCTACTGCATCACTGATGGTGTAGACACGTACATGGCCCATATGAAGCTTTCCAGAAGGATATGGGAACATAGAAAGCACGTAAAATTTTGGTCTTGATTTCTAGAAAGGAATTTTTATAAAGTTATAATCACATGAGTTAGCATTTAATTTGAATATATACATGTGCACATTATAAACTACACAATACCATTAGGTGAAACAGAGTTCTGCTGGAACTGATCCAAATGAACACTGACAAAGCTCCTAGGATCGAATTCTTTGGGGCTGCAAATGGGGATCTTTTACCAGACTTTGCTGTTGTCTCTTCAATTTATATTGATAGCTATATGACACTTGAAAATTATGTTTTTAATCAACTTACTCAGCTAAAGATATATAAATATAATTACAGCTTAACAAATCACTATTCCTTACCACAGCAGCAGTAACTGACTGTGTGCTCCTTATCCGTCCCCTCAATAAAGAAAAACATGGCAGATTAAAAGAACCTCTTCACAGTTTAAATAAAATGCTTTACTTTGTATTTACGATGAACAGGAAGCTCATTCATGGTCAGTTGCTGTTTGTGAGCTGAACTTTGGTAACTCACTGAATGACAAACTCAGTCACTTGTAATTACATGAACACCCACTGAAGTGAAACTGTTCAGTTCCACTATGCATGTTAGATATAAACACAATATCTGCAGTATCTTGCAAGAGGATCATGCAGAGTGAAAAGAAAATAAACATTTTCATTTAGGTAGGTTTAAATAAACTGATAATGTTTCATTTCCTCTTTGTAACTTTATCTTCCACATGAATTATTCCTAATACAACATTATAATTATCATTGAGTTTATCTTCAATACTTAAGTTCTTTCATCAATTTTCTTATGTTAATAATGCAAAAAACAACAACAAAAAAAGATGGGTAGCTTTTATTATTCTGAATGATACTCTGTATTCACATCAATAAAACAATTCTTTTTTGCTTTTGTCCAATAGCAAGCTTAGGAGTAATTTAAATGCTTCATTGGCGCACTCTGTACAACCTTCATCTTAATAAGAGATATTAAATTTATTTTGATGGTAAGGATATAATAAAAAGTATTAGCATTAAAAATATCTTTTGGAATTTAGCAAATGTATGATAAATATGTATATATATGTTGTTGTCAGACATCAAAAAAACCACAGGCTTAAATTAATGCTTTCCCTGCTATGTGTGTACATACAAACAATTTTCATCTTAGCTTTCTTCCTCAGAAAAAGCAAGCCCCTTCTCTCTGGCCATTTGATGGAATCTGTTTTCCATTGGAGATGGCATGTTTGAGGAAATAAGAAAAGCAAACAAGAAGGGGGAAAAAATTTTATACCTATGTGACTGAGCGTAAGTATGAAGGAAAAAGAGTTAGAGGCAGAGATTGCGATTGTTTTCCAAGTTCTTTATTGTGTGGGAAAACACTTTTTTTTGCAAGTCACTCATTTTGCCTAAGATGCTGTAAAACAGAAAAAAAAATATTTAGAATATTATCTTTCCTTCACATAGATTTTAGAGAATGACACAGTGTCAAGCATAATAGATTTTGTCATAATCACTGGAAACAAGCTGTTTAGAATGTTAACTATTTACGACATTTTTAAATGCAAGAGACACTTGTTCTGTTACTTTAAATAATTAATTCCTGAAGTGTGGTATAATGTTGGAATAAATAACTGATTTTTTTAAACACTTTGTAAATTTACAAGCTGATACTTTTCTGCAAAGCATGCTTTTCCTTAAGGATTTTTTTCCACCTATTTTAACTGTTTTTAATGATCTACTACTGCATAAAAATATTTTTCTCTACAGTGTAATATAGAGCTCAACATTGTAAGTCAACTGTATCAAATGTTTTCCAATAAATTTCTGCTTGAGAAAACAAAAATATCAAACATGCAATTTCCAAATTTCTAATGATGCTTACATCAGTTTCTGAAGTTCTGCAGAACTGGTCCTTTATTCTTGGGAACCACCAATTTTCAACTCTTTTTCTTGTCTCCAACCCATAGCTTTTTTCCCATTTCCCTGTCTCACTGTAGATAGTTCTGATGCACGCAGGAACCAGTCGTGTCTGCCATTTAATTAACCCCAGGAAGCCATTTCGTTGTCTATTCAAACATGAGGGACAAGTGACAACTCTCTGACAAACTGACTGCATTCTTAAGGCTACGACGTGCGTTCTGAAAGAGACAAAAATGTGTATTTCAGTCTACAACATAAAACTGGAATTCAGTTGTTATGATGATTACATAGCAATTTAGTAGCTATGAAGCACATTTTACCTTGGTTTAGATTACATAGCTGTTTTCCATAATATCTGCATTCTATTCCCATGTGTCAGAATTAGAAAAACATTTATTTTTTGGTTGAGAGAACTAACTGTGGCCCTTGCACAGGACAACAAAACTGAGCAAGTCTGTTAGATAATGTTCATGTCTGTTAGATAATGTTCAAGTTCTGTTAAACTTCTTCTCTGATAAGACGCAATTCTTGCATTCAGTCTCCCAAAAAAGCAGATTAGTCAGTTGAAGGTTCAAGAAATTGAGCTGACTGAATGGAAGAAGGGGGCTAACAGGGTTTTACTAACAATTGACAATAAAAATAGGAACAGGAGGAAGTTGGATAAAATTATCTTGTAAAACTACCAAATCTGTCATCACTGTAAAGAGATGGAGGTGGATGACTATAATTAGCAGATTTCAAATGGTACCAGAGGATATTCTAAATTGAGTGTTTTGCTAAGGGTTTCCCTGTCAATATACTTTCCTGCAAGAATTACAAGGAAAACTTGTAAGTATACTGCTCAGAAAAAGATATGATTTAACAGGCCAAGCAAGACCAATTCTGAAGAGATCCAACTCTTTTTCCACTAAAAAGTCAGTCAAAAAAAAACTCCTCACATGCTTCAGATTAAGTATTCTAAAATAAAACTACTCAAAGGTAAGAAAAATCAATTAGCTTGCAAGTTCAGGATAGATCTCCTTAAGATGTTTACTGATTTTACCAGATTTTCTTTCTTACAGTAGGAAATACTGCATAAAAAGAATTTACTTTGAGAAGTTTTCTTTCCACATCTTCTCCCCAATTTCCCTTTTTAAAATATTGTTTATTTACATCAATACTTCTTACCCTCTACAGATTCTTTTGCAATTTTTGGCCTATACATTTGAATGTTTGGCCTATATATTTGAATGTTGTAGCAAGCTAGCTACTTCAGTCAGATTCATAATTTTTCATGGCAAGAATCGTGCTAGTAAAAGCCCTGCATAGAGAAACTCTGTATAAGAGAACAGCCCTACTACCCCTCTCATATGATAACACCACTGTCAGTAGAAGTCATCTTTAGATCACTTGTGACCTGCTCTAACTAGTGGGAGTTATAGTCCTTCAACATATACCACATGTATGTACATAAGCTCCCAATGTCTGCACCATTACATATCTACAGAATTGCATCAGAGAAAATATATTTTCTCTGCTATTTATCAATCAGGCTCTTTTAAACATTCTTCATTTACATAAGTCATGTCAGTGCCTTGATTTTTTGCTGCTAATCTCTAAAATCTCTCTGATTTCCAATAATAAAAAATGCAAAATTGAACACAGGATTCCAAGTGCAGGTGCACAGTATTATTCAGGAGACACCTAACTTCTTCCCCTGCATAATCTGAGGCTTATTCATGCAGCTCATAATTACCAAGGACGTTTTGCTGCTTCACTGTTTTACTTTTTATTACTTGTTTTCTTATTACTTATTTCTATTACTTCTGTTTGTTTTATAACAGAAACGAGTACTTTCCTTCCTTACGGTAGACTTTTGGAATTAGTAATTTAGAAAATGCTCCTTTTGTTTATTTGCTTGTTTGAAAACAATTATATGCACATTAATCCTTCATTCAAGGGACAAATGAAAGGCATATGCTAAACCTGGAAGGCTGTGTACAGCTCAAGAAAAGCCTGCCTGTCAATGCATCCCTGGGGCATGTTGGGATGACCTCAGACCCCTATGGGTCAGACAAGCACAGGCCACAGTGGGTGACATGCAGGGAAAGGGGCTGCAGCTTGGCTCACACAGCCTTAAAACACAGCTCACTTAAACACAGGGACTCAGCAGATGAAAGAGAAATCTGTAGTCTCTTTCTTGCTCCCAGACTCTCTTATACACAAGATGCAGCTGATCAGCAAGTCACACATTAAGCCAATTAATGAAACATAGCACAAAGGGTAACAAAATACAAGAGAGATGATGCTAACTGATTTGGCCTTCCTGTGCTTGGGTGCACAGGACTACGGTGTTCAGCATGCCCTAGCTGTGGACACCCCAGTGCAGTGCAGGTCTCAGAAGGAGGCTGCAAGCCAAGAATGTCAAAGCAAGGTAGGCATGCCAAGAAGGCAGTAAGGGGCAAAACATGGAGGAGACATCAACCCAGGTTGAGATCCTGCTTTGGCAGGAGGTAGTTAAAACACAGAAGAAAAAGGAGACCTTAACTAAATTAAGGTATTACAAATTGCTTTGCATGGGCCAGTACATTTCACCACCCTTATCAAGGAGACCAGATGACAAGCTCTAAAACAATACTTTCATAGATAGCTCACATCGTAACCTCATTTGAAGCAGGCATCCAAATTTCTAAAAATACCATGAAATAAGACTTTCACTGGCTCAATACATTTCTTGGAAGCATGGCTGTTCAGAAACATCTCCCCATTCACTTCCTCCTTCAGTCTGCCTGCCTCATCTGTTTAGATGGAGAACTCTCATAGGGGCAGGACAGAATATTGTTTTACAGGTACCAAGCAGAAAACACAACAGCTGCCCCCACGTCTGAGATCCAGCGCACGACACATAACTCTAGAAAAAGGAGGTGAGGGAGACAATCTGATTTTTTTTTTCCTGCGAAGATCAAATTTGAATTTTAAAAGTCTCTCAAAAAAAAATTTTTTTTAATTATGGCCAAGAGCCCTGATGGGGTGGCATATTGTCGGAGAAGCAGGTGCAAGAGCAGGCAACTCCCTCAAGAGCAAGTGGGAGGGAAGTGCCGGCCGGGCAGGACACCGAGGACCGGGAGCGGGCGCTGAGGGCCAGAGGACCGCTGCGAGACCCAGCTACCGAGCGGGACACCGACAGTGCGGCTGCAGAGGGACTGCGGGGCGCTGCGAAGGGGGCCGCAGCTGCAGACTCTGGGAGCGAGGACCACCGCGGGCTCAGCGGGCGGAGCAGAGGCGGGCGGCGGTTAGAACCGTTGGGCTGAGAGGAGCCAGGCCCGCGGCTCGCGCCCGCCGACACAGAGACAGTTACCTGCGCGCAGGAACACGCTGCTGCACCACACGCACCCTCAGCTTCCGCTCCGCTCCCTGGGCGCCGCCATCTTGGTCTCCTCCCAGCGTTGGTGGCGCCTGCGCAGCGCACGCCGCGCACGCGCAGCAACGCGCGGTCCGCGGCAGGGCGGTGGTGGGCGAGGGGCGCGAAGAGGCGCCTACGCGTTAAGCGGCTGGGGCGGGGTTGTGCGGCTACTCGTGCGCTGAGGCGGCCGTTGGGCGCTGCTGGGGGCCTTGGCGAGGGCTCTGCTATCTGCTGAGGCTTTTGAAGAATATCTCCCTTAAATTTAAAAGTAGTCAGAAACTACGTGGGGCGGGGGGAGAAGAAGGTCAGTCTTTCCTCATGCATTCAGCCCAGACCTAAGGAAAATTACTGTATGAAGTTGTAAACCTTACTTGAAATCTCATTTTTAAACCTTACTTGAAATCTCATTTTTAAACCTTGGGCCTCCAAGTACACAGAATGGGAGAAAACCATAGTTCTCAGAAACAATACATCTTGCAATGTTACCCAGGTGAGAGCAAAAGAACACATGCTTAAACAAGATACACTTCGAGCCTTTGTTTAAAACATTCCCAGAAATACAGGGCAAAACTTGAATTTTAACAGAGTGATAGAAAATCACTACCTTACTAAAGTGCTTCCCGGCTGCAGCCACTTTAATGAATGGCTTTAAATATAATCGTGCATTTAATAAGAACACCCCCTCCACCTCTGACGAGTATGTACACTGCATTTATATGTTACAAGAGCTTACCAAAATTATAGTCTTTGTCTTAGAAACAGTGTCTCACTCCTGCTAAAGTCCTTGGCCCTGATCCTGCAAACATTGCAGTAGAGATGAGACTAGTAGCATGAATGCAAGTTAGTCACGCGAGCAACACGTAAGAGTGTCTGAATGATCCTGTCCTAGAAATGTGAGACAATTTACATGTTCGTATTCAAGTTATTAAAAATGCAAATCTAGGAAATGAACAGTAAAGCAAATGAATAAATTAAGAGGGATGAATCTCTGTATATGTTGCACAGTGCTTGATTAATTTTGATCACAGCATGTGCGAATAGGCTGTGAAGTGACTTTACAGTTTAGAACTCGATTTTGGTAGCATTTTGCCTTGACTAATTTTGCTTTCCTTCTGCAAATCGGTTTTTTTTTTTTTTTAATTAGAGGCAGGTTCAGAAATAAAGCCAATAGTTGTTTTGTTAGTTCTTTTTGACTAATGAGGGAAAAAAAAACGAAAGTCAATAAAGACAATCTAGAGCAGCATAATTAATTCTACCTCTGGCTGGAAAACGACGTCTTACGCAGTTGTCAACACCATACAGTTCAGAGTTGTTTTTAATTACTGCAAGTTGTTTGTAGTAGCCTCCAAGGAACAATTTTTTTTCTGTCTATTGTGCCCTTTTGCTGCTGGCAACCATTGATTCTTTTTTTAATCTTTTCCTTTACTACTGTGTTTCTAGTAGACTTTAAATCAACACATTCTGTTTATATAATGTAATGCTTACGGTGGGGTGACCCTTTTTGTGCTGTAGAGATAGAGACTTACTATATGACTAAAAATAATAATTTACCCAGTATAAGCTTTCTGCTTGATTGTGTATACTTGCCATATATGTTTCAATTATAACCTTTTTGCCACAAAAATGAATTGAGAGCGGTTCTGATACTTATGCTAGTTATAAACTACTACAGTTTCATCAGGGCTATATGCATAATTTTGATTTGCTTTCCTGACTTATCTGTTGCCCGAAAAGCGTATCCGTTGCCTGGTGTGCAATAAGCCAATAATTGCACACTCAGGAGAGATGTTTGCTTATTTATTTCAGAGTTGCACAACCCTGGGTGATCGGTGGTTTCCCACAAATCAAGCACACCCCCCTGGCTTTTCAAGTAGCATTTATACAAACAAATTGCCAGGTTTGCAACTTTCCCTTTTACACTGATTGGTTAGTGATTTACATGCAATTATAATTTTGCTTACACACCATTTTACTACTATGCATGCTTAGGGGAGGGGTCTTCACCTGGGCATGGGTCTTTTTGACCTATGGGCGTGATTTTTTGTATTATAATGAGGACAGTTCAGTTAGGGATATATAGACCTTCAATTCTTTTGCCAAATTGGCAATACGTAACCTAGAAATAAAACATTTTGATTTAATGTTTCTTTTAGGGCTTTAGCAGTTCTAGGATGCCCTTGATTAAAGAATGCTTCTTTTCAGAAAAGAGAGAGAGAGGTTATCCTAATCTGCCTAGTTTAAACAGCATGAACATTCTTTCTCAGCTTCCAGGGTTGTCTTGTAACAATCTAGCTGTTAGTAAGCAATGATGATCTTGGTCTAACAGACTTTTCTATCTTTTGCCAAATTGGCAATACGTAACCTAGAAATAAAACATTTTGATTTAATGTTTCTTTTAGGGCTTTAGCAGTTCTAGGATGCCCTTGATTAAAGAATGCTTCTTTTCAGAAAAGAGAGAGAGAGGTTATCCTAATCTGCCTAGTTTAAACAGCATGAACATTCTTTCTCAGCTTCCGGGGTTGTCTTGTAACAATCTAGCTCCTAGTAAGCAATGATGATCTTGGTCTAACAGACTTTTCTATCCTGAATCTTCTTCTGAAAAAGGTGCTGTGTCAGTCCTCAGGCTGGGTGAAGACTGCTAGGCACCATTTTGATGTGCAGGGGGACAGGAAATGCAGTCCTTGATTGAGATTCAGCACCAGGGTAAGTGCTGGGCTGTGAACTATGGCAGCTAACAGCTCTCATTCATGATCACTATTGGATTCAGCTCTGGCACCTGAAAGGTTCCCACTTCCAGAGAGAAAGAGCCCAACATGAAAGAGCTGGGCATCTTTGCTTGCAAATGAAAACTTCTTTACTTTGTGTATAGTGCTCTTCACCATAACTGCAGAAGAACACGATAGAGCAGTGTGAGTAAAGCTGGAAAAATATGAGAGAATTACTTCATGTTGTCTTAAAAATGTTTTGAAAGGCCCAATCACTGCCTCAAATTTTAATTTAGATATATTGGTGATTTTTAAAATGCTTTTCAATCTTTGCTCTGTTAAAATATCTAACCCTAAACATACTGACCTATATTTCCCACGGCTTGCCATCAAGATTATAGCTGATTGAGTAGTGAGACCTTTGTCTTATCTTTTTAATTGGTTCATTTCACTAAAAAATTGCTTTCTCTTTCTGACAATCTGCTTACATATTTCATTTGCTTGAAGCTGAGGATAATCTGTTTGGAGTAATACTAAATTAATCAGAATTTTAAATGTCTCCAAGGAAGTTAGATGAATGCCATACACAAGTGCAGACTGGCCATACCTTGGAAGTGCTTAGAGTTTGGCCCCTGTGGAGCCTCCTGTCCGTCTCTGTTCACCAAATTATGCAACAACCCAAGCTGGGCTCGGGTCAAGGTCAGAACACAGACAGAGCCTTTGATAACTGCTGAAACAGGTACTGCTGCGAGAAGTACTGCTGGAGAGGTTTATAAAGAGGTAGAGGATCTCTTAGAACCACAGGATTCAGCCAAATCTTGGCTGTATGTGCCACTTGGTACCCACTATTTCCAAAAAATAACCCAGAGAAAAATAAAAAAATGAGGAATATTGTTTTTCATTACTTCTTATTTTCTTTCAGGAGAGTTCGGTGGTATGATTCTGATTAGCTCAAGCCAAATACTTTCAACACAGGTTTGTAATGTTTGAAGGTGTTGATAGAAGATGACTTCTGTCAACAGTAGATACTCCTGTGAACTTACTCAAAGAATATACTGACCTCTTGATTAGTGTCACATTTCTCATTGATTTTACTGAAGCTTAATCTGCTGGCTGTGGATTCTGGTAGAAAGAAAGGTAGCCAATAACAGATGAAGCTAAGCAAGATGCAAGGTCATCTGTAAACAGAAATTAAAACTAAGTGAGAAAAATTGAGACCAACCAGTAACAGGCACAGAAAGAAAGAAAGAACAACAACGGTATTTTTCAGTGCCTTGCTAAGTAGCATGATAATTCATGAAGATCAAAATAACATGCAGGTATACACTGCTGTTTGATATTTGGGTTTGTTCATTGGCTTATTCATGCTAAGACTAGTAATGTGTTCCCCATTCATTAAGCACTTTAATTGTTTGGTATCACCTTTTAAAAATGTTTCCACCAAGATCCATTGTCAGCAATAAGTCTAAGAAATAACAACAGGTGTTGTCATATGGTCTGAAGTGAAATGCCAAAAGTACACCAAAGCTTTCTTCCAAGATCTGATATTAGCTTTTCCTATGGTCTTGCCCAAATCTTTTAACCTCTTTGCTGTATTTTCCTCATCCGGCAACAGGAGGCCAGATTTTTCTGTCTGCTTTGCCCTATGTGCATGTTCTGATGGATAGAAAGTTGGCTAAGTTATGAAAGGAAGATACTTAATCTGCTATATGACAATCAGAATAAGAATCAGAGAAAATGATCAAGTGCAATTATGCTTTTTTAAGTGAAAGGGAGCTTGGATATCACTGAAAATTATAAAGAGCTTAGAGGCCAGTATGCTTCTGCTTTATTCTTTAATTTCTGTGTAAATGAGTTGAATAAATGAAGTAGTGGAGCTTATACCAAATTTATTGCTACATTCAAGACCATCCAGATGTCCTAGGGGCTCAAGCCACAATGAAGCTATGAACCTATCACATAGTAGGGTGTATTATAATGGAAAAAATACAAGAAGTTCTCAGACTTTTCCAAACAGGGGCCTGTCTTGCTCTCCCATTATCCCCCCCTTCCCCATGTTGTTTTTTTTCTTGTTAACCTGGGCTGTTTGTACAGTTTATTTTTGTTATAAGAAATCAATGAGATAAGGACTTTAGTATTTGCCTTAACACTAACCTTGGTAGTAAACTGTTTTCCATTAGGCCAATATTCTCCTGTTTTCTTTTTTCTCTGTAATTGCATAGACTTGACACTAATTTGTTTTTTTGCATTTTGTTAATCAACACAAGGCTTGGAGATAATTCAATAGTTAGATAATTCATTAGTTCCTCTGTGAGGAATCTGCAGAAGTGCCCCAGTTGTCTGTCACTTAAATAGACATGCTTCCAAGATTTCTGCAGAAGTATAATTTTGCCTTTGCTGAGAGTTACCAGAATTCGTGCTTGGGTTTCCTGGCATGCTCTTTTGCTCCTGTAGCAAAACAATTACTGGTTTTTTACAACCTCCTACAAAACAGAGGATTAAAAAGCAGCATTTGGAACACAGAATAATTTTTATTGCCTACATACTTCAAATCCCAGCCCCATTTAATGTAACTAAAGAGCTTGCTTTTTTTTTTTTTTTTTTTTTTTTTTTTTTTTTTTTCCCATTAAACTCTTTTGGAGTAGCTTTTGCTTCTGAGGTTTATTTTACCATACACATTTGCTTAGTGTTTTTGCTTCAAAACATAAGGTCAAATAAAAAATGCAGGTGATTGGATTGCAGTGATATAAAGAGTAGCACTTGAGAATATAACAGAGAGCAAAAAAAATAATAGACTAAATTGAAAAAAAAACCTCTCAAAGCCCTATCCCCCAGCTAAGCCTAGATCTCCAAAGGAGGAATTTTGACTGACTTTATGAAGATCACTAGGAGCTTCATATTTGCAATAGATTTTATCTAAAAAGCACTCAAATATTATGGTAATGCAAGAATAAAATCTTGAAACAGATAGAGGTAAAAGTTATATTTTGGGGATAGAAGGGAACGTATCTCAACAAGAGCAGTCATATTACTAGGGATGGAGCTTGATCTGTTCATAAGAAGGATTATATGGCATGACTGATTCCCCCTCCAGCAGGAGACTGGCCTTGAGGACAGAGGAGGTTCTTGTTATCCAAAGCGTTTAAATTAACACAGATTTGTCATTCCTGTGTTTTGCAAAATGAAGGAAAACACACAAGGAGCAAATGGAAGAAAAGAGCAGCTGAGTAAGAAGAAAATGCCACCCTCCCATCCAGGAGCCCATGTTAGGTGACCAGAATGGCCCCATCTAGGGTGAAAATCCATGAACCTGGACTGGTCTGAGTGTCGCTCATTAAGCCACTGAATGATACAGAGGTATTTTGAAAATGTTCAAGATGGATACCTGGAGGAATTGTATTTACCACCGTTGTTTTAACAGGCTGATGTGGGCCCCTATGCAGAAAGCTGGGACAAGGCTCTGGGTTTTCCCTAAATCCTAGATAAACCTCTTTCTGAGAGTATTTTGTGTAGCACCTTTGTTATGGTGGGTGTTTGCGGAGGGGTGCATTTAACCCAAAATGAACATATATGTTGTTCCAGGCAAAGGTATCAGAGCAATATCAGTGACAGCTAACAGCTTCTTACTGATTCAGACTAAAGGCTGTGAGTAGGTGTGGGTATGTAGGTGGGGAGAAGATGGCAAAATCAGTACACTTTCACTTTTTTCACCTTCATGAACAATCCAGTGGATGAAGTTTTCCAGCGAAGAAGTCCATGCAGTTTTTCATCTAGGCTATCTTCTTCTAATGCACTAGCACAATTCTGTTGTTCAGAGCCAGTTATAGACAGTGCTGAGCCAAATTACATCTTTGTAGCATTCAAAGCTTTATGGTTTTTGCATTAATCTGGAAAAAAAGTTAAGGTATTTTTAAGATTGTTTAAAGTTATAATTTATAGTCATGGGGCTAAGAGCTCCGTACTGGCATATGGGTAGACTCTGGTTGTGTTTATATCATATTGTCATTAAGTTACCCACATTTCAAAAGCATCCAGGAATGTTATGTCTCTTTATTATATATAGGAATGCTAATTTTGGAAACCTGGGTTTTCATTCTCCTCTCATTTTGAAGCCGGTCATTAGAAGTGGCAAATCATCTATGTGCCAAGAGGCAGATGACTATAGGTGTTTAAGTAATTAGCAAAGGCTACTGTGCTAATATCATATATACCTTCTATGTATGGGGGGGAGGAAGATCACCTATCTAGACAGCCCCTGAGAGAGGCATTGCACCCGTCTTCCCCCGCCTTCCTCCCTTCCCGACCTCTGCCGTGCTCTCAGCCAGGAGCTCCCCCCAAATGCCAGCTCCTGCGCTCATTTGACCCTGTGCTGAGTTGACTGTATTCATGAAACTGGCAGAGAAGTACACAACAAGAGAAGGAAATGGTCGTCTGTCAGACTAGTGAGGTGAATTGGCTCTAGAAAGGTTTCGATGGGTGCCGGAGGCAGTGCAAAGGAAGGAGGAGATCATTCACCTGGGAGTGGTGGAGAGAGATGCTTGGAGTCAAAGGAAAGTCGAAGTCTGCCCCCTTTGGTGCTGAGGAACGATTAGATTGTCACAGCCCCTATCATACTTCCACAGTAGATCAGATATTACGAAAGCATGTGCTACCATGTCAGAAAAGAAATAATGAGAAACACACTCATTAATTAAACCTTTGCCATATATTGATATTTCTTTCCCTAAAGACCAGGCCATCATATTTAAAAAAGAGGTGGTGAATGCACTTTTTCCATTCAACGTGACTATTAAAATAGCTTTTTACACCAAAGGCCAAACTTCATCAAAGCAATTACGCAACAGCTTGATTGCACTTAAAACTTTCTAATGATATCTGACTGCAGGAAATGGTTTGAGTGCTGGCTAAGACCATCTTGTACCCTGGGTCTGTCGTGCTGGCTGTCAGTTGGATAGCCCTATATTATGTAATCCACAAAACAGAATTAAAGACCTGGAGTAGGATAGGAGGAAAATATCTGCAGGTCTTAAAATTAATTAACAACCTATGATCTTTATTATATGGGAAAAGTTATGATGCTAACATTTACTGAAAAGCTGTGTGCAGCTTGGAAACTGTAGTATATGCATATTTATATGTGTATGTGTTGTGTGTGTGTATATATATATATGCATATATATATGCATATTTTTAAGTATATGCATATAAATATGCCTCAGATGGAAGTAGAGGGATATATCTTTTTTTTTTTCTGTATTTCTACATACAATATAATTACTAAAGGAGAAAGAATGGTTAAATTCTTTCTAGTTAAACAGAAAACAAGATGAAAGGAGCCCGGGTTTATCAAGGGAACGTTGTGCCAGAATAACCTGAAAGCTTTCCTTAAATGTGATAATGGATTTTCCAAAATAGAAAATGTGGTAAATCTCATTTGGACTTGATACAGTGCTAAATGTGAAAAATTTTAATGAAGCAAAGAAGATGGAGATTAACAGAGGACATGGAAGATGGGGAAGAACTGGCTAATGGAAGAGAGCAGAGGAAAAGGAAGAAAAGAGAACAGTCAAGAGGCAGGTTACTGGAAGAGGTCCTCAAGGGTCAATTTTAGGACCAGTCCTGGTAATATTTTCATTAACTACATTAGCATAAGAAGTAGACGTACTGTTGAAATCTAAAGGTGAAGGGACATTGCTAATATAGAAGATGACTATAATATAGGAAAACCTGTTTGACTCTGACAGGTACAGAAATGGGATGAAATGTTTGATTAAAACCAAATATAAGGGCATGCACTTAAGCATTAGCAAGAAATTTCCTCTCTAAATGAGGAGAGATGAATCAAGCAGAGAGAAATCTGGGTGTCCTAGCTGATCACAGGATGACTATGAATCAACCAGAGGATGAAACCATGAAAAAGGTGTACATGCTCATAGCATACATCAGACAAGGTATTTCCAGCAGAAAGAAAAAGTTTCTTTGTAGAAGGCATGGATGAATGCACATCTGAAACATAGCATATAACTCCTGTCACCCTTCTGCAGGAAAGATGAATTAATCTGCAAAAGTGTGGAGAGGCATTACAAAGCGTGTCATATGAGAGATGACATAAAGTGTTGCTTAGTCTAAAAAATAAAGGCTGTGGTAGGAAACTGATTTCTTTTTAAGAATACATTGGTGGGTTAATGTCAGGAAGGGAGAAGAGCTATTTAAGGAAAAGAATAAGAAGCTGGGTAGCCATAATACATTTAGACTGGAAAGCAAGACTGGGTTCTCGCTAGTGGATAAAAGAGGCTCTGTGACAACCTTCCAAAATAGTGGAAATGGCCTCCCCCCTCCAATAATCCTAGCAACTTTTAGGAGGAAATTCAGTCCATTAGCAGAAACGATCATGTGGCATGATCTCTGTTGGAGAGGAAGGGTCTGGTCTAGTAGTGCAGGTGGTCCCCTGAAATACTGTAACTAGTCACTCAAGACACCTGGACAATTTCACCTGAACAAACGCTAAATTATCTTGTGAAGTAGTGTTTAAAATGGGAGCCTTGTGCTTCAGCAGTTGGCTTTGAATATCAAAGCAAGGCAAACATAGCTGTGCTGTAAATTCCACAATATATTCTTAAGTGAATCTTGAATGTCTCATAGATGTAATGCAAAGTTGACATTTTTGTAAATCACTTTCACCCCCCCTTCAAAATTCTTTATACTTAAATAAAAATGAAAGTTTAACTTCAGACAAGTGGAAGGTTCTTGTGCACGTTTTCCAGCAAAACTACCTGCACACCTTGCTAAAGAAGTACCAGATAAGCTCATTCAGCGTTCCTTACTCGCTTTGAAATGAGTTCCTGGAGACCGATCATAGAGGCTGTTCCATGTCTTGCTGTCCCAAAAAAGGAGATTCAAGCAAAGCATATGCAATATCAGCAGAGGATATACCCTGATTCATGCTCTGTTGACATAAGCAAATCATTTGCTCATGCAAGAACGATCTAAGTCCCACACACAATGGTCATAAACAGGGACTCAACCCCTTTCCCTCTCCACATTTTTTACAATTGAACAGTGACAGCTCCTTGCTGTTGGGGTGATCTGACAGGTAGTGCAGCAAAGGAGAAGTGGACTGTTCTGTTATGCCAGGACGTTGTGCCCATTTTATGCCTAAAGGAGCCAGATCGTGTGGGTCACAGTGAGGAGCTGCATGTGGGAAGAACCCCATGTCCTCATGGGGCTCTTCTTACATCCCTGAGGAGCGCATCCTGGCGAGGGGGCTGGCGACAGTGTTCAGCAGGGCCAGTTTTTGCTGAGGGAGGCTTTCCTCTAAGAAGAAAGGTTCATCCAGTGGCAACGCAGGGTACCTAGGTGAGACTCGTGCTCTCTCCATTGACTACAGGAGGAGCAATTTAGGCCTCCCTAAAGAGAGCTTTTGTGAACACCTTGCTAAGTTGTGCCTTCTGGGCATGATGGACTGTTATAAAGCTGTGAAAGCTGTGGGATGTCACTGCACTTTAAAATTAATATTTTATGTTCCTTTACCAATCTGCTGCTTCTCGTGATGCCAGAGGGGAAGGCAAATCTGCAGGAAGGTCAACAGTGCATAAGAACAGCCTGATACTTCATGAAAAATAAAAACAGAGTATGGTGTTTTATCCAAACGTGTGTCACACACTGCTGACGTGATGAGAATGCTATAACAAACACAGAGATGAAAAACTGGGAAGTCCTAGGAGGAATGAAGTTGCGAAGAGTCTGCTGTTAAAAGTCAGATTCTCAGCCCAGAGAGCAAAGCAGAGAGGAGAGGAATGAATGGTGGACTGGAAGCCCCAGGTCCCAGAAAGGGTTTGGACCAGCAGTGGAGTCTGCAGCTTTCAACAGCTTGAAAGCCTCAAGGATCTCACATTTGGGGATGATAAAGGCAATTTAAATGGGGAAGCCCGAGCAGGAGTACCACAGGAGGAGCTAGATGGTGGACCGAGCAAAACATTTTGTCAGGGCTGATATGCACAGAGCAGAGAGGACTCCATCTCCCTGTCCAGCCAAGAGATTGTTGTACTGCTTTAGGATTTCACATATATTACAGCTGAGAAGGCTACGATGCTAATACAATCCCCTGCTGCCTCATGCGATTACAGATACCTTATATTCTTTGTTAGCATTATTTGCAGCTCTGAATCCTGTTGAAAGATTTTTTAATTTTATTTTCTTTGGAAAGGGAGCAGAAAAGATTGGTAAAACATTGTGGATATTGTTTGAAGCCTGGAGGTCTCTGATAATGTTTATCTACTGTGAATTACCTTTTGACCATTATTTTTTGCTATTTTTATTAGTTTATTAATGTTATTACCAAACAGATATGTTTTAATAGCACAGAGACTATGGAGATATTAAGTCCATTACATAGAATGATCTTGGGTGTTAGCTATAATACATATGCTATTCAAATCCATTGGTACTAGATAGAAACCCTCTTACTTCCCCAAAATTAGGTAACTAATAGGAGGATTAAATGCTTTGGACTGCAATTCCTAAATACCAATTAACACCTCATTTTCAGGTTTTGGTGCTATTAAGCCTGCCATTCATCTTCTCTTTGTAGCTTGAAACATAGAAAAAGGTGGCACAAATACTATATAAGAAAGCGGAATAAATTGCTGCTTGATAGAAAATGTTCAGGTTTTACATGATGTGTCAAATCAAGAAAATTTATTTTAAATGTTAAGTCATTATATTTCAACAATATAAGACTTTTTACATGAGTGCAACTCTTAGCAGTTGGGAACATCTCTGGAGAGTAAGGCTTATCTATGATTCTGTTATCATAAATAAACTCAATAATGCCAAACATATTCTGCCAATCAATAGTCCAATCTAACTCAATACTTATAGTGTGACTTTAGGCTAACTTAAATATTGTTTTATACTCCTCAACATACTAAAGCACACTAAATGAGTTAAGATTAGACACCTCAGTCCACATTAGCACCGCATTCGCAAGGATGTGATGCTAAGATTTCTTGAGGCCTATCTAGGATTTTTAGAGCCTATTCTCTATGAAGTGTTGTGCTGCAAGTGGAGAAAGAACTGGCCCATCATTTTTACAAAGAAGTATAGAAAAGTTGAGCAATATTTTTCTCTCTTTCCGGCTTCCATTGACTTCTCACTTCTGTTCATTGCAAACCACGGACTTTTCCCGTGCTTGGCCACTTGTGGCTGAGGTGTTAATCCAATACAGGGCACATTCTGCAAGACACTGAACAATCATTCAAAAGCGGTTTGGGGACCACTGGAGGCACTGGGACTCACAGCACACCAGGAGAAACGACACATTCTGAACTAGTGGGATCCCCATGCATCCAATGTCACAAACATTCGTGTACTGAGAGAGTTCCGTGATGCCAAAGCTTCTTCCTAATACAGTGGAGTTTTGTGGACCGTCTCTTTGTGCGGAGGAGATAGTTACCATAGGCTGGTGTAAGCCTGTGGCTTACTGGTTTGCTGGTGGGAAATCGACTGTCAGTGCTTTGCTGATAGAAGCCTACCAAGTGACTGGTACGACAGCTTATTCACAGGTTGAAAGCTGATGAGGCTGTCTCCCTGCCTGTCGGAGCTTAGATGAACCTGGAGAAGGCCAAGTGGAAAGAAAAACTTGCATACCAACAACTTTACATAAATCTGCAAGGAGTGATAGAGGAATAGGTAGAAAGGTGTACAGGAAGTCTGCAGTGTGCCTTTAGGCATGCTACTAGAGAGAAGAAAAGTAATTCATTTTATGATAAAAGTTTAGAAATGTTAAAATAGTCTGCACTGCCTATACAAAAGTTAATTCTGGGGCAATGCTAAGGCTCAATATCTTGTGAAGTGCCGCTTTCAGACTGAAAACTTTATATCCCATAGGAAAGAGGAAAGTCTTGACTCTCTAATGATGTCAGACAATCCATTCCTGCTTTATTGTCTTCAGCGATTCCGTATTTGAAACGAGACTCTGTTTTAGGTTTGTAGATTTACTATTTGTGAGGCGCAGGCAAATGTAGTTTTGAAGACAAAATTTACATTTTTTTGGAAAGAGAAAGATTTGTACTTCTAGCAGGTTGTTTTGTGTTTAAAAAATGTAGTTGCTGTTTGGGAAATGTTGGTATGAGAGGCAGTACTTGGCAATCAGTGTTTTCCCAGGACAAGTAAGGAAGCCAGAAGTACATGATATATGGAGTTTATACATGTAGTTGGTTGACTAATGACCTGCTTACTGAACTGTGAGTGATAGCACCTTTTGTTCCAGTCTGCTGGATATCGCATGGTTTTTGTTGTGAAGGATGTTGTCTTCTTCATCACTACAAATTTCTTTTTTATATACATTCTTCTGCCCCAAAATGTGGGAGGAGCAGCAGGTTTTCCTTACCTGGGATCAAGCAATTTAGCAGTACTCCAGGGTTTTCTTGATCACAAAGAGTTTTTTATATAAAGCCCTTTATTCTGATTACTGAGGAGGCATACCAGTAGCGTAGTCCACCACGCCTCAGGAAACCTGGATGCTTTTCCCCAGCCCTGGCAATAGCCTACTGGCTGATCTCAAGTGAGTGCCTCACTTTTGGACCTCAGATACTTGTTCTCCTCATATCTCATTTTCAAGAGGTTTCCCATATCCAGTGATTTTCAGCTGAGAGCTGAGACTCCATTTAAATTAACAGGGACAAGAGAGTGCACTACTCTAAATTTCAAAGCTTTCCTTTAGTCCAGAGCAGCACACCAATGCCTTTGCCAGGCAGGGATTTGCAAGAGTGGTCTAGAGTTTGCAAAAGTAGTTATTATCAATATTAGGACTCATCCGAAGTAATTTATTGGAAAACACTGCATACACAGCAAGGGAAGAAAGAAAAGATTCTCAAACACGACAGGATTTCCCTTATGCTTTGATCTTTGTTTTTATAATCTGTAGGAACTAGTGTACAAATCAAAATGCCAGCCAGTCTCCTCTGGAAATGTAGGCTCTCCCACAAATGAACATGGAATGTTAATTTTGCTCTTGCCCAAACCCGGCAGATTTTCCCTCCCGTTGTTTCCTACACTGCCCAGCCCCGAACTGCTGCAGCTAAAACTGTTCTCCTCTCATGCCATTTTCACAACTCTTTCCTTCTTATGTTCATGATTAAAAAAATGACAGGAACATGCTACCTTACAACAGAATGTGCCCCCTCGTGAGTTACCTTCTCTAGCCATAAACAAGCAGTGATAGTTTCTTCCGCAGAGATCATAACCAGACAAGGCAGACCAAAGGAAACAGTGGTAACAATTTTCCCATTAACAAATCTGGAACTGCAAGAGAAAGGATTTACAAGGTTTGCACAAATTTTGCACAGGGAAAATATTTAGCAGACCTCAGAACTGAACCCAGTTCCCTTGACGTCTAGCCCAGTAATATAACTGTAAAAGCACCTCCACAGTCCACTATTTCTTTATAATTATTTGCAGGCATAGGGGTCTAAAACCAAGTAAGCAGTGTTGAGCACTTAAACTCCTGCTGAAGTAAATAGGACTCAAAGGCAGCCAGCACCTCACAGGACTGTGCCATCAGACCTCCCTGTGCCAGCCCTGCTCTAGGGAACTGTTGGTGCAACCCCCATCACCTTCAGGCTCTGTTACCTGCCTGCATCGGCCTTCATTTCTTATTTCTAATATGTCTCTCATCTACCAAACACACGTGTGGGAGTATCTAAATTAAAAATAGAAACCCAGAAAAAATGCTGTGCAGTTGGAGAGCTGATTTGCAGCTGAACTATTCATCCCCATGTATCCCTCTCATCCCAAGGCGATAGTACTGAGGCTGCGCAGGTGCAACCCGGCTCAGGGACTGGGGATGCCGGGGAGAGATGACCACCTTGTGGCTGGCTGTTCCCTGGGTCCCTTGTCAACAAGTGGAATTCCCCACTGGTTAGCTCATCTTTTTTTTCCCTACCAAATATCACATGAAAACACCTTAAAACACTGCCCCACTCCCTTCTACAGTGCCTCCTTGGCTTATCACCCACATGTGGGACGATGCCTGGACTAACACAGATCAGCTCTTGCAGACCCAAGCAACTGATTTATTCTAACCTTTTAAAAGTTTATTGCAACACCCTGTCCCATCAACACCAAACCTTAGTGGAGAAATACAGAAGAACTGCTCCAGTGCTGTTACTGGACAGGCTGTGAGCAAGGGCACTTTGGTATTTTGCCAGTGTACTAAATTGCAATTTGCAAGAGACCATGAGTGATTCTCCTTGTGTATCTGCAGGGGTAGTCCTTGGTTTTAATCAGCACTCTGTAGCTGTGATTGCAGTGCGGATTACAAAATTGCTAGCAGTTAACTGACATTTTTTTTGCAAAAAAATTTTGTAAATAACATTTTCCTTCCCACAGAGAATTATTAAATTACCAGAGCAACCATAAAACCCTCAGAACTTCGAACATCCTGAGACATGAAAGAAGGACGAAAGCACAGAACATAACTTCGAAGTAGTCTTCACAGCTCCTGGCTGAAATCCCGGTTCCCTTACGCAGTGGACTATATTTGGTGGTGCAGATGGCCTCCCTCACTGCCATGGTGCTGCGCTCAAGCCCCCCTCAGTCCCCACTCATTCATGCTGGGCCCTGGTGTGAAACTCACTTACAGATACATGAAATCTGAATGAAATACTAATAAAAAAATACTGGGCGTTTGGTAGCACCTCTTTGCTTCTGGCAGATGAAAACTCCCAATTTAACTGGTAACACAGGCCAAGATTTTAAAAGCTTGTATCACACAAAACACACCTCACTTGGCTGCTCCAGCCGTTCAGAAAGGACATTAGCAATGGCTACAACAGCACCCTCCTCTCCTCCTGGAGAAGATGTCTGGGGCATCTTCTCAGCTTCGGCCTCAGTCAGTGGTATTAACACAGGTGTAGCAGAAGGCCAGATTTGGGTTTGGATGTTAGCCCAGGTGACCAAGAGATTGCAGTGACCAAGACAAATGGAAAAATGCTCTTGCTCAGCAGCTGTGAATCAGGGATCGTTCAAAGAAGCCCCTGCTATTCGGATAGAAATACTACAGTCTCTGTCATAAGTTTCTGGCCTATTCCTGCAGCTCAGGAGTACATGAAACTGTGCCCAGATACCAATTTGGTCATTTTTCTCAGGACTTCAGCTTTGGTTTCTTTTTCTAGTTCTCAGCAGTGCCAGCCCTTTGCTGCAGGGGCCTGTTTCCTCCCTGGTGGGAGCTGCTGGGAGCCTCTGTATTTCCTGCAGGGCTGCTAGTCCCGGACAGGGCTGCTCATCGCAGGCATTCCTGACCATAAATGCCCAGGCTCGGGCACTTCCAGAATACAGCCAGAAAGAAATCCTCCAGTTTTCACAGCTCTCTATCCCTTTTGCTAGATTTGGAATCGCCTTGTCTTTAGCTGACAAATCTCAGCTGGGAGGCTGCTGTTCACTAACCACTGAAACAGGGCCAATTGCTCCAAAAGGGCCATTCAGTGACAGTCCTGCTATTTTTTGTATTCATGCACATCCTCCATACACTTTATTTTTGCAGCTAAACATTAACTTCATGGGAAGATTTGCTGAGCAGTGAAAGATAAAACAGGCTATGAGGGAGGAGAAGAGAAAGAGAGAATACTATTTGTGTGGTGCCAAAAGAGCACTGGATTTTACTGTTATCCCATGATATGCCGAAAGGCAAGGTGAGAAAATGTAAATTTGTTAGAATTGATCTTAGATCCTCCCTGGCTGGACTCACAAAACAGCAAGGAATGTGCAGAAGAGAGAATTCTGAGTAGCATTCTGCTGTATATTAAGAATGAATCATCCTCCATCTACTACAAATCCTCTTTTTTTTTAATGTAGTTGAATTTTCATGAAGAAATATATGAACTTTGGCTACAGCAGATGTCATTCTGGACTTTTTTTTTTTTTTTTAATATCTGGCTGTAGCCTCGGTATAATAGGCAATTCTGGGCTTTCAACTTTCACCACTCGTAGCTATAAAATCCAGAGCAGATGATCATTAGCATGCTTTACTTTAGAGAGGTACAGCACTCTGTGAGTCATGATACAGACCAATAATTATTTGCTGAAGAAATTCAAAAATAATCCATTGAAGAACAGATACATTTGAGAATGTCGCAGTCCGTTCAAACTCGAAAGAGCCAACGCGCATGAAGATAGCTATGATAATTTGTTCACCTAGGCTTAACTGGAACAATGCAGGGAGAATTGGTCGGTGATGGTATAAAAAAGATGGCCAATGGGAACATGGCAGTTCTGGCAAATTACTGGGACAAGATGATGGCGTGAGGGTGAGGCTGGACAGTGGCAAAACCCAGCTCCAAACCTGCATTAATTGCAGTAGAAGGAGGCACTGAGCCAAAAATCGTGGAGATGGCCACTGGAGAAGGTTGCTCGGAGCTGCTGGAGACGCCTTTCACAGGTTGCTTAGGAGCTGGCTTCAGCTCTTGCAGCCTACCAAAGTGGGCTGAACCACCTGCAACGGTGTTGTGAACTATGGGACATGCTTAAGGGATGTTTGGAAACACAGTTTAAATGGAAAAGTGCTGTAAAGGCACTATGGTCTGCAGCAGTACCCTTAGCCAGGCAGCCAGCACCCCTAAGGGCTGAGACTGCAACAGAGTTTTTTAGTAACTCCCTGCCCGATGGCACTACTGAGCTTTCCTTCAAAACATTTAAAACTCTTCCGAACAACTGTCTTCATGGACGAGTCTAAACTCTGCTGCACTTTCTGGATGCTGGAAGTTCTTTGTTGCTATTATTATTGCCCCTGCCCTTTATGCAATGCCAGCACTGCTGCTGGTTTGGTAGCTATGTTTCAAGGGCCTGTTTCAAGACCCCAGTTTGCCACGAGAATAGTTCTCACTGATTTACGCGAGCTGTAGCCTATCAGGTCATTAGAGACAGAAGCAGCCACACAACTGCCCTGGCTGCAAGCTGCACAGCAAATTGTGTCGTTAATTATTTATGAAAGAGCTGCCCCAGAGTTCTGGTTTTTGGGGGGGAAGGAGGATATGTCCAGCCATGCATACTGCTTCTCTGTTGCACGCTGAATAATTGTAGGTAGTCCAAGTGGCTGGTGTTTCTTGCCACTTTCTTTTAAAGCCTTTTTCACAGATAAGATCATCACTTTGTAAAAAGATATTCTTTTTGACCATCTATCATCATTTCTTCTGCTAAATTTCCACAAATGATTCCCAGCTCTGTCCTGTCCTGCATCATGCATGTGCTTTCTGGATGTGCAGGCAGCAAAGTCTCTTTTGCTTTCATCCCTTTTGTAGCTTGTGCAAACCATAAAAACCAAAGCAAACCAAACCTACCTGTGACTATGCTGATTTAAAAGCATGTGCTCGTATCCTCCAAAATCCCCCCAGAAGCTGGTCAAACAGGCTGCACGTGGGATGAGCCCATGAGCAGATCATGCGCTAGAAGAGCCAGCTGGGGTCAGAGTTTGCCTTCCCTCAGAAGACTCTCCGCTGTGTTGCTTGTAGTCCATGTGAGAAAACTTTTCCGTCTTTTGTTTACTAGCTTGGCACTAAAAGATGCAGACGGGTAAGAACAACAACTTGGAAAATGGGAATTGATTTGGTCAATCTGCTTCCTGCTTTCAGAAAGCGGAGAAGTACTTCACATTGTGTTCTTCTGGGAGCACGGCCAGTTAGCTGAGGCTGAAAGAGAACTATATTTCTTCCATGGACTTTGTGAAGTGCAAAATAGAAGATGCTGGAAATACCTGACTGACTCTTGACAAATGATGGATAACAGAGTATCCTTGTATGTTTTTGGCACAGCTAGTGGTGGTTTCTGCAGTCTGGAAGCCCAAGGTGCCAGATGTTTTGGGGGCCCATGTTAGAAACCATTTATTTTTAGAGAATAGGTTGGTCCTGCCTATGAAACAAACAGGACTGGTTAAAAACAATCTCAAGTTGTTTCCCTCAGACAAATCAGAAACTAGTCACTTTTGAAAACAGCAGGCTTTGAGGTCTTGTTTCTTTGTTGCATTGAGCCTTCATGAGCAACGGCACATATGCATGACCGTCATCAACGGTACATGTACAATGGCAGAAGTAGGGTGTTAAATGGTGAACTGTTTACTGGTTATCATTTTCAAAAATTATAATTAGTCTCCCTTTTTACTGGCTTTTTAAGAGGTTCCTGGCCCATTTCTGCCCTCTTCCTCCTGGCCACAGGTCTCTGCCCTCTTGGTTGTGCCAAAGATTGAATCAACTGTCTTTTTATGTTTCTAACTGAGGGGACAAAAAACTCCACCACTTGTGAGGTTGTGGGAAAGAGCGATAACTGGTAGTTGCTGTTTGCTTGTTGCCTGGTGTATTACTACTTGAGCAGCATTTACAAAGCTAACACCTCCCTCTAAAGCTAAACCAGCAAAAACCACATTGCACTTTGTGGTAGCAGGGGATGGGTGCAGCTGTGGGCTTGCTGAAATGCACTGGAAATTGTCCCTCAAATCAGTGATGGCTGGTCAAGCTTTTCTAGCAGCTTTTTCTTCACCCCCATCAGTTTCTCTCCTGCGAGCTAGGGAGGGATTATTTTAGATGAAAGTGCAGACCAAGCGCAGAACAGAAACAGAAGTGACAATTCTTTTTTGTGTCCTGCAGCATTTGTGACATGAGCGGTCTGAACAATAGTGACAAAACCCCTGTCATCAGAGTAAGCATATTAAGAAGTTGATGTGACACTTTAATTATCCCTTGACAGCACAGAAGACCCACTGCTAAGAGGGAGACAAGAAGAACTTTCATATGTTATTTCACCGATGATGAGCTCTGATTTACTCCCCTGGTTAACAGCTTACAAAAGAAGGTTTGCTGCATTGTTCACAGGAAGGACGTAGGCTTCGTCACACTGCCCGGCTTGGTCCTGCAGAATGACGAGAAGGTCTGATCCTGCCTTCGCCATCAGCTGCTCCATGCTGCCTTTCCCCTCCCCATCTCCGTAGCTTGCATCTCTGCATCGTCCCCTACCCCTCGCTGTCGCGGACAAAGGATTTGATGAAGCCCATGAAGCCCATGAAGCCCTGCCATGGCCCCAGCACTGTTGAGGGACCAAGTCACTAAAGCTGTGTTTGGGCTGTGAGGGGATTAGCACCCTGCTCCTGCACCGTGGTATTTGCCTTACAGAATAGTCACAGATGTGGGTTATTTTCTGCTGCTGACTAGAAGAATTGTTTTAAAGCTACATGTCACTCTCCCATTTCATTTTTAAGAGACAGTGCTTATTTTTAGAAGCAATTACTCACAAACAGTAGGTTTTCCTGGTCATATCCGCTGATAGAAATGTCTGTATTGCAGATGGCAGCATTTCTAATCCTCGTGAGACAAATTTCTTGGAACTGAGTAGAAGACAAAGTGTGAATATCACAGTGTCATTTAAGTAACTATGCCTGTTTAGAGGAAAATCAGTCAGCAATACAAAACAATTTTTTTAAAAAACAATGTTTTGGACATCCATTTTATATTGCACGTAAACAGCTCAATTTTTCTCAAGCTAGTTGTGGCTGCAAAAGCTAAATAGGGTAATGAAAAAAGTATTTTGAACTTGGAATTAATGAACAAGTTACTCACTAATCATGGACATGTTCCTTCACTGTCAAATCTAGATACCCTCTGATTTCTTTCCCTTCCTGAACTGCTATAGTAATGAGACAAAATGAGAACTGTTATTTTCCTGGGAATTGTTAGTTTGGAACTGGCTTGCAAGCCAGAGAACAGAAGAAAAACAGGGTCTCATGGGGCCTCCTGTCAAAGGGGCCTTCTCCTTGTTGAGGCTGAGAGGACTGGCTACGATCTTTCATAGATGGGCAATCAAGCAACCAGAGAAAAACACTACAGCTCTAATAGGACAGGTCTGATGCTTCTCAGAGAAAGGCAATGCTTGCTAAACTAAATTCCTTCAGATTAGTCTTTACTATATAAATATATTGTAAAAAACCCCCATATTTTACAAACGAGTTGAGAAAAAAAGTAGCAGAGAAATGAAATTGATTTTTTGGCTATCCTGAGAGATCAGAACCCTAATGCTGCTTTAAAAGACTTTCATATTTACCTTTTAATGTTGCTTGATAACTACAAACTCCTGAAGAGTAGGAATCAGGAGTACCCAAGCATGACCAGTGCATTTGAAATTTAAGCAATAGCCTAGGTGATGCATTTCAAGATGATCTGCTTTCCAGAGGAAGGTGTGCGTGGGGAGGTTTACTCATACAATAAAAGGGAACAATTGTAAAAATTATGGCTTAAGAATATTTTCTTCATATCTCTAAAGAGTCTCCTTTCTAAAGCCATTCTGGAATATAGTCAAAGCCCATGAGAAAAAAAAGTAAAAATTCTTTTTTTGCCTCCCTTCTTCATTTCTTCCTCTCCTTCTGCTCTTCCCACCTTCCCTCCCTGGATAAGTCTTTTCTTTTTAAAGAAAGTCTCTTCTTTTTAAAGAAAAATAATCTGCATACATTGATAAAACTCAGGTCAAGGCACAAGCCTCCAAACTCTGTTGGATCCACCAGCAACCACCAACAGGGCTGAAGGAGCCTTTACACAACATAGCTCACCACAAGATGAGGGAGTGAAAGCTTCACTTCTTTTCCTACCTTTATCTCAGGCAGATTGGGAAGCTGCCATTTTATCCAGCCTGAATTTAATGGAATATATTTCTTCCTCACTCATTCTTCTTTGTGTCCTTTCTCATCTTGGAAAGCCAGAGGTACTTGAGATACCATAAATGAGCAGGACCTCTTGCAAGCCATGCATGAGAACATGTTGAAAACTTAGAATGTGGCAGCATGATCTGCCAGCAGCAAAAATAAAACTAATACATTTATGCAAATTAATATATTCAGCACAGACACATACAAGAGCCACAGACACTTTCAGCTCTTTTAGGTTTAGCGTAGGTAGGTGGAAGGTTCCTCTGTGCTTGTGATAGAGCAGAAAGACTAATGAATCTGGGAGAGAAGGGAGGAAGGATGGACTGAGCACAGGGGATGAATCACTGTAGCGTGGCCATGACGAAAACCTGCTAGTGGTGCAGCAGAGACCTGCTTGTACCTGGGACAGAAGCTGCTATTGTTTCTGTTACCTAGCTTGATAAAGGAACTTAAGGACTTTTTACAACTTTAAAAAAATTATTTGTATTGGAAGCCACTAAACAACAATTGAACCCCTGCGGAATATGTAGGAATTGTACAAGGTTGAAGTTACTGCACCTTTATATCAAAAATAATTTCAACAACCCTTACACGGTTTGAATTATTTCCTCTGTCACTACAGTGGATTGGAAATGTATGTATATGTCTCTCTGTGTATATCTCTACATATTTTTTTTATATAGAGAATCCATCTTCTGTCACTCAAAGTGAATTGCTGAGTATCAGCAATGGCTGATACATCAGCTGGCTATGGACTCAGACTAGAAAGCTGGTGAATGTAAGTCAGGAGAAGAATTCGTATTTCTAAGTATGAATCCATCTTCTAGCTGTTTTCTTGCAACCCGAACTCAGGAGGTAGTTCTCTATCACAAGACTATCTCACATTTTAGCATATTGTACTCTCAGGTGGGTGAAGGCTGGGCAAGGAGACACAAGAGAATAATCCCTTTTGTGTTTGAGCAAGTCACAGCACCAGTAACACAAAGGATGCCTGTTTTTTGTTGTGTGCACTGGTTTTCCTGGAAGAAGAATATGAAGTCAGCAAACCAGTGTCAGCGCAATTCATCACCATCAGAAAAAGTACATATTAAATCTTGCCTGGATGCAAGCGCCTACTGTGTAGCCCTTCACAAAACTTTTCTTTGTGGCAAAAAGGACAAATAACTTCTTGCCAGTCCCTTGTCTCGCACTAGCTCTGTTCTTTCGCCCTGTCTCTTTCCCATCCGTCCTCCAGCAGGAGCTGGTGTAACTCAGGGACGCCTGCACTGACCCATGCAGAGCTCTGCGGCAGGCAAGTTTTAGGAAATAATTCTTCACTTTGGTAAAAGTGTTTAGCAAAAAGGAGGAAACAACTCTTCCTACTTACCTAGCAGCCTCAGAGTAAACTGAAATCATTTTTGCACCTGCATTTAGCTCTTCACCTATTTACATGGTACACCTGTTTTCATGTTCTTACAATTATTTTAAATGAAGCTCCCCTTTTTACTTTCCAGAGGGCTTACGTATGCAAATAGGCAGATGTGTATGGAGAATAATTTCTATTCTGGCTCAGAAAAATGTCTACTCCAGAAAGCAGACCGCTTTCCCGCAGCCTGACCTCTGCCCTGTGCAGCGCCTCGTCCTTGGGGGTGAAGGGCTCTGCCTTGCCCACCCTGCTGAGAAGCCTTATGTCCCCTCTCTTCGCAGTTTTTGATGAGAATGCTGAACTCAAACGATGGCACTTCCGAGGCCAAAGTGTCTCACTGCTGCTATATAAATGAGGTATTACTAGGCACTCTTTCTGTGAGAATAGCAGCGCAGCTTGTCCGAGGGTTACTTTACTATGCATTAATCATCCCTGCTTAAATTCCCCTGGGCACTTTGTATCACTGTGCAACAGCCTCTGGGAGTGAAACCTTTAGTGCCAAAGCAGCTCCGAGCAAACCTCTGCACTCTTCCGCTGCGTGAATCTGAATGCTTAGCAAGAAAAGTGACTGCAGAATCGTTCCCAGGCCCCACCTGCTACTGCAAAAATTAAATAGGCAGCAAAAAAGACCCAAGACTAATGCCACACATAGTTGTCATAAAGATAATAGTTGGCATTTAAGTCTCATTGGCCAGTCAAGGATTGCACCCAGGGAGGGGAGCCATACCAGGCCTGGGATTTGAAAGCAAGATTAAAAGCAGCTGTTCCTTTATCAGTGTAAGGATGAATACAAATGAAGATCACAGTATAAAAATAAAATGTGGCTGATTATCGCTTTCCTCAGAGGCTGTAACCGACTTCGGTGGCATCTCTGGCTTCGGGATGTGGCGTCCTAACGTGTCTGAGCTGCATTTGTGGAGGGACCTTGTGAGCGAGTCCTCCAGGCCCTGGTGGTGGCTGTGGGTGGATGCAGCAGAGACTCCCCTCGCTGCTGCCCACGACTCCGGGGAGAGCGGGCGCTGGATATGGGTCGGCCGTGCATGGGGCAGCTGCCCCGGCAGCACGGCTTTGCCTGGCAGAACCGCTCTTCTCCATCGACAGCTGCCCCCAATGGTTGGAGCTGGGGTGAAGGTCCCTCAGTTGGGTTTTAATCTCCCAGTGTCGATCTGCTATTGGAAGAAATCCATCTAGCTTGCTGTCTGGGGGAAGCAACTCTCACCTTGCTTTGAGCCCCCTCTTGGGAGCTTGTCAGAGCAGTGCCAAGCGGCTCTGCGCCCACGGTCATCTCGCTGCCGGCGTCCCCAGCGCCGCCTCTGCGATGCCCTCTGTGCTGCTGAAGATCAGGCCGTATGGGCCTGTGCAGCCAGAGCTATTTTTTAGAAAAACAAGAGTATGACTGTCCCAATGGGAACACAAATTGAACTATTAAAAAAATAGCTGAACTTGATATGTCTTCATCTGGGTTAGCTGTTCTCTGTAGAGCATAATAAACTGTTAACTGTTTCTACAAGCTGTCTCTATATGAAGAGATGAGAACAGAACAGAAAACTTGGGAGAAAATTTTTTGAAAACTTAATCTACTGAACAAAACAGGATATTTTTAAATGCTATTAATAATTTCTGCAGGATTTATTGAACATTTATTAATGTATCATCTGCTTAGAAAAATCAGATCATTCAAACCAACATTAAATAAATGTTGCTCTTCAATGAAAAATATTTTCTATCTGTGACTATATCGGATCACCATAATCAAGTTGCACAGTGAAGCATTTATTGTTGGCCCTCAAAATTTGAAATTTTGAGTTGAATGTACCCTCTTACTTCTATGCCTTAGCCTGTATTACCATACTTTTTTCATTAGCAGATACCATTGTTAATCCTATAAAACAGTATGCTGGTATAATGCTTTCTAAAAACTTAGATATGAAACTAGAATGATTATATATATCTAAAAGGAATCAGCTTCAGAAAGAGACCAAGCAATGAAAATTTCATCCCCAAAAGCGATTGTATCAGAAAGTTACGAGTCTGTGAAAACTGTGGATTTTAATGGAAACTTCCTAAACTACAGGTGCCTAATTTGTTTTATATACAATTTGATCATCTGCCTTGAAAATGTATTGCTGCTAGTCATAAGTCATAAATATTTAATTGTATAACTGGTGAGTGCTGTTTTTTAGAGAACTCAATTATTATCAGATTTCTAGGTAATTGACTTTCTTTTAGCTAGCACTTAGGTAATTTATTAAAACAAAAATGGCGGGATTATGTCAGGTAATTAAGAGAATGATACTTAAATTCTCATTTTGGTTCAGTTCTTATGCTGACCTTCATTTACTTCACTTCTCCTGAAAAGTCATCTAGTCTTGAGTTCACAGTTTTGAAGATATGTGAATTGACATGGCTAAAGTTATATATATGGACATTGTGTAAAACTCTGGAATGCTCTGCTCTGCCACTGTTGGACAGCCACACAAAAAATCCCCCCAAGTATTTTCTGTAAAATAATGGAAAGCTCTATGAAGTGTTTGTTAAATCTTTGGTCCCAACCATCAAATCAGGGAGAGAGTCAAGCAGAAAACAAAATGAGTGAGGAATCTCCATCATTTAATGCTTCACCAGCCCTTTCTTGCTTGTAAATTAGATTTACCGAAGTGTCTTGGTACATAAAATATAGATGAAAGAAAAGTCTCGTAACTGGATCACTAATTGTAATCTTCCTTACTTTCTTATTCCTTTCAACTAGTCACAAAATCGCAGGCAGAAGAACAGGACCATTACTGGAGGAGCAGCACATCTGCTGCACTCTCTTCAGCCATTAGAATAACTGTATTTGTTTTCAGTCCCTGTAGAGGTATCATAACAAGAAACAGTGCATCAAATTTTGCCTGCCATTACTCAATTCAGTGACCTTGTGCAGCTTGCACAGAATGGAAATCTAATCATTTTGTATGCACAGCATGTACCACACAATGTATCATAAACCAGTTGAACTACTGAGGTTTGATTACCTCTTGCATATTCATGCAGATCACCCTGATGGTTTTGGTGGAAGTGACAAAAAGCAGAGAGGTTTCTTACAATTCATCTTGGAGGGAGGGGGGTTCTGGGCTAAGCAGACTAAGTAAGGGAAGGTATCGAGGCTCTGGCTGACACAGGGGCATATCATCTTTCCTGCAGGACTGTACCCGTCGTAAAGAGGGCCTGTGAGCTCTTTATGTGGAGAGATTGGATTTCCGTGCCATAAACAGCACATTTAACACCAGCATTTGTTCGGAGTCGAGGGACTGTCAGCTCTAATCTCTGCCTCAGCTCCTTTCCTGCCAGGTAGACCTGTATATGTAAGCGAGACTTTATATCTTAAAATAGCATGAGGGAGATAGTGCCACACAGCACTCTCCAAATGTTAGCTAATTGCCCGAGCAGCCCAGCCCAGCGCATGCCTGGGACCTGCGCTCTGCGCTGGTTGGAAGTGCTCACACCCAGGGAAGAGTGGGGGGAAGAGGCAACGATAAAGGAAAAGAAGATCAAATCAGACAGGCAAACAGAGAGAACACAAGCGGCAAATACAGTTAGGAGCATCAGGGATGAAGGCATTTGTTCCCAAAGGATGTGGGAGCATTACAAACTGGAAGACAGCAGACAGGGGGGTTGATTTCTCAATCTGGACTACTGTTTACACCAGCTGCAGCATGGTGCTCTAGCCGGTGCCAATGTGCACAGTGGCCACTGAAGAAAAAGGCCAGGAGAGGACAAGGACAGAGTGTTCAGACATAACAGCCCACCCTCAACTCCAAAAGAGGACCTCCAAGCACATGAGGACCTCAGAGAGAAAGAGCCTGGGGGAAGAAACCGAGAAAAATGACAAATACACCTGCAGAACCCCAGGGGAAGTCTAACCTGGACACAGAACCATGGCCAGCTGAATGCCTTCATGCTCTGCCTTCCCCTGTGGGCAGAGACTCACCAAGGAAGCCTTCAGACACACCACTCTTCACATGTGCCTCCTCTCTGGGCTCAGGAGTCGAGGCACACACAGCTTACAGGTTTTCTTTGGCCCAGGTTTAGGGCTGAGGTCTGTAGAGTACCAGGTTGCCAGATCTCCCACAACTCACAGTTTCCTGCCCATCCATCCCATACTCACGGCAGCATGTTCAAAGCACCTTGTCTGAGACTCTCCTCTCACCTACCTTGCCTCAGATGTGCTGTGCCAGGCCTGGGAATAAGGCATAACTACACATACTCCTAGTCTTACACACTGGAGTAACTAGACTTGCACTAATAAATACATTAAAGTTAGGCGTGCAGTTAGCATTGAACAGGAGTGCAACTCCCAGCTTCTAGGTTCGTGTTTGGTCCATTTCTGGTACATAAGGTTTGGATTTTTGTGTTCTTGAAAAGCATGATCTTTGAAAAGTGAGAAACTCTTGTTATCTTTTTACTGAGAAAGACATCATTTTGTTCAGGTGCAGGCACTGGAGCAGCAGATCAAGTAGATGTCTCTGTTTCCAAGGAGCTAGTCCTTGAATCAGTGTCTAGAAGAGGTAAGAGGTCTGAACGCCTAGAAGTTCTCCTCCAAAATCACATTTTTTGAGCAGCCCTGGTCAATTTTACTTTATTACAATGTTTTGCGAGGGTGATACTAGACTGCATACGCATGGTGGAGCAGGGAAGTTCTAGCTAATTAAAGAACTCCACCATGCACCTCTTCTTGTAGAATTTGAGATAAAAGAGTATTTTAAGAAATGAAATTTGAATCTGAAGCATGACATCATCAAAATACTCTTGCTCACTCACATCAGCTGTGAGCAGGTTGCAGTTACCTAGCAACTACTGAGAGCAGCTACTTCAGTCCCAAAGCATTAGGGTTTAAGTGGTAGCTGTGCATCTTGCTCTAAAGGCTGGCTCTACTCACCAGCAGAATCTGGTGTTCGGGGGAAGAAATCAGAAAGAAATCAGAAATATTAAAGACTTCCATTAAAGCCTCCAAAGCTTTGGGGGTCCAGCCCGTGATGGCACTGCATAGTGAATGACAGGCTTTTTCACCAACAAAATCAACTTTGAAAGACAAGCTGTGACAAGCTGATGGGAAAAACAGGTAAGCGAGAGTAATGCAAATGATTCCTAATGTGAGAGTCTCACAGAGCGTCAGAGGTTGCTTTTAGATTAGACTGGATGTTGATATCCTTAACTCTCTCTCAGCTACTCTGTATTGATCCTCCTTGCTTGCATTCAGCTAAAGCACATATTCTGGGAAGGCAGCTAGTTTTGATTTGAAGCCACAAAGAATGGAGGAGTCGACCATTTCCTGCGTTCTGCACTGGGGTATCTGGGAATTTCCCCAGGAACGACTGCACCGGGTGACCTGCCATCTACAACTGGGGCAGAGGCAGCAACAAAACCAGTGCAGGAAGGACTGAACAAATGCACTGGCAGCGTAAGCGAACAGCACCCTGTTGACTTCAAAGCTGCCTCCACTGACTCTGTCAGGTGAATTATGTATTTATTTGTCTTCACCTTTGCTCATCCAAAGAAAAAGAGCTGAATCTACAGCTGCCTTTTCCAGCCCATTTTGGTATCTCCTAAGCAATTTGTCTGGGATGCGCAGACCTAGTCTTTCTCCTTGGTACCCAGGAGAAAATCCTGAATCATTCACAACATCATGATTTCACCCAGATTTGCCATGTGTTGGTATCCTCAGAGAAACAAGACACATCCTATTTCTACTTGTCAGTGTCCAATATTCTCCATATATGGGGAAACTAAGAGAGAGTGAAAAGTCTGCAGCAGGTAAGTAGTGAACTGACAGCAGTCTATACTGGTAGCAGAGGAAACATGAATTGCATGACCATGGTGTAATGCAATATATAATATTATTTATAATCTCGTCAGGCTTTTCATGCTTTCAACTACTTCCTCTTCAGATTGTCATAGATTGCTTCACGGCAGTCACAGCTTCTTTTCAATATTAAGGTGCTTTTGTTTTTTCCTGTTCAAACACTGCCACTATAAAAAAAACCTCATCTATCACTTAGGTGTCTAGTCCTTTTGATGGGCTGTTCTCAGTCAATCCTTTCATTAAAATAGAGATGCGATGTGATGTTCCTTCTATGCAATGTTTTCGTCACACTCTCCTCTCCTACAAGCCTACCGGATATTGCAGTCTCAATAAAGATAGGGCCTGCGATGGGGTGATAAATACAAAGGTAGATAAACTCCTATGTTTGGTATTGTAGGCCAGGCAGCCACAGGGAGGTGCGGGAGGGTCTTCGTGCTGTACGAGAGGTCAGTGGTGCCTTGGAAGAGGGTATTAGTGGCATTTCTGGAGACCGAAGGGAGATGTAGTGGAGGCCCGAGGATACAGAGGCTTGACTGGCAGTGGGAGCAGGTGTGAGGGATCTTCAGGACCCCAGGGACCTGACAGGGTGGGCTCACCTACGGGTGCAGAGCTGAACTTCCAGCCCAAAGGAGACCAGGGGCAATGCTGGTCAGACTGCCAGCCCTTCCTGGTCCAGGGCCCAGAAGAGGGCACAGCAGGAGCCATGCATGTGGGGCCTGTGGCTGCCAGGGTACCCACTGATGCACCTCCTGCTTCCCCACAGGCCTCCAGGGCTGCAGGACCTGTGTAAAGACATGTTATATCATTAAAGGACTTTGGTGGACAAGTTGGAGGTCATGTAAAAGATGTGGATGACAAGGAAGGAAACTGTCCCCAGACCATGAGGCTCAGCAGACTGGACTTCCATTTCACCACAGCCAACTTGCATTGCTGCTATTTCAGTGTCTTTTTCAGGAGAGAACGGGGGATGTGCTCTGCATCTACAGAGATTATTCCTCCAGCTACTGTTTTGGCAATAGTGCATCTAAAAAAATTTAGTCTCAGAAAAAAAGTTACAGGTTTATATGAACAACCTGAGGTCCCATGAGACAGCTGAGCTATTCATGAACATATTGGCTAACCTTTACTGATTTATTTCTAGTTAATAGCTACGTATATGAGAATGCAGGAACACTGTCATGGGCCAGATGAACCACTGCCTTGCCACTAACTGGTTGCATTCCCCAACACTGTAGAGAAAAGTGGTGAAAAACTCAATAATAAACAAAATACGAGAATAGCCTCCTAGCAGGGAAGGGAGATTTCTTCTTACCCAGATGCTAGTAGCTTGCTTTCTCTAGAGACACAGAAGGCTATAAGCTTACATAAAGAAAATATTAAACACATACTTTCATCATTTATATAAATGTCTAATCCTTCTTAGAATATTGCTAAGTTCTTTGCCTCTGTAATTATTGTAATAGGTTAATTGTACTCTTTGTAAAATTGATTTCCTTTTTTCCAATTTCAGTTTGTTGCCTTTCACTTAACATCTTGTTCTTATGTTATATGAAAGACTAGAAACAAACACCTAATTTATCTTCTCCATGCCATGCAATGGTGGGGGGAAGAGTGGACAACTCTGTCCTATCCTTCTTCTTCATGCCCTCTCCAAATTCAGTTTTGCTCATTGTTCCAGCCTCTTTTTCCCGCAAGCACCAATTCCCGTCCACCAAGGCAGTCTGTCAAGATATAAGATTCCCTTTTATCTGCTATAGCTTTTTTCAGCGCGGTGATCAGAGCTACAGGGCACTGAGGGAGGACACGCGGAGACAGGCTGTGTGCTGTTCGAGCGCTGCAGCTCAGTGCCATTGGGGCAGCTGCTTCTGCTCTGCTTTCCCACTGCCTTCACCTGGTGACGCTGGCTGAAACGGTGCTTTGTTGAAGAGCCCATGACTGGGCTCCCCAACACAGAACGGAGTCAAAATGAATGCTGGTGAGCCGTCCAAAACCTTCGGCAGTCCTGGTGCGGGAAAGGACTGATTGTTCTTTAGCCTTCCCTTTTCTCCTCAACAAACTGTTGGAAAAGAGTAGGAGCTGCGAGAGAGATAACAAGAATAACAAAAATCCCCACAGCACAAGATGTGTGGAGGCTCGGCGAGTCGTGGTACCATCTGTGCCTGTCTATTTACAGCCAGAACAACTAACGCCCAACTAATGGTGAAGAGAAGCAAAGCATCATGTCATGGAGACAGCTCTCTAATCTTACATAAGAGCAGCTTTCTGAAAAGCCTCAAGTGTTCATATGTAGAGTGGTATGGTCACAATTTACACTTAGGAGGGTTTATTTATGGAATTGCGTATACCTCTTTGTTACAGTGATATCCTTTGAATGATCTTTATCTAAGACTCGTAGGCAAGTTTGTTCAGAGATTTTTCAGCAACACAAAATTTAATACACGCAAAACTTGGCATTACAGATAGATCCATGATTACAGCAAAAGATCAGTAATGAGAGGGAAAGTGAGTTACATGTAAAAACAGTCTGTTTTTTTGATTAAAAAATGTTTTTGTATTTGGTACAGCTGCTGTGTGGAAAGGATAGGTATTATTCAAAGGGAATGAAAAAGCTCTTCTGGTCATACTTTCAATTAAAATACATTTTGAAAACACATATCCTTTTTAAAGCTGAAATTTTTTAAAAAATCATCTTTGAAGTATACGGAAAATGCAGAGTTAAATCCACTGCATTTACCTCAGTGGAGCTGTCCTCAGGGATAACCCTATTGACTCAGTTTAACTCCATCGGGGATAAGAGATTGGCCTGGAAAGATGTATCATGTTTAGGTGAAATGGGTCCAAGCAATTATCCATCTAAAGAAAAAGCCTGGGGGACAGCTTTTGCTGAAGTAGGAGATACACCCAGGGGAAGGGAGAACCACAGAAAGTCCCAGATGAAGAAAATAAAAAGCAAAACAGAAGGAAAAAAGAATTCTGACTGGAAAAATCCCTGCACAATGAAAGAAAAGGTCTCTGTCTTTGGTTAAAAAAAAAAATAGTAATTGGAAAAAAAATAGGTTTCACTGAAAGCTCTGCTTCAGAACTGATACATGTACAGAAGACCCAAAAAATCAAAGACTTTTTGGATTCATGAAATGCATAGGTTTAAGCACTCAACTTTTCCCATGGAAAATTTTAGATGATAATGATAAATAAAAATCCATCCAAATGACATCTGAACTGATAAATGATACCAGAAAGTGCTAAATTTGCTCCTGTTCTGTCTCCATTGACTTCAGCAGAACAGGGAATTTCTGTCTCTTTATCTATTTTTTATTTATTTACTTCATAACAGATATCTAGACCTCTAAACGCTCACAAAGCTGAAATAACAAATAGGAATAAAAACACAATACAAGAAAGTCTCAGCCACAGCTGAGACGAGGTACACTCAAACATAGTCTCACCCCAGTGAATAGAGGGAGTATGCCGTTACCATCATCTTATCAAAAGTTCTGGAAGAAAAGGTGAGCTTTTCAGTGTTATGTTGGCTTAGAGATACAGGCTCCTGTAAGATGCTGGTCTTTTGTCTATTTTGACTGTCAAATTTCAAGTGATGAAGGAAAAATAACTCATTTTGCTGATAAATTGTGAGGATATAGATGTGTTCTTGGCCATCCAAATTGCTGCCTAGAAACGTCTCTGGAGGCTTTCACCAGTCTCTCACTACTCTAATATGTACAGCTCAAACCTGCTAATTAACAAAAGTGCCTCTAAAGATTATACCACCAAATAGATGCAAATTACTCTTCTAATTTCATTCTTCATTACATTCCTTGCTTCCTTTGATGCTCTAACACCTTTTTCTTCCCATGACAACACACCAGTGATGGCTGAAAGCATCTTGAAAATACTTGCTAACATTTGAAACTTTGTTATATATGATGTGATATATGATGGTCTTGTAGGAAATTTTCATTGACCATGTCCAGGGTTGCTTCCTATTCCTCCTTCTTCAGTTTTCTCTATTCCTCCAAGATCTTTTTCCTCTTTTCTCTGCATTGCAGGACTCTCTGCTCCCACAGTCTGATTTTTTTCCCCCTCCCTCCCCCTTTTTTTGGCAGCCATGACAAATAGTTGTCAGATCAAATTACGCTGTCTGTAAATGGTGGAATTCCACCAAATTTAGTGGAGTTAAAGCATGGCTCATGGTCTCATTCCATATGTTCTGTGAGGAGTTTATGTCCAGCTCCTCTGTGACATTTTAGGTACCAAATTCCCATTGATCTCAAAGTTGCCCAAATACCTTTGAAGAACTGGACCTCTGACAAAGATATCAGGGGAGCTGGGCTGGACTGAATCTTAAGAAAACATCTGTTTGTTAGAAAAGGAACAGAAAAAGAATGAAATGCCCCAAAGCTTGTCAAATATTAGCTTCTTTCTCTGTATTAGGAGATATATATATACACACACACACCTCCATATGTAGATATGGATATTACACGTTGTTATTACAATAATAATATCTTTTTTTATCCTAATATATGTCCTAAAGTTGTTAAGTAACAACAGCATTCTTATCTCTTACACCATTTTATTCAATCTAAAATCTTATTAATAGAGAAATTCAGACATCCGGAATAATGTTTTATTATATAAGCTATGAAAAGTTCTGATGTCCTTGACTATTCAAGTGTCTGTGTTTTACATACCTGGCTTCTTGGCAGTAATACATTTGGCATCCAAAAATTTTTCCATGCTTTTGGCATTTCACGGTTGTTTCACCTATTGCAGGCCACAGATAATGATAGTAAGCACAGGAAAAGATTTGTATTTGTCATTTGTTAAAGTTCAAAATTTAGCTTTTTCCATTAAAAAAAAAGCACCAGATGAACTGTTGTGGCAAAGCTACCCAAATCCTACATGGGAGTTTGATCAGTGGAACTGAACATCCTACGATAGTGGGCTATGTGGGCTAGAGCTAAGGAACATATTTCAAATACAGACAATCAAAAAGTGCTATAATTTGTCTGCGGAAGAGGATGCAAAGGCATTCCTTTGTTTATGGACCAGAACATATCAAGGATATGTTATAAATCAGGTAACACTGACTTTGGTTCCAATGTACTGCCAAAAATAAATATTCCAGGTACTCTTACAATTGAGAACAAAAATAAAAGCAAAACTTAATCTGATGGTAAAATGAGATATTACTGAATCCATCCAACTTAACTGTTTAATGATTGAGTAAAAACAAAGTAATTAGTAGCAGGTATACTAAATAAGTGTTTATGCACACAGAAAGAGAAAAGTCTTATTACAAGAATACTCATAAAAAGCAATATTTGGACTGCAGAAAATCATCATGAATTGTAAAAAGGATCTGTTTAATGTTCAGTAAATCCCTTTAAATATTGGCAAATAATTCTGGGTCATGCAAGTTTCCTGAGTATAGTCATAAACATGTAATATAACATAACCATACATCTCTCTCTTCTGGAGAACTTTAGAAAACTAGTTACCCTACAGTACTGAAATCACAAAAGAAGGTTTTCAACTCATAGCATGGCCAGAGGAAATGGATAGGCCAAAAATAACTCAATCCTCCTTTCATTCTTCAGACATCCTGTAGGAAAGACACTGTGGGGGAAGATCTTTGTGTTTGGTTAGAAAAACAAAATAAGCTCCTTAACCCTTCTACATAGTCATGGTGGACTGACTTTGAAGGAGTCTTCTTTAGAAAAAGGATCATTGTTTTCCTCTGACTGTGGCAGAAACAACCACTTTATTAGGAAACTGAGATGAGCCTGCTCACTGTAGATTGCAGGTCATTTACATTCTAAAGACTAATTCAATAAAACACAGGCTGTAAATACATATATCTATTTATAAGTATACAGGCATTCACTTTGCAAACAGCTATACCATCTGGACATGGTACCATTCCCAGCTGCTGTCACCACATCTGTGTTGGAGGTTACTGCTGCTACAGGTCTGCCAGCAGAAGGGGTCTTGTGAACACTCCCTCACCTGCTTCAGGAAATAATAATTTAAAAAAAGAGCTGGGTCATCGTAACCTGCCATCCTTTTAAAGATGAATATGAGTCAATGTGATTTGCAGCACAGATCAGGGAGTGCTGTGAGCACATGAACAGATACCTCCAGGCGGTAGGCAGCTGGGAGTCCCAGGAAAGCCCTGAGCAGAACCAATACTGTGGCTGGGTGGCACAGCTGGAGCCAGGGGAGAACATCTGCCCAGAGCCACTGTGGGGATCAGCCTTCTTGGCGCAGAAGGAGCCTGGGAGCTCCCAATACCTCTGGCTGCAGCTTGACCACCCGGCAGTAATAACCCTCTTCTCCAGGTCAACAGTACCTGTAGTATCTGCTGAACGAAGCTGCTGATCTGTCTGTGAGCAAAGAACTTGTATTCACTTCACCACCGATTCTGAATAAAAAGGGGCAGCATCTAATATGATACTTCACTCAGGGAAAAAAACCGAATATTATATCATTATTGATACGCTTTTTTCATAACGAAGGTCTATACAGCCTCTCCCCCTGATTTGCTGTTCTTTCATATTTTCCCTTCAACCAAAATCAATGTAACTTTAGATTGGATTCCTCTATTTTCTCTATTTGCTTTTTTTTTCTTTTTAGTCCACTGTTGAATTACAACATGTGTTACCACTACAAATAGAGAGATTTCCTTGCTGTGTCCTGTGCAGTTACTGTAACAGCTCCAGGTCTAATGCCTGTTATGGTTACTTGTCTAATGGTGTTACTGTGAACTCTGTGGCTTGATGTAAATACACAGCAGGAGAATTGCAGTGTAGGAAAAATCTAGTTATGCCCACAGATAAATGCACAAATATAGGCATGTTCAGAATTAGACTATTTCATCACTTCTGGTTCAGACAGGATACAAGCAGTTGTGCCCAAGGGCAGATCTGACTGTGCGTGGTATACGTATTGTTTCCCTGCTGAAGTCGATGAAAGTTTAGGAGCGGGGCTAGGAAAAAAAAAATCAAAGAATGGGAATGAGAGCCTGAACTGAATGGGAGGTTTGACACTAAATTTAGTAAAGTGAAGATTTCCTTAGGTTTCCCATACTCTTCCCGTATTCCAAGACAAAAGTAGAGACTTCATAAAGCCATTTGTTCGTGAGAGTCCTAGAAACATCTGTATGTCTTTGATCACATCTCTTTATGAGCTTTACAAGAAGTTTCAGTTTCAGAAGTGCCCAACTCTAAAAAGTGGAACTAAATTGATCACAGATGACACCTGCTGTTTACTCTCACCCTTTGAGTTTATCACATGCTTTCAGATAACACTAAGAAATTTTTAACCAGTAAAAACAGCACAGTCTTAGTACAGTTTTTCCTTAAAAGATCTGCTTGCTTAGAAATTCTGCTGGTCCCCCCTGTTGCTAGACTCAGATCAGCAGAAAGGCTCCCTGCTCTCTGTAAATCTGGAGCGTGAGTACATCCCAAACTTGAAATGACTTTCTGAGGAAACACATTTCAAACTAGCTCAGCTACAAGAATAATTTCAAGCAAAGCAGTTCTGGGATGAGGTTACAGCCTCCACCCTACGAGAGGTTATTTCCATCCCCTTTCCTTTGCTCACGACCTGCCAAGTCTCACGCAATCCCTGAGCAGAGCTGCCACACACTCCCCCTTCTCTGCTGAGGGCTCAGGTATTGCTGCAGCTCCACAGCCTTTTTGCAGCCTGGTGATACCCTACACAACACACTCGGGTTGGCCCTGCAGAACTGTTGGCTATGAAAACCCCACGCTGGCTCCCGGCCAGGCCAGGGTCGAGCTGTGACTGTGGGCTCAACAAACTGAAAGCTGAGCTCACTCGCAGGAGCTACAGAACATCAGAAACGCAGCAGGAGACCGCAAGTATTTCAACAATCCTTGGAAATTAGCTACCAGAGTGATATAGGTATTTTACTTGCAGCGGGGATAGGGTTATGCTCTATTATCTTCTTCCTCTCACACTGACAGTGTGACATGAGGGTGCCTGGTGGTGCCACACCTGACTCATGCTGGCAGAAGTGGCACAGAGCTAAGGCAAGCACATACAGTAACCGGCAGTCATGTGAGCTGCTTTACTGCTCCTCTCCTCAGCCCCTTCAGTTTTCCTGCTCCTTTTATGATTCCCTCTTCCTCAAAGAGGGAAGCAGCCACAGCCCAAAGCCTGCAAGTCTCAGGCCTTGAATAGCTCCCTCTTGACAGAGACGTAGGAGGCTCTTCAGCTCCCCTGCCCTCTCCCCAGCCTTTTCTGTCTGACCCCTCTGCTGCAGCAAAGCAATCAAAGAAAATGAGGCAACAGGAACCCATTTAGCTTGTGAGAGCTGATTAGGAAGTTTAGGAATAATTTGACAAAGGGAACAATTTGATTGGATTTAAAACTTTGCTGTGTGGAGGTGATAATTACTCCTGAACAGTGGGGAAGTAGCCAAGTGTGGAGAAAGAGTCCAGCACAGACACAGGTATTTCTGCTTCCCGTGTCTCCTGGGAGGTGCTCAGAAAGCAAACCTGTTCAGCATCTCATGCAGAGCGCACACATGCCACACGGCGTTGATGCTTTGACAAGGAGCTCTTGTTGCAGCAAGGAGGGAGCAAACATCATTCTGACTCTGCATGCCACAGCTGCACTTTCACGTTTTCTGTGCAGTTCTTGAAACCTTCAACATATATTGACTAAATGCCACAAAGCTCCTGATGTCTTTCCTTCTGCCTAAGAACTAAATAACTGGAGAAAAACAAGCTTGCCAGGCCAGCCAGCTCAAATTATTCTGTCATTTCTAAGAGACCCCCCTGCCCATCTGAACTAACACCAGAACAAAACAAATAAAATAGTTCATGGTGACCACTTTTTTGATATGATTAGTTCATTATCCACTTGCCTAGGACAGAGGAATAATGAAAGAAAGAAGAGATCCAGATATTTTCTGGATCCTTCCCTGAGATAAAATACAGCTTTAATTAAAAAAAGCTGTCTGGTAAGAGGGCTGAAGTGCAAAGGCTGTAGTTATGTTGGTGCCCAGAACTGAGAAGTCTTTCTGCCTCAAACGAGAGCTATGTGCTCCTAGTCTACATATCGTTTTCCATGTCTTTACTGGGAACAGTAAACTGGATTTTCATTTATTTATTTATTTTTAAAGGAGAAATTTAGAATTGTGCCTCCCATTCAGAAGAAATGCTGTTTCAGTTTGCTCGTCGCCAGTCAGCCATGGTGGACATTTCAGGTGCTGGGAGGAAGCAGTACTATCCCACAAACCACTCCTATGTCACCAGCCATTTTCTGGCAAGACCGCGAGACAAGGCTGTGCTTCTCCCCTCTCCCTGCTTATACATCCAACCCCTCCTGCTCCACAGCTCTGCTTGCGGCTGGAGCAAAGGCCTTATGCCTATGTGCAGTCTAAATTGTCCTTTAGGGAGGCTGGCTTGTGCAAAGAAAGCAACATCTGGCTCAGGGATAAACTAGCCACTTTGGGAGATTGTACCTGTGCTGCAAGGAGCACCTAGTGATTTCATTTCAGTGCAACTCCCCATTCAAACAGCATGCAATATATGTATTTTGCTAGGGTTTTTTTTGATTTGGGGGGTCATTTGCTTTGCTAATGATATTTCTGGGTAATATGGGCACCTGGCTGAAAACAGAGAAGAAGCAGCACAGTCCTGCTCACTTTGAATGCTTGTTTCATAGACTTAAACAATGCTGTCCCCCAAAAGGCACCTGAAGAAATTAAATAAACATATGAGGCAACAACTGCTATTTTTTTCTTTCAAGGATGCTCAATGTATTTTAGCTTGCTTCATCCCTTAAACAGTTGTCAGTGATTATTGTCCTAAATCCACTTTGCTGCCATCATCTGTTTCTTTGCAGATAATTCAAACAGTCACAACTCCTTTTCCGAGTGGGGCAGAATTGCTGGGAACTTTGCAGGGCATTCAAGACACAACACTGATTCCTAGATTGATTCCCTCTGCCTATGCTATAGCTGACAAAGTTTGCTCATCCTAGGTAATAGTGATAATGTTTGCAATAAGAATGCTTCTTGCATTTGTTCTTCTTTTGCCTAGGAATGTATGCACTCAGTCACTGCCAATACATGCCTGCAAATCCCTTCACTTTGTGAGGAGCCACTCACATTCACAAGCCCTCCCATCTCTTGAGGCTGACAGGATCCTCATGCAGCAGAACATTGCTATTAGAGATGGTCCCAATAACAAAGACTGACACGGTTTCTCAAGCAACTTGGTTGGACCAGTGCAATGGAGGTTTAAAAAACAGAAATTAAAATGTTGAGCTCACCTCTGATCTCCTGAGGTGCCATGAGCAAGTGCAGCTCATATATTGTGACTGTATTCAATTGCTTGGTCTGACAATTAAATGGTATTTAACTTGCTGGATCTTCAAAAAGCTCAGCAGCTTCATTCACATTCAGTTCACTATACTAAACATGCCAGGAGGACACAGATATGTGACTTATGGCCAAATCCAGGAAGCTCCGGTATGGGAGACTCTTCCCCACTGTCGCAGACACTTGTGTATCAGCGCTGAGGAGGCTCCAGCAAGGAATCTCTTCTGGAGGCCATTTCAGCAAGTGGAGGACAGATACCTCTGGAGAAGCAACGGTGACGTTATGATTCATAAGTCTCTGAAACATTATATTCAAATTATCAACAGATCTGCATTATTGGGATGTCTTATGGAAAACTGACCCATCCTTCTTACATTTACTAGTACAGACTACAGCTTAAGTGGGTTAGCAACTTAATGAGGATGCATTCAGTCACTCAGGTGGCATTAGATTATCTAGCTTTTAGTTAAATAACTACAAAATCCCAAGTTTTTTATTTTAAATACAGAAGGTGCCACATATTAAAAAGGGTAGAGTGAGGGAAATCTCAGTTCAGCAAAATGTGACCTTCCAAGAACAGTTTTGTCTTGCATCTTAATCAGCACAGTATTTCCACTTCATTTTCTGTCTTCTTACACTACTTAAGACAAAGAAATGACATTTACTCATCTTTGAGGTATCAGGTTATCCACAAGGAGTTTTGAGCTAACAGAATCTTTTATATTCCATCAAGCACAGCTATTCCAGTGAAATCTTACTCTTTCTGGTTCTGTAAATCAATAGCTCTCTGAAAATTCAACAACCAAATACTACATATTCTCTGTCCTCTTTTCAAAACACTGACATAATTCATACTACTTCCTTGAGACAACAGAGAGTGAAAATAAGAAGAGGCCAAAACTCTTGAATTAGGTAAATTGTCTCAGGCTGCAAAAATTTTAAAGCCTTTCAGTGTCCTAGGTCACTAGCTAGTAAGTAATGCACGGGACAAAAATAGAGATAGGGAACAAATAAAAAACTTAGAGCAGAGTTTGGGTTGAGAGTCTCAAAAACACCTCATTCAGCCTCCAGAGTTCAACTCTGATAAGCTCAGCCAGGAAAGGGGCTAATTGATCAAAGTGTTACAGAATAACATAAAGAGCTCTATTCCTAACTACCACTTTGTATTTTACTGACAGTTTTAATTTGGCATAGGGTACAGATGACCCTGCAGAGTGGTGGGAAGAAAATCAGAACTGAAGAGTCAAAGTCTTTTCTTGGGATACAATTCCAATCATGCCAAACTCCTTTAAAATGGTAGAGCTATAAGATGTAAATAATAGAGCACATACCTTGAATTGTAGTTTGAATTGAATTTTAGGGAAGAAAAGTCAAACAGCAGCAAGAAGAGAGTTCTTATTTCATGGGAACAGATTCCTCCCTTCCTAATTGCTGCCTGCAAAGAGGCATTTCCCCTTTTCAGTCAGATACCTGCTGCCTCGCTAGGGGATGCAGGTCTTAAAGGCCCCTCCGTTCCTTCATGTCACACTCACTCCTTTGAACAAAGCATTGTGTCACAACACACATTGAAAGTGCAATGAATGCCACTTGATAAAGTGCTCAAATGAAACATCTGAGTGACTGTAAAAACATCATCTTCCTTAGCTGATTAAATGCAGTTTTCTGCGTTTGAAAAATGCTACTCCTAGCTCTGCCATGTCACTTCAGTACTTGCCCTTCATATTCTGCATTGTTGAGGTAAGTCAGAATAAGTCTGTTTTGGCTTGCCCATAGGATAATTACATGAGCCATAGGTGAAGGGTGCAGAAAATACCTGTTTTCTTTATTGATTTGGAAAGTATTTAGATCTAGAAGAAATGGGACATCTTAGATCATGTTTCTGGATGACCTGGGAACCATTTTGCAGGCTCCGCTGGGATAACAGCTCAGTTGCCAGTTGCATAATTCATTTTTATCTTGCCCAGATGTATGCAAAGGTTAAAAATGATATAATTAGTCTCCTTCTGTGTTCCCACCTCTGGCCCACACAAACCCTGTCTCTTATTCAAGTTGTCATCGTTAGCAGCATTATCCAGGTCTCCTGGAAAGAGACAGCAATGAAAAAAAATATATGGTAATTTAATTCAGAATGATCTTTCTTTTGTAGTTTGCACATTACTTTTGCAGATACGTCTATTAATAACCTGTAGGAATCAGCTTCTATTTATGTAGCACTTTTCTTCCCAAAAGGTCTCTGAGCACTTTGCTAACCCTCGGGATCATTTTATCTGTTCCTGACAAGGCTTGCTTTCACCCATGTGGCAAACTTCAGGCAAAGGACAAGGAGCAAGGGCTACTGAGCCAACGTACTCCTCTGAGGCCCCCTGCACCCAGAGTGGGCTGCTAGGCTCCAGCAGACAGTGTCCTGCTCCACACAGGAGTCTTTGTTCCAGCACCGGAGGCATGCTCTGCCCCTCTCTCCCTGCCTCCATGTCTTTCAGGTGCACATGAGGAGTGCATGAACCAGGGGGGCTCCCACTGTGCCTGCTCCTGTGTGGTGATATTACCAGCTCCCCCTCCATCAGTCCCTTGAGCACCCTTTTGACCAGTGTCTATGGTGTTAAAAGAATCGTTTATTCCATTTAATGAAGAAGTACTGGGAGCCTCTGGGAATGCTGGGGACAGAGATCCTGCATGACTCCTCCTGTTATCCTTATACGTATTTTGGACTATAGGGGCACCTACAGGCACCACCAAGATGAGTGCCTATAGTGCCAGGTGCTGTAGTGGTATCTGCTGAGTTGTATCTCAGTGGTATCCAGTGAAAGAACATGAGTCAATGGGCACGAATTGCTATACAGGAAATTCTATTTAAACATAGGAAAAAACTTATTTTACTATGAGGGTGGTCAAACACTGGACCAGGTTGCCCAGAAAGATTGTGAGAGTCCATCCTTGGAGCTATTCAAAACCCAGTGGGATGAGTCCCTGAACAACCTGTTGTTGTTGACCAGCTCTGAGCAGGGGTTGGACTAGGCAATCTTCAGAGGTGCCTTCCAGCCTCACCTGTTCTCTGTCTCCGTACACTCATATACAGCAAAATTCAGGACATTCCCAGGAGCCTGCAGTCAGAGAGCAAAGTTAGAGGAAGCACTGGCAGAGCCAAGTCTTGTTTTGTCCACAGTTACGTGGCAAATTAACCAAAGAATTAGGATCCACTCCAGGACCTGTTCTGATAGTCCATCCACTAGACCATGCTGGGAACTGAATATGGAGGGCCAGCAATTACCTCCCTTTTCAGAGCTCTGATATGGGCTTGGACATTGCTTGGTGCATGTCTGAGTCTGACTTTTATGGAGAATTCCATGGGAAAAACAAAAGAGAAGGTTTCTCATGAACATGAGAGTATCTGTGATGGATTGAACCACCTTGCATATTTTCCTGACAGTGCTCCATAACCAGTATTGACCATTAACAGGACATATGTATGTATATATAGAAGAGCACAGCCAGAGTTATCATACATAAGCTTTTCTAGTGCCTTTTGGATCTCATTTGCAGTGAGCTGGGTGGATCCAGATGCAGTAGCTCTAGGGGTATACCATCTATGCAAACAATCATCTTCTTCAGTGCTGAGCTCCTGGAGCAGTTCATTCAGCGCTTACAGTCCCTGTGGGATTCAGCAGCAAATATTTTCTGTGATTCAGTGGATTTGACTTCAAAAGCAGTTTATAGTAACTGAAAAACCTGGCCCAATAAATTACTACTGAGATCACAGAGAACACCTTTATTTCATCAGGTGCCTGGCCATACTGCAATCAAATTTATGGTCTCAAGAGTCTCCACTCTCATGCCTCAATCAGACGCAATGCTGTCAAAATCAACAAGGTGATGTTGATGTAAATCCTGGATTAAGAGGAAAATCTGGCCTTCTGAATCAATTGTTTAGCGTTCATGTCCATATCCCTTTGTAGCCCTGGCACACTGGAAACAGTGTTTTAGGAGGGCTGGAAGAATCTAAGCATCTGTGAGTGGCTGAGACTAAATTCTCTACAAAGGATTTTTCTAACAATGCTAGTAATCAGGGCAGCCTGAGGTGTGTAAATGAGCCAAAGGCATAGTCTGTAAAGTGAGCACAAATGGGGTTTTGTTGAGATCAAACCATTCTGAAAGAAACTCTTGCCTTCCAATTCAGTTTTCAATGACATAACCCTCTCCCCCTTTTAGTTTTGTTGTGATCTTGTAGAAATGCATATTTTAATAAAATGTTACCACTTCTGATGTTATTGTTTGATATTGGCATTCATATATATTCTGTATTTCATGTTAAATAATATTAGATAATATACAAAACAATTTTTCAGGTATGTGAAATTTGAGACATTAATTTGATATAAAATCTCAGCAAAATCGATCAAATAATATAGTGGCACAAAGTAGCTTTTGTATTGACATGATAGTATTAAGCCAACTCTTTGAAATTCATACAATAATAGCTTGGAAACAAATTTCTTTAGAATTTTAATTTCCTGAGGAATTTTACTTTTCAGTTCTACTGCAGTATGATTTTATATTAATTTATTTAATGTCAAAATTGCCTGTGGAAGAGGCCCAGGTCCAGGCCAACTCTGATTACAGTAAATAAGTTTTTTCACTAAAGCAGCTCCACTGCCTTGAAACCATTTTTGGACATCATCTTTGAAGATGCCATTTTCAAGCATGCTGAAGGATACCTCAAGCTCCTCTTTGTTGTCAGTAGTGACAGAAAAAATCCCAGTTCTGCTCTCATGTCAAATTTCCTTCTAGTACAAAGGACTGTCACAAGGTCTTCTGTGTCAGTTAAGCCTCAGATTTGAGTTAGATGGGGAATTTTGTTTAAATTAAATCATTAGCTTTTTCCACTGGAGAAATCTTTGGAAAATGTCTTGTAACTGTCTGATGCTAAAGACAGTACTTTGAATAATAAAATAATGCTAAATAATTAACCATTTTCATCTTCACTGATCAGCAGAGCTTCAGTGAGTCCTGTTTATTAAATTCATTTTTGTTCCTTACATGTGCTCAAGGGTATAACACTATGCAACAAAAATAGCATTAGCATTTGTAAAATCTCTAGAGGAAACCAGCTACTGGTGTGCTTGACAACAGGGAGAACAGCTGGAGAGTGTACTACCCACCTCCTCTAACATGCAAAACCCTAAATTTTGGCAGACTGAGTAAGGCTCATGTTCCATCCTTTTTCCTAATTTTGCCCTAATAATGTGATTTTTCCTGGATGACACAAATATCCTGATATTTTTTACTTCTTTGGTTAACATGTGACAGTAAGCTCTGTATTTCTCCTTAATGCAGTTACTGGTATAATGAGCAACTACCTTCACTGAACATTTCTCAGGCTTCCTTCTTAACTACCATAACCACCATCAACATACCAAACCTCTCTTCCTATTTGTGGGCAACAAATAGGCCCACAGAGAGAATAGAATAGAGGATAGAAGTGAGATAAAAATGTCCCTAAGCTGAAACTGTGCTCGTCTCCTGGCACCAGCCATCCAGTGTTTCTATTTAAGTGGAGCTGCTGGCAGTAAATGAAATTAAACTATGTTGGTCATTTTACACAGTAAGAAACATCTAACTTGGAGTCCCAGTTACACTATTTTGGAAGAGGTGGGTAGACATCAGAGAAGAGGAGGACAGGCAGTACTGGCTCAAATACTGCAGGCAGAAAATTCCTGCTGCCTAAAGAACGTTTTGTAACCTCTAAGCATGTGAGTCAATGTCTTGCCCTCTGAGCAAGGATTTGACATCAGGACAGTGGAAAACAAAAACTGTACTGGGATAATAACTGACAGACATAGAAAACTGAGATGGAAGTCCAAGATTAATGATGTTTTCTTGGAAAGTTTTATTATTATATTTTATATATTATATGGTGCTGTACATAAAACTCAAGGCTCTGACATCCATTCAGAGAAACCACAAAACAAGCCATGATCAATGGATCAGCATCTATCACTTTGTAACACAAAGCCAACTGTTTGATTAACTGTAGGCAGGAATATGTGTATCAGCAGACATCAGTGTCAAGAGATACAACACAAAATCAAAGAGCAAAAGCATGAACAAAAGTTAAAAAGGAAAGGAAAAGACCACCTAAAACAGGAAATTCATATAATTCTGCAGACTTCTGAGCAAGCTGCTTCCCTGCATTGAGAAAGGATGATGCTCCTTTCTCCTCTGGCATTGCACTTAAGTATATTCAGCAAAGCTGAAAAAACAGATTCTGATCTAACCTGCCTGCAGTCACTATTGATCTGGCATAAGGAGGAAAATGTAGCCAGTGAGTATTTTATGGCAGGGATAAAAGCTAATTCAGTATTCAGATAGGCAGACAATACAATAGCAATAATATTCTTGTAAGGCATTAAGATAATTAAAATACTATAATCTCTCCATCAGATTATCCTCTTTATTCTAGTGGTCCACTGGTGTCAGCATCCCTGTCATTACACACAGAAATCCCATAGAGACTAATTAAATTTTACTGACTTGCAATAAGAATACAGGGGATTATTTTTAAATCCTATTTTTCCCCTGTGGTTTATCTAGCTACAATGGATGTGACCAAAAGCACAGACATACCTATTGTCACCTTCTCATAACTGAGTCTTCCCATGGGGGTTGGGAAGTGTATGCCAGAGTCTGGAAACCTGCAGACCATGGCCTTTCTACCAGTGCAGTCTGTGGACTGCTGCAGAGTTAGTCTGGATATACCATAGCATATGGCTATAGGAGAGAAGAGAAACAAAACTTCACTCATAGCTAGGACTCAGAGAAGATCTGAGTCTGAATATGGTTATGACATTATGAATACCGCCTACCAGTCCTTCTGAGAAGGTAAAAAGGCAGTTGTCAACTCTAGGTGCTCCACAGTGACATAGTAAAAAGAGCCAAGAACAAATGCAATGATATGGGTGATGGTTTCACATATAACATTAGAAACAGTAACATTTGATGCAATAGCTTGTGCAAGAGATCCCACAGACTAATTTAAGATACGCAGCTTAGGGCTGATATGTAGCCCTCTTTGATTTGCAGAATCAAGCCAAGATATAGTAAAACACAGGCATGCCTTTTAAACCAGGGAAGAACGAGGCACATAACATCAGAAGTTACACTCTTACTTGCTTTGTGGTTATTAGCTCATGGAAAAAGTAGGTAATGCTGACTGAAAAAATCAATCTGTTGGAGAGCAAGCTGTTCATACAGCATGTATTTTCTAAGCATCTCCTTCTGCTTTAGAACATTGGGAACATTTGCATGAAAATACAAAATCTTTGTTTCTGAAGAGGCTGTGTGCTCTGCTGCTTGTTCCGTGCATCAAGTTCAAGGGTTGAAATCCACATTTATACTTGTGTAACCCCATATCAGTCCTTGGTATCATACAGGAAAGCACTGATGAGTGCAATGCTCCTGCTGAAAGCAATCAGTGGCCTTATTCAAATACTGACTTTGCTCAATTAGGGCAAGGGTACACTGCAACTTGGAAACTGAAGCTCTGATTCCCTTGACTTCCATGAAGTTACTCCAGGTTAACAAAAGTGTAACAGAGATCAAAACCTGGCCCGGTGTTGCGTTTGTGAGTTCCTCGTTACTGTACGGACAATTGATGCAATGTCCTATTGACTGTGGCCGTTGCTGGGAAAATTGGTAGTGTAAGCTGGTGAGTCCCCTAGAAATGAAGAACATGTTTTGTTTCCTTTTAACTCTGGATCTTACCTAACCCAGATACAGCTGACAGTTTCTTCAGATCTGCCAGTTTAAACTCAAACTGTCTGTTGTTTTGCAAATCCTGATGCTGGCCTGATCAGCGGAATGGGAAACGTAACCACCTTCTCTTTGGCATGTTAGGACTGCTTCCCAGTTCAAGGAGAGGGCAGGCATCCGGCTGGTTGTATCAGCTTGAACGACTCAGCCCCACTCGCTGGCACTGATGTGACCAGAGAGTTACAGCAGTTCTGCTGACTCACTGAGGCACATGGATGGGCTGTGCCACTCAGACATGCAGCAGAAGTGTCTCACAGGAGGAGGGACGGCGGCCAAGGGTTCCCAAGAGGGGCATGCATGACTGTGAGTATGCAGACCACCACAACTGCTACCTGAGCACCGCCTGATGACACAACAGCCTCTGCTTGTGCACACCAGCACGCAGAAATAACTCCCAAGAGCTCCTGTCTAAGGTGTGGATGCACAGTCCGTAGGGCAGGGAGTTCAGCTTTTATTGCTCATTTTTACCAATGACATTGATACTGCTGTGCCTTAAATCTCACTGATTTGTCTCATGCAGCATCTCCAGTATATTACAATTCCTCTCAGATTGCTCTGCCAAAACTCTTCGCCAAGGCCTGTGCATCTTCCCTATTGTAATCTCTCTGGCCAGAGCACCTTGAAATTGTCTCAAGTTCATTCATTTGCGCACACCACTCTGAGTTTTCCACAGTCCTCTGTCATTTCTCCTCTTCTACTGCCCCAAATGCAAACTCCTTGTTCTCACTTTCAAAGCCCTTCACGATTCAGTCCTGCCTCATCCCAGTCCTGCCACCTGAGCTGTTAGCACAGGGCCACACCACACCCTCTCTTTCGAGGTCTGCTTCTCATCTTGCCCACTTGTTTTCTTGAAAAGTTCTTTGGGACACAGATGGTCATTCACACTGTTCTGCACTTGTGTGTCTTCTGCGCAATGGCAATACAACTCTTTACTGACCTGTGAAGTACTTAGTCTTCCTCTTCTGTGGAACAGGAGTGCACCACAGTCCAAGCACCTCGCAGCTTCCTAAGGAAGCAGGGTTTTGTATTTTACAGTTGGGTATTAAAGCCACAGAGAGAGTTAGACCATATTAGAAGCTCATAGGAGTGCCAAACCCACGTCTCCTTAGTGCAGACTAATACCAGACTTCTGCACCTATCTCCCTTTCCTGTAGAGTGATAAATAATAATATAGGCAAGCCCTGAGGCCATGTTCAGACAAAGTTGGAAAACACTCAATGTATTTGCAGAACTAAATACTTTCCAGGGAGCTATTTTTCAGTGCATTGTTACAGTAAATGTTTAGATTTTCTGAAGACAAACTCATAAAACAGTCATTAAGAAATGCTATTTTATGTACAAATATTTTGCAGAACTTTATATATAACCACATTAAATGTTCTTGCATGCCTAATACCCTCACAGCATCAACACTAAACAACTATTGCTTTAGTTAACATCTCAAGACAGACTGTGACATGTCAGGGTTTGCTGAGAACCATAGGGGGTCATTCAGATGTTCGTACCTAACAGGGAGGTACAGGTTTCTGCCTCATGAATGCACAAAACTTCACACCAAGTGAAAATCACCTTCCAATAGGCTTTAGCAGCGTAGCAGAAAGTAGTCCCTAGTCTTGCAGGGTGTACACTCTGGTGGCAACAAAGTTGTTATATTACCCTAAAACCCTATCTGAGGTGTCTTAAAAATGACTGAGGTCACAGGTCTCTCAAGTCTGTCTGCACAGATCGTTTCATTTGGATTCATTATCTTTATAGACATAGACTAAATTTGCCAGTTTCACCCCAAGCTCCAACACCAGATAGGTTTACTGGTGAAATAAATGAGAGACATAATATGCTAAATTTATACGCAGGCTCCCAGCGATAAAATTTAAAATGAACAAGAACGGATAGTTACAAATGAAAATAAATATAGTCACAACTATAGTCTAGGGCTAAATCTTGCCTAAACTTCGGAAGTTCAGGTGTGAGGAAGCAAGGGTCTCCTTCAATCTCTAAGTGGGAACCCTAGGCAAGAGCATGAGTCCAGTCCTAGTGCTGCTAATTCAGGGCAAAACTCATCTTAAAAAACCTGCATTAGTATAAACTCGATAAAAAATACTGCATTTGTCACTCCTTGTAGGCAGACTAGATCTAACCAAATTATAGTCTAACTTTTCTATTTTGTGATTACCTCAAGCCAGGCTGGTCTTGTCCTGAGATTATCTTCAGCTGCGGAAGTGAAAAGTCTGTTCTTTGGACCACTTCTCTCCTATACCCATTTCCACTGATTGTTCTTCCCTTGTCATTTCTTTTTGACCTAACTTTGGCTAAAAGCCTTAACCTATAAAGCATGCTACAAAAAAAAAGCTATGGAAGTTTAATACTATTAATACATTCCTTCTAACATTCTCTGCATATATTTCACGCTTAACTTTAGATTTTAAGCAGTCTTTTTAGTTTGTGCTAGTATAACACATATTCTAACAGTTCCGGACTTGAGCTCCTAGGTAGCACTCAAAGCTTACAAAAGACCTCATCCTGCTATCCCTCTATCTTACTGATGCCACCTGATGTTCTGAACAATGCTTTCCTGATTTCTACTACACGTATTTGCAGCTGGATTAGACTATAAAGGCAATCGACCTTGATAACTCTTTTACACTACTACTCATTTTGGATTCCTGATGGCAGTTGTCTTCTCTTGGTCCACAACCACTGCAAACGGTAAGAGCCCCACTACAGCATGTTTTGACATGTGCTGGCTAAAATAACCCAGGTTAAGCCCTCACTGCTCAAACTACTTTCTTACCTTCCCTGCCATCTTGTATCTCTCCTTCAGTTACACAGGTACAGCTTTTTGCAGTAGTCTGTGGTGATCTCGGAAAGGGATCTTATTGGAGCTAAAAAAAAGTTTATGATTTTTAATGACAAGTAGCATGTATATCAGATACACTTTAGAATACCATTGTTATCTGCCCCAGCTCTTTGACACAGGTCATTTTATGGCTTCAGGGACATCTGTGTTTGTACAACTGAGAGGGTAGTGTAGAAGCAAACGAGGAAAACTGCTGCTGATAGAAATGCATGTCAAACGATAAGCTTAGTGTCTTTGCTGAGATTGGATGTGCTGGCTTCTGGAGAGATTATACCCATGTTCTCAGACTGTTTGCCAACTGGCTGTTCCCTTTGTCTGGCCTACTGATACTCATATAAAGCGTGGTACAAAACCCTGGCTTGTTCTGCACAGCACATGATCTGTTTTCTGCAGATAAATCTTTCTGACAAAAACAGTAACAAGCCACTGTCCAACCAGCTTCTCTCACACCTATTATCCATTTCAGGGGCTTCAGTGGCCTTTAACTGTTCCATCACAAATAATTTCTGACAAATCCACAAGAATACCGAGTGAGAAGGAAGCAAGTGAAGGTTCTGATACACTGTGCTCCCAATCAAAGTAGCACCTCCATGGGCAATAAGAAAATATCTCTCAGCTTCCTGGCCAACCAGCAAACTACTGATTATCAACCACTGTTCAAAGGGTATATTCCACAGCTATTACAAGATGAGCTCACTTAATTTGTCCCTGAGATTCCTCACATCTGATGTGAAACTATTAGCAAGCCCTTCTAAATTATATCACACAAACACTTTTTTTCTCAGCTGGAAATAAGTAGCTCTCTCAGTACAATCCCCAGGATGATTAGATCCTGCTCCTTTCACAGAACTGAAGCTGCTCTTTTTTGAGAGGAGTCAAGTACCAACTTCTTTCTGCTGACCCTGCCTCCCTCTTCAGCTGTTGACTGTGAAATTCTCCTTACTTACCCGGCATTTTCACAGAGATTGGTAATGCACTGCTGTACTTACTTACTCCTGAAATCTTATTTTTTGGTAATTGAAAGTAGGTGTCTTTCCATATTAAAGTATCTCTGTAATGTTACAGATGGGTATCCAGCCCTTTGCTCTGCTGCTTTCCTGTCTTCTCTCCCCTATACAATTCCTTTCAGAAATGACAACCTTGAAAGGGCATAAGAAGAAAAGTTCCGCATTGTTATTCCCTTTCCTCAGTGTAAATCAGCATAAGTTTGGCTGAGGATCACAAGCGTTTGACTTGAATGCAAATACTGATTTGCTTCTGGAATCTATATCTGCTTAAGGTCAGTTTCCACTAGCTGCAGTAAGACTTCAGGCTCTAAAACAAGATCATCATGAGATGCAATTTTAATGGCACCTGGGCAGAAATACTTATTTTTGATTTCATCTTATTTAAAGTATTTCATAAGCAGTACTTCAGTAGAAAGGTCATTAAAATGACTTTCAAAGCTTCTGATTGTCCTTTACTATTAGTCTTCATTTTCCAAACAACTCTGCACTGCCTCAGGAAACTCCTACTCTCTTGTTACTTCATTATTCCCTTCTAAAATTTTATCAGTTATAGCCCACTTCACACCTCCTCTACCACGCTGACAAATGCTACTGTGACCTACAGCACATATTGTAGTTCTAGTTATATCTACAGAATCAAACCTCCAAAATCTACATCCTGATCTGCCTCTGACTTGTCAGTCACCTTTGGCCATCTTCTGACTTCTTTAGGCTTCAGCCTCCTCATCTATAAAACAATACTTGAGATTTATACATGAAAAGCAAAGAATAGACCTTTATATTGGTACTCTCTGTATGACTGACTCCATGAAGGGATTAATTACATCTGATAGACCTAGCAATGAAATATCTGTAAAGTGGCTGAACACCATCTATCAACCAATGATATAACATACTTCCTTCTTCTTGTACCCACTTGCTCAATTATTCCTTGATGAAGGGGAATAGCCGTAAGGTACCCACACCTCTCCAACCTCACATAAATTGCCCCTGTTAATTCTTTGCTTTGGTAGTCTCGATGATACTAAATGCATTTAACATTCCCATAGCAAGTTAACCTTCTTTTCAGGAAAAAAAAGTTGTCTCAACCTTTCCTCTCCAGACTTCTTCACAAATATCTCTGACTGCATTCAGCTGGGTGCTGGGAGTTCAGACCAAGAGAACTGAAGCTCTCCCTGAGAACATTTGCCACCCGCGTATTGCCACAGTGTTCAGGAGCTAATCTTATTTATGATGTTTTGTTTCACCTCCAGCCCTTTGTGCCAAGATCCCAATGGAATGCAATTTGTACAGGAGCGGTCACACCATTTTAGCATTATTTGCTACACACACTCTTCATCTGTTAGATCCACAAATACAACAGAAAAACTTACAGTCCTTGGGACTGTGGATGGAAACAGAAGTGAAAATTGTATTCACTGCACTGTAGCATCTGAACAAAAACCTGGAACTGTGGAACTGGACAGCTTGCTTTGAACATTTCATCAGGCCTGTTTCTCTGTAATAAGCCAAACTAAAAGCCTAGCCAAACTAGAAAGCAGCCTTTTGAAAATTCATATAAATCTCACAGCTAGCACAGTTGGAAGGTTTATGCTCCTTGTAATCGTTTCCCTGTTTAAACCTTTTCTGTAGGGACCGACTGTCCGCTGACACCTGACCGTGGGTACGTATCACTCCCAAGAGTGTGCCTCAGCCCCGGCCAGGCTGCAGACCGGGAGCTCCTGGGACTGAGCCCACTCTTCCACAGCACATACCTCAAGGTGCCTCTGGGACTGAGCCCACTGTTCCAGAGCACACACCGCAAGGTGCCTGGCAGTTTAAAACCCCTCTCTTCCGTGTGTCTTTCTCCCCCACCCCGTCACTTCATTTTTCCCCCTACGAAGTCTAAAAGAAATTGTGTGAAGTCGATTCCTAGGTGATCTTCCCTTCCGCTCGCCCCAGCCCCCAACCCGAGGAGGCCCCCGGAGAGCGCTCCCGCCGCCAGCCTGCTGCTCCCCGAGGCAGGCGCCTCCCGCCCCGCCACGGCCCTCTCGGCCCGGAGAGGCGCGAACGCGGCGCGCCGCCCCCGGCCCCCCGGGGCGTCCTGCGGGCACCCACCGCCCCGGCAGCCCCCGGCTCCCCCTGTGGGCGAGGCGGGAAGGGCCGGCGCGGCGCGGGAGGGCGGTCGCTGCTCGCGGTGTCTCCGGGGAAGGAGCCGCCGCCCGTCGAGGCAGGGCAGCTGCCCCGCCGCGGGGCTCGGGCGCGGGGCTGCCCACGGCACGGCGGCGGGGCTCCTCCCGCCGGGGGAGCGGCCGGGCGGGCCGGGCCGGGCGCGGAGGAGGCGGGGTGGGGGAGCCGCTGCCGTCACCGAGGCTCCCGGCTCTCTCGCCTCGCCGCCGCGGCAGCCCCAGCCCCGCTCCCACCCCCTCGCCTGTCCCCACCCTCCCTCCCTTTCTCTCGCTCTCTCGGCGAGAGCAGTGTGCTGCTTCTTCCCAGATGGCAGCCGGCAGCGCCATGCAGCCTCCCCTTCCTCCTCCTCCTCTCCCTCCTCTCCGGCTCTAAGTCAATGCCATGCTGCCGCTGCTCCTCCCGGCACTGCTGGCCGCCTGCCTGCCATCCTGCCAGGGCTGGAGCCCCGCGGCGGCTGCCAGCGGGCAGGAGGAGCAGGAGCTCTTCTTGCCCCCTGTCAACTCCTCCTCCCGCTCCTTGGCCAGCCTCGAGATGGACCTCGAAGGGGCAACAAGCAAGGAAGAAGGCGGCACCACCAGCCCGGGCACGCCGGCTGCCCCTAGCCGAGAGCCTTCCCCCTCCGCTCCCACCTCCTCCGGGCAGCAGCAGCAGCGGCCCCAGCCGCAGGGACAGCCGCAGCCCGCCGAGGACCCGCACTGCAATATCAGCGTGCAGCGGCAGATGCTGAGCTCGCTGCTGGTGCGCTGGAGCCGCCCGCTGGGCATCCAGTGCGACCTCCTGCTCTTCTCCACCAACAGCCACGGACGGGCCTTCTTCTCCGCCGCCTTCCACCGCGTGGGGCCGCCGCTGCTCATCGAGCACCTGGGGCTGGCGGCCGGCGGCGCCCAGCAGGACTTGCGCCTCTGCGTGGGCTGCAGCTGGGTGCGGGGCAGGCGTGTCGGGCGCCTGCGGGGCGCCGCGCCCCAGGCCGCCGCCGCCGCCTCCTCGCTCACCTACCCGCCGGCGGCGGAGCCCGGCCAGTACTGGCTGCAAGGGGAGCCGCTGAATTTCTGCTGCCTCGATTTCAGCCTGGAGGAGCTGAAGGGTGAGCCGGGCTGGCGGATGAACCGCAAGCCCATCGAGTCCACCCTGGTGGCGTGTTTCATGACTCTGGTCATCATTGTGTGGAGTGTGGCCGCCCTCATCTGGCCGGTGCCCATCATCGCCGGCTTCCTGCCCAACGGCATGGAGCAGCGCAGGAGCACCGCCGCCTCCGCCGCCGCCACCGCCAAGTAGCCCGCCGCGGCTCCCCCCGGGGACCCCCTTTCTTCGTCGTGTGCTGTGAAGGGACGCGGGCGGCCGCCGCCCGCCGGACTGGACTTTGTAGCGCTGCCCGTGCCGTGTTTCTCTTGTTCAAAGCGTGTCAAAGGTGTGCCGCGGGGCGCTGCCCCCCCGCGCGGGCGGCCGTTGGGCACGCGGGCGGCCGTTGGGCGCGCGGGGCCGGCAGGGAGGGCGGCCCCCTCCCCTCCGCCCCGGTCCCGCCCGAGGGGCGCAGCGCCGCGGCGGCCCCGGCCCCGACTGCCGGAAACGACCAGATCCTGTGTGCTCGTTTTATATCTTTATTACCCGTTTTAAACGAACGTTTTAGTAAAAAAGACAAAAGCCCCCCAAAATCAACGCAGGAAATAAAAGACCCCCGCCCCGGTCAATCGCATTGGTTGTAGTCAGAGTAGCTTTTTGTATATGAATACAGTTCAAGCGGTTTTTTTTTAATTATTATTTACGAAAGGAAAAGTCTTCTTTGGCAGGATTAAGAACTGAAACAGTACATATATTGTTATTGCTGAAGTTGAACTTTAATGAACCTTTTACACTGTATTTACCAGCTGAGATAGTGTGTATTTATTATTGTAGCTCTGCGTTCTTTGGCTTTTAATACAGAGGTTTTCTTTCTGGAGCCACCTTAGCCTTTTGTGGGTCTGTTTCCGCCAGGGTGGAGTGAAGGGTTTGGCCAGTCTACCCACCTGCACACCGGCCGCAAAGCCCGTCTTTCCCCACGAGATGATGTGCCCTGGGTTGTTCGTGGGAACGGGCATGCCAAACCCTTTCTGAACGGTGTTTGTCCTTGCCTTGCAGTACGTTTAGGTGTAACACGAAATGCCACCAACGTCGGAGCAGGATGGGAGGGAAAGCCGATCCATGCCGACGATACTCTGAGGGGATTTAGTTGCACAGCTCCGCCGGCTGCGGCTCTCGTGTCCACGTGAGGTTGGGTGGTTGCAGACCTGGGAGGATCAGGTCCGCTCTTTGAGATAGCTTAAAAGTAGTGCGGTGGCAAGTCCCTGGCTTCCACAAAAGCGCGTTCCTCAAAACCAACTCAGACGCGATATACTTGTTGAAGACTTAGTGATATTGTGCCTTTGTTCATCTACCAGTCTGCAGGGTTGTTTGTGGAGAGGCTTTGGCGTGGTGAGAAGGGAGGAATTGCAGGTCCAGAACTAGATCAAGCTGCCACTTTGCAAGTGTGCAAGAAACAAAAATTTGCAGGATTTCTACTTTCTTGTTTGAACAGACAGTTGCATTGTCTGAAATACCATTTGTTGTATACTTCCAACTCTTTAGCCTTATTAAAAGCTGTATCACTTGCCTTAGACATGATTAGTCTGGCGGAAGTTACTAAAACCAAAATGTGAGCTGAATGAGAAAGACTTGCCAGAAGAATGCTCATTCCTTTGTTAACATCAATGTATTTAATCTATTAGGAACACATGAACTCACTTGGGGGCTTATTTGATATATTTGTAATATTGCTTTCTTCCTTATGTTTGATGGAAATGAGTGGATGAAAAGTCTAGGAGGATTAAATTCCATTAGGAATTAGATAGGTCAAGGTTTTTTTTTTTCTTTTTTTTTTTTGTTTTTAATTCAGGACAAAATAAAACAAGTACATGCTGTATGTGTATGCTATCTGGAAGAAAGCCAAATAATGCAGAGAGAAACAGAGACTGGCAGCAGAAATAAACCAAGATTTTAAAATCATGCATCTTACTGGACTATCTCTATATCCACTGACTCTCCCATTGACCTGAATGACCATGTCACTTGAATAAACATTGCAGTAGTTTTGTTTTTAGAAAGTAGAGGAGCCCATCACCCTGAGAAATGTTCATTTGACCTACTGATCTGAAGGGCATGTTCCCCTGTATAGTTAATGTGTGGAGTCCTGATTTGCTTTCGTTGATGTGAGAAACGTATTGTCCTTTCTGCCTTGTAAGAATTCTTTTGTGCAGGAGTGAGACATGTTCGAAAGCAGTTATTTGCTTGATGTGCCCTGCGTGACAGATAAGCCTCTTCACACTGAAAGGCAAGGCTGCCCAGAGAACATAAAGCTAATGTTAACACCCTCCCCAAAGATAAATGCTCTGCATGTGAAATAAAGAGCCTGTGGAAGAGCGGCTATGCCAGGAAAGCATTTCTTCTTAACAAGGTATTTTAGGCAGAGAGCTAGCAACTTTTTTGGAAATTTTGCCGGCTTTGTAATGTATGGTACAGAGTACTTAACTGATCTAGCAAGCCTGTGCCTGGGCTTAAATTTAAACTTAAAACTTACAGTTGGATTCTTTTTCTTGCTTATACTAGTTTTATCAGTGATGTGCCACTCCTGAATTGTATCAAAATAAGCAAGAGAATTAAGTTACTATCTGAAACAAGCAAATTCAGTTATTAAAGAGCTTTCATTTGTACTTCTCACTGATACCTGCCCAAAACACTAAAACTGGTACAAAATGGTTCAGGGATGTGTCTTCTAATGTCTACCAACATTGGCTTGAATACAAATGTCATGAATAGGCACTGCCACGTATGGAGTATTTTGCTGCTTCACTTAAAAAGTGTGATAGAAGAGAGGAATTTGCTTACAGTTTTTCTATAAAAAGGCTTAAGTAGAGCAACTATTAAAAATCTGTTAAAATGTAAAATACTTAAAAAAAAAAAAACAGGGATGGCATAAAAAAACCCACAGGGGCAACCCAGGTCCAGAATGCAAAAACGAGCCATGTGTTCAGGGAGTACTGGTCTTGGAGACAAAGTGCAAAGAGCACTTGCTAGCTAGGGAAGACGTTTCCTTAGATTGCAGTGATCATTAGGGGTAAGCGTATTCCCTTCACAGAGAGAGGACAGCTCGCGTTTCTGCCCCTTTAAGGCACAGTGCAGGGCACAGAAATTACCCCAGGTACAAGGTTTAGGCTCAAGCCTCCCAATTTAATGACCTATTTCCCTGAACCCTGGGACTTTGGTGAGATGGCAGCAGGGTTTTCCTGTAAACAATACAGTTGCAATGTTTGGCATACTCATGTGTTCTGGATTTCCTAATCATGCTTGGCCTGAGTTAACGGTGAAGTAGCTACCAGCTTTCACAGGCTGGAGTGGTCATGCTGGAAATGCTTATAATGACCATTAGCTTTCCTCAGTCTCTCCTGCATCTGCTGTTAAGGTCAGTAACTCTGCTCCCATTGATCTAGGTGCTATTGTAACTCTTAACTAACCAGTAATTTTTAGTAACAAAAAGCGGTGTCCTTTCATGCACAACTTTTACCAGTGTCAGTGGGAGTTGCTCTGAATTAAACCCAGAAGATTCAAGCCCAGAGCAATGCAAAATGATACATCTCTCTGCACCAGCTAGTTTTAGACTCCAAGTTCAAACACTAAAGTGTCTGTTTATTTTCTCTTTCACTAGCAGTGGAATTTTGTTGTTTCTTTACTGGGGATGATTCTTAAGCCAGTTCTATTCATTTGGATTTATTTTTAAAAACAGTTGTTAGCAGGGGCAGCATGAGAGGAGATCGGTCATCCATATACAATCCTCAGTATACTCAGGGAGGGCATACACACACACACACACACACACACACACACACACACACATATATGAATGAGGACTTGTATACAACAGAAAGTTATCCTGGCTTTATTTATGTACATGTGTTTGTTGGAAAGCTAGTGATACTGAAAAACAGATGTATTTTTTCCATTTTCTTTTTATATACTTCGGCTGTATTACAGATTCTTTTTCATTCTGAGAACTAAAAATTCTCTCCAGAGGGAGGTTCAGCATGAGAAGGTACTAGGCTGGTATGCTGGTGTTACTGATACATTTTTTGTTCCATACTCGGACCTCAGAATTGGATCTCTCTCACATATTTGCTTAGTTGTGCTTTATAGAGAAGCAAAAGTATACAGTTGAGTGTACCGTCTTTAAAAGCAGTTTTAGCATAGATGATTATACTGTCTTTAAAGGTAGTTTGAGCATGGATATAGTTTTGCTGTTCCTTGGTGCCATACTGATTCCCATAATAAAAATATACAATAATAGCACAGCACAACAATAACTGTATACTCTGCAAGTATACTAAAGTTCAATAGGTTATCAGTAATCTAGAGCAGATTTTTGTATGTCAAGAGGTGCACGGATATGTGGGGCAAAACTGCCATACTCAGATAAATGTGTGAGTTCTTTTTTATTCAGGGCTCAGTTCATCAGTGCTTTCCGTGATTAACATGTACAACAGTACTCTCAGTGCAGTAAATATTACTCAGTATGAGTAAGGGCTACTGAACAAGGCCCTAAAAAAAGATTCAATGCCTTACTTGGGTGAGGAAGTATTACTCATTGTGACCACAGCGTGCTGAATAAAACTGTCTCTAGGGTTAACATTACATGATTCCAGGGGCTGAACAAAAGCCCAGTGAAATCAAATAGTTAAGTTAATGGAAGTTTTGTATGACTAAAGATCACAGAATCTATTTCCAAGATACATATCCAGATATAATAGAAGCTAGTGCATTGTTGTTCCTCTCTGTTTTTTATACACATAGGTTATAAATCCAAAGCCAGCATTTCTCAGTACAATGCTAGGGCTTGCTAATTTGGAAATCATCTTCTTTCTGAAGCTAGTTTGAATGTGCCAGTTATTTTTCGTATAATTTTATTGAATAAATTAATTTTTTCAACATAGTTCGGGGAAAGGTATTGATTTTTCATAAAAAGTTTTTAATGATTCTGGGAAAATGTGTTAATAAAAATTCAAAATATTCAGATTTCAAAAGAGAAAAACTTACATATTTTGGTTAAAATTTTAAAAGCACATTTTAAAACAAAGACATTGTTTTCCATTTTCCCCTCAACAATAGAACATTTTAACCAAGATCAAAACTATACTTGAGAGTTTTACTCTGAAAAACTGATTTTGTGGGAAAAAAAAGTCAGTATGTTTTTTGACTAACTTTTTTGTGTGATGCATAGCAATATTTAAATTATAGAGTTCTCTTCCATGATTTGGAATCAATAACAATTTGTGACTAGTAAGGAACTACATTTCTTCTCCTTCCTTCGTAATAATGTTGATTAAGTAAGCTGTTCAAAACAATTGAAAATAAGAAATAAAAAGAAATATAGCTTATCTAGTTTGTTTTCTTTCTGTTCTATTATGTCAAGGGAGAAGCCTGTTGTAAAATCCGCGATATTAGAGATATTTACTAGAAATATCTGGATTGTGTTTAATTAGAGTTGTGACCAAATCAAATCTCACAATCCAGATTTCTTCCAACTTTTATAAAGTTTGGATTCATAACTGTGTGTAGCTGTTTGATCATCTATCTAGCAATCAGAGGAGGCTCTGGACCTGAATGTTGCGAAAGGCAGAATCTAAAACATAATCTCTTATTTTAGCTTTCTTGTTATCTCAACAGGTTACTGATGTCAGAGCAGAACTGGAAGATCCAGCTATCCCACTGGACTCTGTGTGGTTCTCTGTATTTGACAAGTACTTTCATAGAAAAAGATCTGATTAAGGAAACAGGAATTCTAGATTAACATTGTTCTGAGGAAATGAAGTCATTGGGAGTGTGAAGCTAAATTATGTTTTTATTCACTCTAAGGTGAGATTTGCTAGAAGCACTGGGACCTTACCTTGTTGGTGTCGTTCGGGGTGTTGCTAAGCAACATGAAGTGGTTAAAATGGAGATACAGAAGAAGAACATTGAAGAATAAAAGCAACGGAGAAATAGAAAAAGCATAAAAGAAAGAGAGTAAATGAGCCAGCACATTCTACAAATAAATTGAGAAATATCAACTATGGAAAAAAACAGTGATTAAGATCGTAGAGAGAAAAGAGAGCTGACATGACTTGCTTCCATACTTCAAACAAAATTTTCAGTGTGTTGCCTGAATAACTGACTGAAGTTTTGGCTCCCAAAATGGCAAAAGTGATGGAGAAAGAAAATAAGAGCCTGGCAAGAAATGACTGAGAAAAATTAGGAATGAGACCACCATACCCTAAGTAAAAAGAGAAAAGAAATCACTTTACATATTGCTGGAAAACAATCAAGAAAATGGCAAAGCACTCTTTTGTATATACTGTCCAATCTAGTTTTGCTTCAGACATTCTTTGAAGTTGTAAAGGAAACACGCTAAAAGTTGTCCGTATTGAATGGATATGTTTCTTCCATTGAATCTGCTTTGATCTGTGTCAAATATACATGTTTCTCATAGTCCAGCACAATAATATTTATCAGAATTGTATTAAGCCAAAAGTAGTAATGCTGAAATAATGCTGGTGTGAGTGTATTTCCCAGTCTGGACCACTGCTATTGACAAGATTACATGCTGGTATTCTGTTTACAGCATGCTGATATATATAGCCCATGTCTTCTCATCCATATATTTTAAAGGCTACCTACTTAATCTTCCTTTCTTGTTCCTGTCTTCATTGTCTCCTAAGTTTCACTCCACTTTTTCTTTTGTCATGGAAAATTAGTCATTCTTAAGATTTGCTTCCCTTTACAGTCTCCATCATCCTTTCTCTCTCTCCTAACATGTTTTTATCTTTCTTGACATTTTCTTGCTTCATGTTTCTCACCTCTCTTTCCCAGAAATACGTCCTTTATTGCCAAGCTATGAAGAAATTGTACTATCAATTTCTTCTGATTTTTCACTCTCCTTCCCACACATTCAAACTATAACTCTCATGTCTTTGGCCTTTGACACCTTCAAGCCGGAGAGGAGTTTTCCAACAAGAAAGCTTGTGTTCATGGCAAAACCTGAGTGAGAAATTGTCTCTCCTCTTTCACCGGCTACTGGAACTCCTTCCACACTTCTGTCCCAGACACTGATTCGGGGCACCAAGTTACTGTGTCTTCTGGTAAATGGCAAGCGGACCCATTTGAAGAGTTTCCTTCCACCTGAATTCCTCAAGGTCCTGTCTCTATACAGCCCTCCACTCATGTGCCTGCCCCAAACCCTTTCTGGTGGAGTGTGGGAGCATACCGCCTTTCCCACACAGCCTTTTTGCAGTGACATGGCACATCTCGCTGCCTGTCTGCTCTACCCGAGGTAGTCGTCTTGCACCTCGGGGAAGTTCGGCACAGCCAGGGAAGCAGGTGTCTCACATAGCAAGGGAGCAGCAGGTCAAGTTATACTAAGTGTATCCAGGTAACTACAGGGTCAAAAGCACTACTTTTCAATTAAAGCTCAAATTCTGCAGAAATCAAAGGCCTTTGCCTGGAAGTTGGCACATACAGGAACTGTACAAGCAGAGTGGCCCATGTGATTTTTCAAGTGCTGGGCTAGTAGCATTCTGGCTTCATTAGTAAATAACTCAGTGGCCAGGACAACTCACCGCAGCTCTCATTTTGTAAGATAATAAACACATACAGTTCGTGCTGGAGCCGGTAAGTGCTCAAGCCTTCTGAAAACAACGTGTCTGTGTCTTTGCTTCTCTAGTTGCAGAGGAAATAATATCCTTCTCATACTTGCAGTGAAAGGATTAATGAGCTAAATCCCATATGGCATTTTGAGCATACAAAGCACAATAAAAATGCAAAGCATGAACATGATTGTATTCCTTCTCTGCTCTCTTTCTCACTAAAGGGCAAGGTTTGAGCCTTACATTGTTAAATTAAGATATTCCACGCAATTTTGGCCAGAATTTAGCCAGGCAATAGCTGTACTCTGGAAATGCTTTTCCCATTGAAAGGTGGTGCTGTGAGCTGATATATTAAAAACGAATCGTTACTAAGTGATGAATGTTACTGGAAGAGATTCTCATTAATCCAAAAGTATATGGAAGAATCCCCCAAGGTATAAGAAATACTTTCTAGGAGGTGAATGCATGAAAAAATTGGTGTGGAGGTAGCTGGTGGAGATTTAATCATGGGGCTATTTCATTTCTTTTCTTGCGCTACTTGTTTCCACACACTTTCTCTGGGGAATATGAGCTGTGCATAATTATGCCAGCAATGTAGTTGCTCCTAAATGGAAACTGGAAACTACTTTCTTCAGGCAGTGCTTACTATGAATTCTTCAATTTTTTTCATTTCCTCCAGGACATGTAAAACATTTAACAAAGTAGGGGTTCATCCTTTTCTTAACCCAGTGAAACTCACTTCTGGGGCAAGTCCTATGATGTTTACCTCCCTGTATGTCCAGTGCAGCCTTGCAATACCCCATCCCTTCTCCAAGATGGGAATTTCCTGTAGTGCGCCCATCCACACTGTTTAGTTGTAGGATCATCTGGGGGCTGGGAACATGAAGACAGAGGCTTTATGCTTCTGCACTGTTCACCAGCCATGTATGACCTTTCTCTCTATCCTGGGAGCACTGTTACAGTGCATATCACTGTGAATAAATTTACAGCAGGCCCATGCAAGTAGCAGTTTCTCACAAAAAATAGTACAATGTACCAGTGATGAGTTTCTGGAGAGGACCGCTGCCAGCCTACCTCTTGTTCCTCTCTCTCCCCCAGGTGGCTGGCAGCACTTGCCCACAGGGCACTCCAGACGCAGCTGGGACTTCCCCCAGGCCCTGGTGTGGGAAGCAGGCAGCTGCCCGTTCTGACTGCCGCAAAGGGCCACCGCATTAGCAATCTGGGAAATGAGTGAGGCTCTAACCTGAAAGTCGTTTTGAGCTGAAAAAATCTTTAACTGAACTATTCAGGAGTGTCTGTGCAGTAAAATAGCTATGTACTGATGTCTTTAATGTATACTCAGAGTTTTCCAGGTCTGTTTGGTTTACTTTATTATTTTTTTCAGAGTTTGACTAGGAATTGTTGTAGATATTACCTTGGGTACGCTCCTTTGCCATGCACTTAAATTTAACTCCATAGGCTTTGCTTTATCTACTCTGGTGTGAGAGTGAATTGCCCATGACAAACCTCTTTCTCCAAAACGTCACTTATTTATCTCCAGTCTGAAATGGGGACTCGTATCCTCTCCCCATGAGATTGCTGTCATAGCACTTACAGGCACCAGCCCATGCTGAGTTAAGACAGAATAAGACAACTCTCATTTCCCTCCTACATCTGGAACATTTAATTCTTGTGACAACGTTGCGTTCCCTGAATTCAGACAGTGGGAATGATAATGCTGCTGCCCGGTGCTAACTGAAGTACTGTGGGTGTAGTGGGTCATAGAGATTTACTCTCCTCCCACATGTGAAGCGCAGAAAGAAAACAACATTGGCTAATCTGTTTTCCTACGTGTGCAGAACACAGTGGAGCAGAAATCAGTGACTTCACCAGCGTAAGAAAAACAAAATCCCTGAAGCATAAACTCTGAATGAACCAGTTCTTTAAAAACAAAAACAAGAACCATATCTGTGCATATAGCTCCTGCTGATTGCAATGAGACCAGCCCCAGTGTAACTGTATAATTGGAAGGTCTTTTATCATAGTGCCAAGAATATGATCACTTTTAAAAATTTCCTAATTAATTTCATCAAATTCTGTATGATTCAGCTGAAACTGCTCTGTTTTTAGTATCTTCATGGCTATCAAATTTTCTCTCTTGCTGTCTTCTGCTCTATATAAAAACATATCACAATGAATAATGTAGGAATTAGTGACGTTTCTCACCAGAAAACTGTTTTTAAAATCCCAGTTAAATCATTCTGACAAATTCAGAGAGCTGGTAAGCTGGAAAACATGAAAGAATTAATATATTTCTGAAATATATTTAAAATACCAAAATCTTCAGTGTTAAGGATTGCAGGTTGACTAGGAGCAACAGGAAGCATTCTCAGCAAGCATATTGTGCCTGATATTACTTAGCAAATAATAGTTATGCTTAGCTATTTCCTGATTTCATTTAATCCCAGATCCATGATAAAAGCAATTATTAATGACAGTACACATCAGATATTCCTCAATGATACAAGCATACCTTACTTACCTATGAGCTTGGCTTGAGTATTAAGGTTAAAAAAGTCCAAAATGTTTTTCTGCCTTGGATCATTTTCATTTTCCTGCCTTTATTTTTCTACAGCTGCCTGTTTTTGCTTGGAACAGTTATAGTTGTGGTTATCTAGGAAGTAATGTAATATGTGAGCAATTCAGCAAAAACTTGCTACAGGCAATACAATTCTTCTAGGCCTGGAGTTAGCACATGAACAGAGAGTGCTTAAAGTTTCCTTAGACTGCCTGTAATAAAGGAGGGTAACACATGCCTTCAGAAAAGAATTAAATCAATGTCTTCTGCAAAGATTTTAAGAAATTTATCTCTGTTCATCAGTAACAAAGCACTGAGTAATCAGAGTATGGACAAAGCATAAGGAAAGGAGGCTGTATCTATTCCTCTGTTTTTAAATTAAGCTTTTGCTGTTCTTAGAATTTGATGGATTTAAATAAATGTGTTGGGGGCGTAAGTTTCTATGTTACTTTTGTGGGGTTTTTTGGAAAATTTTTTGATTTTGAGTTACTCCAGAGAACTGAAAGAAGGGATTGCAGGAAGAACGTTCCTAATGGATACTGGCACACTGCAGCCCAGCTTTCCATAAATACCACGCACTGACTTACCACACAGCACTGAAACACATGCCAACTTACCATATCAAGCTGAAAGAGCAGAGCTATCTCTGCTGCAGAGAGGAAGGAGAAGCCTCTAAGACAGAGCAGGCCAGCAGGCTGGGGACAGCGGGCACTATGGCCACTGCAAGGTGTCACCTGTGCCCCCTTCGGAGGCAGAACCTGGCAGCTGTGGGCACATGTGCCCAGAGCAAACAGCTGGGGCAAATCTGAGCAGCTGTTTTCCTTTCGATTCCTTGTAACTGCTCGCTGGCGAGAGTTACCGCATCACAGTTGTGCGGGTATGACTCTTTGGATGAGCACTGCTTCAGAAAAAAAAGGCAAAATCACCATTATTTTGGACTGGCCTAAAGAGGCAGAGCTAATCTGACTGGCTCCAGTTTCAAGTACTGTAGTAATGCTTTCTTCACCTTTGCCTTTCTTCACTTTTGAAGGTAGCTGCCCAGGGAGCTCCTTAGGGGTCTAATGAATGTTAATCACTAAAACAAGGTAATCTGACAAAGTCACTGCTTTCAGTGTGTTAGCTACTCCTGGCAGCCAGAATTTTTGAAGCAGCATTTCTTGTGCTCATGGAATAAGATTTTCTGCAGTTGTTTCCACCTTAAGGTGCTGTGCAAATGTAGTCCAAATGTAATGGCTGAAGGGCATTTGTGTTGGCATTGTCAGTTTGAATAATCCAGGCTTCTTGCATTTTCAAGGTTTCACACTTCCTTCCCTAATTTTATTTTTCCCCACTGGCTGGTTAGCTGCTAATTCTCACCACAGCTCTGAAGGTTTCCTCTTTTCCCTGACCCATATATTGGAATACAGCAGGTGCAGTGGTTTTGAATAAGGGTATATTTGTGCCATGTGTATTTCATTGCATATCTTGAATTTTCTTTTCTTTGAGCTCTTGTTAGAAGAAAAAATAACCTAACTGCCACTGTTCTTTTCACAGAATAATCCATCCCTGGTCAACATTGCAACTTAACTCTGGATATAATACTGCTATGTGAGAGTTGCCTCTGCCCAAAGGTCTGAGTGATTAGCACTAACATGGCTGGTATTTTAATTCAGCAGTGCATTTGGTTATACTCTCTGTACATGGGTATTTCTGCTTCGTGTCATTAAGAGCCAGTCCTTGTGTCTAACAAGGTTATACTTATGTGTATAACATACAGAAAATGGTATTTATGAAACCAGGCTATGCCTTGTCTTAAAGGTCAAAGTTGTAATCACATAGCCATCTGTGTATTAACAAATGTAAAAAATAAATGCAAAAGTGTATGAGATGTATAATAAAAGCATGTGTATGAATAATAATTGGAGGCAGTTTTAATGAAACCTGGATCCCTGTGATGAATTATACAATATCTAAATGGTAACAAGATTCACAGAATTGCTGTCTGACCAACACTTAGAGAGGTTCCAGACAGTGTGCAATTTTACTACAGACTTTGCAAATGCTAGCATGATTACCTCTTTTTACAAATGTATTGTTCAGCTAGTCCATCCTGACATGTTGCAGACACAAGTCAACATCTAAGGCCATGGCCACAGGAGCCGTTTGGTATCATACGTGCTCACAGCTACTGATTAATTCCACTGGATTTTCAACTATAATGTACTCTTGCAGCTCACGTACCGCAGTGCAACGTAATAGGCACGACCCCATTGCTTTGCTGGTCTGCCTGGCTGTCTCTGGCTGACACATCATTCATGTTTCTCCAAAGGAATTTGACTAACCAAAACACCGGGTCTTTCAGAGCCCTGTGGGTCCCAGGCAGGCGAGCTGTAGTCAGTCAGCGGGCTGCAGGCTGTCCCCTGGGGGATGTCAGGCTGCCCTCTCAGCCTGATGGGGGCTGGCATTGCTCAGCCCCTCAGCATGGCTCTGGGCTGCTGTTACGCTCCAGATTTTTGCTCCTGGCCATTGGTTCAGTCTCCTGCTTTTTTGTTCTGCTCCTGCCTCTGCTCTTCCATTCCAGGATTTTGTTCCCAACCACTTTATCTGATCTTGCTCTATCTCTGACCTCAACCTTCATTATCTTTTGGAAAGATTCCCTGGCTTCCTGGCCTTACCATGCCCCTAACTTGACTCTGGAAATCAAATACGTTTTTCAGATGGGAGACATGGAAGATGGAAGGATTTGTGCCTTTAGTGCAAATAGCTTTTCTTTGTGCAATCTCAGAATGATTTGTCATGATTCATTTTGGATGTGAATAACTGACTAAGTTAAAAGGAGCAAACACAAAGTTTAGGTAGGCTGTTGTAACTAAAATGAGAGAGTCGTAAAATAAAGTGCACCAGAGAGGAATGGGAGTGAATATAACCTGTACTCTCAGGGAACATGAAGACTCACAGACATGCAAGCATTCACAGGGCACATCTATGTTTGTTCTACAGAGTCAGGGGTTTGCTTTAATAGCAGTGTGATTTATGATATAATCACACTGTCTAATGATGTTATCAAATACTGGCCTGTAAGATAAACAAAAATGACTCACTGGCAAGTTAAGTAGCAGAAATGGACTGAAAATGTACATTCACCAGCTATCCCATTAATGCACAGTAGCATAAAGCACCATTAACATCTGAGTACATCCTGGCTAAGTAGACTTATCCAAATCAGTTTTATTACCTCAATATGTGTGTGTTGTAGCCTGAAGACCAAATCACAGTTGCAGCTCTTCCCTCCCTGGGAGCAGTGCCTTGTCTCGCTGTGGCCTGCCAGCTGCTTCCTGCTTCACTCAGCCAGGCTCCCACAGCACTGTCCTGCGCAGGGCACTCCGTGGGTGATCCATGCTGAAGGCCTTACCTACCTTACCCACCTTACCTATGACCAACTGCATCCCATCCTCAAGACAGCGAGAACAGTTAGGCCAATAAGCCCGTGATTGAAAAGTATCACCTATTTGTCTTTAAAGACCCACTCCTAAACTGTTTATAGCGAGTTAGGAAATGATAGGTGTTTAAGTGTGTTACAGTGCTATTAGCCTACCAGAAAAGGTGTTAACTGTGGTCATAAATTATTTAATATGCAGTCTATTAGCCTCTAGAACAATCCACACCAAATATTTCTCTCTAATGAAATGCCTTTCTTCTCTGAGTGACTCTTTATAACACAATTAGAATCAGATCCTCCTGGTGATCAATAAATAGTAAGGAACTGAGTCTCTTCTTATAACCAGTCTGGCCCTAACGCTGTAACCCTAGTGTTTCAGTGTAGCTTCCCTGATCTACGCTAGGGAAGATGAGGTCAGGACTTGTGTTGCTCAGGCAGATAAGAGAGAGCTCTTCCAAAGATAAAATAAAGCGCCCTCCACTGTCCCTAGCAATTGCTAAGAAGCCAGGAGACAAATTGGCCTGACAGACCAGGCCCGAGAAGTAAGTAGCTTGTGGCAGGGGAGGTAGCTGGGAGACAGCTATCTGGGAGACAGCTCTTGACCATGAAGTCTGTGGAAGAGTAAGCTGGTAGACTCCTACAGACAGATATCTGTTATCCTCCCACCCCAGGAGCTGGATGACAAAGAAATCAGCCTCCATCCACAGGCTGAAGAAGGACTAGTGACCGTATGAAATTACTCCGAGGTGCAGACACACCAAGGACCTGCCCATGGCTGTGCTATAAATTAGTCCCTGTAGCCTGCTAGCATAACATGCCTGTTGGTAGCTTATAAATAAGTCAGTTGTAGAGCAGGGAAAATATTTACCTACATGTCTCAGATGGGTTGCGATCTGAAGATGGAAAGTGTTACAGAAGCACAAGAGTAAGTTGTCATTAAACCTCTACACTAGCATGTTTACTTACCTCTGATATCTTACAGAAATGCAATTAAACTAGAAGATATCTATACCTGCCTGCCTCCTGATAGCACCTCATCTTCTCGTGTATTGATTTCATGCCTGTGCTGGTGCTGTAATATATGTTTACCATGTTTTACAAGTACCAATGTGCTGACCTGAATTCCATGTACTGACCCTGCCTGTTTCTTTGTTCCTTTTGTTGGTATTTATTTATTGATCTGATAAAATATATGGAAGCTTTCCAGAGTCTCAAAGGCAGGGTGGCTTACATGTGGCTCAACAGTCAGATTGTTTCTGTAAATAAAATGTGCTAAGAGATAGGACTTTCTTGGGCAGTATACTCCATTACACTTCATCAAGCGATCCCTAAAACCAACTGTTAGCCTTTTTGGGTTCTGTGGTTTAGAACAGAAGTGTGCACAGTGCAGTAATTTCTATCTGCTGTAGCTAGAGAGATTTTTTTCTTTCCTCATGGCACAGCTGTTGCAATTTACTTTTGTCTCTAAAGGCAACAATGATGTACAAATGTGCACCTTTATTACTGTTTGCTGTTAGCCACTGCAAGCATCCCTGCACTTTTGATACAGAGGTTATAAAAGGAAAAGAAACAAGGAGCAGATACATGTGTGTGTATGTGTGCGTTTGTAGAAGAGAACTCAGTATTGTGGAAAGAAGGTATTACTTTGTGTGATGCAGTGATTTAATTTATTGCCCTCTGACAACCTAAGCTATAATTTTGATGGTATTATATAAAACCTGGTCATCACACACTAATTCCCCAGATCTTCACAACAATGATGTAGCGCAGATATCTGTGCCATGCAGCCAGCTTTAATTGCAGGAGAAAACTCCTTGGTCTTTCACCAAGGTGGCGTTCCCTCTTTCTATTCCCCTGTTGTCCTGAAAAGATCCATAGGATGCATGACCCAGAGCTGATTTCCAGCACATGATGGCAGGAAGCAGGGACATTTATATTTTGCATACATGTGCAGCCTTTCTAATGTATCCATTAGGGCTCACAGTCGTGTGCTACAACTGCTAAATACAGGCCTGTGGTCACAGCACTATGTGGATGTAGCAGTTCACCCTGCCCATGGATCTGCTCTTTATCTTAGCAAATGAGGACAAGTGGGGTTAGCAGCCTCTGGTGCAGAGTCCCACAAACACTGCAGGTTCTCAAACTTTAAGATTTAGGGATGTGAGAACAGGAACCACTTTGGATACACTGTGTGGAGGAAGCAGGCTTGCATTGTTTTGGATGAGAAGCACAAGGTATTGTAAAAGCATTATTTTAAATGTCTATTTTAGAATGAGATGATCTGTGCTCAGTAAGTGGCTATTCCTTTCCACTGATATGTAGGAAGCCTAGGTGAGAGTATTTACATGGCAATGTTTATATTTGGTGAGATGAATCCCACCCCAATGCCAAATCTAAATCTCGTGACGTGTAATTTAAACCCATTACTCCTTGTACTTCTCACAAAAACAAAACAAAACAAACACCCAGCCAAATATTTACTTCCTGCTTACAGCTATCCTTGAAGTATTTGAAGGCCCTTCTCATGTCACTCCTCCAAGCTATCTTCTTTGACTAAACAACTACACATCCTTCAGTCTCTCCTTGTTTTCTATGTATCAGGTCTTTCAAATTTGTCTTCAGGGCTCTCTTCAGCAAGCTGGCCTTTCTCAGGCAGTCCACCCTTGGGCATGGCAATACCTACATGACTTGCATTTAGCAGACTACTGCCTCTTCTGACTTCCTGCAGGGCTGCGCTCATTTTGGTACTACAGATGATCTTGTCACTGTTTCTGCCTTGTGGCCACTGCTGGTGCTGGAGTACCTGAGGAAGTCTTTCAATCTTGACTGCCAACAGTCTCCTCTCTCTCTCCATATTTACTTTAATATAATTCTAGGAAGAATATAATAAGAATTGAATATAACAGGAATTATATTCTATCAAGAATAAATTGTCTGTTGTAAACTCCAGATGGAATCCAGGAGCACGCTCCATGGATATATATCTCTTTACAACTAGAGTAGGTTCATAATCAAACCCCTAAAACGCGGAAAGTTCCCTTTTCTAAGCATCTAACAAAAGTGATGAACTACATTTTGAATGGCCAAATCATATCTTTTCTGTTCTAAAGTAGCCTACAGCAAAGCAATAGAAAATAATTGATTCAGTACATTTCGGTTTCATGTTATATTCAGTTCCAGTGTTTCCTGGAGAGTCTTCAGCTAAGAGTATCTTAAATTCATACTGATTACTTAAAAAGGAAAGAGCTGGGAAAAATGGTGTCCTAGTTGAGTGACATTAGGCAGACTTCAAATTACTGGACTGCAGATTTTCAGATAGCTGTTGTTTGACCCATGAAAACATGGAAAAGTCATCCTGTCTTCTGACAGACTTTACTGGTAGAAGCAGGAGCCTTGTCTGTACCCTAGAAGTTGCACATAAAACACCTTTGTTAAACCAGTTTCCATGGTAACAATTTTGTGTTCATTGAACATCATTAAAGAATGTAAGAAATACGAACTTTTCAGTCAGCTTGTCGTTAGGTTTGTATTGACTACCCTTTCTGAATAACTGTTCTCCTGGGAGATAAGACTCAGGGCAAAACATGGGATAAAGAAGGTGTACTATTTTGCTGTTGCTTTTTTAGGAACCCTTTCCTTTGATTTTTCATGCCAGGATTTCAGAACGAACTTGGTAGATATGAGTAGGCATGGGTGGGTGGCAGAGATATTTCTGCCTCTAACACAAAAATAAGGAAACTAAAGATGACTGCAGTTAAGTGGCTTGTCCACAGGAAAAAAAAAAAAAAAAAAAAAAAAAAAGGAAGCATGAGGAAGCTGAGTGAGAAATTTTGTTCTGTAGTGACTTGACTCCCCCATTCAGCATTTTTGCCAGAACGCAAGTTCCACTTACCACTAAAGCTGGATGAAATCATGGTCAGACTCCTCTGCCACTGGCCCCTCTAGCACAGCAGAAAAGATAAGACACTGGCAAATCTTGACATTCCTAAGTAGCTGAACTATTCATACTGGAAGCTGTAGCAGTAAAAAGGATTGAGATGTAGTAACAGGAAAATTCAGCAGTTATCTGTGATTTTCTGTATGCACTGGGTTTTTTTAGCTTACATAGTTAACATGTTTTCTTATCCAACTATTTTTCTTGTGCTACAGTTTCTTCTCACAGGCAATGTCTGTCGCTTGTCCTTCTCCTATAGCAAGACTGCAGCCCCAGAAATGGGAGCAAACAATGGCTTGGTTCTGGTTTTAAAATCACACTGGCTTATATTTAAGGCTTCCTACAACAAACCTTGTTCCTTCCTAACACCCTACAACAAATAGTGAATTGCCTGCTATTGTCAGCAGGATACATGCACAGAAATCAAAGGAAAGATAAGGGTTTCATTTGTTTCTGGTGGGGGAATCAAATAATGCACTGTATATTATGTCACTGTAACACAATAAAGAGAAATCCAGTTTGGAGTGACCTGAAATCAAACATTGTTTTTCACACCAAAGGAAAGGCTGTGAAACTGTGTTTCAGATTAAATGAAAATTGTTTTAGGACATTTCACAGAAGCCTTCAGCAGCTTCTGATGGAGCTGTGGAAGAAGATGATGAAATGCAGCTGGCATGGAGCAAGGGGAAAGGTGGCATTGCTGTTTCTTTAAAAATTTCCAAAATGATTCACATCCAGGCACAGCATCACGCATTTTGTTCTGGATATTGAAGGCTGATGTAGTCACGATATTCCTTCCTTCCCTCCCACAACAGCCAAACATTTTGGGTATGCTATCAAGACACGGGAGAACAACTTCCTCACCTCTGAAGTGAATGCTGTCGTTCCAAAATACAAAATACAAAAATACAAAAAGATACTTAAAATTATACAAAGCCAGCAACTCTGTAACCTGATGGTCACATGCTCAGTGGGAAAAGGACATGAGAGTTCTAGTTTCTCACTCATTGAATAGTTAGATGTGTTTTTTCCACACCACTGCCCAATATAGTGAAGGAACTGACACCACCACATGTTTTCCTTTGTTTTCTTTAACTTTTACAATGTTTCAGCAGAATAAAACACTTCAAAAACTCAGAATAAAATGATTTTACATTTCCTAAATTTTTGTTTCTGCCTGAATTATTCAATTAATTCAGCATGAAACTAGAATAAACATAGTAGCTCCCAAAATGGTATTCTCTGACACAAAAATTATTTGCTATAAAAACTCATATAGGTACCCACTTGCATTGAAGGAGACATGAAATTCTGCTACATTAATATTCTGGAACTGGAATTTCTCCCAAAAAGGAAATTTAAAAAGGAATTAAGCATTAGATGTTCACATTTTTAAATGAAATTCTACCTGCTGAGCTGAAAGGAAATACAAGAGCAGTGAAATGATCGAAGCCTCAGTCATAATCTCCCTTGCAGCTTTTTTAGCTGAGCCCTGTGTATTCATGCAGTCAGAGGGCAAGTAGTTGCCCAGGTTACCTCACTGTTTTGGGCAGTCCATTGGTCCTTCCCTGGCTGAGGCTGCCTGACAGAGTTGTCCCAGAGCTGCATGCAGTGGGGCCCAGGAGTCCTGGCTCTCAGACAGGCTCCAAAACAGGTTGGTTGGATGAGCTGGTAGAAATCCAGGGTGAAACAGTGTACATAGAAAACTTTTAGATTTCAATTATCAAAACATTTTTCATCTGACTTCTTCCAATGACCTTTAATAATGAATGCAGCCTTCTCATCACATTTATTGTCAGTGAGAAAATGTCCTCACCTTTAAACCTACCCTGATCTTTTTTTTCCCTCTCTTTCTTTTTCTGCATCACTCTTGCTTTCAAACCTTAGCAACCCTCCAGTCTTTCTCCTTCTCTTGCAGTAAATCCCAAATCTGAGCAAATATGTGCCTCATTTCATCAGTAGGACTGGGGATGCTATCATTAACATGGACATGAACTACTGTGTCATTTAACAGTCCTTTCAGATGAAAAAGGTGGTGCGAGGGGGGTCAGACCTTTCTGCATTGCTATTTGAAATGATGTACATTATGTTGGATACATTTTACTGATGTTTAAAAAATACAGTGTCTCTGCGTAGTCCTAAAAATTACGATCCAAACTTCTTTTCTACTTTGAGGAAATTAAAATGTGTGACTCAGGCTCATCTCTATCAGCATCTCAAATCATTCTTTAATGAAGAGAACAATGATCTTGCCTCTGTATTTTTACACAGGCTTCAGTTCAAAGCAGCTTACTTGAGGATAGCATTTAATTGACCTCTGTGATGGAGCACTTCCAGGATACCTTCTGCCTAGCAACGACAGCTAGGTAGGAAAGCTGGAAAATACTACTGTACAGCAGTGGTGGCTTCTGAGCAGCCCAAAAGCGAGTCACTCTAATACAATTGAGGCCAGTTCCCTTAGACTGCAGAGGCTGGCTCGTTGGTCACACACCCCTGCGTTTTGCTAGCTACTCATACACAGCTCTGCTCCTTGGGCTCTGTCATGGGCATAGCAGCAGGGCTGTCACAGTGCAGGGGCACCTGCTGTTGCTGGTTGCATGGAGGAAAGTCAGTACAAACATCAGGAGGTTGCCCATGGATCCAATGGCATGCCCAGCCCAGCTCTGTCCTGCAAACCCTGAGTAACATAGTCTTCACTAGGGGACCACTGCCAGGGCTCCTTAGCTTTCTGAGGGATATGGTACAGATGTTGTAGCTTTCAGCTTTTTATAGACAGCTTCTAGGGCAGGAAAGCTGGCTACTTTATCCAAATAGTTGGCAAAGCAGTATGAGGAAGCTTGAAATTTTAGGTGGCAAACAGAACTGTGCCTCTTTGGCACCCCACCCCATATAATGTATGCTGAGTGACAGACCAACTGAGGCAAAAAACAAATGGAAAAAAGAGATTGGCACTTAAATTAAGTGGATCCAAACACAGAGTGTTTTTTTCTGAATCTTAAGCATCTTTGATTCCCAACAGGAGGGAGAATTTCCCAAGTTTCTTCCTTGTTTAGTCCCTCCTGGCACATGGGCAACATGCTCTCACTGAGTCAAAAACCAGTCTTCTCCTGACTGGCTTTTCTGGCAATCCTTGCAGGGAGGGCAGATGTCTTGTGATACAAATTATACTTCAGGAATAGAGGAGGCAGGAGCATCAACTTTATCCCTGCCAGCTAACAGACAAGGTCTTAACCCCAGTAAGCTAATGTCCTTCAGTCCCTTGTATGTGGGAAACTTTGGGAAATGCAGCTGATAAAGAGAACACAAGAGAACAGTCAGTGTTTCCATTTGTCCCCGTTCCAGGTACAAGTTTAATTTTGGGCTTTGCAAAGAATGCGCTGCAAGAAGTCTATGTATGCTAATAACTATGCATTTCCTACATTTGTCTCTCTGCTTTCAAAAATATCCTTCTGTTAGTTGTCAGTAGTTCTTAATTATAAAATACAAAGCAGTCAAAATGAATATTAAATACGTGTGTGTGTGTGTGTGTGTGTGTGTACATGCTAAGTGTGTGTGCTGTGTATTAGCCTCCCCAGTTTGATATCACAGGCACAAACATCTTTCTGATGGACTTTGCAGTCTCATCCTCCTTCTACACTTCCTTCCCCCAAACCCATTGCTTTTCTTGGTGTTAGTCTTCAAAGCAGCCATGATACCTGGCAGTGTAACCAGAGTCTAGCAAATCTGATGGTTACTGCTGTACTCCTAGTCCTATGTCTCTCCTTCTTTTACCCTGAGCATCAGCATCCACAGCCATAGCAAGGATGAGATGAAAGGCCACTTGAGAGGCAGATAGAGCCAAGCCTGGCTAACTGCTGCTGCTCAAGAGGAGGGGATGCAGATCCACAGCAGCAAGGACTAAAATGATCTTTTGGGATGGGCTAAACAGGGGGAAAAGGGAATTGTTTAAACAGAGAGCAGCAAAACCAGTGTCCCCCTCCAAGGGCTGAAATCTCACTTGGGCTCTGTTTGCCTCCCTTTCTGTTTTCCAGATAGCACCTTGCAGCAAAATCTATGCAGGACAGGAGTCTGCCCATTTCTTCCCTGCTACAATCAAAGTCTTAGAATATAAATGCCTCAGGACCAAGATTTATTTTATGTTGTTAGTCAAGCATCATCCATGCCTGGAGTATTGTACTAGCAAAATAACCATACTGGGTATCTGCTTTAGTGTTGAAGCCACAGGCCCCAAGAATAGGGAGGCATACCTCAAGCTTGCCTTGTTTGTTGAGGAGTTAGATCCCACGACTAGCTGAACCTTTGTGTTTTCGGACAGTGGAGTCTCACTAAGCCCAAACACAGTTTGTTTTACCTCAGGTTAGGATAATCCAGTGGGGAAAAATTAAACCCTAATTTTCTGCTGTCTTGCTCTGTGCCCATTTCATGACCTGTACAAAGCTAGCAGGAAGTATCACTCTTTGGGACTGCACTTGTTTGGTCTGTGTCCTCTGGTTGAGCCGCACTTTGGCACTAACAAATCCTGAAGGGGAGGAGGCAGAGGCTGCTGTACACACCTTACTCCCCGGGGCACAGCAAAGGTTTCCTAGCTTCTTGTGCTTTTCTCTCTTGTACTTTTGTCCACTAATATATCTACCCAGTCTTTTTCAGCCTCACATGAATGAGCTTGGCCCATGCTCTGAGAGTCAGCTCTGAGGCTGAAAATGGAGACGTGCGGTCAGTGCAGAGCTGAGTTCAGTGCAGAAGCACTGCCCTGTGAGGGGGTGTAGCTAGCTCAGGTCCAGCACCGCACTAACCCAGCTGTATTATTTCTGCCTGGCTCAGAGCACTACCAGAGCAAGCTGACTTTTCTACACAAAAAAGCACATAGACCCTAGTTTGTTAACCCAAGCCACTTACGGAAACATACTTTTCAGAAATGTCTAGCTTAAATCTGGAGTAGCTGCCCATGAGATGACATATGTTTCTTGGAAACATGTTCCTTTTAACTTGACTCTGGGGAAAAAACAGAGGAGCAGATTTTGACCTCTGCTGCCTGAGATGGAGTTTGCAGTAACATCATGGACAAAAGCTGAGTTACTCTCATTTACACCAGCACAACTGAGACTTGAACCTGGCTCCCAGTCAAACCAGTAGGTCTCATGGGATCTTATCTACACTGTTTTTAAAACCTATTTCATATGGAAAACAAAGGCAGTTCCCTTAATCTGAAGTTCATAATGTTTGCAGTAATCAGCTACCCAAAAACAAAAAAAACCTTCACACAAGTAAAATTCCATTAGAAAGACACCAAACAAAATACAGTCTCTTCCTGGTGCCTTGCTGCTCTATGAGAAGGACCAGGCCTATTCTCTTCAGGAAAGGGCAATCCTTCATGAGAATAGCTTGTACAGTGTTTGGACATTTTGTGCAGTTTCAGACTCATGAGCTGGACCTGTACTTTTCAACCATTTTTTGTAGATAATTCAGTAGTACAGCTGCTGTACTATTTTGTGCTAATAGAAAGTTAGCACCTAGCTGGTTAGATGTGGATTTAGTTGAAAAATAGTACTTTTTCCTAGTAAGTAAAGCTGTGATACTGGTTGTTGAATGTAGTCAAATAAGGAGTCCTATAATGACAACTCTATAACCTCTGGTGCTTGGTTGTATCTATACAGCAGGTATCTGCACAGAGGATACAGTGCAGGCTCAGTACATTCTACATCATCAGGATGTATCTCACCAAGAAGGGATGACTGAAAGGAAGGCTGGACTTGTATTCAGGAGATTCAATCCCTGTGCTTGCACAGACTGCCTGGTCAAACTCAGGCAAGCTGATCAGCATCACTTTGCCTTCATTCCCCATCTGTCAGATGGCATTATAAGTTTGCTGAGGCGCTACAGAGATGGGGACTGGACAAGAGCCTATAGCAAGATGAAGGCTCTCTGATCTTGCAACTCCTGACATATGTGCCTACACTGGTAACAGAAAGGCCAGTGGTGTAGGTGGTTCTTTGATGCAGAAACTGAAGCAAGACCTGAAATGAACTGAGACCACCTGCTTCTTTGTCTTAACAAAAGGCAATTGAACAAAGGATAGAGCCTTTTTATTTCGAACAGGTCTGATCTGTGAACACAAATCCTGGTCCCTTGGGGGTTAGGATAATCACTTCTCATTAACGTTCATACCACTCCCCCAGAATACCTTCCCTTGCCTTTCTCTTGCTTGTCTGCTTTCCTCCCCTCCCCCCTCACTTTCCTATTTCTTCCCCCACTGCTCCTGCTTTTCTTTTCTTCCATTCATTGGTTACCTGAATTTTTTCAAAGCAAGGTGAACTTGGTAAATTTACAGTCTTCTTTTACAAACTGTGGCTTGTGCTCTGTGCTCACATTTGAACCCAAATTTATTTTTCCCATCCCCCCTCCAGGTGATTGAAATAAGCAGAACACATAAACACACTGAGCACATTTCTAATATATAAGAAAGAGAAATTAAGGAAAACCAATGGCCCAGAGACTCCCAAAATGCTGATCAGGTACTGTTCCTTTCCCAGAGTGCTGCCGGTACCGAGCTGTCTATTCGCTCATCAGGTGACTGGGCTTACACTGACGTGATGGTGGCTATACTCACACTGTAATCAACATCCACCTCCTGGCTACATTTTAAATTAGATTAGGGCGTGAGTTTCCTTCTCACTTTACAATCAGCATTAGCATGAGCAATGCTTTGTTTGTCAAAGCAATCTGAGTGATGCAGAATGGAAAGCACTGGATCTATCCGGAACCATTATAACAGTGGAATAGGTGCCTTACCGTAACAGCAAATCTCTTCTGCTAAAAGCTTCCTTCAGAATCATTATCTGGAGACCTGCTAACCCTGTAATTGTTCTCTCGGCAGGAGCACCCTCTTCAGAAATAAATAAAGACCACAGTGTTCTGGTTCTGAGTATGAACAACCTCTCTTGCTGGTGCTCTGATGCATGCAAATCCCCACATGAACGCAACACTTCCCTGTCTCAAATGAGAATATGCAGACTGAGCATTTTGCACAGAAATTCCCTACTAGGCAATCCTTGTTTAAAAACCTTAGGGGGAAAGATCACCTGTGTGTTTGTCTGTTAGCCTCCTTGATATTTTTTAATTAGAGTTTTATCTAATTCAACGCCAAATATAAATTTCTACAGAGTGAGAGACTGAAGTGTATGCATAAATCAATAGTACCTCTTTGCGCAAAGTTGAAGGTTTACTATAATATTTTCATACAATTGTCAGATAGAGTTGTTTCTTTCTTCTCAAGGATGGGAAGTTTACTTAATTTGATCCATGGGCACAAACCAATGAATTTCTGCTAAGCTCATCAAGTAATTCCCTCATAACAGCTTTTACAGTGTTCACCACTGGGCTGCGATCATTTTTTATTATATTGACTAGTCTTGATATTTAAAAAATAATTTAAGTAAACACACTTTATTCTGGAACTTCTTCATAAACTTGTTGCTATGGTTATTATCATGTGCATCATAAAAAACACCCTTAAAGTCCAGGAGCAGATATGTCCTGATATAAGTGAGTGAGGGCCTGAGCTGTAGCTTTGCTTCCAGTTATTTAGAGTCTGTCTTGGGTCAAGCATACCTAGGCTGCCAAGAAGGTTTGTCCTGGCTGCATACTGGATCACTGCTCATCTGTCTTGCCTGCCAGGTGGAGTATTGAAACAACTGATACTTGAACGTTATCACAGAAACCTCATTTAGTTTATCTACTTAAACAATCATTAAGCCTTTCTTGACAAAGCTTTGGCACCAACAACAACAAATACAAAAATAAGCCAAAATGCAAAAATGGGCAAAGAACAGTTGGACGGTCAGACTTGCAAAGCAGATAATGAAGAGCCTTGCAACACTGTGCTGCTTATCTATCATGTTTAATCCCAGGAGACACATCAGTTAAATTGGATACCTTTGGTGAAGCAGCATTTAGCAAATAACAGTTGGAGGAGGTAGAATCAGAGTGGAAATGCTTTATCAAGGGGATATTTGAGTGTGTAAGCAATAGAAAGGAAAACAAAAGCCAGGCAGGTGAGTAATATCTGTGGCAAAGCAAAAATCTCTGCAGAGAATGAAAACTCTCTAAGGCGAAAGACAGGGATGAAGCTGGGATGTAGCCCTGCAATAATGGGGAAGGAGAAGCTGAAGTCAGGGTTTTAGCTTAGCACCCTGCTGATCTTGCTTGAAATCCCAGCTCCAACACAAACTGCCTACATGATGCTGAGCTTGTCATTTTGGGCAGTAGATTGCCCTAACCATGGCAACCTATGTCTTCATTTTAAAAAAGTGTGAGTGCACAATTCAACACTAAAGAGCACTTTAACACTATTTAAGAGGGAAAAATGAGCCCCTGAGTGAATCAGGGCTAAAACTGTCACACTTTCCATACCCACTTATCAGTGTAGCACTCCTTTATAGATCACTGCTCTGATAGAACCTGTTCCAGGTGTTCTTAGTCCTTCACCTGTAAATTAAGGGCAACAGCACTTTTGTAGCTATCCTATCTGTTTTGGTTCAGCAGTAGCTTCCCACTACATAACTATTAACCAGTGTTCAAAACAGGGTGATATGCAGCATTATTAAAGACATGTTTCTGAGGAGATACTCCTCAGGCAAAGGGTTTTTTTTGGTGTGTGTGTAGGCTTTCCCCATCCAAAGTACCTGTAACAATGCCGGGAAGCCACTGCTCAGGCTGCGACCCTGCACGCTGGTTTGGGCACTGTTTCATCTCCCAGCGGCTGGGTAGCATCTTGCAGTTGCACAAGGCAGTGCTGGCTGGGTTGCAGCCTTGCCAAAGTCCCAGCTCAGCAGGAGCCATGCTCCATGCCCCACGGCTCTTGCAGGGCCCACCATTGATCCCACCCCAGCCACCCAGCAGAAAATGGCACGGACTCCTGGTGCACAGCAGTCTGTGCCAAGGGGGAGAGACCCTGGTGCTCCCAAAGGCAGGAGCTCACCTTGGCGAGTGGCAGGGCCTGCTGGAGTACAGCTGGGGGCTTCAGAGACCAAGTGGAGCTGGGAATCCTTTAACCTAGAGAAACAAGGTTGTCTTCATCAGCTCCCTGACAGCCATGTCTGCCTGCCTCTCACTAGAGACAGGGTCTTCCCTCCACAGCAAGCAGCTTTTCCAGGCTGCAGAGCCTAAAACCCAGAGTCCTGACTCCTTTTCAGTCATTTGAGTACTATATGCACACAAACTTAACATAACAGGGCACTGGTCTTTATTTCAGTCTTTAGATGCTACTATAACATATTATTTTAAAAGTAGTCTTGCTGCTGACACAGATTAGTTTTAGGATTTTGGATATTGGATGGAACTTGTTCTCTTTAGATTGACACATACTATATTTACTAAAAGAGAGAACAACTGTTGTCACAGATACCAGACTAAGTAGAATGCTCAGCTATTATTACAACGTCAGGGTAGAAGCATTACAGATAGTGAAATATTTGAGAAGGTGTCAGTATTAAAAGAAGTGGAAGTAAAAGTTCTCAGCACCATGAGAGGTTATTTGAAATGCAGATTCTCCTTCCGAAAACTTGCAAGCAATCCTGTCAAACAGGACAATGGAGTGCAGTCTCTGACTGATAAATGATTCTCATTTACTTTATATGAATTATAACGCCACTAAAAAGCCTAACAGCTCCTAACAAAATATTTACTTTGGAAAAAAAATGCTATCTGTTAAAGATACACCCCTGAATTTTCTTCTCAAAGGACATAGTGTCTCTAAATTATAAGCAAAGAGTTTTTTTGCAGGGAAGGAATGATTTCACACCAAGTTAGTTCTGAAGTGCCAGTACTTTTTGTGGTATAGTTCTTTAGTATCATTAGGCATCTAACTGATGAACTGAAGAATCATTCTTGCGATCCTGCTGAAGAACAGTTAGTAGTAATAATTATACTTCTGTAAAGTTCAGCTTTTAGAAAACCCTAACCCTTAGGTTTTGAGGTACTGTTGCTGCCATGACATTGTCAGGAGCTTTGTGCCACAATGAGAGGCATTCAGCTGAGGACTGATACAGTACCAGAATGATACCATCTCATAAAGACAGCTGAGACCTTGGGAATATAGGTACATCTCTTCCCTGACAAAGGATGCACACTGCTGCTAGAGAAGTTTGATTTTCAGAGTGAAGCAACCAGCTGTTAAAAGGACCAAGTAGATCTGTCTGCCACTGAAGTCAAAAGAAAAGCTCATGTTAAAGCATGTGTTCTGGCCACACAGTACAAAGACAGTCATTTTTACATCTCATTACATACTTTTTGCTAGTGTGAACTGGCTAAAGAAGCTCTTAAATGCCTATCGGCAATACAAAAGCAAGCTATTTATCTGCTGGGAATGAGTAAGAGAAAGAAGGATGATAGAATTTGAAGGGAATAGTGTCTTTTATATAACAGTCTGATGTAGAGGCCTGCATGTATCAGCTGCACTTGAAGAACTGGAGAAATATGTACAAATAAACCTCGACACGATATCCTTTTGAATTTTGAATAAATTCACTCTAGATGTGCGTTCACATCTTTTGTGTTCATGTGCTTACAAACATGTGCGAAATCATGGTTTTCAAGTTCAGCCAAACTCGGAAGAGAATTTTCAAAGTGACTTGACTTGACTACTCAAAAAAATAAGCATTACATTCACATTTACAAATGTCTGTGCTGGAAGTGACTGCAGACTTATTCAGCCAGAGAATGAAAATGACATAACTTCATTTATTTGACCAGCCATAAGAAAACAATCAATCACATTCATTAATATGCAGATTAAATTTAACCTTAAATCTGCAGAGTAGTAGAATCATTAAGATGTATCAAATAAACTTAACTAAGGAATAAATTTAAAAGAAATTTGTGATCTGTCAGTTATTACATAAACAGGAGAAAAGAATTCATTAATTTTATAAATCATTCATTTTAAATTATTTGCTCAACTGTAGTAAGTATTGATAATTTTCTGTCTCAGGGAGGGAAAAATGACAAACAAATCACTTGTTTATTCTCCTGGCAAAGTAAACAAAATGGGGGAACAAACTGAAAAGTCTGGGAGCTTTTATAAGTGCACTATAGTTGTTCATCATTTTTTCTTCTTTCTGTATCCTTTTTATGCTCCTAAAAAGCATTAGTAAGCCTTTCTAACAGATATATTTTTGAAAACTTGACTGATTAAACATTGTTTAGAAGAAGAATTATATAAAATAAAGCAAGCTTTGATTCATGGAAAGGTTAGATGATAAATGGCAGACATTTTATTCTCTACAGAAAGTACATTTATGCATGGCTTCAGATAAAACTTGCACTAGATTCATTAGCCATTTTGATCATCTGCAATATGAAAGTAGAAACATTGTGTGCTTTGGGGATAAAAACACAGTAAAAGATACAGTAAAAATGAATTAAGATTCTTCTACCTTACTTCTATGTGTAACTCTCAGTTTTCAATAGTTGCCAATATGCATCTGTGATCTCTAAGCTTCTGAGACCTCTTTTCTGGAGAAGTTGTTGAACTCAGTGGACAGGATGGAGGGTGCTCATTCCAGTAACAGCTATTCATTCTCCTGCTTTCTCCATGTCGCTCAGTGTGAAGCTTCATGCCTTCCTTATTGTACATTATTCTGAAGACAGAGCTGCTGATGTCTTTAAGGGATTTTCTATGGAACTTGTTTTGGGATCTGGTTGGTTGAAATTTTCAGATAAAACAAAAATTTGTCAAAAAATATTGATTCTTTTACCTGAAAGACTGCTAGAAACATCTTGTCTTAAGACTGTTGCTCTGTCTCCTCACTTATTCCCTTTCTTGTGTCATCTCTAGGGCTTGTCAGCCAAAAGCTGTGTTGGTTCAGCTTCTCCTCTTTTTTTTTTTTTTGAAGGGTCAATTTTCAGTCAGATTTGTGAGCTGACTGTGAAACTGAATCCTCAGATGTGATGTCCTGCTGCTGAAGATAAGGCAGGAATCCGAAGAAACCGCACTAGCCTGCCTTCAACCAAAGGGTGTGGAAACTATGGATCTCAAACCCCTTGAAGTCACCTTCCAGGGAGCACGAAGCAGCTGTGCTAAGTAACTGGCAGCCTTGTAATAGCCTTCTGGTATCACCAGTGAAACTAGTAAGAACATTGATTTCACTACACAGCATAAGCAACAGGAAATTGTTGGGTTGCTGGAAATTTTGGAAAATCAAACAACCCCCCTTCCCTGCCCAATTTCAAGTCTGTGCTCCAAAGCATATGAAAAGCAGAGCTCTTCAGAAAAAAAGGCCACCACATATTTTTTAATGAGTTTAACATGTGTAATAAAATGAGTTTTCCCTTATAGGTGTTGAACATAATTGAATCAATTTGGCTAGAATTTCCTCAAAAATCAGTTCAAGGTAGATAGTTGACATGAAAAATTTCAGCACAGAGTATGATAAAATTGCAAACAATCAAAACCAATTTTTGAGTGGGAAGCATCAGACAATCTTAGACAGAGGTGCCATTCCCAATCTACAATGCATGAATACCATATATCCCACTGAATGCTGCATATGATATTATGGGTATCTCCTATGGTGCAGACCTGTTTCCTTGGATTATCCTCGTGCTGTACAGTTCTCAGGACTGGGTATCCGTATCTTGTATGGACTTCAGATATTCCGCAGGACTTCTATTAAAGAAGCACTACTCCTCTGTGCAAGAACCACACCCTTGGCAAAACCAGCATTAGTTTACACAGCCTGTGTAAGACTGTTTGTTTACTTCTGCCAAGAAACATATATCCCTGCGAACTGTCAAGCACTAATGATTTTCTCTGTTGCAACTGCTGTATAGTGAGAAATGAGAAAGTGGATTTCCATTTAGCATATTCTTCTTCCAAAATGAAGTAGCTATCACTTTACGTTCTCTGTCTGCCAAAATAACCTGAGGGGCACTCAAATTCCACACAGTGAAGGTGGTATTCAGCAGAGCAGTAAGTCTGAATCACCCATACAGTCTCTGTTCCCCTCCAGAAAACCTGCTGGCCTAACTGATTCCTGGAGATGTTGTATAAGGAATCACTGTATGGTCATGAGGTATACCTGACATAAAAGGATGCTGTAAGCTGCGACATCTTGTGTAGCTCACAAAAAAGCCATCTGACAGCACAAAGATATTGGAGAAAATTTCAGGAGACAATTAGCATTTAGGTACTGAGTGCTCCCAAATGGCTAATCTTTAGGAACATTCACTATGATTTTCAGCTGAATTTGCTCTTCCCAGCTCTAAACCTAGGGAGTTTTTCTACATTTGCTGCATACTGCTGGGAGGGAGAGGACTGCAAAAACAAGGCAGCAAAGATGTTTCACTTCTGTGTTTGTCCCCACAAACTTGCACAGAAGGTCTCTCCTGAATTGATCTGTACATACGTGCCTACTCCATTCTTCTCTTTGGGGAGTCAAAGATGCAGCAGCTCCTTGTGCCCTGTTGCTTACAGAATCTGGCACCTGTTAGCCATGTTGGCTCTGCAGGACATCGCCTGTAACCTCTCTTTCGAATGTGTTGCAGAATCAAGTGTGCAGAATTTGAAGTCAAGAAGGTTTAAGCACATAGGAAGGGAAGAGGGTATAAATACCATGCCAGGATCTGCCCCTACTCACTTCAATGAATGTGAAATTCACTGATGAATTCACCGAGGCTTGAGATTCCAGCAGGGAATAGATTTGTGTATGATCTCTCTGCAGTGGTGACATTTATGTTCAGCTGACTCTACCTATATAAAACAGCAGGAATGTTTGATAGCACAAAGGAAAAAGCCAAAATGAAATCAAGCAGGTAAAAGAACATAATTTAAACCATACATCAAATGCTCACACTATGTCCTATTATAGAACTAAATTGAGACATGCTGCATCTACTTTTCTCAAAATATTTTTCTCAGATGGAAGATCTGTTATGTTTTGCTAAATGTGGAACAAGAGACAACTGATTTTTACAATTAATTCTTTGTGCAGATGCACTGTCCTAAAAATATATTCTCTCACCTCCTGTTCTATGTACAGCTTTATTAAGAAGGTAGCAGGCTGTAATGGCTCATTTGAGAGGGCTCGGTGCCCTCTGCTGAGCTTGAATGCACAGACAGGAATCAGAAAAGAAACAGATGTTGAACCTTTTCATATAGAAGGATCTCACATTTCCTGCCTTCACCAGCACTTTTTCCTTGTCCAGTAAATTGGATACTTGTAAAGTAATGTTTTACCTAGACTCTATTCCTTTTAGGGCTTTGATAAGCGTTTGTATTCTGATTTGCATATTTCACTGTATTTTTATAATCCCAATAGGAAATCTATGCCAAATATTTTTTGAGAAACACGGATTTTCTAATAATGACCACTACCATGCCTTTCACTTGAGTTATGTTCTTTGATATATAAGCTTGGGGATTCATTAATTTATTGTCTCTGTAGCAGAAATACAGTGGTATGTACTACTTAGTACCCAAAGAGATGGTCTGCAGACACACAGTAGAGCTAGACCTTGCCCCAGGAGTTTACATTCTCAGTATTAAAACGTTCTACAGGAAGTTTCCCTGTCTGTTTTCTGCTGATCCATGTCCTTCCAGCATTCATCTATCTTCTGAGGGGGGAGTTCACCTCTTCTGAAACTCGATTCCTCTCACCAAAGGACCAAGAGGCCTCATCTCCAGCTTCTTTTGAAAGCAAGAAACATACTGAAGTCCATAACTTCAACTGACAGTAAAATTTCTTGCACTTACACAATCTCCATTACCACAGCATTTGAGCACACCCCAGTTCTGAATCAGTTTAATCTTTCTAGCACTCATAAAAAAAGGTATTGTTATTCTTCCTCGTTAAATATTAGGTAACTGAGGCACACAGAGAGGCTAAAAGTACATCTGTATGATACAATGGAGCTCTGGACCAGCAGGATCTGAAAAAGGTAATGCAAGGAAAAATACAGCCCAGTAAGTGTAGTTCTCTGTCTGGCTAACTAGCCCTGCTGGAAAGCTTTCTGAAGCAAGGCTAGTGAGGTACACAGGGTAGGGCAGAACAGAAACAAAGGGCAGATGTCTAATTTCTGCCAAGTGTAAGGAATTTGCTCCCATTCCTAAACAGGCTTTTTAATATCATACTTTGTTCCTTAAAAACTGAGTTAGGATACTAGACATAAATATCTCAGATTTCTGGAAAGATGAATTAAAATCTAGATGAAAGCTCTCTGGCTTAGCATCCTGGAGTTCCTGGGAATCACTGCAACAGCATTGGGAGCCATTGCCATGAAGCTACTTGAACAATCAAAGTGTAAATGCAACATAATCAAGCATCAGGTCCAACTCTGCTAGACTTTGGTGAACACTGGATCTAACTGCAAATTTTTCAGTTAAAACAAAAAGCCTGTAACACTTCACATTATCCTCTTAGGGAGAATATCATTTTTTTGCTACATTCTCTATGGCTTAAAATAGCTTCAGCATACGCTCGCTTCTTACTTGTTAAGCATTTCCAGGAAAATCTTAGCCGTTTTACACGTGGAATAAGAACTTTAGCTTCAGTTTCCTGGACAACCTGCTGTAACTGCACCTAGCTAACACAACTCCACAAAATCCCATAAAAGTCCACAACTGTCTTTCATCACTGACTTAGACCTTTTGTCACACGTCAATCACAGATGTCAAATGTTTTGCCAGAACACTATTGCTTATGAATGAAAATAGGAAATCCTGGAATGCAACTCCCCTTCTTGGGAGCTATGAATCTGTGGTAGAAAGACTATCAGTGTCAGTGTCAGACACGATCAGTGTCTTTGTGAACTGGACGGGTTCAGTACCTAATATGACTTGCTTTTAAAGACAGAACATTATGCAGCATGTACAGGATTTACTTTTCTAACAAAGCTGCAGACATTTTTGAAGGCAGGGAATGTTAGACAATATGCACAGCTAAGGAGGAAACCTCAAAGTCTGGAGCTCATTCCAAATTCACTACCTTTTTATCAGAATAAATACAGGCACATCCCTAATAGCTCCAATACATAAAGGACCTATTACATACTTATTACTGTGAGAGCCATGAGGAAGTGCTGGTCCCTCTGTGGAGTCCATTACATGACTCATATGGTCTTTGTGGAAGCTAAGTATATATATAGGCATACATGCTATTCAGTAGTAGCTTATTCTATTCTTCAAGTTGTTTACCTAGCATACTATTGATATCTTTTGTTATCAGTGCTTGAATATCTGTACCACAGATGCCTGTATAAACTGACAATCAGATACCAACATATGCAGTAAATAACCAGTCCTTAAGCATCTAGGAATGTTCTTTCTGCTAAGCTGGTTTGTTATGATTTCACTTAGAGAAAGATAACGGTGATAGAATATGACTTATCACTGACAAAAAATTGGGTTTCTTCCCAGAGACTCAGAAATGTCCAAGTCTCAAGATTTTTTCTGCTGTCTGCTTTGCCTGTCTCCGCGATTTATGATGAACATTCCCTTACTAACAAGCAGGTTATTCCTTTCAAGCCACAATCTCTCCTGTTGTAAGGCAGCACATTTTATGCTGAACCATCACTGGGTTTGACCACCACTCAGAAGCAGTGACTGATATATAACAGCCAAAGATCTGCTCTTGCTTGCTAATATGTTTTTTTTTTTACCTTCTGCATTTTCATAGTGCAAAAGGGAAGGGGAGGCACTCGCTCATGAAGTACTGATTCTATTTATTTTCCTGGTTAGGCTCTCTTTAAAATGTAAGCAAAAAGAAGATAATAAGTATGAGCCAAAGACAAATGAAACATATTGGAGGCAGCAATCTATCTCCCATGCTACTGTAACAACAACACATTATTCACATCCAGTTTCACAAGAAAATTGCAAGCTATCTATTTATTGAAGCTTGCTTGTGGATAAATCCTGCTCATATTCTTAACACAAATGAGTAGCCCTTATTTGAATGAGTAGTTTGACCAAGGTCAGAATTACCAAGCAGTTTATGATTCACCTCTTTCTTTGCTCAATGCAAAGTGTAATTGGGGAGCAGCTGTTCAGATCTCTTGTCCACTTTGCAGCTCCATCCAGCCCATCTTGTGAAATCTCAGGCAAAAGACAAAACAGGATCAGACCCTTCACATAAAATTGCAATCTGTAATATAAGCATGACTGTCTAATAACAAGGGTTATAATTCAACATTTCCTTACTGTGCTATGATGAGAAGAAAGCCCCATACTAACTGACCAAAGGATAACTTGAGTCCACTTGGGGTTGTTTCTTTCATGGCATAAGATCATGAACAAGCTGTTTCTGCAGACACTGTGTAATATACCTACCAAGTCAAATCAGAGACATCACCAAAAGCATTTTAATGGTTTGGCTAGAGAAAACTTTCTAAGGTATTCAGATCCTTTGTGTGTGTATTTTCAGGTAAGACACCTTGGATCAAAGCCCTGCATTCAAGCATTGCTGAATTTCACTGGTATTCCAGAACTAATCATATCTGTATTCAAGTGCTGTAAGCAGTCTCTATGCTTGCTACAGTTCATCTAACCACCATGAACAACTTAGAAATAATTAAGCTTTTGACCAAAATTATATGCTGCATGACTTCAATCTATGAAAGATTAATCTGCTGATTCCAAAATATTCCATGCATCATTATTACAACTGAGTCTAATTCTTTCCTCCATTTTTATGAACAGTAATGCATATATTATGACAGATCATGGAAAGCTGCATTCCTTATTTAGCATCATATATATCCTCACTAATCATTATAATAAACTAACTCCCAAATAAAACAATCAGGTGTTTTACAGCTGCAGCATAGATGCAATTAAATTTAGGAAACTCTTGTTTCAAGGATAACCTTAAACAAATGTGCAACTTGAGAGCAGTGGAATTTAAGTACATGCAAACAATTATACTTTATTCTGGGAAATTATAATCCGTCCTGGAGACATAGACTTAATCAGGTGTCCAGAGACTGACTGACTAGGGCCAGTGTCAGGATGACATTGATAATGGTAATCATGAAATTATCTAAATGCATACTTAAATTAATAAGAAGGGCCCTGACTTAAATGAACCTTGGCATTTATGTATGCTCTCTTCCTTTGCTCCTTCTGAGTCAGTTGCTTCCCTCAAGAAGTGATTCACCAGAACTGGTCAGGGGCTGTGGGCCAGACATGTCGGGTGGAATTAGTTTTGTCTCATAGTGAGGTTAGGCTTCAATGGGTTGGAGTCCCATCAAATACAATTTATCTTATTTTGCTCCCAGCTTCTAACCATGCAACTGAATTATGTTTTGTAAAACACAACCAGCACTAAAGAAGTTATCAAAGGAGTGCAAATATGCTCATAGGGCTAGCATTCTCACAAATATGCAGAAGACTGTGTGGGGCTGTATGCCAAGCAGGCAATGAAAATTCCACCTCCTTTCACATTTTTTGAGGCAGTCATGAGATTTCAACTTTTTCTTCTCCTCTCAGCTGCCCTAGACAGCAGGCAGGTGTCCCATGAGTGCCATGATGGATATGCTGTATTAATATAACTTGACCTTCCTGATAAAATTGAAGCAGATATAATAGTGATTTTCATTCTCTTGAGCAGAGATAAGGGAACATAGAAAGTTCACCTGCTTTTCCTTAATATTAACCTGCCCTCTCTTAATATCTACTAGGATGATGCAACTACCGTACAAGAGAAATAGATTACTTTTATAAAACAGAATAAGTAAAAATAGCTTAAAAATAATTGCAATATTACATATATCCATGCGTACCTCAGTCAGGAGGTAGTACATTCAGTATACTCCAGTAACAGGCTTCAGACAGTGAACAATTATGCCTGAAATTTGCTAGGGTTCCAAAAACATGGTATTTCCTGTGCTCCTGCAAGAGATATTGTACTTTTGACCATTCTCCTAAGATCCTAAACCAAACTTCCAGCATGGGGAGGCAGATGTGCATCATCACTATTCTCAACTACAGAAGGCAGTGTCTTGCTGAGCAGCAGAACCTGAGAGTCAGTGCAGAGCAGTAATTCTTGCGTATCAGAACTTCTCAGAAGTGTAGGCTACTAGTCCAATGCTCTTTGGACGGTTGGATCAGTGCTACACAGCTGGCTGAAAGCTGGTTTGGTTTACACAACAAAAGCAAATGCTATCTTATACAGCAGTTGTGTTTCAAGCGCAATGAACTGCACCTTGATTCTTCCCTTTGAGGCTACATTGGCCTTTTCACCACCGGCCTCACGGACAGCTGCATTAAGTACACAGCCCATCATTTCAGGATATGCTGGCTTTGTTTTGCTGTTTAGAGTCACAGCATGCTTAAAAATTACTCAAGTGAACTTTCTCTCATTAGTACATTCAAATTGCATCTCTCTCAGTGTGAGGGTATTGGAATATTTCCTCAGCAGAATTTTAGCCAGGGTGACCATGGGGTTCTGTGCCTATGTGCTGTATATGGTTATTACTTTAACAATTTCATTACAGAAGAAAAGAGTAGAGAACGGACTCTCTCATTAGCAACTTTGTTGGTAGAAACAGTGGTGGCTCATTCTTTGACTTGTTCATTTAGTCATGTTACATACTGAGTGCGGAGAAAATGAAGCTGAAGTGGGAGATGTGCACCTCAAAAATATTCTGCTTTATAAGTCAGGTACTTTCATTTCTAGCTTTTCAGTGTTTTCTTGTAACTTGCTCTGTGTAATTAATAGAGCATTTCCAAGCAAAGGATTTGATTCCTATATGCAGAGAGAAATGTTTTTGACTAACCCACTCATGGATCTTTTTTCATTTTATCCCATCATTTATCTCTTCTGTCTCCCCTTGCCAAATTTACATTTTCAAGAGGATTAATCCTAGTTCTTTCTCAGAATTGTATTAACATTACTGTGGTCATCAGGTTAGTAAAGGTCACTACTGAACAACAATACATGGCCCACTGGAAACTGCTTCTACAAAGCACTTTAAGTGTTGTGGAAGAATAATACTACGAAAATGACAAAAAATGTTAATGATGATTAAACCCTCTGGTTTTCCACACTGTTCTCAGCTGTACTAGGGCACTGCACATTAAGCTAATGAGAGGTGAAAAACAAATTAGACAGTTTTGATGGAACTTTCATTACATGTGGGCACATTCTTATTGCAGATGAAATTATTTTACAATTACTGTGAAGCCTGAGTTTCTATTCATATACTTGCATATCACATTAAGCTAACACAGTAAGACTGCCTCAAATCTGGTCTAGTTGACTCTTGTTCTCTTCTAAGAAAATCACTGTAGAATAGGGAGGAGGAAGGTAAAATGACACTCACTGCTTTTTCTTGCTTCTAGTCTAAGCTCAAAGCTAGAGCTGCCTGCAGGGTGGTAGCTGTGTTTCACAGACACTTTCAAATTTAGGAACACTGGTTTTACTCCGCATTAGAACCAAATCAGGATCCTTTCCATCCCTGTCAATATATGAGCATAACCAAAAAAGAGGAAAAAACAGAACTCTTAAGCACAAAGAATAAAGACAGGGCCAATTAAAAAATATATATATTTTTGTCTTCAGTTAAAAGACTGAATTAGGGAGTCATTCATCAGTCACCATCAGCCAAAATGAACATATGGACAAATTCGCAGCATCACAAGAATGTTCATCTTCTCCAGAAAATACTCCTAGGCAGAAGTCAATAGCTGTTTCAAAGGAAAATTTGGTAAAATGATGTATGAGAGGAAGAGGGTCTTTTACTCCCACCCCACCCCGTTTTCCTTCTTATTTTCATTGTATAAACAAAGCTGAAGTGATTTAAGTGATATCAATGCTGAGTAAGTTGCTGTTGGGCTTACCAGATCAACTCGTGTAACTAGAGTGACAATTTCTTACTCTTTGCTGACAAACAGAAAAAAGTTTGATTTTAAAAGGCTACCTAATAGAATTCACCTTCAGAGCACTCTTTATCACTTCCTGGATGCTGGAGCACCATTACAGAGAATGATGCCCCTCCATCATTTGTGTTGTATTCTGAGGTCAGGACATTTTGGGGTAGACACTTGGAAGAGCTTGTTAACTTTAAAGCTGCCGGTCTCCCAGAACTCCACTACATAGTACTGGCAAATCTAGCCATAGGTACTGATGGAGATTGACTCCTTTTTCATCTACAGCAACCAGGATTGTGACCACTATAAGGAAGTGCATCAGCTGAATATGTCTTAGTAAAGTCAATGGAAAAGGTGGGTTTTTTTTCTCTTCAGAGTTATGTCTACAGAGAATCAGTGTTTTTTGACTTGGAGTGGTTATTTCTGCATGCTTTCCCACGCTAAATAGTCTAAGCATCTTAATCTAGGTAGCTACACTGTTCATGAAACTAGACGTGAAAATCTGGTTGGAAGCCACTCTCCTAACTAGCCAGTCTGGCTATCAGTATTCAGCCCCTTCAACCCTACAGAGAAGCACTCACTCTCTTGTCACTTTGGGAAAGTCATAAGAACTGTTTTTCCCTCAGTCCATCATCTCTAAATCAGAAGGAACTTAACTTAGCTGTTTCGCAGAGATGTCATAAAACTGATTACCTAATGTTTACAGAGCTCAGAAAGGGAATTATATGACGTGCTTACTGGGAAATGCAGGAGACCAGAGAAGATGGCTGAGAGAATATAAGAATAGCCAGACTGAAGGTGATTTCCAGCCCTATGTTCCTACATTAAAATTACAAATGATAGAAGAGTGTTAAGAATTATAACAAATGTAAAAACACAACATCCATTTTAAGTAGTCTACCATGTTTTGGGGTTTGATCCAAAAAAAAAAAAAAAAAAAAAAAGAGAAAAAGAAACTGTAGAGTAACATAAAGCTGACAAACTGAAGCTGAATTAACTTCAGTAGGAAAGTACTGCCCTTTCTGAAGATTTGAAATACGAAAAAATACAACTAACATAAGCTACAGTTGGTGACTTAGCCAAAAGTCTTTCTTTTTCTGCAACCAGTAATATTTGTTTTGCTTCATAGAAAATTAAAAGCATAGTGCTTTCTACTTTTCTTATGTCAATGAATTGGCATTAGAACTGATCTAAGACATTATTCTGTTCCTTCTCATATGGCTGTGAACACTCCTATTCATTTCAATGCAGTTATATAACCAGTCAATTATTTTCTTATTAACAATGTCTATTTCTAATGACTGATTTTTTTGCTCTAAGCTTTTTCTTTTAGTTGTGTATCATTCATTAAGATGAACTGAGTAAAATGCCTCACTGTACAAATGACTACTTGACAATACATTTACGAAAGAAGTGCGAAAATTTCCAGGAAGAGCTGAGTGCTGTTATTGCCAGCTGAAATCAGGAAGAGTAAAGGGCATTCAGAATTTTCTAAAGCTAGCTCTTAAATCTGTAAAAGTTCTTGAACTTCTGATGCTATTTCCATTTTTCTCCCTCTTTGAGCATTAATATTCCTATGTATATTTCCATAATAACCAAGTGCCATTGTGGGCCAATACAAGTGAAAGTAGCTGGTTGGTGCAACAGTATCATCAAAGAAACAAGTCTTCCCAAGCAATTGCATGAAATTGTAGAAGATGAATTTAGAAGATGAACTGTCCAACCTTCAGATCTAGAAGTGGTAAGGTATTTACTCACTAGGCAAACACCTGCTCCTGACTATCTCAGGATATACTTGTTTCTGCATAGAAATTTTAATTGTAAAATCCCCAAGCATTTAACAAGCAGACTACAAACAGCTGCTCACTGAAAGGACTCTACTGCTGTGTGAAATGTGGTGACTTGAAATAGCACTTACATGCTACTGCAGAAATGTCAGATAAGAAAGGACAGTTTCAGCTGAAACTAAGGGATGCTTTGGTAAGCAAGGAGTATTCACCCAACATTAGTAAGAGATCGAGCACTCAACAAAAGTGCCATGGGGGTTTACTCACCAAAAGCGTTTTGGTAGGTGTTAATAATATTATACTTGGGTATAGAAAAATATTATGTATAGTGTTAGAAATAATGGTATCTACAGCTGCACTGTGTCTCCTCTTGACTTATTAACAGCGACTCAAGAGGGCAGCTTGCTGAATATACCAACACGCCTACCAACCTGGACTTCACAAACGGCAGTAATTTTGTAAGAAAAACGTCGGAGAAATACCCCGATCCGCGCGAAGTCACCACGTCGGACTTCCGCAACTCTCTGAGGTGCCGGGAAATCCTCATGAGAGTTTTTTCCCCCCCCCTTAAAGTTTTTCATGTCTATTTGACACTTTACGTGCGAGTCCCGAAAGACACCAGACTACCCGAAAAGGTCACGCGCCGGAGGGGGAGCGGAGGGGGGGGGTGGAGCTGTCCTCACTTCCAGGGAACTTCGAGCTCATCCACTACCCGCTTTGGAGTCTAAACGCTCCCTCCGCCGCGGGGGGAGGAGGAAGAGGAGGAGCCTCACCTGCGCTCGGCCGGGCGGCGCCGGCCAGCCCTTCGCCTCCTGTCGGCCAGGTGCGAGGTGGAGCAGGAAGCGGCGGCGCCGAGGGGAGCTCGAGCTCGAGCTCGAGCCCGCGCCCGCGCCCGCCTCGGCGTTGGGCCCATGCGGCGAGATGGCGGTGGGCTGCGCCCTGCTGCTCGCCGCCGCGCTTCTCTCGGCCTCGGCGCAGCTCCTCCGGCGGGAAGGTAGGGCCGGGCCGGGCGGGGAAGGGAGAGGAGGGGGCGCCGCGCCGCGCCGCGCTGCCGCGCGGGTCCCTCCTGGGGAAGGGGCGCCGCGCTGCCGCGCGAGCCCTTAACGGCCGCCTCGGGGCGCGGCCCCCGCGCGGGGGGAGGGGCGCCCCACTGGGGTCTCGGCGGGAAGGTCCCAGCCCCCCGCGGCGGCTTGCTGCGCCGCTCGCGCGGACTACTCGTCGGTTTATTTTAGTTTATTTTATTTTTTCCCGCTAACCCGTACGGTAGAAGAGCACTAAAGGTCCGCTGCCTCCTTGTTTCTGTGGGGAAGGTGTCCCCCCCTCCCGCCGTGGCGCGGCCGGGAGGCTCTCGGGTGGAGCCGCCTTCCTTCCCGCAGCCCCGCTTCTGGTGTTTTTCCCTCTTCTCCTTGGAAGATGGTTAGATCTGCATTTCCTCCGTGTTTTATTCTGTGCTAGTTTTAAAAATAAGCTATTAAAATATTGTATGAACACTGCAGGCATTAATTCTAACCTATTCCTTTCCTTATTTATTTATTTTTTATTATATTTGTAGCCCACAGAAAGGAACGTGTGTTAGGTGTCTCTTCTCTTACGCATGTAGACAGCAGTAAATGCAGAAAGCTTTGTAGGTCCTAGTAATCCTTGTATGCTTCCCAGAACGAAAGTTTACTTTGGTGTAAATGACCTCTTGTTTGGAGAGAAATGGGAGATCTTCCTTAAACATCTCTTTCTGTTCTAGGATTCTTGGACATAATTTCAAACATGTTGAAATAAGGACCTGCTGTCGGTATATCTCATTTGGACATTCTATTTTCTTTCTCTTTTTAAATAAATACTACCAAGATAATTTATTTGATCTTTCCATCTTCCCTTACTAGAGTATGGATTGTGCAAGTAACTTCGCAGAGTCCTTTTCCACTCGGACACAAAGAGAGGCGGCAGAATTCCTTATTTGTAGGGGCAAGAGCTCACAGGGCTGTGCTCAGAGTTGGGCTTCTGGCAGTAGTGTCACTGCAGTGCTGATGGCCTGAGCTTGTAGGCAGAGAAAATGATTTTTATTAGACCAACTGATAAATTCTACATGCAGGGAATCAGAAAGCTTTATATTCCCCGGGTAGTCTAATGAGAGATTGCTGCTCCCTAGAAAATCTGTTTCTCTTGAGCTTCCTCGGTGTTTGAGGCAATGCTGTGTATACAACTCATGGAAAAAGTTATTAAGTCCTGTCTGCAGACATGAAGGAATTCAGATTACATACGCAAAGACAGCATGTGGGATTTTCTTCAATTTCAAAATCTTCATGGCTGAAAATGAAAGCATAGGAAGTTCATGTGTATCTTCAAACCTGAACAGGCCATTTTGTAGCTATTAGTCCTGACAAAGAGTCTTGAAGTATCAGTTTCTATACAAAATAACTGCTAAGTTATTTGCAGGGATTATGAACAAGCTAAAGAGTCTGAAGTGAAATTCATGCCTTTCTATTACCTTGGACTGAGCTGGTTATGCTTATGTGTGGCTCACAGCCATCGTTATTCTAAATATGCGGTCTAAATGTTGACTATGAAATCCGACAGCACTGAGGTTTAAGTTTCAAACTATTTACTCTAGAACTTTTAAATAAAATATTTATGCATAGCATGTAGGAATCAAATTAATGACAGCTATTTCCCTCTCTGAGCCCCTTCAAAGGATAAAGAATACTATATAGTGGTTAATTGTTTTCTTTTTAAAGAAAACAAACTTGAAAAACCTGGAGATTGTTTTTTTGCAAGAAGGAGAGGAGCTAGAGTTTCCAAAGATGTTTTATCATTGAGGTAGCTAATCAAAAAACATCTCAATTGCATCTAATTTCCTATATGAGTCTAGATCTTTGCTTAGGATATACAGCAGCCTATTAATCATATTCTTCATGTGAACCACCCTTAAAGTGTCTACTTGCACATTCTTTCTCACTTTGCAGTCAAACTACATCATCAAAATTTTCTGTACCCTTTTTTTTTTTTTTTCCATGAATCTTCTTGATGCCACCCATGAAGCTTCACAGGCTTTGCTTTTGAGATGCAGTACAGCTTTGTCTGAGCCAATGTCTTTGATTTTTGCTTGTTGCTGTCATCTACTCCAGCTTCTCCTCTATTGCATTTAAAACATCCCAACTGGAATTATGCATTCACCCATATTATTGGCATTAAAAAAAAAAGTTTATGCCTGCTTTATGCAAAAATACAAGACTCTGCTCCAAGGCAGGAGTGAATTGAGCCCACATCATTAGTTTTTGGTTGGACCTAATAGTAGGCAGGGCATCAGCTGGGTGGTTGTACTGGGAGCTCTAGGTGCAGAATCTGTTCCTGCAAAGCCAAGGGATGCTAACCTGGCAAAACAAAATTGGATGGGAAGGCGCAGGGGAGTTGAAGTAAGATGGTGACTCAGATGAAGAACAACTAGTCTATTCCTATTTTTGGAAAACCTTTAAAAACAACACTCCTGTGTGACCTGGCTCTTTCTTAGCCTAATTTAGAGGAAATGGGGAGCAAAGGAGAAAGAGAGAGGGAAGGGACAGTTCTCTTTCTTCACAACCACTGACCTTACCTTTGGGCAAACCATGAAGTTGCTCTGTAAAGCAAAGCCACTAAAAGTGAAGTTGTACAAAACACTGTTGGTAGACCTAATGGTTGACTGCCACCAAGAGAGGTCCATCTTCCTGCCTCCTTCCCCCTTGCTCTCTAACCGTATGCTTTCCACCTACTTGTCCCTCTCCTGCACAAGCCCCAGAGCTTGCGCGTGCTAGGCTGCTCTGTGATCCTTAAGCGTTCACTCACCCAGCGTCTTCTCCCCCTGTAAAAGAAGTGGTGACTCACTCTCGGCTGAATTAGTGAGACGGATTGGCCTGTTGAAGGGTCTCTCACTGAGAGTCAGTGATGGTATGGTGCAAGTGGGATGGAAAAGGGGAGAGAGGGGAGCAGTGTCTTCCTGGGTGCAGTCGCAAAATCTTATATATCTGATATATGCTTGATTGTGATGGGAGTTACTCTCATTATGCACAACCAGAATGATAACCAGAAGATTTCCCTTAGCAAAGCTTTGAAAAACCTAAGATACCTCAAGTTAAGATTTTTTTTTCTTTTTTTAATTCCCCACTCAGTGTATTTATAATTTTTAAGGAGTCCCCTTCGTACTGGTCATTCATCTTTGGAGCTGGCTCTGTTGCTGCCATGTTTTGACTGCAAATCACAATGATCTTCCTTCAGTTAGGTTAGGTACAGATTCAGGCTGTGTGCGCAGAACCACACACAAGGAGTGTGTCTCTTTTCTGGGACTAGTGGGACAGCTGCACATCTTGGTGTACCTTTCCTTAGAGCTGTTTCTCGTCTTCCTTAGAGCTGTTTCCTGTCTTCCTTAGACAAGTCCTTTCTTCTCCCCTCCTCCCTCCCCTTGCTGACACATATGGTATTACAGTGTTGTCTTTTCCTGTAGGAGCGTTTCCATGTATATGTCAAACATGACTAGTCAAATTAGTTTGTCTTTTTTTTTTGGATGCAATGTTATGCATAACATAAATCATTAACTGAAACATTGGCTAACTTATAGGTGGAAAATTACTTGGCAGTATACTTGGCGGTATAGCTGTGCATAGGTGTGGGAGTGTGGATGAAGTATTACATATCTGACCTCTTAAATGTGATTTCCAACTCAAATATGTCTCTTTAAAGCACTAATAATGAAGTTTATCAGACTCTTATAAAATCTATAACACATGAGGTTGTTCTAAACATGAAATCTTTGTGATTAAAATTTGTGTATTTTTGGATTTGTTTTTTTAAATGTCATTGTTAGTGAATTATCAGATAATGTCACTTTGTTTCATGCTCTATCTTTCAGATGAATTTTCTTCTCAGTTGACTGATTTGAGTCACATGTGAATCTTAATATGCAAAGCTGCTTTTCAAAAAGCAAGCTATTATCAGCTTCTTTCTGGTGTTCTGATGTAGCACTGACAGAATATAAATAATAGGCCTCTTTTTGTTCCTTTAAAAGCCAGTGGAAGCTGGATTATTTCCATTCTGAACTGCTATTTTGTTTACTTGATCAGGACCTCTCCTTTTAAGACCACAGTTGATGTGCATGGGTATTCAGTTGTACTTTTTTTTTTTTTTTCTGCTTGCCTCATACCATTATCAGTCTAGAGTGCTTAGTGTTTTCTCTCTAGAAATTGAGGTGTGTATGATAAGTTACCTCTTTTTTGTATATCTTAGTTCTGGTCCTACTAGCTTAAATTTTTCACTGGGAAGTAAATATAACTTTTTTTCTCTATTCTAGATTTTTTGAGGGAAGGGAATGTTTGTTTTTAACCTGTGAGTCTTGTTGAGTGTTGGTTTGCTTGCTTGCTTGTTTGTTTGTGTTTTTTTAAATAAGATCTGAAAGGATGCAGAGGTAACATAAAGGCCCAGGTGGGGACATGAGGTGGTGGGAGAATGAAAATATTTGAGTATTAATACATTGAATTGAGCCTATCATCAGTAGTAGCACAACTGACCGTCAGTTTGTGCGCCCTCACCAGCGATCCTGAATAGGTAATGGTCTCTGGAGCCCCTATATGAATGAATTTTCTTCAACTATATTCCTGGTCATGGAGTTACTTGTATACAAGACTGAAAACACTGCATTTTTTTGGAAATAGTAATTGTTTGGTTAAGAAATATCCCATGAAAGAAGAATGTGGTGCAGCACGCCAGTACTCCAGTAGGTGCTCCCGGCGGCTGCTACTTGCTTTCCGTGCTCTTGCACTAGCTCTTGTGTTTGCAGGGCTGCACTGTGAACTGCACTAGGGGAACTAACCCAACTGAAAAATAATTCCAGTAAGGGGGAACAGGCCAAAAAGGCTTATTTTGCTGCTCAGTCAGTGCTGTACAGTACTCTGCATGGGCACAGAAATGCTTGCTGTCTTGCGGTGAAGGGCACAAGGGACAAGCGTGGAGGAGTGGCAGGGGAGGAATGGAGTGGGAATACAGAGACTGCTCATGTCTGTGGTACTGCCATCAACCGTGGACCTGCAGCAAGAAGGGAATAAGTATTTCAGCCAGAAGATTGCCCTCCTCTCATTTTCCTTCTGCCTTGTGTTCATTGTCTTGCACAAATCCTTGTAGTCTAACAGGAATTTCTAGACGGAAGTCAGGACTTGCTTTATGAAATAAGGGAAAACCCTTTCCCTTACCTGGTAGCAGGTATCTGTTGTAGCAGTTGTGTTCTGACTTGTTAATGACTTAAATGAATTTGTCTTATCTGTGATACTGGAAGAGGAAAAGCAAGTTAAGAGGCGGAAAACTAGATTCTGGCTTCTTGAAATATGTAGCAGCAATATTAAGGCAAAAGACAGGGCTCGATTTATTGAAATGGTCCTTATCACTCTGAGGGAGGGAGGAAGAGAGACACACACACACTTTTTTGTAATAAAAACTTTGGAATTCACATTTACTAAGGCCGCAGTCTTAGGTAATGCCTGAACAGCTTTGCACATAGTTCATGATAGAAATATTTCATATTAGAAAAAGCATGAGGAGCCATTCTTTGTGAACAGAGTCACACGCTTGTGTTTTTACTTATGTTGACTGCTACAGTTATAAAGTAAAGGATAACTTCCTGTGGGAGCGCACCAGTGAGATATCTGACAACAGTAAACAGTGGCCTGTTTGACAGGGATAGTGTGTTTGCAAATTAGTGTAGGTCATAGATGAATAATTCTTATCCTTCCGTCCTAGTTTCTCCTTATTGATTCGGTTTTATTATTATTGTTTACAGTTTTGTTCTTCATTCTTGGGCCCCATTTTCTTATTCCTGTGCTCTTTACTGTTTAAGGTGGCCTGCCTTGAAATGCTTCTAAATCAATTTTATGTTTTTTGTTTATATCTATGGGAACAAGCTGCTGCCATCACCTGACAAGCAATGTGTGTGTATTCCTGCAGATCACTGTCAAGCTATGTGCTGCATTTTGTCACGTTAGGAAGATTCTACATATTCTCTACGCTGTGTTTCCCCTACATGTTGGCAAATAAACTGGCTCTATTGTATATGGGTTTGTTAGTGACTTGAATTATAGCTGTATCTATAAATAATACTGAAAGGTGAGAGCAAGTGGAGAAAAAATTATTTGCTTCTTGAAACTGCTTATAGCAAAACATGGCTTTCTTGACTTCCTGGGAAGTGATATAGACAAAAGCAATCTGAGAAAAATAAGCACATGTAGAGTTGTGTTCATTCATGTTCTGACTGATGCGCTGTGGTTTATAGTAGTGTGTTATTGCTGAGGATGTTATTTGGAAATCTAGCTATTGGTTACTGCTTTCACAAACAGTTTGTTAAAATGAACTAAATTCATCATTGCTTTTCTTGCTACCTCTGCTGCAAGGCCTTCCCACTGTCTCCTGGGCACCCCTTGCGCTCTCCCTTTGCAGACTTTCAGGCCCTAGTCCCTGCTGAGGAACTTTTAGAAAGGTGCAGCTTCACCAAAGTGTGTGCCAGGCTCTAAGATACAGGAAAATGAATACTGAATGTCAATTTTGATCTAACTGGGCTCTTCTTGGGTAACCCTCTATACTCTCCCCTCACTTCTCTTAAGTTTCTATTATAATGTTCTTATTTGTTGTCATCGTTCTTCCTTATTGATGAAGGACAAAGGGAAACTTAGCTATCAGCTAACTATGGGTGCAGCTGTTTGTCTAGGGGCTCATGAGAGGGGTACAAGTGACTCAGAGGAGCTATTGGGAGATTATTGCTGATAGAGCAAACCCAAAGTCAACAGGCTAAGCTGCTGCTGGCAAACATCTGGCTATTTAGCCAGATGTGAACTTTGCACACTGAAGAATTCCACCCAGGTCAAACATGTTGTATGGACCAGCTGTAGGACTATACTAATATGAAGGCCACATCAGCCAAAAAGCGTGATGTTGCTTGGTGTTCCTAGCAGATTAATTCCTGTCCCAACCCCTCACTGTTAGGACCCATTGCCATTCTGCACCTGTGAACTATGCCCAGAATTTGCCAATTCTCAGCTCTTTGAGTGTATTGTATTTTAGGCATATGGGACACAGACTTTAGTACGTGTCTTGTCAAGTCAGGAAGTGTGACTAGCACAAATCCGAACTTATCAACCTTTGCTCCCCTGGGAGTAAGATTAAAGACATTATCTTAACAGAGCAATTTCAGCAGTTTCTGGAGCGTTAGCTGTCTCACTGAGGCTGTTTTGGTACCATTATCGAACATTTTCTGGAACAGAAAGCATACCAACTGTGATGTTGGTTGATTTGCTAGCGGAGTTTGGAGTCAAACCATTCCTAATTCCTTTAAGTCAGCTGGTGGCTTTTGACAGTCTCTCAGTACGGTTCAGCCAACAGAGCCTGGCCTTGTCCCTCTAGTTGCAGGCTTCTCTCCTCTAATGTGATAGAGGTGTGACAGTGCAGATTCCTTTTGTTCAACATCTGCTTGTTGCAACTGGGGAGCTAATGGTTGTGCTGCAATTAGTAGACTATTGATTGCTGACTGAGCAGATCAGAGCAAATCTTCTGTGTCTTTATGAGGTGGTGACAGAGGCACGACTTAGCTGATTGCAGCTAAACCCGGCCAGTGTAGATGGTATTACTGGAACCCACCTGGAAAACCTTATGGAAGTGGCAGTTGAAGAAACATCCCATAATCTCTAATAGATGTGCATTTCATTTATATTAGCAAGATCTTGTCTGCTTCTGAATGCCTAGGCAACCACAACTGTAGGACAACAGATTTTTTTGACCTATCTCATCAGAGGGGGAAAAAAAAAAGGTCTTGCTTGTGTCCATCCCATTGGACACCATTTTACAATTGTCCTCCCTATGGTACCTCAGGAGTGCCATGAGATAGCCTGTTTTAAGCTGTGCCTTGTGATTGCTTGGCAAACAAAGTAAGCCTGGTTGCTTGCTGTCAGAGGGAAGTATTATTTTGAGAGACATGATCACACCACTCAAAGGTCAACACTGGCTGTTCTACGTCTTTGGGTGGAATTGAGATTTTAGCGTACAATGACAGGCAACCTGCAATTGGTGAAAATGGTTGATCCAAAGTTCCTAAGAAGTGAGAGACAAAAAGCTGTTGGCAAGGTGTTTGGCATGGGAGGGACCACTGATTGTGAAATGCACTCTTCCACATTTCTTAACCAGAGCCAAGAGCACTGAGCTGCACAGACGTGCTCTGAGATGCTGTCCTCTTGTTGGCTTATACGAAGGTAGGGATAAACAGTGTAATCAAACATCCCTTTGATCAAAGCAGGCTCCTGCAGTGACTTGCATAGGGTTTCAGTCTTCCTCATACCAGTCGGACGTTTTCTCATCAGGTGGCACAAACCTGTGTTTCTTGTGTTTTGTATGTTGTATGCGAGTTGGCAGCCAGCTTACAAATAGAGATTGCTTCTGTAGAAGTAGGAAGTGGTAGCTCAGCAACAAAACTTCGTATCTGTAAGAAGATGAATGCCAGAGTCAATATTCTCCCTTCCGTAATTGCAACTAAGTTTGCCAAGTCCCCAAGTATATTTTTCCCCACTTTTGGTGAAAAAAGTGACTTTTTAAAATCCATCTTTTACACATAAATTACATGGGTATCTTAATTATCCTTCTGAAAAGGTTCTAGGGAAAGGAATAAAAGTAAATTTGAGGGATTACTTAAATTTCTTTAAGTTACTTTTAAACTGAATGGACTCTATTCTTGTAAAGGCTTCTGAATGTTACTTAACTTTTGAGTGAGTAGATTTGTTGGCCTTGGGTGCTGAAGGACCTTCTCCAGTGAACTGTGCTGGGATGGCTTGTAACATCACTCTCTTTGCTCGTCATCTGCCCCCTTTCCACCGTGAAGAGAGGAGGCCGGGATGTGTGACACCTCATCTGTTTCACATCATCATCCTGGCTGTCGGTGATGATTGCAGGACTGTACTGTGGTGTCTGAGGAGCAGATGTTCCCTCCAAGCTCCTATCTCATGAGGTGGGGATGGTCACCATGGCACAATAGTCATTAGCAGCATCTGTCTGTCAGCAACATTTGCAGATTTTAAACTTTAATTTCCTGAATGATCCCTGAAAACTATCAGTTCACAAAATGTGAACCTCATATCTTCAGCAACTGTGGTAATGGAAGACAGGTCCAAGCAAAAAAAAAAAAAAAAAAAAAAAATCATTGAGCGATGAAAAGAGTAGTTAGTTTGCATTTTAAAAGTAAACTAAAAATCTACTTGCTATAGGAAGTCCAACACGATTTCAACAGCTTACAGGAAGGAGGGCGTGCTGTAATTTGTGAAAGGATTATTGTAGCTTTCCAGTGATTGCGCTAGTCATCTACATCTACTGCTTACTGCACTGATCGGTACATGAAAAGAAAGTAAACAGTGTATGGGTTCCTGACTAACTTTATTAATAGCTTGAAGAATGTAAAGGTAATTACATTGATGAATGTCACAGATGAATTTTGGGGGAGTGGCTTATTCTTAGGCAATAGTGTGCTATAGATAAACTGGAGAACTAAAATCAGCGAAGTAATATTCAAAAAAGCAGGTATAAAATGGTTCAAGTCAGCAAAGTAGGGAGACATTTACTCCTTAAAATATACTCTGACCTGATGTTGGCAAAACTAAGTCAGCTGGTACAGTGCATTGTGTTGAAGATGATGGGGGAATGAATGATCAGGTGTAACTGTTAGTGCCTTAGCTGCGCCATTAGGACGTTCATCCGGGAGAAGGGAACTGGGACCTGTGATCCCCATCATGCAGGAGACAGCCTTGAGGTCTCCTCGCCAGGCTAAACACATTTGAGGTGGATTGCTTTGAACTTTTCCTACCAGTGCTGTTCTGTTTAGGGACAGGGATTCGTGTGACTTGAAACAGAAATCATGTAGCTTATCATGGAGTCGCTGAATTACTGAGCCATATGCCCTGCTTTCCTCTGTCTTGCAGGGATGTTTGCAGTAGATGTTGGGGCTGTTTCGCTAAACGTTAAGTTAAGAGCATACCTGCCTGAGAACATCCCTGGAGCCTGTGAGAGCCTTCAGGAGGTAGTAAGCTTTCCAGGACAGTTTACTAAGCTGCATCTTTCTTTCCCACACTAAGGAATGTGCATGTTAAGGCTCTGTGGGAGCTAGGCCCCTGCTGCCTTGTTTAGGTGATGGTTAAAACACTTCATCTCCCAGCTTCCAGCCCTAATGCTGCTGTGTGTCATGCAGAAATTGCCTCTGTGCTATGCCTGTGCTGATTCTGTGGTCTAAGGTGCTGGGATTAGGGTGCTCTCCAGAGAGGTGAGGCATGAGGATTCAAACCCCCCTTGGGCAGACCAGGAATATGTATCTAGATAATTCATATCCGGAGTGAGCAGTGCAGCTACTTGTCTTTTGCTGTAGCCTGTCTCCTCCAGCTCGCTTGGGTTTTGTGAATGGTATCTGAGTCAGCTCAGTCCAGCTGTTTTTTATTAAAAAAATGCCTGAAGTGGAACAAACCTACCGTTTAACCAGAACAAGAAAACTAAAAACTTTTATGTGTTATTTTGGGTAGAATTAGCATCTGGCATTTTTTTTTGTTGTCATTTTTGACTTGTTCTGTCTTCTGGTCAGGGCACTGGCTTTCTTTGTTTTGTTTTTAATTCATTTGGTGAAGTCCCATGAAACAATTATCCATAGATCCTTATGATAAATGGCTGCTATAAAATGCAGTCCTTTAGCCAATGCAGGTGAATGCTAGTTGGGCCTATGTTCTCACTCCTGATTTGTTCAGCAAGGCACTAAATGCAACCACAAAAATTGGTGTCCTGTCCAAATCCTTTCCTTGTACAAATGTCTGTATGTGCCACTGGCTCCTCTACCTTCCAACTCTCTTTTACATTGCCTCTCCCTCTCATACAGCAAAAAAGTCGTGCATGCATATATTTAAATACTAGGAGATTAGTGTCAGTTGAGACAATAGTAGAATTTAGGCTAAACTCTGCAGAATAATCTCACTTGTTTTACACTATGCAGTTTAGTTTCTAAATCAAGTTGGAAAGTTCTCAGTGCAATAAAAGTGATGAAAGGTTTGGAAAATTATCCTGTTGAGAAAAGGCTAGCCAGGTTTGGCCAGACCCAGTTTGTGCAGGGAGAAGCGTTACTGAGTAATAAAGGGATGTTGTAGCAAGACAATTGTTGTGAAGGTGCTGTCTTAAACCAGGGTGAACAGTAATGAAATTCAATTGCAGCAAGAAAAATGTAGGTTAGGATTAAGAAGGTTGCAGAACTGTAATCACTTAGAGGGAAAAAAATTAGAATGAGATCAGATGTCTACATTAGCCTGTGAACCACTTCCATCCAAGCCAGCTCATGACTGGAGAGGTCACCTCTGACATCTTCTAGCCCAACGATTTCATTGTTATGTAGACAGAGAGTAAATCCAGCTTCAGTAATGCTTCTTTTTGCTCGTTTGAATATCCTGTTTGTCATCACTGTGCAGCATTAATGATGCACGCCAATTCTTTCTTTACAAGAAATCTGTATAGTTACTGGTAATCCTAATAGAAAGGCATGCAGTGGGAAGCACAGACAAAGACAGATCAGTATGACTCATGAAGAGACTGGTTGGTTCTTATAAAAGCACTGCAATAAAGGTAATTTTAAGTAGTCTTCTCTATAGTATTGCATATCTATGTGTGGCTATTTTTTTTTTTAAGCCTTTTAGTTATTTATTTAATGACTTTGGGAGCACGGAATGTACCTTCTTTTTGTATGATTCTTTTTTTCATTTTCCTACAGAAAAATGAGATTTGATAGATTAGTGTAATTTAGCACATCTCTAGTGACTGACTATGCTGTTGAAACTATGGCACTGTGCTCTTATTTCTGTGTCCAAAATGATTGTCTGCAGAATTTTATTTTAGCAAGGTGTTTATGCAATAACCCATCTTAATGCCTGTTCTTACATGTGTTTCTAGCAGACAGTTTTGTTGAGTCCAGCTGGGTATATGATCTGCATCCTTATCACCCAGTATGATGAGTTTGCATACTGATCATCGTGGCACTTCTATGATTCCCTGTTTTGCAGGTGGAAGGTTGCAGCCCGCTGTATATCCAGGCTGGAAACTGATACTGAGTTGACCCTATTCAAGCCACTCTTGAATCATGAGGCTGGCCTCTTGCAAGCTCGAACCAGCATTGTTTTATTTTTCCCATATCTTTGCCTTTCCCCTTAAACATCCCTTAGTTGAGAGCTAGGCTAGCTTCTTGTGTGCTGTGTGCGTGTACCACCTTAGGAGTCTTGTCTCATGTCATTGCCCAATTTAGTCTTACTTGCATAAAAGTCAAACGGTACATGATCACAAAATCTGAAAACAACAACAAAACCCTCAATACCGCCCCAAAAAACGAGGAACTGAAGTCAGGTCCTCCAAGGATGGGGAAAGTTTATACTTTGCTTTAACCATTGTCGGAGGATTAACACAGTTGATTCAGAACAGTTGACAGTTGACAGTTCCTGTTCCTGGGTTTCAACTCAGAAACTGTTTCATTTTAAAGCTAATCAAGTGCTTAAGGCTTATACTTAAGCCTAATCCTTCCACTAAATAGAGGTGACCTTAGTTGTGCACGAGCACTTAGTGCAGAAGTGCTTTCTGTCAGTGGTCTTTGTGTGCTTTCCAGTTCTGCCTGGTTGGCCATTTAGTTGTACCGTTTCAGAGGGACTTCAGAAGGAAGAGTGAAAAGTGTATGTGTTTCACCAGAAAACGAGGAACAGACTTTTCAGTAATACTTATAAACAGTAGATGGGTGTGATGATTACTACAAGCAATAAAGAAGCTTCTTTAGTAATTATTGATTATTGGTGTTAAGCTATTAAGTCATATCTGGATGCCAAACATCAGGAATATATAACCCTTTTCAGTGTTGTATTAAAATAAAAGCACACAGCGATGTGGAGAACAGCCTAGACTAGGCTAGATGTAGTTGTTTCACTTTCTGTTCTGAAACTGATTTGTCATGAATAACCAAGAGGAGCAGCTCTTATTGTTAGCTTTGCTTTGCTCTTTTTCTTCTCTCCATCCCTAGAAGTTACCCCTGTGACAGTTCTGTTTGTGTTTGGAACGTCATTGCATTAGAGGAAGAAATGTATGTGTGTTTCTCGTGTGTGCTCCTATAAATTTGCTTTAATAGACCTTGCAGAAATAATTCATGGATATTCTCCTCCACTCCCACCGCAGTATCTACACGTCACAAGATGAAAACCCTTGCAAAGAGGTTTGCAAGCATAACCTGTGTCCCAGTAAATTTAGTAGGCTGCTTCTCCATTGACTTTAGTGAGGCTTGAGTTGTGCCCAAGTGAGGAATTAATTCAGTATTTCATATCCAGCTTCATGTCTTTCTAGTATAGTCCTGTATTCCTTTAATTTCAGGGGCAGGAAAAAAGGGATTGAGCCGGGACTTCAATTCTGCTGTTGTCAGTAGTCCCTTGTAGCACTGACTCTTCCCATCAGCTTTCCACACTATCAGGCAGGTACGTGACTGTGGCAGCTGAAGTGAGAAGTGGTACGTGGGAAGTTGGCCTTGTGTTGCGATGGAGTGACTTTGCAAGATGCTCCTTCAAAATCCTCTTATTGGAAATGCTTTACTGACACGCATCAGACTTTCTCCCAGGTCCTGGTTTTGGAAAGCAGGATGGTTTTCCTTCCCTGGAGAATGTCATCTTTCTCTTGTAGACATGCACAACTGTGGTTGGCAGTGGTATTTCTGGTGCCTGGCATGACAGGATGACCTGCATCCCTAATCGCCCAGAAAGGGCCACTGTGTCCTCCTGTGCTAGTGGACTAAACCTGTTGTTTCAGCCATTGTGTCACAGGGCTGGGGTTTAGATTAAGAAGCACAAGCATGCTTGTAGTTAAACCAACATACCAAAGCTGTCTTCTGCGTGAACTGTTCCGTTTCCTTCCCTGTGGTAATTCTTAGCTTGTATTATGTCCTTATTTCCTGGGAAAACCGTAACACAGATTAAAAACTGTGTGGAAGTTTTGCTGGTTATTTATCTTTTGTCAGTGCCAGCTGTTTGAAAACGATGAGAAGTCCAGTGTAAGCTGTCGGGTCAGTGGACTGTCCTGACAGAGGACTTGAAAGCTGTAAGAGAGTTATTAGCTGACTGTATTTACTAATGGTATGGAAGGTGGGTAAACTATTTGTTACAAGTATGTGTAGAAATTTGTCACAGTATTTGTGGTTTTCCTTTAAAGCCTTCGATCCCGAAGGCAAATAAATAAGGCAGTTCCAGGGGCTTTTTAAGTCTCTAGACTTCAAGATTATATAGAAGAGCCTAGAAGTCTGGGAAAGGCTTGAGACCAACAAAGCTTAAATGAAAGTAACCAGGCATCTCTTAGACCACCCTCTTCTGCCGTGCTGTCACCAGGAGTGAGGTTTTGATATCTGATCTTTGAAATCCTGGAGCTGGAGTCTTTTTGGTGGCAGCAAAGGATAACCTGTGCTGATTGATAGATCTTCAAAGCTTTTGCAAACAGCGCAATGAAAGTTAGGCCCTGCACAACTATGATATTGCTGTAAAAATCAGGATAATTTAAATCAGAATTAAAAAAAACCCAGGAACTTGAATCACTAATGATTTAAGCTTATTTCCACATTTATGAGGGCTAAAATTTTGAGGTGGGCGGATTGGTTTTGCTGGGATGGGAAGTGGGGCTCTGGTGTATTCCTCTGCCACGAGAGGGCTCTGCTGATCAAGGGTTCCCGAGGCGCGCTCTTGGCCTCGCTGCTGAACCGGTACCAGGTTAGCCCTCCCAGAGCCTCTGGGCCTTGGCCAGCCTGCTCCCCTCTATGACTGTAGCAGCAGCGGTGCCTGTCCCAGCTGGGCAGCAGCGGGCCGAATGCTTCGGCGCTCGCAGGCTGGTGCCACTGTCTGGCAGAGCCCAGGGCTCCCTGCAGTTGGGCGTTTTGCAGTGGGCCGTTCTGTAGCGCCTTGCTAGCAGGCTGCGCGGCAGGGAGGACGGCTGCAGCGGCTCTCCCAGGGATGCCAGCTGGCTGGGTCCCCTAGGGTGGGTCTCTGTTTATGGGGGTTGATGGGCAAGAGGATTCCCAACGTGGCGTATGGGCAGAGCTGTGTCATGCAGCCCTGCCTGATATCCCACTTGGGGAGTGGGCCTCTTTCAACAGAACTTGGGGGACCCTTTTTCTTACCTCTTCCTATGTATTTTTTTCCCATAAACATTAAAATCCCAAGTGTTATGATTGTATCATCCATACAGTGGAACAAGGATGTTGGGGGGGGGGGGGGAGGGAGAGAGCAGTGAAAACAAATGGCAGAAAACTTGCCAACTGACCTGCCCTCAGATTTTCACCTGAAGATACAGCTGCCTTCAATGCAAACTTTACTTACCCCAGCCAGGGCTGGGCTTGATCTTTGCCAAGCATCAGATTGAGGCAAATAACTTTTCTACTGTTCTTGAATGTCCAGCCAGTGTTGCTTTGCATTTTGTACCTTGTAGGTTGTAACAAGACTGTCAAGTGTGGCCTACTTGTTGATAAACCACTATCTGTTCAATATGACAAGGTTATTCTGTGGCTCCAGTATTTGGCATGAGAGCTGCTCCTGCTTTGGTAATACTAGAGGATGTCTTGAAATGTGTGCAGGTTGCTCAGGCTTCCAGTGCTTTCCCCCAGGGCCTGAAGGCTGGGGTAAGTCACATCAGGGATGCAGAGGAGGGACTTGGGGCAAATAGGCCATCCCAGGCCCCACCTTCGGTGCTGCTGCGGCATGTTGCTTGTACGTGTGTCTTCAGGGAATGAATTGTGAAAGATGAGGGGGTAGGAAGCTGTGACCACATATACCTATTGGCCAGCCCATTCTTTCCCAAAGCTGTCTTGTGAAGGAAGATATTCCTTGCTTGTTTGTCTCTTCCTTTTCTTGAGGACTGGAAAGCTTGCTCTTAGAGCAACTTAAACTGTGCAGTAGCTAACAATGCGTTAATAATGCAGAATAGTTTTAGGTCTTAAAACATGCCTGTTGGTTTGTGCTCTTGATGTTTTCTGGTCTCACCAGGATACCTTGTGTCGTTTGTGGTAATGGTTGAGGTTGACCTGTTAGCCCAGAGAGTCTGGGTGGACCTGGAGGTTGACCTGTTCCTACAGTGTGCAGTTAACCTTGTTTAACTGCTGGGTAGATTTCCTGCGTCACAGCTTCATAGGTGCCTTCAGGCATGAAGCAGGTTGTGTGATGGAGATAATAGCCTGAAAGCTAATATCTGGGCAACAGAAATTTGAAAGGAATAGCTGAGGTTTTTTTGTTTGGTTGGTTTTAATGTGAAATAACTTGCACTGGTAAAGGTAAACTGAAGCAGAACTGATCCTACTCAAGTTCCATTTAGTGCCTCTCTCCTGACAAATGCAGCAGGAGGATTTCTGTCCTCACCTATGCTCTGTGCCAAACTGAAACGACTGCAAGAATTGTATGTAGGTTCAGTGCTCGAGATTTGAGAACCTGGATACAAACATTGCTTTTGACAGCATGGCATCTCTGGGAATGTGTGGACAGGCAGCTGATACATGTACATGCTAGTAACAAAACACTATATTTTTTCCCCCCTTAGCTTCCTTTACCATCTCTCTTCGTACTGTGGACAACATCACAGTTATGATTAAACTGAGACCTGGTGTTTCACAGGGCTGTCAGATTCGTGTAAAATCTTTACCCAGATCTGACCTCAAGATAAAGCCTGGGGAGAATGTAACTTTTACCTTCACTTGTAAAACTCCGGAGGAATATTTCATCATGGAAATTCAGAAAAATATTGGTAAGATGCATGTTTTCAAATTTTTTTCTCCCATGAGAGCTTTCTTCTAGAAAAAAACTGTTTTTTGGGGAGAAGGGGGAGTGGGGGTCCCTGTTACTGTAGTAAGGTATCTCATATAATCTTGGGTAAGAAGAAATCTTTGAATTTTGATAAATAACCTGAAGTACTGAAGTTACAGAAGTTAAAAGAACTCTGCATTTTTATGGCCTGCAGAATGAAAGTTAACTCAGTGGTTTCAGAAGCAGTTAAATGGTAGTTTGTGACATCTGTTGCTTTCTGCCTTCCCTTCTCCCTCAGGTTATGAACCAGTAAAGGAACTTATTTCCTGTCAGAAGCCTCTGAATATTTTTGATGACATATCACCCACGTTATACATTGAACAACTTGATTCAGTCTGTGAGGGCAACAGAAATATTGAAGATAACACACATGTTGCCCTATATTAATTGAATATTATTAAAGCCAAGAACTTGAAAATTTTAGAAGTGTTGGGATAACATTGAACTCAAATGGATGTTTAATTCCAATGTATGCAAGTGTGGCAACATACTCTTTAATGACATGAACGCATACTACTTACCAGCAGCATCGCAGTCTTCGTTTGACATTCAGCCTTTGGCTGTATCCTCATTGTCTGAAGTTGTATTTAAACTCTGATCTAAAGATAGTTGTCTTCATGTTTTGGAGTTTTAATTATATGGTTCATGCAAATAGTAATACTCACAATACTTCATGATCTATTTGTAGGATACCATTGTAGTATTTTTTTTGTCTTTATAAATGGGAAGCTAGGAATAGATTATCAGTATTTCAAGCTGGACAGCCAAAATAAGTACACTTTAATCTGGATTTTTCTAAGACAAATTCCCTAGGCTCTCTCCAGAATACTTAATGGCAGCTGTGATTACTCATCACTTCAGCAAATTCTGGACCCAGGTTATCTGTCAGAGTATCAAGAAAGTGAAGATACAGTTCATGACAAGCAGCAGAAAGTTTCAAGATAAATGATTTGATTGGCATCAAATCAGAATTCTCTGGCTGATATAGGGTAAAATCAGAACCTTCCGTTCTTTGTTCTCTGTCCTATTCGCTAAATACCTTCTCTAACTTCTTCAGTAAACAAAGCAGCAATACGACAGACAATGGCTCCCTTCTATTAGTCAGCCCGACTCATCCCTAGAGCCAGTTTATCCTGTCTACTCTATAGGATAGGAGTCCTGTTTAAAGTTAGTGTTTGACCACATTACAGCAATGTCTTTTTGTGTATGTAGAATGAGAGAAATTAAGTGCAACCTAACAATTGTAAAAATAGCTACAAAGGGGAATGTAGTTAATTCCTCATTTATTTGATGACCTTCCATAGTGTATCCTGACTGTTCTCTCTCTGCGTTTAGACTGTGTATCAGGTCCATGTCCCTTTGGAGATGTCCACCTTTACCCACCAGGACTACCTCGTCTTAACAGGACTTTCATCTGGGATGTGAAAGCCAGTACAAAGGCTGGACTTGAACTGAAATTTGCTACCCCATGGTTAAGACAGATTGAACCAGGAGGCACATGTCCAGACTTCATTAGGTACAATATCAACAGCTGTATTGATACAGCCACAGTCAACATTGGCACCTTCTGCAGAGGTGGCTCAGTGTCTCGGGTCAAACTGCAAGGAGGAGTCATCATGGCTTTGCATCTCCCGTGGAACTCATCTCCCACTACCTCGGGCTTTAACATAGCAAATAGGTCTTCCATAAAAAGTAAGTACAGAATAATTTTTCCTCCCTGTTTTTTTTGCCAGTATAATTGCTTCATGCAGATTGCAGCAAAATTCTCTAAACCTTTGTTTTCAGCTAACCTGCAGTAGCTAGATATTTCCGAAGTCATGCATGCCTGCACCTTTTTTGGTTTTATCATGTGTATGCTTCTATTTATCTGTCTCCACATACTGGCACCATCTTATTAATATATGCACAGAAACTTTGAGAACTGTCGCTTCCCTCCTCCACAGACTTGCTTTCAGTGTCTGGTTTCTGTACTGTTATTCCTAACTTTCTTCTACTTCCTGTTTTCTAAAATGCTTTTTTGTTGTTGTGGGTGTTTTAGTTTGGTATCTATTGCCCTTCTAGGGTCAAAATATCATAGCTTAAACCTAATGATTATGAAAATTGTTGCTGCTTTTGGTGCATGCTTACTCATTTTCAATCTCTTTAAACTTCTTAAAACATAAACATATCTGGTTTGTGATTTTTAAATGTTTTCAACTAGGTAAGACTTTACAGTGTAATTAGAATGAGCTAAGAGAGTTGTTTGCTGCTTGCAATATGTAGTTCTTTTGTTGTTGTTGTGTTTTTTTCTTTTTTTTTAAACAAAACTTCTTTAACTTACTCGAGTCCTCAAATCTATGTTTCTCTTCAGGAGGAGGAAGGGGGAGGGGAAGTGGTGCCGGAAGGCACATGAGTCTGTCTGCTTGCATATAGCTATCTGTTCTAGCCTGCACAGTAACATAAAATATTGTGTAATGAACTTCTTAGAATTCCTGAGATATGTATAATAGTCAGTAGGTGATAGCTGTGTTCTCAAGACAAGGCTCTTAGGGAGATCTGCTTGCCCTTTCCCTGAATTTGGCAATTTTCCCATCAGTTATAGATAGAAACTGATCCAGATCCATATTTCCAAAAAGTTGCCACAGTGGTAAAAATGAGATTTGTAACTCCTCCCCTTGTGTTATACTGCTGAAGCAGTCTGGAAAGTAAGGGATATGGCACCCCCTCATACTCATCATTCTTGGAGTCTTAAAATGGAGTTGTTATCTTTGTGCACAAAACCTCACTTTCTGTCAAGTGCTTGAGATTCATTTAAGCAGAAAGCATGTTACGTGGTCTTTGTGGTTCGCATTAATATTTTATCATGCATATTTGAGGCTCTTTGCTGGTGTACTCTTGTAATATCTCTGAGAACTCCACACTGACTTAAAAGCTCACATCCTTTTTGTTTCATGAAATCCAGTGAAGCAGTACTAACAGAAGCAGTTGTCAAGTTGTATGTTTGCTCCTGTAAATTCAGGACTGGAAGTAGGATCTGTCATTTCCAAAAATATAGGACTGTCTGCCCATACGCTTGGAAGGTAAACCCACTAAGCCAAAAATACGACAGTAATGTATTGCTTACCTTTTTCTGCAGTTGAGGGCAATAGCATCAACTCAAGTATGTGTGTTAGTCTGAGGGTTTTTTTAATAATCTAGCCTGTAGCTGAGGTGGATGATCTCACTGTCAAATAAAAATACTCTACTGCTGCAGTGTTGCATGCATCTGCCAGTAAGCTGCCTTTAATTGCTACTTGTTTTGTATGTTTTTTTCCATGGTCATAGGGTTATGCATTATTGAGTCCACTTTGAAGGAGGAGTCTTCAGTCACCCTCATGTCCCCCAACTATCCACACGGCTTTCCAGAGGATGAGCTCATGACATGGCAGTTTGTTGTTCCATCCAACATGAGAGCAAGTGTTTTTTTCCACAACTACAGTCTCTCCAACTGTGAAAGGAAAGAGGAGAGGGTGGAGTACTATATACCTGGCTCAGTTAGTAATCCAGAGGTGTTTAAGCTGAGCGACAGACAGCCTGCCAATATTGCTGGCAGTTTCAACCTGTCCCTGCAGGGCTGTGATCAGGATGCCCAGAACCCTGGCATCCTCCGTTTGCTTTTCCAAGTCATCGTTCAGCATCCTCAGATTGATGAGAGTAAGTAGTTGTTTACCCATTACATCTCTTTGTGCCTGCTATTTCACTTGCTGTTTCATAGATATAAACTAGCCCTACTGCTTTCGTTTATAAATATCTAGGCTGGGCACCACAAGGAAGAGAAGTGTGTGTGTGTACATTTTATTTTTATATATATAAAATATATATTAAAAAAAAAAAACCTTTGGAGCCTCCTCAAGTTTAAGGAAGTGGGTTGCCAGGCAACACTGACTGAGAGGCCTGTATTATTGTACTGGGTGCCAGCGGCTGTCATGACAGCGAGGTGAGTGGCGATGTTGAAATTGCAAGGCAAAGTAAAAACTCCATTGTAGGTTTTATACTGTATCTTGTAAATGAAGGTTCCTTTCGTGTTCCAGGATACACATTGTATAATCGAAAAGCCCCTTTAACATCTGCAGATTCAGATCTTGCATGCTATATAAAAAAACGTAAGCAACGGGTAGCTTTTCCTTGAGAATACATTCCCTATGTGGGGATTTGATCCAGTTATCATTTAAGAACCTTAACTGCTTGACTGGAAATGCTTACACATCATTGCATGTTTTCTAATACAGAAATCAAGTTCAAGCTTATTCATATGATTTTATTTTCAGCTGTAAGATTCAATATTTTAAAGACCGTTCTTAAAATGTGAACAACCTGCTATGCTTTATAAGCCCAAGTTTTTGCTCTGGACTTTAACAGTTACATTGAGCAAGGTGAACCCTACTGTCATGGCTGGTCAAGATCCAGAGTACGAACTGGTGAAATGAAAGTTTTAGAATTGTTTCTCTTTATACTACTAATGACATCAATACATGCTCTTTCCTTCCTTCCTTCCTTTCCTTCCTTCCTCTGAATTTTGTTTTGTTCTTAGGGAAACCTGAACAACTTCTAGTGTGACTTTTATGCCAATATGATACTTCAATAATAGCATCCCTTACCTATTCACATGTTCTTGTGATTTCTTGCCACTTCTTACTACACTAAGAAGATCAGATTTTATTTTCCAGCTCCCAGACTCAGCCTGGCTTAACACATGCTTCAGCATTTAATATTTAGCACTGATTAAAATGTTTAAACTCTTGCTAAAATAAAATGCAAGAGGAAATGGGCTATATCTTTAATGGATTTTGGTAGTTATATCTTAGACTCAGTATGGAGAATGCCATTTTAGGTGCTGACTGAGCTTTGTATTGCTGGTGAACGCTGTGGTCTTCTGCCATGAGTGACTTGGAGAACTCATTTGCAAAGCACCCTAGAGGAGACTTAAAGATCCTATGAGTTGTTAGACAAAAAAGTGAGACTGGCTTGTGAAACTTCGGTGTTTGAAAAGATGGGATGGGTTTGCTGAAACATGGAGGCTTTGTTTTAACTCCCAAAAATCTTATGGCCACATGCAGTATCAGAGGGTGAATTTAGTGGACAATGTGTTGCCTGTAAGCAAGAGAAGAGTTAGTCTAAGATATGTAGGTCTCGTATACATATAGAACATCGTTTTGACATGAGAAGTGACGTGCTCGTCTCCTAAGCTGTGATAATTTCAAAACTGAAAGTCAGTGTGGGTTGATAGTCCTGGGTAAAGTGCATCCCTGGGAAAAAAAAATGACCTATGCAATGACTTGTAATGCTACAGCACCTATCTAAAAAAAGGAATAAAAGGCCTAGGAGGGCTAGCTAGGTAAAGTTATGAAGTGATTTATCCCCTGACCTTTTAGCTCTGACCTGAGTTTCTGGTGGAGAAGAGTAACCAAGGCACTCCTCTCGCTGGAGGGAAAGGTGGACAGAAGTCCATGCTGCAGGCTGCTGCTGCAGCAGGAGCAAGGTAGAGGCTTTCTAAGTAATTTAGAGGGAATGAAGTTTGCATGACCTGTGCCTTGAAGTCATGTATCCAGAAGGGGCCTGTAGCATCTCAGCAGTCTCATCCATAGTTCTGTGCGTGGCGTGCTTTGCTGTCTAGTCTGGCTCCATTCATGAACAGCAAGTCCTCCTGGATCCAAGGAGGAAAACGTTATGAACCAAATCATGTTTGCTTACATTTATTGTATGTTGTATCTTGGAAGCCAGACAGAGAGAAAACATTGTATTTGGTTAGTCAGCTTTATCTCCCTTCTACTTTGGAAAGCAAAGAGGATTTTTAATATATAATGGTCAGTAGACAAGATGATAATCTTCTTTAAAATAAATAAACAAATAGCAGATTGTCTTTTATTTAATGAAATGAAAGTAATAAAACATTTGGATTTAGGAGAACGTTGATTTCCTAGGGGTTTTAGAGGATTTCATTAATGATTTTAGTTATAATATTTCCATCAAAGATTCAAATATACCTCAGCCCTCAGGCAAGTATTGAAACTTTTATTGGGGGCGGAAAAAAAAAGAAAAACAAAAATATGCTGTCTCTAGTGTGGAAGTTAAATATAATTCTTATTAAAAATTAATTGATATCTGTATATTCTTAAAGCTTCCCAAACATTTGGGTATTCCACAGCTGTCTGTGGTGCTTGTCATTAGATAAGGGGAAAATATAGCTCTTTACAGTCAAAATCACTCTTTGATCTAATGCTATCTATGTTTAGCTGCTGGAAAAATCTCTTGAGAATGAATTTTCTGCAGTGGAAAATCTAGGTTCTGTGCATGGCTGTGGCACTGACTTGGAGATTTCTGCCTGACCTCTTGCTTTTTTGTGTCTGTAGTTTCCCATGCAGGAAAAAGCTATTTTATTCATCTTTTGTTTATGCCATTGAGCTCCACAGCTGATAAAAGAAACAGAAGAGCATGAAGGGTGTGGGTTTGTTTTGTTTTGTTTTGTTTTTTTAATGCTGTCCTTTTGCTGCATCAGAGAGACACATGTGCCTCCTTAATTGCATAAAATGCTGTGTGGATCTGTTAATCTTTCCACATGAAGGATAAACTTTGTAAACTAGGCTACTGCCATAACCTTGGATTTTTCCTCTGGCCTTTCTCCGGACTTGCCCCAGTAGCTCCATGTCTCTCTCACACTGGGGAGCCCAGCACCAGACCCAGTGCTCCAGATGCGGCCTCGGCAGCACAGAACAGAGGAGCAGGATCACCTCCTTCGACCTAGTGCCGACACTGCCTAATGCAGCCCAGGACACTGTTGTCCACCTTTGCTGTGGGGGCACATTGCTGACTCATGGCCAACTGGGTGTCCACCAGGACCTCCAGGTTATTTTGTGCAGAGCCGCTTTCTAGCAGGTCAGCCCCCAGCCTGTACTAGTGCATGGGGTTATCCCTGCCCACGGGCAGGACTTTGCACTTCCCTTTACTGAACTTCATGAGGTTCCTCCCTGCCTGTATCTCCAGCCTGTCAAGGTCCCTCTGAATGGTGACACAATCCTCTGGTGCATCAACCAATCCTCCCAGTTTTGCAAACTTGCTGAGAATGCACTCTGTCCCATCATCCGTGTCATTAATGAAGATGTTAAACAGTTTTGGCCCCAGTATTGACCCCTGGGATATAATATACCACTGTTTTCACTGAAAGAAGCTGAACTTTGTGCTTCTGATTGCAACGCTTTGAGCCCAGCAGTTCAGCCAATTTCCAATCTGCCTCACTGTCCACTTACCTAGGCTGTACTTATCAGTTTGTGAGGATGTTATGGGACAGTGTCAAAGCCTTACTGAAGCGAAGGTAAACAACATCCACTGCTCTCCCCTCATCCACTAAGGCAGCCTTCTCATCCTAGAAGGCTGTCAGGTTGGTTGAGCATGTTTTCACCTTCATAAATCCATGCTGACTACTCCCAATCACCTTGTCCTTCATACTTCTGGAAATGGTTTCCACCATTATCTGTTCCTTTGCCTTCCCAGGGATTGAGGTGATGTATCAAGGCACTTTTTGAGCTGAAGAAAAGCCTTTTCTTTACTCATTGTCACCTGTGGGAGTACAGCCAAATACATCCCTAGAGTATTTGCCATTTTGTAAAGGCGTCAAACATCCAGCTATTTATTCATTAATTTTAGAGCCTGTGGAAAACACTTCCCATAATTGCCCTGTAGTCTTTCCAGGTGCTGGAGAAATGCAAGGGGCTGGAAACATGCCTCCTTCACAAAGATCTTCCTGAGCTGAGTCTCTCTGTTTGAGAGCAGGTGCCAGGCAGGACATTGTCTATGTGAGCCTGGGCACCCTGAAATTGTTGGGTACCTTAGATCTAGTGAGCTGGAACTGTGGTTGCAAGGCTTCCTGCAGCAACCAACCTGTGTGCAGTGGGGTACTTGGAAAGGGGATGCACTACAAGAGAAATCAGTATTAAGAAGGGGGAAGACATTCTTTATTTCTTAAGGTTAACTCTGCTAGCTCCCACATTTGTGTTGTTTGTTTGTTTGTTTGTTTTTAGAGCTGGTCAGAAAATATTTCTGGAAGAACACTTTTGGACAATTAAATGGAAAGGCAGAGTGTTTGTTCAGTCGTTCTGTTAAGGGAAATCAAGCAGACAAGCTAGGCCTGATCCTCAGGCTTCCCACCTGCCTGATGACAGGTGTTCTAGTGGGCTAGAGCAGAGTCTTTTAAAAAACTTCTTTCTGTTTCTTAAAACAGATTTCTCCTTTTCAATTCTGTCTTACGGAAGTCTTCAGTTCGGTTTCCAAGACTCCCCCCCCCCCCCCCCGCCCCAACACAAAAGGTCTTGTGGAAACAAATGCCAGTGCTTGTAGGGTTTCACTGACTGTTCTTAGGAGTGGTGCTTGTTCATTCTTGGTATCTTTGTTTTTAAATATCAAACAAAAAGGGTTTTTGGGAAGCCTCTTTGAAAGCTGTAGTCATAATGACCTTCAGTGCTTTTGCCAATGTAGAATACTTGACATTTTTTCCCCTTTTAAACCATACTGGTGCTTGCATTTAAATTAGCTTTAACTGACTCCAGACAACTGGATGTGCTTAATTACTGACTTCGGGCAACTCTGTTCAGTTTGGCTATAAAAAAAGACCAAGCAACAGAAAGTTATCTGAGATGGAAATCTTGCAAGAAATAGAATAGAAAATTTGAGAAAGGAGAAAGAAATTTCTCAGTTCAACTGTTATGGGATCAATAGAACTGACTTTAAAAGAAATACAAGATGCCTCCCAGGGAAAACAAATTCTAACATGGTGATCTGAACCCTATAATGAGTTCCTTGCATGTTATAGCCTAGCCTATTCAAAAGGGACTAGCATGCTTGTACCCATTATAGCTGAAAAGAGGTAGCAAAATGGCATCTGTATGCACAAAGTCTTGAAACTGTATATTAGAAGGACAGGATATCTCCTGGGTTTGTATTAGATTGATGGAAATAAGCAGTAAATAATGTTTTCTTAGCTAGTACAAAAATAGCTGTAACAGCTGCTCATTTAGTGTAATGAGAAGAGAGAGAGGAAGTTCCACTTCACCCCACAGTTCTTGCTCGTAGTTGCTCTGAGATATTTACATTTTTTTGTTGCAGATGTCACCCATTTGGTTGATCTTAGCAGAGAATGGGATATGACTGTAACGATACACTCCGAAGGGTGGCCCAACTGGAGTCCGTTCATGTCTGAACCAATATGTCTGATCTGTAAGGATCCTCGCACCTGTGATCATGCTTTGACTTTAGTGTCTGGAGCCATCTACAAGATCTCCTTTCTGTGCAAAGACTTGGCCCATCTGAGGATCACAGCTGAAAAAAACATAAGTATGGCGAGAGTGCTTTTACACTGTTTCTTAGAGAATGCTTTTGTATGCTTTTCCCTGATGATCAGCCAGACCTTGTCTCTTGCTTCCGCTTTAAATAGAGCGTAGTTGGAAATTGGTCCATGTTGTTCACTACACTATTGTACCTTTAAAAGAGAAACAGCATAGTTGTTCTTAGAAAGGAAATGATAGCATGCCTGTAAGAATCTTCTTGCTAAAAATTACAAAATATGGAAACAGAACAGGAGAGCCATATATTTGCCCATTAAAATGCAGGTTCAGGGCTGCCATCAGGAAAGTGTCTTATGCTATTTGCATGTTCGTTTGGCATAGCTTTTCCCAAACACTTTCAAATACTTGTAGAGGAAGAGTTTTAAATTGTATATCTGGACTTTAACTACATTCCTTAACTGGTCTGCAGCGGTGTCCCAATAAGCAGATGATATAGCAAAAGTAATATGAGTGAGGAATTTTGCATACATTTATACTTGTAGTTTTCCTTGGCGTCCTGCAGTATTTTAAGGAAAGCTCTTAAACTATGGTTAATACCTATTTTAGTAATTGTCACTGCAAGAGGGGGGAAAAAAGTCTATGGCGGTGCCTTCAGATGAATGTGTTCCTTCTCAGGTAAATGTTTATCTGGGTTTGACACACACAAGTGACAGAACTCTCTGTGTACACTCTGGTACACAGGAAAACTTGGTTTTCCTAGGTATTTTCTCTACAAGAAAATTAAAACTGTGCGACTTGTTTTTGTGATTGCAGGCTGTGTTGATTTTTGGCGGTGTCAAAGGAAGATCTATGCCCTTTCAGTGCCCAAGGCTATTACCCAATTGCCCATTCGACTGCATAAGTTTATTTGGAAGCTCTTGGCTCCGGAACTAATCAATGTAGAAATTATGTCTCCGACCTTGAAACTTCAGCAACACGTCCCAGAGCAGAGGTGCAACACAAGCTACAGTTACAGCATCATTAGTGCCACTCCAGAGAGGGATTTAAATGTTGGTATATTCTGTCCTGGTGGATCTATTGAAAAGATTCAGATGAGGAACAATGTTACCATATCCTTAAAAACATTTGGTAAAGGATTCTTCAATGAGTCTAATCATCAGGATCTGAAAATGTCTTTTGTGCAACATATTAAAGGTAAGGTAGTGTTTTGTACCCCTTTCCCCACTGTCATATCTTTCAATACATTTATTAATACACATATGAATAAACAGAAATAAGAGTTCAATTCTGTAGCTTCTAGGCCTGGTGTGATTACTTGGACAAATCTTTATTTGAATCAGTGGCATTGTTTATTTCTTGAAAAAATAAAAAAACTTTGTTTTTTCCTACCTAACAGAAGGTAGGTAGGTGGTCGTGGGAAATTCTGCAGATAAGTCTGTGCTAGCTGTGAAAATTACTGATGTGAAAGAGGTGGTAGGTGACTTGTATTGCTGGTACTGAGATGCCATTGACTGTATAAATTTGCTGGTTGCAGGTGTAAGTGATGCATTTTTGTTACGGAGGAGAAAGGCTAGATAATTTTGCCTGCTGAAAGAGAAAGCTGCTTTTTTTTTTTTTTTTTTTTTTTTTTCCCCCCCCAAGTATTGAAACTAAGTGCGTTTTCATTCCTGTATTCTTTTCCTTTACTACAGACGAATGTACTTTCACTGTGAGTCCAGGCCCAAAAGCTAGACTTTACTTACAGACTCCCAACTGGCCTTACGGTCTACCTCCTTATGTCTCTATATCATGGTACATCACGGTGCCCAGTAAGCAAGTTGCTCGCCTGGGGTTCTCAAAGGACCGCATGGGCATTGCTTGCGAGACAGGACGTGCTTATGTCAACATACAGGAACAGAAACTCGGGGCAGAAGAAACTGTGCGCCGGGAGGATGAGCTTCTGCCTGAGCCCCTAGATATGTACCACAGCTTCTGGGTAAACATCTCTAACTGTAAACCTGTGGATAAGATGCATTTGACCTTACCATTCTGGGTGACTTTTGCTGAAAAAAAGATAGGTGAGTCCTGTAAAGTTGTGGTGGTTTGTTTCCCACTTGATTCCTTTCTTTCCATTTGTGAGAACAATAATGCATGCTGGTCTGCTGCATGCCTTGGGATTTTACATCTTCATGAGTGTGTTTTATGAGATCCCTGCCTTCTGAAACACCTGTTTCTCAAAAACCTCCTTGAGTTACAGATGAGTACTTTTAGAGGCTGGGAAGAAAGATATTTTTTCATATGTCTTTTGAATTTGGAGAAGGGGGGGATTTTGGTTTGTGACATTATTTATTTATTTATTTTTGCTTTTTCTATTAGAGATAACAGCCAGAAGGATCAAGTGATGTTTTACCCTCTCAAGGTCACAGACCTGGTGAATGACTTGGGATTTGATTGTGCAAACTTATTCCTCCAAGTAGTCTTTACTTAATGTTAGCAGTTCCATTAGTTTCAGTGTTCACACGAGTATGAAATAATCCTTTGGGCAGGTCTGACCATTTAGTGGGGAGCACCCTGACTACTAACAGCAAAATCTGTATTCTTGTCTTTTCATCTCCCTGAAACGCAAGTTGTTTAAAAAGGAATTTTTAGGGTAGGCTTTGCTCAGACCATGTAATTTGCTTCAGATTTGTCAATAATTTAGGTATGCAAGCAGTTCCCATTTTCCTCTTTGGGAGTCTGCTCCTGTCTGTAGAAGTATTGGCTACACAGGCTAGAGCAGAAACAGTATCAAATTAGTGGGTTTTTTGTTTGTTTTTTTTTGTTTTTTTTTGTAATCTCTGTGTGTATTTTAAACATGCAGCATTTCTCTCTTTGCTCATACATGGACTTTCCTGATGGATTTTATGACCCCTAGTTGTGTTGGCTTGGGGTTTCCTTTTATATCTCTCAGAAGAAATTTGTACTGGTGGAAGGTTGGTGAAATGTAACTACTTTCTTTACTGAATCCTTGTCTCTCTCTCCCAACACTTTACTATTTCTTGCCTATCCAGCCAGAGGCATGTGAGACATCTGAGGTAAGTTTAACTGTATTGAATTCTTACACCAAGGGCTTATAGCTTTTTATTTTTATTTATTTAATTTTTTTGGCTGTGTTCCTTCTCTGGCAGCAGGAGTTCCTCCTCAAACAGTAAGCAGCATGTCTTTGCTCAGCCGTAAACTGCTTAAAAGTGGCTTGTGTACCCGTAGGTGAGCACAGTTTAGGAACTCCTGCTTGGCACACAGCTAGTGCTCTTAGAAATCTTGGAAAGATTCAAATCCAACTGGCTTTTAGAAGAAAGCTCAATATTTTCTACATCTCGCTCAGTGTTATTGTACTTTATTGTCTGCTTGTAGATCTAGCGGTGATAATTGCTGTGGTGTCTGGGGCTGGACTACTTGTGGCTATTGGACTGACCGTGTACTGCGTTAGGAAGAAGTAAGTTCATAATTCAGCATCTGTAACAGCAGTTCAATAAGACATTTCTGGAGAGCCGCTGGGCCCTCTTTATTTCAAATGTTGATACAGATTCTTAGAACAAGGGTCTGAAGCATAAGGTAGGCAATACACTGAGGGTTAAAGTAAAGTGACTCCAAGAATGCTGCTCTGCTCCAAATTGCTTGGCTTTAATAGTGAGCTTTTGCATTAGTGTGGGCTTCTGGTTATACTGAAAGTAAGGTATTGGTTGGATTTAATCAGTGGTTGCTATGAAATGAAATTGCAGTGAATGTGGTTGCTCTGCCTATGACTATAAAAGACTGTGTAAAAAAGCTTTAAACTCACTTTACTGGTGTCTCAAAATTAGCCAAGCTTATGCATCACTGCTTTGAGACAGAGTCCCTAAATTGATTCCAAATCATTAAATTAAGACTTTTTTTCTAAAGAGTATATCATGTTTTATTCCTCACGGTCAGAGGAATTTTATTTTCTGAGGATGGACCAAAGTGACAACCTCTTTATTACATGCCTGTAGAATGGCAGAGAAAAGTCAGACACAACAAGAGCTATTTTTCTTCAAGACAACCTGTAGCAATTTATTCTGGGGTTTGCACACCAAATAGGAGCACTTTTTAAAGACAGATGAGCCCTTTGGGAGAAAACTAGATTGTGCAAAGGAAACATACATAGCATTACTCATACAAGGAGAGTTTGAAGCCATCGATAGCTTGGGGTTTCTGATACACGTATGCTCAGTGCTGGCAGAGTAATTGGGTCCTGGAGCTATAAAGCTGGGACAAAGTTGTCTAATATGTTGACTAGAGCTTTGTAAGCATACATCTCTGCCACTCAGGAAAGACTTTGGAAATACAAGCTTAATCTTTAGCTTAGCCTTTGCTCTTTCCACCTTGTGATGGTCACATCAGAAACAGAAAAAGTTAATTTGACTTTTGTAAGCGGATCCAGCTTAGTTTACTTGTCTTGAGCAACAGTCAGCCTCATTTTGTGAGGGTCTGATGGCGATTAGGTCCAGTTAATACCTGTGGATGTTAAGAGCCTCCGTGCACAGCACAGTTGGGACCCCTGAACTTGGGAGATTGCTGGAGTTGATCTTGCAAACTCCAAAGTCAGTAGAACAGAAATAGGGAACTGAATACTGAAAAGTTATTTTCTGTTTTTTTGTTTGTTTGTTTAAAAAAGGTGCTGTATTTGGAAAGCATGTCTAGATTCGAGAAGTATTTTTCCTAAAATTGCAAGTGTAGCCTTCAATCCAGGTAGACTGTCTAATACTGAGAAGCTGAAATGGATAAATAGAAGTTGTCATTATCTAGTTTAAATGCCCCAGCCATGTATTCTTTCTGACCTGTTGATTTCAACTTTAAAACAGGAAGAAGAAAAGCCAGAATCCTATGGTGGGAGTATACAATACTAATGTGAATACCGAGATGCCTGGAAAACAAGGTTTATTTAAAAAAGGGAGGAAAAACAATGAATCTCATGTTTATGCAGTGATTGATGATGCTATGGTCTATGGGCACTTACTGAAGGAATCCAATGGCTCAGTCGCTCCAGAAGTTGATGTGTACCGGCCTTTTGATGGTCCCATTGGTAGCTTGCCACCTTCTCCACCTCCTTTGTCTTTCAGAAAAGACATTAAACTCTCTTCTAGCGTAGAGGAACCTCCGCTTCTGACAGAAACAGATCATGATGCTTACACATTTGCTCATCAGAAAACAGGGGAATCGGAGAACAATGGAGATGCAAATGAAAAGAATAATGGAGATGCAAGCATATCTTTGCTGGAGAATAAGGAACAGGATGGTTTAGAGGAATAATTTTATACAGAGTATAGCCGTTTCCTGTGGAAATACAGGGGACCTGTATGGACAAGGGTCTTGGCGGGGGGTGAGGGGGGAGGGAAGAGGAGGAATATTATTTAAGTGTGTTTTTTATATTGTTTTTGTTATTGTTTTAACTTCAGCTGCTGGTAGATTCCAATTTTAAAGTGAATATCTAGCAAACTCAAAAACAGTAGATGCTCTCCAGGAATGTATGCACTTTCACTTGTGAAAGAGATGGCAAAGGTACACTCCTTTTTGTTTTGTTTTGTTTTGTTTTTTAATTTTCAAGACATCAGGAAAATGGATTCCTAACAGTACCAGGTTAAAACTGCGGCAATAAATAGAAGGGAAGGAGTATTTTGTCCAGTATTTCTTCTTCTCTCACAAGTGATTTGTCCTATGTGTAGGCTGATGACTTTTTGAAGGCATAGGCCACATCCCTGGTTCAAGGCAGCTCCAGATTGCATAGATGTTGGCTCCTTTTCCTAGTCTCTGAGCACAGGAGGGGACGTTGAATGCCATTTCCACCACTTGCTTCTTGAAAGTTCACATTTAGCATGCTGGTGGCTATGCAAATGTAGTGAAAGATCCTGTATGCTGCCTGAAAGAGTCCTGTTTATGTAAATCATTGTGAATACTTGAGCTCATGCTCTTCTAGTTCAGAAGTAAAGTTACAGGTGTTTTTCTCTAATTTCCAACTGGTGTTAAAATACTTCCATAGCACTGTGTGAACCTATACAAAATACTCTTTGCTTTTCTTTTTTACAAAAACTGTTTTGAAAGCCTAAAACAATTTGCACTCCTGTTCAGATGCCTGTAGTGTTCACATTTTACTAATATCTTGCCCCTTTTGGTCCCAGATAAGTGTGAGGATGCAATGAAGAAATAATGATGTGGTGATCCAGTTGCTTAATAATGCTTTGCACTTGGCCTGTAAGAGATGCTGTCTTATTAAGTAAAGGATAAAAAAGAGGCAAAGAAAATGCATTCTGTTTTCAGCAGACAGTTTCTCTGGAGTGCAAGATATATGAGTGAATCCATAAGGAAAGCCTTTTTCTTTTGGTCAACAGGTTGACTTTAACAACCATGTTGAAATGAAGGTGGAGATCAACTCTTGTTTTGTGGTGCAACTTTACTTCTCCATGATCTAATTGCCTTTAAAAACTACCTCTTAAAAACAGGAAAATAATATGGTTCACTTAAGTGCTGTAGTTAGAACGTCCCTCAGTTTCTGTGCCTTCTAGAGCTTGAGGGTCAATCTTCATGCATCAGAGGACTAAGGGTATATGAATTAAATTGCCTTTTGTATACAGACGTCTGGCCTGTCTAGGTGTGCAGTTAGTGAGGATGTTTGCAGTTTTGTGTGCATCACTAGCCAACCTGGGGAGTTCTCTCTGAATGTCTTACCCTCACTGTTTCTTGTCTAATAATACCGAGTGCCTTCTAATTTATAGACAGTGTTGTGTATCTTGCATGCAATAATATTAGATATAATAATGTCTAAAATGAAAATGTCTGTAATAGAAACGTTACTGTTTACATCAAAAGAAATATGGCTTTCTCCCTCTTAACTAAGTTGGCATTGCAAATTAACTATTTATGCACTCAATTCTGTATGTGTAATAGTATATACCATTATCACACTGATTGTTATACTGGTTCCAAGCAGTATGTCATATCTGACTCAGTTTCCTGTAGCATATAGCAAGACCTGTGCCAGCTAAAAGTGCATTTTAACTGTTTTGTGTATTTTTGTGCTTACATTTAGCATTTTAATATACAAGTGTGTGTTCCTAGATCTCTGGCTAGTCATTGGGATCACATATTTCAAAGTGTACCAGAGTATTTTAATGTGATTTGAGAACTTGATTTCTGCAATACCGATGACTATTTTTCTCAGGTAACTGAATTGCCACAGTACATTTCATCAGAGTAGTCCAGTTGTGCATTCATCTGGTCAATATTTATCTCTTCTCTTTTCTTGAAAAGGAATGAGAAGTTCATTAAAGAAATTCAAAGCTGTCTCATCCTCTAGCTCAGTTTCTGCAGTTGCTTTTCTGCCAAATCTTTTAAGTTCATGTTCTTGCTAACTAACTGAAGAGAATGTAATAGAGTTCAGGCTTTTGCTCACAACCTCTCAATTTTTGAAGGAAAGATATGATGCTTGTTGATTGTTTGTTTGTTTTAACTCAGCTTTTGATATGGCAATATAAACCTTCGTTTACAGTTGTTTTCTATCTGAGGTTGACTTTCACTATGCTTACTTGGGTATGCCTAGGATAAGGGTTCAGACTAAATTCCAGTTTCATTTTTCATGAAGAGAAAGTTTCTACTTAAATATTTTTTAAATAAAATGTAACTATACTACCAGCTGGAGTGATTACTGTCTCATAAATGTGTGTATGTGTATAAATATGTGCATTATATGAGTGGAGTTAAATATTGAGAACCTCCATATCTTCTGATCGTCTTGGAATGATCCCTCAAGCATTTCCCAATGAATGGTCTCTGCAGTCCAACCAGCTTGTGGATTTAGGTTTCTACATAAAAACAACATAGACTGGAGCAATCAGAGGAATCTAGTAAAGGAATCTGGTGCTTCAGAATATTCTAGTGGCGCTTGGAAATCCTATGAAGCAGGGAAGCTTCCTGTAGGATTTCCAGAACAAGTCTCCTTTTAGAGAAAAGAGGGAGGGGTAACTCCATCAGCTAATATATACATGCCCAACTCTGCAGACCTCATGCTGGGAAAACTTGTACAGATTTTAAGGAGAGCCTTGCCTCCCTGTGGAATATAGAATCAGCCTCCAGTATTTTGATGCCTGACTGCCCGTAGCGACGGCAGCATCCTAGACAACAGGAATGGGTTTCTGGAGGACCTAGTTCACAGTGAGACCATTCTGTGGACTGGACATGTCATGGTTTGCTTGCTGCGTAGGCAAAAATATGGTATTAATTGCTGTTTTTAAAGGAGTGTGTTTAGATTCTTGGGGAGAAGCATTATAAAATATCTGTAGCTTCCTATATGACAATGAATGGTCCTGCAGCTTATTGGTAAGATCATAATGTCTCTAATTTATTCGAGCCTAACTGACATAAAAAATTGAATTCCAAATTAATTTCTTTTCAGGGATAATAGCACAAAAGTACAGTTTATTACTAGTGTTTCAGGCCAGAAGAGAGCTTTATGAAAATGTATGAACCTCTTTGTTTCTAAATTAAAGTGCAGGGAATCTGTATGTATAGCTGCTTCTTTATTTGCTTCTCTTATAATTTTGAAGCAAATTTCATGCACACGGACAGTAGTGCTTGAAACCTCACTACTTTTGAGGATTTCAGTGATCTTTGGGAATGCATCTTAGGCTGAATTAGTCAGATCAACTCTTGGAAAGCATCGGATATTGAGCAAGGATTGGCCAGTCTCTGGGCCCCCTCTGAAATCGCCGCTGAATATGAGTGTAAATGGAGATACTCAGTCGTTTGGATGTTGACTGAGATTGTGCCATCCTGGAGCAGCTCCTATGCAATGGTCTTTATCTAAAGATAAAAATTTCTAATTTCAATTAATCATTGAGAGGTAAGTGTCCATAGAAGGAGAGCATTTTGTAACCTCCTGGCCAGACTGTAATTTTCTTTTGAAGAGCAAAGAGAAACAGAGACTCTCTTCCTGAGAGTGGTAAAGTTGGAGGGATAAATACTTTTTGCTTCTTAGGCTTGATACTATGAGGTGCTTGAAAATCCTTATGTAGCAGAATGCTCAAAAATGGCTTTATTTTAAGCATGTGAATAGTCCTACTGCAATCTCAAGATAAATCAGGAGCCAAGCTACTATGTATTGGATTAGAGTGAAAGTTGCAGAGCAACATTAAGAAATGAGAAGGGGTTTTGTTGTGGACACCAGAATAACATTTAGACCTCAGCTCCTTGACCAAAGAAAAAAACTCATGCTACTATGAAGAAACTGTATCCTGGGATACTTGTAGGTCTGACAGAATAATTTTTAGTATCTGAATGTTGTGGGGGGATAGGGACAAGGAGGAAGCAAAGTGCTGAATAACCTGATCTGTGTATGCATCTTCACCAGCTGGTGTCTAAAGGCAGGCTGTAGTATACAGAAAGGTGGGAGTAAAACTGCACCCTCCCCCCCCCCCCCCACAAAAAAAAGACCTCTGAGGCTGGAAACTTAAAAATTCATAGAGATTCATTCCTTTAGTATTAATGTTTTTCTACATGTAGCTTAGTGATAGCTTCCCAACAAGTAAGTAAGTGAGAGTTACGTGTTTTTCTTTGAAATGCAGGAATTCTGGTGTGAACAAGCAATCCACCTTGGAGGAAGGGACAGTCCTGTTACAGGGATTACAGACTTCTAGCATGTTGTTCTGTCAACGTAAATGAAGCATGGCAAATTGTTGCAATTAGCAACTGTCTTAATATAATAAAAGTTGTTTTCATAGCTGGGGCTGCATCTGTCTTATATTAAAGAACGCCCATCCAACCATGTACAAGAAACTTCAAAGAAAGAAGGAACTCCTTGGTTTCTTTTAATACTTTTTTTTTTTTTTTTTTTTTTTTTTAATATCCTGGTACAACAATGCCTTAACAACTTAAAACTGTAGGAGAGGAGTACCATGACACATCCTGTCAAAGATGCTTTAGCAGAGCAATATTCCACCATCTTCTTAGACAAGAGACCAGAAAAATGGCATCATTTCTCTGACAGGTGTCTCTCAGAGGAAAACAGGGGGAAAGCTCTGGCAATGTCCTGTCGTCTTTGTGGCAAAACAATTTTATTTTTTCTATTTGGGAAAAATTTGATTTTCAGAATGTATTATTTTAAAAGTTACCAAAACAGTGTTCAATGTAAAGCATGCTCTCCCCTGCCCTTTTTATTTTTTTTAATTTTGCTTCAGAACGAAGCTGAACTTTGAAGTTATTCACCAAAGAAAACATCTGTCTGATGCACACATGCCAATGCATGACGAAGCGACTGGGGGCCTGCCAGAGGAGCAGAGGTGAGTGCCCCGTGCCTCTTCCTGAATGCACCTTTCTGCATATCCCATCAAGGGAAGGGTGAAAGGGAGCACGGGAGGGACGCGGTCTGCTACATGGGACTGGCGTCGTGGGGAGCTGGGCCCTAGCGAGCAAAAGGTGTTTACAGGTCTCCTGGATGCGTTTTGTATCTTCTGGAGGCTTTTTGTTCTGAGGTTCACGTGTTTGGAACATAGAAAACAAGAGGGAAAGCTTGTAAAAGGTAGAAAAGTGGCTTTAGGATACATCAGAGACCCCATAACAGCTTTGACCTTCCTGCTGTTTTTCCTAGCAAGGGTTGAGTATTAGTTTTTATCCCAATGTGTGCACAGTCACAGCCCCTCCGCAGAAGGAGCTGAAAGCTGTGGATGGCCTCGGGCTGCACAAAGCCCTGTTGCTCAATCCTGAAACAGTTTTCCAGCTGAGACACGTTCTGCCTGGCATGTCTCCATCCGTCAGCTAAGGCAGTGCCTCTGCTGCTAAATGCGACTTTTTCCTTCTGAAAAGTAAATTGCATGAAGTTGTGACTGGTCTTAGGCCTCCTGATAAATGGGAATGTTGGAGCTCTACTTGAGGCTTTTGTCACTGCTGTAGCGATGACTCCTGTTAACCTTTTTCCTGATATTTGTCAAAGGCCCTTGGAGAGATGGGTACTAATTTCAGAATATTATTCAAGACCACTGCAGGCTCTGTCCTAGATGCTTGCTGAGGTAAGAAACGCTATGTCCTGCAGTGGAGGCCTTTTTGCTGTTTGGGTAAATATTGGGAGAGTTGAGATGAAATTTCCATTTTAGGATGATATCTTTTCAAATGAAATAGCAACCTGTTGGGGTCCTCTCAGGAACCCTGGGCACGTTTCCACCTGAAGGTGGTCTTAGGATATACTGAACCTTTGCTTCTTGCCACTACAGTAAAAGTATCGTTCCCTTCGATCTTTATCTTAAGGACCGAAACACTACAGACAGAACCTGTACAGACAGATTCCTCATTAAATAAGATTTAACCACTGCAAGACATCTGTTAAGTACTTGGATATAAATCTAGTTTTCTCTGTGGAAGACCTTGGCCCTCAAGTTAGATTCACCTCATGGTCTCAAGAGTATGAACAGATCCCTGAGCCAAATTGTTTTAGCATCTGCTTCAAATCCATCACTGCAAATGCTTTTTATTTATAAGTACCTTCTTAAGGAAAAAGAGAAGCAAATTAATGGTATATTTCTCTTCTTAAAGTGCTACTTGTATTTAATTGCTGGATCTTGGGGGGGGAACCCTGAAAACAAATTTGCATAAATGTTGTTCCATAACAAAGAGTTAACTATGAAGCTAAATAGTCACTTCTATCTAGATGAAAATGACTGCTGTACAGTTTAAGCAGAAAAGTATAGTTTTGTTCATGCCAGACTGCACACCTGTGCTCCAGGGCATGATTGCATGAGACTTTCAACTTGCGAGACCTGCCGCATCCACCAGTGCATTATTATGCCATAGATATTTAGAAACTTTTGAAGTTCTGCTACTTAGAAAAATAATGCGACTTCTCATCTCTTCAAAAGTGAAGAGTTGACAGATAAATGTTGGGATGTTCTTGTATAAGAAGAATTAAGATTTGTGCAAACCCAAGAGCTTGAATCTTTATAAGTTTTGCATTTCCAAAGTAAATTAAAACATTCCACTTCCTGTAAAATCAAGCCTGTTTAGAAATTTGGTAATTACTTTCACAGATAAATTCTTTATTTATTCAAAAGATTGAAAAGGTTCATACTTTTTCCTTTCATCCATTTCCTTAAGTTAATGGGAGTGGGGCTGGCTCTTTATTTAATAAGCGGCAAACTTTAAAAAGTGAGCAAAGACGTAACGATATCTTCTAGTGTGATTGCCGTATTAGCATTTTGTAGCTAATTTAGACTTTTAGAACAATTAAAAAAAGAAAAAAAAAGCAGCAAGCCATTACATTTTCCTTTCAAATTTCTATTCTTCAGGTTAATGGAGAAAAGTTTCCAAACATCTTAAACTGACCTAACGAAAGTCGCAGGTTCATGCACATATCCAATATCCCAGAAGACAAAATCTAATGTTATTTCCTTTCTTAGCTCATTTTCTTCAGATGTTTGACATTTACTATGTATTTGTGTATTTTGATTTTAGATTTTTGGCTGATCAGTTCTGGAGATCACACTCCTACACATTTTTCTTAGGTTTTCTTGGTCACCAGACTGAGTCAAAGGATCAGACGCAGCTTCAGCTGAAAGGAGATGCTGAATTTCTGTGAGGATGCTTCCTTATACAACTTCTGGGAAATTAAAAATGTGAGCAATCTGTGTTTAGGTTATAGCTGGAAATAAGACAACTCAACCTAGCAATGTTGAACTGTATGTCAGGTAAGTTTCTCCAAGTACTTAGTTATTGACTGGAAGGCAAATTTTGTCATCATCCCCCGTTCTGCTCCTACTCCTCTGTCCTGTAGTTTCACATCTTCTCTTCCTCTCCTCCCATACTCCCTAGTCAGCTTAATTCAAACTGGAAGTCAACCGACACCACTTTTCTGGTGAATTTTGTTCTCCGTGAGGTTTACACTCAGATAGAAATACTGGAGTGAAATAACTTTTAACCTCTGGCTATAGTGTATTTCTTATCCCAGCCACACCTGAACCTCCTTGATTTAACTGAATTAAATGTCTCTGCTGACTCCCTCCCTCCCTCCCTCCCTGCTGGAGGGATTACAGCAAGGGAGTTGGATGAGATTTTCAACAGTGGGCTTCCCACGTTTTGCTGACACAAATGCACTTCAGAGTTGAATGAATTGATAGCTCTTGAAGTTATTGTTTGCCTTTAATTTCAAGTAGCTGCAGAATTCTTTGGAAGAACATTAATACAGGTAGGAGAGACTCAGATTATTCTGGAAGCTCTCACTTCTCTTCACTTGAATGACCTCCTCTATGAGTAATACCTAATTAGACACCAGATTAGATGGAAACGTGCAGAACAATAACCCAGGCCCATGAATGGTGCTATGAATCATGTAACCTCTTTCCAAGATGAGCTTTACAAAATCTGTAATTGCTTCACTAACATTTACAATAGCAAAAATGTCTCCACAATTTACATTTTGCGTTAAGTGGTGCAGCGGTGATGACTTGTGGCTTTTGGTCACCAATGAACAAAATAGAAGATCTGTTCCCCTTCCTGCTACCTTGAAGTACAAAAAGATAATGAAAATGCATTGCTATCCTTTTGAATTGTTATGTTTTGAGGTTCAGATACCAATTGTAACTTCTAATCATTAAGGTGAAACTTATCCTTTATTTTGAGGGTGGGTGTTTTCCTGTATCCTAAGCCTAGGCTAGGCTTTAAGCTTGTCCTCACCCTGCAGGTGCTGCCCCATTCCCACTGAAGTCAGGGAGATCACCACCACCTATAAAGTGAGCGAGATGTGTCCGTAGCCCCACAGGCTCCTTCCCACAGCACAGAGACCATTTTCAGTAATTTCCTTGACTTATTTCTAACAGTGGAAATGAGGTGTTAGAGCCACCTGACTGATGTGGAAGCAGTGGACAGACTTCAAATTTTGAAACTCCCCACAGGGTGTGTGTGGGGGTGGGATTGCGTCTCTGAAAACGAAGCTCCTATAGGAGCTGAACTTCCAAATGATTTCCTCTGTGCCATGGGCAGTTTCTGATCAATATGCTTGGATAACTAGGTTTCAAAGAGGTGCTGCAAAAACAAAGGGAGATGGTTATTGAATGTGGCAAGCTGTCGGTGATGGTGGGTATATTTGTTTTCCTGACACTCAGTGGTTATGGCTTGGATCCAGCTCAGACATTTTTTTTAACTTTAACTCATATTTAGGTATTTATTATTGTTAACTAATAATCAATGCAGAAATTTGCTTTGGCTCACATGACCATGGTGAGGATGCGGAGACACAGAAGACGACTCCCTTTCTGAGCACTCCTTGCTGCAGCAGGAGCTGTGCATAAAGCTTTTTGTATTCCTGGATCGCAACCACCCACCTTTCTTGCCAATGTCCTGGAGATGCAACGGGGTGGTTAAGCAGAGTGTGCTGTGCTTTCAGGGGTGATAAGTACTGAGCATGCTGCCCCTGGGCCCTCCTGAGCCAGCTCGTGTGCATGCACTGCCTCTGCAAGATATTGGTCAGCCTCTCTGCCTTGACTTTTTACACAGGGGGCTCTGCAAGGGGCTGCTCATGCAGTTGCTTTTGATGATGTTAGTTCAAGCTACCACCCGTCTGCCCACTGGGTCTCCACTCCCAGTCATGGTGTTCGGTTAAATAGCTTGCAGCACCATCCTCTTCCAGCAAAACATCTTTAGATATCTTTATACAGCAGTAGGAGCATAAGATTTTACCTTTGTAGGCATTGATTGTAGACCTTACCTAAAAAAAGAAAAAGAGCCAGCCTTTTCCCTGGGAGAAAGGAAGCATTTTGCCACTTGCTCTGAAATGCATCAAGTTTTCATTGACAAGTGATTACTCATAGTGAATATGCTTATCCGTGCTCAGACTTATTTATAACCCACGCTGGGGCTGATTGTTTCGAAGCAGAGAATGACTTGTTTTGTGATTAATAACTCTGCGTTGAATAACTGCCATCGTGCAGCCATGTCTGTAAGACTTGGCCCTCTTTTGCAGCAGCACGATGGGGATCAAGCACCACGTCGGCCCCAGGAGCCAACCCGTGGGGCCATGGCCACGTTCCCCAAGCAAGTCCCTGCCTGATGCGTTCCCTTGGTGCTGGCCCCCAAATCTCAGTCTGAATTGGAGGCCACTGTGTGAACTGCAGCCAAGATACTGGTGAAATCTAGGTCACAGCTCGAGGAAACGTGGGAGGGAGAAGGAGCTCTCCTGCTAATGGCCATATAGGGAGGGTGTGCTTGTGCCTGGTTACTTACATTTCACCTTCTTCCAAAAAACCGCTGCTATAGTAGCACTTGCTGCTGTTTTACTGCATGCATAACAGCAGCGCTACGTACCAAGCCTGCTATGAAATTACTAGTATTGCTAACACGGGATGATATAATGCAAGAAGAGTGTTGAATCAGGATTTCCAGGCAAGCTTAATTTTCACATTTTCCTGATTTTTATGGGCCTGGGCTTTACAGCCTTGCTATGTCTTAACTTGTGTATGTGCACCTCTGATCGTGCAGGATTCGAACCTGAAGTCCTACAGCTGTAATGTTCATAATACTCGAGTGCCCTTTGCGTTACAAACAGCCCTAACAGAGAGGAGGAGGGCAGGACGGCGCCAGCTGCCGGGGTTATTGCGGCTGCCCTGCGGACCCGCTCCCTGCGTGCGCTCTGCGTTAGCGCAGGGTGCGGAGGAGCCTTCCCTTCTCCGAGCCCGGGCCTTTAAACCAGCCTCTCAGCGCTGCTCACGCAGGGCGTGTGACTTTCCTGACAGAGGCATAAAACAGCATTCGTGTTTCTGGGGTGTTACCATGGAGAAGGGCTGGAAAGTAGATGTCGCGACTGAGCAGCCTTCAAAATTTCCCCGCCGGCTTTACGATGCAGCAGAAGTCTGTTCTGCATCAACATGCTGTCAACGTGGTTGGTCTTATATAATGCATTAACGATTCCCCAGCCAGCCGGGAGCCTGTATGTGAGATGGGCAGGGGCGAGGGAGGCGCTGTGTTGCTGTCGCCCTGGCCCGTTTTCCCTACCTGTGGAGGCCTGGATTTAACCGAGGGCTTAGCTCTTGGAGGAAGGGTTGCTTGAGACTCCAGACTCGTGTAATTCCTGTTTTCTGAAATCCCAGTTCTGCTTTCGTACACCTCAGCACTACACTAAATATCACAGCTTGTGACATGCCACGGAGCTGCAGCAGAGGAGATAGTGGGAGAGCTGCAAAATATGACACATGCAGATGAGATTTGACATGATGCAATTCCCATGGAGGGGGAGCTGATAAACAGGCTGGGAAGTTGTTGGATTCTGGGTTTTGGGTTTTGTTTTTTGGTTTTTATAGAGAATTTTAATGCAACTTTAAGTTTCTCTGCCTGAAACAACCAAGTTTAATACCCAAGGTGTCTGAATTCAGGGCACTGAGGAAGAGGAAGGAGACCAGGAAATGTTATCCTCAGCCCCACAGGCTGAAACTGGTTCTTCAGGTCCCCGGTCACAGAGGATGAATGAGAGGAGGGGTGATCACAAGATGACATTTCAGGACCCCAAGCACTGTCCTGAGCTCTGCCTCAGACCTTTGTATGAGCTAGGGCAAAGATAACTGCCTTCTGCCTGTGTCGTTCTGCCCCAGAAGCAGAGGGAAGGAAGTGGATTGAATTTTTTTTGCGGCTTGAGGCCACATCTCTGCTGCAGGGTTTTCAGCAGTGATCAGTTTGCTCTACCATGCAAGAACTGGTAAAGGAAGAAACAAACTGGCAGATGTCCGAAGAGGTCCTGGCAGCATGTGGATGCCTCCTTCATTCCACAAGACAGAGCAGGAGCAAAAAAAACTGTCTTGCCCTTGATGTAGCCAGTTCCTGAAATTCAAGATCATGATTCTCAATAGACCTCCAGGGTCATTCAGGCCCCCTGACTGTCCCATGAAAAAAGGCTGCATCTTTGCATCTGTGCACTGCTCAGTGCAATTTTGCATTGTGAGCTGTATGCTCTTTTTTTGATGTGCAGTCAGCACTTCATAAAGGCCACATGCCCGAGGTGGTTTTAAATCTGGCTCTGGACACTACCTGCACCTGCAGTTCCAGCAGGCTTAAAAACAGACTGCTTGTATAAGCTGACATAACAATTCCTATAAATGTTTGTCCAGAGAAGGAAGAATTCTCAGTAATGATTTTTGTTTGTTTTGAAGCCTTCCACATTTTATATATGTTTTTTTCCCCTAATACCATGCTTTCAGGTTGGATTATTTTTCTGGAGTAATACACTTCTATTACTTTGTTTGCATCCCTCTCTTTTGTGTCTATATTTTAATTTAGGAGTGAAAAGTGCTGCTGGTTGCTCTACTTCATTTTTCAGAGCATATTCCATTTCTAGGCCATGCGGAAAAATGTCAGTCATAGACTGTAGGTACATAGTACCCCACCCACATCATTCACTCCAAGTCTATGCCGTTCAATGGACCCAATTGTTTAACTGTGTTTATAAGAGCAAGGCTATTTCTGGAGTATTTCCTAAAAGCTGACTGTTTTAAAGGCTACCCTTCTGAGGTTTTGGCTTTCTTTTCTGACATAGTATAGAATAAAGTATAAAAGCCAAGAGCTGTTGAAGTGGTTTTCAGAAACTCTGTACTGACATGCAGGCTGGTAGGATCTGCAGCATCTCTTATAGCCTGAAGCTTGGATGCCCTGTGTCGGAGTGGCTCAGAGCACCAGCAGGTTGGATTTGGATTCAGGCAGTTCCAGCGATGGAGACAGCATCCAGGTTGCGCATGAATCCAGATGAAATTCAATCTGTCCATGGACCATGCTGATTTAACAGTAATGCAATATATCACCGTGATTATGCTGTATCATGGCTGGATCTACCTACTCATGAACCGTGTTTTGGTACTGATCATTTAATGTATGATGTATCTCGTTTCCTTTTTGGTGTTCTGGTGGAATTTATTCAGTTTGCTTTGGGCTGAATCACTGTATCAACTTTCAGTTCTTGTCTGGTAATCACTCTTGGCAAAGCTCTAAAAAAAAAGTTGTCTAAAGCTCTAGTGCTGTCACAATCATGTCTCACAAGACAGATTTTCTCAGCTTCCCTGATAGCCTGCCTTGTGACAGCTCATTTGTTGGGTGTCTGAGGTCATGAGTGTGCCCCTGGACCGCCTGCTCCTCTCCTGTGACTGTAGGAGAGGACCCAGGTAGGTAGGTAGGATCCCCTGCTCGGCATCTGTGTCTGCTCAGAGCTGCTGAGGCTGGAAGGCACCTCTGGAGATCATCCTGTCCAACTCCCCTGCTGAAGCAAGGCCACTTAGAGCAGGTTGTCCAGGACCATGTCTAGCCAGCTTTGAATATCTCTGAGGATGGAGACTCCCCACCCTCTCTGGGCAACCTGGTCCAGGGTTTGACCACCCTACAGTAAAAAGTTTTTTCTTATGTTTAAATGAAATTTCTTGTGTTTCAGTTTGCGCCCGCTGCCCCTTGTCCTGTCACTGGGCACCACTGAGGAGAGTCTGGCTCCATCGTCTTTACTTCCATCCACATCAGATATTCATACACCTTGATAAGGTCCCCCTGAGCCTTGTCTTCTCCAGGCTTGAACAGTCCCAGCCCTCTCAGCCTCTCCTCATCTGAGAGATGCTCCAGTCCCCTAATCATCTTCGAGACCCTTTGCTGGAGCTGCTCCAGTATGTCTCTATCTCCCTTGTACTGGGGAGTCCAGCACCGGGCACAGCACTCCAGAGGTGGTCTCGCCACTGCTGAGAAACGTAGAAACGGTACAATATTGAATGACAGAGACCTCGCTTTTGATATCCCTGTGATTCACCATTGACGGGTGTCACAGAAATAAAAAGCATTCCTATTACTGCCATGGGAACCTAAGTTGGCCTCAGGGTGTTTCTGCAGGTGGTGTAGGCTTTATTTCCCCTATCAGGTTTACTTTTATAAGATGCAGTGCTTCCAAAACAGTGTTTTCTGAACATAGCTTCTTGAAACATGTTCTTCATTACCAGCCTGCAAGGTTGCCAAGTGGTTTGTTTGTTTTTTTCTCTTGTTAATAGGCTCACGATTAGCTTTCTAACAGGACTTAAGTGAAAGCAAATGTTTTCTATGATTAACTGTCTGGGTTGCTATGTTCTTTGGTTCAAGTCTACGTGCTAACGTTGCCTGCCCGTGTGTGTATACACAGACACATGCAGCCTCGGTAGCGTCACCCGTGTGAGAAATCATGCCCTGTTGCAGGGGCTCTCATCTACAGATTTTGCCAAAACAAATCCCCAGGTGTCCAAAGCCCAGCCTGTGTCTAGCAGCCCTCCCATAAGGGGGTTTTGGTGAAGCTGTTGTGGCTGTACCCAGGCTTGTTTGAGATTTCGAGGAACAAGTTCCCTTTCAGCAGTTGGCCTCGGATCTTAGCTGTGCAGTCATCTTTGCGTTTCTTCTTTGCTTTGCTGCAGGTGAGACTGCATGTTTACAATACAGCCTTGGTTAGAAAAGGCCAAGGCTGCAGACACGGGGTATATTACAGTAGCTGCCAGCACTGGTGGCCCAGACCTTTAGCGCAAATGTCTGCTGTGCTGGAGGTTACAGGGAGCTAACACAGCTGCTGTCCTGTTTTTAAACAGCAGACCAGAACGGTAAGGCTGCTGGATGTGAAGCACAGCTAAGATGCTTGTGCTTTTCTTTTTAGCTGTATTTACAACAGTCTCCATCTGTTACCTTTAGACTCCCTCCAGGTGCCTCTATACAGGAGATACTTCTGGCTGCTTTGAGGTGGGGACAGCATTTTTAACTTGTTCTGCACGCCATGCTCTGATATCCTCTCTTCTCTGCTTTGTCTCTCACCCTCAAGGTGATGATTTTTATGCTCTCCCTCAGTGCATTGACCCCTAACCTTTCGTAAATGTATCCTCCCAGCAATTTGGCTTATTGCTCTTTGCTGATCCTCACAGATTTGTGTTTCCTCTGCGTGTGTGCTGGCTGCTGAGGTGGATACCTGTAATTTCTGTGCAGTCTTATTTGCAAAAAGACAGACTGGGAGGCCAGGCCCTTAAACAGGGCATTCAGTGCTTAAGTAGGAGCTGGACCAAATAGCAAACCCTACAGCAACAACAAGGCTTGGTGGTGCAGGGGGGAGATGCTCCTTCCCTCTGGAGAGTTGCCAGTGGTGGATGGTGCTATACTATGGTCAGAGGTGGGAAGTGCTTTCCCCTTGTGGCAGGCAGGGACCAAGGCCTGTGAGAGCTGTTTCTTGAGAAGATCACGAGGAGAGATGACACCTGATGCTGTGAGAGACGCAGGCCCGCCCAGCCCCCAGGGACGAGCTGATGCAGGGAGCTCGCGCTTGGGCTTGGGCGCTCGTTCTCAGTGTCAGTTTGTCTTCCTATAGGAGATTGTGGTCCTTTCTCCATGTCAGCGAACTCATTGTGCAGGATTTTCCCAGGCTGATAAGGACCGAATCCCACAAAGCTGTTCAGTTCCAGGACCCAGAGCGCTGCTGTAGGCTTGTGAGTCCCAAGCTCTTGCCCACCTTTGCTTGCTGCTACTGCACTAATCCCTGGCCCTTTCACTGGCTGAAGCCAGGAGCCATCTGGCTGCTGGCCTGGGTGTTAACATACATTAAAAATGGGTTATTAATTCTGGCTGTTGCTCAATGAGGTATTTAAGAGTGCTGTTAACCATTTCACAGTTAACCTTTCCACCTTTAACCAATTGATCCTTTACCTGTACTTAAGGACCTTGGTGAATTAGGGTTGGGGCCATAAGTTGTGTCAATTAGCCTATCTCTATTGAAGTCAGATGTGGGCAGAGTGGTGTTGGCTTAACACTGTCTGATGATCTCACCCAGTCACTTTTTTTTCTGTTGTTTATATAAATGTATATGCCTTTCATGCTTCATCTTTCCACTGCTCTGTTAGAGTCACAGACAGCTGAGCAGCATAATCAGTGGCACAAGATCTGATGCACTATCCATCTGTTTTAATAATGTGAGCTGCATTTAACATTTCAGGCATCACAATATGTTGGTTCCAGTATGATTGCTTCCACATTTCTTTTTCTTGGGGAAGAGCTGAGGTTTCTCTCTGTTCATCTGCATTGCCGACATTATCACCTTCGGCGAAGATACTGCATTTTGTGGATGGCAGGTGTTTCTCTTTGGCTTGCCGTGAGTGTCAAAGAGAGTTAATGAAAGATCAAAAAGGCGATGCTGGTCCCAGCCCGCAGCAGATGGGGCATATCTGGAGGTGGCCAGGGCTCCTGGTTCAAATTCATCCCATGGTGGGGTTTGCCGTGAGCACAAGTCTGGACTGGCCGCAGAAATGACGTGCATAGTGCCAGGAGCACCTTTTCGCTGCTTGTCCTCTTCCCCTCCATCCTCCGCCTCTGCCTTACTCTGCTATTGCAGACATTAGCGCAGTCTACAGTAGGCTATGCTAAAAAAAATCCTGTGATAGAAAGAGGTGGAACAAGGACAGAGGAAATATTTGCAATCCAGAGTTCAGAAGACCAAAAAAAGAAAAAAAGTACTGTCACAAGCAGTGATGAGGAATCTTCGAGAATTTCTCTGCCACTGGGAAACTGAATACACAAACTGTCAGCTCCTCCATCTGTTATGAACCAGGCTTTTGTCTCCTGACCTTCTTAAAACAATTCATGGTTCATAATGTGCAATAAATAGGAAACGTATAGAAAAATATTAAACTCATAAATATAAGCCCAAAACTGCAAGGTCAGTTTTGGCATCCTACATCCAACAACGGCGGCAGGAGCAGAGCCGCCCTTCCCCACGCTCCCTCCAGCTTCAGAAGGGAGAAACAGAGATGAAGACTAGGGTCTGGCACGAGCACAGCTATGTGAAAAAGAGAGAGCAAGAGAGACATGCAAGAAATCTCCTGAGAGCAACTTGTTATTCTCTGGATTTTGATGGATGGACTTCTTCATGTTCTCACAGGGATTTTCCTTCAGCGTCAATCTCTGTGCCTGCTGTTGAGGCCCACGGTGGATGCGGAGTTATGGCCCAGTGGTGGTGACACTCGTGTCCACCCAAAGCTCAGGGTGGTCAGGACCACGGCTGTCATGTCACCCCTTTTTTGCTCCTGGGCTCCCTTGCAAGACCTCTGACCACACGTTTGAGTTTTAAGACCTTGTGGTTTATGACTGGTCAGTATTAAAGCCAGCAAGGCTTTGGGCTTTGCTGCTTTGTGTTCATACATGCCTCCAAAAAACAGAGGGCTCTTCAGCCATGGGGACCTGGACTGTGCATGCTGGGACATCAAGTGAAGCTGGCATGTAGGGTGCAACCCTGGCCTGTGGGCAAAGAGCCTAGAAACCCTCATGGTTGGGATGGGGAGTGAAGCTCAGCATGGGGCTGCCCACTTGTGCAAAAGGGGCTGAATTTCCTGTGAAATTTGGCAGCAGCTGAAACCTTCCAGGCTGGTGTAGAGCATTTTCTCCCAAGGGGAAGTGTGGTCAACTCTCCTCCACAGGATGCCGAGGAGGAGGAGGAGGGTGTCATTGCCACATCGCAGAGGGGTGGATGCCGCTGCTGCAGCTGTGCTCTTCGTGGGGGAGCTGGGAGGCAGCCTGGGAAACATTGGCTCTGCCCCGGGAGCGCAAGGTGCTGCCACTGGAGCGGCCACACTTGGCTGCCACTACCAAACGCGGGGCGAGACTCCTCATGGCTAGGAAGGACCTGTCTGCTGGGCAGGCTCCTATTTTGGAGCGAAATTTCCCAACAGCAAAGGGGAAGGAGAACTTATTTTTCTATGCAAGGGTTCCCTGCCTGTGTCTCTCTCGTGGCATGCGAATGCAATGCTAATACAAGGGAAAATCCTATAAACAATACCACAGAGCTGGAGGCTCTCGCTTTCTGCCATTCCCCTCTGCCTCTGTGGTCTCTGATCCTCTGGCAGGTCCCTGGAACTGCTTTGAAGAAAAATATAAGGAGCGGGAGAAGAAAGCAGTCCAATGACATTGACTCAACTTTATTCTTTCAGCAAGCTATATATATTTTTATTTTATAGTCATTGAACAGCGGAGAGTTTGGCAATAATGACAGCCTCAGAAGTATGCACTGTGTGTGTGTATGTCGATTCCTCCAACTTGGCTCTCCTACTCAGCATTTTGGAAGACACGTAATCGCGCTGATTTTAAACCAAGCGGCACATTGAAATACTTTTCCTGTGGGCTCCCCAAGAGCGCGTGTTACATCCTGACACCCTCCACCTGACAGCACAAGGGACATATCTCCTACACTGGGTGGGTTATTATCTAGCACTGATGTTCCAAGAACCACGGATATTTTTTGGCCAACAGTAAGCAAATCAATGTTAACAAAGCCTCATTAAGCTGTCAGAGTGGCCTGCAACTTGTTTTTTTTTCCCATCGTTGCTGCTCAATTAATTTTTTTTGCGTTAACCGTTTTCTCAGCAAATACATACTGAGGCAAGATCTTCAGTGGGGCATGACTTTATCAGACCAAACAGAACTCAGAGAGTTATTTTAGCTGAGAACTAGGCCTTGACCAACAAGGACTGGCTCATTTCAACTGAGTTTCTATCACTAAAACAGATCATATGATTCCTAAAGTGTCTAAAATCAGTTTTCTTGGGATTTGTTTTCAATAGACAGCTGTCTTTTGTATGACAGCCTATGCCATAATTGCCTTAAATTTCTGTTATTTACCTAATACTTTCATCTTCTATTTCCAAGAATATATTTGACTAAGCTGTAAAACAATCACAGCTTCTTCTCTGATGCTGGAGCATAGATAAAACTTCTGGTGGGATTTTCAAAAGATCTGGCACTGGGGGTAGCTCTCTCACTGAAATCAGTGGAACATTTGCTGCTGACTGATGAGAAATGAACCAACAAATGGCAAGTGCTTCTGAAAAGGACACCCTTCTTCTCAGCAAATCAGCTCGTGACTCTTATTTGCTAATTCATTCATTCATACACGTAGCTGGACTAGTCTGACCACCTATTGAGTTGTATGGTGCTCAGCCATTAAGCCCAACTATATCTCTCAGCATAAAGCAGAAGTAACTATCCCTACGCTTTGAGACAGGACCTTGATCAGGAGGGGGCAGGGAGTGGATCTGGGTGCTGTGAGTGGCTGAAGCACAGTTCTGCGCTCCTTGTGCCCAGCTCCCACGGACCGCTGTCAGGGTTTATGAGGAAGCAAAACAGGAGAAGAAAGCACAAACTAGTTTTGCTGGTCTTCCAACAAAATTCAGCAAGAACGGGAGGGAAATTGGAGAGCGGCTGCCCCAGACAGCCGAACGGGCTGGTTTGCAAGGCTGGAACGTTGCACTGGTTCTTTGCTGAAACAATCAAGCCATCCTAATAAATTTCCTGTGTAAAAAAAATATATCTATAAACCATGCCTTAGTAAGAACAGTGCAGCTGCTAACAGAGCTGGATGTAGCCGCATGCAATGCAGCTCAGGTCTAACTCTCTCTAATCTGTTACCAAGCCACAACAACTTTCTTTGCAAGGAGTGACTCTATTTGAATGTGTGTGTGTGTGTGTGTGCGCGCGCGTGTGTGTATATGTACACATACACATACCTATAGCTTTATAATCCTGTTGCCAAATGGCATAACCTGGTTGGCAGGAGGAGCCCTGGTATTACACGATCATGAACTGGCAGACGTAGGGCAGCTGGTCTTTGCACCTCTTGTCAAACCACTTGCCAACCGCGGCCCCCGACAAGGCCGCGCAGTTTTCCGACTTGCCACCATCCGGCTGGGTGGTGATTTCAGTCTCCCAGTTCTTGTAGCGGATGCCGGTGCCCGTCATGTCGACCCACTTGCCCTCGGCCGCCAGGTCGTTGAGGCCGAGCCAGATCTCTGACTCTGAGCCGATGCTTTTCCGCATGTAGTCGTAGAGCGCATCGTTTTCCTCCCCGTTTTGGGGGGTGCTGAGGGTGCCGCCCTGAGAGATGCAGTTTTCACTGGCCTCGTGGTAGGTCTTGGTCTCAGTAAATGCAAGAAAGCATTTTAGATGGATTTTGGTGCCTTTCAGACAAACTAAAAAATTACCACACAAACAAAACAAAAAGAAAAGGAATCTGTTTTAAAAAATGCGCACAGCAGTTAAATTACAAGGTTCATTTTTCCTAGCGTATAGCAATTCATGATGCCATTTCCAACAGTATGCGCATCCCTAGGGGCCCTCTCTCTCCTCGGCTGGTAAGCCACACGGTACGGCTGTAGGGATATGCCCTTCCTATTGGTAAATAGGAAAAATGGACCTCCAGGGTGTCCATATCACTGTCCTGTGCTCTTGTGTTCCCAGAGCAAAGCTGCAATGTGGTTTCCATTCCCCTTTCCCTGACTTCTCTATTTTCCAGCTGCTGTTAAACTTTCTCAGATAAATTCCTTTGGAGGCAAGATTTTTTATCATCTCTGCTGAGTGTTGAAGAATTTTGGAAAAAGTGTACAAATCTAATTGAATCATCTTAATTATGCACACATGAAAACTGTCTTTTTCATAGGGCTTGATTGGAAGTGTTGTGCTTGCATAGCTTGAGGTCTTCAGAGGAAATTTCTACTTCCACCTGATTTTATTGTTCAGAATAGCAGCTTTTTTATTAAGCTTTAAACCCCAAGAGCTCACGGTACTCCATCCAAACAATAACTAATTAGAGCCATGCGTTAATATCCAAACCAGTTAAATCTCAAGGAACGTGAGCTTGGATCTAAAGCCTTAACTGTGCTTGTGTTCCTCTTCTCTTAGAGAGAAAATGCTCCTTAACCTGCATTTCTATTGCATCCCTATTTCATGTTCTGCAGTCCCCTCGCCTATGGAGTCCTTGTCGGGATGTCTCTTGCCAAAACGTGCAGAGCAGTCGTAACCACTTTAAAAAAGGCTCCTCTCTCAAAGCAAACCCCATGCCTTCGTCAGCGAGCCCTTTACCTGTCTGAAGTGCTTGCTTCTCCTTCAGTAACGCAACCTCCTGGGAGATGTTGTCGATCATGGCCTTCAGGTCTTCGATCATTTTGACGCTCACGCCATCTGTTGGAAAAACCACGGGATGAGCACAGACATCGCCTGCCTCCCCGAGGGAGGCAGCGGAAGCTATTCCTGGCATCGAAACTCCTGTCTCTGAGAAAATGCACACAGAAAAGGATCCGTCCAGTTTATGCCCAGTCCCCAACACATCTGTCGGTGAGTGTCAGCTCTCCAGGCTGGTCGCGCCACCTCCACGTTCCCAGTTTGGCTTTTGGGGTGTGCACCCCACACCAAACTTGGGGTGGGGGCTGGTGCGTGGGCCAAGTGAGGTGCAGGGTCCTCCCTGGAGCCCGCGGCTAGGGCGTGCGCCCGGGGCAGTGGTACGCCAGGTTCATGTCCTCGAAAAGCAGGAGCTTGCTGTCTGATGCTGCCTTCCTGAGCAGGGGTGCAGCCACATGGAGGTGCTTTATGGAGAATTTTAAGCTGCTGCTGATGAATAGGAATTACTTTTAACTACTGAAAACTGCAGAGTTGGCTGTCGCCTATCGCTAAAGTTTGAGTTTTGTTAGGTTTTTCACCTCTGGCATTGCTAGTGGGAGAACAAAGAGACCAGAGAGCTGCTTTCTTTCAAAAAAAGCTACTTGTTCTTAACATACTGTAAGTTAAAGACTTTGGAAAGAGCTTTCTTCCAGGAAGTACAGACCCAAACCTTCTTTGCAAGGAGGAAGCCTGGGGAAGGGATGACTGCATACCAGAACCAGTACATTAAGGACTATGCCACCCTGCCAACATCACTTTTCATTTTCACTCATTTTCTCTCATTTTCCCCTCATTTACTTTGTTTCCATCTCAGGTGGACAGCAAAGCATCACACGTGACCCACTGAGTGTAGGGTCTGCGTGCAGGGAGAGACCACAGCAGTCCTCGCACTGCGGGCTCAGGAAGAAGGACGCGGCTGCTCTCACGGCGTATGAGCTAATATTCGGGATGTTTCCAGCAGAGCAAGCTGATGTTGGGTGGGGAGAGCACAGAGGGACAGCAGCGTTGCCCCAACATGAACAGCCACAGCTGCTGTAAATTAGTATTGCACTGGCAAGACCTATTCCAAAACTCTTCTGGGAAGCATAGTGATGGGGTCAAAAAGATAGGGTTGCCTGCGGTTTCCCTAGATCAGAAATGCAGGGGAGCCAAGCACAGCACTGCTTTCCTACCGCCCTCCTTTGGAAAGCAGTGAACACAGTAGAAGACATTCCCCTGTATCCAGGTCCTTAACCAGCAGGCTCATGAACTTTCCTCTCCTGCAACCCCAGCCTTGGACACTTTTCTCTGATGTGAAGCGGTAGGAAAAGAATCATCTCTTTACTAAGATTTTTCTAGCAGTCCTTGGCAGTGATGGAGTCTCTTGCCCTATGTCTTTTCTTCCCTTTCCCAGGAAGTTCACCACTCCTCTTTCACACCTTATCATTCTGGTACAAAATTCCCTTTTTATCTGTACCATGTGATGCTGCAGCCCAAAAGATAAGCTTAGCCTGTTTCAAGTGTTTCAGGAAAAGATTATATATACCCAATTCAACAGCAGTGCTGTGCTGCTGCACTGCAGCCCCCATGGTGGGTCCAGCAACTCAAGGAGCCCTGACTTGCTATAAGCTAAGGTCAGCCCCACAGAGAGCTTTAAATGTTGGGGGCAAAACTTCAAACTGGGCACTGTTTTCAACAGGGAGTCAAGAGAGAGAGTTGAGTACCTGGTTCATGTCCCCATGCTGACCTGTGCAGACATCGTTTGCCTCTGCTGGAAGTTTTTCAGGGCTGGGAGGATTTTTTTCTGCAGAGATATCTGTTGCTGCAGTAAATCCTCAGGGTCATGAACCTGTGTGTCATTGTGGCTGTGCCTTGTGTTTGAGTGCAGATGAGACCGCCTAGCTACAATTAGAGTACGATACAGCCCTTAGTGTCTTTCAGGAGTGGGAGCCATTGCTTGTGTACTTACTAAGTTTTCCTTACTTACTGTACCTAAGCGAAAAGCCTGGTCCTCCTCTACAGTCAGCTCTGAATAGCAAACAGCTCCCACAGGTGATCCAGTGGAGACACCTGCCTGGTGGGAGAAAGCACCTGCAGTGACTTCCCCTCACTCAGCACCACAGCTGTGGGCTTAAAAGGAGGTGCCAAGAGCCCAGGCCTTGGTCCTCCCCTTCCTGCTGTGCTTGGTGAGCGCTCCAGGGCCCAGGTGCTCTGCGGTGCCCCACCGACTCCCTCGCTGCACCATTCCCACCCCTGGACCTACAGGCCAGATACCAAGCCTGACTCAGGGGCCACCGGTCGGGGTAACGGGTGCTTTGGCTGAACAGGGAGAGGAGGCTGCACCTATGAAAATGAGCACTAACAGCTCTGCATTATAACTCATAGGTGTTAACCAGAAGACATCACTAATAATGTGATGGAAGGAAATGGTCAAATTTTGGCAGAGAGAGCCAGAGAAGGCACTGTCACTTTGAGGGAGATGTGCTGCAGTTGAGCTTACTGCAATGGGAAGAGGGCTTCCCACCAGGAGGTGACATTTGCCACTGAGGGGACGCAGAGCCAGCAGCACCTAGGGACAGAGACAGGCTGTTATGTCACTGATTTTCTGGCTGGTGCCTCTCTGGAGATGCAGGTGGTTTCATACATTATTCAGCAGCAGAAGTGCTCATCTGGATCATCTGCTCTGGCAATCCTGTGCCACACTGGCTGCAGGAAGTACCCTGGCATGTCCTATGCCAAGGCCAATGCGGTCTGCCTGAGGGGAAAGATGCTGCTTCAGAGAAAAGGCTTCATGGTTGGACAGCTTGCCTGCTTGCTCTGCAAACTGTCCCAGCTACCAGTTCCTTGGAAGAAGCAGCAGTCTTTTCAGGGCAATCAAAGTCCCCAGTCTTTGCTAAGCTTGGGTAAGGTAGGGACCACCTGTCCCCGTTGATGGGGACAGTGTGGAAACTCCCCAGCATTTCCTTCAGGATTTCCTATGGCTGTTTTCATTCATGTAGGTGATGCAGCCCTTAGCAGGCATAGGATCAGGCAGGTCTGTTCAGCGTGTCTTCAGCACCCTTGTGCTGCTGGCTGAAACCATCTTCTGTGTCGCTGAACATGCCATCATGATCTGCAGCTTAGCACAACCGCAACTCCTCTAACCAGCTATTAACCAGTACTCTAATTTCTTCTCCATAAGAACAAAAGAACCGTTATGCTTTGGACAAAATGGGAAATTTGACATTAAGGAATTTGCATTCGCTACACTGGCCCAGCTGTTCCTCTGCTGATATTCCTTTACCTAGCTTGACATCTGGTGATTCTCCTGGGGTGAAAGAAAATGGGACAATTTTCACACGAAAGCAGTAGAACAGGTTTCCTTGAAGATCAAGGAGATGGTGAGCTGAGTTACTAAGTGAGAGAAGTGGAAACAGCTTGGAAACTCAACAAAACCAAGAACCAAGAAGATTATAGTGTGTCATGAATACGAAAGGAAAAAAACACATCAGGAGGAGGGTATTCAGCTGCTCTAATCATTGCTCGATTAACTTTAATGGGTTCAGTCAACACTGAGGCACTAGTTATCATTTTGGTGCCTTTGATGCAAACATTTTGTGGGGAAACAGCTAATTAATTCAGTAGTTTTTCCATGTAAGCCTCTCCTGCAATGGAATGAACGTCTTTTAAGTTTAAATAATATCCAAAGGCCATAGAAAGATGCCGTTAATGAATCTTGCTGGAGCAGCTTCTTACATTGTTCCTGCTGGATGGACAGGGAGATTCCTGTGCTAGAGGATACCCGTGAGCTGGTATCAGAGATGTCCTTGATAGCTGCCTAAGGGCCCAGTCCCTTTTCCCATCCCTTTTCTCATCTTGCTTCCAAGTTCTTAGCCACAGGATATTCCTGCAGCAGTGAGCTCCACCAGTCACTTTGGTGTCACCTGGAGAAACATGGTTCCTCCGCTTTCTTATCACAATCCCCAAACTTCAAAATGACAAGTGAGATTTGATTTAAGTAAGGAATGTGATGAAATCCATGACAATTGTGGTAAAAGCTCATGTATGTCATATTGGAAGTTGCACAAAACGCAACAGGTCTAAGTATCTCTTTCAAAGCCTGATCTTAAGTAGATGACATGCTGATTTGTGATACGGGACTGTCTTAATGATGTGAGCAACCCTCTGTCAGGGTGCTGTGAGTGCTCAGCAGGATTTGCAGAACCGAGCCCCTACCACTTGACACACATCCAAATAGCAGATAAATCACATTCCCTAGAACAATGAAATGATGTATTTTTATAAAAAGAGTTAATTTTTATGGTAACTCCTTTTCAGTGGTTAACTTGCTCTTGAACTAAAAAATAAGTACCACAACTATGTCAACAAACATTGACTTTTCTATTCTTTTGCCAGAAATTTTTGTCTGTGTGCTGCTATTTCCTCAAGGCTCATCTCCTTAAGCCTATGATCAAGGATATTACAGCTTGGTTTTGCTCCTATTGAAGTCAGTGGGGGGGTTGCCAATCTTTTCCATAGGAGTTGGAGCAAATCCTGGGAGAAGCAAAGTTAAGCACTAGCAGAAACAAGATGAAGAAGGGACTCACACAAGGAGATGGGGTCACAATGTTCTGTTAGTTATGAAAGCTTCATAAATAATGTATTTTTGATGCCTACGTATGGGAGTTCTCTCCAGTTTTTCCATGTTCTAATTATATACTAAATAATAAATGATTCCTTCTGTATGTTATTTTGATCATTTAATTTTCCTTATTTGAAATTTGTATCTGGGTTGCTTAGCTTTGACTGGACAGGTAGTTGTCTGATTTGTTCCTATCTGAACAGGTTTCTGTTCCCCAGCTGGGTGAACAGAGCTCTGGTTTGCAATGTCTCTCATCAAACCTCACCTGCTGTCAGCATTTCTTTTAATATTAGGTATTCCCATAAATGTTCCAGCCAGAAAAGTTGTTTCCTATCGCAGTCTATTCCCTGGATTGGAGGAGGAGCCTGGACACACCTATGGCTATTTTATACCACTTTTGAGGCATTTTTTGAAATCTCCTCCTTACCTAAAGGAGCACCAAGGAGGACCTGGCTGTGCCTGCGTTGTTACGGCAGGAGAGACATGTAGACCCCAGAGCATGTGCGCAGCCACGGAGCAGGCCGTGGGGGCTGGAAATTTGGGTTTGAGCTTGAAGATCCTCTTGGTAGAGCTGTGCTGCAGACTCTCGCGCTCTTGCTGTCACCTTCAAATAAGTGATCGCCCCCTCAGGGAACATTAACGCCTTAGCCTGGCACCACCACAGTGGGAAAAGTAACGCCATTTTTCCCAGGGTCCCAGAGAGCAGGCAGGCAGGGGCTGGTGCGCCCCGTGTCCCGCACCGTCGCCCGACACTGCTGCCCCTCGCCCTTCCCGGCCGCGAGAGCCGCACGTCTCCGGGCCGTGGGAAGCTTGTCGGCTGCCCCGCAGCAAACGCGCTGTCGGGGGGGCTGCGCTGAATTGCCATCTGGAAAAACCACCGGGGAGCAATCTGGGGCGGGGTGGCGGGGGGGAAGACAGGCAAAATGAACTTGTGATTTCAGCATTTTCTAAATGCTGTGTTTTGGCTTCTTCATTTCAAAACACTGCTTTTGTTCTGAAACAGACCCAAATACAAGCAATAATTACATCACCTTTAAAAAAAAGGGGAAAAAAAAAAAGAAAAGAGAGAACCAAAGCAGCTTGGCTTAAAGCACTGTTTTCTATTCTAACATTTGTGGTTTGGCTTCGCAGCAAAGCCACCAGACGAAACGCCCCAGCCCCGCAGCGGCCCTGCACGGCTCTCCCCGCCGCCCCAGCCGGAGGGGGGGAGCATTGGGCAGCCGCCCGCGCGCGGACGTGGCTCGGGGCTGGGGGCAAAGAGGAGCCTTGCGCTCGCCTCCCCCTGTCCCCGTGCCCCCTACGCTTCCAAACTTAAAAAAGTTACCCAAGCGATGGCTGCCTGGGGAAAGCCTGCGGTAAAGGCAGGGTGTCTAAAAAATGCCAAGGGGTTAACCTCCCCCCCCCGAAAATTTGACATTTCCTTTGGGAAAAAACCCTTAAGCACCCCCACAGTAGCTCACAGTAAAAATCGCCATAGACTGTTTCATGTGGCTTGATTTTCAGAAGAAAAATTGAAGGCAAGAAGCTCCGCTCTGAAAAATGTATTTAAAGCAGAAGCCAAATTGACTGGCAAAAAGGTGCTTTTTTTCCTGCCACTCCCTTGAAGAGTCCGGTCATTGCCATTCGCTTACAAGCAGCAATTTTGGTAAGATGGAGAGAGAAACGAGATTTCTCTAAAAAACATCTCTTTCTCTCCTGGTACAATTGTTAAGAGCAGTGCACATATGTAGTCCATACCAGCCTAAGTCTGAAAATAGACACAAGAAAAATGCGGTACGAGCAAATATGTAGTGATTTCCCAGAAAGATCTGGTTGGAGAAAATGGAGAAATTTCTCAAAGACAGGATCTGACAAAAATAGCCAGTGGGAGAGTGTACGGAAGGACCCTGGCCAAGCGAATGCCTCAAATGTTTTTTTTTTCTTTCAAGTTTGCTCCAAACCGCAAAGCACACACTAGCAGGAATCCAAACTCAGGCAATTACGGTCAAACGCATCAACCAAAGAGCATCACAAATGTACGGGCAGCAGCGCGAACCTCTGGCTTCCCCGAGTTGTCCTTCATTTGTTTGCATTGTGGGAGAGGGAGAAAGAAAGCGCTGGACAGTAGGAAAAGACAAAAAAAAAACCCCAAACCCCCCCAAGGACCTCAGGCACCTTTTTGTGTGCATTACACTGTAGTAAGCCTGGGTAGATAGATCTCGTGCAGCTTCAAATACGCTTGGAGCAAATGTTTCAAAACTAAGATCCATGTTGCTATTTAATAAATTATATATTCCTCCTTTCATCTGCCTACTCTTGTCTCCAAATGTGCAATAACTGTCTGTCATCTGCCGCTTTTTTTTCCCTGGAAAACGAAGGGGTAGAAGCAGGGGTCAGGGAAGCGGAGCTTTTAGCAGAGGCGAGCCTGGGACAAGCCTGGCGCCGGCGCGTGAGACACGCTGCCCTCAAGCTGGGGACAGACGGTCCCCTCCAGTTTATACAAGGCAATAGCCTGGCTTTTTCGCTATTTTACAGAAGGACAACACACGCCTTCCTTCCGGGAGGAAGGAAAAAAAAGAGGAAAAGCCACTTTATTAGATTTTACGTGCTTTTCCAACAGCGTTTCCTTACAGCGCTCCGCAGCGCACAGACGCCCGCGCCGACCCCACCGTCCCCCGGCGCCGGCTGCGCCGAGGCTCCCTACCTTTCTTGGAAGCGGCCGGCTTCTGCTTGACTTTGCCGTTCTGCTGCCCGGCGACGTGGGCGAGGGAGACGAGGCAGAGGAGCAGGCAGGCTCCCCGGAGCGCCATGCCGCTGCCCGGGCGAGTGGCGCGGCGCTGCCCCGGCCGCCCCTCTTCGCCTCCGCTCCAGCCGAAACCGCCCGGCCCCCGCGCCGCCCGCTGAGCGCGCGCCAGGCGCAGCCTCCCGGCCTCCGCTCGCCCTCGGCTGCCTCCAGCCAACGCTGCAGCAAAAGCCGGGCCGGCTTTTATTCCTCAGCGCTTTCTTTTTTCTTTCCCCCTTTTTTTTTTTTTTTGGGGGGGGGGTGTTAAAAGAAAAGAAAAGCGCAAACTCGCTGAAAGGCGACTAACCCAAACAGAGAGAAAGGCTAGGAACGCAGCCAGGCTGGTTTCCTACAGGCTTCGGTAAAACGCCACGGGATCGATTGCGTGTCCCCCGACGCTAGCGAAAACTTGGGAGTGCAAAAAGGACATTACGGGGGCTGGCCCTTTCCCGCGGCTCAGGGGCCCTTTATTCCGTTTTTCTTTTCTTTTCTGTTCTTTTCTTTCTTTTTTTTTTTTTTTTTGAGCAGGTTGAACAATTAAAAAAGGCCTCTTGGCTCCCTAAGCGGGCTGACGAAGAGCTGCGCTGCCCCGCAGAGGTGGCAGCGTCCGGGGGGCGAGAATGGCTCAGAGGCGAACGTCCCCCACCGCCAGCCCGCGCGGTCGCTTCTCCTGCAGCTTTAATCTAGGGACCGTCACAAAGCCACCCAGCAGCTCTGGTTTCTGAGGGTCGCAGGTACAGGCTGGGGGTAATTTTTTTGCTTGCCTGGGAGCCTGAGGTACAGGTGAATGGTCTGGGAGCAGTTTGCTATTGGGGAATGCAGATTAATGACAGTTTTGCAACACATTTAGTGATGCTGCCTGCTTTTTCCAGCTACACCTAAAGCCAGGGAAAAGTTCTGCTCACTTTTGGAAAGAGCATCTGTGTTCATGGCTCAGTGTTAATCCCTGCGCCGTCTCATCTGTCCACGCATGGGGCCAGCCTGAGGTTGCACTTGCGCCGAGACTGAACCATGCAAGCGCCTCCTCTCCGAGACGCCGTCGCAGCCCGGCGCCTGGTTCACGTGCCCAGGTGAAACCAGGACACCCATCCATCTCCATTCAACCTGCCCAGCCTGGAACAGGCCCAAGCCCCCGCTGCAAGAGGAGCTTGTTTGAAATGTAGTTTGCTCCCATAATTTCCATTTTCAAAACCGGTTTTAGTTCTTCGGGATGGGAAATCAAACACTAGCTCTGGAGTTTTTAATCGAAATCGAAGGCTACTCATTAAGGTACAAAGTCCCTGATAGGAACGGGAGACAGAGACTGAGGGAGCAGGTTGCTCTTTAACCCTTTCTGCTGCCCGAGTTCGGCGCTGGGAATGTTATGGCTCTGCCTCTCACCACCAGGCAGCAGCAAGGGCGATCCTGGCCCCAGCCTCTACGTCTGCATCCTTGTCTGAAAAGCCATCTGAAAAATAGGTGCATTGCTGCAGAAACACGCTGTGAAATCAACCCCCCCCCCCCCCATGAAATGCTTTGGGGAGGAACAAGCAATGCACTACTGGAAAATGCGGGTCGCCTTGGCCTGGGTCTTGTTGCAGCGATACCAAGGCAGCCTAGGTGAAAGCAGGGGTGCAAAGAGTGCGGAGGACACTTCGCCTCCCGTGGCAGAGAAAGGCTGATGCAAGCAGGGAGGCTGCTGCCTCTCCGCACCCAGTGCACTACATCTGCCTGGCACTGGACTGCTATCTTCCCGAGGACTGTGTCATTCGTGACAGCAGTGAGCGCATCGCTTTGGCTTGGGTTGCTTTCAGCCCCTGTGAAATCTTCACACGGAGCTGTGGAACCATAAGCCTGCTGTAGCTTTAGCTTTCAAAAGCCCAGGCTTATCTGTGGCGACACCACTCGTTTTCTCCTTAGGGATGCCACGGTTGGCCAGCAAAGAGAGAGCAACTGCCTCTGTCACTGCCTTTACTGCTGTCTGTTTTCCTCCTCTGACAATACTCACCCCCTCCAGAGTCAAAATTTAAAGGTGCTCTTTGCACCTGGAAAGCCTGGCTTGCAGCAGGGTAGGTAAGCCAAAATGTCTCGAGGCCGGGTTTCTAAAAGCCCTGAGCCACTTAATAAGGCTTGGTGGCTTTGAAAATCCTCTTGATGCTTCATGTTCGCTGCAACAGAGTCCAGCTATGCATTGGGGGGTCTTCGCAGGGGCCACCTGAGTGATGGGATGAGCAAACGTGCTTTGAGATTTGGGTCAGAATTTGGTTTTGAGAACAAGTGTTTAGGCTTCTAGAGCTGTAATGGGTGAGAGGGGAAGAGCTCAACTTGGGATGGCTGAAACGCTCCCCACGAAAGCTGCTTTCCCCTCATCCCTCCTGCCAGTTCCCAGCTGACTTCAGAGCGGTTCAGCTGCTTGAGGAGCAGCCCAGCAGCCTAAATCAAAATCACCACCGATGTATGGGTTGCTGCAGCACAAGCAGGGGAGTCTCTCCTGCCGTAGGAGCAGCAATCTTTGAGCAAGCAGAGGAAATCTGTGCAGAGAGGAGAGAGGGAGGCCAAGTATTCGTGAGAGCAAACCCCTCCGGACAACAGTGATTGCCCTTAAATCCTTTCTGAAAAATTAAGCAAAGATGTCACCCAACACAACGTGGGCCACTGGAGTTTTACGAGCATAAAAAGTCTGAGCTAAACAGGGGTGTGTCTGGAAAAAGAGCTGCTGTTGATTTAGTTTGGCTATAACTGTGTCACACTGCCAAGCTCTTTTGGTGAATAGGGAAAACTCTGGCTTTATATCCTACCTGCATGCAGCTGCAGCCCAGACTTTCGAAGCCAAGGAAGAATGAGTTTGCTTTTCATTCCTCTTTACCACACACACACACACAAATTTAAGCAGAAGAATAAATGTTTCTTGGGATTTACTATCCTCCCGCTCGGACCACCCCAAAATAAGATGGAGCCCAGGAGATGCCAGACACCTACGCACACACGTACACGTTCCCTCCTCTTGATACTTCAGCTGCATTTACTAATCCAAAGTACTTCTGGTCAGCTCAGCACCTCCTGGTTTTCCTTGGCTCCAGATTTGCTTGCTTGTCTTTTCTTTGATTAATGTTCTGCCCCACTGGGGAAAAACTGAAATTCTCTCTTTGCTGTTGTGTGTAAAATTAATTAGATGACTCTAATGAGGCATCAGCTGACACTGCTCCTAACCACAGGGTTTCTGGATGGTGGGGACCAGCTGCAGCGCTATATTTCTGCACTGCCTAGACCGATGTCTGAGTTGGCAGAAGATCCTCAACACCTCTCCCAGCATGGGCCTACTGAAGTGATGCCGCCCGGCTGGGATGAGCTCTTCCCGCAGTTGGCTCAGGCCAGGCTTTTCCACCTAGAGCTGCCTGGGGACCACATTGCCGGGGCCTTGCTTCGCTCGCCTTGCTCTGCGGCTCGCCGGCGTTGCTGGCTGACGTGCTCGCCGCGCCAGGCACTGTCCTTCTCTGCTTGAGAGCTGGTGTTTTGGGCTGAGGGAGCGCGTGACTTCTACGAGGAGGTGTCTACTCTTGCTGCAGGTGCCACGTGGTGACCAGTCACCCAGAGGTGCGAACAGCGGACGACAGGAGCGAGGGGGCTTTACCACGGCCCTGTTCAGGGCACGTGGTCCCTGCGCAGAAGCACCAGCCTGGGCATCAGGAGGGTCTCGCCCGCCAGCCCGCAGGTCCTGCGCCAGTTCATCTCAGGTGGGACTTCCCGCCTTCCCTAAGCACCAAATGCCAGAATTTTAGTCGGGGGCGGGGGGGCGGGGGAAGAAAAAGGAAGAAGAAAGAGGCTTAAAAAGCCTGTATCTGATTGTAACACTTGTTTGAAAGGGGGCTTTGCCACAACTCTGTCTTAAATAGACTGAAAAAAAAGAAATCCTTGACATCCTAATAGCTCATAAACGCACATGAACTCACCCAACAGGACCACGCTGACGTGCTGCTGTAACGCCCCAGGCCTGTGTGCAGAGCTGGGATGTTTATGGGGAAGCGCTGGGTGAAAGCGTGCAAGGCCATTGCCCACACCACAGCACTCCCTGCCCGGGCTTCTGCTGAGACCGGAGGCTGCAGTTCAAGTTAAATAACATGGATATCGGTGGTCTTTTGTAAGTTGGTTCTTTGGCTAGATATAACGCTTTTGAGCTGTTGATGATTCACACTTATTATGCAAGCAAGGCGTAGGAGAGAGGGGTACGGTAATCCTCACCTCCTGGGTAGAAGTGATCCTTTTTATTAGATGAACTAACACAACTGGAAAAAGTAGGTGAGGTTTTGGGCACACAAACCCTTCCTTTCAGGGTTGAAACAGAAGTAGCAAACTTAATAGCTAAAAAACAACAGCTGAGAGTTTCATTAGATGTGCATAGCCCTTCTGAGAAAACAGGCAGCCGCTGCTTGTGGAATAGGAGAGACACCAAAAGGGCGATGGAGAGGAGGTATTACCTCATAGGGAAGGACAGAGACAGCTAATTTACGGAGGGCTTAACAAGAGGGAGGAAGATTATAATATGCTAAGAAACCAGTTTGTGTCTGTGTTTATTTAAACCTGTGGAATTATGAATTTTACTTCCCAGTAAAGTAAAAGTACTTTACTTCCCTCATGTCATGCTCGGTCTCCTGGTCAGACAGACTGTAACTCCCATTAGCTAAGATGGAAGAATGCAAAAGAAAATATGCCTAGGGAAACCGTCCCAGGGCTGCAGGGAAGAATAAACAGTGAGCTGAAGGTGAAGGGAAGCAGTCAGAAAAGTTTACGTGGCTTTGGGAAACCTAAGAAATAGGCCGTGATGCTGAAGTTGGAGGGATTTCAGTTAGCAAAACAGTGGCTGGAACAAGCCCATGAAAGGAAGCTGGATCCTTCTGGCAACAATGCAGACCTGTGATTTCATGCCCAGCTAGGCAAGGAAACGGGCAGCGAGATCAGAGACTATTTTGATTCAACTCCTAGGAAAGGAGCAGGTATTGCCAAGCCAAGAAATGAGAGAGTGCCTCTGCACAATGGCTGGGAAGTAGAAGGGTGGACTAGATAACAGCATTTGCGTGGTTATTATCAAGATGGGCAATTACCAGCCTTGGCTTTTCAAGGCTGAGCTACCCGTTGAAAGGCAGCCCAGGGCTATGCCAAATCCTGTTTGCTCCTTGCACGGCAGGGGAACGTGGGTGTGAAGTGAGGCTGTGGCCCCTCTCCTCTGGGAAGGCGCCTGTCCCTGCCGCCGGTGCTGGCACTACAAACTCAACGGAGAGACCTGAAAGCACCCTTAGACATGGTCCGTGCAGCTCTGTGGCTTGACCCACTGCAGGGGCAGCAGGTGATGCTTTGGACTTCTGCTGCTTGGCTGGGTCTGCTCTGCAAAGGGAGGCTTTGTGCCTCAGCAGCATCACAGTAACTTCAAAGAGGAATAGGAGTGATACAGCAGCGGAGAGCAAAAAGCATGCTGTGGCGAAGTGGGGAGAACAGACAAACATCTCCGATATTAGCCACTGCCTGAATTTGTGCTGGCATCCCTCCTGATTTCCACCAGCATAAACATCAGAACAGGTTAAAATGGAAAGAGCTGCATCTACGGATCATTGTTTCTGAGACTGATCAAGATGGAACACGATAGTCACTGAGGAAATGGGTGGCTTTCCTGAGGACAAGGCCGGGGAAAACGAAGGAGTCAGCACTTCGCCAAAATGTTATACCCAGCGCCAGCACTAGGAAACCGGCTCTGAACCTAGGGAGGGACCTTCCCATCACATCCCGCAGCAAGCGCAGCCACTTCCCTACCCCATGGCTCTCCAGAGCTCACAGGACAGAAGGAGCTATGTGATAGGAGATCTGCAGGCCTTAATTTGGATGCAGTTTAAGACAAATGTGGAGAGCTTGAGTTCAAGTGCTAGCAGCCTCTCAAAATCCTCCCGTTTCCCGAAGGAGCTGCACTGAAGGACTCAACCTCCCTTCTGCTTGGAGCTTCCAGACTCCTGTGGGCTAAGGGGTAAATCTGTCTTCCTTCGCTGCTTTTCTTTCATGTGCCCACCATCCACGTCCTCCTAAAAGTCTGACCAGCCAATGGAAAACTGCAATCGAACTTCTAAATCTAATACTAAAACTGTGGAGAAATTCCTAATTGTGTAGGTTGCTTGAGCAGTTTAGCCAGGCTGCAAGAAACCATCTCAGCATCAGCGGAAGTAAAGTTATTGTTGAAATAAAAGTCAGCATTTTAGTGCTGGGAAGCAGATTGCAGTACTGCCAGCTTACAATCTTATTGCAAATCTTTATCGTAGTTGAGTGATTGGTTTCCTTTCATATAGCTGTGGTTGCTGAATTAAGGGATTGCAAAAGAATTTCAACATAAGCCTTACAAATTTCTTAATTTGTTTGAGTTTAGAGAAAAGCTTGCACGATCACACAGCAGGAAGCAAGCAACCTTTTACTACCCTCCCAGTGCGCAGCATACTCTTGAAGAACTTCATCAGATTAAAGCTGATCTCTCTCCAGGAGCAACAAAGAGAAGCAGGACTTAAATCACGACTTTTGAACCCAAAAGTTTGCCAAGCCTGACGATATCAAAACTTACTGCTTGCCAAAACGCTGTGAGAAAACGTTTAGTGAGAGAACTCCTTTGGAAGAGGGGGCCTGCCCCGCTAGGGTGTCTGAGTACACCCAGCCCCACGCACGCCTGGCGCATCCCCAGAAAAGTTGGTCCCTGCCAGGTCAGCTGGGTGGAAGAGGGTCTCCGTACATCACAAAACGGCTGAGATTTCATCTCCTTTTTCCCCTCCCAAGGTACTAGCTGAGGGGCCTCAGTAACGGTGAACTTTTGGGTCTAAATTGAGGAGATCAAATCTGATCTACAAATGGTGTGACATGAAACTCTGGGGTGCCTGTATAGCTGATCTTAGCCTAGTCTTGAGAACAGGATGACAACAGAAATGTTTAGAGCTCTTAGGATAACCTTGGCCATATTAAAGTGTTCCAGTGGATGAAACTGTGCTTAAAAGCATTGCTGGAGAGTCATTAACAGCAGCCCAGCTGAGAGTCTAGCACTGTTTCGCAGGGACAGAAAAAAAAGTCCTTGTTACTGGATAGGTAGAAATGTGGTTAATTAATTTAAAAAAACACCAATAGAAGCACTACGGTCTCTCTGTGAGAAGATGGGTAGCTAACAAAGTGCCCTGCCTTCCTAGAGTGGCTTTCTTCTGTTTACAAGTCCCTAAAACCATAAAGAGCTGCTGATGCCTTGAAAACTAGGCATCTGTGACTTAGATCCCTAATTTGTGGGCTGACAGATTTAAACTTGGGTACTGTCATCTGAAAACACTGGCCATCGTACTAACCTAGAAGGAATACTAATTCGTGCTTTTGCACGGCTTATGGGCTCCAGCTAGCTCGCTCCCTGGAGCCAGGCATGCCCCGAAGGACGAGCATGGTGTAGTGGCTGCTGGCTGGAGAAGCAACATCCCGCGGAGATTCCAGCCTGTGGCAGCACAAAGCTCACATGACTGCTGCTTCGCTGGTGCTGCTGTTGCATCTAGAGTTGCATGTGGCTGTTTCCTTGAAGACTGCAGCCAGTCGGTGCTGGTAATAGCTACTTTTGTGCCATGTCAGGGCTGCGGGCCTGAGTAGCAAAAGAGGCTCCCAGTGACCTTCTCTTTAAAGCATTATGCCTGGTCTTGGCTGGAAACACTAACCATTGCGTCGCATGCCTCTAGCAGCCATTTTCTGCAGAGCCCTTGTTGAATCTCCATTTGTGTTTTTGGACACACTTGGCCATTCTCTGGAGCACAACTATGGCAAGCAAAACAGTGGGCACTGCTCCCATCACCTTAACCTATGGCTAGGGAGGCTCAGCGTAGACCTGATTCACAGTTATCAGGTTCAGTTCCATAATTATGAGAAGTAAACCCATATGCCACCTGGTTCTGGGATTTCCATGAGGTTACACCTAGCCATAGCCCTGGATTTCACTCATTTCTGACTTGTTCATTGTGAAGACACTTTGGTTTAGAAAGTGAGCAGCAGAAAATCCCCATTTACTCCAGTAAACAGCGACGATTCAGTGTGTGAAGGCAGGCTGGTGAGCGAGCACCTTCTGCCCGGGAGTCCCAGGCTTGACCAGAGAAAGGACTGAGGGACCAAGGATTAAAAGTGCAGTCCTGAAACAAGCACCGGGCCCCTGCCTCTCTTATGGCACTGTGGGGAGCCGGGCCCGGGGAAACCTGCCTCAGCTGGGCACAGCAAACAGAAGTATCCTCACCTTGCCTTAGTGGGAATAGCTGGCTACAGTGGCAGGGAGTGCAAGCAGGCAGGAGCGTAAGCAGGCAGGAGCATACTAGGAGACAAGGGGTTTGGGAGCAGGGGGGAGTAGCACAGAGGTTGACAGCTGAAGAGTTTCAGTTCCACTTCCAGGCCTGCTCTTGTACTTTGCTCAATGAACATTTTACAAAAAGCAGCCTGCAAGGCTCTGGGGTAAGGACCAGAGCTCTCCTCCCAGGTCTCACCACTCACAGAGTCACACTGACTTTTCCCCCTCTCTGGGGCCCAGTGGTTGCCTATCATACTCAAGTCTCCACAAGTCCCCAGGGAGCCACAAGAGAGCTCTAGCTCCTACAAATTTGGTTGCAGAACAGCTGTGGTGAAGCAATTTTTTTAAAGCCTAAATGTGGGTGGCATGGACCCTCTCTCTTCTCCCTCACCTCAAATCCCCAGCCAGAACAAGCCTCCCTCTCCTTCCCAAGCTAAGCCATTACAATGTTGGATGGCTACTGGAGCTGCAAAATGCCAGCTGATCAGGCTCCCTAGCTTGGTGAGTGTCACACTCAGCACAAATACAGATCTGGAGGCACATGAAAGCAAACCACAGATCCAAGCACCTACAACATGGCCCTCTTCTGCTTCAAGGAAGCTGTCCTTGTCAAACAGAGCTTAGGATGGGATACACCGGGGGGGGGGAGGGTAAATTGCAACTGTGCGCTTCGTGAGCAACACAAGCAGAAGTCCAGCAGGAGCTGCTGGACTCTTCAGCTCTAATACACAGCTTTCAGCCACTCGACACTCCCAGCAGAAGCAATTAAAAATTTCTGGGACAAACACTGAGCTATCCTGCTCCACAGATGTTTCCTCTTAGTTCTACTGGACTCGAGTCAATGAAAACGTGGCAATATCTGCACAGCAACACATGGAACTTTCCACCAGCCCAAATGGGAACAGGAGCAGTCTTGGTTGAAGCCTCTATTAAAAATCTCTAACTACTATTTTTGTTTAGGGGTGGAAGGGAGGGGTTAAACAGAGCTAAGAAAATAGAAATGGGCAGCATAGTCCTTAACATGCCTGAGAACCACAGTCTCAAAGATTTCTTGGCAGATGTTGCATCAGCTGGGATAGCTGTAGGCCCTTTTCACCCTATCAGAGCTTTGTTTATCCATTTGGGATATGAGTTGGTAGCAGCAAATCTCCGGGGGCTGCTGAGACAACTGGAAGCTGTGTAATGCTTTTGGCTAGACTCATTATTTACATCTCAGGGGTAGAAACAGCCCCAGTTGGAATGGGGGTCAGCCTCCATCCCACTGCTTTTCACTGCCATTAAATGGGAGATGGGGGAGTGTGGAAGGAATAGGACCTTTAAGAGGTCCTTTAAGCCCTCCAGTCCATTCTGTCCTGCTTACAGACTCTACAGAAGCACAGGTGGGAGGACACGCAGAGCAAAAGGAGGCACTGCTGACATTTGCAACGTGGTAATTCACACTGACAGCTCTCCTGCTGATTGAGGAAGTTTTTAGTCCCCAGTATTTTGCGACCAAGACAACCATTTTTGCATGCCCAGCTGCTCCCCAGGCTTCCCTGTGTTGAAAGCAGAGTACCAACAGGTACCAACAGCTTGCTCTTTAGGTACCTGAGCACATGGCCTAGATCCCACATGGGCTGAATACTTCCCTTCCCTAGTAAGAAGCATAGAAGGAATGGATGTACATTAATCTCCTCAGAGATGTCAGTTAATGCCTTTGAAGACAGGGTGAGATTTTTTTCACCCAGCTCTCATAATAATACTTTTTTTTTTTTTTAAAAAACTTTTAAAAGGAGAGGGGACATGAAACCTCTCTTAACAACAAAGCCACCACTATCATCAGTAACTTACAAAACGTCTGGAGATCCTTCATTCAGCTGGAAGGCTATGCAGAAACACACTGATTATTAATTAACATGTTATAATATTCACCCCAGAAATAACTCTGGGAAGCCTTTTGCTACCTAACCACAAATCTACAGTAAAACAGGCAACAGCTATTCAGAGAACAGCTGTGGCTTAAGACCAGTCCTCATTTAGATTAACCATTTTCTGGAGCATTAAACAATACATGATGAAACAAAAAACCTGTCTATGATAAATCTGAGGTACAGTAAATGTTTTTTTCTTCCTTCAGCTTTCATTCTTTCTACACTCTTACAAGTAGCTTTGCATGGCAAGAAACAGACCACAGCTACTGTAACAGTCTGTTAAGTTAGTCTTTGCCCCAAGTAAAATAACTCTGTAGCAGGGTTTAAAGATGACTATACATATTCATTGCCACTTGCCTGTATTACCACAGAGCACTATCATATCCTACATAACCCGTTATTTGAAGTACTGAAAAAATCCCTTTGAAACAGACATTATATCCCAATTTTATGGATTGATTTTTATTTTTAACCTGACTGTTCATTGTACAGTTTAATATAGTGGCTACCCATAGGCCAGAAACACAGTAGTATTACAGTCACCTCGAACAATTGTGTTAGCCAGCTCCAGGAAAAGGGCTGAAGAGATTTTGCGATCTCAAGCATACTATATATTTTAATGTGATTGTGATTATTAAGTTGTACCATGTTTTGTCCTAGATGTGCAGTTCTCCTTTGGCAGAGAGCCTTCCCCTTCTGCCCACCAAACATATTCCACTCGATAGAATCTTAAGCTGATAATAAGAAATTAAACCAGGAAATTGAGAAAAGTCAGCTTGGGTAAGAGCTAAATGATTTCTGGATTACTGCAATGGCTTTTGCCTTAATGTTTGAGTTCTTGAATAATAACTTTTCCTTCAGACTCTCCCATCCATTATTTCTTCCTATTCCACAGAAGGAAGCGCTCTTACTCTTTGCTGCACCTGCTAATTGATGCAGGGCACCTACTGCTTTGACGACCTGGTGATCTGGCATCTCTTCCCATCTTTCCCAGCTTTGATGAAATCCATTTGGAATCTGCCTTTGTGAAAATGTAGCAGCAGGACAAGGGTACTCCTCTTATTCCAAGCTATACAACCATCTTCCTTTTTATTCTGGCCCCAGCCCAGCAAACACCTGCATTCTCTCAGACATCTCCTATGTTATTACAGATTAGGATTTAGCAGGACAGTGGTGGAGATGAGGCTATAGCTCTGTGGCAGTGCTATCCAGCACAGGATGTAAAGGATCATTACTGACAGCCACTACGTCTTTCTAGCTGAATTACTAAATTCTTCAAAATTAACTTATTTTCCCTTCTACCTTAGCTATGCCTCTCTCCTTAGCCACCATGAGATTTCAGATAGGTTGTTACTGTACCCATTGGCAAAAGGGATAGGCAGGGCTCTAGTAGCAAAGAAATCTTGGTTTGAAATACAAATTGGAAACTTGGGACCATGTTGTATTTATAGTAAAACCTAACCACATTTTATTCAAAGAGAAATAAGATAATTTGAAGGAAGACTTCCACCAGACACTGTTTTCTTACCCCTGGTAGGAAGAATTATGTGGCCGCTGAACAAACAAATCCCAAGAGGCCCAAAATCTGGCTTGTGCTGCATTGAGGACACCCCCACACATGCTCCAAAACACAGCAGTTGGTCTGGAATCTACACCAGCCACTCTTGAAAATGGACTCAAGCACTTCCCAGGAATTGTACTGATTGCTTTTGTTGTGCTTCTTACATGCAGGCACTCATCCACATGGAAAGCATCACAGATTTACTTATTCACATTTAAATGTAGCTTTCCTTACACTTAGTAACATGTTAAAAGCCTCTTAGCTGGAAGGATACAGGTACTGGAACAAAAATATCCTTTTTCCTTATACAAATGGACAAGACTGCACAATCAATTAAAAACGGTTTTGAACATTTAATAAAAACTCATCCTAGAAATCCAACTTTTTGCCGTGTGGTCCCCAAACTCTCTTCTTCATCCAAAATCTTCTGTAGGGATGTGTGCAATGATTTGCCTACTCTCTTTCCCGTCTGCAATGCAAAAAAAGCAAAACAAATCTGTGACATGCTTATTAACAGGAAGACAACTCAAATGGAACACTTCCTTTGACAAATATTTTCCCCTTAATGACAAATATACACCAGCTGGTATAAAAAAACCATGCTTTTAATTAAGAAAAATAATGGTGGAAGTCTCATCTTAATTTGATTTTTTAGAAAAAAGCGTGCATAAAAGCAGTGCTCCCCTTCCTCAGAGAAGCATTCTGTGATCATTAATGCCAGATCCGTGCACCACTGGATTGTCTAGGAGTACAAGTTAAAGTCACATCAGGCACAAACACACATTCAAATTAACCAGCACATGCCATATGAAACGACATGCTAGCTGCCAGAGGACAAGAGATACCTGACCCAGCAAGAAAGCCTACTGATAAAAAGTTCACCAAACTTTTCTGAACATGCTCAAACTCTGCAGAGTGAATTTAGACTAGCTCAGCACCTTGTCATATGGCCAGAGGTTTTAGTCCAGTATTAGAAGCCCAAAATGCACACTGGCTGCATCACCAAATCAGTCTCTGTAGGCCAGATTCTTCATTATAATGAGCAATTCTGTACAGTCTGAGGGCCTTAAAGAAGTTAGCAGAATGTTTTCTTTACAGAAACAAACTCCCAGCAGTGGAGATCCACCAGGATTAGTTCTGATATCAGTCCCAACTCTTCCCACACACACAATCGTACTGCTGAAGCTGCAGGAAAGAGCAATGTTGGGAAATGCTGAAATAAAGATCTTAAAGCAGTGGTGCCTTAGAACTTTCCTGCAGTTCCTCTGAATGACCTGAAGTATTGACTCTGTACAGAGATGAACAGAGCCCACCTGTTCTTTAAAAGCCAAAGTCAGATTACATTAAACTCAGTTTATGAGCTCCTGATCTGTCTAATGAAGTCTACACCTGTCATACAGCTAAAGGCCTGCAAAGCTGTCTGCCACTTACTGATGACAATTCTCAACACTGTGGGTGCACAAACGTTCAAATAAATTTCTAATCAAAAAACTAGGTGACAGAATGTGGCCTCCAGTACCGAAGCGAATTTCAGACAAGCTTTGATGCAGTAGGGTAGCTAATTGTCAATCCTAGACAGGGTGGGTCATGCTGAAGAAAAGAGGACACACAGAGGAACTGTTATAGCTCCGCACTGGGGCAAAGCTCACAAAAGCACTCTGGAGTCCAGAGGAGTGATGTACTTTGCTCACTCTTTTCCTCAAATGTAGGATAATGCCACCCACACCCAGTCAAGGTAAAATGGGCTCCAGGCAGAGCTTCAGAGTTTGACACATTACACAACACTGTTACCATCTCTTATTCCTGCCTGCCTCCCTTATGGATGATAAACCCAGTAAAAAGTTCAATTTTAGCAGCTTCCCAAAACCTTCCCATGAAGCTGCTTTCCTAAGAGGTATGTCTTGGCTGGAACATCTGTCCTCTCCCAGGCAGGGAAAGCCGAACGCTTGCTAACCTGCAGCCAAATCACTAAGGAACGGAAGTGTCAAGCAAGGGTTATGCACCCCTTCCACCAGACATTCCCAGGTGTTGACTATGTTTCTTTTTCCTCTGGGTTCCCCAGTTGAGGTGTTGAGTTTGAGGCAGGGTCAAACAGACCACCTCCTGCCTCCCAGAAAACATCTTACTTCTTCTATGTGATTTCCTCCCTCACTCTATCAACAAACTACTCACCACTCAGGAGAGAACACTTCTTCCAAAACAGGTGAGAAACAGCACAACTCACTGGGTGATGACCTTATTAGCTTTAACTCCTTGCACCAACAGTTAGGGACAAATTCACTAAAGCTCGTAAGCACGGTAGGAAGGTTTGAAGGTTTCAACGGTTACCTTGTACGCACATCTCTGATGTGCGTTTAGATGAGCATTATATGGTCCCAAGTGTACCTCTGGGGGATGGGCTATACAAGTAGTTCCTGAATTCTGGAACTACAGAAGTTCGTTTCCTAGTTAGAGCTCAGTGTGGAATGAGATGGATGATCAAAGTGGAAGCTCTGATCAAAACTCTTCGCTTAGCTAACAGATAATTTATATGGGAGTGAGCTTCCACCACAAACCTGTATCTGACTTAAGCACCCATTTTTTCATAGCAGCCATACACCCTAACCCTCAATTCCTCTACGACATTTAGTTAGAACTAGACACAAAAGCCAACAGGAAGACACAAATATCAGATGGCCATATCAAACAAGTTTGGTTTCTTTAGGATGCCAGATTGGAGACAAACTTCCTCTGCATATACCCAGCTGTCAAGCGTAGTTAAGTGACTTCTCTAGATGCAAATAAACAGCCCACTGGTAACACCAGGATTACCACTCTGGATTTACATCATGAAACAAAGAAGTGCCTTATATACTCGACATGTAATTTCATTTGAAACCAGTTGTTTTCAAACTTGGCTCCAATTTCTGCATTCCTCACTAGAGTTATGCTGATATTAGTTTTGGATCTCTAGGAAACAGAGACAGTTTTAAGTATTTAATTTTTGTTCTGACTCAAAGTTCAAAACTCATTTCTATCTGATGCTTAAGGCCAAGCCCAGGCATGAGAATTTATACTGGAACTCAGTTTTGAGAACAGCCTGAAGAAATATTTAAAATTGAATTCTCATGTGGATGTGAACAACAGCCAGATAACAGTATTTCCATGGGGAAGGAGCAAATCAAAAACCCAATAAAGAACCAAAGAAAAACAATAGTAAAATGAGAACGGAAAGCTTATCACAAGAAAAATGAGTTGTGCTACAACAGAACACAATGTACTAGCACCTTGAAGTACCATCTCTAGTTCTATAGGGACTTTTCCACGTCTTCTCTGCTTTTTTTGGGGGGGGGGGGGAGGGGGGGTGGGCGGGAAGAGAGAGAGGAAAACACGTTCTCTAAAAAATTCCTAAAAGTTTATCAACCTAAGCTTTAAAGTTTTACAGCTGTGAGGTACTTGACCACAGTGAATGTAAATGGAGTATCATACATTCCAGGCATCTAAAAATTTTAGATAACTTCCATTCCTATGAGATTCTGTTTCAAAGGAACTGAGACCTTCAACAAGTCCCTTCGTGCACTAACAAAGCACCAGCAACTCTGCTCTCAAAGTCCTTATTGCAGCTTTTCATAGACTCAAGTTCCAATTCATTCAGTATCATCCAAGACAGCAACTGTTCAAAACTCCTTACCTCCATCATTTCAAAGATGCTCTCTGGATCAAGACTACCCTTTCCCACTTTCTTCATACAAGTGAGAGCACCTTTACTGGTCACAGAAATAAGCAGGCTGGCCAAAGAACAGGCTTCTTCCTGAAGGGTAGCATCCACCACGTGCCTATACCCAATCTGCAAGTTAGTGACAATGTTACATATTAGTTTGCAGTTGTCTAAGCTCTTTTTGAGAAGTTAAATTGTCAGTAGCGGCTCTGCTGGTTGATATCCAACCCGCATCCTAACATCACGTGATCCTTGGTGCTGCTCAGAGACCAAGCTGACAGATAGCACAGCACTTGAAAGCAGCTTCTGATTCCAGACTGGGTGTATGTACATAACCAAAGTGAGATAAGCATGCCGCTACTTGTTTGAAAGCTACACCCACGAAAACAGAGTTCTGTCCCCAGCAAGAAACGTCCATTCTGTGACTCCAGACAGATTACTTGACCTCTCTGTGCCTCACAACAATGTTCATTTGCTGTAATGTACTGAAGCATCTGCCGCTCTGGATGTTGAGCAACGAGTGGATGAATACATAATGAACTACTCTTCTGTATGCAAAAAGAGATTTTAAGAATGTATGAAGTGGAAATCTGCAAGTCAGAATGGAAAAATCCCTTATTCAGTAAAAGTTCCTTCTAATCAAAATAGCAGCAAGGATGAACAAATATGTTTTGGGCACCTCCCATTTCTAGAATACAAATTTTATCTCTAAAGAAAAATAAACAGCAGGTGAAGTTAACAGAAGCTGAAGTCTCTAGGTAGAAGGTCAAAATTTTGTCTGGCTTACTTTGCTCAGTGTGACAATGCAGGGCACCTCGTCCACGTTAAGTCGAATACAATCGTAAGGGTCATCAGAGAGCTCAATCTCTTTAGAGCCTTCTTCATCCTCCAAAACACGCACTTTCGGTATTCTGTGGAAACAAAAGTATATGCAAAATCACTCTCAGAACAGATAAGGAATACAGGCGGCCTATAGTCTCAACTCCAAGAAGTGTCCTTCTCTCTAAACAAGGCTAATGTTAGAAAAAATATTCTGGAATGTTATCAAAGTATTAACAATTAACCCCCTGAGGCAAGGAAAACATCGTAAGTGGGAAGATATTCAGAATGAGACCATCTGTACGCATCATTCAAAGCATTAGAATTTAAATTGAATTCTATACTATGCCATAGGGAGCAAATAGAGAGATTCAGTGTTGCCTTTCAGGGCTTGCACACTGCAATTCTGAATATTTCTGCGTACACTTGCCTAGCAAAATTGCAGAGAAATTACCAAAACTGAACCTTTTCATACTGTGGTTCCCAAGCTTGCAGACAGCAGTGAAGTTGTCAGAATTACAGCAATTACATTGCTTGGCAAAGCCATGACACTCCCCATAAACAAAAGCAGTGAAGCTGTTCAGGGAGGATGACACTAACTACAGAGACTTAGGGAAAGCATAAGGATGACACTAGTAAAATCCTTTCTTTCTAGCAGGTTGGGAGGATCAACAGGATATTTTCATTCTTGAAATAACCAGACGTGTCTACTGCTCTATAACTAGACATATAAAAGCAAGGACCAGGGATAAAAACCCAAGTAGAAATCCAAGAAACACTTTGTTATCTATTGTGAGCAACAAGATCTCTCGCTAATGAGCTACACAGGCTTCTTATCAGTGGCAAATATCCTGCACGTTATAGCCATTTAATGGGAGTTTTACATGAGGATTTAATACAGCTTTTTCGGCTTCTTGAAATACCATCTCCTGCTAAATTGCTATAAATGTTTTTACTCATTACACTAAGAACCTCAGCATCTTATATCCCATTTTTTAAATAGTCACTTGCCTTCCCCACCCCAAGTTGTCACAGTTGCAGAGGAATCTGGGTGTCCACCAGGATGAGTACCGACTGAGAGACTTTGCTTTATTGGCCAGCAAAAAAACCACATGCAAAGCTCAACCAAACTTCTCCCACTTTTACACATTTGCACTTGAAAACATAAAATACTTCATGACATCCCTGGAAAGCTAACTTCAGTAACCCTGTGGAATGCAACCGCAATCTGTTTCTATATTAGTACTTTTACCGTAGCATTGTGTCTTATAACTAGACTCTGGAGGTTACATTCTTTTACGTTCTGAACCAAATCTCTCTTAAGAGAGGAGAATATTTGGAGTGATTTAATGAACTTTTTCCTCAAAGGAAAAGGACTTTTGTTGTTCCCTGAAAAAGTATTTCAGTTATTCACAGTTAACAGTCCTTGAGGCAAGCACTTCACAACAGCTAACCTTGCTTAGAGAGAAGAGACAAACTCTCTACACAACGTTGGCCCAAACCAAGCTGGAAGTACAATCTTTCAGTAAGCAGAACACAACTACATCATATACTTCTTCATGAAATGAGACTCGAAATGCAGAGCTATATAAGAACTCAATGGAAATGCAAACCCTAACCTTAAACTGCAATACTCCATTAAAATTGATGGAATAAAATCACAAGGTGACTAACCCTCGCGCTACATGGGACAATGGACAACATTGGACAACAGCCTAGACAAGACAATAATGAGCCAGAGCAGTGTTTAAACTAGGAGGAAGACAAAAAAACCCACAATCTATTTGATACCAGAGCAACATGTGCTCTGCAATAAGCAGTAGTAGTGTCTTAAAGTTGTCAGAATTAATACCTGAAAAATCCCCACAAGTAGCTGTTTTAGCAAAGAACAGAAAAGATAAAGGTATGGATTAGAACTACTGCACGGGTAGAAAGATAGGTGATCAGACACAAGTGTCATAGTGGCATAGAAAAAGAGGTGTATATACACACAAAAACAAAGGATCCCACTGGGCAAAGATGACTGTGTTTGTAGCATAAAGTGCATTTCCAGAAAACCTGAGATTTCTCTTCCTGGTTTGTGAAAATTTATCTTAAAAAATAAAACAAAACAAAAAAAAACCCTAGCTGTACATGTTTATCCTGTCACTTTCATTCTTCACACTTCATTCCTGCAACTAATCAGTGCATAAGTTTGCACAGCAGCACTCACTGAACACTGCTCTGGAGACCCAGATTTCATAACTGGAAAACCTGCTCTACTCCTGCAAGCAAGCATCAGCTCTGTCTCTATCATGCCTTCTAGCAAAAGGGCACCACATTTCAAGGCTACTGTGTTATAAACTTGGTAGCTTTTGACATTTATCTAGTTTCTGTTGCCTCAGTTGCAGTTAAGCGCATTCCACATGAGTAAGCTTAATGTTCAGTCCTGGCACCGTAGCTATTTGCACACTTATGCAATATCCACTTTGATCATGGATAAATGCAGCCTTAAGTGCCTTGGAGACACACAGTTAAGAACAAATTTTGGTATCTGCTACCTCTCAGACACAGTTTTGATGCAGTTTTTAGAACATGTTGAACAATGAAAAACTAAAAGGAGTAAATATTCCCCCTAAAACAGCCATATTTTGATTGTTCCGTGTCTGAATGGGATACAATGAGTCAGGTCAGACACACAAAGGATTTAAATCCCGTAATTCCTACACAAAGTTCCTAAAGTTACTATTGTGGATTTATTTAGCCCTAAGGAAGAGTGTCTCCATAGATATTATAAAAATGTTAAGAGCTAGATTTTCAGCACAAAGTTGATGAAGCTGAGCTTTTCAAATGCCTGTTAGAACACTAAAACTAAGAATTTATGACTTCAAAGAAAAATAAAACAAAACCTTACAGAAGCTTGAACTCCCTGCTCCTGGTTCTAAGGCTGCAGGCAAAGCTGATAAAAAATGATCTGAAACCCTTATAACAAAAACCTGATTGTAAACAAATTACAGAAAGCAAGTAAGACTCTGAAAGAGGAATAGAGATGTCAAGCTAAGTTCAAAACACTTAATCTGAAGTGATCTTCAAATTGATTATAAATCTTTGAAATGTAATTATTTTAAAAAGTCTTAACTGGACAATAATATTTTATGAAGAGTAGACAGCTACTCTAAACAATCTTGTATTATCCAAAGAAAATTCAGCACATACTAAGGGAAAGCAGGGATAGTGGATGAGGACACGAGCTTTTCACTTTGAAAGTCAGCTGAAATTCTGAGTTCGTTAATTTTTCTTGTTTTTGCTTTCTCCATATCTAAAGCACTTCGAGATTAGCTATACTAGCATTTCCTGCTCAAGTGAATAGACGGGGTTCTTGCAGGTCAAAACTAACAAGTTTAAAATTATTTTAAATTGTACCATATTTCGATTTGATATCCTACTTTCATAAGACTGAAGATGTTTGCCCACAAATCAAAGATTACACGCAGGACAGTTTTCGGAGGAAGCAAAATCGAGCAGAATCATTAAAACAATCACTCTCTCCATGTTATCTGTCTTCCAACAGCAACAGGTTTTTTTAATTATTATTTTCATATACTCTTTTGTCTTTATTCAAAATTGGGATTCTGGTTAAAGTAAGAAAAGAGGTCCAATTATCTTGCAAATAGAGTATGTGCCTTGGATCTGTGATCTGCAAAGCAACCCATATGGGAGCAACTGTTGAGTTTTGTATCCTGGCAGCTTGCACACAAAGATGCAGGCATTTCTTCCCCCTTCAGTGTATTGTCAAATCTTTGGGAACTATTGCATGTGTGAGAATATTTAATGCTATAGAAACAATCTACTATTAAAAGGTACTGTTGAGAACTTGACTAATATGGGAAATTTCTCAGCAATATACACAAGTTTTAGTCACACAAGGATTCCCTCCTCATTTACTTAAATGTTTGTAACCTGACATACTGCCTGTGTCTTCAAAAGCATATTTTCCTCTTCTTTCTGGCATGTCGTTTTCCAGCTCTAGTGCTGTGCACCGATTCCCTGATGCGTAAGTCAGAACTATGCCAGTGACTTCAGCAGAGCTCTAATTTACAGCTGTGGAACAATGTGAGATCCACTTTAGAACATTTGTGCCTGTAACAGTCTAATTTTTGCAGCTCTTCCAGCTATTTTTGCTGCATAAGATTTTTCAAAGCCATTCACTAGTTCCTTTCTCAAAGATGCTGTGAAACTCTACACTCCTTTTCGTCTATAATGAAGATAAAAACATCAGAAAAATATTTTATTGGATGCTATCCTTGAAACACACACACAGCACTTGCTTCAGTGATTCTACTAGATTTTGTTCTTCCATTCTCTGAACCAAAACACATCGACTTCAGTTATTCTAAAGGCATATCGCTTCCCCCCCCGCACAACCTTCCACTACCATTTTTTTGCCCTCAGTTTCACAAAGAACTGTGAACTAACAGTTAAAGAGAAAGAACATCAGAAGTGAGAAATTAGGGCTAGTTATACATTGGTAGTTGTATTGACAGAGGGCTTCTTATTCAGGACCATCACATACTTATAGATACTTTCGACTTTCAAACCACAAGGCATCAACTTGCAATTAAGCCATTTGGTCAATACAATTTTTTTTTTTTTGGGGGGGGGGGGGGGGATTGGGCTACAGAACAGAAGTTATATTCTGCGCATGACTGAGCATATGATGCAAGGTGACAATTACCAGAAACTGGACTGAAGTCATTGGTTCATGTTATTTGCACGCAAACGGACTGCCTTGCATCTGAATGCAAGTTGCCTCCAACTCTTCTTACTTAAAGAAATTAAGCACTAAAAATGCTTAGCTCACAGAAAACACTACTCATTTTCTCTATGCCACTTCCACACAAATGAAGCAAGATCTGTGCTTTACCTTGTGTTGAAGAGAGCTGCCTTCACTGCGATAGAGATTGCATCAAAGAGGTTCCCACCACATTCCAATAACTGGGAAGGAAAAAAATAATCTTTTTAAAAGAAGATATGGTTAGTGCCTTTAAATCAAAACTTTCATTTTACTTAAACTTACTTGAAAAGGAATAAAATTAAGAGAGAAAACATACATAGCAACATTTTTTACGTTGTGTTTAAAACCTATCTATGAAAATAAATGCCACATGTGTCAGCTTCAGCTGACTGTATTATACATGCAAAACAGAAGAGGTAAAGCATGTATCCATGACAACACTTAATAACAGAGGCTGAAATGAAACTGCCAGTGCTGTCATCTTCCTTGTGCTAAGGCTCTGAACTAGACTATGACCAGAATCTTTTTGATAAACTTGATACTTGTTCATTAACATCAAATCAAGAAAATCAGTTTTGTATACTTTATTTCAAAGACCAATCTTTTCAAATATCACCTGGACAAGTCCAATGGATCCCACCGTTCTCAAAGAAACAATGCAAATTCTCAGCCAGTAAACAGCATGGAATTATTTAATAAAGTGTTAAAGAAATCTAATTATACAAGGTATGGTTTTGAAGGCACATCCAGATTTATTCTCTATTCTTTTTTGGAAAAGGATTTATCAGCAAGTTTCTGTTGTAGCTGAAGAAGGTCTAAGAAAATCCTATTTCAAAGTCCACTTGTGATAACAATATCTTTTGGATCAAGCCTGACTAGGGAGTCTAGCTTGTTTCTCCCTCCCCCCACCTTAACATTAGGAACAGCCAGAGAGAAAAAACTAGCACTGCACGCTGTATAAAAAGGCACCACACATAACGATTAATACTTTCTGCAAGCTGATACATGACTCAGAAATGTATCTGGCCACAGTCAAGTGATAGCTGCCTGACAAATTCCACTCCATGCTGCCAGTACTGTTCTATGAACACACACATCCCCAGCAAGTACTTGAGCCTATTTCAGCAAGAATATATGGATGCTTCTCTATTACATCCATCTACTCTATATGATAAGAGCAAAATAAGTTTTGCAACCCTGATTGCATTGATTGTTCTTCAAAATGTATTTAAGAATGAGATAAACTCCCCCACTGGGAGCAAACCATAAATCAGATATCCCGGGAAGACAGTTTACTTTTACCAAGACAGACTGAATTGTGTAAGAAGTATGGCAAAAAGTTGGGATAGAAAGCTACATACAAAGGCGATCAAATTATTTCTTTGAAAACAGCTGCTGGATACAGAGAGGTTAACTTGTCCCTTTCAGTAGTTATTGGATTTTACTGGATAATGCAATAAACCCACAGTATCTTTGTTATTAAAACACAATAATGGGATGTGCCTTTACTGTTGCTAGGGTTATGTTCAGGCTGCTATTCTAAAGTCTTATCTATATTGCAGTGGCACCTACAGGCTAGGGACCTATTGTATGAAGCATGGTACAACAACTCCTCCAAAAACAAATGAACAATCTCTTCTCAGCTGAAGCACACTGTACTTGGGGATCGCCCTCCCCTCTTTTTAAAGAAATGAAGAAGGGCTACACAGCTATTTGAGCTGTGGGAAGCAAATGAGTCTTTAAATTAAAAAGAAGACTCATTTAATCTACTGATACAAAAAAATATGGAGGGTAGAAAGAAAACAACATTCTAGACAACTTATTAAATGAAGTTTTTCCTCAAAAAAGGAGAGATTTCTCCAAGATTTTTTTCAAACTGGGGGAATAGGAAAGATTGAGAAAACCTCTGAGGGATGCTCAGCAGGGAACTACTAAAATTTCAGCAGAATGTAACAGATTCTCCTCACACAAACAATGTGCTGTAAGGGGGTGAGGGAATGGGAAGAGACTGCACAACTTAAATTGCCCCAGCAGCCTGCCATGCTGAGCATGGAGAATTAATGTGAACAAGGCTATATGTGTGTCAAACACACCATGAAAAAAAACTCCCAAAAGCTATTTCTGAAATCAGTAGCTATGAAAGGGGAAAAAAAGATGGGGAAGGAGACAGTGGATGATAACAGACTATAGTTTTGCAATATGAGATACTCCGCATTCACTAGTTACTCTTACGAAAGTGACCCCTCTTCTATTACTAAAAAAAGAATACGCTTATTTTGAAAGCTCAAGGTAAATTATAGAATATTAGCCTAGAGCCCACATGCATGTGCACTGTTGAAGTTATTTTCTTTCCATTCTGAGTAGCTCCAGTATGACTATACATAATTAAAACAACTTTCAATTACACTGACCACTAAAAGAGTATTTGAGAGACATTTGTAATTTATAAGCTGCCTGACTGTTTAGCATATATTGTTTTCTCTTTTGAGGTTGCATATCTCAAGTTTTGTTTACACATAGGAGCTGAATATGGATGCTTCTGTGAAACTTCTGTTGAAATACATAGCAATGGAATACATCCAGGTTCATAACACTCTTGAGTCTCGGTCTTCCAGAGTAAGAGATTTGAAAACAATTCTTTTTATCAGTCTTATGACAGAGATTTAAGGCCTAATTTCCTTTCGACTTAACTCTGCACACAAGCACTCATGTGAGCTATTTCCAGAAATTTTGAAGGAAAACATCATCCAAAGGACTCTCATCAAGCTTTATTACTACCCTTAGAACCTTTCTCCCTCAAAAGATGGAGGAGGTAATTAGCACAAGTGTCATAATTCCACCATGTGTTATTAAAACAGAGCAAGCACTCAGCAAAAGCAGATTCAGGAAAACCTGTAGGTATCAAGCATCCACATCCAATGTAAACACTTTGTACCAAGTGTATATGTAATATACGTCTTCTATTTAGAAAAGGAAATAGCACAAATATCTCAAAACGTTAACAAACAAAGGCCTGGGGAAAGAGAAGAGGAAAAAGAACAAATGGCAAGAGACAGAAGTGTCTTATTCTAACTGTGCCAGCCATTCTTTAATGGTTCATATGCAAAATTTCTGCAAAATGTTACATTAAAAAGACTCACCAAGTTCAGAGTCTTAGTTACAAACCTACAACATATTTTTTCATTGGTACTCTAAATTAAGCTACATGTAAAGTATTCCATGCATGTTCATAATTCTGCTACAACTAGCAGTGTAAAAAGACCAAGGCTGTTTCTCTGTACCTGTGGATACCAACAAATTTCTCCAAGAAGAATCCAAGAACTCTAAATTAACAGTATTCCCTCATGCAAAAGTTGTACACAACTACTTCTACAGTCAACTTTATGAAGCTGCTTGTTTACACTGCAGAAACAGTACACTGCCTAAATGAGCACAGCACTTAATATTCTGCACCTCTGCTCAAAATTACCTAGTAACTAAAGGCCCCAATGTAATTTCTCAGAACTAGCACTTCATTCCCTATTAAACTATGCCAGGCTCCAACAAGCTGGTGGCTAGATTTGTTAAAGCACTCAGCGGTGGTACATGTTTAATCATTCTGTATGCAGACTAAGTCACAGTATGTACCATGTCTACTATAATTAGGCTAATGCTACTGCTTTTTAAAAAACCTAATGGACTCATATTTTCAAATGTATTTAGGTCCGAGGCTGAATGTTCCTGTTTTGTTTAACAAAACCCTCTATTTAATGTTTTTGGTACTGCAGCTTAACATTTTACAAATCACTTCAGAGACATTAATTGATTCCACTGAGTAGGATTCCTCAACATATATTCATTTACACATTTGACAAGTAGGAAGTCAGGCTTGGACCAATAACAGCTGGAAGGAAAGCTCAGGAAAGTCTTTGACTCCCAGACTTCTATTTTAAATTCCTGTGCCGAAAGCTTTAAATACAGCACTGCCTGGAAATTAAGCTGCTGCACACACAGTTTGCATGCATGAAATTTAGTTTCCATTTTTTAATAGGAACAAACATTCAGTTTCTCTTGTACATTGCATATTTGCACACAACTTCCATCAAAAAGTGCCTAAGCCCAATATAACTTCTTGTCAGAAAAGTTCCTAATTTATTTCATTGTGTTAGTACTGCTAACAGTGCCAAGAGGTAGACATGACGGACAGTTATGTTAGCCTAACACATACATGTGTTCATTTACATGCAGTACAATGAGGTAGTCACTCCTGGAATCTATCTAGCTTGGAACAGTTTAGCCTTCTTCAGTGGTAATTTCTTCGTCATTCTAAACACACCAATTTTTATCTGGGGCAGATTTGGAGTATTCAGTGTTTTTTCAGCTCTGCAGCAGAGTGGTGGCCCCCAGGAGAAGAGCAAAAGAACAAGCTGTAAGCAGCAACTAACTGTTTCAGGCAAATTCACAAGAGGATGTCCATGCTGTGAACATTATGCTACATTATACGAGAAGCACTTTTAATATGAAAATACACATGGTTACGTGAATTCAGTCTGTCAGTGCCTTGAAGACTTCCTTAAATCTCGTTAGTTTTTATTTCCTTACTTACCAAAACATCAACATAGAGAACCCAGCAGTGCTCTCTGGGATTAATACAAAGTGATTTCAAGTCTACACAGCTCTCACTGCTAAATATTCTGTAGAGTGTATTTGCTATCTCTGTGCCAAGTTCTTCTCCTCCCCGGCCTTCGAATTCAGGAGTAGCATTTGCAGAACTAGACAGAGAAAGAAAAAAAATACTTTCACTTCTGAAGCAGCCTTTATCCAAAGAGCATTTATTAAATATTAATATCTAAGAATTTATTTGTACAAGCATAAGCACACCACCTGTGAAGAAATTATTTCCATTCTACATAAAATCATAATGCAGATAATTAGTATCAAAGTTGGTAACAGAACACAGGGTATATTAAATTCTACTATCTTTAGTAGTAGTTCCCAAGCTGGAATTCACTGAGTATTGTCTCAGAGATTATTTTTTTAGCACCATCTTCAATCAGCTCAACACTTCCCCCTCTCCCATACACACAAAGGAAAAAAAAACACTGAAAGAAAACTGTTCTAGGTTCAGAACAGCTAACAAGGCAGCCTGTTAAAAATGAATGTTAAATTAATAAGATAAGAGAGTGGATAAGAAGAGGAAGATGTGACAGTATGACAAGAAGAGACCTTTTTTTTAACTGACATGACTGCCTGACCTTAATTGGTAATTTCGTTAGTGAGCGTATTCTCTGCTATCAAGCCACTTGCTGACAGCATCTCATTATCTTCAGCAACTGTAGCTTATGGAGAGCACCAATTAAAAGACTTTTTTTTTTCCCCAAAAGGGATCTGACAAAAGTGTGCAGTCTTCACTTCCCCTGATTCCAACATGATGAACTTTGTTTATGAGCAGCCATGCAAGAAAGCCTTTGGGTGCCAGGGCCCTGTGCAGAGCTAAGCACAAAATTCTATCAACAAAAGACAACAGGCTTATAAAAAAAAAAAAAAATCCCTCCAATTCCCAATAAAGTAGAACAGAAATGCCCAGAGACAAACACACCAAAATAACAAACAAATGTTCTGACCCTCTCTGGTTTACAGAAAGGGTAACAGCATTCTCAAGCTGTGGATCTTTGGAAGAGGTCCTGCAGATCTTATTCTCAAACTAGTTTGACCTCTCCAAACTTACTTTCTGATTACAGGACGGTGGAAAGCAGATGGTTCCCAAGAAGCAGTTTGATGTGTTCAAAACCTCTAATAGCAAAACCTTGAATTCCACTAGCTGGGCACCACACAGCACCAATTTCTCATGCATATTTTGTCCCTTGCTCTTCCAACAAGAACTCCATGGGAATGCAAACATACAGCAGGGGACAAACTGTGGGAATACAGCCCTTCACCTAAAACAAACAAACAAACATCCCCCATAATACCAGAGATCCATGTTAGCTATGTATGCCTTACACCAATCAAATGAGTCATATTAACCAGACTGCAGAGTCTGTAAGGGAAATCCTTCCTCTGTAGTTCTCCCAACTTACTCTTTTGCAGAACTGATGAAGATTCAGGATGCCAGAAGGAGTTCCTGGACTTTCTAAGAGTTAGTTTGCCCCTTCTATAAACAGACTGCACTAAATATGCTGGGGCGGGGCGGGCAGGGAGGAACAAACAACAACAACAAAAAGACTGCCAATCAAGCACTGATCTATGCTTCCAAATTATATTTGCTATCTGAATGATTACTGCAAGTGTGACACTACTAATAATACTTGTAGTTGTGCAAGATTAGATTCCAGTTCTAGAAGGCAAGCTTTTTTAAATATGATCCTAATAATTCTGTCAATATGGCCGAGTCAGACCTTTAGGTTGTATTAAGCAAACACTTATCCATGGAAGCAGTTTGTATGCAAGTCAACAAGACTATTCTGTTTAAACTGTTCTGTTTGAAGTATGGTTATGCAAGCATTATGCTTCCAAATAATAATTTAAGAAGAATTACGCAAACATCAGTCTATACCACATTATCATCAAATGCTGTAGTTCTGGTTACATATAGCCAGTTTATTTGGCACCAAGTAAGAAGGAAGAGTAAGACTAAATCAGGATACCACTGCAAGTTTTGCTGCATCTTAATTCCATTATTGTTTTAATGTATCAGGTTACTTTCAAAGTGAAATAAAGAAATAATGTTGGCAGAGTACTATGTGGTAAATACTGCCACCCTATGATTTACACTGGGTAAAACTTGGGAAAAAAAAGGTTGTTCAGCACACTAATAGAAGAAAATGCCAGAAAGCTTGCATTATGGAACACAGAAAGAATCTGGTAGTGGCCCAGTGGAGCACAAAATTTCTATTCCCAAACAGAACGTAATTCTAAAGACTTTCAAGCAGTTTCAGTGTCCCATCACCTAACAATCTAGGCTCCTGCTAAAGAAGGATACTTCTGCCAAAGATGATCTCTCCTTTCAAAACCCTTGCTGTTAACAGGCCGTGTGTTTCTTTCAAAGCAGTTCAGTACTTCCCATCTGTTGCTCCAGCCATTATCATATCATCGTCTATGAGGTAAATAATCATAACCAAAAGAAAATATTAAATAGAAGAATCTCTGAGGCCAATTTACTTAGAGATTATAAAAAGCTGTGTTACCTGCACTTCACAATTACTCACAGCTACCATTCAAGTAAAATATCCTTAGTAGCTGCACTGAAATTTGTTTTAAGTCATTCCTTTCCCACAAAGCCCCCCAAAACAGTATCTGAGGACCATCTGAGAGCATTCTGATGTGGCTGTTTTGCAATACTGTGATCATTTACAATCTGGGGAACTATTTGCCATCTATAATATTTAAGACCATATCTGATCCAGTCTTCTGCGCTGCACCAGTGAAACAGGCCAACTGTCCCAGCAAGGACAAAAGGACATCTGGACTTGAAAGTGGAGAAGCAGATGGTCAGACTTGGATAAATATATTTCTTGCTTCACTCATTCTGAAAAGCAACATCCCTGGCATTCAAGGCATTCAGATTCATCTTCCCTGTTTTGTCTGTTTTCTTTTTAAGGTTGTTTCTTACACTTTGAAGATGATACATCTTTGCTTCAGTTAAAAAATTAACAAGTCAGTATTCGAACAGCCCCAAAAGTCAAACACGAGAAAAACACACACAGCATCATTCCAACACCAGTGACAAAGATGGTCATGTTCCCCCATGCTGCTGGAGAGGAAGGACATTGCATAGGACATTTTTTTTTTTTTAATAATTAATTTATAGTATCACCAACCAGCTCTAGGGGTCTAAATGCACTTCTCAAATTTTAAGAGACAAAATAAGGACTCAGAGTAGAATGATGAGAAATAGAATTTCGGGGCAGAGAATCATACATTGACCCAGAAAGTGATGATTTTTAAAGTGTACAAGAAACCAAGAAAGTTTCAGGAAGTAAGCATTTTAAGACAGCACACACTGCAATGTGAATTTTCATTATTAATTTAAACAATATAAAAGCCAAGTACAGCCTATAGGAACTTCAACAACAGATACAGTGTATTAAATTATGCTCACTTACTACCACCCAGTGGCAGCCTGGGAAAGCATCAGCAGTTACCGTACTGGCAGCATCTCATTTCCCTTTACAAAAAACAAGCAGTTCGTGACCACACAATGTCACATTTTATCCACAGGATCTTTCTGGAGGCTAGAGATGACCTCTCCCTGGTGGCATAAGCATTGTATAAGGGTAGTCACTCCTCCCAAACTTAGACTTTGGTCTCTGTTGTTATACAAAGTGAGGACTAGATCCATGGTGCACAATATTCCTGCGCATCTCCCTACAATCATCTTACAAAGAGAAGCAGAGATTACCAGTTATAAAATACAACCTAACATTAATGAGTTAAAGGTTTTCTAGTGTTCATTTATATATGAAAGTAGCATCACAGAAATGACATAATACCAGAGACTATTTGTTTGAGTAAGGAGGTGTCCCTGCTGAGCCACTGACCAGTAACATGTACTACTTGCATGCCAGATCAAGAAAGATTCTTGCTGGCAGACAGTTCAACAAACATTGCTGAGTAACAGAATGATACTAACACAAGGTAGAGGAGCGGCACTAAAGCTTTCTGCCTTGGACTTGATTCATATAGAATCTGCCAGGACCAAAAGAGTACTATATAAAGACATTCCATAAACAAGTTTTATAATGCACAGTCAAACTGAGCTCCCCGTTAACAATAGGACCACATTTGAGAAGAGTATCCTCCTGTTCAATGTTTCTCTAGCAGTAGTCATAGACGAAGTATTAATTCACAAGTAAATCCTTCCCGCCACAAACCACAAGGTTCCATAGTTAACCAGCATCTTGCAATGTATAGAGGCACTCTTAGATCAGTTTGCATGATGAGACAGACAGACAAACAATAAGGTAGATATAGTCAGTTAGATCAGGAATATTATCAGACATCTGCTTACTTAGTAGCTGTCATACCTTAGGTTTACTATGTGTATGTTGGTCTAATGTTAGAGTTCAAAAGTTACTTAAAAATCACATGCAGAACAGCTAATATGTCAGTGCGAAGGCTCTCATGAGCAGGTTCCCAAAGCACATTATTTCACAAAGAAAGTCTGCAAGACATGGATGCTGTGGTTTCAGATAGGAAACAGCCTGCAATTACATTAAGGTGTCACCATGCTATCTCAAAGCAACTTGAAAACAGACGTTTTCAGTTTTCTTCTAACTTCCTTCATAATTCAAGCACTATAAGGACTAAGGATAACCAATAGTCCATTTACTGCACAAAGCCATGAACACGATTAAAAACAAATTTGGTTTTAGTTCATGAAACTGATTCACTGAGAAATGTAATAACTAAATTAGTTTTCTAATTAACTTTTGCGTCTGAAGTATACAGTGAGGATTAAACTGTTACTACATGTCCAACAAAATGCACTTCAAACTATTTTTCCATTGCTTGCAGAGCAAAAGCAAGCAAAGTTCTTTATAAAGTTTTAAGCACAATCTGTATCAGATTGCATTCCATTTTTTCCATATCTGGAATACTTCATTTTTAAAAAATATTTTCTCTACTTTATCATTGCAACAAAGACTACTAACATTATAATCATGAAGCCAAGTTAAATACATGTTTAATTGAGCCATTAATCTTTTCCAGTTTTAGTGATGCTACACAATTCAGGGTGGCTTTATTTAACCTGATACCAATTCAGGGTGGCTTTATTTAACCTGATACCATCCTTTAACTCCTACTGTTTTGCTCCTTTTGGTTCTGCAGAAGTTGCAGACATTTTCTGAACACTCTCCACTACTAAAATAACATGTTTCTATTACTCAGACCCTTAGAGCAGGCTGGTGGAATTAAGACATAAACCTGAGAAGAATGGTAAGGTCTGATCAGCCACTTATTCCAAATACTAGATCTATTTCCTTCTCATTTAGTGTACTAACCAGTCAACAAAGAATTCCAGGTAGCCTTCATCTGGTTTCTCCAACTTTGGCGTTCCCATTTCAGCTTTTACACCTACCAAAATATCAGTGTGTCCCTGTTAAAACAAAAACACATCATACAACTGGAAATACATTCACAAAATTACTTCTTTAGTTTGGTCACCTAGGGCCAGCTGACAATTTTACCTTTCCGTTATCTGTGCTGATCATTCTATCACAGCAAACTTAAAAAATACTTGAAGAGACTTTCTCAGGCTTAACATCGTTCTCTTAAAGTGTTTATTAAAAAGAAAATGTGATTTTACCATACATATAAGCTTCTTTATGTTAACAAGACAGTTGAATATCCGTGACCTTTTATTGTTCTGGTTCTGGAAATAGTTACATCTGCAGAACCATTATAAAATGGCAAAGAATATATTCTTTGAAGTCAAAACACATTGGAAATAGCCTTGCTTCGCTCTAAAAGACGACAATTATTTTTTCAGTGATCAGGCACAACAGTGATTTCGTTTTTTCCAAGATTAAGTTGTAGATTATTTCACATGGAAGGCTTTCCAGATGTACTTTATAATAAATCTAGTTCAAGTCGATGAAGCCAGCCTGAACAAGTAAATTGTATACCCCTTCATTATTACCTTAATGGTCTATAGTTTCAATTAGCGGTGGGAAGGTGTACACCCCCCCCATAAATAGTTTTGACTTGACTTAAAACTGCAATCACAAAACCCAGAAGTCTTCATCAGCAACATACGTGATCCCTAATAAATTTACCTACCAGCTTCACTCTTGCAGATCCACTTGTGTTTGATACAACATCTGTTTCTACTTCAGCACACCTGTAGTCTTCACAGCCACGGCCATCTACACGAAGGTCCTCCTAAGAATGACAACCAATATATTTTGGTTAAAGGGAATTCATAATCAAGCAAAAGTAAAAACTAAAATCTGTGATTTTGAAGTTTCCTTTTCTCATGTCAAACAGAGTAGTAAAGGTGAAGGTGAAAGCATCAGTTCCTAGTTTTATCACCAGCATTTGGTGAAAACTGTAGAACAGGATCTACTGAACTTCTCCATTCACATCATTCATCTACAGCTTGCATCAAGCTCTTTGCAGGCCGATCTGAAATCCAGCACTAAAACCCTTTAGTTTCAACAGAAAGCTTCAGACTACAGAAATATAAAGGTCTTGATTTTAAATGTTATTTCACCTAACACAACACAGCTCTTTCTTGGGATACCCCAAGTAATACCAGCAAAGTTTCCTTTTCCATAACATTTAAGGAGACTATTATGCATAAATCATGACAATAAGAAGACTCTCGACCCAGACTTTCTTCCCCAGCATAAAGAAGGCACACTCCTGAGGCGAACGGAAGGAACAGCAAGGAAGGACACCCCTATGGACAGCCACAGCCAGCCGCCGTCCCGGAGAACGGGCCCAGAGAAGGGCCCTGCCCTCGCCCCTCACCGGGCAGCGCTACCACCGGCCACAGGCACGGCCAGGCCGAGCTGCCCACCGCCGCTACCTGGACGCCGTGCACGATATACAGCTTCTCCGCCTCGCTCAGCACCACCGACGCCATGGTTCGCACCGCCCCCACCTCCACCGCGCTCTTCCGCTTCCGGCGCGCGCCGCCGCGGCCGCTGCGAGCAACGGGCGGAAGAGAGGGGGGCGCGCGCGGGCGTGCGGCGGCCGTTGGGGCGGGGCGGGCGCCGCGCTTGCGCACTTCCGGCTTCCGCGCGCCTCGGGAAGTTGGGGCGCATGAGGCGCCGTCGTGCCGGTGTTGCGAGCTGTCCGGGCGTCTTGTGTCGGGGGCTCCGCGCCGCCCTGTCTCCCTCCCGCCTGCCCCGCTTGTCTACAGGCGAGGTCGGGAAGGCACTCGTTATTTTTTCCACAAAAGCTTTTCATGGGGGCTAGGCGATGGGGAACGTTTCTCCCGGCTCTAGGCGCCTGGCTCGTTGGGGCGCACTGAGCGCCAGCCGGGCCTGGGCAGTCACGGGCACTGCTCCGGACACGGGGCCTGCTGAGCACCCGCTGCGCCGGAAGATTTCCCGTCCGAGCAGCTCAAATGCATCATAAACCAAGGGGGTTGTTCATCGTTCTCTGCCCTCTGCCAAGGTAAAAGTTGCTCAAGCTGTGAAGATACATGAGTGTTTGGGAAGGACTTGCACAGTGAGAAGTACCCTAAGAAAAATGAGAAAATAAACAGGTTTTTTTAACCTCAGAGAAAGGTCTGAGTGGTGTGCTGCATACAGGGCAGGTTGGCACGGGCGCGGGGAAAAAACAAAGTGTTCTTGTTAGGAGAGTGTGGTTGGTTCTCTGCTAGATATCCCGGGGAAATCAGTATGTGGAATGCACTTAAAAACTCGTACTGTATATTAGCACTAAAAATAATTTTTTTTGACAGCCTTAATTGAGTGTTTCATAACAGTGAGTGGTTGATGTTGTAAGTTTCATGTTCTTAGCACAGCTCTTGTGTATAATTTTCAAATTATTTTTAATACTGCTATCTGGCTTCATACTGATACATACCTAGGTAAAAAAGACCCGTGGCTTACAAGGATGACTGGTGACTTGCATGACACACTACAAAACCAGAGTTTCTGTAGGTGTTTCCTGCTCTCCTTCCCTAAACTCCTTGGTCAGTCAGGTGTTAAGTGTTTCTGGCTGTGCCTACTTCAGCAGGCAGTATGATGCAGTGGCAGCAGTCCTGGGGAGTGAAGCACATTTGGGGAGTTTTACTTTGGATTAGCTCCGGTCTGGTCCCTTTAATGAGCTGAACATTCATTTATCAGTTGGAGCATAGCTGATGCATTTCTGGAATGCATTCCATGGCTTATTTGTATCCTGAAGGAATCAAATTTCTGCACGCCACTATTATTTAGTGGGGATCACTGGTCACTTTTCAGTAGTAAGGGTCAGCAGTGGAGTTACTAATGCCCCCAGGATCAATGCAGGGACTATCCTACTCAATATCCTCAGCGGCGAGAGTTAGAAAGGAGTGAACAGTGAAATATCCAAGTTGACAGATGAGACTAAGTCCACAGGCTTGAGCTCGCAGGCTTAAGCCCTCTCTGGGGTACAGGGAGGAGGAAAATGAATGCCACCTGCAGAGGGTCATATCTCCCCAAAAGGGAGTGAGAACCTCAGGGAAGTTTGGGGGCTGTGGGAGCAGGGGGGTGAGTCAGCTATCCCAGGGCAGGGGCCCTTGGGGAGAGGAGGGAGCGCCAGGGTCACCTCTGTGCCCTGCTTGGGGCCTGCCTCTCAGGGCTTATCCTCTCCCTGGTGATGGGTCAGACCTGGGGCCACAAGCTCCTCCAAGATGGCGAGCAGACACGCAATCTTTTCATTTTCAACAAAATAGCAGGGGCAGGGGAGGAGGGCAAGGCAGGGAGGAAAGAGGCAGCCGCAGGCCTGCGGTAGTGGCAGTGGGCTGTGGTGCACACCCTCCCCCTGACCCTGAGGAGGTGAGTAGGGCCAGGCCTCCTCCTGAGGCTGGTCCCTGCTAACAGCTGTGGAGCTAGTGGAGTACGAGGAAAAGGGAATGAAACTGCAGAAAAAGCAGCCAGGCTCACACACTCTCGCTAAATGGCATCTGCTAATGCTGCTGTCCAGCGCGGATAGACCTTTCGTCTGACCCAGCAGCACATTTCTCACATTCTAAAACTTGACAATGCAAACCAAACTATAGTAAGGGGAAATGATTGAGAGAGTCCCTTAAAAAAGTGGATTCCTGATCCGAGCTAAAACGCAGATGCACCCTGTGCTTTCTGTTGAGAGCACAGGAAAGACTGTATTCTGGCTCCCAGCTCTGCCTGTCTCATGGCTTCGTCCACAGGAGCTAATAACTGCAGTAGCACAGAAATTGCTTTTTCCTCCCCTCTGCACTCGCAGCTTGGAGCCTGCCTAAGGTGAGTCAAATACTTGCATAGTTCAGATGCTCAGCTAGCAAATCTTCCCCGTTCGCATGAAAACAGCAATTTTCCAATGGCTTAAGTCCAGATCTGGTTCGTTTTTCTCAGGGACGGCAAAAGGCTTCTCCCTGATATAAAGGCCACATCCTAGTATATTTGAATACCCTTATCCAAGGCAAAGCGACAGTGAAGGTTATCAGAGGAAAAGGCTGCCAGATCTGTTAACAAGGGCAAATCAATGTCTTTGTCTCTAGCCTCATTACGGTAAACTGATGACATGTTGGCTGAAATAGAAAAAAAAATCAGCCTGAGGGAACCACCTGGAATGTAAAAATTCACACTGTGTGATTAGTGCTTGGCAAAGTTGTAAACATTGGAAACGGTGGCTTAAAATGGAGAGTGTCAGGCAAACTTAACAACTGCTCCATCTATGACAAGCAGGTGCCTGGGAGTGATTATATCTGCAGTGATACGCTCTGTCCTGTTTGATGTTCCAGTATTTTGGACATTGGTGAACCATCTGCCTCGGGCTCAAGAGCGAACATGGAGTTGCCTCAGCTCTGGCATGCGAATACCTATGCGTATCTATACGTGCTTAGCCTTCAGCGTGCAGACAGTGCATCTAGCACAGAAGCATACGATGGAAAACGCTAGCACCCCCGGTCCTGTGTGTCCCACCTGCCCTCCAGCATCCTCCCAAACGTGGGCAGCCGTGTCCTGCATGTGGCACCGAAGCAGCAGTCTTGTTCTGGCTGCTGCGTGTATTGGTCCCCTTCATTTTTTAGTACTTTCTTCCTTATACAAGAAGTGTTTTTTTCCTTATACAAGCCATATTTTATTCCATATACAAGATGTATTCTTCCAAGAACCGTGTTTTTTCTTTCCAAAAATGCGTTTTCTCTTCTGACAAACGTACTTTTCCTTACATAGACCGTCTTTTTCCCTCGTAAAACCTCTTTTTTTCCTCGCGAACCCCGTATCCTTTCCTTTTTTTTTTTTCCCCCCCCCTCTCTCCTCCTGTCAAACACCGCATTTTTTCCCTCACAAAGACCGCCTGCCCGGAGAGGGGGCGGGTGGCGCAGGCGCTGGGCCCGCGGGGCCCTGCGGCACCGGGGCGGAGGGGCCGAGCCCCCGCGGCCGGGGCCCGCGCGTAGGCCGGGGCGCCCGGCGGGGGCGGTGCCGCTCACTTCCGGGTTCCTCCTCGCCGCCCGCCCCTCCTCCTCGCCGAGCCAGCGTAAGGGGCGGCGGGGGAGGGGGGGGCGCGCGCGCGCGCGGACGGGCTCCTCGCGGCGCCTGGGGCGGCGCGCGCGGGGGGCGCGTTGCGCCGCGGCGCGCGGCGGGACGTTGGCCCGCGCGGCGTTGGCGGCGCGCGCTCGGGCGCGCGTGGCGTGGGGGCGGCGGGGCGCGCGCCGGACCCGCGGCGGCGGCGGCGGCCTGCGGGGTAGGTGGCGGGGAGCGACGGTGGGGGCCGCGCCCGTGTGGGCGGGGGCGTGAGAGGCCTCGCCGCCGCGGGCCGCCCGTTGTCCCCGGCTGCTGCCGTTGCGCTGCCGCCGCGGTGGGGCCTGGGGAGCCGGTGAGGGCCCGGGGCGGGAAGGGCGCTCGGTCGGCGCCGGTGGCGACCCGGAGGGTTGTTTACGGGAGCCGTTCGCCTCGGTGGCGGGGTGGGAGCGCGCCGGGTGGTGCCGGAGGAGCGGCGCCGCGCTCGCTTATAACGCCCGGTTCCGAGCGGCGCCGGCCTCGGTGTCCGCTCGGCGTCCGGGTCCGCTTCGGCGTTTGCATGACTAAACGGTAGCATTCAGGGCTGCATAATGTCTCTCCGGCAGGAGATTTGAATTCCGAGGCCTCAGCAGTTTCGCCAGGGTCCTGTAATGTGCTCGCGAGCTGTAGTGGTGCAGCGCGCTGCTGGTGCCGGCAGCTGAGCAGAAGCGCTCGCTTCGAAGGTGTCCGTTTGTCACCTGAGGTTCACTGCGGCTTTGCCGTGGGGTTGTAGGAAGGTGACGAGCTTCAGTGCTGGGAGTAAGCTGTGCTGAAACTACGATGCTGTGCTGTGGCTGCTCTCGTTGACATAGCGAGTTGCGTTTTAATAGACAGTAAATCTGGTTGTTTTTAAACAACAACAGCTGAATATTTTTGGAGTACTTCTCAGAAGTATTTTTTAAGAGCAAGTAGCATGCCGTATGACCTATTGGAAAAGTTTAAGCTTTGAGAAAGCATAGGAATGGAGACGACAAAATTCTGGTCTTTAATGTGCTTTTCCTCTGACTATGTGCCAGGAAGGGATGCCTGGTGGACACCAGAACTCCGTAACGTGTTTTCCTTTGATCCTGATTCAAAACCCATAAAGTATATTGTGCAGCATGGAAGAGGGAGACTGTGTGCCAGGCTCTTGATGCAGCAAGGATGCAAAATGTCACATCTGTAGGAAAGATGACTTTTGCCCAAATTCAGATGAGTACTTAGTTACAATGGCATCACCAAGAAGGGGTTTATATTGTGCAGTAAGTGACTGCTTCCAGTCCCTACCATTGTAGATAGTAAGTACCATGTTTTTTCTTTGCTTAATGAAAACAGCAAGTCTTCTGTAGAGCCTTATAGTGATACCAGTCAATATAAGTGGAGCCACACGTTAATTCATGTGTCTTTAAGAAGCAACGTGCAATAAAGATCCAACCCTTCATATACTACAGTTGTGTCAAAGTAACTTTTGCTGTTGCATCAGTGAGATAGCACTGCTTGTCACATCAATGGGAGCTACTCATGGTAGTAAGTTGTATTTGGACTGAATATGTATTGAAATTTAGAAGATGCGCCCCAGAAGCTCCGTGCAGTTATAGGTTTATAAAAGGATAAATTTAAGATCTGCCTAAAAACTAAAGATATTTCTAGCAACACTTAACATGTACTGGGTATTTTTGTTAATGTTTCTGTTTTACATTTTTGGTTTTCGTTTTAAGTAGTATCATTATAGACAAGGTGTGTATGCCAATTTGAAATCGTTTGTTTAGTCGTAAGGGGCCCTTAAAATGACATGTAATTTAATTCAACCATTGGGTGTAAGTTGTAATCTTCATTCAGCAGATACAGGATTGCTATGCCCAAGTAGTTATGTGTCTTTTTCTGAGCAGTTCACTTTGTGTCAGTAAAGGGGAACAACTGATGGTCTAAGGCAGTATGCTCATAGCTTGAGCGATGGTAGCTCAGCTTTGGTGAATGTCTTTTGCTTACCTAATGTGAACGTAGTTTTCTTGATGGGCGAGTTACTGTGTATTTCCCACAGAACAGGAGCCAGCAGTGTCACGTAGGCAATGTGCTCCAAACCCATGCGTTGTGTTATCTCGTCGTAGCTTGCTCAGGCAGCCGTGCTCTTAGGATACATCCATAATGGGTTATGCCTCCTGCAGAGGGGACCACAGTGTAGGTGATGGGTATCCAACCTAGCTTGGGTCTGGAAACAGCCTGGCAGCAGCTCAGCCAGTCTCTGCAGACATTAATTGGCTGAGCTTACTGTTATCTCTGGTCTTTGTGCAGCGTAGGCATGATTTTATGCTTAGATTGATACCCTGGAATGCTGTTTTTCTGTCATTCTGACTGAAGAGAGCAGGTAATGTAAAATAGGACAAGATGTAAAAGCGTATTGTCAATTTTTGGTTTCCCTGTCCCGTGTTTAGTTGGTTAAAGCAAACCAGATGGGAATGATTGCACCCAGAACATCCTGTTTGACTTATGCATGCAACTAATCTGAACCTTAAGATTGCTTTAGAGAAAAAGAGAAATCAAAGCTTTCCTAATTAGAGCTATATATTTCCTAGGATCTGCAGACAGTGGGGAAAAAAGATTGCCTGTAGCTTCATTGGAGCTGCAGTGCAGCAAGTCTGCCAGTGACACTTTACACATTGCCCTATTGATAGGGAGTCAAAAGGAAGTGCCAGCTTGCGTCCGCAGACTTTGGATGCCAGAGGCCTCCTGCAGCAGTAGTTCCCAGCTAAGGAGGCACCAGGCATTGTAGGCAAGGTGCAGCTGTGTGCTCGCTCTTTGTGCATGGGAGCACAGGGAGGTTGACTCCTTTGGACTGGTTCTGGCGGTGCTCCTGGAGTGGGAGGTGTGTGGTGCTTGGGAGTGCCTCTGGCGGGTGGTGAGAGGTCTGTCTAGGTTTGCTTGCATAGCTCTGCCCCACCAGGTTACAAGGTGACTGCACAGAACTGGTCCCCTTAGGGGAGAGGGGGTACGAAGGGAATGCGTAAAAAACAGCTGAGGGTAGGGGTGGAGAAGTGAGGAAGTGAGAAAGAAGGCTGCAGCAGCAGGGTTCAGCCAAAAAAGTGTTGGGAATCACTGCTTGGGAGCCTTAATAGGAAATAAAACAGAGATGTGGAAAATCTAGCGTTAATACTGCTTTGGACAATGGAAGATTGTTGAACAGGAGGAAGTGCAAGGCCTTTGTTGATGTTTTTGCTGTTAGCCTGATGGATGGGGTGTGTGTGAAGTTCAGCTACAAGTTTTGCAGTAGGAACTGACAGGGACTGAAGCCTTTAAAGTGGTGGAGTATTCAGAAGTTACAGTGAATGGGCTGAAATTGAAACAAAGAGAGTGAATAAATGGAAAATGAAATACTGTGCACTTCATATAAAAGAAAAGAAAAGGACACTGAAACATTCACATGACCTAGTGGGAAGACAGTATTATCATACTGTAGATACAGGGAGATCAGAAGATTATAGCAGGAGATAGAGGGAGATAGTAATGTGATGTACATCTGTGTTTTCTGCAGTGGCTGCTTCAATCACTGGTGTCCAATATAACATAGATACACGGAATATTCTGTGCTGAAGTTAGTGTGGTCCACAAGCCTCAGTATTTCAAAGGGTAACAAAATTAACACACACACGCAGGCACAGACACGCACAATGTATTTTTTTATGGAGACAGGGATCACTTGTACTCGCTACTGCAACTGTGAATGGAGCAATGAACGCTAAGTTTGCCAACCAAGAAATTCTTTACAACGTTTTAAAAACTTCATCATACAACATTGAATCTGCAAGTTTTTCTTGTTCTCTGAAGTAGCGGTGTAGCTTTCTCCTAGGCTAGCTCTTAACGTCACATAGCTGGATCCATAGCTGGATAATGACTTTCACTTCTGGCCTTTTCAGGGTATAGGTGGTGTTTTGTTTTTGTTTCACTGTTTCATCAACACCATATTTTAATATATGTCAAGTGTCCTTCAGTATCTGGTGTAGTTACCTGTTCAGGTGCTATATTTAGATTTAAAATCTAAAATGCCTTACAGCCTTTCATATGCTTATCTGCAAAGCTCCCCTGAATGATATGGAAGAAGTCTAGACTACAAGTGGGGAAAACAATACAGAGAAACTGAGTGACTTGTTCGTGCTTATGGAGGGCGGGGTCTGTAGCAGGAGAAGATAGGAGCCACATTTTGGGTTAGACTGAGTGAAAAGGCATGTCTGATAGTTAAGGTGCATTTTCTCCTGTAAAAGACAGTATCCACAGTCTTCTTTAGACTGGAATGGTTCTGCCAGCATCTTATTAAAATTAATACTTAAAAAAAACCCCTCTCTTCTGCTTCTCTGCAAAATATATTCTTTATGCTATGAAGGCAGTATAGCTTCTAAAATAGATGCTAAAAATAATACCAATTGTATAGACAGACTTTCCCCCTCTATTTTTTTTCTATTTGAGGTTGATACAGGGCAAATTGAGAATTTAAATTCCCTCTAACCCAGTGGCTTGCTATTTTAAGTCCTGAGTCTGCATCAAAATTGGAAAGAGGACCAGGAAGGCTTCTTCTATTTTCTCATAAGGCTGTCTATTTAGAATAAGTGCAAGGTCTGTGGGAAAGCATGACATCGCCATTTGTTGTTTTCTGTTATCCAGTGCAATCCCTTCTGCAAGATTGTTCTGTGCTTCTAATCCTTATTCCAGATAGTCAACAGTGCCACAAAGCTAGTTTGTATTTATGTTTTCAGGATTGATATTTCTCTTTTTACATAGATTGAGTAGCTCCTGTTTATTTAGTCTATCAGGAAACTGTAAGAAGTAACAGAATTGCTCTAATGCTCTTGCTGCTCTGACCATTAAGATATTATGGTGGTTGTTATTTTGTAATGGTTTATACTTAATGACAGTTTTGTGAACTACTTTAGATCTCTGCAGATCTCTGGTCAAAAGCTTATTAAAATCACTAAGCTTGGGATTAGACCCTTAGTCTTTACTGCCCTTCTGACTTGTAGCCTGTTCCTAGATGAGGAACCACTGGTCTGTCCTGCTTCAGTGTGTCTGTACCTTGGACAGTAACTGTGTTGTCTCTGTCTGCCTTTCTTCAGGCTAGCAGGCCGTATAGATGGGGGAGCAATCATTTATCACATATCTCCGTTCTTTTGCATTATAATTTATTTATACAGTGCATCTCCATTGGTTTAAACAGAACTGATGTAGACATTAACCAGGACGCTGTTACCATCTGTCCTGAGAGATTGTGTGTCACAAATGTTAGGATAGGAAATAAACATGTTTTTAATTGAGAAAACATGGCCTTATTCTCCTGACAGTTATACTAATGGAATTCCACTGACACAGTTGAAGTTGCTTCTTTTTTACAGTCATGTAAATGAGAGAACTAGGTTTTGTGCCTTATGTGGCTATGTCTCTTTTGAACCTGTCTCTCTCAGCCTGATCTGGGCCCTCAGAATGAGTTTCTAGACCTGACAGATCTCTCTGAGGTTGTCCCTACCTACCCCTGTTCTCCTCAGGGAGAAGTTCCCTCTGTGTATGCATATCCCCGTTCAAATGGATTCCTCGGAAAGACACAGCTGCAGTTAAATCTTCACCTCTAACAAAGTGCTTCCAATAAAAGCCATAAAAATCTCTCACCTCTTAAGTGTGTGTTTTCACTAAGGTCTTGATCATGGCCCCATCGAAATAATGAAATGACCGTGTAAAACGTAAAGTTTTCTAAACCGTGAATATAGCTCGGAGTTGTAATGTAGTCACTCACTCCTCTCGCATATAGAAAACATTGTACCAGGGTTACTGCTTGGCTTTGTGTTCCCCCCACAACAGATTTCCAAACTTGTGCATTTAGCCTTAAAAATTATAAGTTTGTTTTAGGTCTTGTGATGTTTTAAAATTATTTTTGAGGGATTTATTATAATTCACAATCTGATTTCTTTATGCCACTTTTCTTCGGTATGGAAGCTGAAACTCTGGTGTGATCACATGACTTCAGCAGCCAAAGGCTCCTGGAGAATCTGAGATTTTGTGAGCCTCTTGCTGAAAGCACAGGGGTAGCTGCACATACCCCTACAGCATAATCCTTCTGTTGCCCTACTCCTGGGGTACTGGAATAGAGTTAGCAGTGCTAACTTTCCACTGTGACATTTTGATGTGGGTCATCAGCTGTCTGGGCAGTGCAGTGATAAGATCCCTGTGCCTGATCCTTCCCCATTGCTTTTGCCATTTTAACCGGAGAGAAGTAGTTTTCAACTTTTTCCTGAAAATATTGCAGGGGAAATACAGATCTCTGGATAGCAAATTTAAGGCTGCTAATAATAGCCTTGCTTTTTTTAGCTGCCTTTCAGAGACCAGTTAGAAGTGTCCTGTTGACCCTCCATGGTTCTGTAAATTGGGTTGAAAACTGCTGTTCTGATGGATATCTGGATCAGTCTACAGGAGACTGCCAGAAATTCTCAGCATAGCTGGGTTATTTTGTTCCCTTCCTGTTGATCAGATAAAGCTTTTCAGGCCTTGCAGAAACCATTAGGAAACGTATGCAGAATATTGATATTTCCTTGCTATTCCTGCTAGAACTTGCTTTGGCAAGTTTTGACAGGCTTGTTGTTAGATTTGAACAGTATGAAAGTGTGGCAGGAGAAGCATTGGTTCATAGCCTGTTAATTTGAAAACAGAACATGTTCTCCCATTTCTGTTGCAAAGGAAGATTGACTACGTGATGTTATAATCAGTTAAGCTTTATATATAGAAAATGGAAATGAACTTCAAAATGGTGTCTCTCACAGTTTCAGTCTATATCCCCTGTATTTATTTTGTTTAAAGACATGTCTTATCTATCTGCATTACCTAGTTTAGCTGTCATGAGTATAATATGACTGAATGTATGTTTGTTTCCTTTAGATAACAATAAAAAGTTAACTTTAGTGTTGTCTGTCAGCTGTTAACATACTGTCAATGAACTGTAGTTCTGAGTGTGTCATGAAGTCTTCCAAAGCATCTCTGCAAAGGATGTAAAAAGCAGACTGAAAACCCTGAAAAGTTGCAGTATTTGCTCATGGCCTCATTCTTCTTTTCAAAATTTTTTAAATATAACTGTCAAAATTTGAAGTTTGTTGAGTTTATATGACCAAATGTAAGCTCTTCCTGAAGTTGAATGTTAATAGACTTCTAATAGAGGAAATGGTTGCAATGCCTGAATACTGTTGCTTTGCAAGTCATACCCATGTGCTTGACGGTAGTAACATAAGTAATTAAATGGAAATAAGTGGGATGATGATGTTGGTGTTAAGCTTGGTGTAAGTTTTATAACATCAGAATCACAGGTACCCTACAGCTACCAGTAGGATGAAGGCCCAAATCATTTGTTAGCTGATTCTTAACATGTTCTTCAGGAGTTGCTGGCCAGGCTGTTCTTAAAAAAGAAAAAAAAAAATCTTTGAAATGGCTTACGTCACGTCAGAAAACAGTTACTCAATTTATATAGGGTATAAAAGTGTATTTTAAGTGTTCATTACAGCAGGAAATGGGTTGTAATTTATTTACATCCCTAATGTGTATATTATATATTTTTTGATTATGCCTGCAATGCGAAATGCCTTCCAGATACAAAAGAAAAGGTCTTTGCTCTGACATGTCCTTAAGCTAGACTGATGCGCTTATTGTCATTGTGTCTCACACTCAGTGGCCTCTCTTGTAGCCTTAGACTGTGATGAAGTCCTCTGCCTTTAGTGTTTACATATCATTTGCTCCAGAGCAGGAGGGACTGACATATTCCAGCTGTGTGTTGTAAATTAAGTTCATATGTAGTATGATTCAAAGGCAGACCAGTTAGGCCAAGTTACTCCTCTTACCCCCCTCCCTTTTTTTGGGGGGGGAGGGGGGGTATTGTTCATATGAGAATAGCAGGTTGGGCACTGTAAGCAAAAACAGGTATTTGTATATATAAGAACAAGGAATTAAAAAAATTAACCAGGCCACACAGAGGAGAACCTGAGACCCTGTGCTTCTCTGACATGACTCTAAGATTATATACGCTGAAATAGCTATGTATTTCTCAAATAATGAATGGTGTTCGCATACTGATTCCTGACTTCATTCCGTCTCCTGAAGACGACTCCTTAAGCAAGCATTGAGTAACAAAACCTATTTAAAAACAAATTTGTCCTCCAGCCAGAAGTCTGAGTTGGAGGCCTATGCTGTATCCACTTATCCACTACTTTTCTGCCCTGTGGAAATCAGTCTCCAAACTTTGAGGTGTATCAAGGGCCCTTCCCATTCCTATTTAGACACTTCCACAGCAATAGCGCTCGCATGCTCCCCGCCCTCCCCCAATAATATTTACGAGAGAGCTGTAGATATTTCACTGGAGTGAAACCATTTCCTGCGTTTGCAAGAGATCTGAATTTTTGGTTGACTGTCGGTAGATAGTGTGCTATTCAGGAATAAAACCACAATTTTAATCGCTTTGTATTTGCCTGGGTATCAGTCTCTAATAATACTTAAAGTGCAATGCCTTTTGTCAGACTAATTCTTCTGTTAAATAGGAATTTACTTCTCATGTGAGCTTTTCCATGCTTTGCTTTGGAAAACAAAACCAAGTCTTTTAATATAAGTAAAGTTCACAGAGTCTGGGTGAAAAATCCTGACTGTCTATATTCAGGACTATTCCAACTTGTTACAGCATCTGATGTCAAATCTAAAACTTTAGTTTTAAAATTTAAACACCTAAATTACTGTTTTTTTTCTTATTTTGTAATTTAATATGATCTTACTGCCAGCTAAAACATCCTTGTTAGGCACGAGTCTTTAATCTTGTTTCTTTTGAGCTGGCAAGCCGATATAATTTGTAAAAAGATTATGAAATAATGTAATGAAGTTTAAATTGTTAACTTGTGTGTGTCGGGGGGATCTGGGGCAACTGAGTCTCTAAAACATCTTTAAGCTGTGTAAATGTATGAATAAGTAAGTATCCTTACAGAAATAATGAAAAATTGGGGAAGTGATAAGGACTTACTTGTAGGTATTGATTTATCTGACCTTATGCTAGCAGATTGTATGGGTAATAGCTGTTTCTGAAAATCATAGAGCATCTTTCACTAAATATCAAGAGTCATGAGCTAAATTATAGCTATGGTTAAAACAGAAAATAAATTACAATGTGGTATACGAATTTCATGAATGAGGAGGGGAGGTCCCCCCCCCCCTTCCCCCAAGTAAATGAGATACACACATGCACATTTTTAATCTTGATTTCCTGTTCTGTATGTTACATGTATAAATATAGAAACTGGTATGCTTTAACATTAATTCATGCAGCTTTTTCGGTTTCATAAAACATCTTGAACTATCTCACTGGACAGCATACTAAATGTTAAAAGCAGAAATATAAGAAAATACCTTAATTCTCTTTATTTATCACTGCTATGTTAGAAAAAAAAATTCTGTGATTAGCACATGCTGATCAGGTACTTGCTTTCATAGCCTGCGTGGTTCATCCACTTCTGTGCGCTGGAAGCTTTGCTTTCTTCAGTTTTGTCTCTCAGTGGGGCAATACCAGCTCCATTTAAGTATCCAGTGACCTGTCTTCCATGTCACTTATACTAACATGCACAAGGTCATCCCTTCTGTGTTTGGATTTAATCATCCTGCTCAATAATAACCTTAACCTTTGGCTGTGAGAGACTAATTGTCCTGTTATGAATTTGATCCTCTTGAAATAACAACCAGAAAGCAAGCTATTAAATCCTTTGCTGTCTAGACAGGGGCAGTAGCATCTCCATTTAGGTCAGTGTTACTCGTTACGGCAAAGTAGAGCTCTTGCCGTATAGATGACAGAACTTCGTCATAAGTGTTTAGAGAAACTGCCATATTTATTAAAGGTCTTAGATGTTTTTGTGATCTCAACATGTTTTCTGTAGAATTTATCCATTTTGTCTGGGCAACAGTGTCAGTCTTGAACAATTAAACACAGAGATAGCTACAGCATGAACAGCTTTGGCAGAAGACATAGTTAATAGTGCATATACACTGTCTCCCTTTCTCTGAATTGAAATAGAAAAACGCACTGTATTTTTTGCAGTGTCTTCCAGAAATATGAATGATTCTTACATGTTGAAATAGGAGGAGGCTGAACCCTTCTGTTTAGGTACATGGGATACAGCATATCTGGTAGCAGAACTGTTGTATCTGGTTTTCCAGAAGGTAGATCTTGAAGTATGAAGATTGGATTTTGAGCATTTAGAGCACTGCGTAAATATGAATTTTGGCACTTTTTTTTTCCTTTTAAGAAGCGTCCTTGGAAGAAGTTGGTAGGTGTGTGAAGAGTTGCTTTCAAAGTGTTACATTCCAGGTGTGTTCTAACATTCAGAGTGGTGGAAGTTCTCAGCATGGGTTGATTGATCCCTTGCCAAAGTTGTATGGGCACTGTTTTTATTCCGCCCGACCCCCCAGTTGTGTAAAGCTTGGTGGAAAACTGAAACTACAGTAAGCACTGTGCCTACCTGGAATAGTGCTGCCTCAGAGATGGACCTTACCCTCTGGATAGACAAGGTGCCTGGAGAAGTGGAGAGGACATGACAATGGCAGCAAATGTCATGTTAGTGCCCTGATTATAGTGGAGTGGATGTAGCTAGGGATGCTAAAGGGGAGGTAAAACAAATGCCATTGGAGATGGAGCAGAGGTGGCAGAAGGAAAGCAGAGTAAAAGACTTAAGAGGGATATAAAGCCAGAGGAGGAGGTGAGAATGGGAGACAGCTGTCATTCAGGACAGGTATGCTGCAGACAAGACTAGAAATTCCTGTAAACGTCTCTGGGCAGATGGTTTCTTCAGTAGTTCCTGTTACTGTAACTCCTCAGTGGTTTGATTTTTGCAGTTCTACTCCAAAGCTGTGAGTTCATAGATAAAGCAAAAGGAAACCTCTCCCACTTACTAAACTTCCAGTGTCTGTAGGAGAGACCCTTCCCTTCCTGAAGCCCGATCCAGAGAACAGGGATCTTGCCAGCTCTGTCAGGTCTTTAGTCCTCTCCCACACGCCAGTGTCCAGTTCTTGCTTCAGTCCCTGCTGTGGCTGTTCCTGTTAGCACCTGCCTAATCACAGTACTCTTCCTTAAACACCTTTCCTCCAGGGGTGGTGGTGGCCAACTCATAGATTTCATGTGTAATTAGGCAAGTCTTAAAAGCATTTTGAGATTTTTCTGAGAAAGAAGTGTTCTGATAAGCATGAGAGTCTGGTTTCCAAATTATTTCTTGATTGATTTATTTATCTTTTTTGCTGCTTTGACTCTTTCTGCAATTTGGAATTTTCCACATGATCCCCGTACCATTATGTGAAAGGAGCTCTGCATTTCTTGCAAAGCAGTGAAACACTGTTTCTGATCCTTTTTCAGATGCAAGTATGGACATTATAGCCTATGATGATTACTCCAGTCCACCGCTCCAGAGATATTGAAAGGAAACCTGAATACCTCCAGCCAGACAAGTGTGTTCCACCTCCTAGCCGCGGTTCCATGGGAACGATGTGGTTTATTCGAGATGGCTGTGGTATTGCGTGTGCTGTCGTTACCTGGATGCTGGTGTTCTATGCCGACTTTGTAGTCCTTCTTGTCATGTTAGTTCCATCAAGAGATTATGTTTATAGTGTGATCAATGGCACACTGTTCAACACCTTGGCTTTCCTCGCTTTGGCTTCGCATTTTCGTGCTATGCTGACAGATCCAGTAAGTATATCTCTCTGTGTATATCTCAGCAAGAAATGGGTGGTAACTCATTTGTTGACTGAGTGGCAGATTTAAATAACTTTTGTGTGTCAGCCTGCTGAGTGAGGCTGCTGATGTGGTGTGCTAATTTGTCATCCCACTCAAGTCAGATGTAAAGTCAGGGACCAAGCTTTAGATTCCCATTGTGTGAACAGCTCCTCTTTTCACACTGAGAAAGAGTGTGTTTCTCTCTGACACTGTTTTCTAACCAATAGCAGATCTGTGTTCGGGACTTGTCATGTCTTGACAAATGGGAAGGCTAGAAAAACTAGTTTTGGTTGTCTGCCTTGGCAAGTATTGCTTCAGCAGAGTGGGAGAGAACGTTGGTTGTTTCGAAAAGCTGTGTTGCATCTCTCATACTGGTGATTTCATCAAGTTTATCGGGCCATGTCAAATATTATGTGGGCATGCTTTTTCATTAAATTCCTTTACCAAAGCAGGATTGTGTTTCTAGGTCTCCCCCCACTCCCAGCTTTTTGTGTCCTTAGGACATTTTCATGAGAGATCTGGTCTGTTGCTTCCTCATCTTTCAGCTAGTGAAGATATGTTTTCATACCATGCTGCTCATTCTGAATGCCCTCTGATGGTTTATTTTGCTTATCAACATCCAGATGGTGGATTCAGTTGAAAGCCTCATCTCCCCTAATCAGCAGGAGAAGAAACAGACTTAGCCTCCCCTACTCCCCTCCTCCTGAGTCTGCTTGTTGCTGTTGGGAATGGCAGTGAGTCTCTGATAGTCTAATTATTCCTTCCAAATGTTGTTTCCTACCTGGAACCTCATTACAGGCCATTAAAACTTCAGTGTAGTCTTTATTGCTTAGCTTCCAGCTCTCCCAGAAGCTGCAGTGCTGCAGAAGTGTCTTGATTTTGGGTAGTTTCACTGTATATGTTAAAGCAAAGACTGATTCATTGCATGCTACTGCTGCTTGGCAGAACTGTGAGCAGCAGTTGAGGCACTGGAACATCTATCATTGGACTCAGGAATATGGGCTTATTACATAGATTATATCCTAAGAGATATAAACTTTGTCGTTATTAATTATTTTATGTTTTGTGGCTTTAATGCCTAGGGACCTTTGGGCCTCCAGCATTATCTTGCAGAGTTAGCTATAACTCTTTTGGAACAAAAGCTATATCCTAAAGCTGACTGGGCAAGCACAGTGTAGGAGAAACAGATACAATCACAAAGCAGAGTAATTGGGGAAAAAGATAGCTTAGTTCCAAGTGTGTAGTGGGGTTTTTTGTGCATGGATGGAGAGAGACAGTAGGATTTTATTTTATTCTTTGTAGATACTTTTATGAGGAAATCGGCTAAACAAAAAGGAGGAGGTGAAGATAAGAGGCAAGATGGGATGCAGCAGTATTGGGCATGTAGCGTGAGTCTGGGATGAAGAGGATGCTGGGACAGGGAGAACCAGGGATACATCTAGGATCAGAATGTAAAAGAAAGCACTGTTGAGGCAAACAGAAATAGGATTCTTATTACAGATGAATGGAAACCTGAATCCTTCAGAAGCTGGTAGCGTGTGTCATGCTCTTTGGAATCAGCTTCCTGTGTTTCCTTGCTAAATACACCCCTAAGATCTTGAGCTTTCCTTTGTACTGAAGAGAGAGAACATCAATCAGAGATGAGTTGTAGCATTTGTGGAAATTAGTCTCGGTTGATTTTTAAATTGGTCAGGCCTGTTGGGAAGTTCTTTGTTCTTATGGAAAAGAACAAAGACTGTTCAAGAGAGTTTTGAAATACTGGTTTAATGTGTAGTTCTTTTATTAATATTCCTGTTTATTGCTGTTGGGATTGTATAGATTTGTCAAGAGGAGACTGTTCCTTCAGAAATCTGTTTGTAATGTTACATCCCTGTTTTTTTTGGTGTAAAAGCCTGCATCTATGGAGATGCATTTGTGCCTATGTACCAGCAGTGACTTCATACAGTGCATTTCATGACTTTTTTTTTTTTTTTTAAGTGAGTTAATTTTTGGCCCTAGAAAGGCTGGAAAGTGTAGGCATGGTAGCTTTTGAAAGTTCATGCTCCTGCAGCAGCAGTATATTGCCCACCTAAAGATACATATTTTAAAGTGGAAATTGCATAGTTAAGAATATTTTTCTAGTCTTATTTTGGGAGGGGGAAAATCCTTAGAGAGTGTGTGCTGTTTGAATGTTAAACCCTCATTTAAATAACAAGTACACAGATGGAAGCATGGCTATAAATACATGAGATGTTTACCAGCAACTCTTAGTGTACACAATAGTACTTCAGAAGTTGCTGCTTCTACTGGAATGAAACATTTGTGGTCTCCAGTTTGTGATAAGAAACACTGGGATGATAAATTCATTGATAGATGTCAAGAAAGGGGTGAGGCTTCTTAAATATTGTAAGGTAATTTTGCTGTAGGATTACAAAAGACTAATTCCTTAAGTGAGGATTAATCGCTGCTTCTGACTTTAAAAAAAAAAAAAAAAAAAAAAAAAAAGGCAAAATTAGGTTTTAGTACTTGATTCCATATATTAAGATCTCATTTTAATTTCTGTCCTGACTCTTCTTGCCCTAATGTCAGCAGAATTTCAGGAAGTTTTTGTCTCTATCTTCTCCCTCCACTCTCATAGCTTTGAGTTAGCGCTTTTGTTCTTAGCACTGGTTGTGTCCGCAGATTAATCTTCTGGTTTGTTTTTCTCTGCAGGGTGCTGTACCCAAAGGTAATGCCACAAAGGAGTTCATTGAGAGTTTACAGCTAAAGCCAGGACAGGTGGTTTACAAGTGCCCAAAATGCTGTAGCATTAAACCGGACAGAGCACATCACTGCAGGTAAAGTGTTTTCTGAGGAACTGCTTCTGTACCAAATGCCACCGGAGCTCAGGAATTATCCAGAGTGCCTTGATCTAATGTATTATTGGAGTCTGAGACTTCAGTGGTTAAATTTAGAATTCTGTTACTGATGGTGCCAAACACATTTAAGGTAATCTGAAAAAAAAATCTTGTGCCTTTTTTGTGCAGTTTTAATTACAGCAGTCTGGGGCCATTTCTCACAAAGTGAGAAATGCTTCAAATTTGTACTGCCTTGACTTCAGACCTTTAATTGGCATTCCATAAACTTTCTTAGCACGTTATGTCATGTAGCCATGACTTGAAAGGAGACATTAGATACCAGAATGCACAGAAATCGATAAAATGTAATCTTTCTCAAAGGGCAAGTGTCCCTTTTAGCTTTGTTTTTACTTGTTACTCAAGGACCCATTTGTCTAATTGTAGATTCTATTTAGAAGTGATGTTTAAATTCTAAACTAAAGTTCCAGTAACTACATACTTTTTTTAAAAAGTTCTGACTTCCATGTTCTGATTCAGTATTCCTAACTTTGTTTGTGCCTTGTGATAGATCAGTATGCCTACTGATCTGTCATGTCCTTTCTTTTTCTGGTAGGATAAACCTCCGTGAAGAGAGTTACTGATAGTGAGCTTTTTAGTACTAAAGACAGTGAGCAAAAAAAAAAAAAACAAAACTACTTCCTAAAATTCTCTTCTGCTTTTAAAACAAGTGAACCTTCTTTCCAGTAAGTAGTTAAAGAGTTTGCAGTGGTATCCCTTTCTTATCTACTCAAAAACCAATGCATACTGAGAGAGCGTGTATCATTACTGCTGATTCCTGCAGGGTCTTGTGGGAAGGGGGTACATGGTACTGAGTTGAGCAAACTTCTGCTGTCTGCATTTTTCAAATTTCTCTTCAGAGCTTCAGTTTGCCAATGATGTTTTTTTTTGTTGTTGTTTATTTTAGTCAAAACCAGGAATTGGTTAGTCAGCAGGAGCAATGTGATCGTGCCTATCACTTATTAATGCTACTGTAAAATTCCCTCTGTCACTTCTTCAATTATGAATGAAACTTAGCGTCTAAAATGCTGTCCTGCTGATGACTCACAGTGTAAATAAATGAAAAAGACTCTGGCTAAACTCAAAACCTCCTCTCCATGAACCTCTTTGTTTGCTGCAAGAGAATTTTATAGACATTAAGATTTGGGAAACTGATCCACTGAGCACTGGTGCTGTTGAGAATCTTCACTTGATTTTCTGTGTGGATTTTATTTTTTTTGGGCTGGTCTTTGACACAGCAAGATTGTGCACATACATCAGCAGGAGGTATGGCTAGCTGTGCGCCTGAGGGGGCAGAGTGCTTTTTGATTCATATGCTATTAAGCAAGTCCCCCGTGCCCAGCAAACTATTCCTTCCAGGGTTTTGAATCTGGGTGGTCTGGGGGCAGGGGAGTTGTCTTATATAGGCAATCCCTACTGCCCACCATTCTCAGTTCTTGTTTCCTTTTCCACCAGCTAGTTTCATGGTCTGCCTCTAAATGCTTTTGGCAAATGTGCATGAAATGAAAGCTCACCTCTCTGCCTTAGCTACCTCCTTCATGGAGGTGGTCTTTGGCTTGGCTGCTTCAGGTTGTCACTCTGGGGAGGACTAAGACCTAGGAGCAATTGAAGGGTCACTTTGGTACTTACCCATTTAAAAGCCCAAGGGAAGTGTATGTGCATATGCTGAAAAATGTGCAAAGTAAATCAGGCCACAGAGAGGCATCCTCCCCCTTTACACAGTTTCCCCTCCTGCCCTTCTTTTTTAATACCAGTAATTGATGCTTGTCCAATAAAGTGTGGAATTATCAGGCAGATAATTTCTTATTTTTACTATGCCAGCTGATTTCAGCCCCCATGTAGCTTCAAACTCATTTCAAGCTGCCTCTTCCAAGGAGACCAGGCTATTCCTGTTGACCACAGGACCTGGGGCTAGCAGGGAATAGGTACCTGTGCCCGCCTAAGGAGAAGTAGCTCTAGATCTGGCCATGTGCTGAGAAGCTGGGCCTGCCTGATCAGCCTTTCATTTAGGCTATCCCAGCTCATTTGTTTTTCAGGCATGGCCTGTATCCTTGGGGATTATCTCCTCCCACTACGCAGATTGAAAGCAAGGCTGCGCTGAGAGAGAACATTATTTATTCATATGTGCTCACAGGACTACATTTATATTTTTGTTTGAGAGCGTTCCTGGTCTCTCTTCAGTGTTTAGATGTGGTTGTTTATTTCCTGTAAGGTTAAAGTATTTTTCTTTATAAGATGAAAAATGCAAATAAAATTAGCAGAGCCCTCAGTGCTTTCTGTTTCCATGCGGCCAGAATTGTTCTGGAATGGCTATTTCTTTTTGGGTATTTTTTGTTTGTTTTGGGGGTTGGATTTTTTCATGTTTGATTTTTGTACTTGTTTGTGCAATGTGGTATCAGGAGACTGCCTTTCCTCCCCTATCATATGAGAAAGCAGCAGAGAAAAAGACTTCTTTTATGATGTGAGTTGGAGCAGTTACTGACTAACCAAGAGTGTGATGTTCAGAAAAAGTAATAATATTTTAATTGTTTGACTCCTAGCCACAGTCTGCACACTGGTGGGGATTTGAATTTTTATTTTATTAGTCTAGTTTTGTGAAGTGCTTTAACATCTAATTTTACCTTGAATGTATATTGTGGAACTGTCTTCCTGCCTGACTCCCACTGCTGGTTTATGCTAGCGCGTGCTTTACCTTTATGTCAAGAATTTTTTCTAATGCTTTATTTTTCTTTTTGGTGAGCACCTGCTACTGGTTAGTGTTAACAACAAATTAAGGTTTATTTACTAGCAACTGTAAATTTTATTCATTACTGTTTTTCATATCTTTGACTTTTTTTTTATCTGTGGACATTTTCACGGAGCGAGTAGGTTAAACCTAGACTAAAACGTACATATTCCATATGCCTGAATGTACCATTCAACCCAAATTTTGGCATAACCACTGATGAGAATATTACGGTAATGTGTTTTGCTTGGCATTAATTTTTTACAACAGTGATTTGGTATTATATGGCTCATCTTGAACAGAAATAATCAAGTGAGCAAACCAGAAATACTAATGTAGTGACCAGTGGATTTATTTAGGTTCAAATTTCATCCCTGATTATTTCCTTTTATTTCTCCGTGTTCCCAAAACACATGTGAATTCTTGCTGTATTTCTGGAATTAAATGTGCTATAAAGATCTGTATTCTTTCAGTGTTTGCAAGAGGTGTATTCGGAAAATGGACCATCACTGCCCGTGGGTCAATAACTGTGTAGGAGAGAATAACCAGAAGTACTTTGTACTGTTTACAGTAAGTATTTTGCAAGTGGTGGTTGCAGTTGTCCAGCTGGCAGCAATGCACTGCTGTGTGTAGTTTGCAAAGCGGCTCTGGAGATTGGCTTTCTTTGCTTTCCTGTTTCAAACTTCATAGGGAAGTATTAGAGACTTCTGTTTTGCTAATTAAGGAACACACAATACAGCAAAAGGGAAAAGGCCTCACAAGAAGTATTTGCCAGGGTTTTTTGGGGTTTGTGTTATCAATTGGTTTAGCATGTTATTTCATAATGCGAGTAGCTTATTATCGCGTTGAGGTCTTTGAGGCATGAGCCATCTTTTTGTTCTGTTTTATGGTGTGTCATGTCCAGTAGGGTCCTGGTCCATATCTAGGGTTCTTAAATGTCGTAGTTGCATGAATGCCTGTCTGGGGCCATAAAAGAATTGTTGCTGCTGCTTTGATGAGAAGGAGTAGGAAGTCTCCATCCTTTTTGGCAAGGTTTATCCACCTTCTACTTGCAAATAGTTCTTTTTCATACTCAAAAGTCAGGGAGGTGTTTGACTTTTTATACCTTATCTGTGGCATAATGAGTAAGAAAATGGGAGCACAAATTCTAATACTGCATATTTATGGAACAGTTGAAAACCGTTTCATCAAAGCTAACTGCAAATATCCTGTGGTAGTAGTGTGAACATTACAAGGCTGAGTTTCAATGGTGTTCTGTTTTATTAATAAATCTTTTGGGAAATTTGTAGGTTCAAAGAAGAATGTTCTCATTACCAAGTAAAAAAGGGGGAAATTGTCAGTTAGATGGAAGGGCGTACTCCTAAACTTGCTTTCTGCAGTGTGGTTTGTTAGGATGTGGATTACAGAACAAAAGGAATGCCATGTCTTTTCCCCTGAGCAGAGGTCCTTTCACTGTAAAGAGTGAGCTGGGTGCTTCAATCCTATCAGAAGGATTTCTGTTTCTGTTAAAACTAGCATCTATTCTGAAGTGGGCTGCATTAAATGCTTAAGCTGGCTGAGAAAGAAGCAAAATAAAGGTTGCTGGTTTTGTTTTTGTTTACTCTTTCTAAGACCTGGGGAGGTGAAAGTATGGCTGCACGCTAGAGTTTCAAGGAAAAGCAAAATAGTTTCCTATCACCTTTTCCTGCTTCCCCAAGGATCTCTCTGGTAACACAATCTATCCCATTGCCAGCATCTACTGGCTCTTTTGTTGCAGTCAGTAGGTTCAGCGGAGCCTTCCTGTTAGTTCTGTGTGTGTGAATTGTAGAGCTTATGTGTAGCACTATGCATAGTTTAAAGCTTTTGTTACAAAGTTAAGACATAATTAAAAAGAAATGGATAAAGTACAAACTATTAAATCTTGACAGAAATTTTCCATGCCAGTGTCTGCCTCAGAAGAAATGTTAAAAAAAAATCATGTTTCTCACTTATTCTGTAAAACAGATAAAGTGCTTATCGTGATTAAAACAAATTAGTTGTTTCATTCAGAAAGTACAGTGCCCTCATGCTTGAGAGCAAGGATCTAAGCTTTGACGTGATACCTTGATGTTAGAGTGGTGGTGTTCTCTGAAAGCTGTGCTCTACCCTCCAGAGATGAAGGCAGTAGGCTATGTGGAAGACTGCTGGGGTACAGGAGACTGGATTCCATGTCCAGCTGGCTTTGGGTAGAACAGTCCCTCTCCTGTGCCTTTGTAAAATGGCACTGAGAGCTATTAGCAATGCCAGAATGAGCGTTTGTAGTTTTGGCATTTTCCAGCCTCCAGGTGCTTGATTTTGGGGTATTTATATATTTTTATATATACATATATTTTTTTTCTTAATGCTTTCTGATTGCTTTATTTAAAATGATTATAAGATTTAGCATTTTGATTTTAAGCTTTGCCTGCTAGCTTTTTTTTTTTTTTTTTTTTTAACATCCTTTGTTTTTCAGATGTATATAGCACTGATTTCCCTGCATGCTCTAATCATGGTGGGATTTCACTTCTTGTATTGCTTTGAAGAAGACTGGACAAGTGAGTACAATCAAAACATTTCTTCCAAATATCAGATTAGCCTATGAAGCAGACCTCAGAATGTGGTTTGCTTGCAAGGCAACCCCTTTTAATGCCGGTTTAAGAGGGTTGCTCTCAGGGCTCTGTTGTGCCATCTTTATTTTGAAGATGAATCCTGGAACTTAATAATTTTGTCTGACCTGCTAGGGTCTCTGTCCTGAAGAGAGAAGTCCTGTTTCAACTTAAGCTTGAGACTGCCCAGGTAGAAGCTGAGAGGTAAAGAAACCTAGATAGTATGTGTGCAGTAATCTACTGTTTACACAAATATTGCACTGATTTCCTGAATGTCAAAGCAAGATGAGAAGAATGTGTATGCCCTTTTTAAAAGGGTAACATGAATCATTCTTGCAAGACTGCCAGGAAAACATGTTAGCTTAGATCCAAAAATCCACCCTCACAAGAACAAAAAATTCCTCTCCACTTAAAGTACAAACAAACAAAAAAACCTCAAACTACCTACCAGACCTGACTCTGGAGTGTCTGACAAGTACACTTTCACAAAGTTGTTTCAAAAAAATTTTTTAAGTGACGTGAGACATAGGAAACCATCTAGATAATGTTGAGTCAAACAGCTAGCTGTTGAAGGATGTGTATGCAGATGTATGTGTGCTTGCAGATTTTTTGGAAGATCATTAGCTTAATTTTTTTGGAATTTAATTTTGTCATTTAACTTGTCATAATGACAATTTTTAGTAAATAATGCTGCAGAGGATGCGTGCATTTACACATATGAACTGAACTTGACAAGGTTATTCTGCAGAAAATTGTCAGGTGCCAAATGACACTGATCAAGTCTGGATTTGACTACAGTGGCCAGGGCCTTGTGGGAGGGATATATCAAAGGAAGACGTTTTCTCTGCACCTTTTCTCAGAGCCTGATTTCTGTGGGTGAAGCACTTTCCCACTTGCCCCAAATTCAGTGGCAGAACAGAGATGGATGTGTTGTTCCTTCTGCCTTGGATCCATATTGATGGTGTTGGCCTCTGATTGTTGAATGTCTGTTAAAGGTTAGCATCTTCTCACGGGGGGAAAATACTTTTTTTTTAAAGTGATACTCATTGAGTTCAGAGAAGTCTGGAAATGTTCTGAGGAACCAATTCAACATTGTGATTTTTGCCCTATAACATTTTTCTCCCTCTTTTTTTCTTCTGCTCGTCCTTTATAGTTACCTTCTCAGACTTTTTCAGCTCTCACTAAACTTTGCCATGAGGCTGCAGTATAGGTAGAGTATGAGGAAAAAAACAAGAATTTGGCTTAATCTACACTTCTTTGGGTTATGACTTAGAGGAATTATGGAAGAAAGCATAGTCTATTTTTATATTGGTGCAGAAACAATCTTCCTTGCATCCTGACCACCACCTTGAGATATCTGATGGACTTTATCATTATGGAAAATATTGCACTTGCACGCAGGAGTGATCATTTCATTGTTGCGTATCTTAGAGAATGTCAGAACTTCCCCATATGTCTTTTTGAGTTTGGTCACTGTTTTAGTTTATTTTTACAATTTGAGTATGGGAAACTTGTAGATTAGCAGATGGTTTGCAGCTGCTGCATTATCTGATCTTTCCCCTTCCAACTCCATTGTTTTGTCTTCACAGAATGCAGCTCCTTCTCTCCGCCAACTACAGTGATTCTTCTAATCCTCTTGTGTTTTGAGGCTCTCCTATTCCTCATCTTCACCTCGGTAATGTTTGGGACCCAAGTACACTCCATCTGCACTGATGAAACGGTGGGTGTCTCGCACTTCCCTTCGCCCTGTTTTTTGCCACTTGCAGAAACAGTGAAATGTTACAGGGCTCTACCTCATTGCGCAGGGAGCTTGTGTATGTGTACCCTTTGAGGGAAAAATCTGGTGTAACAAAGTTCTCTTACTGGGAGAACTAGTGTGCACGTATTTATTTGTAGGCTGTGATGTTGTGTTGACAGCACCTTTGGTAAGGTAACATTGGGAACTGAGATTACTCTGTATAGAGCATTTGTCCCTGTTGACTGGAGAATATTTTTCCTTTTCTGGAGTGCTGTTACATTGGTGTCTTTTTAAATTCTGCTGTGGATGCCCTGGCATCACTGTTTGCAGCTTTACGTGTTAGGCAGCCAAGTTGAGTAGGAAGGTCCAGTGAGGTATGGAGGAGGGTGGGGTTTTTTGTTTGTTTTTTTGTTTGTTTGTTTTTGTTTTGGGGGGGTGTTTTTTTTTAATTTTTCCCTCTCCCCTGTGTCTAGGAAATTTCCAGTTTTAGCCACTTGTTAAACAGTTCAAAAACTCTTGCCAGGTGGAAAAAAAAGGGAGTGGGGGGAGGTTTATAGCATCTGGGTGCATGGTAACTTGGTGGGTACACTCTGCTGCAAACCCACATGTCACCCCCAACTGAAAAGCAGCAGAGTAGAGGTTACTTAGTGTTGCAGTCCCTCATATATCGCTGAAATTGCCCACTTCGGTAAAGATGGAGCCTGTGACTCCTGGTGATGTTTTCACACTTGTGAATACTGCTGGCCTTCACCAAGCATGCTCAGACATCTGTGGTAGCTCACACCAGGAGACTGGAATTAATTGGAGAGGTTGAAGAGAAGCAATTATCTTAAAGGAGTGACCACTCTATTTGCCTCCTCCCTCCTCCATTAGTTTTCCTTCCCCTTTACTTGTTTGTGCATGGCCAGTTGAAGCTGGAATATGTATACTTGTTGCCATAAGAGAGCTAGAACTGGCACCATGGAGTGTGAGAGCCCATCACTCCTCACACTCTCACAATACTTGTTTTTATGCTGGGCTGGGCTTCTGCAAGAAGCTGATGATCACACTGCGCAGCTCTGCTGTGTCTGGAGGAAGACTCCAGCTATTTTTTCTGATGGGGAGATTCCCAGGAGGAAATAGTGTAATACAGAACAACAGGATCCTGCCAAGCTTGAGTTTATTTGTTATCACATAAATCAACAATGCTATCTGTGAAATAATCATCTGAATTTCTCAGTGTTTGATAGCTTGGCAAGAATATTTAGAACCTGCTTCCTACAGCCAGGTTCCCAAATAAGTCCCTTGATTTTCCCCCTTCCCCCTTCAAATGCTGGGAACCCACAGAGGTTATCACCTATGTCACAATCTGAAATTAAAATGAAATATAGGCTCCTCCTGTGCGTATTTGTGTGGTGGTTTGTTTAGGTTTTTTTTGTTTGTTTTAATACTTACAGGTAGGGATTTTGCTCTTTGGAAACTTCTGCGTTGTCCATGATATCTCTTGTTGTTGTTGTGGGTTGTTTTTTTCTTTTTTTCTTCTTTTTTTTTTTTTTTTTTTGCTAGCATTGGGCTAGCTGTGACTGGGATGCACTGTGTTTTGAGTGGAGGAATATTTCCAGATGAAATTTCTCCTGCTGTGGTCTCTTTTTTTTTTTTCTCTTTTACTTCACATTTTAGAGTCAGGGCTGTGCCTTGCTGTTTCTCACCTCCCTGTTCCAACCATTGGGAGACCTCACCTCACCATTTTGTGTACACTATTTGACAGTGATGGTCCCTTTCTGCTGGAAGAGACCCAGAACCCTAGTATTGGGCTGAAACCTCTGAAGGTGACATTACCAGTGGCCAGTGCATCTCTTGCAGTTGACTATTGTTTCTGCAGAGCTCTGAGAATCAGGAATTTAAGACACATAGATATATTACAGTTCTATAGCACAGAAGAGAGATGTAGGTCAGGAGAAGCTTGCCTTTCAAAAGATCCTAAGGTAAAGAACAGAATTGCCTGTCTGCTGCTGCTACCTGTTGAAGAGTAATGCTCTCTCCAGTGATTGCACTGGTTAACTTTGCTTCTATGGCATCTAGGTGTAGCTTTTCTGGAAGACCCAACTGACTTCATGGGTTTTAGATATGATACAGGTTTTTTTGTTTGTTTAAAGTGAGTGACTAGTGAATGGTTTCAGCTGATTTGCTTGATGGCTTGTTTTTGTTCTCCCTCTAACCTTTACTAAACAATGCCAATGATTTCTCTCAAATCAGTATACTAATTTAACCCTTTCTTCCTGCTGTCAGCCTATGCATGTTTTGTCAGTGATTTTAATGAAACATGAAGAGGCACCAGGTAGACTCAGCCACACAACCATGGGCACTTCCTGAACTTGCTTGGTGAATCTGGGAGCATTATAGAGATTATCTTGTTTATTTTTTTGTCTGCAAGCTTATACTGGTTTCCTCCGAAACTTTTCCATCTGGTTAGCACATAATGCTTTCAGCCAATAAAACACATACTTTGTGTTTGGTTTTAGTTGGTGGGCTTTTTTTTAATTGACGTCTGTGGCAATTATAGGGCAGGTCTTAAAAAGTTTGAAATTTCCAGGCTTGAACAAAATGAGAGTAAACTTATTTCCAGGCAATATTTGCTATCCTTAATTTTTTTTGTATGAAACAGTGAGGGGGGAAAAAAGGAGAGGCTTTACAGATATATTTTTATTTTCTTACTCCATTCTTTGGATAAGGGGTAACTGAGAGTAGAATTTCCCCGAATCCAGAACTACAAAAATTATTTGACTGAAAATGTGATATTTCTGTTTTCAGGGAATAGAACAGTTGAAAAAGGAAGAGAGAAGATGGGCTAAAAAAACAAAATGGATGAACATGAAAGCAGTATTTGGCCATCCGTTCTCTATAGCATGGCTTAGCCCATTCGCAACACCAGACCAAGGAAAAGCAGACCCGTACCAGTATGTGGTCTGAGGAATTCTTGACCAGCATTTCCACTAAAATAGAAATATATTACAGCACTACTGTTATAAATTTTCCATGAATGTTTAAAACAAAAAGCAAAACAAACTTTTTTATGTCTATTAAATGGCTGATAATTGCAGAGAAAAAAAAGCCCTGTATTTCACAACTTTAGATAATTCTATGTCTCTGGCTGAAACTGCTGCTGCTTCTTTTGCTTTCCTTTCTTTTTTTTATCTTTTTCTTTTTTCTTCCTTTTTTTTTTTTTTTTTTTTTTTTATCTTGTTAACTTTACTGGCCTTTGTTTCTATCTGCTTTCTGTATGGCATAACTAATGTGAAGGGGATCCTCTTTCTCTGTTGTGACCCACCTCTTCTGAGTCGATTCTCGTACTGTCTCCTGACTGTGAGGAGCTCTGTGGAAGACAAATGAGTGCCAAGTCCTACAGAGACACCTTTGGACTCCCTGAAGGAGCACATTGCTCTTTCATAAATGAACTTGAACTGGGAAGTAGACACTTCACTTACCAAAAGGTGCAAGACAAGAGTGCGACACAGCAAGAGAGCCAATTGACCTGGTGATCACGTACAGTTAAAGTATTTAAAACAAATGTTGCCAACACCACTTTTTCTACCCCACCCTGGCCTTTTTCCTTCCACGCTTTCCTTCCAGCCACAGAACTGATTTCATCTTTCTGGCATTATTTTGTCTGTTCCCTCCCTTGTGTGCAGAAAACTGTTGCCCTCCTAGGGAAACTGTGGCAGATTTAGAAGACCCTCTGGTTTTTAAATGCCTTACACTTGCAGGAAAAAAAGAAGTCTAATTTTCAAGTGTTTAGGATAGCAGGAATATCTGTGTGTGTGTGTGTTTGTCTTGGTAAATGAGTTGTTAGAGCAATGCCTGATAAAAATTATTAATGTAAAAACTAATATGAATGCCCAGAGGCACACAGAATGAAATAAAAACTAATATTGATGGGATGTGTAGGTATACCAGGGTGATTGACTGTATTCTTAGCATTGCCCTGGTTTAGAGCTTTGTAAGTCTTCTCTTATTTATGCATACATGTGTTATGTGTATAGATACACACACATGTGCATGTATGTATTCTAAACTGGGAAATATTGATGGTAAGGAGCATGCATGCTGTCATGAACTGTGTGATAATACAGTATGTGCTGTTGCAAGTGGGAGGGACAGAAGGCGTTCCAAAAACTGGTAAAGCTAAACCATTCATGAGTACAACTGACATCTTGTGTTCAGGCAGGAATTTTGTTATATTTTTTGCATCATGACTCCTGTGGGCTCACCAAATGATAGTAAACAAAGGAAAAATATAAATCCATTGTGTCCACGAGTCCCAAGAAATCCTTTTTTTTTCCTTGGTTTAAGATAAAGTCATATTTTTGGAAAATGACCTGTTTAGACTTATTCAAAGCCATGGGGGACAGGAGGGAAATCAGGGAAGGAGAAATTAATGGATGTCTCACTTTGGAAGTAATGTGAATGCTGCATCTTTTTGATCTGTCAATGCTTCCATATGGAAAACAAATGCAATAAAACTTTTCCAAAAAATGCCTTGCTGTTCTTATTTTCTTTCTTCACTTTAAACATTGGCAAAATCTATGATGGTGTCTGAACTTCCACTTTTATGCACAAGCTGGCAGAAGCATATGAAGGTTAACTAGCTTAGTGCTCAACTTTTAAGTTTAAAAATGAGTTAATCAGTAATGTACTGATCTGTTAATCAGCAGTGTTATTTCACCACTCAGAAGTGGCTGTCAGTAACTGCATCAGCTGTGTAAATTGATTGCATTTGCCACAGCCTGTATTCTCCTGCTTGCTCAGGATTAGATCTGCAAGAGTATGTTGTTGCCTCTCTGCTGTAAGATTGTACTTAAAGATTCACGTTATCAGCACTTGTTCTTCACTGGGAATACTGTGAAGGAAATGCGGCTTTTGCATACACAATTTTTCTTAAGAAAAAGTTTAGTTATTGTTTTCATGGTCTGCTGATAGTGGAAAGCTATTGTAAATAAATATGTAGTTCTGATTTTAGTGTGTATGATATGGATTTCTTCAGATAATGCTACCAGCTTAACAGTCAAGGGCTGGATCTTTGGACAGTTTGAGTTTAGCTGGCAGGGCATGTGCAGGTGGTAACTTGAATTGGTGGAGCATCTGGCCCAAAAACGGTTGTGACACAAAATCAAATCACTTTTTTTTTTTTTTTTTTTTTTTGCTTTACTCACCTAGACAAGAAACAAACAAATGGATGTCTCCATATATTTCAGAGCTTTAAAAATGTTTTTGATTATGAATTCCACTGATGCATATTCCAATTCTGCTTTATTTTAGTTACCCTTATTGCCTATATGTTTTGGAGGAAGATTGATTGCATTGTTTTGGTGTTCCAACCATTGTAGAAAAAATGTGTTGTTACTCAGTTTTGCTTGTTTCTAACAAATTCAAGTTGCTAAACAGTGTTATATACTAGTGATACTTTCAGCCAGACTGCTTTCGTTTTAAATGATATCATTGCAGCTTGTAGAAATACCCATTGCTGTCTGTCATTTATTTGCCTGTGTGTGTCTTGGTTGTCCAGGGTCCTCCGTTTTACTTACACCAACCAATCTGGTGGTGCAATTTGCCACAATAATAATGAGACCAAATGTGGGTCAGCATTAATGTGTTGGGGCAGACTTACTGATTTTCTTTAAGAAAAGTCTTTTCTTGAACAGGATTACCTTATTTCAGGTGTCTGTTCTGTTTTAGCATGGCCGAGAGAACTGGAAGGACAAACTTGACCACAGGCAGAGTGCCTCTGTGGCAAACACAGCTTCGCCCATTGTTATGGCAGGCAAATCTGGAAGTTGAAGCTAGACAAGCTTCAGACTGGAGTTAAGGTGATTAACTGGCTACTTGCTATTGGAACAACTTGGCATAGATTGTGACAGATTCTGCATCGAAGTGGCAATTCTTACATCATGGTCATGCCTTTCTTTTCTAAGAAATTAAGCTGTGCTTGAGCAAGGAACTCCTATGCCCTATGTTTTATAGGACCAGGAGGGTCTCCTGTCAAAGTCTGCCTTAATCATGATTTCAAATAGTAAGCAATACTTCCTGTGTCTTAACCTTAATTTGCAAACAGTTACGATGCCTGCTTGTTCTGTTCGCTCTTTGCTTTTGGGTTTGAAGTGTGTTAAAAGGACCTCATGTATTTCTTCTAATGTGTGAGAGGTGTCCGGCAGATCGCCTCTCCTGGGTCAGACCATCCAGCTCAGCCTCCTCTTTCTGACAGTGCACAGGAGCAAGTACTGAGGGAAAGAGTGTAAGAAATGGGACGAGTGTCTCTGTTCTGGTATATCCTTAAGCATCATAGCGAGAGCAAAGGTTAACCTTACCCGACCTTCCCTGCATTTGCAGAGTTTTACCGCTTAATGAAATGGAAGTGTCCAGTATTTACTCTGCATTTATGTTTTTTCTCTTGAGGATTTGTTTGAAAATTAAGTAGTTTCGAACAATGAAGGTTTTTTTTTTGTTTTGTTTTGTTTTGTTTTTTTGAGGTGAAACAGCTACACTATGGGGAAGAGAAACAGATGTGATTTGATTTGCAATACAACATCCCCAGTTTCTAAAATAATGGGGGGAGGTAATGTCTGCAATGCTATATGCAGTTCTGCATTTCTTCCTTCTCCCTTATATATGTTTTTTTAAGAGCAAGTCTGGGTTACAATTTTGTTGACCCCAGATTTTTTTTAGGTAATGTTTCAAGTAAAACAGTAAGTTACTGATTACAATTTTTTCCCCACTGGTCTCTATCTGTAATTCTGCAGCACTAACTAAACTTAGATATCCTGGAAACATTTCTTTTCTCTTATCCTTTCCTGCCTTTCCATAATCCTCCTAAGACCCTACTGCCCATTGGGCAAATAGACAACAATTAGTACAGGTTACAATTTTTTAAATGTTCTGCTTGCTTTGAATACGTGCACTAAAGGGATTGGTGAGGTCAGAGCAGGAGAAAGTATGCCCCATCCAGTCTGATTAACCGCACTCTAATCTGGCATTAGTACGGTCTCAAATTGACCTTGCTTATCGCCTTGATTAGCAGATTACTGTTCAGAGCAGGGTGAACGGTGTTGGTTTTTGGGAGGGAAGAGCAGGTTTGCTACCCAGAAATGTTAGAGATTCTTATTCTCGGTTTAGATGGCAATGTTGCCTGAGCTGGATTACACGCAGGAGGGCAGGCTTCAAGCTTGCGCTGCCCAGGAAGAGTTTAAATGCTTGGTGTGCTTCTGCTCCTGCCCCGTACTGCTTGTTTTTCTTCTCTCTAGATGCTCACACAGTAAATGCTACAGCCACGGTGACAGTTTGGTTCTAATGCCTAAGATATTTTCCAGTTTGTGAAAGAAAGCTGAGAGCCTAAGTTGTTCCTGTTCCTTAAGCTGCAAAAGCATCTGCCTTCCTGTTTGTAGCTGCCTGGCCGTGGGACTCTGAAACAAGAGTTCTTCATTGCCGCAGAGGGGAAAAACAAGCTAACACAGCCTGCAAAGTTTCAGCTCCACTGTGCGCGAGCGCTGCTGGTCTCCAGGCCTGCCCAGGACGTAAGGGCAGTGCTGGGCACCACCACGCACAGCATCGCAGGCCTTCTCCGAAGGTGCTGCAGGTGGCAAGGGTTTTTCCCTGGAACCTATTGATGTGGTCAAAACCACGCGCTTGCAAGCTTGGACCAGCACAAAAGCACCTGTCTCTGTGCTTAGCATTGCAAGGTGAAGGCTTGTGCTTCAGGGGCTGAATTTTTCTCAGAATTGCCAACCTTGAAGATTTGAGTTTTGGTATTGCGTAATTTCTTGTTCTCCAAATTCACTGTTGTATTTCTCTGGAGTCAGCATGAGAAATGTGGTGTGAATGAAGTTCACAAAAGCTTTGCATTTAATTCCTCTCTTTATGATGGGGTTTTTTTCCTCCAGGGCCTGCTCGTGCTCAGTCAGTATCATTGCAAAACCAAATTGCTGTTACATTACAATGTTGTGTTATTTATAAGCCCTACCGTGAGTGCAGTTGCGGTGCTGCTGAGATACTGCACGTATTCATTTTTCCCTGCAAAGTTTTGGAATGATTTGTGGGTAATTAGAGAAAATCTGTGGAATTAGAATGTAACAAGAAGTGTATTTTTTCATCCAGCTGTTATAAAACTGCTGTTTTAAATGTTTTTAACTGAACATGCTTGTCTTTCCTTTTCTCGAGTGTCTCAGAACTTTGAACCAGTATCCCCGCTTTATTAACAACAGTGTTTCTACAGTGTCACTTGTATTACTATGTGTGTGTAATACTCAGCTATAGATCTGACTCCTCTCCTATATGATGCCAAAGATGTGCATAAAAAATTGTTCCCTGTTTCAGGTTGCAGTAACCTTAAAAATGGTCTTGGTCCCATATTTCTACATGGAGGATACTACCAGAAAAAAAGTCACTGCCAAAATTCAATGGACCTGATACTTGAAATAAAATTGTTTGTTTTAATAAGGGGATGCTCTTAGAGAGAGACTATATCAGAATATTGACTGACTGAGGCCTCTTAGAAGAGAGAAAATGATGGGTCCTGCTTTGAGGTCTCCACTTCAGTCTGTATAGATTTCTTCACACCCCAGTGGGTATCAAGCTTGCGTTTTAATTCATCTTTAAGAGACGGAAATGGAATTTTTCTTCTTCAATATTTGCTCTTAATTGGTGCAAACTAAACTTGCTCTTATGCCAACTTCTAGTGACAAGAGTACATATGGCTACAGTAAATCAGGGATGATTGAAAACATTACAGTATTTTGCTTGTGTCTGAACTGCTGTAAAAATGAGCAAATAAGGTGAAATTTTAAGTTGGCATTGTATCTTATTGCTTGTAGGAGGGACTCAGAAAGCATTGGGAGAAGAGTCGAGTTTCAAAGGGAATGGCTTCTAGCAGCCATCTTTTTACCACAAAAATCAATAGGAATTCATACTGAAATAACTGCATTAAGATTTGGATTGTCCATGAATTTTGTCATGTTTTAGGGTGGTTATTAAATTTGGAGATGAAAGATCAGTAAAAGAGGATGTCTGCCTTCATCATTAACTAAAACTTGAACGACAGCCCAGCTGTAGAGACGTAGTTTTGCACGTGCTACAGCGGTTGCTGCGCAAACGCCTGCTTTAAATGTGAAACAACCCCAAACTCTTCTCTTCTTGCAGGGTATTGAGCGTCTTAAAAATCAGAAGCCAACCTGGGAAAAGATCAGCGGCTGGGAAGGAATGAAAGTGGCGTTCGGTGGTGCTTTCTCCTTGGGTTGGTTCAACCCTTTTTCAAATCTGGACTGTAAAAAACCACCATCGCCTGAAGTAGCAGCAGCAGCCCCTGCATCTGCAATTATGACCCAAGAAGAAATTGAGCAATTTCTAGCTCAAGACGTTGCAGTCCAAGTGTTACATGAATAAGCAAAACATCTTCCAAGATGTCAAGGGACATGCTCAGGTTTTTTTAATAACTCTTTGTGCTGAAGATTTAGGGGATTTTTAAGTGGATTTATGGTGCAAAAACAAATTCAGGAGTATTTATCCAGAAGTCAGGTACAACACTAGCAGAAGCAATGCAAATCTCCAGAGAAAGCTTTATAGATGATGTGATTCATAAGCTCCTTTTCCTACCCCTGTCGATTGCTTTATTGAGCTTTTCTTTCCTGGCCTTTAAGGAAAGTTCATAATTGGACAGACTGGTTCCAGCTGCTGGAAATGTGCGATTGTAACCTATTTATCTTTTGTTCTTGTAACCTTTTGGAGGGCTAAAAGATAAGCACTGAGTAATGGTCAGATTAACCCAGCTCTTAAGGTTTTTTGAAAAATGCTTTTTTTTTTTTTTTTTAAAGCTCTTCCTATAGATGCTGTCTCTGGCTTATGAGAGTGGGGGGGAGTTCAGACCTGGGCAGAGGTGGGGGCGAGCTTAGCCTGGGTGTGATTCCCTTGTTTGGGCTCCAAAATATCCCTAGGGGTAAATATAGCTCCTGGGGTTGCCCAGGACCCATGGTGCTTGGCAGAGCGGTGCTGGTGCCAGGTGGGAGTGTGGGCACGTGGCCACAGGGTTGGGGAGGCATCCGTGGAGGTGCTGCCCAGCCAGCTCCTTGCTCAGGAGGCAAGCAGGGGAGCTGGACCACAGCATCTGCAATTCCTTGGCACCTAGTAACTGTTGACGTGGGAGGCATCTGGCCTAACTTTGTAACCCAAAAAGTAGGCAGCTGCTCTAAACCAGCCATCTGGGCTATTTCTGCAGTCAAAGAAGAGGGGGAGATTTGAGCACTCTGCTTTTGGAAGTACAGACCATCTCTCTATTTGGCTTAATTTAGTTTTTTTTTTTCTTTCTTTTCCTTTCCTTTTTTTTTCCTTTGCTGGCCAGACTTATCTTACTAGTATTTGACATTATACAGTGCTTCCTTAAGCTAATTTTGCAGGCAACTCATGATGAACATTGACTGTCTTTACTGGTGGCACACTACTTTGGAGTAGTTCCTTGCTTATGAGAATGGAATACGTAGAAAGCACACGCGCTGCCTGAGAAAGATGGGATTGCTGCAGACCGCAGTAATTGCTGCAAAATCGTAAAAAGATGGCACTACCTGTTGCATTCAAAAAGTTACAGATGTTCTGCATATTCCAGATGTAACTGTAGTTTTGACTTTGACTGTATTTCAAATATTCTTTTTTTCATGTCTTCCACCTTATCTTAATTATCAGGAAAATGTGCAGGATCTTAGAAATCACATGTTGCTGGTTTTCCACCCCAGGCTGTGTTTGATTTTGTCTGGCCCCACCTAGTAACATGGGATAAAGATAATTGCTTCCTTTTGGAAGTAAGATAAAGGATTTGGGGGATGAAGGGGTGGAATTGGGAAAGACCTAGATTTAGGGGTTTTTTATTTATTGAAGCAATACCAAATGGAATTTGTGTACATTTTTTTTTCCAAACCGGCATCTTAATAGGTATTAATGGTGTGACATTCAGATATATCACTAAGGCTTGTCCTCTGCCACTGTAGTCCCTTTTTCCTATGAAGGGACTGTTAATAAACTGAGTCCGGTGACTGGTGTGAGCACAACTTGGCTAGAAAACGGGGGAGGTTTCCGAACTGTGCCCCCCCCATATGTTGCCTCATTTTAGCTGAAGAACAGATGAAAAAAAAATCTGTAGGAAACATGTATTTATACATATGTTGTAGTTAAAGAAAAAACACCATATCTGGGGGGAATTGAGGTGTCCCCGCTTGTCATTTAGACTTGCTCTGTAGCAGTGAGATGTAAGGGAAGAGGCTGTCATGCAGCACCCAGCCTGCACCTGCCTATCAGGGACCCCTGTAAAGGGACATTGGGGCAAAAGCAGCGCTCTAAGGGATTCCCTACAGGGAGAAATAGGAATGTATACGCAAACTTATTAGAAAACTAAGACTCCCCTTTTAACTCATGTTTCCTAATTTTGGTTTGTGGTTCAGCCTCTGCATTCAGCTAACCTCTGTGCCTCCGTTGCCGTATCTGTAAAGTGGGAATGGTGTTAACAGACCCTGGGGGGAAAACTAAATTAATGCGTGAAACGCAGATGACTTTGAAAACAGAGCATTTTGAGGTAATTTGATAGTTTATCCGTGGTGGTGATTGTTAGAGCGACCTGTTGTTGCTGTTGTTTTTCTCAGAGGGGTTAGGACTGCTCCACCAGGGACAGGAGCCAGGATCAGTCACGTGTCCCTTGTTTCCTGCTGGGAAGCAGCGGTGGTGCTGGCTCTCTGAGAAAAGGCTCTGTGCAGGTGTCCGCTCCTTCAAATAAGCCCCTCTGACAGCAGCCTGGCTCTCCAGCGGGCTTCGGAAAAATCCTTTCCGAAGGGCCGGAAAATACAGGGAAAGCTTGCGTGGCCATGAGCATGCTGAACGCCGGCTCGGGTGAGACCGCGCTCTATTCGATAGCACTTCTTGGGACGTGACCACCACTTAGGTTGCTTTGGTTACATGCGGATGGAGACGGCACATTTTATTCTCCGCTCTCAGACCTGGTTTACCTCATTGTGGGGATTTTTGTCCTTCACTTGTGTTTTCCTCCTCTTGTGTTGGCCCTCATGTACTGGCCTTCCTAGGCTTTTTTCTTCTTTTAGCTGAAAAGCGGTGTGAAGAGGAGCAGGAAAGTGAGAAGAGCCATCTCCCCCCTTCCTCTTCCCCCAAAGCAGTCCTCTGTTTTCTGACCCAGCTGATAGCCCAAGAGCAGGAAAAAAATGATGGAATTGGAAAATTGTCTCTGATTATTTTTCTTTGCAGTGACAAGACAGGGGAAAAGTGACTGGTTTATCTGGGGTTACTCAGAAACCTGTTTCAAAAAGCTTCTGTCAGGGAGCAAGTCGACTTCTTGAGAGCAAAGAGATTTTTTTTTTTTTTTCTCAGCTGAACCTGTAGGCTGTGATTTAAATTCCCATGAAGAAATGGGTTCTCCACTCCATGGAGGAATTCCAGTCAAAATGAGAGACAAGGGCCATGTCCCTGTGCCCTACACAGAGCCGTGGGGAACCAAGTCCAGCCACCTGCTCTGGTGTCCTCCAAGGCTCAGCTGGGTCACCCTGGTCACCTCGGTGACTTCTCAGGGCCAGCAAATTGGCTGTTCTGGGGTGTTTCTTGGCTGTCAGTTGCCTCCTTCCCGACCCTCCCTCCTCTCCCCTCAAAGCCCCAACAGCCCTCAGGCTATCTCCTGCTCTGCTTCATCTCAGTGTAGCGTGGCAAAAAGTCCAGAATTGCAGCAGTCTTCATGAGATGCAAAAAACTGTTTTATTCCTAGGTTGAGCATAACCTTCCTGCAATTACTAGCTGGTTGCTTGAGACCAAACATGATTTGCATGAAACTGAAACCAAACCCACCACTTTTGTCTTCTTCCATCCACGTGCTTGTTGCCCCTTTGTTAAATTGTGCCTTAGTCTTCGGACCAGATTACTTGATTGCTGCTATGAATTTTCTTGTTGTCAACAGAGCTGTGGATCACTGGAAAGGTCGCTGCCTGGTAAAGGGCATGCATCACATCTGGCTTGTAGGGGATGAGACTCCTGGTGAATGCCTCACTGTGCCCACGCTGTGTTGTAACGTGGGACGCCCCAGGATAATGTTCTGCCCCACCATGGTGTGCTTCAAATGAAGGAACTGTAAAGCTTTCTGGACACACGATCCACTGAAATCTGCTTGAGATCAGCTCACTGCTTCAGTATAAGTTTTTGATGATGGAGAGGAGCGTGACAGATGTGGAAAGTACTCCTGTGCTTTATATCTGGTGTCTTCTAAAGCAGTTTCTCTATGCAAGTAAAGAATTTACATCTCTTACAAATACATATATTTTGCTACTTGTAGCTCATTTTATGCCTCCAATTGCTACTGTATTAAAGTATTAATACTTCCATCCACTAAGAACCATGTGGTCCTCCTCTGTTCCCAGAAGTCACTACATGCGTGGCCCACGTGCCCGCTCTGCATGGAGGGAGGGCATCGCTGGTCCTGGGGTCTCCATGCTGTGGGAGGAGGTGGCCTTGTGGTGACTGAGGGGTGTCAGGGTGGCTTAGCTGCAGCAGCTGTGGGGGCCAAGCGGTGGGAGGGAGCGTGACCACATTTTGTGATTGAATGGCTGCCTCCTTTTGGTGTTCCCCAAATCTTAGAAATGCAAGGGAGTGGTATAAATGGCTTCTTTTTTGTGGTGGTTTTTTTTGTTCTTTTTTCTTTCTCTGTGCTGGCCAAACTTCACTTTTGCGTGCTCATTTGTGCATTTCTGTGGGGTGAAATAGAGCAAGGGTCAGGCAGAGGAAGGCTGTTGGAGGATGTTGTGTGGGCCCTTCTCCACAGTGGGAGCTGGGCAGCATTGCGTGATGCTTCATGGATGGAGCCTGGCCTTGCAATTCCAGGTGATATTTGGAAAGAGAGATGACATTGCATGGATAGGTGACCCTCATTTCTCTGTTGGAAATATCCATGCTAGACTTGCATGGGAGACTGCATGGTGGATGTGGGCAACCTGTGTTGGATTTAATCAGTGGAAAGCCTCCACCAAACTGTTTTTTTGTTTGTTTTTTTGTTTGTTTTTTGCTATCCTAACTGGCACTTCAGGATGTGATCCTGCCTCTTCCCATGTGGCTCACTGACTCTTTTTAATAAATGAATGGTGAAGGCCTGGAAACAATGGAGACGCTGAAGGAAAGTCATTCCTGCAGTGGTTCCCTCCACCTACCCTGTGTTGAGCAAACCCTTAGTGCTGATGAGGCAGGACCTCCCAAATCATTTCATTGGATACAAATTTGATACTTTGCAGACTTACGGTCAACTGAGGGGGGACAGGATCTGCGGAAATCCAAACTGTTTGCGGCCAGGTTGGCACTAATATGCCCAACGAACTCATGGCATAAGGGAAGAAAGTCACATCTTGGTCCAAGCCCACTCATGGCTCGTGTAACCTGGGAATAGGAGCACAGTTGTGTTTTTTGTTTGTTTTTTCTCCATAAACGCTCATGGCCTTGCAAGTAATAGGTGTGAATAAAGGCATTAAAGGGTTTTCCCTCATATTAGAGTTTGGCCTACCTCTCGGAGGTATTTGCTCTCCCTATTGCTGACGGGATGATTTAGGAGCTGCAGCAGCCCGGAACAAGAGGGGCTCATCTGGCCACTGGTGGCTCCCAGTGTGCTGCCCAGCTTTTCTGAAGTTCGTTTGAACTGCCTTAAGTCAGGGAAAACTGCAGTGCTGGTCACTGCAGCTGCAGTAGATACCAGACAGTGACAGCACCGAAGAAACCCTCACAGCCTGCCACTGGTGTCTGTCATAAACTGGAGATGTTTAGGCTCCTACCCCCTATTTCATAGCTTCTGGCTGCGTGCAGCTCCTACTTGCTGTTTGAAAACTGAATGATTTACTCAGTTAAATTAGGAAATTTCAAAGCAGAGAGTGAAGAGGCCCATCAGAAAGACTGGATCTTAATGCAAGAAATATTTCATGTTGTTACAAGTCTGGGAAAGGATTAGCAGAGCTGGCACTTGCGTTCATGCCGCCAGTGGCAGCCGGCAGCCACCAGAGGGTATTGCACCAAGGCACGCGGAGCAGGGACCGAGCGAACTCACACCTCCAAACACTGCCCTGCTGTCACTGAGCCAGGCATTTGCTTTAAAACAAACAAACTGACAAAAAAACACCACAGTGAAACATACTACTGTGTGGCTCAAACTGTTCTTTTCTTGGGGAAACACCTGAAAACCCAATTACCAGATGGTGGAGAGAGAGAGAAGCGTAAGCCCCGGCATTTGACTGCTTGTGGCTGTTACAGTGATCCTGTAGTGCTGAGCCATCTTTGGCTGATGGTTGGTGGAGACGAGAACATGGTGCTGCAGGCTGGTGGGGTGGAGCTGTGGGTGACCCAGCTGTGCACAGCTGGCATTTCCTGCCTGGTGCCTCACACTTGTGCCCCACGTAGCTATTGCCGGAAGCCCTCCAGAAGTGCACCATAGTTGCGTTCATACATGTCATCCTGCAACCATCAGGGTGGGAGGGGGGAGATAGAAATGATATATATATTTTTAATGTTAAAGTATGCTTTCCAGGAAATCACTGGTAATGGTGTTGGAAATGTTACTTCTAAAAATCCATCCCCCACACCCTCCCCCCAGAAACCCTGGGAAGAGAAAGGAGGAAGATGTATGAAAAATGGTGTTTGGGAAAACTCTTCCAGGTTTGCTCTTTTTGCTGTCTAAAGATTGGGGGGGGGGGGGGGAGCAGATGTTACACAGTCATCAGCTGGCTGGCTGAGAGGAAGAGGAGATGGCTCAGGTGGGATTTGTTTAACATGTTTCTTGAGCTACAACATGGATCTGCACAGGTGGAGGTGAGGGATCGGTGCAGCAGCACCACAGCCTGGCCAGGTCCCGGGGTGGTCTCCTGCGCATGGCAGGACCCGGGTGCCACCAGCCCCGAAATGCCCTCTAGGCATCGCCAGCCCATTGCCAGCCAAACTCGTGCAAAGCCAGGACTAGCCCCGCAAGGACAAGACAGCCCTGGTGTGTGCTCCCGTCCTTGCTGCCCGGCCCGGGGGGACGACAGTAGCACACAACAAAATCACGCCGTCAATTTTAAGAGTCTTTATTAAATCATCGTTAACTGCAATCAAAGCAACGATGCCCTTTAAGTCACTTAAATTTCCTTCGCTTAATGGGATTTTTTTCCTTTTAGGGACTATTATCCAGCAATCAAGGAGGCAAAAAGTGCCAGTGGCATACAGCTGTGATATGCATTTAGCAAATCACTGTTTACACCCTGCTGAGGCACCGATCCTACTCAGTGATGGTGATGGCCTTCTCCACGGATATGTCCTTGACCTGGACTGAGGTCAGCTTGGCTACTATTTTCTTGTCTCCTGCTCTCTTTGGAGTGCAGATTATTTTAGACTTAAAGATCTTACCAGGCTGAATGTCCCTAAGGAGAGGAAAAAAAACAGACAGTCTCAGCATGAGCTTCTGATCATTTTACTCAATCATTTCAATCATTTCACTTAATCATTTCGATGCTTTCTAAACATTTCACTTAGAGAAGTAGATATCAGGTCTGCTTTGTGCTGGTGTTTCCCTCATCCTGTAACCCAAGCGCAACTCAACCCCGCTGGGCGCTGTGGGGCTGGCTGATGGTCCCAGCGCTCTGCAGGGACAGAGCTCCCAAGCCTGTCCTGTGCTGTAGAAATGCTAAATTTGGATTTGGGAGGAGCAGTCGCGTTTGTCCTAGCTATGGGAAAAGTGCTGGGAAAGCCCTTGTATTGTCTCAACATGCCGAAGATGCCAGCCTCCGTAGAGCCGTTTCTGCTGCGTGGGCTGTGCTCAAGCGTGCCCCAAACCCAAATGCGGCTTTCAAAGGGATGTCTTAATCCAAGTCCCCTCTCTGTTTCTTTAAGGGGAATTTTAAGTATGTTTCTGCCATGCTCAGAAGATGCGTGCTAATTTAATACAGGGCCTGGGCTTACTCAAAATTTTGCCTTACCCTTCGTCAAACCATGTCATGTTAAACATGCCCAGGCCCTCCACGCACAGCTTGCAGTCCTGCAGGGGGATACTCAGCGTGTTCTTGAAGATGAAGGCACAGGTGAACTCCTGGTCCACTTTCACGGTTTCTGGCATCTGACGAGGGAAAAGAGAAGCAGACACAAACGCCAGGGGTCAGGGAGGTAATGAAGACCATGGGGGCTGGACCTGCCATGGTTTTGCTCTGAACCTACTCCCCAGGTTTGGAGCACCCAAACTGAGGAGGCCGGTCTGGGTGAGACTTGGGATGAGACGTGAGAGCCCCTTCACGTGGTCCCTGCACGGTGTAATCCCTCCTGGCTGCGCGGCACCACCAGTGCAGCCATGAGCATCTGGCCCTTCTCGACCTGCATGCTGCACTCTGCCCCTCTGGCTGTTTTTCCTTGCTCTTCTCTGGTTTCTCAACATCTTTTTCCTTCTGGAAGTGGGGCTGTGGGGCCAGAGACAGGCCCTGTATAAACTCTCCTCTCCCATCCTGCTCTTCCAACAGCCTCTGCCAGCCCATTTCACACACCGCAAAAGAGCCTTAATTTCATGACTGCTTTCAACCTTAATAATGGCCAAATAAAACCTGAACTCCGAACACTCCAGCACGTGCCTATTTGCCTGGGAGACCCCCCACCTCCAGCATCTGGTCCCCTGAAACTCTGGTATTCGTGCTACATGATGTGGCCACTTTGGCAAGCTTTGAGATGGGCGCTTCCTACTTTTAGAAACCTTTGCTGGGAAACCTTGGCATTAAACGTAATGGGACTTTCCATCCTTGTCCTGGAGGAAGCCTGGCTGGATGCTGCCTCACCTCGACGGTGATGGGGGGGTACTGGAAGGTCAGCGCCGTCTCCTTCATGAATTTTTCATCTGTTCCCTCAGTCTCAGCGATGGCAATGACTTTGATGAGATCTTCATCTCCCACTGAGGCCAGCACCCCCACGTATTTGTCAGCCTCTATTTTCAGAGGGACTCGCATCTCTGCGGGGAGAGAAAATGCAACAGCATGGCTCTATCACACACTGAGGAACTGGGTGGCAAAGCTGGCTCTGCTGGCAAATGCCTGCAGTGCCAGTGGTACGTGGGATGAGGGGCCACCACCACAGTGAAGGGCTGGCTGGGCCTGCGCTGTGTCCCCCACCAAGCACCGGCTCTGCCTCGTGTGCAGCATCTCTGCAGCCCAGCTCAGCCCGTCCTCATCCCCAGCTGCCCCGAGGCAGCTGAGAAACATCTGTGTGCATGCATTCAAGCGCACTTCCCCTGGGGTTTCTCTAAGGCACTGGCTGGAAGACAGTGAGGTCTACTATAAAATTAGCTGCTTGCCTTTCACTTCAAATTTCCTTATCTCCAAATGCACGTAGCTAACCCTTGTGTCCTATCCTGCTGCATTTTGACAGCCACAGTATATGTGAAAACACTCAGAAACCACTAGCAGCAAAGATTTTTTTGCATGAGTGACTCATTCTTGGAACGAGCAAGTGCTGCTAATTATTCATCACTTGCTGTTCTCTTGTTTAGCAAACTTGAGTCATGGTGTTGAGGATCAGAAATGCAGCTGGGGTGGCTCGGAGGTGTGCAGTGAACAGCAAACAGCTCTAGCCATCAGTTATGCTGGCAGCCCATAGGCTGGAATTTTGGGGGGCAAAGAATTCAATTTTGCAAAAATAACAGAGTCACCAAAACCACAATCAGCTCATCAACATTACAGCAGCAAGAACAAGAATGAAGAGGCTGACATTTTCAGCCCGTCTGAATCCTGTGAGGGGTCTGACTGATATGGACGATCCACGCCTTGAGGCTGTGGTGCTCTTTGACGTGCTTACGCGATGCCTGCAGGGCCATGCTGTGCGTGAAACTCATGAGCGAGACACACAGGCACACCTCACCCACACAGTGAAAAGGCTAGAAATACATCTCTCTGATCTGGCAGACATCTCTCTGAAATTGCAGCAGGGGCTGTTTTCATGTTTTGATCCCTGACACAGCACAGGGAACCCAGGCGATGACTAAGACTCTCAGATGCAACCTCCATTGCAATGGAGGTAAGTAACAGGTAGGCAATTTCTTCTCTTTCTTCTATACAGAGCCATGGACTGACCTATAGTGGAGCCATTACAGCTTGGCTTTAGGAAAATCAAAGACTGTCACACTAAATAGTCTGTAGAACATAGCTGAGATCTCTGTGCCTACCAGATTTGCCTTCAAGCTTGACAATCTCCTTGATGCATCCAAGATTGGCCCCAATTTGCCCAATATAGGACTGTAGCTGGCAGGAGGCAGCAAGCTTGATGGTCCGGTTCCTGGGAGCAGAGGTCTTCACTATGATGTCCAGATGAAGAGGATTACCAGGATACAAAGGCTTTTCACTGGTTATCTCGAGCTGGACCTCAGGCTCAGGGAGCACCTCATGTTCGTCCCTAGACCCGAGGCGCACATGCTGTGGGACCCTAGCCCTTGGGACAATGGCTGAAGCGAAGCGTGAACCAAATCCATTTCTTGAGATGAAGGAAGAAGCTGTCTCCATGGATTTCCTTTCCTCTGGCGATCCTGGATGAAGGAAAAACATGGGTGATTAGGTGTGTCTCAGTCTCCTCACCCAGAGCCACCTTCCCTTTATTTATCCTTCTGCTGCTGCACAGAGAGGATGTTGGGGCCCCAGTTGCCTCCTGTCTCAACTCAGGAGACTCAAGTAGTTTTACACTACCACTGGATCTAACTGCAGCTTTTTGGACTGATGAAGGTCTGGAGGAATTGCCTGAAGGAGACACTTTTGGAGGATTGATGCGCTTAAGCTTTCTAGCCTGTGAATGTCCAACTGCTCACTGGGAAGGGTCTAATACTCTAGCACATCACATCTGGGTTTGAGGCAGGGAGACCTGTGGAGAAGGGATTTTTTTTTCCCTAAAGTGGTCTGAGGATTGAAAAGACTAAAAGGAAAGAAACGAAGCAACCGTGGGCCAGACCACACTAGGCTTATTGCTCTGCCCATTTCTTTCGCTGCCTGCAGGCTTGCTCGCACCTCTCCCTCGAAAGCAGCCCATAGGTGTCACCGCAGGCAGGAAGGTACACAGGAGCAGAGCTGCTTCCCCCAGGCCTTACACTGGTTCTTGCCACTGCAGCTGCCCCTGCACTTTCCTCCTGGGAATGATGCACTGTGGGATGACGTATGTGGCCAAGGGTCTCCTCTTTGGCACTATTTTATAGGATGGAGGCAGTCACCTTCAGGGTACTTGTACTGCATGGTGATGTCTTCCCGGCTGTTCTGCCCCACAGCTTTCGTGCTGATGTTCTTGCCGGCGGCGCTGGTATCCACAGCAATTTTGGTGTACTTCTCCTTGCCGTTCACCTTTGTCACGCACCAGTAGGCTTTGTCGGCATTCACTTCTGCATACACAAACTTGCAGTCGAAGTTCAAATGCACATATCCTTCTCGGATAGCCTTCAGTGGAGATGGACCGCACTGGAAAATACCTAGAAAGCACATTGAGTGTCATTCACTTTTCCAAATGTGAGCAGAGCCTCCAATTTTTATTCCACCCACCAATCCCTTTCCCCCAAAGCAGGAACTTGTTGCCATGGTAGTTGACTCTTAGTAGTAAATGCTCCTTCAATTCAGTTATGAACTCCTTTGTAGAATTACTAATTTCTACAAAGCTGTTTGTTGTTTTTTTGCATGACCAACTGTGTTTGTATCAAAGGTACATACTGCAAAGGTCTGGTATGAGTTTTTATGTGTTTTTTCTCCCCATAATCATCATAGGGTTTGAAAGTCACAGCTCCGTGATGGAGTCCACTAAGTCTGGGCACCCGTGTTGACCTCTTGGCAGTATCTGACCTTCTGCATGGCCTTGAGGAGTTGTGCTCCCCTTCCTTCCTCTAGATTCACCCCATCTGTGCAGGGAAGGTAGTGGCCAATTTTGGCAGATTTCCTCTCATTTAGAAATGAACTGGCTCATGAGCTCCTTGGGAAAGCTTTATAAAAAGTGTTGTTATGCAGGAAAGCTGCAGCTCCTCTCTGTAGGGTTGTCTAGAGCCCTAGGCAAAAGTTCCTGCAGTGATTAATGGTGCTGCTGCACATCTCCTTGCACCCCGGCTTTGTGTGGGCACCCCCGGCTGCGGGGCAGCAAGGTGACGGATGAGCCTTGCTCAGGCCCCGAGAGTCCTCTGCCTGGGCTGCGATGCAGCGCTCAGCACTGTGCCGAGAAGTGTCTGTGTGACCACTAAACAATAAAGCAAAAAAGAGAAGGAAAACCTACTTTGCTCTTAAGTTGCACCCAGCGTCTGAGGCCCTCAAAATATTTTGCCAGCGTGAATCCACGTGTCTTAACTCCACTCTCTGAGTGGTAATGGCAGACAGGGAAACTGAGGGACGGGGACAGGACCTTGCCCGTGCTCAAGTTCACCAAACAAATCAGGGGATGGTGGGGACAGAAATTAGTTCTGATTTCCAGTTGTGGGATCTCACCTCTGAAATGGCATTCACGTCCCCACAGTGTCCTGCAGGGTCAGTTTTCTGCCTACAGAGAAATGTTGTTCCCTCCATCCCCTGATTTGTTTGTTGGATGGCACTGCCTGAGTGCTTGCAGAGGCACAGGGGAGCTCTGCGCTTTGCTGACCGGGGACCTAATTTTCATATGAAATGTCCCTCCCTCCCCCAGGAGTCACAGAAGGGCCTTCCTAGGCAGATCCTACCTTTGCTTTGCTCCTGAGGGGTCGAATCGACCGTCTGCCAGCCGTCGAACCCTGCTGGCAAGTCCGGCCGTTTCATCCACACGTCATTCCACACATGGAAGTTCCTGGGTGCATTTAGGGTGCAAAGGAAAGGGAAAAAAAGGATTACTGGCTCACTGCGGTATAATATACACCTCCAACATATACACCTCTGCTTAATTCTCCTAGAGGGCTGGTTTAATGAGGATTTGAGTGTAGAAAACCCCAGGATTTCTGTCTCTCCTGGGCAGAAAACCCCAAGCAGTGGGGAAATCCTCAAAGGAAAGCCCGCCAGGGCTGGGACACACAGCGTGCGCAGTGCAGTGCAGGGAGGCTGGCAAGTATTAGCCCTCTTTGGCAATTACCAGATGGAGTCACGTGACAGGTTCAGTTTTTCTCCATTTTCGTTCAGGTAAATGTCAACTCTCAGGTCTTCCTCTGTGTCGTGTGCTGAGACAAAGTTACTCACGCTCCGAGCTGGGATCCCCAAGCAGCGCATGACTGTGAGAGATAGCAAAACATGGGCTCACAGAGCTGTGGAGGCTGGAAGGCACCTCTGGAGTTCATCTTGTCCAACCCCTCTGCTCAAGCAGAGTCACCTTGAGCAGGTTGCCCAGGGCTGTGTTCAGACGGCTTTGGAGTATCTCCGAGGATGGAGAATCCCCAAACTCTCTGGGCAACCTGCTCCAGGGCTCAGTCACCCTCACAGCAAAAAAATGTTTTTTTGTTCAGACAGACCTATCCAGGGTCTCAATTTGCACCCATTGCCTCTTGTCCTGTCACTGGGCACCACTGAGGAAAGTCTGAATCCATCGTCTTTACTCCGCTCCACATCAGATATCCATACACGTTGGTAAGATCTCCCTGAGCCTTCTCTTCTCCAGGCTGAACAGTCCCAGCCCTCTCAGCCTCTCCTCATCTGAGAGATGCTCCAGTCCCGTAATCAAAACATCATGCCCAAAGGACATGCAGAGGCTTCCTTGCCACCCCAGTGCCCGGGGAGGGTGCGGTGATTAGGTTTACTCGAACAGGAATTAGGATAATTACAAGAGAGACAATTCACTGTTTACCTGTAGTGAGGACTCCTGAGAAGACCCAACACTGACCATAACGCACTGACTGCTTCGTTTTGTAATATTGCTGCAAAATTGAGACACTCCCGATCCACTTCAGAGGGGAGGTCCCACCAGTGTACGACCCTGACCAGTTCCCCATCAAGACACCTCTGTCATCGTTGGAATTAACCTGTGGCACACAGACACACAGAGGCAAGACAAATTCAGGCATGAAGCTGAATGCAGCTTAAACCTCGAGGTCCTTGCCCAGCCTACGTTTCCTCATATGCCCTCTCACCCCGTGGCCCCCGGTGAGGTTGCCAGCACCAGCTGGCTGCCCTGTGAAATCCAGAGGGGATGATGGCATTGCTGCTCAGGGCAGCAGTAGTGTAGGCTGCGCTTTGCATCCTAAGCCCCAAGGCCCCAGAAAGGATGTTACGGCAGAGAGCAGCTGCTTCCATCCCAAAACGCAACCCTTGTGCTGGTCCTGCTTGCGGGCAGCCCAGAGGAAGGCAGCCGCCGGCACTGCGAGCTTGGGAGCTGGGGAGATGCTTTATTTTGCTCGTCCCTTCCCTCTGCCTAAAATTTCCTCTGGATCTTCCCTTGCAATTTCCCAAAGGAACCCATTGCAGATTTGTCCCAAAATGGTATTCAAAGCCCCAGGGAGAGAAGAACAAATAAGAAGGAAGAGGGAAAGCTGGAATGGCAAAGCACTTCCCCAAGGGAGCCGTACCAAAGCAGACATGGCTCTGGACACAGCCACAGGATCCCTTCTAGCGTTTAGCTTGAGTTTGCTTTGGTCCAGCAGATACATGCAGGAGTCCAAGATGAATTCCTCGAACTGTTTTGGAGGGAAAGTGGAGACATTTTTACATACTGCTCTAAAATAGAATTTGCTCCATCACTATGACGTCTATTTAGGCATTTGGAGGAAACTATCTGACTAGTCCTAACTTCTAAACTTGCTTTACGATGCTGATTCAACCTAGTTCTCTAGCCTCTGGGGCTTTCCAAGGCCGTTCTCTTCTAGGAAGGGCTTAGATGAAAAACCACCTCAGAGGGAAACTGTGCAAGACACACTGTGACATGGGTCTTGCAAACATAGCTGGAAGCTGACCCAACACTCTTTACTTCTGTGAGTAGTCCTAAGTTACCTACAACATCTCCCTGAAGTCTCGCAGATTACTCACATGACTAATGAAAATTTAAGAGACCCAAAGGTAACCAGTCTGTTGACATAGGTACAAAATACACCCTGAGAAAAAGAGGTACACAAATGCAGATTATTACAGCAGGAGATTCCTCATTAGCAATTGTTGATAAAGTTCCCTTAGGCCCAGTTCATAGAGATGTCAAACATCCTAGGTCATGAAGCTTGAGAAAATATTACTATCAATTCTCATTGCTTAATAGCAGAATAAATATTAGGACAGGAACAGCCCTATGTACAATGCCCTTTTGCTATGTTGTGGAAAAGGTGTTAAGGGTGTTAGAAAGGTATTAGAACGGGGATCTTTGCTGGGCTTTGCTTTATCCTGCAGCTTGAAAATACAGATTTGTAAAACAAATCAAAAACAAAAAAGAAATCTGAAAATGCAACCCCTGTCCCCCCCCAGCGTTTTCTGAGTCTGCCTAGATGGTGTACCAGATGGGCTGTTTGTGGTCCTCTGTGGTTTCTAGGGGTGCCATTAGACCCGCTCCAGCATCCACCTCTTATCTCTAGCCCGAGCAAGTTTCCCATTCCACTCTACTGAAGTCACTCTGGAGGGATCATGAAGGACTGACCTTTTGGAGAGGGAGGACAGGTTGTGTCATGCACCTATCAATGCACCAACCTGTTAGTGAAGGTACCAAGTAGAGAATAACAACCACCAATAGTGCTTTTTCCTCTCTTTTTTCTGATAATGATGCAACAGGTAGAGAATCAGACTTTTCATTTGTTAACACTCTCCAAAGCTCCTTACTTTGTTAACAGCAATTGCTTTGCTGCAGTCAATAATCAGTAGCATTAGAGAAGAGAGGATTCCTTAAGAGACTCTCTTTAGCCAGAAACACTCTGTTCCTAATTTCCATATCCTTCAAGAGGTTCTCGTGATGTAATTATAAACATATCATTAAACTCTACTCTCAAGCCATGGCTAAGGAAAACACTTAAGGATAGGGATTACTCTAAGCAGGTGAACCTTCTCACCAAAACTAGTAGGATTATTCAAGTGCTTCGGGCTCCTCCGAGCTTAAACTGTTCATCGGTCTGATTCACTTAAACGAATGCCTGAGAGAGAATAACGGTAATAACGCAGACAAGGTAGCTATGCTTTACCTGCCCAAAATTCCAAGGTCTACCATGTATGCAGTCTGCTGAGCCAACATAGACGTATCCTGTGTCGTTGAGCACGTACTCGTTTTTCTCGGCATCGCCGGCCATGAACACGGTATCCGCTTGAGCAAAAAACATGAACTATTACTTGATTGTCACACACACGCTCTAGGAAGCTTTCCTTGGCAAGTAAAACTGTGGGAGCTGGTGGATGGTAACATTCACATCAGATGATGACCATACCAATACTCATACTTTCCTTCCTATTGTGGAAGAATCGCCTGTAAGACTACTGTTTTATAGTAGAAAAATGCTTCAGTTTGAGTAAACGTTTATGTATAGTGGACTATGTGGACTGAAGAGCGAAGTGGAGCTTGTTGCTATTGCCACCTTACTACTGGCTCCAAGAGGACAGCACTTGCAGTATTTTAGGGAGAAAAAGAGTTGTACCAGGGAAAGAGAAAAAGAAAAGTGTGAGGAAAAGTTCCCCTCAGCATGGTCTCTGGTAACAGTAATTATAGCCCTCAGTTGCTAGATCCCTCTCCTTACCTTGACACCAAGGGTTGAACAAAAGGTAGACAGTATCATTTTCAGGCTTATAAGTGTTTGACTCCGTCATCGCCTTCAGGCAGTATTTTCCTACGATGGCATTGGCCGAACTGGTCACAGCTACCAGGCACTAGGGAGAAGACAAGGTGGGAATGGCAGATCCTTCATGATAGCAACAGGCACGGCACAAGCAAACCCACGTGAGGCTGGCACAAGCGCTGAGGCTCGCAACCACGGTGGTCTGTGCCGCAGGCAGAGGGGAAAGGGCCAAGGATGGGCCATCTCTTGTGTACACAGTGGCAGAGCAGTGAATCAAATAGGATAATGCTGCTCATGGAAAATTATCAGGACAGCAGGATGGAAACATGCGAATTTGTTCTGCTGTTCCCGGCAAAGGCGGTGTTATTTCCCCCTGCCATCGTCCCGCATGGAAGCAGTGTGTCCATTCGCAGGCTCTACCTCTTTGCTGCAGGACTTGATGATGGTGGCACGCCACCCATTGTAGTCCTTCCCAGAACTCAGGTTCAGAGAGATCAGGGTCCCCAGGATCTTCATCGGCTTATGCCCTGGAAGCAAAGCCAACAAAAAACTCGAGAGAGCTGCGTGAGCTGACAGCACTGCAGCGTCTAATGGCTAGAGCGAGTAGACGGGCAGTGAGGTGCTACCTCATGCCGCTGCGCGCACCCGAATTATGTGGGGGCTCGCCTGCTTTGCCTGGTGTCCCTCGCTGTGGGTGAGCGATCCGCTTACCGATGGTGAACTGCAGCTTCACCTTGTCAGTGGCACTCAGGTCCCTGTTTAAGGACAGCTTCAGCTGAAAGTCCTGCCCGCGCCTCACCACCAGGCTTGGGTTGTCGTATGCATTGGTGTAGTGCAGGCATGTGTTCTGGCTTTTGAGGAAATCAACTCCAGTGACCTTCAGCTGGGTCCCTAGAAAGCCAGTGGCAGAGAGGAGAAAGAAAAAAAGACTCGATGTGAAATTGCACAGTAAAGATAATTTTAATTGTCTTTTTAATGGAGCTTTGTGAGTCACAGAAGTGTCTGTGAGTGTCCAGAGATCGTGTAAGAAACCATGTCAAGGATCTCTGTGAGCAAAGGGTGGTGTAACACAACCAGCAATGACCTCCCTGCTCCTGCTCTGAGCACTGAGCGCCTGATGCCGTGGTCCAGGCGCTGGTGGAGAGGGAGGCCACGTTGGTCAGAAGCAATCCTCCAACACCATGGCCTTCGAGAAAGCTGATGGGAATGGAAATGATCAACACCCCAACTCCATGGGCACAGATCAAGCAGATATTTTAAATTCCTCTGGGTTTATTAATCTGAAATATTGGTAGCTAGTTAGAGCAACACCTGGGGCACGTGGTTCCTGCCCCAGAGCTTGGCCTGGGGCCGGGGCAGGGGGCAGTGATGGCTTTATGCCACCCTCATATTCACCTGGTGCCGGGCCCATGCATGTGCTGCGAAGGAGGCAACAGCCACGAACTGCTCTCCTGTGACACAAAGGAGCTGCTTTACCACAAGGTAAAATCTGCCTCGACTAAAAACACGAATGCAAGTGTTTTCCTTGCGGCTGTGAAGCCGGCACCTATGGGAACCATGTTGGACTTCATCCCTGTGAGAATGCACTTTCCTCCTCTTGCTTTGAGAGTAGGCAACATACATGTGTGCATGTGCGTGTGTATGTGTATAAGCTGCTATAGAAAAGGTTGCACATATGCATATGCATATATATATAAATGCACACAACCCTATACAGTAGACAAGTGTCTGCAAAAACTACTGCCTTGCTGAGCCCTGTCCTTGCAGAAAGGGATGAGCTATGAGCCCTCGCAGCGGTGAGCATGCGGGGAAACCATCCGGGGCCGGGGCTGACCACGCGCCGCGTCCCTGGCCATACAGCCATGGGCCATGGAGGCACGCGGCAAGGACGTGCATGTGACATCTGTGCTCTGCAGTGGCCCTGGGCGCAGGGCAGCCGGTGGGAGCCCATGGGTGGAGAATTTCTGCCTTTCCCCTCTCCACCGCCTGCCTGCCTACGGTGCAGTTTTGCAGGTTTAGCCCCGACCCCAAAAGGCTGTCTCCCCAGTCCTGGTTTCCTGTCGGTGTGAGGATGGGGACCTTGTCTCCGTGCTGTCAGCCTGGTCTCACAACGGCTGTGAGTGATGCGCTCAGGTGAAGACATTGCTACTCGCCAAGGCACATTCGGAAACGGCGCTCCCAGGCAGCTCACCGCTAGCCTGGGGCAGCCTGGAAATTAGTCCTCACTATTGGGATTTTATTTCCGTATATTTCCCTCTGGCCAAGGACTGGCCTCGTATTAGCATTGAACACATCCTTAATAGTTATCAAATAATAATTAAGGGTAGCTTTAATTGCTCCTTTCAAAATGTGGCACGTGCAGTCAAGGTGGAATTGAACCAGATGTGCTGAAATTCAGGTCCCCTGAATTGCTGAGATCCCCAAAGTCTCAAGGATGCCAAAGGACTGGGAAATGGGACCCTTCAGGATACTGGGGCTGATTCCACATACTTGCCCTCAAATATTAGTCCCGAATGATATCACAACAGTCATTAATCGGCCTCCTATGGGAGTCTGCACTTGTGAACCATTGCGAAAGGTTTTTCCGAGAATTTGGTTTTCCCATAAAAAGCAAGAGCCAAGGGAAGGTTTTGGGCAAGGAGCCAGCTCTGCCTGCCAAGCTGCCACGCGCCTTGGTGGCACGGTAAACTTGGGGGGCAGCGCTCTGCCCCTCTGCAGCCTGGCAGCTGCTTTTGCTGTTTGGCCTCCGCACAGTTTTGGGCCCTGGCAAGGCTCCCCGCCGGGTGCATCGCTCCTGTGCCAGCTGCCCGGGGTGACAGCGAAAGCCAGCACACGCCAAAGTTGGCGAGCTCATACCTCTACGGAGGTGTCTAACCTGCCCTGTGTCTATACTGCTCGTTATCTGCCAATTAACCTTAAGGGATAAGTACTGTGCAAACAGTAGGGAGTAGCAAGACCTCACAGGGCTCTTGGCCCATGAGTGATTCAGACAAAGATATGAGAGAGTCAGGGCATTAGGAAGGGCTTAGGGTAGCTGAGGAACAGCCAAGCGAAAGTATAATGGTTAATGGGAAAGGGATTAGCTCCTAAAATGTCTCGACAGATTTGCACGGTACCAGGCAGCCGTGCTAACTTGAACATGAACGAGAGGCAGCACTGACACTGAAGAGGCTGAAATGTGCCGGTAACTGTTTAAACCAAATTTTTGTTGATTGCATAACAGTTATCAGCAGGGCGGTAGATAAAGTTACGCAGCACCTGTGGTTCAGTGACTCCATTTTCAAGTGGTTTTTATTGGCCTGCCTTCAGGGGGCTGAAAGGCCCCGTGCCAGACGCCGACCTCCAGCTGACTGTTTGCACAACAGCGTATGGATATGTCGAAATTTTCAACTCGAGTTGCTTAACTAACCAAAGAAAGAAGAAGGGGAAGCTTGCTTTCCTCCAAATCAATAGATGTCCTTATCTAAACACTGCTTGACCTCAGTCCTTGCAAAAACCTCGTGGGCTCTCTGGCTTTGGAGCTGGGCTGCAAAGCTAGCGGAAAGCAGCCCTGGGGACGAAGGGCCGTGGGAATGAGGGGCAGCCTCCCGCTGCACACGTACACCAAAGGCAGGTGGCCCAAGGTATCCATCATTTCTAACTTAGGGACTGGACTCAGCTCACCCCTCACCTTAAATTTTTGTTTTACAGTATTTTTGAACATAATTGAAATTGTGGATGTACACAGAGAAAAATGAAAAGAACAGAAAGCTTGGAATACATCCTAAGTTTCCAGAGCGCCGTGCCAAAGCCCTGTGCCCGTGCAGTACCGCGCGTCAGTCACGCTGCACTTGCACATTTACAAACACACACGGGGCTGGGGCCCTCTGATCCGCCTGGCAGGTTTCTCGCACCACAGAGCCATCTTGTTACAAGACAACCCTGAGAAGCTCAGAAAGAATGTTTGAAGTAGGTAGATTTGGATAACTTCTATCTCTCTTTTCTAAAAAGCTGCTTAGATAAAATTTGCTTAGCATGAGTAGCCGCACACTTGCTCAGCATGAGTAGCTAAATTTGCTGAAGCTTTAGGCCGCGCTCCTAGTTCAGTAAGAAAGGGCCCCAGAGCTGGTGCAGGCTGGAAAGATAAGGGAGTTACAAGCAGTCTGCATTCCTGTGCCCCACTCTCCGAAAGGGAGGATGTCAAGGCTGTGAAATAAGGCCTGCTTGGGCACCAGGACCTTGGGAAGCAAAGCCTCCTCTCACTGTTGAAACAGTGTTAATTAAGGGGTCTGGATTATATCCTCTTCGTCAGGACCTTGGGAGATAACATCTACTGACCTAGCTGGGGCAGTGTTAATTGCTGAAATTACTATCTCCCCTCATCAGCACCTTGAGAGGCAGGGGTGGGACCCAGGGAATGAAGAAATCACTAACCAATCAGTGTAAAAGGGAAAGTCGCAAATCTGGCAATTTGTTTGTATAAATGCTACTTGAAAAGTTGGAGGGATGTGCTTGATTTGTGGGAAAGCACCGAGCACCCAGGCTTGCGCAACTCTGAAATAAATAAACAAATGTCTCTTCCGAGTATGTAATTATTGGCTTATTGCACACTGGGCAATGAATCCGCTTTTCGGACAACAATCTGGCAGCTCGCCCCTCACCACGTGCCGGCGGGCTCTCCCGCAGCCCCACACCCCGGCACATCGCTGGCCGCATCTCCTCCCTGGGCTCAGTCCTGCCAGGCGCTGAGCACCCGCAGCCCTGGCGGCGCAGGGGCTGCAGGCACCCTGCTCGTGGAGCGTGGGAGAGCTGGGCTCCTCGCGGGCATCGATGGTTTCTAGCAGAACGGTGCATGCTGAGGGCGCACCAGCTCGAGCTGCAAGGAGCAGCCCCAACTGCTCTTGCATCTTTGGGCAGCCCAGAAGCACAGAAACCTGTGCTGAGGAAGATTTTTTTCCTTTTTGCAGAAAAAGTTTCAAGATACGCTCATTTATTATTGTTCCTTCTCCTATTTCCATGAGTTATCTGCTGTACAGCTTCTCTCTACGCTACCCCACTGCTGCCTTTCTGGGGAGGCACCCAGAGCCCCACGGGCACAGTGATCACCCAGCCTGAAAATGAGGACTGGAGGGCTTTGCATGGGGAAGGATTTGGGCCCGTTTCCCCTGAGATGAGCTCTGCTGTCCACTATCCTGCCCGTGGAGCTGGGGTCAGCCACAGCTCCCAGGAGCTCAGAGTCGCAACTCGACTGGCAGCCCCATAACTGCAGCTCCAAATGCTCTGATTGAGCCCGGGGGGGACTGAAAATTATTGACACGGAGCAGAGTGGCTATGCCGCGCCGGGGGTTTTGGGTGCCCTGCGGTTAGGCTGGCCCCATGGGCACTGCTAGCTGTTGCGGTTCAGGGGCTGCACTGGGGGTGACTGAAGCACCTTGCCAGGTAATTGCAGGATCTGGTGATGGGAAGGAAGGGCCACCACGGGCAGGGCTCAGTGCCAAAGAAATCACGTTCTCATTTGTTTTGAAACATTTGTCGGGTGATATCAGCTATCACTAAAGAACAATAACCTACATGGTTAATCAGCCTGAAAGAAAGAAATTCCTTTCAGCCCAACACAGAACAACTTTTCTAAAACCTGCATTTCTTTTGTATTATATCACTGAGGGAGCCAGGTTTCTCCAGTATGAAAAATGACAAAAATCATGCTGCATTTTTCAGTTTGGTTTACCAGTCCAACAAAACTACAACATGCACGTCTAGAACAAGCCCATACCCAAGAAGGAGCTGTTCCCCAGTAGCACAGAAACTGTTTACTTCAAGGTCTCGTCCACGGCACTCAGCATGATGGGAAAGCCTGCAACACCTGCTGGAGTGCCAACCCTTGCTGTCAGGCTGCAAATCTAACACACGTTATCTTTAAGTCTATTGATCATTAAAAACTCACCAGCTTGGCTCATATTTCTTGCTGGTGTTTGACCCGAAGCGTGTGCAATGCCAGTGGTTTCTTCCGCCACTTGCTGCTGAGCATGAAGAAGGAAGGCAGCTGCCCTTTTTATCTGTCTCCAGCTATGAGGTGTCAGCAGGTCCTATGCCAAGGGGTGGTGTTTAGCGAAAGGAAGTTCCCATGAAAAAAATGACTACAACTCCCTCTGCACATAGTCAGACCCTGAAGAATAGTGAAACTTAAATCTCAACTCATCTGAAAGGTGACTTTGCGCAATTGGATGATGACCAATGGACAGGCCCTTCACTGACAATGCAGTCAGAGCGTGGGCTGGATGAGTAACAGGGATGCACTTGTGTCATAAAATCCGGGTTACAGGGGATATAATTTCAGGGCTGTCTGTAAAGGTCGGCCTACGAACATTTAATCTGTAAGAAAACAGGGTTGCCATCAGGGCAATGAGAGGCACGTCTGGCTTTCTTTGAGTCAATGAGATTTTTTGTTGTTGAGTTTGGGCCTGAAGCAGTTGAGGCTGGGGGGGGGGGGGTAAAATGCAGTATTTGCACCTGTTGATTGGAAAGCCTGAGGAGCCTGGTGCTGGCTGGCCCTTCCCCGGGGGCCAGGCGGAGATGGAGGAAAGCCCAGCTGTTGCAGTGGGCTGGGAAAGAGGAGAGAGACTGTGTCCAGGAGGAGCGAGGGACCCGGTGGGTCCAGAGTGGTTTGCCGGCTCTCGTGTGCTGACAGCTGTCCTGAGGGTCCCAGCCCAGGAGGGGGTGGGTGGCCAGGCCCCACACGCCCATCATCTCCCCAGGGTGGTGGCACAGGTGGACGCCTGCACAGAATAGTGGCCAGCGGCAGAAGGAGATGCGACCAAGCCCCCAAAAGCTCAAAAGCAAAGGAGGGGGTCAGCCAGGGACCAGCCCCAGCAAAGCCAGTGTGGAGCCCCCTGATGCCCCCTGCATTATGGCAACCCTGGGTCCAGTCCGGCTGCGAGGCTGAGTGCTGTGTGGCAAGTTATGGCCGAGGTAGGGCTCTGTCTGAAGGATTCGCATACCTAAACGTAGGCTCTCCTTAAACACAATCTCCCTATGGAAGCTTCCAAAGGCACCAGCTTGTCTCAATCATTTCAGGAATTTGGGTAATTGGTTTAGGAAAGCTCCATTGGTGCTTGAAATGCTCCATTTGGTGCTTGAAATGTAAGTGCAAGCTGGGTGCTGAGTTAGCAGATGCCACCCTTCATGCATGTCATTGCTTGCTCAATGCCCCTACTTGAGACCGTGACTCTACCCCATCGCAAGGCGCCAAGGGCTTGGCATGCATCTGTACCTTTGCAGTGCATCTGTATGAACACCCAAACTGCCAACACTGTTGATAGATCAAGCATCACTTACCACTCAGAATCAGACAACCTGCTGGCAGCTACTTATTTCATTACTGAAAAAAAATACCCACTAAATCCTCAATTTACCTTCCAGCATTGTTTTTGTTCTGCTTTTCTTTCATCCTAGAAGGTGAAAGAAATTTTTGTTTAAAACTAGCTTGGGTTCAAGCTTGGTTGAAGTCAGCTTAAGTTGTGCTGACACAATAGTCCTACAGCAAAAAAATACAGATTTTTGTGAACAGGATAGGTTGCTTTCAATAACATTTTGCTCCTGAAAAGGTTTCCTGTAGGTGCGTGCTGGAGGGTCAGTGGTGGAGGCAGGGAGTGTATTCACCAGCCATAGACACATTTCTAGTCCTACAGGGTTTTGCAAAAGGCTGGTTTCAACAATATGTGTGTTCTGATGCTCAGTGTGAACCTCAAAGTTTAAGCAAGGATTGAAGAAATTAGATGGCGTGTATTCTGCCCTGCAATGAACTTTCTTAACCTTGGAAGGTGGTTGACCTTTTCACTGGCTGCAGGAATGTTTGGCTTGTGCCAGCAGAAAGCAGGCAGGCTCCAGCTTTCATTTTCCCTCTCACTTTGTGCAGCTGCTGTTCTTCCTTGCTCCCAGCAACTTTCCTGAAGAACTGGTGGCATCTCTGCTCAGCAGCACTAAGCCTGGCGTATGACACAATGCTCCTGCCTGAGACCTTCTTCCCCTGGCTTGCACAAGGTTGCCCTGCTAGGAAAGGTGGCACCCTCTGAGACACTTGTTGACAAGGTCCGAGAAAAGGGATTTTGACTTAAATTGCAGGAAGTTTTTTCAAGCATATGGTTTCAGCTTGTTCCATGTTGTCAGCATGTGATTTCTGTCCTTCCTACATGCAAATCTCTTTCTGGCTTTGCTAAATCAATTCAACGTAACTGCACAGAGTTCCTGGCTGGGGTTTGGCAGTTTGTTTTTTTCTCGTTGGTTCCAGATAATTAAAGACATCGATCCCTTTGAATTTTTTCCCCTGAACAGTGAATCAGTTCAACTGGATCATAAAAAAGCTGATACTCTCCTCTAATAAACGCAAGAAAGGAATTTTCCAGGCAGACCCCAGCCTCTGTTACCGATCAGTTTAGCAAAGCTCCTGGCAGACTCCAACAATTCACTTCCCAGCTTGCAAAACCAGACCCCAGGTGCTGGATCCATTAGTCCTATCTGCATTGCCTTGAGCAGAAGGAGAGTGTCCTCATTAGCCAGCCCTAGGAGGTGACACAGTGCAAACAAGCAGAATTGGAATTCCCCAGGGGCTGCTCCCCTGTTTACAGGGGAGTTGTTGTCCTTTGTCCTTTGTTTTTCTTCTGTGTATTGAAGATGACTGGAATAAGCATGGCCACAAATATTGATTGCACTTATGAAAATGAAAAGCAACCCCTCCAGCCACTCCTTGGCTTTATGTTTTTATTCTTTTCCAGCTCCATGTTTAGTTATGGAGTAGCTGCCTTTTATAAGAGTAACACGTGGACCTACATTTTTTAGAAGTGTCTAAGTCTTTGAGTTGCTTCCATTTCGTCTTTTTGTTTTCCTTCTTTTTCCATGTCCAGTAGGAGTAATTCTCAAAATAAACCATTACTGTTGAAAACACAGATCTAAAGTACCATGCTTTTCCATTTTCAACACTGTGGAAATCCTCCCAGCCTCCGTGTAGAGCAGGTGCCGACGCAGTTTCGCAGAGAAACAAGGGCGGGCAGCTGCGACGTGCCAGGAGGCGAGTGAGGCATCCGCTCAGACATGCTCTGGCGAAGCGCCCGTTTGGGACCCCTAATTCAGTGGGGTACCACTGCCTGCTCCCCGATGCTGCAGGAGAGGGCACCTTCCTCCGACCAGCATGGGATGACTTCCATACCAAAAATCCAGTGCAAGTCAAGTCCTTGCTGAATCCTGGCCTAAAGAACTATAAATAATGAGAAGTCTTGTGGGGAAAAAAACCAAAAAAATGGTGACACAGATTGAGAACAGCTGAGGCTCCAGCCCAACCTTTTTAGGCTGGATCTTATTCAAGGCTCTCCTTTGCCTCCCCCGTTACCATTTCTTTAGGATTTTATCTCTGTCATGAGGAATTTCCTAATAGTAACACACATCTCTGTCTGCATGATGGATGCGACGTCCTTTCACTCCTGTTACTCTCAAAGGAGCATTAAGCTGCTTGCGGCACGTTAAGCATGGGCCGTGGCAGTGGCTGCTCCTTGAGGGCATCCCACGTCCCCAGCCAGCAGAGCCTGCCGCTCTTTCACGGGCTGACTTGTGACGGACGGTCGGGCGGCAGGGCTGGATGTGAGCTTGCCAAGTGCAGAGCCCAACTTGCTCCAAAACCGCCGGCCCCCGCTCTCTGGCGATGAGTTTCCCGCAGGCAAATACCAGTGAAGCAAGAGATGCCAGTAAGCTTATTGTGGAAATCTCATTGTTGGCTTCTCCTTGGGCCGTGAGAGGGGGATTTGGGGCTTAAGGTTACGGATTTAGGCTCCTAGCTTTGGGCACGTACTTCCAGAATGAATGAAAACCACATTGCTCTGGGCCAAACCCAGCACCATCCAGGGAGTCCCCTCCTGGAGAAGACAAAGAAGCCCTTTCAGCTTAAAATGGAGACCAAAACTACATGCATACCACATGTAAGCTCATGGTCCTGTAACCCTCACTCCAGCAAAACTTCCCTGCATAGCATTTTCCCGGCCCTGAAAGCAAAGCCCCTGTGGTCATCACAGAAAATCGAGGTGTTAGGCCAGGCCATAAAAGTACAGACCTGTTTTAACAGCAAACTAAAAGGCCTTAATGTTAAAATATCTTTTCCAGTCATTTCTCAAGACTCCTTTCCACTTCCCTGGCTGAGATGGAAGGGAGAAACTTTCACCCTCAATCCGCACATAGGGAGCAATGACATGTGAAAGTTAAACTTGGGATTTCAGTATTACAGCAGCTTGTAACTGTGGTACAGCTACTGTTTCATTGGAAACTCTGAAATAATCATGCTCCAGTGCTGAGATGGTTACATTATACATCAGGCTAAATGACTCAGGATAAGGTACTTCCGCTTCTCAGCAAAGCACTTCTTTAGAACTGGGTGCAATAAATGACAAAAAATTCCCCATAATGTCACTTCCCCTTCCAGGCAGTAGTTTGCAGCTCAGCAGCCGCCCCAGGCAGAGGTGCCATCTGCATGACGTGACCCTCAGCAGCCTTCTCTTTTATAATGCTGTTCCTTTTTTGAACTTGTGCTGTCGCGGGACAACCGACCACCTTGCAGTCCCGGACGTGTGGGTTTCGTGTGGTGCGAGGGAGGGGAGGAGAAGGGAAGGAGATTTACTGCATGTCACCACAACTTATTTTAAAGATCTGAATTTACTACACAAGTTACAATGGTACAAAGCAACAATTCTTATCAAGAGAAATTTAGCTCAACTAGAATACTTATTTTCTAATTACACTAAAAGTTATGCTAATGGCAACTACTCAGTAAACAGACAAAGCTAGCTCATTTATACCAACTGTGACTACCCAAACAAATGAACCAGGCAAACCAATTCTGATTGATCTTACCCATGCGTTGCCTCAGCGGCCAATGCGTGCTCAATCCCACGGCAGTAACTGCGGGAGGGCGTCCCAGTCCCGAGGGGATCCACAAGTTGGCAGACCAATATCATCCCAAAGAACCCCAGATGGCCTCTGAGGCCAACCCAGATTTCTACCCTTCAGGGGAAGGTGGAGGTGGAGTTGTGAGGCCAGCTGTAGTTGTCTTCACGCAGTCGCAGTCCCTAGCCCTTGGCTGCTGCAGGGATCAACTCTCCTCTGTTGCTGTTACGAGGATCGCACCCACGGTCACGGGGTGGGCTGGGGGGTGGCCGAACACCCCAACGGCAGACTAGCCGCCTTGAGCACTCTTCAGCACTGAAGAGAGGAGTTTGTGAATGACTGCTTTACTCCTGCGGTGGTGGTCCCAAGGAGAGATCCCCTGGCTGGGGTAACAAGGAGTTAATTCCATTCTGCAATGATTAACGCTGCCCCAGCAGTGAGAGCAGGCTTTGTTTCTCAAGGTCCTGGCACCCAAGCTGGCCGTATCTCAGAGTCTTGACATCCTCCCTCTTGGAGTGTAAGGCACAGACATGCAGACTGCTTGTAACTGGCACCAGCTGGGGAGGGGGAGCTGGGAGCATCCCCCCACATGTGTAAACCTCTTGTGTCTGCAGTGTCTGGCCAGGAGGGGCTCCAGGGCTGGATTATGACAGAGGGCATCGTATGAAGAAATAGCTCCCTGTGTTCTGAAGCTGCTGCTTGCCAGCTTCACTGAGGCCCCTTGCCTGGGCAGTAGAGGAGTCAGTGAACAATTATCCCAATTTACCTTCTCCATGCCACTCATGGGCTTCTCGACCTCTGTGAGACACCACCATCATCTCTTTTTCACAGTGAATAGTTCTGGTCTGCTAATTTGTTCCTCATACCTTTCTTCCACCCCATCAAGTGACTCAATGCGTGGAGAAGGACTCCCATCGTGTGATGTGAAGAAGGGCTATGCCATCCCGCAGCGTGTGGTATATGCTTGGAAGGGGTTCAACAGGGTGGATGCGCTTACTCCAGGGCTGTATCCACCCTAGCCCCACTGACCCCTGCACTAGCATTAAGGGTGCATGTATGACCACGTATACTGATTGCAGTGTGGGCACTTAGCCACAGACTACACCTAAAGCAAACAATATGAAAAGGTACAAGGAAAAATAAAGCAAGAAAGATTTGCAGAAAATAAATGGTAAGTGCAAGGAAATCGATAGTGCAAATATTGAACCAGGGATAAATATATATTAAAAACAGCTTCAGCGAACAAGGAAAACACTGACTGAATATCTTCCCACCTACAGGATATGAGAAGTATTTGGTCGCACATGTGTATAAGTGAGAAAACAGAAACTCGCATGCCTGTATTTTCAAGTAACATCCCTTTTCTCTAGGGGTAGTGCGATAACTTCCCTCATCTGTCTGTCTGTCTGCCCATACATATGTGGTTTACAGACAGCTTATGCCATACAGCATCCCTGCCAACTACCAGTGAAACCGGTATGAGAAGGTGCGAAGGAAAAAAAATCCCTCTAGATCAGAAAGGTTGAAGGCAGAAGCCAGTCGCGGGCAGCACTGGACGCCTGGGCCATGCCTTGTAGGGGAGCGGGCCCAAAGCATCGCAGCACACTGCAGGCGCAGAGACTTTGGCTCATCCTGGAGAGGCATGTGGCCCATGTGACAGCCTGTTTGAGGACCGACTGACAACAGCCGATTTTATCCAGGGATCCATGGCTGTTTGTCCCGAAAAGCAACCCAGCCAGCAGCACTGCTGCCTGTAAGGGAAATTAGCAGTATCAGTATCTGCAAAGTTTTGGAGCCCACGAATCAAACAAAGTTGAAAACTGCCCCTGTGGTGCTAGAATTTAGTCCTGCTCAGCCGTTGTTGCAGGAGCCAGGGCACCACAGACTCCGTCCTGGAGGGCGGCCAGCGCAACCCCACACCCGCCAGCGTTTCCTAGTGAGTATTTTCCTGCAGCACTGGCTCCCAGCTTATCCACGGATCCAAGTTACCTAACTCCAGAGTGCCCTGAAGGGAAAGAAATTTGTTGGAACTGTCTCATCTCTGGATTAAGAAACTGTCATTCAGCAGCAGGAAACATGGAATTCGCAGTGGATAATTCTGCCCTGGGGAGAGCTTGCTGCTCTCTTTGCTTAAATACCTCCCACGAGGAGGACGAGGTGAGCTGCTACCGCTGGCTGAGCCAGGGCCTCGCTCCTGCAGGCGTAACGAAACCGCAGCCCATCGCGGCCTCTGAGGCTGGTGAAACTCTTCCACTTTTGAGCGATGGGTTCAAAATGCACGTGCATGTTTCAGAAAGCGGGGGGCACACGCTGGTGTTGCACCCTGCTTGCTACTGCTCTTTGCAGCCCTCCCCTCCCACTCATCGCCGTTGTCACAGCTTTATCCCCACGGAGCACAGCGAGCGCCTGTGCAGGGGCGAGCGTGGGTGTGCACGATCTCCCCCCAGCAAACCCAGGGTTTTCTGTGCTTGCCCAGTCTAGCCACTCACCAGCCACTTTTCCCTAAACCCTAAGGAAAAATCAAAGCGGCGAACAGGGTTATTAAACAGTTAGAAAAACAGAAAGAAATTGTACTCTTCCCTGGGGAGTGAGCAGACTGGCTCCTCTGGATCTCCTGTGATCAGGAGAGCAAACAGCAAGTTCCCTGTGTAGTCTTATCCTTGTGTATAGTTCTGGTTAATGTGGTGCTGCATGCAGTCATGGGAATGGGCACTGGAAGGGAAATGCCCACAGATGTTTTTGTCGCCTCAGGTTGAATTGCTGCAGTTTGCTCCACGTTACCCTACCCAGAAAGTCACGGCTAGTCTGTCTCTTGAACGCAGAAGAGCTTCAAATGTACAAAGCTGCATGTGGTGGGGCCTTTCCCGTTGATAGCAGTGCTTTCGTTTTCGGGTTACAAATGCGTGCACAAGGACGTGTTAAGGTTTCTATGGTTGGGTGTCAAGCCTCTGGTGGCCCAGGACTGCATGGTATTGCAAGAAGATACTTCTTTTCTGTGGCATGGCAGTATTTAATAGGAACAGCCAGACTTGGAAGCAAACAGGCAAACCAGCTGTAGATAGTGTTGCCGTGAAATCTGCCCATACATCATAGAAAGTCCAGCCTCCTGCTCAAAGTGAGATGATTGTTATGGAAAATTAGGCTCACTGGCCACCACAACAGGGTCTGACCCTAGGTTCCCGCTGAGAAGTTTGGAGACAAATCAGAGCAAAATTAAATAAATAAATTTTAAAGATGCATGTGCAGTAATTACAGCTCGAGCTGGGTGCCTCCGAAGAGGGACCGCGAGCAAAGAAATCCCTGGGTAATTATACCCTGACAATCGTAATATTTGAGTCTGGGGTCTTCCTGTTCTTCACTGGGTCCCGTTGTTGTCCCTAGGCAGCCTGTTTTTTTCCTTATCTTTACTGTTGAGACATCTGCTGATGGATGTACCTTCCTTGTAATCTTCCTTACCTTTCTAGCTTCAACCAGCTCTGGGGCCCTTTCTTACTGAACTAGGTGAAAGCTCCTCATGGTATCTGAGTGCAGCCTAAGGCTTCAGCAAATTTAGCTACTCATGCTAAGCAGGTTTTATATAGGTAGTGCTAAGTGGTTAACTCTAGACAGTTTCAGTTCAATATTGTTTAACAATGATCACCAACACTAGAGCAGGTTGGATGAGGTTATGTCTATCTGAGTCTGGAAAAAACCTCCAAAAATGGACACTCCACCATCTCTCTGAGCAACTAAGACCTTCTGGTGAAAATTTTTTCCTAGCGTCAAACTTGAGCCTCCCAAGACGCCATCTGTAGTTGTTGCCTCTTCTTCTAGTGTCTCTCTCTACTGAGAAGAGTCTGGCTCCGCTGGCTCCGTAACTCCCCTTCCAGTAGTTGTTGGCTAATATCAGTTCAGCCTTGAGCCTCTGAGCCTCCACCTAAACAAGCCCAGGTCCCTCAACCTCTCCTCATTGGCCATCTTGGTACCCCTCTCCAGCCTAACATCGAGCCATTGACTAGGTCTGGGCCGTGGGGGCCACCAACAGCCCTTACTGTTCCTGCTGCTGCCCAGCCACAGGCACCCCAATGCCAAGGCCCAGCCCACCCTTGGCCCGGCCCCAGCCCCGGCCCCACAGTGGTGCACGAAATGTGGATTTTTTGTCACCAAGTTGCTACTCTGCAGCTTACAGACCTTCAAAACTGAGGCTTACTGCTTCTCTTCTGTAGAAACTGAGTGGAACAAACATCTGGCTGTGTGATCGTTACCACAAACATATCAGGATTACTGCCGATTTATTCCTAGCTTCATGTTTTTTGTCTCATAGCCAAGGTCAGATCCATGACAGCACTTTTTTCTTGTGGGTTGAGTCATCAAGATTTCCTTCTTAGAAGACACACCAAAACTTGCAGCATGTTAGTGCAATTAAGTGTGTCTGACACCCTTGTAGTATTTAAGCTCTCTGAAGCAGCTTAAACTGGCTCTGAATAGAATTCCTTGGAAAGATAAAGCTTTTTTATATATCCCAAACTCGGCAGAATAATCTAGCAATCTTATTTAGCATACCTACTTTTGCTACTTTATGACCCATGCAACTTCGATAAAACAGGGTATGAATTAAGTTGTTATGATATGAGTTGTGGATGATCTACCATACACTCCTTCCCAGTTTCAGTGGCTCATTGTCAGTGACAACAGGTGTATTTCAAAGGCTTTGTGTAGAGCTCCTTATCTAATCAAGTTAAACTATGCTTTAAGGTTCAGTTGCAACTCTGATTTGGTTTGGCTTTGTTCCTTGTTTAACTTAGGATAGAATATTCTCGAACCTTGTTCATACAACAGCTTTTTCAAACACTTCCCACCATTAACTCAAGCATACTTACTTCAATCTTCGCGACATTGTGAGCCTTACTGTTAACAATTCACCAGCTTAAAAAATTAGGGTTGTGTTTAAGAATGAGGGGAGGGTTTAGGAGAGACCCATTACAGCCGAGGCCTGGGAGATGTATTCTGCAGTGTGTAAATGGAAGTGGTATTTCACTGGAGTTTCAGGGCAAATGTTTTGGTTAGACTCTTCTCTATGAACACCTCAGTTTAAGTATGAAGAAGCACCATACAAACGTACTATGGTAGCTCCAGCATAAGGGTGACCCACCTTCTGGCCTTGTAAGCCAAGGTGCTGTGGTTGGCCAGGATCTTCAGCCAGCTCACTTGGCCAGATCTACCACATTTGAATGGTGCACTAATCACGCACAGCTCCCTCATTAGCCTCACATCACTTTTCTTGTGTGTGTGGTCTAAAGTATGTACAAATACAAAATTTCAGCTACTGAGCTTCGGACAGGGTTTTAGTTTGGAAATGCCAGCGCTGCGTTTGGATGTCATCTCCAGCTGCATTTTGAATGACTGCACACAAAGTAGTTACCAGAAGCGCAACTTTGTGCTGTACCGTCATTGCAGCCTTCCTTGCAAGCCCGGCCCTGTGCTGACAGGTATTGCTGGCAGAGACGGGCCGAACCCTGTAAACACAGAGGAGGAGAACTCTGCTGAAAAACGCATCCTGCTCAGCAGTCCTTCCCTCCCACAGGGGCTGGAGCTAGCAGTCCAGCTTTTGTTCCCAGCCTGGAGCACTCATGAAATCCAGCCCATTTACAACCTTGTTTACGTTCTTGCCTTCTGCCTCATGCGCAAATGTCACAAAGGTAAAACGCTTGTGCTTTCCACGCATGTACAAACACCTCTATGCCTTTACTGGCAGTGATGACAGTGTTACAATGGAATGGTGTTAAAAATCTTTTCAAAGATTTAAGAGGCAGGGAAATGGCCAAACTAACCAAGCAGTGCAAGCTAGAAGGGGAAGAATAAACTTCTCCTTTTTCTGGGCTCCAGCTACAGACTTGGCAGTGAGCTAAACTCCCATTTGGTAGAAATCCTCCACCATTTTGCTCACGGAGAATCCCAATGAGAATACGGACTATGGTATATGGCAGGATGTCGTATAAACTCCACATTTTGCATTTTACTATGGGTACATGCTGAGCCAAGAAGGAAGCCACCCCGAGATGGGCGGCCACCACTGCTGCCACGTGGATGCCTTTGCACAGCAGGTCCTGGCAGCCTGGGGCAAGCTGGGGATCACTGCTTGGCAAAGCCAGAAATCCTGTTAGCCTCAACGGTTGGGTCCTGCTCTGGCCTGTCTCATGGAGGGGGCTGCAGCTTCCAGCTGACTGAGTCAATAAGTCTTGTAAAATCACATCCAAGGGCAAGCAACTCAGGCTTGTGGCCTTCATGACGCTGCCGCAACGTACAAAGGCTAAGGAGAATTTTTTGCAGTTGTAATGGAAGAATATAACTTGGCATTGTCATTTCCTTGGCTCTATGAGGGAAGCTGCATCTTAATTTCCTGTTTTTCCCAGCTGCTGCTCCTGTCCTTGCAGGGGCATTTGCAGCCGCTGGCTGCAGCATCCAGGCTCTTCCGGGCTCGCCGGTGCCTCTGCCACCGACTGCAGGACTTGCCTCCGTCCGTTGTGAGTCACTCTGGGTTAGACAGCCTGTGTCAGATCAAGTCTGGCAAATGTTTGTGTTTCTGCTTGTGCTTGAACTAAACAGATTTGAACCAATCCATCGTCAGGTATCAGCCAACTAATCAAACAAAAAATACTTCCTTCTCTGTCAGTCTGTCACCACATCAGGTTTATACTTTCCAGGCAGCTGAGTATGCCACGCTTGGTCTGTCTTGGCAGGTGCCAGATGAGTCCTCCTAGCCACGAAGACCCACGTTTCTAATGAGAAAAAGCACTTGGAGTGCTTTGCTCACTTTTCCATTATATGTGCCAATTCTTCTTTTTTGGAGGGAAAGATGTATGGACACACATACGCTGGCAGAAGAAAAGATCTTGCCTCTCTTGAAACATGGGTGCCAAATGTGATGAGTTGGGGCACCCTCTTCAGGCAGGGGACCTAGAGCAAACAGCCTCTTCTGGGAGGGTGTGTGTGTGTGTGTGTGTGTGCAGGCTTTATGCCTTTCTGACATCAGGAAAGGGCACAAACCCAGCTTCGGCGGCATCTCTTTCTGCAAGCCTATTTTAAATCTCCTGTTGGACACCGAGCAGATCTGCCAGGCATGACAGACCTGACAGGTTCTGGTAATGAGGCTCCCAAACGTGTCCTTAGCTTTTACATACATGCCACAACCATGACTCGCTTGCTGCTGTTGCAAGAAGACACAGACAGCCTGGCAAGCTCAGGGTGAACCGGTGATATCACCAGCGTGATACAATGCATTTTTAGGCAACCTTATGTTGCTCAATTAGGACTGCCATTAAAAACTTTCTAAGTAAAACAAGCCTCTGTGGGCAGGGGAAGGAAGCTGATACCTTAGAAATGGTAATTCCTAAAACGTGTAATGTACAGACATGCATCTCATCCTGACAAGCACTCCTAAGCCCAAATGTAGCACATGTGTAGGTACCAGCGATCTGGTTAAGTACACCTCGCAAAAAGAAAACAGCATCATCCATAGATTAGGGGAAAAAAAGTGTTTCTTGAGAAACTCGAGTTCACCAAAAGGTGGAAGGATACAGCTCGAGCGAGGGGGAGGGATGCTGTTCGGTAAGGAGGCTGAACCCGGCAGGGCAAGGCTGGTGCTGCTCCCTGCCCCCAGGTCCACCCAGCAGCGAGGCTGAGGGTGTGCTCCCAGCAGGTGCCCACACCAACACGTATGTGCATTATACACAGAGCTGAACACATGGATCAACATGGACATACACAAACACACGCACACACACATATATATGTGGATCATCCAGCAGATGGGTTAAGACCCTCAGCCCACCCAGGAACTGGCCCTGGATCCCCACTCTCCTCAGCTGCCGGCACCTGGACATACGTGCTCCCACGGCCCCACTCCAGCTGCTGGTGCAGACCCCCTCACACACACACATGCAGAATAGAGAGATCCTCACTCAGGAAAATAGTTAGAAATGGATTTAATAAGAAGACAAGACAGACTGTGCTGGTCAGGGGCAGTGCATAGCCAGACAAGTGCACCGATCAGCCCCATTTCCACCCGGCCGAGCCCCCTTTTTGCCCTCTTATCCCTCTAGTTTCCCACCTTTGTTCCTCCCCAAATCACCCAGATCCCTCCCTTTCTCTGCCTTTGGTTCCTCCCCCAAGCACCCCGTAAGAAGTCTTGTGCAATCCCCAAATGCTCCTGCCCTGCGTCCCGCAACGTGTCCCATTCCCTGAGGCAGGGACCCCTCCAGTCCAAAAGGTGCTCAGGGGAGCCACCTCCGTGGCCCCCGCGCCCCAGGTGTCATCACGGGGTTGATGGCTCCCTGGAAGAGCCCTGGGGGAGCTGGATGGGGTGTCGCTCCTCCGAATAGGTAATTTGGGTGCCCTGGCTGCCACTAGGCCTCCATGCTCTTCTGAGCTTGCGGTGGTGAGAGCCCTCGCTGGGCCGAGCGTGCTCCTGCGATGGGCCTAGGAGCAGCCAGGCAGAGGATTATTTGGGTTCCCCCACCTGCCAGGGGCTTGCTGTGCTCGTTCTACTTGCGGAGAGCTTTTTATCATGTAACCTGCACTGAACACGCATACCCTTAACGAAAACTGCTAACGGTTCACGTGCACTCTGTTCCCTTCTCACTAAAATCACAGTTTGACCTACGCGAAACCAGTGACGGTGATCAAAAATCCATCCTGGTTAAGTTTAAGGAAAAAAGCCTTAATTGTATCAACCTTACATCCAAATGAGCACTAGGTCAGGAATGGGAAAGTGGGAAGTACAGGCAGCAGATATGGATAGCACGTGAGAAGGTGTACGTGACTGACTGGGGAAACTGAAGGAATTAATTAAGTGCTCCACGCTTCCCCGGACAATGAGAAGACATGACGAGCACAGGGCATTTCCAGAGGCAGGGAGGGAAACCATAAATAGCAGAGCGGATATGTCAGAAGTCTTCAACAGCTATTTCTGTTTCCTTTTCTGTTTCAGGCCAGTTCCTTGTACAGAAAAGTACCCATGTGCAGGAACCTTCCACAGCCACCACGTTTACTTTCAATTTTCTACCCCCAAATGGAGGAAGCTCCATAGCAATGGGATGTGAAGAGGAGCGGCCGATAAGCCCCTGGTCTCCGTTTCCAGTATACTGACTCAGAAGAGGCCACCTCTCTGGAGCGGTCATTACTGACAGACCATAGGAGCTCACCACTACCATGCATCTGGAAATGCTGGTGCTCACCTACCAGGAAAGATGTAGCGTGCATGCCTTTGCTAATCAACAGATAAGCACGCAAAGAGGGTAATGACTCTGAATGCATGTTACTGGCGTAGGCACTCTGTCGCAAAAAGAAAAGATGGAAATGGGGTGTGGGCTGAGGAGGATATGGGGAGAATTAGGAGGTATCAACAACAAAAATGTTACCAGGCTAAAAAGGGAAAAAGGGAAACTTCCCGCTCAAAGCTGTTTTAAGGAACTGCCCTGCAAGGCAGTAGTGGAGGCCCAGCATTTTGGAGGCCCCTGGGGATCAAGCCCACCTTGGTAGAAGAAATGGTGTCTTCTCCAGCTCTCCCATCTACTGCCACAGCTGTTTTTCCCACAGCCGCACGACCCTCCGGTCTCCCAAGAACGAACGGGAGGGGAAGGAAATCTGGTTCAGCCAAATGGCAACACACAAAACCGTATCTCAGCCTTATTTAAGTATGAAACCACAATTATTTGGCAAGCTGCCCAGAAGTCTGGAGAGAGCAGATTTTGCCCAACTCCTGGACTGGCCCCCTATCAACGCCACATGTTGAACGTGCGCAACGGTGTGCTCTTCCTCTTAACCCAACGCCATCGGTCCAGCAGTGCTAAGCACGCCACGTCCATATGGGACGGCATTGCCTGTCAGCACCTTCTGGGGATGCGAAGCAGGTCTGGCAGCCGACTTCTCATGAGGGGTGGCACCGCTCAGGGCACCCTCCTGTCCTCCTCACTTCTCCTTCTCCTCTGGCAGCAGCTGCGCTGCCTGGGGCGCAGTGGTGTGCAGCAGCACGAGGCCACCCAGCGTCACGGCGAGGCCGACCCACCACAGAAGCGTCCATGTCTCCCCAAAGAGTAGCTTGCCCAGGATGGCCTGAAGGACAAGAAAGAGAGAAAGCTTCACTGGGCCAGGCTGCTGCAAAGTCCGTGGCACTACGGGGCGGCAGAGCAGGCTGGCCACAGCAGATGGCTCAACGCCTTTTCGGAGATGTCAGAATTTATACTGCTAGGAGAGCCGGGCCAGGAAAAAACTGCTTAAGAAAACTCCTGCTAGGACTACCAACAGAAATGCTGCTGCTCCTGCTTCGAAGTGTTGCTGCTAATGCTGAGAAAGACCTACTCTGGCATCCAGGCTGGGAAGCGCAGCCACTCTGGGGTCCCCAAACAGGATTTTTGCAGATGTGCACCTGTTCTGCTGCCTTCTCAGCAACTCTAGGGAACTGAGACTCTACTCAAGTCAATAAAAAAAGAGGTCCCACTGGTTTCAAAGTGTTTTGGACAACTCTACAGACGGCCTGACAATTGTCAGAGTAGAGAAACAAGACTAACAGCGTGAAAAGTGTTACGGAAAATTAGGCTCACCGGCCACCACAGCAAGGTCCGACCCTAGGTTCCCGCTGAGAAGTTTGGAGACAAATCAGGGCAAAACTAAATAAATAAATTTTAAAGATGCATGTGCAGTAATTACAGCTCGAGCTGGGTGCCTCCGAAGAGGGACCACGAGCAAAGAAATCCCTGGGCAATTATACCCTGACAATCTGAGTTCCCCACCCCTCATGTGATGATTCGGACCAATCGTAATATTTGGGTCTGGGGTCTTCCTGTTCTTCACTGGGTCCCGTTGTTGTCCCTAGGCAGCCTGTTTTTTTCCTTATCTTTACTGTTGAGACATCTGCTGATGGATGTACCTTCCTTGTAATCTTCCTTACCTTTCTAGCTTCAACCAGCTCTGGGGCCCTTTCTTACTGAACTAGGTGAAAGCTCCTCATGGTATCTGAGTGCAGCCTAAGGCTTCAGCAAATTTAGCTACTCATGCTAAGCAGGTTTTATATAGGTAGTGCTAAGTGGTTAACCCCAGACAGCTTCAGTTCAATATTCTTTAACAAAAGAAAGCAGAAAAAATGTGCAGGTCCAAACTGCTCTCGCAGTGAATATTCACACCCAGCTAAGGTAGCTCTGGCTTGCCACAAATTTGCTTGCTAAAGCAAAAGCAAAACAAGAAAAAGTTTCCAGCTCCAGTTCTCACCATGCCATTTTATTTCAGGCAATTGGAAAAGCTCAATAAACATTGCAGCCATCGCAAGATACTGTGCTTGACAGCAACACTCTTCCTGCATTACCCAGAGAAACCTACACAAAGAGGTCAAACCAGGTGATACCTGATACAGCTATTTCACGTCTGCCTATGCAGGAGTACTTAAATCTCCCTTTGTGGCCGGAGATGCCCCTCATCTCACTGGGAGACAAGCCAGGACCAGGCTTGCCCAGCAGGACTGTTCTTGCTTCACTGCACTTCTGCAGGCTCCAGCACCTCTGGGACGAATTTACTCACCGAGGAGATGAAGTTGGAGGCCGTTGTGGTCACTGAGGCAGCGGCCGAGGAGGTGGAGAGCCGCAGGGCTTTTGCGAAGACCGTCCACATGACCGCATTACATGCAAACACCAAGCCAAAGCAGCCTCCTCGAAGCAGCACATCCAGCTGTAGGACGAAAGGGAAAAACCCACATACTGACCACTCACTTGCCCACACTATTTCATGGGCACCTGGAGCAAAACCAAAGCCAAAATGGCATGGGCTTGAAACTGAAGCACAAACGTTACTGAAAGATGATGAATATGAGTTGCAGATATATTATTAAATCACAGAAGGCAACAGAAGCAAGAAAGAACCCCTGGACCTGCGGCTCTGACATGTCCCGCAATGAATCCAGCCTCAGACTAGAAGCTGAAAAGTACCAGGGCAACATACAGCAGCAGTGATGTCAGAAACCAAAGCCCAGAAAGCTCTTGGACTCAGAACGTGGTGCAGGTGTCACCCAGTGAAATGAAATTCATTTATTTCTAGATTTACGGAAGAGGGTCAAACTGAGCCCTGGCAGAGAATGCAGACGCCGCGCGCACAGGCACAGTGTGTGGTCCAGGATCTGTTCATCGTACATAAATTCAGCCTGAAACCACTGCAAAGACAACTATGTTCTCAAGACAAATCGCCCCCCCCTCCTTAGATGATATGACACAGCCCTTGTGCTGGCAACAAGCTCAGTGTGAAGAGAGCCCTACACCTACATCCAGCTGCATCCACTAAAGGCCTTGGTCCCTTAAAAGGGCTTTACCCCCCACAGTTTTAGCTGCTGTGGCCATTGCCCTAGTCCGTGGGTGTTGGGTACCTGATGTGAAAACCCTGTGTGAGGAAACCACGGATGGAAAACCTCTCACAAACATGCAGTGAGCACGTGAAGGTGAGAAAAGGCAAGGCTTTGCCAAAGCCTGCGATGGTCATGCCTTCTTGGCCTGTCCCCTCTCTCCACCAGCGAAAGCCCACCAGGAGATTAGCCTTGGAGCGGACACAAATGTAGGTATGAGCCTGCAAACAAACACACCTGGGAGGTGTGTTTGCCCAAGCTTGCCGGGGCAAACCTCAGCCCCGGGAGGGCTCATGCAGGGGCGCGCGGCCCCCTCTTACCCCGCTCCTGGCAAAGGTCTCCAATTTCACCGGGGCGGCTGTGAACCTCCCCCCCCAGATTCCTGCTTGTGAGCGCTCTGCTGTGCGAGGCCTTTCTCAGAGACACACTGCCCCTGCGGCGAGACCTGTGGAGAGTGATGACCATGCCCAGGCGCTGCCCTGTTTTCAGAGGAAGACGTCTGCTGCCATATTACAGCCTGTGGCGGGATGGGGTTTCGCTTGCTAATAGGGGAGCAAGTGGTGTTTGCCTCCCTCTCTGGCTGCTCCTTATTCCGCGTTTCACCCTCTGGGCTTTAATGACGTTCAGCACATTCTTTCCAGGATCAGAAACAGCCCTGGATCAGAACAGGATCAGAACAGCCAGGATCAGAAACAGGACACACGGTTCAGAAAAAGGGCCTTAAGAAAAGATCTCATTCCTGACTTCAACTACCCATCGGAGGCTGTAGGGAAGATGGAGCCGGACTCTTCCCAGTGGCGTGCCGGGACACAACAAGGGGCAGCCAGCACAGGTCAGAGCAATGGAAATTTGGGTCAGATGCAAAAAAAATGATTGTGGTCAAACACTGGAACAGAGCTGGTGAGATCTTCACCCTTGGAGATGTTCGAAGCTTGGCTGGAGACAGCAGTGAGCAAGCTGGGGCAGTCAGCCCTGCGCTGGGCAGGGGGCCGCACTGTAGACCTCCGGAGGTCCCGGCCGGCTGGGGTTACTCCGCGGGACGATCCGTGGCGGGAGAAAGCCGGTTCCCATTACAGCAGCATCTCCGCTTGCAGTTCGGAGGCCTATCTTCAGAAGCAACGTTGGACCTAAGCTGAACGTCCTCCCACGCGGAGCCGGGGAAAGGGCCGGAGCGCAGCACGGAGGTGGCGCATGCCCGGGAGGAAGGCTGCTGAGCCAGGCGCGTCCCTCGCGCCCTGGCCCGAGGAGCGCTCCCCAACGGCATGCGCGGGCGGCGGCAGGCGCATCTCCTGGCCACGTGCCACCAGGAAGAACGGGGGAGTAATTCCTCCTGTCAGCCGAGCCAGCCCGGTGAGTCAAGGATTATTGTGCTGATTGTTTTTCTAAGAGGATATTAATTTCAGTGTACATTTCAGATAATCCAGAATCACTCATGGAGTGGCAGAAGTAAATTTAAACAGAGTTTCGCAGGCGACAGGGGAAAGAAAAGGAGAAAAAAAGCTTTTGTTCAGGTGAAATGACCCCTCATGGTCAGGCTGCTCTCAGGCTGGGCCATCACATCACACCCTCCTGGCTTGGAAACCTATCTTTGTTTGGCCGTCAAGCATCCTGCTGCCCTATGTCACCACCTCTATGAAGGATTAATACGCTTTTAACTTCTGCTGCCTGTGCAAGTGACTGCCGGTCCCTTACACTTGTTTTTAGATTCCCATAGTTCCTTCCCCAATGCAGAGCTCCCCAAATCTCTGTTTCCTTGCGGCTGCTCTGCACAAACGCCTTTGCAGCAAGCCCGCGGGATTAAACCAGCGAGCATGCCAAAACAGTTAAATGTAAGGTCCTGCAGTATTTAAGCTACTAGAAAGATCACTATGGCATTTATTTAAAACTATTATCTATCACCACTAGAAAGATTAATTAGGTTCATAATTATCACCTAAAATGGACCTGAAAGAAGTAATTGGAGGAACCAATTTGTTTAGGAAAAAAAGAAACAAAATATTTTGTTTCAAATAACTTCAAATAACTGACAAATGGCCAATACTTCTGTAAATTTAGGAGGAGAAACATACTCCGAAAAGATGTTGTCTACATTTTCAGTAATTCCATACTCCATTTTTCTCACAGCGCAGAGCAAAATCTTTTTTTTTGGGGGGGGTGTCAGGCTGAATATCAGGATTTAACATTTCTGATTCTCCTTCCCACCAACCTTTCTGATATATTGGGAAGGATTAACAGGATTGGCAAGTTTTGGGTTTTTGTTTTTTTAACCATCTCTAATAATCATACAAATTGATTTTCTTTTCTTTTTTTTTTTCCTTATACAGGGATGGATGTTTTCAGATCCATTTTCTCTTCTGGGTTCTCCTTTGGATTTCAAGTCCAAATTTACATTTCCCCAGTGAATAACCACCTCTGCTCTATGCCTCAACAAGTCTCCTGGATGCGTGTTTACGATACGCAGGCTACTTCAGCAGCAATCCTCTATACGAAATCTGTGTTTCTGCCTCTCCACCTTCGCCATGCCTGCGCTACAACCCACCTCTGCAGGTGAGGACACCGTCTTCTCTTTCGAGGTAAACGGCCCCCAACCCTGTGTGGCTCTACGTGCAGAGTGGCGTGAGACGCGCGAGGACAGCCAGCAGCCGTCATTCCCTACGACCGCTTGAGAGAAAGCACAGCCAAAGGGGGGCATGGTGGGAGTCGGCCACTCCGGCTCACCCGTCTTGGAACCACCAAACAGAAATGGAGCAAAAGAGATGGAGAAGGACTGAAGTCATGGGCAAAAGAGAGGGCTGACAATGAATGTTTGATATCCAAGCGCACTAACGCGCAGCTCTTAGAGCAGAAACGGCATAAAGAGGCTGCGAAAGGGCTTTCGGGGCTTTAGCCATTCCCTGTACCACATCTGTCTTTTTCTTTCAGGCATCACTTTGGTGTGCTCGCTGCCACGTCACGATAACGCACGAGTCAACCATGCAGCAGCGCCGGGGCCCTGCTCCCCGTCACGACACTGCCACCGCCGTCCCAGGGCCTCCCGGCACGGGCACCTGCAGGCAAGCAGGCGGCAGGGCCTGGGGGTGCAAAACACCCGCCGGGGTTTGTTTTCCATCACAGATGCGATGGGAAGGCCTAATGGCTGAATGATGCCGGTCAGGAACCGGTTAGGAAAGGCTGCATGAAGAATGCATTTTAATTCATGGATATCATTTTACCCCGCACTAAAGATTTCAAAGCAGGAGGGAGGGGAGCCCGGATTATCTGCAATTTCTGCCGGAGAGCAAACGCAGTCGCCGCCCCTCCGGCTGCAGCCTCCCCGCGGCGCCCCGCTGCCCTCCTTACCCAGCCGCCGGCCGCCGCGCCGCCCCGCAGCGGCCGCGGCCCCAGCGCCAGCTTCGCCGCCGCCGCCGCCGCCGCCCCCAGCAGCCCCGCCGCAGCCGCCGCCGCCGCCGCCCGCATGGCCCCGGCCCCGGCCGCAGTCGCTTCCGCCTTCCGGGCACCGCCCCGCCGCGGGCGGGCCCAGGGCGGCCGCAGGGAGCCGCCGCCGCCCGTGCTGCTGTAAAGGCAGCCGGTGCACAGGCGTGGACGCCCCGCCCCCCCAGCCAGACAAAATACCCGTGCAATCTTTCTTTATATACAAAGACTTTATTAGAGAAAAAAAAGAGTATGCAGTATCAAAACAGGTAACAGTGCAACGCTGGACACAGGCAGGTTCATGAGCAAGCAAGGACAGGTTAGAGACCTCCCAAAGGCAGGTTTGCAACCCTAGGGGGATGACAGTAAAAAATAAATAATACAAATATTTTTGTCTGTAGGCTTCTAGAGGACACAACGAGGGGTGTGTGGTCCAAGATGATCTCCTGCTCCCTGCTTTCTGCCCTAGCCCTCTAGCTTCTTCCAGCTTCTGATGTTCAAACTCTTCAATTTAAGCTCAGTTTTAAACTTTGGTGCTTCAGACCAAAGTTCAAGTAGAAAGAAGTCTGCAGCATTATGTGACTTTAAAAATGCACAGATAAATTGGGAGAAAAATTTGGTTCTCAACAGTTAAGTACAGAACAAATTCACTAGGTATCTTGCCCTTTAACTGACACACATCTTTGTTTCCTTTTGCCACATCATTTAGTAGTATTGTACTAAGTAATCAAAAATAGAATGATGGGATTACTGACTGTATTAAAAAAACCCCAAAACCTAAAATCCAGCTACAAGTGTTTGATATTGCTATATAATGTTCTGTGTTCTGCTAATAAAAGTTCCAGTTACTTGCAATAAACCTCTCTATCTTCAGTGCGACTTAATGAGATTGTACTGCACCCTTAAAAATCTTCAGAACTGTTAAGAAATAAGATCTTTTGTTTGCTAAGAAATGGTTACAAAATGCTTATAAACTTATCTTCTACAATGTTATTACAGAAGTCTGCTGTAAATTTACAGTAAGGGGAAAAACAATTTTGCAAAGCATTTTAATTTCAACTAGACTAAGAAAGAAATACAATGCAACAAGATATTTATAGTACTATTTACAAATCTATTAAAACAACCTTTCTACTTTACTGAACAAACATCAATATGAAAATTATTTTTAAGCAACCCATGAGTATTAATGAGTTCATAAGTTTGACAAGTTAATTTTAACCCAGTACAAACATTGTAAATTTTGCTAAAAAAATCACAAAGAAATTGTGCTTTTATAAATTCAGCTATGGTGGAAAAAAAAAGTAGCGTTTCAGAACAGACATGAACCTGAATTCAGGCATGAAAAGAAACAAGAATCCAGAGATGTTCCTGTAAGAAAGCTTTTCCTTGACAAGGCACAAAAATTTTCAAGGAAGTCTCTTCCAGCACCTGTACAAAATCAGGTTTGTGTAAAAATTATAGAGCTCCTTCAATTAGAAGTTGTTACAGTATCAATGAAAGCTGCCCACTTATCTGGAGTAGAATTCTTCACTAAAAGTTACTACAAGCAAAACATCGAACAACTAAAATACTTAATTATTGTGAGTATAGCTGACAACATGCTGGGACTAACAGCAAAAACCAAGTCTGACAACTGGCTTGTTCTTATTCTATGTACTTTAAAAACGTGGTTTTGCAGTTTTATTTGTGTCATTGTAGCTGATCATGACTTCTACGTACATCCCATTTTTTAGCTTCTTTCAAAAAAGCATTTTCAACACGTAGTTTTTCAGTCTCCTGTAAAACAAAAGAAAAATTACTTAGAACTATACAAGTATTAAGAAAGCTGTACTCATTTTTTTCAGATTTCAAAATTAGTGATATCTACACTTATTCAAATGTTTGAAACACTATATACTTGAGGAAATGGAGTGGAGTGATACTTGTTTAAATGTCTGTGAGAAGACAGACCAGCCATGAACTGTGCAGTTGCATATAATCAGAGGCATCAAAAACTCTTAAACAGAAAAAGAATTCTAGTTTACATTATCAAAGCTCAGCTTTCTTCTTCATTAGGCCATTATTTCGTCTGAATTCTACTCTCTGAAACTTACCTCAGTAAGTTTAGCATAATCTTTCTTCAGTTTCACAAGATACTGAATCTTCTGGTTTAGATTTTGATGACCTAGCAATTTCTCATTCTCCTCAGTAAGAGATTCCACTTGTTTCCTCAGGAAGTCTCTTTCCTGTAATTAACAAATACATGATGTATATCTTGACTTTAACCCTTCCTTCTCCTTCCAGAAGGATTAGTTTCTTTTGTATTGATTAACACTGCCATTTAAATTTGTTGTAGTGTATAACTAAAGAGTTGGTTCATCCAGGCAATGTGTATTTGTCACTGGTCTTCTTGGGTACTACATTAGATCTCTTTAAAGGACAAATGCATCATTTGATTTTTATTATGAACTGCAGCAGTGATTTCTGTACCCGAAATTCCACTAGTGTTTTACCAGAACACCAGGAAATACCATTGTAAATGTAACTAAATGGTAAGACAAAATATTTTCAGAGTCAGTCTTTGCTAATTATTTCACAATATTAACCAACTAACAGCTCTACCTGCACTAAATATTATTCTACTGTAAAGTTAAAAAACAAAACAAAACAAAACACATTTATAACCTTTCCAGTTCTGTCTCTCTCTTCATATGCTTCCTCTAGTTTTGATCTAATTTCTTCTTTTTCATGAAATGCTTTCAGTTCCAAAGCTCTTGTTCGTTCTATCTCCAGAGTCATTTCAAGACAGATATTCTCTTTGATTTTGAGAATATTTTTGATCTCTTCTAACCTGCCAATATAAAAGCATCACAAAATATTCAAAAACCAAAATAAATGGCATACAACTGAATTATATTAGTCTTGGACATCGAGGCAGACTCTTTAAAAAACATCTTTTTGACACAATTTCTTTTCCATAGACTCCAGTGCTAACAGAAGGAAAACATACATGCTGATTCCCAGCTGTTACGTACGTACACTAGCCAGTGTTTTGGAGCTGCTCCTCTTCTGGGAAGCATGCTGTTTCCAACCCAAGACATAAAACTCCACTCACGAAACAGAAAATAGAAACTTAGCCTAAGGGGACCCTTGGAGTTCACCTAACACTTGTAAATCTACCAGATGAACTCTGCTGCTTTTATGAAGTTCTGCCCCCGCCCCCCCCAGTTTTGACTGCTTGTTTGTATATGGCTTTTCCCTAATAGCATTTTTGCTGAGAAATATCTTTGAATAGCTCAGAGGGGGTCTGAGCTTGTTTGACCTGAGGACAGGACAAGGACCACCACTTTGGAAAAACGCTACATCTCCTGAAAATGGTTTAATCCTAGCAGGATCACAGAATATTACACCACATCATCAAATTTAGCAGCATTTCTACTGATAGTATGAACTTTAGTAGGTTTGTCTATTCTCAAGTATGGCATAAATTAAAACATTTTTGTTCTCATTTTTGTTTCTCTAAAGCCTGAGCTTTAAAACCAGCTGTAGGAAATGAGTATATTTGCTACACATTTGTCAAGACATTTCCTTGATGACAAAAAAAACACCCTATTTTTCCTCTCTGTACGTTATTTGTTTGTGCGAGACACTAATATTCTACGAGGAATATATATTTTTAAACATCAGACATGAATAAATGCAGACATGACCAGACATGAAAATGCAATGCATTAAAAACAAAATAAGCTCTAATCAAGATTAGAACTCCTGGAAAGTGTAGACTGAAATCCTTTTGAAATGACCGTATTCATAAAGAAGTTTTCATCCTTAAAGGAGTTTTGTGTAGAAAGCATGCCATTAAACGTAAATAACCCAAATATTAGGAAATTTGGCCACTACATGAATCTCCAAAGCAATATAGATTAGGGTAAGAACAACAGGAGCAACATTTTCAAATTAATTTTTAATCTAACTCATTATATTATTTCTTAGATAATTTCTTATTCTATCCACTATGCACAACACTTGATTTTCTAGGACTTCTTGGACAATAGCCCAAACACAATCTAAGGATACTCTAATAATACACAATTTTCATTATTTGAGATGAACTGCAAAAAAAAATTAAGCAAATAGCATAAAAACAAAGAATTAGATTTTGAGTTACTACTACTATCTTAAATATTTTATAAGGGAAAGACATGAACACTATTTCAATTTAATTTGAAAAGGAACATCCTTAAAAGTCACTACATATAAAAGTTCAAAGCCCTATGCCGTAGATCATTTTACACAATCCCATGAAGTCCTTTCCAAGCTAAGCTTCAGAGTATTTTCCTCTAACTACTACTCTTGCAGTGAATTAGTAATAGGTACTACTACCACCTACTGATGAAAGGTGGTAAAAACTGGATGTTTCTTTCAAAAGTATAAACATTATTTCCACACTGTTTCTTATAAATTCAGATCTTGAATTCCAATTACTTTAATTCCAAATACTTTGAATTGAATCCAATTCAAACTACATCTTTTTGGTGTTAATGAGTTTAATACAAGTCTCCAATTCAGTAAGAAATATTAAACTTACTCTGTTTTGATTTTCAGCATCTCCTCCATTGCTTTATTCTGTAAAGGTTCAAAAATATAAATTACATTCTTAATATTTAAGATACATACATATACTTAAAATTATTTCTGTCCCTTACTTGATGCCAAGTATCTTAATTTCAGATACCACCAAAATAACCCTATTACCCAATAACTCACATCTCTAACATTCACTGTAAGTTAATCTCCTTGTTATATGCACATATTTTTGTTTCATGCCAGCACAGATGACCCACATCAATGTCTCTGCCCATAAATAAACAGCCAGCCACTGGAGCTTTAACCGGGGCATTCTTCTGTCCTGGAAATCCATGAAACCACAACATTAACCTCCTTTTGGCAGAAGCCTTGATATTAGCAAGTGACATAATCTTTGCTTTCCAACCCATCAGCGATAAATCAGATCTACTGATCTGAATCTCATTTTGCTTATTGTTCTGTAAGTTTGACACCCAGTTCAGCGGAGTTAGACCAAGGTAGAAACCATAAGAGATTAGTATCAAGCTCTGCGTCTATTAGAATTCACTAGCAACCAGTGTCCGTTTCACTGACACAAAACAGAAGAAAACATGATGAATAATACTTCCCAGCAGGGAAGCAAAAACTGAATACTACATGAAAAGTGACATACCTTGGCCAGTCGCTCTTCAGCAATCTCCTTCTCTTTGAGGTGTTGAACATCCGGATATTTCTGATCACTAGGAAATCCAAGAATATGAGGAAAGTTTTGCACATACATAAGGAACCCATCATAAAAACAACAGCTTCTCCAGATTAAACTTGTAATGTGTGTAACTGTCGTGATACACATTCAGATTCAGAATACTGAACATCATAAAACATAACTCTGGAAGGGTTTTAACTTTAATATTCCAGAAGTACCACATTTTCCTTTGGTAGAGCATAAGTATAGAGCAATTAATGTTTTTTTTTCAAATGATCTTTTCACTAAAAGTTATAATGACCATGCAACTGTGTGTTAGATAACTTCAGGACTGAGGTAAATGTTTTATTGACAGTGTTCACTTGCGCATAGACTGCAGAAAGCAACTCCCTCCTACAAGATCTTTGCTCAGTGATCTTGCCAAGTTAAGAGGATAAAAGATTTTTGTATTCAGAAGACTTGGAAACTATTTTGTTAATTTTTAATAAACGTCACCACAGGTAGAAGTAAGCAAACATAATAAAAATAAAACACAAATAAAAAAACAAATACACATCTGAACTAAAACACCATTAGGGCCACTTCCTTCCTAGAGCTGGCCTTTGGGGAAGAACTGTGTCGATTAATAATTATTCTAATATGACATAATCATAAAAGGTTGCTATTTTCAGTAACTTAAAGTCTCTGTCAACCTACCCAGCTAGGGTGATATTTTCCATACCTGGTATATGCTGCCTTAGGCTGAATGTGTGGGTTGGTCTTTATTTTTTAAATATTATTTAAATGCCAGTTTAAACAGTCTAACCACTTCTAACTACTTCTCCCTTATGTTTTGGGGACAGATTTGGGAAGTGGTTTTGTACGAAGTCCTGTACATCATTTCACCTCCACAAAATCTACCCAAATTCAGCCATAAATCTTATAGCTTATAAATCTTTGGGAAGGACTACAACAAACCCTGTTTACTTATTCTCAGTAGATAGTTACATGAATTTGAAAATCCCAAAATATATCATCGCTGATTATGCTTGAGCCTTTCAAATTCTAGCACTAGTCAGCCTGTACCAACCTCAGAGGTGAACAGAGCCTGCTCCAGCTTAGCATTACAGAGATGAAGGCTGACCTTTGCTGTATGGCTGCTCTTCCCTGTGCTAAGACTAAATACCAAAAGAGAGCAGGCATTTGGCCCCATCTTGTATTCTCAAGCATCCGCCTAAGGCCTCCAATGCAGCCAAAGATCCTCACATCTCACCACTCTGTCACGTGCGAGACCAATGATCAAATCATCTTGGTCTCTAACACTGGGCTGCACAAAGAATAATCACCTGCTACTGCTATCAGCTGTTCCCATAATGTATAAGGCATGAGTCTGCATTATGAATATCCCTACCTGAGATATCTGAACCTGATTTTTCATAGAGCATGTAATATAATACAGCCTTCAACCTATCCAAACCATAACTCTTGTCAACTTCAACAGCAGCTGGGAATTGTTAGTGCCGTGCAAATTATATCCCAGGGTCTCAAGTCAGGCATCCAGCAAATAAGGGACATAAAATTAATGCTGTTGTGTGGAAAAACTGGGTCTAAGTGACCTACTCTATAAACTGTATGAAAAACTAAGCCACAGAAGCCAGTTTTCCAGGGCAAGTAACCATTTGTGTTTCTGCAATTCCCACTCTAATTCACCACACACTTGAAAGCTACTGCCACAAACTAAGCAGAAGGCCCTAGAGACCACAGTATCATTCAGTATCCCACCTGCTCTGTCCTACCAAACAGGCCTTGGCACAGACTGTTTTCTACAGACCTATCTTCCACAAGCTCCATGAATCACTCACTCAATAACTGAAGGTTATTTTTTATACACACACACACGGACAAATTGGGGTTGCACAGACACCTGCAATTACAGCATCTTGTAATTGGAATGCTTAACATTGTAAATTTAATAATGTTCTCTTAACTTGAAATACTTATCTTACCAAAAAAGCCAGTTCTAACTGACAACACTGATTCTTTACTGAATATAGATATTCTGGAAGTTATGAAAAATATTTTTGAAACATTTAATAGGCAAAAAAAAAGATTCAGCTCCTACCTAGCATTAAGTTATCAATCTCGGTGTCTAAGTCACTGTTTATTCAAATTGCCTCTTAAAAAAAATTATTTGTCATTAAACATCAACAGAACTATCTGCTGCCAGTGAATTATCCTTTTCTCAAAATATGAAGTAGCAGATTATGCAATTCTTTACAAAAACCAAAAAAAAGTTAAAAAGCAGCAAGCTGTGAAACCAAATCTTTTCTGTCTAAAATAAAGTACTTTAAGTACAGACTTAAAGTACAGACAGCAGTTCAAATCAAAGCTCAGGATATCTCCAATCTAGGTATATGACGATGGGCCATCATTTCAGAATTTTGTTCCTTCCCCTTGAAAACATGAGGTGGTTTCATTCAAGTCTATGTTAAAACTTCTGTTGATTTCATTGTGATATTTCATATCTACTGAATCCATAACTGCACTTCTAGTGTGGAAATATATAATGTATTATAATGGCTACAAATGTAATTATTTTGCATTCTTTGTCCATTTCTGTCTACAACTTCATGCATAACTTGTCATTTGAAGGCAATAAAGATTACAAGTCATTAAGAGATTTTTTATAGAAAAGGCTGAGATTCTCATTTAATTATACAAATAAGTTATATGCAATATCGTATTTAAAATAAAAAAATTCAATTTCAGTTTATTTTATGCAATTGCTTAAAGTTAAGACAAGTTTTTCTTGGTTTTTTTTTGTTTGTTTTTTTCTTTTTTTTACCTGATTTTGCTTTGTCTCTGAGCTTCTACAAGCTGGCTCTGTAAATTCCTGTTGTTCTCTGTTAATATCTGCATTTCCAGATGCAAGCTCGCCAATTCATTTAACTGTTCCTAAACAAGTCAGATTGGAAACATTTTATTTGAAGACAGAAATGCAATTCCTATTTTCATTTTTGGTGGAACCCATTTTTAAAATAAAATTGACAAGATAAAATGTTTCGAAAGAAAACAAGCACAGTTCTGTTCTGCAAAGACCTGCATAACCCTTCTATTTACAATTTTGTTAAAAACTTGCTTTGGAAGAAGCCAAAACAGTTTCACCAGCAAAAGTAATATTACCATTGATATTCGTGCAAGGTAATCAACTGAGCTCCTGGGAAAATGAGATATATGGACACCTCCAAGCAAGTTATCACCATCTGTGTTAAACTTTCCTATCACTGGAGACAGAGAGCTAGGAGATGCTCCCATTTCTAAGAAGCTGGCTAGTTACCGTACTAGGCAAGACGACCAAGAGCTGCCCTCCTGCATTACTGGACAGACTGCTAATGAGAGCTCATTAAGACAGAATACAGAACTCACATTTACTTTAACCTAACAGATTGCTTATATAGAGTTTAAATTACAGTACCTTAAGTCTTAGAATTTCATCATTTTTAGCTCTTCGTTCTTCACTTAGTTCACGTACAAGATGCTCTAGAGTAATTGCAGAAGCCCTGCGATCAGCTATTTCTTGCTCATGAGTTTCCAAGATTTTTGCCAGATTCTCATCAAAATTAGGGGGAGTTTTTGGACACTAGCAAGTTAAAAAAAAACAAACAAAAACCCACCAAACTATTAGGAAAGAATTATTTCTCCTATTTATTAGTTACACAGTGACATGTTTTAATAGTTAATTGGAGATGTATTAATAAAATCCTAGAAGACAAATCACCAATAACACATTTAACTAACAAACAAGGTGAATGGGATTTCAAAGTTCTCAATACATTGTCATTTCTGCTTTCAGTCTGAAGCCATAGTGTTAAGTTGTTGTTAAACTTTTCCAATGAGCTAAGTTCTAATAGTCTTTACAATGAAAACGTTGCTCTCAAATGCCATACCTGAGGAAATGTTACTGAAGAGGAGTCCACAAAGCAATCTATTTGCTTCATTTTTAATTCATATTCATTCTTCCTCTTCTCCAGTTCTTCTGTCTTTTTATCCAACTGTTAGAAACCGCAATTAGAATTAAATTAGTACATAATACTCGAAAAATGTTAAAGAGCCAACAGATCTTTGTTTTGAGCAAACTATCCAAATACACCCCAAAGATGACTTCACCCCAAAGATGACTTCACTTTTATAGTTGTTTTCTATATTTACCCAATAAAATTGTTAATCACTCAACATTTGCATTTAACAAGCATTGTTTAAGCAGCATATATACACTATATGTCTACATCTACATCTCTAATTGAATTTTGTTCTTCTTGCTGGCATTCTATTTTTTTTTGCCTTGGGAATGTTTAATCTACATTTCACAGGGACTGCTAGCAGAGATGAACTAATAAGACCTTTGATGGCAAATGCTACTGGTCAAAACTTGATTTGATACCAAAAAAGAGAAAAAATTTACTGATTCAGGTTTAATTTCCTGAAAGAGGACATGCTAACGTGATAAAAGGACCCTTCTTTCTGAAATAACTCATCCTTATTAGAGTTTTGGCCAAAACAGATAAGATATATTAGTTAGTACTACGACAGTTAGGACTATTAAAATTTAGAAAAAGCTTACCATAGCTATTTGGTCTCCAAAAGCTCCAAATCACTCTCAGATTGCATCCTTTACAGAGCTCAATAAATTATCTCCAATACATAATGATTTGTGGACAAGTGTAAGTAGAGGAAAAAGTAAACCCCTCATTTACACTGGTCATACTGCATGTTACTCTATCATTCTGGGTAGTGATAATTCTACTCTGCTTTTAGAGTTAACATTTTTGCCAGCTCTAGACAGCTTTTTCAAAGTATTTAAAGGTTATCTAGCCTTTGTTCAAAATCCTTTGAACTACTGCTGTGCTTTTACACCAAGAAGCTCTGCTCACCAAGAGTACTAAGTACAAAATGCTCTAAAATCACAAATAAACCCCCAGCATTTCCACAAGCTATTAATAACCATGACTGCTCCCAAAGAGCTAATTATCAGAAGAATTTCTTGTTCTACCTGTTCCCTCAGTTCCTGGATTAGAATTTCTTTCTTTGTTATGTCTTCCTGTGCACACTGAAGCAATGCATCATGTTTCTTAGAGGCCTCTGTCAGCCTTGTCAGCTGCTCAGTGGTATGATGCAAATCTTCACACAGAAGGTCTCTCTATTTTAAGCCGATGGATGAGTAAAGAAAGAAACATTAAACTAAGAGTTATATGTGTAAAACAGTTGTTTTAAGAAGTCTTTGTCATTGTTGCTAGAGACTGCTAACAACTACAAGCATCTCCCTTTTCCCTTCGCTTTTTCTTCCTGAATTGTGTCAAGAATTCATCTATAAACTTCTTTTCTTGGCAAGTTTTCCCAAATGCATTGTCTTGGCTGCAGAACAAAAATGAGATCTAACTTGCTAGTTAGTTATATATTTGTGAGAAATGCTTAGATTCAATCACTGTTTTCAAGTATGATATATACTAAAAAAAAGATACAATTTTAAAAATAAAAGGCTAGAAAGGAAGGTCTAGATTTTAATCTACATTGAATTAGTGATTCAGCTTTTTTACTGCACTACTATTCTGTAGATACCTTTGGATTTGTTCTAGCATCTAGACTCCAATCCCCTGATCTGACAGGACATCATACCTCCATGAGGTGTGTTAACATAGAAGGGGAAACAGCATTTGGTATTGTAAACACCACCTTGGATTAGTTCCAAAGAGATCTTCTCATCCAGTCAAAAAAGTATGAAGGAAATTAGTAACCAATGAACTCAAAAGAAGGGGAGACCCTATAATTTCATCAGGAGCCAGATATACCCAAGGATAACACCACAGTAAGAATGCAGTTACTTCTGCTAAACCCCCCCCAAACAATCCAAAACAAAACAAAAAACCAATTCAGTCAGCAGGAAATTTAACCTTGGATTCCATAAAGTCAAATTTAGGTATGGTTATAAGTGAAGTCAGTCTGTTCTTTAAGCATAGCGGAAATGTATTGAAAGGCGGTGTTTGAGAAGCACACACTACTCTGGAAGACATCATTATTGCTATCTGATTGGACTGAGCATACGTAATATGCCTGATTGTCTTGTAGAACCTGAAGTTAGTCATAAGGATAGGGCAGTTGTTTTGACTGAAGGACATGTTCTCCAAAATAATGGGAAGGGTGGTAAGAGGAAAGACCAAATTAAAAAATTACAATTATGAAAGCAAAACTGTAGTTGAATCAACCATGCTTCCTAAATCTGTTTCCAGCAGGTGGAGCTTTTGGTTAAAATTGTGAGTAAAGGGAAGAAACTGTCTAAAAAAAGTAGCAGTGATGGAAGAGATAGTGTTAACCATATTCTTCTACCTATTTTAATTTCTCAGCTGCATCCTCTAATGCTGCTGTTAAATTCAGCTTCTGTCTCCTCAGTTGCCTTAACAAGAATTAAACCAGGCTTTTAGCATAGGTTTTTATAAAGTAGTTTATAAAATATTTATATCAAATAATGTGATAATTTAACAGAATTTGTCAGGTATTTTATTAAAAATTCCTTTCAGAGCATCCTAACCAGTTATATTTGAACTAAAATGAGGTTAAGTTTTATACTAGAATTTTAAGCAAAAACACATACAATTCCTCTGTTAAACAGATAATCACAATACACCAACATTAATGCTTTTACCTCAATGTTATCTGCTATTTGTTTTCTCTCCAAGACTTCCATCAATTCTTCAATCTTCTTTTCATGATCCTCTATGATTCCTTTGCTTTCTTCTTTTGCAGCCAAAACAAAATTATACTTGCACTAAGAAAAAGGTTAATTTAAAGTTTAGAATAGGAATGAAAACATGTTATCAAAGAGTGTTGCCACAATATAAATAAGTGTATGTCATAAATCTTAGGACAACTATAAACTTCATGTTTAAAAACTCATCTGCATCAGTGACACTAAAACCAGAGTGAAATGTCATACTTGCTCAATTCTACAAACTGTGGGTTATTAAAAATTTGTTGTCAGAACTAAAGAAAAATTATTAATTTAATATGTATTAACCACTACAAACACCCATTACTGATAAGAGAGATATGTAGAAATTAGTCTCAGGAACATCTTGTCCTTAGAACCTCTTGGATTCATAGTTCGTACATATATAGCATCTAAAACATTCCATTGATTGCTCTATTAGTTTCTAAATAAGATCTATTTTAATAAATAAGATGCATCATATTTATACACAGGTTATTCACATATGTAATTTTAATTCTTTATGTTTATATTTACAGATGTAGAAAATAAACATCTCAGTTACAGTTCACATAAAAATTGACACTCTCAAAAATGAATTTACTGAGTTCAGCTTCAATTGTCAGTGTCTTAAATCACCAAATTCCCAGGAAATCTAACCGTGACTGTCAGCTGAGTGCAGCTTACAGGATGTGAATAGGTCCCTTCAGAGACACTGCTCTTTACCCATCACGTGGAAAGAGTTCAGTTTTCAAGACAGCCTTAGGCATAAAATGTTCAGAAGATTTCAACATGTCAAAACAAAGAAGTTTCCTTCCATAACACTACAGCAAGTTATGCTGTTTGAGACCTGTGATAAGACATGTCATTGTCTTCCATTTTTGAAAAACTACACTATGTCCTTCAAAATGACAGAACATACATTTATGTCCTCCAGCTCTCTTGTCAGCCCATCTATGGACTCAGTTTTATGATTAATTGAAGATCTCAGCTCCTGGATCTGTCTCATCAAGTCAGTTACAACTTCCTGCAACATAAGAAAAAAAGTTAGTCCTGGTTTTGTTTTGTTTTGTTTTTTTGATTTATTTATTACTGGACATCGTTTGGTGTATAATTTGTCAGTTCCAAATTTCAAACAGTCATTTGAAAATGAGGCCTCAATATGCACATGTAAAGGAGTAACAGGAAATGCGCTGTTAAATCATGAGCTTTTGTCCTAAGCACTGAAAGAATTAAATAACCTGCTATGCTAATTGTAAAAGACAACTAGCCCCCAGTACAAAAGCTTTAGACTCAGCCTGCCATGCGTTTCTAATAGGAGACTACAATTACTATAGTTTAGGCTCAGCTTTGTAAGGGAAACAGGTACATTCAGAAACACCACTGTACTGACAGTACCAGATTCTTTTGACCCTACATGTCAGATATTTTTTATAGCACAGAAAAAGCAACACTTGAAACAATGTATCGTGTTGATTAATGAACACAGTATGCAATTTCTTATACCTATTTTACATATAGCATAAGTGTTTCTGCTATGGGAACTTTTGTTATTTAAGCTTTCAAAAAAACAGAGCAGTCTTTGCATGTAAAAGTGCTTTGATTTTATTGATAAGATACCATAATCACAGTCAAGTTCTCACGATGCCTTATATTTTCTATTAGCCCATTACAACACTGACTGGAAGGCTGTGTTAATCAGCAGGGGAATTATGCATCAATTCTCCACTGGATGTTTTACCCACCAGATAGCCTAACCCTCTGCTGTCCTTTTCCCCCCCTCCCCTTCTCTCCTTTCCCCAGTTATCTTCTTGTATTTTCTCTGAATGTATACCAGTTTTCTCCCATCCTGCAAACTCAATGTCAGTAAAAGGTAGAATTTATTTTACCTAGATACACAGCCAGACTTGCCTAGAATCACAGTTACCAAGAATGATAGAAAGGCTTTGGGCTTTCAACTCCATTTCAGAGCATGCAGTTACCTGCAAAACCTGGATATCAGTAACAGAAATAAGCCCAAACCTTATCTGCATCATTTGTCTTCTTCAAAGAAGCAATAATCTCTTCAGCAGCAGCCAGCTTCTGTTCCAATTTTTGCAGCTTTGCTTCCTAGAAGAAATATTAGTTGTGAAAGACAGCCTTAATTACTTTTGGAATATGTTTTGTATATGCACAAAGCTATGAAATAAAGGGAAGGAACTAAGGTGCTTACCTTACCAGAAAAAAAAAAAAAAAAAAAAAGCAGTAACAAAGTAATCTGAAACTTGAGAACTCTATATTTATTTTACTGTTAATCTACAGAATAGTCAGTTCATCAGTAAGAGTGCTATTAAGGCACACAGAAATCCATAAACATATGATTTAGAGTCAGTTAATTCTGCTGTTGTACCTGCTGCTCACATCGTGTCACTACTTCAGAGGATGGTTTCTCCACCTGCACTTTTTCAAGTACCTTCAAGAGCTCCCTGGAAAGGAAAACATGTTCCTTGGGAGAAATGTAATCAGAATGTAAGAGCTTTAACAAGGATCAAGCCATATCAGTTTATTCTTAGTTACATTTAATTTTGAAGAGTTCTTTAACTACCAGCTTCTTAGTACTACATAAAACACTATTAGTTCAGTTACTAGTCATACACGTTGGAACTTTATCTTTGACATGAAGAACTACATTTGTAATGTTAATTGAATACATAAAAATGCAGCATTGTTCTATAATGGTTAAATTAAAAAAAAAAAATCCATTATGTAATCATTTCTACAGAACTGGGGACAAACACATCTACCAAAAGGGTCCCTGACTAAATAAAAGTCTAGTATAGGAGAAAACCCTTTAAGCCAGGTGGAAATAACCCTGCACACAATCAAAACTCACTTTGAATTGTTTTCTTTGTCTTCTTGTAGTTGTAATGTTAGTTTTTGATTATGTTCTTTTTCTGTTTCCAGGAGTTTCAAGAGGTTCTAGAATATGAAAATGTGTGTTGCTATAACAATTCTAGGTGAAGATCATTGAGAGAATTTAGAATATGCAAATTACAATATAAGGCTTTTAGAATAATATAAAAACAAAATAAAAAAAATCAAAACAACTCCTAACATGCAATTTAAAGTACTAGACTATGAGGAATCTAAAAACATGATTTTCAATCTGTCAGTGTTCCTTTAAACACTAAAAGAGAAATTTTACAGCAAACTTGCTGAGCAGGCAAACAGTGAACGCTGCAGAAAAGCAGGCAAAATCATTTGCAAAAGCCCTTGAGCAACCTTGTTGCTGTTTTGCAGTCACTGCAGTCTGACAGCTTTTCAAGGACAGCATCAACCAAATTGCAGGACAGTGATCCAACACAAAAAGGCATAGATCATTTTAACAAGATCACTAACACTATACAAAGTAGCTTCTTACAAATTTTTCAGAGATGAAATAAATAAGCTAGTCTTAGCTAGCACTGAGATCAAACATAACCAGCATTTAGATATCAGGGTTCTTTTCCAAAGTGGTTTCTTATTCCTTTACTAATTAATCTATCTCCCTCAAAACTCCTAGAGCAATTTCTTCAGCCAAGGAACTTACTACTTCATCATGCTATTGGATATTTCTTCTAGCCTGTGGTTGCAAAAATCTTGCACTAGATTTAAAAAAAAAATCTGGATGCATCTTCCAGATGAGACCATTAGGAAACCTATTATTACTGTAACCTATTATCAATGATTTAATAACATGAATTAAATAATCTGACTTCATGAGGAAATGAATAATCAAGTCTTTTAAAATCCTTGACTGTCTTACACAAAGCTCAGTTTTCATTGCTTCAGCTTCTTGCTTTCTGTCCGTGAGCTGTTGCTTCAGTTGATCTGTCTCAAACTTCATTACTTCCTGCAAATTGTCATAGTCATCCTGCAGGCTTGCTTTTTCTTCAAGAATCTTTTCATGTTCTAGCCTTTATTAAAAAGCCCCACAATATTAAGAGATAAGAATCTGTTCCATTATAAAAATGTCCTAATCGATTACATTTTACAAGCTCAAAATAATCTACAGAGTATAATCTTATTTTAGACAAAAGTGACTATGACATAAGGGGTGACATTTTTAATCAGAACCCTCAAATTTATGAAGGGGACAAGAGCTTTAAGGGACACTGGAAGAGATGACAGAGTACTCTTTTTGGCCCCTAGAAATAATATACCTCTTCCCAAAGTCTATACATGTAGAAGTTTTAGGCATTGTGTCTTGATCATGGTGCTATGCCCCTCCCCCCCTTTTTTTTGTTAATGGTTGCTCTACAAAAAACTAATTATAACTATCAGAATGATCCTGGGTACCTAGACTATCTGTTTAACTGATACTTGGGTTATTTGTCCTATATAAAAATCTTTCCACATTCTGGGCAAGTATGGATTATTTCCCTTTAAACTGTTGCCCTGAAGATTTATTTTATTTGATCTTTCATGAAAGGGAAAAGCTAAAAGGGATAAAAGAGCTGCTAGACAAGTGTTATGGATCATATTATTAACACAGAGCCCACAGTAAGAATATTTACCACATACCCTCCAAAACTCAGTACTTTTGCTAACACATAAGACATTGGAGACATCACAACATTGAGTTTCTATTCCAGGTTCTCAGTCTCACAATACATCACTCAAAAGATGACTTCAGCTAAGACAGGACTATAATGCAATAACATAGTTAAGCTTTCCAGGCAAAAATCACTGTTAACTTAGTTGCACTAATGATTAAAAACATAATTGTTTTCCAACTCCTAATAATAATTAATATCAATTATAGCACACAATGCAGTGAGCTTTTCAGGCTTCAATTGCCTAGTTTCAGTTTTATTTTTGTGGTTTATTTCTGCTTGTATTTTTAGATCAGCATCATTATGTCACCTGCTTCTCGGGAACAGACTGAAGAGGAGTAGTTATTTTTAGGACGAAATTGGAAAAAAATTCATGCCTCGTCAGCCACTTTATTTAGCTTATGAAGATCAAAAAGCTTACAGGTATATCCTATTTAATGGAAATGTGCTATGGTAAACCAATATTGAAATTAAGGAAGCCCTATTTTAGTATTTTTCTGCTAATTTCACTATATTCCACTAAGACTCAGAACAAAGCAGGAAAGACTTGAGCAAGAAATAAGGGAAGGACATAAGCATAAAATTACACTTTAACATCTATTTCTTTTCTTTTTTTTTTTTTTTTAGGTTGCTAGGTTACATACAGAAAAGTAGAACTAAACCACTGGATGCATTTGGAAGGAAGGTTAAGATATTTCACCAGGCTGCCAACATACCTGACGCTATCCAGCTGGAACTGTACATCCATATGTCTACCAGAAAGCTGACTCATTTCCTTCTCTTGCTTTTCCCTAAAGGTGCTATACTCCAGTTTTACAGCAGACAGCTCCTTATCTGCAGACTGCAGGACAATGCGCAAGTCATGGACTTCGCTTGTTAATACTGTTGAAAACCAAACAAATATTTTACCTTTTATTTATTTGGAAAACTATGCTAGATACAGGACAAAGAACATATATGATGTTGGAAATTTCTGCATTTCCATAGACTGATAATGAATTTACCCTTTATTTTTAGTTAATATTTTCTCTTTAAATACATATTCTCTACTCCTTCAAATTCACAGTCAAAGAGTAATTATCAATATTGTATACTGTGCAAGAGCAGGCAGATAAAAGGCTATTCTGGCAGTATTACACATTTTTTTTCTTTAAATCAAACGTGTAAGACATTTAACATCTTAAACCAAAACAGCTACTCAGCATGTGCTGTTTTTAATTTAAAAACATTAAGGTTCCTCAAAACTTCACACAGAATTTCTGCGTTATATTGACTTACTATCAGTCTTGCTTTGAGTGTCTTGAAATTGCTTTTCAAGCAACTTTATTTGCTCAAGGAGCTCCTGGCGCTCTTTAGTCCAGTCATTTCTTTCTGATGAAAAAAGCTTAAGAGAAGAAAAGTAAAATTTTTGAATGGAACGGAGCATAGGAATGGCTAAGTCAGACCTGTAACAATAATAATGCGTTAAAGTATTACTTTAGCTGATGAAATATAGAAGATGGATTTTCCAGTAAACTTGATGTAGTTTGGTAAATCTGAAATCCATACAAGTCCAAGAAAAATTATTTCAATACAACTGAAGTTAAGTTATCCAAGGAGAAGGTGTTCATTTAAAAGCAATCCACAGCTTGGGAGCTGAGTGCTGCTCCAAAACAAATATCTGAAACAGGACTCCTACAGGAAGAGTTCAAGTCTTATTCATCGTTTTCTACATTAAAATCAAAACAACTAGCTAAGGAAGACTTGTGAATATTTTATATAGTAATGACACTTCAGTTCAGTTACAACTGAGACAAGCAGTATTTTCAGCATTCCAAAGTTCTCACAACTTTTAGTAACTATTGATGTTTCTCAAGAAATCATGAAGTTGGCCAAATAAAAGCACAGACATCTTGAGCGCCTACTTGCTTATGTTCTGGTTTAAGAGCAAGTAGGCTCAAAACTGCAAGTAGGCTCAAAACTGCACCATATTTCTTAAACTGCAGAATTAAGTTAATTGTAGTCCCTTTCCTTCTGCACAGCCTTGGGCTATGATTCTAATAAATTTTTCAAAAGAAAATGCAAGTAATGCTTCAGACCTCACTGCAAGACACAATAGTTCGAGTGTGATAGATTTCAACCTGTCATATATACGTATATACACACACACACACACACACACTCGCATAAGTCCCTGCATTATACTGTTCTCTCACCTCCTGTATTTGTGCAGAATGATGCTCTAGCTTATTAATATGCTGCTGAAGTTTCATATTCTTGCTTTCTTCTTCATCTAGCTTTGTCTGCATTGTGCTCAGTTGTTCCTGTGACACAACAGACATTCAAAATTAGAACACCTGTCTTTGAGTTATTCTCACATGCCATATGGCAGTCTGTGCATACTAAATATAAAAATGTCAACTACTTTAATTTTTTATGACCTGAAACAACAGAAAACAGAACATTCAGAATACCTAAGTAGCTGATCTCTCTCCTATTGCTGACTAAACTGCCAGAACACAAGGATATCCATCAGACCATGTGAGCACTGAGTCCTACAAACACTTATGTATGCTTAGTCTTCAGACCCACATTTATCTTACAGAAATAAGACTTTAAACAGAAGTTATTCAAAATATACACTAGCTAAATTTCTTACAGATCACTGCACTGTGGTAAACAAAGAGGGGTTTTGGCTGTTCTGCGAGGTTTTACGCACACTGAAGTTAGTTCCATGTTCTCAGGAGACGTTCAGCTAAATTTGTAGCACTCTTCTATTTAGGAAAGGTACAAGACAGTTAAGGTATAATGGTGGGCAAGCAATATTTGGCATAACATAGTCATATGTTAAGCTTGGGTATTGTTCCAAATGCATTTGTCCTCACAGACTTACCTAGAGGTTTCCTTAAAAACAAGCTATCAGGCCAGAATAGTAAAGTTTAAATGTCCCTGAGTATCTATGAAACTACAGTTTGTTGAGAAATGTAAAGAAGATGTTCTCCAGACAGAATGCATAGCAAGTTTCAGCTCTACACATCGTTAAGGTATCAGCTCCCAATCATCTTCAATACTCCCACTGTAAGTCCTCTTAAGTACAATGTATAATTAGAGAATTGTTTCATGAAGCCTTAAGTATTTGGCAAATGCTTCAGTTTTACAGTTAACACACATTTTTGGGGGGGTGGAGGAAGGGGAATGGGATGGGACAACGAAGCTATTTCATGACAAAACCTGCTTTAAAATAAAATTAAGACATATATTTCAGTTTTCTTTGATTTATATTTATTCAGAACATTCACCTGCGCCACTTTGAGTTCCTCCGCAATGGCCTCATATGCTTGTTCGTTCATCTCTGGGGGAACTGGCTCTTTAAAAATGTCATCCATCATCTCTCCAGAACACTGAAAATCTTCAGAATGATAATCTAAGATTTCTGGGCTTATTCGAGGTACTAGGCGAGACCTTAGCTGGTAGGCTTTTGTTGGTGTGGTTATGTTCTGTTATAAAAATTACAAAGTAGTCTTTATTTTAACTATAAAACAGCATTAGACTTTGTCTGGCAACATATTTAAGTTTATAAGCAGAATAATGAAATAAAATGCGTAAAGCCAGTCACAATTCTATACCACCACAGTTTTTCAGATTTGTCATCTGATTACAAGTAGCAGTGATTCAGAAAATATTTCAGAATAAAACCCAGCATTTCTAGTTTATCACAGAGATTATATGCCAGAACACTAGTTAGGTAAAGGATCATACTAATAAAATCTATGTTCTCACACAATTCATAAGTAATTATGTATAGTTTTAAATACACTTCTTATACCTTAAGAGTTTCTCTATGTAGCTTATGTAATTGAGAGACTTCTCGGCGCTTGTGTGCTTTGGTTGCCTCCAGAATGTTTTCAAGATGTTGGTTTGCTTTCCGAAGGGATTGAAGCTCTGATTCCAGTTCCATATTCTTTTTCCTGTTCAGAAAACACGTTACCACTGTCAAAAAGCTAGTATGCTCACCATCATCAATAAAAATAAGGTGCTGTATTGGCAATGAGCATCATACTGAAGCTGAACTCTTGCCCACGCCCCCTAATACTCTCCTCCTCCCCCCTCCCCCCCCCCCCCCCCAAAAAAAAAATTAAAAGGCTAGGAAGCTTCTTTCTGGTTGCATGATGAAGAAAATACACGAATAACTAAACATGTCAGAAAAAATCCATTACATAGTAAGAAATAAGCTGAGAACTCTGCAATTCCTTTTAAAAGAAAGGGATATCACCCACACTAATATGATTTTAAGCTTTAAACGTGTTATCCAGTTTTATTATGAGAAGTCTGAACTGGTGGTAGCCAGGATTAAAGCAAATCCTTTAAAGATTTTTTTTTTTTTGAAACGCTGCTCTGTTAAGATTGTTTTGCCTTATAAGGGCATTTTAACTAAAAATCCATCAGTTGAGCAGAAATTTGGGAATACTTTTCATTAGGTATTTGCAGAGCTACATGTTATTACTGTGACCATTTGCCTTACTAACATAATTGCAGGCTCAAAGTCTACAGACAAAAAGAAATACACTATTTCATCTTTTGGGAGTTTAATGTTATCACTTTTCCTCACAATTTTAGAATCTGCAACAAAATGGCATATGGAACAGAGCAGAACCTTACCTCCTACTGCTAAGACAGCAGAAAAAACAGCATACATTGACTTTGCAAAATTATTAAGTTTTATAGTATTTATTCTTTTTAGAAGTATACAACTATTACTTGCACATAAAATTAAGCATCAAGTTACTTTGAAACTGGAAACAAGTTTTGTATTTAGATATTCAAAATGAATCCAGAGGATCAAAAGCACTTTTCTGTTTGATTACATTCCACTAAGAAAATGCCAATAATTGATTTCAGGGTGTCTAGAGTGTAATTCCAGGGGCACCAGGCAGAAAATATACTTCTATTTCTGCCTCCCCACCATTTTAGGCAAAGTAGTTTTGTAATATTCTTTCTGCACGTTCACGCGGTTGTACAAATCAGTACAAGTGACAATGTAGGTGCAAGCTAAAACAAACAAAACACAGATCCCTCTTGCCTTCCAGGTATATACTATGTTTGCTTGAAATGCAATTATTTTTCCTTCTATCTGAAGGCACAGGACTTGAACTTTTCAAAAACTGAGTTGAATCAGATTAAGCCACATGTTTGCACGTGAATATATATGTAAGTGAAGGTATTATCTAGGACTTTCACACTATCTTGTGCTGGCCTCAGGGAGAACAGTGACAGTAAAGTCTCTACTACATTAGTAAGGGCAAAGTAGACCCTCGTGTTTAGATGCCAAAGCAAACGGACATTAATGACCTACTGACGTTGCGTCTTTGCTCTAATTTGATTTAAATCTCGTAATACAATATAATAAGGGATGATGGTGTTAGTGCTTTCTTAAAAATCTTTAAAGGGGAGACAAAAGTTAACGGATTAGCCAAAAATTTTCTGGAGTGCTTGGATTCTACATTATGGAGGCACCAACTTACAGCCTTAAAAATACTATAATAATAAGTGTTGCACTGAAAAAAACACATGGAAAGGCATCAATTATTATTATCCATCACTGCTTCTATCTGTAATACGTCAGTTACTGAAAATACTTCTAAAACATGCACAGTGAGCCAAACACTCCCTGTTCAGTTAAGTGGGTGCCTATCAGAATTTCAGAGGATGTGCATCTCCTGCATACTGTGAAGCATTGTTTTGCATCTTAGCATAAAGAGGAGCTTGTGGAAAGAAAGAAATTTGCCATAGTGCAGACATGCCTTCAGGTTGCTTTACTGTTGCTTCCTAGTTCATAACTGGGATGAATTGGAAAGGATTTTGTGTCTACATCCTGTTTTTGTGTCTACATCCTGTTTTTCTTAACTTTCTTAAATGCAAAGAATGTATTTAGGCTCTATATACAGGATCTGAGTCTATTTTTTTTTAGATCAATATAAGTAGTGATATCAAAGACATTAAATTATTAAAGACATTTCTATAGTGTTTTGTCTCACTTGGTTAGCTCTTTAAATTCTTCATATTCTTGTTTTGAACTTGCCAGTTCGCTTTGAGTATGCAGCAGGCGCGCTTTCAGCCTTTCAACAGATGCCACAGAGTTGCCCTCTACTGATATGGTGGTGGAATGTAAGTGATGAGCTAAAGAACAAAATATATACCCTCTTAAAACAGAGTAGCTTTAAAAAAAAGTTTTACCAAAATAAAAGCATTTGCAGGCTTTCAAACACCAATACAACTGAGACTGAACATAATGAGTATTTGCAACAGTCCATATGAAAAAACAAGCAGAATAATTAGTATTGCCACAGCCTTCATGACAACTAAGGACAGCAAAATGAGATTAAGGATATTGTTCACATGATGCACTGGAATCCAAATCCCCTATAGATGTACTTGCATGAAGGCCAACATGAATAAAATGAAGCAAATATGTTTCAAAGTCTTCAGGTATCAATTTGAAGAAAGGAAAAATATGTTAAGACAGACAATCAACACTACTTTTCACACAACAGAAATAGAGTAAGCTATTTTAGCTCATGAAAGCATTAGCATATTTTTACCTCCAGTATTTTTCTCTGTGGCTGAAGCTTCCAAAAACGCTTTTTCTAGCTCTGCAATTGTCTGAGCATCAATTTCTTGGGCCCTTTTCACCGATTGTAAAGAACGAAGCCTTTTATTCTCCTCTCTGAGGTTATGGTTCTCCATGGCATACTTAGCAATTCGTGGGTGTTGTTCCATCTGTGATGAGTGATATTTTTTTCAATAGTTTTTATTTTCCAGATAATGCTATACATCTAGCTGTTGTGCTGCTACCTTTAATAAGCACTAAATTGTAATCGGGGGGGCGGGAAGCATTCCTTAGAGTGGTTAAAACCACCTAAAGGCTTTTCGTTTGTTTTCTTACTCCCTTGGAATCTGCTCTCAGAAGACAGCAGGTCTGTATTTTCCTTGTTTATTATTTTACTGCTAATATAGCCTTAGAAGCTTTTCTTGCTGCCCTTGATATTCCTTACCAGTTTTGACTTCGAGCTTTGGCTTTCCTAACACTGCATGCCCTAGCAAGGTTTCTGTAGTCCCCCTTGAAGCCTATCCTGACTTCCATACATGTCCTTTTTTATTTTTTGCTTTGGAGCTCAGTCATGAGTTCAATATTGAGCCAATCTGGTATCTTAATATGTCTGCTCATTTACCTAAGTATTGAGGTGCTTGAAGGAAACTTTCTGTAAAGATATACCTTCTCTCTTGAGCTTCTGTGTCCTTCAGAGCTGCCTCTCAAATGATACGACCTGCCAGTTCCCTGAATAAGCCAAAGTCAGCTCTTCCGAAGCCCTGGGTCTGTACTTTGCTACTTGCCTTCCTCACTCTCCTCAGAATCTGGAGCTCCACTATTTCATGGTCATTTACCAAGACTATACCATTGATTACACATCCGTGATAGTTCCTCCTTGTTTGTGGGTAATAGATCCAGGACAGCATCACCCCTGTTTGGCTCATCTAGCATCTGTGTTAATAACTTTCAGAAACCTGCTGTTTTATTTGCATCCCACTGAATTGCCCTTTCAGCAGATGTCAGGGAGGTTAAAGCCTCCCACAGGAATGAGGATTTATGATTTGGAAACTTAAGCCATAAGTTGCTTAAAGGAGACTTTGTCCACTACCTCCCCTGATCAGGTGGCCTGTACCACTACATAACATCACCCTTATAGGCCTCTCTCCCCTGATGTGAGCTCACAGGCTCTCAAACCAGCCCATTGCACCTTCCCATAGAAGAACTCTCTGCATCTGAGGTGCTCCTTTACTTACGTAAAAGGAAACCCCCCCAACCATTCCTTCTTTCCCCCCACCTGCCTTTCCTAAAATGCTTGTATCCATCCATCTATCACAGAACTCCAGTCACACATGGGCTATTCCCACAAAACAAAATTGTTTTAGAAAGGAAAAATAAACAAGCACCTGTTCTCTGAGTGTCTTCAATTCCTCCCTCAATTCATTGTGGAAATCATCTTGCTCTTTTGGCAATAAACTTCCACCAGCTTCTTTATGTAATCTCTCCAAACGAACAATATGGTCTTCTCGGAATTTAACTATCATTTTACTGGACTGAATAAATTTCTCCTTCTTGGCACAGAGATCTTCTAGTTGAGAAACTTTTTCTAATAAAGTCTTAAAAAACACATACATAGATTAATGGAAAAAAGGACAGTGACACTAGATGATTTCTAAGGTGTACATATCACATATATATGCAAATCATGCAGAACTCGCAATTAACAATAATTTACATAAATAAACAAAGACTATGTTTGCGTAGTCTGTGGTTCATTTGGAAAAGATCTGTAGAGAGCAACAGCTCATACCGAGAACCCAGCTTCCAGTGCAACCAACTATATTTATTACAGAAACTTTACTCTGAAGAAGCTCTAGTACAATCCTGGGGACTAAATATCCATGAATAATGAAACACATCAGAGGCACTTCTGAAGTACATCTTTCAGTCCAGTTTCTTCCAAAAGAAATCCAGTTTGCATGACCCAGCACTGCTCCATGACATGAACCAAAGCACAATAAATGAGGATGATTGGGAGATTTGCTTCAAAAAACCCCACACTGCTGATCTAAACACACACTTAGACTCAAAACTAAGTAAAACAAAATCTGTTGTTCTGTTCAGATTTCTGTTAAAGAACCCCAAACCAACCAACCATGAAATCTCTAACACTAAGCCTGCTATGAAAGCTACCTTATAATTTGTCTGAATTTGAAATGAAAGATTTTATCTCAAATATGTCGTCTAACTAGCTCCTCTGCTACCAAACCTTGCTGTCTTTGAACAGAGTATTTTTATTCAAGAATGAAGAAAAAAAAATCATGAAGAGAGTGGGTTTCAATATGCTTACCAGTCTCTTATTAGAGAGTGCACAGAACGCACTGCAGGAATGTTAGTGCCTTCTTACCTTCTTTTCACCTTCAGATTTCTCCCAGAACAACATTGCTTCAAGGAAGTTGTTCATGTAATTTAGGTTTTTCTTCCCTTTTTCAACAGCACCTGTAGGGAAAGTTGAAGAATCAAACATCATATTCATAAAGATACCCATTAAAAACAGGTTTTCCTGCATATATAACATGACAGTTATATAAAAAAACCTGAATATTTTCCCAGAAAAAAAGTAACTTCATTAAGATCATTTGCCACATCCAGAGTAAAGAAATATTTAGACTGTAATTCTTAACCACCTGCTAATGCTGGTAAAGAAGAGACAGCCAATATACGTAACTGTATCATTAAAAAAAATTAAATAGTTTTAAGATTAACTTCATTAAAATAAAAGAATCCGCTTGTTCAGCTGACAATATTTATAAAATGCAAAAACCCTTCTGAAATTAATTTGATAGCATTAAGAATGTATTGGCATTATTATTGTATTTTGTACACATTGGAAGTGGACTAACTGGTTTATAAAAAGGAAATTCAGGAAAATAAGTGAATCAAGTGAACAATTAATGATTTATTCTGGATGAAAGTGTCCACACAAAGGATTAAAAAAAGTTTAACTAATCCACTTAAAAAATTAATTCAAGATAATTTTCCTGAATATCCTCATGCAGTCAAGACCATACTCATTTACAGAATACTAATCACCATTGTATTTAGGTGCATAATAACTACCTCATTGTAATTTAATATATTAAAAAAGACCATCATGTTTTTACAGTAGCTAGTAAGCAGATTATACACTTTTGCAAGTGTGATCCAATATTACATACATCATGATTTAACTGCATACACTGAATAGCTCTGAGGTATTAGGTACTGCATAAAATCTCTCTTCAGCATTTAAGCATTATTTCTTGCTTTCCCTTAAAACTCTTATCCACCACAGGAGTAACATCGCAGTTTTGAGCCCTCTGTCAGTATTCAGGGACAGTGACATAGATTCAGTGTCCCACATAACGACTGACTTTTTTATTCTTTAAATTTGTATGATCACAGAGCAGCAGACAATTTTTCCTCTAGGCTGAAAAAGAAAGTTCTCTCTGCCTACCAACCTCTTACCTTGAGATACAGAAATATCATGAATCAATGGCACTGAAGTAAGTTGAGCAAGCTGCTCTTTCAACTTCTTGACCTCAGCTTGCAGCTGGCTCACATTTCCTTGTGTGTCTTCATTTACCACAGCCTTTCATAAATATTTTAAGAGCAAATTAGGAAGAGTTACAAATAAAAAATCTTAAAATTTATAGGATAATAAAAAAATCAAATACTGCAAAGCGACATGCCACTTCCTACAGGTCTTTCCATCTTAGGGAAAAAGAATTCGGGAAAAGCAATGTTCAATTTTCTGAGAAGCCAGTAAAATTATACATTAGCTAAAAATCACATTCAAGTAAAAATTTAATGTTTGTTGAAGAATTTACCCTGGAACTTTTTTTTGACTAAAGGCAAGCAGTATACAGCAAAGACAGAAGAGTTTCCAACCAGATGTTAAAACTTTCAAAATCCACTTAAGATAGAAGTTATTTTCTTGCATGTTGTCATATATAAAAACTAGATGCACTGAAATACCATCAAATCTAGTTTTTTTATGATAATTTTAAACTTTAATACAGATATACTTACATTTTATACATTTTAATGGAGTGCTCAAAAAACAGGCAATGGATAAAAAAAATACTATTTGCTTACATTTTATTATCAGCCATTGTCTATTCTCCAGCTGTTGTACTCTAGTCATAATGAAAAGCAAACAAGTCCTCTTCAAAAAAAATCACATCATAAAAATATTTAGAAAAGCAAATTTAGTATTTTAAAATAAGCTACGTTTATTTGAATTACTGGTAGCACAAGAGTATTTCAAGCAAGCTATCTTGTTTGGAGGTAAATATGTAATTCAAAAGACAAAACTTTGTTGCCACAATAAAAACATTGAATAACTCTTACCTTGTTTTTAATCAACTTCGCTCGCTGAGCAAAATTAAGAGTGGACAGTGTTTCACCAAAACACCTGGATCCAGGATGAACATTTGCAATGATATAGGTTTTTGCATTACCACCAAGGGAATCCTGTTTGAAAACATGAAAGTTTGCTTTATTTGTGGGTTCTTGGTTATAGCAGGAAGACACCACCTTTCTTCTAGCAGCTAGGTATCATTTTGAACAAATTGCAGAACAGGTTTTTATTTAACAAATCTCTATGCTGCTTAAGTTTCTGAAATTCCATTTCTAACCTTGATATAAGGCTTTATTTGGGTTTTTAAAACCCCGATCTTACATTAGTACTCATCAATCTGAGTAACTGATGATTAGTAACACCCAGAAACAGGGGTGGAGGGACACCAGGGAATAAAGTAGATTTTAATCTTGGTTATTAGCAGCTTGGTATTTGCGCTGTTGGAAGGTCATCTAGCCTGCTCATTGTTCTTACCAATCTTCCAATGGTAGTTGTACAAACGACAACAAAAAACGAAAAAACCCAACCCCCCCCCCCCCCCCCACACACACCCCCATGCACAACCCACAAAAACAGGAGATGATCCATGGACAATTTGACTAAAGAAATAAATGGAACCTCTCCATTTTACATACATGTTTTCAAATATTTCAGTGCAATTTGTCAAAGAGGTCTCAAATCTGTGGAGAAGGCAGAGGCTAAAAGCAATGTTTGAGGCTAAGCCTAGTATTACAAATTAGCCCACAAGTTTCCACAGCATTCTCTCTCTAGCTGAGACAGTCCTGTGTTTGTGGACTTTGCAGAACAGCCACCTAAAAAAATAACCACTTAAGAAAATAACAGCTTATATGGTTGCAATTCTCTTTCAGTTTCTATGTATTTCAGGTTGCATTGGAAAAAAATAATTCTTCCATGATTTGTGCATCTGAAATTTACATAAAACAGGAAAGGAACGGCTGGAAAATTCTTCCGTGATCACAAAAGTGTGTTGTAACTAATCACTATATTACTGCATTGTAATACAAAATTATAGTTATTTTTCATAACTGGTTGCAGAATTTTCATAAGTGCTGGCATTCATCAGAAAAAAAATCTTTGACCATTTCCACCTTTGTTTACTTTGTTATTCAACTTGAAAAGAGCCTATGAGTTCTCAAATAGCAAACTGTAAATTTACCTAATTCTTAATATCATATCAAACCTTAGCACACACAGGATAATTCTGGAAGTTTCTAAACATTTCAACATGCCTCTAAATATTACACTGTGATTTACAGTATTTCCCCAAATTGAAGGGAAGAAAAAATATAATCCTTTTTCATTAACACATGCTTTTATTGTGCTTTTACATATCTGCAAAAATAAATTTCATGTCCTCAGTAAACAATAATATAGAGATTACCAGTCTGCTTAGGCAGAAATACTTTTCAAGTTTTCTTTCACCCACCCTTCTACTTCAGAGGATTTTTCTTTTTCTTTCTTTTTTTTTTTTTTTCTTTTTATCTGAGAGGAAAAAGAATTGGAAACTGATTTGCAGAATCTCCCAAACAATCCAAGAATCCAGCCATATGCAAAGAGATTTTGAAATGTTGCTGCACACAGAAATTGATTTTCCAAGAAACAGTAACACACATTTTTATGGACCCAAGTTGAGCTTTTTGGAGTGAAACCCCTCCAAATATTTTTTCCTACCTCAACTAGCATATAAAATCCAGATGATATATATTACCCGTAGCAGAAAAGTGAGCTTGGAATCCCGGTAACAAATGTGTCTCTGTTTTCCATTACCCACATCAACAAGTGCTGTGATTACTTGGCCCAGGCAACTTAATGATCGATTTATGTTACCCGCTTCCTAAAAAAAGAAGAGAACAAAAGTGAGCAGATTGTCTTTCAGGGATGGGACCAGACAGGACAACATGCCTGAAAGGAAAAAAACACCCCCCCACCCCACCCCCAATAGATATTACAGAACTGACCTTCAATCTCAATCCTTCTGTATGGGTGTCTTTTTGTCTCTCAGATCCTGCCAAGTCTACCAGGTTAAGCAAGGAAGATCGAATGTTAACAATCTCATTGTTTTTTTCCATTGATTCCACTGTGATAGTGAAAACTGCATGTGATCTTGAGGATTCTCTATTCATTGAGGTAGATGCTACACGACGATTTCTCCAGCCTGTAGTTAATACCTAAGCATGAAAAAACCCAAACAGTATCAACTGTCTCAGACTGTACCCAGTAGTTATGCAAAGGTGAGATAAACATGTAATAGCTGTCAAAAATGCCAAAGAATTTTTTCCAATAAGAAATTATTTTAAAAGTAAAAAATACAGCAGCAAACTTAAAAAAGACACTAATTATAATACTCACTTCTTTCCTCCAATAGTGCAACTATGGTTTGAGAGTATAACATATCCAACAGTGGGGTATGTTAACAGGACATGAGGGAAAAAAAATATTTAAAATTGCAAAAGTACTGTGTCCTCACAATCTTGGAAGAATAAACCTGACAATTTCTGGAACATACACACTGTACAGTTAGCCCCAGATGCTGTTTTCTGTTGCTATTCCAGAGATGTATCGTGCAAGCATTAGGGAAAGACTACCGCTATTGCAATTCATATATTCCAAACTGCAGAACTATATGATTTCTTACATCTGTAGGACAGTCAGGAAACATCTCCTAGAAACAAGAGATTTTTTCCCTGGTGTTTTGGAAGACAGAGGTAGTGAAAGAGGGTGTTACAGACACTGTTCAAAAATATATACCTTAATCAAATGGAAATATTAACCAAATCAGCAATGAGAGGCATAGTCTGAACATTAAAAAGCGTCAAAAGGACTACCTGGTACGCTTCAGCAGCAGATGACAACACCTGTTCAACAGCACCATCAACAAAGACTCCTTTCTTGATGTGTTCTCTGAGAAAGAGTCCAGCTGAAGCAGAATCTAGCAAGTCAAATATCTGCTCATTGTAGATTTCAATAAATGAGCATTTGCAGAGAAAACTCTTTCCACCGCCAGCCTGAAAAACATGGTAATTTGCACTATAAATGGATTGGGTTTAGTAAGTCTGGCATTGTATGGCAGTGAGTTCCTTTTTATACACATAAAGTAATAGTTTGCATATATATTCTGTATATTAGATACCTCTGATGCCCAAATGATAACTGTCACCCAGAAAGCTAGGTGCATTTACAGACTCAAAATACAAGCATACTTGAGTCCAAAGAAAGAATACTATCATTTGGCAGAGTACTAGAAGCAAGTGTTGCTCATTAATAATGCTGATGCAAGACAGCCATAATTCAGTAGATTTAACTGGTACACACCAGGCTTGCCAAACAAATACTGACCACACTAATCTTACACTTGAAACATTACTTTCACTGCAATGATAAGTATAAAAATAAACATACCTTTTCTTTTTCACGTTCGATTAGAAAAAATAAGTATTCAAAGCTCCGTGGAATTACACCCCTCAGACTGTGAGTGAAATTATCAGAATCAGCTGGTCCTAAAGAGATTTTTAATCAAAAAAGTTTTAGTTAGTTAGTACTGTTCAACAGTAATGATCAATCTTTTCAAGATATCTTACAGAAGACTTAAGCAACCAGGTTTAATTCAATTTACGGCAAAACACTGAATAAACACATCAAAATCATCTTTCAAAATCTAAGATGATATTCCGTAATCAGATTAAAATGTAGTCTAAGTGATGCCTGTGAAAGGTGACACAGCCTGATAAGATAACGCAAGTCTAGAACAGCATAAACTGCATGGACTTCCATAGAAAACATATACAGATGTGCAGGCATGCTAACATAGGTGCCGTAACCCTTATCTGAAGAACCAGAAAAAAGGCCCCACGCTCACTTAACTTCTGCGCAGTCCTCTAAAACACGTAGGCCATACTCTTTTTGGTTATTGCAGTAACTTTTTAAAGACAAGTACAATAAATGCATTTAAAATTAACACTATATGAACAGCAAGAATACCGGAGACTTCCTTTATATACAGAGGGGACCTTGAATTCCTAGCTGGCTAGAAGACAGTTATTTTGAAAACCTCACTATGTTTTCATATGGAAGAACTGCCTACTAAAATATGTTTCTAGACATGCAAGAGATATTGGCCAAACAGGGAAACCAGAAGAACTACTCATTTTTGAACCAAATTACTAAAAGTATTTGATTTCCTTGAAAAGCTTTCTCCTGCTGAAAAGCAGAAAAATGATACATCTTCAAAAAAAGCAGCTATTCATCATTCTTTTAGTACAAGGTAAAAACAACTGCATTGAGTGTCACACCATTTTTTAAACCATACAAGCTACCTGCAGAAAGACAAAAAACTAAATCACCTCTGGTGTTCAAGCAAGATGACATTTCAACTCAAGACAAAAACATTAAGAAATCACTGAAAGATTAAGCTCTCATGCACTTACCCATCATAGTAAAAGTTTTTCCTGAGCCAGTCTGGCCACTTGGGTGGGGGGGGGGGGGGGAGGGGAAGAAAAAAGTGCAGCAGGTTAACAATGCTTTATTCTGGTTGTGATTTTTTTCATTTATCTGCCTATTTTGTGATAGCTGGCAGTTTAATAGGAAAAAAATATTTTCTCCTAGACTGAAGATAGAAAAAAAAGACATGGTTGAGTTGAAAACTAGTTAGCTAAAAAAAAAACCTTATGAAAATATAACAGCAAATCTGACCATTACATTCTTTTATGTAAAGCATATTTCCTCTTCCTCTATCTATTTTCTTTGTTTCTGCTAGAAAGGGAAATAGTGGAACTCAGCATTGAAATAAGAGGTTTCAAATTTACACATTAAAGTAAGTTTTTCTCTCAGTGTTTTGGGTGTTGTGTCAGTCAGTAGAACACAAACCAAAAAACAGAAAAAAATCCTTCCTTCCAAATTGAATATATCCTCTTTATAAGCATAGCTATTGATCATGCTACAGAAATTTCAGGGCAATTTAATTTCATTTTTCTGTGCTTATATCTTGTAACAAAGTAGATTTCACTCCACAGTTTTGCTGTGCTAGGCTAAAAAAATCCAGTAAGGCTTTGATTGTATCAGTCCTTTAAGTTAGCATTTTTGACCAAAGTGCTTACATGGATTTCAAAAGGAAAAAATATTGTGAAAGTTAGCATAATGATATTCATGCTACTAGTCATATATATATTCCTGTCTTGAAAACATTTTGAAAGTTAAAATTATCATCTGCGAGTTCTCCCACAGGCAGCTGAGACTAACTAAAGAACTGAGCTGGCCAAATATCAAGTCAAAGCAGTTTTCATTCCATTTCATCATGGACATAATGAAAACAACTAGCTTTCTCTTTAACACTACAGTAAGACTCATATGTTTTAAACAAATATAATAGTAAATTTGAAATTAGTTTACAATCCACATTATCGGCTTTATGTGTTAGAAGCACAACAGCTATAGATAGATGCCTCAGGATAAGAAATAAGAAGTACTCTTCAATATTGCAAGAATGCTCCCTATGTCATGCTGCACTGAAAAGGGAAGTACTTTAAAGGCTTACTGTAACATTAAGCAAGGCTCTGGGACTTAAAGCCACTAGTACTCATTTGCACAAACTTCTCAAATACTGTAATTGATATGAAATACCACTAAATGACTTACTATGCAAAGATGGTTCCATTGTAGCCATTCATACAAGATTCAACGATGCTTTTGGCCACACCTGAAAACACTGACTCCTGGGGACAAGGGAGGAGGGAGGAGGGAAACAAGGCAGTTGGCACCAGTGGTTCAAATCTCTCTTCTATTAGCGTTCTCTATGCTATAACTTTATAATATATAAAATACGTTGCATTAAAGTCAGAAATGTATCATGACTCCTAGTGTTCTCTTGCAACAAAACAATACATCATAAGTATGTGACATAAATCATACAAAGAATAAAATAATTTTTTCAGATAGTTCCAATATGAAAGAATAATGAAACTCATCATCATAATGAGGTCGTTCAAAAATATTACATTAATTACAATCCAAAACAATGGACAAAAATTATGCTATGTTCTTTGTACCATCAGTAGGTCAAAATTGAGCCTATCATGCTCAAAATTTTGTTTGCCATGAATCAGTTGCACTGTGGTATATTCAGTAATCTGCACAACTGCTACCCTCATCTATTTTCATGTATTTCTTAAACACACAATGATAGCCTAGCTCCAAACCACAGCCTAACTGGCTCATATAGAGTGTTTTTTTGTTTTGTTGTATTAAAGATGCACAATATATATTACAGAATCTTAATATAACTTTCCAACATTTTCTATGCCAAGTTCTCCAAGGCAGGTAACATGATGCAGTCCAGAGCAAACAGTTTACTTCTTCATGTAAAAGACTTACCTGAAAGATGACGTGGCCCTTTTATTAGAATAAGTTTAAAATAAGTATTGTGAAAAAAGAACTCATTCTTACTCCTTAAGCATGACCAAGGTTTTATGATAGTATGGAACCCATTACAACTTACCAGGTATCACAGAAACAACTCAGTGTTCAAACTGTTTTTAAAATGCTTGTTACATAGATTTCTTTCAGTTTTCCCATTAAGATAACATGGCAGGAAAGAAAGGCTTACTGAAGAGAGTGAAAATGAAAGTAAGAGGCTTCTGATGTTACATGGGATTGAAGTCCTAGATGAATCAATATTATGTTCAGAATTACAAACATAATATTATAAAAATTAAATGGAGGATTTTCCTTCCAGTATGACCTTTTCCTAATAAAAGCAGTATTAGTACATGGCAGTAAAATCTCTGAACAATACAGCTGTTTCAAGGCAAACACATAAAGAAATACAGAAAGAAAAATAGTGCCACAAGTTCCTAAGATACGAATCACCTCTTCAACATCAGCTCCTGACTGCCAGCGGTTTTTATATGCTTATCTCAACAGCAAGGTTTATTTTTGGTGTGTGGTATTACTATAACATCTACAAATAGAAGCTTCAATTTTTATGTAAACTTTGATTAAAGAAATTATTAAGACTCTTTAAAAATATATTAAAACTATTAGAATTATCTAATATTTGTGTGCTATATCTAAATATCCAACCAATCTCATCATGGTAAATAATAAGACCCAAGAAAGGTTTAATGTAACAGTTGTCATAATCTGGGGAAAAAGCGCCACAGTGTTATAAGTTTTTACCTGTGTTGTTTCCATATTTGCAACATAATCGAAAGTGAAGATCTTTGGTTCAGGCTTCGAATGTAGACGAATGGTGTTTGTTGAGAGAACAGATAGACACAAACCTTGATCTCCATCAGCTAATGCAGTTCCCTCTGAAGGGGGACGTACCCTTACATAAACTTTGATAGCATCACCTTCAACACTAAATGAATATTATGTATTAGATTATTTGGAAATAGATCTATCAGCTGTTTGATAAAATTAAATCACAAAAATCAAATTAAGCATGTGAAGTCATACAAAGGTCTCTCCTAAAATTATACTACTTTCAGCTATAGACACAAATTCATTACAAGTCATAGATTCATTGAAGCTAAAGATGTGGCAGACTTAAAAATAAAGAACAAGAAGTTAACTGGGATTTACTGCTGTTACATGCAACTTCAGCTCTAAAAGAGCACATTTCAGAGTGAACTTGACATATACATGGATGATAAACAACAAAACTATTATTATAATATTAAAGGCTTTGGAAGTTTCTAAGATTTCAAGGTTCAAGCATCCTTCTTACTACTGGAGGTTAGAAAAGACTTTACGCATGAAGCAGATGATGATACATTACAGCAAGAAAGTTACTAGCATTTTTTGTTGCTGCTCACAGGAAGGGAAAAAATAATCAACTAAATGATCCATAAGTCTGCTAAAGTATAGCAGCTCCTAAATTTAAAAGATCCCTGGCCTATTTCATCACATTTATCAGCAGATGCACCAGTAAATTTACCTTGACTAAGCAACTGCACATGACTATTATATTAAAGCTTTGAGAAGTTCTGGCATAAATAGCAATATAATACTTAAAGAAGTACATTCTTACTTGAACTGACAGCAAACTTGGATTTACTTAACTACTTGATCCTTTCCCAAAAGTCAGCTATAGCACAAGGGTATTATAACTAGCATTGATTCTTACTTTTGATAAACAAAAGAAAGGAACAGAATAAATGTAAAAGTAGAAAATTATTTCATGACTGAAATGTGGGGTGTGGGAATGGCAGAGGAAGGGGCTAAAAAAAAAACCTAGGGAGCAGTAGAGATATGTAATATTGGCTTTGAGACAGATGACAATAACTTGTCAAAAATTTTTTCAGTATATAGTAGTTTCTGACCCAACTCCAAATAATATCTGTGTATATTTGGAGGAGGGGCTTTTTGGTTTTTCTTTTAGCTTAGGACTTCCTGATGGAATGCAAGCTTACTGTCCCTTCAGAGATAGTCCAAAGTCAGATGTAGAGTTAATAGACAAATGAGAATTTACTGCATGGCAGCATTCCAAGAAGAATCTGATGTCTCAGAACAACACTTTCATTAAGAGCAATTTTTAAAAACCCTAGAAGAAAGTTTAGAGAGAAAGGCAATAATCTTGTGCAGGAAATTGTTGAATGAAAAACATAAATGTTTGCATGGTTTTCTGCAGTGTGATTATTCATATAAAGGAACTGGCAAATACTTCTTTACCTAGGTGAGTTCAACAAAGGTAACGTAGAGTCACGCAAATCTCCTATAAAACAGAAGTGAAAAAATGCACATAAATATCCAATGATATAGAATTATCTAAAAAAAAATTAAATGGAAAATACTGTAAGCAATACTGAGGGAAATAGATGGAGAACCTTATAAATGTTTGTTCCATGATGAAACAGAACTGCACAAAAACAGTTAGCAACTGTCTTTCTTTGACTGAATGTGTCTTGCAAAGGTAGAGAAACCTCTAGTCCCGCAATATGAGCACATACAGGCTTTTAACTTCATGTGCACAAGTAGCCTGTTAAAATGAATATATTTATTGAACATGAATTTTATGTGAATGCACATGAAGTTTTGCAAGTGTTGTGGAGAATTAGAAACAAATGTTAATAGCATTATATATTCTCATTATGTCTTAAAATTGCCAACTCACTGCAGGTAAAACAACAACACAGTATGAAATAGCTTTATTGATGTGATTGAGAAACTGGATATCATAGCACCTGCAAAATCTGAGCAGTTATATTCCTTCCACTTTTATGAAGTAACATTGAGCATCACTCTAATGCATATAGTTCTCTTGTATATATGATCATCATTTTGCACAGCTTAACATTTCAGGCAGATGGCACATACAACTCCATAGATAGACAGGATGACTTCTTTTTTACTTAAAGATGAATGTAAGAGGAAATTATTTCACATAGGTTATATAAACAAAGTTATTAGAGTGATAAAAGATTCAAGTTTAAAAATACAAGTAAAATGACAATCAAAGATGATTCACAAAAACATTAGGCCTCTAAACTTGGACAGCTTTTATTGTAGGAGGATTTAAACCTACACTTTAAGAGTAGGATTAATAATAAGGTGCAAAGGCACTGGTCTTGATTAACATTTTTGCTACATAAATACCTTTCTGCTGCTATGTGAAAAACAGTCACAAGTACACAGAGTGATTGGAGCCTATTTGCTTTGATCCACTCAGTAACATTTGAACAATGCACTAACTTCATATATTTGAAGAATAAATACCTGAATTAGAAGTGTCAAAACGAGCTAGCACAAGAGAACGGGTACATTTAAAAAAGTGAAATTAGACCGGCAGATAAATATTTTGTCAGTGGGGCACCTTGAGGAATCACCAGCTCTCGGTCCCCAATTTAAAGGGCTGCTCTCACTTGAAACATTATATTATTGAAGATTATATGGGCATGAGAAACTTTGCACCGACTGGATTTGCAAACGGCACACATAACGAAAACTTGACGAGGTTACCCAAAACGAACTGACCCCTTGCCCGCCCTCTTGCCCCGCATGAAGCCCCCCGTACGGGGAGCGGGCCCATGGGCAGCGGGGAGGGGGACGCCCCCGCGGCCCCTTCGCGGCTCTCGCTCACCTTTTGTACCGGGAGCCATAGTCCGCGCCGGCCCTGCCGCGCGCCGGCCCTCACCGCCCCGCCAGCCGCCTGCCCCAAAATGGCGGCACGTTTGAATTTGGCGCTAAGAGCCCCAAGGCGGCGCGGTGCGGCGCGGCGCGGCCCCGCCCCCCCGCCCCCCGAAGCCGGGACGGGCGCGGCCATTTCGTTTCAAGTCAGTCTAAATTTGCTCCGGCTTCTTTCCTGCCATTGGCTGGAGGCGCCCTCTCCCCCCGTCACGTGACGGAGGAAGCCCCGGAGTGGAGGGCGGGCAGGAAGCGCGTTAGCTCTGTATCGCTAGAGCCGCCATCCCCTCGCGCCTGCTCGGGGCCGGAAGCGCGTGACGGGGGCTGGCCATTAGCGGCCGCAGCGGGGGGGGGCGGCCGCCGCCATGAGCAAAAAGAACCAGGTCTCCTACGTGCGGCCGGCCGAGCCCGCCTTTCTCAGCCGCTTCAAGCGGCAGGTCGGGTATCGGGAGGGGCCCACGGTGGAAACCAAGGTAACGGTCTGCCCTCGCTCGTCTCCCCCCGCGCTCGGGCACCGCTGCCGGCCCCGGCCAGGCCTCTGGGTGCCGCCGGCCCCGTTTCGGTGTCCTGCTGTCACGGCCCTGCCCCTCCCGCCCCTCCCCCCCCCCGGCACCGCCGTAACTGGCCCCTCGCCGGGGTTGTGGGTGGGAAGGGCCAGTTGCGCCCCCGTGGCAGCAGTGCCCCCCTCGGCCCTCACAGAAGCGCAAGGGGCAAAGTCCCGCGGCAGGTGGTAGGGAAAGGGGGTAAAGTAGTTACCGGCCTAAACAGTAACGGAGACTGTCTTTGTAACTTAAGTTGCTTTTTGTTTCTGTGTCGGAGTTTTTTGTTTTTTGTTTTTTGGGGTTTTTTTTAAAAGCAATATCCCCTTCCATCGCTGTTTTTATTGTAATTGCAGCGTGGTAGTCGTGCTGTCTTTTGCGGGAGCAGCTGGCCCGGGGGTGGCAGTGACCGGCTGGTACCACGCTCTGTCGGTACCAGGGCCATGCCAGCATGCCCAGTGGTGTGTGGGGGCGATAAGGGAAAACAGTTACGATGCCCGAAGTTTAATTTACATATTAAAACCCGGAAGAGAAAAAGATGTGTTTAAAGTCTTCAGAGTATAGTAAAAAATACCGGAGAAAGGGTTAACGTGTCCTGAAATCAGATCAGCTGACACAAACGCTGGTGTGATGGTGAGGCAGGCAGGGCTGGGGCAGTAGGGATCTGAGTCAGCTGTTTAAAAGGCAGGCTTACCTGGTGGCACTGGTTTCTGTACATTTCCAAACTGCAGAGTTTTTGCTGACTCTAGTGTTTTACAGGATGCCCTAAGAAAAATAGTCCCATCATTACCCTAATATACTACAGACAAATTTGTTGTTTCCTGTAGAAGACTAAGAAAACTTAAATTTAAGTTGTGCAGTTTTGGTGGTAGTCCTGTTTGTGCGGTTATGTTATTGCTTAGTTGTACTGGCAGAAACATTCTGGGGACCCTGCAGGTGACCTGTATGCAGCAGCCTGGGGGGGGAGAAAAACACCCCACCAACCAGTGGCTAATTGTCAGTGCCTTTATTTGAATCACATTTGTGCCCCTGTGACACAGAGCTGGTTTAGCTACTGTTAAAGCCAGCTCTGCCACCCAAAAGCTGTTTGTGGGACAGCGTCCTCTTTTCTGAAGCAGCTTTGTATGACACTGTCCTTAAATGGTAGTTAGCTATGATAGTTCATTACTTAAAAACACAAAATATTTTATGACTGTTGTTCAAATAATATTAAGTGTTATCTAGTTAGGATAGGTAAGTTATTTGTGAAAGTATCTTGTATTACAAACAATCAAAGTATTGACTTTCACTGCTTGTCTCATTTGCCTTTACTGCCTTTTAAAATTTGATCCTGGTATGTAGTAGACATAAAGCCTAAGGGCTTTATCTATAGCTATATGTATACACACACACACACACACACACACACATATACACACACACGGTATATGGCTTAAGCCAATATCACCTACTCTCTCCAGGATGGTCAGTGAAGTAATAACAGCAATGATTTGTTAGAAAAGAAATGCGCAAATGAGTTTGATTTGAGATAAAGTATGCCTTTAGCATGAGCCATTTCATTTCCTGGGGAAGACTGGAATTTGCCTATTCTTGTGGTAACTTCAGTAGATTAAGGTAATACTACCTATACTTTTTTTGTAAGACTCTGTTTTCAGTTCCTATAATCTTGCCAAACTTTACGTTGTTGGACTGAGATTTCCATAGCAACTCTCTGCCTTAGACCAAGTTTGTTATATAAAATTTTCATCCCAGATGATTCTTCTTTCTCAGAGCATGAGTTTGGGAGAGTGGAAACAAGGAAATTGTCTTCCTTATGTTAATAATGTTTGTGATCTAATTGGGTAGCATTAATAATAAAGCCACCGTGGACTCCCTTTCCCTTCTCACTGTTTTGAGTATAGCACAGAGGATTCAGATTTGGTCGCAAGCATTTAAGATTGTCTTAGTGTGACATGACAGACATTGTTTCTATGAACAAAGGCAATGGATTTCTTCCTTCAAAGTTCATCCTGCTTTGGTCTTTAATTGAAAGAGCACATACTGTTTTTTTCCACAGGAATCTGTGTCTCAGTGATGGAATTGAACTGTTAACCTTGTGCCCAGCTGCAGTGGCTCCCCAAGAGCCTGTTTAGTTGCCAAGTACCAGCAAATCATAAAAGAATTTGGCTCTGCCTGCTGTACTGTGATGAGGGCATAAGGGAGTGAGTATGGTGGCCAGAGTAACATACACTCTTTTACTGAAGGGTATGACAGTAACGTTGTGTCACTTGGGCAGCGTGTGTTAGGAGAGCTTGGCACTGAAAGCCATACCAGGTCTCCTTACTAACCTTACAGCAGAAGTGAAATGAAAGATTGATCACAGAATCACAGAATGGTTGAAGTTGGAAGGCACTTCTAGAGATCATCTTGTTCAAACCCCTGCTCAAGCAGGATCACCTCGAGCAGATTGCCCACGAATGTGTCCAGACAGCTTTTGAATGGAGAGTCCACAACCTCTGAGGGCAACCTGTTCCAGTGTTCAGTCACCTTCACAGTAAAAGAGTTTTCCCTTAGATTCAGACAGGACTTCCTGCCCAGTGCCTCTCATCCTATCACTGGGCACTACTGAGAAGAGTGTAGCTCCGTCCTCTTTACAGCCTAGATTACTAGCCCACTCTTGCACCTTAGGAGTTGTGAGTTGGTGTGGTGATCACAATTGCTTTTATTTCTCTCCTGTCTAGAGGGAACAGCTTCCACTTCCAGATGATGATAGTGAGAATGGTAGTGACAAAGAGGATGAGAAGCCTCAAGTGGTGACACTGAAAAAGGGGGACTTAACTGCAGAAGAAGCAATGAAAATTAAACAGCAAATCAAAGAGGCCTTAAGATCAAGTGAATCAGGTGAATTTCAAATTACTAATTCTTGCTTTGTATGTCCAAGGAGAGAGAAATAACTAAAAGGAAGCTTGATGGTAATTATTCAGTTTTCTACTTGTTTAATATTACCTCTGATTAATAGTTTTGAATTTTTTGGCTAAAATAATTTGCGCTTGTGATTCCTAATCTGAACTCTTTGAATGCATGTCCAAGATCTCTGGCTTTTTATAATGTTGCAGTTATGTGCTTCTTGACTGTGCATCTTACATCCATATAGCAATAATCTATTTAATTGTTTGTTCTGTTGTGGGCAAAGTTTGACAGACATGAGGAGTCTTAATAGAATGAGCTGGTAAAAAAAAGAGTGCCTGGGTAGAAGGAGTAAACTCAGTTTAGTACTTCTAAGGAGAGAATGGCTGGTGTGCAAGCTCACTAATATGTTCAGGTAACTGAATGATCCACATATTACTTGCTCACAATCAGCCCCAATATGTGCTGTGACTTCCACAGCTAGTGGTTGTGAGGGCATGGGAATGACGTGGGAGTACTGTGGGGTGATTTGAGACATGAAAGGAAGGAGATGAGCTGAAGGTTTTCAGGAATATAGGGAGTGAGGTTGAAGGATGAAAAGAGGGAGCTGGGATTTTCAAGGCAGGTATTTTGAGACATGGACAGTAGTAGACAGACTGTAGTAAACCAGGCTTTGTTATTTCTGCAGCTCATGAGGCAACGGTTCATTTTTTGTGCCATTTTGTATTTATGTAAATATAAAAAAGTTTCAAATATCTACTTCTCAGGTCATTATGTGCTAACAAATGTAAACTTTTACAATGAAAAAAACCCAACATCCCTTTTATGCTGCTTAAAACAAAGTAATGAAAATTATGCCTTCTTCTCATTGCCTGGTCCTTATGGAAATAATAAACTCTCTAGGGCCTTAGAGGAGAAAGATACAATATGTTAAATTATTGATGAAACAGTGCCGCTAGTGTGGCAAAGCAGTTGTCATTGTGGGTTGATGACAGAAGAGTGAATAGAATGAAATACACCATTTCAAATAATACCTATTGCTTTGGCCCGTGATGGGAAAGGGATAATTTCATTGTATTATTAAATCCTTTTTAACAATCTAATTATAGCTTTACATTCTTAATAAAGTAAGTCAAAAAACCTCTTGATTATTCTGGATAGAGGTGATTAGCTATTCTCAAGAATCTTAATGAGTATGCTTATTTTAGCTTTCTAAAAGTTGAAAATGTGATAGATAAGCAACTAAATGGACTGGAGTAATGCAAATAAGACTTCTGCGGTAAAATGTAAGCCTTGGTCAGAATTAGATAAGAAGTTAGGAAAGATGCAGAAAATCTCTTTTCTTCCACACATGACTGAAAATCAAATCTTCCATACAACTTGGAAGCTTTCTAGTATTTTTTTTAATGAAAATGCAGTCTCCACTGACATCAATTTCAATGTGATACAACATGAACAATGTACAGATTTTAAAGCTCTGCGTAAATTGACCTGCTGAGTGGACTTTCACAACAGCTTCACATGTAAACCTATGCCTCAGATACATTAGGCAAAACTAAATGGATTGGTTGAAAGTAACATACCATACAATAGTGACAACAAACATCTACAGAAAAAAACATGTTTCTTTGTAACAGTGATCTTGATCCAGAGTATACAAGGAATGGCAACATTTTATCTAAGTTATTGAACAGGCTTTTCAACAATGGAAAGATGAAGTGGTGTGGAAGAAGTTGTTTTAGTTAGACAATAAATACATGAAGTTATATTTGATGTATACAGTTAAGAACATCTGTGAGTATTCATCATTCAGATATTGTTGACACAAATGCATTGAGTGTCCAAAAACTCTTCCATCATAACACAGGATGTGAAGAAGTGTAGCTTTGCTCTGTGTGTGTGTGTGTGTGTATTAGAAGACTTGACAGATTATATAGGTTGATATTACTGTCTTTAGAGAGAATGTCTTGACCTAATTAACCATCTAGAACTGGAACTTCACAAGTATAAAACAGAAAGATGATTCACAGAAGCTGTGGAATTTTTCCTTGGTTAGCCGTTGTGGCTATTTCCAAAGGCTGTGAATTGAGTTCAGAGCAGAGTGAGATGTTAGCACAGAGCTATTAGTATGACATTAGTAGCTTCTTCTGTCTTTTTCTACCATTTAGATTAGAAAATTCAGGTTTGTGCTGCAGATCTGTCCTTGTGTAGGATTATGTGTAAGAAATGTAAATGATAGAAAATGGAGAAGTCAAATAACAGTAGAGGGAACAAATACACTGAGAATTTTACATTTTTGAAAAGCACATTGATGAAAAACTCTTAGAATTTTATAACGCAGGTTAGCTTCAAAGTAAATACTATCTGATTTGTTTCTGCAAGTAGCTATGTAGAAGCGGTAGGCATAACCAATGAGGGGACCAAGGGCTGTATTTATACAATTCAAACTCCTCTGAGAAAATGTGCTCAGCTTTCTGATTGCTCCCTGGTCTCTGTTATTGAAGTATAATGCATGTGCCTGGTGTTGTTGTTTGTAAAGCTGTCACGTTTTCTTTTTAAAAGTGTTGTCAGTTTCTAGGTCTTGGGGGAAATTTCAACCTACTGGAAGAAAATGGCAAGATTCTTTCTGAGCAATTTCTTTCTCCTGTAAGCAGCTGTTATAGCAGCCACTGGAATCTTGAGTGATAACAGTAGGAGGAAAGATGATTGTATAAGACTGGGCAGAAAGAAGCAGTTGTCCACGAGAGTCTGTTGAGATGGAGTCCATGCTGTGAAAAAAGTCCAAAGCAGCTGATCCACTAAGTTGAACACACAGTGTGAAATGGAAATGTTTTTGAACAGAGAAACTGAACCTGTTCTCTGGTGGAAAAAGACCTTCCTAAGATATAAATGTATGTAGAGAGCATTCTAGTATTCAGCCCCTGTAGGGCTTTGGCACCTCTGCTTATCACCTACTCATCCTTTGAGTGACAACTTGCAATTGGAGGAAAAAATACACAGTAGGTGGAATCACTGTACTGTGGGGACTACTGCTCTCTATTCTACATTATTATATTACTGTTTGCTCATTTGCCTTTGCTATCAATATGAGGCCTTGGCCTGCTTTCCTTTTTTTTTTTGCGTATGGGAATAAACAGGGTATGTGGTAGCATGCTCCTCTGCTGTGGAGAGGACCAGGTTGAGGTGAGGTTTTCAATGGAAGTATAGGTGACAGTGCTCAGCTTGCTGAAGGCTTCTTTGAGTCTTTGTCCATCTTTGCCATACCAGTCTTATTTCCAGATTTAAATTCTGATTTCTAGTCAGAGGCACATATTTAGGCAGCTGATTACTTCTAGTTTAATAAGGAGAGTTTTGAGTAACATCTTACTTTACTTTCTTTTGGGGTGGGGGGCTAATCACCACACATAAAATGGCAAGTGTAATGGAGGTTTGATGTTGTGTAATTTGATTACATTTCTTACTGCTTTGAATTTTTCCCAGAGCTGAAAGTGAAATGAATTTAACAGATACTAGACCATAATATATGGCACTCAATCAAATCATCAATGAAATTATGTGAATACTGAAAGAATAATAGGGAAGCAAATTTCAGAACTGCTAATCTTCCTTTCTACCATATTGAGATCAAGGCCAAGGCACTTTGATAGATCATAAGTAATGTGTTTCTAATTATATGTTGCGAATAGAAACTGTCTTAGTTTTCCAAAACACCATAAATAACCAGTTTTGAGGTTCTCTTTTCCTTTGTCTATGTATTTGTAATGATTGTCTTCATCTGAAGGTCCTTGTCCTCAGGTTTTAGCTTGGGATATTATTCTAGGATTTTACAAGTCTCATTCACTTCTCCTTCATTTTGTTCTATAACCAGTTTGACATGGCTAAACTTTTTTATTTCAAGCACCAGCAGTTCCTGTGACTTGCTTTTCCTTTAAAAGATGAGCTTCAATCTTTCATTAATTTAGCAAAAATAGCTGATTAATGTTCTAGCCTTGCTTAGCTGCCTCCTGAGGCAGAGCAAAATTTAGTAATGCTCTTACATTGGCTTTGCAAGTATAGTAGTGGAGAACTTTTTTAGCTGGCTTAACCTTTCCTATATTAAAAAACCTCTTCCTTTGCTGAAATCTTTTTATCCATGGAAGACTGACTTACAGGCTTTTTAAAAAGAAGTCATTTGTTTACCAACAGTCATTTTGCTTAAGAATTTTATGGAGCATTTTATAAATAGTTTCTGTCAGTTCAGAGATAAATAAAAATGGTCTTACGAGAAATTAAATTTGCACAAAAGAAAAGATGGTAATTGCTGCAAGATACTTTCTCCTAGCATTCATTATAGTCTTTGGAATTGATCTTTCTGCTGCTTTTTTTGTTCATTTAGCCTCTGGGGCATTCTGATACATGCAGATGACCAAATTTGTTGGGAGGTGTCCTTACTCATTCAAAGTCTCTTAATATTATTCTTGTGTCATTCTATATGCTGGGGGGTGGAAGAGGAAAAGAGAGGAGAGGCAAGGAGAATCCAGCCCCCTCTGCCTCTCTTGAGTATCAGTCCTTTCCTTAGCTTAAGCAGCTGTTTTATCACATTTAGAGTTTATGTTGGTTTTTATCACGTGAACAGTAGGAATCTAAATCAAGGCTGTTTTTATAGTATTTAAAACAAACAAACAAAAAAATCCAAAAACTTTCCCAAAGATGGTTTTAATTCAGAATGCCCTCAATAGTGAATGAGACTGATTATCTGAGGAAGATTAGCGTTGTTATCTACATGGGACCAGTGTGGAATTCCTGTAATAAATGCTTTTCAAGACATGTGTAGAGATGGGTGGTGAAGAAGCACTACAAAAAGGAGTGTCTGATAATGCAAACTTCTGACCATAGCAATCAGTAAGAAATTTGCCAGGTTACCATAAAAAAATTTTCCAACCTTTGCCATTAAATAGATATTCATTTTGAAATATTGTGTGTGCTCCTCTTCCTGACGTTCCTGCCAGTTTGGTGGGATGTGTGTTTCCTGTTGCAGCCTAATTGACCCATGTGGACAGAAATTGACTCTGCTGAAAAATGGTACTACTGACTACACAAATGACTGCTTAAAAATAATAATTAAAAAAAACTAAACTGAAGAGCAGTGTTTCTTTTTCAGTCCCTCAGTTTTAATCTCCTTGTAAGATACAACTTGTAATTAAAGGAGGGAAAAAACACCTTTCTGAATTCATGGCTTCTTAAATTAATGTCACTCATGAAGTGATCTTTCAACTTAACATCTGAGTATATCTCTCTTAGTCTACCAGCGTAAAGGTTTGTGATCCAGGCATAAGCAGCTATGACTAAGAGCTTCTTATTATTTCTTGCATGATGCTGGCTGGTTGGTTGGTATCTTGGTTGTCTTTTACTTTGTGTGTTCTAATGCATTTATTAGAAATCTTTTCCTTAATTTGTAATACTGATAGAGCCTTTTATCAAGGCTCTGTTTTAAAAACTACCAACACTGAGATTGCTTCTTGAATCTCCTCTTTGCCCTGCTTAATAATGATTAAAAAATCAATTTCTGGAGATCGTCAGTGCAAACAGCAGCTGATGTATATCAGTCTAGTAAAATTAAAAGAGATAAGGTGAAGTTTTTTACTAGCTGAAAAGGACAATCCTAACAAATCAACATTAAATTCTTGAGTTGCTAAGTTGAATTCTTTCAAAATGCATCTTTCCATTCTCCCTCTTTCCACAAGTTAGGCCAGATCATTCTTTGTCAAGCACTGCAGACACATCTTAGCTCTCTGAAGTTGGCCTGAGTTTCCTACTGAAATGAATTTCCTTGAGCATATGTATAATAAAATTTTGACAGTGTTTTACCAGGCCAGAAACTAAAATCTTTTCCGTTATTGCAGAATGATACACAACTAATACCAAGGCCCTGGAGTTCAGAGCTAACCCAGTTGCCATTTTAGTGGCATTTCTGAGCTTTGTACTGTTTATGCACTTTGCTTATAAAGATTTTAAATTCATGTTGCAAAGGTATCTATCAGTTTCTCCATCTGGCAGACAAAGTGAAAAGCTTAATGCAGTTCACAACATGGGTAGCAGGAGAGCTGGGAGTAAAATTTGAAATTTCTGATTTCCATTTTTCAATGGAGTATGAGTACGTAGTTGTTTAGCTGATCTGTTTTGCAGGTATAGTTTTGTTAGATTTTTAAGGTTTTGGTTTTTTTAATTTAACATTCTACAAAAGTATAGTGACCTCTTATAAGAAGATCTAAAGAGACTTTTTGATCCTTCTTATGCTTCTGCAACAGCTGGTTGCTTTGAAGTCCTATTTCCACAGCTGCAGCTGGTACTGTATGCAGTCTGTGTATTGACTGACACAAGTACATAGACAGTTGGGTCTGGTCATAAGTGAGATTTCTCTTATAGATGCATTTTTTGCAGGATTCAGCTTATATCATTTGCCTCAGGTCTTGTTAAATTAGAAAAGCTGGGTCTCCATTTAGACACAAACTCCATTGTTCTCTTGTAGCTGACCAACAGTCAGTAGGTGAATTATTTTACATTAAGCTCCTGAACCCCAAAATGGAGTTCATGATGGGAAAATTTATTTAAATTTTTTAAGTTTATCGTTGTTTCTGACAGAAATGATAAGTAGTATATTTTGATTGGCTAGATATGGTATATATTCAGAAGTAGTTATTTTTCCCTCCCAGAATTTACTGTGGGCACTTCCTAAACTTGTATATGTACAAGTTTAAAGTTACATGTACAACATCTAAGCCCCTAAGTTTTTTGCATACAATTCACAATGGAGCCATTGATAAACATGCTTTTAATAACTACTGTTTATTATTGCTGGTTATTTCCTGTAACTGTAGTGCTTTTCTAATGCACAAATACTGAATTATATTCCAAAAATCTGGTTAGTTATTTTCTGTATAGTATTACTCCCTTGTATACTACTGCAGAAATCTGCATTCTGCAGAGGTCATTGACAGAATTGGTGCTCTTTAAGCTAGTTCTTTGAGCTAGGTTTCTTCCTTAAAAAAAAGTCTGTGGAAACTAATGAATTCTAAGTGAAGTTCCCCCATTAAGCTGACATCTTGATGTGTACCACAAAATGTTTAATACAGTCAGTCTAATAGTTGTATTGTTTGGAGCATGCACTGAAAAGTTTCAGCCAGTGCTGTGCATGATAACACTAAAATATTAGTCTTCTGCCATAATGCTTATGTATTCAAAAAAAGATTTTGTGCTGAAGGCAAAAAATGTTTATTGGTTATAACTAAATAAAACATAATCTTGTCAAACATTAATATATTCTTAAGAAATTTCTGTTGAATAATTTATTCACAAAAGTACTTCAGGAAAAATGTCTTGCATGGAACCCCTATGGTTCTTTAATATCCATCACATATACATTATAAAAATTTTGACCTATTGCAGCATGAGCCTTTGCTTCTGATTCATGATTTTAAAGTTAAGGTTTTTTTCCAGAAATACTGCCCAGATGCTGTTACTTGTGCAAGAGCTTTTTTCCTCTGCCTGATAATGCTGAAAGGAACTTCTCGTGTTTTTATATTGTTATTTGCTCTAGTACATATAGAGGAGCAAATTAGTCAGTCTTAATGTGTTTTCAAGGCATAGTTTGTTGGCTTTGCAGATGTGAAGAAACCCTAAAACATTCATCCCATATGATAATAAAAGGTAGGTTTATGGCCATGTGATCTTTTTATCTGTCTCTGTAGGGCTGGGTATATGAAAGTAAATGAAAAGCCTTGTCTGGTATATGTGACATTTAGTCATTTAAAGAGGTACTATAATTCTGAAATAAATGCATTTGTTATTCTGGATTTTACAAATAGTGAAGTGGTGTTAGAGGATCATATAAAGTTGTCTTCTGCATTTTGAGAAGTGGATGAAGCTGGATCTTATGGGAAGAGCTCTACTACTTATAGTCTCTCCTAACCTAAAGCTCTGGTTAGTAAGAACCCATTTCTAATAGCAACTATGGGAGAAAGACTGTCTTCAGGTGCTGGTTGCCATGGAGCAGATATGTGTGCATGAAGGACATCAGTCCAGTAGAGACTTTATGGCTAAAAAAGTACATTTTCACTATTGCTTTATTATTTCAGATGTCTCGCTGATCTTGGCTGTGGGGAAAAAGAAAATAGTAAAGTTCTCTATGTGTATGTGATCAAGTGAAGATGAGTTCTGATTTAATTCTCATTGTTATAGATGGTGAACCAGAACCTGCTGATGGAAAAATTATGTTCAGGAAGCCCACTAAACGTTCATCAGAGAAGTTTTCAGGCCTCAATGTAAGTTCAAGTAAGAAGATGAAAGAGGCGAAGACAGCTAAAAGAGAAGCATCTACACCTCAGAGTGCAGCTAAGCAAATAAAAAATAGCAGTCTTCTCTCATTTGATGATGAAGAAAATGATGATTAGGAGTTGTTTGTATTTATATTTTACATACCGTTTTGGAGATCAGAGTAAGATTGAGCATTTTCTTAGAAATTGAGGGTTGTTGTCTGAGTCTTACTTTGTTACAGTCCAACTAGAGAAAGTTAGTATAAACTAGCAAGAGCCAAACTGAGCTCATTTTTTTTCATTCCAGATGGAACTGTATAAGCAGTATCTCATGTCTTTATTTTTAAAAGAGTTTTTTAAACATGTATGTCAAAGTTATTTGAGATCACAGATGAGCAACAAAATTCACTTGTACATATGCAGAGTCAATACATTTTCAATCAGTGCATTTTGAAATGTCCTTCTTTACTAAAATAGCATTTCTTCTCCATTTAGTGGCCCTATTTGATAGTTGTCTGTTTTTTCCTTGTTAATATTGACTTAGCATCCACAAGAAATGGACTGCATTGCTGTGGAGCACAGACTAAAGTCTTTTTGCCTCATATCTTAACAAAACTTTGCACTGAATTTTGCACATATGGTTTGGCAGATTAGCTCTTTTAAGAGCCCTTACAGTAAGTGAGCCTTCAGTTGCTAAAATCGCATAATGTTAATGCTGTCTTCAGTGAATGCAGCCCAAAAAGCACCAAGTTTATTTGAATTGATTGTGCTAGTAAGAGGTAAGGAATCTGATTCTAGTTGATTGTATCAGCTTCTACAAAAGAAAGATGTCTAAACTTTTGGAGATCGTACAGTTTGATCATCACACTGATGGGCTCAGTATTTTTTTAAGTATATTTCTTCAAGTCAGAAGTGTATATATACATGCATAATTATTTGGGATCTCTAACAGTTTATTTTAAAACCCATATTTTATCATTAAGCTGTGGAAAACTGTTTTGGTTTTTGTTACAGTAGGAAATTCTAAACAGGAAATCTAAGTCAAGAAATGTTATACCTGTGATAGGAAGCTTTAAAATTCTTCACTTGACCATGTACAATACATTGAAATAGACCATTTCTGTGTGATTTATGTAACAGCATGTACTGAAGCTCAAAATAACACTGAGAACTGATGGGACTGGGGAGAACAAAATGGTGGAAAGAGGACTAGTGACGTTGAAGTGGTTTGAAAGTATTGTGTTCTGCAATTGTATGTAAGCAAGACCTGAGACTGCTGCAGAATTATAGGATATGAGACTATGAAATCAGTTCTTCTGCTGTGTGACAGGATGTTCAAAATTATTCAGGCTGTAAAGCTTCGCTGAGGAGCAAATCTGAAGTTGCTGTATGAAACAGCTGTTTTTAGTTTGTTAACCTGGTATTAAACAATAAATTTTGTTTTCTATTTGTAGTCCAAATATATTTAAATTAAAATTTCAGGGCATAAAATGGGATTTTTGGAGTAGCCTGCTCTCAGATGACTCCAAAGCTCATAAGCCTCTTATGATAGCTACCTGTCTACATCGTAACTTCCTGCAGCGTAAGATCATATGTAAGTTTGTATATTATTTCACGCTAATTTCATGAGTGCACGTTGTCCCAGTTTTGAAAATAAATAGATATATTGTGGTTTCAGGAAATTAAAAGCAGACCTATAAGGGGATATTAAAGTTTTGAGGGGGCACTGGTCTGATGCTAGAATTGCCAGAGGTGCGGTATGATAACTTGACTAGAAAGCAAATCATATATAGGAAAAAGAAACATTGAATCAAAGGGTCCTAGGGATTAATCTTTCTGCTTATTTTCTATGGTAAAAACTTGTTTGAATATATTTTTTAAAAATTAAATATACCCATGGGAAATCCTGTAGAGTTACAGTATACTGAAGGAATATTTTGTGGTATTTCTGGGATAGAGTAAATATTCTGACTTGCTGATGCCCATCTGAAAGAATGAGTTAACATATGAGTGCTTACGTAAACTTTTCTGGTTCTGTTTGTCAGCACAAAAATACACTTGCCTACATTTTTTTCTCGCACAGCCTGAAAGCTCTTCACTTTAGCTGCAAGGCAGTTCCAGAGACATGGTTATCAAGGGGTAAATGCTTGCCAAGAATCAGAAGGAATTTAGATTTACCTTACAATTTGAGGGGGCCCTCCAAATACACAGCTTGTTTGGCACATTCAAAATGAGATTGATGTCTTGTTTGAACCCAGTCAGTAATTGCATTTAAACAAAATGTACTCTTTTTAGTGAAAGACCTTTGAGATTGAAGGTCAGTAAAAAAGAGGGTTATCCCAAAAGATTGGGTGCAGTACTTTTGCTTAATCATACTCCCTGCCCTGTGACTTCATGGCAGATGTCTGGAATGCAAATAAATTAATTGAGTTTGCTTGGAAATAATATAATGGAAGGCATGTTGTTCTTCAGGCCACACAGCAGGGAAAAGAAAGGTGGATACAGAAACCCAGTTTCTTTCCTTTATTCTATCTGTGATTTGTAGTGCTCTGACCAGGAGACCTTTGTATTCATTGTATTTCACTCCCGGTTCACTTAACAATAACTAATTGGATATATTTTATTAAGAGGTGTGAGTGATGCATGAAAGCATTTTAGTCAGGTAGTCATGTGAAAATTCAGTGTTCTTAATGTGACACACCAGGAAAATTATACACGCCATCAACTCCCTGTGGAACCTGTGACTAAAGAGAACAATTACTTGTTCATTTAGGAAAGAAATGTGAAACTGTCTTAAGTAATCACCTGTCTTAAGCAATGGGCCTTGGAAAAAATAATAATCGTAAGAACTTTCTAATAAAAGGGAAGCCAAAGTTGAGTGCATGGAACGTGGGGCTGGGCCTGGAATGGACAAATTTCCTGTCTTTTTCTCTCTTCCTTTTTCCCTTCTGTAGTGAGAAATACTGCCCCCCCCCCCCGTGAAGCTTGCTTGGCTAAGTGTGAGAGAAGTGCTGTGGAGGAGCAAGGTGGAAGTAGCTTAATCAGATTAGTAAGCTTTTTTAGCATAGTTAGTTTAGTCAGTCAGACGTAGCCTGTTACCTAATACGGTAATCTTGTACAGTTTTTATTAATAAAAGCTTTGAAATTTCCCAGCTCATTAGGTCTCCAGAACATTTATTGATGGCGGTGCTAGTTCTCACTATTTGTAGCTTAGTAGTAAGCTGGAACAAACCTGGTGAACCATTGTAGCATTGTAGCCATGGATGCTTATAGTGGAGGCTTTGTTATGTTACAGAGATCACAGAGCAATTCACCTTTCCTGATGATATCTAAGCAGGTTATTTCAGGGCAGGCCTGGTGCCTGCCGTCAAGGAATCAGATCAGTCTGTCTTCAGAAGAAATAGCATCGTTTCCTGAATGATAGGAATCAAAAATGATGCATTATTGAGATAGAAATTTCAAAGACATGGGACAGAGTGAGCAAGAATATGCAAGTGTGGGGAGCTGGCCTAGGAGTTCCTTCCCTTGGTTTCATCTTTAGCCTGTCTCATAAGATTATTCTTTTCATAAAATAAAAACAAATTTGTAGGGACTGCAAATGTTCATTTCATTGGCCTAAACAAGAACAGATGAGTGAGAATTCTATCCTGAGAAGTCTTTTGTCCAGCACTTTTCCAGGAAATATCATTTGGAGTCTCAAAGACTGTGTTTTGCAGATGCTCTGAGCACAAGAAGCCTGTATTTAGCCATTTTAATTATACATTACATGTTTTTAAAGTTTCATGATTGGGCTTAATGTAATTTTTTTTTTTTTACAGTGCTTCAGTATATAATCCTGTTTGGAAACTGTAGATTTATAATGAAGCAGGAAGTAGCAGTGTCATGGTTTTGATTGAGTGTTTCCCCCGTGCTGTGGTGTGTTAACTAAGTAATGCTTCACTTGGCTGTGTAGAGCCAATTGCATTCTCAAGGACATCAGGCATGTCTGAAGATGGGTCATTACCTTTGGTAAACCGTAAGAGGTGTGATATGCAGTCTCAGCGAGTGTTTGTCCATTGAAACCAGTTAATAACCTATAGCCCTTTCCCTTGGCAAGATGCCATAAATCAATCCTTTGTGCATTTGTCAGATGGAAAGGCTGGTATATCAGCTGCCTCTTCAGTATTGTTCCGCTATTCCCATTCCTGTGGTGAGGTGTTAATCTGCAAAAAGATTTTTTTATGTTGTAGAAATCCCCTTCCACTCCACTTCCCAAGAGCATTCCAGATGCAGCAATTACAAGGGTAAGAGAGAAACACCAAAAGTTTTGTATAAATGGCAGTAACTGCCTGTAGACCTCCTGAAGACTTTGAGAAGCAATAAAATCTCAGAGCCACCCCCTGGAAAATAACTTCTTCCTGAGGAAAGTGGATGGGAGCAGCATGGAAAATTACATGAGATTGAATTTTACAGCACTTTTTGCGCGACGTAAAGCAATAACTGACAAAGGCAGGTTTCCTCTGTAGGGAGATGTACAGCAAAGCAGCTTTGGTGCCATTTCGGTACATATGGCAAAGGATTCCTTTCCCTTGACTTGCATGGCAGTCCTCAGTACAATGCCTGTTAATAGATAAGGCCATGGGTAAGAGGGAGCTACCTTGTAATAGGCAGAAGTTATTAGAGGAAGTTGTTTTCAAGCCTCCATGGGGTAACAGTGATCACTGCGCACTTTTAGTTCTGATATCATAAAAGAGTTGTTCCCTTAGGGACAACATAGTAACAGCAAACTTTAAAAGGGCAGATTATAAAACTATAAGGAAAATGGTTAACAGCAGGCTGAAGGGCAAAGAGAAATACTTAAAAACCATAGAGATCTGCCTGGAGGCTATTTAAGAACATTGTATTAGAGGCACAGATGGTTTGTATACCTCTGAGCAAAAACATAGCGTACGAAGAAGAATGAAGCTCACAGGGTTACGTGGGAGAAAAGTGAGTATAGTAAGGCTGCAAATGCATCCCTTAAAAATGACAACTGTCTGAATGACAGACTAGGAATCATTGTCAGGAGAGTGGAAAGAGCTAGAAAGTGACAGTACTAAGAAAAAGGCTATGGCAGCTGCTGACTTTGGATCCCCAGGATAAAACACTGAAAACAGTGATTCTAATAAAGTGCTGAGCACTTGCCTTTGAAAACTGGGCTACTCCAGATGAGACTTCAGTAGAAAAATAGGAGAGCTCTTCATTTGATTTAGCTAGCACGAGACGAAATCTTGATAAAGACAAAGCAGTCCACAATATTAATATGTGAGTTGGCTAAATTTAAGAGTAAGGGGGATACTTGAATCAGCTACATAGTTTCTCTACACTAGGACCTTAATTTCACCTTATCTTAGATTCAGTGCCCAAAATACTGTTTTTAATCTTTGCTAAAGAATGTAGAGATAAAAAACCCCAAATACTCTAAAAAGTCTAAGTTTAGTAAAATCAAAAAGTCTACATTGGTCTGGAACAATTTTGGTTTGAGAGGGATGCTACCCGACAAGGATGTAATGAGGTTTGCAAAGCCTTTTTACACCAGCGTGCAATTAGACAATTTAAGCATTTTGTTGCCATATGTATAAGAACAGGAATATGCTGGTTATAAACTGAAAGAGGAATGAACATCTCAAGTATCTCATAGATGTCCCTGAAATCTGATGATATGTGCAAGAAAGTATCCTGGTGAAATCAGGAAAAGTTATTTTCTGGCTTAAGTATAAGGAAAGGCAGGAGAAGGCTAGAATAAATATTTTGGCAATATGAACATGATCCACACAGTCCCAGTGGGACTAAAGCCCTGGCATCTAGGTTGTTTTATTCTGCCCTGTTAAATTGAAACTAGCAATTCAGCTGCCTCAATCTCTCCTTTTCTCCCCTGACATGCCAACTATCTCTAGAGAAGAGATTAAGCATCGTTCTGATCAGTGCTGCAGCAGCAGCAGTTTTGTAATTTAAAGACTGCATAAAATTTATGAGCACTGAACAGAGCTTAAATCAATTTTATGATTTTCATAAATTGTAGCAGGCAGACCGTGTTTGTGAAAGCCAGTGATGTTTAAGCTGTTCATCCAGTGGACAACAACATTCAAAACAGGGATTTTCAGAAGCACCTATGGGAATTATGCATTCAAGTTTGATGGGAGTTAGAATATTTGTTCCTTTGAGCTACTTAATATTCCATTATTAATGTTTAATCCTGCCAAATTGCTTTAAATATTTGGTAAAAATCAAAATCAGAAGAAGGTCAAATTCAGAGCGATGTTTTAATTTCATTGCTATTCTGCTTAATGTGCTTATAAACAGGGAGTGGGAAACTTGTAATTCTAGTTCAGGTGAAATACCACTTTGGGACTTGAAGAATTAGCCTTTTTCTTAACATAGTATCTTCCTGGGTTGTAGTTGGGGCCCTATTACTGTGATGAACCTTGATCTCTCTGTCTGCTTGAGGCTGTACATGCAAATTACTCTGGCTGCTACAGAGAAGGATCTGCCAATAGAGCAGGAAGAGGATGAACAGCTGTTTCCTTGTGGCGTGTTTCAAGACTAAGATAAATATTATTCTATATATTATAGATATGAATAGAGATTGAACTTTACTGCCCAACTTGCAAACAAAGTGGGGCTAATAAAATACAGTTCCCATTTCATCCTATTTTGTGTATAATTTGGGCTTGAAAGAGCCCTCTGCTCACTGGGCATTATGCCCACCAGGATATGAATAGGTTGGAGACTTTCCATCGTACTGAGATACTTCTGAGTGTTTAATTTTCCACATTTTAAACTCCAACTCCTCTAAAAGAAATCATTGTGTTTCAAATTATTGTGGACTGAATATGCTAAACATGGTATTAATGCAAAGAACCATTATTGAATTCCTCTATTCTGTATGGGCAGCCTGGGCTAAGTTCTTTTCTGATGTTACTTCATTGCTTTCAGTGAAATGACACTGATAAATACATTAGCTCCTTACTAGTCTTGATAAAGTTAAAGTTCAAGGAAGTTGTGTTGAACTCTCCTGGATCTTGCCACTGAATTCCTAGAGTCAACAATAAATATAAACGATGAGAGTGACTGACTCAGCAGTACTTCTTCTGCAGGAAGGGATCTGTGACTACCATGAATTAAAAACTGAACACAGGCCACTATGTGATGAAAGCTAATGTAATTTGGGCTCTATGAATAGATGTGTCATGGTGAAGAAATGTGAAGTAATCCTACACTAATTGTTCTCTGCTCCAGACCTTAGCTGGAGTAATGTGTCTACTTTTGTGCACTATACCTCAAAAAAGAAAGATGTAGACCAATTGGACAGTTCAGCAGAAAGTATTGGTATTGATCAGAAGTCTAGAAAACGTGACCTTTCAGGATAGACTGAAGGAAGTGGGATTATGCATCTAGAGAAAGGAGATGCAGAGGAGGGAAGATGAATGTGATAACAATCTTCAAGTATGTAAAGCTTGCTGCAAAGAGGAAAGTAATAAATTGTTCTCTGTGTCCAGTGGGAATAGAAAAACAACTAATGGATTTAAATTGCAGCAAAGGAGATTTAAAGACGACATTAGGACAGGCTTTCTAGCTGTGACACTGGTGAAGCACTGAAACAGATTGCCTGGGGAGGTTGTGGGATCTTCATTGCTAGGGGTTTTTAAGAACAGGTTAGACAAACATCTGTCAGGAATGATTTGGGTATAATTGATCTTGCCTGAGGCCAGAGGGCTGGACTAGATGACCTTGCAAGGTCCCTTCCAGCCTTATTTTCTATGGTTCTCTGATTAGAAAGGCTGATGTGATATTCTTAGGACCTTAGCATTCCTTTACAAGCAAAAATGTGCAATAGTAATACCAAAAGTCAGATATAAACTGACAATATCTGGAAAAAATCAAAGCTTAAGGTTGATATCGCACACTTAACACTTGTATGTATATAATAAAATTGCAGTTGTTCAAACACTGAATACTTGGAGGTTACACAACTAAGTCCTTTGTGACCAAACCCTGATCTTTTTAATAGCAGGAGAGTCTGTTTCTTCTAAGACATATTAACTTTACATATTGCAACTTCCATTTTTTTCACTTCAAAAAGTAGCATGTCTTGTTTTTTAGCATCTAGCGTATTCCAGGTGGGGTCACTCATTTCCTATGTCATCACACATTTGGCCACATGCTACGCTTTTGCTCACTTACTCCCAGTCCAATTTATCATGATGCTAGTGCTCAGTTTCACAACGTGGCTGTGTTTAAATCACTGATATCACTGTTAATGCATGTGGTACCTTTCTCTCCATTCTCAGACACTATATTCCTCCTGCTGCTTTCTGCTCACATGTTCTTTTATTCCTGTTGATAACTTTCATTTTCATCTGCCTTTTGCTGCTTTCCCTTCAAGCTGTGCTTACGTTACAAACCACAGTTCAGCAGTTTAGCAATTGGATTCCGTCCAAGTATTACCAAATGCAACATCTTTTAATATCAGACAGAGCAGCTTGAATTTTTTTCATCAGAGTATTGTAAAAGATACACTGGCATGTTCTTTGTGCAAATGCCAAAAAAAAAAAAGTTTAACAAAAGAAGGGGGGTGTGAAGCAAGCTGAAATATCTACATTCCCAGAATTTAATAATTTCCCTGGTTTCAGGTTTTAGTTCATGACCCAGCTGCTGGTTTATGTGACTCGGTGGAACTATGCCAGTTTAGCAAAGCCAAGTATTTGGCACTGTCACCTTTGCGATTGGCGGTACCTTACTGTTCAGAGACTTGCACTTCATATGTTTTGGAGATAAACGAAGGACAAACTACACAGATATAGTGGTCTGTGCAGATAGCGGCTACCTTCCTTGTCTTCGTTGTGCATTCTTTGTGCACATTCCCCAGCTTCTGCTGTGTCTGTATATGTGGGGGGATAAAGTACACCTCCACTTAGGAGCTTGCACAGGACCCATGTATCTCTTAAGCTGCAACTTAAGATGCATTGGCTTAGCACAGGCATTTGCTTGAGGACAAATTTCCCCCACGTTACTTGTTTCTACTCTGTACTTTGCTTTACTCAAAACATTCATTTTCTCTCCCCTGTGGGTACAGTATGTGGGAAGGGATCACTTGACCTTGAAATGTAGTTTCATTTATTTTGCCTGTTGGTTCATGTGGAGATTAAGAGGAGGGTAAGCCTTATTATTCAGATACAGCAGTGGGGATCATTTTCTGCTTGTCACAAATTTTCTGTGTAATACTGTTTCTTAAAGTCTTGTTTTCCCATATTGGCAGTTTGCCATGTGCCATAACATGAAGAGAATAATACTTTTTTCCTATCACTTTTGAGTCTAATTTACCTTTCTACAGTACAGTGGCAAACTTTTTTGGATTCAGAGTGCCCCAGTGCATTTTTTGTGCCTTTTGGGCCATTTGCTCACTAGTTCTTCCTCCCTCCTACAGCCCCAGCAGGGAGGCTAGTAGTACCCAGGAGTTCCCCCGGGTGGGGAAGGAAGGAGCCTGTTCACTGCACCTCCAGTCACCACCTGAAGGGAGCAGAACCACAGTGAGCGTTTGCCATGCCAGCCTGTTTCTCCAGCTCGGAGAGGTAAAGTGTTTGCATGCTATCCCACCTCTGCAAACCTTCTGTGTTTCCCTCTTTGGCCTCCCAGCATAGGGTTAGCACAGACAGAGACTGAAAGTGATTGTGAATTGCGCTCCACCGTTCTCCCAGCTCCTTTGCACCCAGACCTTTTCCTTGCAAGGAGTTTGAAGAGATCATTTTGGCTGCATCATGAGATGCTCAAGGCTGGATTTGGGGTTTAAGTGAGTTAGGGACTTTTATGTCAGGATGCTAGCCTTATTAAGGCACCTTGTGGTGTTTGAGAGTCTGTGTAGGCTCTAAAATGTTAAATGTTCCAAAACTTATGCTTTTATGTCAGATTTGGACTTCAGTGCAATTTTTCAATAACATGTACAAATACATACCCTGAATCTCTTTTACTGTGTGGTTTAAAAAGCCAGTTCTTGGGCGATGGTTCAAAGGGACCAGTCCTTTATTACGAGTTTACTTGGCATCAACCACAGAGAAATCCAAATCTGTGCTACAGGCTCTGGGGTGCTACTGTAGTACAAAAAAAATTTGTAAATGAATAAGAGATCATATTTTTAAATCAATTTTATTCACCATGCAGCAATTACTGAAATGGTTGCAGCTATCACTGAGGACTAAGCGTATAAAATGCTTCAAGATACAGAATTGGATTCTGTAAATATATAATTCTTTTATCAATAATTCTTATAAGCAGGCTTCTTTCTACACTATCCCTTTTGCCAAAACTCTCCCCTCTATTATATACTGAGCTCATTTCCCTTCTGGATAGCTGTGGATTTGTTGGTATACAAATTAATTTTGTTATTGACTAGAATGAACATTTAGACGGTAAGAATGGCATTGCTATTCATACCTAAAGCTAATCAATACAGCTACAGAGGAATAAATATTTTCTGAGTAAGAATCCTATCTAGCCGTAATTCATTTTTCTAAAACCCGTAGGCGGTAGCATTTGAATCTTTCCTCCTATTGTTACCAAAGAAGGTTCATGAGAAACTTCAGTCCTAGTTTTACCTCTTGCCTTGCTGCAGCCTAGAAGTCAGTGACTCATAACAACCTATGCCTACTGTTTGATCGCAGTGACAACCATCATTTGTCCATCATCACCTTATGACACCAAACACACTGGAGGAGAAATAAATCCCTACTTGGAAGTGGCTTGACATCTGCTTGGAAATTCCAGACTGGTTTGTGGCTACAGGGTTTAAGAGAAAGGATGTGAGAAGGTATATGGTGATGTAGGGTGATTTACATCAGTCTAGGGTTCGTCTGCAAAACGTTATTCGTCTGCAAAAATGTTATTAACACATAAAAGAGCACAGGAAAGGGGGAAGAATAGCAAGAAAGGTAAGAGTAGGATGGGAATTAAAGTGGTGGGGTTTACTTGATTCCTGGCACATACCACCAATGAGTTCCAGTTATTCCTGAAAATTTTTAGTAGTATTCATGCCATTTCAGGGTTTTCTTGCTCAAAGACACACAAGAGATTTGCACTCACTTGTAGCCAGATTCTGCCTTAATTTACACTTGAAATCAGCTGGGAGCTGACAAAATGTCAGAACAAAATTTTGCTTTGCTTCAGTGGGCTGATTCGTTAACAGGATTTGCTAAGAAAATGTTGGACTGATAGGGAGAAGACTGTCAGGTGCGCAGCCAGTGCCATGCAGCAGCACAGTGCTAGTGAGCCAAAGCGCTCCTGAGATCTGAGCAAACACCTCTGCGCAGCATGGAGGTGATTTGGGGCTGGGGCTCCCTTGTGCTGTGGAGACTCCGTGCCCTCTGATTTTTTCGGAAAAGCAGGCTGAGCGTTGTGCGTGAAGGGCAGTGTCACAGGACGTTAGGATGCCTGTCCCTAGCAGAAGAAAACGGTGACCCTGGCGCTCCAGCTGTTTTACTGCAGTGTGCTGGAGAAACGGAGCATGCACAATAAGTCAGTCTCTCAAATCTTTAGCGAGAAACTCTTCAATGCAATCTACAGCTCTGTGTTTTTACTTGGCTGCCAGCGCCTTTGCTTTGGCCGCTTGAAGGTGTCAGTAGCGCAGCTCAGCTCCACGGAGAGATCGCGATCCAGGCCACAGGCAGGCGGGGCATGCCTTGGGCGGCATGGAGATAAACGTACGGGGCGCTGCACCGGGTGTTTGGGGCAGAGGAGGAGGGAGTCCCGGCAAGTTTCGGGAGAGGTCCATCCCGGAGAGCGGCTGTCCCGGGCCTCCGTGGGCAGGTGAACGCGGCGGAGGTGCTTCCTCCCTTCGTGCCGCTGCTCAGCGCCTGCCGCTGGGGTCGGGAACTGGCACCACTCTCTGCCTCTTCCACCGCATCTCCCGCCTGAGACCTTTGGTCCAAAGGCCAAGGCCTGGGTTTGCCTTGCAGTGCACAGCTGAGCGCCTGCCCCCTCCCAGAGCAAAGCGCCGCGGCCGAGGCTTGCTGCCCAGCGAAGCCCGCCGGCGTCACCGAGGAGGGGGAGCGGCCCGCCGCCTCGGGGACCCAGCTCCCCTCCGCGAAAGGATCCCGCTAACAAACGCAATGACTTCGAATAACCCACCCCCGCGGCCGCGCGCGCCCCTCGGGGCCGGGCCGGGGCAGCGGCGCTGCGGCGGGGCGGCGGCCGCCAGGGGGCAGCAGCGCCGCAGGCAGCGCCGCCATGGCCCGGCCCGGCGCGCCGCGCTCGCCTCCGTGGCGCTGGCGGGGCCGTGTTTGTTTTTCGAGGGATTATATGTGGCTTTCCCGTTTCTGAAAGGCCTCTAACATCTGGCATTCAAAGAATATAATCGCCCCGGACGATCAGCGCCGGTGCGGGCTCGCATTAAAAGCGGCGCCCCCCCCCCCTTTCGTCGCGGCGGGGGGCGGCGGGGCCCGGCCGCGGCGCAGGGCTGGGGGCTCCCCCCGCCCTCCCTCCCTCCCTCTGCTCTGTCTCTCCCGCTTCCCTCCCTCCCTCCCGACATATCTGCGGTAGCACCTGCTGCTCGGGGGTTTGTTTAATTTGAAAGGAACGAGGAACAAAGTGCTGCGCGGGGCGAGATAAAGCGCTGTCAGCCGCCTCTGAAAACGGCCTTGCTCTGCTTAGCGCTGTCGCTGCCTGCCAGGATTCGGCGAAACGAGACCCCCGGCGGCCTCCCCGGCGCCTGCTGCGTGCCCCGCTCCCGCTCCCGCTCCCGCTCCCGCTCCCTCGGGCGCCGGTGCATGCCGTGGCGGGGGCGCGGGGCCGCGGGCAGAGGGGGACGAGGCCGGCGGGGGGACGAGGCCGACCGGGGGATGAGCCAGCCAGGGGGGAAAGGGCGGTTGGGGGATGAGGTGGGCCAGGAGATGAGCCAGGCCGGGGGACGAGGCCGGCGGGAGGATGAGCCAGCTGGGGGACGAAGGCAGCTGGAGGACAAGGCGGGTGGCGGATGAGGCCAGTGGGGGCATGAGCCAGGCCAGGGGGACAAGGGTGGTTGGGGGATGAGCTGGGCCAGGAGATGAACCAGGCTGGGAGACGAGGGTGGCCGGGGGGACGAGGCAGGCTGGCCTCGCGTGTGCCACCACCCTGCATCGGACCTCCCACGTGCCCATGTGAATCAAAGGAGCCTTAAAATGCAGGGAAGAAAACACCTACCGGAAAAAAATTCCCTTTTTCAGCATAGGCTGCTGGTTATGGGCTCTATCTTGCGATCATTATATGCGGTGGTAAAAGCTTATTCATGTGAAAAGTCTCCGCTGACTTCAGTGACAACCTCTGTAACCAGGCCTCAGTGTAAAAAGGCATAATCCAATTCTGTTTTTTTTAGCGTCTAAAATTTAATACTGTGAGTGTCTAAATCCTGTAAATTCTCTTTGATTGGGCTGGCTCTATTTGCAGCACTTGACCTGCCATCTATTAATATTATTTATAATTTCCCTCCCAGCACAGATGTGCCCAGAACTTTATTAAGCAAAACAAACTGGAGTTAAATATCTAGGCTGAAGTGCAATTTGTAATGCAAAAGGAGAGGCTCTAATAAAATGTGATTTACAATATATCATAAAGAGCAGAAGAGTTCAGATCAATTGATCGATATTTGTGGAACTGCAAAGTAAAATTTCCAACTACTGGCTGTTTGATACAAGGATATTTAATCATTGGACTTTGTATACATACACAAAGCCTGTATGCATGGGTAATGTCTTAGAAAGGCACTGTGGGCTGAAGAAATTAAAGTCAGTCTGCAGGGGAGGTAGGCTGACCAGTGTCTCTGAATCTGACCTGTTATAGGAAGATAGGATCCATACACACATTAGGTGATGAAACTTGTACAATATGATGGGACAGGAGCACATTTCAATGGATGTGCCATTTGATAGCTGCGTGGCACCCACAGCTCTGCCCTGAGTACCCGTACCCTCCTTTGTGAAGTGAGGACAGTAAGATTGTTCTATTTATAAAACATTATAAAACCTGCTAGTGAGTATTTTGACATACTGTTTCCCCTTGGTTTTGTAATTGTATTTTCTTAAATGGAAGTGGGAAGCAACTGAGCTTCTGAGACAAATGCTTAGGAACATAGACATATGTGGAAAGCAAGTCTATGTCCACAAGATGCATCTTTCCTTCTTAAACAACAAATTTCATAACCTTGAATGCTTTTCAGAGACCTTCGTGGACTGAACTGAATAAAACCAATGGATGAACAAGCCATTTGGTTTCTCAGGCAAATACATAGATCAGAATTGGCTGCTGCAGTCCTACGACCTGTGCTCCTCTCCTTGTTCTGTACTTGCTGCCTCCACCTTTCCTAGTCCCACCAAGACAGCATTGTGCCACATGCCAGAGAGCAGAAGAACATGATCTGCCTCCAGACACCTTTATTCTGTCCCATCTTCATTTCCCTGCTTCTGGGAAGCACCATTTCTGCCTATCCTCTCTCTCTTCATCTGTGAAAGGGAGAGATAGAAGTAAGCCAGACACCAGGGTTGCACAGCTATGACTGATCATTACTCCTCAAGAAGGATGGGACCTGTGGGAGCAGCTATGCCGTTGCCACCGAGCCACCACAGGCCAGGGATGAAGCTGTGGCCACTGCGGAGAGATCCAGAGTGTCTGTCTCATTTAAAGCTGCAGTTTTGCCTCTCTTCTTTCTTTGCCAGTCTAGATGGTTGCTCACTTTGCTTAAGCCTCAAGTTAGCCCTGTTTGTACCCCACAGTGATGACAAGAAATTCCTAAGTGCTTATCTTGCTACAAATAAATGAATATTATAATGAATAAATATCTATTAAGAATTACAACAAATTATTGTTACTAATAATTAGATTGGGAACCCCATCTGCAGTGCAGCTGACCAGGCTTAGCTTCACTTCACTTTGGCAGCTGTGTCCACACTGTCCTGAGGTGAATCTAAAGTTCCCGTTTGCCTGTCAGGCAGATGGTGAGCCTGCAAGCGTAACTCTTTGAAGCCAGGCCTCTTTACATGGCTGAGCACATCCAACATGCTCATGTGCCACCAGACATACATGGGGAGGCAGGTCATAAATGATCTGTGAGGGCAATGGAGATCCCTGTAACTCAAACCACTCCAGAGGCTGCTCTTTCAGAGAGGAAGGGGTGAAACCAGAGAGGCTGTTTACTCCATGTGAAATAAAGGTTTAAAAGTGCAGGCATCCTGTTCTAATCTGTAAAGAAGGAGACTGTTAGTTGTATCGTGGATATTGCTCTATTTCAGGAAGTCCGAATGTGGGGCAGTTGTCCCCCCTCCCAGTGGGGGATCACAAACAGGTGCCAGGGTTTTATGGCCACTGGGGCCTTCTTGGATTACCAAGCAGGTGGGGGAATCCCTTCCCGCTCCTGCCTAGCTGGGAAGGGAATTCCAGGGGGTTCCTGGTATGGAAAAGGCTGACAAGCATGGCTCTGCTCTATTTATAGCATCACGACGAGGCAATACTAGAGGTGCAGATGATGGAGAGCACTTTCCGCCCCCCTTCTTCCTCCAGGAAACACTTTTAACTATGTTCTTTGCACCCAGTTTTAGCGCTCGGGAGTATTGAAAGCTCAAGAGCCCCCAGTACTTAAACAAAAAATCAAATAAAGAAAGAGTGAGAGAAGATTGATTCAGTTCCCTGTATAACAACTGCCATCCTTCAAGCTCCAGGATAAGCGTATGCAGAATGAGACCCTTCAGTGGAACACACACTTTGAATTTCAAGCCCAAACTTCTCCCACCATATGCAAAGATGTTGCCAGCACACTGATCCTTGTCATCACATCTGCTTGATCAAAGTGTTCCTGGACAGAAAGTGGGGGTTGCGATTGCCAAGCAGAAAAAAATAGTAGCTGTATGCCTCATCCAAGCCTGTTGTTGCTCTTATGGCTGCACTCGCAATAGGGGCCGCCTTTGCCTGCAGAGCCAGTATTTAACACCTTTGTTTATAAAAGCTGGAGATAACCTCCTCTGCAGGAGGAGAAAAGCGGGAGTCTCTCCTAGCTTATTCAAACAGAGCCCCAAGGTTTCTGAAGAATATGCAGCCAGCCTTGTCCAGGAATTAATATTCCCTCTGTCCCTTACCTATTTGTCAAAACCTAATTTTGTTTAATGAGGTTTTTAAATCCATGTACTCTTCTCCACACCCCTTCTCCTCCACCCTGAGGTAGTTCTTTCCTGGACTTTGCAGTGGCAAAATGTATCAGTGGATTTAAAACAACGAAACAGGTATTTTACATGTAATTAATTTAGTGATTTGCTCAGCTGCTGACTCACGTGCATAACCTCAATTAACATTAATGGGAGTTATGTAGGCATGTCAAGGCCAGAATAGACCCCTAATAATCTAACATGGAATGTTATTACATTACTGCTGTAATTATATCCTGCACACATATCATTTCTACTTTGCTTCATGAACTGCTTTTCAAATACTGTGGCCAGTCATCTATTATGCTGTATGCATTAATGCTGGGGTTACAGTAAGCGTTAGCATCTGTTCTCCATTGGTCTGCTGCCTGTCCATGAAGGATGCTTGTAACTAAATAAGTAACTAGCCAGTTAGTGATTTGCAAAGCTACAAGTTTCATTTTTGAAGGTGATATTGGGAGCCAGAAAAAATCTTAAAAACAACAAACCTCGGCAGAACTGCATGTCATCTCTCCCTCAGCATTTTATTTTTATTTACTCTTTGTTGCAATCTGAGCAAGCATGGTTGGGACACCTTTAGCCTCATGCTCCAAGAAAGCTGAGGATACGTGAATCAAACCTCTCAAAGAGGTGCAGAAACAGTTCTATAATTTTGAAGAGTTTTAGTCATTTTAAAACTCTTCCTCTTGGGCACAGTTGGTGGAGGAGGGAGCAGAAGAGTCCTGTCTTGGTACACCAGTTGGATTTTACTAGAGTCTAAAACAATTGAGAAAAACAAACAGTAGTTAACCTATATAAATAGCAATTTCCAGGTGATCAGGTTTAACACCAGTGCTGCTCACTCTGTCTTTATTTTTTTCCAGTGAAATTTGTTGTATACGGACAACCACTTTCCAGTTTTGTCTATGGGATATATCCTACCTTTGTGTGTGTACCACCATCCTCTGAGTCACCACACATATTTAAGGTTTTTTGTGCTGAGGCTCTCCCTTGCAGTTTTGCAGAAGTTAAGGCCTGCTATTTCTGTGTAGATGGACTACTGTTCAAACCTGCATATTTACAGCAGCATGTCGTATCCCTGTAACTAATTGTCAGCTCCCTGGGGCCGTATTGCCTTGACAGTCGTAACCAGGACCTTGGATGTGATGGTGCTGTGAACCATAGGTACGCACAGTACCTATGTCTGCACCTTTAAAGCCTCACGCAGCTAAGCCAAGAAGTTCAGATTACCTTGGCAATTAAGGGATAGCAAGAAGCAGAGAATCCCTAATGCGGACTGACAACATGGCACTACTAGATGAAAAGGGAAAAAAAAGAAGCACTTGGAAAAACTGAAACACTGTGAAATAGCCAAAGCCCCCAAGTTAACACACTTTTAAAATGCCTGCCATCAGACAGGCAACATGTTCCAGACCGAAGGTGCTGACTGGTATCAATGTCTGCTAATCTATTAGAAAGGAATTTGGTTTCCTACTTCTATTTGTGTAGACCCTAATGTTTGTTAAAATGTTTGCTAAAACAGAGCTCTGTTTCCAAGGTAACAGCTACCTAACTTTATTACTAAAACTGCACTAATTCAAGCAGGGATCTGAACAAACAGACTCATGTTAATTTCAAGCTCCATTAAAAACACGAGGAAAAATAATCAATGTTTGCCAGATGGAAAAAGAAAAGGAATCAATGGAGAAATTTTATTTTCAACCCTTTAAATGGGGTTTTGTAAACAACAGAGGTCAAAGAAGTAAAATTGCACAAGAGGTGTATGCAGCATCCTTGTAAGCTGTACTGTAAACAGGAGAACAAAAAGATTCGGTGATAACGTAAGAATAATCATTAGGGCTGCAAAACCCTGTTGCCTTGAGAAACAGAGGCGCCGAGGTGGAATGGCCTGTCTCGAGCCACGTGCAGTCAGATCTCCCCATAGCACCTTGTCCCGTGCCCCCAGGCTGTGACTCCTGAGCGATGACCAAGAGCCGTGCAGAAAAGCAGAGGTGTGATGCTATCGTGTCCTGCTTTATTCCCACCAGTGTGGGTGACAACAGCTGTGCATGTGTTACAGCCGGGGCACTAACATTTGCTAGCAACCGCCGTACAAACACTCCAGGGATCCTGGTTATGTAGGCTGATTCCTCATACACGCCAAAGCCCATGCTGCCCCTATTTTCCCTGCTCTCGTTACGCTTGCCGGCAGAAGCGCAGGTATACCAGCACGTGCTGCCGGCACAGTTGCGATCTGCTGTGTAGGCACAGCCGGAGGCATGCTGGCATGGTGACAGCTGTGACTATCCGGTGACATGCGCCTTTCAAAGGGGTGCTGGGGATGGCATATCACTTGCGGTTGAGGCCCCAGATAAGCATTCGGGAGATCTGAGTCCACCTCGTGACTGCTCTGATCCTCTGTGCTATCCTCCCCAGCTGCACAACGGGGTTCAGAGTTCCCCATTTCCCAATGCCTTTTTGAGGCTAAATCCATTATTATGGGCAACTCCTTGGAAGGCAGTAAGGCTTGGAGAGCTCAGAGCAAGCTGTTTTGAAATCCGAACTTTCCATGGTAATTTAGCCATTGGCTCTTCATGCTTTACAGGATATTTATTAGATCCCAGAAGCCCTGGTTCCTTTCTTTTCGATGAAGGCTGTATAGGCATTTCCATTGAAAGTGTTAGGAAATGATTTTCATAAGGTATAACAATAATATCTCCTCTTCACTGGGCCATATCTTTTCCAATTTGTCACTGTTAATAAATATTCTCATTTCCAAAGTCTGGCTGGGGGAGAGAGAGGGATAGAGAGAGAGAGAGAGAATTTTTCTGCCCCCTGCACTAGTGTGTTCCCATAAACAAAATAGCATTTTCTTGTTTAACAGAGTGAAAATAAGTGACCCTAAGCTGAAATGCCTTCAGTGCAGGTAGTGAGAGATCCTGATAGAATTCAGTTGTACAAGATCCGAGTTATTTCATGATTGTCAGCAATGGGATGTCTCACACCTTTCTCTGAAATAGTTGCTACTGGCCACTGTGAGAGACAATCCCCTGGACGAATGAAATCTTAGATAGGTATGTGATAATAGATTTTGCTTTTCTGACTACAAAACAATGAAGGTAATGTCAATTTCCTGCCCTTAGACAGAGCTCTGCCATGTGAATAACATCATCTAACTCAATACGGCTATCCAAAAAAAAATCATAGGGAAGAGAGTATGTGGTTAGTGCTTACACCCCGAGTTTCTAGTATTTAGCCTTTATTTTCTTTGTACCTGTAAAGAAAAATCTGAGAATGGGAAGATGAAAGGCAAAATCTCCAGTGTGCCTTCGAATGGCTTTATATAGTAGAGTTCGGCACAAGTCTGTTGGGCATGCACTGATAAGGCCTATCCAGTAATGAAACTGTGCAAATGAGACAAAATAATCTACTGCACAGTGCAGTAAATTATTTATTGTTATCCTTGTAAGGATAACTAATGATTGCAATCCCTTTACAACACAATAAAAGATATAGCCAAGTGCAGCAGTCCTCTGAAAGAAGGGACTGATGACAACACAAGTCTCTGGCAACATTTGAGATGATTTTTGTCAGGGCAGCTGGTTTCTCCAGTCATTTGTCGTTTGAAGAGGCATCCTCTGTTGAAATGGCACATTATACTCACTTTCCTCTCCTCCTCTCCCCCTTCTCCAGCTACCTCACTGGTATTATATTGTTTGCCCTATATTCTAAATGGTATTTACTTTAAATCTTCTTTGATTCAGTTGCTTCACCTTGGCATCCCATCAGCTGGCAAACAAAACTAATGAAGTGAAGGGAACGTAGTTAAGTTGATATCTGAAATGCACACAAATCCCTCATGCTGTGGCAACAACAAAATGAATAACAAACACACTGCGTGAAAATCCTCTTAAGTTCCTTTTTTTCAATTCCAGCCTTGCATACAACAGGGGGAACATCTTAAAAAATAATCCTCTAATATTCCTGAACTAACAGCATTGGCATGAGGTACAGGAGGGTCCTCTTATTCTTCTCTGCATATCTCCAGACAATCACAGCAGCTGCTAGTAAATGGCTGCAAGGGGGCTGGGAGAGGGAGAACGAGAAGAAAAAAGGGAAATGGAAAGACTCGTAGGTGGCCTTGTCTCTGCCAAAGCTAAATATTTTCATTGGAGCTTTTTCCATTCAACAATTGGCAGCTTTATCCAGAGGCCTTAAACACACATAAAAATTCTTGCTGTTCTAAGAGTGGCTGTTAATGGAATACAGCACTATCTGTTAAGGTACATGAGTGAATAGCTGTTTAATAATAGAATTGTTTTCTCCCAAGGTGCCTTTCTTCTTTCTTTTCTTTTAAATTCTTGCCTGCTGGGTCTGCCTTTGCCCTAGAAATTAAACCTTGGTACTTTCTTATGCAAGATTTATGCCAGAAACTTTGGCTGGTATTTCATTGTCAGTCAGGGTGTGATTCTGCTGTGACATTTCTAGCTATATTTTTATGGCAGCTGCAGTTATACCAACATCAACTATGAAAACAAACATTTTTTTCTCTGACAGAGTTCATTTACTTCAATGAACTAGAGTAAAAGGTGCACTAGCCAAAGCACTTTGGCTGCTTTTACTTATATCTACCCTAGAGAGCTTTGCTAGGACAGATATAGCTGGCTTGTCAGTAGTTCAAATGCGGTGTGTGTGTGAGTATGTGGAGACTAGTTGAGGTGCAAAGTGAATAGTCTCAGAAGATAGAAAGAAAAAAAAAGAGTTCTGATATGCAACCTATTCTTCTGGTATTTGGGTAAAAAAGCGCACAGTGATGAAGTTTCGAGAAGACTTAGCGTGGCATCTGGACAGGTACAAGTCCACTTGAAGTGCCCCAGCTCATGTTGTCTGCTGGATTCAGTGGAGGTGGCTGTAGAGGTTGCTTACTCTGCCTGCCCACCTCAGCTTGCGGCCAGAGCTGCCTGCCGTCAGAGGCAGACTGTGCTGGAATGGGGGCCCTGGTCGCGCCTCAGCTCTCCCAGGTTACAGCCCACCCTCTTAATTTCCTTCAGAGAAATTCTTCCCAACAAAGGCTTTATCTGTAACACTCATGCTAAAGCTCTCATTTTCATTGTCAAAGTTTCCAGCCTGCTCTGTACTTTTCAAAACTGTATTGGAAGGGTGGACAGAGCCAACAGGAAGAGTATGATTAAACCAGAAAGCAGTTTGATAGCCACAGTCAGTCCTGCAATCGGCAAGGACAATTATCCATGGAGCTGGAGTCCCTAGTGTTGATAATCATGGCCAGTGGCTCTTTTCGTCCCCCACCTCCAGCCTTAATGAAGGAAGAGCCCACAAAAATCCTGGTGAAGAAAAATGAGGGACACAGGAGGGAAGGAGGGACAGAAGATAGGCAGACCCCACCCAGGTGCTGTGGCAGGAAGGATCCTGGTGAAGCAGAGGGAAACGCAGGGGAACGGAGGCGCGCAGAGCCTCCAGCGCATGGGAGACCCTGAGAGAGGAGGGAATGGGAGCCTGTAATCATTGGGCTCCCATACTCACGAAGTAAGCCTCAGCCTCCCTCATTTACTCACTTCTTAAAGGTACCTTTTCTCCTTCTCAGAAGAGGCTGAGAAGCGATGCTGGCACACCAGGACTGTCCAGCTGCAATTCCTTTTCCACTGGAAACTTCAGTTTCCTGGGAGCGTCTCCTGTTTCCCTTTTTCCTCCCTGGCACATAGCCTTTGCGTTTTTAAATATTGATGCCTTCTCATGCCATGAGATTCTCCACCACTTGAATTTCTTTGGCCTTATATGTTGTTTTCTCTTCAGTGCTTGCTTTCAACCTCTCTGGACCCAGGAGGAGGGAGATGGGGGGGAGGCTGATGTAAATTAACCAGCTAGTGTAAATCCGTATAGCTCCACCGACTACAATGAAGCTGCACTGAATTACCGTAGCTGGGAGCCTGCTTTGTAGTGTCTCCCTCTTGTGTGAATTTTATACTGCCTGTTGTAAAAAAAAAAAAAAAAAAAAAAAAAAAGCCACTCCACCAAAACTCCCGTTCTTTCTATTTTGCTCTCCTAAGAGGTGCAGCTGTATGCTAATAGTCTACTTCTCTAGCGGGAAATATAAAGGGCTATAGCGTGCTTTGATAAACCAGGAAGCAGACTCTGACACTAGAGTGCAGGGAGAGAAACATACAGAGCTTTTTTCCCCCTCTTCTCTCCCTCGCATCAATTTCACACTCTTTTAGTTCTGTTGACCTCCACGGAGTCCCTCCTAATTTACAGTGCCATAAACAAAATCGGAATGATGCCTTCTGAAATCTGTGGGATTGTTTTCAGCTTATACTGAAGAATGCACTGTGTTCCAGGGATTTGCAAAGGCATCTCTGTACTTGGTGAGTTTCTTACATTATGCACCTTCTCCCATGCTTCTGCTGCTCTTGCTGCTGTACTTTATTTGGATGCGTAACAGAGATGCAAACAACAATGCGATTGTATGGCCTGCTGTTTTGAAAAAATTGGATTCTGCCATGTATTCTTTTAAATTAGCAGCTGGAAATTGCAGGGTCATGGCTGAAGCAACAGTCGTGCCCTTGAGTGCACCAGTACCCTGAGGGTGGGTTTGGAGTTACTGCTGTGCTGCTTAGTTTCACAGCATGGGTGGACTAGAAGCGCCCCGCTTTGCGCAGTGCCTCAGCGCATGTCCAAGGTGTGCCCTTAATCAGCCCAGCTACATGGGTTGTTCCATCTTATTGCTTAATTAAGACTCGTCAGTAATTTATTTGAGATTAATACCTATTTATATGGAGCTGAAGTTTCATCTATTTGGGGAATGAGTTATTGAACTGCATTAGGTGAAGTAAATCAATAAAATGTTATTGGAAATGAAAATGACTCTCTCTCCCTTGCACTTCAGTCCTTTCACAAAGCTCACAGAAAAAAATCACTTAAAGGAGGCGTTCACACTTACACTCAGCTTCCCATTTTCTAGCTAAACATGATATCTATTAATATTTCTGATCACCTTGCCCTCATTACCTGAATTGTATTGTAAAGTCGAGACCTGAGGGAGTGCTGCTAAGAATAAGAGGTGCTTTTATTCAGCTACAGGATAGTGGCCCTGTTAGGATATGACTCAGAGCTCAGTCTTTCCAGGGGTTACTACAAAACCAAAACCTTGAGACTAGTCTGTTGCTGGAGTGCTTTGTGTCCCCATATATATACACACAGGTAGTAGTTATGAGGAACAGCACATAAGTTGTCAGTAGGTGATATCCAGAATATGCAGCATAATTGCAGGGTTTTGTTAAGCTAATATGACTTGTTTACAAAATGCAAATAGCTTCCACTTAATATCATCTCTTACTCTGTTCCAGGGCTGAGGGGAGATTTTTCCCTGGCCACACAGTGGCCTGTGGTGTCTGCCCTTGACTGGGGCTGTGTGAGCACGACACCTCTTTCATCAGAGGTGCCTGTGAGGAAACTTCCAGGCAGTCTTGAATAACAGAGCGATCCTTTCTGCCTTTGCTTAGGTATCTTCTCTTCCTCTCCTAAGTCTGACCTTCCAGGACAGATCTCACATATGCCCTCTAGCTACAAAGATATATAGCTTTACCTTGGCAGATGGTTGGTTACTTTGCACTCCCAGTTTTCCTGTTCTTCACCCAGCCTTTTATTGATTGAGGATTGCGGAGGCTTTGTCCATTGCTCCATTTCTGTGGAAAAAAAGTGATACTATTCAGTTAACAACTTGATGCAGAGGAGTGCTTCCAAGAAACTGAAACTTTATTTCTTTTGTCGTAATCTTTCTTATCTTTGTAATAGTCTTTCCCATCACGTGACCAGAGTCAGGCTGTGGCAACGTGACAGGGTCTGACATTCATGAACTCAAGCGGCTGCTGTAACAAGTGCTAGGAGAGGGGGAAATGCTGATGTTGAATGAGTGATGGACCTCAGTTCAGAGGTGCTCAGTGAGATGGCAGAGTTCATCTCTAGCTGGGAGCTTCTGTTGATTCAAAAAAAAAAAAGTCCCCTTTAAATAGCTCCAAAGTTTTGGCCAGAGAAGACAGCTTTTTTCTGTTTCTTGTGTGTAATTCAGAAGGGTCTTTCACCTAGACCCTAGAGGAAGGACAACCTACACCTCTACTATCAACTTCTCACCCTGTCCCTCTTCCTCTTGGCTGCTTCTTTTAGCTTTGCTGCTGTTGTCACTGAAAAGTCTCCTGCATGCCTACGCCATAGGGAAGGACTCACACAATTAAGAAACGAGAAATGCTCTCTCTGCAGCAGGTGCTGCTTAAAGCAGGGGTTAGTGTGCTCTTCTGGCCTTGGCTGAACCCAGTTTCAGAGCACCCCCATGCCCCAGCTGTCCTTTTCCACCCTGCTAAACATTATCCCCGCTTCAGATGTGCCAGCATAGCTGTAGGTTGGAGGTGCTCCCTAACCCAATTCTGTCACAGTAATCTGGGTCAGCCTCAACACTTCCAGTAGTACGTTTATTTTTGTAGCTCTCGTCACTTCAACAGTTGGGTTAGGGAGCCCTTTCATGCGCAATTACACTGACAAAATCGAGATGGAAGTGAGCTCCAGAGGGGGGCTGAGTGGAGCAGCGTAGGGGTGCCAGCGGCTGGGACAGCATGATGACCATTCCCTACAGCACCCGGTAAACAAGGCTGGTAAACAAGACAGCCCAGATCAGTTTGGTGTCTTGCGATCATATCTTCTCCTGGTAGCAAGAGTCGGTGAGAGGTGTACAGATTTAGGATTTCATTCCTAAATTGATGATGTGCCTGCAGTATTCCCAAAGGATAGGTTCCTTAGGTAAATTGTTTCCACCTTGGCACAGCGCTTCTTCTCTAGCTGAAGTTAGTGGTTTGGGACTCAGCCTTGCAGTGAGCCTTGTCGGGTGCAGGTATCAAGCTACAAAAGACTCCTTGAAAAAAGGAGCCTTACGTATTCTCGGGTATGCCTTCAAGTTGGCTGAAAACATGCACAGGCATCAAAATAGTGCAGAACTGATGAGCGCAACCTCCATGGAAACAGCACAGCAGCAAGCAGCTTTACTGAGGAGTGTAATCAGTGACGAATGCTGAGATGTTTGATTTAATATCAGATAGGAACAAGCCTGGAGCTGGACTTCCCTGAAGTTTGGTAGAGGAGCAGGGAGGGGCTGTTCAGATCACAGGTTTTGGTCCATCTCTGCTTTTGATATTTAACTGTTGGTAAAAGGCAGCGGTGAGGAGCAGAAAGAAAAGAAGTGATTGTAAATCATCTGGACACTTTGTTTTATTATTACCTAAGTTTGATATTTCCCTAGCTGCTCTTCTTCTAACCCTTCCCTCATCTACTTTCATCCTTCATTTCATTGAGATTATTCTGTATGCTAGAGCTGTTTCTCTACAAAAAAGCAAACTACAAAATCTTGAGACATTTGCCCCTGGAAAAGAAATATGCTGTAAGTAATGTACAGGAGTAAGAGCCTCATGAGGATCTGAGTCCAAGCAAATGTCAGTGTAACTTGGAACTGAATATAATACCTCTGAAAGCAAACCAGCCCTGCCAGTACCAGCCCAAATTACCTCTTCAATAATATTTGAACACTGGAGCAGGCTTGACAATTCAAGGAAACTTCTCCTTTGCCCCGTGAGAAACTGGCATACATGAGAGCATACGCTGCCAGCTCCGCATTGAACTGTTATGACACTGGAGTTACTCACCATTTTATGCACCGTTGGAAGCAACTTTAACATGACTTCCACCTCTTCAGGCTTTTCGACCTCTTTCTTCAGCCTCTTCCTTTATTAAACGTGGATGTTGCACCCACAGTTGCAAACCTGTGTTTTCACTTCCAACTCCACTTTGGAAGTGAAGCACAGGTATGCAACTGTGCGTGCAATATACCTTTATTGAACTATCTGCATGGATACTGATTGTTAGTTTTTCAATTCAACCTTAACTAACTCCATGTAGCGGTAGATACGAAACAGCCAGTGTAAATATATAGATGCTTTGTCCTTGTGGTTTAGATCACATAAACTGTCTTTTACAGCTGAGGTGGGGAGTTAGGAATTGAATGCATTGGAAAGTTTTATTGGCTGCTTGCACCACAGTACAATTCACACTTTGGTTGTCCTGTATAGCCAAGCTTTTACATATTGAAGTGAACAAATTTCCAGAATTATATCAGTATTTAATACACACACACATTTATACCCTATGAGGTGGTCATACATCCATGTGGTAAGCTGTCGAAGCAGGTGCTAAACTGTCCTTAATCTGACTTTCACCTTTGATCACCTCAGTCATTGGGCTTGTTTGCTGAAGAAGCTCTTTGCTTGGGAACAGCTTCTTGGTTGAGAATTCCCCCAGGAGTGCAGACCAGGAAAATCTCAACCCTAATTAGAACAAATTTATCTGTTTGTAAATGAGAACACATATCTGATATTTTATACTGCAGCCAATTTATTTTAACCTTCTTCACATTGACCAACAGCAAAAATTTCCTTTTCAAACACAAAATCCTGCTTCCACTCAAAATTCAGCCAGTCAATCAATCAGTCTGCTGGCTGGTTTTGCTATATATACAATATTCAATGCCCCAACAGTGACAGTCATAAGAAGCAAATATCAATATCTATCATTATTAGTCCTTGAAAGGCTTTCTTTTACTGGAAAGCTGAGAAATCCTCCTTTCCAGAAGAATATAGCAAATGTTTCTAAGCATAGCCAATTGGAAATAGCAAGATTTCAGAACTGTGATGCTGACTGACAGAACCACTGTTTTAGGGGTTTGCTTAGACATTTTAAATGCACCATTTATATTTATTTTCCCTCTTAGGTCTCTGCTAAGACAAATCAGTAGTATAGGTAGAGGGATTAAAAAAGTGTATTTTAATAATGTCTCAGGGTTTATCTCTGTAAATCCTTTGGCATAAAAAAGAGGCAGTGGTGTGGCACAGTAAAAATGCAGGTGTCAGTCATGCCAGGGTGACTAATATAACTCACTTGTGGCCTCATTAATCATGAGTGGAGCAGGCATCCCAAATTCATGTCAATAACAGCTTTATGCCACCCCAGCAAATAAGGAATCCTCTATAGATATCCTCAGGTATAGTGAGAAAAATCTGGCTCCTCGCTGGTGTAAACCAACAAAGCTCCAGTGAGGACTGATGAACGATGCCCATTTTTATTAGTTGAGCATCTGACCCACATTTGCTATTCATTATTACCCTGTTATTTTTGGGGGGTCAGCAGAGTTCGTCTGGCTGTGCTGAACAGCGTGTTTGCCTTGTAATCTCATCGGACTAGGGCTGTCTCCAAACCCTCAGTGGGAACTTTATAATAAATGTATCCTCTTCCGCAGTAGCAGAAAAAGTCAGAGAATATTTTTCCCCCCTAAGTGGAATTATACCATCTTTGGATACAGGTGATCCCTAAATAAGGGACGCACACAAGTAATCCTAACATTTACCACTTGAGTAGCTAGATTGCAAAACGGTGGCAATTAAAAAGGAAAATATTTAGGTAAAGAGGCCTGAACTTCTTTAAAAGGTCTTTGCTTCCCCTTCTTTCAAGTTGTAAATGTGCAACATTATGCTTTCCTATTCATATCTCCACATCTCCATAACAATATAAATTTGGGATAAGGAAAAAACATTCCTGTCAAACTATTCACTCTAACTTCATTTCCAAGCATGTGGTGTTTTCCATCTTGAGTGTGACATTGAGAATGTCGTTTATGTTGTAATATATTTAACTCCAAGAGCTGAGAAACACCAGAGTGCTGGGTGCACTTCCACCAGCAGTTTAAAACAACGTAAGCCCAAGCTGCCTCAGAGAAGGGTAGTCATATCTCCTCTGCTCCTCGGCTCCTCACTGACTGCGTGCATCTGCCCCATCCTTGTGCCAAACTGGTCTGGTTGAAAAGCAATCACTTTTATTTTATTTAATTTTTTTGTGGGAGTAGCTTTCGGGTGGATTAGCTCCACGATCCAGCCGACCTCCCCACCACACGCACTGGCTTTGGCACAAGGGAGACAGCACCGAGGTAAGGTAGGATCCTCCACCTCTTTTGGTGGCTTAAGTTTAGATCAGGTTGACCTGGGAGCTAAACCACATTGCTAGAAGAAAAAAAGGTCTTCTCTTCAACAGAATTTGGTCAATGCTTTGGTTCATGGCTAAAGGCTCTGAGAGAATTGTGCCTCTCAGCCCTTCAAAAGTCCTGCTGACGTGACCACAAGAAAAGGTTGCACTGTCCTGACATCTGGATTGAAAAATACACCAGCAGAAGGAAGACACCTTCATGCCTCATTATTCTGAAGCAAAAGTGGGCAAAAAAAAAAAAAAAAAAAAAAAAAATCCATTTCTTTCCTGAGTCTCCTTTAAGTATATCTATATATATTTCTTTCAAAATTCAAAATTTCATCGAAAACCTGATCAGAGGGCAGTGCTGGTTGGAAATCCTGCAGCCTGTTGCCTGCAACCACTGTGCTATGCTTGGAGAAGAGTGATCTGCGTACTGCCTGCCCGCTAAGCTCCTGGACGCTCAGCCCACTGCCCGGTGCACGACCGTGAACTGCGCTCCAGGTGTCCGCGTGAGGCAGCGCCGAAGCCGCAGGGAAGCCTGTGGGGTTGCATCAGCCTTCTTGGGTCATGCCTGTAACGTCGCCCCACGTGGCGTGTCTGGATGAACCGTGAGCCTCGGATTTCGTGTGTGCAGACATGACCGAAAAGAAGTGTCATTTTAGTTTGCGTGTGCCCACCTAAATCTGAAAATAGAGCCCAACAGAAAAAAAAAAAAAAAGGAAAGAAAAAAAGGAAAATAAGGTTTCTGGTTAGTCTGGCCTTGCACTGAATTTAAAATTGGTGCAATATTCCTAAGCATGGGCAGCAATAGTTAAATTAACAGGGAAGAGAGGAAATAAGGTACTCTCGGACATCCTTGAAAATCGGCTAGGGTATGGTCCCTTCTGGTTTTGTCTTTGGGTCCCTGTGGCTTGCTGGCATGCGAGCAGCCGGGCTCTGCTGGGAGGCTGCGGCGGTGGGGAGGCAGCGCTCGGCGCGCACCGGAGCAGATGCAGCGTGGCCGTGAGTTGTGGATTAGCTGCTCGTCCTGTGCTGGGGCCTGCTGGACCTTCCCCTGCTCCTGAACATGTCACCGACGGGCACCTCTGCAGAAGCAGCCACACTTCATCTGCTTTCTAGGTTATTTTGTTACTGGGCTTGGACAGGGAGACAGGATTTCTGCAAGCTGGATGCTCTGCCTTGAGTCTCATCCCGTAAGGGATTTGGATTGTTAATAAGCCCAATGCTGTGAGCGCTTTGGGGCTGCTGACTCCCTCCTATCCCCACTCTCCCCGCACGAGAGGTTGCTTTGCGGTGGAGACAGGGTTGCCGCTCCTCGCAGACAGAGGCGGCAGGCGTTCCTGATGCCGCGCTGGTGCCGACAGCATGGGGAGAGATGAGGGAAAGAGGATCCGCGCGCGGCCGGCTCCTGCACTGCAGCACATGCGGGGGATTCACACGGAGGCTGACGGCTGGAGCGCAGAGGCAGCCCTCGGCTTGGCCCCCGCCGGCTGTCCGAGGCAGGCTGGACCTCCCCGTGGACAGCCAGCGCGTGGTGGCGAGCACTTCCAAGGCTGAGCACTGCCGCGGCGCTAATTGGCAGCTCTCATCCCTCTGGTCGAAGCAGGTGCTCGTTCCCAGCAATTATTGCCTGGAGGGGAAGGGAAAAAACCTGGAGGCAGGGAATTAGAGTAAGTGCGGATGAGCTGGCAGATGCTGCCGGATCAGTGGCCGTATCATGGCAGGGAAAGCAGCAATGGCGCTCTCAGAGCCACCAGTCACTGCTGTTTTGGGTATGTGCCAGCAAACTGAGCGAGAGGAGAGGAGAAACGGGGGCGGGGGCATGGGCACGCTGAGCTACTTCTAATTACTTCTTACTGGTATTAGACAGAACACTGCCGCTCAGGGGGCTGCCCGCACCCGGGGCGGCAAGCGGGACTTCACGTGCGCACAGCCCCTTTTATCCCCCAACATCTCAAAGGGCGTCCGCAGCCGGCGACAGGCAGAAGCATATTGTGCACAGGCCCAATCCCCGTGCTGCGCCGGCCCCCAGGGCTGCAGCGGCGAGGGGCGGCTGTCTGACACAACTTCCCCCGGGAAGAGGGAGCGCGGGGGCGATGCGGGGTAACCGTGTCCCCTGGAAGCAGGCCAGAGCATTAGCATATCTGAGGTTGGGCTCACGTGTCTCCGCAGGGCTTGAGTTGTTTGCTACAGCCTCCAGAAGGGGAAGTCGCCAGTGCTTTGCTCCTTTTCTCCCTTGCAATCACCCAGATCCAAGTCTTTGGTGGGCCCTGAAGCGGCAGCAAGATCCTCTCCCACAAGAGCTCTGCAAAGCCTAATTTGTGGGTTTTTTACACCAGCAGCAAGGTGCTGTCATGGCAGTGGTCTCAGTCTTTCTGGGCTTCGCTGCCACCACAAAGATATTCATTAGAAGTTCTGTAAAAAAAAAAAAAAAGAAAGAAAGAAAAAAGAAATATTGCCACTGTATAAACATTTTTATGGCTGAACTCACCACTGCCATATACAATGCTGCCATTTGCTTTAGAGGCCTGGGCTTGCATTATTCACACTTTAAAAACTCTTATTGACTTCACTGGGAGCTACGTTTGCATTAGTGGTGCAAGGGCAGGTTGTTAATTATGCAAACTCACCTTGTCTCCTGAGCTCAGCACAAATTCAGATGGACGTGTCCTGAGGAAAACATGCCCTGCATTGCTCTGCAGTAGATTTCAAAATACTACTGTCCGCAGGATGTCACCCTGCAGACACAAGTGACTCCCCCGGGGGAGAACCATGTCTGGGCCAGACACCGCGGAAACACCCTTTTGTGTTTCTGGAAGACACTGGTTCCTCTTGTTTTCTTCTGAGTGATGATCCCAGTTTAAGGAGTCCCTGCTTCTGCCCACACCTGGTCACCTCGTCCTGCTCCTGTGCTTGTCCTTTAGTAGGGCAGCTGTGACTGCTTGCAGCTCCTGCGCTTGTGACCTTATCGATGAACTGATCCAGGCTTAAATAACAAAACCAGGCAAGGGCAGCTTTAAAGTGCAAGAAAATTTACCAGAGATGATGCAGGGATGCAAAAAATCTGAGAGAAGAGGGGTAAAAACTGTTTAACCTGAAATTTGCTGCGACAGAGAGTGCAGTGTTACACCACAGCGGGAATTAAACTGCTCATCGGCGGAGTCCGTGCAGACTGGGAGAACTAGGCATTGTTTCTGTTTCGGATCAAATGCATGTGTAGTTCGGGGGGGCCGGTTTGGCACATACAATAGCGAGGCCTTGATTATAAATTTGAGAGGCCACCTTAATGAGCTGGTTAAGTCTGACATAGTTCAACCAATTGTGGTGGGTTTTGCATAAGTGCTGGCGAGGTGCCCCGGGGATCAGCTCTGGTGGCGCGCTCTGCCTCCCCGTGCGGTGCATCTGCCTGGCCCTGAGCGCCACTGCGTCTGCGTGGGCACAGTCCCCCCGCTTGCTGTAAAGACGCCTGGACTGAGACTTCTCACTTGCCCTATTTGACTTTGTGATTTTAACATCTTCTCCAGTTGGCTGGCTCCGGCTAACAGCTTTGAACAGAGGCGTTAGGAGTATGCAGCCTATTCCTGAAACACAGCAGCTCTAAATCAATGCCAACAGGATATTCCTTCACCTGAGTTGTGGGTTTTTCCTCCTATGATATTTACAACAGTGCCTTCTTGTGCTCCTGTGTCATTAGGGGAACAGCATTTCCACTATAAACACACTGCTTACCCCTTCCCCCACCCACCTTTTAAGTTGATCAAGGTTAAAGCGCAGCAGTCATATTCTCAGTCTGTCAGGAAGTTGCAGACAGAACAATAAAAAAGAAGATTGAAGTTTTAGTGCTATTCTAGACTTTCTGTGTAACTTCAGGATGGTTATTGTAAGGTAGAGATGATCAAATCCAGTAAAAAGGTTGTGTGTAAAAGTTCATTAGTATTCCAAGTGCTGAGTCTATTCAAGTCACACTTCATTTACTTATTTGTTTGCTTTTCTCATCATCTACCTAAAGGGTCTTCTGTTTGCACAAATGTTAGGGGAATGGCTCGGTATAAAGGCCCCTGCTCACCTGCAAGCACGAGTATTTGGGAAGCGACACGAAGCACATGTTCTCCCTTGTTTGCTAGCTGCTGCTCTACCCCCATTACTGCTGTTACTGCCACGGCTACAGAGGGTTTCAGTGAGGGTATATTCACTGCATGGTGGCCTGAGTCAGAGCCACCCGCAGCTGCTGAGGTAGGTGATGCTCTGAATCAGGGTCTGTAATGCATTATACAACCATATAGGAACCAGGGTCTGCTATGAAGAGCTCCCAGGTGAGACCTTTACTGCTTATACAGGTTCCAGCATCTAACTGGGGAAGAGATTTGGTATCATATGGTGGGAAAAATATTCTATAAGGGAGGAAGAGCATTTACAAGCAATCACAGATACAAGGATTAAATTCAAACTGATGAGCCACAATCAAGAAAAAAAACCCTAAAAATCAGCAATTAATATAAGCAGTTCTAGGGTTAAAGTGGAATATTGTACACTGCTCACTCCAAGAGTCTTGGGGGAGACGAGATGAATGGTATATTGAGGGAGAAGGCTGGCGGATGGGAGGACACTCAAAAGGTCATTGGAGAGTTTCCAATGGGATACAAATATTTTTCACTTGTGGACTAAAGATTCACATGGATACTGGAGGATGCTTACTGGTTTTTATCTCCGTTTCTGGTGGCAAACCTCTTCTGCAAAAAACCCAAAATATTTGTCCTCCTTCTTTCACACAGGTTCTGCAAAGAGACCAAGTTTAGATATGGAGTCAGGACAGATTTTTTCCTATTTTTATTCCCTGCCATCTCTCCTATTCACTGCACTTGTCTGTCCAGGTTGGGACCAAGATGCATTTCATAAGATGCACATCTCACTCCCTGTCGGGTGTGAGACAGACGTTTCCATGCTTGTGTTCAGCGCTGCCAGAGCACTAGTACTTTCTTCTAGGAGTGCTAAATTCTTTCCCAAACTATTTAAAATGAACGACCAAACAATTTCTTTTTCCTAAGCACCTGCTGTATTACATAGGCCCAGCGGCAACTTTTTAATGACAAATATTTCCTAAGGACTCTGAGCACGCTTGGACACAGCAATTGCATGCGGAAGCCACATTATGCATACGTCGGACCAAGCATAACAGCACCTGCTGCTGCTCCCGCTGCTACTAAAGAGAGAGCAACTAATCTCTTTAATTATTGGAGAAGAATTAAGGCTTTGATTCGTCTTATTGCAGAAACATAGGTAATTCCCTCCCACAGGTTGGGGAGGAGATGCTTTTTGCCTTCCTGTTCTGCTGCAAGGGGGACTTAAACCGTCGGTGGGTGGCCCCTGCCGACAGCACCCAAAAGAAGGACAAGGTTGTACAGACACCCACCCCTGCATCATCTGTATAGGAGCTGGCGTGTATTGGTTTTATCCTACACTGGCAGTGTTAGGTGCAAGGCACGGTTTGCTGCCGTGGAGTGCGGGTGCAAGTGATTCCCTCCTGGCCCATGGGCAGCAGTGCTGGGCATGCTGAAGGCAAGGGTTAGGCTCTCCCTAGGAGCAAGGCAGAGGCAAACGGCAGCGGGGTTGTCTGGGCGCTGCCGGGGCCCACTTGCGTGCAGACGTACAGCACCTTTCCGGCATGCCGGGGGAAACAGCGGGACAGGCAGCACATCAGCTGTCTCCAGTGAAAAGAAGGGCTTTTAATCAAGCAAGCGCATCTGCTTCTTTAGCCGGGGAGGAAAAGGCTGTGAGTCGTGAGTGAAAAATAGCAATGGGAAGATCATCCCGATGAGGATTTTGTAGCATGTTATTAGGAGGACATTGCCAGCGGCATGCTCTGAAGTCACCCTCTAAGGGGCAGAGGGAGTCAGAGAAGCTCCTGCGTGGGCTAGGGAGGTTCTGTTGCCAGCTTCTTCTCCCAAACCCCACCAACGTTTGGTGAGCCTCCTTTTCTACACCCCCCTCCCAGCCCCTTTTTCTTCCCTTCCAGATCCTTGCCTCCTAGTCAATGTTAAAGCAAGAGGAGTGCAGTCATGGAAAAGGGGGAAAAAAAGCTCCTTTCCATCCCTTCAGCTCCCTGCTGCCCTCACCTCCCTCGCTGCCTTCCCACAAAGACGCCGTAAGTATTCCTCTGCACCACGAGAAGGACGCGCCCGAGGCTCTAGGATGGAAAGGGTTAAACTCAAACGAGCACTAGCTCCAACATAGTTAATCCATATAAAGCTCATGGATTTCTCTGCAGTGATCTTTGTGGTTGTCATTTGCATTTTTTTCCTTTTGTGAAATCTTTTCTTCTTTCCTTTTACACTCGTATGCATGCAGAAATTAGCATATTGTAGCGAGAGTGGGAGATGTAAGAAGCCGACCCCCTGCTGTTCAGCGGATTGTGCAATCTGCAGGCGGCATCAATTTTTCAGCAGTTTTCTCATTTCTCATTACAGTCAGGGCACCGCACAGCTCCCGATTCAACACAATCCCTAGTGGTCCTACAGACAAGCATATGGGCTGTCGAATATCTGTACTGATACTTTCACAGCATTAATATCCTTGTTTATGCTTCCACCGTAATTAATCCGGGTATTAATATAGTTTGAGCTTAGCTTTACTAATTATGTATGGGATAGCAGAATAATTATGTCAGCACACTCTGACGCTGATACTTGACAGCAGTTTACTAACCTTTGGAGAGGCACATTAACACTTTGGCCGATCCTGCCTTGGAAACAAGAAGGGTGAGGACATGAGGAGGAGGGTGGATATGGCGAATTGATGTCTAATAACTATAAATAGTATTTTTAAAATAAGGAAATTTCACAAGCACAATAAAGTTGTCCTCGGGTATCAAACTCTGCAGTTGTCATAGTGATGTGTGCGTTTATTAAGAGGGCGTTGTTCACTCTGGCATCTAATCTTTTAATGAGGATGGCTCATTATGGGCCCGACAAGCGTCTGTTTCCCCCGCTGACCACCACCTCTGCTTCTCTGGTGCTTGGGGCCGAGGGCAACTTTTCCTTGCTCCTTTCCTGTCCTCCATCCCACCCACCCCAAATCAACTCGGCCAGCTCCCTATGCAGTGTACCCCTTTGCAGGGCTAATGAATGGCCAGGGCTGAGGAAGTCCTTTTCTGATTTTGCCTGTTCTTGTGCATGTCTGTGATTTTAATGGATACGAAAAATTGTACTCTGGCCACTTTAGTCCCTTTGGCTCTCCCTGGCCCTCGTGTTCATTAACATTGCAGACTGGGGAGTTTAAAACGAGCCATTGGTTTGCTTTTATTTCTGCACCTGTTTCTGCTGCCTGACCATTCCCAGCAAATATCCTTCACAGGGTCAATGATACCCTTTTGCATCAGGCACATGGCTTAATGGAACTTCCTTTTCTTATCATTAGCCACTTTGCATTTTTATAGAACGCTATTAACTGGGACCCAGACTCGCTTTTAATTCTCCTCCGAGATTTGTACACACTGGCTGTTTCCCTCCCCCAGCTCTGCAAACAATCCAATTATCACAGTTTGTCACCCAGGCACTGGTGACCCACACACCACCTGCTCCACTCACGGGCCCCATCCTTCACAACGGGAGTGAGACACAAGAGTCAGAGTTTCATGAGGCAGTGCTTGCCTTGGCAGGACCCTTTAAATGACTTTTAACATTATACTTTTTTTTTTCTGGCTAAAGCAAAACCAGAACCTGAAATCAGCTGTGAAATTGCATTGTTTGAAGGTCTGCGATTTGAAAATGGCTTAAAAGATTTTCATCCTTCCCCCTCCCACTCTTTCTTTTTTTTTTTAAGAAATAGATTTATGTCTACATAGGCAACCTGTGTATTGCTCCAACCAAGTTATGATTAAAATGACCCTGACAATATAAGGATGTGATCAACTGGAAACTGGGAAAAGTGGAAGTTAAAGGGAGAACTGTTGTTAGCCTCCTATATAGGTATGCACGTAAGCATAAGAGCAAAATCAAGGACATGATTAAATGTCATCATCTTCAATTAGATTTACTGCTGCTTATGCATTTTCCTGAACTTGGTCCCAAATCTTGTCCGAAGACATCAGTAGAAGTACTCCCCATGTCTTCAGTTAATTTTGGAGCAGCCCCTTTGAGCTGTGCCATAAACCCCCCAGATCAGAATTGCCTTAGCTCAGCCCTCGCTGCACAATTTCTGTCCTTTCCCCTGCAGCTTCTGGCTCTCAGTGAAGGCAGGACCTTCCCTACAGTGTAGCTTGTGGCATCTGGGTCTGCTGATCCTTAGCAAGGTGGTGTGAAGATGCTGGGTCACCTGTGAGATGGTCATGGCTTTCCACTCTCTGGCATGCAGCAGTGGTTGGGTGGCCCCAAATGACTGCACAGTTTTAAGGAGAATACTTAACTCTGCAGTAGTAGTCATGAATGCTTACCTTTCCCCACAGCAGCATGCATTGCATTCTTCTGACATGTTTATTTGAGGCTAGGTTCCCATTACAAGCTTAGGCACCACAAAGTTAAATGTTTGCCATGCAGAGCAGAGTCTAACACCTTCTATTAGGCACCCAGGCTCTTTAGAAAGTGGACAGGGAAGAGTCAGGGACCTCAAAAGGGGATCCAGAGCCAAGAGCAAACTCTAGAGGGGGGCAGCTAAAGCAGCCAAAAGACAGTGCAGGTTGAGGGGAGTGCTTGAGATTTTAATTAGAGACAAGAGAGTCATGTTATCTCTTTGGCCCCCAAACCTTGAATTCCTGTTTTTGCCCAGCAGCATGGTTTCGGTAGGGTAGGTAAAGATAATCCACAGTTGACTGACTCTGTCAGCCTTGTGGGAGCCAAGAAAAGTGAGCTTGGACTTCCTCAAGCAGAGGTAGGTACTGAGTCAAGCTTTCACATTGCTAGGAACATATGTCATCATTGTAACATGTGGGCAATGCTGCCTCGCTGGATGAAGTTAAAAAAAAAAGGTGACTTGGAGAGACAAATGCCCCGTTTCTGGATTGCAATAGCATTCAGGAAAAAGAAAGTGCCAAGTTACAGTTAGGCTGGAAGCAGACATGGACTCCATCTTCCTCTAAGAACTTGTGGACCAGTTCCTGTGGGGAGCAGTGGCTAATATAAAAAAGCAGCAGGAATGGTGAGCCCAGTGCCAGAGGTGCGCACTCTGCCTCGTGACTGGCATGGTGCTGGGCCGCAGCCAAGGCCAGGGACGGTGAATCCAGGACTTGGATAATCCACCTACAGACAGCAGAGGGTTAGCTATGATTTGCCCAAGAGTAACTTTGGGCAAACTGCCCAAGGTCACTAGTCCTTTTGCCCAGAGTTCTCCTCTAAGTTCTCCTCTAAGCTTTAACCAGAGAGCTCCTATTTTAGAGACTTCCATATTTTTACAATACCCCCACCAGTCCATAGGAGAAATCCTCCTGTCCCAAAGCAATAACCTTTAAAGAAGATCTTCATGTTTGTGTTTTTGGACTTAAGTGGGAATCTAGATAGACCATGGAATTGTACAAATCTTTGGGCTCCTCACCAAATCCTAAACCCATCCTGTATCCAGATCTTCAGATCCAGATTTTTTGAGAGTTATGGGGTGTTTAAATTCAGGACATTCCCCTCTGTTCTGTATCTTTTGAAGGCTGAGAGAGTCAGTAGCAAGTAGCAAAATGAGAGAAATGTTTTAAATATGTGTGACTAGTAAATGGATTGACATTTTGTCTTGTATTTCAAAAAGCTTTTTCTACTGGGAAATTAGTCTCTACTCATATTGTGGTGATAATCCGCTTATAGTCCAGTTCATCAATATCTTAAGTACCAACATGCTTTTCCCTTACAACAAAGTAACTTTGTCATTTACATGCTGGTTGTCAACATCTCAAGTAAATTGCCTAGCAGAATATGGGTGAGTTTGAGCTAGCTTTAATAACATGGACTAAGTAGTACTATCGGTAATTATATTTTCCAGTTACCAGGAGCTTGTTAGACACCTCAGGGTATAACTGCGTCGCTCTCAAGACCTTGCAGATTGACATTGCATGCAGTATGGAAAGGGAATGAGCGGCATGGAGGAACATAGGCATTAGCGTGGGAATGTGGTTGCTCGGCAAAGGTTCATTGGCAGTACGAAGAGGTAACAAATTGGCAGGGTAAATAACAAGCATCTTCTGCTTGGCTCATTCTTAATAAGCCACATCAGTCAGTAAACTTGGTCCTTTTGGATTCCTGAAATAGCTGAACAGGTCCTCAGCTATGCATGTTGATAACTCACTGAGCACAGAAACCACTCATGGAGCTCACAGACATAGGCTGCAGAAGCAGCCTTACGTGCAAATGGATTTAGTAAACATTTAGATAGAAATGGGGAGGATGGATCTACTGCTAACTAAAATATATGACCTGAGAACCAGAAAGTGTTTCAACTGCTGATCACCAGAAGCTAAGAGGGTATATCAGGGCAAGATCTCTCTATACACTCCCTATTTCTGTTTTTCTTTCTAAGCATTTGCGCCTGGCCACTGTCAGAGAGAAGATACTGGGCTAGATGTGTCTTTAGTTTGATCCAATATGACCTTTCTTAGGCCATTTTTTGCTGTACTATTGCATGTCTGCTGGTGCTCCTGGCTTTGCTGATAGCACATGTGCTGCCTCCCATGTTCCCTGGGCTGCAGGTAGCATCACAAACTCCTGGGCAAAGATCAAGGCCTTTGCTCTCGATCTCTGTGAGTCACGATGAAGAAAATTCATTTCAGCCCCCACAGGGGCAGAATTGCTAATGCACAATGTTACTCTGGGGTGTTGAAAAGGGAATCCTAGCAAACTGATGTGGGTATAAGTTTGTTTTCCATCACTGCCCTGGGTTATTACAAAGGAGACACAGGGGAAAAGAAACATAAATGGAGCATGGGATTTTTTTTAGTGCATGAGAATTGAAGCTATTGCACTTGCAGTATAGTTTAATTCAATGCAGTTTTAGATGCTGCACATGTATTAACCATACATGAACATCTGACAGCAGTTACGTTTAATGGTACGGTTGGATATCAGATTCCTATCTCCTCCCTCAGTTTATAAAAGGACCTTTTCAATTTTAAGCTCCCAAATTAACAAAGCAATTATTCATATGTGTTTTTTTAAGCATGTGCTTTAATCCAGGCCCAGTCCTTCTAAGCATATGCTCAAGCTAAGCAAGTAGGGGACAATTTTGCTCAATTGGGCCTGAGTGAATTTTCCAAGCACAGTTAGAAATTAAACAGCTGGTGTTATTTTAATATTTCCAAGACTGTAACTTCTTTGTAAGGAATCCAGATGCTGATAAAATGCTTGGTTAATGAAGTCAGTTGGAAGAGGATAATTCCAAGTTTGTGGCAGCTTCTGAGTTTTGCCATTTGTTTTCATTCTTCATGTCCAATGCTTTGAGGGTGGTGGAAGGGGACATGCCCAGCCAGGGCTCAGAGCGATAGCTGGGTTACTGCCTCCTGGCCAGAACTGGGGACAACCCTGGGTTTTCCTTCCCGGTGGTGTAGCTGAAGGTAAGCGGAGCTGCTCTACACCTAATTTAGGCAATACAGGGTTTGCCCTCTTCTTATGTACACTGAATAGGTGAGCTCACCCTTACCAGTACACAACAATTTTTGTCGCACACCAGCAGTTAATCTAGTCTGTGACAGCACCCAGTATTTTCTCTCTCACAAAACTTTTCTAGTGGAAGGTAATGTGCCTCAAAGCTTTTTGGCTTCAGCAAAGTAGACTAAGTCACCAAAAATGCCCCTTCAGCTGTTTCTGTTCGTAGCGTCTGCCTCCTTTCCCGTGGATGCCAGTAAGGTTAGCTGCTGCTCAGCACCAGTTAGGCCTAGCATCTGTGTGACACAGAAAGTTTTCCTTGACAAGGTCCTTTCTCTGCACAGCCCCAAATGTGCCAGGGATGAGCTGAGTGATCAGGTATTTCACTGCAAATAAAGGTGGTCAGGACAGAAGGAGCAGGTCTCAGATGAACTGCATGTAAAAGGAGATCCACATTCTGCTAGTTGCGTGATTATATGCTGGGACATGTTTTTTTAATGGAGACTGAAAACAGACATTTTGACAGGACCGAATTTTGCTCAGGGCTATCTGTGTGCTGCTCCCACTGAAGCTTCTTGGCCAAATTCAGTTCTTGTTTGAGAAGACACAACTCTACTGAGGCATGATGGAGTCGAGTTTGATACCGTGGTACAGCTGAAGGAAAATATTCCACACTGTCTCCTGTCACGGCAGTTTGAGGAGCCCTGTGAAAACTTAGTTATGAAATGGTATTGCTGCCCTGTGCTTGTTTTGCTGGCAAGCATGCAGATTTAAAGAGCAATTTTTTAATTCTCCAATAGATCTCTAATTCCAGCTCTCTTCTTTAAGCTTGTCTTGTCAAACACATACGTTGTGAATATCCCTTATTGGTACTTTACTTGTTCTAAGCATCAAAAATCTCAAAGGCTGTCAAACTTTCATGTATGTAAAATTTTCTCAAAATAAAAAATAAACAAATAAACAGAGACAGAAAGGAAAAAATACTGAAAGGAATAATTTGCAATAGCATTTCATCCCATGTGATACAAGAAGGGAAAAACTTAACACAGTGTTACCAGGAGTGATCATGTCAGCGCAAGCTTATGTCTTCTTCCCTTTGGTGATGGCACTAGTGGGGCTTTGGAAAGAACCAGTGCTCCAAGTGCTGCAGCGTTATCGTGCTCTCATACACATACACGTACACTTGCTTTTCTTCATGCTTATAGGTGGACTTTCTTTACCCTTTTTTAAAGGTACTTTCTTTTGAAATGCCTACACTGGTGCTGAATCTTCTGTCTCTGGAAGACTTCAGATCAAGACTAAGACTGTTTTGAAAGGTACACTTTAGCCAGATGCCGGTGAGCTCAGCTGAACTACAAGAAGGTAAATATCTTGCTCAGATTAGTCCTTGGCCCATATTAAATGGAAGGTCAGATCACGTGATTTCGTAACCTATCTACAAAAACAACCAATGCTGTATTGCTAGGACTAACAGGCTTGTAAGGTAATGTCAAATTATATCAGCAATGAGATCTACCTCAGAAGACCTCAAGAAATGTTGGAAAGATGTTTTGGTTCAGCAAGCTGTTTTTTTTAGATACTTTACTTACATGAGGCAATCCCACCGAAGTGTTTGGATTTATTCTTGTCTTTTGGCCCAGATGTGGCTAGCTATCTTGGGCTATAAGCTTAACACTATAATGAAGTGGGGTTTTCAATCTGTTTCAAGAAAGAAAAAGATGGCCAAGTCCCTGGTTACCTGGGAGAAGGGAAAGGGAATGATTTGGCAATTCAAATGGGCCTCTTCTCCATGCAAGCAGTACTGTATGGTAATTCCCACGATGGCTCTTGTGAGCTCCTTGTGGTACTCCATCAGTAGTCCTACCTGACGGTTTCATTTAACTGGCTTGAGGTAAAGGAGCCTACAATAATAGCATTGGAGAGTAAAATCCTTCATTTATCCATTAAATTTACTGAATGTTGCCAGCTTCACCTCGCCCAGCATTTCTTGGCCTGGCTTTGGAGCGGTGCTCTGTAGAGCCATATGGGAAGCTCATTTCTCAAGGTCATTTAAGGCGTTCCACTGAGAGGTTCAAAAGACCACCAGGTGGTAGCTAGTGGTTAGCTGTCAGCTGGGATAACTAAGGCTGACTGAAGTGACTCCGTCTTTAACAACTCAACTGACTCTGTTGCCTCCTTCCACTGCCCCCATGTCGCTAAGCAGCCAACCACTGGAAATGACTTTAAGCACAGTCTGGCTCTGCTGGGTCCCAAGTGAAGCTGCAGAAGAGAAAGCTCTCCTCTATCATTACACTTAGCAGCCTGTTTCCTGCTTGTTTGTGAAAAAGTGCTTTTTTTTTTTGAAAAAGTCAAATATGATAACAAGATGTGGAAGAAACCGAAATCAAGCTACCTACAATGGAGGGGGAGATAATTCCCAGAAACACGGCAATTTAGATATTAAAATCTACTTTCTCCATGGGAGAAAAACCCATCAGTTAAAACTCTCATAAAGCCCTTTAAATCAGGCTAAGGTACCTTTTTAGAAACTGATTGCCAGTTCAGGATCTGTTCAACGTGGAGAAGTACAAATGTGGTATTTTTAATCATGATAAATAACTTCTCTTTTATCAAATCATCTCTGTTGGAAATAGTTTCACTCCATGCAGCAATGATAATTTGTGCACTTACCATTCAGTACTTTCCCAAGACAAGCAGTCAGCCATGGCATGTAATTTAACTTATCAACCACAGGTTCATCCAGCCCATTCCAGCCAAAAGGGCATTTCACATTATTTAAGAGACTTTGCCATACGTTGCCATCAATTTAAAATTTTACCAGCCCCTAGTCATTAAATAGTTCCATTCAGCACTTCATTTTATAACCTGGAGACATTAATGCTGAAGTGCACTAGCAGGCCCATGGTATTATCTATCTCATGCAGGTGATGGAATAATTACCAAAAGAATTCAAATCGCTGACTATCAAACAAGGCAATCATGATTAACCAAGGGTCACAAACAGAAAGTGTGAAAGCCATGGTGGAAAATTTAATGCATGTCTGTGGCATGCTCATCTCTCTCCTTGTGTCTTTTTAACTGAAGACCTCTTTGGGGTTGTGTCCATTCAGTGCTCAGAGCAATGGGATCTTGGCTCTGCCTCAGTGCTTTGAACGCTGTCTCCTTTGAATCAATGACAGAGAGATAGGGAAGGCCTGTAAGATTCCAGAATTCACTCCCCTGCACATCTGCATATCAAGTCCAGGTCTAGAAAAGTCCTGGATTCAATGTCAGAGTGCTTCTCCCTGAATGCTGCAAAAGTGTGTGTTACATTATCAAAAATGGTACATAGGAATTGCATTCAGGAGGAATAGATGGCCATTTTGACCCTAGTGAATGAAACCATTAACACACAGGCTTTCCCTTGTCCTATGCATCTCTCCAAATCTATCGAAGGATAAGACACTGAACCCAAATCTTCTTTGATGCCTGTTAGCCTCAAGCAGGTTTAGAGGGCTGAGTATGATGGAAAATGGCTCACCAGCCTACAAAAACTCTTGCTGCCGTATGAGAGCAGCCTCATCACAGACGATGGGCATGTGCCTTCTCTGGATTCAGCCAAAACCCTCCCTGACTGGGATGAAAGCACCTAATCAGTTAGAAAAAACTCAGGTAGAAAGTGTGAGCTTTCTTCTTCTGCCCTTTATTTTACTTTTCCCCAGCAACATCTGGTATAGTTACATGAAGTAAGACAAGAGCCTTCTCTTAGGGCCTCACAGAATGGCTGAGCTAAGGCACATGGGAAACTGCAGGTGTTTCCTGAAGAGCTGCGGTGATACATGCTCAGATGATTTAAGAGGTCCTCAGGTAGCAGGGTGCCAGGATGGGTGATATGTCTCTGCCATGGTGTCCATTGGGCCAACATTAAGCCAAGCTATTTCTTGAATGTCTGCTGTGTGGGGGCCAACCTGTGGCAGAGACATGATGGACAGCGGGGGACAGTGGCATCTTCAAGCATCCCAGCATCCCAGCATGAGTCACCTGGCTCATCAGACCTGCTTGCTCTGCCCCTAGAAGCCAGGTGCCAATCTTCCTAGCCCGTGAGGTTGAGGCCATGCTGAAACCCTGCTTTTCCAACCAAAGTGGGGGAAATCTCTTTTATTTATCTGTATGCTTCACAAAATAGTACAAAATAGTCCCCAGCCATGGTGTCTGGGTGGCAGGCCTCTCTAACCACTTATGGTTGTGCCCATACCCAGTTTTGGGTGCAACTTGTTACTGGGAGGGCAACATCAAAGTCAAATGCATAGAAACAGGAGCTGAACAGTCAGAGAAAGAGGTGGAGGTCTAGAAGAGGAGATGTTTTGTGGTGAGAGCTATAGGCCTACAGTAGTCTGAGGAACCAGCTAAGTGGCTTGATTGCAGCTTTCTCTGCTTGTCTACTGTCAGAGGCAACTGGAGAACTCATCTGCTATTTGGGATGGCGAGGGGAAAAGGCAGCACAGGAGGGAATGGTAGGCTCCTCCTGCCTAAAGCAAGCCTTCCTGGTAAGCAGCACTGGGATGGTGCCTAGGGGCAAAGGCAGAGGTGGTCATTTGTAAGGAGAAGGGCGGATAACCTCTTGGGAAGGACAGGGGAAGTGAGATCTGATGGATCTGCTGTTGTGGATGTAGCACATCAGGATTTTAAGAGCTGCTTGTGCTGCATGAGAGCAGCAGCTATACGCAGTTCTAAGCTTGGAAGAGCCTGCAGGGGATTTACTGACGCAGGGGAGAAATGGGGAAAGAGAGGCAGCAGCTCTGCGATATTGCAGCCGTTGCAAGGGCATGTCTGGGCACTGAAACTGGCTCTTACCTTTACCCCTTGGTTGAAGACGTGAAATGGGATGACTGCAGGAGACGTAGTGGAATCCTTTTAAAAAGAGAAGTTTTTAATAGGATTTTTTTTCTTTGAGGTATTCTTCATTATTTGCAGCCTCTGCAAATTAGGTCTCTGGGGGTGCGGTGCTACTGGCTAGATATGCTGCTCCACTGCTTGGAACAACTGGCAAGCAGCTAATGTGTGCACAGCAGTTATTTGTAGCTGAGAACTTCTTTTGTAGAAAGTGATGTTTGGTCCCTCCCTTGCGCTTATGACAGCAACCGGGTTGTGTTCTCGCACTCCTGCTCTCACGCCTTCTCCCTGGCTGGAAGATTTTGAATTAACCAGCGCTGCAGAGAGAGAATTTGCAAAAGGAGTGCTGGGCGCAGGAGAGTGCTTCTCTGTATTTAGGACAAAATGCTTTGAGCCTCTTTCCTGTGCTAGCTGACCTGTGGTTTGAGATCCCCTCTCTGCTGAAAATACCTGCTTGTGGTAGTATAATTTCTTTTTGGAAGACAGGCTCAAGCAAAAAGAGGTTAGGGAGACTACTGGATTGGACTCATCTACCCGAACAAAGATTTCTCCATCCTAGATACCGGCCCTCAGCCTCCATCATAATCGGCATATGCCAAATTAGGTCTTGGCTGTGCCCCTTCTTGTCCTAAGCTAGGTCTTGGTACCCTAAAACTATGTTGCTCTTCTCCTTTTCCTATGAAGAGAGACAGGAGTGACCAGCTTAGTGGCAGACTTCTGTGTTGTAACGTGAATAGTGAGATGAGTCCCTCTTGCTCCTGTTTGGATAAATTTTTATGGTGAGTGAGTGAGACTGGGGACCTCCTTTGGCCTTTGTAGGAGCTTTCTTCTGATAGCTCTACCAGTTCTTTCTGGTCCTGTTGTTGTTATATTAAGAACATGCACCAGCACAATGCTTTCTGACCCTCCAATAGATACAACCCAGCCCAGCGCTCTCCAGCTGGCTATTGGAGCTGTCTGATTTCAAAAAAAGCCTGTTAAAACCTCATTGCAGCATGCTCAGATTCCTACAGTGTGCCTCCTACCTTTGTCTAGGAACAAGGCTGCTCGTGGCTGCTTCTTTCCTCTTCCCCCCTGCCCTGATCCCTGCTTGGACCTGGAGGCTTGGAAAATGGTGATGGCACTCATAGGTATCAACATGGTAAATGGCTTCCCTGCTGACTTCCTCTCGTCTTCCCCTGCCATGGAAGTAGGTAGTCCGTGCAGCATTGTGTGCAGACTTTGGTGTATACCAGTATTTTTTGTTTTTGTTTTGTTTTGTTTTCTCCCCTCTCTCTTTCCCTCCTCCCCCCAACTTATTGCTCAGCAACTGCAGGGAATGCTCAAAACTAGCATTTTTTTACTGTAGTTTTTTAACTTTGACATTTTTATTTCACTCACAAAACAGAAAAAGCGTTAAACAGCTCACATTTTTGTCATCTTTTAAAGGGTTCTTTGTGAGGCAAACTGTCTTCCATGATCTGTCCTACAAAGCCACATGCTCTGTCCCTCCCTGACCCCTTTCCCTACTGCTCTCCCACATTCCCAGCTGTTTGCTGGGGCAAGTGGCAGTCTGTGCTGGGCCTGGGTCAGAGATGTGCTCTGGATCCTGCCCTCTGCAATGGATAAGGATCTGTGCAATCACTGCCTTTCTATCAACGCTAAGTTGAAACTTTTCTTTTCCACTGACTGTCTCGAAGCTCATAGGAGTCTGAGGTGTCTACCCGTCTGTCAAACCTGCTCAGTCTAACTGGCAGCCCAAAAGCTTTTTGGGGAATAGTTCTGTAAGTCTCATTTACTTGGGAAACCATACTTAGCATTAATATCATTTATTTAAACTTTGCTTCATTTAAATAAAAAAATTCTTTCCCTCTCCTTCAGCTACCTCTTGCTTTTAAAAGGCCCTTTGAACTGGAAAAAAACACATATAATCCCTTCCATAAATGGTGCAACATCCATTTTAAAACCCTAAAAAAATCTGAGCAGGTCATCTGTCTCAACTCCACCTGCTGCTACCACGCAGGGATTTGAATGTGTGACCTACAGCACAGGAACCAGAAGTCGAAGACCTGAGCCAGCCTATTACAGGCTGCCCAGGAATAAAAGGAGAGAGGATAAGATGAGGGAGGTAGAATAGGATGGAGAGAAAAATATACCCGTTAAAATGAATTCTAGATGTATTTTTCTAATAATTTTTAATGTGAGGAGGTGACCTTTAAGCAGATCATTGTGCATGGTATTTCAACCAGACCTATTACAGTAAAAGTTCACAGTGTAGCACAATTTAATTAAAATAAAAAAGTTGCAGAATTCACAAGTGCTCATTAAGCCTCCCACCCTCTCTGTGCTGCAGGAAGGAGCACAGAACCGGGGGCTGAGCTGCCTGGTGTCACGCAGAACTGCATCCCTGGAGTCCCCGCCGTGTCTTAGTCATCAAATCATTTTTCCTCTGCGCACTGCACCTCTCTTAAGACTTTGCTGCCTCAGATACAGGCAATGCGTGGTGTTTTTATCGTTTGGTACAAGCTGTAGTAGTCAAGCAGGGTATGAGTAAGAGGGCTGGCCACAATCCACCAGTTTTTCTCTGCCAGCCCTGTGCTGAAAATGAGCGCAGTGTTTCCCTGCTACGCTCTGTGCACTGGAACTGCACCAACCTACTAATTTGGGGACCATCTGACCATTCCCTATAGTTTCCCTGTGTGGTGACATTTAGTGCTGCATGGTGGGAGAAGTGTAGGCCAAAGCACAGTCTCAGAGTTTAATGTGTACTTGTACTTTTTTTTTTCCTAGATTATGAAGTGACCTTGACATAAACTTGGTAAAATGCCACTCTACTGTTTGAGAGAGGATGAAGATCTCCACTATGTTTGTACTAACTGTAACGAACATATTGCTGGATTTACACCTCTGTAGATGGGAGCAGAATGAGACCAGACGTGGCATTAGGGGGACATTCAGGGCCAGAAGAAAAGTTAGGGCCTAGAGAAGAGTTTAAAAGGTTGCTGTTGAGAACAGTGCTTTGCCGTTGCAGATAGGGTAATTGTCTCTCATTGTCATAACTTTGGGGTAGGCTGTTTGGGTCTGCGTAGCTGTTCATCTTCCAGATGGTTTGCAGGTGCTATACTGAATCTGCATTAAACTCTACTTGCATGAGATATGAGGGAGAGAACATTTACTTGGAAAAAAAAAATCTTCTCAAAATGCAGGAAGAATCCTCCATGCTATGCTGTTAAAATGCAGTGACGGGTCAGCAGATTTCTCAGAGCAGAATTCAGATTTTCAAACACTCTTTGGCTGAGAAAGGGGCCAGACTTTAAAGAGATGTCACTTCTCACCTGGGTACATAACCACAGGGCAGAGTCGGCACAAATGCCAGGCACTTTGCATCGTACTCAGATCAGCTGGCAAAATTTTCTGTTTTAAAGAAGCTGGTGGGTATTTTTGAAATACAGTCTCAATTGTATCTCTTCTGAAAGCACGGCCTGGCTGTTCTGCAGCTGAGTACAGAGGCCTAGGCAAAAGTGACCGACTTGTAAACGGTGGCGCTGGGAGATGGCAGGAAGAGCCAGATAAAAGTCTCTTTGGGGACTTCTTTTGCTAATGTGTGGTAGCTGAAGTGAGGAGCGCCCATAGCCCATAGCCCAAGTGTTTTGGGCTGAGGGGATGCCAATAAAACCAGAGTTTTGTGGGCTCTGATAGCACTGGAGAGCCTCGTCCGCGGGCTGTCCTCTGAGTGCTGCTTTCGCTCTCAGGGCTGCAACACTGGAAACTCTTCTGATGCTCTCCCACAGCTGAAGCGAGGTGCAGCCCTGCTCAGCCCTCTGCGGTCAGGCCTCCTGCTTGTGTTTCGGGCTGCTGTGTCTGTGGCAGCCCACTGTGCCGCCGCTGTGGCCATAAGCTCTGTCCGTAGCATGGGGTGTAGGCCACTGGAAGGGGATTTGCCACAGTGACCTCTGGGCACAAGTTAGGCTCTGCTTATCTCTGCCTTCCTCGTGCTTGGGCTAATTCAAGGCAGCCTGAGATCTTATTGCAGAGGCTCTCAGTTGTGGACTGGATTAAGGATCTGTGGAGGGGATTCCTGCTGACTACCCTACAGTGTTTATGTTCAGTGTTAAAGACTTTACCGGGGGTGGGTATTTTTTTTCCAAGTGTCCTGCAGGAAACAGTGAATGAATTTTCTTGTAGCTGTCAGCCTGCTGGGAGCTGCGTTAGGATGCACATAGCTGCTCTGCTCCTGAGCTGAGGGGGCATAAGGTACAAAATGGTCCTCGCTCGGGTGATTTTCTATGGGCGGAGGATGTGCCAGGCACCTTGTGCTGCAGCCTGCTGCAGAGCAGTACAACAGAGCGGTGAGAAGCAGGCTCTGAACACTGCGTCCCTGCAAACGCAGCCCAGACAACCCTCACTGGACTCGGCTGAGCCTTTGGCACCGCTGGGGAGCCTCGTGATGGAGACAGCTTGCAAGCACAGGAGAAAACCGTCAGGCCCACTTCTGCAATTATGGCAAATGTCAGGTCTGAACAAAGTACAGTGAGTTTCCAAGGGCCTGGACGGAAGATAAACTGGGAGCATATTTGAGGGTGAAACCACATGAAGCAACACGGAATAGCGTGTGAGCAGCCTGACCGGAGATTGGCTTGTGTTTTCTGTATTGGTGGTGCTGGGGTGGTGGCAATTGGTGCAGGCCTGAGCAACTGACTTAAGGGCAAAGCCCCTTGATTTTCTCCTCATGTTGCTTCCCTCATTCTGCTACAGAACAATGTTCAAAGCTGCAAAATAGTAAGAGCCTGTCCTGAGAGTGAGGGCCAGAGGTACGAAGCTGAGAGGGGTGGGTAACAACTTTCAGTGTGACACAGGTGAGGAGCAAGGCTGGCTTGTCCCATGTGGTTCAGCCCAGCCCTGGCTACAAATCCTGCTGCAAGCAAATCACTCCTATTTCCTTCTTGTCTCCCTCCCACCTGCTGTGCATTTCATGTGCATTAAACACCTTTGTAAACTTGGTTGATGAGATAACCCCTGTGCAGCTGGCAGCACTGACACACACATTCTGGAGTAATTCAGAAGAGCAAAATCAGTGCTTATTTCCTGTCTTTCTGCATTAGAGCCACAGCTGTACCAGTCCATGATCTTTTGTTGGTAGCAGCTGCAAAAGGAAAGAATAAAACAACAGGGCACGTAGAGAGATCCCTTTTCAATAAAACCTAGCAATTTCTGGCAATTGGTGAATTAGGGAATTTCACAAGCCAGAGGCTGCATCCAGATCTGTGTGCTTAATAGATAGCAATGGGGTCATTCTCAACAAAGTTGTCTAATCCCTTTTTTAACCCATTTGTAATTCTGGTCTTCATAACATCCTGTGGTGATGGCTCTGTCTCTATTTGTTTTAAACCTAATGTCTGGACATCTCGTTGGATGGCCCTTCCCTTCAGGCCAGAGCCATTTGGCTTTGCTTCATTTCTTCAAAGAGGCCTCTGATGCAGCACCATAAGCCCTTATGACCAGAAAATATCCTTTGAATCCCATGGTATCATTTCAAAGTTCTGGACTGTGTGTGTGTGGTCTCTTAAATACATGTATGCCTAAAAATATGAGTATTTTTTTTCCGCCCAAGCAGTCTGGAATGGAGCAGATTGAACTTGGACTGTTTGCAGAATCCATAGTTCAGCAGCTATCATTCATCTGGCTTTTCCCTACCTCCAGGACTGATGATATTCTGGAACGCAAAAGGCAGATGGAGTTGGGAAGGGCTGAGGGAAATGGAGGAAGGTTTTAAAATTGCTAGCGGGTAGGCTTTCACATCCAGAAACTCTCTCTTCTCCCATCTCTGAAATTTATTGTGCTTATTTGTTATTTCCTTTGACCAGAGGCCAGCAAACAGCAAACAATGTGTATATATTTTGCAGAAGAGAACTAAAGAGTAGCTTCCAGTACAGGGCAGCAGCAAAGTCTTAGAGCATTATTAAAGTATTTATATTCACCTCGCATTTTAGAGGAGAGGAATCAATGCTGTAATTAGCCATTCAGAAACAATCCATTATTACCAAAGGAGAAAAAAAAAGGAAAGCAACAAACTTCCACCCTTTAAAAAAGAAAATGAAAAAGAGTCTGGGCAAGCATAAACTTGCTGAGCATTCTAGAGACCTGAAATAAAATGCTACCAAGAGCTCAGGACGGAGCAAACTGTGGTTCACTAGCTAGAGATTTCAGAAAGAGTGAAAATGACCCCTGTACAAAGAGCCTACACTTCACTCACATCTTCAAAATGTGGCTGAAATGCAATTAAGATGGCTTGTGAGCATCATGTTGACTCTCTACATTCCTGATTGTGTTGAAAGAATAAGAGCCTGCTTGATACTATGACTTGGGACTTATGACTGGGATAAACTATATATACGATGACTTGGGACATATACACACACACACACACACACACACACATATACACACACACACACATACATACATATCTATATCTACATATATATGTCCCAAATATATATGTTATATATACTAAGACTTAGGACATACGATTTGGGTAAACAGGAGTCATATGCAAATAAAAGGCTAAGATGCTCTAGTTGTGGTCCAGGTCCCAGGATGAGCCTGAAAATACATACTGAGGTTAGGGTTAGAGTTGTGAGAATGAGAAAACCTGCAATGGCCATTGGAGTGGATCTGGCATAGGTCTACCAAAGGAAGGTGTGTGCTGCCAACTGTCATGTGATGGTTTCTCACCGGGGCAAGAAATGAGGGTCCTAATCCCAGTATTGGCCTGAAAATATGTATTAGGGTCAGGGTTGTGAGAAAGAGAAATCCTATACAGGAAGTCGTGTCCTGCCAAAAGACCTCTCCTGTGACATGTTTCTCATCAAAGTCAGAGATGGGGTCCTTGTCCTACTACCAGCCTGTAAAAGCATTTTGGGTTGGGGCTGGAAGAAAGCGAAAGCCTAGAGGTGCTGTTGGAGTGCATCTGGAATGGGCATACTGACAGAAGGGCTGTGTTACCAGGAGACCTGTCTTGTGAGGCATTCCTCTTATGGGCCACAGGTGGAAGTCCTAGTCCTAGTACTGACCTGAAGATACATCTGGGGCTAGGGCTGTGAGAAAAGAAAAGCCAAGAACTGCTCTTGGAGAGGGTCTGGAAAGGAAGTGTCAAAAGAAGGTCTGCACTGCCAAGAGATATGTCTTGTGATGTGTTTCTTGTGTGGGCTGGAGATGGGGATCCTATTCCTAGTGTCACCTGGAAAATATGTTTATGGGTAGGGTAATGGCTGGGAGAAAGAGCAAGCCTAGAGGTTCTGTTGGAGTGGGTCTGGAAAGGGGATGCCAAAGGGAGCTGTGCGCTCCTGCAAGATCTGTCCTGTGAGGCGTTTCTCATCTGGGCTGAAGATGGAGTTCCTGGTCCTAGCATTGTTTACAAATACATCCAGGGTTAGGGTGGTGGCTGGGAGAAAGAGTAAGCCTAGAGGTGCCGTTGGAGTGGGTTTGGAAAGGTGGTGGTAAAAGAAGGTCTGCATTGCCAAGAGATGTGTCTTGTGAGGCTCTTCTTGTGTGGGCCAGAGATGGGAGTCCTAGTTCTAGGGTAGTCTGGAAAATACATTTAGAATTAGAGTTAGGGTTAGGGTTGAGAGAAGGAGCAAGCCTAGAGGTGCTGCGGGTCTGGCAAGTGGATGCCCAAGGAAATGCGCTGTTGAAAGATCTGTCCTGTGTGGCATTTCTTGTCTGAGCCAGAGATGGGAGTCCTAGTCCTAGCGTTGGCTAAAAAAATACTTTTATGGTTAGGGTTTTTAAAAAGAGGAAGCCTAGAGGTGCCGTTTAAGTGGGTCTGGAAAGGTTATGCCAGAACTGCACTCCCAGTGTCCCAGTATGTCTGCACTCCCAAGAGACATGTCTTGTGAGGCTTTTCTTGTGTGGGCCAGAGATAGGCATCCTAGTCCTAGTACTGTCTGGAAAATATGTTTAGGGTTAGGGTTAGGGTTGCAAGGAAGAAAAAGCCCAAAGGTGCTGTTGGGGAAGGTCTGGAAAGGAGGTGCCAAAGGGATCTGTGCACTGCTGAAAGATCTGTCCTGTGAGGCATTTCACTTGTGGGCCAGAGATGGGGGTCCTGGTCCTAGGGTTCTTTGGAAAATACGTTTAGGGTTAGGGTTGTGAGAAAGAGCAAGCCTAAAGGTGACATTGGTGTGGGTCTGGAAAAGGGCTGGCAAAGGAAGGTCTGCCCTGCCAAGAGATGTGTCTTGTGAAGTGTTTCACCTGTGGGCAGAGATGGGGGTCCTAGTCCTAATGCCACCTGGAAAATATGTTTAGGATTATGGTTAAAGTTGTAAGAAACAGCAAGCCTAGAGATGCCGTTGGAGTGGGTCTGAAAAGGAGGTGTCCAAGGAAACTCTGCACTGCTGAAAGGTCTGTCCTGTGAGGTTTATGCTCATGGGCCAGAGAGGGGGGTCCTACTATTGGCTGGAAAATACATTTAGGGTTAGGGTGATGGTTGGGAGAAAGAGCAAGCCTAGAGGTGTCATTGGAGTATGGAGAGCAGATGCCTTGCTGAAAAATCTGTCTTGTGAGGGGTTTCTTATGTGGGCCAGAGATGGGGGTCCTAGTATCAGCCTGAAAATATGTGTGGGGACTACGACTGTGAGAAAGAGAAAGCCTAGAGTTGCCCTTTGAGTGGAAAGGGGTTTCCAAAGGGAAGTTTGCACTGCCAGGAGACCTGTACTGTTAGGAATTTTTCATCTGGGCTGGAGATGGGGGTCCTGTTCCCCACAGGGGCCTGAAGTAAGGCTTAGGGTTAGGCTTGGAAGAAAGGGGTAGCCTAGAGGTTCCTCTGGAGTGGGTCTTTAAAGGGGCAGTGAAAGGAAGTTTTGGGTTGGAAATGGATATGTCCTTCATGGGATTTTTCATTGAGGCCATATGTGGGGTTCTCAGTCAAATCCATAGCCAAAAAATTCTTTTTTGAGTAGGGTTAGGGTTGAGAGAAAGAGAAAGCCATGTGCTACCATTGGTGTGGGCCTGGAAAAGGGGCTACAGAAGGACATGCCCTGCTGAAATGTCTGTCCTATGAGGAGTTTTCATGTGGAATTCATATGTTAGTGCTCAACAGAGCAGAGTGTGCTGTCCTTTAAGCATGGGCAGAACACCTCTTAATCCCCAGCGTGTGGCATTTAAGCATTAGCAGCATAGTGAATGATATTCGACAAATTAATAAAGCAGAAGTGACAACATATGGAAGAAGAGTTATGAGAAACGTTTCCAGATTGCCATTGAATGGAGCTATCAACACAGGCTCTCCATGGCTGTCTCGGTACACCAGGGTTCCCTGGCAGTGCTTCATGTTCTCTGCAAAGAAACTTGAGTCTCAAGGGCCAAATGAATTGGTGGTGTAACACAACTGGAAAGGTGGTCCAGTTCCAGATTTTCTACAGGCATATTTTTTCACAGACATGTACGGAGCCCACATTTGAAAATTTGCTTTTTTTTTTTTTTTTTAATCTCCAGTTTAATATTCAGTCTGATTTGTGAGATCCCCTCTTGCTGTGACCCAGGGAAGCATCCATGCTCTGGATTCAGGTTTCTGCCCCCATTCCCCTCTTTGAAGTGTACTGAGCCAAATCTGTTGTTATCTGTTAAGTGAGTGTTTAGGGCAAAGCTGCCACAGACCAATCCCAGGTGTTCGCCTTGGCTGCTAGGTTTAGTAGCCAAGTATGGCTCACTTCAGCAAGAAAAATAAATCTGAAACTTTCACAGTTGCTAAAGCAGATGTGATTTTTTCTTAGGATATTAAACACTAAAGGAAGGAGAGAGAAGTGTTCTCAACATATCCATTTCATGCTCCACTGGAAATATCCATGGCTTGGAACTGCTTGCGGTACATGAAACAACTCAAGAGCCAGCCCTAAGCAAATCTGGAACCAGCTTCAAGCAGCTTTCTCTTGGTGTTGCTGAAGAGATTGCTGTGCTAAGTTGTCCAGACAAGAAGTCAGAGCTCACTTCTGCGAGGAATATGTCTCTCTTTGTATCAGGAGAGCAGTTTCCCAGACATGATGGCTGCCCAGGAACAACTCTGCAGCCATGCCGAATATTCATTTGCAGTAGGTGTAAAAGTATTATGCCCTTGCAGTATCACAGAGGAGCTCTCTATCTCCTACAAGTGTCCTAGTATAGAGAATCAGCATTTTATTTCTACCTAACTTGCCTGTTGCACAGCATTTTAACCCAGTGAACAAGGACACAGAATTTGCCCTTCTGTAAGTAGAGTACAACACAGCAAACAGCTCAGAGAAGCCAGGCAGGAGAAGGCTGTAGTTGTCTATCTTTTCCAAAAAGGAGCAAATTCTTTTGCTTTAATATGTCACGCTGAATCTTGACAGTAGCAGCCTATTAATAGTAGCAGGTTACTCTAAGAGAAGGCAAGTGGAAGGTGAAGCATGTAGCATATGCTCTTGTACATCGAGGGACACAGCGGTTAGCCAGAGGCTGGCTTCATCTGGGCCTCCCTTTTTGAACTCACAAGCTTTGGCCTCATAAATATGTGTGCTTGGAACTGTTTGTACCAGCAGTTTAAGTCACTTAGGGACTTAAACCTCGAACTGTGCAAAACTGCAGACATGGATCGTGCAAAACTGCTTCCAGTGATTTGTTTAAAAAAAGAAACAAAAAAGGAGTGTCGCCATGCAGACATCAAGCTTGGTGCCTGAGTTTGTCCTGAAAACAGCCATATGCACACTCTTCTCTAAATCAAAGAATCTAAGTCAATTTAGCTGTTGAGCTATTTTTTATGCCAAGGCAAGAAATAGATAACAAACTAAAGTGTTTCCCTCCCAGCACCAATTTTGCAGAGTGGTGTCATATACATGGACTGAGTTTACAGAATCAGACCTTTATTGTGCTTGCTCCTTCTCTAGTAATATCTAGATTAACATTTGAAGTGACAAAGAGGCCATATAATCCATAAAGGCAAATTATACAGCATTGTAGTCTCAAAATGAGCTCCCCTCTATGATGGTGGGGTGCCATAGAAGGGCCTTAAAAGTAAATGTGGCTCTCTGACAGTTAGAAAATGATGACACTCATTTTTTCATAGCAGCAGCTCTGAAAATAGTTAGTTTTACTGTTGTCCTTAAGGCTAAAGGGAGAGGCATATGTGACTCTTTGGTATTTCAATTAAAATGAATTTTATTGCAAAATGGTTGTTCTTTTGTTGTCTTGCCAGGTGGGTGGCTTTAGGAGCTTGAATAATACATGTGCAGCATTGTACAGTAATTGTTCCCTGTCCTCAAAAATTCACAGATTATGAATTTGTAGATTGTTTGTGCAGCTGACAGTGGCTTTAAGTTTGCCCATAGTTAGAGGAGTGAACCCAGTGCAAAGTGCATGCACACAGCTTCAGTGAATCCAGATTGGAAAAAAAAAAAAAAAAAAAAAAAAAAAAAGAATGTTTCCTGCACTGGGGAAGGAATATTGTTTTCTAAAAAAAAATTGCTTTTTCTTTCATGGGCTTTTGTTTATCTTTAACCTGAGTTGGCATCAGCCCCAAGCCTACTGTAAACAGTATATCAGGCTGGCAAGATATGAAGCCCATATTCATCCTGCCTACCCATAGATGAAGGGAAATCTATCATCTGAGGTGTCTGATTCAAGTGCATGATCTGAGCTATAATATCCACAGCCAGTAAGTGTGAGGCCACTTCAGAAGGCAATGATGAGATGAATCACCCTGCAGGATCTGTTTATTTGTCTTATAAGAAGAAAAATAGAGCTTTTAAGGTGACTAGATCAGTAATGCAAAGCATGGGTAACACAAAAAAAATGTTAGGTGAGATGCACCCAAGCCTGCCTGTCTGAAAGTGTTTAGGTTGTGCCAGAGAGGGCTATAGAGCTGGTGATGTGCTGCTGCTGTATTGGCAGGACTGGTCAAATCTGGGGAGGAAGAGTGGCCTCCAGCTGTAGGTAGGAAGGAAAGAGGGAAGACTGCGAGGTGAAGGCAGATGAGCAATAGGGCATAATGAAGGTGAGGAAAGGAAGGAGAAGACACAAGAAAAGCCATAACAGAGGAACAGCAAAGGAGATGACACTGTGATAAGAGCACCTTATAATGTTGTATATACCTGCAGATCTCCTTTGAGCAATATGTTTGTTCCTCTTTCAGGCAGGATGCATTGGTGCTCCAATTCCTCATTGCCGAGGCATTCTAATGAACCTGCTTGTGTACATCTTCTAAACATCTCCTATGGCTTATGTAGAGTAAGTTAGCATATCGTAAAGGTTTGCTTAGCAATGAATAGGTCTGCCTTAACTTCAAAATACATCACTGGCATGTAGCCTCAGGACCACCTGTGTCTTAAGTGAATTCCTGGTGGCAACCCAGATTTAAGTGTACACAAAAGTAATGCTATTTTCTTTTTTAGAGCATTTCCTCTACATTCAGCTACAGGAGCTACACCATCTAGAGCACATTGCCCTGATGTGAGCTGCAAAGCAGCGAAGGAATTCTCCCAGCAGATGCATTCAGCCCTGTGTATCATTGTTGCACATACACGTTTCAGGAATGAAAAACCTTTATATTTGATTACTCTTCCTTTAAAAGAATGTCACTCTCAGAGAGAATTACAGTGCCTCAGGGCACAAGAGAAAGATCGTTTTAGTTGTTTAGAACTGAGCATCTTCTCTGTGTGTCAGGGTACTCTGGTTCAACTTCCTAATTGTGGGCTTTTTGCCCTTGTGCAAGTCAAATCCCTCCTGCATCCAAGCTCTGGTGATGACCAAGGTGCAAGAGGGGATGGTGCAGAAGGACCAGAAGCCCATCTGTTACCGGCTGGCTGACTTCTTGTAAGCAGTATGATCTGGAGCCACCCCAGGGTCACATCTCAAGTGACCGACTATAGGAATCTGCTCTGCAGTTCCCTCACTTCTCTGGTGCCCAGATCTGAATCTCACATATTTGAGGCTTTGAAGAATGCATTGCCCATGCCCAACCACGTAAATCCCCAGTGTTACTGAAATTACAAGAGCTGCTAATGAGTACCTGCAATGGGAGGTAGTTGCTTCAGACTAAGGATTTGCTTATGCAAACTCACCAAAGAACACTTAATCTGAATTAACTAGAAGTGTGAATTGAAAGTGGATTAGTAGTGCCACATAAATGGATGGAGTCCACTATTCAGAGTTAAAATGGTCCTAATCTGTTTTGGCATAATTATGAAAGCAAATGTTATAGAGTTTAATGAGATATATCTTACTCTCTGTAAAAGTTAGTCTGGGTTAATTTATGTGTGTGTCCCAGTAGGGGTGGGATTGGAATACAGTCCTGAAAATTTTTAGTAGAAAATTTGTATTGACTTACTGCAGATTTTAATAACTGATACTGATAATGTAGTAATCTGTTTTTATTATGATTATACTATTTTTAATCTTAGGATATAAAGGCTCTGAATTAGCAGTTAATTAATCCTCACCATGTCCCTGCAACGTTGGTAAAGGCTTTGTAACAATCAGTTCGTTTGCTACTGAACTACATCTGCTTTTAGTGTGGAATATAGCAAGGCAGAGCAGAGTTACAAGAAATGGGAGGGAAGATGAATATCAAATCTCATTGAATGCATAGGAGGAATTAAGTAAGAAAAAAATGTAATTACCCAGTTTAGAATTTGGTCAAGCCACCATGGTGGACTCGCAAGAAAATGCCAGGGGAGCTTTAGTGATCAAGACATCTGTTTTATGTCTAACCAAAACCACAGCACATAACAATGGTACCACACACAGTGCACCATGGTGGGGAACCAGCTTAAGAGCAGTGTGTAAATATCAAGGATTAAAAATAATTTATCTGATTTCCTTTTATTTGGAAATAGGATTTATCTACTTAAATCACATTTCTTGGGAAAAAAAAGAAAAGAGAGAGAAAACCTTGGAGATCATGACTGCTCTTTGAAGGCTGACTCCCCATTTTCATATCCTGCTCCATTGGTATTCCAGTGCAATGTGGTGGAAGCCACCCCTCCTCTGTAAGGGCAGCTTGTTTCATTTCCTCAGCAGACAGTTTATTTTTTATTCAATGCTAAGCGCCATGTTTGTCTTACTACTTTAAATGAGAGCAAGCACTGTGCTTTTGTTCTTTCAATTTTCCAGTGCCTCTTTGCTGATCTTCTCTGCATGTATCTAAAAGGTCAGGAAAACAAATCAATAAGGAAAAGGACCTCCTGCCCCTTTTAACCTAACCTGTAGGAAGAAGGGAAGGGAAATAGCCAATTACATGAAAGAGAATTATAAATCTACTTGAAAAAAGCACAGTGGGAGCGGGAGTTTGGAAGCACAGGTGTCCACAAGCCCAGTCTCTGCAGCTCACAGCGTCCTTTTACGAACTTAGTCTTCTCCACAACAGAATATATGGGCAGATCCATATAGCTGAAAGGCATGCCATAGAAGAGGCACTATATCAGGTCTGTAAAGTAGGAGGGAAGGGCCCTCTCATTTCAGCATCACTGACTGTGAAGGTCTCTGCAAGGGAGACCTTGGTTCACTGGGAGCTGGACTGAGACTCACCACATGGTTTGAGGGCTAGTAAATATTGACTGATGTCTTGTATTGGTTGGGTTTGCCTCAATGCTTTCCAGTTACCACTATCCCATTACCCCTCCTCCAGGTGATCTGCTCCTATCTTCTGTGCATAACTGCAGCCCATGTTGCAGAGTATGAGGAAGCTGGAGAAAGGCTCCACATTTGCATGGCCCTGGACTCCTGCCCAAACATCACTGGGACAGCAAGGCCACTAAATACAGTTTTTGTCTCAACTCAAGCTTGAAAACTACATCCAAGTTTACTAATTACGGACTCTGTTCCTAACATCTAGCCTCAAGCATTCAGCTGAGGGTCCTACATTAAGGGAGCAGTCCTGGGGACTTCCTTGGTGGTTGATGGAGCGGGAATAGCTCTCCCAGGGGATAGTTCTAGCAGTGCCTGCTACTTTCTGATGATGAAGACTGCTAGGCAGCTCCTATAGGTATTTTGTGCACATGTCTTAAGTCGGAGACTATAAATTCAGGCCTTAATCTCTTAAATTGTTTTAGCCTTTAAACATCTGCCTTTGAATTTAGCCTCAGTTGATCTATCATGAGCAAGACTCTTGAAAACCCTAGCAATGCACCTTCCTTCCATCCCCCCACCCTGGCTGCTTTCTAAGAACCGCCTTTCACTTATTGCTTGTTTGACAAATACCACAGTATGGAAAAGTGGTTAATTGCTCGACCCTCCCTCCAGCACCAAGATTAATAAACAGAGAAATGCAGAAAGCCACATGAGTCACCACTTTAAAAACTAGGAGTTTTAAACAGCGGCCATCCATCCTAGGTAAATAGCAACACTTTGCATAGATATCAGCAGACAGCATCCACACTCCCAGCTAGCTGTTTGCTGAATTTCTGGTCCTTTCTGCATTACATTTTTTCCTACTGAATCAGCAGTAGAGATCAAACCCTCTTTTCTTAAAGTCTATACATACAGCCCTCTCATAGGGGAAAATAACAGCAACTATTTCTCAGAAAGCTCAGCATTAGCCCTGCTGAGTGTAAGATGCTAACGCTCCTCCTATGTGCTCATAGAGAGTGTCAGCCACCAGAGCAAAGGGGGAGAAGCTGGGGACAGAAACAGTATAGTAAATTATTTCCCTCCCTGAGGTGGTCTATTGTGCTACTGAAACTGGTTTATTAAAAGCCTTTTAGGAATAAAGCTCTCATGTTATTTGCAGTAAGAGCCGTTTGCAAAAAGCAGCTGTTAGAAAAGCAACATTCTTTGGCAGATGCTAAACAGCGAAGCCCACGTTATGGGTGGTGTTTAGCCTTTACTTGTCATTCTCCTTTGTGCCCTAGCCCAAGCCATCACACTTGCGTGCCTGTTATTGCTCATCAGCAGACTGACGTGGCAGTGCCTGAATAAGCAATGCTGACGGCAGAGCCAGGCTGAAGATGGACAATGCTGGTGTGCTGCCTTCTCCGTCTTGAAATGCCTGCGTGAAAGATCTGTTTGGATAAGGTGCTGACATTTTCAATAATGTCTATGTGCCTTCTGGTGTGTTGTTCTCATACAAAGAAGCCACTCTGTGTAGCACTCTGAAAGAAAAAGCGAGGAAACCATTCTGAGTTTTGAAGTTGCTGGGTGAGAATTCTTATATTGAAATGCCCTGGGCTGTCAGAAAAGTGAGCCTAAGTCTTATGTTTATGTTTATCACCATGACTGAAAACAGAAATTGGTCCACTGCATTAAGTAAAGAGTAATTCCCTTGCAGATCTTTTTACTCTGCCAAAGATGTGTAAAGGAGGCACTAGTGTAAATGAGAACAGGGACATTTCGTTAGAGAGAATCAATAGACTATAAGACAAGAAGGGACCATGAATTTGACTTCCTGTCCAGCTCCATGGAGTTCTGATCATGTTTCAGATCTTCAGATGGTTTTAAAATACAACTAATAACAGAGTATAAAAGCCCCTAAGGTGCTGGATGATAAAGGCCTTCATGGGCCCTCCTTATGGAGGGGGGCAAATTTTGCCTTCAGTGCTGTAAATCTGGAGTAATTTAGTTGATTTCAATGGAATTACTCCAGAATGATCCACATATAATAGCAGGAAAAGAAGCATTTAAAAAGAAATGTACCTTTTTGCTGCTTAGCTGCCTCCATCCTTTACTCTAAAAATCTGTCTGGGATTGTCATGTTGGTTTGAAATGACTGTTCAGAAAGATATCTAATCGATCATTATTTATATTATGGGAATTTTCCTCTTGCTTGCATTCCAACATACCTCAGAAAATTAGACTGAACAGCTCAGCATCTCCCTTAGGTGCTAGGATGGCTGCACATCTGTAACGTGCCCAGGAGCATTTTGCAGAACTTTTGAGGTTTAGTTTGTCAAAATATCATGCAGTGATGTTTTGCATGGACTTCTGCACATCTTTATCTCTTATTACACACAGCAGCACTGAAACAACCCCCTGACTAGGACTTCTTGGCCTAATGTATGCATTAAACGATGAGGACTTGCTGCTAACCTTCTCTACCACCACAAAAAAGAAGCACAGTTGCTTACTAAGGCTTGAGCGATGAAAATTGGAGTGATGGGCTGTCATGAAGTAGATTCAGGATAGAAAGGCTGAGTAACTAACATGTAAAATTTGTTACATGCATTACCTGTGGAATGAGATGTTTTATCACAGGAAAGCTTGGCTGTTTGTGTGGATGGCAGAATATACTGAACACCCTGGGCTTACGCAGTGTACTTCTTACCACAGCTATGCATTTATTCTGCTGATTAGATAACATAGTAGGCTGCTATTCCCATCATTCTGTTTTGTTTAACTTGTACTTTGTGTTGAAGTGCTTGTGCTGTGACAACAGCCCTGAGTATCCTAGCAGTAAGTCATAGTAGCAAGCATGAGGAAAAATTGTCTTCATCTTTCCTCCCTTGCTATTTTGATTCAGATTCTATTGAAAATTTGGCACCAGATTCCAGAAGCTAATCAAGCCCTTGTCTACTGTAGTTTACTCATGAATTCCCTTTAGAAAAATGCTATCAAGAACAATCCCCAGGGTAAGGCATTGTAAAATTATACTAAAATTACGTGTGAGGTGAGCCCACAGAATTGATTTGTGATTCTGATACCTCTGATGTTTCAATTTAAGGTTTTAAGTTGAGCCATGAGCAGAATTTTTTAATGTGCATGTGTGTGTCTATAACACGATCATATTTTTTACTGCCCACATACACACACACACAAACACAGGCACGCACAGATATACAGAGCAAGGTGTCACTGCCTGTAGGTTTTAGGGTTCAGGAAATGGATATGTCTATATCTAGCAATATCCTCAGATCTCTAAAAGAGATGAACCACAAATATCCAGAACAAAAATTATTTAAAAAGTGAATCTGCAGTAGTCCTCTAAAAGGCATGAACAAATACAGCTGTTCTGCTTATAACTGTTCATTACATCCAATAAATACCTTAGGCAGATGCTTACTCTGAAATCCTTCTACATGGTAGTTACTAATCTGCAGTGTGAGAATTGCACTTGTTTCTATAATAACAGATGATCCTGAAATTTGATGGGGGTCTGATAAACCTAATAATTGAACATCAATCATCTTTTTTATGTGAAATCCCTCAAATGGCAAGATCCATGCAAAATCATAGGGCCTTGGGGGTTAGATGGCTGCCTAATGGAACAGAATTCACAAATCTCTGGATATTTTATTGGTAGGTATGGAAAAGGCCTTTCACAGGTCTTTCAAATTCCTGGAGACACCAAAGGTTTTTGAAACACACCTAACCATTGGTTAGACACTTGTTCATATATAGCCGAGTATTTTCTTGTATGGGAGAGCTAAACTAAGACCTCTTTTTGGAACCATCTTTCCCTGGCAGACTATTGAGATTCAGATATTACAGGACCTAGATTTAAATCATCTACGGTTTGAGGTTTAATTTTGCAGAACACAAATCTTCCCCTTGAATGTCTGGAAGAGCCTCTTCCAACATTACCACATGCCAGAATTACCCTTGTACTGGCGTTGGCCAGAGCAGCTAAAATGTGGAGACCTGTATAACCATATGACTGCCCTCATCCCAGGTGATTAGGAATTTCTATCCTGCTTCAAGCGGAGCATGGAAGGAAAAGGAAGGGTACAGGCAGGGGGAACTGTAGCTCCATCAGCTCCCCTGCCAAAATCTCACTTGTGGCTAAGCCAGTCTCCTTGAAAACAATGAAGTCCCAAAAGGTAATTCAGGACAGCATTTAGCTTCTCTAAAATGTGGGAGATGTTGAGTACTATTTGCATTCTCACTCTGTGTTAATAATAATAATAATAATAATAGTAGTAGTAGTAATGGTAATAGTAATAGTAATAGTAATAATAATAATAATAATAATAATAATAATAGGATGAACACTCGCTTGGTGTCCTTCAGCATTCTGGGTTAAAGTACAACAACCAACATCCAGTTCCCAGGCTTGTTTTTCCCTCCCTTGGTTTTCAAGGCCTGTTTGCAAGTCTTCTTAAGGCAGTAGCTCAGATTCCCAATAGGAGAAAAAATAGAGAATCACTCTCTGACTAGTCCAAGATCTCCCCTAAAACAGTCCTTGGCATGTCTTCTGGAGAATGGATTTGGTGAAAGGTAGCAGGGAGGGGAGGATCCTTTATAAAAGACAGGTACAAAAGTCTCAATGCCGTGAGTCGCTATAGTTGCACGGATTTGTCCATTTGGAGTGGCTACAGCCTAACTGCGCAGAGTATGTGTCACTCTGAATTATGCTGTCATTGCCTCTGCTATTAATACTCAGCATAACCAGTGTCACAGCATGGCCTTGTTGATAATTTTTCCTCCTTATTTTATTATATAGGCCCCTTTCTGTCTGCATGGAAAAATGTAAGCCCAGCAGATAGCTTTACAGAAATGACAGCAGGAGACATTATTTAGTGAAAGAAGCAGAGCTGTCAGTTCAGGAACACATGGCAAGAATGCAGGAGAAATGAGGCCAATCTCAGTACTTACCTCACCTTCACTCTGGCCAAGTGGAGACTACCAGTGTCTTAGAGGTCTGGGTGGGTCACAGGGACTATGCAGAAAGCAGCAGAGATACTTTGGGATGGATTACGAGAATGAGTCTATGCATGGTCACCCAGTGGTGCTAAGGACTGGCTAATCCCAATGCTGATCCAGAACAACCCAGTTCCCAGATGAAAGCCAACATTGGCAACCCTGGACTGCTAAACCACTGGCCATCTGTCAGATGCTGGTTCTAGCTGTGAAGAATCAGAAAGTGTGTTACTGTTGTGAGAAGCTGGATATGCAAGGAATGATTTAAAGTACCTGAGGTGCTACTTTGAGTTCTTGAGCAAAGGAAATTAACCACGGCTAAAGGCAGTATCAGGTCCTTCTATAGCTTAGCTTTGGAAGGCGGCCCAGGAATTTTGCTGGTTGATGATTTCTTTAGAGCTGGGAGAATAGCCTGAGTTAGGCATAGAGATTTTGTTTTCTAATCATGACTTTGATTTGCTCTGACTTCATATTAACAATGAAATTTGTTAAGTGTCTCACCACATAACCTGCTTTCTTGGGGGAATCTTAGGTTCCAAGAAACGGTGCCATACAACCTTTAAGGAAAAAAAATGGCATTTATCAGTTTAACTGGTTAGGAGACAGGGTTAGAAGGTTCTTTAGTTCGTTTTGGTATCCCATTTCTTGAAATGAGACCACAGACTTTGAAAATAGGAGATAGATTGATTCTGGCTTTTAAAACATCTGCTAGCAACTTCATTTGAACAATGCAGATTCCTTCATCTCAGTCAAGTCAACTGACTTTGGCAATTGCTCTTCATTCACACTGGTGAGTACAGGATCAGAAAGTGACCCTGATAATTAAAATTCCTGGGCTGCATTGTTTGCTCATCCACAACTTAAAGAAAGGCTGTAAACACTATATCCAATACCCCTTGCTATTGCTGGCTCAGAAACAAAGTTGAGAGTAGAGTGTGAAACCATTAATTTTCAGTGGAGGCACTGAGGACTGAATTCTACTCTGGCACTGGAAGAATGGCTTGACTCTGGATTTACAGGAGTCAGGTTATATTTTGTCTGAGACTTTTTAATGCTATAGATTGGTGAAAATGTTAGAAGAAAATCTGGGGAGAACAGTATTAGTTCACATTAATTATGAAACTACCCATTCCTACTCCTGCAGAATAACCTAAGCAGATGGGACATCCTCCTCATTTCTGTACTACAGAGAAAAGATACAAAAGGAGGCAGCTCCCAAGAATGCTACTTTTTGCCTAAGCTTTACCACTCTCCTAAGAAAGTGGTGTAATGAATTGGAAAATACAAAGTAAAATTCTTTTGGAAAGAGAAAAGAACTGGAGTTAATCGCACCCTTCCCTTTACCCCCTAAATTTTTCCAGCCCTTGAATGTACTCAGGCTGGTGTTCCTGGAACACTTGGGTTGTGGTATTTCAGCTATCAAGTAATGCCATCACACTGACGTGGCATGACAGGCCTCTCATCACACAGATGTTAGGTATGTTGTCTGCATAAACATACTTATCACACGTCTCACTACAAATGCTGGCTCAGTGGTGGCAGTTTTTCTCTCCTTGAGTAAAGCAATATTAATCCCGCAAAAGACCTTGCATGAACTTTACGAGTCAGTCAAAACTGGTTTTGTGTGGACTAGCTGCTACTTGTTTTGTCTGACTTGTTTTGGTTTTGTTTTTAATTTTAATTCATACTGCTTTTCCAATATGGCCTGCAGAAGTTGCCTAGAAACCATCTTGCCTCAGCTCACTCATCCAGGACACACAGCTCCCCATATGCAGGCAGAGAGATAAGCTTAACTTTCTAATTTTTTAAAGAAATTCAATTAACCCCTCTCCCCCTTCCCATGGATGTGATGTCTGAGAACTGGGAGGAAAAAAAAAATCACTGGGTTGGAATAGGCTGGCATATGTATTACGTGGGGGTGTGTGGATGGAGACAGGAAAGGAGAAGGCTGTCTCAAGGCGGTGGCAGTCTGATAGCCAAAGACCCCACTGGAAAGTTCATTTTCAGCTCATTCCCCCAACGCCTGGCGAGCTCCCCAGGAGAGAAGGGACAAGTCACTACTCTTGGTTAATCTAAGCCCCAGGAACACGTGTAGCAGAGCAGGAAGCACAAACCAGCAGACTTGATGCAACCTGCTGTTGTATTAAGTTTCTGGTGATACAAAGCAGCCATAAACTTAGTCTGACTGGGTTTTATACCTTCTTCTCCCTGCTCGTAAAAATACTCATTATTTCCTTTGCCGTGCATCCCATCCAAAATCTGCTCTCGGCTCTCCCTGTCTCCCATAGCAATTGTGACTGGCTGCTCTTCTACCAGGGGTATGAGCTGGGCAATCAGGAAAGTTTCTCATGTTTCTCGTGTTCTTTGAGGGCTAAAATCACCTTACTTGTGATAAATGCAGAGAAGGTGGGAGCACTGAACTCATGTCTGATTGTGGAAAAAGACCTGTGCAAACAGAGCTTGCAATATAGAGGGTTTGTCTGCGCAGTGGCCGAATGAAAAGGAGTTAGGGTTTGAACCAAAACCCAAAAGTTTTATTAGGCAATTTGGGAAACAAACAAACAAACAAACAAACAGGAAAAAAAAAACATTTTGGGTTGACCTGAATGCTTTATTTGACCTAAATTGAAAATATTTATTTTGGGGCTCCTAGTCTTTTTGCTTTTAGCTTGGGGTGCTTTTTAAATGAAAAATGCTATGTCAGAAAGAAATGTTGAAAGGAATTAAATACTTTTGAAGTTGAAAATAAATGTTTCAACATACTAAAAAAAAAAAAAAATCCTCCCTTTTGTGGAACTTGAAACAATTAAATTTGGACCAAAGTTCCCAATGTTTCTGCTCTTCCTGTAACTCCACTTTCTGGCAAGGTTTACTCTGCCTTGGCAATTTTTACGTGTAAGCTAATGGTGCCAAAAGGTTTTGATGATAAAAATGAGCCCCTGCACAGCGCTTCAGCCACCTGACTTTAAAAATACCTTTATGTATTGCAGGAATACATGAGATGGGGCTTGTCCTGCTGCACCGTCCGGCTCTGGAGGCCGTGCTGGGATACGGCTTGCGTGAGGCCGGTTGTTATTAAAAAAATAGATGAAACCGCGCTGCGCTGCACCATTTGCGGGGAAATGGCGGGCAGGAGCGGAGGGCTGAGCTGTTCGGAGTCGGACTTGTGTCTCAGGGAGGCGGAGGAGAGCCCCCTGCTTTCGGCCTTTGCGGCTGGCGTGGGGCAGGGTCGGGGGAGTGCCCGTGCCCAGGCACCCGCTGCCGCCCAGGCACAGAGAGAAACGGTGAATAAACAGACGGAGAAATACAGAAACCTGTCAGCCTTAACCACCGCACTTCCCAGCCGCGGTGGCAAGGAAGAGAGTGACTGCGCTGCCCCAAGGGCCCCCATTTCTGCAGGGAACCCACCACGGCTGTCTCCCAGGTTAGTGGTTGTACGTAAACTGGTGGTGTCTTCTTCTCGCCTGTGCACTACCCATTTTCAATAAGATGTTGGAATTTCTTGGCCTGTGTAACATTTATATTGTTTTCATAGTCTGGGTCGACCAGCTGTTGTTACAAAGCAGGGAGAGCTGCTAAATCCCCTGCTGGAGTTTGTGCTTTGCACCAGACATGCTGTATGCAGGACTCAGGGGTCCGTACATCCCAATTAAATATACTGAGTTTTGGCAAGAGTGCATGTTAGGACAAAACACCCCTCTCACCCCCCTGAGGCACTATGCCCGGCTCCTTTGGCCCTGAAGAATTCAAAGTCCTTTAAGAGGGAGTGTTTATTTTAGCAATTCAAGGGGGAAAGGCATAGGGGGGCAGTCAAAAGAAATCTTTGAATGTTACTGCAAGAAAGATATAGGCTATGTCTTCCAAAAGATCCTAACTTTGCCCTGCAAAGGATATTTAAATCTATAAACGAATAATTTGATCTGGAGCAATAAAAGCTCAAATGCCTTCTTGTATTGTGGCATGGCTTAGGCTAAGTGTATGGTACCGCTGCGACAAGTTGCAGCTGGCAGAATGTGCGTCTTGCTAGTTAGGCAACATCTGAAAGAAATTTAATACATTTTGATCATAAACAGAGCAACTCTTTAAGGATGTCTTAACTCTCAAATTAATGGGATGAATTGCAAATCTGTTTTTTTTTTTTATTGCACCTGCAATAAACAGATATTTCTGATGGTTTGAAATGCTAGCTTTAGACAGCAAATTCAACAGTAAAGCAGAGCAACGCAAAGCAACTAGAGTATGCCTGGCTTAAAACTGTTTCGAGTTGCCTGAATGCAAAATGGCTGAGGCTCATGGTGGTACAGGACTCTGATGTTTGGTTGATTTGTGGGGGTGACTACAAGGGCCTGGCACCTTGAAAGTTCCTGTGATATTGGTGACAATCCTAAACACATCTTGTCTAACTTAAGCTAGATAAAAGCAAAGCCTTCCATTTAGTCGTCTTGAGTAACTCTGTGCCTAGTGGAGATCTGTAAGATGAGTTGCCCCTTGAGATGTCTATCCTAAGGTAAGTAAGAATCGATGGTTTGCCTCTTGGAAGCATCATGTTCTCCCTCCATTGCTCCTAGAGGAAACCTACACAGCTAATTTAGACTAGGTGCCTTATTGTTCATTGCTAAACTAGGTGGACCTAATATCCCACAAGGGCCTGCACTTTGGTTGTGACTGGTGCTTGTCCCTCTGCCATGCTACATTATCATTCACTGTTGCTGAGGCAGCATTGCAAGCAGCACTTTTTCAAATATTGGTGCACAAACTATCAGGCAGCTGTGGAAATGACTGTGTTGTTGACTTGACCCTATCAATAGTCTATATAAGCATAACAGTTAAATAAATCATTACCAACTTGGCCTAGTTACAAGCTAATGTCTTCAAATACAGCTTGGGCACAGGAATTTCATTTTTAACTGTATGGGAATGTTGAACAGAAGATTGACAGAAGTGCTAAATATCATAAAGTTTCAGTGTTTATTTCTAACCCAAAGCAGTTGATGGATATTGTTGTAAATCTTCTGAAAATTCAATCCATACTCAAAGTACTTTAGGTTTTTAAAAGCATGAATGCATTATTTGTATGTGACAAGGCTGAATTCCAGTTTGCAGCTGACAGAAGGATCTGATATCTGAATATCAAGATGTGGCTGGTAATTCCATAATACAAATAACCATTCCTTAATGCTGATGGCATTTTCTCCTCATTCTTCAGTTTCCTTCCGGTTATGCCCTATCTGTCCTTGATTATCCAGGTCATACTAGTTTCTCCCATAGAAGTTAATCAAATTTTCAAGGCAGAGTTGAGCCCTTGTGGAACAGATTTTCCTTGAGAAGAACCAATGAACAGAAGAGCCACACAACTAAGACAGGAGGACAACTGCAGTCATTGGAAATTAGCAATTTCTGTTTTCTAAAAGAAAGGAAAAGGCATTATACTCCAGGCATGTAGTACAATAAATGCCATTTTGTTTTGTAATATTTGGTATATTGCTTACTGTGCTGTAGTATATTTGTATACCAAAAAGAGGACTCTCCTACTGACTTTTTGGATGACAGGGCTGTTAAGCTGTACTTCTATAGTTTCTTAATAAATGGTCAACTAATGAAGTTCTTCTGTATAACTTCACACTTACCCTTTGCTATGTCTTGCAGCTTCCCTCACAGTGGTAGTTAAAAGCTGTAGTTGGCTTATTCTCTTGCTTTGTTCACATGGAGTAATCTAATTACTCCCAAAGTAGTAAGGTGCAGAGAGACCACAGTGCAAAATTCATGTGTAAAAAATAAATAACAGTCTAAATGCTCAAGCCACTGGGTACAATTTCCACTGAAGTCAACTGCAGTTCAGCCTCAGTTCCTGTGCATATCTATCTGTAAGAATGCTTGTATCCAGCTTACTGGTCATAAATTGTACCAAGTTGAATTTGAATTTAATAAACATTCAGGAATGTGCTTCACAAAGCTCTGACTAAACACGTCCTCCCACACTGTACTTTTTCGGCAGCTGTCTCTTTTGTCTCTCAGCCCCACATGAGCACCTGAGTAAGGTGTCTGTCTGTTTGGACTCAGCAACCTATCCGTAAATCCCTAGCTGTCATTCCAGTGCTGAAAGCTGTCAAGGGGATGTTGGAGGAAAAATTATCCCTAGCTGCAGCCTTGCTTTCTGTCTAGACATGTTCTCCTTACCTGGCATGCTATGGAAGTGAGGAGGTACGCTGGGGCATTCACTGATACTGCATCTGGGAATCATGCTAAATAGAAAATGGCTGAGAGCTGAAACTCAGCTTGTAGCGCCTAAGTGCACAAGAGTAACATAGCACGTGCAGCTTGGAAACTGGACTGAAAGATAAGTGGATTTTTACATATGCTATTTAAGGTTGTTACCAGCCTCCTCATTCCTAGAGATAGTTTAGGTAGTGAAATAAAATGCAGTCAGCCAGGCTCTAACAAGCGCTGGGCCAGGTGCTTGGTTGGGGTAAGCTGGAATGGAGACTGTGGCTACAGCCGCTGGGAGCAGAGGAGGAGATAGCAAATGCATGTCTGTGGACTGAAGTCTGTACTGAGTGATGCGTGTGCTTAGATGAAACATATTCCTTAGCAATATCAAGGCTGCTGTTGTGGACTCTAATGGGATTCTGCGATGAACCCAATCTTTGATGGTATTGGATTAACATCACTGCTCATTCCAGCTTATTATGTCTCCTGCGGTACCTGTCATGTCTCTCTGCCATCTCCAGCAAATAATGACTCCAGCAATTATGAAGGCTTTGTGTGCCTGCAGATCAGAAACACTGTCTCACAAAGGGCAGACTTTGCCCAGCTCAGCGCTGCAAATTCTTACTTAATGTAGTGATTTGGCCCTTTTCAGTCTCCCTTTCCCTCTGCATACACTAGTTCATGAAACAGCAGAAGCTTTACAGGGGAGGAAAACGAGAGACAGCTTTTTCTACTAGCTTTCTCTTTTTCTACCCAACCCGCCTCCTCCTCTCTGCAACTGTAACAGAATTCGATATCAAACATGCAAGTTCGGCTTCTCTCAGGGCCTAATCGAAAGTCCACTAAAATCGATTGAAAAATTCCTGCAGGCTTTGCTGTTCTCTAGGTTATTTCCAGCTCCCATCTGGTTACGTCCCTTTAAGCTGTGCAGTGCCGACACAGCTATTTAGTGACAGAGCCAGCACCTGACCCTTCCTATGGGATCTGCTAAAATTGGGAGCACTGGCCAGCCTTGAGAGAGGGAGTGGGACTGGAGGAACTGCAGAGGGTGCAGAGCGGCTGGAGAAGGAAGGCGGTGCTAAGGACACGCAGGGAGGCTGTGGGCCCCGGGGCCGGAACGCTGGCTTTGAGGGAGGGATCCACGAAGCCGCTCACAAAACAGAGCTTTGCCTGTGTGTGTGAAGTGTTCAGCTTGGAGTTTTCCACTTGGTCCAAATCTGCAATTCATCTGTGTGAGCCTGTTTTCTCATGCTCGCTCTTGCATGGTGGTGTGCCACCAGCCCAGGGCGGGGGTGAGTGTGAGGCAGCTGAGAGTATGTTTTTTCTTACTCTCCGTTTTCTCTCATCTTCAATTCCTCGCTGCTCCTCCCACCTTCCTTGCTGCAGAGTGTGGGAAGTCTCCTCTGTCAGAGCAGCAGCAATCCACCGCCCCATCTCCAGCATAGCCTTCACCTCTGCTGACATCCAAAGCTGTTCTCAGGTTCCTGTTCCCCAGCACAGTTGTGAAATCCAAGTCAGAGCTTGCTTTACAGACCTGCCCTGATGCACCTTCCACCATGTTTGCAGTATTGCCACATGACTGCATCTTAACAAAACAATCTTGAAACCACAGGCGAATGCAGAATGATGGGGGCACATGGGAATTGTCTGCTCGGAGACAAAGTGTTTGAGGTAATGCTTTAGATTTGACACATGTGGCTTCAGTATGTGAGCCATGATGAGCAAAAATATGGAAATAATAATAGCACTTTTCATCTTCAAAGTGCTCTTCTTTCACTAACTAATGAATGCAATGTTAGGCTTTACAAATATACATTTGGTAGCAAAGACCAAGGGTCAAGCTTTCTGCTACTGTAATGCCTTTGAAATGTCAATGCCAATTTCATGGTATTAGAGTTAAGGACCAAAGTCTGTTCTAAGGGTATGACATCTTGTTTAGTCAATGTGAATTGCATGCCTGTAAATGAGAGCAGAATCTGACCCTAATTAATTTCAGACTTGCCACATTATACTTCCATTTTAATACACATGACTACTCTCAACATCTACCCTCACATGTGAGCAGACCTGAGCATTAGAACATAAAAATTGGGTACTGGTCCTAACATGAGACTTAATATATCACATGTATTTAGCATTTCTCATATTTGTTTCTGTGGCATCCTTTGCTGGGGGAGAGAGTATCCAATATATGATGGAGAGATCCCAAAGTACCCAAGCAATTTCTGATGTGTGATATTGTGAACCTTATAAACCTATTTTTAAAAAAATTAACAGAGGATTGGTTTTTTAATAATCAGACTTACACACTTCAAAGATCTTAAAGATGTTTGTGCAAAAACCACACACACTCACACACATTGGGTCAGTTGTTACTTTGCATATGTCCTAGGGTGTCCAGGAACAAGTCTGAGATGTTGAGTTCCTGGATCCCCCTTGTAGCTGGCGGTCTAACAAGAGCAGGCTACATGAGCTTTGCTGCTGAAGTGCAGTTTTTCACCTACTTGTGACTGCCTACGCAGCCGTGACTCCACTCATTCCAACGAGATGTATGTGGGGAAGGATTATAGCCTGAGCAAGCGGAGGGAGGGGGACATTCCTGTCCAGAAGCAAGGCCAGAGTCACAGTCTTTGAGGTAGATATAAATCTAGCTTATTTTGAAGGTATGGCATTTTTTATTAAGAACTGAAAAATGCATATTGCTGACTTGCCTCATTCCCACTGGGTCCTGCAGAAGTACAAGGTTGCTGTCTTGCATTAGCAGCAAAGCCAGATACAAGCTGGCCTATAGCAAACAAAAGCTCAATCTGCTGCATTAAAGAGTTGTAGGCACTGATTCCTCATTCTCTCTGGTGAGAGACAGATCAGCGCTGTGTTTGTGTTTTGAAGATTAAGTAACTCAAATCATAAATGTCAATAAAATTATGAAGTACACTGAATGCTTCCAAGTTATTTAAAATTAAATAACAGCTCTGTAATGCAGCCAAGCCAAGTATTGCTCAGATCCATTCGACCCTTGCAGGAGGCAAAGAAGGCTTTCAATTTCTTTGTTCAATCACTTCATTAAATTCCAATTTCTCTTAAAAGCTTGGCAGTCCTCATCCTATCCCACTTAGTTGTGATACAAGTCCCCTTTGTCTGCTCTCAGATTTCTCATGCTTTCTGTGCTGATGCACCTTCTTGTATTGAATCTCACTGAGCCTCAAGGCAGTGCCCCTGGTAAGGAACGTATAGTTTTGCTAGAAACTTACCTGTCCTGTTTAGCCACTGCATCAGACTGGCATGTGTCTGTCTATGAGCAAGAGAAATGCTGCTCTGGCTTTTTGTGAAATTTGTGACAAACCAACCCGCCTGGAAAGGGTGCTGTGTTCTGATAGCCAGCGATGCCTTTGGGGGAAAAAAAAAGTGCCTTGTCCCGCCCTTGTCCTCAGCAAGGTGCTCTACTCTGTAGGAAATATCCTGAAGCGAGTGGCAGGGCAGGCATGTCAGTGGAGGTATATAGGAAAGATGAAACTCAGGACCTCCGGAGCATAATTATTGTGCAACAGAAGAAGCATTGCTGAGCCAAGAAACGGCCTGTAGGATCCTGGCACTGCTACCTGGTAGAAGTCCCTGTGACCCTGGTCAGGCACCTGTCATGTGTTTTCAGGCTGTGAAAAACACCATTACAAGGGTCCCTGTACCCTTGTAATGTACTTCTAAACCATGGCAGTGCACCTTCTTTCTGTATTTTTTCCCATGAAAACAGGGCATGGCATTAGCATTTTCTGTGGTAAGAAGGAAATACATTTTACAGGCTGCAGCTTAACCTAGAGGTGCACGTTTTTGCAAGAGATTCATTAGCTTTCCTTTCCTGCTTCTCTCACTTGGTACTTGGGGAAAGGCAATAGCAGGAGATGCTACAGGGTAAAGCCACCAAAAACCCTAGGTCCTGAAGGATGCAATTTTTCTCTTTATAAATGAGTAGTGGTCCCAGCCAAGGTTTCCTTATGTTTTGTCTTGCGTACAGTCTGTACTGGCAATAGGCTGTACTGCCTCTAATGTGTTCTCATTTCTGCTGGGCCATCCCACCAGCACATGACTGCTGTGCCTCGACTGACTTTCTTTTATAATCTCTTTCTAGGCTCTTGCTGAGATTTCCTTTCTTGGGGGATCTTGTTAGGCTGGATGGACTACTCAAATGTTCTTGGTCCAGTTCCAGTTCAGGCTTAATTTATCTGTAATTGTTAGGGTTTCTGACTGGAAAAACTACCTTATAGATTCAAGAATTCTAACTGAATGAGGTTCAGGTGTTGAAAAGCACAAATGAGTCACGATCCTTATGTGCAAGGTTGACCATTAATACTGTTGCAGAAGGAGCTTGCTTGCTGCATCTCTTGTCACCAGTGGGGTGAACCACCAGGACTGGTTCTCCTAGGAAAAAAGAGTGTGATGTTGCCCACTCCTTGCAGAAGGTGAGAGAGGGTAGACTCTGTAGCTTTTAGCCTGTGGGCTTTCACCCTGGCACACCCGGTGGGGAGAAAAGAGGGTCAGGATTATTCCTTGCTTTGGACTCCATTAGTGAAGAAAAAACAGATCTGGAGAGAGGAGGTTTTCAAATTCTTAGCATGTAACATGAAAAAATCTCCTGTCTGCGATTCAGGGGAGTTTTTTTGGAGTGGCACTGGGTATATAACTCCTCTAATGCTTGTTCATTTGCCTGTGTGTACAATTGCTAAGCAAAGACTAACAGGAAGGGCAAACAGCAGCTGCCTTAGGAGGACACATGCAGTCCACTTACAGAAATCACGACAAAAATTGTGGGGTGATTTCCTTTCTTCACTAAGATAGGCATTCTTAATGTCATTGGACAGCAGTGGACAGTGAAGTCAGATACCTTGGAAAGGCTGGAGATAAGGCTGGAGATAAGGCTGGCTTGGCAAGTTGCTCTGAGGACCAGTGCCTGAAGCACTGGTTTCATCCAGTTCATGTCTCAGTGTAGTGTCTGGGTTTCAGTAGTTCAGTGCAAGTTGCAGCTCCCTTGATGTTTGTGCAACTCCCAAATGCTTTTCAAAAACCAAAGCGCTATGACTTGAACACATATGGAGACTAAAACTTTGGGTTTCTACCAAACCTTTCACATCATCTCCATGCCCTAACATCTGTGCTAGGCAAATTTAATGTTTTAGGAGTCCCAGACAGAAGTTCAATATGACTTCAAGGACTGAACATGCCCTTGGTACTCTGAAAACTTCATTCCACCAGGCCACAGGGGATCACACGTTGTTCACTTATGACGTATGGCCTGCAACATACATTTTATGAGTCTCCATTTCGCCCTGCAGGGACGAATAGTATAAATACAAACTATGCAGGTCACTGCAATATTTTTGAGAGGTGATGCATTAGTTCTCTTACCACGTCTAGAGAAAGCCCTTGTGATTGCTCTGTAGGGAGACTGTGCATGAGCCATACTAACTGCTGAAAGGAAAGAACTGGTCCCAGCATTGTTCCAACTGGCTGCTCTAGTGACATGAAAGTGTTGTCATTTACATGCTCTGGAAAGCTTCAGAACACAATGAAGACTGATGGTTATTCTTGTTGTGCCCACTTAAACTGGTACTAAAATATATTTGATCCTGTCATCTGCCTGGTGTGAACTGCCTCCTTTAGAAGTCAGTATTAATGATGCAGCTCAAATCTAGATACTGTCACTTATCCCACATGTTTCTAAAGCCTTTGTTAGAAAATAATAATAGTCATTTTTGACCTTAAAAAGTGAAGGCAATGTTACTTTTGTAAAGCTGTTAGGAGAGGTTCGAAGGGCTAGTGAAAGATTTCATTAGAAAAGTGTATTAGCAAATGCTGCTTGATCACAGGGACATCTCTATCCTTGGTAAGGGATACAGAAAATAGACCTGTGATCTGCTTATCTTTCTCATACATTGGCATCACTTGTTGTCACAGTGATCTGGTTTTTGCTTCATGGTCTCACCCTTATCTAAAGTACCGCCTGAACATACAATGGTTGCATCTTTAGCTGATAACACTCAGTGCCCATTACCACCTTCCCCCTCTTCTTCTCAGACTCTAGGTCATCTTTACTACCCAGAAGAATGGTCTGTTGGCTAGAATCAAAGCAGAGATCTGAACAAAGCCACCCAACACCTCAGGCACATTGCCGGCCCGCTGTGACTGTCTAACCAGGTGACAGCACAGGAATGGCCATACTGAACCAGACGAAGCCTTTTATCCTGCCTCCAGCAGCAGCCAGATGTGGGTGCCTGAGAAAGTGTTCAAACATGGCAAGTATGCACTTCCCGAGTGCTCGCCCAACCTTCCTATCTTCAGGGATTTCCTGACTCGAATGCAGTTTCTATGTATTTAGTAAAACCCAGTGTATTTCTTGTCTATGTACTTGACCTTTGAATCCCTGTTCCAGCTGTTGACCTTGATGACCCATTCCAGCTGTTGATCCAGATTACCTAGTCTCTCCTCTCCATCCCCAGTTGGTTGTCATAACTTTCTTCCCACATCCTTGTCATCAGTTCCTACCTCTGCTTCACACCATCGGTGTAACTTTCTGTCGATTGTGTAATGATGCAGAGTTTGGGCACTTTTCAAAAATATTTTTAGCAGTAGTATGCTCTTAGGTTTCTTATTTATTATTATTAAACCTGGAGAGTGTACAGATTTGAGTTAGGAGGCAACCAGACAAACTGTTTAAGCTAAGTGAAACAGGGAACACGATAACCATTAGTAGGGGGAAAGGCTGGGACAGCGTTGAGTGCTTGGGAGTGGTAACCTTTTCACCTCAATCAGCAGCAACTGGAACAGTTTGCTCTCAGTCTGCTTGTCTCTGGCTAAACGTTCAAATACTCCATGCAGAGTGGAGCAGCCTGAATTTACAAATAGCTTTGGCCACCCTGAAACTGCATTTTTTCCAGCAAATAAATAATTCACCAGCCAAAAATGTCATAAGCACCTATCACAACAGTGCCAGTTGCTCCTGCATGTCTAGGAGTTTGCAGCAGACCTGCTAACTGGTACTCTTAAAGTGGAGGAGCTGGTGGGTATGTGCATTTGTCCAGGTAGGGTGCACTTTCCACCAGGGCTCTGTGGGAAGCATTGCTAATCAAGGCAGGGCTGTGTACTTCTACCTAACCTGGAGGGAAACGCTTCATCTGATGCAGGAACTTGGAGTCCGCCACCCTGTTACAGAACTAATAATAGCAAATGGACATGGTTTGCAAACAATCAGGAGGCTGAAATTTGTGTGCCTGCTGTGTTTGCTAAATAGTCGTGAATATACAAGAGGTTTGTTCAAAAAGAACTTTGCTTGCAAACCAACTGTGAACAGCAAAGGCCAAGAATCTCTAAAATGATTTGTGACAAATAATTCAGTCAGTTCTGTGTGCCTTCGTCTGTTCTTGCACAGCTGGGAGTCACTCGGTTCCAGAGTAAATAGAGCAGTCCAGCGTGCTCTCTGGTTACCAGACTGGAATAATGCAGTACGTTTTCTGTGAGTGTTTGCTCTGACTTAAAAATACGCTTGCTTTATCTGTGTTCACACCTCTCTTGCGTTCATGAGCTGTGAACTTTCAAACAGTTGAGATTTACTCCTCTGAATGCCTACAGAAAGCAAAATTAAACTTCTTTATTTGCAAATGGAATAATAGGTTTTAATGTGGGCTCCTGTTTTCAGAAAGCCTTGCCAGGTCTCTGGAACAAAGGTTATAAAGCGAGCCAGACATGGGTGTGCCAGTCTTCTGTAAATAAAAACATACATGTACATAAGTTTGTCTAATGAGTACTCAGACAAAATTAAGTATAAGATCCGTATCTTGCCAACAAATCTGTAGAGCAGCCTAGGTTGTTTTCCTTTCCTTTCCTTTCCTTTTCTTCTTTTCTTTTTTCTTTTTCCTTTTTTTGAAGTAGCAATGCCTCAGGCAAAGGTCTGTGTGGCCCAGAAAGGAAAAGCTGAAAATGGTCTGTACAAAACTTTGAGTCATGGCTTATCTGTCTCCTGTCCCTAGGCAATGAAAGCCACCAGGGGCCTTTGCAAATCCTTCTCCTGATTATAAGATTTATGCTTATCCAGACAGGAAAGTAACACTGCCATGTGACTTGTGTGGGCCATTGCTACTGGAGAGGACATTTGCAACAAACTGTTTGCAGTCCTTCCCCAGACGGAGGAAAAATTAACACAGATCTGTAACTTCAAATAAACCTGGGAGGTTGCAATCTGCCAGAGGCTGATCCGTGACTAGCGTCTAATTTTGTCAGGTAAAATGTTTCTGGCCAGCGCTATCCCCTCTTTAAGCATGCAGAGCAGATGGGAAAGCTCGCTTCCTCATCGCTTGCTGAAAAGGGTGCATTGACTGAGAAAAAATCTCTGCTGGTCAGTGGAGAGGTAACTGGCCTGAATCACTAGTTTGGAAAGGCAGACACTGGCATCAGGGAGCGCTCTTGTGAGCTTGCGTCTCAGCTTGGGCCACTGCATGGCCTCCCTGCTTCCAGTAGTGCTCCACATACTGGAGGTAGTTGAATATCTACCTTGCGTTTTTGTGTATGGTTGTGCATTAGCATACTAAGCGTGCAAATAGTAAAAGGAGGTTCCTGAAGTTAGGAAGTCCATCAGTCAAAAGTTAGGTAATGCTGGAAATAACTGTTCAGGTAGTCTTCGTTCTACTTCTTTTTACCTCTATCTTGTGCTCAAAATGAGGCAGGGCCTTGCGGAAGAATGCAGCCCTTCGTTGCACCTATCAATATGGTAGTATACTAAGTACGTGGAAGAAAAGGTGTTCTGGGAAAGCGATAGAGCTGGCACTTCCTAAATCCCAAGTGTTTGACTTCACACCCTTCTTGACATTCCTGCAGGGGAAGTTTTTTGCATGTAACTTCCTAATATCAAACACAGTCCTTGTGCAGGCCCTGAGAATGGCTGCAGTGACAAAGTCCTAGTTCCTCTTCATTCCTTTTCTTTTGTTCTCCTCCTCTCTCCCTTCCTCTTCCCTCAGTCCCCAACGTCCTCAGTGCAATATGTGGCATTGATGTTCAAGCAGTGCACGATCCCAATGCCTTTAGAATGAACATTGGTTTGGTGTGGGGTATTTTGCCTCAGCACTAAAAGGTTTCTGAGTCATACTGGGGCTGGGGGGGCTGGGGAAAGGAAAGAGGAATGGGGGAAGGAATGAGGGAGTGAAGTGGTTATTCATTTTTAATGCTTTATATACTTCAGCAAAATTGGGATAGCAGTTCACAAGGCTAAGAAAAGGCATGGCTTTAGCCTGAAGGCTCTACATGCTGAATTCTAAGATCTCCTGCAAATCATAGTCATCTCGAAGCATTTCAAGAAACCTGCACAATTTGTTTATAATGAAAAATGTTAGGCAGCCTAAATACAGGAGTAACAGCCTAAATGATCATGCCTTGAGCTGCCTTTTATGTATGCCTGTTTCTTAACCAATGTGTATGTGCTGCCAGCAAAAGTGTTCTCCTCCCCCTGCTTTACCTTCCAGTAATGTCTGGTTTATCAGATTCTGGGGATCATATTTGTCACTTGCACACCATAAAAAATACCTAATTTGGTGGTCCTGATGAAATGTGTTTCATGTTTATGTTCTGTGGTGAGATAAAAAGGCTGGGGGCAGGAAGTTTTCTTGGAAGTCCACATTTGCTTGGCATCGCTGAGCATCAGGGTAGCCATGGAAATCTGCTTCTCAAAGCCCAGGCGTGGCTGATAAGAGCCTCAAGTGCCACTGCCTGTGTCCAGCTGGGAGAAGGTGAGTAGGAAAGGTCAGTGCTGATGGTATTCCATGAACTGTCTTGAGGAGATGGAAAGATGCATAAAATAAGGTGGTGGGGCTGGTGCAGGAGGGGAGCAAAGTCACTCTGAAGGAGCTCAGGATGCAGACAAACCCCTTTGCGGGAACAGTAAATGGGAGCAGGAGGTGTTCACAGAGCTTAAAATGGATATGGAGATGGAGCGAATGAAGGATGTGGCCAGCTGTTGTGCCAGTCAGAACCAGTGTTCAGCTCTCATCCTTCTCTTGTTCTCTTCTCTCTCTAGTGACTTCTTCTCTGTAAGTTGTGCCTTTTTCCACTTGGTAGGCCACAGCAGGCTCCATTAACACTCAGTCACATCCTCTTGTCAGCAGCTGATCTTTCAAAGGCTGTACCCAGGCAAGCCTGTGCAAAATCCTCGTCACAAGGATGCAGACAGCACATGTGTTCGGAAAGAGAGTACTGGTGAGAAGAAACTCCACTATATGACATCAGAAGATCGGGGCTGTCAGGAAAAAACAGTAGCATTGGACTTACTGTATTAGGTAGACCCAGTGACCTTTCCAGTCCAATGTTGTATCTGACACAAAATGCTCAGGGAGATGAGTGAAATGCCCTTTCAATAGGTAGATAAGGAGTCTGCCACAAGAGGTGAGTCTTCTCCTCATGACCATTACTGAGATTCGTGTAATAACAGGACATATGCCTTTTTATTCCTCCTGAAGATCTCTTTTTTTTAGTTGTGCATACGAAAAATTTATTATCTGAATCTTGAGAGATCTGTGGCTTTGATGACAAAGAGCTCCATGGTATGTGTATGCTTTCTTGTGAGTGTTTTGCTCCGTGACAGGTTCTTTATATGACCTCTGCATTTTGATATGAGGAGAACTTCAGCATAGCTTCTAAATTTATTTTCTGTACTCTTACTTTTTTCCCCTAGTTTGCTGTCATGTCTTCTATTCCCAGACAATGAAAGCTATCCCTCTTCCTGCAGTGGTGCAGTTTTCTGGTTTCTAGTTTGCCTTGTGCGTGAGTTGTTCCAAAATGTGCTTGCTGGCCCGGTATTTTGCTTGCTACCATCTTTATGGTAAGCCCCTGTGAAGTGTCCTGTTATCTCTAGATTCTACCAGTGTTTTTTGCATCATCTGCAAAGTTTCTCAGTTTATTGCCTCTCTAGGCAAAAAAATGTCAAACATTTTCTATATTTCTGATGGCTTTTCTGCATATGGAAATGAATGTATAGGAAGCTAGATTGCTACTCTGTATAGTATGTGTGAACCTCTTCTTGCTCCCTAGAAGCTTCACAAGGCTTTCTTTGGCTCTATGAGATGACAAACACTGAATCCCATTACTTGAGTACTTTCCATCCATACTGCTGGCTTTTAGCCCAGTCACAGTTCAGGCTCAAAGTTTCCAACTGAGGCTTTGAAAGAGCTGACTTTGGGATTACTGCTGGTGAACTGTTCTCCTCCCCTCCAGAGGAGAGTCCCTCCAGACCACGTGAGCAAGTGCTTGGGCCTGGACAAGGATAGTGAGTGTTTAGGTGTGCTTCAGAGCTTGGCCTGCAATTGTAGGCAGCAAATACGAATAGCAAGTCTAGAGTTGAAAAAGGGCTTAGACTTCTGCTCAGGTGACAGAGGGCAGCCATACTCCATGCGTAGATGTAAGGAGCACACGGGATGTAGGGCAGAGTGACGGCACTGTATTTTCACTCTCATTCTGCATACTAAGTCCTCCTAGAAACAGTCCTTAAGTCATGACTTACTGCCCCTGTAGTACGTGAAGCATGGCAAACCCATCCCTGCTGTCCTCAGGACACAGTTCATGTCCATTTCGAGTGGACGTGAATGGAAAGAATCCATGTGGGATTACAGCATATTTCTGGACCTATGATTTAGTCCTATTATCTCAGGTCTTTTTCCATCCTTTGGTTGACAGAGAGTTCCCACTTTACATCTTGAATTCCAGCTGTCTGGAAAGCAATCAGCAAATAAACATTGGAGGAAATATTGGAAAAAAAGCCATCGCTGGCAATTTGGCTTGCTGCCTCTAGGCAGGTGCAGGCTGCACGTGAACAGCAACATCTCACTCAGCAATGCTTTTGAAAGCAAGAAGCTGACGGCACTGGGAAAGCTGAGTGATGTGATGGGTCTGGGGCCAGGGAAGCATCATGTGTGGATGCCAAGTAGACGGCTGAATTATACACTGCTAATTTTAGTTCAGCATGATTTGCTTCACTGAGCTCTCCTGGAGCTCTGAATGCTGTCATTCAGGTTAATCATAATTCTTTACAAGACTTAAAACTACTGGGTACACAAGCATCTGATTTGAGCTTCTTTTTTTTCTTAAGAAGAAGCTTTCCTATGTGTTCCAGTCTTAACATGAATCCATGCTAGACCAAAACCAATAATCGTGAATCTGCTATTCCAGATTCTTTCTCCTCCTCATTGTGTTCTTGAACCTATTTTACATGTAAAATATTTTGTAATATGCAACCAAGTGTTTAAGCATTCAGTTCCCTTCCTTCACCCTCCCTCCTCCTATTTTTGCAGTTGGTTGCAGATCACTGCCTTGAAGCAGGAGGAGGGAGTGGGGAGCAAGGTGAATTTTGTTCTTGTGAGAATAATTCCTTTCCAATAATTCTTTATCCAAGGTGACCAGTGTGCACTGATACCATATCTTGGCTGAAGGAATAGCAATTTATGATAGAGCAGTCATCTGCCCATACCCTTAAACAAAGCCACGTTCTCATTCCAAGGCTGATTGCTGTAGAAAGCCAGGTGCTGTTACAATTCCACTTTTTCTGTGTTCTTTAAGTTCTGCAACTTTTTTCTATAATAGTCTTCTGATCTTGGCTTCCTACATGTTTTAAGTGGTGGGTAGACTGGGGGGAACTGCATGAAAAATGCCCAAGTGTAAAAATGAGAGAATGGTTAAAACCTGATTCAAAAATAGATCCAGGCTAATAGAGTTTCATTTAATCTTCAGGTTGCCATTTGAAATTCAGTTTGTGTAGGTTGTGATGAAATGTGGTTACCACCAGACAAGTATTCAGTGCTTCACATAATGAAAATTGGCACTTTCCAGCAATTTCTAAATAGACACAACGACAGCTGCTATGGGAAGGGAAAGGTATCTGCTCCTCCCCATGGCTGCTGGCAGTGGTGGCGGTGGTCTCTTCCCATGTCCCTCCTCATCCTCAGCCACGCTCTGGGGCTGGGAGAGCTCAGGCACAGGAGGGATGTGGCATAAGAGGGGCTGGGGCAGTGATGGGGTTGGTCTGTGTGTTGTGTTCATCACAGTACAGCAGTCAGATGCAGAACTGATGCAAGGAACCTCACGCTGTGGTTACATGGGTATTTCCCCTGGTAGCAAAGCCAGCGAAGCATTCCCATGCCCTTTTTCTTTTTGTCTCAGGCTGCTTATTTGCACACCCTCTCAGTTGTGCCAGCGCCACTGCTTGTGGGGTCGCACAGCAAACCGAATCAGGAAACTGATTCCCTTTTATTTCTGGGATCTTTTACTACAAATTCATAGGTTTTAAGTACAAGTTGACATACAGCAGCAGTGGACTGTACAGCATTTGTGTTCTTGCTGGTCATCTGTACTCGCCTTTTGCTTTCAATTTCTGGTTTCAATCTATCAGGTTTCACAAGCTTCTTTTGATTCAGATTTACAAAGCCATGCCTATAGAAGGTGATATCATATTCCTTTTTTTCTTTTTCCTTCCAGCAGTACCTGCTTAGTGTACCGCAACCAGCGTGTTGGTAGGACTGTAACACTAGGCTTTACCCAACAAAAGTCTGTCGTGATCTGGTTCACACAGACCAAAATTGTTCTGCAGCAGTTCCTCTATGAACACTTCTGGAAGAAAAGCATGAGTTTTGCATTCAGCACCTAGTTTATTTCATCATAATCTCCCTGCAAAAGCAAATTCTGAACTTGCAGGTAGTCCCAAAATGAATCTTTGGGATTTGATTATGAAAAAGAAGGCAGGGAAGGATGATCTTGTTTATGCTGTACCTTCTACTGCCCTGGTGTGCTCATTTTGCTCTTAGACTAATTTCTGCTCCAAGAAGAATGCAAAGAAGGGAGCTGATTCACCTCAGAGATATATATTCCCAGCTTGTGTTAAGATCCAAGTTGCAAGTAAAGATCTGTGGAGATGATGTGCATAAGGCTGGTATAGTTAAACAGTACTATTGATACTGCAAATATGAGCCCTAGCCACAGAATTTTAACAACTACAGATTTCAAGTCTGGGCTGTTTATCCAAAAAGTAGATCTTGTCTTAAAGTTCTCTTTTTGGTTATGAAAGTCTACACATGATATAAATCTTAATTCTACCTGGGCAGAACTATTACTTGTGTCAATGGGATTCCTGCCCACACAGGGGGAGAGAGAGATCAAAGCAGAGAGCCACAGCATAGTTCAGCAAGTAGAGACTTCCTGAAGTGCTTTTGTTAATGGTGTGTTTCTGGGAGCTAGTCCAGGTCCATTTGAGAGTGTAAATATAATTTTACTGTTATTTTTTAGGTTGAGTTTTGATCCATGAGGCTTTATCTTTGGAAACAACCGTTTCCCACAGCAGTGTCCCCGTCCTCGTGATGAAGGGCTCTGCTGTACATCCTTTGGTTGTCTAAAACACAGCACACTTCACAGACCTAAAACGTTTCCTAGTTGATTGATGGTAACTCATTTAATGCAACGTGTAGATCTAAAACTATGAATACATCGAGCTATGGAACAATATATTTCTTATTCTCTGGGATGTTTATCGTACACCACTCTCACTTAAAATGGAGGGAGCAGTTGCATTTTATCACGTGTTTGCAAAAAGTCATTATAGAGGCTGAAAAATTTACAGGCAGAACCGCTGAAATCTGATGTTTTGACACATTATGTCTTTACTGTTTGCTCTATGGCCCTGACTGAGACACAGTGAAAGCAGAGTCCTCTCTGGCCAGGCAAAGAAAGGTATTGTACTATTAAAGTATAGATAGAAAATAAATTAGTGTGAACTCTCAGTAGGTCAGCAGCTCTAGAGTACCTGCCTGTATGTATACTGTCACCAACACTACATATAAGACCTGCTTCATCAGAGGACAGTTGAAGCAGTTCATCAGAGAAAGGCTGCATCATTCAGAGAGGCTGTGACAAATGGGGAACAGAAAAAGATACTGTGAGGAGATGTGAGCGTGCAGGAGGGGGAGGTATGCCTTTAAAGCTAATCTACTTAATTCCTCCAGAATATGGTATTTACACTAGCCTTATGCTATGACAATGTCCAATGTTGAAGCTTATTTCTTGCAAACAAACAAACAAAAATGATTATCTGATTTTCAGCAGTATATAGGACACACCCACTTTTGGTTTAATCCACTTTGACTTCAATGGTCTAAATTTGGAATAGGTTTCAAACGGTTTGTCTCTTCCATGATATTATTTGTAACAGTAACTGCACATTTGGATCCTCATCATCATGCAATCTGAAGGAATGAAATTAGTGCTGTCTGGCACAAGCAGATTCCTTTCAAACACCACTGATGTCAAAAGCTGAATTTTATTTACATTTATAGGAATTGGGCTGGGCTCAGTTTTGCCACTTTCTAGGTTTAATTTTAATATTTTTATCAAAGCTGACTGACCACCTAAGGGCTTTTTTTCATTTATCAGGATTTACAGTAAAAATGTCTTTAATAAGAATTTTTTTCCACATCACCCCCACACATAATAAGGGGTAAATCCTTCAAATTGCAATACGCATGCATAGCTAATAGCTTAATTTATACTACATTGTTAGCAAATAACTTTTACCTATACAGTAACTGTGAAAGATTCTGTGCAATTGAGGATGTTGTGCTTTTTCTCCAGGGTTTAGGAAATGGAAATAATCAAGTAATATAGTGTGTAGTTATATGGAATTTCTAGAAGTGCAAGGATCGCTCAGGTAGCCATCACCAGAAGTGGCTCCCCAGCAGACTAGGCTTCAACACTGTGCATGGATTGTATTTTCAAATAGGTGACCTAGTCTATTGCCATCAATGTTAAATACACACCAGGCTTATGTACAGAGGCTCAGTTCCAGCTCCTGTGGCCACCTTAATGTTTGTGTTGCCTTTGCTCTCTGTGACTGTAACCATAGAAGCTTCTACAACACTTGGAGAAATATAATCTTTGGCATTTAGTGCATTTTCTCCACCCATATGCACGTGCACTTTTGAAGAAGCAAATAGAAAATCCACATAACTGCTGTCCATAGCCAGGAAAAGCTATGACCAGGAAAAAAAAAGTAATAGTCTTAGGGGAAAATATCATCAGTCTGGGAAGACACAGACCCTCATGTGGGAGCCAGTTCTGCATTCTGCCGAGCTGCTTCCTGCCATTCCGGCAGTGCAGGGTGGCTGCTGCGGCAGAAATGGGTCAGGAGAATATGCCCTGCCCAGACATTCAAAACAGGGCTTGTACTGGCCATTAAATAAGAGGTGAGTTTTAATGGAAAGAAATACAAATAGCTACTATGAATAGCCCAGGGCTAAATGGCTCACCCAGGCTATTTTGGCAAGTACTTATGAATGACAAATATATTCACCCATCAGGGCTGGCTCAGCAAACAGGCTGGATTAATGATAACTATTGCAGTGAATAATTTAACTGGATCTACTAGTAAAGGTAGTCTCAGAAAGAGTTGTACAGGCAGGGAAAATCAGATGGGTTGCTGTGGTGCCAGAGAATACCCTCCTGTGACCTGGAGGGAAATGATGCTCAGCCTTGCAATATGTGTGTGAATATGTTTCTGAGAATAGAGTAACACAAGCAGGGATGTGTCTCATTTTGTTTTAGTTGGCAAAATGTACTTTCTTCAAAGGGAGGGACTTGTGTAGTCTCGTGGAAATGTATCTGATTGCTAAGGAGGTTTCCAAAAACCCCATGACAACTGGTAGGAATGGAATTTAGAAGGGAATGCAATGGGATGTAATAAAACTGAGGCTTTCTGAGTATTTTTTCACAGAAAGGAAGATGGCAGGGGAAGAAAGAGAAGGAGGCATGTGACTGAGAAAAAGCCTTCCTGGCACTTAGGGCACTCAGCTGGGATGCGAGAGACATAGGTTCATGTTCCTGCTTGGAGATGGGCAGAGCAACATTCAAACCAAACAGCTGGTCCAGGGCTTTTGCAGGCAAAACCATGTGGAGAAAGAGAACAAGCAAAATGAGTCTTGCCTGGAAACTTTTGTGGAAGCTGATATGTTTCCATGGGAAGTCTCAGTTTCTATGAGCCAGACTTTCCCAAGGACAAAACATTTTGTCAAAAGGTCCTTGTGCAGCTGTTTGGTGCCATCGCTTTTGTATTTCATTAAGGTTCTATAGTTGATATCATTATGCTGTCTCATTGGGCACAGCCTCAGCTGCACTTCGCATGAATATTCCCATATGTATTGACCCTTCCAGTCCCTTCCCAGCATCACTGTCCCTTCTGGCCAAGAACTGTCCCCTGTGTAGCCTCGGGAAAGGCCACTAAGATCTGGTGAGGGAATCTACCTGGGAGCAGTGATCTTCTCTTGCAGAAAACATTGAAGGATTTGGTGCTGAGCTTGTAACACAGCCATGAGAGTGAGTGCTAGGGAGGGAGAAGAGGAGGCAAAACTGTCACTGTGCTTCTAAAACTGCTTCTTCAAGCAGATTTAGCATTGGCAACATGTCCCTTTTTCCCCAACCCTCCTCCGCTATGTGAGAATTCAGAGTTCATACTCAAGTCTGGAAAAGACCTCCATTCAGCTTCTTCCTTTACTGGCACGCAAGAGGCTTTTAGATTCATTCTGGTTAATCAGGCCCTTGTGATGCTGTTCCTGGATGCTTAGAAATGTGAAGGACTCACAAAAATACGTGTAGGTCACCTCCCATGGTTTTCTGCTTTCTCTCTTGGAATCATACATTTTGGAGAGCCCTGTGTAGTACGCCTGCATCCCTTTTGCTCAGAGACTTCCCTGGTGGAGTCTGCTGCTAACTGGGGTATATAATGAGGACAGTATAATAGACTTATGCATAATCAGGTTACTGGTTATGTAACTTTAATCATAAGTCTAGCCCTTGCATGAGTATGGAAGCTCTACGCTTCAGCATGGGCTATGGCAAGTTTTAAAGACTGAGAGAGCAAACTGTGGCCATTCCTACCTGAGAAATAGAAACAAGAATGGAAAGAGGGAGCAAGTTGTTCTTTCCCTTGCAGTGCTGTAGGTCCTGCGTTCATCTGTATGCGCTGTCATCAGCAGGAAAAGCAGAATGAAATAGCAGGAGCAGCACATGAGTGATCCGTATTTACCTCTGATGCTGTGGTGTCAGTACTGTGAGGTGCCCCTGGATTACTACTGTGGAACAGGGCAATACTCTACCAAGGAGAAGGTGGGAAGAAAATATCTGATATAGGTGATTCTGATATGGCAGTCTGGGAAGGTCAAGGCGCTTTGTCTCTTCCCACTTCATTTTCAAGGAAAGAATTGATGCTTGTTTATCTAGTCTCCTAAGGATTGCCCCAAAATTTCCCCTGACCCTATGTTGCTCTGATGAGATACATCTAATTCAGCTTGAATAGCCCAGGAGACTTGTAAAATTCTATGGGCCAGAATCGCACCCCAGCATTTGCCCAGAGTGTTTTAATTTTTCTCCGGAAGAGGCAGTTTAGAGATCCTGGAGAGCTGCAGAGTGGCATATATGGCCCAGTCTTTCTCTTTCCCCTCCTGCTGCAGACATACCTCCATGGGGACAAGGCCAGAGTGAGACAGGCTCTGGGCGTAGGACTTATGGCCTGACTGCTGGAAGGGTGCGAAACCTGCCATTCCCAGAGCTGTGTCCAGGACGAATGTTTCTGGGACACAGCAGATGACAGTGCACAGAAGTATGTCTGTGTATAATGCAGGAGAACTAGAAATGAACTCTTAAAAAAATAATAAAACAAACAGTCGGGCCTGTATTTCACATTTCTCTCTGCCCTTCCAGCAACCCTTCCTTGAAAAGTTTATGTCTACATTACAAGAAGCAGTTGCATTTTCATGCAGCCAAGTCATCTCCTCACTGTTTTCAATAGCTGAACTGGCCTTTGCATAGCCTCAGCAGTGCTGGGGCCTCTCACAGACAGAGGCGTGTTTGTCGCAGAGGCATGTTGAACTTGGCAGGTACCTTATGTCTAATTCCAATTTAAACTACCACCTTTCTGAAGGAAAAGATTCTGCAATACACAACAACAGCAGCCACATGGAAAATCTGCTTGCCCTGCTGGAAAACCCAAGCAGTCATTTACAACAGTTTCTCAGTCTTCTCATACAAATTTACTCTGTGGTCTTACAAACAATGGCCTAGCTGCAATTTTTTTTTAATTGAAAGAGAGGGTAGAATTGGGCAGCTTGATTGCAAATGTGGGCTAAACCAGATAGAAATGTAACCATAAAAAGAACTGACCCAACTTGCCCTCTTCACAAACAACCATCTGTTGTGTATGTGGATTTACTGTTGAGCCTGCTGTGTTCCTTCATAGCCTGATAATTTCCCTTGGGTTCATAACTTCCCAGGAAGTGCAGCAGAGTCAATATTTGACAGTGTATTCCTTTGGAGTCTGGCCTGGATATTTTTTCCGCTTTGGCTACAAGGAAGCAAAAGCTGGTTTCAAATGCAGCGAAGGTTAACAGTGGGTCTCTGTAGGTGGCTGGCCCTGTCCCAGTAGGTCTCTGTTAGCTCGCTGGTGGGAAAGGGGAAAGCCTGTGATCCTGCACAGAGGAAGAGAAATCTTTCTCTGGAGAGGCAACTCTCAGGAGGAGCAATCCCAGTTGGAAATCTCTGTTGGCCAGATGGACATGCAGTCTCTGTGCAGTCAGTGGGAAAGACGATGTAAAGCATTTCAGCACACCTAACTGCATGTGCACTGCTATGGAGTACAGTTACTCTCCATCGCTGTTTCCACCACCTAATTAACCTTGCCATCAATAATACAGGAAAGGGAGGTCATATAGGAGCTGACTCACTCTGACTCATGTCCCCTGGGAACTCAGGGTTAGTCGGGTTAATCTCAGCTTTCTGCTCACCTGGTGACCCCTAGAGAGAGTGAGGAAATCCCCTTTCCGCTGTCTGTTGTCGTGCCCTCTGTGTCACCTGCAAAGCCAACTTTTCCTGAGGCAAGGAAAAGCTTTCTGAGGACTGGGTTGAAGCAATGGATGAAGGAGCCTGGTCTGTGTCACTAGTTTTCCTGGTCCTGAATCAAAGCAGGAGTTCCACCCCTCTAAATGCCAGAGTCTCCGCTGTGGTGGAAGTGCTCCGGACGTTTTGGGTCAGGCAGACTGAATCGGGAAGCTGGGATACTGTGAGACAGTGTCTAGACCAGAGCCAGGCTGCTGAGCTCACTGCGGTGTTTTTTTCAGTTTTTTGAACTTGCCCTTTTGGGAACAGCAGAGACACAGGGCAGAACAGGCTCCCAGAGAACAAAGTTTAGTTTTCTACACGTTGTCATTTAATGGTCTGATTTCTGAGGCTGATCTTTGCTCAGACTGAGCAGAAACTTATTATACTTAATTTCTTAGGAAAGGAGAGCTTGGGGGGAAGGGGAGGCACAGCAAGGACTGTCTGGCTGCTTCAGAGTTAACTATGCTGTTCTGCTGCTATATGCCTAAACTCTAGACTTTGATAGGTACAACTTGGGCTGGGGGCAGCTGACAGTGAAAGCAAATGTTTATCTTTCTGCAGCTCCTCAGATAACACTTCAACTTGCAAGGATCTTCATGTTTGTGTTGTTTTTGCTTTGGTTTCTTTCACAGGAAGAAAGGGTGAATACAGCAGGGTTGAGAGAGCAGAAAGGTAAAAGATCATAACCACCCCGTGATGTATCACCATCTTTCCGGCAGGTGCCACAATGCAGAGCCCATCAGATGGGCATAGCTGGGGTTAGGGAAGGATGGGGGAAGAAGAAGGAATGTTTTCTTAAATGCTTGTCTCCAGGCAGTCTAGCTGCAAATAAAAATTTTTTAGTCAAAAAAAAAAGCTTTGGCACGGGCAATCTGCCTAAACTTGCTTTTTTTTTTTTTTTTTTTTTTTTTGGTAACTGTTAAGTTTTGGAACAGGACAGAAACTGTGATGGAGCAATAAACAAAATATTAAGCAAATGAGAATGACTGAGGTTGTCTTTGTGGTTGTATGTTGATGATGTTTTTCAAATTCTGTTACATTTTCCTGTTAGTAGCATGTTCCTGCATCACCCTTTGGCCCTTTGACCTTGTTTCTGTGTGTACCCATTTACTATTTTCCATTTACCTGCTTCCCAGTTGGTGCCTTTCACCATGGGTTTGTACCTTCACCCACCCCAGCTTTTCATGATGTTCAAAGCCCCTTGAGGTACATCTAGTGGAAGTGCCCAAAGCCTCAAAGGGCTTTTCACAACCTTCTTGGAGGTTGTGTTTTTCTTCCTTATTCACTCTGATGATGGAAGACCACCCGTCTCCCATTTGGAAGTCCTAAAGCACGACTAGATCCAATAGACTAGGTGCGATCTAGATTTAACAGTGCTCAGGTGCCATCAGTGCTGTAGACTCTGCAAGTCACAGCTGCAAAACCATTTAGGAATGTGAGATAACACCTTGACAGCCAGGCCAAAGTAGGTGCAGCCTGCCAGAGCTCTGATGTTCTCAGCACCCTGTGCAAAAGATTACCAGGTTGAACCTCTGGGCTGCAAGGGAGATATATGATGGATTTACCTCTTGGTCCCATCTCTATTTATTGAATATGGTTATCACTTTTCACTACCCTGTCCTATTGAATTGTAAGAATCTAGCAGCAGCCTTGATTGTATGCTGAGGGGGAGCAGTAAAACCACAAGGCACAGCAGTAACACAGTGGTGATAGCTATCTGGTGAAAGGTGTGAAGCCTCTGTCTCCCTCATCTCTAATTCTTTAGCTGACACTTTGCTTACCTGGCATGGTATCTAGTAGAAGTGTTGATAACAACGGCCCTTGTGTGTCGTTGTCTTGGCTGTGTGGCAAGACCCTGTTATCAAGGTCCCTTGTTCTGCATGGCAACTAGGGCTCTGATGCAGAAAATTACAAATCCTGGGGCAGCTTATTTCCCATTAGGAAAAAATAAAACACATTCACAGAATTAAACATGCATATTAATGATATAAAGTGTGGGTTGGTCCTCTGTCTTATCCTTGTATCAATGTTTTGTTTCCCTGCATTTTCAATTTCATGTGTCACAGATCTTGTATGGACCATGCCTAACTGCACTGGGAAAGCTGCTCATGGAGAAACTGGAGTTCATTGCAGCTGAGAGATGAAGGAGGCAGTTTCAGGCTGGGTAACATGAATATGACAAGGATGGTTCTGCTGAAGTGATCAGCAGTTACATAGGTAACAGTGCTGAAAGCTGTAGGATCAAACTCGACTTTTAGGAGTAACGCACAGGATTCTGTTCACTACAAGCCTTCAAAAATGATGTGATTAATCATGTTTTTATTTGCCTTCTAGTTCTTGAGCTTTTTGTGCTAGCACTTTCAAACTTTTTTTCTGAAACTGAGAGCAAGAAACATGACTTTCTCAATAGACAGCTGAGCTTGTATAATGATTTTGGAAGTCAGGGCTTTGAGAGGAGCACAAAGTATTGTCATACTTTTGCAGTATAATTGTGGCACCTTAGAACATTTGTCTCATTGCTTTCTCAGCAGCCATTTCCAAATTCAGGGAGATAAATGTGTATTATGTAATCTTTTAAACAGGAACAATATTTCTTTCAATTAGAAAAGTTGACTAAACTCCGAATTCCTTAGCAAAGTTTTGCAGCAGAAGCTGGATTCTATAGCAACCAAATGGCCACCAAAAAGTTATGGCTCTGCCTTTAGCTTACAGACATGTTTCTGCTTTCAGAGAATAAATATTGCTCTACTTTGCTGCAGTCTATGTTCTTGGAGAGGCCGGCACTAATGCAAATGCACTGTGAAGCTATATACTTCCTGCTCACTGTGAGCATCAAATTACTCCCACCTTGGAAAAGCTGCTTTAGTTTTTATTTACAGAGCTAGTCTTATCAGCAGAGAACTTTGATGGAAACAGAGTTTCTTCCAAGAGTTAAAAATATGCATAACCACATAAAGAGTTTAAAACATATCTTAGTACCATTCAGTGAAAGCTGCTTAATTGGAACTCCCACACAGAGTTTTGCAATTATCGGTGATCCTGCCTTTCAGAAAAAGTAGGGGGAGAGAGACTCAAAGTCAGAATATGAAGTAAAATAATGTCCTACCTGAAAATGTGATGCACAGCTACAGACATTATTAATGATGTTTTGTCTTAGTGCCTCCTGATCATGAATGAGTCTTTCTCTTCTCCCAGCCTTTTTCTGCGTAGGGGCTCCCTGTGCTACAGCTGGAGCCTGGGGATTGTAAGACCGAACCTCAGCGTGTGTTCCTCTTCCCTGCTCTGAATGTAAGGTGTGAAATATTGCATGCCTCCTACTTATCTGTTAGGACTTCCTTTCTGGACCATTTCAATTCTGGATTCATTGGGCACCTGCTCTCAAAGGCTTCTGAAACAAAGATGCTGCTCTGGGCAGAAGAGGTAGGAGAGGACAGACTGATGCAAAATCCCTGAGTCATGTCCCAAATTCCCCTCTGCAGTAAAGCTGCAGGGTAAGCTTGAGCTGCGCTCTTCTCAGTGCAGAAGGCAGACCAGGATGCAGCCCTTAATCTCTGTACAGAAACACCTGCATGGAGACACCTAGCAGTCCCCCCAGTTCAGGCCTAGTTAAAAGCCAACTTCACAGTGTGGTGAGAACCAGCATCTTTTATTAAATCCCATTGGAACACAGGTGTAGGTGAAGACTCATCCTGAAGCAAATCAGTTTTTTCTCCCGCTGCTAGTCCTCTAGTTCTCTCTTACATTCAAGCCTGCATTTCCTCAAAAACCTTCACTGAATCTGCTTGGAATAAAGATGTTCGGGGTCAATGCAAGTGGACCGGAAGAGCACCTTCAGTTTAGCAAAGCCTTTATTTAACTTCACATGTAACTGGCTGATGAATGACATGAAAAACACATACCTTCAACATGCGGAGTTATTAAAAAATTATGAAGAAAGGTGCATGGGAGAGACATTTGACACCGCTCATTCTACCGAAATGTGCTCCTAAGCTCCACTGCTTCCTTTTTGCAAAGCATAATGGCTTATGGGAGGAGAAGGCCTGGGGGCACCAGTATTACCTTTGCTTTGTTTACCCCAAACTCGCCTTCAGATTAGACGGAGCAGGGGAAAAAAAACAAAAACCCAAGGACAGGATTTTCCTTGTCAGCGAGGTCAGCCTGGCTGAGCAATTCCTAGGGGCTTTTGGCAGGCTAACCTCAAATTTGTTGTGGTGCCTTGCACTGGGAGAGCAGTGTGGGTAGGAAACTGCTCCCCTTTGATGCTGGACTTTGAACCCCTTTCATTTTTAGTTTAACTGACCTTGTTGCCATGGTTGTTGCAACTCACAAAGGCAAAGCAGCAAGTTTGCACCGATGAAGTCCGGAGGAGGGCTGGCTCTTCCTGGGCAGCCAGGTGGCTGCCCCCCACCCTCTGCAGGGCCACCTGGCATTTCATGCACCTCCAGCACACTAAGGTCCACACAGCGAAAGCCGCTTCAACAGCAGGAAGACGTGTTTAGTTTACAGCAAAACAACCAGGCCGCATGCAACCGTGAGGAAGGTGCCTCCATCGCCGCATGCTGAGAGCCAGGCTCCCCCAGGCCTGGGCCTGTCTCCCTAGCAACAGCTACCGGCGTCACTGCAGCTGCATAAGGAAGTCTCGCAAGCGAGCCGAGTCCTTTTTGTAGACCTTGCGGAGCTCATCCTACCAGGAAAGGATTGTGCGCAGGGCTGGATGTGATCAAAGGCCAGTCATGAGTCATCTCAAATCCAATGAATGATCATTAGTTGGAGGAAGAGATAATTAGACTGGCTTCACTATCTTGCTGTTATGCTGGGAGGAGTAATAGGGTGCTATCTTTGCCACTGAAGACTTCATGTGTTAGGATTGACTCACTGGGTATGCATCACAAGTTATACATGGGAAAAGCACCTGCGTTCCTTGTTGGGAGTTCAAAGTCCAGTGCAATGTGTCCACAAACTGCTGGCAGCGGCTCGATAATGACAGGATCACCTGGGCGAGTATTGCTTTTCTTTTCATCTCACCTAGAGGGAAACTATCATAGTCAAATCTGCTATTGCGACCCGTAATGTCATAGGCTACGTATCTGCCTCAGTTCATAAGCTGAAGGGGAAAATGGCTTTTAACAAACCAGCAGAGAATCAGAAGAACCAAATGCAGAGCCCTGCTATCCTGGGCTGCAGAGAGCCCGCAAGGACTTTGTAGCCCTTCAGAGGGAGTTTAACCTGCTCTTCTGGGTCACAGCTTCATGACCACTCTGTTTTGGTAGTAAGCTACGGTGAAGTTTGATCTGAGCAGCCACATCACTTGGAGTATCCAAAATCTGTCCTCGGATCTGCATTTCACAGTTGAGTTGGCCCATCTTCTGTTTAAAAAAAATTGAGTGAACTTTTATTCTTCTTTGACTGATTTTTAAGCCATGTATCTGCAAATTTCAGTTGATCAGGTCTTCTTAGTAAACTGAAAAGACTAATTTTTTTAATATAGTTCCTAACGCTTCTGCTCCCAGGACAGCCTGAGGTTTGGAAAGACAGAGGCAATCACCAATGAATGGAAAGAAAATAATTGCTTGGATCTTTACATTCTTTTTGCACTTTGGAAGCTATTTTTAGGTTGCAGCTGAAGCTTAAGGTTTGTGCTTAATTTACCCAAACTGTTTTTCTTTCTTCCAATAGAGCAAACTCGGTCAAACCGTGTCTGCCCTTCAAAACTTTGTTCTGAGAAGTGCCCACTGTGGAGTTACTCAGTATAATGAATGTAAACAATGTGAAGGTTACTTATTTCCTTGGTGTGTGTTCTTTTAAGTTGGAATTTGATTACAGCACTAGAAGAATATCCTCTTACTGTATAAAAACACAATTATGGAGACCAGATCCTTGCCCTGAGTTTGGTGGAGGAGTGTTGCTATGGTCTGTAGCTGTAAAGCAAGCATGGATAGTCTGCTAGGATAGCGTGCTCTGAGTCTGTTGGGATCGTTTTGTGGTGTTTACTTTGAGATGGTGCATCCTCAGCCAGATGATTTCTGCTCTCTCATGCAAAAAGCCTTTGCACAAAGGCTGACTTTGTGCAGGCTTTGAGGACACACTTGTGTGAGCTAGACAGGGATAATTTCTGCATTTCTCCTCAGAGTAAGCGGTTTTAGGCCAGTGTGCAGTGCCTGTCCCTTTCCAGTGAGGCCTCGGACACCATGAGAAGGTAATGAAGGGCTTAATCCTCCAAAGATGCTGAGACCTACACCATGGCCAGAAGCCAAAGGGAGCTGTAAGCGTGTGGTACTCCTCTGATTCCCACCCGGCTGCCCCAAAGCAGAATCACATTTCCAGTGAAGACACTTCTCGACTCTGGCTCAGCCTGTGCCCTCTGGCTGTTAGGCAGCCATTGCTTTCCTGCGCACAGGCACACAAAAGAGACCTGAGGGCATCTCTACCCTGAAGCTGAGGGCAGCATCCAGCTTAATAATATCCATCTGGCACTGAAGGTGAGTGCTGTGAGCTGTTCATGTTCACCATGACCGTCAGGTGTGCCTGGCAAGTGAAGCCTGTGCTCTGATTGATGCCAGAGATAGGTGAACTAAAGCTGTGTGTTCTCTGACTATGTGTGATATGATAACTCCCACCTTCTCACTTCAACTAGAAATCCCATATGCACTGCAAATTTTTAAGTGATTTTTAGCTTTCTCCATCCTACCTCCCTTTTCTACCACCCTCAATATGAGCGCTGTTTCTCTCTCTCTCACACATACATGCAAAGCCAGAAAAAAGGCCAGAACTGTAGAATATAATGTCATGAAAATCCACTGTAAAATGCTGTTCTAAGGACACATTATCTAAGTGGGAGAGCATAGGAGACCATATCCACACAGCAAAACCCCCTGCCTGGCAACTCAGTGCCTGACCTACCAATATTCTCGCATTCTGGACTCAGTGGCTAAGAAAGCAATCAGTGAGACAAGGTAGGCTTGTTTTCACGAGGCTTTGGGAAGAAAGGAGGTGATGACTTGGTTGCAGGACAGTAGGCCTGATAATGTAGGACACTTCAGAAAAAGGAAAAGATGCACAGGGGAAAGATGTAACCATTTAGGCAAAGTGGAGCTTTTCCAGCTTAGAAAAGTTCCTTGAGGTCACTGAGTTTTAGCTTCAGCTCCCCAAAATGCATACCCCATTTCCAATTACCGGGGAAGCTGAAGAACACACAGTTTGGCTGCAGGACGGTTACCTTCTGTCAGCTTTATCTAATATGGGTTAGCAGTCTGAAAGCTCTCTGGGGAACTGACTGTCTCGTACCTTGGACTGGGCGCCATACAAACATGACAGGACTGTGATGTTTTTTGGTTAGAGCCTCTGGGCATTTCTGTGACTTGATGAAGAACCCTGTCCTGTTTTCTGTCTACAGAATAAAAGTTCATTTTCCTTTACCCTCCCTCAGCAGCCTGGGTGGATTTATTTACATGAAATTATACAACTAAATAAGAGCCAGTATGAAAGGCCAAATCTTTAACCGTTCTGTGAGTATGACAGCACTGAGGGTGAAGTATGGACAGGCATATCTCTGAGAGTTTAATCTCCCTAGTATGAAAAACAATACAAAAGCAGATGTGGCAACAGAGGCCTCAGAGTGAACTGTAGAAGGGATGCACAGAACCAGGGACACATGCTGAATTTTCCAGCCTGTGGGAAGCCCATGCCAGGCTGTTGGTATCTCTGCTGATTAAACCACAGCTAGGCCAGATGTGCTTCCTCACTCCCTCATTTTGCTGTGCAGTTATGTCTCTTACCAAAGCAACTCGATGCAGCTAGACAGATTCCTATCATGTGCCATATGCCAAGTTTTCTGTATTTTATACTGTCAGTTACCTAGACTGCCCTGTTGTCTCCCAGCTCTTGGGCAGCTTCAGACCACCAGAGCTGCTGGTGAAAGACTGCCCACCTATGGGCCTTGATGGCTCCTCTGTGCTCTTGGCCTGGGTTTGGTAAGTGGAAATTCCTTCTTGCTGGGTGATATTTCCATGAGTTAAATTCTTGTGGGGAAATACTACTTTTGATGGGATAATCTCTCTGTGTCACAGGTAGAATGAACCTCTGTCCTTTATACCCTCTCTTCTCCTTTCCTTTTTCTTTTTTTATATTCAAACACAGCTCATAAAACCACCCCTGTATTACCAGCTGGTCACGTGCCTCCTTTCTGAATTCACACTAATAGCAAATTGTTGTCGACGGTAGCTAATTCTGAGCAAGCATCAGTGAGGGTAAGTATTCACATTCACAGTGCCAACGCAGAGGCGTGCGGGCGTGCACCAGACACCCACATGGACAGTTGCTCCTATTCGGTTGCCGCTCTGTGGACAGCAGCATTAGCTGACCCAGTTATTGTCTGGACTGACGCCATACGGGGTGCAAAGCAAAGGAGGCCTTTCAGGCGGGAGGGGGAAGCAGAGATCAGATGCTGTGACTGCTGGATGTTTTACACTAACATCTTGCTGAAAGCTGCATCAGATGTTGCACTTCAAATTGCTTCTTCAGAGTCTTTCATTTTTTCTGTCACTTTTGTCAGGACAACAGGGGTGACCTCGTGAAGCAACAAAAAGCAATTAGCAAAGGCAGGGCCAGATCCTGAGCTGCGTATATAAGGTTGCAAGAGATCATGCCAGCTGAATTTCTGGCCAAGTTCTCAGACATGCCAGCTACAAACGCAGCAGATTTTAAGTCTGAGTATGCAGAGGGTGACGCTTCAGATCCCCACTAAAATCAGTGGAAATCCTGCTGTCAGAATCAGGGACAGAATTTCAGTGGGAGAACTTATTTGAGAAAGAAAGATGGTAGCGATAAGTGAAATGGTGTAAAGCTAAATCTTCTTGCATTTTTAAGATTGTAAATTTAGTCTTCCTTTAATCCGTTCCGAAGATTTCTTATCAAGTGATTTTTTCCCTGCACTAAACTGCTGCTACTGGCTGCCACAGTGACTGTCAGTCTGTCCAACACATTTGCCAGGACTCGCATAGTTTCTCTGTAACGGAGTAGGGAAAGGTGATTGAGAGCAGCCTGATAAATATGTCAACCAGAATTCCTTCCTACAGGAGGATCACTACTGTGCGATGAATACAACCCCCAGTGACTGATAGACACTTGGTCTTTGGGGTCTCCTGCAGCCTCAGTCAGCCACAATCAAACATGTCCTCTGCCTCCTTTTCTGTTGTTGTTGTTTTTGTCCCATAAGACCAGAATGGAGAAGCAAGTGGGGCCCAGTCTGCCTTGAAGGCTAAAGAAGTTCAGATGGGTTGTGGGGAGAGAGGAGGTCCATGGCAGAGCTCAGTCTAAAAGCAATACAGGAAGGTCATGTTTATCAGTGGTCAAATTTTCTTTCCTCTCTAACTTGTACAGCCTTTTGCATTAGTACAAAAGGAACATAAAAAAAATAGCAAGTCAGAGTTTTACACTATTTATTATACATTGCCATTATAATAAGTGACTATAAAGTGCAAAAAGGATTGAGAGAATCAGGTTCTCTTTTTTAAAAAGTTACTTTTTTAGGTAGGTAGTTTTATGTTAGCTTGGCACTGCCTGACATATGTATTATTTTTAATAAGCCAGAAATCTCCTCCAGGATTATTGTGGCTTAAGAATTAATAAAATAATGTTTCCATTTCCTGAAAACAACATGTAAAAGAGCCTAAAACCTACTAGTCTGATTTTCAGGGATCCTTATTGCCCAGGGCCCCCATCAGTTGGCAAGACCGGAGGCAGCTCAACATCTCCCAAATGTCAACTCAACAGTGCTAAGGTGTCTTACCAGTGCAGATGGGAAGAGAACATGACTTACAAAATGAGGCAGAATTTGCCCCAGAATTTCCCATTTTTTTATGACTCAGGTCTGCCACAGTTGGACCTCTCTCTGGTTGCCTCCCAGTTAATGGAGTTCCCATGTTGCACATAAACAAACCTCTCCATTTTTTTTGCTTAACCCTGATACTAGAAAAGGCATTTATTTGTTTTTGTGAAGAGGCAGCCATAGAGACTTGAACCTTCAGTGTACGGGAGGGGAATTTATTAAGAACAAAGGAAGAGTGCAGGTGTAAAATGTTTGTCTTGCTAACACCTGAACAAACATATCACTCACTATGTCCTTGCTTATCTCCGTACTACTCACTGCCTTTATTGAGTTCAGTGTCTTGCTAACAGAAGATACGTTAATCAGGCAGTTAGATTAGGACAAGTCACTCCTCTGTACTGTCTTATCAAGACCATATAAATGTATCATTATATAGATCTGGGCCAGGCTAGAGTGTTTTTTTTAATACCTTTTTGGTGACAAAGCTTCTCACTGCTTCTTGTTTACATGACCGCCCTGTGGTTTAGCAGGAAATCCAGCCACCTGGATGACTGTGAGCAAAGTCCATTGCTACAGATTATTCTTTGTTGACCCACACATTTATACACATGTAGAGCCGTCCGTCAGTATTTTTATCCTATTCCACTTTCATATTGTCATTTTCAGTCTTTTCCCCGCAAATGTCCATTTTCTCCTTCATAAACTCTCTTTTTAACCCCATATCGTTTGCAGCCCACAGTTGCATTAGGGGCGGGGTTTTGCCTGGTGTAAATATTTATCTGTGAGTTCTGCTGCTATGCATTTGTTAGCACTTGGTGTGTTACTAGATTTCCCTTCCTTTGCCTCCTTCCCAGAGTTCAGGTAGGAGGAGGTTGATATAAGGAGGTGAAGCTGCTCCAGCTGCGCTGCTCTGAGGGAGGCAGGAGCAAACCTGGGGAAGAAGAAGGCTTGGCACAGGCTGATAGAGGACCCAGCTCTGTAGCCTTGGAGGGTGCTGCCACCCTGATGGCCTTTCACAGTTTGAACAAGCAGGCCAGAAAAACAAATGGAGAGGGAGTATGAGCACCGCGACACGAAGTCATTTGCCCAGGGAGGCACCAGGGCAGGACAGTGGGTGAGGATGGATGGGAAACCACCTGGTGCAGGCACCACAGTGTTGCTCTCCCCGCAGGACTGCATGATGTTAATGCCTCCTTTCTGTCTCTTTTTTTTCTCATGCCACCACAGGTGGACATATGGGGGCTGTGACACAGGTTTTCCTCTTTTCCCCAGGGCCTGGAGTTGCCCTCTATTCATAGGGTTTTGTCTACCCTGCTCATTGCTTGGGACACTGGAGCTGTGGCAGGGAGTTTCTTCCTACATGAATAGAGTGTACACCTGCTTTCAAACATACTTGAAAAGTGAAGTTTCTCCCTTTCCACTTTTTTATTTCTTACGACAGTAGATAAAGCTCTATGCAGACAAGAGCTTTGAGAGTGTTACTCTCTGCTTGGTGTGCTAAAAGCATATCCCTTTCCTAGTGGGCATTCAAAACGCCAGATGCCTGTGTGATAAAAAGAGTAATGGGCACCATGGCAGCAGCATATTGCTATGCTCTGGCTGGGTCTCCTAGTCCCTGGCTGTCTGAGTACCTCTGCAGAAGCTGCCCTGGTTTTCAACCACCTCCTTTTTCTGTTCCAAGTTCCATTTCTGGTGAATTAAAATTAGAGACGGACTAAAGGTATGTCCTGGCATCTGAACACCCTCGTGCTTTGGAGATGTCTGAGTCACAGCTAAATGCAGGGGCAAATGTCATCGCTGAGTAATGGGGATGGGGTCACAAATCGGTGCAGCAAGTGTCTAACTTTTTATAAAAAGAAAAATATAGCAAAATGCTCACAGGTTAATGCATGGATTAGTACTTATGTACTACATACATGGTTATGATAGTCATAACCAAAATAAATGTATTTACCAGTCCTGTAAATACAGAGCAAACCTCTGTAAAGCCTTCCTTCTCTTTTGCATGTAATATAATTCTCCAAAGGCTTAGATATGTGCATGGCAAGTCTCTAATGCTCATTTTGTTTCCTGATTTCCAGTGTCTAAGTATAGACATTTTAGCTGTGACAGAACATCTCAACAGGAACTTTCTTATCAGGATTTCTGTGACTTGCAACCATAGTCAGAACATCCAGTAGAAAGATTCCTAAGTGTCCGGAGACATCCCTGCTTAAAACCATATTTGCTTTCCTGGTAGTTTCCTCTGAAAGCCTTTGAGTGTGGGGAACAGTGCCACAAGTGTGAAGCTTTTCCCTTCCCATTCCTACAATGCCAGCAGACATCAAGTCTCATGTGCTTTTACTCACCATCCGGCCAGGGAATCTGGTATGTTGTGAAAATGATTGAGATTATTGTGACGAAAGGTTCCCTCCACCTTTTGTATCAGGAACCTCTTTTGCTCTAGGAAATGTCTGTGTTTCTGAAAATGGCTTAGCAGTAACGTTGCTGCAAACTGTTATCTTAAAGGAAACTCTCCTGTTCTCGGCACTGTGTGCTGTTAGAGGGAGACTACTGAAACAGATGCATTATGTCTGGCAAATTTTGTAGTGTGAATTTTTACCATGACAGTGATTTTCTTCATGTGGTTCACTGGCATAGAATGGGATGGGAATATAGCACCTAAGTTGTTAAATTTAAAGGAAAAATAAATATATGTCCTTTCTACGGATATGGTGCAGGCTCCTTGCCCCTTGGTGTCGCTTTCTCCTCTGTACATGAGCAACTGATCACTGTTACGAGCATTATTGCAGGCAATGCTAGAGGTATACACACTATGCCATATCGTATGTACAGCAGATAGCCCCCAAATGAGTAGAGAGCCAGAATCCACTAGGGAGCTGCTAATGGTTCCATAAACTTTGAGAACATAACTTTGAGTGGCTTGTAAGTGACAGGCAGGTCCCCAGAGCGATTTTGGTCCTGTATCACTCCAGTGCAATGTGTTTGGTAGCGATTTTTGCTTGTTTGCATAATAAACCTCTCTCACTGGTTTCTACCTTTTAAGTTCCCCCTTGAGTGACATTTAAGAAGGATAAGATTGTCACTATTCCTATGAAGTTGGAGAGAGAGTGATACTGTCACCATTTCTCTAATGGCTGTGCTCTGAAAGTGAGTTTTAATGCTGTCAATGCAAAGATCTCAGAGCTCTCAGTAAACAGGACACTGTTTAACCTCAGAAACTCTGAGGCAGGCAAACCTCAGTTTTATTTGCAGCTGAGACAGGGCACTAAGGGAAAACCCTGCATCAGTTTGGGGAAAGAGTCAAGCACAAAGTAACCAACCCTTATTGGCCTCTGTGGAACAGATTTTGGGTTTCCTAATTCAAAAGCCTCCATCACTTGACTGGAAAATCCTTCCGTTCAGGTGGACGATACCTTGCAGCTTCAAGTGTACGATTTAAATGAAAAGATCTTTTACTGCTGTCCAAACAGCAAGGCCTTACATTTTCTACTAAGCCACAAACTAGAAAATACAAAACACACTCAAACGCAGAAAGCATGCTGTTGTCTCTTCTTAAAAGCTGATCAATATATCCTCTTTCGGTTAGCAGCAGAGAAGCTGTTGGGTTCAGACTTCCTGAGCAGACTTTATTTTTAGCTGGGAGTGGCATTTTTCCCTCTGGAAACTTTCCCTGCTTCACATCACACTGTGAAAGCTGCTTGCTGGTGTTACACTTTCTCCTCCTCGCTACTAGGTTCCCTCTGCTGACTTTTTAGCCTTCAAAACATCAGTTTTCTGATTAAATTACCATGCTGCCCACAGCGAGGGACTGGGTGCCAGGTACCTCACCTCGCCGGTGGTCGCCCCCGCAGCGCCCTGCTGTCGTGCCGGGAGGCGGGCAGGCTGCTCCCGGGAGCATCAAGAGCACCCGCGGGACCTCTACCCACTGAGCCGGGCCGCACGCCAGCTGGGTACACTGGAGGGAGGCAAGGGTGCGCTACGCATGGCCATAGATGAAATTTGTCAAATTTGCAGAAAAAAACCCACAGTTTTTGCTGAGGTTTTTGTGTGAGGCACGGCATGGCTGGTGCCAGTGGGAGCTTGCTCAGATCCTGACAAGGTGGCAAGAAGAAGTGGAGGGAAAGACCCCCCCCCCCCCAGCGACCAGTGTGTGGCTGGGATTTCCACCAAAGTCCTGGGTGGGAGTTAGAGCAGATCCCCAGGGCCCAAGCTGATGAAGATGGGGGAGGAGGAAGAATAACCTGATTGCCTTGCGTGTTTTGCTGTGTGTGTTGAGACCATGTGTGCTCCCCAGCAGGGTCCATGCTGTTTGCTGTCACTCCTCAGCTAGAGTTTGCCACAAGCTCCAGCTCTTGCAGTGACTCATGGTTCAAAATATAAACTTCTGTTTTAAAAAAGGAGGGGGGGAAACCAATAGGTTATGAAGGCTTTGAAGAAATATTTTAAAATATGAAGGAGTACAAACAATTTCAACACCAAATAAATCTTTAGAGAACCTTGAATCTCTGTAAGAGGTGGATGAACTTATCTCCATCTCTTGAACCTAATGACAGTTTAGGTCTCTGTAGTGAATGATCTGTGCACTGATTACTTCATTCTAGCATACATGTCCTTCACTCTCAAAACTTCTCCCTGCCCTTAAGAGCTGTGTGTATCTCCAAATGTTCCCTGCATAGCCGCCAAAACGTCCAGCTTCTGCCTCTGTGATACAGTTCTGTGCAGTAAATATTAGTATGAAGGCGTACTGAATATACCGGTGCTGGGCAGAATTAATTCAGTTCATGTCTTTTCTGCAGTCCAGGCATGTTTCCTTGGAGCAGTGATAACATCCTGAGCAGGCAGGTAATAGCAGGCTTCATACTGAAAAGATGCACAGATGATCCTTTGTCCCTCCCTCCAAACCCTCCCAAATTAGATGTGCAAAGCTGTCTGTTGCTGCTGCTTTCTGGAGGAGTATGCTGCAAGAGCAAAAACCTCAGCAAGCAGAGTATAAATTGTCTATGATATTCGAGCCTATTTGAACTTTGCACTTTCCTTCCCTCACTAGATAATGTTATCAAAATCCCAGTGTTGAAGACTGGTGAGGTTGTGATGCAGAAGTATAGGGAAATAATTCTGCATATCCCTGACAGTCTCTTCTACTAGGAAGGTCTCCAGCTTGGGTCTGTTAGTGTATGAGTCTGTGTGCCTGTGCTTTTTAAAACCTCTGCACAGTTGTAGCCAGATATGCCTCTAGGTCCATACTGTTTCATGCTCTTAGTATAGTGTATACATGCACACTGTCCACATCCCTGGGGTTTTCCTTTATTATTTGCTTATATAAAATAAACACTCAGGGGTGTGAACTTCCTTTTCAGCTCATTTCTTTCCCAAAGGAGTCTTTTTCCCCTGTTTTTTTCTCTGAGACTCCTAATCCTTTAGGATTTAGAGCAATAAGAACTGCCTTCTCTGGCATGTGGGATGGATCAACATAATGGTACATCATCTCAATGCTGGGGGCAATGTACCCACCCTAGCTGGTGAAGTGACAGTCACCTAACATGTGAGAAACAATGGATTTGACTATGGCTGTGTTTCAGCATCTGTGACAACAAATGATGCAGGTCACCAAACTGTCCAGCTTGGGCATTTGACTCAGGAAGGAGACTGCTGGGAGAAAATGTATTTCCTTTCATGGCTTTTCACGAGCCCACTGCTAATTTTCCCCTGTTCTGTTGTCACTGATACTCATATCGCTTCCCGTGTCACTGATATTCTTGGAGTTACCTGAGAAACACATGACACTGCGCAAGCACATACTCCTGCTTACTTGTAGCTGTGATGTTTAGCCAGACTATGGGCAGCACAAAACATTCAGCCTTCTGCTGTTATATTACTCCAGTGGGGAGAAAAAAAATCCTTACTATATGTACCCACCGCAAAATTAAAAGATTAAATGATATTAATTAATTTCACTGCACAACCCATTAGAAGTAAATGCATATTCTTAGAGGGTTCCATGATGGAGTATAAATGCCTCATTAAAATTGGATATATCAACCTGGGAGCACTAGCAAAGTCAGAGAGAATAGTGGCTGGCAGTACAATGAGTCCACCAGACCCCATGCAGGGACATTTTCTTTAGTTCCTCAGTCTGCATTCAGATACAGACCATTCTCTAAAGACACCATCTGTGCAGGTTTCCAGTGCCTGGGTCGTACCTCTGCAACATAGCCCTGGCTGGATTCCCTTGGCTTTTCAGGGCTTTTTGACCAGAGAAAGCAGCTGTAGGCAGGCTGAGTATAAGCCAGATCCCAGCTGACCTTGAAGCTGCCTCCCACTGGCTATAAATATTGCTTCCTGATATTCCAGTCAGCTTTCTTCTTGGTACTCTGTGGGAAGAGTTTCCCAGTAGGTAACATTTCCTTGGTTTCCAGGCTTCTGATATCCAGAAGTGACTGGCAGCAAAAATGTAATGCATTGCTCTGCCTGTCAGCCAAGCCTGGCAAGGGAGCTGTGCTGCTTCAGGCTTTTTTGTCCCAGCAGATAGTTGTGGTAATTCAGCTATCTCAGCACTTCCGTTTAATGGCACTTTTTCCATAGAAGGGTAGGAATTGTTGAAGGGGCAGAGGTGAACAAAGGTCACCGTGTGGGCAACAGACCCACGGAGGGAATCTGAAGACATTTCTCCTATGATGCGATAGATGTCTCCATGGTTGCTCCCTTCTTCCTCCTTCTCCACAGCGGCAGAGGCACCTCTGCAACTGCAGATTCTTCATGTAGTCAGTGTGATGGAAGCACCTTTAAAAAAAGCAGAGAGACCCAGAGGACACAGCTGGAGGGGGTTGAGCACAGTGGTGGTGTGCGCTGCAGACATTAGGAGGACACCCCTGTATTCACCCGACAGAACAGCAAATTCTGTTCTGCCTGCAAGCTAGCCTGCAGACTGAGGTGCTAGAGACCTTGCCAGTCTGCTTAGTGGGGAGAAGAGTGCTTCCCCATCCTGCACATTACCTGGGCCACCTGCCCCTCAGCTTGTCCACTAGAGATGCTTTCACCCAGCATTCTCCTCAAAGAATTTGGATGGTAGTGATGGAAGAGATACTGAGATACTGGTCATAGGGAGATGGATCTTCTAACTATTTTTAAAAGCTCTAAAAGCTCCTTCCAACACCATCCTTTCTCAGTCACCTGGAGAAACACTTCCTGTGAGTCAGATCTCTTTCTTGGGCTTACCCCAAACTGGTACATTCAGCTTCCTCTGCTTAGAGAAGTAGAGGAAGTTACAGCTCTTCTTGATGCTTTCATGAAAGGCGAAGCTCATCTTGTAAAAATTATGGTACGCACTCAGCCTGCTCTACCAGAAGGGGAGGTCATGCAGGCTGGAGGGAGGGAAATGTAGCATCTCTGAGTTGCATTAGTCTGTTCTGCGCTGAATGAAACACCTGGGACCATTTCACTGTTTCTCTTTGAAGACCTGGATTCTTTAGAAAGATTCTCCTTCAGGATGGGTAAATTATGATACATCCACACTCTGTTGTTCCTGCTCTCAGACGGCACAAAAACATGGCCTGCTCAAGGATGAGTGCACATGTTCAGGAAGTCTGGCCCACAGCAGTGCTAGGTTCTGTTCAGGTGGTAATAGCTCATGCAGGTACTCACAGAGCCTGCACATCACTTGTGTTACTAGGACTTTCACACTGGGGTGTGGAGTCTGTTCTGCCCAGGCTTTGGTCAGTCTTGTCTCCTGCCACAGGTGAGCTCTTTCTAGGCACTGCTAAGGCATTCAGCCCATGATTCTCCTTTATGAAAAGCTCTTGTAGCAATGCCTCTAAGGGGAAATCATTATTCATTGCAAGAAGATTGGCCCCATATGAATATGTAACAGGGTACGTTTCCTCCTTGAATTTGATATGCCTGTCATAACTAAACTTCTATTGTATATAAATGGAAAAGTTTCAGTAGAAAATAGTATTGCTCATGTCTATCGTCCTTCTCTAATTAATAAAGATCATTTTCTGCAATGTATGTGCACGTAATTACCATTCTGAGTGATCATTAAGATGTACATAGAGTTAGCAGGAGTCCTGCTACTCATTCATCCAGAGAGGCTTTATACCATAGGGAGAGAAAGCAATAGAGAAAAAAGTGCCTGGAAGCCCAGTATTACAGTCTGAATGAGTTTCCACCCATGAATGAAATACAGCATGCTGTTTTACCCTGCCAAGAGGAATATAGCTGTGCGTGATCTCTGAGCTTACTTTTTAAACCAAGATATATATTACCAAGTCAGCGATGAGTGAAAGTGCACTCAGTACGTTTTGCTGAGGTGTTTATGAATGTCTTGCGCTGTTTTCTCCGGGGGTTTGCGTGATGTCCATCAGCTCCTACATTCTTCATGACGCTAGAAAATTCCATTATCAGACACCTAACAACTTGGGCACAGTCTGTTTCTTCCTCTATTGAACTGACCGCAATCTGACTGTCTAGCAGTCTTGCTCTTATTAATTTAACTCTGGCAGGCAACAGAACACTTCTTGCTATATCTGAGGTGCTAAGCCTAGGAAAGTGAATGCATTGTGTTAACTATTACCATCTCTGACCCATGTCTGTTTTTAATATGACTGCAAGATGAATGAGAAGCTGACTGCTACACTCAGAAATGTGGAAAGCATTTGCAGCAATGAGTGAAACCATACCAAAACAGTAACTGGGAATGGCCTTTTTCCAGCAGTTTGTGGTGGGTCACAGCACGAATCTAAGGTTAGGCTTTTCCAGGTACGCTGCACTGGAGTATCATAGCCCCTCATAAACACTGATTTACACAACACCGCAGCCCTGAAGGAAGGAGAGATAGGTTTCCTTTGGTTTCAGAGAGGCCTGCAGCAAGGGTCCCCAGGCAGTGCAACTTGTTCCCCTGGTGTACCCCAGTGCTGTGGTACACACACAGCACCTGAACCACAGAGCTACAGCTTCTCTGTAAGCCTGTGTGTAAGCAGAAGCCACTGCTGTTGCCTCACCAGTGGGGCACCTGGAAAACTCTGATGTAGACAGCCTAAGGGCTGCATTTTTAGAGGTACTTAGGCAGCTAAAGATGCAGAAAACTGCTTCTGAAAATCCCACTTCATGCTTCATTTCCACTGATTTTAAGACCCTCAGTAACAGGTCTGAACTCAATTCTGAGTCCAGACTCACTGCCTTGATCTCAGCTCTGCAGAACAACCAAGAGCTCATTCGTGCCCTGTTTGCAGCTTTTTAATTGGACTTCTACTGAGAGTCTGGAACAGCAACTCATACAGATTAAAAGCAAAGAACATGTTTATTCAGATTCCCATGAAGCAAAACTATTCAGTTTTACACAGGTCTAATTAGGATGGGTACCCTGTTTGCTGAAGGGAGATAGAGAGCCCCTCCTATCTCTGGCCCAAGGGAAGATCTACATACCAGGCTCATTCCCCTTCCAGCAGCTTACTCTTTGGTTTATTGATGAATAAAGTGATTTTTTTTCATATTTTCCCCCACATCTGTTCCTGTGAGAGAACAAAGTAAAGATTTATCACTTTTTCTCTTGTGCTGGCCAGAAATATCTATCTCCCAGTCTGTCTTTCAAACCATTTCTCCCAGGAACAAATTCCCAGAGCACAGCCAAAGAAGACTGACTGCAAGGGTGGCCAGAACATTTGCAATGTGATGTTTTGGTTTTGTTTTCATTTTTTTGACAAAGATGTGATGTGTCCTGGCCCAGCCTTTTTTTCACAGGTTGCTTTCACTTGAAAACAGATGTTTCTGGTAGAATACAATTGCACACAGAAGTTTAGAAAATTTTCCAGCTAACTTTATGTGAAACAGAAACAGATCATACGACCTTGGAAGTCATCACAAAAGAGGATGCTAACTTTCTAGCCAGTTCTGGCTGATTTCTGCAGCCTTAATTACCTTGACCAGCCTCACCTGGACCCCCACTCACACATCCTCTGTCTGAGAGCCCCATTTAAGCTGAGGCCCAGGGCCCCCCCCCCCCCCAACCTCCTCTGAGCAGTTTTGTGGTTAGGCCTGTGCCCAGCTCCTCTGTCCCCTGAAGATCCCTACTCGCGATCTGGGTTTTGTGGATTGACCTCAGACCTGCCTCAGCATTTTGAACTCATTTGATAATCATGGGACTGTCCACTGGCCCTTGCACCATTGCTGGAGCTGCCCTGCTCACTATGCTTGGGACCATGGAGCTGCACTCTTGTTGACCAGAACGCTGCCCCGGCCTGCCTTGCTGCCACCATCACACCCAGCTTCCCTGTCCTTGCTAATCCCTGGCCCCTCAGGCCATCTCCAACCCTGAGCAAGCACTATGGGGCCCAGCCTGTGGTATGTGCAGGGCCTTGTCCCCTGAACTCCCCTATGGCTGAGGACTGTGGGCTTGCCCCCACAGCTCCAGGTTAACCCCCAAACCATGCAGGAGACCATGGTCAAGGTGGAAGAGGCAGGCCACAGCCCTGCAGGCATCTCTAACTTCACCCCTCTGTAGAAGCCACAACAATTCCATATCCCTGCACCCTTCAGTGGTGATCATGTGAGGATATAGGGAGTTTGTTATTCAGATGTAGCTAATCTTTACTTAATAGATACCAGCTGCTCATCGGGGTAATTCCCCAGCTCCTATGGATGGCTCTAGGTTGAACCACCTCCCCATAACACCTCCCATGTTGGAGCACAACCACCCTGTGCTCCAGGACCCCCAAACCTTCTCTCCTTTGGATCAGTATTGGGGGTACCACAATCATGCAGCTGGGGCTGGGGCAGCCTAGCTGCAGCTGCCAGGGAGCCAGCCGGCCACTAACTGTATGACTTCAATTCATAAAGAGGGTGGAGGAAACTGGGAAACAAGTAGAACAGGTCCAGTGATAGGGGCCAGGGTGCATTGACACTCCAGTGATTATCAGACAAGTTCAGTGTGATGAGGCGGGCCCAGGTCAGTCCAGGAAGCCCAGGGAATGGGTGAAGATCAGCAGGGAATGGAGCTGGGCACAGGCCTACCCACAATGCCTCTTGGAGGCAAACGGGGGCCCCAATGGGGCAGTGGGCAAAGTGTGCATGGGTGAAGGTCCCATGTGAGCTGGTCAGGGATGTGAAGGCCTATGGGTGTATTCCAGGCCCTGACAGGAAGGTGAGCTGAGGGGATGAGGTCTTGAGAACCCATAACTAAATTCATGCCACCAAATCAATGAGGGTATGAGCAGATTTCCTTTCTTTAGGTGGAAACTCCCAGGTTGGATCAGGCCTGGAGAGCTTCAGATCATCAACCTTATTTCTATCTTTGCCATAAACTGAACTGGCTGAGCATCCATCTGCTTTGTTTCACCAGTTAATTCTAATAGCTGCAGTACAATCACAAGGATGCAAGGCAGGCCCTGGAGAGTTGCTGTAAACTGTGCTGCAGCATGAGGAGAGTACTCGAGGATCAACCGCATCTTTCTTTCCTCTTTAGTTTCTCCTGTGCAGAGTCTGGAAATAACTGTTGTCAAAATGTGGTTTAAGTGGAAATGACAGGTGTTCAAGGTGTGATCCATTTGGGACAAATCGACTCACGTGATGGTTATGCCTCAAAGTATGTTTACTCAGACAGAGTAATTTGATCTGGGTGGAAATGCAGGCTCAGTCTCTTGCATGGCTCTTCATTAATATTGTTCTCTATATAAAGCTAGAAAGATTTCAAAAGGTAACTGTACTCAGCCTCATCTTTTGCTGTGAAATCGCCAGTAGAAAGAAATTCTATTGTTTGTTTCATAATTTCCAATATTGACAGTAAACATGAGAGGAAAGTGGGTTTGTACAGGGCAGAGGTAAAATCAGGTCAAGGAAGAGAGATGCCCGAGCCATACTCAGTCGTCTGAAAACTTTGTAGGCTAGATGAGTATGTTTGATGGGTATAACTCCAAGAGCAAAGGAAGAAAGCAGATTTGCTGATGAACAATGGTCAGATGTCATTAGTTATTTTCCGAAGCAAAAGAGATAAATTAACAACTTAGGTTTGTCCCAAAGCACATTGAAGTCAAGGAAAGTCTTTCCACTAATCTCAGTGGGCTTTCGATCAGGTCCCCACTGTAGACCAAGGATAAGCTGATCTCGGTTATTGCTCTATTTATTTATTTATTCCTGTTCAGGAGGTGCTGAGGACTTTCTGCTGATAATCAGATCACAGTTTACATGTCTCACACTGTGCTTGTGAGCTGCAGTGAGTGACTCGTGAGGGTTTGCAGTTATCTTCACACTTATGAACATTGCTGCAAACCTCACTGGGAGCTGCTGGAAGAGTCTCTCTCTCTTCCCCTTTCTCTCTTTCTTTCCATCCCCTTCAGCAATGCACAGACTGAAAATCCCACCCTTGGTGATTCAGATCAACAGACGGCCCTGTTTTTTCTCAGACTGAGAACTCTAACATTTCCTGCCAACAGCTATTTTGGGGATATTAAGCCTGAATATTTTGGTGGAAAGTGAATTCAAAGGGCCATAAGAGCAGGGGAATGAGTGAATGAACCCAAGCAACTCAACATGACTAAAAAATTTGTAAAGCTTTTTTTAAACACAGAGGGAGCTTTGATACTGCACATGGCAACAAAGACTTTTGTAATGTAGGCTGTTTGGAGTCAATGTGAAAGTGTCTCCACTGTGCTGGCATTCAGTTGCAGGAAGCAAAGCCTGTAGTAGAGTGTGAGATAAAAATATTTTTAAGGCTCATCACTTTTTGACATCTCCACTCCAACACTTCCTCCCCAAAGTGCTGTGTACAGACAGCTGCATTGTGACTGCTACTTCTGATCTTCAGCCTAGCCCAACAACCACACTTCGAGCACATGTGCTGATGCAAAGTATATGAGGAGGTGAAAGAACTTACGATGACAGTCTCTGAAATCAGTGGGGACAGCTCATCTGCTTCAGGTGTGCAAGATCTGGCCTCCAGTAAGCCGTCATTATCTTTCACACTGAAGCACAAAAGAATTGAATCCATCTATGAAATCACATTATTCTACAGCAGTTAGAATAATCAACATCCTGTGGTCATGATTATACAGGTGTTGGGCCATGCTGCAGACCACTATGTGGTTTTGGTTTTTGTTTTTTTTTTTTAAGGAGCAAATGGGCATTCAAGTCATTCAATAAAATAAACATTTCAATTTTTAGCAGAAGTAATGCACTCAGATTAGGGTCTATGTGCCTATTACAAAAGTATATTTCTTTTGGAGAAAAAAATATTTGTCTCTTTTTGCTGCCTTGAGCCTCAAGATTTCAAAACAAAGCAATATTTGAACATATTAGAGCTAATAAGAACATCTAATATTTATTTATAGTAAATGCTTTCCCTAGGAGAGTTCTTTGGAGTAGCTTGGCAAATAGTTCTAAGATTGCATTTTAGAAGAAGATTTTGCCTTTCTGTGTTCACACCAGATAGGCTCTCCTATGCTAAATATTTGCCCCATAGGCTGCTATTATAGCTGCAACAATAAAAGGCTTCGTGTGGAGCAGGTGCTTTAGACATACAAACTGTCTAATAACCTTGAGATTGGTGTAGACATGTTTCAAATGGGAATGTCTACAATGAAATGTCCACAGTACATAGAATTACACTCGTGTAGTAAAGTTACAGAGAATAAAAAGGTGGGTATCAGGTCATAAGGGGTAGCACTACCAAACTGTGTAGTACATATACTGCATAGGGTCTGTGTAATTGGTATGGCACAGATTTCCCAAGTTCTGTTTCAGCTTCCAGGTATGTATTTGCACACACCATATAGTTGACATATACTGGGGGGAAAAAAAAAAAAAAAAGGAAAGAAAGGTTCATGAGAACCTCCAGGACCTGAAGTTGCTATGTATTGTACTCCTCTGCTACCCAGCAGAGTGGAGTGAATAGGAAAAGGGAAAAAATGTATGTAACAATTTGAATTTGAAAGAGAATTTTGATTTGATTGAGTTCAGCAATCCTTCCGTGTTTGACTTTTGCATTTATTTGTATATTCAAGCTCTACAAGCATGAGGGCTTGCTGAGTGAATTTTAAACACATGCTCATGTACTGACCAACAGTGAAATCTGAATAGAATATTTTCTTATAAAATTTACACTGCACTGCTTTGTTACCTAACTCACCTTATCAGGGAATAAAAAGGGAAATAGATGAATATGGCACATATTGCAAATTATAATTTATAATGGACTGCTCTACAGAGAGGAAGTTATTTGCTGACATTACTCTTGAACATAAATAATGAATAAATTAGAGAATGTTGCGATCTGTTTATAGAGATTTCTTAGACGAAGGTGAAATTCATGAAAAAAATATTAGTTGCGAATGATTTGCTCAGCTCTAGTTCTTACTTCTGTGGCTTTGAGGGACCTTGACTACTCACAAGCTGATAGCCTTCAATTCCAGAATGACAGGCTATAGATTCCTCTACAAGACTTGCAGAATCAGAAGAATGTTAATTAAAAATATTTACTAGTAGGCATCCTCTCCTTCATCTTTAGTGCTTCAGCTAAAGCAGAAGGGAGCTTTAGTTAACAAGACTTACAGACTGTTTCTCTCCTGCCTTTTCTGCTGCTGAATCGCCTGTGAAGCTTAATTTTGTATAGTGACAGAGTAACAGCGAGGTGTTTTGTCCAGGCAGGGTCCTAAATTTTCAATGTTAAGTAGATGAAGCTTATTTGTGTCTCCTGAACCTCAGTACAACATGGATGGAGTGAATAGAATGCTGACATTTTATGTTGAAGATCAACTAACTGTTACTACCACATTGGATAATGGGGACTAGACCAACAATGACCCAGCCGGGTGTAAGAATGAAGTGGTAATCTCATATTAGTGTTCATGAGCTTGTTTCTGCTAGCAGGTTGCTGTTAGTTAAATCTATTTTGAGAAAAATCTTCTAGTTAAAGGACATGTCTGCAAATCAGGAGATGAGATCTTTATTCTCAGCTTTGTCAGAGACTTAAGAAAAAGTCATTTTGTCCTGATACTTTAAGACTTAAAGCTCCAGTTTAGGTGCTTAGCTACCTTGTGGATATGAATGTTGATGTGGCCCATGCCCTCTCTCTGCTTATTCAATAAAATAAATAGTCTATAAAGTAGAGGTTGTAATCTCTGCTGATCACATAGGGATGTTGTAAAGGGTCATTAAATGATTTTTTTGTCTCCAAGAAAAGCTACAAAATTTCATAATGATATTAGCAATGCAGATCAGTTTAGAGTGTCCACAAATGCTTTTCAAGACATTTTGGATGAAATGTTTTGAACAAGTGAGGGTCATCCTGCTCTCAACCCCAGACTCAGCTGTGTTTGAATATGTCCCAATAACCTCTCCGTAGAGCCGTTCTTAAAATAACAATTGGTTTGTCTTTGAGGCAGTTCCTATGCCCTGAATTTTTTCAGCCCTTTTAGAGAAGTGTGTTTTGGGATGGTAAGAATGAGCAGTCACTGAGCAGAATGGTCAAAACATTGCTTGTCTCTTGCACGCTTGTCCAAAAGTGGCTTTTTCCAGAAGTCCTCAGAAGTTGTTTTCTTGCCATACTTGTGTGGCTGTGGGTGAAGAGCGTCCCCTGGTCATCCAAGGCAGCTCCCAAGATTAGAAAGAAGAGCTCCCAGGTTTGGCATAGCCATGCAGATCCTGCTGTCTGAGGTACTCACAGGACCACCTGACTCACTTCAGGCTCCTTTTAATCTCCAGAGCAGTTCATAAAGTTTGTAGAGTAAATATGAATCATACTCTTTTAGGCTTAGTATTTCTGGATTTTGATACGAGGTTTGCTAATTATCCATGATAGTACCTCTATTAGATTCCCCTTCCCTGTCAGAGACACATTTTCTAATTTCATTATGGTGAATTTGTGACAGGTTCAAGCAGAAATAGAAGAGGGGAAAAAATTCTACTTCCAACCTCCTCAGCCATTTCCTACCTTATTTCAACTTCCTCCTCATGCCTGAGTGGTAGCTGAGCAGTGTTTCTGTCCCTCCTCCTGAGCCCTCCCTCTCCCCGCTAAACATGCCTGGCGGTCCCTCTCGCCTGGGGCAATGTCACTAGAAAAGGCCCCCTCCCCGAACAGGAGGGAGGTCGCTTCTTGTGGCCCCCCATACTGTGCAATGCTGCAGCTCGGTGCTGCCTTTTCCTGCCTCAAGCCTTTTTTGGTTTGCCTCAAGGTTTGCATCAAACCTTCTTTTCAAGACCTAGATATTATTATTATTATTTTCTTTTAAAGATTTCCCTTCTGTGAACAGCCTCTTGAAGGTAGGCACCAGGTTATTGTCCTTTTGGTTTTCCCATTTGAGATACAGCAGAGATTAGGCAGGGGATAAACTCCTACTTAGGTTGGAATGCTTTTGCTTTGATCCATTTATTTCAGCTTTAAAGTCTTCTTTCTCCAGCAGCTGTAAACCACATCCCCTGTTATTTTGCCTGTTATATGTTATTTTGCCCCAAGATTCACATGAACAAAATAAACAGACATTTGCTCAGGTTTCTCGTACATGGGTTTGGCAAGTTCCCCACTCCCTTCCATCTCTCTTTATTTTGGTTTCCTTTCCCTGCATGCCTGACTGTGCTCCTGTAAGACTATAATACAAATAATAATTGCCTCGAGTGAATCCTGTTGGGAGAGGCGTTAGAGGACAGTACAGTAACTGAAACAGCACATCAAGGCCGAGTGAACATAATAACAAGCTGTTCTGCAAATTGTGGCCTATAAGAAACATGAAAACAAAATCTGAGGTAGGGTTACTGTTACTGTTTTGTAGAGATTGTGATTTCTCTTGCTATGTTTTGCGACTTTCTTGTTTACAGTTTTCCACATCTGTGTAGTCTGAGATTATGAAATTTCAAGAACATTTACCTGTTATCCAAAATGAAAGAACCTGGTATGGTCTGCTAGTTCAATCATAATCTATTATGATCTAATACATGTCGTCTGTTCCCTGGATTAAACCTAAGCAGGAAAAGGAACCCTGAGGCATGTACTCATCCATTCCCGTAAACACCGGGCTCTGTGGGAGCTTTCAGGACTACCGCGTTAAGCACTGTACTGTCAATTACATTTTTTAAAAGGATGTTTGGGAAGGGTGGGACTTAGGAAGTGCTGGTACAAGCAGCTGAAGTTCTGGTGGGAAGAAAAAAGTGGCCCTGTAATCTGCTATTTGCTCCCTTTTGGGTGTTAGACCTCTTTGAAGCATGCTGCTGAGTAGTGGCCTATTTTGACTACTGGCAATACAGCTGTGTGTTGTGGGTTAGCATCATTAGAGAGGGAGAAATAAACTATCCACTCTTACTGAGCCATAATGTTTTGCTGTCAAGATCTATCTCCTGGCCCTTCTCCATCATGCTAAATGCCCTCCTTTACTGAACAGTTTTACTTCTTTCCCCAAAAGCCAATTCCAAAAAGGAAACATGTTTGATATTTAGTGGGGTGTGGAAGCTTGTTCATAAATTACCAACCCACACAACATCATGAGTATTTGAAACTCAGGGGTTTTTTTGAGTTTACTTAGACTGAAAAATTGTAGTACCATATCTTGCAATGTTCTGTCACAACATGTTCTTGAGTATTTAGATACCTTCCCTAGAAGGCAGCTTATCACTGACTACACGGATGAAGAGCTTTGCCCATGCTTTCAGAGAGCACCCCGTCATCAGCTCCTGCTCCATATTTCCATTTATATGTCCATAGTATAAAAAGCCAACCCTATACAAATAGAGGGCTGAATTCAGAGCTCCCTGAAGTCTACAGAAGAGCTTCTGTCAGCTCTAAAGGGATTCGGTTTAAGCATACGGTGAAAGCGAGGAAGTCACCTCTCCAGCCTCAGATGGTTTGCAGGAACAGACGGTCTAAGGGAGTTAGCGAAGTAAACATGTGGAGTGGACTCCGTAAATAAAACTGCTGGGTGGAGGTAGGCGATGGAGGGGGATGAAACAAAATTTATCTTTTGCAATCTGGAAGACAGCTTTCACAACCAAAGTGAAAAGATTTACTCCCATGGAGGGCAGTGTATAAAGATATTGACAGCGGGCAGGGAGCATGGAGGCGGAGTTAGAGCTAACCATCAGTAAAATAGGCTGTTGGGCCCATAGTAAAAATGGTTCAATGCCATTAGCCATGTAACAGGATTGTTTTCTTCTCTCTCACACTTCCACAGCATATAGCATATGAGATGCAGCTAAAGATGACATGATACAATATCAGAGCCTTTTTTTCCCCCTTGTAGCAAGAATATATGATAATCTCTCTGGGAAGCAAGTCTCAGGCTATCTCCAAGAACAATAGATGCTTGTAAGGCATCCAGTGAAGTCAGAATAGCTGGAGGCTGTGAGTAACATAATAACTTTTTGTGCTTGCATAGTATTTCATTTTCAGACTGATCTGAGTATGAGACAGGAAGTAACCAGATTTTTTTTTAATTGGCTACTTTTCAAGCTTTTTTTTTTTCTTTTTTTTTTTGAAAACCAGGTCTTGCGATCTTAATCATCACACTGTTAAGAGCGGGATGGTGCCATGGAAATATGGGGTCTCCTGTGGATGCTGCAGCCCAAGCTGCAGTGAGCTTTGGAGCAGACCAAGGGAGCAGAAAGAGAGCACCGGGAGGTCGGAGGAGGATTTAAATCACTGCCCCTCTCCGCACAGTGTAAGAAGGAAGCAGGCTTCGGAAGCAGCCTAAATTTGCGCTGTGGTGCCCCAGTTTGTAAGTGGGAATTCAGACTGCAACACGCTGTTCTAATGACCTCCAGGCTGCGGGTATCTGTGAAACCAGCCCAGCGTGAGCACGGGCTGAGTGCCAATGGCAGGCCGGAGCTGCTGCTGCCTGCTACACGCACTGCAAATGTAATACATGCACCACATACCTACCAATGCCACTGTCGTGAGAAATGGCTGCAGACGAGCAGCGTGCTGCAAATCTTTAGGTGCAGGGTTTGGAGGTGCTCTAGTTTCCTTAGCTAAAAACTGCAGGCTTGCTTTCAGTAGCAGGAGAAAAGAAAAAAAGACTGACACAGAAATTCATGGGATCTGATTCTTCATTACTGTGACTGGATTCATTGTGAGATGGCCCTTAATATTTAAGATATACTTTGCCACCTATCTGGCTATGACAGCAAATCCATGTTTCACTTAGCCTGGCTTGGGAAATGAGACAGTGTTACTATACCTCATTCAGGCTGAGAGGAGTTCCCTGAAATACGGTGCCCTGCCCTACAGCGTGGCCAAGATCACAACAGATTCTAAATCTGTGTTATTCTGTACTGTTTGTAATTGTGTGTCACAGAGGCTTGGAGTTGAGGAGGATTTTGAGGGGAGAGGGCTTGTTTGTGTTTCCCCCCCCCCCAACCTGTGATTTTTCTTTTATTAAGCTGTAGAGAAACAGATATAATGTATAAATAATGTACTAAATTATACTTGCTGGGAAGAGTTTTCAGCATTCCCTAGGATGGAATCATTTATAATAACCCAAATTAGCTGGAATTAGTTTGAAGGGGAGGAAATGGACATTGTGTTTAGTTCGAGGTCCCCTTCTCTGACTGTCAGACTGCCACCCGCCTTCACCACACCAGCCCTGTGGCTGCCTTGTGCTAATAGTTGGAGGGAGTCAGAGTATGGAAAGAAGCAGCTTTGACTGGAGAGTCAGCTAACTAAAGTTGTGACATTTAAATCAAGATGTGAGTTGTTCTTTTTCCCTTGAATGGTTTAAACTGTAGCTTCCAGCGGAAGTTGGCTATCTACATGTGTGCTTTTGTGAGGGGCATAGATGCTGTATTCTGCCTCCTTCTCTCTCTTCCCCTCCATTGCATACCTATATACCTTGACATCCAAATGTGAGGGCACGCACTTGGGATAGGGGACTGCTGAACTCTGGTCCGTTCTCTGTCTGATTTGGATTTTTGGAAAGGTGCATCACTGCTGAGCTTTAGGGTATTTTGGATATTCACTCTTTCTTCTCTTGACATTCTTTCAGTCAGGCTAAAAATACTTGAATACATGGAGCAGAAACTGCTACTCAGCTACTGTTGCCATATGAGTACCAGTTATTCTCATCTTGTCTGAGCTGGTGAATATTTATCCCTTTCAGTCTCATTCCCCTTTTTGTTGTTGGAAATCTCCCCTTTCTCTGTCCCTCTCCCACAACTACTCTCTGCCAAAACAGAAACAAAAAAACCAGGCATCCCTACCCACTCTGATCTTGAGCATTTTCACTCATCTTGGGTTCACTCCATCCCATAGAGTGACTATGAGTTTCCTGCCTACCTCTCTGTAGCCTTACCTTGCTTAAAGCCTCCTACACAAGAGCTGACCCATGCTCTTCCCCAGGATTTCCTTTACGGGGCTTTTGACTCAGCACTTCCAAGAGATCAGGCAGTCAGGAGCACCCTTGTTCTGCATCGCCTCTCCTCAGTCATCACGCCTGCTCCCCTTTGCCTCTCTTCGCACAGCTTACTGACGTCTTGCAGAAAGCCCAGGATGAAGCTCCTTTCAGGCTTCGGTTTGTTTACTTCATTCCTCCGCCCCAGAGGGATTCGAAGTTGCCTCTCCCATATTGCTGGCAAGTGCCAAAACTACTGGGCTTTGGAGGAGGAAGAGAGCAGCCCTATGACCACCTACATCCTCCTCAGCTTAGTGAATAACCCCTGAGCCCAAATGCAAAATGAGCCCCTCATTTCCCATTTCCTTGCTCTGCTTAAAGATGTGGGAAGCAAAATGTTTTGGGTTAAATAAAATGTTTCATTCGACCCAAAATAGTTTATTTGTTGCTTGTTCAAAAAAAAGGGAAAAATGTTTCTGGACAACTCAGATGGATTTTTCCTCCTTTTTTGGTTCTGGCCACCTAAATGAAAATAACAGTTATTTTCACAATTACAGGCATTCTGCCAAACTCCTGCCCTTCATCACTTGCTCTCCAGTATAACTTTATGAATTTGTTATCATGGCAGATCCAGCCTTGGCTGTTTGGCTTCTGTAAATAATGCTTTGCTGTTTTTTATGGTTCCGTATGCTTCCTCAGAGCACAGTGCTAACTGCACCACTCCCTGCATCTCTGCACATCTGCTACCTGATGTTAAAAGCGCTTGACCCAGCTACAGCCCAGGCACTCCTCTTTCTGTTGGAGCTGCGCCCTTCTCAGCCTTTGTGCTAGTTCTTCATGTTGTCCATGGTATAATTCCTTTTCCACCTATTGCCAACATTTTCTAAATATCTTAATCACTTTTATTTCTTGCAGCTGACACAGAGGCAAGGTACTCTATGCTACTACCCAACTCTGCGCTTAGCCAAATAGGTCAGTTTACTGCTGTTATGACTACCTTTCACAGAAGTGACCATCTGGATTGAATTTGGCCTTATATCCCTCTTTGCAAAACTGTGATGAAGTAGCTGGGATGGAGCTCAAAATATCCTGTCATCAATACAGACATTAGCAAGCTCTGTTTTCTGTCTTCTTGGCTGTAGGAAAGGCATGGTATGCTAGCAAGAGTACAAAATGCAATGCAGGCACTGAACACCATCCTTAAATGCATGAACAAGGAATGGAGCTTTCCAGGCCTCAAGTGTAGCCTCTCTTTGAGAGCTGAAGGTATATATTTTCCCCAAAGTTCCTTTAAAGTGCTTTAAAGGGAAGATCATATTCATCAGGGCAGGTGCCAGTGTTTGGAGGTTCTTCAGACTGCAGTGCTTGTGGATTTTGTGCCCACAACTGGATTAATGTGCAATTCTTTCCTCCTGGAGAAAGGGTGGCCTGAAATCTCTAGACTTGGCCTTGGTGTTTTGGACCATTTGTGTCATTTTTAATTGGTAGAACTTCAAGTGGCCATAGGTTTTGGACCATACATGAACTACTCAGGATTTGGGAAGTGCATTCCTCAACCACAGCCAAGGATCAGCATGATGTCCTGATGAAAAAATTATATATTCTTTGACCAATGTAAGTTCATTTGTGAAATTCATTGCTTCTGTTGTTTAGAAGTCAAAATGAAGTTTTTCTGCAGACTCAGTGGTATGGTTGGTGACACATCATCAATGCCACAGAAATCGCTAAAAATACTTCTCCTACCACAAGAATTCACCATGAAGTAATGAATATTTTGCAGGGTTTTTGTTCATATTACACTTTATTGTAAAATGCTGTTTTCTTATTCATTAGATAATAGATACTTCAGGTAATGAAAATTCATTCTGTGTAGCGGAAATACCAAGAAGTGGCTTCTCATAACTGTTCAAGGGCTCAAAAGTGGATACTTGTATGCTTTCATGTTTGATTCTTGTTCCATATCACTTCAGAAGCATAATTTTTGTTGACAGAAAATTGCCCAGGCTTAATAAAGCAAGGTATTTCTATATCAGCTTCTAGGTTCTTTCTAATGTGTTGTCATTTTAGGAGCTAATTGACTTCATAGACAAGATACATTGGGACCAAATTTTCAAAGGCTTCTGGCTTAGTGAAAAGATAATCTATAGGAAACTTGTTTTTTTAAAAAAAGCAAAAATTAATGTCTTACTTCCCAGATCCGCAAGAGACAGCACCGCTGCATGTTATTTCAGGGAGAGAAAACACATATCTAGGTTCCCAGCTCTTGTGACCCACCTGGTTGTCTTGTGTGGGTAACACTAGGACCATTTTATCATTGTCTAGAGATGAGGAGCATCTCAGAATGTCTTCTGGTTTATAAAACAGTGAGTCAAAGATCTGACCCACTTGACATAGTTCCGGATTCCTTTAGAGGTTTTTTGCCTCCATCTCCACGGCAGCTGCATAATTTGTGATCTTGCTACCTCCAGAGAAACCAGAGCTCCAAGAGCTGAAGTCATTCATTCCAAGGGAAATAGATATACTAGTTTCCTTGGCTGTTAGTCTCTCCCATTTTGTTTCACAAAAAGAAGCAAATCATCCAAGATGACTTCATAGTCAGCTTGTCAGAATATATTATGCAAATAAGCAAATCACATGGGCTTGTATTTAGAGCAGACAACTGAAAAGAGAAAAGTGTTTAGCCCTAGTGTAGTCTGAATTAAATGCCTGACTTTGAGGCACAAGATTGTCAAGTGACTTGCTCAGTCAGATGAGATGTACGATTGGAGGAAACCAATGATGCATCGGAGCTGAACTGTCCAAGATAAAAAATTTGTAATATATATATGCATGTGTATATATATATATGTATAAAATAGGACTATATATACACACACACACACATTTCTCATTTGTACCCTTCTTGTTAAGCTGTCTTAGGGAAGCTACCTCGTATTTAACAAAATCAGAGATTCTAAGCAGTAGTTGTTGATTTTATTTAAAATCTCTCAGGCTCTCCTTCCTTTCTCACAGCAACATTCAAACCCCCAGTTCTCAAGAGCAGTCTGGTCAGGCAAAAGCCCTGAAAAGGGAATTGACACCATGAGCTATGCTTATGCTTTCAGAAGGAGACCCTTTGCATCCACTGATTTACATATTCATGTAACTTTTGTTTTGTATTAAGTTTCTTGCTAATTTTCAAATGCTTTGCTAATTGTCAAATTATTGAAAGGACACTTACTGCTCCAAAGTTGGTCCTTCCTCCTGGTCCTGCAGACAAGAAGGCCACTGCAAACTGTTAAGGTTTGCAGATAAAAATAGACCTGCACAGAGATGGCTTTAATGTGAGTGCTCAGACTAAACCATGAAATCCCACACAGCTTTTCCCAAACTTACTCAGCAGCTCTGGAAAAGCATTTGAACAGAACAATAGACCCTCTTCTCTCAAATGCCTTCTCAGCAGCGACTATGCAGAGCAGCACATTTTTTCCTTTCATCAAAAACAGAGGTCCCTTCTCCCAGCTATTGCAGTGCTTGTGCAAAACCAGAATATGTCTGAAGAACTTCTGTCTGAAGCCCAGAGTGACCAGGCTGAGGCAGATGAGAAGAAAGCTGGTCCCTAGAGTCATGGAGGAAGCAGTTGCCAACATGGTACAGAGGTCCGGGATCTAGCTGATTTGCTGAACATAAGCACCACTAAAAGGGGGGCAGCATCTTCTTGCAGTTCACCGTAAGGCATCATCCTGCTCCAGCAAGTCCCAGAAAGCTGCCTGTTTCAGAAGGCCAGTTTTGCAGGAGCAGAGACCTCACCAGACCTCTACTAAAATACCACTAAGTGGCTCATATGTGGTGGTCCTGAACCTGACGGCCTTGGTGCCATAGAGCGCTTGTTCCTGAAGCCCTGGCTAGTCACACATTTACTGGCTCTCATGTTTTCAGGGCTGGGAACCCTGCTTGTAGCCATGTAGGCTGTCAGATCTTGAAAATGTTGCCTTCTAATGACTGGTGTAGAAACAGAATAAAGTGATCCAACACTGGCAAACTCCAAGAAGCTTCCCCTTTGCCTAGGGACATAGGTGGGCCTGTTTCTTAGAAGCCAAAGTTCTATAGATTCACCAAATAATAACAGTGGGCTGGAAATACTGAATTTTGCTTGTCAGCTTTTCAGAAGATTTTCATACATTTATTTCAGTGAATTACAGTTTATTTTTATATTCTATAAGTACTCTAAGTTCACTGGCAGCACTTGACTTCCTATGAATTATGTAACGCTGCCGACACTCCCAGTATAATCACTGAAATAGTTTGTCAATGTTTGCAAAAGAAAATGGGACAAATATCTCCAAAACCTCTATCCAGTCACTGTATTCTCCTTCCTGTATGTGATTGGCCTGATAGTAAGCACCCCTCAAATGGGTCAAGGAAAATCCTCTTATATAAGCGTTGAACATACCAGTTTCAGTCTGTCACTTCCTCCCCTCCTCCATTACCCTCTATAACCTGGAGTTAAGAAAGCGCTTTATCTGATAACACTGGAAAAGGTCAGAGCATTTGGTTTAGCATTTTACTGGAAGAATAAGCAGCCTGACTCTCTGGAGTGCCAGAGACTGTGATCTAGTGGCCTGCACACAGGACCAGGAGCTATAAATTCCTAAGTCTTAATCCCTGCACTGACAATTACTTCTCCTGTGACCTTGAGCAAATCGCTTAACCTTTCTGCTTCTGCTTTCCCCAGTTGTGAAACCGGGAATCCTCTCTCCCCAGGCTGTTGTGAAAGTTAATTATTTAATGTGGATGCATAAGCTCACGTCTACTGGTGTCTATTGTATTCTCTGTGTTTATCAGTGGCTAATGCAGGTGATCAATGTTCTGCATAGATGTTTAGAGCCCAATGGGAAACGTCAAGCAGCACTTTGATCTCCAAAACAGGCCAGGCTAGGGGCAAGAAGGAGGAGTAAATGGAGGAGGCTGCAGGAGACCATTGACCTAGCGGTCTATGTCTTCCCCGTAGTAAGCACTGTGTGATCTGTTTCCAGGGTAGAGAGGAGAGAAGATGCATGGACAGCAGGATTTGTTGATGGTTTAGACCATAAGAAAGTTGCATCCCTTTTCTCTGTGTGAGCGCCTGCTGGGGAAAGCAGGGCTGGTGCTGTGGCTCAAAGGTGGAAAGAGGCTCCTCAGAGCTGCAGATGAACAACGTAGTGTAGGTACTGTTCCTTGTTCAGGTCTACAAGCAAAAAGTATCCCAAAATATTTAAGTTTAAAGGAGTGTGGAATTGGGCCCTCACATCAGTTGCACTCGGAAAAGAGGAAGAAAAAGAAAAGCAGCTGTGTATGCTCTGTTTCCATTCTCTCCACACTTACATATCAATGTTACTTCATGTGCCATTAATTAGACTTAATAGCCTATACTTTATCTCCCTTGTCATAATAAATTAAGTGTGAAAAATTTCAACAGGAAAGCACTTAAGTCATCTCAGCACTAACAGGCTCTGCTTTTCTGAGACCTGAATTCAGGAAAGTGTTTCAGCGTCTGCTTAGAGTTCGGTCTGTGCTTAGCTGAGTTGCAGCCTGAGACAATACCAAGCAAAGGGCAAGCCTCTGAGGTTAGACTGCTCAGCCCTCCAAATTGATGTTAGTAGCCCTGCCCCGGGCAAATGATTGTCTCAATCCCAGTAGCATTGCTTGCCTAAAGAAATAGATACTATGTTCCTTTCATTTGTCACTGATCTTCAGCTTAAGGGGAAGCAGTTCATTTGGAACCCAAATTTTCCAACTCAAGTGGCTACATTTTGGCTTCCAATCTGGCTGCTTATATTTGAATTTCTAGTTAGGCAGGAAACCAGCTCTGAAAAATTTGGCTCCAGGCAGGAACTGCATTTCAAATAAGCCAGCCTGAACAAACATCACAGAAGTGTATTACGCTAAGGGCTGGGGAAGGGCTCTCAGAGCTACTACCCAGCTCTTTTCAGTTTCAGCTTGGGTCATATATGCTCAGTCTTATATTCCCAAACTGGAGGGACGTGAGCCATGGAAGTCCAAAACCTAAGAGAAGGCTGAGGCATCACTGCAGAAAGCGGTCTCTACTCTCCAGGAAGCATCTAAAGCTACATCAGTATGTCCCTCAAGATCAAGATTTTGCATAAGGTCAGCTGAGCTGGAGACTGTGTCCCCTTCACTGTTAAAGTCAATGGGAGCTAGTTCCTTTTGAAGGTCTCCAGATCTTACTGAAAGTCCTTAACACCTTGAGGTCAAAAATGTTCACCATAAAAATATTCTCTAGAGCTTTTGAACATTTTTGATTCTGCTCTTGGACCAAACTTGGAAGAACAAATGAGTTCAAAAGTGAAAGGAAAATAAACCCCCAAGAGTTCACATTTCCACTGGATCTCAGAAGGTTTGGTTTGAATTTTGGTTAAGGGGAGTTGTTCAGCTATGCTTCTGTTTTTATTCCAAGTGGGTTTATGCATTCTCAAAAAGAATATTAATGCAAGAAGTAGCATGGTGCAAAATAATCTTAGTTTATGACTTTGGAGCAAAAAGCAGAAATATGTGTTGCTGTAAATATTCCTGCTGTGCTGAGGTCTGACATCTGTATATATGTTTATTGGTGAACTTCTGCAAGAACAATAGCAGGCAAAGGCATGACTTGAACAGAAGCTCTTGTTACTCCTGCAGCTGGAATTCGGCCCCTATCACTGCCAGTTAGAGGGCTGACTGAGGAGTGGATCCTCAACCACTTTGGAAGTTGCTATCTCAAGGAAACTGCCTGCCTCTCTCGAGTGGGATGCTGTACACAGCCAGGGCAAAGTTGTGCTAACAGCGGCTGGGACAGGCACCATGAAGGAAAGTACTGGAATGATGCTCAGAAAGAAAAGCATGATGCTTCAGTCATTATGCCAAGATAAGACAGATATGCCATTTGGAAGAAAACAAGAAAGCAATCTTGTTTTCTTCCCAGATTGAGGGGCTTATGTCCCAAAGACCAGAAGCGAGTAATGTCTTGAACTGCTTGTTTGTGTCATTAAAAATCTCCTGGGATATGTCATGCTGGACTTTTCCCGTGAACCATTTCAGGCTCTCTGCTGTGATGAGACCTAAGATAGATAAAATTATTTACTTAGAAATTCTTCGGGAGTGTCTGTTTAGTATTCAGTAACCCATCTCTACCATTTTCCCTTTCCATCTACAATCTCAGCCCAAAAGCCAGCTGAGCTGATTAGTTGTTAAGACCTCACATAGCCAGGACTCTCACATGAAATCAAAAGATTAAATCTAAGCCTGATTGCCCACTGGTACAACTTCACTGAAATTGTTTTAACTCAAGCTGGGGCTGAATTTGGCTCAAAGTCATAGCTGGTTAGGGTAACTCACAGTTCTTTGCCTGAAAGACATTAAATACTCATTTATTTGTTTCTAGCAAAACAATTTTGCAGCATGGTCAATATATGCCATGGAAGGAAAGAAGAGCAAAGTACTAAAAATTGCCAGGAAGCTGTAATCATTAGGGAACTTTCTCCTATCTAAATTGCTACTACCTTAATAATAAAAGGTTACTTGGGGATTTTTTAATAGGAATGGGTGAAACTTATCTTCTATTGTGATCAACAGTGCAAAGTTCCCTCTAACTGTGGTAGAAGTAGGATTGAATCCCAGGACAAGGATATACCTGAACCACCATCCAAACCTGAACCATACTTTTGCATTTTGGAATGGTTCAGTTTTTTTCCTCACCTACTTTTCTAAGTTCATTTGCCAGACTGCACTTTTGAGCTATGGCTGGAAGCAAAGTGCAGCAAAACAGTGTGAAGAAAGAGGATTTTCCCCTAGGATTCCTGACCTGAGCAGAAATAGGCAGTAATGGAAATACTGCAAAAACCATCTTCCCTGAAAACTTTCCAGCCCATTTTTGCAGACTGCAGGCATTTGGGCAGTCCAGATGAACTCTGGATAACCACCCAAATTTTTGGGTTTGCCCGTCACTAAAAATATCATAGACTGGAGGGCACTGACTTGAACTGAGTCTTCAAGCATTTTGAAATTCACCCAGCTCTGGCTGAAGTGATCATTATAACCTGGCAGGGAATGCCATTTGGGTTCTAAACTGCATTTATTTTTAAAATCATCTTGCCAAAGCCCTGTTGGAGACTAAAAAGAAAACCTTTTTAACCTGAATAGAGTGATCAATAATTTCCTATTCCTGATGTAGCATTCTTTTATGAGAAGCATATATAATAGCATGTTTCTGTAAGTAAGTTACATACAGCTAAGCAACTGTTAAGACTTGTAATCTTGCTACAGAGTCAAAAATAATAGTAATAATGATTTTAAAACCTTCCAAACTGGTACAATTTTTAGTTACCACCTACTCATGGCCTCCCACGTACTCCAGGAAACATGCTAGTTTTCCCAGCTGCTCTGCAGTGAGCTATTAACAATTAAGAGTACAATTATACACTAAACGACAAGGCTGAAGGTTTTCCTGTGCAGATGCTTTAACTGTCTTACAATGCATGAGGTCAGACACATCAAGCCATGTGATGGGCACATACGTCAGCGTAGCCAAGTGAAATGAAAAGGAGGAGGTTCATGACACCAGGTTGCTTTGAGCATATGCTGGGGTCTGTGCATTGGAGTGGGGCTTTTTTTGAGAATGGGGCCCTTATGGGCAGCATTCCCCTCCTCTGACTACAGCAAAGTGCCAGAGCCTTTCTCCTTGACCCTGCATGCCTGTCCGATGAGTGGTGAGTGACAGCCCAGGGTGACCAGCCACCTCTGGCATGCAGGTAATGGAGTAGGGGTTAGGCTATAGCGCTGCTCCATATCAGTCCCATCAGATATGGCATGCCTCCCGTATGGTCTGTCTCATAGCTCTGCCGGTGTTTACACCTGGCCTGATCTAAACCACAGTGAAATTAAAAAAATAAAATAAAATACAGACCTAGTGGGTTCTAGATCAGCTTTAAAGAGAATTCCCTTCCCAAAGAAGCTCATTGTTCCCATAAAGAGGAAAACCATTGAAGAGCTGCTTGCAAACGGGGTAGCAGGTAGGCTGTTTGTAGGAACAATTAGCTTGGCAAAGCATTCAGTTAAGATGAGACCTGAATGTAAAGTGGGAGAGAGTAGTAGTAATAGGAGTGCATGATCAATGCAAAGAGTGCCCTGAACAGAAATGAGTGAGTAGAGTGGAAAATGCAAAGAAAGTACCACATGAACTGTGCACAGTAAATAAGTCAAGAGTTGAAGATTACAGCAGTATCACCTGCCTTAAAGTGTGTGGAAGAGGAGACTCAGGGACAGAGGTGGATTGCTGGCAAAACTCTTACTATTTTTATCTTCTATCTGCATGAGACAATGATGGATTATCTGCATTTAATAGGAATTTATGACCCAACGAGTGATATTTAAAGGGCTCAATGATGCATTTAATAACCAAACATTCTTCCTGATTAGTGCTCATTTGATCTCTTGAGGAAAGTGCTCCCTCTGACTCAAATCTAAAAAAAAAAATGTCCTCATCTCCCTATGGCTCATGCCAGAGTGCAGAGACACTACAGACCTCAGAAGCATCTGAGAAATTAATTTTGCCTGAGAAAGTGTGAGCTGTGTAGTTTATGTTCTTTTACTCGGTCTTTCTCTCTCTCTCTCGCTCGTGCTCTCCTTTAAGAAGGATGAGAAAGTTGGAAAGCAGAAGTCCTGCTGATTCATCATTAAAACTGATTTTTTCCTTTCTCCTTCAAATTCATCAGGACTCTTGGAGCATTAATGCAATTGCTTAGCCATTTGCAAAGTGAATAAAATTAGTCCCAAGTAATCTGCATGATTTTAGTCATTTAAATAAAAAAGCAAAGGAATGAGCTTATACCACTTGGTGGAGGTTGTGTTTCTCTTCTTTTCTGGATTTTATTTTCACAAATAAACTAGCTCAGATTCTCAGCTCTCCATATGATGGACAGGGAAGAATTGGAGCAATAGAGAATGGGGAAAGGAGCACTGTTATTGACATTGATAATTTACTCCCAGACTGATTCCTCTGTGTCCACTATTTCTGGTCCTAAAGATAATCAGGAACGTGCAGTACTCTAGGAGAAATGGGTTTCTGTGTGTCTCTGGCCACATCCCTCACTCTTTATACTGGAATTCCCTGTAAGGAGAGGAGACCAGCCATCACCAGTTCTGATGGAAAAGGGAGGGTGTGAAAAAGTAAAGGCCTACTATATTTTGTGATGGTAGGAATCATCTTTGGCTTATTGTGGACTCGTGGACTGGGCAAGAACCTAAGAGTTAAGGAACTTCTCTGAGGGATCTAATGTGGATGTGGATTTCTCACTCCTTTGCAGCTGTGAGAGGATCCTTGCTGTCTGCAGTTCCTCACAGTTAAAGCCAGGGAGCAATGGGAACCTGTCACTATGCAGTTGTGAACCTAAACATCTGCCATGCCTCAAGGCACCTGGGGCGAAGCAAGTAACAGCATCTCACTGTGCCCTGTCGGTTATCTGCCCTTATCATGCTTTGTCTTGCCACTTTGATAATGGGTGAAAGAGATGTGTTTAAGATGCTTTTAAAACATCTGCTTTAGAACAACAGACATCACAAGACCCATTAAGGAACAATGCAATTAACCTCCAACCTAGGAGCTCTCTGAGCCATCCTTTCAAGTAAGGTGACAGCCTGAAACCCTTCCCAGGACAAATGTAATCAAGGGCAGAAAACAAAGGGCACGCTATGGCATCCAGTGCCACCACAAGGAGAAGGCATTTTCAGCCTCCAGTCTGCTGTTCCCTTTGGGAGCTGTTGGCATGTTACTGGGCCCAGTTTTGTGACCACATATTTAAGAGGGTTGTTATTAATTGTGCAAAGTTTTCTCCTTTCTTCGAAAACCCTCAGAAGCTCAGCATTCAGCTTCAGTGGAAGTCCCAAGGGGACCTCCTAGTCATCTATCCCTCTGCAGTCCTTAACTCACAGGCAAACATAAAATGACTATGGCAATCCTTGTATTGCATCATTTTTAATCTTCTGCTGTAGGAGCTCTGAAAGCAGGATTTGTATCAGGAAGCCACCAGCTGATGAATTGTGGTTGTTTCCTTTTCGTTTAGTCTGTGACAACCTTCCTAAGTTAATCACTGTTAGACAGACATGGGCAAACAAATCTTTGCTGCTCAACAGCCTTATGTTCTCCTAAAACATATAGGTTACTGTGTAACTTCACAGCAGATCACAGCAGATGTGGGAAAACAGTGAGGTACTTCTTTCAGGGTTTCCTACAAATTATCCCATCACAGAGAGGGATTTACCACCCACAGAAGAGTGGGAGCCAGTTCCTTCATGTAGAAGCCTTTTGTCTGCATGCTGCCTCTGCTGCCTTTAGCCTCGCGCCTCAAAGAGAAGTTTTGCAGGCAGACATATCAACACTGACAAGAACAGCCTTAATTTAATAACCACTTCTCCACAGTGAGAAAGAAAATGCTGCCTCCCTGTACCCACCTGCTTCTAATGTGGCACAGGCAGAGGGAGGAAACCAGCATCGCGAATGCCTAGGTCTCGCTGGGCTCCAAGCCCCTGCTCACAGAGCTGTGGTCAGTGCACTCAGAAAACCGCAGGAGAAATACCTCCAGAGGTGCTTTTGCAGTGTGATGCCTGGCCAGTTCAGTTTCCCTGAGGTGAGATCACCTTCCTGGTTGGCAGCTGCACTGCAGCAGCGGTGGTGCGAGCAGGGGCGATGCAGACAGCTGATGGGTGCCGCAGTGGGTGCAGCCTCTGCCTTCCCACGGCTGCCTTTCGTCTCCAGCTACAACTTGCTGCCTGCAGCAGTTTGGGAGCATTGATGCATTTCATTCAACGTGAGCTGGCCTCCACTGTACATCTTGGTTTTATTTTTCCTTAAGAGTTGCAAAACTTTTGATGACCTTGCCTTCCCCCCAGAAGACATGTTAACAGCCTTTGGGGTTTTTTGTTTTCACTTTCTCCTCAGAAAGTCAGCTTAGTTTCAATGATAAAAATAAACGAGGCAATTGAAATGTCTCTGTAGATCCAGGTCTGGCCTAACTCAGCAGAGGAGCCCTTTGCCCCCTTTCTTTTGTCAGTTAGGTTTGTCTCTGAAACCTGTACTTGAATTTCAGTGCCTTGTTATTTGGGTTTGATTTATCCCCAAGTTTATCCTGCTAAGTTTGCTTCTAAAGCTCATTCTTTACTGCATCACAATAAAAATGTTATACAACCGATGGCTCCCTATAAAAAAGGTTTTTTTACAACAGTTCACATGAGAAGTCATTTATGAATGTTGTTTGTATACTGTGCTATTCTAATGTTCTGTAAATAAAAAACTATTTATTCTCCATAGCTCAATCTATAGCTCTATATAGTAATACCCATTCACATAGCCATCCCTGTCCAGTATGTGACAGTTTGACACATGCACAAATTCATTCCTATTGTATTTGAAATACCAAAATAAAAGTGCCCTCTGTATATTCTGTAGCATATTCTATCTTAAAATGGGTCCAGGTAGTTTCATTTTAGATACAGGTGAATTTTCTGCTGTTCATATTGCTGCAGTTCTTAAATGTATTATTCATTCAGAATGATTGATTTGGTGTTCTGTCCACATGGCTTAGAAGCCACTGCCTGTTGGTCTGTTTGTCTGCTTTGGCATCTCGCAGAGAGAGCGCTATAGAAAACACTTTTCATTGAAGTAGTGACAAAAAAATCATAAAAAAGAAACTGTTTATCTTTGTATTCATATAAATAAAAAAATCTATACCAGGCTGAATAGCCGACAGGACAGATTTTTATATTCTGCCAATGTTGTGCTACAATCACGGTGCATTTGTTTCTGTCTGATTATTAGGATGCTGGGGCAGTGGCTCCAGGAGGAAATATAGCAGCAGAGGAAGAAGATGCTTGCTTTAAGATCATGACCTCCATTCCAGTGTCATTTCACACCTCAGGCGGTGATCTTGTTACATCTCATAAGCTAAGCAAGGTCAGGCCTGGTCAGGCTAAGTGCTTGAATAAGAAACTTCTAAGGAAAACCTCAGGTGCTGTGGAAAGTGGGGCTGGTGGCTGGGTAGGTGACATTATTCCCTTGGAGTGAGTACAAAAGAAGTGCCCTGGCACGCTCTGTTAAGAAGCCTCTGTGCATCTGTCTGTGAACCTGCTCTGTGCTTATCCCTGCTCTGCCTGTTAAAGGGACTGCCATTCAGGTGAGTCAAACCCAGACACTAAAACGGCTGTAGTTATTAAAAGTATTTCTTCCCAGTTCTTGTCAGAGCAGAAGTGCTAGTCCTCCTGCCCAGTCTCCAGTTTGGGTGATTACAGTTGTCTTCACCAGCTTCCTCCCTGAAGTTTTGATAGGAGGGGTTACTCTTTGCTTTACCCTCCTTTTAAGCCATCCTGAGTACTATTGCTGGCATGGTCCATCCCAAAGCACCCTATATTTTAGGAGAAGGCAAATGATACAAGTGTTCAGTGAGACACCCAGGTATTTTGAAAGGGTGCTTATGCGAAAAAAGGCACGTACTGAAAAACCAAGTGATGCTCAAGTGAAAATCCCCCCTGCACTCCCAGCTCTCCTGCCCTTTTTTCTTGTGTTTCACAATCACAGACTGACTTCTTCTTGGAGGATCCTCACCTCAACCAGCGCACAAAGCTAACAAGGCACACAGGTGTGGCAACTGCTCTGTCCTTATCTTTTTTCCCCACAGTCTGGCATGAGGAAGAGAGTTATACAAAACCAGGAGAAGCAGCTGATACATCAGGTGGGTGTGCTGCCATCCAGAGTGACCTTGACAGGCTGGAGAAGTGGGCCAACAGGAATCTCATCAAGTTCAACAAAGGGAAATGCTAACTCCTGCACCTGGAGAGGAATAATCCCATGCACAAGTACAGGCTGGGGCCTGATGGGCTGGAAAGCAGCTTTGCAGAAAAGGACCTGGGGGTCAATGTCCTGGTGGACAATGAGTTGGACATGAGGCAGCAATGTGCCCCTGCAGCAAAGAAGGCCAACCGTGTCCTGGGCTGCATTAGGCAGAGCGTTGCCAGCAGGTCGAGGGAGAAGATCCTTCCCCTCTGTTCAGTGCTGGTGAGGCCACATCTGGAGTGCTGGGTCCAGTGCTGGGCTCCCCAGTACAAGGGAGACATGGGACTCCTAGAGCAAGTCCAGCAGAGGGCCATGAAGATGATTCAGGGATTGATGCATCTGTAATAGGATGAGAGGCTGAAAGAGCTGGGACTGTTTAGCTGGAAAAGAGAAGGCTCAGAGGGGATCTTACCTATGTGTGTAAATACATGATGAGTGTGAAGTAAGGAAGACAGAACCAGACTCTTCTAAGTGGTGCTCAATGACAGGACAAGAGACAATGGGCACAAACACAGGAAATTCCATTTAAACATAAAAAAAAAGCTTTTTTACAGTAAGGATGGTCAAACCCTGGAACAGGTTGCCCAGAGAGGTTGTGGGGTCTCCATCCTTGGAGATATTCAAACCTGACTGGACAGGGCCCTGAACAATCTGCTCTACTTGTTTCTGCTCTGAGCAGGAGGCTTGGACTAGATGGTCTCCAGAGGTGCCTTCCAGCCTCAGCAATTCTGTGAGTCTGTGATTCAGTGCCTGTCCCTGCATCCTTGCAGAGGACTTGTCCATGACCCCCCCATGCACAAGGACAAGGAGCGATTGCCTTTATGGGGTTTGCTCCAGCTTTGTAGCTTGGTGTAACCAGCTGCAGCTACAATCTGTGTTACGGCCCACGAAGGCCTGAGTCACCCCTGCTCCACAGGCACTGCTGAGGCTGTGTCAGGCTTGAGGAGGATCTCTGTAGGGAAGAGCATGAAGCAATCACGCACTCGTGAGTGGGGAGCACGTGATGCCAGGGCCAATATCACGGCTCCTTCTATCATACAAGTGTTCTGCTCGGAAAGTGGATATTCTTTTGCTGTATTTTTGGACAGGAACATGAGGTTTCTGACAAGACAGAAGGACGATTCTGTAATGTACTTTGCAGATTGGATGAGGTGCTGGACTTGGTGGTTTGGAAAGTGAACGAAATAAGGCAAAGCTCCAACTGAGTATCTGTTCTTGCCCGATTTTGAGGCAAAGATGACTCTATAGGCTCAAGATGCATAATATTTGAGAGCAATAACATGATTTTATTAAGGCATTGGGATACTTTTTCTGAAGAAGACAAAGCAGAGCTTAGAAATGGTCCTGAGAGGAAAAAAGATTCAGTGAAGCAATGTATAGAAACAAGATAACCCACAAAAGCTTAAATATTCTCCCCAAACCCACATCTCTAACTATGCTCTAAAGTATGCAGATATATGTTATGATGTCTTTATCATGAAGAGATGCTTGAGACTAATTTGATGTTTAATCAAAGCAATACTCTTAGCCTTACTAGTGCAGTCTAGAGTTTAATGCTGCATTTCATGCTGGAAACTGTTTTGCTTAATGGCTTAATTCTTAATTTTCCAAAGAGGAAGAAGTCTCCTAACTCCACTCCACATCTCTTAGTCGAAAAACTAATGGTGAGACTAACACTCAGGCAGAGGCTAGCAAAATTTAAGGACAAACCAGTTCAAACCAACAAAATAGAAAACAGCCACACTGATCTCTCACAGAGAAACATCTGTGTTGGGACTTTTGTTAAAAAAAAAAGAATAACACACCTCTATTTGGTGGGAATGTTCTTTCGAACACAGCACAGATGAGAATGTTGCTGTTACAAACCTAAGGTTTGAAACCTTTGACGTCATGACTTCATTTCAGAATTAGTTTTAGCTTATTGGCTAAAGGCTGCAAGAATACTTCATAGCTGCATCCTTGGCAGAATAAACAAACAAACAAAAATCCCAACTGAGGTTCTCTAACTATTCTTTGTATTTAATGCTTAGATTCCTAGTTGTCTATAAAATGCCATGCACAAAAAATGGCATTACATGAACAAATTGTCATTTTCTGAAATAGAATCTTTCTGAAATCTCCTTCATTTGTATTTGTTGCTGTTGTGATTTTTCACCTGGTGGCCTTTATCTAGCAAAGTAAGTTGAGTTCAAAGAAGACTGTGGAGGTCTATAACGATTTTAATGATGAGGTGAAGTTGGAAGGTCTTGTGTATTATGAACTTAATGGTGCATTCTTCTCATTTACACTGACATCCCTTACATGGGCTTGTGAAAAGAAAAAGGTATGAACAAGTGATCACATGCAATTGATTTATTAAGAAATAGCTGTCCCTTGGCTGGAAATGAAGGCTCAGTGAGGCAAACAAACGTAACATAAACCCATATAATCTTGCTGGAGTTACAATAGGCTTAAGTCCCCATTGTCTTCTCTGACTTGTTTTACTTTGCTATATGAAGCCATCAGCTATAGAACAGAGAGAGGAACAATTACAAGAGTCAGTAACAGAGCTGTGTGAATAACTGAGATTTTGATTTTTTCTGGTTGTGCTGAAAAATCATGGGAGAAATTCATTTGTGATTGACCTGCAAAGAATGCTTTCCAACATTTCTGGCAATCACTTTAACTGTAACATTTTCTTTAACCTCAAATTAAATACTTTGTTCTGTGACTTCCGCATCCAGAAGATTTTTAATTAAAAATTAAATTGAAGGAAATAACAGAACAGAGGTTGTACTAATCTTTTTCAATAGCAAAGTGAAAGTTTAGATTGTTTTTTACTGGATTTTGTTTTCAGTAACACAAATAATCCACTTAAATTTTTAAAATCATTTTACTGTCACAAAACCAAACTTTCTCTGAGGAAAAAATATTGCCATGAAGGAATTTCCCAGGGCTCTACTCAGTAGCAGCATTCTCACTGTTAATGCCGGAGCTGTTTATGCCAGATACTTCACACTCCTGTATAAAACACAGGGTGAGATGTATCAGGCTATTTCATGCACACAACAGGGAACTTTACCATGCTACATTTGGGAGAGATATGATACATTCTTTTGGAATTTTAGGTGATTCTGTAGAGATACAACTAACATCTGAAGGACCAACAAATACTATTTCTTTCGACAAACTAGCTTTTTCTTTGTTAAGAATAAAGTATCAAACAGCTTCCGTGGCAAATATTTTCTGCAACTGTTTTGACGATCTAAAAACTGTCAAAATAAGTGTGTAAATTCAACAGTGCCTGCTTTCCCAGAGGCTGGACGAGGCTCTATTTTAAGATTAAACTAGAAGACAGACAATACATTGGGGCTGGCCAGGAAACCAAGTCAAACCGAGAGCTCAAGTTAGCATTTCCAGCCAAAAATAGGTAGCTGAGTAACTACAAGTTGTAAAGGAAATACTTAGTTTAATACATTCATTCTGTTCCAGGAAGTGATGTCAAACTATTGTTAAAGTGAAGCAGTGTAATGCAATGGGCAGTGCAATGGCTGGGAAGTCTGCACGCCACAGCGGCATTTGTGAGTCCTCACCAATGATTTTCTGTGTGAACTTGGCCACCCACCTCCCTTCTTTGTGCCCCAGCTCTACACTGTACGAAATATGGAGCATGTCTATCTACCCAAACTACTTCTGTATGCCCCCCTCATTATAGGATCTGAACAACCTATCCTGTTTGAGGTATTTACTCCCACAACACCCCTGTTGGGTGAAGGACTGAGACACCGAAAAGCAAGATAACTTTGCCAAAGGTCATACAGAAAACCAGGAATACATAATAAAACGTAATAAAATACAGCTGTCCCCTAGTCTTTCTCATCACAGGCTGCTGTGCAACCATGAGACCCATGCTTTGTGGAGAGTTTTGGGGTCTGCTATAATATATGAATAAATAAATAAAAACTGAATAAATAAGATTATTTGGGACTGACTGTTTACTTGTCCTATTTACAAACAAACATCCTAAGTTTGCCTTTTTCTTTTTAGAAAGCATTTCCTGAACTGAGAACCACTAAGTCTTTGCCTTCATTTGTGTATTTGCACCTATAGTAGGAGCTGCCCCATTATTTTAGCAAAGCAAACGTCAAGTTCAGGAAAGGCAGAGAGGCAAGTAAGTTGAAGAGTTGGTGCCTGAGCAGCTGTGTGATAACATTAATGCAACATGGCTGAAATAAAGTAACATTAGAAAAGGGTCATCAGGAGTCCAGCTGCTTAGACTAGAAAGTACACAACACTGATTAAGCTGGAAGCAACTGAAACAGCAGTTATCAAATAAAAAGAGAGGGAATGAGAGGATGGGGCTGGTTCTGCAGGGAAGAACTGCAGCTCTCCTAGAGGTAGAGGTGGGCCAGCCTGGGCTGAGCAGGTATCTCAGTGCAAGGGGAGAGGCTGTTATAAAAACACTAAACCAGAAATTGTTCGCTTGTGTCATAAAAGATAAGAGATTTGCAAAAAATTCTGAGTCTGTGTCTCATGGACTTGAGACTCCAGAAAGATATACATGTATTTGTGAACCCAAGGAAGAAACAGAGCTTCTAGAAAAGAGCTCAGGAGTGATGGCTTTTTCCAGATTCAGGTCTATGCTCTTTGCTGTTGCAGCCCATGAGGTCACCTCCCCTGAAGGGAGCGTGAGAGATTTCTCTCCACGTCCCCTTAGGGTGATATGCTTCATGGGGCTGGGCACACATGGGGCAAACCAGCCCCTTGCACACAAAAGGAGGGCCACATCGGAAAAGTACTGTAACAAAGTTATGGCAGCATTGGCAGTGATACGAAGATAAAATTCTCCTTTCCCATGACCGTATTTTTAGAACCATTACGGGGTAAGGAAACTTTGCAGCCAGGCGCGCGCTGAAATTCACTGTGACTTTGTTCACAGTGGGACACGCGCTCCTGCTGACCATCAGCCAGCGGTTCCACCTCTTGGTGCGCCTGAAACAGAGCTTTTCATGTTCAAAGAAGACAGGAGGTTTGAAGGTTTGGAGGCTTTCTCAGGGTATTAAGGTGCCTGCTTCTGATCTTCACATGCCTTAGTTCTTCTAGGAAACCCCAAGCTAATTGCTGTTTTAAAAGACTATTTAATTTTAAATCCTTCCCCATTACTATACTGCCATGGCTTTCATCACAGAGAAGGTATATGCCATGTGAAGAGAAAGTAAGGAAACGTGAGGCAGGCTCCTGCAGGTACTAAAAATAGAGTGAGTGTGTCAGGACAACAAAGGAGGTTCCACCACAGAAGATAGGGATTGAGTGGCTTCTGCTTTAGGGGGTTTTGCTCAGCACAACTAATTAATGTTTGTAAAGCACTTTGAAGATGAAAAGCACCAAATTATTGCTAAGTTTAATTATTTGCATCGTGTTATTTAGAATTTCACTAACTACCTTCAGTCACCAAATACTTTCCTCTAAATGGTGAGCAAGCCAAAGAATTCAACATCAAACTTCAGATCCTTGATGGGAGGACTCAGCTGGCAAGGGACAATATAGGAACAGATCCTTAGCAGTACCTTGCATTGTCATGTCTGGAACTGTGCCTTGAGAGAAGGCTCAATATTTAGACTTTCTCTTTGTTGTGCCTAGGTTTTCAAAGACATTTAAAGAAGGGAGAGGCTGAGTTCCTACAGAATTTCAGCCCCTGTAAGTTTCTAGCATGTAAGTAGAGTTCCTTTAGGTTGGCAATTAAGAAGAAAGCAATTTAGTGTAGGATTTCATTTACATTGCATAATCATGTTTCTAACACATGCAGTTAACACCACTGATAGAAGAAGAAACTTTTCCTGCTAATGGTGTGCATGCTAATTGACAATCCTGTTAGTTAACGCATGCTAAGAACATGCGTACAAACTCAGATATAGGTGTGCCATCAGGAGGAAAGCTAAGGAAAGTGACCACTTAAACACCAACCTCTGCTCTTTGGAAGAGAAAGGCAGTTAAACACATATGACTAAAATCCTTGTGGCAGCTCATCAGGTGGGGTAAATCAACATAACTCCATAGATTGCAAACTGTATTTTGGAATGGACCAATATTGTTCAGCTGATACAGCCAATATTCTCTCTTCTTTCAAATGAGGTAGTTAAAAGATCCTTCTTCACATCATTACACCTGTCTTTGTGAGTGAGGCGTTTTATTTCTTCAAATACCGTCCCTAGGGGACATTTAATCCTGAATGATTTTCTCATTAAAAAGTATGGTTCTACTCATGAGAAACAGAATGTCCTATTAAAATAGGACATGACAAGGCAAGAGATTTATGGGTTCAACACAAGGATTGAAATCTTGATTACTGAATAGAAGTGTCTGCAAAGTTAATAATAACTTTGGGTCCTCTGCTTATCTCAGTGGGATACTGGCTCATCATTTTCCACTGATTTTTTTTTAAAAAAAGTGTTCCTGAGCATCTGTAAACTTTAATCAGAAACACAATATTAACTCTAAGGATGAAAAAGTTGTATCAGACAGAGATAAATCATGTCTTTGCCCAAATCGAACTCGGAATTAGTTTGGGAGAGTCAGTTTGCTGCTATCCTCTATCCTGCTATCCCTGCATCTTCTGCTGTCTTCTGCATCTCTTGATTTAGCTGCAGACAAGAAAACTAAAACATGGAGGGCAGCTCTAAAACTGACATTTTCTCAGGAATCTCCTGAGAGATTTTGCAAGATTTCCAAGCTTATATCCAGTTCAGCGAGATTTAGACACACACACAATAGGCAGTGTCCTAGTAGTTTATTTTGTGGAAGGGGCTAGAGGGAGGAACACTGCATGCGCCCACAGGCACTCACCTTGGAGTGGCTATCCGCCAGAGACTGGAAGTAAAATCTGGCCCTCTGCTCTTACACAAAGATTTAAAGGACGTGGCAGGGAAAGCTCCCTTTGATGAAGAAATAAATCTGTGTACAGACAAATATTATTACTATTTTTTCTTTAAGAAAGACCTCATTCTGCAACACCATGGAGTGTGTTTGCAGTTAGAGGACTGACACCTGATATTTTTTTTCATGCACACAGAAGACAACGAGGGTCCACCCTAGCAGTGGTTGCACTTCTGTGATGGGCAGGGAATCCATACGTGTACAAGGCAATTTTTTTTTCTTTTTATCTGCAGTGCAGATTTCTATTACACATTCTGCACTTGTTTCACACACAGAATTCCCGCAGAAATCAATGGAAGTCCTATGTGCAGAAAAAAGCACAGAAAGTGCAACAGAGATTTGCACTATGGATTAAGAGATTCTCAGTGCTGATCAAAGAAGAATTTTGTCCGAGGTTTGTAAAGCACTTTTGAATCCTTCTTGATGAAAGGCTCTATAAAAATGTAAAGCTGCTGTTGTTGTTAATTTTCCCTTGGTACATAACAGGAGAAAAGATTCTGAAATTAAAGTCACATATTTTAATATTGATTTAGAAATAAACAAATTCTTCTAGAATTTGATCTGCCTTTCATAATATGCACTTGATCTTCCATTTTCACACAGGGCATAGTTATGCCCTAGAAAATCACAGCCTTGAACTCCACCAAACCACAACTGCAGATTATATATTATTATATATAATTTGGGAAATCTGTCTGGAATACACCATAGAGCAAGAATAAAAGAAAAACTGTAAGGACATTTGTATTTGTCAGCGTCTCCCCAGACAGAGCCCTGAGGATATGATATTCTTAGAATAAAGCTTTCATTTCACAGTGCATCGGTGGGAAAATTAACAAGCTCTTCTCGTACTATTCCATAATTCATTTTCTTTGTTTTAGATATTGAGCTGAGCTGGTACAGTAACTTAGATAGGGCAGATTTTAAGCACAGATTTGGATTCTGGCTGGTTTGCGTTGTTTAGTTTAGTATTGTTTTTTTCCTTTCCTTATTCTGCAACTTGCCAGTATCTAAATAAGAAGTTGCCTCAATTTATTTTAGCACTTGCTTTTAAATGGAAAGTGCCAAATCCTGTTATAATGGTTTAAAATACATCAGAGCAGACTGACTTCTGTTAGTGCAAAGGATGTAAACTGCTTCTCCTAAAGCACCAGGAGTCATGTTCATTCTGCAGGAGGAAGGAGCCTGCTCATCTCTAGCAGTCGCAATTGGAGGCGGAGATGCCGTAAAGCTCAGAGAGAAATTCCCCAGAGTGAGTTCTGCTACCACCAGTGTTCCAGCTGAACCTCAATTAATAACATACAATTACGTTAAAACGACAGGATCTTTTTGCTGTTTTTTTCTGGAAACACAAAGTTACATTTTTTGCAAGAAATCACACAAATGCTTCTGAAGCAAAAGTAACATTCCTGACTGTATCTTCTATCAAGAAATTTGCTCTGTCCTTAAAAGTCCTGGGACTCCAGAAGCAGAAAGGGAAAGCCATAGCAAAGCTAGCTTTTTTATTGAGAAAACTCTTCTTCTGTTAAATCTGATAAAAAGAAAGGACACTTTCTTGAACAGCAAAAAAATCCAAGACTTTGAGAGGAAAATGTAATGTCTCCTGACAGTTCTGCTCATTTAGGTGCTGCACAAAAAGCAGTGCTAGAGTTTGAATGTGTAAACATGCATATATATTAGAGGGACTGACAGAAGATGCTGTGCTCTCTGAAGCCGAACAACCAGGTGCAGCACTGCCTCTGTAACATCGTTCCTTACGGAGCCCTCCACCTGTATGGTGCCAGGCAGAGATTTGCATGGCTTTTCCCCAAAATCCCAGCAAAGTATTTGCCCACTTGCCAATGCAAACTCTTCTTGCCTCTTTGGGAGGAAATTGCCTACATCCTTTCCCTTCAACAAGAAATTAAACTCTAGGCAAAAACTATGGTGTGCCTAGTATAAAGTAGCCTACAAGGGACTTGTGTGACTTTGGACAGATTTGACATGACCTTTTCCTTTAGTTATGCATGTAGAGCATTTAAGAAACTAGAATTCCAGAAAAGTGCCAGTCTGTCAATCTCAGTCACGGACAGGAAAGTTGAGCCAGAAGGAGGACACAGTTTGAGATGTTACCTGTCATAAATAATGACATTTCACCTCATACTTTTAAACAGCGTGGCAGCTGAGGGAAGTCTATTGATCGAGATGCCTTCATCACCTTACACAAAATATTACTAGCTGCAGTGAAGACTTGGGGCCAAATGTATAGAAAGCCTCTTTCACAGCCAAAAGGGGAACAAAAAGGGGAGTCATAATTGAGACAGCTGACAAAATTAAATACATTCCTTGGGCATCTGTAGCAGGAAAGTCATCCATGTGCCCCATAGATAACCTCAAAGAGTTCCCCCACCCACCACATCCACTTTTTCACGTGTTTGCGAACAGCTGGTAATACCTCCCAGCTTCAGGCCCCTGGGTTTATAGGATGAGAATCTGAAAATGAATGAAGCTGGTGTCACTGGGATGTGGGAAAATGCATTCAGCTGGCAGTATTCAATAAGGAGTGAAGCTGTCTGGTCCAGAGATATATCTGTCTATGTGCCCATCTAAACAGTGACTCGTGCATTGTGGCATTATTGCAACACAAATAATCATGGGGGCAGTGCGCAGTGAAAAATGTATACTTTGCTAGAATAATCTTTTTCCTTATCACAGTCAGTAATAGCACTGTATTATTTTGGCTTTGAAAGTGATGAGCCTATTTTTGTAAAAGGGCAAGTGTGCTCAGTTCCCGTTAACTTCCCGTGTCGGAGAGAGTTGTTCACTGCTGTGCAATAGCGAAGCTCTGTGGGAGCGCTACAAAGGGAGGATGAGGTGCTCTGACAGTGTTAACCCTGCTAAACGTAGGGCTAAAATTCTGCTCATCCAGAGTATACCTACTGCAGTTCTGACCCCTATCTTCCGTGGTATCTGCTATCAGCTGGAAGATCTAGTTCCTGTCCTGTCAACAGCTAATAATGATGCCTGCATCTGTCTACAGTGGATATTTCTTACTCTGTAGTGGAGTATAGTAGGAAAGACAGTATCTGCTATGGTTTGGTATCTGAGCTTATATAACTGCGTGCAATTTAAATACTTGTACAAATGTCTTTGAACCCTGTGATGTTACCAAAAACAATGGGTTCCAAAAGTTAAAGACATATAAAGAAAAGATATCAGACTGCAATTATCTGGTTCAATAAATCTGCTTTGTGTAACAATCTCACTAGCCACGAACCAGCCTCATCTTCCTTTGATATGTATAAAATGTATTTTGAATTTCACAAGGCTGCTGCTTGGTCTCATAGTATTTGAAAGGGTAACTGGGAATGGCGAGGTTGCCTTCTCTGCATTTTTCGTTGTTTCAGTACCTCTGTCAAGTCACTTCTTATTTTTCTATTGTGTAAGATACAGTCTGAACCTTCTGAATCCTTCCTCATGGAGACCTTTCTGTGTCTCTGAACATTATCATTACCTTATAGACCTCACCTTGGCTGCTATTTCTTTTTTTACTGTGCGGGGAGGGGTGCAGCAAAAACAGAACAAGGCTATTGAAGCTAAGTGTGTTCCTGCATTTACAGATGCTGTTGTAGTGTTTGTGATTACAACATCTGTATTGTAACATGCACTACATGAACCGATGACATTACAAAGCTGCTTTCCAGCCTGTACTGGTAAAGCTGCATCCGCTACCCACAAGACTGTTAAACAGGGGCCATCGGGGCTGCCAGCAATTTCCAAGCAGAAGAAATGACAGCACCGTCAGGCATCCACGACCCGCTTGCTGGGAGCCCCTGTATTGGTGAGTAGATCTTGCTCGGTGCAGGCTTCTCACTTAGGGCTTTGTGTTCCCTCCACCAGATGGATGTTGGCAGATGGCAACACCATTTTGTTGTTTAATTATTTAAAATGCTGCATGCAAATCAACCTTTGGCATTCAATGATAGAACAGTGTTTATGGTCCATATCCCATCTTTGATACGCTGTTTCGTATTTCCCTCTTTATAAGCCTGTAGGGATTATTCTGGTTTCATGATACTTACACACATACTCTATTCTTTTGGTGGCTCTCCCACACAGCTGGTTGCACATTCTCTGTTGTGCACTGGGACTACCTGACAGATAGGATAAACCAAAGGGATATTCTACAACCTTTACTCGTATGAATAGTCCCATTGACTTCATTCACCAGGGGACAGAAATCTCTGTTTTCAGGGAAAGCAGGAAACAATTTTCTAGCAGTAGAGCTTCTGTTTGGATTGAGGGTTTTTTGTGAGGCTATAGAACATAACATGATAAAACATCTGTTCCACAGGACAGGACAGTCCATGTGGAGGCACAAACTTACCTCTTTTCAAGGGCATCCCTAAAATAGAACATTTCTCACAAAATCTCCATTTCTTCCTCATCCCTCATGTAGCTGTGACTATGCCAAGACTTCTTGATGACCAGTCACATGTGTATCTGTTTGTAGGTTATCATAAAAGACACCTATACTTGCAAACATCTGTGTGCAAGCTCTGGTCAGCACAGCAAAGCTATTTTTCTGATACTATACAGACAGAAGTTGACTCAGCTGGTACAAAACTGTATTGCAAGCTGTGTGTCAGTGCTCATATCAGTGCAGCCTTTTTTTAAAAAAAAAAGAGAGAGGAGGTGCATTTCCACACAATGCATAATTTAATCCATGGAATTCATTGCCACATGATTCTGTGGAGGCCAAAAGCATGGCGAGGACAGACGATTTCACTGGAGGAAGCCAATTTCAATAGCTGGTTATTGAAACCTGACCGTCCAAATCAAACCTTGATCTGAGGTAGTCCCTAAACTGCTAACTGCAGGATCCCGGCCAGGTGTGCGTGTCCCGTTTTGTATGCCTTCGGCCATGCTATGAGCTGCTCCAGCGACGGGACCTCAGCCCTCAGATCCGTGCTGACCTGGCGCTGCAGGGAAGATATCAGATCCTTATGGTAAAAAAATTGCTGTCCTCAGTCCATTTGTGTTCAGGGGAAGGAGAAGTGATTGGACAAATGAGACAGGAGAAGCATTTCAGGATACCACATCCTGCTAATCAGCCAACCATTAAGTGCGGAATAAGAAGGAAGGAGACAATTATGTGCCACTACGAGGGATTAGAGTTGTGAAAGGAACCCCACAAAAAAGCTTTTATGACTAACAAACCACAAGTTAACCAGCAGAACCACAAGTTAACTCATAGATTATTTTAAAAGGAAAAACAGCAACAACAAGCACATTAATACAGCTTAGTGAGATAATAGCTACTCCAAGCTGCACTGATTTGAAACAATCAGCAGAGCCTGGGATATAAGGAATCACTTCCTGCAGCAATTTCCTCTTATTAAAAAAGCATTTAAGCATTTATAAGCTTTTGATTTCTTAAGGATCTTGTTTTTAACTCTGTGCCCTCTAAAAAGACACTATTTAATATGACTGAATGCATGTCCTGGCCAGAATCAATTTGATCAGAATACAGATGTATGCCATCCTAATGCGACTGCAGAAAGTAGCACCCAGAAGCAAATGGGAAATATAATAGAAGCAACTTCTGGCTAGTGGGGCCAAGATTGTTATCTTAATGAGATTTTTTGAAACAAGAAAATGCGTGTAGCCGTTTAGTAAACTGTCTATCTTTCCAACCTGTGCACAGAGAGAGCAATTCAGAAGCCTACGTGCTAAAGTGCAGCTCATCACAAACGCAGCTACATAAACATAGCACCCTTGTTTCCCATTCAATTGGCAATTTAATGCCCCATGACTTTGCCTGAAGTTAATAGGTACTGAATGGTTAGATCTCCAAGATCCATGGAAATCCAAAACATTGTTTAAATGAGAGTCAAGACAGCCTTAAATGTAGATCTGGTATTCTTTCCCTGTGGGGGCTATTATTGGGGATTGCGAGATTGGTTTTTTGGTTGTTTGTTTCACAGTGCAGTGGTCCGGTGAAGTGATTGAAATAAAAGTTTTGTTTCTGAATTATCCGAAAAGAGATTTTAGTTGCATTTTGTTTTCTCATGTGGGAAGAAAAAAGTGATTTGGGTCAAAATGTGGGTCAAATGTCTAGCTCAACTAAAAATAAAACATTTTCATGGTGGCAGCAGCAGGCTACATTTATTTCAATTTAAGTAACCTTCTAAATTAAGCATTGAGCTTGAAACAAAAAAATTGAAATATTCCCTTTTGTCAAAATTGGGAAAAAATCAAATTTTTTGAGTTTTCCCTCTTTTTCAGAGAGGAATTGAAAAACTCTGGCAAACAGGACAGTTGCACAAACATTTTTTTGCACAAGACTTGATTCTTTTGTTGTCCTGAAACAAAATATTTAAAGACAAAAGTTTGCCCAGCTCTAACCTAGATACCTTAACTGAGAATTGAGGCCACCTTCTCCTCCTTTCCTGCACGTAGTATCTCCTGTCTGTTCTTTCTCCAAAAAACCAAGCCTTTGAAGAGTAACTACAGCACTGAAAGAGCTGTGTAGTCAGCGGTACAATGGGCTCCTTTCTACTGTCGGGACCTGCCCCGAATTATCAGCTGAGTCCTGCCTGATTGCAGAGGTTTGGGCAGAGAACAGGCAGAGATGAAAGTGGCAGAAAGAAAGCAGTAGGCATGGTAAATTGGCGGCTGAGTAGTTGCAAAAATACATGTTTAAACCCGAAAATGACATCGGTAAACTGGACATTGCTGAGAGTATACAAATGAAAAAACTCAAGCTGACAGTTTCACCATGGCTTTTGTGTCTGGAGGTAGGAGTAACAGAAACTGCTGCAACTGAGCCTAATGAGCCTGATTGCCTGCTCGATCCATCTTCTTTTGCGCCAGCGCCATTGCACTCCGGGTCGTCCCTGGTTTCCCCTGTGCCAGAGGAGGCTCCTGCTGGCAGCCAAGACCCGGAGGCATGGGAGGGGGCTGCCTGCAACAAGGTTGTAGCATTTCTGTGGTGGATGTCTTTGAGAACAGGACAGAAAAGCATCCCCTGGGGCACCATGGGCTTGGTGCTGCCTTGGAAGGAGGCTGACATCTTGAGGAAAGACTAAACGATATCAGGAGGCCCTTTCGGTCCTGTCCTTTACGAGTTCGATGGCCCACATACATCAGGTAACCGAAGCGTGGCTCTTGGCTGCTTCTGCGGTGTCAGGCGAGCAATAGAGTAAGGCAGCCAAATGCTGGTGTCCCCCCTTGTGCACTGACTCATGCTGCTTTGCCAGGAGACCTTGACAGATGTGCACCAGGCAGGAAGGGACTGCGCCGCTCCACTCTGGTGACATTTTCGCCTCTCTTATCTGCTGCTGGACTATGTCAGGTCACCTGTGTGGGGACCAGATCACCAATGCAGTGGCTGTGGGGATTGTAGTTATTCAGAGAGACCTTTGCTCTCGTTTGGGCTGGCTTCAGGATTTTGCATGAAAGGGAGCGAGTGAGCCGAACTGGTTGCACTGACCAACGGTCTGTTTAATCTAGCTGTCCTGCGCTTATCGCTGCAGCATCTAATCCCCTCTGTCTCTTCAATTCTGTGGCTGGGAGGATTCCCGTGGACAGTGCACTGAGGAAGAGTGAATGCCAATGGATCAACGAACGGTCCCTCTCCCCAGTATGACAGCAGCTGCTGTGTGGCTCCACTGACATTTATTCCCTTTTCCATGCACATGCCGTTTGTAGTGAGTGACCCCGGGAAGTGCTTCCTCACAACTCTGTTTTGTTACAGTCACCCGGGTGGCACCAGGGCGCAGGAAGCTGGACAGCTGTGTGCAACAGTGGGAGCTCCAGTGACACCCTCTTCCCCGCTGGCTGTGGGTGCTCATCGCCTGCCCCGCATCCGACCTCACACTTGTGCCTCTCTCCTCGCTCACTGCTCGTGTTTGCTGAAACCCAAGTGGGAGCAGCCCATGGTTTCCACCTTGCAGTCTGTGTCCAGGGTGCAGGGGAAGCAAGGCGAAGCACCTTGTTCAGTCTCTCCTGCTTGGTTTCTTTGCCTCGCCTGGCACTTTGCAGGCCACAGAGAGCGGACCATGGCTCATGCCCTCTTACCACATTCCCTTGAGCTCTCCAGCCATAGCACGGACTGAAAATAGCACTAAGAAAGCCATGAAAGTGTGGATGCTGTTTGGAAACTTTGTGGATTTTTACACTGGAAAACATGACTGCTCCGACTAGGAAGGTGGTCAACAGCAAGGTAGAGATGTTTGGGTTGTATGCCTTTTGTGACCAGACTGTATGTATTTCCAGTCTTTCTTGAAGTGTCTAGGATAGCACTTTTCCAGTTGTCACCTCTCCCTTTCAGAGGGAAACCATGACTTTCTCCCACGTGTGTGTCCATGGTTACCTCAGGGGCCTGCCTTACAGTTTGGGCCTCAGAGAGCAGGGATCAAATGGAGAGCAAAGTACTTCTTTGATTTCCAAGTATTTCTAAGAGAAAGCTGATATTAAGCTGGTCTGTACGCATACCCGTCTCTCCCTAAAGCTGCAGAGCCCGCCTGGGGTCCCATGGTGACGTGTAACAGCCTCCACTTGGCCATGACCCTCAAAGCTCCTGCTAACCACAGCCTGTGTCTTTCTCAAAGAGCGAGCACAGAGCACTTAAGGTATCATCTTCCTTCATCCTTCAAGCACACGCAGAGATGTACTTCCTTGTCTTCCTGCCTTCTTTTTTTTCCGATAGCTCACGGGAAAGGCGTGTAATAAATACTACGCCATGTCCACCTAGGCAAGCAGTCCAGCTCAATGACTAGTTCACAGACAGTATGCACCTTCCTATTTATAGATCAGTATTCCCTAGATTATATTCCAATAGTACAAAGATCTGGTTTCTAGCTCTGATATCCTATGACATTTCTTTCATTTAAAGCCATAGGAAAGTGGTGGTGTGTTTTCCCTACAAAAGTTTGGCCCATGCCTCGTTACAGTCTTCCTTGATCTCTGACTGGGCTAAATGTCCCCTCAGAGCCGTGCTATACCTTTTTGATAAGGTGCTGAGATGCACTGTGTCATTCCCTGGCTACAAGGCATCGTAGGAAGTGTAACCCTGTTGTGAAACTTGAGAAAAAAGGACCACAAGGCACACAGACACAATTGCTGTGTGGCACTGGAACAGTGTTTGCAGGTCATTCTTTTTGGGTGCTTGTTTTTCCAATGAAAAGCCAATTTTTTCTGCTCAAAGAAGACCTTCTCCTTGTATAAAAATGTCTTAACTCAAAAAAAATAGTTCGTTTGATATCAATTAAAACAGACAATTTTCAGCTAGCCCTATCTGAGCTCTAGCTACCTCTCCTACCTCTCAGATCGGGGTCATTTAAAGGAGGAATTTATACTTGCAGTGAAGAAGGGAACAAGGAGTCTGGTAACTCCTTTATTTCAATGGCAACTGCATGTCATTGTTCCCATCTTTGCAATCACAACTGGTCTGCTTTTCTTACGTGTGCGCCCAATTATAACTTGCAAGAAGCCATGAATCTCATAAAGAATTTAGTTCATTTTAATATTTTCCTAAGTCCTGTAAATGAACAATGCACTTTCCACAGGTCTTTCATCAAGGAGTTAATAACCAGATGAAGGTTCTCTTTTCATCAGTTCATAACGGATGCTTCATTTGATTGAAGAAGATCAAAAGTGATGATCAGAAAATAAAAAGGAAGTTTTAAAGGCAGTCTTGGTACAACACTTTAACTGTGTCATTCCTGTTATTTCAGAAGTATCACTAGGTTTCTTTTCAAGCTTTGCAAAAAAAAAAAAAAAAAAAAAAGAAGAAGAAGAAGAAAAAGAAAAAGAAAGTATAATTTTTTTGTGAATTGCCAGTACTTGCCTTCCTGTTTCTTTTAATTTTCAGAAACCTTTGTGTTAATTGTGGGCAATATGCCTGTGCCAGACAGTGTCATGGTCCTAACTGAAAGCAACGACAACTGTAGCAAAGCTGTTAAACTGTTAGATCCTGATATTATTACAGTGTCTCTGGCCCTAATCTTGTGCCTTGCCTTGTGCCACCCAGCACTGTGCAGTGCCACAGTGCCTCCATCTCCAGCTTGTTGACACCCCGACCAGCTCCCATCCCCGAGGGCTGCAGTGGATCATCTGCGGGGCTCTGCAGGCCAGGGAGGCAGGGGAGGAGAGGATTGCATTCATGCAGGAAATCCTCTACTCCAAAGCGAAGGAGAGGAAGAAGAGACCTTTTTGCACTGCTGCCTCTACTGTGGGGTGCAATCTCCAGTGGCAGGTCTTCCCCTGAAAGCACATGGGCTGACAGGTCCAGAGAGGAGAGCATCTCCAGCCCTTTCCTCAGCCCCTCAGCAGCCCTGCCCAAAAGGTATAACAGTACCGAGATCTCAGGAGCATCACGATAGTATCTTGGCACTGGTAGCACTAAAGATGCATGCCATGTCCCGCATGGGTACACTGTGTGCGTGCACATTGCTCAAGGTGAGCAGAATGCTTTCTATACTGCTTCTTCCAGTTTTACATGAAAATTTTCTCTTTTCTTTAGTTGTGTCTTGGAAGCCCTCTGCATAAATTTCCTCTCCCTATCTCATTTCATCTTTTTCCATTTGCTGAACCCTGATTTAGCATTTTTAATTAGGAGTGGGCAAATCCTCTGAGAAGATGTCGGAGTTTCAGCTTCTCCCCTGAACCCTGCTGAAGCCACACTGGGGCTCAGGCATCTAGCTGCGATCTGACGAGCTCTGCGCAGCACAACTTCATCCTTCTTCTCCCTTCTGCCCCCCATTCCTTCTATCCCCGACCTAAAGCAGAGCCCCAGCTGCCTGCAGCACACAGTCCTCTCTCTGCTCCCTCCAGCTACCAAGGGTTCTCTCCCTTTCTGCTCTCCTCCCTCATTGCAGCAGCCACAGAAAAAGCAGTTTAATCCTCCTGCTACCTCTAAAAGATGCTTCCTCTCTGCATTTTTCTGCAGTGGTTAAATGTTGGTCCCCTGCCCCTCAGCAGTATTTTTCTTTAGAGTTGGTCATTAATGCACTGCTGTTAATCATGAGTATTTGATGTAAGCTGTCATAGTTCACTGAGACATTGGACTAGTGGTTTTGTGACTAGAAAAGCTCCCCGAAATTCCTTTTCCTAATCTATTGAACCATCCTGAGGTGACCAGATTTAAGGCCATATTCAGGCCCCTGATACTGATACTGAAACAGCATTAACTCTGCTGAAAAGCATTACTGAGAGTGAGAAAGGGCATCCATTCCCCTGCAGAACAATTTACACAACTTGAAGACCTGGCTGGCAGCTTTGGTTATTTGGTAAATGAAGTACTAAGACTGTTACCTGCATACAAGCAGTGAAAACATATGTGAACCTTGTGACCATGGAAGGAGAAAGGAGCAGGTGAAAACCTGTCATTCTTTTCCAGGTTGCTTTGTACAATCACAGGAAGATTTAGTTTCAAAGGGACTTCTTGAGTCATCTGATCCGATCCCCCGTGCCAAGCAAGGCCAGCTGCAAAGCTAGAGCAGGTTGCTCAGGGCCTCATCCAGTCATATTTTGAATAGCTCCAAGGGTGGACTTACAAAATTCTGGGCCCCTGCTCCAGCCTTTGACCACCCTCATGGTGAAATTTTTTTCTTATACCCAGTTGAAACTTCCTGGGCTACAACTTGTGACTGTTGCTTCTTGCCCTTTCACTGGGCACCTCTAAGAAGGTGGTTTACTTCATGGATGACGGACATACAGATTTCCCAAATATCAGACTATGAGAAGACTGGCTTTTCCCTGCTTCTCCCTCCAAACCTGAGAAAAGCCACTCATGCTTACTCTTCAGACCTGCATATGTCAGGATCAGACCAACTTATCTGTTTTGGGAGCACAATGAAAGCATATGTTTGATATCCAGCATAGATACAGCACATACCCTTTCATGCCATAAGCATGCACATCATCTCCCCCACAGACTGGGAGCTCAGGTGTCCACTGATTGCTTCTTCTGCACCACTGCTCACCCCAGCATGCTCTCAGCATGGTCATTCCTCCTACCCTCTCCCAGGTTTTATTCTGGCTGTGCAACTTACAGTTTTCCAGGCAGTTATGGCTTTATAGGGAGAAAATGGAGGACATTTAATGTCCATTATTTTAAAAATCTGCCTATGTTATGTTTTCCTTTCACCCCCTAATTCTTTCTTGCCATTCGTGAACTCTTAAGGACCATTTCTGCCAATGTTTAGGTAACTTTCAGTCCACACAGTGCCTTGCTGTCAAGTTACCAGTCCACGAGTATATCAGCCTGGCTACTAAAGGAGTGACTTTCAGCTTAGCTGGGAGTCCCTATTCAAGACCCCTGTGGCTAGTCCAGGGTGTTGCTAAAGCTGGGTGTGAGGAACGCTTGTAGTTTGAAATGCTTGGAAAGGCCTGGTTGACAGCAGGGAAACTCCATTTCTGCAGCCCACCTGCTCTTAAGTATGGTGCCTCTTTCGGAGAAATGCCTTTTTCTTTCATGACCATGGGTTTGCATCTGGTCTCTGGCCTCTTCTGTATGTGCTTGCCCACAGCTGAGAACCCCAAGCCCAGGGATGGCCGAGGACATTGCTGCCTTCAGGTGAAGGTCTTTTCTGAGAGTCGACCCTGTGATGGAAAAGAGGACACAGATCAGCCTCAGGAGGCCCATGTTTCATCTCTGAAACACAACTAATAGGTGTGAGGCTGGCGTGGAATTTTTACTCGGGAAGGAAATCAGTAAGGAAAGGAAGCTGCAGTCAGCTCCTTGGTTGGGAGTCAGAAGGATTAAATTAGGGCAATAAACTCCAGTCAACACTTCCATAAGGTTAGCAGGGGAATTAAACAAAGCTGTGGCCACTCAGGCCTCAGTTATTTAACAGAGATAACTACGACTGTCTTAAATAGCACTGGCACAACAGAACAGATACGCAGAGGGGACTCACTCAGAGGGGACACTGGTACCCTCCTGTACTGGCATTGCTACTCCCATCCCTTGCTATTGTGTTTTTCATCCAAACATCTAAGATGCTTTTTTACACAGACCGAGATGTAGCCCTGCCACTCCGTTGCAGAAGGGAAACTGAGGAACAGGGCTCCGGCAGGATTTATTGTGGTCAGATGACAAGTCAGTGTTGCTGATTTAAGTAAAAAGTAGATGTCTGCAGGGAGACTGGAGACAGCAAAAAACACTAGACTGCCCCCTTGAGCAAAACAATCCCCAGACCCTTCCTAAGAGTCATGTCCATTGTAGAGCTTCTAGTTTTGTCCCAGAATGAACCAGGACTCATCACTTCAGAAAATCCTGGGTCTTTTGATAGTGTTTTAGTGCATGATTACCTTGGGCCACCTTGGGTGTGTAATAAGCAATATAAAACATGACATATCATCAAGTATCGAGGTTAAAATCAGTTTCTGTTCTATTTTAATGGGTATGAAATAGAAACAAGGAACACAAATGGACTTTCCAGTCCAGAGAGCAGAGATCTACTACATAGTGTTCCTTCTGATAAACAGGCCCCACAGTTACAGATGATTTCTTACGATATGGGGTAAACTTAGCTAATGAGAACCTAGGAGAAGAAACATGACCATCCTGAGCCATTTTCTCTTGCAGTTTGAAGTGTTTCTGTAAAAAGGGTGCTTACATTTACGAGTGGTTCCAATCCAGGAGGGATTTGAGTTTCCTGTATTCAGTACTTCATAGCACTAGTGATTCTAACCATCTTGCATGCTGAAGCCAGGAGAAAATCAGAAAATGTTGCATTTAATTTTGGCCCAAGTTTAATGAAGCACTGGTCTTTAGAAGAAGCACTATATTTTCAGGCAAACTCAGTGAACTCAAAAAAAGGCAAATTCTATTGCAAGTGCTTTTCACAAACTTAGTCAGGATTAAATATAATGGAAAAGGGGATGTGTAAATACAGATTGATACTACCACACTTTTTACAAAATACTGGATCCTACAGTTCTTAACATCAGTTTTCTTAAGATCTGGTTCTTAATATCAGTTGTCTTTTCACCAAGGTATATAAATATATAAGCAGAAGAGCCAGTTAATGAATCATTGCTGTAAATGAAATGGAATTTATTACGACTATGACTCATTGAAACATTCCAAACAAATAAATTTGTTTCAATCATACCTAATGCAATAACAGTATTTAGCATTTTTATGGTGCTTTCAATAGCTCATGAAATTTCCCAGGCACTAATGGACTGCATTTCACAGTAATGTTGTGAGTTGCTGAGTTGTGCTCTCTCTGTTTTACAGGTAGGAATCCTGAAGCCCAAAGACGTTAAGGAAATGTTCTGCCTCTGGAATGTGTTAGCATTTCCCAGTTCTACCTTTTCTGGTACCCTCCCTGAGATGCTGTGAACTTAGCTGATTCAGAGCTGCTGAGCGTCTGTGGTGGCAGGGCAGTGCTGGTGAGGGTTTGGTACATCATGGTAGAGCTGGCACTTAAAAATCACATCCTGTTCCCAAACTTAGAAATCCACTGTTTGAAAGCTTTGCTCCCCACTGTGATGTCTTCTCAGCTATGCTCCTTTTTCTGCCTTTTCCCCATACAGAAAGGCTCAGCCCCAGAAACCCTCTGTCCCTGTGTCTGTACCCAGGGAAAACCCCTGTCTTGCACCCCAGGGGCAAGTCCTGCTCTGGCCCTGCCTCCATCATCCTTGGCCCCACTTCAAGGATCATCTGTTATATTCTTTTGGCAGCTCACATCTGTCCTGCTGCTGTGAACTTCAGCTTAAGTTTCTCATAAAATGGATCCTATAGAAAATGAAGCATTACAAACCACATAAAAGCATTTCAGTGTAAAGTTCTAGCTTTCAGGTAGTCTATGCCTAGAAGATGGAGATGGATATGTTATAGGATTTTCAAAAGCACAGAAACAGAATAAGTACCTGATTACTATTAGTTTCAGTGGCGCATAGCCTAACTCAGCAATTTGAAAATCCTATGAGGAAACATCAACTTCTCTTGAACCTAATGAACTCTGCTCTAAGTGACTTGTTATAACTTAAGAGTGAGCTACCATTGGATTTGGAGGCAGGCTTAAGTCACTCTTTGTCTCACTCCCTCTTCTGCATTCACGTGTGAGCTACTACTGTGAGAGGAAGCTACCAAAGTGCTAGTTCCTTACCTCTCTTTAAAGCTCCATATGGATTTCCATATCCTGCAGGACCACATGGGGAAGAAGTATATAGGTAATTGAAGGGATCTGCCATCTAGGTTTCTCTATAGTACTGTGTATTGTAAGCCTAGAAGATCTGTATTGACCCAGTTTCCCTATCCTGAATGTACCTGATCCCACTTATATTTTCGAAATTTAGCAGGATGCAGTCTTTCACAAAGCGCACTATTATATTATGGAACTCAGGATGCTGCAGAAGCCATAAGTAAAATGAGCTAAGTAAGCAATTGAAAAATTCATGGAAGAAGGGGCCACCAAGGGCCATTAAACACAATGATGTGGATATGGCCTGTAGCTCAGGGACTGACTAAATGACAGACTGCCAGAAGCTGGAGCTTGTAGCAGGAGACCATCCCTAACAGATGTCCAGTATTTCTTATATTCTTTCTTTAGATGCTTGCTCCTGGTTGTTGTCCGAGACAGGATGCTGGGACAGACACACCTCTGGTCTGGCCCAGAACAGCCATTCTTATATTATATTCCCATAAGGATTTCAGTGGAATACCGGATATAACAGAGGTTGCGGTTCTAAGAAGCTGATCAACATAACGTCTGTGAAAGGCGGCTGAAAGAAAGTTGCCAGCCCTCAGATAAAAAAGCATGAATCATCCCCCACCGAAACATTTGCCAGAAAAAAATAGCCAGTCACAGCTTTTTATTGCCTAGTTTGATTTCTTTTTTAAGCACCTCCCTTGTCCTCAGCCAGTGTGTCTGACAGTTTGCAGTCGACAAGGTTAGTCTTTCTGTACACAGGAAAGGGCAAACCTCTCCCAGCAGTAAGACAAATGCTCTGCTTGCACCTAGATGAATAAGTGCTGAGACAGAGAGCATTAATTAATTTTCACCTTGTTATTGTGGCTGTACTGCTTCCAGTGCCCTGAGGACTGTGTCAGACCTTGCATTCTGCTTGGCACTAGGCTATGCTGTATAGAGAGACTCACCAGTCATGACTTCTCCTGGCTCCAACCACAGCAGCAGCGTTTCTCTGACCAGGCTCCCTCCTAGCCCTCAGCTGCTAAGCCCCAGGCTCCTCCTGCAAGGACCCCAAGCCAAAGGCTCGCATACACATCTTGATAACTGGCTTTTCCTCCTTGCTCTGCTTCTGTCTACCAGTTTGAATCTCAGATGCAGAGCACTGCTGATTGACATGCCCTTCATCTCTTGCTTTCTTGCTGGCATCCTCTACACACAATGGAATATGGCTTAGAGGAGAAAATAGATGTTTAGCTCCCTGCTTATGGCAAAACCCTGAACTGATGGCTGGTGCTCCCTTCTACTGACCTCCTCAATAAGGGCTTCACTGGCAAATAAGTCACGTTGATGCCAATATTTGTCCCTGTTTCCTGATGCAATGCATAAATCATGTTGCTGTTCCTTATCAGCTTGTAGCGGTTGCTTAATGGGTAGCTCTGCTGCTTCAGCAGGGAATTAGCTAGAGCAACATTAGTGTGATAAAGTAAGGAGAGTAAGCATCCATCAGTGGGTCAATTAGTAATGTTAAAAAGGAAGCTCTGAAATAATTCAAACAGTAATACATTAGTTCTTGCACACAAGTTCAGAACTGTAGGTTGGTAACTATGAAATAAGGCAAAGAACGAATAATTAATTAGGGATATTTTCCTTTTTAGATACATGCCAAAACCTCCCTTTAGTAACGGTATCTCTCACAGCCTTAGCAACTTTCATCTCTAAACTCCTTAGATGGTATCTGCAGCCACATTTAGTGAAGCTGGATTTGAAGCAAACCCTCTATTTTTATCATCCATGGACTACAAAGCTTGGAATATCAGCACCAAATAGGTAGACCTTTGATTTTAAATACCCACCTGTAAGACATTTTTCACATGCTCACCAAAGTGAAGGAAGTACCCTTTTACATCCCTCGCAAAGGTGAAAAACCTCCCTAGCACTGCCGGGACTCTCAGCCCTTGCTGTTCCCGTGCAGGCGGTGTGGCGGGTGGGTTAGGGACAGTCCTTCACACAACTGCAGAGCGCAGATCAGCCCCTTGCGTGCTGTAAACTGGCAAGTGTTCAAAGTCTGTGAAACAATGCCAACTCCTATTTCACATGCATCTGGCTAGCAAGTGCTAAATCTGTTTAAATGGTGTTTTATAGTCATTGCTGAGAACTTCTCTTAGGTGGAAACTTCATCTTTAGTTACAAGGATATGGAGCTACAATTTTATTCCAAGATACAGGTGACAGCACGCTTTGATAGTCAGTGTCATGCTCCTGAAAGGCAAGTGAATAGTTGCCCGAGAACAATAATATCCCCCGGAAATACACGGCACACCCACAGTCCTGATGCAAGTGCAATGGATGAGGTGAAGATGTAAATGAGAGGTGCAGTCTGCATGTGCAGGCTGCTATGGAGAGAGGCATGGCATGACCAGCAGGCAGCTTTTGGTTGTCATAACATGATACATTGACTTTGGCAGTGAAACCAAACCAGTTTAAGAAGCTCCTGCCCTATTGCCCTAATCCCTATCACTGCACTGTGCTCACTGCCCTTTCGCTTGTGCCACTGTAGGTGTTTATATGGCAGCACTGCAAAGATCAGTGACATGATTTGGCTTAAGATATACCTTTTGGGAAAAGGAGAGGGGATTCAGTTTTAAACCAAAAAATTTCAACAGTCACATTTTCACCACTGACCTGAATAGTTGCATCCACTCAAGCAAAGGGCAGATGAACTTGTGCTCAGAGGTGAAGGTGAGCAGGGAATTTCTTGGGCTTACTTTGCCACTGAGGCCAGCGTCTCTTGCAATCACACCCTTGCTGTCCAGAGTTATTCCCTTCAACTCTGTTTAATAATGTTTTAAGTCAGAACCCTCCATACTCCCAGACCCTTTAGGTATTTAAATGATCTGGGATTTAATTGCTAATCCAGTACACTAAAAGAATAAAATCAGCAGTTTCATTTCCAAGCTACCTCATGATTATTAGTCACTGCCCAAAAGCATCATTAAAAAAGCATCAAGACTGATACAGCGATGCCTTGTACCCTCCCAAAATGTCAGAAGTACTTACATTTAAATCGCTGAAAATGAGGAAATAAAGAGTTATGGTAAAATCAATGCATGCTCTGGAAACAAGCTAGATCCACAAGTGCTGTAAATTAGTATGGCTCCATTGACCATAATATAGTTACCCTAGTGTATGCCAGCTGAGGAGCCGATGTCTGTTTTTTCATTGCTGGGCATCTGTATATGATGATAAGTACCTAAAACCACAGTCTCTAAATGCCTAGAAACTTTAAAATCAAATAAATCCTATTGTTGGTTAGATCCTAATGCCAGTTACATGGAGAGACTAAAGTATACGTGAAAGGTTTGGGTTCAGATCCCACTTAGAAATAGTAAAAAACAAGCAAACAAAACAGTTGAGAACTTCTATAAATAGCTTCAGAATTAAAAATACAGGTATCTGTGCTGAGGTATCAACCTTGGAAATATTTCAGTTGTCAATATTGCTTCTAAAAATGTAAGACACCAAAAACTGAGTCACTTAGAAGAAATCAAAGAGGAAAGTAAGCTGAGTAAATCTGGGCAGCCTCTCTGCAAATACAGTGTGTACTGTATATTGCTGCAGGCTGCAAAAGAAAAATTAAAGAGTCACTCATTGTGGAGGTGTTCAAACATGCACCTTTATCCAGTCACTCTGGACATGCAGGCAGCAACTTTGCAGTGACGTCTGCTTTGGTCCGTTCTGTCAGTCAGGCCGTGAGGATGCAGGTCTGTCCCCACAGGACTCATCACGGTAACAGGGCTATTATGACTATTAACCTTGCTGGCTGTACAGCAGCATGTTACGGGCGCTGCCAGTGGCCCGTGATGAGATGCAAAGTGACGTTCTCAGGAACTCAGTAAGCTCATCAATGACCTGCTAATTCCCACACGCTCTGAAATGTCTTAGCATTATGTGATATTTTAATTCATTTTCTTAACACAGTGCTGTATGGCTTTCTGCAGTGCAGTGCTTGCACTGTTAGAGATGCATTTGCTAGCAGAGTGATGAGGAACGGACAGTAGCACTTTCTCCCTTGCTTTGAATATGTGCATTCATTTCTATTGCAAAGCACCTTGGTATGGTTTCGAAGCTCTCTTTGAGTGGCAGTTTTTGGCCCTATCGTCCTTTTCCTCTCTCTTTTTTCCCCTCAGTCACTGCTGAGATGAACACTTTGGAGCCAAGGCGTGGGTCTGGCCAGGGTGAGAGGCTACCTGGAGCCACAGGGACCCGGCGGAGGGCTCTGCAATCGGGGGCTGGCCAGGAACGTCCCAGGGCCAGAGCGGCATGCTTGTTTATCTGCCTGGAAGTAGATAAAGAGAGACCAAAAAAAACACAAAAAACCACGTTTGGTTTGCCTAACCACCCCTTCCATGTTTTTCCTCTCTTCTCTATGCCAGCTTTCTGTTTTGGGGGCTTTATCAGAAAATGAGGTGGTTGGCAGGCCCTGTGCTGCAAACACCCTGAGAAGATGGATGCCTGTGGCCCTCACAAGGGCTCCCAGCTCCCAGCTCACGCTGGGAAGTGCTAGACAGCTGCTGGCTGTCAAGGCAGAAAAAAATTGTCCTTGCTGATTCCATAGATTCTCACTCTTTTTTTTCAATTTAAATCACTATTTCCTGCCATTTCGTTTTGGTGTGTGCTTAACTTTAATTCTAAATGCCTTTTTTTTTTTTTTTTAAACTCTTCACTCTTCCCAAGTCAGTAGCAGTCAAAATCTAATGAATTCAGGTCTGATGACTGTTTGGAGACTCATAATTTGTGATGTAAATCAAGAGTCTGAGGACAGCGCCAGTAGAATAGCGTCCACATTACAAAAGCCCCTGCAGTTGGCACTAATCAGCAAACATCTAATCAATGGGAACAGTAGCATATTCATGTGAAAGAGATATTATCTTGGCATATAAATAATGAAAGTCTCTAAAGCACTCCCAGATGTTGGAAACAAGATTCCTTCTGGGCATGTGAAGAATTTGCTTAGGGGAAAATATAGCAGCCACATAAAAAGAGAGAGCTGTTTTAGTCTGATGAAGTTCTCTTTTTAAGAATGCATCACTAAAAAAAGAAAATAAATACATATATGTCTTGAATCAGTCAAAGCTGACCTCTCATCTGCCAGATACCTGTAAAGCAGACAACTGGTTTTATCTAGGGTATTCAAGTGTTACTGGTGGCTGATTATCTTTCATACAAAAGAGGCCCTACTTTCTTACTGTTGCCAGATCTCCAGCTTGCCATCAGTTTTTCAATACGTCCTGGAATCTAGGCTTTCCTGAGAAAAACAAGCTTTTTGATCTCTTGTAATGACAACTTCTTCCATAAGATAAGAATTAAAAATGAGAAAGAACAATTAATAACTGCATATGAAAAAATACTTCTCATAAGACACTGCTTTAATTCATAGTCCAAGCAAGTAAAAGCTTTTAACTCCAGTAGTTAATGTTTGAACTTTTATAAGAAAAGCGAAATTTAGAGAAAATGTGCAAAGTTATGGAGGGCTTTCTTAGCCTTTTAGCAGTCAGGATATAATTCATTTTCATAGCTTAGTCTTGTTTAAATTCTTTATTCTTGGTGAGGACACTAATCCTACTGATCCAATACAGCTACTCACTTGAGTAAAGATTACTGATTGTGCTAAAGATTATTAACTGGTATAAAGGCTGTAGGACCAAGGAACAGGGCTGAAACCAATGGTGTTGCTGATGTGAGTATAGATCAACAGTCTTTGAATAGGTTGGCAATAAACGATTCTTGCTAACACAATTCTTATGTTACCAGCCAAATAATTTTAACAGAGCCTGTTTCATCTGAAAGCATATAAAACGTTATCAGCACAAACCCACTTCAAGGTATCAGTGATCAAAAATAAACTGTTGTCTAAATGTGTTTTACAGTATGAGAAGAATGCCAATGATCTCCATCCAGGGCCTAATGGGCACAATCTGCTTCAAAGACCTAACCAGGACAATTATCATTTTACCAACATTCAATATCATGTGCCAGAATAGGGACAATCCTAAAGTGATGTGATTTCACTTTAAAAGACTCCTTATGTTTACCTCCCAAATGGCTCTGCAACCTTTATGATCATAGTGATTGGGATTTATTATAGCATGGCATTTTTTTTCTGTAAATCAGTGAATTACTAGGTAATCATTTACATTACTAGAGAGCACTGTATATATGGAGTTGATAATTCTTTTTCAGTGTCTTTCCATACTAGGGAACAATGGAACAAATAAAAGGGAGTTCTTTCTTTTTCTCCCAAAGCCACATTAGAGGGGTTCAGCTGCCACACGTGATACCAGAACTGTAATTGAAAATGGTCTAGCAAAGGAGATGAAGGTTGGATGGGACAAGAGTGAAACTGGTGAAGCAAGGTGTTATGGAACCCATCTAATCCAGAGCTGTAGGTTTGGTTTGTGTGTACTTGTTTATTTTAATTGTTGACTGCAGTTTTGCTAAGATGAAACTTTGCTAAGTTTCCTTTGAAGAAGGAAACTATAAAATTCTAGGAAGTGGGCTTTGAAAGGGGAGTTCAACTATTATACTAAATATGGTTCAATACCTCAGTTGCCTTTCCCCAGCAATACTACCACTTACATCATCAGCTGTCTGCAATAATCATTTTAATGTATGTGCACAATGCTTAACACAATGGGGACTAGATCCCTGACACGTACCAGATCTCTAGGCACCATCACAATGGCAATAATAATAATGGGGATATTCCTAGTGCCACATTTCAGAGAACCAGCTGGAGTTTTCGCAGTTTTGGAAGGTTGCTATGGCTCTCCCACTTCCTATAGCTGGCACATTCCAGGGGACACCTACGCAGAGACTGCGACCTGATCCGGCAGCGATGCATGCACATACTTAACTTCATGCCTTATAGAAACTGCAGTGACTTCAGTGAGGCAAAATTTACTGTGTTTGAAAGTCTTTGCATGATAAGGGCCTGATTTATAAGTGCAGCTACATTTTGCAACCTTTTAATGTCAACTTCTCATATATTTCAGTGTAACTATGGAATCATTAGTTACTACCAAATCCTTGCTTTATCCCAAGCAGCAGATATTTAATACAACAAAAATAATATACTTCTCTCAAGTGTAAGTAAATCCTGAACATTCTTCTGAAAATTCAACCCCTTGTGAACAGACGGTTACAGCATAGGACTTATTTCCATGGCAAATGCCAACAGATCTTTCCTGTAGGGCTTTGGGCAAGTTACTTAAACCTCTTTGTCTTTATTTTTTCACTTCTGTAGGCATAATAGTTATTTCACAGAAGAAGTATGTACTCTTAAAAATATTTGGAAAGTGCTAGGAGGCTTTTTGAAGGAATATATTTGTAAATTAATGAGTGCATTGTCCAGCGCCTCCTCCAAAATTCCCTGGATCCAAGTCAAGCTTTATATACACCATCATAGGAGTCTTAATGAACAGTGCCCTGTGGAAGAAATGACTGTCATCAATACAGTTTGCCAATTATTTGATATGCGGAAGAAAACTACTGTAATGGTATAATGTTTGGGAATGTGTCATGAGCATGCTTCCTTCGCTGGAATAATCTGTAGGTGGCAAGAAGACCTCAAAAATGGTTCAATGAGACTCAGGCAAAAAACTCAGTGTTGCGGCTTGTATTTTTCCCCACCTGAATTCTCATGAACTAGAGCGCAAAGGATGACCTCTGACAGCGCTGTGAGGTGTGCCTGGAAGGGAAGTTGTGCAGACATGAGGGAGTGAGACAGTGCCTGCATCTTGTGTATGGAAAGGGGTGTCATGTGAGTGGAGCTCTAGGTTACACATATTATTCTGTCCAGCATTCACAGCAACACAACTGAACCTGTGTCATGAGTCTTCTGTAGAAGAGGAAGGGTGTACCAGCAGCTGCGACACTCAGACGCTGCAGACCCCGGTTCAGCATTGCGGGGGCCACAGCCTTGCTGCTCTCCATTTCCACAGGCCACAGGCAGCCAAACCCACGCACATGCCCAGCTTCCACCGATACCCATATTCCCCTGAGACTCTTGACTTTGGCCTCCCTTGGCATGTCTAGGACCCAGGTGTCCCCTGATATCTGTGTGCACAGTCCAGTCGTATCCTTACTGCACATCAGTTTGAGTTTGAGGCATGCATCAGCCACCATGTGTCCTGGCTTCAGTGAAAAAGAAACCCAGGAAAGGGCTGGAGAGAAGGTGCTCTGCATTTCCAAAGGGCTTTAATCCTGGGAGCAGGACCCCACGGCCAGCCTGGCGAGTTAATTCAAACGCAACCCATATTTCCCAATTTGCTGTTTGTAATGCTGAAACAACAGCACTTCCCTACTTCACAGAAAAAAACAGGGCTGATTTAGCTGTATCAGCTGGTAATTTATTCACCAAGGGGAACTGGTATAAGCTGAACTGCAAATGAGCTTTTTGACCATTACAGGCTGCTGCTTAGGTAGAGTAAATCGCTTGTACAGTTATACTATGAGTCCTTTTCCTAGACCTGTGATTCACTGACATTTTGTGCATTTGGGGGCATGTTATGGATCTGAATTGAAAGGACACCACAACTGTGGATCTGCATATGGTTTTGACATGAAGATTGGTCATTTTGAAAGAATTTTATCTGAAGAGTCTCTGCCCTGCACCCAGCACATAGTGTTTGGAAACAGAAGATATCGGTGAAGCCATTTCAGAAATATGCCCTGCTTTTGTGTACTTCCATTTCTTTTATATTGCTGGGTAATTTAATGTGATGCATGAAAAAAAAAATAGTGTTTTATCAGCTTGCTGTTCAAGCAGGTGGTGCTGTATTTTGTATAAAAGACAGTGCTTAATTTAAGATTTCTACCACAGCAGCAATTCTAAATGACAGCATTTGTATATAAAGAGCCACTCTATCCCAGCAGCACCATTATAAAAATACAGAAACAGTAGTGATATTATTATAGATCTGCTCCAGTAACAAAAGTTCTTCTGTAAGAAAAATCTCTGATTTAGAAAAACCTTGCCATCTTTCTCCAGTGAAAAACATTCCCTTGGTTTCCATACTGATGTGATTTAATCTTCGTACTTTGATGGACTCACGAGAAAGCAGCTGTATACAGCAAGTGTGACATATTATAACAACATCAGTAGCAGCAAAGGTGGCAAAATCAGACCTGGAGCTGTATTAAGGGTAACAGTGTAGAGGAAACAGCTAGGAGCTAGACAGTGTTTTCTGAAAGCTCTCTGTGCTCCAGTGCAGAGCCCTGGGAGCAGTGTGTGTGTGTGTGTGTGTGTGTGTGTAGGGGGGCATCTCTCTGCTTTTCACAGAGCCCCAAGAATGGACTAGGAGGAACCTTGTAGGACCTGGTTGGTTCATTCGCCTGCTCCTTTGCTTCAAAGATGAATTTAACTTGTTGCTTGCATGAATCAGGAGAATTAACGTGTTACTAGTCTGTACCTGAAGCAGGTGGCTTTCCCATCACTAATGATTCAGCTGTAATGAGTGGCTGGGACCAGAAACAGTGCTTCACTCCTTCTTTGCCCATCCCCTCCCTGATGGCAAAGATGGTGGATACTGCTAAGGTCAAGTCCTCTCATGCAGTGGGATATTATGTCCTAAGATTTTATCCTCCTCTTTACCAACGCACTGAATAGGTTTGCAGTTCAAAACACAATCCAGCTCTGTGTGAATGATGAGAAATGATTGACCTTAGTCCCATTACACAGATGTTAACATTTTCAATGTAATGAGAAGCCACAGCCTATAAGAGTCACTTCCACTTTCCTGAATTTTGTGGTATGACTTAGCATGGTTCAAACCAAAATGATTACGGGAGTCTGAGTACATATTGTGGTGGGCTGGGTGCGGGGCCAAGAAAGGCATTTTGTGCCAAAGTTCATTCATCCTTTCTCCTCGTATTGCATCTAAGTGCTTTTTTAATTACACTAATGTTTTTGTCTTGTGACATTGCCTCACAGGTCACCTCACTCTTCAATTACTGCTTGTGTAAGGAAGTGCTTCTTGACACTGCCCTCAATTTCTTTTTACTTTATTTCCACTTGTGCTTATGTGTGATGGAATGAAAGTATGAACCAAGGCTGAATTTAACCATCACGATTTTTATACACTTCAATTAGTACTCTTTTAAGAAAACTTATTTCTCTATCGTTTTTTATTCTGGTCCATGCATACCCATTCTTTTTAGCTACGTAAGCTTCATGTCTTATATTTTGAATTAACCTTCTTAATTTTTTTCTGAATCTTTTTGGTACTGTAGTAATTATCTTATAATATAGGGACTAGGAACTAACGAGTAATTTATTTCATCTTTCTCTATTTCAAGCATCATCCTACACAGGAAACACTATTTCTTTTGAATTAAATACTGCTGAGGCCTACCTGAGATCTGTTGTTACTGAGAGTGAAGTTTTGCTACACACTGCTTAGTTAAGTGGTAAGAATGAAATTTAAAAGCAGGCCACGTGTTTAGATTGAAAAGCGAAGGCAGGACATTGTGGGACAATCTGTTTTTCACATCTGCCACCTCACTCAGTGTTCACCTTATGCTTAAAGAGAACTTCTTGGGGAAATGATTACACTGAATTTAGCAAAGTTTATCCCTCTGGTTTTTTGTACCTGACCAATCCCTGAAATTTTAAGTCACGTACATGAGTATTTCCCGATGACCCCAGAGCTCACATGGGGAGGTAGCTGCCAAAGGAGGTGAAGGTCAGGGGAGGGTGCAGAAGGGGTTGCTATTTGTAGGGCCAGTTCTGCCTAGGCAGCTCTTCCTCCTCAGATCCTCGGGGACAGGAGGACGGAGAGGAGAGAGAAAGGCTCCTGCTCCCATCTCAGGCCACCTGGCTTTTCCCCAAAAGGGCAGTCTCTCAGTAGATTCACCAAATGGCATTTGAAGGAGTTTTCTTACCCTCTTGCTGACTCCCATGGTGTAGAGCAAGTTAGACTTGCTTAAGCCCTGGAGGACTTGACCAACAGTAATTAAAAGTCAGTGTCAGCTGACACCGAGGCTCCGCATTATTAGTTTAAATTAAGATACTTTCCATGGATGGTGAGACTTATATACCGTAGTACAAACTATTGCATGCAATTAGCTTACAGAAAAACAATGACGCGTCGAAAGAAATATCAGCCAGGAAAACACGAGCATTCATGCCCTCCCTCAGCAGGAAAGGTGCGTCCCACAGATTGGGCTGGCATTCTGCTGACACAGAAATAGTGTTCAGGACCTGGTGAGACTCAGTCCAGTCCAACCAGGATGTGCACAACTCCGGCTCATCCCTTGTAAGTTCTCTTCTTGCTGAAGTATTGAAATCGCAACTTTTTTATCAACACATTGCTTAGCTCCTTCCCAGCCCCATTGAATACAGCCAACTTCATTTGCAATTAAGCTGGCATTTACTGCCCTGCTCTCCATCTTGAGGTAGCACCTAGACACCTCTGATGTGCACCAGGGCCCCACTGAGCCCACTAGGAATAGAGGAAAGAGCTTGCATTCTTCCAGTAAAGGGAGATGTGCAGGCAGATGGGGTGGTACAGCCATCACGGCGAACAGGCCCATCACCTCTCCAACCTGCTGGCAGCAATTCCACCCATTTGCAACTCACTATTTTTTATTTCTAAGAGCACAGCATCAAAACATTGTGTCTGGGAACAGGACTGGCATGAAGGGATTGTTTACCAGTTCCATCTGTTATTACTGCAGCAGATTTACATTGTGTTGGAGTTTAATATAGCAAAAATCATAGGTGTATTTCAATATCATGGAGCTGGGAGGTAGCACTAGGTCACCAAGGCAGGGTTAGCTACGTTAGTGTCATTTCTCATGAATGTTTGTCCAAGCTGTTCATAAGCACCTTCAAGGATGAGGACACTACCACCTGCCCAGGCAATCTATTCCAGTACTTACAGCAGCCTTGCGGTTACAAAGTGCTTTCTAATATGTAGCCTGAATTGTCCTTGCTACAATTTAAACCCATTTCTTCTTGTTCTGTCTGCCATGGCTGGGAAGTACAGTGTTTTCTCTATCCTTATAAGCCATGTCTTCAGGACCTTTGATTATTAATAATGTCCTCGCTCCATTTTTTCACATCTTTCTTGAAGTCCAGTGCTCGAACCTGGATACAGTATTCATTTAATACTGAGAGGAAATGAACCTTACATGTATTTCATTTAACCTAATTTTACTGGCCATGTTTTGGTTTTGGGAAAGGTCTTGTTCATAGTTTTTGAAACCTTGAGCTGGATAATGCTGATATCACTGTCAAAACAGCATGAGCTGGTGTCTGGAAGCTGTGAGGACGAGGCAAGACCTGGAAAGAACAAAATCATATCCTGTCCGTCCATTATCATCCATCTTCTGTAATAACCAAACACAGCTTCCACTCCAAACTTACTGAGCACAAGGCTTGCTGCTTCCTTCTGGGACAACAAATTGTGCCAAAGGGAATGAGAAGCAAGTCATAGTCTGCGTTAATTTTCCTAATGCAAATCAGTGCTGTGGGGTGTAACTAAGCAGTGCTTATAACATATTACTATCTGAGCTGTAAAAGGGTACAGATTTACCATGTAGCTACAATGACTGTAGCTCTCCCCTAGCATTACCTGATGAGATACATACACTCCAAATCATAGAAAATGGGAGTATGCGTAAGACACCCTCGACTTCCCATTCAGCTCAAGGCTGTCTCCAAGACCTTCTGTAGGTAGAGCGTATTGTTAGAGTGAGTCACCAACAAGAATGGGGAAAGATCTCAGGAATTCCAGTTCTGTGCTAGGTCCTTGCATGCACATACACACACACCCCCTACATATTGTGCCCTTCCCAAACATCTCAGTGTTAGAAGAAGGTATTTCTCCTGCAGTACAAGAACTTTTACTAGTGACTTATGTTTCTCCGCACAAGAACATATCGGACCCAGGATGTTTCCAGCAAACTTCCCAACACTAATATGAAATGGGAAGAACACTGGGACTCTCATTCAATGTTATTATACATACAATAACATCCATGTAAAGCTAGCTATATGAAACGTTACAAGTGACACAATCACCCATACCATCTAGAGACATAGTCTATGGCAATGAATAAGGGCATTAGAACAGCTGCTTTATACTATCAGATGGTTTATATGTACTTCTGTAGAACATCGCAGCTAAAATGAATATGCTACTAGACTGTCAGATTATCCTCATAACCGGTTAGAACAAGGTGACCTGGGCAGGTTACCACAATCAATATAGATTTCTCACAGCAAAGTTACATATGTATAGTGGGTCCCACACAAAACAAATTCTTCCCTTTTTGCCCATGTAATTCAGCTGCCTTTAATTCTAAATTGCCAGTTTCAAGAACAAAATGGAGCAGCATTTCTGTGGGCAGTGGATGTTTTTCCTCTTCTTCATTGCAAATACAACAACAGGGCACAGCTTTTGCTGAGCTAGCTGTTTCCTTGCATAGCCAAGTCTTTATGTTTTCATTGGCAGGGCTATATTGCAGATTTGAGGAGCCACAAGAAGCAAATCATGCTTTAAATTCTGTAACATAAGCGTTAAATACTTCTGTGCTGAAATACACTGTGGGTGCAATTAGATGCCTTTGCCATACCCAAATAAGTAAACACAGATCTTGGCTGTTCACCTAAGCCCATGAGCAAGCCTGCACAGCATGAGGTTATTCATGTGGGGCTGCCTTGCAACATAAGCCAAACCAGGAACAACTCAGGGTCTTACACTGATCCGGCAAGGCAGCAGATGGGTCAGCCCTTCTCCACACTCTTCCAGCAACCGGCTGAGCAGCAGCTCGTGACCTCATTCTCCACCCCGGCAGAGAGGGATTCTGTGTTTGGCTGGAATGAGGCAGGGCCTCATGCTGATAACAGGACATGGGGCTGTGGTTCCAGGGACTGTACTGATGACACGAGAGTTATGAACAGATATAACAGTGACATCTGAAAAATGAAATGTGTGACACACTGCAGGTGTCCTGGCTATCACTTCAGTCAGCCTTCTCTCTTTCCTTGTAGGCAACTCACATGGCTTGGTGAATTTGTTTCCTGGCCTATTTCTGAGCCAGTTCAGATGGGGATTATAAAAGTTTCCAAAAATGTCCTAATTCCAGGACAGGTTTTTATGGGCTCTAATTTACTGCCACTGAAATGAAAGTTGCCTATAATCTCAAAGGTAAATTCATGTTTGGAAGAGCCCCAGGCTCTCATGCTCCTGAAAGACGCCTGTTTGCCACAGTTTGGAACATCCTCCCTCCAAAAGGGAGCCCTGTTGCATGTTGGCTACCCAAAGACTTGAGGTTCCCTAAGGCTGCCTGTGGACATTTCAGCTGCAATGTTGCTTTTCCCTGGGAAGGTCTCTATAGGGAGCAGGGTTTTCTCCAGGCCCCAATATCCCACGGTGAAGCCCATTCAGGCACTGCCTTCCTTTTTGGTATGTTTCATTTTAGAATGAAACATTCGAACAAATGTTTTAGGAACGTTGTCATAGTTATTCTTATCTCCTTCCTCAGCAGAGGCAAATCATTTATAAACATTTCCAGCTTCACTCCCCTTTGCTTAGATTAACGAACTGACCAGTACGTCACTGCTCACGGTGATAAGCTTTACTGCAGTTCAGGACAGAGTAAAACACTCCTTCCATGAGAGTATTATCAAACTGAAAGTCTGGTGGATTATTACATGGTTTCTTTGTCTCTCTGTAATGCTGTTTCAACATGAGTCAATTTCTGGCACTGAGTCACGTTAAGAGTGGTAACGAGTCACACACAAAAAATATATATTTTGCTTAACACTGAAAGCTATGCCATTGACGCTTCTAATTTTGTCCCCAGCCTCACGTCATCTAGGTTGGTTTCAGATTTTTTGAAAGGGTCAGTAATCCCTGTTTCTTATCTTAAGAGCTTGTGAAATTTCACTTCTCCAAATAGGCAGTCACCTTCCATTGCTTTTGAGGAGATAGAAGAGAACTTCTTCTGGAGAAGCTGGCTGCCATTTCACTGCAAGCTATGTGGAAATGATACAGCCCACTGGCAGGAAGCTGGCCATCTCCCTCTATAGCTTTCTGTGGCTACAGCCTCGCTCGTCTGTTGGACACCATTTCTTTTACTTCATTATCATTATTATAGAGGTCTGCTTCGCTCCCAGCTGCCACTTTCATTCCCTCTTGCCTATAATTTCCTGCCACATGTTCAGACTCTGGTCTGTCACCCCAAGCATGCATTAAAAAGTGTCAGTTAACACTGCCCATAGAAGAATGTGTTCTGCCCTACACAAGAAAAGTTCACATGGAAACAGGAATAGAAACAGGTATCTATGGCCCCAGATTATAGTGCCCTTCTGCTGGCCTTGATGTCCAGAAGCTCTTCAGCCCTGTACCCACCATCACCCAGGCTAGAAAAGCCCTCAGCCTATGTTCAGGACACCATTGGAGCCTCTTTTATGTCATCCCTGTATTTCCTTACTCATCTGCTTACACATCCCATAGGTGTCACCTCATGGAGCCAGTCAGTCGCTCAGCCTTTGGGAATACCCAGGAGTTACTGGACAGGTATAAGACAAGATGGACACGTATGGGAATCTCACTGAAGCTGATGGCTGACCTCCTGTTCAGCTCCTAGTGCTGTTCATTACCCTTTTTCTCATGTTCCCAAAAGAGGCCCTTGAACAGGGTCAGATATTCCTCACGGAAGCTCTGCGGCTTCCTGTCATACCAATACACACTTTGTATTCCTTCCAGAGTAAGCCAGAAGGCAGCCTCTTGCTGTAACGCAGAGATGATATTTCTTGTGTAGCCCGGTCCCTTTCTGGAAGTGCAGGACTGCAAGGTCATCTTAGTCCCCATCTCTTGGTCCAAGTACTGTCTGTGGAAAGAAGCTAGGATAAGACTGTCATTTCTGGTTGAGCTGCATAGCACGGTTTGTTTGGCTTGATGTACGTCCGTCAGTGGAGTAGGAACACTTCAGGCAGGTGTCCCAGAATACGGGTCATACTAACTGCACCTGGTGCTACCCTGGAGGACTCAACAGAGCAGGGACGCCTTAACTTTCCCCTGAACATTCAATATGCCCAGTTCATGTGTACTCCGTGAGCAAGACAATGGAAATTTGGTGAGTTTGCTCTTCAACACACTGCCAGCAGTAATAGTACTCCCTTCAAGCGTTCTCTCTGAGACTGGATTTGGCAAGGCTCCAGAGAAACAACAACCTTCTCCCATAAAGGCTGGATTGACGATAGAACAGAGAAAATGAGGAGCAAAGAGGGAAGTGAGAGGCAGAGTGGGACTCAGAGGAAAGTCTGATGAGCACATGGAGAAGCTAAGCAAATTGTGGGAAAATATGGGTTGCTAAAGATCTTCTTTGGAAAGTACTGATCTATGGAAGAGTATCAAGGAGAAGAGGAGATGGTAGGAAATGCTGAGAAAGGTAGTGTAAAGGAAAAGGGGGTTGTTTGAGGATCAGAGTTTCTAGAGTTGTGGGAATATGAAATGATGTGACCATCGGATAGATGTAAGAAGAGAAAAAGTGAGAAGGATTGGGGAGGAAAACAGCAGGAGAGTCTGCTCACCCTAGGTGTGAGACAAGGACAAGGGGACTCCCCCAGCTGCCAGAGCAGAAATCTGCAATTCTGCAAGAATGTTTCAAGGTCAATTTTCACCTTCACTGTTCATGTACACTTTGAAGGTGAGCAACCCCCTCCTAGATGCTTGAGAAAGCAGCAGGTCAATAAAACCAAAATGCTCTAACAAATATTTCTTTTTTTTAATGCTCACTGATGTTCAGGTGATCTACCAGTCCTGTGTTCACCCTTACGGATGTTGCCACTGCGCTGAACAAGAAACACTGTTAGGCTAAGGAGATCAGACCCTGTTCTCACCTCCCATGTCTCATTCCATGCTAACTTCAGCTAAAAACAGCACCTACCTCACAGCAAGAGGTATCCCTGCTCCCACGCTATAGATAGAGGGATAAGGGGAAATGAAATTCGACTTCCTGAGCTGTGGGTGCCCAGATGCCTTTTCAGATGACCCACATCCTCAAGTGGGGACAGGTCCCCTTGAATTCAGGATAACATCCTTGCTCCTACAAGACCGCTGTGCATAACTCACCCTCTCCCACCCTCATCCCTAGCTTTCAGTGGGAGCTGTGGATGCTAAGCCCAGGTAGGGTCAGCCCCATCTGACAGGATCCATGATGAAGGCCCCAGTTTTAGGCTTCCACCATGTCCAAACGAGGGCTTACAGTCTCCAGCAACCCTCGGCCAGCATCAACTTAGGGAAGATGGTGTGCGAAGATTATCTTCAGTCTTACTGGCAGTGCCATCTGGCATGGATGCACATGTGGGAAATTAAACATGTAAAAGCCAGCAGCAGCAACAACAACAACAAACATTTCCATAATAGTTCTTTCTTTTTTTTTTTTTTTTTTTGAAGGAAAATACATTGACCATCTAATTTGGATTCATAAAGGAAATCTATTAATGAAAGGCTTCAAAGAACTGGCTCAGAACTTTTAATCAGTAGTTGCGTTTTAGCATGGAAAAAAGCAGAGGGGGCTGGGTGGTGGGATTTTTTGTTGTTGTTTTTTGTTGTTTTTGTTTAAAATGACCGACTATTTGAAAGCTGGCTGGGCGAGGGAGCCCAGCAGGGAGCCTCTTCTCACCCACCTGGAGAAGAGGCCCCCTGAATGCTTGTTTACATTAGCATGGGCCTCTCTGGCTCTTCAAAACCCTTTCCACCGGTTGCCAAGGCAACCTAGAACCGTACTGCGGCACACGGATGTTGCACATCAACTGGTGTGTTGCACTTAACTGAAATAAATAAGCAAATAAACATGAAAAATGGCCATGGGCCAAATAAGGGCACTGTCTTTTATCATGGACATCTAACATTTATAGGGATTTCAAACACTACTAGGCGTATCAGCAAAGAGGTAGTTGATCAAAAAGGAAAATGCACGTGCACACACAGCCAGTTCTTTTCATTTTAATGGGTCTTCTTGCTTGAATAAGGTGGAAGGGATTGGGCCTAGAATATGCAATCCCACTTGCAAGCCTCGAGTTACATCTTCGTGCCATTCCACGGCTTTCAGCCGGGCCTGAGTTTTCAGCACAGTTCAGCTCCTGCTTCAGCACCGGGATAAGTAGCCATATTTTCCCACCAGGCCTGGCCACCATCCAGGCTACCGAGTGCCGAAAAAGTAACCTCAACAGCATATGTTGCAAATCTGACTGTTGGGATCCCGCTGTTCCTGCACTCTCACCTGAGTCATTGCAGTGATAATCCCCTCAGATGAGGGAACGTGAGCAAAGCCCACGGGCCTGAGGCCCTCATTTCTGGACAACGTGAGTGGCCGACCTTGTGGAGAAGGGAAGGTGTCTGAGGAGATAATACAGTTGCCATTCGCGAGTGAGAGTTGGCACCGGCAGCCAGGGTAGCAAGGAGGTGTGAGGGAGAGTGGCCTGGACGGCTGCCACTGGCATACGGTCACTGGCATTGAAGGAATAACAGCTGTGAGACCCCTTTGGATAGACTGAGAAGAGCCGAGGAAAAGCTTTGCATCCTTGGGAATATTTGTTGCAGGTTCAGCTAAATACAGCTGCAAAAATAGTTTTCATTTCAGCTCAGGAAGGGAGGTGCTGGCTGCAACTGCTGGCAGGGGAAGAGGGAAGGGAGTAGGGCTGAAAACACTGCACCGAGCAGCGCCTGTCACTCTCCACAGACCGTGCTGGTGGCTGCTGGAGTGCAGCAGAGCTGGAGAAGCTCAGCGGAGGGAAGGCAGTGAGCTACGTGCAGGTGCTACACATCTCTGGGAAAATCAGTCCTGGTGTATGTGTGAGGCAGGGGAAGTCGGCAAAGAGGAGATGCGAGGCTTGGCTGTCCTCAGCGAGGGCGGTGGCAGGCTCCCATCAGCTGCTGCAGGGCTTGGGCTTCCTGCAAGGTGGCTGAAAGGTGCGGTGCAGCACCTTTTGGAGGAAGTTTTAATTGAATAATTACTGAAAGTGATCCCAGCTGCCAAATGCAGATCTGGAGCCCGATGGCTCGCAGAGCTTGGATTCAGGCCTCAATTAATTTCCATCTTTAAAGAAAGCCTTCTGCTCCGCAGCTGAGAAACAAAACCAAGAACACACCGTGAGACGACACCTTCAGCAAGAGCGGCATCCGTCAGCACAGCCTCCCAAGCAGGGTTCCCTGGTGGCCCCAAGACCTGCAGCCTATTTGTCCCATTCAGGGTAGGCACTTCAAGTACGTGCCCATGGCATGCTGTCAAATTGCAGTCATTTTGACTCTGTGTGTACAGTGTCAGCACACTGGCTAGGCACGCAGGCTCTCGCCCTCTCACTGAGCCCCCTCAGCTCTCCGGTGCAAGGTGTGGTGAACAGCAACATACAGCAAAGGGCTTTCTCCAGCCCTTCACCTCTCCGTGCATCCCGGGGTGGCCTCTGGCAGTGCCTCCGCTCAGTTTTCTGAGAGGACTTGCAATGCTCACAGCTCCTCTAGCTTGTGCTAGCATGCTTAGCTCCTAAGTGTTATTGTAACGTAGTCCTTCCAGATGCAAGGGCTAAAAGGGATTATTGTACCAAACATGCAGGCATGCATGTATGCATATGTGTGTGTGCACTCAACATGCTTGTACAGATAGGTGTGTATTTTTGTATCTTATTTTTTATATTTATACATATACATTGATACACACACATTCATATTTGTTTTACATATTTATGCTCAAGTATATAATGTCTTTAAAATGTATATGTGCCTATCATACGTATAAAACATGCCAGGCATTTGTTGAGGACTAAGTCTTCAGATGATGCATTTGATTTTAATTTATACTTTCATTTCATTTTACTTTTTATGTCAGCTGGAACCTGTTTATTTAAGACTTTCAAATACGTAGCTATATATCACAGTGATTGCTAAAATGAGTGTAAACAGCATTAAAACATATATCTTCTTGTGCAAGCTCTGTAACTGTCACAGTCATAAATACACAAATGGAGATGATACTCAATCATGGATGTAGTACAAAAAATATTAATAAGTACAGAGAAACTCTGACTTGCCCAGAAAAAAACTGAAATAAATGCATTTCATGGAAGCCAAGGACTGGAAAATGGGTTTATAATGAGGACTCCAAAATACTTACGAAGTTCTAGTCACAGTGAACTTGAAGTTCAAGTTTAATTTAAAACCTAAGACCCCAGAAGCAGAAAGAGTGAAAGGAAAGCACTGTGGAACAAGCAGCAATGTGAACCCTATTTGTTTGGTTGTGTTTGTTTTTACTAGCTGTGTCTTGCCTGGATCACCTGTGTTTGTTAGTTCCAAAATGTGTTAAAAACTTAGGGAAAACCCTTGTCTCTATCTCACACGTATGATGAGGTCTACGTGGGAATTATACTCCATCCATTCATTTGTAATAACTCAAGTTCTTATATGGTTCCCATTACTGAATGGTCTAATTGTATCATGTTCTCTCATGCAGCCATTAACAATTTTCTGGTTTTGGCACTGATTTGCTGATGCTTTCCCAGTTATTCATGCCTGAGCACAGGAGAGCAGTTGGCAAGCAGGGCAGGGTGATTCCCCAGCCATTTCCTTGGAGGTGGGGACGCAGAACTGACCCTGTACAAAAGGGGAAGCTGGGTCACTGGGAGACCAGATGACTTGCTTGCGGTCACACAGGCAGAGCAGAAAAATAAACCCAGTAGGCACTGTTAAAAACAAAAGTCTAAATCTTTTGGGCTCCTGCAATAAAAATGATTGTCCAGATCCTTGAATGGTACGGTTTGGCATAAGCCCACTAACTGCACCAGAGCTTTGCTGATTTGCATCCACCAAGGACGTGGTGCAGTGAATGAGGACAGACCCATGGCATAAGTAATAGCGTGCACCTCGTTCTCCTCCCTGGATAACATTTATCAGGTTCAGGAAGGCTGTAATGATACATATTAGAGGATGTCCAGCATGATCTATGGAGTGGTTTAAATTGCATCAGACCTAGTGTGGCCTTTCACACTTTCCTGAATGGCGAAACTCAATAATTCTGAGCTACCGTAGCTCTGAAAAATTGTACCCGTAAATCTCTTTCTCATCTGGCTCATTTTGTTTCCAAGGATGATTGTGTTATGGCTGCATCTAATATGCACCCTACAAAGTGTGCGGTTCAAAGAAGCAGACTTTGTTTTTTACACACTGTACATAAGCATTTCAGTTCACCTTTAAGGAACGAGCTTCATTTCACCAATCTGTTTTTCTGGTAGTACATCTGTTACGAAGTAAAAGGCATATGGGTCTGCTCTGAGGAAAAGCAAACTCTTGGTAAGATCAGCTCCTCAAGCCTGATACCACCAATTCTTTCTCTCACAAGATGAAACCCAGCCTAGTAAAGAGGAAAAGCAAAAGGCCTATGCACAACTTCATCCCTATTTAAACTTGATTGCGAGAAGGGGCAGGGGGAAGAGGAGGAAACCATATGTCAGCTGTCTGTAAAAGTATCAAATTAAGCTGATAAGTAATCTTTGTTCAGTGAATAGTCTGCTGTTGGTCTTAATTAGCTGCCTTTCAACATTAGGCACAAGAGTAAAGAATTGCAGGATTTGACAGTTTATTTACTGATCGTTCCCTAGTTATGTTTTTCAGGCTTTTTATGGGGGGTAGAATGAATATTCTTCAGTTCGTGTGACTGAGGTAGTATTTCCATAGAGTGGGGAAAGTAGATATGGATTGATTTAAAGAAGGAAAAAAAACAACAAAAAAGCAAACCAACCGAAATAAAACCAAACCACGGCCTCTGTTTCTGAGCTGGACGTGAGACAAATATTGAGTGACAGAAAGAGGGAGAAGGCCTGCTTGCAGACCCTCCAGCACTGAAGCTTCCCGTTGAAGCTGATTACTGGCATGAGGAAGGCTGGTTTCCATGGGTAAGGCTGTGCAGGACGGGGCCTGGTTTCCCAGGGACAAAAGTGCTTCAACAAACTGTGGTTCCTGTCCTGCTGTCTTTCGTCCCTTGACGTCACCCTGTGCCAGGAGACTGGATGAAATCAATGGAACAACTGAAGGATTAAGACACTCGATCAGCAATGCCCTTAAATATGCACTCAGCTTAAACATCTGAACAATCCCTTTGAATTCAATGACTGCACTCATGGAGTTAAAAATAAGCCTGCTGCTAAGTGCCTTCATCAGATCCTGGTCTAATTATTTACTCTACATGAGTAGTTCCAGAAGAACTTGGATCTTTGCTATTTGGGTTAGTAAACTTAAGAAAAATAGCCTACACTCCTGATTTATGTAGTGGCAAAATGAAGTATACTTTAATGGGGGAAGTGCTCTTAAAATCTTTTGGTGCAATGAAACCTATGTTAAACAGATTAAAAAAAAAAAAAAGCAGAGAGAGAGTGCCTAAAAAAAATGTAATCCTCTGTAGACAGAGAAATTTTACTGGAGATCCTAAGGATGCTTCAAAGTGACATCTTAAGACAAGGCCTGTCTTTTGGGGGGTTTCATTTGCAATGTATTTTTGAGTTAGTCAGTTGCTACTTCTGGATGGCTTTGAAATGGATTTTCAATATGGAGAGGAGCTTAAATGAATAAACGAACAACAACCAGGATCCCCAAGTTAGTTTCCAAGTTTCAGTTCTGCCCTCTGAGCAAAATTAGTCCCAGTGCATAAAGCCTTTCCAAAGCCTTATGCTGCATATTATGTCCCTAAAATAGGCCGTACACAAGTTTGTGATCTGGCTAGGTTGGTACATGCCCTTTGTGGAGAGGTGACACTTACTCTGTGAAATCAGAGCCACACCACACAGCTAAAAACTCCAGTTCACTTGCTGTGTGCCCCTTCGGCTTCAGGGGGTCAGGACACTTGGAGAGCCCAGCCCAGGCAGCCACCGTGCCTTGCAGCTCCAGGCCCAGGGATTGCCAGCAGAGCCACACCAGAGGAATGAAGTTCCCCTTGGAGCAGCTGGGGCAACAGGGAAATAGGGCTGAGCAGAAAGTGGACTTTAAAGCGTATGACACTTTCATACTTCCCCATTATATCTAGTTACCTCTGGCCCCTTCTGGCCTCTCTGGTAGTAAGAATGATGGGCAACAGCTGGATGTACACCGAAAGAGCCCACTACACGGAAGAGCTCCTCAGCGGGTTAAAATGCCTCTTTGACTGTTTAGATCAGCAATCCCAGGGCTGGTCCTAGCTGGATATTTCTCAGAACTATCCAGATCTCCTGTAGCCTACAAAACCTGAGTAGACAATCCCTGGAGGAATCAAGCTCTTGGGAGCTCCAAGACCTCCTGCTTCTGGTGGAACTGGAAATGCTGTAAGGACAGGTCTGGACATGATGTAGCAGTGCTTCCACTATTGGTCCAAAGTGCGGCCCTGAAAGGGGAGGGTGGAGGTGAGAGGAAAATGCTTTTAAAAGTTAATGAAATGTTTTGTTTTATTAATTGAGTGAGCATTTGATTTATGTTTCATTCTTTCCTGGCTGGAGGCTTTCAGTCAGAGTTGGTTTGTCCCGTCTTCATATGCCAAGGCTGGGATTCATCTCACAGCACATCAGGCACTTAGTTTCCATCAGTGGAGGTGAAACACAAGCTCTCCAGAGGATGATTCACATCTTAGGTGGGCTGAGTTGCCCTCAAGAGGTGCCTGTCTCTCTGCGTTGACTATAATGGGAACCAAGAGCAGACAACGCCCTGAACATAGCCACCTCAACTAAATGCTTAAAGCGTGATAGGATGAATCCAGGCTTATACATGTTTTCCTTCCTCCAGGTAAAATTTCCCCTTGCACTGACCTTCTGTGCTGTTCCAGTCTCCAAGGCAATCTCCAGGGGAGCACCAGGGCTCACACAGCAGATGGACACTGTACTGACTGTAGACTTGCACCCTTGATGTGCCTCACTTGGGTGTTTCAAAGGCATCTTCCAGGGTGTTCAACCCTTCAGTGAAACACCAGCACTATTAATATTCCTGATCATAAACTCCAGAGAACCCCAAGTGAGCTCCCATACTCTGAGAATAGCTCCAGTGTTAAATATAGGGGATTTTTATGAATCAATTTAGCACTTCCATTAGTCAAGGCAGAAATACATTATTGTAAGATGTCTAAGCATTTTGTCATCATTCACTGGCTGTATCAAAATGTAGTCTAAGCAGTTATCACTGTATTTCTGATTAATATTATAACAACTACTGGTTAATCACAGAGTCAGCGGTGAAAACAGCTCTAATCATTATCTTTCTGGCTAAATAACTTCCCTGTTATTTGTTGTATGCTGCAGCTTTTCGCAGGTGGGGGTTCTCTTTTCTTCTAATGTTAAATGTGAGATTTTATCCTCAAAGGAGTGATTATCTCAGAGCAAAATTGGCAAGGTTAAACACTATCTATAAAAAAACATTCAGCAGTATGGCATGAAATGAATTACATAATATATCAGTCATCTACCTGGCTTTTGAAAAAGTGCAAATACGTGTTTGTTCAGTCTGGGTGAGTATTTTATATTAGGCTTCTTTTTCCATGAAGGTAAAAATGACCTTGGTTATTAGAAACTGAAGATATATTGAACTGGGTAGAATCAACACAGTTCCATTTCATTTAGTCCCCACTAAAATTGAAAGAAGGGAAAATAGAGATTGAATTTATTTTACTACATATTGCCTCATTTTAACTCTAGCAAAGCATTAGCCACTAAGGAAAACCCTTCTCCCACCTCCCTTCCATAATCTCTTACAGATGGCATGTTAAGGAAATTGCCTTGACTTTATTGATTCTTTGCTATGTGGTTCAACCAACAGCCAGTGTGCTACTGGGGAAATTTATGCTGTACCATAGTTACAGGAAGGCAGCACTTTGACGTGGCAGCTGTGTCTACCTTCAGAGAAAATCACTTAAATCACACTTTAAAATCACAAATTAGTATGTTTTTCCCTTACGCATTAGTAGATCTTCTCTTTGAGACTCCATTTTAAAAAGCTGTATCATATCAGCCTAAGTATTTTACAGAATGAAGGAAAACAATATCTTGCTAAGATGGAAGGCCACAGGCCTATACCTAGTTGCTGTATTCCACCAGGTCACTATAATTTACTATTAGTTTCTTTCCAGAAATACTTCCCTTATAACTATAAATGACCAGTATAAAATGACCTGTGTGTGTGATCCTGCATGCTACTAAGCTCTCACAATTTAACCATGCACCATTTGGAACTTCAGCCACCCTAAACTTAAATTTACTGTTAAAGTGAAGAAATTAATGTACAGTCTTTTTTGTCTTTAATTTGATTTTAAGATTAATTGGAGTTTTAAAAATCCTAGGGAGCATTTTCAGCTGGCATGAACCATTCTAGCTCTAGTGAAGTTCACAGAGGTACACCCATTTATACCAGCTTAGCAGCTGGCCCTCTCAATGTGAAAATCTACATTAACACCTATTTTTTAGGTGATAATTGCTGCTTAAGTGCTGCAAGCCCAGGATATTAGCACTCCTTCTGAGAAACTTCACGGTGGGTCAAATTCATCCTCTACACTGAGGAGCTGTCCCAAGTCCTCGAAGAGATTTCATCTCCCACGGTTTTCCTCTGCCACGTGACTCCTCTCCCTTCTTTGTCCCATCTCCATAATGATCCATTTCTTTCTTCCTAAAGGGGAGCACAGGGCACCACAGGAGATGAAGTCCTAGCAAGGAGGCTAACGAAAAAGTGGAATGAAAGTGGGAAGCATCCAAACAGAAACTCCTACAAGACACTTTGAAATCAATATAAATCCTTTGCCTTTTTTGGCCAAAATTTTTCAGATCTGGGATTTTTTTTTGAAAAGCTGAAAAGCCATGAAAAATATTCCCTACAATTCTTGGCTAAATTTTTCTACGTAAAATAGTCTTATTCTGCAGCTAGCTGCATAATTGCCTTTTGAAATAGGCTTAAAACATTGCTGGCTCTCATGATGTCACAGAGTGTCCCACAGTATTTTTCAGTATTCTCCCAGAAACATCTGACCATGGGAAAATCTGAGTTCCCATTTAAAAAATACATTGTCATCATTCACAACTGGAGGGTTCAAAGGCTAAAAATCTCTAACTTTCCTTCCAATTTATGTTGCTCCTGCTTCTCTGAAATGCATTCATTTTTAAGCTAAGTTCATCTTTCTGAGGGTGCTTATTTAACTCATAATTTTTGACACTTTGGCACAACAGTACTGTGCTTAAACTTTCAGGAGAGGTCTTAATTGGGATTGATGTGGTGCATGGGGCTTGTACTGCAGTGGGCTGCAGGTGAACCAGGAGGCAGCAGACAATCTAAGCCACGATCCTTGATGTTAGTTGTTTGATATTTATCATATCCTGTTTGATGTATTTTGGGATATGAACTTTATTCCCTGGATGCATTTCAATGGGACGGATTACAGTTCAACATTGCATTGGAGTGCTTCTAACTGACATGTTTCTGCAAAATAAATATAATATATTAGTAGTACTAAATCTCCTAAAAGACTAACATGAAATTCTTCCATTCATCAGTCACATCATGCTACTAGTAAGAAGTATGGCCAACCTAGCCTACTGTTGGGGCCAAACTCGAAGGCAGTATATGCAGTAGTGTAATTTAGACCTCCTGGCCTCATTTCTCACCCCTGCTGCAGAGTCCAGCACTGAAGCAACTCATTAGCACTAGCAGGGAACACCTTCCCATGTTGGATATAAGGCCATTTTTGCCCCCATTAATTCCATCCATCATGCACTAAGTCGAGAGTGAGAAGAATTTTTGCATCCTTTTGATCAAGTGGTCCCCAACAGCCACAAGACAAACCTTGGTTGTTCCCAAGCACATCTGGGCAGCCACTGATTGCACTACAGGTCCAGGATTTCGTGGGTACCTCACGATTTATACTCCGTGCCCTTCAGCCATACCTGAAGTTTAGGTCCCCAGAGAATTTTTCTTGGTTCTACTGATTTCACTAACAAAATCCAAGACCAGAAGGAAAACTTGCAAGGCCAGTGTACATTTCTGATCACCCAGTGATTTCCAAATCCTTCCCCTTCTACCTGCCTTCCATCTTTTCCCTTCCCAATTGCCCTAGAGCTTGAGTGCCTAACACCAATGCGTACTTCTCTCTGTCCCTTCTTGCAAGGAAAATGTTTTCTTCTTCAATTCTGCTAGAGGAGGAATTGATCTAAAGAGAGATTTAAAAACTCCCTGCAAGCCATATAATAATACAGTAGCTGAGCAGAAATTTCCCAAAGTCCCGGTCTGCAAGCTTTAACGACCAAGCTATTCCTTCCTTCCCTCCTTTCTTATACACCAGGCTTTTCTTCATGATCAGTAGCTGCACACAGCCCTGCCTGCGAGAATGGAGCTTTGCTGAAATCTGTGCATATGAGGGCATACCCTAATTAGTTACCTTATTCCACTGCCTGCGCCAACTGAAGTGTCTCCATGCCATTATAAAAGGAAGAATTATTTTAAAACACTTTTTAAAGCAGCCTCAGACAATGTAATGTCACCTGGAGATAACCGAGGTGGTCGCAATTCAGCTCTTTGGTCACCTGTTGTGCCCTAGCATCATGGCCGATATGATACATGTGATGTCGCATTATTGCGAGACCTCTGCAGTATCTCACTGCCCAGCAGGGTGAGTTCCAGATAGGATGAAGCTGTCTGGCTCTTGTTAAAACTCAGTTTATCTTCTGCTGTTACTTTAACACTGCCTATTTGCGATGTTTAAACGAGACGTGACATTGCACCACAACTTTCCCTGCACGGTTTTATTTCCCTCCTTCCCCAAACCCCAGCTGACTTTGAAGAATAAGGGACCTGTCTCTGAGAGCCGGGCCTGCTGTGGGCTGTGATATTCATGCAGCATTAGATCATGTTAATGTTAGATATAATCTGGTACAAATCCTCTTAGTGTCACTGGCACTGTAAGGGTTGTTATAATTGCTCATAGCTTAAAACAATTTTGTAGCTTTTCTTCACCTCAGCGAGTCACTTCCAATTAGACTGAGGGAACTTTCTGAACCTGCAGAGGTGCTATTTAGGACACAGCCCCGTCCTGACAACATGCTGTCAGCCTGCAGAGAAGCCGGGAAAATGTCCACTTTATTACAGAGATGTGACAAAAACAGAGTGAGAAGAGTAACATGTGTGCTCCAGTTTCTTTCAAAGTCTTTTGGAATCACCTCCTAAGGCGATTATTTTGTTCTGCCTGACACTGCTTTCTTGAGGCCGTGTGTCCTCGTTCTGCATCGCCCATTTTTTAAATCATGTTCCCATTTCAGAAAGTTAGAGGAAAGAGAGAGGAGAAGAACAGGAACAAACCAAGAGGCAGCAAATCTGAAACCACATCTGATCGCTGCAGCAGGGTGGGACGTGCAGAAGAGTGTACCACGGGCGAGAAGCTCCTCTGAGCGGGAACACCACTTTCAGGGTCTAAGCAGGACCGAAACGGGGCACAGGTCTTGGGCTTAAGGAGAGGCAGGGTTTCAACCAGCATGGACAGCCACAATCACCCAGTTGCACAGGCAAAAAGGGCTGAAAAAGATAATCTTCAGCTGCAACTGGTGGTAGGCAACCGATTGGCCTTCAGTCGCGTGGTCAGGGAGGGAAGCGTGACTCCGAACTCTGGTGTCCCCATGCAGCAGAGCTATGAGGTGTATCTCTAGGGACCTGGGGACACCATGGGCCGTGGAAGGTGACTTTGAGTGTGATGTACATGCTGTGGAGCAAAACCACCTGGACATTGTGGAAGGCCAAACTGCACCTCTTCTGCCCAGGCACCTGGAGCCCTGTGCTGACAGGAGAGCACCCAGCAGGAGCAGGATGGGTCACCCATTCAGTGCTCACAAGAAACTAGCTACCTCAGCACTGAAAGCAAAATGATCATCCCCACCAGCTGGTTTAGATGCCAGTCTCTCCAATGCCATGCTCGTTTTCCCTGGAGCAAGTTGATGCCAATGCTGGCTTTATGCTCAAGGAGCAGGCAGCCAGAGAGAGCACATGTGATATCTGGGTCTGCCTCCAGGACAACAAGGGAAGCCTTCTGTTGCCATGTCCTCGTTTTGCAAGGAGGACATCATAACAGCCTTGTATGCTCTATAAAAAGTTGGCAGAAGCAATGATCATAAAAGTATCAATGTGGCACATCACTGGAGTGCAGTTATTGGAGTTCAATTCAAGGCCAGTTTTGCAGTAGAAAGCAGGTATGTGGAAGCTAAAGCTTTATTCTAAGCTGAAGGGATGATGTTTGAAATAGAGGTGCCGCTTTAGTGCATCCAAAACAGCAACATGCCAAGATATCAGCTGATGATTGTTACACATGATAGCATAAGCCAAAATAGTGGTTCACCAAAGACAAAGGAGAGAAGTCTGTCTCCTCCAGTACTTTCCCCTGTTCTTGCTGCAAGCATCTACACACTCACACACACGCACGCACACTCACACCCTTGCCTGTCTGACAGCGCTCAGTGCCAATTCAATTCACTAACCAAAAAACACCCACAGAGGTTTCTGCCAAGCAAGTGAGCTGAATCAGTTTGGTGAAAGGTCCAGTGATGCTGGAACTGGGATAAGGGAATGGAGGGGCTCGTGCACCTGGGAGCAGGGATAGAAAGAGGGAGGAAAAGGCGTGGAGGACAAGGGAGCAAACCCCCACCCTGTCCAGCAGAAGCAAGTGCTTAGAGTGCTTCAGCCGTAACACATAATCACATGTCGAACAGCACAGACTATTCACAAGTGAGCAGGTACAAAGTAAACAAATAAAGAATCCGGGGTGTGAGATCCAGGAACAGAACAAAGATTTTTGCTTTCTTTTCTTCCTTCCTTCCTTCCTCCCTACCCGCCCACCCATACTAACAGAAACATAGAGGAGGAAATGAATTTCAGGAACCAGGTCTGAGGAGGAACATGTGTTCCTTGCTGCCTCTTGTTATGCTTGGCTCAGACGAGACGGACACACCTGGCCCTCCCAAGAGGCACTATTTATACACCTCCTTCCCCACAGTGGTGTGATCCTTCCCTTGCTTCTTCCCTGCCTTGTCTGCTGGTAACCTGCCAGGATATGTGGAGAAGAGCACCTGGTATCAGCTGGAGCAGGCAGTGACTAGGCTCGGACAGACCATGTACTGCTGCCATCGCACTAAGCAGCCAACCCATCATGTCCCTGCATTGATTTTGCCTTTCCCACTGTAGCTTTGCTTGGTGCATGAACATGGCCAATGTAGCTAAAAGGCAGCTTCCTTCCCTTCTCTCTCATCTGCCCATGGGAACATGGCAGGGACCTGCTTTGTGGGTGCTCTTCCCTTGCAGCAGCTCTCATGACGCTCCTCTTCTCTCAGCTCTGTGGTGCTGGGGCTCCTCCCCAGCCCATGACATCTCCCACCTACAGATGACTCGCAGTCAGGGTAAACCTCCCCAGATGAGGATGCACTGGGGACATCATGCTGATTTTAATGCTGTGCAGCAAAAACGGAGCAAGGTAACTCCATGCAAGAAAAAGGAGTTAGACACAGGACTACAGCTCAAGTGCAATAGTGGAACAGGAGCAGAAGCAAAACAGATCCATAGGCATGGTTAGCTTCATTTCCTCCTACAAAATAAGCTGGTTATGCAGAAGTAAAACCTAGTTCACATATTCCACCAAGCCTACTTTCCTGAAGTTAACAGAAGCTAGGCTTAGAGTTTTTTCGTGGCTGGCACTTGTGGGAAAGACATTCATCAGGAAATGGAGCTGAGGAGCAGTGTTAGCTGCACTCTCTGTGCTGAGAGCTGAGCAGGCCCTGGACTGCTCAAGGGCTTCAGAAGAGTAAAGGTGGCATAAAGCCGGTTTCACGTCTCTGCATTGCAGCTCGTCCAGAATCAGGACCTCGCCAGTGGAACTGCAAATCCTGCTTGCTATAGCAGCCATGGAAATTACCATGGGGGAAATTAGAGTGTAAACCTGCAGAGCCAGCAGCTATTCAGCAATATATGCCTGTTCCTACCCTGTGGTACCTGCAAGGTGACCCCCCCATCAGTGAAAGAGAGCAGTTCAGTTTAATAAACCAAACTGGATGTTTCAATCACCTTGCTTTCTTCTTGCAGGGATAGTTGGCACTGAAATGAGAATATGAAGAATAAGCCAGTAAATTGAAATGGCCCAGCTCTATGATGTTGAGAGAGTTGACAGAGAGGAGCTCTGACTTGCTGAGATACAGAATGCCCTCAGTTCCCGATAGCCTCTGTGGAGCCTGAAAGCGTGCCATGATAGCCAACAAATCACACACTTTTTTGCACATCTCTGGAGATTTTCCTCACAATTCCTGCAGGACTTTGCTGACTTTGCAGACTTTGCAACAAAAAAGGTTCACTGTTCAGAAAAACAGTGATGTTTTCTGTGAGGAGTTTGTTTTTTAAGATTTGTTAATGGGGTGGGAGGGAGGTTGAGGATGGCTATATAGTGAGGCTTTGATACTCACGTTTGTATCATGTCTGTTTACATGAGCTGGCAGAGTGCCAGGCATGAATGTCTTCTTATTTTCCTGTAACTCAGTCTTTTCCTTGTGAGATGCATCCTTCCCTCTCAGCTCCCAACATGTCACCAGCCATTGGGCATTTGATGACGTTTGCCCAGAGCATGATCTTTCCCACTGTTCCTCACAATCTCAGCTCTGTCCTCAGTCCCTTTAATCATATTTTATGCAAGACAAAGTCACACATTAAAAAAGCATTTTTGAAGTGCTGAGACATGATGATAAATGAGGAATGATCCTTTCCCTGTGATGTCACTGAAACTTGCATTCAAATTCACTTGATAGAAACAAACTTCTGCAAATAGGAGAAGGCTGCTCCTGAAATTATTTCCATTTTCAAGGTCAGTAAGCAAAGAGTCAGTCCATGCTCCTTGGAGACAGCATCCAATCAGACGAAAGTGTTCCCTTGTCAGCCAGCTGTTATCTGCATAGTCTTCCTCAGCTATTTGATGTGCCATGGGCTTCTTGTCACTTGACTGTGAGATATTTTCATCATTTCTCTAGCAGACACCCTCAGCGTTCCCTCTTCCCCAGTGCAGAAATCCTTGCACCTTCTAGCAGCAAGGGGCTACGACACGTCTAACCAGCTCAGGTTCTTTCGCATACTCCTATCGTGATATGATTTTATCCAGGCACACTTCATATATATTTTACGACCTCTTTAACATTCTTCCTGGCAAATAAATACATCTATTTAAGTAGTCACTTGAATTCAACCCAGAAGAGAGTTGTTAGGCTCCTAATGAGCTATGCAGTGCACATTCCCCATTGGCTAAATCTTGAGGTGCTTACTCAGGCAAATTGCCACTGAGGCTGAAATTGTGTAAAGCCCTTCCAGATGTGGCCTCTTCAAATTAACCAAAAGGCTAAGCATCATTCACTTCAGCACCGAGGAAGGAACACCAGCACAGCTCACCTCTGAACTCCCTTCCTCTAACCCTCCAGCCCTAACTGTGCAAAGAAAGGAGAGGAAAACAGATAGGGAACCTGGCATAATGTTTCCACAGCTGTCAGTGCCACCCTCTGCTTAACTCTGTGCAGCCCTGGAGGAGCAGTGGAATGGTTTAAAGGAAGGAAATATCTCCCCACGCATCCCTGGAAAATCCCAGATTGGTCAGTGGGCAGTCTGCCCACACCAGCCTGTCTGGAGAAGGGTTGCAAAGCACCAGCTTGGCTGGGAAGCAAAGGCAGTGTGATCACCCTGACCCTGCTGTGGGGTAGGGAGTGTGTGTTTACGTGTGGGTGTGTGGATGTCGGTAGTAGGGACACAGCACCTGCATCCCACGCAACTGAAGGCAGAACTTCCCATGGATCACTAAATGACTGCAGCGCCTTGCAGCTCTGTCCTGGCTCTCCTCTCACAGAAAAGGAAGTGCTGAGAGAGGGATGGGGATGGCTCTGGCTGGAAGAAGAGAATGATCAATGACAGGCTTGCCTGGGATGAATCCCAGACTGATTTCATCTTACTCCTTGCAGGAATACTCCTCTCCCTTCTAACTTCAGCAGCATGAATGCCAGGTATCTGGTCTCAGCTAGTCAGATAGGCTCTTCCATAGCCAGCAGCGAGAGAGGACCACTTTAAGGGGCAGTTTAGCCTCCCTGCCATCTAAACCATGTGTCTTCTAATGGGAAGGATTGACCCCAGGAGATGCCTTTCTCTACCTCCATCGGTTATGAAGGGAGGCTAAAGGTAGTTTAGCCTAGATGCTTCGTTTTTAGACTACTAAAGTTATACAAGATGAATCCTTCATTCCACTGCACTGATTTGCCACCATTTTGGTCTATTTTGGTCTATTTTCACCATGCCAACAGAAGGCTGAATTATAGTGTGGATCTCATGCTCTTCGGGACGAGTTTACAGCACACACGTTCAATACCTGAATCCCTGATGTGTTATTTCATCTTGGGTCCCCTGCCTGTTTTTATATAAACCAATAGAAAGCAACTCCAAGCCCCCCAATGCCATAAACTGGACAGTGAAAAGAATCCCTCCTCCTCAAGGGTTAGCCTCTTCTCTGCAAATTCCTTCTGCACGGTGTCAGACCCCACACTGCCTGTGCACTGCACACGTTGGCTGCAAGACACAGCCTCAAGGCCCTCAGCCCTTGGCTGACCATTATTCCTCCCAGAAAGCGCATGGGTTTGACTGGAAGTGCCACCTTTGCCTGGTGCGCAGAGCGGGCGTCAAGTGGAAGTCAGCCACGGCTGAGAGCAGCAGGCTGAAACGCTGCAGGGCGCTGCAAGGTGAATTGCTTTACAGTAACCCCTTGGGGAAGGAGTTTGCACACCATAGTCACAGGCAGACTGCTTAAAAATCCTAAAAGGCAGAAAAGTCTTAAAGCTATATAGTCAAAACCCTTGGTTTTGTAAGCAATCCCAGTAGGTTTATTTCATTAAAAGTGCGGCAGTGTTATTTATGTAACATGGAGACAGGAGAGTCCAGAAGAGAATGAGTCATTAGTCATGTTTAATAAAACCAGAAACAATTACAGTAAAAGCTCAACTTTTTTTGCCTAAAATCTTTTATGATATTATAAGGGATTCTGCCGCTAGTGGATCTGTCTCAAGAAGTGATAAGAAAGATATCTTTTATATTGATGGGCCTGCAAAGGTCTACAAACAAGGAAACAAACGGAAACATTTCTTTCTTCTTCTATTCAGCTACACTTATGGAACTGTTTTAATATGAACAGATAACAAGAAGAAGTGATTCCTCTTTAGTTCACATCATATTTCTATTAATATCGTAATATATTTCTATATTATACATAACTGCATATATAACATGCATGTATAGCAGAAGTATATCACAGCTGTATGTATGATATAAACACGACAGATGCACTATAAAACAGTATAAAATATTCTGCATACTGTTCAGTAGTATACTGTATATCCATTTAGTGCCATATAGAGCTTATGTTTTATTATAAGACGAAGTAAGTAATCTTTCATAGTCACATAAGTAAAAGCTACAGGAAAGAAAACAGTGAATCAAGTAGACAAACTAGAAGAAATATTCAAGAGTACAGACATAGGATGTTCAAGATGATTATCCATCCAGTGTATTCTTTACTTATATCATCAAAGGAATGGCAGGGGCAAGGGTATTTTTAAGCAATGGTTTGGACAAGCTTTTGCTAAACAGAATAACATCTACATGGATATATACCTTTACATATTCTTTTATGAATTTCAAAAGGACCTTGCAAAACCCAGAGGGTCCAAACACATGATCCAGCTGCCGAACTGGAGCCACATTCAGGGGCTGATTCTTTGCTGATATGGCTGAGGTGGCCTTGCAGGCGGCTTCACAGGCCCCCTGAAGCCAATGGGGGTTATATAAATACAGCTGGCCCCAGCAACATGGCTGTCTAGGGAATGTACAAGAAATTACAACAGTTATTAGTATATTGAAATGCAACAGTGGCCCCAAGCATTACTGTAATAGCAGTGATCATAATAATTATTAATAATATCCTGAAGACAAGAACAGGAGAGAGAAAGCTTTCTCCATCCTGTGTTTCTTTCTTCAAATAGGAAGCAATAGTTGGTCTAAAAAGTGATGAGTGGTTTGTCTTATCCCTTGAATGTTACAGTTTTGAACGGGTGACTATAAAGTCTGAGGTGTACTTTGCGTTTTGTTATCATAACTGGTTTCCTCCTGTACTCACTCATTCTGTCATTTTACCACTTTGACCGAATCATGGGTTACTGAAAATCCAGAAGAGTTCTATTCAAATACTAAAAACAAATAAATAGGTATATAAATGCTTCTGTGACTAAAAGGATGAAATTTAGCTTTCTTGGACTTCTAGGAAGCAATGTTGATCATTGTTCTTGAGTACTCAGAAACCAGTTGGCATTGATGGAAATGTTCATGGATCCTGAACATCTCATTAATTTTTGCAGAAATGCCTGTTACAATTTGTGAGTTAACAAATTCTCAAAATGTTCAGTCATCCATCCAGGTACTAAAAATGATGTCCTGTGGCAAATATGCTCACTTATGGGCAAAGACTAAGAGTACCATACTTTGGTTCAGCACCTGAAGATTTGATGTGAGTGCTTATATGCAAGCAGTAAGCAAGCTATTTATTCCTTCAGTTGGTATAGGTGCAATGCCAGTTGCTTTGGCTGCGATAGGTGCAATACCAGCAAAATCAATATTTGAAACAAGTGGAGGATCCCATCCACTGGTATCTCAACTGAAATCAGAACTGGCCCACAAATGATTCACTTGCTGAAGTGGCTACATTCACACTGAACTTTAACTAAAATAATCGGCATTGCTGGAATTCAAAGTGAGTTGCTGCTCTGCAGAGACCTGCAATAATTTAATCCCCTTTTCCTCCTCAGGAAGACCCATCTATTTCTATGATTTTCTATTTTAAAGAGTTTGACTCATGAGCTAATGTGATTTCAAGAAAAAACAAAGAATATATAACTATTCCTGGTTTTTCTATAATTTCTCCAGAAACATTTCTGTGGATCATTGCAGCTTTAATTCAGAATTGTATTGACTGATTTCTTTCTGCATCCTGAGGAGTTGCTAAGCAACATGGATTCTCTCTTGCCATGCATTTGTCAAGACAGAAAAAAGTGGGAAGAAATAGAAAAAGATTCCTTCTCTAGGAAGATTCACCTTCTCTAATACATCTGTCAGAGTATCATTTATTTCAGTCTCATCTAAAGTTATACTATTATTTGCGTTCTCGGTACTGTGTCCGGTTCTAGAGTCTAAGTTCAAAATCAAATGAAAGGGAAATTTTTGCTCTCATTCATAAGGCTCTGTTGGACTATGACTTTCACCCTTGAGTCTGTCCTTAGCCAATGGCTTGTAAATCCATCCACTACTTGTTCTGCCAAAATTCTTAGGTTCTTCTTCTCACAAGGGGCAAAGGGATGGTGAATGAGAGCTCAGCTGTCCTCAGTGTGCAGTTGTCCTCTAGAAGAGATGAGCAATTCCTGGTAGCCAGTTCAGCCTGGCCACCTGAATGCTGTCATGTTGGCCTTGCAGACACCACATCTTTTAGCTGTGGGCTGCTGCAATAACAAGAACAATCAAAGATGGCATCACAGTCCTCTGGTGACTACCATGGTATACATCATAGGCTATATTTTTAACTTAAGCAGACCTAGGCAATGCCACTACAAGGTCTGTCAAAAGCCTGCATGTGGTCGCCAAACACATTTAAAAAAATGGATATTCCATTTTAACAACTAACACATCTTCCAGGAATGTGGCCACCAAAGTTTATGGATTCTTCTCTTTTCTTTGCTTTTTGACAAAATGATTCTTTGCTGGGTGTTCCCCACTATGCTGTAGGTTCTGTGTCCCTCTCTTCTCAGGGAGGTGAGGTGGAATTTGCCATCTAACTAATATTGCTCTTGCTGGCCCAGAGTTGTACTTCAAATAGAACTTACAGGCAATAAAGATATACTTTCTTGTTGCTGAAAGATTCAGATACAACTTGGAATACAGAGAGGCGAAGCCAAATTTTCCAGTCTACTGCGCTAAGTAAAACTAGGAGAAAATCTACTGATCTTAATGTCTTGATGCTATGTAGTCAATGAAGTCATTCCTAATTCACTATGGTATGAGTGAGAAAGAGAATCTGGATCTATTTACTGCACTTTAAAGCCAGATATTTTGCCCTCAGATAGATCTATTTGTCAACTTCAGTTGACAACATGTATCTGAGGGCTCTTAAACTGGATAGCAGAAAAGTGTTATTGATTGACTTTCCTCCTGTTGTTCATAAAGTATGATAAGTTTGTTTCTCCCAAACAACTTTTTGAGGGTCAAAACCAGCAGCTCCATTTGCTCATTCTGAAAGAAAAATCGCACTAAGTTTGTTTGGAAAACTGTAAAAATTCTGTTTATATTTCAATTGGTGTACATGGCCCACTGTATTTTGTGTGACAGTTTAACTACCACATCCGGATTACAGCTTCAGAAATTCATTCATGTTATTAAATTAATTTATTTTGAATGTATTTATAGTTCTTAATATCCATGTCATGTGGCTAGTCTCATGCAGACTTTTATTAGCAGACACACTGCTAAAAAACATTGGTTTTAATTATATATTGGGAGATTGTTGATGGTATATTTTTAATGTGTAATCACAAATATGTACACCAAGCTCCTAATTACAGAAATTATCCTGAAGCAAATCAGGAAGTGGGAGCATTACGTGTGGCCCTACATGCTAGACTGAAAGAACTTGAACTTCATACGTCACCCCTCCCCATCTGGTGGTGGACGAGGCTCATCCAATTTTTGTACAGTTCAGTGAATATTTCAATCTGTGGAATTCTTCAGTGTGCAGGATGCCCCCACAAATTCCCCAGTCTCAGTCTGAGGGCTGTGGAGGGACTGAATGGGTGCACAGTCCAATTGCAGTAACTTTGCACACCAGGAAACTCCACTTCCAATCAATAACAAAAATTTCAAGTCTAAAAATTTGAATATGTTTTCTATAGTGTACCAGTAGTATGTCTGAGTCATAACCTGTGCGTATGCACATATGTATGTGCATTTTGTGAAACTGCTGTAATAAAGATTCTTTCCATGGCACAATAACTCCTTTAGACCTGTATTTCGGTAACTTAGCAAATGAAAAATGCAAAACATATGATTGCCATAGCAGATTTTTTAAAATACCCCAATCCCTACATACACATATGTGTATTTATATGCATATGTGTATGTACATGTTTGCACGCATACATATAACCCTGCCTATTGGTAAACAGACTCATCAGCGTATCAGGAATCCATGTTGCACCAGCATACTGTGTTTTGGTTTGTGAATACCTCCGTAGCTGATAGATGTGTAGCAGCGCAAGCGCAAGCAGACAGTTTCTTATTGCCTCTGATATCAAGGAAGCTCTTGCTGTTATTTATTCCACTTGGAATAAACTGTGTTCGGTAAATGGGCCCCGCAAGAATAGGTTCAGATAAGGATGTGTTGTGAAGAACTAAAACCTTCATATTTAAAACAAACATTGCATTGGTTTGGGCAATTTGATCCCAAATGCTTTAGACGTGTTTCTGCTATCTTTGTGCATGACAGTACAGCTGCAGCCTTGAGTAATGGTTGCTTTGGTTGCCCCAGTATGTGTAGTGTTTGACCACTGTGTGAGCCTAGAATCAAAGTCCTTTGAAGTCAGTGGGAGTATTTTCACAGAAGTTGCTGGTCTTTGGGTTTGCTTGATGTGGAATTACAATCAGAAGTGGGCTGGAAAAGGGGAGGGCCACACCACTGCCACGCGAACAGATGTCACCTCAAACATAAAACCCGTGGCCGATGCCGCATGGAAGCCAAAGGAATGATTGTCATAGAAATTTTCCAAAAGGCATGGTGTTTATTTTCCATACTTTTGGTCTTAGCGATTCAGTGTTGCAACAACTAACGAAAGAACAAAGTAGCCTGTGTACATTGAAGAGAGGAAAAGCTGAGGAAGGAAATGTTGGATCCTCTTCATCTCTCCCTGTGATGGAAATAATATGTCTGACTTTGCTCTGTGACCTTCCTGAGCATTTCCTTTGGAAATCATAGTTCACCTGGTATCTACAGTGACTGAAGCCCTCCATCCCCAGCCACCCAAGACAGCTCCTCTGCCTAGTCCTTTGGCTTCATTGCAATGGCCACAGATCATATCAGCTAGGACACCGGGTGAGCGCTGTTAATCTGATAAGCAGAGCTGATCCCCAGCCACGGTGGACGAAACATGTCTCTGTTAATGGCTGTCATGGCTGAGCTGTAATGCCTCATTCTCTGGGCGCAAGCCAAAGGAGGGGGTGGCTGTGAACTTCACCTCTGACATCGGGAAGCCAGAGAGAGATTATGTGCAAGGTAACTTTGCTCTACAAATGCATATTTCTTGGCTTATTATACTGATGAGTTACACTTGTTATTTGATGCCACCAACAACACACTTTTTGCTTTTAGACTGCCTTTAAATGCTTCAGTCTTTTAATTAAGAAAAGAAGAGAAAAAAGAGGCCTCTGTCAATTCCTCTGGCATTCAGCTGCCATTTTGATGCCAGTTACTGTGGTAGTTCTCAGTAAGAAGGTGGTTTCCTGGGCACTTTTACTTCCCTGAGAACATGGTTCATCACTATATCATTATAGATGACAATAGCATCTGACAATACAGACAATTGTCAATATCAATACAACAGGCAATAATGATAGCTATAAGCTACGTCCTTAGAAAATGTTTGGGTTTCAGGGACATGGCCTAGGTAAAGTCTTTAGTTAGGGGGTTAAGCGGAGGTGATAGCAAATGAGTGAAATATTTCAGAAAAGGAAAACAAAGCCAACAGGAGACTTCACTCAGCTCCTCCCTCGGTTACCTTCGGAGCTGTAGCATTTCCTTCTGAACCAATCTGCCCCTGCAGTGTGCAGCGCAGGACCCCCTAGTAACACGGCGGGTCTTACAACGAAGAGAAGTAAAGATCCACCAGCAGACCTCAGGGGCAATCCTAACTGAGCATTACTTGAGCAATTACCGAGCACTCATCATCGTGATACCAGGCTCACTCTGAACTGAACTGGCCACTCATGTGTGCTCTGGCTTTGGGCTTGAGCCAGCACCTCTGCCAGTCAAGGCGCTGCTGGAGAAAGGAGGTGTCCATGCTGCACAGAGGCGCAGACTGGCATGTCCTCGCCAGGGCTTGGAGCGGCCACTCGTGTGACCAGCCTGAACTCCAGCCACGAGTCCTGCTGACCTTGGTGTGGTTATGCTCATGAGTCATGCTCATTGCACCTTGCTCTGCAAGGATTTAGCCTGGTCACCGAATTTACTCCCATTCTGGAGGGACAATGACGGAGTGGAAGTGCTTTGTTTTTGTGGGTGGCTTCAACGATGCCAAATACTGGCCACCAAGACGCTATTAGTGTTAGCCCTACCTGGTTTATAATGGATGGGTTGAAGAACAAAGTTTGAGCTAACTAATTCCCAGGGCACATTTTGTCCACCGCACCACATTATCTCCCATATTCAGCCATTTGTTCTTTAAGCCTTCTTTCAGGTAGTTCATAAAATATTCATGTGAGAGATCCCAGAAATTTCTCTTTTTTTGCTGTAACTAAGAATGACGAAAGTGCTTCTTCTCAACTAGTGCTTTCTTTTGCAAGAGAAATATTTTATCTAGCCACTGAGACAATAATTTCTGTTTTCAAAAACAGGAAGAAAAGTATAAACAATGTGCAGCCCGAGCAAATAACAGAGGAGATTTGCCAACCACATTCTTAAACACACATATACAATGTTTGTGAACAAAACTGCCACAGCCCATGATTCCTGGCACTCAGAGCTTTCATACCATTTATTCTAGGCTTAAGATTTATGAAAGATTAATGATGATAAAGACCTACTGCTAGTTCTGAGCAATCTTGGGATCTATTGCAATTTATAAACTGTCCCCAGTGACTGCTGCAGAAGAATAGAAGACATCAGAGCAGAGGATGCAGGGTACGAGGAGGATGCAGTCTTTCTAGCAAAACTCCCCTCTCCTGTTAGTCCTCAGAGATTTCTGGCACACTTCCCACACCGGGAGCCTCTCTCAATCGCAGTGGAAGTTTTGCACATGCAGTGCAAGCAGAGTCTGCAGTGGGAAAAAAAGAGAGGGGGATTCACCTGAAGGGCAGTGCTGCAGGGCTCTGGCGGACCAGCCTTAGCAAATCATGTTGAGGGGTGTAAGATGTCCGAGCCCCTGGCCGTCCCCACCCCTTGGTGAGAAGGTAGCAAACCCACAGCAGCAGCCGCGCAAGGACGTGCATGTCTGCATTGCAGCCGCTGCAGCCTGGCCCCAGCATGCAAGTGCAAACTGCTGAGGGGGGTGAGCTTGTGCTGAGATGCCAGGCTGCGAGCTAGAGCACCGGTGGGACAGGGACCGACTATTTTGGGGCAGTAATCCTGGCAGACGGACAGTCGTGAGCCACAAGGATACAGACACTGCTACTGAAACTGTCGGAGCAGTGAGGGCAAGCCAAAACCCTCCTGTGCTCTTCCTGCTGGATTTGGCTCCAGCAGAAGGTTCCTACTCTGACAGGTTTGCCTACATTTTCTTGGGCATGGCCCACTCCTAATTTTCAGGGGGAGAGCCAAATGCAAGAAGACAGCCTCACATGCAAAGCCTGCGATGTGTAAACCAGGCACTCGCTGCCCAGTCACACCAGTGGTGCGCGCTGCAGCCTGCACAGCCCCTCACCTTCCACGTCAAACTTTGCAGTTGTTGGGCTCTGTGTAGCCCTTCTCTGTACATGGGTTTGGGGCCACTTTTACCACACTGGTTTGAAACCCACTAAGCTGTCATAGGACTTAGCATCCAAGGGCATCCACAGCAATATCTGCATTGGTTGGACCCCAACCACAAAAGAAAACCACAGCCTCGAATAAAATGGGTCGGTACAAAAAATTGCATGTGGATCCGTGTCCTTTCACAGAATATTTTTATCTTATTCTCCATTGCTGGCTCTGTTCCTGGTTATCTGCCGCAAATAAGAATAGGCTGGCTTAGCAAACCTAGGCCACATCCTGAGGGCAGCCTACGTGGCAGCACGGGCTGGACCAGCAATCAGCCGTGGGCTGGCTGCACCTCGGGAGCGCATCGGTGCCTTGCCTGCTCCAACAAGGCTCAGCCCTTGACACAGGGCCTTGCACAGCTCTCCAGGAGTGGGAGGGCAGGGCAAAAAAGAGCTTTCCACAGAAATCAAGTATTTTAATTGGGAGATCAAAATGCTGGAAGTGGAGCAGGAAGCTCCAGTCTTCACCTCATTAATTGCCGCGGATAGCATGTGCCAAGTGGGATGCATGGTCTCCCACTCACAGCGCGGGGAGAGTGGTGGAGCTGTTTTCAGGTCCAGCTGGCAAGCAAGGAGGAGGTCAGTCTATCCGAGGCGAGAGGCCACCACTGCACGGCTCCTCAGCTACTGCCTGCTGCTTTTGCACAGCGAGCTGGCTCCACCACATTTCCCACCTCCTCCTAGGCACCAGCAGCGCTCGAACCATCCTGGACCTCAAGGAAGCTGATTTTGCCCAGAAAGCCGGGGATTTTCCGAGCACAGCCCCTCTGGACCACAGACTGTGGAGCCAGGCTCCAGGTGCTGCCTGTCCCCAGGAGCTGCCCCTTTACCACTTTCTGTGTGTCCTGTCACGGCGAGCATAATTCGCATTTCTGTCATGCCACCAAGCAGGGAAGTTAGCGCTCTTTTATGGACATTGTTTATGGAGTTTCCTGGTGCTTGGAGGTAACGATGTTAATGCACCTGGCTCCTGGGGAGGGGTGACAGCCGGAGAGACACCCAGGGTTATTCAGCGAGTCTGAACTTGGGGGAGAATTCAGAGCAACTCATTTGAGACAGGAAAGTTTGGGTTTGTTTAATGGCGAGAGAAGAGAGGAGAAGGATCTCTTTAAAATAACTAAGAAATAAAAACTAAACATGAAAAAAAAAGTGAGAAAAAAAATCTCATCTTATGATTATTTAAAGTTGTTCAAGCAGTCCTGGAGGATTCTCACACAGAGGCATGAAAACTAAGGGATGGTGGGCAAGCAATCCTTCTGGGCTCATTGGAAAATTGATCCTTGTTCTCAGCTATTTATGTACCTATAATAAATATTGACTTCTGCCCTACCACAGGACTCACAAAAGTGCTCCAGACATATGTCTTTTTGCAGACATTATGATCTGTATCTTTTACTCTCTGTACCGGTCTCATTATAAATGATGAGCCAATAAATACTCTTGGAAAAGTTTTTACGATGTTTTAGTTGATATTTGGGAGCTTCAAAGAATCACACGGAGCTGCCTCCAATCTATATGCACTGCTCTTCATTGATTAGGTGAGCTCATCAATCTCTAGCAAGATCAAAGACAGAAGACAACTGGTAGAGATTAAATATGGAAAAGACCTGCTAGACCCACTTGCCAGTCACCTGCAATAGTATAAGATACTTTTCCCGTATAAAAGCCAATGTAACGTTGCTTCCATTTTTAAATGATGCCAGTAATGATCTGGGTGGGTAGGGATAAGGTTTCTTCCTGCAGCCTGACAGCTCCCAGCATCAGGAGGGAGCTCCTCTGCAATTCATCCTGCTGCTGGTGCGGATGGGCTCGTCCGCTTGCTTCGGCTCATCCGCCATGTCGTTCCTCTCCTGCGCTGGGCTGCCCGGCTGAGTGTTGTTTGACTGATCCCCTAACAAGGGGGGATCACCCACTTGCAGGAAATGGTGATGTCCATGGGGGAACAAGAGCAGTCGTATTGGACTAAACCCAAAAGGTCTATGATGCTGTCCCGAACAATGGCCAGCAGCCCATGCTTTAGCGAAGTACATAAAAAGGGTAAATAAAGAAAAATGAGCCTTCCCTGGAAGCATCTGATGATTTGTAGACACCTCCTGAGCTGGAGCTCATATCTAGGGCTTTGAGTCTGAAAGCCTTTGAAGGACCTTTTCCCCATGAGTTTATCTTACTTCTTTTTGAACTCATTTGTAGCAAGCGTTCAGTCCAAAAAGCTGAGATGCTTTTTGCCCCTATATTGTACTGCAGGCTCCTTTCCAATTTGCTGCCACATGTTATCCCGTGTTTTTCTGAACTTCACTGCTGAGTATTTACCTTTAGCTAACATCTGCATTTTGGGCTATTTTCATCAGCACTATTAAATAGCATTTTTCTAAATGAACATCCTTAATTGGACCAATTGGAAAAGATATTAATTTTCTGTCCATTTATCCAAACTCCCGTTCTCCCCACTGGGTTTCCCAACCCCTCTGAATCTGAGTGGCATCAATGAATGCAATTAATATAGAGTACACATACACTCTCAGATCATTAGTGAGAATGTTAAATAAGATCAGGTCTAATATTGATCTCTGGAGCACCTAACTTTCCAGCTATTCCCTATCTAACCATATTCATGACTAACGATGCTTTCTACATTTAGGCAAATGAGAGAGGTTTTGGCTAACTGCCAGTCCCAAAAATCAGGAGAAAGGAGAGGAGTTGTTTTCAATCATGCTGAAGAAGAAAATTTTCAACATTTTTTGGTGAATCATAAAATCATATATATTCAGTTTGGATGAGATGGATCCTTACCTGAAATAGAAAGTTTCAGTTCACCTTCAAATGTTTTAAAGCTTGCTTGAACTACAGATTGGAAGGAAAATTCTAAGTGAAGAATAGTTTTGAATCAGAAAATACAAATGCTGTGCTTCTCAGATGATACAGGGGAATGTTTGGGTTTTTTTAGCATGTTTATTTTTTCAAGACCAAACAGTTTGGGAAAACTCAGTCAGCAAGTGTATGCACTTTGCTTAGTGGCAAATCCACATTTTTCATCCATTCCTTTAACCACTGTCCACTAGGAAAAGGAAGTTTGAGATGAAAAATGTTATCCATTGCTGATCATCTTACACCAGGTTTCCATCTCTTTTTCATTTAATTTCATTTTTAATATTTGAGACATGTTAATGGAACAGCTAATTACAGTGATTTTTCTGAGTTAGGAGGCATTATTGCTTGCTGTTACAATTAATTACATTTACTGTAGCAATGCCTAGGAGTGCTTAACTGTCTCTGGGTCCCTGTTGCTTTGGGCTCAGAACAAGCACATAACAGCAGGCAGATTTTTCTGTCAAAAGAGTGAAGATAGACACCAGCTATAACAGGCACAAAAAATTAAACATTATGATAGCAGCAGATTTCATGTTTGGCTCACTTCTCCCATTGTACTGCCTTGTAGTTTCTTCGTGTCAGGTTTCAGCAGAAAGGCATAAACTAGTTGGGGAAAAAAAGCATAAGGACTGATGGTTAAGGAGTCTACATCAAGGGAGAGGTTACTGAGAGGTGCAGGTATGAATTGAAGACGAGCTCAAGAAATTTGAAGGAACCCGTGAGTCTGTGTATTCATATTGATATTTATTCTAGTGATATACAAATATGTCATTTCATTACTGATTTTATGTCTTACATGAATCTTTTTTCTTGTTTCAATTTAAAATATAAGACACACAGATAACATTTCTTCACTTTCTATCCATCCTGTGAATTGATGTTGGCTCTGTCTCTAGGTTAACGTCCCCCCTGCCTTGGTTTTACACAGCTTTGCTTTAGCTCACAGTTTTTGGTTCTTGCTCTCAGTTGAAGCCCAGTGCTCAGAGTTCCCCGAGTTGTACCCAGGATGGGAGCAGAAAATCAAGAAACAGCAGCTGGGTCAAGAAATCAAAGGTGGCACTACACCAGCTCTGCGCTCCCCGTTATGCAGAGCTGCCAAGCTGAGAGCAGCCCCGAGGCTGCACTACCACCAGCCCTGAGTGCCCCCAAGATGAGATGTGACAGGGCATGCTGCCACCTCTCGTCCACCCTCCCAGCCCAAATCCCCCCTCTGCTCGCGGTGTGGGAGAGCCCTGGCACATGGGCAGGGCAGCCTGCAACCTCCCAGCCCCTTGCAGATAAAACCTGAGATACCTAGGTCATCGCGTAAACTCATCCCTTCCGAAATTGGTGCCATGGGACCCAGCTTTCCCTGCTGCTCCTTATCTCCTCATGTATGTCTATTCCTCTCCCTCCTTATTTTTCACTGATGCCCCAGTTGAGAGTTAATGGGGTAAGAGGCTTCAGAGAGAGCAAAAGATAGATAAGGATGCTGGAGCACTGTCCCAAAAGGCAGACCAGAGGCTGCTGATGTATACCCAGAGCAAAAGGCCTCGGTGTGTGCATGCAGAAGAAGGGGAGAAAGGAGATGCTTATTAGCCAGAAAGGGAGCTGTGTGCAGGGGAGAAGAGCGCGCTGCAGCCCTGAGGATGTAAGGAAGATTTGCTAACTTTGCTTTATACTATTCATGCAGATAAGGAAGGCTCTCAGTCTCCAACCATAAATCGGTATTATACAGTATACTCCCAAAGGCCATAATTACTTCCAGAAGCAGAAATTTGAATGACCCAGATAATTAGTTCAGTGCAGCTGGTCCAAAAACTATTTACATAAAAGCCAGTTTTTCTTGAGGGGGGGGAAAAACAACCTTGCTACCGAAAGCAAATGACCCAGTTTAGTGCAATGAGTCTGCAGAGGCTGAGCGCGAGTGGTCTGTGCCATTGTTTCCCCCTCTCACTTTCCAGAGGCAAAGCCCAGCCTGCTGGCCCACAAATGAGCCCCTCTGCGGACAAACATGCAGGAGGGCAGTGAAGAGATGGGAAAGCTGCATGAATCCGACCTTGTGTTTTCTGCGAGAGTTGCTCTCGGGGAAATGCAAGGAGCCACCGAGTCCAAAAGGCAAAGGCAGCACAGGGGCAGCAGCTCTTTTACTCAGCTCCTTGCTTTTCCTCCTGAAGCCAGACCCTTGGCTAAGTTACATGCAGGGAGAGGGACAAGGAGGAATACAACCCTGCTCCAAGCTCAAAGAAAGCAAGAGGCAATTCCTGAGTAGAAACCAAGCAGACAGAAAAGGGATATTGCTGCCCAGCACCTTGCTGCCCTGTCCCTCAGAGAGCCCATATAGGTGACAACGAAGGGTCTCTCTCGGGACCCGAAGGCACCAGGACGTTGCAGAGGGACCTGCTGTGGCTGGGAGCTCTTGGCCCAAAGGGCACCAGTGCGCTGCCAGGGGAGCCGGAGCAGGGGCCCCGCACAGCTGGAAGCTAATCATTGCCATGGTCTGGGTTAATTTCCAACCAAACCAGTTCCTTTGTCCAGCGTAGCACGTCAGCGGGCAATGGGAGGGACAGTGGGGAGGGGGAAAGGCATAGCGACTGTGTGGCTAAGGCCTCAGTGGGGCCAGTACTGCTGCTTTGGAGGCTGCGCGCTGGATTGCTAGGTTAAAAAAAGGAGAAAAAAGGATGTGTTTTCGATAAGCATTTAAACTTGAAAAGATTTGAGTGATTCACCCCTTTGCTGGTGGCTCTGTCCCAGCTCCTTCCCCATCACTGCGCACTAACAGGCACACAAACCATCGCCCCCTTGACTTCTACTGTTAATTTATGGCTGGGTCCCGTGCGGAAAAGCAGACGTGCAAATTCACACCCTTGTGGCTTCCCTTAGACCAAGATGTCCTTTCCCGCGTCCATCCATGCACCAGGTTGCTGGGGGGGAACAGCTTCTTTCGAGGTAGCAAAACGGTCTCGGCTTTGCTCCTGGCTTTGCTCACACCAGAGCCCTTGCTGGGTCCTTACGCCTTTGCCAAGTTTCCCGAAGGCCAGTCCTTTTCCTTCAGGCTGTGGCCTCTGCAGAATCGGCCTGATGCTCCACAACGAATACTTGCAAGTAAAGGAATGTGCTGTCCCCAGTGTGCTGCAGACACCGCCTGGCGCCCACATGCTTTAGCAGTCGCCCAAGTGACAGGTGTTTTTGTGTTCTTTCTTCTCAGAAAACCTGCTCACTCTCAGAACAGAGCCCTCCTTCCCCAAAAGCAACTTCTGCAAAACCTGTGTGCAACAAAACAGCATAACAATGATCTTTTGTATTCCAGAGACAGCACAAACATGCTTACTTAAAAAACTAAATTGTTCCCCTAAAATGTTGTAAAACGTACAAATAATAGCAGTAAATTGTTGTGTATCTCAGCAGCACCACATTCCTGCTTGCTGTTTAGTTTGCTATGGATAGCACTTGTTACTTAATAGCGTAGTAAATAATCAGATAACATCCTCATGAAGAGACTGGATCTGATTTGCCTCCCACTTACACTGCTTTTATGCGAGTGTGCACCCATTGACTTAATGGGGTTAATCTTGATTTACAACAGTGTAAATGGCAAGGTGAATTAAAGACTGCAGAAGGCAAGTTGGAGAGGATGTTTTTGCGGTGGGCTGGATCCTGCTGGCAGCAAAGCACACCTAGAAGGGGAGTTGCTCCGCTGAGCTGAAGAGCTGCACAGTTGCCGGAGCAGAAGAAATGTAAATCAGGCCCCACCGCCCATTGTTTCCAATGAACGTGCATATTTTACACAGCACGACTTGCCAGCAGGTTCCCTTTCCTTTCCCTCACCCCACCCTTTCTTGGTGTGTCTCAGGGGCATAAGAAACATTTTACGTGTATGCCCTGGACCTGCGGGGGTCTCAGTGATGTGCAAACCGGAGAGACCTTGCTCTGCCCTTTGCCCAAAGGCAGCACACACAAAGTGCTATGGGCGTGTATTGCGTACACAGGCGCCTGTAGGAGAGAAATGAGCTAACGATGTTTGGAGGTGGGCATCTCGAAACCGGTTGACTTAAGCTGGTGTAATCTCCAGAGCACCCTTTCTCACATGTGGTGCAAAGACAGATGGAAATTAGCTTCGTCTTTCAAACTGGAGCCTGCTCTGGTTCATGACTTTCACATTACCACCCCTGAAACCTGCTAAAAAGCCACCAGTGTGGACACATCGCACATGTTGCTGATCAGTCAGAAGCGTGTCTCATACAAAGCATGTAAAGCGCTTGGCGCCAGCGCGTGGCATTTTCTGAAGGAATAACATTAGTGGACAGAGCAGAGCGTCGCTTCTTGCAAAATCAGGGAGTGGAAGCAGGAGGGGTGCCCCAAGAGTCAGAGCATTTCAGCCTATTAGCAACGCCATTCTCCCAGACCAATTCTGATTTTCCATTTGCTGCTTGGGAGCCTGTTGGTGGAGTTACAGGGAGGTGTGTGCCTTCGCATGCGTCGTTCCCTTTTGACATGCAGGAACCAGCTTCCCAGATGCTATCGGGCACCAGCCCTCCGCTGAGCTCAGCACAGCTGCGGCCGTTCCCACCAGCAGAAGACCTGGCCCTCCTTCTCAAAGGAGCAGCACCGCCTGGCTGTTTGGAGACAGATATTGGTAAATACACCCTTGTTTACATTTCCTCTTACATAAGGGGAATGTTAACCCCAGCGTCTCCTTTCCCTGCTTTTCTTTGTTACATGCAATGTAGGATTTTCCCAGCAGGTGACGAAGAACAGGAGAGGCAGCAGGAAGGATGCGCAGGCGCACAGGGCTCATGCCGCTCTGGCTGCACCCGCCACCAGGTCTCCGAAGCGTTTGGAGGAAACCGCTTCTCTTTGTGGGCTGGCTTGGCTCCATGTCAGGGCAGCAATTACGCCCGTGTAATGTGCACTCCTGAGATGTATCAGTCAATCAAAATTGCATGTCTTAAGCGTGCGCTGAAAGCTGCCAGGGTTTTGATTTCCCCGTGCCAGGACCGCAGACGGAGGTGGGCAAATGTGCGTGGAGAGGAGCACACAGGCAGACAAGGGAGCGGGTTGTGGTCTCGTTTTCGCTCTGGTTGTCAAGACAGAGCATAGTGGCTGCTTTGAGGTGGCTGCTTCCCTGATAAACTCCTGTCCTGCAGCAGAAAGGACCTTGCCCCTCTGGGCCAGCTGCTCCCAGCTGTGGGAAGTTCAGGAATGTGTCAGCTACCTCGCTGCGATGCAAATGGACATTTCTAGAAACACCAAAATATACATACACATTCACCAAAATCCCTTCAAAATATCATCTCTACCTTCCTGCGACTTGCCACGGGCTGATTTCCAAGCAAGTGGTATTTCTTCTGGGTTCAGCTGCATGTATCTGCAGACACGTAAGCACACCCACCTACACACACCAAGTATTCCCCATCTTCAAGGCCTGCTCTCAGCAGAGCACAGAATTAGATCCTGTCTTCGCTTGATAAGCTTGCCCTCCCTGTTAGTTTCTATGAAGCCCTTTCCACCCTGAAGGAGCTAGCATCTCGCATCCCAGGCTCCTGGGTGTACAGAGCAGAGGAGCAAGGATCAAAACAGTGTCAGTGAGGGGGGATCTTCTGTTTCTGCTTGCTAACATGAAACGTCCTGGAGTTAAATACCAACAAAATATTCAGTGTTAATGTTTAATATCACCAGCAACTTGTGACCTCCACTTATAGTCTCGGAGCTGCTCTTCTCTCGCAGACTCCCATGCCTGAGCTCTGGGCCTAACAGGCTTTCCCATTATATCCTAGAAGAAAAAGAGAAAAGCCCAGAAGTAGGGAAAGACAGTGACTCTGTTTTGGTTACACAGCTAGGTTAGGCAGGTCTTTTCCCTTTCTTTTTGTCTGCAGAAAAAGAAAAAAAAAAAGACTTACATGGCAGAGCTCGCGAATTGCTGCTTTTCAGGGGTTACCTTTTTTAAGCAATCCCTGCCTAACCTCCATGAGATGCTCCTTGGTGTACGGAGATTTCCCGCAGAGCTTCACTGCACTTGCCCTTTCCCTCCCTGCCACCTCCAGTCAGAGCCCAAAATGACAGTTCTGGAAACACCTTTGCGAGTACAGAATTGGGTGATCTGCTGACAGAGCAAAGAATGGCACTGGCGACAACGAGAATTAAGACTTTGCCTGCCGTTCTTTAAAATCCGCTGAAGGAGGATTTGTGGTTGTGAGAGTCCTCCTGAAAAAGGCATGGGTGCCGTCATGCACTTCTTGCTTCCAGACTGGGGAGTCTTCCCAGGTGCAGCTTGGTGCCGTGCTGAGCATCTCCCTCTCACCGCTGGAAGCTCAGGCACTGAGAAACAAGACAGCAAACCCCCTCGCAGTTGGCCCAAATGGAACGCACACGCTGCAGATGCAGCCTGGCTGGCGAGCCTGCTGCTCTGGTTTCTGTAAAATGCCGTGTTGTCCCTCTAGGCTGGGTGGTTAATGAAAATTCAAACTCTTCTAGCTTATTCCAGTTAGGAGGAGAAATGGGTGATGCAATCAGGTATCTCTGACGAAATTCTGTTGATTCGGAAGACTGTACAAAATCCTGCTGCCTTAAGCACAGGAGAGAACAAAAAAAAGAGGTCATTTCCCTATGCTTCACTCCAAACCTCCTTAGGTCAATACCCTCGCCCAAAACTAACTCTGTAGTTCACTGCCAAAACCACGTGTTCACCAGACTCTTTCAGACTTTCTTCTCCTTCTGCGAGCTCTGTTATTTCTTGTACACCTTTGCTTGCTTTCCTCCAGCAGCAAACATGCTCACCACACCCCTAAAACAACTTCCAGCCCAGGCTCTGTGGTGCAGAGCATCTGAATTCCCCAAAATATCCAGTTTGTCTTTGCAGGAGGGGCATGCTTAATGTCTCTTACAGTCATTTTAAATGAAAAATGCCTCTTAAACCTACTATTTTGACAAAGGTTTAACCGAGCTGTAGCAACTGTCATCACTTCAGTACAAATCTTGCAGCTAAAACTTTCAGTTAGAAAAACGAAATAAAAGAACAGTTAAGACTAAGTTTTTTGTGGAGTTCAGTGGCCAGATCCCTTAGTCATATAATGCACATATAGATGCGCTGTGTCCCTCCAAGTCTGCAAACAAGCTATGGCTGTAGGAGGACTGTAAACAATCTCTGTTGTTTCACTATCTTTCACCATCATTTTTGTTTTGATAGTAATCCAAATGCCACTTTATTACTGATCATTTGGAAAGAAACCCACAAACATCCAGCAGGGTCAGACCAAATAGCCCAGAAAGCTGCCTCTAACAGCCAGCAAGAGCAGATGCTTCAGGAAACTGTGTAAGAAAAGGGCGAATACAGACTCTGGCTTAGCCTTCCAGCTTCTGACAGTCTCAGCTGAAGGATGTCTTCATATTATTATGTTTAATGTCCCTCAAGAGTCTTCTCTGGTCTCAGTCTGTCCAATCACTATCTGGTCGTGTTTCACTTCTGGCCTTCCCATGATCCTGTAGCAATCAGTTCCACAGCTTAATCACATGTGTAATTATTGTAAGGATTTCCTGCCTGGTCAACTGAAAAAAAAAAAAAAAAAAAAAAAAGGTATTGGAGACCTAATAAAATGGTAAGAAATAGTAGACAACCATCCTGTGTTCATCTTCTCCATGGCATGTCTGGTTGTATTGATGCTTATCATGTTTAATCGATCTTACCTCCATTCATTTATGCAATAAATTTTTCCACCTGTTTATCCTTTTCTAAATATTCTAAATTCTAAAAATTTCTAAATATTATCTAAATATCTTGTGGCAATGACTTTGCAGTGTAAGAATGTGCTGGTGGCTTCTTTTGATTTGTTTTAAAACCACTCCTAGATTAATTCACTGGGTATCCCATTTACACAACGAAACACAGTAAATAATCCTCCTCTTTACACCGTCTCTAGTCATTTGTGGTTTCATAGCACAGTACCACCTTGGTCCTAGTCATGTCTCTCTAGACTGAAATGTCCTGGTCTCTTTAATAATAGATGGCTGCTAAACTTCAGCATTGCTGACAGATGAAGTGGTGAGTAAAAGGTAGTTTCTGTGGCTGCTCTCAGGGTTTCATTTTCATGTTTCATTGACCTTAGACATAGTGCCTTTCCACAGAGTATGTAGGTCACAGGAATGTAAAATACTGGAAGAAATGTGAAAGCATGTGTAACGAAAGTATTTTTCAAATCACTTTGGGGGGAAATGAACTTTTTTTTGCTTCTGTAAGAAATGAGATGTGAGAAATGTATTCTCAGTTATGTGCCAAATTAGCACATACGAAGTATTGTTAGGCATTCATCTGAAATAATTAAATGCAAATCTTTATTTTTTATTAATGAACTTGGATTAGAGATGGAGCTACACTATATGTTAAGGGAGCTGGCTTTTTTCTGTTGACATACATTTAAAACAAGGGAAAAGTTTGAAAATAGAGAACATCAATATCATTGACTTGCAAACAAGAGGGAGGGTTAAGATGGAAAACTTTGAACTGAAATGTACACAAAGACCTAGCGTTGTAGTGTGTATGCAGAAGATATTCATGTTTCCAGAGAAAGTGCTTTCTAGCTAGATAGCTGGACAGATAGATTATATATCAAATATTATACAGTGCAACTATTTCCTTCTGCATTGACCTACATTAGATTGGAAGGAGAATTGCATAATACTATAACTTTTGAAATAAAAAACCTCCATGGAAATGGTTACAGAAATCTTACTGAAAACATCCGTAAAGGTGATGTGCAGCACCAAGAACATTTTCAATGTAATTCTAAAATTCTTTCACTCTTTTTTTCCAAGCTAATGTATTTTACTACAATTTCTTTTCAGCTTTTGCCCCAATTAACAGTGTGTATGCATTACATTTTGAGAAAAATCAGAGACAAATCTTGTTCTGAGAATTTCCAGGACCTGCCCTGGCCATTACACCTTAAACTACGCTAGCACACTAGAAAATTTGGTGGTGGTTATTGCTGTTTCTGAATCAGTGGTGAAAAGCCAACATTAAGTTTATACTTAGGAGTGCTGAACAGGCAAGCAAATTTCTGGCTGATTATAGCCCTATAACCTAGTTACAATTGATCTATGAGTGACACATGATCACCTTGAATTTCTTGATTCATAATTGTCAACTTCATAGTTTTCATGGACATCCATGAGTGAATGTTTCCTCTATGAGTTGCTCACAGTCATGTTATCTTGAGTATTTGATCATCCATTATTTAGTGCTCGTATTGCCGTAGAGCACTGGGTATAGTTTCTTTGTCTACTGAAGCTGGATCCTATTTAGCTTAGGCAAAACTACCCCAGCATTTCTCACACTGACAGCAAAGTAGCTTTCTCATGCAGACAGTCCCCAAGTGGAAAGTCCCAAGTTTTAAACAGATTTCTCTAAAACAATGCGAAAGACTGTGTTTCATTTTAAACATATGCCGATTTGCTTATGTTGGGTGGTACTTATCTTATGGTTGGGATGCTCAGATTTCTGTTCCTTGGGGCCTAAGAGACATGGTCATGCTCTCAAAAGAAAATGTGTTGATGAAAGAGGTTTAAGCAGATGTCTTTTGCCTGGCATTTGCAATGATCCTAGAGCACGCAGTTGGTTATCATAGCTTGGCCAGCACAAGACAACTGGTGCAGTGAGTCTGATGATTGGGCAGGCTGGGCAGCATCTTAAATTAACTGAAAATATACCAGTCTTAAACCTGAACAACAGTGTTTGTCCTCAGATATGTCAGCACTGATTTGACAAAACTAGTGGGAATAAGAGGACAGATTGGGCCTTAAAACAGTTATTTATGCTGTGTGGATATTCTTATTTCTAACAGGGAGGCACACACTTCATCATAGCTCTGACCCCAACGCTTTCTTTCTGCCCCAGGAAACAGTGAACATCATCTATACAAAACAAACACTTTACCTGTTGAAAGCTGTGAATATTTGATAGCCCACTTTCTGCCAAAAAATTCTAAACAATCTTACTTGGAGACCTGAAGAGAAAGCTAAAAGAGACGCAAGGAGGCCTTACTGAACATTAACACTGTCTGGGAGGAAAACTGGCACATTCACATCGGTAGGCTGTTAGCAGCCCTATCCGTCAATGCTAGCACGCCTCATGGAGAGAAATGTCTGCTGTTGTACTTCTGCATGCGTCACCAGAAATGCATAGCTGAAACATCCCCATCACCAGAGGACACAAGTATGAGAAGCATTTTGTTCTGCAGCAACAAAAAAATAAAACTTTGCAGAAGACTGACCAAAAAGCAAGCTCCGTGATGAACCATAGCTAGTCTGTGGAAGATTGGAAAAAGACCTGGATGCCTTGGTAAAAAAGAAAACGAAGGGGAAAACCCCTGCCAGAAAAAGTTACAAGTAATTCTGGAAATAAATCTGAAGGAGGAAGCTGAAGGAGGATGAGAAGGGGTTGCTGAGGCCATCGAAAGCACAGTGGGGATGGCACGGCACCGTGGGTAGCTGAAGGGAGCATGTGCCAGGGAACCCTGACTGCCGATCCTCCCTCTCCCGCTGGCTCGCAGGGTGTCCCCGAGGATGCTGCAGGCCTTCCTGTGCCTCACTTTACCCCCTGAGAAAAGCAGCTGCGGCCACTCAGTTGGAGCCCCACCAGGACCAGGGATGCTGAGCCCTTCTCGCCCCACGCAGGTTCCACACCAGAGGGGCTTCCCCGCTCGCCTGCCCACCAAATACAAAAGTGTAATGTCCAGCAATTGTAATATCACCCACAGAGCGAAAGAGAGAGGGAGACAGAGAGAGAAACAGATATATATGTAGGTAGACAGATGGATAGATTTCTTAATGAAACTTTCTGCTTGGCTGTATTTCCTTTACAGAAGTGCCATAGGTGAGTAAGAAAAAAGGACCTGTAGGGTTTTTTTTTTTTTAACAAATTTGATTTATCATAAGAAAGCTTTTACACATGTATCAGCCTGTACTGAAGATCCCTAAATAATTCAAAGCATTGCAATGGTCTAACATTAGCAGAGCAGTATTCTCCCCACAGATGCTTAAAAGTGGAAAACAAGGTGGCAATATTTCCTCTTTTAAAATCCTAATAGTATTTCATTCCCATCCTCCAGAACATTTAATATCCTATATAAATCAATACCTACCTCACTATCTATCGGTAAATGAATAATTACATTTCTGCCCATCCCCAGCTGCTCTGAAGCCATTTATTCTACTCATTTAATCACAAAGTTGTTATTGCAGGGGAAATTCAAGAAGACATGAATACATATAGCCAAAAATAGGCAGCGATGCTGAGAGCTTCGATATAATACCGTCTCTTCCAAAGCAAGCTGCTTCTCGCTTTCCCAGGAGATGTAGTAGGTATCTCTTCACTTTTCAGAACAATAACTGGTACAGTAAAGCTCAGTGAAGCAAAGCAAAACTTCACTCAACTTTGCTTTTCACAGGCAACATCTGAATGCAACAGGGAGTCCTTGCTGGTGTGATCAGGAACTCTCTCACTCTCCAAGGACCTGGGGTCCCAAAACAGGCCTGCAGTGTCCTCGTGCTGCAGCCTCCATTTGAAAAGGAATAGTATAACAAGATCCATCTGTCTCTATAGAAAAAATGTGTTCATCTAGCAGAGTGCTCTGCTTTTGCGCTTGTTTGAATGGACCTACATCTGGGAAAACTGAAAATACCTGTTTTCACCCCATAGAAGTGTTAGTTTACCCGCAACAATAGCGTTTCCCTTCCCAGTTTGCTTGCTCTCCTTTTGATGCCACATGCCTGCTGTTTGGAGAGCAGATATATGTATATACACATAGAGAGAGCCTCCTCTAAATAAGATACCACATAAGATTCAGATGAAGAGCCCTGAGCTGAGGTGAGCATGGTAGTTTCTCGTTCATTGACACTAACACAATCTTCCTTCTGCACCTCAATGAGAACCTCAGTGCAGAGACAACTCAATTAGGCTATGCCTGAGTCAAAATACTTTACAAATATTAATTAAATAAACCTCCCTCCCTTCTCAATTAGATATATGCATTTTGTTTGTAAGAACAATGGAGACTCAGACAACTCGGCAGCGTTCAGAAAGCAGGGCTGTGATACGTTCTCCCAGCTCCCCATCCTATGCAAACCTGTTCTTCTTTCCAGGCAGGCTGGGTATGTTTACCATGTCTTTACCTTTGTTTTTGCTCACCTTCCATCCCCACAGGGAGCCCTTGAGCACGTATTTATTTGCACTTTGAACCTGTGCTTGCTTGCACGGCTATGCTTTAGTTCAAGCTGGGACCTGATTGCTTTAGGGGAGACGAAGATGAGATTGCCTGAGTGCCAGTAAAGCTTCAGTGCTTTTGACTGTATTCCCCCCCATTCACCCCAGTGCTCCAAGTTCTCCTGCAGTTGATACCAATGAGTACAGTGGTCCAGAACAAAGCACATGTAACCCAAATGCCCTTGGGCAAGTGTGAAGTAGTGAGATGAGACTAATATGGACAGAACTCTGCTTTCAACAGCAGAAATAGCAAAAGCTCCTATGCAAATTGTAATGTATACCATGAATGTTTCTGAATGTGTATGGATGGCTTATTATGTCAGATTTAGCTTTGGGAGGAGGCTTGCATCCTATAAATGCTAGGTTACAAAAAATGCTGACATATATTAAGTATGCATGCATGTAAATGTATATGTCTGTGTCTCTGTGAAAAATAACATGCTGGGAAGGGTGGATAGATAGCTGACTAGCTATCTAGCTAGCTCTACTCACCCTTAAATTAAAAATGTCTTTCAACTGCATGCATCTTCTAACTCTAACTTGACTGGTAAACCTCTATGTGTTCTGGGAGGTTTGCAAAATCTCAGATTCCATCAAGTTTCCTTCTCTCCACCATGTGAGTGCATTGATCCTGCTCTACAGGGTTCAGTAGTTCAAGCAAAATATGGAGACACGGTGGGCTGGTTGGGCAGACTGATCATTCATCATTCAGCTTTAAACAAAGTGGTAACAGCAAAGCTTTGATGGCTATGATTTAAATAGCAGTCAAGCGATGAGGACCACGGCAATACGGGAGCCAGGAAAGGCCCTGGCAAGGTCATTTTCTAGTTTCTGTGATACCTGAAATTAGCAAGGATTTTTCAAGGGTGAGTCCAAATATGTCATATTTTAGTAACTCAACGCTTTGCCTGAGGCAGCATGCTCACTCCTGTGCCCTTCTCTCTTCTTGGAGTCTGACATGCAGAGGGGGCCCAGACAGCCCACTCCTCCCAAGGCTCACAGGCAGGACTGCAGGAGCTTCTGGATCAGGAGACACACCATTCAAACCTCTTCCAACTCTGAAGTTGGCCTGCTTTGAGCACGGGATTAGACAAGGAGGTCTTTCCCAACCTAGAGTATTCTACCATTCTAAGTTCAAAACCTGGTTTAAGTGGATATTCAGATGTCGCCTGCCTACACCAGCACTGAGCTTGGCCTGCTCATTTTGAATCATGGTGAGTTATTGGTAACTCTGCCGCAACAGAGAAATAGCACCAAGGTTGCAAGAAAAGACTGCTCCTGATGCAAGAAGACTCCCAAATAACACACTCCAGCTCCTTGCTCTTCCTTCAGTGCCCGCATAGCTGGAAACATAGTAGGGAAAAGAATTTTAGCCACAGCTTCAGCCCTGCTACTGCTATTCCTCTCCCACCAAGGTGCTAGGAGGATGCAGCAGGTGACTGTGTGCTCTTAATGTTGCTCCAGCCTGTGCTGGGTCTAGCCTATGAGATGAGGAGAACCAAAGTGGTTTTGTGTGGCTGTTGTGCTGCTCCAGCCACATAGGGCAGTTTGGCAGGGAAGGCCAACCTGGCCCATAGTCAGGAACAGAGAATTGATCCAATTCTAAATCCACTGCTGAGACAGCAGATCAGTAACTAATTCTGTTTACTCAGAGATCGCTGTGTCACATAGATCTGTCTGTTTGGGGGATTTATGCTAGCTTGATAAAGGGGTTGGCGGTATCCTCAGCTGAACTCTCATGTCTCAAAGTCATGCTGGATTTTTCTGTGTCCTTTGGGGTGAAAAATGTCTTGCAGCTGCTGCTTATAATTATTTCCCCTATGTTTCAACATTCTCCAGATGAATGTCACCCGAAGCAGTGCTCCAAGAGACTGTAATCATGATTGCCAATTGCCAACATCCAGACTAAAAATAAAAAGCCACACCATGGGACTAAGAGAGAAGCAATACATCCTCTGGCAAAAATCACCAATCGCAGAAAAAAGAAAGCCCTACTCCCCCGTCCTGTCTTCTCCATGTCGAAAGAAGCTTCCACCAAGAAGCGTCCTCTTTTGGTGTTGTCGGAAAATCAAGATGGCATGTAGAAAGCACTAAGTGGAATGACCTTTCCTTTTCATAAGTGCCCATGAGTAATAGCCACCAAATTTTGGCTGGCCAGGAAATATGGTGAAGAAAATGAGAAAGTTTGTTGATGGAGCATTTATTTGCTCCTTGGAGAAATTTTGAGAGCTGATCCAAATACTTCTCTGTGGCCCAGGAACTAACAGACCATCAGTTTTTCTTCTTGGGTTTCAACAGCAACCTTCTGTGGATGTAGATGAGGCTGAAAGGATCCCACCTGCCGAAGGGAGGGATTCCTACGGAAGACATTTTCTAGGAGAAAGCCATAGTCCTTGCCTTGTTTCTTCCTGGTTCCCACAGCCCAAGAGGGAAGTAGAGCTGTCAAGGATGATGTTTCCAGAAGTACTGGGTTGTGGGTGGAGAGAGGTGGGCAAGGAGCAGACCCGTGGGTCTGTCTGCTCCTCGCACAGTGCAGAGAGCAGTGGGTGTGCAGCATAAACATACTGTGGAGACCAGAGACACACCTGCCTGCACACCTGCCTGCACACCCGCCTACCAGGTACCATCAGGTGTTTGGACCAAGCCCTCAGGATGCCCTGCCTTGAACCAGGTATGGCACTCAGCCAGCCTTGGCAGGAGGTGAATGCCAGTGAGTCTGCCAAGCCTCTTGAATTGCTTTCCATCGTGGCTGGGGAACTGAGGCCTCAGGGTTTTGCCTGGTATATCATATTTTGCATATTATGCCTAAGATGGACTGAAATATTTCCCTTCTTCTTGATCGGTATTTAATACAAAGGGAGAGTCTGTTAATTTCTCAGGCTGACCTTGCTTATAGTGGGGTCTTCAGACCCCACTATTCCTTTCTGCACTGCCAGGAGCACATATACTTGGGCTAAGTATAAGTATTTTGTGGCAGCTGATCCATCAGTTCACTGCAGTGTTAGGGTTGATTCGAACCTTGCTACAAAACCCTTCCTGAATTTTATATGCGGTAACCTTGCAAAACGAAGACACGACATTCTACCCTTGTGAGAATACATAAAAGGCCACTTCTTTGAACTGTGGCAGTGAGATGTTTTATTTGCACTCATTTACCCCATGCCTGGGAGACATGAATTCTCAATTGCTATTGCTACAGCATTAAATGGGAAATAAAGTGCTTCATGTGAATGATAATAATTGTTTCAAACCAGACTCTAAGCACCTGATTGAGAAAGGATAATACTGCCTTTGAAATGAGAATGTGGGTCAAGAGAGAAGGAAAGATATTCTAGTTCTTATTTTCTGTTCTTGCAAGTTTCCCACACTGTCCCTCCCGGTCTGCATAGTTCTGGTCAGATTGTTTCTCTGGAGTGTTGTCCCTTCTGTGCAGGACTGATGCAGGCATGAGAACCATGAATTCTGATGTATTCTGATTTAACTGGAAGGATCCCTAGTTAAAACCACAGTGCCTGGGTTGATTCAATAACTTGTTTGGCCCACTGTTTTTTAAAAGGCTACAGAGCTAGATATATGTTGTTTCAGGGGAGGACTTTACTTCCAAGAACAAGCAGCTGATGTTATACTATTAGATTCAAGACTAGAAAGAATGAAGCCTAGGCATTCCCCTAATAAAAAATAAGAATTTCTAGTTAGCATTTCCTCTCTGTGCTGTGAAGTGATAAATATGATCAATAAGTGTCTAATATCTCAAGTCAAAACCCAGTCGCACCTTCAGCCTTCTGCTCCCTGAGGGGTTTTTTATTGGTTCATGCATTCAATAACATGTCTCCTGGAAAAAAGCTTAAGATAACATTTGCAAAATTTGTAAGTATTTTACAAAAGGCTCCTTTTTCTCCTGTGATAAGACATGGAGATTTCAGGCAGGGCCAGAAGAAGAAATATAAGGTGTTGTAGCTGAGTTAGGGAAGGAAGAGAAAAACTTTTCTTCTTTAGTTGATCTAGTAAAAAAAACTCTTCTCTTTGGTTATTGATGTGCAATACGTACAAAGAGTACATATACATCCAACTGCACTTGCTGTAAGAAGCAGTGGGATTACAATTTTGCAGGCCTGGTGGACAATGCGAGTCACAGAAATCATCACCGTTGCACTTTGGTTAAAAGAATTCATGATGGTTTTGTGGGGACACCAGTTCATTTTGCTGGTCATCACAGAACATCATGACAAAGAAGTGGAGGGAAAGTTTCTTTTGACAGTCCTTTTCTAGAAAGTCCTTTCTACCTGCTCCTATTGAAGGCACCATCTGCAACACCCTTTCTCCAGAGCACAGCACATGCAGTTTTTGAGAAGATCCCATTCCCAAAGAAACCCGGGGCGGGGGGGGGGAGGGGGGGGGGAGAGAAATGAAAATTAATGAAAAGCAAGAGCAAAATTATGCAAGATACACATACAACATGTACTGAGGGCCTAGACCCAACAGAGTATTTAGATTCCTGACTCCTATTTACGAATTAAACAGTGGGATTATGAGTCCTGACTGGGAAGGACTTGAGAGCCTAAAGGTCATCTCTCTAGACTTTAGTTGTGGAAAGACCCCATACTGCATAACTTAAACTTACTGAGGGTAAGACATGCTTTATTTGAATGTGATCCAGTTCCTCTGCTATCAGAAAAACAGTCCTGTGCATTGAAGGTAAGCAGGCTTCTGGAGATGAAAGAAAAATCTCATATAACTTCTGGGAGTCCTGATGGACCATTTAGCTGTGTTGTAAGCTCTTCGCCTCTAAGAAATGAGACCTCCAATATCATACTTCTGAGTTAAAATGGGACAATTGTATTTCAGATTAAGTTGCAGCTTACTTCAGGTTTTCTTGGGCTATTCTGATGGAAATCAGATAACATATCCTAAAGAATCAGACTTAGGTGCATTTCTTTCATGATGACGAGTATGCTACTGCACAGAAGTAGCTTACTACTTTATAAATACTCCAAAAACAAGGGTCTGCTCAGGATATACCTGCAACTAATACTTTAGGGAGGTCTACTATGTTCTCATTCACGCTTGCTAGATCACACAATTATCAAATCTTAAAGCAACTGGTGTTTCTAGTCATATTTTATCCAAGAACATGGTTATCAGCTCATATCCGTGCCTCATTTACACCCAGAATTTAAAATCATGTATGTAAACATATGCTAAATCATGGCTGGAAACCAAGCGTCAGCATACATTTATCTCCTGCACCTTAATCTTGTCCAAAATATTCTGCATCTCTTTAACCGTGTCATGATGACACTGTAGTTTATAAACTAAGAGAGATACTGAAGCACCACAAGTGAGACATGTTTAATACAACTGTGGCAAGTTTCAGCAGAGAGCACTGTAACGCATCTTCCAATTTTTTTCCTTTAAAGGTGCAACGAAGTGTTCAGTCCTGTGAAGACATGCCGTGCTATTGCCCGCTTTCATGATGCAAGGCTCTGATCACAAGAGGAGGAGCTGCGTGAGTAGCAGAAAATACCACTTTCTGGAGTGTTTTTTAATTAGCACCATTTCTTGAGACAGAGGACATAATCCCAGGGTTTAGGACTGACCTGATTACTGAAAGAGGGTATTATCTACCTCTGGTTGCCCATAGTTTTCCCTAGTCTGGAGTACATTTATTATATGATCACATAACTAGACTCTGTCCTTCTTTCCAGTAGGAAACAAGCTCGCCAGGACTCAGACGTGTGTTCCTGCCCAGCTGGTGATGTTAGAAGGGGTATCCGCATACAAGCGTTATAACCATATAATATAGAAGTACAGGTGCTGCCGGTGAGCATGGCACCCAGCCTGCAAAATGCACCCTTGGGAGCGCTCCCAAAGGAAGGGCCTGCTCACTATATAGCTACAGCCAACATTTCAGCCGAGCTGTGTATCTGCTAACTAATGTTTGCCAGGCGGCACGATTATCACGTCTCAGAGATCATTTCTGCCTTTTGTAGGCCAGGGATTTCAGTAAGTCAGTGGTGCCCATGCATTTAGGAACTGTTCCCTTCTCTCACAGCTCACCACCCACCTCACCCAAACGCTGTAAAGCGCTTACATGCAGGAGGGCAAGCTGCAGGCCCTTCCTATAGCCTCTGTCCTGGCAGCAGCTTGTCGTATTTCTGGAAATACGGCAAAATCTGCCATATTTCATAGTCCTGGTTCACAGTCAATCACGTGACTGTGATTTCATCAGATTCGTTTTGTCCCACCAGTAATTCCTCTGGTAACAGCATTTTCAGTCATGCTAGCGTATAAGGAAAAGCACCAGAGAGCCTCTTTGCCCAGCAGAGAGAGGTTCGAGATGCTGGGAACATAACCAGAGGAGGCTGTGTGCATCTTATCTGGGATGCCAGAGCGTCGCCTTTATAAACGGAGCCCCGTATTATCAGAAAAGAGGCTATTTTCAGCTTCTTAGCTCACCCTTCGGAGCTGCGGGTGACCAGTGCTGCGGGAGCTCATTTGGGAGTGAGGAGATAGAGAGCAGCAGCAAGGCAGCCGGGGATTTCCGGGAACGCAGGGTCACCCTGCACCCACGCCAGCCTCTGTGCACATTTCCAGGAGCCAAGCAGAAGAGGCTCAGTGGAATAAGAAGACAGGTGCCATTAAATTACTATAATTTAAAGCATTTTTTTGCCTCACCTGCTAAGCTACTGACTTATCTTTTTTATCCCATGCACCAGAGAAGAGAGGGAATGCAGTGGGGACAAATGGACACAGATGGTACTATTTTAATGCCAGAATTATTTTAATACACAGAATAAAATTGAATTCTGTTTAAAAAGTTAAATAACTTACTGCATTTCTATGCACACTGCACAAAAAAAAAAGGTTAAAGCAATATTTTATTCTTTGACAACAGGAAACAGCTGATAAAAGAAAACCTCTTTTGTTTTGGATTTACAGACCATTTCCCATGTGTTATGTTTGCTTTGGCCGTCTCTCTGGTATCCGCTGGTAGAAATGAGGAGGGGAAGCAAGGGTGTTGCTCAAAACACAGGACCTCCAAATGCTGTAACTCCTACTGTCCTCTGCATAAAGGCAGCAAGGATTCTCCCAAACCCTCTTCCTTCTCCCCAAGGTTTTTTAAAGGAAACCATGTAGGTCCTAGTAGAGCTTCAGAAACTATACAGAAACACCACAGACTTTTAGGATGGGCTAGGAAGCCTATAGTGTTGCACAGGGAGGAATAACCTAAACAAACCAGTACAAAATTGCTCCCACATGTTACTCTGCAATCCTTTTCTGCTGAGCTGGTATTTTTATTTCATAAAGGAAGCAGTCCTCAATGACCATCACAGCTCTACAATGGCTGGTCTCGCCTGCCTTTCCTTACCTGAAGAGTGAGTCTCCATGTATTTTCTGTTGTGGTCATCCCTATTTCTCTCTGTGGCAAAGCTAAGTTTCAGACTTGTCCCTTCATAGAGCAGAACATAGGATAAGAAACCATGGTTTGAAGCATTGCTCTTGTAATGTGCTGTGTTGTACCTACACTCCTTGCTTCTGAAGCTGAGCAAATAGGACAGCCCAGTGCCTAATGACGCTGGAGACCATTGCCTTAAGCAGAATTTATGAAAGAAGGAGAAAAGGTTTTCTTGTCTTCTCTTAATTATGAACAAGGAGGCTTCGAGATTACTTACTGTTTAGTTCTTACCCGAGGAACAACAGGACTGCTAAGTCCTGCATTAGTGGTTTTGTTCTTCCTTTTCCCCTGCAAAATCCTCTGGAGGTTTCAGAGATGGGAAATAGCAGGATATTGAATCTTTTCTGTCCAATAGTTCTTAGAGCCTGAAGAAGGGCTCAGGAGCCTTAAAGCTTGCCTGTGCTTCCTAGCTCTCAAGCTGGTCTTGCAAAAGCTATGACCTTCGGTGCAGGAAGCACCAAAAGGTTCTGTTCAAACACTTTTATTCTGCAGATGTATGGGATTTTGAATATTGTGAGGCAGTGATAAAATAACTACACCATGTATTTAAAATTATCTGAGATTTCCACTGTAGACCTTAAACACAGTGCTAAATAGGGCAAACAAAAATAGATGTTACTTTGACAAGTGCTTATTTAAAGCCTGTTTTGTCAGCATTGCTGCCCTGGTTATGACAGGGAAGTTGTCTAGAAATTGCATAATTACCAATATTAAATGCAAAAACAAAATCGCACCACACAATTCAATAATGGAGCAGGTCATGTTTGCCATGGCTGTTGCAGTTTTTATCAAGGCTGCAGCAGCTCCATCTCAAATCATGGCCTCAGGAAAACACAGTGCTGCTGTTCCTCACTTGCTATCAGCCCAGAAGTTTGCTCTGCTCTTGGCACTCAGATTGCTGCACTAGGGAGGTGATAGGGACATTATTCTCTCACTCGCTCTCCTGCATCCTGCTGAGAGATGGCTGCATTGCTTCCTTGGTTTCAGGTTCTCCAAGTGTCCAGCACTCACCACCTGGGCTCTGAATAGACTTAAATATAATGGGAGTGCGGATGGGGAAGTGAGGGGAGAAACAGTCCCACAACATTAGGGGGACTATGTGCAAAAACTCCTTTCTGCACATAAGAAAATTTTTAGCAAGTTCAGCACCTTAGCTTGTGTGGAATAGAAGGAAATATTCAGTGCTCTTTCCCTTGCCTCCCCTTGCCTTGCCTTGCCTTCCCTTCTCTTTCCTTCCTTTCCCTTCCCTTCCCATTTTTCCTTTATCATAATAGAAAGGAGGCAAGAGAAGCTGACCAGCTCAGAGATTGCTTCTTAATGGTTTGATTTCACAGACTGGGTTCTTTAAGTACCATTCATCTTCCTCCACATCTCCAGTGGGACTTTGCTATTCTCCTATTTTCTATCAGCTCAGCAGATCATTCAAAGGGCCTATCTTTGTGACTGGTGATTTAGTAAAACCAGAGAGGGAGACATTACAACAAGGTCCCCACACCACCTTTCTCAGGGCCTCTTTCACTGCCAAGCTTTATTGCATGCAGTAGGGCACGTTTCCTGTGCACAAATACTTTTTGCACTTGTCATATCTATTTGAATACAAGCTCTGCATTTTAGACCAGTTCACTGACTTTCAGGGAAAGCACAGGGGGACTGACCAGGGTGCTCTGGGTGCTCTGGCCTCCTGCTGAAGAACCCCGCTCGCAGCACTGCCTATCCCATGCCTCACCTGGCAAAGGCAGCAGCAGGCCCAGGAGCCAAACCCAGCTCTCGGATCTCCTTTCCGCTCCTCCTTGCGCAGGCGCACAGAGGGACAAGGGGCAGCTAGGAGCCAGGAGAGGCAGTGGGGAGACGTGGGAAGAGCAGATGGCAACAGGTCTTCAGGCCCCACCTCATGCCACCCTCTCAGCATCCTTTGGCACTTGCCACAGCCTGCTCATGATGCCTGGCCAAGAGCAGCACAGGGCAACAGGGCTGTGTGACAGGTGCTAAGGGGTGCGTACGTATTTGGGGGAGGGCACTTGCTCTCCTGACTCCCAAGAGGTGGAGGTTCTCTCATCTCCCTAACTGTCTTCATCCCGCCTTTGCTCTTACCCCTGGGCTCTTCCAGGCTGTGCCATGGGCACGCTTAAATGGAGGGTTGGACCACGGCCCTCTCTCCTTCTTGCTTCCAGCCGGGACACAAGGATGCTGACCTGTGAGACAGGATGGGTGGGCCTGTAGTAAAAGGTCTGCCAACTCTGTGGGCACACTCTCCTCTGGAGGCAATCCTGCAAAGAGGACGCTTCTGCCGTTAAAGACCTAGCCTCAAAAAAGACCTGCTGTCCCGGCTCCCCTGAGAGTACAGACAGCTGCAGTGAGGCTCTGAGGCAAGTGCTTGTTTGGATATGCTCCCATGCTTGGTGTTTCTCCCTGGCTGGCTTCACACAGATCCTTGCTCAGCCTGGCAGAGCCCCAGCTTCTCCCATGGAGTCACATAGGTTCCTTATTCATCTTTGGGAAGACATTCAGGCTTTCCTCTATTCTTCAGAGGCATTCAGATGGCTCCTTAGCTTCTCCTGCCAAATAGTGAATGAAGGTATAGCATAAGCATGCTGAATTTTCCCAGTGCGTATGTTTTGGACAGTGCACTATATGCTAGGTATAGTCATATATACATAGGCATAGCATGGCACAGCAAGGTTGGAGAAAAATGCCCACTTACATGGGTGACTGCTTTTGGAAACTCCAAAGCATGAGAATTGGAAATCACTTCAGATGTTAAAATTGTTTTGTTGGCTGAACCTGTAGCCCTGAATATGCAAGATGGCCACCAGTTGAGCTGCTGGGTGCTGAGGTAGGCACTCAGGAAGTGGAGGATATGCAGTTAGCATCAATCAGCGAAAAATCTGCTTTAAGTGACTTGGCAGCATCATATACGAATTCAGTGGCAGGAGCAAGTATGCAATCCAGTAGCTGAATTCCTGAGCCACCATGCTATTTTCTCCCTTCTTGTAACCCACTGCCTCATTTATTGCATATCTTTCAGATACCGGAACACATGGGGCAAGGACCCAACAGCCACGGGCTTTCTTCATAATACAGTCTTCATTAATTTTAACAGCAGAACCATCCTGTGCACTACATAAGGATGGGGAATTAGGGAAAAAATTAGCATCATCATTTAATTAAAGACGGATCATAATAATAAAATCTGCACAAAGGGACTGGCATAGGGTTACAAAGAGAACCTTGACTTTGGCTCCCTGATTTTGCAGTCTCAACACAATCTTCTTAACAGTGCTGGCATGTAATTTCCTAGTTTGAAAAAAATGAGAAAAGACTGACATGTTGGCTTCACCTTGGTACCTGTATGTGTCATTAGCAAAGCTGGAATCTCTTCTATTCAAGACCCTTCTCACTTGACCTAAAGTATTAATTGATAGCAATGGTAGGTTGCATTCTAGCATGCTCATTGCAAAAATCTGAGGGGAATTTGGCTGCTCAAACATGCTCATCTGTGGTGATCATGTGCAAACTGCAGCTTTCAAGAGGCCTAGAAATTAGGCAAACTTTCTTTGACAGTATAGTGACACCAGACTTCAAGTCCTTGCTTCAAATGAGAGGTAGTGGCAATGCTTTCTATAGATAAAGTCGCCAGCCTTTTCTTTTTCCATTGGTAAAATCCCCTATTTTTCCTCCTGCTTCAGAGAGCTGAAATGTTTCAGTTGAAACTACCTATACCAAAAAAAAAAAAAAAAAAAAAAAAATCATGCCTCAGAAGACATCTGCATTCACAATTTCACCCTAAATAGTTGAAGTGGGGCAAAAGTTACAAAAAGTTGAAAACAGGACCTTGCCATGGGAAACACTGGACTCCTTTAATAATCAAAAATACTACAGGGTTGTTCAGGTTTCCTTTGGAAGATGGAGAATAATGATCCTTACTTCTTTTAGTAAAGCATTTTTAGACCTACTGGTGAAATATAATAAATTACTACTAGTGATATAATAAATACAATAAATTATTATCATCCTCATCATTACCACCAACCCCATCAATTATGATTATTAATATTATTTGAAAGAAAAGTTGGGCTTGTTCCCACACTGGATTTCCTAACAAGGACTCTATATGCCATGTCCCACACTTAAGAGCAGAGTCTCCCTTTCTGGCTGGGACGACAATCATGTCACAGTCAAGGGTTTGTCATGTGGGCAGCATTTGACGGACAGCTGAAGGTCCTGGAAATGTGGTTCAAAAATGATGTGTCAGAGAGTTGCACAGAATTCACCCTATGAGTTTAAATCACCTGATGACCTAACATAGTCCTGTTAATCCATCACAACTCAAGAAAAGAAAAATATATATATATATAAAATGTATATTTATTATGGATATGGATGTGGATATGGATATGGCTATAGATATAGATAGATATGGATATGCATATAGATATGCATATGGGTATGGAGATACAGATGGAGATATAGATATACATATGGATATAGATACATTTTTCCCAAACCTCAAGGCAGAGCCTTGCAAATCCCGAGCCCTGGAGGAGGTGGCGCGCCGAGGGCTTATTTTCAGGAAGGACAGCCAGCTCCCTCCCGGAGCAGGCTTGTACCTGCTGGGCAGTGATAAGTAAGATTGACAGCTCCACAGACGGCTTCTCCTGCTTAACAGAGGACTTGGAGAGAGGAAAAGGCAGAAAGAGTGCGATGGGACACCTAAGTGTTTACAGAAAGGGGAAGTCAAACCTTTTTAGTCACACGCACTGATTTGCTATAGAAAATCAAGGAGGTAATAGCCCAGTGAGAGATAGCATGGCTCGGAAACTCCTTCCTGCCCCGTTGTTCCTGGCAGCTGGTCACAGCATGGACATGTGCACCAGTGCAAAACAGGCATGAGCTGGTCTTTCTGCGTGGCAGCACTTCGAGCACCCCTCTGTGCTGGTGCAAATGACTGTGCTGGGTGCAGGCAATAGCAAATCCTGCCCCTCTATCTATTCTGATATCTTTAATACATGCCAATGAAGACTTCAAACACCACCACTGCATTTCTGCTGTAAAGAAACTTAAAAGTGGGTGCAAACAATAGAGCAGTGGAGAGCACCTTGAGAGCTAACACTCAATGGTGTATAGATTATTAACAAGCATGTCTTACGATGTTTCCAGCCAAGCTGATTTAGAGATTTTCATTTTTGCGATTACACAGACTCCTTACTTTATCATACTTTTAAATTTTGCAAAATGCAGCAAAACTTCTAAAGTCCACATTTCTTGACATTGTCGTCAGTTTATTTCCATCAGACTAACTGCTGAATATTATGAAATAGCTCTGGAATGCTGGACATAAAGGGAGATTTCCTTTTCTTCCTCTTCAGCTGAAATATCTTTTGGCAATAAATTCCCACCGGAAATGTGCTTTCCCTGATTCCCCGACTTAATTAGCTCAAACAATGTAAGATATGTAACACTGACCACCATGGGAAACCTGATAACAAAGAACAGTGATACAATACAAGCCTTTCAAACACATGCAGTCAGTACTGTACTGAGACAAAAGTAAACTGAGTGCAGTGTCAGGTCTTTTCTTCTCTCTCTGCTGCAGAAGACACTAGCATTACAGTGAGACGAGTAAGACTCTGCCATGTTTTTCTCCAGTAATGATCTAAAATGGCCAATTACTCTGTAGCAAGCAGATCATGCATTAGTATTTCCATCAAGGAGGAGGAAGCAACTAATCCTGGGCAGCAAGGCACTCAGAGAGCATGCGCTGTTATTTCCATAGAGAACATGATGAGAAAACTGACCCACAGTTTCATTTATGAAGATCTATGTGGCAATGAGCACTGCTCCCAGTCAACAAGACTGCATGGCCTCATGGGCTGCTTTTCTAAGAGAGCTTTGTTTCCTCAGCATTTCTTTCCTCTGGTGTCTCCTATGCAGGGTTTCTTTCCTCTCCTGCCCCTCTGCCACCCCTGAGTGCCTGCTCCCACCCCATCCTCCAGCGATGGTGCTATCACCTGGTTTTGGGCTGCTGGACAGTGAGCCAGAAGGATGTGCTGACTCAGCATGAAAACAGCCCTTTTCTGCTTGCCTTTCCTTGCTGTGTTGCTGTTAGCCAGGTGGGCTCCCCTGTGCTGGCCCCTGCTCGGCCTCGGGGTGCACTGCAAAACTGAAGAATGGGTGGAGGACTCAGAGCTGCATAAGCCAGTAGCATCACTGGTGGTGGTAGCAGCGAGAAATGCCATCTCTTCAGCAGACCAGCAAAAACCAGCACATGCTGGAGACCCCACTCAGGTCAGAACAAAATTAATGTGCAACTGGCATCCAGACTGGCATTCACAGTTTCTGTGGTTTGACTGTACATTACAGGTCCTCCCATCTTGATATTGTTAAAGATGCAAGAGGAGAGAAGACGCAACAGGCTTTTGCCTGTTTTTCCATATGTGTTTTATAATTTTTAGGTTTTATATATATTTATAGGTTTTCTTTCTCTTATACCTGCATTAGAAACTTGAGTCTTAGCTCTTCTATTCCCCAAAACACTCTGTGGATACCAGAGAACTGGTATTATAGGTATGGTATGATTATAATGTCACAGGGGCACAGGTAGCGAAGTGCAAGAAAACACAGTTAGAAGCAAGGATTTCTTAGTCAGAACATTTATAGTTTGCTGCTTCTTTTCGTTTTGTCATTACCTGTTCAACTCAAATGCCTCGCAGGAGAATGGCGAAATGTCTCTGGCCAGGTCCACCTGGCAGAGCCTTGTTGACTCATCAGCGACCATCAGAGACACGAAAGCCGACTTCCCTCTGTGCCTGGGCCAGACACACTGCGGTGTCGTACTTTACTGGCTCAACTTGTTTTGCTCACACGTGGGGCCTGGACTGTGGTGCTAAATTGTGCACTGAGTTGTGCAGCGGTGCACTGCTGCTAAACTGTGTAGGCCCTACCAGTGGAGCCTTTCCAGTGCATAGCTGGCCCTCCAAAAAGGTGAGAAAGCCCTGAATCCAAAAAAATTCCCCTAAGAAGGCTTCTAGACAAAACAAAGAAACTGTAATGAAACCAGTTCAGGTTTAATTATCTGCATATTTCTAACATAATATCAAATGGAGTTAAGAAAACCCAACAGCAGTCTCTTGGGCTTTCTTTGTACGTCATGAAGAACTGAAAGGTCACAGGCTCACTTTTCTTCTGGGGGTCGCCTTTGATGCGCAGGTGTCGTCAGTGTACCATAGGCCCCACATAGCGGGTCCTGTTTGATCTGAGTCCGTAGGTGGCTAGCTCTTTTTGGCATCTCTGGTTATCACCTTTGTATTACAAGGCCAGTCGCGATCTGACTGATCTATGTTAAACAAATTAGATTCATCCCTCTGGCTCTGATAAAACTCAAGTGTAGCCCTCAGCTGGGTAAAGGGCAGACACTCCAGATTTATTTTTATTAATGTAATTATAGAGAGCTGAGTATTGAAATGGCCAACTCATGCTGTAGGCAAAATAAATAAATGTTTCTTTGGTGATCAGCACATCACATTTTTTTTTAACTATAGCCTGCAGGCTAACTCTAGACCATACCTAGGTAAGGTGGAAGTCTGAGTTCTGAGAGACAGGAAATGTCGCTGATCTCTCAATATGTCAAAGTGACGGACTCTACAGAGTTATACACCAAACATGAAATCGCAGTTCCACCAAAGTCATTTGTGCCACTGACTTCAGTAGAGTCAGGACTTCAAGCTGTGCCTGTATGTGTGTTTCTGTGTGCATGCAATGATATAAGAAGCATAAGAAAAGAAAAAGAAATATGAGGAGCATACAGAAGATTACAAAATCTACTCTGTTGATCATGGCTGCTGGACGGTCACACATGTCCCACATCTGGTTCTCCAAATTAGTCCCATACATGGTTGCAGTGTCACTTATAAAAAGTTTGCCCCATTCAAGGAGTCAGACAGAGCTGTTATTAAATATTATTTGCTAGATACAGCTGCGCTTAATTTCTCACTACATATTCCTTGGCTTCTGCAAAGATTTTGAAGATGTCACTATTATCACAGCAAGCTCTGGAAACAAAACTTGCATGAGAGAATACAGATGCAGACCTCCTTTTTCAGCCACTTTTCCATGAAGGTAGCCATGTACAATACCAGTAGTGTCACACCAAAACTCTGGGTTTTATGCACATTTTCTTTGTTTTGCATTCAGAAGGGATAACAGTCTTCTTGGGATTTGGGTCTGATTGTTCACTCTTTTCTCACAAAGAGCTCCCTCGGGGCTCTAGCGGAAGTTGGTTTTTAACTTCTTCCTCTAGGCATCTGGAGATCTGCCACCAAGCCTCTGCCTTTGGGTGATACGGTCTCCCATTTAATGGCAATCTACCCCCAAACACCCCACTTCAGGCACTGAGGTACCGCTTTTCCTGGGAAAATCATTGCTACACTGCCACGCAGCAGTTGTGCATGAGCGGTGACTCTGCTGTAGGATGCATCAGATCCATTGGGCATGCAGCAGATGGTTGAAAGTCTCCTGCACAGTGAGTCCTCTGCATCCTGTTGCTCACATATCGGTTGGCTCTGTACCTTGAGGTCAGCGAGTTCGTCTGCATCTGGTGTGTCTGAAGCAGCTGAAATAGCTAACCTTCCAAATCACCACAAAGCACTCTGTCATTGTCACCCAGCCTTCCTGGTTTTTGGCTTGTTGACTCAACAAAACCAAGAAACCTTGGGTTTCATTGGCTCAAGTTCACTTAAGCAGGCCTCTCCAGAAAGCCAATTTGGGAACATAACAAAACACAAGCCAGGAAAAGTGGCAGAACTCAATACAGTTCTGCCAACGTAACAGAAATGTGCAGAGGGCAATTGCATCTCCACCTGTTCCAGGTGGTTGCACAAAATGGAGAAGTGTCAAGGAAGACTTTGGACACCTGCAGAGGTTATGGTAAAAAAAAGGTGATAAATGAGTTCCTAAACTAATGATCAGATGTCAATACTTAGCCACTGAAATAAGTGATCTGATTCTGAGTTCAAAGGAATTCCAATCATTTTCTTCTTGAAGTGACATGTTAAGCAATTGGCTGAAGGAAGACAAACTCTTTGAGTCATTTTAACTGATGTGTTATTGGGAAAACTACAATATTCCAGTACTTCAGGAGTTACTATCTTAAATTTACAGCGAGTAGTCAAAATGAAGAGCTGCTACAGACTTACAAATAGCCCTTTTAGAGATGCACATGCTTCTTTGGTGGAATACTTTTGATCTTTATCTACTTTGCAGCCAGAATAAGCAAATGGCTGGCTGGCAAAATCCAGAGAGCACTTAACTTACTCAGTAGCTGCTTCTCTGGTTGTAGTATTGCTGCTGAATGAGACAGTGATTGGTGCAGTTAGCAAAGATGGCTCTCCAAAACCTAAGTGCCTAGTCAATTCTTTTCTTTCTTTTTCTTGTTTTCCAAAGGGAATCCTAAGTCTTCATGTGAGCTAACTCTGGGTATAAGATAGCATGGCCTTTTCTTCAAGTTCAAAGAGCTTATCCTGTCCTTATAAGACTATGTCCTGTCCCTAGGTGAGCACTGAGCCCTAAGTCAAGAGATGGCCAAACAAAACACCCAAGAACACCGAATGACTGATTCCACTGGCATCCCATGGAGTCAGTCCAAAGCCTCTGGTCTGGGCTACAAAGTCTGTGGCTCAGGTCCATGTTATATATACATATATGTTTGTATAACTATTTTCTGTTACTGCTATCTAACATGGCTTTTAATAAGACATGTTAGTAAGCCTTTCACTCTGAAGGACAATTGATTGCCACAGAAATTATTTTTAATGCGTTCACTTTGTAAGTACCCATCTCCAGGTAAATCCAGGACTTCATCCACATTGCTAACAGTCATATTTTCAAAATTAAGTCTTTTCTCATGCATGAGGAGAAATACAATCTGCCTCGCACCATGCTACAAAAACTGAAGCTATATGACAGATGCCAGCCCCACACATTCGTCTGTGAAGCCTTTGTTCAGGAAAAAATGTAAGCACTTGCTTACCTCCCTTGGACTGTCTTTAAACTTGAGCATGTGCTTAAAATCCTCTGCACCATCAGATTATTGCAGGTCAAAGTAATAAATAAGGAAAGCAGTCACAGAGCAGTACTGAACTAACAAGTCTTATACATCACACTAATAACTTTGGTAGCTCACCTAGGACTTGACTGATTTAATTTAACTGATGAACCAAATCTTATGCTCCTCTCCATCAGCTGTCATTTTGACCAATACTCAGTCCCAAGTTACTGATAAGAAAAACTGAAGAATAGAGCTGCTGAGAATTAGTGCCCTGGGTCTGTAAGGTGCTCCCTGCAAGTAGATGCTAAACCCCAACTACAGCTCAGCATGGATTGAAAGATCTGCCTGTGCAAGCTCCACTTTCCCAGATAAAATCTGAAATCACTGCAGGAGTCACTGCCTTATGGTACTATACTGATGTCAGCCAGCTACAAAAGCAGACAGTAACTTTAAATAAAATAGGGGCCTCATTCACATTTATTGAGTAAATGTTGTTATTGCCTCCCAGCAGTTTGTTACCACCCGTCTGCTGGGCGACAATCTCCTGACAACAAAGTCAACAGGAGGGAACTGGTGTCTGAGTCTCAGCCATTATAATTTAGGCACTGCACACTCTAGCATCTCAGCACTACCCCTCCCTTCTTGGTGGCTTGAACCAATATGCAAGATACAAACTGGAGTAGCTGAGGTGTAGGTACATGCTCCCACCTATTGCTTCTGTCCCAGAAGAGCTACTCTTCTAATGTCACAGTGCCCTAGTTTTAATCCAGTAAAATATACACGAGAGGCAAATGTAGAAGTCCATAGCGTTGAACACCCAGCCACTGCTACCTACTAAAGAATAAAAGTGAGTGTCTTTGGGCTCTACAGCAGTGCTCAGCAAGTTGCTTTGCTCTCCTCCCAGCTGGGAAACCAAAGTCCCCTGGGACACCCTGCCAAGCTCTGGATGCAGAAGTGCCTTTCCCCTCTCTGACCCTCCTGCCAGGTGCTCCCAAGCCCTCAACCAGCCACAACGTCCAGAGCAGCACACATCTGCATTCCCAAGCCGCATGCTTGCTCTCTACAGAGAGTTTTGCCACCTGCTTTAAAAAGTGCAAACTCAGGCCAAGTGCTCCACACTTATGGTCCAAAACCATATCTTATAATGATGCTGCCGTTCCTTTTGGAGCCATTACTACAGAACAGTGCAGAGTGCTTTTACTGTGGAACTAAAACATTATAGCAGGGATCTGACATTTGGATTTTATATGTTCTTTCCATTTCCCCAGATCAAGCTTAGATTTTTATTTTATTATTACAGTTTTATTATTACAGTCTATTTTTTATTATTGGTGTTAATTATTGTTTAGCTCTATAGATTATTAGGTTCATTACTGCTTGAAAACTTCCATGTTGGATCTGGTCAGGATAAGTATCAAAAGATTTGGATACTTTTCCAAAAGTTTTGAATATGCAAAATTGTCTATATTCCTGGAAAGGAATGGAATTTAGCACATGAAAGAGGAAGAATCAAACAAAGTAGAGCAAATTAAAGGACAGAGTCTTGTACCTCCCATCTCTGGGAAGATTTCCTTAAAAATGAGACAGAGCATCCTAGAGAGTCTGTTTCTGCATTATCTTGGCATTTGTTGTGCTAATTTAAAGGGCTTGTGTTGTATCATTACTCTTTATTATCAAGCTTTCTATAATGGTCACTGTTATGTATCTCAAGCTATGTGAGCTAATTAAGTCAGGAGCTGCCATTTTTGGAGTGATATAACAGATTATTCCCACAATTGCTTTCCCACAGTATTTCATCATCTCAGATTCTGATTGTACTTGGGAAAAAGAAAAGTACATTCATTTTTGAAACCAGGTCTAGTTTAAATCTTTACCCACATGTCTGTGGGTATTCTTCTCTATAGAAAGAGCTGGGGGGGGGGGGGGGAATGTTGTTGGGAATCTTAGTATAAAATACCTGTGGATGGCCAACACTTTTCATCATTTAACTCTCCTGGGAAGAAATCCAACTGACAGTGTTGAAAAAGCCATCGACTGCAGCTGGGTCCGTGTCCCTCACAGCCGGCAAGTGCCTGTGCACAGCCTTTCCAGCTCCGCTCCCCCCCGCTCCCGCAACAGCGCTTCCCAGGGAAGCTGCGGAAAGGGGGCAGCCAGGGTCCCCACGGAGGGCTGCTGGGAGGCAGGAGGCTGCTCCCCTCCTTTGCCTTGGGTGGGGGTTGAGTTGGGCTCAGTCAGGTCACGTCAGGGCCAGGCAAGCCCGTATGCTGGCTTGGACCAGAGAAGAGCATGGAGGGGGCCTGTGGCAAAGAAAAATAAGTCTTTGGGTATCTGCACACATTTGGTGTTGAGTTTCTTTAAAGATGGAGGGGACAGGACAAACTGTATCAATGAAGAAAGGTGGCTTGTCCTGAACAACGAAATTTTATGGTGAAATCACCCTGTCAATCTGAGGGAAAAAAAAAAAGGCTGGCAATTAAAAATCATTTCACACAAAACCACACTTTTTGGTGAATACAGTTTTTGTCAAAACTTTTCCAAGGTCTAGTATAACCTAACAGTAACTATATAATTTCCGTGTAAGTTCTGGATTTGTTTCAGTTATTTCTTCATAGCAATACCAAATAATTTACAACACCATCCACCAAAGTACAGATGTTTATTTCCCAGATTGCTAGGGAAGAACTGATATTAGCCGTTTCAAGAATCCCATACCTTTTCCTGTTTTTTTGTTTTTCCCATGTTCGATTATTAATACTGAATGTTCCCTACCAAGTGAGGCGTACACAGAGATGATAAACAGTCATTGTGTGGTTTGCTTGCAGTCTGACACACTGTTAATTTGGTTGTCTGCTACAGGTGAATTTAAGTCCTTCCATCTTCATATAATGCCTTTGCATGGGAACTTAGGGCATGTATCAGCTTGATTACACGAGAAAAGGCAATCTAGGCCAATGAATTACCTTGAAATAGAAGAAACGCTGGTGCCAGGAACATCTATATCTTGTAAAATGGAACTGAAACTTGGGTTATTTATGTTGTGATATATCTAAGCAAAGCAGCAAACTGTGTTCAGTTTCACAAGGGCAAACTTGCAAGTCTTCCCTGGAGCACACTAAGTATAAATGAGTGCAGAATTTTTTTCCTGCATGACAGACACTTTCTTTTTCTGCAGTACTTTTGTAACCAACAACATCTGTGTGCCTTGGTTCAAGTTTTGCAAGAATCAGACCAAATTGCTTCACCCATCAGAGAACATATAATTCAACTGGACTCATTGTACAGTTTATATCAGTGGGAAATTCAGTTTAAAATATATTAGACATAGCATATCTTAATATAGTATCTTGAATTGTGAATGCATTGTAATTACTAGGCTACAATTTTCTCCCCAGTCCATCTTACAGCCATCCTAAAGAGGACTCCCATATTTTTTTTCCTTGAGACTTAATTGTTTTACACCATAAATATGCCATTTGGCTATGAATAAATGTTTTAGAAGGGCCTCTTTTCTGGATATTTAAGGAGAAGATTTCAATTTCTAAACAGTAAATATTAGTTAAAATATTTGATCTGAAATAATATATTGTATATTAAGCTGTAACAAATAAATCCCCATTTTTCTACTGTTGATAGCAGAAGGATGGAATTTAAATTCAGACATGTTGGTAATTGTCAATTCCTTCCTCCCCCTTGAAAATCAATGAAAATGAAATCCATAACTTATGATCCACATTTAGAGTTGTGCTTAATAGCTGATGACATGATATGACCTACGGGGAGAAAATAACAGAAAGACTCTCAACTTGAAAAAAATTCAAACCAAGACACATCTAGGGAAAATAATCCAAAACTCAGTTATTCCTCAGAAGGGAAAATGGGGAAAGTAATGCTAAAGAAGCCTGAGGGTGATAGTAGAGAGTGAATGAAATGTGACTGAGCAAAAAAAAATAGAAAGGGAAATTTTGGGCTGTATATTCAAAGATATCACCTCCTGGAAAAGGGAAAGAAAGGTTCCACTCCACATGGCTTTGGTGTGACCACACTAGGAATACTAAATTCGCTTCTGGGTAGCTTATTAGCATCTAAAAGAGCAGCTTCAGTGGAGAGCAACAATAATGTCTAAGGGATTGTCTGCGCTGACTTTTAAGGGAAGATTAAAACAGTTTAGGGGTGGATTGGAGCACCTTTTATTCCCACAGAGTAGTGCTTAGTTCTTATGTTGTCCTTTTCTCCTATTTTGAAAGGGCCACTTACAAGCAAAATATTATGGGCAAGTGTGTAAAAGTCTGGCCCTAAAGATATATTTATCGGCTAAGCAATGAACATAGGAAGTTCCAAAAGACATCTATATATGTCGGAAGGGTTATTAACACCAGTGGGCATAACTAGTAATAGGATGGTATTTTTAAAGGCAAAAATGTAAAAGAAAATGAAAACTTATTGACAGGTCTGTTAGAGTATTGACTACTCTCATAAATGAAGTGATGTATCACGATGTATTTAAAATTACATGGGCAAAACACAAGTGATTGTACTTAAGAGAGCAATCCTGCACTGATCAGAAGATGGACTAGATGGCTTAGTGGGTCTCTCTTATTTCTACTTCCACTGACTTAGAAACTTAAATGAGAGACAGTAAGTTACAAGACAACCTGGCAATAAATACGCACCACTTGTCTAATGCATTATTTGGCCCAAGCCCAGATAATTCCTGAAGTACACCTCAGGGCCTCATAATGACTCCAATGCTAAATATCTTACAGTCCCACCTGTCTGGGGCACACATTACACAGTATAAACAAGAAATCAGTCAGTAATCCTGAACCACAGTTTCTAATGGCAGTGCTGGGGAGACTCTTTAGATCTGCTAGAAATATTTTTTACATCACCAGCCTTATGCTGGGTTTAAATTTATTAAAATCTAATGGGACTGTTGCTTTCTTGGCTGTGCCCCCTTCACGTTGCTCCTTCCCCTTCCTCCTTACACAGTTCCCTTCAGGAGACAAATAATTGTCACTTTAGTCAGGGAAAGGTGTTCAGATGCTTTCACAAATGAATCAGTCACTCTTTGATATTACAGCTATATGATAGTGATAGTACGTATTGGCCAAGCAGGGCTCCTCCTCTGACCCCCAGGGTCCAACTGCACCCTGTCATCATGCTCATTGCCTCTCCCAAGATGCTCTCTCTTGTCCAGGGCTCAATGTGCTTTGTGAACCCCTTCTGCATTTTGGCAGAATGTTTTATTTTCCCTTCATAGGTCATTAAATCTCTATTGATTTCAAGCAGGTGGTTCTCCACACTACGTAGACATTGTTATAATGAATGATACGGGATGCGAGTTGGTTCAGCTCCCCATCCAGTGTATTTAGCAGCACTTTGCAGATGGCTGAATTTTGAGTATGTGTCCTCCAGTACGTTTCTTCTGTTGGTCTTGTAGCGATCCCTATGTGATGACAGCTAGTTCCCCAATAGCAGTTCTGCTTTTCTCCAAAGCTGGGCATGGCTAATTTCCTTAGCCTGGGCTGTCCCTAGAAGAAGAAATTTCATATTTGGTCGTTCTCCCTCTTCTCAGTGCAAATTCACTAGGAAACCCCACCCACCACAGCAAAAACCACATCCATATTAAATCACCTCCTTCCAACATGGGTTAGGAAAAAAAGGTGATAGATTCTCTTGCTTATTTTTTTAAACACTTTAAGACAACACGGTAGTGCCTCTCAGCTGTGAAATTACATATACCGAGAAACTTTGCTTCCCTGAAGAGGAAGGTCCTCCCTGTGAAATGACATCATGCAGTGAGTTTCTTTTCCCCCAGCCCTTTCTGCAGTAAATAACTTGTTGTCACTGCAGCCACTCAGAAATGCTGGCCCCAGATAGCGTCAGCCCTAGCTGGCATCATTCTTCAGTGATGACCATGAAAGATCAGAGATCTAAACAAATCTGGATCAGGATTTCTCCAGGTCGCCCAACCTGCAACAACATGAGAAGAAGAGTTTCCATGCTTTCTTTTTTCATCGGGGACATCTGCAAATGTTTGTGTTTCCCCTTACCAAATGCATATTCAGTATAAAAGATGGTCACAACTTTGCTGGCATTCCTCCTTACCTATTTCTATCATATTTTCTCTCCCTTTCATTGTCTTCCCAATATAAAATATTCTTAATATTTACTTGTATAAAGCCAAGAATGGACAAGCTGCTTTATAAGGAGTGATGCAGAAAACTCTTTCCCTCAACAATGTGTATTTCTGCCATATTCATTTTACCTCTTTCCTTTTTCATATTCTTCTTATTCTCACTTACCAAACACAGTTTACACAATGATAGTCAAACAGTGCACAAAGAAAACAGGATAAGCATGGAGAAAGAAAAAGGGGAAGAGGCAGAAGAAAAGCAGGAATTTTCTTCTGAGATACTTATTAAAGTAAAGGCTGTGGGAATAGAAACATAATGCCCTGATTCCACCCCAAAAAAGCAGATCTTCCTTTCAAAACAACCGCAATCGAACCAAAGACAGCCATGGATTTCTGTGGCAGAAATTCTGGAATCTCTGACAATCTCCATAGATACAGAAATGTGCAGAACCAGGAGGAGAAGGAAGAATAAAATTCAGATTAACAGTGTATCTTCTGAGCTAAAAAACCCACAGCAGAAAGCAGAGATGAGCTACTAACTTGGTCCATCGACTAGGGAAGAGGGTGGCAGTTGTCATTTTGCAGACAACAGTAGATCTCTTGCTGCCTTGGATATTAGACTCTCCTCCATAGTGAGACTTGTGCCCAGCATAATGGGTTATCCTTGAAAAAGAGATCTTTTCCATGGAGCTCTGTGGGCATCTGATCACCCCTTCAAAGAGGCTTACTGTGAATTTTCATTACCATTTGGACAGACACCAAAATTATGCAGACCAGACCTTAGTTTAATATTGCATTAAGGTATGTGTGCTGGCATGAGATCATCCTGTGACAAATATTACATCATCCTTTTAACTAGTAATGCTTTGAATGTATATATTTCACTAGGCAACAGACTGATGGGATGTCTGACCTTTTAAAGTGACACAGTATTTACCAGCTTTGTTATCTGAGAGTGCTACAAAGGCAGTGAGCCCTACAAATGTGAGATTGGAAAGCTCCACGTTCACTTCAAGAGGTTTTCTATGTAGCTGATACACACACACACACACACACACACACACACACACATGCATATACACATAAAATTACACACACAAGCATATGACAGAGAGGGAATACCCACATATAAAATGTTTATAAGTATTTCTCTCTCATGCCCATCCTCAGCGTGTGGGAGCGCCAGAAACTCATCATGACATTCCAGACTGGAATGACACAAGGAAGAAATACATTGCACTTATGGAAATCATTCATCTTCCATGTCTGGGAACTTCTTGAATATAAATAATATTTTCATTTAAAAATTTCAAAGCACTGTCACAAGAATGGGTGAGAATCATTATCTTCATTTGACAGTTGGAGAAACAAAGAACAGACTGTTTTAAGAAGCAGTCTAAGGTCACATGGAGTAAATGAAGTCAAACCTCATTTCTCGAGCCTGACTTTGCCTTGAGAGAACATATGAGATAGCACACCACACACAACTTTATCAGCTGAAACTCTTCAGCATATACGCTAATAGCATTTGCAACCTTGAGTCTTCATAGATCAGGACTGAGGTTCCAAATGATCAACGGATTTGTCTGAAATTCATAAAACTGCAAAAAATCCCAAATAAATAGACTTGTGTTTCTTCTATTTACCTTCTGTTATCTGAGCCTTTGGGGCCCATTAAGCTAACATTTTCATTTTTTTCCACCACTGAAAGATCCAGATACCTTTCCTTAAAAAAAAAAAAAAGAAAGAAAGAAAGAAAGAAAGAAAGAAAGAAAGAAAGAAAAGGAAAAGAAGAGGAAGAAAGGTTCAAACGATCACTGTTCCAGGAGATAATTTTTTCAAACAATACTAAATATTGTGAGAAAAATCAGGAGTGTTGGAAACAAAAAAACAGAGACCATACCTATTTCTGGCACATGCTGAATACTGTTCTCTTTAGAAAACGATCTCCTCCCTCCCCCACGAAAATGTCTTACTTTCTGAGGTGCAGCAGTTCCTGGTAACATCTGAGCCTGGTAAATGTTCATCAGTCCATACTTTCAGGTCCTCTGGATCTTTCCTAAGGCATGGCAGCTCAGAGCAGAGCTCGGACTGCGCTGAGGGAGTCTTGGGTCTTTCTGAGGCGTCTGAACCAGGCAACCAACGTGGCCAGAGCATAACAAGTCAGAGCAAGGCACACCTCAGCTCTCTTTTGCAATCAGAAGAATTGTTTTTTCCCCCAGGATAAGTCAATTCCTCCTGTTGGGGTTGGCAAGTGGGACCAACGATGCCACATGAAACAGAGCGCTGAGCCAGCCTGAACTCACTCCTCCTTTTCCAATTTGTTCAAGAAGATGCTGATGGGTAACTTTGCACCATGAAGCCTTACATCAGATACTGTTCAGCTGCACCCTTCTTACGTCGCGCCAGCTCAGCTATCAGCTGGCCTCCCACAGCCCACATAACGCCGGGATAAAAGCATAATGCTGGCAAAACCCCCCTACTGTGTGCACTGGCGAGTTCAGCAGGAATGGGATTGTGGGCCCAGGCCTGACGGGGATGAAATATGCACCGTGGGCGACCAGGCAGCACTCTGGTCCAGCATGAAGGGCCACAGGAGCACGGCCTGGGACACTCAAGCCCAGCCTCACTCCGCGGGCTGTGCAGGCGGGTGAGGTGAGATGCCTGAAGCTGGGTGGGATGAACATGCCCCTTCTCTCCTTGCCCTCCTTGGTGTCCTTGGTGCCCTGTGTCTTCAGTGACTCCCTTTAAGGAGGACTCGCTGGTCAGCAAAGAACCTGAGCCCTCCTACAGCAAATGATCATGTTAGCTCCCTGCCACTCGCAATTCCAGTCTGTTCAAAAAATATTTGAAACACTGTCCTTTAAAAATTTGTTTTATGAGGTTGGTAATGGTTTCACAGTTCATCTTGAGAGATAAGGTCTGATATTTTAGAAATTTCCCAACTCTGAAGTGGTGGTGTTTGGTTTAGGGCTTGGTCTTTTTCTGAAGGCCCATCTTTTTCAAATATCTACACATTAGACAATAGCTAGGGGCACTGATATTTGTTTTCCTTTTAAGTCAGAGGCACTATTTGCTTTTTCAGTTCCTCAGTTATTTTATCTCTTATTATGTTAAATCATTTTGAAAGCTGTATCTTCCATTTAAAAGTCATATCCCATTATCTAGGAAGGAATTTGAAAAGGTCAGTGTTAAAAGAAAAACAAGCTAAAACAACCCCAACACTCAAGCCTTCAACACTAACTAACCCATACAATATTGAAGGTTAATTACACTTTTAGAAAATGTGCAAGCAATACATGTTGCATGCTACTGATAAAATGACATTGCTTGTAATAAATTAAATTACAGCAGAACCTGACTGAGGCACTAATCACGGGCAAGCCACTGAAAAAAACTAATGTTTAGTGAGGCTGGGATTTCTTTCAGCTAATAAACAAAACAACATAGTGTATTTTGGTCCATGGCCTTTAACAATTACAGATCAGTTTTACTCATTCATAGTGTATTTCCATATACGTTGCAAAAATAACAGTCATAGGTATATGACCACACTGGAAACACTCTGGGTGGTCTCTGAAGAGTGTGAGTTAGCAATGTGGTATTTAGTAAACCTTTTCATGGGAAGCGCAAGATATCTCAATGTTTTCTTATTGCTCTGCCATGTCTGTTTGCATTTAGGTATTGGAACAGACACTGTATGTACTGGGGAGAAGCACACATAGGCATTCAAAACATGAAATAAAGTTAAATGTGTTCTCAAGTTTCCGTTTTTCTCTCAAACCCATGAAATTGCATGTTGGCCGAAGGTGTATATGTTGTAAAAGATGTACTCATTTGCTAGAGTGTGAAAAATAAAGTGTAGGTCATTACTGAATCTCGTTTTTAGAACAAAACATTTGAGTGTGTGCCCTGTATGGTCATGTTGTATGTTATGCTAATAAATAAATCTGATCTGAGAACTTGGTTCTTGTTTTTAAGCTAACATGTTGACAGACTCTGGTAAATGCAACTGCTCAGATTCCTTCATACTGCGACCCCTGGAAGTGTTACAAACACTTCCACAACAGTAAGCCTGAAGATGCAGCACCACACAGGATTCATATTGCTAACACATGAATGGGCTTTAATGTCTGCAGAGCCTTCAATCAGCTCCATAATATTCCTCTCAAAGAAAGACATGAAATGCATTTGACAGTATCACAGTTTCATTAGCTAAAACTTCCCTGGCATTGTTAGCTATATGGGACATGGCAGGAGGGAATGAAATGACATCCTCACCTTCAGAGGAAAATGCATATCTCACCTATTTGACTTTGTTTTCTCTGAGAATCCAAAAACCCAGACAAACAAAAATCCCGTATTTGAAAGAAATAGAAGGACTCAAAAAATAAAGAATAATTCTAATAAAGAATAGAAAACTTTGGTTTGGGTTGATAGACACACTGCATGGATAGCACATTATTAAAGGCTGTGTAAAGACATCTTCTTATGAACATCATGGGGGGCAAATGTCAGAGGTGCTCCCAGATACGTAATCACAACATGAACACAGTTCTCCACAACACTGAATCTGAAAGAGCAGGCAACACGGAGCCGTCACAATTTCAATTCAAGCTCTTAAAGATAAGGCATTAAAAATGTCTTAAACCAGACAATGCTGGCTCCCATTTCAGTTGATCAGTAAATTTATTCCAGCTGTTTGGGGTTGCAGCCCTGCCTGAATCCTACTGAAGAGCATCTGATGCATAAAAGCTTCACAGAGGCAGATCTGTCTGTGCCATGATTAAAACACACACACACACACACACACACACACACATCTTTGTTTGCCCTGTTCTGCAAAATAAAAATGCATATTCTTCCTTTGCATTCCTTTGAAACAGACTCCTCTTTAACCCCAACCTTTCAGTGGGTGCTCTTGTCACTACAAAACTGAAGGAAACACTGGAAGTTGGAGCACAGCTTTTAAGGGTTTCCAGGCAGCCTGCATCAGCCCAGAGCAAAGGAGGCTCTGGTAAGCTGTCTTCCATCTTCTCAACTATTCTTATCTCTAGTTCTGTTTCTAAGGTCACTAAAAACATACAGAAGTGATTATGCAGGAACTAGCTCTGAGGGATTATGCTATTTGTCAAAGTAATAACAGTGAATTCAATATGTGTAAATCTCTTCTCCCTGTGCAGTAGAGCTGTGCTCTGGAATACTAGTGGGATATTGATAGGAGTCATTTCCTAGGCAGCTTACCTTTAGGGGAATTTTGTGATTGATATAAAAAGAATCCCAAATTTTCTAAGAACCTATACGTAACAGGGGACTGTCCCATGGGCCCTTTTTGCTAAAAAACACAGCTGAGTTACTTAGCATTTTCATCAGTGACCTGGAAGAAAACACAAAATCCTCACTGATAAAGTTGTAGATGACACAGAGACTGGGGTAAACAAAGAAGACAGGTTTTTCATGCAGAATGAGCTCTTTGGCAAGCAAGCAATACATGTTTTAATACACCCCAGAACAGAGGTGTGAAGAAACTAAGAGTGTAGGAGATCATTACAGGATCAGGGACTCTACCCCACAAACCAATAAAGCTTTCTGGTCATGGCAAAAGCCGCATGAATACCTGTCCCTGAGGAGATGCAGTGGCCAAATGAGCAAATCTCTAAGACAAGAACAGGGAAATCTCAGGATACAGAGGCTACATTTTGGCACTGGTTCATTCAGTGAAGGCCTAAGCCCATCCATGAATCCTAGCAACCTTGCAGCCTCATTATGTGAAACCAATCTATATATTGGGTGTGACTCCACTTTGGGGGAACTGCCAGGGAGCAGAAAACTTGGGTCCATATGATGCTTTAGTGGTGAATGAACTTGCACCTACTAGCAGTGTGGGTGGGCTGGACAGCTGTGCACCTGATTTGGTTGTGACCAGCTAGCCCGTTGTCCTGGCCATTGTCTTCTAGGAACTCAGATGGGACGTAGGGGCTGCTGAATTTGGGCTGTCCCAACCAGGAACACCAGCCTCCCATGCCACAGTGTCCCAGAGGCCGCTACATGGATGTGTGGAGCCAGCCAGTGACCTGGGCAGCTTTAGCCCATCATGTCACCTGGCAGCTCAGGTACAGCGTAGATATAGCCACTTTGTCCCATTCTGGTGTCTGCAGCCAAGAAGGGCATCAATAAGCTGTAGAGTAGGGCAGGGTTGGAAAATGTGCCCTGTGGAATAATGAAAGGCTGACATTTTATCACAGAGAGAATGAAGAACTGGATCTGACAATCCGTAAGTGCCACCACAAGCAACAGAGCTTCAGACTGGGCTGTGCGGTACAGAAGACAGAGGTATAACAACACCAAGAAGTTGGAAGTTGAAACCGGACAAGTTCAGACTAGACACTGGAAGTGCTGATGCTTGACTACTAGAACAACCTCCCAAAGGCTTTGCTGGGTTCTCTGGCCCTGGCAACTTTTGAAATGAGATTAGGTATCTTTCTAAGGGAGGATCAGATAAGAGAAACACAGCAGTACCTGTGGCATATAACTCTGTGGAACAGACTCTGAACTTTCCTTTCTCTTCTATTTCTATTGAAAAAATGTCAAATAGTTAGGACCTCTCACAGGAACATCAGAGATGTTTTTGTTGACTTTCCTTCCAAACAGGATGTCTCAGAGGACAGTCACAGGCTATACAGGGTGAGATGCCAAAGGAATTCACCTCCCATGTTATCTTGTATCACCAGGGAAGATAAGGACTTAAGGCGGGCCTGAATGGAGAAGTTCAAGCCAGCTCTCCTCTCATTTAGACCAGAATAAATCCGTCAATTCACACCTAAACAAAGATTTGTCTTTTGCAAATCCTATTTGGAGGAGAGCCAAAGAGGCAGCTATCTGAGGTCCTTCTAGAACAGGAACGGTCATTTGGGGATGGTGATCCAACTGGCGCTCACCTAGCAACATTGGTTGGGGAAGGCAGCATACGGCAGGAATTTAGTTGTTGGTATGTGGGCCTATAAATAGGCTTTTGGAGAGCCTGGAAGCTCACACAGTTATTGTTTGTTATTTTAGAATGTTAATGTGGATTTCAAACTCATGACATACATGAGTGCTGGTGAAGACCTGTCTAGCCACACATGGGACAGGCAAGAAATTCAGGTTCTTCCATCCCACTCAGCTTTGCCACAGAAGAAAGACCAGCTCCTGGCAAGTTTTGGTCTTCAAGAACAATTTAGCCCCTGGGCTCCCTGATGGCCTACATCAACTCTGATGTCTACTTTGCGATACTGATATATGTATCCTTGAAATCATACTGATATTGGTCACTCATTTCTTTTTCCTTATTTTCCCCTTTACTGTTTAGAAAAAAGTTGTTGTACCACAAGAAAAGTAACAGATTGTCTAATGCTCACAGTGGCATTTACAGGATCTCCCACTATGCCTTTAGTTATCATTTCGTATTAGAACAGCTCAAAATTGATATTTTGGCAAAACATGGCTCTTTCATAGTCTCTTTATGCATCAGAAGAGGAGATTATCACTTTAGGGCTGTCAATTTCTAAAGATTATCATTTGTGTCTTCTTGACTCCTAGCAGGTTAATCCACCTTTCTGTGTCTCTTCCAAGCAGCATCCATCCAGAGCCCAAATGATTGAAAACAAGGCTATTTGTGAGGCTGGCTATCTGCAGATTCTGCTTTTTAATGTGAAATTTGTTCATATTAATTCTAGACAGGAGGAAAAAACAAGTTGTTTGGGGAAATATTTTTCATTTTATTTTTTATTACTTTTTATCATTAGAAACCAACATAAATTCTGGGCTGGATAAATCAGATGGAGCTGGTAATCATCAACACTGCATTAAAACACTGCATTAAAAAAAAAAAGTAAAATACTTCTTGTAAACAGCTGATTTAAAAACCAAAATACTAATAGGTTAGAGGCTGACAGAAATTATTAGCAATAAGCTCTTTCGCATAGAAATAGGCTTATTACCATGCATTTGCAGCAGCTGGCATGAGCCTGGCTTGCTGCCAGCAAACTGTGTCCTGCAAACACCATCTTTCCACTTGATCCTAGGAAAAACACCACCAAGACAGGGTTGAAGTCTCTTCTCAAATCCTGCGTAATATGCTCCCACTGACCCCTGCAAGAGTCATGTGCATGTGTGTAAAGAGTGTGGTCCTCAAAGGGAAAACAGCCAGTTTTGCTATTTCAGCTGGGAGACCTGCGAGCAAGGACTACGGGCTGCTTTTTAAAAGATGGGGGGTAGAAGGGTGGGGGGATGTTGTTTGTGTTTTGCTACATCGCTGAAAGCTAGTAGAGGCCACCCTGGAGGGAAAGAACAAATTAAACACAAATCACAGCCACATAAAGATCGTAGGTCAAATCAGATTTGTTAGGGTGTTTTTTTTAAATCAGCAGAAAATTACCCTGTGTGTGATGCATGACATAGTCTTCAGCTCCTGGGTCTGCCCACACTCCGATGTTGAAGCACGTTTGCGGTTTGCTGAGATCTAGTGTTGTTTGCTTGCTTTTTTTTGGTGAAGGACTTTTCCATATGATTACACTGTAAAAGTGTGCCATAGATTACACACTGCCTAACCAGGTTACAAGGAGAGTACACAGGCCCACATTTAGGAGAACATCCCTAATCCCAATAGGAACAGCTAGCCTTCAGATATTTTTGTTATTGACCTGGTTAAACATAGGGTTGGATCCTGCAGATGTCAAGGACATTCATTTCACTGGGCGAGGAAGATGCTCATACTTAAAACAAAAACTAAAGCAAGAGAAGCCCAAACATTCGGTGCTTTGCAGGATTGGGCGTCAGGTGTGGAAAGCAGATTGTAAACGTGATGTTAACAACATGGTATTTTAACGAGTCCAGTGATTCCTGCACTTATTCTAAAAGGCTAAATTATGTAAGATTTTGTCAACTCTTCAGTTTAATGGTGATGAAAAATACTGACTATAAAGGAGGTGAATGAAATGGCCTGTGAGCCTTTATGGGTAACACAAAAATCACTGTTGAAACAACGATCTCCTTATAGTTGAAAACATCGACCTTTGCCGAAGAAATTCAGAACTCTTGAGCACAGCGCTCGCTGCTTAGTCCAATTTCAAGTCAATCGAAGGAAGCGAAATACAAAGGCAAAGGTCATATTGACTTAGTATAACAATCTTAATGAATCTGGCCCTCTGTTTTGCAGTTCCAGTGCAAATATGAACTCAGCGGCTTGTTGCCTTCCTCTCAGCGTGCTGCTGCAAAACACACAGGTAAAGGGAATAAGCTTTTGCTCTGCCTGATTCCCGAACAGCACTATGTTCCTGTTTAAATAGAGGCTGAAAAACAACCTTTTTTATTTTTAGCAACAGCATTTTCCAAAAGGAGCTGTTGTTGACAAGAAAAGCCACTCATATTTGAATATGAAACATTTCCAGCACTTTAACTGTGAGGGGAAAGGTAAGCAATTCCTGGCCAAAGCATTTGGGAGTCACAATCAGTAAGGAAGACACCATGAAGGTTTTCTGGATGGAAACATTTCTTTCTTTCCCAAAAGCATTCATCCTGTGCAAAACCAGAGTATTTATTTGTATTACTTTAGCTTGTAGCTGAACCATGGACCGGCACCCGGCAGAGTAAGGTACTGTACAAACGCAGAACAAAAATACAAGCTCATAAGCTACGAAAAGAGATAACAGATGGATGCAGACAGAGAGCAGGAGGAATACAAGGGAACAAGGTGACATTATAATATCGGAGTCCCCATTTCAGAAAAAAACAATGAAAGGCACCATGACAAGATTTTTTTGTTTGTATTTTTTTAAAGCTGCTGCTCCCTCCCTCAGTCCCAATCCTGCCACGATGCCTAGATGAAATAAAACAACATGATAATATTGGCTGAGTAGCACTGGCAGCCAAGGACAGAAGCCTAGTGAAAGACAAATGGTTAAACTTTTCTAAGTAGTTACAAACCACCAAAAACAGGTCTTAAAATGGGAAGTGTCAGGCAAGCCCTTAATAACAGGTAGTATAACCAGCCCCACCTATAATTACCACACTCCTCTCCCCACCCTCGGCATGTCACTCGTTTCCATCAGCCACAGGCTTTGCAGAGCACGGACGGTGCCTGCGCAGTGTCTGCACACTATCGCGCAGGAATGGTGTGACATTTCTGCCTGAACTTCGTAGGAGTTGGTGCGATATAAGTATTAAATAACAACAGCATAAATAATAGCAGTAATAAGGAAGCAGGAGATTCAGCTCTGCCTACATCTAGCGATGCTGATGCATCATATCCACAGAACAGACTGACGCAACCTTAAAAGACTGCAGGTAGAGGGAATAATGTATTGAAAGGAATACATTTACTGTACATCACAGAGTCCCCATTAGTAGATTTTTATGATCACATTACTATGTGCTTTGTCTTCAAACGGAGACTTCTCTGGCTTTTTCCACCCATAAGCAAGAAAAAGTACTTGCCATACTCATCATCAGTCTCTTGGTTCAGATTTTCTCTCTGATGTACAGCTGCTTCACTTTGGTTCTCGGTTCCAATAAGATGTATTTTTGTCACCTTTTCTGTAACAATATTCCCTTATACTCCTGAAACCAGACAACAGTCAAGGATATTACTGAGTCTGAGACTGGTGTGTACTTTGAAATGTTTTAGATGTGTAGAAATCATTGAATATTATTGTTTTGGCATTATTTTGTACATTTACTACCATTTGGGTTAGAGCATATTTTTAAATTGTATCAGTGCTTAATAATCAGCCTTATATATTCTTTTCAAACTATTTGCTTTGATTATCTGGGGGGTTCAATGACTGTACAAATCATATGGAAACTTCTGTGCTTGCTGTTTGGGCATGCGGTGCTTTTTAAACATCTGATTAATGAGCGAGAAAGAGTAAAAAATAAGGAATATATGGGATGAAGTTTCAAGTAAATAAAGGTTTGTGAAACAAATTAGGAGAGCTTTTCAGAGACTTACTGCCTCAATGAACAAACTGCTGTGTATTCTAATATCACAAATCACAGTAAACCAAGCATGGTGCTTTGATTTGTGAAAATATGCAAGAATATTCTTTTAACTATCTGATCAGTTCTATACCAAGCTCTCATGCTATGAAAAGGTCAGAATCCAAAAGGGTTAAGTATTGACTGACCAGAGGATGAAAGGAAAGGCAACACTACGTAGGTGTACAAGGGTCTTGAGGGACATTCCTAAAAGTCAGTATCAGTTTTTACATTTCTTGTACAGGACCAGATATGAATTTCAAATAGTGAATACATTCAGGTAGTCTTTACTTTTCAGAAATGTGAAACTCATATTTAACTGTGTCTGTGCCAAAAGCTTTTCTTTCTTTCTTTCTTTTTTTTTTTTTTTTTTTGCTCAAGCCTTCATGCCAAAAATTCCGTATTTTTACTCCTTCTCACCCATTTTTAAGCTGTTTAGAAAGGCACTCTCCCTCCACTCTCCCCTTCTCCAGTCTGTGACCCTGCAATTTGTACAGTCACTCGCTGAATAATGAAACCGAAGCATTTACAAAGGAAAACACAAGGATGAAACTTGTTATCCAGAGCTGACAATATGTTAGAAGCAAATAGGTTTGAAAGCAAATAAAACCCCAGGTGCTGGCTATTTCCAGGACCACAAAAAATACCTTGCATCCCAAATGCAATGGCTGAAGGCAAGGGGTTAGCAAGCTACACAGCAAGCTGCATGAGCCCCTTGGTGCGGCTATGACAGAGCCACCGAGGGACCACTGCCCTGCTACAAGACCCTCCAAGGTGGCAGTGGCAGGAGGGGAGGATCACAGGGCGAGGGGGTGAATGGAAAAAGCAATTTGTGCTCCACTCGCCTTTTTTTAGGGGCAGTATGTTTCGGGAAGAGAGAGTCTGCTGGCAACCTGATCCTCCCTCCGGCTGCAGAGATCTTCAAAGGAGACAGGGCTGGCAGCTGACGTCCCCCTTCTCCGGCTGTTTTTTTTCCCCATCTCCACTGCAGATCCCTCCCCCGGCAGAACTCCGGATCGGCTCCTGCTTCCTTCCGCAGCAGGGGCTCGAGCGCATTCAAGGCCCTGCGCCCTGTGTGCCACGTCAGACTCGAACCCCGAGGCCTTGCCACATCACCAACGCAGGAGAACCGCACCACTGGGCAGTGGTGTTAATTCGCTTCAAAAAAATAATAATTCGAGGAGCTGTGTGGCTTCAAAATGGGAGCAGCAACCGGAGGGTAGGGAAAGGCAATGGCAAACGCAGCAACTTTGGGAGGGTAAAGGCAGTATTACTAGAAGGAAATAGCTGCCAGCCCAGCCTTCTCGCCCAGGGCTTCAGGGAAATAGCAGTAGCTGGCCCTGTAATATTGCACATGCAACGGGCCCCTGTACAGGTATGAATAAATCTGTCGGCAAGGACCCTTCTCCCCTTCTGTTTCTAGAAGCCTCGGTCCCCAGGACGAACCACTTCGTCCAAAGACACTTTGCTACCGTCCCTCACTGCGCTGGAGGTAATCCCATGTGTGGGGGGAGAGACTGACTTGTCCAACACTGCAGAGGGTGAAAGAAGAGCTCAGAAATAGGGAACCCATGCCCCAGCCCAACAACCTCCAGCCGTGCTTAACAGAAACTCTTCGCTGAGCTGAGGCTCGATGAAGAAGCTGTGGGGCTCCACACCCGCTCCCCAGGACATGGCAGGGCCCTCTCCAGACTGCAAAGCAGCTGGCCATCAGGCCAGCCAGGGAAGAGCTGGGAAGACCCCCGTAGGGGTATGCATACGAGGCCGTACACACTCTGTTTCTCCTCCAGCCCCATGGATATTGCCTGAAAAACTGTATCCAGCGATGCTGCAGTAAATGGCAATATCTCTTGGAATGGTTTCAGTCAAACCACACTTCTCTGGCAGCGTGCGTGAGGAGAAAGGTGGGTGGAAGGAAAAAGGCAGAGCCAGCGCAGTAGCAAATATTGACACAAAACAGTAACAAAACATTATTGTAAAACCCACACAAATGAATGGGCGAGACTGTGGATGAGCACAGCCCAGGAAAGTGCTTTATGCTCCTGTATTAACGTTCACATCTCCGATGCTGAGGAGTGCACTCGCAGACACGTAACCTGGGCAAGCGCTGTTCACAGAAACTCTGAGGAGGAAAAATTCAAGTCATTTACAATCCTGCAGAAGGGCAGATATTACCAAATCTAATGAAGCTAAAGATTTGCTGTGTGGGTAGTCCCACTGGCCTTTCTTAGCTCTCAACAAATGTTTTCTGTACCAGGTACTCAGCACCTGGCAGAATTAGGCCCACAGTCAACATTAATAATAAAACTTAATCTCGGGTCACATGAGCCCGTGTAAAAAATAGCTTCTGCTTTGTTGCAGTCATACACACAGCAATAAAAAGTAGCTAGTCACATCACCTGCACTGCACATGTTGTCTTACACTATCTGCTTCTCTCCAGAGACAGCGATCAGATCTCCCCTTCTTTCTTTTTGGTTTTGGTGGGAGAAGGGTTTTTTATCATGGAAAATTAAACAGCTTGGTGTATCTACTTTTTTCCTCCCATGAAATTCATCAGGAAGTGTAATACTTATAAAAGAATTTGCATATGTTTTCTTAACGCAGCTGCACGTCTCCCACAATATAATGACTTATATGGAGTCACCCTTCGCAATTACATGAATTTCTCCTGTGTAGGGCGAGCGCAGAAGGAAGTTGTGCTGCTCACCGTTCAGGCCTAGGTACCAAGGGACTTTGATCAAGTGTGGGTTTTTTTCCCAGGTTTCCTGCAGGATGCCAAGCAAGCCATTTTGCTTGGCAGACACCAAGTAAAATTTCCAAAACCACCTGTTAAAAGGATCAAGGGATTGTATGAAATATTGCACCGGTTGCCTAAATACCTGAAAACCTGGTCCACAGTCTAGCTACAGTTGTCCCTTTTTTTTTCTTTTTTTTGCATTTTTCTATCCTGTGGTCTGATAACATGAGACTGGTAGGTGGTCAGGTGCTTCAGTAACAGGGACCATGTAGGTGGATGAACAAGTTATGAAATGTTGATCCAGTCAATCAGTTCTCCTCTGGGCCTATTCCTGAATAATGGTGTTTACCTTTTATTCCTTTAGCCAGGTTGTACTACCAGCCTTTGGTCAAATGCCCCTACTGAAACACCAGACAGCAAAACATGGCCACCCTTCGAGAACATGAATAGTACTTTATCTCTTAAGACCATGACACTGAATTACTTTCACACCAGACTTCTTTAGGTGGTGCCTAGGGGACGGAGCCTAAAGCACTACTCATTTTTAGCACAGGCTTTACTTCAGGAGAAAGGAAACACTGGTTTGTGGAGAAGTTTGCACAGAAGTTTGGGAAAGCCCATTTTCTCCCTGTGCTTTGTATGTAGAAATACTATGCTGTTTACTCACTTGGATGATGACCGGGAGACACATTACCATGAACTATTATGGAGATGAATGCCTCAAATTTAGGGATTCGCGTCCCAGTTGTTACTCCAAGAAAAATTCTATGAACATCGTGGGAAACTTAGCCCAGCTAACAACTTAAAAATCAGATCTTCGGAGCAGACATGAAGAAGCACCAGCAGAAACAAGAGTTTGATACAAAAGCTGCATTATAAACAAAACAATTTTCACTAGCACAGTATATATGTCTTTGCTAAATTGATTATATGTTTTCTTATTAAGGTAAAAGGGACTTGAGCTTGCAAATTCTAGCTTAAGGCCTGGTTGTGCAACTTCACACTTGCTCATGAGTAATCCAGTTGACCTCCCTGGGACAATTCATGCAAGCAGGCGCTCATCACTGTGAATGAGGGTTGCACAATCAGTACAGTTTAACTACATCTCTCTCTGCACCACCCTCCCAGACACTACTGTGCAAGCAGAGCTTCACCACTAATGTTTATTCTAGATTCTCTGATCACTACAAAGCTGTGCCAAAACACAGAGGAAATGTGTCCTATGCAAGGAATTAGTTTGGTTAGTTCTCTTAGGATACACATGATACTTTTTTTTGAGATCACAGAAAGAACATTTCAAGGTTACTCTGTGAGAATAATCAATCTTCTAAACACATAAGTTCTTGAATTACATTTGCAAAGAAAAAAAAAGCAGTGTATACTATGGCAATGAAAAAGCTAGTGAAGTCAGCACAATTTAGCCTTTAATTTTGCCTTTTCACCAGATTTCAAACAATTAGGTCTGTGAGTACTAAAAAAGGTAAAGGAAAAAAAAGCACATAGTTAATTTTTGCATTGTGTTGCCCAAATAAAAATCAATCACTTGGCTTCATTTAACTTCCTGTCCTCATAGTCTTAAGAATGCTGCAACATGCTATTGGCATATGTCTGCAAGGTAACTAGTAACTAGCTTCCATAAACACTAAATTTATCACAGAAGACAGCAAAAGTCTCTGCTTAGCTCACTGCACATCATATAAACCAAATTGCAGAGATTTTTTTTTTCTCTACTGTGAAGTAAATGGAAGTGGCAACATATACAAATATGCATTTGTTACTGCTGAAATGTTTACAGCCCCTGCCTTGCCAATTGCACATATATAATACCTCAGTGCATCTTTACCTATAGCCCTCTGGTTAAGAGACAATAGGTGCAAATTAATATATAGACAGACATTATCTCTTCAAGCCTGGACATGACTTGAAGCCTCTTTAAATATTTTTAAATGCCACAGATTCCTACAGGGGTTTTAAAATCCTTTCTTCCACTCTTTGCTGATGATTAAAATGTTCAGGAGACAGGACAAGATATTTATAATAACAGGACATTTCACTCTGCACTTTATTTTAGCATGTGGGGGGAATAATAATTGTATTCAGACTTGAAATGGCTTGGGTTACGCAGTTCGGAGCACAAGCACCTGCAGCAAATTAATTTGTTGTAGCACATTTATTATCTCATAGCTTCTATTTAGGCTGCAGCTGTTGCTATTATGTTAATAATGTTTTTTTATCACCACTGTATACAACAGGTTATGGTAATACAGAAATTTTGGGGCGTGGGGTGTTTTTTTTTTATTTCATTTCTCAGAAAGAAAAAGATGAGGGGAATGTAACACATAAGCATTGATCAGGCATTTAGCCTTCTGTTTATTAGCTGATTTGAAAGAGAATGGGCAAGTGAAATTAAAAAAGAATAACAATAGACAAAGATGGCGCATGCAGAATTTGTGAAAGCAAAAAAAGAAGAGGTGGAAAAAAGAAAGAAAGAACGAAAAAGAAAGAGAGAAAGAAACACCGTACACCGCAGTGCTGGGGTGGTGAGTGTTCGGGTGGGGGCGGGGAAAATGCTGCAGTTTTCGTGAAATAATAAGGTGGAAAAAAAGGCATACAAAGAGTAGGTTTTTCATTGTCTGTAAAATATAAACACAGATGAATTCTGTCTTTGGTTTGTTCATGCTTTTCACTCTGCACAGCAGGGATGTTCTTAAGAAGTTGCCCTCTGCGAAATTTCACTAAATGGAAACCGTGGACCCTGCATGATGCGATTATAATCACACCAGCCATTCTTTTTACATAATTTTTTGTTTAAAATCCAGTAATGCTTCTTGTTTTTAAAACATATATCTATATCTTTACATGCATCTAAAACGGTGCTGGCTTACATCCCCACAGCAAAGTGCAAGCTGAAGCTATAACTGGCTGTATCCCATCCACAAATCTCAATGGACTCAAAAACAATATGAAAATTTTTAGCTGACAAGAACATGTCTGCTGCCTGCAGTCACTGCAATAGCTCACCATGTTGCCTACTAACCAAAAGATCAAAAATTATCGATTTCATGGCGCTGCGTGCTTGGGATAGAAAAGCTACTTTAAAATTTGCATTATTTAAGAAATGAATTAAGAGAAAAGACTCATGTTTCAGAGCACTTTGGAATGTAAAAATGGCTTTATGTTTTAATCTTATCAATGATTTACTATAATTCTATTATTTTTAGCAGCTGGGGTCTGGAAATGATTTTTTTTTGCCGATGAATTTAGGATTTTGCCGCAGTATACATCTGCAGTCCCAGAATCCTCCGGTAAGATAATCCCTCCTGCGATGGGGAAACGCCTTTAACCTTTTCGTGAATGAAAAATATGCAACCATTTTGAAATAAAAAGGGGGAATAAGAATGATGATTTCTAAGAGCTGGAATGAAATTTACTATGAATTGAAAGAACAATGCAAGGAAAACATACTGTAATCGCGTTGTGTCGTTGGGCGTTTCCAGCTGTTGTCTCCATTGCTCCTAGCCTCCCTTCAATGGTGTCCGTAAATACGCCTAGACTATAGCGTTACCCATATTTCACGCGGGTGAGAAATCAAAACCGAAATCTAAGAAAGACAGTGCTTCCTTGCCATAACTGCAAAAATGCTACAACTACTATTTCCGTTCTAAATGAAAATGTTGGTTAAAAGCCACTCATTCTGACCAGAGGATTTTTAAGATTACCAGACTGCGTAAGGGCAGCCAACTGTCTAGATAACCGGAGGTGTTTGCAGAGGTGCTTAGTGTTTGCAGCCAGAAAGGAAACAGAAAATTTTCTGAGGTGTAAGGAAAATCTGAAGCCCTAGTCCGTACACAACCTATCTGGAGACTTGTTCAAATGAAACTCTTACCCTCATGTTCTGACATTTTCAGATTGTACAGTAATTAGGAAAGACTGGTCTGAACAGAAAAATCTCATCTTAATAATTTATTATCTTATGTTTTAAGATTATGTATTAGAATCAATTGCTCTGAATAAGAAAATCTGGCCTAAAGCTATTGAAAGAAAAAGGCAAAATTTATACATCAACTACCTTTTAAAGACAGCTTTCTGTATATACCTAGCATGCTTAGAGTATTGACAATTAAAGGGTTACAACTTTGAGAAATCGGTGGTTTCATGTGGATGGAGTTTGAGTTGGGAAGAAGAAGGTAGGTGTCACACCTTTGCGACTGTTATTGTTTTCATTTGTTTGTGGCTAGTTTTTCTGCAAGGGTGGCTGAACACAACGATTGCAATTGCTTTAAATTAGGAATACAAGACCCATAATCATTAAGAGACAGGCACACAGAGAGATTTCAAATGAAAATTTAGGTGCTGTGCAATACCTGATAATGACAAAATTTTAAAAAGGAACAATAATGTGGATTTCTGTTTATCATCATGCAATAAATTTTAAATACAAAGCCATCCTGCTATTTATTCATTTGGTTAGCAGTAATTAAAATATACGTATTTGGCAGATGCAGTGCTTCATGTTTATTCTGTTCCACTGTGTCTGCTGCTTAATATGCCAGTAATCAGATATTCTGACGAGTAATGCCTCAGCTGCTAAATCAGCTGGAAACTTTTTTCAGTTTCTGAAACATACCTGGTATATAAAGTTAAACTGCTACAGGCATTCACATGTACTGAATTAAAGAGAGAAACACTAAGGTATATTGCATATATTCAAAATAGAAACATTAAAGAAAAGCATAACTTTGTTTTTAATCAAATTGTTGGCCAATTACAATTCTATTTCTGATGCTTGGAACCGTGTTTGCAGAGTACTGCAATTTTTCTCATTCCAATCAGTTAACAAGGTGTTTTAATCAGTATTTTCTATACTAATTTATTAATAACTGTTGCTGTCTCCTTTCCATTCAAAATGACCTCAAGCTACACACTGGCATAATTTTATTCCATAATTTTTTGAGAAAAGTCAAATCTCACCAGTATTTTGAGTCTGGTAAATTCTCTCCCTCTTTGTCCACAAAGAACACGTTTTGAACTAACATTGAGCCTGAGTGGCATAGCTATTTGCTATAACATAGCAAAGTTTCCGACTTGTATTAATAAACCGTAGTTCTCAAGCATGCAGCAGAAGTTAAATTGATTAGTCTTGTAACACAAAGAAGGCTTAAATACTGCAAGCATCTCCTCTATTTTCCCCTTCACTCCTGTATAAAAGTGAAAATACATGACCTATTAAATACATTATAACTTTTCTTTGCTGGAAGATTTTTTTTTGAGAGGGTCACAATGATGTGTTTTGTTGCTGACAAGTGAATATATATTTAGTCAGTGTCTTAAAAAATATCTGTAATTGATTCTTGAATACATTCCTAGATTATGCACAGTTAGAAGCTAATTATGCATATGTTTTTAAGATCCATATGGGAAATCAAAGATTCAGGCCCAGAGCCTTAGATGTTTCCGTAATTGGTAGTTTTGCTTTGTCCTTATATTAGTGCAATTCCTACTCATTCGTTACTATGTTCCTTAAAAACACTGCTAAATGCCAGAATTTCATCAGGAAAGGTGACCAACTAAGTTTATCTTTAGCTGTTTGTTATTTTTAATTAATGGTCTTCCTGCTTTCTACGGTGTTAAAAGCTGACTCCCCAAAAGCAGTGCTAAGGATGTAAAAAAGAGGCTAACAAAAAGATTTAAATCATTATCTTTTAAAATTTAACCATGAAGCTCTCCTTTGCACTGAGGATTTCTTACTGCAGTGATACACAATGGACATGTTAGAATACTGCTTGACCTTTTGAAAAAAATATGTCTGCGGCATAGTCATCTAGCAAATAGTCTCCAAAACAAACCTACTAAAGTATAAAAGAGCTCCAAAGAAACTTTTGAAGCTGTATATACAGAGTGGATGCTTCTTGGGGGAAAAAAAGAAAAGTAGTAGAAGAAAAATAACTGGATTTTTGTGAATTCATTCATGGAAGCCCTGCACTGTAATATCCAATATAACATTTACCCTTCTTGTTTTGACACTGGACCATATACCATTATATTTTAGAAAATTCAGAAACATGAAATGTATTTTAGAAACATTTTGTAATTGAAAGAATAGTATTGTAAGTTAATCACAATTGCAACAGTTCCAGCTATTAAGGTATTAGCTTTCCTGGGGTAGTCTCTTTAAAAAGGTGATATTTTAGAAAATGGTTAGGTACCTAATAGCTAAAAATTGCAAAGCTAAGATGAACCAAATTTCTATTAGCATCATGTTTAGATCTGAAAGCATCCTAACCACTCTGCAATGAAACAAATACAGATTAAAATTACAACAAACCATGCAAGAGTAAAACAACTCAAAATCAACAAGAGCTTAGCATTATGTGCTAAAGGCCTTATGAAATTTATATATATATATATTTATATAAAAAAAGTTCCATGTTTTAAACCTGTTTTTAAATGGGCTAGTTCCAGCAGTCCTCATCAGGTCAAAAAGAAAAGCGGTCCATACTTCAGGGGCCAGAAGCAAAGACACAGACTATACCCCTCCTGCTTCTGCAAAATCCAGGCTCCAAAAGCCCCATCCTTGCAGACCTCAGGGGGTGGGATGGCACACAAAGAGGCTCTGAAAGGTATCTGGGACCATGCAATGCATCAAGGGCGTTTGACTGATTCTACTGTTGTTATCAAGTGCCCAATGGAATTGCTGATAGTGAATTTGGCAATAATACCCTATAGAAACAGCACTTTGAACTTACATAGCACCTTTGATCCAGCAATCTAAAAGCAGGGGTCTGTCATTATTATTATCCCCATTTTACAGAGGGTGAAACCAAGGCAGACATGATTTTCCCAAGGCTGTACAGGAAAGCAGCTGAGAAAAGGAGGTGCACAAAAAATGTAGTTCATCCCCTCCCATATTTTTTTTTTTTTAAAAAGCAAAACCAATCTCCAAGCATGCTTTCTTGGACTTGCATAAGCAGAATCAAAGTTTTGGTGTCAAGGATGGCAAGGTCCTGCTGCTCACAGCAGCACACTCCTGTGCCGTGCAAACACACCCTGCAAGTCCCCTGGAAGCTCATCAGCATTTGCAGCCTGCAGGCCCTGATCCCACAGCATTTGCTTTGCCTACTCTTGCTGCACAGTTCTCCTTCTTCTTGCCCTCCTTTCAGCCAGTGTAGCCGAAGCGGGCAACCATCCTAGCAGAAAACAGCATGACAAGGAAAGCTGTATTTCTTGGCCCTCTAACTTCAGGGTTATCCCAGAGGTACTTCATCCTAGCGAGGGCTTGAGGTGGCCCAGTGCACAGGGAGGCCGGCAGGTGGATGCTGCATGTCCTGCAAAGGCAGAGAGGAGTGGGGAATAACCAAGTGGTTTGCGATTTTCTTTGGGGGGTGGGTAGAGGGGTTGTATGGGTTTTTTTGTCTTGTTTTTTTGTATGTTTTTTTTGGGGGGGGGGTTGTTTGGGTTTTTTTTAGCACTGCTGACTTCCCAGTGCCCCTTCACTAGTGACAGCTCCTCCAGCCCCGGGACCCCTGCACTGGCCCCACTGCATCACAGCTTCATGTGGTTGCCCCATGCCAGGCAGGTGCAGGCAGGTGCCCTGGACCACTGCAGCACCTGGGAGAGTTTCGGGGTGTTTTGTGTGCAGCAAGCCCTACACCTTTATTTTATTTTATTTGAGCAGGGAGAAATCCCATGTTCAAAAAGTGCTACTGCTATGAAGCAGCTGATGTGAAAATCAAGCAGCACTGTCGAAGAAGTCCTTTAGTCTAAGACGGCACATTACTAAATAAATCAACAAATAGGGAAAAAAAAACTTTAAAAAAGTGTAACTTTCTGAGCAGAAATTCAGAGTCTATTTAAAATAGCATTATCTGTGGAAAACCAGGTAGAGAGGTGGCCTCTATGTGAAGCGTGCATCTCCCCAGTGCTGCCTCTCCTTCCCCACCAAGCTCTAGCTGCTGCATGAGGCTCTCCAGCACGAGACCAAGTATTCAACCCCCAACATCCGCTAGTACCAAAGCAAATCTATACTGGAAAAAAAAATCCATCTTTCACTAGCAATGGATGTTTTATATAAACACGTTGGTATATAGTCCTTGTTTCACACAGAGGTACGCTTTTGGGGGTGCGTTAAACACGCTTTGCAAGACGGCACACGCAAAAAGTCTGGGAAACGTTTTGCTGTGCAAGCCCGTGAACGCCAAGCAAGAGGCAGCCACATACGTGCCTTTACGAGGCTCCGCACACCGCAAAAAAGACCTTGTGCAATTCATATTTTCCTGTTTTTTACGACTGACTAAAGAGACGAGAGGCAGGCAGAGTATGGTGGGGGGGGGGTGGAGGAAAGCCTGCTTCTTCCCTAAAAAATAAATAAATTGCATAACAAGATACTTTCTTTGGCAACTGCTTCCTCACAAATATTTATAAGGGCAGAACAGAGCGCGTTTCCGCCGACGTGAGCGGGCGCCGCCGCCACCTCCCCCGAGCTCGCCCCAACGGTCCCAACGGCCCCCAACGGCCCCGCGGCCGGCAGCAGCTCCGCCGACGGCCGCAGCCGAGCCGGAGGCCGGTTGGAGGCGGTAACGCGGCCCGCGAGCCTCCCGCAGCCAGCGTGGGCAAAACGCGAGTTTCCCTAGAGTTGGTGGCGTGTGTTCCCCCCCCCCCCCGCCCGAAAAAAAATTATTTAATAAATAAATCTCCATTCCCAAATGCCAAGCGAAAGCGGGCTATCGCGCTCCCTGCGCATGCCTCGCCCCCCGTAAATTCAGATTATTTCGCGCTGAAGAAAGGGGACCCCCGGGCTAATCCCCCGCCGCCGCCTCTCCCCCACCCTGAGGCACCAACTTCACTCCCAGCCTTGAGCTCGCACCGCTCTCCCCCACCGCTGGGATACGCTGCCGCCCGCCCCTCCGGCTCCGGCTCCGGCTCCGGCCCCGGCCCCGGCCCCGGCCCCGGCCCCGCCGGCCCCGCCGCCGCCGCCCCTGCCCGCCCTGCCTCCCCCCGCCGCGCCGCCGCCGCGGCCTCCCCCCACTCCCAGCCGCTTCTCGCCACTGCTGCTCTCCGTCTCCCTCCGCCCTGGGAGCCGGGCACTATTTCTCCTCCCCCTGCCCTGTGCGCTGGGAGCCTGTGGAATGCTGCGCGCTGGGCCCGGCCGCGGCGGCAGGATACAGCCGAGTCCGGCGCTCACTATAAGAACCGCCTTGTAAGCGACGCCATTTTAAGCCTCTCGCTCGGTTGGGCGGTAGGAGAAGCAGCGGCGCTCGGGGCAAGGGGACTAACACCGCCACCCCGCACGGTCGCCACCTGGGAGGCAGCGGCGGGGGCACCGCCGCCACCGAAGAGCCGAGCGAGGAAGCGGGGAGGAAGAAAAGGAAGGAAAGACGGATCGGACCGGGATCGCCCGGGCGGCAGCAGCAGCAGACGGAGCCCGGGGGGACCCTGCGCTCTCGCCCCCCTGCGACGTTAGTACCACTTTCCGCGGCGGGAACTTGGGGCGAGCCCGGGCCGACCTTCCCCTCGGTGGCCGCCGGGGGGTCCAGGGTGCGGCCGACGCCGAGGCGGGAAGGGCGCGGGGCTGGGGGCGGGGGGCGCTGCCTGGGTGGGAGAGAGGCGGGGGGAGGCAGGAAAGGAGGAGAGGACTCTTGTTTGGGGAGGTCCGGACAGCTGCGTGCTCGCAGGAGGTGGCAGCTGCGGCTCCCGAGGTGTCTCTTGGGAAGCTCGTCCTGGGGCGAGGGGGTAGTTGCACGGGTCTGTGGGAGGAGGTGAGACTCTGCTCCCTGCTGCGTTTGCGGCCGAGGCCAGAGTAGTTTCGCACCGATTTTGTTCTTTTTTTTTTTTTTTTCACCCCCCCCGTCCCCCTTTTTTTGAGGCGGGGGTACTGACTCGCCGGCGGGCTCCAGACCACGGTGGTGATCGAGGAGGGGGAGAGTGAACAGGGGACGGGTTTATCTGTACTCAGCATAACTAACTAATCACGGTCACTGCAGTCAGAGGTAGATAACTAATCTGTTGTCTTGGGGGTTTTCTGTCGTAGTTGCATGCGTGTTTGCTGGAGAGGTTGTGCTCCTTCTGGGTGTCTTCGAAATGAAGCTCCCTGAAGCTGGGAGCAATCACATTAAGTTTTTAACACCCTCGTTACCGGAGTCTTGTAGAGAATGACTTAGGCGGTGTAGAGGCTCCTTTATTGCGGAGGGAAGCGCATACTCGCCGTGGCCGACCGGGGGGAGGGGGGAAGGGAGGCCCTCCAGCCTCCAAACTAAAGCACTTTTGAGCTGTATGAAGCAACTTGCTGTTAATGGAAACTTATTTCTGACTCTGTGGAACAGAGAGCTTCAGGTGTATTTTTCCTCAACAGCTTAGTTGAGCTGTCTTGTGCATGATGAGTTCCTCTTGGGACAGTTTGAAGTCTTAAAAATCTAGCGAAATCTTAAACTCTTATCTAACTAAAACTTGATGTAAGACCTCTTGCAGTCTCTCTTTGACTCTTATTACTTCTGGGAAGAGTTCTTTTGGGAAGAAAACGCAGGCTGTGAAGGCAGTATCAGCAATTTGTAACTATGAATGGTAATGTTAATCTCTGCAATCAGCTACTTTTTCTTGATCTCTTTCTCATGGAGCAGCCATTGTTCTGACACTCTGTATATTCCAGACATCTGTGGTCCTCCCATCCCCCAAAGTATGCAAGTGGTGAATGGAAAGAGGCTGGGCTGGTATGCTGAGGTCGATGGAAGGAAATCAAGGAGGGATTTTAGTAAAACAGGATCTTTGTGCTGAGAATATAGTAAAGGCATAGACTGGAAAATTACCTGGAAGAGTAGCATGGTGTTCTTGATCCTAAGTTCAGACACACTGGAGAGCTACTTTATCAATTATGATTTTGCTCCTGATTGACAAAGCTGCTACTGCAAAGCTTTAAAACAGCACAAAAGACAAAACTCAGGGGTGTCCACTGAGACATGTTATAGTGTGAATTTCAAGTGACTGACAACTCCAGGAACCTAATGTTAATCTTGCACTTTCACTTTTTTATTGGAAGGTGCTGACAGCTGTAGATATCATCTGGCTGTATCAATTGCATGATGGCTAGTGCTGTTGAAAAAGCCTTGTCTGAACATCTAGGTACCCTTATTGAGTGTCTAAATTCAGCTATTGTATATAGAATAATATTAAATGTCTTGCTGTTTTGCAGTTGTTCTAAAGAAATATCCTATTTGCTTAGCTGTTAGTTCGGGTAACTTGAATTTGGGTGTAAACGGATATGCTTGGGAATGTTCATGTTGGTCTGTGTGGCTGCTGCTTAGAGTATCAGGGAGAGATGTAAAAACATGCCAAATGAAAGGACAGCATAAAACAGATTGTAAGAGCAAGGGTTTAGTTTAAGGTAAGGCTTGATCTAAAAGTCAGCTAGTTCTTCAAATTCAGTGTTGTTATATCCTCAGCAAACCAAGCTTCTTTTCTTGCCTAAGTAATAAGTAGGCTGTACTTCTTGCCTGTTATGTAGTTTGCTGCAAACACTGGCATTGTGCTATGGCTATATGGTGTGTCAGTAGTAAATGGTTTATCAAATCTTAGTTGCCCTTCAGACATAAGGTTTTTTTGCAAAATCAATATTGGTCTTTCATGACTTAGCATTACCAAAAGCTTGTATCAAACCCTTCAGAACACTGCAGAAAGTAAATTCAGATGAAAAGAAGAAAAAATGAGTAATACTGCTGGCCTTCTAAAATAATTCAGGGGTATTTTGATGTATGGAGAGGGAAGCAGCAGGAGGGAGACTGGAGAGGCAGCCGTTGTAAGCTTCAGTGTTGTCAAGTCTGAATGTGCTTTCTAAAAACTCATGGATAAAGATGTTTTTGCAAAACTTGTCTGGTATCTAGACTAGTGTACAAATACAGCAGTAATCAAAATCATATATGTTCTTTCAGAGTTAAAGCTGGTAACACAGGGGTTGCCGTGATTGTGCAGTTGGTTGCAGCAAAACTTGTTCTGTGACTTTGGTAGACTGCATACCATGGCAGGAAAATCGAGACTGACCTTACTTATCTTGATGATCATACTTCATGAGGCCTGATAAAAACTTTGAGAAACTATGTAGACAATCAGGATTTGTTTAGCTCTCACAACATGCATTTGCAAGTTGTGAGCCTCCTAACTTGCTGTGTGACAAACTGTGTGGTTAAGTGTAACTTTAGAAATGGCACTGTATTAACACAAAATTCTGCAAGCTCCTTGGCAGGAACTTTTCCATGTGACTCTTCCGGTCTCTTTAGGCAAAGTAACTATCCTGGTGAAAGATGGGCAGGGCAGTGTTGCTGGCTGACTTTCTAGTGAAGTGTTGGAAGAGTTGTTTTGAAGGTACTTTGGTACAAAGCAGTGTATCTGATTATCTGAATTGGTTAACTTGTCAACATAAGGTAACTTGACAGGGGTTAACTTGTAATATCTATTTCTAGCACTTTACTGCAAGGCTTACTTTCTGTAGTTTGTGATCAGACTTTGGCCTGAAAGGGTAATACCTTAATATGCTAGTATTCTATGACCTCTGTTGCCTCTTCTATAAAGAAAGTACCTGGATACACTTTTGCACTGACACTTTCAAGTGAAAGGCAGAAAACCTAAGGATTTTTTTTTTTTAATTTCTGTCTGTACGAAACACCAAATTAATAGTATGAGCAAATAAAACATACCTGTAGCTCAGGTTGGCCTCTCGAATCTGTTTTGATATCAAAGTAGTGTCTCCTATGCTTTCCACTTCTTGAAAAGTGTGGGTACAGAAGTTGCTCAGAAGTCTTGATTGCCAAAGACCTTACTTTTTAACAATATTCTAGGTTGTTTTAGGAAACTAAAACAATGTACATTAGCTAGACTGGTATTACAGAAGTCAGTAAAATACTTGATTTAGGAATAGTAGAGACCTTTGGAGCCTTGATTAAGGAATAAATTAGTTCCTCTAAATACTGGAAGACTTAACCTAACATTCTAGGTTGCTGCTTTAAAAAAGTGTGTCAACTAGTTTGATCTTAAAAAAAAGTGTGTCAACTAGTTTGATCTTAGTGGAGTTGACAAACATAATGCACACTTTAAGCAAATTTGCAGGGACTAGCATTTCTAGACTGACTTACTATGCTAAATAGCAAACTTCTCCAATTTATACAAGTCTAACTCTGCAGCAAGTCTAGCAAACAGTTCTGTATTGTCCTGGCAACAATTCAGGTGCCCTCCAGTGGCCAGAAATCTTAACCTCCTAAAGGTGCTGATAAATACTGTTGCCTTGTCGGTTCGCCTTAGTTAAAAGTGAGTTGAAGGAACATCATAGTTAGTGTCAGACCTCATTAGCATGTTTGTTGCTTGAACAGTACTTTTTGGGCTGTTGGTATGTCTTAATATAAATACATAGTTATTCTGACAGACAGGCTAAGGCAGCCACTACACACTTTCAGATTCATAAGTATTTCATTAGTGTCAGTGCAATTATGACTAATCACTCTGGCTTCTTAAGCCACAGAGATTAATGCTTAGCATCCATATTAGGGGTTGGCTTGCATGATTGCAACCTAAGAAGAAATTAGACTATGGATAGATATTTATCAGAGTGGAAGGGAGATACTTTGCTAAACTGTCACTGTATTAGTGTGGAAACAAATAATCAAGTTCTGCACAGGCAGTAGGAAGGGTAATTCTCTAATGCAGTGGATGTCAGCCTGGTTGTTAGTGATATATGCAATCATGGTAAATGACTGCAGAACCATTAAGTTATCTTTTTTCCCCACTCAGAACTAAGTGGGCAAGGAAGCTTGAGGGTTGGCGGTGCTTTGTTGCCGAACTTGATTACAAAGTGTTTAATGAAAAATGCTGTGTAATATTTGTCTGAGTTCTTATAGGTAGTATCTAAATGGTGATGATGGTGGTACTTTTGTATATGGTGAAGTAAGACTGAAGAATGCTGCTTGATCCTGGCTACTGCCACTGTCTACTACAAACTTTTTTTTTAAGTTAGGGTAGAGACACACAGACCAAAAGCTGCAAATCAGTGCAACTTGATTAGGTGAGTTTTAGCACGAACTAAATGTTAGGCTCGTGTGTAACTGAGAAGGGCAGGAGTATGCAAAATGCAGATAAGAGGTGGTAACTTTCTAGGCTGGTAATAAAACAACTCTTGATGATTTTCCCAGCTGTAAAGACACTCAAACATAACAAATGCTGCATAAAAGCCCTAATCAGAAATGCTTGCTGTTGACCAAAAGACTTCAAATTCAAAGTGAAGCCATTTCTAAACAGAACTGACTAAACTATTCTGAGGTTACTTGTGGGAATTCATGGTGCTTGTTTAGAGGTAGCTTAGTTGGTCTAAACAGTGAGGCCAGTAATTGGATTGATAATGTATTTTACAAACTTAATGCAAATTCATAAACTTAACTGTCATACCAGTCCTTTAATACTAAGCTGCAAACTGTGCTGTTAGAGGATCGATGTGTGCATTACATGGAGGAGAATATTACCTCTGTGCTAAAGCTGGATGTGTAACATCTGGTAAGTAGTTGAAGCGGTTTCTCCCATCTAATCTTAAGTGTTCAGACTATCATCAGTTCCTCCTTTTGGACAGAGGAGGAGGATGCACAGATACTTGTAGCCAATTTTGACTACTATATTAAGTTACAGATCTTGCTAGCATTGCAATATACTTGTCAGTGAAAAGCTCTATTAAACCATCATTCCCAAGCATGAACTGATAGCTTCTTTAAACTTCTTGGTGCTTGAGCACAGCTAGTGCATATAGCTCTTGGAAACAACTAGAGATTCTACAGAATATAAACAGGAATACCCACTGCATCAAGCATAGCTATTTCAGGGGGAAGATCACTTTGACTTTCAAGTTTCCAGATCTTTTCAGGAGCTGCTAATATGCTTTCTCATGATTCTGAATATAAAAGATTACGTTGACAGACCTTTTGCAACTCTTAAATGTGTCTCTAGGTAAAGGGAAAAATAAATGTGGTATGGATCCAACAGATGCAACTTCCATGAACTGACAATATCCAGAGCCATGAAGTTTCACATTCTGCAGTGTATAAGTATGCTTTAAAGTAGCAAAGTTTATGGGGCTGTGCAAAAGTGCAGTCTTTACATCCCATAGTATTCCCAGCCATATGACTTCTCAGCCTGAGGTTCTGATCAGCATCAAAGTTCTGCAGGGCAGCACTGATATCTTAAACTAGCTTAATAGGCAACTGCTACTAAGTAGCTAACTTTTCTGTAAATGTCCTAGCAATATGTAACTTTCATTAAAGCTTCTCTAATATGTCTCTTAAAGAACAAGATACTCTGCATCAAAAGTATTACAGAGCTCTTATGATACTGCCACCTTCATTTTGGGGGACTTCCCAGCAGGCTCTAAAATTTCAAAGTTCATCTCATAGGATGATCTTGCAGGTTAGTACCCAAATGAGCTGTGATACTCTTCTGGTGTGTTATTTTTTGGTAACCTACCTGTTGAGCTTGGTCTGGATTCTGATCCAGGTGAGGTCAGAACCTGGAGTGATTATGTCAAGTGTTTGTTGGCTGACCACGGCTGACAGACCAGTGTTAACTGTTGCTTTATTGAAACTTTTAATGAGTTATTTTTGAACGGGTACTTAAGCCTTAGTACCTGTGAAGACCCTGACTAACTGAACAGGCTGTTAGTGCCTGAAGGCTGTGTTAGTGGCTCACAGTGCTGTCTTAGTGACATTCAAAGCCTGTGGCTGAAAGACTTCGCATCTGGCAGTGAGGCTCCTGAAGCCCATTTCTCATATGTTTTTGATACCTGAACCTCTAGTTAGTGACTAAGGTTGCTCTTCAGTGACAGAATAAAAATACCTTTGTTTTGGGTGGTATTTTGTAGTTAGGATGAGGGGGGAAAAAAAAGGAGGGGGTTCTTGGTTGGGGTGGATCTTAGTGCATGTATTACACTGGTCTGGTCTCAACTGCACTTGGAATTTAATGTGCTGTCACAGTTAATCATTTGACAAGCTGACTGGGGAGTACAATCCCTTACTACCCTCCTGTAGAGGGGAAAGGTAGAGCAGTGGAGTGTTCTGTGTATAAGATCACGATAGAGTGCTCTGATTCTTGGGAAGGTGAAAACTGTTAGAACAGACCCTTACCACTGTGCTGTGGAGTCTTTGAGGTTCCTTCCCTTTCCCTCTGCCATGTGTACCCAATGCTATTTGGATTCACAGATGAGCATTGGGGGTTTTCTTCCTTTGTAAACTCTGCATCTTTCCTTCACTAGGCTTTTCTGGGAAGAATAAATCCTCTTATAATGTGGCTAACCCAGTTTAAGTGTAAAGACTACCAGAGACCCATATTTCAGTTCCATTAAGCAGCTGTAATCATTTTAATTTTTCTTTGAGGAGTCTAACAACAACAAACACTTGCATGTTGTTTGCTTTAGGTAATGAGCATGTGAACAGGAATTCTGTTCTGCATTAATGATATTTAAAGCTTGGAAGCTGCAGCCTGTTAACATTTGAGGAAGGGTCAGTAAAGAAGATACTGTTCAGGTTTCTTAATTTGTAATGTTTAATAGCAGTAATAGATCTAAAGATCTTTATGAACAGCTTCTTTAAGACACTTACTTTTTTTTTGTATTTTCTGGGTTCAGAAGTTGAATTCATTGTGATCTGCTTAGTTAAATCTGAAATAGAATGTACTGCTGTCTACAAGGTATCTTCTACCCTTCTGTAGGCATCAAAATGTATTGTCTGAGTGTATTCTAGCTTGAAAAATGTTGCGTTGGATGGTCTTACTATCACATCTAAACAGAATACTGCATTTTTCCTTACTGGTTGGAGGGAGTGATGTTAAGCAAGTGTCACTTGAAGTGACAAAACTGCTTTGGCCATGAATTAAAGTTTAAGAATGAATCTATTCAGTTGCAATCTAGGATCAGTAAGCTGGATTTCAGAATGCGTGCATGCTGTGCAGGTGAGGTGAAGTTTCTTGTCACTGTTGGTAGCTCTTAATTTTCTGTAATACTGTTGAAATAGTTGAGGCTGCCACATGTTGGTGCAACACTTAAATGCAGAAATGATCCTGTATCTGATGTTATGGCGTTTCTTCTGAGTTGGTAGCAAAGGCTACAGATCAGTGTTTGTACCACCTAACCAGGAAGATGGTGGAAATTTTTTAGAGCTGTGAAAATACAATGTTTTTTCCTTGGCTGTATGGTTCAACTTGTTTTCTTCTGATGTTACATACCTTAACCTACTTCCTTTATGTAGGTAACCTGCAGATGTCATGTAACAAGATATCTTTACCTTATATTAACAGTCAGTTTACTGAAAGCTGAAGGAAGCCTGTTAATAATGTGAACTTTAAATTTTAAATCCTGGGATTAATCAGGTAAACTTCAACTACACTCAGGTTCACTATCTCACAAGCATCTAAGTGCTATATATCTGTGTTTAAAAATTAACTCATGACCCAAAGCTACTATTTGAAAACTAGTCTTCCAATGAGGTCCATAGTGGCTTTGTCCACCCAGGCCCTTAAACTACTGGTATGAGGAGATACTTGAAAAATTTAGCTTTTTAGCTTTTTAATTCAAGAGTCATGTAAAAATGCTTTCGTCATTCTAACGCTGGTTATAACCATTCTGACTTCAAACTAATTGTGCACAAGACTTGCAATTGCATGTAGCAAGAGGAGTGAATCCAGGAGAGTATTCCTAAACTTGTATTATGCACCTTGTTGTGAACTTAGAAGCAAGATTTTTAAAGATGAAGCAAATGAAAAGACAGTTCCTTTCAGAGTTGCCAGAGTGACTGAGGACTGCAAATGCCACTACTTTAAACAAAACCTGGAAATGCTGTTCAATCTCTCTCTTTTGGTGTATGGAATATATTTAAGGAAAACTTGTATTTGATTGTGTTGCCTTTGTACAAGGAAAACAAAATGCTTATAATATGCAAGCTTTAAATGTGAAACTTGTCCATGTTACCTGCTCCCATGTTGAAATAAAGTGTTTTCTATTCATTCTGTGGAACAATTATAAACCAAAACTGTCATTCTCATAGCAAGCTTCTAAAATCCCTTAAGACAAATAAAGCTGAACCTGTACATTCAGGACCTCTTGCTAGTCTTACAAAAGCATGTGGTACATGAAGCACCTCCTAAACTATCTACAAAACATACTTCACTCACAGAGCTTGGTGTAGAAACAAAATTGAATAGTTAACAGACTTGTTTTTGAAATCTACTAACTTTCATATTTTGGGAGGGTGTGGGAGAAGGGACCTTTCCCCTTTGAATAAAAAATAATTGCAGTTTGTACAGCTCTATTTGAGAATAGATTTCTGGTGGTAAAACCTCTTGTACTTCCTTAGCCTGTGAAGCTACTAAAGAAAATGCCCTGGAGGCCTCAATTTAGGAAATCAAAGGACAATCTTTAAATTCCCAGGATATTTTCCTTCTTACCCTGCAACTAAAAAGATTGAAGTTGGGAGCTGGATGCAGATACCCCAGATCATTTTCCACAAGTCCTAGCCTTGCCTTCATCTGGTCATAAGCCATCTATAAATCAGTTTTTAGAGGTCACCTGTAACGTCCTTCTCCCTTTCAAAAAACTGATAAACAGAGTTCTTTCTTTTCTTCCTTTAAAGTACTGATGCCTACCTCAACCTTTCTGAGCTCTTTGTTAATTGGCTTAGTGCTATTACTAATGAATAGTAAATGCCCATCTTGGATTTTTTTTCTTTTTTAACTAAAAGTAGTAGAAATAGGTCTGCCTTTTGGAAGATGCTTAGACCTATAGAGTAGGTAAGACTGAGGATTCCTGAAGGAGATAAGGTCAACCACTGATCTCTGAAAGAAAGCTTACATACCATGAAAGCTTCTGTGATAGGTCCAGTAGTTACTAGTACTATCTTGCTCTGAGAATTGCCTTCTCCCTGTCCTTGGTTTCCCTTTCTGGAAAACAGAACAGCCACTTCCAGGATAAGATGATAGGAATTTTTTATTAAAAATTCATAACTGAATTATTTCCCTCATTTCCTCCTTAAAAGTAAGGTTAACTAGGAAGTTTCTGCTGCATTAAGTTCTTAATTTCTGTCCCTGGGTCACAGAAATCAGTGCTATGGTTAACTCATGCTATTGGTTGTGGGACTGATGATGCTGGTACACTTTGGCTGCTAACTCTTCACTTTGCAAAGACTAATATGAAACAAGACTAGTTGCTTGTCAATTTTGTGCTTGTACTTGAAGAGGAGAAATTTAAAATTGCTGGCAACAGTGGTGGGCATGCTCCTCTGATCAGAAAACTGGAAGGAAGGGAGGAAAGAATTTTTATCTTTAATCTAGAATAAAAGGTTGATGCAAAAGTAGATCCAAAGAATGCTTCCAATAATGCTTCAAGTAACGCCTTGCTAGCGGTTGCAACAACTTCTGAACGCTTAAAGAAAACTAGTTGCCACTGCATGTTTTTCTCTTCTCCACTTCTGTGTGCCATCTGTGTTTTTAACTGCAGTAACTTCATGACAAGATTAAAATCTGCATGTTCTAAGTAAGGAAATGCTAGTGTCATTCAGTACAGGTGGTTAAGGATGCAGTAACTTGGCCTGTCCTAGATAAGATGCAGCCAGAGTCCAAGTGACTGTATCTTGAGCTCATGTCAATACAGCTTTTCATGTAAACATGGTCAATGGACATGTTCCCTTTAAGTGGATTACAGTGATTGGGATGTGTCAATCTTCCTTTCTGATACCGCTTTCAAGCAAAAGGTTTCTGGAAGAATTTCCAGCGTTGGCATTTGACTTACCTTATCAGGTCTGTCGGGCATAATCTGAATGAATCTTAACAACGATTTTCTGTTAAGGATGTTTTAGACAACCTTGAAAGAAAGCGGACGATTCTATTTAATATAAGCTCTGTATATGGGCTGTTTCATAGGCTAACATCTTGGCTTAACTGATAATGAAGAGGGTTTATCATACATTTAAAAAATAATTAAAAACCCTGCAGCAGAGATGCAAATGTTCTGTATTGTCTTGATGTAGCAGGCAGATAAATGTCAGGTTGGAATTCACCCCTCAACAAGCTGTTTTCCTGGTTTTCAGTCTGTGAGACAGCAGAAGTAAATAATTCACTGTACCCTATATCCAAATGGAGTCTTACAACTTTAGAAAGAAAATTATCTAGGTTTTACTGAAGCTGTTCAGAACTATTCTTCACATTTGAGAAATGCTATAGGTTTGCTGATCTACTTGATAATATGCCTAACTCTTCTCCAAAACTAGAAGTTAGTGCATGAGTTTTATTCATCGTTAAAATATTGCTCTCTTCGTTTTGAAAACCAGGGAATTTGAATCACTTTTGTAGTGCATCTGAGTAGCTCAAGCCTGTTAAGCTTACAAAACCATTTTTCTGAGTTTTTTAAAAAGATTTCAAATAGAAGAGTGGGACTGATGGTACACGGTGCAATGTTTGTATTGCCTTTCATATAAGGAGTTTAATATTAACAAAAGAATCCTCCAGTAAAAAACAAAGCTGATTATGCTTGCTTAACAAGTGGATATTGTCGTGGGGAAGATTTTTAAGAGGTTAACAGTCCCATAACTCTTGGCAGTACATCCAGATGGTTTTTTAGGTGACATCACATTTATCAAAACTCAGACTTGAATTCTGAGCACCAGGTAGTCTTAAACATGGTGAGGCTTACAGAAGCTTGCTGTTTTACTTAAGTTTCTCAGGTGTACTGAATCCTTTTCTCTTGCTGATGGCTAAGATCTGTGTATTACTGACCTTGATAATGTAACATAACTAGTTGCGTGTCCTCAATAAATACTAGCTTGAATGAGAGCTGGATTTAAAGAAGCTGGCATATGCTTCATGTTTGGATAGTGCAAGCTTAATTATCTTAGTAAGGTGGGTGTGGTGTTTTGTGTCTATCCCTCATGCCTTTCTTATAAGGGCATGTATTGATTTGGCTTCTGTCAGGGAAGTAATAGCACAAACATCTGTACCTGCTTTGGGGTTGTTGCTCCCTTTGTCAGAGTTGTAACTGGGCTCAATTTACCCCTCTGTAAAATGAGAAGAGAACTGGAAGGAAAATATGGGAGAGTGTTCAGTTATGGAAACCCTAAAAACAAACTTAACATACCCCTTTTCCCTGGGTATCTTTAGTCTGAAGTTATTTTGAACTCTGAGGATTAAAAGCAATTTCCCATTTAAATCAAAAATGCTAGGTGGAACTGCTGTGGCGTTTTTTTTTTCTTTTGTTTTATTACAGTTCTATGAAATGCAGTCTAAAAAGCTAGAAACCTTGAGGTGCAGCTAACAGGCTGATTTAAGGTCAGCATTTCCATGTTAGACTGAATATTTCTGATTGTGATAATACAGTTTTCAGCACATATTGAACACTTACTTCAGTATGCTTAATTGCTAACATGTTGTTGCAGTGCAGTAGCTAGCCTTGTCTCTTGGGTTGTAGGACTGGTACAGCTACTCATTCTAATTACTTTAGGCTGCTGAAAGTGAAACCACCATTTCAGAGTGCAGTTGCTCTAAGCCAACTGCCTTCACTCATGCAGAACTTGACAGTGGAAGGAGGTGGTGTACGTTGTTACCAAATCCCCTATTGCATATTTGAATCTAAGGTAGTAGTAAATATCTCAGAACATAATCAGTGCTCTTGACTGGTACAGCTACCAGTATGTTAACTTCTGAACTAATATGGTGATGGGTTTCTATCAGTAGTGCCTTGCTAGGAGAAGGCAAAAAAGATTACAAAAAAAAATAGAGCTGCTTTTGTGCTAAGCGTATTGCTAATTGAGTATAGTGGCTAGATGTTGCCACAGTTTGATATTGGAAAATTGCATTTAATTGAAAAGATTATTGGTTAAAGAATACATTCCTGGGCATCTGACTTACAGTGGGGACTAGGGGAAACAAAGATACTAATTTTAACCTTTAATGCTATTCCACTTTTTGCTGTTTGGAAGGTGTTAGTGGGGCTGACAAAGTAATGCATAAAGCCTACAAGGAGCTACCTAGATTGTGTATAAGTACTTCCTCCAACTTAGCCAATCAGGAAAATTTATGCATTAATTTTGAACCTGACAGCATGACTTAGTCTCTTCTTCGCCTTACCACTGTTCACGCTAGATTCTTAACAGCAAGTTGGAATAATATTTTGCAGCGTTCAAAGGACTGGAAAAACATGATGGTATTGTCAGTGCTCTAATTGCAGTATGCATCCTCTGTGCAGAACGTGAGCAATAGTCTGAACTGGCCAGTCTCCAGGCTGTGGGATAGGACCAGTTTAGGTAGCAAGCATTTCCAACTGCATAGCTTACTGTATATCTCATCACGTTTAGTGCTGTTTATCTGCTACAGATGCAAATCTACTGTCCATTTTAAAAGAGCAAGGAAAGGGTTGCTACGGAAAGTGGTAGGAGCACGGAGTCGGACAGCGCTGGCATTTGTGCAGCCAAGTAATGAGTTTGATCAGAAACTGCTGAGGTATTCTGCAGCTGACCCTGAGACAGCAAAATGTAAGCTTGCCTCAGAGTTGCCTATTCTATTCAGCAAGAACCCTAAAACTGCCGGCCTGACTTCTGTTTCATTATGGCTTTCTATAGCTACTCCTGAAGGAAACACTTAAACTGTGAAGCTGTGTCTTTACACAAGTATGGTGTCAAATGGACTTGGTTTTCCTGACATACTATTTCAAACCTGTCCTTTAAAGAGATTAGTGACTTGCCTTTACTTCATTGTCCAGGAATGTTTTGATCAGCATAGCTGTAACACCTAACGGCATGTCGAAAGCTGATTGCTGGAAGAGATGGTTTTGCTCACTGCACTAGTTACCACTACAAATATTTCTGCTTGGTTAGTGCCTGGAATAGGCTGTCACCAGCACTGTGTTTGTTCTGAAAACAGTGTTGGACTGCAGGGGGACAGGGAACAAAGGTAATAAATGGAAATCCAACAGCTATGACTGACCTACTGTGAAGCTGCTGCCTTGAGTTTCTATTTCCAGGTTAGTGAGGAAACAGGTGTAGATTTATGGTACGAATACTCCTGTACTGCTTGGTGATACCACGTGGAAGCGCATACTGAGGAGTTTGATGTGGCAGTTAATAATATTTCAGCCCCCCGCACTTAATTATCTTGGCTTTCGGTGGGGGGGGGGGGGGGGGAGGGAGAGCAACTTTGATGACTTAATATGTGCTACTAAAAGAGAATATTTGTTTCCAAGGCTGGTTCAACTTAGTTTTGTGTAGCAATCAGTGTATCTTCTTGTGGTACAGGAAAGGAGTAAAGGAGGTTCAATTGTAAAGCTTTTGATAGTCTTTGTACCATTGAAATAATAGTAGCTTGCCTTGAATTGTCATTTCAGGTTTCTTCACAAAATCTTCATTGGAGCCTTGTATCAAGCCGTTTTCCTAGTCTTAGAGGGCCACTGAACTGCTCTGCTGTCTTATGAGGAGAAAGAGCAGGTCTGGCATTTAGCTCTTGTCTGTGCAGCACGTCTAAAGCTTTGGAATCTAATGTTAGACTTCGTTTTACCCAAGGATAGAGAAGTCAAAACTGGCTCCATTGTGGTCAGTCTTCAGTTCTTTTTCTCTTGCATTTTTAAGAGGCAATTCATATACATGCATACAATCTGCCAGGAAAAGTCTATGTGAAACATCTGGTTTTTCTGCTCCTCTGTCCATGGGAGTTTGCTAATAGGCATCAATTACACTCTCAATGTTAGTGAAATGGCAAGCTGTGCTAAGCCTTAGTTTGTGGTTCTGGTGTTCTAATTTGAAACCCTGATGAGCATTCAGTAAGTTTTAAACTTGTTCTTTTTTAGGATCTCTGAAAGGTAACAGGAAAGAGTTCTGGGAGCACAGGAAGGAACATGGCAACTCAAGGTATATAATGCATCACACTTTCTTTTACTAGAACGTAGCAGTGTTAAGCTGGCTACAGGTCCTTATTTGCCTTTGTGAAAATCATTTTGAATTGGATAATGTCTGTTCTACTACAGTAATGAATGTCCCACTACTGAAACTCAAACCTGCACACAGGTTTGTCATCTTCACTGTATTCAAGTGATACAAAATGTTTTAAGTACGGAAGGGGAACCTTTAGGCAGTACAAGCCAAGACAATCACAGTAACCTACCTGCTGGTGAGGTTTGTAGATGTCTGTATTGTTGCAGGATAATGCCTCAGATTAAAACTGCTGTCTCACTCACAGTGCTCCTTCTGCTGGATTGAGATGGTTGTTTATAACAGTTTATTTTCATTTAAAATCTGTGTCATCTCTTGAGGGGCTATTATGTGCTGGAGTAATTCTGAACTTAATCGTTCAACAATGATTTCTTACAGCTGACTTGATGGAGTTGGATATGGCAATGGAGCCAGACAGAAAAGCAGCAGTCAGTCATTGGCAGCAACAGTCATATCTGGACTCTGGTATCCATTCTGGTGCCACAACAACTGCTCCCTCCTTGAGTGGCAAGGGAAATCCTGAAGAGGAAGATGTGGACACAACACAAGTCCTGTATGAGTGGGAGCAGGGATTCTCTCAGTCCTTTACCCAGGAACAGGTTGCTGGTATGTCCTTCTCTATTACACTGGTTTGTTTAAACATGCTCAACTTACCATGACATTATTAACATCATTATAACATAACATTATTATCATAACTTTAACATAAGCTTAACTTATCATATAGGCAACCCTGGTTTTGCTGACACACAAACCTAAATACTGAGTTATTACTAATATAGAAGATAAGCTTCCTATTTCTAGCAAGAAGTGAAGACTCATCTTGTTTTTCAGATATTGATGGCCAGTATGCGATGACTAGAGCTCAGAGAGTACGTGCCGCTATGTTTCCTGAAACACTGGATGAAGGAATGCAAATCCCATCCACACAGTTCGATGCTGCTCATCCAACTAATGTGCAGCGCTTGGCTGAGCCATCCCAGATGTTAAAACATGCTGTTGTTAATTTGATAAACTACCAAGATGATGCTGAACTTGCAACTCGTGCAATCCCTGAACTGACCAAACTGTTGAATGATGAGGACCAGGTATGTATGGATCTTACCTCATGTAGCCTGTTTGTGGGGCCTCTTTAATGACCTTAAAACTAAAAGTTTGCTTCAAAAATTTCTTTAGGTGGTGGTGAACAAGGCTGCAGTTATGGTTCATCAGTTATCCAAGAAGGAAGCATCTCGCCATGCTATTATGAGGTCTCCTCAAATGGTATCTGCTATTGTGCGTACCATGCAGAATACGAATGACGTAGAAACAGCCCGTTGTACTGCAGGTACACTACACAATCTCTCACATCACCGTGAAGGCTTGTTGGCTATCTTCAAATCAGGAGGCATCCCTGCTTTGGTTAAAATGCTCGGGTATGTGGACTGATGAGAGAGTACTTGTGGTTTTTAGTCTGTTCAGGTAGGTGTAGGTACTCACTAGATTTTTGCTTTTGTAGGTCCCCAGTGGACTCTGTGCTGTTCTATGCCATCACGACTCTTCATAATCTCCTGTTGCATCAGGAAGGAGCCAAAATGGCTGTACGTCTAGCTGGTGGGCTGCAGAAAATGGTCGCCTTGCTTAACAAGACAAATGTTAAATTCTTGGCCATCACAACAGATTGCCTTCAGATTTTAGCCTATGGCAATCAAGAAAGTAAGGTAAGTGCCTCAGGTCTTGAAGCACTTCTGTGCTGTGAATGGCCTGTCAGTTCCTCTGTACTGAGCTCCATATTCTGAATCCTCAGCGGTGTGAGGCTTTTGCCAGTCAGTCCCAACCTTGCTAAGAGGTGAGGGATGCTATTTTGTGGATACACAGTCTTGTTTATAACAAGATTGCAAGACTTACGTACCTGACCAGTAGAAGATGTGAACAGTCATGTTAGAGATCCATAACATACGGATACAAGCTAGGAACAGTTACTGCTTACTCATATGCACAGGAGGTGACAGAGAAGTGTTATGTTTTTGCTCTCTTTCAGCTGATTATTCTGGCAAGTGGTGGGCCCCAGGCTCTAGTAAACATAATGAGGACCTATACGTACGAGAAACTATTGTGGACCACAAGTAGGGTGCTGAAGGTGCTGTCAGTCTGCTCCAGCAACAAACCTGCTATTGTTGAGGCTGGTAAGTGGTTTACTTAAAAAGCTATACTGTACTTCAGGGTCAGTACATTCAACACAAGAACAGAAGCTGCCAGCATCAAAAGCTGAACTCAGATTGGTCCTTCAGTCCATAACTAGTTTTGGGAGGCCTGTAGTATACAAAAATCTAAAAGGCAGTCTGTTTTTAGTAAGTCTACCGTGTTATTAGCTGGGTGCCTTTGCGGCTTAGCAGCTGAGCATCGTTAGACTTGTCCCGTTAGAATATGCATACCTTTAGAAGGTCTTCAGCATCACAAAAAGAATCTCAGCTTCTTTATTAGATGTAATAAAGTGTTTTAGGGCCTAGCCATATTAGGGTACTAACGCCAGGAAGGAACCATAACCTCATGAGCTATGCACTCTGATTTTAAAGAGAAGAGTACTGTTCACAACATCAGCATCTAAGTAATGGGTGTCAATACTGTACTGTCTTCTAGGTGGGATGCAAGCTTTGGGACTGCACCTTACAGATCCAAGCCAACGTCTTGTCCAGAACTGTCTCTGGACTCTGAGAAATCTGTCAGATGCTGCAACCAAGCAGGTAGGTGGCCCTTCTAAGGAATTGGGATCAAAAGCCACAATAGTGCAAGAGGAGAGAGGCTAAATTTTCTTCCCTCTTCCTTTACAGGAGGGAATGGAAGGCCTTCTAGGAACTCTTGTTCAGCTTTTAGGATCAGATGATATCAATGTTGTAACTTGTGCTGCTGGTATCCTTTCTAACCTTACTTGCAACAATTACAAGAACAAGATGATGGTGTGCCAAGTTGGTGGCATCGAGGCTCTTGTGCGCACAGTTCTTCGGGCTGGAGACAGGGAAGACATCACAGAACCCGCTATCTGTGCGCTCCGTCACCTCACAAGCAGACATCAAGAAGCTGAGATGGCTCAGAATGCAGTACGTCTCCATTACGGACTCCCAGTGGTGGTTAAACTCTTGCACCCGCCCTCACACTGGCCTTTGATCAAGGTAAATAATAGCTTTCAGTACTGCAAACTGCTGGCTTTTTAAGGTAACAGCAGACTTCCATCTTAAGTGTGAAAAATGCTTTTTTCCAAAGTGTTGGTGAATGTAACTTGAGTGATGGGAAAGTTACTTCAGTTGAGCAGCTTCAGGTTACCTCTAACAGGGGTTCAACTGTTCAGGCCTAACTGATTTTTTTTAAAAAAAAGGAAAAAAAACAACACTAATAATAAGCATCCCTCATGCTCCTTTATTCTTCATCCCCCTTATGACCTGCAGGCTACTGTTGGTCTGATCCGCAATCTTGCTCTCTGTCCTGCAAACCATGCCCCGCTGCGCGAACAAGGTGCTATTCCAAGGTTAGTTCAGTTGCTGGTTAGAGCACACCAAGATACCCAGCGACGTACTTCTATGGGAGGAACACAACAGCAGTTTGTGGTAAGTGGCTGCCATTAACTAAAGTCAGATGTGAAACTTTTCTCTAAAACTCCTCAGTCTGTATCTGCTATGTAGTTTGGTCTAAATAGCTGTTGTCCTAACGTTTGCTGTAATTCATGTTTTTCTGTTGGCGTACTGATAATTCTGCCTTGGCAGACCTGAGGCATTTCTAAAGCAAAACAAAGTGAAAACGAACTTGGATCTTATTTTAATGAGAACCTCTTGAACACTTAACATTAAATATTTGGTGAATCTAGTAGATCCGAGTAACACTGGTTTTGCCTACTCTGAAAAGGGAAATAGTTCGCTACCAGGAAACTAGAACAATCACATCCTTACTGGAACCAAGGATTTAGGAATGCTATCACAGCTTAATGTTAATCTTCAAGGGTGTCTAGAGTCATAAAAATACTGAGAAATTGTACAGGCTCCATACTCGTTACCATGTTTAGATACCAGGTTGGTGTGGTATAATCAACCTCAATTTTTTTCCCCAGTTAAACACCTTAACAAAAGGGAAGTTGCCTTAGCATGAACAAATAGAAGTGGTATCTACTAGTACAGGAGTCTCCTTAACACTTGCAGAGGCAAGAGGGGCCTCTTCATTACTGATTACCACTGTTTCAAACTTAGTAAACTGCCACACTGTCCAATTATTCAGCTTTGGCGGGGGGGGGAAGCTAGTGTTGCTAGACATTTAAGTTTATAATGAACTATATAAAAATGAGAACTTTAGGCATATCTTCCCTGCGATGCTTCCCCTTCTTTTTTGGAATCTGAATTTAGTTGGGTAAACAAGACCAACTCTTTTAATGGGGATGTAAGCTTCTAAGCCAGGGATAAACAGTGGATATGAGCCCTGTTGGGCAGGGATGTTTGTGCAGGGGCCAAGTTTGGTTGGTTAGTTGACAAGGTGGTACTAAAGTGTGGATCAGCTTTTTAGCAGTCTTTTCAGAAGACAGCACTCAGTATCTCAACTTCTTAAAAAAAAAAAAAAAAAAAAAATTTTCTTTCCCTTACTAGGAGGGTGTGCGGATGGAAGAAATTGTTGAGGGCTGCACTGGAGCTCTGCATATTCTTGCACGTGATGTTCATAATCGAATTGTAATCAGGGGTCTAAATACCATTCCACTATTTGTGCAGGTAAGCAAGAGATCAAGAAAATGTAGTAGTACATATTGAAAAGGTTGTAAAATGACACTTATGTTTGTTTGGTAGAATTGCTAAGTCAAATTGTGCTGAAGAGCTAAAGAAACTCTTATGTTTCGGTTGCAGTTATTGTACTCTCCAATTGAGAATATCCAGAGAGTAGCTGCAGGTGTACTTTGTGAACTGGCTCAAGACAAGGAAGCAGCTGAAGCAATCGAAGCTGAAGGAGCAACTGCCCCTTTAACAGAACTGCTCCATTCTAGGAATGAGGGTGTTGGTAAGTGAACATTTCTTTAAAAAAAAAAAAAAAAAAAAAAAAAAAAGACAACCTTTTTTTTTTTTTTTTTTAATGTTTGGATAGAAAACTTGACTGCTACTAAACTTGCTCTTTATTTCAATAGCAACATATGCAGCTGCAGTGCTGTTCAGAATGTCTGAGGACAAACCACAAGACTACAAGAAGAGACTTTCTGTTGAACTGACAAGCTCTCTGTTCCGGACTGAGCCAATGGCTTGGAACGAGGTGAGTTGCATCTTTGTATCAACTATTCCCTGGGGAGAACTGTGCTTCCAAGCCCTCCCTCCTTGTAGTGGAGTGTAGATGCCTCCACTAATACAGGTTCAGCTTTACATGTGGTTGTAGCTTCTGTACTCTCCACATGTTCAGGTTCTGTGAACCTGTGCTTTTAGACCTCCAGAAAATGATACAGGCTTGATGTATGTACTCTTGCTGTAGGACAAGACTTTATATATAGAGCGGTGAGGCTGAGCGTTTTGGGAATCCATTGCATAGTGGAGGAAAACTTGGCAGAAATAGAGTTCCTGAAGCGTACAGACTTGTTTGAGCCAGCAGATGTTCTTGTGCTTCCCTTGCAGATAGGAAAAGTCCGTTCTCTTCTGCTCCTAAAGCATGTAATTTTCATTTTGCTCATTAGAGCAAAGCCATATAGAAGAACATCATATGTCTCTGCTGCCTTACATTTCTGAGGACCGCTCTGGAATGATCTCTAGGAATTTCGACCAGTTTTTGTGGATTGTCCAAACCTGATGAGCTCTAAATGCAAAAACTGAGGCATGAGAGATTTGAGGGAAGCATAAATACAAATGTGCTCAGTGAGGCTTCCTTCAGGCAAACCATGTAGCTTGGGGTGGGCATGCAACTTGTGTTCTCCTTAGGATTAAGCTCTCTCATTTGAAAATATTTGCAGGCTGATTACCATGTATTGCCTTTTTTGATGCTTAAAGGGCTCTAAAGTGAACAGAGTTTGAAAAAAAATTGTGTGCATAGGGTAGAGGGAAGGTTTCACTAAGTTTCTTCTTTCCCTTAGAGTCTAAAGTTTCAGGAGCCTAGTTTGCTCCGTATGTACTTACAGTACAGTAAGGAGGGACTTACAGGACAGTAGTCTTTGATTTGTACTAGTTCAGTGCTTACCTTTCTATTTTCCTAAAGTCTGTATCTGTCTACCCCAGTAATGTGAAAAACAGCTAAAATGGGATATCTCTTTTGGATCAAAGTCATGTAGTTATGTTGCAGATACACAGTTCTGTAATTGGACAAACTTGGGGAGGTCCATTCAAAACTATTCAGTGCTATATTGCTGGCTCAGGAGTCTCTGAACAGCTGACTTGCAAAGGTTGGGCAGGTAGAGCAGAGGAGGAGTGTTCGTAGACCTGCTGTGTCTTATTTGTTCCCAAACATGAACCTCCTTCCAGTGAGCGATGGATTACTGCGCCTAAATCTGTCTGTTACGTAATGGATGCAGATGCTTGGGTCAGAAGGCATTTTCATGTTCACATAAGTACCATGCTGCAGTGCTCACTGCAGAAGAGTTGCTAAAAGTGGGTTTTGGGCAAGCTTTAAAACTTCTCAAACTCTAAATTACTAATGTTGCCCCAAAGACCTGATGCTAAATGTTTTGTAATTTTTTCTGCACCTCTAGACAGCAGATCTTGGACTTGATATTGGTGCCCAGGGAGAACCTCTTGGATACCGCGCAGATGGTATGTCTGTTCCATTCCCCTTGACTAAACTTAAGTTGGATGAAGTCAAGTCATAGACTTTAAAGGGGAACCACAAATGAGTGAAGAGTGAATCACTCTTCAGCAAGATACTGCAAACTGACAGGCAGATGGGGAGCTGCTGGTTTAAATAACCAGTTTCTTCAGCAGCATTGACTGTATTGAAATGGGAGCTGTATGAACATGCAAAACTGGTTTCACTTGTCTGAGTCTTGTGAGAGCATCTCCCACTGAGCTGTTGTTTCCAGAAATCTTTTAAATCCTTTATAAATGGGCTTGACAATTCCAAAAGTGCATTTTTTCTTTAAAACTAATCCTAATACTTGAATGTATTAGTCCATAAATGTCTGTAGACTTGAACTCAAACCTATCCCTAAGGATCTGAAGCTATTTTGGGTAGTCTTTCAGACGCAAGTCTACAGTCGTGGAGGCTGGTTTTGCTGCAGTATTGTTGAATTTTAGTATTGTTTATTATGCAGACTAATGGCTTGGCTGGAATCTGCTTGTGCTTCTGACTGAAGTGTGCTTTGTCTGCAGAATCACACTTGGAAGGCTGTCTCAAACAACGGAATAGCCATTGGGGCAGGCAAAAGATTTTGAACTTGGCTGAACTAGGAAAAAGAAATTAGATGGCTACAAAGATCTCACACACTTATACTTGCAGCTTCTGATGCATCTAACATCTGTTAACATTGTGCTTTTTTTCCCTCTGCCACCTTTAACTTTCTTAGATCCTAGCTACCGTTCTTTCCACTCTGGCGGATACGGTCAGGATGCCTTGGGTATGGACCCTATGATGGAACATGAAATGGGTGGCCACCACCCTGGTGCTGACTACCCAGTTGATGGTCTGCCAGATCTTGGCCATGCCCAGGACCTTATGGATGGGCTGCCTCCAGGTGACAGTAATCAGTTGGCCTGGTTCGATACTGACCTGTAAATCATCCTTTAGGTAAGAAGCTCAAACCTTGAATTTAAAAAAAGAAAAAAAGAAGAAAAAAAAAAAAAAGAAAAACAGATTAATGGACTGAGGACTTGGTTGGCAGGGAGGGAATGGCTTAAATGGGTCCCAGTTTGCAAGAACACTGAATAAATGCTCTGGAAATGTGTGATCAGTACACTCCAAACTGACTTCTGCCATGAAGTGTGGAAGTAATTAACTGTAGTGTCTTGTGCACCAGCTTCGTGCAGTCTTGATATATAAAAAATAACCATTTACGCAAGAACACTGACACCTTTTTTCTTCTCTCTGCAGCTGTATCATCTGAATGAACTTGCATTGATTGGCCTGTAGAGTTGCTGAGAGGGCTCGAGGGGTGGGCTAGTATCTCAGAAAGTGCCTGACACACTAACCAAGCTGAGTTTCCTATGGGAACAATTGAAGTAAACTTTTTGTTCTGGTCCTTTTTGGTCGAGGAGTAATAATACAAATGGATTTTGGGAGTGATTCAAGAAATGAAGAATGCACAAGAATGAACTGCAAGATGGAATTTATCAAACCCTAGCCTTGCTTGTTAAAAATTTATTATTTTTTTTAAATCTCTGTAATGGTACTGACCTTGCTTGCTTTGAAAGTAGCCTTTCTTTTTGCCGTAATTATTGTTAGTTTTTTTTAAAGTCTCTTGTAGTATTAAGTTATAGTGAATATGCTACAGCAGTTTCTAATTTTTAAGGATTGAGTAAAGATGTAGAACACTAATTCATAATCGCTCTAATTGTATCCTGAATAAAGTGTAACATTGTGTAGCCTTTTTGTATAAAAAAAACTAGACAAATAGAAATGGTCCAATTAGTTTCCTTTTTAATATGCTTAAAATAAGCAGGTGGATCTATTTCATGTTTTTGATCAAAAACTTTATCTGGGATATGTCTGGGTAGGGGCCAGTAAGAACTGTTTATTTGGAACCTTGTATTGGACAGTTTACCAGTTGCCTTTTATCCCAAAGTTATTGTAGCCTGCTGTGATACAGATGCTTCATGAGAAAAATGCAGTTATAAAATGGTTCAAAATTAAAGTAAACTTTTAATTCACTCTGTGTCAAATTATTTCAGATTGTAAAGTGTATTTGCATGTTTACAGTTTTCTGAAAGTTGTCCTGCAATTGCAGAACAACTTTAGTACTTCAGACGAGGGGACCAAGGACCCACTAAGGAATGCTCATCCTTTGCAGTGCAGAGTCCAAATGCCATGATGTAGTTCTTCCCCCTTGAACTGATGATGCTCTGCTAAGGCTGGTTCCCCAGTATTGGGTCAGGTCTAGCCTGACCTGAGGCAACTGCACATAGTGATTGACATGTATTAACTTCTGGACTTGAAAAAAGTGAAGACAACACATTAGTTCAGGTCTGTTAGCAGTTCAGAAATGCACTTGCAGCAGGGCCGGATGAAGGTCCTTTAAGAACTGTCAGTGGGTCCAATAGCTTAAACCCATTTTCAGGTGTCCTCAGTCTTCAGTGTGTGTGTGTGTAACTCTCTTTGTGTTGAGGCAGCATCTATATAGATGAAAGCAGGGAATGTAGTTCTTAAATTACTGGTAACTTTTCGTGTGTGTTCATCTGCACTGAACAGCTGTCCTTACCCTCTGGCCTCTGCCCAGAGCACATGATGCTTTGCAGTTCCATCTCAATTTGCAGCACTCACAAGGGCTCTCAGCAGTGAAAGATCAGGGCTTGGGGTCATAACCCAAGGTGATGAGACCTGAATGAATTTGCAAAAGTGGCAATCTGCCTGCACCTGTTGAGCAGTGTGTCCTTCTGCTTGTGGAGCAAAGTTGGTGCAACTACAAGCAGAGGCAAGTCTCCTCAATTCAGCAGCCCTGCTTCATTTCTCTTGGTCATGCTTGCACTAGAGGACCATTACTATAAAATACTACCAAATAAAAGCCACCCTGCAATGCTTGCAGTAGTCTTTTTCCTATATCTAATAACTCTAGCTGTAATTCCACCTGTTAAGCTATGAAAAAGTATATGACACTTAACACAGTGTAAGAAAACACCAGTAAAAAGTACAAACTAAAGTCATTTTATTTGCCTTGTGTTGTTTGCTTGCCTGATCATCAGTCAGAGAACTGCTCTCTCCAAAATTAAGCTTATAATGGCAACTTTCAATAAGGTAACTGCCTTAGGTGTGGCAATAACATAGCTGCTACTTTGAAAGATAAACTTCACCAAGAAAGCGAGAAGCACCAGACTTACCTGATCTTAATTCTCCCAGGGAATGGAGAGAAAAGTGATGTTACTGCTTTACACTGGCATCTGATAGTTCTAGAGGGCTCTTCTTAGATTATCAAATCTTTTATTGTGGATAAATGACAACAACAAAAAAAGTAGAATTAGCTCACCTGTTTTCAAAGAGGCTGGGCAGGCAGGCAGGCTGTCAGCTGAGAACAACACTGCTTCACCAGAGCAGCTCCAAGCCTTGCAGTACTAGGCAACAGAGGTACAAAGATTCTTGCAAAAGAACCCATGATATTAGGTAAAAACTTGCTCTAGCATGCTTACATGACACATCATACACAAATACTTAGCCTTTATGTGATCACAAGGTTGATTCTGGTTGTATGAGATGAAGTAAATTTTATTTTTGGTTGAAAGGTATTATCTAGAACTAGCCCTAGGCATGAATGAGATGACCCCTTAAGAAGAACAGTTCTGGCAGTCACCTGATGTAAAAAAAAAGAAATCCTGACAGCTTAAAATAATGAAACACGTTTTGCTCATCTTGTGAAATAACTGTACTGTTATATTTATTTAATTTACACTTTCCAAATGCTGAATGTCAAATAAATACTTGAAATACATCACATAATGTCAATAGGTACAAGAGCAAGGATTCACCCTGACCAAAAAAGAAGGGGGGGGGGGGGCAGTTTTCCTTCCTTTCAAAGTCATGCATATGCTCATCCACAGAGAAAACTCAGCTAGCTGGCTAAATTAGGTCTGCCTGGCTCATTTGAAGCAGTTCATACAGGCCAGAAGTGCTGAGCAGCTGCACAACTTGTGCATGCCATCACCCTGGTCAAAAATGGTTCACTTGGTAGGCTTGAGCTTGTCACATCCCACTGTTTTCAGAATTTCAAATGCCAAGGAAGCAACAGCAACATCAGCATGGGAGCTGGGAATTTAAAAAAAAACACACAGTAACATCTATTAGTCTCAAGAGAAAACTTTCTGTTCAAAAAACAACAACAACAAAAAAAATCCTACATTTGTCTTTCTTATTCTATGCGGGAAAATTCTTAATAGCCATTGAACAACTTTACTAAAAATCCTGCTTTTCTGTTAAGCAGTGATAGGCCACCAGCAATTTTGTCTGTAGCAAACCTCATGTTAAAAAAAAAAAAAAGCAATCCTTTCAGTTCAAAGCCACAGTAACTGCTACCTTGCTCAATTGCCTTTGTAAAATAGAAAATACATTTTATTATGCCCATGCCCCCACATACACAATTTCAGCTTGACAGCAGAATGTTTTTGTTTTCACCCGTACAGCTCTCAATGCAGCACCGCTCAGCTTGTGGAGGCAGCGCCACACAGGGTTTTGCCCACCTTTTGCAAGGCGGATTGAATGCCCTACCACACACAGCTCTGCATGTTTTCAATTGAATGGTGTGATTCCCCCCTGCTTCGCTTCCTCTCCTATTTATTGCACATATTTTGCCTAATTTTTCTTGCTGGAAAACACATGCTTTTTTCCCAGCATTGGAACAGGGAAATTAACACAACACTGCCAGTCCACAGAAACAAGATGATTTTTATAGGCTGCTATGACTTGTCTTTAACTCATGCAAGTACACTAGCAGCCCAATTTGCAACTTCCTCTGCTTCTGCTAATGACAAATACCTACCGACATGCCACATTTTGGGGAACACAGAGCAAACCATGAAATCCAAATGATCAGTCTGTACTCTTTAAGCCAATTTCTTAATAAAGCAGCAGTTTAAATCAGAAACTGCAGTTATCTGAAACAAATTAATCTTGGCAACTGCCTTCACTGAAAAATAGATGACTAAGCTCCCACATTTTAAAGTCCAGGTTTGATTCCACATAGCTATGAAGCAGAATGGGTTATATGTTACTCTAAAAACTGTTCTGACTAGTTGAGAACATATAGCAGAGGAAGAGTTTGGCAATACACGGCTGCTACATGGCAGCAGGGAACACCTAAAGCAGTTTGCTGTCTGAGCAATGATGTCCCTCCAAAAGCACAGACTGCTTTGCTGGTACATGCCTTCAGCCACACAGGGAGACTAAAAGATTTGAAACCTGTCTGTGAAAAATGGGCAAAGCAAAAACATTCCTCAGTCACTTTAACCTAGTGATTATATGTGGGTGGAAGGTCCTGGAAGTTTAGACAACTCAGAGGGTGGCTGCGATCCAGGATCTCAGTTGTAGCCTTCTCTAAAGCTTTTCTGATTCTGCATGCACTTCAGAAAGGCTTCTCCATGGGGCTCACAGCACAGGTGAGAAGAGGGGGCCAAATTTACTAGGCAATAAGGAATATGCTAAGAAAGATGGCACACAAGAGAAGGGAAACTGGAGGATGGCAGCACATCTGTAACCTCCATAAACAAGAGCTCAATCCAGCTAAAGCTGATGAGCTCGCTGATCCCAGGCTTTTCCCGTGGCCCCATTGCCAATTCATCCACAACCAAATCTGTTACAGCCCAAAGATCCAGGTAGCCTCGTGGTTTCCTCAGCGGGCGAATAGGGACATACGTTCCCGGAGATAGGGAATCTCTGAGCCCTTTGGGGTTTCTATGTTGCTGCTGCAGTGCTGGAGCTCAGCACAGCAGAGGAACTTGGCTTACGCTAACGTAGCAAAACACTCATCATTGACTTCAGCTAGAATTTGGTGTGCTGAGCATATTGTGTGAAAATAAGAGAGAGGGCTGTTTATTTTGGGCTTTCTGTAGTAAGTGGGTTTTTTTGAGTACAGAAATGTGTAGATAACAGACAATTAGAGGAAGGCAGGAAAGACGATTTAAAGACAGCTACAGGATGGGTTGTCTAGTGCATCTGACACTGAAATGCCATGAAAGAGAGTGAGAACGAGTTCTAAAAGAGGAAAAACCCTTCTTTCCCCATTGTCATACCACTGTCATCTTCAGTGGTGGGGCTAATCTCGCCCTTAGGGAGAGCTGCTATTTTATTTTAGATAGATAATTTAATGTGTCATACAAAAAAGCTTGAGTCAGCTGCTGTGTGATGTGGGAGGGATGCAGATGGTTCACGCCAGGTTCTGGTAGTCCTCAGCAAGCATCTCCTTAGGCTCACCACGTCCTGACCATTTCCCCCTCTCGTTTGCCCACATCCCCTTTCCCTCTAATACAGCGCGCACCCTGCCCTAATGCTGAGGAGCCAATTTTCTCAAATGACTGGCCCATATAAAGCCCGCATTTGGCAGCGGAAAGAGCATTGAAAAGATCATTTAAGTGTTTCAACTTCTGCTACAATTTATCTGCGCATTTTATTTCAACCAGGAGTGAAATGTGGCCTAACAGCCTAGGGCAAAAGGGCAAAGCATTTATTTTGAGGGACAATTATTCATTTGTTCGTACATCCAAGGGCGATGAGATGAGGAAAACTCTAAGGGGGATGAGCTGAGGTTTGGCCAAGTTGCTGGGAGCAGCACCTCTGTTCTCACCAGGAACGCTGCGGCATTCCCCACAGTCTTATGCCCTCTCAGAAAAACAGCAGGCTCTTCAACGAAAGCAGTTCATGTCTTTGGCTGTGCATAGTCAGCTTTCAAATGCACAAAGCACAGTTACTTTAAAACGGGGCACAAACATTACATTTTGCAGCTGGCCCGCTATGCCAAGAAATGCTGACCAGAAGGTGCTTACAAAAAGGCAAACTGTCTGGAACTGAAAAAACCAGCCACACGTGGACGCACGCTGAGCCTGGCTGGGCAGCACGCGCTGGCGAGCCACAGCTGGCGATCAAAGCGCGCCGCAGCAGTGGCAACAGAAAAACGAGAAAGCTCTGAATGAGAGGAGTTTGGGGGAGAGCAGCGCGCGGGGGAGGGCCGGTGGCAGTAACACGAGAAGCTCGCACCGCACCCGAGGCGATTACAGGAGAAGGCCGTGTCAGACGAATGCGCGCAGCCCTGGAAGCTCCTGAGAGCCTGAGGGCACTCACCTGGCAGTTTGGGCCAGTCTCTCCAGAGCCTGGATAAGAGTGTCGCCACCATTCTTCACGCTCTCCCAGTGCTTTGCGTTTGAAGTTACCTGGAACAAAAAGAAAGAAAGTTATCAAAGGCTTTGCAAGAAATTCCAAGGTCATTTTTTTTGTGGGATAGGGGAGAGGGAAACAAGTTACAGCATTTGTTACAACTGTAAATGCAACGTGACAGTAATGAGACCCCAGAGAAAGCCCCTTTTACCAAACAGGGGTGAATTTTAGGCAGACTCTGTCTAAAATGGCTTGGTTTAATTAACAAGATTCACTCTTGTTCTGGGTCACTGTATGTGTGAAAATTCACACATGACAGCCTGCCAATCCTGACTCCGTATTTAGTACCAATGCAAATACGACACCCACTTATTCTGAGTTTCAGGGAGATCTCCGGGAGGCAGTCACTTTCATTTTGTCACTCGAGAGAAAAAACAACCAAGCCTCTAACAGCCTTCAGATCAGTACATGTGCGCTTTATCTAAAAGGACTCAGGTTAAAAATCACCACAACGCTAGCAACTGCATATTTGATTTTTTCTTGCCACTCCTCAGCCATTAGGGATCTTGCCTGATCAGAACGGTCATCTACCGACAGGGGAACGACTGGCCACAGCTGTGTGCCCTTTCATGCCGAGGGAGTTCTGGTTATAGCCCGTTTTGCCACAAGTGTTTTATCACGCTGATCTGCAATGACTGGTTTACTGATCCTCCAGCCTAAAGCAGTGTAACTGTAGAGCTACATGGGGCTGTGTGTTTCCTGACCCGTTCAGCGGGAAGGCCATGGTGCATATAATATGAAATCACCTGGCATCGCGGCACAGCTTACTGAAGGGGCTCCCAAATCTCGAAAAATTGCTGAAAAAAGATCTGCGTGTCAGTTCCTGTTTGTGAAGGTAAGTAAATCTTGGCCAAAAGGAAAGGGAAATGAGAAGACCAGCGCAGCTGATTATACTGATACTGAGGAGTTAATATTCGAAAGGACAACTCTCAATCCCAAAATCCGGCAAGCACTTTCAAGCTTTAAACATGCCACGGCTGGCCCCACTTACCATTGATCACACATCTGGGTGATACGCCTTTAAGTGTCCCTCTTAAATCACCAGAGGAGCTGTACTTAGAGCTGCCATCCCACCATGATTTAGCAGCAGCGACGCTACAACAGCGGTGTCACTACATCTCTAATCAGAACTTCCTACAGTTACATAATGACGGGGAACAGGGACCTGCCTGGAGTGAACAAAAATCTACCCTATGCCTCGGGAAAAAACCTGTGACCCCGCTACCCAAGCACAAATCATGGGTAAATCCTGATTACAGGTCATTGAGCCTTTTTACTCTCTTAAGGTTTCTATCTGAGCCCTTCAATTTTTATTTCCGTAATCCATTCTGCTTTAATTGTCATCCTGCAGGTACAGGAGACTTTTTGTAGTCACGGTTCTGCATTTTAGAACAGAGACGCACCGAGCCAGCCGTCGCAATAAAGCACTTTCCTCTCCAGCATCTGCAACGACAAAACATTGTTTTTGCTCCCTAAAGGGTACTCGTGCCCCTGTTAAACACTTCTCACAACTCCTGCAACTAAGCAGCCCCTGCCACATGCTTCCACTTGCCACACTTGTCCCCCATATCTCTCCCGCACACTTGGAGGGGTCACGGGGGTGGGCGGATCGTGTCATTAAGGACTGGATCATGCTCCATACAACTAAGAGGTCAAATAAAGGCTACACAGATATCCCTACTTCCAACACGTCCTGACTCCCAGGTGCTGGAATTTGTACAACCTTCATTTTCTTTTAAGAGATTGGCCTTTGTGCATAATACATAGACAGCAAATTCAAAATGTGCTCCACTGTAAAATCTTGTACAAAATAAATTTTTAATTCCAAAATGCTCTATTTCAATCAGTAACTTAATCCAGCTGAGCAACAGGATCTCACGGTAAGGTTGCCTATGCTGCCATATGCCTTGTCTCATTATTACGAATACTCTTCTGTGGACACAATACATTTGAATGAAAAGGATTAAAATGGTTTTATATGCACAGAAATCATAGCAGATAGAAACAAAAGGACCTATGGGATCATCTGCTCCCCCTCGGCAGCAGCCTCCCCATTCGACTTCCCTTCAGCAGCTAAGGTGGTACCACAGGGGGGGACAGGATGAGGCCTTTAACATCTTTAGCAGCCCGTAGATATTTTAAATTAAGTCAGCAATGCGGCAGGTTGAATGGGGGTGAGCTGCCAGTGCCCTGTAAGTAGCTTGAACGCACCTGCTTACCTTCCTGTCATTACTCTCCTGCTGTTACTGCTGTGACCATCAACATCTAATTGCCACTTTTCTATTAGACTGTGTGGTAAATCTTCTCGTTCACTGAATTATCAGAAGACCCCTCAAATAAGATGGATTAGATCCTGCTTCATGTAAAAGTCAGGAGAAAAATTGGCTGATCTCAGGGATCACTGTTCAATTTGAAGAACAAACATAAAATTTTACCTGTGTATTCTTTTCATAAAAATGTTCAATTTCTGTCTTTGTTTTGTTTTGCAAATGAAAATAATGATAATACAGAGAACCACCAATAATCCAGCTATTTGAAATGCATGTATTTTTCACTAATTTTATTATTTTTTTCTTCTACCCAACATCACTACAAGATTTATCCACGCCAGTTCTATTTTTAAGAGTTCACTTAGAATTTTAACAACTGGTTTAATGATCTCTTGTAATAAAGCTGATTTGTTAGGGCTGGCTACAACACATATTCAATGACATAATCAATAGCTATTCCTTTAATTAAAAATGTAATTAAATCTCAGTTTAGTTGTGCACTCATTGCAATTTAATAAGAATTTCAAAATGACTTTTCTTTATTAAGCTAATAACTATTCAGTAGCTTTCCTCTCTTCAATTCTATTAAACAAGGATGAGTCATAAAGAATACTGTAATTGATATGAAAAGATTGGTATTTCCTAAAATTTAGAATAGCTGCTCAGGTATTAGGGTGCTGCTGAAGGGGAGTGCTGGAAAAGATACAACATGAAACACCCACTGGAAGAACATCTTTGCTCATAAATGAGGGAGGCTTGGATTCTTGGTGTAAGCAGGGGTGATTTTTTAAATTCAATTTTCAAGAAATGGCAAAAGCTAGAATTAGCCATACATGGAAATCTAAGGGACAATCTCTTTTCTTAATGCCTTTGGTTTCATAATACTGAACTACTTTCACTGATTAGTTGTAACTACCATTCTGTATTTTATGACTGAGTTAAATGTCCTAAGAAGTAAACTACTCTCTCATCATTTTGAAGAAGAAGAAATTCTCCTGCTTTGTTGGGGTTTCAGTTGAACTCTAAGCTCAACATGTGTGTGGTCAATTGTACTGAAATTGGGAAATAATACATTTATCAGATAAAATAAGGAACTTTTTAATTTGAAACAATTTTTTTTTTGGTTGAAGAAAGGCCTCAGGAGGATATTTAGCTGTACCATCAAATGTTTTCTTCTCAAATAAATAATTACTTGAGATGTTTACAATGTCCTCTCTCAACAGATTCATTTTTACAAGCTATCACTGCGTCTATGTACACAGATATAAGCAAGTCATTTCATAACTGTTTCTTCACACATACTTGGATTTTTTTTCTTCTACAAGCACTGCTCAATATTTTAACCCCATAAAGGGATGCTTTCTACTTTTTTCTCAAAATTGAATATAATTAAGCTAATTATCTTTGCAGAGTCAGCTAGCTTGAGTTCTCACTGAACTTTACCAGCACGGACTGAGAGCAGCCACACAAGTAAGCTTCTCTAATAAAAAAATAGGCAGCTAAGAGTTAAGCACGCTCCTACTGCACGATTTCAAATAATGTCTTCATAGTAAGTGCTGTCACCAGAGTTTAAAATGTGCATCTCGGACTTCTCCTTCCTGCCTCTGCCTTTGACTGGCTCAAGGGACTGTCAGGAGGACACAGAGCCTTTCATCCCTAAAGCTGCTTTTTCAAATTCAGTCTGGCTTGGTGGTGACTGAAAGTTGATGGCTATTCACAGCTGCTTAGTGTGACCATATTCCCATTTTTAAGAAACAAATGTCACAAAATACAGTGGTGTCAAAAACATCACTATAGCTGATGTGACAGCCCAGCAAAGAAGTCAATGGGTTAGTAACTTCAGAAATGCAACACAATGGCTGGGTTGGGGCAGAAACATTCCCAGTACTGCTGCCCATCTTGTGCCTATCCCAAGGCGTTTAATGGTACTTCTTCCTCCCAGGCTGGCAGCACTGAGCTATTTACAGGCACTGGATGCAGGCAGAAGCACTCAGCCTTCCTGCGTTACAGATGAGCACCGTAACCAAGAATACACTGCAAACAGGGACTTGCTCGGGTGAGCATCTGTGGGACATAAAACTGATGGGCCCACTGATCATGTTCAAACTTACTCAATATAAATATTTCTTTCAAAATAAATCCCTCTACTGGCGCGTGTGCGAAGCTGGTATATCAAATGGATCAGCGACTGTCATTCTTTCTGCAGGCCTGCACACTTCAGCTTACAAAGTAATGTAGTGCGATTAAGGGCCAGGCTCAGTAAAGGATTTGGAGCCTATAAAGCAGATGCTGCAAAGACTGTGTTTTAGGTGTCAGCCCCCGGAGAGCAATCCCGAGCGGAGTCCTAGATACCTGTGCAGTGCAGGGGGAGAGCTTAGTTTCAGAAGGACATGAAAACCTGCCCATTGAACAAGAAGCCATCTGAATTCCCATTCCCCTCTGGAGCCTAGACTGCTAAAACAGCAAATGAAAACAAATAGTCCAGATGGCAGAGACCAAAACTCCAAACCTCACCTTCTTTTCTCAGTGCCTCTCCCAGGCTGCAGGCTCACAGGCCCTCTTGCAGCCCCCCCCCCCCCCCCCCCACACACACACACACTTTTTGAGGCAAACGAACCGTGTATTTTTTGTAGCTGTGGCACAGTTTCCACAGGACGAGGAGAGGCAGGGAGGGTTAGATGGGTCCCATACAACTAGTGAAAAACACAAGGACTCTGCTGGGAGGCAAGAGGCAGTACAGCTCTCCAGATCACAGAAATTAAGCCTGATCTCCCATTTACCAGGGAAATGCCATCAGGCCAATGTTACACTGCTGGCAAGATTTTTTTAAAAAACAAAACAACCCCCAAAATCCCAAATATCTTCAATGGCCTTTTGTGAAGCATTTAATCTGGCATTTGTTAGACATGCTCTCGGCAAGTAGGTGGCATTGGACCTGTCAAAGGGCTTAGGTCTAAACAATTTACTAGTTATTTAGTGAAAAGTAATAGTAACCCTTGCCAGGCTATGCAACTACAGAGAAGAAACTCCCAAGGTCAGTGTGCGCTCGGAAACACTGCATGCTCACGAGGAGGGCCACAGGTTATTCTTGCTCCCTATAACGTATGAGAACCCATTCTGAAAGAATAAAAATATTTCTGACATTCACCCCATCACAGCATGCTTCCTTGCTACTCTTCTCTCTATAAACGGTTTCGTCGGAGAGAGACAGACACACAATAGGTGTGTGTGTGCAGGGGGGAGACAAATCAAGTTGGACAAGTTATATTTATGTTACTAATTGCCAGCTCATTTGAACAGGCCTGTGCAATGCTGCTGCACCATAAAAACAAGAAAGGAAAGTTACAAAAGCGTGAGTGATCCAGGTGTGCTTTGGCAGGCATGATTACAGTCATGTATTTCAGACACAATTACAAAGACTTTGTGGCCTTTAGATCCTGCAAATACATGTGAAAACAAGCAGGTATCTGTGACGATAAACCTACATCAGACAGCAAAGCTCTGATTTTAGAGTTCAGAAATCTTTCTTTCTTCTTTATGGATAAAATTCTTGCTTCACTGAAGTCAATAACAAACTCCTTTGACTTTGATAAGGGCAAGATTTCATTCTGTGTGCTTTGTTTCCTTTTAATTTGTATGTGCGTGCAGGTTTATTCCGAGTTCAAAGTAATTTCCTCTGGTAACTTGGAAACGAACCAGTGTCTAGCAGTCTGCAAGCCAGGCTGCCTCCAGGACTGCTCGCAGTGCGAGAAGCAATGGCTCCCACACACCACAGACTTGCTGCCTGACCGTGGACCCTGCTTGACACCTTGACACTATTCTCTGCCCTTCAACATATATATAGCACATAGAGGCGTATTCCACGGTTTTTGCAAAGCTATACAATTACCAACTCCAATGGGCATTGTCTAAGCGTAACAGAAGATTTGAACCCAGGTTAATCATTGAACTGAAGAGTGCTCTCCGTCTTGCTTGATTTCTTCATTTTGTTTTTATTGCCAACAGTGTTCTCAGCTCACTTTCAGGAAATACAAAATGTCTTTATAACCCAGAAATATCCATTATTGCAGTTTCTATCCTCTCTTAACTACTGAGTTTAAAATGTTTGACTTCACAGAACTGCGTAAGACAATCGCTTTTCATCCATTAGAGCCAGCTGTCCACAACCACCTTATTAGTGGAAGTAGGTTGCAGTCCTGTCTGGCAAAAGGTGTCTCAAAGCTGTTGTAGGCAGACTTCCATACAAGGTTGCCGGGCTGACAAGTCACACGTGCCCATAAGCAAACACAACATCAATATGACTTTAAAAATAAACACTTGCCACCCTGTTGCTGGTGATCTCATCTCCAAATACAAATTCATCTGTCATCTATGTGCCGCTGACTCCCCGAGGTACCACTTCAGGCTAGTTTCACTCTGTCCCAACAATAATCCCAGTTTGCCTTTTTCACCTCTCCTCAAGCATCAGCTTTAGTGAAACAGGGCCACATACGGAGTTTACGCACTCCTTGCAAGCCCCCTCCAATTCCTCTTCTCGCAGTCACCAGGCAGTGCCCTGTCCTCACCTTGCAGGACTGACGAGACCACCACTGCCCAGGTACACCTACTCTGATGGCCTCATATGATTTCCCCCTTACAGAAGGAAAGAGGAAATCCACTGGAATTTTTTTTATTACCACAGCAGGTGAAATTTAGGCTCAGACCATACATTTATGTTCTTCAGAAGCGACGATAGAAGCTGCTCTTATCTATGACAGAGGTTTCTAGTTGCCTTAGATCAAAAAAAGACTGAAAGCATTTATGAAAACATACTGTAAAACAAAAAAGACAAGTTCTCCGCATACCTAGAATTTCCCTGAAGCTCATCATTCTCTGGATCTGAGAAGGTTCTCAGATTTAAACATCTTCCACAGTCTCTTTTTCTTCATAGGCCTTTCTCCTAAAATAGCTTCTGACACGTAACCCCCAAACCCTCTTAAATGTTGACTCCTAGTGCTCTTTTACCAGTGCTGGCATCTTTTATGGTCCTAATAACTCAGCTTTTAAAAAGGATCCCTGAATTCCACCATCCACATGAAGTCACAAGATAGTCTGACTCCAAAATTCTTCTTTGGAGCTACATCCAGCTTTCATCAGTATGCTCCATGGACTGGGGATGGCCTTCTTTCCATGTACATAGTACCTGGTATAATTCAACCTGTATCTTTCCCTGGTATATTTGGTGCTATGACGATTCAAATAATTTGAAATATACATTTGTAAGAGTAAGAATCCTTATGACAGATAACTTGTCTTCTCACTATTGGGAAAAATAGTGACATCCATCACATTTTGGAAAGTGCTGACTTTTAAATGGCATTTACCTCACAGAAGTACGTATGCAACCAAGCAAGTACCAATTTCATAAATACTTATGTATGTAAGGACACAAACACTTGAGTAGCCATGCCTGTGATGCATGGGTGAACCATCCAGACCCCTAGGAACTGCAGAGCACTTAGAGTTTATCGAGGAATTCGGAGGCTTTATGCTTTAAAATTCAAAAAATAACACTTCCAACTTGGCATTGTCCCTTGTCTTGCTTTAAAATGCTACTCATGGAAATAAAATACTACTATGCCTTAATGAAGCCAGAGTTAGTTCAGAAGATGTTGTTAAAGTTTTCCTTATACAAATCTGTCAGTGCAATTTAAGTCTGATCTGCTATACAAAGCTCCTAGCTTCCCTTGAGAAGAACCTTTCTGTGACCTCAGAAGGTGTGGTGCATTTGCGACATTGATTGACTTTCACTGGGGATGAAGAAAAATTGGAAAGCTCATGCTAACATGGTTGTAACCTGGACTTGAACACAGGACTCCAACAACTAAAAGTCTGTAAAGCTTGACTTAATGTTTTAGATATACCAGGAATAGCAAGGATATGATGAGGTATATTGAGAACTAAAGCAGATTATGAAAAATACATACTTAAAGACTGAAAAGAGCAACAAAATCTTTTTAGAAAATCATTGTAGGCTATGATTTAAAACTAAATATTAAAGCATTAAACATTAGTTCATTTGTAGCCTCTGTAGAAATTACATGCAAACTTCCTGGTTTCTAGGGACAGATAAAATTTGGATATAACCCTCAAGGTTTTCCTTAAGTGCCAAACATGGATAGAGTCCTTCACATACTGAAAAGAAGACAAAACTTAAGTCTGAAGATTTTTTATTAGGGGAGAAAAACTTTACTATATTTGTGCTTTATGTAAAAAGCAACTAGATGTAAATGACTGAATGGGGATATAAGTCTCTAAAACATCAATTCTGAGGAAAATTACACTTTATGTAATGGCTCAATTTCCATAAAATTGTAAAAACTGTCATAAAAACAAATGGTCTCCCAAAATCTATGCTTGCTTATTGTCATGTGACAGATGGCTCTGAGTGCCTGGCAGAGAGCAAACAGCTAGCCAGCTGGTCCTCACTGACCTCTGAAAGAACCATTTTGGTCTATTCATTTTTTTTTTTTTAATGAGCCCAGTTGCATTTAGGTATCGTTACAGCAGCTAGTAAGCCATGCACGTGAAATTACAGAGAGGAGGTCAAAAGGAAGTAATAGTGATGAGTCCAACAAATGACACAGCTAGGCAATCTCAACAGTATTGCAGTATGTAAAATTACAGTGCACTGAAACACCAGATGAGCACGGCGATCCTTCTGTGCCCACAGAAACAATGAACTAGAATTCCATAACAAAAACAACAGTGATAGTCACTGGGAAGCACATTGGCCTTGAATTACGAATCAAATAAACAGGCAGCAGGTTTCAGAACTGCCAGTTTCACTGTACAACCAGAAGCAAAACATCTGTCCGTGTGAAGAGAGAGCATATTTCTCATTGCTGACCATGTCAGTACTGTTTTTTCGGTCAGCTTCCATATCTACTCGTAATCACAGCGGGTTCCCAGTACCCAAATACCATCACAGTGCCAATCCCTAGAGAGGTCTGGCAAAGTGGACACCTTCCAGACAAGGGGGAAAGACAGTTCCCCCTGGAACACCTGAGCCTACAGTATCAGAGCCACTGGAATAAAGACTATTCATTCTTGTTGCTTTCTGAAAAAAAATCAAGTCCCAGATCTGACTTTCTCCCCCCCTCACTGTAATTAAAGAGCAGCCATTACAGATTGACTGAATACTATAATGTCAGAGTAATTGTGAAAACAAGCATCAACAAAAATGGCCACCTGAATCTGCACTTAGCACAGACATATGTATTTCCAGACTTACACTACTTATTCCAAATAAACAGAGTATCTCATAAGATTTAATTTAGACTCAGCAGTGCAATAGGCTAGGTTGCGAGCAAGCTCTTTCACAGCTACTTCAGAGATCAGTCCTACTCGCTCCATCTCACACTGCAGAAAACCGTAACTCATCGGTACATTCATGTTTTGGTTTTTGTCAATATCTTCCTTTTCATTTTGTTATGCATGGACTCCACATGCTTTGTCCCATTTATGAGACCTGCTGTTATATCGAGCAATTAGTAATTTGATGATTTCATATCCATTTTCCCTTCCTCCCCTCAACTCACATACACACACTTGGCTGATTCTATCGCAGTTTCATCAGTGACTGATGGGAACAGATTCCTGAGTAGCTTTCCTATGCTTTTACCAAGTTATTAAGTCCCAGCTCCCAGCAGTCTCAGTATGAGAGAAAATCTTGCAGCTGTCCCCAAGATAATACTATTTTACTGTTCTTTATAATCATATTTCAAGATACAGATGAATGTAAACACTGCAGAGTTTCTTTGCTGCAACTGCAAAAACAAAAGGACTCGAAGACAAGGTTAGATGATTTACAGCAAAAACTTGCAAAGAGAAGATAAAATAGAAATCACCTTTTTCTCTCAGTACAGTACTGTACAGTCATCTTCATCCTTATCAGCTGCCATTTCCAACACATATGAAAAAGCAGCGAAAAGGATCAGGCTCTTCAACCTGGCAATCTTCTATCAAAAGTAAAAGAAAAGATACAAAAGCTGCAAGCCCAACGTGATGTCACTAACTAGCGACCTGAATGGCAATACACTGTATTACTGTTAATAAAAGTCAGGGAAGACCAAGGCTCATTTTCTTTAAGGATAAACTCAAGTAGCTGGTAACTCATCCCTGACTGTATAAAAAGGAGGGCAACACAGAAGAACTCTGCATATTTTATGGCAGATGGAACAAGGGAAAGTGTTTTCTGTACAGCTAGTGGGCATGGAAAGGACAATTTTTTCCTAATGCAACTGCCTCAGTAATCACTGAAGTGGGACAAGGCAAGGGCAAATACATCACAGTGTCAAGAAATGAATGTAGCAGCTACAAAATATCTACTTAAATTGTTCTTCCTCTCTGAGGAGAAGGCTGTGTCTGGCACTTTGTTACCACAGATACTCCAGTTTATCTTCTCTGGTGGGTAGTTGAAAAATTTATCTAAATTACAATCATGCAATTAAGTAAATAGTCAATCACAAGTACTTGAGTTAAAGTAGTTTAAGAAATTATCAAACACTAGCTAGAATGTCAAATCTATGTAGACGCACCCCCTAAATTGCAGCACTAACAGGGTTAGCTTAGACCACCACTGAGGGTGATTTCCCCTAACCCGTTCTATTCCATCTTGTAAAAGACTCAAGGGGCTCATGCAGTCATCTGTGTTGTCTCAGGTAAGGGAGCATTAACTTCAAACTGAGGGGGCAATAGCTCCTTCAGCTCCTTCACCTCGATGGTACCTTTACGGAAGTCCTTATTTTAAAAACATAGTAAACATTAAAACTCTGAGCAAAAATCACTGTCAACAGAGGAAAAAAACTTTTAATTCATTCTAATTTTTATAAAACATTTTAAAATCAAGACTAGTTATGCCATCCATTAGTTGTGTTGTCCAAGGACCTTGACAAACAGGTTCTCATGGATTTAGCTGCCATGGTTTAAAAACATCACTGCCCCAACTGCCTGCCCCATTTCATTGCAAGAGGTTGCTGTCCCCAAAGTAGAAATACCTGTTTATATCTCATTGGCCCTGGTCCACAACTTGTCCAATTAGTTTAAACAGCTGACAAAGGTGGGTCTGCATTAACAAGCTGAGCTACAACATGGTTCACATTCTGTTCTGCTGTCCCTCCTGCCGAGTGGGGACAGCCGAGAGGCAGGACAGTGAAGAGGAGGTGGCAGAGGACCAGGTAGGGCAGCATAGCCTCCCAAAGCCTTAACCGTGAGCTCACAAACTTGTCATTAAAAGGTGTAGATAAAGAGATGAAAAGACAAGCTGATAAAATTTCAGAGCAGAAATATGTCCACAATAAGGGTAGAGTCTGTTCTTCCACAAACACCAACTCTGATAAATTCCTAAAGAAAAAAATCCCTTTTCCTATAAAAGCTAAACAGTTTAATTTGGATAGGAGAGCATTCGCTGGAGGACAAACTGACTCTTCTTCTTTGTAACTCTGTAATACAGCATAGATTGACCTTTACATCCTCATTTTGATGCTTATCTTGAACAAACAGCCTAGAAGTTAATGTCTACAGAAAAAATATTAGAGAAGTGACTTTTCTGTAAAAGTGTGGGGTAAGTGCTAGTGAAAATTCTAATAAATATGAGCCCAGCTGTTGTGACTGAATGTTAACTGGCTGAGTAATGCATTGTTTATTTGGCATGAAATGCTTGCTGAGACAAGTTAAACTTCAATCTTGAATTATATGATTAAGTCTTTCAGGGACGAAATTATCCTTTGTGACTTATGTTATCTCAAAATATGTTATATTTGAACATCAGTAGAGAAACAAACATTTTCTTATTTTACACATGCATCGGCTTTTTGCTTTTATCCTGTGGGTGAATTTAGTGTTTAAGAAATTAATACTACTGACTAAATTTAATCATAATGAATGTAAGTGTTCCAGCAAACTTTGCCCACACAGATCGGGAAGTGAACCTTACACCTAGCTTACACCACTGCCACTGCTGCAGTCTTGGCTTCAGGTGAATAGACAATCATATCGAACTATGTACAAAACAACTACCAACAACACAGCTTTTGGTTATGATCTCATCAGGACGTGAACTGGATATTTTTTCCTCTCATTTTCTTTTTGACTATGAGAAATAAATTATAAGCTACTATTACAACTAGGTAATACTCACAATAAGAATGCTCAGGTTCCAAAAAAAGCATTTTGTAACTTAATAAAGCAGTTTGTTTTCTCTCACAGGCTTCAGGTTAAAACCTCTCAGGTATTTTTGCTGAGGTGTAGCTAATTACATCACTGTTTTGAATATGCTATTGCACAACTACCATGAACAAGGCGTGCCTTAAAATTAGATGTTTCGGCTCACGCTTAACCTGATTAGGTCAATGATTTAAATATTAACACAGCTATGGAAATGAAACCAGACAGATTCTTGGTTAAATAAAGTCATCATATACTCTTACATTGTCTTCCTGTAAAAACACAGGACTTACCATTTACAGACCCAGAATGAGCATCTGGAGGTCTGCCACAAGATACTGCCTTTTGGTCCTATAACCACAGTGGCTGTCAATTTTATAACTTTGTCCTTCAGGACAAAGTAACTGAGTCACAGTGCAAACTTAATCACGTCATGATACAAAGCCAATGCAATGATCTCATCACTGTTCCAGGAAAAGGAATGAACACAATTCCTATTTACTCTAGCAAATCTAGCTTTCAGCAAATACCTACAAAGGCCCTGACCACTTAATAGTGCAAGCAACATAAGTGGCAGCCTATTAAGGCTTAAGGAAAGTGAGATAGTGACACTGAGACTTTTAAGGAAAACCTTGGTGTTTTGTCTGATCATTTTTAAAAGGCAGTTTAAAGGAGTTCTGAAGTTTAACCAAATCTGTGATCCTTTTTGGTAAGGTTAAAGTACCTAGAAATCACCTTTATGACAGATTAAAAAAAATTTGTACAGTAAAGAAGAGATTTATTGCACTATTTCAACCATTCAACTCAATCTAAATTGGCTAGCAGCTTCATTTTGAAGCTCTTAATCTTTTTTTTTTAATACAGTATTTCGATTATTTTCTAGCATACTATCGGACATGTAGAAACAAAATCTAAAATGAATAAATCTGACTTAAAAGAATACCTGTTTGATCAAAGCCCCTAGCTCACCTGTTTTTGTTGTAGAGCTGACTAGCCGGAAAAGTCTTATCTTCTTGCACTTAAAACTGATTGCTTACAGTGATTTAAAGAATGATTGGGGTTATCATTCTAAAACAGCACCTAGGGGAACTGGGTGGATCAAGGGATTGCTAATGAGATATCAAGTCTTTCACATCTAAACTGTTAATTTAAATTCAATCCAAGACAAAGTTCCCCCATCTGACGGACATCTGATGATCTGCAAGAAATGAGGTGATGGTCTCACCTTCTCCTTTAGAAGACGCATGTTTTACGAGCGCTGAACTGCCAGCAAATTTGGCATTCTTAGCAGTGAAACCAAGAAATGAATTGACAATGAAACATGAATTAACTTTCATCCCTCCATACGGTAATGTAAGACAAGGCTTTGGCCTGCTGGAACAGCTTTAGATCACAGTTACTTTCTCCAGCCTACTTGGAATAAGGGTTTCAGCCCCTAAGACTCCTAGGGCAAGTTCAAATGAAACATCTTAGTAAGGTAAAATTTATTGTTCAAGTTCCAGAGTAGGCATATTGGGCTTTAATGATTTATAATCTATAGAAAGGCCAATGGTAGATACTGAGCGACTCAGACAACTGCTACGCTTTTCTGCAGGAGCCACCATTATCACGTGTCAGGCTCTCAGAACACAGGACTCTTTAGTCCTCCCTTTTACTCAGTAAAAGCAAATTAATAATTTCCAATCATTTATTTACTCAGTGAATTTAGATCCTAGTTTCACTCAGAAATTACAGTAAATATACCATTTTACTTATTAGTCACAGCTTTTTTGTTTGTGGGAACACATTTCACATATTTCGGTCTGTAAACTGTTTACAACTCCTATTACCATTATTTTTGATTTACTAACGGGATTTGTGATCGACTGTAGGACATATTACTGTTTTTCTTCCCTGACTACTAGACGAGGTCAGACTAAAAGTCTGCCTGCCAGGCCTAAAGCTGTTGGATCCTGGTATATGACACAGCTACCCATTTCAAATGGCCACCCTGCAAACCTCGCCCACAGCCAGCACGGGGAAATGGACTGGCCTTACCCGCGTATGAATCAGTGGGTTGGCACATGCTAACTGCAGCAGCAGGAGCAGAACCGGCTCCCCTCACTCAGCCGTCTTCCCTCTCCCCTTCCTCTTAAAAACTACCCCTTCCACTTCTTAACCTAAGATGCTTCTCCCCCTAGGAAACTTCCCCCAGCTCCAAGGCAATAATCACCAACCCACAGGAGGAGAGCCCCCCAGAGCTGCCAGAGCAAGGCCCAATCCAGTGCTGGTGGCAGCACATTTAATGGGGGAGGCTAGAGGAGTCCTTCGCTGTTTCTTACAAAGGATCTCTCTATGGAGTTCATTGCTCTACCAGGGAAGCCAACTTCTTCCTCTGCTGGGCCCCAGGACAAATCCAGAGAGACTGCCCCTTAGCCCAGGAAGAAGGAATTTGGGCCCTCTAAATAATGGAGGGTCTTGACTACCCACAGATGTCTCCTGTCCCTCCACGGCACCAGCAAACAAGCCCACTTGGGTGATAGGATGTCTCCCTGCTGCAGGCAGGCATGCCCTGCCAAATCCACCAAACACAAGAAGACAGGTTCCTTAGTGAGGGACTAAGATGTATGCCATAGAGTATGGAAGAGGCCACCTTGCAGGAAGAAATCATTTCTTCTCCTGCTGATCCTTTCTGACTCTCCTACCCTTGTACACTGCCTCCCAGACCCCACACGCCCCAAGCCCCACTCTGCTAGTCATCCCTCTGGAGACACCCACACGGAGCCTGGACACTAATCCCAGGGGACAAACATGGCAAGCACAATTCATGGCCGGGACTGGGGCTCTTTTGCATCATTAGAGGAGGTCACTGCTGCACCCACAGCCTCATGCCTCAACCCCTTCAAGCCAGTCTGTGTGTAGAGCCAGCCATAGGGAGAGATAACTGAGAGGATTAACACCACCACCATGACTCCTCTCACAAAGTCCCTAAGCAAGCCTTGGTTATGGTCCTCTCAGTTGGTAGAGTTTGCCTTGGCAGCCCTCCAGGCAAGAATCTTGGAGGGATTATCAGATTAGGGATTATCAGGGATTATCAGTACATGCATGATCAGAAAACACATGTACTTAGTCACCACCTTTTCAGACCTCAGGTCTGAACCCTGTCACCTCAGGAAAGGATGATCCCTTGCTTTCCCATCAGGTCTTAATCTGGATGCTGAGACAACATCACTACCTCTTCTCTTCCCTGCCTAAACCTCCTCTTACAGCTCCAGCTGCTCCCAGTCTCCATGCTGATGACTGACAGTCTATCCCACAAGGCTTGGCAAGTGCCAGAATGCACTGAATCCAGAGAAGAAAGGTGTACATAGAGAACCCTTGCTTCTTCTCGCATCTCCTCTAGATTGGAAAGAAGGGTGTCATCCTATGCCAGGATGCTGGTAACATGCTTCTCAGTACCCTTCTACCTCTCAAAGGAATATAAGTACGCACATGCTCCAATTTCTCTCCCAAGGAAGTTGGATATGTGAACAGAGAAACATGCGCCAGGCCCAGAAGTCTCTGAGGACACAGAGTGTATCCTCTTTCTCCTATCAATCAATACAGAAGTATGCTAGGGCAGGTAGATGGGTGCCTTTAGGATCTGAAACCTCTTGTACCAGATACCATCTTGCTACAACCCTCCATCAACAATCCCTTCTGACGTTGTTGCAGCAAAAGAACTGGTACACACCTGCCCTACATCCCAGCACCTTTAGGCTAAGGAAAAGACTCATCTTCCCTCCTACCAAGCAAGGCAAAACTTCTGAAAGACCTCTACAAAGCCCTTGTCCTCCAACAAGCTATTGCAAAAATGATCATAGGCTGGTCTTGGCCAAAATTAAGAGCTGGTGACCATTACAGACACCAGGCAGCAGTCCATGTAAGGGGTCAACCTGTCAGAGTGTAGCTCCCTACTCATCCCCAGCCCCATGGACAGTTTTCTCAGACCACTGTCCTTGAAGCTATCAAGGCTTGTATAGTTAGGATGACAGGATAATTTTTCTTTCTATACATTATTCAGTATTTACCATTACTGAATGTTATCTGCAATTTTGTCATCTATTCAATCAGTATTTTGAGTTCTCTGCAAATATTCACAGTCAGGCTTAGTTTTGAATAATTCTGTGTCATCAAAAACCTTTATGACAGTACTGTTCATCTCTTTTTCCAGGCAATTTATGAATACATTGAACAGCAAAGATTCCAGTGGGATTATGACAGTAATCTATGTTTATGATGCAAAACTAGCCATTTATTATTCCCTATTGTTTAAGCTGTTACTAATCTGTGAGAAGAACTTTTCTCTTTCTCATGGCATATTAGTTGCTTTAGGAAGTTCTACTGAGACACCTTATGAAAAGCTTTTTAAAAATCCAAGACCACTACATCAAATAGATTATGTTTTTTCACATGCTCCTTGACTCACTCAAAGAACTAGAGAAATATGACTTTCCTCTACAGGCATCATATTGACCGTTACATAATCTGTTATATTTACCTTTCTGTTTACCCATCCTTTCCTTATAATCACATCTACCAGTTCAGACTTAACAGAAATCAGAATTGAGTGTCTGAAGTTCTCAAAATGATCCATGGAGCCCTTTTAAAATTTTTAGGATGGAGGCTGATTTTCTTGATAGGTTGCATACCGCAATTACAGGCTCAGCAATTTTGTCCGAGTTCCTCTAGAATTCTTCAACAGTTACCAGCAGGACCAGCTGATCTGTTACTGTTCACTTTACCAGTTTGTTCTAAAATCTCTTTTTATAACATGTTAATTTTTAGACAATTCTTTATACATAAAGAACAGATTGAGATGACAAAATTGTTCAACTTCCACAGAAAAAAATCCAAAGGTCTGAAGAGTGACTCTTGTAGTATCTATCAGTATAAGAATTGCCCCTCTTTTTCTCTGAGGAGGAATACTTAATGCATCAGTCTAAAAAAATGAAGTTTGATACAAAGATACAGCAGCTTCTCAAAACCTTTGTAAATAGTGATGAATGAGAACCTTCATTGCAGGTGATATATTTTTCACTTCATGAACTGATAAACTATTGATGAGGACTGTCTATGGCCATGAATAATGGAATCTTTATCTGTGTTATTAGTTAATTATTTGAAAAATAGACACATTAAAGTATAACCTGGATGACTGAAATTGTTAAATAACACACAAATCTTCAGCTTGGTAGAGCTTCACAAACAATAATCTATACTACTACTACAGATCTCCTATAACCTTTTAAGTCTTATCCCCTTTATTTTTATGGATATAAACATTCCAAGACAGATAGAAAACTGTAGACATTCAGAAGTCCTCTGACAGAAGCCTTGCCTGGAGGTAGGCTATTTCATAACTGTCTTGTGATAGCTTCTTATGATTTCCCTTGAAACAGCTCCTGGTGAATGCTCCTAAAGATAAGACATATAGTGATTGAGTCTGTCCCTTACTACATTTCTATTCCAAAATTTTGCATATCAGAGCAATTCTCCTCAAAAGGTACACTCAAGAGTGACATTTCCTATATGGTGTAATTTCTGAATTCTCCCCTGAAAACAGAAATTAGAAGAGTGTTTTTTTTATTCCCATGTATTTGTAGAATATATATGACAAACACACAAATATGATTAACGTATCTAGCTTTTGACTCTGAGAACAAATTGTTGGTGTATTGGTTCTTGCTTAAGGAGAGTACAACTGGCAAGCACTTTTTAAAAGGAAAACAAGGCAGTGCAAAGAACTAAGATTCACAAAGCTATTTATGAGAAGAAGATAATTTTGGATGGGTGTGAACTGTGGGAGTTGTCTGAATGGATGTTCAGAGCCAAGAAAAGGTAACTCTTTCTTCTTTTAAATGCAACAAAAGCTCATGGTAATGATATCAGATAAACAGAATAATATTATTGCCATAACACATTCAAGAACAGTAAAACTAGCATATAATAGCATTTCAATGAAAAGCAGAAATCTCAGGTTTAACATTCAGACTCATAAAACAAGGAAGTTAAAATTAGAAAATGTTGTAAACATATCTGAAAATATAACCAAAATACTCACAAGAACAATGTCTTTACCATTTAATGGAGAAAATTTGCTTAACTAAAATGCACTGCTAATTTACCTAAGGCAGGTGAAAGAGCAAAAATATCATTCCATTGTGATTAGGAGAACCACTTGTCAGTCTCGTTTTAAATTGGACTCAAACTTAAGACAAATCAGTGGCATTTGTATGAGTAAAAGCTTCTAAGATGTCCATATTTAAAACATTAGGGCAACTAACTTGTAGTTTTACCAGAAAACCAAAGACTGCCAAGTATGCTGCCAACCAATATTTGGGGGCAAGGAGGAGCATTTATTCTCTAGACAGTCTTTGAAGGCTTGGGACAGAAGATGCTAAATTAGGGAAAGAGTCAAAGAGTAGTTAGGATATGGAAATAGAAGGCTGACAGGTACCTAACAAAAAGTGCTAACACCGGACTGGGAACAAGGAAATCTGATGGGTGAGACTGCCCTAAGAATAAGCTGGAATCCGGCAACTGAGAGAGCCTGAACTAGAACTGTGGTAAGGGACCGAAAGACTTAGGGGTTATGGCTCCATTATCTTACTCGGCAAAAGGCGACTTAAGCACTGGTTGGGACTATGCTAAGAGGAGTTTCGCCCATGGGGAATAAGAGGATTTTAAAAGAGAATGACAACATCTTATTACAGCACAAGAGCTGAAAAAGGACTCCATAGTGGGCAGGGAACACTGGTTCACAGCTTTTCCTCTCCCTCCTTACTTTGAATGAACTCAGATCTTGGAAGCTGAACTGCTGCCTATATTCAAGTTTGTTTACATGGCTGACTGACAGGAGATAATACTTCTTTGCATCTTTCTTCACAAAAGCCTGCAGCAATAGATGGCTTTTACAGCATCATCTAAAGGTCAACAATTTCTGACTAGCAATCTAATGGAGAACAGACCAGAGACTGCAGCAAATTCAGCAGTTGGAGAAACCTAATTAAAAATGATGCTCATATTTAACCAGTGTTTGAGTATTGCACAAGGACAGAAGCAGTACTTTATGTATCTAAGATAGGTTCAAATCAATAAATGAGACTAAAAAAGGAGAACTGTGCATAAATGTAAATTACATGCCAAATTCTCTGTTTACAAGAAACAATATGTAACAAATAGCCAGTTGTCTTCTGCATCAGTGGAAGTATTTTAGAAGCTTTTAAGCATGTCACAATATTCTGAGCTCAAAGTGACAAAAGGATGGACTTTGTACTGATGTGTCTGAAACAAATGGCTGGGAAATATTTTCAAGAATTGTAGGTAACAGAAAAGACGGTCACACAGACATTCAGAAGCACTCACGATTAATCAAGACCCTCAAGCTACAAATGTGAAATAAGACCATGCACTACTTGTCTTCAGTTAAGAAAACTGGTTCTACCAAAGTGTTCAGCTGCTTACCTCTTCACCAAAATTCCTTCAGTTGCCCATGGATTTATCCCTTAGCTATTCAACATCCTTCCAGCTCAGAGGAACTAAATGAACACTATCTAAGCTTAACAGTTGTTCCATTCAACGCCGATGAAGATAATACATACAGACACAGCACCCCACCCAGAATCGATAAAAGATCAGTCAGGTATCAGTTTGTATAGTCTCTCAGTGAGAAACCATCCCTGTCACACAATTTGTAACACGGACAACTGGTCAGTAAAACCAGCTGTTCTCATGCCACAGCAGAGATCATCAAGCAGTGAAACCAACAGTTTCTGAGATACTGTGTGGCCTCTAAATTGTTAGGTGGAGGTGAAAGGTCTCTGGTAACTAGCATTTCCCATTTGATTTTATCCGCCAGGCTGACGGGAATTATTATATTATTGACGCTAATATTCTGTCATTGAACTTGACACACACAGTGACTTCTACACGTGAATTCTATGCAGTCACAGATGCATTCATATAAATTAGCAAAGGCCAAATCACTGGTTACCTCAACACTACCAGAACTTTCATCTATTATGTAATTGAAAATTAATTCTGTAGTCAAAGTTGCAGATTTACTTTGATAATAATACCCCATGCTCTCTCTCACACACTTTTCTGAATGTGCCTTACAGGAAAAAGCTTTCCCTATTTTAACAATCTTCTGACATTTTCAAGACTGCTGAAAACATCTGGCTAAGTTTTCAGCTGCAGACTTTTAAAAAAGAGCAGTGAAAATATACACGTAAGAAAGGAAGTGCACATTTTAAAGATCTGGCTGAAAGACAGCACTCTGATTTTGCCCCAGTTGTTGATTTGATTCCATGAGACCATGAAGATGACCAATCGGTGGGAATTAAAGCATTAGATCACAATAAATCAACAGACATGAAAACATTAGCTCAGGCATTAAATTTACATTTTCCAGATCATTGGATCTTGTGACCCAAAACATACTGGGCAATCTGAAGTTCTGCTGTCAGTTCTGTAGCTCAGAACTGCAACAACTGCAAAGTGCAGAATCTGGCTTCACTCTCTTGCCCTAGACTGGAACGTACTTGCTTTTTAGGGATGGCATGTTTCCAATCCTATCACGCGTAGGACCAAGGAGGATATGGAGCATGCTCAGTCTCAGATAGGGATGATGCATGCACTGTTCAGTCAGACATAACAGCTGTTGCAGGGCCATATGATTGGCCACAGAGCTGCGAGAAGCTTTAGCATACTCAGCAAGAACGCGATTTTCAGACATTGCAGTTACTAACACAGGAGAAATCTTTCCTGAGTATATAATAAGCTGCCAGTTTTTCAAAGGTTTCAAGCTTTTTAAAAAAACTTTTCAAACAAGGAGAATTCAAGGTATGGCAAAAGCTGTATTGCCAAAACAAAAGTCACATTTTTGCCATAGGCAATAGCTTTCCAGAAAAACAGAACAAAAATAAGAAAGTCATTAGAATTTTTTAATCTATGACCAGAGTAATAGTAATAAAATAAAAACTCTTAGTATCCTTCCAATAAGCTTTTAAAATTTCAGCCAGAATTGCTTGGGAACATTTCAACCTGAGGCAGACACCTCCTATGACGAATCAGAGCCAAAATATTTCAAAGTTACAGACAAATGTTATGCAATGGGCCAAGTCAGAAAACTCCAATAAAAAGCAACCACACATGTCATATTAGGCCTTGTCTATGCCACACAAGAAAAGAAAAAGAAAACAGAAAAAGAATTTTGCTGTCTTGTGGCTAACGTGCTTTTAGTGTGCTTTCTCGCATTAGTTTCACCACACCGTTTCTCCCAAATACTATGCGACAGTAAACAACTTTCCCAGATAGCTTTGTTTCTTTTCCCTGTCTCCATATTATTTTGGAAATCATACTAGAATAACACTGGTGATAGATGTTTAAACGTCTGTTGCTACCACAGTTTCAACAGCCGTGCACAAAGGCTGTAATGACCACATCCTCCCCACTACAGCTCAGTCTACTCAGCTCCAGTGAGCAGACCCAATGGGGCGCACACATAGATGTTCCCTTTCTGATATCTGATTTGAACAAAAGTTCTCCCAGGCTTCTCACTTTACCTCACTTGTAGAAAATTCAGATAAATAAAAAACAACATAATAAATACGTTTCTTAAGGGAATATTGCCCAGGTACTAAAGGATATTTAAAATCTAAAGCACTATCAAATCAGTTGTAGAACATTTGTAGCAACATCAACAGAATATGAAAAGATACAGATTTTTTTAGCCTTTACACAATAAGTTACCATTTTTATGTGATCAACATCTGTAATGTAACAATATTCTACAGATAAAACTTCATATCCACTCATATTTTCTGATTTCATGTGACCTTGGCATGATGAGATTATGCCTCATAAATGATGGAGGAACCAGACACCAATGCCCCACACACAGTACACACACGCTTTATGCCTATCCAAGCAAAACCCAGACATATGAGGTTCAGTTCTCACAAGTCTTCCCACTCAAATTATTTTCCTTTTGGATCACATTATTAGTATTTTTGATATTAGTGACTTTATCAGAGTAATTTTAAACAAAAATAGTTATAACAAGTTACCGGGGTATGAGATAGATTTTAATATCATAGAATAAGCTTGAATACTGCAGAAACTTTATAACTTTCTGCAACAGGTTTACTTATTTCTAGACATAACAAAATTAAATCCACAGGGATCTCATTCAGTCAATAGAAACATTTTTTTTTTTCTGAAATTGTATCCATTAATATTACTCTTACATAGTAGAGAACTGAGTAAGCTGACTAATAGATATGGTCAAGGATTTACAACTGTACTGGGCAGGAAAAAGTGCAATCAACCCATGACAGTGGTTTATTCTATAGCACATAAATTACCCTAACAATAGCAAGCAATTTTCTTTAGCTATTCATTCATTCATTCATTCATTGTCCTAAACAACAAATTTCCAATTTTATTAGGGTGGGAACATCAAGATAAATGGAGGAGTCAAACTACAATTTTTATGGGGAAAACCTAATAACTTGGGTTAGTAGATTTTTGATTTTGAACCACAATGCCATGGAACATATATATTGGCATTCTGCAACATGCCAAAATGAGTTAGAATTACCACAGACTGAGATTTATTTTCTGGTTCCAGAGCTGAGGAAGTAGATGCCAGCTAGTCCTCTTCTGTATATGCTTCAATAATTTTACTGTGATTGAAGAAAAATAATTAAATAACCTTCCACCCTCTCCTACTAGGATACACAATTTTTGTCACTTTACTGCAATGGGTTGTTTCTAACACAACTGTCAAATTGCCTTGGGGAAATTCTTTATATATTCAATAGAAGTTAAGTCTCCTTCTTTTGTCCTGTGAAGGACTTGTAACTAAGAATGACAGGTCATAACAGGGCACACTCTAAGAGGTACCTTTCCTTTTACTATTTTCTCCAGGAAGACTTCTAACCAAAGACAGTCCTTGGCACATTAGAATTTTCTGGCGTAACAAGTTAAGGTGATATTTTCCAAAATATCATATTTACAGTAAGATATGAGTTTACCTATTCTTATACATACGTAACTGAAAAAAGTGCATATTTTATCATGCAACTAAAATACCTAAATACTGCATCAGTAATAACAAAAACTGGTCAGATTACTCACATTAGCAGATATAACACCCATTAATATTATTTATTTGTACTGTTGCAGTGGTCAAAGATCTGGCTCACAAGAACAGGGCCACAGCATGCAAGGCAAGGTATAGATAACAGCAAGCTTTTCTGTACAACCTTTGATCAGCCACAAGGTATGCACAAAAAAACAGTAATGGAGAAGAGAGGTAAAATCCTGGCTTAACTGTATCAAAATAACATTTGCACTTAGGCTAAGAATACATTCAAACTGACAGTTCCACAGGTAAACTAAGTCAGTGCAATTAAACGTTGTCCTCTACACAGCTCTGAGACTTCCATTGTTCATGTGCACAGGCATGTTGGTATCACACACAATACAATGCTATGTATCTTGGCACTTTTATTGGAAACACCATAATCACAATTGCCCTTTACACCAGCTTTGACATCAGCAGAATGATTCTTAGTTTACCCTAGTCCGTGGAGAAAAAACTCTAGATAGCTTGCACATTAAGGTAGTTTCTCATTTCATCAATAGCTTGTTTCAATAAGTAAGTAAAGTGTTAGAGGATCAGATGACTTTGAGAGGACAGAAGGTTATAGTGTAGCTTCTTTTATCTCTTGGACAATATTGATAAATGGGAGGAGTATCAGTAGGCATCCTTGACACACTGCTATCTGTTAGCCATCTGATCCTTGATCACATTTAGTGACATGTCAAAAGTGAGCATCTAGCAGATGTTCTCTGAGCCAAATAAAACAGTTTCAGAGTCGAAGGAAAACAGGTGTCTGCATGACAAGGTCACCAAGATTAGCTATAAATATAAAAAATAGTAGATTGGAAAATGACTGTAAAGTCATCAGCAATTATACTTTTTAAAAAATCCCAATATGCATTCCTTCTCTGAGCAAGGACGAAACATTATGGAAAACAGAAAGTAGATGTTAGGTACATGCATAGTACAAAATACAGAGCAGAAATATCTGAGCTGAGATACAAATGCCAACTCCCAGTAAGCACAGGGGAGTACTAGGAACAGCAGAATCATGTTACTCTGTCATGCAGCTGTAACTGTTACTGCTTATACTTCTCCATCAATGGCTGAAAATGACTCACTGATAAGACCTGCTCTGATTCCCACCAAAATCACCCACCCATAAACCAGATCAAAGCAACTACTAATTTCACTAAAAATGAACTATCTAGCCTGAAATTTCACAAGTGCGAATATGAAAGTAAAAACATCCCTGAGATGTATGAAAGAATTCAGAAAGTGCATTTCAGATGCAGACATACAGAAAATGATCTGTTCTCTTAAACATTTTCCTCATATATTTATTTGGTCATTTTAGAGTTAAGACACCAAGGAGGACACCTTCACCATTTTTAGATAGTGCAGGTTAATGTAAAGATTTGCTAAGGAATTTCAAATAACTTCCATCTGTATTCAGTTACATAAAGATGAACTTCATTATAGCATCTCGTCTTTGCAGTGAAGAAGGAGAAAAGCTAAATTACAATAAACTGTCTGATGCTTCTTCTACATTTTTAAGGTAGTGACAAGCATTCAGTTGTGAAAATACCTATTTTGGAAAGTTGCACTGAACTGTGGAAAACATGCCACTTTCAAGCAGAGAGTGCAGAAGTATAAATGCAGTATCAAAGTCCTCAGGTTATTCCCTATTCCATGAGCAAACGTGTGCAATGAGGAAAAGGAGCAGGAAAAGTCAGGCTTTTTGCAAAAGACAGAAATGATCGACAAGTGTTCCCCTCCTCATCCATGATATGTTACTCTTACCATCTGCCAAGCAAAAGCTGAGAGTCCAGATTAAGTATATTTATGGCTGAATTTGCCACTGGCTTGTGATAGCTAAAGTGCTTTACAGTGTTGGTCAGAGACCCAGGAAACACATGCTCAGAGGACTAGTGGCTCAGCAAAAGTAGACTGACTGTTTCCACAGTCAAACCACAACCCCCTCGCTGTTACGTGTGAGGAAGACCCACAAAAGGGCAAATTTCAAAGGTAGAAGTAGTGCTGCAATGTCGATTTGTTTGTTCACTTCCAGTTACGCAGTGGGTTGATTCTTAATAATTTAGATCTTAATTTACTTTAAAACTTTTCAATATATTTAATGAGTGCAATAACACTACCAGTTGTGTATTAGTCAGCTAATACACCCACACCCTGGGTGTGTTATAGCCCTCAGCAACACTGCTGCCCCAGTACATCCAAGATACATGCATACTGGCTGACAAAAACACGCCTTGTTGTGTGTTACTGCTTACATAAGCCAGGACTTAGCATATGTAACTGTATATTAATGACACACCTTAATATATTGTTAAACTGGAAACTGTAGTTGTATTCCATCAGAGGCTTAGCTGTGTGTTGTATTACACAGAGGAAAATTAATTAAGAAATCCTGCGTTATTACTGGCAATAAAGTGTAGTGATATGCTGGGAACAAGAGACAGCACTCCTTACTGACCTACATTGAGCAAAATCTGGGCCAACCTCATAAGCGACGAATGTCTGTCAAACAGAATTTCTATCGTGAAGTATGCCACAACACTACAGCAGTTCACAATTCCTTCAGACAGGATGAAAAAAATCCCTATTCTTTTCACAGGCTGCGGGTTCTTCACCACTATAAAACAACTTGAGTCAGAGCTGCTGCCGAAGGGCTTTTCCCGTCTTCCCGCAGCAAGTCTTCCCACCCTGCCTCTGTGCCAGCACTGGCATTTGTGCAATCAGATGGTGAGAAATCAGGGAAGTGATCTGGCCAAGCCCTCCCCTACGTTCTTGTCTAGGTTAGTTTTACAGTTTACCGCTCACACTCATACTGGCACCAGGGAGGCAGCAGAAACACATGGCTTGGACCTCCCTTTCTGACGACAGCCCACACACAGGTTGGTTTAAAGCAATCACAAAACCGTATCATTAACAGAGTTGGCAAAAACCTGAGCAGAGACACAGCCATCCTGACAAAAAGTTGCCTTACCCCAGTGACTTATTTCATGTGAAGAATGAGTTTAAGGTGGCTCACCACTGTGGAACAGGGGGGAAGATTTCCCCAAATAGGTCGGCTGGCAAGCCTCTTTAAAGGCTTCAGTGTAGCAGCACTGACTTCGGTAAAACAATGCCAAATGATAACCAGCAGAGGATCCAGTCTCTAGTGTTTTAATATTGATTTTTATTCATTGTCCTATTTTCAGTACCTTATACTTTTCCCCCAAGGACATTAACCAAGCTCTCCCTTTCTTTATGATTTTTCCCCTTTCATGCTTCAGGCTTACTCACCAGGATACTTTTAACTCCAGCTCCCCAGCTGCACGAGCTCTCCTACAGACCCATTCAAAAGAAGAGATAAGGTGTTAATTAGGGTGCTAATGGCTACAGAAACACCTTTTTTTTCCATTTCAGGAAAGAATCAGAGACTGCTGGAAACTCAGCATTCCTTGCAGAAGTGTTAGACTGCATTAAAAATTTAACAAATGAAAATGCCTTTATTCTGCACTCACAATGTAGGTAGTCTTTGGCTCCCAACAGCTTCAAATTACAATTCTATTTTTGCCTCTTTCACCTTTGATTTGCAACCATTTTTGTTGTGAAAAGAAGGTACACCTTTTCTGTTTTCTCTGGGATCCAAAATATTGTTTTAAACTTTAAAATGAATTCCAACCCAGAGTGCATCTTCACAAAGAAGAAACTGTTGTGTTAATGTCTGAAGTAATGTGTGGCTGTGCCAATCTAACATCCCTCTGCTGCCAAAAGAGGCTGCCCCCTTGCCTTCTCTGCTGAGTCTTCCCAGTGCCATGCCACAGCTGTGCTGGCTCTGGCGCTTGTCTGATATCTCTATGAGTTAAGTTAACCCACTAAGTTGAAATAAAACTGTTCACTTGTTTGGCTGGGTTCATTTTTGGGTGGCTGAGTGAGCTGAAGCAGCTGAAGGGGAGGCAGTGCGAGTGCAAGGAGAGCAGTGGGAACCGCATACTGGGGGATTCTCCCTTTTTACAGTAGCAAGATGTTAAAACAGCTCAGGCACCTTGTGAAACCTCACCCTAGGGGCACGGCTTTACTAAATAACCTGATACAAATTAAGAGTTTGCTGTTACTGAAAGAGACAAGTCCTAGCAGTCATCTGCTCTCACATTCAACTGATTCCGCTCACTAAAATGGCAGAGAACTAACTGGAGCAGCAGGTGTTTTTTGTCAGGCCAGCAAGCTGAACTGGCCTACTTTCTGGGCAGATGAGCGTGGAAGCTGACATGAGGCAAAGGAAGAATCATGTGGCAGGGAGGAAAGGAAGAGAGGAGCCAAGCAGATGAGGGAGTCCCTTCCCCTTCAGCTGTGGTGAGCTTCCATTATATGAAAAATCCTAGCAGAGCATTTTTTTTTCCCACTCACATTAACAGATGAAGGTGAAGCCACTGTTCCCCCAGAGTCTTCATATAAACCTGTTGACTTGTGTAAAAGCTAAAAACTGTGCTTTTTAACCAAGATTTTCATTCCACATAATGCCCTGGTCTAACAATCACTGCAAACATGGATTCACTGATTTCAGGTACTGCCGTACATCAAACTGCATCTTACTGTTCTCTCAGCTTGAGTTAGTAAGTGTTGTCTGTTCACTTCAGTGCAAAATCAGCTGGGCTAGTTCAAATTATCCTCAACAGCTATTTAAATGAAGCAAAACAGAAATTCTGGTTGTAATCTAAAAATAACTTTTAGAGATGTCAGATGGCTAAGAAATCATACCTCCAGTCCTGCAGTTGGAACCAGGTGTATAGGCCCCATCAAAGGCTAGGAATCACGCCAGCACTCTTATGGGAATACAACAGGATTACAACAGGATACAATAGTATCTTCTTAAATGCTGGTTGTTTTCAACTTTCACTAGCTACTGTTTTTAAAATATTTGTGTCTATTGTGTGGGTGGATTTCTTTTTCTTTCTTTTCTTTTTTTTTTTTAAATGGTGTAGGTTATTTGGATTGGTATACTAAGAAATAGCTTTATTTCCCTATTCTCCCATTCACTACTTTGGGAAAGATTGCCTATGCTTTTCTGCTAGACCTAATAGTCTTGTTTTGAATATGCTAGGAGAGGAAGGGACAAGACTGTCTATTGGGCATCCCTTTCATTGCTCAGGCTTGGTCTCCACCATAAAGCTCTGCCAACACAGCATAGCTAGCTCAGGGTGTGAAAAACTCAAGTTCCCCATCACTGAAGCTGTTTTTCCAGCAAAGCTTTTGGTGCACATACAGCTATGCCAGTGTGAGAGCGCATTTGTCAGGTAGGCTTATGTCACTTAGAGATGAGAGGCTGCTGGTACCTTTGCCAACAGAAAAGCTTCTTCCTTCAGCATATGCTGCAGCAGTACAAGTGGGGTTTGGTGCCATACCTGTGCCAGCCCAGTTACAGTGGCACAAGCTGTAAGTGCACTGCAGCAAGACCTCAGAGAAGTGATCTTTACCCCTTACTCTGACTGAACTTTCCTCCAGGGTGCAGAGGTATATTTGCCTATTTCCTCTATCCAAACATACTCATATTTTTGGCTTTTGGGCACTCATACGTATTTCCTTATAACAATTAGACTTCTTCTTATTTTCTGATCTGTTCTGATAACAGTCTGTTGGAACAGACATTTAAAAAAAACTTCAGATCAAATTTGCAGAAATATTTAAAGCCATAACAAAACAATGGAGTTCATGAAATCTGAGCTATTAAAAATAACAGAAATCTTGTGACTTGCTTCTGGCTCTAGCAGGTAACTTCTCCTAAGAAAAGCTTGTAAAATTCTGTATATTCACATCTGAACTCCACTCCAGACTTAATTTAAACTTCAGCTTGAATAAATCTGCATCATTACTTCATCCTTACTTTCAGCTACTACTAGTAGAAAACTTTATGGATTACTACAACTGATGAATTATTGAATATTTCAGCTATTTTCTCAGTGAAACGAAATCTATACACGTTTCTTTAGTTCCCACCTCCTTTCAGAGAAATGAATGTACCTCCCTGTATTGGTCTTACTTTACTTAAATAACCTGATAACTCACCCTTTCTCCTCTTCTCAGAATTCAAAATAAATCAATATGGTCTCTTAGTCTACTCTTTCCTAAAGAATAGAGTAGCAGATCTAATCTTTTTGAGCAACTAAGATCCTTGAGTCTTTGAATCATTCTATCTCTCTTTTTGTAATATTTTTCTATTATAAGAAAACCAGGATGCACACACTACCTCCTAACTCACTTTTTGACATCTGAACTGATGCGGGTAAGCCTGCAGTTTTGTATTTGGACTAGATTAAGTATTTCACTTCTCAAGTTACAGAAGTGTTGGTCTTTTTTAAGAAAATATTGTACATTGAAACACTAAGTGAAGAAAAAATATTGAAGAGAAAGGAATGAAAATAAATTATTTTTCCAAAGAAGGTAATTAATTACATAGCTAAATGTTATCTATTGGGAGAAAGAAAATCCTAAGAATCAATGGGGCATGTGGCAGTTACTTTACCATGCCTCATTTTTACAAATACCAACCTACAATTTTATGACTTCTTAAATTTTATGCTCCTGAGAAGAGTACGGTTTGGCTACAGTATGTCACACATATGCATCCCTTGCTGACTGAACAGAAGGACATTTTTTGATGCAACTATGACAGGCTGAAAAAATACGTCCTCAAAAAAGACAAAGACCCACCAAAGATAACTTAGTGATCTAGAGATAGTATTCAGTGCAGTCTCAGCTGAAATTCTAACTTGGTTACCAGTATCCATCATTAACTCCAGCAGAAGGCCACAAATGATTGGTAAAGCAAAGTGAGAATAGGGGAAAATCTGGATCCCACAGATCTGCAAAAGATCCAGTTGCAATCCAAGAGGATGAAAAATAACCAAGCCAAAATATTTTGACCAGAATTAAATATTAATGTTTCAGTGGGTTCCAGAAAGAAATAGCTAAATGATTAAATAGAGTTTAAAACTGAATATTAGAGAAGGAAAATAGATTGCAAGTTATTATGCAAACCAGACATTTTCTATGCAAATTCAGGCACTGAACTTCTATAATCTTAATTTTAAAGCATAATTTGATGTCTTGATTGTAAATGGTGTTTTTCTTCGTGAATGTCATGCTAAATTACTGTATGCATATGCAGGGTGTGTGGGTGGAAGGGATTGACATGAGGAGGAATACATTCTTGTAAAAAAAGATTTTTCTTGTAAAAAAAAGGTTTTTTTTATGGACATGGCTAAGAATCTAGCACTTCCAATAAAAATAGAACTATCCACTGTTGGTTAACATGTCAATGTGCAAATAAAGAAGCATTACTTATTAAGTATTGACAACATTTGATTCAGCCCATGTATATTGCAGTAAGCTGGCCTCACCGGCTTCAGTCCATTTCTTTCCATCCTTGTTTTTCTACATGGTTTTATTCTCATCACAAGGAATACTAGGGTGCCTTACAAGTCAGTATGGACAGTCTTCAAATTAGTCTTCAGAATACATCTCTGCTATTAATTCCTGTGTGTATTCCATTATTAAATGAAGTGCAATTTAGATATACTGATTGAAATGCTTAGCTTCTGTAATTTTCATTTTACTTCATCAACGAGAATAGCACAACAGCTGTTAAAAGTCTTTTATATTTAAAATAATCTTCCAGACCTACAGTATATTTTCAGTTTACATATCTGAGATGCAGAATAATGAGAGACAGATAGAAAGTAGGAATGCACTTCTAAATAGAAGTTCTACTGGAACCACACTTAATATATGCAGCCATAGTTTCCGCTCTTCATTATGAAGCAGCACTTGGTCAGAATACCTTAAAATTAGACATGCTGAGGTTGGAGGCCTAATCAAGCAAGACAGTAACTAAGCCCAAAGTCTTTTAACTTCAACAGGATGCAGAAGTGCCCCACAAACGTACAGTAGAACCTTTCAGCTTGTACAAACCGGTGTATCTCTACTGTGTCAAATGACACTTTAGTAGTTTGCATGAGTTGAGCCTTTCTTAGTTTAGTGAACATAGGATGTGCTTAAATCAAATAAGAAAGCCTATTCCATGCTGCATGTGTATCTTGGAAGATTATTATGTAGTTAATTGTAAACGTGGTTGTACATAAGAACAGAAGAGCTTTGCTTTCAAAAAAAAAAAAACTGTTGAACAAATTTATCATAATATTTATGCAACAACATCTCAAAATATAAATTAATCTCTACTTTGCATCTGATTTGTCATACTAAGATGAAGGTATTTCAGCATGAAATCTATTTGTAACAGGCAACAATATTATTGTTCCACGGTGCCTATGATTTGCTGAATGCCTTTTCTGAAACAGTTTTTAACTCCTCATCCCATCAAATATGCCCTAAACCCTGCCCTCTAATAGTCTTATCTCATTCTGCAGAAAGATGCCAAAATGGTCTAAATAAGAGGAACAGTAAGAGAGTTTGCAGAACTGAATTAACATCTGCTGACCTTTTCAGGCTCATTGTTACCACGTTCATTCAATTTTCTTATTTAAATAACAGTACTCTGGATCAAGACAAGCATTTGAGCTCAATGGTCACTTAAAATTTACTATTGAAAGTACAAAAAAATTAAGTCCTAATAATTTCATTTCCTTGTATGCCAACAGTCTTCCTATAACTGAATTAAGAACACTTGTTGTCTGACATTGTCTATAAGGAACAGTGCTCTCTATACAGCAATATAATATCTTCCTGTATGCCTTTTTCTCCCCATTAATCTATATTGTTCTAAATTTCTCTTTAATACATCATTATCATCTATGGTCACACTAGAGGATGAGGAATCAGGAAAAAGGGAACTTTACTTCCAATTCTATCACTAGTCAACTTGGCTAAATCAACCAAAAATGACATAGTAAAATATGATGACAATATCAGAACTACTGTCAGAATTCTCAGGGTACAGTATTAGTTTAAACCAATTTTCTTGTTACAAGTTGCTGGTGTCTTTGGAAAATTTCAAGGTTCTGGATTTATTTTTTTATTAATGGTAGAAATTTTACATGAATAGATATGAAACAAATGCACTGCTGATTGGGTTTTTGATTGCTTAACAATTTAAGTGTGAGATTAAAGCTGTAGTACTTAAATATAGTTCCCTGATGTCAGTATAGAACATGTAGAAAACCTAATACCACACAGAAAATACCATGCCTACACAAGATGTAATGAAATGGTCAAAATATTTTAGTGCTACACAGAAATTCAGAAGGTAAAAGTTACTTGGATGTGAAATTAATGGAATGCAAGTCATTTTCACCTTCCTGAGCAGGAAATGGAGCAGGTTAGAGGTTTTAGGCCAAAAATAGTCTTGCAGATTAGCATGCTTAGAGTACTGAAAATTGGATGCTTGGAAGGCAATGAAGGTTCAGGATTTACTCAATTTGAAGTGTTACCAGTAAAAATCTGAAATCTTGAATTAGATTCTATTTGTCAGCAAAAGCTATACAGCGTGAATCAGCAGGCAGACAGTTTTCTGTCTGCTCCCCATATTAATCAAGCTGCCTCATTCTGCTACTGACAGCCCATCATTAAGGCATTAGAAACCTAAGCATCTGAATTCAACCTTGTCTTAGGACTATGGTTAGATTCTGAATTGTGCTAGTAAGATGAAGTCTGTCTCTATCAAAAAAGGAAGCCTAGAGAAAGTCTACCTTCAATCTTCTTGCTTTAACAAACCAAAATTTTCATTTTGCAAGATTTAATCTCTGATCATCCCTTCTCATTCAATTTTCACTTTCCTTTAAACTCTATGTAATCTCCCTCAGTGCAACAAAATGTAGAAATATAAAATCATAAATCCTGATGCATTAAAGAAGTCTCAAAAATCATCCCCAGGACAGCACATGAATCAATATGAACACATAAATGAGAACAAAGCTTGTGAAATGCTTCAAGGGCTTCCAGTATAACTGAACGGGCTTTCACCATTGAGCGTCAGTGAGAAATGAGCAGAATGCCACGTTACTTGTAACACAAACTGCAGAACAGGCAGCGGCGCACAATAGCAAAGAAATCCAACACCACGGTCCCTTTCCCTCTCTGTGGAAGGCTGTTCGTACAACTGAAGGCGTACTTCCTCATGGGTGTGTGGTGACCAGGCAGCTGGATGCTGATACACAATCCCATTGCAGTATTCCAAAAGATATGCTGTTTTCATGGTTTTCCATGTCTCCAGGCAGAGATTAAAAACAGCTCACATTTTCCCATAATAATTGTCTTGAACAAGATTTCTTTCTACTTTCCTCAAAGCTGAGACAATACAATTTTTTGTAATAAAATGTCATTTCTGCTCAGCCTGCCAAGCAGTAGTACTCCCGACAATCCAAACAGCTTTGAACTAGACAAACACCCAAGCTGCCTGAATCAAGCTCAGCAACACCAACAGGCCAGCTTTGACCTAGAGACAGCTCCAGCGCATGGCTACCCCAAGAAATGCGTAGCGTGCAAGCCTGCGGCCTGCAAGCACCCCTCCTCTCATCCTGAACTGTGCATCTCCACCTATTGTTAGCTTTAGCTGGCACCTTCGACAGAAGCTTGCAGAAGCAGAGGGCTATAATAAATACTTTGTGATTGTACTTTTAAAAGAAATCATCTCTACTGATTCACAGAAAAGAGTGAAACAGCTGAATGAACATCATCCCTATGACCTTTAATGGGGCAAACAGGACTCTTTTTGGACTAACAATAGAAATGAGGGGTTTGGAAAGTTATTGAAGATCTATCTGATTTTTAACGTAGATTAACTGAAGTGTGTTCTCCTTGATACGACTATCACCACAATACTAATAGAACAAAACCAACTGAGAACAAAGCCTTGAAAGTCTCTAACAATCTTTTGCACTTCAGAGTTTTCTGCGAGGCATCTTAGGATATTCTTTTGTTTCTAAATAACATTCTTGTTTAAAATTTGACTGAATTTCATAAAGAACAGATGTCTAAAATAATTAAAAATGACGTCAAATACTTAATGTAGGATTAAAACTTTCTCTTTTATGCTAAAGCTCGTTCCCTGCAATTCTGTTTCATTTGGCCTGAACCAATTAATCCCCCTTCCCTTTCTCTCCCCAGACTTTTTGTTTGATCAATAAACCAGTGCTAGTTGAATGTAAATAAAAATCGGAGTCATTAAGTTAGGAAGGCAGGCTTGTCAAATTATTTGGCTATCCAAGGATCAAAATTCAAGAGTTATCACCTGTCATTTAAGAAAAAAAATTATCTCAAATGTGTATACTGAACATTTCTTTTCATAAACTTGTATTCTGCTTTAGCAGAAAGCTTTAGCTGCAGGTTAGATGATGCAGCTAAAGAGAAAATTTTATTTGGAATTTTTATAAAACATGGTTTGCAATACTACAACTACTATTCTACCATTCGAAATTAAAAAGCAAGCAAACTGATAAAAAATAAGCTGGCACAAAACCATAGGTTACCTTTCTCAAAATTTTTCATATTCACATAAAAACAGTCTACCTAACACATCATTTTCAATAATGAGAAACATTATAGGGTTTTACAAATGGCAACTACAAAAGATTTTTGGGACTCATGTAAAAACTTACCAACATTCACTGTTGTTTTCGTAATAGCTATAAGAGAACAAAGATTGGCTTTGAGTTTCATTACCAATTCCCAAATTTCAGCCAAAGTTTGCTTACTCACATCTTGACAAAACCTAAACATTTTAGGACAGTATCTGACTTTTGCTTTGATATTGGTGTTTCATCCAGACCAAAAAGTAAGGGAAATTCAATGTGTTTAAACTGTGTGAACCAAAATAAACATGGAAATAAAAAAGGTTTTCATAAATTCCCTTTCAGGCAAAACTGCAAACATGCACATAACTGAAGGCAGAGTTTCCTGGACATGTGCATGAAACACTTTTCTTATCACAGCATCACTTTGCTCTGTTGCATATTTCTAGCACTTGTGAGCGCACACACACCAGTCAACACCAGCTATATTTCAAAGCACAGGTACATTCTGAAGAGTTTAAAATGAATCCTCCTAATAAAATAAAAAATGTAGATATATAGATTCCACTGAGAAGTAAAAGATAATAGATCACATTTTAACTGATCCTATTTAAAATTCAGACTTTCAGGAAGTATATCTAGTGCTCTCTGGGTTTCAACGACAGGATCTAGGTTGCTTTTCTTCTTTTGAAAATTCCAGGGTCCACTTTTGGGTCTATCATACCTGTCTCATTTCTATACACTGAAGAATAGCAAAAATCCCTCTCAAGTAATTCTGCTATCCAAGGTTAAGGTCAGATGCTGTAGCATGATGATGTTTCTACCTGTTCTGTTCTTCCCTCTCTCTTCCTTCATTGTTTTAGACCACTTTCACTTTTAAGCCTACAATTAAGCTGCCATTAGCTTGTGTACTGAACAAGAAGCTGTGAATGGTTTCTACAGTGTTAAAACTATGAGGTTTTTAAACTTCAGTTCTCAAGTGTGAGAACATTAAAACAATTGTGGCTTTTTTCCCTCGGTGACATCACAGGAGTATATAATGATTATTATGAGCTGTTCTATATTTTAAAATTAATAAACAGATTTGAGTAAAAGCTGTAAAGGTAAAAATGCCATCAGAGGGCAAACCACTGACAATGCCACTTAGAATTTTCTGCCCACATATTCAGCCCAATGGTTTGGAGACTAGAGGTGAATTAGGAAAGTACCATAAGGAGATGATTATGTAACATGGTATAATTCTACAATATTATTAACACATGTAATTACTTAACTAGAAATGACATAATTCCTGGCATTAGAGTATCAAGACAGTCTTACCTAAATCACTATTTAAATTGAATATGAATTTCTGAACATGTAACTCATTTTAATGTCAATGATACCATGCTTAGACAAAAAGGAATAGCAGAAATGTGTCATTAAAATAAGAAGCGGTGAATCTAGATCACATTTGTAAGTGCTGCTTGGCATTTAAACTGAACTTACATGTTCATACAGGGCAATGAGACTCTGTGATATTTTGGAAACTTTTTGGCAAAGGAAATTACAGTAGAAGTAACAAAAGAGAGACACCCCTTTCTCCATCAATCCTCAGAAAAAAGTCGTTTGAATAGTACATACTGCAGGTAGCAACAAGCATTCCATTGCTGTACATAATAGACTATCATGGGCTCAGAAGTACCAGAACACTTTCCCACTATTATTTGCTACAAACCTCTGCTTTTGCTTCCCTAGCAAAAATAACATGCGAGTGTGTGTGTGTGTGTGTGTGTGTGTGTGTGTGTGTGTGTGTGTGTGTGTGCGCGCGTGTATGCGCGCGCACACACACACATGCATGCGTGTGAGAGAAACACTTTTTCATAGGCATTAGCAAAGCAAAGAAAGAGAATTATTTTCAGTCAGGAGAGTTACAAGAAATCTCTTAAGCACAGCCTTTTGTGTTCATATTAATGAACCTGAAGCATACGCCTAAGGTCTTAATTCTGATGGCGAGCTTCTGTTGAAAGTTACGTGCTACAGCAACTCTCTCTCGGTTAGTACCCATGCTCACAGTGATGAGTACTAGAGAAACCCCTCTAGACAGAACTACAACAGCTAAGAGAGACATGCAGTCAGCCAGAAAGCCGTGCCAGACAATACTTATCTCTTCAGAAAGTTCATAGGATAGCTAGACATAGAGTACATGGTGACTAAAAATAACAAACAAAAAACCCCCCAAGAATATGAATATGACATATATTTTCCTCAACAGTCATGGAGAGCAATGTGAACCATATTGAGTGCTGGTATGTCATCTAGGCACCCCGAAGATGTAAAGGCCCTACTTCACTCCCAAATGGGTAAAATCTTGCTTTTTAGAAAGCTCCAGGAAAGGGCCCAGAATCTGCTTTTACTGGGATTTGCCGACTGCTCCTCTATGCCCAATCAAATCTTTAGACCAGAAGGAAATGAGGGTCCTGATTCTTGCCTTGTTTTCCTTCAGGACATTGCATGTCAGCAACAGGACAGGACAGATGAACCTTTTACCTTCCTCTTTGTAGAATCTGAAATACTGCCCATCCAATTACAAGAGCCAGAAAATGGTGTGGACATCTTACTGCGATCTCCTTGCAGTGCATCTAAGCCAAGGAACATAAAGGAGCTGACCTTTTTCTTAATAACAAGACTACCAGTTCCAAAGATCCTTCTGTACATAAGCTAAGCCCAACTATTACGCTGCTAAAATTGCTTTGTATAATGACAGAAAATTAAGAAAAAAAAGTATATCCTTTTTTTCCTGATGTTAAAATGTTTGGTTTTGGATACATTTTGTGCAGTTGTTCAAAAAAAAAAAAAAAAAAAAACCAGCAATATGATCTACATAAATCACCTTATGTGCTATGCATAAGCAACACTTACTGCAAGGAATTAGAAAATACAAAACATCAAAAAGATGGGACAATAAGGTCTTTTTCATAAATATATGTGTGCTTATATATGTGTATAAAATATGTATGTACACATGCATATATATACATATATTTTTATATATATATATAAAATCTTATTTCCAGATCTAGTTCTTTAACATAGGTTATATCAAATATATTCTTCCTTTGTCTATTGTGTAATCAAACTGGTTTAGACATCTCTAATAATGAACACGTTGCTACTATTATTATAAAGTCATATAAAAGTAGGTGAGCAGCTGTAATCTAATAAACATGCCGCTGAACAAAGGAAACTGCTGACAAGCTGCAATCTTGTTTTAATGTAAATTCTCATGTGTTCACATCATATTTTAATTGTACACAACAATAAATAAGCTTCTGTCACCAGCAGTTTCTCATAAATGGGCTAATGCTAATTATCCTTCTATTTTCAACCACATGCTTTTAGTGAAAAGATTAATGTCAGGAAAATAACATGAAAATAATGAGCTTTGCAAGCCATCTGAGTGGCAGAAAACATGACAGTTTTCTTTATTTGATTTTTTTTTCTAGTTTTATATGAAAGTTCTGACAACTCCCTTATAAGACACCTCAATATTTCAAGCATTAGATCTAACAACGTATTAATTGCATAAGAAACACACAATCTGTTTCCCCAAATTTCTCTTCAGGATTGTTGTATTGGTGAACTGAAAGCTACAATGTGCAACTCTAGCACCATCATTGAATTTAAGGCCTAGCCTTTCATATTTCTGGATATATATAATTAGATATGGGCAACAGTTTCCCTTTTTTTCTCTTCTTTGTTCTACAGCAGGCACTACCAAATGTTTGTTTGTCCTGAAATCATTTGTACTAGTCCGACAAAGTTATCTTGGTTTTGACATATAAGATACCACATGTAAACAAATGATTGTTCAGGGCAGGATTAAGAAGAAAAAGCCTTTCATGCACTCCATTATTACAAACTTTCTTCTTTTTACTTTCCACTCTTTTTGTCTGATTATTCCTTCTAGTTACATGTCTTAAGTTTCCAGTCCAAACCAAGACTATACTAAGTACCATATAAACATACAGTCTCAAACACAAAGGTGATGCTTGCACTATACAGTGGCCCTCTAGACGAGACATACATACTTTCTACACCGCAAGTGTGGCCTCAGGTATAGCTGGAGCACAGCCCCTAATGCGTGAGAGAACCCACCTGCTGAAGCACACCACAGGCTGCCTTGCAAAGCAATACAGTTGATGGAAGAGCAGGAGGTGCAGAGACTACTGTGCTTCTGGCTGCTTTAGCAGCCATTCCTTCAGCATCACATAGACTCTACTAGAAGTGCTTTCAGCTGTCCAGTACCCTTGTGGACTCTGCTTATAACGGATACACTCTTTTTGTGTGATTGAATAATGAGATCAAGGCTAGGGAAGGGAAGACTTGATCCAGTGGTGACACTATGGTGCATGGTGGCTTTGGTACTCCTTCTCTTTCCCTAAAGTCTTCCCAGAAGACACAGAACTTCACTGAAGCACAGTCACCACCACAGATGCTGTAACATAGAAATCCAGCTCTGATCCAGCTTCTTTGCAGAGGATTTGGAAAGAGCATCCCTGTCTATCAGAGGGGAGAGGAATACAGAAGTACGTGATGAGTGCAACCATCTCCCATGTCTTTCCTTCCCCTCTGCTAGAATAAAGAGGCTGCAAGCTGGACCACTCTGGTTGGGTGGGTGGGTGGGTGGATCAAAGAGAAGGTACAGTGGGGACAGGCTGTGCAGACACAAGATCAGTATCACATTAAAATTAGCATCTTCAGTAGTATCAAAAGGCATTACAATGCCTTTCATACTGTTTTGGAATGACATACATTCAAAACTGCAATACTATCATGGTATTGAGATACTGTTCATCACTACTTTATATGTCTCATCTCTTACAGCTTCCATTTCACTTTCTTATAGATATTCACAAATAGATAACGTTCCTCCTCTCACATTCCATTCCACATCTTGCTACTGTCCTCCGCACCTTGCCTTACTCCCAGATGTCCCAGAGTGATTAAATCACTGTCAGAGTGATTACATTTGCATTCTACTTTCTTATCCAAGTACAACTAAAAGTTTTGTCATTTTTGAAGTTCTTGAAGTATTATATAATGTATTAGGCAAGAGCTAAATAAAACAACCTTGGCAGATTGATGGTTCGTTCCTATTATTTTTTAGTAGAGATCGACAAACTTGGCTCGTCTCATTTCAAAGCCACTTGAACTTTGTGGGTCAAAAGCTTGATTAGATCATTACTAGGTTCATCTCCCATTTAAAATAGTTCGTTAAAAGGGGAGTGGAAAAGAGACACAAAGACAAGATTTAAGAAACAAAAACCTATTGGTTTTGGCTCTGCTTTTCAGAAAGATTATTAGGCTTCCCCCATAGTTTAGTCTCATATTGCAGCGTCCTATTCCACTAAAGGAAGGTTCATTTTCTAGAAATGTGTAACAGAGAGAATTTAGACTCAAACAGAATTAAAATCATCAGCCCAAAATAGATAGTAGTTTACAGAACTTCTGCTCTCCAGTCAGTTCTTTTGTCTCTTCTTTCAATCCTTTTGTAAGAGAAATAGTTTTTTGCTAGGACTTTTTAAAAGTGACTAATGATTTGGGATGCCAAATCAAACCAACTTTTTGTAGGCCTGATATTATGAGTAAGTAATGAGTACTTTCAGAACATTAGATTTCCTTTAGAATCTCTGCAGATGAATTTGGAATGACCCTAGTCATTTTAGAAAATTTTAGCCATTACGTAGATGGAAATACTAAAAACATATGAGGAGTTATCATTTAACATGAATATTTGAAAGGATTACAGAAAAGTATATAAGCCTGATAGGTGTACACAGAAGCACATAATAGTATGCTAATGTAATTATGTACTCTTGAGATCATAGTTATGCAAAATTAACGTATGAAGCTTGCAAGAAGGGAACAGGATCTTGTTGAGACCTGCAGTGGCCAAAATGTAACATGAGAGTAGGCATCTTAACATTCTTGCTCCTCTAAATTTCAACATCAGTTCCCACAAAGCATTCGGTTTCATTTAAAGGAAAAGAAAAGCAAATCTGAAGAAATATCAGGAGCAGGTGATACATGAGTTGAGAGAAGAATCAAAAACGTATGAGTAGAGGTGAAAGTGTAGAATATAAAGACGGGGGAGCAAAGAATCCTAATAAATATAATGGTGAAGGAACAAGGACATGATATAGAGACTAGAAGAGTCTATAAAATCATTCATTATTAAATAACATCACCTTCAAGATATAATATATATTCCATCTTGGAATTCCCATTACAGGAATAAATTGCATGAGCATCTCTCTCTGATGTCATCAGAGCTCCTCAGTGGAGCAACAGTCCACTCAAGCAATCCTGAAGGCATATTATTTCTTAAGTCTTTCAATGACAGCCATAATTTGCTTTCCAGCAATAAAATTTTTCCTCACCAAACTAAGAGAAATATTACTATATCGGCAGAGTTGGGACCACACATCTTACTGATATATGGGGCACAAATTGCTTTTAGCCATTTTATTGTTTTGGACTTTGAAAATAATGTGTGCCATTTCATGAATATACCCCCATTTATATTGCAAATACACAAACTGCACTAATAGTTTAAAATGATGAAAGAGGGCCCTGATCATATCTTTATAAACAATGATTCCATTTATGTTTAATGCGAACTTGTTATTTATCATATAGGCTAAAATTACTTTTTACCATATTTAAGATGTAGTACTTGGAAGAAAAGTAACATCCTATGTTAACATGCTAATTTCCCTGAAAATTATTTTATTGTAAAAGACTAACTTGTTTTTATTTCTAACTGTAATCTCTTCTGCGTAGACTTTTACTCTAATGAGAACAAGCAACACACAGCCAATCGCTGAGGGGTCTCAGGGCTGACTAGATGCTCATTCACCAGGAAGTCCTCCTGGGCTTTCCAGCTCTGACACTCACCCCAGCAGCACCTGGGCCTGGGCTCCCCCCAGGAAATCCTGCTCTTACAGCTCTGGAGGCCCACAGCAGGGCAGAGCTGGGCCCCAGGGGACAGGCAGACACCCCCCAGGAAATGCTTGCCTCTTGTGTGAAAAGCCACAAAGGGAGCATTCAGTCAGAATGAGGAAAAGGTATTCTACCTTGACTATTTCATTTTATTTACTGACAAAATGGGACCAGTAGTAAGCCGTACTTACGAATCATGTAGATTTGTTTCAGCTATTATTTAGTTTTATGCACCCCAATGTTTTAGTGTATGCACTTCACACCACCTATACATGGCAGATTTTGCACACACATTATTTTGCACTGGTAGGGCCACCAGATTTTTATTTCAATTATCTTTTTCTGATGCAATTCTAATACACAGTAAGTCTATTCACTACAATTACCATGGGTTTACAGCATAATTAAGATCAGAATTTCATATGGAAGGTGCGGTATCATGGACTTTGGAACACAGAACATACCATTTTTGCCTTTCAAGGTATATATACTAGGGTCATGCCCTACAACAGCTCTCTTGCAACTGAGAACACCAACATATCTGCCAAAATGATTTTTTTAAAGTCACTGGAGCTATATGATACCGGAAAACAATATGCATCTGTGGAGCCATTTCTGAATGATCACTACATATTTCTGGAAATGGTACCTTTTTATTGATATTAATAGATTTAGGCAATCATTTGCTTTTGACAAGACTGAGAAGTGTGTGTCAAAATCTTTGCTCAGAAAATGCTCCCTAAAAGGTCTAAAGAAGCAAGCTGTATAATCAGAGTAGAACTGCTATGCAAATTATGAGATATTCTTATACTGCATCATATGAACTCATCAAGTAGGCATTATATTCCAGAGAAAGCATCTGCTGTATGAAATTTAGGAGAGTAATTCACAGTCCATAGAACAGTGCATCACCAAAAATTGCATTTGTTATAAATTTATAATGATGTTCATATAAAAACATTACATTTTAATAGTTTAAATAAATGACAGCACTGGGCACTTCTATAAATGTTTAACTAGTACAGTCTTCATAATTTAAAATGTGGAGGTTTCATCACTGAAGATGCTGGATTGAATCACTGTCTGAACTTGGGCGGAGAGGGACAGGGAAGTCACTTACTGTAGAAATCTACTGAAAGCCTAACCTCAATGCACACAAATGCTATTTTTAAACATAACCTTATTTCAGAACACTTGCATGAATCATGGACTCGTGCAGTTGTGCAGCACCATTTTAAAAAAGCACAGCTATAGTTATTGCCAGGCATTGGTATATGAGCATGGGCCCTCTTTTGGGGAACTTTAAGAGCATGCACTTATTGTTAATGAATACTTCAACCAACTAGTTCCAGAAAATGTTAGATGCATGAGATATTCACAGAAAAACTTTAAATTTTTTTTGTTTTCTTTCACTGCATGCATATTTTGACTGATGTCTCTAAAATAATTTTCATTTTTGATCTTTTGAACAGCCTCTAGCTCCTTAAACACTGTCTTCCTTTTGCTTCATATGGTCATATTGCTTGGCCTCATTGTCAAAGCCAGCATACTTTTGTTTCATGTATGTCATTTTTTTTACTCATAGTTTCCATCTAACAACCCATATTCCAAATGTCCCATCTATTTGTCTCCTATGCCTAATACACGTGCCCCAGAGTCCCACATCCTCAAAGTTCATTGGCCAATACAGTCTCATCTACAAAATACCCTTTAAGCACATATTTCACTTTTACGCTATGGATATTACGTCAAGCTCTGTGTGACCTGTAGATTTGCTCAGACCAAGATTTTTGAAAACACCAGCTTGCCAGCTATGCTCCAGCTTTGTAAGAGGAAGACTATAAGGATCTGGACAAAGCAAGATATACAGCTAACATTTGCCAGCTGCCATATTACAGTGCAGAACTTTAAATATATTTAAAAGTAAACAGACAGAGATGTTGGCAAGGAGAATAGCGGCACACTGAAGATTAACGAAGAGGATGCGTCAGGCCCTTTGACTCTGACTGGTCCAGTACTAGATGATTTGGAAGACAAAGAAAGGACCACTCCTTCTTGGTAGAGAATCTACTTCCCACGTTAGATCTCTTCCTAGTACATAGTAAAGATTTTTACTTACACACCAAAATGTAATGAACTGTTTCACCCTCAGTAAATTTGTCAGCAAGATGACCAAGTTTAAGAGAATAGATATAATTAAAAAGAGAACTTTTGTTGCAATATGAGTTTGCAAAAAGCCACAGTGAATCTGGCTTCTATGTTTATCTACATCTCATCTTCAACTTATGCAACAAAAAACGTGAAAAGCTTTTTTAGCTTCTGGGAATAGCCTTACACTAAGACTGTATTAAAACTAAGGAAAGACTTTGAAATGTGACCATAAGAATTTAAATTTGGGGTAAAAAGAAGATACTTCTGTATTATCAGTCAGGAACAACTAGTTAAATTCCCATTCTTGCTTACACACAACTGAGCACTGCCAAACTATCTGTGTTATGCAGGATTATGATGGTCTTTTTTGGGTCAAATTATTTCCTATTTAGGAGAGTCAATTTCAGGCAATTCCTCGAGTTTATTTTGAAAACAGGTAACAAGCTCCATTGTTCTCTCCAGCAAGAAAGCACTTTTTACTATGTTTGTATTGAGTTTACCACAATCGGGTCCTGGTTTACAGGTACTCATGCAATTCAGTTACAGTAATAATGAAAGCAGTAACTAATGCTCATGCACTCTCATTAATGCTGCAGATTCAGGAAATCTATGCAAACTGGAATTAAGATTTAAGCTGAGAAAGTACTTTTGATAATTTAGTCCTATCTTACTGGATTTGGTAGGATCCTCCTAAGTAAAATGTTGCATGATATTTACTACTGCTTATCTGAGGACCATTAAATATTTTGCAAACATCGAGGCCTCACTGTAACTTATGAGGGTAGGTAAGTAATATTAAAACACAAAGCTACTATGATAAAGCAGCAAGCAAAAGTAGGAGCCATCCAGCTGTATGCTAGAAAGAAGATGTGAGCATCAAACACACGTGAAGGAAAAATGAAGGGAAGCCTTTGTTTGGACTTCCGGGGTGATAGATAAGTGACTTAATTTCACCCTCTCCTGCAAAATGGTTAGGGGTACAGGACTTCTATATATGATTTGCTAGTAAGTCAGGTGTTTGTCTATGTGATGGAAATACCAGACAAAGTGCAGTGTGCTCTGCGACCTGGTATCAACTGCAGAGCTTCTGGACAGTATCAAAAGTGACAAGATCAGGGAAGTTAAAAATTCCAAGGATTACACTTATGACCAAGGCTTATCCATACGTACTTGTTCTGTTTAATTTCGTAAGATAAAAGGATAGGTACTGGAGTGGCAGAACATAAGTACCCAACCTTAAAATATTAGAATGCTGTGCTTAAGAATTTTGGCCAACTGAAAGAATGATATTGTAAAATTCAAATAGCTAAATAAAGAGAAGGATTAATCACAAACAGAAGAGACTTATTCAAATTTTTTCAGTGTTCTAACCAAGTGTATAAATCTAAATAGCAAAATATTCTTTCCCCACCTCCAGTAAAAACCATGGGATGCAAAGGTCAAAAGAAAAAGTCTAGAGTAGTGCTAATACATTGTACTTATTCTCAGCATCCTGAAAACACTCCACAAGTTACATAAATATAAATTATCCTGAATTTAGCCCTTTGCATGCTAAATAAACCATGCACACAGGTCATAGGCCTCTAAGATAGTATCTAACCATTTCAAATGAAAAATGTAAAGCCTTATCAACCATATCCAATGAAAGTTTGTGTCCTGGATTTCAATTCACAGAACATAATTAGTCAAGTTAAAATTAACCATGCATACTTTTGCCATGGGATCCCGAATAGTAATCAGCTACAACATCATAAGGATAACATATTCATATAGTACTTTAGAAAAGTGTTTTTTGAATAGTTATGTTATTCTTAATATCCAGTCAATAATTTAAAAGCAAAATTGATCCATATTTTAAAGACTTTGTATTGCTTGTAGAATGTCTGCAAACAAATTAAATTTTGACTGTTCAAAATCACACTTTTTTCACTGATCAGGTATTTTCTTCCAGATTGCTATTGAAAATGCTTTATTTTAGTACGTTTAAAATATTTTTTTCTCAAGGCTTTAGCTATGAAAGCACAATATTTAGTTTCCATGAGAATTTGGTAGAGCCCATATATTATTACACACTGAACACAAAGTTTAAATACAGCTTAAATTAGTTTTGCATTTTTGTTTTAATCCTAAATTACTCAGGTAAGTTGATCAATATTGGCTCAATACTTTTTTCAGTAAACAAGAAAGCACAGCAAAGGGTCTGCATCACAAGAGAGAATGAGAGAACTAGGTCCACCAAATGCTAAATTTGTTTTAAATATATTATAGTAGTTCTACTTAAATTACTGTTTAATTGTTGGTTAAATTGTATTACAGTACTGTGATTAGCTGCATTAATCTTCTGACTAATTTAAACTAGCTCTGCCTAACTCCTTGGAATTCAGTGTATTGCTTCCTGACTGAAGGAAACAGAATGGCATAGACAAGCAATTCTGATTCATAAATGTCAGTATTGATTGTTAATATTAATCAGAAACATTGTTACCACTTTTTTTAGGGATGTCATTAAAATGTATTTCAGTCAAAACATTCGCAAAATTCAAAAAAAAGCCTATACTTAAAAACTTACTTTGTGCCTATGTTAAAACCCAGAGTGAATGAGAAGGAAAAAAGAAAAAAAACCAACCTCTCTTCACCTCCCAAACACTTTCAGAGTGCACCCTTTAGAAAGGGATTATTTCCATTACATTTTTCATCGGGGACTGGCAGAAGAGGAGTATATCATGTTATTACAGAGCCTGGAAACATAATCGCTTACGGTTGCTAGGCAACAGCACTGTGCTAAAGGCCTCCATATCTGTGATCTCTAGAGACTCTCAAATTTCATTAAAACCTGTCCATACCTATTACACAAAGGCTTGTGTGGAGTTTATAAGCAGAGAGAGCTTCTCGACACAATGGTGAAGGAATAAAGAAAAGAAGTAGCATTATACTTCTCATATATTTGCTTCAAAGTATTTTGAGAAACCCGGCCTGTTTATGATATGCATAGTGTATTGCTGCATTGATTAGATTTTTCTTCTCGGAAGAATAATTAGTTGTTTATATCTAATAAAATCCTTTGTCCTACCAAAAGATATTCTGTTACAGACTGAAGCCAACAAAAGATGGTCTTTCAAGAAGGGATGCAGGCTTGGTAACAGCTTGAAAATAAAAGACATACATATTAATGAAGGACAGAAATTGTTTGCATAAGAATCATCCACGTTTTAAAAGATGTATCATTTAAGGAAAATATTAGCAACAGGTGTATTTATAATAAGCATACCTATACATGTCAGCAACCCACAAGTGAATATTGTATGCACAGTCTAACACAGATCTCTGCCATAAAACTATTCCTTTGAGCAAAGGAATATAATGGATTCCTTTAGTAAGAGATTACTTCAGTAACAGAGTAGATTAAAGGCATACTTAAAAGATTCAGATTAGGAAAAAGGCCCGTAAGAAGTTCTCCTCCTACTAACTGAGACTTTTTGAGAGAACTGTACTTTCATGGCAGGAGATATGCCAACAGGTCCCACTTAGCTTTATAAATCTTTCTAGAGAAGCAGACTCTGCTGGGAATTGCTGCAAAAGCACCTCCTTGTGGCGCTGAATATTCAGAGCTGAATCTATAAAAGCAACACTATCTGAAAATCACCATGTGATATTTTCAAATAAATGTTTTCTCTTCTTTGAGGCAAACTTTGTATAGTCTAACTTGTAGGAATCCACTGAGGAGCAAACCTCCAGTAAATGGTTTGACTTACAGAGGGCTTGCAAAATTGCTCTCCTAAATCAAACATTTGTGCTACTCAGACTGTAAATCTCTTCAAGCTCCAAAAGTCTGTTTTCAATATGCACACTCAGTAGCTAATGTAACGAGGACCTAATCTGGGCTCTGGGAACTACTACAGTCAAAATATATGTATGTGTGTATATATACATTTTTTTAAATACACATTTTTTAAAAATATACAAATACATAGATGTCAATTCATAATATGTGAACTCAGCAAATCTCTGTATAAGATTCAAGATGATATTGTCACTAATCTACATCGCAGAAATATATAGAGACATGAATGAACAATATTTTGGACGTACTGACCACTGGTTCCCAGGCTTTGGTTCATTGGAAACAGCGAATGTGCTTGCCAGTAGACAAACATGGCATTTTTGTTGCCCAGGCTGGCAGAGAGAGCAAATCACTGCTTCGTAGTCCTCTGATGAAATCAATGGAAGTTAGGGACTTTGCCATAGCTAAAGTACTGCCACTCTAACATCAGCATCTTACTACACAGCCTAATACAGTTTGGGAAATCCTTATATGGATCCACACAGGGTATCAAAAGTCTAGACAACTTCCTAAATGTCTTAATCACTCAGAATAAAGGATGAAATAATCAAAAAGAGGTTCTAGAAAGAATATCAAAATAAAAAACTGTGTCTTAGGTAGAATTCAGATATACTTTCTGACAAGTATTTTGTAAGAGTCATGGAACAAAGGTCTTTGGATACAGTGAGCCCTGTCTGTTAAAGCCTGATGCTTATTCACTCTTCTCAGAGGAATTTTGGCATATCAACAGATGGCATAAAGGAGAGTCTTGCCTTGCTTTAAAAGTTGAAAACATTTTGTTTGTTGGTACCAAGCTGTAATCCTGCAGTGATTATGTGTCCAGTGAAAAGATGTTGGCTAGTTCTATAAAAGTTCTGGTGAGAATCACTTGCCTAAAAACCATGGCATTACATACTAGATGGTAAACTGAGACAGCAGGTAGAGGGAGGTTTTTTTTGGGGGGTGGGGGGGGAAGGGGGCAGGAAGAGGGGCAGGAAGATAAATGAAAAACTTGCTTCCGAAATGGAATCTCCTCCATTTCTCAAAGAAATGCTTCAGTGTAGATGATTTACTGACTGCAACATGATACACTATCTTCACAGAAAAGAGGACGTCATGAGAGAGTGATCTTCACGAAGAGTGGCAAGAGATGCTTCTATAACCAGTAAATGGAAAAAGATACTCTCCTGACATCACTGATCAGTAACAGAGATGCTGCTAAAAGGGGTATCTGAAGGATATACCAAGGATATCTGAATAGCAGCATTGTGTACCCAAGACAAAGCAACCAGAACAAGAGAGTTAGTAAAAGGGCTCATGGGAAAAAAAAAAATGTGTTTCTTTGACTCAGTTTTTTTATTCAGTTTCTGTGCACTGACAATGAGAGATCATCCCTGAAATATACTCGTGAACCTGGGCCTGACAGAGCCTAAAGTTTTGAAAGCTAAGAGGTGGTTACAAAAAACAGAAAGAAGACATCCAATGCTGCCTCTTTAAAGCTTTTGAATCACCCTTACGTAGAGCTACAAATGTGAACTCAAAGCATTATTTTTTCCACTTTTCACTCCTAATGCTTTCTGTTTACAGCAAAATAAAGCCATGAAAAGGGTTGCTCATGGAGGTTCCATTAATAAGTCTGCACTAATTTTTTTTCCTCCAGTCTGGCCTATATCTTTATTTCTGTTTAACGAAATACCAAATACAGAATACAACAAAATTATAGTGCAAAAACCAGTAAGAAGATGGTATGAGCAGTTTATATTGCCCTGTAGTCAATTTGCTAGTCAAAGCTGATAAGGAGAAATCAGCACTTAAAAACAACCAAAAAACCCCCTTTGACTTTGTCCAAAAAACCATCACCTATTTGGGTACTGGAGATAAAACTTAATTAATGAATACTATTAAATTAAAATAATGCATAGATGTAAGTTTCCTTTGCATCAAGGAAAGGCCACCTTGTAAGTTGACAATTTCTCTGACATGCTTTAAAATCAAATATTCTGAAATTGAAATTAAAGGCCCGCTGGAGACATATAGAACACTTGGATAAAGTGCTAACTAGTCATAACGCTATGCCTTTGCCTTATTTTTGGAAATACATGATAATAGAGGCAGCTCTAGAATAGATATATTGAATTCTTTCTTTATATTCCTGTCTTATATAAGCCATAGCTGTGGCTGACACATTGAAGTTAACATGGTCATAGATTGGAAAGATGTATATACAAGTACTGACCAGCAAGAATGGAAATTGGTGAACTTAGTGATCCCTCTATTGCAATTTTTTTCATATTTAAGCAACATTTTAGGTTTGCTCTAGGCTTCAAAATTCACCATGAACAGCTGATGTGGGTTGAATCCTCCTTAAATAGATATGATCATATTTCAATGTCTTTTGTGATTACTACAATTTTGACAAGATAATCACCTCCTGTGAACAGGACTTTTTAAGGTTCAGAGAAATAATGCAAGATTTATTATATAATCTGTCAAATTATCTATAAACTCTGCTTTCAAAAGAAATCCTATGATCTCACTAAAATAATTACAGAAAATCTTTGCCTGATATAATAAATAGCAAGTACCAGAATCACTGGTATACAAAAGGAAAGATCATGAAGTACAGGAACTTGCAAGATTCAAAAGGTGATAGCATAGCTTTGTTCTCTTAGGATAATCAACAGAAATTTCCATGTTAAATATCCTCTACCCTAGGACAACTTTGGAATAATAACTGTCAAAAAAGAGGGAAAGGAAAGCAGTCAGCAGCCATGCAAAAATGGAATAATCTAGAAATGTATTGCAGCCTCCCTTACACTTTCCTTTCCTCACACTTTGCTGCCTCTTTATTCTTCTCACTTTTGTGGAAAAGCAAAAAACAGTTCTACCCTGCACAGCAATTGCACAGAAAAAGAAGCACAGGCAAATTTAAAATTTTTGCTAGAATTCTCAAGAAAACCATGTGAAAATAAAGACGATGAGGAGTGAAACCTGAGATGTCAAGAATGAGAGAAATTATTAATTTTAAACATCATTGGGGACTATCAATTTTAATTTTATATATTCATGCTGCTTCTAGGGAAAGGCAGGACTGAGCAAAACTGGGAAGACGAGTATTGTTTTTACTTTCTTGTGATGTAAATCCAGTGGGTGGGAGAAAGAGGACAGAACAGCTCTGGAGGCTTTACAGTAGGGTTGTTTCCTCTTAACTCCATAAGTAGGGTGACTCCTGTATTGATTATGGCCTTACTCTAATAGCCAGCGCTGCACTTGCAAAATTCATGCCTCTTCTCCTGCTGACACTGGGGAAGTCACCCTTTTTTAATTGAGTACTCTCTTTCACAGAGAGTACAGTAAAGGATGGAGTAATCAATCACTGCGTGCTGACAATGCAGGCAAAGCTTCTTTTCAAGAGAGGTCAAGATAAAAAGCATGGCATTATCTAAAAGAATGTTATAGATACAGAAAGCTTTCTAGCTAATCTACTTCAGAGAAAGAATGCTGCAATCATGCCACCATGACAAAGCATGACAGAATTGAAACTCCTAGATGTCAGTAACTTGTCATCACACTAAGGCCCAGTATGACTCCAACTGATCGACAATCTCTGTTACAACCACTCTACCATAAGTAGTTCCTACCACTTTGAAAGAATGAAGAGTCAACAGTCTATGTATAAGCCTATTTCAAGTACAAAACTGCATTTTATTTACCATGAAATCAAGCACTATGTTTCTGAGCAGCTACGTAATGCTACAAGGTTAGTTCTTTTGAAAGGCATTCAAAAAATTGTTCCAATAATTCATAAAGCCAAAGTACTAAACAAATACATAAATAATCCGAGCCATTTAAATGGTTGAACGGTTAACTCAAATCAGAAACACCCAACAATATTTTAAGAGGTTTTAAATATAGAAAAATGTCTTTTCCAGAGAAATTAAACTGAAATTTAAAGACATGAAATTTCACTTCACATATTTTGTTTTCAGATTCATTTTATATTTTTTTTTTACTTTAAAGGGACAAAATTATCAACAAAAATTATCCAAAGACATAAAAGCCTACATGGACTTTTAAAACATTTAGAAGCTGACTCACCAGTCTCTTTATAATTCTCAACAAAAGCTTCAGTTGTCTTGTATCTTTTTTGGACTTCAGTACTTCAGCAAAGCTGTCCATGTTTTCTGGAGACAGGCTCTCCTGACTGTTCCCTCCGTACAGCTGAACCAGTAATGATAAGCACTGTGATGCATTCTGGAATATTTCAAGATCTTCACTGGGAAGCTAAAAATGAACAAACAAAAAACAAATTCAAATTTCACAAAATTCCATATCACTAGGGATTGGGAAGAGTATTAACATTTGCACTGTGGCAGGAAAGAATGATTGCTAGTTGTTTGACTAATAATTCCATTAAACTGACCTGAATAAAATGATTAAAATATAATTAAAATATATCTGTTCTTAACCAGCAGCATATGAATGTCTCCACTATGATTATATCAAATAGCCTATCTATAGTGACATCATAAAAGCACTGAAAATATTGCTCCCAACTCGGTTATTTTAGGACAGTACATTTTGCTTTAAATAGAAGTATCAAGATCAGAAAGTATCATTATGGTAATGATGTCTAATCTTTTCCATAACACACATCATAAAACTTCATTTAATTATTTCTAAATCAAGTCTATGGTTTCTGGTTGAGGTAAAGTACAGGTTATCTAGCTTTTAATGGATTATAGCCTAGTCACATTCACATTAAGAGGTGCATTTCACAGATTTTAAATATTTTTTGGAGCTCTTTTCTGAATTCTGTCTGTTCTACATTTCATTGATGAGTGGACATCAGAACAGGCCCTAGTAATTGGATGGAGGAAACTCTCTGGGGAAGCAAAATTATAGAAGATTTGGGGACATGGCTAATGATCATCTTTACATGAGCTTCTGGTAGTAAGACATAACTATCTAAATATGATTTATATCATTCCTCAAAGTAGAAACTGGAAATTACAAGTAGAGAAATTGGATAACGCTTGTATTTGACACTTTTGGGACCACAACAGGAACACACTTCTGCTACAAGAAGTTGAAGAAAGACACTGAAAAAAATCACAGAGGTTTCTTGGGAACAGGCAAAAGGATGATAAATACTGAAAAACCTATCTAACAGTGAAAGACTGAAGGAATTCAGTCTATATAACTTATGAAGGGGAAGGTTAAAGGGTGCTTGATCATGCTCTTTGGGGTCCATGTGAGAAACAGAGTGCTGATGATAGGTCAATTCCTCTACCTGAAAAAGGACTAGCAAGAGACAATGGCTCAAAACTTTATCTAAAGCAATTCAGATTAGAAGGAAGATGTACTTTGATTTCTTTTTTTCTGTCTTTTTTTAATAAGGGCAATTAACCACTGAAAGAGCTTCCGTAGATCTGAGGCGTACTCTCTATCACAGGCAATTTATACATCACAATCAGAGGGTTTTTTCTACAACAAAAAAGCTTTTGCTGTAATGAGGAATTAATTTAGGAAAGTTCTATCTCTTGTCTTATATATTAGTCTAAGTGATTAAAACAGCTTTTCTGGCCTTGTAACCTATGGACTGAACACAATATACCAGCGGTGGTCTTACCAATAAAGTACACCAGAGTAAAAACATCTCTTTTTTTCTTACTCAGTTATTTAATTCAAAAAATATATTTAATCACAAATAAGGTAGATTAAAGTACTGTTAACAGACTATCCTTACTGATAATAATAATAATAATAATAAAATTTTATATAATCTCTCCTTACAGGACTGCAAAATAATACATCTCTCTATATGTGAGGTGCTCACACATGCACAACCATTTCAATGACAATCATTCATTTAATCTGAAGTATAAACTTCCTAAGATTTTTCATTTCCAGGAAAACCTACACTGTTATTTTAAAGTAATTTGGGAACATATCATCAGACATATAGTCCTCAAACATCCAAGCAACAATTCCCTAGAAATCTGCATGCAAATAAGATTCAGTTTCCCATCAGATTCATAAAACTGGCTGTTTAAAACAGACTGAACTGAGATATAAGCTCTGAATACATAGCCTTAAGACACAGAATTAGATGAAATAAAATGTGATATGTAAGTGAGAGGACTATAGCTGCTATTTCTTCTTTCATGGTTTAACTACATGTTTTTTCTTTGTTCCAATCTAAAAGCCACATAACTTGATCGCTTCTTTTCAAAAATCCAGAATTATCTAATAACTTAATCAACATAAACAGCAAGGCTAAAAAGATGGAAAAACTACAAATAGTAACAAACTTCATAGCTCTGCCTATTTATATTTTCAATCCTTATCAAGCCAAAAAAAATTCCACTGATCTCACTGGAGGCTTTGACCTGACTTGCATTTCCTTTACTGAAAAAGAATGCTACTACTTAAAGGAAGGAAAAAATAAACTGCTTAAATTCTCTCTCCTATCCTTTTTAAAAGCATTGTTACAACTTAAGAGTTTGTTACCAGACCAGTGTACACAGTTGTATCAACTACTCCCTAAAAAAAGTCACAGGACATGAACTATACTCAATTTTTAAATGTTGTTTGCTTGCTAACTCCAAAAAAAAAAAAAAAAAAAAAGAAAAAAAAGGAAAGAAAAAAAGATGAAGTGTAGATTTAAACAGATACTTAGATATTTCTTCTCTCTAGTATTGCAATGGAGGCTAATTTCCTGGTCTCCAAAAGCAAGAGCACAAAACCCTTTAAGTAATAAACAAAAATAATCACAGTAGCCATACTTAAAAGAAAACAGAGACTGTTCCCAAGGTGCTTTTCTGAGATGCTCACTGAACATCAAACTGAGGAGAGGAAAGGTGTGGGCTGGTCTTTGCAGAGGACTCCCCCTACAACAATCACGCATAAAGAAATACATGAAGCACAGCAGCCTTTGCAGTTCTTCCAGAGACCATACCACTTTCAATGAAGTGAATAAGGAAGTTCAGCCTGCTATAGTTATTCCTAAGGAATCCAAACAGCAGGCTGTCACCACAAAGTTGTTTTCAGCAGTTTCAGTTAGTGAGACAGTGGACATTTAAGCTTAGGTGAGGAGAAGCTGGACTCCGGTCAATGGCTTTACTTATTTCCACCCCGCATTCCCTTCCTCAACAGAGAAGAAAGCAGCAGCAGCAGCAGGCGCTTGAGCTCACACTTCCCATCTGCTGCCCCCTTCACTCCCCTGCTCCTTCAGTACTGGAAAAGCAAGTAGCAGCCAGGGTTAGATTGCCCTGCTATCTCCTCTCCACAGAGATCACAGGTTCACCCTAGCAAGTCTCGCTGGTTGGGCCTGCTTTCCAACCTCATGCAACCTAACCAGGCTATATTCCCATCGTTTTACCAGCGTTGCTGTTGTTCTTTTTCCCAATGAGAAGCAAGAGAAAGGAAGATCCTGAATCTCTTCCTCCATTGTATCTTCTCCTCAGACACCCTCATCCTTTACAGGATAGTTGTCAGTGACCATCCTCTAAACTTAGTCACTAGTATCACTCCAGGACTCGCAGACCTCACCGGCCATGGCATCAATCTATTCAATCAAAAGCCAACAAATCCCTTCAACCCCTGTTGTATTTCAGGCTCTTCTGCTCCTCTACTCCAGAGTCCCTTTGAGCTCCTGTGTCATCCAGAGTTTAAGGAGTGAGTTGCTGTGATCCTGGAAAATGGTAGGGTAAAAAGATAACTGCATAGGTTTTGGAAGAAGAAAGAGAAAACAAGATGGGAGCAAGAAGGACAGGATTTACTCTGGAGGGGGTGGGAATCATTGGTCCACAGTATAACCCATCAGTAGTTTAATTGGAAGAGGAAAACTCAGCAAAAGATATCCCTCTATGAATATGTCTGTATCTGTACTTTTCTCTGTAACTCTAACCATCACACTGTATCGCTAGTGACAGATAGTGATTTAGATGGGCCCATGTTGCTACCTGAAATTTAACATTGGCTGCCAGTCTGTATGAGTACTTTCATCAGTGACAATAAAGAACAGGGGGTGTGAAGAAAAATGTTGATGTAAACAAAACCAATGACTGAAAGTCTAATAAATACCTATAAAGATAGAAAACCAAGAAATGAAAAACAGAATTCCAAGTAAATGCTTTCTCATTTCAAATAAGAACAAAAAGCTAGAATCATGTTGCTAGATTAAAAAAAGGATGGTCCAACTCTTGGCCAGGTGGAATAATGTTCCAATAATTTTTCTAACATAACAATTACATTTGATATGAAGAAGTATCTTTTAAGTCTTTGAAATGTATGTATAGTTTTGCAAGACAGCATGTATTTAAGTTTTTGTTCTTTCAGTGAGAGAGAAACCCATGAAAAACTAGAATTCTAACTCCTCAAGAAAAGATTCGCTCCCTAATATTTCATAATTGCATAAAACAGCTCTAGTTGTCTTTCATTTCCTTTTGCTTTATGAGTCTTAGAGAGAATTATGAATTCAGCCTTTCAACAAGGTTAAAGTGTTAGCACCCCTTCTCCATGCAGCTGTTAGTGTTCTGGGCTGCTGTCCATTTCTGTTTCTAGCATATAGCTCAAAAATGAAAAAAACCCCAACACCTTAAAATAATACACTGAAGAGCTAAAGCTATAGCTTTTGCCATTCTATAACTCAGAACTGTAGATTTATTTTTCACTTAGAATCTGTAAAATGAAGTAATGCCTCATGGCAATGTTTTTGTGCAATGAAGACTCTGTGTCACTTTTCACTTAATTTTTATGGCCAAGTTATAATCTCCTGTAAACAGGCTCATAATTTAAAATCCTACTCGTCTTTAATTCTATGTGCTCTATGTATTTGAAGATTAATGCAGTGTAAAACAGGAAGTTTATTATTATTACACATCTATATTTTTGTAGTCAGTTGTCAAAGATGCCTTCATTGTGAGACCAGTTACAGTGTGTTCATGAATTGCAAACCACTGCAAGAAACGTGTGATCTTTTGAGCTGAAGTGGCAGTTTTCACATCGTTAGAGTTGTTAGGGCATCTAATTTTAGAGCTACAACGAAACTGTCTGGAATACCCGGAGGGGACACTATTTCAGCGCATTAATGAGGTTACACACAAAGAGAGTTTATTACGACAAGAGATAGATGTTCATTAGATCAGTAACGTGATTACAGAATGTGCTGTAAAGGAAGCACCATTGGGAACTATATGGAAGATGATTTTACAAACATTAAACAAAACATGAAAGCAAAACATCATTATTACATCTGTTAACTTTACTATGCTATTCTTATTAGTAAATAGGCACAGTTTTAAATGAAACACTAAAATATTATATTTTGGCTTAGATCAAAATTGTCATCCTCCTACCTAAGGGAAAACATTTTAGAGAACAGTATTTTTCCAGTTCATTTTAATACAGTCTATTTGTTGAGAAACTAAATTCCCATTCTAAAATTCTGTGCTTATGACAATATATTCTCATTTTCTTTGTGTGTGGTTTTTGTTTCTTTTTTTTTTTTTTAAAGGTAGCTCTATAAAGAAAGAATTCTGCACAATACTTTGAAGATAACATTTCAAATACAATTCAGCAATATGCTACATAGTACAGGAAATAAACTTACATCTTTCCACTTCCACCATGGAACTCTCTGTATTCCCAAGAAATGGGAAATAGAATTCTACACTGTCTATGGGGTTATCATTCTTTCGCAGTTATTTTCATTATTCAATGGCAAATACCTTTGTATGCTCTGAGCTGAAGTCAGGGCACAGCCTTAGAATCGGTGGAACCTAGAGACAAAACGGACCTAGAAGAGATCATCTCACTCAACCACATGCACCAAAGCTTCATATTTGTCTTCATGTTTGCACATGATTAACTGATCTTTCACCAGTAAAATACAAAACCACAGAGCACAATAATCAATTATAAATGTTACTGGTTACACTGTAATGAAGAAGCCTATTGCCAAAAGGTAAGACAAGCTACCTGTTAGCAATCTGACAGGCTGCAGAACAGACTGAAGGGAAATGTAATATCTACAGAGAAGTCAAACTCCATTTTATAAATAGTGGCAAGACAATATAGTCTTTCCAGCTATCTACAAAGCCCATTCAGTTTACAGGAAGTTATCACTTATAATCAGACTTCTGATTTAGAAGCCAGCACAAATGCAGACCTACATCAAGAGGTCTGGAGACCCATCTACCAGTATAACCATTACATTAAAGCAGTAAAAGGTATTTTAGCCCTTCTATAATTGCTGCAAGCTTCAGTATAATAATCAAGTTGCATTTACTTTCAAGAAGAGAAACAGACAAAAAAGCTAAGTGTAATTAACTTCTAAACTCTGAAGTTGCCAAGAAGACGACTAAATGCTCAATTTATTTTCCTCTGATTGAACAGTTAAGGGCAATACTGATCATGAGATTAAATACTGAATCCTTTGTATTTGCAGTGTTTCTGCATGACAGATTTGTAATTATTTCTGCTTTCACGTTAAGAACTTTGAAGTTTTATTTAGATGCAATCTAGGTTTCTTACACTTGCTTTGCTATGCCCTAAGTGATAGACTAAATCACAATTACATGTGGGAAAAATTGATTCTAAGTTTTTGACATTTGTGAGTTTAACTCATATTGATTTTTGAGGGATTATTAAGAGTGATAAACATGCAGATCTTGAGGAAAATAAATAAATAAATAGATAAGTAAATGAGGCAGGAAACAATCATCTACTTGAAGGATATAAATATCAATGAGTGAAAGCAATTATTCAAAGTGACAAAAGAAACTATAAATATGGTAAGACAGGGAGAAATAGCAGATCAGAGAAAATAATTTGAACTCAATTACTTAGGTCCAAATTTAAGGCACTCATTGTTATCTGCAGAAACTAAAGTTCACCAAGAATTGAATGCCTCAAAACAATAGTAAATAGTTACATAGCTACATAACTCAACGAATACAGAGAGGTACAACAGGCAGGTCTGCAGAACTTGGCTTAGGTTAGCCTAAGTCTGTTTGTGTGACCCTGGGGTATGGAGCACCCCTGGATCTTGAGAGATCCATTATACTTCATTTCAATGCTGGTTTTACTTGGCTGTGTTAATAGCAAGGCACAAGAAGCTGTCAGCAGTTAGGCAGGAGGTGGGTATGGTTAAGGTAGAGTAAGCTATGAGTGCCAGTATGTTATAAAGGGGCAACCATCTGCATAAGGACAAAAGGTTTTACTGTTTACCAGAGGGGGTATGCTTCTCATAGAATAAACAAATTGTCTGACTGCAGGATGAGCATGGGTCAATCCTGTACTGGTGCACCACCCAAGGAGCTTCTGATATTCTCCAAGCACACTTATTCTGCATATATTGTCAGTACAGTCTAACCGTAGCAGATGCTTCTCTGTCATGCCTATTTTCAGCTCAGATGGAGGTCACAAATTCCTCTCATGCCAGGTTGCAGTGGTGGCAGGTAAGGATTCAAAAAGAATAAGCAGGGGTTCTGGGGACAGGGAAAAAGAACCTTTTTTCTTCTCTCCCTGAGCATTGTCTCCTCTTCCTGGCTTAGAAATCTTGAGAGGGTTAAGGATATCCCTAACCAAGGCTCACATGAAGAAAACAAAAAATACGTGGTCAAAATATTCATCCTAGATGCCAGTCAAATTTCACCAGACACAGCAACTCTGGCACCAAGGCACTGGTGCACAGAAGACCAGGGAAAGGGAATCAGACCTGCAAGAGACGTCCTTCTCAGATTCTACCTAAGGAAGTCTGAAACTAAAAAGACAGAGGAAAAAAAAATCAAATATAAGCAAAACCCAATCCCCCCTAGTACAAGACACAACAGGTTAAAAAGTCATCATAACAAATTAGAAATGGAAAGAAATAATGAATCACCTATTCTCTTTCTTCTTGCAGTGCAAATGCATTCTTCATCATCTTGCATACTACAGTATGCTAAGAATATCCATAAAGACACTTACTGAGAGTAGCTCTAAATCCAAGCCATAGCTTACATTGTAGCTCTTACAGCTGTATCCAAAAGCACTAGGAGAAACATACTATACCACCTGGGTACCAAGAGCTCAGTCCGATTTAAAGAGCCTAAAATATTTATGATTGCCTTGTCACCTACCTGCACACGCACAAAGGAGCACAGAGGTGCAATAGCAGGTGAGGGTGCAAGAACTAGTCACAGAAACAGAGTTTCTGCCCCAACTCATCCCAGGGCTGTTGCAGGAGGGTGATGGACCGGAGGTGACCTCCAACACCATGAGTCAACGTGAGAGGCTCTCCAGAGCACCACACAGACTGAGGGGGTCACTGGCTATGGGCTATTACGGGTTGCCAGGAAAGAACGTTTTGGGATTGTACAAAATGGAATTATGGGAAGTTTAGGGGAAGAACCAAAGGAGGGGAAAGGGAGGGATCAAAGAGGTTTGGGAAGGAACAAACGTAGGAAGATAGAGGTAAAGGACAAAATAGGCCAGCTGCATGTTAACAGGCAGTACGCTTGTCTGGCCATGCCCTACACCCGATCAGTGCAGTCTTGTCTTTCCATTAAACTCTCTTTCTAATTTTTCCTGGGTGAAGGGACTCCCTATTCTGTGTACAGGTGTGTGGAGATCCAAGGGCCAGCAACTGGAGTTAGACCACAGGTCACAGGGCCTATGTGTCTGTGGTGCCAGCAACTGGAGCAGGTGAAGGTAGGTGTATCAGTGTGTGATCACGAGTGAATATCAAGCCTGACTAGCTGGCAATCAGGATATGTGGCTTGGGAGTCAGGTATATGTGCGTGTCTCTGTGAGTGAGACAACTGGAAGACTTGTCTACCAGTGGTTTCAGACCAGCTGCTAGAGAGACTGTGGGGTCTGGCAGCCGACTGAGACCTGTTTGTATATGTATGCATATGCCTCTGTGGGACGCAACTGGAGAGGAGAAGATCCAAGAGCCCGTTACTGGGTAGACTGTCTAACGCCAGTTACTGGAGGGATCCACAGTGTGTGTGTGTCTGTGCATGTGTTTGTGTGTCTAAGGGGGTCCTACAAGCAGCGGGAGTGGGGCTGCAGGCACTGGATGCCTCTAAATTAAAAACTATAGTTAAGTATTGTTATGGATGACTCCCATCACAGACAACTTTAGAAATATAAATTTCAAAATTTGAACATTTTTAAGAAGGTTATGACTCCTAAAATTTTGGAATTTTCATATTTCAAATAATGTATAGGTAGGCAGGTAAATAAATAAAATTAATTAGCAGAACTCTTAATGAAATGACTTCCAATTTTATGTAGGATCCTGCTACACAAAAAGGAATGAACACAGAGCATGTCAGCTACTGACAACTGTGCATCAGGTCCACCCATGCGTTGAGAAGTCATGCAACCTGAACAGCACAGGACTGTGGCCATACTACTAAGTCCATTATAGAGGCAGAACAAACTAGCGCAACATACGCGCACAGTAACATGCCTAACGGGTGCATTCATGCCTTGCCAATTTGAAATACAGGAGAAACTAGTATATGACTGACTATGCCTAAGCATGTCCATGTATCCTTATAGAATACAATATTAAAGCCTGAAGCATCAGAGAAGTCCCATGGAAATCCTTAGGCCAGTAAGGTACATATAAGAATATACTGAATGTGGATAAAGCAGTAGGATATTCCTGTGAAGGTTTCAATCAGACATCTGTCTACCATCTGTAGATGAAGATACGTAAGTGGGGAGGGTCAACAGTGAGGTATTCCAGAAGGTTACGAAGGGTTTCCCCAGTTCCACCTTAAAAAGACGTTAAGTGTAGTGGGCCTGGTTCTGCAGATTGCTTACTGAACACAACACACATTGATTTTTCATATTTTTTTCCCCAATATCTCTGACAGCAGGAGAATACTGAGGGATGTTAAGCATCTAAATTCCAGAAATAATCGCTCCTTTAAATCAGTCATGGGTCCCTCACGATGACACCCCAGGTAAAGGTTTTGTGCTTAACTGTCAATTACAGGGGGAACATATAGTTCCTCTCCCTCTGGACAGAGGCTTTCGTGTGCAACGTGTTTGTACATCAGCATGGTTATCCCAAGACATCTGAGGTTAGTTCAACCAGACACTCCCATTCTCTGTTCTAAGTGCACAAACAGAATTAACCAGAGACAGCTGGCTTTCATGAACAACTTCCACAAATGCCAAGCTTACCTTGTATTATTCAATTTTGCAAAGGAACAATACTATAGTTTAACAGGTTCTTGGTTCTAATGCAAGTATAGCCTTCCTCAAATCAAGCCTCTCCCTTTACACCTTCTGAATCAAAGCAAAGAATAAAACTACTCCCCTCTATCAGTAAAACTTGCACTAATTTGTTCTCAGTAGCACCGTTTGCATTGACTACCAGTAACTTCAGCTCTCATACTCTGTGATGAGAAACACAAAGATATGTAAGACTCCACACAAACATTAAATTAATATATATGAGTTTAACTCAATAGGTTGATGGCATCTACTAAATCTTCATATAATAGTCTTCGAATACTGAATGTTCCCAAGATGTCTTGCCTTTAATGTTTTGTGCTGTCTAGTATGTGACATGACTTTTTCCATGACAAGCTACAGCTATGGTTCAATGAACCAGTACTGAGGCCACATTAATTGACTTACTCGTATTTAGAAAGTTATCTACAGATTGGAACTGAAACAAAAACCCTGTTCTTTTGACACATTTGAATGCAATATTTAATAATGGCCAGAAAATCATGTGTGAACCAAGAATTTTGTAGATTATGTCCTCCAACATATAATGAAAGCACATAATGTCTGTACTCTAATTTCTTACTTTTGCATACCTTCACAGGTGGCTGGCCCTCATTTTTGGACTGATATGCTTACATGTTCACATAGATTTTTCGAATGTACTATAGTCGGTACCTTCAAAAATAATGTTTTGGGGCTGTTTTGATCACTTTTTGGAAATTCAGCACTTGAGATCTTAACACAAACCAAATAAAACAATTACATCTAAACACAATCAGCTAATGGAAATAGGACTTTGAAGAGATTGAGCTGTTTAGATTCAGAAAGATTCCAAAGCATCCATACCCACAACTGAAAGATGACTTAGAGTTCCTCGCAAGATTGGTCAGGAGATAAGTAGAGCAAGAGAGGACATGAAAAATACTTATAACAAATGCTGTACGAAAAAGCTTTAGCTATCGTTTTGTGCTGTCAACCCACCATTCTGTGGGAATGAATACCAGTCATTCGAGAGCGTTCCGATTTTCCGAAATGCTAAACAATGCTAAATCTGCAAATGTTCTGCGTATTGAAAAGAGATTATTATATTACATACTTCCTTATGTAATGTAAATGTAGTTTTTCGGGACACGTCATCCAAATAGACATTTCTTAATGACACATGAATGCCTAGTGCATGCTAACTGTAGACCTGTGGTCAGCAGTGCTCACCAGAGGGTCACTAAGTGCCTCTACTACAGATATAAATGGGTAAATCTGCCCCACTACTTCCCAGTATCTTTTCCGCTAACTGAAATGATCTCAACTTTTACTTAATATTCATGGTTTTCAGCAAAGTTTTTGCTCAGATGATCAGGGCAGTAGAAATAAAGAATAATCATGGACCATTCACTGTGGACAAGGCATAGGACAACAGAAGGGATCCAAAGAATAGTTGAAGAGGGTGTCATGTTTTACTCATCTCTAAAGGCATGACAATGCATAATAAACTGCTAATTAACATGTTTTGGTTCAAAAATACTCATTGCACATACCTCAACAATAGGGAATATGGACTAACATTAAAGAAAAAAAATCACACCAAACCTAATGAAGAATCTTACATGGTTTCAAACCATTTTCTTTTAGTTATTTAATGTTTGAAATTTGGAGACTGTGAATTTCATCTTTACTTTCTCATGTGATGGTTCGCAGGACTTTTTCCATATAATATTGGAAATGCTGGTTCTACAGACTAACTTCATATGAGCTACTGTAATCTATGAAAAGAAATTGGAAGTTTTTTGTAATTTGAAATTGATCTATAGAATAAGAAGAGACAGATATTCAGATTGAAGGTATGAAACTGAAATTACAGTGCAAGGCTTTTTTTAAAAAAACAAAACAAAACAAAAAACCCCAAATGTTTCCTAACTTTTAAAATGTTTAGTCCGTTTTTCAAACTCTTCCAATCTTATAAGGGAAAGTTTAATACAGCAATGAGTAGAGGATACAAAATCTAACAAAGAGCTAGGTGAAATAACTTCCATAAATCCAATTCAACACATGCATATAAAGATTATCACATATGCATTACAAGAGAAAAATCTCTCACTTTTACAAAATATTTAACAAAATTAGAAAACAAAAAAAAGATTAAGCACCAACTATCTTTCCTCTTTACTTGCAAGTCAGCAGATTTTTCACTAAGCATTTTCAACATACAGAAATATGAAGAAATAAATAACAAAGCAAAACACAGTAGTAATTTGCAGCCATGCTTCTGAAGTACAGGAGCAAGCCAGAATCTAACCAGTACATGCTAACTACAGTTATCCTATCCTTTAATTAAAAGCTTACAAAAGATTTCCAGGTGGTGTAAGTTGAGTAGAGTTTAGCTTCTAATTTCCTGTTCTTTAGGGAGATAATGGAATTTAAATTTATGTCTAGTTTCACTTTAAAGAAACATTTGATCCATTCATGTCTTACTTTTTATACCATATATAGTGATTTAAAAAACTAAGAAAAAATAAACTAAAGCAATTAATAAAGATGAAATATTATGTAGCTGAAATTCAATTCCTCTGTTTTAGGTCATTCAGCAAACATTTCCAAAAAGCCTTTGTTAATAGCTAATTATAAAAATCCAAAGGAGGGCCTTGCAACAATTGTAATACAGAAGATTAATTAAAAAAAAAAAAAAACCCACAGACTTTCCCAACATAAAAGATGATGGATAGTACTAAAGGTAGTAAAAACTAAAGGACTACAGGAATTCATATCTGAAAACCTACTGCAAAACTATGAGGAACAGCTCCAAAAAGTTTTGGGCTGGAAGAGAACATACTCAAACTCCAGAGAAATGCATGCTAGCTTCTTCCATGAATCTGAAATGCTGCTAAAAAAAACAACCTGGAAAGGATAGCTTGATGCCACAAAGATATTTTCAGATATCACTTCTCTGCCTTTGTGTTGCCTAAAAGGCTGAGGCAGTATACCACACCTTTAAAAGCCCTGTCCAGCTCAAGACACCTTCCTCTCGTATAAGCCATTACAAAACACAGCCAATATAAATCTCTGGCACAGTATGATGGAGGCTGAGCTAGTGGCCATGTGTCAGGGCCACGGTATAGTTCTCTGTGGAGATTTCAATGCAGCACTGTGATACCTAGTAAAGCCTGAAAAAGACTGACTTTAAACAGACAGACAGAAAAGCTGTTTATAGGCTACCAGAGACCTCTCCTACTCCTAAACCCCTCAGGATCATGTTAAAATGAAACTAAATCCCTAAGAAAAAAACTCAGAAGGCTCAAAACCAAGAAAATTGTAATAAAAGCCATCACTAAAAGCAAATTAATTTTAAATTCACTGACTTCTGTAATGGTAGCAGTACTTACTGTTTTCAAATTCTGAGTATCATCTTTTCCCTATGCAATGATCACTAGTCCATTTTAAAGGGCTAAAACCTGGTTGTACTTATGCAGCCTAGCTGAGAATCTGCACACCCCCATCCCCAATTTCCATTCTTGTGACAGACTTACTCAGATGTCACTTATAACTTGTAAGTCACTGTAACCTGCAATTTCTTATAAACCATAAAATCCTTCCTTTCCCTGCTTCGTACTAGGAATTTAAAAACAATGAAAACCTAGCAAATAGACCTCTAAGATGCTGAATGCAGATGAATAATTCCAACTTCAGCAACATTTCAACAGATTTACGAACAAGCAAATTCTTACCAGTTGAATAAGCAGGCTAATTAGGTCCGTCAGGGGTTTATTGATAAGCAGAAGGTCTTCAGCAGCCTCTGTGTCCCCTCCTATGCCAGATTTCTGTGCCTTAATAAGATGAGATAAAAATAAAAAGCAGCTTTGGTGAGCGTTCAGTTATGAGAAACAAATAAGGTCCATTAGGCAGTAGAAGTTAAATGGAAGTTTGAAGGAGACTTGAAGGAGACACTCTTTTTTAGTTAAGTATTCCTAGACTCCAAATGAGCAGTAACAATTTGACTGTATATGTAACAATAAGCAGAAAGCAAAAGGGACTCATGCTGTCATGCCCATTCTGAACAGACAGAATATGCCGACCTACATGATATTTCTTCAGCAAAATGCTACGAACTGTATACACAAAAGTATCTCTAAAGCCAAAGACATCTGTTTATACACTCCGCTTTATGTATATGAATTCTATTTCAATATGGCATGTATATTTTCACATTAACAGTTCACCCTATTTTTTCATTTATATGGAATAACTTTGAGTGCAATTGAAAACAAGACTCTCAGCACTGATGTCCACTTTTGCCCTCCTGACTCACTTTGCTTCCTGAAATAGTCATAATTTACTAAAAATTTTTAAAATTATTTTTGAAATAGGAACTAATGAAATGTGTCACTGACCAAAGTCTGTGATAAGATCTGTTAATATTTATAATTCTGACCACTGTCATGTGCCTCCATCACAACACACACTGCCATCCTAGGCAGTGCTATTATGACCTGTCCATTGCTCCAAGACACCAACAGTCTGACTGAAAGATTTTCATATAATTTCATTATCTTGCAGAAGTTTTGGACCATGACCCTTACAGTCCAGCTGCTAGAGGACAGCTTAATAAAAATTTTATCTAGAAGACATATTTAAAAATCATTTCATATTGTGTCTCATTTGAAGCTCAATCTCGAAACCCATCATTCACATGTAATACCTGAGGATTTTTGTTTGGTTGAGTGAGCACATAGCGGGTCCCCTGAGACAGGAGATGTTACTGCTGAAGCTGCACTGTTGATACTGAAGCTGAAAGGATAATGCCGCTATTTTGGGAAGAACTCTTGAATAAGAGAGATCTGAAAAGCAGTTTCTCCAAGTAGTAACACACATTGGCACATCCCTTATTGAGGCTAACTGAAATGACCTGGAATGCTGGAGTCCAAGATAGGCAAAAACACACAGCATAGAGAAGAAAAAAATGGAGGGATTATATTAATTAAGAAAGGGAAGTAAACTACCTTCACCTCAACAGAATCTATAAAAGCTTTTTCTGGTTAGTGCTTGGATGAGAAGTGAGACAACCTCCATCAGGGTTGTTTGACCATTTTCTTTAAAGTGTGTATTTAGTGTGTTTGAAAACAGAAAGACTGATATCACTAAAGGAAACCTATGTTAAGTCATTAAGTACTGAGTCCACTTCTCAAATTCAGATTATAGGTTACTTCCAGCTCCTGTGAATCCCCTATGGAACAAGATATGATGAAGCTGTTCCACACACACATGTAAATTAATCTGAACCTTTGTATCATTTCCATTAAAACATGAGTATTTGGATCAGAGAGCACAAATTCTTGAATAAAGCTGGATATAGTTATCATAATGGTACTGTATTTTGCCTACTCAACTGGATGAGATTATCTCTTTATATACAAAAAGTTTATATAAAAAGAAGGATTCACATGGAGGGTACCATCTTTATAGTCAACTTAAGCCTCAGTAATGGATATTATGAGAGAATTTGGGTTTCCATTTCAGTGCTGTTTTAGAAGGTATCTTATCCATAAGATCCCCATAAAAATGGGGAAAGAATGTCTGATATCACTGCAGTGTATGGAATAACCAACTCTGACCACGCATTCAGTGACACGTGGATAGAGGAATATGCAGTAGCTACACAGTAAATAGCAGTCACCAACTAATGGCCATCACTCAAGAGGGCATGTGTACTAAAGTAGCTTACGTGATGATTGTTGTCAAGGCAAGTAATACCACCCTAAAACTAGTTTTACAGGGGTACAGGGCAGAGTTATGCTTCAAAACTCAAAGTCTTCCAGCTGCTTTTATTCCCTGTTAGTCTTCCAGAGCAGAGCAGGTTACTTTGACTGGAAGTTTTACTACATCAATCAGTTGATGTATTCATGTGAAGTCAGAATAGAATTTGGCCTTGAATGTATAGATTTCATTTGTATCTAAATAAAAAATTGTCAGTTCCACTAATATTACCAATCTCTGTGCAAGATCCTCTCTCCTCACATGTTCTCCAGCATAATTGACTTCAACACTGTTATACTGAGCACAAGTGCAGAACTAAGCTCTCTACGATTATACAAGTGTTAGTAACAATATAACAATCAGCAATTAGCCTACAAAATTTGATTTGCAAAGTGATTCATAGATGAGCAACCCATTACAGAACTTGTAAAGCACTACCCTATACATGGTATTAGAGAACTCAAAAAAGACAAAGGTATGACATCGTCTATCTAAATTATGTTTCTTCCAAAAATTAAGGGAAAAAAAATCTCAGCAAAATATCTGGGTTTTGATTGTTTATGAAAATGTGTGTAAAAACAAAGGTGGGCTTTTAACACTTGCTTACACAATAAATCTTCTAAAAAAACTACAGTAGAATCTTTTCAGAAGAACAAAGCCCTGTCCTGAAATATAATACAACCTAGCTGTAATCTTCTGAATCTCTGCCCTTGAGATATGCTGGGCCTATTAGGATTCTCTGTTCTTCTCCAGATAATCCCAAGAACATCAAAAACTCAACATGAAGATGAAGTGCTGGTGTTTTTAGCCTAAACAGAAGTCACTTCCAGCTGAAAGACTGAAGGCATTTAGCAGTTAATTTAAAAACAAGGCAAACATAACACTAGCTTAACATTACATCTAAAAAGAATGGTGAACACTTTTTTTATTTTCTTCTTAAGAGCAATCTGTAACTTCTTTGAATAATATCGTTCTGTGTTCCATTTTTAAGGAGTAGGTAGTCTTGGTTGCAAGACAGAGCCATATCAATGCCACGTTTTGCAGTGTTCAAATAGTAACTTATAATCAGAAGACGAACTGAGTGGCGTAAGAGAGAGAACACTTCTGTAAGTACACATGTACAGGTTAGGTATGCTTTTCAAGTACAGTAATCATGTGTGATTTATAATAAAAATTGATTTTTATGGAGTAATCCTTTTCTTTTAAAAAGGACTGATGGAAAATGTGAACTATCACCGAGAGAGTGTCAAATTAAGCCATTTATAGTGTCCAGAAAGGAAACAGTTGGCTAGGATCTGTTTTCAGCACATAGTGAGGCACCCATTCTAGCCAGGTAACTACATGAAACAGTGACACACAACTGAAAATGTATGCTCTCCTACATCCATCAAACTAAGAATTTAACAAAATTAGAACAGTGGGAAATTTTTCATTAGGGTAACAGGAAGGAATCTAAGATTTATTTAGGATGGTGATCACCAGAAAGTAAATTCCATTACCTGTAAAGTCAGGCGTACAATGTTTGCTGTATACATCAGCATGCAGTGCAAAATGTCAAGCAAGGACAGCAGCAGTGCATTTGCTGTCTTGGTGCTGCTTTTATCATCTGCCTCCAAGTACAGAGCCACAGTTTCTATTAGGAGATTACAGATGTGATGAGCCAGTCCTATATAGACAGTGAGACCAAAAAAAAAAAAAAAAGCTATCAAAAGAAAAACAATTTTGAAGGTAGCACAGTTAAAAATAACAGATTAGCATAAAACTAAATTTCACACATACGACAAATATTTATTAAATTTCTTCTTTTTCTTTCCTCCTTGTTATACTTACCTTCCCTTTTTTCTTGTTTGGGGCAGCTTATAAAGAGAGCTAAACTGATACAGATTTGCTAAATGCATGCAGAATTATGTAACACACTAAACAAAACCTAAAAGGAATCCTTAACTTTTCTGTAGCATGCTGGTATGCAAAGTCTGTAACAACGCTTCTGGTCATGAGAAGCTACCAATTTCTCCAAGCTGTTACAGAATGACAGAGCAACTATATCAAGCTTGGAGCCTAAAGTTTTCTTTCTTAAGTGGTTAATCAGTTGCAACCTTCTCCATATGCTTTAACTGTAGAATTGAACAGGATTATGCTTAATATAACAGGAAGAATACCTTTCTTGTGAGTTTGTCTGGGATAATATCTAGAGTGTTGAAAGCATTATATAAAATCATATTTTTCTATGATACCAAATATAATATTTTCCATGACTCATTGATCACTATAACCACTTCCATTAAAAAAGAATTCTGAATTTATAATGAAGCATAACTGTTTCACAGTAAAAGCAGACAAAAAGAATAAAATAATTGATGGAATACTAGCTTCAAATAGACCGCTGTAAACATTCAGTTAAGATTCTCATCATGAGAGATGTGTCACCCCGTTTTGGATCACGGGTGAAATTTCTGTGAGCCTGATATTCAGTATGGCTGCTGTCAGCATGGTGTCCTGAATAAAACTGTGCTGCTCTGCAGTTCTCTGGACACATGTGCAACAAGGATTTTGCTGCCAGATCTGTGCTCATGACTGAGTGCTAGAGGCAGTAGAAAGACTCCTTGTTGCTGATGACCTATCTTAGTATAGCCAGGCATGAACCCTTGCTGCAGTGTAGACTGGACTATGGTAGCACTTCCTATCCCAGCTATTCCTAACTAGTTCCTTGCCTCTTCTCCTGCTTCCTCTTCTATTTCATACATGGGGAATTAGAGTATAACTGATTTTTGCCTGTCAAGGTGTTTCAGTTCTTTGCAGACGGAAAAGAGAAGAAAGAACACAGGGCAGCTTAACAAGTAGCTCCTGCAAGTCACCTCTAGCATATGGAAACAACGACTCAGAGAGGGTATGGAAGAAGAAAGTCAAGAGTCACTGTCTGCAGCAATGTTCTTGCAGAGGTATACTGTAAGCCCACCAACCCCTTGCCATTTGGAAAAATGTATGAGTAAAAAATATATTATTTCAGTACTAGACCCAGAATTGCCAGATCACGTAATTTTATTGCAACTTTCGTAATACTGAATGAAAGCCTCCTCTCCTGCACTCGTGTAACTCTGAGAACTTCAGCAAGACTCTAGTCCCCATGACTGTCAAAAATGTATGAAAATATGACCAAAGTGTATCCCAGAAGTACACAGTACTGCCGCAAAGATGAATGTAAAATGTATGAGTTATTTTTTAAACCGTATTTTAAACCTCAGATCATTGCTCTAGAACCAATTGCTGAACACTATGAGTACAGAGCTGCCTTAATGAGTTTAACTCTAAGAAGTAATCATATGTATTTTTACAAACATAAAAGTATAAGATTAAAATAAGACATTATAGAATAACAATCAGTAATTACACCATTAAGGTTTTGAGAGTAGGCAAATATATGGAGTGCCTAACTATCTTTGCTTTGAAAGCTGCCCCATTAACTAACCAAACTTCCATGAAAGATTTTCCTCCCCCTTTCTTCTCCTCCTCATCTCCCTAAGGAAATTAAATACAAAAACGTTCCTTTAGAATACAGTAACAGGTCAGGATTGTTAAGACTTGCACTCTTTTTAAATCTCACATCTTTGTGTTTTTTATGATTATTAGCGTTATTCTTCCACAACAGTTTGATTGATGGACTATAGCTCAGGCTAAACTTTGAATTTCCTGTTTTTGTCTGCATAACCAGACTCTCAAAATCATATCAGTCTAATCTTGCACATTTAATTTCCTTCTCTTTTTTAAAAAAAGTACAGTTTCTGCGGCAGTTCTGAACACTTCGTACAAAAAATGAGACAGCATGCAGGGACATATTCCAGTGATGTCACCACTACCCACCAAGAAGAAAATAAACAGACATAATGGTACGTCTACCCAATACAAAACTTGTGGTTATTCTATGCCTTGTTTCACCAGGCTAAACTAGAATAAACCTAAGAAAACAGTCCAGTAAAAATTGGTCCCTACCAAAGTGAGGTCTGCAATATTTCCTGCAGAGATATGTCCAAGTACAGTCTGTTTCTCCCTGTATATGACCACAAAACCCACAGCCACATCAAAATGAATGAGTCACTTTTATTATTTCTAGATGGCGTACATATAACCCTTAGGAGAGGTACTTGGAGATTAACACTGAGAAGACCTGTCCAATGAAGGGTACATATGTGCTGTTATTAGCAAGAATTTTTAGGCAGTAGTCCTCTCTGCATTAATAGCATTAAGCAGAAAATGACTAGTAGTCAACAAAGCAAAAAGATCTTTGACTCCGATTTGCAATCCCATCCTTTTCCACTTTGAAGAGAACAACTTGTTTATTCTCTTGGCCACACCATACTGCTTCTCTCACAAGTGGCTCACCCCTGCTGTTCAGTGAATGAGGAGGTGAAGAGAAGGCTCAGCCTTCTCCTCACTCATCCACATGAGAATATAATCCGACAGATTTTATTCTCTTGAATTGTTTACATCCAAGGGGGATGTATATTGGGAAACATGCTGATGAGCACCTGAAATGTGGCAGAATCTTCACATTTACTTAGCTAATGAAAAAATCAGAATTACTGTATTTTACATAGATAGATGCATGCGCACACAGAGTTATAGATACAAAGACATGCATGTTAAATTTGGAAATTTCAACCTTCAATCTTTTCCTGTACTTAAAATACCTTAGGAAAATGTAACACATCAGAACTTTATAATAAAGACATCTAAAATAAAACATCCATGCAAAACGTTCCCTAACACACTATCTGATTTCTGAAGGAATCACACAAACACTTGGTTCCACAGATAAAAAAATAAAACAGACAGATCTCTTGCCAAGAAAATAACATTTCAGACATATCCTTTAAAATACTTTGTGTCACAAACAAATGAAAATTGGAGACCACAGCTGTAGACATGTAAATATACTCCTTGCTTACACCACAAGACAAAACATACATTCCTTGTCCTCAAAAGAAGAAGCTGGGAAAGTGGTATAATTTACAGTGACCATGTCAAAATTCAATGAAAGTTTAACAGCCCTGGCTATTGGCACTGTACCCAAAGTACTCAAAGGTAGCTATAAAGATCAAGACAAATACATATCAGCATTCCAAACAATTTAATCCCAAATGAGGTAGTCTGAAAAAAGAGCATACAGTTCTAAAAAAGAAGGAAACTGTATTCATAATTCAGTAAATCATAATACAAAAACTGCATAGTGATGTCTATATTTGTCTGTATTTCAAAAAGCAATACTTCAAAGATTTTTTTTGTTAGATTTTACAATTGATTCAAGAACCACATGCTTAATTTTCAATAAAGCCTAAAACAATATTTATCTTTAAAAGTTTCATGCAATACATTTCTGATTCATAATTAACAGATATTTGTTCCTTATGCAATAATTCTCAGCTGTTCATTAGAAAGTCAAATAGGCCCTGAGTCAAAAGGCACACTCCATGCACCCCTGAAATTGGAAAGTGGTGGATCTGAATCTGAATTATGTATCATAGCTGACAGCTAAGCTGGAATAAATCAAAGATTTCCATTGAAAAAAGCCACACACTTTTGAGTATGTTGACTTCCAAGTATGTTGGCAATAGTCCACCTTGTCAAGAGGAATGTGTTAGTGACAGCTTACACATATTAGTTAGGCAACATTGTTTCTTTCAGCTGGGCATTTCTTATTAAGAGATTTAAGTAGAATCTTACTAACCAACTTACTGTATTCTTTTTTTATTCTGCTAATTTGCAAAGTTCAGCAAACACAAAAACTATTGAAATAAAATATATCACATCATTTAGTTTATATTTGACAGCCTAGCTAAATTTATTATAATGCTTCATAGTGCACTAGCTATACTTTATATTTATTTGTAAAGGTAAAGACATTTTCAAGATACCAAACTTCAGTGCAGTTCTCTGCTATTCAAATTCTGCAGAAAAGTGCGACAAAACTTGGATTTTTCAAGTATTGGAATTATTGTGTTGACAAACTACCATAGTTAGAATTACAAAGAAACTGTTTTAATTATGATTCTAGTTTAATAATCTGTATTAAAGGGATGGCATCCAAAATTCCTCACTTCGCTTTTATAGCATTTGACACACCTAGTGTTCACTGCAGAGTATTCTTCCTGCCTAAAGAAACCCCTGCAATGAACTGAACACGTAGTTAATAGTGTTTTATGAACGCGGACTGTGATGCCTATGTCTGTGTTCTACAAATCTTTTTGAAAGATAAAAGGAGTCTTTCGGCCCATGATACAGCTAATCGGATAGAATGTGCTGTGATACCTTCAGGAATGAAAACTGGAGACGAGGTATTTTATTCTCAACTATTAGCAAGATGGATAAAGGAAAAGAAATCTTCACTTCCAAGTCATATGAAACTTCAAAGGACAGCCTAGGAAGCAATCTTCTAGGCAATCCTTTCATGCCTACCAGCAATTAGAGCATTCAGCAAACCTGTCTGCTTCTAGCAGAAGAAAATGTTAGAACAGGTGCACTTGCCCCTAACAATGCTGCCACACAGTCCGCCAGCCACTCGGTAAAATCTGCAGCCTGGCAAAAAGGTTCCTCTTTGTTCCTGTCTTCACGTCCATCTCTGAAGAACTGTTTTTTCCATTTGTGTCCCACCTACACAACTGACTCTCCAGGGATGCTGCTGAGTATATATTTACTAGACTTTCCTTCCTTCTTTTACTTTCAAGGTGACCTGTTTTGTTTGTTTTTTGTTTTGTTTTTTAAACTAATCAAGATAACAACATATTGGAAACTAGAAACTGCAAGGCCAGACTAACTAGCAAACATATTTCATCATCTTTTTAAAATTCATGAGAAAACTCAAAATTATTGCTAGGAAGAATCACAGGATGGTAGTCTGATCCATTCTTTTGCACAGAGAACAGCTCCTCAATACATAAAATTATCCATTATGTCATAAAGGTTCGTCATAAAATCACATTTACCTATATAAACCTGCGAATTACTTGGTGATTTTTGCGTCACAGTCCTGGTAACAAAGTTATCTCTTCTGAACAACTGAAAGTAGCCAACCTAAAGAAACTTCTATGTTTAGGGTAGCAACCTTTTTTAAAGAGGTTCACTGTTTTTATTGTTATTTATGTTTTAAGAACAACTTGTAAGTGTTAGCAGTATAATATTCTTCAGCGAAAACTAAACTACGATCTAAAATTAGGACACTGTGGATTTCAGAATCTTGCAAGACTTGGTGAGTCATGAATATCAGATTCTGTGGAAAGAAAAAGAAGTGGCTGTTGAAATTGTTAATTGTATGATTGCTGCTCTGAAAATTATTTTCTACTCTGACCTTAAAATTGATTAGTATTTAAGGAAGCCAATTTTGCACATTTGGATAAGCTACTGGACATTCTGTAGTGGAATAATGAATCATTGACTCTGAGGAACAAAAACCTCATTTTAAGTGGTCACACTGCAGTGGTCAAGGCTGTCCAGAGCTTCTCTTTACGGGAAGAGTCTGTATCTCAGCTTTTCCACATGGCCGTTAGGCACTGAAAGATAGTGCCAGAGCAGGCAGTCCTTCCCTCACATCCACGAAAATGGATATGGTGAGGGACAATCAGGAAAGAAAAGCCAGTTATTGCCTTTACTACAACTAGATTAGAAGTGGACGGGGAAGCATTATATTATCTTGAGTTCGGATGCCTAAGAGAAATATACAACTGACACTTACAGTGGCAGGGTTTCTTGTTTTGAATCACACATTCAAGGACAGAGACATGACATGGCTCTTCTTTTTCAGGGCTGGCAAAGTTTGGCAGCTATTGTTAGAAGGCAACAATTTATTGCTGACATCTTTCGCTAGTGAAGAAAACAGACAGAACTAACGAATCCCGAGGGAACTATGCCAAACTCTTCTAAGCCAAAGAAAATCCTCTCAACACAGAAGTTTTCCTTCTTATAAAATTTAATCTATGTAACAATCATGCAGGTGATTAATACTAACAGGTATTTAGAACAGCTGAGAGATTTAAAAAAAAGCTTTGTGGATTTTCTCATTAAAAAGTATTTAGGTATAACAAAAGATAGGAAAAATATAACTTCCTGAGCAATCTAGGATGAATAAAATCACATACTGCTAAATATGCTTGACTGGTCAGTACAAAAACAGTAAAATACAACAAATGACACAAACTGGGCAAAACTGCTGTTAATCTACATAAAGAACTGTGGTTAGAATGACATACATGGAAAAGGAGTATTTCTGAAAGTACAACCATTGATCCCTTAGGAGTTGCTATCACTTTTAAAAATTAGAAGATGGGGATTTTTCTATCCTAGAATCTCCTTAAGCTTTCTGTAACAAAATTTCAGGTGAATTCAAGTTTTGGTGTCAGAATGACTCAACCCTGTTACAATCAAGTCAGAAAACACAGTCAAGCTGTTTGAAACTAAGTTCACAGCACACCTGAGTATGCAACACCAAAGTTTTGAAAGGCAGGGGATTTGTTCTAAACAACATTTACTGAGAGGGTCCTCAGTGCCAGGAATGTAACTTGTTCAACATGAGCACACACTTGTTCAGCAGGAATAGAATGGAGGATCAGAAGATAACTTTCTCTCAAAACAATTATCAGAACATCCATATGTTTCTAGTTCTATCAGAAAAAATTTCTGAAGTTGACATGAGAGCACGCTATGTAACTATGGATAGTAATGATGTTCAAGAGATCTCTTCAGAGTGTTGATAAGACTTCAGTAGTGTCTCACTTCAGCAGTCAGATTTGATTTGTTTGGAGACCATACAGTTAGCATCACAGTCTCTAGAAATGCTATCTGCTCCTTACATTCAGTAAAAGTAGCATGAAAATAACTGGACAAAAAAATTGGACATTTATCAAAAAGATAAGTGGAAAATATATCAAAAAGATAGCACCCACTGGACACACACTTTAAATGCTCATATCAGAAAGGTTATGGGACTGGACATAATCAAAACATTTCTTTTTAAATTATTTATTCAAATTAAAGTTTTGCTCTCCAGAGATGAAATCTAGTACCCAACAGTATCATAAGATGCGCTACCAGTTCTGCCACTAATGCATATGTTACTTACATGACAAATAAGATCCTTTTTTTATTGATCAGGGAGCATAAAGCCCTTGATGGATATAAAATTGAGTGCTATCATCTCAAGAAGTAACTGACAGTATGACAGAACAGAACACTAGCGGCTGCCTCACAGACATTCATTTCATATGCCTTGTTTACTGCAAATACTAGTTCTTGCCAAATGTTTGCTAGTGATCAACTGTTGGAGTTGAATTGCTATTGCTACAGTTTTGGGGGGTGAGGGAAGAGGATGGGAGGGTGAGTACTTCCTAGTCTCCTCCAGCAAACTATGCTAGGTTATTTTAAACTGCTCAAATGGGCAGCCTGCATTAACCCACCTGATTTTGCCTGAAGCAGATTCACACACAAATGACCCTTTCAGCTGCAGGACCTGGGGAGGGTTGGAGGTGGAGGTAATACAGTAACTTCAAGCGGTGAACATTTAAAATATTTCCGTCTCCAGTGGTGCACGCATTAGACACCGAACTTGAATTGTTCTCACACACATTGAAACTTTTTTTTTTGACACCATCTTTCAATACGTCAATTTTGCAGTGCCTGCAAGCACAACCTTCAGTAATGAAAAGAACAAATAAGACAGTGATAAAATCACATTGTCTGGATTGACTAATATTACTGCTGATATTAAGTAAGCTTTTTAGCAGCTCTTCAGCTAGATATTTTTTCCCATATTTCAAAGATATATTAGAGATGGTACTCCATTATAAAGCATGGTTATGCTACACTTCAAGTCAAATCCTGATAGATTCTGCTACATCCCTTACAAGGGCAACTAAAATCTCTTGATTTTGTCAGACAGAAGTTAGATAATGCTTAGGAATTTTTCCAGATAGCAGGTTTTAATGATCCACATCAGAAACAAAACCACGTAACAGGACATCTTAGTCTTTGAGATGAAACAGTCTTTAAAATCTCCTCTAAAACTAGACTGAGATATTAGTGGCTGTTGTTTTGCTTCACAACTACACGGAAAAGCTTCCACTTGTGTGTTGTGAATTAATACACAGTGTATGCTTTTAGAAAAGGAAAGGCTGCATAAAGTCCTCAAATTAATGGCAAAAACTAGACAAGAAGTTCTTCATTATCAGACTCAAATCTGTTCATATTTTTTAGATCAGGAAATCTTTATATTCAACAAGATTTTCGGAACAGACTTTTGACTTACTGCTCAGAGAGATCAAGCCTGCAACAATTACCATTTGATAGCATACAGAGGGAATTTGTATCCTGGGCTTTATTTAGAACCAGAAATTCTTCTAAAGAGATTGCTATTTTAATAATAGACTTCCTGTCACATAAGATTAAACCTTGCTTATCTGCTTCAAATATCTAAATGTGCCTCTGCTTTGGCATCAGCTTCCCCTTCTAGCAAATCCTTGAGAGACCACATTCAAACTTGGAGAGCTGCTTTTTTGACAAAACCTGTACAGTCCAGATATGAACAGCTTTAGAATGCAGATACAGCACTAGACTGTTGTCACAAATTGACAACATTCAACAGCTTTGAACAATGTTACCAGCACTAATTGCTCTAGCTAGGCATTCAAGAGTTCCTGGACTGAGAGTGATAAGGACCAATGAACCTCAGCTTCAGAAAACTCTCTGAAGTTTGCAAACAGTTTTAAAAGGCAGAAATAAAACAGAGCTGACCAATATTCCTACACATATTTAGTAAAAAATAAGTGTAAAAACTCTATACATCTCTCTACTGAAAAGTTGTGCTCTGAAAGAAAAGATACTAAGTATTCATTTCTACTCCTCTTGGTCTACTTGCATCAACCTTTCATAGGACCAAAACTAACAAATACTTGGATTTCAAAGTGAGAGTCTTTTAGAATTATTACAACTAGACCAAAGCACAACAGCAAAGGCTAGAGTACCAACTAAAGGAATTTGTTGCTGATTATTACAACAATACAGGACATTGTGTTGCAGATCCAGTTATGTTCTACATTATTATCAGTTAAGTTCAGAAGAAAAATAAAAGCTGACAACCAGGAACTGCAACTCTCTGAGGTGGTATTGGCATATTTACACTTATGTGACCAAAGGATTTAAACTGCAGTCAGGATGTCACATGACAGTAAATCTGGTTGTATGACTAGGACCAGATAATGCCATAGCCACAATGACAGAAATTGCTGGCCCTACTAAGACATTTGAACTTACTAGGTTAACTGTTTTCCAAAAAAAGCATTAGGAAAGCTTTGACCAGCAGACTCACTTTCTAATTTGCTCTCATCTGGCCATACCAATAAGGCCACATCTGATTAAATCTCCAAAATCTAACCACAGACTTCTCACCTCAGATATTACTAACCTTCTTATTAAGTGTTTCAGGCTTATGTCTTGTTTTGTTTGAATGGACACTTGTCCTACTTTGGCCTTTCCATGATCTTTGACCTTCCTACCAGGATCTCCAAGCTCAAACCCCTCACACAGTGATCCCCCTCTCACCTCAGGCTGTAATTAAAGCACCTTACCCAATACTCACCATTAGTACAAGCTACACCAACAAAGCCTTCATCTTCTGTCAACACAGCTTACTTGACCCCAGCTATCCTGCATCAAACCGCACTAAGTCAGCTGACTGCCTGGCACTACAGTTCTGCTCATTTAAATCAAGGAGCAGTCCTGACTCAAAAGAATTATAAGCCTGTGTGTCCGAATGCTTCTTTGCCTCTGCATAGCTTCTGTGAGGGCACTACTGAGAGATCATAAAGAATGGCTTGGTCTACTATGCTATCTCAGTCTAAGCCACCCGGTTTTGAAACCAAAACAGTGAATTACACCACCCCTCTCAACATGGAGCTGGGCTAAATCTTGCTGTGGATATGATGCCTTAGCTGAGAATTTGGGCTCTTGCTGCTTTGTTCTAGAGCCAACTAATTTCTTCCTGACAAGAGAAAGAAGTTAAGGGCATTGTTACAACTACAGTGGGAGAGATGGCCACCACAGAACAGAAAAGATGGCTTTAGGACTCTTTGGTTGAGGTGGTGCCCTGTGAAGATGTACAGTGGAAGAGTGAAAGACGCTTGGTGCATGAGGCCTGTTTTACTGCCTCTTCTCTTCTCTAGCACACCTGCTCTGCTAGGCATGGGAGCTTATTATGCACAAATGGTCTACAAGGTCCCAATAACTTTACCATTGTGACAAACCTGCACTGCTCCAATCCAAGAAGCCTTGCTCCAACCTGCCTCATTTAGAAGTAGTCAGGGGGTGCTTCATGTGTCACTTCTTTTGTCCCTTGGGCCCTACTCCTGTGCACCTAAATTTCTCCTCCAGTCTGCCTATGCCTAGACCACTGATTCTAGAAAGAACATTCAGGTGAAGACACTAAGTCCAATATCTTTGTATGATGAGATATACATCTGGGGGGGGGGGGGAAGGGAAAGAGAACTAAGAGAACTTTGCAGTGAAGAGCTTGTATTCCTTCATTCCTCCCCCATATTATCTCCATTTAAGAGAGAAAAGTCAGGGGTGATAAAATTTAATAGTAACTTTAAACAATGGAGTAATAACCCCAGCATTTCCTAAGATAATATGCTCTGCAACAGATCTAACACAGGTCACTGCTTCTATCTAGAATTTAGGATTGCAACAGGTAGCCTACAGAATAACAGCATCAGGGCATATTTGGTAGGACTTCCCTCAGTTTTTGTGAGGAAACACTTTTGCCGGTTCAGAGAGACAAAGCTGATACGTCAAATGGTTTTAGCGTTGCCCAGTAAATTTCAATACAGGAGCTAACATTTTTTGCAGATGGAAACAATATGCAGCTGCTCTCTGTAAACAGTTGAGCTCTGCTCTGTTTGAAACAGACTTGCTCTTCTCCTTTCTTTATTAACTTTTTTTAAAAGGTAGACCCTAGTAGGCTTAATGAAGACTGTGCTGTAAGGAAGAGGGACTTTGGAAACAAGTTACAGAAAGTGATGATTTATGGCTCTGGATCTGTATGAAGCAAAAGCAGCTCTGATAGGAAGACTGGAGGAATGAAGAGCTGCAGAACTGCACTGTCAAGGAATTATGCAAGAACTGGAGAAAAGCAAAAGGAATAGACAGCAGAAAGGAGAGATTTATATAACTAAGTTTTCAGTATAGCAATTTCACAGCAAGCAGAGGTCAAATATCTTGCACAACTTAGTCAGCCAAAATGTTCCACTGAACTGGGACAGTAAGATACAACTCAGCCAGGGAGACTCGGTGTCACAGGCAGCATAAATACTGGCTAGCTTTACGGATCTGAATTAGGAGCTTATTTGCGACACCTGTCAGTTACTGCCTTCTGAATGCAATACTGTAACTGATTATAAGCATGATCACATGAATATCTTTTATTACCTTATGTTTGCATACCATAAATTTTATTGCAGTGAGCTAGGTACATCCCGACTGAGCATATCTGTATCCATGCTCATCTCCTAATGCACAGATTTGATCTTAATGATTGACTGACCCACTGCCTAAGTGAGCAAAATCTTGTGAGGGACACTGTTGTTTCCCTATCTTCTGTCACAGCCCCTTAGCCTGCTTTGATAATCTGTTCCCTTGAGTATTGTATCCACCTTCTCTTTATCTTGCTTACAGCTTTTTCTCACAGCACAGAAAAAACAGTGCCTCTAAATTCATCTTCTCACATTGCTGTTTGAACCATTGCTGTTTGAATTCTCTCCAAATTCACCGAAGTCCAAAGCAAGTTCTGAAGCAGAGTAAAGAACAGTTCTGGAATCTTAACTTCTTTAAGTTAAATGATGGTATAAACCCATACTTCATGTCATTCTGGGTTGGGTGGTGGCACCAAAATATATATCTGTCTGTGTTTGGAAAGGACCCAGCAAGTAAATTCAGCAGAAATGTGTATCAAAAGACTATTGAGCCATTATGGATAATTTTACTGTTTCTTTCAATCTCTATATAACACATACAGTAGCATTTTTGCTGTCACCCAGTGAAATAAGTCATATTTCATGGCTGTATCGTTGACTAAAAGCTGTATGTCACAATCTGGGCATAATAGCTAGGAAATATGATCTGAAAGTGTGAATAAATCCATTATGAACACTTTATAGGATTTTGCCACATCTCACAGGAATAGCAGTGAAAGTTTTTTGAGTAAGCAACCTGCAATACGATAAGCAAAAAAAGAATGGCCTTCAGGAAAGATAAGTTGAAACTAAATAGAGGTAGGTGAACAAGAATTTTCCACCCTTTTTTCTTATCTTTTCAAAAGGTGGGTTGTAATGGGGGGGGGGGGGGGGGGAATCTTCCCAATTTTTAGTCTCCTAAAAGACAGAAAAACAGCTTGAGATTGTATTAAGAGATCCTTTGGCTTACCTGTTCATCTCAAAAATTCAAAGGGAAGCAAACATTTTTCCCCAATATTAAAGACTATCAGACTGGGGCTGTCGAGAGTTAGCCGCTTAGCACAACTTACGTAAAACTTACTTAGCACGAGTAGCTAAATTTGCTGAAGCCTTAAGCCGCACGCAGATACCATGAGGAACTTTCACCTAGTTCAGTAAAAGAGGGCCCCAGAGCTGCTTCGAGCTGGAAAGATAAGGAAGTTACAAGCAGTTTGTGTTCCTGTGTCTCACGCTCCGAGGGGGAGGATGTCAAGACTTTGAAATAAGGCCTGCGCAGGGCGTCAGGACCTTGAGAAACAAAGTTTCCTCTCACTGCTGGGGCAGCATTAACTGTTGTGGTCTGGAACTACCTCCTCCGGACCTGGAGAGACAAGGACGGGACCCAACCGGGAACGAAGGTACATCCATCAGCAGAAGCCACAACAGTAAAGATAAGGAAAGAAACAGCCTGCATAGAGACAACGATGGGACCCAGTAAGGAACAGGAACAAGCCAGACCTGAATATTACTATTGGTCCAAACTACTGCGTGAGGGGTGGGGAACTTGGATTGATAAGTTATAACTGCCCAGGGGTTTCTTTGTTTGAGGTCCCTCTCCGGGGACACCTAGCTCGAGCTGCTATTCACCACTGTACCATTTATAGTAAGTGAGTTTGTGATACTCCGTGTCTGAGACTCTGCTTTGGGAAACCTAGGGTCAGAGACCTTCTTTAACACCGAAACAAAAAGAAAGAATTGCTAACTGATGCAGTATCTTCCAACAACATGAAGAAATCCGCAGGAACCTTTATATCCTACTTGTGAAACAAAAAAAAGTGTTGTTTATTAAGTTATGGCCTCTTTAAATGAAAAGTTATACTGATTTGATAAAAAAAGAGATTTGAAATCCAGTTGTGCTTGTGCAAAAGCCTATGCTGATACTTATCAATATTCCTAAATGTCCCTTAGAATTAGAAATTAGAAAAAGCTCAATGAGAAAAAAACAATTAGAAAAAAAGCTTAAGCTAAAGTGAGACAAAATATTGTTTAAATAAAGGTGTTTGCACCACATTTATGAAATGCATTTAAAAAAAATAATGCATCATCGGGTGAGCATTTGCACGTATGCATTCTTGTCAGAGCAGCTTAATCACTGTCCCTCAGCTAGAGGTTACTACAGCAGATCGGTCACATATACCCCACAGCTGCTTTGCAGAAACTACTTACGCGCGTATACACTGCTATAACATATAAATGGGCATGCATAGAAATATACATGTAATCAGTTACCATATCAAATTCAGAAGGTAATAACCAAATGCTAAAGGCAAAACACACCAGTTAAGGAGTGGTAACTTGCCTAAACAACTTTAACAAGAATACAAACAACACATCGTGAATTAGAATGGTGGAAAATCTTTACATAGACATGGGTCTATGGCTTTAGACTTCAAAAGAAACTTACCTGTATGAATTCTTAGATGAATATTTAGATACTATAGGCACATACAAATATTATTTTTCACAAACACTGTAATAAATAAGTTAAACTGAGTTACAAAATTAGATCCTGAATAGCAAGAGAAAAAACATCAAATTATAAAGACTATATATGAAAGTTGTATTTTATGTAAAATATGAAAAATAAAGATATATTTACCGGAAAAGCAAGAATATCACAGGAAAATTTTCTAAATATAAAGAATACTACTTTGTAATTTTGTACAAACTGGGACTCTCAAAAGGCTTTACAAACTTCAGTTTCTCAAGTCCTCTCAAAGGAGGTAAACATTACTCCCTTTTAACCTTAAAAAAATAAAGCTGTTGAAGTGACTGAAAAAGCAACCTAGCTCTCCTGACTCCCTCAGAGATGCTTTCTTGCACAATACTAGTAAGCAGAATTGACAGATGGACAGGTAATAGGATAATACTTGGATGCAAGATAAATAAAACAGTACATAATCAAGGAGTAAAGACAAGCATTCCAAAGTTTCCAGTGGTGCCATCAGCTGCTTCAGGATGTAGCAACTGTTATTATTAGGGTATTAGGGTCCACCACAACGGGAGTATTCTGTGAGTCTGAGATCCCCCCAAAATCTCAAGACTTCCAAAAACCATTTGTTTATGTTAATCTACTAGGCAATCTATATGTTAACAATTAGGAGTTAAGCATTAATCCAACTTATCAGTCAAGCCTTAACAGTACACCACCATGAGTGTGATGCTGTATTGGTGGCTTCCATGGCTCCTTTGATACTTCTTCACATCTAAGACTGCCAGATTTGAGAGCTCTTCAATGAGCAAACCAGACCTGAATTCAGTTCCTCTTCTCTTCCCCAAGATCCATTACATATCACTGGTGTTTACCTACACTTTTAAATGGGTTAAGACTAGTCTGGACCAAAGAAAGAACCTTCTCATAGGTCAAAATCAGTCTGTTCTGGCTTGTCAAAACAGGTGCTAATGGTTTGCCCAAACAGGTGTAAGCCCTTGGGTGCCCATCTATTCTAGCCAGGTCAGACAGGTAAGACCTATTTACAAACAGCATACCACTTGGTTTTACTATTTTTAATGCAGCCATGCCAAGCAAGAAGTATTACAAATTACTTTGCTTCCTATCCTCAAACAAACAGTGCGGTGGTATGTTGGGGTGCGAGGCTAACAGGATATGTTTCACAAATAGGCCTTCATATTACAAGGAAAACATGTAATCTCTGACTTGTGACTAAACTGAGCCTTGAAGTTTGACCATTTCATTAAAATAGAATGATAGGTAGAACTTTACATTTTAATTTGTTACCTTTAAGTCCGGCATATATTCCATCATGATATAATGCCCTTTTTGATTTAAAAACAAAATTATTCTAAAGTTTACTTGCCCACAAACTGTTTAAATAACTGATTTTTTTTTTAGATTAACACATTTGTTTAGTCCACACTTTTCTTGCAAGTAACGCAAGAAGAGAAAAATATCTGACTGTCTAGGAGCTAGGATAACTCTTGAAAACATCTAAAACAAAACAAAAAACGCCAAACTTCCTTAAAATCAGTGGAAAAAACCCACAAAGATCATCCGTCCACTGCATAGATCTAGTCCTTTCATAACTGATGCTTGTTCTTAGCAACTGACAGGATGAACTTCTTTCAGCAGAATTAAGTAAGTACATCTGAAGAAGAATATTAACCCCTATGGCAGAGTAATGATTGATGTCATTTAATTTTGTATACAGTACTTTGTACCTTTACAACTTTACGCTTTCCTTAAATTGGCAGAGATACATTGCTTTCATATTGAGACTGTCTAACCAGCTAAAATTGAAAATAAGTACTAGCTCTAAGTTCTATGGCATAGTAACTGTATTCAAGCTGGGTAAATTTTCAAATATATAGCTACATTTTGAATTTCATTCCTTATCATCTTATAGCTTAACTAATTGTATCTGACAAGCTACACAGGGACAGTGTCATAATTAGATTTTAATTCGTTATCTGCAACAGCTTAAATAGTTTATGTCATTAGTGGTTAACTTGTAGCTGAAATGATAGCTAGGCTTTTACCAAATTACTCATTTTCTCCAAAACTGATCAAATCCACTAGTCCTAATATTGCACTTCACCTCACAGGAAAACTTCACCTCACAATAGAATTATGTCCAACAATGTTGCTTAAATTACATGGCAGGAAAAGCAGAATCCAGAATGAACCTGAATGAAGACAATCTCTAGAGGAAAGGATATAACCATCCTTGTTATGGGTAAGCAGGTGAAAAGGAACATAAGGCTTTGAAGAGTTTCTGCTTTTTCAGGATCCTGACTTTGTCATCAGAGAGTCTGCAAATCTCCACATCCTTTCGTACAAAATCCATGACTTCAAATTTATACTATTAAGCATATAAAATGTATTTTTCAAATTAGTCTTCTGCTTCTAAGTTTTACCAGACAGTATAATTGCTCAGTCAAAACCTGAAGTCTTAGTTTTGCCCAGGTATTTGATATCCATTATGGTTGTTATATTAGAAATATAAAAACAGATAGCTATACTTACTGAACTAATTTCCCACAGTTAAACAAAGCTGATCAATTATGTCATCACATTTCTTTGTAGGGCCTCTCAAATTAGAACTCCATGGAATTAAAAGATTTTGAATTTTTTTTTTTGTTACTAATCCTTTCTTTTCAATCAATTAGATGTCAAACTTAGACCTAAACTTAGATTTTAGGTAGTTTAATCTGCCAGCTATGGTGTTCTGCTTGCCTGGCCACAGGGACTGTATTAGTGAAGGTTACTTCAATCACATTTCTCTTTTACAGTGTAGCACCAGCAAGAGAAGATGTAACAACCTGTTGAGCCTTTATTAACTTATTTTATTCTTTGAAGTCTTAGCAAGTGTGCTGTGACATTTTGCCCATTATGGATATGGTTGTTAACAACAACAGGCTCTGTTCTTCTTCAATGGCATACCCGTTTCTCACAGCAATTACAGTTTCTATTTTCATTCTTTTCAAGTGGCTATATTGTTGAATATCACAAGATGACAAAGGTTGTTTTTTCCTCAAAGACTCCACTACTAATACGCTATTTTGATATGGTTCCCACTTACCTTTTATGATACCAGACTTCGAAGTTTGCCCATGTCATATTATATCCTTCCACCTGAGTGACTGGCATTTTGGGTCAGAAAATCATATCTTAATACTGTTAAAAGACATTCTGAACTTCATAACTTCCTAGTAGAGACTTCTCCAGGCTTGGCCACTACCAACCTCTCATATTAAATGTTACTCGTATGAACATAGTGACACATGACTACTATCTTTGGATATACACATCTCAGGAGTTGAACTAATTATCACAATATTAGCAGGGAATTATAAAAGGCTTACATCTGTAATACGTATGCCTCCTAACTGGGAGGCTTTCCCTGTTACGTCCAAATGGTACAGCAGCATCACCTGCAGCTACTGTGACAGGATGATACAAGCCTATCAGCATGTATTTTTTGTACTTAAAAAACTCTTCTTATTGTAACTTTGAACCAAGAGCATTTTGTTCCTAAACATTGACTGAATATAGAAAAACGGTTTTAGCACTCTTATTCACATTAACTTCTCTGATTTATTCTCCTCACCAGTCCTTCCATCCAGAAATGCCACATATTGCATACGAACTAAGCTACAGATGGTTAGGGTGCTGTACAATAAGCAGGTGAAAAGTACTCCCTTGGAACAACACATTTTATATCTTCAGTCAGAGAAGAAATATTCTGATATTGCATCCTGCAAAACCTTTGCAGAAAATTGCTGCAAGAATAAATCATAACAAATAAATTATAGCAAAGTCATCAAGACCAGTACTTCAGTTGAGACACTGTTGATGACTAAATAAAGTGAAGAATATCTAAACGGTGCAAATTTATTTAGCGTGAAAACAGTGCAGTAAAAATAATTCAAAGGTTCTTTACCTGATATGCTATCTTGAAAAGATTATTCTTACAGAATGCTCTGTATTTAAAGGCAAGGTTTTGTTCTTTGCAAGCAAGGGAGTACTAAGAATGAGCAAATGGCCTCAAAAGAAGAAACTAGTCTGAATTTGTCTCTGCTTTCTTTATAAACTAAGTCTGTATCATATTTTTTAAGTGTGTATTGGTTTAAATAATGTATTCCATAGGATTCTATAACTGCCACCTTTCACTTATAAGTAGCATTCCCCTTCATGACTAATCCATGGTCCTTCTCTTTCCTTCCTGCTTTCACTTTCTCTAAATCTTTTCATGACCACTGTTTTAGGGTTAGTTAAGGCAAACTCCTACTTTGGAAGGAAATCCTGCAACTTTGAAACCACCTATTCCAATAACTCACCTGCATTCCTTAAACTGAAGTCCCAAGCAATTTCCCACTGTCTAACACTTTCTCAATGTTCTGCTGTAGTTCAAAGTAGTGCTGCATAGGTGGGTAACGCAAGGAAGAGGGTCTGAGTTACCATATCAGGGCAGTCATCGTTCAGAAGCACCATTATCTAACTGACAAGAAAGTCTAATTTCATGAATGTTAATTTAGGAGGTGAGAGAGCTGGCAAGGCAAGGTAGAAGCTGTTACTAAGGTCTAAGCAATGGGCAGCATAATCAAACATCTTTTGGAGACTGAAACTGAAATACAATTATTGGTAAGGGAGAGAAAGGTAGAAAAATATTCTCTAAAGATTTAGATAAGCTACAAGTCATTGGCACCTATGTAGAGAGTTCAGAATTCATTGTCATTTACCTATCATTACATTAAACATCTATATAAAGGATTGACTGCCAATCTTTTTCTGTAAAAAAAAAAAAAAAAAAAAAAAAAAAGTTAAAGCTGGATTGTTGGTCTCACAAATGCCACTTATGGGGTATGCAATATTTAACAGATTTTAACAATACAACACACAAAGACATTGGAAATCTCACTAATCTCTTGACATTTGACTAAAAGACAGAGTAATGGGCCACAAGATGAATAGGATACCTCACCAATGAAATTGACTACTATCTTTCTTTCCCAAGGTTCAAATGAGTTATGACAATCTGACTACAAAGCTTTAGTGTAGATCATCTCCTTTTAAATAGCTGTCCCTGCTTTAAGTGCTCACCATGCTTTCTTAATATGGTATTGGATATAACAATTGCTGTACCTGACATTCTACATTTCCACTAAAGGTCCTTCCTTTGGAAATTCAGTTTTACGGAAACTGCTTGAACTACCATGTACTATTAATAGCTTTTACATATTTAAAGAAGAACTCAGAGGCTAGTATTGTTGTTGTGGGTGGTAAAACCCACAATTTCATTTTTACTTTAGTTGTTGAGATTCAACAGCATTGACACATAAAGGATAAAATTTAGGATATGTTGTATCATGTAATGGAAACTCTTTCTAAACATCCAGACAAACATCTTTGCTTTCATTGACAGAGGTGATTACTTCAGTATAGTAGCCAAACACGGAAGTACAGCAGGAGAGCCTGGGAAAGGTAATACAATCCAGCACAACTGCACTGAACTTCACGTAAACATCATTGCCCCACAAGACCATCTTGAAAAAATTTTGATAAATCCTTTATGGACTAAAATGGCATTCCAATAGCTAAAAAATGTAAACTCATTAGTAAGTAATACTGGACTGCAAACAATTTACAAGATCAGCTTTGAGCAGAAGCCTTTAATAAAGACTAAGGAATTACTTTTCTCTATCCTGAAATAGCTGTTCATACAAATGTAATAAACTCAAGGGTTGTCAGGAGTAGATAAATAGCTATAGACAATCAGAAGTTGTCCATTGCAGCCTATAAAATTAATTCTGCAACAACCTGTTTTGTTCACTTCCTAAAAATGAGGATCATGATGAAGAAGGTGAAGCCTTTGAAACACATTTCTCACTCCAATATAATATGTCCAAACTCTTTCTATGAGCAAAATGCAAATGATGTAACAGTTCAAATGAAGAATTGCCTTGCCTTTGAATATGTCCCAGGAGACGAACAAGACCCTAAAAGGTTGAAAGTACTGCTAGCTACAGACAATTAAGACAATTAAATATTTTCTATTTTTAATTCATGCAAACTATCCATAAAAAGGGGAAAAAACCCAAGAAAACAAAGATAGCAAAAAGAGTAAACTGAAGGTAAAATAAAGATCTTGTATGTTCGAGTAGTATTAGTGAACAAGACTGCTTTACTACATAAAGTACTGTGATTAACTTGGCTTAATTATGTGAAATTATGACTAATAAATAGCCATCTGGCATACTAATACCATTCACTTATTAAACAGCCAAACCTCACTTTGTGGTACATCTTACTTAAAATTTTGGTCAGCTGACATGATATGTCATATGTCTAAATTTTCAGTATCTCAATGTATGTCAATAGACACAACATGTTGAGTATAGACAATGTGTCTAGTCAACAGACAAACCTGAGAAGTACAGGAACACAGTATATGAGCATCTTATCACAAAACTTGATGTTTTGGGAGTTTTTTTTCCTTTTAAATCAGCATTTGCAAACACTAATTAGGCAGTAACTTTTTAACAAGCTCTGATGATTCCAAAACCTAGAAGTGGGCATTCATTTCACAGTACTTGTTGACAAATGTTAATCCTTTTAACATGAGAAGTGCAAAGTAATACATAGTGGGTTATTCACAACCAGTGGAACTAACGAGGCCTGGTTTCCTACAGATTTGCATCTTATATCCTTGCATATCTCCACAGCAATAACTTGCCATCCTTTTCACTAATGACTCCCCTTCTCTGCTCCAGAAATGCTGGCACTGCTCCCTCGTATGTCATCCAGCTATAAGCATGTGCTATAGTGAGAGTGAGTTCCCAGCACTAACTGATCCTGTGGGCCCCTTCGTATTACACAGGAAGCCTCCCCAGCCACGGGCCAGCATGCTGCTGAACTCAACAGTTACAAATTTAAAATAAAAGACTGCAGATACCTTAAAGAGCAAATGGGAAGTGCATACAAAAAAGGCCAGAAGGAATATAGTGATATTAATACATCTTTATAGGCCTACTAGTAGACCTCAGCATACTGTATAAGAAAATTAGTTTTATGCTTTATAAATTAATGTAATGAACACTAAGGGAAACAGAATCACAGATGAGAAGGTTTCACCTCTAATCCAGGATATAAACTCAGACCAGTTAGCTCTGCTTTGATCACATCATAACTTAATGACAAAAGAAGAAAAAAAGTTCTAAGATGATGCTCCTCTCACATTCAACATCTTAGTTTCTACCTGAGGTTGCAATGAGACCTTTGTTTTTAACAACCTAATCTCTATAGGGATAAGCTTAGTCCAAGGTAATAGGTCGCCAACTTCATGATTTTTTAAATTTTATAACTTGGGAATTTTCCATATATATTTACAGAAAGAAAAGAATCTTAATAAGTACACATATATATGTTTTACATGTCTCTTATTGCACTTCTCTATTTGCCGTACTCACGTTCAAGGTTCTCAGGAAAAGTTCTTTTAAATCCATTCTTTCAAAGTAGTTGGTTACTTTGGAGTTGGTATACTGTGACTGATTAGCCATGAATCCAAATATAACAGATGACTGATGAGCCCATGCTATAATTTTCCTCAGCTACGGCCATAACTTGGATCTCTCTCCTTTCCTCAGCTATTGATTATTATAGAACCAATAAGTACTTTGTTTTTTGGACCTCTATGCTCTGTCAAATGAAATTAAAGTTTTCTAATGATTTCAAAAGATTGGGAGAGAGAGGAAGGAAAGACTGGCAGACAGAAGCCAAGACAGAGGGAGACAGGACAAGGCTCACTTCCTTAGAAGACCATGCTAAAAATGACTGATGCTGTCTTGGCTTTTTAGCATCTCATCTTTAACTTTTCACAAGAGACCCAGTCTCCTTACTGACTTCCAGTCTCAGTAATTAAACTGAATCATATTATTCCCTTCTGATTATTAAGCAGAAATTGTCATTAATTTTAACATTAAAACTGCTTAGAAGTTGATAATGTAGCATAGGCAATTTTAAATTCCCTCTGTGACTTTAGCTGTGGTATGCTATTCTCTGTTTCACCGTTAAACATTACAGGTGGTTATCATTACATGCCTGATGTACTGTCACACAAAATGACACAGTTCAGGGGAGAGAGAAATTAATCCTAGACAGTCTACCTTGTATGGAAGTTGTAAAATGTATGACCATATCATTTTTATTAATTTGAAACTACAGCAGTGGTAATGAAGCAAGTGCCATCATGAAAGATTTCTCAAGAAAGGGGAAAGTGCCACACGTGGGCTGCAACCATTTAAAAACCTCTATCACTTAATACAACTCCTATGAGAAGGAAAAAGACAGTTCTAGAGCCTAAGAAGCACAAAAGGAAAGAGTGACTAGGGTCTCTGAACGATCCATCTGCAGAAATATTGTTTCTTGGCAGCTGAAGAAAGACATACAAAGAATTGCAAAGCAATCCTCACTGCTACGGTCTTAAAAAAAAAAAAAAGTCTCTTAAAACAAAAAAACTCAACAGGAGATCTGCCCTCATAATCTGAGTCCCTTATAATGTTTAGCATGCATTTAGGGTTTTTAACTACTAAAGAAACATATATACATGAATTAATTATCACACTGTCATGGGGAAATAAAAGAAATTAATCAACCATAATACTCTGTCTTCAGTGTTCTTAGACAGCATTTCAGCTCATAAACGTTGAATGTCTTCGTTAAGAGCCTGGATGTAGACTGTTAATAGGATGGAACAGCATGCACCTTCAGTAGGCTTGCAAACCACATCAAAACGGGGCGAGCGGTTGGTGCAATTAAAGCTTTAGGCCACCATTCAGAAAGAGCTTGAGAAGCTGGAGAAACAGGCTGCCATAAACATCTTAAAGTTTAAGAAAGGTAAATACAAAGTTCTGCCCTTGGGATGGAATAACATGTGTAGCAGTGCAGGGGACTGACCGACTGCAAGTAAATACATTGTGTTGTACAGCCCCCTAATCATCCTGGTTGCCCTCCTCTGGGCTTGCTTCTCCTTGCCAATGCCTTTCTTGCAGTTTGGAGCCCAAAACTGGACACCACATTCCAGATGCAATCTCACAAGTGCCAAATAGAAGAAAATAATCAGTTCCCTCAACATTCTGGTTATTCTTTCTTACGCAGACCAGTATGCAGTTTGCAAAGGCACACTGCTGATTCATGTTCAGCTTGTCCATTTGGACTCCCAGATCTTTTACTGCAATTGGCAGAAGTTTAGTGCTCATTTTACCAGATCATGTCTCTTTTTGTAACACAAAGATCATTCAAAAATGACAAAGTCAAACATTAGAGAAAGTAGCAGAGGTACCTTAAGATATTTTCTTGTACTGAATACCATATATCTACAACGCACAATGAAGGGGGGAGGAAGCCCTCCATCTTGTACAGAATAACTTTTCTCCTGCTTTCATTCAAAAAAAATCTTACAGTCTGCAACTATTAAATCAATACTTCCATAATATTCTTAGAAACCAAGTTTCAGATGTTCTTTAATTGACAATTAGGCCCTTTATCAATACGGCACTGGCCAAACACCAGGTTTTCAGTACTCTGAAGATTAGCCGGGATGGGAGAAGATAGGAACATTACTTAAGATAAGTTATTTCTGCCTGCTGTGCAGTTCTTCCTACTCAGGATGATGAAGTTCAGTGGGCCCAAGTTAGTGTTATCTGATCCCTAAAGATCTGAAAACATTACTGGAATCATTCATGACATAAAACAAGGAAAAGATAAAAGACTTTAATAATGTTTCTATCCCACTTCCTTAATTTGGGAACTATCACGATGGAAGAGATGCATTTTTTTTTCTTTTTAGAGCAAATGAGAAGTAAAAGAACACTGGCATACATCCAGCAGCATTAAAAACATGAAATGCTTTGCCCTGTGAGACAGTACAGAGACGTTTAGGGAACAGATGCAGTTTTATCATCTTGTTAAACAGTTTTGAACCTAATTAGCCATGCAGAAAGGTATAGTATAGTACTTAGCGCAAAGCATCCCAAGTATGTGTCTATAGTGCTTGTGGGATTTGCGCTAACTTCTTTGCATGCCATTGTGCAGTTTTAACAAGTTATCCAGTTGCAGATCAGGTCAGTGCTTAGGATTTTTGCATCATGTTCCAATGCACAAAGCAAATATGCCCAAAGAAAGCAAAGTAGCATGTACGTATAAGCCCAAAAACCCTTAAGTAGCTCTGAGTGCAATAGGCACTTTCCTGAGAATTAGCCAAAGAATCAGAACCCTACAAACCTCTCAAACTCAATCATATTTTCTTCTACTTTCTTTTCTTCCAGCCCTGCGATTCTCATATTGCTAGTTTCAGAGTGGATCTGTTTCAATTGGAGGAGAGGAGAATGCCATTACCTATGATGTCAAATTCCTAATGGTCTCCTAAATGATGGAATTGCCCATTCAATCCCTTCAGAGTACAAAGGGCCAAGAATTCAGGTCCCCTACTTTCTGAATCAGTGCTTTAACAACTAAGGTAATTATGAAAACAAGGGCATGAGCACTACTACAAATCTTTACAGAGTTCCAGGCTGGTTTGTGTTGTGATTTTTATGGGTTTTTTTTAAATACTTAAGATAAAATTCTTCAAATTTCATCATTGTCATCAGTGCTTATACTATTAATTATATTATGTCTCATCTAGCTCCTTTTCCAGTGTGATGATCTACAGAAGAGCAACACACTGATGAAGCCTCATTTTCATTTCCTTTCTCTCTCTGCCTAGAGAATTCAGAAAGTTTTCCTCTCAATTCTTAGCTTAAGAAAAGACTTCTCTGTCTAGACTTAAAATGCAAATTTCTTCCCTTTCTTTCTGGAGTATACTATATACTCTTATGCCAGTAGTCTAGGTCTTTGATTTATTCTACCCAAATAGTACTGTAGATCTATACTGCTGGATGTCAGTTATTCATTAGCCTAAACAATTTGTATTATTTGTCTTGTTAGTATTTATCAAAGTGTATAATCCTAATAAATTTTCAAACAAATTTGTATAGATATCAACAGCAGAAACATTCTCTTCATTTTGTAAACCAGAACCAATTTCTAAATGAAAGGCAGCTTCAATAATAAAATACAGTGAAATAAAGATGTGGAATGTTTTTCACACTATGGCTATATAGTCAGTTTGCACTCCACCCCATCAGTCTACATTGCTTGACTGGGACAGCAGTCAGGTTTTTTGTTTTGTTTTTTGTTTGTTTTTTGTTCTCTTTTTTTTTAATACAGCATTACTCTGTAACTCATCCTTTAACAGGTTTGAGTAGTGAGAAAGGAAGAACTTGCAGAGGCTCTCTTGTCCTGCATTCTGCAGTGTTATAGTCAGAGTTCTAGCCCACTCTCTTCCAAAGCCATTCTTCATCAGCATAATTAAACTTTCAGTCAGTTATTATTTTATAATCACGTTTTCTTGTGGAAACAACATTCTAAAAGTTATAATTCTAACCAAGAACAGTAAGAGACGTAGATGCAGAGATGAGGAATTCTAGTCAGTTACACTGTGATTATCTAACAATTCACTACAAAATAAAAATATGTATCATAAGCCCAACATTTCACACAGTGCCACATATTACAAGGGACTAGGAAATATCTGTAGCAAGGAGAATAATTAAGTGAAAACAAGACATACCTTCTTCATAGAGTAGCATCATGTTTGTGCTTTTGTTAGCAACCAAATTATTCAGTAAGGCGATTACACTTTGCATTGTGTTACCTAGTATACTGTCTTGGTGTTCCTGCAATAAAAAAATAATACAAAGTTAAAATAATCTAGTTTTCCTTTTGCAAGATTAGTAGTAGACTATTCCTTTCCAAAAGGTAATAATACAAAAGCAATATTCTCTCAATCCCTTAAAATTCAACATTTAAAATACAGGACAATCAATTAAATATCTTCTCTTAGCAATTTTAAAGAGAATATCAATTTCAGGCAGCCAAATCTAAATCTTGGACCAAAACTTCTCACATACTACTTTTGAACTGAGGAAAAAAAAATCCTAGTCAGTCCTAAAATTTCATGTACAGAGCATTATCAACCTCTAATTTCTACACATTCAAAACCAAGAACATTTTCTCTTTGTATGGTATTTCACTAACAATTTTATTCTTTTCCATTTCAGCCTGATAACCCACAGTGAATCATAGAAAACTATTTTCCGTTTTGCACCCAAGGCTGGATTTTCCCTCAAGCATAACATTAATTTTTTTTATACACATCAGATACCTATTTCTGTATCTAATTACATCATTCAAACAATGTCTTTCTCATGCTTGTTGGATTGTTTCAGTGGTGTTTCACAATTTTCTGAGGCCATACTGATAAGGGCAAGTTGCTCTGGTTTACAAAGAAATTTCTTTTGCCACTGTTGTAGTTAAAACACTTTGCACAATCAGCCTGAAAGGGCTGGATAAGGCAGGGTGACCAAGACATACATAGAGTCACACTAGTCACAATAGCAACTGACATAATTCCCAAGAAGCCAAAATAGGAAAGTGATAAGCTTGTGACCAGCTCTTCCAAATCTCAACCCAAATATAAACATAAACCTGAAAACTTTTCAAATGTCCCTATGAGGTTCAGGAATTATTTTTTCCTATTTGTTCAGACTCAAATGCAAATAAAAACATACATCAAAAGTGAAACTGACAACATCAATAAAAAACAGTCATATTTCACATATATCTGGGTCACTTCCATGCTTCCCTTTCCCATCGAATATTCTGTATCACCAATGTCCTCATACTGTCCTGATCTTCCACTTGTTTAATGTAGCTTCATGCTCTGTGATAGTGCACAGAAATTCAAGGGGCTATTATTTTTGAAATTTAGTTTGTATATAGAGACATCACTCGGTTACTTCAGGGTTAGAGAACATGCTCTCTCTCTTTTGACCTATCTCCTGCCTGACAGCAGGCCTTTAAAACAAGTTAAACTTGAAGTTCTACAAGACAAAAAAACTAAAAGACCAGGGGTTTGAAGTTGGATAACTATTTTAAAAGACAAAAATAACTTCAGCTTTTGAATAGAGACAAAGACACACTCTCCCTGAAAGTTCATACTCTTTTTTTTTTTTTTTTTTTTTTTTTTTTTTTTTTTTTTAAAAAAAAGGAGACCAGCTAATGCTGGTGGCCCAGAACAATTTATTTTCTATGTATCTGCTCATGTACCTACAATCTCCTCAGATATGCACTTGAAAACAACCATAGCAATCTGCCCTTCTTTGGAATAATCTTACTGATCATCTAGATACCACAGCTGGTGCAGAATGAGGCTGCTTGACTGTGAACCAGCAGCAATCACAAAGAACATATTACTGTTCTTCCAAGAATCCATTCCTCAATCTATGAATGAAATTCAGAGTAGTATCTCTAGTTTATAAATGGTTTTCTGGGTTGGGCAAAGACTAAATCATCAGCATTGCATTTATGCCACACTTTTTGAGCCCCTACCTGAGAATATCTCATAATTTGTTGCAGGAAATTCTCAAGTGAGAGACTCCTAATTTTTATTTCTTGACTAGTCTGATGAAATTCAGAATTCTGTGAAGTGCACCTTCAATTCCATTTTTGAAGGTGCTCTGTTACAGTGGTGTAAAGAGTCATGCTATGTGAAAAATAAACCTTTTTCTTTAAACGTTTAACTGCGGAATAAAAAGTTTTGGCCAGCAGAGGCTCAGATGTTTGCTTTGAGAGTATTGATTTCTGTTTCTGCACTCAAAAATTCAAATTAAATGCTATTACTTCCTATAAATACCATGAAACATACTTGATAAGGCATAATACGCTAACAGATAAAGAAATATAAACAAATATAGTTCCTTTGAACCTTGAGGTTCCAAACTGGAACATAAGAAGAAGAGATGAGGAAGAATAGTTCATAGTTATTTGAAGGACTGTGGTTTCCTACCAAACTCAAAAAAAATATATCCAAGAATCCCAAAGTTCTTTTTACTTTACCTAGCACTTTGACATATCATTTATGATTTCAATAGAGTACAATAAATATCTGTTTCTGTGAAGGTCTAAAATACAGCCTAATAAATTTAAATGCTATATTGGAAAGTATAAACACTACATGTTTTAATGCAGCGAAGTGATGCCATAAAGCCGTGTTACTAAAAATAAATCTGAATTTACTTCCTGCAGATAGCTGAAAGGTAAGAAAAACTTTTTTTCAAACGATAACATGTTCATCTGATTAGCTATCATCACAATGTCTGATTAATTCTCTTAAAGAGCATTTAGAACACAACAAATTAAACAGTAAGAATGACTGTTCGTGTTATTCAAGATAATGAGATATCTAGAGGAAAATATAAAAATAACAAAAAAATCCACCTGTGCCAAAATGACAGAGGACTCAAATTATTTTCTTTGAAAGTATATTTTTTGTCATCTTGAGGTTAGTGCCCCATATATTTCACATAAATATCTTGCAGTAAAATTCCCTTTCAAAATAAGCAATTATAAAAGAGAAGCTGGTAATTGTTTACCATAGCAATCTTTTGCATTCGTCAGGTTAGTAACATTAAAATGAAGCCATCTTTGCTTTTAGTGGAGATCAATTACATTATACAACCTTCAATGAAAGGCTAACACTAATGTATTTTGCATATATTAATGCATATTTAACAAAATTTATCTTACTGTAGTATACAAACTAGCATTCAGGATGCAACTGTAGGAATCTTTAGGAATGGAAATGGTCCCTTAATGAATAAAGTAATCTTACAGACAAACAGTGTACTCAGCTGGATTACTGTAATTTTAACATATGTATCAAAAATGGTTTGTGACGAGATACTAGATTTCAAGAAGCCACAGGCACACTTTGCTTACCTAAGTCATCATTAATTGCTGTTGGACTAGATTTTAAAGGTTTATATAAAAATATTTAACTTCTTCATAATCTATCAAGGAGCAAAGCTGATCTAATTTGTGTGCACAGCACCACAGACTGTGGGCATTTAATGAACAGTGCACTTGACAGCTTTAATAAAACATAGCATTTGCCAGCAGAGATAATTAGAATTGAAGCAGCAAAATTCTAGTGTTTGGCAACACAGATGAAACAACTTCATTAAAATGTACAGCTTTAGCGTATGAAAGGCAGGAAAGCAGTGGACCCTGAAGAATCAGCCTTCTCAAAACTAATTGCTTCAGTGCTTAAAAAGGAGAGCTATGAAATACCAAGGGCATAACAAGGAAATACTAGTATTAAAAAAAAAAAAAAAAAAAGCAGCAGCAGCACAGAAGATAAATCAGGCTTTTCAAATAGGACTGCACTGCATTTAAGCCATTAAACTTTTCATTCTAATTTTGAAGGGTTGTATGTTACTACAAAAAAATCAGTCAAATTATTTTTTAAAGTCAGTTAGGTAGGAGAGTGTGAATTAACAAGGTGGGTGTGTGAACCTTGGCACGATACTGTGGTCTAAAGTCACCATTTCTCTTCCTTTTAGTGTATCAGAACTTAAAACAGCACAGGCAGACTACAGTATTTTAATTACATTTTAGATAACAAAAACAGATAGCAATTATGATAAGAAGCTACTGACTTGGGAAATTTCATATACATGCCTCCTAGTCATTTATCCAAGATTTCAGAAAATAAAAATGCAGTAAATGCTAACTTTGGAGATATGCCATAATTAAGTCTAAGGACTACTACACAGTGTGCTAATACTATTCATTCAGTGGAATCAGAGTGTTTAAAACTTTAGTTGTACTAGAGACTCTCCTTCTCAAGCCTATATATGACCTATGAATGCAAGTTAGATAATTAAGGAGACAGAACAAGAAGTCTTGATTTTTCATACTAAATTCATTGAAAGAAGAAAGTTATAAAAGTGAACCATATTTGCTAAAAGATTCTATTATTTATCTGAGGTTCTGTGGCATGGTACAGCCAATACGAAATAACCCAAAGCACTGATATTAGCAAGAAGCTTTAACAAGAGCACAGTTTAGTATTGCATTCAACCTAGCTTATTTTTACATATTTTATTACTTTGTATACATGAAGTAGAAGACCAGAAACCTTTCTAGATGTAACAGTAGAACCCTTTCATACAAAACTGATATCATTAGCATATAGCCTGTAGGAGACATTCACAACAGTATATATACTGTTCTTCAATCACAAGAGAAAGTCAACTGAGAAGCAGTTAATCCACCTATGTGTACATAGCTGGTTAATCAGGCCTTCGACATTTTGTTGCTTCTGATGCATAAGACCAGTTAGGCATAAACTGAAAGTGTGTAAATATGATCTCTAACATTAACGTAATACTATTTTGCTTATGGATAATCTAAATTAGAAGTAAGATCATTCTGCAAAAGACATCTCTCTTGTTACTCCACTTGTCAAAAAAAGAGCCTTTTTCAACAGCTGAGTTCTAACAGAACTAATATTTCACAATATATTTCACAATATTTTCCTCTGTGTATGGTTGTATAATAAGGAGCAGCTATTAATCTGGCAACTGATTTCCAAAACGGTCGTGATTCTTCTTGGATGCATCACAACAGTGATATATTCAGTCCACACAATAATATCAGAAGCCTTGCAAGTTTCGCAAAAATCTCCTGTTAGAATATTAAAAAAACAACAACAACACATATTCTTAGTCACAAAACGTTTAGGAAAAGTTAAGAGAGGACAGGGAAACAGAACCAGAGAGTAATTATTAAGGAGTGATGAAGGAGGAAGGATAGCACTAATAAATACCTCGCATGTCAAGTACCAGTCAACAGAAAGCAATGTTGTCAGTCTTTTCTCTTATCCCACTGCAGTAGGTGATGCAAAATTTCACAATGGCATTTTTTGAGAAGTACATTTCAACCATCAATTTACAAGTACGTTCTCTGGCCATGTCTGTCTGCAGATTTTCATCAGAGACCTAACAATCTTTCTTTTTATCCTGGAACTCATTTGTTGCATCCTTTCCACTTCCCCTAATTTTTTGTTATCTTAGAGGCAAGCATCTAACTGTAGCTGTATTAATAGTCAGAATCTAATGAGGAATAAGGAGGGAAGGCAATATTTACAACAAAAAGATCTCTAAAGAAGGTTGCCTCCATAGAATGAAAAGATGAAAATTGTTACTTTCAGAAAACCAGCTTCTGTCAAGACATGCAAGTGCTTCCTTTGTGAAACCAACATTAAGAATTGATAATATAGAGAGGCTCTCTACTCCCTTCTCTTCTCATTTTATTCTGTTGCACCCAAATCCCCTGAGAACAGAACTCCTAAGAAGAATAGACCCCAGGAAAGCCCTGTGAACAAAAATCATGTTCTTATGCTATATTCTAACCTATCAAAAGGGAAACTACTTTTCCTTCTCTGAGATGACCACTCTATGTTTCAATTTGTAGAAGTTAAAAAAAAGTCATGCCTCTCCAAGAGGAGGGATTTAAGTAGTAAGTTAATAAGGATTACAAAACTGCCCTATGTCAGCAAGCACGAGATTTACAAGTTATACAACAAGAAAAATGCTAAATAATGTTCAGAATGAGAGGTAGACATCCTTCAAAGTTATAAGAGAGTAACAGTACGAAAGCATGTCATCAATACAATCTCATACAAGGTAAAAGGAATAAAGATCCCAGAATATTGATACACTTCTTATATTAGTGTATAATTTTTAAAGCATAAAATACCAGGGTCCCAAATCCTGAGCAAGAATTCCTTTTTTGTCCTTGCCTTTCCTTTACGTTTATCTGAGTTAAAAAAAAAAAAAAAAAAAAAAAAAAAAAAAAAAAACAGCTATTAGCCTGAAAGTTTTCCACTGAATCAAACAGTGATCTTGGCAAAAATGAACAAGAAAATAATGGTTTAATTCAGTGAAATTTATGTACAATTTTTGGAAAAAAGCACAGGATCAATTTTGTTGCAGCACAACACAGAAAATTATAACCAGCTATACAACCTTATATACACTGATACAGATGAAGTGCAAAGCAACTCTGCAACAAGTCTCCCAATTCAATGCTGTTTCTTCTTTCTACAGCATTGTACCCAAACTCCTGGCACCCATGAAACCTTAAGGCTTCTCTTTTTGCTCTTAAATGGCTTTAGGAGTGCAGAAAGCATTCACAAAGGCAAATTTGCTTTACTGTCAACAGAGGGAGCCTGAGAAGACTCCTCTCTCTAGGAATAGGGACAAACTTGTTCACAGAGAGACTACTGAAACAATTCCCTATAAAAACACCCTTTTTTGCATTACCTAGAGTGGAGAATTAGGGAAATTAGCCTCCCTAATATTAAAACTAGCCTTTCTGAATAACATCCAGAACAACCTTAAACAAAAAATTCTGCTTGAGACTGAAGGGTCAATACTGAAGAGAATTTACAGATATCTTACTCTGGGGCATTAAATTCCTCATATCAAGGAAGATCCTGGCACCCTCGAAGCATTCATGCTGGTGTGTTCTGAAGCAATGAAGCTCAAAAAGTAACTGATACCACCACAGCAGTAAGTTCATGCTTAATTCCACAATTCATTGACGCTTTGGAGAGTCTCAAGTATGAGTGAAGCATTTGTACAGCAGAGTCACTTGGAAGCTGCTATCAACCACTAAACCATGAAATTCCCATGGCAAAAGTCTCACTTCTCAGACTTGTATTTTCAGCATCAATGGCAAGGTGGTCCTTAAACAACTGCAGAATGACAGATATCCATCAACCGACATCTTTTTTCCAGACAGACCTTCCTTTGATGCAAAAGACAGCCTTTTTGCCATTACAAGGAAAGTAGTTTAGATGAGTTTGGGGAATTTGCTAATGACATTTTAAGTTAGAGAACATAGATTTATTAGACTCATCCAAAGGATCATATTTAAAACTTTGATTAGAGAAGGTTTGAGGGCATCAGAATGGAATTTGTATTTAAAATCAGAAAGAGACATAGGCTGAAGAGGGTATGAGGTTAGGGCACTCAGCTTATATACTGAAAATTTAGTTTCAAGTCTCTGGTAGAACTGGGCCATGCAGGGATTTGAACACTGGTCTCCTGTACTCCAGGTGAGTTTCCTAATCCATCATCAACTGTTAAGGAACTGGTCTCTATCTCTTCTCCCGCTGAACCTGCTCCCCTCTCTATAGCAAATTAATTGCTAAATTAATAGTTAAAAGCAGAAATTGATATTGACTCAGTAATTATATTGCCTACTGAGATGCAGATGAAAATACCTTTCCTGAGGATGCAGCAAAGGGTAGAAAAATACCCATTGTCCATCTCAATCTGAAATTGAATGTTTTATTCTTTATACTCACAGACTATTCTAAAACTCAATAGTACTGGAGAGAAAGGTGTTGAACAAGCAGCCATGGACTAGTGAACGAATGTTAGCGAAAGCTGACAAGCTAAGAAACACAGAAAAATGGAACCTGTTTCAATGAGAAAAGGATGCTTTTCCCTACCAGAATTTGGCTGGATTGCGGGGAGATATATTAAAGCTGTCAAAAGTGGCAAGAACAACACATTTACATGTTTAATTTTGGTTTGACCCTTTGTTTTATTCCTTCTACCCTCAAATAATTAATAATACTCAGTCTGAAATATGTTATTTTTCATACTTTCACCTTTTCTCAGTCTGCAAATGCAACAGAAAATGTTGATAATTATTTACTCAAATTATATAAAACTTGAAAAAAATGAGGAGCTGTTACATTAAAAGGAAGCATCTGTTGAATATTTTATTACTAGATTCATGATACAGTTTGATTACATTTTGACATCTTCTAAGTCATTTTATTAATTACTTCTAACAATTTCTATGATTCAGATTTTGAATTTATGGATTTGCCAAGTAGTTAAATCCCACTCTGAAAGACATAAGGCACCTCTGGCTTTTCTAGCTAAGATTTTCTTAAGGCAGCATGTTAATCTCAGTCGTGGACACCTGTTTCTTATAATGGCTCTGGGGTTTGTGTTTTCCCAAGAAGTACGTCTAGAAAGCAAACATGCTCACCAATCAGACTGCTCGTATCAGCTATCAACATTTCACTCAGCTCAGAGTAGCAATACTACTCTGAATGGGTGTTCCAGCCCTTCCCCACTCAACTTATTTTTGTGGCAAGGAAACCTATATCTTCTGTTAGCTGGTATCAAGGCACCATGCCCCAAGGTAGGAAACTGGTGAGAGCCAACAATATTCCTTAATGAACTGAGTGGCTGAAGAGTGCTGAAGAGTAATACAGCCAGCATTACCGCCTCATGAGAAAGAGTGCATCTCTTTCATGTACCTGTCCTGGACTTGGATAGACAAGCAATTATGCTTCAAGCAAACTGCATTCATATTACTGCACTGGAAAGACAAGGCAAGAGAAATGATAAACTGATTGATATCAATAAATAAAAACTATGTTTTGCAAAACAAGATGCTTATTAAATATAAATGAATAATTGCTAAATAATTTACTCATCGTCACAATGCTCATATTTTCTGTGTCATTATAGTCAATGAACATTAATCAGTTAATTTTAATGTTGAGAGTTAAGACTGAAATTCAAATACATTCTGCAGAAATAGTATAGGGAAAGTTTATTTATCAAGATCTCTCTTCACTTGATGATCCATGGTCAAGGGAAGACAATCCATAATCTTCTGCCTGGCCCCAAATCTAAATCATAACAACCTCCTTTCAACTCAGCCTCCTCCCTTCCTTCTGATGTTGCAGAAGGTCACAGAATGAGGACAAATGGGCTAGGTCCTCCATTTTAGCACTGGTTCCAGATGACTGAATACTGGGAAAAAAAAAGGCATCGTGGATGGCAGATTCAAACATAAATTTTTTTTTAATTGGTTAATTTAGGACCGTGAACATCAGCACACCTTAACCATTTAATCAAATGATTAAATGTGTTTCATTTCCTGGATTTGTCAATACTTTAGCTGCATTACTCTGTGACATATAGGAATAGGCTTTATGGATAAACTATTTCTGTAAAGTATTTTCTTCTAAATTACTGCTATACCATCTTTACTTTCAACTCTACCTTAAATTAATGTTCCCAGATAAATAGTATGTATATTACCCAGCATATTCTCGCACCCCATTTATCACAGTGTTATCTTGGCACTTGTTCAAGAATGTAAGGATGAATGCACCGCCTTCTTATCTCAAGTTGTGTATATGAAGTCCTAGAGTAGAAAGAGCTGGGGTGAAAGTGAAATCCAATGGGCTGAACAGCCTGAAACTGTGATGCTGAGGCAAAGGTTCAGAATTTGTCACAAGGCAAGATTACAGCCTACTGCTATACTACCCAACCTACTAGTATGAGCCTACTACTTGTACTAGCCCTAACTGTGCACCTGCCACAGTGAAACCTTGGATTAACACACTGAGTACAAGCGGATTTGATATGCATATTTAAAATGAACAAGACTTGAACTATTTGTTACCTCTCTTAATATTAGTTCACAAAAATAAGTATTTGCAAAATCCAAACTTAACAAGTGTGGTGTTCATAGCCACCAAAAATTTCACAGCTCTTAGAGAAACAAGTCGGGTACTAAGAACCACATATGGGAGTATTTGGAAGGAGCAGTTTGAATTTATAGCTGATGGGTTCTGAACTGGAACAAAGGAAAAAAAAATAAAAGGAGGTATAATTTTTTCCCCTCTATATAAATAATGGAATCATGCTTTCACTTGTAGACACAACAGGAATTCAGCTTACTGTTATCCAGCTATCTCCCATAAAGACTCAATCCACTCCTCAGCCTACATTTGTCTACCAAATGAGCCACCAACTCTATTCTTTAATCAAAGTCTGTGTGAGGTAACATGATTTTGCTTTATTACCATCTTCCAGAAGGAATGGCATATAGTTAGGTTGAAAAATTCAAAAGCAGAAATAAATTTAGCAAATAAAAAGCCAGAACTTTGAAGTTAATGACTGTATCTTCTCTTTGCTTAAAATGTTCTAGGATGCTGCTGCAGATTCCAGACTCCAGAGTTTGTTTTTAAATTAGTTCTTCCTGTGCAAAACTAAAGAAGGCATACCTATCTTTGGTTTGTTGGTCTGAGACAGAAATAACATTGTTTCCTTTAATCAAGATATTTTTGTTTTTATTTTTTTCCCCTCTTGTTCTGCATATGATACTTATTCTCTTCTGTCTCCACCTGTGACCTTATAAAAAGTGAACTTGATGAAGTTAACTTTAGTAGGTAGTACTTCAGGAATGTAATTCAGGAAAATACTTATAAAGTGACAGCCCCATTTCAGTTCTATAAAATACTGACAGCATGAACACAACATCAGTCACAGGAATTATATCCTCCAGCCACTGGAATTCATTGATATTTGAAGGCAACAGTTCCTTCAGCTGGCAGTGGTCCGGCAGCAATGCTAGACTATGAAACAGCATCTAAGCAGGAAATGATGAAAAGGAAGTAAAGTGGAGCATGAAAGAAAAGAGAGCTGACAAGAAATACAATAATAATTCCAATCATACCTGCAATGTGGAACTGACATAATGTAAACCTATATGTGCTAATAGATTACTATTCTTGTCAATTTAAAATGGTACCTATACTTAGTCTCTTGAGTGACAACATCCACCTTTTCACATAGCAACTGCAATTAAAGTTACAGATCTAAAGCACTAACTGTCCTCCTCACCCAACCCCAAAAGAAAAGGCAGAAAACAGAATCTGCTTCTCCCAAGTGCACAAAAAGTGTATAGCACAATGAATTATTGCATGACCAGAGTCTTACTCCCACAGCGGCAACCTTCAGTGTCAGGCAGTAGACAGTTTGAGAAACTCATAGCACAGATACACTCAGCACTACAGCATCAGGTACTGCCCCAGCAGTATTCCCTGTGGCATCCATTGTGCACTTGCCCAGCACAAGGAGAACACCACTTTTAGAAACTCTCACTCTCAGTTGTTCTGAACTCAAGTCCTACGCTTCAAAGAGGAGCAAAAGGACTACGTTGCTTTAAAAGCTGGTCCTACCTCAGATCTACAGGAATACAAGGAAAGAATAACAATTCTGCTTCACATAAGCATTTGCAAAGAGGTATCAGCTGCCATGACTTAAAAGAAAGTATGCTCACTGCTGCTACATATGATCAACCATAATTTATTCCATTTTTATAGCAGATTAACAGATGGATCAAAGACAGACTCAAGAATGACTAACATCAGCAAACAGGAAGCTCTTCTAAATAAGACCTACTTCTTTTTTGAAGATGAAGCAAAGTGCTGGTAATAATAATAAGTACAGAATAACATGTTGAATACTATTTTTTTTTTAACTTGCATGTCTTTCCAGGGTAATCTCCAAATAATTTATCATACTTTTCTTCATAATCTCTTCGTCCACCCCTGCTCTCCCCAAACCAGTCATTTCTAGTTAGGTGCCTACATACCAATTAAAGAACCTAACTTTAGGCACCCAGGTTTGAAAATTGGTTTGGGTTATAAAAATAAATTCTAGTTAACAACAGAGATATATTCCAGTCAATGATATATGTTTTCTTGCGAGAACAGGTTCAGTTCAAACCCTCCTGCTGTTGGTTATTGTTAAGAAAGGTATCTCCTGGAAAAAAAATGAAAACATATGGCCATCAAGTCCCAAAAGAGTGAACTTTTTTTTTTTTTTTTTCCAACCTGCTCATTTCAGTAGTAAACAGATATCCCTAAACAATTATAGGAGAGCTTATGCCTATTGCTTTAAAAGGAGGACAGGAAACATGTCACATCTACATTATAGTTAATTAAAATAATTTACAAGAAACTACATATGTATATAAAATTAAAATGAAACTATTCTAGCAACATTTAAAATTGAATGACTTGACTCTATGGTGTTTCCAAATAGATTTGGATTTTCCATTTCCTCAAGTGTTCAGATTTTCAAAAGATGTTCTCATTCTGCATTGATTACTCCCTAGCTTCTCACACTACTTGTACCCCATAGTGGTTCACATTTTCATGTCATGTGTAGAGGACTAAAGCTCTTCTTTTTCCTCCTCATTCTAAGTCCAGATCATTAGAAGCCTCTGCTATAAGGAAAATACATATAAATTGAAGTGAATTCAGTAGGAGATAGTGAGAGATGCTAATATAACATCTTGCCTGGTAGTCAAAAATATATATTCTGAGCTTCAGAAATCCAGTCAACCATTCCCTCTGAGTGATTCTGAACAGAGACCTGAATGTGGCCCCAACATCTAAGGCATTCTTGACTAACGGGTTACTGTCTGTTCAGAGGTCTGCCTCTCCCCTCTATCTCCCTTACCACACTGAGCAGAAATTCCACCTTGAACTGGAGAGTGAAACCTACCTCCAAAGTGGCATAATATACTGAAACATTTAAATAACCCAAATATCTCCTTCCTCAAAGAACACGGTCAAGCCTGAAAACCATGATTAATTAGCTCCCTATGAGCAAGATACTGCTGCTCTGTCCACGCTGTCTACCAATGAAAAGTAGTTTTACTCCCAGATGAATTCACAGCCTGAAAAGGAGCTGGGTACTTTTACAATAAAGGAATATTTTGATGCTAAGAGAGAAGCAATAAAATATCATCAGGAACTAAATTTATTATCACTAGAGGCCAGAAGGAAATTTTATCCCATATACAAAGGCACATAATTTATCACTGTGCTGAAGGAGGAAAGAATAAAAAAAAAGTCCACATAAATGGACCACCAGTTTAAGATAGCATAGAAACATGTTTTATATGAACTGGTTAAAACATTAACTTTGTTAGGACATGGATATTAGTAATAGCTAAAGGAGTTAATTTTTTAATTACTCAAAATAAGCTATTTTACAGATATTATTTAAGATAATTATATTGTTTTTTTTCCATCATTCCATTCAACCTGTCCTCCTTGAATAGTTCTTCATACTGAAAAATGTGTACAATAGATACAAGAGGAAATAAAAGGCTGAAAGAAGAAAATAGCTAAAATCTATCTGAAAAGTTGGTAACTGAAACTTTAAAAAAATAGAGACAGGAGAGTATGGTATTATTAGCGATTTTCATATCTTAATGGAACATGTAAGTTTCTGTTACTAAAAAGCGAGTCTATGGCAAAGAGCCCAAATGAAGTCTGAGAAAGGATAATGTACCTTTAATGACTGAAATAGCAAGAAAATTAAATCTAATCATGTTTCATTAAGCATAATCTAGCTCCCCTTTTCACTAAATTATCTTATTATGATTTCCCAACTGTCTGTTGAAATAACCTTTTACAGCAATTTAATTCCCCATCATAAACAAGTCTCATTTCTCACAATGAAGTCCCCTGGGATTAGTAAGAGGAGATGGATAATCTAAACCTTGCCAATCCTGCAGCCACTAAGGTAACCACTCAGGGAGACAAAGGTTTTTGTTTTCCTATTTGTGGTTGAGATCATTAAGATGTAATTAGAAACGCATTCATGAGTAATAGAGCATCTGTTATGGAGATACCATTCACCCAGCGAGCATCTTCTCTACCAGTCTTTAATAAGAAGGGCAGCAGGCATAATCCCCACTTCACTCTCTGGAGAGTTCTACATTAAATGGACTGCATTAGACATCCCTCTCGCTCCCCCTTTTTTAATGGGATCTTATTCAGGCATCCCGTGTTTTCTCAGACTCCATTGTTATCATCAAAACTGCTAGGCTGTTTGCTTTCAGCAATATGCTCCTGCAATGCCATCCAGATGTGAGCCCTAAAGATAGCTACGTGTAGTGAATTTAAATCCTACTCCAGAACTTGTTACAGGCCAAACAAATGTGGAACTTCACAAATAAAGTGGACTGTTTACAGAATAATCCTTAGCTCTCTGCAGTAATGAAAGGATCGATCAACACATGTACGCGTCCTTTTTGCTTGGTGCATACTCTACCAAAAGTTTTACTGTGAATGTTGATGGAACTAAATTCAAATGACTAAAGTAAATCAATTCTGCTTTGTCCTTGTACACAATTTAATTTCATTCCAAACTCCATATCAAATTACACAAAATAGCAACGGAAAATTAAAAGCAGTATCATCCACTAAACAGTGCTTACATTATCTGCCACAGGGATCGATTTATGGTTATCAGCTAAGCTGCAGTGTGAAGACTTTTGGCCACCATATTTAGTACCACGATGTTTGAACAGATTATTATTTTATTTGGTAGGCAGGTGTTTAAAAGAAGCCAAGTAAATGAAAAGAAAAAAAAAAAAGTAGTTGTAGGGCACAGTTTGCCCTTTGTCTCCTGTACTTACATGAGTAGTAAAGAATTACTTTCCCAAAGTAAACAAGGGGCAGAAACTGACCCTTGTAATACAAGCAGAAGACTAGAAAAGACAAGCAGAAGAGAAAAAAGAGACTACCAAAATTTCAGCCAACTCTGAGATGATGCTATTGCTTAAAATGGTAATTAGAAAGTTAGAGCAGGTAAACTAAGACTGGATCATGGTAGATGTAATCTTTCTGCATATATTTAAATCAAAATTTAATTTAGTATAGCAATGATTTTTAAATTTGCCTATAAAAACCATTTTATAAAACAAAATGTGTTCAGAAACTAAATATACAAGCTGATAAGTAAATAACTATAGTTAATAACAGAAAGGCAAGAGTAGAGCATGAAGATTTAAATTGCTTTACTTCATGGAAGACTGGCATTCTAAAATCTAATTATCATTCCTCAATATGAATTCTTCAAGATGACATTAACATAAGGAATGTATTATATATGAATGAATCCAAACCAGACAGAATTCTAGACAAATGACCAGACTTCAAAACTATAATATAGAACCTCAGCCAGTCAAAAGCTATTCACGGATGTTCAATATTCTTGTACAAGCTCTATTGTGAAGCACACAATAGCCCGTTATCTCAGCCATCAGAAGGCAGCTGGTCAATAGATGTACAGTCAGCAATTGCCACATTTCTACACCTATATTTATTTAGATGAGATCAACGGATATGCCTCAATCATTTGACAGAACAGTGATAATGTCACAGTAAAATTCTAATCACATGGGCAATAACTCTTGTTCTGGAAAGTAAGCATCTCAGCTTTACTTCAGTATCTGTTTTTCCTTAAATGTGTTCTCTTTTCTTTTGTAAAGCAAATGTTGAGGTAGATTATAAATTCGTGTACTACTCTTAATCAGAGTGACAAATGCAGTTTGGAATGAATAAGATTTTGCTTTAATATTGTTGCTACAGCAAAAAAAAAATTTAGATATAGAAACTAATCACCATCAATAAAAACCTTGAGTAAAACTATGACCCACTTAAAATCTCCCACAAAATTCACACTAACAATAGCAAGGTCAGGATTTCACCCCATAACTTCCAATTCATAATGGGAGTAAAGGACATATTTGATACTAGATTTGTGAAGTCTAATGTATTAGAATGAGGTAAGCAAGGATTCTTCCTGTCCTCACATGGTAGCAGTAAAGAACAGCACCTATTTCACACATTTGCAGCACTTGCTACAGCTCCTCCTCTGCGCCAGGTCTCCACATCCCCCTCAGCCTGATCTGCGATCTGCAATCTAGTGCCAGGCCGAGGCGCGGTGCGGGCTCCCAGAGAGGAAGAAGAGGCTGCAGGGCTGCACAGCAGCAGACCATGGGATACGGGCAGTTAGGAGAAAGAGCAGCCTCACCTGCTTCCCAGAGCTGCAGTCTTTCCCCCCGCCCAACCATCACCTGACAAGTAAGTGCAACACTTCCATTAATTTGCCCAGTCTCTTTTTGAATCCAAGTAAACCTTCAACACCCACAGTACCTTATGGCACACAGCTCACAGCTGAACTTCATACTACAGGAAGCAGTATCTCCTTTTGTCAGTATTTAAGGTACCAACTGCCAGTATTCTTTAATTCTTACAGTCTTAGCTCTCTCTAGCTCTTAAACATAGTTCTTATATTAGAAGATAGAGTGAGTAGTATTGTCACCTTCTATGAGCCACTCATGACTTCAAAAGCTATGATAGCTCCCTCTCCATCTCCTTCAAAGATTAAAGATTATGGAAGAATAATTTATTTTACACTGGTTGATCACCTGACTCTTTTCTCTGCACTTTTTGCAGTTCTGCAATATCCTTGTTGAGACAGGAAATCATACATGCACACAGTGGCATAACATTTTTCTGCTTAGCACTGTATGTTTCCCTCACAATTCATAATATTCAATTCGCTCCTCTGACTAACCATTAAGCAGATGTTTTTAAGCTGTGCTTTCTTCTAATCACAGTATCTCATTCCTGTGCAATGATGGCCAACACAGACTGTATCACTGCATATGTATAGTTAGGAGTTTTTATAGCAGACAAGTTGCACAGTACTTCAGAATATATACAGGTTTCAGTGTTGCTTTGAAAAGTAGTTCAATTTCAACTGAAAGAAAGTAATATTGGGTAACAAAAAAAGCTCATGAGGATTTAAATTGTACAAGATCCTGAAGATTATGTACAAAACTTTCACAAAAAATCAGGTGTGACGAAAGAATATTTTTCCTATACATCTTTCGTAAGGTGTTTCCCCTCTTGAATATGAAAATCCATTGTTATTTTGCTACGTTAGTCTGGATGACGCAAACAAAGCTATATAACAATAGGACTCAACATGAATATATATCAAAAATAATCAAACTTGAAACTATATAGAAGGAAGTAGGAAGCATTTTTCTTGAAAAAAGGTTAAGATATTTACACATTACAAAATATTATCGTAAAACATTCTGATTGAACAGCAAGAAACAAAGTAAGCTATGCCAGAAAAGGACATACACACAAATTTCATTGTCTCTCACTCCTTACCCTGGTGCTGAAGGACATAACAGATGCTCTCTTGGCCACTGATATGGCACAAAAACAAAAATTAAAACAAGTCTGGAAATTGTGAGATATGTCACACTTGAATTTTCAAGATGATTTAAAACCAGCAATAGGGCTGCACATTCCTAGCATTAGAAATGGAAAAAAAAAATTAAGAAAGTGTAAGAGTATATAAGAAATGAAGGGTAAGAGTATAGAAGAGTCCAGAGCATCTCTGGCTTGTGAGAGATTTCATGCACATCAGACACAGGAAAACCAACTCACTTGTTAAAAGACCTGCTGCTAAAAGAGAGTTGTAGGGCTTCCATGCTGTGATGCGTAACTTAAATTGCTGGACAGACTTCCACATTTCCAGAGGAACCAATTACCCCTGCCTGGAAAATAGATACTGCTTTCCAACTTTCAGCAAGCCCAAACATTCACAAAATGTACAATTCCTTGGAAAACTGTCCAAATACACAGTAGAAAGGGATGGTAAAATAGTAGTATGTATAACTTAAAATTTGTCCTTAATGCCTGACTTGAAGAGAGTGTTTGACAAGAAAAAAAACAAAACAAAAAATCCCCACAAGTATACCTGACTGTCTGTAGCAACAAAGGTTTAAATCTTTAAACATATTGCCAGCTTTGCCTATGCAGGTAAAAACAGATTGGAATTTAGCAAGCCAGAGCATCTATACTGATTTATAGTACTTACTAAGAATTTTATGCATCTGTCAGTTTAATTTAAATATTTTGGATCATGTCAAGACCATTACCTGTATTCTTTTCCATTTTTTCCCCTACCCAAACATCTGACAAAAAAAATATTGCAAAAATCTATTATGTCTGTGCATACTTTTAAAAGTGGAAATTCAGAGATTTAGAAGCTCATACGGTAGAGATCTAAAAAGATTCTAGAAAGCTTCACTTCCGAACTAGCGAAGGAAAGTACAGCCAAAACACGGCTGCAGAGCAAAAATCTTTGTCTTGTGCTTTATGCTATACGTCAAAGTGCACTCTGGTGCAATATAAAAAGAGCAGTGCAAAACATCAAAAGAATTAGCATCCTCTTCCTAATTTTCAGTTTGACAGATCATACAGCTTCTGTCTATGCAGAAAATGCAAACCATTAAATCTATCTTGTTATTCCTCACAAAAGTTTTTTACTCAGAAGAATACAGACTCAAAGAATTGAATTTAATCTGAGACTAGACCTATAGTTACAGTAATTAGGCCTGACTCTTTCATCATAGCTTCAGCTTCTGGAGATAAACCTGTGTCTGTCTTGACATCTGGCACACAAAAGTACAGGGGTTTCCTCACATAGCCAAAGTAGAGGCTTGAGACACCTGTAAACTAAAAGTGCACTACTCAGATACAGTTTTTATTAAAAGGGGCAGATAAAAGACCTGTGCAGTTGCATGTACAAGGTATCCAAGTAACAAAAAACTGTAAGATAAAGAACTAGATACATGCAAAAATTATAGACAGGCAGGACATCCTGCCAAACACACAAGAAAGATGACTGGCAAAACCAAAAATAAGCAGTATCAAGAGCAGCTGAGATTCCTCTTTTAGGAGGAAAACAAGAAACAGAAAACACCAGCAACAACTCAGAAAAGAAGAACGAAAGGAGCCTCTTTCAGTTTCCACCTTCTCTCATTAAAGAGCTCTCAAGCCTGATCCTGATCACTTTGAACCCAGTGACTACAGGGACCATCCAGGAACAAAGCCATCAGAGCTAACTATGCAGCATCAGCTCCATGACATTTTACACTCAGAACTAATTTAAAATAGAAGTGTTAAAGATGAGGAGCTTTGTATGTGTAGTGAATATGTAGCGATAATGACTAATTATGTCTAAGAACTAACTGTTCACATGAAGTGTGCAGGTAATAAGTTTAATACAGGTTTTTTTGTTTTGTTTTGTTTTTTAAAGTTTAAAACTGGCCTGTTTTATTACCCTTCTAAAAACTCTCAAAGCAATCTCTAATTCCATGACATAAAAATACATACATAAACACACACACACACACACACACACACACACATATTTAAGTCTTCTAAGCACTCAATATTTAAATCTCAGAACTATACAGAACAATCCTGACCAACATACATTTAAATGATGCAGCATAGTAAAGAAAGAGCCATTGCAGAAAACACTTCCAAGTGCTGCAAAAACAGACAATTTTTGAAGAAAAATACTTTGCAATTCAAATACAAGAAACAGTGTAAGTAGAATTTAAAACTATTCTTCTCTCACAGTATTTGAACAAACTATGTATTCCTAACCACTTGTTAGTTTTCAAACAAAAATCTAATAGCAACCACCTTCTTTGTATGTGCAAAGCTGAAGTTAGCATGTTCCCTTAAAGTCCAGAGCTACATTGTTTTTAAGTAAAAATATAATCATTAGGAAAACAAGATCACCTCTTCTGCCCCCAAATTTTCCACAGCAATATTTAAATTACATAATCACAAAAGTCTCATATATACCACTTAAAAATTTGTTCAGAGCACTATTCAGAAACCACAAAAGCAATATTCATATTTAAGATAACTTTCATAACGTCCAAGAGTACTGCCAAACAAGTTTTCAAAAACACCTGTTGACTTTATACATGCACCAACCCTGCCTACAGTCCATCTTGGATTTGGTTCACAAGAAAACACTCTCATGCAGTACAGAATTTTGCTGGCTCAGGTAAGGGAGAAAAGGGAGTGGAGCCAATTCAGCTGAATAGGCAACATCATTACCATCCTTCCACCTTGCTCACTTAAAGGTCAAAGTATACAGGGGCTTAGGTAGTGGGGAAAGGATATTGAGCTCAGAAACCCAGACTGATCTAGAAGACTACTGATTTGGTTCCTAATCCAAGAGTTAACATACATAACTATGGTTAGAAGACAGTGAACAGTGATGGCGTAACGTGTTTGCAGGCACCAATACAGTTTTTGTTGTTGGTGGTGGTGTTTTTATTTTTATTAAAGCAAGACAGACTAGATTGGGCCAATCAAATCACAAAACAATGTAAGGTAGAAAGGACCTTTGGAGGTCTCCAGTCTAACCCGCTGCTCAAAGCAGTCCCATTAGAGCAAGTTGCTCAGGGCTGTGTCTGGTCAATTTTCAAATATCTCCAAGGATGGAGCTCTACAGGCTCTCCAGGCCCCTGTTTCAGAGACTGCTCACTCTTCTCACAGGGAAAAAAAATGTTTTCCTTATATCAGGTTGGAATTTCCCATCTTCCAGCCTGCATTCATTGCCTCTTGTCCTTCTCACTGTGCGCTGCATATAAAAGTCCGGCTTCATCTTCTCTACATTCTCCTATTAGGTAGTTACAGGCAGCAATAAAAGATTCCTCCAAGACATCTTTTCTGGGCCTGGATGAAGCCAGGATTCTCAGCCTCTCCTCATATGCCATGTGCACCAGCCCCCTGACCATCATGGTGTATATCCACTGGGCTGGCCCTGTGACGTCAGTGTCCTTCTTGCACTGGGAAGCCCAGAACTAGGCACAGTACTCCCCTCCACCAAAAAAACAAACAAACAAAACCCAAAAACAAACACCACCACCACCACACAAAATCACCACACTCTGCAAAAGCAGTATTCTTTCCCTGCTTACTGAAGAACAGTAAAATACAGCATGAACAGTGAGCTCGAAGAGATATACCACAGTCACATCATCAAAAAAATTAGAAAAGTATTCTAGTACCAGCAGTAGCCATGGTCACTATTTCTGCAAGACATGGTCTTACATACTTTACTATTTGTTTGCGTTTTCCTTCTCCACTATGTTATAGTTCCCTTGAAAACTTATTAAAGCCTTTTAGACTATGTTTATTATCTGTAAAAATTTAGTCTTTCTAGGACAAGATAAAAAAAGCTACCAAGAAACACATGCGAGTATTGTTTATACATGACTTTTCTTAAGTCCCTTAGCACTGAATATAAAATAAAAAAGTAGTTATGCGGCATACACACTAAAATATAAGTGTCTAGCAAGAGAAAGCAATTCTTTTAAGATGCAAATAGCTGAATTTCTTTCCTATAAAAGAACATAACACTGTCACAAGTACTGTGGACTCAATTTTTCTCTCAGAAGTACTTATGTGGAGCTTCAGGTGATTCTGTGGGTAACTTTATTCCCTCCTCTAACGGGAGCAATTGTTCAAAATAATTTCCTAGATAAGAGAAAGAGCGATAGAAGGAGGTGCTTTAGTAATCATTTTTTCCTTATTAAAAGTCATTTTATTATCTGCAATATCAATTTATAATATTAAAGTGATTTAAAGGCTAGATTTGCTTCCCCTCACATATTTTTCATCTTCCACCAGCAACTCTCTTGGTGATAGATCTACACAGACGTACAGTCCTGAAATAGACTGCTCACATTTATTTATTTGTAGTGCTTCTCATAACACTGAATACCTTCCAAACTCTAACGAGCTAATCATCGCTACATTCCTGTGATGTATATTTATATTTTAGACCCTAATGATTTTTTTTTCCTCACTGTAAGGTAGACAACTGCACTTGAAATTTTGAAAGTGAGAACAATTCTATGCAATTCCATTTCATATATACAGCGAGGACGGTTGTGAAGAGGCCTGGTTTTCAGAAAGTTGAGTATCAATTTTTAATAATTTTGTCAAAGTCCTCGCTGGACACCCAAAAAATCCAAGCACACTAACTGCATCTGAAAAAGAAAGCTTATACAATTTGCCCAGGGTCAAGAAGAAATATGGATCATCAATGGGAACAGAAAGCATTTTTCTTAACTCTTTCTCACCGTTCTACCAACAAGTCCGTTCTTCCTTCCATGAATCATGTGCTTCAGGTACTCTGCTCTAAAAACCTATTCTTCTCCAGTTCTGTTATTTATAACAAATACACATAAAACTACCGCCATTACGATCTCTCAAGCTTAGAAAGAGGAATTAAAAACACAGTCAAAACTATTTGACTCAAATTGCTCTACATAAGAAACTAAAGAATCAGCTTATAACACCACTTGGAAAAACAGCAACAACAATTCTTTCAAGGTCATGGAGGGAAAGTAAATGACTTTGGCTCTGTTTAAAGCTAGCAGCTTTAACAGGAATTTTTCAGAACATTTTTAAAGTCTTAATCCAAAGGTTTTATTTATACAATATTTCTCTCATTAGCCCAAACTCATGATCTGCAGGAGAAAGAAAAAAAAAAAAAAAAGAAAAAAAAAAAGAAACAGAAGTTGTGCCCACACAACACAGGAGATATAACGCATCTCTCAGAAGCAGCATGCTGCTGCCACACAGTCTTCAGGTCAGGAATATGTTACCACCACTTCTGACACCCCAGTTCTTTCCATGAGATTTCTTCAAATTACATTGATTTTTTCAGGTATGGGACATCCATACACTAATCGTGCGGACATCCTCTGCTTTGAGCTAGCCAGGGGACCCAAGGCAGTGTGGCTGCAGCAGCTAACTGCCCAAGTATGTATTAAGCTGTCATGAGAAGGCTTGGTACATTCCAAGCTCTCTTGCTGCATCCACATTAATATTATCAGCCACACTACTAGTTCAAAGGTAGGTGGAGATGTCTTCATGAATTGCAGCCACAAACTGACTACAGCACAGATAAGCTTAAACTTCCTGGTTATAGTAAAAATGACTTGAAAGTCTAGCATAAGGTAAAATCATATTTAAAACCATTCTCCTATTAATCTTCCTGGCAGAGGACTGCCCATGCAAAGGAAACTTTTGCTGACCTTTTCATCGTTAACCCTATCAAATAAGACTGGGGGTGAACCACATATCATGGGTTCTCATTACTAACAACAATCAGAAGTAGATTTTGTACCATGCATTTTGGCTTGTAATAGTTTCATTACCATCAATTAAGCAGATAATAGTAAGACTTCAAGAAATAAAACTGTTAAGAGTGCATTCTGTGTACAGTGTTAATACTAGCGGAAAACAATTCACCATAACAGATTAACAGCCTGATTCAACACTAATCAAACATTTACAAACGTGAAGATATATAAACTCTCCTCAGAAGCTCCAGACAAAGACTGATGACAAAATAAAAAATAACTGTTTCTCAAAAGGCTTTTCTAATGTAAGGTTCTGCTCTGTGTTAAAATCTTCTCAGAAATATTACACTTGCACAAATTTCCAAGGGTATGCATTTTGATGTGCAGGTCTATCTCTAAGCATATACTCTTATTAAGTTAGCAAATTAAGAGAAAGAAGTAGTCTCAGACATCTCAGTCTTAAACCAAAGTGCTTAAGCAAGTTAGTAATGAAAAATATTTCTACCAGAGGAGCTATATTTTAGTTCTTGAAAACTGGAAATTGTACACCATTTCCTTTTACAATATCTCATTTAGTCTTTAAAAACACTAACTTCACATTAAGAAAAGAATAAATGTAATATCTTATTGAATGTTGACATGAGACTTCAACACATCAGTAAAAAATTTGCCAGTTTGGAAAAAATTATACCATAATCTTTGTTAAAGTATTCTTCTACTTATAACAATTTTTAAGTGTGTCACATCTGTTTTCTTCAAACTTCTCAGAATGTCACACCATCTCAGGATGGTCTAACACTTTCTCACTAATTTCCCCTCAATCCATATTTGGATATGAAATCTCTTTCAAAACAAGCAATGCTCTGTAAGTCACCCATTACAATAGTACTTTGTTATTTTCACTCTCAGAAATCCTCATAGAGTATAGGAAATCTACTCCTAGCCAGTCACAGCAGTTTTACATAAAATACACTGCCACAGCATAGAATTTTGCCATTTAATCTAGCAGATTTTAGGAAATGCACACATTTCACAAATAGAAAAAAAAATTAAAGAAATTCATTATGGATAGACTTCAGGTTCTTAACACTAATGGTTATCCCGTGGAAGCCACAAAATCATTCTTGGACTTTGATTTCAGATATCTTATAAATGCTGATTTTCCATAAAAGCAGGAATGAGCAGATAAAGCACATCAAAATTAGTTATTGCATTTAACTTTTTATAATAGCATTGAACACGCAATCAGAAACAGGAATACCACACACAAAGCTATTAAAATAAATACTATTTCCTGTTCTTTAAAACACATGCTCCCTAACCATTCCCAGATATCATCTTTCTTTAAGAACTGAGCATGCCGGCAGACTGCAGTGAAACATCCAGACGTATCACTGCCAAATCAGCCTTCTCATGCAAGCACTCAACTTCAAGATGGACCTCAGCCCAAAATTCATTTACAGTGTAGAGGGCCAAATGCCTTTTTACAAGAAGTGCTAGAGCTTATATTATTGGCCATATTCACCATATAGTTTTCTAGTGTAGCTGAGTCTGGTAGCATCAATCTGTACTCCCTACAGCACATAAGCACATGTAAGCACATAAGTATCCACCCTGGATGACCTACAAGTACTTGCTAGATCTAGAAGCAAGCGCCCCATTCCTACAGACAACTAATGCAGTAGGAATCATGCTGGATTAAAATGTGGTTAGTTAGGGACGCACACGAAAGTAAATTAATAGCAATATAGCAATAACCTCTGATGCATATTCCTATGTGTGCATCAGTCCATGTGGCTGCTGAACAAGAAAACAGTACAGAATCTAACTGTGGCCTCAAATGATATTTGACTGCAGTCTCTCAGTAGAAAACAGAAACCTAGAAAAGTAGGAATGGTGAAGCTACTATTTCTCCTCTCTTTGGTAGTTTTTTCTTCTTTTATGTCATTTTCACAGGACAGACTTGTCAAAAAAACTAAGACTTTCCACTTTTTTTTTTTTAAATGGCTCTAAGTAGGTGGCTTCCCTGCTTTAACTGAATCACAGGGAGTGGCATCTCTGACCATAACCAGTTCCTGTTCCTTGATTTTTTCTTCTCAATTAAAATTCAAAATGAAATACAAAATCCAACCACTTCTTCCATTCAGCTACTACATGGCTTTTTAGGAGTTTTTTATAGAAGGGTTTTGACTTTTTTTTTTTTTAAATCAAGGCATACTTTTAAAGCTGTCTAGTTTTACATTGGTATATATCCCCGCTCAGAGAAAGTTTTCACAAAATGATTAGACTTCATGAAAAGAAGTTCTTAACTAAACAAAATTGGAGTGGCTTATTTTTTCTTTTAAAGTATTAATATGTTTAACTAACTTGAATGGAACCGTTGAAATTTTTCATATAGCCATGCTTAGTTCGTACTCCCTTTCTTATAGCTCAATGGAATGATAAATTTGATTTTGAATTGCAATCAAATTACAACAAAGCAAACCTTCCAAGAAGAAATCCTCTGTCAGCATAACAATGGTTTTGAACATTTTCTGAGCATTTGATACAAGTTTACTGCATTCTATTAAAAATATGAAAGGTATGTGATCCTTTAGCTTAAGATGTCCAATGATGTAATTAATTTAACCTTTTCATATGGACTCATATAGTAGTCCCAAAATACACAGGGACAGTATAAAAGCTTAAACTGAGACATAACTAGGAAAAAAATGAAAAGATATGAATATGTATATGACTATGAGAAGAAACATATTATATTTCCATAATAACAGCTTTCTACTTTATTTTAAAAAATTAAATATAATTTTAACTAGTTCAACAAATGTAAAGAAAATTTCTGATGAAAATGTGGACTTGCTAAAATTAGACACTGTTGAAAAGTATTAAAGATAGATCAACAATACAAAAGAACAGTTAAATTTGTACCTTTAAATTAGATTATACAATTTAGACACCAAGATATATCTGCCATTGGTTAATGGTATTTAATAGTAAGATATCATTTACCAGCGTAATAACTTTCAGACTTACTAGAAAGGCATTTTCATTAAAAGGATGTGTCTTTAAAAACCATCTGTGTTCCCTCACATATCATGTGATCGCTGACCTTTAAAAATACTGGATGGTGCAAAAATGATTTGACAGTGGAAGCTGGTCTGTGAGATGCTGGCATGTTAAAACTTATACCAGAGACTTTAATAGGATAGGCACACAATTGACTAGTGGACTTTAAAAAGAGAATAGCACTGAGCTCCTAATCACCAGCATCATTAGCTTTATCTTTAAAATTTATCTGCAGAAAAATACAATTTCACCAGTCATATAGAATTTCTTTTACATGCAATAGTTTAGACTCAGATAGCCCTAAAGAAAGGCCAGGTAACATTTATGATGTGTGGAAGGGTTTGGCTTTTTTTTCCCCCAGGGCCTTCAATCTTGAATAATTTTTCTCCTCAGTGGGTACAATAAGAGCCAATTAAAAAAAGGAAGATAGACTAGAAAATAGCACATATACCAACTGTAATGCTACTAACTTAGAAAAACGTTTGTAGCAGTCTAAATTACAAACATGAATACACAATTTAGAAATATGGAAGAAAAACACTTCCGATTCCATTAAAAATTGACTTTTACAGTATATTATGACAGTCAAAAAATATTTTTGTATAATATACTGATTTTTCAGACAGTTCATAGCTTTGAGACTGTACAAAGACAAAATATTACAAACAGAATGCTAAGGGTGTAGAAAAAAAGTAGCAAGTATAACTTGCAACATATACCACAGTAATTTTTCCTGCTACCATCTCTTCTACTTGATCAACATCTGTATTTTATGTTTATACTTTACACCAGCTTGTAAAATCATCATGGAATTTGGCTCACTATTTTTAAGCTTGTTACCAGAGAGAGTTCACATCATTTAAATTTCACACATTATTATCTCATCTTTCCCTCTGTTTTTCAATGTCATATTGCTCTGTATATACTCACACATATTGTCAATGTGCTTCTTTTTTGCGTATATGAAAGCATATGCAGATACAGATCACGACATCTTTACTGACCTCATTAGACATTATAGCTAGATAAACGTCTACTCATACTGCAGTCGTACCTTCATTTTGCTTTCTTTTTTTTGGAGTGCATTGAAAACTCCCCCAGAACATTAGCATTGCTGCATCTCAAGTTCCCATTTCTCTCATCTGCAGGCATACTACTTCCATTAGTTTGTTTGACCCTGCTGGTAAAAGTCACATGCTACCCACATGGCTTTAAAACCAAAACGTGCTAATCCTCTGATTAGTCCCGGTTATTGAGCCTTCCCAATTGTCTATCTTTCCTTTGCTGAATTTACTCTTCTGCAGGTAGAAAACAGGAGAACAGTAAGGAGGATAGCACTCCCATTTAGGGACAGCCACATCCCTTGGGCCAGCCACAATCACAGCCGGTAGCCAGTGTACTCGTGGAGCTTAACTGCCATACGTGGTGACTACATGAGTTCTCCCCAAAGCACATTGAAAATGGTTTTTTTCCTCTCTAAAAATTATAAGCTTTTTCCTCCCACAGGTTTAACCATAAGCTCCAAGAGAGCTACGGAGGTTTAAGATACCTCTTAATTTTTATGGACTAACATTCATACAGTTCTCAGCTTAGGTACTTTCCATTCTCTAAAAAGCTATTTCTAGCACACATTAAGTCAAACTGTGCACTGGGGGTTGGGGAGGAGTAGTTCTAGCTGACTCCAGCTTATCCTACTTTTACATACCATGACATACATACATTTCACATATCGTGACTATACATAAATTATAAAAAGTTCTTCAAAATCTGGGACAGATTTCTAGACTTCATTTCTTGAGATCATCCTCATATTCTCATAGCTATCTGCTAACCTAAAAATATATATTAGTCATTTTTGTCAGTAAACCTTCAAAATTCCAACACCTGGACAAATTTCAAATGTTAGTTATGTACTTGAGGATATTAACATGAAACACTTGACTAGCTTTAAGTACCACTTCAGTCAATACTATTTCTTTATGAAATGCTGTGAAATGCTGTTTTTATTGTTAATACTTGTCAGAAGAAGAGTTTCTCAGATTTGTACATTCATATATGTACATCAGATATAATAAAAGTTATGTTCTACATGCTGCTGGACAAGTCTGTCATCAATAAAGAGTTAATTTTAATAAAAAAGAGTTTATTTGAATATCTGGTTTTAAAGTGATTTATAACAATAGGCAGTGAAACAAATCACTGCAAAGTAAGAGAAAAGGTGAAAATAAATTGAAAAAAGGAAAATCATACTTCATTCAGAATCTCACATTTATGAACGTGTTCTACCCTAAGACTGAATTTCAAGAATGATACAATAACAACTATGCAATCTGCCTGCACTGCAAAAATCATGCATATTTAAGCATGTTTACATAACATAACACTTATCTGATACAAGTCTATGAATAAAAAAAGGGTAAAAAAAAAAATCAAGAGATCCCAGAAATTATCAATGAGAGGGCTAGTAGACAGCACAATACCCAGATTCCAAACTATCCCATAGATTTTTCTTCTTCATTAGCATGTTTTTTCTCAACATTGCAGAACTGCAATCCATCACTATGATCTCTATTTAGCAATGGAAATTCAGCATGTTACATACATAAAGGATGTAATAACATCCTTAATTCATATATAATTTCTTTCAATATGAAGTATTAACAGCGCGAGGGGGGATTATCTTCATAATCAAACTCTGGTTTGATACTGTTAAATAAAATAAATATTCTTTAGCCCTTGCCATTTGAGTAGGCTAAATATATGGTTCTAGTTAAGAATCATATGAAATCATTCATTGTTCAGACTTTTATATGGCTCAGAAAAGACAAGTCTTTCTAAAAGAAAGTATTTACACAAATAAATAGTTGATGAGAACCACATACAGGTCTGCCTGCACTAAATTCTTTTGTATTGATAGAATGTCCAACTTCACTTTATCAAAGATTAATAAATTTAATAGACACTTTATAAAAGTTTGACATGCTTTGATTTGAGAGATACAATACATACATTAAAACATATAGAAAACGAAATTTATTCTTACCAAGATGACTTGGAAAAGAACAGGAACAAGGTGGTTTTCTTCAACAAAGCTGTAAAAACATATTTTAAAAAAATTATTTTAAGAGAATGTTGAATTCTTATTTAACATACTAAACTCGCAAAAGAAGCAGAGCAGCACAAAAGCTGTTGCTAAAATCCATGACCCAGAACCTCAGCTTTTGACTAGCTCTCAAAAAATGAGCTCTACTTCAGCAATTAAGTACAGACAGCAATGTAATGCTGCTTTGGAAATTATATCTAGGTCTGCTTCACTGATGTGATGCAAGTGAATGGAACAGTAAGTAAATTAATATTTTTTAAATGGCAGAAATTAATTAAAATTCAGAAACACAATACTATTTTGACTATGAAACAGTCAACACAGCACAAAACAATTTGAACTAATAGACCCACAAAGCACACAGTGAATTTATAAATATGCTGTGTTTTCCTTTTTAATGTATGTTCTATTAACTACCTTCTTGGTTTTAACATATTAATATATGACACACTTCCAGCCACTTCTCTTAAAAGTTCTCAGGAGTGGTTACCTGAAATAACTTAGCCATATTTTCCCACTAAAATCAGACACATACCTTCACATATAAAAGAAAGAAGAATATTCTCAAAAACAATACTACTTCAAATTTAGGCACTTTTTCTATTCTTAAATCTCAAAAAGCTTTATATTTTTTAATAAAGTGCATGTCACACACTATGATGACAAACTGAATTATATCATCACATACTCTATCAGAACCCTAATTAATCATACTTGCTAAAAAAACCCTTATGCTAAGGAAGCATAATAAAGAAAGACGGACATCCTTTTCGATAGAACAGCCATACTTATGAAGAACTGAGAATTATTTACAAGTCATATGTGCTTTCTTATTCCACATTATTTTGCTATTTCTCTACTTACTGCATTCACTGAAATATAATAACATTGACCATATGGAATCTACACAAAGGCTTTGCCTGATTTTATTTCTAGGATAAGAAGATTTACTAGGCTGGACAGCACTGGCAGATGCACTAGAAACAAGTAAAATGCATCCATTAACCATTTCAAAACATAACAATGTAATTGTATGCACCTATACGAACATGTTTAACATAGCTTGCTAAGCCAAATGCAGTCAATTTTTCTTACATACTTGAATGTGGAAAAAACCCCACAAGTTATACCTAACAATATAACATATTCTGAAAGAGCAAAGGATTATTCTAGAAAACAGAAGTATTACGCCCAAGAATCCTGAATTTAAAAACAAATTTTGGTTCTAATGAAGTTGAAGAGAAAAAACACCCTCCTGCCAGGGAAGCCCCAGCAAGTTGCCTACATAGGTTAGGGTAACTTGAAGCTGATCTTCTCCAAGGCACCTGTCAACACCCAAGCAAACTTTTATGGCAACATGAACCCAGTCAGGTCATAAGAGTGTCCCAGGACAGCAGATAGGAAGAAGAGTTGTTATGATAGTTTAGTGCTACCTGAAAATCTTCTCTACAAGAAGGTCATTTTCCATGGCCAAATCTACCAGTTTAATTAAAAGCTTAGACCATGCCCATAATACAGAATTTGCTGAAGCAGGTATATCAATCCTAGATGTAAAAAATATCATTTTAAACACCACAGATCCCCCCCAAAAAGCAACTAATGTAGTAGCAAACATGTTGACAAAACTCAGATTTGTCAGTATAAACTTCTTATGCTTGAGGCATATTCTAATTATTTCAGCTGAGAAAAGCTGCTTACTTTGCTATGTAAGCAACATTTAATCCAAGAACAAATTGTCAGTAAAGTACAATAGAATACCAAGAATAACTAAGGACTCTCAGGTTAGGCAAAACTTCGAAAAACTCTTTTGTGGCAAAGAACACCACAATTGGTTTCAAAAACTGTAAGCAGTCTTGTTTGTTACAGAGTTACAAAGTCACCTATATTTTCTGCTGAGATAAGCTAAGACAAACCCATAGCCAACTTGGCCATCCTTAAAGGTCATCTGCAAACCTTTATGATTCAAGCAAGAAATAGCTGCAGCCTTTGAAGAAAATTATGCATATAACTTAGCTGAAGTAATAAGTCACAAGACATGTATTAAGATATTTCTGTAACAAAGCTTAAATCTATCTCACTTATCCCAACTTTGCGTACACGTGCAAGAGAGAAAGTGACATTATCACATTCTCCGTTGCTACATGACATTTAGAGTTTTAGAAGGAAAAGCCTAAAAGCTGAGGAAAGAGGAGTTAAGCTACTGAATTCATTTCATAGAATGGCCGTATTCTAAAATAAGAGCAGCTTTATACTCCATAAACTTTTTTTTTTTTTTTTTTTTAGGTCCTATCACATGCTTGGAAAATATACACAATCATAATCATACAAGTAAATTATTATTCTAAATATCAAAGTACTCACAGTTTTTTTTCCTCATTCAAATCTATACCCATATAATCGACAGTGGCTCAAAGTAACTGATCATCTGGGGGTTTTTTTGTTTTTTGTTTTTTGGTTTTTTTAAATAAAGACTCACATCAGTATGATCTGAATATTTACCATTTTTCAGAATGAGATGAAGCCTCTGCTTTTGCTTTCAAAAAGTGTGCAAGATCTACTTTTCTTAAGTTGCCTTGCTGCAAAATGCAAGCCTAGTGAGGGACAGAGAATACAAAAAAAAGCCCTTTGTTACAGGCAAGATTTCTGAAAAATCCCAGGCACCTACATTTCCTACCGATGTTAAAAGGCCTTACAACATGACTTCTGGTCTAAAGTTTAAGCTCTTTTTCTCAGCACTTGCCTGCAAAAGGCAGTGCCTTATATGAGAACGTGAATTTATATTGCATTGCACTGACTTCTCACACGAATAACTCTGCTGCACGCTGATGAAGGTGGTATTGAGGAGACAGCATAAGACTAACTTCTTACTTATTGGGCATGAAGAATATCTGCACATTGTTCCCTATGCAGAATTCCTTTTCTGTTGAAAAAGTGATGGGATGAATATTTCAGTTGCAGGTGTTCGACCTGGCTAATATATAAAGCTAGAAAAAAATATACAGTGCGATCAACACAACTTCCCATCTTGTGTCACTTGCAAAACAATTAAATAAGGCCACTACTTTATTTTTATAAATAAAAGTCTAGCAGTGACGTCTTTGTAACTGAACATTTTAATAAGTTCTCTCCTCAAATACAAGACACACTGCATTTTTCCTCCCTTATAGGTATGATTTACATGCATCCAAATCAGTGGCATGTAATACAGTGGCAGGTAGTCCCTAGCCAAAGAAAACATGTCAAATTTCTACCATAAAAATGCAGAGCTCACTAAAACAAAAAAAAAAAAAAAAAAACAAACAAACCCACAGAGTCCAACACAGACAAAGAATTTGATTTTGACCCCTGACAAGCTGACAAACGTCTGACAAACGGCTTAAGAATTCATGCTCTTTATATTATGTTGCATTGCAGTCTGTTGTTGTTCACACCTGGACTTTTGTTCTGGATCTTTCACTAAAAAAAAAACAAACAAACAAAAAAAACCAACCCAAAAAATAGGACACAAGTGTGCAAATGTTTTCATTGTCAAATTGAAAAACTGGAATAAAGGTTGGAAAATTAACACACAGTCAAAATGCAGAATTCTAAACAACAGATGCTTACTCAGTAAAGTTATTTGTGAACATTATTTGAGACGTAATTCGTGTAGAACAGGAATAATTCAAGAACCACAATTTTGTGATGAATCTCTAGCTGTATCACTGCTTGAGATTTGACAGGACATATTGTTTGTATTAAGACCCAGACTTTAGATTTTGGCATATAAAGTCACATATTGTTTGACAGTGTAAATATGACAAGTAAAAGGATGAAGCTTGTATGACTACACTACAATATTAAAATGGAATCTAAAATGATAAAATGGAGAAAGGGTTTTCAATTTGCCAAAAAAGGACCTTATCACAAAATGCAATCAAAATTCTAATACTGAAATTAATATATTTCTCAAGGAAGTTTTTCTAATGTAATATATTACAGGAATTTGGACTAATTAAGGATCATGAAAGTTTGAGTGCCAATGGGCAACAAACTCATGACCTTGTGCCACTTCAGTAGCATGATAGAAAGTTGGGATAAGTGGTCAACCAGTAACTCCTCCAACTCAATCTGATAGGGCAAGTAAATTCATGGATATGAATTTTTAAGTTTAGAACATGAAAAAATCTGTATTCAGCATTATGACCACGTGCTTCAGAAAAGAACTACTACTAGAAGGCAAAATACAAATTTTGCAGACTATCATTCCACAAAATTCATTCTGTTCTGAATAACATATTTCTGTCATGTAGGCAAATTAACACAAGACAAGTAGAATCTTCCTAACATATCAGAATGCAGATATATAATTTTAAAAACAAACAACAGGATTACATTGAAAGCAAATGAATTCATTCAGTTCATCTTAGACTCTCACAGCTCCTTCTCTTATTCCAGCAAACTAGGCCTCTTTTTTGCAACAATAAGGGGATGTTTTTGAGAGTCTGCCTAGCTGTTAGAAAACAAACTTTTCTGGTTCTCCAAAAATTACTACTAGAATTATGAAACTTTGCCTCATATGTGCCTAGTGGGAAACAGAAAATTAAAACTCCTTCAAACACACACATATAAAATTGTAAATTGTATTCATTGTAAAATTATGTAACTAATTTGTAAATGTTTGGAGATAAATGATAAGAAGCATCTTCACAATTTCACTCTAGCAGATACTGAAGCCACCTTTTCTTGTGCAACAATTCTGACCAATTGATCACCAACATTATTCTGAAATAACAGTGATCCTAGATTTCTTTTTGTGGGGTGTATGGGGGGAGTAAAACCTGAATACTAAGAAGAAAAAAAAAATTTTTGTCATTGACCATAAACAGAGGGAAGTATGAGGACAAAGCAAAAGGAATGCTTATTAAAGACTATAGACAATATCCACCAGTACATTGAGAAAGCTGGTCTAAAGATCATGTCCCTTGCAGAATTTATGATTGGTATAAAATGACCACACAGAAAATACGAAATATTCTCATTGTTGGCAATGACAGCAAGAGAGGGACAGCAAGAGAGGGACAGCAAGAGAGGGACAGCAAGAGAGGGACAGCAAGAGAGGGACAGCAAGAGAGGGACAGCAAGAGAGGGACAGCAAGAGAGGGACAGCAAGAGAGGGACAGCAAGAGAGGGACAGCAAGAAGGACTGCATGATATTGAGCGACTGAAAAATAGAAGAGAAACTCAGTGTAAAGTGAAGAACTTGAATAGAAAGCAATCCTAGCTTTGTATAAGTAGTAGTGAACTCAACTGTTCTTCTTCAGGAACAAAGAGCTCTGGGAAATAAATGATAGTTCTATAAAGACAATGTTTAATAGCAGTTAAAAAACAAGTCAAATATTATGAATCATGTCATTGCATAAATCTATAGTGCACCAGCATCTTGAGTACTGCAGTTCTAGTCCAATACCCCTATCTCAGAAATGATACAGTACAACTAGAAAAAGTACAGAGAAAGGCCAAAAGGTTGATCAAAGGAAGAGTTTCCGTAAAGGAAAAGACTAAGATAAGGCTAAAAATACTAGGACTGCACAGACTGGAAAAACTAAGGGAGAAAATACAGTAGATATTTATGAAGTAGTGGGTTGCTTGCAAATAACGAACAGAATTCTTTGTTTGCCATCTCTTCCAGTGTAAGAACTTGAAGGCATCAAATTAAGCTAGCAAGTACCAGATTAAACTTTCAGTATTCATAGCTATTCCTTAGCATAAGTGAACTGCGTATAAAGAATAATCATCTTCAAGTTTTTTGGGTTTTTTTTTTTTTGGGGGGGGGGGATCTTTCAAATATCCTCTTGAATCCACATAAATTACATGAAAATGATTCCTCAGTTGCTATTACCTACAAAAGCACCATGTCTTCTGAAACACAACTCATGGGAGGCTGAGAAAGTCTAGGAAAAATATCACTGTATGCTTGCCTTCTCCCTACCACCTTCTCTTGGCACCTACTGTTGAACACAACATACTGGACTGGATAGGACTACAGATTTGTCTCCTGCTAAACAGAAGGTTGTGGCATTACTGAATCCACTAACTCCAACAGTAGCACCCTAATAAGTTGACTCTTCTTCATTGTCAGCTTGCTTTTTTCTTTTTTTTCCTCTTTTTTTTTTTTAATTCTTACATTCACAACAGCAAAAATTCACCGTTGAAAGTAAAAACAACCAGGAACGAATGATATTTTATCTTTCTGTTTAATGTTTTATCTTAAAAGACCAAATGTGAAGCTTACAGTTTGACATTTTTCAGTAACTGACTTAACAATAGTAACATCAAATAGCAGTTTCATTTTTTAAAACTTCGTTGTTCAGTAATTGATCAGCAACCCCAAGAAGAAATGAAACAACAGGATATAAAGTTAATAGCTAATTTCTTTACTAAAGGGAAACTATTAGAGAATGTAACACTAAGAAGGAGTTGTGTTTTACATTAAAAACAGTAATTAGCATTACGGTCAGTACATGACTAGACTGTGAGAACTCACTTGTAATAATGAACTTTGACCATCCTGTTTGATATGAATTACAATGATGTGCAACTTGACAACAGTGCTATTAGCTGACACTTAACTTGCCCATAAACCGGCTCTTTAAATGTTAAGTATTCCTGCTTGCTGTGATGCAATAAAACAGCACACATGCCAATCTAATATCAAGTAATATAACTAATAACAAAAGACCCTATGAATTCTTTGCTACTTTATAACAGCATTATCTCACTAACAAGAAAACCAGGGCTTATGTGGCTCAATTTTCATAGCTGTGAAACCAGTATAATAGGAATCAGGTCCAAAATGCACATAAATAGCCCAAAAGCTCTAACAAAACTGTGTCATCCTCTTACAATTTCTCTCAATCCATCTACAGTGTGATTTTCCCACTAACTGTGTACACATCTAAAATATAATTCTGAGTTCAGCTGGACTAAACCCTATAGGCTTACCCCTTACCAAAAGTACTCCGTACTACTTTAATCATATTCACTACAAGAAACAAGAAAACGTATAAAAAACAGTAAAAAAAAGAATTAATTTAGAAGCAAATAGAATTAAGTTAGCACTGCAACCTTAAACTAGAAAATAAAGTGACTAACGATCAATATAAAGTACATTTAAAGCAATTAACATAAGCACATATTAATCAGTTCACCAGGAAAGGAAAGCACTGAAGCACTGGCCCTCTAGCACAATGGCAAAGGAAGTACAGCATACCCAGACATAATCTTTTTATATAAATATATATATATATATGTTTGTATTTATATTTTAAATCAATGCACAATGCTCACAAATGAATTTTACCAAAATCATACCAACACAAACTAGTTAAAAGCACCACATTCAACTCTAAGGAAAAAAAGAGGTCAAACTGTGTTTGGGGTGGGGAGTTCCCCCTGAAGTCAAGGGCCTGGAAGCTAGAGGGACTGCTTCATAATACAATGACATGTAAACAAAGCCTAATGCAAAGCATCATGATGTGTAAGAAGAGGATCAACCCATTACCAACACTGACTCCAAAATGTGCCTTTAATGGCTTTTAACAGGTAGTGCATCAGTATGAACAGTAGCATAAATGAAGTTTGAAAATTAGACCATTCTCGGATGATTCCAAAGATACCATGATAAAGAGTGATTTTAATTAGCCAAGACAGTCTGCTGTGCTTGATCCATCTACCATCTTCAAAGGTACTAGATCTGCAGCACTTAGAAGCAGCAGACTTTTTCGTTGCTCTTCAGCATCTTTCTATTTTTTCTGCCTCCTATTCCACTTCTGGAGTGAAAATCCTATTCTAGAGCAGTTCCTAATACCTGCCTGGGACATTTACAGTAAGAGGAGGAGGGGAAGGTTTCTTGATTTGCTCCCCTTGTCCTTCAATTCACCATAGATCTAGAAAGGCCCACAGCATTGGTTTTTAGACAACTTCTCCCTCAGGAAATGACCTTATGTCCCATTCTCATGATTGCATCTGATGCAATATCTGACATTCATCTTGAAGTTTCAGCTTCTAAAGCTGAGCAAGTCTGAGCTTTCATGTACAGAGACATGTAATAAAGCAGGGTGCTCAGACATTAGTTAGGCCAAGTGATACGGGTAGGTAAGAGGTCATGGCACACAGCTTTCTAGTGCTTCTTTAAGAGGTCAGTCCTGGAAAAAAAATGATGTAGCCCATCACCCTGTCGAGGTTTATATTGGGTAGTTGTTCCAGCTGAGTGGAACAAGACAGAACAAAAGGCTTAAGTAAGGTTCTGTTTCTCTCTGACAAGCTGGACAGCAACATTACACAAAACTGAGAAATCAAGAAATACCCAGGTATTTAAGGTATGGCATTAGAAGGTATGAGAAATAACAGAAATTCCCAGAACAGCAGCATTCCAGAAGGATGAACGTGTGTAACAAATAACACAAGCATGAAAGAAAACTTAACAGACTACTGTAATAACCAAAATTTATATAAAAAAAATTGAAAAGGAACTCTGTATCAAAAGAAACTGTAGTATTATCAGAAATGAGTTATTTAATACTGAAAACTGGCTCTCTCTAATTTAGCTTGCTAAATATCAGCACTGGCAGTACACACTTTCCTTGGAAAGCAAAATCCAACAAATAAAAATGCAGACTGTCAAAAGAAGACTCTAGAAACCCAGAAATTAGGACACTATGCAATCTGCATCATGCTGATGTTAACCCCGAGATCTTTGTCTCTCTTACAGTTACAGCATAAGATGAATTCTATGTAATCATGAATTTAAGGTCTTTGAGATACCTGCATTTATCTGCAGATGTTTAGATTTTGAAATGCCACTGTAAAACTGCAGATCCAATTGAGATATGTGGGCACACACGCTGCCAACAAAATAACTCTTCTATACATTGCCAAACATTGATGAATTTGGGCTACAAACATACAATATTCTTCTTGCTCTCATCTCTGTCCTATTCCCTTCGCTATCTCGCTTCCTTGCAACCAGAAATGTCTATTTCAGCAGTCTATGAAAATCCAGAATCCACAGTTTCAAGTGTTTAGCTTTCAGCTATATCCATATCTTCAAATGCTGTACGTTTCTAGCTACAGACACATTAAGCATCTTCATATAAAAGCACACAACAAAACATATACCTGCATTTCATAATCTTATCTATGATACTAAGAACCAGGTAAGAATGATACACCAAAAATGGCCCAACATAAGTTTCCTGAAAAAGCACAGTTAAAAATGTACTGTGGCAGTCAACACATTTAAGAAGAGCTAAAATATATATGATATAAATAGAAGCTAAGAAATTCATGTAACCACCTCCTTACCATTAGGAAAATGTAGCTATTAGATCATTACAGATCACAACAAAACAATGTAGAAGACTCAAAGCAGGAACTAACAAAAACTCCACAGATTAAATCTGGTTTTTAATCAGTATATATATCCCTGTATATTAAGTTTAATTCATAAACACAAAAAAAGACATGGTACCTAATGATCCTGCCCTTGGTGAACAGAGATTTCAGATAGTTAAACCAGATCTCACCCTTCTGCAAACATTTGTTGCCAGTTTGAATTCAGGAGCTCAGATCCTCCAACAATTCCTTATACAAGTACAAACTACCAAAAGAAATAAATAAAGGAAAAAAATCTAATGCAATTTTTCAATAGTCTAGAGATGAATTAATTCAAGCTATATATGTACTTTTCCTTAACATCAATCTCTTCTTTTAAAAATCATTGTTGTCAAAATAGCTGAAGGCAAACTCTACTATTAATTCTCTCATTGCTTTAAGATCTGCAATTTTTCATATAGTAAAATATTAAAAATTCTTAAAGAAAACAGGGCAATATATTTTTAGAAGTATTATGACAGAATAATGTAGGTAGCCCTCAAAGCAGGACTACTAGCCTCAAGTCAAGTATAGAATAGACAAATGATGGACAAATTCTCTCCAAAGCTCGTCATTCCAATGCCTACCATTTTCTCAATATATGAAAGCTGTATCAGGCTTTATCAGCCAGCAGTTATTTTATGACGTAAAAAAACAGGCATCTAAGAGAAACACCAAACTCATTTATACTGTAATCCATTATGAAGAAACTGAACAACAAAATAGTCATCTTCCCCATAAAGGTTTTGCTCCTATGAATGCTTATATGTTCAGATGTCTGAACACTTAATGTGCTCATTGAAACATAAAGGTTTTTGCAGCTACCATCTTACATGCACTGGAACTTATGTTTGTGAGAGTCCCAATTCTCAACATGTTAATGGGATATGATGATAATTCTCCATTGCTAAACTGAAAAGTAATAGAATGGTACATCTTCCATAACACAGAAGGCTAAAAGCTGCCCTAACAGTAGAGCAATGACAAAAATTGCAAAGTTTATTTTTTTCCAAAAATGTTAATGTTCAAAAAAATGTTAAGTATTTGAGGCATTTAAAATATGTATAGTGCATTAGCAATATTTTATCATAAGCTTTTAAGACATTAAAAATATAATAATATTATTATAACTGTGTTGCTGCCATATAAAACAAATTAGATGCAATACAAAACAAAAAGAAGCATAAAAAAAAGAAAAAAAAATGAAGGTTTTTCCTCTGGTATTGCAACTAGTTAGCTGATTTATGGAAATAGCCACAAAAAAATGAGACAAAGAAGAGATTAAAGATTTAGAGTGCATGTGTCTTTTTTCAAATTCTAAAGTAAGGATTCCTCAAATGCGTTATCTCTATTGGGAAGCATGTGAGGAGATGGGAAGAATAAAAAAGAAAGGCCAGAGACAAACAGGAAAAATGGTAAGATTAAAGAAAAGACAGGCAGGCAGAGGAAGGCATTAGTTGGACATGTCTGAGAAGAAGCTACCATGTGGTACAAACAAAAACACAAGGAGCCCTCATCTTCCTCCCATTCATTCTTTACTACTTCAAAATAAGGTTAATAATGAGTGCTATTTTTGAAAGATGTGGAAGCAATGAGGTAAGTATCAACTGAACCATTTTGCGTTTTTACAATCTGTTTACTACCATCATTTTGCCTTTGTTACAGCTATTCAAGTCACAGGTGAAAAGTGTTCATCCTAGAAAGCCAGGCACTATGGATGAAATAAACTTGGACAAGCCACAGAGACCCAATGAGAACTGACCCTCATCACTAGTATCATAGAGTTTTTCCCACAAGGAACAAATCTAACGCAGTCTGGACCCAAAGGATTTGTGTCCAATGTTACCTGCTTACTGTCAATCATAACAATTGAAGGTTTTTTCCATGTTCCCAACTGGTGAGGCAAAAGAGAGCACGTGCTGGGAACAATTCTGAACACTATGTATACTGATTAATTAGTTGCCAAGCCAAAACAGAATCAAGTGTGATCTAGTGTTAACTAGAGCATTTATCTGGTTTCCCTCCTTTAACTAACAGTTCACTAGCCTTTATGAAAGATATTGTTCACCTTTTAACCATCTGTCAAAATTTAGTTGGAATTATCCAGTGCCTCAAAAATTGCCGGGAAGCTAGAGGACCAGGAAGAAGACAGACCAGCAGAATTGTATAAACTTTGTTCCTTCAGAAAACCAGCCAAATAAATTCTTTTGTGAAAGGAAACGAAGAGGGACAGTAAGACATGTTAGAAATAGGACAATTACAGATGTGTTAATACCCAGAATCTAGTAGTCTATCCTTAAATAACAGTACTGAATATACTGGTATTTAGAATTACTGATAGTTCATAGCTATCTAAAGTTGCTTTTCAACAAAGTTAACAAAAAAAAAGTACTGTCTGCTGTAAGCAGATTATGAGGATGAGTATGCATCCCCAATCGAGCTACATGAAGCACACAGGCAAACACACACAATTCTTCAATTCAAGAGAATTCATTAGGCAGAGGAAGAGTGCTACCACAATATCCAGTGCTCTAGTTACAGAAATATTTTATCATCATTCTTAAAGAATTAGGATCTCAGTAGATTTAATCTAAAAAGAGAAAATAATACTATGTTTGCATAATACATATAATCCTGCAGTAGCATAAACAGATTGTATACAATAAAAATACAATTAAGTATTACACTTACTGTATTCAAACTGTTTAAAATCTCAAACAACTCAATTTTCTAGTTCATTTTTAATCTCCTTAGTATATGAAAGCACTGCTCACAGTAGCACTATAGAAGATGAAGAGGATGTTCTCATTTTTTATTATAAAAACAGTGGGAAACAAATTGAATTTCCTTGTTGATATGTTTTCTATCCTGTGTTCATTTCGATCAATCAAAGCAAGATAGTCTGGTATGCAGTGACTCCTTAGCTATAACACTATGAGAAACACCAACAGACAGCAGTGAGTGCAAGAATCACCAGATTTTCACTTACATTTTATAGCATTATGACTTGGGCACAGATTGGGGGAGAGGAATAGCTCTGTGTGTGCAGAGATGTGTGAGATATGCTTTCCTATTAACTCCAACAAATGTGCTTTAAGTTCTGTGTCACTTTTTTGCCTACCACAGCCTAAACAATGACTACAGGTAGCCTGAATTTATTATGTGGAACAGTAAGAAAGAGATATTAAAGTCAAAAAGATTTTTTTAAAATATACTGAGTATACTATACTGTATATCAAACACTCAAATACACATTAAAAGGCTAGCCATGTTTGCGGAAAGATGGAACAGCTCTGAAGTGAATTGAGTGCTCTAAACCCTTAACGCACACTTGCACATCGCCTTTACTCTAGTATAAATATGCTTCATATGACAAAAGTTTAAGTAACGTTTTAATACTAAAATTAACATTGAAAATATTTTAAAAAGTTAAATGCTTAACACAGAGTTAGTCCAACTAAATATCAGAGATAAAAATCATAAAATAATTATGGTCATCTAAAAATAGCATAAGAGTTCTGAGAGTGAGTTCATTTGCTAAATCTCCTCACCATTAAACCAGTTTGAACAGCATAGCATTTAGATCTATGTTACTGTTAACTCTCTAGTGAAAAATAATTAAACTGAAACAAAGAGAAGACTGAACAACAGAGAATGTGTGGTTGTATCACCTCACAGAAGCAGGGCTCTGTTCCGTCAAGGCCACTAACAGTTTCAGAGCATACACTGGTACTGGGTCAGGAGCCATCAGAATGTGCTCATACCTGCAATGGGGCGGGGAGCCGGGGGGGGGGGGGGAAAATCAAGAGATGTGTGTTAGTAAGTTGATGATACTAAAAACACATCATTTCTGAATATATTATCCACAATGGAGATGCAATGTTGTTTGGAACTGTGCAAAGCAACAAACAAGACTTATTTAGAAATAGTATTTAAAAAACAGCATCAGATTAAGTCCAAAAGTAATATTAATAAAAGGACACATCAGTAATATATATGTATGTTCAAGAGGTAAGTAGAAACACAATAAAAATCTCTTACTAAGCCTCAAAATAGAGGGTAGAAGATGTAGTGGGAGCTCAAAAAGACTGTAAACTGACTTATGCAATTGAGCTCTATTTTGTTTACATAGTGTTTTTCTCCAATTTAAATATTTTACTTATAACATACTTACATTGAGTTTTATTTCAAATTTTTAAAAATTGCTTTAAATTCAGCATTCTTCCATCCTCCAAGTAATGTGGCGCTGAACAATACAACAATACTCCAAATCAATGTTTATTCAGAGTGAGTGAGGTTAAGATAAAACTACGAAAGAAGCGTCTATGAAACATTCCAAAATATTTTTCACCTAATTGAAATTTTGGTAAGGGAAAACAGGCTGCTGAAAACCAACATCGACCTTGCTGTTGCCTCCAACATTCAAATAATGCCCAAGCAAACAGGACTGTTTATTTTTTATTTATTCAAATCAAAGTATACCTGGAGGACAATAAGATACAATGATGGAAGACAGAAAGAAGTAAGCACACAAAAAAAAAAAAAAAAAAAAAAAAAAAAAAAAAAAAAGAGAGACAGACAGACAGATAGATTCAGTCATGTCAGAATATCATTTTTGATTACAAATAGTGTTATTCTAAACAGATGGAAGTAACAGAATTGGAAACAAATTCCTTGCTTTGTAAAAGAAAAAAAACATGATTTGGAGGAAAATGTGGTAGGCTATCATGTTTTGTGCACCAAAATGCTTCCACAGCATGTCTCACTTCCTTGAATTGTGATGGGGCAGGGGGGAAGAACCCAATGCAAACCACGAAGAATTTACTTCGCATCTTGACTTTCCTGGTGAGGATCCCTGCGGAATCTGGATCACATTCCACCACCTGGGTGTTGCGCTAGCTCTTCAGTGAGATGAAGATCCCCTTTCCTCACCATCATCTTTCCCTCATCACCACACCTCAGCACTCTGGTTTTCACAGGAAAGAAGCCTAGGTAGAAAAGGACATTTGATGCTTTCTGGCAGTCTCTGATCTGGGCAATCTTAAGACCATGAGGGTAGAGCATACTGCTCTGGGGATTCTTGATGTAGCCAAGAGGAGTTCCTTCGTAGAGACTAACATTCACACACAAGCACACAGCCAACAAGCAATGTAGCACTGCTACTGCATATTCACTTGAATGTGCTGTCCTAGAGCCACAAACCACTAAAACATTGGAGAATCTAAATTATTAACCAATTAGAGCTCAGTGTTGGCTTCACGTCTTTAGTGATTAAAGTTTCTCCTTTACGAATAACATACTCTAGTTCCTGAAGAAAAACTGTTTTCCTCATTGGTGATTAAGAAATTCCTTCCTTCATAAAAGGAGAAAAATACCATAATACATTCGTAAACCCTGATCCTGCAAGCCCTACACGTGAGCAATACATATTCCTCCCAAAGATAATGGAACTATTCACAAATATTTTCTTTGTAGATTTGCAGAATCTACAACTACAACTTTTGAGGCAAGCAAAGCTCATTTAAAATGACTCAGCTACCAGAAGTCATCAGCTCATTCATAGGACGTGGATTTACCTCTCCAAACTTGTAATTCCTAATATTTAATGATTTGGCCACGCTAAGTTAAAAACGTGGCACTTGCCAACATACTTGTTTTATTATAAGCACATCACTATCTTCCCTAAACGAGGTCCACTATAAACAGTTTTAAGCCCTCTATGTTTTATATCTGAGAGATTAATACTGTTCTGAACACTTAGCATCATAGTTCCCTCGTGCTCCATAAAAAAACTCTTACTTTATTTCTTTTTATCCAAAACTCAGTTTTTTTCCCCAAAGATAATATTAGTAAATGGTATTTCTAAGCAAAGGTGCAGTGATCTATCAAACCAGATACCACATGAGAAAACACAAATTACTAATATGAATATTATATTCATAGCAATTACTATAAACGCATTGCATGAATAAAGGCCATTAGAAGTTATGAACCTATGAATCTTCTGCAAAGCGAAAAAATTCCTTGCTTGAGAGCCATTACTATTGAATGTGTTTATCCAGCGACTTTCCTGCCACTTCAAAATGCAAACTAATTTAGGATCAACAGTTTTAGAGAAAGAAATAATAGTTCAGTAACCTCCAGATACTAAACTGCCAGGACTTATTTTGTCTTATCTTTTCTATAAGCAACAATCATGAGAGGACCTAAAGATATTGGGATATGAATTCTCTTAAGCAGTTAAAAAAGACTAAACATTTTATCTACTGCTTTCTGAAGTATCCAGGATTTTGTTCTTGCAGAACTGGCTTGGCAGTCTAGTAAGGACAAACTATGTAACATTCCTGATTATATTTCATCACTTCAAATTTGAGCCAGAACTAGTAAAAGGGGAAGCATGTGTAAATGAGATTTTTTTTTTCATTTGAGAAATTAATAAGAGAGCTGATGTTTGAATTTCTAATGAAAAAATCTGGATAGTGCAGTTTCTATGTAATAGAAAATATTTGCATCACATTCATTTTCTAGAGCTGAAAGTTTCATTTTGATTACCAAATGCTCGGGAAAACAATCTTTAAGTGAAGTGAAATGAAATAACGATACTATTTCATTCGATCAAAATCCTGTGAGAAAGTTAACGTTCTGATCAACAAATACACAGATATTTAATGGAATTACCACTTTTCAAAATGATGCAGGAGATGAGACAAAAGCAGTAACTACTTTTTTCCTGCTTTCATCTCAAAGAGAGGCCCATTTAGGTTTGAGGCATAGCAACCAAAATTTTATTTCCTGAGTCAGTTTCACATTTAAACAAATCAACTTGAGGAATATATTTACAGGTATGAAATAGCTACACAAATGAGTTCAGTTAGAATCTTCCTTAAATAGATCATCATCTATTACACCCAGATACCTATCTCTTCCATACTCAACAACTCTCTGTTCCTAAAAAGCAGGATTAAAAGGGTTTGAAATACCTGTTTCGCTACACAGATTGCCCACAAGCAGCCATTCCATCCCTCCCCTCCTCTTGTAAGACAAGCTGCATCATATTCTGTCCCATCCTTTGTCCAGCAACAAAAGACTAAACGACAAATACTTCTTCAGTCTCCACATACGGGCTAGTTTGTCTCTTTACGTTCTATCTCAGAGTTTGCGGTAACTCTTCCTTCTTGGGATAGGGCTTTATGGTATATTTAACAGTAGGCTACATGGAGTCCTAAGTTCCTTTCTATCTAGGTTAAGGCCAGCCCCCTTGGCATTCAGATAAAGCCTGTCTTGAGAACTGTAGAGAGTAGATAAGAACTCATTCCTATCTCCCATCAATACTTTCTGATCCATACCAGGAACACTGCTGAAAAAAAAAATTACTTTCCTTGTCTTTTTTGACATCCAAAGAAACTGTTCCAGTCTTTTCTTAGTTTCTTTTCAAAGTTTCTCAAAACTGAGCTTTGAAAGTTTTGAGTCAAAAGTGAGTTTTTGACTTTTCTCTTTCAGTCTTTCCTCTGAATTCTCTTTGCAGAAAATCCTGAACCCCTCTTCTGCTTTTTGTTTCATCTGTGCCTTCTTTCATTAATCAGCTACTCCCCACAGCTGAGCATATTTACAAAGAGTTGGCTCAGCCTACAGGTTCAAGTAATGTATTAAATGCTTTGACCCTAGTTAACTCTGAGTCACTTGAAGACTTACATACTCTTCCCCTGTGCTTCTAAGTTAGAGAAAAACTCTGTTTATACCAAGCTCCAGTATATTCCAGTTATCATAAACTTTACTATTTCTTTACTTGAGATAGTTTCAAAGTGCTTTTCAAATACAAGTATCATCATCTCTACTGATGAGATGAAAGAACTGACTCAGGAAATATTTAAACCAAGACAGGTATCAAGATTCTGAGCCACCGCAAGCCCCTCTTGTTATGCATTTACAATGCAATGCATGCAAAGATAGCAGCTGAAGACCCAAAAGTGGGATCATAGTATTCCAGAACCAAAAAGCCCTGCCACTCACTCACTCACTCAAGCCAATTAGCTTGGAGCTGCACACTGGCTATTTGCCTTTCAGTTTGGAGTTAGCGTGACCCATCTTCCAGTTCAGTGAGAAACGCTGTACAACACAAACAGATCTTCAAGGGGTTAATCACTTTATCAAGTTTCAAGGCAAGGACAGAACCTACCTCTCTTCACTCCAGGTCTCTGCCCTTATCTGAACAGAAGTACCTGATAGGTTTTAATAATGCATATATTCTCTTTTTGAATCATATTTCCAGTTTCAATTTTAATTCATACTAACATATCCTATGTCTTCCAGTGAAAAGATGGTGTGAAGAAATGTGTGGAACTAAGCTTCTCTCTACATCTCTAAGTTCTCTGCCCCATTCTCTCCCATAGAGGAAAGAGAAGATTACACATCTTGCAGGGACAGAACTTTGGTCTTCAGATTTTAAGAACATCAGGCAATTGGCAAGAGACAGTCTCACTTTTGGGAAGGCACTGTGCTTCTAATCACAAGCCAACATCCACTCCTCCATCCTTCTGCCATTTACTTAATGTAGAGGTGGGGAACATTTTCTTCACTTAGAGTAGCTAAGTATTTAGTAAGACACATTAAAATACACTGTAACATTATCCTTGAATAATGCAAAAGATAAATGAGGACTCACGTTTACTGCACTCATGCTGTGTCTGTGCTTTCTTTCCTTCTATGGATACCTGGCATCAGCTCACAGTATGAATATGCATAAAATACAGAGCAGCATTTATGCTCACTTGCAGTAATCTTGAAATGACAGGCCTCATGTGACCATAAGCCATACAAATGAAGTTCCAGGCCTCATGTGGCCCACAGGCTGTAGCTTCCTCAACTCTGCTATAGGATTTTTTGCTGCTTGAGGCAGCAGGCAAAGGAATGTGATTAAGAGACAATAACCCCTAGGTGGTTCATAAAGGATTAATCCATCCTGCACTTCTCCTTTCTAAAAGTTAATATGCCATTCCATATGATTTCAGAACATCTTCCAGGAAGGCATAGTATCCAAAACAGAGAAAAAATATTGCTGTTATAATGTTCGGACTTTATTAGCTGAGCAAAGAGGAGGTATCTAAACACAGCCCAAAATCTAGGGGAAACTCCTTTCATTCCAAGAGCCTCCAGAGGCACAGTATCACCAAGATACTAAAGTGTTCCATGGAAGTTGTGTTTGTGTTATACATGACCAAGTACTGAACAAACCTAGGAAAGAGACACTGGGCAGAAAACTCTGACAGCAGTTTATTGCTATTTCTCTTTTCATTTTGCCATTTAAAAATAAAGGGTATTTAAAATAAATATGCTGTCAAAACGGATTGAGTATCAAGTTATTCCCCATTAGAGCAGCAATATTATACTTACTGAGGCAGCAATGAGTCTCTAATGAGAGACAGAAGCTTGCTGTTTGAGTTGAGGCTCTCCTCTTTCTCCTCAGCCATGACCTCGTGGCTTACAAGCAGTGATGTGATTTCTGAGAGCAACCGCAAGCTGAAGAGTCTCCATTCCACTTGAAAATAAAGGTGCCAAGAATGTGACCACACTGAAGTCCAATTAAAACAAAATGTGGAATTCATGGAAACTGTAGCTGATGTGGCCATATACTTACCATTCTGACTGCGGACCAGGGAAACTAATGGTGGGAGGATATAGTCTTCAACCTGAAACAGAGAATTAGAAAGATCTGGCCTAGATTATTCACAGAGGAAAAATAGAACTGCGATATATTATCATCTATATTTATTCCACTGCTATAGTCCTTAATCAAAGGAATGAACAATCATGGAAATTCATCCATAATCACACTTATAAAGCCACCAAGTCCAATTTTCTCTGGTAAGCTGTCATAGAGTTAGGCAGTAATGTTCTTCAGTAAAAACAATGGTTAGCAATTCCAGTATAATTCTTTAAGAGTGAATTTTAATTTAAAATACAGAATTCACTACAGACATAAGATATTAAGAAAAAAGGAATATTTGACTATCTATCAATCTTCATGTTTTAATCCATAAACTAATCATCAAATAAGGTTCTAAAACAAACCTGTAAACAGTCAAACTATATCACAGAAGACTTACTACCTCTAATGAAGTATCCTTCAGCTTAGTAGAGAGTCTTCATGCAACATTAGCTTCAGCCATTCTGGTAGCACAGAGACTTCCATTAAAATTTTATAAATTGAAGATCTGAATTATAAAAACAGAATATCCAATCTCTTCTATTATCCATGAGCATATTGAGTTACAGATTAATCATCTGCCACAGCAATAACCAGCTTAGCTCCATCTGAAGTCGACTTACAGCAAACCAGGATCTAACTCAGTATTATGCATTTAATATTACAAAAATAGCATATTAGAAGTATTCTCTCCATTAAGAGAATAAATTGCTAAGGCATATGCCATTGATAAAACATAATTTACTTAGACAGGACATACTCCAGAGATCTGAGTACAGAGGAGAAACAAAACAAAACATAATTACATTAAAAAAATTGAAATGGCATCTTTGTGTTACAGTATAATATCAAACCATTTATTTTGATAACTTAGACCTGATCTTTTGTCTAGGACAGGCTTTAGACCAAAAATAAACGCCACCACTTCCTGAAGACTTCAGGACAGCCAGTCTCCCCTACTTTACAGATCTTTTTTCCTTAAAAGTGATAGTTCTTCCACCTGCAGATTCTCCACACATTTTATTATAATTCTGTTCCTTCAGGAGGTATTCTTGCCTACCTGTGTACACCTCCCAAGCAATACTGACACTGTGTTATTCTAGGTTTTCTGATAGAATCTTTCTCCTTGCTGACTGGTTTAGAAATACACTCCATACTCAAGATATCTTCAGAGAGAATAGAGAAAGCAGTATCCAGATGCAGGTGGTGCAAAATGACATCAGCATGGAGAAGTGTGAGTATGGATGGGGAACGCAATTCATTTAGTACTCACTGCAGAAAGAAATCTTGCCTTGCTATGCTTCAGTTATGGCATTACAAAGATTTCTTGAAAAAAAGAAGGTAGTCAAACATTCGTTATGATAATGAAGTAGTTTATTATATTCTGTTTCTCCTGCTTTGCTAATTTCAGCTGAATTTGGCAATAAGGAGTGTATACTATCTATACATACAAGGAGCAAGTTCTTAACCTATAGATCTTGCTGTTTAATAAGATGAGCGTGACAGACCTATCTGTTTTGTTTGGCATGGGTTGGTATGCGATGGTCCTCTGAAAAGAGTGATTGGATCAGACAGAGGAGGCGATCCTCTGGATTGAGAACAAACTGACTACGCTTAGGGGGCTAAGCTTCCAGATTTCAGGAGATGGTAGCAGGAAGTGAACCCTTTTTCCTTTCTATTTTGTCATTAGGTAATCATGTCTTCTTCTATTTAAAAAGCACTCTCATATTTTATTAAAATCTGCTTTTTGAGTTTAGAAACCTTTTTAGCCATCTTTGGGACTTCACTATAAGGAAAAAGTCTAAGCAGAACCACCTCAGAGTTTTTTCCAACTCAAGGTCAAGTCACAAAATAAAAAATTAGGAAGCAAGAAGGATATAATCAAAATACAGGCTTCTTACTGTCTGGTAAATATCAATTTAGACATTTCATATATACATTTTTGGAGCAATGAGAGAATGGATGGAGAGCAATCAGCTCTAAACTGATTAAAATAAATTAGGGATTAGCAGTAAACTACTACTTTTCCAGGCATTTAAACAAAGCATATCATTTAGCAATGCATAATTATTCAATTCACTACTCAACACTTCTTCATTCTGAAATATTTCATGGCCTTTTCAGTTTATATATAATAAGATAAATAATAAAACTACATTGCACTCCAACAGCTCCCTCAGTAGAGATTTCTAAACTGCTTTAAAAATAGTAGTATATCAGTCATAACAAACCTGTGAGATAGGATTAAAAAAAATGCACATACACAAAGTGTTTCAGTCAAAAAAACAGTACAAACTATTGCAATACTTCTCAAATGAAGAGGCATATTTAAATGGTAAATTAAAGCTGCAAGACAGAAACAAGGCAAAAAGGAGCTCTTAACTGTCTGAAGGAAGGCAGGGACTCAGAATATGAAGAATCACTTATCATCAGCATCAATTCAGACTGACACTGATTAAGATGGCAGTATACAATGGTATGATGCAACTTCAATTTCCAAAACTTAGATCTTCTTTTCACTTTCATCCACTATTAACAATAGTCTTTCCACATCAGAGAATGTAGTTTAGCTATTCATAAGTCTTTTTTAGAGCTAAATAAATTTAAAAGAATGTGCTTTACAATGAGAATTATGTCTAAAACAATTCTGGTAGCTTTTTCTGACTTTTTTCTAACAAAATTCTCAGTTTTGGCAAACAGACTAGTGTGGAATTCTCCATCACAGGTGTTTCCCTCATGTCAGTTTGGCAGTAGAACAGAGCTCAACTAAATGAAGCACTAATCCTATGGAAAAATATCTGGTGATGCAAGAGCATAGAAGAACGCACACACACAAGGAAGAAGAAACTATTAAAACTGTACATGAGTTTTAAAACGAATATGTCCTAATTCTGAAAGCTTCTTTTTCTCTTCATGCCATTCGTTGCCAAATGCCAAATGTTGTTGTGTTGTTTGTTTTTGTTTTTTACTGATATGTACACAAATTTGAAAACAGGATATGAACTAACCAAATGATTACTGAGGTGAAATAAACTGGATTGTACGAATGGAAAATATAATAGTATTGTCTTTAGTACACAAAAAGATTTTTAATAAATTCACCAGTGCAGTACATAAGTTTCTGTAAGTTTTGTATACAGAAGCACAGATGGTATTTTTGAGAGAGATCCTGGAACAAACAGAATACTCAAACAAGGATACTTTTTTTCTTCTTTTAAATGACTACTGACACCTACTTGGAATCAAATCTCCATGAACATATGACGGTGTTTAAGTATTTTTGTTTCCTTCTTTACTGCTAAGATCATTAACAAAAAACAGTGAGAAATCTTCTTTAAGCCTGAACAAACTAGACTGTTTGAATACTGATAAGATCATAGCCATATCAGTATGGGTTTCTACCACCCACTAAATAGCCTGATGTCCTGTTCATGATGAATCCCTACTGCACAAAGTCACCATTGTAATAATTTTGCGATGATGACATTTAAAGGCTGTGCTGTTATCAGCACCCAAGCTAACAAGGAAATACTGAAAGCTTCTATACACATTACAGTCACATCTCCCAGCTATAATATACATGTACTGGAAAAAACAGAAATGTAGATGAAACCTGGTAATCTGGTTTCAGACAATCGGAAAGGAGCAGAAAGAAAAGAGCAGAAGAAATACACCAAGCATAAAGCAAAACTCTAGTTTCTAGCAATTCTAAGTTTAGAAACTTCCTAAGCTGAAGATGTATGTGTATTTTTGCATTTAATAATGCTTACTAGCCTTCTCTTATATATTTGAAGAATCCTATCTTTAATATATTTATACTTTTAGCATGAGCAATACCTATGGCGTTGAATTCCATATTTATGTAGTATAAAAAGGCACTTCCTTTGTTTATTTTAGAGCATCTATCTAGTTATTTAACTTGATACTCCCTCATTCACATTTTACAAAAAACATGAATAATTATTTCCAGTTCATCTTTTCTATGCCACTAATAATTTTATATCCTCAGTCTCTTGCTTCCAAGCTGAAGTTCTTTTCTATTCAGTCTCTCCTTGCATCACTGAGCTGCATTTTTTCTTGTTCAGCTTCATCTTCCTTGAGAGTAAATGACCAGAACTGTATTCAGTATGCAAGGTTTGGGAGCACCATAGACTTAGTGGCATAGTGATGTTTTCTGCTTGTTTCTCTGATCTTTTACAAGTCATTCCTAATAATCTAGTTGTCTTTTTGATCATGGCTGAGTATAAAGCTAACATTTTCATAGAAAAAGTAGGCTAAAATCTCTAGAGCAGTAGCAAGAGGTTTAGAGCCTGACACAATGTATGCATAGTTAGAATGATTTTCCTCGTGCGCATCACTTGACATTTATCAATACTGATTTGCATGTCATTTTATTTTCCTTTCACTCAATATCTCGAAAAACTTCTGCAACTCTTCTGCCAGTTTTAGTTTTCACTACTGTGAATAACTTAGTGTCATCAATCAGTTCTGTCATCTCACTATTCATTCTGCTTTCCAGATTATTTATAAACAGCACATGTTGCAACACTGATCCTTGTAAGGCACCACTCAATATACCTAAATTCTTAAAACTGATCTCTATTCTCTACTTAGTATATTTTAACTAGTTAAAAAAAGTTGATCTGTCATAGGATAAGAGGAAGAAGATTTTAAGAGCCTTTGGCACACAACTTTGTCAAAAACTTTTTAGAAAAACGGGTATACTATATAAAGCTGGAACATCCGTGTCCATAACATTCACTGATTCCTGCAAGGAAAACTCTAATCACGAGAAACCTTTCAAAAGCTGTGTTTTTTTTTCATAGTATTCTTATTAGCTACTAAGGTCATATTTATTGGAAGCAGAGCACAACTTTAATACAAATTCTCCTGCAAAGACTGTGTGTTACTTTAACAATCAAAAGAGAAACAGATACAAGCCATAGTTTCAGGGTAATTAAGTATTCAACTGCCACTAGAAGGAGGCTTGGAAGAGACAACTATTTCAATGTTTCTCTGCCTGTCTTCCCAAGGGGAAGTGAAGAGTCCTGCATCTAGGGAGGAATAACCTCATGCACCAGGACAGTCTGGGGGCTTACCTGCTGGAAAGCACCTCTGCAGAGAAGGACCTGGGAGTCCTGATGGACAACAAGTTGACCATGGACCATCAGTGTGCCTTTGTAGCAAAGGTGGCCAAGAGTATCCTGGGTTGCCTTAGGCAGAGCACTGCCAGCAGGTCAAGGGAGTTGATCCTCCCCCTCTCCTCAGCCCTGATGAGGCCACATCTGGAGTACTGTGTCCAGTTCTGGGCTCCCCAGAACAAGAGTGACATGGAACTACTGGATAGAGTCCAGCATATGGCTACTAAGACGATTAAGGGACTAGAGCATCTCTCCTATGAGGAAAGGCTGAGAGAGCTGGGACTGCTCAGCTGGGAGAAGAGAAGGCTGAGAAGGGACCTTATCAATATGTATGAATATCTGAAGGGAGGGTGTAAAGAGGATGGGGCCAGACTCTTCTCAGTGGTGCCCAGCGATAGGATGAGAGGCAATGGGCACGAACTGAAACACAGGAAGTTCTGTCCAAACACAAAGAAAAACTTCTTTACTATGAGGGTGGCTGAGCACTGGACCAGGTTGCCCAGAGAGGTTGTAGAGTTTCCATCCTTGGAGCTATTCAAAGGCAGCCTGGACACAATCCTGAGAAACATGCTCTAGGTGACCCTGCTTGAGCAGGGGTGTTAGACTAGGTGATCTCCAGAGGTCCCTTCCAACCTCAACTATTCTGTGATTCTGTGATACATAGTACATTTTGGGAAGCTAGTTACAGTATGGAATAGACTCTTACAGGAACTGACAACCATTATGAATCTCATCACCACTCAAAGGGCTCTGAATTATCATAGGTCTTTTTTCAGGCAAATAATTGTTGTTAACAGATCAAAGGAAGAAAGTTCCAAATGACAGCACAGAATTTTTCCAATTACATCTTAACCTTTACCAAAACATCAAAATAAATATTGTTATACCACTCATTATCTAAATTTAAAAAATATTTTTCCATTTTAAGTAAGCGGGGAAAACACACACTTGGCCTTGTGCCAGTTTAAGACACCATTGTTTATATTCCACTCCACTCTATACAGACTCTTCATGATGCCCTTCATCATAACATGAGTACCTAAACACCTAAAGCTTTTTTAAAGCTTGAAGTGTCTCTAGTTATCATCTTGTAAAAATGCACACAACTATAGGCAAAACAAAACTACCACTCTCTATTGGCTTTCATTTGAGTACTTTAAAATAATTTCCCTCGACTTTAACTTACTTAGCAATATATAGTCAGCCACCACAGAAAAGAACCTCCTCAATAACTGACTTCTATTTGATGGCAGTCAGAAATTTGATCACAAAAAAACAACTTAATGTTTCTGTATCTATACCTTGAACAAAGAGGCAAATCAAACATGACCTAAAACCCAGAACAAGCAGTTCTTTTTTGCTCAAAGTAGAAAAGAACCTGAAGTGTTATTCTGAAATTCCTATTAACCTATGTAATTTCCATTGTAGCTAAACTAAAACCAGAACTGAATTGAAAAACACGCTGGTTCTGCTTGCTTAATATAACCTCATTTTTTATTAAGTTCATTGAACTTCACAAAGATAAGTTTCATTCCCATTAGAAAGTTGAAAGCAATGTCACTGTTGTAGTGAAAAAAAATGCATCCTCTCAAGAAGGTTCTGGCTTCTTTTCCCCCCTCTTCTACGAAACGCTTTTCATAACCAACTTTATCTAAATGAGCAATCCAGGCTTCAAAGAACAACCTAAGATACACATTTCTCTTCAGTAAAAGTGTTTCCTATTAACCACCATTATACTTAAGTATTGATCTGGAACCTTCAACATGTCTTGCTTCAACTCTTTAAAACAGCACCATATTCTGTTGGGTGGTGGTATGCATATTCATAGATTCCAGTCATGCTCAATGAGCCGCAATTAGAAGATATCCCTTGAGTAATAGGATTTCTAAAAATATTCCATATGCATCATGAAAGATGAAGTAGCACTTTCCTCTAAAGTAACATGAGCTGTGCATTCAGGAATAATTAGCACACTAGACTTTGTAAATAGTATTAAACTAATTACTGTTTGCACCAGTAGTGACAGATGTGGTTACAGATTATTAATTACAGTGGACAATTTCTTGAATCTAATATACTAAATTCAAGGCATTTTCTCCACTGTATTTTGGGTCCAAATGGCTATTTGCTGAGTCTCAGGATGGCTCTTTTAAATTATAACTGTTATTTATGAAAATGGGCGAGCAAAGTAACAGATTTTATTTCCTCAAAAAAAGCTGTTGATTGACATGGATATAATTATTTTTAGTTAATATATTTCAAAATACATCTATTCAAAATCAAGGAAGCTATTCTACCAAAGTGTAGGTTTCAAAAATTTACAAGCATTGGATAGGCAGGAAGTTTTACCATTAGCTACCCAAGTTTAATTGACGTGTTCACATGGATTTTAAACAAACACCTAAAATTTTTACCATATGTGATGAAATAAGCCCTTTCCCACAAATTCAGATACTTAAACAAAACTTATCTACTACTAGCCAGTGGTTACTTAAAAGAGTGGGATAGTAGTTCCCTGCCTTCAACATAATGTTGTACTGAAAGTGGAGAAGGGAGTAGGGAATGAAGGGTGGTAAAGCGGAGCTCTTCCCTTGCTGCTGTTTTCTTGGCAGGGGGAGGAATAGGGGGTACGACAACAGACCATTAGAGTTTAAACAGCAGCTAGGGAAATTTTATATAATGTGTTGACAGAAGGTATTGGAATTTCAGTAAATATTGATGGACCTCCGTAAAAATGGTACGTGTTTCTGTCAATATAAGACACACTGAAAACCCACGGAAGTTAAACAACTATTTAAAAAATGGAGGTTATTTCTAAAATGATATCATAACACCATTACTAACATACTGACAGGCATGCAGATATTCCTTACCTACATTTAAATTTCCTTTAGAGAACACCCATTGCCATACCACTTAAAAGAATATTGAACCGTATTATTCTGTACTATTTCCCCTCTGAATATTGATTGGTTAGATTTTTGTGGGTAAGGACATTTTCTTGAATAGCACACACTTAATAGGTTGTGAGCATTAATGTAAATAAACATTAAACAGTTATTTAAATTCCAGCTTGTATTTTTGATTAATTCCACTATTTTCACTTCTTAAGACTTTGCAATCTAAATTTTCAAACAAATAAGATTCAACTTCCAAAAAAACACTCTCTGAGATCACCCATTTCTATCTAGCCCAATTTGTTAATGCCTGTCTTAACTACTATGTTGACAGTGCCATGCCATTAACCTAATTGCAATACAAACACACAAATTTCAATTTGAATTAAATGGTGACCTCACTAAGTATGGTGATACATACATTCAGTGGAAATTGAGGCAAAGAAATGCAGCGGGACAAGTTACAATGATTTGTCAATCACTACTTCAAACATTCTAAGCTACCGTTTTGCCGACAACTGTTTCACAGTGTAATTGTTCTAGCTTCAGCTAGCTTAGCTCAAAGTTAATAATTTGACTAAATACCGAACAGAAAACAAATCCTTAGCGATCTGAGAAGATTACAGTATGTGAGTTTGGTAATTGTCACATAATTTTTAGTGAGCAAGCACTTAAACTGAAACAAAAAGCAATGCCATAACTGGTATAAACTGCTATTCATGTCAACGATCTCATCAGGAAGAGTATTGATGGAATGTGGGTCTTCAACCCTCAGAGGTGGTCCTTTCAGGCCATACTAAAAGCATGACAAACAACATGGTGAAGTTTTCACTAATATATAGCGACCATACTTGCTTTGAGGTATGAGCAACATACTTGCTTTCATATTTTACATGAAAATCATTTTAAGAACTGCTATTTCTAAACCTTAGGCAAATATCCTTCTCACTCTCTTTGTAACTCCTCAACTTGATGTAGTAAACTGAGTCTGAATGCCTCTCTTCTTTGAAAATTAAATCTCTCTATAAACAATAAAGATTTTTCCTGTCAAATAGACCCACAATACATTTTAAGCCATAATTCAAACAGCTTCTAAATCTTCAAAACATTCCATTTATCAATGGAATTCAGCCAATTAGCCTGCAACTGTTTAATTTCTTGCCAGACTTACTGTCAAGCGATGGATTGTCAACAAGACAGGATGCTGTGTTACCGCTTCAAATGTTGATAAAGTAGTCTTAATCAATTCTTCTGATGCAGCTTGCCCTATTGGTAGAAATCATTATATTTCTTTATAAAATGCTACACTTCTAATGCCTACATATAAAAATACAGCAGTATCACAAATTACCTTACCTATTGCTCCATCCAAATTTGTCTCTCCTGAATCTATTGATCTGATGAAATTCTACAGAAAAAGAAGTATTTATGCACAAACACTTTAAAAACAAAAAGAAGTGTTACGCATTTTTAACAGTTCTATGTAATTGTTGAATAATTGTAATATGAAATTCTTTAAGAGACTATAAATAGAAAATGTAAATGTAACTAAACACAGGAAACATTCTCATAATTATTAAGATACGAAACACAAAGCATTTACAATCTAGTTATAACAGTTTTGTAAACATGTAGTGCTGCTGGACACTTAAAAGTAGGGTACAGTAACGACCATTACTCTGACTAATGTCAGGAATGATAACATTTCCAGCTGAATAGGCAGTAATTAAATGGCTGACGTTACTGTTAACAGAAAATTGTGTTTTCTAAAAAGACTTTGAACTGTCTTGGATATGGTTATGTTAAAATAACTCATTAAAAAGACCAAAGACCCTCCAGAAAATGCAATTTTCTGTTATTTGCACCATCTTTTTGATCTCCATGCACACTACATACACTACGGATACACTTACATGCAGAAGTATATGCAAAAAGGCATAGCCTTCTGCTAAAAATCACCTAAATAAGTAATCATTTTGAGGAACAGGGACAATGAAATATAGTATAATATTTTCTTGTCCCAGATTATTAATTATATCCATTAGTGTTTTGCCTTTTAATTTTGTTTTCACTCATCTGATTTCACTCCTGTGCATAGCTGTTTATTTCATGGGGAATGCAGAAGATGTTATTGACACTTGCTGCAGAGGAATAATTCTCAACAGAATTTTTAAAATACTCTTATTTACTAATGCAGTATTTAATAGAAGTTACTATGGATAACATCTTTCTGATTTTCAATTACACACATTTCTATTTATTTATGTGACAAAAAGCATTAAGTAAATGACACTTCTGAAATTGTTTCATATTTCACTGTCAATTGCAATTTCTTTTATTATATTTTAAATTGGCAGAAGAGCCTGCACAGGTTACCTTTTTCTCAATACATGAAAAATATCTAAAGGGTTCTTCTCTAATCAAAAATAGAGTTAGAAATTATTTATATATTTCATAATTTAAAAATATCTCAGAGGCAGTCATAAAAACCAATTGCTTCTATAAAAAAGCAGTTATCGTTTTGTCTTCCTGCTCATTTTAAGAAAGCTACTAGTTTTAATTTAATTAATCTGTGTTGGAGGAGAGTAAATTATTTTGTTTCCTCATTTAAGACCCTTTCACATCTAACCATAACGTCAAGACCAATCTATACATAAATCTGTTGTTCCTTAAGCAATGGAGGGGAATGGTGTGCATATTCCACTTTGGGTGAGTTTGTCTGCTATGCATTCAACTAGTAACTACTGTTAGCTATGCCTTTGGGGCAGAGCATGTGTCCTCCTTGTCTTTCTATTCACAGCTGAAAACAAAAGGGAAGGACTGTCCCAACTCCATCTCAGTTTTTGTGCTAGAGTACTGAGGATTATAACGATGATGGAAACAACTTTAAAGCAGCAAGAAAAAAATAAGTTATTTCTCAAACAACAACAGTTACAGGAAAATGACTACCTTTTTCCTTCTAGATTTCAAGCACACATCTTTCCACTCCTAATCATTTCTCATTCTTTGGAATAAGTCTTTGGGATAAATCAGAAAAAGCCCTGAAAGACTGCCTTGATAAAGTCTTAGAGGCCTTGATTACATCATAGTACTTCGAAAAAATACGAGCTGATGATCAAATGTACTTTTGTAGATGTCAGTGGGAACACTGCTAAACAGTTCCAGAGTAGACTGTTCCTTGGCAGAATGGATAGTTGCTCTTCCAGAGGGAATTACATTAGTCACACCACAACACACAGTTTATATAAAATGAACACTAATTCGATATGCATTGTTGCCCTTCTTTTTTATGCATAAATTGAAGTAGACTATGCAAGTACCTGAATTGCCTTGTTCTATGGATATTAGGATAAAGGACAAAATGCAAGAAATATTCAGCAGGAGCTTTCTAAACGGCTTTGCTACTCATTAGCTATAATATGAGATAGAAATCAAACTTTTTTCAAGTCTATATATTGTTTTTATATGTTAGTTTTGTAGCTTAGAAGTCACAACTATTTTGCAGGGAGACAGGATTCAAACGGGGATGCTAACCCACTTCTGAAAAAGTACAAAATCACAATATCACAAAATCTAAAATTAACACGTACTGGTAAATCTGCTACAGCTGTTATTGGAGCCAAAGGGACTGGAATACAAACTAACTAGAAGATGACTTCTTCAGTCATCTCCAGTTCAAGCAAGTTGGAAGAGCATCAAAAGAAAATTGATATTGTGCCTGCTCTGCTGCACCTACAATGTTGGCAGAGCACATACACCTTCTAAATGGTGGATCCACAACCATTAATAAATCTACAGCCTATTTACAAATATTTTGAAAAGAAATAAAAGAGTTTGCAATTCAATTGTTACTTTTTTTTTTTTTTAATTTTAATGCTATTTTTTTCTAAAGATAGTTTGTGGACACCTTTTCAATTGCAGGCCAGTAGAGCTAAATTAAACCAACATTTTCTTGGAATCAAAAGAGAAGAGAATCTTAACAGTAAACTGTAATCTAGCTGTTTGTGGTGAAGTATTTCTGCATGCTATTATGGAAGTAAATACACGTGTACTTAAAAGTGTTTGCTTAACGCTGACATGTAACTTTTAGAATATGCTTTGTCTCATTTGGCAAGAAGAACTGTTTCTGTAGAAGGAAATTACATTACAACAGTACTCCTTCATTTTAACTATACTGTTTTACGGCACACTTAAAATCCCAGTTCAGTTTCTATTGCTAATGCCATAAATAGGTTGTGGATGTTATATGAGACAAGTATATTAGCTCTGTAGCTTATAATATTCAGCTTTTCATCAACTAAATAGAGTGTAAAAGTACTGGCAAGCAGAAAAGATAACAAAAGGAAAGAACACCTTAAATATAGATTAGATTATAACTTATCTTTCATTTCTACTCATGACTTCGTCTTAGAAATCTAGAAAGAATATTGTGTGTAATTCAGAGTCAAGCCTTCCTACTGTAAAATAAAGCACAAAGGAAATTCTCAATTTATCAGACTTGTGCAAAGTTTCTCTATACTTGAGCACAGGATAGCATATTTTCCCCTTGACCCTATCTATTACTATAGAAAACATTTTATGGTAATATACACAATTTCCAATAGAAGCTAAAAAGTTACATTCAGAATAAAATTCAATTTCTCTGATTTATAAATTTAATGTAATTACATTAAAATAATTCCAAAAACTGTATGTATATGCATTTTTTCTAAATAAAAATTAATTTAACAAAAGGTTCTACTCACAAGTAAGATCCCATAATTGAAAAGAAACTCCTCTGTTACTATCTTGGGACGAAATATCTGTTTGAATTTAACAAAAGTTAAAAAAAAAGTTACAATAAGTGCATATCTTATGACCAGAAAAAGTAAAACATGTATTTCACATCTATGTTAAAAGAAAAAAAAAAAGAAAAAATATATACTTGCTTCCATCACCAGAGTTGCCTTATGAAATGCGAAAATAAGGTTTACATCTTTAGTGCTGTTACTTAGCTGGAATACTCACTGACATAATTCTACATTAAGAAAAGATGTACTTGGTCCATTCTGATTATAATCAGCAGAAATTGCTTCTTGGGAAATTGCAACAGTTTAGGTTTTTTGTTTAACAATTTCTGAAAAGAAAAATCTACCTGGGATGTCACAAGATGAAGCACTACAGGCATCATGGGAAGGCACATCTTCAGCTGTTTGGCCTGAACTGTTGACGGGTGTTTACGTCCAGAGACATTAGTTAAGGCACTGAGAATGTCACCTGCAGAAAATAACATTTCAGAGTGACCTAACATAATTGGTTTACTAAACAAAAGCAAATGACAAAGTATCTCTGTTCCACATTCAATCCCACTTTCTCCCTCCTGATGAACTAGTGTTCATGTGACTGCATATATATCAGGGAACTGAACCAACACTTTTCTAGTTTAGTTTTCAGCCAGGTCCCATTTCCTGCTCCAGCTGCAGGGACGGATGCACAAATGCTACCTTTAGTGAAAGGGCGAGGACAGAAACATGAGGCAGGTGGAGAAGGAAAGATGGAACTACCCCTTGCAGCAGGGTGGGCCTATACTGGCTTTGAGTGGCTACATGGGCATGGAATTAGACTCTTGAAATGCTGTGGACACAATTCTATTTCCAGTGAAATCAAAGGCAAAATTCTCATGACTTAGCTGACGATGACCTTCACCATTATTGGATCACATAGTGTTCAAGGAGTGTACTTCTCCTGCAGCACAGTACAGACCAAAACAAAACAAAAACAAAAAACCCTCCCCCCTTCCAAAATCCCATCAGCCACACACACGCAGTTTTAAGAACGACAAAAGTTATCTAAAGCAACAGGAATTCTCATGTTTTCATGGAACAAATAAAGAGGCAGCAGCAGGTCAATGAGAGAACTTAAGTTACCTCTGAAACAAACCTCAGACACAATAATGAGGGAACAAAATTCTCATTACAATAGTGAAAACCGTACTTCAAACTACAAGAGGCATTAAAAAAAATCAAGGAACATTATGCTGAGTTTTTGTTACATTAATCATTGTCTCAGAAAACAAAACACCTTCTGCATGGGATTAAAATGGAAGCAGCGGGAGACAAGCAGTACTGCACATGCAAAGAAAGAAAATTCAATCCTTACAGCCTGAAAATATTAAAAGCCAAATCTCGTCCTTGAAAGAGCACTTACTAAATATCCTCCCTAGAGAGGACTCCACAAAACTGTAAAAAGCAAATCAAATAGACATTAAACAAATAAAGGACTTGATTCAGTATTTTATACAATTTTCATGCCAGAACAGGCCCTTCTTTAGAAAGTAAGTCACCAAGTTTATTCATGTTGAATAATACCAGTGCTTTTCTTCTGCTCCCATGCAGTTCAGTTTTCACATAAGCAGGAATGACAGAGCCTGGCACTAAATTAGACTGTAAAAATACCTAGGCTTAAAGATTTGACTCCTTCTACAACAAACTGCTCAAGAAAAAGAAGGTGTTACTTAAATCTTTCCAAATACATGAGACAAAATATTGCCCTTTCATCAACACATTTCTGTGTTGAATTAATAACACTGTAATTCACCAATACCTGTTAGTGGTTACTAGCAGATACTCAAATCAACTGAACCTTCTACCCTCTTTCTATATTTTAAGCTCTATATAATCATCACTTTTGCCAATTTTCCAAATGATAAATAGACATGGTCACCTCAGTTTTTAGTATGATCTAAGCCGTTTATATTTATTTCATAAAAACAGGTTAAATATTATAAATACAGAAGTAAAAATCACTTACTCACCTAAGATAACTGAAAACTTTTAAAGTTATTCACCAGATTATCAATATACTTTCATTTATTGAAATATATCTTTAAGGGCAATTTCTATTCTCTATTTGTTAATCTATTTAGTTTATAGCTCCATCTGGTGGAAGAAGATGGGATCAGTAAGATGCTTGAACAAATGTCTATTAAAAGCTAGCTTGGAATAATTTCTAATTCAACAGTGAAACTGCTTTTAAGTATTCCACTTTGCAAATCTGGTCATTTTTCTTAGGGGACCATAACTTTTACCCCTTCGAGAAGAATGTGTTCCTTCCTCACACTCACAGCAAGAAAAAGAAGAAGCCTTCTGACAAATATGGACAGATAAAGTTAATCTTAATCGAAACAATCAAAACACATATCTAGCTTGGAAAGAAAAACAAAGCGTAAAATTTATACTTGCTGTATCAGTTGTCCAAACAATGCACAATGCCATTAAAGATGTATATCAGTAGTAAAAAAAAACCAGCAGAACCCATGTTAAAGAGATTGATGTATTATTTTTTGTAATGATAACAACTATTTTGATTTAGAGCACTTTCAGATCCTGAGGAATCTATCAGGGCCTACTGTGTTAGATGCATACAGTACATACAGACAGTAAGAGGCTAACATCAGCCTCAAAACTTTTATAGTTTGAAGCTTCCAAATCCTGAAACATGCCCAATATGTGGACCTGATATTAGCTAGAAAAAAAGAACCCTATATTTGCATCAAGGAAAAATTTGCCTTTTCATAATAAGTAAACTTTCTTTCAAAATGGCAGCATAACATCTAGGTCTACTGGCCTTTGCAGTGCTACCATTTCTCTTTTAATATTCTATCAATAATTTATATCCAATGAGAAATATATCAGATATCACCACTTAAGAAAATAATTTTATGAAAAATAATTTTGTAATTTAATGACAAATCATACACAGTCTTACTCCCTTTCTCTTCTTGAAGACTCTCAGCATTTCCTCCTTTGTCTTCCCATTTACTTTTCTCACTCTACTCTTTCTCTGTTGAAAGTGTGGAGTTTTAATAACCATTTTGATGCTGATGATTCAGACTAACCACACCAATCTCATATTTTCTTTCTCCCTTCCCCTCTTTCCTTCCTTCCCACTCCTTCCTTCTTTCCTTCTTTCTTCCCATCCCTTTCTGTATCCCACTCCCCCTTCTTCCCTTCCTTCCCTTTAATCCTTCTTCCCTTTTCCAGTTCTTCTTCCCTCCCACTTCTTCCCTCCCTCCCCTTTCCTCTCTCCCACCCTCTTCATTCCTACCCTTTTTGTTCCCTCCCTCACCCTTCCTTCCTAGCCTACCCTTCTTTCCATCTATCTCCCCTGCCCTTGCTCCCTCCTCCCCCTCCCTTCCCTCCCTCTTCTTTTCCCTCCTTCCTAATTAACATTGATAAGTAAAAACATCATCTTTCCCCACATATTATATAGTATATTTTTTTCCAGGATAGATAATCCCACCATTTTTACTTCTCTGGACTCATTTTTGTGACATCTCTTTTATTCTATATCAATAGTATGTTCACACCTTGACAACAGACCCTCGTTAATTTTTCAAGATTCTATTATTTTTGTTTTTAAATGGCCAAAACTCACATCCTGCTTCAACAACTTCTCTTCATTGCCTCAGATGCTCTAGTTCTCAAACTTCTTTCTACCCCAGCTTCTTCACTAGTTGCCCAATCAGTCCAAATTATCCCCTGTAACATGCAAGTTTTTTCATATTCACATGCATGCCTTCACAGTTCCTTTTACCAGTCCTCTCTTCCCCAGCATCTCATTCAACTATGAGAGGCCTGAGCATATTCAAGCACAGCAAAAATTTAGCTGCTAAACCCATGCAAATTTCTATTTGAACACATATGACCTGTACAAATTTCCAAGTAGCTTTTCATCTTTTCAAAAGCTCAAATTTTCACAAAACTGGCCAAATGTGTTCTCTTTCACACAATGGCTATTTTGCTGAAACTTTAAGTCCTTATTCCTACATATAAAGGGTGGGATGAAGAAGCACTGATGCTCTGTCAGAGAGCATCTTGCCATCTTTTCTTAAGCATAAGGTAGTCAATTCCTGCCATCTATAAAAACTGAAGTATCTAGGTTAAAATTTTTAAGAAAAATTGCCTGAAGCACATACTCAACATATAAACACATACTCACAGATATGTCCTACTGCATCTCTCCTTGCTTTATAATGTTGCTTTATATGTTTTATAAGGCAAGTTTGTTCTTAAGCTTTTTCTATCTTTGGAATATCTTTAGAACATTGAGGAAACATCTTGTACAACTGGGTCTCAATCCTGACCGAGTTGTTGGCACTTACCACCCTGCAAATACTAAGCATCAATATAGAAAATCATTCATGCAAGATTCCAGTACAAAATATCTGATCATGACATAACTAAGAAATGTAGTGAAGCTGATGTCATGCAAACTTTACATAATCAGAAAACGCCACCTTTCCACCTTCCACCTGTAGGGAGATATTTAAGTATTTCTCAAGAAAGTATGAAAAGGTAAGATTTGTTCAATAAGCAACTCAATTTACCTAGAATTCTTGGCAGTTCCTGTACAATGTGATATATGAGAAGATCCAGGCATTTTGACAGGTATTCATTGCTGCTTTGCTGTTCTTTTCCTGGTGTGGCCTTTCTGCTGTCTCTTTCAATATATATCACGAGTCTACATTTAAGCAAGTGCAAAAATTACTTCTCGTTAAAAAAAAGGATACTCTATCTCAAAAATACTGCTAAAGCAAACGTTTCCAGTACCTGTGGTTACAATCAAGATGTAATTTTGTTGAAACTTTGGATTTTCCCTTTTGAATAAATTAATTTTAAAAATAACACGAATTACCATGACATGGAACAACAGGCAAAAAAAACCTTACTAGCTTAAACAAAGATACGGTGCTAACATACGGAGTGAATCCCTCCTCAAACTTAGAATAGGGAGAGACTAATTTTAAAACCCACTTTATTTTGAAACTTATGACCAATATACATAATACAAGCAAAGATTAAAGACAACTTTTTCCAACCTGTAAGAATTCCAAAAGCAAGTATAGTTTAAGTAACAGGCAATCAAACTTTCAATCCAGAAAAAAAAGAATTCTTATTACAGCCTATTATTGTCAGTATAAGTAAGAATGCCAATACTGAAAGAGATCCAAAGTCTAACTAGCCTTATATCCTTTCTCTGGTAATCAGATATTCAAGATTTCTCAAGACAAACTCTCTGCTTGCTTCTAACTGATACATGCTGTATAGCTATACTAGTCCACATAATGACATTTTTCATAGTAAGCTATAGTAACTGATTTATTAGTCATTGGTGAACTTGAAGAGATTGCTTTAAAAATATACCTATAACAGAATGCTTCAGGCAATGTTTAAAAATGCTCTTTTGAATAGACAGAAGGGCCTAATATTGACATCTTTGTTTCAGATTCAAACTCCCTGGGTGTGCGGTGCACAGAACCAGTCACTGGTGAGCGAAATCCATGCTCTAGATTTTGAGAACATACTTCAGTACTATCCCTTTTCTTACACATCCTTAAAATCAATGCTCTTTTCTACAAGTATGAAAATAACTGACAAACTTTTTCAAGTGTATGAAACAGAACTGTGGGACTCAAACAGAAACTTTTATCCTAGCAGGTGTGTATTTCCATCATAAAACTGCTATACCCAATGAAATAAGAATTACACAAGGACATATTTGCAGGATTAGGTCTCTAAACAACGCGTGAATATTATGGAATTCTACAACTCACCGGCTCCTTCCTGAACCATGCTACACAGACAAGACCAATGGCCTGTTCAGTAACTACCTTCCATATCTGCAATAGCCCAGAGGTAAAACATTCAGCTGCATTTCCCAGAGACTATAAGAACTATAAGGACATCTTCTGTTTTTCCTATTTCTGCAAATTGTATTCAATTACAATGAATTTTGATATGTGTGGTAGATGAGAACTATTGAAAACCAGACTGTACTCTTTAATCTTACTCTTAAAAGCTTTAAGTTTTTTTTTAAATATATAAAACAGAACAATTTAAATTAAAATTATATAAAGCCCACGCTGGCAATATGGAGGGAAAAACAATTTACTGGCAAAAAGAACTATTTTTAGGGGCAAAGAAATCACTATGTTAAGTTCAACATATAAAATTGTGTCCTTATTAGCATATAGATGGTTCTATACTTGGAGAGCTTTTGTGGTCCAAAGACACACTGAAGGCCTAGAACCTAGAAGACAGTTCTGAAACGAAAGGAGATTTGGAGTATACGGGGTAGAGTGAATGCTAGATTCATCAGCACCAAAAAACTGTTATCTTGGTAACAGGAATAGCAATTGTATAATATAAGGATAACAGAACTGAAAGGATAACAGAGGGCAGTGACAACTAAGACTTGTGGATTTAGCTTTGGAGAATTGAGACATCATTGTATCCAAATTCTCTCTCAGGACATTTGATGGAAACTCCCTCTCACTTCACTCACTGAAGATGCAAGTTTCTCCAGTTCCTAGTTGACCACAGTAGCTCAAATGGCAAATACATGGAAGAAACTAGGTTGCTGCTAAGATGCCATACTGTGAACTGAGTTGAGAGGGCACATTTCTGTTTGTCAGCCCTACTATAAGGGAATTAGTTTCTGGCAAACAGACAGCTGGCAGCAGTAATATCAGAAGCAACTAGAGCAGCCGAAGCTCATCTCCTGAGTTGATTTTTGCCACCTCATGCACTCTGTTGCACAAGACAGCTCTCTGCTCCCTCTACACTTGTGCCAGCCCCAACAATAGATCAAAGTGAGCACAAGTCAACAATGACATCACATCACAAAAAAGAAAAATAACATGCTGGGGAAATACATGCAGAAATGTAATCTATAAGACATGTGAATGAATTCTTTCACTCCACTCACCACCAATAAAACCTTAGTTGCATTACTGTATCCAGCTTTAGGTATCCCATTTCAATAACAATGTGAATCATTGGCAATAACAAGAATGACAAGGGGTCTTAAACTTTATTTCCCAGTAAATGACTTGCATCTCATCAGTGGTGCACAGTAACATTCAAGGCGAGGGACATCAAGGTGAGCCAAATGGCAACCTAGCTAGTAAGCCTTTCTGTGACGAAGATAAGACCAGAAGATACAAGGAAGAAGCACTGAGAACAGCTGGAAAAGTGGAGGGAAAAGGAGAGAATTTCAGAGAGTTAACAGCATTGGGCAATGGGAATGATGTCCAGTACTTAAAAAGATTAAGAACTGCTCACTTATAAAGTACGATCAGTAGGAAGAAAGAAAAGATCTAGTCAAAGTTCAGAAGACTGAGCAGAGATGTGACAAGAGTCTTCAAATACACAGAAGTCACTGCAAAAGGAAAGGGTCTAAATTGTTTTCTGCGTGTTTCCTGTTCTTAACCTGTAGAAGTGAAATTTCAATGAGATATCAGCATCAATTTTTAAAAGTTAAAAATAGCTAACAATTAGAATACCCAACAAAAGGAGGTTATGGAATCTCCACCGATTTCCACTAAAACATTTCTTAAGGATATGTAATAGGCCTTGACCTGGATCAGAGGGATAGACTCTGTAACCTCTCAAGGTCTAAGTATTGTTTTCTAAAATACATTTGTTCCCTTGTATCAGTGACATTTATCCTCAATTCTTAATTTACATCCTTAAAATCAACTCTAGGTATCAATATGGTTCAGCTACAACTTCAGCAGCATCAGAATAGGGGAAAAGAGTGCATGGCCCTGAGATGACCTGCTGCCAAATGACTGAACCTAAAGCAGGAGGTCTCTCACTGGTAGTCTCCTCTCCTGCAGAAGGTTCTTCAGTTCACTAAGTTCACGGAGACTGACAGCTCTGATAAATGAGTAGATGTCTTGCATGCTCTAAACCTATACTTAGACAGTTTGCCCCAACAATTCAAGGACCTGTTTTTAGTCAACCTCTGCTAGCAAAAAAGGATGAAGATATTTAAAGGATGTTTAATACAGATGCATTTTTTATTTTATAGAGCTGCAACATTGGGCAGTAGGTCATGCTAGTTAAAAGGGTCAACACCTATGTCCCCCCCCCTTTTTTTTTTTAAGAAAAAGTGTTTGTTTGTTTGTTTGTTTAAGTTTGATACAATTTTACAGTTTGCTGGGGGAGTTTTTGTCCCAAATCACTGACTTACGTGAGTCATTGTTCCCTCCAGCTTTCCATTTCCATGCTTTCTCATTTGATTGAGCAACCTTTTTGATTCTTTTTCTCAGTCAAAAGGACTAGGTTTCTGGGCCAGCATGAGACATAGAAGGCCATGCTAGACATGAGGTTGCAATAGATCTTCAGGTAATGAATTCTCTTAGATGACCTTATGTACATGCACTGCAGTTTTACTTATCAGACTTGTATTATTTTATTTAAGCAAGGAATGTTAAGATCCTTCTTTTTATTCATTAATGAGTTACAAGAAAAACTAATACAGCAATTACATTGGCATTTATTACATGCTCTGATTTTAAAATAACCATGCTATTCAAAACAGAACAGGATCATTGGGTCATCTTGGGTTCTGATTAGCAAAGCAATGGCTTTAAACTAAATTGTATCTACCTAGACCCATATCCTTTAACTGTCAAGATTAACTCTACACTACACCCCATTAGTCTTCAACTGTGGTCAGCACATGTTTTTTACCTTCTGTATTGCAGTCCATAAGCTGCCTGAAGAATAATTTCTTACAGGGACAGAGTGAACCTATTCTAGTTAGCTAATTTTAAAACAGTTTTGTTAAGCTGCTACTTTTTGCTATTTATTGTTGTAATCAGAAACAATGAAAACTTGAAAATTGTGATTTATTTTGCTTTTCTGCCTTGTATACAAAGGCTTTTAATTGGGCCAGAGAGCAAGGCCACCAAACACGCTGTGGTTCCCATTTTGACTACAAAAATAGTATGAGACAGCTTTTTGTCTCTGAATGCATCTATGATTCTTTCTTCCTCAAAAAAACATACAATGAACAATGCTCTGCCACCTTATGCACCTTCTGACAGGTGCAGAATGACACTGCTTCTAAGCTCCTTAGGGCAGGAAGTACACATTTTTTAATAGCTGTAAACTACTAGCACTGTGCAGGCAATATTAGAGAAAAAATGCACAACAGTTAATTTGGGAGATTCAATGAATAGAGACTAAAGTTATTTTTCTTAACTGATAATAGTATCACTAACATTATTAGTGAAAGTAACAATATAAGGAGCGTAACTATGACCAAATAACCACCATGAACTTCATATTGATAAGAGAATTTTCAAAAAGAAACTGTCAAATTCTTCACGCTTTCAAACCTCTCTCAGCCACAATGACTGAGTTTTAAAATATTTTTCAGGAAGTCAGCTGGTACATATAGGCAGGACTTCTGTCTAGAAAGCTACAGGAAAAATAAGATGAAATTGACACTGAACAGTAAATTGTGACCTATAAGTAGACTCTGATCAAATATTGTTCATGTATAACCATCTGTAGGTGGGGCACACCAATACTACATAAAGCATGCACAGAGAGCAGTTTGTTCCCATTATTTGTATTGAAGACTATTCCATTAACCCTCTATTTTTCCTTCAATATTGGTTGCAGTCTTCCATACTACTGAGGTCAACTACACACCTAACACACTTCCCTCCCTTCATTCTCAAAAGTAAAATTCTCAAAAGTAAAAGCTACGTGGAAACAAGAATTGGAACTCTTCTTCCCTATCTAGCTGTTTTGTCTTCACATTTAGCATTACTACTTTTTATTAAAAGTAAGACAAAGCACTCATTTTATTTCCGGGCTATGTCAAGATCCTCCAGTCACTAGCCCCACCTTCGCTACACATAAGTTCCACTATGGTGCTCTTTCATGTGCATCAAACCACATACATATTGTATTCCTAACAATTATTATAGTTCTTCCTACTCCAGATTGGAACCTGATAATCAGCATCATATTTTTGTTCTTTTTCCATACTTTTTTCTCCTTGCTCTCTCTCTTCTCTGAACTTCCTCTTGTGAGTAATCATAATCTCATGACCAAATACCAAATAGACAACTCTTTTCTTAATATTCTTATAAAGGCATTCATATTACAGAGAAAATAGTTCACTTCTAAAACACTGACTCGAAAATATCACATATATAAAAGCATTTCAGGTAGGACTTTGGAAATAAACGTCACATATCTAATTATATGTTATATTATAACCTTACCTTGCTTGACAACTGAGTAGCAACATCTCTCTGTTATTAATTAAAACTTGCAACAGGACCAGAAAGGCTTTTGCTCGAATGAAAGTTGAAGGACTTTCAAATAAATGAATAACTGTAGTCACAAAATCCTTGGTAGGAATAAGCACAAATACATTAATATTATTTTATGAAAAAGCTTAGTATACTATATTTTATCACTATATGCATTTAAAATTTCCTCCTTTAAATTATTCATTGTGTATTGCTAAAGTCCTTTTCATACCATTTTCATAGCCAAAAATTTCACTAAATAGTACTAAATAAAGGTATTTTGTCCAAGATAGACTGGCCCAATGCAAAGCTGCTTTGTACAACTTCAAGAGCTGCAGTAAGCAAATGCTGTTTTCTGTACTGTGTCCAGAGTGCTACATAATGCAGTAAAAAATGATGGACTTTATAGTTAAAAAATATTCTTACCTTAAGGATAAACATATGATATTTTAATATAATTATTCTAAAAGACAACTGATGCATTTTTCAAATATATACATATCATCACAAATCTGATGAAATATTTACCTTCTAATTCCCACATACACAGAAAGATTAAAAATGCCTTTGTCAGATATAATAATGTATACAACACATCCTTAAATTAAACATAAGGTGCTTCAAATGGATAGTAATCCTGTTTCTACCTCCTCTGATCATACTATCTCATTTTATTTTAGGTTCATGAAGTAAAGAATACCTTTTCAAGGAACAACCCAAGTAAGAATGAACTGCAAGCAGTAATGAGCCATGAGTTTCCTAACCCACTGACCATTCCCCATTCCTAAAGTCAATGTACAAGATCCTAAGATCCCACCTAACTCCATCCTCCCTGTCAATATAAATCCAAACAAAATCAACATTTAAAAAATTTAACAATGATGGTGAGGAAGAGAGAATAACAAACCACAAAAAATTTCCCTAGGAAAAGTTTAACAATGATTAGCTGACTGGCTTCTGAAATTCCAGCTTTTTTCTCTGTTTTGCCTTGTATATTGGAAAGATTTTCCTTCTTAATTTCCAGAATGTGGACTGACAGGTGAAAAGATCTGAGATTAACGTGTACTGCCTCAACTTCCAGGGGAACAAAACTGAGAATCAGTGGCAAGAAGAAAGATGTCATATTATGAAAGCAGAGTTAGGTATTCTTAGTTGTAAAAAACGTAAGATGATGATCATTTATGCTCTATTCAACAACACAGTATTTCCTGAAGAAACAGAAAAAGTGAGAACCCTTTGTAGAATTATCTAACTCTGAAGAATAAAAACCTCTGCTCCTGATCCATGCTTTTCTTTTAGGAAGACCAACTGGGCTATATGGTAAATAAGTCAATCTCCAAAGATGTCTCTGTTGGCAACAGCAATTATATTTGTGGATCAACTTCTGATCAGAATGCCTGATTCTGAGCACTGAATCCTTACTCTTACTCTCTCCCTCCCCAAAAAGATTCAGAATTTAAAAAAATGAGTCAACTCAACTGACTCTGTCCAGGAGGTAGACTGAGTACAAACAGCCTCATCAACAGAAACTGCATTTGAACAGTGTCTGCATTTGACTTGGGTGTAGAGTGAGCGATACTACAGAACTAAGCAGCCACCTGCTGTGTGCCTGCAACTTATACACAAAGTTTTAAATCATGCAGTATGATGCACGTTTTACATACTAACTACTACGCAAATCCTTTTGCTGACAGAATAACTGAAAGACAGAAACTTCATACTCAAACTGAAAACCAGCACTGAATAAGATTTATTAGAGACAGTTTTTCCAACAATTAACAATGCCTTCTTACAGAGACTGGAAGAGGGAGAGCAGAAGGATTGTAAAAGTTGCAGAAGCCGCCAGATTTCACTGAGATTCCATTTTAATGCTCTCTGCAAGAGAGGTCAGCACAGACAATAACTACAGAAATTCCAGAAGAATGAACTGTTATATATTCTATAACTCTTTTGCTGTATTTTTGTAATTTAGTTCATAAACAAGAGTGTTCTTAATCTCATGGCTGATTAGCACGGACAATTTAAAGTTCACTGCTTTAAACATGTCAACAGATAATGGAGCATGACTTTCAGCTCCTCTAGTGAGAGCCTGCAGGGGAAATTTCTGAAATATTACCTATGAAAAGCAAAGACTGAAATTTTAACAAAGTGTTTATTTTTTTATGAAATAACCCAGAATAGCAAAAAAAAAATAACGAGAAGAAACCGTGTAAAGCCTCACACTTGGAGTAAATGCATATAAAATGCAACATCCTGCCTGTTAACACTGATAGACCAAGCACAGTGACAACGTAACATGGACACATGCAACTCCAAGCCAAAACACAGCTGACTACACCTATTTGTAGTCCTCAAGCTCTGGAAAACAAGAACATTTTAATATTATTTGTGGGGGTTACCATGGGTTAAGACAACATAGTCAGTTAAAATTATCTACATCAGACTTATCTGGGAGTCTTTTAATGATCTAGATTAAGAAATAAATGTGACATTTGTCAACTGTTTGGGGACTGCAAAACAGCAACAGTTTATCCAAAGAAAGACTGTAGCACATCTTTGCTGACCTGCAGAACTTGACATATCAGAAAAGCCAAAATTGCTGAAATACTTTCTATTACATTAAATATTAATTGTTTCACTGTTATATTGTTCTTCCCTACCCTGCAACTGTTTGATGTATCCATGGAGACTCTGCAGGCTAAGGACACTCTTTCAATTGCAAGTGAACACGCTGTCTCTTGTAACAAGATCATGGTTTTATACTCAAGATTGTCAGTAATATAGCAAAGCAAATTTAAAACATATGACAAAAAACAAGGAAATAATTGAATTTCTTTTTACAGAAGGAGAAAATAGGTAGACCATTATTTCACTATACAAGAAACTAAGCTGCCATAGCAATTATTTTTTATATTGTTGTGTATTCTCAAATTTTCTTTTTATGTATTGCAAATACCTCCATAATATTATCTTAAAAGTTAAGAGTTATAAAGATTTTACTAAAGACATTGATACCTCTTATTAATTCATACTGATATTGACAAAAGAGTCAACATCAGAGGTTGCTACTTGCCCATTTTCAGGTAAGACAAAGAATCAGAAAAGGCAACTGAAATATGAGAGCAACATTATAAGTGCTTCCCCCCCCCAGTAACTGGTTTCATCTCTGTTCTTGAAGGGAGTGGAAAATAAGGCCAAACGTAAGTTTTCAGAGCTAAGGGAGTTTCCAGAAACACATACAGAGCTAAATGCCTTCCATGATGAATTTGTATCTTTATGTATTTTTTAATATACTGGTTTGCAGTTGTATTAAAAGGATAGTCACAACCTTGTCATTACCTCCTGAATAACACTAAGGTCCTTCTAACTCTTAAGCTGTAGTATACTACAATTCTACAAGAGGAAGAACACTTTGGAGACCTGCACCACAAATTTCTTTTTTCTTTTCCTGTCTTTAGTTAAGACAGACTTGTGTGACATGCTCACAGAATATTGAAAAGTGGATGGATTATTAACTTCAGCTTTTAGCAATAAAAAAAAAAAATTTATTTGTACTGTGATCGTACCTGGCAGTCCTTATATTTTTAGGTCCTATTCAAGAAAATCGAAATCTTGTTTCCGCTTCTGAGATCCTACAGTCTAATTGGGGGCACTAACATAGATGTTATATGAGATATGGACTTATCGTAGCTTGAAGGAAGATACAGGTGTCAAATGTGGTCACATGCAGTAGAACTAGACACCAACATTTCAGAATTCTGTTATTAAAGCACAAGATTCTTTTAGTAATAGTGTTGAGTACTATTCCTATTCCTGGCATTAGTTTGATATATGCACCTGAAAGAAATTCTGTATTTGTCTACACCTCAGCCTTCTAATCTGCAAAACTGGAATACTAGTTCACAACACACCTATGATATTTCATTAAGAATTAAGCAGCAATTTTAAAGCTACGAAGTTTCAGCCACTACTGTACTGCATTCCAAAATAATATTTTATATTTCGTATAAGTAGATTGAAGAGTTTCAGAGTTGATTATTTTTAATATAACTCAAAACTTTGATAAAAAATAGTTCATAAAAACTGCAGTGTCAGAAAGAGGGTCCTTTTAGCAACGCAAGTCCTACACAAACAAGGAATTCTTCACAGCAAACATCATGATGTAGCCATTCTTGTTACGCATTATATTCTTTCTCTGAATATTCAAGTGAATATTTTTTAAATATACTTCTCTGAATATATCACCAACTCACAATATGGTGCACTGTTAGAAAATGGGATGTTATGGGACAATTTGCCATCTATTAATGTTGTTGTAGTGGAATCTGTGGAAAGCTTAAGGCCAGCTAACGCGCACTTAGAATGAGTTGGCAATTCTGACAAGGCACAGAAATAACTTTTAGGAAGAGAATGAATGCTCTGAGGCTGCAAGAAGTGATCAGTGGAAGACAGTAGATTATTTAATTTAAATATTATTTTGAAAATGACATATATAGAAACTAAGCTAACTGCTCTCTAGTAAAGCCTAATGTATTTTTTGTAGTCAAGATGAGTATCAATTTACAGCATACATTACGATCTGATGAAAACATGAGCTGGAGGTCCTATTTTCTTAGTGATTTTTGTTCTCTACAAGTAGAGGCAGATTACTTTTGTTTGTGAATTGTAAAAACTTACTGCCAAAGAACGAACACTATTTTTCTAAACACAGAATGTGAAAGAATTTAATTTGGTGATCAAAATAGAAAGTTTTTAATCATCTCTTCTAAAAATTGTATTAGACATACATCAGAACTTGTAGTTTTATTCAGTGACATTAAAAAGAAAACCTGCCTAAGTTAATAAAATGGTGATTTCTGCATGACATTTCACTTACAAATTGCCCTAAGGTCTTTTAAGGAAAGCATAATCCAAGCACAGCTTTAGATTCAATCAGGACACTCATTATTTTCCCTTTCAAATGTTTAAGAGCGCTAAGTCAAAGTAGTTGTCCTCATGCATTTCTCATTGTTTTCCTTGGGGCCATTATCGGTTATTGTCAGGCTAGAGTTTTCTGAATTGATTGAATTCTAGCTGCAGTAGCAATTTATGTACCCATTAGTACTAGCTCTTGAGGATCTGAGAGATGGAAAAAAAAGCTATGCACCTCATTACTTCATATTTTTGTTTGTTTTAAATATAAATAAACACATAAATAATCTACATTACATAAACAAGTGATAATTTTCTGTAAGTAGCAATTTCTGGGGCATATTATTGGGCCTTTAAAATGTTTTTCTCTATTACGACATTAAATCTGCATTTCCTAGTTTTCAGAAAATGGAAATATCTATTCCTCATTTCCTGCTATTCACAGACTTGAGCACCACTGAATTAAACATTCCAAAAACCAAAAACACTAGCGGAGGCAACTTTAACTTTCCATTAATGAAATTTTGTGCCAGTGAATAATATTAATTTGAAGTCAAACCTTTTCTTGAATCAATCTCTGTAGATGAATCCCACACAACAACATAGCAGAAAACATGGTGAGCATATACTGCTGAATTCTGCATATTCCAGTTGCCAGGGAATTTAGTACAGCTGTTAATCCCACTTTTTCAATGACACTCTGGAAAGCACTGGGTGAGTAACGAGTAATTCTGCATAAAGCCTACAAAAGTGAAAAAAAAAGTCCCAATAAATAACAGTAATTTTTATTTTTATTTACTGAAAATAATGGAGAACAAAAACACATGCTGACAACTTTTCCAATAAATTAGGAATAAAGATGATTTCATATGGTTTCAACTGTAATATAAATATTAGGTAAAAAGGCTACTTCTCTATAGAGACATGGGATTTGAGATGTATTGCTATGTATCCCATGCAAGTCAAATTAAAATCTTTGTCCATCAACATCAAGCAATGTTACACCACTCTGTCACCTTTCCCTCTAGAGGATAAGAACGATGAAGAGGCACAATCTGTGCTTGGGTCTTTCATCAGTACAGAATGTAGGTGGTATCAGATAACACAGTGATAGGAAGGAGCACAGACAGCAGGAAATAGAGATGAAACACACCGTAGAAATTCAGGTCACCATAAAAGTAAGCATCTTTCTTCTGTCTCTTTGCTCCTCATATCTTTCCAACCATAATGTCATATATAGCAGTTTACTATCTAGAGTCCATCCAAACGCAGGTTCCACTTGCCTCAGTTAAACTACTTTACATCTACATACTTGTTAACAAACAGGTTAGTACAGTAAACATGCATATTATTCTCAAAATGGCTGGTTTACAAAATCCAGTAATTTCTAAATCTAATATGTTCAGAAATTAAAAGCTGAGCTTGAGACAAGAATGATTTAGCTTCTACATCTCTAAAATCTTAATCAAGAAAAGGAAGAAGATTCAATGACAACCCAATCTTTTAATAATAAAAGTAAACTTCAAAAAAAAAATTAATGTCTCTAACATCTCAGATGCGACTACAGCACTAGGTCTTCCAAAGCACAAGAACATAACACAAGAACACACTAACTCCCCCTTCACAAATATATATGACCAAAGCAAAGAAACAACTCCACCTCCCTCAAATATCATTTATTGTCCTTAAAAAAAAAGGAAAAAAAATGGAAGGAAGAAAAAAGGACAAGTCCACTTAAAATGAACATATGTTTTTTAGACAATAAAACTAGATGGACATTTTATTGATGCAAATAGTCTACTCAGTACCTCCTCTTCCTTGTCCTTTCTAGTCCAGGAATCATACCAACTGCTGCCTTTCCCCCCCCCCCCCCCCCCCCCGCTCTGTTTTTTAACATAGAAGCACACAGTCTCAGTTTCTTCATACAGCATGCCCTGTTTCCTCAAGGATACAATCCAGCCTTTCACCTCTAGTCTGAGTTTTCAAATGAGTGGACAGGAGGTATGAGCTCACTAAACATATTCTTGAGTGTCATATTATCAATAAATTGCTGTCTGTAATAAAAATAATCATCACTCCTGAAGTGAGAGACAACATTTCAAAGCCAAATTTCAATTTGCAAGAATTTCATTGATTCCTTGAAAGATTAAACTTTTCAAACACCAGTCATGGTCAGCAGCATAAGAAAGCATATGCTCCAAGCGGTGAAGAACTTGCAAGGATTTTGTCCTATGTTCGTTTTCAGCACCAGAAGATATATTAGGTTTCAATTATAGGTTTTCTCAGTGAAGGCAAATAAACATGAACAAGGGCAGAGTACTATTTACAAGATATTGCCATAGAGAAATATAACAATATGATAGCAAAATACTGCAAGCCAATCAACTTTGGCACATCCTCCTAGAACCACCTTTCAGCCATCTTTGAACAGGTACTATTAATATTAATTCTGTAAGAATAGAATAAGAAAAGCATCTCAAATAACATAAATTCTAGAATCCAAAATGTTCAGTTTTCACTTTCAAAAAATATGTAAATATATTTTAATGTAATATGAAATATAAATATGCATACACAATTTCAAATTCCATACAAAATATTTAAAGCTTCTAAAATAATACCCAAAACACATCAATATTATGAAATGAAATTACTTACCGAAACAGCAGTTATCTTCAGGGAATCTACTGTAGAATGTGTGAAAAGGTACCACAACACAGGTCCAATTTCTGCTGTAATAAATCCTTGTGCATGGCCAGAGCAAGTAGTGCAAACATTTTCAATGATTTTAGCTGCCAAATGGTTCACTACACGCTCTTCCTAGAGGGGCAAGTGGAAAGGAAAGCTTATATGCAAGCATTTTTAAGTTTCTGACTTGTTTTTAAACTAATTACTATGCCTATGTTTTATTCACTGTATACTCTCTTAGTGTGGCTTCTTAATTTTTATTTGAAGTTTGGGAAAGTAATTTCACAAGAAACTGCAACTATTTCTGAGAAAATTATGTTTATGAATCCTATTCACCCACCACTTGCTCTTCTATTGTAAAGAAAATTAATAGAAATATCATTTAAACACAAAATGTTTCAGCTGTAAGTGATCAGCCTGAATTAAATGCAGTCACTAAAAATGAAAAGGTGTCATGTCAAAGGTGTTGATCAGTGCTTTATGAATAGATATCTGTTTACCAACATACATCACTACAATAGGCTTTGAACAGCATGATTATAAATGAGACATACAGTTATATCAGGAAAAACAAAACTAAAGAGATTAAACCCTTCTTACCCAAAACAACCAATAACCCCTGGGGATAAAGAAGAAGTCTTCTTGCAAGTCAGGTTATCTTGTTATTCCCTTTTCTTCCTCTTTGGAAATACACAGTCTTGACCAATGTCTAAGATAAACCTTTGGGAGCCATTTACTACCGCAATTCCTAAATTCCCTAATAGATTCTCAACTCTTGGTGATTTTTTTTATGCTAATCAAATCTTCTTAGCTGCAAAAATGTTTGTGGGAAGCCACCAAATGATTCTATCAAAATACATAAGGTTATTCATCCACACTACACGTAGTCTATACATGTATCTTTAATTTCTACTTCATTTCTACATATTACTTTACACACTATAATGCCTCCATGGAATAAAAAATTATCATGTCAGAATAAATGATGAGCCATCAGCATACCATGAATGTTATATGGCAGTAGATTTTTTTAATCAAGAAAACTGTTACTGACTCCAATGGAAGTTTAACTTCATACTTAAAATCAAAGTGTGTGACATCTTTACCTTAACAGAAATGGAAGATTTATTGCTCGTAGTTTTTTTGGCTGGGCATTGCCCCACCTTATTTCCATCTGTAACTTTGAATAAGCAAGGTTTTTCAACAATGACTTAAACGATATCCATGAGTTCAGCAAGGGTGAATTTTTAGCATAAGAAGGACAACCAATTTAATTTGTCAAGTCTACCTCACAGTCTGGCTTCACAAATAATTCACCATAATATCTAATTGATTTCTTTCTTATACTAATCTCCACATTATCCCACTACCCTTTGGATATCCGACATTTATCTTCAAAATCAGAACCCCCAACAACTGTAGGCAGTAATAATGACACCTTCCGGAAATCAGTACAAAAGTACAAAAAAAGAAGTGGAGAACACTCATTTCATTAAAAATATATTCTATACCAACTCTTTCTTCTACTGACTTAAGCGTTCTAAAATACAGAGTGATGCAGAAATGTTTGGAAACTCTAGTATAATGCTGTCAAAAAAGCTTTTTTCATACTCATTTTCATGCTAATACTTCCTGTTCTCCCAAAGAACTGCAGCTCTAATCCAAACAGTTAAAAGAGACACCAAAGCCAACTCCCATTTGAAAGAGTTGCACTCTGTTATAAAACTCTACTAATTTCTGTGGTCCTCCTTTGATTTACAGCTATGAAAACAAAAAAGATCGGTTCCTGGGTTTTTACATAGTTTTTATTACTGCAATATATCATATCATTTCAATCTATTAAAGACCTAGATACACAGATATGTTTAACAAAATAAGGTGTCTCAAAGCTTTTTATAAATAATATTTTTAATCTTTTCCAGTGAAATATACTTCTGAATCTCAGTCTATTTTTTTGCACAGGTAAGGTTAAAAAACGCATAGATTTATCAGGTATAAGCATTTAAAATCCACTCCATAATTGAAACATTCATATTCAAGGTAAGCCTCCCTTACAAGCTAAATGATTACTAGGAACACTAATTGGAGCTCCACTGCTGCTTTGAACAGTTACTAAATACATTAAAATCCCATAAATAAACCAGAGTAAAAGCACTATGCAGCAGATAATGGTGATTACGAATGCTAACAGATCTCCAGATGCAATTCTAACTTTTCTTTACAAAATTTGGTCCTGAACGTGTGTTTTATCTTGTTCTTTTCAGCCGCTGCTGAGATGAATTATAACCTGTGCCGGATAACCGGTCATTCTACTATCTTGGCTAGAAAAGGGTCATGTATCGTCACAGTGCTCTATAAACTCAATGAGGCTGTCAGAGTAATTCCATTTGCTGCCACCTGAGATGTCTATCCAAGCCCCTTTGGGATCTATTCCTGAGCACTGTCTAAGCAACAAGACTTGTACCATTTTCTGCTTAATTAAGTCTCTGGAAGGGAAGCCTGAGCTAAACTAATATTTGGCCTCTTAACTAAAGGAGTCATCCTGTCATGTTACCAGGACATAAGCTATGTTAGTGGAACTAAATGGATCTTCAAGATGCAAGTAAAGAGCTTCCATGTAACAGTTAACCTCTGTTGATATCATAAACTGTGTTAAAGCTAAACCTCTGAATAGAACTGTATCAAAAAGAAGCATGTACTCTCCTTTGTCTATTTTTAGATTTCAACTAGTTTTACAAAATGCACTTGGAGCTCCTAACTTTCAGTCATGTTAAACACTTGCAGCTAACTCTGTTTTTGATTAGAATCACAAATGTTTAGTGAAAATGACCCGTAGGTGAGAAAGCAGATACCAAAAGGATAAATAGATGTAAACTGCTAAAGGAAAATTTCTTTTAAGGAAGTCTTTTTATTCAAATTTTAAAAGAAATTAAGCAAATCAAAATTATCGATGCATCTACTTTCATTTTTTGGAAATAGCAGAATCTACAGGATACTATTTTTGATTGTGGAAGAACTAACAGTGCACCACAGATTTCAGAGGCACTGAGGATACAGTCATTACCTTAAAGAACATACTACATAAAAACATCATAATATCCTTTACACCTTGACCATAAAATATTTTATGACCTTTTCATACTATATTGTGTGTAGATAGCTATACTTGAGATAAAGCACAATACTGATAAAGAAACATTTGAGAAGCAGACTAAAAGATCTAGGAAGTAAGACAGTAGTCCATCATTATTCTAAATCGACTTCCATATAATTCTTCCTTTAATCTAAAAAGACAGAATGAAAATACAAACATAACTTAATGAAATAAACCTGTATGATTCTAAGCATTCATGATTATAAGAATCAAATCTCATTTGACTATAATTTGTGATATAAATCCTTCACAAAGGATAACGAACACTTAGAAATACATTTTTAAATACCTTTTATGGAAAAAATAATTCTGTCAGTAAACTAGAGACCTAACCTAGAAATGGAAGTCTGAATGTGTATGATTTGGACTATTACTTTTATGGTATAGACTGTCCTATATTTTCTGAGAAAATAATCTCCTTGTCTCCTTTCTTCTCTGAACTCATTGTGAAGGCACTGTTCTGGCTAAGAACATACGTTCTAAGTAAAGATCCGTACAGATGCAAAATCGAAGCCAAACTGGGACCCTATACCTCTGACACTTACTAACCTGCATACAGCATATATTCCAGTAATAGGTAAACAGAACAATAACATTGACTATCAAAACAGAAGTGTCCCTATTAAGCCACTCTTTTGTATTGTACTTGAGCCCTTCTACAAAAAAATTTACCACTAAGTCACTGTAACTATCAAATAGAAGGAAGCAAAGGAAAAATCAGGCTCAAACATAAAAGAAAAAGAATCTTGTTAGTGTATAAACTTGAGAGATGTTACTCACTACTTATTTTACATGAGGATTTCTACCCTCTGTTATATTGCCTTATATTAAATATTAACCACTTCTTGATCATCTTCTATTGTTAAAATTTCTCATTAGTTCAGAACCAAAAATTCCAGATTTTTATCTTTCCTCGTTAAGGAAGAACTCTCATGAAGGATGAAAATGTGTATTGTAACTTACTGGCAAGCTGTAATTTATTAACAGTCTTGCTTATATGGTACCTTGAAAAATGTATATGGAAGAGACAGAAAATTGCACTTTGTAACCTCATGCACTATTTCTGATTAAAGTACATTCTCCAGGTGCCACACTTTTAAATGAGAAGATTGTGCACATTCTAAAAGCCAGATATAGTTTATTAGTGATAGCTGTATATATTAATTTATCCATGAAAATATATTGCCTATATATAATTTTTCCGGGTTCTATGAAGTCATATCTAAAATTATGCATAGCAGTACCTTACATTTACATGCCATTTGTAAGCAGAAATGGACAGATACCAAGCTCCTGAAAGCTTTTTCAATATTTCCTTCCTGCTTTCACACAGGAAGGCTCCTAAGAACACTTTCATACAGTTCCTGACTCCATTGTCTATTCTCACTGCACGACTATGTCAAAGCAACATAATGTAGACCTAAACAAGCCAAGAAAAATAATAAAAGGGATAAAAGAGCAGTTTGGATATGGGAAAGATGATTACCACTAAGACGACTATCTGGAAAAAAAAATGTTTAAATGAAGGATCGAGAGAGAGAGAGAGAGAGAGAGAGAGAGAAATGGATGAAAGGAAAAAGGCAGCCACATCAGCATTATGTGACTAATAGTAAATAAGAAAAAAAAAAAAGTGACTACATGTGACTACATAACATACGAACATCGACAGACTGTGACAGCAGGGAGACAAACTTTAGCAAGAGAGAGCCCTGAAAAATCTGCAGAAGCCTCTCTTTTGAGAATGTGAGCATTAAACAATCTTGTTCTTACTGCTGTAGGAACTAAGCTCCTTAACTGTAGAAATCAGGACCCTGCGATCTTAGCGACGACACGCAAACATTTAGAAGTTGAACTTGGACACAAATGCAAATGCTTATATCAGGAATTTTGTGTCACTGTTGGAAAAAGTTGTTGTAAAAGGTTAGTAGGCAAGGGTTGCAACACTTACCACATAGATTCTGACAGACTGAAAATTATACCAAAGCTGAACAATGACAAGTCCAACTTGACGTGACTTATTTATGAGTATACCAATTTCCTTATTTTGACACAACATTGAACATGCCTGTTCTTTGCCTGAACCAAAAATAACTTCCATCTCAATTTATCAGTGTTAAAGTGTAGTAAATCTGAACTTGTGCTCCCCTACTGATAAAAGTATTTTCCAATCTACTAGTTTACTATCCTAAAAGCCCTTTAATCTATATACTTTTTGCTACTGTTAGATTTTCAGGTATAGAACGTATGCAAAATTGACACTACATGCATTTTCTGAACTTTTTGTTCCTTTACTGGCAAATAAAAGGGACACAAGCACATTTCAAACTCTCTCCTGCCTCTATTATTCTGTTTCCAAGGGTAAGTCTGATCTGATAGTGACAACTATTACTAGAACTCCAGAGATCCAAGTACACTTCAGAGCAATTCCTAATGGAATTGAAAAACAGCCAACTTATCTTAAGAAATTCAAGGTTATATGAACTATGGTACTGAATGATGTAAATTAGTTTTACTTTCTTAAATTCTTATTAAAGACATCAAATAAAGCTTCCTAATTGGCAATAAAAGATTACATGAAAGTATTTCATAATGCACATACTTAACCCAGTGCAGTAATGCAAAGTTTATTACCAAAAAATTAGTTTGTCATAAACACAGAGACCACATTTACATATTAACTATAGAAAGCATACTGAGAGATAAAATTTTATTAAAGAAGCTTAAAATAATTAAAATCAATATGTGATTTAATTAAACTTAACTCTGTTAATTGCTAATGTAAGAGGGCTTTCAAGCCAGAGAAATGGGAAGACAGAAACCTCATGAAATCCAAAAAAGACAAATGCAAAGTTTTGCACCTAGGCTGGAATAACCCCCCGCAGCTGTACAGGTGGGAGCTGCCTGGCTAGAGAGCAGCAGGGCAGAGGGGTATCCGGAGGGTCAGCCAGAGAGCAGCCTGAACGCGAGCCTGCAGTGTGCCCTGGTGGCAACCAAGCTTAACTGCAGACTGGGCTGCATAAGCAAGAGTGCGGTCAGCTGGTGGAGGGAAGTGATCATTCCCATCTATTCTGAAATGTGATCTCACATTTGGAGTACTCTGTCCACGTTTAGATTCCCACTACAAGGAAGACTTTGACATAAAGGAGTGAGTCCAGAAGAGGACCACAAGTACGACTGAGGGGCAGAAGCACACGGTATTCATGAAGAGGCTGAGAGCGCTAAGTTTGTCCAGCCTGAAAAAGGGAAAGCTAAAGGGGGGAGATAACAGCTGTTTTCCACCACCTTATAGGTCGTTATAGAGAAGATGGAGCAAGACTCTTCCCAGTGATGCCAATGAAAGGTCAAGAGGCAACAGACACAGACTATAGCATGGTAAATTCCAATTAGATATAAGGAAAAATGTTCTTCACAGCAAGAGCACTCAGACACAGAAGCAAGGGCCTAGAGAGGTTGTAAAATAACCATCCTTGAAGTTATTTAAAGCTTGACTAGATAAAGCCTTGAGCAACCTAATCAAAATTTGAAGTTGGATCCAACTAATAAAGTTGACCTTGCTTTGAAAAGACGCTGGACCAGATGACTTCCAGAGGTCCAACTTAAATTACTCTATGATTTGCCTCCACTCAAAGAGGAAAAAAATATATATATATATAAGGCATTTGATCTTAATTTTCTTTATATAACTGTGTCCATAGATAGCACATTATTTCTTATTTCATTGCCAGATGTTATGTTAAAGAGCATGTTTAATGTTTTCTAGTTACAATCATATAGTCTTTTGCACTGAGAATAATTCTGAACATTAGGGATTTTTTTCTTCGGTTATTTTGACCATCCTGCTGGCACTCTGCTGGACTTACTCTATCATGTCACTATCTCTTTTGTACTAGGGAGTCCAAAACTGAACATGAAACTCCAGATGTGGTCTCACCAGTGCTGAATGGAGGGGAGGGATCACTTCCCTGGACCTGCTGGTTACACTCTTGCTAATACAAGCCAGGATGCAGTTGCTCTTCTTTGCTGCCAGGGCACACTGCTGGCTCATGTTCAGCTCTCCACCAGTATCCCTGGGCCAGGTTTTCTGCTGAGCTGCTTCCTAGGGAGTCAGCCCCCAGCCTGTCCTGTTGCACCCATCGCAAATGCACACCCTTGCATATGCTCTTGTTGAAGTTTATGAGGTTCTTGTTAGCCCATTTTTCCAGCCCATCCAAGTCCTTCCAAACAGCAGACCTGCTGTCCAGCACATTGACGCCACCCTCACTCCTAAATTTGATGTTGTCCACAAACTTGCTGAGAATATACTCCATCCTGTCATCCTGGTCATTAAGGAGCGTACGGGGGACTGTGTCAAAAGCCCTGCTGAAATCGAGGCATACAATATCCACTGCCCTCCCCATACGATGGACTGTGTCAGAAGCCTTGCTGAAGTCGAAGCATACAATACCCACTGCCCTCCCCTTGTCCACAGCACCAGTCACCTCCTCATCACAGAAAAGAATCAGGTTGGTCAGATGGCTGAAACATGACATACGAAGAGAGGCTGAGAGAGCTGGGTCTGTTCAGCCTTGAGAAGGTGGTACAGGGGAGATATCACAACTACCTGATTAGAGGATACAGAGGATGTGTAGCCAGATCCTATCACAAGTGCATGGCCATGAGACAAGAGGCAGTGGCCACAAGTTGGAACATAGGACATTCCGATCACATATTACAAAAACCTTTTTTATTATGAGGGTGATCCCCTCCTAGAACACGCTGCCCAGCGAAGTTGAGATCACCATCCTTGGAGGTGTTCAATATTCAAGTGGACGCAACCATGAACAATCTGATCTGATAAGACCTGCTTTGAGCAGGGGGTTGGATTAGATGACCTCTCAAGGTCCCTCCAACTTAAACTGCTCTATGATTATACAGCTTTGAATATGTTAAGATTTTTTTCTGAAAGATTTCTGGTTATACGCTAAGTCATTCTTATAACACTGCACAGTCCTTTTTATGTAAATTCACAAAGTCAATTTTATTAACTTTTGCTTTTAAAAACTGTAAGATCTCCTTTTCACTAAATACTGAGAAACACTGAAAAGACTGATACATTATCATCCTGGATGCATCTACTCCAGTAGTCTCACTTCTACATGCTTTGAAACAGATATAAATAAACATTTAAAAGGAATACCACAAACTGAACTGATTATTTTCAAATCCTTCTCTCACTTTTCCCATCTTTATTCATTTCTCTTCTACTCCCTCACTCCCGCATCCAAAACATCTGGCACAAAAACTTTTCTCTTTTATAGCTGATCTATTACTTCCCTAAAAACTAAAACCTCTTGCAAATAGCTGCCTACTACTAATGTAATTTTAACCATCCAGTTTTAGATGCTGCCACATCATTTTCCAAGAAAGAGAGATGGCTTGTAAAGAAGTTACATAGGATAAAGAGAGGGTTGCAACATGAGTGCAGCAAAAAGCAGCAAAAGAAATTACAAAAGTTAATAACAGCGTGTGGTACAATTCTTTCTCCATTCCCAGATGTTGTGAGGTACTTTATGTATTTATGTATACTTTTGATTCTTCAATCAGTGCTGTTCCAGGAACTTGGGGCAGCTACAATTGAGACAGAGCAATTTGTATTACCAAATATGCACTGTACTAATACAAACATTACTACTTAACACAACTCCATTACAAAATTCTAGCATTTTCACAAACAGAAATTGTAGAAATCCAGAACTGTGCTTGGTTAACTTACTTGCTAACTTTAAACTTACAGAGGTATTAATTCAAATAGTTGCAAGTAAAATGTACTGTGTGGGGGTTTTTTCCAAGAAAAAAAATGGGAAGATAAATTACTAAGAAAATTCTGAGTGGTTTCAGGACTAAGAATTTATTTCATTGTTCCAGAATAAATTAGTTTCTTTTGGATGTTTCCATTTACTTCCTATATCCTGAATATTCACAGATAACAATAAATAGCTTCTCACAAACGTGCCTTGGAATGGCATCTTACTGTAACTATGAATATAGAACTGGAAATATACACACAGCTGTGTGTTCTTGATCACCTGAAGTTTTGAAGATGTTGAAATGCATCTACAGACTTCCACCATTAATCACATTCTATAGGCAATAAAGATCCCAGAAAAAAGGAAAAAAAAGGGGGATTTATCTTGCTTTCCCCACCTCCATCAACTCCCCATCATGTTTTCTGCCTTTAGCTTTGCCTTGGGCAAAAATAAAGTCAGCTCGTCTCAAATAAACTGTGAATGCCAACACTCTACTCAATTCTTTCTCATTTTACAAACTGGAATTATAGGCATGTTCTTCTCCTCTTTTAACATGGCTAAATCATCACCAAGAAAAATAAAAACTACAGCATAGCATATGCAGCAGAAAAAACTAGTTATTACTTTTAGGCCTCAAAAGAGCACTAATAATCCAATAAGATAACAGTGCAGTTTTTAAAAACCTGTGCATCAGCCACTTTTTAGGTAGAAAGTAAATCTTGTTAAAAAATAAACTGTACAAACTATACATTTTAGGAAGACAGTACACATTGTTGGAACATTTCTCAAAAGAAAGCCACAGTATGAATAAACTCAGCATTTACTAGCAGTAATTTTTATTTACTATACAATTTCCAAAACCCAAGCAGCAATGCATAAACATTGAATATACAGAGAACGACACTGCAGTTTTGCATTCTTCTTCTGCTTAAGTCATGGTCTTATCATGATTATTTAAATTCTAGAGCAATACTTGCTTGACAAGGTACTGCAGCGCTGCAGGCTACAATCCTCACACAATGCCTAAAGGGTTATTACAGTGGAGAGATTCTACTGAGGACAATGAAAGAGCCTTACCCCTTCCCGAAGGCACCTCATTAGCACAGTGTAAGCAGCCAAGGGAACAACCCAGCATTCTCTAGGGTGCTCTTTTTTTTCCTCCTGCAATGAGGCCAACAGCACAAGTGATTAAATCAAAAAAATCACAATAATCTCACCCACATAAAAAATAGGTAACATCTTAATGCTTAATTTTTCTTAATCCTTAATTAATCTTTTAATAAGATTCACATTATATAAATTTCAAATTAACATATACTAAAAAATGAATTCCAGGGCATTATTACTAACGTTATTTCATGTGCAGCACAAAAATTGGTATGTTTATTACCTTAATTAAATACTCTCCAAGATCCATAATGGAATTTGTCCTAATATTTCTGGTTTTCATTGATTCCAGCTAATTCACACACATAAAATGATCTCACATTCCTCTTGATCATTTTGATTAATTCAGAAAGAGACAACTGATTATTGGAAGTGAATAAGACTTCTCTTTAAATGTGATTTAATTATACCAAAACAGAAAATTACTTTTGTCTGTGCACTAAAAAAAATGTAAGTTTGCTTTGGAAAAAATATTCAAGTTATTCAGGGAAATGCAGTGTTTAATAAAACTAACTTGACTTATAAAACTTACAAAATATACTTGAAAATAGCCTTCAGTACAAATCAACACTAGCCCAAGATCCTTATGTACATTTCCCTGAAATCACCCTGCTGGAAGGGCTAATTCCCTGTTAGTTTAATCAGTATTTTGATTCTTGTTTGAAGTTAATGAACTCCACTTCTCACACACACACAGCCCCCGCAATGTACATTTTCAAATTTGAAGGAAGACATTTGGATTTTCTAAACAAACGAAGATTTGACTAGAACACCATATGTAGGCTAATAAACAGACATTAGCAATAGCAAAAGAATAGCCTTATTTGGGAAAGTGAGAAATAGTGTACATAAGATGATACGCCATAAAATCAATGTGTAGATTGTTTCAATAAGTTGACAAAGTATGATAAGCAACCATTCCTTCAGAAATTATACATTTATTGAACTGATTATATTAGCAAGCGCCCAGAATCAGTTTTGGTTGGCATAAGGCTGACAGAAGCTATATATTCATAATAACTGAAAAAGAAATACTCAATCATTATTTAATATTAACATTGTCTTAGAACCTAGAAGCACCTAGCAAAACCCTAGAGGAGAAAAAAACACCCCTCCCCCACCCAAATGCAACAGAAATGCCTCCAAAAGCTCACAGTTTAAAACGTAAGTATTTAGGAGCTTCATAAGACAATGAAGCAGGCTGAAAAGCAAACTGGGGGAAAAAAAAAAAAACACAGAAAAACAAAATAACAGATTATATATAGTTCTTAATCAACCAAATGCAATTATCATATTTTTTCTTAAATAAGTCAAAGCATAATGGTCTGCTGTTTGAAGATTTGAACTAGGACTAAACATTCTTGATTCCTCATATATTACCACTGACTTGCTGTGTGATCTTGACAAAGTCATCCAATAACACTGCTCTGCAGTTTAACCAGCAATAAAATGTCTACAACACTATTGCACTTTATGGATACACAGGTACAGTACTGGCAAATGAAAAGCTTTATAATGAGCAAAATATTTTATTTATTTATTTATTTATTTTAAGTATGACACAAATGTCAGTACCTCCGGATATACAAATCACACTGGTATCTTTGAAGTTTTACAAAGATACAGTGTCTTGAGATCATACACATTGAACAGTTCTAAATCTGTTCTTCCTGTTCTCTAATAATTAGTTATAATTCAGAGCAATGCAACACATTGCTGTAGATCTTCCTGAAACATGACAGACTCATCATTTAAAGACAAGTTGTCATGCTTCAAACATTCTGTGAAATTCATAAATACATATATATTTTAAAATTATTAGTTTACACTTTTAGAAGAAAAAAAACTATTATGGTCAGTACATCCAAATCATTTTGTTACAGAGCCACTGTAAACAGAGTTGTTCTAACCACTAAAGTTTGATTTCAAAATAAAATCAAGCAGTGCAAAATACTAACTCTTGCCAAATATAATTTTCAAGCTGGAATTCTAGGTTAATTAGTTTTTATTAGTGGTTAAAATCATGTAACTTACAATCTATCAGATGACACCAAGTACAGAATTTTTCTCTAAGGAAAACTAACAAAACATGAAAACACCTAAAAATTAACTGTGATTGTAGAAAAATTAACTGTGATTGTAGATATATTTTCCATAACATAACTTCGCAGTGTGAGAACGTGTTCTGTGGATGCGTGTGTTTGACAGAGATTTTGGCAATGGCCTAATCAGCAAAGGATGATGTTTGCTAACCTACAAAAGCAAGGCAACCACTTCATCTTGCGGAAGACACAAAGGTGTTAGAGGATAAAGACAATAAAACGTGGATGTTATGCACATAGCCATATCTATAATAAGCCAAAATAGAGATCCACATTGTACTCTCATTCCTTTATCGAGTGACCTCACAGACTGGCAACTTATGTGATAGTATTTAGACCAATAAAACAATGCAGTTAATGCAAAGGCCTAGACTTTGAGGGCAGTCAGAGAATTGCACTCAACATTTGTTTTGGGTTGGCCTTTTTCTGTTTGAACACACCTTAGTTCCTAATAAATAAAAGAAAGTTTCTTATTCTTAAAATAAGGGGAAAAAAAGCTGGGGTTTCAAAGAGTTGTCATCTTCAATTCCTACCATTAATAGCATTTCTAGTTTAAAGGTTTAAATCAGTTCTAGTCAGAAATCAACATAATTCCATTTGAAATTAGTCAGGATTACTTCATTTCCTTTTCCACAGTATTATGAATTCAACTATGCCAGGATGATATCTAATATGAAATAAATACATTAATTTATTGATATTATAGGCTGTCCTGATACACACTATTTTTAATCAAAGTCTCTAGCTAAGGTGTTCTAACCCTTAGATCTGCCACATGGATGCCACTAGTTCTGATGGTGACTGATGAAGTCATCATTCTATGGAGTTAACAAGACTCTCTATTTGAAGAATGCCATTTAAATCCTCTTAGATGAAGTACATGTCTGCATTAACATGCTCCTCAAAAAGTAAAAAAAAGTATCACAGAACATACATGGAAAAGAAACTCTCGAAATTCATACAGTTGAGGATACAAGTAACAGAAACGTTTGTTTTTTATTTAATTTTTCATGCAAAAATCTTTTTCACATACATTAAAGGAATATATACGGGTCACTTGATAGTCTTACCTGATTGGCTATGAGGTAAAGAAGCTCCCCAAGTGCTGGCAAAAGGCATTGTTTCAATTTGCTATTCCTGAAGTTCTCTCTGATCAGTTCAGTTAAAATTATGATTGCCTAACATAAAAATAAATCATATAACAACAACACATGTAATCTTTTCTCAGACAAAACATACTGTGGAAGGTAACATAAGCTTTATCTGAAATGACACCTTAATCATATAGTTTTCACTTAGGTGACACATCCATTTACAAAGCATAGAGTAAGCTTGGAAGGACAAGAAAAAACAACGCTAACTACAAAACAGCTTATATTAGACAGAGTAAAATGCAATATGGAAATATCCTCGAGACCATTGTCAGCTACCTCTTCTTCCCTTTCCCCCAGGAAAACAGAAGCAGACCCACCAGGAAAGAAAGACTAGTTGCTATTCCTTCTTTTAGAACAAAAGATCTAAAAGTTCCTCTCAGCATCAGGTTACAAAACACAAACAAACAAACCACTGCTGCCTTTTGTGTAGATACTAAATCAGGAGATATGAACACTTACATTTTGTCTCCTGATCTCAGTCAGTTTACCACTGACTCACTGTGTAACACCAGACATATTTACGCTTTCTGTACCTCAGACTTTGTTTGCAAAAAATCGATAAATAATATTTATATTGAGAGAAAAAAAAATTTGAAAAGCAAAAAGGAAATTCTGGTTCATCTTGTGCAGATGACCTAGTAAGAAACCACTCTCCCCATACGTATGTAGGACAAGGTTTTAGCCTAGTATTTAGTATTAAATCCAGTCAAGAGAACAAGTGACCATTTAGCTACCATGCACTAAATAGAAAAGCATACTGTCTTCTGGCCGGGATAGATAGTTAGCTCTCCCACATATGCTCCAACGTGCAGCAAGCATGTAGCAGGAGCATATTCCTCTTCCTTTCCTCTTTAAACAGCAAAAGCATATCAGCACTATCACTAAGACATTTCATCTGTGTAGTTTATTCTTTGCTAGAGAACAACAGGCTTCTCTATAAAAAAATAATTTAAACAGGACTAACTCCAACACAGTCCGATCCCAAAGTCATTGGGAACTCCAGGTCTTAGATAGCCACAATGCCATCAAAATCTGAATAAAAAGAAATTTTATACAATAAAGATTTGTCTTATTTAACTAATCAAATCAGAGTAAAATCAGTATGGGATCACTGTAATGAACATTTTATGGCTCTGTCTCAGTTTAAACTGCTTTTAAATATAGTTAAACAATAGGGAAGAGATAACCAGCTGAAATAAAAATACTCTGGTGCTTTCCCCAGTTGAGCAAGTACTGTCTGTATACACAGCACAGCCCAAGTAACTCATCTCAGAGAACTCAACATTTACAGCCCTATTTGAATACAAACTAGCAGCATTTCAACCCAGGCACAAATGGTCTAAACAGTGGCAGTTCTTGGAAACCACCTACTTTGTACAGTCCATTTTCCAAGATGTCTTCAGACTTTGCTTAGTGTTTAAATGGAGAACATAAAACCCATTGTGCAGACTGGTTTCAAATTAATCCAACAAAAAGATACAAGTTTTTCAGTTCTGATTATATACCAGCATGGGCTCCTTTCTCCTTTCTTTCTGTGGAGGATCCAAGTCTAACTCTCTAGAGCATTGGCTTCAATGCATACTGAAGGAATAACTTCACTTCAGCTGCACGAGTACCACCACATTAACACTTACAGGCTTTGCAGTCTTACCATGATTAAAAAGCTTTCCCTACACTGAAAAAGTTGCAGCAGACATTAGCCTTCAGATGAACCATGACAGATGGTTCAGATGACTAGTTTTACACACAGCTGAAATACCCATATAGCCCGCTCTACAACAAAGAATAAGATTTCAGGTAATACATTTAAAAATCTGGAACCACCTCACTTGGCGACCTGGAAAAGTCAAGCAACTCACAAAATCTGACAGATGCAGTCAGAACAAGATAACGCAGAGGTGGTTAAACTGTGACTCGCTGGCCATTGTGTGTTCTGTAACTGTTTCATATTCTTCTTAAATAGGGAAGGTTACGTGACAGAGAGCAGGTTATGGAGACAGACTATACACTGGGCTAAACACAGAGCCCCCACAAAGGGAACACATGATATTTCTGACTGTAATGCCATATTGCACACTTCTGAAATGGAAGAAAAGCAGCAAGATAAAAATGGATGGCAAAATATAACCACATTCATATATCTGCATTGTAGCTACAACAGCCGATTTTCGTTCCAATTTTTTGGATGCTGCAGCTACCACCTAGACAAAGAAGTGACAAGGATCAGAAGCAAACAATAAATATACACACACTTTCTGGGCATAACCAAGGAAGCATAGCTTGTGTGAAAGAAATGTAGGAGAGGGAAAAGCTTGGGAAATATGAAGCATGAAGTTGAGCAAACAGATGGAGTTGAAAGGACAATAGAAAGCAGAGGAAACTGAAGTATGTAAGATTAGGAGTCTGATCTGGAGCAAAAGAAAGGTGCTATTGTCATTCATGTGACCAATTTACAGTAAAACTCTGAAAGGACTTTAGTCTATCCTGTTAGAAAAGCTATGGGCCAAAGCCACTTCTGTACTTACTCCCAAAGGAGAGAGCAAAGCAAGCTACAATCCTTCCTCTGAAAGGGATTTAATGTAATCTACCTTTGAAGGGACATGCGGTAATAGGAGGATAATAATGCAAAAGTTTTTCAGAGTTCCAAAGTCACACGCTGTTTTACTTTAGGTAGCACCAGAAAAAATAATAGTTATTTAAAAAAAAAAAAGTTCTCCCCTCCCACAACGCAATCTGTGCTCTGCCTAAACTCTTTCTCAACTGGTCTCTCAGTTGTAAAGAATATGCCATGACAGGCACCATTCCACTACTTTCTTACCACAAGGAATGCGATCCAGAATGCATCAGAAAATAGCCACAGAACAAAAGAACCAAATCAGTTCATAATATCAAATTAGATTCCACAATTTGCATATACCAAAACATGGTGAATTTGTCTTACACATTTTACTAGAGTCTTCTGTACTTCATATGTATAATCAGTAAATGAGGCCTACCAAAACACAGTCCAATCTAGACATTAAGCAAAAAGCAGCTGAAAGAAAATAGATCTATTCTGAGTTTTTTCAGGAAGCTAAAAAATTATTTTGTGGTTTTCAACATAAATTTCAATCTGTATAAAACAAACACATCCCACCATATATAAATGCCAAAACACACATTTCAGCTACTGCTTACTGCACAGCAGATGAGAAATTTGTCATTATATAGCCCCCAATAAAAATTTGCAATATATTATTAAATACTTAATGGAACATATAGTATATACCAATAAAAAATAAACACATCATTAAAGTTTTTATCCACACAGAGCAAACACACTGCAAAACAATATGGACTTAGAAAATATTTCAACTGAGAGATATGCTAGGAGGAGAAAAAAAGAATGTTATTTTCTGGGAGAGGACCAGTAAAAATGTATATAATCTTGAAACATCTGAAAAGAAATTCTTTATCATCCCTGACTTGCAGTTCAGAATATCAGAACACCCTGACAGAAGAAAGTGCCTCAATGCTTATGAACTACTTATAAATCAGTTCAGATTTATTGCAAGATGTCCTGTTCTAGAGATCTTTATCAGAAAACCACTCATAGACATCACTTTTTATTTGCTGGATTTTGAACTGCATTTGTTACAAGGTTTACATTTTTTATGATCATAAATTTAAGATGCATAAAATCTGCTGATTCTTAAATAAGTATTCTTGTCTCCTAGATCCTTTGCTAATATTAAATCCAATTCTTTTTTTTGCAAGTCATAACATTTTTGTAGCCAGAGAATAGATTCCTGACTCCAACCCTACTGTCCTTTGTATCTAGATAGAAAGAGACGAAATAGTGATAAAAGGTCTCAAAGGCTGAGAGAAAATAATCTGTGAAAACTACCATAAAATCTTAACAGACTTCACAAGAAAGTATTCTGTGAAAATCACATGGCACAGGGATTTACAAAAGCGTTTAAGGACATGAAAAGTGAATTTTCTTCCTTGGGGCCCTAAAGAGTTTGTCCTCGATGTTCCTTTGATTTTCCTTCACCTACTTAACAACTTCATAACAAAAACCCAATTTCTGTACAGAGAAATAATATAAAAACAAGAAATAATTCTTCAAATGAAGCAGAACAAACTTTGACCTTCCCCCCCCCTTTTTTTTTTAACATAGTTTCATTAACTGTTTTCAGAAGACTTCTCCAGATGTTATTGAGCAACTTTAAATATTCTGCCATTCCAGAGAACTTAACTTTCATGTTTAAGTAAATCAATAAATAAATCAGTAGGTTTTAAAGCTGCCAGTATTTCCACTGGAGAAAGTAGTAGTCAACTTGGTTCAAGCACAATTCTACACTAAATGCCAACTATATAATTATAGCATTTTCTCCTTCACTAGATCTGCTCTCTATAGCTATGTAGAATTACTATTCCTTTTGTGATGAAATATATTTTTATTATTTTTAGAGTTACTTTCACTGTGGAACCAATAACACTAACTCACATTATCCATGCCTGAGTTAACTCCCCTCAGCTTAGCCGCTCTAGATTGTGAGTGAACACACCAGGAAACAGTATATAGACTGCACAGAATGGATGGATTGCGTGAATTGTGGCCAATAGTCCCCAGCAGATTAGCCAAGGATATAAAGTCACCATCGTACTTCAGTTAAGTTTATTTGTGGGCAGGACATGACGAAAAGATTACAACTCAAATTATACCTCTATTACAGAGAATCAAGGGAGGCTGTTCAAAATTATCAGTTTTAATGACGTATCTCAACCAGCAAAAAACCTTGATTTAAATAACCGACGTTAATCTTGTTTTGCACTTGTAACCTTTATTCTTCGAAAGAATAGTTAATAAATAGGTAACTTTCATAAGATGATACATTATCCAAATACACTCATGTATGTAGTCCTAAAATTTTCAGACTCCTATCTTTTAGGTTAAAAATGTGAATTCAACTTTGAGTATAGGAATCATTTATCAAACATACTTTTACTAAGGTTTATTTGGTTGCCTCACAATTCAATTAAAATTGTTTAGAAAATGTAATTAACATATTAAATATATTAGATTATTTATATTCTGTAGCTTTTTTGGTTATTGATTAAATTTAAGAATTTTAGTTTTAAGATTAATACAAATTAAATGAAAGAACAGTATCTGATGCTAGTGAACAGAAGTAACTGTTTCTGGACTCACTCTCCTTCAGGATTTTAGGACTAGCACTTAGTTATTATTTTTACTCAAAACTGGTTAGAGGAGGATAACAGATTGCATACACTCCAATTCCTACTTTTTTCTCATATTTGAATGAAAAAGTTGTGAAATTGAGTTTAAAAAGTTTAAAGAGAGAAATTATTTCATTTCCTATGCACTTACAAACTTTCAAAAAGCTAGTCAAGGCTGCAAAAAATTCAAATTCTCATTTTAAAAAATAACTAGTTTAATAAACAAGAAAGAAAATCTGTCTGAAGAAGCGAGCCATAGATTAGTGGCTGACTTTGGATAAAATCTGTTAAAAAACAAAAAATATGTATTGCATAAATTTTATATCAATTATTTCAATATATTATGATTAATATATCCCTTAAAGAGTAACTTTAGTACCTGGAAAGAGATTCATAACCCAAAATGCATAAATTACCAGAATCCAGAAAACAATAGAACTGTACAGGGGTATGACAAAAAGAATTAGTAGAGGACACTGAAAATTAAATAATTACCATATGTTATAGGGGATGCTCCCTATTCTTAAAACAAATACTTACAGCCTCCCAAATTCCAGTCTGTACTTAACTAGCATCAGGTAATGGACCTTTCTTTCCTCTTTAAAGAGTGTACAGTCTAAAAATTTGCCCTATGATAGTCACCTGTTCACTGAACACCTGAGTAACCAAATACACTCCATGTGCAGGAAATACAAGCTCACACAAGATGTCACACACCAAACAGGGAGAGCCTCTGGTCTTTTAATGAAACTTAAGAGGCTCTTCACATGTTCTTTGCAACTGAAGCTATGAAGCAGATCACAGAAGTAGCTGTGATTCATCACTTATACTTCATGTAAGTACTATTGTTATAGAAATATATGTATATTTATAAACTTAGTATCATTATATATTACTACTATATTTATATAGTATCAAATATTAATATATCATTTTTAAAATGTATATAAAATATCCTAAAGGAGGAAGGAAAGCTCCTTCTTCCTCTACCATGTGTAAACATTACTTCTATTCCTGACAATAGTGATTTGCGCCAGATTTTAAATACGCTTTCATCCTTCCATTAAAAAAAAAATATAAAGTTAAAAAATCTGCCCACAGATTTTGAATCAAGGTTAAAGGGCAGTATAAATTTAGGTAGTAAATAAAGTTTAATACCTGGAAAATGCAACTCAGGAAGTCAAACTTATGGTAATTACCAAGTCCATCAAATAAAAACTCCTTCCTAGCTTAAGTACTTCCCCCCCCCAACCTGCCTACACTTTCCCTTTCAATATAGTAATTAGTAATGAACAGCAAATTCCACAGTGGCTGATAAAAGCATTAAGTTTAATACATTATCTAGACATTTTATAGTAGCTGTCAAACTGGATGGATACAATATAATTACAATAAAAAAGCAAAGTAGTAAGATTCACATCTGGACAGACAGCCATCACCTTCATTTACAACAATCTAATGCCTGGTGTCAATATATCATCTATAGGAGATTTTCAACATGGAGTCAATATATTATCTATAGGAGATTTTCAACCCATTTCAAACTACATCTAGGAGTCTCCCTACAGTTTTAACAGTCCAGAAATGTTCACAAAGCATGTTCACAAAGAAGAGGTATTTTACACCTTAAGAAGTAGGTGGCAACATATAGATTTACAATATTACTCCATCTTTAATCTATTAGTACATAACGTCAGTAATCATTAGTGGAATTTAAAATGCATTTGTAATGCTGCAGACCCTTGAAGATATTTTAAAAAAACTGTCTATGCCCCGAGCATAATAGAAATTACTTTCGAGTTCAGTGTCTTGTAAGTTCACACCTATCATGTAATGTATGCAAGTAATGCCAATGCATTTTCACTTTCCTTGTGGAAAAGCACTGTCACCAAGCTGAGAAAGTAGACAGCATCATCACTAACCAGAAAAGAAAATGCAATAGTATTTATGCTAAGTACTCATCTTCAAAATAGTACCTGAAAAACAGAAGACCAGAGTTCCCTGACCATCTGGAACATTTTACCTAGCTTCCTCTCACTAGAATGTGAATAGGTAAAACATTCAAAGGGAATAATTACTTAAGCGGAAGTTGGATCCACATGCACCTGTGTTCCACTAAAGCTCAGCAAAAGATGGTTAAATATATAGAAACCAATGAGTGGTTCAACTGAAGAGAGAAGTGACAGGACAAAAAACAGATATTTTTGACAAACTCTTTTGTGAGGTGCAGACAAAAGACAAAAAAGAGTCCAAGTGATATATTTTGGTTTTGCAAGTTTTGCATTTGATATAATAAACTAGGTCTTGGAACAACGAGGACAGAAGGGAAGTCTGATTCAGACTCTGAATCTGGTATTAATACTGTCCAGGATGTGAAAATAAGATAAGCAAATGTACAACTTGTTGCATGATTGATGTAGAAGTATAGCTCCTCTGGAGAGCAATAGGGGGTGGATATACATGACATTCTTCCAGGTAAAATACAATGCAAAATTGATTCATCATGAAAATTCCTCTCTTTTCAACTTTTATGTAACTGCCATAGGAAGAGGTCTTAGCAGACAAGTAGCAAACTAGATGTCATGAATTCATACAGTGGGTCTATTAATTTATTTTAAAACAAACTCAAGATCCCAAAGGGATACAATCTGACACAAGTAGTAGGAACTAGTTTATGAATCTTTTAGATCTGTTTTTCATTTGTTAGTAAATGTAACAGAAATTTTATAGCCCCAGACTTTTTACGATTTTCTTTAAAGTCAGTTGCTTTTAGCAATTATTGCACATTTCTTTATTCTGTTTGGTGACAAAAACAACTAGACATAGTCCCATTTGGCTAGAACTTGCCTAATTCTTTCCAGAAATTTTTTCTAAACGTGTTCCAGCCTGAAATCACTCTTTTTTTCCAGCTGATAGCTGACATGGAAGGTATCCAGAGGAAAAGCACCCCAGTCAGCAGGAAACTGGGGGGGGGGGCTTTTCAGCTACCATCAGTGTGTGATTTCTATAATAAAAGCATGTCATAACCTAAATGTACCAATCAAGCAAGTATGTGCTAGAAAAGGCTAGGTTTTTTTTTTTTCTTTTTCTTCCATGGGTCTACATTTTTTGTAAGTACAAGACAAAAGAATGTGGAAGAAGGACTATATCATTTAATTCTTCAAGCTACATATTTAGTTGTAAGAACTAAATACCTCGACATGCAAATTATTGTTGTCTAACAACTCACATATACACAAATCTGGTTGGCTCAAAAAAGAAATTAAAAAGTATCGGAAATTTATTAAAGCTTGGTCTAGCTGGAGAGTTGGTTTTAATATAAAACAAAAAAAAAAGTAATAGCACTACAACAAAGTAGTGCAATATTTTATTATGTGAGTGTAAACATCATGCAAATGACAAAATAATGCCAAGAAATGTTTAGAAAACCCTCATAGATGTGTTCTCCAGAATTAACAGGAAGAGTCATGTGTTTCCTACCAAGGTGAGGCACGAAAAAATTTTGCTATGTGGTCTGTCTTGTTGACAGTAAGAATGTTCACTTCACTGTTGATTTTCTGTGTATATCTGATGGTTCTGCTGATAATACAACAAAACAACAAAATATTTCACTTTATCTACATAAAAGTTATTCTTGCTATGTTATTTCAATTACAGAAAAACTATTTCACCTTTCATATCATGCTCATCTCCAGTGTATCTGACACATCAATTTAAAATAACAGATGTCAGCTCTACCGTAAACCATAAATAAACAAAATTACACGTTATAAACAGAAGCATGATTGTCTTAGACATAAGCAGCTTTAAGAGATCTTCTGGGGATGTTCTTTCTAATACACAAAATTATTTGTCCTATAATGTCCATCATCTTTAATACATTAGAAATGTTCTAATTAGCTAGAAAATCTATTTTGAAACTAACAGGAACCTTCTGTCTATTTAAAAAATACGTAAGAAAGAATTTTTCTACTCAATAGAATTTACCACTGTATGCTAGTGAAAGAAACAACAAAAAAAACTGATGCTACAAGCAAAGGCCAATGTCTACGTAGGAAGCCCAAAATGCTAGTGAAAGAAGACATTTTAACTAAATCTATAACACATGCTGATAAATTCAGCCCTTTTTCTGTCCCATGATGTGCAATCATATAAAATCCCTTATTTATGTTTTGCTGTGTTATTTTCATGAAAACTGGGGACAAAAATATGTGGTGTTACACCTCAAAAAGTGTAACATAACATAAAAAGGAGAATCATTTTGACAGTCCTTTTCTTCCAAAGGAAAAAAGGTTTAGGCAGTCATGCTATCTGCATCTGTGCCTGTCTGCTTTGCCTCCTTCCCTGAAATCATTTGAAATCTCTTACTCAATTTCTATCAAACTGAACAAGAGTAGAAACCTCAGATCTATGTTTCTACAGGTTTCACAAAAACAATACGAGCAAGGCAGAAGAGAGAGACATTATTAATGCCTCAGTGCCAGAAGGCTGTAGTATACACTTATTTCTTTTTAGACAACAGAGCACCCATATCTGAAAACAACATTATGAACACACTAAGCACAGAAAAGGCTCAGAGACTGTACTTTTAAGCACCAAAAAAACACCCTCTAAAAATCGACAATTTTATCCTGCTTAAACTTCCTCATAACTAAGAAAGAAAGAGGTAGATATGCTAAATGGTAACTTTTATGTAATTCAGTTAAAAAGTCAAGTAAAATGCAAGGCAGGCATTCATGAGAAGCCCAGCTCCTTTAGCTGACAGATCTGCTTATTAGCTTAAAAAGTAAACATTGTTTAAGTATCCCTACTGCATTTTCTACAGATGGATTTAGCTGCTTAATTTTAAATACAGAGAAGGGACTGCAGGCAGTAAGCATTCTGGGGGCTCTATGATTTCCAGAATTTATTCCTCTCTCATTGAAACTGCTCTCAATGTTCTCAAGAGTACGGGCTTTACTGAGTAAGCTAAGACTGTATTCCCAAAGTTTACTGGTGAAACGCCTGACTGAGTTCATTTGTTAACATCACATTCGTTTAGTACGACTGACAGACTGAGTCTTTCTTTTTCAACGCTGCAAAATAATCATGTTTATGTATCTGTGAAAATAGCAACATACCTTATGTTTCCTGTACGGGACTTGAATTTACTTGTTTTGGATTTAATGGCTTGGGCGGTGGGGGATCAAAATGCACATTCAGTTTGGCTTGGGTGGATGTGTACACACTCACACGCGTGTATGCATGTGCATTTATGGGGGAAGGGGGCATGTGTCCATAGCCAAAAAGCTCTAAGAAACTGTTGAACATAGTAAGTTTAGATTCATGCATACACCCAATATAGGCAAAATTATTCCATGCATACACAGACTAGAACACAAGAATATATGCCAAAAACCTCAAAAAAATTATGCTGGAGGAGGGACAAACTGAAATGAGTTCAGAAAAAGCCCACATCTTACATCAGTCAGGAAAACTAAGCTTCCCACTGCACAGTACATTCATAATGAAGGAAGCTGTCAGGCACACGGTACACTTCATATAATTATCATTTTCCTCGGGAATTAAGTTAACCTGAAAATGCTTATCAGCGTAGGATCAGGGGACAACGTAAAGGCTATTCAAGAACCCTCAAGCTGCTTTCCAAATCAAAGGAGCTTCCAAGCTTCATTCTCTGCAGCCCTAGCAAAGGATGCTTTGCACAAACTAACCCATGAAGCATTACCTTCCTCTCTTACACCCCTCCTTAAAAAACCACCTCTGCCCTGAGGCATTCCTATTCCTAAATCTACCAATTTCAGGTAAGTTAAAACATATATAGTGGGGGGGGGGGGGGGGGGAGAAGTTAAGTTTTGAATGACATCTGAATTGAGGGAAAAATATAACTGAATGTTGGCAGCGTAAGCATGTATTTCGCAACCTAACAATTATCCTTATCTTACTTCCTTTAACTTATCTTTTTTACAGTAAGACCTCACTGGGTCAAGCTCTGCTTTTTACAAGGTTTTGCACAGCAGAAACTTCTTTGCATATTTCCTGTTCTCAAATGGAACATAAGAGGTAACATATCTCAATATTTTGAAGTAAATTTGGTTCTCACTAGGGATAATTGCCATTAAAAGAAATTACCGATCCTACCGTTGTCATCATGTAAAACTCCCTTCAATGAGAATCGCTCATCTGTAAAAGCTAACTGGGAATAATCTAGGACAAAGGAATAGTTAAAATGTGGAAGCTTATTGACTACCACATAATTTAAGTTAAAAAGTGTAACTTCTGTATTATTTAGAAAGTGATATTTTATAGTGTATGGGGGGGGATCAAAATATTGCTTTCAACTACAAGTTTAAAATATTTTAGCTACTTTAAGTAGGGCTTAATTATATTCCTTGCTCCACATTTACCTTATAATGGACAAAATGCCAAAAAAAAATTATGAAATTTCATTAAAAAGCAAAAAGCCTGAGCAGCTCCATTTTAAACCATATATGATGATTGTTTCATGCTAACAGGTAAGTTACACAGATCTTAAGCTTCAAATACTGTGTTTATCACTTGAGAAGTCAGAACTTTACTGTATTTCTGTAAGATAATTATGTTTCTTTAACTGCAGTAAGCAATAGTCAATAGCTAATCATAAGAGAACAAGTGAGTATGTAATATTAGAAAATGAAAAGCTTAAAGCAGAACAATTGAAACAAGAAACTTTCCCACTTTTAGAACAAATGCAGTGGGAAGGGAGATGGATCTTGCCAAACCTGTGCCAAGTTTCAAAAAGGAACACAAAGTACAGTTCAACTATTTCACCTACTAATGTCTACAAACTAGGATTATTTAAGACTATTAATTACTAAAATGAAATTCAGCATACAAATTTAAAATCTTGCATAAGACCTCATTTATACATAATTTTAAACAGCCAAAAATATGAACTGACATACTAGCACCACCAAATAATACAAGACATCACTTGTGCATAAGGTTCAATGATATGAAAATAACAGAACATGAGAAATTAGCTTGCAGTTCCATTAAAAGAGATTAATACAAAGGTTTCATCCAGAAAACAGAGTCACACTATGCTTTAAACAGAAATTTCACAGCTTGCATTGCAAAATATTGTAACAAAGATAGGTAGAGATATGGAACCAACAAAGTCTGTGATTACAGGAAACCATATAAGTTGAATATTGTCCTACAAGCTGTCTGGTGAAACATCAAACATACTTCCATCATTATAACCAATTATGAAGAATCCTTTTAAAGTCTTCTCTGATGTGAGAAGTGTTACTCTATACGTAAGCAAGTCAAATACGGCAGTTTTATATCCAAATTGCACTTCAGTTTCACAGCACGTATACAGAAAAGTGCAGGTAACATTTTCTTTTCAATTTTTTATTCCAAAGCAGAAGTAAATTTTAGTGTCCTCCTTTCTCTATGCAAATAAGTTTCTTCTGAAATATCACTATACAATGGCTTTATGTTAGTTATTAAATGTAAATACAAGTTCTCTCAGCTATAAACAATAAATTCAGTAGGCATAAAAAAAGAACTTGACATAACTCAATGTATGCATCAGCTACAAATCAATTGTGACAGTGCGTTAAGGTTTGATATTATTATAGCATTATCCTAAAAAGCATTATTCAGTTATTTAAAAACCAAGATATATGGAAAGAAATTACAATTTTAGAAGACAAATCTTGGTCGATAAAAGCACAAGCTGCAAAGCAGCTATCAACTGGATCAAGACTGCTTTTTGATGCTTAAGAAAGAGTACAAAAAAAAAAAAAAGAGTATCTCTGATACTCTTGATAATACGTATATTATGCATCTCTGATGCTCTTCTTCTCCATATCAACAACTTAAAATCTTTCTGAAATTTACTAACTTTCTGGCTTTCGTGAGCTCATATGGAAAGAAGTTTCACTGCCTCATTATGCATAATGTGAATATACATATCCTCTCACTGGATCTTAATTCACCACTTCTCAACTTCATAAAGTGGCTTTGTTCTTAAGTTAAAGGATACGAATGATATAGGGAATGTATATCAGGATGTTTTTCATTATTTGAGGATGATTCAAAGATATATTTTAACTAAACAACCTGACTACTTCCCTAAGAGAACTATTACTTATCTTAATGATTCTTGTTATCTTTCTGAAAATCATCTTTAACTCCTACAGCATCTTTGAGAAAGGGTGGCTAGTACTGCACACAGGGTTCCAGAGAAGGTTGATGGGGGAAGCCTTCTCTACCTTAAAACTCAGGTAGATGAAATATCAGTGCAGAAGAAGGATGTGAACAAAACTGGACACTGAGCCACATACTTCACAATATCTAACAGAAAATAGCTATTAAAAAGAAAAGATGGGGAAGCGGTAATCATAAAAATACTCTGAAGTTGTAATTCGAAACAACGTCATATGCAAAACCGCAAAAGCATTTCATTGAAAACATTCATGAGTTTTATGCTTTCATACCTTTAATACTATATGCTTACTTCAGTAGGAAAGAAAGCGCTCAGCACTGCAAAGAGTAAGATTTTTTTTTTTTTTTTTTTAAAGTTCTCATTATTTTTTCAGGGGAAAAAAAACACAGGTTTAATATTCTAAAACTTAAGAAGTAGGCTGTAAACTTAAGAACATTCTGATTTTGAATATGGCTGATTACACCAAAAAAAATACAAGTTTATATTTAAGAATAATAAAGGCTCATTTCTCCATCTAGTCCTAGTAATTGAACTGAATACTAGACAGGTGAATGAATGATAAAGGGAAAAAGAACGCATATGGAAAATTATTTGGTTGTGGAATTTTTAAATGGAGGCTTTGATGGCAAACAATCTTTATACTGTTGCTTCTGTTAGAGAGAAGAAAAAACAACAAAAAAAGATGCATGCTCCAGCAATCCACGCAATGTTCTTATTTACTACACACAGATATTCATTCCAAGTGTGATGCCATAATTACAGTCATTTCAAGCCAGTATAACTACTGCCACCTTCAATAAAAACAGACTCAACCTTGTGCTACCTACGTCCCTTGCACTGGCACAAGCATTTGCGCAGCAAACTGGATGAGGGAACAAAAATGTTTAATGGGAAGCTGTTTTCCGCTTAACTCTGATAGATTATCTAGATGCCAACTGATTTCTTCAGGTTTCTACATGGTTGTTAATTTAGGGTCTATTTTCCCCCCTTAATGCATGTTACCCTTCATTCTCTCTTTAATAAACTTCTCCCTGAGGTATGAAATGGTCAAGGTCACTTGTATTTATGATAGGAGCAGCTGAAGATGGTTTTAAAAGCAGAGATTTAGCAGGAATATACATTATGTTCAGAATCCTGAATGAAATACCAAAAAACACAGAATAATCTTTCCAGACAGCTTTTTACCTTCTAGAGTTTTATATATTTATCCACTGAAGAAAGGATCCCAGCTGCATAGCTCTTCAATATCCCAAAAATAACAGACTTGAAGAATATAAAAGAAAATACAGCATCTTTACTATCATAAGACACACCAGATCTTGAGGACTGTTGCAAAGAGCCATACTAGCAATCCCACTGATGTCATTTTAATGACGAAGATGTACTATTTCATCTCCTGAAAAAAAATGAAGTAATTTAATGGGCTCTGTGACAACAGTGCCAATTAAATGCGTCTTTTACAAGGGTACAATTTTTGCTTTGATCAGGCAATTAATCTAAGAGAATTACAAAGCAGCATTTCATCCTGCTATCAGCAATGTAAGCTTTCAGTTCAGTAACTGAAAATTTCCTTGTTTTCTACTACCCACTTGGTTTGGACTTCAAAATAAAGCCAGCCCAATTAATTTGGATTGATTAAATTATTTTTTGAATACTACCTACAACTATGATAAAAGATCTTAAAATTTGCTGCAGCAATCCAGAATTCCCATGTAATTATGATAGATTCATTGTCATTAATATTGATTATAATTAGTTTTCTGTTTATTAACTTGGAAGAACTTTTCTCAAATACTCCATGAGTTGCTGCCAGCACATGCTAATGTAACAGAAATGTTGACCTTTTATTTGTTTGTGTGCCTCCCACATGCCCCAGGCAAATCAGTAAGTTATATGCAGTAGACCACTGGAAACAAAAATATTAAGTGACCGTCCTGATTTTGTTTGAAAGATTATTTTAAGATTTTAAAATAATCATTTTACAAAACAGTAGACATTTGTGCATCTGCACACATGTAAATACTCTTATACACACTCCAATACAATTCAGCTTGGTTACATCTACTTCCTATACATTTTTTAATTGGTATTATTTTCACAGAAGAGGCATCAGGGCTAAATAATAAGTGCCAGTGGGGAAAACAGTCAAGGATAAAATAAAATTATGATCATCTGACCAGAGTCAAAAAAATATTTTTACAATCAAACAGCAAAACTAACTGGCTTAGGAATAAATATTTGAATGAGACTATTATTTATTTGAACATCCTTAAAATATGAACAGATATGGATACGCCTAGATACAGGCATAATCAGAGAGATAAGCCAGAAACATGATTTAGAGTTGACACTGAGAATCTGAATGGGAACAAACTGTACAGTTGGACCAGAGTATACGTAATCAGAAGAGCTAGAGAAAGGAATCATAAAAGTCCACTTGTAAAGATGCAAATACTTTGCAACTGTAGAGAGCATCCACCAAATCACACTTCAAAAAATCAGAAATAAAAAGGCTCAAACTATTCAGAGTTTCAATCTGGATGTAAACAGAAATTGGGATATTCCATTGCTTTGACAGAGAAATCACACTCTAAGCAGGAAAAGCTCAGTATTTCAGGCCTATTCTGTTAAATTACCTATGGAGTTCTGTAAGTCAAAGGCTCTGCAATAAAATTTGCCAATGGGAAGACTGTAGCAGGTCCTGGAGCCCTTTAAATACTCAGTACAGCAGTGCACCCTGGTCCATACAAAAGTATGCGCAGCTGCCTACAGTCACAGTATGAGACAGATTGCTAACTGGCAAATTTGAAGAGGCAAGGAAGAGGACTAGATTTTTGCCTCGAAAAGGACTGGCAGAGAAGGACTCAACAGATGGAGGAGGCTGGTCACATAAGAGGTAGATACTGCTCCGTGACATGAGGGCATTCCATGAAGTTGCTCTATCATCTCTTAATACAATAAAAGATCAAGTCTGAAACTGTATGTTCAAAATGCCTGTGTCCTGGCCAGTAGAAGGCATAGCCTACCCATACAGATGAAAGAACAGCAGCTTCTTTTAATAACTGGGACACATTAGTCATACCTGGAAGCAAGCCTTCCTAACTCAGGGAGAGTTTTTCTGTAGGATGAAGAAAAAGCACTTTTCCTTTCCAAGCACTAACATCTAGATCTTAAGAACCAGCTTTGAAATTTAATACAAAGGGGAAACATCTCAACTTCAGAATTTTATGAAGATAACTAGGAATAAATAATAGGAAGTGTTTAGCATTTGTAAAAAGCAACTCCATGAAAAAAATTATGTTATTAAGTTGGTAAAAAAAAAAAAAAATAGACCTATCCATCTTCAGCCACTGCTTCGATAACTTACATGGCAATTGCGAGGTAGAAAAAGTTACAGATGAAATATGTCTTCAATAAAGGTATCTGATCCAAAAAATATATATATGAGATAAATTTCCTTTCTTTTGTTCTAAGAAAAACATGTAAGAAATCAGTTTCTATTTTGTTCTAATCAATAAAGTATTCACCTAAAAACATTTAAATGGAGACAGACAAACTACAGTGAATTCACAGATTAAAAAAAAGTTTATTCTTCTTATGAATATTTTTTAAGATGACCTAAATATCAGAATACATCCAAGTAAAGACAGCATACAGTTCCATGGTATATCTTTGTCTATAGTCTGTTCCAGCACAGACTGTAATCTGCAGTAGTAGTCTACTTGCATTTTATTGTTATGTTTGAGTGACCTCTGGTGGATAGATATAGATATAAATAAAATGAATAGATCACAGACCACCTTGAATAAGAATCTTAAAAAAAATTTTTTTGAAAAGTTCTTAATTTTTCAAAGAGCAAAAAGCTAAAGGCTTTTGGCATATAGCATGTGAAAGTTTACTTTAATCTGTGGAACTTTCTTTTCTTTCATAGTTTCTCTGCTTTTTCAGGACTCAATGCCTCACTATTTAAGAAACCATTAAAAATGGCAGGGGGAGAGAAGAAAACTTATATGGTGCAGCTTCAACCTTTAAGACAGAGGAAATGTCTTTACATAGATAGATAGATAACTGGGTAAAAGACAGGAAATTGAAGACAGAAATGAAGAGTCAGTTTCAACAGTGAAAAAGCCAGCAGTGGTGTCCTGCATGAGTCTACATTGGGCCCTTTAAAAAAAAAAAAAAAAGTATCTGGAAGAGTGAATAATCAGGTAACAGAGAACTGCAAAAAGGCTGTGATTGAGTGATAAAAGGCGGGGGGGAATGGTCTACATACAGTGATACACAAGGGGATAAAAGTAGTTCTAGATTCATATCTTCCTGAGCTCTCAATTGACTTTTCATATTTAAGAACAAAATCTTGGGGCTATAGCAGGGAGTTGTACAAAGAGATCACCTCTGTCAACAGTGGCCAACGAGCAAACTGAATGTTACAAGTTACCAGGAACAGAAGAGGAAACAAAATAGAAAATTGTCTGAGTGCATAGATCACTCATACACCTATATCCTCCTAAAAGGGTGCAGTTCTGGTCTCCTACCTTGAAAAGGATTTACTGGGATCTGGAAAAAGGGCATAGGAGGGCAAGAAGGATGACCAAACCTTTACTATGAGGAACTACTAAAGAAATTGGAACTTTTTAATCTGGAAAAGAGCTGAGCAAAAAGAAGTTTAGTAAATTTCCATAACACCCCACCATAACTGGCATAGAGAAGATGAATATGAAATGCTTGTTTCCTTTGTAATGTAAGAACCAGCAGGCCTCAGAACAGATCTAGAAAGTACCAGGTCGAAGCCAAATGACCAAGATCTTCACAGTTAAACAGCGTGCCAAGTGAAGTTTCTTCCCAAAGGACGTTATGGATTCTGAAAAGGGTTCAGAAAATTACTAGAGAAATTCAAAGACTCTATTCCTGGTTCAAAAAATCCCAGAGTTGCATATCACTGGATGTGTAGAGCATATTATGCAGAAATATGAGTAGATGCTTGCAGTACTCTTACATGTTTTTCCATGTACCCACTCTTGGCTTCTGTCACAGTACAGGTGGCAAATTAGACAGACCTTTGGATTGGGCCAGTATAGCCATTCTTCACTCTCTTCTGTAAGGGCTGAATTTGTCTAATAAGACCATCAAAAAGAACCTTATTTAGAGCTACCAACTCTGGGATTTTGTGTTACAAATTTTTCTCTGTAAGAACTGGATCACAACTAGGCATTTTACATTATGTTGTTACATTACATTACTGGCTACAACTCGTTTTTGACATTTGCTAAATCACAGCAGTCAAAAAACTTCAGCTGGAGCACCTGCTAGCTCATAGAAGGTGAAAAGTTACAGTCTTATATCTTAATACAGTATATAGTGCTGTTTAAAAGAATTTTTGTAATAACCTAAAAGTTAGAATTATTTATTTATAATTTTAAGTGTCACACAATGTACAATAGATGTCAGTCCACTGTAATGTTCAACAAACTCACAGTTCACTTAGTTTCATTTTGAGAAAACAAAGGAACTCTGCAGATCACAAATTCCCAAATGACTCCTTTCTTTCTACTTTTCCTATAAAAGAACTATCAAGCTGCGCACTACCTATGGTTATCTGATTTTAGATTACATATACAAAATTACTTTGAAGACACGAAAAAAATTAGGATTTTTTCGATAATTCTTTTCTCTCAATCTAATTTTTTCAAAGTTCTAAAATATTTTTTAATTAAAATATTTTAATACTAATTAGAAAAAATCAGTGTAAAATGACTGCTTCATTCTGAGAGAAGAAAAAAAAAAAGGCTAGAGTTTTGTATCTTTGGTGGGTAGTTCTGCCGCAGTTTAGTCAAGATCACCGCTACTACCACACACAATCAAACAGGTTTATATGTCTAATTAATTAATTATATTCCCATTTTCACATATGGGGAAAAACAAAGCAGAGGTCAAAAAAAGTGTGAAAACCGACATTAATAATAAAAAACGTTAATAAAACACAAAAAAATAAGAGAGAGAGAAAACTACCTCAGAAACAGGAACGTTTTCTCCGAGTTCAGATGTGTGTAATGCCAGTAAACCAATCACTCGAGCAACTTTGGCACGTCTGCAGATCAAACATTTTTTTTTTTAAGGTGCATTAAAAAAATGTTAAAAAAGAACAAAGAAAGAAACAAGCCATGCTATTTATATTTTGCATAGATTACTAAGGGCAGGAAATTTCTGAAGTGCTGTTTACAGCTCAGACTTTCTTCTCATTTCTATTGTCTTTTAATCAGCAGATTAAAATAAAATGTTTTAATCACCAAATTATTTCTGTATTTCATTACAATTTAGCAATAAATTCATGCATAAAGACATGTTCTTTTCCTCTAGCGCTGAAGATGGAGATGTTTTAGTTTGTTATAGTCATACTAATTAGTCATGCTCGTTGTCATAGCGCTCTTGTAATACAAAAAACCATTAGAGATCAAACTTTTTACTATAGATTTCATTTCCATTTTGCCAGCTATACCAGCAAATCAGTTTTAGACGTTTCATTTAAAAAGAAAAGGAATAATAGAATCAACATTTATAAAACAAGCCGTAGAGGGCACTATCACCTTGAAATATTTCAACAAGTATATTTTTTATAAAAGCTACCATTATGGATATTTTACCACTATTATGGTATGGGTTGGTTTATTCAGGGGTTTTGAACAACGCTATTTAATATACTAAATTGTGTAGCTTTTAGACAAAATTTTTTTTTAGAGATTTTCTATAATTTTTGATCCTGAAAAACAACAGTGTATTAAGTCAACACTGAAAAAATTCAATGTTATATACACTAAAAAATGTCAATCAAGTATACCACAGCAGGTTTGACAGGCCGAATAATTCCCTCAAAAACTGTTAAAGTATTTCTTCAAAAAATTCAAGAGATAATTCATATTCGAACAAATTAATATAAAATAATTGTTACTTACATATCCCAGCTGGTGGCTGAGCGCAGCTGCTGTATTAATACAGGAAACTACAGTTTAAAGAAGATACATAAACATTAGTGGTTTTCCGGGTTCTAATGTGCCTCAGTGATATTAAATATATATATATATATATATATATATATATATATCAACCAAAATATCAGTTATTATGTAAAAATATATTTGGATAGCATTTGCAAAAGGAATCGTAACAGAATACTGTTGATATTGTCCAACTATGTTGATTCAAAAAAAGTGATGGCAATCTGAGAGGAGAAATATCCTTTCTTTTTATATTCCTGTCTTAAACTAAATACTAAACATGTATCAGAGTATTAAAGAAATATTTTCTTTACAACTACCACTATACAGAGCAAAGCTGCATTGCTTTCATCTACAGATTATCATATAATATTATTCAACAAGTTTAAGCAATAAAACTTATTTTTGTGAGAATTAACAAAAATAATCGGCAAATACTAGAATACATGATAGAAAAATATTTTACCACAGCCTCTTAAGAGAGCATGCTCTCTGAAGCAGTGCTTTATGCAAGTTCTATTGTTTGTTCTTCAGATAGATTTTCTTGTTAATCTTTATGGAGATATAGCCAAATAAAATTGATTTTAACCATTCACACATACACTTTTTTCAGCTAGTCTTCTCTGTCAAATACTTAATGATTTACAAAGACTAAAAATTTCATCATACGTAATTTCAAACTCCATCAAGTGTAAAAACAATAAAAAAATCCCACCATTTTACAAATCTAACAAGGCACAAGTATCTGAAATCTAAGAGAAAGAGTTGATTTCTCTCAGCTCCTTTAAAATCCTGACATGGAATTTCATAAGCATTTTCCATTGTTTTGTACTTAATTTGCTGTATTATTTTGGTCATTATGACAATGGTTTCTTGAAACAGAACTAAAGGCAGCTGATTTTTGCTACAACAACAAGCATGTGAAACATTGATTCCTTCAGATATTTACCAGCTGAGAGCTCATTAGCCTGCTTGCAACCTCCTTATGGACAGCCACAGTGCACAGATAATACAGTAAGTTCAGTTTAGAACGTGCTGCTCCTGTATTCTTCTCAACAGAATCAAGCAATGAACATATTTGTTGCAAGAAGTCATTCCAGTCCATGTCTTTCATAGATAATAATTTCTCAGCTAATGATAAGAAACAAACAAGTGGTTAAAGGTAACAAATCTTTAATGCACTAGATTAAAACATCAACTTGAATAGAAGATGTTTCAAAATTTTAAATACTAAAAGTGTGATTAGATTCAAATATTAAAAAACATGTTATTATAAAAGGTACAAAGCATAAAAAGGCAGCAATACATACATAAAAACATTTTTGAAATTGGAAAGTCTTTGGGTTTTATTCAGTTAAGTAAATAACTGACTGGCATTGCATTTAAGAAAGGAAGTTGTTTTTTCCCTTAATCATTCCTAATTTTTACTAAGAAAATGGAATTTCATTACAGATAAGGCAAAAATTAGAAAAAGTCAGTGAAATCTACTCAGAATCAACTGCAATAAATTTAAAGTGTGTATAACTATTCATATATATATATGTATGTATCTATCTGTTTAAGTTTTAGTAGTATCAGAGCACATATGACTTAAACAGCAAGACAAAAGTCAACAGCCATTAAGGACAATTAGCATAAATGCTGTGCTTTACAAATCACTGATCACTGTACATGGAAAGAGAATTTTCAAAGACTTCCGTATCAGTCTCAAGGGCTAAGCTCAGTCCACTCTAACCATACGTTCCCTCAGTTTGGGTTTATTCTTAAGTAATCTGCTATTCTGAGACACTTCTAGTACGGAATATTTAAGAGTTTGTCTCCTTTCTTTTACACCAATTTTACATACAAGTAATAACGCTGATTAATGAAGGCAATTCTAATTTATATTAGTAAAGGTGAAAAGAGTTTCAGATATCTTAATTTTGATACTACTTTTAATCATAAAGGAAAAAATGTTGACAGGCAGCAGATTCATTATCTTCTAAAATGACTAGAAAACTACCCAGAAAAAAGCTGCAACCTTCAAAACACTACAACCACAAAAAACACTGTCCCATATTAAGCAAATAAAGACAATAAAACATTTCAGAACATCAGACTGATTGATTTTAAGCACCTAAATAATATGAAATAAAATGCCAAACCCTTAGGCATTCGAATCTGAGCATTTTGGTAGGACTTTATTCCATACAAGTTATTTTCTGCTACTACAATTTTGATTGGGATACTGGGGGACGTCGTGCTCAATTCCAACTATATATTTTTTTCTTTAAACAAAATAACTCTACAAAATACATCCTTTACAGAAAGAAAAAAAGGAACTTGATTATCTCTAGGAAGAGGCGCTATCCAAATTCTATGAGTAGTAGTACATTTTTGGCTGAAATCCCTCTTTAAGCATAGTAAAGCCTAACAATACTTCCCTAAATAGACCAGAGCATTAGAAAAAAATAGCTCCACATTTCCTTTAGGAACATTTCACCATTACAGGTGGGATTGGCAAGGCTGCCTAATACTATGGTTGACCAACATTGCAAGTTTTCAGATCCTGTTTTCATTTGCTTCTATCAAATTTTAATCCTTTTGGTTGAATATTCCAGTTACAATGCCTTAGTTATTTCCAAAAATACTACAAATAAAAATCTGCTGGTTTGCTCCCACTTTATTTTATAAGCTTTTGAGCATGGGTTTGTAGCTGAATAGGGTAGAAAAGAGAGAAAGGGAGTATAATTGAAAAGTCTACTCAAAATTAGTCTAGCTATAAACAGTACATATGCAACTTAAATTACAGAAAAACAATTATTAATTCTCCCTTGTATTGTGGCAACTCATCATCTACAAAGGGAGGCTACAGGTCTTGTGATAACAAGTTACACAACCATATGCAGAACTGACAAGTTTTAACAGCTTTAGCAGAGCCATACCTGAATGTGCTGGTATATGCAAAGTTTTCAAGTCAAATCTAACTGGCATTGGCTTCATTATCTATGTAAAAAGTAAACAAAGACATTATGACTTGACTCACTCTAGACGTCTTAATGCATTTCTGAAAGTTTTTAAGTAGTCAAACATGAAAACACAAAGACACAAAACTAGTGGAGGAGGGGTACACAAATCACTCTTCATTATCAAGGCATTTTCAATTATTTTCTGTTACATACTTCTTTCAAGCAGATACTTGGATTTAATGCAACCTTTGGGTAAAATTATGTCATTAGTCTTTCCACGCAACTGATTTTTTTTAATGCGATTACAAAGTGTTTGGGTTTTTTCAGTTTACATTTTTATCTCACTTCAGTGCAGAAGATTGCTTAATCTACTGAAAAGATAGTCTGATACGCAGCTGAGAGCCCATGAAACCTTTAAGCAATTCACTACTGTACAGTATATATACACCACACCATTCTAGTATATGAAAATTCATATTAACACTGACTTGTCAGATGTACTTTTTTCACAACACATCATTTTGCACTACAGCTGCTCAGACACTGTACAATGAGTGTGATTTTCAGCACCTAAAGCATACACAAAAGATAACTGTATAGTGGAGTTTAAGCTTTTGACACATGAAACCACGATGTGAACAGAGTTTTTCCTCTAAGAAAAGGCCTTCAACTCCATGGGTTCGCAGGACACAAGAAATTTTTATTATGTAAACAAATAGATCTGCCATTTTGACTTTTAAAGTTCTGCCAGAATCTAGTAGGTCCAGTTCCAAGAGATTAAATTACAAGCCCTTCAGCTTTACTAGGTGTCAGTATTGTCCTTTAGTCTTAAGACTGCAAAATATGCAATGACTCAGGTTATGTGTCACTGGAATTTAGTGGGCTATTTTGTGTTGATTGTGAGCCTGGCATTGCATGGTAAGATCATCAGTCTCAATCTCTCATATCAGTACATACACACTCCCAATCTCATTTCTTGTAGTAAGGAAGGCAATAAAGGGCTAAAGCTTCATGAGGCAGAACTCAAATCATGAGGCAGAACTGAGAATTTACAGAGGTGGTATTCAAATGCATCATCAGCTCTCAGATTCTCCATGGGCAACAACGTCCCCCACCTCCACCTCAGACATTACAAGAGTCATCAGGTAGTTGCTCTATTTAGCTGCATAAGAACTTTAATTGCTATTTGAGAGGGTTGGGAAGTCCATTAAAAAAAAAATCATCACGCTAAAGTGATAACTATAAGACCTTTCTAGTGTGCTAGATACTCAGTTCAATGCAAAACGTTGCTTTTCCTGCATCTGCCACTTACTCAGTAAAGTTGCTAGAATAACTTTACTTTTTGCAGATAGAAATAAAAGGAAGACTAAGGGGGTACTCATCTATCATTCCTTCTACCAATACTGCTCATAAGCCCACACACACAAGTTACATGGTACTCGCTGTGTAGAGCTCCAATTATTCCTGGGCCTGCACCTTCCTCTTGGCACTGAAGAAGTAACAGTCTCCACTCAAGGGGCTCATGACAAACTATAGTTTCCCACATCAGAATGTGCAGGACAAAATGAATGGACATTTCTTGCAACTTCAGGTCATCTTTCCCAGAGGAAAAAAGTTCATGGTTATTAGAAACATTATCATGTCTAAACTTTACAGAGTAACAAGAGTTACTCTGGAAAGGTCTAACTCTTAATGTTAAAGCCTTCACAGACAGCTTTGTTTTGAGTACCAAGACACCAAAATACCAAGACATTCTAAGTTATGCTTTAAGAACTATTCTTTAAATGAACACAAGTTATCAGAAGACATATCTACAAAAGCACAGAACAGAGCAAGTAGCCTCCACTCCGTGTAGGAAATTCTTTAACATTAATATTCAACTCCAAAATAAATCAATTCTCCAACTTAGCAACACAATAGCACTATAAAAGACTGCCAAAAACTTGCATGAGAGCTTGCCAGATGACTGGGTGGAACTGTTTTAGAAAGAGAATTATAAAATACAGGAAAAGAGTTTCACCCTGATTGAAATTTTATCTGCAAAAATAGCCTCACCCACAAGTTCCTGAATCTAATATTTTATTTTGCTATACCTTTGGATTGTCAATGATCGGTGTTACGATAAGATCAGATTCAGTGTAAATGAGCTCTTTCAATGTTGACTCCATATCCTGCTGACTTGAGTACATATTTTTAGCCTAGAACAAGAACAAAGTTTTTTGTTTTTTGTTTTTTAAAAAAAGGCAGCCTTGCAGGGGGTGCATGGGGTATCTTTGTTTATCCCTGGAATATTATCTTTAAACATTATACCTCATAGTGTGGCCATGTAAATAACTAATATTCTGAATTACTTTTTATTTGTGTAATGGCGCAGAGGCTTAGACATCCTAACTAGAAATTAGGAAAAACAAACATGTAGGAGGAAACAGTCCCAGGTCAAAAAGCTTGCAACCTAAATTTCAGAATGTAGATTAAGATAGTTTTATCTCCTTTTATGGGCTGGGGAAAAAAAATATATATATATTAAGCATCATGTTCAACTCCTGCATCTGAAGTTCTGCAAATATTTAAAAAATAACAACTTTACTTACTGTAGGAACTGCTTTTCTGTTACAAATACGGCAGAAAGGAGAAGAAAGCTGACTTTGTCATAGATTCCAGGTTAAAATTTTAACTATGAAGATATCACCACCCCACTACTATTTTTCCACTCACCTTTGTCAAGCACAAATCTCTTTGGGGAGAACTCTGGATAGGGGCAGTAGTAGCATCACTTACTTCTACAGCAGTGCTAGTTCTAGGAGTGGGACGAGAACTTAAACAAAAGAAAACACAAAGAATGCGTATTAAGTTTCACTGTAAAACTATAGTTCTTCTTTCGAAGCCTTCATATCATACGGTAAACTTTCAAAGCTGACAGGCACAAATTCTATACCTGCTCCATCAACTAAACATGAGCTTCCTGTCTTTAGATACGTCCTAATCAGGTTAGGAGTTGTTTGTTGGTTAGAAATGGGACAGATTGGGGTATTTTGGTTAAGTGAATGCTGTTTGATTATTTTTCCACCCACAGTCAGTCCTCCAAACTTGATGTTAAAACTTTACTATCTTATCTCCTCATATTTAACATGTCACCAAACAACATCCCAAGAGAATTAACTTGACAAGATCGCAGTTTACTTTATGTTATTCTTCTCTTCTGACTGCCAACTCTTTCAAAGGTAACAGGTATTAAAACTGACTGATTCTGGTATATGAATGTGAGCTGTATTAAGTTTTCAAATCCTCTTTTTAAAAACCCTGTCTGCTAATTATAAGGGAAAAAAGGAGAGACCAGAACAATGCAAGTCTGCAGTTTTAGTAAAGCCACTACTGGACCCATTGCGGATAGCATGCATTAAGTGTTTAAAATCAATGTTAGAATTGTTTAAATCAGTTTTCTAGCCTGCTGATTTAAATAACAACTAAAACTAGAAAAGTAAATAGAAAGCTAAAAATACAAACACTAAACAAAATCAGAGCTTTCTTTTTCTGATAATCAAATCTTTGATTTGCAAGTAAACATATACATTACCTTCTATTAATGAAGAAAGCATTTAAAGATATTTATCAAATATTCCCTTTGCACATGTAAAAAGTTACGGCTGTCAAAAGCTGATTCACCACTTTAACAGGTAGGTAAACTCTAGTGTCAAGTGCCAAGTCAGCAACTTCCTTTCACTTCAATATTTTAAAATGTTAACAGGTAATACATACTGCTTTGAGAAGTTCAATCGTTCAAGTACAGAGAATTTCAACAAAGAATACAGAATTTTACTGTATTACATTTCAAATTTCATATTTAAATAAATGTACTCATTATAAATAAAATACATTGCTCTTACAACTATACTATTATCTACTGTCATTCCTGATATAACAGCCTACAATCCAAATTCTAACAAGTGTTTGTAATGCCACGGCAGCTTTCTTCTCAATAGATTCCTAAAACAAGAAGCAAATGCCATTTTAAATTACTAACAGTACTATTTTACCTGTGATGGTATAAGGTTTTAAGTCAGATGAGAAGTAATATTTTATTAAACCAATCAAAATAATTTTAAAATAGACACACTATCATGCACAAAAGTCCTTTTTCAGACTACACAAGCCTAAAAAAAATATTTAATTTTAAATGGAAGTATTTCTGCTTGATGAGTACAAGAACAAAACCTTTATCAGAGAACCCGTCTGGCTTAACAGCTAGGACAACATTTCAGAATCAGGCCTGAACTAACACAATTCACTGTTACACCAAGCACTACTTCTTACTTAATACCTATTTTAGTACTTAGTAAATTGTTGCCAATAGCTTATGACAAACAGCTGCAGATAATATTTTTAGTGGCTCTTAAGCAGAAGGCAATGGAACATATTTTTAATATCTAAAGTATGAAAGAAAGAAAAAAAGTTCTAAATAAAGTCTTCTGTTTATCCAAACAGCTAAGAAATCAAAAGACTTCACTTACAAAACCAGTATCATAAAGCAATAACAGAATTGCTTTAACTGTTCTCCAAAAGGTGTCTTATTAACTAAGCTGCCGACATAAAATTCAAAAGGAAGCACTCTAACAAAATGTTACATACAGAACAATAAAATATCTGAAAAGATAGAAAAAAACATATATGGGCTTATAAGTGTTTTCCAACTGTTCTTTTGATTTTCATACCTGAGGAGAAATATGGATTCGTTTGATTCACCATCAGCTGCACTTTTTGGCTGCAATTCAGTCAGATTTTCTACTGAGAAGAGAACATGAATTTGCATTCAGAAGTTAAAAAGAAATAAAACATAGAGAATAAGTATATTGGTGAGTCTAAGAGACTAACAATTCACAGGACACAAAATAATTCAAAATAATGCAATGAATAATATTACCTATTTTGAAAGAATTGCTAGGCAGCTTATTATCTGTTCTTGAGGATGACAGGTTATCTAGATCTTTATGAGGATCTACTGGCTCCTTGACATCGCAACATACAGATGACACTGTGTCTTCACTACTGTTTAATAAGAGATATTAGACACATTAAAATATATATATGTATATACACAAAATATATACACACACACACACACACACACACACACACACACACACACACTTCTCAAAGGAATCATACCTGTTATTTGTTGCAATTATTAACATAGGATTTAGATAGCATCCTGTTGTGGTACATGCTTCACAAATACTTTTTATACCAGTAATATCAATGATGGCAAACAAGCTTTTAGCAAGTGACTTATGAAATATTAATAATTCTCCAACTTCTCCAGTAGAACTTGCATGCAAGAAACTAGAAAAGCTAAATTTATACCAATAATGTCAGAGCTATAAAGAAATATTAATAGCTGTAAAGATACCCTTCAATCTTCACAAGAAACAGTCACAAAAAACATACTTTTAATAATGAAGTCTGTAACCTAGATTAAGATCAATAAAAACTACCTTTTTTTTGCTTAAGGACTGACATGTCACATCTAATTGCAAGGATTTTTTTTTTTTTTAAATACACTCCCTGTTATTCACATGGCACTGGGTCACACAATCTTCCTGAAGGGTCTCTAAGATATCAAATATTAGTCTATCCTCTGCTGCAAAGGAACTACCTATATGGTCCTCATATTTGGAAAGCAAAACATACAGGGCTTCTTTTGCATTTCAAGTCCCTCTCCCAGGTTTGTCAGATATGTCGATTACTACATACCTCAGCGGATATTTCAGATGCATTAGAAAACCCTCAAGACTAATGTCAAATAGCCTAATGCTTTTTAAGAGATTAAGATTCTTCTAATTCCCTGAGAATTGCTCAAAGATGACCACTGTAGTGGTGGCTGACATAAATCTCACTAATACTTTTAATAAATTCTTACTTTGAGGTATGAGCTTTAAATCTTCACTCTTTATCTGCTTTGGTGGCAAAAGAGGTAATAAAAAAAAAATATCAAAAGACAGTGAGCAATGTCTCAAGCTAGAATAAAGTACCAGAAATACTGCAGCAGTGTTATCAGAAACAGGGATTTAAACACCACAAGATGGATTATAAAAATAGATACAACACAAGAACATTCAGCATTCAAAAAGAGTTATTCTGTTTTCAGAGTAATTCCCTGGATTGGAACCTAAACTGTCTTTCAGATATTTGGAACAAGTGTTCATAACCAACAAGACTAATACCCTCAAACTTAAACAAACAAAAAAAGAACAAAAAAAATCCCAAACAGTAAAATAACAGAAGCTTTGAAGAAGCCTAACTATATTAATGCATACAGCCTATTTTCACAAAAGGTTTGGAGACTGTACATATAGCAATGTAGAATACTATAAATTTAGAAAAAACTCATTAGATTAATATTTTAAGCAAGGAATATGGGTCAGTTGTATTTGCAAGAACATAAGGCTGAAACACACAAATCTAGGATACCGTGATGATACGCTTTGCAATGTTCTAAACCTTAATGCATAAGAGTCTCAGTAAAGCAGAGAGAACATTCATCCATATTTACAAAATTCTCCAAAAGCTTTCAAAGAGTATTTTAAATCAAATTACTATGCATCATTATTATATAAACAAATAAATGAAGATGAGAGCAGTTACTTTACCTGAGTAAGAAGTTTTAACACATTCTAGAGTCAGAGGAGAAATTTGTTGAATGCAAACAGACACTGTAATATACTAACAGGATAATATAACTCCTCAACATTGAAAACTGTCCACTGAATGGTGTAAAATTCCATTCACCAGATTAGTTAACAACATGAATCCTAAGCAAAATTCAAAAACTAAGAAATGCACAGAAAAAAAAATCATGACTACCAGAAAATAAATATGTTATATATATAATAAATAATATGAATATAAAATATATGAAAACATATGCTCATTTATACTAATTACAAAAGAAGTTTCCGTTGAACCTACACTACAGTACCTTGAGCTTATGTTCTGACTGTTTGCAGAATCATTATCACAATGGCTAAAGGAGCCTTTCCAGAATGGATGCTGCAACAGGTCTCTCCAATTCAGCCTTTTGGGGAAGAGGAAAAAAAAAAAAAAAAAGAAAAATCAACTGAAAGAGCAGTGACAGAATATAGCAACATAAAGAGCTACCAGGCAAAGTTTTGAACACAATGGCACTACATCTGGACTAATTGATCCCATCTTTCACTTTTACTTGGTCAAAGAAGTTCTCTTATAGGCGAAACTTTTTGCCTCAAATCAAAATGGAAGAGGCACATAACAGAGAAGGATGATACTAAGAATGAAGGAAACTGCATGGCCAGTCCTCGCATTTAAATTACCTGAATTACCCTACTGGGTAACTGGATAATCTTACATTATTTAACAATTTAAGTATAGCATCTATAAATCAAAGTCTAGTAAAAACAGACATGTTCATTCCTCTGGAAAAGCAAAGTCACGAGGTTTTAAAACTGCCCATCACTTCTGTTGTAAAATTGCTTATTTAGCACTAACTACACAAATATATTTAGTCAAAACATTCATTCTGTACATCTTCACATGAGAAAGAGTACAACTTGTTCCTTTACGTGAAGAATGAAAAGATTTTTGCATCCTTTTTCACCTAGAAAATACTACACACACAGTATCATAGCAATGATTTTATTCTGGAAGTGAAAAAAGGTGATGTGAACAATTGTCATAGAGTGGATAGCTTACCTTTTCTGTGGATCTTTTCGAAGTAAGCCAGCAAGCAAACTAACAAACTCTGCAGACGGTTTCTGAAAAGCAGAGCCTGTAAATGGAAACACTTAAGAAGATAAGAATTCAGCAACAAACGCCAAAACAATTGTCACACAATGCAGCTCAAACCATTATCTGCAAATCACATTAGAACAGTTTTGAGAATAATAGTAATTTCATCTAATAAAAATCTAAATGTATACAGAGTCCTAAATATGAACTCTTTGTATTTCAAAGGATCTCAAAAAAGAAAAATGATGGTCACTGAACTCATTAAAATTGTTGATAACACAAAAGAAAAAAGAAAAGTTGTCCTCCAGTTAAAAACTAATGAATTTGTAGTTACAGAAGAAACTTAATAACTAGGGAAATAATTGAAATTTTCTAAATAATTCTGCTTCCTATAATGCACACACAAAAAAAACAACATTGCATTTATAAATATCTGTCCCCAAAACATATTAAAGCTTCTCTTATAGCCACCTCCCATTAGCTACAATGAAAATAATATCTGAAGCTTATGTGAAGTGTGGTCCATATACTATTAATTACTGAAAATAGTCCTATAAAAGATTTCAAATTTTAAAGTTAAAAATTATCCAACAAATAAATACGTTTCTGAATCAATTGGTGCTTGTGGTATTTTAAGACTACCTATGTCAGTATGTGATATTCTAGCACCATACGACAATTGCCCAGTATTCACAGTTTGCTCAGCAATAAGAGAACCTAAACTTTTTTAAAAACTATCCACGTATTGTTTCAAAAGGTTCTGCTTTTTCATCTTGACTTTTGGTATAAATGCACAAACTAAGGTAAATATTTATCCTTTACTGATGAAGTTGAGAAAAATGTAGCTTATGGCTTTCACAAGAACAGACAAAAGAGAAACACATAGCTATTAGCAAGAAGTAAAATGAAGCTGAAGGACACTTTAACCAAAATTTAATATATTGCAACTGTGACAATTTTAAGAGAACTACTGTTGCCTGCTATTACGCAAAAGCAGTTTCCATAATTCCTATTTAACTGACAAAGACTTTATTTCTGAGAGATCGAAACTATAAAATGCAATTTATCTACTTCAAAAACAAAATACCATTTAGAATGAAAACAAATAACAAAAAATTTATTCTAACAGTCATTGTTTTGACTACATTACCATAAGCTGAAAAGAGCTGTTAATATTTAAGTGCCTCCATAAATATCACTGATGCCCAGAATGACAGAGTTCAAAAATTCCACTCCAGAATGCAGATTTACTGTTAATTCTTTAATTAATTCTTAATTCTTTAAATGTTGTGTCTGTTTGTCAAGCTAGAAATAAGCATGCATCATTAAAGGAGAAAGTTCATATCAAATGAAGGCCAACGTTAACATTCACCTGGGACAACAAAGTGATTCTTAAACACTCAGCCTCAGAAGAAGCATTGCGAAATAAAACTTTAACTTTGTAAGTATTATACTGAATTGACCCATTTAACTATAACAGAATGTTACCCTTTGGTCTAGGTGGCAATGGATCTTCATATAAAATCTTTTCAATTAGTTCAGCAAAGCTGTCTGAGAAGAACGGTGGTCTTCCTACAGAAAAAAAGTAGTTTATTGGCAGTTCGATCAAACTTCAAAATGACTGTCAGGTGTAATGATGTATGGTGAGCTCATTTTCCTAAGGAAATGTCAAAAGAAACAAACCTGCAACCTGAACTCCATTTACCAAGTTCACTTGTCAATTTAAATATAAGACCTTGGATTACATTTTTCTACAATGAACAGCAGAAGAGACCAAGGACAGAACAGGCACCTAAGACGGCTTGATGGAGATCACCATTGTAGCTCTGCACAAATCAACAATAAGGCAGAAACAGAAGGTCTAGGCAGAAATCTCAACATCTGTACAGCTATGCTGATCCAACAGAGCAGCATATTATCTAAGATTTCAGAAGACTGCATTATATTTCTCTTCTGTGGTGAAATTTCCCTTCCACCTGCAGCCAACACTAATGTTCACCTTATCTGCAAGAAGCCCAATGACTCTAGCTTTATACTAGTGAACCAGCTTTCTCTTTCAAGGATCAAATGAATGCACCCAGAGTTTAATACTGAAGAGAATAAAAACATTATAGTGTGAGAATGTGAGTATGGTTATAATTTTAAAATCATAATATTTGAGCACAGGTGCTTAACATCATATTCAGATCTCAGTCAAAAGGGTCATTCAACACTTACTTCAGTTGATTATTTTATACAGACCTCATTAAGACCTTAATAAACAAAAAAAGAAGTACATTTGGTATACTCTTGAAGAAATCTTTAACACCTATCTCAAATTTTTCTCTGTCTTAACTTCCCTAGGAAGTTAAGCAGAATTTACATTGGAACCACAACATATGTTTTCATTATCACAGATATTTAATATATACACAAACTTACAACCTGAGAACATTTCATAAAGTAAACAGCCCAAGGACCACAGATCACTGGATCTGGAGAAGTCTTCTCCCCTTATTGCTTCTGGAGCTGTGTATAATGGAGGGCCTACAAAACACAGTATGCGTAATGCACTTGATTACTCATTCAGCATTTATCCCGTTCAACACTTTAAACTTTGTCTCCACACTAAGTAAAGATATCCCTAACTCACTTAGGATAAGAAAAGCTGAAATACCAAAGTAATTTCAAAAGTACCTCTTCCTCCCTATATATGTACTGAATTACGTAGGATTATAGAAGCTATTTTATTGTTTGTTTCACTTCCATTACCCAACTTGGTTTGTGCTATACTTTCTTAACACAATAAGTAACATGAGTGTTCTAAAGCACCTTGGGAGATCCAATGCCAAACAAATTGAGCAGACAGAAAGACAACATTATTCACATGAGAATAACAAATATGATTATGTTACTTCAAATTTAAAAAAATAAATAAATAGAATTAAGGTGTCTTAAGACATAAACTTCCAAAGAATTAGACAACTCTTACAAAAAAATCAGGGTAGCTGGCAAAATGGATCATTAATCTAAACTAGTTATAGCTATTTTCACACTGAAACAGTGTGAAAATGTCACATAGCAAATTATAGCAGCTTATCTGCAAACCCTTAACTTGTCTTGGCATCAAAAAAGAAATAGGCAGTAGTTCCCATCTAAACAGTAACTAGTTTCTCTAAGATCTCTACAAAAATTGCCAAAACACAGCAAAAATTTCAATTCCATAGTCCTTTAGAAAGCTTATTGTGGTTTCTTTTGTTCTTGGGTTTTATTTTTTTTAAGTGAGGATAGGTCATTACCATACACATCAAGACAGTTGTTCTGAAAGACAACAGGAAACAGATTAGATTTGTATTTCTTCCTGAATAAACATCTGTTCTTGGTCTTAGTACTTCCAGTACGGACTTTAGCAGAAGACAGTGAAGTATTAAGAAAATTCTGTGTTTGCATAAAATATTGCCAAGAATTTCATTGTTCCCGATACCAGTAATCGCTATGACACATCATTATCTTGGAAAGAAGTCTGTGAGACACTCCAAGATACTGCCTATTAAAAGATTTTGAATGTTAAAATCAAGACTCTGAATTTTTCATAATATATGATAAAAAACAACATAGCACTTGGAGCCTACCGCATTTGCATGGATCTGTCCATTGAAATTGAAGTACAGTAACCTTTTTGTGCTTAAAAAAGTGATCATTCCTAAATACAAGGGATGAAACAGTCAAGCCTCAAACCAGAGATCATATGGACCATTTACATCAAAAAAAGGACACTGAAAGTCTTATGTCAATAAAATTATGAAAGACAATCTCTTAACCATTGCTAAATCGATACCTAAGAGCAGTGCAAAGTCTCCAATGAAAAAAGCAAGTCTGTAGTACTTACTGAACTTTATGTACACATTTAACAAGAAGTTAACAGAATTCAGTCCTAGACCCTACAGAGGGCCTGAAGTGCATACTGTTTTGAAAAATCCATAGATAATTCCATAGCTCCAATTTTTCTGAGACAAAACATCACTAATTTCTAAAACAACTTCTCTTCACTTATCATACTTCCAACATCAATTATTTATCAGTTACCGCTCTGTAACTGGGGCACAAAACTTTCCAAGTATGCTATTTCCTTTAACTCTTTTTTTTGTACATACTGCCCTATATCAACTAAGTAATAGAAATGCAATTTCATGAATTAGAGGAGCCAGTTTGAACACTGAATTTCCCTAATTTAAAGTTATTTTCCTCATTCTTGAAATTCTATTATTTGTGCTTATTTGACTGTTTGAGAAATGCATGAAGATACAGTATTTCACAGTTTTACTATTTCCATTAGCATGCAAATAGTAAGCATGTAGTTAGTAAGAATGAAGTCTCCTCAGCAAACCCAAACCAAGAATTAATATTTTCATTTAATTAGCTACCTTGAACCATTTCAGATCTTATTCGTATAACTCACCTTGGTTTGGATTTTTGGTGGGGTTCTTTTAATTCTTGAAATTTTGTTTTTTTCTTCCACAATGCAGAAAGTATCAAGAACAGTTTACAAGCTATTGAAAACTCACTCATGATAGAAAGTTTGTACATTAAACTACATTACTGACATGTGATGTCAAGCTGCAAAGGGCAATTCAGAATAAGCCACCTCCAATTATACAGCTTTGTTGAAACTTCACAGGCTGCATTACACTTATTTAACCTCTCAACCCTTATACCTAATCACTTGCATCTGAGCTTCAATGCAAAGATAACCTGAAGTCTATTTAGAACAAGTAATAAAGGCCAGGAATGACTATTCTATCATACATCATAAGACAGAAGTATACTTTTCCAGCTCTTACAAAAAGAAGTTTAGGTAAGACTTAGAATTTGGACCACATACTTGTTTCTTCTCTTCCTACTCACTTTCAAGTGCTTTCTCCTATTTTCTCCATATGTTATGATCTCTCTGAACAGTATTGCTCAAGTAAGAGTAAAATCTTGCTTTTGAGCTTACTTAAATTCTCCATACGTGGAACTGGTAAAACCTGCTTACAGAAAACTTACAGATTGTGCTTTCCGTTGCCGACACAGAGGCAAACACATCAATCTTTACAAATAATCACACAACAGAAGGAAGGGTATGTAATAACATATCTACAACTACACAAAGTTCTAACCATTAATTACTCAGGTTCTCTAGAACTTTTGTAAGCCCCAAAAGAACAGTGAACAACTATCACATTTTAAAGTCTCCTCTCAAAATTGAAAAAAACCTTTTAAGTAACTTTCAATCCCTCCCCATGGATTGAGTTAGTTTGGGGTAATAAGAACATATATTATACCTCGGAATCTATTTTTCAGGTATCTTTGTGGAGTGCTTTCACTGACATCTCCTGCTCCTTCCTCAGATCCAACTAAAGCAAAAAATTCTTCCAAGTTTTCACCATCTGCCTTGGCCAAGCAAAAATTGCTGAATTTCAGAGTGCCAGGCCCTTCCAGCAGGATCTAGAAGAATAAAGATAATCCAAACATGAGTATCGGATTTTAAAATTGATGACTGCTGAAATTTCCAGTACAAACTATAAAACCCCACACACACAATCTGAAATCATCTAAGTATGTAAAAAGATCACCACTGCCATATCTGAATGCACTGAAAAGTTTTTCCTTTAAGTCAACACTAATATCTTTTTTTTTTCCTTACGACCAAAAGTTACAGAAGAAGCTCACAATGGAACTCAGAGGTTTATTCATTATTAAATCTAAATGAACAGGTTACCAAAGGAAAGACAGTAGAAAGAAACATTGTTTCACTTGAGGAAAATGCAAAAAATAGTGAATATTTCTAATTTTATTTGGCAGAAAATTTCAAAGATTTTGTCCAATGCTTGTACAGTTTCCTCTACACAGTCACTGTCTATTCTCACGGTAGAGAAAACTTCACAGTCCCAAAAATGTTGTCTGAAGAAATAACCCATTCAGGCAGATGGATCAAAAACAGTCTCACTGGCACACAGTTTCTGTATTCAAAGGAGTACTTTACAGTTCCATTCTTCTTCAGAAAAATATAATCATATCTCCACTATGTTTTATTCACATATTTACTTCCTGCCCAGCAACCTATAAGTTTTACAGAACATTCAGGGAGGAGAGCAACTTGATCACTTAAGGAGTTACAATCAAGAACAGAATTACTGTTAAGCAAAAACTTTTGGTCATGGTTAATTTATGTAGTAACCAGAATGTAAAGTCAAAACAATCTTGTCTTACACAACAGTAGGATGGTAATTTAAATAATATGTGGAAATAGCATAGGAGATTATTTACAAAGGAAATGTAATTAACTTCACTCTCTCAAAATATTCTTCAAAATGCTCTGCAGCATGATGGATTAGGTACAAAGTTGTTTGCCCCAGAATTAAGAACTGAAATCCTTCATTAATTCACATCAGTATACCACTTCAGTACACCAGCTCAAAAAGAATCTATCACATTCTATCAAACATACAACAGGGAAATATATCAATTCGACCATAAACTTCCAAGTTACAGACTTGTCTCTCATTGTGTTTACATTTATTGCAAAGCTCAGTAGGCTTCCAATCTGCAGTAGGCCTCTCACCAATAGCACAATGGAAATTAAATGTTGATGACATACAAATTAACAGGGGATGTCCTCTACAAATCATGTTCTTGGTTACCTTTCCAGGCGTCAGTCCACAAAAGATAATTCCAAGATTATGAATATGGTATAAACCAGTAATCAAATCAGCACCAAATTCTCTCACTACATCTTCAGGTAGATGTTCATCTTGAGCAATAACTGATTCTAGAGAACCACCTGAAATATGTTTACACATAGGCATCAATTGCATATAAAGAAGAGGCCAAATAAATAATTGCCAAGGACATTATATAAGCTTTTTCAGAAGACATCAAGCAAAAGTCATTATCAGTAACTACTAAAAATAGTTCTTAGTTTTTAAACTTCTTGAGACTACACAACAGTTACAAGTTCCAAGATGTTCAGATATAATCTATTTCCAAGATTGTGACAAAAATCTTAATTTTGACCACAATTACACTGAGTGCATGACTTTGAAAACAACCCAGAGACTGTGTCACATAACAGTGTAATAGTACCCTTAGGGTTTATCAGCTTCCTTATCCAGACCACAACTGCATGAGTCAAGAGAACAAACAATACCAAGAGGAGGCTATCAACTCCTAAGAACAGGCACTAAAACCAATGACATCAGTTTTCCTATTTCTGTTGCCTATGAAGTCAGTGGAAGACTGTAGTTCCATTCTGGGGTCCAAAGGATGGCATCATCCAACAGACAGATTCTTTTGTTTATTCTTCACACACATATTTCAGTCCAGTCCTCTCTTTCCCTATCTCAATTCTTGTATGCCTGAATTTTTTTTTCATTTTTTAAAAAAAACCTCAGGACTAAACTTTCACTTTCCAGGTTTCTCATACAAATTCCAGCTTCCTAGCCCAGCAAGTCCTATGCTTAACCTCTCTGGACTTCTCAACCCAACAGAGGTCCCTCTGTCATCCCAACGCCCCCAGTTTCCTTCAAACCCTGCCTCTGTTTTTGATCAGATTACACCTACAAAGCTTTCCAGATCTCTCTTACATGTGCTGTATCACCCGCATCCTTCCCTGGGCTTCACATCCGCTGTCTACACTTCTCCCCATTGATTGTTTCAGTTTCTCTGTCCTTGCAAAATATATCTCTTTATCCAACCTCCAGCACCTGCTTCCTCACAGCCCACTGATTTTCAGGCATGTCATGGGACTCATCCTGTTTGAGTCACGCCTGTCCTGACTGTTCACAGAACTCAAACTTCTCCCAACCCCTGTCTTCTACAAGCTCATTGCTCAACCAGTCTCTCCTTCCTGTCCCAATCTCCTGGCTTAAATTCCACATTCCCATCTCCTCCCAAACCCCACTCTTCTTCCTTATTCATCCTTCCACTACTCCTCTACCTAGACTGTTTCCCTGAGACTGCAGCTTGTATTTCCTGAATTATCTATGGGTTTCCTGGTTTATCTACCATTCATATTTTACAAATTTTATAGCTTTTTACAAGGATGACACAAAGTTTAAGTACCTGAATGAAAGCAGAGTATCAGAAAAAGTTTTGCATAGAAAGCACACTAGATCTTTTATTCCAATCACATAATAGATTTTCCTCACTACTGAGCAACACTGCTGAATCTTAAAATTTAACTCAACGCTGCTGAATCTTCACATTCTATTTCCAGGTCTCTTTTATGCTGTTCAGTAAGTTAGTCATTCCTTTAAAACCAGGCTCATACTAAATACCTAACTCTTAGTAAAAAAATTTTCCGTCATGTGGAATTAACACTTATTTTAAAATGTATTTTTGAAGACTACATATAAAGTAATCCCATAATATGCCAAAAAACACAGAGAGAAAAGTAGTGCAACTAGCAAAACAGAAGTATACTGTATCTGATAAAAGAAACAGTTTTGTCACCTTAAGACAGCAAGAGATATCCTCCACGTAAATGACAGAATGCATTTTTCACATTTCAAAAGTAATTTTCAAGGCTCTACAAACTTAGCAAGAAATCCATGGCTTATTCTATTTATGTTAGCTTCAAAACATTAGAACATGTTAGAAAAATGCTTCCAAAAAGCACAAACACTTTTTATATATTCAGAGAACATTCAATGATCTGATCATTAACTTATCTACCCTTCTCAAAGATCTGAGTATTTGATGTGGAAAAACTACTATGCAAAATCTCTAATAAGTGCCAATTCAATGAATTTTTAGCTTTTGAGCTAACCTTACCTGTGCATAATTCCACTACAAGCCAGAGATGGTTGCTTGTTTCATACCATTCATGAAAAGTCACTATATTCTTATGTCTGATTTCATGAGTTAGACGAACCTAGAACAAAGTTCTTAGTGTAGTAAATTGGGGTACAAAAGACATATCTGAAATGGGTGTGGGGGGGACACAATACAACATTACTCTGTATCAATTGCCTTTTCTCTTACCTTTTCCCATGCACTAAAAAGGTTATAATGATCCTCTAACATGTTTGTAGAGGAATGGTAACTTTCCCCAAAGACCTTGCCCAACTTACCCATTTCAAAAACTATAGGAAAGTTCCCCAGCCACTCAAATACAGACCTTATAAATCTATAAGCACTACTTAACCTTTCTGTATCACTAAAATGGTAACACTGTAAATGGAAATTTGACATCAAACTTATGTTCCTATACTCTTTTTCAGTGAGAAGTCACATGCGAGACAATAGGGTGAGTACAGGAAGAGAAATTTTCTCTTCATTCTTATCAGGCAAGAGCAATCATTAATGGTCTCTGGCTATCACACCCAGAGTGCCTAATTTCTGCAGAAATAATACAAGATACATGAATAGTTTCTATGTCTTGTCAAAGCGGTAACAGGAGGTCTGATGGTTTTCTAAGAGGAATGTAAAGTAAGGAAGCTAAAATGTACAAAATCTAAATAGCTTATGGTAGGAAAAATTCATGTGCTTCAAAGAACAAAAGGTTTAATTTGAACAAATCCATAATCACCCAGTATCATTGAAACAATGGGAGGGAATATCAAACAAAATGTATTTAGTGGGAAAAAGATATTTGAAATGTTTAACTGTACCAACTACAGTTCATTTCCCAGGAAGTACTATAGGTTTAAAACTGCCAAGCTTTTACAAACCAAAACTGATTTACCTTAAATGCTATTTCTTCACCAAAAATAATTTCTTTTCGGTAGGTATGAAAGTGATCATCTGCTGAAAACTACTACGACAGGATTTGCACAACAGAACAAAATAAAGCATAGCATTACACGAACGTCACTATGACAGGTTCTCTCACAGGGTATAGAAACAGTAAGCTTGGTAAAAAGTGTGTTTAGTCCTGCGTTTTAAACATCAGTAAAACCAGCTGAAATACAGAAATAAAAACATTTTAAAAAACCCTCCATTTAAAATCTAGTTCGAAAGCTTAAGAAGCTGATATAAATGGTGACAAATCCATGTAAAAAAGTACTTGCTAGTTTTTTTAATACTATCTGTCCAATCACGATTTTGGAATCTGTATCTTTTCCCATATGTAGCAGGAAAAACATTTCTTACCCAGTTCGTTATTTCAGCTCTTTTGCATTTTTCCGTGCAAAGAATGGCAACGAAATTAATTGTCCCTTTTCTTCTTCCTTTATAAACAACTGTCTTGTTTCCTCTTCCTATCTCTTCATAAAGGATAAAGTTCTCCATACTTTAGGATGCTTCGCTGGCAACAGTTTGGAAATGTGTTGTTAGATCCTTAAAGAAGGGGGGGGGGGAGGGGAGAAAGCATTTAAATTTAATAACCATTGGCATATAATATGCACCTTCCCAGCTCTTAAAATGGGGATTACACACTTCCAGCAAGATCAAACATAACTGCTTGACAGAAGGCCTCCTCCTAAGAAATCTGATATAAATTTTGAATAGATGATAGTATTTTCCACTTCCAAAGCTCTTAACGCATTCCAAAAGTTACAGTTGGGCTACTAACTACGAATTGTAAATAGTTTATCTGTAAATAAAAATCATACTACCAAATATTTTAAACTGAAAGATTTGTCAAAAAAGATTGCCATTTCTGCCCAAAGACATTTCAGGCAAATATGTCCCTGCAACTTTTCATCACACAATTTAAACCTACCAAATAACCGATAAAATCAACAAAACTGAAATATAGAGAACTCTGTGAGAAAAATCAGTATTCCTACCAATACTAGCCTCAAAAGAGCTTTTTCAGTTATAGGACTTAGTGTTAAGAATTTCTCATAGAAACTATTTCTTGCAGATAAAAACTATGTAAAATTGTTGGCCAATGTTGCATTGTGAGAGTCAGGGAGTTCCATAAGAAAAGTATAGTTTAGTTTTTATCTGTAACTACCATTTTTGTCTGTAGAATTGTATATGCTTCAATTTATGTACTGAAACAAATGAAACATTTGTCATTTGTTGCAAGCACAGGCATTTTTACATTTAAATAGTTACGTGTTTTTCAGAGAAGTCTGGTTTGTTCTTTTGTTACATAATTATTTTTTCCTGAGAATATTTTGAGCAATGTGAGAACTGATGGCAAATATCAAAGCAACTGTAATACATGAACTAAGAGCTCTGCATCAGCTTTCCATTCTGCTCTTAGGCTATTCCACTGGGTTAACAGCAGCACGATACAGGATCCCGATATCAGCATATTCCAGAAACAGGATATATTGCTACTTAATCCCCAACAGCTTCCTTGTACTACATCCTTCCAACTCCAGGCTGACTTCATATTCAGCACCCAGTTCTTCCAAGTACCAGTTTAATTAATACTGAGCCATTTGGAGTTGCATGTTTTCATCTCACTCACTTCATCTCATCTCACTTTTTACATTGCGTTTATAACACTGTTGTTTCCCCTCCACCCCACCCCCCAAGAAGATCGATTCTCAATATGCTTATCTTACAACCACAGAAAAACAGCATAATGGAGAGGGCAGTGCAGCAACAAATATAATCAGCAAGGTTGGAGAGCAAGGGCTGTCCAAGCACTGTTACTGTCAAATACCTAATTACAAACCAAGAATTCAATTTCACTTTAACTCTTTCATGAGACACAAAGCTCCCAAAGTGATAGACAAATCAAAGACTAAAAAGACTACAGAATTCCCAAGTTCTCAGACACGACTTCAAGTGAAAAGAAAGTGTTGGGCACCATTAGGAAATGTGCTGAGAACAAGTCAGGAGGTGTCATTTTGCCACCACAGAAAAATCTTTGTGTGCCCCCATCTCACAAACTGTGTTCTGTTCTTCATACCTCAAGAAGAATGAAATGGAGCTAGAAAAGGTGCAGGAAAGAACAACTGATGTGATCAAAGACATGGGTAACTGCCTTACAAGGAGAAATTTAAAAGGCTAGAACACTCCAATTTGAAAGGAAAGCTGAGGTTTAGAAAATCACAATGGTGACTAAGCAAACGGCAAGGTATGGCAAGATCCAGCCAGTATAACATAGGAAGGAAAACGCTTTTTCTTCAATTATTGATGAGAACAAGGCAATTCTGCAAGAATCAGTTTGCCAAACATTCCAAAATAAGGTTCAAAGATACAGCACCAGAAGAGAAGAGGTTTTCCGCTTTCTTATATCTGTTCTCCATTTCCTGTAGTTATTGCACCATCCCTTACGTTCTTTTTCTGGACAAAGACCAGAAAAAGTATTATTTTCCTCTACCATACAAAGATTACAGAACAGGGATGCCACAGAAATGCATCCAACAAGAGAGATAGCAAACCCACAGCTCACCTTCACAATTTACCTGGCCACAGCCCTTTCCTTGCAATTCTTTCCCAATAATTCTTCAACTTGTCTTGTACATTTGATCAAATGACCGAAGCATATACATGTTAAATGGATGAAAGACATCTCATGTTGGTATATGAAAGGCAGTGTTATCTACTCACATGACAAACCACACAAACATATGCCAGGCTTAATGACAGGTGCATCTGGTTATCTGATAAGAGCAAGACCAATGACATGCAAATACATCCTGGGACATGGAGGTCATGGTCACAGGACAGGGAAGCCTTCATTGCTGCCTCATGACAGGCAGTGTCTGCAAATAGCCTCTACTATCAGCTCCACAAAAGGCAGCAGAAAAGAGAGGAACATCTAGTCTTGCATCCCCAAATCCCAACAGTAATGGCTACACATTGTCATTCGATATACAAATCCATGAGGCAAGTCTCATAAACAGACAAACTTACAACAGCTGGAGCATATTCATTGACTTTGATATAAAATGCCAAGACCACCAAAGAGATCAAAAAAACCCACAAAACACAAAAAATGAAAAGAAGCATCTGAAAGAAGGAAAGATGGTTGCTATGGCTACCTGCTACAACACTACAGTATCAGACCTGAAACTACCAATGGACCCAAAGCAGTGGACTATCATTGCAGAAGGAACCATACTGACTCTGGCCTGAATATAAGACCAGAGCATGAAGGAGACACAGTTCCAAAAGCATTCCTTTCTTCCCTTGGTGGCAGGGGACAGAATACCCTGATCCGTGCAGCATATACAGGGCCTGAAATCTCCTAAAATCAAAACTCACTCAAAAGATGCCAACTTGGGAGACCCAGGGCACTGTACTCCAACTGCTAGGACACAACAGCCTCTAGGCCCACCTGCAGCAGCGGTGGGGATGCCATATGGCACGCCATCCCTCTGCAACACAGGTCTCCAGCCCCTCGGAAGTCCTTGTGCAAGCGAGGGTATGCCCCACACCAAGGCCCCCCGGGCCCATCTGCCAGGTTGGAACCTGGGGGCTACGGTGTGTGTGCCCGGTAGGGGCGGAGGCCGGCGGTAGCCGGCTGGGGCTCTCTCCTCGCCGCGGCTCCTCTGCGCGCCCCCTGCAGGGGGGGGGCGGGAGGCACCCTGCCCGCGCGCGCAGCCAGGCTCGCGAGGACCGTTAGGTGGGGACCATTAGGCGTCCGCCAGCGGCCGTTAGGCACGCGGGCGGGGGGAGGGACAGCGGCGGTCGTACCTAGCAGCGAGCAAAGAGGCAGCAGGGCTACTGCCGCGGCGCCGCCATCAACCGCAATCCACAGAGCTCCGCCCCTGGGACGGAATCTCCCATGCTGCAGCGTGGGGGAGGAGGGACTTCCATGTGCCTGAAGGGGAAACTTGTGCTTAAACACAAAAAACACAGCCAGTGAGAGAGGCATCGAAACAAAAACCAGAGAAAATCCGGTAATTGTTTTTTATTTCCTTACTTTAGCATGAAAACTCCGCCAAGTACTACGCGGGACTGTCGCCTCACCCCCCCAACCACCGTTCGCGTGGACGCCACCCCGCCCCCGTATCCAGGATACAGTACCCGACGCCGGAAACAGAGCGGAGCCGCGATTAGGCGAGGAAGGGTTACCTCAGAGCGGGTTCGCCGCTCCCCTGCCCGGGGGAGAGGGGAGGAGTTCCCGGATGTTGCGGGATTCGGCCGCAGAGGGAGGGGGCGGTGTCTCTCCGGGGGGCGGGGGGAAGCACGCGTGAGCGCGCCACGGCGGGGAGCTGGCGGCGTGGGGAGGAGTCGGGGGTGAGCGCGTGCCTGACGGGGCGGGCGGCGGGAGGGGCAGCTGCCTGGTTGCCAGGCAACCGGCAGTGCTGGGTTAACGAACCGGGGGGCGAGGCCGGCCGGGCAGGCCGGGAGCGGGCGGACGCCGCGCCGGGGGGTTTCGCGGTGCCCGAGTGCTTTGCATTTTCTGCCTTTTTCCCCCTGTTTTCCTTGGAATCACATTACACAATTACAGAATATTAAACCTGCGTAGTTCTAACGATCTTCAAAACAATGTATTAGGTTGTGACGCCTCTTGCGGCGATCTGTAAGCACCTAACTGGGGAACAGTTTATTGTGGCAAAATTTAGCCCTTAGAGCAAGTGTTTTCCATTTTTAGTAGTAAAATGGAGTTTTCTTATTGTTTTTCATCTGAGGGTTGTTTGGTACTGTTTTTTCTTTCTTTTTTTGTTACAAAGACTCTTTTAAAAAGGCTGAACAAGTGACCTTACTGTCATTGATATATCAAAACATGTAACAACTTCAGGTGTGTCTTTCTAAGGAGAGTTTTAAAGAATTATGTTTTGTCAGTTGTCCCACCTTCACCTTGCCCTCCTAATAGCTTCTGAACTCATCAAAAAAAATACTACTTGAGAGAGGGACATTAGAAAGTTGTCAGCTGCAAGAAACACTTCAGTTTTGTTGCATACCTTTAACTTAGCAGATGCTGTAGCCACAAAGCAGAAATCTAGAGGTAATCAGGTTCATTAGTTACGCAGCTCAGCAAACTATCATTTTGTGACAGTTCAGGTGTGGAAGGGTTTGGTAGTCTAAAAAACTGGTGAGGGGTCAGCGCTGAACACAGACTTAATTTTTGCTATTTTGTTGAAAATCCATATAGAATTGCCTGGGCTCATAAGCAATGGAAAATACCATGTGTATTAATATCTTCAAATTCTGTCCCATTTTGCTGCATGTGTTTTCAACTGCTATAGAGCTGATCTGTTATTACTAATGAAGTTGCAGCTTTGAAACTGCATAAGCAAAATAAACTATATTTCCTTGTTAATGTAGATGCGTAGTTGAGTAGATATAAATAAATTGAATATATTAATAGATATCACCTAGTTTCTTTCAGTCGACACAAGAAAAGTATGCTTTGAAGAGGGATTTATTTAGATTTTAGAAAACTGTCTATTTTGTCTTTGTCTCTGATAAAGGTGGCTGACGTAAAGGAGAAAGAATAGAATATTAGGTCAAGCACATAGCTGCTTTCAACATCAGTTTGATGGCAAAACTTAGAAAAGTCAATTTCCTTTTCCCTCTCCAAGAGGACAAGACTAAACCATAATAACCATCGAGTTACAGCCTTAGCTTCAGCATTTTCTAGTGTTTTGTCCTATGTACAGCTTTTGGTTAAACTACCCAGGGATTTTTTTTTATGTTGTATATTGCACAGCACTGTGTTCAGGGAAAGTGCTTAAGAATTTTAAAAAAAGCTGTGAAAGAGGTAAATATCCCATTTTGGGGGGGGGGTATGAACTTTCACAAAGTAGCTATAGCAATACAAAGTATATACAGAGAAACACATGGGAAAATTGTTTTGATATCAAACAAGGCAGAGGTTCAAGGCCTTTCAAAATAAATGTCTTCATAATGAATTTTAAAAGCAGACACAGGTAGACATCTTGACTTATACCTCTCTTTTTCCAATTCCCTTTAGTCATGAACTATGGCAATTTGTTGTTGTTGACACGCACACTTCATTACAAGTGTCTGTATGTTTCTGACCAGTTGGATGCCTAATTTCAGTACACTCCAGATTTGGATTTCTACTCATTGCTTCGGCATGAGAATCAGGATTGTAATTCTGGGAGACTCTTAACCTTGTTGCACTTATAGTAAGCTTGGCCTTTTTCCTTACTGTTTTTTCTCTGTTATTCCTTCCACTGCCAGTTACTGAACAGGACTTCAAGCATTGTACCCAACTGCTGTGAACTTTTCTATGGGAATATTTTCAACGTTCAGGAATGGAATGCTAAATAGTCGCTTTACTATTTGCAACTTTTTAATACTCCTAGAAATTTCTACAGCAGACACAGCTTTACTATTTTCCGGGCTATCATATGGGATGATCAGATGTAATCAAATTCGAGTTCTCGAATAAACATAAGACCAAATTTAAAGTAAACTGGGATCTCGTGTTGAAACCACATAGTTCAGGATTGCTAAAACACTTCGCTGCTCAAACTGCAGTGAATACTGTGGAAGGTCCCGACATTTCATCTGGTTCCCAAAAGTCTGACTAGTAGCCTATAATATTAGGGTATGTTTCAATGTTTCTTTTCCTCTGGTAAAAGGTCTGTTCTTTAGTTTACTCTACCGCCTGTTGAAGATGCTACACACTTTTGTCTTATTTTGCCATGTGTCCTAGATTTCCTCCCAGCTATCATGATTACTCACGCCCTATCCCATCTTGCCAGTACATGGTGTTTCTTGCTTTCTTAGCACTGACCCCCATTCTCAAGAGAGTTTCTATTCTCAGCGTTCTGGGTATTATGATTCAGTTGCCTTTACATAATACTATTTTTATTTTCCATTAGTCTTCATAGTTCTATCATTCTTGGGAAGTAAACAGGGCCACTTTTCCAGTCTTTGATCATCTTGGCGGAATGATAGACATGCGCATGAACACATCTTCATCTTGTATTTTTTATTCTCAGATTTTTTCCAGTGCTTTCTTGAAACTAGCATACAGTTTCCCTGTTTGAGTAAAAATTTGTGGGTTTTTTTTACGTTCTGCATTTCTGTGATAACATTAAGGTTCTCATATCATAATTTAGTCATCTTGCTTTTCCAGTACAAGGATGCTCTAGATAAGTAGTCAGCTGTATTCACTGGCCTTTCTCTGAAGTTGTTAAATACATTGAAATGTTACACTTTCAGTATCATATACTGCTGATATTTGGAAATAGCAATGATTTTTCAAATTCTTTTGGTAGCTTCTGGAATTTTTCTGTCTGGAAGTTTGTTTTCTTCATCACAGTTTGAAATTTTCACAGTGGAAACATTACTGCAAAACAATCCAAAGTGTCTGTGTCACTGGGGAGGCAAAAACTAGTAACATTATCTTGTATAAGAATAGTACTCCAAACTTCGCCTCACTAGATCAACCTGTAAGGTCACCAATACTGCATGTATAGCATGCTTGTGTTCTGTCTTTCTCCATTATGGTCTCAATGCTTCGCGTGCCTCCAAGGTTTGAAAGAGATGTGGTAATTTGCAGATTTTAATATTCTCTGAGTTAATACATTTAAAGGTTTGCATATTACAGACTAGTTTTACCTGTCCAGAATCATTGGGTTTCCTTGGGAGGTCAGCAACCGGTCTGCATATGATATTGAAATCAAAAACAACTTCACCTTTTCTTTTTGTGTTGAGTTTTAGCTAGTAATGAGTTAATTGTAGTGGATTACCACAGTTTCTACCAGACATTCCTTAGATCTGCATTCCTGAGTATCATCAGCTATGATGGTGACTTGGGAGTCTGTCTGGCAGAGCTGATATTCTCCTGCTTTGAGTCTCACTACTAACAGCATTCTCAGCACCTAAATGTACCTTCTGGTTTCCAAAATCTAATGAAATGGCTGCTTTCTTGTCCAGAAAGGCTGGATAGGCCTTGTCAAAATATTTGTCATCACAGAACACAAAATTGTTTCACTCAGAGTAACAGTTCTTCAAATATAGATAACAAGTTTGCTTTTTTCAATGATCATCCTGCTGCTTACATAATTTGTAGATTATGTAAACTTATTAATGATGCTTTTTTTTCTATGAATTTCACTGTTCAAAATATTCCTTATTTTAATGCAACAGACTCTGCAAAGCAGATGCTGTGCTGGTTGAGTTACTTTTATCTTTTCTAGGTATAACATCTCTGGAAGACATCCCATTTTTTTCAAATACATACAGCAGTTTGGACTCATCTGAGAAACATACAGGGTCAGATGCTTTTTTACTGAGTTTCCATTTTCACTTTTCCAGCAGAAAGAAATAGCTTTTATGCTGCATTCTCTGAAGATTCAGCATGTATACTCAGGATATCCTTTGTATCCTGATTAGAACTCACAATGTCTTGCGGGTATTATCGTCATTCCACAGCGTAATTTTCATTCAGCTTCGCTTGTTTGCATTTTTTTCCTTTTCTTGCAAAATGCTGTGGTTTTGTGATCATGTATTTAATTTACTCTTTGTTTGTGTAGTTGTCTTCACTTCTAATGCTAATCCGAATTTACAAACTCTTTATTCTAACTTGCATTTCATTAATGTCAAATATGTGCAAAACCCCATCCTCTGAGTCACAGTTTTCTTTCTCATTGTGGTGGATTTTTTCCTATGTTTTTTTCAGACTGTAGGCTTTGGAATAGTTCTTTCTCATGCCACAATTATTATATATGATCCTCTATGCAGGACATTTTTAAAAACGAATTTTCGCCTTAAGACCATTCTGTCTTCCTTTAATTTTATAAAAATTTGTCTCTGCTGCTTTGTGCTTATGCTTTAGCTTGTGCATAAATTTTCACATTTTTAATTTAGCCTCTCGCTTCCCTTGTGTTCCTTTTTGAATTATTTATGTTTGCTCTCCTTAGGTCAAAGTTTCACTAACGCTTTAACCAATGCTATGGCTGGCATTTCTTCTGAAAGATGCAGCCCCTTCACATTACTTTTAGTTTTTGCTTCCATCAGTGCTCACTTCTGTCCTGGTGGAAGTGTTTCTGTAGCCATCCAATTCAGCAAACTGGACTGAGGGACTGAGCTAGACTTAAACCTTCACTCCCTCCCTTCAGGTATTCATACACATTGAAAAGATCCCCCCTGAGCCTTCTCTCCTGCAGGCTAAACAATCTCAGCTTTCTCAACCTTTCATCATCTGAGAGATGCTCCAGTCCCTTAATCGTTTTGTTTTCAGACAGTTTAACTTCCTGAACCAGGCTCATTTTAGGGTCAGATCAAAGTATAATGGATGGGGCAAGAAGACAGGAGCATGACACCAACAGAAGGAAAGACTGCTGTTGGCTGCCACAATAAATTTCAGTTTAAAGCATCATCAAGCTCTTTGGATTTGAGCATGTTTGTTAACTGATTTACTGCTCTTGTTAGAATTAGTGAGGGCTGTGCTGAGTCTTCCAACCCGATTAATTAACCAGTAACAAAGTTATTTTTCAGGATTGATCATGACAAGTCACCTGTTTTGCAGTTTTTCAGTCTATAGATCTGCTGTTTCTCCAGTATTGATGATGAGCACAACTGTTGAAAGAACTTTTCTATTTAATGTTTTTGTGATTTGAAAATGTCTTTGGAGCATTTCCAGAATTTTGTGCAGATTTTCAAGGAATAAAACCAATTATCCCTTCCTCTTTTCTAAAAGGATACCACATCTAGACGCTGTTAAAATTACAAGGGAATCTTTTGCAACTATGCTGATAGGATACCGGCTCTTGGGATATCTTTTATTTTATTCAGCTCCTTTAAGATACCCCCTTGGTGGCCAGGATCACATATCTAATCCTGCAATAATTATTGTCACTTAGATTATTTGTTTTTTTGTTTGTTTGTTTTGTTTGAGCTACAATATTTTAGCTTCTGATTTCATATTGTTACCAGAGCTCCCTTTCAACACCATATGCAGGACTGGAACATAAAGGATGAGAAAGGAAGAGCAGTGCGACATTCAGCCGCAATTCCTTCCTCACCTGTGGTGTTCCGTCTCATCAAGCACTTGCTGGAGAATAGAGTTCTTTAAACTCCTTGAAATTGTTCTGTACATAAACATGCTGAGAGGGTGGTTTAAGTTGACTTGTTTGATGTCCTGCTGAAACGTACTAGGAGCACTCATATTGTGAGTGACAGCTGACAGTTTAAGAAGTTCTTCCTTAGCACTTGGTCATTGCAGACAGAAGATCAAATGAAGTTCAATCTTGAGATTGGAGTGCTGATCAGCTTCCTTAAGGGTACTTGTTAATCCATGTGTGAGAGCTCTCATCATGCACTGGAGCATTGGACATGTGGATATTTGCGTCATTAGAACACAAGTACAGACTCAGTAGTATACCACAATAATTGTACAGGCATGATTAGGAAGAGCTTGGATTTGTAGGCAAAGACATCGATTAAGTCTTTCTGTGCTTTTGTGAAGCAAAAAATGAACATAAAACATAAAGGGAAAGAAGGAAGGGAAGCCTGTCTAAAGAGTTTGAGAACTTCTTTCCATCTGCAGCATTATCTCTTGCAGTGCTGTGGGTTGAAATGATTTTGTGTTGAAACAAGAGTGTATTTTTACATTTTTGTAGGAAAGAAAATGAAATAAAATCAGTTGAAGAAGGAGAAAGCATCAGTGCTGGATATACTAGCTGAAGGAAGCTTAGAGCTCTGAGCAAGAAAATCTTTTCTGCTGATATTCAGGTAATAGCAGTAACGATCTCTCCAGAAAACAAAATCTAAACAAGAGAAGATGTTGTACAGGCATAGATCCTTTTCAAGGACTCAGAGCATTGCTTAGTGCATGCTGTTATGAAGGAAATATGAGAAATAGGGCCAGTAACACAAAGTTTAAACAGGAAGAGCAAAAAGAGGAAGCAGCACAACTCTTTCCTTCTCAGCTCTGTCATCCAGGTAACAGACAGAGTTGCAGGATATATTCCAGTGATTTTTTATTTCTCAGATCATTTATTCATGCCCATTGGCATTATCTAGGTCTCAGTGATTAAAATCATTTACTATACAATCATAGCTACTATCATGATCTTCAGCCAGCAAATTAACCTGAGAATTCTGAAAGCAGTCTCAAATGCTTTTAAAGCAATATTGTATTCTTTGATTGTTTTACAAGGACCACAAAAGAAGTTGTAGAGACAACGTAAGTGAGGAAGATGCAATAAAAGCATTAGCATGCTCACGGAAAAGTACATCTGAGAAGTCTTCAATTTTAGCATGGCAGTTAGGAATAACAAGCGTGTTTTAGAGATGTGATCAAGGAAGCAAAACTGAGAATGAATGAGTGTGATAATTAAGAAGGGAGTAGAAACAGAGAGGGCAATGAAAACAAAGAGGGCAGGGAAGTCTGGGAAATGTCTTTTTTTTTCACTTAAAATATCTGATTACTGTAACTCTATTGCCAACTTCAGGATTACTATAGAGATGAGCTGAGACAGCAGTAAGAATGCAAAGGAGTATGTTTATATGCACTATTGGAAGCCACAACAAAGTCAGAAGGAAGAAGAGGTATATGCAGCCACCAAACACCTGCTCCCCTATCCCGTGACTTGCATGCAGACATGCACCATATGTGCGAGGGACAGGCTGTCCCCCCACCCCCAGCTCCTCTCCCCGGTCGACTCATATCTGGGAGCTAGTGGAAGTCTTCTAAGATCTTTCGTATAAGGAATCTGCACCTCTCTCTGTGCAGCCAGCCTCATTTATGTTAGGCAAATCTTACAGCATTAAAAGATTTGTTGACTTACACATTATTTGACATAATGCAGTATAGGCAAGTATAGACACAGCATAGACATAGTATGATAAAGTGCAGACAAGAACTACTCCTTTAATATCAGGTCATCTGGTCATAGTCAACAGAACACTTTCCTACTGTGAACAAGGTGTAAGTTTGCTACACAGTTATGTGTAGTTCAGCTCTTCTTCAATTATTCCTGATAGCAAAACTGTCTAAACAGCTGTGGGCAATATGCCATGTATGCATAGAATATTTTTTGAAACCTGTAATATTCAACCAGATCTCTACCACACTCAAAACTATTTACCCTAAGTGAGATTCCTTAACTAATTTCAATTTCTTACAAGCAGATTGTACATTAAATCTGCAGATTTAAGAATATTATGTTTATTCCTAAACAAAAATGTGAGGTTCTCTTTTTATTTTGCTTTTGTTTGAAAATAGTTAAACAGTATTTTTTTAAACATACACAAATCACAACTGTGTAAACATTGGCTAGAAAATATTTCAGTTCAAAAGCTACTCTTTCAAAGAGCTATGAGGAAGAGCTATATTGGAAATGTTAATGATGTTTTAACTCTAGATTAATTTCTTGGTTTCTTCTTGGACTGTGTTTGTATATTTATAGTGCATGCAGCCTTGCCATTTGTCCCACTGTGAAGGACTTCTGCTCACTCTGCCAAATCTTTTTCAACCTTAGAGGAACATCTCAAATCCTTGTTCCTTACAGATAGATGACAGGACTGTTTTCTTGATCTGATCCAATGACAGATCAATCAGTTTTTAACAAGAAGTCTTTTTTTTTAATGTTGGATTTTCTTCCCGAGCTCTGATCCAAAGCTATTCCAGCTATCTCTGTTGTGTGTCTTTCTCTGTTTTTGTGGAAGTGAAAGCTTTTTTTTTTTTTTTTTTTTTTTTTTTTTATCAGCCCATGTTCACTTTTTTCTCTGCTTCCCATTCTTTAGAACATGGAGCAAAATCTGTTCTTCAGCTCTAGTTCTCTTTCATGGGACTAGCCCCTTTCTCTGCACTGCTGTCCTGAGCTTATATTTCACATTATAACAAATACCCAGCTGCTCCAGAAGGGTGGCTGCATCCCCTGTTCCCGCGTGCACAGTCGTGTTCCTTCTCTTGTGCTAGCTCTGTCACTCGTATGACCCCATGGTTAGCTGTTTCAGGAATTTGTCAGAAAACTGATCCTTTTTTCTTGGTTTTCTCCTAACTTAGCTCCCTCACCTGCCCAGCCTAGGGTCACATGTATGCAAGACTGGGCATAAACGAAGCAATTGGGAGCATGCAACTGAGGGTGAGGGCTGGAGAGGCCACCCCTTTTAATGGTGTTAGATTTCCTAGCTGTAAGATGAAGCTTCAATTTTAGGGATGGGTTAGATGAGACAACTGAGATGATGTAACAGTGCTGTCGAAAGGGTGGTCCTGTTTCTCGCAGATATACAGTTTCCTTTGTGCGTACTCTGATACTTATATGGCCATAGGGTGAATCTATTCAGTTCATTAACCTGGCAGAAAACTGTTGAAAAGAAAAAATTAAACAGTTCTCTGTCAGGTCAGTGAACTGAATCACTCACTGAGGAATCAGATAAGCACTGAAGCCAGCCCAAGAGAGGTACAGGATTGCGTGTCTCCTCCACAGAAGTGGTGGAAAGCAGCCTGCTCCTTTTGGCAGCAGCAAGCTTTTACGTTGACTCACGTTTCACCTAACCGCACCCTTAGTCACTTCCAGGAGATCTATGTTAAAGACACACTTGTTTGGCAGATGCCTGTGAACCCTGTGCTGTCCTCGTAACTTCCTTCCTTCTTTTCTATCACATGCTTACATCCCACCTGTGGTTGTCTTTGGCTGCATCTGTAAATCATTGGATCTTGTCTTCCTATAGGTTATTCAAGGTCAAACCCCCAAATCATTTATACTAGTTTGAGGATAGCGTAGACTCCACATGTCCTGAATCCTGTCACCAGCATGACTGCAACTTCTTTGATCTTAAGAGCTGTAATTTCAGATACAATTCTGTTCCTCCCTTACCAGTAAACAAAAACAATCAAAACCTCCTCCAACAAATAGTCCTGTGAGCTGCAGAAATAATAAATCCTAATGTCCTGTGTGTTGCTTTTTTATGATTGGATTCACTGAGAACCCAGACTGAAGTGTTTCCCTGTAAGTTGGACGCTAGCAGCAAAATCCCTCTGGGGATTTTCTGGCCTCTGATGTGTTGCACTCTTACTGCAACTTTCCCCTCCGTGAGGGCACGAGCAGGATTCCTCTCCTTCATCCTCTACAAAACTTGCAGAAACACGTATCTCGAGTGTCTGACTTCCACCACAACCCTCCCTCCCCTTGCCTTGCCAGCTAGCTTCCCTGCTGCCTGGCCGGGCGGTGGGCTAGGGTTTCCTTTAAGCTTTTTGCCTCGGTCAGGGAGGCTGCGCTCTTGCACGTACCACAACAAAACTGGGGACTCGTTACGGGCTCCCCTCGCCCCCCAGCCGTGCCCGAGCAGCGCAGCCCCCGAACCGGGCGCCCCCCGGGCGAGGGGCAGCCGGCGCCGCGGCCCCCGGCCCGGGTACCGGGCCCCGTTGCCTGGCGACGCGCGGCCCCGCCCCCGCGGCAGGGCTGGGCCATGAGGTAATGGCCGCCGGGGGGCGGGGGGAGCGCTAACGGCTGCCGAGCCGGCGGGCGGCTCTGCGCGGGACGCTGCCCTTCCCGCCCCGCAGGCGACGTGCGAGGCGCCGCGGGCCCGTCGGTGTCCGCGCCGCCTCCCGACGACTGCCCGGCCGCGGGGTAAAGGCGAGCGGAGCAGCCCTGCCGCGCCTCACGGCAGCCGCCCCACGTGCGCTCGCCGCCTAGCTGCATGCCGCCGCCGGCGGGGAGGCGTCTGCAGCCGTCCCCGCGCTCCGGGCGCTGTTTGAGAGCGCGGAGCTGAAGCAGCAGCGGCGGCGAAGCGGAGGGCGCCCGAGGCGGCACCGGGAGGGAGGCGGGCACATGCGGCGCGGGCAGCAGGAGGAAGGGGAAGCAGCCAGCCGGCGGCAGCAGCAGCCCCTGCGCTCTGCCCGCTCACGGGAGCAGCGGCCCGGCGGTGGCCGCCTGCAGCGAGGCTCCCGCGGCCTGCGGGGGTGCGGCCGCCCGGGCGCCGGGGCCGTTGGCGGCGCGCGCGCCTGCGGGGGCCGGAGCGGGGTGAGTGCGCGGGGCCGGCGCGCGGAGCGGGGCGAGGCGAGGCGGGGGGCGCCGCGAGCCGCCGTGGTGGTTGGGCGGGTAACGGTTTGTGTGGCGTGCGGGGCGCTCCTCGGCCGGGGCCGCGCGGACGGCCGCCTCGGCCTCCTCCTCCTCCTCCTCCTCCTCCTCCTCCTCCTCCCGCGGCCTGCCCGCAGGTGAGCGGCTGCGGGGGGCGCCGGCTTGCGAGCGCCGTAGCGGCGCTGCCCGCGGGAGGACGGCGCAGGGGGGCGGCCCCGCTCGCTGCGGGGCGGCGTATGTCGCCGAGCAGCATATAACGCGTCCTCCTTCGCGGGCCCCCCGCGGCCCAATGACACTGGGGCGACCTTCACAGCCGGCTGAGTTATAGGCAGGCGGAGCACCGCGTCTGTGCTGCCTCTGTGCCTTTGTCCCTTCCACCCGCTCCAAGGAAAGAGGCAGTTGGGTGTAATTATTCACCACGGCTCAAGAATCGCTTGCAAAATTGGGCCCGTAAATTATTTACGGGAAGGCTGCTGCTCTTGTCGGTTAGAAGGATCCCTGCTTGTACGTATCTGTGATGGGAGACTAAATAGTTAACTTACTTTGTTAGTTTTTTTAGTGTAAAGGATTATGATAGTGTTTGGAAGCATGTCTCTATTTAAAGTGACTGAAATATTCCATTATGTTTTATAACAAATTTCAGATCTTAGGGTCTGCTTTTGTTTGCAGCTGATAGTCTTGAGCCTCGTGCTTAGACAAGGCTATTTTTGTGTGAAATCAGGGAAGCGGAGGAAATGTCCAAAACATGGAACATCTGTTAGCATCCAGGCTGCTTTTCCTCTCTTGCTCTGTTGTGTTTGTAAGAAGTCCACCCTGTGGGGACTCTTCTCTGTCTTGGAATCTGCAACCTTATTTGAACCTTTCAGTCCACAGGGATTAAATCATGCGTGTAATGTTTTTTGTGAGCAGGAAAGCAAAAGCAAAAAACAAAACACAAACAACAAAATAAAAGGCAATAGTTCTTCCGATCAGTTTGCCGTATAAGTGTGTTTCACTATTGTGTGTTATAGTTTCATGCACTGTAAATTATGCCCTTGCTCCTGTACATACCGAAACTGAACCCTGCTTAAATGTGGCTGTTACTAGTGGGTTCTTTTGGAGTTTACTTAAGAAGCACCCCAGTAAGTATATGTCACAAAGACATGCCTTCTCTGAGGTTTCTGTAACCCTTTTTAATTGAGCCAAAGCAATCCTTGATGATAGCGGATAAGAAAATTGTCTTAGAGCCACATAAGAAACAACATAAGAAAATCATATTAAACCATCATTATAGCTATTTATCTTCTGTTTTTCAATGAGTATTGTCATGGGGGAGGGAAAACAGAAGGGTAAAAGTCCTAATGGAAGGCGAGAGTTTTCAGCTTTTAATGTGAGCTGGTGGGTTAAGAGAAGACCAGGCTGCTGAATATCTGGATAGAAAATAAGTTTCGGTTGAACTGAAACTTAAAAAGAGTTTGTCAGTTGCATGGATGTCCTTGGCAGTGGAATTAGCTGCGTGGTGGATAACAACTATAGAGTCCCTCTAGATCCAGAAAAACCCTTGACTTTTAACTGAATCTCGAGCCTTTTCCAGAGTACTGGTTAGCACTTCAGTGTGTTGAGGGAGCATAAATACGATTTGGCACATAGATTTGTGTGTGGTGTTTCATGTTTGACCTCTGTATGCACACATCTCTGTGAAATCTAAAGTTATTGTAGCAACCTCTGATCTTTAGACTAGTTTACTCCAGAGTCCTGACTACTGAAGCAGTATTGTTACGGGATTTGCAAGGTTCCCCCGCCTATTTTAATGGATACTAACTTGACACTGTATCAGTTCCTGGAATGCAGATAGGAGTTGGAAGTAAGTTAACTTGAATTTACCAAGGAGCAAAATCAGATTGAGAAGGCTTGTGTGGGACTGTTTGGAGCTCCTGGCTGCAGATTCCTGACCCAGCTGTTCCTCTTTCTGCTGTTCCTCATACCTGAGCTCCTGTCTACTTTGCACATTCTCTCTCCTGTAACAGATGACTATCTGCTTTTGTACCTGCCAGTGGAAGTAATTTGATTCTGGCCTCTCTGAACCTCTCAGGGTTTCTTGAGTTTTAGAAATACTCTAGCCAATCTACTTTGGGATAGAAAAATGAGATTGAAATGGTGCTAGTTAGTGCAGGTAAAATGTTTCTGTTTTAAATGCATACTTGACTAACACTGGTGTTTCTCACTGTTGCCACTGTGGAAGTGTGAAACTAGTACCAGGAAAAATGCTGAAACTTCTCACAGTATCTGCCGTGACATACAGTAAGCTACATGCAGGATTTTTTTTTTTTTAAAGTAGTTTACTAGACAGAATTCTGAGAATGAGTGTTTTTTAAGGCAGAATCAACAAGAACAATCTAGGTACAAGGACAACTGAGCAATGGAGTACATAGACCTGTACACTTTCTGCACTAAAGGCAAGAAGTGGAAAACAAGCCTTTTTTCCCCCCTTCCAAAAGCCAAACCCATCTTTTTCCTTAAAAATTTCCTTTGTTCTTCAAAACTGTCTTGGAAGAGGAGAGAGAACAACAGGGAAGGCCATGTATAAGTTGTGTGAGTGTTTTCTTTAAAATTGATTTCTTCCAAAGTCTTTAAATAACTTTCTTTGAATTCCAGAACTAGGGTAGTTTAGCGTTGCTATTAGCATTACCAGCAGTATTTGTGGGACATTGTTTGCTTTGTGTGGTTTAAACTTCCTTGCCATTTGTTATCTGCTTATGCAGGCAAGGTTGTACACTCTTCCCTCCCCCCCCCCCCCCCCCAAGTATGTTGTGTGGGTACTGGTAAGTTGAGGTTAGTGGCATTTCTTGTTAGTTTGGAGGAAAAAAAATAGCATATTCCCCAAATTTCAAATTTTAAAACAAATACCTCTTCCTCCCTTTTCCCCTGTCCCCCTGTAGTAATGGCTTGGCTGTTCTGTTTGCCAAAAATTGGTGCTACCTCTAATAATAGTCTTCAGTGTTAGGCTAATATTAGGCCAGGTACTTCATCGATATAACTTCAAGATTTCAATAAACCACTTCTAACTCTCGCAGAACTAGTTGCTTTCATACGCTGCTTATTTTTACACTATTTCAATATTAATGTAAGAACAGATAGACCAGTATGATATGAGAAGTCCCAATACTTAGAACAAGGAATTAAAAGCTGTGTTTTAGCCTGCTGGTCACAGAACTATTACTGATATGCTGTTGTACCAGGTTCTGTCTGCCTTTTGAACTATCTCCAAATGTTCTTTGCAGTTCTTCATATGTGCTTAGTAATGCCATCAAGATCCAGATTAAAGGATTAATAGACTTGGGTTACCCTTAAAATGAACAAAGGCTTACTTGCCTCTTCCTACATAACAGTCATATTGTTTCTAGTTTCTACTGCGAATGCCATTGTTGCTTGTATGTTGTATAAGGGTTATTAAAAGGAATAGATTTTAGTAGTGATGGTACACCCCATGGCTTGCAGAGTTATCATAAAAATGTGATAAATAGGAGGAATACTTTCTGTTCACTGAATGGTGGATACTGCATGTATCTGTAAATGGTTCACTTGTAGTGAACTGTGCTTTCTAATACTGGGTCTGTAAAACCAATTTGTGATCTTCAGTGCTTATGCCATGAAGATATGTTTCTGTGTCACGCTTCCATGATTAAAACTGGATGAGCAATGCCCTTACCTCACTGGAATGCTAGAGTTGCTTTGAGGGATCGCTTTTGTGGATTCAGGTGCGGGAGCAGGGCTACAGGGAGAGAGAAAATCTTGAGAATCAACTTCCTGTTAATGTAGGCTTTTAAGATCAGTTGGTGTCTGATTCAAAGCCTTCTGCTTACTGTCTGGCTTGATTGTGATAGCTGTATGACTATTTTAGAATTCATAATTTAGCCTAGTCTGTTACAGGAAAGAATGTTTTTAGGATTAGCCGTTCTGTGGCACTAGAAGGCTATAAAGTGTTTGTACCCTGTTCTATGTACAAGTAATTCTTCTGTATCTGTGCTAAGGCTATCTATTCCTCAGGTATTACAGAATAAATCAGTGAGTTTACAAGTGCTGTTATTTTACTTTGCTTGCAGTGAATAATGTGACTCCTAATTTAATTTTTAGGCCTTCACTGTTAAATAAAAGACGGTTTTAGACAAAGAATATTGAACTTTGATTAATCAATATTCTCTTTGTATTGGAACCTATTGATTACGGGGGGGGGGAAGTCACATTATTTAGTCATCCTGCTTATGTTTATCTAGCTAAGAGACTTATTGATAGCACAAACAGATTAGCTCAGAGATAATTCTTAGATTCAATTATGTTGACGGATTTCCTTCAGCTTAAATCGGTTGGTGACTGTCGTGGAGTTGATTCTTTGCCTTATCTTACCACTCCTCTGGACAGGATTGTTTTCTGACTCTCAATCCATTAGCTACTGTAAACTGAAGCAATGCAGAGATGCTTAGCTGTTCATGTTTCCTTGTATTTTTTCCATTCGTTTCTTTTAAGTATTCTCACGGGTTAATGCATACTAGAGCCCTGCTATTTTTGCTTTTATTTACAGCAAAACTTCGTAACACTGTAGAAGTCAGAGAAATAGAAAGAAGGAAGGAAGTGTGAGAAGAGCTCAGTTTAAAAACTCTGGCAATGTTTCATTATTGGCTTATTTTGTGTAAGGCAATGTTGCTGCCCAGCAGAGCTTCCCCCAGCTGTGCATTCCTTCTTCCACCCTCTTCCCTATCTCGGTGCTAGGAAGCAACTCCATGACTTAGCTGAGAACTGTTTTTAAGGTTGGCTTTTATTCAGACCGTCCATCTCATCTGACCCTCTGTGCAACTGAGCAACCTTTAGCAGTGAGGCGAAGGAAGCAGGAGGAATAAGTGGTTGAGGCTTTGGTGTGGGGAGGGAAAGTCGTCAGCAAGCATAAGCAGATTGTGAAACTGCATGCTAAGGTGTGGTGTAGTCAAAATCAATTGCGTGTCCATAGATGAGATGTTAATGCTAAGGCTGACAGCAGCCTGCTAAGTGTTTGTTTATGGAATATTCTTAGCTCCCAGCACCTGTATGAACCAAAGAGAGAAATGCGGCATAGTTAATGTTCAGAGGCTGTAGACATTGTCCTTTATGATACAGAATGAGAATATACCTAAGGATAAATTTGAATATTTTCATTCCTTTCAAAAGGACAAACTTTCAGTTCAGTCTGCATTTCAAAGCACTCTTCCCTGAGCAAGATGCCCACAGATTATAATCTTTATTGTGAATAATGCAAGCCTCAAAACTCAATGTGTGAAGCGGTATGGTTTTAGGTTTATAAAGCAATATAAACCAACTTTAAAAAAAGACCGTTTTCTTTCTTCTTCATTTATTTGTTCTTAGCAGACTTCTAAAAAGGGAAAACCTTTCAAAAAACCTATACAACATCAATAGAATAAGAACAAATATATTTTGATTATTGTAACATCAGCAGGTCAATATTTTTCTTCATAGGTCATAAGACCAGAAAGATCTACTAGATGGTTTGGACAGATTAGCAGAAGTATGATCTTGCTCTACACTGAAGTCTTTTGATCTGAACTAAGATTTCTCTTTCTATTTGTAATTGCTCTGGGGAAAAATTATCCAGGTATTGTGCATTAAACAATGCTTTCCTAGTGAAACAGCCATGCAAAAATTGCTCTTGTCCTTTTTGCTTTTTTTTGATACTATGTGATCTGAAGGGTTTGAAAAGGAGAGGTGAGAGGTTTGTATTGAGACAGTGACTTTTTTTTTTCTGACTGCTTTTAATTTGTAGATCTCTTGCAGCTTTCCAGGAGGCATGCAAATACCTTTAGAAATGTCTTATGTGTCGTTGTAAAGCATGTGGAAGTTACTTCCCTAGTGCCTTTTGCAGGCCTCCTTAGGTAATCCGTGAACCCAAGGATGAAAATAACTGCTGTAGAGAGCACAAAGCAGACAAATACAAATTGATTGAGAGTCAAGAATTGCATTGGAGCTTGTTGGCAATGTGTTGCAAAAGAACCAAATTTGCTGTTTGGTTTTATGTGAAAACAAGAGCTCTATGGAGTGTGTTGAGTGAGCTCTGTGTTTGGTAGATGGATCTGTGTGTGGCGCGTGCTTTGTTTTGTTTTTTCCTAAACCTATAGTGTCTGACTAGTTAGTGGCCTTGCAGAAGGAGCTGCATCTACCTAGCCATTCTTATGGTGAGTGAGGTCAGCTACCCTGGGATGCCTGAGAAATGTTACCAAGTGAAAAGCAGTCCTGAAAACTTTTTTCAAAAATTGTGTAGAAACAACAGAGGGATGGGGAGGTTGTCAAAGATGATTAGAAACAGCAGAAGAAAGCTAGGACTTCTTAAAGCAAATGTAAATGTTGTTCCTTTTTTATTCAGATAAACAAGTCATCTAGTCTCCCACTTGTCTTAAGATTGTTAGGGGGGAAAATGTATCTGATTTAAAAAAAAAAAAGGGGGGGGGGGTAATAACTCCAGTGCTTTAAGTAAAACATGAGGAAACCACTTATCGGTTTTCAATATGGTTTATACTAATGCTAAGTCGGTTTGTCTCATGCTTTAATGGAAACCAAAGAGTAGGAAAATGTTAGTAAAATGGGAATGTTTATAGCTTAGAGGTGAAGAATGGAAACTGCGGTGAAGAATGGAAACTGTGGATACATTGGCTGCTGAAAATAAGTAGGTGCATGCACATTTTTGAGGCCATGATGTGGTTAATGTAAGTGAGAACCAGTAAGTGCACTTCCGCACTGCATGTTCATGTAATTTTCCCATCCTTTTTAAAGGAATGTGCAGTTAATGTCATACTAGATGATAACTTAATGCAAGTGAGGATTGGCATGAAAGTTATGGTTCCATGACAGCCGTAACTTAGTCTCCTAGAGACTACTACAGAGCAATTTTGATTAAGGAGAAGGGTACTTCTTAAAAGTGATGTCTTGTTACTCAGTATATGCTTCTTGGGGGAAATGGAGACTCTTAGTGTCCTCTTTAATGTTTGCAGAAATGGAGCTTGCATTACTAATGGCAATGCCTGACCCAGAAAGCCTAGTTTGACTATTGAATACTGGCACGTTCACAGGCTTAGCAAGGGGGAAACCTTCCACTCCTCTGCAGTAAGCAGAAATCTCGCAGTCCACATCCATGCAAACATATTGCCTCAATGGTGCCTATAAAATGAGCAGAACTTCAAAATACTGGAGCAATGTCAAAGTCCTTAGATTGCTGCTTTTTCTTTTCTTTTCTTTTTTTTTTTTTTTAACCTTCTCTCGAATGGGATTTCTTTGTTCTGTGCAGCTATGACTGATCATATCAGCTGCATTTCTGAGGATCTATGGATTGTTGATGTAAGGTGATGAGGAATAAATCAGTCTTTCTGAAATCATGTTTTCTTTTTGTGGAAGTCCTGCTGTAGTAAAATAATCACAAATTATACTGCCTTCAGAAAGAAATGGTGGATTTCTGTTTGTGGTGGTAATACTATAGTAATGATCACTCCCAGGAATTTATGGAGGGGATGGAGATTAGTATTTATTAAAAACACTACTTTCTTTGAGGCTTTCATCCACTAATGAATTCTGCAAACCTGCATGTGTGAAGGTCATAGCAAGATCACTGCTTTTATGGCTGTGTTTCCTGAGCATTATGTAATCTTGTCAGGTGGTAGATAAGCATTTTATGATTTGACCCAGTCGCCTTTGGTTGACCTGAGAGCCATACCTTTCCAATATAAAGTAATCTGAACTGAAAATGTTTCTTTTATCTGAAATGTTTATAACTTTTGATTTCTCTCATGCTTTTTTCCCCCTAGATTTTTACTCCATAATGGCTTTCTCAAAAATCTTACTTTGCAAGACACCCTATGCCCTCAGAATGAAAAGGCTGAGAAAGGATAGGTACTGCGTTTATCTGACAGAATACAATTTTGTCCCAAAATCCAAAGTTGTCTCTACTGTTATTCTATTGGATATACATTACACTATCTCTTTTGTGCAGGACATTGAGTTCATTGTGACACCTACTTGTACTACTTTTACCTACTAAATAAGACTTAATTTAGGAACTGTTGTAGACCTCAGGCAAAAGCAGCTTTCTTAAATACTTTGCTCTTTTGCATTGCAAAAGCTTCAAAACATTCTACATAAACTTCTAATGAACTGGGTTTCTTTAAGCACTCACAAGTCAAAAAAAAATGTTGTCTTCTCTCACTGTGCAAAGGACTAAGGTCAGCAAGATCAAAACACATGACTGAGGTAATTGAGGAATTAATACCAGTACTAGAATGCAAGATTCTTGTGAATCTGTTATAAGCCTGTCAGTCACTTATGCTCAGCTGATGGGCATACTCTCTCTGGTATTAACTGGTTAAAACCAGGCAGGGTAGAGTATCTGAGCCTAATCAACTGCCACTCATGTGTTATTTAAACAGGGCAGTCTGTTGGGCAGACATGAGTACAGCACTTGCATATCTTTTTACTACTAAAGTTGGTAGTATATATTATTAAATTCTCCTACAAAAGAAAAGGTCTAAGTAGGACTGGATTCCACTGTACCAACAGCAAGGAGACTGTCCCCTTTCTGAGGAGTATATGATTTATTCAAGAAGTTTCAGTGCTTTTTATTGGAGTTTAAACAGTGTACGTGTCTGGCAGGTAGGTTGTTCAAGATGGACAGTGCTTCTATTACAATAGTGACTTTAGCCAGATTTGTGTGTTCCGTTTGCCTGAAGTAAAACTGATAAGCTTTGAAGCCAGCTTTGGTGGTTTTTTTTTTTTTTTTTTTTTTTGCTATGAAGAAGATCAGTGCTCAAAAAGGGGGGTTGGAACTGAGAACACAGCACATACAAAGCACAGCACCATCTTTCCTTCCTCACTAGTGACTATTCCAGGTAAATCAGAGTCTCAGGGCTTCTTTAGTCTGGCATATTCACTTTCCCCTTCCAAACAATAAACATTTGCACCCATTTTGCCCTGTTTATCAGCTTTCAGTGGATGTGCTGCATGTTTACTGCTGTATGTTTTCGTGAAAGGGAAGGAAAGAAAGGGAAGATAAGTTGAAAGTTTTGTTATTACAGTATCACTGTATTGATGTAGTGCAAAAAAGGATGGCAAGGAGAGAAATAGGAATTTTGACTTAAAGGATCTGGACGGGATTTATTTGTTGTCTTTTGTTTGTGAGGATATTGCTTTTTTTCCTGTTAATTTTAGGAAATTTTTTTTCTTCTTAAGAAAACTGCTTTTGTGGAATAAGTAAGATATTAAAGCTGGGGATACCTACCTATGAAGGCAAAGATTGGAACCAGGTGTAGTTCAAAGGGAGTAAATGTAGAATCAATGACACACAGTAGATACCTAACTTTTCATATTGAAAAGCCTCTGAGTCCTGGTGGAACAGGTAGACTGGTGCCAGTTCACTTTGGGTGTGGATGCTGAATATATTTCTTAAAATCAGAGTGGATTTCTTAGCGTTCATTATTTTATTATGATCTTATTTCACTTAATAAGGGAGGTTTTGGAATTTTATCCCTGTTCCAAATTGGTGTTGATGATACCTGATGGCAGAAAATGTGTATAAATGATACGCATCTAATTGTAGTTTTTGATGTAAAGTTGGTACTAACCTTTGTGAAGGGGAATACAATATGCTTGATCTATATGAATTTTGAGAGCAAAAATTAAGAATTTGCATTAATTGGACATATTTACTTATATAAAACTGATGATTAAGAATCTTTCTTCCCATGACTGATGTGTGGCTTGTCAGCTGTTGTTTAGATGGAAGTTGCAGTTCAGATGGACAAAACTGTACTCTTAAATGGTCCTTATTGTCCATCACACTCAATTTTTTCCTTTGAAAAAAAATCTTGTGGCTAAAGCTCATCTTCTTTTCTTTCTACCAACTGACCAAATAGATTATTCTTTGGATTTGTAGATTTAGCACAGCTACTCTTCCAGCATGTATGAATTCAACAACGATAACAAAAATGTCTCTTAGTTTTTCTGCTGCCTTTCAGTTTCTTAGCTTCGATTTCATATCACTATTGAATTCACCTCAATAAATTGAAACTAAAACCTCAGTTTCTCTGGATCTCTGGAAGAGACTATTGATGTCAAATCACGGGTTAATGCTTGTGTAGATCCTGACTCTAGGCACTCACCTAGTGGTTTCCCTCAGTTCTGTGGTGCCATCAGTTAGCACGTTCTGCTATCAATGAAAAGACTGGTGGTTTGACTCCCACCAGGGAAGGCTGTCCTCTTGGCAAGAAGCTTGGAAGACAGCATTGCCTCGACGATATTTGAAAAACCTCAAAGCTGCAGAGAGAAGTTAGGAAATGACTGCCTAAACCAGCACAGCAAGTAAGCCTAGCAGAATGTCTCAGCTGAGTGCTTTGACTGTTTAAAAATGTGGTTTCTTGACAGGCTACTGAAGCTGCAGAAGAGGATAGTTCTCCTTCCACATCCACACACCCATCCTTCATGCTGGCACTAGTTCTTGTATGGCCATGCAGTGAACCAGCAAAAAATTACGTAAAACTGTGCTCCCTGTCCCTGTTTCCATCCCTTGCATGCATGCGCACACATACGCGCACACACACCCCCCCTGGGTTTAGTCCTTCAGCCAGGTTGCTTTCTTGATCATGTTGACTGGGAGCTGTATGGGCACCAGTATTTGCATGGGGAAGAGGAGTGACAGGAACACATGGCCTAAGGGTAGGTGTGTGGTGGAGTGAGGCTGTGCATTCAGGGCAGCCTGAGCTTATATTAGCTTGAGATGACTGGAAAGTGTGTGCTTGGAGGCCGTGTGTTTGCAGTCAATTAGCCTGATTTTACAGCTCACTGTCTCTGTTGGGGGTAGTCCTGCCTTCTCACCTACCCTCATCTATGTGTTCCTGTCACTGCTAGCACTTGCCTGGTACTACTTTGTGAACAGCTCTTTGGTGCTAACTGTGATCCAATGGTGAAGCAGGTCAGGGAGGCAAACTGGAAAACCTTTTTCTTTTCTTAAGTAGTTTTGTTTGTCTGTTTGTAGGGTTTTTTGAGGTTTTGACTCCCTGATCTGCTTCTTAGGGTGTTAGATAAATGCTGGAAGTGGCACAAAGGCAAGGTAGGAGTACGCAGGCGAGGTCAGCTAGTGTTTAGTTTGGCTTAGGTGTGTAGAACCACTCCCTGAATTTGTAACGTGTACATTATGTGTCTCCCTTTCAAAAAGGAGAGATAATGTTATCAAAGCTGTATCATTAGTTAGCTGCTTTTTATAAAGGAAGGCAGCAAACATAATAATCTTGGCTAGCAGAGCTGCTTGGGGAAAATTGTTTAATTGTCTCTGTCCTGCTTCTGTTATCTGAGATAGTAGGTTGTTAGCAGTAATTACGCTGTCAAGAATACTGAAGAGGAAATTCCTAAATTCACCTAGCTGCAAGCTTATTGTTTGATCTGATGACCAGCAGGGGAAGCTTGGAGATAAAGACATGATATAATTTTGAAGCAGGAGAAATGAGTAAGAGGAAATAGGAGGGGCGGCATAGTCAGAAAAAATGAGCAGCTGTTTAGCTTACAACATGACTTGTTACAGTAGATGTAGTACTGTGTTCTTCTGTTTGCTCCTCAAATTTTTCTCTGAAAGAAAAAACAGTCATTATAGTGTAGGTAATAAGGTTATTTGATTTTTTTTTTTTTTTTTTTGATTTAACAAACGCCTAGGCTGAACAGCTGTAGAATACTTGTTTCTAATTCCAGAGATCTGGAAAGCATGAAACTAGAGGGCATCAGTCTGTTCTTCTGATTTGAATCCTACCACAGGTAATTCACTTCTCTTGTGCGTGTGTTTGTGGTTATTTATTGCTCTGCTCTGTAACTGGAAACTTGTTTGTTTTGTGATGGAAAACTGATAGTGCAGCCAGGTGGCAACTTGGAATTGAGTATACATAAAGCTGAAGCACAGACTTTGGGGGGACTGTTTTGGTCACTGTATTGCTCAATGGTATTAACAGAGTTTTTACTGGAGAAGTGAAAAAAATTTGAACTCTCGGGATCTCGGCATATTATGACATTAGATGTTCCTGAAGGCCATTAAGGACACTTTCAAGTATCATTCATGATTTCCTACAGTTTGGCTACTCTCCTCTACTTCTCCCTTCTGTGTTTTTTTTCCTTTTTTTTTTTAACCATACCATTTATCTAGCTTTGTTTTGTATGTCAGTTATTACAGATCTTTTATCTATTCAGTTTTTAAAAAAAAAAAAAAAGCTGGCAACTTCCTTTCTATACAGGGAGTCAGTTATTGGTTTATGAAGTTCTTGGTAGCAACTGGCAGCATGCCAGGGGTATTTGAAAGACAGAAATTGGCACATAATGTTAAATGGAAACAACTAAATGCAAATGAGGGGCTTTTTTCTTTTTTTAACCTAAATCTTACATTAAAAAATTGAAATTATTTTCTAAATTGATTTTTGACAAAAGATACTAAGATCTTGTTGTTTAGGAAAATTAATTCTGTGTGCCACATTTTATAAAAAAAAAACTTCAGAGATAGATGTGCTGGCCAAAAGAAGTTATACTACTTAACTCCTTTCATATCTAACAAAAGCTTTAGATCAGTTTTAACAGGCACTTTAAAAAAAAAAAAAAAAAAAAAAAAAAAGACTCACTAACCCCTTGGAGAACAGATTTTAGTAGGAGTTGAAAACTAGTGGTGATTTTTTACAAATATAATGGCTGTCAGTTATGAGAAGCAGAAGGCAGCCCTGTAAGTCAGGAATGGTTCCTTGAGTAGAGTCCAAATTGTCAGGTTGTGGATTACTGATTTTAAAATTTTGGGGGACTATATTTTCTCTTTCAGGAAATAATTGCAGAAGCCAACAAGAGTCTAGCAACTGCATAGGTTACTATTTACTCCAGAATAGCAAAACTTTAGTGTGCCTGCTGTGAAAAAGGTGGAGAAGGAGAAAGGAATGTTGCGATAGGGGGTGCATGTGTGTGTGTTGTTTTGTGTTTTTTTTTTTTTTTTTTTCTGGTTTAAGGATCCATTGCAAGATGTGATATTTGGATAAAAATAGCCAGGATTTTGTCTTGACTGCACCTCTGGACTGCGCTTTTTTAACATTAAAAAGAAGGGGGAAAAAAAAGAGAGAGAGAGAGAGCTAAACTTCTATTGCTAGATATATTAGTGCATCAGACTAAGTATAGTTAGTATTTAAAGTACTTCAGCTATGGCGATAGCCTGGAATCCTTGACACCTTGAGTGTATCCCTGAATTAGTTTCTTGGATCTTGATTTGTGCAATATATGGAGCCTGCCAAAATGTCAGCAGCTGCCTTTTTGCGGCACTGACAATATGACCTTCAGGTTAAGAGAGCTCTGTGCAGTGTATGTTTCTTTTACTTTGTATGGAGCTCTTGTAATTGCACTCTTCTAAATGACCACAAAGCAAATGGAAGCATGAAACAACTGTCTGCTGCACTTGCAAATGGCTCTTGTAATACTTTTGCACTGACGCTTCTGCTGTTTCAAGTTGTCCTTGGGGTATAATACTTCATGGTAAAGTGTGTGGGCAGGTTAAATGGGAAGAAAGCAAAAAAGGGAGTGAATGTTTTTCTTGGGAACACTGGTGCCCTCTTTGCACCAGTTTCCATTTGTGCCTTGAAGGTTGGTTTTGCGAATGGGGCAGTTTGCTTTGGAGATGGTGTAGACAGGAGGACAGTTAGCCTGTCTCAGCTCAGTGCTGGTAAATGGAAGAACTAAGCATAGTGATGCCATCTGGGATATTCTGAGTTTTGCCTCTTGTCTGCAGAACATGTCAAACTCAAAAATCAGTACAAATTTGCAATAATATGAATGTGCTGGTCACTTCTGTTAACTTTTGCTTTTTTTTTTTTTTTTTTTTTCCTCCAAGACAAGGAGGGCATCAGCTGGCACAAGATTGAGAAGCACTGTGAAATAGCTAGTAATTCCATGGTGCATGCTTTCGGGGTTTGTTGCTCTTTGAGCTAAGTTTAGCTAAGTGACTTTCACTGTAGCCAATGGCCTCATTATATAAGTGCTCAGCTGGTGTCAATCAAATATTCAGACTGCAACTCTGGATGTTAAGGCAGTGCAAGGTAGAGGACTGTCTTGTTACCAAGCTTACTTGTAGCTTAGAAGGGCTTTAGGCTATTCTGTGGCTGCATACTTGTGTGATCTGATGTAATTTATGAGCTGACTTTGGTTAGTTTATACAGTTAAAACAACACTCCTCCACCCCCAATCTACCACATATGGAGAAAGACTGTATTTCAGCAGTACTGTCAGAAAGAAACATTTTCAGGGAAAAAAGGGAATTGAGCCAAGCAGGAACTATTGCAGGCTGTGGTAACTGTATCTACAAATGATTACTTTGCAGATATACAATGTTTGCATTGTGCCTTTCTTTGTTACCTAGCTTACCTATTTGTCTTGCACAGCAGTCTTCTGATCTTCCACTTTCCTGAGTAGCAAAGCACAAGTTCTGTCAGGACAGCTGCTTAATAAGGCACATGTTAAAATACTCAGGAAGGGAGGTATCTTCTGGATGAATTATAAGTCGTTGAGGAAGGGCATAGCATACAGATAGTCTGGAAAGTGTGCATGGTAGGTTTTATGGCTTTTTCCCTATTAATAGCTTGATATTGTAAGTAGAATAAAGGTGAGTGCTTGTGAACTATATGGAGATACTGTTGTATTGAATGAAATAGCTTCACTGCAGTGCAGTTCAGCTGCAGTGTGGATGGCTACGGTCTGCCTCTCTTCAAAGTGTGAAAGTACTAACCCACTCAGCAGGACTTCTTGTCTCTACCCACTTTCTATCAAATGGGACTTGACGCTACAGCATGTGACACCAGAGAGGAGGAAAAGAGTTTGGGCCTGACGCAAGTGAAGAATCAAACTCTGGAGACAGCAGTAATGTGCCCACTCAGAGCCAGCAGGTGTGGGCTGACTTACACAGGGGAACTTTGTTAGCTCTGCAATGCACTTGTGTCTTTGAGAGCTTATGCTTGTTTTGTGAACTGCACTCTTTTCTGCCAAATTGAAGGGCATCACGTGTCTTACTTGTCATTACTGTATCTGCTACAAAACCAACAGAACAGCAACAGAAGACTTCTTCTGTATGTCTGATGTCAAATTTATTTTTAAAAAGTGGTGTAATTCATTATTGGTGCAAGCCCAGATCTTTGCTACTGCCAAATTCCACACTTGTGACACAGCTGTTGCTGCCATAACATAGTCTACTCCCCAGTTGCAGTTTAAGGTGGGAATGAAGCAGTTTTGTCTCCATAGGACAGCGCTTTATGAGGCTGCTTTTGCCCTGTCAAACCTACAGTGCACTCTGTCTGACACACGCAGCCTTCTGTGAGGAGTTGGGGCTAGACAGTGTTGTATAATTTCTGGTCTTGTCTGGAATTCATGATCAAGCTGATGTACGTTGGGGCCAGATCTTTTCTTTCTGTAGATGTTCCTGTATTCATCTGCTGTAGGTTCTTGCTTCCCCTTAAACTTAGTTCCCTCTAATGTTTGAGTTTTGGCTGGAGAGTTGGGGCAGTTCGTCTTTTTTTATTTCTTTCACTATATTAAAAAAAGCATGTGTTTTGCTTAAATCGTAATTGTGAGACTCAAGTGAGAAAATGCTACTTTAAATTTATCTTGATCTTATGGCTGGAAGAGACATTAAAAATCAGATAGAGGGCTAACAGAAGTAGGCACATATAACTGATGCATGAGTATAAGTTTGTTTGGCACAGCCAAATTGATTACTATAATTGGGCTGATTTTGTGTACTAGCCTTTCTTGGACTTCAGTGCTTTCTATAAACTGAAAAGTAAATTGTTTTGTATTTCCCCCCCCCCCCTTCTGCTTTTGTTCAGTGATGTGGTGCAAATGAATTGAGACTATCTGCTAAATAGATTTGATTTTAAAGTAGGCCAATATTACTGGGCAGTAAAGGGACTTATAAAGCCTTGTCTTTATCTGCTTTTGGGATTTTTGCCCCCTCTCTTGTGGGAAACAAGGTGAAAATGTTCTCTAATGAGGATGTTGGCGTCACATGTTGGTGTTTTACAGAAGATTGATTAAATGGGTTGTACTTGCAAAGTAGAGTTCAGTATTCAGCCTGATGTTACTGTGGATACAGTAATCTACCAAAGTAGCCAGCACTTCATGCTTTGCCAATGAATAAACGTGACTGTAGAACACCTCCTGTCTTGTGCTCAGGTGGTCAGTCACTGGTCTGCTGTAGCTGTTCCTGGGTGCGCCTGCACACATCAGGAATAATAAACTGAACTCATGCCTGTTGACTCCTGAAAGCTACCTATGGTTTTGTGTAGATGAAAGAGTAAAGACGACGGAGGATGGGCTGAAGTGCAATGAAAACCTCGGGCACCCCACCCCCACCCAGACATTGCTTTCTTTGTTCCCACCTTCACCAAGTCTGTCATATGGTTTCCCTAGCAACACCCTTTGGGAATGGCAAATCTCGGATGTTTCTCTAAAGCATCTGTATGACAAATACCTATTAATGCCTAATGTTGACTCAGCATGAGCTAAAAAATAGTTACAGGTTTTTTTCCTGAGTTCCTTGCTCTTTTTGCTTTTCTTTGAATTTTTTGTTGCTTTATAAATTAGCTTCCGAGCATGTTTAAAAGAATGCAGTTAGCAAGAAACATCTATTGTTAAGTTAACTAAATGGGCAGGAATGGACGTCTACAAGTTTAATAGGAGGAAAAAACCCACTCCATTATATGATGAAGTGCAGTTAAAAGTTTTTTTTTTTTTTTTCTAACCTTGGATCACTAAACAGTCAGATTTGCAGCTATTTTCTTGTGTAGTTTCATTTTATGGAATAGAGAGTGTTCTGCTAAAGTTTAATGAAAGGAGTGTGGGAAAATCCTATAGAAACAGAACTGTTGAACTACTTGTGATGTAGCATTTCAGTTTGCCTTCTGTGTTTGGTTCTTTTGTGAAACGCAAATTGAGTTGAGAATGAATGAACATGTCCAACTGAGTGTTTCTCGGCTCTGCCTGATTTGGGGGCGAGAGTCAGGAGCGGTCACGTGAGTCTGTGCTGGGATCATTAGACTGGGGACACCAGCTGTGCTATTATTAGGGATTTTAAAGTCTGTGGCAGATGTTCTTAGGCTCTCTTCCAGTCCCCCATATATGGTGCAGTGGAGTACATGGAAAAAGAAACATCTGACAAATTGTTTTTCCATGTGACAGACAGATTTCTTTTTTTTTCCCCCCCATGCAACTGAAGAACATCTTATGTTAACTTGCAGTACCAAATACATTTTGGAGTATTTGAAATAAGAGTGAAAAAGCTGATCATATGAGAATACACACAAGTACTCAAACTTATGCTTTTTTGGAAAGTATGACTCTGGGGGAATAGCTGGGACTCGAGTCCTTTGGCATGTTTTGCCGCTCATGTAGCTGTTTCCTATTTTCTTTGACACCGTTATTTAGACAGGGCCCTTTTTGTATTAAGCTTTGTATATGTATATAACGAAAAGCTGTTCCTGCCCTAAGTTATTAAATGTATGTGATGAGATACCAAACGAGATGTAAAACATGCATAGGAAAGAAGGAATAACCCTGTGGTGATAAAAAATGTGAACAGAACTATTCTGTATTATGTTATGGTGATATGGCATATAGCATTGAGAGAAGCATGGCTGCCCTTGATGGGAAATGAGTATGCTTGTCCTGTTTTGTTCTGAATGTGTGATTTGTGTCCCCTTCTTTTGGAAGTCAGTTAACCACTTTAAATATCCTAGTAATATAAATAACAAACTGCTTGTAGTGTTCTATGGGCTTTTGATACGCTCTGTGCTGTACAAAATGCAAAAAGGAGGTATATGTCAGGAAGATGCTAGACTGACAAAATGGCAAAACAAAAGAGGAGCTGAAGAATGCTGATTTAATTTGCCAGCCATTTATAAGAGGTAACATGCAAGTCCCTGTATTTCTTGTGTTATGGTTTTTTTTAACTATGTAAACATTTTGTTGCTAAGCAGAGCAGTGAATGTTTAAACAATTCCCTGAGCATCATCTTTTCCTTTCTGTCATTAAAGAGTGTGTAGGTTTGAGTTAAAACAGCTGAGAAGCTGCATGAGGTACCTTATGTTAAGCACAAAGGGAAGAAAATGCAATATTTGATGTTTTTATATATCCATCTGTCAGTTTCCTAACTCTAATCAGGCAGCTCTCTCATACAGAGCTTTTAGTATGGTTAAAGAGAACAGCACACAAAATAAATCAGGTAAAACTGAATTCTTTCCAGGGTTCTCATGCATCTTCTATGCATGTTCTCTGTGCATGTTCCTTTCTGTATGTTATAGATGCACGCTGTATAATCTCAAAAGCTGAATATTCATTTTCCGTCACCATTCCATCTGAAACTGAGAAAAGTGTTGCTAAGCTAACAATGTGCATGTTGGATTGGTCTCGTGTGTTTTGTTGTGTGTGTATGTTGGTGCTGTTTTGTGTACACAGACACATCAGTGAACCAGGCTCTCAGTCAGGTGCTAGGACCTGTTTGTAGGTACATATTTCTGATAAGAGATACATCTGCAGCTGTCATCTGAATGCGATTCCCTCTTTCCCTCTCTTGGTTCCCCCCACTCTGTCCCTGAACTGATAGCCTCCCTACTTTGCAGTAATGGTGCTGGCTTAAACCGTTGGACAGACGGATAGTTCTCCAGGCTGTTCCCACAGTACAGGACAAAAGAAGTCACTCAGTTTACCGCAGTGCAAAGGACCATGACATGACCCCAAGAGTCCTTGGTTGCTTACATGCGCGAATGCTGTTTTACAGCTTAACCTCAGTCATTTGAGAGTACTGCTGTATGACCGTACACAAAATAAGCTAGTCCATGCGCTGAGACCTAGGTTTTGATTACTCGGTGATAGCAGTGAGGAATCAATTGCTATTAGAATAATGTTATGACAGTCTGCACAGTTGCATAGCTCCCATGAAAAGAACAGTGCCTCCTGTGTTACTGAGATTATAATGCAAGCCCCAGAGAAAATTTAAGAGAATTAGTCACTGACTGTTGCATTAAGTCTGCATGCTTAATCAAAAGGATTTTTTTTTCTTAAAGATTATTTTGTTGGCAAAACTGAGAAAATCAAGGTCTTGATGAACTCCAGAGGCTTATTATGTGTTCTGAAGGCTTGGAGCAAGTGTAGTCATACTGCGCTGATGTTACTGGTTGGCAGATGTCTTTCCCAGGTAAGAGATGAGCTATCGTGTCTGCAATACCTGTTCCTGTTGGCAAGATGGGAGGAGACTGTGGTAAATGCACTTGTGATACTGTACTTTAAAGTAGTTTCTGGATAGGTGACGGTTCCTGGATAGTTCTTGACTGATTAAAATCCAGTATTTTTGTATCCTCTTAAAATATCAGCTACTTTCTGGCTGAAAAATAATTGCTTGGATTAAGCTAGTTGAGTCTTGTGCTGAATATTAAGCTGTGCTGAGCTTCATTTATTCTAAACTTCAGCAACTGAACCTTTCTTCTATATGTGGGGTAAGAGGGAGAAAAGAGGATTTGTTATAAGCATGTCTTAGAAATGTACCCCATCCATGCAATTCCAGTGATGCCATCAGAGATGCCAGTTCATATACATGTGATCCTGGCAGAAAGGCCAAACAAAACAATTAACTAAAGCTAAACAACTGATGGTCACCCATTTTAATTTGTAAATTTGAAAATTCTCATGTGGGTAGATGGATTGACCCTTGGGAGATGTAAATCTTATCCTTTCACTGAACATATGTTCTAAATCTCTCAGGGAGAGTGTACAGGAGCCTGCTAGCCAATTTCCCTCCCTTTCAGTCATACTCAATGTACTATAAATACCATTGGGTGTGGTGGTTGTGTGTTTGTTTGTTTGTTTTTTCTTTGGGAGGGGGACAGAAAAACTTGATATCAGCCTGTTTTACTTAATGATACAAGAAACACTGATGTTATTTTTTAATATACTATAATTTGTATTATAAACTGTATAATATAGTCTTGTCTTGCATTTGCAATGATAGTTATTTTTATTAGAGATAGACAACACAAATGAGAATCAATCTGCTATAGCTGTTTTGCAGCTGAATCTAAGTTTTATGCTCACTTTCTGCTGCTCAAACAAATGTACTAAAAGTTTAGGTACAGATGGTAATGTAGCTCCATATCCATATTTAGATCTTTAACCGTCATCATTTCACAATTTTCAGAAATGAGTAGGGGGAAAGCTGGTTGAGCATCTCATCAGACTTTGGTTTTAGAGAGCAGCTGTATGGAAATCCATGCTTGGCCTGTTTGCTGTTCAGCTTTTAAAGCATGTATTGCTTTCCTGGCTTATTAAATATACAATATATTAATGGATTCTACTAAGTTTATACTATTAGACTGTTAAACTTCTCTTTGTAATTAAAACACAAAAAGACAATTTTATACAAAACCTGTCAGGCTTCAGTGGAAAAAAATATATATATATATATATTTATATATTTGTATGTCCTAAGAATCACCTTGTTAGGGGTGTATGTGTGTTTATTATTTAAGACTTGTTTAATTGACAAATTGATGATTAATGCATACTCCTGCTCTTGAACCCCTGAAGAAAAGTATGGGATGAGTCAGGGTTTTTTTTAATAAGCTCAATGCTTTTTTTTATTGTTGACATCTTACAGTATTGAGCATGCTCTTGCTTCAAGTTATCAATAAAAAGAGAAACTTACTCCTGCTTCTTCAGGTTTTTGCTCATTTAGAATACTTCTCTCACACTGTCTCATTCCTCCTAATTTAAACCTAAAACTGGCCCAACAGGACGGGGCTTATACATCTTGCTCATTTCCTAACTCACGCGGCGTGTGTAGTCATGTCAAACAAAGCAGCAGCATTTCTGGATCCTTTTAATGAGGTATTCAGAACTTCATTGCCTCCTGATTTAATAAGTACAGTGAATGTATTCACAACTAACAAGAGCCCGCTCATTAAACAGCAGTAAGTTAACTGTCCTATTCTCTTCTAGCAATCTGATTCATAATTAGAGTGGTGCCATATCTGAATACAACACTGAGTTGTCAATGGAGAGATTGTGTCTTCTGTGGGTATATGTGGTTAGAGAGGGCTGTTGGGAGTGTAAGTAATTTAATTTAGCTTGCCTCACTGATAGAGCTAGTTTCCTTGCTGGTGGCTTTAGGAGTTTACAGGTTCCAGGCAACTAATGCATTTAGGTTTAATGTTTTGACTAAGTGCTTAAACAGTCTTTCAGTTCAGAGCTTTCAGTTTTATTCTCTGTTACTATTTTGTAAATCCTATGTAACACAGCTCTACTAACTGGCATTACTGGAGTATAACTGAGGGCAGAATTGGAGCCATGGTTGACTTGTTAGACTGTACATTAACTCAGTCTTAGAGGCCTAGCTGTAACTTTTGAAAAATGAAAGAATCAGCTTGGTGGTTGAAACTGGCAGCTGTAAGTAGAGCAAAGGGTTATGCTGTCCAGGAGCACACAAGAGCTTGCTGGAATTGTCTTCAGTGATGTTAAAATACTTGAGCTTATTAAAATCACAACTGAGTGCTCACATAAGTTATCTGCCCCCAAAAGCACATTTATTTTAATTTTGATGGAATTATGGGTGAAAACAAATACTAAATAGCTTTGCTTTTAGTCTGATATCTATTCTGAAATATTTTTGTTTTAAGTAATCTCAAGCACTACTTACTAACAGACTTGGAGTCAGGAGAATTTGGGTTTGAGGGAAGGATAGCATGTGTGCTTTGTCTGCTTTTGTAATAGCAACTTCCTGACATTGTTTTCAAGGCTTTTAGCACAATCAGGATGACACCGAACCAATTCTTATTTAAAACCGGCTGACATGTTCTGTGTATTTTGTTTGTTTTCTCCTCTCCTCTTTAAATTGACTTCAGAAAAAAGCCATATAGTTCTCTGTACCTATTTGCCATCTGGAACAGCAGGCTCCCGTGTGGGTAGAGGCAGATGAATGGGAGTGTCTAGTGCTGTCTTCTGCAGATGTGCCCATTACTGTGGACTAGCTGTACCTGACTCTGATGCGTGTTCCTCAGTCAATCCCTGCAGTTTCCTGGCACAGGCACCTGTCTAAATCTGTTGAGCATATGCTGAGTTCGCTAATAAACGAAGATTAAAGTCTTCTTCCTTCCTTACTTCCTTAAGAGCCATTTTCATTCAAAGACATTGAGTAAGAATCATTGCTTCTCTTCCACATCTGTCCTTACGCATTAATACTGAATGGTAAGGTGTCTTTTAAAAGTAATCTTACACTAGCATGAATGAAATAGTATGTTGTCAAATATATGCATGAATTGCTTGAAGTAATTTGAAGGAAGAGGACTTTTGCACCCTCTGGAGTAGGGAAGGAATCATTCTCTCCTTCCTTAAATGCAAAGAAAAAGCCGCGGTGGTTGATTGGAAACCACTTCATTACTTGGGAAGCCTGCAACTGCAAGGGTCTTGGATAATGTGTAGCAATTACATTGTGTGTAGAGAAGGAGGATGGAGATGGCAAGGAGACTTTTTTCCTTTGGTCCTCAGTAGAGCTTCACCTACTAGTGCTCAGAACTAGTCAATGCAGCTTTATGATCTTTGCATAACTTGTCTATGGAGGTGAGAGGGGTTATGGTGTAGGGAGACCATGCAAGACTGAGGCATGGAGTGATGCTTTGTGATCTGTTGTGTTGTACCTCTGGCCCTGGAAGGGTTTCTATCCTTGTTATGCAGAATAATAATGGACTGGGCCGTGTGTGTGTGTGTGTGTGTGTGTGTGTTTTTCTTCTTTTGTGTGCATGGGGGTTATTTCTTTTCTTTTGTGCTACAAGATTGCCAAGGCAGAAGAGGACTATTTGGGGAACAAACTGCATTTTTTTTTCTTATTCCTGAGGTTGAAACACTTCTTTTAATACTGGACCACAAATGCATGTTAGAGGAGGAGAAAAGTAGAAACACTTCCTGCATTATAATTCTCAGTCCTATTTCTGCAGAATCTTTAATCTTTCTAAATTCATCCTAAACCTTATGTCTCTCCTGTGGCTTACAAATCTGTTGCAGTAGCCGTGTAACTTACCCTCTGAGCAAATGGGCAGAACAACAGACTGTCTTAATATTATAAAGTATAAAATACTGCTGGTTACTGACTGTGCCTGGATGTCTGAAAAGCTGATACATGTTCCAAATGTTCTAGTTTTGAATCATAATTTATCCTGCCTACATAAAGTATTTTCAAAGAAGCTGCAGGGCAGGATTTTGGATTGAACACATAGTTGCTTGTGTGGGTGTGAAGTGGCTGTGTAGGGGATATTCTTCATTATAAAATGATACATAGCAGTTTTCTTTGTAAACTTTCTTGGCCCATCACTTCAGTTTAGATCCATAGACCTACCATACTGAATGACAGTTGCTACATAGGACTAGTTTTTCTTACTTTGAATTAGTAAAACAACACTAGTTATTAAGCAGTGACAAGCTACTTCCCTTCTTCTACCAAATCTTTAGATTATTTTAAAATGGCAATGACTTCTTCCTTCCTAACCACCAAGCTGAGATGGCAGTGAAAGTTTTATTGTTCGGCAGATTTGCAATATAATAGTTTAGAAAGGTTGATTTGAAATACATTGCAGGTGGAGTAAAACAAGAAGTCTTGTGCTTTGCCTGTAGTGCCTTTTATGATTTTTTTTTGTTTGTTTTGTTCTTCCCCATTGCAAATGAACTATCAAAGGTAGAAATGTCAGATTCTAAACTTGGGTTACTTTCAACACCTCTGCCACGCCACCAGGAAACAGGCAGTGCTTGTCTTGGGGATATGGAGTGTTAGTAGACGGAGGTTGTGCAGTCCTCCATGCCTGTCTGGATTGTTTCTACTGTGGTGACATAATGTTTTATGGGTGGCCAGGAGATCTGCAGTCAATGCTTGAGGCTTTGGAAATGATATCAACCAGGTGACTTTCATTTACAGGAGGTCTAGGTTTGTGAACAGCCCCGAAAAACTGCTTGTTGTTAATAAAGGTCCTGTGTTACTTTTTGCAAAATCTGGGGTGATGCCCAGATGTCAGAATCTGTCACTGTTCTCCCTTTCATCATATTATCTCTTTGTCTGCTATCCTTCAGGAATAGAGCTGACTGCGTTTTAGTAGGGATTTAATCTCATTACATGTACTTCATTTAGCTTGACTGATATATGCTTTGGGATTATACATGCCTTTTGTTTTCATAATTAATAATTAAAGGGATGGTGGTCACTCAGAAACAGTTTACCTAAGTACTGTTCAGCAGAGTCTTGACTGAAATTAGTTTTCCACTGTGAAAATAAGGCAAATAGCTGATATTCCTGTTTCCTTTCTTTAACAGCAAATCAATTATTTAAGGAGGAATGCAGTAGAATGCCTTGAAGGTCTGAGGTACGCTGGTCTGGCAATTCGCATCCACAGTTGCGTAAGAGCATCTTGTATGTGGGGCTGCCCAAAATATATACAAAGAAAAGATTTGTGTTTGAAAATAAACTTTGCCAAATAATCAACCCAAGTAAATCCATTTAAGGTTTAGTAGCCAGCCAGTTGTAGAATTAAATTCTTATTTATCCTGCTGAATGTTGAACAATGACACAGTTTGGCAAGGGATAAATAGTCTTACTGTCTTCTCATTCTTGATTATAGTGTCAGCAAATCTTCCTAGTGTTAAAGATGCCTGGACAAGGCAGATGAAAGGCGGTAATTATGTGTACTCTGTAGAAAATCTAAAAGAAAAACATTAGTTGAAAAATTCTTAATTCTTAGAAAAAGTTAATTTCATAATTTAAAAAATGAATGAAAAGGAAAAAGATTTTCACAAGATGCTCTTACCTGCTGGGATACCAGGAAAACCTCTGTGGAAACACCAACTTGCACACAGAGAGGATGAACAGGAAATCTTCCTCTTTAGTACTGTATGTTGGTGAAAAGAAAACACTTGTCTCTGAAACTTCACCCTTTAAAAAGAGTATTTTATTCCATGCCCTGAGCACTGAAGTGCTATGTTTGTATGTTGCTGTGAATGTTGGTTCTGCATTGTCTTTAACTGATACTCACTCTTTCCTGAAAGACTAGTGCTGTATTTCTTTCCTCTCTCTTTCTTGTTTTTGCAGCTCTTGGGGGAAGGGATTCTCTCTCTCTATCTTTTTATTTTTTATAAAAAATTTAAAAAAAAAATCCATGGTACTGGAAAAACTTGGTCTGTCTCGCAGTGGAACTAAGTGGTATAACTAACTTGGGGAGGGGAAGCTCTTTCCTTTGAAATAGATGTACAGTGTTTTTCTCCGCTACTAGGATCTATGGAATACTTTCACTTGTTATTACATTAAATCTTGCCTTTGCTGTCTGGCCCAAAAGCAAAATAATTAAATTTCTCCTGTTGCAGATGTTTGTGTTCATGCTTAAGATGAAGTATACAGGTGCTCACGAGAGCAGGATTACACTTTTAAGTTGAAGTTAGCTAATGAAATTCACTGTTCACCATATGGTGACTTTCAGACTTTTGTAATTACAGCCTGATACTTGTAACAGTTCTTGCCCTTTAATATGTTAAACCCGCATGAGTCAGAAGTGTCATTTAGCAGCAAACAGTGGTTTGAAAAGGTATTGGGATTATCTGCAGCTCCACTGATAAAAGAAATGAAGGTTTGTGTACCTTAAAGGCTGGCCATCGTCCAGGCATGTGGTTATGCTCAATCTTGATTTGGAGAATAACGAAATGATTGAATGCATGTCAGTTGGAATACTTGCATGAACATAAAGGATTTATATAGTAAGAAGACTTTTCTTGATCTGAGATAGGTTGGCAGCACCCAAAGCTTAATCTAAGAGGAAGCACTGCAAGTAATGATCAATATAGATGCAAGTCCTTAAATAGTTACAGTTGAACTTCATTTTCTGGCTCATTGGGGATGAGTGGGAAGATTGCTTCAGCAGGACCAGATGAGAAAAGCTTAAAATTAGATTATCCTTTATTTTGTCTGAAGGAGGGTCTGTTTTCGCAGAGGTCTTGCAGGAGGGAGTCTTATTTTGTATTTACCAAGATTCAAAAGGCTGTCCTTGGTGTGGACTTTCTCTTTGAAGAAAAAGTATGTGCATCCTCTATTTTGAAAATGATAATTGGATCAGTCCACAAAGAACTGCTACTGGGAGAAGAGGTGGCTGCACATGTGAACTTGTCCTGGTTGTAAGGGGACAGGAGATGGCCTGAGAACAGTTGTGATCCATCTTGTAGGAGAGATTAAGAAAGGAAATTGCCCAATAGTTTTGCGAAGAGTGAGAAACTTCTTCAAATTCTTAAAACCCCAGGCTTGCTGAGGGGACAGGCCATGTTCTGTGTAAAACATGCCATTTTGAGGGTGGTAGGGTTTGTGACTTTCTTTCCTTTGCAGGATAAATTCAACTGATCATGGCATCATTTGTGAAAGTACTTGTGTGATTGCCAGATGAGATCATAGCTCTGTTATTCCATCAGTATTTCAAGACTCATATAAGAAAGCCTTAGTCTTTTGAAATGTATGCAGTTTTAAAGTATTGCTTTATTTTGTTCTGTGGATAAATCTGATTGCTTTTGTGAAGATTGTGGAAACATGTCCTAGTGTTTTCTTGACTGTGATAAATGTCCCTGTTTTTTGCCTGTGTTTTCTATATGATGTTTGAAGGGAAAGGATATGCTAATATTTGCTCTGGTTAGAGGAAGCTTGCATATAGTTATCTATACTGCTCTGTGATGAACGTACAAATTCCTTGATGTGGTTAAGGCTGTGGGTATTGTGAAATGCACTCAAAGGTTCAAGGTTTTAATGTAGCAGACCGACAAGAGAGGAGTAGTCTAACCCTTTCTCTTTGACTCAGTTTGGTAGTTTGTGTAACTGCTCTGCCAAGAGAGGGCGAGGAAACTTGTGCATGAGCCAAAGTTACAATTGCATTCGAATGACCTTACAGCATAAAGAACTGTTCGTGTGGGGGAAACGTAAAGAGAAGCAACACTTGGAGCGAGCCTGCCAGCTAAATGGTGAAGTTCTGGGGGGGGAGAGAAGACTCGAGAAAAGAAGAATGCCATGCAGATGATCAACAGCAGAAATGCCATGCAGATGATCAACAGCAGAGAGAGCTGAAAATCAGGTACAGCAACAGCTGCTGCAGAGTTGTAATCCCTGGTGGTGTTTCTCTCTCCTCACAGGGTTTTGCTTTGAGTGTCGTATGTATGTAGTGTTTGTGCAGAGGCATCGCTATCCATGTTCCATCCCTTTGTCTGAGTTGATTTAAAACATGGCAAATGCTGCTTTAGTATCTTTTGAAATCCCTTACTCTGCAGCTTAGCTGAACATTGTTTTCAGACTGTGGCACTGGATAATGCTGCCTGGTCTCTTTCTCAAATAATGCTGAGCTGAACTGCTGTTGTATTGTAACATACAGGTTTTGTTCTGCGGGGGTAGGAGGAAGGACTTGTGCTTTGGTGTTTTTTTTTTTGTTTGTTTTTTTTTTAAATAGAGTGCTGACAATGTAGTGTGCTTGAAGGGGTCAAAGATGGCTGTTTGCTGTGGCTGTTTCTCCCTCTCCCTTCTCCCCTGTTTGGAGTTGTACCTCAAGGTCTAAAGTTCTAGTAAACTGTCAGGTTAGCTACAATGCTGTCACCACAAGTTTTTGAGAACAGGAATCTGAGCTATCTAAGATTTTTAAGCTTACAGATGAATCTCCTTTGGGCATCAGGTATCTTAAGGCATGCTGTGGTTATTAAACAAGTGCTTTGATGGGAGCAGGTAAATCAGTGCGAGCTGAATTACTTGCACAGCTTTGCAGCCTTTCAGCTGCAAATAAATTGCAGTTATTTGGGACAGAGGCAGCATATTCATGGGAGAGTTTATTTACCACTGATTCCTATCAGTGAACCTGGAGCTTCAGAGGCAAGAACTATGCATTAGTATTTATATGCAATGTGTATTAACTTTTTTATGCTGATAGATACTTTGGTAACTGTAAGCCTGTTTACTGACATATGTTATTAGTGATGCCTAAGTGGGCTACTTCTTGTTGTTACAATAGCAATTTCTACAATGTAAGGAGCTTAGATCTGACCATTTTCTTCCCAAAAGATGATTTGTGCTGGGGGCATCCTCATTTTATTAAGCTCATTTCCTGGATGTGATTTGAGGTTTTTCTTGTCTGTATTTAAACTTGAAACCAGCGCTTTCAAACTGAAAAAGTAAAATGGTTACAAATTACTGCATGAATTTTGGAAAGTATCTGCAATTTTTTTCCAAGAAAGTCTATTATTTTAAGAATAAGGCTAATTTTGTTAGTTTCTGGTGACTCTGAAATTCTAGATTGCTCTTAAAATTAAGTACGGGTTGTGTTCTGGTGACAGAAGGGTGGGAAAGCTATTTATTCATTTTTTCCTCCTAGCAGGCATAGTTGCTGTGGATTTATTCGCTTACCAACAAATTTTAGTGTAGCAGTCTTTGTTACTATATTCAAATGAAGAACAATTCTATATAATTTGCTAATTCTTTTTACTTCCCCACAATTTGGCTGTGTCTGAACTCTGTTAAAAGAATGAGTACATTTAATGAATCTGTAAAAACTTGCAACTGCTTATAATTAAATTAAAAGAAGAAATCAAATTTAACTTTACTGCTCACAGGCTCTTTGTTACAAAACCCGTTTCATCTTGGAGCCAAAACAGTTAAAGGGCCTTTCCATGGTTGGGAGCTTTTTAGCTCTGGAATGAGACCTATGGTAGCTATTCCCTGCTCTGTGATTGACTGACCTGAAGGAAGCTGAAGCTGCTTAATCAAAAACTTTAAATTTTGAATTTTAGCTTTATAGAAGTGCTTTGGACTGGCATTACCTGCAAAACTTAAACAACACAGAAACAAAATCCCTTTAGAAACCCTGGAATCTCACTGCTACAGCTGTTTTTAGACAACTGTAGAGAAGGGGAGGGAAGGAAATGAGGATTTTCTGTAGAGTTTGTTAGCATCTGTAATAAGACTTTGCAAAATATGGGAGTGTAATTGTAGTTAGGCAGAGATGGAATTCCATCTCCAGCAGAAAGAATACCTTTCTCGTCCGCTGCTTTTGCTTTCCTCCTTCCCCTTGCCCCCAGTGGCTGGAGTAGTATTACTTTGCACTATTAAGAAAACTGAAGGGCACTTGCATTTTAGTTGGAGCCTTTGTCTGTAGGGGGTAGACTGAAGAACATAGTGTTCCTCAATGGGGTACACCTGATAGATTTTTTTTTTTTTTCCCCTTGTTCATTCTTGTCTGGCTTGCTTTCCCCATGCAAATTCCTGGTTTGCCCTGCAATATAAAACAGGAGGGTACTGTGAAGTCAGAGAGCTTGTATTCTCTTTGTGCACTTACCCACCCTTCCTGTTTCTCTCCATTAGGCCTTACTTCTAGTGAGGCTAGCATATGTATGACATAATGATTCAGAATTTGTCCCCACTTTTTTTTTAACCCATCTGTAAAATATGGAGGATAAATACGAATCTTCAACAGATTTTGAGTTCTTGTGGCAGAAGCCTTTTTGAAAGAAGTCATTAAAACCAGAAGTGTTTTCAATGAATTGCCCTGCCCCTTCCCCTTGTTATTTTGGGTGTTGCTGATTATGTATTTCTATGGCACAGACTACAGTGGAAATCAGCTTTGTTTCTTTCTGATGAACTGTGTCCCAAAACATAGCACTAACACAAACTATAAGAAGGAAGCTGGAGGCAGAGGAGACTCTGTGTGAAAGGTGCTGTTGGAAGCTTTTACTCTAATCTTGAGGTCTTGTTCATTGAGCAGATTGCTTTTATCCAAGCTTGCTTCACACACCTAGAACCAAAGAGCAGGTCTGTACTAAAAGTTGGAGCCCTTGGAGACTTGCAAGAAAGAGTAATTTCATCTTAATGCACTCTGTAAGCAGAATGGAAAGTATTGGATCTAATTTATAATATATTTATTAGACTTTCCAATTAGGATTTTATTTTGGCTTATTCTTTGACAAATTCATTCATTTCATATTCAGTTCAAATTCATTCATTGCAAATATGAAATTAAAGGCTGAGATGGATATGTGGCCTTTTAGAGCAATATAGCCTGCCCTGAAAACATTGCTATTCACTGTGGAGCTTTATAGGCATTACTGGGAAAACATGAGCATTAGAAATGATAGGAGTATATTTCATCTAGTGATTTCCATGTTCTTCGATTTCCAAATACTGAAACTATTTCCGCATCAGCTGCGGCACTGCTCTCTTTGATCTCATCTCATTCTGACATCCTCTCACTCTAAAAGAGGATGCCTTTGAATTGTGCTTCATGTTGTCATTTGATTTCACACGTACAGGGGTTCATCGGGAGGAGAGCTGGAAATGCAGATGAAAAATGTAGCTGACAAACTTTCAATACAGGAGATGCAGAAGGAATATGATCAGCTGCCTAGTTAGGCTCTAAAAAAAATCACGTGAACTTTAAGCCACTCAAGAGCTTAATTTAGTGGAAGACTGAGAAGCTTAATATAGATAGCTTGGATATCATGTGGAAATTCCAGTTTAGACATGTATTGATATAAGAGACCTTGAGCTTATTTTTATTTGTTTTTGACCAGATTGTTTCCTCCCATTGGCCCCACTCTTTAGCCTCAAGAAATACAAACAGTGGCAACTGTTAGTGCACAGCTACACCAAATTTTACAAGGGAAGGTGAAGGAAAATCAGCCTTTTGGTATTTTCACTTGTTTAGTTAGCTTTCAGTGGAGTTGCTCCAGAGTTACAGCACGGGCATCCTGAGTGTGGTCTTCAGGGCACTTGTTTGGTATTGCTTCTGGTAACTTTTTGGGGGAAGTTAAATCAAGAAGTGATTGATGTCTCTGGTCAGGATATTCTTAAGTTTGCTGAGAAGTGTTGGTGACTTTTGAGCTGACTGTTCCTTTTCTTCCCATAAGCAAAGTTCTTAGGGGATGGGGAGAGGGAGAGAAAGTATGAGGTAGGGAAAATGCCCCTCTCTCAAAGTTGAGTGGAAAGTGGGTAAATTGAGACACATCCTCATCTTCTGCCACCCCTTCCCTTGGAGGGAAAAAAACTCACACATCCCCCCAAAACTTGAATTGAATGCCTTTGTCTTGAAATGGCAAAGGCTACTGTCAGTCAAATTCTTTTTTCCTCTCTGTCTTTGAGAGAAAGATGCAAACCTAGTGGGATTTCTGCTCTTTTTCTTAAGTCATGCCCAAGTTTATCTGTATGTTTCCCTTTCCCAGTAGTGTGACTTCATGGTATCTGTTCCATCAACAGCACAGTAATATTTAACTTGATTCAGAAAACTTAGTGTTTCTGGAGTGATCATTTACATAACATCAGTAGGAAGGTCATCGTGTAGCTGATGTGACTTGCCCTCCAGTGAAAGTGTCATGGGAAAAACAAATGGAGGAATGGATTCCCTGTATGTTTACAGTAGCCATGGAAAGTCCTGCTTTGCTCGCATCTCGGTTGGACGTTGACAGGGGGAGGGAAACGCTCTAAATCTTTAAAGGATGATATGTATGGAAATAGATTGCACATCTAGGTTATACTTGAAAGCATAAATTTTTAATTTGTATCACTTTGGCTCTGCAAAGGAATTTATTTTGGGTCAAACCATACTGTTGATGTGGAGGCAGCTATACAGGGGAAAAAAGCCTCTGAAGTATGGTGTTCAAACTCTAAAGTAGCTATTGTTGATCACAGACTGCTTAAAGTTAGAGCCCTTAATGCAGTCAAAATTGATGACATGCAATTCTTTCTGCGGTCATGGATATATAACTTCACAAATGGTGAGTCAGCTTGCAAGGTGGTGTTGTGAAAGTTACTGTTGTCTTCCATGTGAAGAATTAAAACACCTCCACATCATCGCAAAAGCAAAGACAGCCGAATAGGACATCTTCATGTTTAAAAGCTTTGTCTATAGAGATTAGACCTGTGTTTGATAGGAGCATCAGCCCTGAAAATATGTCAACTGTCAGCCAGTGGAGTGACGTCTGTAAATCCCTATTAAATGCTTTGCTTTTTAAATTCTCTGAAGAAAGTTAATTTCTACAAACCTCACAGAATAAGATTGGAATTCAGTGTCAGAACAAGGATCTCAGTGCTTGGTTGCAGAGTTTTTGCTATAATGACACGGGAAGTCTGTTCCATCCACTTAGAATAAGTCACGGTGCTGTCTGCAGTTAGGAGTGAGCGGTGGAAGTTGCAGTAACTTGTTTTCTGTACAGAGAGGACAGTTTTGTGCGTGTGAAATTTTAATCTTGCTAACTTTTTCTGTGTGTTTCTGAGAGCTGTGACGTTCCTTCTGAGATAAAATATCTAGAATGTGGATGCTGTGAGTCAAGGTGATGTGGTGTGCTTGTTTCTTTGTTTTGGGGTTTTCTCTTTGCTTTTAAGACGCCTTAGGTAGCACTTGAGCAGAGCTATACAGTGAAGTACACCATTTCATACAATGTCTCAAGAAGGCCTGCTCCTGCTTGTCAAGTTGCTGCTGTTACATATGCATTTACCATAATTTAAGAATAAGTATAATCTATCAGTTAGCATAAAACTAATTCTCTGAAGTGGGGAAAGAGGGAAATATTTATATTTTGACTTCATTGAGCAATACTTCATTGCTTTTCTTCTGGCAAGAAATGGCTGTCTTGGATTTTTGAGAACATCTATGTGAAGGACAGTGTCAATCTGTAGGATTCATTTTTCTTAAAGTAGGTTTTGCTACCACTGCCTCTCAAAATGCAAAAAAAATTTTCGTGTATGACTTTTGAACCTCAGATCAATAATTTATTCCATACAGTGAGGACTGATAAACTAGAGAATTTAGATGTAGAGATAGGAGGAGAACAAGCAGCTTGGGTATATTTGATATTAATGCACTCTTCTGTTTCATGTAATGCCACCGAAATTCTTCTGCTGTCTGAAAGTTTGACAAAAACACATGCCCCTGCACAAGTCTTTGAGACGCTGTCTTTTAATTCTGCATCTTGGAACTTTAGGCAATGAAGGATTTCACATGCACTCTTTCCTGGACTAGCGATCATAGCATGCGATGAAATAACAGAACCCACATCACAGGTATCTACACAAAAGTGACTTGGGCAAGCCTTTTAATCTCCCTGCCTGTTTTCTCCAATGCAAAATGGTAATAATACTTCCTGAAGTCTGGAGAATGTTGCCCTGGTGTCATGTACCTTATTACACGTTGCTTTTAAAGACCTGCAGAAAGAGAATTGTTGGAGATTTTGCTGGATTGCAAGCTAATATATTTAAGTGTGCTTGAGATTGATGGTTTTAAGGTATTCAGATTTCATAGTCAATGTTGATTATAATATCCTTACTGTCATGAAAAAATAATAATCCCAGACAATTTATTGAGATTGCTTGTGAAGCATCTGTTACTTTAAAAAAAAAAAAGAAAAAAAGAAAAGGAAAAAAGAAACCGCCCCCCCCCAAAAAAAAAACAAAAAAAACCCCCCTCATTCTCTCAGTGACGGGCATGGGCTGTCTGCAGTAAGGCTTCCCCAACCTGACAAATCTTCCTTTAGTTTGTGTCCTTAGTCTGTTAGGTCACTAGACAGAGCTGTGGGCATGTTACTAGGTCTGCAGAAATGTTTTCTGCTGATAGTGTACATGTCTTGTAGTCAAGAAGCTATTTTTAATGGTCTGATCAGGCTGTTAGAGTTATTGAGGGACAGAGCCCTGGCAGAGTGTTGCCTATGGGAGCTGCCATGGGCATGGGGTGGGAGGGGAAGGTAACTTTCACTTCCAACTGTTGAATCTATTTTTGATTATGCTGATATTTCCTGGTAGCTTGTAAAGTAAAGGCATGTATCTCAGGTGTGTTACCTTGATGAAGAAAGCATTTGTTGGCCTAGGAGTAATCCTCGTGTTACTGGGGGGGAAATGGGTAGAACTGCGTGAAGGGGATGTGCCACCTTTCTTTCCTTTTGACTGTGGTGAAGTTCAAGGGCTGTCTGGATACGTGGTGTCTTAAGAAACTTGGGCCTTTTAACTCCTCTGAGAAAACTGCTGCTCTCCACCATGGGTTAGTAGAGAGGCTCTGACCTGAGACAGTTTGGGTGGAGTGGGAGTGATTAGTAAGTTGTATACTTATTTTTCTTAAGCCAGGACTATGCTGATTGCACAGTGACTAAGGAAGCATCATGTAGTGAAAAAGGAAATAGTTATAAATTGTGAAACCTTGAATTTAATCATGATGCTTAGCTACAGGCAGCTTTTTAATACTAAAAAAAATAATAAAAAACACTCTTTCATGAGCTTCAGGTTTATCTCTTTTGTTCAGAGAACTGTTGTACGTAAGTGTGCTTACTGTAGGGCCACCTTGTTCTTTGTGCTAGTTTTCTGCTGCAGACATATTTGTATGCTATGCTCTGAACTCTGGATAGGAAAGTCGCTGTTATTCCTGCTGGGAAAATAACTAGCGAAACTGCCCTAAATATATTGCAGTGCTTTTATCCCCTTTTCCTTTTTTATTTATTTATTTTTAATTTTTAATATGCAATTTGTCCTAGTGCAAAAGAAAGTCAATGGTTATCTCCAGTTTTTCAGTCTCTGTGTGCATGGCTCAGTGATTGTGCTTTTCTTCACTTGTGTTTAGCTGTGCAAATAAAAGTTACAGGTAGAGAATTTAAAATGGAATTTTAAACAGTTTGAAACTTTGCAAGTGCCATACCTGGGAATGTTGCCACATAGCAGAAACACTTTGGTGATGTGTATTTCATTACTGTCAGGGCACTGAAGATAAAGTAAGCTAAATTGTGTCTCTTGCTACAGTGTTTTATAAAATAATATTTCATGAAATCGAACATTTGCAGGCATGTGGAAGTGAAAGAATAGCTATCTCTTTTTAGTATTTATTTTTAAGTTTTGTATGTTCTGTCATACTATATCTCTCCATACCAGGGTAGTGTCTTCCATCGGATATGACAAGCTTTTTTTTAACTTTTTTATTTTTTTTTCTCTCACTTGGAAGTATTCTCTCTTAAAAATATGTCTCTCTCTCTCTTTCCACCAGCCAGTCAGAACACTTGTGCGGAACATCGTTTTTCTTCATTTTGACTGGCAGGCCCTGGAGCTGCCAAGATTATTGTATGGGGACCGAACCTTGTGCTTCATGTGCAGTCTTGCAGATTTTGTTGGGCTTAATCTGGTCATGCAACTTTGCCTGTGCAGGCTGTTTAACCCTAAAAATTCTGCATATGACACTAACTTTATGTGGGATCAGATATATTCTACCTTCTGTCATAAAAGTGTCGTGTAGAGCATGTGTCCTCAGTCATCTGCAGACTTGCCTAGTTGCATTTGATAAGAATGGAGTCTTGTGCCTGTGACTGATTTGGAACAAGTGTATGCTGTCAGATGACTGCGGTACTAACAAACGCAGAGCTGTACTAGAATCCTAGTGAAGTTGTCTATTAATGCCAATAAAACTATTTCTCCTAAGATGGATGCTGAAGTATACTGCTAGCTAAAACTCAGTTTTGCTTTTGCAATTGTTCGTAGTTTGTGTGAAGAACACAGACCATAATGCTTAAAAACATGGTGGCCATTTTTTCCAAATCACGCCCCATATCTTGCATCTAGGGGAACTGACATGGGACACAAACCATATTAAGGCAGCATCTGGGTTTGTAGCTGATGGCATGTGTAGCTCTGTCACTGGGCCTGGTGGCTATCCATAGGAACATTGGAACGATGCGGCCAATGTACGGGCCAGTTACTTTGCACCATGAATGACCACGTGACGCTGCGCAGCTGTACTGTCTGCGGGCACATTTGGAACAAGCACAGAACTGTGCTCAAACTATCTTGCTGTGTTGCGGTCTCTAGGAATATGCTCTCCCACTATGCACAGATGTGCACCTATAGTACTGAGCAGGATGGACTAATATATTTTCAGTGAAATAGTTGTGGAGACACATGACTGCAAAAACAAACTTCTCATTTAATGAGGATAAAACTTGTGCAAGGGGAAAGTGAAAAACTTGTCTGCACCTGGAAGCTTTCTCCTGCAGCCAAATACTGTGTCAGTAAATCACATATGTGCTCTAGTAGCAAGAAAATATCCTTCTTTGTGCTATGTGTATGTTCTTAATTGCACCGTTAAGTTGGCATCTCCGTGTAGAGGCCTACCAAAAGTTAATGAAGGGCTCTGTTCTTTGTGTGTTCAGACCTGAAAATACTGAACAGAGTGTAAAGCTTGGAAGAATGGAAACCTCTGAAATGACACTTAGCAAATGTTAGAAGGAGAAAGCTTGCAAAAAAAAAAAAAAAAAAATCATTTAACAACTGGTGCTGTTTTCTGATGCTGAACTTGTTCTGTGTTACTCTTCCTCCTCCTCCCTATCTGTAGCCTTATCATGGGTTAACTGAAACAAGCTGGAGTTGTAAAACGCCCTTCTGTTCCATATCAGCATGGGTGTATTAGTACTTATTTGACAGCAGAACTCTGTGGGAGACCTTACAGGTGTATATTGTGTTGTTTCCATGCACTTTCATGGTATGTTCTGGGAAAGCTGGTTTCTTATCTGGCCCGTCTGTCATCCTATGCAAGTGATCTTAGCCTAGAAAGTCATGGATCCAAGTCAAGTTAATGACCTTTTCCTTCACTTTATTAATAGTCGTGCTTGTTTCTACCGCAGTCAGTGTAGGTAAAGAGTTGGACTGAGAAAGAGGGCATTTCCACAGCAGTTTGTCCTGCTGAGAACGTGGCAGCGTGCCTTGCTCAAATTGCACCAAGTGTTTGGGCTGTGGGCAGGTACTGTGCAGGCAGCTGTTGTGGGTTTGGTGGCTGTGGAGTCTGGGCTGAACAGCAACTTTGCAGCAAGGGTGTGAGCAGGGCATAGTGAAACCGCAGACCTGTGAGAACTGTGTATCTGTCGCTCCATCATGAGAAATGGAGCCCTGGCAAAGTTTTGGTGCAGCTTTTCATCACCAAGACATGCACCTGGAGGGGCTGTATCCCTTTTTAACTATAAGAGAGTGGCTTATTTTGGCCTTGGCAAGTCAGTTGCTGATGTTGGCAGTGGCAGAAGCTTACAAGGGAATTGTTGCTAGGCCTGAGTCAGGGGAAGTGAAGTTTGCTAACATCCCTTTAATCAGGGACAGTGCTATGGAGTGCATGATGCTGCCCAGAAAATAAACTGTTACTGTGCTTCCTTTTTGGTCATGGAGTTTCCAGCATGATGCTGAATATCGATAGGGTATTTTGATGATGAATCTTTATTCCCAATTTAATAAGTGAGGTACATGCACACTTTTTTCTTCTTCACTGGTGTGGGAACAGGGATGTGAAAACTGAGTCACACTGTTGTGACCTATGGGGTCCTACAGAGGCATTATAATACAATATTCTTCCATGGGCTCTTAAGTGACAGGTCCAGCTGATGGTGAATGTTCCTGGCTGACTGCTGGCAACATGAAGGGGCCTGAAGGTCCGTCCCCTTGGATTGGCAGCTTGCTTCTATGTAAGAGCCTGTGTACTTTTAGGCTACAGAGGAGAACAGAAAATGGTTCATAGCAGAAATGGCTTTGTGCCTTTGCTGGACCCTGCAGTGGGTACAAATAAGCAGTATGTTTCTGAAAACTTGAGCCTGGATCCAGACCAGCAAAGGAAGAAAGAGAGGGCTAGTGTATCCAGGTCTCTACTTTGCAGTAGTAATTACTGTAATGTATAATGCCCTGCATCTTGGTGGGGAAAAAATTTTAACCTCCTCGTTAGATTACAGTCTTAACTTCTAAGAACTCTTTTGCTTGGGAAGAACTGCATTTATTTACTTCAGACCAAAAGGATGACCAAAAATTTGTTAAACAAAGCCACAACTGTTAGTTGTATGGGGCAAGTGATAGCCTGGAGACCTTTACTGCCTTTGGACTTATTTTCTAATGGTATTAGAGGACATCTTGCTGAAAGTTCTGTTGGGTCACAAACCTTCAGGCGGATACGCTGTAGTATGTCAACTTGCTGATGCCTAAAGCATGGCTAAATTTGGATCAAACGCTTTTCTGCATGAACAGTAGAAGCTGTTAAATCTTAGGCTGACTTCATTTCAGGGAAGTCATTGCCTACACAGAATGCAGAAGTATTTTTTTCTAAAAATGCTCTTTTGTAATGATGTGATATGCAGCCCTTTCTGTGAAAGTTAATTTTTCCTTGTCTTACCAGTGAAAGGTATATTAAAGCTTTAAGATCTAGTGCTTGCAACTCCCTAGAACATACTGGACAGAAAACCTAAAATTAGTTCTCCCTTGTGAAGATTAAATGATGACGTTTTAGAAGTAATTTGCTCAGTCTCAAAGCACTCTTTGATGTTATTGGCTCCAGCTGTCAAATGTTGGCTTCTCTTTACCTATTTTAGCTCAGATAAGAGTTTGTATGCCGAATGAGCAATCTACACAGGGAATTTACAGAGAAGGTAAGAAGAGGTTTGTTCCTTTCAGGAAATCCTGTGTTTATATTCGAGACTGTACACATAGGCCTTGCTTTCCATTTTGCTTGTTGATTTAGAAATCTGAATCTTCCACAGCTTGCTTGACAGAAACTTGCTTCTACATACTCAGGCAAAAAGTGTGAAAGTTTTTAAGGCTGTCGGACTATTACTTTGGTTTTAGTGATACTTCCTTTAGTGATACAGAGTTTATAATCATCTTCAAATGTAACTGTGGTCATTGAGAGTCCAGAAGATGTCCTAGTTTTACATATGGGTAAATATTATCACTGTTTTGAGGAAACTGACTCTTGGAAGTGATAACCTTGCTTTTGATATAGCAGCATATCTGCATGAGTCAAGAAAAATAAATCTTCATTGTGTGCTTCTGAGGCTGATAGGACCTTTGCTTTCCTTAGACCAGTCCCTTCCAAGCTCTGCAAAATTTAGATCGTGATAAACATGAAGGAAGAAATTTCCAAGCATCATAATATTGTTCTATTGTGAGATACTTTTCTCTTGTAAACTGGAAAATGCAAAAAATCAAATATATCAGTGGTATTTTTTCAGTTGAATGAAGAAATGCAAGTAAGCTTCAAATGCGGTATTTCTCATACTTGCATAGTCATAAACTTCATGCTGTTGTGTACTTTCAGCATTATCATGTGTCTGTATTTTACTGAATTTGTCCAGTTCCTCTCATGCCCATGCAAGGATTGCTTTTGATACCGTAGTGAAAAATGGGGGTGAGTTCTTGGAGAAATTTCAGACAACCAGTTCAGTTGGGGGATGTGTGTGTGTGTGTACATACTTTACAAGCCATACAAGTAAGGGTCTTTAAAGAACTCTTTCTTCTTGCTGAAAACTGGCTTGGTTGCTTGCCTGAGGCTGTTGGTATACTCAGAATGTTTTCTGACTGGGTGATAAGATATGAATAAGTCATAAGGCATGCTGATAAGTGGGAAACTGAATTGACTGACTGGTAAGCAGGTCAGCCTGCCTAGTCCACTTAGAGTAGTTTTAGTTCTCCCTTCATCGGCAGGGACTTGTAATAGAGCAGTAGGTGGCAGGGGACAGTTTGGGTAAGTGCTTCCTTACTGCTTGTGCCATGACTGGTGAATAAGTGAAGTTCAACATCCATCTTGGAGAATATGTGTTTGCATACAAGAGTTGATCAGAGGACAACTTTAAAAAGCACCATGTTTAAGGGTTATTGTAATTATTTTCCAAAATTAAATTTCCAGACTGCTTGGGAGAGTTTGATAGTTTTACATGTATTGAGTGACTTCAGACTTTTGTTTCTATGCTGCTGTGGAAAAGTCACAATGCTGGATTTCAACTTTATTGCATAGTTAAGATAGTTCAGTCTGGAAATGAAGCAAAACTTCATACATAGTACGTTAAACTTGCTTTTTTACACCACTTGGCTTGTAATCTTGTGTAGTTCTCCCTTGTAAGGAGCTTTTTATTTTATTTTATTTTTTTTATTTTTTGTTACAGATTGTATCACTGTATTGCTATTGCCAGGTTCATGTTAATGCTCCTGGCTAAGAACACTGATGCAAACCCTCTCTGCTGGTGTAACTTTGACTTTAATGGCATTAAGCCACAGATAATTGGCCCAGTTTACTTAAATTCCGCAGCCTGTTGTTAAGATAAACATTCCTAGGTTCCCAAGAACACAGACGCATGTATATGGTAATATACTGGGTATACAGAGAAAGGCTTTAAGTACCAAATTCTTATTTTCCTATTTCATTCTTGATGTTTGCATGCAAATTTCATAAGCAGAAAAATGACTTGAGGGAATAATTGTGCCAGTTTATTTTTAAACTGTACTGTAAGTTTTTGAGAACTGCCGTGGGACTTCTCCCATTTGATGCAGCCATCAGCTTCTGTGGCAGCAGAAGGAAAGTAGTCCTGCACTGGAATGGTATGTGTTGAGCTGCACCCCTGTTAGTCAGCAGCTCATGTCTCTGCAGTTGGGAAGTCCACGTGACCAAGGCTTGGTGTAAACCGCACAAGGCCCAGGACCCTGGTTGCTTAGGAATATATAGTCTTGTTCTGTCACTCCACAGCAGTGGTACCTAAACTGACTTTTAAGGCCAGTGCCTGTAAATCCACAAATGTTGGAGGTGCAGCTTTCTCCTTCTTGAAGAGAGCTGTGATCTGTATTCCCCAGCCCAAAATTTTAGAGAGGGGCTAAAATTACAGAGTCTGTGATGGAGATGGGTTCAGTTCACTCCCACCCTCCCAAACACGGTTGAAAGCATTTTTCTCATTCTTAACTGCTTAAAGACAGCAAAAGAAAATGGATACAAGAGAGTGGGAGTGTGGTGGGGGGGGGTTGTTTTTTGTTTTGTTTTTGACAGCCAGTTAAGAAACTGTGGGCTAGGTCCTGAAGGACAGTGTGCATCTTTAGGGTGGTAAAGCAACCCTGAAGAGTGAGGGAGGTTCTCGATGGATAACCCCAGTTGCTGGAGCATGTGGGGAGGCTCACTGCCGGGGACTGAGGGCTGTTGGTGCTAATGAGCAAAGCTGGAGCCTCTTAGCATCTTAGAGCACAAATTGGTGGTCTGAACTTCTCTGGAGGTAAGCTTCCTAGTAGTCATCTTTAAAACTGCTTCTAACAGAAACAGGAAACTTTAAGTGTTCACTTTTTGCAAAATTGAGAAAATATTTGGTCACTCTTACGAAGTAGATTGTTTTGCTTTTTTTAACTATCTCATATGATTATCTAACTTGGTTCAAAGCAGTAAACTGAATCTGAAGCTAAGTGGACCAGCACACAAGAGGTAGGGTTTGTTAGGGCTATTTGCAAGGAGTCGTTTCCTTATTCAGTTGGTTCTTCTTACCCCTGTTCTCACTGTCTCTTTGCAGTCAAAAAGAGTGAAGAAAAGAAGAAATCATGGTTCTATTATGTGATATTTTATGTAAATATCTTCAAAAGGACAGCTGTCAAAACTTGAAGTAATGACAACTTGTGTTAATTCTTAGGCTTTCTGTAATCCTGCAAAAACAGTATCTTTTTTATTTAAATTATTCCAGCTCTATGTAGACTCTCAGAAATCAGTGTGAAGGGTGAGAAATTCAAAAATCCTTCTGTAATAGAAAAACAATAGTAATGCAAAACAAAATGAAAATCTTATTTTGTTTCTCCATTTTTAAGTCATGATAAATATCTGTGGCTTGAGTCAGTCCCTTCTTTGTTCAGGATTACTTGACTACAGCACTTGGTCCTAATTGGTTGACAGTTAGGCTAATTGTATCTTTGTTTAAACACTGTGTGGGGGGGGGGGGGGGGGAGGGGGTTGCATCAACATTACTAGTACAGCATGGGCTTTTGGCAGTTTTCACTGGTTTCATTTACTCCTTCATATTGTCCTGAGGAAGAAGGTATAGCTTGGCCTGTGGATTAGAGGTTTGGCATGGGATGGTAACTTATTTCAGTGTGAGTATCTTCATGTCCTGCATGCTTCATTAGACCCGGGCAGTGCTCAGTAAGGCAGTTGTTGGGTGGGTGGGTGCCCCCTCCCCCTTCTTCCTTTTACTGGTAGCTGGCTGTGTCTCTGGTGTATTTGTGCCTCTTTTCTTGTTGCTGACTGTGTGTGAGGCAGGAGGTCGTATGTGCTGAACACAGCAACAGCCTACTCCAAAATGATTTAGTGTCTGTTGAAGTCAGTAGATCCTTCCTTTCTTCTCAGCAAGTATTGCGTGATACCCCTTGAACTCATCTTGCATTGAGCTACTTCAGTGAGCACTTCACATATACCTTGGTGTCAATAAGAAGTATGTGTCTGAGATGTTCATACTATTGCTGTACCTCTGAGCTTTGTTTTACTATTCGATTAATTCCTTCTTGCTGTACGTGCAGTTCTCATACGCTCTGTCCTTGTGGTGGTGGCTAGCACAGTTTTTTTTCCTTCCAAGACAGGTACATGACAAGTCTAGCTGAGGTCTCCCAGCTGGTAGCATGATGCATTGCAGGGAAGGAAGTGTACCAACTTAAAAACGTTTTCAGTTTATTCATTCACTACTGGGCGGGTGGGAGGGGGAAAAGGAGGGGAAGGTAGTGGCTTATATGAAACGAAAGAAGAAGGAGCTGTATAAAGCTCATAATGTAACGTGCGTCTTAAAAGGAAGAACTGATTATAGGACGTTAAAACATTTGCCTCAAGGAACCTCAGAGAGGGGCAGTGTTACATAAAGCTAGATGAGAGCACACTTCTGCACCCGCAGCTGCCAAGGTCACACTGAGGGTTAGTCTTGCACTGTGCTTCCGCTTTTCCTTTTTCTGTGGAGAGGAGAGACTGATGGACTCATGCTGAAGGCCAAGTCCTAGCGGTGAGAACCTCTGGTTTGTGGAGAACAACTTTTCCCCTCTCTGTTGTTATGGGGCTTTTTATTTGTGATGCTTTGACTTGCATTGCTTCTTGAGAAAGCATGACTCAGTCTTGGCTGCTGACCTAGCAGTCAAAATGAGGCCAGATGAGGTCACAACAGCAGCCTGGGGGACACTGAGTTTAAGGTATTGTGCTTTACTTATTTATACTGTTGCTTAAGCATCTTTTTGGTTATTACTGCTGATATTCTGGCTTTTCTTCTGTAGCAGTGACTTCTGCTAAATGTCTAAATGACATTGCTGTGTCAATGGCAGTTATCCTGAGATTATTTTCTCTTTGGATGCCTTCATGTGCTTAATACTCTTGGTTATGATTTTTTTAAAAAAATAAAAAATGATTCTAAAAAGCCTTCAAATCTGCATGTGAAACTATTAAAGAATGCTTTCAGGCTGAAGAGCCCCTCTCTGGGAGACACATCCCTGAGAAGATCCTTCGTAATAGAGCGTGTGACATAACCACTGGGTGCTGATACTTATTTGAAAAGATTGTATTTGGCTAGACTAAAGGGTTCCCAGTCCTCCCGTGAGAAACAAGCATGTCATGGTTTAAACACAGTATCAGCCTTGAGTTAAGAAGTCTTGTGTGATCTGTGGTAGCAGAAAGCCTGGGTGCATCTGCCTGGGTCACTGGACATTTGAGGGGGGAAAAAAACAAAAAGCAAAAAAACCTGCGCACACACAAAAACAAATAAATCTCTGTTCAGAGAGAGGTGGTGTTCCCTTCAAGGTAGTCTATGGAAGATGTTTGATAAAAAAGATTCATGGATGGCTTTAAAACTGGCTTTTGATAAGGTGGTTGTCTGAACGTGGGCCGGTGTTTGTCTGTGTCACTGCCGAGGTAGGTTAGCCCTGACTGCCCAGAACTGACTTAGGCAATGTGTCCTTCCTCAGCATGCATCTCGCTGTGTGCCAGCTGTAGCTGTTACCTCTGTGAAACCCCTATTTACTAATTGTCTTAAACAATTTCTTTCCATCTGTAAAGGCTTGTAGTGCTGTTGAATCTTTCTGGGCTAAACTTAAGAGCTAGGCTGTTCACTCTTATTAAATCCAAATACTAACTTTTTTCTTAGAGACACATGTTTGCAGTAATGGTTCTCATTGTGCATGTGACTTCACATCCCTTTAGCATGTGCTTTAGGAGATGCTTCCAATAACCTGTCTCCATCTGGTTTCATTAGGCTTTAAAGTATGTTCTGCTCTTTGGGCAAGAATTGGACTTTTTTTTTTTTTTTTTTAATCTTTATCCTTCCCCCATTCAGCCAGTGAAAGACTCGTACTGACCACATAAAGGAAACAGTGAGAGTGAGCAAGCACTGGATGCTTCCCAGCCCTCAAAGCAAAATGGAAAAACAAAGTTGTCCAAGATTTTTCTCCCTTTAAGTTGAGGTAAAGTACTGATCTCCTCTAATGCGAGAAACAGTACTTGCTGTCTGGAGATGGATAAACTGCTTGTCACTTTCTGTCACTCAGCTATGATATTTCGACTGTTTATGTCCCTCTAACTAGAGGTTTGACTGAGCAATCATTCTGCATATTTAAAACAGCTTCTGAAGCGGGGAGTGGGGGGGAACCGTGATTTGTAAGAGGGTATATTATAAGGCACAAGGTTAAAACAAGTCTGAAAATATTTGGGTTCACAAACAGTCTTTAGATAAAGATTAAATAGTGACCCCATAGATAACAGCCATTTGCAATAGGTCTGGCTTTATTTCTTTATGATCTGAAAAAGTGTGTTTAACTTGGTGTAGGCATTTTTACTGGCTTTTGAGCCCACCCACTCACTCAGTGAAGAAACGATTTTAAATTAAAAATGAAACCCCAAAACAACTGCCCCCCCAAGCTTTTGTAAATGCAGGTTTTGAATTAGTAAAAAAATGAGCAAGTTGAATGCTTGAAGCAAGTCTTACTAAGTTGCTCTGATCAGATTCAGTGATTTTATTCTAAGCCACAGACTGAAGAGTGTACTCCAAATTGCTGGGTGTAGGCCAGGGTGTTAATCTAATTCACAGATAGGGCAGACAGAAAAACTGGCTTTGATTTGCTCTAGTGTCTAGATGGAGTGTTTTATATCTGAAGAAAGGTTTCTATGTAAATAGGAAGCTTCAGAGTTCTTTTTGAAAAATGACTCTGCACACTTAGTAAAACAGGTGTTTAGGGGACTTAGAAAGTGGTGTGCAAAACAGGGGAGAACATTTCAGGTGGGTTTCTTGCGAGTACATAAAAGGGGGGAATTTGCACAACCTGAAACCTTCTGAAGTGTTTAACCTTCACATTTAGTACATGCGAATGCCTGGAGCCACAGAGCTCTGATCCTGTAGGTGCTGAGAGTGGAAAGTGCTCTCTATTGCTTGGTACCCTGGGGCTCTAGCTAAATTAGCGAGTACTTCAGCCAGTAGGGATGGATCAGTAGACCAGAGCTGTTGGTTCTGAGGCTTCTTGCGTCTTAGTGGTTTGGGGGGCAGGGGTTACTTTGGATTAGATTTAGCTTGGTGCCTTGGGCTCAGTGTTCCCACTACCTGTGCAGTTTGAAGCTTTCTGAAGGAGGAAAAAAGTAATAGGTATGTGTCAGAGAACCTTGCAGTTGTGTAGCCTGCAGTTATTTGAAGTCTCATGTCCCTCTTTAGGGGCAGGTTGCATTTGAAGCATGTTTTGGGGATGGGTTTTCAGGTTCTCTTACTCAAAAAGGAGTCAAGTTCATGTGCACCAAAGCTGTTCTGAGGAATGAGCTAGCTCATGGTAAATGGAGATGGGGTTTGCTTCAAAACAGTGTTACTGCTCTGAAGCAAGTTGCTAAGGTACGCAAAGTATGAGAGCATGTGCAGCAAAGCAGTGAAGAAGGGAGATTTTTATAATCAGAAGCACTAGAAAGATCCTTTTCCCTGTTTTAAGGAAGTGTTTCTGTAATTTTTCAGATGCTTGCAGTGATCAAGCTGGTGTTTCAGACTAATGAATATAATGATTCTTTGATCCTCAGAATCTGAACTAGATAACTAAAAATTGTTGAAAACTTAATTGACACAGGCAGTGGCTTGTGGCCCTCAGGTATTATGCTGTTTGCAAGGTTTCTGCCGCTTCAGGACTAGAGTAACTTGCTGTTGCTGTCACCAGGGCTGGTAGTGAGAATGATGTTAAAAGGTTACAAACAATGCACGCTGGTGTTGTGGGTCCCTGGATAGGTACGTCACTGGGTGGCTCCATCTCTTCTATTGCTTTCAGGGAAGTTGAGGGAGGGCAGGGGGAAGCAATGCTTTAGCTCACTTGTGTCATTATGCGCAGGTTGTGTTTAAGTTTTTGAGGAAATCAGGATTAATCTCAGATGATTGAAACAGGAGGTGGCTTGTTTTATTTGTATTTGCATGAAATATATATGAAACAGCCCCTCACCCCAACATGCTGAAAATAAAACCCTCAAAACTTTTTTTTGAATGACCAGAACCCAGAACTATAAAATTGCCTGACTGACGGAGAATTTTTCTTTGCCTCCAAACCCCCCAGATTTGACTATTGTCTAATGTAAACATATCTCAGCTTTGAACTGCTTTGTCTAGGTGCCTGTAGCTGGGTAGCTTGTTTAGCATAGAGTGCAATGCTGCTTATCCACAACTTAGTTTTGATCTGGCTTTTGTAATCTGGGCTGCCACAGGTCCTCTGCCATCAGTAGCCAAACAAGGTACTTGGCCAAGTCCTCATTAGGCTGTAGTCAGAGTACAAAATATTGTGTAGGTATATATTACAGGATAGTGGTGATTGATGTACATACAGTTTAGGCTTTACATATAGCTATGCAAATTCTGTATTTTAAGACTGTTTTGAGTTAGATCAACATCTGGGTGTTGTACAGGGGAGGCTTGCAAGGTGTGCAGGGGCAAATCTTCACGCTGCTCTACGCTGTCTTCTTGTGGTTTTAGAAAGTGCTGTTGCTCTGACAGTACTGCTCCAGCCGTGCTGATCTGGCCTGTTACAAAGTGCAAGTTTTACATGAGTCTCTACCAAATAGCTTGTAAATCAGTTTTTCTACAGAGTAATGTGACCTGGTTAAAAAATATTTAAATGATAAACTTATGTGATTGTGATTTTTCTGCGAACAGTTTTAAAGCTAAGAAATTAGTTCAAACATACTAAATCAAGTATTTCTAAAGACTAAGCTCTGTTTATTGACCCCAAACTGTCTTTGTTTTTTAGACTGTTAGAAATGGTGCCAATCCAGCCACCAAGGCAAAAGCTGGATTATGTTATGTTAGGTAGAAGAGAAGAGTTATTTAAATCCTGTGTGCAGGCTGCTGTGGACTATAGAATGGAAAGAAATAAATGTGTGGTATTTTCATCAAGAAAAGCCATAATTTGACCTGTAAATTGTGTGCTTGTTTGGATGTGAAGAGTGAACACAAAACACTGCAATAACAACTTGTATTGTCTTCTAGTTATGACTACTATATATGGAGATGTGTGTCGGACTAAAGAAATATTCTAAATATTCATGTTTCATGGGTATAGGTCTGTTTCTCTTAATGGCTGCTTTGGCACTCAGGCAAATACTGCTCAGCTATGGTTTGTTTTTCTGCAGTGGGAAGATTTAGGTGAGTAGGGTGAGTAGGGATTTTTTGGGTGCATTTTTTTTTTTAAAATATGTGCCTGGGTTAGGGGGTCTTGCAAGAGAGGCATGCATACAGTGCCACTATGGGTCTGCTAGATACAGTCCAAACTTTTTTCCATTGTATATAGGGAAATCAGTGATATTAAATAAGGTCTGAAAGGGAGCAAGTACATGCAGTTATGCTTGTTTTGTTTCCTTTAAGATACAATGTTTTAAGGCAAAATCTCTTCCTTAATCCAGAATTTCTTTCTCACATAAATCTTGCATGGGCTTCTGCAGCAGACTGTGCAGACTGACTTGTTTAGTGGTGTTTTGTGGGGGGGGGGGGGGGGATTTGAGCTGTATTTGCTTGTAGTTCCCATAGATGCACGGTTCTGGTCTGATTTTTCTCTATCTTGCAGTGCAGTTGAAGGCAGAAACTGTTGTAGTGCAACATTCAGGAAAGGGAGGACTAGTGTGATGGTACTTCCCTGAGGTGGATGTTAAGCTGGGTGGAGGGGGGAAAGTGAAACGCATTCCACACAAGCTTCTGAGTCTAGGGACACTTGCAATGCTATGTTCTGGCCAAAGGTATCTTCGGCCAGGAGTATATGGGAGATAACATGCGGTGAGCAAGAAGAAGTGATCAGATGTGTCCAATATTGGATGTCAGTGAGTGTCCAGAAAAGTTGTAAATATGAAATCTCAGATCCTCAAAACTCACTTAAAGACTTTTGCCCACAAATTACACTTCTGTTATCAATGTTGTTTCACTTGTTAGTGTTTATATGTTACTAGTGTCCTGGTATTGTAAAGGCAGGCCATGGGGAATAGTGGGGAGGGAAGGGTAAGAAGAGTGCGAAACTATTTTCAGACGTGTCCTTGCTAGCAACAGCAACTTAACCAACAGTTTCTCAAAACAAATATGATTCATGGATGTGTGACAGGAACCGTGACAAAATGAAGCCCTCTTTTAATCATGTGGTCTGTGCATTGCCAGTATGTTTTCTTGCTAATAGTTTGTGCTGTTTCTGTCTTAAATTCAGAGGAAAAATGAAGCTTTGCATTTTAATTCCAATTTCATTTGAGTGATTAATTTTTAACATCAATAATCTCTCTCCTGTTATTCCAAAAGAGCCACTTGAAAGGGGACCAATGCAAAAATGATCAGGACAAGTGACTGCATTGTTCTTTTCAGTGTGTACTTTAGTAGTGCAGGAATAATGGATGCTCTGCAGGGGCACCATAAGATTTTCTATTAAAGCACTCATGTGAAACTTTCTCTTCCTGTGATTGCTACAGTAGAGTACCACTTGTTTGAGAGTATGCCATCATAACTTTATCGTTTGATTATAGGGAAAAATGTGAATGTCTCATCTCATTCTTTTCCTGTAACTGTTGTGATTATTTTAAAATACAGGTTTTGAGCCTTTGAATATGAGAACTATTTTCAGGTTACTCCATGCCATGCAGAAATAAAAATGTATATTATTGAAGAAAACCTAATGAAATGTCATGATGTGTATATGGTTTTATTTTTTTCAGAGTTGGTCGCCTATCCATTTTCCAGTTGGTGGTGTCCTAATTTCAATGTAAACAAGTCATTGTAGAGCCCTCTTGAGAGAGAGAGTGAATTTGGTTGTTTTATTCTTATGTCTGTGGTGAAAGGGAAAAATAGGTTGAGAAAAGAAGATTTGAAAGTTGGTGCAATATTGTGACTTTATTGCATGATGTCCCTGAAACAATGGGGAGTAGCTGCCCCCCAGAAGGTAGGGATGGGGAGTAGCTGCCCCCCAGAAGGTAGTTACCCTTTCCCGTAGGATTCCCTGAGAATTGCTTTTTCTGCTTCTCAGTGAAGCACTGAACAGAGCGTGTTAGGCTGCTGCATGTGCATGTGAAGTTGCATCCATACCTTCTGCTTGCAAACCAGTACATTAGTGTCATCTTGCTGGCTGATGCTCTGGTTTTCCAATATAGAACAGGGGTTCTTGTGTGGCCTGTTCCTAAGCCCCTGCTTACACCTTATTATGACTGCACATATGAAGTCAGTCTTTTCTGCCTTGCAAGTCCTTTCCCAAATCTGATTTTCTGCAATGCCATGATTATTTTCTTTTGCTAGTGGTAATGACAGTTAGCATCTTTTCTTACAGTGCTGATAGCCGAAAGCAGTATCATGTCACCAATTATTGCAGTACCGTTAGCCCCTTATCCAAAAGGTTCAGTGAGGCTTTTGGGTAGGAATTGCTTTTCTTCCCTTATTTTCCAGCCAGTTTAACCTTGCCAAGGTCATCAGTATCTGTCTTGGAGGGTCTTTGTCCCCTCTTTGAGGCTGAAGCCCTGAGAACAGGAATAAGAGGATACCCCCTCAACCCACTACACCTTCACTTACTCCCCTCCTGTTCCCTGTGCACTCCAGACAGGGAGCAAAGATGCTAACTGGCTGGAAAGGGAGCAATGATGCCAATTGTCTAGGCAGTCTGGCAGGGCAGGACCAGGCTGCACACACTGATCTAGTGGGGAGGATAAGCCTCTCTGGGTGGTGATACCAGCTCCTAATCATTTGTGCATTGTTTGATATCAACCAATTTCAAATGATGATGTTACTAAGGGATCAGAAAATCAAGCGTTGATGTAGGGTCTTTCTGCAGAGCATGGCTCACACCGCAGGCTGGCCTGGGTTACATGTAGCTCTCCTTTAGCTGAGATGAGAGAAAAGAAGTTGGTGAATGAGCCAAGGTGTCCTAAGGCTGAGGGGCTATGCTTACTCCAAGGAGGGCTAGGCAAAATTCTGGTGAACAACACTGTACAAGGAACTTCTACTTGACATAACTGTACAAGGCACAAAGACTGGCAGCTGCTCTGTGCAGTGTGTTTGTTTTCTAGTATTTGCTGAATTTGTCATGATAAACTAATGTTCAAGGAAAAAAAAGTTAATCTGTTTTAATTTATGCTGTTTGAAGTGGCTTGAATTAAATGTTTGCTGCTTTTCTGTGTTTTGCAGACTTCTCAAAGTCAACTCTAGCAAAGAGAAAGAGTTCTGTTTCTGCCAGCCAGACCCAGTCTCCAGTGCTGGTCCCCCTGATGGCAGTTTGTACAACCCTCTGAAACCTGCCAAGCTGGACGCCACAGCTTTGCACGACTGCACTTTGGCCACCACTGTGCCTCCTTCAGAGCTGTCGAACCATGCAGTCCTAGCCTGTGACACAGGCATTCATGAAGAACACTATGTAAGTGAAGCAGTGGAAGGTGATGTGCGAGACTGTAGAGAGTACAGAGATGCCTGCACCATTACTGGTAAGCAATAAAGCCTTTTATGTTGGGAAGGATATGGAGTTGTGTAGTTAAGCTGTTAAGCTGTTGATTAGGTGTCTGGTTCATGGATAGTGCTGCCGCTGTTCTGTGCACTCTTTCTTGTTAGACCAATTGAGAGTCAGGATTAAGGGGAAGAAAATACTGCAGCTTAAAATGATGGAATGGTTGTCCTGGTGTTCACTGTAATTGAGATTTTTATGTTGATACATGAATTGATTCCCACAAGGGAGATGGGGGGAACAGCAGGTAGCATTCAATGTTTTGGCTCTCCACCTCTGCTTTTCAAAACTGTCCTGGTTTTGCTACATTAATTCTGGAACTGTAATAGTTAATGCATAAGAAACAGCTCCTTCTGCATGCTTGTATGAAAGATTAAATGTCTATTACAGAGCTCATACAAATGAATGGAATATGTGTTTAAACATGGTATTTAAATAGAATTCAGTTCTTAATGATGTGGTCAGTTGACCCAATTTTCCTGTGTTTGAATAATCACTGTAACTCAGTTTAGTCACTGATATGGCCATCAAATGGCAGGCAGTTTCCATTCCAAATATATGGTTTGGCTGAGCTGTGAGGCTTCTTCTAGCTTAAAGGTTGCTTGGAACTGTGACCTTGTCAGTTCCAAGGTCTTTGGAGAGCGTTCGGGGATTCGGCTGAGTTTTCAGGAGGGTGAAATGAGCAGACTGAAGAAAAACGCATTGGGACCCTTCTAACTGGTTGCCAGATGGCAGTACATCCAGCCATTTTTGGAATCATCTGTGGGTCGTCAGAGATAGTTAACGCTGACCATCAGTAAGTACTTTCGTACTGCGTTTTACCTTAGTTCTGCCCAGCTGCTGTGTAGTTGTTAAAGGTTGACTTTCTGAAAAAGGAGAGAGATGCACTGCATACCCCTATTCCCTACATCCCAGTAATGGAAGAAATAAGAGCATACATACATAGGCCCTATTGAGGAACAGAGTGGGAACATAGCAATTATTACTCAAAGTGATGGGTCTAGGGATAAAAATGGATCAGTACAGGGAACACTGTTGTGAACAGAGAAAGAGGCATACTGTGCCTGCTTAGGTGTTGCAGAGGAAACTAATGACAGAGTTACCCAGAACTTCAGATGACAAAGTAAGACTTTGGCTAGAATTTAGTTTTATTCCTGATGAAGCTTGTCTTTTGCCATTAATTTACCCTCTGGAATTTTCTACTCTTGCCATTACAGCCTTCTCTATTCCCATTCTTTTTAAAACACAATTAAATAATTGTTTTAATTAAAAAAGATAAATAAAGGCAAGCCCATGCCTGTGGACACAGGAGTTGCTTGCCAAGCACAGCTGCTTCGCTACACAAGACCAGGTAGAGCAAGGGGGAGGGGGTGAGTTTTCAGCCATTGGGAAAGCTCAATGTTCTTTGCCTTGAGAAGCAAAGTGACTGAAGTCACATCCAGTCAGGTACATTTCTACATCAAATAAATGCTCTATTAACAGAAACTAACTCCTCCAACCTCCTTCCTTGTATCATGTTCAGATCTCTTGAGTGGTTAGTTTATAATCTGGACACTCATTTTTGACTGCCCTCTAGGTATTTGCCTGGTAAGTAGACTGGAAACTCCAGGCATTACATAGATATATTCCTGGTAGCATATCTTGTGGGGTTTTTTGTTTTTTTGGTTTTTTTTGTTTTGTTTTTTTTTCCCCCCAAGTCCTTTGCAGAAGGACCTTTCCTGCTAGTTGTGCTGTTGGTTGTATCTTGTCTTCTCCCTTCCCCTCTGCAAGCAAGCAGCAAGATGTTAATATCTGGTTTTCTGTTTCTGACTACATGCCTGAACAACCCACTTCTTCCATGAATCAATACTTTTCTTGATTACAGTTCCGTAAAAGGCAAGGTGAACTCTGTTTTCCTTTCTTTTTATTTTTCCAAGTAATTTTTTTTAAGCTGAAGTCAATGCATGTTTTCCTACTTCACATTCTTTCTGGCATGATGTACTTTCTGAATTTTTCTTCTTGCTTGATTGTCAGCCAAATGTGGTTTGATCCTGTAATGTTGTTTTCCATGATCAGCTGTTCTGCAGCAATAAGTTCATACTGTACGTGACCTAGAGACAAGATGGTAAGACTTGCAGTAGAAATAGCTTTCTTTTTTGAAAATGGATTACTCTGAATTACAACTCTTCATTGTGCTTTCTAGATGTCAAAGAACATAGACCGAGATTTTGGAATTGTTCTCATATTTGCACTGCAAAAATCTCTCCTTTATCAGATGGAAAAATGAAGCACATTTGGTATACAGCGTGCTCACTGAAGGCAAGCAAAAAGAGGGATACTCACAGGGGAAAGGAAGATTGTCTGAAATTTTAGTGTGAAGATTTTGATGTGTAGGCCTGACTGACGGGTCAGCAACATTTGTGCTTTGAACTGTTCAGTGAGAAAGAAATTGCTCATATCAGGTCTGTATATATTGTAATTTTTCTTCTGATGCTCAGCCTAGGCTAGTCCTAAAGCAGGGATATTCAAACGCAGCAATCAGGGTAACATCTTCTTTTAGTCTGAGATGCAGATGTTATTGTAAAAGTAGTCTTCAAAAATTCTTGTAAACAAATGCTTGAACACTGTGAAACAAAAAAGCGTGGGAAGCTGAGTCGCAGTGCTGGCTGGTGATGCTTGCTGAAGCATGACCACCTAGTGACAGTGACATTCAAGTTGACTGTGACATAACTTAAGCCTAGGAACAAATTACATGGTTTTGATGTTACTGCTTTTTAAATTTTCAAGAAAAAAGCTGTTGGTGCTCAAAGAATTTTAAATTCTTCCTTGCTTTTTTTTAAATCTGTTCTGTTTGTTGCTGGCAGTAGATAGGCATTTGAGCGCTCTCTGGCAGCAGTATTTGCGTTCACTGCTGGTTGGAGCACGAGTGCTCTGCGGTGTGGCCGCGGGTGCGTTCTGTGCGCGGGTTGTTCCAGGCGTGGTTTCCTGGGTACGGGGTTAGCTTTAATGTTACCAGTCCCCACACCACCCTCCAGCTGTGTCTGTGCAGATTTCTCTGGGACTGCAGCTTGAGCTATTTTTAGGAAACTGGTCTCGGTCCCCTTCCCCACCACCCCTTGTGGAAGAGGGGAGATAAGGGGAGCTAGATCACACCTCTGATCTGTTGTACTGCATGGCTGAAGAGCAGTTAGGCTGGCACGGCTGAGGGACTGAGTGGGCGAGAGGGGCCTGGGTGGCAAAGAGGAGCGAGGTGAAAGGAAAGGCTTCCTTAAGCCAGTGTAATCACTGAGTGGGGGAGAGCACCCTTAAAGACTTCTTTCCCACCAAGTTTGATGATAGCAAAGCAATCCAAAGCCTGTGGTTGCTAAAATGGAGGTGTTGCGTCTCCACAAGTATGCAATTCTGAATTTGTGCTGACTAATCTGAGCATAGAGGGGCAAATTAAATAGGGCTGCTGGAGCCATTTCTAAAAAGAATGTATTTTGAGAATATTTTAAGAGTTGGTATCCAAAAAAACATTACTGGTGCATCATTTATTCTCTCAGGCTTTAAGTGAAAATGTCAATGTAGCCTTATTTATTGAGTTTCTATTGCTGCCACTTGGGGAACTCCTAGAGGCAAATAGGGTGGACAGCACTAGACTCCGGGTCTGAGGTTGGTGGACAGTAGGGCCAGCATGGTATGACATGGAAATGGCGCTCTGCTACTATGTGTATTACGCGCTTACTTCATCCCAGTAGTTTCTTCCTTCAAGCTTTTCTTTTTCTTGCTGCTTACCATTTATCTGAGAACGTAAAGATACGAATGTAGCACCATCTAGCGTAGCTTTGTTAGAAAGGGAATCAAAGCGCCTTTGGAGATCTCTCTCTGCACTGTGATTACAGTGTGGACACAGATATGTTTAGTCAGGTGTTGATGGAGGAAACGCCAACTGGAGGGGAGAACTTCCTCCTCTCTGACTACTTTCTTGTTTGGATGGGGCTTTTTTTGTAAGGGAGAAAGGGCTGTAATCTTGCAGTGATAAAGGAATATTGCTACTAAATGTCAGTTGCTAAATGTTTCAATTCTGTGAAGTATAAAGGCCTCTTGGCCTGGTTGCCTTTTCCTTGTCTATCAGCTGCTGTCAGGCACGTGCCTGACACGGACAGTGCAATCGGGATGGAGCTCTGAAATGTTGGTGCAGTACAGAATTTCTTTTCTGGCACCTGAACATATATCACAATTCACTTTGCACTTTTTTCTTTGTTTCTCTTAAAATGTTCTGAACATAGTAACATTACACATCTTCAGTCAGTTAACTTTCAGGCTGCTTTCGCATGTCTGAAGGCTATTTGCAGTGGCTTTGGCATGGTATACTTGGTAGTTCAAGAGCTAACTGTTTAATATGCTGTTCAAGCTTCCCTCATCCTTCTCTGAAAAAGGAGAGAATGAATGGACTGTGATTTAAATTGTCTAGCTCCTTCGTTAGTTTCTATGATTTATTCATTCATTATACTAATTACTCTTTCTGAATGCATGTCAGGAATGTGTTCTCTGGCTGTCACTTATTCTGGGCAATTCCCTGAGGATTCTTGGGAAACTTCTTGTGATGATAACCTATTCTGTGGGTTTGTGGTTTTGTGCTTTTTGTTTGTGTTGTTTTTTAACCTTACTGTACTTAGGAGGCTGACTGCATTGACCAATAATTATAGCATCTGGAGAAACCAACTTTCTCTTGCTGTCAAGCATAACAGCATTTCCTAGCAGCAAAGATTTTTAGGGGAGAGATTTCCCCCCCCCCCCCCCCCCGGGTTTTCTCTGCACCCCCCACCCCCCAACAGCCCCCTCTTGCCAACCTAGGCTTTAATTCTCTTCTCATATGAAATGGAACTTCTGTTCTCTTCCATCAAATGTACCACGCTTCATGGCAGAGTTGGCTAGTTTTGATCACTGATTCTAAAGACAACTGGCACAACTCACCAGTTTTCTGCAGACAATTTTAAGGGGTATCTCTAAGGCCTTCAGGATTTATGTTTCTGTTTCCCTCCACCCCTTCCTCCCCAGCCTGTGCCATCTAAAGTGTATACTTTTGTTCAAAAGGCTGAATTTTTCATTTTTCCTGTTCCTAGCCTGACAAAGCTGACTATCCCAAGAGAGCTCCTAAATGATTCTGGTGATGCAGGTTGTTACTAGAATGCTTTGATTTTACAGTTTGGGAGATGAGAAAATCTGGAATCTCTGGGTGACTGAGATACCAGGCCTTGTGCTACTTGGTACTCTGAGCCTGCTGAGCAGGGTGCTGCATGGTTTTTGGTAGAGGCTGGGTAGTAGTTGTACTCTAAGCCCCTTAAAAAATGGTTACATAAGCATTGATCAAATAGTAACAGCTTTGTATTGCTTCTGTCCATTTGAACCTCTGAGTTCTGTTATGACTACTTTTCTCTCTTTTCATGGGTATTCCCTGTACAGCATAAACACTCTCCTTTTTCAGTTGATGTCTTGCAGTACCTCTTCCCAATTATTCCTCGGATTTGTGGATTTGAGAGAAGAGGTATAAGATCATTGCTTGGTGGAGCTGTTCAATTTGTAACTCAAGCTGAGAACATAAATGCACTCGTGGGTCAGAGCAGTGGCCCATTTGTGACTGTGACAGCGGCAATAGCAGATACAAGGTTAGGGGAGCACATGAGTCCAGCCACTTTTGGTAGTCTGTTCTCAGCATATGTATCCCCCATCATCCAGAACTGTTGTACTAGGGATACAGAGGGTACATCCCTGCCTACTTCTCTTAGTGTCCATCTGTTGTTGGACAGTGTTGTCCATGACTTTGTCTAATCCCTTTTTTAACCTGCTGATTCTGTCTGTCTGCACAGTCACTGGTCGTCCAGTTTTTTAACCGCTGTGTACAGCGGTACTTACAGAAACCAGCGGGAGATCAGTGTAAGTATTAGTTTTAGTTATGCAGGATTTGGTGAATATCAGTTCTTCATTCACCTTATCCACCACCTTCATGCTTTTGAAAAACCTCTATTCACACTCCAGCCTTCTCCTCTCCCACCTTTTTTTGTCTTTCTTTGAAATGAAGTTTGAGAACCTAGGCTCTTACCCCACTCCAGCTGCTCTGCTATTCCTGTTACCAGGCTTCATCCCCTAAACTCGATTTTGATTTTGGTCTCTTCTCCTTCTTTCCTACTGTTTTCTATAAACAGCTATTGCTAAATTCTGAGTGTTCTTTCTTTCTTTCTCTAGAGCTTCTCAGATATCCTAGCAATATTAAAAAGAGATAACTCTTTGAGCATGACTGCAACCATTTTCTGAGTCTGGCTTTAATTCTGTCTAGCATACTGTAACAAAATGGTCTTGTTCTCTATGCCTGCTACAGCATTACTTCTTGAATTTTCTGATGAGCTTTTGCTGGGTTCTCCATGAACTTCACACAGCTTCTCTCACTTGTTTTCATTCTGCTTTGCCACAGTCATTTTCCAGCTCTTACTCTTGTAATGTTTTTCCTGATTCCACTCCTATGACAGGTTGTTACATCTTAATCTTTATCACAGGCATACTCTTTTTTTCTTTTTTCCTTTTAAAAAGGTTTATCCTTTTTTCTTCTTCCTCCCAAAGCATTCTGCTGCTACTGCTCTGCTACTTACTTGTCTAGCCCTCTTGCTGACTTATAATATATCATACTAGAAAGGGAAGTATGATTTTTGGTGTAAACTCTCAATTCTTGAGACATCATGAAAGCTACTACAGATATTACCAAAGTCCAGTGTGACATCTTTTACTTCATTTCTAGATTTCTTTCACTTTGGGATGCATACTTGTCATTCCTAAATGTGCAATTTACTCAGAGTGGGGAAAGAGTGGGAGCTACAAGTATTCGTCATTGTTTTGGATTTGTGCTTTGGAGAATGAATTTCTAAGGCCAAGTGCCTGTGAAGCAGCATTGGAGGATTAATAAGCTACACTTGGTTATTGGTGATTTCAAATATGTGAAAAATACTTGTTTTCTGTTATTTTTCCTTCATGGCCTGCAATCTGAGTGTAGCTTTATCTTTTTTCCTCAGTGTACATGTATGTGTACATCATAAAACAAATATCTTACATTAAAGTCAACATCTGTAAAGAGCAAGGCATATAAGCAAAAATTAAGAATAGATTAGGGCAATACCTAAATTTCAGTGACAGCCATTTTTTAGGAGCTGATACTCACATTATGTAGCTGGGCTAAGCGGCAAGCAATAACAGGACAATTGTTTTTCAGGGCTTTCCGTACTCTGACTTATCAATGGGTTCCTTTGTCTTTCTGAGACATGTTCTCAGTCTGTCTTTGCTGCTGAGGTCTGGAAGATGGTAATGGTTAATGAATGTGTTTTATTCTTACTGCTGCTAAACAGTGTGTTGCCAGCATGCATTTGATGTATGAATAGCTTTTGTTCCTGCTCTAAAAGAATGGCCTTTGGTAGTGTTTCCTTTTATTTTCTGTTTAATGTAGAAAGAAGTGCATGAATATAGCTGCATTTGTCTACAGGGGAAACATTTTCATACTGAAGCAAAATTCACTTAAATTGATGGCATAATGTGCTGTAGGGATGTACTAATTTAATGGCTTCTCATCACCAAGATTTGTCTCAGCTTTTTAATACCCAACAGGAATTTGTGTGAGAGAGAAAATCTCCCTACTTTGATTCCAACCTAACAAATAACATACTGTTAGAAGGATGTTCCTTACAGCAAAACTGCAGTTTTCAAAGATTTTTATTATGTTAGTCTTTGCCTTCCCTGTTTTGTCCCCATCTTTTTCTGAAGTTTTTTTTTTCTCAGCTATGCCGAATTTTCTCCCAGCTTGTCTCTTCAAAATGCTTTCAATCACCAAATTTAAGTAGAATTTCAATTGTGGAACCTAAGTAGAATTCCTTCCCAAAGAAGGTAACATGTTGGAAATACAAGTGCTTTATGCACCCAAAAACGCAGATGTAGGCTGAGCCCTGGGCCCTGTATGGGTTCCATGGCCTGTCCACCCCACAGACAGGCTTGACCAGTGCCTACAATGGCAGAACTGGAACAACTTTTTTTTTTTCTTCCAGTACCCTTAGTGGCTTGATCAGTGTAGTGTGTGGGTGTGGTGACATCTCCCCCCCCCCACCCCCCCGGCAGCAATATTCTTGTGGATATTGAATGATCTGGTCCTTCATACCAATTATGTTATGTCCTGTGCTATGCTTCCTCCCTGTTCCCCCCTCCCCAAACTTAATTTCAGGGAAGAAGAGAATTTCTTTTCTAGCAATGAAGCTGGACTTGTTCTCCAGGGTGGAGCTAGCTATTGAAGTCTTCTCCCTTCCTATTTCTATCCTTGCCCTCGTAAGTGCATGTTTGTTTGAATTAAAATATCAAATGTCAGATTGCTGAAGTGACACATGACATTGCATACAGAATATAACAAGAATCCCCATTTGGGTGCTGCTTTCTTTGCCATGGGCTTGACTTCTCATCCAGCATTCCTGCTGTGTGCTTCAGTGTGCCCACACAGCTACCGTAAATACTGCCTGCCTTTCCTACGATGCCCCACCTGTACAAAGTGGCAAGTCCAGTTGGGATCTCTACGTTCAGTGGGTGGCACTTGAATTCCAGGTTAGCAGGAGCACTGCTGTGGCAGCTCAGAATGAGAATACTTGAGGTTGGTGCAGGATGTTTTTGTTTTCCCATGGAAGACCGAATTGTGTGCAGTATTCTCCATGTTTAGAAAAACCACTAGATAACCAACTTTAAAGGTGTGGTAGGGCTTGCCACTTCCAAAATCCTGTCACGTAAATCAAGTTACAAAAGCTGCCATGACTGTTTGAAGAGGCCAGACTTTAAAGGTATGAGGCACCCTTCTCATTGCAGAGCTTTTCTTTCTGCAATTTGGCTTTACAGCCAGCACTGAGAGGCTTTTGACAATTCAATATGCTAAGGGCGTCTTTCCCTTTGGGCAGGTGGGTGAGTTGGGAGAAAGGTAAATTTTCTTTTTGCTAGGAATTATTTTCTTTGTGTCGTTTTAGAAGCTAATCACACTCTGTACATCAATGCACGCACCGTGTACATACAGCCCTCAGCAGTAATTCAGCAGGTGTATTTGCAAGCCCTCATCACAGTTCTCCACCTCCTGCCCATCTTAGAACTTAAGCTGAATAGGAGCATGATGAGTCCTGGCTTTTGGCATGTTATGTGTATGTACAGGCTAATTGTTGGCTAAACTGTGCCCAAGAAATACTTGTAACTCTGGATCCAAGTTTGTATTTAATGTCCATTTCTATGTGAGCCCATAGAGCTTAAATAATAAGTGACTACAGACTGTATTTCCCTCCACAGTGCACTAGCAAGCAGCTTGATTGCAAGGCTGAAGTTTCTTACCTATCCTTTCTATCTGTCTTCTGCATTGCATTTTTATGTAGATCTGCTCATCATTATAGTAAGCAGCTTATTCCATGGTTGTCTAAACTGAAAGTAAGTACTGGAAAATTAGGCTGTCGGACCACTTCAAACAGCGGCAAACACCTGCTGGCTAAGCAGTCAGGGAAAGACCAGCTTTCTTCTGCCATCCCTGGAACATGCCTAGGCTCCAGGCTTGTGGCCTGACCAGAAAGGGGAATCCTAATATAGCCAGGGTGTCTTGCTTGGTTGTCAGGCTACTTCAGCTGACCTTTCTTTGAAGGAATTTCCAGTAGTTTTCCAGCCTGATTCAATGGGACTTCTTTTAGCACTACGGAGTTGCATATTCCTTCACCTGTTTAGAAACGGGGAATGCAGAGAACACTGAGAATCACAAACAGGGCACTTCCTACCTGAAAGCATTAAATTTTCTACTATTTTTGTGTGAAGGGACAAGTATTACAGAATCTTGTCATTTTATGTAGAGGTGTACAGGATTTTACAAGTGGTGCTGAGCCTTGGATTCAGAGGAGGAACACAGACTCCGTTTTCGTTTTTAATTCATATTCTGTGTGTGGGCACACATCTCATGCCGCAAAAATAGCGGTCAAAATTCACTAGTATTTAACAACAGACTATCCTCAAGTGATGAACTTTAATTTCTTGCATTACATGTGGCTGGACTTTAGTCTCCGTGCAGTAGTAGCCCTGTTCTGCAATGAAATCTTCTCTTACCTAATAGGGAGCTAGCGCTGGAACTGACCTTTCTCAGGTAGTATGTGCTGGCTTTCTTTTTTTAAATCTTTTATTGACAAGCCATTTTCAAAGTTTTAAAATATTTTAGAGAGTTAAGTGTTGGGGGGCTGAGTACTAGGGAGAGGAGTAGGCAGTTCCATGAAGTGCAGTGGTGGATTTCTCCATTCTTTCTGCTTTTCCAGAGATTTTCCTTGGTGGGTTTTTTCCTCATTTGTTTTTCTTTCTGTGCTCTTACCTACTGCCTTTTCCTCAACTGCCCTGAAAGACTGACAATTTATGAAATTTGAATTCTATGGGGGGATGTGCAAGAATCTGCCTGAGAGTGACTACTGAGCCCCCTTTTGAAGAGAGCATTTGAAGAGTCCAGGAGCAGTACAGTTTCTGAGTAGTTTTCTTATGACTCTCCTCCTTTTTCCTTGTACGCACTGTCCTGTCCCTTCTTGAGCACTGCCCTTAACATGGTTGGGATTACAGGGAATTTCCTTTGTGGGTTTTGCTCTAATTATAGCTGTGGGAGTTTATACTTGATACCTGATTGTGGCTGTCATCCTGGTGTCCAGGCAGAGAGCAATGTCTTGAGAGAAACTAAACCCTGCAGCTTTTTCTGGAGTGTTTTCAGAATACCCAAAAGCTCAAGCTGGTGAGTTAGGGAGAAGGTTAGTTCTGCTGAGCCATTGGTAGTGCACATGAAAAAACAATTGCAACCCTCTCTTAATCGAAGTGTCTAACAACATTTTTTTTCAGGCTTATAGGAATCGGGTAATAAGGTTCTTCTCACACCAGGTGGCAGTATCTACTGCTAGCAGGGTATGTAGTAACCCCCCACCCTTTAACCCTGAAAGAGTCTGTGCTTGAAAACAAACCAATAAAGCTATAAAGATTCAGGATGGTTCAGACCAGGATCCAGACAGTCAAAATATAAATACTTTATATTCCATACAACGACTGTAATTTCCTGGTTAGCTGTGCTTTTTCTGAAAAACCCCCTAGAGGTACCAGGCTTTAAGGCACGCTTTGAAATTTGCAGACTTTCTGTCCTGGTTTCTTCCTTTCTTCGTTTTAGGTTATTTTCCCTGGATTTGTAACAACTTCTATGTGAAATCGATACAGGAATTGAAGAGGTGCTCCCTATTTATCAGTCAAGCTAAGTTTTGTTCTTACAATAAGATAGCTATCTACTTCAGTGGCTATCTACTCGTAGCTGTTTAATGCTGCTCTGGGTTGCAGGCTGAACTAACCTTTTATCCTAGTGTTACTTTCTTGAGCAAATTAAGCTTTGAGGACCTCTCACCGGGGAGTTCTGCAATAAACAGGTGAGGCCCAAAAGCCTTGTAGGGAATGGAGTGTGGCAGATGGGCTGCATGGGTTACTGTGTTGTTTAGAATGGGATCTCTGTATCTGTCTGGGATTTCCCCTTCCCTCTGTCACCTTTTCTCATGCATCTCATCCATAATTAAGTTATAAGTATTCTCTTATCTCTGTACTTATTTTTAATATCTCCCTTTTCTATTATTAATTATCAGCTTCAGTTCAAACTGAGGTTGAATTGGTCATGAGATGCTGGCATAGTTCCTCCCATCCAAATAACACTGACAACTAAATATATGTTGAACACTGCATGGAAAGTTATTTAATATATTGCATGGTTGAATGGATGCAGGATGAAAATGGTACTAGGCAACAGCCCTCTACACAGTCTCTCGTGATCTATGTGATGTTAGGTGCATGGAGGGAGAGGAGCAGTCCATGAGGCTGTGCAGCTTTGATCTAGTCAGTTCCCATTGTTTCAGACCCCTCACTCCAATTTCCATTTGATAACTCCTTGCTCACTTGTCAGCAGAAGAGGGGCTTGAGTGTGCATCCTGAAATAACCAAGAGTATTCTTATCCTCACATGGTTCTCCTAAAAATTGATCACTTCTGGGGGGAGGGGACATAATGTTTCTTCCTCTCCACCCACCCCCAGGGACAGGGCACTCAAATTGGCTGATGTTAAAGGCCTAATTTTTAGATAGCACCCATTCTTTGAAAATCTGGGCTTCTTTAAAGTGGCTTAAGTTCACCTTCACAAACAAGAGATCATCCTGCATGCTTTATGAACTGATGGATGTTAAGAGCCAAGTTTAGTGGAGTTGCATGTGTGAAACCTCTTTGTGCCCCTGTTTTACCCTCTCCCTTTAACTTTCTTTTATCTCTTGCCAGTTGGCATGAGTCGCCATTCTGTCTACCACCTGTTTTCTGTTGAACTGAGTCCAAGTGGGTTTGCTTAAAAAGTCTCGTAGACTTGATTGGACTCTGAGCTGCTTGGATCTTTTCAGGGCAAGGGAAAAAGTGATTGATTTCTCTTCTGTCTGGTGTTCAGCTTGGACTGTGTGCTCTTTCTGGGTCACTGCTCAGTGAGTGAGTTCTTTCAAGGCTCTCTGAGGCCAGAACAGTACAGGAAGAAAAAAATTCTGTCAATATATTAGCAACAGGAGGGAGACAAGCAAGTAGAGGTTCTGATACTTAATGATGAAGGGGTCAAACAAGTAATACAGGAAAAACTGGAGAGAGAAAGAAAGAAGATGCCATCTCCATTTCAATCTCCACAAAGAGGTCTCATATCTCCACGAAGAAAAGTTAACTTACTGCACTTAATGCATTAGATGGATAAGGGGTGTTTGTTAGAAGAAACACAGCAGATGAAATAAAGGTATTTAGTCTAGTAAGTCTAATAAAAAAAAACAATCAGTGAACCATTAGTGACTGTCTTAAAACAGTTGGGAGGGTGAGGGCAGAGAGGTTTCAGAGGCCCAAAGAAGGGGAAATGCATCAGTCAAATGCCAATACGTGGAAAGGCCTGGAACAAACTAATGAACATTCTGTTGGTAATTACCCAACAGATACTGAAGTAGTAAGAAAAAATGCAGAAGAAAACTCAACTGGATTGTTCTGCCCAGTTTGAGATCTTATGTATTGAAGGAGAGAATTAGAAATAGAAGCAACAAAATTGTCTATTTTTAAATCAAATTCTCTGAGATAATTTTTAATCTCATTCGGGAAAACATACTGGGAAAGGGGAAGGATCTTTACAGAGATTCCTACAAAGCAAACTGAGCAGCATCTCCTTTATCATCCTAGGATTAGGGCATGGAGAAACTTATTTTGCACCACAAAGAGGTGAGATGGGTGTTCATGCGCGTGCATTTGTTTTTTTCCTGTATCTTGCCACATTTGAACTATGAAGATAGCACAGCAGTAGAACATATTACCTGCAAAAATCATAGGGAGAGAGAAGAGAATTAACAAACTTTGTTTATATGTAATTACTTCTGTGAAGTGCCAAAAGCTTCAGACTTCTGCAGAATGCAAGAGAGAGAACTCTTCCCTCAACGCTTTTTTTTCTTTAAGCAGAACTTCTAATGACCAACACTTCAGTTAGAATCATGTGTCCATACTTCCTGAGACGGAAACATTTAACTAATTAAGTTGGCTGTCATTTGCTTGTAAAAGTTTTCCTATTTGCCTAGGATGTCCAGAAAGCTGCAACTTCAAAATCACTTAAACTACAGAAATACTAAGTCTGTAACAGAGGCATCTATAAGGAGATGACTCAACTGTATTTTACTCTGTCATTTATATTAATGATTGATTAATCTGCTTGGAGTTAAAGTGTTATATTTAACTCAATAAAATGAAGTTACCATTTAGGACAAGAGGTAGCAGCAAGTTTTATGTCTGTTGGACAAAATCTGTTGGACTTCAGTGAACTTAATCATACAACATAAAAGATGTTTCAGGTATTTGGATATTTCTGATATTCTGATTAAAATTGCAAAAACAACTATCTGGAAACATTGTCAGGGTCTTCCACAAAATCTAGCTGTGGTGTCCCAGGATGGGGAATGGCATTAGTCTCTGTGCCTGCACATAACTACAAGTGCCTGCCCTTCAGAAAAGGAAGGGGAGGAAAAGTGTGGGGGAAGACTGTGTAATTGTAGCACGGAGAATACTGCCATGATTTAAATGGTGTACTAACATTTAGTCATACACAAGTGTAATTACTGTGTCCTGTTTTTCTAAATAGATGATTACATCAGAGCCTGATCCTATTTCCTGCTGGCTTACAGATTTTAAAATCACAATAGAAGTTAATGACAATGGCATCATACTAAGTTGTCTTTCCAGTTACTCATTAATATATGGGATTTTTTCAGCTGGGCCTTCTGAATTGCTCAGAAGCCCTCAGGATTTGTTATATGATAGAGCAGAAAAATTGTTCTAGCTGACTTGTATTCCACTATAAATCTCATCTTTCCTCTCCTTTGCATTCACATGAATTTCTTTTCTGCAGTAAAATTGTATGATTTTTTTAAGAGTGGGAGTATGTATTTTTTCCTTCTAAAATCTTGGTGGCAATTCCTCTTGCATTTCCATTTTTTGCAACATTTTATGACATGGGAAGCTAGTTTACTTTGCTGCATAAAATTATGTGTTTGAAACTTACTCTTTCTATCTATAAAGTCAGTCCATTTCTTTTGGAAAATTATTTAAAAGCAGAGAGAATTTAAAAGTTTTTAAATTTTTCAGACATTTTACTTTTCCCTGTTCCTGAGATGACCACCTCAATTTGATTATGTAGACTCTTAATTTTCCTCTTGTGAAAAACATAACATTTTGGCTAAAAGAAGAACCAACTGTGCACACAGACATGCACACGCATGTCTTTAAAAGTTTACAAAAGTAATGTAAACAGGTATGTTTAGAAGATCCTGTTGGCTTTTATGAACTCAGATGGTTGCAGGCACTAAGGCACCAAGATGCACATTGTCAGCAATTAAAAAGGTAGTGAGGGAAGAAGGGAGGCTTGTAGCTTATGGGTTAGTTCTCAGCTTTGGACCATGGGGTTAAGGTCTTGTTTCTCTGCAAGTTAGCTGCCCTCTGAGGGCTGCAGGCTCATCTTAAAATGATGCATGCAGGCAGACTTCTGCATTTGCACAGGGCTCTGTAAAAATAGCATTGCTGCAGGTGTGAGCACTTACTCCTGCTGCTAATGTCACTGCAGAAGGATGTGTGATGGAGAATGCATGAGTGTGTGTGGGCACGTGCAACAAATGGCAGAACAGTTTGGGTGAAAGCAGGACGGAGCACTTCTTGAGAGATAATAAACTCCCTGGACCATCGCAAGGTATTGTCCAGTCTTCCTTAGTGGATTTTAGTTTCAGTCAACAGCTTTCCCTCCATTTGGGATTTGGTAAGCTGCGTATTGTAGGGGGAACCAAGCATGGAGCTAAGCGCCTTGGTAGCAGATCAGCAGGCTGCGGCACGTTGTAGCTTGTTATCTACACAGCAATTTCAAGCGTCTCTTTAGAAACTTTTTTAGCATCAAAAAAAAGAAAAAAAATTGTGTGGCATTGTATGTAGTATGTTTGACTCTGGCTAAGTACTAAAAGTTTGGGAGAATGATTACAGCGTTGCAGTTACTACTTTTGATTTACTAGTATACATGCTGCAAGCAGAGTAGCTTGTAATCAGCACAGCCTCTGCCTGTTCATATTGGGCATTTCTTTGTGTGTAGCTTTTGCAAAATATTTCCTGAGCAATAAGTGTTGACATTGCTCTTGGGATGTTGCATGTATTTGAAATGAGATAGTTAGGGAGTGTATCCAGCTATATTTGGCTTTACCCAGTAAAGGATATAGGCAGGAGATTCATGGTTTGAGTTCAGCTTCCTGTCCTCTGTCCTGCATTCCGATAAGATAGTAATGTTCTTGCCCTCTTGGGATGATGCTTCTGGCAATATAACTTCTCAACTGACAGAAAGTAATTCCAGTAGCTTGCAGGTCCGCATCATTCCTGCAATGATGAGGTTATCCCTTCTGAATACGGGTACCTCTGTCAGGGAACAGCAAAAGCGGGGCTGCTTTCCAAGGGAAGATGATCTGGGAGATGTGGGTAATCACAAGACAGGAGGGGCTATGTCCTCCCCAGCAGAGCATGGTCCCACTGTGCCTGAGCACGGCAGGGGTGCTGGTTGTAACAGTTTAAATTGACGCTTCAGCGATGGTCAGACAAATGCCGGCTGATGAGGCAGGTCTAGGGTCAATCCAGGAAGCCCTGTGAATGAGTTGGGGTCGGCAGGGGATGGAGCTGGGTACAGGGCCCACCCACAACCCCCATTCGGGAGGATGGGAGGGGGGGCCCAGCAGGCACTGGGTGTGTGAGTGGGGGTCCCAGGTAAGCCCTGTCAGGGCTGTGAAGACCTATGGGTGTACTCAGGGCCCTGAGAGTCTCCACTGTTTACTGTGGAGTGAGTCTTAGCAACCGTTGTAAGAGTTATGGCACTGGTTAAAGATGGAGCTGTATTGTACAGCAAGTGAGCAGCCTTCCTTAGTGCAAATTCATCCAAAATAGGGTTAGCTTATCTTTTTATTGTGTCGCTTTCCACCATTGTGGTGGAAAATGACTTTCTTTACATTGAACTGGAATTTCTTATGTTAAAACTTGTCTGCTGCCTCTTGTCCTAAATTTAAATATCTTATTTAAATTGCAGCATTTTTGTAGTTGTTAATGGCCATCTGTCCCTGTTTTTAAAATTGTGTGGGAACGTCATATTCTTCTGAACATGACGGGGTTAATATCACAGAATGCAGCCAGAAATGGTGTCGGCTGGTGCCCTAAAAGTTCTCGCAGCCAACTTTACCAGTTCATTTTGGTGTAAACTATGACACTATCTGCTATTTCAATCCTGGATTTTTTTTCTTGAGAAAAGTCTGCCAGCAGCAAAGGCAGGATATAGTGCCACTGAAATGTGGTCAAAAGCCAAGTCAAGGACAAGTTTAAAGCATACAAACTAAAAATCATATGCCAAGTAGCACATTGCAAATGTAAATTCCTATATGTGCTAATCCTTTCTCCATACCTAGGTTGCCCTGCCTTAGCCATCACTCGCTGTTTATTTTCTCTATTCCCTTTATCCTTCAACTGAGGAGTCCCTGCATCCCTAAGAGCACGCCCTGATATTTTGTGCTAGCAAGTATTCCATTTTCTGATAATTTAGGCTAGTCATACCTTCTAATTAGTATCTTGCTGTTCTTTACATGCAGAAAATTCTTGGTAATATCAAAGCAAACTGACATCCTTGCGAGCTTATATGTAAAGTATTTGATTTAAAATAACTAACAGGCTGTCCCCTCCCTGTCTCTTCTCAGATGTGTGCAATAGTACCGATCTTCCTGAAGTTGAAATCATCAGTCTGCTGGAAGAACAGCTGCCTCATTACAAGCTAAGAGCTGATACAATCTATGGTTATGACCACGACGACTGGCTTCATACACCTCTCATTTCTCCTGATGCCAGTATTGACTTAACAACTGAGCAAATAGAAGAGACCTTGAAATACTTCCGTAAGTCAGAAGTTCACAAATTGTACTGAAGATTGAATAAAATAGCGCCATTTTTGGTACCTTCACTGAAATATCTGTGTAGTCTGTTATAACTGAGAAAAGCAAGAGATGTATCTGCTGTTTATTGCTTTCTTCAGGTCTGTGGTGGATGGAGAACAAAGGAAACATTTAGTCAAAACAGCAGTTGCATTTGTAATCTCTGCATGTGCATCTCTACCTTATCTAATATCATAGCCTTTAAATTCAGTTACACTTGGTTGCAAAGTAAGAAACTTGGTTATGTTTTGGTTGGTAGAAGGGAGACTCTGGGAAAAATCTGAAAGCCTCTAGATTTTTAATCCTGTATCAGTTCAACTTCTAGTTGGCTGGAAATTCTTGTTTATTCTTCAGATTTTGAATATTTCTGGTAATACATGTTTGAGCATGTACATGTTTATGATCATGCATAATGTTATAATAAGTGCTTCTAATCATAGCCTAAGCACATGAAAATGGTACTTGCTTGATATAGGCTTAACTTGTGAATTCTAAAAGTTTGACTACTGAAGAAACTGAAGAGTCATTGCTTTGTTTCTATATGAAAACAAAATACATTTTAAAACTTTCTCCTTAAATCAGAACTTGTATAAAAGAGAAAACAAGGCAGATGAGATAATACATGATTTAAAAACTATTTTTAGTTTTTATCTAAATTGCCACTAGTGAAACACTGCTCTTTTGTATGTGAACTCTCTCGGGCAAGAGACTGCAATTTCTACATCTATAAAATGTAGAAAGCTTAGACCCAGCTCCTTATATGCTTGTTTTGAACATGTCCTCTGACATGTTGCACTGTTGTCTGATGCTACTGTGTGCCATCATCATTACATGTAGTTAAGTCATTGTCCTGCAGCTTAAGCTTTTAGGAAAGACTTGTGAAAATCTCTCTGTGAAGAACCAAATTGAGTATTTAGTTCAGATGGTTTTTCCGTTCATTCTTTTCTTCTGCTTGAGTCTCCAGATCCTCTTATGTTGACTGGCTTCATATGTCTCTGATTTCTTCCATTGTGGGTGCTGATTTAGCCATGCAAGTGGACTTCTGTGATTTGTCCTCCATTTGTTGATTTATCAAGCAATTTATGGTTAACGGTTTCTTCTGTTTTCCATGGTTTCACATGAAGATGTGATTTGGTTGCACTTCTGAATTAGTTGCATGTTAAAATAGTCTGCAGAACACCAAGCCTATAGATTATGTTCTAAAACTGTAGTAGGTAGGTCTACAATACTAGTAGTTTTATGTAGATTGGAGTAGTAGATAGATTTTAGGTAGACTTATTGAGGCACTGTGGAGCTCAACAGGGGTGAGTTACAGGACTCATACAGGACTTTGTAAAAACAGCTGCTTTGTGTTGTGAAGCACCTGGAGAATTCACTTTGTAAGGTAGGTAGTGAATTCACTTTGTAAGTTGGTAGTGAAAAGCATTAAGAATATGTAGTACTGAGTACTGACTTGAATGCCTCAGTAAAAGAGGCATTAAATATTTTTGTTGACAGCCTAATTGTGCTTTTTCTTATATTCAGGCACAAATAATGGGAAATGTGGAGGGCAGGGGAAGCTGAAGCTGATCTATGGAATCAATTGTACCTACAGCTCCTTGTTTTGTATCAGTCCATTAATGTTGTTATAACAATGGTACAAGATGGCTTAAAGAAACCTTTTGAAATGTCAAGTTCCCAAAGTCTCAGTAGCTGGATTAGTCCTGTCTTGTCCAGAAGCTTGTTTATTTGGGGGGACTGTTGCATTAAGTACGGGAAGGATGCTCTGCTAATGGTACAAGGCAGGCAAAACTGTGTGGAAGCATCTGAACTCTTTCAGCCGAGATGCTGGTGGGGCATGCCACTTGTAGCTGTGTATGGCTATTAGGAACGGACACAAAATGAAGCTACCCATAGCAGAGAATTCAGGTAGCAGTAGCGGCCAAAAACTGTGTTTTCTCAGTTTTATCCAGCTTTCAGCTCATGACTGTAATAACTGCACATGTACAAGTGTAATTCCTGCCCCAGTGTATGTTTTCTGCTTTCACTGGGAATTAACTGCTTAAAGAGGAGGAACTGAGCAAGGAGAACTTCCATAAAGAAAAGTTGATTCCTTACTACTTCTACACAGGCACTTGTGCCTAGATAGTATTTTACGAAATTTAAAATAAGTAATTTTGGACTGACAGCCTGGAAACTGAGATCTCTGATAGTACCCTTGTTCAGTTATTGTGAACAAGTTATGTAACATGTGAGAGGGTACAAGGCCATAAAACTTCAGCATGTTTGGAAATGGACATTCACTCTAAATGTTGCTTTATGAAAAAGTAGCTGTCAAAATAAAAATACTATTTTAAGCACACTGGGCACAAAAAACCTGTGAATTGTACCATCACCCCACTGGAGAGCGTTCTCTGGGCAGTGGCTGCCTGCACTGTGGCACGTTTTCGGCGTAGCGGTTCAGGGCACACCTTTTGTACCTGTTCTGTGCCCCTCGCTTTTAAAACACCTTGACAAGGGGGTGACCAAATACTGGAGCTTGTCTATTGGAAAAGTTCTAGTGCAAACTTGTGAATAGTGGAAACTTGTATGTGTGTGGTCTAAGACATCTGCAGGTATAGTTAAATTCAACAACTCTCATTTTTGTTATTTATTATCTGTCAGATTTCTCTGTAAGCCAAGAAAGTATTCATCAATTTTGCTGCACTTCAAAAGTGTTTACTGCAAAATAAATACTTTTATTAGAATTAAAACCTCCCACTCTTACAGAATGTTGCTATGCCTTCTCCAAGCTTCTTAGAGACACTCAAAGATAAATAAAAGAAGATTGATATTAAAACTCGAGCTAATGCAGAATACTTTAGCTGCAAAATTAAATCTTACAATTGTTTATGGTCCTCAGTGGTATAGTATCTGTCAGCTTCCAAACCAGGATATAACATGATACCTAGCATGAACAGCTGGAGTTAGGGAAACACTTCAATCTTCTATTGCTCATAATTGCATTTCCTTCCCCCACCCCTCTTTAAAAAATAATTTTGAAAAGGCATTTGAGATGAATTTTTTGGTGATTGAGAGTAACTCTTTTCCTTGCATCTGCTGTAGGTTTGGAATACATTTGTGGCCTGGTACCGTATTTAATGACTTTTTAACTTCCGACTTGACTGTGACTGTTATCCATAGCTCCAGCTCTGTCCTGACTAATTTTGTAAGTTTCTGAACAAGGCAGATTTCTGACCCTCTGAATCCTACTGCCGGGTTACTTAGGGGGGGAAAAAAAAATTGAGGGTCCACAGAAGAAGAATTTTCTGAAAGGGAGGGGGAATATATATGTACACACAAGATCAAGTATGTGTTCATATAGATAGATGTACAATTTGATAGTGGATTTTTTCCAAAATTTTAAAATATCATGACCAAAATTTAAATCTCGACTCAGTAATTCCTCAAATGCCTTCCTGGTAAAGTCTTGTAAAGTGCTCTGAAGTTGGTGAAAATTTGACTATCTCAAACCTATGAAGTAAGTTGGTTTTGAAAGTAAATGACTCTCAAACTGTAGTATCTTTTTGATCTGTTCCCACTTCAGAATGGCAACATGAAGCGGAGAAAGTTGTTTTGTCGAAAAGATGGTGTAAAAAGCTCTAATTTGGTTTGGGGTTGCAAATCAAACTTTAAGCTGCGCTCAGAAAATAATGCTGTAATTCTCCATGGCCCCTCTCTCTCTCTGATACACTACTGCACTGTATGTGTAAAGAATTGATTTGCTATTTAAAATCTCATATGTATATGAATTACAGTACATGATTTTTGTATTGGACACGTGCACTTGCATTCTCACATGTACTCATTATGCATTTTATAATTGGTTCTCATTATCCATCTAGTATTCTCCTTTTCTATAAATCAGGCTTGGTACTAGGAAACTTGTGATAACATATAGCTGTTTGATTGTGATTTTTTTTTCATTTCTGAATAGTACACTTATAAGAAAGCCCCTGAAATTGTTTAGATAAATACAGATGTCTCCAAAGACCATTATGTGTGAAAGAATCTAAATCTCTTGTAGTGACAGTATTCTGTAGTTCAAGTTCATCTGTGTATGCATTTACTCCCAGGAGAGAATCCCTGAGAAATATTCCTAGTGGGAGTAATTCAGAAAATAATGGAATTGGCAATTGCATTGCTGTCCTTTGAAGTGGAAGCATTGAAATGATGAAGCTTTTCTGAAGAGTTGATAGGCATTCAGAATAGTGTATTATCAAGCTGGTATGGTGTACAGGTGCATTTTCATTCAGGCAGAAAGGAGATTAGTAGCTATTAATGCTCACCCATATTTGTTTTATTGAGACTGAGTAATTATTGTGTTTGGGGGAGAAAAGGAGAGGATGATGATGGTATAAGACTTCTGCTGTGTTTCCTTTTTACCATATGAAACATATTACAAGGGAGCAATTAGATTTAGAAAAATGGTCTATCATTTTGAGTGAATAGAGAATTTTTTTGTGTGAATTGTAAAGCAGAATGAGTGTCAGTACTCGCGATAGGACAGCAGTCTTAATGGGCATCTCCATTTGGTTCTTGATTTGTTGATTGTTTCTTTAGGTCTCTCTGGGTTTGTACATCTATCTTTAATAGAGCATAACGGCATAGTAGACTCTACTGCAAAGGGTGCATGGAATACAACTGTTCTCAAAAGTAACTTGGTATTCACAGAATGCCAACTATTGTTATTTTCTATTATTTGTCCTTAAAATATAAAAAAAGCATTAAACAGGTACCCAAAGGTAAGCACGAGGGTGGATGGGTGAATCGAGCTTCAATGCAAAGATAGCATACAAAGCCAGTGTGGTTTGGGAAGGCTTTCAGTAAACTGAAAAATGAACCAAAAGCATCTTCCACAGTTTTTCTTTTTCGTGCATAGTGGGAAACTTGGTAATCAAACCAGTTTAATCTCAAGTTCTAGACTAGCAAGACTTCTTAAATAAAGATCTATACAGTGTAGGTATTTATGCTACACTCATTTCTTGGTCATCTGAGTGCTGTATGGCAGTGATGTGCACCTTACTACTGACTCTGTTCTGGTTTCCCAGTTCACCGAACTTGTTCTGCTTACCCATTTAATGATGTGTAGTGGTTACAGCTGAGTCACGATGTGACCTTAAAATAAAAAAAGCAGTAGGAATTTTGAGGAGTGTGGCTCCGTGTGTGCATGTGATGGTGGTGGTGGGGATCTTACGGCTGTGTACGAATTGTACAAATTTGACTATAGAAACTGGTCTTGTTTCGTTAGATGACATAATGCCACTGTTTCCAAGTGCGGTCCAGTTCAGTAGGATTGACAGGATGTAAAATAGTTTTTAATTCTTCCTGAGCGCACAAACAGCTTATTGAAGATCAGCAGCAGCTCTGGAGGTTTTGATTCGGTTAGTGTTTTCAGAAATAATTTTTGTGCGTTTAGTGACTGCTTTCTGAACACTCAATTGTTTAGCATCTGGATTATTAACAGTTGGAGAAATGGGCAGTAGTATGTGGCTTAGTGGATCTTGTGTGTTTGTGTGTGTGTGTGTACCTGTATTTTTTCTTTTGTTTTTAATTAGCAGTAGCAGTATTTTGGACATCTAACAGGTAGGGTTCAAGGCATTCATGTTGCCCTCTTCCTTGTAAAGCTAGGCAGGCAAACTCTTAAATAAAGTTTGAGTAGATAGGTACTTAATACTTGGAAAATTCCAGAGCAGCAAAAAAAGCAATTTTTTCTTATTCCCATTCTTCATTTATTTTTCTCTATTAAAAATATATTTAGTAACAGTGTTGTTGTTGATTAGTATGTGAGATGATGTCTTCTGTAACCCTCACTTTATTATAAGAAATTACCTAGTGACCCGCCATGTCCGGCTCCTGCAGTGCAGGAATTTTTGAACCACCTAGGGACAACTGGCCAGATCTGCTGGAGTTAAAGCAGACTGCAGATATTTCATGCCTCATTTCTGGCCCTAGTTGTAGGCATTTCCAAAAGCTAAGCGACGATTAAAGTGGTTTCTTGTTGCTGCTGTTCCTCGCTGGTCCTCACTGTTCCTTTCTTGGGGGGAAAAAAAGGGAAGGCTTAGTGCAGCAGGACTGAAGATTTGACTTCATTTTTAGTGGGCATTCAGGCAGTATGGAATAGTTTGATCTAAGATGACCTACAATGCCCATAGTATGTCCAGTTTATGATAATCTCAGCACTCAAAGTAATTACAGCTTAAAGGAGGTTTGTGTAAGAGCAGTATCTTTTGTCTTTTTTTCTCAGTTACTTTAAACCTCTTTTTATATGATCTAAAAAAAAATTGCTCAATGTAAGGGCTCTTCTAATTACAAACTGGATTCTTTAGTGCGTGTATGTGTGTGTGTATAAAAAGTTTTATTTTAATTCAGGTGGATCCTCAAAGCCAAGACTACTTAACTACCAAAAACCTAGCTCCTCTGTTCAGATCCTCTCTGCCAGTAAACCCAATTTACAAATTAGTTTTTCTTAGTATTCAGATGACTTTTGCTTACTAGTTCTGTTCTTGTAGGCTTATAGAAATGTTGAGTGTAAGTTGTAATACAAGATAATTCAAGGACAATAATGCAACAGATCTATAAAATAAGGTAAAATCAGTTCTCCAATGCCTTTTTCAGATTCCTTAAATTGATCGTAATACTTAGCTAATATTTTTGATCTTTACCATTGCAAAATGTTGATTTCTGAAAAACTTGCTTCTTGATACTTTGCAGGAGAAATGACTGCTCTTGCATCATTATTGTTTGAATCTCTGGTATCTCCATAATCTTTTTGCTATAGAAGGCAAACTAATTAAGTAAAAATTTGTCTGAAGCACTGCAACCTTGTACTATGTTGATCCGAGTAATATTCTGCCATTTCCAGCAAAATATTATACTGTCTAAACTCCTTTTAATGGAACGGAGATGTGTTGCAAGATATCACAACAGGAGTGGTGATCTTGCCTGATGTAAATGGACTCACATTTTCTGTAGTGGGGAAAAAAAACATATACCAGAATAATGTTTCGGATCCGTTGTCTTAAATCTGTCTCTACAAACTAGATCAAGACTCTTAGGCAAAATCCTGATTGCAGTTGGCTGTTTCATTCCTATGGGATTCCTTTTATACAACTCACTTGCTTTGGTTGGAATTCAAGCAACTGAAAAACAAGTTATGCTTGGAATTCTAAAATGACTTCGCCTTTGACTTTTAATAGTATCCTGTTAAACTACATCAGATCTGTGCACCAAATTTTGCCATTATCACTGTTTTGCAAGTACCTTTGAGTTCTGAAATCTGAGAAATTAAGGAGAAAAGGTATTTGATTTCTAAATGATTTTTCTGCCTTCATATGGCTTTTGTTTTTGAGGTCCTCAGTCCAGTCCTCAACCACATATGGGCTGGCAGTCACAGAAGTAGATGGGGAATGACACTCAACAGCACAGATACAGAGCTATTTAGCCCTCCTTTTGAAATAATTTATGAAGATAGTGGCATAAAGATGAATATTTCAATAGCCACACAGCTTATTAGCAACCTTTTTAGGGATTTAAGATATATCCTGGGGTTGATAATGCAAAGAATTAATTTTTAAAATGTAACTGGCCATCATGAAGTGGAGTCCTTGAATGAAAATACCTTTTGGAAGTAACTAAGTAGCATATTAGGGCTGCAGCTGTTCTTTTACATTCAGAAACTCTCAAGGACCACTCTTTCACTACTTTGTTCGTACAAACTGAGGACTGAGCCAATCCACACTGAATGAGCAAAACAAAGCTGCTCTGACCTAAAGCATAATCAAATAAGTTGCATCTTTCCAATCTCATTAACTTCTTGAGATAGGATGTCTTTTGTGCGAGTCTAAACTGTGCTATGGCAATGTATGATATAGCAAAGTGTCATTCCATCTCTAATGTCAAAATGCGATCTAAGAAGGTAGAAATACAGCTCTCCTCTGTGCTTCCCTATTACTTGGGTGATGATGGATCATTGTGGACCTGGACTTCTAGAGGAGCAGATACAGTCCCTTCAATGTAATGCAACCTGAATTCCTTTCCTCTCCTGCAAAGCTGGAGTTGTGACCTTCAGTGGGTTTTTTCTTCTTTATTAGAAAAATAGGTCATAACTATGTTACCATAATATTTTTCTGTCTACCTAGTCAAGCATGCTGTTAAGCTCTTTCATTTTACAAATGGTATTTGCTGGTTTTGGATAACTTTAGCCACAAAAAAAAATTGAGGTTCAGTTTGTTATTTTCTGAGGGGTAAACAGTTTACAAAAGATCTAATTCTTCAGAACTTTACTTTCATTTCTTTGTACTGGATAGTTGTGCATATTTGAGTACAAGTTCAAAATGTGGCTTCTTATAGGAATGTCTGGTTTGTGCTATAATAATGTTCTCACTGTATTTAAGTATGCCCAGTGATACTTTAATTAAACTACACAACTTGTTTTGCAATTAGGTTGCTGAAGACCACACCAATCTTGATTTCATGCATACTCAAATATAATATACTCCAGCAATAATCTGGGGGAGGAGAGGAATTTTCCTGGGCAAGATATTTTTTTGTCCATACATAATTTAATTTCATCTGTTCACTCCTGTCTCAAGTTAAATCACTTTGTTTTCAGTGAGGGGAGCACTTAGAATCCCCCTCTGCATCAGAAGAGCCTTTTGTCTGCACTAGGTGAGGTCAGCCTGCCCTTTGGGCCCTTGAAAGGGAATGTGAGATGTTTCCCATGCTCTCTCTCATCTGTAAAAGGTATCTGTGCCATTTTGAAGACCTGGGTAATAATCCCATTTGGACCAAGGAGCATCATGAAGCACTCATTTTTCTAAATGCCAACTTGGAAAATTGCTGGTACAATGCTTTCACTAATCTGTTCCACTCCATTTCTGGTTAAGCAAGCCACGATAACTTCTTGTTAAATGGAATATTATATTGGCAGAAATCTTTGTGCTAAATTGCAGGGTTTTATTCTTACCGAAGATGCAGTCATAGAATTACTCCTGTTCAATGTTCTTTTAGAGGCTGGAATGCCAATAAATGTTCACTTCAATAAATGAGATCCCAATTTAGAAATAATGGCATACCAGGCTGACCTTGGGGAAATCAGATGGTCTTTTATTTGTCCTGCTTTGTTTTTTAATGCTTCTTAATAACTTTTTTTCTTTAAGTCTGTTTTAAAATATCAGCTTGTAAAGTAACTACTGGGGCAAAACCTGACTAATACGCATTGCATAATGGTGGAGTATACAGCTGTTCTTCTGGTAACAGAGATTCCAGACAGTGTTAGTGGGATGGGGGACTTTATGGCAATGACTCTGAGAATTAATGAAAGAATATGATGTTTAATTATCTGAACATCTCAATGTCATGCTTAGAGCCACGAGAAGAAATTGGACCCAAAGGTAATAAATGGGGGCTAATGCATCATTGTAGCTGCTGTGGGAATACTCTAGCTCTGCTCAGTTTGGAAGACTCCTCCCAAAACTGGGAAAGGCTTAGAGAAGATGGGCCGAGAATGACTAAGGCATGGGAAAGCATGAATTGTGATGAGATACTATAATGACATTCTTTGAATATTTTCGTTGCCAGCAGAGGTGACTTACTGCTTCTTTTCACCCCAGCAGCATGGTTCACTGCCCTCTTGAGTATGCTTGTACAACTTTCTTGGGGGCCGTGTTTATATATTAGGTAGCTGAAATTACCTCTGTTAAAGATAGATAGCACTTTAAAAACAAGCGAGAGGTTTGCTTTTTGTTTTATTTTTTTTGTTTGTTTTGTGACCTGTTTAATTTTGGTGATCCAGTTTACAATGTTTGCTTCACGAGTGAGGGTAGGTTTGCCTGCAGCACAGATTTGTTGAAGCAGAAGGGAAGGTGGAGCGGGCTCAGGAACTTCTTGAGCCAACATTTCTGCCCCTCCAAAAACCTTGCAGCTGCAGACTTCAGGAACTCAGCCTGTGTAGCTGGAATCCTTGATCAGTCTGTGCATTTTGTTTTGTAGGGAACAAATAAGAGGTTTGATTTTGTTGTTTAAGTTAAACACAAAAGTAGAATAAAATCCAGTAGCTGGAAGGGAGTGCTGAATGAATGTGTATTTCTTTTCCAAAGCGAGTGAAAAGTCCCGCGTAATCACAGCACTACCACCTGAAATCTTTCTTTACGTATCTGATTAACTTCTTAGCAAGTAACACAGCAGTAGCACAGTCAAATGCAGTGTTGTCATATGGAGATTTGAATACAGTGTTTGTAGAAGCAGCACACATGAAAAACATACCATTCTGGTAATTTTTACATAAGTGGAATTTGATGTGTAGCTGTAGGAAGGAAACCAGGGCTGGAGAGGCTGAAAGAGGGTCCTGCAAGTGTGCAGCTGCTTTGTGAGCCTGGCTGGACTTTCACACCTGACTTGACACCCCTCTTTCCCCAAATCATGATTTATCTACCCTTTCTCATATTATTAAAGAGATGCTTGTGTCTGGAGACCTGGATATATAGTCTTACTGTCCACAGCTTCTGTCTTCAGGCTAGGATGATCATGTCACTTAACCTCATCTTTCTATGTCTCTTGAGGCCTTCTGAAATGATTAGAGCACGCAAGCGATTTTCTGCAGAGAAAGGTAATGCCTTTCTGAAATAAGCCAATGCATTTCCAATCAACTCTGTAGAAAAATATCAATAAAACATGGAACTTCCCTCCCCAACATTTTAAACTGTTTTTAGCTTGTCTCGTTGAAGTGTATGTGCATGTAAGAAAATGAGAAGAAAATTCCAGTATGTTAAAATTTCCTTTGTTTAAAATCTCAGGGAATACAAAGGAGAGTTCCTGCAGCAGTTTAAGCTGGTAGCCAATATGCATTCTTTATATTTTAAATGCTTGTTTAAAAGCATTGCCAGGGTTAAATTACCTTTTGGACAAAAATATTACAAGTGGAACAAATGGCTTATGTGCAGAGCAATTGAGTTAAAGTTGCCATAGAAACTTTTATTTTTCTCTGACGGTATTTTAGTGGTGCAGCCTTAATTGCATTTAATAGCAGTGCCGTTGTCTCCTTGCCAGTATGTATAACTGAAATCCTGCGAGACTAAGCTAGAGCTGGAGTGCCTTGTCATGTTCCCGTGTGTTGCAATATGGCATGCACAGTGTGAGAGCAGAATGATCATGTTTGGAGAAAATGCTCACAATATTCAAAATACGAATAATTTTTCGAAGATGTATTTCACTTTTCTATGTCCAAAGGTTTTTACTGGCTTCTTGATATAATCACTTGATTTTACTAACCTGAAGTTAATGTGTGTGTGTATCTTATTGCTTTCACATGAATACTGAGCATACTAGGCAGAACTCCAATCAGCAAAAATAAGCCAAAAATAGTGTAGTCCTTATCAAAATGAAGTTTTGTTTTGTTTTTTAGACCCTTATTACCTCCGTGTGCATGTCTTGGTTTCAGGAAGGCTATGCTTAGCTCAATACAAAAATTATGGCTGGGATAGCCTCTCTCCTCTGTGGGGAAATAAGAACGGCTTTTGTGCCTTTCACATGTAAGGCCAGAAAAGCTAAGAGGACATGAAGTCATCCTGGCCTGTGACGGGTGTGGAATAGCAGGAGCTGAAGACAGCAGCCCTCATTCCGGCAGCTGCAGCTCAGGCAGAGCCCTTGTGTTTGGTTCTTGTTGGCTTTGCGTTTTGATATCCTATAAGGGTTGCTATAAATGGAGGGGGAGGTGCCGTAAGCATGACAGCACCTTGATTACGACTGGATTTCTTTGCTCAGAGTTAGCCCGCCCAAGAACAGCAGTGTTTCCAACTTAGAGCAAGTTGTCTAATGTTCCTCAGATATTGTCCCTACTCAGTTGTCCACCAGCAATAACTGAGGTGCAAATGTTGAATCTCCTTGTCTGAAGACTGACTAATGGATGTCCCTGTGGGTGACCTGCAGGCCTTGGCCCAGGATGGCTAAGGCTGCCTTGAGGAGCAGAAAGGGCAGGGACATGAGTGGAGCTGAACAAAACTGGTGGTTTAGATGCATGGACTGTCGTTTGCTGCCCTGCCCAGAAACATCTTGGGGGTACAAGAGGGAATTGTATTTGGCAGAGGACCTCTAGCGCTTCAGCGTGCATGAATCTTTATAGTTCACAGTGGTCTGGAGCAATGTACCTTGTTCCTACTGTCTAGGAAGTTAGACATAAATATTTTATATAGTGGAAGAAGTTCAATGAATCTTAGTCTGTGGGGATTAAACAAAGTGAATGGATAGAGGCCCTTGAACTACAAACCTTGTGCAGATTGTCATATAGGCTACTATATCATAGGATAAGCACAGTGAATTTTTGTAATTGCAGACTTAAAAACATGTTGTCTTCTGGTGCAGCATGGTACTTGCAGGCCCATATGTCTCTGAGTTTGTCCCTGGATTGGAACTTTGGAAATGAGTGAATAACACAGCCTATTGCCACTGAGTCTTAACGTGAACAGGTCTGTTAATTTGTGCTTCAGCCAAAAATATGCAAAAGGAATGTGGTAAACCCCAAACTCAGTTACTGCAATAGTAAAATTATTGATACTAGTAAAGCTGAAGTTATATAATGTAGTTATGAGAGCTGTGTATTTTTCTGTACAGTTTGACTATTCCTTATCTATTTTTAGTACAGTAAAGCAAAGTGATGCCATACAGGGAGTAGGATAAGTGGCAACAACCTGGAAAAAGTATGAGTGAGAGGGATAATAGAAATCTGCAAACTCATGAGTGACTGGGAAAGAGAGAAACATATTGAGTGTTCAGATTTCCAGAGCTGGGGCATCAAATTAAGTTAGTAAGAGGAATTTCAAAACAAAAGGTGATGCTTTCCTGTCTCATGGGTCGTCCATGCGTGGAACTCCTTGCAAGAGGATGTTGGAGGTACTAAAACTGTACATGGGCTTATGGACAGCTAGAACAAGTCCTTCGAGAATTGCTAAAAGTAGAAACTGCATCTGTCTTGGGGAAATCTCCGAAGCTGAAATAAGTTGGAGGCTAGGAGGGCGATCAAGGTAAGTATTGTGTATGGCTGTCAGTTCTCCCTTATTTGTTTACGGCCATGGCTGGGGACAAAGTCCTGGGCTAGAAAAGCGCTTACTTGGTCAGACCCAGTGTGGCCTATTCTGTATTATTACAATATATTGCAACTTTTCCATCCTAAAGCTGCTACTGGTGTTGACGAAGAAATACAGTTCCCTGAAGAAGGGATGGAGAAAGGGGTGAAGGAGAACATGCGACAGTTAACAAAATGGATGTCAGTCCTTCACTAACTGCACCTGCACGGATTCAGACATAATTTCTGAAATGTTATACTCGATTATGATGATTTAATGCCATCTATCCCTCAGATTATGTTCTAATAACTTAAAGACCATTTTTTTGGGTGATGTGAAAGAAAGATCTCTTTTGTACTAAATGTTTTGGAAATGAAAAACATTAAGCTATTCTGTGTGAAGAGTTCTGCGTTTTTAGAAACACAGAATGGTGCAAGTTTGTCCTAACCCCTTGTTCTCTGCCATGAAGCTTAGATGCTTGAAAAAACAGGTCAGTGGTTCATGGCGAAGGTGAAAGTAGATGAGCTTTATTCCAAGAGGAAATGTGTTGCTGTCCAATTTTTGTAGTTCTTTAATTTTATATTTGTCACTTCTGCAATAGCAGTATGCATAAAAGATTCTATTATGTCAGCCCAGAATAACGTAACAAAGCAGTAATGTAGTTTCATCTTCCATGGGGAAGGCAGGCTTTTATCAAAGTGTGTGGGGGGGAGTAGTAATGCACTAGACTTTCATTATTAATGTATTGCATGTACCCAGTGAATTGTGAGGGTATGCTGCCACCCTTTAGCAAGCAGTCAGCAGAGATCTGTATCGTCTTTCTGTTCTTTCCACTGTGGAGGGACACTACTGGTCTGTAAAGCCAGAAACGGCAAAATGCCTTTCCTTCATCTCTGCATCTCTTTTGGAGCCAGCTTGTCTCCATGGCAACATGTGAGCCTGAAAGAGATGTGGTGAGCAGGCAGGAGAGGAAGGAGTTAGGAGCAGCTGAGCAGTGGTGGTGTGTGTCCCCCATGTCAGTGTCCCAGCCTTTTGATAGGATGGTTTTGTTAACACCCATCCGAGGCTCCTGTGCAGAGCCTCTTTATTAGAGCTGCCGCCAGGGCATCTGCTTTATAAATCTTCCTTCTGCATCCTTTCACCCTCGCATTTTTTTTTCCCCTTCATTTCCCCCCAGCTTCCCATTCTCCTTTAGTTTAGTTCCAGCTTCACTGAAAATGTGCAGCTCATTTTCAGCTTTCTGTGAGCTTCCTTGCAATACAGTATTTTGTAAAGGCAGGGAAGCATGGCTGCATTTCACTTGACCTTAGCAGCACAGTGAAATCTCATCTGTATTGCTGAAGGATCCTGACTATGCAGAAATTTATTGAAGCAGACTATTATGAACTGGACTGGTATTATGAAGAATGCACAGATGGTAAATATTTTTTCTAGTCTCTTGGTGCAGAATTTGGAGCTTGTAAGACAAGACCATGTTTTTTCTTTGCTTTCAAAAATGAAGTACCTTGAAAAAGGCAGCACCCTGGTGTGGCAGAGGGTGCCTGCACATTTATTGCACTTCAGCATCTGTTGTGAGCATGCTACGGCAGATGCTGCTATATGGCTTTCTCTTTTTCAGAGGGAGTGGCAGAGCAGCTTATGCACTGTATGATTTCTCCTTGGGCAGAAGGAGAAATATTTGAAAAGCTGACTGTATGTATAATACTAATTGAGCTGAATTTAAATATACTTACTGTAAGATTCTGTATTGGTTTGCAATTGAAGTTTCTCTTTTTTGCACTACTGATGTGAGGTAATAGATATGTATTTAGTATGTGGTAATGGGCAGTACCTGTTTTCTCTCTGGTTATTTTTCTGTGAAAAACCTATAAAACCATAGCTGCTTAGAACTGGGGAGATTAACTTTTTGAACTGAGAAATTACAGATTCTGGCAAGCATGGTTTTTCCAAGCCTCTTGTGATTTTTCTGCTATTTGTATGGCTGATCATTTCTTTATCAGAGCACAGACTGTTTCCATCAGACTTCTGATGGAGGGCATGTGGGGAAGGAGGAGGAATGCCTAAAACTGTACAGTCTGCAAAGTGGAATAATCAAGCTTCTGCATCCATGGTGCTCAGTGGTAACCCTATGAAACAGAATGCAGCCTTGGGAAAGCAATAGTTGCATCTAGAATATATTCTGGTTGAAGAGCATGGCTTAAATAAGGCAAATTCAAGATGACAGTGAAGCAAAGAATGAAAAGCTTTAAGGAGACTAGGCCCAGGGGATGTGGGTTGTACATATATAATACACAAAGATATTTCATAATGTTTTGATAGTGTTGGAGGGGACATGAATAGTGAAATGTGTGTGTGTGTCAAAATTTGGGTGGCTTATTAAGGCCCTGAGGGCCTTCCAGTGTCGGGTGCCTCCATTTGTTTCTGTGCTGTGTTTCTGAACAGTGAATGCAGTTTCAGAAGCTTGTAAAACTTGAACTTGTGTATGTAAATGACCGTTACTGTCAGCGATCCAAGAAGAAAGGTGCATGTTTATTTGAGGTCTGACCACTTCTAGTTGGATGAATGTCTTATATAACTCTCATCCTCTAGGTTTAACCCTAGTAAATGCTGCAGCATCTGATTAATCTGCGTGATGTAACAGGCTGGGCTGGCCTGGTTTTGGAAGCTTAAGAAATAGAACAGTTATGCTGTCACTAAAAGTTGTAGCTGATTTTTCCAGATTAAATATAGTGTCTTTTATGTTTCTTTTTATGGTTCTACGATGACTGTCCATTAGGCAAAAGTGTGGCATGTCTGAATATCGGAGCTAAGAGCTCCATTGCTCATCAGTTTGCTCTGAAGCTCTCTATCCGGGTGCTATTCTGAAGGTGTGTACTCCACTGGAGAAACTAGGGAGTTCCAGGCTAGTGGAATAAGCAACAGGTACTAGGAAAGCATTTGAATATCTGGTGGGATGAGGGCCTCAAGAACACTGTAGAGGTTGGTCTGATCCTGCGCTTGCAAGTTTTCTTGCAAGTGTTGAACCCTCACCCAACATGATTTTTCCAGGAAAGCAAGCTACAGTTGGTGCTGGCTGTCTATTTGAAATACTTGGGAGTGATTGCCTCTCTAAAGAGAAAGCAGAGTTTAATATTCAGTAGGGAAACATTTCTCCTATGTGTAAGGCATAGTGCTTTAGTTTGAGTAACCTTTTATCATGATCAAAGGATAATGCTGTCAGTTCTGCTTCAGCATCTTGAGTCAGTGGCAATCTTGTAAGGTTTAATGGAACTACATGGTCTTAAGCTTTCATCTGCTTCTCCTGGGTGGAATGTGTGAGAGAAAGAGAGGAGAATTTCGGAGGGGCTGTAGAAGGCATACTCTCTGGCACTGGTGTATGAATTTAGGTTTGAAATAGCATTGGGGTTTCCTGTTGCTAGGGAAAAGGTATTCTGATTGTACTGGGAGATAAAAAGCATCTTAAAAGTACAGTAAAAAATACAGCTCCTTCCAAAACCTGGAGTAGGTGACATCTTGCAAGAGATTCATCTCTCTTGACAAATATATGGTAGGGAATCAAACATCTCTACCCGAATCATTTGCCTGAGATTCCCTTTATAATCAGTAGAGAATGATAGGCAGTTGCAGCTCAGCTGACCTGTTTTAAATGTCTATTTTAAGATGAGATGAAGCGTGGTTAGAGAACTTATTTCTCTGCTATACATAGGTGCTCTGGAGGTCAGATGTGTGTCTGCATTCAATCGTGACTCATGACCTACTTCCCCCTTTTTTCGGTAAATGTAAAAGTGGAGGAGTGAGCAGTACACCAAAACTGTTAGAAAACCTCCTAAGAAATTACCCTACAGAATTATTTTTCTGGTGAAATTGTTCTTTTGTTCTTTGCCAAAGATATGGGGGCTTGGATTTTCATCTAAAAGGTGTGATTTTTGTTTGTTTTACTTTTTTTAATAATTTAGCAGCTTGTAACTTCTTGCTTTTCAAGGAAAAAAGCATTCCAGAATTGCACCAGGATTAGGTTTTAAGGATATCATTTAACCAAATAGGAAATGAAGCAATACTCTGTTACCTCAGATTTAACTGAGCTTCCATAGGGAGCAACACAGTAACGATGTTCTCAACTTGCATTTGATGGCAGTAATTTTTTGGTTTTTGAATACATTGCAAAAGTAAATGAACAAATGTTCAAACTTACTTTTTACAAATCTTTCCGGACTCTCTAGGGTTGGAATAATGAAGTAATCCCTTTATGTAAGGTCCTTTACAGAGTTTATTTTTGGTTATGGTAGGTGGGAAGATAATAAAATGTCACTTTCTCTCAGAATTCAAGTTCATCTAGGTGGAAGTTTTTAAAAGAAAAATAGATTCTTAAAAAGAAACAGCTCCCACAACATGGGGAAAAAACACAGAAAATGATAATAAAAAAACCCTCCCAAACATAAATAAATGGGTAAGAGTAGCTTCCTGCAGGAATTTTTATGAACACCTGCCTCCCTGTGCCTGCTTGTTGCCCCAGTCTTTCTCTTCACCTCAAGGAACAGTCTGTTCCAACAGTACTGTTCCTCTTCCAAGAGAAATCCCTGTTGATTCTGCATCAAATTACTCTTTTCTCAGTTTCTCCCATTACTCTTCAGCTAAACAACTGCACTTTAGTGCCTGAGAGTTCACTCCCTGCAGTTCCAGGTGTGCGCCTGTGTGTGTGTGCCTGGCTCCTTCTGTCTTCTGTTGTTTCAGGAATTTCTTCTGGAGAAGATGTTCTCACCCCCACCCCCATCACCCCGTGCGCTGTTTGTCACACATGCCAAAGATTCCAACCTCTCCTGCTTGCTGAAGTTACTTCATCTCGCTTTTTTGATCTTTCTGGCACCTCTTATGCTGCTTTTGCTCTTCTCCATAGCTTGTAACTCTTACCTGGGTCGTCTTCCTCCTCATATTGAAATGTTTAATCTTTGGTTCAGTTTGTGGTTACTGTTTGGAGCTCCTCTCCTCTGTGTCCTTTTCCTTTCCATTGAAACTATTAGCAGCAAGTTCCATTGCTTCCTTTTTAGCTGGAGAAAAATTAAGTGTTAATGCTTATTCTCCTTGACCTCCTTGCCTCTTCAGACATAGCTACCTGTGCCTGTCTTCTCACTTATACCAGCCTGCCTTTACAGGTGTGAGTCAGTGTCCCAGTTCTTTCCTCCTTTTTGATCTCTCCTGTAAGGGAGCATTAGGAGAGTGCTTCAGGAGGAGAACTGCTCTGGTTCTTTGTGAGAGCTCTTGGATCTCCCCGCTTTTTTCTTTGTGCACCTCACTTACAGGTAACTTCACAGACGTGTGCCAGTCCTCTGCCTGCTCTGTGGATGGCGCAAGAAACCTTCTTACTCAACCCCTGCGTGTCTAACACCTTCTGGCTTACTGTGTGAGTTTGGCTGATGTCTGGGCACTTACAATGATTCATTATCTCCTTTGCACATTAGCCCCCTTTGTCTCCATCCCTGTGGACAGAGTAGCTGGGGTGTTACCCTGGCTGTTGAGTGGATGTTGCTATTTAAATCTGTCAGAACTTTGCAGATTCCTTTAACGTGCAGACTCTGAAATAGCCCTTGCTTTCCAGGTGCAGAGCTAAAATTCTCCTTCAGGTTGTCTGTGTTGGACTCCTGCATTTTTTTATCTCTATGCTTGATCAATGTGGTCGTACTTTGCTTATATTCATGCAATTGCTGATATAATTTTCCTAGTCTTCTGCTTTTGCCATGTCATTTCTTTTTCTGTGTTCCTCCATTGACTCTTTATTTTTTTATTCAGTCAGACCTAAGCTGCTGCTACTAATTTTATCTGCACCCGGCTTCTTTTTCACTGTAGAGATATTTTCTCATTAATCTGCTTGGCCATGTTCAGTCCCTTTCTGCAAAAGTAATATGCTGTCCTTTCTCAAAATCTATTTGGTTGAATGACAGAAGATTAGTTTGGGTGGGCCTTTGAGAAAGTATGGAACATGCAAAACCCAAAAACATCTGAACAATCTCTTTGCTTGACTGTACATACTAAGAAAAAATACATGTTCAATGACCAATTTATTCCTTCTTACCTCTGCTCTCCTTCCCCCTCCCCCCAAGGCCCCCCCCCCCAACCCTCAAACACCCATATTTTTTCAGCAGAATATTTTGAAATCCAGGTGCTGCTGTTTCAGCTGCTGTTTTTAGGACTTGTTTGCTCATGGAGAAATCTCTTTGTGCTAAATGCAGCACTGTTATTGTTAGTTAATTGTGGTGATTATGTGTGAAAATAGAGATGCTTTTTATCGATAAAGGAAGGTTATAGTGTTTTGAATTTCTTGGAAGTAGTGAGTCAGGATAAGAATATTTGTCCGTATTGTGTCGAGCCGCACCCTTCAAACCAGATCCTGGTTTATGCGTCTCCTTGATTGCCAAGTTGGTGAAGGCAGCCCATTGCCTAGTGCAAACACTGCATGAGGAAAGTGAATGTCTGGAAGGTTTGATGCATTGCAACTCACTTAGCAAGCTTGCTGGAAGCAGTAAATGTCTTTAGCAGCTAATTCAGAGTAGAGGTAGTCTACCTGCTAAGTGAGTTGATTAGAGTAACTATGCCAAATTTACTTAGCAGTGGCAACCCACTAAATTAATGTTTGCTTTGGTAAGTTCTTTAAGTCCTTGATTCTGTGTTCACAGGAAATATTAAAAATCTCCTTTGAATCTTTCCTGATAAGAAAATGTTTTCAGAACCATGTACAATTTAACATTTTTCCTCTGTATATTTGGTATCTGAGAGACCTGGCTCTTAATCTTTAGTATGTAAGTATTGCTGTACAGGGCTCAATGCAAAAGACCACTGAAAATGAGTTGATAGTGTGAGGGTACAGTATGCATTCCTTCTCCACCCATTATGAATTTGCATCAGTTGATCGTGTGCTTCAACAGTATTATCAAGGTAGATCTTGCAACACTCTTTCTCAGAGTTTTTGAATGTCAGTGCTCCTTCGTGCAGCATGATTTAACATGTGAGTCACAGTTCAAAAGTCAGCATGTGTGAATATTCATTCACTTTCTGCATGCTGTCACGTATACTGGGCAGCAACCTGTACGTTTTTAGTGTCATCTGCAGCCCTTCTCTCCTTATAAGCTGGTTGGTTAGTTAGGTATAGTTAAACTCTTATGAGGAATAGTAAAACCATAGTATGTTAGTATGCATTGATAGGGATTGACTTTTCTCTCCCTAAACTTGGAAAGGTGCTTCTTGAATTCTTTAAAAACAAAATAAAAAAAAAAGGAGTTGTATTGGTCTGGCTACTCTCCGAATTTTCATTCTCTAGCTTAAGAAATGTGATAGAACAACACTGGATGCTGGCTTTCTTGAGTACTCCTGATGATGACAATAAATGTGTGTCATGTCTTTTATTTGAGCCCCTGTAAATAATGTTAACTTAAAACATCTGAACATCCAGATGTGTAAGCATGAGAAGCGTAGCATTTTGGCTGAGACCTAGTGGCAGCTAAACGTTTGGATGAGTTGGAAGAGGTCCTTCATGCGTTCTTTCCAATTCTGCATGGCACAGTTTTTGCTGAGCAACTAGTGAAGTATAATAATGAACTGTCTATTAGGAAAAAATAACCAAGGAAAGTATTGCAGAAGAGGGGCTTGGATTAATTTGTTTCGGGACCTGTTCCGGAAAGTTCAAGCTCTAATTTCTGAATAAATGAAAGAAGAAATACCAACAGTGGGAAACAGTACCTGGAGAAATATTGTCAGCTTACATATTTGTTACAAGCTCAATGATGGTTGTGAATGATCACAAGTCCTGGAACTATTTAGAGCCTCAGGAGCTGGAGGCAAGGGGGTGATTTTGAATCTTGCTGTCCAACGGATTTATTAAAAGGTTTTGAGCCGCCCTTATAGGGGAGAAATGAAGAGAGCACAAAGTTAAGAAATTAGAAACTAGGAATAATGCAGATTATTATTAAAATTACATCTTTAGTGTCATGATAGGGGGAGAAAAGAACACTCCTATTTTTTTTAGCCCAAACTGAATCCTTGAGCCTGTTGCTGCTGATGTATATTGCAGTGAACTTTGACAGTCAAAAGTCCGATTGGTAATATGGAGAATGAGTTAAGATTTTTCTTTAATCAAAAATCTGTGTTCCTTTTCTGAACGAGCTCTTCTGTGCATTTAATATCTGTTGGCAATTGTTACATAAGCATTATTATTTTGTGTGTATATAAACATCAAGAGTTTAAAAACTTTCAGTAGAGTAATTTGCTATGATTGCATAAAATTAGCGCCTTCAGTGTACTGCCTGGATACTTTTACACAGTAGTGAAGTGGTACTAGAGAAGCAACAGAGGAATTGTTTCTGCGTTGCTGTTAGTGTTATGTTGTGCTTGCCTCTTGTCTCCAGGGGCAGGGGGCTGCACTTGCCTCGTGGCCCCCCGTGTCGCTGGTGGGCACCTCACGCTCTGGCATGGGGGCAGTGCCCCGACAGGAGTGATTTCTGCAGCAGGCAAAGGGCACCTATCCACCATTGAAAGTAAGGGAGGAAACTTGGCAAACATTGAATATCTATAGTTGCAAAAGGTTAGATGAGAAAGTGAACGTGTCCCACATGGGTGGTAAAGTTCAGCAGACACAACCCATTGGAGACCAAAAGGTCTGAGCACAAGCGGTTTTGTTTGTTGTCAGAATGGAAAAGATATGCGTGCCCTTGAAGATTTACTAGGGTGCCATATCTGGACTTGAGGTATTTAATTTCCCACAACACACAGAACCGTAAAGTTGTCTGCAGAAAGCATGGTATTTTAGAGCTGATGTGATATGTCAGTAAAATGCTTGGTACAAGCGCAGTCCTTTTTGTGAAAGGAATAAGAAAGTCCCGAACGACGACCACCACCCCCTCCCCCCCCCCCAGTTCTTTGCGCAGTGGCTTTTACTGTGCTGTGGATGCTGTGGTGAGACCACGCTATACAGTAGCTATTGTTTTCAGGATCTCTCCCCTGAATGGGGTTAGCGTGTGTGCATATATGGTCTTAAGTTATTCGCTAGTCCTGTGAAGCTTGTTATTTGCAGCATTAGGTAACTTGAGGGGTGGTTTAACTCAGTGAAGGTGCACACCCTCTGCCAGGCGGGACAGTGCGAGGCCGGGGCAGGCTTCCTCGTTGCTGTGACTCTTGCAGGAAGCTACCACTTGGCCTGGGAAAGCAGGGGCTGCCAGGGGAGAAACTGGCTGAAGTGAGAAGGCGGGGTGAGGGCTGTCAGTCCATTTGCTTTGTATGAAGTAGGCTAGCAGAGCTGTTGAGTGAAAACTGCCCACTTTCACAGCTGGTGTGAGGAACAATGTAAATATTGTAGTAGTTATTAGGCAGATGGTCTCTTCCTTCCTCCACCCTCTGTGCAATGCAAAGCCCTTGTGCTAAGGACAAATACCCAGTCACTCAGGAGCACCTCAGCTGAGTATGTGAGTGAAGAAAGATGGTATCCTGCCCTGCGGAGACCTTGCTTTGCTCTCCCCAGAAATGTAGCTTCCGAGCGAATGGCTTTCTATTTCCTGTGGGACTAACGCATCATAGCGTGTCTATCTGGGATAACTTCAGCGATGTCAGTAGATGAAGAGGAAAGCTTTGAATATGACTCTGCAAAGGAAAATGAGAAAGTGTGCAGGTGTAACAGGGAGGAGAGCCTTGATATCTTGGAAGAAGGTACTTTTTAACCTTTGGTTTTAAGCTTTGATGCTAGTAAATGGCAGTGTATAAGTCATTTCAGTGATGTATGTGGATTTAAACCTACTAAACGTTACTTTCTTTTTTAATGTGTAGGCAGTTCCTCTGGATGAAGTTGTAAGAAAATACTCTATAAAATTAGAGTAGAATGAATCTTAATTTGTATAGACTTCTTAGAGAATAAATACACTATCAACAAAGGTAGGTTATGCAGTAATGTTTCTATAATGAAACTGGATTTGGGAAATCATTTTTCTTTAGAAATGTAGCGGGTTTGTTTATATGTATGGCTTGTCTGAGACTGTGTGGTTTAGGTTATCATTCCCAACAGGTGGTTTCTAAAGATGAGCACAAAAAGAAGGCAACAATCTCATGCTTAACAGTGAACTCGGAAGCATATACGCAGAAACAATACAAATTTTTGGTTGTGTGCTGTAAGCGTCCAAACAACCCCCAAAACTTGCTGTGCTTTGTGGAAATAATAGACACGTGCAGAACTGCAAGCCAGTTAGTGGGCATGTGAGTATGAGGGTGTTGAAAATCCTCTCGCGCACCCACTGTAGAGCGAGCTTACCTTCCTGTGCAAACGCTACCACCAGCCAGTCTAGCAATTTGTCCAGGGCGTCAGGTGCAAAAGGCAAAATGCACCACTGAAGTTATTGCGTGTGCTGTAGAACTTTTCTCTAAAGCAGTAGTTTTGTGAAACAAGGGAAACAATTCTTATGTCCAAAGCCTTAGAGCGAGAAGGACTTTTTTAGATATTGGTTCTCTTTGAATCCCATTACATGAGCAATTCAAGTCCTATGCATTTCCTGTAAAGGTTTGCTTCCACCTAGATTTCAGTCATATTTCCCTTTGGCTCATAAACTCTCCATCTTCCCCGTTGTATGTGTTTGAAGGAAGTTAAGATAACTTGCCTGTCTGTACAAAATAAGTGCTTGAGAACATAGTGATAAAAAGGAAACTTGAAAACCAGAGGCTGGGGCAGGGTGGAAAGGTGGTCCAGCATAGTTTGTTATATTTGATTCCTACTCTCTTGGTGATTAAATGGTTGTTGAAACATGCATAGTGCTATGCTTGCTACCGATTCTACCTTTTGTGGGGATCTGAGCATGGTCTGAAGCTGTTCCTGTCGAGTTCAAGAGAAACACCAACTTCCATCTGGATACATTTAGCCCTGTGTTTCTGCAGCACCTTGCCCTCAGAAGCTCAGTATGCATGTGAAATGCCTTTTAAAGATGTTTCTCTTCTCCACCTGTATGTTCAGATCACAGTGTAGTAGCGATATAAATGCACAAAAGAGGTGTATGATATTTCTATGTTTCCTTGTACGTGGGTGTGCCTATTAACAATAGTAGCTGTATTGGGGATGAGCCAACCCATGCTGCGAGAAAAGCAGATGGAGAGACCAGCGTGCAGCCTTTCCATGCTGGACAGAAGAAACATTTAGCTATACATTCTCTGTATCTCAGAAAGGAAAATTGGAGAAGGGAGAAAAAACCTTTTTTGCTGTCTGCTCCTTGTTTCTTAACATGCTAATGAAACCGAGGTTAAGAAAAAGTGTGTAGTTAAGACTCCTTAGTTGATTTGCCTGTTCTGTGAGCAAAATGTGTACTTATAGTACTTGCCTCTTACTTCAGGGGTCATTTGGTTTTCCCTGTCACAACACTTACTCTGTGATTGCCCCTCAGACCTGTTTTGTAAAGCCTCTGCGTCAGAGCTAGCGTTATGCTGGGTGCCATTATAGAAAGAAAACTCTTGATGGGTGCTGGAAACAGCTTCAAAAGGCCTAGCGAGGACAATCCTCTAGCCAGTGTGCTGCTTCAGAGCTGTAAGTTATTTGCCTGACAGCAATGTGTTTACTCTTCGGTTGATGAGCTACTCTGTGAGCCGACTGCAGTGAAACTTTGTGCAGGGATAATTGTTGGTAGTGTCTGCTCAGTTATTACCACTGGGAAGCAGAGCTGGGCGAAGATGGCCTTTCAGCTTTGCTTGGCTAGCGTGTTGCTGGGTCAGATCACTGTGAAACTGGTGCTATGCTTTGCTTCTCCTGTTTGAAGGTAGCACAGGTAAAGGCTAATACCTGTTTAGGACCTGTGATGGCAACCTATCATTACTATTTCAGTGTATTTACCAAACAGTTGCATTAAAAACCCTCCTCATCTGAAGTGCTGAACAAGTGCAGACTAAGAATCTAGCCCAGGTTTAATTTAAAAAATAAATAAATAAAAGAGAGAGGAAAGAAGAGTCCAGTGATCACTTTTGGAATCTGAACTTCAGGCATGGCACGGGTCTGACTTACAGAAAATATTAAATGCTTGTTTTGTTTTCCAAAGACATTGACTAGAACTGAAGTCTTAAAAGGGCTTGGATGATCTTCAAATGCTAAAGCAAACAAAATGAAGCATAGCAATTCTTGAAAGTTTTGGCACAGCCAGTCCTTTCTCCCCCCCCCCCCCCCCCCAAGAGTTGGCAGAATAAGAAAAGGTGATGTATTTAGGAGAGGGATACAGCTGACAATGCATGGATTTTTAATACAGGCTTGTAACTTCATCTTAGGGTTTAAAAACCCAAAGAAATCCTAGAGGTTTACTGTCTAGATCCTGGTTTAAGCTTTAGGCCCACTTGCTAATTGCAAGCGCTGCAGTGCAGTTATTTCCTGGCAAGAAACGGATGGAGACAAGTCAGGAGGAGAATGTCAAGACAGTAATTCAGTGGATAATGCAGAAAAAATAATGGAAAATCCTGGGAGAAAAGTTTTAATTTTGGCAGAAGAGCTATTCTGAGCTACATCAGTAAATGGTGTACGCTCTGAAGATGGTGATGAATTGTGGGGCCCAAACATGGAGACAACAAGAAGGTAAAGCCTTTTGTTCTCTCCAGTCATTTTGCCTTATCTTAGTTTTGCTTTGTGGCTGCATTTTCCAAGTTACTATATTTGATATATATTTGTGCTAATAGAAGTAACACATTTATGACAGTGGTTGAAATTTCCTTGAACTTGATTCTTCTTTCATCACAAGAAATTTTTTTTACAGTTCATGCCCTATTTTGAGGAAGTACTTGGAAATGGCTACCAATGTGAGTGTTTGGGCACAGTCTTTTGGGAAGAAAAATAGTGTAGTTGTTTCTTAAACCTGAGATTAAGTAATAATGTAGGTCTGTATGTGATGCTTTAATATTGGAACTAAGCTGTTTAGCCTACTGCGATATCTTTCATATGGTATTCAACACCCTTTAAACCATAGCTTAAATGGCAAGGTGATTTTTTTTTTTCTGGAAGAATCAATAACTGCACCTTTAATATTAAAAATTCATTTTCAAACTGTGCCATTGAAATCACAGCAAGCTAGCTTGTGACCCTTTAAAAAAAAAAATCTATTGGTGTTACCCATTGAACTTATGGTAGTTATTTTTCACCTTGCTATTATGTGCTTGCTGACTGCATATTGCTCACAACATTATGTTCTTTGATTTCTTCGTGGAGCTCACCCATGGTGTGCCTTGACAGTTGGGAAGCAGTGAGTGTGCTGTGACCGGTCTTTATCCCTCTGAGCAGGGTCGCAGCTGCCTGGCGAGCTCCCCGTCTGCCTTCTGGAGGAACTGCCTGGCTGTTGTGCCTCGGGAGAGGGAGGGATGAGGCTGCAGGAACTGCTGGTGTGTTATGTTTGAATTTTGACTTAGAACAAGTCATGCCCCAGAAGCACGTTTTCCAAGCTCCTGTGATGACAGTCTCTTAAAACTTTAAGCTATTCCAATGAATATGTTCTCTCAGGCCTGTCTCAAATGTGCCAAGCCAGAGCAGACCTGAAGCCTCTGCCCCACTCTAGCCCAGGCTGCCAAAACCTCCACCTCTTTAGTGGAGGAGAAAGTAGCACGTTGACCTTAAAACGTGTAAAATCTTGCCAGTCTGGGTCAGAAGCAGAGCTGATGGCACACTTTAGATTTTTTTTTTTCCCCCCGTGTGTGTTTGTTTAATTGGAAGGCAAAATACGTAATATGGCAGGTTCAGAAGCCCTTGTGCCCTTCACTCAGGTCAATGTAGTGCTGACAGTGACCGGTGCCAGAGCAAACCTATTGGTACCTGTATAACTGAAGCTTTAATTTTTAGCAGGTGTTTTACCTTTTGGAGTGTAAAAATAGCTGTTCAGAAATGAAGCCAACATGAGCCAAGTAGTCTGAGTCTGCTGGGGTCTCCGATTGCTAATGGGTTTGCCAAGCAGTACCAGACAGTGACAGGTGCCACTGGTCAAGTTACTGTGCCTGCTCTGGAGGTCTAGGTGGGTGGCACTTAGCATGTAGAGGAGTTGCCATCCTATTTTCCATGGTTGGAGAAAGCTCTGAACAGAAGGGAGGGAGGCACTGGAGCTATTCATGAGACAGAGCTGCACATGACTGATGGATAAAGGAGCATGGTAGGCATTGCCATGGTTAGCAGCTCTGGGCAGGGAATTTCTGTGAAAAGCAAGAAGTTTCTCCACTGCTGTCACCTCAGCAGTAAGAAGTTTAGGCATTAAAATTCCCAGAGATCTACACAGGCTTGACCGTTATTCCCTTGCCCTGATGTAATTTCTCGATACCTTTCTGTAGTAAGGAAATCACCATGCACCGGGGCCTTACATGCTAGACTCTACAAATTTACGCAGTGTTATCTGACCTAAAAGTCAAACTTTATGCTAGTATCTATCACCCTACCTGTGTTTCCCAGCAATTAGAAATAGATGGGAAGAGGAGCAGGACAGAGAGCTTATCTTTTACTCCTCAGCCATAGTTGCTCTCTTTTACTTCCAGCTGTTTAACTTGTCCCTTACTTGATGGATCTGAAAAAGGGAGAGAGGAGGCGTACCTCAAGGAGCAAGTCATGTCCCTGGGGGTTGGCTCTGGCTAGTCAGTGCAGGGAGCAGGGCCTGAGGACACCTATGATTGCTGGCCGCGGTGATCATTTCCCCTCTTTGTGGCCTGTTTGGGAGGTGGTGGCTTGCTGCAGCAGCTCACAGTAGTAGTACTCTTGCTCGCCTTCTCCTCCATGGCTTTGTCCTGTTTCTGGAAACACACTTCTCTGTAAGCAGTGTGCTGTGGGACTGTGCGCCTTTCACGGTGCTGTTCAGGGAGATGTTTGCTTTCCTCCCTTCTCCCTGCGCGTCTTCAGCTTGGGAATCAGTGCTTCAGTCAATGCAGAGCTCAGAGCCTGCAAGAAGCTTCCAGTCAGATGCTGCATTAAGTGGGTGATGAGAAATAAAAGCAGAGTACATCCTTTCAATAGTACACCTTGGAAAGCATGGCAGTGGGGTTACCCATCAATCTGCATATGAAGATGGTGCTAGGTATTTTCAGGTGGAGGACATACTTGATCTGCATAGCCTTTGTCTGTTTGTTTGTGTTTGGCTTTAAAACACCCAAGAACTTTGAAACAAAAATATGTCCCAGACTACATATATTTACTGCAGTCATGAAAATAGCCTGATAAGAATTTTCTATTTTGCTTTCTATTTTGGATCTGTGACATTAATATCAGCTTCAGAGCAGTTATCAAAATTTGTTTTCTAACTCTTTGTTTCTAGAATTTTATGGTCCCTCTGCTTGCTGCAGACAATTTTTTTTAATTCTTTTTTATTGCCTAGCAGCCTTCTCTGTAAACTGAGAGATAAAGCGTATTTGATTTGGATGTTTGTATGCATGCATTTAGACACCGCACTTTCTATCACCCTAGAGCAAAAATACTGCTGGTTTGCAAGTGAGGAGAAAAGAGGTCAGTAATTTGGCACTAGAGGCTTTATATTGCAAAGCGTTGTCCTTCATTTGCTCTTGTTTTACCTTTCCAGTAGTGCTATGTATTCTCATGTGTTCATCAGAAACTCAAGCCAGGCTAGAAAGCTACTAAGTGAGATCCATTAGAGAATTGGAGGGTTTTTTTACCCTCCTCATTCTTCACTGATCAAATCACAACATTGATTACTTGAAATGGGGGCACCAGGGAAAACAAAATCACTGCACTAGCAGCTGGCTAAGTGTTTATCATGTAATTTGTTCAGGTTGACTAACTGTGCACCTGAACACCATTTTGGGTTTTTTAAAGGCTTTTGCTGAATTGCTTTCTCTCCTCACTTGGTTTATTCCCCCATCATTTTTCTTCTTTCACCTCCTCTTCCCCCTAAGTCTTGGTTTCTGATGGATGGAGAGCAACATCTCTCTGTAGGCTTGCCTTTCTTCCCAAAGGAAGACCTTTCCGGTGGTTAGGAGCTCTGTACTTTTGCTGTGTGCATGGTGGGGGATGCTGAGAGGAGGCAGCTGACTGGAGGAGGCATTTTGTTATATGTAGTTTCCACTCGGACATTCAAGAGGATGCATAATATATCATTGCTATGTTGAAACCATTTCACACTGCCAGAATAGTATACAAAGACTTCAGCTTTAACAGTGACCGACAGAGATTTGGGAGAAGTTTTGATATACCAAAGCCATTGGTGACTAGGTCGCTAGTACTTTACTAGTAATAGGTCTCTGTTGTGATTGTTTCAGTGGTTTGTTGGCACTCAGCCTTTCAGTTTACATAAATTCAGACGGAATATAATATTTCACTTTATCTCTTATTTGCTTGTGTGAAGTTGTCAGGTTCACCTTTTCCTTGCATCTCAAAAATGTTGATTTTAAAAATAAACTTGTACCTGTATGCAGCACAATGTTCTGGTATTGTGTTTATCAAATCTGCTTTTTAATATTGGACTGTGGTGATATCCTCCTGTTAAAGATTAAACGGCAGGTTCTGAGGGAGTAGTGAGCAGCCACATGTGTCAACCTTTATCACTTTTCCTCCCAGCCAAGTGCTATATTTGGTCTGTGGGAGCCCCACGCAGTTATCAGTCTGGATGTTGGGAAGGTTATACATTTGTTTTCATTAGGGTGGTGTCAGGTTGCCATAGCCACAATCAGCGGTGATTATTAGTGCTAGGGACTAAGTTAAAATGAACTTGCTAATGATTATCTCAAACTATTTTATAGCACTGAGGGAATGTTGTAACCAAGGGAACTGTGTAGTGCATGGCTGCTTTGGAAAATAAACCATCGGCGTCAGGGCTTCTGATAGACACTTTATTGGATGACTTGAGTACTTGCTGTGTTTAGAAATTTGTTTTTATGATCTTAAATTTGTCATTGCGAGGAGGCATTTGGAGGTTACACTGCAAATGCAAAACTTTCTGTAGAGCTCACGTGAAAAATGTCTCTGAATACACCGTTTGTTTAATGTAGCTCACGTTCTCTGCAAGCTATCACAATTATTTTCCTGTGGAAACCTTATCAGTGTTAATTGGCCAAAAGTAGACCATGTAGGTTGTGGCTTGCAGATGCGTTTTAGTTTTGCCTGTACAATGATATAGTTCTACATTTTCTATATTGCTGTGTAATTTTGATCTAATTGTTACCTTGAAGTGCAAACTTCTAACTGTTACTGCTTGCAGCCTTAATTATTTGGATAAATGTAATTTACTTTTGAACACTTGTCAGAGCTGGTATTTGGAATTCACTGGGGCTACTGATGTCACTAAATATCTTAAACTTTTTCAAGATTTGATCCTCAGGAATAGAATCTGAGAAATAAGAAGATAAACAGAAACCAAGTTCACTGTTTGCTGTAGTTTGATGTTCAAGTATGACCAAAAAAACAAAAAAAAATCAAGAGATGCCCTGAGCATTGCTGTGCTTGATATATTATTTTTATGTCTTAGTGGTGATTGATGGGAAATTATGTATACTGTGTGTTTATAGATCTGGCATTCATATTTACTAAGGTTGACAAACTGTCTTCAGGTAACATTACTGTATGCATTGCACCTTTTTTTTTTTCTTTTTTTAAGCTAATTAGGCATTAGGTGTGGTCCCCTGCCCTGAATGCATATTGCAGCGATATTAGCCAGTCTGTGAGCCTGCGCTGCAGCTGGTGTTCTGCCAGAGGTAAATCCCTGAGGAGCAGCATGTCTTATAGCTGCCTGCTACCCAATGCTAAATGTAATCGGCTCGTCTAACTTTGTTAACAGTCCTTTTTTTTCAGAATGACAGGGTTTAAGATGTAAGTGCAGATGGAAGTGAAAAGAATATGTAAGGGTAGAGCAGAAGGTGCTGCTGTTTCCTCAGATTAGCAGTGGCTTTGAGCAGAAAAGAAAAAACCTCTGTGGTGCAGACTTCTAAGCAAGTCAGTGTGGCTTCTCAAAGAATCATCTATGGTGGCAGACGAAACTTCCGTGTACTTGCTTCAGTCTAACAAAGCTCCTGGTTTCACCTTGGTGATTAATTGTCTCACCCAGTTTTAGCTGAGCATTTTTAATGAGTAATCCTATGGTCACCATGGTATGGTCTGGGTAACTGCAGTATAAGAATCCTTTATTATTTTATGTGCGTTTTATATTGTCTCTGCTGTCTCGCATAGTAGATCCCAAGTCTTATCAGTTAAAAATGAAGTAGTATCTTTATGGTGAACAGTGTTACTGATGGTAGTGCAATTGCTTACTCAGAATGTATTACGTGCAGCAGAATTAGTGTCTAGGTGACATGATCGAATCCTAGTCATGTATTTAAGAGCATCTGTTTTCATGTCTTCCTTGATATATCTGTATCTATAGCCATATATTTATATATATATTTTTAATAAATCTGTGACACTTCTTCAGAGAAGTGCTTTAAGATTTTAATGGTTTATTCTGCTATTGACGAAAGCAAATACCTGTTACAGAAGAGAAACACTAGTATATTTTTCAGGTTAACTTGAAGCTTTGATATATTTTCTTTTTCATTTGGGCTTTGATATATTTACCCAAAAGCTTAAATTAATAGTTTTAAGATGAAAAGTTAGGCTTACCTGAACTCTTTAAAGGATGCTTTTCCCCCTGATTATATTACCAATGTGATTAATGTTTTTTCCTGTTTTCTCACAGTTTTATGTGCTGAAAGAGTGGGCCAGATGACTAAAACATACAATGACATAGATGCCGTTACACGTCTTCTTGAAGAGGCAAGTATTACATCTCTTTGAGATGCCATACAAAGTATGAGAAAGTAGTACAGAAATTATGTGGTGCCACTATTGAAGTCTGTTGGTAGACTGCTTTCAGATGAGGAGGAATAAGAGCTCCGAGTGTATGTGTGCATAATCTCATTGATAAGGGAAGTCATCTTTCTGAGTAAAGATCACTTGTTAGTCATATGAATTCATTACTTGTGCTTGTTTTGCAGCTGAGGCCAGTTTAACTTATTTTTGGCCAAATATTTGTCCTAATGAATGGGGAGGGAAATCATCTGAAAATATAATACGTATTTTTACAGTACATACAAAGCTAATAGTGTTATTGATGGATTATTGTCTTTTAAAATAAAAATTATTTGAAGTTCACAGGCAGTCTTGTCAGAATTGTTATCCCAGCATCTTTCCACAGAAATGCAGAGACATAAAATTCAAGAATTTCTCATGCTCTGTCTCCAAGCTTTTTCTTTGCCATAGGATTTTTTTTTTAGTAAATTATGATGACTGTAATCCCTGTTACAATAGTACTAGTTTATGGCCAAGTATAATTTAAGCCTTCATATGTTATTTGCTTACTTGTTGTATTAGCAATGTCAAATATGAGGTAATTGCTAAGCAGGATAGGTTGGGTGATCTATTCTTCTTCCAATTCTGCAAGCGGATGAGCATGGGAATGCTTGAATCCCCCCCCGCCATAGGTAAATCTGATCTCAGCACAGAGTCCTGCATTTTGTGCTTGGAGCTGAACTCTTTCAAAAACAACTTTCCATGAGATACCAGTTAAAAGTGTTGCTTTACCTAAAAGGCCTGTTTTGGAGTAATCCATTAACTTGTAATAACCCTCTGTTACCTGTTTGTGCCCTGCTCCCTTGGTTGTCATGTTTGGCTGAGATTGATTTGCATTTGTTTGCATGGCTCCTTCTAGTAATAATGAAGCATTTTGCATCTGGCCAAAACTGTTTCCTTCTCTGCATATGCATAGCCAAATGTCACACCCATGGGAGCAATGCTAGAGGGATATGCTGAGCCAGTGTTCTAAAGCATCTGGTGTTCTTCTCTGTCTGGATGATAGCAAAGAGAAGATGGGGGAATGTGCAGTATGTGTACCTTTTAATAAAACCAATTTTTTCAGGGAGACTTTTAGTTCTGTTTGGCCATCATTTCTGATTTAATCACTTTTTTTCTAAGCAAATGTGCACTTACGATTCCTGCCTCCATTCTCCAAATAACAGTGTTATCAGAAGACGTTAAATCTATTTGCAGAGGTTAAGGTGTAGGTCTTTCTGCTACCTTGACACATAGAAGCTAAAAACAACCCCAAAACCACCTCCATGGCTTTCTTATTGAGAAACTCCCAATGAATGTATTACAAAGTTGGAAGGGTGAAAGATAGTGTTCCTTTTGGCAGGCAGGAAAGAGATCTTAAAACAACATGCATGTGGATTTTTAAAAATTTGTGCCTTTTGGCCTGAACTGAGCAATGGGAGTGACACCAGGCTTGTCTGGATATAAGAACAGGAGCAGACTCCTCAGTGACCCCACTTTCTCATCCCTTTTAATTACTGTGTAAAGGCATCTAGCTTCAGTGTTCTTTTTACCTGTATTGCTGTAGTAAATCAGTTCCTTATCCCTGCGAGTAAGAGGCTGGATTTCAAACTGAAGTTTAGCGCTGATTCACTACAAGTTGCATAGGAAATCTAGGAAAGTTAATTCAAGAGCCTAGAAATACTCTTGTGTGCTCTTGTAATAATACTCTTGTAACTTTGAGGTTAGAAACCTTGCTGCTAGGTAGCCCTTCCTCTGTACAGTAAAAACTGCCACAATATATATTTTTTTCCACTTTGTATTTATGAAGGGAGCCAAGTTACTGAACAATAAGTTGGCCCAATATGTAAACCAAGCATGTTTTATATAGCTTTATGGGACCTGTTGTTCTGAAAGACTGTATATAACATTATATATTTTATGGCCAGATAATGCCAGTGGCTTTCGATGCAAATTTAAATCTGACCTTCAAAAATCGTTTGGAAAATGTTATTTGTAGATCCAGCAGTTATTAATAACCCATCTCTTTATTACCAAATATTGTTTAATTTCCTTTTTTCCTTATGAAAGTCTCCTCATTCAAATTCATTGTTTTACCTGAAACCTGTATCATCAGTGGTTGTAAGTTTAGTAGGTTTTGTCATTAACATATACATTACACAAAACAAATAATAGTCATAAAAGCTGAATGGCTGTTAACTAGGGTAAATAAGCCCAAAGCAATATTTTCAGTAAATATGGAAAAGGGGGAAAACTATTTCTCAAAAGGTGTTGAACTAAAGATAAGTGGGGATTTAACAATAGTGCCATTTTCCTGCTATTTTAAAGTTCTAATAATTGAATAGGAAAATAGTAATAAAAAAGCCTAATGAGTGGTGCAAAATTGTGCCGTTTATAATCCTGTCCCAGACAGATTACAACCCTATGTCTCAGTTTTGCAAAAATAAAGAACACTTCATCAACAGGATAAGCCTCTAATTTTTATTAGTGCAAATGGTAAGCTGTCTGCCTGGGTTTTTTCCAGTTCTGTGCATATAGAGATGGGGGAGGTTAGGTGGCAAACATGGCATGAGAAGAACCACACCATGCAGATCTGGGCTTTTCCAAGGAGAAGGGGAAAGGGATAGGATTTGTTTTTTATTTTTTGCTTTTATACTTAAAGCACTAAGGACGTACTTAGCCCAAGGAAGATAGGGAGCTGAACATTAAGTGTGGGGGACTTGGCTTCTGCTCCTGCCCAGCATGCTGTATTTTATTTCCAGGTGGACCAAGTGGAAACTGAAAAATGCTTTGGAATGTCTACGTTCTTTGGTATTTTTGCTGCGTTTCTGAAATCCTTAAAATGTAGCCTGTAAAGCTCTATGATTGCATTCTGCGAATGGTATAACGAGGATAAAATAATTTCCCTCAGTAGTTTCTCAGAGCCTGTAATAAGGAGAACTAGGTCTGGTTTCCTTTTTGTCATTTTATGTTAGACCTTGAGGCTGTGCTTTCATGTGTATGATTCAATAATTCTGTGGGTCAATTTTTGTCTGAATAATGTGGGTGTAACATAAGCAGGCACAAAATGAGAAAATTGGGGGGGGAAGCTACCCCGCACAATGAAAAATTTTTTTTTATTTTAAGTGTTTTCCTACCCTTTCATCACAGATTTACCCTCCCTCTCTCACTCTTCCATGAATAAAGCATCTGAAATTAGCTTTCTTTTCTTCATGCTTCACAGAAAGAACGGGACTTAGAATTAGCTGCTCGGATTGGCCAGTCACTGTTAAAGAAGAATAAGTCGCTGACAGAAAGAAATGAATTCCTTGAGGAGCAAGTAGAACACATCAGGGAAGAGGTAAGCTCGTATGCCTGAGCGCTGTGTTTGCAGTGCTGGGGAGAATTTTCCTTCAGCCTTCACCTTGTCCATAGTTAATTCTTGGGCAACCTGTCTGTAGCAGGTCAATCTCAGTTGTAGCAAGTTGAGCAGCCATTTTTATAGCATGTATAGTTTTAGAAATGTGACCCAAAAAGTCACTTGACTTATTACCTCAAATCAGGAGATATGAGGAAAAACTCAAGCCACTGAATTTTACTCTGTCTTTAATTTCATTTTCCCCTCCAACCAGCTGCTCTTTTGGTTTTAGGTTGCTTACCTGCTACTTTCTATTAACTGTTTTTACTTTGTTTCCCTTCTCTATGCGTAACTCCCCTCTGATTATCTCACTAATCTCTCATTCCCATCTTCCGTCTCCCTTTGTGCAGTCTTTTTTTCCCCATTCTCCTTTCTCCCTGAATTTTTCTCAATCTCCACTTATCTCTTCCTCTCAAACTGTTTATTTACTTTTCCCCAAATGTTTTTCCATTCATAGCTGAGTTGAATTTTCTCTTTTAGAACATAGCATTTGAATACTGATAGAGCTTCCTTTTGCTTCTCGAACTGAATATGATATAGGTATCATATACACAATTAATCACTTCTTGTATTTGCAGAGATTCCAGTAGCGCACGTGCAGTGAAATATGTGCATTCTGCCTTCTCCGTGCTGGGCCAATTTCTTAGGCGATCTCATAGACTCCATTGATCAGATGGTTCAGAATGTATTTTTGTGACTGATAATTTTTATTTGACGTACTCTGTATGTACGAACTTGTCAATGTTAGGAAGCATTGAAAAGAGTTATAGTTTGGGATCTTCTACCTTATGTCCAGATTGCTAAGATCTTACAGCCTCTTGTGGTTTTGCTGTCTCTCTCTTTCAGGGAACTGTAATAGAATCTGTTAAAACATGGGCTGGTAGACTGCTGCAATATGTATGTTTGTCCAAGTTTTTGGCTGCAGTAATAATGTTTTGGACTTTTGACAAACACAGAATATAGTGCAGGTCTTCCTAAATTGGCGTGCTCTATAAACGTACCAGAAAACTTTCATTGTTTGAAGCAACACCTGAAGTAACACCATGTGTCTTCCATATGCTGTTATACTTTTTTTTTTTTTTTAATCAAATATCTATGCAATTAAAATTTCTTACTGAATTCCTCTGGGGAGCTGGAGGATGCTGTAAGTACTGCCAGATTATAATGGATGGATCTTGGACAGAATTACAGGATGCTTTGAGAGGTCTCTATCTGTAACTAAAAGTATTGCTGTTTAAGCTCTGCTGATTTACTGACTGACAGAGCCAGAAGCAAGTGTGTCTTCTAACCAAAGACGGTGACCTTGGTGTGTGAATCTTGCCTGCATGTAGCCTTGAGCAAGAAGGAGAGAAATTCCACAATTTTAGGGGAGAGCAAGAGTGCAATGAAGCACTGTGGATTAAAAAATTAGAAAATGGCTGTTAACAAAACTTCTTAAGAATATGGGGTGTTGAATTAGATCTGAAGTGGGCTGATGAAGAAAGTGTATATGGAGGGATCCCAGATGTTGAATAAATGGTGGTGGAACACATATAGAAATAACTTCCTTTGTGGCCCACCCTTTTTGGCATAGAAAACTAATCCTCTTCAGTCTCAGAGCAGTGCTTTTGCTTGCTGTCCATATCCCATCATGTGAGACACTAATTTATTTGTGCACTGGCCAGTATGGCATTAACCAGGCATACACGTAATGATTCTGGGCAGGGCAGGGCATTCAGTCTATGCTTGCAGAATGGAGGAGCTGTTTGAGGAAGGTGTGGGACAGGAATGAGCTGCCTCTGCCAGGTCTGTTTTTTTCTCAGAGGGACTTGGGAACAAGGTTGGGGAAAGGGCTACCAGAAATAAGCTTCACACCAGGTGGCTTGATGTGTTGGGCCATATGTTCCGTCCACACCAGTCTTTGACACTGTCACTTTGACTCCTTCAGAAAGTGATGCTTTTGAGGCACAGAGATCATCAGGTTTTAAAGCTATGACGCTTTCGTATGTAGAAGACCTTTCTTTACTAGGCTTCAGATCTTCCATTAAAGCTGAATTTTGGATTATGAGCAACTCTACAAGCAGGGGATAAGAGAAAAGAATTGAATTGGGGCTTTGAAATTCTGTAAAAATTGCCTGAAATATGATTTGTTTGGGGGGCTGGGGGGTGTTCTGTAAAAATTGCATAAAATATGATTTGTTTGGGGGGGAGGGGGGTGTTCTGTAATGTATAGATCCACTCCATTTGTGTGGTTAAAGAGTTAAGCTTTTATTGGTATATGCATCATGGTACGTACAACTCAGCTTTACAAATCTTGGCCTTAGCAAACTTGTCCTGACAAAACTTTCTGGCTATCCGATTAAGTAGCTCAAGTTTTTCCTGTGTCCTTGTAACTTGCCACGTTTATTGGTATATGTAAAGAGCAATATAGACCTAAGCAAAATGCTGAAGATTCTTGGGTTTGTCTTTTGGGTTTGTGCTGCTTAGGTTTAGGAAGGGGCTGTGATCATGTTCTGATTTAAAAACTGATGAAGCTGTTTGCATTGAAGCCTCTTGAACTTTTTCTCTATTCCTTATACCCTGTCCTACTTCACCATTAAATCCCGGTGCCTTCCTCACCCATATCAGCTTGTTCTTGGGTTTCTGCACCCCTGTGGATTTCACTTTTCCTTTGGTCTTAAGGATAAAGCTTTTCCTTTCCCTTTCTCAACTAATTTCTACTAATTTCTAATCTGTGCAGCTTTTGCCACTAGTACTAGATGATTAAAACTGAGACTCAGTTCTCCTGTAGTACACTAGAGAATGTGCTACCTGTCCCTGAAGTGGGGAAAATGAACTCTGTGTTCATTTTCTTGGTGCTTGGACTTGGTGCAGGACTTGGTGCTTTAAGAGATCTGGTTTCCACACAAGTAATTTTAGTAAAGGAAAAGACCTTGTTTGCTTACAATTATGTACAGTTTAAGTGCTTTATTGCATTGAGGCTGGCTTTTGTTTGATTGAAAATGCAGCTTAAATCTTTTTTACTGACTTCGGTCCTTTGCCAAGATAACGGCGAATATTAATATGCCAACAATACAGAAGGTGAAAGTCTGCTAAAAGAAATGTGCTCTAGAGTCTATGCTTTGGAAAGGGAAAACTCAGGACCTGGTCTTGCAGTGCAAGTAGAAGAAAATGGACCTCTCTGCTATTATGCTTCTTATACCTATGCAATTCAGAATGAATCTCTTACCACTGAGGCCCTAAATTGCTGCTGTGAAGTGGCATAAGTGTTACTATGTAGTTTGGCCTGTAGTACCTTTTCTTGGAGAGCCACAATATGAAATAACCAAGATTGTTTGTGGAGCTGACAATTACGGAGTATTTTAACCACCTGCCTTCTGATGTGTTTTGTTTGTTTGGTACATGTATATACTAAATGTGGGACTCCCACATACTACTTTCTTTACTAGACTCAGGTTTTGGAGTCATCAAAGCCTTGAACTTGACTCAGAAACCAATGGCAGCCTTAACAGTTGCAGCAACGATTGAATTGCAGCCCTGCTACTGTATGTTGTTGTTCTGTAGCTGCAGGTCAACAGGCAAGGAAATCCTTCCTAAATGTAACCTTACAATGCATGTATTGTAGTAATGTTCTGAAAGTCTTTTGAAGTTGGAGAAATGTAGACAAGATCCTTATCTGTGCCAGGTGGTAACAATCACCATATAAAATGGAAAAGAAAGTGATGTTTGACTTGATTGTGCCTTATTAGTTATCACTGAAATATGCAGTTATCACTGAAATCCATCTATTTCTGTGGATGTGAATCAAGAGGAACGCAACAGTGAATCAGGATCGCTGATCCTAAATATCTGTCTCTTTCACCTTCTTTAGTAGCAGTGTGTAATTATGCTTTTTAATTAAAAAAAGGGGGGGGGGCTATTTTAAAGGCACCCTTGTCCCTATTTTTAAGGAATAAAGCAACTGGTTCTTGTCTGCTCCAGGCTTGGCATCTTGATCTAGTCTGAAGATGATGCTTGGAGAATGTCTGTTTATTTAAGAATGTGCCTAGCAAAGCAAGTTAGAGACCTCCAACCTCTCTGTGCAGGTTTCTCAGTTGCGCCATGAACTCTCCATGAAAGATGAGTTGCTCCAGTTTTATACCAGTGCTGCTGAAGAAAGCGAACCAGAGTCCATCTGTTCCACACCGTAAGTTATCAATCTGCAGTGCCAAACCTTTGGTACTAAGCAGGGGCGGTTTGAACAATGGTAACAAAATGATCCCGCTGTAGAATGAAGCAATAAAGGGGACTGTGAACTTAGATGGTGCATGGTGTCAGCTGGAAGGGCTTGTACTAGACCAGCTGGCTCTACAGGTGCCAACAAGAGGCAGGAGAAGAAAGTATATCGAGAGGCTGCTGATGCAGCACTAAAACTTCCACAGGAACTGGTCCAGTGTGCCCGTAAGGCAAACATTGGTCCCCATTACTGCACCCCACTGTGGGACGTGCCTGTGAGCAAGCTACGCGAGTCACTTTTGTGCTTGGAGAGCCTGAGATGCTGCGAAAAACACCATGCTGTTTCCAGCAGCAGAGGGAAGGAAATAAATCATGGCTTACAGCATGTTCCAGGCTGTTTGCTGCCCGAGCAGCACTGCGGGCTTTGAGGCACCTGTCTGCTCTTGCCTGCAAAGTTGTTGCTGCATTCTGGGGGAATGTGCAGCATTAATCAGGAAGCTATTCAGTGGCTCCATGTAGTAAGGTTGTCTCTTTCCTCATAGCCTTGGCTGAGTAATTTTTTCCATAAGAAGTGGAACTTTTTTTTTTTTTTAAGTTCTTTTAAAATTCATTCAAACTATATTGTTGCCCGTACATATTGCCATGAACGAAGGCATAATTCATGCGACTCTGCTTTTGAGACCTCTATTTGGTCTCTTCTCCTGTGAGACTGGGCATGTTGCAAGTAAAAATGAGTTAAAACTCTTGTTTTTGTTACAAGGCTGAAGAGGAATGAATCTTCTTCCTCTGTCCAGAACTACTTTCACTTGGATTCTCTTCAAAAGAAACTCAAGGACCTTGAAGAAGAGAATGTTGTGCTTAGATCAGAGGTGAAATTACTCCCTTTATGTTTTGCTTAATAAAACTGTCCATTTAATTGCCACAGCACAGGTATTAAGAAGCGTTTATTAATAAAGTTCTAAGAGAGTCTAAATAGGAGCACTGAGTCCCACATGTAACACAGATCTCTTTGTAGTTATTTAATCACCATCCTTTATCCTCCTAAATGAAGGAAGACTGAAACATGGAAGCTACATGAAACACCTAGCAGTTTCTTTGCTAACAGTGTGTGTGAGGGTGCTGTCTTCAGGAGTGTTGCAGCGTAAGCAGGTTTCAGAGTTCAGCATTGCAGTTTGAAACCTCTTGAAAGCCTGACCTGGTAGACTGTTGGTGACGTTAGTTGCAGCCCCCATGTTTGCAGGCTGGTATGTTCTGTCTGGTACAAGTTCAGCATTTGTCAAAATATAAACTGGTAGGCTAAATTTTTAAATATCTTCAGTTAATTTTAAATATCTTCAAATTGTGAATTTCAAGTCAGGCTGTTAATACTTTAGGAATATTGTGCTTTTTCTTTTATCTGTAACAATGTTAATTTTGTTTGTTTCACAGACTGCTTTGGGTTTGGGGGGAGTTGCGGGAGTGCTCCCGCACCCTGTTCCTTGCCTGCCAGAAATAACACTTCACAATTGAATATCCAATCAATTATTTTATATGAATTTTCAATACAACTTTTAACTTTGGGGGCATGTTACAAGTTTGCAAACATGTGGTGGAACATAGCAGAAGAAATACTTTTGAGTAGAGAATGAATGTACGAAAAGAGTATCATTATTGTTTTCTACTGCAAATGCAGGGCCCATTGCAAATAGGTAGTGTCACATCTTTGGACAAGACACCACATAACAGCGAATGCTGTACACATCATTGCGAAGTCGCGCAAGGAAGATGAGCAGTAGATGGTTTGAGAGTAATGAAGGTAGGATTAGAACTGAAAAGGCCACCGATTCAGGAGCTAACAGGAGAACCCTGTACGGCACTAGCTACCTTTCCAGGGAGGAGATGTAGCCTATGCCAGGGAGGCACAGTTTGGAGCTAGATTTGCAACCTCTGAGAGCTGTGCTGCTCTCTGCAGATGCAGTCAGTGCATGGCTGTACATGTCCCCAGCACTGTGAATACATTAGAGCAGCCAAGGGGTGCTGGACAGAACCAGCCAGGTGCAGCCAGGCTCCTCTTGCTGCTCCTAGAGGCAGAGGGGAAAAGAAAAGCAGAGAAGGAGGTAGCACTAAAGATTTATGTGGGATATAGAGTTACAGCTCCAAGCTTTTTAAAATACCCTCTGATTTAAATTATTCTTTTTTTTTTTTTTTTTTTTTTTTCCCCAATTCAGGTACTTAAATCAAACATTTAATTAGTTTGTGATAATACCCAGCTATGTTCAGGTGACCAGCTCAAGCTCCATGTGTCCTTTGTGTTAGGGCTTGTTTTTATTCAAAGTGTGCAGGTGACACCTAGTGGGGACATGGTGATAGTGGTGCGAGTTTCTCTATGCAGTAGTGTGTCTGCTGAATGTTCACCTGGCCTCGTTTTTCAGAGCATGAGGGAGGGCAGGCAAAAAACTTGTTTCTCACTGTGTCTGGAGGAGTGATTTGAAAGGCTTGTCTTTCTGAAGCGGATGGAAATGCAGCAACAGACTGGCAAAGAACAAGTGTGCTAATGTAGCATATTTGATGTGGATTTCTTGAACAGGCCTGTCAGCTGAAGACTGAAACAATTACTTATGAAGAAAAGGAACAACAGCTTGTCAACGACTGTGTAAAAGAGCTGAGTATGTGCATGGTTTTTTTCTTCTCATTTGGCATTTTGTTCAGTGGTGCTTAAGCTGAGTTATAGATCAGTCTTCCCTGTGCTCTGCTTGCACGCACCCCCCCCCCCCACACACACACACACACACCCCAGTGGTAGTTATTTTCCTTACATGAAGAGTTATGAGGAGAAAATTTCCCGTTGACTTATTAGGTACAGCAGAAAATTCTGGCTGTAAGATAAATGTTTTTTGGCTGCAGAATAGCTTTGTATAGAAAACATCAGTGTTAAGGGAAAGTACAGTCTCCTTTGTAGCAGGAGTGTTTTGTGAGGTTTTTCTCATTACTGTTTCTTTCAAAAGTACTTTGCTGTGTATTGGGAAGGGCTTCTGCTGAATTGAGTGATGCTCTAAAAGAAGTTATTTTTTCTTCTTTTTGGTGTTATAATGTTAATTGTGATCACTTATCTTAAAGGGGATGCAAACATCCAGATTGCCAATATCTCAGAAGAGCTAGCAAAGAAAACCGAAGACGCCGCCCGGCAACAGGAAGAAATTACCCATCTTCTCTCTCAGATAGTTGATCTGCAAAAAAAGGCAAAAGCTGTAAGGCATCCAATTGCAAAAATACTGCTGCGATTCACCCCAGTTGTAGCTGGAAGAGGAGTTAGAATTCTTGCTATATTACAACTTCAGAGGAATTTTTCACCCACCTTATCTGGGCATTCTTGTTTGTTTAGTATCTAACATACTTGACTAGAAGATAGGAATTTATTGAAAGATGTGAATATGATCTACAATAGTTAAATATATTTTAAATATTAAGTGCAAAATTCTGTACTAATCTCCTAAAGACTTCAGTAAGATAACAGTGTAGGTATTTCAGTGGGAAGATACCCATTTCAGGGTCTGGATGTTCATTTGGAAGAATAGGGATTGATGCTGGGTTCACTTGTATTAACATCTTAGAATGTTGTTTAAATGTTTTTTAAATGACATACTTGTGGGGTAATATCGCTGCAGAGACAGCAATGAGAGAAGTCAGAATTTTCCTACTTACTTGTAGTACAGGATGCAGACTTCATCACAGGACAGTATTTCTACCATTTTTTGGCTTATTTTAGTGTGCAGTTGAAAATGAAGAACTTGTCCAGCATTTGGGAGCAGCTAAAGATGCCCAGCGACAGCTCACAGCAGAAGTGAGTACACTGATTATTATTAGAATAATTTAGTGGTAGGACATGGCTGTTCACTTTCCACCATAAGAATTTTAATCTAAACTGGACCAGAAGCATTAAATAATGTTACCCTTGTATAAGGAATGAAGGAATGTCTGTGTTCCCAGCAGAGTTCAAAGCATTTTCCTTCCTATTTTTTCCTCCAACAGGCGCATTTTTTGAAAAGCTGAGGTTTATGGGCTATGTGGGAACCCCTTTAGAGGTTGACATTTCTACTGGTAGCTTAGGCTTATTTTGAAAAATGAGATAATGTAGAAAAGCTCATTCATACTGTATCTGCTCAGTGAGTAAACAAAGGATAGTTCAGAACTCGTGTATCTTTTGGGTGCTACATTCACATATGCAAAATGGACAAAATAGAATGAATAAAGCCTGATCTCCTGTAAACACGTCTCATAGTTGGTCTACTTGGTGTCTAAGGTGAGAATGCCAGTTGAAACTTTTTCTGCAGATGGGCCTTTTATGACATTTCCCTCTGTCCTTATAGGAATGCAGTATTTAAGACTTCTGCCCATCTGCCGAACTCAGGTGAAATAGCTGAACTGTGAGGGCACACAGACCAAGAGACATCTGAAAACAGAGTGATTACATAAGCTTTGTTTCCTGAAAAAGTCGAGCTAAAAATAAGGCATGGTCTTAGTCTGTTGGAGGTTAGATATAGAAGTCTTAAGTCCTTTGGAACACTGTAAAATGTCATGTTCTTTTCTCATGCTGTTTGCCACTCTGGTGGTTGTGGCAGTAGTTAGGGAAATAAGTACCACTGTATGTGATCGGACCAAAGAGACTTTTAGCTTCACATCTTCTCCTTGACTATGGCTTCGTGTAGATACTTAAGATAAGAAATAGAACAAGCTTCTCTCCCCTCCCCGCCCCAAGCCTCTGTAATCAGCAGCATAACCTTTTATGTATTCTCTTCCTATTACATATTTCTGTTAATCGTGATTTTCATTGATGCATAAATTCACCTGTTCTTTCCTACCCCATTACCGTTTATCAGTGTTAAAAGAACCTGTGGGCTTTTTGTGACAGTACTGCAGCCCATAAGGTCTATATGTTACAGTTGCGAGAGCTGGAAGACAAGTATGCAGAGTGCATGGAAATGCTTCATGAAGCTCAAGAAGAGCTGAAAAACCTTAGGAACAAGACTATGCCGAATGCCATATCACGTCGATACCACTCTCTTGGTCTCTTCCCTATGGTGAGCAGATTTTAACAATCAAAAGAAACAAGTATTTGTTGACCTGAATTACAGTGTCAGGGGTGGGATGCTAGGCCAGGCATAAGCATGGGTGGTTGGTTTCTTTTGATGACAATGAAATATGTATGCATATAGTATCACGGGATACCAGAGTGACCAGTTCTGCATACCTGGTTCTGAAGCAGTGATGCTGTGCAATTGGTTGTTTTTATTGCAGGATTATACAAGATCTAAAGTTGCTATACTTACGCTGTAAATTATGGTAGCATTAGTGGGTTGTTACGCAGTTCTATACATCTTCTATACTGTTGTAGCTGGTTTTCCAGGGTGAGCTTCCCATTTTTCTTAAACATCCTTGGAGATACAGTTTCCTGATACCTAATGGTTTCTGGATGTGGCTTCTAGTCGTTTATGGTATACTTTCGTGTTCTTGGACAATTGCGTAGGTTGCACATACCTTCTTGTTTCAGGGTTATTGAAAATTCAGTAGTTCATTAAAAGAGTAGTTGTTAATATGTATTATGGCAACTTCAATTATGGCAGTTTCACTGATACGTTATCAGTATTGTTTACTTAGTTTCATTTGATTATGACATTGTACATTCAAAGCATGGGAACTAGGCAGTACCTTCAACCAAATGGGAAAAGAGTAGATGAAAATGTCTACCGAGTTCTGTGCCTGGCTGTGCTTGCCTATGTCTGTCTAGAATAATCCCGTAACTTTTGGGGGCATTAATTCTGTTGAGTTACGTTAATGTAATCAAGTGGCAGAATCTGGCCCTCCTTGTCTTTTACCATGCCTCATTTAACTACTGGCAAAGAGCAGGAATAGATTACCTTTGTGGTAACAAGATGTAAATTGTCAATAAAGTCTTAGCTTGCTTTTTTATGTTCCCTTCTGAGACTGAGCAGAAGCCAATTTAAAGTGCACATATTCTTAATAATAAAAGTTGTATTTGTTCAAATACAGTTGGAAGCTGTTTGAGAAAAGGATGCTTGCACTAATACAAGTTTATGTGTCTTTTATAAAAATGACTTTCAAATGTTTAATCAGGGAACAGAAGATCATTTAGATTTGTGAAAGTTTGGCACTTAAACTCTGTACTTAACTTCATTTAGGCAGTAACACATAATGACCAACAGTGAGGAAATGATAGCCTGCCAGCTTTAACTGTATGGGTGAAGTAGGTAACACCTTGTGCCAAGATCAGTGAGGGGCTTTTTTTGTTTGTTTTTCTTTCTCTGTGTGGGGAAAATGTTGTGAAAGGGAAGAATGTGTTCTTTTTATGTACTAAACAAAAACGAACTATAGCAAAACTTCTTACGTGAAGGAGGGTGTTACTAAGCAGGAAATACAGATCGGGAAGCTGGAGGACCTAGATTCTGTTTTTGCTTGTGATATTCTGTGATATCCTTGTCAAATGTTATCTGTGTTATGTCTCTTCAGATGGTAAGTACTGTAGCAGTACAAAGTTAAGTTTTAATTTGTCAGTCATCTAGATACAAGTAGTCTTCTAGCTTTCTAGTTTTGATTTTTACACTTGTTTTTTTTTGTCTGGAATGACAGTGTGGGAATAGCTATTAATACTATGATATGTGTTTTTCTTCTGTTCTTGATTTTAACAGGATTCTCTGGCAGCAGAGATAGAAGGGTCGATGAGGAAAGAACTGCATTTAGATGAACCTGATTCTCCTGACTTGGCGTACGACTGAAAAGAATTGGTTCCTATGTTCTTACTGTTTGATAGCAAAGAAAAAAAGACCCTAAATAGTTACTTTAGGAGTTTAGAAGCAAATGTTTTTGGGAGTATGTGAATAACAAAGAGGCAAAATGAATTGCCTGGTCACTGGGGTGTTTATATTTTCTGGTTAAGATGACAAAAGAAACCTGCCAGATACAGGCTTCACCTTGTCTTTGGAACTGCATCTTCATTCTTGGGCACTGAAAATGTGGGACTGAGAATGAAAAATAATTGGTTTTCTTACATGTTATCATGCTAGGTTTCTTCAGTTTATGATTAGAAGGTGAGTTCTGTCCCTTGGGCCCTCTTTTAGGGTCTCATAGTACACATTACTAGGTAATCATTGGTACAATCCAGGTTCTGATACAATCCAGGTTCTGAGGAGAATGTCAATGAAAACAGGGATTCAGAGCAGTTGTGTAACAGACATCAAACTAAGTACCCACGTGAGCCACAATAGGCATCCCTTCTGTTACAGTTTTCCTGAGTTAAACAAGACAGTGTTTGAAACAAGTTAAGTGCTTTAGAAGCTCCAAAAGCTAAAAAAAAGTTACAATGGGTAGAAATAGCCTTATTGACCGAAGTTGCATGTGTGCTGCGATAGGTCTATCTCACCTATTTGTACTGGACTAGTTACTTTGAGATAAGGTAATCCTAATTAGGGGCCTATTAGAACTTCTCCCTGCTTTGGCCTGTGCTTTACAAGGAATGGACAATTAGGGAAGATACAGTAGCTGCTTTCAAGAAACATTTTAAGTATATTTAAGCAAAGTTCAGCAAATAGCTAAAGCTTGGCTGAGCAGGAGACAGGAACTGTAAGTGAGGCTTCAACAAAGTAAGATGTCGATCAGAAAAATGCAAGATCAGAAAGGTGTGAGCATGCTCAAGCCCCATAGGATCCTTTTGTCCTTCCAGAGTTGTCTAACTTAATGCTAGTTTGACTTCTTCAAAATGTCTTTTCCATTGGTATGGATGTACGAAAGATGGACACCTTTTTTGGTTTCATGGTTCCTCAGGGTTTTACTTATTTGGTTGTTGGTGGTGACTCTAAGCTCTGTGGGACTGCTCGTTGGTAGATGCTCTTACATTCAGCCTCCTAGAGACAAGCTAATGTAGACGTCGAGGCTGTACACAGAGGATGCAACTAATGAGTGTTCATGGGCAGAGAGATAGAAATTTGAATGACACTGAATAGCATAACGCATACTGTCACTGATACACTCTTGCAGTGCTACCTCCAAGCTGGAATGAGTGTGCTGTTCTTTTGTTCAGCCGGTGTTGAACAGTAAAGCAAAGCAGCAGGGGTACTTTTGTAACGTGATGTGGGGCAAGTTTATTTTTTCAAGAAATTTCTGTTGAAGTACCATCTGATCTTAATCCTGAAGCAGATGAACAGAGTTAGTTTTGGAATCAGGACAGTGGTGACAAAGAATGAATTTTATAAGTAGGTCAGAATTTAGGTTTCCAGCCCTGACAGCCTCTCTCTAGCCTGTGGTTGCATGATATATCTGATTTTTTTGAAATGCTGTTTAGGGGGGTAGGAAATTGGTTACAAAAAGGAAAGATACAAGAATTGCTTGCATTAGGGACACTCAGCAGAATTAATCCGAATTCTCTCTTAAAATGGATTAGCTTAGTTCATAGTTAGGAATTGAGTGGAGATTAGCTTTTGTTGTTTTTTAACTCGTTTCCACACAATGGCTTTATGAGGTTTTTGGCTGATCCACTGAAATGCTCTTTCACTTAATTGGGATTAATATTTGAGGGAGTTGAGCACAGAATTCTCAAATATTCTGTCTAAAGTATATTTTAGAATGAAGAAAGTGTTATGTTGCTGGATTGAATGTAATGGACAGACTATATGGCAAATATCAGACGCTACATAAACTTCTTATCAGATGCTTATAAGGACAAGATGGTGAAGGGAGGGGGGCTGTGATAGAAATGGTCGTTAACAAGCTGTTACTTGTTTCTCTGTTCTTGAAGCAAGATGTTGCTCCAGCATGTGTTTATTAACTGTATGCATGTCTCGTCAGTCATCAGAAGCGGGTCTTCGAGACGGTGAGAAATGTAAACCAAGTTGTCAAGCAGAGATCCATGACTCCATCGCCAATGAATATCCCAGGCTCTAACCAGTCCTCTGCTATGAACTCAGTTATTTCTAGTTGTGTCAGCACTCCACGTTCTAGCTTCTATGGGGGAGACATCTCCAACATTATGATAGACAACAAGACCAGTAGAATCATCCTAGAGACAGAATCCACTGACAACGGGTTAGTACTTCAGGACTGGGCTGTGTTTTTGTTTTCTAACATATGAGGCAAAGTGTTTGTATTTTCCTCTTTTTGTCTTATGTTGTGCAGGCTAAAAGAGTGACCTACATTTTCAAAAGTGTCTTGATTTTGTGCTTTTTAGTTCTTTAGCACTGAATTTAAAAAAAAATCTGGCTTTTATAAAGTTTTCTGTATCAATCTCTGCAAATCACATGTGTTTTGAGGTGCATCATCACCAGATGATGTGAAACCACTCTTTGCTTTTGAAAATGTGGGTCAGCACTTAAAACTAACTGTATTTTTTCACTATTTCGTATTAATGTGAAGAAATTCTGATCTAAGTTGCAGCAAAACTAACTCTTCTGATCCAAAACAAAGGGGTTTTTTTGTTTGTTTGTTTTTGTTTTTTTAAAAAAGTAGGTAACCTCATATGAAAAATTGTGAATGAAACCAGTCAGGACTTTGCTGTTCCAACAGTTTGTCCCACCCTTCCATCCCTGAGTAAAGCTCCACAATACACTGCATATGCATATACTAATATCCCAAAACAAACAGTGAATATTTGCCAGTGTAGTATACTTCTGTGACTCACTGAGATATACTTGCAGCATTGGCCATGTAAGACTTGGCCTGCTCACTTGAGTTTGTATCACTATGAGAGACCAGCAACAACTAGGAGCCTCTCATCTCTTTGTAGGAGGAAGCTCTTAATTAAACCACAACTTTTCCAACCGGCAGTTTCCATGAGGATCTAGGGTTCTGAAACAGTTTAGTATGAAAGAGAGAAGGTAGCAGTGTTTGCCTTTTAGCTCTCCAGGAAGAGTAGCATGTTGTTCCCAGACACAGAAATTTAAAGGTGTTGCTGTATGTCTCAAAACTGTCATGTGAAAGCTTTAACCTTCTCAAAGTGTTTTTCTCTTCCTTACCTCCATTTGTTTTCCTCCCCTGCTGTGCTTTAGAAATGAAGATAGAATGAAGAAGCCTGGAACCCCGGGGACACCAGGTTCCAGTGACCTAGAAACTGCCCTTCGTAGGCTGTCCCTTAGGCGGGAGAACTACCTTTCGGAGAGAAAGTTCTTCGAAGAAGAGCAGGAAAGGAAGTTGCGGGAACTGGCGGAAAAGGGTGAACTCCATAGTGGTTCCGTTACTCCCACAGAGAGCATCATGTCACTGGGAACTCACTCCAGATTTTCAGAATTCACTGGATATTCGGGAATGTCTATCAGCAGTCGATCCTACCTGCCAGAGAAGCTTCAGATTGTGAAACCTCTAGAAGGTGATAACAAAGGGCCTCGGCCTTTATCTGTTCTTCTTAGTGACTCTTTGTGGTCTCTCATCCACCACCAGAAAGCAGGAAATCTTTGCAATACATATTCTTTTTACTTTAGAGACAGTAATCCACGTTGTTGGTTTGAGCTCTTCTAACTACTATGTTTTTCCACAAGCCTTAAAAGCTGCTTAGGAAAGAAATCCAGCCAATGGAGTAAAATAAATGTTACAGGTCACGCATGCAACAGTAGTGCAGCCTCATAGCTGACCTAAATCTTCACATTGCCATCTAATACTTAAAGAAGGAAGGTCGTTGGGTATCTGAAATCTAAGTAACGGAATACTATAGGTGCTTAGATGATACAAATTAGTTCATCAAATCTCAGTTCTGCAAATAAATGTCTGCAAAGACCGTTACTTATTTCAAGTACTCCAGGTGGTCTAACAGGAGTACTTCTGTGATTAAAAATGGCTTCTGGACTTCAGTTGGCTGTCTTGAATTGGCAGGCATGAGTTTCTGACTTTGCTTTCATGTGTGAAATACCATGTTATTTTAGCCAAATTTCATCCATATATTTTTTAGAACAAATCAAAATACACGTGGGTAGTCAGGACTAGAGCTTTATTTTGGGGGTAATTAATTTCTGTAGCCTGCCTAACAAAGCAGGCAGAGCACATAAGAGTGATATATTCTACCTGGCTTTCTTTAGTCTTTTCAGGTTGCTGCTCACGGTTAAAATTGAGTAGATTCACTCAGGATTAAACAAAATTAATCTGTTTTGCCATAGTACTTCATATACTTCAGAAATGTGATATTTATGTGATTTAGCTTTGGTTTCATGGTGGGGGGGTTGGCTTTTTTAACAACTGTTGTGTTAGATTATACTATTTTTGCATGTTTTAATTGCAGCATTTCCTTTTTTCATTTTTTGGAACAAATTTCTTTTATTTATAAGGAACATTTAGCATGACATTTTCAGAAACAAAAATAACCCTTTTGTGTTCTGAAGAAAGTGACATGCTATATTTACCCGTTCAAACGAAAATACAGCCACAGTGCACAGGTCCATTCTCTTTAATAGCTCTTAGTAGTTTGTTCTCTTGATTGCTTTCAAACAGCCATAAAAATTGTTGTATCATGTGAGAAAAGAGATGATCTGACTTCATTTCAGTTATTGATTGCTACCACTGTAATAGATTTCTGTCACTATCCCATTATATCTGCTTTTTTTCTTTCAATAAACTCTTTCAGTCTTCATCTTTCTATCTGTCTGTTTTTTCCCCAGTTTTGTTCATTGTTCTTTTTTTTCCTTAAAATTATCAGACCTTTTAAATACTTACCATATTTGGTTTGCATCTTGTTTGTAGCATGCTGATATCACATAGCATGCTGTAGCATGCTGCCTGTTTCGTAAGCTTGGTATTTGTTATCTTTTGTTAAATACATGTTTATGATTCTATTCCTCTCTTCAGCTTAGGTTCTTTCCCTAGTAATTTTCTCTTAGGTTTAAAATTTTCTTCAGCTTCATGGATAAACTGAGTAATTTCATGCTACTGTCACAAAATACAGTTTGTTGTCAGTAGTTGTGCCTTTTGGGTTTTATTATCATTTTCCTAAGGGAGCTCATGCCATAGAAACGAGGGAAGAAAAGATCAGCTTTATATCAAATTTCAGGTTGGTGGCTTTTGCCCCTTTAAAGCAATGTTTTAAACCTCACAATAAAAGAAACAGGATGACACAAGTACTAAGAAATGAATCCTATTCTCTTACACCTTTAAAAGAAAATTTTTTTCTTTTAGTCAGATAAGATGACTGCTTGATTTTTGACTCAGTTGCTTTTGATACATAGTCTTTTTTTTTTATTACTGTGAATCTGCAGCTTCTTGTGTCATGAGCACAAGATAGAGCTCCCTATGTCTCGTATGAAAACTAAACCTTGGACTAATTAACTCTTTACCCATTTTGCCATCATGGTACCAACACACTCCAAGCTTCCCTTGACCACCACGCTACACATGCAATCTTGCAGGTATTGGGAATAGAAGAACAAAGGTCATTTGCTTGATTTAGATGCTTATTTTGCTCTTAAATTTCAGCTCACTTCAGCCTAGCAGTCCCACTTTTCCATGCTTATTCCCTCATGCCAACTGTTTTTGATAAGATTTTACCAAACTGTGCAGTTGGTGCCTGTTACTGAATATAGGGGAAATACTGTATTCCCCCCTTCTTTGGGGTTCTTCCCCCCTGCCTCCGATCAAAAGAGCATTGACAGCTATTGCATTGCTTTCTGCACTTGTGTTAATTTTCTGTATGGAAAAGTTAAGGCTCCCTTACAGACATTTTATGAAATCAAGATTAAAGTAACCGAGGTGTGGAGAAACTCAAACATGCTCCTTTTTTGGCTGAAGCTGCTCCTGCTTTGATTTCCAGTTTCAAAAAGATAGTGATAATATGTAATGTCAACAGAAATGTTAAAGCTTAAAATACAGTTATTGTGGTGAATATATTTGCAGAGGAAAGGTTTTAAGTATTGTCAACTTAATGCTTGTACTCTGCAGAGTTTCTATAAATATAAATTTTTGGTGATCTATAAGGTAAAAAAGATTACCTCTTCAGAAGCTTATACATAGATGGGAACCAGCAGTAGGATTTTATACTTGCATGCAGTACATGCTGAAAGAAAATTTAGTTTTTGGTGTTCTGTAACTTTTGAGTATTGTCATACAGTAAAGCCCTACTCTGTGCTAAAGATTTAGCAATATTTGGGCATTTCTCCACATTCTGGAATCTTTTTTTATGTAGAAGTACAAAAACTCAACCTTTGGGACAATTCAGAAATGAATATGAGGTAGAGGGGTGGATTTTTTTTTTCCTTAGAGTTATTTCTTTTGGAGTTGTAATGGCTTCTACATCTCAAGCCTCAAGGATACTGATCAGTCTAGATCCTATTTAGTTCCTCAAAATGAAATATACATTTATATTTATATATAAATGCCCTTTTATACACACACAGGCATTCATCTGAAGTAACTTGCATTGCAGATCCAAAGTATTCTATATTGCAGAATCTTTTCATTTGTTTTTCATGATGACCTAAAAATTGTAAGTCTTAGAAACAGTAAGGTAGACTTATTTTTCAATGCTACTTACTCATCTTAGTCATTCTAAAGAAAGAAGTTTTCCCTGTTTGCTACCTGTGATGCAGTATTCTTACTGTGAATGACAATTGCTCTCATTCCATGGGATTTTTTCAGGTGTGAAATAATGTGTTTCATAAGGTCCATCCCTTTTCTACTTACTAAGTCTCATAGAATTTACATATTAGCATGCAAAGAATTGACTATTTCTAGTGTTTTAATACTGCCCGAGACGTGTGCGTCAGCCTGTTGAATAAGTCTGTACTCTGCTGGAGGTGGGAAACATGACAGCAAAAACTGCTCTTACTGGAGCTGGCAGAAGTGTAAATAAGAATGTTTTGTTTGCATTGCAGGACGTAGAATGAATGGTTTTAAGCCAAATGTTACGCAGTAGTGGTTGGTGTGCACACATGGGAAAATTTTGGCTTCTGTGAGCAGTGTTTACTCATACTGCTTGAAGAATCAGATAAATCTTCCCCTTATTTTAGTGGGCCCATCTCAGTGTATGTATCAGTGTAACCTGCTACATTACTCTTACTGCCTCATTGTCTCAAATTGAACTTTTGAATATTGAAATGTTGTTCTCTTTAAAATGCACCTCTTTCCTCACTCAAAACATTTGTCTGCCAAGGAGGAAGCTACAGGTACAGTAGCGTTTGGTTGTAGAATAGTGGCTTCCTGTAGCATAGAGGCTCAGCTAGGAGCCATACAAGTATTCAGACTTGACACACAGATCAGAGTTATTATCTGCTTATATGTGCCTGGAGTTGATGTGGCTTTCTAACATATGTTAGAATGTGAAAATTGCTGTGTAATCTGTGTAATTGCGATTTTCCTGTTACTCACTGGTAGTAAACTCTAGCATGTTTCTAGCACCTTTCTTCATGTGAGCTTAATGCAGGATTATGTAGTATGTGTCCTTCAAGCTTTCTGTGGTGATGCTCAGCCTGACTCTTATGTATAAATTCTTTCTACTTCTGCTTAATCCCATCAATTTAGGACGATAAGAATATTGAAGAGGAGGGGAGGTGTGTGTGCACAAGGAGGTCACATCTGACTGCAACACTTAGCCTATCTAGTGCTTATGTGACCAGTTTACTTCATGTTGGTCTGGAAATGCTGAAGAGTAACTGGAGCAGTTTTGCCTTGTAGCATGTCCTCCTAGAAATATTTAAGCCAGTTCATAGAAGCTCCAAACCTTTAGTGGGACTGAGATTTGGATTTCTGCATAAAAAAAATTTCTGCATAAATAGATTTTTCTGTCTTTTGGATCTAGGATTGCTTGCTGATTTATTTTGGTTCTCTTTCTGTTCCCTTTCAAGGTTCTGCCACTTTGCACCACTGGCAGCAGCTGGCTCAGCCTCACCTGGGTGGGATCCTGGACCCAAGGCCCGGGGTTGTCACTAAGGGCTTCAGGACCCTGGACCTCGACCTGGATGAAGTGTACTGCCTTAATGACTATGAGGAAGATGAGACAGGTGACATTTCTTACAAGGGCCTAACTACCTCGACGCCAGTTCAGCACACAGAGACCTCAGGTGAGAGGTCACAAGCACAAGTGACTGTTTCAGACAGCAAGAATAACCCCAGCCAATCTCAGGCTTTCACAGAGGAGATGCAGGAGTCCGCGACTGACGATGATGAGGGGTCTGGTGAGGGAAACTCGTTAAGTCCAGTAAAACTGACATCTTTACAGGATTTTGATTACTGGGCCATTCTCACATCTCTCCAGAACAGCATCCATAGTATTGCTTTGTGTGTAGCATCTGCACGTTAATGCGTGCAATAATTAGAACATAACCATTCTAACATTAGCTCAAAAATCCTTTCTTTAATAATCTTTTAATTCGACTTTTTTTTTGGTAACAGTATTTGTGGTCAATAATTTACTCTATTTTGATAAGAGAAGGCTGCTAAAAGGAAGTGGTTCATTCACAAAGCCTTGTGCTGGCATGTATGGGGCTTATATGTGTATTCGGTGCACACTCTTCAGTGTATATAATGTATAGGCTATATATATTTTGTATGTTTATAGTACACATTTTCCTGACTGTTCATGAGGGATGATGCCATGCTTTGGTTTCTGTGCTTTGGAAAAAAGCAGAGACAAAATAATGACAAAAGGTGCATCTAAGTTGCCTTTGTTGAAACAAACAGAAGTGCCTTGAAAATCAAGCAAAACAATTCTGCAGGTTGAATTCAGTTACCTCAGATAGTTACCTGTTTTTAAATTCTCAGCGAGATAAACTCAGTGGATACAAAGAATTTAAAGGATGCCTTTATGTGGAGAATAATGACATTTCCCTCATCTACCACATTATTCTTAATTCTATCCTTTATACCATGTTAAGACTTAAGTATTTTCAAATGACTCACTACTGCATGATGTGTTAGATACTCTAAACTGATTTTTGCAGTCCATTTTGGTATGAGGCTGCAGGTGCTCAGACTGTAGATGTGTTTTGGGTTTTTTTGTTTGTTTAATAACCTTTATAAGAGCGCTAGTCTTTGGTAAGATTTGCCACAGCTGAAGAACTGTGTTTAGTGCAGAATCAAAATGCTACCAGAACTCCCCTTTCCTTCAGATTTCATGTTTATACATAGCTACTTTAAATGAGGACACTTCCCTCCCCCTCCTTTTTCTAGAATAAATTATAACTTATTTGCCTGGTCTTTCGAAAAATAGATGATGTCTCAGGGCTAGATGATAATATTTCTTTGTTCCTTTTGTGAAGTACAGAGTATCCTCAGCTCTGACTGAAGAGTAGCAATTCAGTGCTCTAAGCTTTTGAAAATAAGCTACTGCTTGCAGTCAGTTATAGTAAGATTAAATTTCTTCCAAACCCTTCAACTTCCTGTTCCATTGCAAAAATTTACTTCAACCTATGAAATCTATTGTTCAGCAATAACAATGACACTAGCTTTTTTTTAAATTAATGTGGAAATGAATAAGGTCTCAGCTACAGTTCTCTGCAGTTTTGGATATTGTCCAGACGTTTACTATTCAAAGAGTTCAAATAACAATAGCAAGAAAAGTTGGAGATCTAGAAAGCATGGATTATGATCAAAGACTGAAATAACTGGCTTTTTTTTGGTCTACAAAAGAAAAGATTCAAGAGAAAAATATCATGTATTTTTAAAATGCATTGCTGCAGAGAGAAAGGGAACAAGCAGTTCTCCATGTACTCAGGATAGCCTTTTTTTGTGCAATTATTCTATCTGGGTTACCTCTTGGGGCAATAATTTTCTAATTATAAAGACAGTAAGCACAAGAATGTGTTAAAAGTTGTGCAACTTTATTACCATGGACTTTATACACACACATATATATGCACATATATATGTATCTCTGTGTGTATATATCCACTTTTTTTTTTAAGAACAGATTAGAAAGATAATGATAATGGGTAATGATTTAGGAGAACTCTTGGTTTGTAGCAGAAAAACAAATTTAGACCCACCCTGTGATTACAAATTGGCAAGAAAGACTTGTATTCCCTTCTATTTCTTCTTCCGTTACAATCTGGATACAGGTCACTGTAGAACAGGTTACTTCCTGGCTCCTCCTGATACCACCTGGGAGAACTCTAGTTATCTCAGACATGGTTTCTAAGCATATTTTCTACCTTAAAAATTAGCAAGTAGCTAAAAATTTACAAAACTGTCCTGTTAGTAATCTCATTTCAGCTTGTATTGTTTGCTGAATGGTTTTGGTACATTACAGGAATACAGAAATTTGTCAAAATGAATAATTTGTGTAGAATAAATAAGTCCACCTAAAACTTCAATTTCCCGATCTTTACCCTTTCTCCAAATGGCCGAGCTGCATAGGATTTGAGAGCATCCATGTGCCACCACAACATTTGAGCAAGGCAACTGATAATAAAGAAGTAAAGATACTGCCATGTCTGCTTTTTGTGGAAGCAGTTTGTCAGGTGGTATATACACAGAAGAGGTCCTGTGGATGTTTTTAGCGTAGGCCCTTAATGTGGTAGTACTACTTAGAATCCACAGTCTTTCTGCTGAAGAAGAACTTTACGAGATCAGACGGGTGTTTTGAAGTTTTTTTGTGTTTAAATATTGTGCAACCCCTGCTCCTCCCGAAACGCTGCCTCAGCAGTCTTTTTGCCTGTCCTTGGTTCCTTGCTAGGAAACGGCACATGGGGAGGGGTGCCACCTCCATGCAGGTGCCACTGCACCTACGGACACGCTTTTCCGTAGAGTGCCGTCACAAGCGTGAGACCGTGACCTCGTTGCTTGCATGATCTTGTGGCGATTCCAGGCTTTGTACAGAATAAGATCTTGCTGGGAAGTGTGCAAGTGAAACAAAACAAAAACAGTATAGGGGAAAATATCTAAGGTACAATGTTTAGCGGTAGTGTTTTTCTTTGTAATGAAGGATAGCACTGCTGTGAAGATTCTAGTTGAAGAGATTCATGAAAGCCAGAAAGTACTTCCCTACGGTTGCTTTTGGCAGACCATTGAGTCTGCCAGGCTATAAGTACAGCTCTTCTAGTGTGAGAACAAAATATTATTGGAAATACAGTGCCTTCAAGGATCATTCCCAGCAAGTGTACATCATCTTAATCTTTTGGGTAGGTGTCTGCATCATTTGATCTGTGTGCTTTGAAGGTTCTCTCTTACCCTTTTTGCAAGGCAGATGCTCTCAGGCAGAGTACTGTGAGGTGTTATTCTTATTGCCATTTTGTGGGTGTATACAGGTGCTGCTCTGTGTAAATTTGAGATGAGCCCTAAGAAAAGTCTTTTTTAATGACTAGATCCAGAGAAGCAAACATTGCTAGTAGTGACAAAGATCTCTTGCAGCCAAAATAAATACATTCAGAACAGAATATCAGTTGTTTCTTGCTGAGTGATGGTCAGAAATCATTCTGTTGAATTGTTCTGTTTTCTAGGTAAGAAAAAGCTATGATCCTTAACTTTTTCTGTTCCAAAGTTAAGAACAGTAGTATGCATTGATATGTCAAGTAACTTCCTCAACATATATTCAGATTATATCCTGATTATGGCACTGAACATATTTGGAAGAAATTAACACAAGCATAATTATGACCTGCAGTTGGTTTGTTGGAGCTATGTAAAGACCAAATTGTGTGTGGGCTCAGTAGCCTGACTGGGGATTGTAAATTCCAGAATTGTGGTGTTCTAGCTAACACCCAGAAATTTTTACTTGAATGGAGACTTTCAATGTAATTGAAATGGTGAAGAAGTTATAGGACACAACTATGTTAATATCATCTAGGACAAGTAACTTTTGCAGCACAGATTTTTAGTCACCTCAGTATATATTTTTATTCTTTAAAACAAATTCTAGTATATCATAAAACTGTACAGAGTCTACTTTTTAATTCATTGTCTTTCAGGTGCACATTTCTTTATGCAAACAAATGCAAATCGCAAAGCCATTTTGAAGCTAAAAGGGTTATGCTGAATTCAAGTTCAGGGTGTGCTTAATTGGGTAGAGGAAGTGATCCTTCAGCACCTGTGCTTATTTGTTCCGTTGATTGTTTTGCTTTCAATGGCGAATGTTTACATGGGTTTACAGGATCAGCTCTCTTTACTTCATTTTTAGACCTTAACAATGACATGGAGATCTTTCCAAATAAATCCCTAGAATTATGAAAACACATAATGAATGCCTTAAGTCTGAGTTGTTTTTTAGCAGGAGTACTACGTATGCTTTTAAGAGGTTATCGTTGTATAGAAAAGTAATAAATTTTGTAAACTGTCTTAGAACTGAGATATTGATGTATATTTAAATTTATCTTTTTTTAAGATGGTATGAATATTTCACACTAATTACTTCTTCAAGAGAAAACTGTTAGCATTTGAGATCTGTGCTTGTTAAAATGTTAGACTTTTGATGCAGGTATCCTAGTCTGCATAAAATCATATTTTTTCACATCTGTACTTCATGATTGTATGCATATGATGAGCATACCTCAGCCAAAAGAAAGCTAAGAAAATCCTATCCAAAGAATACTTGCCTTGGTTCCATTTTTAATTTCTTGCAGTTCTGAAAGGCAAAACAAATGGAAAGTCCGGGAATGTAGATCTTCAGAAAAGAATGTCATTGTCACTTTGTTTAAGGAACATAATAATAATATTACTGGCATGGATATACGGCTTCCTGGAGGTTCTGAGCATTCAGTTACCACTATTACTGAAGAACATTTCTTTCAAGAGGCACCTACACCACTTCAGGATAGCACCATGCTTGCATTTTACAGCTATTGTGTTTATCACACCTCTCTTTTTTCTTAGTAGTTAACCTCTTTATCTGCTTTTCTCTGAACATTACTACTTGCTACTATGAAAAGGTGATGGAAGATGTAAATACAGCCCTAGCCCAGCATAGGCTGTTTGAATGCTTAGTGTTGAGTATTTTTTAACTGTGTAAGCTTTCAGTCAAATGAGCTTGACTTTGCAGCTTGCATGTTTCTTACCCACGTGAAGTACCTTACTATGGACATTGTTTATTTACAGTTGAGAATGTATTTAAGATAATATGCAATATATATTTAGCTGTTGTATGCTCCAGCATACATGTATGCTCCAGCATATCCCATGTTCTCCCTGCTCTGTCAGCCAGGAGTCTTCAGTGCAGGTAGCATTGGGTGTCAACGTTTTCACCATCTATCGACTGGAAGGGGTGAACCTTGCTGAATTAAGCAAGTACGTGGAGCAGCAATCTTGTCCTGCCCTGTGTACTTTCATGGTATGTTTTTGCCACCTGGTTTTCAGTAATTTCACCTTACCTGAGAATGGAGTTGGTGACACAGAATGCCAAAAGTGAGGTCTGTAATCGGTATCCCAAATGATACCACTGGAGGAAAATACCTTCTTTCAAAACGGGCAGAGATCTTTTTTTTTCAATAGCGCAATAAAATAAACTTCTAATTCTTTAAAGCACCATCCATGGCCCAACTGTCATTTCACCCCTGTCTAACAAGCCCGTGCTAAAGGGGTGCACAAATTCCCCTTGTCTCTCTAGTGAAGGACCAGGGAACTAGGACTCTTCCTTTTGTTAAAACATGCAAGAGAAATGATGAGCAGAGTGGCCTGCTTCAAAATTGGAATAAAACCCGACTCTTGTGCCACTGTAGATCAAGTCATACTCTGAAGACTTGTGATTTTTTTTTAAAGTTTATATTGATATAACTCTGTATTTGACAAACAGGTGTTCATACAATGTGGAGATTTACAGGACGCTTTCAGCTCTCTGCCTCCTCACTATTCACGTAACAGAGATTTAGTCTGGCCCCCAGTTTAGAAAAGTTAATGCCATTTTACTATAGCTACCTCTTACAGATCTTCCTCAAATTCCATTTTTCTGCCACATTTTTGTGGATGAGACAGGCCATTAGTCTGTCTACTCTAACTTTGAACCTTTCTCTACACAAGCTGATTGAAAACCCAGGTCCAGGGTTTTTTTTGAGGATTCTCTGAGCAGAAGGATGTGTCCCAAATGTATCCATTAGGCTGCTGGCACCAAGCAGAATGGGCCCCCATAAGCTCTGAGTACTCAAGTTGGACCTGAAAGCTCTGAGCTATGTAAAATCAGCTTTGTGCTTTGAGTAGGGAAGGGCTCTGCTTGGCCAGAAGATGGAGCTCTCTGCAGGCAGCTTGAACAGTACCTGCCTATTTTGCAGTATTTTACATCATGTTCTTACAACAGTGTTTGTGCTTAGAAGACTTTATTTTGGCTATGTTTGGGGGTCTTTTTCCACAATGCCTAAGAACTGATTGAGAGAGTGTAAAAAGAAAAAGAAGGTTTAATTTCATTTTTAATTTAGGGGGAAAAAATCCATCTAGAGTTTAGTTTGTGGTTTCCTGATACATAAAATTGCATGATGTTTCTGTACACTTTGTTAAACATTGCATTATATACAAATTGTTTTTCTTGCAGGTATGAAGCTTCATTGTTAATCATCCACTTGTTTGAAAAAGAGGGTATAATAAAAAGTACTTGTTTACACCCATGGGCACATGGAACAGATGTTCCTGTAGTCGAATCTGTATAAAACAGATGGAAGAAGAGTTCTGCAGATAAAATCTTTTAGCCATTGGTATTGCAGATCTTTACTGGAAAAATAAGCTTTGCGTACGGAAGAGGATTTTCCCCTTAAACTCTGCGCTGGTTTTCTTCATCACTCAGTTTTATATTTAAAACAACGGTTTGCTGTACATGTGAAGACAGTCTCTGTTGTCATAAACTTACATACTGCTTCTTCACCAGTTTATACCATTTCAGGATTTGATCATTCTTATGTAAAATTGTTCAGTTAGGAATGAATCATTTTGTTTCCATTTTATGAACTCTGTTCGTTTACAGTAACAGGTTCTCACTGTCTTTGTATTGTGTCCAAAGGATGGAAAATGCAACAGCAGTATGATACACCCCATTGTTGACTGAAGGAGGATGAAGCTGGTACAGGACTTTCTTAGTGGTATTTGAGGGTGGAATACATCTTTGGAAATTGATTTTTTTTCCGATCACTTAAATTTGTCTCCTCTTACTAGGATCAATGACTTCTCTACTTTTAGCAGCCTTCTCCTATCTCTGACTCATTAATGGCAATGAGTCTTGCTTTTGCTAATGCAGCTATATATCTTCAATGTGCCTGTTTCCAGTCTGAGGGAATGTCCAACGGATATTACAAACTGGGGAAATGCAGTTTCTGTATTACAGCTATGTGCTTCTTTGGGTTGAGCTTGCAATCCTAAGCTAGCATTGCTTTATTCTGTTCCCTATTCATCATCCAGGGAGAATTGCTTTGTTTCTACTTAGTTATGTCTAAGTCCTTTTTTTCCTAAATAACCAATTTTTTTCATGTCCAGTTACCTGAGCTTTTTCTCCAGATTTTGTTTTAACTCTCTACAATATGGAGAGAATCATGATTGCTAGGCTGTGCTCCCTTGTAATAGCTTTTATATTGTTCACACTAATCTCTAAAGCTACTGGATTCCTGAAGCATCATAATTACCGTCTCTAGAGGTGAAGTAGAGCTTATTGTTATGTTATGCTGTGCTGACATTTGAGTGTGTTAACATGACACTCCAGTGTGGGTGTTTTTTGTTCGTTTTTTAATATCTTTCTTTAATGTATAGCGGTACATCCCTAGTATTGACTGGGTGGACAAGTTAGCTCAAGTCACATGTTGTTTGCTTAGCCACTTCTTCTGCTTCCACTGTTCACACTCCCCATGCTCTACCCTTCACACACTGCTGATCTGCTGAGTCCTTAAAGGACTACCCAACTGCACACACTATTTTTGAGCTGTGATACTTTTTATATGAAAAAGGGAACACAGCCACAATTAAGATTTGCCTTGCTTCTGCTAAGCGTCTCTGGAAGTTCAGAATGGTGTCTGGTCCAGCTGGTCTGTCTGTCTGTCCTTTGCAATGTGTTAATAGTTGTGTACTGTGGTATTAAAATGTGGCTTACTCAGGGAATGGCTCAGAGAGTTGGGCAAAACTGAGGGGAAGGGAGTTGCACACAGTTTTTATTGTGCATGTCTTTTGATCACAGCTAATTTTGGTTATTAGGTAAGATAACCTATGCAATCATGGTATCTTTGATATAATATTTAACTGAGTGTTTTTCAATCAGCTTTTCAGATGCATGGCTCTTAAATTTTCTAATTATCTTGCAATGACCACAGCTGCGTTGTACAACAAATTGATATATTCACAAAAGTATCACAACAAAGAAAAAAGAAATTGGCCTAAGTGCTTTGGGTTTTGTTTTGTTTTAAATTGAACTGTATTGCTTCTTCCCCAGATTACTGGTAATCTGTCAGAGTAGCATCTTTACAGCTGCATTTGTGGGACTGTTGACAAACATTCAAAAACTACTCACAAATATTCAAAAATTGCTGTATAGTGCAGCTGAGGACATACATTCTTAAACAACCTTAAAAACACATGCACAAAAGAATTGTCACAGATGTACAGTAGTGGATCCAAACAACTACCAGTTCCTTATTGTGGATGTGAAAAGCCAAATAGTTGGAGAAATAGCACTATGCATATCCCTCACACCCAACTCTTCAATGTATGTTCCTATAGCGTTAGCAAGCTGGATCCATTACTGAAAAAAAAAAAGTAACGGGGATACCTTTTTGTGGATCAATCTAATACCTGAAATGCATGAGCGTTCAGAAAATCTTAGTGCTCCCGAGCTGGTACTAGCAAACGTTTGTTGTAACTTCCCACTGATGAAAACTGCTAGTTTAGATGAGAACTAGCTTTTCAAGCACTGTCTTGTTTGAAGCTGTTTTGAGCAAGAATTGCTTGCGATGTTAGTGGTTGGGAAGTTTCAGCATAGCTTTTTAGCACTGGCCTTGGAGTCCTAGATTTGTTTATTTGGAGAACAAGTATCTCTTAGAACACCGTAACACTTATGTATTTTGCTTTTCTTGCATTGATCCTGTCTGAGGTACCTCATCACTTTTTGCATCTGTCATACCAACACACAGAAGTTTGTTTTTTTTCCTTTTCTGTGCAAAATGCAAAGAATTTGCTTTTTTTTTTTTTTTTTAATTTAGTACCTCATCCTGGGAAATGCATGTCACAAACCAACTCCACCTTCACCTTCACCACCTGCCGCATTCTGCACCCTTCCGATGAACTCACACGAGTCACTCCAAGGTAAGGGTTTGGCCAAGAGTTCAGCTATGTCCGAGTTCCCCTGTGGAGGAAATGTAAAGCAATGGTGTAAGGAAAAGCATTAGCCATGTTGGTGGATTATAACAGACCTCCAAATTATTCCTCTCATTTCTAGTTCCTCCAACTTGATTTTGAGAGATGTATATAATGTTTTACAAAGGCAACCAAAATACCTTAAATTTTTGTATTCTGTAATTAAAAAATTGCAGAATAACTAAGCTGGCTTTCAGTGTCTGAAGCTGACTACTCTTGCACCCGAACTTACAGGCTTGTAGGAATGGTCATTGCTGCATTGACCAAAGTATGCATTTCCTGTCTCATCGAATAACAACGGAGGAGGGTGCCATCTGGGAAGGAGGAACTGGAATCTTTGGTACAGAAGGAAAAGGGAGGAGCAGGTGAAGCACTGTAGTAACAGATGCTTCAACAGTGTCCAGGAAGTACATGAGGATTGAAGGGAACATGACTTAATCAGAAACGCAGAACTGGCTACTCTGTTCCTTGGTGCAACTGTTTGAAATGAATTAATAGTACCTAGACTGAAACAAGTGAACTGGCTTCATAAGAGCAATTAGTGTGTATAGGCACAGCCTTTTGGAAGGTGAAGACTTGAGAACCAGAGAAGGTGAATGAATTTTGTACCTAAAGAGTGAACTTTCCTTCCTTAGCAAATCAGAAATCAGTTAAGTGTGTTCTTCTGTTTGAAAGGACAATCCCTTGCTGCTTTCTCTGTCCCTTTCAGCTCCTATGTGGGAGGGTACCATTGTGTAGGTACCCGTTCAGAGATGATGTATCTAGACTTACTTAGACAGCAGATGTGCACTGACTACCTAAGGAACGCATGAGAAGTAAGGATTTTAAATATGAGTACCTGCAAGGTGATAAATACATGGAAAGGAAATAGATGATGATGACATGTAACTTCTGTTTCTCTTTTGCAATGAAGCTAGTTAATCATGGCTTAGCTGACTTTTCTCTTCTCTGTCATCTTCTGTCTTCCTTTCCGTTCAACACTGTTACTTAAGAATTGCAGCCAGAAAAAGGATCTCTTTTATTCTTTTTATTGATGAATTGCTGTTAATCATGGTTATAGTAAACTCCTTGATTATACTGGTTACTAAATCTAACAAACCGTAATTGACAGCTACACTCAGTAAATGTTCAGGTGCCTCATTTATCCCAAAGTTTATCATTTGGGATTTATCATTAAGGAAGAAAGACCCAAATAAATAATGTGGATGTTTTCAGCAGACGTGGTAAGGAGGAGCTCCTTAAACTATAAATGATTCTTCACAGGTCATGTGAGGAGGACGAGGAAACTGCATTATGTCACGTTATGCTGAGAGGAGCTATAGGGCAGACACTATGACCCAGCGTGGCAGGGGGTGAGCAACGCTGCCAGCAGCGTGTGTGTTGGCAGGGTCATGTAGAAGGAACGCTAGTGTGTGTGTGGCACCAGCTAACCCAAAGAGCTTAGATATTTATCTACCTGATTGCATTTTAACCTAACCTTTAATCCAGGTTACGCTCTAACCTGACTAAATTTCATCTAAGTGAGGTGCTCATTTGTTTGTTTCTTTTCTAGATCTAAGTCAGAGACTGTCACTGGGCTCCGTTGCTGAGGCCAGTTTGCGTCTGTTTTTGTGGTTGTGTCTGGGCTGCCCTGCAATGCGATGGGGAAAATATTTCCCACTTAAAGCAATGCCCAAGCAAGCAAAGTGGCACCAGCATAACAACTGCTTTCTTGCGGGGATTATTTTTTTTATTGCACTGTAATGTATATCTGTGCTGACAAATTAGTGGAAATGCTAATCTAAGTATTTGTGTGACTGAAATATGGAGCTGGAAGGAATGAAGCTACTGGAATGATAAGCCATTAGTGTCCTAAAGTGTTTGTCTTATGACTAGGAAATTTTAAAAGCCTGGCAGCTAACACTCATGTTTGAGTTTCTAAAACATAAGTTCTCTTCCTCTTTCTTTTCCCTCCCTCATGCTTTTCAACCCTTCTGTACTTCTCTGTGTAGCCATACTTCTCTGAGATAGCCCACAGTGGCTGCCACCATAAACTCTAAGCTGTGAAGATGCAGCTTTCGTCCGTGGTAAAGAGAAGAATTGTGAACAAAGCCCTCCGTTCCACTCAGCTGTGCCCTCAGAGCGCGAGTGTGTGCGGCTACAGTGGCGGTGTGTTGCCTCCTTAGCTCTGCTATAACGAAACCTCCCCTGCCACTGATCTTGGGCCTGGCAAAATGAAGGGAATGTTATGAGACTGTAGTGCCTGTCTGCCACATGCATTGACAGCCAAAACCCACAAGGTGGTGCAAGAAGACAAATTTCAGGGCAGCTTAGCAAGGCTGATTTTCAAATAATGGCACGCAGTAGTTCTTTCAGACATGTGTTTCACTACCATTTATGTGCAGGAATATATAGGACTCCTCTTGTTTAATCACTGCTGTGGTGTAAAAAATCCTTCAGCAGTTGCACTTGCATTCTCTAGAGGTTAGTACAGTACCGAATAACTGCAGATCCTGCTGGTCAGATCCTGTTTAGCCATGGAGAGAAGACATGACTTAAAATGTCATAACATCAGGCTAATATTCCCTTTATTAAGGCGTGTCTTAAAGATGCTAAAATACTGTTGATTTTCAGGAGATCACTGGACTAGAGTTTGTAGTATTATCAAAACTCCTGTCAGCTGATCGCTAAATACCATTAGACTGATTTCTAAGATTGTCGAGACGTGGGGCTTGGAGCAAAAAATTCTGGGGTGTCTAAATTTACATTCACAGTAGCGTTGGCTTGACAGAGTTCATTAACTTAAGGAGTGAAGTGAGACTGCAAATTCCAGTCAAGATGTAACCTAGGCCCTTTTGCCTATATGGACAAAAAAGATGCAGTTCATTCATTGACCTGGGGCTTCTCTACATCTAGAAATCCAACCAAATTGTCCCACTGTAGCTATTTGATACATTTCCTGGTACAGAGAACCAACTTAAGATGAAGTTGTATGTTATGGCAGAGCCCATCCAACAGCTTGGCTCTGCTGAAAAGAGGAGATCCCACTCTTTTCCCTCATCCCTACACATAGCTGCTTAGTTTTTCCCCTCTCTTGCATTGGCATTGGTGCTTGTGTGACTCTGAGTGTCTTCTGCTTGCTAACCTGGCAAGATGAAGGGGAAGATTTCCTTCTGTCAGCAGTGGTGAGCTGTTAGGTCAGTGAACTCTGTTAGCATCAGTGTTGCATTGTTCATGACCCTTCAAATGCCATTGGAGAGATGAATCCATACCTATGCAACATTACTGTAGAATTCACTTTATGTATATGGGGCAAAAAAAAGCTACATTTCCTCATGGTTAGAAATACTTGGAAAGCTTTTTTTAAAGCTGCAGAGAGCCCTTGGGGTTCTCCCAGATGGACATGAATTTGGAGTGTTTTTCATTCCTTGTTTATGGAATAACAGAGTAAACTGTCTTATTCAGTGAGTGATGTTCCCTGGACTGCCATAATTTTTTAGTAGGGATTTTTCACAGGTAAACATGCAGTGACTAACCTGATCTGTAACTAACTTTTTAAGTGTTTCTGGCCCTGCAGTGCCAGAAACACTTAAAACCTCAGTATCCATGAGCTCTCTTACTGTGGCATAGAGCAATTGGCATGTCTCCCTTGTGCTAGTAATTCTTTGGAGATGGATGCTGAGTTACATCCATGTTCCTCTGCATGGCTGGCTTATGGGGAAAGGATAATGTTCCAGAATGAATGCTATTTGATATCCCTCAAGAAAACCCAAACCTTAATAACCAACAGTAGTGTGTTTAAAAAAAAATGTGATAAGATAGTAATAAGCATATTTATGTAATGCTTGTCATTTGTTCTAAATGTGTAGGTTATTCCCCATTTACATTTTCTCATCCACTGCCTGTATATAGCTTATTCTGAAAAGAAAGAACTAGAGTTGGTGGAAAGTTTAGCCTTGTTTCAAACTATAGAAATTATTGTTACACCGAGTTAACAGTAAAATGGCTCTTTGTCATGTTTGGTTGCTGCTGAGTTATTAATTACACATTGGCTGATTGATAGCCAAGAGCTTGATTCGTATTTTTTTGTTTTGATGATTGTTCCCACCACCGTTCATCTCCTTCAAAAGTCAGATCACCCGTCCTTTGCAAATTTAGCAAAACATAAGAAGGGAAGGAGCACTTGACCTTACAGAAGTGCCTGTTGGTGACAGTACCAATTCCCAGCAACTTTACTACAAATTCTGCTGGAGCAAATATGTTCCCTCACCTCCTTGCTGTTGGCCCTGTCATGACCCAGCATTACTAGAATGACTAGGTTCTATGTGCTCAGAATTGACACAAAAAAGCAAATCTGTCTGTCTTGTATTATTGGTCAAAGTGCCTCCCCCGCTTCCTTGTTTCATGGAAGCAACTGGGAGTTAGGATAGCCTGTAGATTGGGGAGGGGGGGGACAAACTGGAGCTGTTGATCACAAACCTGTTGATTTAATAGTTTACCAGTGTAAATGTGGTGTTGGGGGATGTATTAATCCCATGAGACTGGCTGGTGAAGTATACAAAGTGAAGAATTGCATTTGATGTTTTTGTACTTGCCATCACATTTGGGAGGACCTGGGAAATGGCAGTTTCCTGTGCAGCCTCAAAATGGATAAAATTTCATGCTCAAGGTTAAAAATCTTGCAGTAGGTTTTAGTACCCTAGTAGAGAAGTTAATTTGACTCCTTTGCTTTCAGCCTTAACGCAGCACCTACTCCAGCTTGTGGCAGCATTAGCAATTTGAAAGGCACCCCAGTGGCTACTCCCTGTACTCCTCGGCGTCTGAGTTTGGCCGAATCCTTCACCAACCTCCGGGAATCCACAACGACAATGAGCACGTCTCTGGGGCTGGTGTGGCTGTTAAAGGAAAGGGGCATCTCAGCAGCAGTGTACAATCCACAGAGCTGGGACAGAGCCAGCAAAGGCACCCTCCTGAATGCATATTCCCCTAAAATGGCAATCATTCCTTCCACTCCACCAAACTCACCTATGCAGACACCGTCGTCTTCTCCTCCATCTTTTGAATTCAAGTGCACCAGCCCACCTTATGACAACTTTTTGGCTTCGAAGCCTGCAAGCTCGATCTTGAAGGAGGTGAGGAATAAAAAGAACATCAGGAACAGTGAGAGTCAGACTGACGTGTCTGTTTCCAACCTTAATCTCGTGGACAAAGTCAAGAGGTTTGGCATTGCCAAAGTCGTGAGTTCAGGCCAAATGCCAGCTCCTCCTTTAACTGATGACCAGGGACCTCTCGCACAAGGACCAGTGAGGGTCCTTGTTCCTGGCGGCCTGGCACCAGACGGTCTCCCACTGGGCTGCCCTGCTGTGACAAGTGCCATCGGGGGGATCCAGTTGAACACAGGCATCCGAAGGAACCGGAGCTTCCCCACCATGGTGGGTTCCAGCATGCAGATGAAAGGCCCAACATCTCTCACTTCGGGAATCCTCATGGGAACCAAGCTCCCGAAGCAAACTAGCTTACGATGAAGGACTATTTTTACAGCTAGTCTTTTTAAATAAAAATACCAAGATTCTTTCTCCGATCTTCTTTCCCCTTTCCTCCTGCCCCTGGCCCTTCATTGCCTCTGGAGTTTGACAAATCAACTTTGTGCCTAATGGGAGAAATGTGTAAAATTTGTACAAAATGTGTAAATGTATACCAGATCTATTGTAACTAATTGGATTATTTTACTGTTCAATTAAGTGCAAAAGGCTCTACATTGTGATTGCTGTATTAAGGTTAACTTGCTAACCTTTTGAAAAGGTTTTTTTTAAGATGCACTGAAAAGCAAAAGAAAAACAACAAAAAAACTTGACTAGAAAAAGTGAATTCTGTAGCTAGCCTAACTTGACAGTTGAAGGCGCATGGGAAGGTTATTGAATGTGTTACGTGGGACCTCAGATTATATCACATGAAGCATGGGAGCATTTACGCTCTGTTACATACTAAAGAAAGCACTCAGTTTAGCATTTGGTCTTTTTAACTTTGCCTTTGTAGATGAGTTGAGCTGAGTTACTGGAGTGCCTGGCTGTTATGCCTGAATGGAAGACATTTCTTTTTCTGTTCTGTATTCCCGTCCTCCCCTTAGTATGATAAACTTGAACCAATATCATGTTGAAGTCAGCAGGGCTGCTGGGTACCTGGAACATTGACATATTTCCACCACTGCTGTTTCATTTGCACGAGTATATTCTGTGTGACTTTTTTTGTTTCGTTTTGTTTTTCAATGCTGCACTGGATTGTGGAGGGGAAGATGCTTTGCCGTGTGTTGCTGCCACTGAAACCCACTTTGCCAGTGCCCCCAAAGAAAACAGTTTTCACAACTGATGAGGTACATGTGGCAGCTGACTTCCTAGAAGTCAATGTTGCGGAACCCAGGGACAGGTAAGAGTGTCATGAAAGAACATGTAGCAAAAACAGTATTAGGAAGAGGTGTCCTTGAAACCTCAGCAGAGAGCCACAGAAACATTTAGTAACAGAATGGTACAAGCTGGGAAAGCAGCTGATGATCATATTGATCTACACTTTTTATGCATGTCAAGGACCATTTGTTAAGTGGCCTTGTAAACAAGGTGAGAATACTTCCTACCCTTTTCCTGGTTTTTTTTCTTTAAAGAAACTTTTTCCATCCAAAGTTTGACCTTAGCAGAGGTAGAAGTATGTGAAAATTTATTCCAGTATTAAAACAAAAACAAAAATAAACAAAAAAACCCAAAAACAACAAAAAAGAACACTCCCCAAACCAAACATAATCCCTGCCTCTTTCAGGAAGAAAACAAAAGACCTCACACAACGTTTGGTTACAGCCAGGAGATCTTAAGTTACATTGGAATCTTATTCTTGGTTTCTCCCAAATTTCTGCTATGTGCTTGAAAAAAATTGAAGTATTTTGGAACTGAAGCAGACGAGATGGAGCTTGTTTCTAGAGCACAGCTGAGACCTTAATTTTTTCTGGGGAGAGGGGAGCAAGCCAGGGTTGACATCTGCTTTCTTTTCCTTGCAGTTCTTGGGACGTTTAAAGCAAGCTCCCTGTTTGTTGTTACCATAATTACACTACATGTAGTTGCCGTGAATTGCCATTTGTACCAGACTGTTACTAAATCATTAGCACTGATAATTGCTTGTATAAATGAAACTGTCTTTTAGTCTTTGTGATGAGAGAGGGTTGGGGTTTTTTGAATGAAGTAGTTATTATGGTAGTGCTATGGACCCTAAGGATATTTTTGAGAAAGGAAAAAAAACCACATCAGTCAATTACTGCATGTGTTTGAAGACTTCTATTTATTCTATGAACTTAAAATGTTTTAGTAAAATGTCATCAGCTCTCTTGCTGTTGTATGTGTGCACTTATTGCAAGTAAATTTAAGTATCTTTTTATTTGAATGTATCTTAAAACAGTAGATAGAATAACCGTTGATTCTGAAAAATCATGGACTTAATGGACCATTTTATATACCCAGAGGAAGAAAGCAATACCACATGAGAACTTAAAATGTAGAAGTTAATCATGCAATTGGGAAGTATTATTTAGCCTTTAAATAAGCAGTAGGAGTTGTCCACTCACCAGAGAAAGCAATTGTAACACATCAGAAAGATGAAATTTAAATTTTCTTCACTAATATCAATAAAATAAAAGAAAAGTTGCCCTGTTGCGTATTTTTCAGCTTTTCCCTGTTTGGGGTTTTTTTTGTTGTTTTCTAAGGTGATGAATCTCCCAGCTAGGTCCCTTGCTTTCATCCCTCAATCAAAGCAAAACCAGAGGGCATCACCATGTTTGGTTTTTAAATTCTTAGAAGTAGTTAAAGAGTTTTGCGACTTTTAAGATTGTCAGAACTGGTGAAACTTACTCAGGTCAAAACAAAAAAAGATGGAAGTAGGTGCACTACTTTTTTTTTTTTCCTATCTGATTTCCAAGAGAACAGCTGGATGTGACATGGTCCCTGTATTTTGATTGAGAGAGGGGTGTGAACTCTCCTGTTTAATATGATGTAAAAACTGTGGTGACAAAATGTGAAAGTACAAAGATGAGTAAGGAGGAAACATCCTGTGCTTTCCAACAGAGACAGAAGTGAGGTCTGCTCTTAGGTGGTATCTTCCTTAGGGAGGGAACAGCCTCCTGATTAAATGTCCAGGTAATGTGAAACTTCAAAAAGCTGCACCCACCACGAGAGCCAAGCAATGGTAAAGGAGCTCGCTAGAGACTGGGGTAGTCAGGCAATAAACAATAGGAAGATTCCTTTAGGGAAAATGCAGCCTCATACGTTGAGGAGAGGGATGTGTGTATGCGAGGTGGAGAGGGAAAGAATAATATTTATACCACATACTTGCTGCAGAGAGAAAAACCAGACACAAAGATGCCAAAATACATTTTAGAGAACTGTCTTTAATATGACATTGTTCCATAAGACAGCTGTGGAAGAAGGTTGATGCCAAGTTAGGCTGTGCACATACAGATGTCATGTTGATGATAGAGGAGAAGATCCTTCTTGTCTGTCAGACTTTGAGCTTGATGAGAGCCTGGTGATCAGAAAGTTAACGGTTAACTGGGAGGGACTCTGTGAGGAGGAGCCCAGTGCCTCCAGCAGTGGCACTTGAGGACCAGCTGAATTGAATAAACACAACTCCAGCAAAGGGGGAGAGCTGAGTGGCCCTGAGGCTCTCTGATGAGTAGCAAATGACAAGGAAATCTGGAACTGTCACAGATGTGCAGAACAGAGAGTAAAGAAGCACCAAAGGGTACTTGTAGTGAGGCTTCTTAATGAAAGTTGATGCTTAAGGATGTAATTTGTTTAAAAAGAAAAGTTTTACTCAGATAACTGCATTTTGTTAGTGATAAGTACTGTGTCAGGATGCTTTGTGGCCCCTCTGAACCTGATCTGTTCTGCCCTCTTCTAAGTATGTATTTATGGTCAGAGGCATGAGCTGAAAAGGACTCCAGTTTATATTGGGGAGACTTCTGCAAACACAGAGTCCACTTGCATGCATCTTGTTGCAAGACTGTAGTGTTAAAAGACATGACCACTTTGAAGGAGATATATTTTTCTCCTATTGTAGTTAAAATAAGATTTGAATCATAAGTTGGACTAAATAACTAGTCCTTTTTTACAGGCTTATTATGTGTTTTATGTGGATATTGCAGTGAAAAAAGTCAGGAGCTTGTGGCACTGTTTGGTACCTTCCTGCCCCTCTAATATGAGGACCCAGCCACATGAGTCCAATTTCCGAATCCTTCCAGCTGTCCTGTTGGTCGGAAGCTTCAATCTCTGAGCTCATTGTGCGATGGGGGCGTAAGTGACAGTGATGTATCACTCAGGAAAGGCAAAAGAAATGAGTGTGTGGAAGCAAACAGGAAGGTAAAATGATGTGACAGCATCTAAAGAGTAGTAGTATGAGTAATGAAAATTAAGCTGAGCATAATGCAGTGCTCTGCACAGTTCTATACTTCTTGCAGAAACACTACCCACCTCCCGAGGTCTCACCTGGTTCTGGTGGGAACTGCTGGTTGCATGGGTGCTTTCCAGTGGTCCTTCAGGCCTCAAGTAAATTAACTGCAAGCTCTCACCAGCTGCAAAACAAATGCTTATTGATTCTGCATAAACTGTTGCCTTACCCTGGGTAGCACACTGTCCTCAATTGTACAAGATGTGTGTGTGTGGTAGGATTTATCCTGGCCTGGAGGTCCTTGCAGTATCTGCTGGCTGCACCACGCCACTCAGAGCAGGGCGCCCCAATGCTTTCATTGCCAGCACAGATCGCTTGGGAGCCTCTCACCCAAGAGCAGAGCTGCTCTGCCACAGCAGCTGCTGCAGTGCGGCGAAGGGCTGCTGCTTTCACTCCGATACAGGAAGGCGTGTAGCCAAGCAAAATAAGCCATAGGTCCCCAGCCTGGGTAGCCAGGCATCAGCCCTCATCTTTGACTATGTAAGAGCTTTTTGGTTCTGTTTCCCTGATGATAAACTGCTCTGACACAGGAGGCTGAAAAATCCTCTGTGGCACTGACAGCATTGCAATTCTCACAATTCCCTCCTTGCAGCAGCAGCCCTGCCTGTATGCAACCCTTGCCCGGTTGCTTGGCCACCTGAATCCCATCACTCAGATCACATAAGGGATCTGGCTGTCATTTACCCAGCCCTTGAAGCAGCTGTAACTTTCTGCTGAGCTGCATGGGGTACTGCTCTGCTGTGGCTGACAAGGTCCTGGCTGAGTCTAGTGTAACATATGAACTATAGAAAGCAGACTTATTCAACACGCTCTTTTCAAACTGCATCTTTTCTCCTTCCAAAATTAACAGATTTTTTTTAACCCTAAACCATCCTTGCTAGTGTGCATGGCTGTTCCTCCAGTGACCTAAATCTTTGGGTTTGGAAAGAATGGTGTTTGCTGTTTGTGCTGTACTGGCATTTCCTGATGTTTTTGAAAGTTTTGGAAGTATCCTGAAGTTTTTGAGGTTTTGAAAGTATCCAGAAGGATGCATGCTTTTGTTCACCTTTTTTTTTTTTTTTTTTTTTTTTTTTTTTTTTTTTTTTTTTTTGGAGCTATGCATCTTCTGTGCCAGTTAAGTGAATAATAAATGAGTGGATGTGGTTATATTCATTTTTAAGCTATCATGTCTCAAAGCGAATTGTAAATCCAATCTTCCCAAAGGCCTGGAACCCTACGAAAACTTGTATTTAAATATGCACGAAAATTTGGAGGACTAGTATTCACTGGAGGGCCTACAGAACTGGGCTTCCACGTTGCATTCCTGGGAAAGGATGTCTCGGACAAAACACCCATGTTGACAAAGAAGGCCATAGAGAAACCAAAGAGGGAAGAAGTGGAGTCCACTGATGTCAAGGGAAAGGGAGGCTGAGTCAGGCTTAACACACCAGGATACACAAGGAGCAACTGCAAATTGTCCATGGAGGTCTGCCAAGGCAGGACAGGCTCTGGGAGATGCATCCCCCTAGTGATTCTAGTGGGGTTTGGAGAAAATAGGTTACATCAGCACACCCTGTCCAGCCCCTCATTTCTGCTTCTGGAAGCAGTACTGGTATCCGGAGAGTTTCTTAGTTTCCCCTTGAGGACAGTAAATCACATCACTAGGTAACCCAGGCTACATAAGACATCCAGAAACTGAGCTCTCTGTTCAAAGCACTGAGACAATTTCAAAGCAGAATGAAACTACTGCCTTAAACCAAGCACCGCAAGGCAAAATGGCTGATAAACTGTTGCTTCTGCTCCATCCTTGCAATATCCAAGTATCTTAAAAGCTGTACTGCATACATCTTTGCCATATGGCAGTGAGGAATGTGGTTATCCACCTGGACAGCTGGGCTGAGGGTAAGAGGGGGGCGAGGGGCTGAGAATCGCGAATCTTCAGCTCTGGCTGTGGTCATGGGGGATGTTTCTGGAGAGCCCAGACCATCAGCTCATTCCTATGAATCTCTTTCCCCCTTTCTTTTCCATATGTCCAAAGCATTGGATGGCACCACTGTATAATGCTGCAGCGCACAGGGATTTAACAGTTGCCCCCACCTTCCTGAATACATTTATTAGCAGCTTTCCTTATCGGATTGAAAAATCCAGCAAAGTCTGTGAAATGTGCCCTATGTTCCTCTGGTACAGGCAGGACCTAATGCCGGTAGCCCTCGTTCTTGCTGGAGAATTTGCATTGCTCAGCCATGCTATGACATCTCATGGGGCTCTGTTCATAGCCGCTTTAATTTGGTTAACCAGCTAAATGAACACATGGAATAGCAGGAGGGTAATGAAAGACCTCAAAGTTATCGGTGTTTAGCAACCTCCTCTGCTGTTGCTGTAGGCAGTAGGCTTTTATGTATGTAAGGATGGCAGATATTCAAGAAACAGACAATGTCTGTATTTAAAAGATTATAGAGATTTTTGTCCCTCCGAAATAGGCTTCAAGCTGTGCCGAATCCAACTGTTGTTCAATTGATGCAGGCATTTGAGAAAGATTAGAGCTTTAACAAGCCGATGACTGGGGGTTTTTTTCTTTAAGAGAATTTTAATGAACTCAGGGGAGGAGAGACAAAAATCAACCTCCTCCCCCCCCCCCAAAAAAAAGCCCTTTGTATTTTTGCGAGGACATTGTAGCATTCGCAATTTGTCTGACTTGCAAATTCCTCCACTGGGCAGCAGAGAGGGACTGCCCAGTTTGGGCTCGGCACAGGCACAGAGGCAGAGCTGCAGCTGTGAACATCTGGCTACAGCGTGTGTCCCTGGCTCAGCCGCAGCTGCTTCAGCCGCTGCATGCAACGGCGACTTTCCTGGCTGCGGTGCGCAGCGAGGGTGCAGGCGACACAGCCAAGCGGGGGAGAGCAGAGCGGGGTTCACACACACTCCTGCAAAGTGGCCAACATCCCTGCGAGGGGAGACTGCAGCACCACGGGAGGGCAGAAGGGGAGGCAAATTCACCTTGCAAAAATAGTGGCAGCTCCAGCTCCTTCTAGTATCCGAGTGCTGGGCTCAGTCATCCAAATACTGCTTTTTTACTACTTTTTTGTTTAAAGTGTATGAAACGCCAAGGCAGATGAGACCATGTAGGGGCAGGTGCAGTGACATAGCTGAGATTTCTCTTATGGCCCACCCCAGCTCCGAGGGAGACTCGCTCCTTCCCATGGCCTGAGCGCCCCTTGCTTTCTGGGATCCGGCTGGCTGCCTGCCTGGATTTCCCCTCTGTCCCACAGGGAACATTTACCGCTTCCAGCCTCCCTCTGTGGCTGCTGCATGCAGAGCCCTGCCAGAGCACAGCCACAGCCTCTCCCATGTGACATTTCATGGAGTTTCTGGGAAGCTTCTCCATTCACGGAGGTTTACGCAGCACCTGTTTTGAAATTAAATTAATAAAGCTGGAGCAGAATTAATTGAATCAAGCCCATAGAGAGAACAATGCAAAAAAGTATTGATTTGCCATTTTGCTAGTGTTAATTTAGCCCCTACAAACGTACTTCCATAGGGACGCGTTTGAGCGAGGCTCAATAAAGTATGTCGGGAAGTTGGCAACGTTAGTAAACTCACCTCCCAGACAAGCGCGGGGAGGCTGTGTGACTGCCAGCGCAGCGCATGGTGAAACCACAGCACTTCTCAGCCCAAAGCCTTCACGGGACTCAGGGAGCACAACATACCACAGCTGCAGGCGCTCCATTTCTGAAGCTGACACCTCCTTTGGGTTAAAATAGAGCAGCCTGGGGGTGGTATTCCTTAATGGCCCGATGAGCATTACAGCTACCAGGGCTGATGGAGTTTCACAGATTTGCTGACCCCCCCCCCCCCCCCTTTTACCTCCAGCCAGCACCTCCAGCAGCCGGAAGCTGAACGGTGCCTTGGCAGCTTTTACAGCCTTTCTGCATCTTGAGAATGTCTTCTGCACCCAGAGGGGTGACTGATTTTTAGGAGCAGGAGGATTTCACAAAGTCACTTACAGCCTGCTCCTCCCTGCCTCCAGGAACAGTGTTATTTTGTAATGGGACAATTCCGTGTATTTCGATGATTCCTGCTATTGCCCCCAAACTGTTGCTCCTGTGAGTGAGAATGAGGAAGACGTTCCCTGCACTGAAGGTACTGCTGAACCTCCTAGTCTGCATCTCAGCAACGTCTCAAAGATCGTGTGTTAGTTCTGAGCAGGGTTATAAGTAGCAAAGAGGGAATCAGGGCAGATTTTAGGCCTGTAGATCCAAAATTGCAAACCTGAACCTCTCCCTGCCCCACATGCCCACTCCCTGAAGCTGCCGCATCTGAGCAGGCGCTTTGATTTTGCAGCTTTGCATTGCCTTGGGGTGCACCTCCATGCAGGTTTATCAGGGCCAGGCACTGCAAAACCTGCCCAGGTGAGGTTTTCTGCTAGAAGACTCAGAGACAGGTTGATCCAAGAGGCACGTCCACACGCAGGTTACGGAGACTGGCAGCTTCAGGCTGTCTGCAAAATGCGCTTACATTTTGACAGTTTATTTCAAAGTCCGGTCAGAAGGGGGCCCCTGTTTGCCAGTACCGACTGGCTAAAGCCCGGACACGGGAAAAACATCCAAATGAAATGACCACCTCTGCCAGCAGGGATGCAGATGCAGAAATACAGCTGAGCACTCACTGCCAGGATCTTAGGGGGCTCCTGGGGAGAAGCATAACCATGGCTGGGTGCTCTGGGCTTTCATCTGGGATGGGGCAGCTCTCTCAAACATACTTCTGTTTTTAATACAGCAAATGTCATACGCAAGAGCCAAAAGGAGGGCTGACCGCTACCGAGCTGTGTTGCAGAGAGGGTGAAAGATTTGGCCAGAACCATCAGGGAAGATGATGGCAAAGACTGGACTGAAGACTCCTAAATCTTAATCCCTGTGTTTCAGGTGGTGATGACTCTCTCTTAGGGGGAAATAATAAAGCTCTGCCTTGCTGCTAATACACGCGTGGGCTGTGAATGATCCTCACTGAACCGTGGACGGAGGCTACAACATGGGAATGTAGGTACATCACAGCACTCTTAAATGCTCTATTTCCACAGCTCCAGGGAGTCCCACTCATTTCACAGTGTGCATTCGCTGAGGTATTTGGCTTTCTTAGAACAAGTAGTGTAAGGCCTGTTTTGATCATACAGACTAATTTGGGTAAATTCAGTGAAAGAGAAGTAGTGTTTTTTATCATAGTCTCTTATGAAGACTTTAATAAGTAAGAAGTTATTAAATTCAGTATGTTGTAAATCCTCATTTGGATTCCAGGTGAATCACTGCAAGTTGCTTTATTCCCTTTGCCTATTTTACAGCGCTGGCACAGCTTAAATATTAAAAGTGGCATGCACAGTGGCTGAAAAAAACCAAAAAAATTAGACCAGGTTGTGTCTGACGCTCTCCAGCATCCAGGAAACACGGCAAATGTGATTACATGCAAATGTCACACTGTCAGTGGGTTGGCAAAGAAAATAGTGCTCTGTCTTAATCACTTTCAAACCCAGACAAGCTTTGCTTGCAATGGCATGATAGGAAGAAAGTAGCTTTCACGAAAAAACATTTTCTTCCAAAATTGCCGTTTTCAAGATTTAAAATGAGCAAATGTTTGGTCAAAAGCAACATTAGTGGATGCTTAGCAGGGGTTGGGGTGTTATTTTGTACATGGGAAAGGTGCCTGGGAAGTGATTTACCTGTTGGCAGTACAGAATGGCCCAACTCTGTTAACTTCCCGCAAGCTGCTCTGGGGACCCAGCCTTCACCCCTGTGGCAGGAGTTTTGCACTGCCAAAGACAGGGCCGTGGGGCTCTTCTTACCCGAAAGCCTCGTGTGAAGTGCGGTGATGAAGCAAGGCTTGTGCACGCAGCGGGAACAGGGAGATCCCTCCGTTGTGGCAGAGGGGCTTGTGAAAGCCCCCAAAATGGTCAGCTGGCTGCATGCGGGACCCTTCACGTTCATGGGCATCTTGGGTGACTTTCAGAAGAGACGAATAGGAGGAAAAGATGTGTTACTGCCTTTGCCGCTCCACTCTACCACCTGCAGGGAATGAGAGGGAGAATAAAACCACAGGTTTTTTCCTAATGTTGACATTCTCCAGTAATGACCTTAGATTAATAACCCCCCCCCCCCATATTACATTCTTTGAAGAAACAGACCAAGGATAGAAACATTTTTTAGTGTTGCTTAAACACTCCTGTCATTAAGTTAATAAAAAGTAAAATATTAGCCTAGTTTTCCCCCCAAGTTGCTTTAAAAAAAACCCACCACTTTGGTGGGAAGTGTTTTAATGTATGCACTAGTTTGTGTTTTCCTTTTTTTAAAAAATATTTAATTGGTTTTAATCTCCTGTTTGAAAGTGTTGGGAAAAAAATGGGAGTTTTGAACTGTTCTCCCATGGGCAATAATCAAAAGTAAGGAGAGCATTCAGGTATTTACAGGCTCATTATATTTGGAAAGGAACTGAGAAAAGCCAGAATAGGCGGCTTGGAAGGTGGTTGACTGGAAGGAGCTTAAGATGAAGAAAAATTCATACAGAAGAGCAGTTGCACTGGTTTTGCAAGATGAGAGACCCCAAAAGAGAGATTTGATATTACTAAACAAGAAAATTCTCTATTACCATTTGTTGAAGTATTTGTCGCATTGCAAATTTTTACAATGCTGTCTGCTGGTGGTGCCTCAGCTGGTGTTAGGAACAACTCCCCAGAATGTCTTGATTGGTTTTGCTGTGCTCAGCAGTTGGCATAACTGTTTTGTTTTCCAGCCTTCTTGGTTTTGGTAGAATTTTGCTTTAGTCTAATTGTTTTCTATCATTTTCTGTACATTGTTTTTTCTACTAACTGCTGTAGAAATAGCTACTGAGATATTGTGTTCTCTCTTTCCTTTGGCAAGCACATGCTTTTCAGAACATGAAGATGTTAAGCCCCTCTTACTAATTCACACATTTAGGAGAAATTCTGTGAATCAAAATCACCTTTTTTTAATCCAGGGAATTCCTTAGCCATGAGAAGCAGCTGCTGGGGTAAAGGAGGAGAGTGCATATAAAACTTCTCCAGCAGGCAAGAGCAACTGCAAGAGGGCTCACGGACAGCATCTCCCTGGGCTCTGCTGGCTTTGCACCTGGCTGAGGACAAGCACAGATTACTCTCTGGCTGTGAGTGTGGAGCTCTCTGCCCAGCTTTTTGTCAGGAAAGAGATGTTGCCCTCCTTCCCCCCACCACACAGGTGGGACACAGCTAACCCAGGCTGCCTCTGTGAGACCTGGGAGCAACTGTTTCCTGTGACTACTCTACTCCAGTGCCTCCTCCCCATCCCTTGCAATCAGCTTTTGCTGTTTTAATGAAGTTTTCCTCACCCCCCCCCCCCCCCACAAAGGAAGGTTCAACTCACCGCAAGGCAAGGAATGTTCTATTTATTCCATGATTTGTAGCTGTGAGCAGAATTTTCACATTTAGTTCACAATATAAAATAAATAAGTCAAGAAGGTGAAATATATTGTTATGCTGCTTCTTTTAGTTTTAACACTATTAACTACAAACTTGTGGGTTTGGTATGTAGCTCAGTCCTTTACAAATGGGGTTACCATGAAGACAGTTGGCTTTCTCTGGCAATATTGTGCTACTGTATTTATATTTGGATAAGTTCTCCTTAGAGTTCACAACTACCATGACTATTACAAGATTTCTTTATAAAGGGGCTCAGTCATCTGACTACTTAACACATGGAATATATTTACATTGCAGAATGAAGGCATTTTCCTGCCTCTCTTTATTGTAAGACACCCAGCAATGTGCGGTGGCAGGACAAGAAGGGATAAGTGAAATTATTTTAATACAATATCAGTGTATGAGAAACCACAGAAGAAAGAAAACATTTTCTGGAAAATTCTGCATATGTATATATTGCATTGTATAGTCTTACAGACAAATTTACATCAAGTACATAATATTTCAAAACACTGATTTAAAGAGGACAACAAATTAATTTCTCCTTCTGTAAAGACATGGGAGTGTGATTTTTTTTCCCCTGTTGCTGTAGTTTGCATTTCTTTAGGAGGAGTACTCGTATTCTTCAGCACTGCGGCGTCCAAAATCCATCCAGCCCATGTAGTCTCTGTCATTTATCCTATGTGTAGGATCAATGCTCTGTACCCTGTTTCCCATAACTGAGAGCCTTCCAGTGGGACCTAAAGAAGAAGAGATGGGGAGAGGAGCAAATAATTGGACATGTTTTTCAGGTTCATCCATTTTCTGATCTGTTTTGTATTTGTTACAGATGTTGGCATGCAATAGTCGAAACCACTTGACTTACACAGACCACATAACAGTACTGTCACATCGCTGGGGAAAATGTCATAGAAACATTATAAGAAAAGTCCTGAAAGTGATTGTTTTCTTTATGTGAAATGGAAAATGGACCAAGCAGAGATTTGTTTCTGGCATGTATCATTTCTGAACTGAAAACAGTGCAGAGAACTTGCAGCATCTTTCTGTTACTGCAGGGAGCGTCCTGCAGTAGTAAAGAAAGTAGCAGCAGGAGCTGCACTGCTGGTCTTCTCTACAGCTCCCTGGAGGGGAGCACTGTCTCCCTGTCTGCTCCAGGCTGCTGGGGAGGAACGTGGGTGCATTTCTCCTTGTTTCCTTCTCTCTGCTACCTCACTAGAAAGATGAAGAAAGTCCAGACTTTCTTGCTCTTGCTACAAGATCACACCCCTGTTTGCTAGTAATGGGAGGAATGTTCCAGAGTGAAAATAACTCTGCTTGAGAGCAGACTCAGGTCTGAGTCAGGACTCCTCCACAAAGCCCCGTCTTACCTGAAGAGCAGTAAATACGAGCACAGGAGCTCCTATAAGGCAACTTTAGTACAAGTGGGGTAGTTAGGAATCCCAGATTTTGCAGAGAAGTGGGGACAGTCTTGAAACTGAGAAGGTTGTGGCTGGAATTTACAGCTAGAGATGCTGTTGCTGACTGACATCCCCACACGTGGCTTACTGTATCAGTGAAACTTCCATTACCTATCTACAGGTTGTGCAACTTCTCTCACAGCAGTGTTGGATGCTGATCTTCAATCTTGCCTTAGTCTGTTATTCTTGTTTAGGGCACCAAGGAGATGCAAGACCCAAATTATTTGCAAGGGGGATTTATACTTCAAAAAAGAAAAGTCATGTTCCATCTTGATATCATCACATTATGTAACTAAAAATGGGGGGAAAGGTTACTTTTCTCTGTGCTCCTGTAAAACTGTGAAAATTAACATATGCCAACAATTAAGATAAGCTTAAGTCCTGAGTGAGGAAGAGGAACAGGTTCAAGAGATTAGGAATATTTAATTCAGACCAAGGCTTGAAAGGTACTTAAACTGATCAAAAAGGAAAAAAAAAGCCCAGGCCGAAGGCCACAAATCCAAATCCATACAGTTGTCTTGCTTACACTTTCTTATGTTTTGAAGGAGTCTGTGCTGACTCTGTGCTTTTATATTTCAAAGGTTTTGTCATAAAATGATTTCTAATGAAGATAATTCATTTAAAAAAATGAACAAACCCACACTGCTTTCTTGGTGGCTGCAGAGGGATAGGAGAGTAAAAAGTAAGTGGCATAAAACTGAAACTGCAATGTTTTAGATATTTAAAAAAAGGCAAAAAATATCTCTATGAAAGAACATTTGTCTACCATTAAGCCTTCAAAAGCCAGGAAATTCACATACATAATTTAGAATACGTAATTAAAGTTTATGAGAATGGCTTCTTGGCACTATAGTCGGCTGTGCTAGGACAGAGCAAAACCATCACTCAGATGTTGGTATTTAAGAGGCTTCTGAGCCTGCAGTGACCTGTGGGCTGTAACAGCTCCCCTGGTGCCATTATGGTCTGGCTTGGCAAGGGCTCCTCAGAGGATACTAAATGTGTGCATTGCTGACTTGACAGCTACTATGTCTCATCTACATGGTGCCAGATTCATGCTGTAAAGCCTGCAGATGAAGTTAATTGAAAGCTAGGGGTCATACACAACAAAATGAATTCCTTAACAGCACCTTAATTATCTTTCCTCAAATCACTGAAGAAGGCATGTTGATTCTGCTGTATCCACAGAAGACAAACAATTTCAAAGTTGTAGCAGTTGGGCAAAGATGCTTCCGTATAACCTTAATGTCTTGAGAGAATTTAACTCTCACTGTTATCACTGGAAATATTGGCTAAAATCAGCCTTTCTATTAATCACAAAGCCAAATATCATCACTGATAACTGTGAACACTAGCAAATGTTCTCTCTTTTCCCCCCTCAATGAAAATTTCTAGTGCGTATTATGATTTGGACAGGGGGTCAAAAGTGACTAATATAACAGACAGGTCTTACAGAGATTTCTAAAGTGTTGCTGAGAGGCTTTGTGCTAAATGGGAACATAACAATGTTTTGATTGTAACACAGTTGACAGGACACTATATGCATTGTTATAAGTTAAATATATACTTCTTTGTCCCTATGACTCTTGTCTCTTCTCTACTAGCAAGTTTATTTGCAAGTCAGAATCCAACTAGCTTAGCAGTGTCACAAGAATCCCATCATTTGCTAACAGCATCTTTGTAGGCTTAATTATATATATCTACAAACATGAATGCAAGAAATTCTCCCTTACATAATACTTAGAAAAATATCCAAAATGGCTTTTTTACTTCATCCATTTAAGCTATTTGGAAATGTCAGCCAGAAATTTAAGAGGCCACATAAACTAGAATAAGGAGTTCAATTTCCATGTAGATGAGTGACAATGACTATGCTGGAGAAAGGTGATGAAGATTCTGCTTTGCAGACTCCTGTAAAAAGATTCTTATTCAGTAACACCTTTAACTATAGCACCAAATTTTAGAACTTTGTATCTGAATTGCCTTTCTATTAGTAGAGGTGAACTGCTAAAATGAGTTCCTTAACAGACATGGTTAGAATTGCTAACATGAGATGAAGTCTCTCAGAATACAAAGTGATTCTTTCTCAGTTTCTAATTTGATCATGCCCTATGTATATAAATGAGTGTGTATGCCAGCACACATAAGTATAAAATGCATGCAACATCTCTTAACTGCAGACCTCCTTCAAAAATAAAAAAGGGATTCTGCCTAGTGCAGGGATCAGCACTGAGGCTATCAGGAGGGGAGGATGAAATGAACTGCACAAAGTAACGTGGAGAGACAGGAGAGGAGAAAGCCATTGCTTATATAAAGTGAACTTCATCCTAAACACAGTCTGGGTCTGTGAGTGCAGTAACTGTGTCCATATGGATACAATGTCCATATATCCAGGTCATCATAATTACTACCTCACCCTTCAGCCTTCTATGCTTCTAGTATGTCCTTTTTCCCTGCAAGACCAGGGATAGACCAGACCGAAGCTATAGCAAGTAAACAAGATTTGTGTAACTCCACAAGTGGTGTGGTGGCTTTTGCTGAGGTTGGCAGCCATCTTTCTCCCATGGAGTCCACAGCTATTAGGCTGCCCACAGTGCTACTCTATTCAGATACAAAGCTATACACAGATCAGTTGCTTCAAATGGGAAAATGTCTTTTTGGGGGGAGTTTCAATGGGGAACTATATGCAACAATTCTGATCCATCATCTCTAATAGCACAGACAGCATATGTTTGTGTGTATGTAAAATATATACTTATATATATGTAAAATACATACTTATTATACAGCTTTATTCTTTCCCTAGCTAGCTCATGTATGTAATACAGTTTCTTCCTTAAATAACTAATACATCACACGGTAAAAATCAAGCCCTCAAATTCCACTGTTCTTATTTTTTTCTCCTGTTACAAATGCAGTGCCATGGAGGCTTTTAAGTAATTGCAAGATTCTGTTGTACTCCCAGGTGGCCTGGGACTCAAAACCTCATAGGAATTGGCACATTTTGAAGCAACATGCTTTTATTTACCACTGCTTTTAGCCATTGTGTTCATGAATGCAAGTCCTGATCTTTCAAAAACTTGCACACTTTTGTAACCTCCTCCGGGAACAACTACACGGAAAGTCCAATACTCAGAAGATTTCCCTGCTGTGGATATTTCTAGCCGAGGTAAAATCAGCCATTTGGTCTGTATTTAGCCACAAAAAAGCTTTCCCACTCTCCTAACTTAAAAAAGGGAGGGAGGTCAATTATATGAAAAAGTTTCAATAAAATGCAATTACTAGATTTTGGGTGAGATAAAAATATGATGCAAAACATACCAAAACAATTATAAGGCTGTGAAAATAATAAGAAAAAAAAGAACCTGACAGGTAGGTTAAGTTTTCCTGTTACCTGTACCCAGCCCTCAGTCAGTGGATGCTATGTACAAATCTTTTTGGCAGAGTTTTACAACAACAGAGAATGAGAATGCTCTCTACTTCAGGAATAACTAGGCAAAATCTACATCGTATCTTCTGTAGTAATTCATGCTAGATGATGACAGGGTTCCCTTAACATCTAGATATCTCTGAATAAAACTCCACTGACACAGAAGCAGCACAGGAAGGAGGATATTACCAGTACCTTTTCTGGCTTGCTGGAGATACTTGGCCAGCAAAGCACCGATGTTAGCTCTTTGGTCGATGCTTCCATCCAGCCGTGGGACAGGTTTCAGCAGGCCAGTGGATGAAGGGGTGCGGACGTGTCGGTGATGTTCTGTCAAGCTCTGCTCAAGCTCAGCAGCCAGTGGATTTCCATTGTGCAAGCCCGTAGTCTGCTGTCCGAAAGAGCTTGCCGAGAGCACAGCAAGGAACATGCAGATGCATATACCACCGTACATTGCTGAAGAGAAAAGGCACCAAGGGTTAGAATGACCACATATGCTACATTTTACGTTATTCTCACCTTCATCATTCTTTGAAGGTGATGGTTTCTGAGCAAACTGAGGAGTTTGTTTGTTTGTTGGATTTTTAAGAGGGATAACTGTGGGATCAGTGTTAAGCTGGAAAACACGTACATGAATAGTTAAATATCCCTGGGAAAGGGGCAGACACATCTGTGGGCTGTTAGGCGACACAGAAAGGGATAAAACCAATTCACTGTGCTATATGCTATGTCTCCTCAATCTACTCAATTCTTACTTGCTTTTCTTTTTTTTGGAAGCTACGTTTCACTAAAACATAAGAGACACACATCCAGCTCTGAGGAAAATCCCAGGATTAGAACACACCAGGATTTTGCTGTTGTGTTAAAATCTGCCGTTATGGCAAATACTCAATTTTGAAAAGTTTTACAAAGAGTCTTTATTTCAAGCAACCCTTCTTTGGCTTGAACTTCAGTGTTCAAGTGGCTTTATGTTGTCATACAATGAGGAGGAAAGCTCCCATGGGAGGAAAAAACAAAATCTATCAAGCCCCCAGTCATTCAATCTCACAGTTGAGGTGGTAAAATCTGTTCAGGAGTAAGAAATAATGTGCAGTGTAACAATATTCTTCCTGATATAAAACAGAATTCAGGAGTAATGAATATTTTTTGCTGCTTCCTTAAAGAAACAAATATTAGAAAAAACGATGTCATTTCACTAGATTATTTGATTATATAAGCTGAAACAGGTTTTTCTTCCGGAAACATAAAAATTGCTCTCAGTTAATAAGAGAAACAAGGTACCTAATATTTAATGCTCTAAGATTACTTTCCATTTATACATATACATGAATTACCTGCATGGAAGTTTGTGAATCATTTAAGTTTTTGAACAGTACACTGAATAACAATCTTGCAATTTTAAAGAAGGGAAAACGAAGTTCACTCGCCCGCCGCACACACTAGACCGAAAATACTTGCAATGCGGAAAATGCGACCTTTTGGTAAGGCAGCAGACGAACGAAGAAATGCCGAAGCGCCGCTCCAGCTAAAAGGCAGTTTAAGTCCTCTCCACCCCTCCACCACCACCCCGGACCTGAACTCCTCTCCTTCAGCAAACCGGGATGTCCTCACAGCCGCTGCCCCAGTAAGTCGGAGAAAGCCCGGTTTGGCGCCCGCCACCGCAACGGCGGCGCCTGAGGCGGCGGGGGGTCCCGGCGCTCCTACCTGCCCGCTACGCCGCCGAGGCCAGACCCGAGGAGCGAGGCCGTGTGCGCCCAGGCTCAGCAGTCCGGCCCGTTTCTGCCGCCGGCTCTTAAATAGCGGCGGCGGCGGCGCCTGTTTGCACAGCTCTGACGCACCCGCCGCCCCGGGCCGGGCCCCGTCACGGGGGGGAGCGGAGCGCCCCCTCCCCCTCCCCGGCGACGGTTGGCGCCGTTGCGCGGCGGTGGGAGCATCGGCCGCTCGCCGGGCTTTAGCTGTCCCGACCGGGCGCGTTGGCTCTCAGCCCTCGCCGAGGTGAAGCTGCCTGGAAAGAAGAGCCTGGAAAGCCAGGCTGCCTGGCGGCCGGACGTGTGAAAAATACACCCAACCCAAGGGATTCCCCCCCCCCCCCCCCCCGCTCCCTCCCTCAGCCCAAACGCCGCGGCCGGAGGCTGCTGGTGGCGGCTCCTGCGCGGCCAGCTGGGGTCGGGGCGGGAGGGGGCGGCTGGTGTCCACCCTGAGCGCCGCGGCGTTTATTTTGGGGGAAAGGTTCGAGCTCTTCTTGGAGCCCAGGGCTGTGAAGCGGGCTTTGAGCTGAGCCCAGGGGATCCTCCCGCTCCCCACGGCCGCCGCCGCCCCGGGGACCTCCCCGCCCGCCCGGGGAGAGGCGGCCGTCTTTTTCTTTCTAAAAGCAACCGAGCCCCGAGGTGGGAAGAGCAACACCCCGCGCCGACCCTCCCCCCCCCCCCCGGGACATCTCCCCTTGCCCACAGCGGGGGCTCCTGCCCCCCCACCCCGTCCCGCAGCGATGCCCGCCAGCCCTGCAAACTGCCGAGGGGCCTCGGCCGCCCCGCTCTCTCCCTGCCGCCTTCGGCTGAGGCGAGGAAACTGTCCCCCGCCCAGCGCAGCCCGGCAGGGCCGGGCTGGGTAACGGCAGCAGCGGCCACCCCGCCGCCCGCTAACCCCCCGCAGCGCCGCCCGGGGCCGCCCCCGCCGCCGGGGCCGAGGGGGCTGAGGGGCGCCGCCGGGAGTGCTGTTCCTGCAGCGGCCTGCGGGGAGCGCCCCAGCGCCGGTGCCCGCCGTGCGCGAGAGGGGTAAATCCACGGAAGACGGAGAGATCCGGAGGCAGGAAGCAGCCGCGCAGCGGGCAGCGGGCAGCCGAGCCCGCCTCCGTCTCTTGCCGGCCCCAGGGCGCCGGGAAGGGCCGCGGAGCCGCTCTCGGGGGCAGCTCCCTCGCCCCCCAGGCCCCGTCCCCACCCAGACCTGACCCCGCGGCTCCCCGTGTCGCCCGGGTCCCCGCCTGGGGCACGGGGTGTGGGGAGCGCAGCCGCTGACACTGCCGGCCCAGCCTGGAGCACTGCCGGCCTGAGAGGGGTGTTGTGGCCTAGCCTTGGTGGGGAGAGTAGCAGGGCGATGGGGGCGGTGGTGGGACCGGGGCGATGGGGATGATGGTGGGACTGGGAGTGTGGGATGGGGGGGTGATGGAGATGGGGGTGGACGAGGGGGATGGGGATGGTGGTGGGACAGGGATGATCAGGATGGGGATGGGTGGGAGGTGACGGGGATGGTGGTGGGACTGGGAGTGATGAGGTGGTGTGGGATGAGGGGGTGATGGGGATGGTGGTGCACATTCTTTCTCACTGTGTTTGAACCTCTAACCAGGGTATTTGTCACTGAACAGGATGTCCTGGCTGAGCTGTGGACTGCTTTTTGTCTTCTCACATCAGCACCAGCACAGGGTGAAGTTGCCACCCCAAAGAAGTTAAAAAACAAACCAAACCCAAAACCTGCTTTGAAAACAGAAAAGTAAGTTGAAGTGGAATTGCCGGGGCAAAGGAGAACAGCACTGAAATAGTTCCAGCAGTTCGCTCTAGTGAAATGTGCTTGTTTAATGGCTCTGTCTTTGAATAAACCAGTAATACTGCTGATAACTCAATTATACTATTTTGGCTTGGTGGGAAAAATGCTCACTGCTATTAGACAATTAAATAGTCAGTGGTCAAACTGCAGGTGCCTAGGAAAAGTATCACAATCTTTCTGGGAAGGTACAAGACAATAGCAATTCTAGTAGAGTCACATCAAATCCCTGGGAAGCTCACTGTAGATAATGAGTTCCCAAAGGACCAGTTCAAAGCTTAATAGAAGAGAAAGACAGAGAACTTACTAATACATGCATATGCATAATTCATATTACAGAGGTATAGATATAAATCCAGACATTTAATCTGACAGGTTTATCTGGGTGAACAAATACAAACTGTAGGAGTTCATTTACTTAGAGCTGATTTGGAATATTAGTTCAATTATTAGTATATGTTTGTAGAAGTCCTCAGAAGGTTCCCTTTGGTTCCAGTCAGATTGGCAGAAGTTGTGTATTTCTTGACAAGTGAATTTTACTACACAATAGGGCAGGGCATCCATGGAATTTGCATATTTTAAGTTTGTAAAGCTGTTGCTGCAGATTTGGTTGTGTTTTCGTATTAGTGTTCCTTGCAACTGCAGGACTCCACAAGAACGGAGAGAGGTCTGTGTGTGGAGAGGGAGGGGAGCAGCCAAGCTTACTAAACTGTGTGTTCACATGGAAATACAGGGCAACAACATCAGAATATGCTTAATGGCATACAAAATCAAGTAGAGAAGACAGGAATATCTGCTGGACATTTACATGCATATAAGAGTTGTATGGGATCTCTGTGCTATTGAAAGATCATATACCAGCTTTTTCGCTGTACCTTGAATTGGTCAAATACCTATGTTTGCAATGAAAGAGCCAAGGGACTCAACAGTGCAAGTTCAGCATGAGATTTCCTGCCTCGTTCTACCCTCGTGATCCCGTATACTACTTGCAAAACCCTGTTTCTTTTTCCTATTTAGACGTCATGGTGTATGAATAAAATTAGGCTACAGCATCATGTCAGGTTATTAAAGTCAGTAGTACTGCACCATCAAAAATGATAACTTTGGTTATAGATTTTGTACACTAAATTTTCCCCACTGAGGACCTTAACACTAGGATGTAAAATCCTTAGAGATCGTTTTCTGATTTATTGACGTTTTCTTTGGTAAAAGTTTGAGGTGGTGTGAAACTTCCAGTTCATGGTAAATAAGTGTCAAGTTGGCATTTTAGCGTTGTTTTAGACAGATAAGGGAATAGAAAGCCTGTTGAATAACATGATAACAGGACTTTGACATTATTTGCCTGGGGAAGCTTAGGGTGTGTATTACTGACTGATGTGGCACAAAGAGGAAAGAATCAGGGTTTGATTTGCAGTGATGTGTTATGGTTCCAGGACCCAAGTTTTCATGAGTTGCTCATCCTAGACCTGCACCACATGTCTGTAGACTGTTAACTGCAGGAGAGTCTTGTGCCTCCAATACAAGTGGGGCGAGCTGGGCGCTGCTCTTGGGCATGACTTTCTCAGGAGGGAAACTGTTTTGATTGCACCAGAGCTTGAGCAATACTGAGAGACTCCGAGTATAGATGCAAAACAAATTTACACCCAACAAGAACCCTGCAATGCAGTAAATCACTAAAATAGATGCACCTCTGAGGTAGCAGCTGGATGACAGTGTAGTTTAAAGGCTGCAGGCTTTTCAAAATTGGTTTTCTGGTAAGCCTCTGTTAAAGGATTTAAAGCTTTTCCACCCTTTCCCCCATCACAGTCCAGATATTTCTGCCCTCAACTGCTTTGTCTATTTATCTGCCAAGGGTTTTCTCCCATGTAGCAGAGGTGGCCAAAGAGAATGTGTGGCTAAGTATAAGCTGTTCTGGTGGGAAGCTCAGAGATGGGCTTGAAGCAGGAAGTCAGTGTGAGCCCCGAGGGATGGGCACACATTTTCTTATGCCTGTTCTGCAAGAGAGGTGGCCAGTGCCAATAGCGAAGTGCAGCAAGGCACTGTGAGCATTAACATCTTACCATCTCTCTGCTGCAGAGCTGGTCTGCGAGTGGCAGAGAGTGGCAAGGAGCTTGGAAATGCCCTGCTCTTCCTTACACTAGTGAGCATGCAAGTGCTGTGCAGTGCTTCATTTCCATCAATGTGCATGTGACTTTTGTCTCTTCAGTATATATTTTTCATGGTATTATCTTGTGCAGTTTGCAACAGCACGGTTGTCATATGGACAGCAAAGCAACTTGTGATGCCTATGTTTGATGCCTTTTCTTTTTAGTCAAAAAGGAAACATATGGATATGTCTCATTGTGTGTTATTGCATGGCTTTGGATTCTAATACTTTTTAGGCTGTATATTAAATAAGGAGTAATATACTGCCAAGTATAGGTATACTGGGAATTTAGACTGTGAAGGATAAAGCCAGATGGCCATGTTGTGGGACTGAGGAGACCTTGTGCCCAGGAGATTAACAGGAAACATATTTTTTCCTTTCTAAGTACTATGTCCTTTTCTGATTATCACTATGCAGTGTATTTTTTGCTTTCCTTTGGACCCCGATACTTAAGGGTAATATGCTTTGCAGTGTTGGAGCAAATTTATTTTTTCTATGTAATTGATGGAGCAGCAGTCCAGGCCATTAGAAAAAGTAGCAAGAATTAGCAGAGGATAGCAGGGAGAGGAATGGTATAGTTTTCTGGAACTAACAGACAAATTAGTGAATATATTATTTGGACCAACTGCCTGGATTATAGATGTATAAACGGAGCCTTGAATACGTTTTCAGACAGAAAGCACATTGTTCTGCTACTGTTTTGGGGTGTGTTGATTCAGCCATTGCATTTTTGGACTTTTTTCAAATTCTTTTGAATTTTAATTCAGTAGTTTCTATCAAATGACCTAAATGCTTTCCCTCTAGTCTCTTCTTTCTGAATTTGCATCCCACTTGACAGGAAGATTAACTCTGCTTGGAGTCACCTCAGAAACTGAGGGAGAAATTCTGGTCCTGGGAAAGTGACCAGGAGTGTTGCATGCAATTACAAAAAGTCTGAGACCTCAGCCTTAGGAGTGCTGAATTCCTTTTGCAGAGCAGTGCCTCAACCTAACAAATCTACCCTGGGGTCCAGTAGAAACAGATCAGTAGAGCTGGTGCTGAGGACTGAAGAACCACCCTGTCTCCATTTCAGGGGTTTTGCTTGGGACTAGCCCTACTCTGGTTCCAGGGACTGAAAGTATTTGAAATGCACTAGATGCATTCCTGGCTTCCATCTTCCACTTCAGTTTCATTCAAAGGGAGTCCCGACTGGATACTCCAAGACTGCTCTGCAATGCAAACCAAAGAGCAATATGTGGAAATGATCGGGAAATCTGCTTCCAAAGGGCACTCCTGATACAAACTACGTACGCTAATGTAAATTCACTCATTGTCTTAGAATTGCACATTATCCTATGGTTGTGTGAAGAAGGAGAATAAGAGGACGATCCCGTTTCCTGGGAGTAGGGCTGAATTGTTTAGACAATTAGATTTTAACCTCTATTCTATGAAATTCAGACACTTTGTTGTGTAGACTTCCTATAGGTTAACTGTGAAACTTCTTTGCATGATATTCCAAATTGGGTTCCCTATGGTTTTAAGAATATATGATGAAGTGAAACAGCGAAAAATCCAGAGTCATCCATTTCCAGGGAGATCACCTATTCCCATATCACTCTCTTTTTTGACACTTTTTCTCCGTGAAAAAACAAACTGATCTTGTGTGGAAGTTGACTATGTATTTTCCAAATCTGACTGCAGGATAGAGGCTTTTGTGCAAGCAGAAAATTGAAAAAGGGAATCAAAGTACTAGAAAAAATGACAAAGGTATGTAAAGTGTTTGTTTCTAATAAATTCTCTGTGATTTCAGCAATACTGTGAGAAGTATGGTGGTGTTTGAAAAGATGGGAAGATGAAGGCTAACTTTGACAAGCACAAAATGAAAGTGCAGTAATTAGTCACTCATGAAGAATGGGAAGTCTGGTTAGTGCCTGCTTTGTGGAATGGTTTGGCATATAATACTTGTCTTCTCTTTCCTTTATCTATTATTTTATGTCTATTGTCTAACCTTTGTTACTTTACTATGTGCATTTCAATTTAAAAATGGGACAAAACACATAATAAAAAAGGAATAACTGTTACATATCAGTGTAAAAGGAAGCAGAGAATGACTTCCTATGCTAGCTGTGCCTAAAGCATGTGAATTCATTCCTAGCTGTGTGCTTTTAACCCCTAATCCTGTGAAGTATATGTGCTTAAGCTCCTGTAAAGACAGAAGTTATATGAACATGTGCACATGTGATTTGTTAGCAGGAGTAGGATGGCACACCTTTACATATGTCCCAAACTGCTTTGTTGTGACACTAATAAGGAACGCTTGTTATTTGAACTTGTTTGCTATTTTGAGATCCTAGGGTTGTGATTTCCCAGGCTTTGTCGCACTCATGTGTCTAAAACTCAAAATCTGATTAAGCTTTCCTCTCTTACCCTCTCTTCACTCTCTGTTACACCTTAGATATGTGTAATGATTCTCAAGAGAGTCCTTGCCCTTCTTCAGACAAGTTTGAAGCAGAGCTTATGTTGTCTGCCATTCAGACATGAAGTACCTGCTTCATCAGATACTCTTTGAGAAAACAGCTGTGATAACACTCTTGTCTGTGAAAGTAGTATGTGTGTTCACAAATACTGGAATCTTTTTACATGGGTGGGATTATGCATTCTTTTAAGTGATTGTATTTTATGGTATAATTAATATTACTTTTTATGTAGGAGAAAACACTTCACTGTGTATGTTAATTTATTTATTATAAGAATAATCTAGTACAGAAGGGAAGTACACTGTACTTTTGGAAATACTTTTGTACTTTTCAGATGTATTCCTTACCTTGCCACCTGAACACAGAAGAAAAGCATCTTTCCTCTGTGTGGCAATAAGAGAATACTGCTGGAGATGTTGTTCACCCCACAGTCCTCTTCTGTAAAAGGGCAATGTCTGACTAATCAGCATTCAACAGCTTAAAATCCCAAGAAGGGAGTTCTATAAATGAGAAGTACAATATCTTAGCTTCTTGTCTTCCATACATTTGCATGTTTTCATCTATGCAAAGGTCTGAATCAGAATTTAAGAATAAGAAACTAATTTGATACTAGACAGACTGGGCAGACGATAATTTTTTTTTTTCTAGTGTCTCTTAGAGGAGGTAGAGGCCCTGTGTTTGAGACATAAGTGGATGGGACAGCTGGAGTCTTGTTTCACTTCTGCTGTTAAATTGCACTTCGTGGTGTAGAAGCAAATTGAATTAACTTGGGTATGAAATATGAATTGTTATTCTGACAATTCTGATTTGAATAGAGGTGCCAGAAATGTCCATGGAAGGCGTAGATGCTACATAGCTGTTTTGCATGGCTAGAATGAGATGAAGAAATAGTGATGGCATGCTTAAACAACCCTGACTGTAGTACAGAATTTGATATAAGAGTGTTGTAAGGGAGATTCTTGGAGGTCCTAGGGATCACCTACTGAGTGGTGTCAATATCCCCCACTTCTAGCAAGGCTGCTGCTTTACTGATTACTCAGCAATATAGCTTGGATGTACCAAGGTAGTTACCTGCCGTATGCCAGAAATCAGGATGGAAAGAAGCATTAACCAGGAGGCTCCGTAGTCTAACTCTTAACCTTTTGTGGCCCAGTATTTCCATGCTCAGAAACAGCTGAACTTTTCTCACTGTGACTGCTGTAACTGCCTTACAGCCTCCAGTCTGAGCCCTAGTCCTAGTGATTTCTAAGAGTAGGTCAAATAGATTCAGCCAGCTCAACTGATTCAAAGGCTGAGGAAAAAGATGGTTAACCCAGGCATCTATTTTGAAAACATCTCAATTGCTCCTTGGTGGGGGAACCTTCCCTTGAAAAAAACAGAAGACTTCTAAATTAAGACAGTTTACTGATTAATTAGGTATAAATCCATTTTGAAAGCACTGGGAACTAAGAACAGACATGACAGAAATGAATTATCACCCAGATAGTATAGCTAAATATAGGGGGAATCATTTTTTGGAAGCAAGCAAATCTTGCAATATGCCGCTTACTTTTTATTGTTTCTAGCTATCTGTCTCTAAATTAGGATTTTCTAAATAAAAAAAAAATTATTATATTCAGAGTAGAGACCGAAATTACTTAAAATCAGCAGTTCTGCACAGTGCTATGTGGCATGAAAGACCACAACTTTATGAGGCATTTAAATAAATATGCTTTCAGGTTGACTTCTTAAATTTAACAAGACTCATTAATGACATTGTCCTATGTGGCAGCAATGCCATAAGCTCACCGTTTGATAATACTAATATATATTTTATTTAGCACTATACTGATGTTGTAATTTATTTAGCATGCTCTTAGAGCGAATAAATGAGCTCAATCAAAAGTCTCCTCTGGGTAAGAGCTGGCTCAAGGTCCTTGCCCTACTTACCTATTATTACTTATTTGTGGAAATAGGGATAAAAGTTGATGGAATGAGCTGTCTCTGGCTTGACTGTACTCTTTTGAAATGAAATAGCAGGATTACTGATGACTTCACTGGTGTAACATGGTGGCTTGCTTATTTACAGTCTACTCAGGACCTGTTGCCAATAGTGAAAAGGTATTGTCAGGTGTGTAACTACAGAAAATGGGGAATTACAGTGATTCCACTTCCTGTCCCTCTGTCTGTGTATGCTTATTCAAGGCAGAGTTATGGAAATTCACACTGCTTCTTTTTGTTTTTTTGTTATTCCCCTCTGCCTTTGCTTCATCTTAGTCTGAAATAAGTCATACAGGCAGACACGGTGTGTCCTTGTTTGTCCTGTCCTTTCCCCACCTGGCTGGCAGTAGTGGTGGTTGCCTGCTGGGTGACATATGCGCAGTACTTGTTTTTTGGGATTCAGTAGAACCCCCTGTGACCTAACCCACGCATAGGTGTTCATAAGGATGCTGGGGTTCCCAGTGTGACCCGTGTGGGAACACAGTCATACCAGCATGTTCTTCAGGAGAGAATGCCAGTGGGAGGACAACAAAACAGATGTAACTGTCAACTTTATTAGGGCTGTATGCATTGTCCTCTTGTTCTGGCAATATAATAGAGCATCCACTGTTTGTACGTACGTAGGCTCTGCTAAGTAGTTATTGGTTACTTAATCAGAATAATCTCATCTGAAATATTCATCTCTGCTCATATAGTGTTGGGTCTAACAACACTCTTGTTTAACATACCACTGATTACAGTACAGGGGTTGGCGTTCTGTGATATTCCCTTCATAGAAAAGTTCAGGTCATGAGCAACATACTCTCAAATCCTTCAGATTAATCATAATGTAATACTTCTGGCATATTTTAACATAACAGAGAGATGAATTCAGGGTAGTTTGTTGGTTTTATCTTAAAAGTTCTTCACTCATGAATATAAATCTCTATCTTGAATTTATTCAAAGCCAATTCTTTCATTTTTAAATAATACCATTAAAGATAATTATTCTAAGTGCACAATTAAATTGAAACATAGATCTTTGTAGTGTTTTTTGCATTTTGAAAAGAAAATAGAGTAACTCCTGAATATTCATTTAGCTGGTGAAAATTCATCTGTTTACATTTTCATAACTAACAAACAAAAAGCAAAGGCTCACATAAGACTAACAGAAATTCAAATCATTGTATTTCATTATTATCATGTTATCTTACTAGAAATACAAGATGTTCTACCTTGTTTTTCATTATTTTTCTATTGCTTTCCTTGATTATGATCGGTCTGATTCTGATATTCTCATTCATAGTGAGCAGTGTTTCAGCTCAAGCCCTGAAATGTGGATCAAACATATTACAGTACCTCAGCAAAGCTGTAGTTTTGGTGATTGGTACTTCTGCTTTCCTCCATGGAGCATGCCATTTGTTAAACTACAACTCCCTTGATGACCTCTCTCCTTGGAGAGAAGCAGCAATTCATCATGTGTATTGCAGCGGTGTTTCATCCTGGGTGGGGACTCTGAAGCTCACAGAAAGTGTGTAAGTATGAGACAAATGAACTACAGGTTTAATGAGGTAAATGTCTGCTCATCATATGCACCTTAAATATGAACTGAAAGATGTTCAATTTTGGCTGAACTACTTTGGTTTTCAAACATGCGGGTGTCTGTTCAGTCAGGCTTACATTTTTCAGCAGCTCAGTAGTTTTTTTAATCCTTGTGATGTATCAGTTAGCAGTAGTGGGACAATATGCCAGTCCTTGTGTGTAGTGTCCAAGAGCCTCCTTGATAAAGTAAACAATGCCTATGTGCAGAGAGCCACTCTGAAAGATTTGCCCCTGAAAACAGGAGCAGATAGTGTTTCTCTGCTTTTAGAGGCAAAGGATCAGCTCTCCACCAAGAGTGGAAGAGGAGGCTGGCAACCCTCTGTGGGTGTTCCTCAGTGGAGTTAATGTCAAAACAGGGTGTTTGATGCCTCCTGTACTACCTGGTTTGTCAGGATTACAGTAGCTGTAGATACTATACAACAGTCTTACAGATAGCAATCCTCGTAGGAGGATCTTTCCAAACTACTCTGGGAGGCAACCAAAGTGTGTATAGTTTTATGCTTGCTTTTGTTGGTATTTCTAACATAATTTGCATATAAAATTCTTTAAGAGCCTTTTGACCATACATTAATTAAGAGGCAATTCCTACTCCTTTGGAATACTGACAGATAGAAATTTCCCTTAAGGCTAAGCAATCATGTGCAAGTGTGTGGGGGTGTGCAGGAAGGCAGTAGCTGAGGTTTCCTTGGCACCATGTTTGCAGTTCAGTCTATGGGAGTAAGTAGCCTTTGGGACTGGTTCTCTCCTCATCCTCCTCCTTTTTCATCTCAAGCAGAAAATTTATATGTATGTTTTTCCTATGCCAAAATCGATTTATGTTTTTACAGCGAATACGAGGTATTTCACATGAAAATGCACTGAAAAGGTTTATAGAGATGAGAGCTTTACAAACAGGTTTCAATTTTACAGACCATTTGCAAGGTCTAGTATTAAATATTGTATTCAAAACAAAATCGAAGAACAGGCAATTCCTCAAACCAACTTCATTGCTATTAGTATTTTGCCCTGTTGAGGCCTGCTGCTATGTGACTGGAATAAGTTATTTTTAAGAATATTGTAGAGAATTAGGGGCCTACAAGCCTTTCGCTACAGTGACATACACATGTTGGAGCTCTGATTCTGATGACTAAGTTAAAATGGGCCTGAGGCTTCTGAGTCTTTGGTGCTTGAACATTTTTCCCTGATCTAGTTTATCATAATGTTAAAAATAGAAATAGACCTCATCTAAAACCCTATCTCTGGAGGCATTCTTTAATTTGGAGGTGTTTTAAATGCTAACAGGGTTCCAGTATCTTTTATGGGAGGCTGCACACAAACCTTGACTACGAATAACAGATATTCCAAACAAGAATAAGATTTTTGCAGCATGACCACATTGCCTGTGAAATTATTTACACAATGGAATAATAGTTTCAGTGTTGAGCATAATGGAAAAGAGGAGTTGGCTCTGCTTTATGCCTTAGCCAGATATATTCTATAGAATACCACAATACCTGAGCGGAAGAAGTGTCAGACAGTAATAATGCCACTGTATACTAATGTTGGAGAGAACATTGCAGTTCATCAGTGTTTGTTACTGTAAAAGTTTTGCTGGGCTTTTAGCTGTATCTGTTCTTCCATTCCCCTGAGGACATTTATGGTTAAGATGGGGTTTAGGATGTTTCCTTCCAAGTACAAAATTGTATGAGAAAAACATTCAATATTCAGAAGACAGACCTGTAGACATGGGGGACTGGAAAGTGTTCTCCAAAAAGTAGTACTTCCTTGGGAAGATAGATACAGTGTAAATAGTGTCATGCATTATGCATTTAGTCTAATTTACTGCTCAACAGCATAGGAAATCAATAGGGTATTTCATTATGCCATTTTAGGAGCAAACTTAAGCATATGCCCTATCCAATTAGTTATCTGTAAGACCTTACACTGCAAAGCATATCCACTCCTATACATTCCTTTTAAGATCATTAAAAGCTGTAGATGTTGCAGATATCCTTCAAAAGATTTGAACACCTCTGAATATGGAATATGGGAGTCACATGCCACAGCAGAAAACCTCTAGGTCTGTAAATTTTCTGTGCTCAAAATGGCTTTAGTGAATATTCCCACAGCTCTCTACTGCAGAGCTTCCACTTTTCCCTTGCTTTTGTCTCGCTGCTCTGGCTGTTACCCCAGAACTTCTTCTAAAGTCAAATGGGAGGTCTCCTTCACCTTTCTCTTGTTTGTGTGACCTGCCAATCAGCTTTATTAGAAGCAGCCTGATTAGAGAGAAAATGACAGGTAATTTGACATCACCAGCTAACACTGTGAAAGGTACAAGATAGGAGAGAAGTGGGTGACAGATCTTCCAGGATCAGGTTAGTTTTGCCTCGGGTGATGTAGCCAGCTAGGGCCCATCTTTTTTCCCCAGAAAAGCAGTTGGTTGTCTCCTTTTAGTCTTGCGTAGTTATTTCTCTGTCTAGTGAATAGTACTTTGCTTTTTCCCCTGTAATGGTTAAGAAACGTAACACTTGACCGTGCTCTCTCTCCTTAGCTCAGTGAATCTGGAAAATTATTTGCTGGTACAAGTTTAACAAGAAAGAGTGTTACTGCCAGATCCTACTTCTAGCTGTCTTACATACAAATGGGTACAACCTCTGCCACTGGCATTTCCCCCTCTAGCTGCCCTTCAGAAAAGTGAACACTGCTTCGCTGCTTTGAGAGAAAGTCCGTAAGTATCAGCTTTCAGGAGTGGGGTAAGGGCCCTAGGTCCCAAGCTACAGGAGACATCTTTCTGCAGCCTCTAGGAGGAAGAAAATTTAAAATGCATCCGTGTCCTTTGTAGTTCATTGTTTGCCTGCTCAAAACAATACAATGCTGACTTCAGGTGGCTTCCTCCTCTGTTTTCTGGCCACTGCAGACCACACTCATTATAACCTCTATGTGGAGGATAGTTGTCTCACTGAGGGTTTTAGGTTCTACTCCAGGAACCAGGAATCATTTAGTCAAACATTATTATGAAGCATAATTTTTAGGTGCTCAAGTCTGTTGTTACTGGATCAGGCCCCCTGTATTAGGCCTGAGTCAACATGTGATGTCAAGGCAAATTGGAGACATGACTTGCATGAGATTTCTTGCTCTCCCATACACACAGGCATTTTGCTTTGTTTAGTTTGTGATAGGGCCTGGACTAGGTAGTAAAAATATCAGTGTTTTTTTCTGTAACAGGATATGAATGCCTGGACATGATAAATAATGGAATCTCTTGTAATTGTATCTACATGAATATTTCATATACTTAGAGCTGTGAATTTATCCCATGTCTGAGAATCCTCTGAAGTATCTGACAGAGCTTAATTGTTTGCTTTTGCTCTATCCCTCTTGTACTGATGACACAAGTCCATGTATGCTTAAGATCACACCGTTTTTCAAGAGTTCATTGTGCCTACGTGTGAATGAAAAAATGAGGAGCAGACTGTGCACCTTCACCCCTTTGTTGTAAAGTCTGTAATAATGGAAGTGGGAAGAAGCAAGTTAAATTGGTCTTCTCTTTCTCTTTGGAAATGTGCTTTCCTCTTGTACAGCATAGATACAGGGAATTGCTGCCTATATGTAGATGGGAATGTAAGTTGAATTGTGGAGCAACAGATAATAAACATTTCAAAGAGCTCTCAGTGGCCATGTGTGAATGCTAGTTGGCAAGAAACTATGCAGGAACATGTAAGGAGTTTCTCAGTGTAGGCATACGCCAAAAGTGAAAAAGAGGGAGTTCATTAATATTAGGTATCTTTCAAAAACTGAGATGGGTAAAAATATTTTTTTCAGCAGTTACTTATTGCATAACTGGAAATTAACTCAATATTTCAAAGGTATGGGTTTGATCAGGAAATGATAGTCTTTTTGGTCTGGTAGGAAGAGACAATGGGGAAACAGGAAAATCGTTACAATGTTTTTTAAGAAGGTAGATTTCAATAAACTCTGAGAGTTGATAGGATGCTTTGTTAGAGTCAGACCTAAAGGAAGAAAGAGGTAAAGATAGCTGATGGCTCCTTGGAGAAATAATATTAAGGGTACAGTGTCCTGCTGCGGTGGGAATACAAGTGTAGTATGAAACCAATTTGGCTGTATCGTGAGTTCTTCACTGACCTTGAACACAAAAGGAAGAATACAGAAGATGGAACACAGATCAGGTAACTAGACCAAGTCTGAAAGTTTAACACGGGTAGGTAGGGACAAAATCAGAAGGGTCAGTGAACAAAATTAGATGCAGTTAGTGGGGGACATCAGAAGTAACTGGAAATCATTTGGCAAGTACATTAGTAATAAGAGAAAGAACAAGCAAAGTTGGCCCATTACTGACTAAGAGGGAAAGTTTTTGATTCTGAGGATAAATATGTTAAAAGGTGTTTCTTTGGCATCAGTCTTCACTAAGGGCTCAATGTCAATCTAATGACTTTCACAGTTAATACTAATGACAATCTCAGCCTTGAAAGGGGTACACCAGGCCAAAGAGTACTTAGATATGTCTGATATTTTCAAATTGATGAGAACTTCTGTCGCTGTTGAACAACTGACCAAAGCTATTCCAGTTATCTTGAAAGTTCATGAACAGCAAATGGCATACCAGAAGACTGAATTAAACAAAATGTAGTGCTTTTGTTAAAGGAGGAAAATGAGTTGGGGATTTATAGTGCAATTTCGGTCCCCAGAAAAAATGATTCTGATAAATTTTTGTAAAGACCTAGACAGCACAGCAAGGAGTTGAGTAACAGTTAGCCTTGCCCCTCCCTGCTTTCCTCCCCAAGCAGGAAAATGCAGAAAAAAGTAGCGTAATTTAAAATGGCCAGACAGGATCTGATTCTGCACAAGTCAATGCTTGCTAGTAGGGATCCATGTAATCCAGCCCTCTGACTACGCCCCATATGTGTCAGGAGAGGTTCCTGTAGTTAAGAGATCTAGAAGTTATCAGCATAGTAGCCAACAAGAATACCCAGCTAGCTCTTTAAACCAGCTTTCTGGACTCGTGTGTGTAGTTGGACCAAGGTATTAGGTTCTCACTGGAGATTTTTTTCCTTCCCTTGATTTAGTATGTATTTCATTTTAAGTACTGCCAGCTTGTAATAAAACACATTAGTTTTAACTGCAGAAAGAGTTTAGCCAGCTGCATCCATTAGCACGCATTCAGTTTTCTGTGGTAGTAGGGGTCCAAAAATACTGAAGCATAACTGGTATTGAACAGATGATGCACCGTCAAGCCTATAATCAATGTTTATTAAAGGAAGGAATACATATTACATGACTTTCCAGTCCTAGATATAACTGGCTCTGTTCTACTTAGTAAGTGGAAGAGGCTTATGGTGTTTGCCCAGCAATTTCCCAAGGCACACATTTTTATTAGGTTTTGTCACAATATGACTTTATTGCTTCTTGCTTATGTTGAGATCCTACATTGTCTCGTTCAGTCTCTGACATACATTTGTCAGAAGATCAACTGCTATGAATCAATGGACCTCCAGTGAAGCCGTTGCAGCAATTTTGATTTACAACAGGAGAGTATTGGCTCTTATTCTTTACAACTTGCCACTGACATTGACTGTTCAGAAAGCAAGTTTAAAAAATGTATCCAGCACAGCCCAGAAAAACACAGTAATTCCATTTAGTAGAAAATGTATATATATGTGTGTGTGTATATATATATATTTTTGCCATGGAATGAAGCCAAGACATTTTGGGGGGAGGGAGTGTGTATGTATCTATAGGCGTAGAGAAGCTGATCACTCTAGGATATAGAGTATTCCTAACAATAAGAATAGTGAATAATCCCATTTTTAGGGCATCCATCTGAGGTGTTAGAGACCTGGGTTTTTTTTGTCTCGGCTCCAGATCAAATATTACAACGAGCACAACCTACTTTCCAACCATTCTGACTGAATTACCCAGCTGTGGACTTACTGTGTCCTGCTCCAAATTCCATCCTGGATCTGAGGCGTTTCAGTTAAAATCAGTGTTCCTGGAAACACTTCATTTTTGACAAAACAGCATTCTTAAGTGGGAAGCAAGCAACTTGTAAGTGGGAAGTAATTAACTATATCGTATAGTCATTATTTTTTGTGTGATCTCTAATTGTATCCAGCTCACAGCTGGTGTGAAAATGGGGGGTTTTTTTTGCACAAAACTTATCAAAGCAGACCAGTTTGGTATCACTTTGATAGAAGAAAGGAAAATTAACAAATGTACAAATGGTCACATGGTGGATATGCTCTCCTTCTGAGGATTAAGTAACCATACTGCTTGCTTAAGATTTACTCGCATAGTTCTTCATGAATGCATCCAGGTCTCTACATATTGTTACAGCCTTGTAAATCCTTGTTCATATGCTATTTCATCTGCACTGCATTGCAGCAATTGCTTAAACCACCTTTAAAAGGCTTCATACTGGGAGCATTCCAGCCATATTGTGACTGTTAGAATCACTTTGCTGAATAAAATGAAAATACACTCACATTCCATGGGAAAGAGAACAAACTTGCACACTCACAATGCCTGAACAACCCGTGAAAACCCTACAGAACAGAATCCTATTATTAGTTGCCATTGAATTTCTAACAAGCCATATACAGTTATTATTGTTGAGCAATAAATGATTAGCACTAGATCATTTGTGTGGCTGTTAAGGTCTGTGGAACTTGTTTTTAAACTGAAGGTAGAATATTAATGTGGAAATGTAGTGGAGCAAGGCCTTTTTTTTAAACTAAAGATAGAACGTTGTTGTGGAAATGGAGTGGAGAAAGGTGGTATTTTATCTTTCTTCTGCTGTTATCTTCATCCATGTTAATTTCCCTAGCTTTTTGTCTTTTCCATATCTTAAATGTATTTTTATTACTTACTGTTTGTAAGCTGGATATTTCAGCTAAGACAGAGCGCTGTGATTTGCACTCAGATGGGTGCCTTTGCAAAGACTGTGTTAGCAGAATTTTAAGGCTAATCTGTTCCTTGCTGTCGCGAATCTAAAAGAAAGCACTGTTTTGCAGTGCAATGATATTCCACATTATAACAAAGCCACAGGGGGAGTGCTGCAATCTCCCAGGTTGGAGAGCTACCAGCTTCTCAATATGATTCTCCATCTCTCAAGGTTGATACAGGGGCATGGGGATACAGAAAAGGAAACCCATGGCACACACAAACCTGCGAGTATGTGACTTGTATTCTTTCTAAATTAATCTATGTGAAATTGGTACTGTATGGAGGGAGGGGGGTTCTCTCAGAGTATGAATATGAGGCTATGGCCAGGAAGGGCTGACTTCATGCATGAAGAAACTATGAATAGAAGTTAGTTGAATTCTTATTTAAATAATCTTTGTTATTTTATGTACACAGTTATACACTTTTAAAAATGTGGGGGTTTTTTAGCTTTTGCATCAGGCATTATAATTCTCTGTAGGACATGGGGGTTGCTTTTTAGGCAATTTAGTAATCTGAGACTTTTCAAGTCTACTAGGGTGTGGTTTCCACCTCATTTAACTTCACCAGAGAAAGATGAGATTGGAAGGGGATGAGTTTTTAACTGCTTAGTTTTCCATCTGTTGGATTACATGATAAGTGTGCCCAAATGTCAACAGTTTGCCTAAACAGACATGTAGTCACAGGGTTAATCTTATTGACATGAATCGATGATTTATTAAAACCAGAATTACAGAAACGGTTCCTATCTCTCGGTAGAAGGACCTCTGCTAATTGCATGGTGATTTACACAACAGCATGAGCTATTTTTTTCTCCCAGAAAAACTGATAATCATCAGCTATCTTTCTCAATCATAGGTTCAAAGACACAAGCAATGGTATGGTATAAATATCCAGATAGGTAGGTCAGCTCACGCCTTGAAAAGTGATTTTAGGTGGAGCTCAGTGATTGTGCTGCGAAACAGTAGATTAAACTTACGTAAATCTGGTTTGTGGTTGTGTATTTTTATTCCAAAGAAAAGGAGAATCATTCACACAAATCACCAAAACTCCTCCTTAAACCCCAGTCTTTTATCCACATATCAAGATCAATTTTAAAAGGTTTGATTACATCTCTATCTGCTCACTGACCACTTTTCATGTACCACTGAAAGGTAAAGCAAGATTTGTATCCTTTTTGTCTTCATTTGAAGGCAGGTCTTCCCTTAACCTATTTTAATAAATCTAGCTGTGTAAAGAAGTTTTCAAGGACAAAATAAATCTTTCCAGTTTGTTTCTCAACTCTGCAATATTCTTCCCTGTTTCTGGAGGTGAAACTGGTGGTAACTTAAAGACTAATACCTTGCATTTCATTGGTAGATCTGAAGATGCCATTTGGGTACCAGATAAGTGAATGGCAGTGAGAAGGAGGCGTCTAATATGCTCTAATGGTTGTGATTTGTGGGCAGTCTTCACAGCACTGCTACTGTGAGGAGATGGGAGTTCATTACCATTTACCTATAATGAATGGTAAGTGGGATTTGCTTTCTCAGTCTCTCCTGGAAAGAGGGAAACTGATCAGCTTATCACTCCTGATCTAAAGTGCCAGGCTTTGCCTGTTTTCTTCACTTCTCCTTTGCTTTTCAAAGCATTCACTGTCAATAGGAAAGTCAGTATTAAACAAAATGCCGACCTTTTGTCCCTTTCGCAGCCTTGATATTTTTGAATCTGCTGTGTTGCCATATGCTTTGAGTCTTTATTTCCTGGAGAGGTTTTAAATTGGTTCATAATCTAGTTAGATAATCAATAGAAGCATCTCTTTGTGTGTTGGGGTTTTTTTTAGTATACACGTTACAAATTTGGACATTTAGGAAAAAAATCAGTGTCATGGAGAAGAGACCTCTCTTTTTCTTAGCTAATAATGAAAAACTTCCAAATGCAGTGTTTCTGATACATATGTTAAGGTTGAATGTGGATCCATGATGTTTGTTAGCAAGAGCTTACGCACATACATGCACAAACAGGCCCTCATTTGAAATCAGATGTGATGATGAAGCTGGAGAAATTGTGAATGACATAGATAAGGGGGTTGTACCTGGGCTTTTTTGGTGGAGAGAATAAACTCTGTGTTTGTTTGAATGCTGAAAGTTTTATTTCTTTGCATAATACAATGATGATGGTATTATGGGGGTATTTAGAGACCCCCTTAATGAGATCACCTCTCTATCTTAAGCTTTGTAAAAACATATAGCAGAAGACAAGTAATTGTCCAGGGAGCTCACAGCAAGACTGTGAAGACCCGTGGTCTGTGTTAGTTCATGTGACAGGAGTTGAATAGGGGCGTGAAGGATCCCAACATAGTATGTGGAGTTCGAAGTCCGAATGGGTTAGCTTGTGTGAGATTAAAGAATTAACAACCAATGAATGAGCAGACAAAGGACAATTGTTTAAAAACTGTTTAAAATGGATCAGAATTTTGACAGTGAAAACAAATCTCCTAATATCATAAAAAGAGAGCTGGAGAAAAAGAAAAGTCTCCTTAACTCAGATTCTACCTTTAGCAATATCTGCAAACACCTAAATGCAAACACTTCCTCTTTTTCCTACCACTTCTCTGCCCCTGTGACAGTGGTGGCTGTGTTAGTCTGCAGAACTCCTGTGAAAACTAGGTTTCGGCAGGAAAGACGGAGGATTTTTTCTGTCTCTAAGACAAAGCACAGGCTAGAAACAGAGAGTTCCTGACAAAGATGGTATTCTAAAAACTCCTGCTGGGGCAATTTCTATTCTCATTGCTGTTTGCTTTATTTCTCCACCCTGGAGAAATGACAAAATGATAAATTTGCCACTGTGGAAGTGGATGAGTATATATACTACAGTGCTGACTGTCCTCACATGCCGTTCTGCGTATATTGTTATTTTGCCTCATTTCAACATTAGTAATCCACTGTGCTGTAGCAGGAGACCACAATGGGATAGTTTGTGGGAAATTTTGAAAGCCAAAGGGTTTCTTGAAATGGGTCTACCTGTATCTCTATATCCTGCTGCTCTGTAAGCATGATTATCTGAAAGAGGTTGAATCAAGCCAGCACATTTTCTGCTGTCACTTTGAAATGTTACTGAGCCATTCAAAAGTAGTGGAAAAATGAATTGGCAATAACTGGAAAGATAAAGAAGAAAACAGCATTCAGTAAAGTAAGGCTAGTTTGCTATCATTGTTAAGTGTAATTCAGAACAGGCACCATTTTGGCTGGTCCTCAGAAGCTTTTTTTGAAAAGTCACATAACCAGCTTTTTAAGGAGGTAGATCACAGCCAGAGATCTACAAAATCATTAGTGGTATGGAGAAAATAAGTAGGGAATAAACTATTCACTATTTTTTTCCAGTATAAAAAAGTGTTATCAATGGAAAGTATCGTACTGCATGTTTGAAATAAAAAAAAAAGAAAGTGGTTCTTTACCACTGTGAAGTTATACTGTGGAACGCCTTGCCACAAGATGTTGTGGTTGCTAAGAGTTTACAGAGGTTTAAAGAGCAAATACACAAGTTTGCAGAAGAACTATCCATATAAGTTTGTTAAAAATGAGGACTCTACCCTGACTCTGGAGGTCCCCGATTCCCAAATTGTTGAAAGCTGGGAGACATAGCATTACATGTTTGTGCTGTACTTTCTTGTGTTTTTATCTATTAGATGCAGAGTACTGGGCTGGATGGACCTTTGATCTGACACAGAGCAACCTGACTGTTCTTATGTTGGCTGATCCTGAAATTTTTCCTTAATACCATGTACTAGAAGAATCCCGTTCTTTTGTGTTTCTTCCTGTCTATTTGACAAGTGTTCAGGTACCAACACCGGGTCCTTTCTGAGAAGCCTGTACCCTGGTGGAGAGCAGATAAGACAGTGTCTTTCTTGTAGCACAAATCTTATTTTAAAATTATATATTTTTAAATAAATATATCGTATTGCCATGGGTCCTCGCTGCGCACCTGTGCTGACCTAGCTGCCCATGATGCACTTCCCAAGAACACCCTATCCCAAAGAAAAGATGCTCCTAGAGTTCTTCTGTCATCAGTTTGATGAGCCTTGAGGATTTCAGCCAGTTGAAGAGTTGAGTTAGTGGCCTGTAGGATTACAGAGGTTGTTACAGGGACAGATTCTTCTCTTCTACTTTTTTCTTGTCTGAGCTCAGATTGGGATGTGTGTGAGGTTCCTTCTCTGGGTTCATTGGTAATCCTCTACAAGTGAAATTGTCCCAGATGATTCCCCCATGACCATCCTGGCATCCCTTTTGTTTCTGTGCAGGCCCTGGGAGGAGAAAGAGCTCTTCGTGAATATTCTCAGTACAGGAAGAGACAGGAAAGAGATAGGCAATTCTCAAACAGGAAGAGACAATCAACCCCTAACAGTCCATAAAGGTTCATATATAATAAAAGCATTAAAGAACAATGACAGAAATGTCTACCTTGCTTTCTGATGCTTGATTTCTACTCAGGGAAAAATAGTAACTCCTGAAGCCATCAGTTTCTTTCTGAGGTTAAAAGGAATAAAGAGCCTGAGGAAGCCAAATGAACATGCCCAGAGCTGCACAGCATTACACAGGAGCTGCTGTTGGGGAAGTAACAGCACTGCAGACTTCCTTTGACTGCCTTTGAGTCTCCCATCAGTCATTTATGGCTGCATGCATGTCAGAAAGCACATGGCTCTGAGTCTTCTCCAGGCCTGGTGCGATGCTTCTGTGGCCTTGCTGTTACTTGTTTTCTTCAGAGTGTGTAGGCATAGGAGGCCTGGGTTGCAGCCCTCACAGTGGTGCTTCTACAGCATGAAACTGAGGATCTGTTTTATTTGGGAGGTGGCATGAGGGCTGAGGGAGCTAAACCTTCTGGGACAGTGTTGGTGGATGGGGTAGGGTGCAAGGAGGGCAGCCTGATGCAGCCTTGTCCTAGGGTCATTGGGAGCAGTCTCTGGTGTGAACGGTCAGTGAACGGTCCCTAGAATCCACTCAGGTTTTATTCCAGAGGAAGCCAGTTGATTCACAGTGAAAGAGCATCTGGGAGCCTTGTAACACTTAAGCAGTGTGGATGAGCAGGTGACAAGGAAGTGGGTTAAGGAATTAAGAAATTTAAACCTTTTGTGATATATTTATACTAGTAAATAAAATGATCCTTGGCTAGTTCTCTGGCTGTAAGGCAAATTTTATGTCATGGCTTATGTCCTTACCACCTAAATTCTCTTCCCCTTCTGAACAGGGTGACTTCATCTATACTGGGAGCAGTCCCTGGCCACCCTCCCTCTTGAGAGGTTGGGGTAGCTTCTAGTTGGCCAGGGCCAAAACCATGCCTGGCAGTGTGCTGACCAGACAGATTGTGGCAATGACTGCGGGACAGTGCCTGATGCTTTTGCATGCTTAGTTTTCTATATGAGTATAATCTATCAAACCCATCCTTCTTGTTCCAGCCTCTGTTTGAGGAAATCAGCATACTTACTGGCAGTTTTTTAGCTGCAAGTTTCTTCGTTTTTTTATTCTTTCATAGAGATTAAAAGCATTCTGCTTCCTGCCGTGCCTTATAACTCTCCTGGCTCCCTCCTGATGGCCTGATCTACATGGTGTTTTCCTTATCCTGTCCTAAGGGTTCTCCTTTACTCTCACAAATCATAACTCGTCTTTGAGAGATTTTGCTGGAAGGTTAGAGGTGATTGACCTGCTTTCCTTTACCTAACAGGTAGCTGAGGCTATGTGGCACCTTTCCAGCACTTACTAGTTGACTTCTGCTGTGTGGGGAATTGATTGGAGAGGTGTGAAGCAAGTCAATTCTGATCCTAACGGGTGCCCGGTGCAGAGGCTAATGCTAATGAAGCTTCCCAGCTGCTGACTTGGCTGCAGGGAGAGGGGAGGCAGGAGGTTCAGGAGGAAGAGAAGGGCAATGAAAAGAAACCAAGGGAAAACAAGAGGACAAATATAAAACCAGAAGAAACACACAAAAGAATAAAAAGAATAGAATACTCTAGAAAGCAAGCAGTGCTAGAAAGAAGCCTGGGCTAGCAGAGCAGAGAAAGGAGACAAGGGAATGAGGTGGAATAAACACAGGCAACAGGTAATGAAGGGAGAAGGGAAAATACATTCTTTATATTCTTTTACTCACTAGTATGTGCTCTAAGCACTGTATAACCCGGTAAATCCCTAGACTTGCATTTTGCAGTATATCTGCTACATACATTTTATAGATTTCAGCAGCATGCAAGTTGAAGCAGAAGGAGCTTGTAGCACTTTTTTTTCCTTTCTGCCCCCAGTGCCTTCTCAACGTTTCCTACAGTCTGCTGGCAGCAGGCAGAAGGGTTATTTGGCACCACTCGCCCACTAGATTGAGTGCAAATACATCTTGGCAATGATTCCTGGTAAGCTGCATATGCTGTGCACATGGCCCCTTCCCTATAAAGTTCTGGGCAATATTCCCCTAGACTAGTTTTCACTCTCATTTATGTTTCCTCTTCCTGCGTAGCCAGACTCCGTGGGAATGAGTGTTAGTACAATACTTACCTTTGCTTGTTTGCTTTCTGTTTAAAGGTCACCCTCAGTGATGTGTATGTTTGATGTATGTCTTCTTTCCCTTAACTACATTATTTTTCCTGTGTTACATATAAACAGATAGAAGCTTCTGCACAAGGCAGCATATTTTTACTGGGCAACACCAGGGCACTGACAAAATGACCGTAATGTTTGTTGAGTGTACAAAGTCTGTGATACGTTCATCCGGCTTGTGTACCCTTGTCTTCATTTTTGTAGATTCTCAAAGACAACTGAAGTGGGGCAGTTCCACTTGTGCTTGATCATTTTCTGAGTTTGGATGGCAAATTTTGTGCCCGTTAGACTCAACAGAAATGCTTCAAAACAAAAGCAGCAGTGAACTACCTAATGAGGAATATCATTAACTGGGTTCTCAGCAGACTCGGGTTTGCTCCCAAATGAAGGGTTAGAGTGCACAGTGAGTTTGCACTGTGAAGTTCCATTATTTTGGATTTTAAAGTAAATTCTAAATGAGATGATGTATTTACCCACAGAACAGGTACAAAAGAAGCAGCATCAGTCCAGCAACTTTATGTTGTTTTCTGCTGGTGCTCTGTTTCTCCACCTATGAACTAAGCCTCTCTATTTCCTCCTTTTGAGATTGCCCCCAGCATTTCAGCAGTTTTGAAGGCTGAGCTTTCTGTTGAGGATACTGTTACTTGACAGGTGTCAAGATCAAAAATTTTGGGGCCTATTCTGCAGCTCGCCTCTCCAAGGTGCTTTGTATTATCAGAGGCCACATGGTCCACTCCAAATCCAGGGCTGAAGATCCATAGATAAGCAGTGCCTTCGGAGAATATCATTTCAAACGTGGTGTGTTACAATGGTGAAGAAGTGACACTTGTAAGCTGCAGAGTGGTGACCCTTGCTCATGAGTGGTGTAGACAAGGCATTCGGACTGATACTCTCTGTCCCTGAACAGCCAGTTCTTCTCTATGTAGACTTTTAAGACAAAGAATTCAGAACACAGGAATCTGTGTTTTGATAAGATGCTTCAATCTTACCACCTTTCTTGCTTGTTAGTTTGCTGTACCACTCAAAGCAAGTTCTAAAAAATTATTGATGCATCCCACTTCCCAAGGCAGTTGTTCTTTATGTAACTTTCAAGAGTTCTGAGTGGGTACGTACTGGTAGCTCATGGTATTTTAGTTTTTATTGAAGAAAGAGAATCATTTCACTTCTCATCTAGCTCTAAGATTAACAATGTTGCTAACATTGTTAAACCAGAAATTTTACAAGGTTAAGCTGTGTTTACACTATTATGATGTTCTTCCTGAAGGATCTTCACATAACTAATTGGATTGTTTTTGTGTGCATGCTGGAAATGCAGCTACCTCCAGTGTGGTGATTAGCAATATACAGGACTCTACTGCTTTCCTAGCCTGGTTTTATGAATTGGATAAACGTAGCAACACTATGAAAATACAGGAAGTCTGTGTCACCAGCATGAGCTGCAAATGTGCTGACATTGGCATGGTCTGAAAGCATGCAAGGGATGAGATTCGCTTGTCACATAGATGCTATTATCTGAGTAGTTTAAAGGGACTTCAGTGAACTGTCTTTGCCACCTCTGCCACCTGTATAACTGCAGATGCCACAGCCCATTCTGCTCATGTAACCAGGAACATTTTGTGAGTGACTCAGGATGTGGGAAACACCCAGCTCACCTTGAATTTCAATTCAGATGTGTACACTGCTTAGGCTTGGTCAACAATCCCAAACTTAGGTGCTGGTAAATCAAGTATGGTCCATCACCCTGTAAGAATCTCGTGTTTGCTCCCTAGCAGGACTTGACCTTTTTATTTTTACTGGGATGGAGAATTTTCTACTGATCTCAGGCATATGAGATCAGGCTATTCAGGCAGAGAGAATGGAAAGCTTTTGTACCTCTTATCCTTAAATCTTGTTGTTTGTTTGCCTGAGTTTTGTTTTTCTGGTACAGATGAATGCTCTGATTTCATTGTTAGACATTTTGAACTATGTGTTGAACTCGTGACACACAAAATTAAAATTTCTTGCATTAATTATGTACTGTGTGATTTGAAGATGATATCTGATGACTTATTATTTGCTCCAGGGGGAAATGGGCTAACATTCACTCATCTTATTGTGCACTTAATATTAAGTGGCACAGTGGGAAGCCAAGCAGAAATATTGAAATATTGGAAGAGGCAATCATTGCACACGTAACAACAGAAATAAAAAAACTGTAAAAATCTGTAAAAAATGTTGAAGAGGATGCAATATAGAATAAACCTCTTTCATATAGCTAGAATAGCAGTTACTTAACGCACGGGTCATTAGGAAGAAATTGCCATAGAGATTTTTTTATTATTTCTCTTTGGAAAAAATGTATTTTATTATGTAAATAATTGCACAATTGCAAATTGCATGTATTTGGCTAGGGAAGAATTTGCAAAAGCACATGAGCACTCTAACCTCACTCTCTGCGTCAAGGTTGGACCCCTAACTTCTACATTTGTAAATAGCCTCCTGCAAACTTTACAAGGTTTCTGTTCCTGCAGCATTTAAATATGGGGGAATGTAAATGAAAACAGAATGTAGTCATTGCAGTGGTGTCAATAATTTCTGTTGAATCTTTCCATTGACCTCAGCAGCAATTATACAAAGCCTCTTTGTTAGGTACACAGCAGATTGCAGTGCTTGTTACTTCTGATACTTGGCCTGGGTTTGCTTCTGTCATGTATATTATTTCTGTTGCTATCAAAACAATCTGTGAATTGTGGCCTTCACAGGAAAGACAGTTCTTATGAGGCTTGAACATAGCTGAGTTGTGTTAGGTTCCAAGCAAAATTTTTAAAGAAATAACACCTTCTCTGAAGATTTACAGTAAATAGATGAGCTAAACAGACTGAAAGCAGTTAGAAATGTGGTGACTTGGCTAGTCAAAAATGTACAATAGATCAATGGGCAAATTTGATACTACAGCCTGCTTGTAGTACCTGTATCTCCTGGTTTTCAGTAGAGCCCTGATCTGTACCATTGTTTTACAAAATTTAGATTGCTATGGTATTGAAAGTGACTTGCAGTAAGTAACAATAATATTATGGGTTTGGTTTTTTGTTTGTATTTACTTTCACAGCATTAACAGTATAAGCACATGACTGAATAATTTATGTATATTCGACAGAGGCATTTTCCCCAAGCAACCAAAAGCTTTCATGGTGGTTTGCTTAGACAGCAATTCCAGTCTCTGCCTGGAGTGTTTGATCTGCAGTGTCCCATCACTGTGCTGATGTGGTTTTCTTTCATAGCTGTCTCAGCCATGTAAAATGACTGCCCTTCCTATAGACTGATAAATAATTTCCCTTCTTCAGCTCTGCCAATTCATATGGATATTTCATGCTGCTGCAAGTTGATCTGGATGTTTGTGTTAGAATACACCTGTTTCTGTCTGACTTTACCACTCTGATACTCAGTAAGCTCTTTACCATTAAAAAAAATCCCAAACTGATCGATTTGAATGTATTTTTTCTGCTATAGTCAAGCCATATATACAATCTAATGTACTCTACCTCTGCTATATCTTCTTAGCTCTGATGTCATCTACCAAAGCTAAAAAGGTCCACCATGGTCTTTTAGGCAGACCATACGTACGGATTTGCTCTATTGAATACTTACCAAGAAGTGTAATTAGCTGTCAAGGGAAGATGAATACTTTCTTGCTTTCTTACTTGTACTCTATATTCGAATGCACAGAATTGATGAACAGAGCACTCACATGGCCCGGCAGCTGGTTTGATCTTACATGAAATCTAAAAAAATCCCTCCTAACTTACTGCTGTTTTGCTGTCCTATCCACCTCTGAGCAATATGCAGAAAAGTCTGGCTGTGGAAGGGCTTATTTCTAGAGCTTTTGCATATATTTTAGCCAGAAATCTACCTCTCAGTCATTGGAACTAATTGCTTGAACTGAAATCTCTGCCTATTCTCATATATCTCTTAAAGCCCCTGGCTCAGACACTCAGTGAATACTGTTGTTTCCGTGTTCTTTGACATTCTCTTACATGGCAATGCACAGTGGTAGTATGATGCTTGCTGACACATTAACTGCTAGCATTAACAACAGTCTACTTTTAGCTGAGACAGCAATGTAATTTCCTAGGTGAGATGAAAATCATGTCTAAAAAGGGTCTCTGTTCCTGATGTTTGCTTCCAGTGCTTTAATGATAAGATGATGTGTGCCAAAATATTGTCTAAAACAAAAATATTCTAGTACTTGGCTGCTGCAGGGAGAGGAAGAATCCCAGGCAAACAAATTGTTTATGCTGAGTATCTGAATCACAACTGTTCCTGCTGAAAAATAAGCTGTGCAGATGTATGTAACTAATGAAATCTGCAAAGTCTGCCTCTTTCCTTTCAAATCTTGGAGTGGAATGGGAGAATGTCCACTGTCTTTCTTACCTTCCCATCAGCTGAAACTCCACTGAGGTCTGTGGAGCTAAAAGTCTCTCTGCTGCCCCCATTACTGAAGAAGGGATTCACTCTGACAGGCAAGTTGAGCTGCAGAGCCAGGGAAGTCTGGGTGCATATTTCCCCTTTTTTTTGGTGTGAATTCTCATGTGCCTGGTAAAGGCTGAGCTAAACAATGATCTAGATGGGAAGAGCTAAAAATCAGGCTGAAGAGTCTGCAGAGCAGGGCTGCACCTGACTTACAATTCCTCTCAGTGGAAGCCGGTCCCTCAGTCCATAGTCCTTATGCAGTGCTGGGGCAGAATTAGGTGCCTTCAGATGCTGAAAACAGATCCTCCTTTTTGGAATGGAACTGCCTTATCCTTCCTTACCAGAATATATCTCCTGCTCTGGCCAGAAAGCTGCCAATGAAGATTGGTAACCTTCTTGAAGAACTAAATGAGGAAGTGAGGAGGTTTCATTGCTTTCTTTTAAAACACAGTCACGAGATTCTGGGTGGTGCCTGACTTTTTTTGCAGTATCTCTGAAATTAGAACACTTTTCTATGACATGGGTGACCTGGCCTCAGTCTCCTCCTCTGTTTGAAGGAAGTAAAATCCAAAGTTTCTACTCCTCCTCTGTTTGAAGGAAGTAAAATCCAAAGTTTCTACTCAGAAAAATGCCATCGTGAACAGGATACAGCCAAATCAGGGACAGAGGTCATGTCAGCCCTTCCTGCTGGAGAATTCCAATTTGGAAAAAATCAGAAAACATTGGGCCAAAGACAGACGGACAGATCCTGATTCCCTGGTGTCAGAAGTCATGGCATGTGGGAACAGGGAGATGTGGCTTTCAAGCCCCATTCTTAGGCTTTGAGATTGCTGTGCATTCTTCACAAAACAGTTGCTGGAGAAATGAAAGCAGATGCCTTTTTGTTTTATGAGAGCTTAAATCTGTTGAGTCTGCGATAGGGATTTCCAGACCATGCCTCCTAGAGCTGTCAAAGGAGAAAGCCAAAGAAGAATGTTTAGGCTGAAGATCCCAGCACAGTTTAGAAGTGAGCTGGGTGAACCTGCGTGTGTTAAAACAAAGGTGCAAGCCCAGAAGGGAATGTTTAAATATTTGTGATACTTTAATATTAAAGTCTGAGGGACTTGGGGATTGTAGATGTTCTCCATGGGGGAGATGAAAAGGCTGTTTTTCATGGCTGCAATTTTGGAATGATGTGGCCTAGTTAGTCTCCTAGCCCATTTAGGGGTTGCCCCTCAGTCTTTTAGTTGAAGGCAATAGTAGATGCTCATTTGCTATGAAGCTGGGGGAGCAGCAGAGGGAAGGTTAACACAGTGAACAGTATGAGCACTTGAACATGAGTACCCAAATATGCATTAGCCTGTAAAGTTTCTGAGTTTGTCTCAGATAGCTGTATATGCCCATTAGTCTCAAAACATTTGCAAATGTGGAATCAGTAGCAGTTTCACAGGGGAGTTGTGTGCAGGGTTTCTAAAGACACACTGACCTTCAAAATCAAGGTGGGGCTGTGATGTACTCTGAAAACTGGCTGTGCTCAATTGACTGTATTTCTTGAAAATATTAAGACATGAATTTTGGGTTTGAGCTAGGAGATTTCAAAGATGTTTTCTGAGATGTTTTCTAGGAATGCAGTTACTCATCTGTTTGCAAGTCTGTGACCTGCTTAAAAGTAAAACATCTGTGGCCTTTATTAAATACAGTGATGGGAGAAAAAAGGACTTCAATACTGTGAATACCTCACGACACCAAGAAGTGCCAGGTAATCTGCATCATTGTAGTCCTTATTCTTTATTCTGCTTAGGATTTTTTTTTTCTGACTACTTTTTTGCACCTGTGTTCATAAAAGCCAAGGGAAATAGGATCTGACAATTCACAGGTTCAGAGCAACTGATCAGTAATTGGTCTTCTCTGGGGAAACAGATAAGATTATAACCTCTGTTAGTGACTTATCATTAGATTAATATCTGGCTCGGGATCAGTAGTTGAAGCTTTAATTACTGCTTCTGATGAAATGTGACTTGAGCAATGAGTCTTGAGAGAGCTCCTCATTAGAGCTGTATGAAACATGGCAGGCTGAGCCTCCAAACAGAAGTGGTCCTGTTTGAACTTTCATTGGCTTTTTCCAGTTCTGTTGGATAAGGAAAATTATGGATCAGAGGTGCTTTCCATAGGACTCTGCTAAAAGCAGAGCCTCAGTCTGGAACAGAGTGTGAGTGTATCGGGGATGGAAGTAGCTCGTTTCAGGGTTCTGCCTGGTTTACTTCCACAACAGAGCAGAAGATCGTCATGATGGCAATTAGAGGTGGATGTGAATTCCCCCTGCTCTTCCATGCCTTGAGGTAGAACTTGAAACAATTGCAAACCAAACATCTTCCTTACCTGCCCAGCCTGCTCATCTGTGCTTTTTGCTTATGGGAGGAGGGCACATTGCAGATTCTTGGTGCAACAGAGGTATATTTTTACGGCAGCGCAGTGAAGGCATGTCATCTCCAATCCACTCAGCATAAGAAGTACTGTCTCTTGTTGGGCTTACTTCTGATCTCATGCCAATGTAAATTGTGAGTAATTTTGGAGCAGACTTTGTACATATATAAAACTACAAGTAGGAATTTGGCCTTAAATCTGAGGCTTTAAAATCTCTGTGAACGTCAGCTTGTGATGTTGGTGTGAGAGAATGGTTATGTTTGTTTGGAATGGAGTACAGTTTGATGTCACAGTTTGATGAATAAGGGAAGGTAAAGTGAGCCTTCCTGCATAAAAGCAATGTTGTTCATAGCACTAATATGCTCTAGGATTCATGGTGAAAGCTTTTAAATCTCCAGTTCACTCCCAAATGACTTGACTTTAATAACCTGTCCAAACCCACTTGATATTCCTTTCAAGTCCTTCAGGGCATTCAGATTCCACAAGCGCTTGTTGTTCTCCCTAATTAATTTGAAAGACTGTGCCTAATCCCAAGAATAAATTGATAGTTTTACCAAGGTTGGTCTTTGATAACAAAGCAGAAGATACAAGTCACAAATACATTACTTTCCTAAGGGAATTAATGCCAACAGAAATTTCCTGGATTGCCCTTCATTGGGACTGTACCGGATGTGCTCTGTGACCCTTCATATTTCATCAAAATCTTGCTTATAGTAGAAGTTTTTTGCTTTTATTCATTCTGCTTTTTCTCCAGACCCTTGCATCTTTAAATAAAGTAGGGCTGCTTTGGAATCGTTGCATGATATTTTTTGTAGTATATAGAAACACTCTGCAAGATAGAGAGTAGAAGTTATATTTAATTTTCTTTTATTTAAAATACCATCTTGCTTTGGGCTTTCACAATTAGTTGTCTCAATGGTCATTACTCACCTGTGGAGCACGTGTATGCCATAGTATTTGCTGAGGTCCTGTTCTCCTCAATGCAAATAAGAGGCTTAGTGGAGTGTACCACATGGCTCCCTTCTGCCTGTCCACCTCTACAAATCATGAATGCAGGGGAAAGGGAAGGGGGAGGAGGGATGGTGCTTAGTTGCATCTCATCTCATACAGAGCCAGGGCTTACTCAAATCCAGAAGACAGGAAACACTGCTGTGCCCCAAACTTTAGCTGTAATCTATGAGAGCTATAGGGTTTCCAGTGCAAAACTCTCCAGATCCCACAACACAGTGTCCGTGGCACTTACTGGCAGGCTCAGTACAACAGCCAAGAGCTGACCTGTCCTCTGCTCATGAGGGGTGGGCATGGTAGACCAGGATTGCTGCCCATGAGCAGCTCTGTGTGCCAGGGAGCAGCAAGGTCTGATGTTGCTCTGTAAGAGGGGAAAAGCTGGCAGCTGAGCACAGCAGCAAGGCAGGCAGGGGCCTCACTGAGCACAGCAGCAAGGCAGGCAGGGGCCTCACTGACCATGGGGCAGCCCCACAGTACCCAAGCAATGGGGGCAAGGCAGAGCTGGTGATAGTGCCCAGGTTCAGCCAGCAGCCCAGTCATTTTCACACAAGACCATAGCAAAGAGACAGGTCCAAGGTCAAGCTGGGAAGCCAAGCCCACGGGTCAAGGTTCAGATCAACAGGGTACATACCACAGCCATGCCTGTGCCTGGCTACAGCTGCAGTATAGCTCCAGCAGGGCCAAGCACAAGAGTGCCAGCTTAAAAGCTGCTCCTGAGTAGAGGGAGGAGCCCCAGCTGAAGCTTCTTGGAAGAGCTCTTTGTGGGGAGCCTCTGCTGAAATTTCTTGCAACTTTGTCGCAAAGTGCTGTGAGGCTGACCAAGGCTTCTCAAACAGCTCTCTTATTAGAGAGCCAGCCTTTGTGCAGGCAGCTCAACTCCTAAGACCAGTAAGCATTCACTCCAGACCCAGCTCTGTGCAAGCAGATGTTCATAACCTCAGACTGAAATAATGTCAGAGCCCTGAGGGCACTACTACAACTTAATTGCTCTGCACAGATTTGCTGATGGTGCATCCTGTGTCATCATTCAAGTTGGTGATGAAGATACTGAATATTGGCACCAGTGGTATGCTGTTTGCTGCTGGCTGACAGCCTGACATTGAGCCATCAACTACATCAGTGCCCTGAGGGCACTAATAGGCCTTAATGACCCTGATCAGGCTCTCCCGGGGCCTCCACCCACATCTTCTGCCCATGGGCCCAGGAATCCCATTTAAGCTCAGGCTTGGGCCTTTGGTCTTGTTCTGAGATATTTCATAGGTGTAGCTGTCTCCAGTCCTGTCTCTGGCTTGGTTTCCTGGATGGACCTTGGGCTTACATTTTAGGTATCTTATCTCTAGTTCTGACTCCTGGATGGATGTTGGACCCACGTTGCAGCCTTGTCTCCAGCCCTGTCTCTGGCCTCCTTTCCTGCTGTTCCTGACTGTACTCCCTGCCTTGATTCTGGACCTGGTTCATCACATTGCCCTGTCTGGGACACTCAGTGGATGCTATTATCACTGCCCTGCTCTGTCCACTGTGTTCAAATCCTGTGGGAAGGTGTCCAGGCCAGTGGCACACACTGCCTGTGCTATGGTCACCTTTGGCTCTCAGCTTGTCCTCCCTTGTGGAGCGGCCCTGCTCTTGCTGCTCCCTGATGAGTAAAATTAAACTGGAGGGCTGTTAGTTTTATTCTTTTTTTCTTTTCACGAGTATGAAGTTCAAACCAGTTATAGAAAAGAAAAGAAAACCTACAGTGAATCTGTATCAAGAATAAAGGGTAATATTAAAGGAGAGGACTGAATAGTTCCAGTTGTTAAATACTTATCACTTTGAATCCAGTTTTGTTTTTATTTCCCTGTGTGAATTATCTTTGTCAATAGGTTTTTGACAGTGCTCTGTTCCAACAGCCCCTTTCAAACACTGCTTTTTCTGTCATTGTTCTCATCAGCTGTGTGAAGGTCTGCGAAAAGCAGCGTTTCTGAGAAGGTCTGTAACAATGGTGAAGACTCCGGCGGGGGGAAGAGGCCTGCAGGAATAAAATAGGTGACAAGATACTTGAATCCACTTCCATAAAAGGTAATAACATTTATGCGAAAAAGAGATTGAACTGTAGTTAAGAACAACATTTTTTTGAAAAAGGCCAGAGCTGGTCTTTCCTACAAGGTGAGGAGAAGTCTGTGGTTGATGATCACATGGAAGGGTTAACTTGCAGCAAGTCATGCTGTGAACATGCAGTATGCACCTTTAAAATGACTTGTGTGCGTGTCCCAATTCTGGCAAACTTACCATGATTTTTCAAGTGGTTTCCTTCAGTGCAGTTTGCCTGTTTCTCACCCTTTCAAACCCGCAGCCTGCTCACTTGCATGCAGCAGCCAGGTTTATGCTTTTAACTTTGCCTTTCTGACCATAGCCTTTGACAGATAGGGTAATGGTAGTAGCAAAAGCTTACTTCTGAGTCTGGAATAACTTTTAGTCTTAGAGTGTTAAAAGGGAAGCATGACTATGGCAAAGATGCTAAACTGCTGTTTTCATGATACTAAGCTGAAGCATGATTAACTGAGAAAGGAAGATGGTCACATACTACATAGACATACAGCATGTGCCTAGAAGGACAGCTGCTTTATACCAAAAGCTGCCCTGAGAGGTTTGCAGAGACACTTAGCAGTAGCCTGATTGCTTTGACTGAAGTTCAGAGGAAGGCAAAATAAGGCCATATATGGTTTATGGCACATAAGAGTTTGTAATGATAGAGGAATACTATTATTCTTTAATAGTAAAGGGCTCTTACTGGACTCTGAGCTTCTGAAAATAAAACGATGCTCTGTATCAGTATAGCGGCATGCTCCACGATCCAATTGCTGCCTTTTTTTTTCCTTCTGCAGTAAAATTGACATCATGAGAGGGACCTCTGTAGCTCATCACGTCTCTAGGCTGATGTCTGCATTAACCTCTCTGCTCAAATTTGCAGGGAGTGATTGGTGGGCAGCAAATTGGCTTTAAAGAAAAGGGGGAAAAATGAAAAGCAAAAGTGAAGGATCCAGGGGCCTCCTGCTATGTGTTTGCCTTGGCAATCTCCAACTAGCTCCTGGTGAGTAAATTAGGTTGCAAGCTGTCAGCACTTGCACTTTCCATCATGACTAGCTTCTAAGGGAGTGTAAGAGGTTGACGTCAAGGGTTGCAGCAAACAGAACCGTAGCATAAAGGATATGATAAAATTCTTGATGAGGCTAGGTATGAGCGATCACAGGGTCTCCTAATGGGCAGGAGAAGGAAAAACCTTTTATGGAGTGCAAGGGGAAAGGACAGTTGTGGAAAGGACTGAAAAGAGAGGGACGGAGGAAAGCTGGGTTTGAGGCCTACTGGGAGGCCTTGATGTGAGGGGATGGTGTTGTGGAAGTGGTGGGGTATACATGGGAAAGAGTAGAGGGTTGCTCAGAGAGACTTAGGGGTGTAACTGGGTGAGGGGGGAGGCTGGTATGTAGTAAATGGGATCCCGCAGCATCTCTACAAGAGGAGGGTAAGGGAAACCTGATGTGGAGACTTACCCAGAGGCCTGGTATGGGAGAGGACTGGGACACACAGGGCTCTTGCTGGGGAGGACAGTGTGGACAAACATTTTTCTCTGGCATGAGGGACAACAAAGGACCACGACGGGAGTAGATGAACAAAGAACCTTTTGCTGTGGGAAAGTGGAGGATTTTGGACCTGGAGCTTGGAGAAACGAGAATGACTCAGAGCACTGGTGTAAGGGCAAACATCACAGAGTCTGGGAGACGGGATGGGGAAAGGGAAGGTGCTGTTAGGGAGGCTTGTGTGGTGTGCAGAAAGAGGCAAGCACTCCCTGTATGATATACAGGCACAAGGGAGAGGGGGAACTGTTTGGTAGCCATGCTCAGGGATATGTGAATGTTTTGACAGTGGTGGGCTGTAGTTTTGCCTCCATTAACACTGTAATTGGGATGGTGTCAGTTTTGGTACTCATATGTGTGTATTGCTAGAATCGCTCCTCTGTCCTGTGCTGAAGTTCTCAGCTGATGTGATCTCCAAAAGTCCCTGGCGATTGTGGGAATTAGTGGTTAATAATCTCCTCCTGGATCTGTGGAAGGAGAAAGGACCCTCAGCAGTGTGTTTAAAGAAATAGTAAGCAGAAAGCCTAGCAAGAGAAAAAGTATTTAAGTTTGTTTTGCACTATCAGCATTTGTCTTCATGCTGTTTTTTTGCCTTAGTAGTTAATGTAATTATCAACCTATATTTCAGCCATGCTCAGGCGGCACTTTCAGAACTGTGAACCTAGCAATATACTTTTTTATTATTTCAGATCTATCGTGTACACAGCAGAACCTCTTATTTTTGAGCAATTAGAAATGCATTTATTTACCTTGGGGTTAGCAAAGAAACGTGTGGGTAGAGTTTTCAAGAGCGCTTAGGCTTGTAAGTCCCTTGTGATGTTGAAATATTATCCTGTAATGCTGAAACCGCTTTGTTTTATGAAATTAATTTTCTGGAGTTAGTGTAATATTTGGGAGAAGTGGGCTAAGCAATCATCATGACAACAGGTGGATTGCTAGTGATGGCTGTGGCTGGAGAGCTCACTAGACTAAGTCAGTATTTCTAGGGCTCTGTATACATTGCTAAATCTTGGAGCAAGTTTAGCTGTAGGAGAGGCTAGCTGGATATAGCAGGGGTTTTTTAGCTTTCTGTAGGGAGGGGCCAAAAATACCCAGCAGATCTTCCTTTGTTTAACACATTTTTTTTCTGTGCCTGAACATGCAAAACGCAAGCACTCCAGCACAATTTTTATTCCCTAAATTGAATATCTTCATCACTGGGCATCTGTATTCTTTTAGTTCTGTTCCTTATTTAAACATCTATTGGAGAAAATTGCATGCTTTCTTACTGCTATTTGCATTGGATCCTTATCTAGATGTTCCTAATGAAATGGGAATAAGCCTAGACAACCAAGCCACCCTACTGATGTTATTGTGATGATTCCTTGGCACGTATAGCAGTTTGAATATACACTCATGTGGATCATCTGCAAATTACGCTGGAGCACCCAGGAACTTGGTCTCCTTTAAAACTGAAGCTAAATAAGGATGAATGCTCCTTTTCCCCGACCTTCCTGTGTTCTGCCCATTACATGCTCCTTGTTGCGTTCTGTCTAACAATAATTGTTATTCCAGGAAAATACTGTTGTATGCTAAAGGAGTCTTTAGCTGATGGAAGAAGATATGCCTGGTTTATTAGCACCAGTAGCTAAGCTTAGTGCATGAACTTCCTGTGTAAAGGTTACTCTGCAGGTACATTTATAACCATATAGAGGGCCTTACTTCTTCCAGTCTGAGTCAGATCAGGGAGGTGATCCTTCCCCTCTGTTCAGCACTGGTGAGGCCACACCTGGAGCACTGGGTCCGGTGCTGGGTTCCTCAGCACAACGGAGACACAAAATATACAAATACCAGAACAGGTTGCCCAGAGAGTTTGTGGAGTCTCCATCCTTGGCCATATTCAAAACCCAACTGGACACAGGCCTGAGCAACCTGCTGTAGTTGACCCTTCTGTGTGTGGGGGGGAGGGAACTGGACTAAACAATCTCCAGAGGTTCCTTCCTACCTCAGTTCTGTGAGTCTGTGTAAGTCTGTGTTCCCCATATCTGTGTGCTCTACATCTAAACACTTAAACCTTTTGGGAAGTGCCTTGTTAAAATGCAATGAACCCGCAGACCAGCTCAAAGCTTGCCAGCATCAGTGGGAGCCTTCCTGCTGAATGAATATATTTATTTCCCTACGTTAAAATTACACATGAACTATATTAAAGCAAATGATAAAATCCAGCCCTGGTAGGGAATAAAAAATGGATCAGGAAATTGATGTTATCCCTGATCCTCTGAACCTTTTACTCACCTAAGTGACTTTACACAAGGTGTAGTCCCATCAAATGGCTTATGAGTAAAATTAATGCAGTAAAGTCAAAGTTTGCAGGGTCTGGGCCTTAGCAGATACATTCCTGTCTTTAATTTGTTCATCAGCTTGGCTTGAACTTAGTAAGGGTGGCATTTTAGTCATGATTTTTCTGACCAGAAGTACAGTTTAAGGGATACGTTAGGCGTATCGATGACATGACACAGAATTAATCCAGCGATAGTCAGTCTGTTCCTCCTGTGCAGCAGTAGTTTGTTGTTAGGGCCTCATCCTAACTATGTTGAAAATATGATTTCTGACTTCGAAGTTCAAGTCTGGCATTTACTGATTTCAAGAAAGCCAGGACCCCCGCTCCACCCAAAAGAGATGCCTGCATTAATATAAGAGGAAGAGGTTGCTAGGTTCCTTAACTCTTGAAGCTTAAAAGGAGGGTAACGAATCTGGCTGAGAATGCTCTGAGGAAATACCTATGTCATGCACAGTGCTGATACCAGAGCCATAGTGAGAATTTTGGCATTTCTTTAGTTCTTTCCAGCCTTAGGGCTTTTCAGGGCAGCTGTCTCTCGCCTGCCATATTTGGTACCTCTTTTACATAGTCAGATATTATGACTCCTTGTCTCTGCTACTCCATAGGTCATATTCTGCTTTCACTTATACTGGTGAAAACCCAGAATATCTCCACTACCATCACAGGTGTGCGAATCTGGAGTCATATAAATGCATTATCTGACCTAAAAGGTCTGCCTACAGTTGAAGTTCAAGTATTTCTGAGAAGGTCAGGCCTTAGCTATTCAGCTTTATATGATCTGGGGTTAATGCCCTATGGTGAGTCAAGCTCACAGCCTAAAGCTTACCTTATCACTGTGAGATCTCATAGTTGCGTTCAGGTGTGTACCGCCTTTCAAACTCCTTTGCTGAGAGCTGGTTTTTTTTTTCTTCTGTGAAGATGAGATGAGGATCAACTGTATCTTGCCGTTGTGTTCCTTAGTGTCATACTCTTTTAAAAGAGCTAATAGTGATTTAACAAAATGTCTGCTCTGAATAAATTACACGCTTGACCTATGTTCTTCCTTTGAACAAATAATGAATTCAACAAAGATCTGTCTTTGCCGTGTAAAGGTACCAGTAATATTACAGCTTTCACTGAAGCATGAAGAGCTTTATCAGTTCCTTTCTCTCCTGAAAAATAAGATGGCAATTAAAAAATGAGAATATTTACATGTTTAGGCCCAGATTAAGACAACTGAATATTCTTCCCAATTGGCTGCAGCAGTAAGAGGTGGGTGCAATGAAAGTGCTAAAAGAGAACAGTCAGCAGGAATTGTAAGAAAAAGTTTGATGCATAGTGTGAGTATAGTTTGTTACATATGTTTTGCATTTCAGCAATTCATAGGTGGGATACCAATGACAGAAATCAGTCTTCCTTCCTGTTGGTTTTAAGGCATCAGCTCGGCCCACTTGTGATGTCTGAACATACCCCAGTTATCACAGCACAGCTTGGAGCCTTGCTCTAAGACCAGGCTGCTCTGCTTCTGGCCCCCCACCCAGGCAACCTTTCCCTCAAGTCTCTTCCATTTTCACTAATTCTGCTTACGGTATGATTAAGCTTTGGGAGACCACCTCTTCTGATAGAGTGCCTTGAGCAATCTCCCGTGTGAAGGTGGTGCTTGGCTCTGTCGACACAGGCATCATAGGAACACTCTTTACTTGATGTTCCCCTTTGCAGAGACTGATTCTTCTGTTCTGTTGCGGTTTGAATAGTTTTGTTATGTTTGCATGTATACCCTCTCCCTACAAAGGGGCCACTGCTTTCCTGAATGGGAAGATCACATAAAGGGATGGAAAGCAAAAGTTTACACAGACTTCTTTCCTGCTTGCTTGTTCTGTAGGAAGATTTGTATTGCCAAATTCTGAATACTTAGAGATATACTAGAGCCAGCCTCAAACTTATATGCTGTCTTCTGGCTCCCTGTGATACCTTAAGACCTTTCTCAGCCTGGCTGTGACGCGGCAAACCCCAGAGACTTTTCTTTGTGCTCCCAGAGAGCACCCTGGCCTTTGGGACAGTTGAATTCAGAGAGCGAAAGAAGGATCCGGAGAAAGTTAACAGGGAGCCAAGCCCTGTTGGCCTACTCAGGAGAGTCCAAGGGCATACATGGTAGGTAAAATCATAGAGAATTTGGCCATCTTTCCCACTTTTTCCACCTTTACCACAGCCAGAATTTCCAGTGGTAGCAGTACTGCTCCAGTTGAATTTTTAAGTTCATTAAGGAATCAAAGCTGGACTCATGTTAAGCAAGGAGAGCCTACTTTTTGTGGGGAGAAGGGTGAGAATTTTATATTAAGGAACTGATCTGCACCACATTTATGAACATCAAAAGAGATAAAGATGCTGAAGATAAAGGAATTGGAAGGATAGTACCATAGCAAATTAGACTACAGGTGAAGCTTTTCAGTGGGACAACTCAAATGAGAGCATCACTGACAAAAGAAAGGATTCTATGCAAGTTTTAAATAGGAGTCTGGTGAAATCTGGGCCCTAAATTTTGTATAATTGATTTGAGCAGAGTCTGATTGCTTGGGGTTTTTTAGTTTCTTCTTTAACCATTCACCTGTCTACAGATCCTGCTCGAATATTTTACAGCTTGAACCACACATAGCATGAATAGAACAAGTTCTGATTTATTAAGTCTCTATGTCTGTTGCTTAAGAATCCTGATGGGCTGCAGCAAGCCAGATTTAGATGAATGTCAGTCTTAGCAAAAAGAACTAAACAGCAAAGTAGGGAAACCCTTTAGGAAGAAAGTACTATGGCATTTAAGTTTCACCTCCAGAAGGAATCTTTAAGTCTGTTTCTTTATATGAAAATATAAACGCTAAGGTTCTTCAAAAAACATCGTTTTGGTGAAGTTGTTTCTGATAACTTAAGGGGCTTCTTGTATAGACATAATTTGTAAGCTTCCTGTAATGATTATTATAACTCTCAAAAAATCTTGGTGGAAACTTAAAAATTTCTTGGCTTTGTCTTTTTCTTCTATCTGGAAGCAAAAAAAGGGCTGTCAGTTAAATAACATAATTCAGATTAGATAAAGGTGCAAGAAATAGAACTACTCTTTACAGGAGAGCACGTCTTCTGTGAATATGGGTGTAGCAGTGCTGAGGAACCAAATTCTTGTAAATACTACTTAATGATTTTTTTCAGAAAAATCAAATGGCAGTAGATAAAGTACAAAATTTATCAGAGAGCCATGAATGCCAGATGATAAATATTGCAGCTCAGAGTTGAGAAGTAAGGCTTATTCTTGGAATGTAAGCAACTTTTAGTGAGACTCACTGGAAATAATATTCCTAAGGAGGTATGCTTTCCTGGACAAATTCTGTACCAAGTTTCTTACCAATGTTTCATTCAGTGTGAATGTGCTAGCAGATCTGTCTCTGGTACTGTCAACTCATGTGGGTTGTTCCTTTTTTTGGAGGTGATGCGAGAATTTGAAATTGAGTGTTTTGTGCCCGTGCGCTATATTTTGGCTATACGAGCAAATTGGGCAAATCTGTTCAAAAATATTTGTTAGTCTCTGCAATCCTGCAAGTTAACCCTGAGTTTGAAACTTTTTTCGCATTTTTAGATGTCTGAAAATTGATCAACCCTTCATAAAAGCAAAAAAATGTTGTTTATGAACTGAAAGGACTTTCTTCTATGTAAATGTCATCGTGTCTCTAGCTGGGGGCTTCTCCCTCTCTCCCAGCGGAGCAGTGTAGAGCTCACCGCACAGCGCAGGAACAGCAAACACAGCGCTGCTTTCTGGGGTGCTGCTTCTGCTCTCATCTGCCACCCCGACTTGTCTATCCATAGTGCCGTAAACTGACCAAGGGCAACTCACAGTGTGAAAAGCACTTTTGGATCTAGAAAACTGAATGTATTGATATAATGCAATTATCGAAACACCATGTTTTCCTGACGTTACAAACATTTGCAATATTTGGCCCATTTTCTTCTTCCTGGCATAGGTTTGAGAGCATGTTTTTTCCTGGTACTTTGCTACTATATCGTGGTTTGGGAGGGAAAGCTGCAAATAGGCTATTTGCCTGGTTTTGGAGCTTAGCTGAGGATTTGAGATTCCAAATTGGAGCAGTGCAAATGCGTTGTTCGAAAATTTATGACTGACTGCTATGGGGAAATGTAGAGAGGCTGCAGAGGATTGGCCAAGCTAGAGTTTACAGCTGAAGAACTGTCTTTAGGATGCTACTGCTCTTAAATAAATTTAAAAATACCCAACTATGTGAATAGTGTATAACGAGAAAAGAAATTTCACCAAAAGTTTGCAGCCTAATGTTTTCTGAATGATATTTAAAAATGATACAGAAGAGTCCTCAGAAGAATTGAATGCCTTTATTAGCAACTTTTATGGCTTCCAGGACTGTTTTGCCACTCTGTGTATCTTCCACTGTAGTCGTCTTATTTTTCTATTTTCAGCAGAAAGTGACACTTCTGGGACAAAGACCTTGTTACTGAGTCAGACAATGCAGAGATCAAGACATCAATTTTGTAAAATGTCACCCATAGAATAATTACAGTGTTAGCAGGTGGCTTGGAAAGAGGCTGGAGGAAGGCAGTAATGCATTCTTTATTTAAGGGAGTATGCACAGCAGCTAATGGCTAACACTTCCTTAATTTGTAAAGCACTTCTCAAATGCACAGCTTAATTGTAATGCAATTGACTCCTTTAATCTTGCATACCTTGTACCACTGAAACGGTTAAAGAATTTCAGCCAAATCCCTTTCTGTTTGTATGACAGGTTGTGTGCTAGGCATTTGCACTCTATTTGGCTCTGCTACAGGAAGCCAAAATAGCATCCTTTTTATATGAAATACTGGGTAAGGCATGGTAGGGAAACAAAGGAGAAGTTCCTCAGATCTCATGGTTGTGTAAGCTGCATTCCCCTAGTTTCTGTTTCCCCTTCTCCTCTCTGACCCACTCTTAGGGAGAATAAAATCTTTCTATCTGGAAAAGCTGTATGTTGTGTTGCTCAGCCTGAGTGTCAAGGAAGTGGGCTTAGATCATCATGTCTGTTTGGTTCCTTGCTTTTTTGCCAGTGTGGATTGTGATCTGGATTTCTGTAGTGAGTGGCACAGAGAGGATGAAGAGGGATCAGTTGTTCACTGCTTTCTCCACTACAAGAACCATGGGGGCATCAAATGAAATTTGCAGTTGCCAGGCTCAAAGTGAAATGAGGTGTTTTGTTACGCAATATGAATGGCTCCAAAGATAAACATCAGAGATAGGAAGGCCAGCCAGCATTTCTGGAGGTGGGTCCCGGTTAAGGCTCCAATATTTTTCTATTAAATCCTACCTGACTTTGAACTAATCTATGAATCAGTGATTCCATGCTTTCCAGATGTGCAGCTTTTCACAGAAGCTCTGCTTACCCTCTGTATCAGTGACAAGTTGTGGCCTGATGACTGAGTTGCTGAATTTTCAAGATCCTATGATCCCCACCATGTATGGCAGAAAATTTGGCAGAGGGAATGGTGAACACAACACTGAGCGTGCTGTGCACAGGTCTAGAGTAAGGGGAACTGATGGCTTTCCAAAGCCTGGTGTGCATCCATCTAGATGGAGGTCACTTCAGTAATGGCCATTGGCTTTAATGACACTCCATAACTATTTAGCAAAACTAACTTTTAAGGAGAAAGGACTGATACTTCTGACTTTGCGAGGTAATGCCTTCACACAACAGTTAGTTACAAGCATGGGGAAATCACTGTAGCATATTCAAAGTATTATGTTATGTAAGCTTTAGTCATAGTGTTTGACTTAATATTAAACTGTGAGTTTTGTGTGAGTAAATCTGTCAGCTCCTTTAGGAGCTCAGTCCTTAAACTTTTTAATGTTACTTTAGTATCAGTCTCATTTTACTGTTGTGTGAATGAGATATACAGAAAATAAGCCACAAGAAGATAGAAGTCATTTTTGAAAAGTTAGACCCCATTACCGCATTAGATTAATCTCATTAGCATGGGTGACTTATTGTTCCAATTGTTTTTGTTCTGTTTAAGGATAGATGTGAGTATGGAGCTGACATCCACCTGCCTTCCAACCCACAGATAATCAGCATCTCACAAAGGCCAGGAAACTTTCAAGTCTAAGCATTAAAGAACTGTCTTGAAAGCTGGAAATCAACAGTTGTTGTTTAAACAAAACTGTAGAAGGGATCCATAGGAATAATCAGAGACAATAATCCCCAAACATTTGAAGTAACTAAATAAACACATTTTACATTCTTACATTTTTTACATAAATACATTTTAAATTTGATTTCCAATAGAAACCTCATTTGCATATTTCCATTTGCTCCTTGCCTTCTCTCCTTTTCTTTCTTTCTTTTTTCTCTTTTAAAGCATCAGGGAAAGGGATGGAAATTACTTTTAAAATCATTTAAGAAACATTTTTGTGCTTTTTTTTCCTTTCAACTTTTTTCCCTAGGAGGTGAGAAATTGGGAGCTTCCTTGCTCCACATTTGCATGTCTGTTTATAATAGGTTTTACTGAGTATCCAGCTTCACAGGTAGCATCAAGCTAAGCAATGCAAGAGGACAGAAATGGAGGAAGGAAGAGGGTATCTTAAGCAAGCTGATAAATTACTTTTTTATTTAATATAGATTTGAAGTTTAGAATTGCTTTTATAAGGGAAGCAATTATGCTTGTGGCAAGTAAAGGGAAAGATCAATGTTCGAAACACCTCATTGAAGACAGTAAGTGAACAATTACACACTTACTGAACTGGCATTGCCTCTGATTTGTCAGAACAGCATAAAGATCCTTCTGAAAGCAAAACCTGACACCTTTGCAAATTAAACTGTGGCTCATTATGCCTGTGCTAGGCTAAGTGCTTGTCTTAGCTGTTGTATTAGTCTAAGAAGAAATGTCTTTGATTTACTGCCTTGTTTATTTAACAACAGGGAGCGATTATTTGCTTGTTTTCTGTAATTATTAATGCCAGGAAAACATTCTCTTAATCTAATGTGGTGTTTTCAGTTCGTGTTAGTGTGTTCTAGAGGGTAAGAAATCTCATACTCACTCATAAAAGGCTCTAATAGGATCCATGACTGCACCTTCAACTCAGTTCCAAGAACTTAAAAAATGTGGTTTTTGAAAACTTTACAGAGCACTGTTGTTACTGAAATTTGGATACTCAGCCTGAGTCCTTAGGGTTTGGTGCTGCACATTATGCATCCTTCCGAGCTGTGGAGGACATTGCAGCGTGGAGCTCCAGGAATGGAGAGAGAACATGTCACTGTTTAGGGTGCCTGGAGTGGGAGACGGTGTCTTTGCAATGTAGAAGAACAATCCTCAGAAGGATCTGAGCCACAGTCCTCATCAGACCTTTGTGTTACTACCTTCCTGAGGAAGGGTATTTTCCCGACTTCAGCCTGAATGTCCTCCTCCATTTACAAGGAGGGGCTCATTGCTTCCTGTGCGTTTCCTGATCCACTCTTGTATAAGAGGGAAGCAAGAGTGGAACATTTTGCTCCTTTTCTGTCCTATTGCTCAAAGTAAGGAGTAGTAGACAGACAATTCTTCCTCTATTGGATTAAGATTTATTGCAGCTAAGAGGAATTAGAGATGGGGCTATATATCCTTGTACAAACAAATAAGGACTGTCCATTTTATCTTTAAAAACTATTATTCTTGCTGTACAAGAAGAATGCAAAGTATTCATGGTAAGAAGGGACCGTTAGATCATCTATTCTAACTTCTTGAGTATATTAGACCATTAGTCATCACCCATTGAATTGAAGAGCTTGCCTAGCAATAGAATATCCTTCAAACAGCATCTAGTTTTGGTCAGAAGGACTTCAGAAATACAGAGTCTGACACCTCCTTTAGTCTATTCCAGGTGTTAATACTCTTCGCGCACACAAATTTAGGCCTTAAGCTTCATTTTGTAGTCATTAGTTTCTGTCAGAGCTCACCATGATGCAGCAGACAAACTGAATACTATAGATTTTTCACTATGAGGCATTTCCTTCCCTTTGTGAATGACTTTTTCAGATTATTCTATGATTTTATGGTATTTTATGTTCTTAAAAAAAAAAGGACACAACACTAAAGTGCTGATCACCTGACTGATGTGGTACACAGAGGTAAAACAGAGTGTTTGGGCCCTAGAATGACCCTTAAGGGTCACATTAGCCCCTTCTGCGCAGCACAGTGGTAAGAACTCCGCTCCATTGCTTGTCTGAATCTCTTCATGATACTGTCCTCCATTTTGCAGAACTGAATTTTGTCAGTCTTTATCATCTACACATTTTTAGCAGGAGTGATTTTAGATTTGTAGTAAACGCCCAGTTCTGATCCTCACAAAATTCTATTAGACAGTGCCTCTGTTGGATGCTGGCTTCCCACCGATTTCCACTTTTGTGTGTTTCTCCATTAGCCAGTTCACTTTTCATATAACAATGTGTATATAACAGTGTTTATATAACAGGTGCTTTGTATTGCTGTTTTTAAAAATGAGGCTGTTGTACAATATCATTAATATTTCATAAATGGTCATTACATCTGTGCAGCAACTTTTATAATCTGGTCTTGTGATTTATGGGTTAGCTTTACTAATAGAGGTGGAGCTTGGCCAAAATCCCTGATCCAAGTGTCAGTATTACCTTTCTTTCAGTGATGAGAAAGTTCACGAGAGGAAGCTTACCATGGCTATCATAAAAAATTCAGAACTGTGAACTGATTTAACTCCTAGTGAACATTAGTTCCCCAGTGGGAGCTGTGTCTGCCCATGCACTGTCAGGGTAGCTTTGCATGGCAGTAGATTACAGTGCCATACGTGGTAGGGTTTTTACTTTGTTATGGAATCGCACACAGGGAAAAGTGTTAAGGAACAGGCTGGGCAAGGAACTATACAAGTCTCTTTTAATGATCTTTAAGATTTCCAGGAGTGAACATGAATAAATTATCATGAAAAAACAAAATGCTGCACTACACAATCACTCCTCCCTATGAGGGGAGAGGGAGTGAAATGGCCATATGAGGTTTGAAATGACAGGACTTTGATGCCAATGTAGTAGAGATGTGATGAAGGGAGTTCTATAGAACAGGTTTTCAATTATAGTATATTAATGTTTCATTTCTAAATGATGTACCAGTGGCAAATACAAAAATATAGATGTTGCAAACCTGAGTACTATACACTGTGTCAGTTGTAGGTATATCAGAACAAATTTACAACAGAGATATTGACTTTTTGGACCCTAAAAATGTGACAGAATTGATTAACCATTAAACTGTGTATTAAACATTTATTAACACTTTTAAAGTTCTTGTAATTAGGACCTTAATATGAGGCCAGTTGCACGTTACTGTACTGCCTGCTTACTACTTACTATGTAGCACTGCCTGGCTGTGGGAGAAGGCATATTGATTTAATGAATTATTTATTCTATCAATACATTCAGTGAATCTGATATGATGGACTTTGCAAACTGGAAGCATAGTAGTGTGAGGCGATCTTGATCCAAAGCACTGATGTAAATTCCTTTAAATTTGAGGATATTCAATTACAGATTCAGATACAGATACTTGCATTTAGCTAGGATAAGTGGAACTAAACTAAATTCTGACCCACAGTGCTGGAAGTCAAGCCCAATTCTTTCACACAGTGAGGTTGGGAAGGTGGAAAAATTTTCTGTTTACAGCTTCCTGGAGCTATGTATGCCTTTTCAGGCTTATTTATGGAGAGTCTTTTTTGTCCCAGAACAAAAACTGCATGATCCCCAGGCGGACACTAACCTCATCAGAGATGGAAAGGAAAACATAATCTGCAGCAGCGCGGGTACTCAGTGATGACAGGTCTCCAGTGTATCCCTAGTACAGTAAATTTCTGACAAACATAATAACTACCATTAAAATACAAATAACACTTGTCATCATTTGAACCCTAGCCACCTCATTGGAAATTCCAAGCACAAATGGTGTTCACTGGCAAAGCTTCAAATGCAGAGACAAATCCTAAAAAGCAGAGAACCTTATTCTGAAGTCCTGGAATCCTTGTTTGCCTTCTGCCTAGCTTGGACAGTTTACCAAAGTAAGAAAGAATTTGAAAGCAAAGGCCTGAGACCACAGTTGGTTTACTTTAATGGTGGGGTAGGTGCTTTTGTACTTTAACATTTGCTCTGTAATGGAGAGGAGATGGACTTTATCATCAGACTACAGTTGCTTGCTAAATAGAAAATAGCAGCAGTAATGACCACTCAGCATCAACCTCCTAGTGTGGTCCACTGTGATTGCATGCCTGTTTGCTGGATCAGCCCTTCCTCTTGGCCTCAGCTCTCTGTGGGTATCCTGGTGTTGTCACTGCCTGTGCTTTCCTGCTGTTCTCACTGGATCCCTGTCCTATCTAGCCATCCAATACCTAAAGCTGGAGAAGGAGCTAAGCAGACAGGCTCATTGACCACAAAAAAGAGACCATTTAAGAGGTTTTTTTAATAATTCTCAGTTCTTGTATTGATAAGTAAAGTCCTGATGCCCTGACCTGTTATAGAGCAGACTGTCCTACAAAACAGCTGGTCAAATGGAGCTTGCCAGAAGAACGCAAGTAAGTAATTTCTGTGCTGTGGCTATTGTAAAATGCTCTCTCCTGGTCCTAGGAGTGTAAGAATTGATGGACTGAACCCCGCTTCATTGCACTGAAGGGGGAGATGCAACTTTGCCCTGGCAGCTTACCGGTGCTGACCTTCTTTTATAGATCTGACTGTTGCAAACCAGGTTGACAATGATATAGCTTAAGGGAAATGCAGTACATGCTGCAGAGGCTTTTCTTAGTCAAAAAAGACAACTTCCCATTGTGAGATTTTGTGGAGTCTCTTTATAAGGCTGCACGTGAATGTACACTATTGAATGTGTTTAATGCTCCTGGTTTTTCTGTGTGAACTCGAACAAAAAGACACTAAAATCTTCCCCATTAAAAGTGAAGAAAAAGCCTCCAGGAAACCATTTGCTGCTTCTGTAATAAACATTCATTATTAACGCTACTTTGTGAACTAAGAACAAAGCTATTTTGCTAGTAGGACTGACTTGCTGTGTGTAGCTTTAAAGCTCATCAGTGACACATGCTTGCAGCAAGTATTGATATTCAGCAAGAGAGTCTTTGCTAATGTTCCAAATTTACCCATGTCGGGAGGAGAAATAATCACATTTTACATTACTTGTTTGAAGATGCTGAGTGCATTATTGGACCTAGTAAGAGTGCTACAAACAGTGTTTTATTGCCTGTCCAGTTCAGATCACCTTATGGCCCCAAGCAGGTTTTTTTAATATCCTTGTAGCAGTCCAGTGGGAATACTGATACACTTAATAGATCTACTCAATAGCCAACATATAGGTGGCAAGGGCATCATGAACAGTCCAGAAATCAAGCCTATTTATAAAGGACTTCATATATTTATATGGGCTTTTAATACTACCTGAGTTCACAGGGGGTCATATTAGCCCCTCTGAGCCGTTGCTGTAGGTCTGGAAAGTTAATTCATTTGATCCTAGAGATTGAGGAGCTGACAACATGCGCTCTGAGTCTCCATTAGCAGTTAACTCCAAGTTCTTCCTTAATTTACCCAGAAATTGTCAACAAAACAGCCCACTTACTGGCACTCACGGTGCAGCAATGTTCGTGATTTAATGGATATATCAAGTAGATCTGTTGCTGGGCTGTATTTATTCTCCAAATCAGACAAGTAGTTTTGTGAGCAGGGGAATGCATGAAAACATGTTTCTTGTGGATATGCATCTGTGATGGGGTATAGGCTGTGTATCTGATTTGGAATCTAATAAAGAGAGAAACAAAGCTACCTTGTTTCTCCCAGTGAGGACACTAATGCTTGTTTCCTAGGCTGCCTGTGCTCATGAGACTATGAATATTGAAACTGCACTACTCTATCAGATATAGTCAGAACTGATCAACAAAATTCTGGGAGGAAGGAAATGAACACAGACAGATACATGTTCATGGAAATAAGCAGTCTGAGCATTAGTTACCTGTAAAATCATTTGGCTCCTGGAGAGTCTGTCTCATTCAGCTAAATAATTGCAATGTTGGGACAGCATGCAAGTCCCTGGCTGGAGATCCATTTTCTTCAGAAAGGATGCCTTTTGGGTACTACTCCTTCAATTAAGCTTCTGAGCACTTCTCTAGCTCCGTAATGAAGCTGGGATTCTTATCTGAGATGGAGCCTCTCCTGGTACTCTTGCCTGAGATGCCCAGTATACCTCTGTATCTCTCTTTGAGGAACACAGAAATGCTGCTATCTGTGTGCCCTTTAATCTACACTGACCCAAGCCGCCTGTGTTTTGTTTGGGATGTGCTTCCTCATTTCTTGGGATCACAAAGTCTAGAGGGGAATTAGGTGATTTTCTTCACTCCGTGCCGATCACTTCTTGATAAATGTATCCATCAAGTTATTCAGTTAATTAGGCCTAGCCTGAGGCTGGCTTTACAGTCACTGTAAGACATTGCGATAAACTTTATCAACCATATATCCAAAAAATACTAGGCACACATGATCTCACTTTCATTTCTCTGTGGGTGATCCTTAGTGTCTCTGTGGCATCTCTGAACAGGCTAAAAGATGGATTTTTGGTTGTGATGCCTTGAATCTACCTCACAACTTCTTCTGTCTGGGGGAACCCCTGTGGTGACTTTATTATACCGTTTCACTGACCTGAAGTACAGTTTCCTCCACCATGTTTGTGTTTTTTCTCAGAATAATGTTGTCATCAGAGACCTGTGTGACAAGCCAGGGACGCAGTGAGAGAGATGATAGGATTCAGCTTTCTTGGAGAGAATTCTGGCAAATGACTGTAAGAAGGCTAATGAATAAGCAGGCTCACTTTTCTTTCATGATCCAGCCCTTGCCTCAGAAGATGGTAGCTCATCTTGAAAATTACATGTTAGCTTCCAAGGTTCATTAGGTGAAAGAGACTCAATGTATATTTGAGAAGACCTTCAGCCTTACAGTAAACAGTGATTATCCTTCCAGGCCTTTGAGTATGAAAATACCACTCATAATACATTATGTTTGTATTGATCAGAGTAAGATATTACATATCAATCTATTGGGAAATGAAGTAGTATATCTTAAGATCCTTTTAATTAAGAAGTAAGAAAAAAGCATATAGCTTCTTCTATAGCGTATATGATGAAGGCCTAAGACAGGATGAAGATGCTCCCGGTCTTGAGTATCTGAAGCCCAAAATGTCCACATACCATGAAGAGGAAAATTCTCTTCAATAAGAATTTAGTTTGGGTTGTAAATTAGCACTTGTTGACTATCTGCCACTGGTTAATTGTCACTTTCATGGAAAAAATGTAGCAAGGAAAGAAATTTACAGGAGAAAATCAGGGAGCTTGCCTGGAGGATCAGCTTGCCTGTATACAAAAGGTGCTGAGGCAGATGGTCTGTGCAAGAAACTATCTTCTCCCTGCTCAGCCTTTCTGCCTGCCTTCAGGAAGCCTGTGAGGAGAGGAGGTGGGAATGAGCTGTTGCTCAAATCTCATGACCATTTGCAGGTGATGTGTATAGACAAACCTTCTGGCCCCACTTTTCTGGGGAGCCAGGTTTTCATCCTGTTTGTTTTCACAGTTCTTTATAAAATACAGCTTTGATCTGAGTTCTAAAGTCTGTCATATTTTCCTTTGCTTCACTGTTGGCAGGTTCTAAAATGTTGTTGGTATGAGAAGTGTCTCTGGATCTGTCTTTCTCTGCTCTTTTCAGAAGGTACCGAATGAGACTGTCATTGCTTATGACAAGTGCGATTTCCACTTTTATGTATCTACCTTTTCATTCTGAGTCAGGAGCTGCACGACCTGGGTGCTCTGCAGTTGGTTTTGGTAGTTTCTATCTGGTATCTCAAGAAAGAGGGCTGTGATGTTCTAATGCCACTTAGCGGAAATGTATTCATTAGATCATGTACGTTGTGTTCTGAATTGGTTTGAATCCCATGATTTAACTTAACTATGGGCTTGTTTGTATACTGATAACATTGTGGGTCTGTTTTGGCTCAATGTAGGGCCACTGACTTCTGTAAAGGTACTCCTGATCTTTCTCTTTCAGCAATACACTCTTCTGGCCTTTGCCTTAACCATCCTTGTCCAAAGCCTAAGTGCTGCAGGAGAACTTCTGTGCCTTTAAAATTGCCCGTGAATGTACGTTTCTGAGACTGTTGAGATTTAGTCTTTCCAAGTAACTAAAACATGCTGCAGATGATGAAAATGAGGCCTCATGACAAGAATGAAGTCCTGCTGTTAAAACAAACAAACAAACAAAATCCCATGGCACTGGTGGATGTATGCATCAAGTCAATGGTATCCCAGAGATAAGGCAATGTTGGCGACCAACCTTGGAAGACAATTTTTTCCTTCCAACCTGTTGCAGCTTTCATGCATTAATTATTATAGGTAGAGTTGGTAGCATCCATTGTTTGTGAAGTTTTTGGATGTTTCCCATTATAAGACCCTGTTTTCAGCTTCTTAAGGTTTTTCTAAATGTTAACTTATTCCAGCTGCCATGCTGCATAAAAAGCAGAGCTACAGTTCTGTGAATACATCTTTAATACTGCTGTCTGATGTCATGTGGCTCTCCATAGTCTCCAAAGACCTTGGCTTGGGATTGAGGCTGCCTCTTCCACCCCACCTAGCAGGACTGAATGAAAACACTGTTTCAAAAGATAGATGGAGAGTTTCCCTCTTCTTTGAAGGCTTTAGTCTGCTAAGCTGACATGGTCCTGTGGACCTCTCCTTCCCTCTCCTTCCTTCCTCCTTCCCTCTTTTCTTTTCCTGCCAGAGATACAGCATTCCTGACTGAAGAATAATAGAAAGCAACCTATGAGGCTTGTGAATGGCTCATGAGTGAGAGAAGTTTTAGATATGATTGGAAGAGTAAAATAATGTACAGAGAAATCAATAAATTCTGTTTATTTATGTTTTTATACTACACACATTATGAATCAGTATATCTACCTCAGCAACACATTTAGTAGTACTTTATTTTATACATTAGGATCATACTGCTAATGGTCTCAATAATTAGCACATTGCTTAAAAGATCAGGCTACAGAAAAGAAACTTTGCTTCAAAGGAGAGGTAAAGTACCTCACAACTGAATATACTATAGGTTATTTATAATGGATTGTGATTTATTTTTATTAGGTAGTAACAAATTCTTTAAATAAATTCTTTAAATACAAAGACAACATTGTGGGTGCCCTCAAGACAGTAGGTAGCAATCCCATAACTAGCACTGTAACTGGCTTCTACAGTTTAAATTACAAAATGCTATAGAGTTGTCTTTTTCCTTTAATTAAAATTTGAACAGAAGGGTAGGCTGGCAGGCAGGACCTGTTCCTGTCCCAGTTTAACTAAAGTAGCCTGTTAGCGGGTGCCATTAGAGAGTTCAGCAACTAAAAAGGACACTGAGCTATATTTTTCTAACTTTCTGAAGAAAGGTTCTAAAAATAAGATGGTATTCACTGTCCTTCTCTCTATTCCATTTCAAATGCATCAAAGAGCTGAGAGTTCATATCTGCATCCGTTGACTTCAAAGACAAAGTTCTGGTACAGGGCACAGATGATGAACAGAATTAAGAACTGGTTTCTCCTTGAAGGAATGTATAGCCCACCAGTCCCTCTTTCAACTAGGATTAATTCCTCTCTGCATCCTTTATTAATGCATTGATTGGTGTGGGAATACTTGTTCCAAAATAGAGAAGAACAGGGCAGTATCATTAGCTGGCCACAGTGAGACATCAGGTAAATCTTTTCTACTCTTGATTGTGCCGATTAAAGTAAGCAAAGTTGCTCTGGATGGCATTTTGGCATGAAAGAGAGTCTTTGTTTTGAGTATCCCGAGAGCTGAGCAAATCTGTAACTGTGTGTAGGTGTTTGAGTGAAGCATGGTTTGTATGTCTGACAGACTGTCTCTCTGGCATGCAGTGAGTTGCAAGTGGCTTTGCTTTTTACTGATCAGGAACCAAGGCGAACTTCTTGGCGAACTATTTTTCCCTGCAATTAATCATTGCTATTCCCACTCCCTTCTCTGGAGGCTTCCATTTGCACCTGCAGGCAGAAAGTACCCACTGTCTTCTAATCAGGCTCCTCCATCCCTGTGGCCTCTGAATACCCTGAAGTCTATGCCAGAAGCAATGGAAAAGCACCCACTGGAAGTTTGATCGCTGTGCTACTTTGCCCTCGTCCGAACAAAAGCACCTTACCAAGGCGTAGACATTCATTCACTTGGCAGATGCTTCTGGTGGCCAGAGCTGTAACAGCTCCATGAAAATTTGTTTGCGGTTGTTCCTCTGCTAGAATTTATCACCTCTTCTAGAAAAGCACAAGGGAATTTGCAAGCCTGCCTTGTCTGCCTCAGTGCAAACTTGATCAGCTTAACTTAAACTGTTGAGGGAGATGTTTTGAGCTAAGGTAGGCTGTGTTGCTTGCATGGTTTAAGCTGCTGCAACCATTTGCTGATCAAGTGTATGCCTGTATCTGATCTGAGTAATGTTCACGAAGATGAGTTGTGCCAATCACAACTTCCTCTAAGGTGCTTTGACTTTAAATCTAATCAAGTTATCTCCCAGCCCTCCTGAAAATGTATTTCTCCTGCAAGAGAGCTTTAACTAGAACTTGGTGTTCATCTATTCATCTTAAATATAACAGAATGCTGAAAAATTGCTTGGATGTAGTTCAGGTGAGAGCAAAATGTCATGTAGGAAACAGACTGAGAGGAGAGGGGGAGTCTTCGTACTCCAGACAGTCTCCTTAAAATAAAAAGTATTTTTTAAAAAGAGACGTCTGAATAAGTTTGGAGACATTTGGTGCTTTAAACATGGGAAGTAGGAAAAGAATAATTGCAATAATTGAAAATATTTTTGGTTTCATAACTCTAAACCAATTTCTGGGCATTAGTTTTGAGATATTGAGATGACACCCTCTTTAAAATAAGAGTTTGTAGAAAAGTGTTTAGCCTGACTGAATTTCTCTTATAATTAAGCCAAGAATTGTCAAAAATAGGAGCATGTAATTGGATGAATTTCAAAGTGCTGATCATCCAGCAGCTTCCATGGAAGAAAATGAAAACAGGCACTTGCTCATAGTTTTGAAAATCATTTACATGTATATCTGGGTTGAGAGCAAGGATTACATCAAAAGATCATGATTTTTAGAGTCTTGAACTAACTGTCGAAGTCCTGTTCTTGCTCCTTGATTGTGGAGACATCCACAGAACAGTCTCCAGCTTCTCTCAGCAAACCATTGTCTCCTCAAAGATGTAATCTGTGTTAGTACTTATATAATCCTAGTAACTCATCTAAATGTATGCATAAAGTCCAACTGATGCATGATAAAACCCATCTGCATTCAGAATGTGAGTGCACGTGTTAGAAGGAAATCAACGCAATAATTTATTGCTGGCTGTTGATTCTAACAGTTGTCCCACATGATGCTTTAGTGGGAAGAGCTACCTAATCAGATGGTGTCATTATCCATCTGACCATACTGTGGAAAAGTGAGTAACCAATCCAAAAGAGTCTATAGGAACATCGTTTATCATCTGTGAAGCAAGCAAATGACAAGAAAAGAGGTGTAGAACTTCCCAGTAAATTAAGATGAACAAACATGCATGTCAGTATACGATATAGCACAAACCACAGGATAGGGAGCAATCATTCTGACCAGTGCTGACAGTACTTGGAAGGATAAACACGGAAAGAGATGCTGCTGAAACTTTGATTGTAGCCATTTTCATCCGATACTGATTTATCAGGCAAGCAAAGGCCAAGAGTCCATGCCTGTGTTTTAAGGAATACCCAGGATACAAAAGTATTAATCCATGTTGGCTGGATACTGGCCTTATCAAATATAATTGAAGTTGCTTTGTCTATTTCAGGCACAAGATTTAAAGCTCCATCATTTGCAATCTTTGGAAAATAAAGATAGCTGGAAAAAAAGCATTTCTGTTCTGTGGAAAGAGAGAAATTCACACTTTTTGTTTCATTCATTTTCTTTGGAAAAAAAAATTCAAAATGTTTTTCTCTCACCCTGTGTTTTCTGAGCTTCCAGTCTTTCTGAGACATATCCAGAAATCCCAGTGACTTGGGCAGGTATCAGCAGTGTGGGTGATCCATGTTCTCCTGGGTTCAGCAAGTGCTCAGCAAACAGGACTACCTAGGCTTTCCTTTCATGGCAAGGTGCAGGGAAATTTGAGATTGCTTAGCCCTCACTGCCAAATTCCTCCCAGCTGGCTGGATGCCATGTGTGGCACAGTCCTTGGAGGCTCTGCCTTGTGGGAGAAAGGAGATATCCTACCAAGGACCAGAGAAATCATCCCAACAACACTGTCAGTGGCACCAGCACATTGCTGTGAAGCCTTTCTGTTTGAAGAGGCAAACTCTTCATGGACGATTTTTTCTGACTTGACAGAAAATTATGCTGGAGCTTAAATTTTTCTCTCTCACTTACGTGGCTTAGTAGTTCTGAATGATTAAAAATGGAAACTAAAAGTGGCACACTGTACTTGCCTGTGGCTTCCATATGCTGAAGAAAGCAACCACTTCTGATCCTGTGTGAAAAAGAGGGATTTTAAAGGAGAAGCTGTGCCACCCCAAAACACAAATTTGGCTTAATGCAGATGCGTCTCCAAAGTGTCTTTGCAAGGATGATATCAATGCTGGTTAGGAAGACTAGAATGAGACCAATTATTTCCTCTGTTAAACAGTTAAGATTTCATCCATTATAGTCCTGTTAAATAATCCTATCACTCATTTGCTGTACCCATTGTCATCTTCAAAGGCAAAGTGCAGTACAATAGTGAATGTTACTGGATACAGCTTATGCAGGAATAGCTTGTATAAAACAGACAAAACTCTTGAAGGCAAAAGCATAGACCTACAGAAGTTAACAATCACTGTTGTCTTCAGTGGATCCAGGATTAGACCTAGATTTCACCAAGTGATGGATCTGCCAACTGTTTAGGTATGAGTCACTCTACTTCCCTGTATTACTGTATCCTACAACATGTAATGGTGATTCGGTCATGCAATTGCCTGAAAAATGCCCTCTTGTAGATGAAATTCCCATCTTTTCAGTGTTACAGCTATACAAAATGGGTCAAACTGCTTTTATTTTCTTTACTGTGCCTGTTTCATTCTCTCTTGACCCATCAACCTGAAACACCTGTTTTTACTTGCTTGGAAATAGTGGCATGAAGAGACTTGTTTATAGTTGTCAGTGGAAATAGGATGACAGAATGAATTGACTTCATTAACAATGAATTGGTTAATCCATTTTTTACGATAATTAAACTACCGATGACACTGACACCAAGACGCATGGTGTGCTGTTGAGAGGAGGTATGTCATTCAATGACTCTGTTAATGACCTAAAACTTAACAGGATATCACACCTGGTTGGGGAGATGCCTAGCAGAAATTTCAGACAACACAGACAACATCTGAAAGATGACAAAGGCCATCTGTATTTGAATTGTGTTTTGTTGCTGTTCTCTTTTGTAGCTTTGATTTGAGGCTGACAAAGATGGTTTCTGGTGCCTTGTTTTGGTTAGGGAAGAAAATAATGCCTTTCTTTTTTCCTTTTAACTTGTTACTTGAGCTACCCTGAGGAAAAAGCACAGTCAAAAGGTCCACATTATAGCCGTCCCATGGAAGGAGACATGATCAGGTTAACTTAGTGGATAAACGTAGGTGCTTTGGCTTCACTGCGTTTTACCTCAGGTCATCATGTGATTAGGGCATGTTCTTTTGCAATGAACAAAGACCTAGCCTCAATCTTGGCTCCACTTCAATGGTGACCTTAGAGGTGAAAAGGCCTCTTCATAGCCATACCCACAGTATTGCTGAAATAAATGTTTTTCTTTAGTAGTTCACATGGCAGGAATTTGGTAGCAGCACTTGTGTCATGGTAACAGATTAAAGACACTGACGTTTTCAAAAATTTCTCATAATTGGTTTCAGAATTGGTTCAGTTTGTCTTGTAAGTATAAAACTCCTCCTAAGATTAAAAATGGAAACCCTAAGATAGGGCTTTGATTTTCTGTGTCACAGAGTGTGGTCCATCAACATTTACATTCAATACATTTACAATCAGGATGATTAAAATCTATAAAGTATCTTAAGACAAAAAGAATAAGTAAATCAAAACTCCTTTCTTCAGAGCAGCCGCCTTATATCTTGAAACATGTTGATTGAGGCAAGGTTGTGAGGGTGACCAAGCACTGGAACAGGTTGCCCAGAGAGGTTGTGGAGTCTCCTTCCTTGGAGATATTTAAAAGCCATCTGGACACAGTCCTGGGCAACGTGCTCTAGGTGACTCTGATTGAGCAGGTGGGTTGGACTTAGATCTGCAGAGATGTCTTCCAGTCTCAACCATTCTGTGAAGGCTTTACCAGGACAAGAACACTCTGTGAATGAACAGTTGCTCTGTTGGTAAAAAGTCCTCATGCCATTTGCAAACTTAGTATTTCTTTTGCATGTAAGCTGCCCAAGGAAGTCTTTAGGAGGAGCAAAACCAAAATGTTGGGTGGATGCACAGCTGCCATACTGCTTGATGCATTCAGCCCTGATCTGATATTTCTTAGTAACACTGGTTAATCAAGAGAAAGTTGTCCCTGTCTCCCATTGCTCCAGCTGCTCTGGAAAAAAAAAGCGTTGTAGCTTAGGGGATCACCTGAGTTCAAAGATGGGATCCAATCTCAGAAAGGAGGAAAAGAATTAAAGTCTGGTAATGAGAAATGTCCCTATTTCATCTTTGAACAAAAGTTGTAAATAATACTTTCAGAGTGCTGAGGAAACCTCTGAATTTTGTTTATTTTTCATGTGAATGCTACAAGGCTACTATATTGGTTAGATAGAAATAGGGAAACTGGTAGAAACTGTTGGTGGCTGAACAACCAAAAAAGTGCTTGTCATGGATATCTGATCAGCTGGTGACAGGGCAATTGCATATAGGGTGGAACTGGCACAGAAAAATAATGCAGGGGAAATGAAAAAATAACCGATTTAAGGAAGTAGATGAGGTACTGGTTCGAAGCTGCATGGATTTCTGTGCATGCTAAACTATCATATGTTTAGGAGTTCAAAAGAGCTTGACATACAGAAAAATTATATCATTATATTCTTAGTGGGGGTTGAGAGATCAACTACACGCCAAGAAGATGTTTAATTCTGAGTGAAAATACACTAACAAAGTGGTACTCAGAACTTGACATGGTCCTGCACAGTGTTGAATGTGAAAGGATCTATTTTAATACAGCTTGCTGAGGTTGTCTGTATCAAAAGTAATTGCTTCAGTTATGCTAGCAAGGAGGCATTTATAGAACCAGCCACTTGAACTATATTTTAATTCTAAGTGGGAAGTATGGTGACGCTACTATTTACAGACCCAGGATCTGTCATCTACGAAGGTCAATACAAGTTGCAGTGACCTTAGCTATTTTCAAGATTGAGTCTTTACCTGTTAGAATCAGACACAGCCAGCATATTTGCTTAAATCCTGCCTCAGTGCAGGTGTTTGTACTAGACCATACTTAAAGGTTCTCCCAGTGCTACGTTTCTGTGAAAACTTACTATTCCTAAAGGAATGAATCAAATGAAGAATAAAAGAGGCAAGCTGAGTCACGTCCTTTCATAGAATGTCCTGTCCTAAAACTTACAGGAAGAGAATAAAAAAAGAGGAGAGTAGAAATACAAAATTGTTATAGGGGACATACTAAAAATGTTAAACTATAGTCACGCCAGGAGTAAACACAATAAATAGATGGTGGCTTGTGGCCAATATTCTATTCACTCTAAGATGAAATCTGAGCAATTGCAAAGTTATTCTAATATGCATGTGCAGTCAGAATCCAGCCCTTTTTATATTTTTGATAACAATACAGGTTTTCAGTGTACAGTAAAACTTTGTTCAAACTAAATGCTTCTGCTTGCTTATCCTCTGCAAGGCTAAAAATGTGTCAGGCAGGATCCTAGGTGTCTAATTTATTTTCTGGATCGTTAGTAGAGACACTGACAAAGTAGATGCATTATGCTGTCTCTGAAGTGTCAGCCAGGTCTCGCATAATCAGCAGTAGCCCTGCATTACCTGACCTACATACTCATGTAGTTCTGCGCCATGTGAATTGTGCAACATCTCTGTTTTATCTATGTGATGCTATTTTCTTCAAAATCCAAAGGACCTCAAAATTGTAGGGCCCTTTTACATGGGAAGGGATGCATCATACAAATGAGGTTTTAAAAAGTGCTGAGGAGCTGTATTACTAAGCATTAATATTATGATTGTTAAAATACTAGAAATAAATTCTTATGGTCCAGAGCAGAACCGGAGCATCACAGCAGCCAGAGGAAGTTTCCACTCATCTTGGCCATTTGTGTAAGACTGGAAATGTATCAAGAGAAGTAAGACCAATACTACCTCCTTCTTAGTCATCAGTTCCTGATCAGTACTGAGTTTAAATAGTTTGATACCATATAGCAGAACTTGTATCCTGAAGCGTTAAAGTGCTCTTTGCACATTCTATGCTTGTTCCTCTCAGCATTTTTCCTTGTTCTTTATAATTGATTCAAAGTGAAAAGAACTTGGCCTAAAAATGCTGCATTGTAGTCTGTGTGGTTCCACTGTGTAACAACCCAGCAACAATAAAATTAAATTCAAAGGCTGTGTCTTCTGGTAAAATAGTTATGGAATATACTTGCCAGAAAAGTGAATGCTCAACTCCCATGTTTCAGTTCCTAGAAAATTATATATATATTTTTATTTCCAATAGGAATTAAAATTTTGTGACTGATCTGCTGATAGAGAAACAAATCAATATAGCTGGGGACCAAGAGAAGCACAAGGTTCTTGCAGCTGGAGTGTGTTGCCTCAAATACTGACTGTGTCTGGATCAAATAGACTGCCTAAGATCTAGAGAGAGGTGCTCAAATGTTTGTTCCTCACAGACCTTCTCCACAGAATAATTTGTCCGACTGAGCTCAGCCATATACCCATTAGGGCTGGATTAGTTGCTAATCCCTGATTTTAGGGCAGGTAGCTTTGGCAGTTCCCCTGGGAATTAAATATCCAGCAATGCTTTCCTGACCACCTACTGAATAGACATTTTTCCTTTCTTCCCATCATGACACCGCAGAAAATATAACTCCAAAGCAAGGAAAAAAGACAGGAACTTAAGTGAGACTCAAGTTAATTGAGTATTCCTGTCTAAGCCAAATTGTTCTGTTAATGCCAGTCATACTTCTAAACTAAACCTATATCTTCTTGTGTTGTAACACTAATGGAAGTTGCCCCAGATTATATAATCTGCAAAAGTTTGCATACATACTGGGCTCATGAATGTGGTTTTTTATTGTAGATAAAGCAATTTAGACTAGAAGGCATTTCAGCACCTGGAAACTGATTTCAGTAGTGAGAAACTGACTTTGCTAATGGTTAAAAATAGATTTTCAGTCATTTAGGCCTGCATTCTGCAACACTTACATGTACTGAGTTGATTTTACTCAAGTACAAATAAAACACACTAAGATCAAGCAGCTGAATAATTGGTCAAATGTTGCAAATCTTCAGAGGTTAGATTTGTAGAAGCATGGATAAAGGTTTGCATCAGTTATTTTATTGTATCAGAGGTATTTATTTATCTTGTCATTTATCCTTAGAAATCTCTTGATTTACCTGCCTGTCTGCTGTTTACCAGCACAAAATGGTATACGCTTCGAGTGGGAGACAGAGAGAAGATCCATGTGGGCCTAAGAAATGGCATTATTTGTTCCACGGATGGTATCTGAGCAGAGAATAACCCACAGATGTCCACATTGGAAGAGCGGACATCCATGCCTTCTTGCAACCCCTGCCATTTTATTCCAGTCTCCAAAACTAAGATAAGATCTCCTATTTAATGTTTGGTTTTACTTTTAAACAATATTTGCCTAAAGCACCTTGAAGTCATTACAATGAAAAGAAAGGAGAAAAAACAGCAATAACACACAGCCCTGAGGTAAATCAGATTTTCTTTAATTTATTCCTGGAGTCTCTTTTTCAGCAAGTTTTCTGGGATCCTGTTTTCTGGGAAGTCTTTACCTTTATAATTCCATCTATTTTCATTTATTGTTTGAAAGACTCAGACTTTACATGAAGTTCATAGGATCAAACTCAAGCTGTGTGTGTGTGTGTGGAGAAAAGGTGCTATTAGATAATATGGGCCAAATTCTCATCTACTGCAAAGAAAGAGGCCACCAAGTAGAAGTAAAGTCAATTTACATTTGCTTTAAGGTCCCTTTAAGCCATCAGAGTGGAGTAAAATGGTAATGGTCAGCAGTATGGGGCTGATTGATAGAGTAAACGAGCCATGACACCAGGAGGTTTGACCTTATAAAAGGACACTCGTAGCTAACAGAAGTGAAACACGTGAATCTCCAAATAAATGTACGTTTGGGCTAAGTTTTGGTTAATTCAGTTTTAATGAGTTTCTTTTAGCAGCAGTAAACAAGCCATCTAACATACTATTTCACGTTCCTTTAAGGTGTATATGTGTTATGCTGTCCCAGTTTATTGCCAGGAACATGTTATTGACTTTATACGAAATTACTTGAAAGTCAGACTAGAACAGCATCAAGCAGAGTCAAATCTTTTTTTTTTTTTGGGGGGGGGGGGGCGGGGGGGGAGGCTGAAGGGAGAGAGGCAGTGCAAACTTTATGCTCCTAAAGCTATATGTGACTCTAAGAATCCTTCCTCAAGTCTTCATGGAGCGAGGGACAGCTCAGCATATGCAAGCGTATCGCAGTGTAGATGTTTATCTGTCAGCAGCAATAGAAACAGCATATATCACAAGGGAAAAACATAATGTATGTATTAAAGAAGATTTCAGCCCAGCTTGTAGCCCTGGGAGGCTGCTAGACTCTGGAAATGGCCTGCGTAGGATTTCCATCTGATGTACCTGGTTATGATTGTTTTACGTACTGCAGCGATGAATGGAGTTTGCTGGAGCACTGCTGCTTGCGCCAGCCAAATAATGGCCAAAGAGGTGTTGAGATTTACTCTGGTTAAGAGCTTTTGGCTGATTTTCATTAGAGATTTCAAATCAGCTGGCACTTTTCTGTCTTGTTAAATATAAATACTATAGCAATGAACTTCCTAAGCTTTCTCTTGAAAAGTCTATGATGTATTGCAATAATAAATAAAAATAGGATTTTCCCTTCTTTTAAATAAGGGCTGTTATTCTCCTGCTGCTGGTATTCATACTCTTTGTTGAGAAACACTAGCCTCAGTAATTATGCACTAACTCGGAGAGAATGCTGTGCTATAGCCATATCATATAACTGCATGCGCTGCTTAAGATTCCTGTAAAGTAAGACTGTTTTGCGTGAAAGATCAATACAAAAGCTGATTTGAAGTAATGGCAAAAGAGGCAATGTTATGATATTACCTGGAAAGGATGTGAAGGGTTCCCAGCACTAATAAGGCTTATGGGACATGAAATTCAGTTTAAACTATTTGAGAACAGATTATGATCTAAACTTTTATCCATAAGCCAGGTTGTTATCTTCTATGGTTTGTTCTACTAGCACCATCAGAAAACCTGATCCTGTTGAAATCAACAGGAGTTTGCAATTAATTTGGATTGAGTCAGAGTTCCCACCAGTGGTGCAATGGGACAGGCAGCACACTGAACCTTTTGGTTCCAGTTTCCTTTTGAGTTTCAAGCTCTGATGTTTGATCAAGAGACATTTCAGTATGTCCTGCTGTATTTCATCTCCTTTACATTTCTCTTTAGCTATAAAATCTAAATTTGCTTTGAATACTGTTCTTGGTGTGGATATCAGTTGAACAAGCAAAAGGTTCATCCCCTTGTCTCTGGAAAGTCCCAGGCTGCAGGGCTTTCCCTGGCCTACTGTGATGTTTTTCTAGTAATAGCCCATCAGATATAATAAAGAAACACTGAGGGTTTCTTAAACCTGTATGAACTTGGAGGTATCATAGTTCTTTAACCTAGGTGCTCTCTGGCCATAACTTGGATTGTCAGAGCACAGCGAGCATGCTGCAAACTATAATTGGCTGGCTCATTTTAGCATAATATGACTTGGTTTTTGTCTGCCTGGAATGTCTTTCACACACACACGCTTGCCTGTCAGCCAAAGTCGTGCTTGTCTCAGTCAGTTTGATGACAAATTCTGTCACAGCTGTACTGTAAAGATCTGTCAAAGTTCTGGTAAAAATGAGCTGTCAAAGCTAAAAGCAGTGAAGAAATATGACTGACTGCTATCAGTTTCTGGCACAATATCAGTGGGCTTTGTCTCACAAGAGAGCATTAAAGGCTGTTTGGTAATGAGGTACTGATGAGCCCAAAAAGAAAACAGAGTAAATACTGCTGGCAGCTGATCAATAGTACTGACTAGAAGGTATTAAATGAGCTGTATGGAGTGGGCATGTCGTGGATAATTGCCACATCATCATATACAGATTTATCTTTGCAATTTAAAAATAAAGAGTAACTGAAGATATCTTAGCTTTGACATGAAGTGAGAGCATTTTTGACCCAACTTTTTATTGATGATGCAGGACAACTGACAGATTTCATCACAGTTTGGAAAAGGCTTTGGTAGAAACACATTCGAAAACTAAAACATACCAATGGTATATTCAGTATAAAGAGGACGAGAAAATGCCACACTTCTTTTCCAACCCTTCTCTTGGTGAGGACCAAAGTTGGCAAGAAGTTTTGCATAATGTTACAGTTCCATTAGTTGGGGATCTGTTGCAGGGAAGTAACCCAACCCCCCCCCCCCCCCCGCCTATTTAAGACAGCCCCTATACAGTAGTCTTTTCAGATGCTGCATGCCTCCAAACTGGGTCTGCAGGAACCAGCTGTGGGAAAGTCACTTGCTGGATTTAGATTGAATACCCAATTTACTATAAACTGAGATCACCACTACATGGATTGCTTATATGGTAACATCAAATATAAAGAAAACAAATAAAGACTCTTGCTGTTTGCTCCACAGGATGTCTGTTTGTTATGCCTGTGCTCCTTAATGGAAAGCTACAATTACAGCCGTTTTCCGTAAGTGTTTTACATAAAGCCCTCATGCTGACTTTGTAAGCCTTGCACAGTGTGCTTGCCAATAAACAGCATGAACAAATGCAACTATAATATGATTTTTCCAGGGAACAGTATTTAAATTATTGATTAGAGAGCTAGTGGTGAGTTAAAAGGCAGAGGCAGTAAACAGCAGATCAGATTTAAACACAAGACTAACCCTATCAAGGAACTTGCTTCCATGCCCCTTTAGATAGTGGGGATACCACTAATATCTTTGTGCACTTCAAAATCTTTGAGTATTGAAAGAATAGCTGATTTATACTTGGTATTGTAGGAAATATTTTCCTGTGTTTATTTCCTTTGTGTTAGAGCCATGGAAGGACTTCTGTTGATTTCAGATCAAGATCAAGGTTACCTCACCATTTCTGTAGCATTCCAGGACACCTGCATCCCAGTGACTAGCCCAGTGTTAACTGCTTTGATAGGCATGCAGGCTGAAGGCTGGGTAGACGTTGCTGCAGGGTCAGGACCGAAATCATATATTTACTGAAGTTCACTTACCGGTTACGGTTATAAAACAGCTAGTTGTCCTGTATTTGTGTTTATAAGTCTAATGTGTATAAAGAAAGTTAGTCTTGACCTTTCCTAATGTTGGGGATCTTGATGTGCAGCATTCATGTCACATAGCATGACCTTGTACGCATAATTTGCTAGATTAAACCCTCCCCACCTGAGCCAAATCAGAATTCTCTTCATGTTGTTTCAGAAATACCAACACAGGCATTTGCAAGGTTGAAGCCTTTACAGCTCCTGGAGTTACCTGACGGCACCAGGTTGTCATCTCTAGCTGGGGGGAGGTATACATTTCCCTCTTACAGCAGAGGGGGACTGAAACAGAGGAATCTCGTGTCTGGCTACAACCACCTGAGGACTGTGTGCTCCTTTAGTCTCAAACCTTGCTGTTTATTGCCTTTCTCTGGATCCTCATCTCCCTTATCCTCTCCTAGTGTGGTCTGTCCCCCACCTGTTTCCTTGTTCTACTCCCATGCTCTTAGCTTATGTAGCCAAGTTTGCAGACTCTATTCATTACATTTCTCATGCTAGATTAATTCTTATGGTCCTGTAATTTGTTTTCCCACTCACAGGACTTCTCTGAGGTTAATTCACTCTGTGTTCAGTCTTCTTGTTCAGCTGATCATAGCCTGTTTCTCATCCACTCCTGTTCCACACCATTTTTGGGTTTTTTTTGATCTCCCATTTTCTTGCATTGACTCTTACAGCTAATCTCTCTTACGGGCTCTCATTCATTTTCAGTCTCCCCTCCTGTGTATCCTGATGCAAGGCCTTTTGACCATGTAGTCCAGAATCAGTATTTCCTCTGCATCTGTTTCTCATGACTTCTGTCTCCGTTACTTCTGTGCTCCATTCTTCCATGGATATGTGTTCAGAGAGTCCTCCTCACCTTCTCTTCCCTTTCAGCCACTAAAAAAGGGAAGAGTTCTGTGTTAGAACGAAAGACCTGAAAGATGGTGAAGACAGAGGGAGTGGAAATGGAAGAAGAGGGTTTGAGAAGATGGACCAACACTGGAGACATCTGTGCAAGTTCAGATACCATGTATGTATTTCCTAAGTGTATTCACTGCATTGTTACTATTTAATAGACAGTATGAACTAAAACTCCTTTACTTCTGGAGTTTTTCTGGGGAAAAAAGACCTTATATAGCTGAATAGTTAACAGGGCTTTGGATCAGCCAAGCAGAGATTATGGGAGTGTGTGTGGGTTAAGGTGGTGGATCTCTGTTTTGCATTTCTGCTAGGATAGACAGAGGTGACCACTTTGGTTCTTCTCAAAGACATTTTCTCTCTTTTTGTACCCATACTGTAGATTTTGTGTTTTCTTAAAGGAACAATAGTGATAGACATTAAGGGAAAAATGAGAGACAGCAGCCTGGAAATTTACCCTTCTTTTGGGTTTTCACAGTGAAGTCCCAATCTCAGTCAAAACCTCATTGCTGCAGGCTAATTCTTATGAATGTTTGTATCTTTCCAGAATAATAGACCTTCGGCAACGGCTTCTCTTTCTCTTCCTTTGAGATAGCTTGCCTCGTACCATCTCCTCTGCTGCCTTCGTCCAGCCTTTCCTTTGTCCTGGCAATCTATGGGAGTGCTGAAAGGCCTGGGATGAAATTCAGGCTAGAAAGAATCAGGAGAACAGTTGTGACCATGGGAGCTCTGAGGTTATGGAGCCATTTGCCCATAACAAGGCAGGAATGCCCGTCACACAAATGAGTTAAGCCTGGGCAGATCAGAGCACTAGAAATCAGGGCAGAGAAAAACACCACAGAGAGTAGTTCCGCACAGCCAGCAGGGTAGATTGGATGAGTATCAGCAAAAATGATAATTTCTGATTTTAGTTTTCTTTCCCAAATTAGAAGTGGGGGTGCTGATAGAACATCAGCAGATGTTGCTTCTCAGTGAGGCAGGACACAGCTAGTCAACTGGGAACTTTTGTCTCTCCCAGATGCCTCTTTCAGGTTGGTGTGGCTCCCATCAGAGTTTTATGTGCTCAGGCTAACACAGGAAATCTCATCGCACACAGGTGCTGACAGTTTGCCTCTCCCATTCACTTACTATTTATAAGGCCTACACAGTTGCAAGGAGTTATCAGGAAGTTGGGTGTTGCTGGTTGCCATATCCCCTGCTCCAAGCTTTCCCTCTAATCTACTTAAACATCAGTACCCAACTGCTTTTTATCCACACTCACAGAGCACTCATAAGAGCTAAAATGTGAGGTGCTGTATCTGCAGTTCTAGCTCGGTTTGTTTTTGTTTACGATACGGTGCTGCAATTGTTGGTTTGTTCTTTGGGAATGCTCAGGAGTAATAAAAGGGAAATTTTTACGTCTCCTTTACTAAAGGGATTATTAACTGGATAGTGTCTCATAGCATTCTTCCTCAGCTTATTTGAACATGCAGCACCCAGTGATGTTTCTCTTCTGATTGATAATCTTTGAATGAGCCTGGTGGGAGAGAGAAAAGTAATCTCTAAAGCAAACACTTTAATGGCCTGAAGAACTGCCAGCAAATATATTTCAAGGGAACAATATATTGATTACAGACAGCTCCAAAACTGTTAGGAAAAAGTGATGTTTAGTGTGATAGACTCCATTTTAGTTTTCAGACTTGGGATTGAACTGGGGACATCAGGAGCTGAAAAGCACTTATTACTGCTATTTGAGCTAAAAGGCTATTTTTTAGTAGTGGGAAATGTAACATTTCACATTTTCTGTGGCCCATGTGTGGAGGGAACATTGTAAAAAAACAGCCCGTGGTTAAGAGACAAATATTGATACCTAATGTTTTATACATAGGAGAAAAAAGGTACTTGCTTTTTTTACTTTAATGGTGTCAAAACTTTTTTGTGTTTTATTCAAAGACTGCCAAGAGTTGCCCTTCCTCAGAGAGAACTGCACAGCGATACCTGTTTTTAAAGGAGGGATAAGAAGTGCCTTTGCCCAGTTTTGCCTACTTTCTTATGAGGTGAAAGAGAAAGTTTTGACTTACCTCAAGCAAAGGAGCTTTTCTAATTCTTGGGCAAGCACTCTAATCACTGAAGTGTATCAAGCTGTTGCCACTGCATTTTTAAAGAAAAAGTAAGCTAGTGATGGGTAACTTAGATGATTACGTTCAGGGGGAGGCTAAGCTGTGACTCACAGTTGCGTAGAGGCTTCCAAATCCAAAGGCAGCAGGGCAGCACATGCACCAACCCCCTTGGCGTTTCCTCTTGGCTAAGTTTGCTGTCCCCTGTCCCTCCCTGCAGCTGTCCCATTCTCAGATGTGGTCCTGGACATGCGTTCCACAAGGAACCTGATAACTCCCTCTTGAAGATACATACCGAAAATCCTGGTAGTGCTGAATGTTACCATCTGGGGAACTGAGCTAGAATTTATAATTCTCAAAAGAAAAGATATGCCAAAAAGTGACCAGACAGAGTTACAATTCCCTCCTGGCTTTCCTTGCCTCTGCCCCCACCACCCCTTCTACCCCTACTAAAAAGCATTTGTCTTTTTCCTATCAGCTCTATTCATGATGCACGTATCTTCTCCTTTCAGCTACACAGTGGGGGTCTGGCTCAAATTCTGGTTTCTACCCAAAATTTTCTTGGATATGCTTGTTTGAAATGTTGGCAAATGTCAGAGAACAACATGAGGAATTATATTCTCTGCTGCACAGGACAGACAAGAGTCAAGTTTTCACTCTTCTCTGATAGTCTCCACTAGTCTGTGCATGAATGATCAAATGAGCTACTTGTAAGATTTTGTCACCCCCAAATCAGTAAACCAAATTAATGTAGGATCTATGAAAGCTCATCGTCACTGGTTGTCCGCAGCATCCGTTATCAGGTTACCTGTGTGACCTGCTGACCACACAATAGAACAGGAACAATCTTTACAGAATTGCCACCTTTATAGACAACAAGTCCTTTCAACCAGATTTCACATTTTGTTTTGGATGGTATCCGGATTTCACATTCCCATTTAGATCAGAATTAATAGCCTTAGAAGCTGAAACAAAATGAGGAGTCTACTGCAAGGACAGATTTTCTCTAATTATGTTAACGACCCAACTACATTAACACATGCTGAATAATTAGTGGTTGAATTCTGACACAGGTATTAGTCTTTGCTTACCCTCCTTGCAGAGTACGTTTGAAAGATCTTTTGTACCAGCTACTTCAAGTACTGAAATACCTTTCCTATTTTTATTCAATTTGCTTTTCTAATTTAAGTTAATTTTCTTTTCTGTTTGAAACACTATGTTTTGCATAAACCTCCAGGGCTGATATGCTCACCGGAGACTGAATTCTTCATTAACTCTGTCCTTCTTATGGCCAGAGGCTAGGATTGATAGGAAAAAACAGCAAAAGTCAATCTTACTGAATATTTGTTCTGCGGAAGCATCTAGAAAAGATGTTCTCAATTTCAAGATCACAATACCAGAAATGTAAGAGATGTCCTAACACCATGCTTTAGGGCAAGGTAATCCTTCCCTCCACACTGCAAGGTTTTCAAGCAAGTCAAAATCACAGTGGTAGACTAATGGAGGAACTGCTGGGAATTATCTTATATATTTGCCTAGTTCTTATATTTCTCCCTGGATGCCCACGGCTGGCAGTGTTGGAGATGGTATGTTAGGCTCAATGGACCTTTGAACAAATCTGAAATGGCAGTTCCTATGTTCTTCTGGGCAATTATTGTTGCTGTATGGTCAATCACTCACATTACTTATAAAGTTCCCTTGGCCTTTAAGTCTCTGAGTCCTGCAGTGCTGACGCACATGTCATCCCTACTGAAGAGAGCAATTCTATCAACTGTCATGTTACTGTTTGGATGAGTTAAGCTTATGTTTATGAATGAGAGCTCATATATAGAAGGTGAAGAGCTGAAGTTAGCTAAGTAAGATGTCAGAGAGACAGTCATCAAGAAATGTCAGTTTGCGGTGTGAGACGTAGATAAAAATGTCAATTAATAATCCAAATGTAAATGAATTTTTTTTACCTCTTGAAGGGTTCATGGAGGAAGGAGAAGGCAGATTCCTACAACTCAGGTAGAGTTTGAAAATATGGAAGCAGAAAGTGGTAAAAGAAAATCAGGCAGAGTCGATGATCAAGGGAGGTGAACATATGATGACTGAACTACTTCAGATAGAAATCATTCTTTGAACTGCAAAAGAGGGAAAAGAATAAAGGACATCTTCTGTAGATCTACTTAATGTAAAATAGGTCGTGTTCTGAGACTGCAAAGAAACCTATGTAGGAGAGTTTTTAAGAAGAGATATAGAAATGATCCAAGATGTTCTACAGTGATGAGGTTAGCTTTCTGTTTGGGAAGATAGTAGTGATAGAAACGAGGCATAAAATTTAGGGCTAAAGAAGATGGTGATTCATTTAAACTGCATGACTCAGACATTAATGACTGACAGATTACAGGCTTCACTCCATCCCCTTTCAAGCCAGCAGAATCGTCGAAGCTCCTGTCTTCCCTCAGTTGTTCATCAGGGCAACATGAAAGTACAGCAGAGTTTCGTGTAAGGTCCAGCCCTGCGGGGTGCAGCTGACGCTGTGAACCAGCCCATGCCTTGGACCTCTGGTCAGGCATTATAAACGGCAACAGAAAGGTACTTCATACATTTACTGCAACCCCCACTCTTGGGCTAACGCCCTGTAGGGCTTGTTAAATCCCACCTGCCTGTGGCTGGGATTTGGACATCACCTGTGATGTGAGAGACTTGTTCATTTTCTTTCTCACGCTTCCTGAAGGTTTCCCGATTTACATAACCTCTGTGCCCTCTGCTTAAATACGTTCCTTTGTTTGGCCTGCCTGGACACAAATCTTACCATGACAGTAGTAAATACGCATGCCGTTTAACATATGCATAACTCTATAACTGTTACTGCTTTGCAAGAACTGCTTAGATTTTAAGGATGACAAGCACAAGCAAGAGGAGACCTGCGGGTGGGCGGATGCCTTAACTGTATAATATTCCTATTATACTTTGATTTAGGGGGCCCATTCAGGACATACTATCACAACCTTATAATGAATTTCTTTCATGAACTCCCTTGCTGCTTGTTCTCTGATCAGCATGTCAGCTCCCCTGTGGGATAATGGCACCGTGACCCAGAGGGTGTCCTTAGGCTTTTGGGTTCTTTTCTGCTTAAAATCATATCCATGTTCATTTATCTGCTTTTTTTCAGAGTAGCCCTGATTGTTTGTTTGTTTTAAATTCATGTAGTCTTTAAATGGGAATGAATCAGTCTGGCTTTTCTGATGTTCAGCTTGTTCATTTAGGAAAATCATTTGTTTCCCTCTTTAGTTGACTCTGGTTTTGTTAACCTGAATAATTCATTTAACATTAAGACAAGCTGAGCTGGAGGATGCCATCAAACTGAATGGTTATCCTCTCGGTTACTACGGATCTAATTGGCCCTTTCATATTGCTGTATAGAGAGTGTAAGAGATTATTCCGTTTGATTAGCAATGCAGGGATCTGCTCCAGTACCACAGAGACCCCCTACACTTTTCCTAGGGGGATCAAGAAAGGGCAAAGAAGGGAGAAGAAAGTGACAAGGAGAACCTAAAAGAAACATTCAACATTCAGGTGGGATTCTCCTGCTTCAGTTCAATTCATTTCTGAATTAGATTTTTTCGTAACCAGTGGCAATTAAAGCCACTGACTCAGTGCATGCCTTGATGTTCAGTAGAGTATGGTAATTCAGCCATAGTTCACTTGGACGGTAAGAGGAAGAGAAGAGAGAGAGACATGAGAAAACACAGCGGTATTTTGCCGCCTCTGGCACAGAAAGGCTAGAAAGCAAGAGGATATGATTCTTTTGGAACTAGAAGTTAGAAAAGTTTTTCAGCAACTCTTCTAAGTGAAGTGTCATGAAATGATACCACATGTGGCAAGTAAAAGGAAAAGCCCAGCAGGAAAATGATACAAAGGAGGAGTGAAAAGAACCTGATTTTTAAAGCAGCTGTTCATCTTGTAAAACACAAACCCACTATAGATTATATCCTGTTCTTTTTTTTTCTTGCTTGTGCAATGCCTAATATCAACAGGTGTTTCAAAGCTCAGTCAAAGGGAACTAATTCTAAAATCAGTTTATTTTGTAGGATTGCAAGCTCTAGGCGTTTTGGGTGCAGGTAGTCTCAGAGTTAACAAATCAGAAGAAGGATTTTACATTAAGTTACAGGGAAGTGATAAGACAAAGGGGATATATTTTTGAAAGCTTTAAAAATACTTACCATATTTGACAGTCATAATTTTTCTGCATGCTATTTACTTCTGAATTACTCCTGTACTGATTTCACACCAGTTTCTATTATAACAAGATAGTCGTATTAACATTACTGGGAACTCTATGCAAGGTTTTGGACACATGAACTTAAAATCTACCTTCTGCAGGCACCTGGGCTATGAAATCCCACCTCATGTATCACATCCAGAGAGTGAGAAGTAGAGTAGCTCTGTGGCTGTTCAGAGAAGTTTGAGCTGATAGCTCCTACCACCACCCAACTGAAATCCAATGTGGTTCAAATAAGTTTTTTTTATATATATATATATATATATTTTTTTTTTTTTCTTAGCTGGTGCTTCTAGATGAGGTAGAAGTAGACATACACGTCTTCACCATTGCCAGATGTGTACTTCATATTACCATTGCCACTTCTGGGATCTTATAACAGGGACTACAAAGCAGAGCTTTCCTCTTAAGACCAAACTGAGTTGTCATTTTTGCAGGCATTTTTAGAAAGACAAGATGGTAAGTTCTCTGTTGTGATGCTGTCAATGTGGAATGCAAATCAAAATTCATGGCCTCCTGTGGCAGGGCAGTGTGACCTGACAAACCATTCAGTTGGTATTCAATTTGCAGGAAGGTACAGATGAAAAAAAAAAAAGAGGGTGAGGGAAGAAAGACAAAAAAAGAAAACCCTATTTCTAGAAGAAATCCAGTTAATATATTTCCGTTTGTATCCTCAAGGACTACAAAACCACCTCTATGTTGGTGAAAAATGGCCTACTGATTTACTGATGCTATTATCATAGTTGTGTTAAATATAACAGTACCCAAATAGCATATTTTCAACTGGCTATGTGATCAAGTGGTGTAACGTTTTTTGGATGCAGTTCGTAAACTGTAATGAAAAGAAATGAGACATCTGCCACAGTTTGACCTCCTCCTTCTGGACCTATGTGCTCACGCGGCTCACCTCTTGATGGGACTGCTGGTGAGTGAAGGGTAGCTTGTGTTTCCATTTCCTCAGCAAGAGACCTGTGTTCAGCTGGGGAATCTTCATGTGCTTTCTCTACCCTTTCATGGATGAATTGGCTGCCCTATGCATCACTGGGACAATAACATAATGTGGCTGTGAGATGGGCACGATAGGCAAGAAAACAGAAGTGCAATTAGTCTATAGATGAAAGGGAGACAGAGATAAATAGTTGTGTCTTTTTGCAGGCAGAATATGAAAATTGCTTTATGGCTTATTCATTCTTCACACTGATCAAGGTAACTATGCAGTTTTTTGGGGTGTGGGGGGTAAATTAGTAACAATGTCAAATGAAAACAAAATTGAAGTGTTCTGAGGGCTCGATGGATCCAAGAAAGAAAAGGATATTTTCCCCTTCTTTATAAATATTTGAAAATGCCTCTACAGTTTTGTTCAGTCAGCTCATATAATCAAGTAAAGCTAGTTCTGGTGCTACTGGCAGATACTCCCCAGTGTATCCATCAACAGTGATGTCGCTGTTAAGATGAAATGCAAGTTGAAATGAAAACAGGTTTTTATTATTTCAGGCTTTGCTTTATGAGTATCTCAACTGTCTCTATTCCTTTGTTGTAATAATTACAAAGTTAATCATTAGTGGTCAAGTGTTTTGGGAAGAGCAGAACAGTTTGCTTTCTAAATCCCAGTGCTTGAAATAGTCTTGGTTCTCCACCAGAGTAGTTGTTCATACTGGGAGGGAGTCAGTGCTCTACGACGTGGTGTGCTGCCAAACATGAATGAAGAGCAGCACTGATTCAGACTTAATGTATTAAAGCAGCTGTTCATCCCTGATCTTTAAACCTTTTCATTCACCCTTTTCTCTTCCATCATGGGATCTTTATATTCTCTCCAAGGAGAAAAATTGAGAGGACTCCTTTCCAGGCTGAGAGAATAGCAGGTAATTTTTATACTGTTTGTCGCTTTGTCATATATGGAAGCAGTTGTGCATAGCTAGTAGGAGTACACAGGATGAAGCTGCAGAGGGGATTGAGCCTCAGTTTTCCTTGCGCCAGGCCTCAAATCAGCCATGTCCCCACCTCGAGGAGCAAAAAATAAAGCAGGTGCATGAAAAATCACTGCATTCCCAGGCAGCCTCCCACTGATTGTGCCTTGCCTTAGCCAGCATTGCTCACTGTGTCAGTGCTCTGCATGGCCCTCTGAGCAGGAAACATAACGAGCTGGTAACACTATGCTTGTGTCCAGAAGACTTTCCACCATCTGAACACCTCTGCATTATCTGCAGCCTTTTCCAACTAGCCAGCTACCAAAATGAGTTCAGCTCTTGCTTTCTTAACTGAAGCAAGCCGCAAGTATTTTGGCCTCTTCATTCTCAGACTTGTCACCATAACAGGTGCTTGTTAGCAAAGGGATCAGACTTGTGTTATTTTCTGCAGTAAATGACTGGACAGTCATTGAGATCTCTATGATATTGTTTAGAAATCAACAGTCTCTGCTCATGTCAACAGGTGAAAGGCCACGAATGTCATTAGACCTATGTCCCCTAATACCAGCCAAGTTTGGACCAAGTATCTCAAAGGTATGGCAGTGCTTAGTAGTTCTTTTGTTCATGAAGGTTTACGTGCCCTTGAGCTCTGAAAGTGAGTTGTTTAGAAAACAGCAGCAAAATTGTGTTTCTCCCTCTGAAAGGCAAGTGAGAAGGTTCCATCCAATCTATTTTTGTGGTCACTGTATGTTATCAAAACTCATCTTTAATTAACTTCAGTGGGAATTGCACATCTATAGGCTTGAACTCCCTGGGGGAGGCATGTAGGAGGCACTTATTTGATGTAACAACATCAGACATTTGCCTATGATTCTGAAATTTTACCTATTAATTAGTGACCAAAGAGGAGAAGACTCCAAAAGGCAATGGAGGCAATCCAAGAAAAGGAAATGTCACACCTATGTAGCTCCTGTCTTGATTTCAAACTGTTTTTCATGATGAAGGAGAAGAGATGAGTTGCTCAGTTGCATGCGCTACAGAGTACACTGGTTCATGCACACACTTCTCTTTTGACACCTAAGAAATACTCCAGGCTCAGTTCTGGGGTACGCTGTTGTGTATTGTGTAGTGTAAGGTCACTTCACTGACTCTGCCTGTATGATTCATTTGTAGGGCATTATGCCGCGGTGGTTGTTCTCAGATGGGTAGCAGTAGGGGTTTGTCGATCCCCCTGCTCACCACAGTCGAATCCAAAGCACCCGTCAGGAAAGTACATGCAACTGTGTGACTCAGCATTTGCAGAACTGGGGCTTTTCTGACTTCTCACTCCCTTGGTACAGATGTTCTTTTCCTTAAGTTGGTGCCACTCTTTAACTTTTTCTTTTATTCAGCCAGCTGCTCCCTTGCTGCACTAGCTGCTGCTTCAGGTTAAGTGGCAAGGTGAGAGGCTGACAGCCTGTCAGCATTTAACTGAACATTGCTTTTCCTCCTGCCTCTGAAACCCTGCTGCTGATGTGCTTCTGCCTGAGGAATTTGTCTTTTCCTTTAAGTGGTAGGAAGAAATGGATATTTTTACAGAGGACATGGAATTTGGAAACTCTGCCCAAACTTCTGAAGGCAGCCTGCTATCTCATGGGATTTCAGCCCAGGAACTGGTAAGTCTTTTCTTCCCAGCACCCTTGGGAAGTCAGCCATGGGGAAAGAGCCGCTTGGAAGCAAGGAACTACTAGAGCTATCTGGCAGTGCGGGGCAAGGTGCAGAGGTGTCAAATGATCAGTTTTGTGCGTCTAGTGCTGATGCTTCTCCTTTGGCTTTAAGCAATGATTTGCCTTTTACTAATGAGCTGCAGGAGACCCCTGTTTTCAAATCTCTCTCTCTCTCCTTCTCTCTCTCTTCCCCATCTCCCACCCCTTGGTGCAGTTAGGTTTCATGCAGATGCTGTGGTGCCCTGCTCCCCGCTAGCAACATTTTTGCTGTGAGACCAGACTGACTCAATCAACATGTGCTCAGAGACAGTTGGTGGGATCGGGTCCCCTTGGCAAGGTAGGCATTTCCGCCTCTACTCAGGACTAGTTCACAGTCTTGATTTGAGGCCTCTGAAGCCTCATTTTGCCACAGGGTTTCTGGGACTTCAGCTAGAGCTGCTGGGTTTGGTGCAACCAAATGTTTAGTGGCAACATTCATTAGGGTTGTAGTATCAGTGGTGTCTGTGTTGTGAACTTGGCTGTCTACCTGCCTGTTTGGGTGCTTAAATCTCTTTGAAAGCTGACCTTACAGTCTTGTATGTTTTTGTTGGGATTGGAATTCCAACTCTCTTTACTTTGCTTTGAAAATTTCAGTGGCAGTCATACAGGTGATTTACCCAAATCCATCCATCCATCTGTCTGTCCATCCATTACCCTTGGTAAATTATCATTTGACTTGCAAGGGAGGGGTTCTGCTCCAGACAGCTGTCTTCCGTATAAAACTGCTGGGAAATTATTGATGCAGGTGCCTGTAAGCAACATTAGTAATGATATATATGTGAATGAGCTAAAATTTCAGTAATAAAACCCAAAGTTCTTCTCTGACTGCATTTTGAGGAATGAGTGGAAGCTGGGGACACGTAAAAGGCTTGGTTAGACAATGTTAGCAGCCTTTGGGGATTATCCAGGGACTTACCATGTCAATAAAAAGTTAGGCCTTTGTGCTAGTGCTAGTGCTTCTAATGCTCTTTCTTACATGGATAAACATGGGGTAAAGACTTTAAATTGTTCCAAATGCAGTCCCAACTGCTTCATTAATACTTCTGGGATACATGAAAGCACAATACTTTAGAAAAACATGCTAAGAGAGTTTTGTTCTTTGTAGTGGAAAATATAAGGAGCTTGTAGAAAAGAAAGAACAACCATCAGCTTTCTACTTTTGGCGGGCTCCCCAAAGGAAAGCGACATATTTACTGTGCAGGCTCCTAGAGCAATTGAAAGGATCCCAAGGACCAAAATGTTAGCTTGCCTAACGAAAATAGCATCGTTAGATCAGGGAAATATTTTGACTCGCTGTGGCGGGTGTTGTCCTGCCTGTCGTAAGTGGGCTCTCAGTCCCCATGTGGAAGCAGAGAGATGGCGGCACAGGAGGAACACCAAGCCAGGTTCAAAACTGCGCCGTTCCTGTTGTGGCCTCAGAGTGCCTTGCAGAAGAAATGACAGGCCAGATTTCCTCTGGGGAATTGCATTGTCTTTGATTTATTATTTTTAGAAAAATCAGGTTCTTTGACAAAAATAATTCTCAATTTTAAATTGAGAGACTGCCAAGCGTGTATTTATTTAGAAATTATTCTTCTTTTGCAGTCTTTTGGCAGACCTCCTATACTTTACATGCCAGTCAAGGTATGTAGACTTAATGCGGAATAAATGCTTTCCAGAACACTGACTGTACATTGAAACTCAACTCAAATCTCTCTGATAGTAGCACTTTTCCCCTGTATTCAGAGGTTGCAGGGAGGGCTTTTAGGACTATTCTTTCTGCATTTCCTCATTTACAGCCCGAATCCTAGGATTTTCCTGTATAGCAGGACTAACAAAATTACAAAAAAAGGAAGGAAAAAAAGCACACCTTTCACAAAAGTTTTATTAAACCAACTCAATCTGCACTCTTGTTCTCCCTTTCATATTTCACATTTGTTGATTTATGATTTTCAAGTAGTGAAGTAGAAAAGCAGTTCTAACAGCCCCTTTCTGATCTGTTCGTCCTCTGTACAACTAAAAATGAAATAATAGTCAGTATTTTCACTTTACATTTACTGGAAAGACAGCTAAGAGGTGACATGACTAGGAGTATGGAGTGAGCCAGGGACAGAGTATAGAAAAGACCCCACAGCTTCTAATTCCTAGACTATTGGCCTAGATTGAACCATGCAATTTCACAGCCTGGTTTGTTGTGGATAAGAGGTATCATTATCTGATTGCAGTGTGAATTACAAGGTTTTACTATTTTTATTTTTCCTTTGTCTTACTGCAGTGCCTAAAAACGCCATCATGAGTAAGCTTCTATTATATACTCGGGACTGGATATATCACTAATAGCCAGACAGTTTTTGCTTAGAACTTGCAAGTCAGCAGTTTTCTCAAGCCGTATTAGGTGGTATGCTCCCGCTTAAAGAGTAGGGAGCAAGAAGGTTTGTAAGGTTTTTGTCTCACTTTGCAGATAAGGACAAAACTCAGCTTCACAGAACAGCTGTTCTCAAGGCTCTCTAGGGCGGCAGTGTACTTTATGTGGAAGCAAACTTTTGTAAAACTTGCTGTAATCTTCTGTGCACAACAGAGAAAGAAATGGCCTCCATGACTACAGCATTTTGCAGGCAGTTATGCTACATGATTTAAAAGCCAAATATGTTTAGAAAAAACAGCCCCAAAACTTTACTGGTTTACTGTTAAATTCTGTATCACTGAAGCATATAAACACATCCTGAAAATGCTAACACATGCGTGTAAACAGTATCCCTTTAATCCAAACTATCTGATCTAAGGACTTACTCTACTGGCAGTGTCAAAGGATCCATCCAATAGATTTATCCTATATGTTCACTAGTTTGGCCTATTCATTCTGATGAAATCTTAGCCCTCTGCAATGTCATATTCTTAATTCTGTTTTTGTAAGGTAGGTTTGGATTGGTTTGCTTTGGCATAAAAAATGTGTCTGCATTTAATATTCTTCAGTCTCAGTTTAAGCATTTAGCAGAAAATCTATGTGAAAACACTACATTTCTCTCCTCTTTGAGCTGAATCTTCAGAGCAACACAGGCCAGTTACCCAGGCCAGTCTTATGGCTGAAGCTATCATTTTAAAGCTAACTGAATTGTTGGCAGGCCTTTCACTTTCATTCATAACCCTTGCTTTCTGTAGTATTTTTAGCTCATCTAATTTCTGTATTTAGATGTGTTTGTGAAAATGGAGATTGAATGTGATAAAACTTAGAAACTGTATCATCATCTGCCTGGTATAAATCAGCCGTTAGGGAGTATCAGATTTGTTACTGACCTTCAGTCTAATTGCAGCTGTCAGGTTTCCAATACATGGGAAGTGCTTGGAAGAGGATTTTAACTCTATTAATGTTTTTTCCTTATTTGTGTTCAGTTTTATCTTCTTTTGGAGCTCCCTGAAAATACTGTGAAAGTGGAAATGAGGACCTAATGGGAATGTTTTAAATACCGTGGGAGCCAAGAATGGTGAAAAAAATTGGTGTCTTTTCTCTATGAGTTCTTAAATCTGGTGACTAGCCTTTGAGCAAGGAAGAGCCTTACCTACTCTTAAAGAGGCACCTGAAGGCTACGCAATGCAGTCTCTGCTGCTTTGTGTGTACCAGAGGAAACATCTTTTGAGTGGCTGGTATGAGGCATCATCCCTCTTATGTGATCTGTTATTCATGATCTGAAAGCTATCTTACCTTCAGGCTCAGATGTAGCTGAGATGCTGGTTACCCAAGGCTTTGGGATAAGGGGCAGAGTGACCTGCTAATTAGACTGAACAGTTTGCTCAGAAACGTCTATACACAGGGAAAGGGTGACCCCCCTCCCACCCTTTCACTGATTTGAGAATGGAGTAAAACAAGAGGACTAAGACCTTCCAAGTCTGAAACTTGTGCAGGATGGAGAAAGTCAGCAAATACTTTCTGCATGAAGCCTCTAACTTGGGCTCAGTGTGTAGTACATCTCTTGGAAAGAGAGCTGGAAATAGCTTAAGAAACTCCCCTGATCCTTAACTAGATAGATCCAATAGGTGGTTACCATCACAGCTCATAATTACCACTTCACGTATGCTCTGACCTGGCATCACTTTCCAAGTGCTAGATCTTGATTTTTTTTTTTTCCTGAAAATAATCTCCATTCAAAAATCAAATCTATAGGTAGGTACCTTAGACTGTGATCAAGTCATCTTGTTCCTTTCTGACTGAGATTTTTTGATTCTTTCTCTAGTTTTCCAGACTTCTGAATTGTCAGTCACTTTATTTTCCACCAGCTGCACAGCTACTGCTCGGGCTTTGGAAAAGTTAACATTTTAATCATATTTCACACTTTTAAATTAAGTCAAGTGCATAAAGAAAACTTGGAGTATACTTTAGTTATCCTACTGCTTTTCAGCTATCTCTAAGCCAGCAACTTGCAAAAAGGTTGAAAAAGGAAAATATCTGCTATGTGTAGTTCTGTTTCTAAATCTTTCAAGGAAGAGTAAGGTTCCCAGGAAGGTGCTTTTACTACGAATTACACAAGATCTTCTTCTCACTGTGCTGTCTATATCTGCTGCTTGCATCTTACTTTCTCTCTGCCGGCTTCTGTGCTTGTATGGCTCCACTGTGAAATAGAAATTTGGTTTATTTGCCTCAGACTTTCACAAATCACAGTGAATTCTGCACAAGGAAGGGAAATGACAAGAAGGGTAAATCTCACCCAGCAATAAAATTGTAATCAGATTCCTCTTTCTCGCCCCACAATGTATTACGTGATCTCCCTCCCACCCCACCCTTAATTTTAGGTATGGATCAGTTTTTTACTTTACGTATACAAAAGATCATTCTCCCTGCCCCTGAACTGATCCTGCAGTAAGAGTTAATACACTGCATTAGCAAACTTGTATTTTGTTTGTTGTTAAGTGCCCAATATGTGGCCCACACGTGCACTCTGCAGTGATCACAGAATGAGGCGGCACCGGGATACTCGGGATGCACAACCTGACACTGCTTTCCCAGTGCTGTCCTGAACGCAGCCTGGTGCAAGACAGCTGGGCTTGTGGGGTGCAGGATGCTGGTGGTGACTCTAACCCAGCTGTGGAAGGTGTGGACTGCACCACATGAACAGGTTGTGCCAAATCCTTGGGGACACACAGTAAAAACAGCAACAATTTGTAAATAGGAAAAGATGGCGCTCTGTTATGGCACAAAGTGGTGGTTGAAAGAAGATTAATGCTATGGCTATGATTCGTGTTACTGGTTTTGCTTATCTTAGATCTAGCTGTTTTCAAGGATGAAAGACACCCTTTCTCTCTTTGCTTCCGATGGATCCCAGCTTAATAATTAAAGGTGACTGATTGTTCCGTGCACTCAAGGCTAGTAATGTGTCAAATTAATAGGGAATTGATCATAACTAGAAAATATCAGTTCAAAGACCAGCATTAGCTGCTAATAGATGTAAGCAATTTAGAAATCTGTTATACTGTGAGAATGAGGGAGGCTGGCTGGGCAGTCAGCATAGGTTCATTCAGAAACAGCACTAATGTACACTGCCATAAGGATTTGGCTCAAGGCACTTAAACAGTCAGTAAAAGCATCCAGCTCACTAACATGTATGATGTACCACTGTGCAAGATCTATAGAAAACAGATTAAAAAAATGCTTTTAGAGCCATCTGCTCATACTGAAATGAGAAGGCTGCTTCTCTTGACCAAAACTTTACAGAAATGCCCATCATCTGCTCTTGGAAATCAAAAGGCACAGAAGCTGAGATGAAAATAGTAAATGAAGGTGACAAATTGTTCTGAGGTGTGGGGGTAGAACTCACATGAGATCGAGCCTTCCAGACAACCTAATATCCAGGGGGATGCACAGGTGATGCCATGCTCGATGTGGCAAGCAAGCTTAAAAAAAAATGTCTGGAGGGTGCTCTTTTTTATCCTAGCTAATCAGAAAGCCTCTGGCTATAGCAATGTGTCAAATATGACTTTCCGGATAAAGCAGTGTTGTGTTCTTGCACAACAAAGACATACTCTCTCAGGTAACACACGTTACAGGGAGGACAAAACTGACTGAAACACTTAATGCCTAACCTATTGCATTCCATGTTGTTTATGGTTCTCTTGTTCTGCAGCTGAAATTGCTGGTAGAGGATGTTAGAGATTTAAATGTAATTCTCTGGCCCATGTTAAAGAAGATCCAGTAATCCCTTCTGACCACAGACCTTCCATAGCTAGGAGAGCATAAGGTAGTGGTGAATGTTTCCCAAGGCCTCAGCTGGGCCATCTGAGAGCAAGCATTGGAACTGTCTCTGCCTTTTCTCACTGCTCCCACCCCCAAACACCTTTAGGCACCAAACAACAACCAGATGGGTACAAAACTAGTTGGATGATTGGGCTCAGAGGGTAGTGGTTAGTGGGTCATAGAGTCCTTGGTGGCTGGTAGCAAGTGAAGTACCGCAGGGGTCTGTGCTGGGACCTTTCCCCTTTCACATCTTTATCAGTGACCTCGAGGAGGTGACAGAGTGCACTGTTGTCAGCTTTACAGATGACACCAAATTGAGGAGATCAGTTGGTACTCCCAAGGGCTGCCATCTGGAGGGTCTGAGGCAGGCTGGAGGAACGCGCAGACAGAACTCCTATGAAATTCAGTAAGGTGCAAAATCCTGCACCTGGGAAGGAATAACCTATCTGAAGCAACACAAGCCGGGAACTGACTGGCTAGGCAGCATCTCTACTGAAAAAACTCTAGGGGTCTTGGTATGCAGCAAACTTAGCATGAGCCTCCAGTGTGCCCTGGCAGCAAAGGAGGACAACAGCATCCTGGACTGCATTAACAGGAGCACAGCCAGTAGGCTGAGGGAAATGATTGTGACCCTCCACTCAGGGTGATATACTAGAATAGTGTATCCTGTTTTGGCCCCCCCATGCAATAAAGACATCAGTAAACTGGAGCAAGTTCACCAAAGGGCCACCAAGATGGTTGGGGGGTGGAGCACAGGCTCTGTGAGGAGAGGCTGAGGGAACTGCGTTTGTTCAGCCTGGAGGAGAGATGGATTTGGGAGGGACCTGACAGCAGCCTGCCACTACTGATGAGATTACGAAGAACACCCGCACAGTTCTTCAAAGTGGGTGTATGGTGGGAGGAGAGGAGACAAAGGATGTAAATTGCAATGAGAGGTTCAGACTGGATATAAGATAAAACTTTCACTGTGAGGACAGAGTCTGTGTAAGTCTCCATCCTTGGAGGTTTTCAACTGGATAAAGGCCAAAGTAGCCTGACCTGACCTCATGGCTGACCCTGCTTTGAGCAGGAGGTTGGATTAAATGACCTACTGAGGTGCCTTCCAACCTGAATTATCCTATGATCCTATGAGATAGTCTGTTGGTGGGCATTTAAAGGAATTCCATACACAAATGCTTCTTAGACCTTCCTGCAGGATTACTAATTGGTGGAAAAAAGATTGAGATAGGGATACAGATCTGACAGTTTAATTATTGTTAGGTACAGCTAAATAGGTTAGTGTCTTTCTTCCTTCAGTTTGTGTTTGTTTAATGGGGTTATAACTATAATTAGTTTATATGTGGGAGGCTTGCCTCAAGAGTCCATTGCAAGACTGCTTAATTCTGTTTTGGGCTCGCATAGTCTCAGTGGAGTTAGTTACTCTATTCCATATATGTTACCTTCTTTTGGTATTTAGTTTGTGACCCAGAAAAATGAAAGAACCCCAAAATATTTTTGTGTGTTGTAAGAGTGTTTGTATCAGTCTGAAGGAAGGAGTCTCTCTCATTCTTGTTAGAACTGCATTTTGTCTTTGGCATCTCAAAGGGTGTTAGATAATCTGACAACTAAAATATTCTTGCTACTCTTTTCTGCTCCCTTGTTATTTGACCAAAGCCTTCTGGTCTAGGGAGAGATAAATCTATTGACCTTAGCAAGCTATGTACCAAAATGTTCATGAATCTGTCACAAGACACTTTCCACATGAATTGGACAAGGCAGGGAGTAGTTCACAGGTAAGGGAAGACAGTGTCCCTAAGGAATATCCAGCAGCCTCCATGTCAGCACGGAGCACGACTCTACTCCCACTCTGTGCCCTTTGCACAGGACAGGATGGTGGATGATGGAGGAAACGATCACATACAGATAAATAATTACTAAGGGCTATGCATGGTGTAGTCACAGGACAAAACTAAGTGTAAAAGAAACAAATGGCCAAATTCCCTGTGTTGGGTACAAGTAGCAAAGAAATAGAGTACTGGACTTAAAAAGGCTTTGAGGAGTGTAAAGATCCAGACTGTGCTTGCGCTACATAGTGCAGAGACACCAAAACTACTTCCAAATGGCTGAGTAGTAGAAATGAAAGAGCTGTAGCTGTACTTAGGCAGCTTTGCAGTTTCCAGGGCCCTGGTGGTCAGCCCTGTACAGCAAGGTAGTGTGCAGTGTTCACATCCCAGCTTCATTGGAGCTGGTTTAGGGATGTCTCACACAATGCTATGTTGTTCTGTAAGGACATGCTCTTAGGGAAAAGACCAGGACTTTGAGAAACATCTATTCAGCATTTGGTGCCTAGGTGTCCTCTAAAATCAAGAGGTTCAAGAAGACCAGTTGCCATGTGATATGCAGTAACCAGCTCTCAGATATTGTTCAGACTGTTGCCAGTTTGTCCTGTGTTTGATCTACTCAGATCCTATTTGAGTAGAATACTTAGAAAATACAGTTTGTTATGTCGATGGTAAGACCTTTGGAAAAGATCCCATCCAGATGACCATAATAAATAGCAATAGTAAAATTAGTAGTAATACCTGCCGGTGACATTAGGATATTCCCTAATCTCATCTCCTTCATGTACTTTGTTTTGAGCCTAACACATGAATGACATTTATGGATTTAAAGATTAATTGGCAAAGTTTGCAGGTGCCTAAATCCTAGCTAGATGCCCAGGTCTCACTTGATTTCACTGGGAGATAGATCCCTAATTATCTAGATGGCCCTCAACAGCTGTGACCCTTTTTGACTGCTCTGTGCAACAAGTGATTGTACCATGTGAACACTTATTCCAAAACACTCATCGGCATTCTCCTTGGAACTGAAGTAGAGGGAATTAAAGTGCAGAACTGCAGGACAATCAGGATACTCTTAGAGGACTACATTCTTGTGTCACAAGGAATGGTCTCAGCATGTAGTCTAAGGTGGCAGGGGCAAGAGAGAGGGGTGGAAATCTTTTCTCCCCCTCCACACAGTGACACAACCAGTCTTTCTGTCCCTGGTGTAACTGATGCATGAATGCTCGAACACATGCATTAGTTGCCAGTGTTGCCTAAAAGCCATAATGTATCTGGGGATGGCTGAAATAGAAAACCTGGGGCTGAGCTTATTCCTGCCAGGATTTTGCCTACAAGAGGGTAACGCAAAGGAGATCTTCATCCCTTTTTTACTGCTGTAGTAGCTCAGAGGGAACAGAAGGCTGACCATTTTTCAGAATGAGATTTTCTATGCTTGAAGAAGACTTATGATGGCCAGGAGGGAAGAATAAACTTCTCTCTGTCTCAATAGCTTCCAAATCTAATTGGTGGGAATTTAGTAGTATATCTTATGGCGCGCAGGAAGAAATATAGTCATAATGATTGTGATAGTAATAAAACTGATCCTAAGATGTAGATAGTGGGAGTGCGAGTAGGTCTTAAACAACTTTTAAACACTGTTGATTTATATGCTGCAATGTAATTGCATAAAGAATGCAGAACAGATGGGCTGATGGACTGAAACAACAGTGCGCATTTGCTCAGCTGCTTCATGAAAACTTGTGCTCGCTTGAGCTTTCGCCTAACTTGCTTGAATGAATGCCAGTAGCAGAAGCAAGACTGCAGCATCTTGTGAACCTGTTAGAAGGAACATAGAGACCACTGTATTTATTTTCTCCTCAAGCAGAAAACCCAGTTTCATTCCAGGCTGACTTTCTGTGCTGCCACTACTCAGGTCTGGTGAGTGTTTTGTGATGCTCTGTGGTGGGAATATCCTTCCTTGACAGAAATTCCTTCCTATGATATTTCTAACAGAAAAGGACAGTCAGTCAAGTCTCAAAGTGTTTCTTGGTTAAGTTACTTTGTTCTGAAGAGACTATCCACAAGCATAATTTAACTAGATGATTCTAAGATAATAAAGAAGAAAATACAAAACAGAACAGTTCTAGAGAAGGGATGAATAAGCAACTGGGGCAAAAATAAACCCCAAACCTTGTAGTCTAAGGATATTTAGGGAAAACAATAAACAAGAAAAAAAATCAACAGGGCCTCAAAGCTCAGTTGGATACTTCACAGGCCACACTGTGATAGCAGGGTTCCGCACACAAAAGTCACCTTGACATCACTAGAAATTCTCAAGAGTAGTAAACAGTATGCAGTTTTGTTTATAACCTTGACCCTGAGGTTATTCTAATTCATGTGTCCTTGTACCCAAGACAGTGGAATGCTTAAACCAAAAAATCTTAAATTTTGAGCATGCTTTTAATCCCTGCTTCATCTTCTCCCTTAGCAGCATAAAATTTTAGGGTGCATCTGTTCAGTTGCCCCATTTGTATCTGCAATCCAAAAAATATACATCCAACTACTGATAGTGCAGGAGGCTCCATTCCCAAGTTGGCTGTTGCTTAGAGAGGCTGCCTTTGGCCTTTCATTCTTCAGGATCTAGCGGAAAAGTGCATGGGGAGAAGGGGAAGATTATTTTTGATGTATCAGGCTACTTTGCCAGAGCGTTTGGCTGGTTGTTTAGCTAAGAAACATGCAGCATCTGTTTAGTTTTGGAAGGAAGGTGGAGAAAAATAACCTCCTGAAAGTTCAGAACATGCCCTTGTAAATATTATAAAGTGCCCTTCATTCAGCCTTCACCCAATCATATAGTAAATGTTTAGCTGATACTGGCTAACGGATACTAGCAGGGGTTCATATGACAGATAGTCAGCCCTTTGCATCCCCTCAGTTCTTATAGCAGTTTGGATGCTCTGTTATGCCTATGATATATTCCCTTCCTAAGTCTCATTCTGGAAGTGGGTTAATGCCTTTGGCTAATTTGAACTGCTTTGTCAAAAGTCAGTTTAGGGTCTTTGGGGGGCGCGGGGGCAGTTGTCTCTGAGGGAATACTCTGGTGCAGTTACGAACAGTCCAGTCTCTTCTAAGGGAATCAGTGTCTCAGAGTGTGCATTACTTAGTTTCATCCTTTTTTTCCCCCCAAATTTTTCTCAAATTTCAGTTCTGTATGAAGGGTTAGAGTACAGAACTGTTCAAATGTCTTTCGTAGTTATTGCTCTCTGAGTTAGTTAACTGAATATCCCAGATTCAGATCTTGCTAGAAATATGTCTAAATTCTGATTTTCTTCTTTTCAGCTGGCACACCCTGATTGCAGATAGAAATGAAATGCAGTTTACACCTTGTGCAGTTGTTTTAAATCAGAGGGATTTTAAACCAACCCATCTACCTACTTCCAATTACTGCTATTACTGTGTGGTGCTCAGCAATCTATCAGCTGTCATATTCTTGCAAGAGAATCTGCTTCACTTTCTCTTTTTTTTCTTAGAGCTATGCAAAACAACAGGAGCTTCTCAGTGTTGTACCTGGACAGCCTGAGACTCAGTCTCAGAGACCCACCTAAATGTTAGGCATCTGGTATAGATTAGGCAGCGGTAGCATTGTGCAGAAGGCATTTCATTAGATGTCTTCTTAGGGATAGGAGAAATCACACACTGTAGGTGCTCATTTCTCTTTCATGGATAACGAAGGGATTTTTAAAAGCAGCACAGGATCAGTTCTTCGATAGCTAGAGTTAGGTGAAATGAATCCCACATTTGGGAATTTCTCTCTTCTCACCCTAGGGAGGCTGAACCCCAAAGGCACATGCTGCAATCCCTTAGCAGGGCAGCAGAGCCTGAAGGGAGAAACAGTGAAGACAGGAATAATGAAGGAGGGACAGAACAGGGAAAGGAAAGAAAAAGCCAAAATGGGAGCATGGGGAGAAAGAAAGCAAGTGGAAACTGAAGGTGATTTTATGCTATATTTAGGAAAACAGAAAAAAGGGAAGGATTTGTAAAAACGAAACTGAATAGTTCATTTTTTCTAGAAACTTCCAAGCTACAGTAATTGCTAGCAAACTGCAGCACTTTACAAAACAAAACAAGAAGCTATAGAGCCTTAGAATCCTGGGTCTTAATTCTCAGCTTGCAGAATGGCTGCTTACAGGAACTTGTTCTTTAATGTAATTCAACCTAATGAGATTGCACCAGTATAACTTGGAGGAGATTTTGGTGTATTATTTCCCTAGTTACTGGCTAAGAAAATTGAATGTGGGGAAAGAATCACATCTCTCATTATTCTTGTGTCTTATATCACAAATTGCCAATTAAAAGAGTGGCAGGGGAACAAAACACGTTTCCCCTCATTCCCAAACATGTCCATTCCGCTTGTGTTCAGAGGACTCAAATTAAACAATACAAGGCAATTTCTTCTTGTTGGTGGGACTGCATAGTAAGTAAATTAATATGGAATTTGGCTTTACTAATCTTCAACTTCTGTCATTGGGGACATACGCACTATAGCTAGTGTGCATGCCCCCATGATGGCTTAAAAGTGTCTAGCTTGGTACGGATAGCTGTTGAGGTGTGACTGGACCGAGTTCAGCACAAACTAACCGCTTGAGTATTTACTCAGTTCTTATGATGGCTTTTGCAGTCTGTGAGCTCTTTGCTGCTGCTGTTACACTGCTTACAATGCTCCAAGCAAAAACTCGCTCGGGTGTGAGATGAAGTCACAGCAATGACTAGTCATTGGGCAGGGCAAGGCAGAAAAAGGACCTGTTCAAAAGAACAGTGGAGAAACAAATGATGATTTCACTTCAGAGCCTCATCTTGTAAAGTTCGGTAATGCTATTACTTCCAAGGTGAAATGTACTCTTTGATCAGTTAAAATCCAGACTGATTGTATGCTTACCTCCTTAGTATAGTATCTGAGCCCTCACAGTCTTGAACACATTTTTTCCTCTTGTACTTCTGTGAGTTAGCTTGGTGCTACTGTTCCTGTACTAAATATGGAAAATGAAGCAAAGACAAACTACGTCGATGGCTACCTAGAAGAGGAGTGCATGCCTTAATTCAGCTTTCCCTGGAGACTGAGCTGGGTTATGAGAGCACAGACAAAAACCCAGACTTACATGGGGATTGTTAGAAATGCATGAGGCAATGTTGAGCTTCTCAGCAAGGCCAGAAAACATTTCTGGTTTTGACACACCTGGACTTATGTACAGCTAACTTGCATATCTTCATCCTGAACAGTATAAATACACCTTAGTGATTCCAATCACCGGATAACTTTTTCCTCGCTATGAAAGTAGCCCGAGTTAAGACCCTTTAATCTAAACATGATTTTGTCCTATGTAGTAAGATGCCGTTTTCTACTTCATCTCATATGTGATTTTAATTCTAAACAGACAATAGCTGTTTAACTTGTGTTTCCCTCTGTTTCTAGATAGAGGGCAGATTGCAGTCCCCACAGGTCCAAGGGCACCCCTTGTTCCAGGTGAGCCTTTTCTCTTCTGTGCAGTAATGGCATGTCTTAGTTTGCCACAGTGCTACCCTCTTACCAAGACTTTATGATAAAGGGTCTTCAGAACTACAAAGACATGAGAAGTAGTAAATAAGGGGATTGTCATCCTTGTTTTCTCTCAGGACTATCCTGTTTGCCAAGCAGTCAACTTGGGAAGCTGCAACATTACCAATTAAAATATCCCCATACATATCATTGTCCAGAGACATCAGCCTCACAGCTGAAGAGGCACAAGGGGATTGCTTATACCCCTGAGCATGTGAAATAAATTATATTCCATTAAATGTTTTCACATCCATCTCTTGAAGAGAAATAAAGGGCAGCAGGAATGTGTTTAAAATTGCTCATTCTTGCTCAAGCTATTCAATTTGCAGGAGTGCTGCTCTTATCTTTGTAGAAGAGATGGGGGCAGGAGAGCCCTGCTTAATAGAAACTGTGACTGTGGTAGCTAGCAATCCCTTTATAGTATAGATTATTACAAGTTATTTTAGATCAGCAGCTGAGAACAAAGGCAAGGTCTGAATGCTGAGAAGCTTTCAAAGGGAGCGTACATGCTACAGATGTTCTGCTCCTAATGCTTCTAAGTTTGCATTGTGAAGGGCAGTCTGCTTAAGAGATTTGTCTGGGCAGCTGTCAGGTGTCTTTTTCCTTCCTTTTCACAACCAGCCTTATACATTTTAGAGCTTGGCACTGTAATGTTTGCTGGGGTAAATCAGCACAACATCAACAGATCTCTTTTAAGCCTGCATGCTCTGTGCGTTCCTGGTGGGCTGCCGTTCTGAATAGATTTTACTGGTTTATGCCATGAAAACAGGAAGCCTGTTGATTTTGAATCTGTGTGTCACTGACTTCGATAGGTTTGCTGCAGAACTACGCTGCAGTGAGGAAAAGCACAGTAATCTCATCAAGCCCGGTGAATGGAATTGTCTGTGCACTCATCATTTTGTATTTCCAAATTCCTGTCCAGAAAAAGAGATGATTTATGAGCTGAGTGACACTTAGACAGATTATTCTACTCCTCAGTGCTTTGTAATTTGCAGGCTCCAAGACTAAATTGAAAGGGGCAAATTCTTTGCTGCATCTGGGTTTGACTGAATGTAGCTGACAGAGGGACTGTCTGGGAGACAGTTATTGCTTCCTAATCCTGGGCCTGATTCTGTCATTGCCTCCTCTCTTTTTCAAACTCATGATAGAGAGGGCCACATTTGTAAGCCAAATGCTGATCTCCGGCAACTTTCTGAAGACAGTTCTTGATCTCTAGAACATACCGGGGTGAGGTGTTGTTCTTTTAAAAGCTTTTGCTGGGTACCTAGAAGTCTGTCTTAATATGTCCAAGAGATGCAGGTTGTGAAAAGCAGAAATCGAAAGGAAGGTCAGGAAGAAAATTATTCCAGCCTAAATCCAACTGAGGTGGAAAATTTTTGGTGTTTCTGAACTAAGCAAGAGAAAACAATCAACAACTGTAGGATTTGCCCAAGCATTTTCTGTGTTTAAGCACATTGCCTGTGTGTCCATATTATACAGCTTATCTGCCCAAAGGGTAAGTGATTTTCTGGTGCTATTAACAACTTACTATGAAGCTGAGATGCTCAGTGTCAGGTGAAGCCTTGAAAAACTATCACATCTCTTCATAGAAGGAAAAAACAGTTATGTGACTTCATCAATATTCCTAGCGACTTAATGCATTTAGTTCTAGGGCCCTTTTTGATTAAGTTACCGTATAATACACTCTTCCCTCTTATTTACTAGTTACACAGAGTCAATTATTTTTCCATTGTGTTCCGTGCAGAGGACTGGCACACTGGGACCTTTATGAGGGAAGCAAGCTGTTGTTTCTTGAGTCATCCTCGGGGGATTTACATGCCAATAAAATAAGAAGGAACAGCAGGCTAATACTCATTGACAGAGATATTCTGAGTCTATCATGGAGAAATGGTTCTGAAAAAAGATAACCTTTACATGTTTTGTTCCAGTTTCCATAGGTGAGCAAGGAAAAAATAGTTATGAATAGATGCAAATCTAGAGATTGGCAGGTCAAAAAGAGTGTCTAGGAGCCCTGTGGGAAGTTTGGATCATTTATAAGGTTGTCAAGGCAGGTGTCTGTCTCCGTGCATGAGGAACTGGGTGGAAGAGTTTTGCAGAAGTTTGGTCTCAGGACTGGCTTTTGTACGAGCACAGCAGGATTAGGAGACATTTTTGCTCAGTGCTTGAGTCATGGCAGCTTGCTATGTCCACAGGGCATGGTGGAGTGTGCCATGGTTTTGAGCACTGGCTCAGTATTCATAATGGGTTCATTTCAGTTCCAGCTGAAAACAGTTATGAATAAGAGGTGTGTAATGGCATTTTTGGAGTCCAAAGGTGTGTGCTCAGTTAAATGTAATGGCATTAGAAGGAGCCTGGACAAGCCATCTTCAAGGCATGAAAAATGTCATCATAATGGTCTAAGGAAACCACAATCCACAAAACTACAAAAGTAGACTCAGACATACTAGTCTCTGAGAAAAAAAATCATGCACATCTGCAGACAGCTTCAGAGAGGCACATTGCATCTGTAACTTCAAGGCTACAGGGCTGAAGCAAATCAGAAGATTGATACGGGGATGGCTCACATTGCAGCTAGCCAGTTCATGTGTCTGTGAATGAGAGTTTTCTGTGAGTACAACTATCACATCTAGTATTTTCTACAACTATTTAACTCACGTAAAACTCTTCTGTAAATGATGAGAAAGAAGAAACATTTTTAAAAGCTTTGGTGATTGCTTACTTTAGTAAGATCCCAATATCGCTAGCCTCCTAATGTTCAGTTTATTTTTTGTGTAATTAATCCTTGGCAGCTGTTCTTGGGAGTGAGTGTTGGAACAGCTGTGAAACATATGCAAGTTTATTTTACTTCATCTCCAAATTTTGACATATTCATTAGTATTTGCTCTAATGACAGAAAGTGAATTGAATCACTGGTTGCTATAAATCAGCACAACCTCTCAGAGATCAATGCCACTGTACTCCTGCTGAGGGTCTGCTTCTGAATTTCAGTAATTTTCTCTCCTGTGTTAATCCATACAGTCTCATCTAATCCAGATCTCTTTTGGAACTCTAAAGTGAAGCTATTCTGTAATGTGTGATCTTGCTGTACTAGAGTCCACCACTGTGTATGTATCACTGGGATTGTTTTTCTCACGTTTTTAATTTGGCAAAAGATTGCTGATCACTTGGTATCATGAGCTACTCTTCTGCAGTCAGTTTGACTGCTCTGGATAACTTTGTGTCAATACTAAATGATCCTACCTCACTATTCACATCATTAATGTGTTGAACATCACAGATCGAGGCATGATGAACGCTGATAACTTCCTCCATTTTGAAAACTGACCAGATATTTCTATTCTTTCTCAAAGATTGGGATTATCATTTAATAAATTCTTAATCTATGTGGGACCATCTTTCTTATCCCATGACAACATAGTGTCTTTAAGAGTCTTCAGTGAGGGGCCTTCTCAAAGCCTTGTAGAAATGCTTGTAAACCCTATCAAGCAAACCATCTTTATTTAGAACCATGCTGACTCCTTTACAGAGCTCTAATTTCTGTTATAAAGCTTCATTCTGTACAGGACTTTGCTCTTCTGCAATGTATTGTTCTTGTGTCTACTGAGCTGATTCTTTTTTATCATTTCCATCAATTTGCCTAATATGGAAGGCAGACTTCCCAGATCACACATCAAGCTCTTTTTCAAGATGGGCGTTCATCTGTGAATGGCGCCTTCCACTACAGTTAATTAAATTGGCTCATGGTTAACAAAGTGTGGTTAATCTTATCCACACATTAGTTTATCTTGTCTACTGTTGAACAGTGTACTGGGGAACAAGAACTCAAGAAGCTGAGTAGCACTAGAGGAGGAACTTAAAATTATAATATATTCTGGTTCAGTGCTATAGTCTTCTCATTGTATTTCCCCTTGGAATAAATCAAAAGTGTATGTGGCCACTTTTGCCCAGATGCTGCCCTTTGTTATTAATTTATTTTGCAATCTGTTTTGCATTATTTTGGCAGAGATAACATCCTATTCTCAGCTGCCTACTTAGGAATGCTTCATGCAAACTCTAACAAGTCTCTAGTGCATTTTCCTGCTTCCCTGCCTCCTTACTTATCCCTCAGCTCTTTCACTGTTTCAATGGATCAAGCTTTTTGTATTTTTATTCACAAAGATGGAAAAATGCAGGTGGTGCCTCAGAATATATGTGTGTATTCCCTTTCCTATTGCCTCTGCTCTTGGTTGTTTAGATCAAGGAAGAGCTTGAAAAGGAATATATGTGAGAGTCACAGCCAGTCTCTAAGACTCAGACCTAACTGTATTAGTAAGATGGGCCCAAAGCAAAAATTTAGACTGGAACTTCAAAGCTGGCATTGATTTGTCATTGGGCCAAAATAGAGCTGCAACCTAAACATGCCCCAGATATGAGGAAGTTAAGATAGAGATTTTAATGTCTGGCATTTATACCTGCTGGTTCAAAACAAGGTGTAATGTGTTACAGTGCTCACCCAGATGGCCAGCATATCACAGTCACTGTTTTCCTCCTGGATTCCCTTATATCTGAGGAAGTTTAGTTGGGTTGTTCTTCTTCTGTCATGCTCATGGCAACTCTGCTAGTTGGGGGAGTTGGAAATATCCACCTTCTTCCTGTGATTCTGCCCACCAACTGGCAAGTGCAGGGAGGTCAGGCTGCCTGTTTCAATGCGCTACGTATTTGCCTGATAATGCAAGCAGGCCTTATTTTGGCCCATAATTCAGACTGGAAATACTGTGCAGAAATTGCAGTCCAATTCCAGGTTTAGTGGCAAATTAGCAAATGACTAGTGAAAACACCTCTGAACATCCGATGGAAGTCACCACACTGCAAAACAGAGCATGCATAAGAGATTGTCTGAAATAGCCCTGTTCATTTCTTTGCAGAATTTATTTATTCTGATATAAACTGAGACTGCTTTCAGTGGTTTGAGCTAATCTCGTGATTTTGCACAGCAGTAGGAAGTTTTGCATGTTTCATCCCACTGCTCAAACCACAGGAGTGAAAATACTCAGCTAGGAAAGATGAGTGGGGGGAGCACCTGCCAGAGGCATTAACAGCATCAGCTGGATCGAGGCAATGTCCAGTTCTCCCCTCACGTGCACACTATTCAAAGTGGAGGGCTTGGTTTTGCTCTCACTTGCACCAGTTTGAACAAGCAGAGATTTCACAAAAGCCAGTACAAAACCAGGGCAGACATATGAGAGCCAGACCCTGAGACAGCATGCTCTGTATGCTGCAGCAGCCAAGGAAAGTAAATCCCGTGTAGTCTGTTTCACTTGAAGAGTAGCAAACTTAATCATGTCTAAAGTTTTTACATTGCTTTAAAAGCAGCATCCGTAGATGTATAAAAATATTTTTCCTGGTGCATTATTGCTATTTCACATATACAACAGTACAGCTTTCATGAGAGTAGTTCACCTCTTCTGTATAATAAACTGTCCTCTTTATGTGATGCAACCAGGACTAATTACTTTTCCATGGGATACAATCAATAGCTGCAAGGCAGTACTACTACATCATTCCTCCCACTTCTGGGAGGGAATGGGTAAGCAGGTCATAAAACTCCAGAGATTCCTTCCTCAAGGAAAAAATAAACTTTGTGAAAGAGAGAACTTTTTCTTCTGGTTTGCAGTGAATGTTAATCGTGAGGTGAAAATACACTGCAGGCCCAGTGCCTGAGTGCTTCAGACACTACATTCTTGGAGGATTGATGCATTTAAAATAACATCTGACTTCTGGTAAGCTATTTAAAGCAGGCCAGCATCTTTGATCATGTATCACTTTTGAAAATATATTTCAAATTTGGGAGGAAAAAAACAACAACACAGGATTCTGCAGAGCTGCTTCCCAGAAAGATTGTTCAAAGAGTGATGCACACAGGACTTCAGTAGTCACTGGGTGCACTAGTCACTGGACAGCCTTTTGCAAGTGCCTAAATGATGCTAGACATCTAAGAAGCGATCCCCCTGCCTGGTGCGCATCAGGATACAATCAATCATAAAGCTTAGAGAAAACAAAGCCCTTCCATCCTGTTTAAAAAAAAAACAGTGATGATACTGTAAAAGGTATCTCATTGAATACTGAACTTCCTATATCAATAGGGACAGCTACAGCACAGCACCATTGATCAACCTGTAATCCAGAATGAGGAAGAAATTTACTACATGGCCTTTTTCCGGTCCATTAATTTCACAAACTATCAAAAACACATATCACATATCACAAACTATGCTGTTTATGGCAGCCTAATGTCAACATGCAAGAGAACGAAACAAATGGTCCAATATCAATGAAGATTAAGGCAAGGACATGCACTGTTTAGTGTTTATAAACATCTCATCAAGACATCATTCAAAAAAAAAGCAGCTCCCCCCCACATTTTCAAAGATGAGTGGACCAAAACAGACATACACTGCCTCATGGTTCTTAATGTCAATGATCCCAACACAAGATAAAAAACTCTAAGTACCTCATGAGAAATAGACGGTGTCATTCAGTGCAGTTAAATGTTAATGAGTTAAATTGGATTGAGCCAGACTGCCCCAAACCATTAAGTAACATGTATTATTTTTCTTTTTCAGATGTTAAGATCTAAATAATGAATCTTTTTTTATTTTGGCATTAGCCTTTAGCTTTCACATCTTCAAATCCACCTGTGCTTGATTTTCTAGTCCTCTATCTGGTCCTGGCTTTTTTTGATGAAGCTGTTTAAAGATAAACTAGAAAAAAAATGGACTTCTTAGCAGAACAGGTCTTTAGAAGTACTGCTGTAACGACAAAGAGACTGGATATAAACCTAGGCACCGACCTTGCTAGAGTGCATCTGTGTGTTGGTGTGTATATGTGCAAGATGTCATTCTATTATATAGAGCTTATTGTAAAATTGAAGTCTGAGGTGCAAGTTCTCCTCTCTGATACAACCTTGTACATTCTTACTGGATTAGTGAGCATGAATAGGCATAGATAAGCACAGGAGTCATTCTAGTAGTATTACATTTTGAGTGCAAAATGTTAAAAAGAGGGACATTTGTAGTTCTATGCTACACACAGTAACAAGCTATCCCCCACACAGATAGTTGCTTGACAAATTCTGGAGCAGTTTTTATTAATCTTTGTTCACTTGTAGAGCTCTTAAAAATTTTCTAGAGGTGGTATGTCTCTTTAAGTTTCCTGTGTGTAACTTATCTCAAGAAAATCCAGGAATTTGCTTCTCTCTGTTGCTCTTCATGCTATCCCTTTGGTTGTCTATGTCTCCCTTCTATGTAATTCCCTGTTATTCTACTGAATCTTTTTTGGAAGTAGGGTGATCAAAGCTAAATACTGTTTTTAAGATATGGGGACAATGCAGATTTACACTGTGGTATATAATGATGTTTCCAGTTTTCTTCTTGATTCCTTGTCTAATACCTCTTAATATTCTACTTGCGACTTGAACACTGAAGTGATTTTTGAAGAGGATTAACGTTTTCCACCATTTCCCCAAATGAGCTAGAGCTCATTCAGTGGTTTTAGAAAAGCAACAGGTTTAAAATAAACCAAAGGCAGTAGGTTTTAATATAGAAAGTATTTATACTGTATAACTCAGTGTTCCAAGACATCAGGGAGGCCATAAGTATAGACAGATTTTCAGAGGGAACACAGCTGTGGTAATTATTGAGGATGATGGGATATAAATTTGCCTCAGAAAGTTCCTGAGCCTCTGATCTCGGGAAACTGGGCAAGCATTACATGTAAAAGACATACTTTTTCCTAAGCAGCCTCTGCCAGCCGTGGTCAGAGAAAGACTATGGAACTCACCAGATTTTTGGCCAGTACTTTAGACAGTTTTCAAGTTATTTCTTTTGTAGCTGCGAATCTGGAAGAATTAAAACAAACAGTTCAAGTTAATGGAAATGGAGAGGCAATCTTCTTAGCTAAGCAACATGGAATAAAACTTCTAGAAGTGTGTTAGACAATTGAAATACATTAGTAATATATTAAAAAGGTACACAGGCACTTGAAAGCCAAGAGCTAAGTAAGTCCTTTGCTCTATTGCTTTGTATCAAGGTTGCAGCAATTAAAGAATGGGACCTGCTTACAGGTAAAGGCTGCAGGACTTCCACAAGGGAGAAAGCCATTGCACTGTGACCTTTCCTTTTGTTCATGAGGAAGTGAGAAGCTGGAGTCCTGACTGAATAACTGATGGCATTGCCCACAGTGTGCCTAAGGTAACTGGGGACTGAGTCAACATAGCATTTTCTTTCATCAGGCCCCACCACCTGTGGGCTCACCAAACCTCAGTTATAGCAGTTGTCTGTGGTGGGAACGCAAATGGAAATACAGCAGCTGTGGCATAAAATACCCTTGAAGAGAGAGGAGTTCATTCTAGAACAAAGTGCTTCTTTGTTCAAAGTTCAAGCTAGGATAACTTTAACCTCTTTGGTTGTGTGGGTATTCAAAGCTCATAGAGAGAAAAGAGTATCTAAATAAAAATATTTTTAATGCAAGAAAAGTGAATGCCGAGCATGCATCTGTACAATGAAATTTCCTCAGAAGAGAAATTCCCCCAAAGTCAAAACACCCTATGACTTCTCATGTTCTGCTGAATAAGATCCCATTTATTTCTGCAGTCTAGATTTCCTGGCATTAAGTGTTATCTGTGTGTCAGCAGAGAAGTCACTGGAGATGTTGCAGAATAACAAAGTATGAATGATGATAAGCATCTTCCATTTCAGCAGAAAAACATCAGTGCAATCCAGAGGCCAAGTGGAAATAACAAGAGGGTTTTGAAACAAGCACCAGGTGATAGTTGCAGCTAACCCTCCCAATCTCTGGTGTCATCCAATTCACCACAGGCTGGTAATGCAGATAGTGGAGAATCAGGTAAAATGCAGTGCACTAGATATGATAGTACAATGAATAGTCAGAGTTCCTCTGGCAACTCCACGGCCATTATACAGGTCTTAGTTTTAAACTTTGCATAACTTGCTTAAAAAGGTTCTTCTCAGGCCAAGACTTTCCTTGATCCAAAGACTTATATTATGTGAAATATGTGAGCTAGGACCTACATCCATATGAAAGTAACATTTTCTCACACAAGGGCCCTCATCTAGCTCTCACCAGATCAGTGAAAACTGAAGCAGGCCCTAAGCCACCAAGCAGACTTTGTACGCTTGTGTTAAGACTTAGGGAAAATGCGTTGTCTTCCTCTACAAAGCTTCCTCTTACAAAGCTTCCCTGCAGCTTGGAGCAGGGAACAAGGACATGGTGCTGGTAGGGCAACAGCAGAGAAACTGCAAGCAGGGCAGGCTCGTTTCATCCTAGCAATTCTACCTGACGTGTTCTATGGTTTTCTTTTCAACAGCATGAGTTCCTGCATAGAAAAACTCAGGAGACCAACACCTGCACATAGAAGTTCAGCTCTTAGGAGAGCTCGATAACTTTCTGAGGTGACCATCTGGCTCACTGACCATGGAGTGACCATCAGGTGACTAGACTGCTGTTTCAAATGCCTCAGTCAAGTGTTTGTAAGTAGATGAGATGAATCTGGACATACGCAGGCAGGCTTTCATGATGCTTACAGATCAGAATGAAATATAAAAATCAGTAGTAAAGTAAATGGATTGTAGTAAAAGCACATAGGCTTTGCAGAAATCTCTTCTCGGGCAGCTTGTTTGACAGCGCTTCTATTTCAAAGAATGCATGGAATGCATGGAGCTCTGCCTGGGGACAGGTGAGGGGCTAGCTGAGGACTTATGGATCAGGATTTGTGGGCAGACCAACATCTGTGGCACTGTAGTGGCTGTCTGCTGTAGACTGCCTGATCACGAAGAAGTAGACAAGGCTGTCTTCAGACAATTGGAAGAAGCTCCATGCTTGCAGGCCCTGGTCCTTTTGGGCAACTTGACCACCCTGACATCTGCTGGAGGGACAACACAGCAAGGCAAAAGCAATTGAGGAGGTTTCTGGAGTGCATTGATGACAACTTCCTAACATAGATGATTGAGAAGCCGATGAGGAGAAGCACTCTGCTGGACCTCATGCTTACAAACAAGGAGGAACTGGTCAGAGATGCACAAGTCGGGAGCAGCCTTGGCTGCAGTGACACTGAGATAGTGGAGTTCAGGATTCTGTGAGGAGGGAGCAGGGCAAAGAGCAGGATCACAACACTGGACTTAGGAGAGAAGATTTTGGCCGGTTCATGGACCTGCTTGGAAGAATCCATTGGAATATGGCCTTGGAGGAAAGAGGGGTCCAAGAGAGCTGGTTGATATTCAGGGATCACCTCCTCCAAGCTCAAGAACAGTTGATCCCAGCAAACAGCAAATCAAACATGGGCAGCAGGAAGCCTGCATGGCTGAACAAGGAGCTCCATGTAAAAAGGAAGTGTACAAGAGGTAGAAGCAGGAACTAATAACCCAAAAGGAATATGCAGACACTGTCTGAGCATGGAGGGATCAAGTGAGGAGAGCTGAGGCCCACCTGGAGTTGAAACTGGCGAGGGATGTGAAGGGCACAAAATGGGCTTCCGCAGGGACATTAGCAACAAAAGGAAGGCTAGGGAAAGTATGGGCCCACTGTTAAATGGGGCAGGGGCTCTAATGACAAAGGGCATGGAAAAGGCTGAGGTACTGAATGCCTTATTCACCCCTGTCTTTACTGGTAAAACCTGCCTTCAGGAATTCCAGGGTCCTGAGACCAGAGGGGAAGTCTGGAGCAATGAAGACTTTCCTGGGTGGAGGAGGATCAGGTTATGGAACACTTAATCAAACTGGACATACACAAGTCCATGGGCCCTGATGGGATGTATCCACAAGTGCTGAGGAAGCTGGCTGATGTCATTGCAAGGCCACTCTTAATCATCCTTGAAAGGCCATGGCAACTGGGAGAGGTTCCTAAGGACTGGAAGAGAGTAAATGTCACCCCTGTCTTTAAGAAGGACAAGAAGGAAGATCTGGGGAATGACAGGCTGGTTAGCCTCACCTCAGTGGCTGGGGAGGTAATGGAGCAACTATTCCTGGATACTGTTTCCAGACACATGAAGGACAGGAAGGTGATTGGGAGTAGTCAGCATGGATTTACAAAGGGGAATTCATGCTTAACCAACCTGATACCCTTTATGATGAGATGACTGGCTGAGTAGACAAGGTGAGAGTGGTGGGTGTTGTTTACCTTGACTTTGGTAAGGCTTTCAACACTTTCTCATATAACATCCTCACAGACAAGCTGATGAAGTATGGGCTAGGTAGGTGGTCAGTGAGGTGGACTGAAAACTGTCCAAACTGCTGGGCTCAGAGGATTGTGATCAGTGGCACAAAATCCAGCTGAGGGCCAGTCACTAGTGGTGTCCCCTAGGGGCCAGTATGGGCTCCAATACTGTTTATCATCTTCATTAATGACCTGGAAAATGGGACCAAATGCTACTTGTTCCCTCAGCATGTTTGTGGATAATACAAAACTGGGAGGAGTGGCTGATACACCAGAAGGCTGTGCTGCCATTCATGGGGATCTCGACAGGCTGGACAAATGGACAGGGAGGAACTTCATGAAGTTCAGCAAAGGGAAGTACAAAGTCCTGCACCTGGGCAGGAATAACCCCAAGCATCATTGAAAGCTTGGGGCTGACCTGCTGGAAAGCAGCTTTGCAGGAAAAGACCTGGTAGTTCTGGTGGACAAGTTGAACACAGGCCAGCAATGGGCCCTTGTGGCTCAGAAGGTCAGCGGTATCCTGGGGAGCATCAGGAAGAGTGTTACCAGCAGGTCAAGGGACGTGATCCTTCCCCTCTACTCAGCCCTGGTGAGGCTGCATCTGGAGTGTTGGGTCCAGTGTGAGGCTCCGCAGCACAACGGAGACATGGACCTGCTGGAGCAAGTCCAGCAAGGGCTACAAAGATGATTAAGGGATTGGAGCTCCTCTAGTATGAGGAGAGGCTGAGAGAGCTGGAACTGTTAGCCTGCAGAAGAGAAGGCTCAGGGGGATCTTATCAATGTGTATAAATATCTGAAGGGAGATTACAAAGAAGATGGAGCCAGACTCTTCTCAGTGGTGCCCAGTGACAGGACAAGAGGCACTGGACACAAACTGAAACATGAGAAATTCTGTCTGAACATAAGAAAACACTTCTTCACTGTGAGGTGGCTGAACACTGGACCAGGTTGCCCAGAGAGGCTGTGGACTCTCCATCCTTGGAGATATTAAAAACCTGACTGGACATGGTCCTGGGCAACCTGCTGGAGGTGACCCTGCTTGAGGTGTGTGTGTGGGGGGGGGGTTGGACAAGATGAAATCCAAAGGTCTCTTCTAACCCCAGCTATTCTGTGATTCAAAGCATATTCCCAGCCCATTCATTCCTACTGTATGTTTCCACCTGCTTGGTTTGTTCAGCTTAAAATAAAGAAAAAAAAGAGAGAAGCAAGAAATAATGTTAGCAGCACAGTAGATACTCTGCTGGGGTAAGTCCAGTAAGAATCATGTTTGCAGTTTTCCCAAAGCCAAAGTAATCTCTATTTGGGCAGTTAGGGCGAATGATATCTCTGCCAAATGCTTCTGTTTTTTTAAAATATTTGAAGAGACTGGATTCCAAAGAAATGAAATTGAATTGCATCTGCACCTGGAGTACATACACATGTGCTGGGGGCAGCAGTCAAACTGTGCGGAGTGTCTGCACATTAGGAAGGGTTTGGACATGGCTGCTAGAGTGTTGCATATCAGGCACATGGATATAAAGGAATAAGAAAGGAGTCCTTTCTTCTGTTTATGAGGGCAACAGAGGATCTGTAGCCTGAAATCACTGGTGTTTCTCAAGGCATTTTTTTGGCAGTAGTTATGAAACCTGCAGTGTTTCAGCAGTGTTTATTTCCTGGCAAGAGGCTGCTGATGAACTACACCCAGCAGAAATGGTTATGTTTTGTGAGATGTTTCTCCTTTTTCTGGACTGATGCTGAAGTGGGCTTAATACCATATGTGTTGTCAGTCCAAGTGTTCCCACTGATGTGAACAAAATATTTACAAGAGTAGGGGTAAGCGGAGATCGGAGCCTATTTTATATATATGAGGAAGACTGCAAATCAGAGAAGGAAAACAGGAATTTGGGAGGGATGAGAATTTATAAAAGCATACAGGAATGGCAAGAACACAGTCACATGTCAAAGATTGTGCCTGCCTCTTCCCTCGCCACAAACTTGACATCATGTCATTAAGGAATAGCTCTATCTGTTTTAGCAAAGATTGAAAAAAAGCCTTTAGAGGTTTGATGATAATGCATGCAGATTAACATCTTATTAAACACCTAGAGAGTTCACTAGAGTCAGACCTCTTTATAGACATTTCTATGCCATCCTAAAGAATTTTGGAGGAGAGGTGCCACAGACCTGCATGACCCAAAACTTCCATAGCAAAAGTATCCATATGGTATCTTCTAGTGTTTTCCTCAATGGTTTCCTTTTTTTCCTTTTTTCTATTCCTTTTCTATATTTTTCCAGTCCCTCAGGCTCAGAGGTGAAGGACCATCTCTTCCTGTCACATCTCTTAAAGAGTTCTTTAGTCCCTTTTGTCATTATCTATTCCAATCAGGGACAAAACCAGGTATCTGCTCCCATCTCCATGGGTTACATCACCAGGGTGGAAACCTCTAAATCCTTGCTATGGTCTCTATTGTGTAGACCAAACAATATTCTGCACTATGGTCTCTGAAATTACCTCATATAAAAGGAGGAGCTCTGTCCTGAGAGTCAGGGTTGTAGGTTCACCCCTTACAAACTTTTTCTTTATTCAGTTTGTTTGGCAAAAGAGCCAACACAAGGACTGTTTCTGGCTACAGTCCAAAAGCACAAGACAGCACGCAGAGGGACTTTTTGTTTTCCCAAAATGTCTGCTGAAGGTACGGGCAATCCCTGAGCAAGGCGATTTCATCACTAGTTAATTGCTGTTATTAATCTCTGTTAAGGTCAGCATTTCCAAAGAGATCAATCAGTGAAAAATTTCTGCTGACTTCAAAGAGAACAGAGTGCTAAACTCTTGAAAAGCTTGACCTAAACTGGGAGATTAAATGCTCAAATTAGCAATTTGATATCTTTTCTGAAAAGCTAATTTCAATAAGATGACACTATTGCTCCAGAAGAGACCTCACTTGTGACAGAACATACATTTGTGTACAGATGTACATGTGTATGCTCTACATTCCTCATCTACATCCTACAAAACAGGAACAGCTCCAGTGAGACGGTGCAGTCCAGGCTGAATAAGGCAGTAGCTGGGGGGCAATGGGACTGTGTTCTTATACCAAGAAGGCCATCAAAGATGCAGGATAAGCTTGGGGAGGAGGGGGAGAGAACCAAGAGAAAGAAAAAGTATTCTGGAAAGCATCTCAGAGAAGTTTCAAAGACAATTAGGAACAGAAGATCAAACAGAAATTGCTGTGGATTCCCCTGGGCTTTTTGCTGGAGAAAAAAGGGCTAAAACTGTACAATTTTTAGATGGGAGAAAGGTGTTGGGGAATCGCTTGAGGAACAGGGACACAGTCCTATGGAGATGCTTGTATAGGTGCTAGCTTGAGGAAAATTACAGAGGTTTTGAACTTTACTTGACCTTTAGTTACAGCACAGTGTAGGTAACAAACAGCACACCACTAACGGACAGGAGAAGTCCCTGGCAGTCGGCCAAGGGACTTGTCAGGAGGGCGTGTACAATTCTTATCCAATGGATGTGCGCCAAGTATGTAATCGAGAGTAGAATGAGCTATATAAACTGTGCTTGTTACCAATAAAGTTGAAGCTTGTTTATCACCCGTATTGGGTTGTCTCTTGCTTGCCTCGTCCGACCTACCCCAACAGAAAGGCCCAAGACTAAGCCTGTAGATTCTGAGGTGTAACATTGAGAAGGAGATTTCCTGCATGGTGTAGTCCATAGCTGGTAAGAGATCTGCTTTATTGTCTGCCCTGAGGGAGCCATGGACCTTGGACCCTGTGACACTGCCCTTTTCCCAGGATGTGTAGTGCCAGATCTTCTCATCAGGGTCTCTTGTGCAGGGTGTGGAGTACAGGTAGGGTGGGGGAAGGGGCCTTCTCTGCATCACGCCAGATATGAGCTAGAGCTGTGTTGGAGACTCACAAAGTCGCTAAGGCTGGAAGACGCCTCTGGAGGTCATCCAGTCCAATCCCACTGCTCAAGCAGGGTCACTTAGAGCAGGTTGCCCAGTACTGTGTCCAGATGGCTTTTGAATATCTCGAAGGACAGAGACTCTACAATCTCTCATGCAACCTGTTCCAGGGTTTGATATCCCTCACAGAAAAAAAGTTTTTTGTTATGTTTAAGTTGAATTTCCTGTCCATTTGAATAAAATGAGAGCTTCACTGCACTTATTTGTTGCTAAAGTCAAACAGGACCCTGGCTAGTGTAAAAGGCCAAGGTAATAATACCCGCCTATCAAATGACAAATTCTGTCTGAGATGGTATAGCAAAGGGAAAAGCCGTTATTCCTCAAGGGTGCATGCTCTCATGACAGGCTTGACAAATATAAATATTTGATAATAAATGAGCTGTCCATACCCACTCAATTGAATGCTATGTGGCACTTGTGAATTTAGTCATTTTCACCTGGTATTTAACGTTTTTCACCTTGTGGAAGATCTAATTTCACTGTGCTGTTGTGGAAACTGTAGTAGAAACAAAGCATATTCGTTATTGTACAATATCTGTTCTGCTGTAACATGGACATGGATCTCCAAATCGCAGGTAAATTACAAGATTTACAGTCTGAGATGAATTTTCAGTAGCCTGTGGATAACTAAGGTAGGATTAAGTCATTTTTCTGAGGCTGTAAATAGTGTCCTAGTGAATTAATTGTCTTTCATTACCACCTATTGATCAACATTTGATTTCTCAGAAATGAGTTTCACTTGACATCTTCATAAGTAGTACTTTTTTACACAAAAGGAGTTGAAGGTCTAGCTGTCATTTCTGGCACCAGATGTAAGGAAAGATTTAGGATTCCATTAGTAACAGTTTTTTTCCATATTCACCATTTGCCTTCTTAAACTTCCAGCATTATTGCTTGTGATTTGAGTTTTAGCTTTTTTTTTCCACTTGCTTTTTTGCTTTGTTAAATCTAATTTCTTAAACTGCAGTTCCGTATTTTCTGTGTTCTGGAGTTGAGTTAATTCAATTGCAATATTTTGACATTTTCTGGTTTTATTTCTTTTCAGACTGGATGAAACACTGGGTAATGTACTACTAGGACACAGTAGCGTGAGATGGCCCAGCTCATAAGCTATATGTTTTAAACCACTGAGACTGAATTTACTGGGTCTGAACAGCTTCTTTCTCACACCAAGGGGAAAATGTCAAGGTTTCTGTCAAGGGGAAAGAAGATGTATGGCTTTCCATGAAGTGATGAGTCCCTCCAGGGGTGAGACCCTCCAGAGTACAGATGTTGATATAAATCTTGTCCAAACTTCCTGCAAATTTCTAGTCTTAGAAATGGGACCTGAGATGTGATTAGGGACCAAGTTCCACTGCTGGCACTTCTTGCATTTTACCACAAACCTCACAAAGTTCATCTTCTGTCTTAACTTAAAATCTTAGCATTTATTTAAAATGCTTCAAAAGTCTCTAACTTCAGGGAGGGTGAAGAAAAATTGAAAACTGTGACCTGAAACACACACCTCCTGAAAGCTGGGGATCACAATGCAAATAAACTCCACAACAGAATAAATTAATATGTGCTGGTTTAGATTTCAGTTGTCGTATTATTTTGTCTCAGGCCTGATACATGATTTTTTTTCAATGACAAAGTTGTCAATAGCACTATCTCTTGCAGTGTTTCTAATATTTTTCCATATCAGAGGAGTCTGATTTTGGGATTGCATCCTGTTCCCATTTTAGACTTCCTATAGACCTGAATGGGCATTGAATCAAATCTGGAATACTTTTCTTTTACAGTCTAGAAATGGGGTGGGGAGAAAGGTCTAGACAGCTAAAGCATGTGGTAGCTGATCTCCCGTTGATATCAGTGGGAATTAAATGCTGACATATCAGGATCAATAGACACATAATTGAAGAAAAAAGCATACTTTCTCACAGTTTTAATTTTCTGTTGCTGAGCTATTCAGGGAACACATTAGTTTAATCAAGCTATTTTTCTCGTTCTTATAGTTCAGAGTTTTGCGAGCTCAGCTGGGACTGGCCTTGCTATGAAGAATGGGGGAGTGCTGCCTGGTCCCAGGGGAGCAGGAGCAGTTGTGCTGCCTTCAGTCTCCAGGGTGTCCAGAGAAGGCAAACAGTGTTCCTCAGCTGTCCTCACCTGTGACTGCAAGGTAACAAAGGCAGAACGCTTATTGCTTAAGATGTTCTTAAGGCACTCTTAAGAATGCATTTCTTGAAGTTTCATACAGTCTTGCTGCATCTGCACAAAGGATGAGAAGACTGCACATGCCCACTTGGTGAGTACACATAAGACCTTAGTGCAGCTTTTAATCCTTGATATCTTTGAACAACCCAACTATTACAAGAAAATGTGCTAATTAGATTTTGCATTTCTGCCTCAAGGTCTCTTGCTAGGGAATTAAGCTAAATAACTGAGCTAGAATAAAATCTGCTCAGTTCTGTTTAGAAACAGTAACAAGGGGTTGTGTTCAGTGAACAGATCTTCAGCTATGGGTAGAACCAGATCTTGTGAATGGTCTGGCCCTTTTCATCAGATAGCTGATGTTGCCATCCTTAAAGCGCTTCCAGGTTGGTCCTGGAAATGTGGTAGGTTCTGGTTTCGAATGGAGTTTTTTGCTAAGTTGGAGTCTATTCCACCTATTGTGCCTGTGGTACACAAGCTCTTCAATTCACCTCACAGACATCTGTGAGAATACTGTCATTGTCAAGCACTCTTTAGAGGCAACTGAGTGCAGCAGACATTGGGACTACATGTCCAAGCAGGAAAGAATAAATGAGCCATAAGGAAAATTCATTTGCAAGCTGTAACTGCTGTCAGTTATCATTGGGCTGAGAGCAGTACCTCCACATAAATGCTTCGCTGGTGAGAATAGCATAAGACAGAATGAAGGAAGGAGAACAAATCAGGCTGGCGTAAAGCTGTACCCTTTGGTCGTTTATAGAATTATTGTACGTGCTGTGCAATATCTTGCTACACTGCACTGAGCAATCATTTGCCCTTTGAATGTATTGAGTAATTGTCCGTGCTTTGTAATGCTGTTTGGGTAATTGCCTGCCTGTGCAATGGTTTATTGAACATCTGTCTTGTGATATTTTATTGAATAATTGCTTGACGGGTGTATTGTTTTACTGAATAGTTGGTTATTTTGCCTGGTGTTGCCTAGAACTATTTGTAGGTTTGAATGGGGCAAGCCTTTACAGGAGTGGGCTCTCTGGAGCCAGATCTCTACAAGTTTGTTCATTTCTTCATCCAGAGACTCTTTTATCCCATAGCAAACTTCACTGCCCTGCTGCTGGCACTACTGCTAGTATATTCTTCTTTGAGGGATGACTGTTTTGCGTGAGTCTTCACCCATTCACTTAAAGAAGCTGAGCCTGCTTTTTCTATGAACCTTCTGGAGTCACAAAGGAATTGCACTCATCAAGAAGCAGCTCATTATTATTCTATATTATTTTAGCATCTAGAGTCCTCACTTTTGGGGTCCAGTGCTTTACTGTGTAGGGCACTCACCACACATACGACAGACATATTTCCTGACTGGAACAAAGGGAAATTCAGAGCTATTTCTTTCATACCTCAGGTCTGTGGCAGGTAGCATGCAGTGCTGCCAAGACAGGGGTGTCATTCGTCACTTCCTATTAATTTAAGATACGATACATTTGAAATGGCAATATGCATTACAGGAAAGAAGTTTTTCAACTTTACTTTTAGAAAAAGAGCAGTCTTTTCTAAAATATGCTAACTACCACCCATGCAGCTGCATGTTGCTAAGTCCTTCTTGCTATTCTTTGTTACCCTCAGGGCTCTGGATAAAACTCAGCTTGATCCATTTATGTGTTATTTGCCTAGACAAATGCCCTGTTAAGTTTCAGTTGGATATATTCCTCTCCCTTGCTCCCTCTCTTTTCTGTTCCCTTTTAGTTAGTTGCAGTGATTCATTTCAGGGATAGCTCACCTCTAGTGATGATAAATACACAGAGATGCTTATATATTTCTGGCAAAATAAGGGCTGTAATAGGCAGCAGAGTACTAACGAGAAAATAGCTAACGATATATTTTGAGTGGTGATGAAGGGAAGCAGTCTGTCCACTGTCTGAGAAGTTCTATGCAGAAGTGTCCTCTGTTAGACCCATTGTGAAGCTGGAGTGCACGCTGCCTCAGATCTGAACTGATACATGGAACAGAAAGAACAGAGTTCCTACCTGATTTGGGGTTGTTGGTTATCCTCTACTCTCCAGGGAGAACAGCTGATGCTGTCTCTTGTGTAGATGGCTTAAGCAGGACCCATTTCACCTTCAAGAGTCTTGTAAAGAGCAATAGGTACGATGTAAGTATGCACTGTAAGTATTGCACTTGGCCCTAGCCTTGGTGGCATTGGAATATGATGCTGAAGGAGAGCTGGGGCAAGCATTCAAGGTTGGCTGGATAAGGCTCTACCTCTTTCTTTGTTCGAGGACAATCATAGTACGTGCTTGTCTGCGTCCTGCACTAATGGGAATGGAAGTAGCCATTAAACATAATTAAACAAACTCCTTTTGTGGCAGAAAGCAGCCAGAATACCTCTAGGAAAAGAAAAATCCTATCAGTATCTACACCTATAGCAGCCAGGTAACTTAAGGGAAACTGATATGCTATGAATGAGATACATTGGTTTATCCCGGGAACAGTGTAGCTAAATGCAAAAGTCAGTTCTTTTATGAACTGAAACAATTTCTTTCATCTTTAGTAGAATCAAGAAAACTAGCAGGAGTGCATGGACAGACAAGTCCAAAAGTTGCTAAAGGCCTGAAGGCAGAAAAGGGAGAAGATGCACAAGTTACATATGTTTCCTGGGAGACAGTGCCAGGCAATTCTGTCTTTCTTTCTAACCCGAAAAAACCTCCCCGATTAATGTTTTAAAAGTCCCACTGAAACACTATTGAATATTTTATCAGGTGAGGTGATTCTCTTTTATATTTTCCTGGTAAATATTTTATTTTGTTCACATGGATTCTGCAAGTGAGAGAGGTTCCTATATTTCTTCCCCATGTGTTATTGCTTGTATGAGCTGCCCCAGCTTTAGCTTTTGACAGTGGTGTGAAGGGGTAAATTCTCCAGTCTCTTGACAGCACCACTGAAGTGGGAGTTGGGAAACTCCGCCAGGCCACTGAGTCTTGTTCCTGCAAATATCAGCTTTAGAAACATCCCAGTTTATGGGATTTCAAACAATGCCCATGAAAGACTGCTGCCAATATCTCAGTCTAGTCCTTTATCCTGACCTTAACAGGAAAAGGAGAGAATTAATACAGTACCAGAATGTCCCCTGGCAAAATCCGTTAAGGTCTTTGCAGGTGAAATCCAACTTTTCTCCTGGAAAGTTTCAGTTAACTTCTATAAATTCTGCTTAATCCAAGATATTTAGAGTAAATCTGCAATGAGCCATTACTCAGGGGTATCTTGCAGTCTTTTTTTCCTGTGCCTGCCTGCCAGTTCTCACTTTGGGAAAGCTTTGATGCAGTCACTAGTTGCCATGTGGATGTTGCTTTGATCTTGACCACGCATATTCATGCAGCGCTTTATTTCTGTATTTTTACTTGCTTATGTTGATATTCTCCCTGATAACAGCTAGATGCATAAAATGGCATAAGCATTGCAATACTCAGTGTTTCAGTGTTAGATGTCTACTCTCTATGGGCATAAACAGACTCACAGACCCAAGTTAGTCCCCTCAGTGCTTCTATTATATGTAGGAGAGGTTAGGTGCAAAAAAAGGGCAGCCTGCCTGAGCTATTGGATGTGCTATCTGGCTCACCCATAGGTGAGAGGAGGATGGCTTAAGACTCACCCCTTTGGGCAAAGTAACTGCCATTCCCAGGCCCTAGTGGAGTACAGAAATCTGAGAGAGGTACTTAAGGCCGCTAGGCCGTATCCATCAGAGACTTCAGAATGGGATCCTAAACAGCCAGCCTGAGGGGCAGAAATGTGCATAATTGTCCTATCCCTCTCCCCTAAACATCTGTTCTGGCTTTAATGAGGAGCTCTCCAGCCATTCAGGATCTCTGAACCCTCTGCTATAGCTTGGTCCTTCAGCACTTACAGTACTCGTGCAGGAGAAGACCTAGCTGAATTTCATGGGATTCAAGCCCATATTTCTCATCATCTGGGCTCTGTCTTGCCCAGATGACCCTTGGCACATGTTCAGCCCTTTGTGCCTAGTCTGTGCCCTCCTACTGAAAAAAAGAAAAATAAAGAAAACCAACTCAACCCCCTGAAGATTTACTCAACCAACAGACAAAGGACTTCTGGTCTAAGACTACCTCCCTGTTTTTTCTAGTAGCTACTTCTTGTTAAAAGACTGCTAGAGGTAGGGACTCCATTCCCTTCATTCTGCTATAGATCAATGTTCCCTCTTGTGTTCTGCCTGACCACCTTATTCTCCTGAAAGGTGGGTTTGAATCCCCTCAGGCAGGAGAAGGAACTGAGACTGTCTCTCTCTCAGGCTGAGTGGGAGATTATAGGCTCTTCCAAAAGGGAATGCTTCTGCATCTTCCTTCCCCTCCATTTTTTAACAGAAAGTGGCAGCTGCCACTGTGTTGTACAAAGGTCTCACCTAGCAGTGTGCACTGAACACGCTCTGAGCATGTTAACCTGTCAGACTCAACAGGGTATTTAGGCAGAAAAACATTCAGTTTCTTCCCCTAGAAGACTAGGCACAGGCATGACTAGGTTCAGGCATGACACTGCCAAGGTGTTCCCACACCTGGGCAGAAGCAAGTTGGTCGGTGCCTGTGATATGAGCTTCAAGTGGAGCTCCTGCGCTGAGAGGCTTTGGGGGCCACCAGGTGGGAGAGGGCACTGCAGCTATGCGGTAGGAACGGATCTAATGCTAAAGCTCAGGTGGGATTTGGGGTTGTATTTTACAAGTGGCAAGACAGTATACAGTGGAGGTTTAGCGAGAAGTGGCTCAGAAGCAGAGCTTGGTGAGAAATGGCTCAGCAATGTTTATATCCTTAGTTTAGGAAATTAAAAATATTTTGTAATTATGAAGTACAAACTAAAGTTTTAGTGTAAAAAGATGAAGGAAAACAATGAAGATAAATTTACTGATACTCCTGAAGCTAATATGAAGTGCTGAAATATTCTATTCCTTTGAGATCTCAGAACTGTAATACAAAACTGTACAGAAAGGGGCTAGTAGAAAATAGAGCCATAATATTCCCTACACAGCTACTGTTTAAAAAGCTAATTAAAAAATGTGAGTGAAATGCAAGTCCCTTTGTCAGTATGAAAATAGATGGAAATATATTCAATGCATTTATGGCATAGGAAAGGTTTTATTTAATGTTATCTGGTCTTGGCCTTTAGATGAAATTTGCATTTCGTTTTCCAGTGCGTCTGTGAATGCTCTACTTCCTGTTCAAAAGCCTTTTTAAATCCTGAAGCATGCACGCGTTATTGAAATATTGACCATTTTATACTGCTGCTAAGAACTTTTTATGACTTTATAAAGTTAACTATTGTTCTGAAGTGAAATTTTGAATTTTGTATCCAGTGGAATTACACTGGGAATAGACTTGTTCAAAACTGAGACAATCCTATGCTATAATCTATCTGGGGAGAGTGTGTGTGCTCCTTCAGGAAGGTCCGTCATTATGTCCTGGGCTTTCCTGAGTTCATGTCAAGACATAGCCTAAAAAAAAAAAAAAAAATCTACCCCAGATTTTATATGTTGGGTACAGATTAGACTATGATAGGATGCTTGACGTTTTATTTTGTGATCCCTGTGCTGCTGAGATGTATTAAATAGTATCAGTCACTTATTCAAGACTCACATAAGAGAGAGAACTGAGGTTCTTGTTTTAGGTAGGTGGCCCAGACTTTCTGGGAAGTTATAGTCCATACCAAGAAAAAAACCTTGCCACCACACTCTGCTCCACACTGTCAGTTTTCCCAGTGGTCCGAGGGGACTAGCTTCTCACACAAGGTGCAAACCCTGACCTTTCATTTCAAATGCTAATGAAGGAATGAACAGCTTGCCCAATTCTAGCATCATTTTTTTCCAGATCACACATGTAAATTGTCTCACCTCAGCTCACTTGGTTGGGCTGGTATGTGATTGTTGACTTTGTACGGTTAACTAGCTGGCTAGTATTTTTGCACTTGGTATTTCACCTGTGTACCACATGCCTTCATGCAAATGGGTGAGACTGAGCAACCACTCCATGCCAGAATGAACCCAGAGAAGCGATAAAGGTCAGAAACACCCTGCTACCTGTCAGAGAACACTGTTTACAAAATAGCTACTCCATGTCTTAATGCCTTCTTCATAGGACTCCTATAAAACTTCTTCAAAGATGAGCCTAAGCTGAAATTTGTAACTCCCATAGATACTAAAACTCATAGACTTAGTAGTGATATTGGCTTTATGTCACATTGCAGTTCCCCATGCTGTGAATGTCAGTGCGCAACTCCATGTTTCACAAGGAGTAGTTCATTCCTTCATTCCTTCGTTTGTAATTTCTTCTTATTTTTTTACTCTGTCTCTCTCTCACTCTATCTTCTGTAGAGTTTAATAAACTTATTGACATCTTCACTTTAATGCCACCTTCTCATTTCACTGGTCTAACAAACATACTCAAGTTAAACTCAGAACAGTCATTCTCTTATTTAGCATGAAAACCAGCAAACTCTGCTTCAGATCTGAAGAAAGGCTTGCATTCCTTAAGCTTTTCTGCTTTTCCCCAATCTTATCAGTAGCAATGTCTTTTAATAAAAGATACTGACTGATTTATTAATCATTGGTTTTAGAAAGTGAGACGGCACGATCAGGACATCACAATGAGATTAGGTAGTGCATCTGCTCACACACAAAGTTAGCATTCTTTATAACTTGGTAGTCTCGGGTCTTTTAGTTTTCCTGCATTTTTGGAGCTATTCACACATTCATCTAGGATAGCCTCCTGAACACGTGTAGACACATGCAGGTGAACACACTACATGGTAATCATAGCATGCCTGTTCCATGCTCCTCCTCTTCATTTTTATGCCAAAGCCAGAGCAAATCAGAAGAAAGCTCAAACCCCTGAAAACCAGTGGCTGAATTATCTCCCAGCGGAAATAACAATGCATCATTCTGCAGCAGTCGTTTCAAGAGCTGTATGACACATTTATTAAAGCATTTTGAAATATCTTTTTCTATTCATCTGTGACCAAGATACATTACTCAGTTAAATAATGATCCTCAGTCCTCTTCAGAATTAGCAATTTGATAACCAGCATCATCAGTGCAATGAGGTTAGAGGACGGCTGTGTTAGACAACAGACTGCATCATCTACATTACGCTTGGGTTCACTCGCAGCTCATGAGAGGAAGAGAGGTGTTCTCTGTGTGGAGGCCTCAGTTCAGAATCCATCAGAAATTAAAATGAAAAGTTGCATAAAAATGTCAGAAATGAAATATTGTGCTGATAAGCTCAACTGAGTAGTGTCCAGAGAATTGCATAATGACTAATGCAGGTCAAGGAACAAGGGGAAAGAATCTCTATTTAATAAATGTAATCTGTGATTACACACTATTGATAGCCCTAATTGAATAACTTACTCAATACATATTCCTAGGACTCATCAGATTTATTTTCGCAAGAACGCATAAGCAGTATAGAGCTTATATATAAAGTCCCGCAAAGCTATTTACAAAATGTATTACTTGTCAGGGTAGTCATATTTGCTGAATAATGCAAGCATAATAATTTAACTATCCTGAGCAGGAAAAAGCAATTCAGTTGAAAAAGTTGTGCCATGTTTTTAAAGACATAGGAATATGCAGGCTTGTCACTAGTGTCACTAACAAAAGCCGCTTGGCAGAGAAGTCGTATTTAAATTGCAGTGGTTAAGGCTGCCCCTGTGCCGTTCCAAGACTGTCCCATGAAAGGACGACATAATGCAGTGCTTGCTACAGGACAAGGCCTAAGTTGCTTTTTCATGTGGGAAATTGTTTTCCACTCTGTCTTTAACTTGGAATAACTATACAGAACCTGACCACAGGAGGTATTAAAACAGTCAGCGTTGCCATAACCAGCAATCAGATGTCCCCCTGAGGGGGTAGGATTCACAGAGCTGAGTTAGGTGTTGCAATTCTCCATCAGTTGAATGGGGAAGATGCAGGTGGCTTGGGGTAGGCTTCATAAGACATGGCACACAGGTGGGCTGGGATAGCCATATTAACTAATCAGAAAAAAAATGAGAAGATGTGTCATATGGTGGGGACATCTGCTTTTTACATTAATGTCCCCCCAACTAGTTAGAGCCCTTGCCCAGGAGGTGAGGAAGATGGGTTCCCACCTTGCTTTGGCCAGAGAGGTTTGCCCACACATTTTCTGGTCCTGGGAAACACCTGATCTAACTGGCTGTGAGATGCTCCATCCTGCCTGTTGGCACAGGGCTAACAGGGTCAAAGGCAGAGGCCTCAGCTGGGTGGGTGAAGACCTGGGGGTGACCTTGAGTTATTTCTGGATTATATCCTATGGCTGTCTCATACATAAACAGACCAGGGAGCAGGGACTGATGCCAAGACATGTCCCTTCTAGTAGACATTTCATTGCTCCAACTGTGTTTACTGCTTTGCCCCAATCTAGTATATAAGAACCTGATATGGAATGGCTGCTCAACGCTATCTCCCATTTAATGTTTTTCATTTCAGTTGAATCAGCCTCATTTTGAGACTGACTTTCACCAGACAGTCCCTCTTGTAGTAGGTGCAGCCCTAATGAACTCCCTAAAATCTTTACATGGCACCAGTCTGAAAGTGATTTCTATCTTCCTCATCTTCTAAAGTTTTTGTCCGTCTTCTGAAAAAAACCCCACAGCCTTCCCCAAGCCCCTGATCCCTTCATCATGCCACTTCACTTTTGATTGTTCCAGTGGAGCATCTTCTATACCAGGATGAAAGATTAACAGGCATTAGCTCCACTCTTCCCTACATGTTTCACGTCCCTTCCCCTGACAGGCAGCATTGCATCCTGCACTTTGGGTTCTCCAGCAATCGGCCTGTCAATTCTTCCTTTTCTGGTGTGAATCCCTGCTCTTCTTCCATCTGCTCTGCCTTCTGCTCCCTTTCACAGTTGTCTCTATATTATCCCTGTCTCTGCTTAGCCTCCTCTCCTCCGCTATCTCTTCTTTTTGCTATCAAGCTTCTTTCAGCTGCCACGTCGGGGTTAATGTGCCTAGCACATCTTCTGCATCCTCTCTCTTATCACTGCCCTATCTTGGATCTCTATGGCTTAGCTTCTTCTCCTTGTGGCTTTTGTGCTACAGAAAAAAAACAAAACCAAACAACCTCCCGTGAAAATTCCTACTTGCAGTTGTCCATTCACTGCCTGCCTTCTGTTGAGCTTCAGCACATTGCTACCACTGACATAATTTTTTTTCTTGTTGCAGCTGACTGCACACTTGCTTGACTCTGCACATCTTGTCTCTCTGACGTGTCACCCTGCCCACAGACACTACAGGTTGTGTAACATCAAACATAAATTAGGAGAGGGAAAGGGGTTGTTGCTTCAATATCTACTGTTCCTTTTTCTGCTGTTTGATGCATGAGAAAATAACACATCCGAAGAACAATGTGCTGTTGGTGTTGGTTGCCAATCTGGAAAAACTACTCATGTTAATGAACTGCTGCTGTATTGGGAAAGTAGCAATGTTATCATTGGATGAAACTGTGCTAAGGTTTGTGGAGATATTTGGCTGGATTAGAACTAGGCCCTGTTGTAGCTGGGAAGAAATTAAGAAGTTAAGAAATTAAGAGTGAAAAAAAAACCAAGCAAACCCCCCAAAACTGCTCAGCACTGACACATGTTCTCCTTTTAAAGCTCAGAAGAGCTTTTCTAGTCATAGCACTATTTCACACGACACAGTGGCCCAGTACTAGCACTTAATTCCCCAAAGGGAATGGAGATTAGTTTATAACTAACAGGCATATGCATCCTTCCAAAAAATAGTGAACTATGATACCCATTTCTGACAATATGGAACGTGTTCACAGGCTCAGTGTTCTTAGCAGAGCTAAAAAAAATTTCAGTATATGTACAGGAAAAGGCAAGATACTACTAAAAAATGCACCTCATTCTCTCTACATTCAATTGCCCCCCTTTTAGAGTCACTGCAGAATAGACACCTGGCTAGTGACTCATTTTCAGGGGGAAGTGTGCGTAGTGTATCTAACATTATCTTCAGGAAAGGCTGAGTGAATCAATCATATCAATTATTTTTTGCTCGCTCACTCTCTCACTCTTCTCAGTCTTCCTCTCCCTCAGGAATCTGGCTGCTACACACACTTTACAATTGTATGGATGTTTTTCTAATGCCAACAATGTATATAGTCTGTATGTTTGTCATTGCTGATCCATGCAGTGTAGCAGAGCATCACTTACAGAGGGGAAAATCACAGCAGTAATAAAAAGCTGATTTCATTTTCTTCACACTTTCTCTTTATTAGTTTATTTTTCTCTTCCTCTGTTTCACTCCTTCCCATTTCTTTTTACACTGATGCAAAGTGTTCATACAAGAATACTTCACAGACAAAAAGAAACCCTGTTATGGCCACCACAGACAGTTTTTTCTCGACTGCCTCAGTTTTTCATTCTAATTGGACCATTCTTTGGTGTGCCTGGCTTTTTGCCCTTCCTTCAGTTATCTTTCTTGCTCCCTGCACTCTTGGCAGACTCCTTTCCCAGCAGCACATTCTAGAGCCTGTAGCAACATAAAGGTCCTTGAGATGGATGTAATTGTGCCCCATAAAAAGCAATATGAGAAACTGGGCCTGCATTCAGCATCTAAGATTGGCCAAGAAGTGACCAAGGGAGAGTTACAGAAGAAGATGGCTGTTATCTGTTGCTCTGACTGCTAGAAGGAAAGTGGGAAATGTGACTTCTGGACCCTGCAACCTCTTGTCTGGAGTAAGAAAGAGCAAAGCCAGCCAAGGTGGCATGCAGATCAGAATGGTGGATGTCCTACAGGAGACCTGGGCTTTCCATACCAATCTCACACTGGGGAGAAACTGTGCTGTGCCTGCACTTGAAGGCAGTCTATTGCCAGTCAGGATGGCTGTTAATCAAGAAACCTGTTGTCCTTTCGCTGGCAATGACATTGAAGTAAATTCCTGCTTCTTCACATGCTGTCTTATTTTCATGATTTTGGAATGAGTATGTAGTAAAATATATTCACCTGTGTACAGGAAAGCTCACCATGAAAAATGCAGTTAAGGCATTGCCTGCATATCATGTGATACAGACATAGTGTCAAGGATGGGTATCTTTTTCATTTTCATGTTGCACTGGAGTCTAAATGTCATGCTTTTGTCTGCATTACTAATAAGGACTACAAAGCTAAACAGAACGATGAGTCTCTGTGAGAAAGTCCATTTTTGCTGCAACCTGTGAACATCTGCAGTAAAACGATGAAGCAAGATACAAACCAAATATTAGTGTTACCACACTGTCAAAGGAGTGGATTTATGCAGGCAGTCCATTATAGGAGAATGGTGGGCTTATTCTTTAAGCTCTGAAAAACAGATTCAGGGTTGCCCGTGAACAAAGCCGCCTTGCGTCTCTGCTCTACCTCACTGAATTCATATCCCTGATTTTGGGGGAAACCCTCAATAGACAGCCTCCTTCTTTCCAGCCATAGCAAGTATGTGGCAACATCTGGGCCTAGCTCTGCGGCAGATGGCAGCTAATGCCTGGCTGGAGGGAGCCCAGGGAGCGGAGGCTGCTGGCAGCACGACCAGACCCGTGTTTGTGCTGGCAGCAGTCATGGAGCCATTTGCCGGTGCCTAGTGTCTCTGGCTGATTCCCAACATATATGTGGCAGCAGTTCATCCTCGTATGTCAGCCAAGCCCATTTTAATGAGGCTTCCCTGCTCTCACCTACCTTTACCTGCTCTACATTTGCTTTGAAGAACCTGTGTGATTGCTGCTGTAAGCATTAATTTTAAAAGGCCTCCTTAAAAGCCCATGGCTAGTGGGAGCCACAATTACTGCTTTGAAAATGTATTACGAAAGGGAGTGCAGCACTGGGCAACCACTTAGGTCAGTCTAACAAGGTGCAGCCTTTTAAATACTTCTGATACACACTGGGTAGGTTGCCATGCTTAACCTATTAATATTAGGCTATTAGGTAAGAATTAATAGAAGTAAGCAAGTATATTAATAGCCTTAGCAATTTTAAGGCATGGGATAGCCAGTCCCCTCTTTCTTTACTCTGCAATTGGCAGGGCTGTGTAATTCAGCCCCAGATTGTTGCTGGAGACCCTCTGCACCATATGTACATATAAATTATCCTTTCTTGGTGTCCTGTCGAGGTAGAGAAATAGTGGGGGATTCGGCTGTGTAGTTTGAATTTTGAATCATGTATCATCTTGATTTGACCAGTTGACGTATAGGGTTGAAATGGCTGGTGACTGCACCTGAAATTCCAGGTTCCCCAGTGGCGTTGCAGTTGCTGCTTCTCGTTGCTGAATTTGGAACATCCCCTTCTTTGCACTTGTGTATGCTTAGGTCCTGGTGGGGACTGAGATCTAAAGCAGCTGAAGTTCATTGCCAAGGGTTACCTCTTACTAAGCAAACCACAAATGATGTGTCAAAACCTTTTAAATCACTAATTTCAAGGAGAGAGGGATCATCACTAAAGTAGCTCCAGCTAATAGAACTTGTCAGTTAAAACTGTCCAAACCATGCCAGGTCTTACTTGAAAATATGCTTTATTATTATTCCTGAAAAAAAAATGTCTGAAATAGCTAGGATATATAAAAACAAATTAAAAAATGTCCCATGTGAAATCTCAGAGAAGGCAGGACCTTGCTCCACAAATCTCAGCAAAACTGTTCTGTTGGCTGTGGAGCCTCCACAAACTGTTACAAAGGAACCTTTTTGAATCTTAATTGATAATGGCTTTCTCATATCCTGGCATCCAGAAAGGAATTGTTCTCTCATATCCAAATGAGATGTTTCCTGAGGAGTCAAAGCACACTGTGAAAGAAATGGCAGTTAGAGAGTGAAGCCCATAATGGCAATAGCTCCATGTGTACATTAGTCTTGCAGCTGCAGAGAGAAGTTGTTTACTCATTACATTTTAACATCTGACCATACATTACTGCTACCATAATCTTTTTAACAAAGTTTTTAAACAAAACTTTATTTGCTGTAAATTGCTTTAGTTCCATAGGTTTGTGTGGAGCAGCACTGATTTATACATGCAAAAGTGTTTATATATCATTGTCACTACCCTTGTCTCATTTCACAGTCAGAAGGGATGTAACAGAGGTTGTCTTTTGTAAATCTGCCTGGTTTACAAGTGATATAATGGATATCAAATCAAAAGACTTACAGGCATGAATTACTCAGAGGTCATACATACTTCAAGTGCTGTTCTCTTTCAACAGATCACCTCCTACTTTATCCCCTTTGACCACTAATTGCAGAGAGTAGTTCTGAGTTAAATAACCTGCAGGGAAAGAATTATTTATAAAAGATTACAAGTATGTAGACTTTGATGAATTTTTTAATGCTGTATAGACAAGAACACTAAACCCTGGAAGAGGCGGTTGTGTCTTTAATTGCAGCTTGAAATGCATTTACTGTAATAGGTGACACAGGGTATCCCAAATATCAAATGTACAATATTCTTTTTGTACTTGGCTGAAACTAATGAAATCTTTGAAAATGCTGAGAGGCATACGCATGCAGAAATACCTTTGCCCTGAAACTGCGAGTCTATAGAGCGTTGCTGTGCACGTCTCATGTCACGTCCTTCCATCATGAGAAGTGGGTACCTGCGTGTATGCGTAAGCATACGTGTGCGTGCGCACATATGTGTGCATATGCTGGAGGGAAACGTCAGTTCAGACTTTTTCTTAGTTTTCCTGTGACTGAGATAAACTCTCCTCATCTCCTGCTGTTTCCTGTTAGTAGACTATCAGAGGGAGGATATTTATTGAATGCCAAATATAATTTCTTTTTTTTTTGTCCTTAAGGATATGTTTGTTGTGAAATTTAAGGAGGAGTTTTATCATCCACCAGAGCTAGAATTTTAGTTGGTATAAATTACCTTACAGCTACTGAGGTCTGTGGAGCTGCAGTGCAACAGATCCTGAGCTCTTTGGTATGGGGATGCAATGATGAAAAACTTACTTACATTGCAAGCTGGAAAAAAAGAAAAAGTGAGAGAGAGGGAGAGGGAAGAGTGAGGAATTTCTTTCCTTAGAGGCAAAAATAAGTGTCTCCAACATTAAACATTCTGAGGAATGAGGAAATATTTGCATAAGACTGAGTAGCTGATCTGAAAAAAATAAGCAGGGGAGCCTGTCCTCCTTCAGTAACCAGCTGAAAAGAGCAGAGATGGAGCGTGTGGAACTGATAACTGCGAGGGTTGTTCTGGGAGACCTCCTGTCAGATTAACCAGAGTGAAACATAGTTCAGTCTGCAGCTGCACAATCAGCTGTGGAGCTTGTTAGGATACCTCTCACGCTGAAAGACCTGTCACTCAGAAACAAGAGAAAGACAAGTTTTCTTGCAGGGTGCAGATGCAGGCACCACATGTATGATTCACTGAAGCTTAGAATTCCCCTGGCTTACCTGAAAACAAATTTTCAGGTGAATCTCAACAAATTTAAGAGTTTTGGAAGTTATACAAACTCAGAGTATAATATGGCTTCCTCTTAAAACTAGGCATTTGTGATGAATTCCATTTTGAGATGATAAGTAGAGCTGAGAAATGTTTTATGAAATTTTGTTTGAAAGAGTTGATCTTCTGTATCCAAAACTTTCTATGAGGAGGCATCAATTGAAGTAACTTTTCCACTGAAGTTTTGAAAAGAAAATGAGTTTTAAAGCTGTTTAATGTTTCAGTTCAACAGTGCTAGAATGTAAAAGTTGCAGGTTTTCCAAATGAAAAAGAAAAAAACCTTGAAATGTAGTTTACTTTAAGAAGTGGCTAGCACTTGAAACTTTCAAAATGATTTTTTTTTCGGTTGACCTTACATTGTTATTTTATTTGGGTTTTCACAGAATCACAGAATAGTTGGGGTTGGAAGGGACCTTCAGAGGTCATGTCATCCAAGCTGCTGCTCAGGCAGGGTCACCTAAAGCAGGTTGCCCAGGACCGTGTCCAGATGGCTTTGGAGTATCTCCCAGGATGGAGACTTAATCTCTCTGGGCTACCCAGTCCAGTGCTCAGTCAGCCTCACAGTAAAAATGTGTTTTCCCACATTCAAATGGACCTTCCTGTGTTTCAGGTTGTGCCCAGGGCCTCTTGTCCTGTCGCTGTGCACCCCTGAGAGGAGTCTGGCTCCACTGTCTTTACTGCCTCCCTTCCGGTATTCATACACATTGAGAAGATCCCCCCTGAGCCTTCTCTTCTGCAGCCTAAACAGTCCCAGCTCTCTCCACCTCTCCTCATATGACAGGTGCTCCGATCACTTAATCATTTTAGTAGTCTTTCACTGGACTCACTCATTAGTTCATTCAGTTCATTGAAAACTTTTAAGAGTTTGAGGTTTCATCTTATCTGTGTCGGAAACATTTTTGTTCATCCAGAAGCTCATGTAGAATGGGAAAAGTTCTTTATCTATTACTGCAGTTATTAGCCCATCTGTTAAATGAAACTCAGGGTTTGCCCCAGCAATTGGAAACTTACGGCTTGACAAAGCTCTTTAATACTTCTTATGCCTCTGTATCTTCCCTTTCCGTGAGTTAGAGAAACAGGCTCCATTACAAATGCAACCAACCTCTCCTAAGCATTAAAGAGCAAGAAAAGTCAGAGTTGTTGGACTGGTTTCATTTCTAAACTTACACCCTCAGATCTGTCTGGTAGATCCTCTGAGTAGCAGGTGGCATGGGTAAAACGTGTTTTCCATATGTTCTTCTATAAGCTGGACCCAGCAGAGTGATAGCTACATTTCTGAGTGTTTAGCCTTGACCTGTCCCACATCCATTCCCAGTTATATAATTTAACAAGTAATTACAGGAGGATGGTAGTTAGCCTTGAGTTCATTCTAGATGGAACAATCTCCCTGTTCCTGTGGGCATGTTTCCGTGTTTATGTGGCCAGTATTCGTACCCTTGGTTTGAAGCGATTGTATTCTTACCATGCCCTGATGAGCCTTTCCCATTGCCATTTTAGCCATGAAAGCTGGAAATAGCGAGTGTTGCAGGTGGTGAGCAGCAGGGTTTGATTAATCCAAATTCCATTTTAGCATTATTGTAAAAGGACGGGGCAAAAGGAATGCTCTGCAGCTGAGTGTCAAACGTACTTAGAAACACTGCAGCTATGGGGATGATGATGATATGGGTCATGCAGTAATTATTTCGAGCCAGGAATATAAAGTGAGACCATACCAGAGATTCGTCAGAGATCATTGCATTAACTCATGGTTATATAAGAGCTCAGTGAGAAGGCCACACTGTCAGGCAAGTTAAGTGACTTTTGCCCATTATTACACTAAAATTTCACTGGAACTGTGCGGACTTACAGGCTGTTAACATAATACATGGGATTGACATGAATTGGGGAATACTTCAGCATCACAAGATCATACCACCCTCCATGCAAGCAGAAAAGTAACTGCTGGCTGCAAATTATGGTATTGGAGTGAAAACAAGTATAAAATCCAGAGATAATGATGACTTTCAGAAATAACAATGACAATTTCATCATTTCCTCATTCCTATTTGCGACAAATTTGGTGGGTTTGGCCTTTTGGTATGGGTTTCTTTGCCAGACCAGTTTAATCCTGGATTTCTTATTCTTCTAGATCCTTTGGTCATTTGTGTCATAGCCTTGTAATTCCCTACAGTGCTCCTCTGCAGTAAGGAGGTTTCACTGGTGCCATCTCACAGGGGGCTGGGAGGAGGGCATGCCATTATTTAAAGGTGGAACAAGATATTCAACATGTATGTGAAACAGAGAACAAGATTTTATTTCTCTGGTGTATGAATTTTATGAATTTCATCTTTTCCATGGGTTAGAGGAAAATGGTAGAAGTAAGCTCCAAATAACACTGTTCATTTCTGCATTGTTTTGTCCAGAAACAACAGTATTGAAATTCTGTTACTGAAATGCTTCAGCTGAGTTTTAAAACTCACATACTTGCTGTGAAAACACACATACACTTGGGACCTAAAGCACTGGGACAGAATTTTGTCTAACTGCCGGAAGCTTAAAATTGTTTTAAAATGCACTCTTTTATAAAACTTTGTCCCATTTACCATCTGCAAAGTAATTCTATGAGCATAAACAACCCAAAATGTAATGGTCCTGCAAGCTCAGACGGAGGCCTGGAAATGCAAGGTTACAAAGTGTCCTAAGCCAGAAGAGACTCTTTGAAGAGAGTAACATTTGATGTAGTACTTGCAAGTGCTTCTGAAGGTGAGCACAAGCCAAGATAGTGTAACCTCAGCTGCCAAGACCGCATGCCCTGGATGTGAGGGTGATAAGACCACCGCTGGAAGGCAAGGAAGCACATGGCTGTATCTGCCCAAGCAAACAGGTCCTGGGCCCAGCAGGCGCGGTGGCACACTGTCACGTCTCACAGTTTTAGCCTGTGCTGGGCAGCATCTTGCAGAGGCTGCCATCACGTGTCTGAGGGGCTGTTCCTGACAGTCAGTCTGGATCAGGCCACCCTGTTTAGGGGTGGGCCTGGTGTGAGCCTGCTTGGGCCTTGGGGCAGCAGGCAGGCCGCGTGTTAATTTGTGCACCAGGTGAGACTTAGCCAGTGCATTCCTGCCCCTCATGGTCAGGGCTGGCATTCCTCCCAGGGCATTTTTCTTGTATTAAACATGTAAATTGTGCAAGTAAATGCAAAGAGGCTTGGGAATGCCGGGCAGCTTCAGGGCTTCACAGCAGTGGTGGGAACAGGAGGAAAAAGCTGTTCTGCAGGGGACATTTTCACTGGTGGCTGGCCTAGGTCTCCTCATGTTTCCTGGCAACGTTTGGCAAAGGCACCGCACAGTACTGAGCGGGTCCTCTTCTCTAAGCTGCCCTGTTCCCCATAGTGGAGTAGCCCTGTGCCCATGCCCTGCTGCCCTCCCATCTGCATTGACCAGGGCACTTTTGTGCAACACTGGTTGGGTGCAGATATTTCTTTCTGGGCTTATGTTTAGCTCCAGCTGTCGGTCAAGTGACTAAGCTGGAGAGCAGCTTGTGTACTGGCACAACACAGAGCAGCAACCAGCTTGTCTCTGTTCTACAGTATGATCTTTAAACAGCTTATTTTCATTTTGTTGGTAGCTCCTTTTCCCATTAATTGGTTCTAGAGGCACGTACTTTTGGCCGTCTGCACACGTGCTGTGAGAAGGAGAATGAAGAAGCTTTTAATGGGCACTATTATGCTTACCCTGTAATGTATTTTATGGACTTCTCTTCCCTTCCTCTTCCTCTTCAGCCCGGACTCAGTTTTAAAGCGGTCGCTTATATAGGACAGGAGTCCTGCAACGCGATCCCTGCCGCTCACTCCGACTCGCATTGTGCTGTGCTTGCACCCAAAGAGCACGTCGTGCTTCTGCAGACCAGCCTAACACTGGTGTCGCCCAGCACTTTGCCAGAATGTCTCAGTGATCCTCTAACGTAGGATCATTTCCTGCCCTTTTCACCCCAGCTGTGGAGCGTTTTTGAATCTTTAAAACCAAAATGGAGAAACACGGCGCCTGCCCCACCACCAGCGTGGCTGCAGTGCGCCCCAGTGAGCCAGGGAGTGGTTGTAGGGAGCAGGGAGAAGTGGCTGCAGGGGGTTAATCTCTTTCCCGGCACAGTTGTAGCTGAGAGGTGAAGTTAAATCAAACCCTGGTAGGTGTCAAGTCATTGACTGGGGCTCTTTATTCATAAACATGTATATGTATATCAAGTAGGAGCCCTGCCTGCTTCGCACGCAGCAAATAGGGAAGGAGGTGAGGACCTGATGACCGACAAACGTGGTCCACGAGCTACAGACCTGCTACATTAAAAGCAAAAAACTCCACTTCCTTGCCCTGCGGAAGCTGATATAACCTGGGAAGAGTCCTGCAAGAGCTCCCGTTTGGTGGAATTTTCCGCTGAGCGTGCACACATATGCATGCTCAGGGCCGCTGGGGTGCTGGCAGAATGGATGCAGGTACTCCAGAATGTGTGGCTGCCTCAACGCTTTAAAATACAGAAAAAACGGAAAAAATAAGGGAAGAATGATTTAAAAAAAAAAAAAAAAGCTCATGAAACCTGGCTATTGAAAATGTAAAATAGCATTTAGTCTGGGAGTGAATGGCAGAGTTTCACAAAAAGACTTTATCTGAAACCCAAGATACCAAGTTGAAATGGTGATTTCTGTTTTTATTTCAGCTGTTTGCAGTCATTAGCATTGATATAATGGTAAAACGACCCTTTTTGACGCTGTCAGCAAAGAGTGACACTTGAATTTCTCATTTTTCTGTGAGCCAACCAACTGGAGATCTCCTCCCTAGGGCAAGAGAAGGCACATGTACTGTCTGAGTGTACTGGGGCAAGATGTGCGCTGTGGAGGGGGCTGATCCTGAGGTCCCACTGCCCTGGCTGACCTGTCCGACTGAATCCCAGAGCTGCTAGAAAAAAAATAGTCACCACAGCTACTCCTTGATTCTTTGGCTGTGTTTTATAAATGATAACTACTTTTAGGTTTCTGACTCCATGTGGGTGTTAAGAGCTGTGAAACCCAGGTAGACAAGTATCTCCTTACTGAGTAAAGTATATGAACACCAGATGGAGGAAGGCAATAATATAATTCCTGTCCTTACCTATTGCCTGGAAAAATTGTTCCCTCCTTAACATGCTGACTTTTATAATCTCCATTTTAATTCTTTCTCAGGCATCGTAAGGCAAATCTAGGCCCACGGCTTGGTTCATAAATGTCTCTACGCAGCCAGGCACATCTTAGTGTATTGCAGCAGCTGCAGCATTTTTCTAGGCTCAGCCCTTATAAGAAGGTAAACTGGAATAAAAAAAGAAATAATTTTTATGACTTCACTATGCATGCACCTCTTTTTGCGCATTTTTCCAGGTCCATGCAGGGATACTCACAAGTTTGCTGTATCATTAGGGTCTCAGGTCCAGAGCCTCATTGCTGTATAGCCAGAAAACTATTTAATGGGAGCAGCCCAGCTCCCCCAGGACCCTGCTTACATCTTGTTGTGTAAGCCAGTATCCAGTACGACACTGGTCGTTTCCTGGCTTGCTAACCAGAGAAGCAGTAATAAAAAAAGTGATACTTGTGAAATGATGCATCTACCCCATTGTGCCCAAGTTTGACATGAGAAGGCAACTCCAAAGCTGAATTTCTTAAGGTAAGCCTTTAAAGCCATCTGTGCATGCAGAGAAGAAAGGTGGCAGAAGGGGACTGAACTTTACCATCTCCCATTGATGTCATCTTTGTTTCTGAAGAAAGGTCAGATTAACTAGGAGATGTTAAGTTTTAGTTTCCTAAAAAGTTTCCTGGCAGAGTGCTTCAAACATTTTTTTTTCTGTTCTTGCTGGTGTTTGGGAGCCCCAGCTCCCCCTTCCACTTTGCTATAGATTAAAAAAAAACAAAAACAAAAACAAAACATGCTACACTTTTCCCTTACTGTTTCCCTTGTTATTACCAGAGCTATAACACTTACTTTGAGTTCATTTTTCCTAGATTCATTGCTAAAAGCTCTAGAGATGACACATTATAGACAACAAAATCTCTGCTGTTTAGAGCCAATTTTGCATATTCAATTCTGTATGTGCAAAGATTTAAAAAACTGTGAGACTGATCTATAGATTATGAGATATAAGAAGGAAAAAAATAAAATTGGAGTCTTTAATTTGTATTCTGTTTCCCTTTTTTTACTCTTGGTGGAGAGAAAAAAGTGGGTTTTTCTTTTCCTGATTTCAGGGACCAGAATTATTTTTAATGAGAAAAATGGGATATTCATGTGATCCTAAGACATTAAAGTAGGGCTTTAATTAACGTCTATCTCTATATACCCATTTCCTTTTGTGAGATGTATATAAATATATATCTAGCTCGCATGATATAGAGATATATACTTTGTTATGCATTGATCTATCTCTATAACAAGATGCGCTGTGAAAATGTTATGGATTGGCAACACTTGATATTCATCATCCACTTAGAAACAAAAAAAGTATATTGTTCGGTGTCCATCTGGTAATGTGGGACTCATTATATTCAATCATTTTCAAGATGCTCTTAAACTGTTTCTTTCAGCAGATCTTTAAGCCCTTTATATAAAGAATGGCAGTAGAGCCTTCAGCCCCCTGCAACATGCCTGTAATTCTAATGTCACTGTCAAGGTCCTCAGCTTCCGTAGTCCCTACGTATTACAGAAGTAGGATCTATCAAAGTATAGATATGAAAGTAATACTGCAGGTATTTTAGAAGCACAGATTAGCCAGAGGAAGATTAATGGAATTTGACAGTGTGACATAAATGCCACTGCACGAGTACATCCATCACTAGGCTTTTTGTTATGTACTACTGTGAAGGAAACAGTCGCTGAAGGAAAATACCCTTGTGATGAATGTAATTTGGTAACAATTTACAAAACATGATAATGCACCTCCTTAATTCAAAGGCAGTTGACAGAGATATCTTGACATTTTTATTATGGGAGCTGTCAGGAGTAATCTGGAGGAGGAAAAGAGTCATATTGGAAAATGCCTACTTGTCTTCTGTAATCTGATAATCCAGTAGCAGGGTCAAGTCATTTTTTATGATGCAGCCTTTAATCATCTATCAATTACTACTTTTTATTACAGCCGAGCTGTTGAGATGTATAGAGATCGTCCTAGGGAGAAAATGAGTGGTTGGAGCACTGCTCTGAGTAGTGCTCTATTGCCGAAGAGCCAGCAAGTCCCATCTGCCACCACCACCCTCCTGTGAATGAAATGGCTGCAAAAAAAAAGGTGCTGAGCCAGTTACATGTAAGGCTAAAGATGTGGTTATGTCATAATGCATATCCATGAAAAAGGGGATGAAAATTGCATGGGAAGTTTTAATTGTGGCTTTTCCCAGTTTATAGCTGCCTGACTTGTAACAGTTCTATCTAGTTAGCTATGCTTATAGCTGTAGAAATACCTACATAAATATACATATATATGTATATATAGTGTATATTTGGACTAGGATTTTTTTCATACAGCTTACTGGCCCCTTGAGAAGTTCTGCCCCAGGTAGCAGAGAGCACTTTGTCCTGGAGCCACACATGATCCCTGGAACTGTTTTGGAGAGCTAAATAAAGAAATACAATCTTAATATCCCCAAAGTCAGGATTTCATAGCCCACCAGCCCCCCTAAGAAGCTGCAGTTCCCCCTTGACTTCATACAACAGATTCTGCTGTGCTCCCTGAAGGCTGTGCACTGTGTCTGGCTGCTCCTCAGTGGCCCCATTTTTCACCGTGGGTGGGTAGCTCTGGATGTTCATAGCACAGTGATGCCCTAACAGATCCTGCAGGCTAGTACTGCAGGGGTGCAGCAGGGTTTACAAAAAGGAGGTGAACCAAACCCAATGTTTTCACACCAAATGCAATGCTCTATATGGGACATTTCAGCCTAAAACAAAGATGCATAGAATGACCCTGCAAATAGGATTGGTGTAATTCAGAAAATGAAATTAATTTGTCAGGCCCTGGCTTTGCTTGTCACTTAACGTCACTGTAGTCTCTTTTCATCTTCAGTTCTTGCTCCTCTTGGTTATTTGCTATAAAGAGTTTTATTTAGAGAGAGAAATAAAAAGAAGAGTATATGCATCCATTATTTAATGATGGACAGTTTCATCCTGGGGGTAAATGGGCAAGAAGGATTCTGATGGCAGAGTGAAGTGAATTAAAGATTGGAAAATTTCCTAAATTTGGCTGGCAGTTTATGATCTAATTTGAATAGCTCTGATTTTAATGTCAGTGACTTCCTTCCTGCTCCATTGGTTTTATTTTTTATTTTTTCCTTTCAAATTCAATTGCTTGTGTATTAATTTTCGCACTTCTGAAGCCAGCATTGCTGCAAGATCTAATTTAGGGCCCATATTTCCTCTTTGGAAAATAAGAGACTATTTCATGAAGAGAAAGAAATATCGAGAATAATAGCATCTTTGAAATAACATGCTAGGAAGAGCATTTCTTTTCCAGGGCTTCTTAGGAGGGGGTACTGTCCTTACAGGAGATTTGCCTGAGTACAATTTTCAGACTCTCACTAGGCAGCATGAAAGGCCAGACAAGGCACTGCAGCGTTGCACAAGGGGTACAACTGTGATTAGGCCTGCCTGAGGCAATTTTACGCTGCTCCACCTCCTCGCTCGCTGATGGTTCAAAGAAAGAGGGGAATAGCCTGCATATAGCTCTGTTATAAGAGCAAATAAATTATAAGGGCTCAGAGATGAGTAAATACAGTGTGCTCTTCTGGGGAAGGTTACAGGTTTGTCTACAGAGGGTATGGATTCATCAGCGCATTTGTTTTCCAAGCAGAAGTCATTTTAGGCATAAAAATCAGGTGCCAAAAGTTTTCTGACCTGCTTTGAGCAGTGCATGCTGTCTGTCCGGAGTTGCTGTGCTGAGGCAGAAGAGCCGCACAGCTCTGGGGTGACTTTGCAGAAGCTGCGCCAGCTGCAGAGCTGCTGAGGCCCTCATGAACATGGGCCCAGGGGACATGGGATTATTACCCCACGAGTGAGCTGCTTTAATTCTCCTCCAAAATGTGCAGCCACTAGCAGGGAGCAGGGTTTGGGGCAAGCCGTGGGGCTGAGGCTCTTGCTGCGGAGCCCTTGTGCCCCTGCTGCGGGATGCTGAGCAGGGTGAACCAGCGCTGGAGACAGAGCTGCTTCACTTACCTGTCACCACTGGGCCTCTGCAGGACACAGGGGAGCTCCCATCCTACCCTGTGAAAATGTCTCTGGGCAATTGTGGATTAATGCTACTCAGTTCAGAAGGGCAAATATTGTTTGTCAAAATACTCAAGGAACTCCCTCTGGGGTCAGAGATTTCCATCAAGGCCATTTCTGGCAACAAAGTCAGGAACAAAAGCCCTTCCGAGCTGCCTGGGCACATTGGACTTCAGGTGCTGCTGCTCCCATTTCTGCCTCCAGTTTGTCCTGCTGCTTGGCCTAAAAGCACTGGGGTCTTGGCTCTGCCTTGTCACAGCTCCTGTTGCAGTATCATAAACCCCAGGGGGATTTAGGAGACAGCAGACCATATGTGTGCATAGGGATAGGTTGAGAGAGAATTTATTTTAAGGCCAATGCTTTATTTTCTGACAGTTCTGGGAGGCAATTCACACGCAGAAGTTATTCTTGAAGGGATGATGTTTGCGGAGCTGGGAACACTGACTCACTCCTGCCGTCCTCGCAGGCTCCAAGGCGTGATGCAGAGGTGAGGCAGGAGAAGGCAGTGAGCGATGTCTTGCTTTTGCTGTGATAGAAATATGGGTTGCTGTGTGAGTTGGCTCTTTTCCTGTAAACTTCCCGCATCAGATGGAAGACTGCAAATAGCAAATAGTTGGCTTCTGGTGCCTCAAACAGAAAGGCAGAGCTTTCATTCCCCTTGCTTTCAGACAATTGCCCAAAATATATTCAACCAGGCAGTCATCAGACAATTGCCCAAAATATATTCAACCAGGCAGTCATCAGGGGAAAGAAAGAAAGAAAGAAGAGATTGGTTGATTTTCACATGCTTTTGTCATATTAAATCAGCATGGTTAGAGTTACAAATGTCACCTTGAGACAAGTTGAGTCGAGACATATATACAAAGATATACCTATCGCCGACAAAGAGTTCTTTTGCTCTTTTCTGTAAATACCACATCTCAACTCCACTGCTGGATGGTATATCTGTGGATGGAAATGCTCTCAATATTTTCTGTGTGTCTCTTGATGCAAGTACTGGCCCATTGTCACTTTGCACCATTTTGAAGTAGCTCGGCTGAAATGAATGCAGTTACATTGGGATGCAGCTGTGTTTACAGCAGTGAACATGTGAAGAACTGCATTATTCACGCAGTGGAGGAAGGAGAAGTGAATTGGAAGAGCTATTTCCAAAGGTTTATGTTTTTCCCTTGCTTAAGTAAATTATAATTTTTACATATGCATACCAAAAAGGCAATTTCAATCTGTCTATGACTACAGGGAGACACATTTGCTGGAGTTATTTGGAAATATTTCAGATAATATTGGACACAGAGAAATAACATTCTAACACAAGTAGAAAAGGGATCAACCTGTAACAGTAATAAAGTCCTCTAATAATATCCTCACTGATGACTTAAACCTGAAAACTGGGGCTCCTTGAAATTTTTCTATCAAAAAGTTAGCATTTAAGTACAATCCGATTATTCATAAAGGTTATTATGCAGTGCAAATTATTCATAAAGCATACTCTGTCAAAATTTATGACCTCTCATCAAAATCCAGCCTGAATTTCTTTGTGTATTTGTCTGAAAACTAAAAAGTTGCATGTGGAAATATGATGATTCCTGGTAGCTGTCTGTTTAATGCCTCAAATCCCATTTTTGTTGGAGAGTTGGGTTACTCCACCAGACTAAATCTTTCGTATTGACTCCTGCAGGAGACAAGCTGAGGATGGAGAGAAACTTAACAAACCTGCCCTAGAGAAACCAAGTACTCTAAAGTAGTAAGTCTGAAGTATGTTTTTCTTTTCATTAGAAAGTTGATGAATCCTAAGCACATACACAGTGAATAAATGAAGACTAGCACAACACCAGAGATGCATAAAGAAGTGAGGAGAGTGTATCTTCCAGTGCTTAGCGTTATAAACTTAGCTAAAGGACACCTCAGCCTTTGCTGAAGAGTCATCAACCTACTACAGCTACTTTTCAAAAGGCAAGCTCCAAAGAAGGTTTCGGTGCATCTTCACACAGGAACCTCAGCATGAACAAGAGTTCAGTGTCAGAGGAATGATGTCTCAGGGTAGGACCATTCTTCTGTTTCACCGCTAGCAACAAAAAAGCCCTGGCAGACCCATGCAGAAAATTGTGTCATCCTTAGGATTCCCCCCCTCTCCAGCAGGTATCTCCAAATAGGCAAAGATCTCCAACTGCTTTACAGTGCTAGTAAGTCATCGCAGCCCCGCAGCAGCAAGCATCCTGGGCAACTGGTGCACAGGTTGCTCTGGCCTTAGCAACTAGTCTGTTTTATTCATCTGTGAATCAGTCCTTTGTTGCCTCCTGAAAGCATAAAAGTGGTATTAGAGCTTTGCCTTCACCTCACACATTTTAGAGCTCAGCTCAGCTCGACCATGATCTGAATATGTCTAATTTATCCAAAGAGTATTTACAGAGAGATTTTTAAATGCCAACAGAATTTAATGTATTCCAATACCACAACAGTGAAGAGTACTCTTGAATGGCATTTCAATGGGGTGGACCACTGCTGTATCATCTCTCTATCTATTTATGTGCCTACGCACACCCACATGCAACCATAGAGTAGTAGTCAATTTCTTATATTTCTAATGTGGCTTATACTTTACAGTTTATGAAAGGTAGGTTAATATTTGATCTTACATCAATAAATCTCACTATGCTAAATATATAAAGGTTATTCTGGAAAACTTGTCCTGTCACTGCCGATTTATTGTGATAGCTTGTAGTAGTACAAGTTTACAAGGAATATGAAGAATTTCACTGCACTTATGTGAAAATGTGAAGACAGAGATGGCAATCCTTGTTGCAGCTATTATATGTGATGTTACTGACACGTATTTGAAATATGTGACTTGTGAGTTTAAAATTCTCTCTTACAGATTTTATTTCACCATCATAGTAGTTGGATGGCATTGATTTTTTCCCTCTTCCTTTGCAATAGGGAGCTTATCTCAAGCTCTTTCATTTTGCTTGCCTTATTGATTTTCATGTTCACTTCATATGTTATCTCACCGGAAGCTAGTAGCGAATCTATGTGGCATCCTAAATATACACTGGGTATTAATCCTTCAGAAAGAGCCACTTACGGCTATCTCTATCAGAACACACTGAGTAGGTATTGTACACAGCTAAACATAAGATAATATCTTTTCCTCAACCCCACTGGGAGACCTGCGCAGGCTTTGAGCAGGTATATTTTTAAATGCTTGCCTTGATAATTGGGACTTACGAGGAAAACACTGGAGCAAGCTAAAGAGATCTCAGTGTGAGTCTTATATCTTAAGTTGTTCAATGTTTAGTGGCCCATTTCTCAATCTTCTGCTTATATGTCATGTGCCTTTCTTTCAACCTTTTTTTTTTTCTCTGTCATCTCTATCTGATAAGACTGAAAGCCTTTCAGGGCAAGGCTCTCTACTTACATTGCCCTTATTGCCTAGTTCTTAGCGGAAAGAGTCTCATTAAGACAGACAGGACACCTGCAATATAGATGACAGTAATATTAATTATGCAAAACAACCCCAGGTCAGCTTTGATTACAAATTTTTGTTATTTTTTCATTCCTGGTGTTCTTACGTCTTCAGGTAACATTAATACTTAATAGTTAGTTCATTCCCATAGATCCTAGCTGGCCTGCTGCAGTACATAAGGATATTAATATAGCTTTTTGCTAAACTGAGATGGGCCTACCTGAGGAAAGAGGACTTCTACATATGCTGCTTCAACCTACTCAGAGTAGGAACACGGGCAGCCAATTTCCACTTGAAGATGTTTTAAATGGGTAGTTGAGGAAAACGTAACACTGTCAATCATAAATACCCTAAGCTAACCAGCACCTTAGTGATAGAAATAGTATGTCAAATTCAGGGATTTCTTCTAAGAGATTTCACTTGCGTTAAACATTTACTTGGCTGAACAAAAATAGATGTATATGCTCATTTTTGGAGCTCTCCATTATGTGAGCAAGCACTTTAAGATGCATATATATAATGTCAGTGATTACTGACAATAGTTGTATGCCTCATTTTTTTGTAGGCCCACAAAAATTTCAGCCTGTTCCATGCTGAAAATAGGGCTCGGGCCCTTGTAGGGCAGAGACTCGTCAGGAAGGCCTCCACGGCCCTGGCACGCTGGACAGGGGAGTCTGCAAGTCTCTGGTTTGTGTCAGCTGTTTGTGTGCCCCAGGGGACACTGCACTGACCTTATTGCGTCTGGTCGCTCTCGCTACCAACTACAGGGCTCCTCGGCGGGATTAAAAGTGGATTTTTCAGCTATTGCATTGCCCGAGCAGCCTGCCTGGGAAAAGCCAGGTTCAGGGTACTTGAAAAGACCTCAAGGCTTGCAAAGGCTGAAAACACTCTCACTCCCATCTGACGCTCTAAGGGTCAGGCACCTAAAGGACCTTTCACAATCCTGAAAAAAATCATGAATTCACTGATAACCCCTGCAGGGCTTGCTTTGCCAGAAAACAGCTGCATTTTCTGTTCAAATGCCTCTTTCAGCTTGTCTGCTTCATTAGCGGATGCTGTCCTAAACACAGGACAGTTGGATTAAAATTCATGCCAAAGAGTACAGAAAATGAACTGCCAGCACAGAGCAAACATATGAAACCTGGATGAAAAACACTCCAGAAACAAAGAGCAGTGCAATGTCACTGCCAGGTGGTATTTGGCCTTGAAAAGGGTTCAGTTACCTGGGATTGCCTCCGAATTTCCCGACAAACCTTAAATAACACCAGCTCGAGAACCCAATTGGCTCCTTGGGAAGCTGCATGGGCTGGACTGGGCTGAGCAAAACCTCCTGGTGCCGCACAAGCAGCTGCAGCCCTGGCAGGGCTGGCCGTCCTGAGCAGGTCTGCCGGGCCCTGGAAGAGGAATCGGACGCCCACAAAACCTCAGAGCACGGACAAGAGACAGCAGCTTCACCAGGCCCTGCATCTCAGGCGAGTGGCAGCACAGGAGCAGGCTCCAAGGCTGTGGGAAAGACACAGCCCATCAGCATAGCTCACAGCAAAAAAGGCTTAAACTAGATCAGCCGTAGCCATAGGGCACTATAACTACAAGGAAAGGTATCTGGGTTTGATTTACATGCTGTACCTTGTGAAACTAGAGTATCTCCATGCTGTGAGTATCTCCATGCTGAGCCCCCAGGTATTTAGATTCATTCAAGAATTCATTCATTCAAGCAGGACTAAAAAGCTTACTGCCAAGCAGAAGCAAGCAAACAAAAAACCAGGATCTCCTGTACTTACTTGTCTGTACAGGCTGTTTTGACTTAAAAAACAAACAGAAAAACCCCAAGAGGCACCACAAGTCTTACAGACATTGCAAAAAAACTGTGGCAACATTTTAATTGCAATTTGGGCAACATTTGGGTTTGTTAGCTCTGCTGTGGATAAGTGAACAAATGGCTCATATGATTTTGAAAGATTTTTTTTTTTATCTACTCAGAAGCCCTTCTCTGTTTACAAGGCAGAGATTGTGACGCATTTGCCTTCCTCTTATTTGAGTGTATCTGTTATTCAAAGCTTCAATAAAGTTTCAACTTGAGGGTCTGACAGTAGTGTTGCCAGACCAGCAATCACCATACTTCACAGCTGTAAGAGTAATTCAATAGGCATCTTCTTTTATAGGGTGCTACAGGGAAATTTCAAAGCTCCTGTCATTTCAGAGGAGCTGACACCAATAGCCCTGCCACATGAATTTTGAAGACATTCATGAGCTAAACTTTGCGCTTGCAGTAAATTACCACCAGTGTTAAATGACCGCCTTGAAGTTCTTCCAGATGCTTGCATGAGATGGCTAATCAAAACTATCTTTGCTGAGCAATTAGTCCCCAGTCGTCTCTTAGGCAATTGCTTTGGCATGCTTAAAACTTCCAGTTGTACGATGTGCTTCCTGGCGACCTGAGCAGTGGCTAAGAAACTCGCCCCCACTCCGGTCCCGCTCCACTGCCTGCATTAGTGCCACTTCTGCCTGAACGAGCCCCTGAAAAGCATAGTTTTTACTGCCATCTAATGTCTACCCAGATGACATAATTTCCTGTTGCTGTAGTATATTAGACTAATGCTGTTAGAGCATTTGATACTTCTTAATCTAATTATCCAAAGCCAAGCACGTGGTCTGTGGCAGCCCGTGCAAGCCTCCTGCGCCGCCGCAGCTGCTCCCCGGCTGAATCCTGCTCGGCTCTTCGCGGTGTTACCCTGAGCTTGTGTTTCCCATGTTTCCCGCCAGTGCAGCTGGGGCTAAATGCACATATCATGTTTGCTCTGAAACCAGGGGTGGGCAGCGCTGCCACGCAGGGTCATTTTTGGCACTTTTTCATGCCGGGGACTGATGCTGCCTCGACGAGAGGGGCCGGGGCAGGCACACAATTTAAATGAAGATCAATGTGTTTTCATATATACACATATTATATATATATATATGCACATAAAAGCACTCAAAGAAAAAAAGAGAAAATACATGCAGCCCCATACTGTAAATACTCTCTTACTGAAAGTCTAGTTACTCATCCACAAATAACTCCCCAGGCCTAATAGTTGAAATAAATAAGTTACTTATACTACTAGGTTGAGTAAAACTATTCTGCTGCATTCCTCACTGCACCAGGGGATCTAAATTTTTTTTTTTTTTTTTTTTTGCATATGCTTTTCTTAATATTACATCCATCCCTCTAAAAAAGATTCTGGATTTCAATTAAATAGATGAAAACTGAGGTTGTTAAATGACAGTCACTGTGAGCTCAGCTTTTCCATGTTGCCATGTTGACTGACTACTTACTGGTGGGTTGACTGGTGGGGATGGGAGCCCATGCATCAAATGCCCATTTTTCTACCATAATATTTCTTCATTGTTACCAGACCAACTTTTTAAATTTGATATGCAGTACAAAAGCTGGCTCATCAGGCAGAAGAAAGATCAATGGTATTTATCGTGCAAGCCCTAGAATGAGGTCATGCAGGTCCCCTTCCAGATCTAATCTTCTCTCCCCTTTTTTATTAATGAACTCTGCAACCGAGATGGTTTTTTCAATCCCTTGGGCCTTGAGATGAAAGCCTTCATGGCCTCCGCCTATGCAAGAACATGAAAAATGCTTGATTTAATGCTAAAGAACAAATTCCTGGAGGTACAAGTTGCCGTACCATGCTCCCCAGAGAGAACACGCTTACTAAAACAGTTGCCTGTGCGGGTTTCAAAGCTGGATGCTGCTACTTTATGGGGGGAGCTGAAAATTGTATAACCCCCCTCTCTGCACGTAACAGTGGCTGGAGGCTGCAGCAGCAGTGACGACGCTGGGGAATAGTCAGTTTAGCCCCTTGCTGTCCTCTCCCCCTCTAGCCAGTAAATCCAGGCCTACATGGGGACACAAATTTTAACACGTGCCAATACCTGATGCCACTTTGCTGGCAGCACTGCAGCAGTGGCAAGGCACCTGCGGCTTTTGCCTGGCAGTAACCCCATGCAGGCAACTTTCTCAGCTGCAGTCGTTGCCGAACTGAGCTCATGGCAGACCGCACACTTGTCTCCACCAGCGTTTTGTTTCGAAGAGCAGGGTAGCTCACCAGCATCTGTTTGCCCCTTGATGAAACACACTATTTTTAACAACGAAGCTAAACTTGCAGGTAGGCAGGGGTTTGTGTGGCTAGGCCTTTTGAGAAGGGTGAAGAAGTAGAGTGGCACTTCAGTGCTCGGACAGAGAAACCGCCAAGAAGAAACCCGCTTTGGTCATTAGCCCACCGGACTGAGCAGCTATGCCACTGGCACCGTTGCTCTGAGAGCCAGGCTACGGCAGGGGTGAATTTGGCCCAAGAGCTGAAGATGGAAAGCTGCAGGCCCCCTGCCACAAGACGTTTTCTTTTCACTAACCGACCCACATGAGGTTAATGTGCAGAGTGCTATTAATCCTCCTACAAACAGATCATTTTTCAGTTCATTAAACATTATTGTTAAACTACTGGTATCTCTTCTTCAATTACTTGCCTCTGAGAAAAGCGGCTCACAACTAAAAAGGAACAGAACTAGCTGTTAAATTGTTTCTTCCTATGAGATTTCATGCTGTGCAGGATTATTTTTGTGGTTATTTGGTTTCTTTGGTGGAGGTGGATAGAGAAACTGATAGGGTTTGTCTACTCTGAAATATTTTGTTAATGTTGAAGTGATGGGTCCACTTGTCTCTCTTCCTCCAGGAATATAAGAACCCCAGCCCCATGCCTTTCCACCTAGTTCAGTGGTTCCCTAGCAGAGGTCTCTTGCAGACACACGAGGCCAGCATTTGCTTTAAGCCATGAGTCTGAATTTCAGACACCCGCACAGCATTGGGGTGCTGACAGGAGGTCTCTTCTGCACCCTGTTTTTTGCTGCTGGAGAGAGACAGTGGGGCAGGATTGAGGTTTGAAGGAGGTGGTAAAGGAAGAAGATGACCAGATGAATATTGTATTTCAGCAGACCTTTTCCAATCATGCCTCCAAAGGAAGGAAGAAAAAAATAAAATAAAATAAAAAAGGCTGCTGTTTCTGGTAAGAGAAGAGGGTATTGGGAAAAAGTTGGAGAGGGATGTCTAGGGCTGGCTAAGAAATGAAAAGGATCTTAGAAATTTGGTAAAATGAAAACATTTTTAGGCCCCACCAGTCAGGGATATTAAATGCATCTGGTTTTACTTGTAGAAGATATTTTCTCAGAAATTTGATCAAATTATGACTTTCAGATCCAGCCCATGGATACAATCCCCATGAAATGCCAATTTGTGGCCAGAGAACAGCTACGATGCCATGCAACCTCCATTTTTCCTCCAAACCAATAATTTGCAGACCTAATTTCTTTACTCACAAAAGAGCCGATCAAGAAATTCATTTCCAGCTAGGTCTCAATCACTCACAGTTATTTAAAGCAATGCCAGGGTCCTCAGGAGAACCCTTCAATTATGCAATACAAATCATTTCTGTCCTTCACTTGGAAGCACAGTATGAGTCTACGTGCTTTAGTGCTACTTTTCCCCCTAGTTATCAAAATTGCTATATGACTACAATTTTGGGGAAAAGGAATAACATTGATTTAGGTTTGTGTTACCGACTGTGGATCCGGTTTTGAAAACTTTCCTCAGTAATCTATCTTCAAGGCTGATGATTTGTAAAATAAAGTATAGGTGGCTTCCTCCTGAGATCAATGGAAAGACTCCAAAAGACAAGCTGATCCTGCCCTCTGTGCTTTCCAGTATTACAACTATCCCTGTAGGAGAATTTCCCTTCAGGGTCCCTGCTCACCCAGTCCATTGATCCCAAAGTCAGCTGCGGACCAGGCTCCTGCATGCAGTGACAATCTCCTGACGTCAGAACAGCAGCGGAGGCCAAATCGTAGCTGGTCTGTTTGGGTGAGATCTCTGTTAACTAACTTTAGCCAGCTGAATTTTATCCAACAAATCAGCTGGCAAGAGATACACCCTTCCAGAGAATAACCCAACCTGTTTTAGCAAGTGTTAAAATACCTGTCTGCCTTCAGCATTGAGTGAGGGAGCTTACACAAAATGCTTAGATGGCTAAAGTTAGATAAAATTGAATCCACCCAACATGTAAAAAGGCAGCACTTCCATTAAATTGACCCAAGCCACCATATAGAAATGGGCCTGCAATTCTTTCTGTCTGACATCTAGGTTGATGGGCTTTGTCCCTAAGTCTTGTGAGAGGTCTTTGCTGTGCTAGAGTTATATTTACAGCTTTAATCTTGACCAGAATGAAACTGATAAGGATTACACTCTGATCTGTCTGACCTGCAAACTGTTTGGCTTGGGATTCTGTATCTTGTAATCAATAAATCCCAGAATTAAGAGACATGTCTGCGTATCCTTGCTTCCTAGGGAACCTTTATGCCTTCCAAACAAACAAGCCAATTCCAATCATTTGTTTTCCTGAAATGGAAGGTAAGGATAGGATTAGGAGAGCTTTGGCTCAATATGGAAATATATTTAGGCACCTACAGTCCCACAGCAATCAATAGGTATTCAGGCACGTAAGAGCCTTGGTGGAGCCTATCCTTTAATAATATTGGCAGTTCCTAAAAGGTGCTCCAGAGCAGCTGGCTGGGCATATGGGCTGTATCCATTTCTGTGTGTGCACAGTTACCACTGAAGTCAGTGGGAGGGGACTGATTACTGAATTATGGTTTTGCCTGTGCTCCCCATGCCACATCTTAAATCATGCTGTGAGAAAGCCAGGTCCACCTAAAGCCAATGCCATCAAACCTGGAGGCTCTGAAATGAAGCTCTTAAACCCACATCCAGTGTTTACTTCTAAGCTATTTGGAGGGGGCAGGCAAGGGGATGGAGCGTGATGTTGTGTGATATATAGTACCACGGACTCCTGGTTTGTGTGGTGACGTCTAGTAGTGTGACTAGGAAGCTCAGCCCAGAAGTGCCTTGTAAGTCCTGAAAGTGACTCATAAGTTTCATTTCAGTGGCACCATATCATTAGCAGATTTTCCTGTGTCACAAAACAGTAGCTTCAGTTTCATGGGTTTATCAATAGATCAACTTTTTCCTTCTCTCTGAGGTAGCACGATGAGACTCTCCCTCACACGTTTGTGGGGAACAGCTAAATCTAAAGCTTTTGCTCTGTGTGCTTTCTTAGATGAGATTAGAACAAAACAACTCTTCAGGCTTCATCCAACCTCTGCAGAAGCAAGAATAGCCTCAGCAGTAGATCATTTTATAATATTTAGATGCATCTCATAAATGTCTGACTTCACCTGCAGTGTGAAAGGTAGGTGCGTGGCCCAAACTGTCAAGGATCCATGTAAGACTATTAAATTCTCCTAAATCTCTATTTAATATGATGCACTTCAAATAACGTATATGGAGGTTAAATCCTACTATAAAGCCACTCACCCAGAATTACCATTGTTTCCTAAGACCACTCTGAATGCAGCCAGGGTCAGCATCTGTGACTGACATGTTTTCTCCTGTTGGAGAAACAGTACTACTCCTCTTGGTTGTTTTCTTCTTCATTTTTCTTTTCAAACCTACCATTTTTGGCACCTTGCACTGGAAGTGGTTGGTGTTTCTGCCCTAGGAACAATTAGCTGCTGCCTGTTGGCCATGCAAAGGCAGCTGCCATTTCACAGAGCTATGGAGGAGGCCCCGATTGCCACATCCGAGAGTGATGTTACGCAGAATGGCCTGAACAACTATACCTGCTCACCAGCACCACAAGGAAGAGGCAATAAGGCATCTCAGCCAGAATAGGTGACCTTTCTTCAGGCCAGCATTTCAGCAGCAGCTGAAAATTTCCACAGTTATTCTTAATGAAATTAAAATACTCAGAACAACAGGAAAAACCTTTCAATACCTCCTTACACTGAGGAAAACACTATTGATTTAATTACGCCATAGGGCATTGGCAAGTTCTCCACATGTGAATTGAAGATGTTAGACTAGAGTTTGGATTTGAGCTAGTTCTTTAGTATGACTGGACAAATAGCAGCAGAAAGGCAGCTAAAAATCCAAGGTATTTTCTCCTGCTGGCTGTAGTCTCAGATCTTACTAATGCTGAGATGTCAGGGCCTTCAGCAGGAAAGCAACCCTTAGAGCTGCATTAGGATGTTTTCATGCAGCTTCCTTCTGCGGGGGCTGAATCAACCACATTTCTCTGGCAGGTGCACGAGAAGGGCCAATTGCTCTTCTGTTGTTGAGCCTAGGCTATACTCCTATACACCAGCCCCAGCAAAGAGAGGAAACTTATGTCTGTGCATCTTCAGGGTCTTGCCTGAAGTGCCTCAGACCAAGGCAGGTGCTAAGGCATAAAGGATGCATCAGAAAGAGAGAGATGCCTCTTCTGGGAAGCAGCACTTAAGCCTTTCAGACTAGTATTTTCAACTGCAAGTACTTACAAGCAGGAATTTTAATTCTGTGTTTCACAGTGCTACTCAACCATTTTGCCAGGAAAAGAAAAATAAAGTATTTTTCTCATAAGCAATTAGTTTTTGCTCTCACACACAATTTCTTGGTGCTAGAGCAGGGTGCAGACAGGAGGAAAAGAATGTGAAAATAAAAGAACAAACTCCTTCAGGCCTGGAAGCAAAAATAGGCTGGTGCACCTTTGCTGCACAGCATAACCTGCAGTCTTGTGAGCTGCATGAGATTGGGCCCTAAATCATCTCTGTCATCTGTCAGCTTTGGTGGTGTTTCCTATAGCTATGGATATCTGCCCGGTATAAATCGGACCAAAATCACTAATTGAATGAAATAAGCCACCAAACACAACAGGCAGCTGACAGTTTTCAAACATTTGCTCACTCTCAGCTATCAACAAAACCATGAAAGTCTCTGTTGTTTTTCACCATCCCCCCCCCCCCAAAAAAAAAAAACCCCAAAAACTTCCAGTGGAGCTTCTCAAGTCGAAAGCTGAGCATAGACTCAGTTGTGATATTCACTTTTTGCCTTGCAAGCCCCCATGGGCACAGTCATAAGGCAGAGGCAGGCTAACCAACACCTTGTGGAGGAAGGAGGACGATCTTCACACTGAGCTACTCTGAGATTGGCAGGAAAAGCCATGGCCACTTGTCTCTGAGCGAGCAGCAGGCAGTGAACAGTCTAGTCCCTTCCTGTGTGTAATGGACCCTAAAATCTAAGCAGGGTCTTGGCATCAGCCCAGAGCGGTTTCCTCCTCCCCACACTCCCAAATTAGGTCTCTCACTGATGTCATTAGGGCTGTATCCATTTGGTTTGGTTAAACAATGGCAGTGGTAACAATGAGCTAGAAAATTATAGAAATGAGCTAGATATGATAATGATAGCTGTGACAAGGAAAACTACAGAGGTGAGTTAGAAAACAATAGTGCATCCTACCATCAGCCCTGAGAACAGACATTGACATCCGGATGGTTGAACACATGCTAAGACAGTCCACGAGCATCTACAAATCCCAAGATGAGAGGTCAATATTCCTATATTGACCAGAAAATACAAATATACATACATTATTTTAGGAAAATGGGTTTTAAATTACCAACAAATTTCTTCAGAGACGCATCTTCCACATCTGTGCCATTTTCCATATGGCATTGATTGTGATCACGTGCCCACTGATCTGCATTAAGCTCGTTTGATGCAAGTTGATATAAGTGACCCCATTTGATGCAATTGGCTCCAGAGTTTCAGAAACTCCAATCTCATGGGCACAAAGTACTTTCTAATCTTGTAATTTTATCATGTCATTGCACTGCTGCTGTTTTACTCTTAAAATAAATAAAAAGGTTCAACTATAAGAGGGAGAGTTTCAGTTTTACAACACTCTCTTTATTTGCCTGAAGCCTGCTAAAGTCAACAGAAAGACAGCTACTTAACTTTTAACATTTACATACATACTTTTAACATTTGAATCAAGTGATGGATTAAAAATTACTCTTTATAAAACTTCAGTGCAGGAAAGAACAAGTTTCCTAAAAAAAACCCACCACCAACAAAAAAACACGCATTGACAAGTTTCATCCTTTCTTAGCAAAAATTCTAGAAGCAGTTTCCAACACTTGCTCTTTTTTCTCTTGAGAGTTTTAATAACAGTAGTTACAGTTTTGATCTTTTAGATGTTAAAAACTGGTCTCAGACTCCTTTCACGGACAAAATACCCACTGAAATCCAAAATATTGTGAGCATTGAAGGGCTCCATCTCCAGTGGGCTTCTTTGACCTCTTACAGCTGTGAGGCACAAGGTCCCCTGGGGATTGTCAGTACCCGACAGGGAGAGCATAGAGTGCCACTGGAAAGGATTAGCAGCCATACGAATTTCTGATCCCTGCAGAGACTTCCACTGCCATCTGTCATGGGTTTGACTGCTTCTTCAGTGCTGGGTCCTTAAAACTCTTTTCTGTAAAGGCCAGATCTCATGCACAGCCCCCAGCACAGTCACCCCCATTCCCTACACCAGCACTTCTCCAAGCCTGCAGACTTGGAGAGCTAAACTGAGAGAAAACAACTCCTTCCCCCCAAAAGCAAGTCGTCCCCTGCCAAGTCACTGCTCAGATGTGCTCGCTGTCAGCAACGGGGCAGTGTGAGCTGACACAAATGGGAGAGGCGCATGAAGGCAGGGCTGCTTTCCCATAGCACCTCACCCTTTGTGGATTTTCACCTGCTTTGACCCTCTGCAGCTGCCAGTGCCACCAGGAGACATCTGTCTCTCCTCTCAGGTGGTGCAGCCAAACTCTTCTCCCCACGTCTTCCATGGGGCGCTGCAGTAAACATGCATGAGCTAAAGGGCATCGATGGTACTGCACAGTAACCCTAGGGAAGGGGCATATCAAAGGACAGATTTCTCATCCTCTTCCTCTCAGGTTTTTAGGGTACAGCTGCACACAGGTTATACCTGTAACTACCTTGGGACTTAACCAAAAATCTTCCCCTCTGCATTCCCCCAGTCTAAATCTTAGTCTTTTTTTCTTCGCTTTAACATCACAAATTCTCAGCATATGCTGTCTTCCAGTGACATCTAGGGATACAGACTGGAAACAGCAACCCTACCAAATGGTAGGGTTTAAGCCTTATTAAAAACATTTAAAGCTGATAAAATAGGCCTGTTTGACAGACCAAATTTTTAAATTATGGAAAAACAAACAAACAAACCCAAAACCCAGAATTCCCCTGTCTCCCAGCAAAACCTTAAAAAAAATTCTGACAATTTGTATTCTTAATCTTTTGCTATAGTCTCATAAGTCAAGCTTATGTGTAATCTCTCAATAACTATCTGCGAAACTTCAATCACAGCACATACACTTCATGCAGTGGACACAAGACACCCAACAAGCCCATGCTTCAGCATACAACTGTAGTAAAGATCAAGGGAAAGGAATCTCACATTTCATGAAATGCACCAGAGAAAAGACACCAACTGACAGGAGGTTTTACTCTTGTACAGAGAATACAAACAGGATAAAAGCATTTCCATGAGGAACAGCAGCTCCATCCAGACAGCTTTATAGCTTGGCTTAAGGTCAGATGCAACCTCATGGTGCAGGAGCTGGAAGGAGTCATGCTCACACCGCTTGGAGCAACAGAGGTGAAAAATAAGCAAGCCCTGCTGCCGTGCCTCCTTTTCCTTACTGGAAGAGCAGACAGGATAGCTCCAGAGCACAGCCAAACAAGATCAGATAGAAAACGTGCTATGTACCCATGCAATAACTCACATCAAAGATGCAGGAAACATACAGGCTAGCTCCTTACCTTTTATGTGGACTGCACAATGACAGTCTGTTTATCCGCTCCAGATTTCCCCCTGTAAATTTAGCCTCTTGACTCTTCACAAGCCCCAAGAACAAAAGAATTCCCTAATTCCTGCACAGCCCTCCAGAGAATTAAAAAATAAAAATAAAGTACATCTTCAATGGCAGGAACATGGAATATATTCTCAGGAGAAGGAGACATCAAATTAAGAGAAGTGCTTGTGCACGTACCGGGGCTTGCATCTCCAAGACTGAAGTAGATTTAAACCTGCTTGCCTGAAAAATTAGCATGGAGAAGGAAGGGGGCGGGGGGGGGGGGGGGAGGGGACACAAACTCATGGTTTTCCAAGGTCTTTTGGCCAGATCCAAAGGAGCTGTGCCGGCTGAGGCCCAAATTTCAGTGAACAGGAAAATTCTGTAATGCCTACAGAAAACAGCTCACATTTCTGCACTGTAAATGTTTCTTTAAACTTGGCAGCTGTTAGTACCTTGCACTTTTCAAGCAGTACATTTTCTTTTCCTTTCTTAAACATTGATGGCTTCGTGGATGTACATTATTTTGGCTGCTACAAGCCCAGTTTTGAAACTATTTTTATATCCCACAAATAGAGCTTTTGAAAAAAAAAAAGTCAGTAGATGCTTTGCCAGCATCAGTACTAAAAGCTGTGACCCTGAAAATGCAGTTAGTATAATGGTAACAACTTCAGGCCAATTTCTCCAGACATATACTTGTGAAAGGACTGGAAAAAGGTCAACCCTTTTGCTCCCAGCGGCCACTTTGCCAGATCACTGAACTGCTTATAGAAAGCAGAAATTGCAAGTGGAATCTTTTGAGTCTGTTTTTACCATCTCTGCCATTTCCACTGTAAAGATGTACTGTTCACGAATTACAGCCCAGCGCGCAGAGCAAGTTGCAGGTGATCACAAGAACAGCGCCAGTTGCACCAGGCTTTGCAAAAGTTCACACAGCCTGGCCTGTGCCTTTTGCAGGAAGACAGTGCTCCTGACGGGATCATTTAGGGCATGGAAATAAACACAGCAAAAAAGACTCTTCTGGGCAGGAAATGACTTTTACAGTTCCTATTGTAACAGATGTCTCGATTTTAATGGTTTCTTTGCAGAAACATAAACACCACAAAACATCTAACTGTAGTGTTTTCTCATAGGGTCTCTTTATATCCAATTGATTCACATAAGCTTCCCTTTTAATGTCTTCCTCCTGAAACATACCTTAACAATCTGAATATTAGTAGTCTGAAATCAAACTAGAGCCAGCTAATAAAGACACTGGAAGCTAACAGATTAGAGATTACCTCCTATGGTTTAGAAGAGGGGGCTCACCAAGCAAACAGAACTGAGAACACAGCCTAGATGCAAAAATTGTCAAGTGACACATCCACTTCTTTGCATAACAGCATGCATAACCTTGGGACAGTTATATAAGCAGTATTGCTGTTTTAAGTGCATAGATGAGCACATCTCCCTTGCACTCCCACTGCCTGTGGCCTCACCCAGCAGTATGCAGCTGCTAGCAACATGGTGCTTTCTCTGTTGTATATAAAATCGTCTCCTCAGACGCAGTTTTTCTGGTGAATTTTGCCCTTACTGATATCTGAAGTTTACTTTTCTTTGTCATCTCCTCAGTGGACAACTTTGTAACTCCAACTCCCCTGAACAGGTTCATGCGTATTGTATCGGGGCTCTGCCCATCTCCCAAGTATGTCCAGTTTTCAGGGCCTCTTAGATCAGAGGAAGCACCATGTGAATGCAGTCATTCTTGCAGAGCACTCATATGATACACATCCAACAGTTCTGCATGAGCCAGGCAGTCCTACAAAGGACTACAAAAAAATTGATATCCTCACAGACATGTATGTCAACTCTGACAGTACAGAGTCAGGAGGTGTCTCAGAGCTGTATTAATCACAGCTCTAGGCTCCACATAGCATCTGCTACCAAAGTTATCTGGGGTTGTCTTCTGCCTGTATTCCAGCCTCTCATTAGCCCAGGAAATACAAATTTGGTTTGGCCAGATTGTCAGCATCTTGTCTGACTTTTCTTCTAGAATATATGATGTTAAAAAGCAATTCCTACATTTAAATTATTTTCCAAATGAAATGACAGATTTTAAAACAAGGTTGTAACAGTTCTTCTACAGTCATCACAGAATCTTGCAGTTGCAGAAGGTCCTGCTGTTTTGTTATGTCACTTGTTTATCTTTCCAAGTGTTATTGAATGACAACCTAGTTTCCCCATAACTTTATTCTAAGCCAACTCTGAAACTCACTTCTACTAGGAAGAATGAAACATCTTGAAGGCCCCAAGGGATGTCCCTCCTGTTGGTGCCCCAAGTATCCTTTAAAAATAGCTTAGCCATATGAATAGAGCAAGACAAAAGTGGGTGAGGATTTCAGTGTTCAGCTACTTTCAATGTATCACTATTCACAGTATTTTGTAGAAAGGAGAAGCCACTACTGAGCAACTGAAAATTTCTGCATGTCACCACCAAATAATTCCATCTTACGTCTGTTATGAAGGAAAATACTCTTGAGTATTCCCTATAATGACCTTCCTCATATTGAATTCTCATTCATATCAATTCTCTTGAATAATGCATGAATTCATTTTTAGCTTACTATTTGCTAAAGAAACCTGAAAATCAGTTTTATTTTGAATCTTCAAGTCCTAATCCAGATCTAGGCTTCCAGCTACAGCTGCTGTAGCACTGATAGGCATCAGTTTGCAGGGCTATCTTTTTCACCAGTGTTACCGAGTACAGATGTGTTGATACCACTAATGCTCATTATGGTATTCATAGAGATGTAGCCGATCACTGGGTATCCCCGTCAAATGAGTATCTGAATTTCCCTGTTCAGGAGTAGCTAAAGGCTGCTTCGTCTGCAATACTGGCTGCCCTTCAGTAGATTTTTTTTCCCGCAGGACTCTCGGGTATAGTCTGTTCTTAACCTTTTTTTTTTTTTTTTTTGCAGGACTGTTTCCATACATTTATGTCATTTGCTAGGTGCATGTGAAATAAGGACCTGCTAGTTCACATGCTGGACAGCAACTTAAGTCACCTCACTTCCACCTATTTCACAGGGTTGGCTGTCCCATCATTATACACAGGACTTGCAATCACCCTGCAGGAACAGCACTGTTTCCCTGTCTGATTTTGACAAGGACCACACAGTTAACAGCTAAAACCCTGTCTCGAGGAGCACGCCTATGCTACTTACAACCACACTGCAGAACTCAACTCCTGTAAACTTAAGAGACCTGTGCCACATTATGCTTTTTGCTACATAATCATAGCACAGATGGTTTAAAATGGAAAAACACATTTATTATATATATACACAGCTACTTCTATCAGATCCCAAATTAAATTTAGAAATGCGATATGATGCTTCACAGATGCAAGACATTCTAAAATAGCTGAGACACCAAACTTGAGCAAATAATACTGGCTTGATTTTAAAATACTGTGGGCTTTGCTCATTCAAGAGGTTAGATGATTCTCTTCTACCTAAAATTTCAGACCTCAAGGCAATAGTCATCATCGTGTTTTAGAGCTGTGATCATCTCAGAAGACATCACAGTATTCTTAAATCAGCTAATACAGTTTATGGCAGAAACTTAAAACAGCAAATGCAGCATTTCTTGGAAAAAAAAATCAGAAAGCTGATTACATGGGGTTCACATACATCGCCATTAAATACACCACTTTTATCCTCACCAAAAGAAAACCTTCCATAATAACTGCATAAAATTCCATTTGCTTTATAAAATATACATAAAACCAAATTGGTACAATTCATATAGGCATGAAGCATCTGTAAAGCAAATGCAAACTATTTCATTTTTCCCTTACTCATCTTAAGAACTTTTGATCTAACAATTCTAAAGTAACCCTCATGTTGCCACACATGGGACACACGTGTTCCTGTCTGAGTATGGATATACGCAGAGTTTTAGAATGAAGGCAGATTCTTAACACTTACACATGACCTTCTAAGACTTCCACTTCCCTAATGCTAGTGGCACAATAATTAGAAGCATATTCAGTGACACTGTAATCAAGACACTGAACATACCAGAAGTCCCATGTTTCTTTTTCTTTTTAAAACTGTGACACCAGTCACATACCTAATTTTACACAGCAAGATAAACTGTCAAGCCTCTTTTAAAAAAGCGCATAATACATGGATTCTGCACGCTACAGCTTTCAAGGAACATTAAAAAGAACTGCTGACTGGTACTCAAAGTGCATCTTCAGACCTATACTGTAAGACTGAGGAAAGTAAATTCTAGATAGCAGTACAGCAGATAAGGTCCTGTACAAAGTATATACACAGGGTATTGCACTGCAGTAAGGACACTGCCTAAATGATCTCTGCTTACTGGCAAGTTTGTAAATATGTCTCCATCTTTAGGGTAACAGCATACTGATAATCAGGATGGCAGAACAGGACAAAATGCAGAGCTCTGATGTTCTGTAATCATTTCTTGCTTCTCAAATATTTAAAGTTTAAGCTTCAACAGCTCTTCACAATTTTAATAATTTTTATAACAACATTTGATGCATTTAGAAGCTTAAATGCCAACCCCTGAAGGAAATTTAGTTAGAACAAAGGACTTTTAAATGGAGGGTAGAGGGAGGAAGAAAGGTTCAAGCAGAATGACTGTGGAGAAATGACTAGTTTAAGTAGTAAAAATTAATGGAATGCCATCTGAAATGAAGACTGACTCAGTAACACATGAGACTTGCTCATCATTCACTAATCTGCAATTCAAAAACCCACCAGCAGTACTCAGTTAATACTACCAGTGAAATAGGAGAATATACCACTTGTTTTCCCTCTTAGACAGGAAAAAAAAGTTTTACTTGAGAATGTTACTTTTTTGGCATTTGATAAAATGAAGACCACTAAGTGCTATATATCCCAAAGGATTAATCATTTTAATACCTATGGATCAGGCCCTAGGTAAACTTGTGGTACAATGATTTTATTCTGCTAATGTGCAAGACTAGCATTAGACTTTAATTCCATGGATTTGAATTCATCTGTGCTGACAGTTCACATTCTGCAATAGACTTTCCCCCCATCCTCCTGAACACGATACCTTAATATACTCTTTTCTGGAATACCCTTTCTCTGGAACAGTAAGATCAATAACATAGGAAGAATCAATGGAGACTGCAAGACAAAGAACAGACATTCGATTCTTATGGGTAGAATTCTTAGTTTAGACCAGCGAGAGTAAGAAATTGATGTATGAATGCTTTGTAATGCTCCCCTAATCACTGTTAGTGCCATAAAAGACTGTATCTGAATTCAGAAATGTAGAAGAGATTCAGATAAGATCTCTACAAGTTGATCATTACTGTTTTGAAAGGCAAGTCTCTGAACCTAAGTAGGGGCACTGCTAGCAGAAATACAGTCTTGCCTATTCTTGATGTCTACCTAGGTCACCATCAATTCCTTTTCTTTGAACAGGCTATTAAAAGCCTCAGCAGTAAAGAAATGTCTCTTTCTTCCTGTGAGAATGTGTGCTCTTGCAAGAAGTCTTTTAACATTTTCCACTACATTTTCCATTACGTTTTCCTAGCTCAGCATCTTCTGGATTTAGAGACAGTTTCAATGTCTGTCTCACATGGAAGATAGGAACTCCATGTTTCAGCAAATGGAGTCATTTTGTTCTGTAAGAGGATGTAGTCTAGTGAACAGATATCAGATGTCTACAGCTAACAAAAACTAGATGGAAAGCTTGGTAGAACAAACCTATTATAACTTTAGATAATACTGAATGAATAGTCTGACAGAAGAGTACGCTAAATTAACTTTTTGTTGTTATATCCAAACCCCATAACAAAACTTTCAGAATAACCATTAATCACAGTAAAACTTTTTACACCAAATTATTCCCATAATATTGAATTAGAGGCTGCAATGACATATGTACAAGAAACCTGTTAGTGCAGAGCCTGCTCCCTTTCTTACTTCCGCAGCTAACACTTAGAGCTAATTAAAGCAGTCTGCTTGCCAACATGAAACACAGTCATAGCAGAAGCCAACTTACGATCTTTCCCTTTCATTCAGTGACAGAAAGGATACAAAATCCTATGCACTCCCTTCAAGTGTTTTGGGAACACCATATGAGACCTAGATGTTTAGCATGTTCTTAGCAATAGTAGCTTTAAGGCCTTCAGCTTAGTTTAATCTTGCTATGTTTAGCACTAATATTTCAGTCACTGCAGTTCAGTTTAGAGGGAAGAGCCAGTTACTTAAAAACAATTAATGTCTTATCATGCTATTAAGATACACCTACACAAAAGATTTTAAAGCTCTAGTCTTACAGCTACAGCAGAAGATCACATCAAGCTCATGTACTTTTAATTAGCTAATACTTCATCACATAGACTTGACAGTTTGTTCAATGAGCAGTGAGCTACACTTGCCACAAAACATTTTGGATAATCTTTAGTAAGGCTGCTGTCCTAGTTTAAAACATGAGCTAAAGCATTTCAGATACCTCAGAAAATATAGGAATAAACTTTTATTTTTAAGCAGCAACACACAGTTTTAATACAACCCACACAGTTAAGTCAGGCGAAGAGCAGTAAACTGAACAATCAGCACTAAAACATTTCCATTGGAAATGCGTTAAAGTTCACAGTGTCTTCATTACCACCTTACTGCAGTTTTCTTATGTGTTTCTAGTCTACATACCACATGTTTCATGCAATCATGCAAATCTGAATCAAATTTTAAATGTTCAGGTAATAGGGAAGTCCATTCACTGCAAAGATTCATCTTCCACAAAAGAGCCAGCTTAGCTAAGTACAAATACTGCAGGATTCTTCATGAGAGTGTAAGTATTTTAGAAACCATGAACTTTCAGTTGTTCTTCCTTGACAATGCCAATCTAAAGGAAAAAAGCAACACAATTCAGTAAAGCTTGTAAGCTGATATCAAGTTACCAGAATCTTATGCTTTGATTAAAGAAATTTTAATATTGTAGTTATGGAATAAAGCAGTTTTCTAGTTTCCAAAATGCATTTGGGTCAAATAAAAGAATTCACTACACAACAAGGAAAATTCTTTCAGACATCTGACCTGTTACTTAGTCCTAGCACCTATTCTTTGATGATTTAAAACCTCAGTATCATGACTTACAGCAGTAAGCTAGTAGGTACTTTTGATAAAAGCCTCTTTCCTCTACAGTACTTTCAGTCTCAAAGTTATGATTTGCATCAATCACTTCATTTTACAGATGAAAAGCCTAACTTGCACTGCCAGAGAACAAATGATATGTTCCAGTAGGGCAAATACATTCCAAACCATTTTGATTCTTACTGCAGACTTACTCTCATTTAACAGTGCTGCAAGAGCCATTTTGCTTTTTGGCTGAAAATATAAAGAAATTATAGTAGACATCTTTAACAGATTAATTAACATCAGTGTCACCTGTCAATCTTTACTGCTTTCAGAGAGGTTTAGAATACTTCAAGGTATTTATCTGCAGTGCCTCACCTCCAAGAGGAATTGGCAGATGTTCTTCCTCTGGTCACCTTGAAGCTGGATAACTTCACCGTATTCAGGATGTTCAATCACAGTACCATTACAAGCAAATTTCTAGAGAAACATTCATATTGTAAGATATCTAATGTATGATTTTACTTAGTAAGCCTTTTCAGCAGAATTTTGTCACAGAAGCTGCTTATTAAAATTCTAAAACCAAGAAAGGCAAGGCTAGATCTATTCTATGCTAGTTTTGAGAGCAAATGGAACATATTTGGGGATGTGTAAAAACAAACTGATCTGCTGATAGTAAATCCAGTTGGGGCAAGATCAGCTACCATGCAGAAGTGACTGGCCAATACTCGATACAAGAATGGACAACAAAATCGTAAGATACAACAATTCAACAACACACTATTTTAAAATAGGAAGTAAATATGCTTTTATCTTGGCAGAACTCAAGATCTTTATTTCAACAGCAATCCAACTATAAGAGAACCAAAACACAGAAGAAATTCTACTTAAAGTTGATCTTATTCTTCACATCAATAATGCCAGACACCCATGAGATTTAAATGGAACACTTGGAATATATTTTTATTTACTGGCTCATTACAGGAAAGAAACATTTAGCCTTCTGGCAAAAATCACTGTCACTTGCACACTGACGAGTTTTGAGAAAAACAGGGAAGGGGGTCAACCTGAATATGAAAGTGATGGGCACTGGCAAGAAAGAAAAAAATATTTCTCCTCTTAAATTTAATAGGTATCATACTCCCTTATGTAGTATCTTTACTCTTAAATCAAAGTAACAACTTCACCTTTTTGAAGGCTTTCACAAGTTTCTTTTTGTCATAATCATCTGCAATTCCCTGAACAGTTGTTAGTGTCTTTCTTCCGTTTCGTTGCTGGATCCTTATATGAATGTAATCCTCAGTCCCCGCTGGGAGTAAGTCGTCACCCTTAGTTGCATCAGCAAAGGGGTCTGCAAGATGAAAAAAGTTGTATGTAATTCTCATAAAATATCCAAACTCAAAAACTAGCAGATAAGTTTCTCACTTCACTAAGGGCTTTAGGGGATAATCTTGCCATTTTTTTCCTGTTAAAAAAAAAACTGTTAAGATTACTTTTTTCTTCATTTGTATTAAGTCTAGCTAGCCTACTAATTCAGCCTATTAAGTATCTAGTTTCTTTAATAACTTATTGGAAATTCTGCTACAGTATTAATTTAAGCCTTCACTTTTTCTTACAAACCATAAATCCTGAAGCCCTGCACCTGAAAAAGTACTGTTTCCTAGACTAAAGTTATGCTCATTTCCAGCAGTGAGAATATTAAGTGCACATACGCTTGTAGCCCATCGTATGCATTTTAAGCAAAGTAAGGTTGGTATGGGGAGGGTATCTTTTATCAGATGAACTGATAACTACAGAAAAATAAAAAGGTCTTTCATATGCACTGCCTTATAGGTCCAAAACAGGAGTCTTGCACCATGATGACTACTGCACTATCAGCATTTAAGTTGTGGATGTATTCTTGGCTACTAAAGTAAACAAGACACAGCAACAGACACCAAGAGATGACAGAAGTTCTGTGTCAATCATCATCACTCTGCTAGGAGGTAGTTTCAGACAAGAATCATTATAATTCATTTATGCTTTGTCTACACAAAGTCCATTCTCTAATTCTTCCAAGCTTCAATTTTTCTAAAAGAGGTGTAACATGTAGACATTTACAAAGAAAGCATGGGTTTCCAGGTTATACTACTTATTTTCTATTCTCCACAAAAACACATTTAATTACGTATTTTATTTGGTAGGCCTACAAGCTTCCTGAACAGTAACTCCTTCAAATAAATCTTAAAGCATTAAGTGCTTTAAGTCAAGATTTTTATTTTTAACCTATCACTATTAATTCTGGATACTAATCAGCACGATATTAAAGAGACTGATTTTCAGAAAGAGTAAGTTCACCATTTTAAATGTATGCAATTTAAGATGTTCCAAATTTCCATCCAAAACTCAAATCTAAAAGCACAGATCAAGTTTTGACATCCACTTGAAACAAGTGCTGCAAAAAAAAATATAAAACTTGAGCAGGAATAGGAACAGAAGTAGTTCAGCAGACAGACTGCCCTAATAGAATCAAGAAATAGAAAAGCATGAAGGCATTAAGCAGCAAGAGGGTGCAAACACCACAAGAAAGAAAAGCAGCCTAGTTGGGGCAGATCAGCTCCACTTCTAGTGGGCATTTGTTAAAACATCCCAAATTTCACAGCTTGTAAGACAAACACTGATGGAAAATTTCACTCAAGGAAAGGATTAAAGGAAAAGCGGACTTGCACTTGACAGAGTTTAGGATTCTAGGTTGAGGTAAAGCTAGTGCATTAGGTGTCAATGTTGGATTACTTTAAACAAATCCTTTGGGTAGCACATTGCTAAGCATGGGACAAGTTCTCAAATCATAGTTACTACAACTTTCCCATACTGCTTATAGGTGCAGAAGATCAGAGTCAAAGCTGAGATCAAAAGCTTGGAAACATTATCCTTAAGAGTTACTTGCTCACTTCTGTTGCCTATAGATCAAGAAACATGGAGAACCACGGCCCAGTATGGTACAACTTCCTTGCTAATACAAGGCAAATGACCTACTAGCTATGTAGCTCAATCTGTAGAAATACTATCATTTGTAGGGCATAAATCAGGTTTTGGAGCAGTGGCTAATGATATAGATGAGGCAGTTTTGCAGCAGATCAACAAGCAAAGAGATTATTTACTGGGAATGGGGTAGTGAGGTGATTATTACTGTCCCTGACAGAGCAATATCAATCCTAGACCCCCTCACACACCAGAGGCTGCAACTGTGGGGCTGCAGAGTTGACAGAAAAGCCCAGCCTGGGGCCCTAACAGAGATTCAGGTGAAGGCTGCAGGCTGGAGGGGTCACAGTACTACACAGGGCAGCAGCTCCTACCAGAGGGGGAACTGAGAGGGAGATTATCCTCATATCAGATTTCCCTCTGCTGTATACACAACACACGTCCCCAGGCTGACAGCACAGGGTGAGCGATCAGGAGGACAAGGACGAGCTGACGGGGATCTCTTTACAGAAAAGCACAGGCAGGGCACGGGCTGGGAACATATCCCCCAATAACTGTTTCAGGGTCACCAGGGCAGGGAGGGGGTCCCCCAAAAAGGAGAGGGAAGGGCGAGTCGCGGGGAAGAAAAGGGGCAAGCAACAAGCCGGGACGGGCTTGGCGGGGGTTGACTCGCAGGAGGAGGGCGGCGGGGCGCCTCTTACCGAAGGACTGGAGGTTCTGGATAGATGACATGCGATTCTGCGGCGAGAGGCTGGAGCAGCGGGGAAAAGGCCGCGGATGGGTCCGCCCGGGTCACGTCTGCGGCGCTGCAATGCCAGTGCAGGGGGAGGGGAGGGCGGAGACACAGTGAGGGGAGGGATAACAAAAGCAGAGGGGGAAGGAGCTGAAAGGGAGAGAAAGAGAGAAGTAAAAGGAGAAGAAAGCTCAAAGGTGGAGAAAGGAGGAAGGAGAAGAAAAAAAAAAAAAGCGGTCAGATCCCCGCCCCCACCAGGCGCCCCCGCCCCGCAGCACACCGCCCCGCACTACCGCTAACGGGCAGCCGCCGCTGTCTCTCCTCGTAAAATGGCCGTTCGCCCGTGCCGTGCCAGGCACGTGATGGCCACCGCCGCCCCAGTGCTGCATCATGGGAAAGAGAGTCTCTTCCCGTCCCACGGCCATAGAGCACGCAGCGCCGCGCCGGCACGCGGGACTACAGAGCCCAGAGTGCACCGCGCCGCGCCCGCCCTCCCCCCGCCCTCCCCGGCAGCTGCTGCCCGCCGCCCGCGGCCGGCGTTGAGGCGGTTGGGTGCGGGTGGCGTCGGGGTGCTGCGGTTCGTTGTGTGTGGTCACAAATCCCCGCTTTCCCTGGGGAAGCATCAGGCGACTGGAAATTACTTACTCAGAAGCCTAGTTCCCCGCAGAAGCAGCCCCGAAGGCAGTGCGGGCACAGAGCTCGGGCCGGTGCCTCTGGAGGCCGCCCAGGCAGCGCGGCTGCCGGCCGGGTCGCTCCGCCGGCCCTGGAGAGGGCCCTGGAGAGGGCCCAGGCCTCGGCGAGGGCGGCCCGTCCGGTCCCCTCCCCGCTCATGTGCCTTCCCGCTGGCTGGTGCCCTTTCCTGGGCCTCCTGGGCCTTTCCAGTGCAGCTCCTGCCAACTGCTGCGCTGGCTTCCCAAGCTGATCTGAAATTGGGAGAGTGCATGTGCTTGCCCTTAGTCGTCCTCTTCCTTTCCCTTCTCTCCCCAGTTCAAACAAGCTGGGGGGAAAAAAAAAAAGGGCTTCCCTTACACCTGCCTCGCTGGACAAGATCCTGCTCAAAGCACAAGAATAAACTGGGGGGGAGGACAATCTGCAACATGCAAACCATCAGCGCCTCCCCATTTACAGGTAATTTTTCACTCACTGCCTTCCCTGCTAGACCTGCTAGCGTGGCAGAGCCGCCATGCTTTGGATGCTGGGGTATCCGCTGCGGCAGGCAGGCGGCGCACGGCAGGCACCTCTCTGGGAAGGGGCAGCCTCACCAGCGGTGACTGTCTGACTGACCATGGTGGAGAGGATGTGCACCCCTTTCATTTGGTACAATCTGTGGATCCTCATAAAATGGGAAGTCAAAAAATTTTGTTCATCATCATCTTCAAAAAAATCCTACAGTTCCCAGAAGCACATAGGAGGGAAGGGGATGTAAACAACCACCTTTTTACTTTGCTGTCAATCATTTTTCCACTGTTTGGAGTGGGGAGTGGACCACATTCCCCTGGAGTACTGAGGGGCTGTGGTGGGTGGCAATTTCACACTCCTTGTCACTGCCACCCAGTCCAAAGTATTTAGGCACTGTATAGGCAAAGCCAGCTGGACAGGTCTGGATGTCTGTGTGCAGCATACTGCCAGCTGCAAAGCAGCACACACCTGGATGAATTCCCTTATTCAATCAATAGCGTATGTCTATCACTGGAAACTCACAATCCTAAACTTCTGCTAACTACTTACACGTATGGAGAGCGTCAGTGTTGTTGGGGCTGCAAGGGTAAAGGTTTGCATTTAAACCTCCACCCTTAAAAAGATGTGTTTGTGCTGTAAAGCTTGCCAGTCCTCAGGAGGTGATTCATGGCTTTGCAGATATACAATAAGCTAGTTGCATTGGCACAACTGCCAGAGCATATATTTCCATTTTTTGGCTTTTATACTAAGCTTCAGCCTGCTTTAATCAAAGGGATATTTCTCCACTGTGCTCCAATGCCTGGATCAGCACTGCAGCAGGTTTATGAATGTCAGTGTGAATTGGTCTAAGAAAGTTCCTGCTCTTGGCAGCTTTTTGCAAGGAGGTTTTCATTTTCCCTTGGGGAAAACAGGGCAATTTGCCAAGGTACAAACCCTCCGCTTACCCTGTGCTACCATTGCTAATGATGCCTTTCCCTGCAGTGTGGATTGAATAGAGGAGTTGGCTAACTCTTTGCAGCTAGGCAGCTGCAAAGTGACAGAAAAGGCACTACTGGGAAAGTAGTGGAAGGATGGGGAGGCACTACTTACAAAGCTTGGGACAAACAGCTGCTTCAGTCACAGGGCATGCAACGATTTGGTCAATGTCTGTGGACTAAGGGCTCAGAGTGAGATACTGAGAGACCTTTTGGACAGTAACCCACCCGTAGCGTCATGTCCACCACGATGCCTTGAGCACCTCTTTCAGAGAACTTAACATTACTATTCAGTGTGGGGAGTTTGGGGCTCTGATGCATTTTTGCAAACTTTTCATCTCTCTGTAAATTTGTTGTTGTATCTTTTCCTCTCCCATTATCATCCCATGAAACTTTTTTTCTCTGCAATAAAGCAGATCTGTCACTCTTTTTTTTCCCCACAGCCACTAGTTTCTGTTACCTTGGCTGGGCCAGTACCACTGTCTGTGTGGGGTATTGTGATGAACTAGATCAGCAAACTGATTGTGTTAAAAAATAAAGGTTAAAAATCTCAGCTCCACTTCACTTATGTAAGGATAAAACAATCCTTCTGACACAAGCAAAGGGCTCAGTGGGAGGCTGGGGACTGGCCTGACCAAGGATAAGAGGACCTTGGGTCTCTTATCACAAAAACAAAGTCTGAGCTCATAGGTATAGGTATGTTCTCTGCTCACAGTGTCAGTCCTTGTGCTTTTTTTGAACCTTAGTACATCGTAAATGGTTTTGTACCTCTAGTTCTCACTGTGGTGTGAATCCGGGTCTACAGGCTTATTGTGCAGCTGTGGGATTTACTGTACAGTTTACAAACAAAAGAGGTTTGGTGTGTGGGAGACAACAAAGCTCCTTTATAAGTCAAGAAGATGTGACTTTGTTGTCTTTAAAATAAAATCAGAGCAAACAGTTCTTAAGTGCAAACCTTGACAACTGCAGAGGGAATGGAAACAAATCCTAATTGCACATCTTGGCATCCAATGCATAGCAATTAAAGTGAAGACTGTGGCAAGCATGCTTACTGTTTGCTAGGCAGCTTGGCTCGATGTCCACATCCATGGGAGTGGGATCTCTGAGACTGTGTCAATGTGAAGAGCTTTCTCTCAGCTGTCCTGGAGGGAGTTGCAGGTCTCGACATCCTTGTGTCTGTCGCTTAGGGCCGGCACAGTCTGTGTCAGCATCTTGCACCAAAACCTGGTAACTGGGTAGGCACAGGTGGCATCCTGCTGGAGGCAGGCTTCTCATGTTTTTTGCTCCTTTGAGGACTGTAAGTCCTTGTCCTGAGTCCTTCTCAGTGGTCATGGGCAGCCACTGCCGGGGCAATAGACCCAGGCAAGCCCTCGTCATGAGGGCTTCCTGCTGCACTGCCTGCCTGCAGAAGGGTCAAGCAGGCTTGGCATAGCTATAGCAGACAAAATAGGGAGGAGCAGGTAAAATACGCTTAAAAGCTGAGTGGTGGCAAGAGGTGTTGTCACTTGGGTACTAAGTTTCACCTTATGCCTAATCATTCTAGAGCCAAGGTTGGGGTTATCCTCATTCACTAACATCTGTTGGATTTCATTGTTAAAGCCCTGGATTGGGAATGATAATCTTGCCATTCCACAGCTGATGTATAACCTGGCAGTTATTGTGCAGGAAAAGAAGAGCATCATGTCTAATTACCTTGATCATGGCCTCAAGCTATTTAAGTGTAATAGTTGGAAGACCTGATTATGAATAGCAATTAGGGATCCCTGTGCTTGTCTTTTACTGTACCTCAGCTCATCTGTCATGCTGTATGTGAATCATTAAATGCAATTTGTGACTTGTTCAGGTGCAGGGATTAAATCTAGGGATTCATTATTGTGCAGGTGAAAAATATGACATCCTGGAGCCATAAAATACACTTTTGTGCAAAGCACCTGTATAATTCACAATCCACCTTTGCGAGTCTACTCTGAAGTACTTCAGCTGCCCTGTAGGAACAACGAGTAACCTGGACAGGTAGCAGAAATCTTATTCTTTCCAGAGAATCACTGCCTCAGAAATTTATGCTAGGAATACCAAGAGAAAGCTTTATGACAGGAGAGAACGAGCCACTCACATGGTAGGAGCTAAAGCCTTGCTTTAATTTAGGGCTCTATATGACATCTGTTCTTGCATGTCTACACACACATGCATGCCCTTGCCTTCAGCTTCTTCCAATCTTTTTAATACATACTGCAGCAATTATTTCCATGTGCAGCACCCTGATGTTGCAAGTTTTATTGCTTAGAAACCTTTGCAAAGCCAAAAGGTCTGTTTATTTAGTTAAGGACTGCTCATGTAGGCAGATCCCCTGGACCTGGTCTTGCTTTCTGCCGTAAGAGAACATGGCAGGCGCTTGTGCTGAACTGTCTGCTCTAACTGCCTGGAAACCTAGACAACTAGTGCTTGAAGCATGTGGTGTTCAGCGAGTTTCAGTTGCCTGACAAAGTGATTGTGCATGAAATCTCATCTATTCCATGAGCACATGCAAATGGCAAATAGCAACAGGAATTTCCATCCTGCATTCCAACAATACAATGACTATAAGTACAAATTCAGCTCCGCTCCAGTACCAGAAAAGTGCCTTTGCTGGCCTAATATTAGCAAACTTGAAAATAATGTCTCAGTGCTGGAATACCATGCTGAGTGCTGAGTGCTTGCAAGAGAGGGAAAGTATTTCCTTCCTCATTTTCTTCTTGAAATGTAATATCTTCCCTGCTTCTGCTGTGTGATCGTACCTACAATATCCAGCTGCATTTGGAAGCTACACATACCTAAATGCTGAGTGGAAGGCTGTCCTGTGGGCTTTCTGGCTGGGAGAATGAGTAGTGAAAATTTCAGAAGAAAAACTCTATCTGCACTATCAGCAGAATAGTTTTGACAATGCCTATAACCATGCCAAACTTGACTCATACTTGTTTTCCATCCAGGCGCTCCCTCTGTTGCAAAGCCTCTAGTGTGCTGGGAAAGGGCTGAGCTGGGGAAGAGTTGCTGCTGCCCATGCCTGAGCTGCCCAGCTGCTGATGAGTTGTTCCAGCAAGCATGTGCTTACTGGAGGAACTGGGCAGATCTGGAAGAGTGCTGGTGGTAAAAACCTAGATACCTAGTCTAACTTTGCAGAAGTCTGGATTACATACAGTTTGGTTTAGCTTCAGACACACTTTAAGATTTCAAGATAACTAAGTTTTCACTTGAAAACGGGGTGTGTGTGTGTGGGGGGGTGTTCATTTAGTGCCCTACAGTGAAGTACAGACCAAGAAGATAATTTCTGTTTTAACCACTAGATGGGCCTGTTTCTCAGAGAAAAACATGCTCCAAAATAAAGCCAGTGCTGTTTTTTTTTTCCTCTGGACTTGAATAATGTTAGTGGAGAATGGCTTTAATATAAAGGCACAGGTAATTACAGTCACGTGTAGTTGCTTGATTGACATGGTTTCCGGAATAGACTAAATGGAACTTTCTCATGAATCCTGCAAACTCAGTTAGTGCAACTGGGCCTCTTATCGATTATTGATAAAATATTTCCTAGTTGATGTCAGTTAAGAATGACTGTTTCCGGCTCCAGACAACACGAATGTCAGTGTTACCCATCCCTCTCATTCAAAAACAGGCAAAATCAGAATGGCAGTGTCTTATTTCTTCATTTCACACATAGACATCATGCTCTACATCAGTGCAGAAGGCTGGGCAGATTCACAGCTGGTGCACAGCATGGCATTTGTGAACTGTTCACATGCTAGTGTGTGAAACACTGAGAGTGGTGGGCTGGGAAAAAAATGCTTCTGTTTCTCCATCCAACTGCATTAAATGCCTCAGCTTTGATAGTTTTCACCTTCAAATTGTGGTTGGCTCCTTCCAACAAAAGAAATACAGAAAAAAAATGTTTCTGATTACTTACTGGAGTAGACCAGATTGTAGACTGTGGCATCAAAACTGTAGTTCCCTATTGTCTCTGCCACTCTGTTCCTCTATAGTAGACTCCCCAGACCTCAGCCTCTGAGGTCAGTCCAACCTCCAAGAGATACCTTCAGCTCCCCATTTCAACCATTCATCCTGCTCACCTGCCCAGGGACCTGCTCTCTCCTTAGCCTTTGGGAAACTGCTCTCCTTCCTGCAGCGCTTCACATCTGTGTTACTGTAGCCTTTCAAAGAATTTGCATCCCACAGTGTTTCCTTAGTCAGCCATTTCCTCTACTCCCACCGAGACACTTTGGCTAGCAGTGGGCTCAGCCCTGCTCCTGCTTCCATGAACCTATGCAGGCATTTTAAATGCAGGAGTTCTTGGTCATGTGTGGAGCAGGGATGTGACGGAGGACTGAGTTCTTGCTGTGGGAAGGGAGAGGGAAGGGAACAGGCCATCCCAGATGATCCAGGATCCCTGACAGCTCTCTCCCCTGTTCCTCGTAAGTCCAAACAGCTTTCACTTTTCTGTGCTGTGTGCGCTGCCTTGGTTTCCTCAGCCAAAGCATAAGGCTTGCTATGAATGCGATAACAAAATAAAATAAAATCGTGACTGCCTGAAAAGACCCTGAGAAGCCAGGGTGATTTATGTGAAGATTTCGAGTGCTATACATAGCACTTTGATAGCTCAATCATGGTCTAGCAGGAAGAAATGACACCTCACAGTAAATGAGAATGGAGTAAAATAGTACTTTGGTAAGAGAAATGCCTTATGAGGCTCATTTAAATAGACTGTCACATAGTTTAGTAGTGCTCATTGCTTAGACCTTTTTATAGTAGCCTTTCATTAAGACAGAAAGACTGAAAGTGAAAAAGAAAAAAAATAAGTACTTGAAACTGGTAAGTGGTGTGTCGGAACAAGCATATGGGCCTCCTTCTTCTTGCAGCAGGGGAGAGCTGGGGATGTCCTTGGCATAGGATTTTCTGGATGCTGAGAGTTTACACGAATTCAAGAAGCAACCATGGAAGAAAAAGTAGTCCATTAAGTCCAAAGACACATTTGGCTCAGGAATTCTGTGAACCACAAATCTCAGGGGCCTGCAGGAGTCGAATGCTGCCCTGTTTTTAGACTCTTCCCTAGATGTTCTCCACTGGCCACTGTCTTGAAGACAAGACACTGCAGTAGATGGACTTTTGGTCTGAATGAAGGCAGCTGGTTGTATTAGAGCATTAAATACTGGCTCCACTCATGATTATTTATTTTTGTTTGGCATGTTGCTTTGCAGGCAGCACTTACCAATGAACAAACCATATTAACATGAAGACATTGCACAGCTTTATTTTACATGGTAATTTTCATGTAGGTGGTAATCAGTGAAAATTATCCATGCTAATGAAAGGCTCACATTGCAGTGGCAGCAAAACTAGCATGAGTAAATAGGATGAGATTGGCTTTTACTTCTCTTTTAAGATGAGAGGATCACTTGACAAATCAGCCAGACAAGAAAGGGCCCTGCATATCTTGGGGAGAAAAAAGCCCTCACTCCAGCAATTGCATGCTAGAGATCAAGAAAGGATACCTACATTAGCTGGTCAAAATAAACATGGAGAGTAGTTGGGGGGGGAAAAATCTATGCTGCAAAGCCACAAAGGGTTTTACTTACTAAGAAGCCATCCTTTGCATGTGTATACATGCAATTAACGCAATGGAAGCACAGCCCCAGGCTGGCTCTTGGATGTGGATCAATTTTTAAGTAGGGAGTGCTCGTGGGGTTCAAAGGGAATATGCTAAAAGGAGGTTGCTGAAGAAAGCATGTATATACATTATTGATTGTGTCAGCTTTAGAGAGGCCTTTTGTGCTACCATGGACCTGAAGTGCTCTTAATATTTTGCCATTGTAATCTTAAGCAGGCTGAGTAAACTCTTGAGAACTTGGATGAGGAAGACACTTCGCTCTTACTGCATGGAAGCTGGAGAATGGAAGAACATTTTTCAGGCTTCTTCACCATTTGTGTTCATGTCTATGTCTGTGGAGGAACATACTACACACAAAGTAGAAATTTCTCTTAACCCCTATAACTAGTGATCTCCTTGCCCAGATGTTGGGAGGTCATCTACTTGGACGTGTGGATTGAGTAAGGGCATGGCAAGGCAAAATTTCAATCATGCTTCCTTGTACAGGCACCACGCAAATTGCCCCTTGGAAAAAAAAACCTGCTCATTTCTCTTGGGAGGTGGTTCCAGTGAAAAAGTGTCATTTTCACTGTGAAGGTTTTTTTCAACTAGAAGCATCTTTATTGGAAAACTGAGCAACAGATTTGCTGCAGAAATTCCACTTTGCTCTAGCAGAATTGCAGTATTCCTGTTCAGTCTCAGCTTATGGAGTCATGTCTTGGGGTCGAGTCACCTAAGTGCAGGTTTAAAAACCGTTTCTTCAGGCAGTCAGTCTCAGCAGGCACAGAGCACAACTCGGTGTCTGCACAGATCTCTGCAGCAGCACTGGTGGTCACCGGGCAGCCCGATAAAGAGTTGCATTTCTGCCACACCGCAGGATTGCAGTGAAACACCTGCCAGTTTGATTGCTGCCTCTCTGCAAAACATCCTGGTAAACATGCTCTTAGCTATTACAGCAGTGAGATCTGTAACAGCAAGGCTGGGATGGCACATTAGTCAGGAAACAGAGTTAAAAACAGCCTTGCTGAAGAGATGGCCGTCCTAGAAACAGGACTGTTTGAGGTATTGGCCTCATGCAGATAAAACTTTTCTCTGCCACAAAACTTCTAGGCATGCACTTCAATGTGCTGCTCACTCAGAAATGATTTGATAAGTTGCTATGGTGCTTAGCTGTGTTATGGCTTAAAACTTACGGCCTCACTTCAGCTGTACAAACCTCACACTTGATTAAGCGAGGATGCAAGTGCCGAATCGGGGCAGTGGCACACACGAACATCTCTGGTGACCTCCCTGGAGAGCCTGCTCCGCTCCTGGCTTCTCGCAAAGAGAAATACCCAGTGAGCAGTGTGGGACAGCAGGTTCCTCCTCTGATGAGGGGGACACAGGGCAAACGGGGGGTTGCTCAGTGCCCTCCCATCCTCTCTCATGCCGACAACGCAGCCTAGGGGCTCAGGGAGCCCACGGCTGGCTTGAACATCCATGTGCAGCATGGGCATGTTGTGGGTTGGGGCGCAGGCAGACAAGCACTGCCGTAACACAGGATCCCGAGCAAAACAGGGTGGTGGGATGCAGCCTGGCTGCTCCGGCTGTTGGCCCTCAGGGTTTCCCATCAAACATCTCATCTCTTTCTCTTGATGTCCCGTTGCTGGCACTGAGTGTCCCGTCTCTCTCCTCCCCCCCCACCCCGCCCCACTCCCTGCGGATATGCACTTTAGACAGAGCATCTCAGCTGGGCGATGTGGAGAGCCTGGCTCGCGTGCACGGGAGTGTCACAGCTGCTGCTGCTCCGGTCTGAGCCCCCGGGTGACAGGAATGGGGCAGCAGCCCCCTCCCCTCCAGTCTGGGGGGGGCTCAGTCAGGTGTCCTGCTGGAGCCCCCGTGCAATCCCTCAGTGCCACCTTCAGCTCTCGCACCCTGCCCTGATCAGTGTTTTTTTAATAAAGCTACAGGTCTCTTCTCCTCTCTTTTTTCCAATTTAAATTTTGCTCAGTAGCACTACTGACGTCCTCCTGGCCCACCTCTTGGCTCCCCCCCCCTTCAAGCCCACTTCCCTCGGCTATAAAAGGCGCTAGCCCCCAGCATCTGCCCTGGCTCTGCTGGGAGTAGCGGCTACCTGAGGAGCAGCCTCAGTGCAAATGGGTGAGTGACTCCCGCTAGCTGCTTCTGCGCTCAGCCTCACTCACTCTTGCTTTTTTTTCTTTCCCTTTCCCTTTCGGCTTTAGCTTTTTGCTTTTCTCCGTTAATGGACATAGCTGTGCTCCACTGCTTGTGCAGCCTTGGCGGCGAAGGCGAGGTGCCGAGGGATCGGAGCGAACCCCGCGGGCAGATTTGCACCACTGTAGCCGGCGCACGTGCAGGAGCTCGTGGCACGCGGCAGTGGTGCCTCTCGCGGCATGCAGCCCCTTACGAGCCTGGACCCGGGCCTGTGTTCACCCTGGAGCTGAGCTCTTGTGCAGGTTTCCAGCCAGGGCTCCCCTGCTGCAATTTAAAGGCTCTTTCCCATTTGGGACCAAGCGGAAAGGGGAAGGCAGTGGTGCCGGCTTCTTGCTGAGCTTCGGGAACAGGCTTGTTCCTGAAACTTTAAATTCTGTCAAGGTTTTTTGAAAGCAGTAAGCTTTTAAGGTTTTTGGTGATCATTTAATGGGAGAGTTGGAAACAGTGGTCAGGCAGAGTGACCGTCTGACTCCTGTTTTCTGAGTTTTCCCTTTGGACAAAGGCTGCGGGCTGCAGCCGGTCTGGGACCGAGGCGATCTCGGACCTCGCGACGAGGTGGAGCTGAAGTTAGAAGTGCTCAGCATCAGGCGGGGTCAACTTCGTGGCATTCACTGTGCCTCAGCTTCTCCCCACTCAAGCAGCAGTGGGACGGTTAGGAAGGAGGAGGAGGAAAAAGCCGGGAGGACAGGAGGTGCTGAGCCACCTGGCTATGAGGGATGGCTGGTTACTCACAGAGGTGCAGCGGGAGCCGTTTGCTTCACAGAAATCTCAGCCAGGTCAAGGGTCAGAACAAAAAAATTAATAAATAATGGCACTCTTCAAAGCGGCCTGAATCAGGCACAGGACCAGGAGGTGGAGACCGAGACACAGCACTGCTCAGGATAGAACTCGTGCTAAAAGCTTTTCCCACTGTTTCTATCAACAGCGAGCTCCAGGCAGGTTCTTCCTTTCTGTCACTCACTTCCCAGGGAAATAAGATACAAGCTGAGAACCTGACTGCAGCTGCGTACGCACAGGGGCGAGATTCCTCAGAACATTACCATTTTGTCTCTCTGAGTTTAAGGCTTTGCTAAACACAGAGTGACAAGAGATGCACACTAGTTTAAACTGAAGACTGAATTTATCCAATGCAGTTTTACATGCTGAGATCATTTAGGCCTGCTTGTCATGAGATAATTAAGGAGTTAGAAGAACTTAATTCACTGTTCCGTTAAAATTACCATTTAAAGTCACTTTCCTCTCAGCTGCCTGCTAAGTAACTGTCAGTGTGGAAAGAAAAAGAAAAAAACTTCACTGAATACCAGGCTTTGAGAGGTTTTTGACTTTGCATTTTGATGAAAGACATGAGCAGGTTCCCCGCGTGCGTTTGCTGCGCTGCCTGCACGGTGTGCTGGGGAGCGTCTTGAATCTAAAGCTCTTCGATCTGGCTCTGCCCGTACTGGAGGCTGGCTGAAGTTTTAGCAGTGCAGTGCCTAGGCAGCAAGGGGGGAGCATCCCCTCCTTACACAGGGAGACCCCTCTGCGCAGGCAGAGCCAAGAGCATCTCCTATAGCTCTGCAGCTGCACATCTGGCAGAAGCGATGCTTAAGCAACCATGGCTCCTACCCACTTCCACAGGCAGAGGCTCCAGGCTGTTGAACGCATTGCCAGACCTTGCGCACGCAGTGAGGTAGGCTGTCCTGGGGTTAAAGCTAGGAGGACTGATGAGAGGAAGGCTGGTCCAAGATGTCACAGAGACAGGAGGCATAGTGGGAACCAGTGTCCTGGATCCTTCAGCTCCTGGATCCTGCTTTCCAGAGCCGGCGCCCTCCTTTCTGCTCCCTGCAGTGTAGCTCTCCTTTTACAGCTCTTCTTTTGGGTGGGTTTTCTCATCAGGCCTCATCCAGAGCCATCTGCAGGATTGGGACATCTGTAAGTGGAAACCATACCTGGAAATTGTACTTTTGTGCACTGCCTGCAAAAGTGTGAGCTGCCATAGGAGGAACTTTCTCTTTCAGTAATCCTTTCTAATGCATTTAGTCGTAAAAAGATGTGTAAAATGCAGATGCTAAATATATTTTACAAGTGAAGAAAGGAAGACAGAGCTAAAACACACTTTGATGGCAAATGCAGATGACTACACAGAGTGCTCTGCAGTGTATGAACTCTGCATGCACAGATTAATCCCCACAACGTCTTTAGGGTGGGATCAGTGACTGAGTGACCCGCTCAGCACTGAACAGAAAGTCAGTGGCAACCACAGGGCCGGGACGCCTGCATCCTGCAGAGCCATGTCATGGGCTTTCACTGATGATGAGAATAAGCTTAAGCTGTGGACTTACCTCAGTAGGTGGTTCACTGCCTAGCCTTTGCCTTCACACAGATGTATGCAGGACATCCCCAGCACCAGTGTGTCACAGAATTTAGGCATGAAATGGCTTTGATATGAACATGCTCTTACAGCTGACACTTTCCTTTGCTGAGACCTTTAAATCATCTGTGCTTGCTTCTCTCCTCCCAGCCTTCCTCCACCACTGCACCATGTGGCCTGCGAGCTCGTGGACATTGTGTGCTCGGTGGTCGCCAAAGCACTTAAAGCTGGTCACCATCTACGTGCTGGTGCTCTTGGTGTTGCTCAGCTTTGCTTCAGGACAGAGCAGGCCATTTAAACATCAGATAGACAACAGAAGTAAGTATGAGCCTCCCCCACTACAACGTGGCAGACTCCCACGGGGAGACCTTGCAGGTTCCCACGCACCAAGGGGCTCCGGGGTCAGCTGGCAGGCAAACACCTGCAGCAAATCCCTGTGGATGTTTCTATGCTAAAAAGGTGGTGTGGGGTCATATTCTTCAACTTACACTTACAAGAGCTGTTTGTGCCATATGCAGACCTTGATCTCCATCTCGCAGCCTTCAATTAGCCAAAGGAGATACTGTCATTTTTGATAAATACATGAGAAGGTACTAAAGTACAAAAGGCCTGAGGTACTAAAGACACCTGAAGCAACTAATTTTAAGCTGTGTTCTGCAGACCTGTGGTGGTTCACAAAGTGCTTCTAAGGAGGTACAAAAAAGCAAGCACCAGTAGCTTGCATTCATTTTACAGAGATCTTCAGTTCAGACCATGAGTGGTCTGAAAGAAAAAATAGAAGTGGCTGAAAAACATCCATACTGGGAGAAACTGAGGCCAGCTAGATGTAGGACAATACTGTGTGTTCTGAACTAAAACTAACACACAATCCAAAAGGCTGTTCTGAAAAAATTTTTATCAGGAAATCTTGTCTTTCTCAAGGAGCAATGGCTGCTATTTGAATGTGGTATGGGAAAGATGTGGTTGTGGGGAGTAAGGTGCACGGGCTGTCCATGGCACATGTCTCCTCTGTCAAAGAGGACAAAAGAGCTGGAGAACCTCAGTTTTTAGGTATCAAAATGAAAGAAATGAAAGGGCTTGATTGTCAAGCAGGGCAGGGGAGTTAAGCACCGTGTGGAAACACCTACAAGATGCTTGCACAGTGCCCCACAAATTTTTGGAATGATATCTTACATTTATGGAGAAATTTACAGCCAAAGTCATTTTTTTTTTGTCTTTGGTAAAGCAGCAAATTGCACAGGGGAAAATCTTGCTGCCTTGCTTAGACTTTCGTATGACTTGAATGATGTATAATGTACTTCAATTGAAATCTATTCTTGTTCCTGGCATTCCACCTCCTTTGGGGGGTTTGGGCTTTTCTTAGGGTGTCAGCATCTCCAGCACTTCTGTAGATTCTCCCTGTCTTTTTGCATTAGCTATAGCTTAGTCTTTTAATACAAATATAATGCCTCTCCACACCTGCTCTAGAACTAAACTATGCCATAAGTCAAGTATAAGTGCACTTCAGATGCATTTTAAAAAAGTCATCCATATATAAAATAATTTTCTAACTAAAAAAAAAATTTAGCTAAAAAATTTAGCTTTTTAAGTTTCCCTCTCACACAGATACCCACTCTGCAATCCAGTGGATTTATTACCTTATAAAGGTAACATGTCTGGTGCATACAGTAGAAATGGAGGCTGGACAGGAGGAACTTCAGTTTTGCTCCCTGTACTGCCACTGCTCAAGCGTGCTGCGCCCTGGCAGGGTCTCTGGCTACATTAGAATTGCAGGTTGCGGCCCAGAGAGTTGAAAATTAATTTTGCATCTGAACCCTCTTTCTTTGGGCTCTGCACATGGCAAGCATCCCTCAAAGGCATCAAAAAGTTGTGTCTGGCTGCAGGCCTGCAGCCTTTCCCCTTGTTTTTTCTCCTGGGCTATGAATGACCCCTGTTGGACATCCTCAAAGTGTTCAGGAAATGCTGCCTATAAGTGCGGGAATAGATGCTTCACGGAGTGATTTGAATTTCAGGTCCTGAAATTGATCCTTTTTGGTATGTGGGACGTGGCGTTCGCCCCATCGGTCGGTTTGGGAAGAGGCAGCTGAGAAGCGGTCGTGGCAACTCAAGGCCTGTGAGCAGACGCCTGGATTTCATTCTGAATGCACTGTGGGAACAAAAAGTGTTGGATGACTGGTGATCCCTCCTCCCCGAGGCAGTGACCTAGCTCCTCTCTCTGAATTGCACCCTCCCCGGCACCTCACACCTCTAGTTCTGCTTTTGCCTAGCAATCCCGCGCTCCTTGTGCAAACGCCTTCAAAAAGAAACACATTCAGGGTAAAAGACAATGCATTGACACAAGCACTGAGTGCAACCATCCCTTATAAAAATGTTTTCTCCTCTCATCCCTCCCAATTCCTTCCCCAAGCCCTAATGATGCTGTGCACTGTAATGTTAGGTTTAGCCAAGAGCTAAACAGCTTTTGTGCTGGGATTTAAACTCTGCAGCATTAAGTGTATCATGAAACCTTCCTGTCATGTTTCAAAGCTAATGGTTGTTGGTATTTAAAAATAAAAAGCAATGGCTGGAAGAAAGAAAAAAGGCTCTAACTAATTTTTAGGGTACCTGCATTAACAGCATGAAATGCTGGTGCTCTGTGCGTGGTTTTCCTACAGATGGTTAACACCCCCTCACAGGAATGTAGTCCTGTACCACCTTCCTGTACAACTGGAGGGGTATATTAATGAACAGAAAGGAGTTTCTATCAAAGATATATATTTTATCCCTGATGAAGGGCAGAAAGTTAAAAAGCCATTGGCCGATCAAACTTGTTAGAGTAATTTTGTACTACTGCATGTAATCATGCACCACCATCCAAAAGGGTTAAGGGCCTAAACTACCTGATTCCCTTTAAAAAAATGTAATTGTTTATAACCACATTATCTGGTCAAGCTAAAGCTGCTTTCTGAAGATCATGAACAATGTACAATCCTACTGTATTAGTCCACATCAATAAGCCTGGAGTTGTGACTTAAAGTCCATGTTTGCCTTGCTGATTAACTTTGTTACAGTCATTTTATAAGAAGTATTATTTACAATCTTGATTAATAATTATTACCAGCTAGAATATTTGAATGCAGTTTAATCTGTGGCTTATATCCAAAAAAGATTGCTTATGATGTAGCTAATGAATGACAATTAAAGTCAGGCCATGAATTGTACTGCAGAAAACAAATTAGAACTAACTTCTATTTCTAGCTGTGTCTTGTTAGAATTACTACTAAAATTTAAGGGTGGTTGAATTAAGCATGGCAGATAATTTAATCCTTTTTTCTGTTTGTGAATGATCTGTCAGTAATGAGTGGATTTTTATTATAATAAGTTATTGTTAGTATTTATAACACAGGCTTCATCCTTTTCAGTAGGATAAATAGCTTGTAAGAAGAGATTTGAGATACCAGCTTGTTTGTAAGCCATTCTATTATCATTCACTATCTGCCTCACATGAAAGTGCTGCTGTTACGTTTTGACTGTAATACTGAAAATGGGAAAGAGTAAAGCAGAAACTTTGAGAAGTCAGAGAGAGTCAATGTAAAGAGTCCAACACTGGCAGTGCTGGTGGAGAGCCCTCCTCCCAGCTACGGCACCGTGAGATGTGGCCTTCCTTCACCACAGAGATCAGACACAACCCATCACATACCGGCACATCTGCGGTAACTACTGCGTTCAGGGTTTGCACCCCGAATACAATGTATCTGCTGAGCCAAAGTGGTATTTAAAACACATTAATTTAAATGAATGCCCCCTCATGTTGTAGAAATTATGTTGATTAAAAAAATATTCTGACTGGCATTAATCTCATGGGAATTTGGAAATTCTAGAATAAGGATTATCGGTAACCAGTTCTTACTCAGTTTATCACTTTGTAACAATCCCAGTGACAGTTACAGAAATTTTGCTTGTTAGAGGTTGTATTTAGCCCAACACACATAAAGGTTTGGAGAAGTCTAAACATCACACATTCTTCACTGGATCCCTCCCACGCCAACCGCAATAGACTTGGACTGAGTGCGTTTAGGTTTATTCCTCCCTTCAGCTAGCCAAGACCACTCTGCGGACTGCCCGACCTCCTGCGTTTTACAGGGAAGCGTTATTTGTGGGCAGGCAGGACCTGAAGGACCGCATGTGGCAACATGTTCTGCGTGTTTCCTGACTGAAATGCACATAAATCCAAACAACAGAGAATAACTTTTGTTTTTTCTTTATGAATCAAGTCCGTGAAAAGGCATTCTTTTCCATAAATTGCTTTACTCTCTTTTATAATTTCTCTTGACAATAATTCTTGGTGAGTATGCAGATAACAACAACAAGGCAAGCTTAATATTCACTCAGACTTAATCAAATAGATCATATAGTCTTCATTTTACCCATTAAAATATTTTCATTTATAAAAATTAATCTAAATATAAATATTAACACTAAAGATTGAAATCACTTGATGACAAAATAATTCTTTGTGTGCTATAACATATGCTTTTATGATTTTTTTAAAACAGTAAATTATATCTTTGCACATATTTGGCACAATAAACATTTGTAAAAATTCAAATGCCTTATAGCAGGTGGGATTTTTTTTTCTTTTTTTCTTTTTTTTGCAATGGCTACACAGGTACACATTTTTCTGTCAAAGACTGAGTATTTTAACATTGTAACACAATAATAGTTGCTTTTCATGCCTCTTATGGAAAACATCCTATTCCAAACTTTGTTTAAATCACACTAACAGAACAAAAGCCAAAGAGTTATTCTATTAAAATTAGTCATTTCTGCATTGATATTACATACACAATATTAGTTAATATTATTAGACGAATATGTAGACCAACCACCATTAATGACATTTCATAACACGCATACCTGCAAAAACCAAAACCTGGGATGTATTGTATACACACATGAGAAAAGTCAAGGGAGGAGGAGACTGAATAGCAAAAACTTACTAGGCATCCTACTCTGTTTAATCTCCTTTGCTGGATTGCATATATAAATAAAATCCATTTTTATAGGTATACATATGTTAAACAGAGTGGGCCGAATTCTGCCCTCACATCTGTGCAAACCAATTCAAGAGAACTAATGTTGTATGGGAGTAGGAGAAGGCATAATTTCACCCAGAACAAACATACTGGGTCACATTATTGGCAGATTGAAATTCATTGAGGAGATAGAGCAATGCTTTTGTATTGTACCTAGGAAGATGGCTGTATTTATTCTGACAGTTCCTTACATATAATTGGACACCAACATAGTGACAAGCTAAAATTGAAATGTGGCTGATAAATTTGTAACTGGAACTCTTTTTCCACCTTTCCCATCCAACCGATCCTTACCTGCCCCACCAAATCCCAGCCTGGTCAAGAAATTTGCCAGATTTTACTCATGTCCCTTCTCCACAGCCCCAAACTGCCAAGAGGTCTGCCCAGGTACAGGCACTTGATGGTCCTGTTTCCAGACTTGCCGAGTGCCACGGGGCTAGGTGTAGTGGTGCCGCGAGGCGGTGGGGGAAGATGGGGGCTGCTTCCCTGCCGCATGATAAAACACACAAACTCTACTAAGCAACATTCAGAGGCAGCACAGGGAAAGGACTGGCTCTCCTCATCCCCTGGTACCCATCACCCTCAGGAGAGCTCATCACCAATTCTGAAAATCAGGTTACTCTCTTCTCCCAAAAGGACTGAAAATTTGGAATAAACTATTTTGGAGTCAGTCAGAAATTTTTCAGTGTTTCCTATCTTGAAATTTCTGTATAATTTAGTAACCATCCTCAAAAAAAGACATGAGGTCAAACAGCTGTATCCTCAGGGCTCTCTAGGTAGGACTGGAAAAGGACAGAGACATCTCAATCGAGAGGGAGGTGTTCTCTGATCTAGAGCTCCTTAACGCTGAGGGGGGGAATTTGTCAGCTCATATCCCCCTTCATAGCACATTTCACATCAACCCAGTCTGCATTTGGGTACCGACTCTGCATTCAGTTTATAAGATACAGGATACACTGGCCTATCATCTCCTCTACCTTCCTCCTTTGCATTCCCTAGAGCAAAAAGCAACACAAATTGGCAAGATCCTCCCCAAAGAGGAGGAGGGGGACACTCTATAACTGAGTCTTCCCAAGGGCTTTCCAGAGTTTGGCTTACCTTTTAAAGCACTCAAAAGTGAAAAAAGAAATTTTATTAATCGCAATCCAACTCACAGTGGCTCAGTCACAGCGAGTGCACGTGACACCAGCGACAATCCCCAGCTACTCTATGTTGGCTACAGAGGAGCAGAGGAAAAGACATCCAGGCTGCATTTGCCTGAATTTGCCTCCTCCTCAGAAAAGGTAAGAAACAGCAGAGGGGAATCTCCTCCAGGTCACACCCACCCTACAATGACCAGCAAGTCTGCAGAGATCTAATCTACAATCATTTTACTTTTTCCAATCTTAAAGATTTGGTCAGACTTTATTCTGAACTATAGTGTAGTTGGGCGCTGCTAAGCAGATGCTGCTGCTGAAAATAACAAGACATGCAAAAGTGTTAGTTTTGCAACACTGTTCAGATGTGCCCAGATGCCAGGATTACAACTCAACAGACCTCTGGTTCCAACGTGCTGCTTACTATCAATTCACAGTGCAACACGACATTCATGTTCCCCTCTGCTGCCAATAGCTAGCTCTGGAGCTAGAACATCATCTCTGCCAAACGGACCCTCAGTGCACAGAGAAGTCTTTGCCTGCAAACCTCACCCTGCAAACTTCCTCAAAACTTCCACTGACTCCCGGGGATCAGAGTTAGGTACATTGGTTCTCCACGCCCACCGAGCAGCTGAAAAGCAGTGCTCACTGCACAGAGTTGTTCTTATTGCTCGATAAGACAGATGCCTACATGAATAGTAAGAGGCCAGCAAATATGGATCACAGGTCTGCTTTGTTCTTTCTTTTGTATGAAACATTGGCCTATAATTATGACTAAGCGTACAAAAACATACTGCAGTTTAAAGACGACATACTTTAGTACAATCGATGGGGAGAAAAAGTGCATCTTAAAATGTGGAGCCTTGCTTTTGAAACTCAGCATCCTTTCTAGAGTCTTGTGAGAACTTTAAGGCAGAGTTTCCATTAGCAGACCACAATGCTGAAGACTTGGACAGCTTTCTCAGTGAGGTATCCAAACGAAGCCCTGTAACTGAGGCATTGTGGGTTCTTGAGGGTCCATTTTCAGTTGGACATACACAATGGCTGTTAAGTAAAGGCACTCTAGTGTACAGCCTTAGGCAGTGTGTTATTGGCAGTAGAGATGTATTAGTTTAGTACATCACAGCAGATCCTACAGCAGGTTCCTAGAATGGGGAGGAACAGGAAAGAAAAAAAAAATTAGCAAAATAGAGTACAAGCTTCCTAAAGCTTCTGGAGAGCCAGGTTCTCCCTCTCCTCCACCTGCCGCCCCATATATCTAGCAGCAGAATGCTTTGAGAGATTCGGCTTTTTTGTTTATACCTCTACAGCTTCTCCAGAATAAATGATTCACAGTTGTATGGTGAAACCTATCTGTTCAAACCCTGCAGAGCCAATGCATGGCCTATCTACTCCTTAAATTTTACCTAGGCTTCCTTTGAACACTTCTCAAAAATTAGTGAGATTCAAGGTAAGTCTCACCTGCTCAGTTTACACTGTGCAGTTGGTACTGCAAGAGTCTTGGACAGAAGTCTGAATTGCAGGAGACTATTAATTTATTTTTTATTTTTTACATAAGGGTAATACGTTCCTGGAAACCTGGCCGCTGGGATACATTCATACAGGCTGACATTCATAAATTAGGGGTTAGACTGACAGTACATATAAACAACTTTCAGGAACACAGTGCTGCTATACTACAGTATATAGCCAGACAGCTTCCAGGACACTGGTCATATTTGTTCAGAGCTGGCTCAACAGTCAGTCTCTAATCTTTTTCTCCAAAGTATTAGGAGAAGTTTGTGAAGATGCTGAAATGTACCTCCCTACATAAATACTGCTGTATCTCTCCCTACTGCTTTTAATGGCAGTTTTAAAAACATTTGTTATGATTTTACCATTAAGTCCTTGGCAGTGCTTTTCCTCTCTTTAGCTCTTTGTGTTAGAGATCCTTGGAGCATAAAGTTTCTGTTAAATGTTCTAACAGTGGTTACTGAAGAACTATCTATTTTTTCACCTGGAAAAAATACAGAAAGGGAGATTTTTCACATCATAGATTGAAGAAAATGTAATGATACTCCTGAAGAGTCATGGCTTCTGGAGAGATAAAACTTCCCCTAGGATATGGGGAAAGCTGGATTTAATTTAAATGAAAAACAGCAGGCTGTGATACTCCCAATTTATTTTAGTTTGATGCCATGCCAATCCGTGGAGTTACACAAGAGTAACACTAGAGCAACGCAAGTTGAATCAGACCCTACAATTGCCAGAGAGAATGCACTGCAGGGTAAAAACAGAGCAAACATCAAAAAAAAAGAGCACTATATATTATAAAACCAACTCACAGCCATACCCTAACATACCAGGAGCACTGCTGAGCCAAATAATACAGACTGAATTCAGTGGGCATGTTCTTTATGAAAACCCCTATGGGTTGCAGAGAGTGGCAACTGTCTATCGCTAATTAACACAGTACAACTGCTTGGGTCTCACAATCTAACTCCAGACTCTCCAAAGCATCAGCTTAACTTTCGCAGGACAAGCATTCAGCATTTCTTGTTTGCTTTTCCCCAGCCTTCTGCTTCTGCTCCTAGTAATCTGCCACTGTCACAACCTCCACCGAAAGAGAAAGTGGGGATGCTTTTTAATGTGCCAGATGGGTATTTTATTTTATAAAAGTACAATGGGAAATGAGGAGGGTGGACACACTTAGGCTTGCTCTGTTCATTTTATAACTTAATCCTTCCACTACTTTGCTGAACCATACATTATATTGAAACGTTTAAAGAGAGACTGTGAAATAATGTACTTAACAACTTCAGTGCACCTTTTATTGGTGGAGCTGGAAGTTTTCTCCTCTGCTGTCTTGATGTGTCTATTGTATGCATCTGTAAACAACACACACACATTACTCAACTCCATTACAGAAAAAGAGGTAGGATTTCCCCGTATTTTTGAATACTACATAATGTTCTGGCACCTGGTTTGTTTGCTTTTGATCCCGTTTCCTTGTCAGGCGAACACATGGAGCCACGTTCAAGCCTGCAACAGTGAGAGCTGATATTCTGCTCTCAATATCTGAAATCTTCAAAGAAAATAAAAAAGAGAGACAGACAGATGGGGAGGGGAAAAAAGAAGTTTTAAAATTACTATAGATGCCACTACTAAAATATATCCCTTCCCCACTCAATTCCTCTTTAATAAAAAAATATAAACGGCTGATTTCTTCAGCACTTCTGACACTTTGCTTTCCTGTATTCTTTAGTCCTGATGTCAAAAGGGGTTTTATTTGTCAGTAAAGATGATCACCAATCAGACGGAGTAAAAGAACAATCTAACCTACCGTGTGACTTCAAGGAAGAAGCACTTTACTCCTTTTGAGGAAAAAAAGAAAGGAGGAAAGAAAGTCCCCACATCTGCCATCTCCCAAATACCTTTAGCTATGTAATTCCAAGCTTATTCAAGCAGGGTTGTTCAAAACCTACATTCAAAAATACCACTTGGTGGAACAGATTTGCTAATTCCCAATTATTTCCAAGTTTTCTGCACATACAAAATAGATCCTCTGTCACAAATCCAAAACTTTGATCTTAAATAATTATGCTATAATTTTGGTGTATGCGCAAATAAACACAAACATGCACAAAGGCATGCCACACTATATCAAAACACTCAATGGAAAACAAATTGCTAGGAAAAACAAAAGACCCAAGTAAATGAGCATTTTGGGAGAAAGTAGGCTGATGCTGACACCAGTGGAAACAGATGTTGCCAAAAAGGAAAGAACAGTCAGAAAAGCCAGACTTTAGCTGCACATATAACTTGACTCCTAATTTATGACACCTGAAGCTGTGCAAAAAGGCTTCAACTGAATCAGTTGTGTACCACCTTCTCTGTCATCTTCCTCTTGTATCTCAGGCCTGTCTCCTCCCTCACTCCTCACCCCCATTTACATACTTACCATAAAATACTAATTGAAATCAGTAAGATCTCCTTGACAGTTTGATAAGGCGTCTAGTTCTGCAATGCACTTCAGACATCAGGCTAGATTCTGAGATCTTTGCTCAGTCCTAAACTGAGCATGATCCCACTGAGTAAGACAAGCAGGTACTTTCCTGCTAAAAAAGCCTGGCACAAGGATGTCAGAGTGCCTCGCTTGGTGCAAACTGGTCAGTGAAGTCCTTGAGAGCGAGGGCATAGCAGTGTGTGGAGGTTGTTATGACCCTAAGGTCTGGCAACGTTGCCCCTTTCAACTTTGTGCACCACGTCAGGAAGTTCTCCTCTGAGCCTCAGACTTTCCCGGACCCACTAGAGAGACCCTGGATTGCAGCTCACATGAACAGTGTCCTTCCATTCAGGACAGGTACTCCTTAGCAGCTAAAGCCCCAGGGAGACTGGGAAGTGCTAGGTCTGTGCTTTGCTCAGTGGCTCGCTGGCCTTGGCCTTTATCAGTAGAACAATGACACCAACATTGGTTTCTTTTATAAAGTGCTCTAAAATCTGCTGATTAGAAGAACTACATAAAGCTGTATTTATTGTTGTGTCTAACAACAGCCACATGTATGACACAGAGCGCACCACATGATCCACCTGGGAGCAAGGAGCAGGTATAGTTTTAGGATTACAGTATTAGAATTGAATAGACTGTTTCATTCTCACGTCTGAAAACAAGCTTGGGGAAGAAACAAACAAATATAGTACGTAGGGCTGCGCTGAGTTACACAGCACAGTTAAGCTTTGCTCAGCTCCTGTTAGGCAGTCACATATCCTTGGATTATCAGTTCACTGCAGTACAAGAGAACATTGAAAATAAGTGTGCACAGACAAAACACAAGCGCTAGGCAAGACAGTGTGAAACCTGCAGGTAGGGAGGCAGCCACGGTCCTCACCTGAAGCTCTGCGTGATGAACCTGGGCGGCTGCTGTGGCCACCTGATCTTCCAGCTCGGCCAGCTCCGATTCTGCAGTAACACTGCTGATCTTCCGTGCTGCATCCTCCAGGCTGTTCAGGTGCCCCTCCAGACCATACACAGCGCCGGCTGTCAAGTACACCTGCAGGGCCAAGGCAGGGAGAGCTGTCAGTCAGATTTCTGCTTTGTATGCATGGAGGTTTGACCAGACTGCATCTTCCACGAGCATCTTCCACTACAATTCCAAAACAGAATTTTTCCAGATTCACCACCACCAAAAAAAAAGCTGAAAAGTTTGCTTAAGGGTTTTTTGATATTTAATTTCATAACAAAAAGTGAAAGTCTGCAAGGAGGAGCAATAGCTCACATCACATATAAATTTGTGTTTATTAAAACATGCTCTCAAGGTCCTCTGACAATCAAAATCTGTGTAGGAATAACTATACAGCAGCATATGGATACTAACATTTAATAGAGTAACTGCTTGCAAGTGTAGCACAGTGAACTCCCTCCCATCCCTCTCTCACTCAAATCTACAGCAGCCACAACCTTTCCATCTCTGGAAGCTTTGGAGTGAATCAGTGAAGGGTCCATAGACTGGACCAGATAAGAGAGAATAACACACCCCATAATTTAGAAATCTTTCCTAAAAACACACAACTCTCTCTCTTCAGTAACATTTTCACCCACCTACAATGCCTCTGATAGCTGCAGGTAGAGGGTTTGTTTCTCATATCCCAGTGTAATAATTTATGGTGCATTGTGTTCTATGGGTTTCTTTTATTTCATGAAGAAATCTAAAATACGCAGCTGGATGGAGGTCCACACTTTACAGAAGAGAGTAACTTACAAAACACTGGCCCTCAAGTGCTATGTTTAAAACCAACCCTGTGAAAATACTGCACATTCTGCCTATTTCTTAGATAGCCAAGAGACTGTTGTATGATGCTGGTAACAGGACAGTGGAAAGGAAATACAGATTCTGATTTTCCCCAGTGGCAGCCTCTCTTATTCTGGTAGCTGTAAAGACTGTGGTGCTACAAAGCTACTAAGGAATTAAATATATTCTGTGGCTAACTTCACGGTTCCAGGGGCAAGCAAACAGGATCTGAAGAAGATGCTTGAGTCTTCACTTCATGCACATTTCCCACTCAAGGCATTAGATCTGCCCATGACTCCTAGATGCTGCAGTCCTTGTAACAGTTCTTGAGATCATTTCTAGTCATGCTGTGACTTCATGGATCAAAAGCGATGGAGAACAACTAGAGTAAGATTTAACTCTTTCTTAATCACTTTTTATTATTTTTTGTTTTTATTATTTTTTCTTAATTGTTTACAAAAGATTTTTTGCTGTGCTTCAATCATTTCAGTGCATAAATTATATATATTTTTTCAAGTGCATGACTTTGCAAAGAAGCTAATGCACTACATCTAATATGAACTACCTCTCAGAAGAGGACAATCTTTAACTGCAAGGATAAAGTCCGTGAGAAATGTACCTAGAATGAATAAGTGACCTGATTTAATGTCTCTGTTGAAGTACCTGAGACACAAGTGGGCCTTATAATTAACATTCTGATTTAAATAAAAATTACTCCTTCCATTCATTTCAATGATACTTCTTTGCGGGGTCAGGGGCAGAGGTCTGAGAGGGGAAATGTTTGGGAGCAGACAAGGTTTGGAGGGGTAGGATGTGGGCTGGAAAGCAACCCAAGCAGGGCTCGGAGATCTGAGCTCAAAAAAGTGGGGGGTGAGAGAACCCTGGGAATCGCGGGGCAGGTGGGAGGTCTCTGGAGGACAGGCCCTGTGCCAGGAGGGCTTGCCATTGCCACAAGGTATCTCCCAAAAGGCCCCTAGCCTGGGGCTGTTGTGGGAGGGGATTTCTGCGACACAGACTGGTTTTAGCCAGGAAAAAGAGATTCCGGTTTGGAAAATTTTCAGGGGGCTAAAGGAGAACAGGATCTATTTTCGTGAATTGATCAGGATGTTATAATGGGACAGCCTGGATTCCTATGAGATCTTTAAAAGCTCCTAATGAAGGGAAAATCATCAAAATATAATCAGTTAAATGTGGAGAGACGAGAAAATCAAAAGTTACAAGTACACTGACTCCATTAAGTGGATGCATAAAAACTCCCAGTGAACAGTGACTTCTCTCAGTGATTCAGCATTAGATCTTCCCTTCTGATGACAGGTACTCCTGTGAAAGGATGGAAGATGTGAACATGGCCAAATGAATGTTTGTGTAATTCTACTTCTCCAGTCTGCTCTTTTTAAGAGGACAGCAGAGCGCTCTGGGTCCTGGGATGCCCAGCGCAGTATGGGCACATTGGGGAAGCGTGGGTGGAGGAAGAGCTCCTCTTTCTTGTCTAGGTGACTCAAGACCTGCTCTCTCTGCTTGTCCTTGCAATAATAAGGCTGTGCTGAGACTTGGAGATGTGTAGCTTCAACAAGGCATGGTGCAGCTGCAAAACTATTGAGATCCTAGGGGATTAAGTTAATTTTTAAGAGAGGGATTCTAAAATTACATATGAAACCAAACACATCCATCTCCTCTTTCCCCAAATGTTTTGAAGTACACATCTAAAGAAAAGGGATGAGCACTCCTTTAAAATAAGTATTCTTTGCTCTGTTTATGTATTTATTTTATTTAAATAACACAAAGTTAATTCTGAACATCCACTGATGCTGCCTAAACACCCTCCCGTTTCAGTCGCGCGCACACACACACACACTCGACAATTTCACACACTGAGTCACGTTCTTACGTTTTCTTCCAGTGTGGTGAGCTGCTCGTCGAGTCTGGCGGGGTCGGTCCCTAACGGGAATGTCCCCGTCCCGCTGTCGTGGAGGTCAGCTGGGAAATCACAGGGACCTGTGGACTCTGCTATCAGTTCCTCAGTGGCATTGATGACTTTTAGGACCTCTGTAGATATGTTGCAGAGAGAGACAGCAGAGTACTTCTGTTTTGTTACGAGAGTAGACAGGGAAAACAACAGCATTAAGTTAGCACAGGGGGGCAATATGCAAAATACCTTGCTTGTAGCTGTAGCTTTTAAACACGCTAAAACAGTACACCTAGCTAGCTGCCATGAATGGACACAAGAACTCTGTAACGAAAAGTGGCTGTGTTGGAATCTACTTCCCCTTTCCTGTCCTTTTTCCCATATGCACACTGATACAGCACCCAAAATAACATACACACACAGATCTCCCACAACACAATTTCTAGCAGACGGCTGAAATGATCAGGTTCAAATCTTATCCCAAATGAGCACAGACATACCCAGCTTTAAAATCAAAGTCAGCTAGATTTGTCTATTTTTGAAAAAGCATTTAAAACAGATTTTTAAAACACAATCTTCTTTTTTTTTGCATGGGCAGACAGATGTGGAACCATCCATCTCCGTATCTAGAGAAGCTACCAGATGGCAGCCACAGAAAAGAGAAAGCAATCTTCAGCAGCCCTATGAGAAGAGTAGTTTACAAAGATGCTTGCTATGAATTGACAGTCCCAAAAAAGAAAGGGCTATCATTTGTATTCTGAATGTTTTTGAATTTCAATTCAACATTTTAAAAATATTTATTAAATAAATTATTTCAAATAGCAAGGAAAAGCATGCAGCTTTATCCAGCCCTTCTCCCCAACCCTTTTTAACTCTAAATCTTATCAGTGTTCCTGATCTGTAAATTTTTATCAGTGGTCCTGATTCTGATGATTCTTACAAAGGCTTTAGGCTTCAGGACAACTGCTCTGCCAGCAATAAAATTTCATCTGAGGTACCCTCAGGCATCACATTCAACATCCAAACTAGACAGCTTGGAGATTGATCCCAAACTAGTTAAGTCAATAGAAATACTGTCACTGAATTCATGTGGAATATCTTCAATGCTGCTTTGCCTATAAGGAAGTGATGGAAAGCTCAAATATAAATTTAATTAATTCCCCAACCTGCAAATACTTATGCATGTGAATTAGGGGCCTATGCATGGGTAAATTTTTCCACAAACAAAATATCTGCAGAATCAAAACTGAGGAAACAGACAGTCTCTGGATTCTATACAGTAAATTTTGTAGTAAGGAAAAGTGTAACTGGCTAAAAATGTCTTTAAGAACAAAAGCCTATTATTTTAAAACTACATTAATCAATATGTCAGCTGGTCTACTTATAGTGGATATAGCAGAAATAAAGTTCCTTTGTTTCACAAAAACTCTAGTGGCTTTACCTGGAAAACCTCTTTTATCATATCTTTCCTGTATTTATCTGTTCATTTATATGATAGATAAGACTTTTACTGAAAAACTGCACTTCTTTGGCAGTGTGTGCTGAACAGTTGTAAACCGATACACGAAGGCATCTTATAGCACTGTTATTCCTTTGAATTACAAGAAATAATTAGATACATGAGATTAAAGAGAATGATAACAAAGCAAGTATAGTATGCTACAGCACACAGATCTTTAGCTTGTTACAAAAGCCAAATCAGTCCTGAGCAAGTAAGCATAGGACTCTGTTACCAAGAACAAATACTTGAACCCCATAAATAGCCTACTGTTTTTTCCATTTATTTTCACAAGTGCCAATTAGGTTAAAAACAGATCAATAATTTTATAGGATGGAGGCAGAAATCAATGTTACTTTGTTTTATTATTTGCTTTTACAAGTACCTATTTCTTATTCAGTTCTATGAGTAGTGACCAAAAAAGGATAGAGGCCAGACACTACATTGTTTTCATCATCTTTACTGATATATGTTCTGCATTTTAAGGAATTGTAGCCTGAATTTCGTGTTATTTCTTAAAAATTTGTATCCTTTAATGCTAATAACAGATTTCTAAAAAGGATTAACTTAAATTAGAAAAAGGTGCTCTTATCCCAGAATATGAGAATTCATATTGGCATTTATTACAGAACAGTTATCACAGAACAGGTTTTTCTTTTTCCTGGTAAAGTGTTCTGTGATAGGAAGCTTTATGAAATCAAAATTTCAAGGAAAATACTGTACCTCCTCAACATGTACCTGATTGGGGGGGGGGGGGGGGGGAAGAAGTTCAACAGGCAAGAAATACGATTTTTAGGATCTTCTAGAATTCTGACATAAGTCCTTAGTGGCAGATATTTGACTTTTAAAACCACGGATTCGCTTCACCCTGAATGTAGTACAAGGCAGCTAGATGAATGTTCATAAAGCATCTGCATCAATGAATGTATCTTGATCCTGGCCTGTTGGTATCTTTTCCTTGGATCAGAGTATACCTGAAAAGTAGACCTCCCCAAACTTAAGAGTAAAAGCAATATTTCAAAGGATTTAAATTTAAACTTTGTGAAAGCTTCCTGCTAAGGATATTTGGCACTTGGCTTTGCCCTGGCCTGTGTTTTACAGAGAAGCAAGAAGACATTAACGTCTGCCAAAGGGAGGCACAAAAACAACACGCGGGGAGTCTGGGGGTTCTTAAATTGGGTAAAATTGTCTACTCAATTAATGGTTTTGCATATATTTCTATCTGTTCTTTAGCAACTGTTAAAAGCTGTTCAAACAGCTCATGTTCCCGAAACATGTTCCGGTTTGCAAACTGAGTGGGGTGGAAAAATAATACTGGAGAAATAATTATTTAACATGTGTGAGAAAAAAACCTGTCCTGAAGTTTTTGTATGACAAGTACTTGTTCTGTGTTCATGGTGGGCCCCTAGGGCTTTTCCCCCAGCAGCTGCCAGAAAGAGGTGTTATCAGAGAGCCAAGCCACGCTAGGCATAAAGGGAAGATCCTGTGTGTGAATTCCTATCGGACATGGGGAGAGTGACCCCTAACCAGCCGTTTACACGGGTCCCAGAGCTGCAAACCTCAATGTGCAGAACAACAGTGTTTATGGCAGAGCCACAAGATCAATCTCCTTAAACGAACCAGCAAAAGAAAGAAGCAGACTAAAAGCTTCCCACAGCCCTCTCCCCTCCCCGCAACCACCCACGTCACACTTAGAAGTTATGAGGTTCTCTAAAAATTGCCTAAAATTCAGACACACGCACACCAAAATCATGCTGGTAGGTGGACATTTCAGATTGCTATAAAGGGCCCTCGGCTGTCTCATTTATCCTGCCCTTGCAGGAAAGGTCACTGTTAACACCTACAAGGGATTCAAAGAGACAGCTCTAATGCCTTGATGAAGTCTCACCCTCTGTCTTGCCAAGCAGTCAAAGAACTAATAAGGATGTGATTGACACACAAAGCAATCTCTATAACAAACATCTAGCGCAGTATAACTAAGCATAACCATTCTTCTGGAAACACTGGGATGCATCCTGATTTCAGTGATGCTAACGTACATCTGGCTTACCACCACCTGTCTCAAATGAAATCAGTGCAGCTGCTCCAAATCTGAATGTTTGCACTGGTTATTAGAATCTATTTCCCTACTGAATCTGAGACTAAGCGTTTAATGGAATAAGGAAAACATACTTTTTATGATAATTAGTGCTCATGCTTACAAAGACATTAAAGACACAAACAAAAGGGCATGCTCAATTTCTTGAGTTCTTTGTGGAAGAGTTTTAAAACTAATGAAAATATACATATACTGATATGCGTGCATGTATGTGTATATACAGAATATGATAAACACAGCATGTTGTGAGACATCTTTCCTGTCATTTCTATGTGTGTTTGGACTGACAAAGGATTCCTGTTTTGCTGAAGATAACATTTCAGTGGTCTAAGCTAGCTCTTAATGAACTTCAGCCATTTCCCTTCTCTTGAGCTGCCGCAGCTGGTATTTCTTTCGTTTTTATTAAGGGTGATACACTGAGACTGCTTTGTAGAACAGTATTTGCATCCTTGCACAAAAGCTAATGAGTAACAGAAATAAAGCAGGATGAGAAAACTGAAGCAACACAAGTGATCGGACTGCTGAGAGTGGGTGAGCAACATGTCCTTCTATGTATCCCAGCAGCCCACAACATCTCTGCATCAAGTTTCTGCTCATGAACATCATTTACTTTATGATGAATGTTCTTAATGCAGTTAAGTGACCCCAGAAGTCTTCTCCATCACTTGCACTATTTTTTTCTCCACATTTTACTCAGCCATTAGTATCTTCCCTTTTTGCTACCATAATATTATGCTATCATTAGGATCTATTAAACTGGCACTGGAGGCAGTGGCATGCTGTTCAATAGAGAACAGGTCACATCAATAGTCAGATCAAGAATTAGAGCAAGGGAAGTTTGCATCACTAGCAGCCCTGACAGCATTGACGTGTCCTTGATCACTTGTAGTACAATCGTTACTTGCTCCATTCTCAAGGCGCTGTATCATGCTCCCGGTGGCGTGCAGGTTTCTCAATCAATATCCCTCATCCTCTTCTTGTGGGGGCTTAGGGGAGGTTGGGGAGAAGTTTCTCTTTGCTTCTGGTTGATTCATCTTTTCAGAGTAACTGGACTGAATCCAGACTTGACGAAAACAACAGAAACCAAAACTGCTCTCCCACCACACAAACTTTGCACTGGACAGCTTTGAGAAGGCCCTGAAAAACCTATCAAAACTCCCTCTTCCGCACAGGTAAGCAAGATCTTGGCCACTGGCCAATTCACACTGTGGGACAAACAGAGCCATCAATGAAGAACCACCAACAGCAGTCTTCACTCTAGTCTTCGCATGACCTAAAACTGAGCCCTAACTGCTCTATACCACAGACACTGGGAAAGAAAGTTAACATTTGCCTTGATATCTGATGAAAGACAAGTCTACTCCGATAAACCATGGCACTGAGGAAGGACTCTACTGTGCAAGCTTGAGACTTGCCTTAAACATCAGTATCTTCATCTATGGGTGCTTGCTTAGAGAAAGCAAGCTATTGGCTTACAGAGTGAGCTCTTCTATAGATGTTGTCCGAAGTATGACATGGAGAGATGTAGTCTCTCTTTTCAATTATGCTAGATATTTCTCAACATTAGATTTTAACTAATGAATGCAATCCACTGTTCTAATGTAATTATAGATATTATCACTAATTATTTGTAACACTTGGTTTCTACAGACAAGTTTCCTACAATTATGAGGAAGGACTTTATTCTTTCAAGAGATGAAATAATATGGTCCAAGTTGGAAATGGAAATATTTCTTAAGTCTCAAAATCCACATGAGATTCTATAAATATATCTGTAATGGACATAGGCTTATGACATTGCACAAATAGAAAAATATTTTTTAAAAGATCATCCTTAAAGAAAACTAAGATCTAACAAGTGATTAAAATACAAACGATAAAACTTGACTCTGAGAGTAAGGAAGAAAAATAAAGCTGAGAGGGGGATTGTTTTCTTGAACTAATCACCAACCATTGACGCAAAAAAGTGGTTCTATTTTATGACTGAGAGAATCATACAAAATTAATTTGCTTACTCTTATATGAGAGATGTTAAAAATTTTAAAATACAAGGATGTTAAAAATTGTAAAATACAAGGTAAGCATTATCTGCTTGTGATGATTATTGAAAGCAGCCAAGAGAATGTGACCTGATATTTCCAAGAAAATACTCTGAGTTTGGGAACTCTGCTTGGGAAATGGGGAAACCTCAACATCACTTTATAGCATCTCTTACTATGTAAGAGATGTAAGAAAACACAAGACAAAATAAAGTGCTCTCACCTGCTGCAATACAGTAGATAAAAACTGCAGCTTTAAATGAAGATCAAAAGCCTTTTGTTTTTCCTAGATAGTGGGAAAGCAGTTAAATAGAAAGGCAGAAAAGATATGTTAACATCTACACAGGTTAACATTTATATAGGTTCAGACTTAGAATTTGGGGATGAACAGCAAGGATAAAGAAGCTCATAAAGTTTTGATATTACACACATTACTAAAATATTTAAAATAAAACAATGCCTAAGTGATTTTTGTTTGTGGGATTTAAAATAACAAATCTCATTAAAACAGACACTGCAAAATGACACGATATTTTTATGAAATGAAACAAATGAGAAATAATGATTTCCATCATCCCAAAACAAAGTGGCACTAGCAGTAGAAGTAGACTTCTGCAGCAGTGTGAAGAAAAAGAAGAGCCTGCTGTAGCTACAATTTTTCCCTCTACATGATTGCATTTTGGATACTGCATGTTTCCAGTCACAAAAGGGTCAGTACCTCACTTGTGCCACAGTCAGATGCTCATGTCAGAAACAGCTGGGCTGACTTAACATGTCTTGTGCCAAATCACTTCCTACTGTTTGCTGTCATCTCTCTCCTAGAGTTCACTGCTCCAAAAGGAACAAGTGAAACCCTTCATATTACCACTCTCCAGTGCCAAGTCAGCAGGCTTACCTTAATCCCTCTAATTTATTTAAGTCTATTTAAACTAAACTGACTGGTTTTGCCCTGAAGTAATGACACACCACAGTTACCCTGTTGGCTGTGCTGTGACAGAAGTAACATCCAGCTGAGAAGCAGCACTTTCTTGAAGCTCTTCCAGCTAGATCTGAAAGAGCTCATGTGTCACTGCCAAGTCTCTGGGCTGCTCATAAAAAAAAGACAAGATAATAACAACTTTTTTGTTACAGTCTCTATTTTCTTCCATTTTGTTTCAGCAGCATACACTATTATTTTTTGATTTTCTGCAACTGTATCTGTAAAATGGCTTTTACATTTACTTGCTAAGTAAATAAATCTTTGGTAAGAAGACAACTAAATGAGATTCCCATTTCATGCATGCTGGACAGGGTTGGCTTGGGCATGCATGGACTTGAGTATCGTATCTCAGATTAAATCTGAGTCTTGTTTACAAAGGTGTTGCATTCCCTATGTGAAGCCAGCTGAATATCTCACATTTTCTGCACCTTTCCAGGTGGATGCAGTGGGGGTTTGATCCAGTTGCTTAAACATAGACAGATGAGGTGCAGTTTGAAACAGCTCAAAGTATCTGAGGACTTCCAAACAGGGCTGTCATATATAACATGGGACCTGGGAGATATATGTTTCCTTCGGACCAGCAGCTTAAGGCCATGTGCGATACCCTAGGATATCTCAGACAGACTAGGCAGCCATACTTATGCAATGCTATTGAGCCCCAAAGGTATCAGAATTGGAGGAACACAAACATCATTGCTCATTTTTAAAAATAACTTTTTTTTTAATTTTTATGGTCTTAAAGCAACTGGATTTCTTGAAACCAAAGATTCGTATTTTGGCAAAATAAACCCAGGGCCAACTTAATTCTCCATAGTAAATACTAATAAATAATAGTAAATACTTGAGGGAAATCTATTGAATGGGATTTGTGTCCAGCAATTACTTAACTCTCAGTTTAAAACTGAACACATGCTTGAATGCTTGGCTGAATTGACAATATAAACTTTGGATCCATTAGCCCAGTATGAAGAATTAAATTTCATGCCTCTTTTAGAAAAACAAGCCATTGTTTCACCATCCTTGACCAAAATCCCTTTCCCCTATTGTCATTCAGTATCCTGTGGATAGATTAGCTGCAGTTCTTAAACGTTAAGGATCGTATTTTACAATGCTGCATATGTTCAGTTTTCAATTCTGAACTTCAGAAGGCTACCTAGATAATTAACATCTTAATAACAAAAGCCATGGCCTACCAAAATTCAAGAATGAGTGTCTTGCATATAAAAATGTGAAACAACATATATATACACATACACAAATATATCTTCTGAGTTTTGTCAGCCCAGGAAGATATGTCATTGTATTACACAGTTCAGTTTTCTTAGGATAACAGTAGCAATGTAAAAGGCTACTATACTATATAAAATCTCCTTGTTTAAGTGAGCTACGGGGTTCTAGCCCATTCGGGAACTTTTATTTAGTCATTTATGAGGCTTGCAGGCCTACAAAGCTGGATAGCATTTTGCTATAAAACCCTGCCCAGATGAACAAACCAACCAAAATTTTCAGGAGTTCCTCAGCAACATTTTCAGCTCAGGAAGTTGCAAGATAACAGTCAACAGAAACTACTACACCTTCTTGTGAGGACAGAGTATGCACTGGTACAAACTATTAACAGTTCATTAATAAACTATTAAGTAAAACGCAGTCAACAGGAGACATAAGCTCTCTCTCCTTGTAATGTTGCTGTTACAACACTGCAGCCATCCATACTGTGATGCTTTAACAGGTCTGTGAAACACAGGAGGGATCACCACCCTATGGATGTTCACTGCCATCAAGTAGCTTCGGACATCTACTTAATGGGCCATCTGCCTAAAAAGTAGAAAATAAGACTGAAACTGAGTGAAGCCACTCACTCACATTCACAAGAACAAATGTCTCCTGTTCCACAGCCTCTGGGTCCCTGGAAGAAGGAGCTATTCTTCAGCTACATAAAGGCCATAAGTGTATTTCTCTCCGGCAACCAAGTCCCATAAGCCCCCCCTTGCCTAATCATCCCTGATGGGCCCTAGCCACCATCTCCGTGACCAGCCGCCAGCACGGCCACCAACAAGCATGCCACACCAGGGAGCTGGCTAACTCTTCTGCTGAGGAAAAATGCACCCACACCCAGAGCTACAGGCTATTTCTCTCACTAAGGAGAGGTTCCAGTTAGATTTTCTAACAAATTTCAATCTCATCATACTGGTAGCCGAAATGTGCTGCTTTACCTGGTGAAAAATGGAGTAGTGAGTAAGATGTACTCTCTCAAAATAAAGAATACAGGCCTCTGGTGCAAATAAATACACATGAAGATGATACTGGTAGTTCACATTTGCCCCAAAACAAAGGTTTATAAAACCTAAGATGAGTAAAATGTTTCCAGAAAATGAAGGCATAAATATTTTATAGAATAATAGTATTCACACTATCAGGGGACTTGGATGTTTCACATAGGGAAGAGGACCTCACTGTGCTACTTAACAGACTTGCTTACAGGTTGTCATCCAGAAATTCATGTAATAAGACCAATAGAAAACTGAAGGATTTAAACATAGTATGACTAAGCCTGGGTTGTAAGATTTTCTGAACAGAGGTTCATGCATAAAAGGATTAAAGGAAATTCCTTAAGCAGACAGCAAGTCGAACACTGAGCATCAAGACAATGCAAAGAGGAGAGAAAATGAATGTTACTAGTGAAGTTTAACTCATTTGCTCATTTTCTTATCTTAAACAAAAAGCACAAAAATAGAAGCAAAAAGAGAAATGCAGGTAAAGCTTTAAAAATTATTTCTGTTTTCATGCTACATGGGTCAATTTAAAAAAAAGAATAGCCTCTGCAATTTTTGCAGATAACAATATCTCTATAATGTAGTTTATGATAAAGTGTTCACAATGATAGATTGTATTCAAACTGCCACATTTACTTAGATGCCACTGAAATTGCTTTCTAGAAAGTATTTCTGGAGTCTACTGTGAAATATAGTCCTAGCCTATTCATCTTCACAAAAATATTAAAGGAGACAAAGAGAAAAGAGAGCAAGAGCTAAATATATCCCATTTATCATGCTTGGCACTCTTATTATCGTTAAGAAACTCTCCAAGGGATTTACATTTTTCTTTTTTATTTAAGTATTTGGTTAGAGTTTTAGTGGAAAAAAATGGGGGAAAAATGTAAGGCTTAAGAACTGTGCAGATCACTGTGCTTAAAGTGAAAACCTACAAGATGTTTCACTATCACAAAAGTCGCACAATGTGATCATGGTTTGTTCACAGCAGAAACCTCGAGGGTCCAAGGCTAACTCCAGCCTCAACACACAGCTCTCTGTGGCCTTTCATGACACAGCAGAGACAGGTAGGCTTCTCAGGGAACTGCACACCCCTGAAAGACCATGAACTACTTCTGTAGCTTAATAAACACGAAAGATTTTCTATAAAACCAAGCCTGCTGTAAGCTTACATTCATTTGAGAGAGCTGCAAACCTCCATAAGACCATTTTAGGTGACCACAAACTTAGAAATGTCAAAAATGACTGCACTGAAGTCCTCAGGGTATTTAAGTCTAAGACACAAAATTAACCTGTGTTAATTAATACCCACCTAAATCTTCAGTAACCCACATAAAATGAATAACAAATTCAAAGATCAGCATTTTCAAATTTGTACCTTAAAGCTAGGCATATAACTATAAAGCTCAGCTTGAGGAGAAAAGAACTGAGAACACATAAATGCCCCACTTGAGCTAATTCTCCACTGAATACTTGGGGTGCGCCAATTCCTGCAGTGGATATAAATCTTAAAACAGCTAATGCCCCTTTTCAAGCACGAGCTCAACATGGGATTATATGAGATTCCCAGCTTCTATAAAAGAAAGGAGTCCAGACTTTGAAAGGTATAGACATGTCAGATTTTCATAAGCACTAGGTACCTAATTTCCAAGAAGATAGATGTTACTGGAAATCTTATCCTATGGCCAAGTGTACTGTAATTAGAAATTCCCAGTGACTTGAAGTTACTTATGTGTTCCAGAATAAAGCTTGAAAATAGGAGCACTAAAAGTTAGGGGGGAAAAAAAAGCAGCAAATAAAACTCATCAAGTGTACATCACTAAGCATACATATTGACTCTTAAGATAACCACTTGATTTTTGAGGACCTGATTCTTCCCTTCTGGGAAGCTGGGACTAGCAATACTGAGGATATTTTTAGCACACATTCCCTTTCCTGATTTGTCTTTGTGAAATAAAGTTTCTGAAAGAGCCCACTGTTAAAGTAAAGATGACTAAAATACAGTGTCTGATCTACTTTCAGAAGCTCAAAGCAGACTGTAGACACCTGAACTCTCATTCTAGTTCCCCAGAATTAGTGCTTGTGTATGCTCAATGTGAAACTTGATGCCCGGGTCAGAACTCTGGGTCTCTAGCTGAGAATGTTAAGTGCTAATATGAAAGATCAGTAATTCCCTAAACATGTATTCTTCAAAAAATGAGACATCTTAAAGAGGCATCAAATTGGGACATCCAGTTTTTGAGGCATCTGAAATCACCTGTTTCCTGAAAATACTGTTTTCTGTACTTATATCCATTGAGACACTTCATCTACTAATTTTAAAGTTATTGCATATGTTTTATGCATTTAGATAGCTCTTCATATTTTAGGTTACCGAAGCCACAACTGGCAACATACACTGTCATCTTCAGTATCTCATTGTAAGATGTTGGTCAGCCACCTTACCAAAGAGAAGCCACACGTCAGAAGATTTTAAATTGCTTTTAAGGACAACTGTCGAGAATAAGAATGAAAGTACACTGCTTGTTTCTCTATAGCTTGAACAAGTTCCACCATCAATTCCTCTGAAGCATGACCATGAATAGCATTGGGATATTTTGGTTTCTTTACTACAGACAGAAAGAATAAATACTGCAGCCACGAATGACTAAGACTCTTTTTTCCAACCAAGAACAATAAAGAATTAAGAACTCCGGGCATTTGCTTTTTTCTGGACAGGATATGTGTTTTATTTTTTTAAGCAGACAATCAATACTACTTTGTAGACTCATGAAAATGAATAAATACAACACAAACTACAGATTTGTCCCAATGGGTGGGAAATAATTCTGCATTTCGCATGTCTGGCACAATTCTTTTGAGAACATGATTCTGAGTGGCCTCCGGTCAGTCTATTCCTGGCACCTTTCTCAGGCACTTATCAAATGTCTGAAGCCTGGCTGTACGACAGGAAAATCTCACCTACCTAATATAACTGCTCAGCCCTAATACTGTCACCAGAGAGAGGTAGGAGTTTCCAAAGACCTGTGGAAGGAGAGCCAATCTGCTTATTTAAGTTTCCAAAGACCTGTGGAAGGAGAGCCAATCTGCTTATTTAAGCATTTCTTCTTTTCCACTGATTACACAATTGGGGAATTTCATCAAGTAGTTTTAAGCCAAAGATCTATCACCTCCATTCAGAAAAAGGGGAACCAGTTGGAAACATAAGAACAAGGAAGGAAGACAAAACAACAGCTACGTTAGTGTAACCATCTGCAGGTAAGAATACATATGAGCAAGGGGAGGGAGGTTTGAGGATACCCCTAGGAGGAGGTGGTTTGAAGCCATGTCCTCAGACTGTCTTAAGTAAGGGCACTCTCCATCCTTCCTGTAGAAAATGGGACATTCACCTTGGGCAGCAAAGTCAATTGGGTTTGGGTCCTTGCTTCCAGGAGGATTTCTGTCTCAGTAAGTGACAGTCTAATACAAGTTGTGCACACACATGACCAGTGCTGCCCCTTGCTAGTCAAGCACCCTTATCCTTCAGATCCACTTAGGCTTATTCTTGTCTGCTGTGTGCCTTGATTCACCTCTTGGTGTCTTGACTGCACAGCGGCTCTGCTTTGATGGGGAGTGTGGACAACACTCTAATGGGAAATCTGTTCTTCATCATTTGATGAAGAATATAAATGAATATAAAGAACTACTATACCAGAAGGTGGAAGCAGGATCAGTTGATCTAGGTCTATAGAGACACTGTCCAAGTGTGCAGGAACAGGGTCAGGAAAGCCAAAGCCCACCACAAGTGGAGTCTGATGAGGGAAGTGACGGGCAACAAGAAGGGCTTCTATAGGTGCATCATCAGCAAAAGGAAGGTGAGGGAAGACGTGGGCCCACTGCTGAATGGGGCAAGAGTAACACAGGACATGGGAAAGGCCAAGGTACTCAATGTCTTCTTCGCCTCAGTTTAGTGGCAAGATCGGCCCTTGGGAATCCCAGGCCTTTGAGACCAACAGCAAAGTCTGGAGCAATGAAGACAGACCCTCAACAGTGGAGGATCAGGTTAGAGAACATTTAAACAAAGTAGACACACATAAGTCCATGGAATCTAATGGGATGCACCCATGAGTGCTGAGGGAGCTGGCTGGTATCATTGTGAGGCCCTCTCGATTATCTTTGAAAGGTCATGGCAATTAGAGGGAAGTTCTTGAGGACTGGAAGAAAGCAAATGTCGCTCCTCTCTTCAAGAAGGGCAAGAAAGAAAATCCAGGAAACTACAAGCCAGTCAGCCTCACCTTAATTCTTGGGAAGTTGATGGAGCAAATCCCCCCAGAAGCCCTTTCCAAACATATTAAGGACAAGAAGGTGATCGGGTGTAGTCAGCGAGGGTTTACAAAGTGGAAATCATGCCTGACCAACCTGATAGCCTCCTATGATGAAATGACTACCTCAGCGGGCAAAAGGAAAGAAGCAAATGCCATTTATTTTGACTTCAACGAGGCTTTCGACACTGTTTCCCATAATATCCTTATAAACAAACTGAGGAAGTATGGACTAGATAAGTGGACAGTGAGGTAAACTGAAAACTGGCTCAACTGCTGGGCTCAAATGGCTGTGATCAGCAGCACAATGTCCAGCTGGACACCAGTCACTAGTGTCCCCCAGGGCTCAACACTGACCAATACTGTTTAACATCTTTATTAATGATCTGGATGATGGGACAGAGTGCACCCTCAGCAAGTTTGCAAACAATAGAGAACTGGGAGGAGTGACTGATACACCAGATGGGTGTGCTGCCATGGGCCAACAGAAATCTCATGAAGTTCAACAAAGGAAAGTGCAAAGTCCTACACCTGGGCAGGAATAACCCCATGCACCAGTACAGGCTGGAGGCTGAGCTGCTGGAAAAAGAGCTTGGCAGAAAAGGACCTAGGGGTCTTGGTGGCCAGTAAATTCTACATGACCAGCAATGAACCCTTATGGTTAAGAAGGCTAACAGCCTCCTGGTCTGCATCAGGAAGAGCACTCCTAGCAGGTCAAGGGAGGGGATCCCTCCTCTCTATTCAACACTGGTGAGACTACATCAGAAGTGCTGTGCCCAGTTCTGGACTCCCTGGTACAAGAAAGATGTGGACATACTGAAGCCAGTCCAGCAAAGGGCCACAGTGATGATTAACGAATTGGAGTGTCTATCTCATGATGAGAGGCTGAGAGTGCTACAATTGTTTAGCCTGGAGAAAAGGCAGCTCAGGGGGATCTTTTCAATGTCTATAAATATCTGATGCGGGGGAGAGTAAAGATGTCAGAGCTGGAGTCTTCTCTGTGGTGCCCAGTGAAAGGATAAGAAACAATGTGCACAAAGTGAAATACAGGAAATTCCATCTAAACATAAGAAAAAGTCTTTTCACTGTGAGGGTCACATAACAGGTTTTCATGAGCTAAGTTCACTGCTTTTGAGGAGGTTCTGGAGGCTCACAGAAAGGAAAACACAGGTTAATTGAAGTTTTACTCATGCAAGGGTGGCAGGCTCAGACCTAGTGTAAAGGACCTCATTTTTATTAAGCAACTATGTTTTATTTTCCAATCAAAAGTTTCTCTTTCTGGATTCTAGCTTTTACAGTGCTGACCCCACTCTTTTTTAATGACTACTTACCTTCTTTAACTCCTCGTGAATACTTTTGCCATTTTCATCTGAGGACAAACTCTCCTTCTGGTTCTCAGGATCTGTTTTAGGTTCTGACTCTTGTTCTTCACCAGAAGAGGTTTCCTTGTCACTCATTTTAGCAGCAAGCTGAAATAACCTGGATTTAAGCTCCTCTTCCATAGGGTCAGGCTTGATTTTATGATGCTGATCCTCACTGCTTATATCTGTTTCTGATAAGTCATCAAAATCCTGCACAGAAATTAGAAGAACTTATAATTACTGTATAGGTACAGAAAGGAAAGCAAAGAGCTTCCTAGAAAAGTATAGGTATGATTACTCTGCAGAGAATCTAGAAAGACACCACACTGTAAGCATGTCAACAAAAACAATCATGTCTTTGCAGAAGGCGGCCAGTAAACCCATACCTGCTGGATAATATTTATCATTTCTAGTTACTTTCACATTATGTAAAAAGGAAGTATCAAAATCATTATGTATCTGTGTGAAGCTAATAAAACAAAAGCCTAAATGGCATTTCTCATTACCAACACTGCATAGTCATCACTCTCAGTCGTGCACCAGAAAAAGAAACTAAAGTGTGGGAATGAAATAGCTTACCCATGGTGACCTGGCAGTTGTGCCCAACTTGCAGTTAAAAGCCATGCTCAAGTTCCCTGGTTGCTGGTCTTGAGCATTACCAGTGTTTTTCTTAAGGATTACTGGAAACTAGTCCAAAATGTCCACCTTATTAAGTGGACAAAAATGTCACACTTATTAAGTGCCTGTGCTTACCATTTTCAGTTTTCCCAGTGGATGTTTGCATAGCTGGATCCACTATGGTTACAATTATTGTCTAGATGCCTCCTTGAAACAAGTGCAGTCTTTAGGAGCACCTTCTTTTCTTACTTTTCAATCCTTAAAGGCAGGAAGTACTCAGAGTCTCATTTAACTATGGCGTTATAGGAAAAAGGAAAGGGTTATAGGAAAGGGTTTTACAGACCCAACCATGACAAGTCCCCTAGTTTGGAGACCAAACAGAAGAAAAAGCCAAATCCTTTCACAAGTCTGTTTGGTAGGTTGCCTGCCCAGCACTTAATGTGGAAAGAGGCTTTTTTTTTCAGCCCTCCCAGGAAATCTGAAAATATCAGATGGTTATACCAAAAACTAATGTCCAGATACATACCAACTTATTTTCTGGAGCTGTGCTGTCCACTTAGTACCCAATTTCCCTTGATTTCCTCTACAGTCAGTGGAGAGAGATAGGCATCTCCTTGAACAACCCAGTCCACCTATGGTGTTAACTGCTCCCTGGAAATGCTCTTCTCTCCCTGCCGACTGCTAAGAGAGAGCTTAGAATAATAAGGCACTTTGCTGCTTCAGTCAAGTGCATAAAGTAAGGTGCAATTAGGCTAGTTTTAAAGCAAAGAATTCTTTGAAACAGAACATAATTATGCAAAAACACCCAGGAGGAGGATGTAAAGAATCCAGTCTGGAGCCCAGAAGTAGTAATCACACTGCAGTAGGTCTAAGGAGAGGATTTGGAGCAATTCTTTGATAAGAAATAATTCTTACTTGTCTTACGCTCTCCTACGATGACAGGACCAGACACTGCTGGAGAGACTGAAAGCTGTGTTTTCTCTACCATTCTTTTGGAAACATATAAACAGCAGATTTGCTTTGTACGGCTACTTTGTCTGCAATCTCAGAATCAGTATTTACGGATGGACCAATTACCTCCAATTCTTATAGCAACTGGTAACCCTGACAATTTCCTCATAAATGTTGCCCATCAAGCTGCTCTTAATGGACTGACACATCATATTCTTAATGTCAATTTTCACTGATCATACAGTAAACTGTACTGTATTCTCCAGCACTCTCACAGCGATCTGGACAATTTTTGTCTGCAGTCACCTGTGAATCAATTACACAAATAAATTATTACTTTATACTTCACTTTCAGGATACTGAAGGCCCTTTTAGAAAAACAGGGTTTGAAAGTATATGATTAACTAGAATAAAAGGGGAGCCACAGGCTTATATTGAAATTTAAATTTTTCCCAAACAGAAAGCTTTTGCAGAATAAAAAGCCCTGTCACATCAACTTCCAAACTGTTCTGAATAAGATCAAGATCAAGACTTCAAATCAGTGTGTTTCCACTTGGATTTTATAATATGTTATGAGATGCTTTTAGATGCATTTAGAAGACTGGTGTCATTTTACTTTTTTAATTGAAAAATGTTGTCTATATTGTCACAATGGTGTTTCATCAAATCGTGCCAAAAGAAATGGTAAGAAATTTTTCAGACAGATCTTGCACTTCACTCAGCAATTCATTACAGCCTCCCCCAAATTTTGCAATGGATAATACTGGCATATTGATAGACTACGATAAAAATACAAAAGTTGTTGCTGAATGCATCAATTTGTACCCAGAAGAGAAACAACTGTAATTTATAGGACTTGCAAAATAGAGAGCATGGCTGGGAATGTCTAGGCAGAGGCAGAAAAAGTATGGTTTACCTTGGAGTTGAGTCTGCAAGGGAGAGAAGGCCATCCCATTCTATGTAGATATTTTGGGCAGATCAAATGTTTGTTATTCTTGTTTAAATAAGCCAGCAAATATGACTACAAAATCTAGTAGAGCAATGAGGAAGGCTGTAAGTTCAGAGATGCAAGTGTTCCCACACTGCCACCCCATCTGCTGCACCACGAAGTACTGACAAACAGCAAGAATTCACACACGATTCCTGTGGAGGCCTCCTATGCAGATCTGCTTAGCTTTTAAGTGCTTAGCAGCTGTATCAGAATAATGCACATGTACCATGCGCATTATATGTGCATGTGCACAATATGTGAATAATTATGCAAAGTACCACCAGTTACTGTAAGGAATCCACAGAGAGAATGGCAGAGGCACAACTCCTCTTGATCCTGAAAAGATATAGGTCTTCCAGATTACACACTACAACACCTATTAGGCTGATCTCTGCTGCTTGTACGCAAAGCTCTGTGAAATCACGTAGAGACCTTCAGCTGACTTGCCATGCATTTTGGATGAAGGCCTGGCAGGACAATGTAGCTAAATTGCCCAGCTTCAGCAAGATAAAAATGAGGATATAGTTTTATGAGGCAAGGTGAGATAATGTAACATCCCAGTGCTGCTGAAATGGAGCCATCCTGCACCCTTCCTTCCTTTCCTTGGCTGTAATGACTTATGTAGGCTCAGCAAAGGGGTCCAAGTGTGCCAGAGCAGACACAGGATGGGTATTGGACCATGCTGGAGGCAGGGGAAGGGAAGGCACAAAGGCAGATAGGAAGAAGATATTCCTCTTAGCGGCGGCAAACTACTACGTTACCTCAGCCACACGTGCAACCATTACCTGAAACATTCTCAATTCTAGCTTATGCTTTAATGCAGGTAGAGGAATTTTCCTAACTCACTACCATGGAAACTTGAAGAGCTTTTTGCTACATTTCCAACATAGTTGAAAGACATGAGTGGCCTTGGCATCCCTAGGCTTTTATTCTGCATTAGCTAAACTTGTGTTACGAATATATATCTTTTCCTGGGGGAGGACCCACCCCGAGGGAACCGAGTGTATTACAGCTGCATTCAGGTATGTCCATTAGCCAACTTTCTGCTTCCCAGCCTCCTTACAGTGAGCAGGTGGAGTATTTACATTCGCAAGACCCGTTAGCTCCTGCTTACATGCAGAGGTAATGATATACTGTAATGCTACACTGTGATTTTTGTTAGTGGTAGGTTGCTTGCCTTGTTGTCTTGAACTTTTTTGATGGTGGCAGTGAACTATTTGTGACAAGACGATACCTCTTTCATGAATTAATAGATTAAAAAAATGCATTAGAGTCCATGACAACAGATAATAAATACACTGAAAGGTACTATTATTATTTTTATATGCCTTATGTTATTTTTATATATAAGTTTAAGATGCTATCTTAAACTTCACTATTCTTGTTTACTGTTTGTGTTTTAGCTCCATCTGGCAAGTTTATGACATCTTTGTGTTTGTATAAATCATTGTCTAAGTTCTCATTTGCCTCTATCAGTAGCAAATAAAAATAACATCTGCAAACAAAAAGAAAGGGCCACCAGTGTAGCTGAAAACAGAGCTTCAACAAGGGCCTGGTAGAATAACACAGCCACAAGCCCAGTCTCACCGAAAGAAAATCAAGTGTTTCTAGCTCAAGGGTAAGCCCTTTGCAGGCAATGAAATAGGAAATACACTTTTCCCAGTGTACATTCTGCAAATCCTTGCATGCCTTGATAACTCAGTGTAATCCTAACAAAGAAAAAAGCTCCAAAATAAAGCAAAGTACTGGCTTGGAGGCCACAGAACCAAACCCATGTTATGCTAGAAAGCCTTGAGAGAAAGCACCATCCATATAGGAAACCGAGATTAGAAACTGCAGGCTTTAGAAGAAGATGGCACAAACTGTGAGGCTTGCAAGCAGTTCCTCAGTGAGAGCCAGTGCACTTTACAGGGATGCGATTTGCAGCAATTACACCCCAAGCGCCATCCCGTGGGGACTGGCAGTCTGACAGCAGTCACCTGCTGCCTGGCTGCAAGGCAGAAGGGGCAGCAAGACTGTAATTAACAGGAAGATCCTTTTCATAAAAGAAACAAGGTCATAATGAAGTAAGTGCCTTCCCCTGAAGCAATTAAGCAGCTCCACTTTCCATCCAAAATACAAGAATTACAGCTCCACTGAGCAACGTCTCCTTTCAAAAATATAGTGAGAGCCAAGATTTCTGCAGACACCGACTGGTGGCTTGAAGCTGCGCTTCTCAATTCAGATTCCATAGGAATATTAGTCTTCTATGTTATATATGTAATCCAGTTTTCAGAAACTTATTACAGTAGGACTTCAGTTTTATCAAGACAGTTTTCATGTCCACGTGCACTTGCTTCATGACTGCATTTACAGCGTTTCTATAGGTAACCCACTAAGGCAGGGTTATTCTTTTACCTACTATAAAGTGGTAAAAAGAGAAAACAACACATCTTGGTGTCTATTTTCTATTTTGAGCCTAAAATCTGTTTCAAAAATGCCACAGCGTTTTTCTAATCCAGGTACTGGATTGGATTTAGAAAAATCTAATTTTTAATAGAAATTCAATTGTGAGCTATAAAATGACTGCAATTGTTTCAGAATGTCACTGCTTACGATTCTCTAAATTTGAAGCAGGGAAGCTTTTAGACTGCAAGACTGAAATCCCATTCCACGATGCACATGAAAACACAGTGGTTAACAAATAATCATGTTATTACTGCAGTCCAGTAAAATAAGGAAAAAAGTATGCTTCTTCACAGCAATTTGCATATGACGAGTTGGGTCAGTTTCTGATGCCCTGATGCAACATGGTTTAGAAGAGCACTTTGCATGTTTTCAGGTAATTCTCTCTGTATAATCTCAGCATATGAAAATCTATGATTTATTTAAGACCTCACAAAGAAGCTTCCTTAAGTTTACGCTGCCTGCAACTTACCAGGAAGCGAGACTGTCATTTTGTACAAACTACTTATATGTTAGGCGCTCTCTGCTTCAGCCTCAATCATTTTACCAGGATCAATACATTACTGTGGAGATTATGTGAAACCTTGTCATCCCTTTTATCCTCATTTTTCTAAGCAGCATAAACAATGGCTGGTTAATTTATTATCATACCTCAAATCATATTCCCTATGCTCTGAATTCTTTTAATTGCTTTCTAAAATTTTACAATCCTAGCAACATTGTTGCTAGAAATTGTATGAGCCAGTCCACTCTTGCTCTGAGTAGTGCTTTACGTACAGGAGACTGGAATAACACTTCACTGAAGGTAGGCACCAACTGTCAAATCAGCGCGCTCGCTCGCTCTCTCTCTCTCTCTCTGTGTGTGTGTGTGTGTGTGTGTAAACACAGACTAAAGCAAACACACTTGTATTATTATGCATAAAATTCTTAGTTCTTCAGTAACTGGTATGCTTATCTTCTGTGCTGCAAGAGAATTTTAGTACTTCAGAAACACTAGTGTGATCTCTGCCTGTTTCACTGTCACTGAGGGAGCAGGAGAGCAGGAACAGCAGCAGAAATAGTCTCTTTTGGCCTAAATGGTAAAATGAAGGGGAAAACTGGTCAGAATCCCTACCCCTGCATTTTGAGCACAACAGAGAGGTATAAACAGCACTTAAGGTACAAGGCAACTCACAAGAGCACTGGAAAGGACAATCTCTTTTCTGCACCAGCTTGCATTTTGAAGTATGCACTGTAAGCTGCTGAAGGATGTAGTCAAGTATGTCTAGAAGCTCCCTGCCTCTCTGTATTCGCTACAGGAGGAACATCTCCAGGACCTTACCTGTGAGCTCTTTTCTGCTCTCTGCAGAGCAGCAGTAACTCAGAAGCCACAATAGGAACACAGACATGCATGCACACACAGAACATGGACAAATATGCAAAGGCATAAATGAAAATGTGGAAGTCCCTGTAGGAAGAATGGTCTTCCTGCATCCCTGGAAAGCTCTGTAATTCTGCCTGATGTTCTAAGAAGTCATTAATGGCCACTGATATGTCATTAGAGCATAGACCATACATAACTCCCCTTCAACAACTATAGTTCATAAATGTAAGAGGATATGACTAGAAATGAATCAGTACAGAGTGCCCACACCTATCTCCTAAGAGCAGGTGGAACAGATAAAGAATTAACAACAGTATACCCAGCATTAAAAACCTGCTGAAATCCTAGAATCCTAACCTTGACTTACAATCAGTTGTGTAGACATCTTTTTATCAGAGATATAGGCTAGCAGTCTAAGTAAAGAAAAATAATACCAGACATCCTAAAACACTCAGATGGCTTTAAGGACTAGATGAAGTTGCTTATAGACGGTGGCATGGGGAGCAGACAGCATTTATTTCCTTGCTTCAGACTCACTGTTACTCTACTACAGAAACGATCCTGCTACAGAATTTGAAAGTTAGCATATGGGAACGGGACGTGGACAAGGGGTTCCGTATTCTCCCTACCCAGATAGGTAATTACAGCTAGATGTGTGCTTGTAAGGCTAGAAAAGTTTTGTGGGTCAACTGGATCCCTTACATAATTTGAGTTCCAGACCTGAAGAAACTCTAAACTGAAAAGACTACTCTATTTTCTGGTTATCCCATACTTGTTGTTTAAAGCAAATGTTTGGGGTGTACTTTGCTGTCTGAAAGTTGTATGATGAATTTTTCCAAGTTAGAGCTGTTTTATTCTGCTGGAGGAAAAGTCTGCTTTCTAACAAACGACAATTATTTGAAATAAAGTTTGTAAACACTCATCCTCATACACAGTACTCATAATCAAGAGATCAATTAAAAGCAGATGTCACTTGGACCATATTTCAAAAACACCCCTTCCTGAATTTCTGCTCATTAGCTTTATCCCATACCAGAACATTTGCAAACAGCACAGAGTAGATTCCAAGCCAGGTGAGTTGTTTCTTATTTCAAGAAAAAGGAGAGGAGAAAAAAAAAAAGGTGATTACTCAATCCACCAACATTTGTTAGCTGTTTGCAAATTCTGACTTTCTTGTTTCAAGAACACTGTATTTTACAGCATTAACAATGTCACTGATCAGGTAGACGTGGCATATTTGAGAAAGAAGCAAAGACTGTTCATGGTATATGGAGCACTTTGCTTTTTCTTCTTCTCAGTTTTGAGACATAGGGGGATAAAGCTTGCAAGAACACTCCCTCCTCCTACTTCGGGTTCACATGTTACTGTCAGCACAGCTCAGCTGGTTTTGCCCAGCTTTTTCTGAAACCACATTCAGTAAAATCAAATGCAATTACCTGACTTGTGCTTAAACTCTTCTTGTTGGTTTTTGTGTGATTTTTTCCTTCACTTAATTCTTCAGAGATCATTTTGCTCTTTCTCCACCATCTTGATCTCTTTTCTAAATCATAGTGGACTTCTCCAGGCTCACTGCTGTCCGAATCCTCCAAGCTGGTTGCCTGTGGATTAAAATTCACGTCCAGCTCTCCATGGAAATGGTTTTTTTCCATTCTGGGCTTATCACCTTGAGTTCTGCTCTGCAGCCACAGAAGTTTGCTAGGTCCTTTCACTTCCTGGGAAGAGTTTACTGAAGATGTTTCAGAATCAGAGAACAGTGTCTCAGTATTTGTGTATAATCCAGAGGAAGGTGAGGTTACTGCCTGATATTGGTCATTGCCATAAACGCATTCAGTATTGTACTGGGAATCAGTATAATAAAAATCATCTGATAATCGCCGAGGTCTCCGACGCAGCTTGTTCAAGGCCACATTCCAGTCATAGTCATCCTCGCTGTCTGAGCCCATCTCATCATATGCAGACACAATGCTGGATTCATTCTCCAAAGCTTTGAATACTTGACTCTTTGGTTTAGCGAGCATTCGAGGACGAGGCAATGTGACGTTCTGCAAAGCTACCCAGTTTCCATCAGTGCTTTGAAAAACTGGAGGCGGATCTATGAAAATGAAATGAGAACAACCTCTTCAATTATCACTATGTTATCACAGCGTGAAAGGCTCATTTTCCTTGCCAGTTTCCAGTCAACCGGCCACAAATTGGAGGGTTCAACAAAAGCAATGAACAAATGTACGTGTTGCTGCTACATGAATTCTCTCATATTCTGAGCCATGCTGTCATACTCTTTTTTAAGAAGTCACCATTTACAAGTTATGGAGATGGCTATTTAAAACGTAAGAGTGTTTGGACCATGGCTTTGTTCTAAAAGGATTAGGAAAGGATGAGCTAACATCAATACACAGACATGTATAAATTCTATGTTTTGCAAATGTCTTCAATTCTGCATGCAGTTTCGGTCCCTCACCTTGAAAAGGAAAAATGAAAAAAGGATCCGAGAAGGGCAATAATGGATGAGCCAAGTTCTGGAACGGCTTCCATTTAAGAAAGGATTTAGTGAGCAAGAGCTCTGCAGGCTGGAGAAGAGAAGACTGAGACGCTACATGATAGATGAATGGCATAAATAGCATTGACAGGGGATCTCTTCCAGTGTAACTACTAGAGGTCATCAAATGAAACTAGTAAAACCTAGGTGCAAAACAAACAAAAGAAAGGAGGGGGGTGTAATGGGAACCAGACCTATGGAGCCTCTTGCCAAAGGATGTTACAGATGCTAGAAATTTGTCTTGGATAAAATGGAGATGGCTATGTATATGGAAGAGAAATCCACTGAGGACTGCTATATACAGAAAAACGCTTCCAGCTGAGGCAGTCCTTAAGCTGAAAGTGACTGGAGGTTGGGAGCATACTCAGAGGCAGCATACAATATACTTGCTCTTTCTTGTAATCGTTCCTAAGCACTTGCTTATGGCTATTGCTGCTGCTGTTGTTGTTGCAGTCTATATTAAATGGGCTTTTAGTCTGACCCAGCACAGTTGCTGTTATATTCTTAGACTTTTTCAGGGTGTTTTTTACAATTCTGAGAGAAAAAATATGCCACAAATATGGTCAAGAAGTGTTGTATAATTCACAGAATTTGCATTACTTGTAAACTAATTTTCCATTTCCAAATAAACTTGAAAAGTCTCTTAATTGGAAATGTGAATGTGTGATGTCTCTACCTCTCACAGCAGTTGAACAAATAAGCAATATTTACATTATTTACATATTATATATATACATATTATTTACAAGATTTACATAGTCATCTCGGCATGCTGAACCAGCTTCTGTCAGCTTACAGACTCCTTTCAGAGGCTCAATTAGCCATTTCTAAAACACTGTAGAAATACTAATTATAAACTATTAGTTTACTAAAATTGTAAACAGAACATTGCTATTTAAACATGGAAGAAGTAAAATCTGGATAGTGTTGTAGGTGACAAAGAAATATCACCTACATTACAAATACCTGAGCTCAAGAAAATGATTTTTTTTTTTTTGCTTGGAACTGTTTATGCAGAACACGAATATGAGGCAAGAAGTTGTGCTCTGAGTTTTGAAAAAAATGTCTGTGGAACACTACCTCCACCAAAACACCCACCTGAAAATAAAACGATAGTGAAATGGTAATTAAACATAGGAGCTGGGCAAGATTTAAAACAGTTCTTGTACTTTTTACTCATTTATGTCTGTTTGGCTTGTTTTCATTTGTCAAATTCACATCAATTCTAAGAACTTGGGAAAATGTGTTACTGAATTCATTCTTACTCCTGCTTAAAAAGAAATCAAATAGTAACAGTGTTCTTGTAGCAGTGACCAGCTAAGGAAATATGTGAGGTAAGGTGTGTGGGGAAAACTAATAACTCTTTATTTTAACAGCTGATATAGGAGAAAAAAGAAAAAAAGGAGACAAGCTTTTAGGTATGAGGAACTTCTGCTTGTTCACTTTTTCCAATTATACCCAGTAATTAAATATAGGATTACACATGAGAGAAAGACAAGCTTTTTCTAAAAACATTGCTTCTTTCAACAAAGCAAACACCTTTGGAAGACATAAATCTTCAACAGAAATTGAATTCAGCTCCACCACATTACACAAATGTAATGCAGTGGAGTTCCCCATCATTATACTTTCCTCTCTCCCAAATCATATCCCTTTATTTTGTTCAGCAACTACACAGAAGAATCAGTCAAACATCCTCAGCTAACTAAAGAAAGGACAGGATAGTAGTTGATCACATCTTGGTGGGCAAGCAGGGTGGAAATGAAAGTCATTGAAAACCTTATATCCAAAAAATTGAGTTAGTTTTATCTTAATTTCAAGTAATGTCAAACACTTCCTCATTTTCCAAAAACAGTACTTATATGAAAGAATGGATATTACACACAATTCTTTGGATACACATTATAATTTATATGTGTGAAAATGAGAATAAATTTAAGAAGTCTCACTATGCCTCTGTTGGTAAAGGGGGGAAAAAAGCTCAAATTCAGAACTTGGCTCTTGAGTCATCATTTAAATTAGTGTAACGTGTAATCAAAATGAACTGCGAACTTTTTCCTACATGACTAAAAGGCCCACTGATGTTACCACTCCAGACTCTTGCTTAAGGTTTCTTAGATTTTTCTGTATCCTAATATATCGCTACTTACTACTGCATAGGTGAGATCATGTTTATACATATTAACACAATCAGCTATTTAATATAGCTCAAAAGGCATCTCAATTTCCTCACAAATGTGGTTCTCAGATGAACAAGGCAAAGCAAATCCTCTGAGTAGAGCACCTGAAAGGAAAGTGGGTCAATTTGTGATTCTGCAATGGTTGAGCAATTGATAAGTACCAAATTGCTGAAGAGTTGACTTCAATGGGATTGAAGTGGGTGCTTAAATTTAAGCACCCAATTAACTTCTTTACTGAAAATAGGCCTTCGCCTAAAATGCTGCCCAGGAGAACAACACTTCTGACAGGAGGTTGTATGAGCAATTCACAATGTAATACATACTTAGTTAAGTCAGAATTTAGTACTATCGCATTATTCACCAAAGGGGGGTAGTCACACTGTCTCATTTGCAGCTTCCCACCTTGTCAATTAGCATTACAGATAAACTAATCTAATTGCTAGCTGCTGTTCAATGGGCAGTCCCACTCCCTGGTCCCAACTACACTCAACCATATATTCTGGTGACTTCTGTTTTGCCAGTGCCTAGTGAGTCAGCTGAGAGAGTTACACCACCAATAAACTCACTCGAAGTTTTCTGCTTGCTTAGCTTCCTCAACCGGTTTGCTACAGGGGTCAGATGGGCTCAACAGCTGGTACAAGAGACGGAACAAGAACAAGTAGCCCTGGTTATGGGAGGACAACAGCAGCAGGTAGGTCAGCTTTGCTATACCATGTCACTGCTGGAATGGGCAGTTCTGCCCTTTCCCTTGTGCCAACACAACCATTAGTGCAACTGTGGGGATAAAAACTAACTCTTCTGCATAGCAGTTGCTTGATGCTATACTCTTGTGACCTCATAAATATCAAGGCTAGAAGAAGAGAGGCAGCAGAGATGTGACCCACAAGAGCAGGATTCTCCCCCTTCTTCAATGACAGCCTGTACTTATGTCATCTAGAAGTAAGCAGGGAACTGCACTCTGTCCCAGGGTGCTGATTCTGGAAAAGGGTTGACTCATGAAGCTCTTCACTACCCATGGTCCACGGTCACAGGCATCTCTACCCCACACAAAGACAGAGGACACAGATCCAAGGGCACTGCTTGTCTGTGATGTTCCTATCCATAGAGATTCCTCACAGCTCTGCAGAAACAGCTGTTTGTAGGTTGGCACAGTACACTGCACTCGTGAATTCATCTGAGTTAAAAATAAAGGTACAAGGGGGAATCCTGAACTTGGATTCTTTCACTGTTCAGTTTACCATGTAAGCTGACAAGCAGATAACTCAGTGTTATCTGCAGATAGGTGAGGGTGACTGTGGGCAACTGCAAGCTCCTTCACTTGGATAGCAGATAACAAGCAACAATGTAGGCCCCCTGGCCTCTTGTGTCTTAGCAGCTCTGATGTGCATGCAAGTTACATGCCTAATGGTGACTAAAACTTCAAAATCAACTCCTCTAAGACCCAGTTTTTGAATCCTTACGTGGAAAAAAACAATGGCAGAGTAAGTAGTGACATAGCTCAATAAAACTGTGGTCACTTAGCATCACTGAATTCTCACAGACATTTGTACATGTGACACCTACAAACATGGAAGTCAGCAGAAATTTCCTGGAGAAGGGTCCTTGCTTTAAGTCTTATGTATTCCACAGGGGGCGAGAACCAAAAAAGAATAAAATTCATACTAGAAACATTTACTTGTTTCGTTTAGCCTGTCCACACTTTTCCAGCTGGGTAATGCAGACAGCTTGCGTTCCTTCTGTTTCCTGAATTGTCCTTTTTGCTGCCTCCAAAGAGCCTCAGTCACAGAAGATGCAGGGTCTAGACCTTTACTGGGCATGTCTTCACTAGCCAGGGAGAATGCAGACTGAGACCTCTGTGGGAATAAAAATCAGAGAGCATAATTTAAAAATAGAAACAACTAATTATTAAACTCTTTACCGTAATTAGCATGAATATTCAGTTACCCATGCAAGTGTGGGATCTGCCAGCATCAAGAGATGGAATTTAATGTGTTCAAAAGAATTGTTTTAGCACTAGATTGTTTATTTATGTGCATTTCTGATGCTATGCAAGGAGGTAGAAAATTTTTTGTACTATCAGGGGCCAGATGGAAAGAAGTAATTAAGGTGAAGTTGGTCTGAATATATATGGTGAGGACTGATATCTAACTGCACCAATTCAAGCTAGCCAGAAAGAGATCCCACTGTGGTGAGACATGATAATCTACTGTTGGCTCAATAGGCCATCCGTTGTAACAATTTTTGGAGGTTAAAAATTAGAAAAAAAGCAAACAAACAGCCTGTTCTACAGAAACAAACCTGCAACTCAACTGATTTTAATGCAGAATTCTTTTGTTTGCCAGGATATACATATTGCACAATATGCTGGGCAGTTTTACTTAATCTTGCTAATGAATTCAACAAATCCTACAACTGCATATCTATTTCCAATACTGTCACATTTCAAGCCAACTTGAGGTAAAATACTGTTGTGATTGGTTAATCAAGCCTGATCATTACTGTGGAGAAAGGGTTTTCCTCTGGATCCACACAGATAGGTCAGCCATTGTCCTTTTGACTTAGGCACGGGGGGGGGGGGGGGGGGGGGGGGGGGGAGACAAAGAGGTCATTAGCTGACCCAGTATCCAAGTTAAAAGTAAAATCATCAGCTTCGGACCTGAAATGTGAGACAGTCTAATGAATCAAAACCCAAACAAAGATATGAAGATCTACACATTCATTTTTCTGTCCTAAAATTAGATTCCTAAGCCTATACCTAAACATTTAAATTCGGCCAGATTTTCAAAAACTCTGAAAGCTGGCAGTGTCCTGCCAATTTCAGGAGAACTCACCTGTCATATCAGGGCACATGTTTAACTCTAGAAACTTGGCTACAGCAGCTTGACTGAAGTTTTAACATCTGACCGACAGTATTTTGCTGCAGCACAATCTTTTTTTTTTTTTTAATTAATAACTTTGCTTTTGATGACAATACATATCTATGCAACTTGAATGGCAAAACAGATCACTTTTTCAAATGACAATTTAGTTTTCTCCTATAAGTGCTTACCACTTAAAATGCTGCGTAGTCCTTCATTACCTCACTGGTAAGAGATTGCCTGTATACACCAGGGTTTCATTAAGAAGCATGCTTTCAAGTAGCTCAGTTTCTTTACAGAGGCCAAATTGGCACTCTCAGATCTTTGTATGTTTTAACTGATGTTCAAATTACAAATAATTAGCTAAAACAGTTAATCTCAAAAGGGCCAGTCTTTGCCTGCATCAGAGCACTGCTTTGTACTGTTCCAGATGTGGGAAATGATAACTTGACTTGAAGATATTTTCATGTTCCTTCATTTCACAGGACAGTATAAACACTGCTGGGAGTCCCCCTGGCCTGAAAGCAACACGCACACCACTTTTCTGGCTGCATCTCCTCCCAGCTGAAATGCTCCTGGGAGGACCAGCACACCATGCCAGAAGAATTAATTAACTACAAATCTTTCTGAAACCTTGGCTCAGCAGTGTAATTTCATAAACAGTTTCAGTAAAAAAGAAACACAACCACCCACCAGGGACTAGTCTGGCTTCTGAACTCTGGAGAAAAAGCCAGAATGATTGTCCTAAAATCAAACATTTTACATAACTGCCATGATCACATAACTTAGTTAATCCTGTCAATGCAAAGACACAGGTCCTAATGTGATGCATTGGACTCTTTGCTTTCAAATTCTGTGACAGGAACTACTGAAAACCAGCTTGTAGTATAGCCTAAGTTTATTCCAAGTGGTATTACATATTTACTTATATAACACAAAAGTGTTCAGTGTGTGATGTAATATGTGTAAGTTACAACACAAAACACTTACATAGTTAGATTACATCGAATAAAAAAAAAACTTTTAAATTCTTTTTTAAATTACAAATGCTGAATTCAATCTTCATGACTTTGGTGAATGTCACATTTTACTGTAATATCTGCTGCAGCGACAAATAATTGTCCCTTTGACAGAACTTTGTGCAGAGTCACTTTTACCTGCACGTTGGCTTCCCAGCCGAGAAGCCCCTTAGAACTAGCCAAGGAACGGGGTACTGAATCAACAGGAGGAATCCTTCAAATGAATTACATCCACTTCTACAAACTTCAGCTATAAACATAGGCTGTTTCAAACCTCAAACTAGACCTTTACCTGATCAAGATAATCTGAATATCTACTCAACTTTACTGTAGAAAGGTTAATAACTAAACACAATACAGACAGTTAAACACACTGTTTTGGTATACAAATTTGCTCCTTAAACTTTGATTTCATCCTGTTGTGTAATTTGGTGAAAGCCAGGATATATGAACGATATAAACAATTCTGCCACAAAGCTGCTGCCTGAACTATGCCAAGCTTTAACTCTGCTGTGGCTCACTTCACTTAGTTGTAAAGGAAGGACTACACAACTTCCCATCCTTATGCTCAGTTAGGTCCAATCCATGCTTGCCATTTACTCTGAAAACTTTGTGTTAAAGTTGTTACATACTGAAAGCAGCAAGTTGCTGTAGCTCTCACTGTTTACACAGTACCATGAATATTCCCCTAAGGCTCCTTCTTTGGCTATGTATAAGGCAGACACGGAGGGATAACAGATACTAGAGAACCCAGAAGAAGGAATATTCTACAGTTTAATCACTACTATCTATTTACCCTTATTACTTTAAGAATTGAATCATAAGAAGCTGAAAAAAGAATCAGGAAAAACTTAACTAGTGTGTTGAAAGGTAACCTGGGCTTAGACAGTGAAAGTAACGTTTTGCTTATTTATGTAAAATCTGTAGCTTTGACAACTTTTCTGGTGTTTTGTTTAAATGATAGCTTCTCACCTGCCTACTCACCATTTCATAAAAACCACAGGAAAGGTTGCATGACAGTAACGGCAGTTTCTGCAGTTAGCTTTCAACTAACTTGGGACCAGCTAACAGCTTAGCTATGACAATGCAGAATGCCACATGGGTGGCAAAACTCACTGGAGCGGCTCAGCAAACCCTGCCCTCAGACCTGTGCTTCTGCAGTGACACTGCTAATAGTACTGACAGAGCAAATTTAAAGTTGACTCAGATACATCTACACTGTAGGGCAGACATCCTTCAGACTGACTACTTCTACATGATAGCCTGAAGGATTTGAACAGGGAGAAGATTGGCACAAAGGGCTCAAAGGGACAAAAGGCACTGAAAAACAGGGAAGCACAGGAAAGACAATGTAGAAACAGTCCCATGTGGTATGGCAACATAGGATCTCAAAAAAATATACTGGAAGCTTGTCCCAGACAAGCTGATTCTTTTAAGTTGCGTGCTGAAACTTTAGGGTCCAGTCAGAGAGGAAGTTTACCACAGGTAAACCTGATAATTATACAAATAAGAAGGGTCAATACCTATTCCTGCACCAGGCTTGGGCAACAGAAGTATGCCCTCTGATGAGAACAAATCAGTGTACACTGACAGAGAGATGCTCATTTTTTTCAGAGCACAAAAGCAAATGTTTGTCTATGAGTTCATCTCTGATCTGTCACTGGCCTGACTGATGACTGTTACCTGAAGTGCAAATGACTCAAGATCTTGTTTCGTTTCCTTTGCAATTAACCGCAAAGATAAACTAGCAAGTAAGTCATTTGGTGTGGGTTATACAGCAAAAGCTCTAACCGAGGTTAGCACACTTGCACTAGCTTCAGCTCAGCTGGCATGGATAACTCAACAACTCTACAGCTACAGTTGCATGGGCTTTAATACGGCTACCAACTATGCTGCTGTCCTCACTGTCACTCTTACCTTGGCAGGCAGCAGTACGCATTCCCATGCTGCAGTCATGCCTCCTCTGTCACAGAGGTAAGAGCTCATCTCTAGATCCACAAGGGTCATTTTTCATAGAGGAAGCAAAACATTAGACATAAGGGAACAGACTTGAAGAGTGTACCTGAGGGCTCCATGTAGGTTCCCTATGCATGGATGCAGAGAGATCACAGAGGTCAGGCTAGCTACACCTATAGACTCTTGGATCAGCTGGCATCAGAACAAGGGGCAATTACTGCTTGGATGGAGAAACCATGGCCCTTAATCTTCATTAATTGCCTACAAACTTGAACAGCATGAAGATCTCATGTGTGAAGTATATCAGTGCAAACTTGACAAAAGGATTAGAATTCCCTGCTAGCCAACTTTTTCTAGTGATGCTGCAGTTTGATCTGTCATTACAAGCACCAATAGATGCTGATATTCAGATGTTTCGTCTTGGATTTTGTTCACTCTTGATTTCACCTTAGCATGAACCATGACCTATGACAAATATCTTGGAGGATGTTAGAATTTATTATTGCATTTGCTTACCTGAATTGCCCATCAATACATTCATTTTACAGCAAGCACTGCAGGGAAGATGAACGAACCCAGCACATTTGCCCAGACCATCCAAATACTACCACAGCCTAAACACAATTTTCAAAAGGAGGCAAGAATGTAGTAGCTTTGGTACCTACTTAGGAAGACATGAGAGGTCAAGATCCCTCCCCTTCCCCACAGCTAAAGCTACTGGCACCTTTTCTAACCAGAACTTCTGATTCTTCTGACAGCTAAAAAGCTGAGAATCAGCTGCTATTTCAGATGTACTTAGTTTCGATGAAGTACAAAGCTGCCCTGTACGTTTGCAGTCAGATGGATACTAAGGTACTGCAACTGTTGGTCACTGCAATAAATCACTACATCGGCAGATGGCACTGCAGCCAAGCAGGTCATTGAGCCATATGCCCCCCCCCCCCCCCAATCCTTCCTGGGAGGTATGCAGTACAGTACAGCACAGCCTGCAAAATATAGTTACAGTATCGATAAGCATTTCCAAAGACTTTGCTTAGATGAGCCTTTTCCCACTAAACCCATCCTACTGGCATCTGTCGTAAGGTGTTTGGTTCAAAAAGAAATTCTAGGCACATGATTATTCTCGATTTCTGATGTATAATTGTAACTGTCTTGCTGGAGAAAACTCGCTCTTCATCTTATACTGGGATAGCATTAAAAAGAAGGATTTTTCCATGTATACTCCTGTTTCACTGCTGGCCTGCAAAAAAATAATACGGCAATGTGGTTTCTGAAAATTAAAGAGGCAGTGAACAGAAAGTAATCCCATACGCCTCCTATCACTTAACGAATACAAATATTCCATCTCCTGAATGTCTATGTTGTAACATAATTTGAGAGTTCATGCTTTTGAACACTGAATAAATAAAAACAAAGTAAATAAGCTAATGCAAGAACAATGTTTTGTAAAAGACACTTAAGAATGTTAATCCTAAATTGATAATCTATGGATTAATTTATTTATCTTGGATAAATCTTTCATATATGTTCGAATATTCTTTAGAGAGAGAATATACCGATTTTCCTCTACATTGTTTCTCAAAAAACAGAAGTGTATCACCAATGGACAATTCCTCTTGGCTTCTAAATAGAAGCTCAAGTGGTAATCCAAAATATATCCCAGAAGCAAGTGACCGAACTCTACAAAGGCCATTCTGGATTGTGCATGCTTTTCTTCTCACTTCTCTCTCAGCTTCAGGTGGGACTGAGAGGCCTTGCTGCCCCATATGGTAGGACAGCTGCGAGGTCATCACTGCAGGAGCCCTTGCAAATGCCAGGACCGCCACAGTGGGGCTGCAAACAGGGAGGGCACCTTAGCATCTGGGCAGCAGCATGCTGTGGAAGCTCTGACCCATGGGGCAGCTGTTAACTTAGGCCTTGAAGACTATCTTGTTTATTTAAGGACGCAGCCTAGAATTGACAGCACATATAGAACTGACTTGGATGCAACCCTAAGCTTCCCTTCTCCTCAGCTGCAAATTGTAGGGCTATGCCTGTTGGTGGTGCAGCGAGAAAAATCTCACCCACTTCTCATCTGTGCTCTATAAATACAATCGATGCACAGACAGAACCAGCAGGTCCCACCCACCTAAGCCAATACAGTAGCAATCTCTAAACATCAACATCTAATGTATCCTTTGGTGAGTAAACTCCCACACCAGGAAGAAGACAGTACTAGCTTGAGAACAGTGCCATCCTGCCAGAGCATGTTTACCCCTGGAAGTGCTTTTTGCTCTGCTCAAACGTATGCAGTCCAGACATTTACCAGTGGGAGTGAAATATCGAGGGTTTCAAGCATCTGTTCCTTAGTTAATCTTGTATGTGGCAAAGTATCTGTTAGCATCCCTAAGGTTTCTGAAAAGGGGCAAGAACAGGCAGATGAATGGGAGATTTTCACATTCAATTGAAAGAAAACTCCCTTCTTTCATCCCCTGACTCAAACATGGTTAGGATGTCATTCCATCCTGAAATGCCACCTCTAGCAGCAGCATGCACTCAGGCATCAAGTGCTGTCTGTAAATGCTTGAGTAACAGACTGGGAGAAAGCAACATTAACTGCTCCATCCCCCTGCAAAAGCCTCAGGGCAGCCTCCTTCCATGGCCTGACCAAGCTGGCTGCTTGTTCACTAGTGACATGGACACAGCCTGGCTGTGCTTTAGGGGGGTTTACCATCCTTCTACCTGCCCCTCAGGTCCCTAAAAAAATCACTGCTGCTTCAAAAGGAGTTCCCAGGTAATGCTCAGTTAATCAGGAGGGGGTCTATCAGCAGTATGAATTACACAGGTGTGCAATCATATGTAGAGCCACATGTGGGTGTGGATTTGTTTTGATTTGGAGTGGATAGGCTGATCTTGAGGATCCAGAGCGTTATTGCAAGGAAGAGAGACAGGAAGTTTTTCCCCAGGAAACACACTGAGGCTGAGCATGCAAGTAGCTCTACATATTACCACATACAAGTATAACCCAAAGAGTTGATGGACTAATTTTTTTTAACTAATAAGCAGGCTACATACATGAAAATGCTATTGTTTTTTATGCAAGGAATTTGTAAGCTAGTAAATGAGGGATATTTAAATATTGGATCCAAAGGATGAGTGTAAGCATCCTTTTATTGTGCTTACAGAATCACAGAATGGTTGAGGTTGGAAGGGACCTCTGGATATCATACTTAGGTAGCTACCAAGTTACAAAAGTGCTAGGAGCAAAAAATACCTAGTTCAGTGTCATGGATGTATGTGAATAAGTCCATAAAAGTTGATGGTAAATCAACTGTTAAATACTTTGATAGGAATAAAGAGAAGATATAACAATGTAGTAGTTAAAGAGTGTCTTTGCAGGTACTCTTTATTAGTTTGATCGTTATTTCTCACCTGTTCCCACAGTGGCCCATCCTTTTTCCCTCCTCTTGAACTTTGAATTTTCTACTATACCTCTTCAAAAAACAAACAAACAGTGCAGATACTTTCCAGTTGCATAACATCTTCCATCCGAAGATACTGAGAGCTTTGTTAGTATCCTGTGATGAAAATATTACTGTATTATTTACAGATGAGAAAGCTGAGCAACTTAAGAGGCCAGATCCCTATTCTGGTGTAAAGCAATATGATTCTAAATCAGCAGTATTGTACTTCATTGGAAGAGTGCATGTGTATAAAAGGGTAGGGAAAGGAGGCGAGCTGGCATTTTCATCTCAAGTCTAATTGCAGCCTCACACATAAACTCACTTTTTCAAAAGAATACTCTTTACTGAATATGATTCTTCTTCTTTCATTAATTTCCAGGTTGCTCACAGCACTGAGCAACCTTTCATGTCCAGGTCTCATCCTTGTCTACAATATTATGATCAGCAGAGCACTCGCCCATCACAGACAATCACTGCATGTCCTACTCAAACACCTCCTTGACAGAGAGAGCTTTAAGTATTCTGTTTTTATTTGTTTCTTGCTGTGACAATATACACCATGATTTCATCTGAAAATAAAGCAGGATTTGTCAAGCAGCCTATCTCTGAGCATCACAGGTTTTAAATTAGAACTTAAAGCTTTGTAATACCCAGCACTGTGTTAAGATAGCATCATTAAAACAAAATAAATAAAGCTGAAATTGAAACAACAACATATCATCTAAATTCTTTCAAAATAAAATTGTAGGATGGCCATCTTCTTTTCTGTCCTCTTTTCTGTTCCCTCTCATGCCTTAAAAACTACCTTGGCTTGCTAGCAATAAGCATAATGCAGCTGAATTTAGGCCTGCATCTGTATGGTCATATAGCAAGCATCCTATACCATCCTTCATAATGGTCTAGAAAACTGTCTTCTTGGATGTTTGTCAAGTGCATGCACGGTGCTGTGTAACCAAGAATCAGTAATCTTCTGCTAGAGCTACAAAAACTTCAGAAGGACAATGCTGTCATGTTTAGTCTTGCATTGATTATTTAGCAGCCTGAAGCTTTAAAAAGCAATACTAATTGTCTGAGTCGGGATTGCCAGAAGCAGTTCTATTCTATCCTTGTACTGCAGTGGAATGAGGGATATCAAGCAGATTACTAGGGATATGGCTGTCTGGATCTGAAATGCACAAAGTGCCATATGGTCAGGTAATGCCAGATCACTTCTCCAAGGAGATGGAACTTTACACTGCATAAAAATAGTCTTCCACTGCACATCACAATCACACCAAGTCTAGCACATACTGTGAAAGATTGACTGGACACTGGTAGCTGGATGGTAAGGCTCTTGGTTCAGACTTTAAGATGTCTCTGTGATATTGGCACCAAAAATGTTGAATATTCCTGCCTGCACGGCTTTGCCATCTTTGGCTGCATTTGCTGGTAATGACAGGCTCAAATCCAGGAATCAGAAGGGAAGAAAAAAAGAAAGATTCCTTTATAAATATCCTAAACAGTTCCAGGACATGCAGGGAATTTTGCACCTGCAATGTCGGCAGGTTACAGCAAGATATGTAACCTAAAAAGTACTAAAAGGAAGGAAGATCTTCTCATTATAAATATGAAAAAAAGACCCATTATTTTCTAAAGTACCAAGTGCTTTTATCTATCAGAGTTTACTGTTCTTTCCCATTCTGTGCTAGGCTGTGCAGAGAAGAAGGTGCTGCTGTTGGCTTTTAATGGAAGAAAACAAGACAGTGACTAACCTACCAGAATCCCTCCGATGGGCTTCCTGGTAAGTACGCACCTGCCTCACTGGAACTAGGGGCACAACCCAGTACCATCTTGCAATATTCTGGTCCCAGCTCATGTATAAAAGCTAAAACCTCCATCTTCCATATGATGTGAGATATTTATTAATTGGACATAAATACAATGTTTCTGATTTAGAGTTGTTGACAAGTGATAGGTGGTGTCAGCTCGCATGCCCTTCCTACAGTGCCTCCCTCATTTGAAGCAGTTTTCCCACCGCATCATATGACTGCTAAATGGGATTCCTCCTCAAAAAGGTTCTCTTCAAATATTTGCTTGGGACAACCTACAAAGGCACAGAGCACCTGCACCTTGCAGTGATTTCCAAAGCAGTGTTGGACCTCAGGCTTGTGGAACTTTCTTTTTAAAACAAATCAAAGGAAAGGGAAAAAAAAAAGTAAATAACTCTCAGCATGTTGTGGACCTCATTATTAGTTTAACCAGTAAATTTCTCTTTCCCTTGAGATGCATCATAATGTGAATTTAATGAAAACCTCCTTTCCCTATATCCCTAGCTGTTTTAAATACTTTAAATTATGGATGAGCTTCTGTTTATATATGCAATCTTTTAGCTGTAAAATAAAGACCACTAATACAGCACTTAAAGCACACCAGGAAGTCTGCATTCCATCAGTGTATAAATGGGATATAATGTGCCAACTGGTCATTTGCTCTCAGTGGCAGTGACATACAGGATGGAAATGAATTGACAGAGGACAGAATCATCCATCCTTTGCTCTAAGCTCCTCCTTTCTTAACATCATACCTCCTTTGCATATCAATAATGAGAAACAGATGGCACCATCCATCCTTTTTTATGAGATGGGGAAATAGAATATTCAGCCTTGTATCAGCATTTTTAGCATGGGCAAGGGATCTTGAACAAACCTAAAAAACATAAAAAGACAGTATCTATAGCTAAGGCCACCCCATAACACTGCAGTTTAGCAGTCAATAATATATTTCAGGAAGACATAGGATTTTTTTTTTTGTTCTGTTAATATGGAGATCAATAGATCTGCTCCAATCAAGCAGGTCTCATGCAGTTGCTCTCTTGGCACTGTGCTGCCCGCAGTTTCTACAGCTCAAGCTCTTTGCGTATAGCAATTTACTTTTACACTACAAAGAGGTAGCTTAACTTGTTTAACAATCATTTCAAAGTGATTCCAGATGAGCGAGAGGTCTTGGAGAGCCTCTAGAGCCCACCTGAATTTTCTGGCTGATATGGATGAGCTGCACATAAATAGCAATGATTAGAAGAAAAATTGCTTGCCAGGAATAATCAGACAGTTATATTTTAGATTAGTAAAGCTCCCCCTTCCCCTCTCATTGTAAACAAGGGACATCGATAATACAAAGCAATGCAATAATAAAAACAAGTTTCTAATGTCCTGTTTTATAGCATGCAAAGTTACTAGCTTTATCATGCTTGCTAAACCTGATGTATTATCTTTTGCACAGAAGAGATACTGAATTATTTGCTGTAGGACAGATTTCCACTTTTACATTATGAAAATGTAACTGCTTTAAGATTTGCTGCCCTTACTTCCCTTTTTGTCTGCATGCCTTGCTTTTGTTAATCATGTTTCTGCTTCCCTTTGATTTAATCTGTCCTGCCTCTGCTTGTGCCAAGCAGTAATTTGTTTGCCAGATAACAAAGAAAGTCTTAAACAGAGAGAGCTCTATCTAAATAATCCTAATTGGGAAACTGGTCCATGTATATAACTCTGACCTCAGTAACAGTCAACTTGAGCTAACTTCGAAAGGAAAAATACTGTCCTGTACACTGTCCACAAAAACCTTAGTTATACTAGGAGCATCTGCCCTCATAACTCTGCTGCAAGAGCCCCCTTGTTAGTATGTGGCACACACTAACAGGAAAGGGTTTTTTATCATTATAGGCAGATCTCTGCGCAAATTAAGCCAACAAACACAGCTCAGCAGTAAGGTGCATACACAAAAATCAAGGGTTTGGGGTTTGTTGTACTGCAGCAACAAAAATTTGCTGTTACAAGCTTGGACTCAAAGTTCCAAAATCCACCTGGGAGAAGCAAGAAGCTTTTTCTGGGAAGGCCCAATGCCGCTGGCCCATGCCAATGGAAGCTTCCAGTTTCTGCAGAATTTAGGCTTTTGTCTTGGAAAATAAAAACATTGCAATACTTATCGCAGAAAAGGTAACTTTCTCAAATTATAAACGTAAGACAAACTGATGCAATTCAGCCCTCCAAAACAGCTGACAGACGCACGCTTACTATTCACAGTTGACTGAAAGCAAAAATGAAAGGAAAGCAAACTCAGCTAAGGACTTCAAGTCATTTCAGTGCTGTTGCTCAGAATCAAGCAGGCAGTAACTGCTCTGTGTTTGCTCTGCATGAATTGCCTTTTAGTACACTTGCCAGTAGACACTTTGTTAGAGCCTGTATGACTATATTTCTGTTAGGCTAATAGGTTAACATAACTGAAGCTGCGTTAGCTACTGGGGCAACTAGCTTTCCAAGGGTGTCCACTTATACTAAGAAAATTCTCTTCTATTCAAAACAAAGCAAAAGTAAACACATGCAAGGACAAAAACCAAACAATAAAAAGACCCTAGCAAAGCAAAATGCAGCACTGCAGAAACTGAATTTATTGAAAGGGTGAGAGAATCCAGAACACATGGCCAAATTCATTCATGTTCGTTAATGCACTATGGGAAGACAATCAGATCCAGCTCTGATGAATGTGGCAAAAAAACCCCGAACAGAGTGGAAAGTTCTTATAAAGTAGTGAACGCATCTGGATCTCTAGCGTTGACTGATGGCTGCGTAAGATCTGATGTTCACTGTGCCTGTTCCCACCTGTGCATGCCATTTTTCCTAAATATTTATAATAATTATATATAAGTATTTTCCATAAAGTCTACTACTTCCCAAACCAATGGAGAACCATTTCAGAACAGAATTTCAAAATGTGTTGGGTTCAAGTTTAATTCTCCAGATCAGAAGAACAACAAGCTCTTGAGGTAATAACTGAGGATTTGAACAGTGTGTTCCCCTAGGTCCTGACCTAAAAACACCAGGAAAAAACCTCGGTTAAATCAGAGACAAAATCAACTCTCTCTCTTGCAGCTGTTAAGTTCTACAAGCAAGTTGCCTAGGTGCTATAGAGCAAGGTGCTTAAACATGCTCACTCTGAGTTGTGATCGCTCAGAAAAAAACAGCAGCTTAAAGGCATTACTGCCACCAATTTGGAAATAGGCGGGGGAAGAGAATGTGTGTCCATATCTCAGCAGTTCCAGTCCACAGTCTAATATTCTGAGATAAATCTATTTTCACTGGCAGTGTAAGCCAGCAAACTAAGTTGGGAAGTGAGGCACAGCGCATATTCAATTCCAAAGGCTCTTCTCTGTGGCAGGGAGGGGTGCACTGGCACAGAAGCAGGACAATTTGAAGCAGCAGCTTAAACCACTGTAGCAAAATTCACTGGGACTCATCTGTCACTGTCCTCACACTCCAACTGTGAAATAGCCTATCCAAGCTTATAGCTTGTTTTCACTTCTTTTCCCTAGCCACTCTTCCTAAAATGTTACTAATGCAGCTTGTCAGATTTTCTTCCGCTTTATAGCAGGAGCTAAAGGCATTGTGCTGAGATAAAGTGAAAGAAGGAGGAAATACTCTTCAGTATAACACAAGACATAAGTGGTGCTCTACAGTTGTGTTTATTTTTTTGTTGTTGGTGGTGACTTTTCTTTAAGATGGCTAAGGAACAAAATGAACACATTAGAGAAATCTAATGCTATACAAAAAATGAAAAAAAACATTCAGCAAAAATCCAAATAAAAGCTAACTGAACATAAAAATTATTTTAAGGAATAGACCCTGAGGCATCAAGTCCTGTTAACATTCATATTAAGCAGCAAGACTGCCGGTAGCCTGACTAGTAAGAATTTAGCCCCCAACACAATCACCAGTACAATACAATGTCTGTGATGTACTTCCAAAGCCAATGATGTGCTACAGAAAGCATGCAACTGAGTGACATGCCTGTCCACACACAGGTTTAACACCAGTTTCCTGCAAGACTGTACATACCATTCCAGGAAGTGTACTCATACAGGATTCCAATCTTCTAGTTCTGTGCAGCAGAAAACATCAATAGTTGTGCTTAGTCACTCACCCATAATGTGTAAGACCCCCTGCGACTCCCTGGAAAAGTCAGCATACTCTGATCGGAGACAGCAACAGATGCCAGGCCACTGCTCCTGGATGGTGGCCATTCAAAGTCAGCTTCAGTCTGCTCAGTTTTGCTTTTCTGCTTCTTTATAATCTGTAAGATTGGGGAAAAAATGATACTTGGAAAATACTGTCTGAGCCATATGGAGCAAACTATATTAACTCTGTCTCAAGACAAACTGCCTGGGAAGAACATTTGAGTTTCCCTTTGCTTCTGCTCCAGTTCATGCAAGGATGATTCTGACAACCTGCAGGCATTTCTTCTCATCTGAAGTCACACTGCTTGCAAATGCATAAGCATTGATACAGTAAATCATAATAAATGCCTGTAGGAACATCAGAGCTGAATTAAATATATGTGGAAACCTGCTCCTACCAATAACACTTTAAACTTTAGCTGTATTTAAGTGTAAGAATTTTCTCAGATAAGCATGTTTGCAAAGAAACATAGAATACCGGATATGAGGGGAATTTCAAAGGCTCCCATGGCATCTGGACACATTCCCATTGAAAACAAAGAGGTCCTAAGCATCTAGGTGCTATTTTTGCCTTTGAAAATCTACACTGTCTTAAGAGAGAGAAGATCATATCGACTACTTATCTCCCTATATTAACAGATTGTTTCTTGCCACACATCATTTCCACAACTTTTCTGATTCCAATTTAAAATAGCTACAGAATATTATTCTATGTCATAAAAGACCTCATTGTTAGACAGCTTTTGACAAAAGTGGTAGCAATTCAACCTCAGCTGAGATGGCCTCTGCACTGTCAAAGACCTCATAAGAAGAATTAATCTTCTAACATCCCTGTTAAAAAGAAGGCAGATTATAACCCATTGAGCTGATACTCTTCTGGCTTTTCTTGATATCGTTATAAGCAACATGTTCTTTTCCTGGTGTGATGTCCACACATTGTTAAATACATTAAAACAGATGTGGTAATTAGCTTAATTCACATGGAAGGAGACAGACCAAGTAGATTGATCACCTTACTGATCACTAGAGCTCAGCAGCATTCTGTTCCTGCTCCTGTTTTGCCTTACTCCAGACTGTCTAGACAAACTCAAGGGGGTTTCATTCCCACTTGCCCCCCATTTCTGCACTGTGTCAGTGCCAACTGCCAGCTTTGCAGGGAGAAGAAGGAACTTTCCAGAAAAGGCTGCATAAATCAGACACACACAGAGTTCTGGGATCTTTTGGGTCTCTCTCATAGCATCACTATCGGAATCATATTTTAATCATCAGTGTTTTATTTGTAGTTGTTGTAGATGCCAGGGTTGGTAGAGTTGGTATGCTAAAGAGCCCTGCTCCTTTGCACTAGAAACTTTGTACCTTTGGGGAGAGAAGTACAGACATAAACTTCTAGAAAGCAGGAGCCTCTTCTTCCCAGTAAGTGCCTCATGGACCTGAGAGAGTGGCATCTCAGCTCTGAAGGCAGAGGCCATCAGTTTAGGCACTGGATTAAGGTTATTTATAGACTGATCTCTCTGTCAGATAGAGCTGATTAGGCCTAGACTGCGATAGTTAAAGTTGCAACCTATCATTTACTTTGTACTTCCACACTGGTGTCATTCTTTTACCTGTTAGCTAATACAGTCAGTCACCATACTATAGGACTGTGTTTTGGCCATTAAAACAAGCCATGGCAAAAACATGGAGCATACCTTCTGTACGATGGTTGTGGCCAGCTCTTCTATGAGGTCCTCCTTGTGTTCTTGCAAATAACAAGCCTCGTTCTGCTTGTCCTGCATGGAAATGGACATCTACAGATACTAAAATCACATTAAAATAGCCTTTCCACAAAAATGGTATAGATAAGGAAATGAGTAATATCTCCTGTTGGCAGGAAGAAATTACAGGTACTTACATTGCATGTCACTTTTTGAAATGCAACATGCATCTTGAACGCAAGTTCAAAAAACCCACACCACACCTGATAAAATCACTTTTAGGTGATGTATGAAAATAACCATTACTTCTTTATATTTTCTTTTATAGTTACTTGTCTTTCTGCCACTATTCAAATTAGAAGAAACAGAGTTGTTCTATACAAATCAACAAAATGTTTTAGAAAATGTTACCAGACTGTCACTGTAGGTCTCTGCCTTAGAAATAGCTTCTTCCACTGCTTCCTCTGCAACACGTAAGGCCACAGCAAGGGTATCCATCATGCTGTGTCCTGGATGAAGGACAAGATGAAATTACCGTGTTCATTATATACTTACATTTTGCAACATGAGCTGCAAAATTCAGATCTATACTCTGAACATACTTTCAGATCTGAGTAGTTCATAAGACTTTGGTATAGGCTGCTGCAGAGATTCGTCCCAGACCCAAATCCAGATTGTTCACGACAAAATTTAGTTCCTCAACCCATCATTACGCAAAATAATATAAACATCTTTAACAGAGAGGGTGTAATTTGTCTTAATTTATGTTTTACCTCTAATTGAAAAAGACAAATAACACTTCGGATATAAACATTTTTAATTTAAATATTATAGAATAAAATATGGTAATTCTATGCTGCTTATTTTAGAATCCAGCAAAACAGTTAGGAGACAATCATAACAGGAAAATTTGTAAGCTTCCTATAAACACCAACAGGGTCCAAGAAGAAGAATGAAAAAGAATACATTTATGAGCATAAGAGAGGAAGCAGGAGAGAAGAAACCAACACTGAACACATGGTAAAATAAATGAGCATTAGCTGGAATACTGAAGCAAGAAATCCCAGCCTGGTATATGTGAACACAAAGGACTTTCTTGTATTTTGCTCAAAGATTGTTGGGTCTGTGAACAAGACTTATCAGCACTCTAGGCTATTTGTCCAATCATTTCAACCACAGGAACTGGGTTTTAATCAAATGAGTTTTTAGCAGTGTACCTTCTGTCTGTCTGTAGAATGTAGAGTCACTGCCACAAATGCTTCCTTCATTTTCTAAGCTTCCTTCAAAAAAATCTCCTTCTGCTCAAAAAAGACAGTATAGCACATTAGTATAAGAAGTACCTGTTAACAGCAGAGAGATTATTAGATTAGAATATTCTCTCAAGATACGATGACACTACACAAAAAGAGGGATAACTGGAAAATTCCTACTAGCTTTTGTATAAAACATGATTGCAGCAGTTTTTGTACAAAACATGATTGCCTTTATACAAAAGACCTTGTATTCATTTTGGATGGAAAAAATTATTTGTACAGCAAAAGAGAGAGAGAGGAAGAAGCTACTAAAATATGAAATGTACATGGTGAGCATTAAGTGCAGGGAATTTGCTTTTAATATGACATTTGGCGTTGAAATAGATTGTATATTTTAAAGGGCAATGCTGTATAAAAAAGTCAAAATCCAGACGTATACTAGTATTTATCTTCCAATGGAACAAAAGGTTTATCCAACAGTCACACAGAGGGTAGAAAGTCAGCAGTGACATTTAGATCCATAGACCTTTCTTAGAAAGGTATCACAGACAGTGCATATGCTACTCCAACTTGTCATTGTATCATTCACAGTTCCATTTTAAGTACAAATGCAGTGCGACTATGACTGAAGTAAAGACAACACGTAATAGTAAAGTTCTGTAGGGTCCATCCTCTTAGTTTTTAATTCCATTGTCCCACTTCTGTCTTCACTGGAATTAGCATTTGTGCCTTTATGTATATTGGTTCTCAACTTTTAAGGAATCTTCTCTAGAAATATTAATTTGACACAGAGAAACCAAAAAGACTAACAAATCAGAATGTAATGCAGAGGTCACCTCTTTTACCTACAAGCTTTTAGGTCAACGTTCAAAAGAAACACTTAAAATTTTCACCCAGGATTACACGGTCTGTTTATCATCCTAGGTAACTTCAGAAAAAGACAAGCTAAAGACTACAGAAAAATTATAGTCTCTGTACAGATTTCAAAAGAATTACCTTAGGAAAGCATCTGGTCCAATAAAGCCAACAAAATCTCATGCTCAAAGATTAAGCTTATTGTACTTTGAGTAATCTAAGTTACCAACATGACACAAAATACTACTTCTTTTAACTTCTTTTGCATCACCAATTACTATTCTTATGGGTGATGCATCATAATACCATAGTTAAGGAAGAATTGTGTTTCTTTATTTAAAAAGGTGCCATCAATATTAAATCAATATCTGTTAACTATTTACAAACATCAGCACAAAAATAAGAAGTGGCCAGTTTTGCGATCCTTAAGCAAGGAAAACCCTAAAAGAGGACAATCTAAGTTCTGATCAGCTCAGACCTACAAAATGTATCGCACATTAACCAAATGCTGCTTCAAAGGCCATGGAAATGCTTTGCTTCAAGGGCAAAGGTTGAATGAAAAATTCTTTTCTCATTCATTAACTACTCAGAATAGTGATGAATTTTGGGATGCAGAACACAATAAAAACTGCAATTTACTTTATGGATTGAAGATAGCAGTTCTGCAGTATCAGTGGCATAATTAAGATTAAACACTCTTTGAACTGTTAAAACAGCTCTCTAGGCAATTCAGCTCTTTTTTCTCTCCACTATGGTATTTTTGAAAAGATACAACTTTAAAAAAATACTCTTTTGAAATAATCTCAGAATTTTCATTGTCTCATCTTGTGTGTTAAAGTGGATAAGCTAATAAGACATCAAAACAGTTGTACTTACCTATTATATCAGGACAAGCTCCGCTTTCCAGTCTGTGCTTCTTGTACAAGTTCTTCAGGACTTTGGCACTTCCAAAACATTTAAAGCGGCTCTTCACATTATTATAGTACCAATCCAGAGATTGGGTCCTTAGGAGTCTAAAGAGGAAAATACATGACATTTTGTAATAATTATGCAACAAATAAAACCAAACAGTTTACCACACTTTTGTTCAAAAAAGGTCCCTAAAACATTTACGTCTCAGAGCATAAATATATTAATTTCTGAATACTTTTTTTTACAGTTTTTACCTTACATATTTCTGGTGTACTGCGGCAAAATGTAAGAGGTAACTAATGAACAAATATCTACTTTGCACTACTCAAGGTTTTGTTTTGTTTTTGCAACTATCAAAATAGTTGCTCTCCCTTTTACGTTACAATGCCAACACTGTAACATTTGAAAGGTATAAACAAGCCTTTGGAACACCACATGAAAGTTTTATAAATAAGCTTTACACAGATTTATGGATAATATAGGACCATTAGCCCATTAATACACTTTGGAAAGAATTTTTTCACAAAATATTACCACCGCTCTTATTTGGGGAAAACAATGACTAGGACAAAGACCTGGAAGCAGAATGAAAAATGGGTAGACAACTTCTTTGTGGGGAGTACTTCAAACTGGAGTTTGGTCCCTTACTTTCAACACTAAGCATCACTTGCATCAGTAATACATCCTGCTTAATGTGTCCCCAAAGCTCATACACTTCTAGCAAGCCATAAGGTACCGTGAAGGTCTGTATTGTTTCCCACTTGGCACAGGGCTCTTGCTTCACCTCTGTTACTTTAGTAACTGGCAGTAGAGAATCCCTGCCTGATTTCCAGATTCCCAGCCACCAGGCACTTCCGAGTAACCCACAGCAGACCCATGTATTTCCGACAGAAGGTGTCACTTGAGAGGGGATCCTAGGGCTTCGACTATAAGTTAAAGCTGACTTGTCCAACAGCTTCCAGGGAGGAAAAAGGTTTGAATCAGTGAATATGATTTAATTCTGGGTGTTCTTTTCCCTGGTTGATCCCATTTGTTCCTCCGCACATTGCCAATGTAGTTTATTTTTTATTAATGACACATATACAGTACAGTGACCAAGATATTTTTATAAGACACAAAAGCATCTCATGTAAGACAGCATTTAGTATAGGCTGCAAAGATAGTCCCCCTTTGTAATAATTATTAAAATAGGCATCTTAAATCCAGAATCCTTGTGGAACTTGTCACATAATTAAGCAAAAAGCTGATTCTTAACACAGATTTTAGAAAACAAAAGGCTAAGGTTACTATCCAGTGTCAATATATTAACCTCTAAGATGTTACTAACAGGAGAGCATCTTCAGACTCAGGGAAATTCAGATGACCCATTTTTTAAATCTGCGGCCACAGGCAGAAAAAAACAAACAAAAAACCCCTGTAATCCTTAGATTTTTCTTCAGGGACTCTGGACTTTTCCTTTTAATGTGGAAAGTGAACGAAAACGCACAGTTTTCTTTAACATACATCATGTCACAAGAAAATAAAATCTCTTTTTGAGAGACTAACAACATAGTTTTCACTCAGCACTGAAGCTCTGGAGATATTTGGTAATAACCAAACACACTGACCCTGAGATTTCAATTAATGCTTCCAAACAGTCTCAGAATTTTTGGCAATTCGGTACACTGCTAAAAAGTAGTATCAACTTCATATAAAGCAAGAACATTACAGCCTAGTCTACTTCTCTGTCACCACTGGAAAGCGTCCAATAGCATATACCAGCAGTGGGAAATTAAAAAATAAAAACCAATGAAACACATCATATTCAAGCTGTGAACTCTTAAGGTTACATTAGTTGCGGCACTGAAGACAAAAGAAAAAGCATGCATGGAACAAAAGAGTATTTTTTCTGTAGGCTTTATCAGCGATTAGATGCAGGAGAGATGTTGCCTCTTTACTGTGTTTTTGCACAGTAATATCCTAAGCCTAAGTACAGACTCCAGGAGCCAGATTAGTCCTAGTGTCTACCATTCTACAAATACTACTAACATGCGACAAGGGCAAAAATCCTTTTTTTATGGAAAATATCCTTACAGACTGCACTGGTGCACCACTGATCTACACACCTGATGAAGCATGAGTTACAGGTGACAAAGCACAAACAATGGGAATCAGCGGATGGTTGAGGCTGGAAGGCACCTCTGGAGTTCATCTAGTCCAACCCCTCTGCTGAAGCAGGGTCACCTAGAGCAGATTGTCCAGGACCATGTCCAGATGGCTTTTGAATAACTCTAAGGACGGAGACTCCACAACCTCTCCGGGCAACCTGGTCCAGCGCTCAGTCAGCCTCACAGTAGAAAGGTGTTTTCTTATGTTCAGATGAACCTTCTGTGTTTCAGTTTGTGCCCAAACTGAAGGCATGTCTAGGTCTGTCTGTGAAGTAGAGGATTTCTAAATTTCTTCAACATTGCCACCAAGAAATTTTTTACAATGTCTGCTCAGGTCCTGACCAGCTGAACAAAGGTTCGTGGCAAGCACAGTGACGAATCTATGAATGAAGGTAATTTTCTCTCCAGACCTGCAGTTCTTAGGTATTTCGAGATTCTACCTACTTTGTGGGCAGGGAACTGGTTGCTGTCAAGGAAACTAGGTCAGAAAGGAACAAACAGTATATTTTCCCTTGCTGAATTTGATTCCCTTTTATCCATTCAGTTTCTGCAGTAAGGAGCGTAAGATTTCAGCCAACAGCATGGAGTCATGATCATTATGATGGATAAAACTCAGTTTGCCTGACTGGGTTGGAAGAGGCTAGCAGGAGGTATTAGGCAGGAACGATGCTGTTCTGCAGAAGGAACACAGTGTTCTAACCACACTGTCCACAAAATAGTATCATAGCACTGTTACCACTGGTGGACTTGCAGATTATGTGCCCTCGAATACATAGCTTTGGGGCTTTTAAGATCCCTATTAACTATCTTGGCATGTTTACCAAGCAACCTTGGCTCCACTAGCTCGAAACACCAAATCTTCTCTTCTTCTTGGAAGACAAATAGACTCAGTTCTTCTTATTATTCAGAGTAAGCGCCAAGATACCAAAGGGAGAAGGTCAGCTATCACTTTGTACCAACTGTATGAGTTAAAACGCTGACCTGGCAACTAGGGAAAAACAGTAGACAGGAACATTGCAAGCTTGCTTCCCAAAAATACAAAGTTTTCCTGGGCCTCATCCAGGCCTTTCCTGGGCCTGGGCTTTTATGAGAAGAAAAAACTAATAGCACTCTTCTCCTGAGGTGAGACAGTGCCTTACAACTACGATGGTTTTAGAGACAGGCTTTGTATTTGTAACGATAGTATTTTCTGCATGTGAACTTTGGGATAATACGAAGGATAGATATTATACATCTCAAAGCAACAACAAAAGAAGAGATGCTTGCCTCTGTGTACTAGGGAAACTGGTGAAAACACAAGGATTGGGACTTTTTAAAAAACTTCCTCAGTTCTGCAAGATTAACAATTTGTGGGTAATCTAATCATCTCATGCTTCTATGTTTTGAAGAGCTACCAACAACTCCAAATCTATGTTTCTGTCCTGCATATATTTTATAGCAGATTACAATGACTCTTGTAAAGCTTTATAGCCTCTTAACTTCCAAATAAGTCACAATGTCTCTGCTGCTTCTTCCTGTGGAGAAGGAATTTGGAAAAGAGAATAGTTTTCCATATAGATACTAAAATGAAGGGTCCAATCATGAGAGAAATAAGAACATTTTCTCCTTATTTCAAATTCCTTTAATATTGACCTGTATTTTAAGGCCGTATTCTGCAAAGGCAGTTCCATAAGTCTAGAATAATGAAAGACTATGTAACTGCTACTATTGAGTTGTTAAACTGAAACACTTTCCTTATTACCTGTAATAGAATGTGTGCAAATTCTCTCCATAAAATGAAGATTCACACTTAAAGGATACTAGTTGCATGCATTTTAAAGAAGCAGGAATGGTTGAAGCTATTTCTCTTTATTTCTGTGCCATAAAGACTGCTATGTCTCTATTTCTAACTAGCCTTAAATGCTAAGGACATTATTTATGTTACATAATATTGCCATAGAGTTGAGGCACATTATGGTTTGCTTCTGGTAATTTTTGCCTTACTAGAAAGTGTGAAAGCTAAGCAGACAGGTTTGGTTTAAGAACACAAAAAGTAAGTATTATAAAGCTCCAGTCCTTTTTTAGCACAGCACTGAGTTTGTCTCTAATCAAGTAGCACCATAAGAACAATGAGTAAGTTCAATCAAAAACTAAAAGCAGGAATATCCCATGCAGTTTTCACTACACTTCCCAACTGCAGCACCCAATACTCAATTCTTAGGTTTCTTCTCAGAAACAAAATCAGCTAGATGTGCTGGAGAGTGGGGGCATGAATAGAAAATCTCATTATAAGTGATGATCCCAGGAGGAACATGTGAAAGACTCCATTCATACATAATTACAAGCATTCACTACTCAGTACGCAGGAGGTTGTTTAGTGATTGATTTACCATTTTAATAATTTTTTCTTCAAAAAAAATTTGGAGGTTTTATTTGGTCTAAAGGCACCATGAAGCTTCTGCGCAAGATCTTCTCTAAAAGGTAGCACAAACTTAAACAAAGTCCATGACCTTAGTGACTACTCATAACACAAGTTAAACTACGAGGAAGCACTTTGTAACACTGCATTTTTTCCATGAACTTTGTGAGAGATTTTCTCCCCAAGTGATTGAGGAGAATACATCAGTTAGAGAAGCTTAACTGCAGCTCAGAAAGTCAGGAGGTGCTTCTGAAAATCTGAACTCTACTTGTGTTATGCACATGTCAGAGTGAATAGAAAAAATCACTTGGGAGTTTCCTTGCTCTTAACTTGCACTGGAACCTAAAGACTCATCTCCACCTTTCCATTCCTATTTCACCTTGTCTACCATAGCTCTGTGTCAATAGTTAGGCCTGTAAACTCTCCCAGTGCCTGAATATGCTCCCAAAATCAGAGCCACAAACTTTACCTGCACACAAACAATTGCTTGTACAAACATATGCCAAATAATTCATGCTTCTGAGCTCACCTTTATACACATTAGGCACAGCTTTAGACATGCATTTCATGTCACCCTGCTAGAGCCTCTAACATTTGTTCGAGGTAGACGGGTTCACTGGAGCCCTAGCTGCCAGCTGATTCTCCTGAGGTTCATCCTTCTCCCCTCATCCATAATCTTCTCCATCCTTTTACCTGCACCATGGAAATCATATCATAGGTTAACGACCCTATTGGTCACCTCACTGCAACCCCACTGATTCTGTCAATGGTCCACAGGGTGTTAAGATGTCAGAAAGCTTATTTTTATGGCACTTATGTACATAATGATACTGCAACAATCACATAATAATATCGTCAAATAACATTTTATTCTTCCTTTTGATGGGAGAAGGTGGTCCTACTACACTCAAATACTAGTTTCTTTTTTTAAAACTCATTCCTCTCCTCCTCTCCTAATTACTTCAGCACTACAACAGCATTTAACAGTAACAACAGACTTACAGGTTTGTTGTCATTTTCATTATAAACTCCCATTTTTAGTGGTTTTAGCTTAGTTGTGAAATGGTCCCCACGGTTTCTAATTTGTGAAACAGGAAATAATAAAACGAACCTAAAAGCAGACCCCTAATGTCAGTAATACAAAAGATCTTCATAAAACTACCTCTAAATATTCTTGAATGGGCTTCAGTACTACTCAGCCCTGAAAAGCAGACATACAGCAGCAATTTTTCAAACAACTGATGATCAGCTAGGAATGAATGAAGTTCACAAGAAACCAAATAAAACAGTTTCTGAATATAACTTCTATATAAAAAGAAAAGAAAAGAAAAGAAAAGAAAAGAAAAGGGTCTTTAAAAAGTGTTTCACTGTACTTCTCCTGCTGTACCTATGCACTCCAGAGGTCCGCCTGTAGCATATAGCATCAGGGCATGAAAGAGCTCCAGTAGGCGATTGACTGCATTCAGTCAGGAAGGGAGTTGCTTCATGTTCATGAACTTTTTTTTAAAAAAAAGCTTTTGTGGATGTGTCAACTTTTAAAATATTAAGTAATTAAGTAATCAATTTGAAAAAACATTAAAAGTTTAAATCTTCCATGGAAAAGCAATATCAGTATTTAGCTTTTGCTCCTTCAAAGCACTGTCAGGGCTCCTTGAACTGGTGGGAGGCTTGGCTGTGAGTGAAGAGATGGAGAGGCTGGGCCCAGGGGAAAGCTGCCTGCTGAGCTATCCAAGAGCTGGGGACACTGGCAGATGGGTCCCCTCCAAGCCAGACCTGCTTAGCCACGCCGCTATGCAGAGGGGTGCTGCAGTTAAATACTCGTCTTTAACCGTGACGTCCACCTTAGGTAGCTAAAAAGACCTCATGTGACTGATGCTGTAAGGACTGGCATCCTTGAAGTCCTGCCCCTCCAGGTAGCTGCATGTTGACCACAGCTCAGCTGAACTAGCGCAGTGTTGCCCATCACTGGTAGCTGCTCCAGACTGTGCCTGCTCAGCCACGCCAGCTGTCACAGACCCCTGGACACAGGCTCCCTCCTTAGGCTGCCCTCACAGAACAAAGTTCAAGATCCTTGTTTCTCTTTTTCCAGCACTAAGCGGCCTCAGCCCCGTGCCCAGAGAAACAATTATGAAGATTCAGCCTGTCACTTCTTATCTACCCATTTCCAGAGTAAAATTACTTCAAACTCAGCATCCTGAAATATTCTTTCTGGGCCAATAGAAATATTTGGTTTTTTCCTCAGACTGGTATTTTCCAGCTTGCAATATACTGCTGTAGGTAAATTGCTGAAGTAAAGAAATAATCACTGATTTCAGTGAAATCAAACATGCTTGCAGGTTAAAGAATGCAATTTCACTTTTTTTTCCTTAAGGATGAATCATAACTCTAGTACATAGACACAGCATTCATACATAATACCCTGTCAATGCTCAGTTTCCTAAAAATCTGACTTAAAAAAATGAATCATGGAAGTTCAGCCCCTTGAAACCCTGAGTATGAACTTCTACATATTCGGTTCTGGCCAAGCTCATGACATTCCACAGATGGGACTTACATTTCACTGATTTTTCTGTATATATCCATTGCTCATGAAGGCAACTTCGACGGCACTTTAAGAACAACAGCTCCTAAACATTTAGTCCAAAAGGCCACCATTAACTCTTTACAACACTTTCTACCCAAACTTTAGGTTGAAATCCTATTTATTTTCTTCTTAAAGAAATTCTGCAGCTCATGTTTGATATGGGAAGTGCTGCTCCAGAAAATCTAGTCCTCCAGTGATCCATAGCCTTCCTGCAGAGCAGCAAGGAAGCCTTTCCCTGCCTCCACGGCTAGCACGGGGTGTGAGGGTAGCTCCTGCTGGCTGATCAGGCCTCTCTAGTCGGCTTCCACACACTCTCGCCAGCTGTGCTACAGGATTTTACACTCTGGACCTGAGCTGGGTTTGCCAGCCCTGCGCAAAGGCTGACAAGCAGCATCGGATAGCGATAACATGGTAAGAGATCAGGCTTCATCTTTACACAGCAACAGCGGGCTGCATCCGGATCACACTGCTACACGTGCAAGCACAGCAGCCAGACCTGCAGAGGCACGTCACAGGGAAGGCTGGCGCGGTACAAAATGAACGCTGTGCCCCTTCCGACAGGGCTCTCCAAACTGGTCAGCAAAGTCCCAACAAGAGCAGAGGAGAGACCATTTGAAATCAGAGCATCTCTCCCAGAATGAAAGCTACCCAGCCCAGTGAAAACATCATTCGTCTTCTCTGTGAGGGGAACAAAACAAACGTCCATGTCCCTGCTAGTCAAATTTTTAGTTTTCTGTGCCAGTAGAAATGAATCCAGCCCGGTAACTGTACTGCGGTTCAGAGTATGCTTATTATTTCAGTGAGCTCAACCTGCAGTATTATACTATATAAGGCATTTCCTAAAAATACCCATTCTCCCAACCATTCAGTGAGAAATAATAAGCCTCCATTTATCTTGTCCTAGTTTTAGCTTTTAAATTCCAACATGGAGCCACATCTAAGAAATGATAAATCAAGGTTAGCATAGAAGAAAAGGAGGATAGTTTAACTTTATCTGCTGCTGAAAGAGAGCTGTATATACAACTCTCAAATTTGCTTACTTTGTTTCTTTTAACTTTGAATCTGTGGTCAAGAAGTTAGATGTGTGAGGAAGACAAAGCAGGTTTTGTACAGAAAACCCGGATATACTTTCAAAAAGGAATGTGTAACAAGTTCCAACTAATCCTGATTACTGAGGGAAATACGAAAGCTTCTATCACCTGGGATGTTTAAATCACGCCTAGATGACTTTCTAAAAAGATACACCATGGATTACTCAGTGTAGTATGGGCCAGAGCGCAGGAATCACTTGCTGTGGTACACACCAGGCCCCATTAAGCGATCATTATCCTGCCTGGCCTTAAAATATTTTACTGTCTCATAAAAATAAGATCATGAACCACACTAGTTCAGATAAAAGGTTCCTCTAGCCTCTGCATCCAGTGTTGGTCATTGGCAGATGCTAAGGAAGAGCTTACAGGAAACACACCAGTATGGAGTAACCCCTACCATCCCACCATCAACACGCTCTTGGCTTCCAGCAATTGCCGGCTCAGGACTCCCCATGCTTGACAGTACAATAGACTGTCCTCAAAAGACAGTTACTGATGGACTGATCCTCTATAAATCTGTCTAGCTTAAACCTAGGCATCCTTTTGGCTTCCACAAAGCCCCTTGACGACAGGTTCCTCAGTGACACACCACACAGAGGTGTGCTGCCTCTCTTCACGTCAGTGTCTACCACCTCTTTCCCTGGGTGTTCCGTATTTCCGCGTTATGAGCAACAGTGAGCAAACGTGCCCATTTAGCTCTTCTGTGACATGAATGTACTTTCTCTTTCTCTGCTTTTTTTTTTTTAATTAAATGCAGATCACAATGTAAGTTGCTTATTTTAAGGCTCTTCCCACCAGATTTTTCCTTTGAACAAGCCAGTGACACAAGCAGCACCTCTGCAGAGCTCCTGCAGCAGCATAAGCCACAGGCTGCTAGAGGTTTCTTCTACCCTGTTGCTAACTACAGGATTAGACAAGTTTCCAACATCTACTGTACATCAGCATTCCTACCACGGGACACTGCAGTAAAGCTACACAACATTAGCGTGCAAAACTGGAAAAAAGCTGTAGTGAAAATACTTGTATTGCAGAAAGGCTTAGGAAAGTCAGTATGTAATCTGCTGGCTTCAAAATGAAGTTAAAGTTCAGAGAGAATCACATTTCCCTCTACCAAGCAACATTTCAAAGTCTGCTAACAAAGAAAAAAAATAGTCTTAGATATGCAGTATGCAGAATCCACTAAAAATACTTTCTCCATATTCACAGACATTTATTTGTGCCCCAGATTTGTGACCCAGACTCCCAGTGGTAGCTTGACCACCTAATTTACACTAAAATAAACCATGAGATTGTTGATCTTTAAACATATAATTCAATCATTGGAAGAGAAAGTAATCAGAATGTAAAAAATCAGGAAGAAAATATCTATATCTACCTCTAACAGACTTCTTGAAATAAGAATGGAGGAGGTACAGGTACTCCTTTTATTAAGAAAACAACAGTTTTAACCTATGCTTTATTACAAAAAAAAGAAAAATAATCTGTTGTAATGTATAACCTCTATAAAAGCAAAAGCAACATTCATCAGACATCACATCTAGACTGCAGAAAAATGCCTGTGCGCATTTGCTGACATTACATGAAATGATTTAAACATTAGCTATATGCAGTAACAAATAACTTTATTAACATGGACTGAGTTTGCTCGGTGGTATATTATGACCTTCCAAAACTCTTGAGTTCTGCAAAGCTCAAGGCCATGATAAACAGGAAGCCTGGAGATGCAGCTGAGATGCATAGCCCTGCACATTTAGCTATTTACCTCTCTGGTGGTTCCCCTAACCCAGTCAGAATACTTAGGCCCACAAACTCTTCCTGAGAAATGTCAAACTTTACATATCACCTTTGGTTCAGATTTACACCCTTTCACCATTTACACCCATGCTGCCATCTAACAACAGATTTTCACTTACCTACCACTATGGGCATACACATCCATCACCACATTCCCCTTTTTCTTTGAGAGCCAGCTGCATACTTAACTTCCTTTTTATATAAAACTATTTGGGTCTTCTCTGAATCTTGCAGTCTTCCAGTTACATTTTCCCAGAATTAGACATTCTCTTTGACAGAAACTTTTTGCAACAAGATACCTCCCTTTGAAGATTTCTGCCAAGAGTAAGATTTGAACAAATGCTGGCTGGACATAGGTCAGGCTCAGTGGCTTTTGCACATCATCCCAAATCAGGCTAAAAAAGTTTTTTGGTTTCACTTGGGCACAAAGTCATCACTCTAATTTGCAAACGAAGGCTGTGAGTGTGAAGGGTTGATGAGGATCATTTTCAGGTCTGTTCCCTACAGAGGATAAGTGTCCTGGAGCAGCTGAGGAAAACGCTGAGACAACGCTGAGTATTCATCAGCGCTATGGTTTGGTCCTCCCGTAGGAAAACACACAGAAACGAGTGGAACATGTCAGCCTTTAACTCAGCTATTTTGCTCTTATTTTCCTTGTACGGTTGTATGTCAGGCATACCTGCCTCACAAGCGAATGCATTTTTGGCATATTAACCCTACGTGCTGCCCCAGGAAGCATGCTGTGTTATAGGGGAACTCAACTGGACTTTGCAGCAGTTGCAAAAGTCAATTTTAAAAAGAACTGGGTTTTCAAACGTCACTGCAGCAGAGTCAGTGCTTCACTGTAATTTACTTGACAGTAAATATAAGGGGTGAAAAGTAAATATAAGGGGTGAAATTACAACCATGGAGAGTCAATGGCAGTTTAAGCATTGACCTAAGTAGGGTCACGACGTCTCTTCAGGCATCTACTCTGCACCAGCAATGAAAGAAGTGAAAGACCTTATCCACTACAGTAGCTCAGCAAGAATGAATAAACTTTGGCCATGACAACACATTTATAAGGATGTCTGCCATGTCCTATAGCGATTAGTGGATATTCTTTCTCCATTTTTACTCTGAAAAGTGAGCATGACTGACTGATGCTTATTTAGAGCTGACATCTGAACCTTGCAGTTCAAAAGGCTGCATTGCATGGGAGCTTGCAAAGAGTGGAAGAAAGGGCAGTCCGGGTTATTACTGCTTTCCAGCCACTTTAGTAGACTGTGGGCCATGAAAAAAATGGGATTGTATAGATCCTGTGCCTCCTGCCGCTGCACAATTAGCAACACCCAGATCACTGCCAGCAGCTCTACAGCTAGCCTGCTCTTCACAGCTCCCAAAGCCATAGATTCATCCTAGGCCGTCCACTCCAGTGTTTCCCTACCCTAATGTTCAAGTTTTCTTAACGTTTAACCTGAATCTTCCTTGCTTCTATTTAAACAAGACAGCTTATGATTTTTGCCCCGTCCCTTCTATTTTTTTAAAGCTAAGCAATGCTGTTTCATCACACATCACGTTTTCTAGCCATCCGATCATTCCCATTGTTTTTTCCCGGGACGCTCCCCATCCCAAAGTGGTCCATATTTCTGTTTAAATACAGATCCCAGAACTGGTAAATTGAGGCCTTACTGGTTTTCTCTTAAGGAAGGCATATGTAACTACTGGGATGGGATTTATCACAGCACACACTCTATGGATGAGATTACGCTGAAATCAACAGTTATTCCACAGGGATATGAATCAAATCAGGCCCATGCAATACTTTGCCCATCAACATCTTGCTGAGACTTGCAGCTTAGAAACTGCCAGCTTCTCAAAGAGAAGGATCCTGTCAAACTAAGTCAAGGGTATTTTCACTCCACCTTTCTTTTTACTGACAATTACATGGATTACACTTTGAGAAACAAGGTTTAGAATATATCTCCTCACTAGCCGACAGATAACCCAATATTGCACCATAGACTAAAATGTCACTTTTGGAGAAAAAATCCAGGCACTCAACTGTTATACCTTCTTATCAGTGAGAAAATAGCACTCCAGGATAAGAAAAGCATGAAGTCTGTCATTCACAAGAAACCTTATGGCTCTATCTGTACCAATGCCATCCTACCTGCACAAAAAGCCCAGCTGTGTCCATTCTGCTCCTGCTCTCATTTCTAGAGCGATGTGCAGTGAACCCTAAGAGTAACTGTGGCCACTGTGAATTGTTTAGCGGCCAAAAATGGTCTGTAATTGTGACCCAAACTTTGTGTAAATGGAGCCCAACAACTGGGCACGTTCTTTTCTCCGCCCTTCTAGCGGTTTCATTTGATGCCTGGAAACCACTTCCCCACCATGCTGCCAACTATTTGCCTTTTAAGCCTTTCATTCAAATTCTTATCTTTTCACAGCTGAATAATATCACTTTTCAACCCAGATCAAAGATAAATAAGCAGAAACTGGATATCTGAAAGTAAACCAAAAGAAGTCCCAATATGAATGCTGTGTAAGGCTGGAACATTCTGATATTGGCAAAATGGAATAGTCCAGATTTTTTGCTTTGAAATGCTTTTTATGAGGATATTTTAAAATACTGGGTATATTCATGATATCTGCCTATGATTTATAGGATTTATTTTATGACATAAAAATCATAAATATACAAACAAAAATGTCAACACTGAAACAAACTATTCCCTTTTAATCAAGAGGAAACATTTCACTTTACCTGAACCCATTTTCTCCATAACTTTCATTTTATGTGAAATTTTGGGGATTTTTTTCTACCTTAATTTGCAGTAAAATACATTTTCAGCATCTCATTATTTTTCAGAGGGAAGAAATTTCATTTCCTGGTCATCTCAGACTGGATATTTTTTCAGGCAAATGTAAGAATTAATCAACACTGCATCATTACCAAATTTATGACACTCACATGCACACATCATCCTGAAGCAAAATACAAATAAACATGAATCAAAGCAAGTTATTATGGACACACTGAATACTGATATACTGTCTTTTACTGATATTTGTTTCTTCTTGCTACTCAGTAAATCACTGGATTTTTTACTTCAGATTTCTGAAATAAAACAGGGAGGAAAGAATAAAAATCCACATTGATAGTACCTCAAAATAAACACATATAGATGTTTTTCTTAAAAAAAAAAGAATAAAACCAAAAACCCCAATAACAGCTAGAGATATTCATAAATTCTCAACTGGATAGGCATTTCCATATTGTACTATTACAGTAAACACTAAGAATTTATCTTTTGTACTTATCCAGAGAAAGGAAGCAAAATTTGTAAAAAACTACTATAAATAAGCTTCAGAGTGCAGAAAACAACATCAAAACACTCTCAGGAAAATATGGTCATTGAACTTTTCATTAATGTTAATGAAATGAAAGTATTTTCAGTCAAAATATAACTGAACATGAATAGCTATGAATAAATGCACCTTTCAGTGACATGAGAAACGATTTCTATTACCATAGCAGATACTAAATGAAGCAACAGAACATAAAGCAACTTTGATTAGTTATTTAAATTACCTAAGTGAAGAATTTTCTTTCTGCAAATTTCATTTTTAATCCACAGATTCTTGAAAAACAGCTGAACAGAAAAAAAAGTGAGGTTGATGAAGCATAAATATTTTCACAAAAGCGATACCAACTCAGCTCCATTGGAAAAAAAATACCAGAGGATAAACCATGCAAATTAATTCTGTAATCCTGATTAGAAAAATACGCAGGGCTTTTAACGTAGAGCTCAAGAACACCAAAAAGACAGCAATCCTCTGCTTTAAGGTCTGTTTCTCTTCTTGTATCAGGAGAAAGCTGTGAACAAACAGTTGTGAAATGCCAGCAAAGATGAGAGAAATCCTCGCCATGTAAAATCAAAGAGAAAGCAAGGCTCATTTCAAGATTATTTTAAAAAAAGGATCCAAGCAAGCCAAAAACCTTAAAACTTGGCTGGGGAGTGAAGAGCTGCAATTTCAGTTGCTATCTTTCATATTGGTCATCTCGACCCACAAGCCTAACTTTTGCTAAACTGAGCTGTACAGTCGTCTTCTGGGAATAAGGCACCCAGTGACTCAACCACCCCCTTTCTGAGACCACATGTATTTGTAGCTTTGCAACTTCACAAGCCACAGAGCAGCTTAAGAAACCTATTGCTGAGCAGCAAACTACTGCATCGCAGCAGCTCTTCCCTGCACAGACCAAAGGCAAATAAGGACGGAGGCAAGGATATTTGATGGTGGGCCATGGTACTGTACACTGCCGTATGCCATGGAGCATCTTCAACGTACAGTGGGTCTTTCCTACCATTTAATGTCTGTTTTAACAGAAAACAAGCCTGCTGTATTTTGTGCTGTTTGTGAGTGGAGTTGTCTATGAGTAAGCCTTTAAACCACACAGGGCATGCTTTTTTTTTCTTAATCATTTATTTTTTCAACCCAGCTTGATAGTCACCACTTTTAAAATGTACTTTTTTTCCTCGGTATGGTTTTCCCTGTTGCACAGGCAATGCTTTTAGTTTAAAGCTTTACTGTACAAGCTGTCCAGCAGTCTGACAAAAGCTAAATTCCAGCTTATAGCTGAAAAGAGTAGGAAAAATTCCAAAGCCTTTACAAATTATACAAATGAGACTTTAATCCCAGCTGGCCTCGCTAACTGGGGCTTTACATCTGGGCACACACGCAAACATATTTTTCATAAGGATTTTCAGTTATTTGAAAAATGAAAAATATATAAAAAGATATTTCTGTAAATACTTATTGCAATAATACTATCGCGATAACAAAAAACAAACAGTCCTACAAACACAGATTAGCCAGACTGTCAGGGAAATACAGCTGTTGAACCCCCAAAGCTCTGAGCAGGACTGGTTTTTAAAAATAGATCTGCTGTCCAGAGCAGGATTCACTTCTCTGATGAACAGAAAGGTCCAGGCAATTCTCCTCTCATCTTCAGGGCAACCTTATTCTCACTGGCATGGGGGGGAGTATCCTCACAGGGCCACCCAATTGTGATAGGATGCAGAAATGCATGTGTGTTTGCTCCAAGTCTGATCATGACCAAGCAAAAAAAAATGGAGGGAACTACAAGAAACAGTATATGAACAGGGGAGGTGAAAACAGCGAGAAGCTGCAAAGCCGCCTCTCATGCAAGCAGAGGTGACAGTGTGCAACTAATCCCACAGTCCCTTAGTGCTGGCTTTCAACTGCTTGCAGTAAGTGGACTGCAGCCATCACAGTCCTGCTCAGCTACGCCCATAACGCTCACTCTAGAAGAGCCCCGACTTCACTCATAGAAGAAGAGCATGCCAAAGATTTTCCAGTTCCCACAAAACTGGGATGAAAATGAGGCACCCAAAGTGGATGTTACTTGACCAAGATGCTTCCTCTTGCTTTAACTGTGTGAGGTATCATTACAGCAGCTTTAAAGGTTTGGTTAAGGCAAACCCAAAGAGGCCATTTTTGAAGGATAAGGAAATCAAGTTAATTCTATTTAACACTGTTTCCAACTGTGCTGCTGAGGCCTAGGTGAATAAAGGGATTAAGGAAGACCTACTGCGTAACTAGGATGTTTTCAGTAGAACAATCTGGTAGCTTCATCTGATAGTGGCGGAGAAGGTCCCACTGCAGTAACAAGAATCATCATGCTCTCCTCTACATGGGCTGTGCATGGAGGCCACAGGGAGGGACAGGGGCCACCAGAAGCTAGTGGCAGTTTCCGAGACGTCGCTTACCCTCACCTCTCAAAGGGAACAGAACGTAGGTCTCTTCTCAGGCTGAACTCCTCCCATAAAAAGCGACTTGACTGCATTTTGGGCAAGTAATCACAGCTACTAGAATTTCCAGCTGACCAGACCGCTTGCACTGTGAACTGCTGACTGCGGACTGCCAAATGGCTACTGAGCCGAGAGAACCAGAGATAGATCGGTATATGCATCTCTCCTTCTGTTTATCTAAGGTGGAAGCCTCAAAGGAACAAATTAAAATGCTCTTTCTCTTTGCATATATGCAGTATTTCCATCACGGGGCTGTTGAGTAACTCCTGTGCTGACCCTGCTAGAGGAAGGTTTTTGCTATTCTTTTTTCTCCACTCTTCTTTTTCCTCAGGAAACATGGAGGTGGGATGAATTTGCTTGCATTGCTGAAGGTACGTTTGGAGAGCACTAGGACAGGCAATCAGGAGAAGGTGGTGCATTAAGAATGTCCTTGATGTACATGTCACTCCATTAACAGATCTTCTTTTAGGAGGTCAGAATACAAGAAACCACCAATCTTTGTCCAGCAGATCCCAAAATATGAAAAAGTCAATTACAAGAAATGCCAAAATATTATCACATAGCCTGTACCATTCTTTATTTGCCCTGATACAAAGACAGTGCAGGTTTTAGTGATTTCCATTACATACTCACCCAGAGAAAAATAACTTAATAACTGTTTCTTAAGGATGGCATTATGGATAGTGCACACATCCTGTTTTCATCCAAAAGGTGCAGAGCTTTGCAGTGAATTCACACAGAGACACCTCCCAACTTTCTTCTGGCCCACCATACAAAAGACCTCCAGTCAGGTCCCATGACAAGAGGAAGACGGGATGGTGGATACATGCATGTGGTATCCTGGGGCAGGCACACACTGGTTGCACGATGCAGAGGGACATGGCTTTTGCTGGGCAGTGTGCTTTCTTGAGCAGCTCTGGTGGATCACCAAACCGCATCTTGCCCAAGGTTCAAGAGGATTACAGCTCACTAAGCTGAAGGCACTTGGGTACTTGCAGGATTGCAGCATGGGAGCCACAGCACCACCAGCTTTCAGTGCACTAGACTGGATGGGTCTCAGAAAGGTTCAGGGTACTGTTCTTGCAGGAAATAGAATTATTTGACATTAAACAGTTAAGAAAAATAGACTATCGAGCTTTGTTTTCACATAAGGCAAAAGACAGTCTATTTTTTAAAGGATGTCAAACAAACATGCAGCTACGTGCTCAGGACAAGACGACAGGAGCATGGTAATCAGGAGCCTCAAAAATACAGAACTGTGCTACTAAAGGCTATAAAGTGCTAGCTAGCTCTTCCCAGGCATGTTTTTAAAATACTGCAAACATTTTCACTAACATAACTACTACACTGCAAGATAAGTTAAAGATTATTTTGGACCTAGAAAAACATGAAAAGAGTAATATAAAAAAGACACAAAACAGATTGGTCTTCAAGAAGACAGATTAGTCTATATGGAGTCAGATGGATGCATTAAATCTAGTAAGTGCGTAATGAAAAATGTAGTGACAAAAACAATTATCTTCTAGTTATGAAACACAAAATGTACACTGACTACTCAAGGGCATTTATCCTCGCTGCATTTTCTTTTTAATTGTCATGAACTTTCATTAAAAAATATATTCTTTTAAATTTTCTTCAGAAGTTCATTTTGAAAAGGTTAGAGAAACCTGAGGGAAGGGGGTAAAAAAACAAAAATCAGAAAAAAATAATCTGACTTGAATTTCGAGATGGAAAAAACAAACCCTTCTTTTCTCCCTGCCCCCAAAAGTAAGAGATTGTAACAATATAAAGCTATGGGAATATCTATTTACTTTCACTATATCAAAGGAAAACAATAAAAGGCTCAACATTCACGGACATTCAACTCCTAGAATGAGGCACAGCCTAAGTAATTAGAGTTTAGTACTGATGCTTTAAAATATTTGTATTTTATATGTCTAAAAATTAATCTGCAATAATAGTTAAATAAAGCAACCTAAGATCATGATATTAAATACTTCACAAGCTGCAACTATGGGATTAATTATAGAGTACACCTAAAAAAAAATTACATGTAGTGAACATGTAACAGATTCTCTGGAAAAAGTCTAAAAGCAGAGTTAACAAACAAGAACTTGCTTAATAAACAATAATGGAAGTATTTCTCAGATGAAGCCAACTACCAAATCCTATGATGTAATCTACTATCCACATCCTAACCTTTTGACAGATTAATTTCTTTAAGGGACAAAGGGCTAGAGCTCTACAGTAGGTGAAAAAGCTAATAAAAATGTTTTGAAATATATCCTATTACCTTGATTATCATATATATTTCATTACTCTCTACAATCAGTAAGTATAACCATATGTCATAGTTACGTAAAAATTACTTACTCATTAGCAATAATTCCATTACTCTAAAGAATCAGATCTTTGAAGGGAAGCTGACTAAAATATCAGTAAGTAAATACAGGAAACAGCCAAGTATCCTTTAAATCCATTTTGCAGGTGAAAAACTGAGGCAGCAAAAGACTTGCTTCTAGTTAGGTCAGAAATCTGGCATGCTGAGAAAGGAATTCATATATCCTGACTCTAAAACCTGTGTTTTGGTCTCAAGATGACTCCTTTCCCCTCTGAGACATAACAATTTGTCCCAAAACTCTGTTTTCATATCTGCAATTTGTTCAAATTAAATATTTTATATGAAAAGCTTAATGGCAATGAGAAAGGAAACCAACGCTCTCAACATTGTTAAGCATGAAGAAGTCTAAGATCAAAGGTTGGAGTAAGTTAGAGTGACAATGCCATCCGAATCCACTAGAGGAGCAGTGTATCTAAGCTTGGAAACATCCTGTAGCCAAGGATTTTGCAGATTGTTTCATTAAGATATATGGCATGAATTGTAAATGGCTGAATATCTAATAATAGATGAAAAACTTGAAACGCGATCATCTGCATTAAGCCCATTTAGCACTATTTCTAGTACAGCAGCTACATGGCTTTGCTCAGGTACTTACTGCAGAAGAAAGACACTCACATTTTACAACCAACGATCCACAAGTACAGTTCATATGATACATCTCAGCCAACTCCTGCTGTACGAATCCCTTTGTGTAAGCCTGTGTTCTCCTGTGGCCCAGCCACGGACTGGCTTTAGCCTCAGAGGATTTGGGATGACACAGAAACCTACATGCCCACTGCTACAGACTTCTTCACAGTTTCTCATGTTTCCTTGTTCAAAAAAGATCACAACTGTTGACAACGCAGTCAACAGGACTGCATTTTTGAGAATCACTTTTGGCGAATGTGATCAAAAACGTTCTGCATTCACATAGATGTCAAAGTTGCAGAAGTCGGGTCAGCTTAGCTGAATGCTTTTAGTTTTATTTCTTTTGGTCTATAAAAAAATTATCCCTCTAAGTTTTGGCACTTCCTAGGATAATCAGAAACACCACACAGTAAGAGGCAACAAGGGAAAAGGGAATAACTTCCTCATCTGACATCATCCTTGGAGCTAGCGTCTCTCTGTGAATCCACCTGTAGCATGCAAGTCTGTGTAAACCCTGTCCTGTTTGTAAGTCTTGCATTGATGCTGTTGCAAAGTAATACATCCACAAATTGCTGCCTATTCTGTAAAAACTTACCCTGAAAGTTAACATCAGGACTCCAATTTAACCTTCAAACATGCAAATTCAGAACAAACTAGCATCTGTAAGTCACTGGTCTATAAGCAGGGACATGAGGATAGCAAGACCACCAATAAAAAACAAATGATGGTACAGATGCTGTCATGTTGGGCCATACAGTACAGAAAGCAACTGGAATATCAACCTTCATTCTAAACAATCAAATTTTTTAAGATACCCATATCTTTATGCTACAAGGCATAGGGAGGGAGCATACAGCCACAGAGCACACCAGAGCTGCGGCGTGCATTGTACACCACCACCCTAAGACTGTAATAGGCTACGTAGGTGGCTTCGGAACTACACATTTCTTGCGTTCAAGACACCCCTGTTGGGTCTGCCAAGCCCAAAGTACTGCAGTCATTATCACAACATTTCAGCTGGGTTATGGCCAAATTACCCATCATTCAGGGTCTGTGCTACCGGTTACTTGGCACAACGATGAAACTTGGCAGAGGAAGATGCTTCTTCATGGGGAAGCTCACTGCTGTTAAGCAAATGTCTGATACCAAGGGAGCAATACGTTGCTGCCTTTGGAATGGAGTCACTTCAGTAGGAGGACAGGGAGGATGGGGAGAATAGTGAAAGCTTTTTTTCAACATTAAGTCTTCAAACACATCATAACCCAATTTGTACAGATGCCAGCCACTCCTTTTGGCAGAATACAAGATATCTTGTTGTATCCTACAGACAATTTATTGACTCTGATTAGCAATTTGGGAATTGAGAAAGAAAAAAAGAGAAATAAAAAAAGAGTGCACGGTGCCAGTTACTATAGTTGGACACATACGCATTTCTTTTATTTTTATGTAGCTGAACAATGGCTGCATACAGCTGTTTCCTTCAACAACAGCCATTGGTGAGCGTGGCTCCATATTATACTTGGCTTTGGTCAGGTAAATGCTTCATCTCTTTTCTATGCAAATGCCATCTGTGATTTCCAGAGCGGACGCCAACATGCAGCCCATCATGTGTTGCAGGTGAAACCATGCGTCAGGGAACAACTGGTTTCTGATTTTTCTTACTTTCTCTTACACTTTATGTTTCAACTTAACAGTAGCAACTTGGACATCTCGAAATATGTCAGACCCAAAAAACACATGCAGAACACTAACATGCACAAGCCAGCTATTCAGCTTGGCTTAAAACACTAATCATGTCTAAACGCACCAAGTTTCAGGATATTCAGATATGCTTCTCTTAAAGACCTCTTATTCTAGGATTTTCTTTTCTCTTTCTCATAGCAAATGAAAGAAACTGGTTGGTGTCAATACCCTAAATGACCATAAAAATGCCAAGGTATTTACACAGTCGTCATATTCTCCTCCATGAACCACCATGTTTATGCACTCCAGTTATTACATTCTCCACCACGAACCACAAAAACATTCCCACCACAAAATCCCTGAGATCCCACAGATATTGACAGATTAGATTTTTAAGATAAGAAAATCCAAGGCAAAAGAGAAAAGAATGCGAGGACTAAGCAAAGAAAAGTCAACATGGTAAGGAGCACATGTATTTATTTCTTTCCCTCTTAGCCAGGCCTCTTTCAAGGATCCTTAGACAAACAGTCCCAATGGCAGCTTTTCTGGGTTTTGCTCTGTATCTATGAGACTTTTCTTTTCAGCCTGACTTTTTGGTTATACTTACTCCTCCCAGGAATGAAGGTTGGCATTAATTTTTCTCAACCGCAGAAAACTGGTACTTCATCACCACTCTTCAGCAGGATAGCTGCATACAGGGGCTCACACGGCCGCCTGCAAACAGACTTTTGGCTAAATGGGAAGAAACAGCCAAAGTCGTATCGTCCTCAGCTGGCCTTTGTTTCTGGGAAATAAACTTCCAGCTTGTGGCTATGACTCTCTTCTGAGGCTTCCACCAAGCACTGCCTACCTGGGCTCAGGCATGAACTGTCATGTAGGGAGCTCGCTTCAGGATCTGAAATGGCTCCACAGATGCTCCTGCCTTTATCTGAGTCTTCAGATGGAAGATCTGGGCACAATTAAATCCTTGAGCTACATTTATAGAGCCAGGGTACCTAGGAACACTGCCTAAACTCTCCTGTGTATACTGCAGGCAATACACGCCTCATGAGATGAACACAGAAGGAATTCTTCCAGATGTGTTTTTGAACCTCTGCTCCCTTTACAGGTGATGGGTGGTGTGTGGGATGACAATTCCAGAAGTATGAATAAACGTACCTAACGGTACGAACACCCTGCTCAAAACAGTTTATGATCATCTTCACCATGGTCAGTGGTGACATCTACACCTGACTCAACGCCCTTCAATCCTTCCTCCTTGCTGTCTTCCCTGGCTAATGCCACACTACTCTCTGACACATGCAAGGGTATAAATAGAACAACTCTTCCCTCCTCCTACCACAGTCTTTCTTCTTTTCTCAAAACCTGTTTCTGGTAAAGATAGCTGGTCCTGGTTAAGTACAGATCACTTCAGCAACATAGGTGGCTATCAGACACTCATCCCTGCTAGAGCAACTTTTCATAATTTATTTCTCAACAAAAGCAAGTACATGTTAAATAGCTACCTTTAAAAGAAAAATGAAAAGGAGGAGAGACAGAGAACCGAAAACATGCAATGGCTTTGGTGAGAATTGCCATTAAAATGTCACAGACATCCATGAGAGTTCTCACACAGCACTAACGAGCACATTAAAAAACACAGAGAATACACAAGTGGTAAGAAGTTTAATTATACTTCTTAGAGTAACGATGCAAGTTTGCACTCTGAAAATATTGTACATTCCCAGTGAGAAATGACATTTGATTTCAAAACACTGACTTAGGACAGTCAGGCATGAATATATGGCTGCTAAATCATTAGCATCTCTTTTAGGAAGAAAGAGTTTCCAAGGGGCATGATATTTATACTGAAACATTCAAACATAAATGATCAGAGTAAGATTAGATACAGAGCATACACAAACCTTTAGCAATTAAAGAGGCTATACAATTAGTTTGTGCAGTTTCCCTCTTTCCTCCTAGCTTTTCCCTTCATGCTCTCCTAATAATCCTATTAGGGCAATTAGCCCTAGAGGCATGCTTTAGCGCTTCAGCCCCACTCAGGTTAGGATATCTGCTGGCCACTGCAGCCTCACCTCTTGGGCTAGATCACCATTTCTGGCATACACAGCCAGTAACAGGCAGTGGCTGGGCAGCATACAGCAACTGGGCAGCTATCCAATGGTCAGTTAGAACAGGCAGGCTGCCCATTTTGGCCAGTAAGTCTAGACTAGCCAGAGGGTACAAAAGCTCTCACTGGGCCTAGTAACCAAACAACGGTTAGGGACATGGCAAGAGCTGTGGTCTTGCGATAGGCAAAAGACAGAAGCCATGAGGCAGTACGGGAGGCATAAACACAGGCTAGGTTGCATTTGCTTGTCTGCAGTCAACTCACTTGAACCATGTATCTCCGCTCTATAAGATTTAACGTGAACCAAGTTGTAAATTTTCGCTATTTGTCAGTGTCACCACAAGCTACTGTGATGCACTAGAGCTATTACCAAGTACGGGAACATTACAAACATCCCTTCCCTTGAGGACAAAAGACAGTGAATGTCACCAACAGTCAAATAAGTCTTGTGAAATTTTACATTCTTCTATGTGGCTGTTTTAAAAGCTGTGTTACTATGCGAAAACCTTAGCTTTGTTTGGGAGAAAATAAAGAAAACAGGTTCACTGAACAAACAGAAATAAGATCTGAAAGTCTGACTGGAGGGGTGAAAAAAACACTCTGAAAGATCTGCAAACGCATTATTTCCTACAAATCTAAGGGTTTCCTTAGAGGCTCAAGTCATAATACTTAATGCCTGGTCTTCTTGTGGAATTAGTGCCAGAACCCAGAACCTTAGATTTTATTTATGCCCATGTTACAAAGCCAGGGTCAATCAGTCTGTGCTAGGCAGCATGGTACAGCAGCTAGACTTCTGGCACTTGAGAGAGCTTTTTTACCACCGGGGTGTGTTTTGTTTACCACTAGGTTATGCGCAGTGGGCAGCACAGGCATACCCTGGAAGGAAAGGCCAGAGGATTTCTAGAAGTCATTATCTGGAAGAGGATAGAAAGAGTTCGAGTTCCACCTGGATCTATTTCTGTTCCTGACAGCAAGACTAACATGGTCTCACTGATGGCATGGTATCGTGGTAAAAGCCTAACAAAGCTTCTGGAAACAAAAAGTGTCAGGGGGGTGAGAAAAGTGGTTTGGGCTACCTGTGCTCCACTTCTTCCTCCTCCCCTCACTATCATTGCTCTAACTCTTCTACAGTTTAGCTCAGAGGGGGTTCCCAAAATCCAAAATCCTCCTTCAAACCAAAATCCAGAATCCCTATTTGAAGTCTTATTCCTTTGCATTACACTCACTATGCCAAATTTATATCAACACTTCATCCCACCAACACCCCAAACGTAGCACACCCTAGTATAATTAAATGCCACCTCCCACCTTGGCTTCAAGAACTGATTTTTCTGCGTCTTCCTAGCTCTAACTTTACAGTTAGCGATATTCATCTACCACATTTGAAACCAAAATTAAAAGTGTGAAGGTTACCTGATTCCAGAAAGTTTTCTTCTCTTAAGGACCTACTTAAGTTTTTCTACTTAAGGTCTCAGACAATAATCAGCAGCTTTCTGTTCACGGTTAGTATGCTGGCATGAGAATGGACCAAGGGTGACCAAGGAAACCAGCTGCTTACTGTCCACATAAGATTTCCAAATGCACAGGCTGGAACAGAATGCCCTCCAGTATCTACATGTTGGCAATGATTGTGGGGGATGTAGGAAAAAGATATCTAATGCAGGTAGCAAAGAACAGAATAGATTTTATGTAAATTTTGCCCAACAGTTCTCCAAGTTAAAGTGGTTAAGAAAGCTGAAAGGGTAAAAGTCACAAAAATTTTCCTCGTTCTTTTTAGAGAAAGGTTGATTGACTGCACTTAGTACAGCACTGAACCTGTCAACTATAAAATGTTCGAAACATGCAACATAGAGATGTATGGGGATTATGGTATTTCAGAAGGTTTGAAATAAAAATTAGGTAGACATAGCATCTTTCAGAAGCTTTCTATGTAGAGATACCCTTGAATACTTGCTGAGACAAGAACTGTCCAGGAAAATAATGTGTATATCTATAGAATTAATCAAGAGAGGTCAGGGAGGAATCCCTGACCCCAAATCCAAAAGACACAGGCTGTGCTGCTTCAACACAGGACACACTGGCCTATATAACACACAGCTCTGGACTGTCTCTTGTTTATGTGGTGCTCCCGTGTGATCCTACAACAAAGTTATCCATGTTTGTGTGCTTTAGTGTTCAAGTATCTGAAACAAAACTTGTGCTGCAGCCCAGAACAGTTATTTTTTGTAGCACATATTAACTGACAGCACATGGAGGTGCTGGAGGTTGTAGAACCCTCTGATAGAGTGTTGGTGGACTGCATAAAGTGAAGGAAATCACAGTCGGTGCATATTTGGTCCATACCACCTTCTCAGAGAGGTTCTTGGGTGAATGGTACCACAAAGAGGAGAGCGCTGTCTGGAAGAGAGCTAGTTAGACTGCTCCACTCCAGCAGGGCAATGGAGCTATTCAGTAGCACAAGGCTATAGGTATACCACAAATCTGATACCACCTCCTCTTTTATTTAGCAGTGTAGACATACTCAGTGAGGATTTGGGTTCACATAAGCAAACAGCCAGAATCTCATCCAGTGAGATGTTCTTTTCACAAATTTTTAAGATGACAACACACTGATACTGTGTGCTGTCACACACAATATTTCCATATAAAGCTTTATTTTACTTATGAAACTATGAAGTCAATAAACTGAATAATAATAGTTCACATTCAAAAACCTATTTAGACATGTCATTGATAGCACAGAGGCAAACAGATTAATGATTGCCTCTATTTGTTAAATGCCATTTCTATGCTTTATGTCAAAGCTCAGCCAGACAGCTCAGAATAACATTAGGACCATTATTATTTCATGATATTTGATAGGAAGCAGTTTGTAGCACTAGCTTCTGAAATTAATTTCTAATTTCTCAGCTGACTCATTTGTAGAATTTGTCAGACACCTCTGGCTTAAATAATCATTAGTAGAGAAACAAAAGGTAGGGTGACTGGGTTTGTAAAATATAAATTGGGATCCTTGCTCATATGCAGGTCCAAGGAAGGTTAATGAGTCATAAAAATATCATAAGACCAAAGATGTTCTGTGTTTCAGAGAACTCTCTAACCTGGACACCAAAAGACTGCAGATATATGTAACAGATAATATTAAAGGGTTTATGTTTAATATGGACCTCAAGACCAAGAAACATGACCACAAGACTTGACACTCCTAAGTCTTGCATATCTGAGATAGCCTTGAAATGCCTTCTCAGGCTAATTCACCCTCAGATATGGGAAAAGCACAGAGATGGGAAGAACTTAACCAGATTTTATGTGATGAGTATAATAAAGAACTTCAGGCTAACTAAGCTTTCTGCTCCAGTTACTACAGTTTCAGCACAGTCAGAATTTAGATGTTTACCAGTTCATGGAATTTATACAGACAAAAATGAAATACTGAATTTGAAGTAGGATTATTGCACTACTGAAGAAAATTCTGAAAGCATTTTTTTGAAGACGCTTCTTACAACAGTTACAAACTGCTGTAGAAGAGACAAGAGGTATTCTGAAAAGACCCTACAAGATTTCTGTAGAAAACAACTCTATCTTTAAACTCTTTTGATTAAGAAAAAGGTATTTCTAATGTAAAATTGCTTCTTATACTGCCAACTTGTTCATGTTTTGCTCTTCACAAAGCTTGGTTAGTTGAAGTAGATGGATCAGTTTCATTTTTGGATAGAGCTGATTTCTAGAGTACTTAGGATTTATGGCCCAAACGAACACACACTTTCTCATTAGAAAGTAACACAGAATATCAGGAAGGAGGACAGCTCTAACAAGCACATAAAATAAGGTACATATAAGTTTATACTCTTTGTTCTGCCTTAACACCTTCGTTATCAGTGACACTGTTTCATATTTATCCTGGTGTTAGTATGATCAGAACTGGACTCCTAGAACTGCAAGATATTCTGATATTCCCCTGCCATATTATTTGTGAGAAGACACTGCAGTACATGTAAAATTCACTTCTTAGATTTTCTGTCAGAGTCTTCGATGAGTAATGACATGCAAGAAGCTGTTACTGAGGAAGGGAAAAGAGACCACCAAAACACAAATTCCAAGGGCTGCCAATAATGGAAGTCCCTGAGACTTTCTTAAGAAAACATGTTGAAATCTATGTCAGACCTGCAATTGAGGTACATGACTATTACTACTGCTTATAGTAGTATCGGTAATCCAGAAATAAGGGTGACGGTTACCCTTAGCTTTCAGTACAACAAAACCTAAAGAATTCTTTATCATATGGCACAACACCTTCTTTTTACTATTTAAAACATCCATTTATGAAGTCTTCATAATGCTAATCTTCAACTTACGTACAAGATAGGCAACATGACTTCTGGAGTGTTTGAAGAGAACTTTTCTGTTTCAAATGAAGCTGCCTCTGTATTAAAGTGATGATACTACCTATTTCTCCCTTGCTCTCACAGGCGTACTGCTTTTCTTCCCTTTTAGCCTCAGGCTTGCCTATTCTTCTCTTTTCCTCCCTTTCTTTTTACACCCACTAGATCTGAGTTCCCCTGAGGACCTAGTTCACAGTTATCAGCCAGCCAGTCTAGGTATGCAGCCTGCACATCAGTCAGACCATGCAGAAAGAAACCGCCATTTGTGTAACTGCGTAACATGACCCACCATGAGAAGCAAACTAGCCCAGGACCTGCGAAAGCAGTGGCGCCTCTGACTTCAGACAAACCCTTCAGGCACGGTTGAACCATGGGCCCGGGAAGCACAGCATCACTGACCAATGGCTCAGGCATGCTCAGGAGTGCCAATGGACAAGCTGGCAGGCACCAAGGCAAGACTCCAGCAGATCTGACAAATTCCACCAGGAAGAACCAGATGGGCTTCAGTGGAAATGTTGTGTTCCTTAACACTCTCCAGAGCTGGAATACCACAGGCAGACAATACAACAGGTTCTTCCATTTTACTGCTCATGTTGTGTATTTAGAGGGCATAAGTTAAGTGTGTTATTTCAGGAATAAAAGCATGTGATGCAGTGTGACCAGCAAGCCTTCAGCCATCATATTTAAACACTGCTACTGTTGTTTGTGGAGGACCTGAATCCCCCAGGTGACAGAGTTCCCATAAATTCATACGAGAGGAGAGATTCTAGGTTCTGCTGCACTGAGTGCTGCAGAGTGCTGCACAGGTGCACTACCTAATCTCTAAGTAAACTAGCAGATAAACCAATTATGTGCTTTTTAAACTTCCAAAATATGCATGTTTCAGCAGCATGAACACAAGCAGTTCCAAATGGCCAGTGTTGTTCAGGATCCACAGTGAAATCCTGCAGAAATATTTAAAGGACAGAGATGCTGAAAGGTAATAAAGATTTGGTTTTACATTAACCAATGTCCTACAACAGTGATGCACAAAAAGGGCCAAATTCTGGGGAATTGGGGCCCACTTATTCCATGACTCTATTCACCCACATTCAGAGTCCATGAGCTGAAGCAGAGCATAGCTTTTCTGGGATGATCAGCATCAGCACTGGCAGGACACCCATAATGCTTCATCCCGGCAGGGCTATGCTCATCTCAGTTTCTTGATTTGTGCACTGACATGCACAAGTATATTCACCCTAACACTGCTGATTTAATACATTTGTAAGTGTGGCATCAGAAAACTGGAAGAGACCTGGAAAGGTAATCCACATACTCATCTGTCCCAAACAGGACAACATACTCCCATCAGCAGTGGCACAGCAGGCCACTATTACACAAGAGAGAAGGAAACCCATGCTCTTTGACCCCTTCATCCATGCATTATCCAGACATCTGGCACTTGCCAAAGAAGTACTACCTCACTGGCCTGACAGGTGCTAAGAGAGAGGAAGAAGCAGAGAAGCAAGTGTGGCTGCTTGTGACCCTCCAGCTCGCAAACACTGCGCTGCCTCAGTGGGAGCCCAGCCAAGCCTTTCACCTGCTGTGTAATATTGCTGGCGTAGCAGAGGAAGGGCGGACAAGCAAATCTACTCAAAGTGAGTCAGGCAGGCAGAGTCTTTATCAAATGACTCAGAACAACAAGTGAGTAACAGGGATTATGAAAGTACAGACACTGTTCCATGAGGCCATTCGTATGACTTGTGTTCCCCAGTGACGCAAGAAGCAAATGAACTGAGGACTGTTGACAACGTACTACTCTTGTCTCACTGCCTGCAACACAATTTAGAGGATGCTTTCAGAGATAGGCTGAGCCAGACATAAAAAGTGACATGAGACAGCTGGGAAAGAAAGAAAAACCGTCTGTTGATTTTTTGGGGCATTTTTTTCCCCAGAGAAATGGAAACAAACTGATTGCTAACAGCTTATCAAATGGGGCTCATTCTTCAGTGGTACTGTTTATTCCCGTGGAGAACTAGAGAGGTTTTCTGCACGACTTTAATGCTGTCTGGAAGCGTAGCTTTTCAGAGCTCTGCATGCATCACCTGAGGTTGTGGCGTGTCTCTCTCCACCAGCCTGACGTGGACTGGCATGATCAGCAAGCAAAACACAGGCCAGTACTTTCCAAAGACCTCATAGTCATTACACAAACTTAAATAGCTATTATTCCTCCTAGCAGTGCAGCAGCTAAATGGGAACTGAACTCCTAGGGTCTGGCACCAGTATTTGGGGGCTGGTTTTAACATCCCTGCACATCACCCAGTCTCTATGCTAGGACAGTAATACTGACAGGGCCCAAGGCTTTTTTAGCACTTTTTGATCTGTAAATCTTGAACAATGTTGTGCATGTGCACAAAATCCTACCTCCATTTTACAGACAGGGGAAAAAAGACTATTAAGCACAGAGAGGCATGTTTTAAGAGTGGTAACTAAAATCTGTCATGCATGTGGCACACTCACTGGTCACATCAAAGGAATAAAGCCACCAAAACCCTCCAGGATTTCAATATATATTAGATGTCAGTTCACTTGCCTTCCATTTCTCATGTCTGACAAAACTAAGTTCCTCCAAATTCAAAATCATTTACAGTCAAGTGATACTGAGTGAGATATTGAGTGGCAAGAGATAGGGAGCAGATTATAAATAGTTCAGATCAAAAGATTTCTCAGGGGAGCAAACTGGCAACGTCACCATCTTCCAACATGGAACAGAACAAGGCCTATGAAGTGGTAAGCCCCACGCATCACTGACATACATAAAACCTTGTGGCACCTACTTTGTCTGGATGGAAATCTCTTCAGGAATGGATAGAGCTACTTCCAATATCTTGATTCTCCATCAAGAAGTCAGGAAGGAAGTTATGAGAGGGTGAGAGGTGCACAGCAAGTTCACATCTTTACATCGTGCTAACTCTCCTCCCCAGGAAAAACGCTGCTTCGGATGCAAGGTTTCCAATGAACTACGTGTCACCATGGTAAAATACTGGCAGATTTAGTACTCTCTAGCATGAAACCGTGCCAAATGAATGCCTCAATCTTTCCAACAGAGGTAAATTTTTGGATAAGGTCATCAAAGCAAGTTCATGAACACTTCTAGCCATTAAGGATCTCTTGGGACCCTACATAATAACCCAGACTGTTATATAATATGGGTATATAATAATATAGATTGCGTCTTCACTGAGTTCTAGATCAGGAAATGAAATCTAAGATCCCCAAAACACAGGCATTCTTGGATGGACAATTTGCCAAAATGTTCTTTTCATTCCACTTCATACAGTTTGATAGATTCCTTTTCATAAAATGTTTGTGTTTTATTTGTTATTTCATTAGTCTAAACAGAGGACATATCAGCTTTCTAAGCTACTTTCCCCAAAGAGACATGTTACTTTTCTTTTCATCAAGAAATGATAGTCAAAGTAGAGCAAAAGCTATAGCAGCAGCTTGAATAATACTGAAAACACAAGTATGCCACTCTTATTAGAAGCATTACTGTAAAGAAGTAAAAACCCACTCTTCTTCTGCCCTAATGGCAGAATCACATTTGCTTATAAACTGCAAATCTGTGTCCATCCCTGATGTGACAGTAAAAACCACCAAAAACCCCACAGCTTTACAGTAGATGGAAATTCTAGACCCTGCCCTCTCATTTAACAGGGGTTAATTAAAAAAACAAGAATACTTCCTTCCTCTCATGTTAACTACATTAAAGTTTATGAAATACTAAGAGGCAGCGGCCATACAGTTATCTGAAATAGAAACAGCATTCAATCCCACCTCTCTTTAAAACTTCTTTTTGTGATTTGGTTTTGTAGCTAATAAGATTCGTAGTGCTGGAATCTCAGCCTAGCTTTCTCCCTAAAACCACCTGTTTGTTACAGCATTTGTCTGAGCTCTGTCTTACTGCTCCTGTAACTTTTACAGTCTGGTTATGTTATTGAGCTACCATAACTCTGTGGATCAAGCAAGAACATTTGCTCAGGAACTTTTGGAGAAAACTAAATCTTGCTAACCAGGCAGGAAAATGGATGGAAATACCTCACCAAATCCTATGCAGGTTTTAAATTTGTTCAACCTGTTACAAGTGTCCCATGCTGCATCCATTGTGGAGTTATAAGCAGGTCTCCTGAACTCACAGAGAGGACAAGCACTACCTAGCAAGTCAGCCTTTCTTCTGAATTACCCAAACAACTTAGAAAAGCATTGCATAACATCACACAAATCTGCCCAGGGAACACTTCCAAACTTCATGCAACTTGAGTGTATATGAAGCAATGTTCCTGACACAAAAAGCACAGGACCAGCTTTAAGCTCTATTTGCTCCACTTTATGTTTCCTTCATTCCTCATTTTTCTTCTGTGTCTCTTTAAAAAAATTTATTCTCGGGCATATTGAAAGGGTATTAACCTATGCTCATCAGAAAGCAAATGTGCTCATAAATTGTTTCATGGAGCAAAATTCACTTTTGTCAATTACAAATTCTTCCTTTTCTGAATTATGCTGTCGAGTCCACTGGCCCCTGGAAACATCAAGCAAAATTGGAATCTATTGGTAAAGCAATTTTTGAAATAACTTCTTCCAGCAAAGCATCAGAGGTTTTTTTTAAAAAAAGTGCCCTCACCCAAGGCCCAACTTTCTCCTGCACTATCATCAAGTAGAAACACTGAAATCACATTACACTGATACAATACTACATAAAGACATGGAAGAGGACCAACACATCCAGTACACAATTTCTCTTACCAACACTGGGATATTGGTTCTTTTCAAATGCAAGAAAAAGCATTCTGAAGCGACAAACTACATCCCGGAGCCATTCATACTAATGCGTCACATCACATTTGCTTATCGTTGCCGGTATGATGAGCTCGTACTCTGAGCTGAAATGCCTATAGGCATTAATAACGAGAAAACCTTTAGAAAAGTATATACTGGCATAGAAAATTTAGAAGCAGTCTTTAAAGCTTTCTTTTGGACATAGTCTATTTTTTATTTTAAATTATTAAGTATTCTTCAACATACTTTCCCAGGCCTCTGAAACAGTCATCTCATTTTTCAATTCAAATTGGATTTTTTAAAAATAATACTTTTGAAAATGCAAAAATTATTTTGCAGGTATTGAAAAAGAATAAATTGTTACTAATGTCAAATGCTTTGGGGGTTTTCTGTTGTTCATTTTTTTCCAAAATGGACATTCCCTCTTCTATCATGTCTTCTGACACCCTATTTTTACCTTGTTACTGCTACACTATCAGAAAAGTGAAGAAGTGAAGATTTAAAATAAAAATGTTGGAGATGGGCAAAAGCCTTTCAAAATCTCTTTGGGTTGAAAAAGTTCCCTTTGCTTTCCAGTTTTCTGCAGTTAGGTTTTTACTTAAAAAAATGCAACTGTGATCGCTTGCTTTATGAAAGTAAAATATACTGTTCAGTAGTTTTCTTGTGTGCTCGTTTTGGAGATAGGTGAATTAACAATTTCCTAATGACTCTCAGATTTCTTTAGCTTTGCAGTTGAGGATCTGCAATTCATCTTTCTCAACATTTTTTTAAAACTTTTGAAAAAATGGCAAGTAAAATATAAGCTATCAAATAGTGTCACAACAAAGTATTAGTGTTTTTTCAGGGAAGCAGAAGGCCTTTCCCATATAGTCACTGACTGTTCAGAGACTCGTAGCATTTGGCTGTTAGCACGCACTTCCCATCATTCGCTCCAGATCAGCTCCCTAGGAGACTGGTGAACACTACCTTGCTATAACCTTGCCTTTAAAGTTCAAAACCCTACTTGGAGGCCCAGTTTATTTTATCCTTATGATTTTTAATCCCTTCTCAGGACCCAGCAGAATCATACACTTTCTCATAGTCTCTGTTGGATGAACAATTGAGAGTCAAGATTGATATGAACATTGCATTGCTGTGTACAGAAGCTAAAAATATGACTTTGAGAGGACTCAAGCTGAACCCTGTTACATTTGGTGCATTTTTCTTCTGTTAAGAGACCACACCATTTTGATGCAATATACAATTAAGCATGTGGAATGATTTTTTTTTTTGCCTCAAAGGATAAGCCACAGTCAAAAATTCAGAATAACAGTTGCACAGGTAAAAAGAACAATCACTCTTACATGAGATATCTGGCCTTCAGTAAACATACAGTCTAGAAACTTCAGTGCTTCACAGTCCAAAGACCATTAGCTGAAAACAGTGGTGTGTACGTTCTTTGAGTTTGTTGATGAGCTGGTGTTTGGTCCCCTCCTTTAGAGCATTTCAGACAGGCTGTTACTCAAGTCAGGAGAAGGGGCGCCAGCAAGCCTAGTATGGGTCGGGGAAGCAGATCCTGTGGAGGCTACAGCCATGGCTGGAGCGGGGAGCTCCGTGTCCACCGCCGAGTGCGCTGGAGAGCTGAAAGCCAGCGAGGAAGGAACCACAAGTGTGATGCCAACAGCCAACCACTTGTCTAGACAGTACCGACAGCCGTTTACCTCTCATGGTAAGCATGGCAAGAGAGCGAGAGATTTTTAGGTTAAGCTAAAAAGCACAAAAAAACTGACTCACTGGAAAGGTTGGTTTGCTCCCAACATGGGTATGTTATCCTGGGCAGGGTAACATCTGAACACCACAGCTGAGAGGAAGCTTCAGAATGCAGTCTGCTAAAAAAGACATATATATGTAAATAATTCTTTTTGCTGTTCTCTGAGTTCTGAGTTGGCATATTGACCAAATCTGGGCACTGCAATCATTTCAGCTATCCGTGTCTCAAGGGAAAATTTTTCATTTAGTTAAGGTCTAGACAATTAAAAAAATGACAAACTTCAAGGTTATTTATTCTTGTCCAAGAGAATAACAATTTAGCATTAGCGTACTTAACATGTGCAGGCCAAAGAGGTGGTTGGGAAATTCAATAATTGTAGTTAGATGTATGTAGCTCTTTTCATTAAAAGGATAAATCTAATAAATCACAGTTAACACTTTCTTTTTCTCGTTAAAAACAATTCATACACATTTAAATTTCTGTCTTGAAAAACAGGGGAGGGAAGGGAGGAAAAAGTAGGCTGCATTTAAAGAAGGATGAGCAGTAATATTTGTGCTGTTCTGACATTACCAACCACAATCTCAACAGGAATAAGTTAGAGTCAATTTAATGAATCTAATGAAACTCAACAGTTTACTCCAGTTGAGAACTTACCGTGATACATACAACATAGTAATAGGGACAGAGTGTGTCAGGAAAGCAGATTAAATTACATGCACGCAGCATCAGACATGAAAAAGCAGCATTATTTCTAATCTTGAACAATGACTTCCTCCAAATAAGTTCAAGTTGCGTTACAAAGGTGGGGAGCACTATTACTCCAGTTTTATAAAAGGGAAAACCAGGATACAGGTGGATTAAGGTGCATCTATGCAAGATTTTACAATGTCAAAATACAAACCCCATTTAACAGTCTGTATTAGCTCAATCAAGTTGCTTTTTAATACTTTTCACATTTTATTCCAACAGTGATTTTAATCTGCCTGGGTCCTTTAATTAAAAAACTAAAACCAAATGCCCTCAAATCTTTGTAATTAGCAAAAGAGAGAATTTTTTCTTGAGCAGAACTACTACTACTTTGTTGCACATTTCATGGTCTAAGAATATTGGAAAAATTTAAGACTGATTATAATTAGTATCCTATTTTGCCCAGATATTTTTTACTCTGCCTTTGAGATGGAATGGATTTTGCATTTTTGTTGTAAGCGATCATTATTTTTCTTAATACTTGGACACTGATGCTATCCACTTATATAGTACTGTTTAGGAGCCATATATAGCAACAAATACTTCTAAGCTATGCTTGTGACAAAAGCCATTAATTTTTACAGAATTCACTCTTCCATTGCCTAAATGAAATTAGTAGCTTATTGTTATTGCCTGCCTGCCCCTACACTTTCTGGAGGGGGAAAAAAATCCCTCCATTTACCAATGGAAAGCTCTTTAGAGGGATCAGAGTGACTAGAAACATAGTGCCTAAAAATACTCAACCCAGTTATTCTGCCAGTGCAAAGGAAATGTCAGCAGGGTCCTTGAGAGACTGCAAAATGAAAATCTATTTTCACATCATTCCTTTATGCTTTTTTACCTTTCCATCTACATAACCACATGTTGCATCTGGAATACAGCCCTCATCAGGCACTTTACAGTGCTAATGGTAAACATCTAAAGTCCCTACCTTGTACTTCTCAAGTCGGTGGGAGTTTTGCTGTGGACCACAGTGATGTAAAGTGAGGCCTTGAATAGGAACGTCAGACACAATGCTTTGTTTCTGGCTATGATCAAGCTCATCCTAACAGTAACTACTAAAACAACAGAAATGCTTTTGACTGTTCATTTACGATTAACTCTTCTTACACTGTGAAACAGTCTATTGGAATACATGAAGGCATTATCAAAATGGATTTGTGCCTAATCAGTAAGTTATATCACACCTAATCTGAGTGCAGAAGGGACCTTAGTGTTTGGCATCATTCATAAACTTCACTGCAGCAATGCAACAAAGCTAATTGTATTCCTGGCATCGTTCTTCAGCGATTGCTGTGAAAGTGCTTATTCGCCATTTCTTCAAATTTATTATCTAAGCTCTTATAAATGAAATTAATTAACAGCTTTTCATCTTGTCATCTATTGGGAAATGGCTATAATATACAAAATAAGATTTCATATCCAGCCAGCTGGATGGGTGGTGCTCCTTCACATTACACCATCAGAATGACTGCTTTCCTGTGTCTTTTTCTCATATAAGTAAAAAGAAGCACAAATAAGGCATGAGTAACTTTTGAGAGCAAAACAAGAAATAACTTTTTAGAGCATCAGGTTACATAATTACAGACTTTAATCTCCTTCTACTAAAGTTAGTGCAAATGTGTAGTGACTTCTTCAGAGCAGGATCAGGCCCAGAAGTCCAAATTCACTTCAGTGTGGAAATGTCAGCACTTGAAATCGAAAACTCTGTAATCTTTCCCTCTTCTCTTCAGAAACAAACCAGAAATTATACCCAGGAGCCTGCTAAAATCCTTAAGGATCCCTTCAGAGTAAAGGCTCAATGAGGAGATCTTTACACAGCAAACAGAGGCAAGGTAGAACCAGCCCTCAGCAGAGAACTGATTGAACTCTCTGTTGACCATGGGGGCACTATGCTCACATGCCACCAAGTGCGAAGGGCAGGCTCCTAATACTACTCAAGAGCTGCACAGATACTAAGCGAGGAAGAAATGAGTGTGTGGAAAGGAGTGCCCAGCACATGGCAAAACTGAGCCCCAAAGATACCTGTCCACACTCTATACCACAGCGAACTTCAAGGTCATTTCCACGGTAAATCTATGCCATAACTTACCCAACAATTGAATCTGGCCCCTCCATTTTTTGTATTATGCCGCTTTGTCTTTGCCTGGCAGCCTCCTCCTACCACTGTACTTCCCTTTTTGTTCTTTACTGCATTTAACATTCACCTGACAACTTAGACATCCAGAAAATATGTCAATGCATGCAATTAAAATATCTCAAAACACCTCTTACCGTGTACCTGCAGAAGTACTGGTAACACTGCAACAAAGACAATGTTTTTAGTCGTACCTGTTGCTACACCCTTATATTTAATTTCTTGCTTGAGAGAAATCCTGAATACCCAGCTGCATACTGTGCAAGCCACAGAAGTCAGAATAATACTCCGGTGGGTGTGCTAAGTACCATTTTACTAAAAAACTGGGGAAGAGAGTGAAGGAGGAGTCCCTGGCAGGTTGTTTCAAACTCCTATACCTTGCTTACAGCTCCCACCCAATTTGCATGGACACACACAAGCAGACCTCACGACTCCACTGCTAACCTGAGTATCTGGCATCTTTGAGCTCTGCCTGCATCTTGCCCGCAGTACGAGGCCTCAGCGGCTACGCAGGCAAGGCTGGTTTCCTGGTCTCTGCCTCAGCCTTCCACTCCTGCCGTGCACCCACCACACACATTCGCCCCTGAGATGTACCCTGGCCCTTCTAATGCAGGAAGCATTAGCAGGAATGGGTGAGATTTCTCATTACTCTCCAAGAAAAGGAGGCATTCAGGTCAGAAAACAAGTCTTCCCAAATCGTATATCAAGAGAGGATACTCCACACAAAGCTAAGTTAGTGAGAACACTGGGATCCCAGGGCTGGTGTCTAAAACCAAGAGATCTCTGCAGCTACTTTTTTCTACTGACAGCCACAGCTGCCCTGCCCATTGCTTCCAGCATTACAGATAATTACCAGTTATTCAGGTAGCCATATTTTCTATACACAAGTACACAGACTGATTGATGGGCACAGACAGTAGATCTTCTCCACAAGGCAAAAAGCAGAGATGGGAACAACTCAGCGGCAACAACGATCTCATGGTACACTCTGTAACAGCATGCACTGTACCAGCTTTGTCTAATGATACCTGCAGGAGAGACACTACATCCTTTAAAGCTGGTACCACTATGAGGGTGATAACAGAAGAACAGGATATGCTTCACTGTGACCCAAAGCAGCTCACTATTCCAGTACGCCTAACTTGTTTTTTTCCTACCCTGACACAGAAATAAATATACAAGAAATTGAACCTGCTGTGGCTGACAAGACAGAACATGGAAAAAAAACAGTTATTCTCTCATTATCTAAGCTTAAATATGGGCAGCGTAATAATGTTTCAGCCTCTGCTCACTTCAGAACTTGTAATTCTCTCTATGTTAGTGGGATAACATATCATTGCTCCATCGTCACAACACAGATGCTGTGATGCATCTGGTAAGACTTCACACTGACATTTGTAAACCCTGTGTTATGACTGCAGCAGCAGAAAACAGTGTTTAGTGTTAATGCTGCTTTCCTGGAATACATTTAAAAGGCATTAAGAGAGATCATCTCCACAAGTGCTACAGAATCTCTGTCAAAACACTGTCAAGACAAAAAATACATGCAATGCTGAAGGAAACATGTCCTATCTCAGTAACAAAGGACACCATGGATCGTCACAGCAGATCGTTAAATCAATCAGTAGTTTACTTTGCAACAGCGAGCTCTTAGCATTTCTGTTTGGCCAGGGAAACTACTGCTATGGTTGTGTTCACTCCCCTATGTAGCCACACAGCACTGCACTGCTTGGGGTTTCAGCAGTGCCAGGGACTGAGTAAACATTTTCATTAACTCATAAATTTAAAAAGTAACACTATTTTATTCACATAAGACTCTTTGTTGTCAAGGTTTTTTGTTTTACAGGTCTACATTTTGGGGCTAAGCTATTTGAAAAGATCTTTTAATATCATGTAGGGGTAAATCAAAACATCTTTAGGAAAAGCAAAGCTCCCCCTACCTAGTCCAGATAAACACTGTTAAGAAATACAATTGTCACAAGTTCAAAAAACTGAAACTTTAAATTTTTGTGATGTCATTCACTATACATTCTCTGCTTCTCAGCATCCATCTCCTATTACGATAGTGTAAGCTAATGCCAATTAAAATATGATTAAAATACATACTAATGCTATGATCGGACAGACTTGCATTGCAGGGACAGCGATGCACAACACACGGAATGAAGTCACCTCATTGTAATATCATGCAAGACAAAGATATGAGTATCACAAATACAAATGGTAAGAAATAAAGCAATAAGCAGATTTACCTGGAGTAGTTACTGTGTTCTATTCCTGCTCTGTTTCATGTTCCTCTCAGGATAATCACCCCTAAAGTGTATTTCCCACTTTGTACTAAGTATTTTATTCACGACATATGTGTTCTTCATTATTAAGTAAAGATTCGTAAGATTGTCAGACGGAGGAGATCTGGCAGAGGGAGGGGGGGACAGCAACCCTCATTCCCAGTTCCTGCAACTCAACTCTGGCGCTGCAGGTGGACAGCAGGGCTGTGCCAGGGAAGGCGCAGTGTATGCGGCTCCTCTCACGCAGCGCTTCCCTTCCCAGCAAACGCCGCTTGCTCTCAGAGGAGCAGCCTGTGGTAGAATAACAAGAAAATTTCTCAAGTGCTAGTGGAAGCGAAGGAGGGGGTGTGAGGCAAAGCAAGGGAGGAAAACGCTCAAGAAGCGGCTTCTCTCTACAGCTAAGGCAGGCTGTACATCCCCGCTTTGCAGGGGTCTTCTGAGGATAGACACACAAAAGATTTCAAGGCTGTGAGATACTATGTGAGACCTAACGCAGAGAGCTTGCTAAAATCGCCAAGGTTAGGAAATGCAAAATATTAAGTTTCCAATAGCAACATCAACACATCCCTGTTGCAGCTGCTGTAACGTGATGTACGTTTTGAGACAAACAGCAGTCTTGTGAGATAACAGCTTTGGCCTGAGGTCTAGCAGCAAAATCAGTCTTGCTCTACTATCTGCCCCCACGACTCACTTGCCACTTTTTTTTATTCTGAATTTACAAATACCATTTTCACTACTATACTTTTTAATATTGTCCCTCCTCTGATGCTGAAAAACCCTCACAGGTGCTTCGGCAGCTCTGCTTACAGCCCATTGCTGGATGGTAACTTCAGTGACCACACAGAAGAAAAGTTATTTTTCATGAACAAACCGTGAGCAAATCTACACAGAATGCATGAAGAAATAAAGAGAAAATCAGACTCTTTTTCTTTGTGGTCTGGGCCAGGCTCATCCAGCTCTCATGAAATTGGAGGGCAAACGATGTGTGGAGCCTCACACTTTATGCACGAGGGTCACTCACCCGCCATCGTCTCCTGTAGCTCCCTGACAGCTCTAGCAGCCGAGCTGATGCCCAGTGGGCAGCGCTGGTGTTTCCCTGCAGCCCCACGTGCCACAGCTACCTGCCTGGGCCTCGTGGCTGGTGGCCTAGCATGTCCCTGGGGCCTGATCCAAGGCATCCCCTTCCCCTCTTTTGAGTTAAATAACAGGAGGCTGAGAGTTCTGTTCTCACACACATATTGCTAATAGAAGGAAGACTTTCTTTAAAGGAACTCTAACAAGCTACTCCACAGGCTCTTATCCTTCCTCACTTGAATTATCCAGCTCTAAGTGATAGGAACCCACCATTTTAAAACATTACTTACAGTCAATTTTTGAAAAAACTACTATTCTGTTAATAGTATTTACAACAATATAATAATGACTATACTTTGTAGTCTAGTAATAATAGTTCTGCGAAGTTTCCCTCAGGGAGAATTTGTATCCTGATGTGGTTTATATATACTAATTCCTATGCAAATTAAGAACCCACTGACACATCCTATTATAATACTTGCCCATTTTGTACATGTATTTGGTGAAATCATCACACTCTCATTACGCTTTGGAAGAACATGTCCCCAGACCGTTTGGGAGGAGCACGCGTTGTTGCTACAGCAAGAAATGAGATCCGGATCCCTCGTGAGAGTGCTCTGGCAGGTGGGTGTTGTGCATGACTAAAATGGCATGGACAGTGGGTGGCAGCAGGTTATCATTTCTTTGCTGCCTTGTGTAATTAGCACCATAAACGCCAACCTTTCAGAAACTCATCAGAATTTAAGAAATCAAATAAACTGATGTATTTTTACTCATGCTGCAGTGTTGTGGCCTTTAAGATTCGTATTTTCTGTTCTAAAGAGCTGAGCATCAGAACTATTTTTAAAAGGGAAACCTGAGATTTCCATCACTGTGGAAACTGAAGCTTTAGGGGAAAACACAGTAAGATCCATAATAAAATCATGACTGTCAGCAACTTCATGTAACATGTAAAGAAGAAAACCCCAACAACATCATGTTGTCACCAAATACAAACTGTTGACAACTTGCCAGAAAGGAACAGCAAGTAATGCATGCTGGACTGGGAGTGCCATGTTAATGACTGATGGAGCCAGGCTGGGACACTGAATGAGAAAGGGGAAGGGGCTGGTGCTTGGGAGAGGAGAGAGACACTGTTCCTAGGCAGGCGCAAGCACCAGCCCAACAGACACTGCCATGTGTTCACTGCTCTGAAAGCGCCTGTGTCAGTGGGAGCTCTGTATCAAAAAGGCCAATGCAATTGCTGAAAGACTTTCAAAACAAGAACACTATTTTGAGGCTGAATGCACAGGCTTCTAACAAGTCAGCTGAAGGGAAAAGTCATTCACTCACAGGACTCTCATGCCACTTACCCTTCTGGCAGCCAGTTACTGGTGTGCACCCTGGTTTGCTTACTTCCATATGCAAAGCCAGTACATGGTTCCGAGTAGCCCTGAGCAAGGACAATAGCGTATATTCTGTCTACCCTTGACCTCCAGTGGATCTCCATCTCCATCAAACGCAAGGCTGCTGCCCATTGCTGACTCCAAGTGGCAACGGAGGTAGTGCGGCCAGGGCCACCAGAGCTCAGATGTTCCAAAATCTGTCATGCGGCTGCAGGCCCAAGCATGAGCTTACCTGACAGAGACACGCTCATGCTAGTCACAGGAGCAGCTGGCTGGCAGACCACGTGCCAGCTGAGCACATCTCACACCTGGGCCGCCCACACCAGCACAGGTCATGCCACGCTCCTGTGTGCGTGATGCCAGCATCACAGAGCAGAAACAACACTTGCATGAGTCTTGATCTAAGCACAAGAGACTTGATGGGTCTGATGCATCAGAAAGAAAAGACTTGTGGTTATATTTCCCTGTTGTACATTAACACAAGGGCCTGTAACAACCATCCTGTTGTGAAGATTAGGCTCCTTACATCTGTATATCAGAGATAAGTAGTAAAACTGATATGAATGATGATTGTTGCAGTGTTGGAGACCCCAAGGCCTCAGATGAGACCCAGAAAACTGTACAAACAGCAAGATGCATCCCTTGCCTGGAGGAGCTAATCATCTAAATGAAAAAGACAGACAGAGAGTTGGAAGGGAAGCAGAAGCACAGAGAGGTGAAAGCAATTTGCCCAAGGCCACCCAGCCAGGCAGTTAGAGAACCAAAAATAGAGGCTGACCCCTGCAACTGTCAGCCCATTTTTCCCTCCACTAGACTGAATGTCCTATGGTGGATGTGACATTAAATTGTTATTTCTGTTTCACTGCTGTCATTTTTAAAAATAAATCATGACGGTATGTCTCTCCACTGAGCTGCTTTAATCAAGGCCACACTATTACATTTAAAAACAACACTGCAAAAAACCTTGGCTAAGAGAAGAAAGCAAGAAAGCAAGGGCCCTGGGCACAGGGTTTGGAAAGCACATCATGATTATTAACAACCCTTCTGTTATTAAAGAAAAGGGTTACTGCAACTTCAAAAGCTCTCACAATTGATGCCTCTTCCAGAGCAAACTCTGGACAAGAAGTCCCCCTGATGAATGCTACTAACGTGAGACACCATTAGGAAATCAAGAAGAAGGGTAGAAGGGTTAAAAACACAGGGGGGTGATTTAGGATCCTAAGGATATGTCTGCCAGAGCTCTGAACCCAGCAGAGTAAATATTCCTGTGTAGAACTTTTCTGACGACTGAGCAAGATCCTGATTCCTTTGCACACCACTCCGAGCTGCAGTGCAGTTCTCCTTCAAAGCACAGGTTTTCATATCCCTTATATGTTGCTTTTGGGACAAAATATGGGATACGTTTTTTCTAAAACACCCATATCTATATTAAAAAAGACTGTGTTGGCATTACTTCAGGCATCAGAGATGCAAAACGGAGGGGCTTCCACCAGGGTGAACCTGAAGCAGGACTTTTTCAAAACCCCCTCATGAGCATATGACATAGTGTTTGAAGCCTTCAGCAGGAGAAACTGCCACACACGTACAAGTCTAGTGGAACAGAAGGAAGAATTCAATTACACGCATGCCAACACAAAGGCAAGACATTCTGGGTGCATCAGTATTCTATCTCATTCATTTCAGAACAAAAACATGGAATTCTTTAAATGATGTTTTTAAACAAGCGACTTTTCTTGTTATGTGTACAGCTTTTGGTCCCTCAGATCTGCCAGTGCTTCTGTACAAAAACAGCACAGTTTGCTTGCAATGACCTCTTTGCAATTTAAAAGCTACAATGAATGCACACGTATGGAAATATCTCATCATGGCTTCCTGGTGTGCTTTCCCTTTCTCTGTCACAAGCGGACTACAGAACTTGATGCCAGTCTTAAGACTCAAAAATGACAACTATTCCTTGTATTGGTAGTGCTAATTGCGTCCTTCTGATAGCTGCTTTGCATATTCCACCATTTCTAACCTTCTGGCACATTAACTGCACTCATTTACCACATTCCCAATGAAAGTCAAAATTCAAAAATTAACTCAAATTGAAGGCTACAGCTGTGACTTCATTACTAGAAAGCAGAGGGTTCTGCAGAAAGCAGAGCAATCACGTCTAGCACAAAACACCCCTGAAAAGGCAATGGAACAATACAATCTTAAAACATACTGCAATCTACTATTAATTCAGGAAAGATACAGCATCATTTTCAGAAACTGAAATATGTCAGAATACCATACTTAAAGTAACAGAAGGAAAGTACCTTAAATATTTTATTATTTACCATTGTTAAAAATGTTGTAACATCTTAAGCAATAAGGAAACAGATTTCAACACATTATTAAACAGTGATCCTTAGCACTTGCTCTACTCTTGAAAAAAGCATGAGGAATTTATTTTTTTAAACATCAAAAATGTCATTATTCCTAGTCTGACTTTATCCAGCATTCGATATGTCTATAATATGGATTTCTGTGCATCTACTTCTAGGATACTAAATATAAAATCTGTTTGAAGGTAAGTGGCAGAAACAGTTCCACAATCCCACATATCCACATTTCCAACTCTGTCTGGGAACGGAGTCCTTTCCAACAACACAAGAAGGCACAGAAGAATCTCAGAAGCTGTTATACAAAACATTTAAGCATATGATTGATTAACATTTCTTAAATGGAATTATCTACAGATAAAGACTTCACAGAATTGTGTGCATACGCTGTTCTGTATTTTGAGTAAGGAGCGTGTCTTCACATACATTTGGGTAACACCCATCAGCTCATGGGTGCTATAAGAAAACAATAATACACTAAGTATCACTGGTTGCAACTTCTTACATGAGTATCCTCTTATTTAACTCAGCAGGAGGATTAAAAAGTCTTATAGAAATTAGTTCTACTAACTTAAAAGCAGTACTGAAATATGGCTCTGAAAGAGTTATTTCAAGTGTTTAAGAGTTAGGATTGCGAGACTAGAGAAGGGATGTGGGACCTTCTGTTACTGTGGCAACCAAATAGTTACGAGTTTTCATTTCTTATTTGGACATTTTCTATTTCAGACAGACATCTGTAAGCAAAATGCCAAGATTCATACCTGCACATTGTGTTAGACAGCAGCAGAAAGATCTCCCCACTTGAAGAGTGTTTTTTCCAAAGGATTTTAGTCTATTTAAAAATAGATTGCATCTGATACAAGCTAAAATATTGACTTCATTATTACGATGATAGTGTTGGTAAATGAACAGGTCTTAATAAGATTCAGCAGTCAGGTACTAAAAACTGTGGCTATGGCAACACTAACTTCCTGTTGTACTCCTCACAGCACAGTGACATTTCAGAATATAACATTGTCAAACTAGAGTTAGAGAAACAAGCTCAGGGAATTTATGTAGCGCAAATCCCTTGGAACAATGACGACGACGACAAGAAGATGGCAAAGCTTAAAAAAAAGGATTTCCAAAAGAGCTTATGTTTCTACCACATATTGATAGTAAAGTAGGAAAACCAAAGTTCGGGCTTCCTGTCTGCATGTCCTAAAATTCACCATGTATTTTAAGTTGCACATGGATTTTAGTTCAGTGTGGTTCAAATCCTGAATATTTGCAGAACCCACTCTCTTTGCCATTTTCAGGTCAACCTGTTGATGTGAGCAAAAAATGCCATTAACAGAGACTTACCACAAAAAAGAACTACTCAATTTTGGTTCTCTCATACTACAAGGCAGAGTACTACACCTAGTCTATTAAAACATCGAGCACAGGAACATGCTTGCTCACATGAAAATATACTTCTTCAGGATTTCCAGAAATGCAGCATTTGGTTGGAATAGTAGCTTGCAACAAGACAAAACCACAGCTACATTAGGCAAAAATCCAACCTGCCAGCAAGATGGGAGCAATCTGGATGATTGGCTTAAGACTTGCCAGCACTAATTCTATTAGGTTTTTAACATAGTTAAGTATACTCTGTTCTGTCTGTAAGTGAACTGTTTTGCCTGATATCATAGGAGATTACTAAAGAGATGGTTACACCTGTATATTTTTCTACTAGAAGAAGAGAACTTATGCAAGCAGCAGTAGATTTTTCTATTTTCCTCTACACAAACTTCTGTGTAGGAACTATCAATACTTGTTCTATTAAGTAACTCTGCCTACAGTAAAATTAAGTGCAATATCTTTGAGGATGGAAGAAGGTAAAACTTTTCAATAGGTGATATGCATCATGGATAGGAAAACTGCGCGGGCAAACAACAAAAGGCTCTTACAAAGATAACTTGTCTTAAGGAAGACAAAGCAAAGTTTAACTTGTAAACTCATCATAGAAAAGCAACTTTAATTTGACATTAGAATCAGAGCAACCATAAAGACAGACAACGAAGGACAGAAGTTAGATGGATAAATGCTGATGTTCTACGTATCATTCAAATTAATTATTTTTTTCCAGTAACCTATGTTAGCAACTGATACCCTAAAAGATTGGTTAACTGCACTGAGTCTTCTTGTCCCAAGAGAAGTATCAGATGTAAACCAAGGGTGTAAGAACACAGAGCAGGACTGTTACAATTTTGAGGTGACCATCTATGTTTGTACTAGTAGAACTGTACATGGTGCTGAAGATCGATCTTCTAAGTGCAATTTTTAAAGAGACCTTTAAGAAAAAGAATTCAAAGGATTTTCTTTATATATCTCTAGAACCACAGACCTCCTTTGCATTTAAACTCTCAAATCCAGTAGGCCCAAAATAATGAACAAACATGTCTCCAAGTTGAAGAAAGACAGTTTGGACAGCATGTCAGATCATTTTTAAAAGTCTCATAAGTTGTACATTCATTGAATCAAAATCACTCCCTTGGGACTAGAAAGAGTAATAATATACAATTATGTTGAAAACGTTACATTAACCAACACTAACATGAAGTTTCCATGTTAGCGCATGTAACTTATGAAAGGACTTTCAGAATGTGTATAGTACCATTTTTTTAAAAAAATTATATAAAAATATATATTCACACACATATATGTTAATTATTATTTTAAATCATTATATAACTATTCTATAAAAATGAAGCAATTAAAAATCTGTTAATACATCTCACATTAGGATAGTATTCATCTTGTGTTATTGTGCTCTTTGATCAACATCCTTAGAAAAGGTTATGAAAATTTTCCCTGCAAACCTGAAGAAAATCAGCACTACAATTTACTACTGCATCTCTGGTAGTATGCCTGTAGGACGCCTGTCAGTCTCAGGCAGCAGAAGAGCCCTGCTGTTCCCAGCAACAAGAAAGCAAAGAAGAGGTGCTATCCCCTGCACAGAGAAGCCTGCAGTCTGTCAGCATGGGGAAAAATCTGAGACAAAAGCTGAATTTGCTGAACTACTGAAGCCTGTAAGAATATTCTCAACTTGGAGCACATGGATGGCTCCATGGAAGTGGAGGCTCCAGACATTACTCTGTTAAGTCTGTGGCAAATTCAGTGGAGCCAGAACTTCCTGCCTCACAGACCGATGCTGCAGATACAAGATTTTGTACCTGTATATAAACTCACTTCCAAATGGGAAAGAAAACCTTCGCACTAGTATTTTTTAAAAAATAGTGACATATCCCTTTACAGGCATGAAAGGTGGATGTTTTTATAGAATATATCTAATAATCCTCTGGAATCCAGCAAGATGAATAAATCCATGATACCCACTGATGTTAATGAAAGCAAGGGAAAAAAAGTGCTCAGAACTGAAACAACAGTCTTGCTTCCTGCTGTCTTCGAGCACCTGCTGGTTTCTTAATGCTTTGAAATGAAACCACCTTGCAAAAACTGACAGAATTATAACACAATGTAGTATGGCTGCAAGGCAATATGGCATCATCATAGGCGTCTCCCTTGCAGAAACTATCTACTGAAATGCAGAGAAAGATAAACATACCCTGTAATGCAATTATCTTCTAAGCATAAAAGGGACAAAATGATCAGCAAAAAAGATTTATTAGCACCAGCTATGAAATTACACAAATAAATGAAACTACTCAAGTATTAGTTAGTTATAGGAAGTGTGCTTCAAATAAGTTACCTATGGGGTTGTCAGGGGGTGTGCAGGTAAGGTCCAAAGCATACTGCAGACAGGTTTGTAACTTATTGTTAAGTTTAGCTGAAACACATCTATCCGTCATTCATTACTTTAATAAACTTGAACTCCTCTGAAATAAATGTGCTGTTCTGGAAATCTGCCTTAGTTGGAACATTTTGAAAAAAATATGAAAGTGGCTCCGCAATTTCTAAGAATGAAGCTAATGAACATGCTTTTCCCATACTTGAAAAACTTAATCTGGCAATCCTCTCTTTAAGATACTTAGCTCTTGTATGCAGTGGAGGACAACACTGAAACAGACACAGGGAAGTTTGTATGCTCCCATGAAAACGCACAAAATCTGGCAAAGTACATGGTTTTGAGAAACCACAGTACAGTTCACAGGAGACTAAGTAGAGCTGCGCAACTCAGTTTTTCCCCAGTTCCACCCAAAGTCCTCCACACATATGCTGTGAGTATGTCACACTGGTGGAAAATCAAACACTTTGCTAACACGCTCTGGGTCAAAAAAAGTACAAACTGCAGGAGAACTGGGCGCTCACTACAGCACGCGCTCTTGCGGAGCCAGCAGTGGAGCCTGAGTCATCTGCTGTTGACAGATCTCTGGGAAACAAAGTGACAAAGTGTCCCGCTTTCTTCTCACGCTGCTTCCCAAAGGATAACAACCTACTATGACTCTTGCCTCAAGTGCCAAAGTTATGCAGGGTTTGCGGAAACATGCTGACCTTGCTAAAGACACTTGTAGGTCTCTCAGTCTAGTGGCACATGAGGAAGACTTTTTTCTTTTTTTTTTCTCCATATATAGACTACCAAAGCTGTGAATCCTGTTCAGGAATATAAGCTGGTTCTCCAGGGCAGTTTTGGCTTATTGACTATGTTCTTTCCAGCTTCTGAAACAAATGAAGCAAGTGTTTTATTCACTAGGTAGTCCTTTTTTTTTTATTCCCACAGTGGGAGCATACTAAGGCAGACGTGCTGTGGATAAACCAGTACAAAACTACAAATTCAAAAACTTCATAATGAATTATCTCTTCATAGACAGCCTTCATAATCATTGCATTGCATAATTTTCATGTGCTCACTTCCAGAACTTAAATGCTCTTTAAATAGCTTTGTGTGTCAGTGAGATAGGGCATTAGCTCATCTTTAAACAATCCCAATGATTTTCTCTTTTGTAGCCTTCAAGTTTCTATAGAATGTTATACATATTTTAAAAAGACAGAAAAGTGAAAAGATAACTAGATCACTATTCATGCAAAGAATAAAACTGTATTAGCTGATAAAATATAATGCCAATAAAAGTATTCAAGAGCACCAAGATCCATCTCAACTGTATCTTTTCTTTCTCAGTAATAACCAACTATTATATTTCAAGGTAAAGAAAGGATAAAGAGAAAAGTGAAATCTTACCATGGAAATGTTTGACAGCAAAGACGAATGGAAGGCCTCCACAAAAATGGGTCAAGTTTTAAATAGCAGGTATCTAGTTTAAGTACAGGAAAGAAAGTAATAGCTCTGGAAAATGTATTTAAGTTCCTCTCTACATACAGTTACTTGCCTGCGCATTTGCATTTAGTTTTCTTAATCTCTGAACTTCCATTTACAGGCTGAGATTCCAATTATTTTACTGGGCAATAAATCGCCAAAATTGCTTCCGGATGTAATTTCAACTCCTGGTTCTAACTTTTTGGACCTATTGTAGGCTATTACAGCATTGCAGTTGAGAGCCTGTATCGGTAAACGCCTATAAAAAAAATTACAAATTTGTGCCAGCTATGCCAAACCCAGGAAACAAAAAGGTCAACTTACACCTGAAAGAGATACAGCTACCTTAAGATATGTTACTGCAAAGCAGAATTACTGAAACCACACCATTACGGTGAATGCAAAAGGTTTGCAATTTCAGGTTAGATTTACAAGATTTTTAAAGAACATTTTATTTTTCATTCCCACAGTATTAAGACAGCAAAAGTTATGCTTCATTTGGGAATACTACACGAACATGCCTATCCTGACCACGCCAGGGACAGTCTAAACGAAAGGTCACTGTCTTCCCAACAGGGGGGCCTAGATTTATGCCCTTTGAGAGACTGGTGAGCAATGCCTACTTTTAAAGAGGACAGTCCTACTGAATGTAAGAGTACTTGGAAGTCATTTTGGGAGAAAGAGAAGATTTTAAGAGTTTGTGACAGTGAAATATTATGTTTTAGTTCCTCTGCTGAGAAAGAGCTGTCAATTATAGAGAACAGCAGAAAAACGATGACATTCTCCAAACGTAACAATTGCAAAAGCTTTCCGTGATTTAGCAAACGGGCAGGCTGAACACTCTGCATTGTTCTGTCATTACTTCATATAATGAACAGAAATGATTTTGAAATCACATTAAATTCAAATCAATCACGATACTTATAAAATTTCAGAATATTTACTTCAAATCCCTAAATATATTTGGTAATCCTAGAAGTAATATGAAGTACTCCTCTTGTGTAACAAAGTACTTGAAGCTCAACTTCAAATGTTAAATTCATTTTAACTCCAATTATGGAAGCACAAACAGTACTGGCATAATAACATCAAGTAACATTTCACAGATGATGTTAATGAATATTTATTTACATAAACTAAAACAGGACCACATGATCACATTAGATATCTGAATGCTGACTCTGAAAGGCAGATTTGGTTTCTTAGTGTTTTTCCATTCCTCTGAGAGCACCACTGTGGTTTTTTAAAAATTCCAAATTGCAATTTTTTGTGTTCTTCTTGTAATGAGGCAAAATAGACTGTAAATATGTTGAAAAGCCATTTAGACAGCAAAGGCTTTGTCTAAGCTAGTTAAAAGGCTACGGGTATTTTGTAACCTAACTTTTAATGTAAACTTATGGGAACAGGAACAACCAAAAACTGAGATAACGTAAAAGCAGAAAGCTTCATAACACTCCCTCATAGGAGTAAGTGTATTACAACTTTGAAAAATTATTTTTTGTTTGCAAAACACACAGACTAGCTTAGCAATTTGTTTTAAAAAAGTAAAAGTGACAGGATACAGCTCCCTGTCACAGGAAAAAACAAAGCTTATTCAAGTTTTCATGTCAGTTTGAATTAACTTAGCTTTAGACCCACCAGGGTCCCATGATGCTCCCCCTTTTTTAATTATTAGTCATAAAAGCAGCACTCTCTTAGTAAATCCCAACAGCAGGGATAATGGCAAAATCATTTTACTTTCTGCAAACTCTGAAAGCAGCAACTGCTACGTTTATTCTTAGGGCAACGGTCAGATTTGAGATGATTCTGCAGAAGCATCTGAGACAACTATTCAGCAAGAATTAAAAGCAGAAGAGACCTATGAGATCTGCATCTGAAGGGAAGCATTTTTCCATTTGAAACTGTACCCTGCCAGTGGGCTTCAATTCTGAGGCTTTAAAGATTTGGGCTCTGGTTTTCAGCACCACAGCACACATGACTCCTTCGGAGAAGACGGCGCGTTAGTGAAAGCCAGTCATTTTAAATGAGGAAAGGGGAGGATTTTCTGCTTGTCTTAATTCCCCCCCCCAAATTTGATTTTTAGATAAACAACCAGTACCTTGCAGTTCTGAGGGGATTAACAAAACTCACAAGAGAAAAGCAGCCAAGCTACTTAGCACTTTAGTTTTGCTAGAACCTTTGCCACTGCAGGAAAAGGCATTTTATGCTAGAGGAAACCTTCCCAAAACCATGGCACAGTTGTGCCTTCCTGTTTGGTTTAACAGGAACTTCTCCCTGCTGAGGCAATTCTCACTAGCCAAGTCCCACTTGAAACATCTTTGAAAGAAGCTGATTTTCTGCCCCACCAGAGATTGCTTTCTCCTGTAAGAAATAAATAATGGGATTTGGGCCGTTCTGGCCATACTGTTTAAATAACAATTTCCTTACCACCCAGAGAACCTTTAAACAATGTCCCAGATCTTACAAATGAATGGCTTGATCCATTTTGCTATGTGACTTTATTTTCCATAGATTGTAATAGTGAAAGCAGTAACGCGCAGGACAGAACACTTTGGATATATGCTAGTTCACTGTATTTCTGCAAATCATGCTAAATGGAAATGACTTACAGAGTCCTGACTCACTTAAATACAGCTCTTCTTATTCCTGCCCCCAGCTCCCTGATGCATCATCTCTGTAAACTTCTCCAGCTGATCCCCAGAGAAAGGACAGGAGATGTTGCTATTTGTGTTAGCATGCCTGTAGCCATTTGTATGAACAGAATTGGCTATGATTTAAGAAACACAAGGGACCAGGTTACTCATAAAAAAATCTCGTTAGAATAGAATATTAATAGTTTATGTATCAGTTGTCCAATTTTAACCAAATCAGCTACTTCAGTCACAAATCTTAACTGGACTGTTAATTAGGATTGTATGATAAACATCATCTGTGTGATAACTGGGAAGAACACCAGTTTTAGATTTTGTCTCACTATTAAAAACATTATTAAGACCATGAAATCCAGTATCTAAAGACAGCTACTATGGAGGAGGTGTTTCCCATCAGTAAACGCATGGCTTTATTTTTGTTGATTTTTTTCTGATCGCAAGCACATTTTCCATCTGCTGTGCTATCAACTAAGAGAATTTACCAGAGAGCTCGCCTCAGATTTCACTTGCCAGTCGTTTGGACAGGAAAGGCTGCTTTTCCTGCTGGGCTCTCTGAGGTTCAATTGCACTGCCTCTACCATCGAAAAATACATTGTTGCAATAACAGCAGTAATGATTAGCTATTAAAAGTACATGTTCTGTTTGGGTCTGATGGCAGAAGCCCCAGGTCTATGCTCCACTGTTGCCCGATATTACAGCACACAAGGGAAGCAATTCTAAGCTGTCTTGATGCCTTTTCTGGCCCAACCTACGGGGTTATCCAACCCACCAGTGAAACAAGTAACTTAAGCTTTCTGCCTTGAAACAACCTTCTCCAAATTCATATTCTGCCAGGCTGCAGAGCACACATGGAAACAGAGTAAGGCTAACAGAGGAAGGTACACTGGTGATATCCTGCTTCTGATTGATTAGACTCTGTACTGATCCTTACAGAGGACAGAGAAGAAGAAAGGCTTTAAAATGTCTTACTTAGCTAGGTGGCATATCTGTGATTCTTTGCTAAGATACGGTGAAATTATCAGAGCCCAGGCCTCCCAAAACCTTGATTTTTTATATGGAGCTTCTCACATCTATCTTTTCTTTCTTTTTTTTAATCAGACACTCCAGGTCTATATGACCTCAAGTAAAACAATATTTACACAAAGCCCACATCAACATCCTTTTATCAAGGTAGGGATAATGATCTCTCTCTCGTAATGGAGCAAAAAAGCCAAAGGCAGGGTGACTTCCTCAACACCAGATGGTGAACAAGTTATGAATAGGAAAAGGAATCCAGGTCCACATCCGATTTCGCCACCTAATGAAGTCTGTCACCTACAGAGTAATAAAAAAATTATTTACTGCATGGACCATAAATAAATTTAATTATCTACAAGCCTTTCCATATACCTGTTATATAAGACATGGAAAGACATGAAGAAAATACTGTTCTCTGTACCAGAAACACTGTATTCATTCTCTATCTTATGTATACTAAAGCTGGGATTTGATTTGAAGCTCTTCTGCCCTTCATAAACCATCCAAAGTACACATTTGAAATGTACAGAATCAGCATCAGCAGTCATTCAGTAAAATGGAAGTGTCCAAATAATTTTGGAAGCCATGATGACGCCTTTATAACTTAAATGAAAAGTGTGCAAATATTAGACAGCTCCTGAGATTCAGCACAAATCAGAAGCCATGGTCTTGCTTTGTCCATCGGATTGCATAAATTCACTTCCTATTTTAAAAAGTAATTCTGAGAACTAAGACTTTTCAGCTTAAGTGATGCTGGGACAGCAGCTTTCTTTGCAATACAGAAAGAGTAAAAGGATTTACACTGTATTTATGTGCCTTTTAAAATATGGAAATGTACATTTTAACTGAAAAAAAACAGAATCTTTTTGTGACAAGAATTAACAGAGACTATGCAGTTTTAACCTTAGTCTTAGCAAAGACTAAACTCTGCCTACTGAAACGTACCCAGTTATGCACAGTGAGAGAGTTTGGAACTGGTGTTAATTCATATTTGTATTCTACTAGCACCTATCAGCTGTACCCAGGATTCAGAAGGAATTTAGAAGCAGCCCTTCCATGAGAAGCTCTGTACTAAACATACTCAAGAATTATCTTCATCATCACCTATTCTATTCCACCAGTAAGGAACAAAGGCATGCACAGGTTGACTCAGCTGCCCTCAGCCAGACATGATCTGAAGGCAAGCTGGGAGCCAAGTCCTAACTTCCAGAATTTCCAGGCAGTAATTCCATCACATCATTCTTTAACAGCAGTAATTGATGCATCTGAGCAATTGCAACTGTGGGTACAACTGTGGGATGGACACTGCCAATCTCAGCCCAAGCCTTCAAGAGTTTACATATATGCTCATTTAACACAATGTCCAGTGTCTCTTTGAAAGTCAGCAGATCTGAAAACAAGCACTCAAAAGAACCTGCATGGCTGGACTCCTGGCTATCTCAGATGAAAGAGGATATCTATCCTGCAACCCCTTAACTTATCTCACTTCCAGATAATTTTAGGAGCTATTCCTGTAGCTAATCCAGGCTGATCACCAGAGAAGTTTATTTGGCATCCATTAGTTCTACTATCAAAACACAGTGAGCTCAGCAAAGTGTACAGTCTCAGATTTATCTCTGAATTTTTTCTCAGACTCTTGTTTTGCAAAGAAGAGTTATGAGAAAGTTTTGGGTATTCAGTTTTCAGGTGGCTACAGTCACCTCCTAAATAGCACAGAGTACATGGCCATTTTTGTATTCCATATGAGACACAGGCTACCAGCTCAGCTGTAACACAACAGTCCAAGAACTGGGCCCCAGCCATCTCCCATAGTCTTCCTGTAGCCATACTGCTGAGGTATGGACTGCATTACATATAACATGGGTGGAAGCCTAGCTGGACAACTGGGCTGAAAGGGCTGTGATCAGCAGTACAAAGTCCATTTGGCAGCCAGTTACCAGTGGTGTCCCTCAGGGACTCATAATTGGGCCAACACTGTTTAATGCTTTCATTAATGATTTGGACAATAGGACAGAGTGCACTCTCAGCCAGTTTGCAGACAAAACTGAGGGAGCAGTCAATACGCTGGATGGCAGGGCTGCTGTTCAGAGGGACCTCAACAGGCTAGAGAAATGGGCTGACAAGAATCTCATGAAATTCAACAACAGCAAGTGCAAGGGCTTGCGTCTGGGATGGAATAACCCCCTGCAACATCACAGGCTGAGGACACGGTGGGCTAGAAAGTAGCTTTGCGGAAAAGGACTTGGGGATCCTGGTAAACAAGTTGAACACAAGTCAGCAGTGTGTCCTGGCAGCAAAGAAGGCCAACTACTTTCTGGGCTGAATTAGCGAAAGTGGAGCCAGCAGGTTGAGGAAAGCAGCTCTTCCCCTCTGTTTAGCACTTAAGAGATCACACCTGGAGTTGTGCCCAGTTTTGGGCTCCTCATTACCAGAAAGACATTGATGTACTGGAGTGAGTCCAGGGGAGGGCCACCAAGATAGCTGGGGAGCTGAAGCACATGACACACGAGGAGAGGCTGAGAAAGCTGGGCTTGTCCAGCTGTAGGGAAAGGCTTGGGGGGGTCAAACTGCTGTCTACAACTACCTAATGGGAGGTGTAGAGAAGACAGCGCCAGACTCTTCTCAGAGGTGCACAGCGATGGGACAAAAGGCAGTGGATACAAGTTAAAACACAGGAAATTCTGATTAGATACAAGGAAACATTTTTTCACCATGAGGATGGTCAAACACTGTGACAGAGGCCCTGAGAGACTGTGGGATCTCCATCCTTGGAGATACTCAAAACCCAAATAGACTTTGCCCTGAGCAACCTGCTCTATCTGGTCCTGCTTTGAAAAGAGGCTTGCACTACAGATACCCAGAGGTCCCTTCCAACCTGAATTATTCTTTGATCTTGTCATCAGAGACCATCCTAAAGAGCAGGCTAAAATGAAAATGCTGCATCCCTTCCTAGGGGCAAAACCAAAACCTGCTAACAATGTTTTACTTACACTTGACCTTCAAGATGGCTCAGCTTTCAACAGTGCTAGCTTTACCAGCCCTGGATAATCTATTGTGCAACACTTGCTTTGTTTCACTTTGAACATGCCTCATCACCATGGACCTACCTGGGCACTGGGCTGCCCCAGTTGCCACCTCCAGCCTGCCCTGCTGCCTCGCTTGGGGGCTGTAGGACAGGCCCCAACTGGCGAGGCCCCTATCCTGTTGGCCCAGGGAGCCCCCATAGCTCCTGACTCTCTGTCCTATAGGGAGCAGCTGGCCTTTGCTATGCCCTGACAAACATATAAGGAGGAATAAAATGTAACTTTTCTTGGCTGGTTGTCCTCCTATTGCAATTTTTTTTTTTTAACTGTTAAGGAAACAGGCATATTCTAAAATCATAGTTAGCTAGATACAAACTAGAGTTCTGGTTTTGCTAGGAGAGGTTATAATAAGTAAGTATTGGAATACGGTAGTATGTGGCACCTGTCAGGCAGGTACCTGTCAACCAATTTGCAAATTATATACTGGAAATGTTGTTCAAGATCCTAAGCATTATTCTCCAGTGTTACCAACCTTTTATGGATATGTGCTGTTTAACTGCCAGTCAGAAATTATGTTGACATGTTACATAACTATTTTTTCAATCTCCTTTCACTATATTTTATCACTATTTCTCTTGCCAGAACCTTCTTTGGCAGTAAGTGGGACACTGTTAAACATTTAACAGAATTATTTCCTGCTAAATATGAATGCCTTGGGATTTCCAAAGCACGGGAGACAGAGGCATTCAAAATGTAGTTCACAGTGAGCACTTCCTTGCATTACAACACCCTACAAGTTCTTTTTTTTTTTTTTTCAGGACAATTTCCAAAAGCATTCCTTGTCAGATGTATTCTTTGTCAGATGTATGCAGTGCTGTCACTGAAAGAGGCTTGGGTACCTGTGAGTTTGCAGGCTTGGGGAAACAAGTCATAAAATCCTTCCTTGCCTCTAAGAGGTATTAATTCACTTATCTTGCCAGAGATCCAAAGTGCTTTTGACAACTGCAACTAGCTGAGACACCGAGAATCTAAGAAGTCCCCTAGGTTATGAAGCACAGCAAACACATCAGCGAGAGCAGTCACAACTGTGACTACTGACACAATTTCTACCATCCTTTACAGTGATTTCTTCTATCACACAAACATTTATTCAAGTTTCCACACTCCAGTTTCTATTCCACATGCCACTGCATTGACCAGCCTGCAAAAACCAGGAGCACAGAGCCTGATGCCATCAGCAAATTGAAGACACTGTGAACTATGCTGTCTTAACTACCCAATTAACCTCACATATGCCCTCAGAATCTGATGGATGATGGAACAGAATATTCCTTAATTGAATGAACTCAGTCACCAGTAATTATCCTCTAGGAGCGTGAAGAAAAGAGAAGGAAGCCCCGCTCAAGCTGAGGCCTGGAGAAGCACCTCTCAGTCTTCACATCAATGGGCAGAGACAGAGATGAGATCGAAAAGAATAAATATTGACATCTAACTTCCATATATTGCCAAGGGACATCACTCACCAAATTACACCAAGAAGCTTTATAACATACTAAATTTCAAATCAAAATGACCAAGGCAGACTCTGTTAGATATAGCGGCAAAGGCCATCTCGCTACCTTACAAAAATTACTTCCACAAAGAGGAAGAATTCAGCTGAGGAAGCAAAATCACCTGTGCCCCAAAACAGCCCCCAGAGAATGGGATTAACAAAACAACCAACTTCTGAATGCATTAATGATTCCCGGTTGGCACTCCACAAGCAAGAGACAAAATTCCAGCCACAAACTACACTGTGCTCATTCCCTGAAACTCAGCAGTTTTAAGTATTTTGGGAGGCTGTGGACAGAACAAAAGGCAAAACAGCTGTTAGATACAGGGAAACTCACTCATCTGTCTGATTTGGAGGAAAGGTTTGAACTTCAGCTCCTGTATTTCAGGCAACTGAACTGTGATCTCTCAAAGGCTCCTCTTCAAAATTTCTATGTTGGACCTCATCACTTCCCAGTCAAAACAAGTATGTGCCTGTAAAGAATCTCCAGTTTTATTAAATCAGCTTTCTGATGAAAACTTTTCACCAAAGAAATTCCCAAGCATGCTATAAATCCAATGTTAGTCTGAAAATGAACTTTCACTAGTCCGCTCTTGCTATGATCAAACAGCAGATTCAAATAGATTAACTACTTCACTCAAAAGGGTTTGTTTTTAGGTTTTTTTTTTTTTTTTTTTTTTTTTAGCACTATGTCAATATCCAGTCTTCCTTTCTGAAACTGCTTCTGCAAAGAAATGATACAACAACCTGAAATTAGTGGAGATTTAAACTCCAAAGCAACTTTAGGTCACAAATGGTTCCCACTTTAAATTAAAGTGATTTTATCTACAGATACAGAGTAAATACAAAAGCTGTGTGGTAGCTCCCAAGCAGAAATGAAAAAGATGTTGCCCTGGATGGCTCTAGCTGCACAAGCTGCAGATGTGACATAGGGTAGGAAAGGTTATCACATGTTCTTCTGGCGCAGGTAACTTGGGCTGGTATTACCAGCTTCTTTCTCGATCCACAAGCGTTGAGTCATACTTTGAAAGCGGAGGGGGTGGAGAGTACGATAAGCATAATTAACTCTCCAGCCAGGCCCCGGCACCCATATCTGGAGAAAGGCTTCAAAAAAGCCTGGGAGCAGAAAAGATAAGCTGCTACAAACCAGGACAAGAAAGCCATTTTCTTCATTTTGTATACAGATTTAGAGAACAGTCCTTGTCTTTGGCAGAAAGACAAGGCAATGGCTTTCTCCACTACTCTTTTTCTCCAGGTCACGGAATCAGGACGAGTTACTGCCTTCCTTCCAAAATATGTGAGTATGCACAATATGCACAGTCTCACAGATTCTTATTAAAGATACTAAGCAGTAAGTGCTTCACTATCTATTTCAAGTGAGAGATGTGTCTGAAGAATAAGAGCATTGAGGGATTTATTTATTGGTGTGGTTAAGCTTTTTAAAATTGACAAATTAAATTCCCACTTTAACTTCTGTGGTAACACAAGAGCCTTTTAAGAGGATACTACCCTTGATTGCAGAGCACATTAGCTAGAGGAAAGACACACATTTATTACTGCCGTTCACAGCTAGTGGCTACAAGTCTGGAGGATTTCCAATTTTATCGCCAAGAGAAAAAACACCTATACTAACCACAGCATTTATAATGCTTTCTAAGAGTATCCACACATAATTGGGCAGCTGTTCACAGTTAACAGGATAAATCTTTTGGAGGAAAATACACTAAGGGGCCATAGAAGGCCTCTGATTCTACAGAAGGGGATAAAAATAATAGGATTTAGCACAAAAAAAATAGTAATTACTTGTGGTCTGTGGAAATAACCTTTGCATACAGCTATGACAGAGACAGAGGAGCATACAATACAGAAATAGTCTTCTCTCCTTGCGAGGAGTGCGGAGGAGTTAAAGGCATGTGGTACTCAGCAGATGCTGCATTCTGCAGTGGGAAGACGCTTCCTGGCCTGCCAGGTTTCCCCTCTTGACACGCAGCTCTACGTTCACAGCAGGCCCCACAAACCGTTACTAACCCAGCATTTCCAAGGCCAGGCTTTGCAATTAAAACAACAGAAGACCACGCACACAGTGTCCCTGCAGAACTCCTGCAGCACAGTCTGCCCACCGACTGTATTCTTAGGGTTCATAATATCATTATCAGCTGGTGCAAGTACTGATTTCTGCCTTTTATCAAAGCTTGGTGGTTGCAAAAATAAAGCATGAGAAAACCTGAAGGCTCAGCAAATGCATACAGGAGAAACAAGTACATCAAATCAATCAGTAATCTTTCATATCTATCATTTAAAACTGCTCAATGTAACTGAAAATTAGTTCTCCTCTGTCTAAAGGCTACCTTAAGAGTGCTAATCGCAGCAGGACTTTTTGCATTATTATGTATTTTATGATACAAAAGAAGTGATAAAGCATAATAAACATGTTTTTTTCCCCACTTTAAAAATAATTAAACATAGTTGTCATTTAACAGAGACCAAAAAAAAAATCCAGTGCAATGAAAACACTACGATACTCTGACTCAACACAAAATGGAACATTTTGAAACATTCTAGGTAAGAAGCTTCAATAAGTATTAGCTTTTCTTAACAGCCCATTTTTTAGAAATTATGTTAGCAGTAGTTACAATGTAATGTTAAGAAAAATGAACTATGAAAAAAACCTAGAAGAAACGTTTTTTCTACTCAAAACAAAAATTACTAAATTAATTTTTAAAACCTTGCAATCTTTTTTCCAGGGGAACTTTCATGGAAACTAACTAAATGATGTTTTTTAAAAAAAAGTTTAACGGCTTTTTCAGATTAACATGTTTTGAAAAACATTTCCCAACAAACAATATGCTAAGAACATTTCAGAAATCCAACACAGAGAGGAAAAACATGAATCAGAAACCAAGGTCCTGCAAGGTAAGTTAACATAATGTAGTCCTGAAGAGGAGGAGGAAAGGCTGGGGAGGAAGAAATGCTGGTGCTTGATGGCGCTGGGGAATCACACAGCATGCTCCAAGGCTAACGGATAGTCCAACATTGCTGGGAGAGCTCAGGAGGGAGACAGCTGGGGTTGAAATGCCTGGACAGCAACCCTCTCCTCCTGATTTTTACAAGTCTGCCTGATTGAAGAGCTCCTGCTCTGAAGCACAGTATCCTGCATTCTGGCTAACGTTAACACGGGACTAAGCCCACATGCTCTCCCTCTCAGGATAATGTAAAGAGACCTGAGACCTTCTGCCAGGCATCAGAGAAACACACAGCAGGGGGAGAGAAAAAGAGGAAGAAGAGGACATCCAGAGAGGTGGACCAGATTCCACAACTACCCGGCCAGGGTGCGATTAGTACAATCATCAGTGCTAAATGTTGCCTTGGTTTCCTTGTAAAGCTTCTGTAGGAGAGGGGTCATCAGAAAGGCAAACTTCATCCTCTCTGTCAACCAAGAAAACACTACCACAACACACAGGAATGACCATCCTGCTCAGGGAAGGACTGAACTGGTCCAGGAGCAACTGTCTCAATATGAAAGCACGTGAAAACTGCAAACTATTGGTAAGCCAGTATGAAAGGGAAAACTCACTTTCCTCTCCAGGTCAGAAGAGAGCAGAAGAGTCTAGCCAGGTTAAACACCTCATGCAGATTTAAAATAAGAATAGTGATACTATTCCTGCGACAGATTAGTTGTAATGGACTCACTTCAGGCAGAATCCCTGTATTAATAAGGAACACATTAACTGGGTCATTAAACTCAAAAACAAATAAAGGTACAAGCATTATGGAGTCAAGCAAACAGTCAGAACAACACACTAGCATTTGACATAATTTTTTTTTCTTTTTCTTCTTTTTTGCTCCTTGGCTTGCAATTCTTTACTACTTTGTAAATACTTTACCATTTGCAAATTTGAGCACTCTAGTTAGGTATTGCTGTATCTTATTCAACCATTCCTAAGCTCACATCTTTCCCAACTCTCACCAATCCCATCTATGGCTGTCACGGCCCACAGCCCTCCCAGGCTACTCTGGAACAGCAGTCAGCTGCAGAGAAAGGTATGTGAAATCCCCACTACAGAATACATGCATGGGAAATTCTTCTCTAACCTCTGCCTAATATTTAGTGTTTACTATCTCAGCTAGTGTAAGGGGTGATGTTCTCACTTGCCACGTAAGTTCCCACTCTTAAAATAAAAAGGAATCTTTTGTATTTTATTATGTTTCCACTCATCACCTTTTAGCTTCATTGAAAGTCCCTCAGTTTTTGCCTAACTAGAGAAGTCCAGTCTATAATATTTATATTCTTTATTATGTGGAGAAACTGTATTACATCCCTTCTTATTACTCTCCTCTGAGTTAAGTAATCACAATGTTTTGCACATTATTTACATAATATTTATTAGTGCCAGGGAAAATACTCTGTAACTTCTCTTACACTGGGGACAAACACAGGCAAAGGTTTTTATATACATATAGAATCTATATATTCAATATATACATGAATATATATATTATATATATACAGTATGTGTATATATATTGAAAATAACATTGAGATATTGTATCTCATTCATCTTCCGTAAGAATTCAAGCACTTATTTTTCTGTGATATTGCAATACATGAAGCAAAGTTTTAAGTAAGCTGATTGCAGCAAAACTTCTTCTATAATAACAGTACATTAATAATACTTAGCACTTTACAGCTATAACATTTAACTTTTCCACCACTGACCTCCAAGAGCTCAGCATCATTAACTCTATCCTGCACATGGGAAAACTTGAAACATGGAAACTTCCCCAAGGTCATTCAGCAGTCAGCCTAATAATAGCTAAAACTGGAATCTAGATCTCCTAAAACACAGATTGGTCTTCTAGGCACTCAGCCACCCACCCACTTCTCAGGCTAGTCAAAGCTAGAAAAGATCACCCAATTAGCACTTCTATTTAGCCATTTTGATAGACCCCTCTTTTCCTGCTCTCTTCTTCAATTCCATTTTTGGATACTTTTCTTCAAACTGAGTGAAGCACTGTGGTCTGTTGTGTGTTATGCAAGTACAGCTTTATTCTGTCTAGCAGAATTGAAATTTTTCACAGTGCATACTTTAGAAATAATTAAGACAAATCAGGATAGCAAAGAAAAAGAAAAAGAAAAAAATCAACAGAGATCACTCTACCAAAGAAACCAGCTTGTATGTTTTTCTCTTGCACTTTTTTTTTCCCCACAAAGCCAGGGAACAACCGACTAAACCAAACATTGTGGGCTACCCTGTGCCTGGCTCCTGTGCAAAATCCAAGAGCTTGCCCTTGTTGCTCTTGGGTACTGTAAGCAAAAGTCTGTGGGGCCTGTGGTCTGCCCTGGTGCTTCCACAAGTTCCCAGAAGGCATATGAACCCTACCATATGGTGATAAAGAGATGGGATGGAAAACAGAAAGATGATGGTGGGACGAGGAGAATAAAGTAGTAGGCATTTTTGGAAGGAATTGCATCTATTTCTACAAGAACATAAAGCTGAGGAAAATGACTGTCATCGCTATTTGCTTAAAAGTAGTAAATCTTTTAGCAAATAGTAGTAAATTTTTTAAGTATGACATGAATGGTATCATTCAGAGGACTTAAAAAAAAAAAAAAACATAAAAACAGAACAAAACCCTTATCAGTCCAGTGAGGATAACATGTACGTGGCAGAGCTAAAAAAATATCTTCTCTGCTATTTCACATAGCATAGCAAGTGAATATTTCCATCCAATTCCATCTCAGGAGAAGGAAAAATACACATTTCCTGACATCCGCATTACAAAGTCACAGCTTTCAAATTCTGTACAAGTTCTCTCGAATGTCAGACAAGGACCTCATGCAGCAGAGAGATGCAGCTCTCATACAGGTACACACAAAGCTCCAAGCTATGGTTCAATTAGACTGTCTAGAAGATATTTCAACTTCCTTTTACTGGATGGGTGATTCTGCTTGAATGCGAAAGAAGATTGCTAACCAGCATTACATCTTAATTAGCTTCCCACAGCCAAATCATGAAACGAACTGTTTTGCTACAGCTGAATGCATCAACAAAAAATACAAGGTCCAGTTATTAACTAGGACTATTTCTTTTTCTCAAATACCATCTAAAGGGTTTGCCAATTTTGGGAGTGGGGGAGTTGCATAAACATTTTGATTTTCAATTCCAACTGTAAACTACCATCGAAAGCTAAGCTTGGACACCATTTTTTCTTTTAAATTGGTCACAGGAAATCACTACTATGAATCATCTTGCAGTTGCAAATGAAGGCCCAGGCCAAAACTTCCCTGTGCTTTGCCAGTCACTACTCATATATACAATCCTAAATATTGGGGCAAAAGGGAAAAGGAGGTGGTAGACTGTAGAGGCAAAAGATAGTGTGCACTCAACATCAGCTTTCCACTTGGCAGCACCCACCTAGTTTAGGTTGTGGAATGTTTTAACTCATGGGATGAGGAAACTTCTGCGAGCCCCAAAATCAAAGCTTCATTCAGCCCCGACAATGAGAAAAATTATGGTCACTTTGGAGTTACTCCAAAGATAGTAAATAAAGAAGTATTATCATTTCTATTCTATGCAGATGAAGCAACTTTTGCCAGCAATTCTTGCTGCAGAACATCAGAGATGAAACTTCCAGAAAATGCATGTGGTTTTTGTACTTCACCTCAGCAGGTATTTTCCTTTCCATAAAACTCTTCTATAATGACATAATGATTTGAACACATCGCCTCAGAGCAAACAGCAGAGATGCACAAAGCAAACAAACCTATGACTGACTGTAAATTAGGCCTCCACTACACAGTTAACCATGGCAGGCTTGTGAGCTCATGCACTGAGGTGAGCTTTGGCCTAGAGTGAGCACTGCCCCAGCCGTGCCTTCATTTCATTTCTCCACTTGTGCACCTGTGTTTTAGCCTATGTATGTTCTCTAATTCTGTATGCTAAGACTTCTCAGGTTCTTCTCCAGTTAACTGTGTGGCCAGCAGAACTGGCCTGGCTTTTCGGGTAATTGTCAGAAGGGAAATGCAGCACAATGAGCCTCGGACAGACTTGGACTGCGCCATCACTGCAAGTGGTCTCCGAGCTGACCTGCAGCAGAGCTCTCCCTCCCAGCTCCTCCAGTACTGTAGCTCAAGTCTCCTGAACTCAAGTCAGAAGTTTTCCTGTAGAGATCGTAAAGAGCTTTAAGCCAAAACTTGCATAAACTAAGCAGAGGAAATGTACCCTTTTTCAAGCTATACACATATCAGCTTTACTGCCTTTCAGCAAAAAAGCAGTTTGTTTTGTTGACATTAAAGCCCAATACAGTGAATAGGTTCTTCAAACAAAACCACCTGAAGTATAGAGATTTTATTTAGGAACTGTTCCTGAGGCTGGCAAAGCTCTAGCCTAGTTGAGGGGTGTTCTGTCTGCCCACAACATAGATTTTTATTTTCTGTTGCAACTTTCATGTTATCAAAAGCTGTGCTCCAAATAGAACATTACATTAGTGTTAATCACAATACACATTAGTCAGAGACAAATGTACTGCATGCCGCAGGTAGACTAGACCTTGATAAATTGTCTTCAGTTCTCACTGTAATGTACATTAAAGAAAATCTAATTCACATGCTCATTTTCAACTTCCAGTAAGACAATTACATTTGCTACTTATGCAAATTGCTAACAGCCTAATTAGAACCTTATCTTTCAACCAGGCACCACAATAAGTTCAAAAGAAAATGTTGTAAAGAACGTTCAAAAATAACTGGATTGAAAGTCTATGAAGATATAAATACAATATTCTCTCACTTTCTTTTTTTAAAGCAGCAATCAAATTAGTGTAGCAAGTTTGTCCAATATCGGGAATATGAAAAACAAAGAAGCAGTTCTCTTCATTAACATTTAAATAAATCTGTGCTGCAAACAACCCTGGTGACAATTTTTGTGACCCATTTTGAACAGCTGAGACTATTACTTAGACTTCATGAAGTCTGAGTTTATGCAGCATGGCTGTGTTTTTCTTCAATCGACATTATTAAGGAGAAAAAGAATTGGTACTTGGGTCTGTGTCTCTTAATAACTGTCTTTTACAAAGGACCAAAACCAACAAAGCCGCTTTTCTTAAGCAGAACAGTAACTTTCTGCAGACCAAGTAATGCCACCATACTCAAAACTTGGTTCAGGGAGCTAAGCAAAAGGCCGCTAGGTGACAAACTCTCATCATCTGAGTGAGGGCTTTGACAACAACTGAGAGAATCGCACAGCAGATGGATATGAAGGCATTAAAGGACTAGGTGTACACACTCCCACTCAGAACAGAAATAGAGATCTTCTGATACGGCAATGGTGAGTCCAGAGAAGGGAATCTAAAATGCTGGAGGATTCAGGCCCAATAATCATGAAAAAGCTGAGGTGGTCAGCCAGAGGCTTCTATGCCGTATTGTGGATGGATCTGTACACACCCCTCCTACACTACAGAAGTAAAAAGTGGCTGGTTTAGAAATCATCTGCAAAAATATGCATCTTACTGGCTTACACTAAGTTTTTTTAGTACAAGTGTTAAACTGGAAAGCAGAGTATCACAAGCAGGGTGCTCTGGGAGATGGCTCCTTGGGCTTTGGAAAAGAAAGACAGGGAGAGACCTTGGCCTGAGGGTATCACACAAATGGAAAGCTTGCCCTATTTCTAAAGGCCCCCTATATGACACCAAGAGTGTTAATGCAGAGGAACTGTGCCTGGAGTCTACTCAGAGGCAAGAGCACTTAGGATTTACAGTCTGCGGCAAGCTGCCCAAACACATGATCTTATGAGTGTCTAACAGGGAGACACTGTGCAAAGATTTAGAAGAGCTGAAAATGCACTATATAAAAATTGAAAACTTGAAATGAATAATATACAATTTTATCATAACACACTAAGAAATTAAGAAGATACATACAAGAGAGAAAAAAACCCCAGAATGTTAATAAAGGTGTCCAGGGGTGAATCTAAAACAAAACATTTTTGGAGACTATAAAACTGAAAAACGGGAAGTGAAGGAAGGTTCTTAAGTTCCCTGAGCTGAAGAGCTATACAGGCATAGCTATAAACACATTTCAGAGTAATAAGATTCTGTAATGAGCTGAATCTTGCAATATTTAAAAGATGCATTATAACAAAAGATGTGCTTTAAAAGGAGTGTTTTTCCTCCTACAAACACCAAAATTCTCATTGGCTTATAGATAAGCTTACTGCTTTTGGAAGAAACAAGGGCTTTAACCTCATACACTCTTTGGCCCAATTTCCCACAAACATTCTGTGCTTCAAACACTGACTTGCATATTTGCTCTCCAATGAATGTTTAATGTAAATCTCTGCCTTGGAAGATGAAAACAAAATTCCACAGAACAGATGTCTCCATTAGGGTCAGGCCCTGAGCAACCAACTCACACCACAGATTTTCTTCAGTGTCAAGATCACCTTGGTGCAGGAACCTACTAGGAAACCACTTACAATCTGTAAAAGTTGCTGCTGCTATTTTGGGGGAAGATAATGGGGAATAAGAGCCACAATGAGGTCTACAGAGATGGGTACAGCTCCCAGAAATGTTTTAACTCTGAATCCAAGTGATGGTTACATGATGTATTACTTTCAAAAATATTTAACCATTGTCAAGTCATTGGTTCTTAGGCTCTCAGATCACAAAGGAACTTTTTAGTATTTCACGATGTGCAATTAAACACAAGGTATTTAAGTAATTCAACGAATTAGATTCTCAAGTTCTAATGCATTAGGTGAACCATCTTTACAAAGGTAATTTATGCTGAGAATGCTTTATAGCCTTTTCTACAATAACAAACTCCTTCTGACACCACAGAACTGGTTGACATATTCCAAATACATATCAAGAATGAAACTTAGGATTATTCCAGCTCTGTTCTAAAACAGAACTGAAGAATACAAGCAGATCACTGCGGGAAGTCTGAACTGTAAGTGTTGATACTTTCTTTGTCTGTTAGACAAAGTTCTTTTTACAGCATTAAACAGCATTAATTAAGCATAAATATATAGGGACAGGAAAAAAAAAAAAGCAAACAATCTGAAAATGCAGTTCTTTCTGAGGTATTTCTAGCTTGGTATCTGTTGTGTGGTAAGATTTGCAGAGAAGCAGCAGCCAAACAAAGAACCACCTCCACTATGTGTGCTGTCCCACAAAAGGAAAAAATAAAAGACACATAAGAAAAAGAGGACCTGGGGATGGGTGGGAGGACATAGTCCATGCTCCATCTGAGGAATAAGTCACTGAGAAAGGGACAGGAACTGAGAGCAACTGTGGTATTGCCCCTGTGTTTTTTCCTGCAAGAAATGCTGAGTGCTAGTGTAAATAATAATAATAATAATAATCATAATAATAAAAACAATAATAATAATTGCTCAGCAGCCTCTGAGGAATCCCAGGCCCTGCCTCCCTTACAGAGTTTTGCAGTTGCACAGTCCAATCAATAAACCAGATCACAAAATAGTTAGCAACCATGTCTGTAATTTATTCACTGAAAAATTACTCAGGTTTAGTCTCAGGCCTCATAAATAAACTGTTTATAACTGAGTAACAAGTGGGTGACTATGAGGGCTACATGGGATTGTGGGAAAAGCACCATCTCTTCAAGGGCCAAAATAGCAGCATTTTCATAATACAGCTAAAGATTTTGCTTCTGAAATTAAATTCTTCTGAGACTTTTTTTTTTTTTTTTGCTGAGTCAACAAATAACTACAGTAAGTGCCGTTCATCAGCATCCGCAAACCTGGCTGCCTGTTCTGCTGCCCGTATGGGTGAACTCAGGAGACGCGGAAGAAAGAAGTGTAATTTGAAATGGCTGAATGACTGAAGTAGAAGTGAACACTGGCTCTGTAGCTCTCCATGCTGCTGAGAAAGATAATCCTGTAATTCCACAAGCTCCTCACTGATGAGGGGAAGATTTTTCCAGGCAAAAGGCAGAGAAGCAGCAGACGCCCTGGGGGATGCACCTCCCTTTGGGGCCCAAAGGCTGGCAGTTGGAAATGGCACAGGTACTGCTGCCTTCTCTGAAGTTGGGACTTCACTCCTAAAAAGTGAGGATTGACTTATTTGTAAAACATTTTAAAACTTTTTTGTCTTGTTTTGTTATCAACAACCCCAAAAGCCAGACATTTCTCTCTACTTAGTAGTGTTTTTGCTTTACATGCTTTAAATGTGTGCTCTCTATTGCACCAGTGTCCCAGCAAAAATCACCCTAGGAAACACACAGAGGCTATGTCCAGTTTGTCCAGCTATGCTGAAAACAGTTGTGCTATTCTGAATGCACACACTAACCACCAGAAGAAGGACAAAAATATATTTAGGAGCAGAAGAAACAAGCAACACCATCGCGGGCCAGGTACTCTTAGTTTTTTGACACAGCACAGCTCACATGTCCTTTCTGCGCAGTTTCCACTGGAGGGGAGATGGATGGCGATGTTTCTCCCAACCTCGAGCTACCTGCTCCAGCTGGATCCTGCTGACCTCCATGGGGTTTCAAAAAGCACAGCCTTTCTAGCTCTCTCCATCCCTCAGCAAGGAAGAAGCCATGTGGGTCAGGCGCAGAACCAAAGACTGTTGCTGGAAGGTAGAATACCTCTCTTGGAGTTGTTTGAAAGCTGCTGCAAATTACTTATACCTTAAAACCATTTTCCCAAATGTCTGGCCAGCATTCCTCTGCATGATGCAGCCCATCCCCGAGCATGTCAGGGCACCATGCGTGATCACAGCAGCTCCGTTTTCAAGAGCTAGTTTTCAGTCACATAGCTCTTAAAAGCAGCAATGAATTTTCAGTTCAGATTACTATCTAGTAATCTGATTAATCTTCAGTCTCGCAGTCAAGAGAACACACATGCATTCTATTTTAAAGTAAGTTCACAAAAAAGTAGCCTTTAAATTCTCTTTCAACTGCCTCCTTTCATGACCTGGCTACACTGCCTGAACCATACTGTATAAAAGGCATGAAACAAATACATTCCCATCAAAGACAGTCTTTCAGTCTTTGTGAAGTACTCCAATTGTGAAATGAAATACTTAGCCAAATATCCTTGTACTTTGTAAATATCTTGTAAAGTACTCCAGGCATTAACTAAACCCTTATTCAGCAGCTCCAGAGGGGAAAAACATTTTAAAATATACCACAGAACAGCTGCAACCTTTGGTATGCACAAGGCAGCCTGTACTCCAACGTTGCACTTAGTTCTGGTGAGTAAAGTTATTTGAACACTGCTGCCTCAAGGCTGCTGGAAAACTAACACAAATTTGAGGTCTCAGGCTATATCCTACTAGAATGATGTCAAATTTGTCAGAAAGAATCAGCAGTTCGGAGTAAATGTAGCCAATGTCTAAACAAGCATGAAGAGAATGCATCTTGCTGCTACAGAGTGCTCTCCATCAAAATTGTGCAGGGGTGGTGTCATTCCTTTCTTGTAGAGACTACTTGATGACCCTTTAAGTTGCATTAATATCAGTGAGGTTTCTGCACAGCTGGAAAAGTTATGTCATCCTCCATCGTTTTGTAGAAACTGGTTTATTGTTCTAAGTGGAGTGTCAGTGAATAGGTCTACACAATGTGTGTCCATTTAGCTTCACCACTTGTCCATCACAATAGGAAAAGTACAACCACAATAATGAAAGAAAAACAACCAAAACATGCATAAGGTATTACTGGTTTGATTTTAGCAAGTTAAATGAGATTGCTCCTGCAATCCTTATTCATATGAGTAACCTTAATAATATTAATGTCAACTGTGTTTGCAATTCTGCTCCTAGTCAAAACTAAGAAGCTCAGAACTAGAACACGTGACCATCTAAAAGTAAATTTAAGATGATCTACCTGAGATCCCTATGATTTTGAGGCCCTGTGTCAATGGGCACACACTTAATTTACAGATAGTATGTAAAAGCTTAAAATTCAAGTGAGTGTTGCTCAGAAGCAAGTGGGACCAATGAGTGTTTGGTGAGCCCAGGAATATCGTACAGGGTTGGAAAGGAACTGGGCTGTTATCTTTATCCTCTTTTACCACCAAATGGGAAGACTGAGAATACACAACCATCTTTCTCACATTTGGTTGGCTGCATTACTCAGAAATGTTAGAAATCAAACTATGAGCAACCAGGCTATTTCACTGACTCTGCTTGTCTGAGTAAAAAGCCTCAATGAGTACTATGCTACCACAGCTAAGAGTGCTTTTGGTACTTGGCCTGCAATGCAGACAGGAATGATAATCAGAGTCATCCTCCAGGGAGTAAGCCCTTTGTTGTTGTTGTTGTGTGCTGCTTGGATTATCTTTGTTTTTCCGGTGCTATCTTTAAACGTGTTGCCTATGTTAGCCTTAAAAGGGTGAGACAGTAAATCACTCTGATACCCTCTGCAAATAAGAGGCCTGGCAGCATTTTCTCAACAGAAGTTAAGAAATGTAACAGGTTGCACTGCTATTTTGAACAGTTATTTGCCAAAATAAACCCAAAGCATCCCCACCAGTAAACCTGCCATTTAGAAAAGCACTCCAAAAAACATTCACAGCTGGATGACTTATTCACTAATATTCTTCCTTCCCCTCCCCACACATCAGCAGGATTTGCTGAAAAATGATTAACTGCCTTATAACCACCTGTGCTCAGGTTACATTAGCAACCTAGATATTTAACAAGATCACAGCCCTGTACAAACTAAGTCCAATTACTCTTTGCTGATTCATCAGTCCAACTAAAGAACTTGGTAATGCAACAGGTAACCAAACACTCGAGGAACAAATGAACACCTGCATAAACAGGTACTTCATGTCTTATCTTGCCAGTGTCAACTACTGACAGAGGGAAAAACTCAGGTCAGGCCACAGCTGCTTTACACGAGGCAGTTGAACAATACACTCCTACCTTGCCTGCTGGCAGACACTGCAAATCCAAGCCTTCTCCTTCTTCTGGTAAGAACTGCAGCTCTTGCAGATGTTGTACTTGCAATCTTGGCACTGTCGCTTGCTGTTGATAAGAAACGTGAAAGGGGAACAGCAGCGAATACAGCAGTGCTCGTTGAACTTCTGCTGCTTGGAAAGGATGCTGCACTTGTTACCTTCTTCATCCAACTTCTGCTTCATTTCACTAGAACAAAAATATAAAGAAAATTTCATTTGGAAATCTTCTCTTTGCCTCTCTCCATATCATCATGTCATACTGTTAAAATAACTTTTGTGGATGTGAAACAAATGTCAGAAATATGTATTCGAAGTCCAGAACTGGGAAGCAAAAGCTCCTATATTCCTTTGAGTCACACTTGGCCAAGCCATTTAAACTGTACTATGAGCTAAAGCAAATAATCTCCCTTCATCCACCTCCACCAACACAACCCTCAAGACAGCCTCTGCTCCATGTATTCCAGCTATACAAGGTGATAGTATTTGAGAATTCGTGGCTACTTCCAGAACATTTTACAAATCAAAAATCAGTCCATGAAAGTGAAAAGGCTTGGTGCATAGCAATAAAAATACTCTGGATCAATTAAGTAGTTTTGTAAACAAAAGTTCTATATTTGTTTTGTTCTGATTCACAAGGTCATGTTATTCATAAATAGCTCCAGTTTTGTCAGGGAATTTAATATGTTTCATTTCAGAGAGATTTGGGTGTTGTACTAAGTCAAGAGCCAAATGATGATTGTGAAAGTGTCTGTGGACTCCAAAAGCTTTCTGAATTTTTGAAGAAATGCTCATTTATTCAAAAAATTTATATCAGAAGTGCAGTATTCACTAATTTGCAATCTCCCATTTTACAGTGTTTTTGTTGTTTTGAAAATTAGGCAGTGTATTCCACATTATGAGTAAGAAAAAATAGTCATAATGAATATATCTGGCATGTACAACCAGTATACACATTAAGAGAGGGGAAAAAAATCAGGATTCATGAAAAACATGCTAGACAAAGTACAGAACAATACTGTGCACATACATACCTTAATTTTTTTTTGTATAATAGAATTAGTGGTGGCTACCTCAATATTTCTAGCAGCTGGTAAAAAGCATTTATAAGACCAATGACACAAAAGTCTTCAAAAAGATTGAAGGTACCCCAAGAGACAGATTAAGCTGCAGGAAGACGGAGTCACAACATGCTGACTTTCACTTAAAGTAATGCTCAAGTATCTCGCTATAGAAAAAAATTATATATATTAAGAAATACATGCTTATTGAATACTTTTTCAGAAACTGGCCCAAGATCATCTACAAACATCATTATCGGCCAAGCTTGGAATGTTAAAAAGGACAATGTTACTGGGCTATACATCTCATTTAACATTTCTGCCTCAGATTAATAACTCAAAATAAAAATAGTCTATTCTGTAAAAACCTGACAAGTCAGTTCTAAACCTCATGTCTAGAAGGCAATTAAAGTGGTGATCTAAAGCATGTAATTTCTAAACTCACATATACAACATATTTAGCCTGTTCTAGACATACACCTTTTATAAATTTAAAACTTCAAAAAAAAAAGTATTTTTTGTTGCATGTCCTCAATACAAGGTGGTTTAACTTAGACCAGCTGCTCAAAACCAAGCAGACACTCTTTAGAGTTTCACAGATAAGGTCTTTTTTTTTTTAAGCACTTATGCCCAGATGGCAAAACTTATTTATTTCTGCAGGTTTTTAATAGAAAAGTTTAAGGTAAAAAAGGTAAGAAATTAACACTCATGAGAAGAAAAGTCTGAATTATCAAAGTCAAATCAGTTTCCTCATGTAAACTGACAGAACTATCCCACAGATTTAATTGGACCATTACACTCATTTGTCTCATTCCCATTCCTCCATGCTCTTCACAGCAAGGTAATGCCTGCACAGGCTTTCTAGGGCAAGGGGAGAAATGGGCAGCTCCCCTCTGTTCACAGCGCTCTTCCTGCTCCCCAGCAAAGTGGTGGGAAAGTGCAGTACTTCTGCACCAGAGGCCAGGCGGGGACCCTGGGTCCCAGGACAGAAGCTGGGGAGGTGAGGGCTACATGAGATGAGGAACATCCGTGGCATGGAGAAGAAGGGTTAGCACTCTGATATGCTATAATTTTTACAGCAAGGTGCAGACCCCAAGCAGCAGATGCTGGCCTCCCTGTAAGAAGAGAAGAGCTGAGGAGTCAAGGTCAGAAGGAACAGTGAGAGAAGAGGAAGATTTTTGTCCACATGCATAGCTCTTTATTAATCTCCCAGAATTAGCAGCACTTCAATATTTGGTAGCATCAGCCTGCAAAATCAATATGGGCATGCTCAGTGGCATTCTGAAGCCTCATTAAGGCTCTTAAGCACTCCAGCAAGACAGACCATGGAAGCAAAGCCACCTATAAAGGCACTACAGTGATGCTTGCACAGTATAAAAGCAGGCAGTTGCATTCACAACAGAGCTAGTAAAGCCTAATATCTAGAAAAAGCGGTATCAGTATAAGCATTAATTACATCTCTCTCCTCTATCCAGCTGCCAACGTTCATTAAAGTTGTAGAACTTTAACATCTTTAAAGCATCTGCCTCACTGTCAAACAGGGCTAAAATTGGCCAACGGATTCAGAAAGTCAATAGGATTAGGGTTGGGCAGGCAGGCAGAAAGTGTGACAGAAAAAGCCTCATTTCCACAGGAAACCAGGGAGAACAGAAAAGAAAGCAAAGCACATCCCTCCAGTGGCTGTAACAAATTCAGTCCCTCATGTGCTACCCACTAAAGGCTATTCTAGCATCTGTCAGGAGTCAAACGGCAAAGGGGACTGTCAACAGGACTTGTCAATTGAAGTCAAAAGGCTACTCTCCACACACTTTCCTTGAAAGTAAAACATATGTTTCACATGAAGGTGAAGAACTACAGCACACAGGTAGACAACTAATCTGTCTATTTTGTGAAAGATGCATACTCAAAGGGATGAGTAGGCTCTGGGTGAAATCCTACACTACTGAAGAAAACTTGATTTCCCTGTGACTTTAGCAGGATAATTGCTGTGAGCAGGTCGGTTAATGCAAGCTTTGATCTCAATACAATGAGAAAATCTGTACCATTGGAATTCAGGAGGCACAAGGTGAACTTCAATGTACCCCAAGTTTCAGAGTCTCAGTCTTTACCTTCAGGATGTTCAAATGGCTTTGTGCAAGGAGACTGTAACAAGTGTCCAAGAAAAGGACCAAGAACAACAACGCTGATCCTCTCACACACTGAAACTTGCTTGCAGAAGGATAAAGCTCACCTGTGCAGGAGCTGGCTGTTTCTAAGAGGCAGGTCAGGAACCACGTGGCCATCAAAAACATCCCTCATTCCTGCCCATGCAACATCATTTTTCTCAACAAAACAGAAATGTGGAAGGGACAGAGAAAAGAGAGAAAATATTTGTGTACCTATTTGCCTCAGCATTCCCCAAAGAAGTAATGGAATATATTTATAGGTATATAATATGTGCACAAATAAAACAAGCAACCAAAAAAAGACTCCACACAAAATTCCACTTCTGGGGAAAGATGCAAGAGCAGGAACCACAAATGACAGAATTTATTCACATCACTTAAGTCACAACTGAAGGCACTCAGCTATGGTTATGTATAACATAATAATAACAAGAATCTGTGGAGAAGAGAACCCCTGCTGTTTGAATGAATCTAAAATTGGATTTAATTTTCTCTTTCGAGTGACTGCATTTCACTGATTGCTTTTAAATACGAAATAAGAAAAGATACCCAACATGTCTGTCACCAAGACTAAATCTGTCTGAGAATATTTTCTTGAATTATAAGCTCCAAAAAATACAGGTGTGTATTCAGATTTTCAGAGACTTGTAACTAATTAACCTGTGACAGTTTGCATAATAAATACGTAATTAATTTAAGTCAATGTGTGGGGCGGAAGATTCCTTCTGGCATATAAACCCCACACAAAGTCAAGTCAGGAATACTTTTTAGCAGAGTACTTTGGATCTAGTTCTTGCTATTACATTCGGAGGGCAAAAAGTCATCTTCTCCTCTTCACTTTCTACACCTTTTTCTTTTTCTTTTTCTTTTTTTTTTGGAAAGGTTTCATTATCATGGTTCATTTCTATGGAATGTCTTGAAGGGTTTTAACCAACTTTGTGAGAAGCAGTCAAATTTGCTGCTTTGTAACAGTAGTTTATGAACAACAGGGTAGGTTAGGTATCATGTTATGCTGAACATGTACTTTAGAGCACATTACAAGGCAGGATGTTGCCGAAATGCAGCAGGTAAGTCGAGCAGACACGCGATGTGTCTCACCACATGACTGCTGTTCAATAGTTGGGCCACAGCCTCTCTAAAATACCTTATCTGATAAAGTCATCTTTGGATTTTGTGGATGAGCAGTCCCTGTTGTTTCTATAAATAACAACACTGCTTCATACTTGTAAATGCAGGAAGGAAATAATTGGACAATCGAAGTGACAGGATTGTTTCCTTGGTCTTCACTGCCACTGATTTTCAGAGTAATTTGTCCAAAGTCACCAGCTTTTTACAAGCTTCACTTTATCTGCTGTACAACAGCTGTAACAGTGAAACTAACAGTAACAACAACAAACTTGTTTGGTGTAAAGAAATACATAAATATATACAGAACACTTTTACAGTACCTTTCATTTAGTGACCATATAGTCATCTCCACTGCTGCGGGTCTTGAAGCAACATATTTAGAATTAATATTCATAGAAAACACTCCTCTGCCTTGTGTTTCACCACAACACCTGATTGCCTTATCCAAAGACAACTTTGATCCAAGTCACTGATATAACACCCAGCTAATCAAGTTCCTAAGTATGAGCAAGTATGGGAAGATTTATTCAGTGCAGGGTTGTAATATCTAACGCTTTATTTGTGTTCTGAAGTGGACAGGTCTATTCTAGAGGGTTTCAACAGGCCTGAAGCATTTCACCTCTGTGATTATAGAGCCTCCGCTCAAAAAATACACTGATTATTTCAAACATAATTCTTCAACATTTGCCTGAACAATGCTTTCTCCCCTAAATATATATATATAAAACAATTGGTTATTATATATAATTGCAACACCTCCCAAATATGGAAATACAAGCTTGTGTGAGAACAGCCTTTCTGGCTTTTCCCCCAAACCCTCTTTTATAAAAATTAGGTATATTTTAACTGGTGGTGTGATCAGGATGTTTGTTGTTTCTCTGAGCTGCAGTCTGATATTCACACACCTCAGCTGCTGCAATTATTCTCAGTTTTAACAAATGAAATAGAAATCCTAGATGGTCCCATACACTTTCCCCAAAGAGGTACTACTGAGATTACATACTTACAGGCAGGGGACAGGTGGAGCCATAACCTTGAATTGCAAAGTTAACAGTACTATACAAGTTGGCAGCTTGCCATGGTAAGATAATACCGTGGGTTTTTAAAAAAGCTGGAAGGAAGCCTATGATATGCTCACGAAACAGGTTAAATCAAAACAACAAAAAACAGTCATTGCTGCATCTATACACCTAGGATGATCAAACTCTAGGCCTGTCTTTTGGGGGCTACAGTGCAAAAAAAGTTCATAAAACAGCAGTACTGTGGACATGGACAGCTTTATCACAATATAAAACCAAGAAAATCTGTTTTTGATGGAACGAGATCAACAATTACTGGTGGAAACCTGACACTGGGCTTGACTTGCCCAGTGATTTGAGTAACGGAGCTATCATGCCTTTTTCCTCCAACAGATCAGCAGTTAAGATGTTTGCCTGGGACGTGGGAGATTAATTCAGGTCTCTGATCTGTTTGAGGAGACTTAACCTCTTAACTTTCTCACTACCACCACCTTCCTAGACATCAGGTTGAAGGGTCCCCTCAGGAGTTATTCTCCTCTTTTGGACTGTTCCATTTTATGTAAATTATTTACAGATATTCACTGGAGCACAGAGCCAGACAGAACCATAACCAAGTGGCTAAGGCACTCACAGGGCTAGGACACCTTGCTTTAGTCTTGCTTTAAGAAACATTCAGGTTTTTTCCTACAGATTGTGGTACATCACCAATGGTTAGCACACTCTTCTGAGAGGTGGAAGATGAGGATGTGTTATGGATGTACTGGTGTTTTACTCAAGATTCCAGTTTTAGGAAGGCTCTCCAAGAACCCCTTAAAAGTAGCCTCATGTAGAAACATTTAAGGGAAAGCAGTGGGACCAACGCTACTTGCAGCAGCAGAGGCAGTCCTTCAAAAAGCAGTAACATCTATTAGTCAGCTACAACACCGCAAGTACAGCTCAAAGACAGAGTGCAAATAAGCAAGTCCATGTGCCAGGCTCTCCTGAAGCCTTCCTTGGCCTCTTTGTGGGAACGTCTCCAACTACTGGGCTGCATCTGGGCTTATATTCACCTCACACCAGTCTCTGTTTCAGACTGGCACCTGCCTGTTTAAAGGCAAGGTCCAGCTGGTGAGGTTTTCATTTCTTCTGTCACTTTCCTGGGTGATAACTCAAGCGGACAAATACAGTTTTACCAATTATTTAATCATTGTTTATCTTTCCCAATACAGAGTAGATGTTAAACCCATTCTACTCTCCCTATGAAAAAATGCACAGAAAAACAGGAAAATGGAAGGATAATGCTCATAAGAGTTACAAAAAAACCAAAAAATCAAAAAAACCCAAATCCTGTAACCTTAACTTCTCTCTCCTGCTGAACAGAGCAACACTGCTTTGACCACAAGTTATCAAAGAAAGCTTGAGACTTCTTCCTGCCACTTGGCACTGGAGCCTTTTGTCTATCATGTATCTAGCATACACTGCAAAATGCCTTTTGTAGGAGTGCAGTTTTCTGCTCAGCTCTATAACTGGTTGTCTCTCTTCATTGCATTGTTCGCACCATCTCACCTCCTAGACCAGACTCTGAGAAGTCCATGAAGATCACTGATTTGTTTTAAAACCGTGTTTATTCTTATTTTCTCCTTCCTATACAAGCTACTGATACATTTCACTTAGCATGAGATCTGGATCTATATAATCTAGGGAGCAGCTACACAAGTTTTGATGCGCCTGTTCCCACCCTTTCCAGAAAGCCATCTTAGTCAGTCCTACTTTGTATTTTTCCACTCCCACAGTCAGCTCATGCCTGGTCTGCTAAGACAGTATTTTCCTTGAGGGGATCCACATTCCTGTTGAATCAGCTGAAAATACAAGTTCTATCAATGTCCCCTGAGATACAGTGCTGGAGGACAAAAGGCCCTTACTGTTCCCAGATCAAAAGTCTGATCCCCTTAGTCCTGATGGTCAGACGTGCCTCAGACGCTGGGGTGGTGCTAGAGCTCCTGTAATCCATGCAGACCACCTATTCCATTTTGGCCGGCAAAATGCAGAGAGCTCACAGGCTGCCGGCTGGAAATTCTCTCCCATTCAGAGGTTCCTAATTTCATGTTCAAGTTCTCAAACTGGTATTACCAAAAGCAGTTCCTACTTCTACCCTCACTTCCTCCCTTTTTCCCCTAGAGGTAGACAACCAGATTAGCGCAAGGCAGCTGAATTTAGTGAAAATATGCACTGGAAAGTTTACAGCCCCTCTCCAATCTCTCCACAACAGTTAACTAGCAAGAGATGCCAAGGAGAGCTTCTCAGCATTTCATCACTTCCATCGTCTCTATGCCACGAAGTGCACTGTGCAAACAATGGTGAAGCTATATGCTGACAGGGTCAAATATTTTTTTCACCCTGCCATATACAGTGAGAACCAAATTCTCTCAAGCAGGCATATGCCCCCATCATTATTTACTCTCCTGCAAGGGTTCAGTGCTCGTTTCTTTTGGCTAACTCTTCTTCTAAGGCAGTTTATTCTTCCCCATCAGGATGAGCATCTAGCGTGACTCCTTGATCCCCTCTGACCCTGGCAGTGTTACACCATCACCACAGACCTTTGATTCCTCTTATGCTTGGCTAAATCATCCCTGATGAAACTCTGTAAGCCTCTCTTTTAAGAGTGGAGCACAGGTTAGTACTGTGCCCCTTCACAGCAAACACCAAGTTGATTTACCATCTTAAAAGGATAGCTTTCTTTAAGCTCTTATCTAGGCACAGTCACAATTGTGCCGCATGTGGTATATTTAACACTTGGTATGTCTATTAGTATTCTACACATAGCTATTATGTCAAAAAGCCACGTTAGTACATATGCAAACACACTGCCTACAGTTGGGGACCTTTCAAGGAACACACACCACTTTAATCTGCACACACGGTATTGATCCAGCAGCACTAGCTGAGTTGCAGGGGTGCACCACAAATGCAAAAAAAAAAAAAAAAAGAAAAAGTAACAACATCAGGAAAACCCAAAGTAAAACAAGAAAAACACTAAGCCTTCTTGGGGATGGGGAGGGGGCATGCAAGCACAAAAAACACTCACAAATAGTTACAAGTAAGCCACTTGTGTCAAAATCAGGAAGATGAATATTTCACAATTCAATTACTCCAACTGTAGTTTCATTCTCTTACCTACTATCTCTCTAGCATTTCATAAGGGTTTTTTTGATGATTTTGTCCCATCAATCCCTCAACCTACCAACCATATACTCACCCAGTAAGTGGTTAGCCTCCATTGCAGCAAGGGCACACTGCTTTCAACTCACTGTCCGCTAGGACTCCCAGGTCCTTTTCTGCAGAGCTGATCCCCAGACAGCCGGCCCAAAACTTGTACTACTACATGGGGTTGTTCCATCCCAAATACAGGATTTAACATTTGTCTTTTCAGAAGATTCCTGTCAGTCCATTTCTCCAGCCTGTCAACATCCCTCTGAACTGCAGCCCTGCCTGCCAGTGTGTCAACCACTACATCCAATCCAGTGGCATTTGTAGACTTGAGGAAGGCACGTTGCATCTTGCTGTCCAGGGCATTAACAAAAGCATTAAATCATATCGACCACACTATCAGTCCCTGAAGAACACTGCTTGTAATAAGCTGCTTGTTAGATTTCGAACCACTGGCCACTACTCTCTGAGCCTAGTGGTCGAGCCAGTTTTTCATCCACTTTGTAATTTCATCCATCCAGACTTTATCGCCCCAATCTGGCTACAAAATTATAAGCTTTGATTAATTTTTTTCTACCATTTTATAACAGCTTCCTGTTACGTTAGACACATGTAAAACATTATGTTGTACTAGTGTATGAAACATCCTGGTAACCTAACACCAACAAACCATTACAGTTTTACCATCTTTATTAAATTCCTTCCCCGTTTTTTTTTTATTTTCACATTCGCCACAGTGATTTATACTTATATAATCATTTAATACATTCCTCTCTCCATTTCCTCTCAATGAATGTCATTTTGCTCTCCCTGAAGCATATTCCTCACTGCTGGTCTGGTATCTTTCTATAACACACCGGTGTTTCTTCCATCTTCCTAGTAAACTCTACTATAATTTTATTTTATCTTTGAATGTCATCCCCAAATCATCTCCAGAAGTATCCAGAAGTCTACAGAATCGCACTGAAGTCAACAGTATCCACACCCACTTACAACAAGAAGTTTATTTGATCTGATAAATTTCATAGCCTGACAGCTATCTATCCCCTACCACCTATTAGAGTTATCCTGCATCTTAAGCACTCAGACCATAGTTCTGTAAGTCTCTCAAAAGCATTATTTCTGTATTGGTCACTATCTATATCTACTACTTTGCAACTCAGGATAGCGCATTTCTCACAGATCTAATCCTGTCTTTTTTCCCCTTAGTTGTACCAAGCGAAAAAATTAGTTTAACAGAGTTTCATTCTTAGGTCCAACCAGTTTTAAAGGACTGAAAACTGAACTCCTAGCTATACTGACGACCTCCTATTCCTGAGTACTTAACTGTACATTCAAGATCAATCGAGGAAAGTAAAGTATTCAACAAATATTGGTAGAGTTGTAGACTAAAGTGATGTCCATTTTAAGCAACAGAACAAAAACATTTAGTGAAAATAATTTTAAAAATCTATATACTTGTCTATTATCTTTATGTATGATATGCCCTTTCTTGATGGTGTCAGAGAGTCTTTCCTTTTGGAGACATCCAATTTTATGTCTGTATCAACTTGAACAACATTAACACAGAAACACCCCTACCACATTAAATAGTACTTCCCCCAGTGCTTCTTTCACAGTGCCAACTGGCTTGACCTTATAAAACAAGATTCATTGCCTGGTCAGTGTACAGTAGTAGAATAACTCAGACATTATCTCTGAAAAACCCTAAGTATTCACTGTGAGGTACAACTAGGAAGAGGAAACTCTGATGGATGACTCCAGTATGACAGACCTACAAAGATTTGCGCTAGAATCAATGTTGTTACTGCTTTACTATTATTTACTTCCCCCAGCATGAGAAAGTGAAGGGAGCCCTCCTTGGCCCTTCACATGGAACATGGAATAGAATACGCTGGCTAAGGAAGTGGTCTGTACAGCGTGAGAAATCATAACATCAGAGGATTGTGCATGTGCTGCCCTAAAATACAACACAAAGTCACTCCTCCCACTTTGCATACAGACGAGGTGAGAACTACTTCATACGTGAGGCCTTCTACCTGATCAGGTTGGCTTCCAAGATTCCCCAGTGCTGAATACTGCCTGCCCTTGAGAGCAGCTGCACCTCCAGAATCCAGCCAGGCTGGCTCACCAAGCGTTCCCATCTTCTCCACAAACACAGGGAAGCACACAACCCAACACAGACAGATCTGCACAGTGTCATCCCACACCAAAGTCCACACAATATTTCTCCACATCCTGCAACAAACACATGAGTCCTAATATGCCATAAGAAGAAAGCAGAAGGTGTTTGCCAAATATATCAGGCCATCCTTGTAACAGGGGGTGTTTTTAGGTGAAACTTCTATGTGATCCTAGGAAACACCTAGGCTTACACTGTATAAAGTGGCGAGAAAAGAGAAAGAAGAAGAAAAGAGAAAGAAGAAGAAAAGAGAAAAAGAGCATCAAAGCAAGACGTCCTCACTAACTTGGTCTCAGAATGAATTCCTTCTGGACCCCATTCCTTACCTCAGCATTTTCAATAGGTCCGCATGTGCATAACTCCAAAAGTCCATTTCCCTAGCCCAGCTCATCTTCATGTTTCCCATGCTCCTTATGCATAGTAAATACTGTTCTTGGATACATGACAGATTCTGCAATTCAAATAGCTCAAAAAATTGCAAACCACGCAATTCCAAATACTCAACACAATAAAGGTCAAGAAATACCAGTTTGCTATTTTCAGTAAATTTAAGCCTAAAAACAATGATTTTCCTAAGTACAGAAATCATTTGCAATATTCATGACTTTTTTGGTTTGTTTTTTAAAGACAAAGACTTATAAGCTAAAAATCACAACATGCCTCTACTGAGTACAAGACAATATTTTGGCAGACAAAAGAATCTGGTTTCCCGGAATGCATTTTATATTTAACATGACTTGTTACCCTGGTGGGTTTTACATTGACAATGTTTGCACTTTCTAGAAGCAATATCATGTTACATACTACAAAATAGACAAATCTCTGCAAAGAAGCAGGAAAATATTGGTAGCACCTCCACCTCCCAATTGCACACATAATCAAGGTAGTCCTTTAAAAGGTATCAGCGTATGCTATTGCTATAGTAACACAAGTATTTAACAAAGACTCGATCTTCATTTAACATTGTTAAAATATTTCAGATTTCTCACAGTTAATGCTCTTAACTTAATCTAGAAGCTTTTATCATGGGAATGTTTCTGCAAATTTAACAGCATAGTGTTATTTTAACATATAAAGGAATATACAGTAATGAAATGAACGCAAATCAGCAGGCAACTGCAAATAATACAAAAAGCTATGAATCTGGTAAATTTAGTTAGAAAATAATGGTCTTTAGTTTGCAGCTGCACTTATAGTCACATTTATTTAGCTTTAATCTGCATATGTGTGTGAGCATACAAATATATACATATAGACAGACTGCATTATTCAATTACCCTTGCAAATGAAGGCTGGAAATCTCACCCACATAGTACCCTCCATACGCCTTCTCCATGGAAATATATTACTAAATACTGTCCTTGAAAAGAAGATTCAGCTGTAGAAGAGGAAACAGAGCCAGGTTAAAAGACCAGGCCAAAATAAATTAAAACCATCTGGACAGATGCTCTCACAGCTGCACATATTCCAATAATTGATCCTCAACCCTTGAAAGTGTGTATCACTCAGAGCACAGACAGCTATATACAGCAGAGTTTCCCACCGAGGAGAAAGGACATAGGGAACATCAGAGATCTGGATTTTTCACTCCTCCTCTGGGCCCATGTGTGCCCTCTGCTTCTTCCCAATTAGGTATCTATCAGTCTGAAGTACAGTCAGAGCTGCAGACTTTTGGTCACTGGTAAAAAAATTGAAATAACCCACAAGTTTTGGAATAACTGAAATTCACCTAATTCAGCAACTGGAATTCAGATATATTTTTAGATAAATAATTGGGCAATATATGGAAAAGTCAAAATGATTCTTCAGAGACTTTAAAGTAATATATTTTGAATTTTTAAAATGGCACATTCTGCTTTGAAAGTGACTTTTCCTAATAAAGGAGTTGCAAATGCCTTTTTTTTTCCTTCTCAGATCTGCAGTAGATACTGCCATTCAGACATCTGATGCCTCTTTTCTTCCCTTCTGTCCCTCATTCCTTTTTCCTCTCCATAAGCAGCAGATGGAATGCAGAAGAGAGATCTCACTTGTGTGGAGCTTATGGCACTGTCAGACCACAGACTTCGTTCGTGTATTGAGCACAGACCCTCTGGCTACATCTGCATTAGCAGATAATTCAGCACACTGTGAGCAGATCAGCAGACTGAACTTGACAGTGCAGAAGACCTACACCTACAGAATACATGCTTCAAGAGGTTTGCTTCAAGCAAGGCTTAGTCCAAGATCCTGGACCACATATTCTCACCTTGCACATGGTTTGAAGCTGTCTCAAGGTGTGATTAATTGGTTCAGAGACTTATCTCCTCTGTGGAGAAAGTATGTAACCAAACAGAGCACATTCAGCAAGCACCAGGAGAAAGCTTTGGTCTAGTTTCTTCCAAAAGGAATCTAGCTTGCGCACACCAAAGACAGCCTGTTAGCTAAAACATGGTGTGATAAATGAAGATGAGTAGATTTGCATCAAAACTGTACTACTGCGCTGAATTGAAATGTTAACTTAAATGTAGTCATAGGCAACTAGAGGTCTGCAACAGCACGGTCTACTGAGCTTGGACAACTATTGCAATAGCTGCAAGATACGTAGCCATGGTTTGCTCACAGCAAAGTTTTGTATGTTTCTATATCTATCTTGCTGACAGTTAACAGCAATGCATGATGCTGATTTATAAAGATCTATATGAAGCAAAAAGCTTCTGATTAGGAATTTTCAATCTTCCTTTAAAATTATTCAGAAATGCACAAGACTTGCTCATGGGCTTTCAAAAATTTTCCTTGTAACAGCATTTTAAGTTCAATGTATCGTACACACACTTCATTTCAAGATATGTTCTGGACTGTCTTAGTTAAAACTCAGCATACTAAACCACTACAAGTAGAATCCTAATTTGCATCAGTTAGTTTGAAACACCTTTGAACACAACTGATTTAATTCTCCATATCATTGCACCAGTTTATGCCGGTGTTACTCCAAGAATTCCATCAAAGTTGTGGTACAGCAAGACACAAACGGTGTAATGGAATAAGGAATCAAAAACTATTTATTTTGTAATTACAGCCTGAAACATTACCAGAGACAGTCAGACTGTAAGCTTTTATTTAGTACTAGAAAGTGTGTACATAGTAAACCAGGGATTTTCTCAGGAAAAAACAACAGTCATTTTCACAGACTTTGCTGCTGCCTTGCAAACGTTTGTGTTTCAGTCAACACTTTCTTCCCCCACCATTCTTTCAAATTAAACGAATGCTTTACCAGGTCACCTTCCTCCTCGGTAAACGTGGTTCAGAGCTACCTACTAGGTTCAGCTGCTGGACTAGACAAACAGGCATAGGCCTTCTCCTAAATCCCATTCTGTAGAGTAGCACTGATGCACAGTCACCCGAGGGACAGATCAAATCTGCCTCTGATGCACGACTGCCAGTGATTTATACATAAGCACATCAAAAGGAGAACTTTTGGTTTAAAAGCAGAACAGTCAGAGGTCCATGATAAAAAAAACAAATGAGAGTAATATGAAGCTCTAATCTTTCAAAAAAAAAAAAAAAAAAAAAGTACAAAGCATAGGCATCACCATAAATGCAGGACCTCAAACTCACATAATTTAGTGGTCACAAAGGAATAGCTCTGTAACTGAAATATCTGTTAATTAATAACAACGGATGAAGTGCATATAATTAAGCTCCAAATGGAGAAAGTTTCTCCAATGGGGACCATAACACAATAATTCTTATTAATTTAGTTCTGGCACTGATGAAATAACATTTTTTTTCTTTTTTTTTTTTTAATAACTGAATTACTTAGTTTAGTTCCATACAATTAGTTGCAAGTATGTGAAAAGGCTAAGGAGTGACCAGCTTGATACTCAGGGAGTAAGGCAAAAGCAAGCAGAGATCTCCCTCAAAAATGTAGTAAAATGCCTATGCATTTAATTGAGATTTTACTGCTGAGAGAAGGGAAAAGGCATGACTATGTTTTCCATAAATATTGCATAACTGTGGAGATGCTTTCCATTTCAAATGTGTCTCTTACCCTCTCAACAGTTGGATTCAGGTGCAGGGGGGTAAGAGTTTAGCAGAGCACATTTTTTTGCACAATGTTCAGTCAGAAAAAGAGCAAGAAAGTAAGCTTCTTTTATTAAAAAGTGAGGGTTATGGAAGGTAACAGAAGACCCAGAGACACAATATTTATTCCTTCAGTGACATGGACATCAGAAACAAAAGGGTTGCTGTAATTCAGGCACTGATGCTTTGGCTACAGGTTGAATGCAAGTCTGTTGTCTTGACACTGCTTTACAGCATCAGAATGGGTTAGGTTTTCTTCCTTCCAACCCTCTAAACATTTATATTTTTCCTTCCTTTCCTTAAAAACCAATTGCAACTCATTTTTAGTTTGTTTGTTCACTTTGTAGACTGCCACACTTTCACAGTACCTTTATATATATCCTGGCTATAGCACAAATATCCTGGAAAAGGATAAAGTTGAAGTCAATGGATAACAGTTGACATAGAAGGCCAAAAGTAGGCCACAAGAACCAAAAGCCAAGTATCCCCACAAGCAGAGGCTAAAGAGGCAATCGATCAAGTGTTAGCTGTCGGCACATCCAATCAGCAGCCACTTCTATTCAGCCAAAAGTAAGAAAAATCGAGGCAAATACTTAGATAGCAATATGATTTTTTTTCACATATATGGCTATAATAATTTTTTACCCAATTCTGTACTGTATTCCTCGGCATCTTTCAAACAACCACTGTAGGCCAAGGTTGCAAATATCAGTTACTACTGCAACATGTATAAATCAGACATACAGAAAAGGAGTACTTTAGCATTTACTGCAAAACACAAAAATACCCTAAAAATCTTGACTGTCAGCCAGTTATTTTTATTGAGAAAAACAATTGCACAAATTCCTGCCTGAAGCAAATGGCAATTACACGAAATATTTTTGAGAGCTATAAAACACAAACTGGAACTCACAGGTACTTAAAATCAAGTACTCTCCCCTTGAGCAAAAAAAGAAAAGATTTAAAGGAATTCAGTAAACTGGTTATATCTGTGTAACTACGAAAGCAGAGAAAACAAGCTCAGAGAATGATCGATACTTAATAAATCAAAGCAAAGGTTTACTTAAAAAAAAAAAGAGCTGCCTTGAGAAGAGCTATTGATTTATAAAAAACATTATTCGAAACCAACATCCAACTCAGACATAGCATTTTTCTTTTTATTATCATTGATAAAAATGCACACGTGCCCTGTAGAACAGTCAAGGATGGAGAAGGTTGCTTTAGCTGAGAGATTTCCCTCTTGCATGAAACACTGAAGTGGCACAGATTACCTTGATTACAGTTCATTTTCTCAACAGTGCCACCAACACAGTACCTCTGTGTCCAAGAAGTACTAAAAACACTTTACATAAATAGTTAAGTTTCCTAGAACTCTCTTGATTTCTTGTCATTTATTTTATTCTTGTTGGAGAAGCTGTCTTCTGCTGACTGCAAATCTCCGCAAGGGACGCAGAAGGTCTTCAATGATAAACAGAGATCACTATTCGTGTTACTCAATCACATTTATCTGCTGAGAGAGACTGCAGAAACCAGGTTCATGCTAAAAACGCCTACTAGAAATTCACAGGCCATGTGGATTGGTCTGTCTTATGATTCAGCACCGCTGACTGCAGAAAGGAAATGCGAGAGCTTTATGGCACATCCATGCACCTGTACACACTCATGTCCAAAATAAATAAATAAAGCTCTAGAATAAAGTACTAGCTTGCCTAACACCAGCACGCGCTACAAAGCCAAGGATCTCAAAACACAACATATAATGATGTCCAAGAGAGAAGAATGAGTATTTGATGACTAGCCTTCACCACTGAATCTTGATCTTACCAGCTCCAAAGTAGCATCAGGATGGCAAACTCAAAGATGCTCAGCTTACTAGAGTTAAAATAAAATAGTTCAGGAGCAGCAAGAGGGCACAAATGCTAGATTTGTAATGGAGATATGAAGCCAAGAGGAAGTGAGGAATGAAACAGGGTTAAATACAGCCACATCCAGAGCTCTCCTTCCTCCAGTACCAGTATAATCATCTCTCTACAAGTTCTCCTACATTTTAAGGATGAGCAGACTCCCAGAACCACCAGGAATCCTGACCCTAATCAAAAACAGTTGCTGAAAATGAGAAATGAGCCTAACTTGTGCTCTAAATATGGACTAGACTCTGAAGTCATCATCTCTACTACAGTCACATAAACCAGAGCCCTCAGAGACCAAAAAATCTGACGCTGCAGGGCATTCTGTTTTACATGATGCTATGTAACAGTTGACTGAAACACAGTTTTGCCAAGCCCCTAGTCAGGGCACTGTTGTATCCCAGCCACTACTGCATCTGTCTTGCACATGGACATAAGCCAAGATGGCTTGGGGCAATGTGATAACAGATGTAGGAAACAAAGCGCTGCCTGTGAAACTAGCCCTGAAAACCCTGAAAAACACTTGGTGCATTTGTTCGCGTTGAGCACTGTGATGCTGCATCTCCGTACTAACAGTATCCAAGCTAGCTAGCTGAAAGGTAAGACAGATCTTTGAGTTAAAGGGATTCCTAAACCCCACAAGCTATGAGGCATTATACAGAAAAGAGGACGCATGTATGGAGAGACAGAACAGTTAACAGTCTCAATAAGGCTGAAGTTTTCACGTATGTAAGAAATGTCAAGGAAATAATTACAGAGGCCCAAGCTCTGAGATGAGTGCAATCCTCAATTAATCACAGAGTAACTCTAAGAAAAACACTTTGGCACTTCACCTATGGTAGCCTGCTTGAAAAACAAAACAACCAAACAGATCAGGTGGCCTGCATTATAGGTATGCTATAATCTAACTGAAGTGTTATCTTCCTCATTAATATTAAAATAACTAATTTTTACTCAAATCCTTGTTATTTACTTACTCATTACTACAGCTATGTGTCAACATAAATAGTTACATGTGTACGTATTGAACCATCCCTTTTATCCACCACATCTAATTTAAGCAGGATAGGTAAGATTTGGGTTCCTCAATTATGGGATATAGAATGAAAGCTGCATTAAAGGAGCTTGGTTTTAAGGGATGGCTTAATCCTCCTTGAAAATCAGGTCCCCTAAAATAAAATTCTCTCTTTCGCTCAAAGCATATACACTAAATTTGAGAGATCCAAAAGTATGGGTCAAGTAGAGCTTCAATACTCTGTACTGTTAACCAGTAAAATATCAGCTATTGTCACATACCATTAAAATGGCTTATATTCAACATACTGTATTTTACCCACAATATTTGCTTTTTTTCCTATCTTAAATGAATGAAATATTACAAGTATCAAAATAAAAGGAAATGTTGTGCTGAAGTAAACTTCATTTTCTTTAAACTGCTTCTACTGTGCACAGCTGAGAAGTATCTTCAAAGTCTTTCCCAAAGTCTTCAATGACTTGAACCTCTTCAAAATCCTAAATGATAAAATATTTATTTACAATAGGGCAGAAATCCCCCAATTTATTATTTAATCAGAAGAACACAAAGAGAATTTTGTAGAATATCACAGAAACAGACGCAGTAAGAAAAGCAGTAAGTTATGTAAATTGCATAAACATTTTAAAATATGTCTCATATGCCTGTACATTGTTTGTATCCAATTATAATAACCAAAAACCCAACTAAACCCCTGAGAGCATGCAAGTATTTTATCTAAGGAAATCTTGCGATGTGTTCAACAGAGCACAAATGGCTCAGCTTTTAACTTCATGGTTTATGCTACTAGAGAAATATTCAACAAAAATAAAAACGTCACCTAATTGTACTTAGGGCCCTGATCTTCACTTCTAAGACTGATGGCAGCTTTGCTGTTCCCTGCAATAAGAGCACAATTCAGGCTATTCAGAGTCACCCACAACACTTTGCTGCAAAAGAAGGTGACCTAATATGAGTGGTGTCAGCAAAAGATTCACTTATTCTTTAATATGACATAACACATTAGATATGGCAAGCATGAAAGAAGGTAAAAATAATATTTTAATTAGCATCTTGGATATTTCTAAGAGGTCTGTGGTATCTCAGTGTTAATTATACCAGGACATACTATTATATCAAGCCATAGAAAACGTATCTTTCAGGCTAATTACATAATTCAGAAACTCAGGCTATGAAAGTTCCCTTCAAGTCAGTAAAAAAATTCACCTTGAGCCCACAGGAATATCTGTCTTCAACTTGGACATGAATTCATATTAAAATACACCATTTAGGATTCGACATTTTCCTAAGGATTTTCTTCCCAGAGCTCCAAAACTTCTACTTGATTAACAACTGCCTTGCAGTTTCTTTACTTTCCCCTAATGCCCTGCATGTTTGCAGATCAGCAGCTGACAGTATATATGCCTTAACAATGCTAAACAAAAATAAAAAATAAATTAGTCCTGTCGTTGAAGCAATACTAGCAAGGATTCAAATGTGTATTTAGAACCAGATATTTGACAAAATCACCTTTTACTCCCCTATTCTTTTGCTGTACCATATGGGGCCAGGCTCATTACAGAACCTAACAAGAGCATACAGCTTTAGGGAGCGATGGAGGGGCAGAGCGTTGAATTGTCACTCAGAAGCACCAGATCTGACATTAAAATTCAAAAAATTTCAAAGTGATACAATACTGATGTCAAAAGTATTTTTCCTGAAAGACAGATCAAGTGGACATTGTGCCTTCCCAACAGCTCAAGCATACAGCTTCCTGCTGTTTCTCTACTCACTAAAGCAAGTGGAACTCAAAGGGAGAAGCTTCTTTAACTGTTATTACATAGTATCACAGTGACTTGCTATTACTTGTCTTCCCTCCACATCTCTTCCTGTTTTTCTACTTTGGCTAATATAGTAATTCATACCATAATTGATACAAGCAACGACTACACAACTGTTCTCATGTGGAGCTTCATGCTGAAACATCTGAATAGGAAGTCATGGCAACTGATGTATTTCTGCAAGCATCAGTATTGCTTAGGAGATATTTGCCCATTAACATTTACCTCATCTTAAAATAGGCCAACCTAAACTGCAATGATTTCCATTTTATTTCACATTTCCATGTGTTGCTAACAGAAAAAGAACCACATAGGTCTCATTACAGTATTGCCCTCTGGAAATAAACTTCACATGTGCAAAATGCTCATTAACTCAACTACTGCACCACACAGACTGCCTCTGTTGCATTTTTCATCCATAACAATTTTAAACCTGATTTCCAATGACTATCCCACATTTTAAGTCATTTAGAAGCAGCAAAGTTCTGGCATTTTTTTTTTAAATAGAAATTAATCTCGGATTCCCCAAAATCATGTTTTTTTTTTTTTTTAATTTCCACTTACCTTTTTCAGCAAAATTCTCAACCTCAGTTAATTAAAAATTGTCTGTTTCCCTTTAAAAAAGCTTTCTGTCAATCTTGTAAGTATCAGTGCATTGCATTTTATTGACTAGGGAGCACCTTGTATTATCAATTATCTGCCAGCAACACAAGAATTCATCCCCATACCGCAAAGGTGCCAGAGCATCTAGCATAGCAATTTATTGTAAAAAATCAATATTGTTCTGAGATAAACCATACTTTTTCCATGCAAGCCCCAATCCATTCTTCTAAAGCATGTGACATACAGACTACTGATTTACAGTACATTGTGGTCTTACTGCTGTTATTCAATAATGTTATAATTTTCCCCTTTTTGTGGATGTCTAAGTGTCTCTCAGAATTTTCACATGTACTGAACCTCAGAGTCTTTTAAACCTCCTAAAAATGAATTTGTCTAATTGTTATTTTTGGTGAACTGTTTAAACAATTATCTCAAGAGCTTCTCCATTCAGCCTTCACTCAAAATCCAATCCCAGAATTAAGTTTCACCCATCTCATTCTTTTGAAATGCACATAATCAAAACCTCCTATCACCATTACAATAGTATCTCAAGGCTGTATCCTGTGCTGTCTCTAATAGACTTTGAAGCTTACAGATATATTCACTACCTCTCACTCTGATTAGTGTACCTCCCCTTTCCTATTCTTAGTATTGCTTCCTCTTTATTTTCATATCTTTCAGTTCAGTCACTAACAGCTGTAAAGTGATGGATTCAGCCTTGGAAAGTAAATATAGGAACAGCCATGAGGGACTATGGTCCTTCTAACACTTGTGTTTTTTGACCAGATGGCTAGCGATCACTGGAACATGGAATGTTTATTTCTAATTTTCCTCCCTGCTCCCACCTGTAGAAACATTCTTATTCTTTAAAGAGTGAAACTTATTACTGTAAAAACATTCTTATTCTTTAAAGAGTGAAACTTATTACTGTAACTCCTTAAATCCATAAAAACGTTTTAAAGTTTTGGAATATTTTACTTGTCTATTTCTCCTAAAATCTTGCTAAATCTGAATGTCAAAATTATCTGGAACAATGAATTCCATAGCCTAGCCATGCAAAAAGTATTTGCAATTATTTATTGTAAATTTGATGATGGTACAGTTGTTATTAAAAATGAAATGCAAGAGGGCTTCATTCTATACCATACAATATTTTCTACAAACCTACTGCTTCCTCTCGTCTCTTCCATAATGACAAATATTTTTATTTTTCTCATGTTTCTTTTAATATGAAAGCTGCTAATGAAAGCTCTCATAATTATATATGAATTCCTTTTCCAATTAGTAGGAATGACTATTTTAGACAAGAAGGCACCTCCAATTTGCACAATGGAATTACAAGGCCATCAGTGTTATCGTCCATTCTAATTCCTGCATACTTCAGACTTACCTACGCTGCATGGGTAGAGTTTTTACTGAGGCAGCCAGGGTTCCTTCTCCTACCCAGCTGTTTTCCCTGGTTTCTCAAACTCAGTATGGCATACAGTCTACATTTTTCTATCCAGCTGGCATTGCCTAACATCTGTCCAAAACAAAAAGGAAAAAGGAGGGGGAAAGGGAGGGGGAAAGAAAAAGAACACCATTCCCAATCCACCATCAGAGCTTGAAATAAAAGACTTTACCTGCATCCTTCCAGGCACCTTTGACTTTAGTTAATTAAATCCTTTTATGCCTTCTAAACATTTTGCCATCTATTTCCAAATCATTAACAACCCAAAGAAAAGAAGCTTTTTAATATAAAGTCCCACATGCCTCTAGCCAAAGTTGAAAATTCATTGGTTGTTCCTTTGCCTTTATTTCAACTAGTTTCTAATCTATAGCAACTCTTCATTTCTAACATCCTGGTAACATCATGCCTTTACTTGATCTTTTTAAAAGGGATTTTTTCAAAAGCTTTTTGGAAATCAAAAGAAATTAATCCTATGGAGCTATGCAGAGCAAATAACAAAATGTCAAGAGTCAAGACTAGAAACTTACCCTGACACCTGGAAGAGTTTCCTTTCTGCATTTATAGCATATGTTAAGCCTGTATTTTAGATGTTTTAATGAACATTCCTGGATTTACCTAAATCATAACAAAATTCTGCATTTCATTACTAATACAACACTGGAGAACTAGATAGTTCTGTTCTTTCTTCATTTGCTACATGGAGATGACAACATTCACACAACTCCTCTGTAAAACACCATCACATCTTCAAGTGAAATGTGCTACATGAGACACATTACAGATGCCTTTAATTTGTTCTTTGTTGCTAATTGCATCAAAATTTGAAAACACACTTTACTTTAAACATAAGATAAGATGTTTCCAAATCTATTATCATTTCTTATTTTCAGGTACAATTTAGTAACTAATGGCTAATATTATAAATAACTAAAAACATTTTTTACTACATTAACAGAACAACAGCATTCAAGCACTCTTCAAAACAACAGAAACATATATAAAACACACTGCAAACTTGTGAAAAATCAGAACATGAATGCCATATATGCCAATTACATCTGAGTTCCGCAGCATGTCAAAATATTTTGCTGGAAATCAGGAAGGCAAGAGGAAGATAAAAGATATCTCCTGAACCAAGAATATCCTCATCACACTTTCTTTTGACCTTACTATTCAGATATTCCTAAACAAAACTTTATCTCCCTCAAAATCAAAGATGACAAACTTCTTTTCCATGTACATTTAAGCTTCCATTGGAAAAAATTTTGCCATCAAAACATATTTTAAAAGATTACTTTAAACTTCAGAAGCCCCATTTTGGGCTTCTGTGTGTAGCTATGATTTTGTATTTGTATAAATTCCTATTTGTGATCTCAAGACACAGTCATGACCTTTGAACATCTACTAAGCAACACTAGCTACTAGTATTTCATTAAAGCAGCAGGACATGCATGTTTTAATAGTCTCCCTAAGAATGACATCTACGCAAAACCTTGCTGAAGTTAGTGAAAGACTCCAGATGGATCCAAAAATCTTTCAGGTGAGGCTCAGCCTGGGACTCAAAGACTTACACTAAAACATAACATTGCTTAATGTATGCTATTTGAATTAAAATATTTTCCATGATGGATTGCATTCTCCCTATCAAAACATTTATGATGCTGATAACTGTGTTTGTTGCTTTTCCTTTTCTTAAAATTAACAAGACAAAACTCTATTTCTTCTTAGAAAAAAGGTCTCTAAGACCTTTTTGGTCTTTGGTGCAAAATGGAATTTTAATACTCAGTGGGGCAAGCCTCCCTCTAAATGTTAAGGAGAAGAAGTACAATAACCTTCCTTTACACTACCGCAACAGAGACATCAGACACATAGTCTTGGAAGTAAAATGGTTTATTCACAAGTCAAGACCATCCAAAAACTGGATATCAAGAACTGTGGGCAAATCCTAAATTTGAACCGTCTCAATCTCAGCCTTGATGAAAAAAATCACCAATAGCTGTGTGGGAAACTACTTCCCAACATTAAAGGTCAGAAAAATCATTTCCATGTGGCCATCAGACTGCAATGTACACTACTGAGACCATATCTGAAAAAAGAAAAAGCACAAGCAAAGCTCACTAATGTGCCAAACAAAATCAATATCTCACATTTGCAGAGCACTCATCGCAGATGCTTTTCATGGTGTTTCACCAATATTGATTAAACCACTAATCACATAAACATACTGATTATATTTAAAAGTAGAATGTAAGTAGAACTATTTGTATGCACCTTCTGAAAACATATATGCAGTCTGACAAAGAAGTGTGGAACAAACATGTAGCCTTAAGCAACAAGGTAAATGTGCCTGTGCTGTGTGGCAGATAGTTTAAGATTAAATTGCAAAATGATCCATCAAGTCATAGATTCATCTCTTCTTCAGCTCAAGACATTTCCAAGTATTTGATCCAAACAGCTCTGGTGATCATCCTTCACCGCTTGAGAATTTTGGATACTGTGGAAAAGGACGGGTGCGTTTGCATGCCCAGTCATACAGAACTGGCCTTATCGCTAGCAGTGGGAAGGTTGCTCACAGTTCCCAGGGCAATGTAAAACACTACAACCCCTTTGAACTGTCCCACAACTCTTTTAGAGATTGCAGTCAACAGTTTGAGAAGTGCTGCCCCCAGTCTATTCTGTCTCCTTGTACGAAAGCCATTCTGCATCTTTCCTCATACTTGTTGCCCTTTTTGGGGCATTTTTTAGTTCTATCAGTCTTCTCTAAGCAGAGTTACCAGCACTGCCCATACTGGTCAAGATGAGGGTATACTATGAAGTTACAAAGCAACATAGAAGTGTTTTCTGAGTCCTAATTTTTTTATTTCTTTCACAGTAACTCTTAAATGTTCCACTTGTATTTTGATCACAACCAACCGCTAAGTTTGTGTGCAAAAAGATGTTAATGTTAGTGATGCCAAGGTCTCTTTTCTCAATGGACCCCTTCTGCTGTGTATGCATATTTTTGGCTATATATTACACAGAGTAACATTCAATTGCTATGTGTGTTAGTGTATTATGTATACACATACATACACACACACACACACACAAATTCTGAATTAATCAACATTTAATCTAACTCGCTCCTTTGCTGCCCAGTCATTAAGGATCAGAAGTCTTTGTGCAACTTTTCTCACTCAGTCCTGGATACAATTTTTCAGAATAATTTTGTCTATTCATTCAACTTGATCATAGCATTATTTATTCTTTTTCCATTATTAATGACAGTTTCTAAAGGAAATCCATAATAACCTCATACTAAGGAAAGTGATTTAGTACTACTTTAGTCCCTGCCCCATTTTTTTAGTAAGTAATTAATCCATGAAATAAATCCCTCTTATTGCTCAACAGTTTAGTTTCCTCAAGAGCCTCCAGTGAGGAACTCATCAAAAGCCTTTTGAAATGCAAGTGCAGTACAACAACTTGATCATCCTAATCCACACGCTTCTCCGCTCCTTCAGGGCTCTTTACTCAATCTGCAAGGAGTGACTCCTCAAGTATTGACTCCTCTCCAGTACTAGTGGCACAAATATGATTATCTTCTTTATTAACTTTGGCATTCATTCACCACAGAAGTCGGACTTCCTGGTCTGTAATTTTACCATTCCTGCATTCCCTTTTAGAAAATAGCATCACATATCAAAACTATGAATTCTCCTAATACCAAGAACAGTTTAAGAGACAGTTTTCTATCATAGTTCAACATTTCATTTTTGAGTTCCTTTGGAACCTGTGAGGAACTGCCATCTGGTCCTGGAGATTGATTTCTGTTCCTTTTACTGATTTGGTCTAAAAGCTATTCTTGTCACTTCCAATTAAGGCAGACCCTCGCACAGTGAGAGAGACTCATGTGACAACTGCTCTAAACTCTTCTAAAAAAAAGTCAACACAAAACATTTATTTTGCATTCATTAACTAGCTTTATCTTCCTGGAGTCCTCCTTTTCCATCTCCCTCTTTAAACAGTAGACTCACTAGAAGACTCTCTGGAAAGCTTCCTGCTTTGATATCTCCACAAGAAATCTTCATTTGCATTTATTAATTATTCTGCCCACCTTTTTAAGAAGTGTTTAGTGCTCCTAATTCACAAGCAAGTTCCATCTCCTATGTTATGTAAAACCAAAAGAAGTGATCAAAATGGATTCCTGGTTGGCTCCACAAGGAAACTTTGCTTTCATTTCAAATCATAGTAAAAGGTTACTCCTCCTCCTTCCCTGCATGTTTGGATGACCAAAGAAACAGTATTAACAGTCTCACTAATACCATTTGAATTGAAACAAATGGGATAATTTGGAGATGTAAACTATTATTTCAACTTTTCTGCAAATTCAGGCAAACATTACTGAATTGGTGAGGTTCACAACACGTTTTCCATAGCTCACTCCGTAAAGCAGCTAGATTTGTTTTTCCCATAAAAAGTATGAACAACTGAAGCTGTGTCTAAGTGTTTTGCTCAGTTTTTCACAACCTAAGCGGACATGCCAAGTACTGTAGGAAATTCTCATCTGAAAGTAATCACATTCCAATAAAATGCCAAAAATATTTCAGAAATAAGTAATTTACCATCACTATTGCTGATAAGAGAAGGGTACCATCATCTACACAGGAGCTGTCAAACAACTGACTGGAATAAAACATGACCATGTATTTGGGCAACATCTTGAAGTCTTCCAGAATCTACGGTAAGATGAGTAATAGCAATAATGAACAATGCATTGCTGTTTTTTCATTTCTGAGTAATTCACTTTAGAACTCATTAGGCTATTTCAAATTGTTGTAAATGGGATGCAGAGCTGCTGCCACCTCTTCTTCTTCTTTTTTTTTTAAACCCCAGATTCCTGACTGCAGCCTGTAGTTAGGCAATACTATGAAAGCAGATGCCTCTGGTTTCCAAGAATAGTTTTATTGAGTGCCTCCATTACAATCAAATAAGCAAGAACACAGGCATTCTTGTAAATGACACACTGCTATTTCTTCTTTATTATTTCACCTGTAAACTTGATTATTTCACCAATAAACCTCATTAACAGAGGTCCTGTACAACACCAAGAAAATAAAGACTGCAAGTAATACTTTACTTGTGCTCAATTGTGTACTGTAATGTTCTGCTACATTACCCTCCGCAGAAAATTAAGTTACATGCTTACTCTATGAATTTTCTCACCTGCCAAAACTGGAAAGAAGGCTGTTATATGACATAAGTTAATTTATATGAAAGGTTATCATTAAGCACAGATTGGCAAAAGACATTGTAATTTTACTGGCTTTCACTCGCAAAAGAAAACAGCAACAATATATATCATTACTAATATTTTATGACTTATTTCAGTAATAAATTTTCTTTTTGCACTTGCAAGCAGGCAACACAAATGTCTAATTTAACTGTTAAATTTTGGGTGAAAATTCAGCTGTGATACTAATTTCCATTAATCCAATACATTATATTTTGGACTGATTTACTGTAATGCTATAGAACACTTTCTGCCACCAGAATGGATTGAAAAACTTTTGTTAGAAAACCTCCAACAGACCTATAGTGTATACAACATCTCATCAAACTGAAAAGGAGCCAGGAGCCTTGCGAGTGATGTGAGCTCTAAATGAAAACCCTCAGATCACCCTCTATACCAGGATCATCTACCTGAATCTACCTGAGCTGCACTCAAAGAAAGAATTGAAAAGCAAGTTCAACACACAAATAGGACTATCCTTCCTGAGCCTAAGCTCTTCCATCTCATATCTATCCAACTGAGCCTCTTTATGCCAAGGAACACTTGGCAAGATAACAACAAAACCACCTTTAGGCTATTTTTATCTCTGTTCTGTGCAGGAAATGTCAACTTCCATCACTTTTGCAAAATAGAGACGCTGAAAAGAATGTTGGTTTCCCATCTCCCTCACAATTATGCTATTTAACAATTCATAATGGTGAAGTACATATAGTATAAAAAAAAAGGGCAAATTAACAATCCTACCACTGCGACATACCACATATAAAATTCTTACATGATAACGAAGTGAATCAAACTAGAAATATATAAGTCTTAGTTGCAAGAGTCTGGGTATTCTTACAAAAGGCAGAAAGAACCGCATGTGGCACATCAGAACAGAACTGCTTTCATTTGACCGGTATGTAAAATTACATGAGGGCCAGTATACGGACCAGACAGAAACAGCAGCTTCCAAGAAGTTGTCAAATATTTTGACAAAATTTACTCAGGGCTTCTCCTTTCTAAATGGATAGTTCTTTGGAGAATTGATGCTAGGACATGGCACATAATCAGTGAAAATGAAAACTGTTTCTCAACTGTATTTTCGAATTTTTCATTTTAACAGAGCAGGTTTCAAGTGTGCAATAAACAGCTCCACCTACTGTCCCAAAAGCAAAAAAAGCATTTCCCAAATCTTCATTTCCAGGCTGCAGGAAGCAGAACAGGTCTCTCACATCCTCGCATCCAATCTGCCCTTTTGTAATGAAGGGCTATACCTGAAAAACCTCAATCTCAAAGCAAAAAGGACTAGAGGACTGACAGATCATGCAATCTCCCACTCTGCAGGTCTTCAGATCTCCTTCAGGCAACTGACAGGCCACCCCAGCCTGGAAAAGCAGGAAAAAGCTACTGAGCAATGGACTTTTGCACCCCACGCCTGCAGCAGGAGCTTGCCAGAGGAGGGAGAGACGCTCCCCTGCAGGCCCTAGCTCCTTGACATCTTGTAAAGATGGCAGCATCTCACTACCAGAGATGAAAATAAATCTGCTTGAAAAATATTGAAGTGCTACCTACACCAAATCAAAGCTTGATGCAGTTTGTTAAGAAATTTTCTGAATTTTGATATTTAAGCTTCCTGAGTGCAAGAGGGAGTGTTTTCAAAAGGAGAAAGCGACAGTCAGCTTCAGCTCTCGCCTTCTGTGTGACATGAGCAGTAACACAGTACCAAACCCTATGAAATCAAAGGTAAAAAACTCATTTAATCAGCCCCTAGGGCTTTCACAGTAGCTCAGCTGTTTTCACAGAATCACAGAATGGTTCAGGTTGGAAGGGAACTCTGGAGATCATCTAGTCCAACCCCCCTGCGCAAGAAGGGTCACCTAGAGCACGTTGCATGGGATTGTGTCCAGGAGGGTTTTGAATATCTCCAAGGAAGGAGACTCCACAACCTCTCTGGGCAACCTGTTCCAGTGCTCTGTCACCCTCACAGTAAAGACGTTTTTCCTCATATCAAGATGGAACTGCCTGTGTTTCAGTTTGTGCCCGTTGCCTCTTGCCCTGTCGCTGGGCACCACGGAGAAGAGTCTGGCCCCATCCTCTTAACACCCTCCCTTTAGATATTTGTATACATTGATAAGATCCACTCCCAGTCTTCTCTTCTCCAGGCTAAACAGGCCCAGCTCTCTCAGTCTTTCCTCATAGGAAAGATGCTCCAGTCCCCTAATCATCTTCATAGCCCTGTGCGGGACTCTCTCCAGTCGTGCCATGTCTCTCTTATACTGGGAGCCCAGAACTGGACAGAGTACTCCACTGTGGCCTCACCAGGGCTGAGTAGAGAGGGAGGATCACCTCCCTCGACCTGCTGGCAACACTCTTCCTAATGCATCCCAGGGTGCCATTGGCGTTTTTGGCCACAAGGGCACATCGCTGGCTCATGGTTAACTTGTTGTCCACCAGAACTCCCAGGTCCTTCTCCGCAGAGCTGCTTTCCAGCAAGTCAACCCCCAGGCTGTCCTGGTGCATGGGGTTATTCCTCCCTAGGTGCAAGACCCTGCACTTGCCTTTGTTGAAGATGCATTGGTCAGACTTTTACTCATACCAAATTATCTGAGTGAAATTCTCCTTATAAACAATCAGTTAAAAATGGAAACGAAGGAATGACTGTACTTTTTTTCCTTTGAAGTATCAGAAAGATACTACAGCAATGGGATACTTAGAAAAATATGACTCAAGATCTTTGAGACTGTGTCCCAAACTATGGTCTGTAACTCACAAGACTCCTCAAAGTGTCTCCAAGCAAGGAAAAATAATGGTGTTTATTTAACATAATGTTTTTAAAAACAGAAAGTTTCCTATTTTAAGTAATCAATGACTTAACATATCCAAAATTAACACAGATGCTACTTACATGCTGTCTTACGGTCCCATTTCTGCAAGTACAGTTCACTCATAACTCCTACTCTAATCAGCAGGCTTAATTTAAGCCCTTTGAAAAATCAGAGCTACTAACAGGTTTGTGAAAAAAGCAAAGCACTACTTGTGTGGCTGGCTATTTGGGAAACAACATGAATGCTGCCAGAACACTACAACAAAGCAGACTCATTACCAATTATCACCGCAGGACAGGATGATGCCACTAGATTTGACTGTTAAGAAGGAAAAAATACCCTTCATGCAGAAGAGAAAAAAAAACCTAACCCTGAAATGACTGAAAAGTTTGCTTCTTTTTCCTTAAATCACGTAAGACTAGGATGATTCAAATAAATTACACTGAAGTTAATCTTGCTGAGAGTAACTTTTGCTGAAATGGCAGCCAGTTGACATGAAGAGTCATAAATCAAATACACCTAATAAAGGCAAGAGTTCTGCTGCGAATTTTAGAATATCCCAGCTTAATTTGCTTTCACTGGGCTATGCTGCAGGAATGACATTAAAGCAGAGAGGTTTGCAGAGCAGAAGTCACAGTAGCAGCGCATGGCTTTTCTTTGAAACAGTTCAGCTGCCTTCCCCCAAAGCCTTAGGTTAGATCATCATCAGTCAAGATTACTTTACTCTGATTTGCAGTACTTCTACAAATGTCATCTCCCAAATATCAAGTTATCAAAATGCAAGACTTATAGCCTACAACACAAACATACAATGAATCTGCCAAGATCCTTATCCTAGCAATACTTCTCTGTCTCGCTTTCACTAGAGAGACTGCTTTACCTTCTAAATTTAGGATCTGTCACTATATCAAGTAGATGGCACTACAAGCTTTGGCTAACAATGGAGCATATAATCAGTAAGAGTATATTCCAAAAGTAGTATAGCTTAAAAAGGAAGCATAAGCCATAAACCATAACCTAACTCTTCCAGGGAAAAGCAGGAACACCTTCTCAGCTTTTGCAAGGGAACCTAGCCAGACTGGTAAGTACAATTACTGGCAGCACACTGCTGCCTAGACGGACTTTCAAGAACAGAAGCTGCAGGATTAAGACAGCCATTTTTTCCTATATACAGACCCATCCAACAAAAAGGAAAACCTTTTCCAGGAGGAGGAGAAGGAATTTATATTGCATTATTCTGATTGCATTATTTTGATATAATGCTATACTGGACACAGTTTGCTTTGTTCTAGAATATGTGGTTTCATAACATCTTCTGTTCTCCTCCATTACTAGAACAGTATATGGGAATGTCTCCATTTCAAAAAAGCTGCTACTCTTCCCGAGCAGCGTAAACACGGCTGGCCAAAGCCCAGTCTTGCCACAAGAACTGTCCCACCTTAAGTAATGCCTTGCTGCAACAGCACTTTCTTTGCTTGCTATCATCTAGTCTTTGTCAAACACACTGAGACGCAAAAGAACCAAGCATGTGGGTAGGTGGAGGCTACCACTACAAACCTTACTTTATATTCATAAACACTACACTGACAGGATTTCACATGACTGACTTTAACAACAACTTAGATAGCACCATCCATGCAGCCAGGGCAGCACAAAACCCACCAGGAAGCTACGTCAATAAATGCTTCAGTGCCTAACTTAGCTAAATTCCACATGATTTCTGCTGCTTTGCAAAGGGATACCTGAACTAGTTTTAACTTTGGGCACTATCTGATGTGGTTTGATTGCAGTGAAGATGTACAGTTTTCCCACTCCATCTCTTGATATGATTTATTTCCATGTCCAACGAGATAAAAAACCTATGCCTATTCACTCATATATGATGCTTAATATTTGTGTCACTGACTGCTGCTAGATATTCAGTATATTCAGCTCCGAGAAAAATACAGTTGAACACACAGATCTAAGGTATACAGGAAAGGTGCGTTTGCTACTTGGACTGAAACATTTATGCAGGAGATCTCCAAGCCACTGTGTCTGTGATAACGTTCCCTTAATACATGCCACAAATTTATAAACTATAGTTTCTGCTCCTGCAGAGGAAGCAAATGAGCTGTCCTCCTTTGGGAGAGGACAGTCAGAACAGGTCAACAGCTGTGAGCACACTGTATCAGTGTCCACCAAGACAGCTCACACAGTCTGTCTCTTAACAGCCCTTTGAACCCTGTTGTAAATGCAATCCCAGGCAAATCAAGTATCACTGTAATAAAACATCCATTACAACTAAAACCAGTGTTAGCAATCTGTACTTTGACTATCTCTCAGTTTGAATAAACTGGGTAAATCCTGATTTTGTTAGTCATGGATAAACAAGGTAAATCCTATATTTCTTTAAAAGGATAAAATGTAAAATCCTCACAGACGCTGAGTGTCTAAAAGTCATCGATATAACATACAGTCTGACTCGCGCAACACCCTTAAAAATTGAATGATTATTCTGTTTTCTGTAATGTCCTCTCTTGCTCAGTAGAATAAAATAAGTAGAGATGCCTTAACACTGAATTAAAGTTGGTGCTCTATAAAAGATTTTTATATAATTTTATGACACAGAGCATGCTATCATATTGTAAAGCAGATTTAGTGTTTACACCTATTATAGAATTTTATTCTTATCTATTATAATGTGATTAACTGCATATTTGTAACATTGTCAAACAATTGAAAAATATATTGTAAGACAACAAATGTGAGGGAAAGAAAGAAAAGATACACAGCACCAACAATGGGCATTAAAAACTTGGTTCATTATTGACATCTTTATCATGAAGAAACATGATGAAAGCTCCCTTGTACTCAAAAAGTAGGAAAAGCTGTTCAGATGCCAAGCCTTAAGGGCTCTATATGTCTTTACCATCTAGATATCCTGAGTTTATTAGATTCCTCTAGATTAGAGGAAAAAAAAGAAGTTCATAGCTTATCCTCAAAGTCATGCCTTCTGTCTCCATCTTTTTTTTCTTTTTCTTCTCTAAGTCCAGGCCTTTGTATTCATTTACAAGTCTAAGTTCAACATAAACTATAGAACCAAAACCACATCATGGGTAGAGCACTCTGGCTGCATCTAGGCTTGCATCGTAAGAGGGGCCACACTGCAGGGTAACCAGCTGTCCAGATTAGGTCACTGGAGCATGAGGAGGAATTTTTCCAGGCTTCCTGAACATGAGAATCACTCCTGGGTTCCTCAGTAAAAGCATAACCCCTCTCTCCCCGAATTCCTTACATGTAAGATGCAGGTATTTTATAAAGATGACTAAATTCATTAAACTGATACACAGACACTATGGGGATTCAGGCCATTAGAGTATTTGAGCTAAAAACTGAGATGAGTAATGCATTTTTGATAGATTTAAATTAATCTTCCTTGCACTTCTTCCATGTTACTTATATTCTTCCTCATGTTAGAGTTTAGATAAAAGCACATCCTTGGAATAACTCAAATTATAAAGAAAAAATAAATAGGACAAGCTTTCCACACTCTCCATTTGTAACTCAAGAAAATCAGTATGAAGAGAAAGATGTCCAGTCTGATCAGTAATTCACAGCGTTATTTCATGTTGCTAGAAAGACATCTGGTGAAACTAGGATCTATTTTAGACTAAAATTCCTGCTAACAAGCAATGCTCTGGACTATTTCCCCCTGTAGCTTTATTTCCCATCTGGCATGGCTGACATGAGATGGGACATTCATATTTTGCACATTGTATTTGCAGATCTCAAGCAGCTTTATATGGGCCAGTGCTCTCATGCTCTCCTCTAGCATCAGAGAACAGAAGTCCCATGAAGACTCGGCATTCACACATGATTCGCAGCGAACCTGCAATGCAACATGAACACAAAGAGCACAACTCTGACCAAGTGGGAAACACGAACAGATGACAGATGATGAGCAGCCCAGAAAAAAAGGGGGAAAGCCCAACAGCTTCCATCTCCTTGATTTTAAGGCTACTCCTTTAGGTACTCCTTCCAGTTGGGATGCATGTTCTACCACAGCAGGACTCTGACTAATTAACTGCTTGTTTAGTAGGAACAACCGTGGCTAGGCTGAATTAGGAAAGAATGTTTTCCCACGAAACACAGATTGTCAAAGGCCTCATACTTTGTTCTTCTCTTCTTCTGCTCCCTCCCACCACCAGAGAGGACACTTAAGTGTGGGAATTAATGTACATTCCTGTAACCTAGTCAATAAAAAAGGTGTCTACCAGGAGTAAATGCTAAAGCTATCTCCTAGAGGACAGTACCTGAGGAGGAAAAAACACACACACACACACACAAACACACACACACACACCTCACCTCTTTTCCCAGTCAGGACTTCAATCCTTTCTCCCTACCTTACCTTCCAAAGAGGGAGTGTACAAGGGATTCAAAAGGACGAGCATAAATCTCTGGCTAGACTAAACCGTTTATCAACCCTTGCAGTTAAAGGTTGTCAGTGAAGTTGTGACCTGTTGTTTAAACACATCCCTTCTTTGTTCTCAATCATACAACTGCTCTGATCAAATATTTGCACCTATTAAGAATTTGGCAAGGACCTCAGTTACAATCTTGGAACACTGAGTACATGAATAAATGACCAAGAAGAATTTTAAAGTCTAATGACTCACATGAAACTGCATCTAAATTCTGCATAGTATTATTTTATTCAGCAGCAGTTCTCCAAGAAAACACATGCATGCAAAAATGATGCAAGATGTTAAGTATTTTATAAAAAAGGCCTTGAATACATAAAAATATTTTCTTTTTTATTTTTATATAAAATAGAGGATACTTTAAAAACCAGATCCATTCTGACTTTCAAAATGTTCCTCATCTGGAAGAAAAGAAGTCTGTGTTGTAAGACAGATGGAGATACTCGGTACATATTCATCGCTGAAAGTTCCTTTAAATAGCCAGTTGAACAACAAGGTCCATTAAACCTTGGCCTGGGTTAAACAAACTAATCCATGGACTGGCCTCTCCCAGGCAGTTACTAACAATCTCCCTGACTAACGAGCACCTTGATATTATGAAATGCCATCACCTTATGAAATAAACATGAGTTATATCATATCAGTATGTTTCAGAATACAATGAAATACTACTTGTACTTCACAGATTAATTAAACAGTAAGAAAAGATGAGGTCACACTTCTCTTTCTTACAGAGGTTAGATGAAAGAAAAGAGTTATTTGGTGCTGGATACCTTAGAAATATCCATATGGCTAACTTTCCATATCAGGACATTTTATTACCTGGAACCTTGCCTGCAATTATGGCAAACTTACGGCAGAGAGAATATTAATATGAAGTTAAGGCCATACTTTGGTACTGCTTTTTCTTTACACTATCTGAGTGCTTTGTATTCACCCACATATTTACTTTTTTAATATGATTGATTTTACTCAAAATTCAAAACATGGAATTTGAAAGAGCTTTTTATTATTAATTGCCTCAGTTATCTTCAGTGTCCTATTTCTTGTCCTTTATCCTGCTAAAAGAACAGGTGACTAACAAGTGCTGTGAGCAACTGAGGGATCTCCAGGCAGATGAGATATTTTTGTGACACACTGAAACACAGAAATTTCTACTTTTTGAAGACATATGTGACAGGTAACTGGCCAGTCACCCTAGGCTATGCATTAAGAGTTATTGCAAATTGGGCAGGGAAGGGTCTCCATGAGATCGATTCGTCCATATACCACTGCCACCAGGGCAGAATCACTTATGTCTACATAGCTGCTAGCACATATTTCTTTATTCTTAAACACCTCTAGAGATGGAGATCCTGAAGTCTTCATAGGTAAGCATTACAGGCTTCATTATCCTCAGTGTTTAAGGGTTCCTCTCCAGGTCTACCTTTGCTCTAATTTAAATCCATTAATTCATATTCTGTCACCAGTAGTTTATCCCCTCTCTTCTTTCAACAGTCTTTTTGCATCTTCAGTCTAGGTAATGTGTATCAGCCCATATGAGTGAGCTTGCAGGACCTCTGAAGAATAATACCTGTAAAGTATTGCAGACTCTTTTTCTTTAGTGCATACCATATTTTACTTCAGTTATTTAAATGAGGTTTCTCTGTGTTACAGGGCCGTTGTTCAATAAGCATTCAGGGTAACAGCTATATGAGTTGTACATCTATTGAAAGACAGCTCCCATTTCTTGCACAGTGCATCAGAAATGTTCAAAAGGGGAGGACATGAAAGGGCATGGGAAGACCGCAAATGCTCATGTTTTCTAATCCAATTCACTTTGGCCTTCTTTCTTTACTCCACCTATTCTGCACGTGACAGTTAAGATCATTCATCCTTTTCAGAGAAATTCATTCATAGTCTTTCATGTCTAAGAGTCAGGTAGAACAAGAACTTTATGCTTACCTTAAAAAGCTGTGCGAGAAGTAGCTTGTATGATGCCTTATGAGATATAATGAATTCAGTTTGAATAGGGAACAAATCACTTTCCATACTTCCTCTGCAAGTATCACAACCAGATCCATAACAGAGAAGTCTTATCACATGCAACCCCCTATGCCTTCTGCGCCCTGCTTGGTAAAGTATACAATGAAAGGGAAATGCACTATAAATAGTTTGAGTCCACTTGTTTTCCATCCAAAGGCTAGCAGTACATAATAAACAGCTTAATGAGGTTGGAATTAGGACAACTTAACCTCATGGTTGCAAACACCCATTACACACACCTCACTTCAACAACAAGGCTAACCTTTTTAAAGCAAGACAAATGTGGACATGAGACGTCCTACTAAGAATTACTTAATGTAATATTTCTGACAAAATGAAAAACTATGTAAGAAAGGATTTTGCAGTCCAACAAATCTTTCTACAACTAGACTTCATTATTTCTGCCATTCTACCACACCAACCATGAAATTAGCCTTTGTCCTGTTTTTATGCAGTCTAAGGATATTGCTTTCCACTTTGAACTATGCACCCCACTGAGTGACTCATTTGATCAACCTTTGAGCACAGGATGAAAACATCCCCTGAAATCATCACACAAATTGAATTCTTCTGAAGCAAGTTTATCCAAGCTGAAATCATAAAATACAGAAGAGAATATACAGAAATACAGAAATATACAGAAAAACAGAAAGCTCTAATTAAAAGAGGAGGTAAATGTGAAAGCCTTGTATGAAGCAGAAAGCAGTTCAGAGATAACAAACTGCAGAAGACTACCAGTAAGGCACCAAAGTCTGCTGTGGAAACAAACGCCAGGTGAAAATCGATACAACCAAATCACTACAAGTCAGTGACGTGCTATCTATCTTATTGTGATGGAGTCCTCACAACTACCTTCAATTTTAAATAATCAGGAGTAGTAGTTCAACATTTCTCTAAAGCTCTGAATTTCTACTCAGACAAAATGTCCATTGACTTAAGAATTTTCAGGACAGGCTGTAATATCTTATCTAATTAAAAGAAAACAAAACAAAACCAATGAAGATGCATCTACGTTACATTACTACATTCATCCACAGTCTAAAAATCTCTTTAGGACAGGGACCATCTTTTGCTCTGTCCTGACTGGGACTTTAAATGAAACTGCATTACAGGTAAATGAATAAACAAAGGCATAATCTCTGCCTAGGGTGTTCAGAACATAGATGTTCCTAAAAGAACAATTAGAATGTAATACAAAAATACAGAGCCTGCAAGAAAAGAAGTTAGGCTGCACATGGACTGAACGACTTCCTTTTACTCGCCCAGTTCTGGTTAACAACGAATTGAAAATTCTTATTAAAAATAATTAAAATTCAGAACAGTTTAGAGTCAGAAATAGAAAAGATATATAATAGGAAGTTGCAATCTATTACATTTTACTCTAGAAGACATTAACTCAGCCGACTGACTGAGTTCAGGTTATTCTTATTTCCATTGCATCCAAATATCCTAAGAAAGATTCCTCTTCTGCCAAAAAAAGCGAGAGAAAACAGAGTAATTATAATTAACTGCATTTTTCTATGGGATGGATTCTTCCCCCCCATCTCAAAAAACAAACCTCAAAAAACCAAAAATTAATATAATAGAATAGCACATCTTAACAGCAGAGTAAAATATTACTGCCTAAATAATAGCAGAATTTGGGATTTGTTTGTATTTTGTTTGCTTTAAAATAACCCAGTATTGTTTCCCATATCCCGGAAATACATGTATCAGCTCCAGCATATATGTCTCAGCTCCAAAACACCACTGAAGACACAGTATGTATTAAATAATCACAGTAATAATGTCAGTAAACAACAGCATGTCCTTGTTTGACAAGCATGTAGGCATTTTTCTTTGTCTTTAAAACACAATGTAAGCTGTAGCAAATCACTCACACACAGAGAAATGCATGTATTATGCATAACATCTAGATATATCAGTATGCAAAATCACTTTCCAAATTACATTGCTTTCACAACTCTTACACTCGCAGTCCTGTGCTGAATGGCCTCATAACGTTTAAATTGAGAAATCTGGTCACCCAAATACCAAACACATAGCTCCGTGAACTCAGAATACATGTATTCTTAACAGCTGCACCTTTTTGCAGTGTAAACTGGTACAGGGGTTGATAACCTAATCAAGTAGTAATTGGGGACTGACTGTGCTATAGATTGTGCTCTCTATTTATTCCTGTATAACAACAACTGGAGTAGACTCTCTCAAATTCTATTTTACAAAGCATCTTGTGAGCTTCAAACTTCTTTCATTTCAGACTGCTCAGATAAAAAGACAGAAAATTTTCATTTAAATACCAACAACCACTTTGAGGATAGAATCTCTCCCTCTTCCCCCCTGCCCCGCTCTCCTCCAAAAAAAAAAAGCAACACATTTTCAAGAAACGCCATTCTATACTTTTAACAAAAAGAAATAAACCTTAGAACTTGCATTAATCATGTCCCAGACACAGTTTTAGAGTGTTCCTTTATTAAATATCTCACAAGTATACACATACAACATCATCTTTTTTCCTCAAAAAATTCTACTTTTAATAAAAGCATCTTCTTTTAATAAAAATATCGTCTAACACTTGCTCTCTGGCTATTTTGAGCCAACACGCACAACGACAGAGCTTGTTTCCATATAAATCAGCAGAAAAACAACAGCATCTGGGGAAGAATATAAATCTTTTAGAGAAATAAGCTTTTTGCTATTACTTGCTTCAAAGGACTATTAAAAAGGTTATATTTATATAATCAAACAACCAGTGAGTCAAAAAAAAAAAGTTCCAGCTACATTTATGAGGACATACAAGTGTGGAAATTTGACTATAACAAAAGGCAAGGTTTTTCTGCCAATCCCCCTATATTCATATACTAGAATGCTGCTTAGAGAAGTACACTATGTATTTATTACTTATTCAGGATGGTGCACATTTTTCTCCAGTATCAATTAGGACAGCAATCAGATTAGCGGCCCACACTGGATAAAAACTAGAAAAGAGGTCTACTGGGGCAGGGCTTAAGGACATAACTAAAACAGCGTCAAGCCTTGCTAAGTTTCCCTTTCTTTCCCCAGTAAGAAGCCTTCCCTCGGCAGCGTAACCCACCTTGCTTGGGAGTCAGACTTCTGAATGAAACGTTCAGATCAGCTCTTTACTGAGATGCCATGCCTCAGTGTAGGATACTTAACACGGCTCCCACTGGGCGTCCTGGCTAGCTTTTCTCTGATGCCTGCCCCTTCCAGATCTGCACTTCGAGACACTTTCTTGCCTGAGAACTTTATCTTTTCTCCATGTTGAAAAGCTCACCCAGTCATCTTCAAAAGGCTTTCCTGAATAAACGCGGGCCGCCCTTGGGCTGCATCACCTTTTTTAGTTTCAGTTTCCATCTATGAAAATGGGGACAGGGGCACTTTCCTACCTCATCTTGGTCATCAAGGGGATGAAGATCAAAGGCTGGTCAGGCTCTCCAGCACTATAGTGACATGCACTTTAGTAAGGTGGTGGACACCCCATTCACAGTCATATCCTATCAGATTACCTCAGGACTGAGAGGCAATTACGTTAAAGGGGAGGCAGAACGTAAAATTACTTTAAAGGCAAATTCATACAATGGCAGGACCAATCTTAAAAAAAGGAAACCTAATTGAACTCTTCTGGATCAAAAGCAAAGTGGTAACGTTCAATAATATATAAAGAACAAAGACAGAAACTGTGACATTTTCATTTTCCTGATCTTTTTTTGTGTTTAGCCATAGTGTATATGCTTCTTGCTCCATCGCATACTATTACTGTGGAAAGGCTGATCCTATGTTGACATGCTTAGCATTAGAGCTCTCTGCACTCAAAATAAAGGTGTCACTGTGTTTTGCTGTATCACGTAACACTGCAGTGTCTTCATCCTTTTGAACACATTATGTACATACACGTGAACCCTACCTCCCCCCAGATCAACATGGAATATCATTCAGTGATGCATACATATGAAGCAGCTTTGATTTTTCATTGAAATCTTCCATTCCTTGCATAATGAATAATTTATACTTTTTCACATGCGATATTGACCTACTTACCTTTGCTGACTGGTATTGCAGAAAAAGACCATTGAGTCAGAATACTGATTACTACATTAGATATTCAGCATCCTTGTACTCCACAAAAATTATGAAAGATTATCACCGTCATTAGTCCATTTACTTATTACTGAAAATGTGTTGGACTTCGTACAAATGTTATTTTAATAAGGCAAACAAGATAATTCTAATTTGAGCAACTATCTTGTCCCATGTTCTAGGACTTTTACTTTGAGAAAAAAATGGAAATTTCCATTATGCTCAATAATGTGTTCTTATATACTTTAGATTATGATTAGATCTTGCCTTTTTGTTTTGTTCAGACAACATAGTCTGCAATGAAAACATTGCTCTACGTTGCCATTCTTTTAGAAATTCTTGAAAGAGAGCTGGCTTGGAGGATATGACACATACTGTCAATGTAAGCATCAAGGAAGATACACAAGAAGTGATTTCATATGAAAGAGAATAAGGTCAGGATTTCTGTGAATATTTAATTTGAAGTTATTTTCCTAAACTAACATAACATCAGCTCAGTTTGGGACATCTCACTTTGAATGTTCTCTAAACATCTACCAAAGGTGATGACTCCCCTTGAAAGGGGAAAACAGAGACAAGATAATGTACAGGTCCTGGATAACACAAGAACGAAGTCGGCTGTAAAAAATGAAGGCAAAGATTCTTCTAGAACTGCAATTTCACTTCTCTGTTTGCCATTAATAAGTCATATTTGCTTCCTACAACAGAAAAATTCCAAAATACCTAATTATATAGAAGTTACTTACATCTTTAACTCAGAAAAAAGCTATGGATATCTAATTATGCATATTCAACAGTGCTGGCCTATTAGGCACATAATATGCATTTTTTTTAATTGCCTGACTACAATTTCAGTCTCCTGGGTAATCAAAAAACATGAAAAACACACAGCTGAAATATACATTTACCTGAGAAAAGAGAATTGTTACTTATAAAAATATTGCAGATTCTTCACAACATTTGCCTAGTTATACTATTGCCCCTTTGCACTACAGTTAGCCACCATAAAACTTAGTGATTTAGGGAGCAACAGTGAAATGTTCCAAGTTTTGAAATTCAAATTTATTAACTTTTTTTTTATTCTGTTGATTCTCTTAATTCATAAAGCTGTGTCCCATTGTGAGCTGCCCAGAAAAGACTGTTTGAAACTGTCTACTATCGCATCCAATATTCATACCTATTATTAAATCACATACATTTTGTTAGTTTTAAAACCTTACCCAATATTGTGAATCTCATCCTTCAATTTTTTGCTAGACTGTTAAATCCTCAACTGCAGTTTCCACCTTGTTTCCTCAGCTCTAGTCCTATCCTGTGCAGGCTGTAGTTCAGTCTTCAAATCAAAGTTGAATTCCATTCTTTTCTTAAAGTACTCATGTGAAAAACTTTATGTATAAAAAAACCCCTATGGAGCTAAAGAAAAACAACCCTGGTCCCATGCATGGAAGCTGGTGCAGAGCAGCTGGGGAGAACTGCTCCCGACCCCATGGATCCCCCTGGGCTGAGCTGGCTCAGGTGCAGGTAAGAGAAGGTGAAAAGGCTGAGGCTGCTGGCCAGCAGCTGCTGCTTAGGGCACGTAAAGAGGCCCTGCACTCCCAGAGAGATCAGCAGTTGCTCAGCAGCCGTCCTGGAGCAACGGACTGTAAGGCTGTAAGAGCAGCTTAGGTGAGCCATTACATTTTGGCTCTGTTTCAGCTGACTAGATCTAAGAAGGGAGTGACAGAGCTAAGCTGATTTTCACCTTCGTGCCCCTCAGTAAGGGGCATGTGCACAGTAACAGTCTCTCCCCTACCAAAAGTTGAGCATGTAACCCCAGGTGTGGGACTAACACCCTAATCTCTGCAAAAACCCCAGCATGAGACCCAGTGAGCAGTACAGCAGCCTAAGCAGGTGGCCCCACAGCAGCTCCTGCTGCGATAGCCCGAGAGCCCCCTGCTCATCCCGAAAGCCGTTGGCCAAGGCTACTACAGCCACCAGGCTCGACCCCCAGCTTGCACAGGAAGCAACACACTGCCAGGCTCTGCAGCAGCCACCCAGTGCTGGGCTTCCTCCCAAAGTCTGCCAGCAGACTTGCCCCTAATGCACACTAAGCATTACTGCTACTCAGATATCCAAGACTGCCATAACCCACAGTAATGAAAAGCAGGACCAAGATTTGACCAAGAATCTATAGCCTGAAGTCCTTTCACACTGTCTCATACCTCAAAAAACAGAACAGACAGTACATTCAAGACCTCGTTGCAGCCCTGATACAAGTTTCTTAATCCAGTGTATCTAGTGATATAGCTAAGCACCTCTGAAGGCTTGGAGCAAGCTAATAGCCATGAGACACCTCCTTGAATAAAATACCTTGTTTAAATTTAGACCACTGAATTCTGGTGATTGATACAGAAATCCTATGGGCTAACTTAGAAAAATACAGCTTGATATTGCTTTTCATGAGGATTTTCAACATACGGTGTGTTTTGTATAACTTAGAGCATGCATTATCTCTGGCATTGAGGCCTTTCATGATTAGGGACATGCTGTGCTGGGCGCTATACAAATGTACAGTAAGAAACAGCAACTGTGCCAGTAAGTTGTCTTGTCTGCTCTGTCTAGTTAGGCAAAACACCAAGGAACAAAGAGGAGAATTAACTTGCCAGATCACACAACTGTTTGGTAACAGAGGCCACAATGTTCTTCTAACTCTCCCAAGACCAAAACTGCCCCATTTCTGGGTCACATTGTCCCCTTCTCACAAAGATTAACTTCCCCAAGGAAAGCACATTATGAATGAAATTAATAGGGGCACAGAACACAAATCTTGTAAGTACTTTGAAGTTTAGCAGTATTTGGCAAGAAGTTGGGATCTTGTGGCCCCAGTGATTTTTTCCTTAATGAAAAAAGTTTATTTCAGCTTCTGCCTGTGTCCTTATCTTTAAATCTAACGAGGAAGCAGCTCCTTTGCTGCTGCTTTCCAAGTCTCTTTGATCTTATGATTACTTATCTGCTAGTTGCCTACCATTATGTAGAGTCAGAGTATACTGATGCTAGATAGCTCCAAGTACACTATGTACCCAGGAATAAAGAGCAGCTACTCTTTCTACTCTCTTGGAAGTGGTTCAGAAGCTTGGGAGGGAGATGCGGGATATACAAAGTTGTCCCAAGATGATTCCACACTTGCAACATGCCCTGCACAGCCCTAAATCACGTGGGGATGCACAAGGAAAAAAACAAGCAAGAATTTCAACTAAAACACTGAATACTGCTACCCTAGATCCCATCTTCTTTTGTATCATTTCTAGTTTGGAGGCACCCGCAAGATCCAAGACCCGTTCTTCTCATTTTGGTATCTCTCCCTGTATGTGTCAGCTGAAAAATAAACCAGAAAAGTAGAAAGGATTTTTTTTTTAAATTCTCTCCATTATTTATTTTGGGCTCCATTATGCAAACAGTCCAAGACCCAGCATTAGTACTTGTTGTAACTCTAGGAAAAGGCAGGAAGCAGCAAGAAATCAAGGTCGTGACATTCTCACAGCAGTCAGCAATTTTCTAAGCATAAGAATGAAATACCCACAGCTTCACAAACTAGACACACAACCTTAAAGAAATCACATCAGGGGAACTGAAAATTAATAGCATTTATATTAAACTTAAATACTTGCGTGGGTATCAGCTCTGTCTGTTGACAAATCAGGGTGCTTAATTCCTCAGTGTCAGTGACCATGGCCACCTTGTAGAAATTTAAGTTCAGAATGCCATGTTGCCTCTGCTACAGCAAAACAGGGCTATTCAGCCACCAATTGCAGGGTCCCAACTAGCACAATGCCTGCAATAAGTCCCACCTGGAAAAATTATCTATATAATATATGCACATATGTACACATGGATGTGTACGTATACACAAGTGATCCAAACTTCATCAAATTAAAAGTGCGCTGCTCTCAACTATTTTAAGTAGATGCTCTGGACTGTGCAGAGATAGGCTGGTGGTACCAGTCGCCCTTACCAAACACACACCTCATTAACTTTGAGTCTACCCCATAGCTCACAGGGAAAAACACCGGGGAGGACAGATGCCTTGCCAATAACATGCCTGAACTATCTCCCCACAAAGCTTACTGCTGCACTGCAGTGTGAGAGATTTTCAATCATAATGAACAAAAACAGCTCCTTTCTGTCTGTCTTTACCTCTACGCCCATGACAAATGCAGAATCTCCCCATGCCTTCCCTTTTAAAGATTTCTGCTCCTTTTGGCCTTTGCCTTATTAATTTGCCAGTTCACATTCTTTGAGTTGTATCACACACTTGTGAAGAAATGAGAGACTATATCACCACTGAATATATCTATGTATTAGGGCGTAGGGAAAGGTAATAAAGAAATATTCACTACTTTTTATTCAAATCACTGTATCTGCCTTATATTCATTGCAGACTCACATTTCATTATTTTTTCTCTAAATCGAGCTGATGATACCCCTGCCCTTCACTGATGTGTTCCCAAGACCTTTAAGAGAAAAGTTGCTATACAGAAAATACGGAGTGATAAATTCTCTCTTTATTAGCACAGCAACTATTGATCTCAGACCTAAATTAAATCCCTGAAAATACTTAATTTCCTAGTAAAATCAAAATTACTTTCTTTCCCTCCCTATCCACATTAATAAGAATACTCAGTACTGCTCAAGTTCAGTTCCATTTAGAACAAAACCTAAAGGACACCATAACTGTTTCACATAGTTATGGGGAAAGATTTTAATCAAACCATGTTGCTAGAGTTAGAAAACATTAAAATAATATTGATTCCTAAATTATTAATGTAAAAGCTCAACACAACTTGGGTCTTCGCCCATTGCACTTCTGTATTAGAAAGCAAGGACACAAAAAACATTAAAGGACACCAAAATGTTAAGGAATACTGTTGGACCTATTTTGGCATAAAGGTTTGCAAAAGTAATCAAAGTTTTTTCAAAACAGATTGACAAAATATTTCCTGATTTTTCTTTTTCTAGTTTCAATAGGATGGTATTGGTGGGTGGAGGGAGATGGGAAGGGGAAGACATTTCCCTGCTGCATGACCCAGACAATGCCAAATTGTCCTGACTCAAAAAAAATCTGAAAATTACAATGACTACTCTCATCTTAGATAAAGAAAGCAGATGTCTGCAAAGTTAAAACAGGCATGAGCTGTAAAAAGAAGCAATTTTGGAATTCTTTCAGCTTTAATAATCTTTATACCACTATGCTCCTCTATGTTTCATATCTCAGAAACAAATTCAGAACAAATTGAAAAATTAAGCACTAATTTTCAAAATACCAATTATTCTACTATCAGGGGAGTTGGATTAACATATTTTACATAATAACATAAAGGGAGAAGTGTTATGAGCCAAAAATCCAAGGGAAAGTTAGCTTTTATTTCCTGATATATAGGCACCGAGTATCATACCACAAATTCTTACATTCTAAACTTGGCTGCGTCTCTTTTCCTTCTGTATCTATAATGTACCAGGTTTCTAAAGGAGGATTATTTGTGATGCTTTCATTAGTAAGGACACAAATTTAGATACACTGGAAATCTGAGATTCAGAATATACACAACTTCATAAGAACTGCTGTTCAGGACCTTGAAAAGAAAGCTGTATATAAAAATAGATCTAAAAGACAGGGAAAACTGAGGCCACTTCTGTAAATAATCTGTGCTATAATTGCTCTGTACACACAAATGCACATTTAAAACGGTGGAAAAAGTACGCTTTGGCCTGCTGCATCCAGTTGCTTCAAGCATTTATTAACACTAGCACTTTTGAAGACCAAAACATAGCATTATTATTATAATGCAGCTCTCAAGTGCGTATTTGGCACTCTGTCCCACACACCATGGAAAACACAATGCTCTGGACAATGGAAGTTTCAAAGCAATGAATGCACAGAAAGGTCAGTCTGGTGCCTCGGGCTAAGCCTTGGCCACCAGAGGAGGCAGCCTGCCCTCCAGAAAGCTCCTGGGTGAGGTAAAAAAAGATCTTTGGTGCCTCATTGTTATTTAGGACCTTCCTTCACACCAGTTTTGGCGTTTGAAGACTACATAGCCTAGGTAATCTGAGCTCTGGTGTTTCACACTTTAATTTTTTCAGAAGTACTGTTAAGGTGAGGAGACACCAAATGCTAGTCACTCTTTTCTAGGGTCAAATTTTAGTTAGATCAACACGGTCACTCGATCACTAATAGCAACTGTCTGTGGTGACAGAAACCCCCATTTCAGTGGAGCACTGTCTTAAAAGCGGCTTCAACTATCCACAAAACTGCACTGTCAGGCTTGGCACTTCAAACTCACTTAGACACTTAACTCTCAAAGAAATCAGTAAAAGTAAGGAATGTAAATACCTTCTTAGGCATGGGACCAATTCATTTGCCCAGGCTCACTTAGTGAAGTTTATACAGCAAAACTCAAATTCAGCTCTGATCACAGGACTCTCCATCTTTCCTATTAGAAACATTAGCATAAAACAGGTTGGACAAAACTGATGTAGGGATTGAGGAGTTTTTTCAGAGAGTGAGGAACACAGGACTAATGGCTTCAGTTTGTAGGACCTCCCATACTACCTCACTAAGTAATTTTAGTATCTCTCATTTGAGCGAGTGAGACGATGTAATTGGTTTACAAAGCACACGCTTCAGTGGCAGGCAACTCTGCTTCTAACCACAAAAAGAAATTGTGGCAATAGTTTCACTATTTCACTACGTCCTGTTTAAGGTCAATTAATCAACAGCAAGATCCAACCTAGTCAGCCAGCCTCATGTAATATATGATAACCACATCTGCCAGAAAAAAAAGCAGTTTATACAAGATTTTATTAAAACAAGAGCAAACTCTAAATTTTTCAGTGAGCTTTAAAAAAAAGCTGCTCATTGATCTCTTTATGAAAAACTTTTGAGCTACATATTTAGATGTCCTTTTCAAAAGATTAAAAATAAAGAAGAATTAATCTAGTTTGAATAGTCTTGACAAAACAATGGATGTAGATGCAAAAATAACTGGATAACCATAGACAAAGAGGAGCTATCCACTGGTCAAAATGGAAAGATGTATCAAGTGGTAAGAGGTTCCAGTCAGTCTTTTAATTAATGACTCTGAAGAAAGACTATGCTTACTTGCAGATAACAAAGGAGGCCAGAAAAAATTCAAAATGATTTAGAAAATTGGAAAATAGTCTGAAAAGAAACCTTTGTGAAATTCAATAAAGGACAAACACAAGCTTATACACTCATGCAGAGAGAATCAACTGCACGAATACAAGATGGAGAACAACAGTTGGGCAGTAGGGTCTTTAGGAAAGAATTCTTTTAGGAAAGGATGATGAGCTGAGTGCAAATCAACAATGTTTTCGATACTGTTGCAAAAAAAGTAAAGCATGTTAAAGTGTGATGTACTGAAAGCCTAACAGCCTGAAAGACACACAAAATCATCTTTCACCCTGCTTTACATAGATAAGGCCTTAGCTGGGCTATTTAGCCCCAGGTTAGGTACTGTTTTTCAGGAATCCAGGGACCAGCTGCATCGAGTCCACAGCAGCAACCAGAATGACCTGAGATCTAGAAATAATGAATATAAGGAAAAAACCTACAGAAGAAAAATTAAGTCTAGAGAAGAGTGTTTTCCCAAGATCCCTCCTGAGTCCATTCACCTTTCTTAGAATGAAGTGCTCACAATATGCATTTGGGATGGTTCTAAAAGGCTAAGAGTGGTAAGCAGTTGCGGGGACTGGGGGGAACGACCCAAAAACAAAGAAAAAAATAAAGGAAATTAAGGAGGCTCCTAATCCAAGGAGATTGCCACCTGCCAGTAACCCTTTCCCATTTAAAATGAGGAAAGGAAACGCTTTCATACCAACTATTACACATCGCCTTTCACAGCAGTTGTGGCCGCAGCAGCATATATATACAGATGAGGTCTCTTAGGCCCCAAACCACCTCAGTCTCCAAAAGGTTTGCCCAACTCCAGGAATTAATCCCACGTGGGAAACTGCTGACAGCCAGGGCATTCTGAGAGGTATCACCTGACCCAGCTTTAGCAGCCCACGTTGCTAGAGAACCATCATATCCCGCACAGCATTTGCCTGCTGAACAGTTCCTGGAAACACGAATGCACACAGTACAGTGGCACAGTCTAAAAGTGCTACAGCGGGGTTTGAAACAAAAAATTAGAAAGGTCACAATAACCATCCCAAGACATAGTTGGAATAAAGCTTCTTAACCCTTCAAATGGCCACCTTCAACCTCCATCTCCTCACTGGAAGCAGAGAATTATTAAAAATAACAGGAGTTATTTATCAAATAAGATCCACAGTATTGGATTTTGGCCAAACTACACTATGCGAAGGACTAGAGCAAAGGGTGAGCAAACTGGCTGTTTGCCTCCTTGCAGCTCCAAGCATCATTTACAGCAACTACAGATGGCTGTAAGTTACAGAAGCTTGGAGTAAGGTAGCTACCTAATCTATTAGCTACTGAGAGCTGATTCATTCTTGGTAACATTTCAACCACCAAGGATACTCCTAGATTTAAGTCACTTGCCACAGCAGCTTTGAAACAGAGAGGAATACCCAGGTGGACAACCATTCAAGATACCAAAGGCCCCCCAGCTCTCTCCAAAGTCACTGGAGCTGCAACTACTTGGTAGAAAACATACCAAGACATTGGTGGGATTCTTCTCCTCTAGGAAAGTGAGCAGTTTATAAAATGCAAGCACTGTTGTTAATCCTATAGCTAGAAGCATGACAGCTCCCTACCTTGAGATCCATATTAAAAGATTCCTGTTGTGATCATGACACTTGAGACAGATGAGCTTTGTTGCCCTTGGAGCCCCTGTGGATAACTTGGGCTCAGGGGCTGGCTTTAGAAAGATCACGGATAGAAAAAAGAAAAAAGCATTGAAAATTTTTGCATCTGATGAGGGCAAATATCAGTGATTTCACTGGGTTCATCAGGTTTCCAGGCCTTGACTGCATGCTTAAGTAGATACTTGCATTGACTTCAGGTCACTTTTGTACTGTACAAAGTATAACTTCTCTGCTGCATATACCAAAATAAACCATACATATTTCAGAAGCATCATAAAAGAGTATTCAGATGCCTATGGGAAAAAAAAGTTAGAAATATCAAGTAAATACCTAAGACTTGCACGTATTTCATGACATTAGCAACTGCTGCTTTAAAAACTAGTCGATTTATAATGTAGTCAATAACTTACATGCCAGATTGGTCCAAGCTGACTCCATTACTAAATCATTATTACTAATGTCTTTCCTAAACTACGAAGTGAATGGCAATGAAAAGAGTAATATCCGTTTAACCCTGCAAGGAATATTCATGTCTATTATGGCTTTGAAGTATAGTTGGGTCAGATATTTATTTCCAGAAACTTCTATTTGAAATAGTTTGGGTACTTCATTTATTTTTTAAAAAATTAGTTTTATATGCTTATTAACTTAAGGCTACACGGTCACCTTTTCCAGAAAAAAAAAAAAATCCAAAACTTATTATTATTCTTTCAAGGCATACTGGTCAACATACATATTCTCTCATATATATATATTGATCATATAGCACATGAAATGAATCGTTATCTAAAAAAAATGAAGTAGCTTTTTCCTTTTTTTTCCATAGGCTTTGAACAGTTAAATGCTTAGAAGTACTTTTAAAGAAGTGCAAGAACTTATGAAATGTACTGTGAAATAAACACGTTCATTCCTTGATAAATAACAGGTCTGTGACTTCGAATAGATGGCAATTCAGAATCAGATCACACATCCAAACACATCTCATCACAATTTTTTTTTTCTCAAGTACATCCTGAAAGTATATCATTTCCCAGAGAGAAGGAAATGGAACTGCGGAATGATCGTTCCCTCCCCGATCCTGTCTTTTCATTGCCAAGGAAGGACTCAAACAACACTCACAGATTTAAGATATCTGAGGAGTCTTCCCCTAATAGCATTATCAGCCATATGCTGACCTCTGCACCAGGGTGATTTTCTTCTCCAGCTTTCAAACATAAGTACCTAAGTAAAGTCCACCTGACTTAAAAATTAGCACTTGAGTATCCAAGCTCTATGACTCTGAGGACAAAGATTTAGCAGATAAGAAAAATAAACCATCTTACTACTACAGGCAATGTTTCAGACTGAGAAATGATTGGTAAGTTATGTTCAATTTGTTGTCTCTGTTATCAGAAAAGCCAAACCTTGCAGTTGCCTCTCATGTCCTTCAAAAAACCTACATAGACTAAAACTAAATAGTGATAAATAAAAGTCATATTTACATTTGAAAAATAACCACTATTTTGAAACAGCAACAAAAGAAGTTTATTACTTGCATTTCAGAACACTAAGAACACAGAGACATTGCAAACTAATAGGAACCCAGGCTCCCTTATGCTGGCCATAAGATTTTTCCTCCTTTTCAAACTGCATGCTGTAGAATTTATATGCATTTTTATTTCATTTCAGACACTTTGCATTCAATATTCCTAAGTGGTACAAGGTACTGTTGGTCAGCTTCATGCATATATTAATCAATAATCCTAGACAGTCTAACTCAGAGTATTTTAAAGGTTATATTCTGGACCCCTTAAAATATTTCCAGATATCAAAATATGCATGACTTCCAGGATGAATGAACTCATCACTAAAAATTCTTTCACACTGTGAATGGCTGTAAAAATGTTTATTTCAGTTTATTTAATAATCCTGTGTTTGTAGATGAAGGGAAAATTATATTTGTTTAGATGTATTTTTCCTACCCATTCACTGTTCTCTTTGTAGTAATAAAACCTATCACTACTTCAAACCAGATATATGAAGTGTACTAGACGAAGTTACAGGTGAAAGAAAACAAAATCAAAACTATTTCATTATATACTGAAAAGATAAATTACAGGTGAATTAAAACTGTCAGACTAGGCTTTACCTTTCATTGGAATAGCTGTATTCAGAAATTTGTATTTTGCTGCACTTTGGTTTGTCTTGCAGTCTGCAGACGTCAAATACCTTCAGATAAATAATGTAGTCAATTTAATGAAACACTTGTACTTAATTAGAAGGATTTAACTGAGACACAGAAGAAGATTTGTCTTGGAAGACAGGCACATTTTAAAAATAGTCTAGGCTCAACTCTAATGAATCAAATAATAAAAATTCAGCACAATACAGTAATAAGTCTGTGCTATTTCATCTTTCTCTCTTGCATTATTCTCTAGTGAGCAACACTGGAAGTCTCCCTTGAAAATACCAGGACCTAAAGTATATCCATTAGGAAGCTATTGCTTTTGTGCACAATAAGCAGGTTTTTTTGAAAAATAGAATAAGCTATTTCACTTGAACTGCTTTATTCTCACATGCCTTTTCCTTAATAAATTAACCCCCCCACACACATGATTTCTACCCATTACTGTTGGGGTTTTAGAAAAATGATGGTACTAGTAATACCAGCTTCCATACTCTTAATTTCTGCTAATTCTTGTCTTTACCTCTTTTCTCCAGTTCCAACACAACTGTGAAGCATTTTAAAAAAGTACCCATCCCGCATTCATTGACCTGTATGTTACAAATTTGTCCGCAGTGGTTTATATTTGGGGGTTGGAAAGACCAGAATGTTGAATGAGCTCATTTCTATCTCTCTGCATGTATAAAGCCCAAAACAAAAGAGGGTTGTAATCTGCTGCGGACTTTTGGATCAGCAGTGGTAATAAAATACTGATCATCTGTATTGATTATGAAGGGTTAGAAAGACACTATTCTTCTCTCCAGGATTTTTGCAATACAGGTATACACTGGGAACTGCTGCTCAAAGAAAATAAAAGAGGAAAAGGATATGATCACTGGAAAAAGGATTTTTTCAAAATAAATTGATAAGATTTTAAAACAATATTGAGACTATTGCATTGACAATTATTGTAATGAGATAATAATGTTTTGTAGGAACAAAAGTGTCAGAGTCAACAAATTATAGGCAAGCATGAAATAGATACATAGTCCAGAAGTCAAAAATATATCCATAGGATGCATGACAAGCTACATGTAACACAACACTCCAACCCTTTAGACCTTTACCTGAAAAGGTAAAAGACGCAACAGGTAGGCCACAGGACAAATACAGAAGAGATCATATCTGGGATCCATGCTATAGCAGGAAACAGAAGATTCCTGTCTGATCTTGGGAGTCAGATATCCAGTCTGCAGACAGAAATGATAAAACAGGAAACCACAGGAAAACACTCCTTCCTGAAAAGGGCTCTGACTCTTAGTGTAATTCTGACCTGGACAAATTGTAGCTGTCCCCATTGCTCCTCAGAAGTAAAACCTTCCAACTGCTTCCCACATTCTTCCCAGAAATCATATGATGCATTAGAAGAAAAATAAACATGACAAGTCAAAGGAATCATGTAAGATTTGATCTGGAGATGACCAAAAGGGGACTAATGCCTTAGATACATAATATAGAAAATACAAAGACAAAAATTTTGCTTATTTCCCTTTTAGGAGCAAGAGCAAATCAAAATACCCAGAGCCTCTGATTCAGAGCAGCAGGCCAACCACTCTGGGAGGAAATGCGCAGCACACTTGTTACAAGATAGAAAAGATGTAAGAAATGAAGTCTGGCATAACTGGCAGAGTCACAAGGGGAATGAATCTTAGTTAATCATGTCAATAAGTAAGGGGAGCTATTACTGGAGACTTTGAAAATGAAGGACAAGGAATCTGACTTGAGTGAACCTGAAGAACGGAAACCAATGAAGGAAGCAATAAGCCACACAAGCAGCTGAAAGCCTGAAGCATGTGCGGCAAGAGGCATCAAGACTGGACAGATGAAATCACAATATATGCAATGACTATGGCACAGCCTACAGTTTGGAAGGCAGCCAGAAAAGAGAGGCCATGTGTGGCAACTCAACCATTTGACATCATGTGTCAATATTTTTTGATATAGCCCAGAGGCCAGGACCTCTGAGCAAGTAGCAGCCAAGGATGACACTCAAGTAACAGAGCCAAAGTGATGCGGTAGGATGATGAGTTAATCCCTTGCAATCAAGAAGGGAGGTAGCACAGGAGTCAGGGCTAGCAAGCCTTAGGAGCACTATTTTAGCTACAAATAGATAGTTAGATTCCCACAAACATTTGGCAGAGAGGTGGGCTGAAGCTGGAGTTGGGCCAAAAAGAAAAGCGGTCTACAGTAGAGTTAAATCACTGCATTACCAATAAAAAGACAGTAATCCTATGATAAAGCATACAGAAGCAAAGATCAACAAATAGTTCTTACAGAATTCCCCAGAAAAGATGGAACCAGCACTGGAAAAAGAAAAATCCTCCAAAGCAAGTGCTTAAAAGGCGCTTAGGAAAAGAAAACTAGGATAAGGCAGTTGCTCTTCACTTCCCTCTGGCTAAGATTTCACGAAAATGAAGAATTTTCTCTGGCTCTGAATTCTACTGCAAAGGAAAAGTAGTTCAATTGTGGAAGATCAGTCAATCAATACAGTAACCCTGTAGGTCTATTATTTAAGTTCTGTTTTTCATGTTTCTCTGCATTCTTAGTATATTGTGGACTTTTAGAGTGACCATATTCACCAGTATAACTAAAAACTACTGGGGCAGGAGAACATGGCAGAGATCAGGGATAGTTGGAGCTTTTTGCATTAGGGAGATATAGGAGGCAGCATGGTAAATGGATAAATACCCCGCAATTTATCAAACAGTGAAAGAGCTAAAAAGGCTCCACAATAATTTGTCAACTTTTCAAGTGAAGATTTGAGAACCCTTGAATAGGTCATGACTATTTGACAATGATGTTACTCTATAGTAGTAAAACAAAGAAAACCAAGTAACCCTACATCTCCAAGAATCTCTACATCTGAACATTTATTTGCTGTTCTTCTAAACAAAAAAACAACAACAAAGCCAGTCCCTACCAGCTTGAAGTGCATGTAAAAAGAACAGGCACAAAATGACCACATTAAAAAAGCTTTCTCTATTCAAGATTTTAGTTCTAGAACGAAAAATCAATCTTAACACTAAATTTTTCCTGTGGGTTTCAATATTTTATCAGATTAAAAGTGGTATGAAAAAAATTTACAAGACACGAAGTAACAGTTATAGGAAGGGCTTGCAATAACAATTAAGAGAAAGACCTCTTTTTTTTTCTTACAAAGGAAAACAGCTTGACTCCCATCCAAAAAACCGTTTTTTATATTACATTTACAAACGCTAATGAACAGAAGCAGGACAACTTTACAGCCGACATTACTTGAGAATCTCTGTTCAGGTAAACCACATGAAAATTAACCCTCCCCAAATATATCATGTTTAATGCATCCATTTATGTATCGTATTAAACAAGCATGCACAGATCTCAGAGTTTGTGTTTATACCATATCTCAGCTTCAGAAAAAGTCAGGGCAAAGAAAGTGCTCAGAGCCAACAGAATTGGGTTTGACTGCTCACCACATGTTGGCAAACATAAAGCTATCTATCCTGTAGGAGTCAGAGAACAATTAAGTGTCCAGATGCCCATTCAATTCCTATGCTCTGGCAAGCCTGATCACTCCCACTGTTTGCTACACATATTTCCACAGAGCCCTGGGCTAGGACGAACAACTTGCATCAAGACAGGTCACTGAGCAAAGGGCAACTACTTCGTCATTGGCAATTACATCTGAATTTGAACTTGTAATCTCAAGGTGAAAAATTTCATATCCTGTCACCAATGCATTAAAATAATTAATTTCTTCAAACACAGGCAAGCTAATGTAAATAGCAATGGCTGGGGAAACAAAAAAAGTTGTGAATAAAGCAGTCTACATAGTCAGTGCCACAAGATTTCTGACGCACTGCATTGTATCTTTCAGTGTTCTGTTCCTGTCATTAATATTCTTGTGATATCTCTTGCTCTCACCTTAAGGTTAACTGATGATGTATGCATCCCCTCTTCTTCAGCTTGAAAGACTACAGAGGAAATATGCCTCACGTATTTTGCTAATTATTACAAAGTACAATCCTGCCCAATTAAAGTGAGTTTTTCAAATTGTTGTACAGCTTAATTAGTGGCAATTTAATTCTCTGTCACTCGTTTCATCCTTAAAAAGTGACAAATCCATATATTTTTCTAAATTTTTATTTTCTGCAATTAATTTTAATCAAGCAGTGTTCCTCATTAGAAGATGTTTTATGTAATTAAATTCCCCAAAACTGTGCGAACATGACATATATTTGTATACATATACATGTTACTGTCCTTTTTTTCTACCACATTACATATAGTATTACAACAGGATGTTACCTTTTAATTTTAGTGTTTTCATGGCATTTTTCTGGAGTGTAACTTCACATAGCCATTTAACACTGCTGTGTGGCATTTACTAACAGAATCTATTTAGAAGCTTAAAAACCCAGTATTTCTTAGACTGGATTGCAAGCTCCTCTTATAGCAACTCTACCAATACCGCAATAAAGACTACTGCCTTTAGATGTTACCACAGCCATAGCAATTACAAGAACATTTATATGTCTGCTGCGAGAAAGTATGGACAGAGAACATGGAATCTTTATTTTTATTTTGAAGTCCTACAGAGCCATCTTGACCATGCAGAAGAATTTAGTATAAATTACTTTTTGAAATAAAAATTTAATGGCAGCTTGTCAGCTAAACAAAACTTAAGAATAACGGCATGATATAATACTATGCTGAATTAAGTTACTCTTTTCTGTCATTAGAACCTCAGAATGTTTTATAGAACAGTCATACCTATTCTATTATTTTATAATACAAGATCATTAAACACTTTCCTAGCTAAACAGAAAAACTACATTCCTTGAGATATCTATAGGAGTAACTAAGAAAATAGAGTATCACTGCTTATAATTCTAACTCCCCCAAAAACAAACACCATGACAGTATAAGTTATACCTATATACATTAAATTTATTTTCTATGTGTAAAATACTGCAATTAGTCTCTTTATTCCTAACTGATTTTAAAATTTGGAAAATTATTTATTTTAGCTAAATTGGGACAACATTCATAAGAGGACCAGTAAATTTCCACCAGTAGAGTCAATGATGATTCATAGGATATGTGAAAAAAATTTCCCTCCACTTGTACACATTAAACAGCACCACAGTGTGCACAAAAGGTAGTCACTGCAAAAGGCAGCATAATCCCAAGACAGGCTGTGTTGAAAAGTGTCTGAATATCTAACATTCCCTTGTCCAGAAGTGATCTGGATCTGTCTGCATTTACTAGATTTTTACACAAGAGTTTTTCTTAGGCTGCAGTATTTTTAACGTGGCTTCCTAAGTATCATACTGTCTGTCTGTCTGCTAACCCCCAAGAGTTAGACCGCCTCTGAGAGGACATTAGTTTTGTTTAAGCAAAAGGGAAAGTTCAGCTATTGTGCAGCTGGCTGGGTAAGGGGTAGGTCAGGCAGCAGGCACACACTAGCACACAGACAGCCCCAGGCCAGCCCCCACCAGCGCTGCTTCTTGCCCAGTGGCCATTAGGGATCAAGTTGGGACCTGGAGTTGCTGGGGCAGAGAGGAGGTAAAGCAGGCTTCCACTGTCCACAAAGCAACTTCTTAACACTCTGATGTGATGTTAGGGGAGGTTGTTTTAATGCTGTTTTTAACTGCATATAGTATTGAATGAACCGGAATAAATGGATGTAGAAAGCAGGGCAGTCAGCCTCAAAATACACTCACCGTGGCCTTCCGTTACTGTGGGCAGTACTGCTGTTCTGCTCTCCCAACCACATTTCCCATCACGTGTCAACAAGGCAGAGAAGGGTTATCACGGCTTAAAGTGGCACACTGTGCTTTATATTATTAAGCACCTTATCTTGATATGCACACATTCCCTCTACTAGCACAATGGTCAAAAAGACTTAAGTAATCAGCCAGGCACCATACAGCTCAAAGGAGCTTGTTTCCCATGCAGAAAAATGCCTGAATCCAAAGTAATAAATTTTTAGGTTGTTTCTTCCCTAGTTCCTAATTTTACACACTTTCATGGCCTTATCCTGTTCCTTTTGAAGAAGCATTCATCCCAAGGGGAAAAGCAAGCTCAAAGACCTCTGTAAAAAGACTATCAAAAGACTAACTCATGTTAGCAACCTTAAAGCAACAATTTCTGCAATTTCTGTAGACAGCAAACTCAAGTAGGCTGGAGAAGAAAAGAATTCAAATATTTATCTCATCACTCATTCCAGCACCTATGAAGTTCATAAAACATTAACCACGGATAACAAACTGTTTTCACTAAATGTAACGAAAAGCAAATCACAAATGCGTGCATGTATGCGCACATGCACACACACACACAAACAAGCATTCAGCGCAGAAAGTAACATGGTGTTTTTTCAGAATGAGATGCTGCCAAACAAACATCAGCTCAATATCACAGCCTGAATAGATCCTGAATGCAGTAAAAAAACTGCAGCCTCGAAAAAATGTTCATTATAGTGCATGCGGCACAGTTTCAAAACAAAAACACTTTTTGTTGTCAATAGCAGTCTGCACTGACATCAGCTAGAGAAGCAATAAGAAATAAAATGGAAGTTTTGAATTTCATAAGAACACTGGAGAATATTCGGACATTGCAGAAAACAAGTAATCTGCATTCACTAAATATCAAAATATTAATTCATTTGGTACTGTAAACCTGGGAGAAATGTTTTCTGTGAACTTTTAAAACAAATGGACGCCAGCAGAGAATTTGCCAAGCAAATTCTAAATAACCGCTCTTCAGAACTGACACTAATGAATTTCCACAATTACTGTGGAAACATCGCCCTTCTTTTTTTTTGTAAACAGCATTTTGTATGCTGCAGAACTAATTCAGTTTGCAAGAAAATACTTATCTGAAAGTGTTTTTTTAATTATGTCGTCTACTGCTCATGTCTTTATTTTCTGCCATGAAAATATTCCTAGATATTTCACATCATGCATGAAACAAACAGGTTTAAAATACATTCCAAGAATACATCCCTTATTGTGCTTATTCATCTTTTTGCAATTTCCTTCCATTTCCATAATTTAGGCTGCTCTAATCTATGCCATCTGCCAACAGCCAAAGGTAACTATCCCAGCTATCATACAGCTACCTAATTCTCCAAACACTGTCACACTAGGGACACCATGCATTGATGGGCCAACTAAACTGGCCCAGCGGGGTAACGGAAAGCCAGATTAGCACAGGCAGTTACATAGTTCAACGCAGCTGACTCATGAGTTGTTATACTGGAAATACAGGTAAATTTGTCTAATTTGCTACAGAACCGAGAGTATTTGCTTGGGAAATGCTGGTTAACAGAGCTAAATTCATTTTCTACCCTCAGTGATTTTGTGGCAAATCCCAACTTCATGAGAGTATCTATCAGTAACATGACAAAGGAATGTCGCAAGTTTTTGTTGTTGTGGTTGTCAGCTTTTGTTTTCCTTTTTTTTTTTTTTTTTTTTTAACCTCCCCCTTTTAAGGGTAAGAGAAGGGGTTCACAACTAGCTAGCATCTGCTAAATCCTAAAGCTTGGGACTTCTCATCCCCCATCCACCCCTTCTCTCTTTTGGGCTTCTGTTGAAAGAAGTTTAAGCTAGCTAACCAAGATAGTTTCCTCCTTGCAATACTGCTGCAAGTCAACAGCCCCCCAAAAACCTGCTAAAATCAGTGTCTTAAGCAGTTCATTGGCAACACAAACTTGCCAAGTCTTGGCAAGCAGAGACTAATGAGAGTCTATGCTATGCACTTGCCTTTAACACTGATCATGGCCTGCAGAAATGGGTGCTGTTTGCTGTCTTTGTCCTTCCTTTCCGTGTGTTCCTCTCTTTGGGTTTTTAAGCGAGCAAGACTGTTCTCCAAACAGCAGCAGCAAGTCACTCTACCCCTTGATGGGTAATTTTTATCCTTTCCTCCAAAAAGCATCAGTTAATGTCTGTAATAACTAAACACAGGGATTTTCATTATATGATACAGAAGTAACTAAATGTCAGTATCACAAAAGATTTAAGTGTATTTTTTCCTTCTTTAAACAAAAGGTTACAAAGGTTTTTTCCCTAGCAGTGATTGCTTATTGTACGACCAAGGAGACTGAGGTCTCAGTACTCTGACACTTGTTTAACAACCAAACCTTGCAGAGCTATAAAATAGTGTTAAACACCTTGCCCTTTTGGATCCTATTTTTTCCATTTAAATTCAACACAACATAATGCAACCTAGTTCCAAAGGTGAAGTCTTTGAAGTCATGAAGAATGGGTACTGAATGAACTTACCAGAAAATCATTACAACTCTTTGCCTTCCATTGTACAAAAACAAAGTCTTCTAAGATCCCAAACTACAGGGCTATAACCAGCACAACGGTAAACTCAGCTCAGGAGTATTAAAATTCACGTAGCAGCTCAGGAAAGCATGCTCTTGGATGCAATTATTTTACACACGTGCAAACTTGTATTAAAGCTGAGAAAGAAAAAGCATTTCCATATTCTAGAAAACACCAAATTCTGTTTTGGCGCCAGTGTGAAATGAAAGTCAGAAATTTCAAATTATCCACAGAAGGGGGGAAAAAACCATCTGGAGAACTCTTCTACAGTTGCCAGCTCTGAAAACCACAAGTTGGCAGTAGTCTAATGGACAGATTGCTAAGGATGGGAAAGACAGGTAAATATGCCAGACAGTTTCCTGTCTCTTAAGGCAGGGAGACAGGAGAGAACATTACCCCATACTGTCAGACCTGTACCAACATCTAACACTCTGAGGAACATGACAATTTTGAAGAATTACAAAAGTCCAGCTAAAAAAAAAAAAAAAAAAAACTATCAGAATTCACCAATCAGGTCTAGACAAATTATTCTAAACCTGAGATAATGCTAAAGTGTGATAGAGAGTAAAATATGTTATTCTAGTGCTAACAGGGTCTTTTTAAACTAAGATTCGAGCCAAGCATTAGTGCACTTTGTTTCTTCTCTTTTAGAAGAAGAGGGCAAAGTAGCTCCATTATTTGTGTTTAACCACTCCTTTAAACACACACATTCTATTTATAATTCCCATGCTTAAATATAGTGCACTGATTTCAAGTAACACAGGATAACAACTGAAAGTTTATTTTTGAAAAATCAATAGAGCCTATAAACTCACCATCAGAGTACCTCTTAAACACAGTTTTGCTGAATGATAGTGAACAAGACTTCCAGTTTGTTTGTATCCATCATGGCCCTTCCAGTGCTCTCCAGTTACAGCATAGCTAAGAGCTCAGCAGAGCAAAGAGCAAGTCCCCAGGGGGGCACACAAAGATAGGGAGAAGGAGAAAGGACAAAATCCTAACCAGGGGGAATTTATAACATCATGTTTCTAGTCAGCTGATGCCATCTGCATCTCTCTCCTCTTTGACTCCCTCCCTTCTACAGTATTTCATCATCCAGTCTTTTCAGGGAGGGTCTTTCCTCTCAGCTGTACCATCACAACAGTGATGTTTGTCATCTCACCTTTGCGAGAACAACAATAGATATGGTTCCCTATTCCCATGAAGTGATTTTGAAGATGCTGCGGCTTCTGGAGTTCTTATTTGTATTTCGGATGCTATTGCCCCGAAAGGGAGCAGATAACAACATAAACAAAACCTGAGTTTTCTGCTGCACAGAACAGCTCCAACTTGTCTCTAGCTGCCAACAGGAGCAGCAGGCCTCTGCTTAGCCCAGGTCCTTCACTCAGGACCTTTCTCGTCAAGGGTTCCCAGATTCCCTCAGTACTGCTTGAGGCAGGTGTGTGAAGGCACTGGGCACCACTTTCTCTTGAAAAGGGAGAAAGCAGGCTCAGCTTTCAGATGACCCCATACATAGTTCTGCTAGGCCCTCTCTGAACACACAGTCATCCTTTTTCTCCACCAGTACCATTTTTAGCTGCTAATGCCTTTTTCCTTAGTAAGAATAATTCCCTCACTGCTTAAAAGGCGCAGGACAGTTTCTTATTCTCATGCTTCACATACATTATGACTCACTGGCATCCCCATGGGCTCATTCTGGTAAAAAGTGTATACAATCTGATCCATGCTGTTCAACATGTAATGCACACCGATAACACTGACATCCTGAATGCGCTACATACTAAAAGAAATACGCATAACTAATGGTGGGGCAGGGGGAGAAAGCCCCAACTAAGATCACTTTTGTAAACATAAATTCTGTCACCACTCTTTTCAAGAGATCTTGATGATTGTTATAGCTTTGAATAATTTTTTAAACAGCCTCACTGTTCACTTGGCCTGCTCTCCAAATAAGAACCAGACGTACTGAAGTGAAAACAAACAACAAATAAATCTAAACACTATATGTTCCATATCTCAATTGAAAACATCAGCTGCAATAAGCCTGTTTCACAATTCAATCATTAATTTAACAATGATATGATCAATTTTGGTCTTAGTTAAATATCCTCATATATCCACACATCATCATCTCTGAAGAGCATCACAGGCTGTCTGCGTATGGAGATCATGAAACAGGAGCCCATCTGAATGCTGGGCATGTAAAAGCATTACTGATCTTCCATCACCATAATAGCATATAAATGCTTCCCATTATCAGAGTAAAAGATGTTTGTAACTAAACCAAGGTGAGGCTGTATGTGGTGAAGTAGGAAAATGAAGACACTGGGTACCCTACAGGTCCACTTCATAACTCTGCACATCCAGCACGACAGCACCCCTCTCACAGATGGGCTGGCTCCTCCTGAGGGGTGATGGAGGACACTAAATTCCCTTTAGGTCCATCCAATTTAATTGGGAAGATGAATTTTACACCACAAGATCACCAACTACTTGCTCTTTTAACAGAGAGGCTCCACACCAAACCAGTGCTTCAATACGTCCTCTCTGCTCCTTGCTCCTCAGCCCTCCTGAAGCAGCATGGTTCTCCTGCACGACTTCTGGCTCCCCCACCACCATGTGCAGCTACAGCAGGAACTGCCCCTCGCGAAGCCCCTATGCCAAGGCGCAGCCCACACGGCACTCAAGGTCACAGTGGACAGAACAGGGGGAGCCAAGACTAAAGATCACACGCGGGGAATGCCGATTCCCTACATTACGAGAAGTGAAGTTACACCAAAAAGGTGGGCCCCGCTGTGGGCAGAGGGGTAATTTAAAGAATGAGTCCAGTTCCACAGCTTGCTTCTCTCAAACTGTAAGATTATTGGACTTAACATTCAATGTATTCTTCTGAAAAGAATACTGTTGTCAAGTGATCGTAATTCATATTTCAATAGGTATGGATAAATATTAATAAAGGGGTTGAAAAAACAAAGACAGAACTACTGCTAGTGTCAGTTTTCAACCTGAGAAATATTGATAGTTATGACAATCTGTGACTGAGCGAAAGGGTCAAATAACTTCCTAGCAAAGAGTTTTGTTACTTCTCAGCGAGGTGAGCTACAATTGGAGGAAGGAAATGCTTAGGCATGACATTTCACGAGTTAGAAGTTGTTCCTGTAAGGCAGAAGAACAGTACAATTCAAAACAAAGAAAAGCACGTACAATTACAGGTCAAAAAGTTGAAAACATTAAGGGCAAACATTAAGGGAAAAACTGAAAACATTAACAAAATACCAAAAACAACTAGGACAATCCTACATACATAGAGAGCAAAAGGAGAAAAACTAATGTAGTTGAAATATGGCTGGGCATTAAAACAGTAGGCTAAAGGGACTTTACTGAGTACTGAAATAGTCTTTTTTTTCTTTTAGGAAGTAAGTATGCAGTACTAAGTTGAAAAAGGAGAAACAAAAGACATTTGCCATCTTTTTGAAAAGCATTCACACTTAATGACTATTCTTTGGAAAGCCAGGGGGCTAGGTAATAAAAATCAGGGGTTCTTTAAACAAGACTATTTTAATTGTTCTCAAAATACCAATGCTACATTCATTTATTAAAAAGATTTATCAGTGCAGAGTTTCACCATCAGACTATTTAAGGACTACAGGGCATATATTGAAGGTTTCGGGAAGAGCGGAATGAAAATAAATACAAAATAGTTCAGGCCTACTAATAGAAAAAGGTTTAACTGTGAGATGTTGACATATATTAAGGAGAGTGCAGATCCTCCTGCTGTCTGACACAGTAACAATTTTTTATATCTGGTATAAAGGCTAAGTGATTCACACACACACATCCCTACTTATTACTGTTTCCTTTAATTCTCCAAAATAGTCTTCTGGTATTTCCAAACAGGCGAGTCAATGAGGCTCTCTTTCCATTTCCTTCTCTCATTTAGCTCCCCAGTTTAGCTCAAGTAACTCATCTAACAATGTTCCAGTAAATATCAGCTGAGACACTCAAAACTAAAATGACCACTTGGAAATACACTGAGGTAAGTCATGCTATGTGGAAAACAAAACAATATCAAACAGAGACAGTCTAGACTTCAGACTAGACTAAGGCTCTTTTTGAAGAAAACATGCAAACAAAGCAAAGGACATCTCAGTTTTTACCAGCTTACAGCTTGCCATAAATATGGATCTACTAATATGGTACAACTGTGCAAAACTGTAAGAAATCCTTACAATTACAGATGTCAAGAACATGCAGATTTCCTCAAGGGCTAGGCCGTATATCCAGAAGAGGGACTAACCAATTTAAATGTTTGCAAAACTTGAAAGGTAAAGTTTACGAAAGTAAGATTATATAAAAGTACACTACTGACACAACGGTTTCCAAAAAGATTTTAAAAAAACAGTAAAGAAACATTTGGCCTTTTACGCAAATACTATAATGTCCATACTGCCACTGAGAGTATGGCGTTATTAAAAGAACCAGGTACGGAAACAAATCTGCATCTAAATAAGTGTTTTTCTTTTGATTAAACTACAGAGCTACGAGTACCGTACATAAACCTGTTAGCTTAAATGATATTATTTAAATTTACAGTGGCCCTGTGAACAAGAAAGATGGCCTGTTCTCACATGAAAATACAACACAGAAGAGGCTGCAATGGTTCCTTAAGTCCAGGATCTTATTGCTAACAGCAGCTGACACCAGATGCTTCGGAAGAGAATAACAGACAGGACAGATGCAGACTTATGTTTACAACGGTAAATCTTCCCAGACCCTGGTGACTAGTCATTTGGTCTTCAGCTATAGTCAACAGACTGAGCATCGTCTTCAGCAGCCACCAGTGGTTGTAGTCTACAGGAATTCCTCCTGTTTGTTTTCAACATTTATATTTTCGGTCTTCACATTTGTTTCAAAATTTGCTTATTTGAACCATGGTGACTTCCACAATTTGGTTATTAGAACAGCCAGTGAAACAGCAGAGGTGAAGAAGGAAAGACGTATTTGGGCGCACAGGACCTTTTTCAGACTATTTTGTTTTTAATAACTATCTCTTGGTCTAATAAAGGTCATCCTCTCTTCCTAGAAACCCTAAATTCTTTTTTCCTTAGACAATCTTGGCTACACTACTAACACAATTTGATTATGGACTCTATGAAAGAGAATATACTTTTGTTTGTTTTCTCATTTGCTCTTTTTCAACAACGTGCTTCCTCCTATTTAACTGTGTACCCTGACTCACAACACTAATGTGAAATGATGAATATTGAATGCTATATTCACATTCTTTATACTACGCAGGATATATTAAAAAAAAAAAACCTCTATTCGAACTTCGCCATCATAGTTGTTTCTTTTCTAAGCTGAAGAGCATTAATCCATTTAGTCTCCTAAAATGGAAAGTATTCCATACCTTTGATCAACACTGCCCCTTTCCTGTACATTTACTACTGCTAGAATATTTTAAAGATTGGGTAAGTGTAGCATTAGAGAAGTGCATTTAGTATTGGCAAGTGGCTGAGGTACATATTTATACATTAGTACAAATCATGTTCTCTGATTTGTTCTCTATCGCTTTCCCAATAAATTCTCAACATCTTTTTAGATTTTTGACCACCGAGTACACCGAAGCAATTTCTAAGACATTATCTTAAGTCCTTCTTTATCAGCAACAGCTAACTTACAGCCTGTCACTATCTTAAAGGTTAAGGATTTTTCCTCTTCACCACGTACATTACTTGGAACTTACCAATATTTAATTTCATCTCCATTTAATTACTAAAACACAAGTCCCTCAGCAGTTTTCGTATTTGCTTTAGACTTGCAGGACTCTTTCTCCATAACGAAAAGCTGACAAAGTATTGTAACCTTATGCCTTCAGTGCAGGAAATTCTCTTGATTTCTTCAGACACACACTGATGAAAAATATGTAATTTAGCTGTGCTGCAATCACATTACCCTCCAGGAATGCCTCCTCTTTATCCTAATTATCAGCTTTGTTGACTCCCTGGCAGACTTGTTTCTTGCTTATCATGTATTCAAAAGTGGTTTTATTATTAGCTGTTATGCACTTAGGAGGTTGGTCTTGAAAATCTTTTTTGGCCTTTGTTACTGTGGTTTTGCAGTTAAAATGTCAGAGTTTAAGTTATTTTTTATTTTCTTCAGCAGACATGACTTTCAATTTTTGAAGGCTGTCTTTTTATTTGTAATAGATCTTTGATTCTGCTTTTTAATGCCTTTTTTTGATCTTTACAAATTTTTTCTTTTAATTGGTGAGATACATTTACTTGGGTCTCCACCTTTCAATATTCTTCATACTCTTCATCCTGCCTCCAAGGATTTTACCCTTTCAGCTATTCCTTTTTTTTTTTTTAATTAAAATCATTTTTGTAACTCAAAAACTGGACTAAAAAGACAAGAAGTAACTCGAAGGAGGTACAGCAGTGTGCCACCAACTCCTTGGCTGAAATTGCTATGCAAACAAGAAAAGCTCTTCTGCATTCAGCAGCCATCATTATTCTGTTTCAGCACAGTAATACATAAGATCCAGTCTAAAAAAATTCAGGAACACTTCTCAGTTGATGATGTAACTGCAAAGACAAAACTTGCTTAGTCTTGCTGCTCAATGCAAGTTAAACATAATTCTCTGCTCATACCGGTCCAACAACTCTAAGATTATATACAGACTTGACTTAATGTAAAGTGTTTCAGACTACTGAAAATTTCAAGCACCAATATTTTTTTCAAAAATATTTTATGTTGTGTTTTACTACATCTACAGCTAAGTTTGGTAAGTCACTCCCTCAAAAGCCCAGAAAAACTTAGTAAGCTACTGGAAAACTGAAAATCATTATGGGGAAAACAACAAACATAAATATGCCAAACATATATATGTTTGGTAGTGTTTTTTGGAACCATGTACTACTCTTTTTATTTTATCAAGTCCACATAAGCTCTATTTCTAAATCTCACATTTACATCAAAACTTTTAGCTCATTCACCTTTCTTACTCCTGCTCCTCCAGTAATCTCCAAGACTAGTAGCTTTGTCCCAGAAACTCCATCCAGATACTGGCCTGGCATAAATAGTCCAAATAGTTCTCTTAAATCATAAGAGACAGAGCTGCCAAAGGATAGTTCCTTGGACATTCTCAGTGGAAACCTACCTTCCCCCCCCTCCACTTTTCTGCCAACAAAAGATAAGTCACATAAATTAGAAGAATTCAATATACAAAGGCAGCTAATTAAGCAAGAAATAACAAAACCAACAGAAAACAAGCATACGCAATCTAAATCCAAGGAATCCATTTTAACTTTCTTCAGAAACCTGTGATTGCAGTACATATCCTAGACACTTTATGCATTTGTTTTTCAGGATGAATTGCTGCAATTCAGCCTCCTATAGATGATCATTTACATTTTGAGAAAATTGGTTATAGGCATTTTATATATATATATATATATATATATATATATATATATGCAAGAAAGCTGCTTGAGCTAAAAAGCTGGAGTTCAATAAAGGAAAGAAAAACAGTATAGACTGCTCGTCAATGTTACAGTACTGTAAGTGCAAGGTATCACTGAAACATCTTTTAAAATTGTTTTATATAAAGTAAAACTACTATATAAAAACTTTTATGTAAAAAACTTTTATATAAAAGTAACTACTAACACCAAAATAATTAGGTCTAAAAGCTCCTTCTAATAATGCTTTGAATCATGCGAACATTTTTCACAACTAGGTGCTGTGCAGAGGATTGTACAGTCATGTGCAGAAGATTGTATCATACTGGAAGCGATCAGGAATGGATGGATTTGTAAGAAACAATGATCCTGCTTTTATGTGAAGGATGTTATCATATTTTTCAAGTACTTTTCAGAATGCAGCAGCAGGAATCTTCCACTGTCGTAAATATTTTATTGATTTGTTTTTTGTTAATAATTTCAAAAAGCACAAAACAAAACAAAAATAGACAGAGGGTAACATGGACATACCAATACTGAAAAGCTCCTACTAACTAAGAAAGCCAAACTTTATTGAACACTACACCTCTGCCAGCAGCTCACTACAAGTTCAGATAGTGCTATGCCTACAGAGATGCCCCTTAATTTAATGGTCTTGTAACAGCATGTAGCATAGTAGCACACGAGGATCCAGTGGCAAGAGTTTTGCCACTTCTATCCTTAGATGTGCGATCCAAAAGAATCAATTATTCATCTGAATCAAAGGCACCTGAATCTCAGCCTACAACAGAACTAGTGTCCAAGTAATAGCTTAAATGGGAAGGCCCTAACATTAAAAGGGCCTAATACTCTAGGTCCTTTTTGAGCTTTGTCTTTGTCTTCTGAAGGCTATTAGGAAGTTTAGTAATAAAGGCTCTTTGAGTAAGGGACTGCCTTTTTGTCTTTATAATACTAAAACTTAAAATATAAAAACCTTTGGAGACTGTCATTAAGAAATACTTGACAAGTACTGAGGCCTGTCTGTTCTATCCCAGCCCTCGCTTCCCTCCCCGCCGCCAAGTACATTTTTCTTTGAAACCCTCAATAAAAGGTAAAAAGGGCAAATTGAGATTTAGATTCTTTTTCCTCTGTCATTTTCATACCTCACAAGGTCACTTAGTAAGTAAGGACCTTTCCTCATAGACTGTCTCCCCATATTGTCACTCCTGAAAAATCAGCCATACTGTCCACTCACACAAAGGAACTTCATTGTGTCAGTGTGACTGACTTTTCAGAGGTGCACAGCACTGGTCATTCCTGTCAAGCCTAATGGCACTGACCAGTATCCCCTTCTTCCAAGCAAGAAAAAACAGAACCCCACATGAGGTTGGGGCACTGCTGCAGGTAAATTGCAACTGACCGAAAGGTCATCAGGAAATTCTTCACAATCTGCAAGAAAGAGCACCATCAGCTTACATCATTTATTAGCTATCACGTACAAAAGTGAACTTTAGACCTTGAAATAAATGGGACATGCACAAAGCCTTTAAGAAACATCAGTTGAGTAAGTAAGTGCCATTGCAATTTATCTTTTTCAGAATGAAACTGCCCTCTAAATTGCGGACAAAGTGATCAAACTTCAGTAATCTTATTAAATGTGGAGCTGTAGTTCACATCAATACACTGCTCTTTAGAGCCTGACCCAATATACACAGATTGGGGGAGGTCTGAGGAACAACACTAATTAAAATGGATTCAAGTATGTTTCACAATTCCTTTTAGCAGCAATGAGGTAGCAATTCTCCACTTTCTTACTATGTTTTAGTATTAAATATGAATCACGGTGGTTAATAAACTCTAGCAAGGTTAATTAGTAAGGTAATAGCAATGGAATATGGACATGCCATGGGACAGTTGTTACCTACCGCAAAATAGAGAATAAGATAGCCATTAAAAACTTAAGGGCAGACAAAGACCAGATGGTTTTCTGAATGAGCGAACCTGAACTGGACAAATGTAGTGCAAAGAAAAATCTTTAGTAACTTAATAATTCCAATGCATCAATTTTCATGTTAAACTGAATCTAAATGAAACTAACCACAGTGCGCAGTTCTGAATATCATACTTCATTCCAATCTAAATTTAAAGAGCTGCCAGTTATTAACCTTTTATTGAATAAAAATACAGAAACAAATAATTGAAAGCATCTTCCATGATGCACTGTCGTGATGAAATTCCAACAATCCACTTCAAGAGCCCAATCAGAAAAGGGAGAACTATGATCCTGTAAGTTTGTACTCTGCTAAGGAAGTCTGAAGGGCATGAGGCATTCAACCTGCAAAGCTTTTGGAGCAGCCCCACAACAGACCTAGTGGATGGCTTCATGTGAAGTGAACTCCTAATTCAATTTGACAATCCAGAACATGTTGCTTAGGGTCAAACCCAACAGCTCTAGCATCCATCTTTATTTGCATACAATCCTACAGCTGCCGATCACAATGCCCAAGGTTTTTAGGGGGGAAAAAAATTATGAACATTTCTGAAACCACAGATTGTGTGCAACTCATGGTTTTGCACCTGTCCTGAACAGGACAGCACTTACGCGATCCATCTCTTCACTGAATTACTGCCATACCCTGGGTCTGTCACACAGGCACCGTGCACCTTCAAGTCTCAGTGAATGAATTAGAGCTAGGGACACTTAGCACCTCTCTCAATCTACCTCTTAATGAGGCAGGAAGAGGTAGCATCCCTGGCTTCATTTAGTGAGCACAATGCTTGGAAAAGATGATGGCAAGAAAACTGTTCCCAATGAAATTCATATATACTTCAAATTAAAAACAAATTAGAACCTTTACTTAAAAAAAATCATCACAGGATGTCATATTTGCATGGTTAAACAAGTGTCAGAAAACACACAAGTTCATACAGAATGTATTAATTATTACATTAAGGAGGCAGCTTCTCATTACATTAACTTGTTCTATGGCTTCAAGATGCTCTTGAAATCATCTCTCACAGACAGTCTTGACCGTCAGGGTATTTTTTTGACTCCTGAAGCAGATACTTCTAGTATGAAGCTTTCTCTATTTTCCATGCCATTTTCAGGAGCTATTGCTATAAGAAGTCTGAGGAAATTCTGTTCCAGGACAGAGTAATATATACATACAACCACCAAGACATCAGTTCCCAACATTCCTTATTTTTAAAAAAATTGGTTTAAGCCTATACTTACAGATTAGCTGAGGGACTTCAGAACAAAGTGCAGTGACATAAACTAAATGACTAAATGACTAAAACAGTGTAGACACCATCTAGTCTAGTGCCATTCAGTTTTATATCTAAACCTTGGGGTTTTGTTTCTTTCCATTTCATTAGCTTCCAGATAACAGGAAACATGGCATATAAGAGAAACTACACTATAAAACAAAATTATCCAGTTTCTAATATACAGTACTATGTAAACAGTCTTTTGTGCAATCAAATTCTAAAGATTCATATGAATTCATATTACAGTTTAAAGACACCACAATGTACAGAGACAGTGTTGACGGATATTAACAAAAAGTGATCTATCAACCTTGTGTAGGCTCTAGAAACTATTTATGCTCAAAAATATTCTAACAAGTTCCAGCTAAAGAATATTTTTTCTTTCAACTTTTTCTGTCTTTTTACCTCCTAGTCCTTGCCATTATCAGATCAAAGGTCCCCTACAAGTATCTGAGAAAGAAACCTCCACCTCTCGGATTGGCTAACCACCTCACACTGTCCTCATTTAACCACCTGAATGCTTTCCAACATCTAGAAATTAGAAGGACAAGAGGCATTTTGTATTACAGAAGTGGCACTAGCTCCTTTAAAAAACATTTAGCCTAACACAAGGAGAAAACCTACATTATCAGAGCTATTGTTCGTGACCAGTGCTCCACGAACATGAAGAGCTGAGTATATTTTTCTATGTTATCTGAAGAGAATTATCTTTAATAAAATCAATCTGGCCCTTATGAATAATACATACCACCCTCAGACAGCCCCAGAGAACAGCTACTCACTGAAAAATCACTGGGGGGTGGGAGCCACATTCTTACTCAACAGATCTGCATTCTGATACTTTTAGTCAGAAGGATATCCATTCACTTTTATATATTAAAACACGCCTCCCCCCCCCCAAAAAAAAAAAACCCACACTGTTAGCGTTCTTGCCAAACCAGCACTGCCAAGAAGGAGCACAAGCCAACATGCTGCACTCCTGCTGTCAGAGCTACTCTGCACACCCTTCGAGTGGCAACGCCACTACCACCCCAGCTAGTCAAACGCCCAGGGGAGTGGGGTTTCTGCAGGACACTGGGCTCAAACCAGCCCTCACCTGGCTATTCCTCCACCACAGGAGCAACTGGCCAGAAGCGTCTGGAAAACAAGACAAAAAGATCTGAAGGAGCTCACAAACAAGTAGGCTTGACTTGAGCTCTGGAAACATATTTGGCCACAGCAAAGATTAAAAGTTCAGTATTTGAAACCAAGGGGAATGAAACCCACTCAGTGCAAAGGTAGATAGCAGCTGCACCCAAAGCAACTACCCTGGGGATTATACTACCTTTGAGATAAACTGGGCTGTTGTTGCATTTTTATAAAGGGCTTAACAACTTGGTAAAAAAAAAAGTTGAAGAAACATAGATAACCAAAGATTCATTACTCCTGTGGCCTTCATCTAATGAGGCTGAAGTTTAAAAAAAAAAATAAGTGACAGAGATAATAGGGCTACTGGATCTCTATGAAGGTTAAATGCCCATCAAATAAATTACTGCACCTCTGCCTGCTGTGAATTACTGCAGTGCTCACTTCAGTTTACTGGAAAGATTACAAAATTACTTTGACAGTTTTTGTTATCCTTTTAAGGCATCTCCAAAACATTATGACAAAATGAAAGGTTCAAAGTCTAGTTCAGGAGCTATGAAGGAAATTTAACTATTGGTCAGCGAAAACTATTCCAGCTCCAAATGCTAATTATTCTTAACAGAGATACTCTCACCAAAGCCAACAGCTTTGCAGAGAAGCTGTCCCAAGCAGATTTTAAAGGAACAAGATATCTACTTATGGACAGCCTGTCACTTGTAATATATCTATTCTGAAAGCAGGATCTGGATGCCTCAGGTTTACAGGCATCAGTTAAGCACTATATGTCAAGCCCAGAGAACACTGTACTTGAAAGCTATTAGCTTAGGGCGGAGGCTGTCAAACATAGAAGATAAGACAGCCCTGAAAGCGTTAACATTTTATCAATATTTAGGAGTAAACAATGCTGTAACCCAGCTGGGAGTGAACTTGTGGGTGTATGTGCCAGTAACTACAACTTCAATCCTTAGTAACAATATGGAAAACATAATACATAAAAATATATTAAACAGAAGTATAAATAACATGAAGCTTGGATACATTTTATTCACATGCACATATATATGCAGTTTCCCTTTTGAAAGGAATAAGACAGTTCATAGATGGTAAAGGACAGGTTCAATAGAATGACCAACTTCAGTTGTGAAAAGTCTGAGAAAAATCTCATTTGGATCAGAGATATCCATGCATAAAGACATACAGCAAGAGATACAGCATCTTAGAATTTTAGACTTCTTATAATACACAGGGAAGGATATGTTTCTAAGACCTGCTCCATTTACCATTTTCATGATTTAGCAAACGAGTAAGACAGCATCTAAATGAAGTAAAGGTATTAAAACTGAAAGACATTATTCAATAAGCAAATTCTTGAATGGGAGATGATGTAAGAAGTCATCGTGACAGCTAAATAAAACAGACCTAAAAAGGGCAGCAAAACAGACAGAGCAGAATGACACTCAGCTTGAAGTCAATCAAAAAACCTCCACGAACAAGCAAAAGAAAACACCCGCAGCTTTTATGGTTAACCCCAGCTTTTGTCTCAACTCTTCTAGATATTACCAGCTAAACAGACAGGACATTCCAGAGGGATAAATCCAAAGCTTTGTGCACAACACTAACCTGACTTGCCTTGTTTGCTCTTTGATAGCCTAGCACAGGAAGAGTTACTCGTCCTTCTTCACCCATTATCTCAAAGATAAACTGTTCTGGCTTGACAAGCTCTATGCTTCTGCCAGAAGCCTCCATTCTAACATTTCTTTTTTATTGGGTGTTCCTAATTTGGAGAGTGGCAATGTAAGTAAAAAATACCTGTTCATAAATGATTTCACTAAAATAAAAACAAAGCTGATAGTTTATTGACATATTTAACATATAAAGAAAAACCCCCAAAGCATTGGGCCCTTTGTTACAACGTGTAAACAGCATCAGCCAAGAAAGCAACAGTAGTTCTCTTATGCTCTGCTGAGAAGGGTGCACATAGGATTAAAACTGTCAAATCTCCAAGATTACATAGTTTCAGAGAGCCTACATCCCCAAGATTAAACTTTCGGCTTTTATTAATACTGCAAACTGCAAATGGAAGAACAAAGTTCTGTTAAACCAGATACATAGGCTTATTTCAAGAAATGTCAAAGCTCTAACTCAAATCCATGAGGCTAAAGAAATGCTCCCAGCAAGATTGAGACTGGAGCCTAGGTCACCATGCCCAACTAATCCCTTGCTAAGAAGAGGTCTCCACTTTGCTACACAGTCTTTGTACTCAGCTGGACAATGCTGGTTTTCTCAAATCTAATACATGTTTAGCTCAGCTTGCAATTCTGTTAAAAAAAGGATCAGGGTGCTTGGAGTGGCTCTCAGCTTCTTCTCTATCTATTGTAATCCCATCCAGTTTCAAATTGCTGTATAAGGGGTCAGTAACTGGACAGGAGACCTCCAAGGAACAGCACAGAGCAGAGATAAGCAGGGCTGCCAGTTGCAGAGTATGATCAAAGAGACAAAAACAGATCAGTTCCTCTGCCCCACTCTCCTCTGAAGCAGGACAAAACTTAAGACTATTTCACATTGGTACAGAAAACATGAAAGCTAACAGAACAGCCAACTTCAAAATGAGATGCAACACAACTTACACTGTATTTGAGCTGCCATCAGGCTATAGTAAGAAAGGCAGACCTAGGTCATGGATGGGCTCCAACCACTTCCTTTCTGCTTCTTGACTTGTGCCAAAAAGCACAGGAAAGAGGAGCTGTAATTCTTCACATGAGCAAGCAAGACAGGAAGAGAGAGACAGACAGCACACATACGCAAATCACAAACAGGTAAAAATTAGAAATACAGTGTAAACATGACTCCTCTGAAGAACTTAGTTGTAGACTGTGAGATCAGCTGAGAGAGAGGGCAGAGCAGGCAGCACTGCTGTGGTAACAATCATTTTATGGAAATAAGAGCAGTTACAGACATTTCAAAAGTGTGAAAGCTGCATTCGTCCTGTGAAATAATGTACTGCAATAGCTATGAAACTCTCCCATAACACTCTTTACAGGAAGAGGCACTGCTAGAAATCTGGTTAAAAAAATTAGCTGCTGGATGGGGAAAAACAAATGGCATACTGTCTACTCAAATTAGGCTTATTTCCCCAAAACAAAGCAACCCTTTTAAACTCCCTCTGATCAATGCCTCTGACACCTATAGTCCCACACATACTACTAAGCCTATTCCATGGGATTTTATAGGTATTAAATAACCCTGAAATATTCTGCATTTATCCCTGCCAGTATGTGTGACTCATGTTTCAAAGAGGGCATTGTAAAAATATACTTGGCAGCTTAATATATTGGACCCAATATATCACTGCACTACTTTAGTTTTACTCCAAGATAAATCCATTAAATTAAAAGGCTTTCCTCATATGCTGTAAAGGTCTGTCCTTCCAGTTCAATGAATTCACAGGTATCATAATCTTAATCATATTAAAGGAATCAGAGGTCTGAATACACTGCTTACAGTAATAAACATTTTTTAAAAACCAGCCACATTTTACTGTGTACATTCAGAAGAGACAAGTTCACTTTTATTAAATCAAAAATAGATTATTTAAACCAATGACACATTTGTAGTTCTTCAAGAACAAGTTAATACAAATATGAAATAGGAAGCTTACATTACACTTTTATATTCTGCAAGTGTTTATGAAAGATGACGGAAAGACTCCTAGAAAGCAAAGGCTTATTTGCCCAAGGAACACGTCCAATAACACACAGCTCTGAATACTCCAAGGAACAGACAAAACAACGGAGAATACTACTCTAACTTTAAAAGGAAGATTGGTAACTCTTGCCTATCAGAAAGCAAATAAAAAGAATTTTGTATCTATCATTTTAACCAGAGGGCTTTGAGAGTTGACTCGCTCAATGGCAGGTTGTATTTTTAATATCCAGATTGACAACACTGAGTGATTTAGCTTCTCCCTTCCATCCAATTTGAAGGAACACCATTTACACAAAAGCAAATAGTTGGTTCTCACTTGCATAGCCCTTTTTTTGTAGGTGCACTGCACACGTTTTTCTTAAAACTGCATCTGTGCTGCAGCACACTAGGAAGCACAACAGCTCTGTTTGAGGCCAGAAGCAATCTAGTCGAATTTGTTCTGCCTGGGAGCTAGACAGCCCTGCAGACACAGACATGCTGCATTTAGCTGGCTGTAGGTCAGTTTGGTGGCACCTGGAACTAGTGTAGACTTACTGACTGCTGTCTCAGCTAGCTTTACTGCCCAGGGCAGTTATTCCCTAAGCAAGGGATACAAGCAAAAGCATGCCGATGGGCTTAAAACTATCACCTACATTTTCCACTCACTGAAACTGTCAAATTGGTCTGTAGGGACAAAGAAAGCCTCGAAAGGATGTCGGAGAGCACCTAGCAGTCAACACAAGGAAGGCCTCTTTTCTAAAAGTGTTCTCCACTTCCCATCACTAGGGAGAGACAGGCAGGAAACAGGCAAGCTCTCCCATCTCTTCATTATTTAGAATCTTTTCCCCAGGTATTTTATGATCTTTTGATCTCTCTAGTGTTCAGGGTTACTGAAACAATTCCAGACCACCTGGCAAGAAGTACAGAAAGATGTGTTTGAGTGAATCAAGATTTGTCTCTGGAACAGTGTTTTGGCATAGTAGGTATAAAGAGGAGAGAGTGAGAAACCAACCAAGTTGGAAAATTCATCATGGCAATACTTAACGAGCATTCAAGTGAATGTGTACGTCCTGCAAGAACAGTAAGGGAATTTTAGCTACCATATACGGAGCTGCAAACTATTTCTTTGTATAAGCAGATGAACTTCTTCGGACATTCATCTGGTAGTGAGGATAAAGACTTCAGACATCTGAAGTTTCTTTCACATTCTTTCCCTCTCCTTCTCTCTTCAGATAAGCAATAAAGTTTTACAATACTATACCCCAGACAGATAAATAACCTTATACACATTTACAGAGGAAAACAGTTACACAAAGATGCTGAAAAACTGCTCCAAGGTCAGATGCCAATACAATGACTACACTGCATTGCTGTATTTTGCAAGCAAAAAAGAAGCAAATTTGTTCTGGAGTAAATAAAAAGTTATAGCGGACCATAGATACAACTATTACATTTGTCCAAATCACATTTGTCCAAATCACAAATGTAGAAAACCTTCAACTGCAAACAGAGAGGAGAAGGCAGAAATGTCACCCTTACCTACTGGAGCAGGGGGGTGGGGTGGGGTGGGCAGGCAAGGGGGAGGAGGAGAAGTACACTCTCCAGTGGTTTAAAAAAAAAAAAAAAATTCTTCCCTTACTACTTTACAAAAGTCAAATATAGGATAATTAATTTTCTTTTGTAGCCTAAATTTAATCATACAGTAAAGATGTTTCATGTGATCAAACGAGAAACTCCTACAGCACTTGCAACCACAACATTTGCAACTTTCTCTACAGCAATTTACTGCGCAGTATATAGATACATGTCTTATTCTGGAGTGTGAGTAATATTCCCAATCATAGTACATACATCAGTGTTAAGAAAAAATATTCCATTAAAAACAAAAGGCTAAGTTTTACATACTTGTTTACCAAAGCCTTGTGATGAGTTCAGAAATAAAAGCCATCCAAAATATTTACAGTACAAACTGCAATCTGTCAGATGTGCCTTGTCATTAATTTTTTTTCCCCTCATTGCAAGACAAATGTTAGCAGGCAAAGTGCTTCAATGCTTACTTTACTGTTACCGTTTTAACAGCAGCTTCACCTTCTGCAACCAAAGCTAGTGGCAGATAACCCATCAACACTAACGGAAACAAGCTAAAGCAGAGGAAATTGTGTATTGTCCAGTACATATATATTTCTAATCAACTGAAATCTGCTTTTCAAATGATGATTTAATCTTTACTCATTAACATGCAACTGACAATTGTAAATGGATGGACAAAATACAACTCAAGTAGCTAAACAATTACAATTTTCTCTAAATGAGGGAAAGATTTAAGTCCCTAGTTATAGACAAAATGTTTCCTATGAAAGGCTTATTTTAACTAACAGATACAGAAAATGATATCTGATTTCTATTTAACCCAGGCAAAGTGAAAACATTTTAAGAAAACTCATTTTAAAAGGGTTCAAATAAAAGGTTCTGTATGTCTAAAATTTTAATTATAGAGGTGTTAGTGCATCAGGCATGGGTTCATGATGTGATGATTCCAGAAACATTAACCTCAACTGAAATATAACTCTCCTCTATTTTTTTTAAGCTGCAGACTCACTCCCACTGCATGTTGACAGTCATACTTGTTTGATGAAAATAAGCATATAACTTCTTATTTCCCAGAAGCCCTGATGACACAACAGTGCTAAATTGAAATACAGATGCTTTTATTACTCTTTGTGCAATATCTTTCAAAATACAGATGCTTTTATTACTCTTTGTGCAATATCTTTCAAAAAATCTAATTCCTCACAATCATGCAACCTTACTAGTAATGAAAAGGCTGTACAAGTGACACCATTTCACTAATAATGCAGGGATTTAAAAGGGTAGTGAGGCACAAAATTGAAAGAACTCAGCTCTACTTTTGCAGCAGCAGTCAAGTCTGTAGAGCTACCAGTAAGCGGACAGGGAACTCATCTAATAAGAGATCACCACGGAACAGTAAATAGGAGACTTCACCTAATGCCAGGCATACCTGCTGCACCCTGCAGCATCTTGGTCAAAGGCTTTTAAATTATATCCCTCTCTTCCCCAACGTGGGGCATCACACAGGACAGCTTCAAGACTCCATCTTGTATTATATATGGAGACACACAGGCACTCATTTCAGTGACACGAGCGCATGTTTTCTCCCCCAACCACACACTTCATAAGCCAGGAAATGGCAGGATGCTGAAGTACCCCAACACAAGCCCAGTACAAAGATGAGCTTCCTGCAGCTGCAGTGCTCAATACCAACAGTGGGCACCACTGCAATGCCAATGACAACCAGATTCTGGTCCACATGAAACAGCAGACTTTGCTGCTTTTAATGGTGGCTGTTGACCATATGAATTTCCTCTACCAGAGCCTCACTGTGTCAGGCTCCCTTTCCAGCAAGTTTTTTTTGTGTAATTCCACAAGGTTTTACAAAAATCATTAGGGCAAGCAGATACCCTGCCGAACGATTCTTGCCAGGAAAGCAGTCAGCTTTTTATTAATCTACCATCAGCGAAACTCCAAGCTTTGTTTAAAAAGAATCATTATGTTGCTTTTACTGAAGTCAATAATGCGCAAATGGTAATTATATAACACAAGTGTTCCACAATAAGCAATCTGTGTGGTTTATTATGGCCATAGAAGCAGAATATTTACTGCCTCAACCTCCAAAACTGTGGCAAGATGTAGCAATCTTCTAAACATTTGCTTACCTATTAAAACAAACCTTAAATTTTATTTTTCTGGGAAGCACATCATGTGTGAGCAAATCAAATGAGGGAATAATAGTAGCTCATAACCCAGGTAGGAAGATGAACCCTTAGCAGGATTTAAAGCTTTGCTAAGCAGCAAAATATTGAAAACAAAGAAGGAGGAGGAGTTGGGGGGGGAAGAAAAAAAAAGAAGAATCTTATGATATGCATGCCTACATATGTATAGTTACATCTGTTCAGCACTAGAATACAAACAGCCTCCTCTGAAACCTCACTCTAGAGAAATGAAGATTCCTAAAATCCAAATCTTCCAAAACATTTATAAAATGTATCACAACACATTGATTTTTGAGAATAATCTACATATGACTATATGATGAAATACAATAGGCAAATCATCTCATGATCATGTGTTTCAGGCTTATTTTTAATCCAGCTTTCTAATGTACATTCTTATCATTGGTACGCAGAATATTTTAAATGGAAGTAACAGTGGAAATAAACCAGTAATAGCTATTACACAACCAAAGGTTTATTGTTTACATGGAAAAAGGCCCTGTTCCATTCCTCTCAGACAGTTACCTCAGCTAAGTCAGAACAGCTCATTAGAAAGACAATGACAGTAATATGGGCCCTTCTTAAATGGATTTCAAGATTACTATACAGTTTTTGCTCTGCGGAGGGCTAAGGAGCACTACTGGCCAATCTGCAGGAGATGTGAAGGAACCAAAGATATTATTTACTGAGCCTTTCATTAAATGCCTAGTGTTTCCAGGGCAGATCAGGCCCTTCACCATCAATAAGGCATCAGAATTTTTCTATTCCTTAAGTAAAACACTTAAGAGATGAGAAAGAGGGGTCTGGGAAGTTTTTAATATCCTCAAATTTTTCTTCTGCATTCCCAAATACAAAGGGTAAACAAAAATCCCAACTATAAATTGGTTTAACGTATATTCAAACATAAGGTATCTGGTGATGTTTTACTCATAATATGGCAGCATTGAAATGTAACTGCTGCTAACACGTGACATATTTTCTAGTCATAAATATCTGTGGAGGATTTATGTTTACTTTTCTAAGGTTGGCAGCATACCAAAAAAAAAAGTTTGCTATTTCTGTCAACCAATTTTTGAGTGCGTCACAAAAACTGATATCCATTAGCATCTCTACCATAAGCTAATTCAGTCACAGTTTTACTACATTAGGCACCTAAAATGTTTGGTGGGAAGTAGGATCAGATTCCAAAATGCAGTAGCTTAAATGCCTAAGGCTCTTTAAGTTGATGTGCCTCCCTGTCTGTTTTTAACTATTCAGAAAGACAGAGGCCAAGTCCCATCTTTAAATCCTCTGTGCTAACTACTGTTACCTGAAGTGAAAGCATTCGTTTGGGAGTGAAGAAAAACTCAATACTGAAGAGGAATTTTATCCAAGAAAAGCTAACTGAACTAGATTCATAAACCATACCAGAGGCAGCCAAATCATGAAAACAGATATGCAAGACAAAATGAATATGAACTGTTGGTTTCACCAGATGACAGCAGCTTCTAAAATGTCTTTTTTTCTCCTCCTTCCCCATCTTTCTTCCCAAACTCCCTTGCCTCAAATAACCCCAATCACTATTACAAAGTGTTGTAAAATGCTGAAGCAAACAAAATCAAAGGTAATCCCACCACAATAAGCAAATTAAATGTGGAGACATCAAAGAGATGCCTGAAACCTCCTGCCAAATTTCTAAGAGGTTACTCTTCTGTAGCCAACAGCAAGCATCAGGATTAGGAGATTATTTCACTGAGTGAAGAAAGCATCATAGCTGTTTCCAAAATATCTGCCTGTTCACATACACTACAATTATGCATTGCTTATTTACTCACCACATTAATCATCACTGCTAAAGCACCAATCCCTGCAATACTAAGATTTATATATATATATATATGTGTGTGTGTGTGTGTGTGCGTATATATATATATACATACACACACACATACATATATATATATGTGTGTGTGTATATATATATTAAAAAAAAAAAAAAAAAAAAGAAGAAGATCACCATTTCTACTCAAGGGGAGGACACCAGACAGTCACACTCTCCTTTGGCAACATTATCCTCTTTGTGAACTTATTCAAAGCAGGTGTTGCTTGCCAGGACTGCTTGAGTGGAAAAGCATTTTAATGTAGGAATTCCCAAGCCAATAGTCTCCCGCCACACTGCTTAACTGCTGAATCCTAAGAGTTCCAACTTCCATCCCTAGCACAAATGACTGATGCATCAGAGGCATATCCTACTTAACCAATGCAGCTACAGCATACTGCAGGGAAAGCAGGCAAATGGACAATTTTGAAATGACCCAAGTTGCCACAAAAAGTGCCAATGTCAGAGCCAAACCAGGGGCAGGTAGGTCAAAACTGAGTACTCCTGAGCAGCCTACAAAATGAATGTCTGTTTGCAGAAGATGAAGAAGTTGCTGTCCTTTCTTTCATGAAACTGAGTCCTAGAGTTGATTAAATGAGCTGCCACATCTTTTTACACTACCCATGGGCAGAAAGACTTCGCTTTTAAGTGACTGGAACTGCTTCCTGGACCAATTAAAGACAAGCAAGTTTGAGAGAACCTCTGGTCAGCTAAACACTGTTAGGGCTTCATGGACTGTAGTAAAGACTAGCATGATGTTTTGTTTGATTTGAGAAGTGATCTCCTCCTGTGCTACTAATACTTTGATTCTGTACTCATTTTTATTCTGAATGGAGCAAGGGGGAAAAAAAAACAGCTTAGGAGTTTGACAAGTGTAAAGAATTTAAAGACTGTCCCTTCTCAGACCCACCGCAAAAACATTTAAAGGACATTTTTCAGCAGTTACTTACAGACAACTGATGCAATCTAAGCCAGAAAAATCTGTCATAGTTGGCTGATAGAACTGTCATCCAAACAACTGAGCGTTTTATTATTACGCTATTATTAATGCAATCTAAATGTTCACTCTCTCTGAAACTGGGCCACTTGGAGATAAGCTAGTTTTTCAAATCCCAAGTTGGCATCTTTAGAGAGCTCAAAATCTAACCCACATTAACACAGTACAACAAGAAGAACATATGTTTGACTTGCTATAAATCTTATTCCCATGGCTGTCTTCCACAACTGTCACCCACTCTGGCACTCTAAAAGAGAAACTTTGCCAGTGTGGTTGTGCTGATTAGATGAAATTATATACAATACTAGCAATCAAAGTCTAAAGGGAAAAAAGAAAGAAAAGTCCACATGATGGAAGGAAAAACAATGATCGGGCTACCGTAATTTGCCTTTTGAGACACAGACAATCCACCAGTCCTGGGCTGATGTATATAAACTGCTCAGGAGTTCCTTTCTGAACTTAAATCCACTATTATTTTTACCAGACTCACAGCCTTAAAACCCAGTTATTCATTACTACCTGTGAACAGACAGTTGTTTGTTTTATGTCAGCAATAAAGAACTGTTCTGAAGAACTGGAATGGGCAGAATATGAAAGAGAATATGACATTCATAGTAATTTTTAATCAATTCACAGTAAAATTAGATTTTTGTCATATATATGACCAGTTATCCATATCTGAAACACAGACCTCACATTTTACTATTATGCACTAAATGCAGCTACCTGTAATATCAAAACACTGATAAATCAACAGACAATGTTTATAAAGCACATACAAGCTTCAAATGATATGCTGCAATACAGAACAGACTTCCTTACTTTTGACAGTATTATTTAGATTATGGCCTTCTATCTAACAAGAGATACTGCACAGCTGTCATCAGTATGACCATTTTCCTCTTAATCCACAATCCTTTTCAGTAAAATTTTCAAGAGATGTCACGTGACATCTTGCCATCAATTGCATAGGCATCAATTCAAAAGACAGTTTCATTCTTTTGGGTGACCAAGGCAATGGAAGACTGCCACAGAATTACCTCCCAGATGACTGAAGTCTGGATAAAACAGAGTCTTACAAACAAAGTCTTTAAAACTAATCATATTTTTAGAATGCCAGCTAGAAGCACACATGTATTTTATTTTCCTATACACATAATTAAAAAAAAATTAAGGAAAAAAATCAGTAAGGAAAAAAAGTAAAAAAACTAATCACCTCCAGAAGGTTCAAGAACTATACAAAGGCCATAGGACCACTGCAGAAATACTAAGGAACTGTCCTCCTGTTAATGAACAAGTCTTGTATCCAAATATAATGGTCCCCTCCCTCAGTGTTATGTTCAGAGCAGAAATGAAAAGCCCTGATGCATTGATGAGAATCAAGAGAAAAAGTAGGACATGCCACCAGCACATCAGCCAACCTCACTGACAGCGTCACAGCAGCCAGGAGAGATATTGGAGAGACTTTTCTTCTGTCAAGTCTCAGCCAACAAAATGTTTTTGCAGCATACAACTCTAAATCACACTTCCTCAAGCAGGCTTCTCTAATTGCTCCTTAATTTAAAGATTTTTTTGATTGAGAAACAAATGGCGAATTTTGATGCTCTGTTTCCAAACTATTTCACTTCAAACATGCTTGACAAAAGTCAGCTAGGTTTCCAGACTATCCTATAATGGAGAAAGCATTGAGGAATCAGAACACCATTTACATCTTATAACCTTCAATATTTACTAGCCAAATTATAATCTGAGCAGCAGCAAGAACCACAACTAATTTGCCACAGGGCTGTAGCAGGTTTGCATCTCTGTAATACATTGAAGAACTGCATTAATGCAAACCTGTAATTTCTGAAGATACTAGTCCTGTTGTAAGCCAGCTTTATAAAGAGATTTATGTATTTTTCTTCATGATGTCTAAATACCAGTCAAAATGTATAATAAATGATGTCACCCATTCTAATTTTTAATAGGTATAATAGAGCAAAAGGGAAAAAAAGTATATTTGAGTTCAGCTTCTTTCAAGAAAGCTTCATAGAAATCATAACTAGCAGAAGAATCAAAGGATTAAAGCAATAAAGGAAGAGAGGTACAACCAATTGTCATATTGACCAATTATAATTCATTCCAAACAAACAAACAAATGAACAGGCACTTACATAGAAAGTCATTTTATCATGTAATCTAGTGTGCAGTTCAGCAAAACACACCACCACTAACCTCAGAGTCAAATATACACCATCTACAAATACGGGCAACAGTAGAAGAACAGACTACCCCAAATCCAATTACAGGGTAAAAATATTACTTTGTAGCAACCGCCCATATGTATGCTCCTACCCCAAGGCAAACATGAGCCTCCTAACCCCTCAATGGTAAATTGTAATTACCTCACATTTATCAAAAAGTAGGAGCACAAACTTAAGTAGTACCCATTACAACAATAACCTGGTATCTAACTTGCATGGAACCCTTAGCTGAGAAATAGATGCAAAATTTAATGTATTAAACTACCTTTCCCCCCATTCCCTCTCATTATTTTTTAACTATTTTCACAAAGGTGACATAAGCGAATCCATTTTATTTAGCATGTGACCAAGTGTACCTACTGTTAGAAAGTGTCTCCAAAAACACACAAACATTTCTGAAACAACATTTTGAAAGTGCTGACAAAGTGTTTTGACATCTTTGAATTTCTCCATGTAACACACCCCTTTTCCATTGGCTGAAAATATCCACCAATTTCATTTAGAAAGAAAAAAGCTGAAAGTTTTACCATTTGTCAAAGAAAGCTCAGCCAGTTCTAAGATATACTTCTTACCTGAGCATGCTCTTCCCTTCCAAAAGTTGTCTTGTGTTGCTTTGAACTCACTGTAAGCACAGAACATGCTTTTAAACACAGAAGTCAAGCTCCCTTCTAGTTTGCACACTGTGGCATTTCTGGAAAGTGGGCAGATCATAGCGTATAACAGTCCAGTTTGGAAAGAGGCAGAATGACGAAGAATCCAGCGCAAGTTTTATGAACATTAAACTGATAGAATAGCTTCCTTTCCATGACACAGGCTCTTAGATTCAGGACAGTTTTTAGACGGCTCGTATCACATTTGGCACTGCCCATTACTCTGGTTTAGCGTCAAGAAACTGGACATGACAATTAAGAGATCTAAAGAATTTCACGGATGAAATGTTAGATGAATACAAACTCACAACTGTGATTTTTTAGAATTCACTTTGACCTCTGCTGATTCAGCAGTTTGAGGCAGATCCTATGACACACTCCCTAAGCTTCAACATGGTGAACAGTGACAGAAAAAATTCATTTTGCTCTCTCCAGTATTGCAGCCTTATCTTTTTTTTAACTGTCCTTTCCACACACTGATCATTTTTGGCTATGCAGATTCTCTGACAGGCTTCCGGCTCCTAACAGGTTTCAGAAAGAAAGTATTAACAAGTATTCAACATGCACCTGTCCATAGTCAAAAATGCTGGCAGCAGCAAACAGCCCTGCACTGACTTCAGTGCATGAAGGCAACTCAACTTCATGGCAGTCCTTTTCCACTTTGCCATCTTCTGGTGATGCTTCTTACAGCTGTTCTTGGTCCTGCTCTCAGTGAAGGGCGCACAAATTAGCCACACAAAACGCCTGCACATCTCCATGAAGAACAGAACAAATTCTTTATGTCCCCAAAATAAGAAAAATTAATAAAAATCAAAAAAGAATAAAAATAAATATAGGCAAAGACTACCCTTGATTTGACCCATTTTTTTCCTCTTTAATGAAAGATCAGTGAATCCAGTTTCCAAGCAATTTTATATTCCATAAAATTATTATTTGTCTCTGAAATAACACAGTAGGGCTTTTTAAGAACAGTTACTATTTTGTAGGTAAAAGCAGAACAGTCTTTCATAAATGCATACTTTTAAGTTTTCATAAGGCATGTTTATAAAGTCAAACGTCTAGAAAAACGCTTCCTTTAAATTACAAGTCATGTTTCAAATTGACAAACTTCAGAACGACGAGCAGTATCTCTGATTTTCTTGAAAACCAAGGTTGAAAATACTTAAGATAGGAAGTCATGCAGCTTCAGACAGATCCACAAATGGACTGATGCAACCAAGGACATTGTATAACATGTTGCGATAGAAACTCACACTAAAACCATTCCCTTCTGGCACCAAAAAATGCATCTTAAATACAATACTGTCCATCCAGAACTGTGAGACTTGGCATATACCACTACTTCTTAGTGAATGTTGTATGGAAATCTATTTAGAGCATCCATGTATTGTCAAATTTAATAAGAAGAACAAGGCACAAATAAATTACATTATGTAGCATTCGTTTACATGTTTGTTTACAAGTTTTACTGTAACTTGGGAAAGTAAATACAAATTGTAATACTACAGTAACACCTGAATAGAGAAACAGACACTTAAGTTAGACTTGGGTCCTGCCTATACAGCAACTGTAAGTTAGGGAACATTGGTAAAAGATCCTGACTCTTAAAATTCCCTAAGCTAGTTAAAACTACGGTCCTCCAAAAAAGCCACGGACTTTGTACAGCCTAGTGACCGAAATCTTCATGCAGAACATCAGTTACAGCCACTTTAATCACTTCCGTAATTGCAATAATCCCTATTTGAACACAAGAGTGCAAGAACAGCTGACAGAAGTCGTAAAAACCAAGCCCATGAACTTAGAGTATCCAGGAGGCGAGTCACACAGTCCACAGTATCAATTTGGCTTTTCCAGTTTTGAATTTAAACCACACTGGCCAAGTATTGATACCTTGCCCAGAACTTTCTCCTCAGGAGTGAGATCCTGAAATTCAGCTGTCCAGGACCTGACACTTGTCCTGTCTTTCCCATTCTCCCCAACAACAGATTCCCAGAGAGCCACCTTTGCAGGCAATACTGCTTACAATTTTCATCTTCAGAAGCATCAGATTCTGAATCAGATACTCATGTTTCACCTTTAACAATTTTAGCCTTTACTTCAGCTAGAGCCTTGTCTGCCCTGCCCTTAGAAAGCTTTAACAGAGATCCTACAGCTTCCCCAGCAACCTCTTCTACCAACTGTGCATCAGCACTTTCCCCATATCAGTGCATGAACATTTGTAAGTTTTTTAATGAACTAAATGATAGCACACTGAGTTCTATCAAAGAAGTTTCAGATAATTTAATACTGAGTAACATAGTTAACATGATTGGTATCTTGTTTTTTCAAAGTTGAAGCACTTTCCCTTCAAAAGGTGCTTAAGATTTTTAACATTTTCAGCAACTATTTTCAGCATGACAGTAGTCCTTGCAGCATGTACCACCAAGCACCAACTGAGCACAATTGTACAGACAGGAGTCCATACGCAAGAGAACATCCCTTCCTCCCACTGCTGGACTACTCAGGTGAGAGGATTACTCCTGCAAGTCACATTTAACAGATTAGACTCTTCATATGGATGTCCGAGATTAAATATTGATTTTATGTTATGCCTATTCATTAACGCTAGGCATGCTCACTCTTCTGAGTGAAACTATGACTATTAATTTGAATAGTCATAACCTATGACAAAGACCACATTAAGCTTGCAATAAATTTTATGTTTCTGCAACACCACGTCACTTTCTTTACTAACTAGATATACTGTGCAAGACTTGCATGGTCTGAGGGTATGTGGGATGTACTTCAGCTGGGTCTCCCACAGCCTGTTCAGTATTGAAGGTGTTACCTGGGGACATTTCTTTCTTTACAAGTTTCTCTAATATTCACTAAAATTAGGCTTTTTCCTTCTTGCACCTTTTCGTAAACATGATTCTCATGTTTTTTCACGTTTGGTTCACCAATATTTTCTCTCAGCTGAGGCTGTATTTGTAAACACATTTAAAGCAGAAGCCAAATTCATGTCTGGAATTACCCATATTGAAACACTTGGTGCAAAACTCAAGAATGACAGTTACGAGAATGAGTATTTGCAAAATGACTGTTGCTGAGCAGTCCTGACCAGACTTTCCCTATAGCACCCATATGGCATTGAGATAACAAGTATACTCACAGTGGGCTCCACTGAAGTCAAGGAAAAAGATAAAGGTGCACAGAATCAGTTTAGAGGAATCTAAGCCTAAATTGGTCTTTGCAAGTACTCTGGTCTTTGATCCTCAGGTAAAATAAAACTGGACCCAAACCTGTAACTTAAAAAGCTAGAAGTTCTTTGCTATCAATGCTAGACACTTTCCAATATACTACTTTATCGCTTGTAAAGCATAAGCTAGGTCCTTCCACATAGTCAACTGCAATCACCTCCTCTGTTCATAGTTAGGGCAGGGAGCAATGCTGAATCAGCAGGACCTACACATCATCATTGTACCAGGCCCCACACTTGTGTTAGAGCAGGGAGTTTGGGACAAATTACAGGCAGAACAGATGTGGACTCAACTAAACACAGCTGCATGTTACATTACTACATTGTATGATTACTGGAATGCCTGCTTCCTTACATAACCCCCCCAAACAACATTATTTGAAAGCAAGCAACACACTTTCAGAATGACATTTATTGAAATTAATGACAAATAACATTTTCTAAAAGCATTTAAAGCATATCCTCCTTACCGACTCTGAAGCCACCCAGCTTTTTTGAAGAATTCATCCAGGTCACTGTTTTTTTGACAGGCAACTTTGATTCTTTACAGCAAAATTTGTGATGCTATATTAATAAAAATGTCTTGATCTTAACTTTATTAGTCAACCTGATCTCCAAGATACAGTGATACTGCCCTAGATATACTTTAACCTTGTCTTATAAACCAAAGCAAAAGAGTTAATCACATTCATAGATTTCACACAGATGTGAGGATCACTGTCACTGAAGTGGCAAAATAACATATTAAGTGGAAACTAAGAATCTGATGAGTGATTTGTTACACTCAAAAATAAATTTACATAAACGAATATTAAGCTTATGACAGCTCAGCACAGCCTTGCACTGAAGTACGCAGCTGTGCTAACTTGGGAACAGCAAAGAGCATACTCCCTCAGAGCAGCAGTACGCCACTCCAAGCCTTTTATCACAGGCATCAGGACAGCCCGTAAAGTGCTGATCATTCTCCTTAGCACCGTGTCACCTTGCTCTCAGGACTAACAGGCGGAAAAGGGAAAAGTTGCATGTTACCACCTCCTTCTCTGGTCTCCTCAAGGAGTTAATGAGCAGGCACAGGAGCCAGAGCTGTGCCTGGCTGCTACAAAAATCAGAGCGATGGAGAGGAACGCTCTTTGTGCTTTCCTCGCACTGTTCACTGGGTTGAAGAACAGGCAGACCCACGTTATGAAATCATTTCAGGAAACAAAGTACTGATAAGAAGTTCATCCGCTGCAACTCTGTGGAACAGATGAGACTAACTTCCCATTCCTTTCTCCCCAGGAAAACAGCCGTGAAACTGCTTCAGCCTGGGAGGTGAGGGGAAAAGGGGAGCACAAGGACAGTTGTTTTGTTTTGAAGGTAGTTGACACAAGCCTGCTATAGGAAGGTGGAACAGGAACTAGTATGCAGATTCAACAAGCAGCTATTTACCCAAATGTCTGACTTGGCATTTTGGCAGTTTGATGTGAGACACAAACATTTCTGCAAACAGAGGTTGGGAGGACTTTACATTTCATCCATCACAAGATCCATGAGACATACTTGTGCATACGCTGAAGCCTACTGTGATATGACAAGAAGTGTATAACCGGTTTCTGGGTTTTGTCAGGTATGAGGCGGTACTTCCTAAAAAGCCTCTTCATGAGCCAACTTATGCTCCAGTGAGCTATGACACAACAGGAACAGAAAGAATAAAGAGCAGGTAAAGACAACAATGTTCATTTAAAAATTGTTTCATCCTCTTCTGCACTAGGCTTTGTCCTAGTACCTCACCAATTTTCTGGTGAAAAGAAAAACCAGAACAGCCACAGCGTAGAAGGCCTTCCACTGAGCATGAATGCACACTTTTTTTCCTGCAAATAAAACAATCCTGGAGATAGTTTTTGATCACAGATGACTGTTTTATTTTCCTTTACCACAACTGAAAGTGCAAATGCATAAATAAAGACCTCTAAGATGATCTTCCCCAACAAGATACCAAAGACACATCAGACAAGACAGTGACATGTCCTGGCTGGGGGTGACAGTGGATGTTTAGACTCATAACACTCCCCTCATGTTGTTCCAGTGAGCCTACATAGCTAGATTAAATGAATAACGCATTATGACCACACATTCACGTGGTATAGAAAGGTCAATAAGTTTTCCTTGTAAATGTATTTTCCCAGGTGATTAAGAACAGTGGATTAAACAAAATAAAACCATTCTCACTGATGAAGAAACATTTTCCATTCTTCCCCAGTGCAGGTTTTTAAGATTCACCATTAGCATATCACCATAGAAATAGCTGATTCAGCATTCACTCAATATGGCAATGGAAAATTATTAGCCAGTGGCTATAGGAAGACAGGAATAAGCGGCTTAGGCCATAGCCTCCTAAAGTAAAATAGCTGCTGGAAGGTTCCTGCCCAACACAACCCAGCAGCCCTTTCTATGTCTGCCTCTTTCCCTTCCTTCCTTTGCAGTTGTTCTGAATGTTAGAGTCAGTATTAGCACAGTCACCCTTTAACTCGTCCGCACAGCTGAAACAGAGCTAGTTAGGAACCTCTACAAGCAGTAAGATGACATTAATCATTCTCTCTGTAAAATGACCACTCCACTAACATTTAAAACATCCTGACTTCACAGCACTCCTGACCTGATCAAATGAACTAGAACATTTATAGAGTAGTAACAGTAAAAACATAACAAAAGGGAGAATTGATTTTGGCCACAGCTGGGGATGTTGAAGGCACAGTGGCAAATCTGTAAAGTCTGGAAAGCCAAATACACTGGTAGCAAGTAGAAACAAGTACAAGGCAGGAATCTCTTCTACACATTTACAGATTTAAGGAGGCCTTTCTCACAAACATGCATTAAGCCTCATAAATCCTTACAAGCTCTGCTGTGCCATTTCTTTAAAAAAAGAAATTGTAGATATAACAAAAGATTATACATAGCAAAATATTAAAGTTCAACCCTCAAAACAGTCCAGCCTTCCCCAGTGCTGCCATTTTGCAGATGCATGAAGCCTGAAATTAAAAAAAAAATAAAATCTCCATAAAAACACACAAGCCAATGACCATACCCAGCTAATCTGCTCTGAAAGCAAATTAGGACAAGTAATGTCCTGGTAGCCCATGGGCAGCCTGCAGAGCTTCTGTGGCAGAGGTGAAGTACGCAAGGCCAGAACACTAGTCTAGTTCTGAGCATGCATGCTGAGCAACTCAAATGGAGCACCTTTATAGCTGTACCACATCTGCCTGGTTTGCCCAGTTTGACTGATTCACAGAAAACAAAGCCCATCTATTAACAAGTCTGAGTTGTAATTTTAGCCTCAGTGACTCTGAATGATTACACTAACATTGGAGTAAATAAAAACATAACACTACTGCCAAAGAACAGAACCAACACATAATCAAATAAAAGATTATGGGTGAACAAGCAACAAAGAACAGTAAATATTATTAATGTGATACCAGGCAGAGCCACAGCAAAAAAACAAACTGCACAGATATGAAGCAGCCAGGCATAACAAATTAACCACACTAACCACTAAGTATAACTAATTACATATAGTTATCTTATAGCTATATTGTTTTTTTTTACCAGGCTAATTGTTTCACAAAAAAGTGAATTCTCTTCTCAAGAAGAGAATTATGGACCTGTCTGGTAACACTAACATAAACTGGGGAGAAACGTTTGAATCAGAACCACTGTTGAAGACACTCACTGCACAGATGTACAAGACAGCTTTGCAGCAGAAAATACAAAAGATGAGCATGGCTTCTTCCACATGTTACATTTCGTTTCAGAATTTACCTAGTTCTCATGTAAGGGATGACAAAACCACATTACCGTGAAGAGAGCATTAGTGTGTATGGAAGTTTTATTCATAAATATTTAAAAAGAATTCAAGAAAAGTCCTTGACTTTTTTTTTTTTCATACACAATTTTAAAAGAGTACAGTAGCATTACATCTCTTTTCAAAGGATACATCAATCCAAGCTTTCACAGTAGCTAAATTGCTACCTATGGTATATGAAGGTCACACATTTCACTAAGAACAGATATACGGAACTACCCAGGCAAGAATACAGAACTTCCTCCATACATTTATTACGTCATTTTATTTACAGCATTTGGAAATATAAATTAACATTCAACCAATTGAAATGTTGTAAGAGACATAGGTCTTTTATGTTTAGCTCTGGAATGGTTGTCCATTTTATTTTCCTATCTTAAACACATTTGTTAGGAGAGAAGATACTTTTCTACTTCTTGTATGTTTCTGAACTCTTAATCTTCCACTGCCAAAGTGAAATTGAAGTCAACCCCTTACAGTCCTCTTAGCCTTGCATTTTTCTCCTGACATAGTGGAAATCATCTCCCATATTACCTTAAGCAGTTCTTGATCTTTAGAAATAATTGTTATTAATGGAAACAATCCCAGAGAGAGAGATGTCTGAGGAAACAGCTACTTAAATTGGGGGGAGGGGTGTGTAAATAAATAAATATTATCTATGGTACAAAGAACTACACAGAAACTCTCTTATAATACAGTATCACATGTGAAAGCTTTAATAAGTTCCACGTAAGGTCTAAAGTTGGTACCTGAAATCAACTGCAAGAACAAAAAACCCTCACCTTCAGATGGAACTTTTCATTTTAGTAACTGGAGTCTAATATAAAATATGTATGCCCATTTATTCTTTCAAAAATACATTTAAAACTTTGACAATACTTATAAAGTGAAACTATACTGTAGACTTTCAGTTGATAACTTCCTAGAAAACCAATGCAGTAAAGCCAAGAACATGGAAGGAGACATAGTAACTACTCTGCTTTCTTAAAGGCTGAAAAATCAAATCTTTGTTGTAGCAAGGTGGAAAATTTGTTCCCAAAAGAAATTAATATTACACAGTAAGACAGAAAAATGTGTTGCTACATCCTTCCATTTAACTATTTTTTCAAAAAAATAATATGATGTAGCCTTGATAAAAAACAGTCATAACTTTCAAGTCAGAAGTAAACTTCAAGCTTCATTTCATGATCTTCAAGATCATTAAGATTAGTTAAATTCATATCTTAAATATCAACGTGTACTTCAGAACTTTGACTGTCAGTACCATTCATTATGAGAAGCACTTTGTTCTAAAATACTTTAATACTTGCAAAAGACATGAACTACACTCAAAAGAAAAAAATTACATCCTCGGATATGGTTGGGCTGAGTCCCTGTGTTCCTGCCTTTCCAGCATTTCATAAATATGTAATCGTTAAATTATTACTAAGTCTCATGGACAACTTCAGCAGCAGATGATGAGACACAAACACCTACAGAAAACATACTTAACAGGCTTTTTGAGCCCTTTTTTTTTTTTTTTTGGGGGGGGGGGGGGGAAGTGACCTACAACTTCCTCCTCCTGTCACTATAGGAACTAGTTCTATAGCATGGCAATTGCTGGGGCATCTCACCTAACTGTGGTATATTTGCTCCAGTCGGATACAACCAGCCACACACAGCCTCTCTAAGTTGCCTCTAGAATCTCTTTGTTCTTGATAGTCCTTCACAACAAAACCATCAGCTTAACCCATTGCAAAACAGAAAAAAAAAATTCTTATGAGCGCCATCCGCACCCAGTCTTCTCTCCCTGCAGCAAGTCTGTACTATCAATACAAAGCAAAAACTTGCACAACATGCTGAAAATGAATTAAGGCTATACAGCAAGTCTTCCTTCTTGTTGCTAATGTTCCAAGAAGTTTCGGAAAATAGTAATAGAAAACAATTGTTGACAAAAACAGGATTCCCCTTAGTTCCCCACTGCAGATTTTTACAGACAGAGCGCACAAGCATTTATTTCAGTCATCTTACTGTTTTGCTGAATTCAGCTTGATGCTAAGTGATAAAGAAACAAGTATCATGTGTGATGGTAAGAGAATGTGCATTCAGCAATTACAGATAGGGACTTCTGGGTTGTTTCTGTCTGCAACCATTTTCTACAGAGATGACTGACAGCAAAGTTAACTTCTCAATAAAATGGATAATGTGACCCATTGTTTATTTTGAGGGAAAGAGGAGGAAGTGACTAGGCTCAATTCTTCACCTTGAAATGTCTGCATATAGGCAGGCAGAGTCTCTGAATAAAAGGAATTGACTACGTATAGCAAACAAATAATTCTCTGAACATGAACAAAAGTTTACGTTCAAGACAACTGCTGCCTAGCCATCCCAACAGACATGCACAGATGCTGAAGGGACCATTGTTGTGATTTAGGTCAGGACAGAGTAAACACACACATGAATTACTATGCAATAACTGGGTCTGCATGAAGGAGTTTGACATTTATTGCCTCTGTGAAGGAGTAATAGTTAATGCATAGAACAATATGAAGTTATAGAAACATGGTTAACTCTGCTTCCCCTTTCTTTCCCAACAGGAGCGGCAGTTGTCAGTAGTCAGGAGCAGAAGAGCGTTAAGCACGTTGGGTTGGGCCAGGAGAGCTTGCTCCCAGGTGTCCCTGGAGGTCCTCCACGATCAGGCATCCCCAAAGATACGAGTCATGCCAACCCCCTTTGGGCTGAGATGGATGATGCTTGAGGTGGACAGCATCTTTCAGACTGTTTGACCGTTACTGGTTGGTGGGCTGCTCTGAGCTGCTGGTCATTGATTAGTGTAGCGAGCTGCTGGGCTAATATTCTTGTAAAAGTTTAGTTCTGCTATTTCTGCCACATAGACTTCCCCCCCTCCCCCCCCAACAACTGTCTAATTGTGCTTTACCTAACAAGTTACATCCCTAACAACTACAGGACAACATATCAAAGATCAGATTGTGGGCCTCTGACACCAGCCTAATTATTTGAGTTATGTCAGCTCAGCAGGCCAAGACAACCATGTTCTCCAGTTTCCCCGATAATCACTTTGTTATAACCCAAGATGGCCAGCATTTCTGATCATGTTTTTATCTTACCTCAGCCTTTCTTCTTCTTTCTTACGGAGGCTGAAATCTCGCTGAACAACCTGAAGCACATGCTCTGCTTCTTCATCGGTCAAGCCAGAAAGATCCAGTTTTCTCCCCATTATATCTTCTATCTCGGATACCAAAAGCTAGGCGAATATCTGAAATCACAAAGGTCAACAAAACGCAAAATAAATCAGAGGCACTTATATTTTTCCCAAGCACGTCTAAATCACAGGAAAACCATTTAAACGGAAAGAGCTTGCTGCCATAAATATCAGAGAAGAAAATCATTCACTGCAAAATTATTTCTGAAGTGCCATGTGTTGAAAGCATAGTCATCCTCAATTTTAAAAAGAAATGCAAAATATGTTTGTAATTATATTAATTTATACTTGTGATATTAAATTATATTGAGGGAACACCTCAAAGTTGCCCTCAACAAGAAATACATAAAAATGACTACATTGAAATTAGATTTAGAAATTTTGTAAGATTCTATGCCATAAGTTAGTCAAATGAGTAAGTTTCCTCCTTTCTGTGATTGAAAGATGGAAGAGAAAAAGTAGCACTCAATATTATGAATGCATGAACTGAAGGTACTGCAATGTACGAACTAGAGCTTGATCTATTTATTTCATGAATGAATTGCCATCAATTTGTTCCAATTTTTTTCCTGGTGATTTTTATTAGTTTTGTTGAATGCTGGTAACTTCAGCTATCAGTGTTAATTTCTGTAATTCTATATATATAATTATCTGGGCAACTATAAACATGTCTATCTCCACACTAAATTAGTTTCAGAAACAGCACAGTCTTTGCAGCTCTTATGAGCTCTCAGCAATATATATATAATCCTTAAGAACAGTCAGAAGTTCTTACACTATACAAAAGAGGCAACTATTATTGCCTTTTTATCCATTATGGGTGTAAAGTGGATGAGGCTACGTAAAATACATGAGCTGCTTATCTCTAAGCAATACTGCTAAACCTGTGACATGCAATTAAGTGTTCCAAGGAGTATAGCAAACAATAAAAGTATGAAAAAGTTTAAGTTTCACTCTAATTTTCCAAATAAGACAACTCACCAGCTACTAAGATTGGAGGTAGGGGGAGGGGGCAAGTCATTTGTTTGTTTTTACAGTATTTCCTTCCCCCAAACATTTAGTTGCAACTTTTGCAACAAAACAAACAAGGAGTATTGCTCTCTCCCCTCCCCCCCCCCCCCCCATTTTGGTTAGGCTATCACTGAAGTTTAGAATTCACCCTTCACTCAACAAAACAACACTTCAACAAAAACAAACAGATGGGACGGAAGTGAAAGTGAAATCAAGATGACAAGTTCCCCCACACACACCCTCCCCCAAGTGAGACAGATGCTCTACATGCATTCAGCTACCAAAGGTCACACTGGAAGCGTATGCTCTGGCTTAGCTCTTCAGGTCTACTATGGAAGCAGAACATAACCAATGAGTTAAAGTCTACGAAAAAGTATTTCAAAAAATAAAGTTAACAACTTTTGTAGGAAAAAGTGCCATAGAAATAAAGGACTATCTAGTCCCTTCTTCACTAATCCCACTTGCGTGGCCAAAGAGTACGTTAAAGTTTGGCTAAAATACAGTCAAGAATAGTTACAAAAATTTTGAGATACACGTCTGCCCTGAAATTTTCACCAGAACATCACAAAATACTCCATTGTCCTCTCATCTGAGGTCCTTATACCAACGCCTCGCTGGACACTGGCAAGCACAAGAAGCTGGCGGGGTGAGCTTACCAAGGTTGTGTGTCCACACTGCAGCTCAAAGACAGAACATGTAGTTGTGCTCTGGGACACATTCTTCCCTTTGGTCTGCAGGATACCCACGCAGCTCTTCCCACGGGAAGCACTTCAGTATGAAGTTTGACTCTGACTTTCCAAAAAGCATGGAAGTGCTTCACTAAAGAAAAGATGCATTGGCAGCTCCACACAGGGCAGTAAGCAAGACATTTCCAGTCAATTTTTTTTCCACACCAATGGAAACAGTGGAAAATGGGGAAAAAAAAGTAGGATATAAAGGTATTTTTAAGCAATTGCCATAGACATTAGGAAGAGACTCCCGCCCTACTGTAGGGCTACAGCTGTGTGAGACACAAAATGTTGAGGATACTTGGAGATCAAAGATGCCATTCAAATTCTTCTTCTTCAGCATCAAGTTAACAACTATAATTAGCACTGTCATAACAAGCTTTCCCTTCAGGTCTTCATCATAATCTTTTTGGAAACTGTCAAAATTAATACTGCTTTTTCATATATACAATCTGTGGGTCTATCCGTAAAGAAAAATGTCCCTTTGATTCAGCAGCCACAGCTGATTGTGAGCATATATTACAAGGGGGATTTTAGCCCTAAATCCTCTCACCAAGGCAGCCCCACTGCCTATGTTTTTTAGTCAGTTAGTGAAGACTAAATATCAAGTATACTTAAAGAGTCAGAAGCTACTATAAAGTTTTGACTTTCATACATTATACACAGAATATATTTTATGTACACATGCGCACACAATACTATATGTAATTTTATAGATATAGTCTAATATGAACTCTCAGTCTATATCTGTCAATATTTCATTAACCTCTAAGGAATTCATTTTTTTCAGGATTTAATTTTTCTTCACACTATTACAACACCTCTGATCCAGATGTATCACAGCCGTTTATAAATATTTACGCATGATGCCTCAAATGTCTTTTTCCAGTAGATTCACATTATGCATACTGGAAATATGCAATGGCAAATCCTCTAGAGCAAGTGTAGCAAGTTACATAGAAAAATTTGAGAGATGCCAAAACAGTTTCTAAAACAAAAATTACTTGGGGCCTTAACTGAAATAACTTATTCACAGCAGACTCTTCAGATGTTCACCTTCATGAGTAATACTTTTTTGCTAAATCTCAAATTTAATGCAAAATTTAAGCTTTCAAAGTCATTACAAAGAATAATATCATTCCCTAGAAAACTTCTGCTCAACAAATTAACATATTGTAACAGGACAGCCTAGGCTTACAGTATATGATCAGGTATTGCTTAAGTAATATTCTAATCTTAATATTTCTTACAGTCTGTCTTAAATGCAATTAAAACTTCCACACTGAAAACATTCACTGAATTTGACCCTCTCAATAATCCACATCTTAAGACCTAACAAAATGAAAGGTTTTTCAAGAACAGATATCACTTGTCTGCATTTTGTAACAGTCAAGAGGACAAATATCGGAAATCAAGGCAAGTAGTCCATTTCCTAGTCACTCTTACAATAGATAAGCTGCTTAAAGTGTTAAAGTAACAATTAACACTTAAAACAGATCTTATGTTTGACAAAGAGAAGCCACATTATAAAGTTAGTTAGTTATGCACATGGTATCACTAAATATTGTACAATACAGACCTCTTTAGTTTAATGCTAGAATGAAGAAGTTAGATACACGTTTACACACAGACCCACAGAAATCCCTCAACAACAGAGACTGTTCTTTGACAATGGAGAGAAAAATGTCACAGTGATCGAGTTCCTCTCTTATGGATATTCACTATTCTCTCTCTTTCTATTCTTATTTTCTGCTCTTTGTCATGCACAGATTGCTTCATCCCATCCACAAGTCCATTTACCTGAAATTGCGTATACTGCATTTCAATCCAGGCTAAAAGTCTGCTTAAAAAAGCTTCAGGAGAAGTCCATAGTGGTACACAAAATTCTGCTGTATGCTCAATTTTTGTTACAAAATCATTTCAGAACATTGGCAGGGTAAAGAAGACAACGGGATATGAGGTATATAATAACCCACAGTGTTTGTCTGCACATGTAATTGTATTTGTGTAATCAGACTTACGATTTTATATTGACCAAGATCAGACTGTAAGTCAGGTTGCATATATTTCTTTAATAGAGGAAAAAAAATCTGACTTCATTAAATGAACATAAGTCAGTTAAGAAAAACTTAGGATGAACCATACTGGTGCATCTCCAGCAGAATTTGAACTCACTTAACAAAAAGACAGCTTTGTATATCACCAAGATAGAAAGCCCTTTTTAAAATCATAAATTTCAAAATACATACTTTTCTTTCACCAGCTTTCACAACAAACTGATTGTCTGATCTGACATTCCTAAAAAAATAGCCTTAGTTATTTTTAAAAAGTGGGGGTAACATACTTTTCCAGGTACAAAACTAAGATTATATGGGTTGGAGGAAGTATATCAACATTAAAAAGGCCCAGGGCTGACATGCTCATTGCTTTTAAAAGTCAGGTGGGAAGAAAAGCTCGCAGGCTTACTATACCTTCTTAAGTAACAGAGAAGGGCACAAGTGCTATGTCACAGAGCTCTCTCTGGACCTTTTTCAACTATTGCCGAAAGATATTTTCTTCTCTCAGACTGCTTAGCCTGTCTCCCCCCAAACATAAATGAAGAAAGGACAGGGGCATCTTCATTATTTGGCTGAATAAAAGGATAAGCAGCAGTTGCACAGAGAAGTACTTATAAGCCTCAGTCACAGATTACATGGCACTCTACGTTCATATTGCCAGAAATCAATGAAAGGCTGAGGCTGGAAGGCATCTCTAGAGATCATCTAGTCCAATCCCTGCTCAAGCAAGGTCACCTAGAGCAGGCTCTCCTGTAGCGCTTGGTTTTGAGGACATGGTAGGATTAGAAGGAATATCATTCTCCTATTCTACTTGTCCCAATACCCCTGCTCCTCCAGGCTATAAAAGAAAGTTTGGGAAGGAATGGCTTCTGTTTTTCTCTTGAAAGCTCCCTGCATCTTCTCAGCTATAACATGTCCTAGGTTTCCAGTGTTTGTTCAGGAAGGAATCTGGTTCTTTCAGACTAGAGCTGAAAGCTGATCAGAAGTCACCTTTTAAAAAAGATGCCTTCCTCTTCAGTCCTTCAGCACTGTTAACCTGTAACTTAGTTAAGCCATATTCTTGATCTTTTCTTTGGATTTTTTTTATGCTAGCCACTCACAGTGATCTAACTATCTGTTAGTTTATTTGGGAAGAAATAGGAGTCTGGAATAGATCCCGCCAATCCCTTGGCACTGCAGACAAGAATATCCTACAACACTTCTCGTTTATGAGCAATTTTTATTGAAATTTCATCCATTTCCATAATGCACTATCATCTTGGCTTTAAATATAAGTTATTGCTGCTCCCAGGTATTAATAAAATTGATACATGAGGAGTCACAATCAAACTCCTTCAATCCAGATATTTGCAATTGAAATATTTCATTTAAAAAAAAAAAAAACTCTTCACTTGAACATTCTCAGCTTTATAGTGACTAAACTAAACTCCAGAGCTTTTCTACTCTGTTCAGCAACTCTACTACTTATTTTCCAGGTAGACAACTGAGAAAAAACCTCTAATAAATATATTCTCAATTCTGTGACCAAGCAACCAATCTTTATTTTCTTCAATAGACTGTCAGAATCTAAATAGTCATACCCCATCTCTATTTTCATTATAGTTTGGCATTATATCAGCTTCCACAAAAGTCTTATATTACCATAAGAAATTCTTTGTATAATCGTATATGTATTAAAAGGGAAAAATTATAGTAATTTTTCCAAGCCAGAATAACACAAGTACTTTGTTCATGGTGGAGCTCCTTCACAACAGCTCATATTTTAAAAGAAAGTTTTGTTTAATGAATGTCCTGAATAAGTAATTACATTAGTAATTAAATTACCAGCACAAGGCCCTTTTACTAAATTTATTTTCAATATAAAAAACCGTCACACACTTTATCTGGTGACAAAAATAAGCTGTAAGTGTTGAACGTGAAAAGGAACTCTTGTGTTCTGGTTTATCTCAGCACACTTGATCAAAACAAATTTGAGCCAAAAGAAAACACTGACATGACATTACTGTCCAAACTCATTTCCACAACAGCTACTATGTCATGATATCTCAAAAGAAGCATAATTAAGAATGGTCATCTTAATTCTTTTTTAAACTCTGAGAAATTGTAGATGCTGCAGTAAACAGCATTGTGGATATTCTTCCCTTTTCACTGGAAATTAACAAATACCCCAAAATGAGAAGGAAAAAGCATACTCATGAGAAATACAAAGCTACCTCTTCAGATTAACAGCCCCACTGACTTTAATATAAGGATCTGTATCTGGTGTGCCATGTCTTAAATAAGATGTAAAGCAAAGATCTCATGAAAGAACATATTAGTTTTTGTGCCCAAACCAACTTTAACTGAAATTTACTGCACATACATCTTGCTCTACAACCAAAACAGAAAATACTGTCCTTTTAGCCTTGCACTAACCTTATGTGAGATTTGTTTACAGAACTCAATAGCTTGCAAGTTCCTGAACAAAATTAGTTTTGTTTTATTGAGGAGGTGAAAGAAACCGTGAAGTTCATTTGGTTCCCTCTGGAAGAAATGTTCCATATTAATGCAAGTTATTACAATAACCATGCATACCTTGTCTAGATGAGTGCCAAGATACACTATAATGGTAGGAATTCTAAATTTTGAAGGACAAAGGCAAGCACTGCATGTTTTTGATTTTTTAGCCTATATAGGAAATTAACAGAAATACATTAGCGTTACTACTGAGTCTGAAAAAGCAGAAGTGTGAAACTTCTACTAAAACCACATTTTATTTTGTTGAAAATTGAGGTCAGCAGTAAATTCCCCCCCCCCCCCAAAAAAAAAAAGAAGAATGACATCTCCCACCTAAAAATGGCACTCTTCCAGAGACAGAACATAGCATATGAAAAAAGGTTCTAGGTTTTAGAAACAGTTTATTTAAATGACAAAGATGTTTTACTGGAAAAGATTAAAGATTAAGTTGGAGGACTTCATTTCTGTCATCTACCTTCAATAGATAAAAACAAATACCATTTTTAAAAAAAGGCTTCAAAATAAATCATGACCATTTTATACCTATATATCAGGTCTACCAACTGATACACAAGCATATATCCCAGTGGAAGTTCAAGATGTGATGTAAAACCCACATCCTTTGCCCAAAATGATCTTCTCGATGAAAACAGCATATTCCTAATGAAAGACTGTTACAGAATTTCACCCTACAGCTGCTAAAGATCATGGGTCTTTTGGTGTATGTTAACATGTATTTCACTGTCATTGGCTTGTTAGTTCCTGTATAATCTCATTTTACTTCAGTCTCTTCTTCCATCTTCACTTTTCATGTTTTTATAGTGCTGAACTGGGCAAATCACGTTCAGCTCTTTATTTTCTCTATTTAGTAGTAACTGTCTCATAAAAGAACGTATCGTAGGAAATGATCAATCTGTCAGTATTCTGACTGCATAAGGCCGATTTACTTTCCAGCTGTCTCCCTCATTCCAGGGAGAGAAAGACAAAATCACAGCAGTAGTGCACTGATACACAACTGTATCTTGGATGACTGGCCTCTTCACCACATGACTTCAATCTAAAGCATGAAATTCAGCTTATTAGTGTAATGGGCAGTCAACAACCCAAGGCAAATCACTGCAGGTCAGGGAGAAAGCCAGTACGTGGAGTTAGAGCATGCAATCGATCATGAAGGATCTGACCCAACCAGGCATTTGCAAGTTTACAAGCACAAGATTACAGCAAGAAAAGCAGGCCTCTTAACTGTTTTTCCCCTCCTCCACCTTCCTATCGAAAAAACAACAACAACAGAAACACACAAACCACTACACAACTGGCAAACAAGTCTTCACATTGGACTTTGTAAGCTTGAGCGAACATACAGAAAATACTAAACAAAAAGCTCATCCATTCCTACCCCTCTCCTGAGCATTAGCTCTGAGCAGGGACTGCAAGAATGCCTTTATCCACCTGTGCTGGACTACATATGCCACATCCTTCTCCCAAGACATCTGTCAGTCCTGGCATTTCACAATCAACAGCCCTGAAATGAGCTACACAGATTGAGGGGACATGAAAGAAACAGAAACTGCCATTGATTCTCTGAAGGAACGGAGAAGGACTTGGTATCTCAGTTTAAAAGGAGGACAGAGGAGAAGGGAACACTCACTTCAACTGTATAACAGTCTAATAACTAATACACTGACATCCAGAAAGTAGAAGGCTCAGGTTCAATGCCATGTTGAACCTGGGAAGGCTCCCCCTTTCCAGAAGGGTATGTATCTACTCTGTTTAGGTTAGGTTAAGTAGAAGCATTTTCCACCCTGTACGCTTTCTGGCACTCTGCAGAAGGGAATAGTGAATTCATGGACCAAGAAGACGACATGAGAGAACACTACTCAGAATATTCCTGAAGTGTGGCAGACCTGTTTCAGATGTCTACATCCCATTTTCTGTATGGCCTGAAGAAACTGAACCACACAGCAGCTCCAATACACTACATGAGTTGACTAGCAGCATTTTGGTAAATATGTGTTTCAAAGTTAAATGCCTTCTCTAGTACTACAGCAGTCTCTGTTTGCAGGAACAGCTACAGAGGAGCTAGGCTAGGGAGAGAAGTCAAAGTAACAAACAACCCCACAGATCAGCCAAGATAGTTCTTGCAAGGTCAAGATGCCAAAGCATCATTACTGCTATAAAGCAGTGGTAAGATTTCTCATCTGAGTTACGCATACTTTTAATTCGGGGAAGAAAACACTGAAGGAAGGTCGAAGCTTTTGTAAAACCTAAAACAGCTCTGGAAGTACTTCACATTTTACGTCTGCATAGAGATTTAGTTTTGCATTTTAATAATACAGGCAAAAAGGCATGATTAATTATTAAAAATCTCATCATAACTTGAAAGCCATACTGTAATCAACCCATAAAAACTACAAAAGTACACAGGTAAGTGTATTGCTTGGCTGCTACCAAATCATCTATAAAATAAAATCCATGCAATATGCAAACACACCACAAGCATACTTAAAATATCCTACTTCACAGGACACAGTAAAATGGATTCTTCCCCCACAACAATGTATGTTACATTAATTGACACCCTACATTCCTCTTACTAAAAATTAATCATGATATCCTAAAAATTTGATCCAAAAATTAATTTTAACTGAGAGAATCCTTCTGCAGAGCTAGAACAGAATCAGAAATCTGGATTTTAGAGGTAAGAATATGATTGCAACAGCAGTTGCCACAATGAGGCAGTATTCTCTAGTAGTGCCAGATGTGAGAACAAATTTAATACAGTAAATCGTTGCTAATTCAGACCACGGACAGGAAGACCCACTGCAAATTACTGAATTTTACAGATTAGCAAGTAAATGAACAAAATAAAAGAAAACAAGAATAATGTCAGAAGACTGTGCTTTCCACATTCACTCTGACAACTGCAAAGTGCTTCTAATTCTGATTTATGCTAGAGTAAGCAAGAATCATAAGAGATATAATAGTGAAGAGTGACATCTGTGAAGCCACGTGTCCCAGTTCACTGAGACTTAATGATGAGCTGCAGTTGGTTGACACAAAACTTGCACACCACGCATAGAAAAAAGGCTTCAGAAGCAGGTAGTCTTTGAATTTTTGGATGAATATTTGTTAAGAGATATAAAACAAAAGTAAAACAGAGCCAGAGTGCTGTATCTAAAGCCTTCAAGAGCCAAACTGGGGGCAGGGTTAGTCTGTCAGGTTGACAACTGAATGGATTAATTTGTTCCCACAAATTTGACACTGGGACTGACTCCACACCATGCCTAGAAGAGGCTTTGGGCCTGGGCTTGGCTACTTTTCCACATTCACAGGGCACAACACGGAGCAAATCTGAGCCCTGGCCAGCAGACATAAACCTGTAGTTCTGGATCTTAAGCTTATACAAACAAGGAACATGCAAGCACTAGACACAGTAAGGCACTTTCTGGAGTTCAAAGGCAGGCTTCACTGTCAGGTTTTGACTTCTGGCTCACTGATATTTGGCTCCAAACTAGAGCAGCTCCAGAGCTCCTTTAGTTTAAACTAGAGAACCAAAGTAGTCCATCCTGTTACAGATTTAGAGAACCAATCAGATACCACAGGGACACCTTTATTCCCCATCCTTTTTTGGGGTCCTACACTAAATACTATTTGGCTGAGCTTAACAATCAAGTTATTACACCATCATCTTTAGGAACTAGTTAGGACTCTTTTATATCTGATTAACTTTTTTTTAGCAGTTCACTTTAATAGGGCCTGCTCTCAAAATTTTAAGCAACATTATCAGCAGACTGAAATAGCATGCTTCTTTGATGGACTGATATGAATAAGAATACCAGCTTTTTAGATGGCAAAAAAGAAAATCTGGTTTTCAGTCCTCTGTATAAGCTTCTCCTAATTTTCACATATCCAGTATCCCTCATAGGCCTTGTGGACCTGGACACAACATTGACATCAACTTGTCAATTGAATGCACAATCTCAGTTATTTTCCATCTATCATAACTACATAGATGACATATTTCCACGGAGCAGATGCAGCTCAGTTACCATGACCCTGTGAACCACATGTGGGAAACCTGAGTCCACAGTATTTCATCCATTACTTCCCCTCTTTTTTTGATCTGTGATACTAACTTAGGACAGAAGTCTGGAGCCTCATCATTAAATGCTTAGAGAGAAGGAAAAAATTCAGACCAACTTTCCTCTAGACATGAACTGGTTTCTTCTTATTTGGTACTCGATCCATGACATTTGTGCCTGCATTGATGAAAATACAGACAAATTTTGGTCTTGTGGAATTCAAATGTTTCACTGCCATTTAGACTGAGCGCAGCTGAGGTTGTAAAAACAAACATCACTAGAATATGCCCTTTAGAATCCTCCCCAAAGCTCTTTGTTTTTAAAAGATACTGCATGAATCAAAGTGACACTAAGATTCAATTTAAATCCTACTCATAGTCTGTCATACAACTGTCAAAGCACTTATGATAGCTGGATACAAGTGCTGAGATAACATCCAGAAAGCCACACCAAGCACCCCTGGGGATGACAAAGAAGGGGAAGAGAGGGCCAGTCCTTCTTAGGAAAAAAAGGAATCCTCTTGCGAGATTAATGATGGTTAGAAAAATAAGTACATTGCAACTCAAGACATGTTAGTTGCATCTCTGTCAACAGCACTTAAGTTGTAGACTGAACATCCATGCATCAGCAATTAATGATGATGGGACAAACCAGCAGTTTTCTATTTGGAATGCACTGTGGCACAACATCCTGCCCATACAGCCCAAAAGAGACAGCAGAAAACCACATTAACATGGCCTGCTGTGTCAGAAGTGATGCTTAATAAGCAGAGCAAAGAAGCTCTTCTTGTATTAGTTTCAGAAGAGATAAAATACTGTCATTGCAACAGCAGAACAGAAAGCTTATTCCTCAAGTTGTAAATATGTTTTTCTTTTTTTCCTTTCCAGAAGGAAAACAACAGATTATGTACCATCTTCCTCCAAGGACAGAAAGCTGGTTTACAACTGAAGACCAACATACCATTCTGTATGGGGAGTGGGGGGCAACGGGACTGTTGTTTAAAAAAAAAAAAAATTAAGAAGATTTCAGGCTGTTGCCTGGCTTCAAGATTCATTAAAATCAGTGGGAATGCCACAGACTTTAGCAGGCTTTGAATGAGGCTCTGTACTTCAGATTGCTATCACAAGAAGAGACTACATCTCATTTTCTACAGTATATTAACTCAGTTCCCTTTTAAACAGACCTGATCCAGAAACTAAGACTGCATTAAGTCAGTTACCTGTTTATTTTTCCCTGTCAATAAGCAATACATGTTGCAAGGAAGAGTCTAGGAAGACATGATTTTTGGAAGGACAAGCCAGACAACTTCTGCATAGCAGAATTTGAGCTTGGGTCTTCACCAGACCCAAGCTTCACCAGACTCTCCCTTCCTGCCTGCCAGCACCAGCAAAACTCAGAAAGAGTTCTTAATTGATTACCATGAGTCAACTAAAGACAATGTCACTGAAAGTGTCACATTTTCAAGATTAATCTCCGCAGTGGTTTGTTCCTCCACTTCTGTAGGTAATATTTTATTTGGAGGTGTACTTTGCCTTGAAGAATCCAAAATTAATTTCCCACAATAATCTTTTATATCTTAAAACTGCCAGGAGACAGTAATAACTGCAGCAATTAGAAAACCAGACACAAATGTCAGTTTCTCTTACATGATCACCTGTAGGTAAATAAAGCATATAGATAACAGGAGGTAACAAGGTCTTGTTTCTTTTAACCAGATCAGGGAGTAATGGACCAGTAAATATCTGCAAGATCAATGCTGGTTAATATGACATTCTTTCAAAAAAGATAAATAAATAAATAAAAGAAGAATTTCAGCTGAAAAACAGCTCTGCTGTTGAAACAATGCATATCATATTGGCCTGGAAATTTAATATGTTCCTGTTCTCAGAAGAGTACCCGCAAGACTGAGATTTCAATAACGCTGACATTAGCTTTTGACCAGTCAAGCCACTGTGGTCCTTCTAAGCCAATTTTGTTAGGTGGTTCATTAAACTGTTTTTCACAACAGTGTTTTTATATTTTTAGGACGTAAGATCTAAGATGATGTTCACTTGCTGAAAATGCAGTTTTAAAAAAACGCAGCATAGTATTTTTCTATAAACATTCTTCAAAAAAGAGGATAATACTTAAATTTCTACTGAAAATGAAAGGCAAAGTGATAACAAACAGGTCACAACCAGTAGCCTTCACCATATGAAAGGCAGATCTTGCGAGTGTATCAGCCACATAAAAGGGGTCAAAGTAAGACTTCCTCTTAGGTCTGTGTAGATTCACATAAAGTTTGGAGATATGCATCTTTGCCCAGTCTTGAAAAGAGATACATAAAACTAAACTATAGCTTGAAATCTTACCAAATTACATTGTATTTAGCCCTTCTACAAAATTCAAGTTCTTTGATAATATGAGCAACGAGATGGTTTGCTTCCTTCCACACCAAAGTATAATACAGTTTATCTTTCTCTTCCCTTGAGCCCAATAAGCTTCTTTTGGAACAAAGAAACATCATTGGGAGAGGTTTAAAGAACACTTTAAACGTTATTTTCTGGGTTCACAAGTAAACCAGAAGCCTCTAATATCTCTAAGAATCTACTTAGTTACTAACCTACCTGGATCCAAACGGAAGGTGAACAAAATACTCTGTGGAACGGTGCATTAGTGCACTCAAACACATTAGAAGTTTTCTTAAAGAGAAAAACTCTCCCTATGGTTCTCATGGATCTCCATCTGACTAGTTTCTTTCAACTTGTCCAACTTTCCAAGGGCAAGTTAAAGTGGTTTACACTGCCAAGCTGCAGTTTCTAATCTGATCACAGTAGGGCATATTAATGTTGGCAGCAACACAAAGGAGTTGTATTTTCATATAGATGTACTGTTTATGCACAGTAGTGTATTTGTCATATACTGCTTTTCTTCAGTACCAGCCATGCATGGTTTAGGGATTTTTGTTTTGTTTAAGTACAAGTTTTTCAAGTGTTCTGTTTACTGCAGACATTAAGCAAGAAGGATGAATTCCCACACTCAGGTACACCTGATATATCCCAAAAAGGCTGGTTTAGCAATCTATTGTGAGCACACTCTGCTGTATCCATCACATTAGAGTGGAAGCAAGAATCCAAATCAGGAAAAGAAGCAAAAGTTTTAGCCTTAGTTTTGTTCTGCTCTAAAGTGTCATCTTGTATCACTCCTAGAGAACACTGGTTAGGATGAAGACAGTCTGTAAAAAAAGCATTAAACTGTCTGAAAGGACGGCTTTGTGTAACAATGATCAGAAACAGTTTCAAGATGTAAGTGCTGTCATAGGGGACAACGCTCTTCTTGAAGTATTCCTCATTGTGGGGGGGCGGGGGGGGATGGGGTGAAATTGGCTCTGGGAGTTTTCACATGCAATTAATACGTCCCAACTGTTGTAAATTGTACTTTCCTGATCATAACTGATATATGCATTGTAATAAGCTATCTGACAAATTCCAGAGGAAGGCTGTAGAATTGCTGCATATTTTTTTCGACACTTAGGCATAAGGCATCAGTACACATGCTCTGATACAATCCAGTACCTGAATAATAATGGTTAAAGCGGCAATTTGAGGGATTAGTTACAAGGTACAGCATCTTGTGTTTTACAGGGCTCTTTTCACTTTCTCCAGATAGAGGTGGTCAGCAAGAATTACTGTTTGACGGTTGCTTGCAGGGGCAGAGTCAGTGGTCTCACTGCAACTCACAGAGAATTGCTACCACAACTAATACACAATGAAAAGAAAAAAAAAAAAAAAAACCCTTCCACCTTGATAACGCTTCTTTCAAAGCCACAAAAGCGTACCGTAATATTAATATGCAAACTGAACTCTCTTTCCCCTCTCTAACCTTCCAGAAAAGGACTGTCAGAAAAATAAGGAAAAACCTCTATTTCCAAAATCCTTATTGTACCTGTTTAAAAAAAAAAACAAACCCAGGCTCCATGGACAGCTATCCACATTTTCAGAAATACAGGAAAGAGTATAACAGTAGATATAAAGCAAAAAAAAACAAGTCACTATAGGCTGCTAGATACAGTTAACATGCCTGAAAACATGCTTTGAAAGGGACGCACATGCACTCTAAGGCATTTTGTGATCTAATTTGGTTACACTAATTTAAAATACAACGCAAACCACAGCATACAACTCAGTCCTACTTAATTAGATTTCCTAAGACAAGTCAGTCTCAACCATATGGTATTTTCCCCAGTAGTTACAATAAACTGACCTTGATACTAGGAAAACGCATGCTCTTCCGTACGAAGAATAAATTAGAAGACCAGAGCCGTGTGATGTTCGCACGGAAAGGAGGCAGAGGCAGCGCCACGGATACGCTATACCGAAACCTTCAGCGTTCCCAGAGAAGTTAATCGAGAGTGAAACACTCCATTAGAAAAAAAAAATAATAATAAAGCACTGCAGGGACAGGGTTTGAACAACCAGCCTGTTTGCAGAAAGCTACCGAGCTATCCAGGCACCTGGCTAGAAATTAACATAAGCCTAGTACTTCCCGAGGAAGGCATCAAGTCCGTGGGATGTCGCGACCTGCCTCAGCCCCCCGCGCCGCTGTCCCCAGGGGCGGGCGGAGGTCGAGGCCGCCAACGGCCGCGGGACACGGCGCCCGCAGCCCGCCCGGCGCCGGCCCGCCCGCCAGACGCACGCCCCTCCCGCCGCCCGGGGGAGCGGGGCGGGCGCGGGGCCCGCCGCGGGGCTGCCCCGGGCTCGCCCGCCACACGACCGAGCCCAGACCGGCCCCCGGACGGGGCGCTGCGGCGGGGGCCCTGCCGCAGCCACCCCCAGCACGGCGGCGCGGCAGCCGCGGGCCCCGCCGCGGGTGACACCTCCCCCCGCCGCTGCCACCGCCCCAGCCCAGCGGCGGGCGGCGGCCGCGCCCCCGGGCCGTACTCACCCCCGGCCGAAGGCGAGGGCTGCACCAAAATGGAAGGCGGGCAACAACTTCCCCGCGCTGGGGGAGACGGGCAGAGCCACCGCCGGCCGCCGCGGCCGAGCCCGCCCGCCCGCTGCTCATTCAGGGCAGGGGGGCTGCGGCCGGCCCCTGCCCGCGGCCGGCCACCTGCGACGAGCCGGCGGGCACAGGTGCTCGTGCTCCGCACTGGCCGGCACCAGGCGGCAGCCCAGAGGCGAGTCTTGTTTTGTCTCGTCTCGTCTCGTCCTGCCCGCTCCGCGCCTCTCCTCCTCGCCGGACGCGCCACCGCGCTGCTGCGGTGCCGGCAGCGGCGGCAGCTCCCGCCGCGCCCCCCGCCGCGCACCGGCACCTGGCCGGGCGCCGCCGGCCAATCGGGGCGGAGGGGGTGGGGGGGGGCGGTGCGCGCGGGCTGGCGTCGCCACGCGCACGCCGGGACTCGCTCGCTCGCTCGCGGGGGGTGTGGGGGAGGTGCGCGGTTCTCCTGCTATTGCTGCGTAGTCAGGCCGGGAGGGATGGCGGTGCCGGCACCGCCAGACACGCGAGCCCCGCCGCAGTGGAGCGGAGAATCGGGCCCGACCCGGCCCCGGGAGCCCCCGGGTGCTGGTGCAGCAGCGGTGGAGAGCTGCGTCACGGCCTCGCATGTCGAGCAGCCGTTGGGGCTCGGGCGGCCGTTGGCTGTTAGCGCAACAAAGCTGGCCGGAGAGAAAACCCTGAAATCGTGTTTTTTTAATTATTATTTTTATTTTCCCGTTTTGTTTTTCTAGCAAGTGGTATGAAGAGGGGCCCAGACGTTTATCACTGTATCGGTCCTCTTCCTCATGGCACTGCTGTGGCAAGTCAATCAGAGTATGTCCCTGTTAGTTTAAGCAGCCTGGAGGAAAGGATCGTTGCAGGTTCAGGGGAGGCTGCAGATGGGAGAAAAGACTCTTCAAAAACTGTCTGGCCCCATCTATTTTAGTTAGTCACCTGGATGACATAGGCTATAAGTGCTGCTTATGGAATGGATCTGTGACGGACCCTGCAGTCTCAAACTGCTGCGGCAGTAGTAAGGGTTAATTTGCTGCATCATTAGACAGGTGCTGATCCAATTACTATGCCTTTACATGTTTAAATATTTGTAAATCCTTAGTGCTCATTCCTAAGAAAGCATTTGGTGTGCCAAATCCTCGCCTTTATGTATTGCCTACATAGAGGCAATAACAAGGATCCCTCCAACTCTGGAGCATGCCCACGAGTCAGCAGTGGTGATGGCCGGGCTATGGCTTAGTATGGTGTCTCGAAGGATACCTGATAATGTCACAAACATACATTCAAAATGTTTACAAAGCAGTACTGGCGGCTCATCCATGATCAAAATGCTTGTTCTCCAAATAAAGCAGAGAAACATAGATGCTGCCAGGCGATGCTTGTTTGAGTGTTATGGTGGATACCATATGCAGGCCATGTGTGGAGGTGTCTTCTAAAGGAAAAGGAGACCAGTTGGTACAAACTGACAAGAATTAGTGCCATATGGATTCAGAGCACTGGATAATCATAATGAAGGTGTGGCCTGGTCATTCATCACATAATCAGTGAGTCACTGCTGTAATTTGACCATGCTTTTTATACATCCTGTATCATTGCAGATTGTACTGTATCAGACTAATTAGTTTTCCTACAGTGTTATTTTTCTTCCCTGTTTTTCATGCTTGTTTAACTTTATTTTAAAATAGTTGCAGCTGCTCACTGTAAGGTACATTTTTATTTGATCTCAGTTGAAGTGCTTTGTCAAGACAGACGTATTCAGTAAATCTTGGCAGATTTTCAAGGAAAATATTTTCTAGGAGAATATTTTTGTTTACGTTAATTTTATGATATTACAAATAAAATACTTTATCAAACATTTGCTTCTATGCTAAACTACACTTGTCCATGTTAGTAAAATGGGTACCAATCTGTGAGACAGACACCAAATTTATTTTGGAAGTGCATGTAAAAAAAAGATTTACTAAGTATTCTCCATCAAATTGTTTTGTATTTCCCAAACAGACACATACCCAAATACGTATTTGGGTATTTCCTAAATAGAAAAACTTATTACTTCTTTAAATAAAAACTACAGAAAGACCCAATCATCTTTAACAGCGGCATTTTTCAAGTGCAACATGACATGGCAACAAATCAGCAACTGACTAAAACTAAAGGTCACTCATTGCCTGTATTAGAAGAGTAATCAATAACATGCTCCCAGCATTTTTAATGATTGAAGAAATACCTGAGCAGAAATCAATCTTCAGTCTTCTCGCTGAATTAGTGAAAGAACAATATGTTTTAAAAACAGCCATCAATATGAATTAAATATGATGTTTATGATTACACAACCATCAGATCAAACAGGTAGAATTGTGACATCACTCCCCACACTCAAGTTAATAAGCTAATATCAGGTTGAATTCAGAAATAATTTTTTACCCTGGCTTCAATACTGTGCAGTTAGGTAAACTGAGGGTTTTTTTAACCTTTCTCTGTGATATTTCATATTCAGCTCTGCTGGAGACAAAATTTTGGACTGTAGGCTCATTTGTTCCATACCAGTATAGTAATTGGTATGTTTTTACTATGCAACATTACTCCATGGGAAAGGTATTAACTTATAACACACTTAAAACAGCCATTAGCAACTGAAAAAGTGCAACAAGGAGAGGGAAAAGAGAAAATGCACAAGTGACGAAGGGTAATAGCCTCGGGGGTAGTACACTGCACTTTTATATTTGTCTGCATTTCAGATCTGGTGGATATCCTGTCTGTGGTCATCTGATATTTTTTTAGTGTCCCACTTCAAAAGAAATCAACTTCTCTTTGCATCAGTAGTGAGTATTTTCTGATGCATGTCATTCACAGTAAAAAAGAAAAAAAATCAATGACTGAAATCTCTTTTTCATCCCTACAGGCAAAGTCGTAAGGCACTGATGGGCAAAAGAGGTATGCCAGACTTAAAATCTGCTTAAAATCTGCTTAAAATCCCTAAAATCATATATGATGCCCCTTAGCAGCCATTAAATAATTAAAAGGAGTATCTAATAAGGAAGTAGAATGAACAGAAGTCTAGATGATAGAATCTCTACAGCCAAAGATGAGGCCCAGGTGGTAGCACAGGGATTTTTGCCAAGTGGGCAAAATGTGCCCGACCCCCTTCCCACCTGGTATGATTGACTTAAGGAACCAAGAAGAGTAGAAGTAGGAGAGAGGCCAGAGCCTGCAGATTGCAAAGAGGAGCAGGCGCAGAGGGATATGAGGGATATCAGAAATAGTGAGGTGGTTGTCAGGGAAAGGGGAGTGCTCTTTATGTTACTTCCTATGCCTCTGAAATTCACAATCCTCCTTACATGCACAGTAGGGTTACATTAAGCTGCAGGCCATGTAATTTTTTTTGGTGGTAATAACCTCAGTGTGGAGAGAACTAAAAAAGAAGTCAAACATCCAATATGCATCTGTAGTACAGCAACCACTCTGCTGCATGGCGCGAAATAAGCTATAGTATGGAAAAATGCTGTAGAAGATAGATAGCATATGTAATAATAATGGGGTGCAGGACAAGAAAATAGGTGTTTTATTGGTGGTGAGTTTCTCTTGTCACAACAGCCTTTTTCATAAAGAAAAAAAGGTAAACGTAGGCTGAAGGAAGCAGGTGGTTTTTGCTTGGAAATCTCAGAGCTAAATTCAGTGGTGCCACAGCATCGGCTTTAGCTGCCCACAGATACGGGGCAGCAGTGGCCAATGTGTGACTCCTGCGTCTGTCCCTGCGCTGCCCATGCGACCAGCAGGCTGCCCTCATACACAGACTGCAGGACAGGCTGAGAGCTGAGTAGAGGGAGCTGGCAAACCTACTGGGCTGGCGGGAGCCTGCCTTAGCCAGGCAGCATGCGGCTTGGCTGCATGTGAAGCCATCCCATTCCTCTCTGTCCTCAGTATTCATGGAACAAGGCTTGGGGCCATCAGGAAGACTTTGGAGTGTGGTCAGGAGTTTTGGTCATCCTTTGGATGTGTAAGATGATCACAAAACCTGCAGATAAGTAGGCTTAGATGGAAATAAAATTCACACTGATTTCATATCCCTCAGAGAATGTATAGTGGGATGTAGAGGGAGGGTGTTAGCAAACGCATTCAGTCACAGCGGATTATGTAAAGGACTTCGCTGACAATCAGAGTACTCCAGAAGCGCAGGAAGCTCTCTTTTCTGTAACAAATTAAATAAATGCAAGGAGTTTTGCAAAACAAAACACTATGTCTAAACTGGAGGACCAAGGAGCTCTAGCTCCAGGATCCAGGTCCATAAGGTTGCCCAGTCCCTCCTGGGAAGGAGAGCTGGCTGCTCTTGCCGCCTCCTTCCTGCACCTCTGGTGTTGGAGAAGTCTGGCAGGCTGGAGGGCCCTTCTGGGGACAGCCAGCCCCATCCAGTGGCCAGGCAGATGACTACCACCTTCACAGGAACTTTCCTGATTCTCATTCGTTTCAGTGAGATAGGAACTAGGCTTCTGGCCTTCAGTCTCACATATTAGCCTATCTCCTGTATGTAATAAGAAAGAGGGTCCCAACTTTGTAAAGAAAGCTTCCTGAGCGTCTCAACCTTCTTGACAAAAGTAGATTTTCTTAGGCAGTCAGAGTAATGAAATTGGACATGCAGATTTGGACAGTACCTGTTAGAAAGACACAAGTAACTGTTAGCCACAGGGACCAGTTATGAATTTCTTTCAGCCTGTTGCTATCTCAGGGTGGAAAATAAAGATGGTAACAAGTAATCAAGTCTTTCTTGCTTTCAACAGATCTGTTAAGACCTCAGTCTATTTCCATAAAATTTAGAGAACAATAATTTGATAATAACAATTTGCAATTCATTGTAACCTTTTACCTTAGGGTCTCAAAGAACTTCATAAATACTAACTAATTTATTCTATAAAGTGTGTATACAACATGGTGTATAATGATAATTCAGTTGAAACGGTTAAGTAAGTAATTCATAGCCTATAAGCAAATAGGAAAGAAGTGAAAGAGCTGAGAATAATGGCCAAATTGTTAATAGTATATAATATGTATAGCATTCAATTTGATATGACACTTTACTAATTTTTCTCCAGAAATTTCAGTAGTCATGTTCCCTGCCTCCTAGGCCACACAGTGTAAGCAAGTTTGACAGATGTTAAGTGTGAAAAGAGAAAAAGGGAAAGGTGAGAGAAGATAGAACTAGGATTATATACATGTTAGTGAAGAAGACAGCTTGAAGAAGTTTTGCTATTTTACTAGCAGCAAAACTTAGGTGCACTAGTAATTTGAAAAGAAACAAATGTATCAAAGTCTCAGAATTGGGGTGGGTGTAAAACACCTGCAGACAAACTGTAACTGATGCAGTGAAATGATTCGTTGTGACTAGGTAGTGGGTTGGGGTTTTTTTAAGGTCGGGTGAATGGGAACAAGGGGCATATGAGCTAGTACAAGAGAGGGCAGAGCAGAAAAAAGGGATGGTAAGAGCTACCCATGATTAGTGGGAAGAATAATCAGAACAGAGGAAGAAAAGTTTCAAAAGAGACCGTGATGCTGGCTTTTCCACTGCTACTGCAGATTTTGCCTCATTCATGTAGGGTGTATAAATGAAAGCTTGAAGGTGTCTGAAGGAGCTGCTTGCAGAGCAATTACGAATTTTAGTACTTTTCCCTTACACCTGACAGCAAATGCATGTAGATGAAGACAAGATTCAGCTCTAATACTTCCGCAGGTAAAAAAGTTCTTAAAAAGGCACAGTGAGTTCTTCAATTTCCCTGAAAAATGAACTTTGTTTTGTGACACTGGCTGAGATACACAAGGGAAATGTCCTTCATCCTCAGAGGGGTTTTTTTTTTTAATTATCAATTTTTTTCTCCAATTAGCCCTACCTTTCATGCAATAATTCCCTCTTGCTCCAAGACAATCCAAAGACAAGCAGCAGCACAAGGGATGTGATAAACAGAAGTTTTTCTTTAGTGCTTTATTTATATCCTGTGCAAAGCAGTGCTGAGGGTGTGGTACTGTCTTTTATATTATTGAGTGCTGCTCTGTTCTTTACAAATAAGAAAATGAGAAAAAACTTCATGATTTCCTCTCGTAGGAGAGGAATAAGAAAAAACATTCAAGTCTCCAGCTAAAGAGGAAAATGTTCGTGTTAAATCAGCTTTGACTTCACAGGTTCAAACACTAAGTATACAGGAGCCAGCGTCAGTTTAGCTCTCGTTTGCACGTTTTCAGTGGTACTTTCTTTCAGCTTTTTTCAAGTTCTTTCTATCAGTATCAATCAGTGACTGTGAAGTTTTGGTTTTAAAACAATGTACTTTACCTGCAGTTGCTTGTAGAGCTACTATCTTTTGGTTTTACTGGTTCAGGTCCTTTAGTAGTGCCAAAAATTGCCAATTTGCTTTTAAACGTAACTTCACTTAAGACCTTTGATCCCCAGAGCCAGACTACATTCAAGTAGATTATTTTTCAAAGAAACATCAATTAAACGCTGTTCTTATTCAAATAAATGGAGCTTTTTCATTATTTGAAATTATTAAATTTTAAATTTTAGAAGCTGTCATCATCCCAAGTGCTGTGGGTTAAAGCTGATGAATGAAGGTGATGTTGTTAGAGGTTTTTTTCCCTTATAGTAACTGTATGCAGACAAACTATCCTCAGATGCAAAGAGTATACATTATATAATCCTCTGCTTATATTTTATGAGCAAAATCACAGCAATAGTGTAATGAATCCTCATGAAGAGAGTCTTAAAAATCTTATGCCATACAAAAACAATTCCCTTAAGCAAGATTAGGCAAAATAAAAACACTTTATATTAACATATTATATTTTAGTACACCTTGAATAGGGTAATTTTGAAGAATTATTTTTTGAAAGAAAACCTAATCTTGAAAATATTTTTTTTATGAGAACCAGGTCAGCAGAACTAGCTAAGCAGAGTTTTCCAACCTTTTATTTGAGCATTATAGAATATAACCACTTCTCAAATACACCAAACAGTCAAGTTTACTCACTTTTTTTCCTTTCCCTTAGATCATTGTATGGAAATAGTCATGTAAATTTTTATCCACACAAGTATTTACACATTCCTGAAACTTTTATGCAGACATCTTGAAGTCCCTATTTCTTTGATATTCATCTATTTCAAATCAGTACCACATGACTAAGGAAAAAATGGATGTGGTGAACAGCAAAAATGCCCAGTGACGGTGGGACAAGCTCTTTGCAAGTAACACACAACCTAGTTCATAAACATTTCAGAGCCAGAGAAACAGACTATATTAATTAGATACCTCGACCAGCAGCAAGATTTACATAGGTGGGGTAATAACAGATGTTGTGAGAAACTGTCTTCACAATGTGTCCATGAGAGATGATTATTAAAATAAAAAATATCAAGCAAAAATTATTTCTGTGATGACTTTTTCATCAGGTTAGTTTCTCTGTCCCCTAAACAAAAGTTCTGAGACAAACACATGGTAGGGATAGTTATGGCAATTAAAATAAGGCTGCATGCCAACACCCCTTTTCAGAAAAGAAGGGAGTCAAAGTATTATGAAAGTAGATGTGTCAGATGCTGGCACATCTAATCAAATTATTGTTAGACATACTCTTGCAAAACCTCTCACATGCCATGATTAAGCTGAGTACCCTTTGAGCTAAGTTCTGTAGCTCTAGTTCCGTAGAAAATACACTGTGTTTGTTTCAAAGAGCTTAACCTATGAATGTTCTAATTCCCCTCCCTGTATTTTGTATAATCAGTTTGTTCCTTGATGTTTTCCCACGCACCAAGTAAAATTCTTCTTATTTAACTTACCCCAGAAATCTGAAATAGCATGGAACGTACTGGAGCAGGATTATATTTGTCACAAGCTGCTGAAATGATTGTGTGGCTTTATGCAAATCAAATCCTCTAGGGATTGTCCCAAATCTACATAAAGTTCCTGTTGTTTTATATCTGCCTTAGGACCTCACATAAGCTGTTACACATACCATATTGTTTTAAAGGTACTTTGTCTGACAAGACCATGTCACTTATTTCACCTTAGCTAATCCTTATTGTGGGCTCCACACACTGCACAAATGCATTATTGTGCAAGACCAGAATCAGTTCTGCATGGCCTATTCTTTACCCCTTTTAGCCCAAATCTGCCAAAATTAACAACATCTCTATTGCAAACTAGATTTCATCAGTTTCTCATTTTTATAATTTATTTGAGAGCCACCTTTCCAGTCTGGAAACTGGAGCATTTCAGCACTTCAGTACATCAGAAATAAATGAAGTATGCCCCCTTCCTCTGCTCAGCTCTTAAACTAACTGGGTGTGACATTCTAGACAAATATTTATATACTGAACTTTATTTCCTTATGCAAGTTCCTGTGAATGTATGAAAATATAGTCACTGGGATTTTAAAGTCTAAAATACCTCCATCTTCTAATTAATAAGAATTTAAGGGGAGAGACTAGTCCCTAATTGTACAGCTCAAACTGTTTATTTTTCTATGGGTGCCAATTATTATGGTTCTCCTCAGTGGTATCTCTGCCATAGGCCATGGGATAATGAAGAAAGCTGTGTAAATAGTACAAAGACAGTATCTGTGCATCCTTAATAAAATCATTAAAACAATTACAGATGATTTGTACTGAAGTAGGGTCTAGCTTAGAGAATTTGTTAGTCTAAAGGCTTTGCACAGGCAGTCTGCGATATCAGGAATAGAAGGCCCTGCAGCCAAGTCTTAGTCCAACGGTCTTTCTCATAGAATCACCATTTCTTCTTCGACATCCAGTTTAGAGGTCCTCGGTTGTTTTCTTGGAGATGTTCTTATGAGGGATTATTCTGATGTCTTGGCTGTTTGCCGGGGAGGCAACCTTATGACTAGGAAGATGCCCATGTTCACGTCAGCACTGACAGACTCGTTGCCCTCGGAGGCTCTCAGAGAGGGCAAGCATTGAACCCTAACTGTAAAACAAATATGAATATTCAAAAGAACATTTATTAGTTTAAATTAACTTAGGCACCAGCATGGCCGTAAGTGGCAACCCATCATGAATGACTTTTCTGGGCTGTTGAATTTTCCTGCACTAGTGTGCTGTGCATTTGCTGTCCCTCAACATGTAACAAGTTGTGGTTGTCTGGATCTTCCCTGAACACACATCCCTTTAAATCAGGCCTCCATCAATACGTGCAATCAAGCTATAGAGCTTGATTGCTTGATAGCTTGATCTGCGGAACAGTTGATGGCCCACAACTCCTACTGGAAACTCCAGTCCTTTCTATTTCAGTGCTGCTGATTCTGTAACTTTATGTACCCATATCTGAATAGTGAAGCTGGAGTGGTCGTGCTGTGGAATTTGAAATAAAACCCCACACTCCTGTTCCCAAGTCTGGTGCAGAAAAGTGAGGAGTTTCCTCTCCCTCATTTAAACTGCCTCAGGTGAAGGTCATTAATTTTTCCTTTTTTTTGAAAGTGTTGTGGAATGTAATCCTTGAAAAAACAAAACCACTATGATTACGTACTACTATGGCAAAAGAGAAGAGAGGAGATGATATGGTTTCCACAGCAACTATTAGTGGTGAGCCAGTGTACATCGTAAGTATTATGTGACTTCATTACTTCTAAACTATTCTATGCTCTACATTAAACAACATTAATGGGAATAGATCCATTTACAGATTTAATACCAAATCCCACTTGATGTATTCATGCAAATAGCTTTACTGCAAGCTATAGCTCTTTCAAAAGAAAAAAACAGAACAGCAAATAAATTGTCAGACCAATGTGGCTGTAAGACTTCAGCTTTTATATCTGATGTTCATTTATTTCACTTGCAGCAATAATGCCCTTTCTTGAAATTTAATCTTAACCTTTACTGGACACATAAACAAATAAAAAAAAAGATGCCATATCAAGTACCAAACAATGAAAAGTGCTCTATCCTTGAAGGCATTATCAGGCTCTTCACTTAGTGGAAGGGCATATTTTGCGAATGGAGAAGTAAATTGGCACTGCAAATGGGATATGCAGAGAAGATTCAGGATCCCTGTAGCCCCTAGATAAAGATTTACTGAGAGGTTAGGTTCTGTGGATGGAATGATGGTGAGGATAAAGATGAATTCTAGATAAGGAGCAGGAAAAAAATACATAGGATTTTACCAGATGCATGAATAATAAAAGTAAAATTCCTTGAATTTGTAGAAAAGGTCTAGCCCAGGAGTGGGTTTTCTGCATTAGCTTCTCTGGAGCCAGCTCCAGGACCTGAACAGCCTTTCCTACTTATAGAGAAAATTGCAAAGGGCCAGCCACACCCACTCATGGAAGCTGATCTTTCAAACTTAGGACAAATCTGCAGCTCAGGAAAGGGCAAAAGGCTAATAACAGATTATGTATATTGATGGATTGTGCTCTGTGGTTAATGGAGGGATCTGTTCTCCTGACCTTCTGTGGAACATTCAGTATTCTAGGCCATAGGATCCTTCTGGCCAGGTTAAGAAAGGTCTGTAGATTTTAGGATAATTTCTAAAATTTTTTAAATCCTTTCTTGAAAGGTTGTGGCTAATATAACACCTCAGCCAAGGTACCCCTCATATATCGAGATATAGACCAATTAGTTGTCTTCACAGACATACTCAGTATCTCTTTAAAGTCACTAAATGAACAGCTAGGATGACATAAACTCAGATTTCATTTTCCTATCTCTGTTTATACAGCGCCCAATATGTTATGAGAGGTGGTACTGTTATAATAAGTGATGGGAGAGAAATAAAAGTGATTCCCTTAGGAAGAAAATGAACTCATGCCTCTGCAACTTCTCTTAGTGTGGCTGCATTTATTACTTTGCAGTGTTACTATTCAAGTATACGATTACTTGAATTTATTGTTTAAAGTAAAAATTATGTGAATGGTTGATTTTACCAGAAAAAAGAACAAAACAATAGTGAAATGGTCCAGGGGTTAGTTGAGATCAGTTCACAAGTGAAGGACATCTAGCAGAAGCTGAACCAAAGAAAGACAAAATCATGAAGGTGATGGGGGGAAAAAAAATCTCTACAAACCACTTTCAAGAGTTGTCAGCAACAGTGAATTCTCATTTTTCAGGAGTCACATGCCCATTTTTGGTGAGATCATACTGTCGTTTAGGAGCTGTCTCCGATTGTTCCCTGATATTTAACTACAACAACACCCCTTTGGCTCCAACCTCCCTTTGGCTAGGATTCTCCATGCCAACCCAGTGAACAATATTCTGGTTTTGTTTTAGAAACTCCAAGAGCAACAGAGGCTGCAGTGCAGTTCTTTAGCCCTACAGGCTGCCACGAGCACATCACGTGTCCTCTTCACATGTTGCCTATGATGGAATGGTGAACCAAGTTCATAGTCATAGTCCTTTCTTCCAGGTGCCTAATGACCCCAGCACAGCACATCCAAGATCTGCTTTGTGGTTCTGGGCTGGACTGCAAGGCCAACTTTATTTCTCTGAAACTCCCCAACTGCTCACAGTTCTGCTGGCTGGAGACAGAGCTTATCACTCACATGTGGAGCCAATTCTTAGAGGACCAACAAAGTCAAAATCTAAATGCATTCTGTTATAAAAACACATTGCTCTCTTCAAATTTTTCCCATTTATTTAAAATAAATGCAGTAAGACCCAAACACTTCACGGTGCATTCCATAGACACCCAGGGAGAGAATGAACTGCACATGGGAAATGTTAGTCACATCATTTACTGTTCTACAGGAAAATAAGAAGAAACTGTATGATGGAAACAATCTCTGAATTTTTATGGGGGAGACTTTTAGAAACACTAGAACCAACATGGTGAGTCTCAGTCACCCAAGTAACTCTTCAGGTGTGACTACTGCCATTCCTTGTCTTCCAGGTTCTGACTGTGGGAATTGTTCTGCCTCTCCCTGCCTATACCATGCCATATGTATTATGGATGAGACTGATAATTTCAAGGTAGAAATTATTTTCTGAGGAAAAATGAACTTTCCAATTTTTTTTTAATTTTTTCGACTACCATTCAGATATATACTTAATCACTCAAACACATTACGTGATATAAAAAAAGTTAATCATTCAAAAATTATATTAATTGCTTATTATTTTGTATAAAAAAGCACTGTCACATTAACATAATGTCATACTAACATAATGCTTCTCTTCATTTTCCCCCTCTTCTTTCAGAGCAGCCAATCAGCTGACACCAAGTCAGATATCATGTTGATGGAAATGGCAGAAGAACACAAGAAATCGTCTTCCTTCACCCGAACGGTCTCCTGTGACGTTACATCTTATACATCCAGAAAATTAACTTGTTTGAGTTGCAGCAAGTTCATTTTTTATGTATTTCATATGTACAAGTATTTTCTTGTTACTTACCAGAATATTCCAAGAGCAGTTTTCAGCTATCAATGGCTAAAACTCTGCTGAAATTAAATCCTCCCTTTTTTTCCCTGTCGAAATAGGAAAATATAACATATACTTGCTATTCATTTGCTTTTTCAAGTAATAATGGACAACAGCAAGGAATCCAGCAGCAAACTGAACAACAGTTCTTGCACTCTTATTATGGTGATAAATTAGATTTTTTTTCCACAATAAATCTTTATGAAATCCACTGATTTATGTCTTTGGCCTGCTTTCTCCCTCTACTGGTCTGAATCAGAATCTTTCCCGCAGGAAGTTTCAAGATCTTTCATATTAAAATTTGACCTTTGTGTCTGTAATACAGCGAAGAAAACACGATGCCCCTAGAGCACATTTTTTGCAGTACTAATGAATCATGTGCCAGTGTAGTTCATGAACAAATTACAAAGACAATACATGTCTTCATTGCTTTGGCCATGTTTATGCTGTTTCTTCTTAAAATACCTCCCCTCTACAGGGATTTGAACTTGATTAGTCACATGATAGCGTGAGAGTTAATCATAAATCCATGATTAATATGTCATCCTGATCCTGCTTCAAGTGGTGAATAGAGTTACTGTTTGAAGTTTGCTCTTTGCTAAGCAAAATGGAACACATGAACTAAAAAAAGGTGGGGGACAATTGTCATTTTAAACACATCATAATGCAAAAACATCACAAGGTCTCTGAGGTTTGGAGTTTCATGCTCAGTAGACACCAGGCTAGATGAAGGCTGCATTCAAGGGACATTGTTGCTGTTTTCCTCCTCCCTGCTTCCAGTCATGCTTCCCTCTCCTTGGGCAGCCAAATAGTGAGCTAGTTCAAGAAACTGATCTGGCCAAACCTGTCTTCCTATACACCTCTAGAAACATTATTTTTTAGCCAGCAACTTGCATTTCAGTCAGGTTAAGTTGAAAGTGAATCATAGCCTGATGATCTGAAACCTCCAGGTTCTGTGTTTTTCCTTAATATAGCCTTAATTTAACCTACCACATTGCCCGCACTCCAGTGTGGGAGTCAGAAGGAGTAAGTCACACTGTTTGTCATCTTTGCTTTGGGCCTAGGAAAGTCCTTTTATATACAGTGTCCACACACCCCTAAGTGTGCTGGCACTGAAGCATGCCTACCTGCTTTGCTGGATCAAGCAAACGCATACTTCTGTAGCACACATGGGAATGGGCCGACCCAGAATGTGCTCAAATGAAACGTATCCTGGAAATCCGTCTTAATTTTGATCGCTTCCTCTAAGCTGGGGAAGGAATATTGATTTGTGTGACTCGTTGACAAGATTTTACCTCACTGCATGCAGCTGCCCAAGGTTTGTGTTATGGCCCTCCTCCATGCACAGAAAGCTGACAAGATGATTTCCTTCAGTGCTAGGCTCTCCAGAGGCCAGCCTGGCTGGCTGCTGCTCCACAGCCAGCACCTGCAGGCAGTTACAACGGTGATGCACATTTCCACTATGCTGGGTTGCTGAGGTTTTTATTCTTGCAGCAAGAATCCACTGGATTTAAACCTGCGTTTGCATAAGCAGCAGATCAGGGAAAACAGACAGAGCCTCAGAGACAGCAGGGAAAGTTTTGCAAGTCTAGGCACATCATAGATCTATTTGTATTGAGAGTCCAGATTCATTTTTGCACTGCAGATTTGTTTTGCTGTTATCGGTGCAACCTCAGCAGACCACGTTGTTCAGGATCTATAAAATTAATGCTATTTTTTTCACCACAGCCAGGCAGCCTGCTGCTTTGAGTGCAGAAGAAGGGCGCGGGCGGAGAAAAAAGAGGGATTACCAAAAGTAAATGTAAAAATCCCCAGCCTTTAAGCACCATTAGGCTTGATGGCAATGTGAAATGTTTGCTAAGGAGCTCTGAGAGAAGGAAGAAGAGGAGCAGCTACTTGACAGTGTGTAAAAGAATATAACCTTGCTGTCAGAGGAGGAGAGACTGTTAAGACAGAAGGAGAAAGAAGCTAAGCTCAGCGTCAGGGATGGCTGAGCAAGTGCTTAAAGCTAATCACAATTCAGAAAGGTATCCAGGAGCTCTGAGGCAGGAGGAAAAAAAAAAAGTCCACAACCACATGGCTAAGGAAAGGATAGTCACACTCTGGAAGCAACCCCACAAGGAGCAAAATGAGGTCGTAAAAAACCCAAGTCTTGATGCCAATATTTCACACACTTTTATTGCTGGGTCTTCCTGGCCTCTTAAAAGACACAAATGGGTAAACATGCTAAATGTGCCTGGTCTTTGGGTCAGACTCTGGTCCCAATGCCAAGGCACGAGTGAGGGGGCCAGCGCCGTGCCATGCGGAAGCATGTGTGCACCTGCACCCCACAGCACCCACTGCAGCAGTGCAGCCCCAGGGCAATCACAACCCAGCCAGCCAGATATTTCTCACTTTAGCTGTGGTACCTTAGGTGTAGCACCCATGCAGTGGAGCTGGGACATGTTTCTTTCCTTCAGGAGCCTGCAGGAGGCAGGGCTGGGGTTGTATCCTGCTATTGAGCTGCAGCACTCCTTTATCATTTGCAGAGATTGAGATTTTCATTTCCATGTCACAAAGGAGTTGAGGGATTTTATGTCCCGCACATTTAACTGGTAAATGTAAGTCTCTGTCATGGCATTAAACAGAGTTAATTAAACCTGAAGGGCAGAAACTGCCCCCTCCTGATTTCAGGTGGGCCAGAATCTCACCTCCCAGCTGTATGGTAATATGTACCCACACTGAGGCTGTCTGGGCTGAGTTAAAAATCAGTATTTGAGAGTTTTTTGAAAACCATTAGAAAAATCCCTATGTTCTTTCTCCCTACTTATTTTGAAGAAAATAGTGACATGTCCTAACAAAGTGCCCAGACTGTATAAGGAGACATTTAGCTTCCTGTTCCGTCTAAAACATTTGATCTTGCATCATCCATGCCTGCATCTTAGGACAAAACAGGTGAACAAGAAAGCAAGAGGAGCAGGCTCTGCTTTCCCGAGATCCCCTGTAAATGGAGCAGTTTCTCAGAAGGGGAAGTAGTCACTTGTGAGGAAGGGACATGGCTTTGCCATGGCAGAGGTCAGAAGAGAAGAGAATTGCAATAGTTGCCAAATGCTTCTTTATCCACCTGGACAATTAGGCCAAGTCTTTGGTTTCTAGACAAGTGCTGGCTGCACTGAAGCACCTGGTGGTGTTTGTGTGCTCCTGATTATGGCTGAACAGAGCAACTGGGAAAAAAATGGCCCCCACTCCTGGGGCGCATGCCCACATGGCATGTCTGGTCAGGAATCAACTGGAAGAGGGTAAGGGAACCATCAGCAGGGCTGGCAGTGTCCAGGGGAAGGACAAGCCGAGTGTCTGGGAGTGAGAGGAGCAGGGAATCACTAAGCCACAGGACCAGTAATTGCGAGCACTGCTCAAAGAGGGCCTGAAACACAAACCTGGCATATGACAAAAAACACCCAGAGCTTCCTACTTGGCTGCTATTTGCTCATTTCTCTTCTTCCAACTAGAGATGTATAATCCCGCCAGTTTAATACCCTCTTTGATTTTTGATGGCTGAAGAACTCACATCCTCCCACCAACTTTACTTGCTATTGTCATTTTGTAGCTTAGCCCAGATTAACTCCCTATGGGCCCTGCACGCCTCCAGCCTGGACCACTGGCAGGTTGCTCAGCTTTTATGCCCATCTAGCCATGACTTTCCATGACATCTGCACTGGTGTCAGATGGGCATAACAAACTGGTGAATCAAATCCATTATTCATATCCATGTGCTCCTGCAATAGAGTAGGTGCTGAGCCAAAACCATCCTTTATGGACCAGATCCTCTGCAATTCAGAGCCAGACCCAACCCTAACAATTTACTATTTACGCCTTGTATGCTAGTCTTCCCAGCTGTCTGAACGCATTTCTGCCTCTCCTCTCCCAGTCTTCTCCAACTTGTCTTTCTTTTGGAAATTTCCCTAACACAATACTAAGCAGAATCGAACAGTCTGGAAAAAAAAAAAAAAAGAAAAAGAAAAAAAAAAAGAAAAGAAAGAAAGAAAGAAAGAAAGCAGGGGGAGGAGGAAATAAAACGGATCCCATTTCAGAGCATGGCTTAAAACTGCTCCCTATCAGAACCTGACAGTGCACATGTCATGTCTACTGTCTGCTTACTTCTTGAATTCTTTCTACAAGTTATTCTAGTCAGAAGAAAATAAAAGTGATGAGCAACACTGACATGTACATGCTCTGACGAGAGAAAGGGCAAAGTCCTCTGTGAAGATTTAAAAATAGATGTGCTGTAAAGGGTACAGAAAGGTACACTACGAATTTCTTTCCCCCACAAGCAGCTTCTGTAGGCACTTTGAATTCTGGTAGTGTCACCGCACGATTTACTGTATGTATTTAACTAGGATGGCAAGACACATTGCTATGCAACTGTCAAAATGCAAGGATTTCATGGTTTGGGATCATTATCTAATCCACTCCTCCAATTTAAAAAAAAATAGAGCTTTTGCCTTAATCACTTACACAGTTTCCTGATGTTTCTGCAATAGAAAACTTAACGTATGATCAGTTACTGCAGATCAATTTGATGTATGATAAATTAAGATCTGGAAACACAGTGAGGATGTGTTGGTATTTGGCTGGGCATTTTCCCCTTTCAAACCATCCTTCTAAGCTTCCTGTAGGTACTGCTATAGTATATACATTTCTGATGTTTTTATTGACTTCTTCCTTTAAATTATAGGACAGTGCACAATAACACAAACTTTTCGACTGACCAAGCATGCAATTAACAAAGAATTTATGCATTTTGTCTGCAGTTTTCTTCAGCAGCAGTTTTTGCAGCCTTGGCTGGGCAAGAAAGATCAGGATTGCCAAGACAGTTGTAATTAATTGTGAGTTGTTCCTATTCCCTCTAAAGGTTGTTGAAAAGAAATTATATTCTCAACTCTGCCTACTAAGCAAAAGGCACTCACAATTATATGTAGATGATATCCCATCCATTTAATTAAGTTTTTATCAAGGGTTAGTAGAAGGCTGTACAAGGCCAATTAAATTTTTTATTGGGATTAAGACACAGACAATTGTTGTGATAGGAATTCAATAACATTCTATTTAGATATTTATTTTGCAATGAAAATACATCAGTGTAAAATGCAAAATATGCCATTTACCAAGCACTCAACTAATGCATACTAAAAATGAGAAATACACCCAGGAAATTAAGGGTGTTACTTAGAAAATACACACCAGATTCAGTAATTCCTAATAGACACCAGTGGATTCTACTATAAAGGGAATTTGGATTTCAGCACCTGAATCCTAGGCTACAAAATAAGAACTAGTTTACTGAAAAACTCCTACCAGTGCATTCATTGAAAAGATCAACAGCAATATTCTTTCCAGGACTTGGGCAGTCCTGCACCAATTTACACAGCACTGAAATTGGCTTACCTGCATACCATATCCAGCTCCACAGCTGGGTTTCTTTTAATGGTTTTCAGGTTTATTAATGTGATGCTACTTTTTTAAAGTAGTAGACATATTGTCTTACTAAGCAATTTATGGCTTATTTTAGATTTGGTTGCAAAAAAATGATGACCAGGCATTCAAAATACAAAAGCAATCAAACTTTCTGAAAATAATAAGCAGGACTGACATGGTCATATAATAATTATGTTCTTGCTTTAAGAGCAATTATATTTCATTGGGCCCTCTCTAGGTTGTGTTTTGTGTTCAGTTCTTCAGTAAACTCTAATGAAAGAAGACATATAGTGTGTTATACAGGCCTGATGCCTTCCTTACCCATGGATAGGTGCAGGGTATTAGTGGAGTTAAGCTAGTTTAAGTAAAGGAGACTTTTTCTATTCAGGTGCAATACACAGCCCTGGAAGAAAGAAATGAATTCTCCTTACCTGCCTCATGTTAAAAGGAATTACAACCTGCAGTGCTGGAGAACAGCAGATGCCAGCTGGAAAAGGAAATGAATGATTCCTAGCGTTGATTAGTCTATTGTTATCAGAGCTCAGAAAAACGAATATTTCTATAGAGCTTTACAGGAGATGTACAAAGACACTCGAGATGTGTCTGCACTAACTCTAATGGACAGCCCCCATTCTTCCCCCTCCCCCAAACTACCAAAAATGAAATGAAAATTCTAACAAAATATTCAGAGAAATGCAATTATCACTGGGAAAAATAATCATCCCCACATGCTGTTGTAATAGGACAGGGATTCCTTCCACCTCTTAAAACTTCAGACATCAACTGAGCAAAGTAAATGAATGTAGTGTCCTCAGCTCAGTCAGCTTCTATTTACGGAATGAAACATTGACATTATTTTTGCTCAGAGACACTCACTATCCAGAAGAAACATGGCATTGCACACCACAAGCCAGTACCATAATGGATCTGGTAAAGGAAATAAAATTATCCAGTGCTGAAACTAGTGCTATTTATTCATTTTACATAAGCATGAAGAACAGAAAGCCTTTCTAGAAACAATTCTTAGCCAGAATGCCTTCAGCATCACATTTTTTTCCCTAGCTACATTTGCCTCTTGCTTTGCACTTTTCCTTGATAAACTTCTTGTTGTTACTCACAGGCATTTTAATAACCAAATATTATTGAACATACTTTCCCTAAAAATGTAACCATAAATTCCCAGTTTAATCTATTATGTAGTTTATTTTCGCTGCAGGAACATACATCCCTTTTATCTATCTCCCGAGTCATGCCTTTATAAATTTCTCTTTCCCTCCTTCACTCCTTCGGAGAAGCTTAACCACCCACAGGTTATATTTTTCCTACAGGAACACCATTCTGCTGCTTGTTCAGTTGTGATTGATTCTATCTAGGCAGAGACCTTTTTTTAATAAGGAGATTTTCAGTGCCTCAAAATCTAAGCATACAGCACTGGGTACAGTATTTCTCTCTCACCATGCTGCTGTCTGCACTGTTCCTCTTCGTTCTCCTTCGGAGAGAGAACACTATTTGTTCAGAAGGCATCCAGTGGGGTGGTTTGTATGTTTTTCTCCCCAAAACCCATCTTTTAGCCAGTGCTTCAGAGAGCTCCTTGGTGCCAAAGCAGGCACTGTCTCTCATCTATTCATAGAGTCTATGTGGAGCAGCCAGGCACTTTCCAGCATTTAGGCTTCTCAGCTCTAGGTCCCAAGAAGCAATCACCACACATTAAGCAGCCCAGGCCACCTCCTTCACATCTCTCCTGGAGTAACATTTGCAATGACACTCTAGCAAAGTTCCTCACGCAGATGTTACTTTGCTTCTAGGGTACGCAGAAGTATGCACTTGAACCGACTTGTCAGTCTTAAATCAAATAAACATGTTTCTTTTCTCCCAAGCACACATTAAAACATAGCTCCAGCAAAAAGGAAGACAAAAAGAAAGGGGGAAAAAAAGAAAAAAAATAAAAGAACAGTCTTGTGCCAATGCCTAATGATGTTCAGAGGGGCAGAGGACTGTGGGCACACAGAAGCCCAAGGGAAGCACCTTTCAAAATCACTGCGTTGCTGCTCCTCTGAGAGATTAGCTAGTCAGAGTGAGAACGGGAGAGGGTGCTTCACCTGGCGTATCTGGAGGTGTTTCCACAGGCTTTTGCTCTGTGCCTTCCCTTTTCCTAAAGAAGCAGTGAATAAGGAGAGCAGAGACCCAGAGGCACAGAAGGAGCTGCTTGTGCATGGGATGTCCCCAAACCTATGGAAATTGTCTCTCTCCTTGGGAAAACCTCTCCTGCCAGATGGGTCAATGCTTTAAGTTTCACTCCAGTTATTTTGGTCATTTAATTTTGCTTATCCCAGAACTGTAGGTTCCTTTAATTGGCAGGATGCTGTAAATCCAATTAGCATTTCCTTGTGAGTTTACTGCTCACATGAAGTGCTTTGCTGGCAATCCTGACTGTCCTATGGGGAGCAGACACACGGCACAAGCAATGAGAGTTTCCTGATGCTGCCCAGACATCTTGCCCTTGTTCTAGATGGGGACATCTGTGGAGTCGATGGGGTATTTGAGCTCCAGTGTCCATTTAATAATTGTAGACTCCAAACTAAAAGGTGAGGCTGAGGGTTTTCTCTTACCTGTAAATCTCTGTTGCACGTCTGGGATGTGAATTTCTAGTTTGTGTGATACAAGGTTGTTTGTCAGAGCTCCCAGTGACTTGGAGTGCTCAAGGGCTCTTCAGACCTTCTTCAGCACCTGCAGATCTCCAGTTTTGTTTACCCGTGAAGACAGTCACTGCCTGTACAGTGTACCTATGGTGCCTGAGTTAAAAGCCCCATCACACTATGTGATTCACATATATATTGTCATAGACAGAGGAGCCGTCATAGAAAAAACTAGGGGTGTGAGAAAGCAGGGTTGCATTATGTAGCCCTGTAGCAGTCCTCAGGAACTTGTCAGACTCTGCCTGGCCTTGTCTTGGCCCACGTGGAGATCCATTTTCGCTTGTAATGGTAATTACCTAAGGACCAGGTAGTCATTACCTACCTGCTTAGTGTTATAATATGATGTGGTGTAACAGCTATTGTTATACGAATTCTTTTTTTTTTTAACTAGTAGACAGTGATAATATTTAGTTATTTTGTGTATATGAACTGTCTGTGACCATAGAATATGATACAGCATTGAGAAGTAAAGGCATAGGATGATAGAAGGGGCTCTGATAGTACAGGCACGGGATGATACTGGAGGCCCTGGGGCTGTTTATAGTTAGTGACTCATCAGTGGTCCATTCCTGGTCATCAGAAAAATGTAACCTTGGAATCTGGGCAAATCCGGTTTAGGGAGTAACAAAGAGAACAAAGAACAAGTATCCAACCTACATGAAACACACCACATGTAGTAAATTTGGATGTATGGTAGACATGCAGACCAGTGAAGAAAGGGAAAGGTACAGAGTATGCTAGGGAACATATGAAAATGACCCCAACACAAGGATCCTAAAGCAAGGAGGAGGAAAGCATCATCAACAACATATTCCTCCAGGCAAAGGACTTGGCATGCTGAGGACACAACATAGATCTCTCCAGACTGAAACTATCAACGCTAAAATCCAGAGGGGCCATGGAAAGGTGCACATAACCCTGGAGAAAGGAGCAGATGCCAGAGAGCTGTTGCACATATAATTTTGACAAATCATTCTGCAACCTAGGTGCACCATGTGGGCAACAATTACTTAGTTTTATAGACAGGGAAAACAGGTGCATGAACCATTTCAGATGACTTGCTTGAAGTCACAGGGGCAATGTCAGTCAGGAAATATTCCTTGTGCTTTTGAATGCCAGTCCAGTTCCTTAAACACAAGAGCATCTTTTTCCACACCACTCAACCTTAGTTTTGCATTCCCTCTGCCCCCCAAAAGCTTAAATAATGTTTTCAACCTTTCTTCCTCCAAACTTTCCCTATCATCCTGAATTTCACAGGAAAGCAGATCTAGAATGAGATCTGGATTTAGCAATGTGAGAGACACTTTCTGTACTGGGTCATGTGAAAACCTGAATCCAAATATCCCATCTGCAAATGAATTCAGATTTAAATCAGACGACTGAAACAAGTCTCCCATTACAGCATGTTTCAGAATGTTTCTGTCACCTTGTTTCAAGGAAGACCAGTGTGCAAAGCAACGCCTAAGAGTTGAGTAAATGAACTATGAAGAAACAGGAACAGTAAACAGTGTTCTGTATAAAATCACTCTAATGTGAGGTTAGTGCTCCATATTTAAATGAAACAGTAGATGCAGATGGCTCTCTAAATTTTTAACTGAGTGTTCACCTGTAATAGCTTTAACCACAGCTTCGGTCTTGGAGCACTTACAGTTCCTTGCTTTCCCTGAACTGTAAAACACTCACATAACCTCATGTGTGAAGTAACAGCAGATGCTTCTTCCAACATGCTCCAAACCAGTGTCCACACTTTGGGCTGATCAAACAGTTCAGCGGTGCACAGCTGTGGGAGGGGAGCTTTGGGGTTGGGACAAGGCCTTTCTGTGTACCCTCTCAAAGGACTGCACACAATAAACATTGAGGGCACAAGCATGAAACAGATCATTGTGACTGATTCAACTTCTGCCCTAAGGCCTACCTGTAACTGCCACACTTCTGCTCCTGGAGGAGAGAATTAGTGACCATGGCCTTTTAGGGGTCAAGGCTTATTCTCATGTGCTTTCCATTGCACAAGCTTGTTTTCTGCCAGAGAAGACCACTGCCTAACAGCTCTGATGATCTGGGAACAAAATGGTCACTTCATGTCTCACATTGCAATATCAGGCTAACATAATAATCAGCCTCTCACTCTAAAACTCACTATTCAGAAGGGCTATCTATTTCTTTACTTAAAGTGAACTATGCAGAAGAGCTTAATGTATGGTTTCTATGGAAACAAATGACTTGCACAGTCTTGGTGGACCCAAGTCTGTTCTAAATCCTAGAAGCTAAAAGTTTGGCTGTATTAGGCCAGGCATCAGCCATGTGAGTGGACACAATGTCTTCCATCTGTGCCACAGCCTTAAACCTTAGCCTCGCAACATCATTTCTCATGCTATTTTTCTTATGTGAAAGACACAATATGTGCTCTCCCATGCAAAGAAGAAAGAAGAGCTGTTGGATTAACCATCAGAAACTCAAATTGGCCTGAAGGAGTCTGTGTGTTTCTGTAAAGTCAGTTTCCATTGTCATGAGCAGCGATTTATCTAGATGTTGTGCAACCACTAGCACAAAATACAGTGGAGGTGGCTGGTGCCTCTCCCCAGATTGTAGAGAATGTTTTTTATACTACTATCCTTCTTCCTACCTCCTCTTTAAAATACTCCCCATTCCTTCAGATGGATTGATCCCTTTACTGGTTCAGCTCTCAGCTGAAGGGAAGAGGTTCGCTTCCCAAATGTGCAATGACAGCACACTCCCATTTAGTTTCTTGGAGTAAATCTGCTCTACAACAAGCAGTTACACTATTCTCCCAGGATTGGGCTGTTGCCAGCTACTTCACCAGCTGCCTGCCGATGCATGTCATTGCAGCCTGGAAGGTAAGGACTTCCCCAGCCAACAGCTTTCCCCCCAGGTCTCCAGCCAACACAGGGCAGCAACATTTGAAGGCCAACCTAACGTGATTTTTCCTGAGGGTGAAAGTGCAACTGGAGCAACCTGGGGAATAACAAGCTGCACTGGTGGTGGGGTTCAGCCCTGGGAACTGATCATCACCAGCGCAGCTGCAGCAGGGCAACTGTCCGGCCCAGCCTGGACATTGCAATGAGAGCTCACTGCACATTAAAATTAAATAGGTGACTAGGTTCGAAAAAGCTAACCAAAGGGCTTCAGTAGAAAATGTGTTGTTTTGCAGTCACTTTTTCCTAGGTTATGTTGTAAATCAGCTGTTACTTTACGATAAATAAGAGGCATATTCTCCATCTTGTCTGTACAGGTTTGCAAGAATGCCATGTTCGTTCACTATTCTAAGTGCTGACAGATGAAGCTTTTTTGATCTAAACCTTGCAATTTTTAGCAAAACCTGCAAAACCTAAAAATTCAAACTGCCCTGAGTTTAAAATGCAATATTTACTTCATTAAAAAAACATAAGAGCAGGTGACCCTGGTTAGAGCAGAGCTCTGACCAGTCCAGGAACCTGTCTGGACAGTTGGCTCATAGTGGATGCTTAAGAAAGGCTACAAGAAAAGAGCAAACATCTGGTGAGCTACATTAACTCAGGTCAGCTGTTTAAATGGACCAATAATTAATTGTAAACATTTATTTTTCAAAAGGGTAGAAATGAAGGGGTAGATATCAAACATGCTACTGTAACAAAACAGAACGTGTGCATTCATCATTCTGGAGGAAATCACAATGCTACTTGCAAAAAAGGTATACGTGAGCCTGGCACAACTAATGACTGCTTTAAAATTAAGCCTAGACTGAGGTCCAAATAGAGTTACAACATGTCTTCATAGGTTGCCAAATAAGTGTAAATTACATACATGTTTGAAGCCAGCTGGGTCTTAAGTGCTTTTCTGTACCTGCACCATTTTAGGATTAAAGAAAGCCTCTCCCTGCTTCTGGAAACAAGTCTCCCCTGGCAGTTTGCAGAGTTTTTGCAGAGTCCAGGTCAACGAGACTGCTCACAAACTTGCAATGACAGGCATCACAAAGTGACAGATACGTTCAGCATGATTTGACTTGGATTTCATGTCGTTTTTCCCTCCTGCTGTGTCTTAGGTCCACAGTGCTCTCATGTTTAATGGTTATAGATGTGCAGCATGCTACAGCTGGTTAGAGACAGTAGTCCCATCTGGAGAAAACTTTGTTTTCATAGCAGCTCCAAAAGCACTGCATGCTACTGTCAGCACAAGGCTCCAGTGCTACAAGGTGCTTGCTGTGAGCAGTCACTGTATCCAAAACACCATCCCAGGGATTTCAGTGGGAGTTGTGGGAAAGCGTAAAGGAGTGCTCTTCTCACCCACACATAAAATTCACACATAACATAGTAGCTAGAGTGTCCCTATAGCTGATCAAGAGAGAGGAGGGCTCTTCCAGAGAGCCATTCTCAGTGGCAGCACCTTATAGCCTTGCTATAGGCTCTATCACAGGATCTAGGTGCTCTTGGGGTAAACCTGGTGTCTCTACACTCACACATCGGGAGGAGCTGGAGCAGTTTAGTCAGTTGTCTTTGCCAGTTATTTGAAGTTAGCTGGTATGAATATTCCCCAGTCCCCATAATGCCCATGCACATCTCTCCATGTTCAGGGTCTTACGGCATTTACACAGGAGCAACAACATTTGCTGCAGAAAATTGCTCTCTCTCATTTTGCAATGGCAGAAAAAAGAAGGAAGTGTTGCTTTGCATTTCTAATTTCTCTGATATGAGGGGAATGCAGTGTAACTTCAAATTAGCTGTGAAAAATCTGAAATTATATTCCTGTTAAATTAAATGGTCCAAACAACATTTTCTACCTGGAAACTTTAATGAGGGAATAATGAAATCACTATGCACAAACAAACAACCCTGAAATCTTTCATTAATATACGCTTACACATAGTGACACTCAGTAAGAGATGGAAAAGGAAAGCCTTGCAGTTTAGGTAAGAGCATCACAGTAAAGACTGACCTGTTCACTTCTTTGCTCTTTTTTATTTAATTTATTCTATCAATTTCTAGAATTTACAAAGCTATGAAAAGTCCTTACCCAAGAGTGGGATAAAAACCCAAAATCTTTTCTGAAGCAGACTTTCCTCAAATGGACAAATAAGAAGTTTTGAAATGTTCAGTCTTTAACACTGGATATTTCCACTCCTTTTTGTAGTGTGGACTTAACCAATACCTCACCCACAGATTTGATGCGGTTCTTCAGTAAAGACTATTTATAAAACCCTTTAAAACCCTTTAAACCCTGGACAAAGTCTTTGTGGCAAAAAACTCTCCAGAGATAATTGCTATCATACTCTTAAGAAACAGGTGGTTATTTTTTAGAAAATTACACTTCAACTCATACTTTTACATAAAATTATCATTTGTTCCAACTTCATTTTCCACAGTATATGGAAAAATACAGTGTTCTTGGGATAGCAAAATATATACTAGCACTTACCCATGCTCAGCTTAGATAAAATATAAATAAAAACACTAGAGATGCATATAAATAAGACGTCTAATTATCTGTATCACATTTAGAATATGTATTTTACCTATGCAAGGTCTTACTAGATTTTTCTAACCCAGCTAAGATCTGACCAACTTTTAGAGCACAATACTTGAAGAGTATAATATTCTACATTCCTTTTAGCTAGCAGTGAAGCCAGAGTAGATGGCTGCCCCTAGAAACTCTTTGGTGAATTCTTACACAGAAGAAGAAGTGGAAAGTTGTGAGGCTTTTCCTAGTCCAGAAAGGGCTGTTTCCTCTCCAGATAATTCCTTAATGATCTGTGAACATTGGGGCTTATAGCAATACTGCTGAAGAGCAGATCTTTTTCTTACGAATTGGCAAGGCTGGCTTAAACAGCAGATGGGTAAAATATAAAAATAATTGGAAGGAAAGCAATATCTCATTCCACTGGTCCCCCACAATCTTTTTCCTGTCTCACACACACCTACACTTTTCCAGTCACATGCTGAATGCCGTATTCAGTAGGATCTAGGAGCACCAAGTGCTTCCCATGAAATGTACCCGATAATTTGCTCTGTAGTGATCCTTCCTTCACTGGCTTTAGTTAAGAGAGGATATTTTTTATTTAGCTAGGTTTCTAGGAGCAGCTAAGCTCTTCAGAGAGCTTCTAAGTGTTACTGATACAACACACAGGATGGGCTGCAAACTAGGGGGAAAACCCTTATGATGTGGATGCAGACAGGCTCTGGCAGGTTCGCTACCCTATGCCCACTTTCCAGCTCCTCCAGCAAAGTCACACATACTTGAGCCTCAGGGGACAAAGCTATTCTAATTATGTCTGTCTTAAATAGCAAATCCTCTTTCCAGCCTATTTTTATGATTGTCACATTTTCTATATGGCTGACCTTTTCCTCTCCTGGGCTTTCTATCTGACTTGGCATGGGGAAAAGTAAAGTCCAGGTTTTGGAGGCAGGAGGTGCAGCAGTTCTGTGATAGTATATGCTGTGGAAATGCAGCCCAGCCACTCTTTTCAGGCCCCTGATTATAGGGCTAGATTGGGAGTATGCCTGGCAGACCAATGTGATGGGATGGCACAATCAAAGCCTGAGAGAAACTGGTGCAAACAGACACATTAAATTGTTAAGTATCCTTTACAAACCTCACAGATGATCAGCTTATTGCAGGAGCAGTCTGCTAACTGACAGAAAACTATCAAAACAGTCATTAGACACTCACAAACAAAATAAGCTGCATGATTTTTTCCTTAAACTCCCAGCACTGCATGAAATATGCCATGTCTCATGTTGTGCTAGATAATGGTTTAAAAATCACCACTGCTTAGGTAGTGATTTGGACCATGCTGGTACTCTCTGGTATTTCCCCTGAAGATCAAGATGAACACGTTTTTCAGTGGTTCCCCTGAGAAACCTCCTGTAGTGAAGGTTCCTCAGAGAACCTCAGGGATTCCTCAGAGAGAGCTTCTGCTTATCAAATAGTCCCATGGCTTCTGTGCAGGAAATTAAGACATCCACAAATTCTGGCTTTAATTGGATTATTGTAATAAAAGTTGCAATGCTAAGGCCTTGGACCATTCATTCTATGCTTTCAGACTCCATGACCACACATTGAAAGGTGCCCTTTTTTCCACCTTCCTGCTACCATTTTTCAAAGGTATCATTTTAGTTTCATTTTCCAAATCAGAAGCTACCACTAGAATAACAGTTAAGAGTTTAATTTTCATAGTGGCCTATACTATCAGTGACAGATTATGGAAGAACAAATATATCCAAAGGCATTTTTCTAAGAAGTAAATCTTTCAAGTTTGCCAAATTCTGAGGACTTTTTTCCCTACAGCACAGAAGGGAGTTAAATCTTGATTTCCCGTGCCCCTGGATGAGTGCCCAAACCCCTGGGCCGTTCATACCCAAGCAGTTCTGTAAATAAAGTATTTCATTTCCTTCGCCTTGATGTCAAGTGCCTGAAAACAAACAACCTCTTTCTGGGGAGAGCAGTGTGTTTTGCTAGACACGGAACACATTTTTATGACTTCCATTTCAGTGAAATCCTCTCACTCGCATCCAAGTTTTAAAGTTGGGTTTGATCCAGATGGAATTTTCTATTATTTTTGCTTCATCGGCTAACAACGCAAAGCCCCACAAAATCCCTCACCTCAGCATTTGGGTACCTGGTCAGCTTTGCTGTGTGTTTTCCTTTCCTTGGTGGGGCTCAGCACCACAACCAGCCACAAGCTACCAGAACAAGGTTGCTGTTAGTCGTTCAGGGAGATAGAGCCAAACACCTTTTTCTTGCACTAAAAAGCTGCTCAGAGAGAAAGTCAATTTTCTAAAACAGTCACTTATCTAAAATAGTCACTTTTCTTTTTCTCCTCTTCCAAACGGAAGGGAAGGCCTCTGTGTTTGAGCTTTCTTGGCGTGCGCGGTGATTAGCAAGCGCTGGGGCAGTTGTTGGCAGCCTACGCGATGGGGACAGCTGGATCCAAGCAAGTGCTCCGGAGCCTGCGCCACAGCCCAGGCAGCCTGGGTGCCCTGTCATTTCCAGGGGTCCCAGCGGCAGGGTGGCCCTGGACTGTGGGAATGCAGAGGCTGAGCTCTCCCACAGCCTGCAAAAACCAGCAGGCCATCCGAACCACCTCCAAGACCAACCTGCTTCCCCAAGACATTACAGGACCGACCAAGCCTTTTTTTTTGGAATATTTGCAAGCACTCTCCTTTAGGCTACACTGGAGAAGCAAGCATGGGTATAACCTCTTGGTTTTGTGTAATGATGAAAATAGGTTGACATCAAAATGGCAACACATTTAAAGAAGTTTACATTCATTCCAAATATGCAGGTTTCCAAGTTACAAGCATTTTTTCTTTTTTCTTGTTTAAAAAATGCCACATAGAAATAATTCCATGACTTGTAAAAATAAGACATAAAATGTAAAATATTATTACCATTAAAAAGCTGATGTAGGTGTACCACCATTTCCATTACACCCTGATCACCAATCATTCAGTCATTCCAAACTCGGACTGCTGTAGCTAGTTCTGATGTCCGGCAGACAGAAGTTTACCCAAATATTTACTACAGATAGGTACAGTTAAATACTTGTTTGCACTTTTTGACAACTGTGCAGATACATAAGTAACTCTGCATCCCTAGTATTGCCAGCCCAGGCTGTAATGTCTACTGTTCGCATTTCTTCACCTTTTCCTGTAAAATACTTATTTTACAAAACTTAAATATGGTAAGTTTCAATGATTCTGGCTAAAATTTTGAAAACAGCTTGCCTGAAGGAAAGTAGGAAAAGTTTCAGCTAAAATTTCTCATCCATTCCCCAGAGTGATGCTAGGGGGAAGTATTTTGGTTTGTCCATTCCCCTAAAAAGTTGTAGTTTTTCTTGCTTTAGAGTAATGTAATAAAGAGAAAGGAGGTGCATGCCAGATGTGTGCTTCTCTGGTTTACTCTGATATTTCCAAAAACTTAGATAATTGATTTTGCCATGATAAGTATTTTTGGTTACTTAGTCTTTCTGAAAACCTTAAATTAAACATACTCACATTAAAAAAGAGCATCAGAGAAAATGAGACCCTTGCAGAGGCACTGAAAAGTCATCAAGCACAAACATGTCCTTGCATATGCTGCATTATCACACCTGATGGATGTCCTTTGTGATACTCCCCAATTGTGCAATCCCATTTTATTATAAAATACAATGTCTTGCAGTTTATTAACAAATTCTAGCTATGTGTATAACCTGTAATTATACGTCAGACTCTATGCATACATTACTTTCCCTTTCCTGGCAGCCCAGAGCTGTTCTCATTTTTAATGCAAATGCTTTATGCTGCTGGGCAGTGATGCATTCTCTTAGTCTGCTTTTTTAAGAAAAGAAGATACAAAGCAGTCTTATCTTTCTGTGCCCACATAATTACTTAGAATCCAGTGGACAATCTCAACCAAATCTATGGAGAAGGAGATGTCTCAAAGCCCATGAAGCCGTGTGGATGGGTGGAGGGGGCTGAGCTGGAGCGAGACGGGAGAGAGGCAGCAGAGCACGTCCAGCGCAAGAAAGGCGAGCACAACGCGGCTGCTGTCCTGCGCACTGGCGGCGTAGCCTTCTGCCTGATCAACACTTATCTCTGCTGAGATTCTCAGGAGAAAGAGCAGGAGACAAGAGATACAAACCTATAGGAAATCAGGCTTTCTTGGATCTCTTACTAACAGAGCAGCTTAAATTGCTGCGGGGTAATCATTATGCTGTTGTAATAGGAAGAATCAAAAGGGCACGCAAAGCTTTCTGAAGCCTTTGATTATTACAGCTGTTTAAATCTGAGTGAATCACTTCTATTTTCCACGAGCTAGGTATTTTGATATGCATAATCTCATCCTTGAGCTTTAGTGAGAGTTGGCTACTCTTCAGCTATCAGCCACGGATCATGCATTTCTCTTTTCACTTTCTCTCTGGAGGTAGATGTCATCTCAGGAAAAATACATATGGACCTTAGAGGGTTGAAAGCTGTCCAGCAGAAATACAGCATTTGCAAAACTTGCTAGCTGAAGGAAGAGAGAAACCATAATAAGCTGATTTCCAAGTCCTTGCATTTTTTTCCCCTCAGCTGCAGGTAGTGAAAAAATCTTTTCTAGGAGAGCTAAGAGCTTGAGAAAATTAACAAGAGGTGAGAGGCAGCATAAAAAAGAGTGAAAATTTTTCTCATCTACTCAAGAATGAATAAAAAACAGAAAAGATCAGGTAAGAGGTCTAGAATGAAAAAAAATCTACATACAGCCACCTGCCAAATGCAGGACTGTTTAGTGTTATCTTAATGTACACCCTCCTCATGGCACTGGTCCAGTCCCATGCGGCTCTGGAGCAAGACACGTACGCAAAAGCATTAACTTTGGACCCAATTTACTCCTGCTGGCCAGAAGCAGAGGGCCACAGGACCAGCGGTCAGTGACTCCAGCCCGCTGCAAATGTCAGCAGCCTGGTACAGGGCGCTTGGCACGGCAGCCCTGGCACTCCTGGGCACTGCGCCTCCGAGGTGCTTCCTCACCACCTCCTAACCACTTGAAGCCCTTCACAGTACAAAACCAACCTAAAAAGGCATGGGGGAAGGGAGATTATTTTCTCATCTTTCATCTGTCACAGTCTGCTGTGTCAAAGCACAGAGGGGGCAACTAATTGCACCACAGCAACCCCAGTGCAGTGTGCCCCATCACTCATCTTTACCTGCAGGGCACACTGTGGTTTCTGAGACCAGTGAAGAGGACATCTGCTTGCTCTGCATAGAGAATGCATACCAAAAGTCCGGATTAGGCACCAGTAGATATCCTGGAGTGAACAAAATGCAAATACATTTCCAGTTTTCTTAGGCTGCATCAGACTTGTGGCTCCTAAAATAAAAAACTTAATAAGAACATACTCTCGGCAGTGCACTCAAGGTGTCCCCTCCCTGGTTCTACTGGTATTTTGCTATCACAACACTTTCCTAGAAACATTCAAATGGTTGAAGAAACACCACAATAGGGGGTTGTATTCAGGGTTAGAATATGGGATGTGCTGCAGATTATTCCACATCAGGTGCAGATTATTCACCTGTGCTACCCCAAATTGTAGCATAACTTCTGAGAGAGGTAATTAATTTGTAAATTCTTATTTGGATTTGATTGACGTAAGGAACCTCTCTTGCTGGAGAACTGAACATTATTTTTTGATATTTCTGGATAGTACCAAGTGAATTTTCATTTGCTAGACACTGACAGCAAAATAAAAGAGTTGAAAATTACATTGCAATTCTACCAGCCTAGTTACAGAAGGAACCATTGTGTATAATGCAGCTAGTACAGTTATCATTGCCTGTTTATGTCATAGGATCACAGGATAATTCAGGCTGGAAGAGACTTCCAGAGGTCATCCAGTCCAAGCTCCCGCTCAAAGCAGGGTGAGCTATGGGATCACACCAGATTGCTCAGGGCTTTATCCAATCTGGTCGCAAAAGCCTCCAAGGATGGAGATGGCATAACCTCTCTGGCAACCCACTCCAATGTTTGGCAGTTCCCTTCCCTGCAGGACTTGTGTCTGTCCCCTGCAGTTTCTCCTCAGCTGGTCCCCACCTTATCACCCATGAGTCAAGGTAGGGGCCCCGCTTCTGACATGCATTTCTTGGCAGCCCACCTTCAATCTTGGACCCAGCACACCCATGGGATATGTCCTGGATGCCTGCTAACCAAGGTACAAGCCAGTAAGCTGCCTAGCTCCCTACCACTCTTAATGACCCCTTCCTAGTGAAGGCAAAAGCATGTCTGCCATCAGAAACCAAAGGATGTACCCTGTCTTGGCCAGATAACTTGAATTCCAGGTATGATGTGTCAATGTGTGATTTCTGATCATCCCTATATGTATCTCACTATGTTGAGGGGCAACTCCTAATTTATTAGTTCATATTTAGCAAAGCCCACAGGCTTGACTTCACTTTTGCAAATGCAAATAAAAGTGTGTCCAGGCAGTCTGGAGGTGGGAAGGTGGATCTTAACTTCATAAGATCTTCTGTACCCAATAGTGCCATGTGAATTGGGGAAGAGAGCCATGAAGGGCTCTCCCTGAGCCTGCCTTCTCTTCCCAAGCTGAGCTGTGGTCTTTTCCCAGAAATCTTTAGGGTAGCACACCTCCTACCTGAACTGATGAGTCCACACTATGACATGGTTATGCTCTGAAATCCTTGCCTGTGAGCAAAGCTTCATGGTTTCTTGGAGGTGTTGTTGGCTTTTCCCACTGTTGGTCCATTAGGTCTCACACACTGAGAGACTCAGAATTTCTTCCGACCTCTGCTATGAGTCCATTAACAACAGACATTTTTGTGGTGCCACACAGCAAGCACTCCTCTGTGCTGAAGCCCAACACAATGACAGCTGTCAGCCATCTGACAAAAGAGCCCTCACACATGGCCACTTCCCAGACATGTTATCAGAGCCTTCCTGCACTTTTTCACAGTGGTTTGAGAGGCAGCAACTATTGAGCTAATTTTCATCTCTACACAGATCTCGAGCAAAAAATGACATCACCATATGACACAACATGAAATATTCTGATGCAGTAGAGTCAGAGTTGCCTACATCTACTAAAGTGGGAGTCTAAAATAGAAAAACTGCAAAATTATTTTCAATATTAAACTAGAATGCTGAATCAGATTGAGGAAGTCAGCCTATTACAGCTCAAAATTGGATATGCTTACCTCCTTATATTTCCCTCTGGGGCTAAAACAGTAGTTTCTTGCTAATGAAATTGCTGAGATTTAATATTATTTAATATATATGCACACATACACACTGAACTGAACAAGGGAAAAAAGAAGTAAAGAAAGCGTGGTGACTCAAGAAAGAGTTGTGATTTTTGAGACAACTATTTCCAGGCCTCTGGTTTGGATTTGCTTTGTTTATTTTCCCCCAGAAAGCTCTGGTCTCCTTCATTAAATTACATCAAGTATCTTGAATTTGATAATCAAAATCTTAAACATCCTCAGTCTCTTGTGCACCTTGAAATTCTTGGTCTTCATGTAAAGAGCATTTGTTAGCTGATGATGTCTGGACTTATCTAAATCTCAGCACCCTTCAACCAGTTTGTATTGTCCTGAGAGGCATAAGCCAGGATTGCACAATTAGTGCAAACCTTCCTAATCTAGCTGCAGGGAAGTTTCCTCATTAGGAGAGTATGTAGACATGAGAAACTGGCCAGCTACCCCTGTTGTCTTCCCTTCCCGTTAAAGCCAAAGATGTTTTTACCAACAGAGCTCTGGAAGAGTTTTTTTAAAAAACTGAGATTTTATTGCCATGTTCGAAGGCCCACAAGAACTCTGGGATATACTCAACTGGACCAGAAAAGCAAATGAGCATTACATCAACATTCACGAAAAAAATGACATGTTTAACTGCCAGTCCCAACCCTTCATAATTCTGGACTTGATTTAATCATCTGAGCCAATGGTTTCAGGGCCAAATTAAATGACAAAGGTGACAGAAGGGTCCATCACAGCTTCTCTAAATAGAACAAATTGTCCTGACCTGTCACAGTAAATCAGGATGAAGGCTTTAGGCCTAGAAATATAGCCATAAAGATCAAATGGGGATGAAGGTAGGGGAGAATTAATATATATTTAATCCCAGGCACTCTACTGTGACAAGACCTTTAAAATTTGATTCCTAAAGTTATTTGAGGTAGTTTTAGGGACAAAATGAAGGAGTAGGCTTCAGAGACTCCCATGGCTCTGCCACGTGTCCCAGAGTCTTAGGGCAGAAGCCACGCAATGGTCACGAGACCAGTGGCTGTCTCACCTCTGCCCTGTCTTCACCAGCAGCAATGTCCCTGGAGCTGGAGGATGGCAGTGCAACCTCAGGACACTACTGACCCAGGACAACGCCATGGTGGCCCTGCAGCCAGCGAGGCTCTGCCTACCACCCGCACGACATGCTCCTTGCCCCCCATCACCTCACCTGATGCCATAACCAGTGATGCTGAGGAGATGCAGAAACTTAAAGGGGCTGCGCAAGAAATTCAAGAAGGGAATGGTGCGTTAAATGCTGCCACCCTTATTGGTGAAATATTCAGGTCACTGCTTTAGGATGTAGGCATGCTGACTTCAGATCTCCTCAGGATTAGGGCTGTTTTATCCTGCCTCTCCGAAGTTCCCTCGCTTGGGGGACATGGGCTGGATGTCTCAGATCTTCCTGTCCTTCTTGCTAGTCTTTTTGCAAACCGCTTTTTTTCTCTAACTCCAGCTAGCACATTTTAATGTTTACAAGAAGTCCCAATCCTATTAACAAATAACAATAAAAAGACTGATGTCAATGTTCGGAAAGCTATCTCTGTGCCCATGGACAGTAACCTCAGCAGCTCACTGAACAAGAACTTTGTAATTATCATCCAGACAAGATGAGTTGACATCAAAGGCACAGAGCTCAAATCCACAGCGTGTCATATTTATGTAAATAGCAGAATAAAATAATCATCAGCAATTCTGAGAGGCAAGGAGGAGTGGGATAGCTTGGGGCTCCAAGTGCTGGCAAGACATCTAGAAACCTCACAACTAGAAGCAGCGAACATCAAAGTGCCATGAGAAGGATAGGTTTGGGTTCTCCAATTGCTTCATATCTCATTGAACATGACATTTCTGCTTCAATGTTTTTGAGTATTGGAGGCAAAGTCCCCCTGGGCTAAAGGTTAAAGGAACTGACAGCTGGAAAACTCAGTTGCTGAGAGACAGAGCTTCTGAGATAGGTGCGGGGACTGCCCAAAACCCAATGGGCTGAGCAAGGGCTAGGACATGAGACTAAGGCCACTTGGAGCACAGATATTTAGCAGAGCAAGTCTCTGGAGCTCTTTCATGCTCATTTATCCCCACTCTTCTAATGTGCAGCTTCTGAGATACCATCTTTCAGGCTTTTTTTTTAAAAAAACTTTCTCCACTTCAGTGCAGTTTCCTTACTGCAGCCCCCACCTGTAGCAAACACACAGGGGGAACTGAATGCCAATGATTCAAATGCTTCAGCACCATCTTTACCCAGGGAAGGTTATCACAGCCTCCTTTCCACTTTTGCAAAAAGTTTAAGCAGAAATGTGCACTCAGATTTGGTGAAGACTTGTTCTGCCTGAATAGAAACCATATTGTCTTTTGATAAATGCAAATCGAACAGCTGTGTGCCCTCTGCATGACTGTCACAGACAGCTTTTGGTGTTGAGGACCCTTTCTCCACACCACACAAACACTCTTCTCACCCTCACTTTTCCTCTTCAATTGCCTTTTGGATACTGCTTCTCTTGCTCACTCTACCAAAGAAGAGCCGTAGCGTCATCCATTAAAGAGTCAGGAGGAGAATTAGCTGTTCCCATTTAACACTTTCCAGAAGTTTGCTTATGGCAGAAGTGGACAGGGATGCTTATGTCCTGCCCTTGCTTTTTGCTCATTAAAGACAAGAAATGAGACACTTTTTTTCTGTGCAAGCCAACTTAAACAATACTAGTCTTCTGGATTTATGGTTGAGTGAGCAAGAGCAGAATATGGCTTCAGAAGTCAAACATGCTGACCTCATGCCCACAAAGTCAATTTAGTCACATATTGCTGCCCAGGAGTCCTACTAATCCTGCCAATCCTGCTATCTTACTTCTGAGCCTCACTACAGAAAAAACTAAATTGACATGTGTAAAAACATGCAGTAATGCAATTCAGCTCTGGAAACTCTATGGCCAATTTGCACATTTTCAAAACTATGTTACCATCATTTAGCATCTAGTTATTTACATCCTCGAGGGAAAGTTTTTATTGGAATAGAGTGAAGGTATTTATGTTTTAAAAGGCAAAAGAATAAATGACCCAACTAATAGTTCATAAAATGATCTTCCCAGCTTGCCTTGAATGATACTTCAAAAATAATATAATGGAAAAAGAATTACAGGACCTTGATCAAACATGATGCTTCAGGGCTAAGCAACCTCATTTTCCTGCATGCAGATATGGTTCATTCAGTCCCACAGGATTTCATACTACATGAAGACATCAGTATTTTCTGCAGAATTAAGCAAAGCAATTAAATAGCTACTCTACTGATGCACTGTAGAAAAATACAATTTGAAAGGATCATTTCGTAGGGACATCTAATCTTTCCCTATTCAAGGATCCGCTAGATTTACAGTACACCTGCCATGAATGAATACTTCCCTCTGCAAAGTCTGGGTTGCTATAGGGGCACTGCCACACCTCAACCAGGCTTTAAAATTCCTTTGCGTATGGTGTTTCTCTTTGCAGGAATGTAGAGTGAAGTAATGAAGACCCAAACCACTTCCCTTTTCAACCATTTGTTAGGGAACAGCAACAACAAAGTCGTTTAACAAAACAAGAGCAAGCAAAATCACTCACATGTAGTCTGACAATCTCATCTGTGAAGAAGCAGCAGGTTTGGTTACTTCTAAGGTCCCGATATAAGGAAGTTGCTCTCCAGCGAACTAGGGTCACCCATGGACTTAAGAGAAATGGCAGTGCAGCCTATTCGAATGTGCTGCACAGTGACATATGGTGTCATGGAGAAGGTGCAATATGGCAGAGAGAGAAAATGAACAGATCCTCCAGAAACCCCCCTGCTTGCTATGTCTAATCCTGGTCTCAAAGCACACATACATGGCATGCAAAAGAGGTAGCAACAGAAATTCACAGGTGTGTCAGCATATGGATGTGGTGTAGACCTTCTCCCTGTTGACTTGGTAGCGTTTTTGCGACCATGCCCAGCAATCAGACCTTTGCCCGTCTGTGGTGGGATGCCCTGTGGACAGGGACAGAGAAGCTGGCTTGGTCTGTTGCATGCAGTGCAGGCTGAATGCAGATAGCCTATACACAGAGGAGTCATGCATTTAATTCTGCTTACCTCAGTGGCATTAAGCTCAGAGGGGAAGATAGTTAATATTTATGAGCAGTGACTCTTTCTACAGCAAAAAGCCTAGGTGGACAGTTTTATTAAGTCTGACTGGCCACTGATTCTATATCTGTTCAGATAAACTGAGCTTCCCCCAAACTGAAAAGTTATGATGATGCAAAACCAATGTCCAGCATTTCTGAACTCTTTATCTGGTGGTTCTGTCCCTGCTAGAACTGGCATGATGAGACTTCCACTTACTTACCTGTCATGCGCTGAGGTTATTATAGCTTCACAGTTCATGGAGTAGTTAAATTACTCTCCCAGGGTCACATAACTCATCTTTGTCAGAGCTGGGAAGGGAAGCCAAGTACTCTCATTGCTACCCAGACTCCTGGCTCAAATAGCTTGTGTTTCCTGGTACTTTACTAGCTTCTACTGGGAGAAATGTAAGAGCATTTCATCCTGCATCATATGCAGGAAAGGAAGCAGAAATTTGAATAGTTGCCATCTGCTGGAGTTTCTTTGATTTATTGCTTGCCAGCCTCAGCTGAAGATCAAACATGCTATGGAGAGAAACATTTCCTTAGGTGGTTGTACTGTACATATCTCTGCTCAATGCCAAACTGAGTCACAGGGACATAAGAAGAGAACATTCCCTTTTTTCACCAGAATAATTTATACCTTTAATTCAGTAGTTACAACCGAACACCTGAAAGGTATTGTTGCTTCTGTCCACTGGCAGCAATTTTTCATTTAGCTAGCATCCAATTCACAATTGAATAAAACAATTACACTTTGTAGTTCCTTGTCTGGCTTATTTTATTTTTATCAGAAAGGAACTCTGTATCCATTAGAAGCATATCCCTATTTTTCTTCAAAAAGTCACACAGACAACAGTAATTGTATGGCATTTCACCCCATCTGTCCACATTTTTAGAAGTTTTGCACTACATGTATTTTCATTTCCTCTTCAAGTCCAAAGCCATATAATTCTTCAGATAATTAATACTACTGTTTCCTTCAGATTATATAATTATTTCCCATGTCTATCTCACTGTCTCTTTGTTTGCAGGTTTAACATTGATTAAACACAAAGTACTATGCCACTGCTAACTTTACTTCAAAGAGGGATTTTTACGCTAGGACAAATGAAAAAAAAAAAAGAACAGCACAAATATCTGTACATAATTTACTTTTCCATTAATTTTCTCTATACCCTTAACCTCTTTAGTATTACTAGAGATCTTTTGTTTTTCAGTTAACTCTGTTCCTTTGCACCCAGATTCATCTTTGGCTCAGATCCGAAGTACTGGTGATAGCTGATAGAGGTAATTCATGGACCTAAAGGACACTTTCTGGCAGACTTCTACCCAGAAGAGTAGTGTATGCCCTACCAAACAGAGAAAAAAAATTCAGGTTTTGGATCACGAAATACTAAAAAAATTTGCTGTTTTTGTGTGTTCTCTTTCAGTCTAGAATGAGAAATTGTTACTTCCAAAACAAATAATAAAAGGCAGCAATAATAAAATTTATGAGAAGAGCCTATAAATTGATGGTTCTATAAAAAAGTAAGGTTAATTCTTAATCAATTCTCAGCCAGAAACTGTCTGCCACTATGCTTTTTTTTTTTTTTTTTTTTTTTTTTTTTTTTTAATCACATGAAAATACAATATGTGGCTGTATATCACTTGTAGAGTGGTCAATGTTTTCACCAGCATATATGAAATAAAGCTCTCAGACATATAGCCTGAAGTTGCTGCTCAGCTCTCAGGCTTCAGAGGCATTGGGTAAGCCCAGGGCTGCCGGGTGCTGCAGCACTGCAGAGATTCCTGCACTCTGGCAAGCTGCAGCTCTCACACCTTCGTGAACCACATTAGTAACCCAGCAGGTGGGCCAGGCTCTCACATTGGCCTCCAAGATAGCAGAGATGAGTGCAGTGAGGTGGGGGCTGGCTTTTCTTGCCCCTGGGCTGTCAGCTATGCCTTGAAGGAGAACCCATTCTCCTTTGCATTAAACTGCTTTTCAGCAATGAGGCAAATCTGCAGGACACTGATGCCAGGTTACTTCCCATCTGCCCCACTGAAATGCCATTGGCCATTTTGCTAGGAACCATGCTAATGCAGAACGCAAAGAGAGCTCCTGTCCGGGAATATGCTAAGAAATAACATATCAGTATGAAGATGGAAGGATGGTGGTCCAGATGATAACCAAAAATCTTGGTACCCAGCAGATTAACTGTTGGCAGTTTCAGTTATCTTACACGTTGTAATCAGAGTGGAAGGGAGATTTGCTCATGGAGGGATTAGAAAGATGATGCTGATTATGGTTTTTAAGTGGTGCAAAACCAAAATGGTGCAGGCAACTCCAAAAATGCTACACGCTTGTCATCCTTCAGCTGGGACAGTTAAGAAAACTCAGCTCTTACTGCTCAAGACACTCATCTAAAGCAACGATCTTTGAAATCAACAGCAAGCTTCCAACTGATTTCAGTGGACCAAAAGAAGAGACTCGAACTGCACGTCCTACCAAACAGAATCTGAACCCAAATATCTTTGAGTCCAATCCCAGCTTCTGTCTTGTTTTTCTTGGCTGCATCCTCTCACTACATTTCATCATCTTTGGGGAAAAAAAATGACACATCATTTCCCACTGTTCTTACATCCCCAGTACTTTCAAGAGAGTTTGATTTATTGTATTCAATATATTAACTACACTGGAAACACAGTGCTTCTCACCTTCAAAATCAGGCCCTACAACAAGAGTGAAACAACTCCAGAAGGAGCCTCAGGAAAAAAATATTCGACCCCATCTTTCAATGAATACCCTCCATATTGCATTCTCTCCTCCAAAATAATTTCAGGGCAGCAATGTCATCATTTTGTGTCCAGCCAAACACAACAGTGACAAACCTGTCTGGGATAAGAGATAAACTTAAGAAGCCAAGGCAAACCCTAGAATCCATTCTTTCTTAGTCCTTGCCTTAGATTTCCATTTTCTCTGGCAGATTTAAACTTATTGTGAATGATTACAAATAATTTGTAATAATAATACTCAATAATCTCAGTGTTAAATTCCCAGGAGGAAATATGGGAGGACTACAGGAAAGATGAGGGTAATGCATGGGTGACCAGCTGTGAGCTGTCCACATCACACATGTACAAGCTAATTCAAAATTCTGAAAGAAATTCTGATCGAAGTACAAATTTTTGCTGTTTTAAACATTATAACTAAATCATCATTTTTAATCTTTTTTGAAGTGGGAAAGTGTTGTCACTTCATATCTTTCTTGTTTTGTGCAGATTTCTAGTAGAAATGGCTCTGGGATGTTAATGTTTGCATTTGTATTCACTCTGCAAACAGATAAAATCTTCACCTCCTATGAATATTTATTCTATAAAAATTCAGACAACATTTGTTACTTGCAGGCCAACAATTGCAATCATTTATTGACCAGAAGAGCTATTGCAACTGGAGTTTGCTCAAATATATATAGTTGAGTAAATATATATATACATGTATATATATATGTATGTTTGTATGTATGTATGCATGTATGTATACTTGGGGGTGTATGTGTTGTGTGTGCAAATATTACTGCTGCAGGCCTGTAATGGATTAGCTTTACTTTTTCCCGGTAAGCCTATGCTGACAGCCTTTGATTTCAGCCCTAGGACTGCCTGCAGTAGGGAAGCCCTACCTTCTCCCACAGCTAAACTCTGCTGCTGAGCTGTCAAAAAGCAGACATGACTTTAGTTTGTGTTAGCAACCCATAGCTATCAGCAAAACAACTGAATTACATGTCTTAAGATATCATCATTTACTGTAATTTGACAAGCTGAATTTTTCCCAGATGTGGCAAGGTGTCCAAAGCATTCTGGATGTCACCTGGATCACTGGGAGCTGATGGGCTTTGGATAGCATAAAATACAGAAGTACAGGCTGGTAAAGGAGCTGACAAAGGATAAGCCAAATGCTATTATTATGCATCAGCAGAAGCATTTCCAGAAGGAATAGGAAGCTATTAATGCTACTGTACAAGCTATTGCTGCTGCCTCATTGAGGCTACAGTCCACATCCCTGGACATCTTGAGATGTCTGAGACAGAGAACTCAAATCAAGTTGGAATAAAAGCTATGAAGATAACAAATGGAGACATTTTTGTTGGTGAACGAAAAGATCTTGGTTAACCTGGCCTAGGAAATGGAAGGCTGAGGGAAAACATCCTAGCTGCTTTTAATATGGAGTTTGGCCAGAGAGAACAGTTTGATATGGTTGCCTGCAACACTACAGGACAAGAAGCTGTGGTCCCAGCAGTCCCTTCCAGTCCTCTATTCCTGTATTTAAAGCCCTGTGGTTCTGGAGTATCCAAACGAAGCAGTAACTCAGTGACAAAAGTAATTGATTCTCGAATATGAAAAGATGAATGCGAACACTGAGCTATGTTGGAAGCAATGCTTTCTTCTCAGAACCTCACTCTTCTGCTTGCAAATGTCAAAGATTTCAAGGATGATACAAAAGATGTTGGTGGGAAAGGACTCCCCCCAGCCTGCTGACTGCCTGAGTACAGAGAAACCCTAAGTACAAATTCACAGGATAATACATTATTCAGACACAAAATGCAGCTCCACTAATAAACTTTTTAACATCAAAAGCCAATGTTACTAGTAGACTACAATTCATTGTGATTAGACCGCAATTTTCTTGTGATGTGATTCACTTAAAAAAAGATAAAAAAATCAATCCTGTTTTCCAGGATGGATAAGTTTGTTCCCTTTTTGCAAACCTTGTGGTGAATTCTAGCAGAACAGGTGAAGACCAAAGAACAAGAAAACAAATACTTCTTAATTATCAGGTGCAACATGATCCCTCCATCTCCAGACTGGCTATATCAGAGCATTAGGCCACATTCCCTGATTAGCAGAGACATGGACAGCTACCAATTCCTGGGTCCCAGTCCTGTGATGTCTGAGTGCAATCCATCATTGCTCGATGGGATGGAGCTGCTCTGGTCACATGCAGAAGATTCTTCGTGAGCAGATGGTGGGGAAGTGCTACCTGAAGAAGCTGGAACAGAAAACATCACTGGCAAATCCCCCTAGAGAGGACTTTGAAGGCCAGTGCAGCTGGGATGAATTCGTGGTTGTTATTTATGTGAGGGACTGCAGTGACATAAGGGAACCAGCTCTCCTGAGCTAACCAAGTGCTCTCTTCCTGTGGCTTAGGATCTGCACTCCTGTATATGTGAGTGGTCTCAAGGGTTGATCTTTTTATATGAAGATGCAAAGAAGGTGACAAGAGAAGGAAATCTATCACAGCTACCAACGAGCACGAGAGAAAAAAAGAGCGCTTGGGGAACCAGGGACAGAGCGACTACTTAGGTTTCCTTTCAATGACTAACTCCTTTTCATAACTATGAGCTGTGAGTAATGGCTTTATCAGCAATAATAACTGCCATTAGTTTTTTAGCTCCTCTTGGCCTTCCATTGGATCCAGTGTTTGAACATCTTCAGGAATATTCGGATTTTGCTGTGTCCAATGTGCATAGCACCATATGCTGTGTGTAGTTACGTTTATTAATTTACTTGGAAAAAGGTATTCTCAAAAGAAGCAATAGTTGCCAGTTTCTTTTCCCAGTGAAAAGAGGAAAGAAAAGGCCAGAAGTGACATTATTTCATGGTATTGCTGCTCTCTTTCCCTATTAGCTAGATCCCCACAATTCACAATGTATAGATTTCTTCAAGACAGGTAAATGTGCCACTGTAGACCAATTTTATTAATATTTCTAGAACCAAAGTAAACAAATGAATATTTAAAGATTTAGTTTTGATGTATTGCTATTTCCAAATGTTGCTGTAAGCAGAAATGTCTGTATTTCTTATTGTCAATACATTATCCGCTTGGATCCAACAGGGACAGCAGAGACCACAACTAGGCCTGAAATTCACTTTGTTAAGTGTTCTACTTGTCAAATAACATATTATTTGAAATATCAAATGAGACACTAGCTGCTCAAAAGAGCTTCCTCCATGAATCAAGAAGGGTAAACAGATGGGACCCAGAGAGCCTGACATATGTGTAGCCCATTTATTGCCTTAAGAATACTTTACTTTCGAATAACCCATCTTTTGCTGCAAAACGTGCTCTTTGGAGTCCACTGCTATAGCTCCAGAAGAAGCAGAACAGCTGATACCTCCCTGAGCCCATGAAGGGAAACACAACAAGCGCTTGGCAACCATGAGTCAGAGCGTAGTCTGAGAAGAGGGTGAAGTCCTGAGAAAAGCAGAAATTTCAGATTTGAGAGAGGAAGCATTTGACTAGTCCAAGAGGGCCAGAGGTGAACAGTGACTAAGAAATCTCCATTCTCCATGAGATACTGCTCCAATGGCTTTCCAGATTCCTCTAAACATCAATTGCCTCCTTTTTACCTTTCTGCATTACCATAATATCATAATGGGCCCTCTCATTAAAAGAGCTTTTTTTCTTTTTGTCCAAAGACGAAAATGTTTATTCTGCAAGCCTTCATGTCAGTGCTCTTTCCTTATTCTGTTATGTCCAGATTAAGAGATTGACAGGGTAAATTGTTAAGGTTGCTTGCAAGCTTTATAATATTTGAACATCTGAGTTTTCAAGAACTAAGTTTGAAGCATGAGAAGTTCTTGCTACTTGTTAAACAAGTCTAGGTGACTGCTTATCTATCTAGCCTTTTGCAACTATTTTGCACCAAAGGGAGGAACTTTGTATTGCTTTTGGGATGTGTATATCATTGTGCTCGTGAGACCCTTGCCTCCATTTTTGGCCCTTATTAATTAATTAATTTAAATCAGTGAGTTTAATGATTACAAAAGGTTTCCACCAATAATGAGGGAAAACGAACCTGTAGACTTTTCTCTACACTGGTCTTGCTAGTGTGTTCCAACACTGCTCTATGAGGGAGCTTTTCTTGGCAGGAGGCAAAGGGAAGAGGAAGGAGAGGTATTCCACACTTTGGCCTGTCTCTTTAATCTGCTGAGAAATCAAGATTTATTGCTGATCTTGTTTACAAGGACAGAGCAATAGAGTTGCCAGCAGCAAGTATGGGCATAGAGGAGTTCTTGTCACAAGGGGCTGAAAGCTGTTGTGTGATTCTAGTTATCCCATTGAACTAGCTCACCTGGCCAACAGCATGTCAGAGATGAAAATCCAGACAGAGGCTTGAAGACACACTAACACAGTTCTGCTAACGCAACTGGCATCTTGGCTGTTTGTAGGAAAACAGGCTTAGCTGGAAACTCAACAAGATGCTGGTTTCCACTCCTCAGCCCAGCCTGGTGAGAGGAATTCCCATTTTAATATTAATTTTTCATCTGTGCTTTACAAAGTTTGACAGCAGTAGTCCTTCATCAGAAAACTCACTTCCTGGCTTCTTAATAAACTTTCCACCCCACTCAGACCACCAAGAGGATATCACCAAGATGTGGATCATTCTTGCAAATCACCTCACGGAATCATCAATATGAAGATGATTTCTCCTACCAATTTCTCTCTACAAATTTCTCCTTCAGTGAGCTCTAATTGTAGCTCTACTGTTCATAATTAGGCTGCATAGCTACCCAGTGAAGAACAACTGGACATTGTGTTCAAGGGGTCAAACAGAAGCAAAGAAGAGTTTCTCCACAACCAAGCTCTTTCCTCATTCTCTCCCTTGTGCTACCATATTGCAGAACAGTTCTCTGTCAGTGTAGCAGGAGAAGGCTAGAGAAAGGGTGGTGGGACTACTCCATTTGGTACTGGAAGATGGGAACATAGCAAATATTTCCTTTTCCAGGCATATAATTTGTGCTAAGATCAAGGCTCCCTAAAGTGAAATAGTTCCAATTACACAACTCTTGGCTTTAAGAAGGCTGCACAGTGACTGGTTATTATAGTTCCTGTAAGAAAAACACAACTGCTATTTTGTCAGGTCCCCCAAGGCACATTTAGGTCAATTGGAAAGCACCAGTGTAAGAAACTACCTAGATAGCAAAACTGAAAAGAAAGTGATACTTTTTTCTGTACACATCTTCTTTTTTATTCTCTTTGCCTATATATCAGCAGATAATGGGTTGAGTCTTTGGTATGGCCTTAGTATAGCCCACGTGTGGGTGTTGTGCTGTGTCTGGCAGCCACCAGAGATGCAGAACTCTTGTCTAAACATCATGTATCCAAAAAGGATTTTCTGGAATATTTTGCTCTACAGAGAATCTAGTGCTTTAATCGCACTTCTAATCACCTTTTATTTATTACCTTTAGATACTCTTTTGGGATCTTGAACACAGGACAAGGTGAAACTGTATGTTCAATACCAGAATTGTCACTTTTGTATGCATAGTTTCAGGACATGGATAAGTAGTTAGTGGGACAGGGAATCAAGAAAGCCAGCGTAGCAACATTACAAGCAAAATAAAGTGTTTCAATGGCTGTTTTACCTGCCTTAGCTGAGCCTTGATACACTCAGGGCCTTCTTTCAGGAAAACATTTGCAAAGTCTTACATCATCTGAAAACATTCTGTACTGTAGCTTGTGCTATGAAAATAGTGGTGGATTGCAAAATTCTGGGAAAATGTTTTTAATGCAATCAGGAGATGATGAATTAGGATTTCACTGGAGCCCAAAAATGCTGCCAGGCAAGGCTTATGATTCAGGCCAAAAACAAGTTAATCCCTATTTTTAGATAGATACTTCTAGCGCTAGCAGGCTTTTCTGGGTTTAGGGCAGAAGTTCAGATTCAAGTTGCCATTGGGGGTTAAAGATGAAATGAGGTTGCTCTCTGAGAAGAGTGAAGAAGAGCCATCCTGGATTTGTGGGTTTTACAGGTGTTGCTCAGCTACAGTTACAACTGTGATAGGTCTGGCATGGCAAAGGCTGGTGAGCCTGGGAGCACAAGACAGGCAGAGGGCAGGCTGTGCAGCTTACATGTCACCTAGCCTAGCTCTAAGTCTCCTTCCATTTGGGAATTGCATTTGAGAGGAAGCCTAACATTAGCCTCAACCCTTTGAAGCCTGTCATCTCCATCCTATAACCTAGAAAGTGCTTACTGGAGGAAAGTGCTTCATTAAGGCTGCACTAACCTTAACCCGGTCATCTGGACCTTACAATGAGCACCAAAGCTGACTGTAAGGAAGCAGCCCTTGTTGCTCCCAGCCTAAGCATGGTGACGAAAGCTCTTTAAGTCCTCATAAGCCAAGTAATAACTGGGAAGCAGCCCAAGATGGTAGAAGTGCTGTACCTAGGGCAATAAGGTGGGTACTGATCACAGCCCTGCTTTAGCCCATCACCTCCTTCCTACCAGGAGCCTTTCTCCAGGTATAGCCCTGGCATCTGTATGCTTCTCTTCTGTACGGACACCCAGCCTACCCTAGCAAAAACTTCTGATCTGAAGCCCAAATGCCACGCACTTCCAATCCCAAACTTAATCCTAAAATCAGTCATAGGACCCATGTCAGACAGAACCATACCTTGGAAAGTGCCTCTACTGCCTTGAATGCAGCTGACCAGGAACTTTCAATTCCTCACTGGCCCTTTTGAGTTAAACCTTAGCCTAATCCTAACTTTTGCTCAGTCTTTCAGATCTCTTTGGACCCCAAGCTAAGCATGAAAAGAAAGCTTCCAACTAAGTCAGGTTTGAACCTAGTCAGGCAAAATCTTGCTATTGAAGATTGAAGACTTTCTGCTGTAACTTAACCTTAGCCTCATCTTACCTGTCATTGCCATGTTAGAACTAGAAAGAAAATTACTAATGTACCCAGCCTAATTATATCCAAAACCACTTTTCTCCCACTCTACTGGCGTGGATTCCAGCCTGAAGCCCAACCTTATTTTTGGACATGTTCCAACCAAAGCTTTATGGATAAAGCCTTGGCCAGCACCAGCCCTAAATCTAGCTGCCCACTTCACCTGATCCAAAGTCTAATCTCAAATGCTTCTGTCACTGGAACTCGAAACCAGTTCACAAACCTAGATCTAATAGTAGCACTGGTTTTAAAGATCCTGTTCTCATTTGAAGTAGGGATTAGTGTAGTATAAGGAGACGTTTCTGGGCTAAGCTTTAGTTCTAGAATTAGCCAAGAATCTATAGCAGAGGTCTTCTGGTCTGAATGAAGACTAGGGCTATGCATGTCACGAGGTAAAAGTTTGGGCTGTGAGGTCTGACAGTTTCATGCAGTGCTGCTGGACAGGTGCTTGAGGAGGTAGCTGTGATAGCATTTTCCTGCATCATCTTGGCATGATGCCCCTGCTATACCCGGAAAGATCTGACCAGTATTCCTGCTTCACCTATCCCATGCCTTTCACTGATGCCCATGTTTCTGAGCTAGTAAGTACACAGGCATGCCTTCCCCTTCATGAGTTTCTAAGCTGGTTAAAAAGGATATCATCTAAAAATTGATTTAAGGGAACAATAAGGAAGTATCTGACTCACTGGTAGGCTGACAAACCTTGGGAAGGTTTTCTCTCGAGAACTGAAATTCCTAGTTTAGTTTCTTGCCAATTGAAATTAGTGCCAGCTGTAATTGCCCATGCATCATTGATCCAGCTCTGTGCTGTGGCCACTTGGGTGTATCTGGCCTGTTTTAGCCATTGTGGTTTTCTTTTGTTAAGTATCAAATGGCTTTTATATTGTCTAGCAATGCACTGCATATCACTGAGAAAGGCTCTGGAACCTAGAGCTAGTGAGTGTCTACAATCATGTCTTCTTCTTTTCTTTCCTTTTCTTTTCTTTTTTTTTTTAACATCTGAGCTATTTTTGAGGTGAACAGAGGACTGAATCCTATAATGTCTTCCTTCCTGTGAATACTCTACTTATCTGATTACTGAATATTGCAATAAATTATGCCCCTACAATAATTTTAAATAACCTGCTAGAGATGCAGCATAAAAAAGGGACCATGATTACTACAGCAAGATTACAACAAAAGAACTTTTACTTACAAGGTATTTCCTAGTCTTTTTGCACAAGTTTTTGCATGAGTAGAACATTATTATCCATATAGTTTCATTATCCACTTTTCAAAGATAAAATATACACATCTACACCAGAAACAAACTTCTGCAGAGGTTTATACCTTCTACCTCATGCTATGGCTGGAAGTAAGCAGGGCAGAAAGATAGGTTGAACTTATTATGTGGTACCTGGTAGAACTGGGGCTAGTTCATCTGATCTGTTCTTGCACTTCTCTATTTTGATCTCAGATGATACTGAAATCCCTTTTCCTCTTGCTGCCTCCTAAAGGCAAGGTGGGATAAAACTATAGATTTACACTGGGATAAGCATGTTTTGTTCACACATACTACAATCCAAAGTGCTTTATCCAAAAATGCATCTAGTTGTCTAATAACTATCACAATCAGTGGGCATCATGTCCCTAAATGCCATTGTGCATCTGGCTCATCCATCTACCCTTTATTTGAGGAAATTCATTGAGTACTACAACAAGCAGTTTTGTACCCTGCTCTCTGCTCCTTCTTCATTCTTGCAACTGTGACCCCCTCTGTCACCTAGGGCAGCATGTTTTTAGCTGTACTATGGTTTATGAATTGTAACAAAAAGAAATTACACACAGACTGTGGGCTCCCTGGTAAATGAAGGAGACAAAGCTGGAAATCCAGCTGCTTTGTCTCTGTTGGCTTCTAGTTGCATCTGTTTTCTTTAACAAACACTTCTTGTTTAAGACAAATTGCAAATCCATACAACATGGGATTTATCCTTGGGAGCTTGGACCTGCCATATATTGCTGTAAGTTTCCATTGAAATTAACATTCAAAATAGAAAACAAGCCATCAGAGATGGATTAAATCCATATGGTACCAGAAAGCTGATACTGTCTTGATTTTAAGTTTCCACAGTTGAAGGTGCCTGGTCTACCAAAGTTAGAAAGGACCAGTATTCAACCTAGGTCTTCATGTGTAACAATCCTCTTTTCGGTCCCCAGAAGTCATACATTCAGATGTATGTGATGCTCTGCTCATGACTGCAGCGCTGTCCCACCCCCCAAGGCATGCCAACCTCATGGGTGAGACAACAGCAAAGAGGCCCTGTGCAACCAAGCTCACCACCATGAGGCTGTACAAGGTGGTTAAAGGCACCATATCGTCCTGTTTATGATCCAACTCAAGTCTGAAAGCATTACATCTGTGCTTGTGTGACATTGCACAGAGCTGCCACAAGGTTAGAGCTACTCATGAGTAGCACTACACAGCTTCTGAGATGTTGCTGGTACATCTTACATCGTTCAACATTGTACTGTGTGACATTACCACATAGGGGGGAAGCTACCTGAGGAATCTCTGCATAAAAGCATATGTCTCCAGAAACACCTCACATGGCATTCAAGCTCCCTCGCCAGGGCCCAACAACACTCTTGCAAGAGAGGCAAAGAGCAGCATAGGTGTGAGTTCAAATATGTCTATTTTAAATAGACGATTAAAAAAGATCACTTACAAACTTCAAATAGAAGAAAGGTCAACTTCACTGGATAAAATGGCTGCTACAAACATTTCATCCATCACCCCCATGAAAATCTTTTCTTAGACTTTTAGCAGTACTTGTAAACTTTGTCCTGTTTTGTGATGTTAAAACGGTTATGAGTCTTCCTTACTAATTACTGAAGATCTAAGAAAACTGAAAAGACAAGCCAAAAATATCAGGTGCTTGGAAAGTTAAACTCTGCAGAGCAATAAAGAAATTAGATGAGTGTTTCTATTTATGATTTTAATTATTATGAATTAATTCAGCTGCATCCTGATAAACGGTAATTGTCTTGCCTTAATCTAGAAAGGCATAAGCTTGCCCATCCCAAGAAGATACTACTGACTGTGGAGAGCAGAGAGAATGCAGGAATGTGAATTCAAAACTCAGTTTAAGGCAGCTGGAGACAAATCATCATAAATCTGATCCTCATGACTGTGTATCTCAGTGAGCATCTGGGCATTCCCACCCTTTCCATGAAGTCCGATACCCCTAGGAAGCTTTCAGAGCTCCACTGTCATGCTGCAGGATGAGAAGAGGTCAAGAAAATTATGTCAAACAAATGTATGTCCATATAAATTACAGAGTAAAACCCACAACAATATCCTTTTCATAGAAGCATGATGATTCGGACTGCCAGAAACCAGCGTCACTGGTAATGCTTATCTCTCAAAGCAGTTCTATGTATCAATTTATATTTCAGGCCCTGTCTTGCAATTAAATTTCTAGAGATCAGCTTAAACTGGCTGTTTCCCACTCCCTCCCCCTTTCCAATTCTCTGTCCTCTAAGATTAACAAAAACTCCTCTGTGCCAGCAAAGTAATCACACTACAAAACTGAACTGTTCATTAAAGCTGCAGTACACTACAACTGCCATTAAAAACTTAATACTGCTGTTTTCTGTTGTTAATTTTATGGTTCTATCTGCTGTAGTCTCTTGTCAAAGTATATGCAACATCACAATAAATACCTTGATAAATCTGAATTGTCATAGATATCAGCATGCTACAAGCTTATGGTGTGTTATGACACCTGAGTCCTTATGCGGCGGCTCTTTGGGGTCTACAATGTGCTAATTCTCAAAAACTCTGGCCCATGCAAGATTCCTGAATGCACTCCTGGAGTGTCCCAGCCTATGTTAACTGATGCTTTGCCGCAGAGGATGAGCAGAGAAAATTTTCACTGTGCAGAGATGCAGCTGTAGTTCTGGCTTTAGCAGCGACCTTGCCAATGCCCTCTCTTGCTGTCCACCTGCTCTCTTCTGGCTTCTCCTTCCCCCTGTGGAGGAATGTTCCCTGGAAATTCATCACCTTAGCTCCTCAAGAGAGACATATATTTTTTTAATTTAAAATGCCTACCATTTTTTTTCCAGGAATACCTGGAATTTTCAACCAGACCCATATTTCAATCTTCTTCTGCAAAGGTAACACTGTTGAGCAAGAGAAAACCTGTCCTTGCCCTTTGTACAGAACCAAGACGTAGCCTGTGTTTATACAGAAATAACGAGAACTTTTCATAGTGTGGGACAACTGGGACAAAAATATGGTCTGCTTCTTATCTGCCTGCCACTGTATAGGCAACAACTGAGTTCCTTTGCCCTAGTACAGCAGCAGAAGGGTACACTTTACATGGTACCCTGCTCCCAGAGATCTAATTTCCCATTCAACAGAGAAACAAAACCAGGAAGCAAAACTGCAACCCTTAAACACAATAAGAATATGTGCCATCTCAAGGGCTGACTAGATTCCCGAAGGAGTCTACAAAAAAATGCAGCAATCCTATCAATAAAACTCTGCAGATACTGAGTCAGCTATTGCATTAAACACTGGAAGAAGGCCTCAGGCTTAGGCACCTCTGACACGGAACTGAATTATGCATGACATTAAACATACAAAAGACACCCTATCCTCCAAACCTTGCTGCATGAAGAACTCCTTTATATAGCTTAAATGGTGTAATAAGATCTTAACCTGAGGGTAGCAGAGCTTTGAACTTGTCTTCTGTAAGAGGCACCTTGGCTAGCATAGGCAGCGATCTTGCCTTGGTGAAGTCACTGAAGCCAGAGCATTGCTCTGGGACACTCCAACAGGTCCTGCTCTCTCCCCGAAGCGCAGGAGATGTATCAAAGGCACAGCAGTAGGTACAGCACTGGAGACTCATCCCTCTTCTTAGGAGCGGTGGGAAATCATCAGGACTCGGGCAAACTCAATAGTGCTCCAGGAAAAGCATCTGCCATATCATTTAAAGCACCATCTTGTCTCCCACCACTCCTGACCTAAATGCACAAAGAGAAGACAGAATGAAACTCACTTTTCTATAGCATGCAGATCCTCAAGCTCTGCTTACAAAATAATTGTGTTAATAATCTTATAGCTCTTTTGCTCACATAGTAGAGAATAGCAAATCCACCCAAGCTTTCAGATCTGAAATAGTTTCCTGCACTCGACTGCTCTGATTAAAAATATGTTGACAGTACTCATGCATTACCAGCAACATTTACTGCTAAACAGAGCACTTTTCTTTGCACAGTCTAGCTGTGTACTTTGCATATTACAACTGTATGTGACATACTAAGTAGTGTAATGTCATAGCTCTATCTATTAACCATAGTCATCCACTTAGCTTGCTCAAAACATTCGGTTTTAAAATCTAACCCTCACCACAGGGGTATTTTTTGTGTTTCATCCATAGGAATAGCAGCATCTCTGAAATATTTTGCTCTCATCTACATACTGTCTTTTTCAGCCTTACCAAATGCTTTGGATCCTGAACAAGGAGTCCAGGACTCATCAAAGAGGTTTTTTTCCACCCTTAACAGCAAGATTATAACAGGCTCCTTCTGCTTGCACTAGGTAATGGCATGTTAAGATACACATTAGCTTCAGTAGTGCTCTCATCCAGATTGCATCTCTGCCTTCAGCCTAGCCACCCACACGCTCACAGTCTTCCTGGGACTCTGTGGAGAGGCCTTGGCAAGTGAATTGCTTCTTCTTGGAGATTCTGCTCTGATGCTGAAGCAGTATTTAGCTCCCTGCTCACTGTTGGACACAAGGGTCTCCAGGGTCCTGCTATCTGTACAAGTGCCTGGAGCAGGAAATGGGAATAGTCAACTAACAACTCTGCAAGGACCGAAGGGACACGTGTATGTGACAAACCCTGGCCTCGGGGTGAAAGCTAAACTGATTCTGTGTGAGAGCCTGTGAATGTAAATCAGCCCACTCTGATGGGAGAAACATTACAGATGGAAAACAGAGATTATTCTTGTAATGCTGGGGCTGTCCCCTGGGCTCAGGAGTGGAGGTGTGAGGAGGTGCTGAAGCTCTTGTTTTGATACTATGGTTATACTGCAGAAAGGAAAGTCAGAACGATGCAAAAAGCACATGGCAACAGGGTGACTGGGGTGGACCTCTCCCCACCAGTCTAACTTCAGCTTTCTCATCCTCTGTGTTTTATTCTTTCCCTGGGAAAAAGCTGTTTCTTTTGGTGATTTTTTTTTCCACTCAGATGTCTATCCAAAAAAGGATCAGCAAAGCAACACTCTTAGGCTTTTCCTATTCAAATTTATGTGAGTTCATATACTCATTAGCTGTGCATGCACTGTATGTGCTATGAAAGAAACCAGAAGCAAACTAGTTGACTTGCTTTCATTCCTTGTGCACATGCATGTATTTTACATTTTTATATAATGACCTTCTTCAGATAACTGCTACCACACAGAAGTAAGATCTGGAGCCAAAATACCCTTCTGTTATCACTGGCAGACTAGCTATGCAAAGGAACTAACAGCTGCATACTACATTTCTTCAAAATTTGTAGGCTGCTATTAAACCAGCCCTGTCATGGTGTGGGTGGCTAAAAGTTTAGGGCTTTCCTTATTTATTTTTATTGCTTCAAACTTTGTAGATTCATTTTCACTCTTCTTTGGGGAGCCACATTTTAAATCTCTCTTGAGGCGTGACACAGCACTAGAATCATTCTTTTTTAGCAAGACAATAACTTCTCTCCTGACTGTGCTCTTCCTTTTCTTCTCACCAGCACACACTCTCACCTCCTTTTCCCTGCCTACACAATGAATTTTTTCAGGTTTGCTTTGATGCTCTTACTCTAGATAGGGGTACGCAAAGACTCAGGCACAGTAACTCTGAATCTGAAGTTGTTTGGTGACTACTGCAAGGACTGCTAATGTGTTGGCTTCTGTAGAACTCAGTGAGAGCAAGTTTTCCTTACTGATGTCCCTCAGTTTTCTGTGTGAATCTTTCAAAACATTGTTAGCTCTGAAAGTCTTCAGCCCAAGGAGACCTATGAGTAGTTGCACGTGGTAGATGACATCTCCTACCTAAGGGTTAAGCAGTATTTAAGGGCATCTACATAGGTGCTGTCCCAAGGTAGTGACAAGATCCTTCTCTAGATACCTATAGACCTGGGAACAGTAATCTGCTAATAGCTCTTACCAACAGTAAGTTATTATCTTCTTCCTTCCTCTGGCCTGCCCTCCTCCCACACCTTTGTGTACAGGTTGTGCCAGTCAGGACGTATGAGAGAGAAATATAGGAAAGGGGCTCTGCCTGTTCCTCACCATCCCTCCTTACTCCCCTTCCATGCTGGTGCAGCCCAGAAGAGCTCACTAGTCGTACCATGTTTGCTGTCCTCTCAGACACCCCTGTCCTGGGGATTTTGAGAAGATAGCCTAGGCTGGGGAAACAGGGAGCATATCTCTCACTCTTCCACGTGGCCCTGATGGGGTGACGTAGGGTCAAGTCATGATCTTAGCTCTAACTCTTCTCTAAATGACACTGAGTTCAGATTCTTTAAAAATCCAAATGTGGCCAAGGGGAAATATTTCATTTTTGCTGTTAAGTAACTCAAGGCAGATCCCCCCAAAATTTTGCTGATCAACCATTTTCCAAGATCGCTTATGGTTTTGGGTGCCCAGCTTCAAGCAATTTTAAAGGGGCTGATTTTCAGAATGGGCTTGGTACCCAGCTCCCTCTGAAAATCATGCTCTTTCAACTGTCTTTTAGCAAGAAAGATATAAAACCACCCAACCTTACTAGTGTTTTTAAAATCTTGATCTTGGTGCCCACTCTGTCCCCAAACAAGATGCTTAGAGGGCCAGACTGTTTCTAAAACAGACCATGAACCATGACAGCATGCACCGCTGCAGAAGATACAGAGTTCAGTGCCCTGGAGACTAGAAACCGTTACTTACTGATAGCCCAGCTTTAGCAGAGGAAGCAGGAAAAGGTTGTTTCACAAAATAGGCGTATCATAAAACATGCCACTTCGACCACCGTGAAATCAGTCCGTAAGTGGATGAAAAGATCTTGAGACACAGCTCCACTGACCAGCTGGGGTCCAGCACTTCGTTTTTGATCTTGTAGTGGCTATGTGACTTTTGGACATGAAATATTCCTGAGCAGCATGCCTCTTTTCATCAGCAGGATGATTTATTTCTTAATAGGAGCACATGTTCACTTGCTTAGGTGTTGTCTTCGATGCATCTCTCCCAACCAGAGTACCAGTTAAGATAACAGTTATTTGAGACAGATGCTTGAACATAAGAAAAACAATGTATTTCCTCCAGATCATCAAATTCCAATTAATGGTAGCAAAGTCTGGACATTTCTGGTCTTTATCTGAACCAACCCAGTGACTATGGTGAAAAAACCCCATAACATATTATCATAGTAATCTGGAGCTTGTTTTTTCCCCACCCCAAGGGAATCACATCTGAGCTTCCAATATGTTTTAAAGTTCGACTGATCTAAAAATGGTCACGATCAACACCAAGATTTTAGAGAAATCACTAAAAGCCTTTCTAGGGCTGCACATAGTATTAAGAGCTGTTCTCTTTGTTTAAACTCTGTTGATGAATATGACTCAGCCCTTTTCCCTGAGGCCATTTCAGAGTTTTGTTTCTTGTCAGTGTTGAGGGACATACTGCCTATCAGTCTGGTCTGGTTTGTTTATGGATGGGCTGTTTGGATTGACTTTATAAAGAACAGACTCACATGGGTAACTGGGCAGAAAAATCATGAGCCTGTGCTCTGCCCAAGTCCTGTGCCAGCCAGAAATACCAGCCAACCCAGTGCCAAACCGGAAATCATGTGGCTGTGTCAGCGTGACACCAAGCTCAAATGCTCTTTTCATGAAGGTTTGACTTCCAGAGCCTATCATAAGGCAGCTGGATATTGCTTACCTTGAATTTAACAAGGCCTTTGACACTGTCTCCCATAGCGTCCTTACAGCCAAACTGGTGTGGTATCGACTGGATAAGTTGACTATAAGGTGGGTGGAAACCTGGCTGGATTACCAGACTCAAAAGGTTGTTACCAGCAGGAATAAAATCCAACTGGCAACCCACTGCTAACAGAGTCCCTTGGGGACTGCTACTTGGACAAAATATTGTTTATCACCTGTGTTAATGACCAGAACAGGAGGGAAGAGTGTACTCTCAACAAGTTCACAAATGACACCAAACTGAGTGAGCGGTTGATACACTGGTGGGTCAGACTGCTATTCAGAGGGACCTTGACAGGCTGGAGATATGGGCTGATGGGAACCTTATGAAGTTCAACAAAAGCAAATGCAAAGTCCTGCGTCTGGGGTGGAACAGCCCCTGCAATAACACAGGCTGGCAGCCAGCTGGCTCAGGAGCAGTTCTGTAGAAAGTGACCTGGGGGTCCTGGTGGCCAATGAGTTGAACACGAGCCAGCAGTGTGCCCTGGAAGCACTGAAGACCGAAAATACTGCATTAGTAGTGGCACAGCCAGCAGGCTGAGGGAAATGCTTGTTCCCCTCTATTCAGCATATATGTAGCTGAATCTGGAGTACTGTAACCAAGTTTGGGCTCCCAGTACAAAAAAGAACATGGATATTCAGGAGCGAGTCCAGTGAAGGACTGTACAAGGCATCGAGGAGAACTGCCTTCTGTGGCCGAGCACATGAAAACTTGAAAAATCATGCAGGAAGCGTGACTTCCCATGTGCAGGCAAAGCGGACGTGGCAAGCATAGCTCTGTAAAAAACAAGGGCAGTAAACTGGGCTATGGATGTGACTTCCTATACTTCTCAGTAAGTGGAACAAAGATATACAGGAGGAGAGGGAGCAGTATGGCACTGCAATCCATGTCCTTTACCAAGTGCTTACCTTGAGCTCGCTCAACAGAGGCTTCCCTTCCTTGCCTTCTTGCAAGGCTGCGAAGTGACCTAGCTCACAAGTGTCTCTTGCAGGTACAGTCTGCTCCAGCAGTAGAAAGAAATGTCTGTGCATGAGATTTTTGTGAGGGCTCAAGCCCCTGCTGCCTTCCATAGTGTGCTACCCAGTTTGAGGATCACATCTCCAGCGCCTTTTTCAGTTCATCAAAAAAGGCACAAGTTTTCTATTGAAATTTTGAGATGACCAAAGCTCAATATAGAGACTGACAAGATGTGAGCTCGACAGGTAACACGTTAACAAAGACTTTTATCCGGGGATACACAAGTGGACTAATAAACATATATATGCTAGCCCATGGCACATCAAGTTATCTCACACCTAAAAGGCTGTGAACACGGGACAGCACAGCACCATGAAGTCCCCACCACAACTAGTATTTCTTTCCTAATCCAAAAGGTTGAGATCACTGAAAACATTCAATCTTTTAAATTTATGACTGTATAATTTTCTTTCTGCTCCTCTTTAAACCTCAGGATTGAGCCACTTTTACTGATGGCTTCAGTACACCTCTCACTTTGTGACTCCTCTGGAAACACAAGTCGAACAACAGTACATCACTCTGTTGTTTATTGCTATCAGTTTAAAATGCTTCCATTATTTTTCAGGGAACTCTTTTACAACCTCTTCCTCTCTCTGAATAACGATTTGTTTGGCTCATTGCTTGTGAAATCACTTACCATACCAAACATATTACTTCAAAGCAGTGTTAAAATGTACTCTGTTATTATTAACACTAACATACATTGAGAGCTGTATTTACGTAAGCAGTTGGATAAGGCTTAACTATATATGCTTTTGTGCAGAAATCAGATTGTGGTATGGAAAGATACTCTATTTTGCCTTCTGAATAACTGAATATTTGGCTGTAGATGAAATGCAGTTTTGTTTTATAACCATGTATTACTAATTATTGGACTTGTCAATGCCTATTTCACTGGAGGTAGGAATATGAATACATTCATGTTTACTGGTGCTTTATAGGGAATTACAGGTCATGCTAACATCTATGAATTAAGTTTATTTTTGAATTAATTCCTATAAACACAAACAACCATATAGAAATTTCTCAGTTAAAATATCTGACATAGAAATATACAGAAACCTTCTCACTTAAAAAAAGAAAGGCATTTTGAAATTATTTTACAGCTGAAGTTACAACTGTAGCTGCTGAAAGACTCTCACCTTTCCTGTAATGACTGTGATTTCTCTCTCCAGTCAAAGTGCACCCCATGCCTTTACCACTTCATAGTCTCCCTAGTCTGCTCCAGCCCCATTTTTGTTTTCTAGCATCATATTTCTGTTTCAGCTTCAGTCCTCTTCTTTTCCACTTCTAAATTCCCTCTCTCTAGCCCTCTTTGCCTTTCAGATTTACAACACTGCCCACAGCTGGGATTTTTCCCTGCCACGCTCTAAGTGAGCTAGTAGTGGCTCACCCTTGCACTGCAAGCAAGTGGCAATAGTGCAGGTGCTGGAGATTTAGAGAACGAAGCCCACAGAAAGGTTCAGGTGAAAAAGATAAGAAGCTAATGAAATGCCACAGAGATGGAGAGGTAAAAATAAGTCTTGTAGGTGTAAATGATGTGTGGCACAGTGAAAATACCAGTGTTGAAAGATCTCTACACTGTGGTGTCCAGTGCTGTTAAACCTTTCACTTCTGGGGGTGAAGGTCACTGCTTATTGTTTATAATTAATGCCTATACTGCTGTAACACCTTTGAGCGCTCATGGTGAACAGCAGCCTCTTCATGCTGAGCCAAAAGCCTGTCTCTGCCTCAAAGAGCTCATTATAATGTAAGCTTGAGACAAGAGAGGGACAGTTGGGTATCACAAGAAGCAAGGAGGCACTTAACACACACTGGTCCCCTCCCAGCAAGCTTCTCTTACCAAGATGCTTGCAAAAGCAAAGGGAGATCTTCTGGAAGTATTTTTAAAAAGTTGGCTTTGTCATCATTTTCATGGATTTTTTTTTCCTTCTTCCCTCTGCTCTCCAGTATGATGCATGGGAGAAAGTGAAAAAGAGTTTGAAAGTTTGGCAAATGAGCAATAGAGGCTGGTGCCTTCAGCCAAGAGGAGCTTGAGGTCCTTGAGTCACAGCGACCCCAAAACCAGACCCACTCAGAGAACCTCCTATGCCAATAGCCAGAGCCTCCAGCAAGGATGAACAACAGATCCCTGCTTTGGGAGGAGACATTTCTTCCTGAAAAAGTGGGGGCATCCTTCCCCCTCTCAGAAGGAAAATGGTCCAGACTACATTTCTTTCCTCTAGCCAAGTAAATAAGGAAAAGACAACTCTCACATATTCAGTGCAATCCTTGATGCCCACAGAAAGCTCCAAGGATGCTCGAGCTCTGGGCTTTGTTATGCATCTCCTTATCACACTAAATCTCCTCAACGACTCCAAAGAAGTCAATATTGGGTTAATATTTATTACTTCAGCATGTTCACTAAAGAAATGCAGATAAGGGTTTCTCTGCAGCTCTAGGTACCAGAGCAAAGATTTCAGTGTTCTCAATGTGAAAAATACAGCAATAGCATCCAGACAGGCTTTTATTTTAATAATAATTATTTTTCCCTGTCTTTCATTCTTCCTGCTGATTTTCATCCCTTCCTCTCAGGTCAAGATCCCAGTCAAAGCACAGAGTTAGACTCTCTCATATTTCCTTTTGCCGACTCCAAAGTTAGGAAAGCTTCAGAAGGTCGAAGGGAAAAACATGAAGGAGAAACGTGAAGAAGAAGGAGAAGGAAAAAAAACCCCACAGAACAACCTAGTATTACTCCTTTTATATTGGAGTTAATGAAGGAAAGGAAAAGGAGGAGGCACACAGGAGTTTCGCTTTTGATGATAACCTACAGGTAAAAAATAAATAAATAAAAGGCAGTTACTCATTTTGAAACAATTCTGAGAGGAATTTTTTTACTACTCCTAAGGGAACATGCCTATGCTCCTTGTGTTTTAGTTTAGTGCACCAAGTGCTGACCTAAAGTGCATGGATATAGGTGTGGCTGGAGTTCATGGGGACTACGAAAATCCTTTGCTCTGTGAATTGCTACTGCTGCAAAACCACATCTATGCTTCCATAGAATTAAAAAAAAAGAAAAACACAAACAGGAAGCATATGAGACAGAGTAGCCTAGTGAGAGTCACTTTCACAGCCCAAGAAGCAGCGATTTTTGCAGGAGCATTAAATTTGGAGTCTTTCACAGGCAATGAGGGAAGGGGTCAGGGTAAGAAGTTGGTGAAACACAAGCTGTTTGCTGTATTCACACGGAAGGTGTTAACCATGCTCTTCCTCCTCCTGTTGTTCTTGCTGCCACGACTTCCACGCTCTCCTGACTCGCCACCTCCCACTGGCAGACGACTGTAGGGCTGCAAGTCTTGCGGGGTCTCTGCAGCATTGCACTCCCTGGTGCCGCAGCAGTAGGAAGGAAACGTAGGTGGGGAGTAAACAGGGACCTTGCCAAAATAAAAACTACACAAAATAAAAAACCACCCGGCACCAGAATAGCCTCACCTGATTTAAGGAAACCCCAGATGATGGTCGTTTCCCAGCTACTGTTAGCTGAAGTGTGAGGGAAAGGCATTCAGCCATAAGCACCTTGTTTTTGCAGAGCTACACTAATGTTCATATTCAGAAAGAAGCTCCTGAGTGTCCAGGCAAGAAAACTGCATCTTGTATTGTAGTGGGGTAGGTTTGAAAAGTATCTTTAAAACCAGAAGGAAACAAGTGGTAGAGAACTGCTGCTGCAGTTTAGAACAATTTCAAATGTCTGAAGACAATCGATATATTCCTTCTTTTTAAAATAGAGGAAGAGGAGGAAGGAGGGAGGAAGCACTTCTAGGAGATCTCAACACAGGGAGAAAACTAGATCTTTTTCACTATGGATCAGACTACAGCTGGCTAAATAAGTGCACATGTCCCTGCTTAGAAGGCTAGCAGCAGCCTCCAGTAAGTGGCTTTTGTCACTGGGAAGGCAATTACTTTTTAGGACATGTATCTGTCTTGGCCAAGAAGATTATTTCCGGTGCCCAAAGGGCATAACAGATAGACTCAAGCACAAAGAAAAAGCCATAGATGGAACACTGTGATGTGGTAAAAAGATTTTACAGGAATTTGGGAGACTGCAGAACTCGCGAGGAGCAAAGCCACCACTGAGCTATGAAAGTTAACTCAAATGAATGTCATTAAATTACATGCACCATACCAGCACACAGATCATCCTCCTGCACATTTTAAATGCCATATTACTGACTATCTGGGGCATGCTTTGCTGTTGCTAGTTTTCTTTGCAGTGATTTGTGTGACAGCCCTGCCAGCTTGGCTCAGGATGATTTTTTTCCCCACATAATCACAGATGCAAGGCAGGCAGGAAGGGACCTCCAAGGGTCTCTAATCCAATTCCCTGCTCAATGCAGGGTCAACTAGAGCAGGTTGCTCAGCATGTCAAGTCCAGTTGAATTTTGAACATCTCCAAGGAGGACACTCCAGGTATGTAGCAAAATGGGGATTAAATCAACCCCCAGAGGAAAACTGGTTCTCTTGGGAACCCTAGTAATGAAATCCAGAAATATAGGACAGGTTGAGATGTGGGACCTGAGGCAAAGATGTGGAGATTACAACAAAAGCTAAATTAATAAAATGATAATCTCTGATTTGAAGTATAGAATCCATGAATGTCGTAAAGAATATGTTAAAATGACACTGAGGAAAGTTATTCAGAAATGCTAAATTTAGCCTGAAGAGTCTGGTCTTCCTCACATACCCTTACAACCAGTGGAAAGCAGTGGGCAACATATAAACAAAATCAGCTCTCTGTGTTATTCCATAATTATCTTCACATCACTGGGAAATCATTATAATACATGTTATTGTATATAAATATCAGTGCACTAAACATAAAATGTGTTAGAGAAGAACAAACCTAAAACTTTTAAATGTATCAGCTCAAAAAATGGATTTTTACTATAAATACTAAATGGAACATCTGCAGTTGAGTGAATATCTCTTTGCCATTTCTCATGGTGCTCCTTTTTCCATAACTGGAGTAAATATTTCATAGCAGTAAAGCTAAATTCTTGTTCTTAATAATTGGTTTTGCTCAGATTTAGAGGAAAATCTATTTTCAAAGTCAGAACGAGCACGTTGCTCTTCAATCCAAAAGTTCAACAGAGTTATAAATAATGGAGAAGCACTCTGAGAATCAACCTCAGACAGTCCCAGCTACTGCAGGTGCTCTGCTTCCATTACAGGAACCTCCCCAAAACCTCTTCTCCAGCTCCTCAAGTCTCTATAATCCTGCAGTTACAGCTTGTTTATCAATGCTCACAATAAGACAGCTGCTCTCAGGAACATCTGCAGTTGAGTGAATATCTCTTTGCCATTTCTCATGGTGCTCCTTTTTCCATAACTGGAGTAAATATTTCATAGCAGTAAAGCTAAATTCTTGTTCTTAATAATTGGTTTTGCTCAGATTTAGAGGAAAATCTATTTTCAAAGTCAGAACGAGCACGTTGCTCTTCAATCCAAAAGTTCAACAGAGTTATAAATAATGGAGAAGCACTCTGAGAATCAACCTCAGACAGTCCCAGCTACTGCAGGTGCTCTGCTTCCATTACAGGAACCTCCCCAAAACCTCTTCTCCAGCTCCTCAAGTCTCTATAATCCTGCAGTTACAGCTTGTTTATCAATGCTCACAATAAGACAGCTGCTCTCATCTGCTTCAGATCAGGGCAAGAGAAAACAAAACAAAACAAAATGGTTAAGTAGGAGTCAAAGGTTTCCAAACAAAATCTTCAGCGTGCCTTTGACAAGACTACTGGCATCCATGCTTTTTTTAAAAGATAGAAATCTATTAATTAGAGATGGAAGAAGGTCCTCAGGACTATATCTTCACAGAAGAATATGCTGATACATGATGCTAGAGAGAAGAGAGTGTTGCCTACTGATGATGAACAGCCCCTGAAACAGCCCCTGAAACAGCCTGTTGGGGTTTACTTTGCACTTTGGTCTTGAAAAAGCTTGGACTCTCACCTGTGATGGCCAAGGTAGGGGTCGCCCCTTTCTCATACCAGTGCTGATTGTATCAGTGGCTTATCCCTAAGAGCAGCTCTGATTCCTGAACAGGTCTATCTCCTTGAGTACTAAAGAGCCCAGAGCTCAAGCTCTGATGGCTGTCACCCTCATAAGTCAATAATGTAATTTGCAGCCAGCTTCCCATTAGTGCACAGTAGCTTATTGCCTGCAAATAGGTAACAAAAGATCGGAAGCAAAATCAGAAGCAGAGACCTGAGAGAAAAACTCAAGCACTCCTCCCTGTAGGAAAAATTCTGAAAAAATGGCAGTCTTTGCCCTAGAAAAAGAGCATCTGACAGATGATACAGGGTGGCTACTATAAATATGTCATGCAATGTCAGGAAGAAGTTAGGGATCAATGTGATCAAATAATCAAAGAGGAAAGAAGATAATAATGGTCTTACAAGAAGAAAACAGTCTATCTGGACAAAGGAGGCCCTGAGTGCAAAATAATAAAAGGTGGAACATGGTGGTTATTCTGTAGTGAGGCAATGCTTCCAATCTCATTACTTCATTACTTAGCTAGATGGGCATGTTCAGATGTAACTGGCTCCATTATAATAATGCTCTCCTAAAGGTTTTAATTCAACTTCAATGAAAAGTCCCTGTAAATTAGAATCTGGCTGTAAGTAATCCTTAGAGATTCAGGGATGCCTGCAGGTAATTATTTCTGTTTCTGATTAAAGGATAGTTTCCACATTCATTTTTAGATAGTTTGGGGCTACTCAGTTAAAGTCCACACCAAAAATAGAATTCCACCATTTTGGTAGTCTCGTTTTGTTTAAATAACAATTAGCCTTCTGCAGCACCCAAAGGGGACTGAATCAGCTGCTGTACAATCTACACGGCCAGGGTAACGGCAGCGCTGGAATTGTTTTGCCATTGCTTAGGGATGCTCATTGTAGGCAACTGCACTTCTGCAGCTGTGTGGTCGAAAGGCTAGTCAATGTATATAGCCAATCTCCCTCTGTGTCTATAGGTATTCATATTCTTCCAGGTGTATTAGACTAATTGTCAACTGGCTACCCAAATCCATTTTCTATTTTCTTAGTATGAGCACCCATGGGAAGACTGAGATTAGATTACCCACAGCAGCATTGCGTGCCAATGTTATTAATAAATGTAGTCGGTTCTCTACAGGCATCATTCTTTTTATCCTTATAACGTGATATTCAATATACCTCCACTATGTGAATGATTTATGTAAGGAAAAGGATAGAAATCTGACACTGTTCTTAAAATCAATGACACAATAGTTGCATTTAGTGGTATTTCACTATAAAGCTGCAGCTCTCAGGGTACTCACAGTTCAAGGAACATGTCAGTCACTTCTCAAGAATACATATGAATGAGTGATGTTTTGAGGAAAGCCAGGATCACAGAAGATGCATGAAAACTACTAGACAGACTCCTTGCCATATTGCAAGACACTTGTCTGAACCCCCAAACTTTGGAATTCTGTCCAGAGGTAAAATTTAGCAGTGTTACCAACGGGGTGCCACAAGCACTCTCTGCCTACCTCAAAAGATAGCTCTACATCAAAATGATTGGCCATCCAACACATCATTCATCATTCTCAGGCAACCCAGAGCTCTTCCTGGCCATAAAATGCTTTGTAAACCTCATCTTCCTCTCCATCAGAAATCAGCACTATATTTCAGAGGATATTATCTGTTTCCAGGAGGGCCTTGTAGGCCACCAAGAAGGAACGAAGGCAGAGGAGGCTGCAGACATGCTTTCCTTTCTCTTGTGGAGCAGCCTGGGAGAACAGAAAACCCTGAAGACAAGGCATGTGCAGAAGAAAACCTGTCTCTTCAGTAACCTACATGCCAGCATCTTATTCCCACCCACTCACTTCCCAGAGGGTCTGAGCAATCTCCGTGACATTTCTGCCTGGGGCAGGGCTGTGTCTTCAACAGCCCACCAAGAATGGGGACATTTTAAACCAAAAAAACTTGTTTCATAACTCCCATAGAACAATGATACACACCCTCACTCCACCCCTCATTTTTTCTATCTTCCCTTTTAAGCTGTTCATCCTTATGTTCTGCTACCACAGCCATTTAAGATAAAACTGTAATTAGCTATCCTACTAGCAAACCTTTCAATACATCACCTTCAGTGTAGGCAGATGATGAACACTGATAAAATTTACTGTAGCCCTACTCATTACTCAACCAAGGCTGTCTGCACCTCCCCAAAATAGAATGTAATGTTTGCTTGTCGCCTGCTGTAGCACAAACTACTTTTAAGAGAAGACAACACCTTTTTAATAGAAAATAAGCACAGCTTTTCATTTATCATCAGCAAGAGTAATAATAACAACTACTGACCTGTGACCACAAATGCACTCTTTTACAGACTCGGAGAAAAGCAATTAAAATCTCAGGCAGCCAAATATAACAGGCAAACTACAAAGACATGTAAATTGGAATAAGTAAGGGAGTCTTTTGAAAGAGCATGAGTTTAGCACCAGGGGAGGAGATGAGTAAATACACACTTCTTTACATTCCACTGAATTATGCGACAGGTTTCATAACCCCTCCTTGTCACACTAATTTGATTTAAACGTTATCCTTCACAAAGCTATAAAATCACAGGGTTTAAAAAGCAGGCCTTGAAATATTAGTGGAAATATAGCTGAGGAAGAGAAGTCACAAATAAAGCCAAGACTACCCTGTCAGGTTCCTTTTTAAAAGGTTTCAGCCAGAGTATATGTCACTGTGCAACTCTTTGCTCCCATTCACATCTTTAAGCTGCTGTGGACTCTGTCTACTTGTGAGTTTTGATATCCCTCATTTCCGGGAGTAGAGTCATTTCAAGGCAGGTTTCAGAGCAGCATTCAGCAGTGCACTTAAGCACAACACTGAGGCTTTTCACGGAGGAAATATTTCATTTTTGTTCCTTCTTAAATTCAATCCTGTGAAGTCAGTTATTCAGATTAATGGTACAGTTTAAATCAGAGTACTCTGCGAATGAAGCTCTAAGCAGCCAAAATCGGGCAGCCAATCTCCCTCTTCTACGGCCAGGCTCTGGACACAGCTGTAAGCATCTCGCACCACAGACATCCTTCCCAAATGGCACGTCCGGGCATCACGGCAGTGACTTGGATGGAAAGAGTGGGTCTGTGGGGATTTTATAAAAGGTCTGATGTGCGGGGGGAGCAATCACAGCCCGGGGCCCCCTTTCTCACTCCTGCTTCTCTGCCCCAGAGGAGGGGTCCCTAGAGCCAGTGTGGGGAGCTGGGGAGACCCCAGGGCTGTGGGGTGCCGGGTCCACTCCATGCCACGTGCTGGCTCCTCTCCCGGGATGCAAGAACCAGGGGAGGTGAACAGAGACAAATGCAGGGGCTGGGTTTGCCCCCAGGGCAGATATCTCTTAGGGCACGTACAATATCTGCTTGTGCAACAATTTGGTCTTATAAACCAAAAATCTGCCTTCCTCACTGACTTCATCAGCTGCAGGCAGCAGATCTTGCAACCCAAACTTAACAAAAACCAGCTATGTTGCCAAACTCCATAAATTAACCTTAATGCTCAATGTCCTGAAAGTTTTGCCATGTTGGAGAGCAGAGTGCCATGCTGGCATGGCTGATGTTGCTCTCTGCCTTACCTGCTTCTTTGATTACTGCCAGCTAATGTCTCTTAAAATCTTTACCACTGGTCTTTCTGTTAAGTCATGCAGCACTGCATTATCATCCAACAAGCAACAGGTGGAGGAGAAATAAGAAAAAAGAAAAAAACGTGAGTTGCCGATGAATGGCGGAAGAGCCCCACCCGAGCTTCTCCCAGCAAAACTGCTTTCAGCCAACTAAATTCTGATGCCAAGGCCAGGAGCTGCAGGAGCCCAGCAGCTTTTGCACAACCAGGCACCGAGCCTACAGCACCCGTGCAAAGCCAAGGCCTTGAATGGCCTCCACCAGCTCTCCCATCACACCAGGGGTTTTCAGGTGGGCTGGGGGGATGGTGCAAGGGGTGCGTGGGCTGCTCCCTGTTCCCCCAGCTGGGGAAGGTGGCATGTGCCCATGGCTTCAGCTCACAGGAGCTGAAGGTCCAAAACCTGCGAGAAAGCCCCCAGCTCGACTGCAGACCTGTTCTCTCCAACTTCCCCCCTCACGCTCTGCTCAGATGACAGGCGTTTTTTTCCTCTTTATGTTTTGGCACGGCTCCTGAATACTGAAAAGATATCACTGGGCACTTGCCCAGCCAGTCGCTTTCTCAGTATTAATTCAGATTTTAGATACCCAGTGCAGCATCTTTGGGCTGCTTACAGGATGGCTGACTCACCAGATGCACAAAATCAGAGGGGAAAAAAAGGAAAAATGCAGAAAACACAGCCCAGAGTAAGAAAACACTGCCTTTGGAGGGAAGGCTTGTTTGATTTCACCCATTTGTCATCTCTTGTTCTAAAGACAAAGTGGGCAGACATTTTTGGTTCTAGCCTCTACAATAATAATAATAATAACAATAACAACAACAACAGCAGCAGGAAAACAAGTGTTTCTAGGCTAAAGAAAGCAAATAGCAACACTCCTTACACTATGTTAGATAAGAATGAAGCAAGTGGATATTTATGATCTTCAGATGTCACATTAGTGGACAGAAATGATAAAATGGTTTCATGCTTCTTGTAGCAACTTTGAAGCTAGAATCATGTTATAAATTGATAAAATTGTTCCCAGTTTGCTAATAACAGGCAAATCAATTTTATATAAATAAGTTTAAAAATGACAATCTAAGTGGATTTAAGAAAGTTCATTGTCTTCCTTGTAACTGATATCAAATAAACTCAACTTTGTCCCTTTGCAGCTGTGACGAAAATCCCATCAAAATTCAGTTGACAGAATGTCAAGCTGTAGCGTAAGCTACGAGTGTTAAATAAATTGATTTGTCTTAAACAATTATCAAGATCAGATTTGTCAGTCCCATTTGCACATAAAAGTCTGCCATATTTCAGATCACTCACTGAGCGTTAAGAGGCTTCTGCTCTTACGACACTTCAGGCTAACATTATTCTTTACTTTGGGAAGAATCACTTTCTATCGTGTTCCTGCTCTTAGCATTTGGCCCTTTTACAGACTAAGCCTCTCTTTGCCTTTAAGGGAAGGTAGTGTATTTTTTTGTAAATACTGCCTGGATCCCTGGATGAGCTGGAGACCTCAGCGAACATCTCTGAAGCCTGGCTGTGGCCACGCTTCCACTGTAGTAAACCTCCTGGTGCTTGCCTGCCAGCTTGGGCGACTCGCGCTGGGACTGTTTAGGAGGGTTTCTCTACTTAGAGCTGAATTGCAGGACTAAAGTGAAAACAAGAGCTTGGCAAAAAATAAACTAAAATCATGCAAATCATTTATTTGCTTCAGAAAAGAAAGCTAGGAACTGCAAGGGGATTTACAGCCACAAAACAGAGAAAGTCACAACCCACTTATTCTATACTGTCAGGATTAAAGGAGTAAAGTGTGTTAGAAGAGCAGGCTCAGTTTCCAGCTCCGTGCCAAGGGGTAGGACAGAGTGCACCTTCCTCTGCACCAAGGATGTGCCTAACTGCAGCGCTGTACTGAATTCCCAGATGAGTAGGTCTTGTCCTCTCCTGTTAGCACTGTTTGAACTCATATGACATGAGGAACAGGGAAAGAGAGCTCGACTATCACTGAAGGACATCTGAGATTCAAGTCTGTGCTTGAATTTGGTCTCTATTTCCACTCTTCTGTTTTGCCTGAAGATGCCAGACTAGAATGGAAAATTTTGTTTGAGAATCAAAGGAAATGCTTCATGCAACTTGAAATGAAAAATGTTACTAATATCATATTTACATAGCTCTGATAAAATCCGAGTGAAGACAGACCAACTTAAAATGGATTTGAGTTCAAAGCAGGAGGGAGCATTCAGTGCAGAAAGAGCATATGAAAATGGAGGCACTCTTGTGGTTATCTCCATTCTCAGCATCTGAGTTTAATGCCTTTATGCTTCCTCAGCCTCCCCTGTGATTTTGTACAGTTAATTTGTTCTGTGCACAGATTCTCCATCTGCGGATGGGAACCCTCTTTCTCCCAAGCCTCAGCCATTCTCACCTATCTAGGTTGTGATTTGTGTTTTCCAAAGTTTGGAAGACCTCTCCTGGCATTATTATGATGTTTTTAAGGTACACAGCACCAAGCACAACAGTTCTCTGATGTTAATTGGGAGGCTCTAAGAAGAGAAAAAAGGTATTTTAAATATATTTTCTGAAAATAAAAGCCATTGCCCTCAGGGACGGCACTGGTACTTCCAGGCTTGCCAGAGATCCCAGAGAGGATGGTCCAGCGCTACCCTGGGACCACGGTATATCCTGGAGTGTTGTGAGCAAAGCAGCAAGTGCCGACTCACTCAGAGATTCAGTGCCCGTTTCTGGGCTCCACTCAGTTTTCCTCTTAGGTTTGTATTTCAGCTTTAAAAAAGTCTTTGGGCAACGTGATGAGAACTGCAGGGAAGCTCCTTTCCCTCTGCCACTGACTGTATTACATTTTAATACTGGCTGTGCAGTTCTTTCTGAGCCTGTAATGTTGTTCTTTCATTTGTTCAAAACAAGGTTACAACAGAAATTAATAGTAGTTTGACAGGGTGCAGAGATGCTTAGAAGATAGCATAATTTTACCTGTGCTGAACGTGAGCACTGAAACCTTATAGATATATTGAGAGAAAGAATATGTATACACATGCATATTGAAAAACTGGAATCTCAGAACAGGAATGCTGAAGAGACAATTTGTTTCCAGTATGACTGCTCTTTGTCTGCCAAATAAGATTAATAGTGAATTGGTGCATAACACAGGAAATACATCAATTGTCAGCACATCACAATACTCCTTGGACACCCTATTTTTGGTAAACTTGTTCTTTTAAACACCACTCTTCAGATAATTGGATACTCATCCAGAAGTTATCTTTCTCAATCCACTGATTCACTAGGAGAAGGAAAAGAGTTAATTATTTCCCAGTTTTACTTGGAAATAAAATTACAATGAGCAGCATGAATCTAAAACATATTAGCTATGGTAGGAAAAAGGATTTAACATAGCATTTTAAAAGCGGTTTGCCTATTTTAGGTCTTTGCAGAAAGCGTTATGCGATGCAAACTCCTAAAATAGGCAGACTGCTTTTTAATTTTGTTTTATTTAAGCCTGTCTTCTAAACATCTGCGTGCTGATGTGAGATGAATATCTAAACTAGTAATAACTGCAGCTAGATATTATATAAAATGATTCATACCTTATCGTTACCCAGAGCTTTTTGTCCCAAAAGGATTGCACTGAATTTACAAGCCATGACTGAAATACAGTACATAAAAATGCAATGCTCCATCCATCACTGAAGTGCAGAACCAGTTCAGACATGAAACATGACAGTTGTTTAGCGGCAACAATACACCAGAGTTTAAGACAATAACTTATTAAATCCCGTTATTGAGATTTGGATGGGCAGAATGTCATGGAAAGGAAACTTCCTATTTTTTCCCCTTCTCAAAGGCAAATAAACTACTGAGAAAGAGTGCTACAAGTGGTCAAGAGCTCAATTAAAATTTTTAACCTGAGAATTTGATTTTTTAAAAATCAAGTTGAATCAGCTTGAAAGGTCTAACCTGTAATAGCTGTGATACTTAGCAGCCATGGCTGCAGCTCATTTCTCTGCACTCCTGAGCCTTGCCCATGCTCCATATGGGGGGCCCTACCTAATCTTGGGACTTGGATATGAGGTAAGGATTGGCCCCAAAATGCTCAGGAAGGCAACAAATTGTTCCCAAGCCAAGAGCATTTGGAAACTGGGATTGAGAGGCTATCACACAGCACGCTTATGTCCTAGGAGCTGAGCACACTTCAGCAGAACCAGAGCCAACAATCCACCGGACAAAGGGAAATAGAAACCAAGCAGCTTTAGATTTATTTTCCAGTATTATTCAAGGTCAATCACAATAACTGACACTGTGAGTAGAGTTAGCGTGACAAATGAAGAGGCAGTGAGAACAGAAGACAAGCTACCAAATAAGCACAGAGATTTCTATTGATTTATTGCTACAAGAGATCCAGTGATGGACAGCCCTGCAACTTTACATACTCAAGAGCAGGTACGCCTAGGCAAGTATGGCACACAGCTCTCAAGCAGGCTCCTTAGCATGAGGCTCCAACAGCAGTAAATCTGCATCTGTACAACACAGTTGACTGCACATTCGGCTGCTCCTCATGCCAAATGACATCCTGACGGTGACTGGCCAGTTAGCACTATTCCCCGCAAGGAGCAAGAAACAGGTCTTTGTGACTTGAATACTGTGCCTGCTTAACCACTTCAAGCCACTGGCTGTGTGAATGTTCCTAGTAAAAGCACATGAAAACATCCTTCTTCTACATCCCTTATTACCTGCATTAAATTTTTTTTTGTTTTGCACTCTTGGATCACCAGCAACATGCAGGTGGCAGAGAGCACACTGAGCCTTCAGCAAGTAGTAAGGGCCAAAAGCCCTTGATTTCTACTCACCCTAACTTATTTATATAAACCTGTCTTCTAAATCAACTTTCATAGGATTAAAGCATGATTAGATTAAGAAATGTTACCATTGCACAGGGTGCCAATCTCCCCTGGACCTCATCTCAGGCTCTGGAGCTGAAGTCTGAAGCATTTTTCCATGAAGCAGCACGGCATTTTAAGGCATTTCTGGGGGATTTTGAGCACAAGTTAAGCTACCTGTACACATATAGTCTGTGCGTATGCGCTAGACATAGACATACGGAGACAAGTACCAGTCCCATACTAGAATCACACTGTTTTATCTACAGGAAGCAGTTGCCATCTAAATACTGAATAGGGCCAGCTATTAATTCCTGCATTTTTAAAGGAAGAGATGTTTGAAGGACATCACCTAAAAAAGCAGTCTCACATTGCTTTTACTGTACCTTAGGCACAGTCAGTTCTTTTCCCCCAGGGCATCTCTTGGGTGTAATCTGACAGGCATTCCCATTTCTAGTTTGAGCTGAGCCATGGTAAGTGACAGCACGAGCGCTGATAATCTGCTAAAGTGGAGCTGCAGACACAGACCTTGCTCTGACTGAAGTTAAGGTGACATAAGGCAATATTACCTACATGCCTATTTCTTCAGCTGCCCATCAGCACTCTTCCCATTTCCTTCCCTAGCATAAGTACTGGAGTAATTGCTACCTTCAGTTCTTCAATCAAAATCATCCACATCACCCCATCCTAAGAAGTTACTAAGAAGTATCAGCTGCGCTGCTGTAACTGTGAATGTTTCTAGCCTGTTGCAGTTGCCAGGATTGTAGTTCAAGATAATATATCTATATACATGCTTCTGCTTTCTTGACAGGCTAAGAGGTGCATGAGGCCAGTTACTGCAGCACAACTGAAAAACTGTAGCTCCTTAGATACAGTCATTCAGTCACTCGGTAGCTTCTGGACACGTCCTTGGGCTGAATAGGAGCACACTTCAGTTGAATCAAAATAAAACTTTGACTGATTTTAGAGTGGCCACATAGGCTTTCATATTGATTTAGTTCAACATGGCATGTGCAGTAGGTCTGGTCTATGTAAAACACAATTTTTTAATTTAATTTTAATTTTAATTCAATTTTAAGTTTAATTCAATTTGCAACTGGTATGATTCTAAATTGATGAAATTCCTCTGTGCATACATATGTCTTCTTAAATCTGCGGAATCTAGTGTGACAGTTTTAACTGTCAGTTCAGCACTGTGGATTTGGGGGAGATGTTGAAGTGATTGTACAGTTTAGACTAACCACACAGCTAGACTATTCAAAGGTTTAAGTAATTTGGCATATTTACTCAGGATTAATGAAATATGGTTATAGTCAGAGAGCCCCCAAATTTCTCTCAGGCTTGGAAACAGATTCACAAGAGGTGGAATTTGCAGGGGTGATTGACACACCAGTCAATCATCTTCCAGATCAAAAGCAGAAAAATATCAGTTCTTATTGAAGTTCGCTTCCTTTATTATTACAGGCGTTTGCAGATTTAGGATCATGAATGTATCTACAATACAGAAGACCTGCCTCTAGCAATCATCTTATGCTGTGCTATGCTGCCACACACAATTAGGGCTGCTCCTTCAACATGTTAGACAGGTGTACTTCTTTCCCAGAATTATTTTTCATCTGACAGCAAAGTGAAAGAAATGGGAAAAGACAAACTGAGACAGCAGCTAAAGCAACTGGGAGAATTCACAGTGCCTGAGAAAGCGAAGAAGATGAAGAAGATGAACCATAAGGTAAAGGATGAGAAAGACACCTAATTCAAACCTCAGAAAACTCAAGAGTGGCTTTTTCCAAATGTGATCGAGAGCGGGTGCAGGGCACGTAACTGCATCCCGTGAGGTGTTCAGAGCTGCTCCTGCAGGGCGCCCAGCATCTCTCCACTGGGAGAAGGGGATGGGGATGGAGAAGGCTGGAGAAGGCCAGTCATGGCAGCGATAAGACCCTGCACACAGCCCAGGAGGCTCTTACACCTCCCATTAAGCCTAAAACACTTCTTCCTCCAGGACAGCGTAAAGGCTCTCCGTGTTTCTGCTATCACTGCAGATAAACCACTTTCCCACTCTCCTTGCTGTGCTGTTGTGCTCCAGTGGACCAACATCAGCAATATTTGATGCTTAGGTGACATTCTCCAGAGGCAGAGCTGGGAAAATAATCTAGTGGCTTCCCCCATCTCAGCAGTGTGCCTGTAGGAGCCGGTAGCGTGACACCACAGGCGAAGTTGTGCAAAGAAAAAAGCTGTTCTGGGGTAGTTAGGGAAAGCAAACTCTGTTCCCTAACAAGAAGAGAGAAGGGGCCTGAGTATGCCACTGCAGAAAAATTGGTTTCACAAGTGTGTGTAGACTGGAGAGCCATCATTATTTTGCAGGTTTCTCCTAATATCAACAAACTGGTTAGATTTATAATCTCTCAGATTTGTATTTGTTTTCCAAATGAAAGAACACAGATTAAGGAGATGTCTTGCTTCCGCCCCTTAAACATTTTAAATACCAGCGGTGTAACGCAAGAGGTGTGCAACATACAAATAAGGATCTCATTTATGATTTTAACAGCTAAAATACCCATCTCTTTCCTTTGCATGAATGAGCTGCATGAATTTACACATTCAAATACCACATATCTGAGAAACAGGCCAAGAGAGCAAGCCATCTGGCATCTAAAAAATATTGTGACAAATCTGACACTCTGTCCAGATTTTTATAAATTGCTTCCCACAACTCAAACAAACAGAGTAAAGGTCATTGAAAAGGGAAAAATGCATATTGTGCCTGGTTTGTTTCCTTATGCTTTATGTTGGCTTGAGAATGTGAGACATTTTATTTTTGCATTTGGGGGAGGAGGGCAAACATGAGGTTGTTGGGAAAGAAAGAGGGGCTTTGCTTTAGAAATTGAAAGCAACTTCATCCAGTCTTCCCTGTGAAACTGTTGGTAATCAGGGAACCAGCAGAAGCCCTGAGTATGCAACCTGAGTGACTGAGACAAGACTTGCTTCTTATTCAGGCTATTATTCATTTTTGTTAGCATCTATTTAACTTCACCACTTTTTTTTTTTTTTTAAGAGATACCATCACTCTTACTTCCCTATGAAAATCTCAGTGCCATACGCAGAAGCATCAGTAGTATTACTGGCATAAAAATATTTTTAAAATGAGAGGCTGGACTTGGCCTAATTACAAGTGAAAAGATATTTCCTTTTCAGGCCTTCTAAATAAATTTCAAGGAGGTAAAAGAAAGGCACAAACATTCTTAGCCACTTAAAACACCTTCATCATCATATTCACAGAGGAGCAGTTGGTGATCATCTCTATGGGGTTTCCTCACTATCGGCTCAAAAGGAAGTCTAGCAATGAGAGTGCAGCTCCAATGAAGCTTTTTCAGGCACTGCTAGCTATAATGGTATTTTTCAGAGAGATCCTGCAAGCTCTTGTATGTCACTATATCTTTCCATAATTTAATGGCTAGGTTGATGCAGATGTCAATGACTGAATGCAAGCCCTGAGATCAAGTACTGCAAATCTGGATTTTAAGCCTTCTCGTGTATTAAGCCAGCCAGTGCAGTAGGTAATATCCTAATGTTAATAGCCTCTTTCCCCACACCATTCCACCTCTAAAAAATATCTGGCAAGATTTCCTGTTGGTCATTTTACAGGAGAAAAGATCAAAAATATACAAACAGAGCAAAATATTCTGAAATAGCACATTGTCGGGGAAGGAGGGGAGGATTTCAACAGCTTCTAACATTACTGCAGAGCAAAGGTTCTCTTCCTCTCATTGCCTTGGACAAGATCCAGGCTTGAAAGTCTAGATGGAAAGTTTTACTTACCAGTTTCAAGAAACAGAAATGCATCAGCTGTTTGGCAGACTGGCCTCCTGATCAAAGCTGGATTCTTGCACAGTGCCTTTTATAGGCAAAGTGCCATATCACTGCCCTGAGTGCTGGCCCCATATTTCCAGAGCTCATGGCCTGGATTCGAATTTTAAGTGAGCTGGAGACCTTTACATGTGGCACAGCTGCTGTTTCAGTGTACTTTCAGATATGAAAGTATAAACTACGCTGTTCATTTAAACAAAAATTTTAGGTGAGCAGTTTAGTGAGACTAAAAAGGGATTTGCCATTTAGAGCATGAAGTCATCCATATTTTTATTAATAAAGGAGGAATATACTTATTATAAGGAATAGAAGTGACAATATGTAAGAGCACAACTCAAATACTAACAGAGTGGCTTGGGAAGACATTTCTTCTATGCACCTCCAGTGAAGCATTTTCTCCAGAGTTTCTAGCTCATGCTTTAGAAACATCATGTTCAAGCTATTGTTGGAAATGAGATACTGAATTAGATGAACCACTGATCCAGTAAGGTGATTTCTGAATGCCTAGGTTCACCTCTCTTCTCTTGTTCTATCATTTTCCATAAGCATTGTAATCCAATAATACCAGTTTAGCTTCCAATTTAGGAGTTGCACATGCATTTTCACCACTTGCATGCAAGAAAAGGGATTAGAACTGTTTTAAAATGTCCTTTGCTGTAACAGAATCAAAAAAGTGATTAGTGATCCTTGCAAATGCCAAAATTAACTAGTATATCATTGCCTGAGGCATTTCCTATCTTTACTCATCAGCAGGCAAATAAAGATGTTGTAGTCAGTGCTTTTTTAATTAATGTTTTCTGGCTTCCAAATGAAAGTTTGTTGATCTGTTTGGTCTTAAACAAACAAACAAAAAAACCTTCCAAATGTTGAGACAAATAATTGAGTCGTATTTACTTAATTGCTGAGTATAGAATCAACTACTCCCATCTTGGCTAGCTCTTCAGAAAGGCAGCTTTCTAGAAAGATATATGCTTTTGGATACGGATATGGAGCACCCGATGACAAATAGGCATATGCACTCTCCTGAATTTAACAAAAATCTAGATTTCCGTGATCTGCTGCCTTCCATTAAAAAAAACATATTCCTTCAACCCTGAATTCCTTCAAGCCCCTCTCCCATGGAAACATGAGAAAATGAATTGGTTATCTGAATCAAAAGGTTTGGGAAAAAGGTGCTTAATGTGGGTTAAAGAAAAGCCTTTAGGTTAAACATTATATTAAAATCCTTTATATGTAAAAATAAAGGGGCATCTATAGAAGTTACAGAATACTTTGTGGCAAAATAGACTCATGGGATTGAATCTGATGTATTTCCCATGCAATGCAGGTTCTCACTCTGTTCTGCCTCCCTGTGATGATTCAGGGTTCTGTCATCTATATACTCTAGAAAAGTTTTATAGTATGTTATGCCAATGAGAAATTTTAAATGTGAGCATTGTGCCTTGGGCCAGCCACTCCTGCACTTAACCCAGCAAAATAGAAGAGACTAGCACAGTGATGGGCTACTGTCCAAACGTGACGAGAGTAACATGATTAGATATCATGACAGGAGGAAAAAAACTCTCAGCATGATTAGCTGTCATGACAGAAGGAAAAAAACCTTTCACTCACAGGTTTTGAACATGACCAAAGGGTAGACATATTATGTGCTTACATATGAGTATGGCTTCAGGCAGCATGTCCATAATCAGGTAAAGCAGAGGGATGAAAAGCAAGTAAACACTCCCAGCCTGGTGCAGGCAGCTTTTGGATACCCTGGTAAGAGATTCCCACTGTAAATCCTGACACACACAAGTGGGTGAGCAGAAAAGGTTGGATTTCCCTCCCTGTAAATTAGCGGGGCAGAGTGGATTTTAGTATGACGACAAAAGTGCTGTCATCCAGTTGTTAAGACATTGCATGAAGACCTGATGCTGACCTTAGCACTCTGCAGGAAGGCAGAGTTTCCATTTATATCCTTGTCTATTCAGACTGCAAACTTGTCAGGAAAAGGGCTGTCTTCTTCAATGTGGTAAGTGCTGTCTGATCACAGCATGCTCCAGGCCTGTGCTCACCTTGGACTCTTTGACATAAGAGCATCTAAGAAACCCTGTTCTAGGCTGACTAGCATTGAATCCAGATGTTGGTTAAATGCACTACAGCACATAGTGTGTACAGTGAAGGGGATTTTGATGCACCACAGCATATTTATTGTTAGGTCTATTATTTATATGCTGGTACTATCTACTAAGCACTTAAGATGGACCATGTAGAAGGGGGACTATGTAGTTCTCCATGAGCAGCTCACTTGGATGCAGTCACTGTTCCTGCTGTGGCTGCAGGTACTATTTTCCTAGCTTTGGGAGGTCTGCACTAATGTGTGTACTCTCCAGCAAGGCCACGAGCAGAGATATACCTCAAAGAATGTTGATTATCTCAGGAGTTTTTCTGTCAGAGCAAACAACCTGCTGAGTTTTTAGCCCTCAAGACTGAACTAAAATCTAATAATGAGAAGCTTAGGTGAAAAAAAAAGTTCATATTACTACAGACAAGGACCTCGGGTGGCAAAGAAAATGAATGAATAATAGTCTGTTTAGCTTGAACTATCTATGGAGATGTCATTTATCAATAGATAATGCAATTTATTCCTCTGACATTTGCCAGTGACTCTCAAGAGCTTTGATAACAAGATCTGTACTGCCAGACTCTAATTTTGTTTAAAGTTTGTTCGCTTAGTAGAAGTGCTCAGGAGAAGAGTTCAGCTCTTATTTCTAATTTGAGAAACCTTTGTTAAACATTACCAGTAAAATACTGAAGTTATTTCATTGAGGTGATCTTGGATATAGAAGGATGGACAAGTGTAAGAGAGAATTTGCTTCTTTTTTGTTTCATTTTTCCTTTCCTCCTTCTACAAGGATTTTATCCTTTGTACACACCCTGAAAACAACTTTCTTGCCACTATATATATTTCAGATGATAATGAACCTATATCTGTGAACAACAGAAATCAATTACTAACATGCATATTACATGCACATCTGTATGTGGACATACAGAGCATGGAGGACAGAGCTAAAAAGCTGCTGAGAAGTTGCTGGCTGCATCCAGCTCATATGCCCTCTCTGGAGCAACCAAAAAAATGTGATCATGTGGGAACCAGCCTGATCTTCTACCCACAGGAGAGAGAAATATAAAAGAGAAAATGAAATGAGAACTCTCATTTCAGAGAGAAATATAATTTACTGTGCAATAAAGGAGTGAGGAAAAGAAGGGTTTGGTATTGCTTGTTTTCATCAAAGCCGCAAAAAAGTCAAGGAGTCAACCAACCAATCTACATTTGCATCTCAGCTTCAAACTCTAAGATCTAAGTCGCAGAGCTGAATTTCACAAAGAGTCAATTCAAAGTACCCCAAATCACAAATTTTGCAGCCTGAGCACACCCTTTATTTGTTTGACAGAGATAGAAATTATGATAGGGTTGCAGAGTTGGTAAAGCCACACACAAAGTTGTCAAGTAAAAATCCTGAAGTATTTTTCAATGTTATAATCCCTTACATTTTCTCATCACCTTGCGATATAGCCATACATTAAACAATTTGAAGTTGTTCAGGTTGTAATAAATATTACATCAATGTTGTATGGTTACTGTACCTGGATTTGACACACCAAACCAAGGTCTACTCTGTTACCCAAGTCCACAGTTCATCCTGAAGTTGCAGGTGGAGGCAGAGTTGGTCCCCTTTATGTGCGACTTACTAGGGCAATTAAAATAATGAGCAGAGGAAAAGTATATGCCAGTATTATACCTCTGTAACTAGTGTTGTTTTCGTTTCTATGAATTATGAATTTCTATAAAACATACACAAATCAAGGCTGGGCCTTAAGAGCTTTCTCATTCCCTTTTCTTTGTAAGATGAGACGATGTCATTTTCTAGCAGATCAAAAGCATGCTTTTCATGGCTAACAAAAGTGTTCAGCAGGACCAGCAAAGGATTGCTTTGGGAAACAGCGAAGTCAGTGACCAGATAAAATGCAATTTTATTTGTTGTGGCAAGGAAACATGCAGTGTTGGCCCTATATAAAGATATTCCAACTCACTTAGAAAAATTCAACAGAGCTTTTTAAAAGCAGTTGCTGAAATATGGCCAGCAGTGGAGAGGAGGATGGGGAGCAGCCACCAACTCCATTATGCTGGTGAGTGCTTGGAGCAGAGGCATCCAATAAAGTACTGCTGCTCCAGAACAAAAAGAAACGTTTCCAAGTTTACACAGGGCACATATTGCAGCGTGGCTGATGCTTCAGCAGAGATGATCACAAGCATAAGAGAACTGAAATGAGCCTTTGGTGAAGTCTGTGTTTGAAGAAGTGTTTCTGAGCTATTCAAGTTGGGAGGTGCTGGCATAGAAACATGAATTGCAATGTGAGAAGAGCCCTTGTCTGACATCTCATCTCCATCAGAAAGTGGAACTCCAGAAAAACATGTTTCCACACAGTGCGTCATCAACCTGAAGCTCTCCAGTTGTATTCATTGCATTTTATGGTGTCATTTGATACATATGGAAGGGACATTTTAAAAATCTAAAGAGTAAACAATTTTATTGAGGAAAGAAGAGGAAGAGATGATCTGGAATCTCTCTGTTTAAAGAAAATTCCTTCTGGCAACATTTATTACAGTACAGTCCTGCACTTTGGAAGTCTCTTCATTTTACTTTAAAGAACATTTTGATCCATCTGCACTAGAGACAGCAGATGGCTAGATCGCTATACTCAGGGGAGTTAAACCCAGGCCCATTGAATCCTGTTCTGTAATACAGCAGAGAGGGCTGCAGTTCCAATGGCTTTTTTTTACAATGAATCCCCTTATTTTTTATTTTCCTTGCATTGATGAGAGGCCAAAAGAAGAAACTTGGGCACACTGACAATGTATATTCAAAATTTAAACAAGAAGATAATGCCTACCCCAAAGACCTTGTGCTCTTCAAACCAATGTAGAGAGGTTTCTGCAAAACTATGTTAAATATAAGAAGATATGCTTCCTACAGCAGCATCTTCACACAACACTGATTCCCACAGCCCATTCAAAGACAGCCAGAAAGCAGCTCAGTCGCTGGCCCAGCTTTTACCCCTTGCCTGGAGGCAGTTCTCCAGCACAGAGACCAGCTCAGATCTCCTCACTATGCTGGGACCTCTGTATTGCCTCAGGGAAGGCAGGTGTCTGTGGAAAATTTGCTACTGTAGGAAGGATGATATTCCCCCCACACACTGTATTTTTGGCCAAGAGTGGAGTGTCATACATTCAGCCCATCACAGGCATCCAGCAGTGCAGTGAATTTCTTCCGAGTCCTTTAATCTATTTCAAAGGATAAAACCACTCGTACAAGGAGCCAGTTCAGCTGTGATAATGATTCCTGCATGGCACAGTTTAGTATTTAACAGACATATCGCCATCTGCTCTGGCTTTAAACAATAAAATCAGAGACAAGGGAACCAGCAGCTGCAATCATTCAAAAAGCTAGAGACAGAGGAAGGAGGTGAGTGAATATATGCAGTACATGTGTACAAAATGATTGCAAGGGAAAGTTTCTCAAGGTACTCTGCAAGAGAGAGATTATCGCTATGTTCTGTATTCAGCACAGCATGTATCCGTCTTATTCTTTCTTATGTTTTAGACATAAACCAGTGGGGGAGAGGAGGGAATAGAGCTCTGTGCAGAGACAGTGAATCCCCGTCAATGCTGGTTTCTTCATAGGAAACAGAAATTCACAGCAAGACCTTTTTCTGGTACTGGAGAGATGGTAAGACTAAATGCAGTGGGGAGAACCACATTTTTCTGCACGGGCTGCAGGGGGGTTTGGGTTGGAGCTGGGGTGTATTTCTTGCTAGATGGAAGGTCTGCATTTTCAACAGTGCACATCTTTGCCAGCAATGCAGCACCCAGAGGCAGTGATGCTTCTGGAATCAAGGGAAATACATTGAATAGACATAAGTTACAGCTGCAGTAAAGTCACAGGCAGTCTGTATTCCTTTTCGGCACCTTTTTTAAGACAAGTTCTCTGCCAGCAAGCTAAAGCAATAATTTGACTATTTTCACCAGCTCTGGTGCAGAATGTCTTTAGTCAAACAGCTATAGCCTGGGCTGGAAACTTACTTGCACTTGAAAGGGTAAAATTATGTTTTAGAATATTTTTCTAAGGAAAATTTTTAAGTTCAATAAAAACTACCCAAACAAATGATAAATCTCTTCAAATGTGCATAAGAGCATAACAATAAAAGAGGCTATAAAGATACGAGACAGAAGAACTAAGATTTTGGGTCTGATTTTATGCTTGTCATTTTTATACCTTACTCCAATGACACCTGTCAAAATCAGGAACAACAAACTACTGTCAGGAGAGTTAAACCCATACTAAACAAACACCTGGAATCAGGCTTAATTTTTAATATCTGACACATTCAGTATTCCTATTTAAAAAAAAAAAATTCTACTGAGAATTGAAAACTTTGCCAGGTACTTCAGAGGAATACTATGAGGATACTAGCAGAAGGGATACCAAGATCACCTCATGTCTTCAAGAGCAGCTATGAATGGAATTGGATAAAATATCCAACAGGCAAAAAAAAATCAGCCTTCTAAACTAAAAAAACAAAAGAATTCTCTTTTGTGTATACTGCGCTCTGAGCAATACAGTGCGAGTAAGAGGAGTCACTATACAACCCTCAGTACAGTACAGAAACCTCAAAATAAAGTCTTATTCTCCATTTGCCTAAATTGAGGTAACAGTACTGAAGGCCGTACAGCCAAGCATATTTGTGCTAACAAAGAAGATCAAAGTGTCAGCTTTGATTTTATTAATAACAATCTGGAACACTACAGAAATTTCAGAAGCTTCTTCTCTCAACTTGACTGTCTCAGACACTTCCCTTTAGGATTCTTGCTTTCTTAATTCTTTCTGCATTTTCTCTAGGCAATTCTCCCTGCCTCCTTGCCTACACCCAGGTTTAATGAACAGTGGCTTCAGTCACTGCAAGCCACAGGAGAGGAATCCCCCACCTGCCTGATAGAGATTATCATAAACGATATGCTGTGTGTATCCCCATTACGTATAAATTTGAAGATCAGAAAAGCTGCGTGCCAATTTGCTGTGTGCTGCTACAGAGCTCTGTCTAGTGCAAATCCAGATGCTCAATATTAGATTCTGACAAGACAGTCCAGTCATGTAGTATACATGTATATTAAGCATACATTCTCAGAATAGGATGCATTTCTTCCACTGTTTGTCTTATCTTGAAGCTTTTTCTCTTTGTTCATTTTACTTTGGAAGCCAGGAAGGGAAGCCAACAGGGGAAGACAGCTTCAGTAAGACGTTCTAGGGACTCTGTAACTGTTAGGGCCATGGGGAAACAGCTGAGAAATAAGATGAATTAGAAGATGAGAAAAGTCATGTTAAAAATTATGCAAGTTGAGCTAATGCACTGGAAAACTACATTTAACGGTGATAAACACTGGAAGAACTAGTATAAAATTATACCGATTATCAGCAGCATCTGAGGTAGCAAAATCTGAGCTGGATTTTTTTACCACAGCTTTTGTAGATGTAATAATCTTTCCATGCGAGTAGCTTGCCTAAGGTGGTCGCCAAAATGAAACTTGGATAGCACAGTATCAGTTTTGTCTGGACATCTGCTACTGCTGCTCTTATTTACATGTTGCTGGTGATTTTTTGCCTTGTTTGCTGTAAACATTATTGTTATTGAAGGTTAGAAACATGTGTGTCACGCCTATAGAACTAAACAGTGAAAAAAATGGAGCTGGTGGCTAACACTTTGAAACAAGCAATGACATCAGCTATTTAAATTCTAGATGTTGCCAAAAACTAGAATATTGGTAAAATAAGATGTGGCCTTCTCAATCCAGAGATGTGAAACAAGACTCAGGATATATAAACCAGTTTCATTTGCATGCTTTCTTTATGCAGTGTTATCAGAACAGAAGGAAGACTTGTACTGATTAGCCAAGATAAAGCAATTGATATGCTCCTGCAAAGACTGCTTATTCTGTCATACGGAGAATAAAATACACCACTGAAGTACATTTTCTTGCCATGTGACGTGAAATGATTAACAAAGTAGAGCTCATTTGAATACTGAATAGATTGGGACACCGCATATCTTAATGTGGCATTGCCAAAGAAATAGTCACTCTCTGTTATACTGTGCCCTGGCTTGGGACAATGCTGACAGACCTGTGGAAGCCATGAGAAGTATAATGAGTTCACTGAAGAATCAGAGAATCACAGAGTGGCTGAGGTTGGAAGGCCCCTCTGGAGTTCGTTTCGTCCAACTCCCCCTGCTCCAGCAAGGTCACCTAGAGCAGGTTGCCCAGGGCCGTGTCCAGATGGCTTTGGAATATCCGCCAGGATGGAGACTCCACAACCTCTCTGGACAACCTGGTCCAGTGCTCAGTCACCCTCACAATAAAAAAGTGTTTTCTTATGTTCAGACAGAATTTCCTGTGTTTCAGGTTGTGCCCAATGCCTCTTGTCCTGTCACTGGCCACCCCTGAGGAGAGCCTAGTTCCACTATCTTTACTCCCTCCCTTCAGGTATTCATACACATTCATAAGATCCCCCCTGAGCCTTCTCTTCTGCAGCTTAAACAGTCCCAGACCTCTTAGCCTTTTCTCATACGAGAGATCCCTGAATTATCTTTATGGGCCCCTTCGCTGGACTTGCTCCAGAAGCCTCTCTCTCTTATACTGGGGAGCCCAGCACTGGACCCAGCACTCCAGATGTGGCCTCACCAGCAATGAGCAGAGGGGAAGGATCATCTCCCTCAACCTGCTGCCAATGCTCTGCCTAATGCAGCCCAGGACACCGTTGGCCTTCTTTGCTGCAGGGGCTCATTGCTGGCCCATGTCGAACTTGTTGGCCACCAGGATCCACAGGTCCCTCTCCACAGAGCCGCTTTCCAGCAGGTCAGCTCCCAGCCTGTACTGGTGCATGAAGTTATTCCTGCCCAGGGGCAGAACTCTGAACTTCCCTTTATTTATCTGCATGAGGTTTCTCTTCGCCCCTTTCTCCAGCCTGTTGAGGTCCCTCTGAATGGCAGCACAACCTTCTGGTGTATCAGCCACTCCTCCCAATTTTCTATCATCAGCAAACTTGCTGGGGGTGCATTTTGCCCCATCATCCAGGTCACTGATGAAGTGAACAGCGGTGGGATACACCGCTAGTTATTGGCCTCCAGCTAGACTTTGTGTCACTGATCACAACCCTCTAAGCTTGTCTGTTCAGCCAGTTTTCAATCCACCTCACTGTCTGCTCATCTAGCCTGTACTTCATCAGCTTGTCTATGAGCATGTTACGGGACACTGTGTTGAAAGCCTTGATGAAGTCAAGGTAGACAACATCCACCGCTCTCCCCTCATCTATCCAGCCAGTCATTTCACCATAGAAGGCTATCAGGTTGGTTAAGCATGATTTCCCCTTTGTGAATCCACACTGACTATTCCTGATCACCTTCTTTTCCTTCATGGACCTGGAAATGGTATCCAGGATTAGTTGCTCCATCACCTTCCCAAGGATGAAGGTGAGGCTGACCAGCCTGTAGTTCCCCTGGGTCTTCCATCTTGCTCTTTTTGAAGACTGGAGGGACATTTTCTTTCTTCCACCTCTCCTGATTGCCATAACCTTTTCAAGATGATTGAGAGTGGCTTTGCAATGAATGACACCAGCCAGCTCCTTTAGCACTTAGGGATGTATCCCATCAGAGACCACGGACTTACGCATGTCTAGTAAGAGGTATCATGCAATGCCATGAGGAACAAGCAGAGTACGGCCTGCTTGCCAGTTCAGCAACTGGTATCAGCAATGCCAGTACCAGCTCTTCTGCATCACGGCTGAGTCCTGCCTACCTCCCACCCGGAGAAGTCGCCTATAAGCAAGTGTACTATATTCCAGTTTTGACCTGAGAACAGTGCAGTTCTGAACACTGTGTGCTGGTCCCAACAAGCTGGGGCTTGAGCTTGCCAAAGCAGCCAGCACCTTGAGGCGGTGCTGTCATAGGATGTGTCCATAGCATAAGCTAGACCTGCTCCATTTCTTCTTTAAAAAGGACACAGCAGAAACATTTTAAACTCTGACTCTTTAAAGCTTGGTCTTACTTGAACACAGGTGATCATGTTAGGACAAGGCAACTCTTAAAAGAAACTCAGAACTCCTGGGAGAGACAGGTTATGCCCTTACAGGGTGGGAGGTTTCTCCCAGTTTTGAACTCTAGTCTAAGCTAGCAATTAGTGGCTTTCAGGGCGAACAAATGCTACGGTCTTCTCTGGGTTGCTGGGAAACTATCTTTCTTCCCATTCCCTTTGCGGGCCTGTTTCCTGCAGTAGGCACGGCCTCTGCACCCCCCAGTGCCTCCCAGCCCGTGCCATGCTGCTGGTTTCTCAGCTTCCCTCCTGCACCTAGGAGTTTCTGCAGACAAGCCAGCATCTCTGCTTGGGGAAAGGAGCTGTCCCTCCCTCCGGCCTGTCCCCCTCACCCGGACTCCAGCACAACACAGCCAACAAACTGCTGCCTAGCTACACTCAGCTCAGCTAAACCGCAAGTAAACAAATTAACAGTTATTCCATCTGCCTGGGGATATTCACACAGATTAGCAAGGCTAATAGCCCTAGGCTCCCTCCCAGTGAAGGGAGAGAAGCTTCTTTTTGACTGTGTCATGGAAAAACTAAGTCAGCACTTTCTGCTGACCTTCATGCATGATTTCAAGAGAATTCAAAGAACACACCCTGTGGAAAAAAACCTTTTTGTAACCTTAAACAAAAAAAGAAAAACAACTAGCAAACTTCATTCACAATCTTTATTATGCTTTATTTTACTTCTCTTCCAGTACTGATATAAAGTTAAGTGTAATGAATTTACGAGTCTCACTAGACTGTGGAGCGCTGAGGTTACCTGCAGAAGGGAATCTGTACATAGACATGAATTCAGAGCAAGGGAAATTTCATCTAGGAGTGGGGCTGTTCTTTTATTATCTATATTACTAATGTAAAATTATCCTATTGCATATAAAGCAAACATATCTATTTGGTTATTTGTGATCAGTCTTCAATGCCACAGCCTCTGGCATGTCTGAGATGTCTGCGTGGTGGCAACCTTGAATCCTACCTCAGACATACCTATTTCTCTCTGTTGACTAGAAATGAAGCCAAAGACGACCAGTTCAGACATAAACATCAACACGGTAGGTATCTAAACTTAGAGAAATGAACTCTGTCTATAGCATCCTACAACGGCCTTACAATATACCTCAAACACTTCCAAATTTAAATGCATTATCTGCTCATGGTTCATTTAATTGGGGGAGCAGATAGGGTGTTAGTTAATTCCTAGTGTTTAGAGACTCTTTTTGACCAATAAATACGTAAAACTTCAGTATCATATTTCACAAAAATAGAGGCACCACCGACAAGAAAGGTTTGTCATTAAGAATATAGTTATCTTTTCTAAGCTACTACTTGGTAAGGGTTACCATAGGTAAACCAAATCCATGGATACAGAGGTTTTTCAGAAGCATCATTAGATTTTGCCAAGTAAAGTGGTGTCAGTAACTGAAATTTTGGATCATAAATTTGATGGGTGGGAGGAAAACTGGGAAGTTAGAGTTCACAAACTGAATAAGCATTGTGTCTCCCAGCAAAAATAACGAGGGGAGAACTCCGTTCTGAAGAGTAAGTGCTGCTCCTGGAAAGCAGAAAGGAAGACAATTTGAAACTAATAACTTCATGATGAACAGCCTGTTCTGGAAAACAAAAACTGCAAAGCAAATAAAGACTGGCTTTCAGAATATGTCAAAAATGATGCTCAATAACCTCCAAAATGCTTGCTTGCTCTTACAGGATATGGTATCAGAAGGAAAAACAGACAAAAAGTAAAATTAAACCTGTAAACATAGAAGATTGATATCTTCAGGAATCTGTGAGGAAAAAGCCTACAAACTGCAAGGAAAAGCAAGATGTACACAGTAATGGTGACGGGATTTGACAACTAAGCACAACTGAGAGCTGGTAAGAAGTTTCCTTTACTGTAAATATACACCTGCATATGCATTAAGGCAAGATTAAGAGACTGCCACTCTTGATAAGTGACTTGATAAGGTGGGCAATGCAAATGCCCAACATACTAGGCGAATAAGCAGTTTACTCCTAGCAATTCCTTCTGGAAAGGGATAAAGAGAATAAAATAAGAAATACACAATATATATTGAAATATGCAATATATACTGAATTACTCAAAAATACCTCAAAATACTTTTTACTTCTGTAATGATCACATAAATGCAGCCATGTAAAATGCATACCTCTTTCTCTCTTGGAGAGTAAGTGAGCTACAGCAAGTCAAGGGCAATTGCTCCTGGCCATGTCTCTGCCAGGAGAGGGGAGCACCCTGCCTCAAGTCAAATATGCCCAGATATATGCCCAGGTACTCTTCCCATTCCTGGGGAAGGAGACAGCAGAGGGAAGCAGATGCTGATGCTGCCTGCTGCAACCTTACGCATGTATTCACTGTAATTTCACAGCAAAGGGGCCAGTGCACGCTTGCCCGTGGTGCTGGATTCCCGTGACTGTCGCCTCTCAGCACTCCCAATGAGAGCTGCTCCCCAGGAGGCAGAAAAACATCTGTCTAATTGTCAATGTTTTACTGAACTTGTAACAAACCAAGGAGGAGCGCAAGAGGAGAATGGTGCTTTAATCAAGAGAAGATTTGCAGCCAGGCAGGGTGTACGCATACCTTCCCAAGGAAGAGGTCGTAGAAGGAAGGACTAATGTACAGGGCACCATTTTTTTCTTTTCGGGGATATGCAGCAATATCTTTGTGGATGCAACACAAGGGCACATCAGGGAAATTTCAGACCCAGACATGAAATACCCAAACTACAATTTAGAGTTATTTGATCTTCCTTTCTAGTAGAAACTCTTTTGTATGAGCATAAAAATATTCCTAAGAGAAATTACTACTCAGAGGCACCAATGTAGAACTTAACTGTCCAGAGCAATTTTCACATCACATTGAAATGACAGCTGATTTAAAACGTCTATTAGAAAATTCACCCCCCCCCCTTTTTTTAAGCATGAGTTCTGTAAAGTAAATCTTGTCTTATGAAAAAAGCCAAAGGGGACATGGAGAAGAATTTCAAAAGTAATGAATGATTTTGGATGCCTCCAGTTCTCAGGTACGAAGTTTGAAATACCTTAAAAGGAAACTGAATGATTTTTTTAAAAAGGATTTTAATATGTCCTTTGTGGAAATCAGGTTCCTTTACAGGTTTTCAAGTTGAGAATCTAAAAGTCAGTCCTTTACAATAAAATTTCTAGTATTGATTCTGTCTGAAGAATGGTTAAAAGATGCCACTTAGCAACTCTCTGAAACTGCAGCTTCACTTAAAGCAGATGTAAGAACAATGATTAACTTTTGGCTCACTTCCAAACTTGCAGTTACATTAATGGCAGAAAACATCTATTCTGCAGACCAAAGGACTAAGATCTAGGGCTATAACCCTAGTTATATGCAGACTCCAGCAGATATTTGGATATTTTTCTGTGATTGATCTGACAAATTATAGTCCCGTAGGTGAAAGTGAGGGTTGCCTGATCCAAAACCTTTGATTCTAGGGAGCAACAAGTACCAAAATTAGAAATTTTTGATTGAAGCCAACATGTAGCTTTCAGCAACTGCTGTCACTGCGGCAAAATCAAAGATTAGATCCAAAGTGGTGGAAAAGCAGACTGAAAGCAATTACAGAAGTTTTCTAAACTGGAGAAGCCTTAAGAAGCATCCAGGCGTGGATATAATGCAAGCTGCCTTTGTCTGAAATTTTATTTCAAGAGAGCATTATGCTTCAACTTCATAGTACCCTGAAGTCATACACCCTTTCAAACCAAGAGGCATTAGCTTTTATTTCAGGAGGCTCCAGGAAAAAAAAAAGCTTTCAAACCTTGCACTTCCTATTATCCACTCTCCTTTATGCATTGCCTTTCCCCCCTGACACAGCCCATGACGGTGAGGGACTCTTGTTCTTCCCCTGACCACGTGCCCAGCCCTCTGCATGAAGTGCCACGACTCCGCCAGCCAGGAAGCGCCTGGTCGTAGCTACCCTGCTCTGTGCCAAAAGCCAGCTGCCAGGCAAAGGCAGCGGTAGTAAAAGATTTGATGCTTCGGGCTGGCTTTCCCTCCAGCCTACAGCTCTGAAAAATCAAGACACATCTGTTTCCTGAAAGGCAGCTAGAGCTGTTCTGAGATAAGAACACTTCTCTTGGACTGAAATAGAGATATCTCCGCATGAGTCATAAGGTACTTTGAATGCAAGCTGCACCAAAAGGGCACGGAAAACTGCCAGTTTTCAAGAGTAACACAAAACCAGTGTCATCCAAACTAAAGCGAGGGTGAGATATGGGGCAGGAGCCAATCTCTAGAGGTGGCCAACGCATCCCATCCAACCCCCCAGGATGCAGGTGAGCATGAAGTGATCCAGGCTGAGCAGACCCAAAGGACACGATGGCCTGAAAAGCAGCATGGCTTGCCAAGGCACCCCATGGACCTGGACCACAGCCAAAGCAAACACCACAGGCTGCACCAAAATTTGGCTCCCTGTCCTTTCAATGGGAGGGTTCAGGAGGTTCCCCTCTCTTCCAGCAAAACAATAGCCTAGACAACACGGATGTGTCCCATGAGGACTCCACCCTCCAAAAAGTTAATATAATCCAATTTCCAGCAGCACACATATGTGCATGTCCCCATCCACAGGAAGCCAGAGAGTGATGTTTTTGGAGCTGACCACAGGGCTAGATGTTTAACAGGCATGAACATCACTGACAGCGGCACAAGGGATTTTTCAGCAGTTATCAGCAACCATAAACTCCATTAAGAATTCTTTCAGTAGGGCTTTTTGTCCTTGATCATGGAAGTGCTTTAAAAAATCCAGCTGGCACATCTAAATCTCCAAGCCAGGTGTAAAAATCACAGCCATTACTCTTTGCTCCAAAGGTCTGAGAATCTAGAGCTAGCTATCATGTGCAAGGTAAAAGATTCACTTCTGATATGGAATTAAATAAGTACATGAGATTACATGTGCCAAGAAAAAAAATAAATGCAAAACAAAATATCAAAATGTAATCACATCAGCAAGTTGCCCTAATGTGAAAAATTCAACAAGTCATCCTAGACTTCAGCTAATGTTATTACATCTCCAAAATTAGCATAATAATATTTCACAGCTCCAGTAGCCTCCAGTTAGTTTAACTACTAGTGCTACTTAGTTCCAGGAGTCTTGTCAAGAAGCTGTGATATTTTGTTTTCTCATCACTATCGACATGATGGGCACCATCACCAAATTGGTCTCATTTTCTGCTCTCAACCTGAGATGGCTTGTTTGGGACTACAGCCTCTGACACTCAATATAGACTACTATAAGATGCATGCAATGCTTTACAATAACTTCAGCTGATCATTGCCAGGTCATTGGAATAATACTGTCCTCCAAAAAAATCAGAGTGACTGCAGAAATAAAGCACAGTTGTTGTGCTGGGCATAATGGTGAAGGTTTTGTTTTGTGCATGCTTCATCTCAGAGGTGCATGTCAAGATGCAAGAGCATACAGATAGCAGATCAGATAGTCACGGAGCCAACAAGAGGTGATGAAATTTTAAATTTGGTTTTGGTACATATTGAGGCAACTCTAAAAGAGCTGCTTGTGGAAAATAGTGTCGGATGGAGCAATCCTGGGCTGGTTGTGTTTAAAGAATCAAAGAGACAAATAAGAGTCATTTTGTGGATACAGCTTACAAAGGCTAACATGGAGAAATAAAAATAATTTCTGGAAAAACAAGTCTTCTAGGCTGAAAAGCTCAGAGACTTTGAAATGCAGGAGACTTGCAATTTCCATAAGTACAAGAAAAAAAAAAGTCATGTTTGGAGTTTTAATTCAAAGCCATGGGAGAAAGCTGTAGGGAAGGGAGAGCCATTGGCATGCTAGAAGTGAGGATGGGGTTTAAAGGCTAAAGAGATTAAAGCAAATGTAGATGCCACCCCAAAACTATGTCAAGATTCTTTGCCTCTTTCCATCCAGGACAATCATGTTAGACAGAGGAAAAGACAGCACAGCTATTGGGAAAAACTGACAGGTTTTAAGTCTAGTATGAAGGACTTTTAATAAATCCATCTTGTGGGGTTGTGTGGCACTACACAGAAAACAGCAAACACAGTTACATTACTTCAGAAAGGGAGGAGGAAAGTCCTGAGGACAACCCTGAGATTTGATAGTCTGGCCTCACTAGCATGCAAGTGTTCAGAACAAAGTTGGGAAGAAAGGAGAAACTAAAGACACAGAAGTAAAAGGGAACAATATTCAGCACATATTTACCCAATTCCAGTCATGTCAGACTAGTCTTATGTCTTTCTTTCATGAGAAAACTTATTTTCTAGACAAAGGTAAATTGCATCTATCGGGACTTTGTTAAATCACTATGGAGAATTACTACATAAACTGAGGAAAATGATACATGAAATTTCAAGCGGTTAAAGTGACTGCAAGCAGCTGGGTTGAAAAAAGGTTTCATTAGGCCAGAGGAAGATTATAAGCTTAATTCATTACACATCAATCTTTTGAATTTTTATATTCATATTCATTAGCATTTTCATTAATTACATTGACATCTTGGTAGGAAATGTGCTGATGACACAAAGTGAGGACTCACTGTTAGCAAAGTTAACAATAAAAAAAAATCATGTAAGAAGAACTGGATAACCTTGAAGACAGGAATAATGGAAATGTCACAGAATTCAATTCTAAAAAGTGCTAGATCTTAAATTCTGTAGTAAACTAGGACCTCCCTAGCTGGATACTAGAATGAGTAGGGAATGGGGAACCATTTTACAATTGCCAACTAAAAGCTTAGTTTGCTCTACCTGGTAAAACATGACTGGGCATACAACTGGTCTCTAAAAAGAAGGGAGATAAACAACAGGTAAGAAACGCAAGGTTAGCCTTAGCAGCACACATGAGCATGAACTGGCAAGGGATAAATTTAACTTGGAAATTACAACAGTGAAGTTTTGCAGCAACATGCAAAAGAAACAGAGGCTTCTTAACTTCACTATCGCATTTTCAAACTTATGACCTTTATGTCATCTCTAAATGTTCTACAAATCTGCATTAATAAGTGCTGTAACCACGCACAGGTCATCAGAGATGAAGTTGATTGCAGGCATCTGCAGACTCCAATTTCCCCTTTACCACCTGGTTGTTAAGGTTTTTCTTTAGCATATTTCTTTCAGGGGGGCCGGATTATATGTGTGAAGATATGGTACTTCTAAAAGTGAATCTGGCTTAAATTATGGTGGGGATCATTCAGTGTGGTTGTTTGCAACAGCCTAGGCTCAGACCTGAGGCTGTAGAAGGTCCTGCTTTACCCAGTAACTGAAACTGCAAGCAGTTGTCACAACATTTTTAGGTCACAAGAGGAAAGGAAACACATACGAATGGCTGTACTGTGTGGGACCAAAGGTCCATCCAGACCTGTATGGTGTTTTCACCAGCAAGTGCCCGAAGATGAGTGGAAGAACAAAGCAAGGGTATAGAAATGTTTTGCTGCATACTGTCTTGGGGATCAAGGGTTGAGGTACTTTCTAAACCAGAGGTGATAATCTCATGCCCTCATTGGATTCACTGCTCCTACTGTCAAGCTGAAAAAAGACACTGAACATAGTCTCTGTCTTACAGAAGGACAAAATCATTTTGGATTCAGAGTCTCAGGACCCTACACTGTGACTTCCCACACCATTTTTTTCCTCTTTTCTCTAAAGCTTTTTCTCACAGATTCTCTTAGCAGAAATTTGGGAAATTCCTATCCTTAACTGTGCCACTCAATGCTATATAGTCACTCGACTGCCTCTGTAATGCTTCCATGAGCAAGAATATTAGTAAGTGAAAATAAGCTGTCCTCTTTGATGAGGTACAATCGGCTTTCCATATACAGCAAAATCAGGGTTCAGACAAAGGCACATCGAGGTTCAAACAGTCCTAAATACATAGCTAATTCATGTAGTAATGCATGAAGATCACATGCAGCTATGAAGTAACAAGCCCTTGATAGCACTGAGTTTTTACTGGGAACCTCACTGCACCCCAGTGTGAGATAGCAGCATAGAAAACTACTCAAGACTATTCTGCAAGTGCATAACTCATTTTCTATACCAATATACACTGCAATATGCAAAGCTGAAATACATTTCAAAGAAAAACACTGTTGTTTTACTAGATACAGACACACTATATGCCAGCGCTGTTCTGTAATAAAATAAATCATTCAAATTGCTGACTTCCCAGGCCAACACACCTTTGATTTCCTTGACTGTGTCCTGGCCAGTTCTCTCATTAACTTAGCTCCATTCTCTGCCAAAGTTTAGATGTGAATTTCTCTAATTTACAGCAAAGTACTTGCAAGCTTGGTATTGACTCCTCTCAGTAGGAAGACCAGCAATCACCTTCATTTAGAGACTGTAACATGGCTTTGAAGTGAGCAGTCACTGGGAATGTAGCAAATAAGAGGGAAACCAAATTTAATTACCTCCAGAAACAAAGTCTACTCAAAAAAATGACTTTTTGCTAACAATCAAGAGGAAAGAGAAGGTAGATCTTTAGTAAATAAAGCATAAGGGAAACTGCAAAACCATTTTAGAGCAAGGCAGGCACATATTCATCATGTACACAGTAAACAGGCTCAATAACAGGAATTTCTATGAATTTCAAGTAGGCGAAAAGGTTCTGCAGCAAGTGACTAGAGTAACAGAGTTCATCCATCAAAACCTCAATTGTTTCCAGTTATGCAGGAGGAGGTACAGTTTAAGTACAGACCGTTGCTTGCTTCACGTCAGCTTTATGCCTTTTGTGTCAGAGGGTTTGTTTGTTTTTTGGTAAACTTGACAGCTTCTGTATCAGTACATTAGCAAAAAAGACATTCTTCAAAGAGCGTGTACTGGGGGAACTGCCAGCAAGGCCTGCTACAGCAAGAGCTGAGGTTAATACATCAGACATTCACTGGGGGAGGCTTTCAGGAAGCTGGAAGTAGGCATAAAACCACAAATAACCAACAAGGGAAAGATATTCTTAACAGAAGACTGGAGACAGAAATCACAAAAGGGATCAGAGATCCTCATCTCCTGTGAGACAGGATCAGAGCAGGTCTTGGCTTTGGCTATATTCTATTCAATGTGTTTGTTTGGGCCTATCTTTTTCCCCCAGAGAGAACGAGCAACCCACTCCTGGTGACGTCCAGGTAGGAGCAGGGGAATGGAAGAGGGTTATGGTCTGCACTTAACAAGTTCCATCCTCATCCAGACTGGTGTTTTGTGAAAATAGCAATTATCATGACTCGTGATTTTCATCACTGGTGCAGCAAAATTACAAATGCCTATTTATTTTGTGTGTGCCTTACACTGAATTACATATTAGATTGAGTTATACCATTTTATTAAAAAAAAAAAATTCATGCTCCCACACATTTGAGAATCCTAAGCATTCAGTTTCTAGAAACTTATCAAGTCCTTGGAAGCCAGGCTAAAATCACTAAAAACAATAGGACACATTTCAACTGACAGCCCCATCAGACAAAGGAAAATAATGAATGTGGACTCTTTGTGACTCTAATGAATACGGAAGTCAGATGCTGGAGAAGGCACCAGCAGATGGACCCCTGTCACTACTGGGAGGGAGCTGGGGACAGCATATAATATTTTCATTGAGTGGGGCTGGAAAGCCATATTTAATCAGTGGGAACGCTCAAATTCATTCTGAAATAATCCAGTGAATAAATCCAGTAAGGTAGAAAAAGGGCTTTTGCTTCTATTCACTGGTCTGGAAAAAGCTGATTCCTGGGCTAGCTTTGCCTCTCCAGGACAAAAGAAGCCATTTAAAGTCACCACTAACTTTAAAGGGCTTTTAAAGATTCTCAGCTAGTGTAAATCTGCATCAGGGGACCTTTGCTGACTGAGACCAGGTAAGTGCTCGTCTCACGAAGCATTTGACCAGTCTTTAGTGGGTTGCGCAAGGGAAGAATCAGGACTGAGCTTGCTTTGAGGCATTGGAGCACCAATCCATTAAATTACTTAAAACTATGACTAATTCTACTGCTTGAAGTTAGACTCTAATTCACAAGCTTTGACAGTTCCTGGGTCTTATGAATTTCCCCTAACACTGTAAAATAAGCGGACAGCAATGTATTTTGGTATCACACTTAGTACCACCATTACACACTCAGTGCAAGGCCACTTCTCTTGTCTGAATGCTTTAAGGATAACCAGTCTTACACATTCGGAGTTTAATAAGTTTAACAAATTTAAGAAGCTCGAAGCAAACTTGCTGGATGCTGCTAGTGAATCTATTACATCTGTATACCCAAAATAAATGGCTAAACCAAACTGCATAATGCATAGGGTAAAAAACTGTGATCAGTATGCACTAAGACACATAATGACTGTTCATATAAAATTCTTGCATGCCTGGGACATCTTGGGAAAACAACTGATTGGAAGATGCGTGATGATGCCATTTCTTGCCATTTTTAGAGGTCTGCATGTCTTGACGCCTATGCCTGCACTGTACAATAATCAGATTGCATCAAATGGTTCTAACAGCACTGAGATTCCAGGTCTTGACATCTGTGTTCCTCAAACTCCCCATGGATACGATAACATATAAACAAGAAAATCTGTTCCCCCTTGCAAAAAAAAAGAAAGTTATTTTGATAATGCAGATGACCCCTATATGAGATACTGCAGTCAGGGGGCAGGGGACAACCACAACAAAAAAAGTAAAACAGTGTAAACAAGCTGGTGATGGTTGGCAGGAGGGGAAACCAAGTTCTTTTCCAAATATTTTGCTTGTTTCTTCTCAGGTTGTTGATTTTGATAATTTTGTAAACTGCAGAGATTAAAAGGATCCCTGCGGTTCCCAGGTGTGAAAGGTCAGCACTACTGAAAGTAGCTGAGGCAGGGAACATTCATGACCTATATCCTGTCATCATTAAATCATTTCGCTGCATACGTCAAATTACTAAACACACAAATATTTCCATACAAATCATTGTATCTTTCTATTCACATTTTTAGCACAAACACACAAAACATACGCAGGAATTACATGGAGCTCTTTCAGGCTTCCCAAAAAGAATCAAAGAAGGAAATTCAAGATGAGAAAGAGCTAACTCATAACCTGGGATGTAACTGAGCAGTCAGATCAGCAGCTTGAATTTGTAAACAACCAAAAACAATGGTTCGAAGCAGTGTGAATCACCTCTGCTCGTCTCAGTGGGGCATTAGCTCCATTCCCAGTAACGATCACCTAAAGTGTTAGCACTGTGAATTATTTCATTGCTGACCAAAGTGTGTAATAAGTGGAAGAAGAAAAGAAAAATCCATGGCCTCCTTGGAACAAATATCTTCTTTCGGCATCATGATAACTGAGCAATACCACCTCCCACACTATTTCCAGAACATCAGCGAGCCATGCCTGCAGCTCCATGGGCTGGAACCAGTGAAAAAGCTGGCTCATCATTTCCCAAAGAAATTCCTCCATGGGGAGGCATTCAAAATTATAGGTAGTTGCACATTACCATGAATGCCTATGTCTAACATTTCACAACTCAGTAGCCACTATGTTCCTCAAGCATTTGGAGACAGAGAAAGAATAAAAAACATTTATATATATATCTTTACTGATATTAGCAATCCTTACTCATGCAGTGGTCCTGTTGATATGTAGGTTACTGTTAAGCAGATAGACTTCACTGCCCTAAAGTAAAGGCAGGAGTTACAGGATTAAGCCTTCAATGTGGCAGGATAAAGCCTCCATCTATTTAAAATTAAGGCATAACATTAATATATCACTTCACAGGGTCTGAGAGCAGCAGAGACCAACAGAGTATCCACATGGAGATTTTGTTTTGTTGCAGAATTCATCATATCTTCCCTCAGAAAAAACCCACAACACAAAAAGGCCCGAACTCCAAACACACAGTGGAGGTTTTAGGCAATTATTGATTTTGCTATTCAAGTAGAAAGAGTAGTTCCCATGGCAACAAGCCTATCACTCCCTATGTACAGTATCACTTGCTCTCATAAAATGAGTTTTTAAATAAATACACACACACACACACACACATTCACAGGGCTGCCCCTCAGAGCACATTTTCCTTTCAATTCACCCTGATATAAGCGATGACCTGCCGCATGCCTGACTGCTTGAAAATACACCCAGGGCTTTCCCTGCCTCCTCGCACAGGGAGCTGCAGTGGCGGCCCGGGGGATGCACCGTGGCACCCAGAGCGGTGCTGGGGCTCATGCTGGGGAGCCCAGTCTGCCCTGCATGGACCAAAGTCCACAGCCTTCATCTTGATTCTGAGCACACCAGGTTGAACCACTCCAGCAAAATGCTTTTTTCCCCCCCCCCTCTCCTCTTAAGGATTAGTTTTCTGCGATTTTAATGATTCTTGCTGTGCAACCCGCTGAATGCTCCAAAGCTGCGTGAGACAAGTTGTGCTGGGAACTCCCCGTGCTGTTACCGGCTGGGTCCCCGATGTAACCCCATTCCTGTAGCACCAACACAATGCAGGGGCAGGGACACCCCCCCATTTTTTCTTATTCATGCCACATTAAACCTGGTGTTGGTGAGAAGCAACAGCATTTGCACTATTTCTTCCTATATCTTTCTATGCCTAACATCAATTAGGAAGGAATTAACATTACAAAATTTGAAAAAGGATATCACACCACCACAGAAAAATATGACAGCTCCGATGAAAAAAGTCAACTACTTCTGATACCTGCATCACTTAAATAACATCCTAGCAGCACAGGCTAGCACCATAGGAGCTGCAAATCAGCATAGCTCCCCCTTGTTTCAGTAGAAGTGAAGCAGAGTTGTGAGGGCCTGATGAGCGAGCTGTGTGTCTTGGGAAAACAAACCTCTCAGAAAAATAGGAGACAGCGCGTCATCTTGGCACGACCCACAGGGCACCACTCCAGGAAATCGGAGGCATGCCACAACCCCCATCGCAGGCAAATAGCTGGCATGTGATTCAGCTTCATCTCTGCCGAGAGGCCCGCTCCACACCAAGAAACACTGCTGGCCCGAAGGGAGGAAGGGGCCATAATACGCACTAGCAAGTAGTATCGCTGAGCCGCAGCCCCACACAGCTGGTGGGGGAAGTAACACTCATGTGCTCAAGCTGGAAGGAAAAAAAAAAAAGTATGAACAGAAGCAAGCTCGCTGATTTGGCTCAGACGTTAAAAATAAAAACTAGTCCAACAGACAGAGAAGATGCGAGACTTTCCCTCTAGAAATTAACTATTAATGGAGATAAAATGGGAAACAATTGGGAAGGGATGGAGAAAAGGTGCAGCTCTGCCTCAGAGGTGGCTTTCTTTGCTTCTGGCTACGCCAAGAAGGAAAATCCACATACACACACAGAAATGCACATTCATGAGCAAGATCTTTCGGCTGAATTTTGGTCTCCTAGTAGAGTTACATGGGGCATAAGCTATTCCCAAGTCCTTTACTCTCACAGCTCCAGGCCCATGAAGCACAGCCTTGTGCAGCTTGGTCAGGGTCATTAATATCCACTGCTTGAGCAGGACTTGGAATCCCAGCTAGCTTTTTAGGTTGCCCTTTCTGAGGAGTTTGTAAGTCAGCTTTCTGCTATACACCACATTCACCAGTTTGGACAGGAGAAAGGAGAGGGGTGTACACAAGCTTGATAATTCGTTAGCCCTGTGGGCAGGCATGGAGGTGAGGAAGGGGCACCTCAAAGACAGGCCATCACAAGTGTTCTCCAGAGCCTGGGGATGCCTCAAGCCAGGCCTGGAGAAAAGAGATGAAGATGTCTTCTGGGAGATCTTGGAGGAAATCAAGGAGAGAATTAAAATGAGGGAGATCAGACAAGCCTTGACTTGGAAGAACTAAAAGTGTTAAACTGGAAAAAGAAGTGGATAGGCTGAGGAGAAGAATAAATATTAAAAGGAACAGCAGGATCAGTTGGAAGAACTTGAAATGAAAAGCAAAAACAGAGAGATTATAATGTGGAGCCCAGAGAGATGCAAAATAAGACCGATTAAGATGTTAATGAAGCGGGTGAGGGGGGGAGTCTTCACGAGATGCCAGATAGGAGAGAAGAAGATGTGAGGAGTTAAATCTGGTCACAAAGCTGGGAAGGGCAGCCAAGCAAGGGACTAAGGGATAAGCAGATATAATACAAAGCTAGCAAGCAGACAGAGGTCAGACTCAGATAGGAAATTATCATAGGAGTCAATTGTTTCATTGGTTGGAAACGGTGGCAATGCCTACGGTAAGTGTTATGGGCATAAGCTGGGGCTATCGTCCATCAGAGGGTGAGAAGAGATTGGTGGCAGGGAGCTGGCTGGAGCTCAGCCTGGAGCAGTGCAATTTTAGGGAGCGCAGTGCCTTGGGCATCTGGAGCAGGCTTGATCCTGGCAGTCCATCCAGAGATTATTACATAAGTTAAAATAACTTCTTGGGGAAATATGTTTTGTGCAGACCAGAACTGGATGACAAGGCTATTTGGTTCCTGACTTACCTCTCTACCCTTACAATATATACAGGAAAATGGGAAGGGAAGCAAAAACATTTTCACTTAAATTTTACCGTAAGTTAAGAATGTTTGCTTAACACACATCTGCCAAGACATCACTCATCAGATGAAAGCTGGGAGAGACCAGTTTTTAATAGCTATCTTGTTTTCTGAGTACATTCAAGACAGAACCTAGACACTCTGAAACAAGATTTTTCTTCAGCTCATATCTTTCTGGCCATTCTTAGCTTTCAGGCTGGAAAACAAGTGTTTGGGTATGTCTTCCTGTCTTCAGGATTTGCTTGGCTGAATCTTATTTCTGAAGTACCCATTGTTCAGCTTATTTTTCTTGTAGTTGTATGGGGGGTTTCTTGACTGCATTTAAAAATAACAGAAAAATGAAATCTTGAGTTGAAAAGGGAAAAAAAACAACAAAAAAACTCTTTATCTGCAGCCTTTTTCTAGCTGCACATCATGACTTTTTTGTTTTTCTCTGCAAGGGTCCAAGTCTGTAAATTCCCACTCATACAGGCCAACATCTATTTCACAGAGACAACTGATACGAGAGCACTAACAAGTATGATGCAAACCAAAGGGTGATTTAGGGTGGGATTTGTAGTATATCAGTCAGACCACACTTCAGCAAAGCAAGACAAAACTGGCTTGCCATTATTAACTTTCATTTCGGTCAGATATATATTCTGTCCTCCTGGAACTTGATAGAATGATTAATAATAACACAGGAAGGAGAGTCACTGATATTTTATATCATACACTGCTTATCATTTAATACTCATGATTACTAGCAAAACTGCTTATTTTCCCCCAAGGCATAGAAACTTCAGGTTCTTGCTCTTTTTGCTTCCTTTCCACCTTCTGACTCCTACTGATCTTCACGGAATTGAAAGCTGTGCATCACCTCCCAGCATCAGGCTACACAGAGGTATAAAAGAGGAAAGAGAAAATTACTTTCTAGCTTTCTTGCAGCAAGATGCTTCGATAGGAATAACCATACTTTTCAATATCTACTTCTGGATCTGCCCAGAGTAGCTAATAATTAGGAATCTAAAATAAATTCTTTGGGAACACCTTTGGGCACCAAGGTGCTCCACACTAAAGGTTCTACCTTTTTATCTCCATCACAGCACAGCCTGCTGATGGCCACTGTCATGGAAACAGAGCTGTGTAAGATAGATAGCCATTTACCAGAATGCTGTCAAAAAATTTGATACAGCCCATGAATGAATAACACAAACCTTCTGCCTGAGAATATGATCACTGTATTGTTCCCTGCAGAAAAAGCCGTGGCATGGAATTTTTTGACATTACTGCTGAACAAGATCAGGATGGAATAGAAATGATGCCCTTGGCATCTTGTACAAGGCCATGTAAACATCAGAAGGTCTCTTTTGCATGTCCATTGCTTTATTTATGCCTTTATAGCATAGAGTCATGAAAGACTCTTATGTACAAATCAGTGTTCCACAATCATATCCATTAGGATAAAAAGGAGGAAAAAAAGTAGAATTTCTTTCTGTTTAATATAAGAATAGAAGGGGGGTGAAAGACTCCTTTCCTGTCGACATTTTATCATTCTATGAATTAGTCATGATGGTCCAATTATCTTTAAATATGTACAGTGCAACCTTTTAAGTAGACTAATTTATGAGCTTGTTTCATGGCCCTCTGCATCAATTTACCACTTAATCTTAAATTAAAGGACTGAATTTTTCTTGGTGAGGTGGAACTTGAGGACATAATGGCAGAAGAGTGTGAAAGGAACATTTTCTCTTTCCTGTGATAAGACCGTGATGATCCTGTTGTGTGCCATGGAGAAAAATTGGCCACCTTGAGTGCAAAGACTCAAAAAGAATTTGATTGTCTCCCATATTAAATCAAAGAATAAGAATTAAGGATGAGAGAGGGATTAAAATTTAAAATTATGGTGTTCTCCAGAGCTGCTCTAGATCTACTCCATTGTTAAAATCAGCAGAATTTGGCCCAAAGTGCCACTATACCATGGGGATGCTACATAGTTCACATGACAGGTAGCTTGGTGACTTAATCCAGGACATTGTTAGCAAAATAAGAGAGATTATATTAAACAAAACAAAAAAAACCGCAAAACAACAACACACCTACTACCAAGTAATCTAGGACCTCACATTTAAAAAGGGCCAAAAGTAGTCCTCCCGAAACAGAGAGGAGTTGCGCGTACTTACGTAGGCTGCTGGCATGCTGACGCTGCTGCTTGCGGTGGCTGGTTTGCAGGGGATTTTTCACCTGCAGCAGCACATGGCTCCAAGTGAGTTCATGTGTAGCTCAGTGCCATCAGCTTACATAATTTTGGGCTAATGCAGTTCAGCTTCCAAATTTATCCACAACTTTTTCTTTGTAGGCATAGAAAGATTCTGTCCAAATCAGGTCTAGATAAAAACCCCATACACTTGCAGAGGAACACGGTCTCTTACAAAATTTCAGTGACAGCAGGCTTAATCTAGCCAAATTCAGACTAAAAGAGAAATTTTTTTTACACTGATCTGTGAAACAAGTTGGCTGGCAATTTGCTTGATTCCTCGTTATTCAAACTCCTTAGCTTTTCAGAAGAGAAATACCTGAGTTCAGCCAAAATTTTGAAGCATGAATTAATAAGTAAAATGAAATTCTGTGGTGCATGTGACAGGGAAAGCCAGATCCAAGGACTGTAACAATTCTTCTGACCCTTACCTGTACTGATCCCTGCCTGTTTGAGGGTCAAGATGAGGACCTCTGCAGGAAGAAGATTCCTATGTGTACAATGCCCTCAGTCCCAAGCTGCAATGAGGAGCCATCTGTAAAATGCTCTAATAGCACTTTTGCTTGCTCAGCAGCTCCCTGTTCATACATATTAATTTATGACATCCCAATCATCAAAACCTATTGTTCCTTAGTGGTCAGGGAGCTGTGCAGAGTCAGGACTTACGCCATTTCCACAGAGCCTATATTTAAAATTTATCATATGCTACATTTATGCAGGTTTCCAGAAAAATGCCCAGCTTTTTCAATGGTTCATAGATATTGCTCTTTTTTTGGAATATGCAACCAGATACACTTAGGTGCCTGTACTAATGAACACCTTAGAAACTTCTCTTTTAACCATTGATCAGAGAAAGAAAAATCTTCTAATACTTCATCTGAAAATAGAAGTCAGATTACAAGAAGAAGCATTCAAAATCCAAGAATGAGTTGCTTCTGACATTAACCATAAAAGGAAGAGGACCTTAGGCATAGACACACCTTTCTGGACTTCATATTCAAAATTTTGTGAGGGATATTTTTTGGACATCATTGACCAATGACCATACTTAAGAAACAGATATACGTAATGGTGTAGCAATATGGCCCAAGATGAACAAACAGATGCTCTCTTGGCATCTCCCAGAGGCAGGCAACTTTGGTTTTAACAGCTGAAAAAGCAGTTAACTGTAAGCTGTCGCCAGGTGTTAGGAAGTAAGTGGGATTCTCAGGAACTTTCCATCAAGGAGGAAAACCACACAGCTTCTTCGGTAGCCTCTAGATTCAGCAGGGTAACAAACTTCTCTCGGGACATTGATATTAAAAGTGTCAGGAGCAAAAGGTGGAGGCTTTTGCTAAGTACAGCCAAGAACAGTCATTTAAAAGAAATAGTATAAGTAAAAGCATCGTTTCGTTCACTATATAAAACACAGGGAAGTAGTACAGGTTGATGCATGCCAGAATGCTAGTAAGAGGGAAAAAAACAATCCTGTGTAACTGGAAGTTCAGAGACCTGTCAAAAATATGTTTTGTGTCTGCAATATTTGTTTAAATTCATGAGTCTTTTCTTCTTGTAATTTAAATCCATGGGGATTTTTCATCCTCAAGAACCTAATTAAACTATACAGTGCGTTTTGTTAGCTAATAGGAAGCCTCTTCCTTTTACAAGATGATGAAAAATCCCATGAAAGCTAGACCATCATAAGCAAATATTGTGTATACAATGCTGATGTGGCCAGTATATGGCCATATACATATATATACCTGTATAAATATACACATAAATATGCACACACACACACATTCTGTGGATATATATACACACACACACACACACACACCCCTAGGTATCATCGAATACACACAACCAGCATTTCTGTAGTGTTTCCAGGCTTTCATAGCAGAGTGTTTAATTTTCAGTTTCCATCCAATAGAGATGATGTTTATTTTCCACTCAGTTCACTCTGATCGTTTCTTTCCCCTCTCACCCCCCACAGTTCCTCCAGCAGAAATAAACCAAAAACCTTGCTTGGTCTAAAATAATCATTTTTAAGCTAAAAGCAACACCATCCAGTTGGAAGTGTTCACTGCAGAGCAGAACTAGAGTGCAGCTGTTCTGGAGATGCTCTTGCAGGCAGGTGTGCAGGCACATCCAATATGGAGCTATGACATCCCTGGCAATGGAGGAGTAAGTATTTACGCAATAAACAGGAGGAGAATTCTGGATCTCATGTGCTTGAATACAAGTAAAACCAGAGAATATGAATCCTTAGCCATATGAGTTTGGAAGGAAAAAATGCAAATAGAGGGACCGACTTTATTGTTGTCCCCTTCCCTCTGAAGGGGGCTTCAACTCCAGCGCCAACAGAGTCATGCGACCCCCTGTGCAACCTCTGAGCTGAGTAAGCTCCCCAGCGAGCATCACTTTTTGACATTAGAAGCTCAGAGCTAATTCACTCCATGATTTTCTACGATGCTTTTGTCCCTGTGTGTGAGCAACATCGTGTTTCAAAATCTGCACTGCTTGCTTTTGCTGTGCATGACCTTGAACATCTAATTATAAGTAGCCCGTAGCTTAGCCCTGAGCTCAGCATCCAGACAAAGGCCAGCATACAATTAGTGCTCTTGGGAACTCTGCTTATTGCAGAAGAGCAGCCTGCAATCTTCCTCTTACTCCCTTGCAGATACAGGAGCTAGTGTAGATCAGTGTCAACCATTGACAGTAATAGAGTTGCACCTCTTTATCCAGGCTTCAAAGAGCAGTCTAAATCAGACTATACCATCTGTATGGCTGAGATAAGTAGTAGGATGAAGTGGGATTTTAAAAAGCCCTAGTCCTTCCAAGATGTAGTGATGGACTATGATACATGGTACAGAAAGACATCTACACAGTTGGCAGCTGAATGTCTTTGCTTAGGTTAGTTTTATTTTTCTGGAAATCTTGCATCTGATTATGACCAGTCTCTCTAGCTTAGCTCAGTGGGCCTGACTGTTAAGCCTGGTTTTAACTTTCACATGCCTTGGCTACTCTGACTGCAAGGCCAACCTCCTAAATCTCCTCTGAGATGCTTTTGTTACCATCCCTGCAGGCCCTCTACCATCCCCTTCTCTCCCAGTGCATCAAGCATAACCCTCCTGCCCTGCCTTTCCAAGCAGTCAGCCTTGCCCTCCCGTCATCCCCAAATGGACATCACCATGGGATCAGAGAGGAGACTGTGCATATCAAAATCTAGCGTGATCCCTTCCTTCCCTCAGCCAAGTCTTCCCTTGTACAAGGCAGTATCTGTTATGTTTATCAAGCCACACAACCTCAGCTCTCCACCACACCACTTTCAGAAAAGGTAAATGCACCCTCATAGTGGCTGAGGGGGTCAAGAACTGAGGCTACTCCTTTGAATCAGCTGTGTACATACTCCTGCTCCTCTGCAGCACAGCTAGCTTGCCTCAGCCATCCCTTACGTCCTGCCTTTCGATTCAAATCCCTTTCGGGCAGACATTTTCTGATCTGCTCCCGGCACAGCGCCTTTCCAGCCTGCTTGGTTTCTCAGTACTGTAACAGCAGAAGAGTGCTGATGATGCTAGTATTAGTAGAAAGCATAAAAAGTCTGTGCATTAAGGTCCACGCCTCAACCATGCCATTTTTGTATTATTTTTACAGCACACACAGATATGAACATGGGTACACATCTTCAATATCTGGTCTTTCTGTGGCCTAATATGCAAAACCTGCACATAACAGAAAAGAAATTGTGTACCTTTTCACCCTATAGACTGTTTGCAAACACTTGGGGGTGGAGGGAGAGAAAAACAGGATATAGCAAAAATCTTTCCAATAATTTCCTCTTTTCTCTCTGCAGCCTGAAAGTGTTATTTGAAACTTCTCTCCGGAGAAAAAGACGTATCTCCATTCAATGCATGATCACAAGTAAAGTTTTTCTCCACTGAAAACAAGAAAGGCACCTAACAGAGCATGCTAGACAGCAGATATTTTGAAGTATGGGATACAATAGTTATTCCTATTTCATTCTAAAAACACAACATTGCAGAGAAGCAATATCACAAATACTCCTTCCGTAGTAAATTGGAAGAACAGCCAGATAGCTAGTTTAACATTCAACACCTCAGCCAGAGAAATGAGGCTCTGAATTTCTGCTCACCGTGTTGAAAGAAGACAGATGTCAGACACCGGCCGCATTAGAGGCAACAGCAACGACCCAGCGTTATTCCTGTCCAGCTGGCTAACAGAAACCCACATGCTCACTGTTGAGACCTAGATGCTACAACCAACAGCCTGCACATAGCCCTTGTACCCAAGCGGCATAAGGGCAGCAAACCAGTCTTCAGCTCTTCTCTGCCTTGGGGAATAAAGGGACTTCTCTGCCTTTCATGGTGTTGGGAAGCAAATTTACTGATGCTTGTCAGGCATGCAAATATTGCAGTGGTATTACAGTGCCTAGACCAAGAACTAATACTCTAAGCTTTCTGGTCCTCATACAAAGCTAGAACCCCCCCTCCCCCCAATATTACACCTGTACTTAAATTCTGGCTGGAAGGCTTGATCATAGTTTTCCCTAGTATTGACAAAAGGAATTAGCCAAATTATGGACTGGAATATATTATAGTGATATACTGATGATACCGGTTGAAATCACTGATGTTATTCTGGATTCAAGCCAGCACAACTCTACCCAACTCTGACCAACATTTCTAAAGTATGGTCATTTGTGTGAACACATTAATAACAAAGCAAGGCAGCATGGATATCTAAGGATATGGTTATGACCAGGTTTCTGAGACTGAACAGCAACGACCATGCTCTTCTGCTGTTTGGTCCAGCAAGTTCATTTATACTCTTTGAGCCATTTGGCCTCAGCTGTGTCTTCACACTTGCATATGAATCACAAAATTATTTTCTCACATGCACAGTGTACATACCTACAGCAAGTAATTTTCAATAACTCAGAACAATAACATCTATCTTATGTGTTTATGCGAGTCTTGAGAAGGATTTCCAGTGTTTCACATCACAGTGAGTTGGTCATATGTGTGCCAGTTATGGCATTGAGGGCACCTGTTGAAACTCAACGGCAACTGCTTTCCAGGCACTAAGCTATCTGGGAGATAGAGCTGTGGTAGATGACAGGGCACTTGGTTTTGAGGTACCAACAGCAGCTGGAGGATGCAAGCTGCCAGCATGCATGCAGACCCAGAAATCTTAGTCTCCCAAAACAAATGGATTTCACAGCTATGAGACTTTGAGGAGGTCTGTGGCGCTCAGTGGTTTGGGAGTCCAAGCACTGCTGCCCACAAGCGCTTGGTGAGGCTCCTCGGGGAAGGTGGCTCAACAGGGCTGGGGGGAAACACACCACCGGAGGCACCTGTGTAGGCATAAACTCTGGTGCCTGTGTAAAACCAGCTACATATCAGGTCAAAAAATCAGTTACCAAACTCCTTGGTGCATACGCATATTACTCCCATTGCTTATCTCCACTGGAAAGTTTTCTAGAAGTTTGCATTGTTCTAATGGACTTCTTTTCAGACATTTAATTTAGTGTTTTTGAGGGACAAGCAATGGGTACAAGTAAGACTCTGATTAGATTATGAAACTCAGGATTTTGCTCGATTAACAGATAACAACAAAACAACTTTGAGATATATGCTTTTTAGCATCCTCAAATCAGTACTGTATATAAAAATAACTGACTATATTAGAATGCCCTATCCAAAATGGACTACAGATGACTGGTGATTATAAAGACAGACTACCTCCTACCATCTACGCTTTCTCTGGAAAGCATAAATAGCATCTCTCTCTTCTTACTTTACTAAATGTAATGTGTTGAAAACTGGTGTCTGAAATCATGACTGTGAAACATCCTATACTGATATATATTATGACTGAAGTGTCCTGCTTACCTGTAGGCAGATACAGCATAGAGAGCATCCATTCATCACTCACAGCACGGTTCTCCCTGAATTATCCCACCTTAACTCAAAGGAGACGCATCATTTTCCAAACCCATTCCCTCCCAAGGTGCTGAGACTGCCAGCAGATGCCAATCAATGCCAGCTCGTGATGGAAAATGAATTGATAGTCACAAGAGTTATCTAAACCCCTCTGAAGTTAAATGCAGTCTGCATTGACCTTACTCGCGTGTGAGTCAGGTGTCAGATTAATACAGAATAAATCAGTAGACATCAGCAGAAGATTAGGTTACCAGCCCTAAGATTATATTTGATGTTTTGTAATAAGAAGTAAAACCTGGCCTTCAGGTATACATCCTCAATAGTCTTCAAATCACAATACACCTGCATTCCAGCTACCAATATAGCTCTGCTGGCCAAAGACTCATTTTGAAGAAAAGAAAGTTAAAACAAAACAAAACAAAACAAAAAACCACCTCACAGTGAAATGTTCCAGGCAACCTGCAGTGATTGCCCTCCCACATCTCCCATCGCTGAAAGACTCCAAGATGTTTGCATTTCACCCAGATACAAGCTAAGCCAGACTTTTCACATCTTGAATTCCTTCAGAAAACAGAATCTCCTTCCTTTGCATGGCCTCTGGGGCTAAGAGAAATTAGATCCAAAGGTCTAAAAGCAACAGCTCATAACTAATGTCCCACGCTGCCTGGTGCCTCAGCTGACCCCACTGCTCTGAAGACTGTCCAACGGCCCTCAGACACCATGTTATTTTCCTACTGATTTCACATAGTTTCACAAATGTCAATTGCATTCCATGTCTTTTAAAAGAAATACTACAAAAACACACTTGTTTTCATTCACTTACGCCTTGGGACTCTAGCTTCCTCTGCAGTGTGTGCCGGAGCTTGATCAATGGTGGGAAATGTCATCTGTTATCTCCAGGGACTACAGAGAAGCACAAGCACAAAGCACTGTTTTGCACGGACTTGGCAAAATGGTAGGCCAAATCTTTGGGCAGTGTGAATCAGCATAGCTCCTTCGATTTCAGAGAGGTTTTACTGAGATTAACCCCTGGTGTAAAATCAGAGGATATTTATTTAAAAAACAAAGCACCCTCCCTCCATCTGCTGAAACACAGACTGTAGATATTTAAAGGAATCCATTTAAAAGACACTTGCAATTCAATGTAGAAATGGAGGCAACAGAAGAATATGTGATCAACACAACATAACTACTTGGCCATTACCCCCAGGCCCAACTCTCCACAGCTTCTCAGTTTCCTCAGTGCCTGGGCCCCCTCTCGTCAGCTCCAAGCCCAGTCTTCAGGACACGCACTTTTAGGCTGGGTAGGGAATTCTCTGTCAAAATTTTATCTCCTTACAGAAGCACTAGAATTTTTAATAAAACTGTTGTTATACAAGTTTCTTCACTCTGGCTGACTGCAGAAGAGGGTGAAGCAACCCAGTGGTCACAGATTTCACCTGGGTTCACGTCTATCACTTGTTGGGCAACTCTCCCTACCCCATACATCCAGGTCTGTACCTAATTCACTTCACATTCAATTAACAGAAGCGGAGCAGCTGCAATACAAGACTGAGGGACAGAAACTCATTCTCAGAGAAGTTAGGACACTTGCCTACAGTAAAAGTGTTAGAAGTGTCTTTAAGCCCTGATCTCCACGATTCAGAGCAGAACCTGGGTTTCCTACATCCCAAACAAATCCTACACACTAAATACTGTCTATCTTAGCAAGGGGACTCTGTCAGGGCACCTAGCCTGCCCCCACAGATACATATGCTCTGACCTTGGGGGCACAAGAATTTGCAAAGCCCTTGAACAGGCTGTGGAGGGCAGCCCCCTTGGGAGCAGCACTGGCAGGCCACACCACAGACAGGCTCAGAACCACATTTAACGAATAGCACAGACACATCCTCAAGGGTCCTCATTCAATATCTATTCTCTGTCAAGAAGGCAACAGCTTGTTCCCTGGATTACTGTTTGAGCTGCAGTGACTTTTGGATATTTCACCTGCCCAAAGAAAATAAGGGGCCCATTGACTGTTACATGCCTCCCACTGCAGTCAGTCCATTGAGGATATAGCCGAGAGCTACAACAAGCCTAAGGTGCTTGCAATTTCAGCTCAAGCTACAGAAATATCCACTTTAAGTCACCGCTGTTGTCGCTGAAGATGCTGGCCACCACAAGAGAGTCAAGAGCAGAGACAGGCATGGACTATTCCACTCCTGGCTCTGGCACAAGACAGTACTTCCATTTGTTTGCCATGGTTTCTCTCCAGCCATGGTCAGTGATTGCTAATATTCGTGTTTCCCAAAGAAATTTTGGTTCTACCTAGTTTGTGTTCTCACCCTGCTCTATTCTGCAGGGAAAAAATCTTAATAATGGTGTTATGAATTTCTGGGCTAACAGATTATTATTTCATAAGCATGGGAATTTGGCTCTGCTTAAAAACCTCGAGCAGAAGGAACGTATTTTATTCAATGCACAGCATCAAAAGAAAAAGATGATTTAGCTGGTCAAACACTACACAAAGGCACTGAGTGGCTGATCATCTCAACCACGCGACAATGTACAAATCTTTATGTTAAAAACAGCCTCATGAAACCAAAGGTAAAAACTGCAAATAGCAGTAAATATTGATAAAGCACAAATCTGGGAATGAGAAGCCTGAAGTTCTCCCCACACTGACCTTCTGGAGGACACAGTTTAATGTACTTCAGACTCAGTTTCCCTGTAATGAAACAAGAATAAAGCTAGATTTCTCCTGGAGCAAAACTCACTTATTTCCCTGTGGAAATACAAAAGAGCAGAACGGCAGCATTCTGGTAACAAAATACCGCACACTGGAAAATATTTTAGCATAACTTAACAAGATAAAAGCTCAAGTGTTAGTGCCCCTCTTGGGTTTGCCTAAGTTTAGCAGGTCAAAACGAAGGCCTTTCAAATCCCTTTCGTAGGCATAAAAGCATGAGTTTCAGAGAAATCTCTTTAAATTTCCAAAAAGCCAGAGAAAACAAACAGTCTAGTGCTCAGGGGAGACAGAAAATGTTCAGGCTGGAAAAAGAAGCTACAATCAGAATTTCTCTCTCTTTCACAGGGAGAATGCTAACATACTTTTTAAAAAAAGAATTAAAGGAGGGATTTTGGAGCCTTTTCAGTCTAAGGGTTTAGACTAAACAGTCTAAATAGAAGAAACAGAAGTAAGTATTGCCAGCATAACCCCAGCCTGCTTCAGCTGCTTGAAGATCATCATCTGTTCCAAACAGTAACTCAGCCCAAGATCGGGGAAAAGGCTGCTTGCACACACCTACATTCATGTTTTGTTTCTAATCAAAAAATCCAGTTTCACTAGAAAATTTAAAGCCACATGTACTCCAGCTCAGTTTTAGTTTTGATGCGGGATTGTCCTAAATCAAAAAAATGAATCTTCCTGAAGATGAAGTCCAAGTAAATATTTGTAAACAAGAAAGAATATGAACATCTTACTGCTCTAGCCATAGAGTAGAATAGACATGCAGATATGTTTTACTTGACAGTAGTTACATATACACTTAAAGTTGGACATAAGTTCCAAAACACCCACTGTTTGGCATTAATGTGTCCATATTTGGCTTTCTGCCTCAACACGAATATTTTAAAAGATTTCTTAAAGCTGAACATTTGCTTAACAAATCACTATGAAATGATGAAATTCAACATACTCATAGTTATATTCCTACAAACAAAACCTTTGCTTTCAACTCATTACAGCTGACCAAGTAGATACACTATTTTAAATCTCTGCCTTCCTCTTCTCCTAGCCCTCAATACTTACTAGTAGGTTTTGACCTACATTAGTTCAATCCAGTGTGTACAGCATGCACGCACACACAACGCACAGTAAAAGCTCTAACACAGAACCTATGGCCAAAGTAATACAATCAAGGTAATACCACTGACAGATCTTCAGCTTTAAATTTCCGGACGTTTGGCAGATTTTTTCTAGTTAACAGGAACAACATCCCAATTATTTTTGTGTATTTACAAACACAAGGGTGTAAACTTGTACAATGCAATGATGGTATAAAAATGACACAGTCCATTCTATCAGTTCTTCAGGGAAAGGGGTTTTTTTCCTCTTTTCCCCAGAAATGGAGTACAACCTCCTGTGTGATCTTTAGGCAGGTTACTTCTATGCAAATTGTTAATGTATGAGGCATCCCGTTCCACAAGTTTCATTGTTCTAATGTGCTAAGGCATTTAAATGTAGACACTTAAGTACTGCTGGTCTTCTAAATCAGTGGCAATTAGGCACCCAAAATACCTTTTAGTAATGAGTGTAATGCCTTTGCATATCAGAAGAACTATAACTCAGGACTAACAGTCATTCCAGGACCATGATAAAGCCTATTAAGAACACCATTAGGGTACTTTGAACAAAACATTAAGTATGTGTATATATATGTATGTATATATACACATATGCACATACATATATATGTGCATATATATACACATACACACAGAATAATAGTAAGAAACAACCCTCTTCTTGCATCTCTAAGCAGAAAGAGCTTTTTCACAAAACATCAAAAGAGAATGAATGCACTAGAAGATATTCGGCTACGTTATTTAAAGTCCAGATAAGAGCAGTAACTTTTCATAGACTAATTATATCATCAACCTATCCTAGAACAGTAAAGGATAGACCCTTATCAATCATTATATTTTCTAAGGCAGTTTTTAATAATACACAGATATTATTAAATGGAAATAAATAACTCTTCAAAAGCAAGATCTATACATAACTCATCAGGCTTTTTCTTCCTTTGCCACTTACTAGGATTTAGTTTGTTGATAAATCGAACCAACAAAAATTTCCATTGAACTCAGGGAATGTTTTGCGACAAATGAGAGCCTGACAAGGTTTGCCTAACAGTGCTTGAGACATGCTGGCCTTTTGTCTTGAGATCTAATAACATAATGAAATAGTAGTGCATTCAAGGAAAGAAACATGATAAAGACAAAACCAAGACATTTAGGGAGACAGTCCAGAACTTCTTCAGAGCTACGAGGACTTGAATCACTTCTAAAATAGGTTCTCACATTATCAATAGAATTATACCTGAAACAATAGGGTAACATTATTTGCCCTGAGTGCTGTAAGAGACCCAAGCTCTGCCAAATTTCTGAAACTATACCCAATATAAAGCTTTTACGTGGCATGGATTGATCAGTTTGATTATTTAGCTGTTCAAAAATAACTCCCTGCACACTTGCATAACTTTAACATTATATCTAAATACTTTGCTATTATTATACTGTATTACTGACCTCAGATCCCAGCCTCAATTTCTATCTTCATGGCTCACAGTGCTCAGCTGTGATTAATACCTCATCACCTAGCCCTACTGGGAGACAACAAAGTTATTTCCTTCCAACCCATCCCCTAGTGATTTGGGGCTTTTCCTAAAGATATTTGTGGTAAGTGACTTTACAAATTCTGTGCTAATAGTCTTAAGAGATTTAGGAGACCTGTTTCTGTTACACAGTGGGAATCCCAACCCTGTCTGTATGCTGTTAAACACCGAGGACACAAACCAAGAAGAAAGAAAAGACAGCCTGAAATAGCAAGAAGTCTAGTAATTGTTCTTAAAAAAAAAAAAAAAAAAAAAAAAAAAAAAAAAAAACAGAGAGAGAGAATATAAAAGTCTTCTACTAAGGATTTACACAATATGAGAATAATATTACAAAAGGTCTGGCCTGTCAGTACACATATAATTTTGGACATGATGAATTTTTAAGTCAATAAAACCCTCTCTTTTGCTTTCTTTACTTGTGTTCTGGTTTTTTAAGGTTTTTTCTCCAATTCTACCTGGATGCTAACAAAACTTTAGAACAGAAGCTGCCCGAGGCTGGTGCCCACATTGGTCACACCTGCATCGAGGAGCCTTGTAGCACTGTGCTCCACTTAAACAAGGAGTGCAACATCCCTCCTCCAGGACTGCTTATAGTCCCACCTAACATGAGGTGACAGAGCAGAAGATAAAGATTTCGGAAGGTTTTAATAAAAATTATCAGATAAGGCTGACTCCACTAGAGCCACCCTAAGGCATGTTGCCAGCTCGCTTGGCACTTCTGTAACAGCTGCCCCTGACTGCCTGGCCCTGCAGAGGCCTCCCAGATGATCTCACCATGTCTAACAGCTGGCACCAGCAAGGATCAAAGGACCTCTGAGCTGCTTTGCATAAACTGGCAGAACTTGCACCAGCCCCAAAGAGAAGCAAACACCAGGCCTGTGTCCTTTACACACTTCTGGATACAGGGCATGTGTTATGGTCAGAGACATGAGCACTGTAACATAAAGAAATCAAAATGACCAAAGCTGGCCATAGAGTGTTTCTAGTTTTCTCCAAAAGACCAGGAAGAAAGTGGAGATGAGCTATCTCCCATTCTAGCGCTCCTGCAGATATTGTGCAGCCCAAGAGAGGAGATGCCCTTGCTGCTTTCGGTGCTGCATTCTCACCCCTGCCTGGCAGCACCCACAGGAGAAGTCATGATGGCCAGAGAAATGTCATCTCAGCAGCTGACAAGAGCTGGTGAGTGACCAGGGAGAAACGCAGACAAACATTTGCTCCAAGCTGATACATCATTTTAGCTCTGGTAAGAGCTGCAGGCCTACTTGCTCATGCCTTGCCAACCTTGTCAAGGAGGAAGCTGCCATGACAAGAGTCCCCAAGACGATGAAGCTTTCAGGAGGAACGGAATCCAGGCACTTCTGCCTGCCCAGGTAGTGCTCACAGAAGAAGAGTCTGTGTGTTTGAAAGCTTTTGCTTGCTTTGAGGGGCTGTCCTATCAGGGAATTGTAAAGGGTAATATAGGAATGGTGAAAATCACTTATATCAAACACTTGAACAGCAAGAGTAACATCTCCTGAGAATGTGGTGGTCTGATGATCATTTGCATTAAGTTTAATTCCCTTTAAAACATTTGTAAAAATAAATGTGAATTAAAACTTGTTTTACCTTCATCACAGCCCGAAGTACTGACTGTTAACAGCTGAGTAGTTTGCTCTGCATAGTCCAGTGATGTCCTTGTGCCCCTCTGAGAGAAGGGGACTCAAGATCAATATCTGCAAAAGACTACTGGACTCCCAAAATGAGAGGTAGCACTCGGTCACCAGGATCCAAAGATCCAATGGAAGAACTGCTGTGCCTGGGGTGAGCATGGCAATTCAGTACTAATCCCAGGCAACTTTAAAGGCTGACTTGTAAGGTTCTCCTGCTGGCAATTGCATAGCTGAGCCAAAGACCAACCTGAGAGAAGACTAGTACTGATCCAGCCAGCTTCCAGGGTGTGTTAAATGAGACTGTGTTTCATTTAAGTGCTTGAGGTACACAATATTCTTGACTTTTCTTTAACCTACAGTCACAGAAAGGACAAAGAAATGGTTAGATAGCTGGCAAGGCCTGGACCATAGCCAGGCTGGTCTTGCGACCCAATGCAGGGAACTCATGTTTTGGGCACATATATTTGAGTTACAGGACTGAATCAGACTCTCAGCTTTTGTTTAAAAGGAGGAGCAACAAATCAGCTTCACAGCTGCTTGTTTTGGGAGAAAAGCTTAAAAAATGTGCTGTGAAAAGACACATTCTTCTCCTTTTTCAAAGACTAGAGACGCCAAGACCAGCAATAAAATCTGAATGTGGGGTGCCCAGCTCAGCCACCCACACTGACACATGCCAGCTACTGGAGGCAGAAACCTCTTTCGACCATCTCTGGCTTTTTTTCAGAGTAGAAAATAGCCTCTGTGACCCCATCTCTGCCCCCATCTGTTCAGGAAGGAGGGGATCTGTGTCATTGGCATTGGCACTGAAATGAGGTCCCCAGCTCTGTGGAAATCCTATCAGGTGTCCAAGATGAGAAGTCACCTGATGATGTTCTGTGAAGATCTGTTCTGAAATGCGGTGACCCTGCACAAAAACATGGACTGCTTTGTAAAGAGAAGGGATGATCTCTCAGCACCCCTGCCATTGCCCCCACAAACTGGGCCAAGCTGAAATCAGGGCTGCCAAGGGGATTGAGGGTGGCATATGCTAGCTGGCCCCGTCACCACACTGGTGGAGGCTGGGTGATGGCTTAGCACTCTGCATGGCAGAGGACCGCTCTCTGCCTGCTCTGTGTGTCTGAGCATTGCTGGATAATGCATGTGTCAGGCATCACACCAAAGACACGGACTGACCACTGGACTGCCAAATGCCACATTCCATTCATAGTGGGATTTTAAGAGAGATCACCTAGTGAAATTGGCCTCTAAGACACCCAAGTACTTATGGTTAATAGTTTGGTGCATGTCCTCTGGCGAAGGGGGTAGTCTGACACAGCTAACAGAGAGGAATGCAAAAATTCTTTCTAAGCCTAAGGTGTGGTAGGTGCATGAAGCATAAATGTTACCTTGCCTGAAACCTGAACAAAACCTTCCTTGTGCTGAGCAGACTGAGGCCTGTTACAGCCACAGCGTGAGGGGGAGATGGAGCCATCGGCTGCTTCCTGGTCCTAGCCATCCTTGTTGTACAATGGCTATGGCTGAGTTGGGCTGATCTTTAAAATCTGCTGGGTGAGGGACAATCATGCTTCCAGCGGGCAGAGGGGTAATAAGTTTACAGTAGTCACATAGGGTCTGAAGCGCTATTTAGGAGACACAGGCATCTCAGGGAGCTGCAAATCCCCCATAAATATGTGAGAAGTGGCAGACACTGGCTAGCAAAGGCTTGCTGAGAAGCACTGGCTGGAATCCAGAGGGATAGAAAAGAGTGGGGAAGGACCAGAGGAGAGAAAACAGAAGGTAAAAATTCCTTCTGGGCTCTTTCTGTTGTGCATGCTAAATTACCACTGAATACCGCACCATTCCTAGCACATTTCTGCTGGTGCCAGCCCCTCAGAGCACCCTGGTGTAGCTGGGGTGGTGGTTAGAGCAGGATCTGGTACGCTGCCTTTGAACACTGTTCAGATAAGCCTGAAGTGCTAAGTCCTTCAGCTGTTGGTTGCTTAGCATGCTAGGAAATGTTTATCATCTATTTCCCTTGGGCATCTATCTCCCTTCAAGCAATTGCCATTTTAGCCCCTCAAAGGAGCAGAAGTTCAGGGCTCTTCCAACAATGGGAAATCCTGATGCTGAAATAAAAGTTCAAAAGAAAAGAAGCTGCTGCAGATGGTGGAAGGGAGGGCCTAGAGGTTTGGGGGCTAAGTGGTGACATTTTATATGAGCGCAGGTTGAGCTCAAAGGTTTGAATCAAGATATAATCACATAAGCCATAAATCTGCTCTGATTAGTTCTCTTTCAGGTACTTTTCAAAAAGATTTTCATTGCAGTCCTTGCCCAAAATTTTTCCCAGATTTCCCAACAGCTACTCGGTATCTTTTTTGGCATTCTTACTTTCTATAGGCAGTCACCCTGTTTGGAGAGAAGTTACTAAAACTCCCCTACAGAGAGCCACACGGCAGTGAATATGAGAATCAGGGCCTCAAAATCATTCAAGCCGAGTGCAAAATTGTATTTGGCTCTTTTAAAGGATAAACAAGTAGCTGGCCCAGGGAGCTGTAACAGAGAGGAGAGCATCATCAGATAGGAGAGTTATGCCTCCCCTTCTTTCTCACTTTTGTGAGTTTGGCCCTTCCCTTCTTTTGCTTTTTTTACAAGTTCTCAATGGGAAATCATTTTAATTCAATGATATCTCATATACGAAAACCCAAAACCTTGGGTTTTTTTTTATGTTTGAATGAGAAAATCCTCAGTTTTAAATTGCAGATTGTGTTTAACCAAAGTGGCCTTTTTTCCATTCAGCTTTTCAGTTTGACAGCCACAATGAAGAGCCAGTTATCACACAGCGCTGATCAGAGCTCCAGCCCTGCAGGATTGCTGGAGCATGGAGGTGTGCACAGCAAGCATATTCTCTTAATAAACTGGGTATAGCACCACTGGAATCTCTGGGGTGTGAAATTCAGTGGTGCTTTTCAAATCCTGATACCAGTCTCTAGAAACACCCATGGGGATTATGACAAACAAAAAAAGGAATTTTTTTTTTAATGTAACTTTGTAATTCAGCAGCATGTCTGGTCTGTCACACCAGATTTCTTTCTGAATCAGATGCTAATGAAACCTCTGCTGACTAAGTAATGAGACAGAAAGCAGACACAGCATGAAGGAAAAAAAATAAATATACATTTCACACAGGACAAAACCTCATTCCTTTAAAAACTGTGCCACCACTGCCAGAAGACACAGTAAATCTTCTGAAATGGAGCTATTTGCTATGCAAAGTGGCTGCCGCCAGAGGGAGGTCCCATTGCACTACAACCGGGCTCGCTCACTGCTGCTGGTGACCAGGCTCGGCTGCATGGAGTACCACCACCCATTTCATCCCTCTACCGTGAAAGCCTCCTTAGAGACTCCTTTGTGTTTCTCCTTTCTGTATCTCAGGCCCATCTTGCATATGAAGAATGCCTCCTAAAAGCCTGGCTGCCTGAAATGCTCTCCCATCCCCTACCACTTCAGTGCATCTCTTCCCTGGCTATGGAAAAGGAGCCGTCCAGGGACCAGGAGGACCTGGGCCCTCCTCAGTGGTTTAAGATTTACAGGGAGGGCCTACAGACAGGATCATCTCTGCTGATTTAGCTGTCAAAGAAGATAATTCGACACTCTTTGCTCTTCCACTGTGAACCAGACTGAAACGACCCAATTACTCCTGGGCATTAGCCACTACACAAGGGCTAGAAGACTGCATGTACACTGCATGTCACCATTGGCCTGGGCCAAATTTGAACTAGCTAAGAATATATTAGCAGCATATTACATGCAAGCCATGCTACTCTCTTAGGAACAGAAGAGAGGTACAACTCTTTTAAGTAATATTGATTCATCACTCAGGGAGTAAGAGACTGAGGCAAAGGTGGAAGCAGGTTACTGTAGCATGGTATAAATGTTCTAGAGACTCACTTAAAATACCTAATCGTTGTATTTCTCTCCCCCAGACAAATTGCTTCTGTTATGTCTTAGATCACCCTCATGCTGTGTGAGTACTATGCACTGTTTTGATGCTAGTTTTATTCTGCATTTTAATCTATCTAAAAATATAGCTCAAGCACCTAAGAAAAAAATAATTCAAAGCATTCCAGTAAGATGACATTGCATTTCTAATAATGGTACATAAGTGTGTTGTTTCATTTTTCCAATATAAATCTACTGTTCACAAGTTTTTGAAATAATTTTAAACAGAGATCCTAGTTCTGACTTCCAGTCCTCACCCAACTTCTTGCCTCTTGGTTTCAGGCACAGAGAGAGACCTTCACGATACTTATCATTCTGAAAATGTTTACGGAGAGACCCTCAAATTATGGTGCACCACTGAGCCAGGGATCTAGCAGAAGCTTTAGGATTTTTTGACACAAACTCATGGCTGGAAAAACTTGTCAGAGCCACGTGGAAGTTGCTAAAGCATTAGGAGCTTGTAGCATCAGAAGTTCTGGCTTGTGCAGATGGAGGCAGAGTTCCTCAGGGAGCTTTGTGCTGTTTTGGGAAGAGGTAAAAAGCACGCAAGACCCTCTTGCCAGGATTAGATTGGCAGGCAGGTTTCCCTCAGTCTTTATATATAAAAAGTACTTATTTTTCAGGAAAAGGGATTCTAGACAAAAGTGAAGGAAAATTAAAATAGGGTTACACTCTTTCCCGAAGAAATCCCCTCAGATCCAGGAAGAAAGAAGGTGAAATCCAGTAGCAACAAGCCCTCTGCCTCTGTTCAACTCCAGTTCGAAGAAGGAGAAATAAAGTGGTTCTTCTCTTGATCTTCTCATACTGCTTCACTGCTGGCCTTTTGGGGTACCTTGAAAAAAACTGAGGGGACCACACGGGAATTTCTCATCCAGACCTGCGCCAAGCAGATGCGTAAGGTGGGAAGGGTGCCCACTATAAATGTTCCTTTCCTAGAAACCCCCTTACTCCAGAATTCATGCACAAAAAAATGCCTTCTTTTGGGTTTCCATGTACATTCTTTGAACAACAGGTTCTTCATATAAATCCTTCAAAGAAAATCATTCTCCACATGAAGTCCTGCATGACTATGTTGGCCCTAGAGTTTGCTTTCCATTCTTTAGAAGATCTGCCCAGAAATTTTCATTGCTTTAAAAGTTCCCCTATTCTCTCTTCTTGTCCTTAGAAGCTTCATGACCATCTTCATTTTTGGACTTCATTAACTCTTCAGAAAGGGAATGTTCCGTCAGAAAAAAGCTCAGGCCTTGTGAAGCCTCTGTTCCCTGGTAAGAGTGTGGGTGATAGGTAGAGGTTTCCCTGGTTAGAAAATCAAACTGGTTGTCCCAACGCCACTTAGTAACTCACACAGTATCAGGACCACCAGGCTGTAAAGCACACCGCTTTTCAGATGAATGAGAGCTTTCTGCTCTCAAAGCCTGTCCTCAACAAGGCCAGCCGATGGGGATGGATGATACAGAAGAATTGTAAGCAATCTGAACAGCATGGCTGCCAAGTGCCTAAATGTGTTGTTTGGGAGTACCTACAGGCTTATGCTCATGTAGATTCAGGACTACCCTAACCTGAGACACAGAGTCAATGAAAATGGCAGCAAGCAGGCAGACACATGCTTGTGTTTTGCCCTAAGTTGGGGTCTTAATAATTGCAATGTTTCCTACATGGGCGCTGCTAAAGGAGCACTCTTTTTTCACATAGCTGGACAATATAAGCATCAATTCAAAAAAAAAAAAAATTATTACCAGCTCCTACATGGTATGAAATGGAAGACTGAAAAGCTGTGTCCTGTGACAGATCTACGTTCAAAGATATCTCTCCAAACTGGCATTGCTCCATGATCTGCCAGTACACATCTTTCCTCCTTTTTTGGTTTATTTTTTCCTGACAAGCCACCTGAATTAGCATCCCTTTGACAGTAATTGTTCTTCAGCTAAAATACAGTCTAACAGAATGCACGGAGCTTGTTCTTCTTCTTCCTGGGAAACTCTCAGCTACTCACTGAGACACAAGATGAGCAAATGCCAAAACTCAGAACACTATGAAATAATACCAGGAAAGAGATGAAAACAGTGATGGCTGTGTCTCATAGAACCTCATCCTCCTCACCTCAGCTTGGGATTATTCAAATAAAGGTTATTTCCAAAGGCACAGCATGAGCTGCAAAGAACTGAATTCGGCATCCTGAAAACCCTAAGCTCCCTCTGTATGAGAGCTGGAGCATTATTTTCAGAAACTGCAAAAAGCTGAGAAATTTCTTTGCCAGATTATATCCAATTAATGAGACTGTCTACCCACATATTTACAGTGAACACTACTGATGAGTCCTTACTTACTGAATGTTTCCATGTTGTTGTATCAGAGGTCACTCCAGCCTGTTGCACTTAAGTACCTAGACACATTGCTGCATTTCAGAGATTACATGAGGATGAGGAAAACCTCTGTATACATATGTGCTCAGGTAAACATGTAGGCCATGTTGAATTTCCACAGTTTAGTCAAAATTTATTTTGCCAAATAAACCCAGATTTTGATCCAAAACCAGACTGGACCACGGATGAGCTGGATCCAGTTTTATCAAGCATGTCTAAGAGATCCTAGAAAAGGCAATTACATCCATTTCCAAAAACATGTAGATTTCTCTAACAGTCAGACATAGCTGAGTTAATGTTGGGAACCGATCTCTAAATGTCTGTCTCAAATATATCATTAGAATTGGCTCTAGCAATTTACAACTTCTAAGCCCTCATCAAAATATCCATACACACGTCACGTATTATTGTTATTACTGAAAAACCTTCTCAAGTAAAGATTACTTATAGATGAGATGAATATTGAATAAATGTAATCCATGGATTAATTAGCTAAAGCTCTATGTTAATCAGAAAGCAAGAAAGGAAACACTATCTCATTAAACATTTAGAAGCATGTTGTATGCGCTTCCAGGATTCAGTTACCCTCTCTTCATAACACAACTGCTTTTTATTTAACACTTGGAGGTGTGTGAGAAATCTAATGTCCTAGCATGTTAAAACGTGAAACTGTCAAATTATATTGCTTTAGTTATCAGCATGAGGAGAAACAAAATAAATAGTATAAGAGAGAAAAAAATTACCATTAGCACTCTATAAATTGCTCACACTCTGTACACAAAGTCTGACATTTACATAAGTAATAGCTCGATCCATGATTGTGCATTACTTATTCATATCTTGTGTGGAATAACTCAGAGGCAAAAGACTAATCCATTAATCCCCCTGGCCCATAATCCTAAGAAATCATAAATGCTGCAAGACACTTTATCCTCTTAGGAAAACCAAACTCTTAAGCTAAGGATGATAGCATATTTGGTGCCGAAGAATGGCAGTATTTCCCCATTGTACAAGCACATTTTACAAGCAGGTCAGTACTGCACAGAGCTATTTTGGGATCTGTTGTCTGTGATACACATGTACACACACAGACACGGCAAGTCCTCGTGTGTAACCTCTCTCAGAGCACACGTGATGTCTCATTGCTCTCTCAGGCCTGCCATTCTTGGGGTTTGTTGCAACATTTTTGTATATGATTCCTTTAACAAAACCGCTTCTACCTTAAAAAAAAGATGGGTGTCAAAAGAATGTGAAATGAAGTACATTTTTCCTACCTCAAATACAGCATTTTATAGAATAGCACAACTTAATTTTTCTGATTCAATAGTTCAAACTCACATTAAAAAAACTTGTTTTTAGTATTTCTCTTTTTGACCAACTCTCGTTGGTGTCCAGCCTCCCTGAAATGCACTACAAATGCAGGATCACACTGGCAAAAATAGCATAGAGGTAAAGTGAGATCTCCATCAGCCTGATTCTGGGGAAAACTACAGATCTCTAACTACAGATTCATGACAAGCAAACAAGGCTAGCAAGTCTGTTGTTTGGCCTAACCACATAGGTCTTTCTGATAAATCTCAGCTTGTATGGTATCACTTCATTTCACAAACTCCCATCTCTCTGAGGCTCCACAGGCTCCCTTGCCCAGCCTGTCTTCTGGATTATACTATCCGGCGCTGCCTAGTCATCATCCAGCCTCTTCTGAAAGCTTTGATCGCTATGTTTCTGCTCTACAGACTTCTCAGTTATACAAACCATTTCCCTGTCAGTCCCCTAAGATTAGGGAAGGAGGCACAGGTCACCTGTCTGGTGGTTTTTGACTTGCAGCAGTAACAGGGTTGGCTGCTGGTTGGCACAGGTAGGTCTGGGACAGCTGAGGTGCCGTTGTCCTATGGTGCGGTCCCAAACCTGGGCATGACACCCAGTGAGAGCTTGTCAGGGAAAAACGGTGATCTCCCCCCACACACAGGACATGTTCCACAAGGGACAAAGATCCCGAGGCTTTTATCATTCTTCTGCGGCTGCAAATCAGCCATAGGTGGACCATTGTTTCTGGAGGAGGAAGACAGCATCAGTTGGGGTTAGTTATTTTGTTTATGCTGCTCTTGTGGCTCTAAGGCAAAGTGAGCAGTAGGTGATATGAAAAGGGTTCTGCTATATATAATGCCAAATCTGAAAGACAATGCAGAGATTCCTCCCTAAGGAATTCCTCCCTCCTATGTGATCCAGTCCAATGAAGCTGGTGGTGCAAAGCATAATAATCTCTACTTATGAAAGAGGAAAATGCTTCCACCCAGCCTGTAAGAGTGCAATTTTGTCATCATCAGTTTTATTACTTTTTATAATGTAGGTGCAGGGGAGAAAAGTGGTATCCACAGAGAGCTTATTGCAAATACTTGCAACCATGAAACAGCCATACTGATGCATTGCCTCAGGAGCACTGTGTTTTACAGCTAGCATTCCTGTTCTTTCCTATATGCTGGGATCCCTCAATTATCAACTTCTCTTAAGGTCCAGTGTGATCTCACGTCCACTGTGTGAGGCCACAGATTTCCTCTGAGTTTGTTGTTTCCATGATGACTGTGACTGCCATGAAAAAAATCAAAACCTTGCCACCACCTCTGTGAACTGGAGTCCAGGTTATAAAATCAAGGACAGGCATCTTGGCTCACAGCAGGAGGAACAGCCTGGCCTCATATTTTGACATATTGGCACACTGTGAGGTGTGGGACAAGAGAAGGTGTACAAACACATGCACTCTAAGGGAAAGAAAGCTCTCTGGGCAAGATGGACCCCAGGAATTGCTGCTATTCTGGGAGACGATATATTTCCAGGGAATGAGGTACACGGATCTCAAAGACACAGCAAAGCAGATCAAAATGAATCTGTATTCCACCTTCCCCCTCACTTTTCAAAATCATATCAGTATCTGTGGGTATGCCAAGTCACACAAGCAGGCCTAGAGCCTGCAGCTCTCTCAGCTACAGTTTAGATAATGAATGAATTTCTGACTGTGACAAGCTGGAAACCATGATGCTCAACTCGCTCCTTCTCAAAGTATTTTTAACACCTCCCACAATGGGACATTCACAGGAGTGTACTCAGGGCATGTAAACAATGTCTAGGTATGCCTTTGGTGAAGAAAAAGGGTGCATTGCAGCACGAGCACTGCCAACACAGAGAACGGTGTTGCAGAGAGTGCGGTAGGCACCCCTACCCCTCTTGCCTCTTATTCTGAATGGACTGCCAGTTCCCAAATATCTGGCTTTCATTTAACAAGGAAAAATGAAGTCCTTAGCTCCTTTGTTTGGGAAAGAGATGCTTAGGCCTGAGGCCTGATGCAACTGAAGTAACCTGCAGAAAACCTGGTCCAGTAGCTCCAACTGCTGTGAACTGATCTGTTTTGCGCGGAGAGGTATTAATCCAACAGCATAGTGATTGCATTTTGAACAATTTTTCAACTTATCATGTTGACATATAACATTATAGGTGAATCCTGTTCACTGGAAAGACATTCAAAGACTGCTACCCCGTCGTTGGCCCCAGTCAGACCCACTGGTGCAGGATACACAATACCAATGCCCTGTGTAGTGAACTTGTAGGCTTAGAGGTGTTAATAATGTATGTGCACACAACATGCATTATATATTTAGCTCAGGCAAGCTGAGCTAAAGTCAAAGGTAGATCAAACAGTCCATGGGATTCGACTTTAAATAGTTGAGAGGTTTATTTGGACTAAAAGTCAGTGAGCAAAAAGAGAGTCTCCCATTCAGGCTGGCATCTCCTCATGTGCTGCATCCAACCCAGAGCAAGTGTCCCACGCAATAGTGTTCACACTACTCACTGCAGCAATGCTCATCCCTTGCTTTTCAAATCAGTTTCCTTAACAGTCCTCTCTTTTGGGAGGGAAGGGAGGAATTAACACTCTCCCTGCCAACACTTGTAAGAAAGTCTTTGTGTATTGTCACCATGCCAAGACCCCCAAGAGAATGAATGCCAGCGTTAGCCTGGGGTAAAGGTACACCACGGCCTTCAGAGACAGGGTGACTATATACTTGCCTCTTCAGAAACTGTGTGCAATCTTCATGCCTGCAGGTAAAACCCTGCATCATGGATGTATCAACTCCAAGAGAAAGCTAAAGCTCTCCTCTTTGATCCCCATCGAAGCCTTCTTCTGAGGCTTGCCAGTGGGGCAGATGCCGCAGTTTCTAACCCATGGATTACTCAGACAAAACTGTTGTCAGGGGAAGCTTGGTCCAACAGAAGACTGCAAGCTACAGAAGGCAATACAATGCTTTGTGGTACTAAAGCACCTTCCAGCTGAGTATCTCACATTAATTAAGTAAGCCTTAGAGCACCAGAATGAAAATCTATCCCATTTTACCAGCAGGTACAATGAGTATGCAAAAGTCACGCAGAACAGGAGGAGCAAGGGACAGGGACAGTGTCCCAACTCCTGACTCCTTGCTGCATCTATTAGCCCATGAGTCCCCTGCCAAGGACACACATGGAGGACAAAAGCTGACCCACAGCCATGCCTGAGAGGCACTGCACTGAGAAGTTTAATATAAAGTGTGGAAGAAGAATGACTAGTAGGGTTACACAGATTGACGCAGGTCAGTAAAGAATATGGCATTAAGACAGCTGACACTTTCAAAGCCTGCATCCGCATGCTTATGTCAAAAACAGACGTGACTTGTGTCTGTGTTTCATATGATACCACCAAATACCCACCAAAGGGCTTTCCTTCATGTTTAAATAATGAAATGCAATGTAATGCCGACAGGTGCTTTTCACACTGAGAAGGGATCAGAAAAGAAAGTGTTTGGATTGGGCTGTGGCAGAACGGGGTCTTCCTTGCCTCTCCTGCTCCGTTCCTGCCCTCCCGTGCCTGCATGGCTCGCGAGCAAGAGGTCACAGGCACCTGGATGTCCCCACCTGTGTGCAATGCTCAGGAGACAAGTTCATGGGCACCAGAAGAGAGAGAAACACGCATATAAGTGGGGTGTCTGTATGCAACATAGCAACTACAGTATCTGTGCAAAAGACGGGAAGCTGTCATGGGGAAGAAAAAGAAATGTGCATTAGCGGTCATCATGGAAGATGGTTAGTATCAGTACAAGATCATTTCAGTTTTGATACTACCAGGTGCTTAACAATATGTCTCAGAGCTTTTCAAGCACACCATTTTGTGCCTGTAAAAGATCATGTGTTTTCAGTTCTCTCACGCAGGAAACTCTTGTTAATTTGCCAAATAAAAAGAAATAATAAGAGCATCACTGTAGAAAAAGAATATAATGTATAATCAATAAAGAATATTCTGCCAACCTCAGCTGGCTGTTAAGGACTACCTGTGTAAAATATTGCATGTGCAAATCCCAGCAACAACTGCAATTACTCTTCGTTCTTTCTCTTGCAGCTGGAATAGAAATTGATGGACAAGTCGAAAGTGACACAGAGAGTGAAGGTAAAGTAGAGATTAAAAACTGGTCTTGTTTTGAAATACAAGAGGTGATACCTTTTCTTTTTCTCTGTGGGTTGTGACTTGCTCCTTGCTTTACAGTAGGAACTGTTTCAAGAGCTACTTGTAAGCGAGCAGATTTTTCCCTTAGAGTTTGACTTACAATAGTGATGTGTAAAATGCCACTCTTAAATGGTCTGTTCCCTTCTATCCGTTCTCCTAAAGTAGGAGGCTGTTGTAGCCCACATCGCTTTGCAGTTATCCCTGGTAAAACAGGCATCACAGTAAAGCATCACCCTATGCTGGGCTGTGACTGATTTGCACCGCAGTGAACTCTTGCTTGCTTTCTCTGCTGGGCTGGTGCTTTTCTGTTATGCTTGCTACTATAACACATTGGTATCTTTATTGGGGGGGACCATGGGAAGACAGAAATGAAAATGGATTGGAGACAGATTAATAGCTGATAGCAAAATCAGGGAGACAGTGACAGGATTAAAAACAGCTTTATCCTTGTTTGTATAGTAAATAAAGAGAAATAGTTAAGGGGTAGGATTGCAACACTGAATGGAGAGAGATAGCTAAGGGGTAAGATCATAACAGCACTGGATAGATGATACGAATGTAGAGGCAAATAGACAAATGTTTCACATCCTGTGGTCTGTAGACAGCCTATATGATCCTTAAAATATAAGAAAATAATCAACAAAATGACTGATTTTTTAAAAATCAAATCCACCTTTCCCACACAGACAAACAAGGAAATAAGGTAAAAGTAACAAATGAATGTTCCAGATTTAACCTAGTATTTAATAACTTGCAAATGAAAGCCATGATAGTTAGCAGAACAAAATGGACATTTTCTCAAAGAGGGTAGGTGGTCCTTTAACCTAGATCACTCTCTGAAATTTAGCTGAGATAGACCATTACATAGTAACTGAAACCTACCTAATAATTCCTGAGAAATGAGTTGAAAGCCCCTTCTTATTCCCTGTGACAAGTGTGACTACCACCACTTACTAATTCTGAGTAGCACTAGCCAGCAAAAACTATGTGCTTGTTATCAATTTCTAATTTTTTACCAAAACACAAATCCAAATACTCAAACTCTTTTTTGTTTCTATTTTCCTTTCCTTTTAAGCTGCACATTTTTCACTCTGAATCCCACTCCCCCCCAATTTCCTTCTTCCATTATAATTTCTCCAACCTTGAGGAAAAAAACAATGCCAAAATTTAAAACTTCATTTTTCCTTTGGATACTCTACTTTTTTTTAGTCAGAAATTTTAGTAAATTAGAAGCTAAAAGAATCTGAAAACCTTATTTTTGATTTTAATGTACTTGATTGCAACAGGGAAGGAGTGGTTTGGGCATTTTCTGAATGTTTTTCCCCCTTTCTGTAATACTTTGCAATTAAATCATGCACCATTTCAAGCCTTCAGAACTCGAAGTGCTTTTGAATCTACACAAATGAGTTTCTTAGCTTGCGGTGCCAATGAGAATGAAATGTGCACCGAAGACTATCTGGCTTTTTTCTTCACTGGAGATAAACTTCCCAATAGAAGGAAAAACTCAGAGAAACCAAACCTGATGCTGCCTAAGCTGTACCTCTTCTCTATATAAATATAAGATATCCATCCCTAGACTTAAGAAGTAAGCAGCTTTCAAGGACATCACACCAGCAAGCACATTACATACTGTTTGACTTACTGCAATTTCTGTTTCCACTGTTCTCATGTATTTACAGGTCAGGAAGATGCCTGTAATGTGCTCTGAGGAACTGGGCTTTTGTTTTTGGAATTAATTTCCAATTTTCTTATGGTCACACACCAGCCACTGATGTGATTAAATGAATCTTTCTTTTCTCACAAGGAATTTGTATAACCAAGAGCTGGATGTGGCTCTCAAGGCATAAGGCAAAGCCCACTGAGGTCCATGGACATCTGTTCATTGACTTCGCTTGGGTTTACATCAGGCATCCCCCTGCACTTTTCTGGTGAATCTGTATTGTGCCAACATGGAAAGCTAAGTGTTTCCTAAGTACTTTTTTTTTTTTTTTAATCCATTGCAGAAGATGAAGCAAAGGAAAAGACACCTAAGAGAAAGCCCCGAAGAGAAGCTGTCAGGCCAAATAGACTTAAAAGGGAAAAGCAACAGAAGGACAAAGAAGAAGATGAGAGCAAAGAGGAAGACAATGGTCCTAGACAAAATAGAGCCTCTAAGAGAAAAAAACACCAAAGAAAAAACAGTGATGGAAAAAAGACAGAAGAGGGAGTAAGCCACAAGAGAGAGAGAGATAAAAAGGCTCCTAACAAAGAGCAAAAGGATTCAGAGAATAAAGAAAAGAAAACAAACAAAGAGAAAGGAAAAGAGAGGGAGAACAAAGAGAAGAAAGAGAGGAAAAACAGGTAATTTAACAATCCCTAAGTACTGTGCCACATCACAGAAGTGCAGCTATAGCTTTATAGACATGCCCTGAACTTGTGGCATACTGGTCAGAACTGCAAAAACAATAGACTGTGAATAAGTTGTTCCTCTTCCAAAAAAGATACGACTATGAAAAACAATAGTGTAAAATGCAGCGTAGCCAAACTGTTTCCAAGATCTTCTGTCATTATTGTTTTCTCAGCGAGGATCAGATTCATGTATGTAATTGAGTCCTAATGTGTACAGTTGGGAGTAGAAAAGCCCTCTTGAAGACAGTTTCGGTGACTTAGATCTGGACATTTTTTATTGGTTGAGCGATGGAAACATTGAGGCTAAAAGGGCCCACGTTTTCAAGTCTCTTCCCATGTCAAATCTTGTTTGTTCCAACCTTCTGCTTCTCCCCATATCTTGTTTCCCTCCAAAGATGTGAAAAACATTTCTCTAGAACCAGCTGCAGCACTAGACAATGTTTCTGTAGCTGAAATGTGGTCCAAGGCACAATGTTGGGTGAGTTACGGTGGAGCACAATCGACTCCTGACTGTCAGGGCTGGAATCAGCCATGCTCTGGGTGCAAAGAGCCGGCGCTGGCGCTGCACCAAGCCGCAGGGACCATGAGGTCACTGGGGGAGATGCAGGCTTTGGGTGCTCCAGGGATGCTGCCACTTATTTCGAGATTTCAGTATGGGAACACCCAAAAGCCTGGGGCAGAGGCAGGTCAGAGTCTGAGCAGGAACTTCCTGATGCCCAGGAAGTGGGCATCTCTAGCCCTGCACTGTCCATATCACACCTGCCTGCCCACTAGCCTGACCCCGCTTTGGTGATCCTCAAGGGGGTAGGACCTTGCTTCCCTGCAGGTCAGCCGATGGCTCTGCACATCACATCCGGGCCCCAGGGAAGGAGAGACTGTGCCCACCCAAACCACTGTGGCTTCCATCCAACTCTTAACATTTTTTTCTATTTTGTGCCCTCCCAGTACTCCTTCCACTACTTCCAGCTCATCCGATGAGGAATCGCTGTCAGAGGAAGAGCTTGCGATGCTGATGGAACAGGTGGAGCAAAAGAAAAAACTAATTTCTACCATGAGGAACAAGCCCTGGCGAATGGTGAAGAAACTCTCCATGCTCAGGTAGCCACCACACACCAGGAACCCATGTCACTGCAGTGTTTGTTTAGTGACAAGTGCATTTTGCCTTTCTCTGAAATTGCATTCTTGCTGCTGCCACCCGAACATTCCAGTCTTGGAAAAAGCAATGAGCGGAAACGCTGTCAACCTGTTCTGGTTTAAATGATCTGAGTTAAAACGTGGAATCCATTTTTTAGTCTCTGTAACCAGAGAAGGGACGAGGTGCAAATCTGTTCAACTGATATCCACAGCTAGGTCATTCTACCCTTGTATTTAAAACCAAATGATTCACCACTGTCAGGCTACTTGTTAAAGCAAACTCTGTGCCCTCTTTGCTTATTCATGCCCTTTGTTAGACAAAAATCAAAGCAGCAAGGTGCCGTGTTACTTCACACTTCCTGAAACAATACCGCCTGGAAAAAGTACTGTATTGTTTACAGATGTTTATGGAGCAAAGATAATATTGCCACACAAACCATGTTGAATGTAAGAATAGCACAGACAGCTGCAGAGACCACTTAGTGTAGGGGAATCAGGAGCAGCAAGACAGTGGGACAGGGCTGTGGGGCTCACCAGGGAAGTCAAAACCCACAGATCAACAGGGAATGGCTCATAACAAACTGGATAAGTCACGGAGGGAATGATCCAAATCCCAGCTCTATTGATTAAAAGTCACCTGAAACCCCTTTCCACCAGATGAGAATTTTGGCGTTCAAAATAGCATTGTAACATGCGCACAGCCCCATGGGGATGGCTGATGTCCTGCTCTCCGTGTTTGCCTAAGACGCTGCTGAGAGCTGCAGCAACCAGGCTGTGAAGACCAGCAGCCACTGTGTATTTCTCCTTTTCTGTTTTTACACCCTGAAGGCCAAGACCTGCTCCATCTTCCGTTGGAACCAGGAGCTTTGAACCCTGCCAATTATTCCTAAAGATCTGAATAAAGAAAACTGTGTTAAAGCAGCTTTTCCATCTCATAGGCATGCTATGATCCTCAGCTCATTACAAATAAAATTTTATGACCCTCCAAGTCAGAAATTCTGCAATAAATGAAAAAAAGCAAATTTTATTTCTGACATATTTTCCCACTCATACAGGATTCTGTCAGCTCAAACTCTGCCTAGGACCATGTTTGATAACATATCTCCATCCTGTCATTTTATCCCTGGACCATGGCAATCATTACCACCCTTTACTGAACCTAAAAAAAACCTGTTGCATCATTTGTGCAAGGGGCTCTAGGAAGGATCTCAGAGTGCTGTCCATTCATTAGTTATGTTACTCGTACAAACTTATCCATGAGACAAGAAAGGATTAGTCCCACTGCACAGATGAGAAATGTGAAGCACCAAGCGAGTACAAAGGATATCCTGAGTCCTTATATTTAATCTCTTCTCATTTTGTATCATCTACCTCAACACATGATATAATCTTGTACACAAACTCAGCATACTCTATCAACATCTATCTAGGTTCTTGCTCTGTATTTCCCTTAGAAACCCATTCAAAAACTAATTTCAATTTCCAGCCTAATTTTATGCCTGGCCAGTGTACACTCATTTGTCTGGCACTGACAGTGTCCTGTTCTGCCAATAGTTTGTCTCTGATATTTATCTATGGGGGGTTTTCATGGAGGGAAGTACTACATCCTCTTGGAGTTTGCTTCATTAGAAAATATTCTTTTCTTCTTGACCAATGCACCAGAAGAGAGAAGTTGACAGGAATGCCAGAGACCAAGAGCTCTTGAGGAGCATGCAGATCCTCATCCAGGGAGCAAGATTTTGGGCAAATCTCTGCTGCACGAGCATGAGCGCTTTGGCCACCTTATAGTTAGTCCCAGATGAAACTAAGCTCTGTACAGCACAGCAACAGCACCAGGAGATAGTAGCTGGCACCTCAGGAGCACCACGGGGCATGCGAGCCATGATAATGCCTGTCTCAATGCTAAGCTGCCTCTGAGCACGGTTACGCTCACTGCTGGAGTCGTGTTTCCAAGGCTGGAGGCAGGACAGCTCAAGGACGCCCATGCCAATTGGTTTGCAGGATGGCATCGTCTGCTCAGCGTCTGGCTGCAAAACCACACAGGAAACGGTCTCTCAGCCAGAAAGAGACCAAAATCCCTGCCTTCACACAGGGAGGGCAGCGTGACTGTCTTTTCCACCTGTGCAGGAAGTACCACTCGCAGAAGTGAAAAGCTGAAGACCCTTTCACTATTTCAATAACCATCTTGTTTATTTTTAAACTAGGGAGGCACAAGCTTTTGTAGAGAAGTTTGAAGGAGCCTTGGGAAAAGGAAAGGGCAAAAAGCTGTACGCATATAAGATCATGATGGCAAAGGTAAGCACTGCAGTGACAGCAGAGAAAACATTGGGTACCTGCTTACATATTCGGCATATTTTTGGCAGAATTTATAATCCATATTTGGCAAAAGAAATACCAGGAAACCAACAACAGTTTCCTGTCCACATTCAAAAAATGCTAGTCAGATTCACATCTATGAAAACTACAGAAAAAATGAAGAAATTTCCCCCTACCGTAATCTCATTGTCACCTTCCCTGAAGGAAAGGTTTGGAGGAGCAGGGAAAAACACAGAGGAGCAAGGAAAATCTGGTTGCAGTCTCCAAAAACCCTAAACTATGAGACAAGTTACCCACTAAGGATGAGAGAGGCCATCCCAAATTTATGCGCTGTCTCATGGACTGACATAAAATTTCATCTTTCTTGTTAACGAGGAGACAACAGGGACAATTGCGACTGTTTTAAGACTGAAGTGGAGAAGCAAGTTGCACGTTGTGACAGAGATTATATTGAGAGGCAAAAAACGGAGCCAGACCTGAGCTGATGAAATCAATAGGAGTTTAGCCACTGGTCCGGAGAAAAAGTATTCAAGCTCAGTATGTTATCAAATTAATTCTTGTTTTAAATAGAGTTGGTTCTGCATCAACTCTTTCAATCCAGAGCTAGGTGTGAATTTTCCACCCCTATATAATATGGTAAAATCATAGCACAACAGTGCTTTCCCAAAAGCCCAGAAAGGTTAGAATTCGAATAATGAATGTAAACACTTGCAGGGGGTTGAGGGGTGTGTGATGGGAAGGGTGGATTGAAAGTAGTTTCTGGAGTGCAAAAGATCAGAACCAGATCCAGATCAGAGGTTTTGCTTTGCATGTTAAGGCTTTATATCCATTCCTAGCAATGCTACCAAACCCTACCATTAAAGTCCTCCTACAGCAGCCTCCCTGTTCACACCTCTCTGCTCACAACAATGTTGTCTTGTTTCAGAAATGGGTGAAATTTAAGAGAGACTTTGCTAATTTTAAAACACAGTGCATTCCCTGGGAGATGAAGATAAAAGAAGTGGAGAGTAAGTGGAAGTTGCTCTGCTATGTGAGATGGCAATAAGACATTTTGTAAGACAGCTCTGAATTCATTCAAAAATTATCCCGGTTCCCTGTCCCCAGTCTTTGCTCGCCTTGGGCTTCAACACCAAACAAGGAACATGCACCCTTGGCAATACTGGTCTTCACTGTCTCCATGAGCCTTGATTGTAACAGTGGTGGGGGGCTGTCGGGAAGGCTCCTGGGCAACACATGGTGGGTGACCTATGGATAGAACACTCCAGGTCTAGCTGAGTACAGCTTATCCCTCCTACGTTTCTAACCACTAAGTATCTTCTGGTTCAAGGTCACTTTGGATCCTCAGTTGCTTCCTACTTCATATTTCTGCGATGGATGTACGGAGTAAATCTTGTCCTTTTTGGTTTAATATTTGGACTGGTTATAATTCCAGAGGTAAGCACTTAATGCTGCTTTCAGTAATATTCAGCCCACTGATTGCCACAAACATGAGATTGATGACAGAAACAAGTGTTTTATAATCATGCTTTAAAAGAACAAAATGTGTAAGAATGATATATACAAATAATGACTTATAAGGCTGTTACTGACACAGAGCAGAAGTTAAATCAGTGCACCTAAAATGCTATTGAAGACCCTGCCCGTCCAGCAGCTAAAATGGAAACTCAGAAACCTAACTTGATGCTATTTTTACATTTTGACTGAAGAGAAAAACATAATCTAGGAATCCTCCTAGGTACAAGCTTAGGTCCATAAGAGATAAAAGAAATGGACTGTGTTCTTAAAGCAATTAAGAAAACCCCAGTGACAGGATGGCACCTTCCCAAAGATTTTCTTCACTTCTCTGTATTGTAGAAATCACAGTAAAGATGATGAAGTAGGAACAATTACTCCCACCTGATTATTGAGAACCACAATTACTGGCTACAATCAAGTTCTCATTGGATTTGTTGAGTCCAGTTTTGACATACGTTCAGTTCAACAAGCTTTCACAAACTCAAGGATAAGATTATGGTGGAAAATTGCCCAGATTTCTGACAGATGGTATCAATGCCAGGGACCTCGCCCCTGGGCTCTGAGACGCTGGTGTCAGCTAGCTGGGGGTATTGCCCTGGAGTGATGAAACCCATGAGCTCTGTCAGCGCAGCCCAGCACAGCATGGCCGGCCAGGGCAAGTTCATCCAAAAGCACCTGCTCCCAGTTTCTCCAGCAGTGCCTCTGTGGGCCCTTGGAGAGGCTGAACCCCTGGGCAACAGCCACAGCAGAGCCCTGCAGAAGGAGTGATCAAGGGAATGAACAAATGATTTCCCAAGAACTTTACTAATTCTTGTTTGGGAAATATCCCCTTTCTGTACTTCTAATTCAGATGATTCACAAGGAACAGTTTTATTTTTATTTTTCCACTTCTCAGTGTTCTTGGAGAAGGAAAAGGATCCCATAGCCAGCTTCATATCATTTACAGAAGAATTTTTTAATGTAGCCATTATAGCTCAGGCTAAATTACTCAATACAGTCTTCAAAGGTTGTGCAGTCCACAGACAGTGGCATCTGTTCTGTTCAATGAAGATTTTTATAGAGCAAAAATGCAGCATACAATCTCTCCTGAGGACCATGCTTTTGTTCTCCTTAATGTGGTTGTTCACACTATCAAAAAAAAAAGCTCTTTTTCCTCCCAGAATGAACAGACATAACCATCAACATTGCACAAAACAAGTGTATTTTTTTAAAGAACTATGCATATGGTAGAGGATAAAATAGCTTTATATAATTTGTCTTTAAAGTATGCATACTATTACTCATTGCCTACTGAGCTGTTACAATATGGAGAGTAGCTGGGCAATAAACATTTAATCATAAATGGTTTCAAAATTAACTAGATAGCCCTGAAAAATAAGTGATAGATGATATACTAGGACCCTATGAATGCTAATGAGATATTTTGGTATGTGCAGCAGAGCCTGCTTGTAAATACGTTATTAACTCTCCATAGCCCTTGAAATTCTCCCTGTGAATTTCAACAGCTGCTGGACTTGCTGCAACTGTGCCTTGCATGATGCCATTAGGAGAGGAGGTGCCATGAAACCTCTTCCTTGTGTCATGTTGCTGGTCCCACTTACACTTCTTGTCCAAACCTAACTGCACTTCACCTCATCTTGAGATCATTTTTCAGTTCAAGGCTATATTATATATAATCTATCACAGGCTTGACCAAATGCTCTTGACTCCTCTCAAGGGAAGAGTCCTGCATAAGCAGATAAAACTAATCCCTTTATTGCATTAGACGCATGAAGTTCAAGTGAAGAAGTCTCTTGCTAAACTAAGGACATATAAATGGGGGCTGCTTATGGAGGGATATAATTCCTTGCCAAAATACTTCCTGTGCAATGGCTGCTACCAGGGGAAGGAAACTCCTTTAATTGTTTGGGTGAAATTAACTCTTTTAAGCTGCTGCTCTGGTATTAAGAAAGAAAATACATATTAAAAGAAGAAACCAAATAGAATTAAGGAAATCATTAAGAAAATAATGAGAAAAACTGTACAGTATGTTATAATACATACATATCATCATTATTAATGCTCTCCAGGTCCTGATGGGAATGCCATATGGGAGCATGCCGAGGAAAACTGTACCCCGGGCTGAACAAGCAACGGCTATGGATTTTTCAGTTCTTTGGGATTTTGAGGTAAGTACAGGACAGTTAATTTTAAGAGATCAGTTGAATTCCTGGTAAAACCCTTCAAAATTATCACCTACAGGCCGAAATTTGGTTCCAACGTAAATAGCTGACACATGTACTTTCTGTAGAAGATGAAGATACGCCCACTGCCATGAGCAGCAGATAGCACAGGTCCCTGGCATGGGCACGTGCAGGCATCCGCATATGGATCTGCACCACTTTCATGTGCAAATGTGCTTGCTGGTGTATGTCACACAAGCATTTACACACACACACACGCACACATACACACAGAGGCATGTATTTCTTGGTTTTTCAGGAACAAAGCAGATGCACTTTCATTCAGAATGGGACATGTCATGTCCCAAAGTAGAGCTGGCTGACACCACCCAAGATGTTTGGACACCTCTGTTTGCACTGAGGTGCAAAGTAAGGTCCACTAAGGCCAGTGGAGTTATACAACTTCACACTGAAGAAAATGAAAGGAAATTTAGGAATCCTATGTCTATCTACATTTTTTTGCATGAAGCACCAGAAACCGAAGGTATTTTTTTTCCATGAGTACTAGTAGAAGCAGGAGACTGCATAAACTGTACCATGGTGACCTTACTGCAACTCATTTAAACCACATTCCACTTAACCTACTAATCCAGAAAGCGACTTCAAGCTTCAGGCCTCATTCACCTGGCAGGAAACAACACACCACAGAATTTGCTCATAACCTTAGGAAGAGGATCGCTCCCCCTCATCCCTGCCACCACTGCACCTGTGAAATATTTACATGTGCCTTGAGATGGTACAGGTTTCAGATTTGCATCTTAAAGGAAAGGCTGAGCTTGCAACAGCTCCCTAGCTCTGCTCGGGCATGGCTGCAATATCAGTTCAGATCCCACTCACTGAGTCCTCAGCACCACTGCCACAGGGTTTCACTTCAGCTCAGGGTTTGTCAGACAGCCAAAACCCAAACTGCTTACAAGCCACAGAACTAAAATTCTGGTCTGAGTAAGCCAGCATCTTCATATAAGCAGAAAAAAAGATGGGAAATGAATGAAATAAAAAGGGGTCACGGTAGTCTGCAGGGGAGCTGCTTGCTCTTTATTAGGAGCAGCATTGCAAGTACTGAAGGAGATTTCAGTCTAGACACAGGTGAATGAGGTAAGATGCTACATAGCCATCCTCTCAGGTTGTCATGCACAACTAGAAATGAGGAAAACTACATTTGTGCATATCTAGCATGAAGATCCTGAGAGCCTGTTCACTGGAAATCAGCCCACCTGAAAGACAGTTCAAACTGAGCACCCACAGTTACTCTTTGCCTTTGAAGAGTTAGGCCAAAGTGATTACATGTTTTTAGGGGAGACAGTATTTCCCCGAAAAGAAAAAGATGTTTACTAAGAATAAGAGAATTCACTATGGCCAGTTCTTTGGGATCTCACTTTCAAAGCTGCTATTTCTGGAAGATTTTTTGAAATGCTATCTGGCACTGGTGCACATATTACATTATCTTCTGTGGGACACAGTCCTTCCTTAAAAAGCAACATAATTTCCCTCATTGAAAAGACCCTACATTAATTTATTAACAAGCCTTAAAATACTTGTGTGCAAAGGAACCCAGTGCAGTCAGACTTTTATACACTGCTCATTTTTCTACTAAGGATCCCATAAATCTCACTCTCCCAGTCCTTTCACCCACTTGCCAGCATCCAAAATTCACCAGAGCCAAAGGTGAATTAGTGACACATCGAATAACATTGCACTGAACAAAAAGCTCATCTGAGCAGCACTCTGTAAAAATACAAAAAGCATCATTTAAATCCATTCTCCCAGAAGAAAAAAAGAAACAAACCAGGAAGACTATGTGATTCTGAACTGCAGCTGCTAGTTTTGTTTGAGACCATAAATTGTGCACATAACAGTAAGGAAATTTGTTCCTGGATGAGGCTGTATCATTGTATTAGAGTAAAAGCCTAACGACTGCAACCAGTCTCCTGCCTGGTGCTTGATACATACATCTACATTCCCCTGCTGTCACTGAGGGCTTGATCCTCTGCTCCCTTCTGCCACACAGGTCCCCATCCTGCACTCCTTTGCTGCTTGACATCAGGGAGCAATCACACAAGTGGCTCATCTGGCAGATTTGAGAAGTGATCTTCAGCCGTGGGGCAATGATGTACAGCTATAACCTCTGCAGCTAGATGATGTCAAATTAAGCACTTCACAGAGCCTTGCCCTTTGAAAATGAATAGATGCTTATTCCAGTGTGCTCGGTAGAGAGGTGCAAGGGGGAAGTACATTTCAAAGCAGGCTTAAAATGAAGAGTCAATACCATGGTCCCTGAAAAATATATTTCGACAGAGAGGAGCCAGTGGAAATGTATGATTTGGCAGCAAGCAGGTCACTTCACGCATTTCTAGAGGAGTAGAAAGGAATATATCTCACTTGGACATCAGACACTACGTCTTACAAATGGAGTTTAAGGAACATACTGGATGATGTGTGGAGCGACACTCATTTTTCAGTCCCTACAATATGATGAATCAGAAAGATAAAGGTTTGGGATTCCAACCTGAAAATAAACTTCACTAGCACATCATCTTTATATTTTATGGCGCTTTTTTCTTTACACCTGCCCAGCCCACGCTATGCATAACATGCTACAAAACCCTGGTCTGCCAGGCACAGGCTTGATGAGTTACGCCGAGTGGCTCAGCAGTACTGGCCAAGAAACATGCAAAGCTATCCTGTACTGATGGTACAGCACTTTGTGCAGGATGAATGTGCAGCTAATGTTGCAGTCAGGGATACCAAAGCTTTATACTAGGTTAGAAATGAAAAAACTAGCACTTTGGGGGACCCTAGTCTAACTGATTAAATGAAGGTGGTCAAACACTGGAACAGAGGCCAAGAGAGGTAGTGGGATCTCCATCCATGGAGATTTTCAAAACTCAGCTGGCCAGCGCTTTGAGCCACTGGATTAAATTGTGGAGTTGGCCTTGTTTTGAGCACGGGGCTGTACTAGATGACCTCCAGAGATGAATTCCTAAATAAATTATTCAGTGTTGCTAAAATAGATCCAGTTTCACAGCCCCTGATATGGTCTTCTAGTGATGTCTCAATTTTGGTTCTTCCAAAAACTTGATCAGAGAGGAGCTTTCTCAACTATCACGGCTAGATTGATTTGCTACACATAACTTATCAACTGAAAGGTAAGAGGCAAAAAATGGAGGAGAAGTACAAAATGCAATGATATACAACAACTTGGGTGAGATATGATAGAAAAATAGGAAGAAATCCCTAATGCAGGTTAGAAGATCTGCATGTTCATTGAATGCCCAATAGTACAGCAAAAAATAGGTCTGCTTGAGACAACTTAGCTGATATTGTGTCAGAGCTTTGCTTTCACAGAAAATAATGCTTTGATTTTAATCTTTAGTTACATTTGCTTTGCAGGCGGTAGCCAGTAAAAGGAACTAAATCTGCAGGGGACTGAACATCAGCTGCCTCCTAGCTGAAGGAAAAAGTTTCATATCGTGGTGGGAAACCCCTTTACTACAGCATTTTCACAAGATCTGAGTCTTTGATACTGGGTTAGAGAAGCAGATGGGCTACAGCCACAAAGAGCAATAAGGAGTTTTTTCTGCTAGAGATGAAACAATGATAGATAAAAACTGCCTTTTAGTTTTGAGCCAGTATTCTCTGACAAGCTTCCCCTCTTCTTCCCTCTCTTAGGAGGGTAAGAACAGTGCATCAACACCTCTCAAAGATGACAGGGCAGCAAATGGCCAAGAATGAGACACTAAAAATTTTACCAAGTTGATTTTCCTTGTTTTAAATCTTCAGTTTTCACCAGAAGGGAGTATAAATATTTTGCAGCAGGCCTCTTTCCTGCAGAAGAAAAGCTGCACAGCTTACACAAAGGTTTGCTTTTGGTTTTCCTCCAGGGATACATCAAATACTCTGCACTCTTTTATGGCTACTACAACAACCAACGGACGATTGGCTGGTTAAAATACAGGCTACCGATGGCATATTTCATGGTTGGGATCAGCATATTTGGCTACAGCCTGATGGTTGTTATAAGATCGTAAGTATGGTTTGTGTTCCCTTCTCTTCCAAATACACCCAGGTGTGTCTCGCAGCTCATTTTCCCCTCCACCAGGCACAGCTAACAGCTTGGTCCAGCCGTGGCTTGGCTCCCACAGCCCCAGCAAGGACCCCATGGATGTAGAGCCTGGGGCAGCCCCTGGGTCTTTGCAGGAAGCCTGGCCCTGCAGACCTTTGGGCACCATGAAAGGCTTTGCTTCTCCATGCTGTGGCTCAAGCAAAATCATACATACAATATAAAACCACTTAACTTCCATCAGATAAAGAACAGAGAGGCATTTTCAGGTTTCCCTGCTACCTGCCTCAACAGTTTCCTGAGAAAACTCGGGACTGTAGAAGACAGGAGCTGGAAATATCCTCTGGGTGAAGGAAATACTTACTCCACCCTACCACATTAGCCCAGTATAAACCCAAGGTGTTTGCCCTGTATGTGCTGGGTGCCTCCAGTACACCTGAAAAACAACTGCAAGCAATTAATTTACCGCAGCCTAATAAGCTACCAGTGCTCCGCTGGGTGCTCTTAGCAGCTCAGTTGGCAAGTCTTAATAATGGTCAACTGGACACATCACAAAACATAAATCTCTGGATGGCTCTTCAATATGAATGCACCACCTCTGCCTCGAAGCCCCTGAGTCCCTGATCCTGAGAGGCTGGGAGAGCACTGGGAGAAGCGGGGCTGTATGCTTGCTGCATTCACATACTCTTACCTCAGCATCCACAGCTCCTATCATGGGCTAGGTGGACCTTGGCTCTGCCTTGAGATAGCTCTTCTTCTGTTAAACTGTGGTGATTTCACCTCTTGCAACCCCTGCCTCCCTGACTTGCTCACATACATTACTGTGGACTCACCCACCTCCTTCTCCAGCGCTATTCTTCCTCCTCCTGTCTAGATTGCTATACTTCTTCCTCCAACTTTACTACAGGGCTGCTTAACAGGAGGATTTTGTACATGAAGAGGAAACTTGCCTACCGATGATTTCAAAGGCCCCTTTTCCCATCCTTCCATTTGCAAAAAAAGGCTTCTGAAAGCCTGTGTGAGCTGCACAGCTTGCATGAGGAGCACAGAAAAGGGCCAAATGCTGACAGATTGTTTTAGATGCATCCCCAAACCAATTTGCACAGTGCAGAGTTTTAACGCTGGGCCTTAATCCAGCCCTGATGGCCCTGACTGCTGGTGCACCATCCCCAGGCACTGGCAAGAGTTCCTGTGGCCTCCCCAGCCACCAGCACAAACAGAGGCAACCAGGGTGCAAACCAAAGCACCTCTTGCTGCTCAGAGCACCTCTGCAAAGCCAGGACCAAAACCTCTCTCTCTCTCTCCCAAGATCACATCATCCAAAGGTTATCCTTCCTTCCTCTGCAAGAAAGAATAAGCCAAAGTATTTGTATTGCTATCGAAACTATGGCTGTGCAGCAGAAATAGCCTTTTGAGCCCTTGGTTAGAGTAGGACATGGGGATTTGCTGTACATTTGCCATGAAATATACAGTCTGTTGTCACGTCTTCCTTGAGGGACGGGTGCTAGGAACTCTAATGAGAGTTACGCAAGTATTTCAGGGATCAAATAATAGAGAGGGAATAACAGAAGCCATATCTGCTCCCGTGCTGATTAACAAGAATAATCTTTTTTCTTCCTTTGCATTGATTTACTGCAAGATCTTTGACTCCAGCATTGCACAGCTAATGAAATCTCAATAAAAATTCAAGTTGTGGAGGGTATTTTGGACAGTACCCATGTTTTTTGACTTAATTTAACTGACTAAGATAACTGTTACCCTTTACTCTACCCTACAGACCAGAAGCACTGTAAATAGACTTTCTTCATGCAATAGGTTGTAGAAGCAATTCCTCTGCTGCTTTAAGCACCAATCATAATTTTTATTTACACTATGGCTTTTAAAACAAAACCTGTACAGCCCTGAAGACCCCGTCTGACAGTTCAGTCCTCCTCCTTAAACATAACAGGCCAAAGGCATGTGTTAAAGAGAACAATCACACACACAAACCCATGCACTGTCACTTTGCTTTCCTTCCTTATCCACCAGCAATCCCAAGCCATCTACCTTGCTCTGCAATGCTCAAGGACATCTAGTAGCTCTGTGAAACACTTTTTCTGACCTTGCCACCATACATGTCCTTACACAGAATGGCACGCAACGCCAACGAGAGTACAGGAGAAGGGGATGACGAAAATTTCACTTTCAGCTGGAAAATGTTCACTAGCTGGGACTACCTCATTGGCAACCCAGAGACAGCAGACAACAAGTTTGCATCAATCACCACCAGCTTCAAGGTAACCCTAAATGGCATTTCTCTGCTTACGGGAATGCTCCTAAATCCCACCATAGCAGAGGTTTAAGGAGAAAACTGGATACCTGCATGACATCTCTCAGAACAAACAGGGTATGGCGCCGAACCATGTCGATTCCAGTGCCAGTGCCCTCAGTCACCCCCAACGCCCTCTTTAGCACTTGGAAGACCATATGCATTTAAATTTCCTCTGGAGCAGTGAGTGGGAAACATCAGCTAGAGGCCAGCTGCAGTGGGTATGTGGGACCTTAATCTTTCCCATCACCTTTTTCTCCTCGATCCCATGCAGAAGGGAGAATATTGGATCCAGATGCTATTGTGGGCCAAACAGCTGGGGCAGCTGCAGCGCTGTAGGGGTAGGACAGGAACAAGTGGCACAACCCGCCCCATGACATGAGGCCAAGGCTACATGCACAGCTCCAGATGTGGCCAAGGAGGCCACAATTTCCTCTTTTCCCCTCTTCTATCCCCCACTAAATCCACACCCACACAGCAGAAGCAGGATAAGCTTTGGCCCAGACTCATCACTTTCCTAGCATGGGTTTTATTCTCTAACTTGATGCACAAGAGAAGGTAACAATGCCACAGGATGGTTATTCCTACGGCTTTCCCCTACAATACAGCTTGTCTCTCCTGCTTCTCTGTCTCGCTTGTGACCAAGCCTCATCTTCTTGAGCTCCAGCAAAGCCCTCTCAAAGACTCAGTAAAATTGCCCTGTGTTTTCTTGTAATGTCCTGAATCCTAATGCTCTGCTACAGATCCTTTCATCCAGACCACAAAGTACACACCTCAGCATCCCTAAATTCAAGAGGTTCAAGCACAAGCTTCCAATTTGGAGTCTCTCTTAAAATTTCAGCACAGAATTGTGGATTTGTTCATTTTCACTGTGACTTCCACAAGGTTCCTTCATCCCACCAGAACTACTTTCAGTCTGACATCTGAAAAGTTTTTTCCAAGAGAATTTGCTTAGCTTACTCTACTTTTATGTAAATGTCTTGTCAATAAGTACATGTACAGACAGGCAAGACATTTACATTGCTAATGTTACATTGCATAGTGTGAGAAATTCTGGCTGCAACACACCAGAAAACTTGAAAATAGCTCCACCAATATCAGTGATAGCACAATAGATTTGGAGCTAACCAATTTAAACCTGAATTTGGGCTAAACTAATTCCAAAGGTGATTAAAGGAAACAACTCACAGAAAATTAAATGGAATATTTTTTTAGTACTCAAATAAAAAATTGGGGGGGGAGTGTTTCTCAAATGGAAAAAAAACAAGCTAAAAGAAGAAAAGCAAAAGTCTGCAAAAACTCCTTTTGTTAAAAAAAATCAATTTTATTTTAAAGCCCATTTTAATGTGCTTTACTTTTTAATTTTACAAAGTGTGTAAAAGAAAAAAAAAGCTAGTTTTACTTGAAACACTGAAAAAAGCAGCCTTTGGAAAACAAATTTCTTAATTTCTTCTACCTTTTGACTACTAAGCCCTCTTTTAATCAGAACTTGTGTCAGAGAAAAAAAATTAAAGTGAAAAAAAGTAAACAGAATACGCCAAGCAGTACAGTGACTTTTGTGATTAGAAAAAATATACAGAAGAAAGCCTAAATATATTTAGCGTCTCTTGAAGGAATAAAGAGCATTTCATTCAACAGCCCACCCCACACTTTTTTACACACTCAAATCAGATGGTTTGGTGGAAGGAGAAAGCAATAATTAAAAGAGCAGTCAGTCAGCACATAGCTACTTAATCTGAAATGGAAATCCACTTGGTTCAATCTTTTTCTATGGTTAACGCTCCAAATAAGGCCCCAGAGAAGTGTGACATCATGGTAGCATTAGGCATGGATAAAACCAAAAGAATCTTCGCTAAAGTGCACAAATCAGTTTTTCAGAGTGTAACAGAGCTAAGACTTAGGATACTGAGCAGGAATTAACCACAAGAATTATTCACAGAGTGGAGAAAAAGCCTAACTGCTGGAGATTTCAAGGGCTCAGTCAGTTTTGCTTATGAAAACGAAGCAGAAGAGATGACTTGATTACAGTATGCAACTACCTATGCAGGAGAAAATAGCGAGATCTAAAAGGCCCTGTAGCCTGGCAGCCACCAGCAGCTGGCTTCAATCTCTGCGAGGAAGTGCTTTATTTTAGAGTGCAATTACCCAGCTACGCTCCCCTGGGACGTGGCAGGCTGTCCGCCACCGGATGTCTTCCAGTCACGCTGGGATGCCTTTAGGAAGGTTTGTTTGAGCCTAACAAATTACCGAGTTCAATATAACCATAATAGCATGGAATTACATTTTATAGGCTAGAAAATGATCTAATGTTGCCTTCAGCTTTGGCTCCTACATTCATGTTACAATTCTGCGAGTATATCTGCTTCTTAAGGAATCTATTGTGGACGAGCAAGAAAGCAACAAGGATGAGAACATCCACCTGAGAAGGTTCCTGCGGGTGCTGGCAAATGTGCTCATCATATGCTGCTTGTGTGGCAGCGGTTACCTCATTTACTTCGTGGTGAAACGCTCTCAGACTTTTTCCAAAATGCAGAACATTGGGTGGTATGAAAGAAATGAGGTAAGGAAAGTTTATTTCCAGCTTTCTACTGTGATAACCTTCACTGGACACCACCATCATCATTGCCACAGTTTGAGGGTGGCATCCAAGGCAGAGAGGATTCCTTACTAGGGCTCAGAGGTCCCTTAGTGACTTTGTACTTGTATTAGCCAGGAAGCGTGTTAAGCTGATTTAGAGTTTCCAGGACAAATTAACAATTCCAGTAGATAGGATAAAATATTCTCACAATCAATTGCAATAAGAGTCAATGGGTCTTTAGCACGTTCATCCCTTATCAATTTTTAAAGCATTTACGCTGAATTGCACATTAATACTTACAAATTCTATTGTGCCAGAAAGCTCTCTAGGTGTTAGAGATGTCCAAGCTGAGATCATTTATGTCCTCCTTGAATAAGGAGAATAGGATTTTGCAATCTGCAGGAAAATGTAAGTTGTCAAATATTTTTTTAATCTGATTTTGGAATGAAAAGTTGAAATTTTGAAGCTCTTCACACAATATTGTTTCAGTCTACTGAAATGCTTAATTTCAATGTATACTATACTATCAGGTATTTATATATCAAAACCAAATCAAATTCAAAGCTGCGCATTTTCATAGCTCCCTCAGAAAGCATTAACAAAATAACATTTTCTCTCAAGATGTTTTGATTTACTTCAGTCAACCCTTCCCAATGGAAAAATAACATTAAAAAAAAAAGTCTAACTTCTGAGACTTCCCTGGTGATAACTTAAGATCTCAATATGCAAACTCTGGGTACTTTTTCCTTTTCCTGGAAGGAGATGTATAAGAAAAGAGACCTGTGAGTCAGAACTTGCCAGTGGCTCTGCAGATGCAGTCCCCACAGGCCAATGGGCATTGTACATCTGCAAGAAAAGATAAAGCCCCCAAGTCATGACTGGGTTAACACTGGTTTGTCAATAACTTCATTGACTTTAATACAGCTTGGTGTTTTGCAGAGAAACAAAAAAATGAATAGGACATATTCTCTTGAGCTTCAAAACTGAGTCTATACTGTGCTTCCATTTAAGTCTGTAATCACCTATTGCAAAAGCAAAGGTGCTGAACATGGAAAATAAACATTAGCATTGACTAATTGCTTTATACACACAAGCCAAGTCTTGTGATTCCTCCAAAACTAAAATAGGAACCTAAGAGCTGATGCAGGCAGTAGTACGTGAGAACTGAGGAAACTAAATATTTATGAGTATGGACTGATGGGGAACAAATTCTTCTGAGCTCATCCCTTTGAGATAACAGCAAAAGTGCTCCTGCAAGAGCAAGCCATATACCCCAACCCTCAAGCCTTATGCTGTGCTGACTGCAAACTAAGCAAAGCCAGGAGCTGAGCTTGTTTTAGCTCCTTCTCTATCATAAATTCTTCAGAAATTTCAAACTACTTGTTGACAAGTTGCCTGCAGCTCCTGCTCTGCTCCATGTGTTGCTCAGTCTAAACCTGATTACTGTAATTGGCCTTTGTGAGTGGGAAAGAGCAGAAACTAATTTGGTGACACTCTATCAGAAAATGCGACTTTCCCCCTATTATGTGCCATTTCCACATTTGCTGCCTTGTTCTAATGGAAAATTGTTTGACGACGTTAGAGGGATCTGGCAGTTTGCTCCTCAGCAAAATCGGGTTGCAATGGCCGCACTATACAAAATGCTGGCGCGGATACTTCTGGTAACTGCTCGAAGTAACATGGTCACTGTTCTCAGTATCAGCAGCAGTAATCTAATCTTCCTTTTTGGCAGGTTGAAATTGTAATGTCCTTGCTGGGTATGTTTTGTCCTCCACTGTTTGAAACCATCGCAGCACTAGAAAATTACCATCCCCGCATAGGGCTGAAATGGCAGCTGGGACGGATCTTTGCGCTCTTCCTTGGGAATCTCTACACATTTTTATTGGCCTTGATGGATGATGTCAATGAAAAAGTAAGATCTTAGTCAAAAAGCCAAGTGCACTACCATTTTCTAGAGCAGCGTGTGAGCGCAGCCCATCTCCGCAGGTAGCATGGACAACCTTTCCCTTTGCAGCAAGCAGTCGGCACTTCTCCCCTCCCTGATCCTCTCAAGCAGGGACAGCAGCTGCCGAGAGGTCACTCACAGCCCAGAGGGATTTTTAGCCTTGTTTTAAGAGCAGAGCTACCTGCTGCTGGGCTGAGATAAGCAACTCTAGGAAATGCTCCTAGGCCTATCTGGCTTGCCAGAGATGCTCAAACTTCTCTTTACAACCCTGAAAACAGAGTGGTTATTGTCTCCTATAATCATGGAATATTAGGGTAATTTGAATTTTTTCCATCTGACACTCTTTGCAATTTCTGTTAATGCAGACCCTGAGGATATAGTTTATAATACTTTCCTCATACCCCTCCCCTCTTTAACATCATCTTGGCAGTGTGTTGCAGGCAGATAACCACAGGAAAGGATAAACGTCTAACTGATCCACAGAAAAATGACTCCATTTTAAGCTGAGAAGAAGAGGAGGAATCAGGGCGGTTTGCTCCACTCTGAAAAATGCTAAACAAAGTGAGCAAGGAGGACGGCAGTGGAGGCTCGTACTAACAGCAGCCCTGTTTTCTTGCTTATAGGCCAGATTCCCAAACATTGGCTCACCTTACAGGAGCTCCGGCTCCTCCTATAATGCCATTCATGTACTGGGAGCAAGCTAGTGGCTACCACGAGGAAGGGGAGGAGAGTCCAGCTCAAGCAAGGACTGCCAAAAGCGGGTGTTGGAAAATAGTTGGAAAGTGTTTGTCAGTATTTGCTTGCCAAAACTAGCAGACCTTTAGGTCCGGAGAGACTGCTGCCCCATTCCTAGCCACAGAGAACAAGTTTCCATGTTGTTTTCCTTTCCAGTGCTGGTCCTGCAACTCTGTTGTAAGAGCTTTCTTATATTAGAGGTGGTAACTGGTAGAAAGGAGAAAGGAGCCCTATGGCTTTGGTCTCTCTGAGCGCAAGTTAGCACCAGCTCAGGCTGCTGCATCTTCTAAGGCTCCATTTGCAGATGTTTTCAACCGGGGTGTCTCTCCCGTTGTAGCTGGCTGAAGAGGACGTCTTAAGGAACATCACACACTGGACGCTGCTTAACCACTACAATTCTTCCGTGGGGAATGGCAGCACCGCCACACCGCCTCCCCTTGATCCTGCAGACGTGCCCAGGGGACCTTGCTGGGAGACAACTGTCGGCATTGTAAGAAATTTGTAATACAGGAAAGCTCTGGAGTGGTTTGGGTTTTTTGTTGTTGTTGCTTTCAGCGTTTCCAGGATTTAAATTTTCCTCGCAAACGGCATCTTCTTTTCCAACTCCTCACACAGAAACATCAAGGCAAATTAAATATATGGCCATGGATCTCAAACTATGGTCATGAAACACACAGCAAGAAGTGCCTGGGACACCCACAACTCCGTAGTATTTTCAGTGAAAATCACAGGTGATTCCCACCTTGTAAAACTGTCAAGAAATGTTATTTTCAGAAGCACTGGTAGCTCCTTCCTGCTATCTTAACTTGCTAGTTTTCAACTGATATTACAGGTTTCAACATATTTTAGGAAAACCCTGCAGTTTCCCAAGAGTCACTGGCTTTTGCTCAGAACCTCTTCCAAAGAGGAGGTAAAATCCACAGGTGAGAGACTCTGAATTAACCGCTAATTTCAAGCAGAACTTCTCCAGAACAGTGAAATCCATGTAAGACTCACAAAATAAGCCACAGTAACACAGAAATTTCAGTGAAAGTGTTTGAAGACTGCTAGACTGCAAAATCAAAATTAGCCTCTGTGTATACATGTTTTAGACTAGCATTATTGCAGAATTAGCATTCTGCTTTCATTTTAAGTGCTATCACAATACGTAGTGCAGACAATAACACTAGCAGCAACTGATAGGGCTAATGGCTGTAATGGAGCTCGTGGTTTCTGAGTGCAGAGGTAAACCTTAAGCACTGCCAAGTGTCTGAAAACAGACAGGGAGTTTGTTCATGGCATGCCTTTCTGAAGGTTATTGTCATAAAGAAAAATGGCTTAATAAAATAAAATCCAGAATGTACTGCTGAAATTATAGGAGCTAAATGTTCTTTCCTTGTTTCAAATTGCAGGAGTTTGTAAGACTCACTGTGTCCGATATCCTAGTGACATACGTAACCATCCTGGTGGGAGATTTCATCCGTGCTTGCTTCGTCAGATTTGTGAATTACTGCTGGTGCTGGGACCTAGAGGCTGGATTTGTAAGTCAATGTCTTTTAGATGAGAAGATAAAATTAATTTAGGGCTATTTGTTTAAATATTACTGATAGATGGGTTTTGAATGGTTCTAGGTGTCTTCCAGTCTTGTTTGATATTTTAATTGGCATAGTTAGTCTCTGGATCAGTTTCATCCCAGAAAGAATCCTACCAAAACACAATTCTCTCTCCCACTCAGGAACTTGAATCATGAAGTTCAGTTCAAAAAAAAATTATCCCGTTGTTCATTCAGTGGTTAAAATCCCAAACCTTTTGGCCCTTTTATACTCAGCTCCTCTTCTCAAAGCCCTGGACCTCCCTATATATTGCTCTCCTTGCAGGCAGTAGCATGCTTTACTCACAGCACAGTCTTCTGATCTGTGTTGGAAGTTGGTGTTATTTTTGCTGCAGTGAAATAAGGAGGGTTTTTTTCCCTCTCACATATGCGTAACACACAGCAGTACCAGACTCTTTAGTATTCATAAAGGCTGTATTACCAAAGCAGCCAGTAACAGAGCTGCACAAATACAGAACAGAAGAATAAAGAAAAGGGCCATTGTTTCGCACGGTTTACAACCTAAATAAAAGAGAAGAGACAATAACAGGTGGATTCAGACAGACAGAAAAATACTTGGAAATAATACAACTGTATCAATGCAGCAGCTGCCTAACCACTATACTGGAAAGGTTTCCAGGAGAGGTCTGGAGAAGAGCAATGAGGTGGGTTTTGCAGGTGCCTATGGGGTCCAGGACAGATGAAGGCAGCTAGGACACCACAGGCATTTGCTGCTCATGGAATTATTTTCATTTCTTCTGGGAGAAGCAGAAGGCGTTTCTCAGAGGTAGATGGGTGAACTCGGAGCCTTGAAAGTGCCCTGCCTTGAAGCAGCAGCATGCTCCTCAAGCAGCATGCGATTGCTCCTAGTACGGCTGCTCACAGACTACGCTCTTCTTGAAACTTCTGGTTTTATCCTCCAGCCCATGTCCTCTTCTCACATTGTCAGCCTTATTTGATTTTTTTAGATGCTTTCCTCAAAACAACCTTTAAAAATACCACATGGGATTTTCCTTTCTTAAAATGATCTCCATTGTACAAATACCTGGAAGTCTCTTCTGCTCTTCAGAAAAACCCATTTCCTGAATATCCATCCTCCATTTTTCAGTGAAATTTAAAAGAGCTGCTTTAGGGCTCACTTGGTACCTCCCTCTCTCCTTCTCTTGGGCTTTCAGTATGAGCCCAGGCTTGCTGCAAGACGATTTTGTATTGAGAATAAAAGCCCATTCACCATCCATTGAGGGATGAACCAAGGTAACAAGCTCTAACAGGTGAATTTTCTCCCAAGAAGCTCAGATGGAGTAGGGCAAAGCTCTTACTTATTATTACTAAGTAGGAGCATTACGTTGCAGCCCATAACATGAGCAGTGCTAGAGGGACTGCAGTCTGCAGTCTAGGGAAGTCAAAACTCTCCTTTCATACCAAGCCAGCTCCCATGGTAGGTCTTCCCTGTTTTTTTTCTCCTACACCTTTGGGGGATTCGTATACAACTCCTGGTGCTAGAAATCACTGGTGCTTGAGTAGGGTTCTTTTCTTTTCCCTGGCCTCTTTGCACGTTGTCCTTTTGCTTGGCCCCTGCAAGCTGCCAAACATGCTCGGGCCCAGGAGGGACACTGTGGTTGCATTAGACTCCTTCAGCGGAAAAGCATCAAGCAGTTGGGATGAAGCAAGAATTCACTATTTTCACATGCCATTAATTTGTATTTTCCTGAGAAAATGTCTTCCTGGTACAAAAAGAGGTTTATACTGAGAGTCTTTATTTCTTTTTCTCTTTGTATCCCTCTCAAAGTCTTGGCTTTGCCCAAGTCCAGAAGTACTGAGACCTCACCAAAGAAATCATCTTATCATTTTGAAATTTTTCTTATTTTACAGCTTGCTTAATTCCTGTTTCAAACAGGTAACCCTACAAAAAACCATCCCGAGCTAAGTGTAACCCCGAAGGTTTTACAGTTCACCTCTCCTGGATGGAGCAAAGCAGTAGTAGCCATCTAGCCCAGCCTAGCCATGGGCACCAGCACAATTGTATATGTGTTTTTCTAACACGTATAGTGACTTTTGTTTCATCTAGCTTTTCACACAGAAGTACTCAGCACAGAAGAAAGCAGGCACTGAAATGTGTGGTTACTTTCAGGGCAAAAAGAAACCAATATTAATCTGTAACTAAAGACTTTAAGTAGCGATGGACTAGAATCAAAAATAAATAAATAAAACAATGTTTGCAGCTATTTTTCCCCCAAACTTATGAGCATTTGACTAAACAAAACTCTGACTGGGATCCTTTCAAGTTTTTCATTATCAAAGCCAAAGTTAGTTTTGCCCTCATGGTAAATCTCGACTTCACAAAACACTGACAGTATGGAATACATGCAAATAGGGTCAAAAGCAGACATACTATCCAGGACATTTGAAATATTTAGGGGCATCATCCATCATTTTTTAAAACTGTATCCTATATTGCAGTAAAGCATAAGACTGATGACTTCCTGGTTCCTTTCCTTCAAAAATGTTTTTTTTTCAAGAAAATAGAAAAATCTTTACACATAGTTTAAGCTGCCAGAAGTCATCCGAGTTTGTGCACACAGAAACATACATATGTAGAGGAAACAAGGGTTTCATCATAGGCAAACCTAGCAGAACAATAATTTATAGAATGAACAATATTTCAGACAGATTATATACCTGCCTGTTCTGGAATTCCCACCATTAGCAACCCCATCAGATGGGCTGCTCCATATAAAGTGGTGTTTTAAATATTGTATAGCGCAGTGAAAAATGACACCACATACTTATCAAGACATATATTCCCTCAGGTTTCTCTCCCTAGGGCCTTTGCTTCTCTTCTGCAGCAGCCTGATGCTGCAAAACCTGAGGGAGTGGATATAGCTGCTGTAGTATTTGTCCTCCATCTCAGCCTTACAACCAGTCAAACGTTCAATATTTTACCAAGGTGGAAATGTAAGTCCGTAGCCAGATATACCAGCTGGAATACAAAATTCTAGTCTTATGCCATGGGTCCTTTGCTCATAGCTGGTTTTATCAGCAGGGAGAAGATACAAACACAGAGCAAATCTAAGCACCTCAGTGCATCTTTCCAATTTTCTGCAAGCCAAGAGAGTCTTGCTCTCCAAACAGCCCAGAGCACAGTAGCTCCATTTTTGCTGTCACAGCTCTGCTGCTGGGCATTCAAGCAGTATGCATGCAGCAGGAGACCTCCCATAAATCCTTTCACTCCAGGTTTAAATAAGCATCCTTATACCCAGCAGCAGCAAGCACATACCTCTAGTAACAACAAACTCTCCTTCCCCCCCCCCCCCCATGCAGCCCTCCTATGCTGAATTTGACATCAGTGGCAATGTTCTGGGTTTGGTCTTCAACCAAGGAATGATTTGGTAAGATATATTTCCTTTTTGGTTTTCATGTTCTTTAAAAAGCTTTCCAGTGGAGCTAGAGAGCTTCCAAGCCTAGACTGCTAGTGCTTTGTTTTCTCTGATTATTTGAGTTTCTGTGACTGGCTGTAAAAACGGAAATAACATTTAAAAATCCCAGCTTAGTCAAAGAGTAGCAGCACTGGCCTATCTTAAACAGAAAACAGTCTTGCAACCCTCCCCCCACACTTACTTTTATAAGGCCATTTTTTTCCAAAGGCAAAACTGTCCTTTCCTTGCCTGTTCAAGATGGTTCATGTGCTGGGGGGAGAGATCAGGAAGCAATTATGAGGGGGCTGCGAACTTACATGTCAATACAAGGGTGGGCAGGGAGCTGGCTGAGCAGGTCAGGGAGTAGAGGCACATCCCAGAACTACCCCAAAGGAGGGTGAACAAGGGCCACAGCTGCCCCTGCTCTGGTGGCACGAGAGGCAATGGCACAAAGCACCCTCACCTGCTTTGGGAACAAGGGGTTTTTTGACATGCTTTAATGTTTTCTGTCTGTTCATCTGTTGTAACACCTCTGCAGACTCTAGGAAGTGTTTTCCTCCTGCTCACATTCACCTGATGTTTTCCAAGCTTTCCAGTCTCCCCTGCCTTCCCAGATTGTACCTATTTAAGGAAAGTAGAGATTATGGTAGGATCTGATCAAAACTGTTCTGACAAAGACAACTGTTTCTAGAAACTTTCAGTTCTATAAGACCTGAACCATGAACCTGATGATCTTTCTTACATGCCAAGGCTGAATCCCAAGGGATCAATACCCAGACCTCCCAGCACTGGGGTTGAATGCTCCCCACACAAGGCGCTCAGCACCTGTGATTTTAGGGGACTTAGGCTTGCCGGTCTTGCTGTAGGCTCTTTACTGAGAAGCCAGGAGTTTGAAAGCCCAGGGAATCCTACCTATTACCAATGCCACAGGTCCCGCTTCCTCTGCAACCACAAAGCTGCTGGCAGCGGTGGCAGAAGGACACAACCACCACAGGCAGTCGCAGGTCCAGGGGCTCGGTCCACTTCAGGAATTCCCTCTAAGCATGCTTGTGAAGCACAATTTTTCTGCGCTTCTTGGTCTTTCAGAAGTCTTGTATTTCAGAAAAATACATTGTTTTAGACCACCTGGGACCAAAAGCCACTTTTTTTTTTAAGCAATTTTTGTCACAAACTGAAAATCTTTCTCTGCAACTATTGAGAGGTCTAAGACCTTGCTGGTCCTCAATATACAGTTACTGTGCCTTAGCACAGGTGGCTTCTCCTCCAGAAACACAGAGGTGGCAAAAGCTGGCCCACTCAGATATCATTTATAGGCAAGCTTGCTACTGCATTAACAAGTTTTACCTTCTTTTTCTGAAAAAAAAAAAAGAAAAAAAATCTTCCAGTCCAACAAAAAAATAACACCTGTTCTTCTCCTTTCCTTTTTAGGATGGGAACCTTTTATGCACCAGGGCTTGTGGGTATAAACGTGCTGCGCTTATTAACCTCCATGTATTTTCAGTGCTGGGCTGTCATGAGTAGCAATGTCCCTCACGAGCGAGTATTTAAAGCATCCAAGTCTAATAATTTTTACATGGGACTTTTGTTGTTGATCCTGTTCCTCAGTCTCCTGCCTGTAGCCTACACCATCATGTCCCTGCCTCCTTCCTTTGACTGTGGACCATTCAGGTATTAACAAAATACCAAAATGCTAGCTTTCTGCTTTGATATATAAGAGTATTCTCATGAAATTAAAAGGCCTCGTATCCAACAGAGATGGTGAAGGACCTCGATTTTCTGTCTTGTTAAATTCTTCTTAGGAATGTAAGGCAATAGGCCATGATCACCTGTGGGGCACAAACAGGCAGCTGGGAGCACTGAGTCTGCTCCAAGTTCATGTCTGCTTTTTCCAGTGGGCTCTGCTAACTCAGCTGCTTTGCCCCCTCCTCAGCTGCGTGATTACCAGTGCTCCACCCACAAGTGCCAATGAAAACACCAGAGGACTGCAGGGATGGGACAGCAGGGTGCAACTCCCCCCAAAAAGCAACAGGAGACCCCAAGCCTCCTTCCAAGACCTTCCTTAGAGCCAAGAACTCCCACAGCATGAGACATATTTTATTTGTTGAATTTTGTTGGATAACAGCAGGAAATTGACAGGTCTGAGCCTGCACTGTTGCAGCTTTTTTTTTCTAAATTGCCTTTTTTTAATTAGGCCTGAATCAGCACTGCACAGAGCATTCGGTGGACTGCATTAACATGCCAATAAAGTTTAATTTGATTGAGTAACACCATTTCCTGTGCCCACTGAGTCTGACTCAGCAAGGAGCCAAATTGGAACAAATTGTTCCTGTAGAGGCACTGTTTTAGGTTATTCATTCGCTAATGAAAAATGGCAATACAAAGCTACAAAGATGTGGGGGAGAAGGTGATAGACCAAAATTTCCTTAGTCCTATAGTGAAGACAGGTGTCGACGAGCAATGTCAGGAGATCTGACAAGGAACTTGTTGCCTGCAGATTACCATTTGGAGATGACTAACTTGAAATGTGAAAGAGCTATTTTAGTTTCTAATCTCCCCTTCAAAATCCACTCAGCACATCTCTCCTACCACAACTTGATTAAAAGCTTAACTCTTCTGGGTTTATGACAGCTGATGAAGTTGGGATACCATTTAGCCAGATCTGTCTTTATTGATTCTCATCATGAGGACAGAATCCAACACTTTCCTGAGCAGAATCCAAAGAGCCTGCAAGATCTATGAAGGAAACAAGCCTAAAGACCAGGAATAGCACCAAGAGGATTGAGTTCGCAGACTCACAGGTGCTGGGGATTGAAGAAGGCCAGTTATGCAGTCCAGCCCCACACCCTGCTTGTACAGATTTGTTCTATTTTCATGCAGAATATTCTCATCTGTTTTATCAATCCAGTTTAAAATGACTCTTTCACTGAGTTTCCTATTAAGTGATAATCACAGCTTGCTATTTTTGTCATTACTTAGCTGCTCTTCAAGTTGGCTAATTATTTCAGAAAGCCAGAATTTGCATATGGAAAGTCATCTCTACTGTGAAAAGGCCACAGTTAATGAGATATTGATCAGAAATATATGGTTACTGCAATTTGTAGGGGGGTTTATACATTTCAGAGGAATAAATGATCAGAACTCATGCAGGAACCACATGTTGAAATATGTTTTCTTCTGGAGAAAGTTAATCTAACAGAGATCATTTCCATAATCAATAGGGGTGAAAAAAGGATGGACCAAAAGATAATTTGAAATGAAAACATTTCAGTAGAAGTTCTACATCGAAATGCCTTGGTAGCCAACAGCAAGCAGCTGCTCAGTGAAAGAGGGAGGAAACATGCTACTTCGTGTCTTTAAATGAGGTGCTATTGCTGCCCTCCAGGAACCAGCTACACTCCTTAAATGACCATTTGTCTTTCCAGTGGAAAGAAAAGGATGTATGAAGTCATTCAAGAGACCATCGAACTTGATTTCCCACTTTTTGTTGCCAAGATCTTCAGCTATGTGGCAAATCCAGGACTGATCATACCTGCAGTTCTGCTTATGGTGTAAGTTTTCTTGCAACATTACGTGCCTAGCTGAGGGGGGAGGTGAAAAAAAATGCCAGGATTTTAGCAATGCCTATGTGCAACTTCTGCTGTGTTAACAGCCCAGATCCAGGCAGAGACACCCTTCTTCCCACTTCCTCTCCCCCTGCTAGAGATGGCAATCCCACAGCAGGATGAGGTGCCTCCCAGGATGTCTCTCTCTGCCCACTCAAGGGGACCCACTGCAGCACCCACTGCCACTGGGTGTCTGCATTTAGGCGGTTCGAACGTTCACCTTGGCAGGGTTCAAAGGACTTGTCTTCAGGGAGCAGCTGGAGTTAGCAGCTGCTATTTGAGAGCAAGGTAACCTCTGCGCTGAATCAGCTCGACTGCTTGTCATCACTTCATTTCCTGACCCAATTAAACACAGCCTTTAAGCTAAAATGCATTGCTGACATTGCTGGATTTTCAGAGCATCCTAGCTTCCATGTGAAAAATTTTCAGTAGCCTGTAGGAACTAGATGGATGGTCTCAGCCTGGTTCCTTGTGGAAAAGCAATTTCTATCACAGCTGGTGGTATTTACAGTACTGCCAAGCCAGGGTATTCAAAAATTACAAGTTCCAAAAATATGATGAGATTTTTTTTTTAAGATAATAAATCCAGAATTTGCTTCCATGCTGTCTGATCACTTAAGCTTTGAGTGAAGACATCTGAAGCCATATTTGATCCCTAACATCTTCAAAAGCATTAGGACCAGGGCAGTTCTCGTTTTGGATTTTTTAGGGATATTTTTGGCATTGCTCTTGAGGTTTCCAAAGCCATCAAAAGGAGTGTGAGAGCTGTGGTCACAATTTATAGGCAGCGTTGAACACACGAGACCAAACAGCTGGAGGCTGGGAGAGTGTTGGAGGACGTACCACACATGCTTGCCCGCTCTTACTCTTTCCTAGCCATCCAGTCATATTGGAGACAGGCCTTTGGGCCAAATGGACTTTTGGTCTGATCGAGCACAGCCATTCTTGTGCAAAGATAATTCCATTAAATTAAATCAAATGCAACTTCACTTGCTACCATATGTCATAGGAGCTTCTTATTAGAACAGCAACAAAAAATCCCAATTAAGCTGAAAATGACTTGTCATCCCTTTACCTGCCACAAATTACTTCATTAGTTTTAACCTAAATAAAGATGATCAGATAATTTAACTCACATAGACAGACACTGCACTTGGAAGACTCAGACCAGATACATGCAGAAGACAAAAAGTCTCATGCTACAACCCCCATATGGCCAAGCATATTATTGTGTTATTAGCTCTATTCCTGAGGGCTTCAAAGTAGCACTGGCAGATGCTACGGCTAATATGAGATGAAGAGTGCAGAACTAATTCACCCCAAATGGATGGGGTGAACCCTTTACATCAGGGTTTTAAGTCAGCTTCCTGAGGCTTTGATGCAAACCCCACTCCCCAGCCCTCCACCTCCCCCCCAGAAAAGTGGAGGGAGAGGGGTAGATCTTGACATTAATACAGTTTTGTTCAGTGACAATTTCCTTCTGTTTACTCCAGTGACAGCCAGGACACAGAACCAGCAGGAAATCAGCTCATTGTTGAAGACACTCCTTTTCCCCCCATTCCCCATCTCAGCTATTCTTCATTCCCATGCCACCGCCTTCCTATCAGCTCTTCTCTCCTTGAGACACTATTTTGTCTCTGCCTTGATTCCCTCTGCAAACTGAGAGCTACTGTATGTGCACCCTACCTAATGCATCCTTTTTTCCCCACCCAAAGACGCTGTCTGCACAGCCTTTGAGGATTTCAGGTATTTGCCTAGCACTTCCAGTCATTCAGCTACCCAGGCAGAGTGTCGTAGTCTTAAGAAAGTAGATGCTTCCACTGTGTCAACACAAATCAGACCTACAGTCCACTGGCAGTAGCCCTCATGTGCCCTGACAGCATCAGATGTGTTGCATGAGCACTGCACACTATGTGCACACGAAGTTTTCCTGGGAAAATCCTAGACAAAACTATAGCTACCATACAAGCACCTTTCCTAGGGCTTGGATCCTTCTTTCCCCTACCTTTCCACACCTCTACCTGGAAAAATCTGCACACATCTAGTTGGAAACATGACCCCTGCTTAAAAGTCCACAGCAACCTGTCACAAGACTGGAACTGACCTAAATATACAAGGAGACAGAATCTAATTATCACGATTAAAATTTTGCCAAAAGAGCAAGGTTTTTCCTTAGAGTCTTATAACTGCAAGATGCCTACAAGTAGCCAGAATGTTAGTTTTATGTCTCTTTCAGCATTTTCTCCAGAAAGAAGTAGATAACTATAAATCATACACGAGTGCCCAGTTTCCTGTCTTCTCCCTGCAGGTCTTCAGCTTCTGCCACTTCAGCTGTTGTGCAGACAGCTAGATAGGGATAAGGTGGAGCTAGTCCTCATGCTGATCCTGATCCAACTTGCCATAAGATTAAAAACAGGAAAATACAGCTACTGGAGTTTCATCTGGCTCTGATGAGCAGAGACAGCGGCTCTCAAAGTAGCAGGCAAAGCAACCTGCAACACCGCCTAAATAAAACATAGCCTCTACAAACATCGGCAGGTGGATCATAAATTGACTGTTGATTTTGATGGCAGACTCTCAAAAAATGTGTTTTCCCCTTCTGTGGAGTGAATTAAGTAATTTTCTCTAGCCATGATAACCCCCTCTCTTTTTCCAGACAAATCCAAAATGTCTCTTCTACTTATTTCCATTCCTGGCTTCAGGTACCAGACAATGACAGGGTCCAATAGGTGACACTGGTGTCAAAGATACTCTCCTGTTTCTAGTTACCTGAGGACAAGGGAAAAAAAGAAAGAGGGAAGCAGAGGTACTTTGCCCAAGCACTGTTTTTAGGTACATCACTGAATCTCACTTGAGCGGGGAGCAGGATTTGAACTCATGGCTTGCAGAGCTTCCTGGCTGAAACTACAAGTACCTTGCTACCTCAAAGAAAAGCAGAAAAAGCCCCCAAATTACTCTGTATGACAGTGACCCACACTCTCTCCCCACCACCGAGGGGGTGGTAAATCAGAGATAAGGGATGCCAGGGCTGCCAGCATCCATGCTAAGCAGCTTAAGCACAAGAGCACACCCCTGAGCTCACTTCAGAGACAGGAACAATAAATCTAAAGTACCTCCATTAAAAGTGGGTAAACTCCATTTGCCAGTGCTCACTCCCAGTTCCCAGCTGAAGTTATGGCTCCTCACACCACTGCTCACAGTCAGCCAAGGGAGAGACCCAAACGTGGCACTGCTCAGCTGCGTCTGGGAATGAGCAGTAGTGCTCTGAACAGTGAATTCGGTGGTGAACCCAGCCCATGTAGGGCACTGGGCACACACCTCGGAGGATCACCCAGGCTGACTTTCTGCCTGCTGCAGCGATGGTGGGGCTCGGCCTGAATAAGCCCATTCAAACATACCTCCCGCCTGACTACCTGCAGGGATTGTCCCAGGTTCGGACTGCAACAAAGGCATACCCCCAAATCCCCTTTCATTTAAGCTGTTCCTTTCCCCTCTCACCCCCAAGTCCCTTTTGGGGCAGCTCAATCCTGGACAAACTCACCAGCCCTTGAGTGACTTTGTTCTGGGCCAGAGCCTGGGCTGAAGCAAAGGAGCAGCCCAAAACCACTGCGATAAACCAAGGACGGAGGAACTCAGGCTTAGCCTGGTCATGGAAACATTGCAGAGGGGAGCAGGCTCATATCTTGCTGTCTTAGGGAGAGGAACCCAGTGAGTTCATCCTTCATATCAATGCATTTGTTAAACTAAAGAGGGGAAGGAAGTTGTGCTGTTTGAAGACGATGCTGGCTGCTAATGAAGAGGCTGTGAAAGGAAAAGGAATGGAAATTGAGTTGCTCGGTTACTCAATGAACTTCAGAGGGAGGCTGAAAAAGAGAGCCCATGGCATCCCAGATGGCTCTGAATAAGCAAATCTAGTTATCTTTATGAAAACACGCTGCTTTCAGGCACTTACGGCTCAGTAGGTCACAACAAAAAGGGAAGAGCCCCCAAAGCCTTGTATTACAAAGTATTATTATATTTCCCATGCAATCAGCTTGATGAAGAAGAAAAGAAGAAGAAATGGAACTACTGCCTCCTTACAGAAGGACAGACATAACAATTCCTAAAGGTTTTTGGTCCAGGTCACCAATGTATTAAAAACAAATATTGAGTTTTGGTTTAATTCTAGGGAAAAGGAAGTAAATGTGTCTCTTCAAGATAGACTCCTGCAGAGAGTCTCAAGAAAGGCTACCCAGAGTATCTCCTTCTGCTCTCCCACCTGGAAATCGATTTGCCTATATACAGTGCCTTGCTCGGCTTGAAGTCAGACACACTGCTGACAAAATCCTCTAGCCTGCTTCAAGGATGCTGAACCTGGGCCATAGATACACAATCAGATTATGAATTGTCAAGATTTTTTTTTTTTTTTAGTTTGCATGTTTTACATGAAAATTTTTTATTTTATTTTTGAAAATCAATAGTGGTGAACTGAACAGATGGTGCTTTTCCCAGGAATGGCTCAGAGTCACTGACCAGATGATGTTTATAATTTAGAAGAATAAAAGCTCTCCACAAAAGCAGGAGGAGACTTTTTTGACAACCAAAATATTTCTGGCTGGCGGGTAGCAGTGGTGGTGAGACGGTCCCAGACACCTGGGCATGTTTTAAAATATTCACCTCTCTCTGCACCAAAGGCTGGCTGCCAGGAAACCTTCTCCTATTCCAGTTGCTTTCAGATTCCTCCTGCTTGGCTCATTTTTTCCTCTGTTTGGCATGCCCTTTTCACAGAAGGAAATGAAACAAAAGCCAGTGACTCCACTCTGACCTGGCTACTGCTCACTCTCATTTCCCTGTCTCTGCTTCAAGCTCTGCGCTTTCAGGAGAGGGTTCAGGCCCTGCTCTGCCACAGCTTTCCTGGTTTCCTATTTTTTTCTAGGCTTCATATGTAACCTGATGCCTATCTTGTCTCAGTTGGGTGAGAGAGAGGAAGCTACCTGAAAGGTTGCCTCCAGCAAAAAGGGACATTGGTTCCCCCTTGACCCCAGCTCCAGTGCTGGGGTGTTCCTGTGAGCCGAAAGGACCTGCCAGTCTGGCAGAAAGCTGTGTACTGCATCAGTAGAGCTGGTTTTCATCCAGATCAGGGAGTTGAATGAGCTTGCTGAGGAAGGACCCAAGGGCCGAGGCTTGTGTAGAGGAAGCAGAGAGAGTCCACAACAAGACAAGGAGGAGGCAGGATGGCCTTTTTTTCTTTTTCTTTTTTTCCTTTTTTTGGAGCAGAATTGAGCTACTGGACTAGCACAGCCCATCTTACCCGACTGTGCCATGAAGAAGCCTAAATTCGTCTTAAGCCCTGAGCCTCTTGAGGCAGCTTGCAGACCGCCAGAGGAAAAACTAGGTACTGGGAGGCAGGCAGAACTTCAGTGGTGGAGCAGGGCCTTTCATCAGCCGTTCGTCCCAACAAATGGCTGCTGTGCAATCAAGGCTCAGTAACCAAGGCCTGTAGGTAATCCTCCTTGGGATGTTCAGCTGTAAATAGGCCCCTTGTATGGGTCCTGCTTGAAATCCACTTGTGTCAGAGCCAGTGAATGTGGACCTCTGGACACAGCCGCTAGATTGGGTTTGGTCAACACATGCATACACTGGCTTCCCTAGCCCATCACCCCCACAGCACAGCAGACCCACTAAGGAACACAGGTCTGAGGGCACCATCCAAGTGAGGAAGAAGTGAAGGTGCTGGAAGTAAAAGATAGAGCAAAGGATCTGCAAGACATGAAATAGTCAGGAATGTTTTTGAAGTCAATGATGGCTCCTTGGTGATTCCCAGTGCCAGTCAATGCCAGTTGCAGCCAGACATGACTTTAAAATGGAAGTTCCCTATCTGCCAGGCCTGCTGTCATATCAAGTGAAGCAATGTGTGCCGGTATCCCCAGCTCAGGGATATTGGCAGCCGTGAATGGAGGGCTGCTGGGGAGCTCTGCCATTTCCTGCAGGAGCTCTTTGAGTTCAGCACAGCACTGGGAATTTCCCCGGAACTAGAAAACGGGTCAAATAAGACAAGCCCATTTAGCTTTGTCATTTGTGAGCCGAACAGTAAGGTGGTTCTTTGGAGGAATTCCCATTATTTGGGTTTTAAGTCTTCCCCCAGTGCTCTTGGGAAGGCATTAACTCCAGGGATTTTACTTTTCCTCCCTATAAAAGTTTCTCTCTCCCCTGATCCTATCACTACAGCAACACATTTGTTTTTGTAGCCTTGCGATTTACTACCTAAATGCTGTGTCTGAAGCATACCAGCGCGCCAATGCAGAGCTGAAGAAGAAAATGCAAATGGTAAGTACTCATCTGGCAAAGCTGTCTTTGACATACCTCGCACTTCAAGTTTGATGGTAACACATGCTTTTAAATTGCTTTTCACTTTAGACCACTTTAGCGATACAAGGGGAAGACATTTTACATTTGTTCATTCCTTTTTGGTGGCATTTAATGGCTAACTGCAAAGAGTGGTCTTATTCCATAACAGGCTTCTATTTCATACATCAAAACTACACTGAGTTTTCCCAGCAACTGCGCTTTCAACCTACAAAAATACATTACCTCAAAGTTCAGGTAATGTTTTGGAAACAGCAGTTTACCAGGGACAACGATAAACCTATCAAAACAACAACCAGATTTCATACAAGCTGAAGAGCAAAGAGCCATAAATAACAACATGGCAATAACATTTCATATATATTATGCTTTTTTACTTATATATATATATACACGCACAACGATATTTATGTAATATATATTATTATATATATAATATATATAAAAAATAACATTTATACCAGTAATTCTCAAAGCATTGACAAAGGAGGCCAGTATCTCTTATCTCTGTCATGCAGATTGAAAAACTAAGATACAGATGAAACTGCTTGAATTAGCAGGATAGGATTTGGACCATCTGATATGAAGAACTAGGGGAGGTTCACAACATGCAGAGGACCATGACACAGAGACCCCTGAACTGATATGAGTTAGGTCTGGAAGCAGAATATCTGCAGAAGTGCAGCTTTGCTCCTGCTCAGCTAATTAGAATTGATGAGAAACAGGGCAAAGCCATGCTCATGTAGCTGTCCTGCTTCCAGGACCCACACTGGTCTGGCAATACTCGTTTCCCTCAAAGCTTTCCTGGTGGGTCTCTAACACAGTATTGTTTTGTACAATATAGACGTACTTTGAGTATCCAGCCCTGCATAAGGACAGGATGTGATCCCATCAGAAGAGTGGTATTATCCATTTTGATGCTACAGGGCAGAATCCAAGCCAGGGAATCACTGCTGCATAAAGTAACGCATTGCATAAAACAGAGATCAGTGCAACATTAAAAGTGAGAAAGCACTGAGAGATGAGACTCCATAAATTGGTCTGAGTGTCCAAATTCAGTACTGATTGCTTGTGCACATGACTTAAAATATGGGTCTTGGTGCCTAGAGCACCTTCAAGTATTGGAAGAGTTTAGCCTCTCTTACAGCAGTGTTGGACTTAGGGGCACATAGCCGGTTTGTGTTATGCAAACCAACTCTTTGCTGGGACAAATGACCACAACCCCCTGTGGAAGGGTCATGAGGCAGAGCCTAGTACTACTCAGGGACACAGCAACATCCACAGACAAGCACCTCTCTTTGCACAGACCTTATGTGTCTCTGTCCCACATGCACCTGCAGGTTTGCTGAAGTAGCTGAGGGGTATGCAGCGGGGCAGAAGAGGAGGGGTGGGCATGGTCCTGCTGCTTAGGGAGTAGGGAAGGGAGCTGCCTGGCATTGGCAGAGGGGTTCAGTGTTTGGAGCCTGCTGGCAACCCCAGCATAACAACCTGCTGAGTTCATTAATATCTGCCTTGGCTGCCCTAAACATCTGCCAGGTTCACTCGAAAGGATGGAGTCATCTCTGCAGGTTGGGATCTCGCTGCGGAGCGATGCTCTGAACCATCTTGGACCCCATGCACTGGTCAGCTCAGGCTGGACACTGGCTCAGGCATGCAGCCCTCTCCTTAGCCAGCCTTCCTTTTGGGAGGAGGGATGGAGCAGGAATGGTGTCCATCTAAGCTTTCTCTTTGCATAAAAAAAGGAACTCTCTCCCTTCCCCCACCCAGCATGCTTGTCCTGTGTAGAGAGAATCTCCTTATATATTTCTCCCTCTGCTAACCAGAAGGAAATCTTTCAAAGACCACAAAACGTGCAAGTAAAATCGAAGACAGCTGTACAGTCACAGACTCCCACCCCGAGAGATACAATTTTGCAAAACAAAATCCCAGTGAGGGCAGATGGGCAGCTGCAGAAACACACAGACGATCTGAGAAACCTAAGCTTTCCGTTAGCACCTTCCCCTAACATGAGCAAAGTTGTTGACTTCCAAGGCTCTCAAGTCCTGTCTGGGATGTGTTTCTTTTCTGTAAAGCCAGACAAGAGGTCACTGGATCAAGGTTCAGCAACACTTTGAACTTGAGAAAGAAATTACATTCATACCAACAAAAACATTTAGCCAGGCCAAGCATGATACCAGGCAGTCATGTCACAGATTACATCTTCAGTTGCAAACTAAACCTGATGGTTTTAATTAATGCAGCTCCGTGAAGAGGAGAAAAACAAGAGAAACAACAAAGCCACCACAAATTCTGCAATGCAAGATCTGGAGGACTTATTTAAACCAAGTATGAAGAGTGAAAGTCACCCCAAACATGTGGAAGGTAAAAACAAAGCAACCCGACAATCCTCCTGAAAAGGCTCCTTTTGTCATCAAATGATGACAGGGAAGGATGGAGAACTTGGGAGGATATGGGGTTGGCAAGGGATTGGAGGAGTATAACTAGCACAGATTTTACAAAAGTCTGTCTGACAATGGAGACCAAGGAATGGCCTTTTTTTAGACTAGATTATGTCCCATATAGCCTTATCTAAGTGTGGGAATTACAATCCAACATTATGATTCAAAACTGAGCTACTAATCATACCAACCATGAAAGTGACAATTCATTCAAGAAACTCCTTGTTTCTGGGCTGCTGAGTTGAACTGGTCAAGAACTTTCTTATCGACAGAGGTTTTCATGGGAAAATTCATTATGAATGAGACAGAAGCTTTTTACAAGGCTACGTTGGTCACACTTAGGACAAATGCACATAGTAAGCTCTACTGAGTGGAATCTCTGGCTAGAAGAGTGGCTGCAGAGGAGGCATTAGCACCAGCGTTAAGGCGCTCTCAAGGAAAGTGTAAGTCAGATCTTTTAGCCTCAGTCTGAACCAGCCATTTCCACCAAAGCCTCTTGCTATCATTTTTGAAAAACAAAACCTCAAATTTAAAAGATTTTGACTTTATCTAAATGCAGATGGGGAGGGGGGTACAGATCAGTGCCACCATAACCCATTACCATTTAGATGAGCTGTCTCTGTCTTTTGGACAGACTGAGACAAGTTGGAAAGTTGTGATCAACCTGATATAGATTCTCCCTGGATCAGACCCAGGGCTTTCATCTAGATGGAAATAGTGTTTGAAACACTGCAGGTGGATTGAAAATAAAGACCAAAGCCAGTAATTATTGATCACCATCAGAAGGCTAGATGTTTACCAGCAAGGTAGGACTATCATGTCTTAGAAATGCATTGGTAAAAACCTGCAAGGAGAATTTGGACAGTTGAGACACATACTGGATTTTGGCCAGGGGCTAACAGTCTTGTTTATGGTTTCTACACTTAGATGCTCAAACATGAATCCTCGCACAACTGGGTTATTGCATGTAGAAGAAACAGCAGTCACTGGGGAAAGGGAAAAAGGCAGTGTTTGCTTTCAAGAAAATAACTTTCATAATCTTTGCTCCAGACAAGAAAACAGAGCCTCCTAATAAAACCAGCCCTGTCGGAAAACAAGGAAAAGCAGCAGCTGAGGATGGCAGCCCCATAAACAGCAGGAGAGGAGCAGTGCTCACCCCACCACTGCGCATGCTCGTGACACAGCCACCGACACCTGGTATCAGGGCACCTTACCCTGGCCAGCCCAGGCCAGGGGCTTACCCAGAGGGACCAGTACCTTGGAGGGGGAGAGGACAGCCACGCTACCCACATGCTGCTCCATAAGCTCAGCAACATTTCTCCTGTTTGCCATTAAAATAGATGTGTTGTATGATCTATAGTAGTTTTAGTAGGAAATGATTATTGTACATTGGTCATCCATTAATGATCTATATTGATCCAACACTGATTTTAGCTATAGCAGGCTTGTTTAGAAGTGTAGTAGTACTCTGGAGTTGCAAACAGTAATGGCTGCGCTGATTTTGATCATAAAGAAGACAGGAGGGGCTGAAAATCAGTCATGACATTGCTGAACTACTACGTACAGTACTCAGCCCTACAGCCAATATCAGCTGCAGGGTGAGCACACTCTTGAGCGAGGAGATTTTTTAGTCTTTTCAAAGACTTTTTCAGTTAATGAAAGTTGTATGAGTTTACTTGTCATTTCAATACAGGTTTTTTACTATCCCCCAACCTGAGGAAATAAATATTCTTACAAAAGTGAGTAACTCTTTCTAGTTGCATGAAAGCCTGTGTTAGGAATACAGGACTTCTACTAGATTAGCACAAAAGGAGGTTTTGTCAACTGAATTTTGTCCTCTGTGATAGCTCTCCTTCAGTCTACCTGCTCCAAACTTTCATTGGTTTGTTTCAACTTTGCTGTGCATCTTACCAACACTTCTTCTGAGGTCTCTCTGTTTGTAGCAGTTTGCATCATGATTTTCACCTTTAGACATGATTTCTGATTTAGTAAGACAGCCCAGAATGGTTGAGAGACTACAAGTGCTTTGGCCTAGCTCCCAATTATAACCATTTAGAAATTTCTGGGGCAATTTCAAGATCATATATTCCAGATACACAGAGCTAGAACCTAGGACTTCCCAGAATTTAGTGGTAGGGCTTCTCTGAGCTGCCCTGCTCTTTTACATCTTCAATTTGTTACTGTCGTTTACTCAATCCCATCTCAGAAAGCTTAGATCTGGAAAAAAAATGTTCATATATGCGTTGTTCTTCAGAACATTTCTGTAGAAAATAAATCCATGTTCTTGAGCAAAAACAAAATCAGAAATCTTGCTAGTAACTGTTCTGCTACAGCTAAGTGAAATGTTTGGAATTAAAGGTTCTCCCCTGCAATTTTCCCACTAAAGGCAATAAATCTCTTCATATGATCTGTTCAGGAAAAGAAATTCTGTAATTTAGTTCTCCTCTATGACTTGATAGACCACAAACCATTTGACATTCAATACAGGAACATGTGCCTTTGAGGAGCAGGGTAAAGAGATTTAGTTAGGTTGGATGTGAAACAGATTGGGAACAGAATTCTTTTTTTCAGATCCAAATCAATAAAAGTATTTAGGCATCTGATTTCTAGTAGGAATTAATAGAATTTAAGAACTTAAATACCCCTCTGTAGTTATTTGTAAAGATCTAGCCCATTTTTACATGTCTGTGCTTTATAAAGTAGAACAGGTGCACAGAGTACTAGAGAGGTACTTCCAAGAGATTTAAATGACAGTCAAATAAAAGGACAATTCAGAAGTTCTTCAAAAATTAAGACATCATTTTGCTTTCAAATACAGAAAAGTCTATTGGTTATTTGTAGACACAGATGTCCCTGACATGCAGATCAAAGTCAGTTTGGCTGTTCCCAGACAGGTTGTAATGGTCGGTGTTGCCCATTCCCAGAGGGAACCTTCACAGGAAGCTGCTCATTAGATTTATTTCTTGGTCTTGAAAGGAGGTTTCTCAGAACTGGGTCTCACAGATAAAGCCTTCACTTGCTCATTGCTGCAGGAGGTCCTAGTGCAATGCAGATGCACTTGCCTCTACTGCTGCGCTGGTCTGCAAAGATATCCAGCCAATTAAGTGGAGAGAAGTCAGATAAGAGAAGGCCTTTTCTGGTGTGCCTAAGAGCAATAGTAATGCCGGTCAGGGACAAAAAAGCTCCCTTATAAACATCAAAATAGAGTCAAAATCTTTACCAAAGATTGCAAAGAGCAAAAAGATTGTCATGGCAGAATGAATTGAAGCTGCAGTGTAACAAGATACAGAGGATGTTGCCCCTCATCCTCCACCACAGGTGCCCAGAGAAAATATATGTCAGAAAGTGTTAAGCTGCAGTGGATGAACATGCTGTCAGACTGCTAGGCAAGAAGGATCTTGCAGGAATGATATGGTTGATTCACTGATTGCAGTTCAGTTGGTCTGTCCTACTAACACCAGTGTCTTAGCAAATGGTTGCAAAATGAAGAATAGGACTCCTCTCTTCTCGAGTCCTCATTTCACGTTAAAACATGATTTGCAAGCAAAGGGGAGAAGTGAGTTCAGATCTTACAACTTTACTAGAAAACATGAACCAGCTGGAAACGTGCATGCACGTGTGAAGAAAAGGTGTAGAATAGCTTTATATATTTATTAATTTGTTTTTACAAGAAATAAGACCAATAAGAAATCTTATGGAGAATGCAGAGTTGATGAGAACTCCAGGCTGATTCTGAAAACCCAAGAGGCTTAGACAGATTTAGATCAAGACTAAGTAACTAACTATTCCAGTATTTGAATGCTCTCTGATTCAGGCTTCTGACCCTTGCAATAATACTGAGCATTACAAATCACTTCATCATCACTGGAGCACCTGACTCCTCATTAGCTAATTAATCTTTCAAGGTTTGCTCATCTCTAATTATGATACATTAGGTTCACCCATGGATCAATGTCTTTTGCTAGCTCAGAGCCTTCAGGATATAAGGGCAATAACACTAGCTTTTGATTTCTGCAAAGACCAGTGACAAGTCTTCTCCTTGCCTCCAATTCAAAACTGGGACATCTATTAAGTCACAACAGTTCAAAAGAGTGTAAAAAAATGGCAACCCTCAGTTGTCCTATTGAATGGAAATGATTATTTGTCTCTGTGAGTTTTGAGCCTATTTACCAGTTATTCAGATGCAATTAGAGGTTAAACTTCACAAACTCATTAGAGCATTCAGTAGCGTTTGGTTTCACCCCCATTTTTCTGTTCTTAGGAACAGCAATAAGTACTTGTCTGAGAATTCAGCATTGATTTTTTTTTCCCCTCCTCCCCTGGCATTTGTTGAAGGACTATATCCATCCCAAGCTTCCCCTGGGGCTCAGGCTAACTTCGGGGGGAGTGGGGGAAGCTCATTGTGTGCTACTAGAAGGTTCCCAGTAGATCTAACACAGCACACAGTTTGCTTTCTTGTACAATGAAGAAAGCCCTTTGCTTTGCAAATTTTACACATCTCCTATTGCCACCAGCTCTAATGCTGCGTTCCAACCGCTTTTGTTAAAAAGCGGGAAAATGTGCAAACTTAACTCTTTTCTTATTATTTTCACTGAACGCTCTTTCTAAACAGGTGACTTTTGTAGGCATCAGTTATTCCTGTGTATGGCCATAAAGCGTATGGGAAGACTGAGCATCTGCTCAGTTTAACTGACTAATAGGAATCTCAAGAAAATAAAAAAATAAAATAAATGAAAAAGAAAGAACTGCTGTGCAAAATTTGGCTAAGCATGATCTTTAAAAGGGATACCAGCAGGTACATTTCATTTAGGGTCAAAAACAACATTCAGCCATTTCTTTCACACTGTGCTTGACTGTGGTGCAAGACAAACTTGTACTCACAATGAACAGAAAAAAAGTAGACACCAATAATCAGGTTTGCTCATAAAGCCAGCAAAGTGGTCCAAATATCTTGTGCAAATGCATGGAATACACTGATTTTGCATTCAGTGACATCTGAAGACAGTTGACTTCTTTAAAGCAGAAAAATGAACATCTTGCTGTGCGAGGAGAATAAGTTCCTTCTATTCCACCTTTTGCAATAGGTTTGGAGAAGAGGTTTCAGCTGTCTGCTACAGACTTCCTGGTCTCCTTTAATGGTCAGAAATGGAAGAACTTTAAAATATCCGGGCCTGCATTTTCAGGTTGCTCAAATAAAGCTTTCCGAGAGAAACAGAAACAAGCATTGCACATCACAAACACTGACAGTATTTTTTCTAATACCCTCATAACCTCATTTATCCCAAACAAGTAGTCACGATCATCCTGTTGAGCTCTCTTACATTCTCTGCTTCTTTAACCATCCCTGCACTGAGACAAAGCCATCTATCTCATGCTTCGAACTTTTACAGCTAATAAGATTGTCATCTTACTCAAAACTCAGTTACAGAGGTCTTTTGTCTAATCAACCTCCTTGCTTCTTCAGTATCTTCATCATCTATCGCTGCAAAGCACTGTTTACAAGGAAGGAGGAAAATTTCTTTGTAACAGATAACAAACCAGTGTTGTGGAGAGGGATTTTTGGTTTCTTTCAAGGAGCTTAGGAGGGCTGTCAGCTACACATCTAAGTTAAAGAAATCTCTCCCATACTTTGAACCAAAAGGGCTCCACACAATGCAAGAGCCATAGCATGTATAAGGGCTGTGAGCTGTAGAGGGCCAGGCTCCGGCTGATAAATTGCCCTGTGAAATCCTCACTGACGAATCAAGATGAGAAAGACAACTGGCAGCCATTTCCTCATGTCCAGAGAAGCTTCCTACTTATGGAAATCAATCTTATTGTAGCCTACTCTGACCTCTACAAAGCACATTGCTTTCCATGCCACGCCAGCCAGAGGCTATGCCGGGATTTCCGCATAAGCCACCAGAAGCTGCGACTTGGTGGCTCTTCCCTGCTGGCCTGGTGGAGATGCTTGTTGGTGGCTGCCAAATGCTCCCATCACCATCAGCACCTGCTCAGGGGGTATTTAGTGACGTTGCTGGGCTGGCCACAACAGGTATTTCCCTGACTGTGAACCCACTGGTCCCCAGGCTCTATGCTGATGAGATGTAGGGACATGACCCTGTTTCCCTGACATTTCCCAGGGCCCACGATGCAGGATTGCAGGAGCAGCATCCTGCTGCCCTGGCCCCAGGTTACACTAACTGAGCAGTACATGGAAAAGTACAGGGCACGACAGGAGAAACTACTGAACATACAGAAAGGTGTGGGAAGTTGACAGAAGTTACATACAGCGTTGTGGGGGACAGCTGGATCTCGCAGGGGTTACGGGGGAAGTTGTGCAAGAAAGAGCCAAACCCCACAGATACTTGCAGGGGAGCACTGGGGACTTTGGGAAACTACAATCTTGCAAGGCCAACAGTACCTAGGTGACCATATCAGTAATACCATATAAGGCTGAGATTGCTTATGTAACATTATCAGAATACCAAATTCAGGTACAGATGTGGCAAAACTGGGACCAACAGAGAAAGTAATTGGGAAGGTTGTTTATTTGGGAGGAGACCAGGGTGGAGAAAGAGGGGCACAAGGGTGGCAAAAAGGAGAACCAAGAAAGAGCAAAGGGGATAACAAAGCATGGAAATCACGTGATGGAGGCTGTCCGGGGTACCTGTCACCAGCCCTGCACTTGGGACAGGACCATAACCAAACCTGCTGCTCTGACCATACCCTGGGATCGGGGCCTGTGTCCATGGTCAGGAGGACCAGGACAGCAGTACGGCAGGCACTCACCCCGGCCAGACCGAGAGCCCCCAGACGGACGCACCAAGCATCCCAGCACCACTGTGTCAGCAGCCACCCACCACCACGTAACACAGACATCACTCGCTCCAGCCACCAGTTAATATGAACAAACATCACCCAACTCCACACACAATCTGCTGAGACAGTTACTCCTTCCTCTTTTTCTCCAATACACATTTGAACTGGCAGAAGCAAATTCGCATGAGCTCACAGACCTGTAGGAGTTTTCATAGTGGTGAGGATGCGCTAAAGTGAGATTTAACGTCCTGCAGGACCCTGTGAGACACCAGCAGGCTGTGGATGTGGTCCTCTCCCCAGTCAGGATGCCCAGCTCTCTGCATGCCCCAGTGTCCACATGATTTCCCAGTCCAGTGCTCCCCAGGGGCAGAGCAAGGAGCTGCTCAGGATCAGGCAGTGCTGCTGCCACATTTCCACTGGGAGACACATGCCATCAGGCTGGAAAGCAACAGGCTGCCTTTTCTCTGGGAAAGGGAGATGGAAAGACAGATATTTCTGCTTGGGTCAAAAGCTGCCCTTATAAAATGGCAGATAATTCCCTGTAGTGAAAATGGATTATCAAGAGACATAGAATAAATAAATAAATATGCCTGTCAGAGAAGGACAGAACATATGAGGCCACAGACAGGAGACACGCTAGTGATGCTGACACAGATTCTGCCCCATGAATGACAGTAAATCAGATGCTTTTGCTGCCATTGAAGCAGGTCAGACTTGGACCTTTGAAGTCTGATCCTACTGAACCTCTAAACCACGTCTCTTCAGAGCAGCTATGTCCTGTCCAAGTGCCAACTAGCAAAAAATGAAGCGCTCACTGGAAGGCTGAAGCAGAGCATTAAAGAATGAAAGAACGATCCCCCTCATTTTGATTCGTGCTGTATGAAACGTTATCACCTCTGCAGCCTGATAGCTGCAGGGATTTTTTTCTCCATCATGTCTTTTTTTTCCCTGCTATTTGCTTAAGCCCAAAAGCAGCAGCTTGCCCTTTGGCAGGTGTCAACCTGGTTTCATCTGTGGCCAAGACTTTATCGCTCACAAATGCTAAAACACAGTTTTTCTCAGGGAAAAGGCAACTCTGCAATCCGAGAATTTCTGTGTCCCTGTCCATTACTCACACAACATGGTCTTAATTGTTGAATCTGAATTCAACAGTATATTTTAAATAAGCTGTATCAACTTGATGCTATGCTGTGGTGAGCTAATCCTGGAAGGTTTGGCTTTATTGCCATTTACCAGAGGACCCAGTTCCCCTGCTCCCCTTCAGCCATCTATAGGACAGGGGAGAACAGCACTGAACATTGTCTCTTAATCTTAAATTGGTATTATATGGTGTTGCCCAAGAACACCCAAACACTCCTTTCAGCCAGAAAATGGAGGCCATTAAGCTCCTGTGTGTTAGGAGACCATCTATGTATGTGCACGTCCACACAGACACTGAGATACAGATGAACAAATTTTAAAATGTTTCAGGATTAAAATCATTTTCTGGATCTCATCTTCTGCATCCTTCCTGATTTATGCCAAAACTGAGAACCATCAAATTAGAGGTGAGCACAGGTGTTTGCAGCCAGTACGTCGAACCTCTTCCTACGTACAAATGAGCACATAGGCAGAGGAGCCCTGACAAAACACCATCCCCACGTGGCACCCCCAGGGAGCTGGCTGTAGTGAGGCAATAGGGCCAGAAGGTCCTGGTGTCCTGGGGTGGAGAGGGACCCACTGCCAGGCAGAGGTACGAAGGCTAGACCAACATGCCATTAGGCATGGAAGGATAGACTGAATACATAGCAGAAGCCAGATCTGTCAAAATAAAGTCGGAAGTATGAGGAAGAGAAAAAGGACTAGCTCTTTAGCCAGGAAACAACCAGTATAAGGTAGATAAATTGGAGGAGGTAAAGTAGGGGGGAAAACAGATGAGGTGTCTTTTCTCTGTGTGTTTGCAAAGGCCTAAATAAACAGCTTCTCAGTCCCTTCTTTCAGACACTTAGACATTACAGTCCATCCATATATCACTGTATCTTCAGAAACAACCTATTGCTTCCCTAGGAAAACTACAGTAAACACTAGAATTTAGAGGAAAAAGGGAAAGTGCAGGTCCAAAAGAGATTTCTCCTGCAGAAAAAAAGCATTTAAGTGATTCCCCTGCTCCTGACTCTGTTCCTGCCCTCCTGCAACAGTTCACTACCTTTCCAGACAGTAGTTGTTCCTGGGGTCATGATGTGATGCTGTGGACCTGTGAAATCATCTGGGTTAAAGGAAAAAAATCCTTCCCTCTATTTTTTTTTAATCCAGGTCACATCACAGTTTAGATCTTGTCTGAGGAGATAGATACAACAAGGGGCTGGAGAGAAATTAAGTATAACCTCCCCCAGTTATTATGGCACTTCACCTATCATTGCTATGTTCAAGCAGAGAAAAAGTTTTACAAGGAAACAGCTCCAGGATATTAAAGCAGAAATAAAGGAGAGAGGAGCTTCTTTCAGGAGAACAAAATGATGCTCACAGAAGCTGCCGATGCCATCTCTCCAGGCAATGTGGGAGGGAGAGAAAATAACTTGAGCTCAGTTTAAGATTAAAAAAAATAAAACCATCTATAGCGACACGGCACCTGGACTGTTTAGGGAGGGCTGGCAAACCATCACAGTGATCAAGTGTGCAGATCAGATTAGAAATAGGTGGAATGTTATTAAAAATGAGTTCGTTATCCACTGTATTTTATGGTGGAACAGCTGCTACAGAAACACCCCAAGCAGGTATGTCCTTCCCTTTGCTCCAGCAAACTAATGCTGCTCAGGCTTCTGCAGAAGGCTGAAGACCCAAACCTTGCTCTGAGAAACATTTCACATATAGGGGAATTTTTTATTTTGTATAGCAGTAGTAGTAAATAATCCAGTGCCTAGGCAGATGTTAAGGAACTTTGAGATATGAAGGTTATCTATCAGATTTATTTAAATCAGGTGTCTCCAAGACCCAGGTAGAGAGCAATCGCTTTATAAAAAAAAAAAAAAAAAAAAAAAAAGCAGCCTTCTTTGGTAACTGGAGCACTTTGCTACAGCAGCTTGGGCATAGCACTATAAACATTGCCTGAATACAGAAGTGAGCTGCATTGCCACAGCACAGGCCACACTGCAGCTTGCAGGTCTTCCCAGCTCTCTCAGCTCTAAGTGCAGAGGGGAAATGGTCACAGAGCCCAGGGCTTAAATGGGGCTTTGCAAAGGGCCTTGCAGGAGGGGCAGAGAGCCGGTTCCCCTAGATGGCACTGAACTGCTGGGCTCGCATTTCAGCAGTTATGCTTCCCCCCACCCAGCTGTTTTGAGATGACAAGCAGCACTGGTCAGGAAGCCGAGCATTTTGCTGAGGAGAAGGCTGCAGAAGCATTTCAACATTGTGCATGCAAAAATAACTCATTAACCACCAACACACTTTCAGTTGCAGTCTGCTGTGAGCTCACCTCGGTGCCCAGAGCGCAGGAGGGTGCCATTGCCCTCTGCCGATCGCAACCTGCCTGAGCTGGAGCACATCTGCAGCCAGGTTACCTCTCAATAGCTTCTGCCCCACTTCTTCACTTGAAGATCTTTCACAGGCTACCTTTTACTTTTAAAGTAGAGTAAGGGCTCGCAAGGAGAAACAATACCAGCCTATGTTCATGCCTGCGAGGACGGCTTTTAAATACAGCCTGGCTGTACAGGTAAGAAACCAGACCTCCCCGTGATCCTGCATCACCAACACAATTTGTGAGCTTACAGGTCGTTTCACCAGTCTCAGCTCCCTTGCAAAAGCAGCGGAGATATGAGGGCAGGGCAAAGCGATCAGGACTAATTCCACACCACATCCTCCCCCAACCGTCAGTAGGGACCCAGTGGGTGAAAGAAGCGACTGTAAGAGTTGTTTTGCAGAGAAAAAGAGGGACAGAAGTCCTCCCTCACTGGGGCATTAGCCATCACTTATTTGAGAGCCTTCTGAATGAGCCCCTTCCTTGAGGGAGGTGGTGGAGTGTAAATACAAGTAAGAACAGGTCTGTTTATTAAAGACAAAACCAACACAGCAAGAACCAAATTCATTTCATGGCCTTCCACCATACCTTGGCCTGTCATAATCAATTTTTGTCCTCCTCTACATGACTAGTATTTGGCGATAGGCCACTGGCAACATATAACCTATTGCAGGGGTATGCCTGAATGGGGGCCATGGCCTGAAGTGTGGTCCCAGATCACCATTATGTACAAGCAAGAGGCCTCACTGCTTTGATAAAGGCACCCCAGCGCTGCTTGAAGTGCTTCACGGACTACCTGCAGGACAGCAGCCAGCCAGAGGTCTGACTAAAGCTTCATTTGCTGAACCTTCAGACTAACGTTTCAGGCAGGACGCCAACGTTTGAGACCACGGGTACTTCCCTCACTTGTGTTCAAGCAGCGTAGATTAAATGGATAACACTGAAAGGCCACCTTGAGGTCGGTCCAAACAGGCCCCAAAGCACCGACCTTGCCTTTGAATGATGTTAATTGGAAGGCCTGTGTGACAGCCCATCAGGGAGGAAGAAGGCACAATGTGTCCAGGTCAGTCATTGATACACCGCATTGATAAATGACATCTCACCCAGTAGTGCTGACTTCCACAGAGAAACACTAGCTCAGACCCCAGTCCCTCCTCTAGCAAAACTGCTCCTTCAACAGCAAAGTATTTTTATAGAGTAGGAAACTGAGGCACAGAGATGAGAAGCCTCAGGCTCAGACAGCAAGCACACATTTCCCCTCTCCCACACATCATTTCCCTACATATTTACAGTCAGCACAGCCTCCAATACACCACATCTGTGTCAGCAAAATGTCAGTCATGGTACCTGCCTTGGGTGCAGTCCCCTGTGCAGGGTCAAGCTGATGCTCTGAGAAACCACATTGCAACCCGGTGAACACAGGTGCCTTTCCAAAATGTGTGCACAAGCCCTGGTAACAGGGTTGACATTAGTACTGGCTCCATTCAGGAGCTCCTCTTTAGTGAGAAAACCCTTGCACATCTGTGGAAATCGTCTTACCACAAGAAGAGTCGATTTTTTTTTTTTACAAGTAGACACATGCACACTGCTCCCCACGTACACTATATAACAACCTGGCCCTGACATGCTGGTGCAGACAGGACCTCGGACTTGGCAGCAGGGCCCAGAGGAAAAAGGACGTGCAGAATCAGTGGCTGCGGCTGAACACAACCATGTTTTGTAACCTGTGCTGCAATGATGCATGCGTTTCTGCTTGCTGTCAAAACAGCACACACTGCATTAAGGCACTGAGCATCAGGCAAAACATGGAACAAGCATTTAGTCCTTCCCAGAGATGCCAAGCATCTGACCCAAAAGGTGCAAGTTACTAGTATTTTAGTATCCATTTCCTCTGCTGATATAGCTCTGCAGTACATTGCAGTGTTATCAACGCATGCTACTCCCTTCTACCACTGCTCACCAGAATTTAAGAAAGGAATTGGCAAATTAAACAATCCACCCTATATTTGATGTGCCTTTTCAAGCTCTATTTCCTATTCTAATTCAGTTAGATAATGCAAGGCTCGTTTTACATATAATAGTACTGCACTCCAACCAATCTCTGCAAAACCTGTTCCAACATAAAAACCTGTGTAAATACGAAGTTAAGTGGACAACCAAAATTTATAGCAGTAGAGGGGGCCGAGCCTGCCAGGGCCTTGGGGGAGCATTGGGCGTCCCTCCTACCGCGCCACTGTCGCAGAGCTGGGTCCCCACTGCCCCAGGCAGGGAGACACCAAGGTGCCCTGGCAGCAGGCACAGCTGGGCCTGCACCATGTCTGAGCAGGGAACAGTCATACAAGCCCAGCACTCAGGACATCAGGAACTGGTGCCTATGCTGCAGACACATTAGAGAGGCTAAGGGAGGAAGGGCAGTTTGGCACAGAGGCACAACAAGGCCTGAGCCCCAAACCATTTTCTTGGGCAACAGTGGATAAATTGCTGAGCCTAGTTAACCCTGTAAATGTGTCCCAAACTGTTCTGACACACAGGGATACTCACCTGTATGTTGACAGCACGTCAGTCCACAGGGAGTCTGCTGTCCTCCCTGCATGGGGACAGCAGCATGCTGCAGCAGCAAAGAGCAGGTGGTGGGGGAAACTCTGCTTTTGCACTGCCCTGAACATTGACCTGGGGACAGAGCCAATCTCCTCCTGCAGCAGCAATAGAGATCCGTTGTAAACAGTCACTAGGGCGAGCCAAATACCAGACATTTCCTTTCACCCGCTTGTTTTTCATCAACACCAGTAACGTGGAGCATAAGTAGCTTTATAGTCCTTCTGCTGGCTCTGGAGAATTTATCTACTTGTCATGAAACAGGGTAAGTCATTATCTGGCTATGCAGCTGTAACACTTTATCCTTTAAACTAAGCCAAATACTGTATTTGAACTGGTTGTCCACCAAATAGCCAGAAAAATCACTTCATTAGCGGATAAAACAGATGTACAATGCTCACAGCATTACTCCAATTCAAAGCCCAGGAAGAATAATTACATAACCCATCCAGAACATAGAGGGATTACAAGTAGCCACAATCAAGTTTTTCAAGTTGGAATTTGGCCTGGACATTAGGCAAAGTTCACATCTCTGCAATTCAAACAAGAAATGCAGCAGGACCTCACAGGTGAAACCTAATCACCCTTTTGCCATCTTACCCCAAAGCTGACTTCACCTTTATCACAGTCTTTCTCCACAGCATGCCCAGGTATTAACAACACTTGATTTTCCTTCCCAGCCAAGGCAGAGCAAAGCCTCCCGCACCACTTCCCGTTGCTGCTGAATCACACATCTCCCTTCCAAGAACACATCCAGCCTGATTCAGCGCTGATTCAACTCCTCTTAGTCACAGTTCATTTACTAAATGCATTTCAAATTGTTATCCTCCTTGGGTTAACTGGAGTTGGAGCAGAGCCAGCTCTAACATGTTAGCAGTCACAAAGCATCCTCAGATTGCAGTGCCTACTTCATAGGACATGCAGGCCTTGGGTTAACAGCAAAGATGATGCAGGACAGAGTTGCTAAAACAACACCTATTTAAACCAATTTGCAAGGCTAGCACTCCACCTGGCCAAGGGTGAGGAGGAGGATTCAGTGTGTGTCTGTGACAACTCACAGGCACTTCTCTTCCCCCATCAATCAAGGCACTGGCCTGAATATCAGAGCTGCTATTGCCAGCAAACTGCTACCCAGGTCCAGTGGAGAAAACACTAACCAGGTGGGAGAGCTCTTTTCACCCCTACAGTAACCAGTTATCCTAAACCTACCCAGTCAGAGATGCACCCCCCAGCACACGAGAGATGGGATGTGGAGGGCTCTGTGTCAGCAAGATTCACTTCTAGATGATCTCTGTTAAATCTCATCTAATCCAGTAAGATGTGCGTAGCACACATTTGCTGCAGAGGTCCCTATGGTATCAGCAACATGTTGCTCAGGCAGTCGTTGCAACTGTAAAACTAGCCCTGGCCTTGGCGAGGAAACACTGTTAGGTACACAGAACCAGAGACGAACCACAGATGGCAGCTCTGTTTCAGGGAGATCTTCACCAGCGCCACCAGCAGCATAGGATGAACAAAGGGAGTTTCTGGCTCAAAACTTTTGGCTGGCATAAACCAAGGGCTCTCAATGCTTTTACCAGAGAGAACCCACCAAAACCCTTTAGGTGTCGAGCACCTCCCATTTGCATGTGTTTTGAGTACGTTTGCGACTGATTGGCAGGAGCAAGGGCTTCCCTTCTCCCTCAGGGCAGGAGCAAGGCCTGTACAGAGCTGGTCAGCCAGAGGAAGGGGAAATGAAAGTACCAAACAGATGGAGTCAGAAGACAGAGCCCACTCCCCACACTGACCTCTGCGTTACCCTGTCCCAGCCACCACATCTCAGCCATTGCTTGGCTGCTCCGAAGGGCGTGAAGCACCTTCCTGCAGACCGCCAGCCCTTCCTGACAGCCTGCAGAAGGAAGGAAAGAAGGACACAGTAGACATTTCACTAAATAAGCACAACGCACATCCCCACTTGCATTTTTACTGTGCCTGCTCTAGGCAACTGCTATCAGCAGCAGTCTCCTCCTGTCCCTCAGGAGGTGCAAGCCTTGGCAAACGAAGGCCACAGCATAGAGTCCTCCCTCCAACGACCAGAGCCGTCCCTAAACTCAAATGCAACACCTGGGAGCGGGGAAGGGAACTGGACCTCAGCCTGTGTGCTGAGGAGGCCTCTGCGGAGAGAAGTCAGAGCCTCCATCCCGAGCTCCCACCCCTGTAAGTCAGGCAGTATTCTCAGAAGCCCAGGGAAGGGCCACAGGAGGCAAAGCAAGGGGGAGCTCAGGAGCAAACCTAAAGGAAAAGTCCCAGTCATTTTGGAAAGGAGGAGAGAAAAGGAAGGAAGAAACAAACAACGCAACATGCTCTGTTCTTGATCTCTGCGTTGCTTCTCTCTGGCTTAAAACATCCACACTGGCAATAGGACCCTCCTGACCAAAGCCTGGGACAAGGCATTCGTCCTCCTGCTCTAGACTTTGCCCTGCAGTTCTTATTGGCGGAACAGCCCCAAGAGTTTTAATCACAAAATCACAGTTTCAAGACACAGGAAAATCTCATAGCAGCTTTCTCACATCAGACAATATATTGGATTACATATGTACAACATTTCCTGAACAGTATCCATTTAAGAGATATACTGCTCTACTGCAGATACATAAAAAATGAACTCTCGAAGAAAGGTCAAACCATTATTCCTCTAACAAGAAAAGAAAAGACTCCTCAAATTTAAATTCAATAGATGCAAAGACTTGACACTTACTCACCTGAACAGAGCAACTTCTGCCTCCTGGGTCCCAGGGGGAGCAGAGCTGCCTGCATTTCAGCTAGCGCAGGCCAAACCTGCAACTGCAACTGAGCAAACCTGCAACTGCAAGAGAGCACTCATTCCACGCAGCCGCTAGGTAGTGCTGATAGATTGCAGCATCTTATCACAAGCCTCATATTTGAGATTTTAATTAAATTCCCACATTTACATTCAAGGTATGGTTCAAGAAACCTCAGTTCTCATTTTAAAACAAAAACACAAACATGCAGCCTTCTTATAAGGAAAATAAAACAAGATACAGGAGCAGCACAGAAGCCAAAATCCAGCAGCTTAGCAGAAAAATCCTAAGCCATGTTTAAGCAAACAAAAACAAAATTTAAAACCATTCTGACAACTTTTCATACAATTGAACCCTTGAAATACACAAAACCAGTTGCTGGAGTTTTCACCCCAGAAGAGCTGATAGAGAACAGCTGGCTATCCGCAGCATTCAGACAAAATGGATTTGCCTCCCTGAGAGCCACCAACAAGTTCAGCAACTTGCCCCCACTTCTGAGACTATGAGGAGACACAAAGGTTACTTCTGAAACCACCACAAAACAAAGAAAAAAAGTCAGTAACAACTGTGCACCTACCTTGCACCAGTTCTTGTGAGAGAAGCTGAAGAAGCACTGCAGCCTCCAGCACCTGGAGCTCATAAAACCTCACCCTACCAGGTGCAGAAATGTTACTTAAAGGAGCCTCCAAAAAAGATGTTGTGAACTGAGAAAAGATTTTTTAAAAAAATTTTGCATATCAAGTTAGAATCTGTAACAGCAAAATACCTAGTGAAAGAAAGAAAATGGTACTCACGCTATTTCCCTGTCCATGTGTTGCTTAATTTTACCCATTTAAGCGAAGCATTTGAATTTGTATGACCTGAGTTCACTAGCCTGTGAGCTTTGTGAGTACAAGAGAGAAGACAAGCAACTCCAGAAATGCTGAAAGCAATAAGCCCAGTGGGATAGAAGAGCTAGAAAGTTTTCAAGGGATCTTAAATTAGGAATACTATGTTTTTCTGCACTGGAAGCCAACAATAGCCCACAGTTGCTTCCTTAGGGAGATTCAATAAAAAAAAATCAAGCTTTGCCATTGAGCATGGAGGCACCAAGTTTAGCACCCAGAAACATATACAAAAACAGTAGTTACAAGCAATTGTAAAAACTGTTACAAGCCCAGTGAGAGGGCACCATCCTGCTAAGGGGAAGTAGAAAAGCAGGGAGAGATGCTATTTAGAGTTTATAAACTCACAGTGCTGAGGAGGTGCAGGTTTTTGCAGCCAAATGGCTTCCCTGTGAGGCTGGAGTACAAAACCGCCTACAGGAGAACTGGCTGCCCAAAAACATTCACTCATCTCAGCACAAGTTGAAGGACATGGACTATTTTGGGGTATTCCCTTTCAGCCTCTTGTAGGCCTGGCGGAGTTATTTGGCTGTCACAAGTATCAAATACTGCAGAGAAGTCAATAGCACTGATCACTGGGGTGCTTTTGGCTATTGCCCGGGGAGCTGGCAGGGCAAGCACCGTCTGGACTGGGCTCTGCATGGACAGGAAGAGATGTAAAGGCTGGCACTGAAAACGCTTGCTTCTCAATTAGTCCTTTTAGTTAGAGGCTATGCAGAGGTATTAAAGTAACTTCTATAGCACTGAATGCCAACTTGCATATTTAGGAGGGGCAGAAAATCTCTTTCACCAAAGGGAGTCCTTCTGAAAGACTCAGGTGTGCTTATAAAGCAACTTTTAACCATCTTTCCCTGTTCCAATGCCCACTTTGCCCAGCTGCTCTGGATATGCTGCCAACAGCAGCTGAAATGCAGACAAACCGGGTCTAATAGCCCCATCTACTGGGGTCTTGGAAACAATCTAAGAAGCTTTTTACAGCTGTGCAACCCATATGCAAGAATCGACCTGAAACCTTCTAGATGGGAATGATGCACAGGTGTTTTCCTGCTCCCAGAAAGCCATTATTGTTAACATAGCTATGTTTGACATTAATGAAAAGGGGCTAAGGTCCCTAGTTCAGATGCAAAAGGCAAATACCCAAATTACCTCCTTCACCCTCAGCATTGCCTTTGCTCTAGAAGTAAGGTGACAAACAGCCCTTGGTACCAAGACCAGCATTCTTAAATTCAGCATTACAAGTGAGAAAGGAAGCCTCGGATCAGATTTCTTGGGCTGTACTGCCTCACGCTGGGGTTTCTAGCCACAGCACAGGAATGAGCAGTGTCAGTGTGCTTTGTTATGACAAAAGCTCATACTAGTCTCTGACACAACTTACAGAAGTCAGACCTTAAAGAATTGGCACAGCAGGAGTCTGAATGTCAGTTGATGAATCCTGCAGTCCCTAAATGCATTAGGCACAGAAACATCTTCTTTGGTTGTATCACATGCCATTGTGATATCTTTTGAAGACCAAAGTGTAGTGTGCTAGGAAGAAGAGGAAGGACAGAGGCAAACCATAATTACTAATCCTATTTATTATTACATTCTTTTATGTCTGAGATGCATCTGTGCTGTGGACTTTGGAACTGTGAGTAGATAAATGAGAATACTCTAAGGCCAAGGAAGGGCTTTATCTGAGCCTCTTCTGAGGCGAGGACACTCCAGGCACAGAAATGGGTTGTTTCAAGGTTTCCCCTCCTTGTAAAAGGCCTCAGCTCAGGCCTGAGGCATAGGGACAGCTAGGCTTTACCCCATCTACAGAGGAGAGCTTAGGGTTTGTGTAAGGAAAATAAAAAGCATAATTCTTTATTTAAGGTATTGCGGGGTTCTGTGAAATGTGAAGCAGGACAGAGCTAAAAAACCTGTGGCTTAGGTGTTGAAAAAGTGTGGGACTGAGGCAAAGCAGAAGGTCTGTGTAATGCCTACAGATTACAAAGGAGACAATGAAAAATACAGGAGTCTTCAGGCCTTAGACTCCCTGTATTTCAGAATTTTAGTGCGAACCTTGCCCTCAGCCCAGCATTAGATTCAGGGTACTTACACTTGACAGTTCCTGAAAAGAAAAGGCACAACTGGACAGTCTTGATGCCAGAGAGCAAGTTTCCTCTGGGCATAGTTCAGACCCTACCTCTGTGAACACTTTTCCTCAACTCTCGACCCAAACCAAAATGACGCAGATGAAGTAACACACCAAGGACATGAAATAAGGAAAAAAGGAACTTGAATATCCTTATGGCAGACCAGCTCTGAATAGTGCAACACTTCTTGCCATGCTGAGCTTCCTGCTTTTAATAACTCTAAATCTAAACCTAACCCTAGCCCTGACCCACACGATAAGGTAGGTAGGCATATAGTTGCTTTGAAACAACAAAAGAAGATATGGTGTCGCATGTATCAGTCCTCAACATCCAACTCTCACACAATATGCCCCGATCCCTCCTGTTCTGAATTCCCCACTGTTCAAAATGCTGACACATACACTAAGGCTGGTAGGCGTACAATCCTTTAAAAAGGATTAAAAGATCCATTAAAAAGGCTTTAAAAGCAGGGTTAGACCTTATTTCAAAAGACACATAGAATGTCCTTTAGAGGATTTATCCTATTTATACTTGAATGGTACTGGTAAAACCAGTAATCTTATAGCCCAATTGCCAGTGGAATAAACATTGACAGAAATGTTTAGGACTCTCTTGCTGGAACAGACACACCATGCTTTATGAACAGTATATAAACTGAAGTTTTAAGCAGCAAAATAGGAAAGAGAATCTTTCAGCTTTAGGGAGAATTAAACCAGAAAACTATCTTTAGCATTATTTAGTTTTGTTCATCAGTGACAACTGAATGTATAAAAATAATTTGAATAAATTAATAACAAATACAGGCTAGACATTATAGGCAGTAGAAAAATGATACGGAGTACTCTTAAAATTAGGAGTATTCAAAGATCAGAGTAATACAAACAGCTACAGAAATCAGAGGGTCTCAAGAGGCAACTTGTTCAGCAAATCACAGTCATGGATGGGAGAAGTTACAGCAAGACTATGCCCAAACCCAAGGTGTTCATCACAGCCTGCCTCTACACAGGGCTGATAACAAATTATGTTCTTTATTCCTATTGTTACACATGGGAATGAGTACCTCTATCTGTCGTAAAAACTTGATGTATATGAGGTTTACACAAACTCAGAGAGTTTGTGGAATATCTCTGAGCTGCAAGGACTGGGCTTGAAACTGGTAGTGCCAAGCATTTCCTGGAGAGAAGAAATTCTGCCTGAAAAGTGCAGTTCCCACAAAATTTGGGAAGCTACAGGGCAGTGGGGAGATGACCCAGCGATTCCCTGGTTCCGTAATGATAATAAGGCAAATCAGAAGTTTCTTCCTTCTCTGATAGGGTGTGTCTATTGAAGACCAAGTTCATTAACTGTCCTAAGAAGGTTCAAGATATAGAGCTTTGATGAGAGTTGACACCTCTGACTTTAGTGTGTGTTTTATTTCATGTAAAGTCTCTCTGTACCAGGATTCTATTAACCTGAAAAAGAAAAAAGTCACATAAAACCACAAGACCCACTCCATGCAGGTGCTCCTGGCTGGAAAGAAAGGCTCTCAAGAGGAGCAGTGAGTTCTTCCACCTCACACACCTCACACAACTCATTTTCCTTCATATACGTACATATATGCTGCCTACCTACTTTAATATGCTAGTGTCCAGAAGTCCACTCCTTGCCATACTCGTAAAAGATGGCATCAATCTCATCTTACAACCATTTCACTGTTTCACAAAACAACACAGTCTGGATTTAAGTAAACAGAGCCAAATCCCTTCAACTTTGCGTAAAGCCCTGTTTGCTTTCCATAAAAGGAAAGTCGTGATGTAATCCTACAACATTCCTGGAATACTAAAAATATCATCAGGTAAAAGAAACGACTGGAGAAGAAAACAAACATCTCTGGGTGAGGGTGTAGAAATTAGGAAGGGAATTAGAAAGCGTATGGGGATGAGAGATTCATGGATGACATAGTAGCATATTGTCAAGAAGGACTCTACAACACCTCAGTTCTCCAGAGAGATTTTGTCATACTCAGAAACATCAGCTAGTTCCTATTGAGACCAAATCTCAAGAGGAAGGCTATCCTAAGAAGTATTTTTAGACCAGTCCAACCAATTCAAACCAAATGCAGAGAGAAGGTCATGAAGAAAGGAAGCACTGCCAGGCCCCCAAGAGAAAGAGATATCATCTTCACTACATGGAGACCTTGGGCTAAGCCAACTTTGGTTAAATCAGCTCAGTCCACAAGAATATGGTTACAAGTACTCTGCTGTCCTTTTTCAACATCTACACCAGCATCACGTTGGCCAAAAACAATTGCAATTACAAACAAGCTATCCTCTCCATGATTTGTTCCCGGCTCCTCTTCCTATCCATTTGCACTGCATCAACGTATCATATACACAAGATATTTGTCACAGGTGAAGCTCTAGCAGAGGTAGGATCTCCTGTCTCCATGTCCAGTTTATTAACCATTAGAGAAGCAGAACAGAGTGCTTAAAGCTTCTAGATACAGTTTTTAAAATTCCCTTGGATCTAATAAGCCTCAATCATTTTTTCTAGCCACCTTCCTCCCACACATGTTTTTCCAGCTCCAAATCCAGTACTGCAAAGGTAATTTGGCTATTGGCTGTTAAAGTGACTACCGCTTTGGGTGGTGACACTTTTCAGCTGTAGGGAATGGGGTACAGAATCACTTAACTCAAGTTTGTGTCCTGACCCCTCCAAGGAGCAGACTATCTAATTTTCTTTTCAGGAATAAATTCCTTCTCACCTGTTCTTCTTTGTATTAACGGATTAAGAACCTACAGCCAATTTTTATAGCAATAGGTATTTTTCAGTAAACTAAAAATTTGCATAGAGGGGGGAAAAGAAAAGAATATAACAGAGGTCAAATCCACTTTACTATACTGCGTGGAATGTACAAGGTAGTAATCACTAGCTGTTGGAAGCCTGAAATGCATCCTATAATCAATATCTTCAATGAAACTGCTGTCAGTACATTCAACTCCACGATCAGCCTGGCCTGTATTTTAAGAAAACATGTCAGTGCACTCTAACATGTCAGCTTGGTAGCAAAGATGATGCTGATGAGTGGCATTCAACTTGTGTCCGGGTTGGACTAGATGATCTCCAAAGGTCCCTTCCAATCTCGGTCACTGTGTGATTCAACCATTCTGTGAAAGGAATAGAGGAGACTGAGATTCTGGATTTCAAAACCTTTCTGTGCTCAGTTTTGAGCAGAGATAGTTGCTGAAACTAATCCTAGTAGAAGACACTGAGCACAAGACCTCTGGGTTGCCTCAGACCCTCATGGGGACACTGATCCACTTTGCACAGTCTGGATGTCCTCAATGGAGACACAGAGCAGGAACAAGGAGGACTCTGCCCCCTGAGCATGCAGGGGAGACCTGGGGATGCCAGGTTCTGCTTTTCAATAGAGATTTACTGTGTCCCTCTTTGCTACTCTTCATTCAACTGCCCGATGGCCAGGCTTCAGGCAGGCAGGAGACAGATTCAAGTCCCTGCTCTGCCACAAGTGCATAAGGATTTGAACCCAGCAGATGAGACAGGGACTGGCAACATTTCTGACACTTTGGACAAAATAATATTGTCCTGAGCTGAATGTCTGCCTCCAAGAGTGGGAACCCAGATCTTGCCTCCTTCTAACTTACCATTTCCTACTCACCACCTGTGGCAAGCACTCAGCACATGTGAAGAGACCTGCTTGTGGACACCCCCTTTCAAGCCCCCCGTTCGGCTAACCTAAAATGGCCATCCTCCACCATTACCCACAGATGGGCACGGCAGGTATCACTGTGCTGAGGAAAACCTCCCAGAATCCCCAGTGCCGACAGAGGCTATAAAAGGCCTCTTCGTGCTCTGACGTTTCGAGGTCTTTGCTGGACTCATTATGAGCACAAAACTCCTGACCAGGCTGAGGAAAGTGGGGGATATCCCACTGGAATCAGGGTCAAGGCAAGGTAACAGGGAGCCAAAAATAGGAGGAAAGTAAATACCTTACAGTTATGTATTAGAGCACTACAACAGTATTAGTGCTCATGGTTGTTTTTTAGTTTGTGCGTGTTAAATAAACTTCATCGTTTGGCTCAGAGTCACATTCACTGAGGATCCCTTTAAACTCACATAAAACACAGTTCTTCGGGTGACAACACGCTGACCTTGTGTGAATCCCAGGCTCAGGCCCTCAACTCTCCCAGCATGCTGCAAAGAGGCCTGGGCACCTATGTCAGGAGTAGGCATGCTGAAAAGGTAGGAGGGCCCTGCAATGCTATGTTTCAGTCTGCTTCACAGACCTTCAGGGAAACAGTAGTAGCCCAAAAGAACTTGTCTGCAAGCCCTTGTTGATTGGTGAGTAGTTTCACCCATATGGCATTTCTTGTGGCTAACATCCCCAGGCATGGTGTCAGTTTGGGAAAGGGGAGGAAGGGCAGAGAAGCGCAGTTGTTGTGGGGCTGGGATACACGTGCCAAAGCTAGAATAGGGGCCCAGAACAACTTCTTTGTGAGCTTTTCTTGGTGGTGGAGCCATTTAATCAGAGTGGCAATCTTTGTGTGAATCTGTTAGTAGGCACGGTGACAGTATGGGAAACAGGAGGAAGTGCAGAGGAACAGCTGTGGTGGTGAAACAGGCATGCCAAGGCAACAGTAGGGGCCCAAGCAACTTTTCTGTGAGCACCTGTTGGTGGGTGAGCTGTTTTGCCTGTATAGCATTTCTTGTGCAAACCTGCTAATAGGAGCTTGGTGCCCGTTATGGAAGGAGGAGGAAGCGCAGAGGGGCAGCTATTGTGGGACTGGAATAGGCATGCCAAGGCAACAGTAAGGGCCCAGGAGAACTTGTCTGCAAGCATTTGTCAGTGGGTGCGCCATTTAATCAGCATGACACTTCTTTTTTGAATCCCTTATTAGACATGGTGTCGGTTTTGGAAGGGGGAAGAAGCACAGAGGGGCAGCTGGAGCAGAGATGGAACAGGCATGTCAAAACAACCATAGGGGCTGAAGAGAGCACTCGTTGACTGGTGAGATGTTTCACCCATATAACATTTCTCATGGCTAACCCCATGCAGCAGTACAGGCTGGGGACTGACCTGCTGGGAAGCGGCTCTGCAGAGGAGGTCCTGGGAGTCCTGGTAGACAATTTGACCATAAGCCGGCAACGCATCCTGGTGGCAAAGAAGGCCAACAGTATCCTGGGCTGCAGTGGGCAGAGTTTTGCCAGCAGAGCAAGGGAGGTGATCCTTCCCCTCTGCTCAGCCCTGGTGAGACCACATCTGGAGTGCTGGGTCCAGTGCTGGGCTCCCCAGTACAAGAGAGACACGGGGCTCCTGAAGCAAGTCCAGAAAAGGCCATGAAGATGGTTAAGGAGCTGGAACACCTGTCAGCACCTGTCATATGAAGAGAGGCTGAGAGAACTGGGATTGTTTAGGCTGCAGAAGAGAAGGCTCAGGGGGGATCTTTTCAATGTGTATGAATACCTGAAGGGAGGCAGTAAAGACAACAGAGCTAGACTCTTCTCAGGGGTGCCCAGTGACAGGACAAGAGGCACTGGGCACAACCTGAAACACAGGAAGGTCCATTTGAATGTGGGAAAACACATTTTTACTGTGAGGGTGACTGAGCATCGGACCAGGTTGCTCAGAGAGGTTGTGGATTCTCCCTCCTGGCAGATATTCCAAAGCCATCTAGACACAGTCCTGGACAACCTGCTCTAGGTGACCCTGCTTGAGCAGGGGGGTTGTATGAGATGAACTCCAGAGTGGTCTTCCAACCTCAACCATCCTCTGATTATGTGCTCCACTGAGCAGTGGGCTCATTTTCCTTAGGTTTTCTTCTGCTCTACCTGAGCTTCTGCTTTCCAGGCTGCCTCCCTAAGTGCTTGGGCAGTATCTCCATATTGTTCTTAAGTAGCCCACTCTTGCTTCCCCCCCCCCCCCCCCCCCCCCGTGTTCTTTTCCATGTCAAGCTCAGTCAGGATTTCTGTCAGCACAAATTTCTGATTTCTCCTGATGGTTTCTCATGCTGCATGCATTTATGTGCAGGTACTCCACATGGGCTCCCAGCTGTACTGCTGTCACAGGGGAAGTGCAACAGCCTCCACCATCATGCCATTCCCTAGACAGTTTCTCACTGCACCCTTTGCCTTCCCTTCTTTTTAGGTTATGACAACCTTTCCCCAATCCACTTGTTTAAAGCCTTTCCAACTAGCTTAGCAAGCCTGTTGGCAAAGCTATTCTTGCCCCTCTGTCAGATGAGTCCTGTCCGCATCCGGTAGTCCTTGTTTCTCAAATAAGGCCCCATGATCATAAAAGCTTGTGCTGCTTAAAAGGCAGTGCCTGCAGCACCAGCTCTGCAGCCAGGTGTTGACCTGCTGGATGAATTCACACCTGCCTGAGCCTTTCCCCCTCACTGGCAGGATGGAGGAGAGCACCTGGGCACTCAGGGCCTTCACCCTTGCTCCCAAAGCTCTACAGTCCCTCCTAACACAGTTGAGGTCTCACCCGGCAGTATCCCCACTGCCCACATTGAGAAGTGTCATGGGTTGGACAAGTCTCAGTAGTTTCTTTGCAACATCCCAGATCTGGGGTCCCAGCAAGCATCAAGCCTCTCAAGATATCAGGTCAGCAGACAGGCATTTCCCTCCCCTCCCTCCTGGGGGGGGGGGGGGGGGAGGAAGGGCTACCTTTTTCCTTTTTCTTTTGCCTTTGCCTGCAGAAACCTGGTTCAGGCTTAGGTGAAAGCAATGCCTCCCTTGGAGCTTGTTCTTTTTCACCTGTTCCCAGAGTACTGTACCTGTTTTTGTAATGGCAGATCTGCAGGTGGAACAGGAGCTTTCCTCTTGCTGCCAGAAATCACAAGTTTCCAGCTTTCCCCATCATGAGAGTCTCCATTCACTGTTCTTTTGGGCATCATCTTTAGCCATCCTTTCTTCTTTGCACCACAGCACTTAGCACACACAGCACCCCCCCCCCGCCCCAAACCTGACTGCTGCACTCACCTGGCAAATCCCTGCTTCCTGCTCTCTGCTCCATCAGCTGCATAGCCAGGTCCTTGCAGCCACATTTACCCAGAGGACTGTACAGCACTCCTTTAGCTTTGCCTGGGAAGCATTTGACCAGCAGCTCAGTCAGCTCATGGCTTGTAGTAATACCTTCCAAGGAAGCCTGTGGGATGTTAAATCCCGCAGATAAAACTTGCGTTCTTCAGCTTCTCCTTGAGCTCGTCCAGCGCTTCCTTTATGTCCAGGCGCTCAGCCATCACTTCCCACATGATGAGCAACTGTGAAAGCAACTCTTAGGTACAGTGAATCAGTGAAACGCACTGAGCTGTCCCATCTCAGGCAGGGCAGGGGAAACTCTGGGCCAACACCCACACACATACCCACAACCCACACTCCAGTCTTTACCTTCCCACTGCCCCACCTGCACACCCCTGCTGCTGTGCCTCTACTTGTCTGTGCTGAGATTCCCCCAGCTCAGCACTTGTCTCCCCACCATCTCTCTTGGGTTCCATGCCATGCTGGGGAACATAGCACTCCCACACTTGGCTTCTGTTGCTGCAGCCAAGGCTGTCACTGGTTATCACATCCCCCAGCCAGTTCTTCCTGGTGAGGAGCAGATCCAGGATGATCTGTGTTAGGAAGTCACTCCAACATGCTTCAGAAATCTGTTGGACTGCTTGCATCCTGCTTTGTTCCTCTTTCAGCAGAGATGAGGGAGGTTGAAAATCTCACATAAGAACCAGCGTCTCTTATTTGCAGACTTCTTTCAGATGCTTAAAGAGGATTTTGTCCCCTTCCTTACCCTGATCAAGTGGTAACATATTACCACTACAGTGTCACTCTTACTGACCCCTCCTCTGATCCCACCCATCAGGTCCTGGCCAGCCTGTCACTCACTCCACAGAAGAGGTCTATAGTTTCAAGCTTCTTCATGAAAAGGGCAACCCTCCCTCATCTTCTTCCCTGCTTGTCTCTCCTAAAGAGCTTGTCTTCATCCACTCACATAAGCGCTCTCACCCCATCTCAGCTATTCCAACACCACCATAGTTCTGCAGCCACATGCTCTTTTCCCAGGCTGCATGCATTTGTGCACAGGCACTTAGGATTGGGCCCCTTTTGACTTGTTTCATCCCTCTCCTGACCACTGCTCCACCACTTAACTGCAAACTGTTATTGTGATCCCACGATGAACCTAGTTTAAAGCCTTCCTCACCAGGTTGGCAAACCCCTTAACAAAGACACTTTTACCCCCACTTTGTCAAAAAAAATCCTCTCACTAGAGGTCCCTGATCTTCAAGGACAGCCCTGTGACCATAGAACCCAAAGCAATCCTGTAGAAAATTCTCACATGAAAAGTCACATTGCAGTAACACACCAGAAATATTTCAGTAACATAATCAGCTGCAGCTATCAGTGATATAAAAATAGCACCATCACCTTCACAGGAGCCGTCAGATGATGGTATAAAGTATAACCATGGAACATATATCATGAAGGAGGTTACAGAATAGATAAAGAAAAGGGGCACAGTGAAACAGTAAGTGACAATACAGTACAGAGGAGTAAGCCTGTGCTCTTGAGTTTGCAAACTCTTAATGTGAAAGGGTAAGAGACCATCAGGAGGCAAATAATTTGGGGTAATGATGGAGAGATTCTTAAGAGTTGGGGAGCAAGTCAGTAGCTACTGTACAGCCTACCCCTGATCCAGCTAAGGCATAGCAACACCCACCAGGAATCCACAGATGAGCAGGCTCTCACCTCACCTTGCAGTCCCAACAGACCTCAGGTGGGCAGGAAGGAGCATCCTAGTACTATGTCCTTGAAAGTAAAGAAAGCAAATGATGTGCCAGAAAGGGACATCCAGAGAACATAATTTACAAACAAAATAGGAAGGACCCTTTAAAGTCACCATACAGATAAGCCCTCTTTCTTCTAAAATTGAGGGCCAAGCTGTAGTACAGTGGGTACATGCATCTGAGCTAAAACCCCTCAATTACTAATGATACTTTAGTTATCTTGCACCCAATAGATGTAATAAAAAATGAGCAGCTTCCTTTGAACATACTAATGCCACAATATATGTAGCTTGCTTTACTTCAGGTTGTTTTCCAGGTTTACTTTACTATAATAGGCATATGCACTACAGCAAAACAATCTAATACTTTATGTTGACTGCCGTGGCTGTTACTGCTGTAACACAGCAGTATGTAAAAAGAGATACAATTTAAAGTATATCCTGTTTCTCTTGGCAAAGGGTGTACTTCCTATTATTGCTATTAGTCACAGCAACAATTTACTTACCTGCTTTTACTATTGAGGATAATTAACAGAAGAAATCAGTAATATTGCATTTTAAGATGCAAGAATGTTTCATCACCCATGGCCACTTCTAATTTCAAGGGCCCTTCATTCCACACTGTACATGGGCTGACTGTGACTCCAGCTTGGGCTACTGGAACATTCTCACTCTGGCTGCTCAGCAAACCAGTGACACCCAGGGTGACCATGAGGAAACATCCCATTTGGGGATTCTCCAAAATGGAACTTTAACCATCATATGCAACCTCCGAGGGTGTGCCCCCTGGTCCTCTCGGCAACACAGCAATGGCAAAAGGGTGTGGAGGCCGGGCCACCCCCACCACAGAGAAAACAGTGGGCCCCCTCTCCCCCATACTCACTGATGACACACATCCTCACTTTGGAAAGAGAGGAAGATCACTCACAGCATGGCTTTATATATAGCCTCTCTGCCAGCCAATCAAACAACATCATGTCACCAAAAAGGCAGAGCTAGGGCAAGACAGGAAATACAAACCTCAGCTCTCTGCTCAGGGGCCCAGCTGCAGCAGAGGCAGCACTTAAGGGAAAGCTACCCAGTGGGCAGGTGCAGCAAATCCCACTTTTTTGAAATTAGAGACTATTGCTGGCCAGAGCAGCCATTTCAAGCCCAGAAATGGCAGAGCACACGCAGGGTGGCACAAAGCACTGACTCCACAAACAGCACAAACTGATAAGCCTCCAGCTCCCACCCTTGGACAAGAATTATACTTCACACCACTCTGTATTCCAATTTTTTTTTAAATACACCAACAGGAAAAAAAGCAGTACCAAGTGGCACTCAGAAATGTACCAAACAGAATGTGTATTAAACCATCTTTATTTCTCTTCTCAGTACAGCAGCACTGAAGTTAAGACCACTCTGTGGCAGTCCCAACCCACTCAGTAGCCTGAGCAGTGGGAGCTGCTGACCAATCCTCTGTGGCAGGCTGGGCACTCCAGTCCTCTGCAATGACAGAACATAACCCTGAGTGCACGCCAATTCTTTCCACCCACTAGAACATGTTAGGCACACTGCAATCCTTGTCTATCCATACAAAAGTACCCATAAAAACTACCTAATAGATATCTCGTGCCCCCAAAATAGCCTATTTGTGACTTTCAAGAAACACTGAGCCAAGACAGGCACCTTATATCAAGCTGGCATGAAAAAGGTTTAATGCACAAAGACATTCCCAGAAGAATGAAGTGCCTGATGAATGCTATTCAATTCTCCCTCTTTTTATGAAAATGAGATTCATTGCCAGCATTGTTCACATCTCTGCAGCTAACTGGATACAAGAAAGACTTTTCATTTCTGCTCCCAAGATCCCAATTGCCCCACACATCCTTCCCCCTGCCCCAAACTGACCTGTGGGGAACTGCTGGATGGGCACAGATGGGACCTGCACTCCCTCAGACCAATCTGCAACCTCAGGCTGAGGAGGAGCAGTGAATTCAGGAGCTGGGGCCGTCCATTCAGTCTGGAACTCCTCCTTTGTAACCGCTTTCTCTGCTGCAGCCTGCTCCTCCTTCTCAATCTGCAAGGGAAGAGCATAGCTGAAGTCACTCAGAAACAGAACGCCCTGCACCATCACATGCCAGGCATAATGCACTGACTGCAGACAAGGCAATTAATTAACCACCATTCTAAGTGTAAAGTCTAATTATTATATTGGCAAAAAACTATCCTCCAGTGGCAGGCACACAACACGATGGGCAGGAGCACAGACAACAGTAGCTCACACAAGCACACTTCCACAGATCTCCTACCTCCTCAGGATCCCTGTAGAAGTACAAGTCAGGCATGACTTCCCACGGGTGTTCACGGGAAATCGTGCCACGCATACGGAGGACCTCCCGAGCCAGCATCCACCACATCAGACCCACTGAATGCGCTCCCTTGAAACAGGAAAAGTATTTAAGTTTTGCATCAAAGCCAAACCTTTAAAAACACACTTTTTCCCACAAGAGCAAAAGGTGTTTGCACCAAGCCTATGTTATTTCTTGGTAAGAGAAGGCACAATTTGCTAATGCCTGACAAACCTATCATGCACTTAGACTTAAGGACAGCTTTTCAAGACCCCATTGACTAAGAAAGTTTGACCACACAAACCTCATACACATGCTTGGACTTGGCTAACATTAGAATTTTGGTTAGTAACATCTACATAGAGATCAAAAACAGTCTTTCATCTCCCTAAACTTTGCCTTTCAGATTGTTTGTGAGAAGAACAGATACCATTTCAGAGAAGTTTCTTCATCAATTCCCTTTACCTTCTTTTTCATATTGACCAGCTGTGGCAACAATGACTACCAAACTCCATTCATTGGGCCACAAAGACCCTCATGGTGTCAGCGAAAAATCCTGCCAGGTTACTATAGCACACGTCCTACACTTGGGAGTTCCTTGGCCAGAAACTGGCCTCAGCTCCAAGCTCCAACTGTGTGCAGCTCAACTCCTCCTTCTCACCAACCTATCTTGCCAAAAGCCTTAATCAGCTCTTCACCCTGTTAGCCATACCACATACAAGCCAACTTTCCTCTGCAGAAAGCATCCTTTTTGCAGCCTAGGGTGTACTCTAGCTTTGAATGCTGCAACAAAGAATTTACCTTATTGTTGCATGGAATAGCAATGTCCACATAGCGCAGTGGGGAGTCAGTGTTGCACAGCGCAATGGTGGGGATGTTGACATAGGATGCCTCTGTCAGTGGCTGATGATCAGCCCGAGGGTCTGTAACAACCAGAAGTCTCGGCTCACGAAAAGCTGCCTGGATCTGATTTGTGAAGGTACCAGGAGTGAAACGTCCAGCAATAGGAGTAGCCCCAGTGGCAGCAGCAAACTTCAGAACTGCACGCTGCAAAGTGGACCACACCAAAGGTGAGGCAGGAAAACTCAATTCCAACCAAGACACTCAGGTATGCTGCCAGAGAAGATGTATGAATTTCAACTGATGTATTTGTTTGAATACCTATGAAATCAGGGCTCACTCACCAGCTCTGCATTCAGGAGACTTAATAAAAAACATACTTAATAGCTACACCACCACAAGGAATTAAAAAGATCACCAAAAGCAGGAAGTCAGGAATACAGAACAAAAGGCTTTTTTTTTTCCTCCAAAAATTTAGCTACTTAACTTCAAAATTAGTTTTCCATAACAAAGTCATGAAAAGGGGAGAAGAAATAAAGACCATATGAAAAAAGTCAGCCAACTTTCTTGCAGTATTTCTACATCCCTTCTACATCCAGTGGTGCAACTTCAGTCATGAGAGAAAAAGATGGCTATTAAGTATATACAAATTGCAACAGTGTCTATTAAGGCTGCAGTTACCAGTTCTTACCAATTTGCAACAGCTTTCAATTTCTCAGGTCTCGGCCAGTTGGGCATGTGGCAAGGACTACTATCAAACGCCAATCATAGAGGGAGCTCCTCTCCTGGTGTTAGCGAAAACCTTGCCATCTGGTTTGTTGTAGCACACTTCCGACACTTGAGAGCTCATCGGCCAGAAACTGACCTCAGCATCAAGCTTTAACAGTGTGCAGGTCCAATAGAGAAGGCCAGGCTTTTCCTTTGTAAATCCACCCATTGTACTCCATAATTTTCAAGTATACTTGGCACCACTTGGCTTACTCTAAAAAAGCTAAGCTCACAAGTAAACTTTAACAGCCAGTTAGACTTTATTTGAAGGTTGTGTCTCCTTCTATAACAGAATGTCTCTCTAAAAATCTAGAGACACTGAAATACAAAAAATATTAAAAAGGCACTTGTTAGTTGCTTTGTTGAGCAAGGAACAGTATTTCTTCTTTCAAAGCTTCTATATCTGATGCTCATTTCCCCCCAAAAGCAGTGCTAATGACTCAAGGAATGACTGGGAGGGAGGGAGAAGTGACAGCTAAAATGAAGTCCAGCAAAAAGTACCCAAAACAGTATATGAAAGAGCAAACTATCCAGCCACCCCCTCTCCTCCCTGAAATCTACAGGAGTTTACAGAAGGTTTTAAGTTTTCATGGATCTGTTCTAAATTGCAAGTGCAACACAAAAACATGCTTCAAGAAAAGTGTTCAAGTGCCAAATTTTGGGTCATTCCTTTCATCATCAAGTTGACATTTGCAAGCATTATGCAAGGCCAGAGAGTCTTGCTCCCAAGACTGCAGGCCTCCTGACCAGTAAAGCAAGGTCCTTACCTGTCCAGTATTCCTAGAGGAGATGACGCTCACATCAGCTGGGTTCTCAATGGCAACAATGGCACGGGCTGCCAGGAGAAGCTTTTCCCAGGTCCTCTTCAAATTGATGATGTAAATGCCTATGAGTGACAAAAGAATTTAAAATAAACAGATCCTCATCAGGATCACAGTCTTACTTTTATTAAACTCATCACACAACTTCAGTTGTAAGTGAGGTACTCTCATCCTCCAGTTAGCAAAAAACTTCTGTGCCAGCAAAATCCCTGCCATATGGTTTTAATGTAGAACACATCCAACCCCAATCAACATAGACTAGGTATTAGTCCTCCAGTTAGCAAAAAACTTCTGTGCCTGCAAAATCCCTGCCGTATGGTTTTAATGTAGCACACATCCAACCCCAATCAACATAGACTAGGTATTAGTCTACAGTATTAGCTATTAGTCTAGGTATTAGCTGCAAACTTGTAACACAGTGCAGCTCAGATTTAAAAACAGCACAGGCAAGAAGCAGAAATCACTATGGAAGCATCAAAAGTGTTTTATTGCTAAAATCAAAAGGTAGCAGAAATGCCCAAATCCAGTTTTGACTGACTTACTACATTCTAAAAAACACCTTTAAGCCTACTTTTTGAGTAAAATGTTTCAGTTCTTAAGGAGTCCTGTACCTTTCAGGCCACACAGAAGCCACTGAGAAGCTCAAGCATTGACACATTCCTGTTTTGTCCACCTCTGCCCACAACACCCAACTTCTCCCAGCTGCCTGAACCAGTTACACCCGGGGCCGCCCACCCTACGGATTCACCATCGCTCTTCCTTTTGTAGATATACTGCTCCATCTGAAAGTCAAGGTTGGTGCCTCCCAGGTGGGTCCCGGCAGCAAGGAATTTGAGGACATCCTCCTCCTTCATCTGCAGGACATCGAGACCTCCGGACATTGTGAGGTTTCCCTTTAGAAGCGACGACAGGGAACCTGCTGCAACAAACACCGCGGGTCAGCCACACGGGGAGCCACCCCCGGGCCAACGTGCCCGCCAGCCACCCCCGCGCCAACGTGCCCGCCAGGCGCCCCAGCCGCCATTTTGGCTGCGCGGACCGCTCCCGCTCACCGCAGGCCCCGGCCTTCACCGCGGCGGGGCCCGCACGAGCCGCCGGCAGCGCGGGGAAGGCCGCCGCCAGTGCCGCGGGGCGCATGCGCGGAGCGCCTCCCCGCCGCCGCGCGCGGCCCGGGACTCACGCGGGGACAACGCCGTGTGGAGACCTCGCCGGGCACGGGGCGAAAGGAAGCATCTGACCACATGACGTCTATATATAGCCTCCCCGCCGGCCAATGGGGAGCCGCGGCGCCGACAGGAAGGGAGGTCCTCCGCGGGTTGCTAAGGAAGGCGGTGCCTAGCAACGGGGGAGAGAGTCCTGCGCGGGGCGGGAGAGCTAACTTAGGTTGTGCGGTATAAACTTCATCATATCACATTCCTTCGTTTTTCCATTTGGGCTTTTAGCATTTCCTTCCTGTTTGTATCTGTAGCACAGTCAAATGCACAGAGGTAAAAGTGAACTCACTGCAAAAATTCTGAAAGGAAGCTTCTCTTCTGAATGCTGAACAAGCCCGGCTCCCTCCACCTCACCTTCTATACAATGTGCTCCAGCACCTGATCATCTCTCAGACCTTGGCTGGGCTCCTCCAGTATTTCAGTCTTTTTTGTGTGGAGGAACCCAAACTCAGCAGAGCAATCCAGAGGAAATCTCACAAGTGCCAAAAAGGGAACCAAATATTTTTACAGTTTTAACGAATTGGCCCACTCCTGAAAAAAACTCCTGATGAGGCATTACAAAAGAAGGAACACCTCGCTGAAATCCACCACGTCTTCATGATGGTATTGAAATCCATTGCTTTTCCAAAGGAACAACTCTTTCGAGGGCTACTTCAATCGATCCAGTATTATTCTCCGTAAACCTCTGAGAAGGGTCTTACTCCATTTTCAATGACCTGTTACATAGCTGAAGAGGAGATACCTAAGACAGCTACTGCCTTGGCCTTGTGGTCCTCCGACTGAAACACCCCACCTACAGGCCCCCCGATGTCGTTGGCGACCTTCCACCACACTGCTTTGCAACCACCTGAGGAAGCTGCTCCATGCTCTCAGCACGCTCCGCAGAGGGTGGCAGTCACTCCCTGAGGCTTTGCTGCACGCCTTGGCTGCCTGCATGGCTGCTCCATGTCTGCTTGGTGCTACAGGGGTGAAAAACCCGCCCACCGCTGAAGGGACGGCCCTGATCTGTAGATGTAGGGCATTTGGGGACACTTTGAAAGTAGCCGCGACTCTGGAGTGGCAGCTGTTAGGCAGCTGAAGAGAGAGGCTGAGGACAGCTACCACCATTGGCCTTGTCGTCCTCCAACTGAAACACCCCACCTCTGGGCCCCCCCATGATGTTGGCGACCTTCCACCACACTGCTCCTGTCGCCCAGGCACAGCAGCCCCAAGGAAGGCAGGCCCTCTCGTCGCCTCACTTGTGGGGCTTAGGGCAGAAGAGAGACCACCTCTTCACGCCCCAGGGCTGGAGGGCAGCGCCGGGGCAGGAAAGAAGGGCTCACACAACACTTGAAGCTCAACAGCTCTTTTACTGATTGGACCGTGGACGCTGTCTGGGCTCTGTTTTCCGCCTGTGGATGTCTTTTCTGTACAGCCCCCTGCTCCTCTTTATCTTCTTTTGAGAGACTGATGGCTGCACCAATTTGATCATTATGAGAAGCCCTGGCTCTCCTGAGATGACTTTGCCATCTTTCTGCAGGACATTCCAGACACAATGGTTTTTCTGTACACCGCTCTGCTGGCATAGCTTAGACCTATCAGACACCTGGAGACAAACTTGGGCCTTATGGCTAGCACCGCCGTGACTACAGCAGGTGATGCTGTTGTATGGCCTGAGGTACCACACAGCAGAGCCTTGTGGGTATGAGTCCTAAGAAAATGAGATGACACTGCAGAAATTCTCAACTCTAGTAGAACACAGGAAAAATTAGTGATAAAGAAGTAAAACAAGAGAGTTGTAGGGAAGAATGAAAACTGATTGAATAAAAAGACAATTCGGCCTGTGATTGGTTTAAGCTGCTACTTTTGTGGGGGACAACGGGGAGACTATAAAAGATTAATGCCATCCTATATGGTGTGGACCCTGCTCCAGACAGCTGGACTGCCCCCAAGACCCCCACCCCATGGAAGGGGATGCCCACACTGTGATTCCACCTTTGCCTAACACCAACACATCGTCCTCTATGAGTTCTTCATTGTACTTCGACTCTCTGACTCTATGCTGTTTCTGTTAGCTTTAATTTGCTCATGCTTTCTTTGAAAAATTAAAATATCTGTTAACATCTGTGTTAAATACCAAATAACTGCTTGTGCAAACATAGTGCAAGGTGCTTGAATCTTTCTTCTTTTAAATGGCTTTAATTTCTTGCTCCCCCAGAATTGCTTCATTTCCCATTTATCAAATGAAATAAGAATTAATAGATGAGCAGCCAGAACTGGGGTTTACATCTTGCCTTTCTTCCACTGGTCCTACTAAAAGGGGCAGGAGGATATGGAGTAGTCGCAGGAACATCACTAACCTATCTACCAGTGCACTCACTATACAAGACTAGCGGGGCCGCAATGCTATCTGCAAAACCTGAGGGCCCACAGACTCTAGCTCTGGCCCTTGCCAATCTCACAAAAACAACTCCCCAAAAGACTACACCAGGTCCCGCCCCAGTACCCTCACATGAGGAATATTTTCGGCTCAGTACTGGTGTCAGTGATTGTGCTTGGCACACAATATGTTTTCAAAAATAAGTAAATAAATAAACCAAAGAGTGTTTGCCTGGTTTTCAGGTGGAAGACAAATCAGTAGTTCAATGTTTTATTACAAGGACAGCACCCTAGGGAAGCTTGTCTCCTGTCCCTTCTCACAGCTGGGACAGCCATCAGCAGCATGAACAGAAACACCCTCCATCCCAGAGGCTGTTCTCCAAGGCAGCAGGAGAGCTCTGAGCAGGCTTGTGTCTAAGAGCTGGTGCTACCGCCAGCCTAACCTGGTATCAAAGACATACATGAGCCATTTGGGTCCGGCTGGCACGGAGTTGCACACTGATAAGTCTGTGGGACTGTCTGATAAGAGTGTGTTAATCCCGTACCAGGAACTCCCCATGAAAACTGTTTCACATAAGAACACATCATTTAGGCAACATCTGCAAAGAGAAAAGAGCTTTGGGAACCTTCAGATCTGGGAGACATACATCTCAGTATCAACAGGATTGATGTGTCACTTAGCATGGTCTGCCTAATATTAAATCCCAGGACAGGAGCTTGCTGTGATAATAGAAAAGGAGATCCCAGCAATCTAGCATCACCTGCTCTGTGCCTCACAGCAGAGAATGAAGTCCCAGACACAATTTCTGGTCCTCTACTGAGATCAGACTGCCTGAATAGCAGAGAGCTGGTAGGCAAGAGACTAAAGAGAATTAGTCTCTCCCAAGAGTGCTCAAAAACCCCCTGTCCTAAAGGTTGCTCTCTCAATAGTTGGTACTGAGATTCAAATTCCATCAGTCTTTACACACAACAGGCAGACAGAGGAAGCTGTGAAAAGGACAAGATTCCCCATTGCTATGCGTTTTTTCCATTTAAGCAAAGCAGATTTAGGTTGTACTAGCACAGCCTTTATATATTATGCCCCAGAGAGAAAGAGAATATGCATTTCCATGTATTAGATCTGAACTCAACCAACAGCTCTGTTCTCTTGGGTAGCTTCCTTTGCTTTCTTAAGCTTCTTCCCCACCTCCTTCCTTTTTTTTTTGAAATAAACACTGAAGAGATAACAGTTTATTTTGGCAACCACAGTTGTTTTTAATAGCAATATGTAATACACTCTTCTCACATAAATATTTTATAGACACAATAACATTCACAGCACTCAAACTTAGAGAATGTTCCAAAACTCCAGTTGTGTTTAAACAGTGCAAGAAAAAAAAAGCCATCAGGCACAGGAAGAATGCAAACAGTGTTTCTAAAACATAAATAAATAATCAGACTATTTCTCTTGTGTCCTTACAATTCACTTTAATACCGAATGCCTCAATGGGTTAAACACTTGTGTTCCACCACCACAGCTGCATGGGCAAAGAGAGCAAAAATACCAGAGCACATTCACTCCTAATGTATTGCCAGCAACTCAGGTCATTCAGAGAGTGATCTGACTGTACCCCTGTCATGTGTAGAAAGCATCACCCTTTCCAACCCCACCATGTCTGTAATCCAAGCTAGGGTGTCTTTGTAAATGAACATCTAATAGGATTGCGATGATGCAGGTAAGTGATCCAGTGCCAGTCTCTGAAACTTTCTTTGATTTTAAGTTGTATTCCAGTTGTACCATGGCCATTTGTTGTCAATGAAACACATGACCTCAAGAGCAGTATACCTAATCAGATTCACACATTTGTCTTCCTTGACTTGCTATAGCTTTTGAGAAGTAAGGTCAATGGATCACTTTAGAAGCAGAATATTTCTGCAGAGAGGGAAGAGAAGGAAGGAGGGTAAGGGTCAGAGCTCAAAAATAGTCTTGTGACTGCCTATGTTCATACAGCTTTCAGAAGACCACAAAGCAGAACTTTCAGCTTCCTTTTTCCCCATATGTAGGAGACCTGACAAAAGAAATACTGAAGAAAAACAAACAAAAAACTTGCACCACAAAACCCACTCCACCAATGTACACATGGGAAAGATTTTGGATTTGCAGCACCAGGGTTTTGATGAAACGCAGAGCAGTTCAGAGTCTCTGTTTCTTAAAGGAGCCCAGGCTAATTCACGAGTCAAAGGCATATGCCTTTTCACACTAATGCCACAACAAAGAGCCCTCCTCATCCTCCACAAAGGGAGGGGAATGGAAGAGCTTTTCCAAAGAAAAATCTAACAAAAGAAAAGTACATTTTAAGACATTCTGGCATGTCAGAACAGATTCTTTAATTCTTCCTTTGTTATTTGACCAAGCAAGAGTATAGGGCATAAAAGCTGCTGAAGTGTTCCTGCATTTCAGGCTTCTGATGCAGAGATTACTTAATTTGAGATTTAACATGGATAGTCATTTTTAAGAACTTAAGTTTCTATCTGCACAAGTTGCACACTGCTCTGTTCTGCCATTGCTAAATCGGGAACTACAACATTCATGAAGTATCTTTCAGGACACCATCCACAGCCCTGGACTGCCACAGCCCAAGATGAGAAATAGATCCACTTCACACAACAGATCCAGAAAGTCCCAAATAAATTCAGGCTTCTAGTATAGTATGTTGGTTTGATCCCATGCTTAAAGAAATAAAAGACTTAGAGCAGCTCATGCAGTTGCCACTTTAGTCTGCCAGGTCAATAACCCCAGACTTGGTTCTCTGGCTCTCTGAGCTTGTAGTGCTTGGGGCAATAAACAGCAGTTTCCACTGCTGTTTCATGCAGGCACCCTTCAGGTTACCAGGGGCAGGAGGGACAGCAAAAGAAAGGAAAAGTTCTTCATATTTAGGATATGGCAAATGATCTGTCCACATGTCTGACAGTCAGAAGCAGCACAGGGAATCTGGCAGCTTGTCAGCCACAAACTGATTTTGACTGGAATGATTTGATGCACTGCTCTATTATTAACATGCAGATAAATGTACACAGGACCCTCCTACTACTCTTGGAGATTCCCGTGCGGTGTAGTGCCAGTCCTCCATCACGGATCGGCTGAGGCTGAAAACAGGCAGCACCTTCCAAGCCTCTAGCCTGTCCCTTAGACTTTCCCTAGACTTCACTTTTCTGTCAGTCATCATACCTTGTTGGGGTTGGACTCTGGTAAGGAATATCTTTTACAACCTATGTCCCCTCTAATCTCGTCTTCAGGAGGCTGCCAGGGCAAGCACTGATTGTGCAAATTACACATAAAATTTAAAGAACAGTAGCTAATACCAGTTACCTGTACAGCTAGAGTATATCATGCCTTCATATTTAGAGACTTCTGCTCTTGTTTTCAAGTGAATTTTAATATCTCTAGACATTTAAGAAAATAAGAACCAAAGCTATGTTGTCTGCAAGGCATGCCATGGAATAGGATGCAGACTTCCATGCCCATCTTTGCAGCAACACCAACAAAGCTGCAAGAGTCCCAACTCAGCCAGGCAGCACTGAGGCACAAGTGAAGAAGGGAACGTGCTGTATCTGACTTTGGAAAGCATATGCTATCAGGTCTATGTTACAAACTAGGAATGAGGAAGAAGGCACAGCTGATGGAAGGAGTAGGTTTGACTCCAAGTCTAACAGCAGGAATACTGAAATATGAGTGGACTACCTTCTAAGAGAGAATGATCATCTGGAAAACTGTCCGGGGTTTGTGTGGAGCCCAGAGATGAAAGTTCCCTACCAAACACTCAGAGGCCTCAAAACTTTGGAGAGAGTTTACAGAAAAGAACAGCCTTCTCTTGCCAAAACCAAAGATATTCCTCATGCAATCAGCAGCAGCTTCTCAGTGAAATCTGAAGTACCAATATCTGGTTCCATTATACATTTATGCATTATGAGCTATATCCCTAAAAACTACATCTAAGGACCAGCTTGCACTGAGAGTAGAGATCAGAGATCAGCAAATGAATGATATGAAGCAGGTAAGTCTGTAGTAGAACTGGATAAAAAAAGTACTGCGGTATTCCTGATACAGTCAGACCAGCAGGAAAAATGTTTTGTGGGCAATTAATGCAACTTTGGTAGCAATTCAACTCTCTCTACTTCTACTTTAAAGTGCCTTATGCTTCTTAATTCCTGTGCAAGCACTGCTGTAGAGGCAGAAGCACACCTGAAGAGTGTTAAGATGCTCATTTAGGTAAAAACAAATAACATAGCATGGATGTTCCAGTTACTTTCTCTGCTATCAAACATGGTAGGCAAGTGATGACACAGACTGTGTTTCTAGCTTTCTTTCAGCCTTTCATTTCTCTTCCACCCACCCCTGCAATATAAGCATTAAGAGACACAGCCAGTCTCCTAGCATCCTCTGCTATGTTCTCCTGTGAGAACAAATCATGTGAGGAAGGAGGATCTATATCAGATGGTGAATCAACATGGCCTTAATGGCCACACCAGTAAGGAACAGGCTGACAGATTCTGCAATCAGCATTGTCTTCACTGTTTTCTCCTCAAACACTTCTGCTCAGACATTTCTCATTGCATAAAGGTGGTGAGCACAAAGCTATTTTTAAAAGGGGCTTCTCTCAGCATAGTTCCCAGGCTGTGAAAACCCTGCCATTTCCCACAGCAGTCTGCATGTACAGTCCTTCTGGAATGCGTTACTCAAATGATGTGGCAATCTGATCTGTCTTTCCTCCACTTGCCAAAAGGCCTAATCCCCATCTCAGAAGGGATTTCTTCTTCCCAGCTGAAGAAGACTTATTCATCCATGGAACTGAGAACTTCCCAGTGCCAGTTGATCACAGCAAGCAGGAAAAGGAGTGAGGCCGGCCATTTCTAGTGCAAGTCACTCAAGATTTCAAGCCCATTTTTTCCATCATCTGTTCATATACAGTCCATGCCATTGCTGCCATCAGAGTACGCCTTAGAGCCCGGGGCACACCACCTCGGAAAAAGCCGACCAACCCAAAGTCCTGCAACAGGAGACAGGCATACAGCAGTCCATCACCATGTGCCTCCAACATTTTAATTCCTCATCATTTATTGCATGGAACAGCTATTTCAGCTCATACCCAGACTCATCTCTGAAAGATCCAGGCGCAAACAGCATTTAGCCCTTAGGGAGAAATTGTAGCACTGTGCAATTGCTACTTGCTGAAAGAAGAGTGAGTGGGGAAGGATATGCAAGGATGACAAAGAACAGGGAAAACCTCACTCAAGTCCAAGAAAGAGGAGATGACAGCTTCAAGCCACTTTAGGAAAATGACTTGTCCTTACTTCCAGCAAGGCCTGCACCTCAGGATCTTATCGTGGGGATGGTAGAAGGCCTGGTTTTCAAAGAAGGCTTGGACGTGCACTTAATTAACAGCACGCATTAATATGCCCACATGGATGAAGGCAAAATGCATCACAGTAGCTGTCCTTCCAAGAAAAGGTGAGTTTGGAATAGATCTCCACCTGGTTCATTGAATACAGGTCTGGACACTCATTTCCCTTCTAGTGTCCAAAGTTCAAAGAACTGGTTTGTAGCTGTTTTCTCTCTGAAACGGGCATTTCATGCCACATACTAAAGCAACCTTCTTTGCCTCAGCATAGCAATCACAGATATGCCTACACTGATAAACCAGAGGGGTGGCAGCAGCTGTAAGCTGGATGCAGACAGCTCCTACAAGCTTTGCATGCCCACACAGTTAAAATGAAATAATCTAAGTGCTTTCCATCACTACCAGTGTAAGAGTCAACACCAGCCTAAAACATGAGGCAGGTTTGTCTGGAGATTTGCCTGCTAGAACATGCCTACCTTTGTGCTCCCACACTCTAAGCTTGCTCAGCAATTCCCCCATGACCCACCTCAGCCTCATGCTAACACCTCACTGCAAGAGCATGTCTAGCATAGTCACATTTGTTCGCCTACTTTAAAAGGCAAGAGCTTTCTTAGCTGTGCTTCTGGCAATGGGATGGGACATGAGGCTGTAATCAGATATATTAGAAGTGATTCACCTCACCTTGTAGATGAAGGCAATGGCTTGGGTCGTCCTGTGGTACTTTTGTGGGGACAATTGCATATGTGTTTTGATGACGTCAGCAGGCTGTGTTGCCAGTGAAGCCAAGATTCCCGCAAAGATCCCACAGCCAAAATTCAGCAGGGGCATGAGTGCTGGATCCAGCTGATCTGCCAGAGAGCAAAGGGAATTCACTGAGACACAAAGCAGTGTGTTAATACTCATGCTGCACAACAAAGTGAAAAGCTATCACATGACAGAATCGACAGCAGAGTTTGAGAAGAGTTAAAAATCTAGGCAGGGCAGAGAAGACTTTTCAGGAGGAAAAGTGACTACGAGTTAAAAGTTAGCACTGTTAACAAGACTCCCTGCCAAAGAACTGAATTTGCCTGCAAGTCAGAGAAGGAAAGGTTGTATGAGTCTTGCAACAGCTGGTTCTAGTAATTCTATCACAGAAACCCCATTTTAGTGGAAACTACCCAGCATACAAGACAACTAGCAGCAGACAGCACCGCCGAACACAGCCTTTCTCTCAACTGTTCACTAACCTACCTTACACGTCAGGACCCCCCCATGAAAGACAATAATAGACCAATTTCCATTTCTGGACTGATCCAGGGCTATGGTATTGCACAGGTAAAAGGCCAATGTCCCACCTAAAAGCCTGCAAAAGACTAATTTACCTACTGAGTTAGAGGGCTGTAAGTACAGCATGCAGACAGCTTACTGCAGGGCAAGAAAAACATCTTCCATTACACCACCTTACGTTCAGCCTTACCCTGAGGAGTGAGTTTTTTGGTCTGCGTGTAGAACATCAGGTAGATTCCAGAGAAAGGAGCATCCCGCAGCAGCGTTGCAGTGAGCCCACTGAACATGCCACGAGCCCCCTCCGTTTGATATATATTCTTCAGTGCTCCATATACACTCCCATAGCCAAATCTTCCACTCTGCAAAGGTAGACAAAAGACATCTACGTGCTAGGCACAGGCCAACAAGTTCTCTACACACCCTGAGGCCACTTTGTCCAAACAGATGTTAGTATGCACTCCATGTGATGGCTGAGATGGCAGTATAAAAGATTCCCCAAGGGCACAACTGAGTTCCAATCTACCTCAGCCTTTAAAACAGTCCTTCAAGAAGGTAAAATATGAAAGACGCTATAATTAGACAGGCATTGCATAAAATTGAAACTTAAAAATCTCAGGGTGAATTTTGCCCCATCTTATATTCCTTGCCTAAAAATCAGTGGCATGGCATGACATTTTCTCTATAATGTGTGACTCAGGATGAAATCGGAGCTACTGTCCCCACTCTACCTCAGTGACAGGAACTTGCAGTTTTGCTAAAGCACAAGGTGAACTTCCAACGTGCCTTAGAACATATCTGCTTTTTGAATGCAACTTCTCCTGCTCCATCCACTTTCTCTGGAAAGCCCTTAACACTGGTTCCCAAAGATGGCTGAGCTTGCTGCCTCCACAGCATTCTTTCCCAGTAAAAGCAGTTCTCATTCTCAAGGAGGGAAACCTCATTGCCCACTAAACCATTACCATGCTAAGCAGAAGTCATGGTAAGTTGAAATATGCAGTTACCAGACAACAAAAAAGCACTCCAAATCTAAGGCTACAGCCTAAGATGCTTCTGTCTGCTCACCTGCACTGGGAGGACACTATACTTTAAAAAACAACGAGCAGGATCTTTTGCCAAGAAAGCAGCCCATTTCCATGACATCATATCACACATCACCACAGATAATCATAGACTATCTTGATTCACTGTCCTTGTTTTTTCCAAACAAGAGAAATTTCTTTTTCATAATGGGAAAGGCTGCAACATCATTAACAGGGAACTAATTACAAAGCTCTTAAAGTCACATTCACCTCGTATCGGGTCTTCACTACAGTCACTGGCAGCATGCAAATCCCAGCTATTGCACGGGAGGTGGCACCCAGAAAGACAGACTCCAGGGCTGTGGGCGAACGGTCCACTAAAAACTTTTGCTTCATTGTGTACAAAGTGCTGAAGTAAATCCCAACTCCAGGAATGCATCTTGCAAAAGACTTCAGAAGAAATAGGAGCAGATGAAGAAAGAAAAAGCACATGTGAGAGAAAACATATTACAGAACTTTACAGAGACTATTAGACTTGACAGGAAGCTTTGTATGAGAAAAAGAGCACTAAAGGTAATATACTAAGGAAAGAAGACAAGATAAAAACAATACACCACAGAGCTAGCCAGAGGGTTGAAACAATGCCAGGATTTAATGCATTCCTCACTTTCTAGCAACAGGCATATTCTGGATGAAAATGAGGTTGGTGCAGATGCCACTCCAGATCTGCAAAGATATTCAAATGCTCAGCTGCTCAGCACTGCAAATCCACAGTGACCACTATGACCAATCAGTGGAACTCATGATATTAACTCCTTAAAATGGGACTTAACCATCTTAATCACATGGTTTCGTTCATAATTTTACAAGAGCTGCCCATTTAAATCCAGCCCATAGTTAGTAATAAATAGTAGATGTATTTATGTAATTATTTTTACATGGCAGGGTTAAAACAGCCACTTACTGGAGAGACACCTTTCCAGAGCCCCAGGAGACTCTCTGTACGAACAACCCTAAAGAGCAGTGTTACCATCCCAACACGGCTGGACCTGAAAGTAAGACAAGAAACAAGGACTACCAAGATGATCTGTTTCTGCTCTCTGGCAGGCACACTTTACAGTCACCCCACCTTCCACTGGTATATCTGCACATTAGCCACAGCACCTCAGAGATGCTCTGTCTCCTCTCAGCCTGCTTTCCTTGGTCACCCTGCCCAGTGTTTCACTGCCACCTCCTGCTTATCCACCACTTGTGACACAAGGTAGAGGCATCTCTCAGTAGCATTTTTGATTTCTCCCTTTATTAACAACACCCGATGTTGTCATGGTTGACTGCACCTGGCAAATGGAAGCAGTTGCATGCGTGTGAATAGGTTACATGGCAGCTGCACAGGACTTTTTAGACCATAGTGGACACCCAGTTAACTGCCTGGCACCCACCCCAGCAAACATGGAGCTCTCAGATGAGTGCCAACAGATGCTGTGCCTACATCTTGGTAGAGTTCACAAGAACTACTATCTCCATTCCTTTGGGGCAAAATACTGAATCTTCTCCATGCTATAAAAACATATCTGTTTCAGAAAGACTCTCAACATCTGAATTATACCCCTGCACTCTAAGCCCTGGCCAGGAAAGCAGGAAGAAGCCCATGATGGTGTATGCACCCATACACTGACCCACCCAGCCGCCCTCACCCATTCACAGAAGGCTGCAGAGTCTGCAAGCGGGTTTTCAGCAGGTCGAGGGGCTGGAACAGAAGGGTGGAGCAGGTCCCACTGATGGAACCACACACAAAGGCCTTTAGGACTGGATGCATCTGGAAGAGGAAGAATAAGGCTTTACTATTAAATTGGCTATTTGATTAAGAGTGGCATAAGAGGAAATAAACCAGCTGATACACCACATGTCATAGGAAAAGAACAAGAGACAGACCCAAACACTAAATACGGCTGCTCATATAGGAAACCATGTCACAGATCTTTTCAGAGACTGAAAGTTTTATTTGAGGTTTTTGTTCCCTCTGCCTTTCCTGGGAGGTTGTTCCAGAATCTCCTTGTATTTTAATGGTTGGAAAGAGTCTTTTGAATGTGAAACCTAAATGCATTAGCAGCCCTTTGGTAACCATTTGTTCTTCTGTCAATACCATTCTCACGCATATCAGAGGAAATCTGCATCCACTTCCTACCATCGCACCAACTACCTGTGCTTTAGCCCTGATTCAGTCTGCTTCTGTTCAGCATTCTGCTTGCAGGTCTCCGAGTTCACCTGTGCCTGATCCACAGACCAAGGCCTCCTAAATACCATGGAAACAAGTGACACGCTCCCTTAAAACCTGACTTTTCAGACAGAAAGATGTGTTTCACCCAAACTTAGCTCAAGCATACTTAAAGCAAGCTGCTGCCAGGTCAGCTAAGATTTGTTTTTCTTATCCACATGCTCTGTCATCTCCCAGTATTCCTTGGATGACAAGCTGGAAGGCATAAACCTGAAAGCAGGGCAGAGATTTATTTTTCATGCAATCATTTAATGTGATCCTAATGAATAATAAGGTTTCTAGGCCCCTCAGACAGAACCATGTCAGAGGACATTTTGGTAACATGAGGGTTTCTAGAGGGGTACATTCAAAAGCCTGATGGCTGGTGTTCTTGTAATAATAAATCTCTTAAAGTAAACTACATCTTCCTGTTCTCTAATGCTTACTTTTAAACTTCTCATCACTAACAAAATACATTATGATTCTTCAACAATGTTCCCTAAAATACATTGCTGCTGGACAGCAACCATAGTTGAGAGGACATGGGCACACTCCCAGATGTCCTTCATCCCACAGCATCTTGGCTGTGGCCACACCTGGTCCCTCCCAGCCAGGGCACCCCAGGCTCCCCACAGAGAAGGGGGCAGAGCAATGGGCCGGCACAGCTCGTGTCCCACACACGACACTTGCTTGATAACCACGTGGCTCCTGGGCCATGAAGCACCCCTTCACACGTGAGCCCCTCGGCAGCCTATAGCACCTTCGGGTTTCCAACTACACGCACCCGGTGTGCACCTCCCGATAGCACATCAGCCTGATGCGCAGCCGCTGACTCTGTTACAAGGCAAAAAAAAAAGATATAACCTGGTCTAGGAGAAAGAAAGAAGTGGCTTTCTGAAAACAGGCACAAGATACGGAAAAGAAGACACCTTTCTGCTGAAGCAATGCAGCGCCCGGGTCAACCCATACCTCAGCGCCACCAAGCACCTGGCCTGACACTTCAGCCACCCCCCGCCCCCGGCAGGGCAAGCTAAGCACTGCGGACTTATGGGTACACCAGGGCTTCCCACCCACTTACTCGACTCGGCCCCAGGACGCGGAGGGCGACGGTAAGGGGGTGACACAGGCCCTCGGGTTCCCCATCCACTTGCCGCCCTAGGCAGGCCCTGCTTAACTCAGCAAGCGCAGCCCCGCGCCGAGACGCGCGGAACCAGCACGCCTCATTACCTCCGCCGCTCGCCCCGGCATCCCGGAGCCGCGCCGCAACCAGTGAGCGAGACGAGGCAGAGTGACGCCCGCAGCGCTCCTCCGCCGCTGGCCAATCCGAGCGGCCCGCCGCGAGCCAATCGGCGAGCAGAGCACAGCCGCGCAGGGGCACTTGGGCGCTCGCTGTAACCCGTGGCTTGCTGGGGGGGGGCGAGACGGCTGCGCGCGGTGGTCGGTCGGTCAGCGCCGGTTGGGGGGCCATGGGTCCGCGGGTCTTGCCTCCCTCGGAGGTGTCCGCCGCTGGCGCCTGGCCGGGCCCGCAGGGCCCCCCGTGGCGAGACCGGCGCCCTCCTCAGCAGCGGGTGCCGCAGCTGGCTGGCCCCCCGTTGCTGCCCCTCTCCGCGGCCCGCCGCCCCGTATCGCCGCGCCGCCCTTGTTTCTTCAGCGCAACGCACCCCGAACCGCCCCCTTCCTTCTGCTTCCGGCCGCCGGGAGCTGAACTGCAGCCCCGGGCCGACGGCTCGTCGTGGCTCTGCTCCGGGGACCTGCGCGAGCGTCGCCGGACCCACCGGGCGACGTGCTCGGGCGTCCTTCCCGTGCTGGCACCTTCGCCGCCGCACGCAGAGCACTCACCCGCTGCAGAGCAGTCTCCTCCTGCAAACTTTCCATGCCGCCACCCCTATCCCCGCCAGCCGCTGTGGTCTTCTGCGTGTAATTTGCAATACATCGAAACCTTCCCCTGCAAAAACACACCAGCCTGTCTTTAAGGGCGCAAAATACTAGAGCCTACCAAGAGTGGAATTTCAGTGATCTGAACTATTACTAAATGTTTCTTTTTCAACAGATAAATATGTTACCTATTGCCACTGAATTTTTCTGTACCACCATTGACATACTTTCTTAAATGCTCACTTTGAAAGATGGCTTTCTTCAGTTATTATTTAAAGACTGCAAGTTTATTAAATGAAAATAATAAACATTTAAGTCACTGCCCCCAAAAGATCTCTTCTTTATTACATCATTCCCCAGCTAGTTTGATATCCAGCAACTAATTTGCTGCAATGCACAGACCTAGTGAATTCTAGAAAACAAAGGCAATACAGAAGGGAAAATTTATAATGTATTGTTTTAATTTCTTCCTTCCCCTCCCTCCCCCTAGAGGTCTTGTTCTGGCGATAGTGGCATTCAAAAGCACAAGTTTCTCTCTTCCATTTTCTTACCATTAATGTTTCTACTTTGTTTTCTACATCTTGAGCCTGGAGCAGAGAAGGCCTGTTTTTCTGGATCATTTAAGAAGTTAGATACTGAAATAAGGTGATTTATTTTAAACGTGCTTCAGCTCTCAAGACTGGGTTTCTTTGCTGACTCTTCAGGCCTGACTCTTTCTTATCTGTGAAGCAGGAGGAAGATAGGACTATGCAGCTGCTTAAATGATAGGCTTTTCTGAGAATCGTTTGCCAGCCTGCTGTGCCCTGGCCTGCCCTCCTGGGTAGGGGGAGGTGCTTAGAGACACGTCATACTTCAGCTAAGCAGGGCTGTTCCTACAAAGAAAAACCAGAGCACAGAAATAATCACATGCACAGACCACTTTTCCCTGTTTGTTCACTTTGTCAGATAGAAACCCCAAAGAAAGAGAGACTATTCTTCTCTGAGAAAATGTAACATATATGCTAGCAAAAGCTTTTCATGAGGGCTTCCTTCTACCTTTCCCGGTCCACTTCTCTTTGGTGAGCTTCTCTCTCTCATTATGCAGTTCCCTCCTCAGGGCAGTGACTGCCTGCTTACATTTCCTGGATTGACTCTGCCTGCAAACTCGTGGAAAAGAGGATCAGCCCACCCACTTCTCTCCTGGTGCTTTCCCTAGCAAACCACATCTTAGGGCAAAACAAAGCTGGAGCCAGGCTCTCCGGCTGGATGCTGTTCAATATACTGCCATCTGCAGAGCCACTATTGTGCAGAAGACTATTGTACACTTAGGAATTAGTGATCCGCTTAACAGTTAACCTAAGTAGGTACAGGCCTGTGCTGTGCTGCCCATATTCCTTGGCCACAGGATTAACTCAGACAGCTAATTGTAACAGAACAGGCTGCAGGCAGTTCCCATTTGGCTCCAGCCGCCTGCATGTCCTCGTCTTTATCTAAAAGTGAAACTGCAGTTTCTCATGTGAACATCCTTTTGTGTGACTGTGGAAACAATGAATAGAATTATTTTCTTCTAAGAAAATCCTGTAAGAGCTATAAAGACCAAAATGCTGATGAACCTCACCACAGGCGGGATCTGCGCAGTGTGCTGTGTCCTGATTGAGAGGTCCGTCTGACGCCGTATCATCTCGGGGTTCCCAGCATCAGAAGGGATGTAAGAGCTAATTGCTAATCATTTATTCCTCTCCTATCTTTAAATATTCTGATTAAACATTGTAGTACACTTACAGATTTGAATGGGCATTATTTCTTACCAAGATCCGCAAAGCACTGGCACCTACCCAGTGCACAACAATGTTCCACTGCAGATGGCTCAGCCACAAGGTGCAACCCTTCTTCTAACATCAGAAGAATTGACGGATGGCCTTGGAAAAAAAGCAGAAAAGAGGTAGAAGTGTTTATTTTTTTGCACAGACAAGTGACGTTTCTGTAGCATTCCGTGGCCTTGCAAATAAATGATGTGTTGTGAAATTACAGACTGGAAATTTGGTCAGGAGAAAAAAAGGGGCAGGAACACTTGTACTGGACAAAATCTATATGGTAAAGCAATTTATCAGACAGCAGAATTAACAGGGGTGTGTAGGCACTTCCCCCGACCACCGTTTTCCCTCATTGCTGTAAATTTCCATGGCTTCCTAAGCTTACGCATAGGCACCTCGGGATGCCAAAGGAAGGGCTCGCTCTCTCTGGCACCCAGCAAGTTTGGGGGGGGGGGGGTCCCAGCTGTGCTGCCAGCTTCCAGCGCCCTGTCTCCCACATCCCTCTTCCTCTCCTGCATCCTCGCTCATCCCCAGGGAAAGCTCAGCAGCTCTCAGGGAAATCTTCCCTTCTTCCAGAGGTCCCATCAAATTTAGCCTGCAGCTGTTAGCACAAGGGAGCTGAAGAGCCTTCTCCTTGTTGCCCAGCTGCAGTCTTTCTAAGTGAGTACCAGATTAAAATGAAACACTTCTCTGTGGACGGACACTCATGTACCTTCCACTAAATAAGCAAATACCATACTAAATAAGCAAATAGTTTGATACTTGCAGCTGACATTTTATGAGACAAGCAATTCTGATTTTAAGGTATGTCATAAATTCTGTATGTAATACAGCAATATTATATAAAATAATATATAAATTGCAAAATATATTTTCAAGGTTAAGGTTATAAATAGCAAAGATATTGCAATATCTGTGAAAGATAGCTACGAATTTATTACAGGATCACATGTATCATGCATAATTAATCAATAATTACATACAGAAGGCGGCTTAGAGATACGAGTACTTTTAAAAAAGCTCCTTGGGCTGGTTTCCTGTACTGGCATTTGGCATGTTTCTGCTGGGCTGGGTTGGGAGTATCGGAGAACTTACTGGCATGTTTTATTCTCAGAACTAGTTTTAACATTATCCATAGCCGTTTAGTTGGCTTTTCCTTTGAAGAAACAATAACAACATATTTCAATGACTTTTTAGAGGAGTGAACTGCACAACTCTGATAAAGCTGACAAACTTAAAAATGCAACGTTCTTGTATGGAGCTGAAGTCTGTATGCAGCCAGCTATTGTTAAAGAATATTGAGCTGAAACTGTCCAGAGGTAGCTGCATAGCACAACTTATATAAAACTTGCTTAGCATGAGTAGCTAAATTTGTTGAAGCCTTAGGCTGCACTTAGATAAAATAATGAACTTTTACCTAGTTCAGTAAGAAAAGGGCCTGAGAGCTGGTTCCAGCTGGAATGATAAGGGAGTTGCAAGCAGTTTGCATTCCTGTGCTTCGCGCTCCAGGAGGGAGGATGTCAAGGCTTTGAAATAAGGCCCACTTGGGCGCCAGGACCCTGGGAAACAAAGCCTCCTCTCACTGCCGGAACAGTGTTAATTAGGGGGTCTGGACTATCTTGGGGTCTGGACTATATCCCCTTCGTCAGGACCTTGGGAGATAACACCTATTGTCACTGCTGGGGCAGTGCTAATTGCTGGAACAACACCTCTTTGTCAGGGCCTTGAGAGACAAGGGCGGGACCCGAGGAATCAAGACACATCTGTCAACAGAAACCGCAACAGTAAAGATAAACAGCCTACCTAGGGACGGTGATGAGACCCAATAAGGAGCAGGAGACCCCAGACCAGAATACTACTATTGGTCCAAACTACCGCGTGAGGGGTGGAGAGCTTAGATTGGAAGGTATAATTGCCCAGGGATTTCTTTGTTCGGGGTCCCTCTTCGGAGGCACCCAGCTCGAGCTGTAATTACTCCGCGCGTGTCATTAAAATTTAATTATTTAATTTGCTTTGATTTGGCTCTGAACTTTTCTGCGGGAACCTAGGGTCGGGCCCTGTTACGGTGGCCGACAAGCCTAATTTCCGTAACAGCTATATTCTTCTCCTCTAGAGCCCCCAGCTGTGGCTAAAAGGTAACTGCGCTGTCTCTGGGTGTGTAGCTACAACAAACATTTGCGTCATTTCCTCAAGCAAAGCAGTGCCTGCAGTAACAGCAATAGGCCAGACCATTCCCACTTCCAGCAAGAGCTCTTTCAGTCTGAAACTCCCATAGTAGCGACAGTCTCCATCTCTCTGCTGTGGAGCTGGAGGAGTTTTGTTCCCTTACAATGCGACTTTTGACAGACAAGGAATTGAACTAGCACCGCTGATCATGTGCATCTCCTCCATGCATCTCCTTCCCTCACTTGTAAAGGAAAACCCAGCAGAGCAAGCCTCACTCCTTCATATTGCTGTCAGTGAGAGATGCAAGAAGACAGCTCAGCTCCCATGGCTTTCCAGCCACCAGTAGCAGAGACAGGTTCATCCTCCTGTCATTAAAAAGGTTGGGAGACAAAAATTACTCTGGGAGGGAAAAGCTATGTCTAAGGATCAAAATCTTTTAGCCCAAGGGTTGAGGAAGGGAAGAGCCACAGGAAGCTGAGAAGGGCTTGCCCCTGAGTTGGAAGAGGAGGAGATGCCCACGGCTCGTGGAGGAACCACCATCAGCAGGGGCAGAGGTGACAGCCCTGAGAGCCCTGTGCCCCTGAAGGCTGGGGGGACTGGGAGCCCAGCACATCGCGGCTGTTTACACTCAGTGTAGGACAGCAAAATCAGGAGGTGGGGTGAAGGGACATTTATCAACTTCTCCCCTCATTTATCAAGTCCTCCCCTCCACGCTGCTGGCCTAGCTCTGAGCATGCAGCCCTGACCCCTGCTGCATGGTACCCCCATGCTGGGGGCAGAGCCACGCACCCTCTTTCCCATCATATCCCACACAAGGCACAGAAGGAGCTCGGGAAAACTCAGGGGAACCTCCTGCTCACCCCTGCTGGGACAGGACCCATCGCTGCTGGGCTTCAAAACCTGCCCAGGCTACCTTTTGCCTTGTCCTTTGAGCATCTTTTGCCACTTGGTGCCACCAAGTGTTTCCATTTGGCATCAGCTTCTGCTCGCTGAAACAGGAGACTGGGAAGAGCATTGTGGGTCGCACAACTCCACAAAGCACCGCAGGGCCTTCCGGCATGTGAGCGAGGGAGACTGCCACCTTGACAGCTCCAGCGTCTTTCCCAGAGACTTTTGTACATTTCTCTGGGCACAGCAGGGACAGCTTCAGCAATGCCCAGGTCATTCAAACACTGTGTTTGCACAGCATAGAGCTTCCTGCGAGCAAATAATGCGGCCCAGACACTAGACCTGAAGAGAAACACTTATCCCCAGATTAGAAATGAAACCCCAGGGATAAGGGCATGTAAAGAGCTTAATGCTTTAGGGATGTTGTACTACCAGTGGCCTCGAGGTCTAGCTGTGTGCTTACATTTGGCATGAGTGGATCGGCACACCACTATCAGCCCAGACTCGGCATATTTCCCTGAACACAGGCACTGCTCCGGAGAGCAGGTGCTGGGCTCAGTGCAAAGCTGGGCTGGGCTGCACCTCCTCTGTGCAACGCTGCATTGGGGCAGTTTGGGCACAGCCTGGGGAGGACGGATGGGATGAGACTCTCCCACAGGCTCACTCAGCACGGGCTTTGCCACCATACGTGGGCTTGGAAGGCATTCGGTAGCCTCCCTTTGCTCCAGCTGCAACATGGGTACAATCTTGTCCTCTCTTGGCAAGATGCCGGGAGGCTCAACCAAGGCGTCCCAGGGAATGCCCTCGCCCCGTGCCACGGGTGCTGGGCACACATCACTTGGGGTGCTTGGATTTGCCAGTTTCAGTGTCTACCTAAATTATACACCTCAGTCAGAGCACATTGCCAGGGCTGTGCTGCTTGTGGGGACAGCAGTCAGGATCAGTAAGATCTGAGAAAGTCCGCTGGGCGATCACATTCACCCCTCCTAGACCCATCCCAGCAGCAGAGATGGGCTCCTGCTCTCACAGCTGAAAGCCCCAGCCATTGTTATTCAAAATTCTGCGATAAAATCCTTTTCTTTTCCATGCGTATGCGAGGCCTTGGACTGACTCCATGCAAAGGCAGGGCACACTTGCATGGTCTGCCTCTGGATCTGTCCCTGCTCAGGGATGTCTGTAGCTGGGGATGCCCAGACACTGTGGCCATCACCTATCTCATGGCTCTGTCAGTGGCCACGGTCCTTTCTGACACCTATGCCACGCACTGCAGTCACGTCACAGCCCCAGACAAATTTCTACAATTACCAGAGTTTGAGGAGGTAGACGGGCACGGAAAATGAGGTGCCGCTGATTCTGCTGAGGGACGCAAATCTCGCTGCAGAGCCAAATACTGCTTTGAGCAAATGTCGGTGTGGGAGGGACACCCACCAAGATATTTTCCATTGATAGTGTGCCTATAAAATCACCTCCACGTCAGAAGCAACAGTGTCTGGGTCAGGGGCCTGTCACACCTCCCACAGCGCCAAACCTGCGCAACACCCAGGCAGACACGGCCCCAGTCCAGCGCTGCCCCAGCCCAGCACAGAGTCGCACTGCACTGCTGAGGGCTCAGAAATGTTAACCTGAACTTCATTTCCTGAACTTGAACTTCAAAGCACATGAATGAATGTCTCCTACACCAAAGGGAATCTCAGTGCTCTTAGTATCTCCTTGCCATTGCCAGGGTTTGGGGAGGAGCAGCTGCTCAGCTCCCCCCTTTCCCTGAAAGCCCGAGTGGAGGAGGGGGCAGCGTTCCCCACCGCTCTCTGGGACCCAGGGCCCCTTTGGCCTCCCACCAGGACAGCAAAGCTCTGCTGGCGGCGCCTGGAGCCAGTCAGGGCACAGCAAGCCTGGCACCAGGGACCTGACAGTGCAAGCAGCACTCCTGAGGCCTGGCTCTCTCTCCTAGGCACTCCCTCTGTGCTTGGGAGATGACAGCACACTCACACACATGCACTAACACAGGATGCGGGCAGGAACATCAATTATATTCCATAACGGTATCAGCAAGGCAGAGAGCGTGAGCGAGGGGATGTCCTGATGTGAATGTCACAGGCTGCCCCAACCCAACCTGCTGAAAACCACAGTGAAAGATGAAGCAGCCGATAGAGATGCTGCCATATGCAGAGCCACCTGCACAGAGCTCAGACACAGAAAAAGGAAATGACGGTCAAAGTAGAAAGAAAACCTCAAACCAAGACCGGGCGGCTGCCACCAGCCCTCCCAGCTGCCAAATGACCCCCCCGCCTCAGCAGGGGCAGAGGCAGGACCTGGAATGCCCAGACATTAGGCCACTCAGCTGCTCTGGGACACGGAGCCCTCCAGGGAGACAACAGTCCTTCATAAAGGCCCCCCACCTCTCACAGCCTCCATTCTGTGCGCCAGGCCCCCTCTGGCCTTCTGCAAAGGGGTCACTGAGCAGCTCCGTGGCAAGCCTGTGCCAAGAGCTCCTTGAACACGACTCACTTCTGCCCCTTGGCTGACCACAACTGCAGGCGTCTCCAGTATGTCCCTTCTGACCATCTCCCCTCCCTCCACTCCTGCTGGCTGTGAGCACAATGGGCAGAGAAGAGGAGCAGACCATCTCACACAGACAAACAGTTCTTCTTCTCACAAGGGAAGGAGCTGGATGCCTCCCTTGCTTCTGCTTTTTCACATCTCTGTAGCACAGAGTTACAAAAGAGCAGGAAGCAGATTTGGAAAACCTTGATTTTAAACCACCTGCAAATGAGAAGTTTGTGCCATGCTCCACAGCTCTCTTTGCAGGGCTTCGGCCTGAGGTGCAGGCTGGGCCCTGCCTCCCCTTCACCACGGCACTGCAGCACAACTTGCAGTAGCCAAGTCAGAGGGAAACAGTCTCTCTTTTGAGCAGAGCTCACAGTGGCAGAGCCACAGCAGCAGACCCAGCTCAGTGGGGTTGCAAACCCTGCTCAGCAGCTGGGGGAAAAGGGAGGGTGTTTGCCCCCACGGTGCTCTGGGCTGCTGCAGCTCCCTGCGCCTGGCCTCACTCCTCCTGCACAACCATGGGAGTCGCTCGATGAACTTGGCTCCCCAGGGAGTGACAGCAGAGGCTGGTTTATGCAACACAGCCACAAATGCTTTCTACTCACTGCACTGTAGGTTTCAGGAGAGCGAGAAGTGGCTGGCAAGGGTTTGAAAGCAAGCGAGTGCAGTGCATGTCACTGTCTCACCTCATCCTGTGCCAATGGAAGTATATCGAAAGCCTCCTGGCAGCTACAGGAAGCAGCAGGTCAAGTGACTGACTTGCGTTAGACTTGTATGTGTCCACATCCTACCTAGTAGTGGAAGCAGGACTGCCTCTGCCCTGAAGAGTTGCTCCACATCACTTTGATCAATGCTCAGGTTATCCCTGGAGGTCTTGGTGCTCGTGCTCAGCCCTGTAACCGTTCCTGCACTTCCAGGATGCTTGGCTTGGCCAGGCTTATCCTTCCTGCTGGGGAAGTCTGTACTCTGCTCTCACCCTGTTGGAACAGCTTAGCGTTTGGGAACAAGACCCGTTTCCTTACTCACTCACTACTCTAGCATACGAGAGGTGCTGCGTTCTGACAGCTGGTTTGCAAACACTTGGTGACATGAACATTTCTTTGCCTTCCTGGGTAGCGTGGTAAAAGCTGATGCTGAGCTAAACACAACAGAGAATACTTTCATGATTTCCCAGTCATCTATACTAAACCACGGCTGGGTCCTCTCTTCCTTTCTTTCTTTTCTTGTGTTCACCATCACATGCTGCATGTGCATTCACATCATGAGATCAACTTTTTGTCTGAAGCGCTTTTCAGAATAAACCATTTATTTGCATCTCCAGCTTCCTACTCTTTATTTCCCTTCCTCCTGACACTGTAACAGTACATCAGTGAGCCAAAAGAGTGGGCACAAGAAGCAGCATTATATGAGCTCAGTTTTCAAAAGACACTCTCAGCTCTGCGCATGAACTCCCTCACCAGGATTTTAGGAGGCTGTTGCACTGCCACTTTTGCTGGCGGCACCAAATGTCATCAATGCTTACAAAGCTAGGAAGACCTTTGAAGGCTCTTGAGGTAGGAAATTAGGGCCTACACCAAAAGGTTTCCCTCCCCCGCAACATGAAATGGCGTCATGGGACAACTGACTAGTCAAGGTAAGGATGGACAGTGGTGCCTCGCTGCAAAGCAGGATGCCATGTATGGGGTTGTTCAGCTCAGCATGGCCATATCTAGACCAGCGAACAGGAGGAGTGTGGAGGGCAGAGAGCGTGACATCCAGTCTAGGTGACCAAGGGCAAGTTGCTCTGTGTTTGGGGGTGGTCATCTCCACCCTGGACAGTTCTTGTGCCACGTGGCGGGACACGGTGGGGAAGGAGCCAGCAGCTGGCATGAGCCCTTGCCCCTGACGAGAGTTTCACCTTGTCGCAGCCCAGGACATGTCTCCCTTTATGTGCTGCTCTTTTGGGCTCCTGGCACCTCAGTGGTAAGGGATGATGCTGGCTGAAGTGCACTATCAGCCTGGGCTGCATCCTGCCTGGCGGGGAGGTTTCCTAGGAATGTCTTCAGTTCTCTTTGCTCCTTATTATGCACCTCTCATTCTCCCTCCGCGTCTCCTACTTGAAACTCCTCTTTCAAATGGCAGAATATTAGCAGGTTTCCTTCAAGTGCTGATAGTTAATTTTCTTTGTTCTTGGGATTCCCTCAAACAGTGCTTCCTGCTGGCTTGCAATATGCATTTCATATCTTCCTGATAGTGATATTTTCCTGTTTTCTCCTTCCTGTGCATGAGATGCCAGTGGCAAGTTCAAGTTCAGGAATGAGTCAGGTTGGGTCTATAATTCCATGGACTGTATTCTCTTTCAAATAAAAGAGGATGTATGCTGTGTCAGTCTTGATCCTGGATTGCAGAGGGTGATGCTGAGCTGTTATGAAATAAAGAGGTGAGCAGAGATGCTCCACTCCACTCAGTTTTTCTGTGTGCCGGTTCTCTCTTTTGCAGAGCTAAAGCTCAGGCTATGCTTTACCCCGCAGTTCATTTGGCCCTGTGCTCATATTTTCTAGCAAGATCACATTTATCTACAAGTACAGGTCAGCAAATGGTTAGGGCTTAGAGAAATGATTCCCTTGTTGTACCTCACTGGTTAAGAAATGAGACGCCACAGTAAAATGTCTCCCAGAAGTGAAAGATGGGAATCCGTTCCCTTGGAGCTAGCTCTGGCTACATTTGCCACTGCACTGCTTCATGTGTGACTGAAACCTGAGTGCATGGGTGACAGGCAGTGTGTGCTCCCAGCATCTCCAACCACAGCCTCAGGGATGGTGGGAATGCATCGTGTTGAGCACCAGCTGCAGGAATGGGGTGCATGGGAGTGGAAAAAGGCTCCCTGTTCAGTTCTGTGACTGAGTGCCTGGGAGATATTTTTCTGTGAACTGCTGTGGAAACCCTGTTCTAGGAAACAGTAGAAAGCCCAGCAGTTCTGTAAACAGCGGGACAGTCTGGGTTTTTCTGGTAGAGAAAGGAAAATATAGGGGGTTGCCAAAGGCATGGTAGCCTGCTCCCCAAGTCCTTGCTGAACCTGAGCTGCAGGTTCCTCTAGGGTGGGAAGGGGTACATGGGCAGTTGATGGTTGGCAGATGTGTTATCGAGGACCTCACCTGGTTGTGGCATTTGAGTGTCCTTCTGGTGTGCTTTACCTTCTCTAAATTCATAGCACATGGAGGATTATGGAGACCCAGAGCTTCCCTGGGAGTGCTAGTTGAAGAAGGGTGTGTAAATAAATGTCTGTGTGATGCACATGAACACACACATCATACATATTAGAGTTAGTGGGAAGTCTGCCTGGGCACCAAATGATGGTGAGGAAAGACAATATTTAATACGATAACACAGAAAACACTGCTGTTTGCCTGGCAGTACTGTCTTTTTCCATATATCTCATAGTACACGATAAATCTGACACAGCTACTCACAGTATTACGTTGGCATTCCGAACTGATTAGCTGAAAAGCACGTCGTACTCACACGGCAAGTCCCAACCAGATGTGAGACAAGAGTAGTGTTGAGTCAGGAGTAGTGCCCAACAGGTATACTAGTCAGCAGAGTCTGTGGAAATCAAATCACATCACTGCTATTCTGAGGTGGGGATTTCTGTGACGTGTTTCTGTACATTTTGGCATTTTAGCTGAATGAACAGAAATACAGATATATGCAAAAATTCACAGACACCCAGAAGCACACCACTCCAAAGTTATGTGTCAGAACTGGTACAGTTCAGCATGAGCTTTACTTTGGCCAGCATTATTTTATAATAAACTGCTAAGCATGTACCCAGGAAGAGATCCGTCTTTGAGGTATAAATACTAACAAAAAATGTGTGCCAGCCCGCATTTCACTGAGTTAAAAAAGGCATATTCAGACTAAGGAGGTCATTCACTTTCTGTTGCCCAAACTTTGTTTTGCAGGTGGACAGAATACCTGAAGTCATGGTTTCTTTCTGGATCCTTTCTGGATCTTCTTTTTCTGGAACACTTAGTAATTTGCATGGTGTTTCATCACTGGTATGCTAAATCAGTGTTTTTCAAGAGGCTGAAAATGGAACAGGATTATCATATCACAGTACAATTACCAGAGGAGTCTGAGTCTTCTGTATGCTAACGTAGGCCCATCCCTGCTCAGCAGCATCTTACAGTCGTCAGAGATGTTGGACACAGATAAATACTTTTCACTAAACTTTCTTTTTCCTAGTAAAACTTTCAACTGATTCTGATCTCTGGATGTAGATGGATGTTATAGCAAAAAGGAGGCACAGTAGCACTTCTGGTTGGAACAATTTCTTCAAAAAGGATCACTAGCAAGACTTCCCCATTGTGTCACAGTTTCGGAGAGCCTCCCACAGGGTATGTGCTTCAAGAGGAAGTTTGATGTGAACAATCAGATTGAACTTTGCTTTATGGTGGATTCTTCCTAGAGAAAAATGTCCTAGCTCTATAGGGTCATCAGTTACAGATATCCTTACAGTAGTGGCATCCTGACAATACAGGAGAAGCAGACATGCTTCCCTGCCTCAGTGAAGTGGGGCTGCAGAGCAGAGTCTGCAGGTGCAGCTGGTGGAAGCAGGTGAGGGAGGGGGCTTCTTCGCAAGTGCATGGGGAAAATTGAAAATCTATTCCTTTGATGTTCGTATCTTTGTTTGAGGAGTAGAACATCATTTGAAGATGAAGCCGATAAGATATTTCTGTTTCAGTATGAGTCTTGGAGAAGAAACCAAGCTCATTGGCTTGTGGTTAGTATGGATCTTTACTGTGATATACAGGTAAGGTATAAAGGAAAAAGCAGTTTGTGACTGTCTACTGTTATTGTGAAGATCTTGCTTGTGAATTGGCATTGAAACCTAAGTTAAGGAAAATATTGCAGGAAGACATACTCATCTCTTAAAAATGTTTTATTTAAAAAGATGTCCAGACAAAGAGATTGACCGTGGATGAGAACCTGATGTACCTCCTGGGCAAAGGAACTTTAGAGGACTTGGAGGTGAGACATTCCCAGCTAGGCTGCTGCCCTGCTAGCCAAGTACAGGCACATCTGAGGAGCTTAGTGCTCCTTCTCTGCCATGATATATCTAGTCCTGCTAGTGAGAACTAGAGTTTAGAAGAAATCAGTGTGATCGTTGTGCTCTGAGTGATGCAATCATTTTCCTTGAATATTCACATGTGTATGTGTGTGTCGGGGCAGGGGGCGGGTGTTCTTCCAAGGAAAAATGTCAAAGTAAAACCAGTATCCTTAGTCATCACTGACTATTGCCACTGTTGGGCCATTAGTGACAGACATCTTGACCAAAAATCTGTGGGCTACAGGAGAAGCAGCCATGCTTCCCCTCCCTTAACAAATTGGGGTTGCAGAGTCTGCAGGTAAAATTGGTGGAATCAAGTGAGGCAGGGGGGCACTTTGTGAGTGTATGGTGCAAATTGCAAGTCTATTCCTTTGACATTCTTATTCTTGTTCAAGAAGTAAAATGACATACTGATCTTCAGAGGATGAACTTGATGCAGGTTTCTGTTTCCTTACTTTCAACTAAGGAGGAAGAGCTTATTGGCTTGTGGTTGCTACAGGTCTTTAATACAATACATAACACATAAAGGAAGAGGCAGTTTGTGAATAGCTGCTGTTATGGTGCAGATCTTCCCTGTGAATTTGCATTGAAACCTAAGTTAAGGAAAATATTGCCAGTGTATATGCATGAAGATACACTCACCTCTCAAAAACTGGTTTTATAAAGACATTTCTTTTGATACACATTCAGACACAGTGTTGGATTATGGATGAGAACCTGACATACCTGCTGGGCGAAGAAAGCTTGGAGAACTTGGAGGTGAGTCATTCCCAGCTAGGCTGCTGCCCTGCTAGCCAAGTACGGGCACATCTGAGGAGCTTAGTGCTCCTTCTCTCCTTGTAGATATCTAGTTCTGCTGTGATATCGAGCCTTGCTAGTGAGAACTAGGGTTTAGAAGAAATCAGTGTGATCATTGTGCTCTGAAAAGAAATAGCATGTGAAAATATCTTTCACTGATAAAACTGTGTGTCAAAGACACCCTTTATAGCAGAGAAAATACTGGGTAGTAAAAAAAGAAAAAGATACTGGAAATATCTAAATGGAGACAGTGTCCTGAACAGTGGATGAATATGGTGTCACTAATGTTTAGCACTCTTTGTCATCATGGGTACTACTTTGGGTTGACATTGTCACTGTGTAGTTGCTAAGAAGGGCCAGGAGGCAGGGAAGCTGGGTGTACCTACTGCTGGGTGGATTTTGACAGGTGCCATGGCTGAATTAAGGTTAGAACTGCTGATGCTGACAGGGTCCAGTTCATGTGCTTCTGCCTCCCTGCCATTTGGTTCTTCCTTACTGTTTATTCACCTCTGGGTTCTCTGGAAAAGCTCTGAATTTTGGAGATGTAAATGCATCCAGTTCAGCTGATCCTGGCAACCAAGCTCTTTTGCACCTGGTGATCCGGACACTCTCTGGTCACCACGTGACAAGGGACCCCCAATTACACCAGTCTCATTTCCCAAGGCAGGAAAACTGCAGCACCCGTGCAGACCTGACTTTGGAGGCTCCTGACTGCAGGCAGCTGACAACACATCAGTGTGTCTGAAGGTCAGGCTCTTGCTTCATGCAGGGCTTCAACCCCTGCCCTCCAAACTGTCCTGCACTCAGAGGGAAAAGGCTGCCACACCACAGGACAGCACAGCCTTTGAGCCCTCCTCCTAGTCCTGGTTCAGCCTCTGTCTCATACTGACACCAGCAGGACACTGCTCCTGCAAGCAGGAACTCTGCTGCGGCCGCCTGTGCCAGCAGGAGCTGCCTTCCCACAGCCCAGGGCAAAATGGCCAGGGGGAGCCCCAAGGCACCTCTGGCAGTGTACAGGGAGACAGCACAGGAGGCTCTCCAGCCTCCTTCCTCGCTGGAGTTTTTCCTTTGCCCCTGTCCCTGGAAAGGGATGGGGGGCACGAGAACGCCCAAGAGCTACAGGTGCCGCCAGTGACCCCTAAGCCCACACGGTGCTGGAGCATCTCACACAGCAGCAGAGCTCTTGCAGGCTGCCTCGTGGTCCGGTGCTGGTGAGAAACCAAGGACTGCAGCCAGCACTTCTCAGCGGCTGCATCCAAGGACAACCAGAGCAGAGACACTGCTGACATGCACAGGCTGACACCTGGGGCTCTGCTCCCTCAGTGTTAGGCTCTGAAATCAGCCCAGCCTCACTGCAGAGCCAGGCACACATACACCCCTTGCAACTGGCTGGATGCTGAGCTGAGGTCATTACTGCAGAAAAACAGAAAAACAAAACCACTTTTTACACAGATGGGCATGCCTGCTCTTTGCTTCAGAAACTCAGAAATCCAGCCATCCCTGTTACCTGAATAAAGACCTGGTGGGAATCAGCTGCTGCAAGTAGCTGGTTGTTTGGGCAGCTGCAGAGAGAGGATAAAGCTTTTGCTGCGGGGAAGAGGCAGAAGCAACTGAGCAGTTTTGCTCTTTAGGAAATCATTGCTTGGCCTACAGCTGCCAATGCTGTTTTCAGTGGGGGTCCACTGCACTTGTGAGGTGCACAACCCACTTGTGAACTGTAGCTGCTGCTGCCCTTACAACTGAAAACCTGCTTTAACAATGCTAGAAGCCTCTGCAAGAGTGACTTGTCACACCGTGGGCTGTTTCTGGCACTCAGTAACTAAAAGCAGAGCTTTTTTGGAGATCAGAGTTCATGTCTGTATTCCTCCCTGAGCACTGCTCCCTCTCTCCTTTCTGAAGAAAAACATGGAATAGAACCACACAGCCTTTGGTAGAGGGCTCTCAGCACACTGACTGTGTCCCTCTTGGTACTGGTTTGATAATGCTTCTTGGCTGCAGCCCCACTTCTTAACGACCTCCACTGGGACTGCAGGCACCGTGCTGGCAACCCCACACAGTGCAGGCTGGTGGGTTACTGGTAATCTTTGCTTTCCCACAGCAGCAGAATTTTCCTTGATCTTCCCCATCCTCTCCTGTGCAACAGCCTTATCCTGGCAGGAGAGGACTGGCCGGTGATATTCACTCCATGTTTGCACTCTACCGGCCTGGACAAGGCAAAACCCCAGCTGTGTGCTGAGAACAGGCTCTGGCTCCACACAGGCTTCTAGGCAGATCATACACAGTGCATTTCTCAGACCTATAGCAAGTAGATGCCAGCTTCTTGCATCTGCAGGCAATGTGCAGGAAAAAAATACTTTTTTTCCCCAGAGATTTCCTGCATCATTATTTTCATTGGGGAAGCAGGAGTGAGAGGAGTGTTTAGCTAGCCTTTAGCTACAACATGAAAGAACTCACAGAAGAGGAACTCCATGTTTCCTCAAGTGCTTTGGTATGAGTTGAATTGTACCTAATATATCTGTTAAGAATTTAAGTTGTGATACATATCTCATGGAATTATTTGTCCTGAAACAGGTAGATTACCTGTCACCAACATTTAATTCCTCTGCACCCTATGATGGCAGTTTCCTCTACCCTGACTTGAACATCAACTGTGATCTTGAAAATATTTCATCGTTTGCATCTACATTTTTTCCAGTGCTGTACAGCATATTGTTTGTGACAGGTCTCATGGGAAATGCTTTGGTTGTTTGGGTCCTAATATTCTTCAAGAAAATCACTGCCATGACTGACGTGTATCTGCTGAACCTCGCCATCTCAGACCTCCTCTTTGTCTTCTCCCTCCCCTTCTTGGTTCGGTACTCCATAGTGGGCCGGTGGACTTTTGGAAATGCAATGTGTAAAATAATCAGCTCCGCTTACTTCATTGGTTTCTACAGCAGCGCATTCTTCATAACCATCATGAGCATTGACAGGTACTTGGCTATTGTCCGATCTGTGTACGCTCTGCAGGTTCGGACCACTGCACACGGGATAGTTACAAGCCTGGTCCTTTGGGCAGTGGCCGTTTTAGCATCAGCACCAGCCTTCCTTTTCTTCCAGGAAGCGGGTGATAACAACAGGACTATGTGCATCCCGCATTATCCCAACAGTAACAGTAATGGCTGGAAGATCTTCTCTAATTTTGAAGTCAATGTCTTGGGCTGGCTGATCCCCCTTGGCATCCTCATTTTCTGCTACTACAACATCTTGAAAAACTTGCAGAGATGCCATACTCGGAACAAGTACAAAGCAATGAAGCTCGTGTTTATTGTTGTCACTGTGTTCTTCCTTTTCTGGACCCCCATCAACATTGTGCTTTTCCTGGACTCTCTGCAGAATATGTATATCATAGATGACTGTCACACAAGCCAAAGGCTAGCTCTAGCCATAGAGCTGGCTGAGGCTTTCTCCTTTGTCCACTGCTGCCTCAACCCAGTCGTCTATGCTTTTGTGGGTGAGAAGTTCAAGAAGTATCTCTGCGAGGCTTTCGGAAAATATGCACAGTTCCTATTGATCTGCAAAAACTACAGGACTTTCAATGGGCACAGCTTTGACAAGCGTTCCTCTCTGCACCCAGCATCCTCACAGTCTTCTTTCATTGATACTGTCTTATAGAGCTAGAAAACAAAAACTTTCATCCTGAATGGGTGATCTGAAGGTGAGAATTCTGCCAACTATTTAGCTAATATAATCTTCATGTTGCTTTAGGAAAAGTGGTTTCAGTAACGCCCCATCAAGAATGGGAAATCTTACAGTACTAGAGCAATGGATGTCATTGTCTGATATTCTTTGAGATCCCCACAGACATTATTCTTCTGAAATACTGTCTTGTGGGTAGCAAATGGGAATGAAAACTTCAAACCTAGAAAATAATATTGAGCAGTTATTCACCCATCCCTCTGCCCGCCAGCTTAATGGTTTAACAATGGAGATTTTTTTCTCCTTTTCAGCTGAGCAGAGGGGTGTTCAGGCTTTGAGGCACTGTGTAGAGAACATTTTAGGACATGAGATAGGAGAAAAGTTGAAGCAGCTGCTTAAGCCTGCTCTTACCATGGTTTCCTTTGAGGTTCTTATTTTTTAGCTTCTTCCTGAAAGCTGTTATCCCTTTCCTGTGACACTTCCTTCCTTGCCTGCTTTGTGCGTGGGGGGGGGGGCAAAATTACAGGCAGCCTCCCTCACTGCCTGGGCAATACAGAGAACTCCATGCAGCCTCTCCAGCTCAGGACACAGAGGTCTCAAAGATCCCTAAAGAAACTATGACATAGGCATCAAAGGAGAGGGATGAGGCAGCCTCTCTTATTACCCTTGAAGTGAGGGAGTTCAAGGACCTGTCACAGAGCTTTAGCATCTTCTGTCCCAAAGGAAGATGTCAGATATGCCTGTTGAAACAATTAACTCTCCCCCAAGGAACTGTCATTAGTTTGCACAATAATAAGGTGAACAGTTGTCAGTAACTGCAGAGAGATTGAAAGACATTGCCCTCCTAGGTGCCACAGTAACACAAAAGGTAATAGCTGGGGAGCTCGGAAAGCCTGGTGTTTCTGGCAGCTCCCTGGGCTCCTGGGCTACCAGGGTTTTGAGGTCATAGCCTAGAAATGATTGTTTTTGACAGCTGCTGGGAGGCTGTGGGTATCTTAAGAAAAAAACCTTTATGGGAATGAACGCGTGCCCGTAAGTATAAGTGGAGAAATAGTTACCAGAAGAAAAAGCTGAAGAGTGGAAAAATACTAAGTGTGTGCTGAGACCTTTAAGAATTGTATGTAAAAGCTTCCTGGGGACTGACTGGCTGGTAAGCTGTGGGCCAAAGAGGTGGTTGCCCTTCAGCAGAGCCCTGATCCACCAGAGGAAGGGCTGGGTGCTCTGCTGAATGCCCAAAACAGAATGGAGAGAGAAATAAGCAGGGGTATTGCACAAACATCCTGTAATTCAGATGGTATCTAAAGCAGATGGCAGTGGCTGATTTGAGTGACCACAGGCATCAGAACTGTATAAAACCCAGACAACACTGAAAGCCTATGAGGGTACTTTTTTGCTCTAAGCAACTGAGGCACCAGCATGATCTCTGCTTTTGAGCATACAGCTGGGGTTGACTTCTCAGTTCCTGTTCCAGCTCAGTAACTATAAATGAATGATTTATACATGAATGGATACCCATGCATATATATACATACATACATATATGTACATACATATATGCATACATGCATATAGAGATGTATGTACGTATGTTTACATATACAAACATTGATGGATCAAATACAATGCTGTTCTGAAGCTTTTGGTCCTGGTCTACTTCTCCCTGCAAGATATCACAGTATTTTAATTTTTATAATACAGGTACTGCATGCAGTAAAATTCCACAGTCCTTGCACCTCAGGAACTTTACCATTTTTTCATTAATTCTTTCAGCTTGTGTATTTTCTTCTGTCCTGGACAATTCTACAAAACTGGCAATCTCTCCATCTCCCCCCCCCCCCCCAACAAACCTCAGAGTAAACTATCTTTTATTCCAGAACTTGAACTCATTATAAGTTTGCCTCCACTCTCTTCCCACACATACTGAATACTCCTGGGCTTACTTCCTAGAGCACAGCAGAACAAAACACAATATACAGTTCTGTTAAACAACTGATTTTCTTCAAATAGCATTTTAACAAGTACTAGTATTTGCAATCTGCAGCATACAACTTTTTGTAAGAACAGGCTAGTAGTGGTATGTGTAGAAAGAAATGTTCCATCATGTGGACCACAACACATTCTCCAAATTCTAAAGCAAAGGCTGTGAACAAAGGAAAAGGTTCAACTTGTTTGTAGAACCCAGCAACAAGATCTTCAGTGGGAAGTCAGGCTCTGCACTACAGCTCCTACCATTTAGGTGCCTTGCCACCCTGGTGCATCTGGTGCCTTTTTTGATAACCAGGCTCTTTTCATACATGTAAACACTCAGATGCCTAAGAATGAGATTCACAGAAATTAAGGACAATGCCAAAGGACAGTGGACAGGAGGAAAATACCAGGTACCTCCATCCACTGGAGATTCACAGCACGTACCATCTAGATCAGACTTTTCCCTCCTGAAGCACAAAAGATGAGAATTTTTGGAGTCCCTGGACTGCAGTCCTTCTGCGGCTGTTTTGGGGCAGGAACTTCAACCCATATGTACATGCTGGCAGGAGAATGGCCTTTCCTCAGGGCTGCAGAATGCATCTGCTAAGGAATACCTCTTTTCAGAGATTTCACTGGGTATTATGTAACTACCAGAGCCAGGCTGTATGCCAGGGCTTCCCTGTGATGGCTGTAAGCAGGGCATCGTGCAGCTACCCTCCTTCCCCTCTCAGGGCCAAGAAGCGTTCAGCTGCAGCCACCAAACTGATGGACTGAGTCCGTGTGGCAGTAAATGCCCGTTCGCCCTCCCTCAGTTCTGTTCGGGGTTTTAGAAGACGTCTTTGCCTTCAACAGCTAAGTTGTGACACCCAAGAAAAGCATACGGGGCCGGGGGGAGGGTACCAGGTCGCCCTGGCTGCCCGCCGTGTCCGGGGCCCTGAGGCTGCGGGGCGGGTGCGGCGGCGCCAGCCCGGGTGGTGGTTGGGCGCGAGGCGCCCTCGCCCGCTGGGCGGACGCTTTGCGCCCTAGGGCGGAGGGGGGATACCGGCGCACGCGCAGAGAGCGCGATAGGGCGGCGTGCGCGTGGGGGTCCGGCGGCGGCGGCGGCGGTTGGCGGCGGCAGTTGGTGGGCGCGGCGGGTCCGTTCGGTTCAGCCGTGCCCCGGGAAGCCCCGCCGCTGTTGCGGGGCCGCAGTCCTGCTGCCGTCGCCCTTATGTGTGATGTGGTGTGAGGAGGAACTGCTCACTTGTCAGAGCTCGGGTGGACTTGGCAGATACTTCCATGCTCTCAGAAGAAGAGCGGATTCAAAAGACAAAAAGAAAAATAAAAAGCTTCCAGGTGTTATTCAACTGTGGCAGGGAGAGGGGGGCAGGGATGGGACTGGCTACCTAAGACTATTTTCAGGATTTGAAATCCTCATTCCTGTTTCCTATCCACAAGATACAGTATTTCACAAGCTGTCTTTCTCTCTCCAGGCATGTCTTTTCCCAGTTACACAGGTGATAGGATTCAGTATACACATTACACTACAGGAATTAATGGCTTTCTTCTGACAGAAGAAAAACAGTACGGGATTCAGCACTATTGGCTTACAGAAAAAAGTCTTCACAGTACACGTTACAAGTTCTCCCATGAGTAGCTCAAGTACTCATTTAATTTGCATCATCAGGTTACTGCAGGAAAATAGTAGTCCCCTCAAAACTGCAGAATAACAGGAAATGCAAAACTATTTCCATCTCTTCTCTCTCACCTACACTCCCTCTCTGCACAGGTAGTGCTTGTGCCAAGCAACTTCAAAGTGGCTCACCAGAGTCACCTAAGCAATAGCCAGCTCTTTTAAACTGTCTAGTGACACAGTATTATTTGGCAGGAAGTGGAGGCCGTTTCTCCATTTCCTAATAGATGTTTGAAGGTAGGTGTTTGAAGGAGGTGTTTGGATTACCCAGAAAAAGACTTGTTTTCCCAAAGCTGGCAGATGGGTGGGGTCTGGGACTGGCTGACTATAAAGAGTGTTGACTGCTGAGTGCGTTGAAAAATGCCCCTTCCATCTGTGGGTGTCTCCTGACTTGTCAAATGCATACACACTCAATTTCTACTTTTCCCCCAGCCACCTCTGTTCCCTGACATAGAGCAGACACAAAAGTGATCTTGAGAAACATAATTTCTTGCATTTGTGCATGAATAAAAACTGTTCTTGTTTTACTTGGTCCATGCCTACTCTTTCCATTTTGCCCGCAAATTTGGTCAATGCAGCCCTTGTTCAGCCGCTTGTCTGCACAAGCATTTCAAGATTTGTGTTCAGATGTGAAACGGCCAGCACATCCAATAGCATAGAATAAGCCCTATTCATGCCAATGTATGGGGGACATTTTCCATTCAGAAGAAGCCTTTTTAAGAGAAATTAATCTATGGCCTACAGCTGATTCAAACCATGTAAATGAAATGTGAAATAATTCTTTCAGAGACATGTCTCTCTGAAGTTTTACAGAAAATCACACCTCCCTCCCAGGGATCACATTGGGCAGCTGAAGACTTGCTCTTTTGAAGCCCAACAATATTCACGAACTGTTCTTAGGCTGTGCTTCCATAGAGTAGTTATTTTCAGTAATAGAAACAAACATAAACTGAAAAACTGTTTTATTCCATATTGTCAAAAAAAGGGGGTGTGTGGAGGTGAAGCTTAGGCAGAGTCACCAGATAAGATGTGCATTGATTACACTGAAGGTTGGGTGCAGAAGAGGAATGTATGAGGAGAAGACAACAAGCTAGGATGTTATGGAAGGTTAGGCTCGCCAGCCACCATAACAGGGTCCAGCCCTAGGTTCCTGCTAAGTTCGGAGCCAAATCAAAGCAAATTAAATAAATAAATTTTAATGATGCGTATGCAGTAATTACAGCTCGAGCTGGGTGCCTCCAAAGAGGGACCCTGAACAAAGAAATCCCTGGGCAATTATGCCCTTACAGTCTAAGTTCCCTACCCGCCATGGAAAGGTTCAGACCAATTGTAATATTTGTCTCTAGGCAGGCTGTTTTCCTTGTCTTTGCTGTGGCGGCTTCTGCTCATGGATTTACCTTCCTTGTAGTCTTCCTTACCTTTCCAGCTTGAACTGGCTCTGGGGCCCTTTCTTACTGAACTAGGTGAAAGTTTTTCATGTTATCTGAGCGCAGCCTAAGGTTTCAGCACATTTAGCTATGCATGCTAAGCAGGTTTTATATAAATTGAGCTAAGTGGTCAATTCTAGACAGTTTCAGTTAAATATTCTTTTGCAAGGATGTGCATTTTTCTTGATTTTGGATCTACTCTAATTGTGGGTTACACCCTGAGGCTACAGTGAATGAGAACATTTTGAACTGTTTAGTATTCATTTGAGTTCCATACAGTCATTTGGTTCATCCTGTGACAAAATGTGCCAGAAGACTCAGGAAGTTGCTGGTTTCTATTAATGCACTAATGATAAAAGGTGTTAGAATAATCTCAAGTGAGAAAAATGAGCACTGAAAGCACTCAAGCGTTAAAAATGTCTCTGTGGTTCTACTGCAGCCTGGCCTTGTCTGGTCAGGTAGACTGGTAAATTCACTTCACTGCTCCTCCTGTGAGCCATCCTCCCCAGCTGAGTGCCAGTGCCCAGCATAACTCAGCACATTTGACTTTAATTAAACTTTCTATTTCTGTTCCTTATCAAGGTTCAATGCTCCTAGTCAATAGCAACCTAGTTAGGAAGATGGAGGAACTGGAAGGTAAAAATCATTGCAGAATCAGCTCTCACCAAAGCTCTTTGTATTTTGTACCTGTGCAGAATAATTAATGTATATTCTCCTTAACTAGGCATAGCCTTGCAAAGGAAGAAGAACATTTAAGATTCCCTGGGTATCACTTTTGCGATGGGAGCAGGGAGTCTCTGGGCTGTCTCCCCACTGTCTTGCAGCTTCCCAGAGTGGCCTTGGCCATGGCTTCCCAGGCAGAATCCCTCCCTCTGTTAAACTCTTGGCACTACAAGCTCCCAGCCCAGCCCTTCCAGCTCAGCAAGACTCCCGCAGATGCTTGGTGAACTGCTGCCTTGATGTGGCTGTTCGGCCTTATGCAGGTTAATCCATCTGAGTTTGTCATTCTGCAGGGAGTGGAGTGCCTGAGCCTTGCCAGCCATCCTGAAAATACTCTTGGCATTTCTAGCAAGCAAAAGGACTAGAGCAAAATCTGGTCTAAGTGACTGAAAGGCAAGCTGAAGACACCAGCCTCTGCTGTCTGTGGTGTCAGACGCAGAGAAATGAAACAATAATGTTCCTAACAGCTCCTCCCGCCCCAGCCCTGAGCTTGTCTTGAGAGGTTGTTTGTCTCTTCAGCCCAGACCCAGACATCCCACTGCTGCCCACATGCATCCGTGCTGCTCCCTAAGCCAAGACTGAACTCTTTAAGGAAGGCTGTCCTTAACTCTAGCCTTCCCTGCATCTCTCATGGGGAAACAATTTCCTTCAAATACTCCCTCATAGCTCTTCCTCATATGGTGATTTTTTTCAACTCCATCCTCAGAGCTCCCTTATCCCTAGCTGTGCTAACAGTCTGTGCAGGGTGCCCACATCTCTCTCTTATCTGATCCAGGCCTGTCACCTACTGCCAAAGTGTCCTTCCCTTGCACACAGGGTGCCGGGGGAGAGGTGTGTCGTCGCTCCAGTCGGATAAAGATAGCGTCATGCAGAAAGGGAAATCCTTCACTGGGTCAGTGGGAACTGAGAACACACATTGTGGGCTCTGGAGGGAGACTTGCTGTAAGAAAACCCTTGGGAAAGAGATGATCTTGTTCTGCTCCCCTCATCACCCACAACCAGGTGTGCTGACATTGTTGTGACCAAAATAGGACAATTTTTCCAATTGTTTTAATTGCTCTGCTGTATTAACAGCTGCATTCTTCAGCATATTTTTACAGTAGAAAAATAACAAAGCAAAGGTGCATCCTTGTCATATTTTATGAATTTAGAAATAAAATTAAACATGAGAAAAAGCCATCTTTGTAAAATCTTTCACTGCTGTAGTTCCTGGCAGACTCTTAAGGGCATCTTTCCCCTACTGCTGCCTCAGACAAAGCCTTACGTTGGGAAGGTGGGAGATGCTTTCTGCGGCACAGAAGATTCTTTGCCTGAGGCCCCTGGCTTCCTCCACTTGCAGTAATGGAACAGGGAGCCCAGAGCTGGAGCTGACCTGAGCTCCTCCTCGCAGCCTGCCCAGCTCCTGCCCAGCTGCTCACAGCTGTTGCAGCTTCCTGCCTGTGAAGGCAAGACCCACATCCGGCCCCTGCATGGCCATCAGGGCCTTCCCTGTTTGACTGAGAGAGGGCAGGAGCATCCTTGCAGATCTCAGAGCTACTTTCCCTTATGAAAGGGATGGGGAAGGGACAGGACAAGCCTAGGAGCGGTCTGCTGCCACGCTGAGGGGCCAGGAGGGTAATGCCAAATTGTAGAGTTGTCCCAGGAGCTGGAAGCAAAAAAAGCACCCAGCAGTTGAGGCTGGACCATTCTGCACAGAACTTATGCATGTTCACCTGCTTGGATAAAAGGTACCCATCGCAATTTTTATATTGCTCCCGCTCACATCTGTTCTTCAGCTTTGTAGCCTGATCTTGTTTTTTTTCTTTTTCCTGAGGTGGTACAGGTTAAAAAGAATTCAGAATGGTGTTTGCACATTAACTATTCAGATATTCTCTTGTTCTGGCTCAACTGTGATGTCTTAAAACATGGAATACAAAGTCATAATTACATTCAGGTTTAAACTGCTAAAATGTGTATTTGTTTTCTTTTGATTGACTGGTGGTAATTGTAAAATAGAGTAGAAAGGAGTGATGTAAGAGCTGTGTTCTTAGAGAAGACACACACATACACAGTGTGACTCCCTTTACAGATTCATGTGTAAGAGGCTGACCATGCCCATGATCTTTGCCCTCCTCTATATTCTCCTGCATAATATGTCCATCATGTTTTCCAAATCAGAGGAACCCAGTTACTCTCTTAGGGGAGCATCAGGGAAAGAGCATGGCATTCAGTACTTTTAGAGTATTCGGATCAAATAATTCATTCTAGCCTGCGGGTTGCTGTGAGATGACCACACACTGACAATCATTTTGGTGTGTTTTCTCTGCTACATCAGTTTGAATAAATCAACCTCATTATCCTTGCTTGAGGAGATACTTGCTTCCTAGAGACAGGCAGCCAAATGGCAGGAACTTCTTCCTGAAATAGATTATTGTGTTCTGTTGCAAAAACATGTAAAATGACAGGGAAAATTATTCATTACACTCACTTGTGTATCACAAGAATCTTTCAATCCATTACATCTCTGCAACTCAGAATACAGAGAAGCTTTTGGAAGTAAAAAACAAAATAAATTAGTACTGCTATATAAGCTACTTTATCAATGTCTAGCTCTCTTAGAGGCTGATAGTATCTCTTAGAAAGATGGAGTCTTAATGACACCTACTATGCCCTACACTTTATTCTACTTCGACCTCTCATATGGAAAGGTGTTCAAGAGCTTCACTCATTCAGTGTTACAGTGGCATCAGTGGAGTTTGTATTGTACAAATGTGACTTGCTGCAAACCTGTGCAGCAGGTGTGGAATGGAAAGTACATGTTTAAGGATACACACTAGCAAAAGGTTGGATATATGAAGGCATACTTGCTTACATGGTTGCTAAATCCCACAGCAAATAGTGTGAAGCAGGATACAGTGTGTCGTTCCACATCTTTCACCTGTGAGCTACAGGATTGTCAACGGAACACTGCTAATAACAATCTCAACCTTCCCTTTCAGAATGGCATCACGCAGTATCAAACTACTTCATGTGTACCTTGCTCTGGCATGATGCTGAAACATTTTTCCCAAGGCAAGGTGAAGCTCTTACAAACTGAATCATTGGCAGAATTACTTGTTTTCAAGCCATTCAACTCTTCACCCATTCGGTCCACTGCATACAGTCTGGAAAGAAGCATAGGAGTGCTTAACACCTTGCTCTATAAGACAGTATCAATGAAAGAAGACTGTGAGGATGCTGGGTGCAGAGAGGAACGCTTGTCAAAGCTGTGCCCATTGAAAGTCCTGTAGTTTTTGCAGATCAATAGGAACTGTGCATATTTTCCGAAAGCCTCGCAGAGATACTTCTTGAACTTCTCACCCACAAAAGCATAGACGACTGGGTTGAGGCAGCAGTGGACAAAGGAGAAAGCCTCAGCCAGCTCTATGGCTAGAGCTAGCCTTTGGCTTGTGTGACAGTCATCTATGATATACATATTCTGCAGAGAGTCCAGGAAAAGCACAATGTTGATGGGGGTCCAGAAAAGGAAGAACACAGTGACAACAATAAACACGAGCTTCATTGCTTTGTACTTGTTCCGAGTATGGCATCTCTGCAAGTTTTTCAAGATGTTGTAGTAGCAGAAAATGAGGATGCCAAGGGGGATCAGCCAGCCCAAGACATTGACTTCAAAATTAGAGAAGATCTTCCAGCCATTACTGTTACTGTTGGGATAATGCGGGATGCACATAGTCCTGTTGTTATCACCCGCTTCCTGGAAGAAAAGGAAGGCTGGTGCTGATGCTAAAACGGCCACTGCCCAAAGGACCAGGCTTGTAACTATCCCGTGTGCAGTGGTCCGAACCTGCAGAGCGTACACAGATCGGACAATAGCCAAGTACCTGTCAATGCTCATGATGGTTATGAAGAATGCGCTGCTGTAGAAACCAATGAAGTAAGCGGAGCTGATTATTTTACACATTGCATTTCCAAAAGTCCACCGGCCCACTATGGAGTACCGAACCAAGAAGGGGAGGGAGAAGACAAAGAGGAGGTCTGAGATGGCGAGGTTCAGCAGATACACGTCAGTCATGGCAGTGATTTTCTTGAAGAATATTAGGACCCAAACAACCAAAGCATTTCCCATGAGACCTGTCACAAACAATATGCTGTACAGCACTGGAAAAAATGTAGATGCAAACGATGAAATATTTTCAAGATCACAGTTGATGTTCAAGTCAGGGTAGAGGAAACTGCCATCATAGGGTGCAGAGGAATTAAATGTTGGTGACAGGTAATCTACCTGTTTCAGGACAAATAATTCCATGAGATATGTATCACAACTTAAATTCTTAACAGATATATTAGGTACAATTCAACTCATACCAAAGCACTTGAGGAAACATGGAGTTCCTCTTCTGTGAGTTCTTTCATGTTGTAGCTAAAGGCTAGCTAAACACTCCTCTCACTCCTGCTTCCCCAATGAAAATAATGATGCAGGAAATCTCTGGGGAAAAAAAGTATTTTTTTCCTGCACATTGCCTGCAGATGCAAGAAGCTGGCATCTACTTGCTATAGGTCTGAGAAATGCACTGTGTATGATCTGCCTAGAAGCCTGTGTGGAGCCAGAGCCTGTTCTCAGCACACAGCTGGGGTTTTGCCTTGTCCAGGCCGGTAGAGTGCAAACATGGAGTGAATATCACCGGCCAGTCCTCTCCTGCCAGGATAAGGCTGTTGCACAGGAGAGGATGGGGAAGATCAAGGAAAATTCTGCTGCTGTGGGAAAGCAAAGATTACCAGTAACCCACCAGCCTGCACTGTGTGGGGTTGCCAGCACGGTGCCTGCAGTCCCAGTGGAGGTCGTTAAGAAGTGGGGCTGCAGCCAAGAAGCATTATCAAACCAGTACCAAGAGGGACACAGTCAGTGTGCTGAGAGCCCTCTACCAAAGGCTGTGTGGTTCTATTCCATGTTTTTCTTCAGAAAGGAGAGAGGGAGCAGTGCTCAGGGAGGAATACAGACATGAACTCTGATCTCCAAAAAAGCTCTGCTTTTAGTTACTGAGTGCCAGAAACAGCCCACGGTGTGACAAGTCACTCTTGCAGAGGCTTCTAGCATTGTTAAAGCAGGTTTTCAGTTGTAAGGGCAGCAGCAGCTACAGTTCACAAGTGGGTTGTGCACCTCACAAGTGCAGTGGACCCCCACTGAAAACAGCATTGGCAGCTGTAGGCCAAGCAATGATTTCCTAAAGAGCAAAACTGCTCAGTTGCTTCTGCCTCTTCCCCGCAGCAAAAGCTTTATCCTCTCTCTGCAGCTGCCCAAACAACCAGCTACTTGCAGCAGCTGATTCCCACCAGGTCTTTATTCAGGTAACAGGGATGGCTGGATTTCTGAGTTTCTGAAGCAAAGAGCAGGCATGCCCATCTGTGTAAAAAGTGGTTTTGTTTTTCTGTTTTTCTGCAGTAATGACCTCAGCTCAGCATCCAGCCAGTTGCAAGGGGTGTATGTGTGCCTGGCTCTGCAGTGAGGCTGGGCTGATTTCAGAGCCTAACACTGAGGGAGCAGAGCCCCAGGTGTCAGCCTGTGCATGTCAGCAGTGTCTCTGCTCTGGTTGTCCTTGGATGCAGCCGCTGAGAAGTGCTGGCTGCAGTCCTTGGTTTCTCACCAGCACCGGACCACGAGGCAGCCTGCAAGAGCTCTGCTGCTGTGTGAGATGCTCCAGCACCGTGTGGGCTTAGGGGTCACTGGCGGCACCTGTAGCTCTTGGGCGTTCTCGTGCCCCCCATCCCTTTCCAGGGACAGGGGCAAAGGAAAAACTCCAGCGAGGAAGGAGGCTGGAGAGCCTCCTGTGCTGTCTCCCTGTACACTGCCAGAGGTGCCTTGGGGCTCCCCCTGGCCATTTTGCCCTGGGCTGTGGGAAGGCAGCTCCTGCTGGCACAGGCGGCCGCAGCAGAGTTCCTGCTTGCAGGAGCAGTGTCCTGCTGGTGTCAGTATGAGACAGAGGCTGAACCAGGACTAGGAGGAGGGCTCAAAGGCTGTGCTGTCCTGTGGTGTGGCAGCCTTTTCCCTCTGAGTGCAGGACAGTTTGGAGGGCAGGGGTTGAAGCCCTGCATGAAGCAAGAGCCTGACCTTCAGACACACTGATGTGTTGTCAGCTGCCTGCAGTCAGGAGCCTCCAAAGTCAGGTCTGCACGGGTGCTGCAGTTTTCCTGCCTTGGGAAATGAGACTGGTGTAATTGGGGGTCCCTTGTCACGTGGTGACCAGAGAGTGTCCGGATCACCAGGTGCAAAAGAGCTTGGTTGCCAGGATCAGCTGAACTGGATGCATTTACATCTCCAAAATTCAGAGCTTTTCCAGAGAACCCAGAGGTGAATAAACAGTAAGGAAGAACCAAATGGCAGGGAGGCAGAAGCACATGAACTGGACCCTGTCAGCATCAGCAGTTCTAACCTTAATTCAGCCATGGCACCTGTCAAAATCCACCCAGCAGTAGGTACACCCAGCTTCCCTGCCTCCTGGCCCTTCTTAGCAACTACACAGTGACAATGTCAACCCAAAGTAGTACCCATGATGACAAAGAGTGCTAAACATTAGTGACACCATATTCATCCACTGTTCAGGACACTGTCTCCATTTAGATATTTCCAGTATCTTTTTCTTTTTTTACTACCCAGTATTTTCTCTGCTATAAAGGGTGTCTTTGACACACAGTTTTATCAGTGAAAGATATTTTCACATGCTATTTCTTTTCAGAGCACAATGATCACACTGATTTCTTCTAAACCCTAGTTCTCACTAGCAAGGCTCGATATCACAGCAGAACTAGATATCTACAAGGAGAGAAGGAGCACTAAGCTCCTCAGATGTGCCCGTACTTGGCTAGCAGGGCAGCAGCCTAGCTGGGAATGACTCACCTCCAAGTTCTCCAAGCTTTCTTCGCCCAGCAGGTATGTCAGGTTCTCATCCATAATCCAACACTGTGTCTGAATGTGTATCAAAAGAAATGTCTTTATAAAACCAGTTTTTGAGAGGTGAGTGTATCTTCATGCATATACACTGGCAATATTTTCCTTAACTTAGGTTTCAATGCAAATTCACAGGGAAGATCTGCACCATAACAGCAGCTATTCACAAACTGCCTCTTCCTTTATGTGTTATGTATTGTATTAAAGACCTGTAGCAACCACAAGCCAATAAGCTCTTCCTCCTTAGTTGAAAGTAAGGAAACAGAAACCTGCATCAAGTTCATCCTCTGAAGATCAGTATGTCATTTTACTTCTTGAACAAGAATAAGAATGTCAAAGGAATAGACTTGCAATTTGCACCATACACTCACAAAGTGCCCCCCTGCCTCACTTGATTCCACCAATTTTACCTGCAGACTCTGCAACCCCAATTTGTTAAGGGAGGGGAAGCATGGCTGCTTCTCCTGTAGCCCACAGATTTTTGGTCAAGATGTCTGTCACTAATGGCCCAACAGTGGCAATAGTCAGTGATGACTAAGGATACTGGTTTTACTTTGACATTTTTCCTTGGAAGAACACCCGCCCCCTGCCCCGACACACACATACACATGTGAATATTCAAGGAAAATGATTGCATCACTCAGAGCACAACGATCACACTGATTTCTTCTAAACTCTAGTTCTCACTAGCAGGACTAGATATATCATGGCAGAGAAGGAGCACTAAGCTCCTCAGATGTGCCTGTACTTGGCTAGCAGGGCAGCAGCCTAGCTGGGAATGTCTCACCTCCAAGTCCTCTAAAGTTCCTTTGCCCAGGAGGTACATCAGGTTCTCATCCACGGTCAATCTCTTTGTCTGGACATCTTTTTAAATAAAACATTTTTAAGAGATGAGTATGTCTTCCTGCAATATTTTCCTTAACTTAGGTTTCAATGCCAATTCACAAGCAAGATCTTCACAATAACAGTAGACAGTCACAAACTGCTTTTTCCTTTATACCTTACCTGTATATCACAGTAAAGATCCATACTAACCACAAGCCAATGAGCTTGGTTTCTTCTCCAAGACTCATACTGAAACAGAAATATCTTATCGGCTTCATCTTCAAATGATGTTCTACTCCTCAAACAAAGATACGAACATCAAAGGAATAGATTTTCAATTTTCCCCATGCACTTGCGAAGAAGCCCCCTCCCTCACCTGCTTCCACCAGCTGCACCTGCAGACTCTGCTCTGCAGCCCCACTTCACTGAGGCAGGGAAGCATGTCTGCTTCTCCTGTATTGTCAGGATGCCACTACTGTAAGGATATCTGTAACTGATGACCCTATAGAGCTAGGACATTTTTCTCTAGGAAGAATCCACCATAAAGCAAAGTTCAATCTGATTGTTCACATCAAACTTCCTCTTGAAGCACATACCCTGTGGGAGGCTCTCCGAAACTGTGACACAATGGGGAAGTCTTGCTAGTGATCCTTTTTGAAGAAATTGTTCCAACCAGAAGTGCTACTGTGCCTCCTTTTTGCTATAACATCCATCTACATCCAGAGATCAGAATCAGTTGAAAGTTTTACTAGGAAAAAGAAAGTTTAGTGAAAAGTATTTATCTGTGTCCAACATCTCTGACGACTGTAAGATGCTGCTGAGCAGGGATGGGCCTACGTTAGCATACAGAAGACTCAGACTCCTCTGGTAATTGTACTGTGATATGATAATCCTGTTCCATTTTCAGCCTCTTGAAAAACACTGATTTAGCATACCAGTGATGAAACACCATGCAAATTACTAAGTGTTCCAGAAAAAGAAGATCCAGAAAGGATCCAGAAAGAAACCATGACTTCAGGTATTCTGTCCACCTGCAAAACAAAGTTTGGGCAACAGAAAGTGAATGACCTCCTTAGTCTGAATATGCCTTTTTTAACTCAGTGAAATGCGGGCTGGCACACATTTTTTGTTAGTATTTATACCTCAAAGACGGATCTCTTCCTGGGTACATGCTTAGCAGTTTATTATAAAATAATGCTGGCCAAAGTAAAGCTCATGCTGAACTGTACCAGTTCTGACACATAACTTTGGAGTGGTGTGCTTCTGGGTGTCTGTGAATTTTTGCATATATCTGTATTTCTGTTCATTCAGCTAAAATGCCAAAATGTACAGAAACACGTCACAGAAATCCCCACCTCAGAATAGCAGTGATGTGATTTGATTTCCACAGACTCTGCTGACTAGTATACCTGTTGGGCACTACTCCTGACTCAACACTACTCTTGTCTCACATCTGGTTGGGACTTGCCGTGTGAGTACGACGTGCTTTTCAGCTAATCAGTTCGGAATGCCAACGTAATACTGTGAGTAGCTGTGTCAGATTTATCGTGTACTATGAGATATATGGAAAAAGACAGTACTGCCAGGCAAACAGCAGTGTTTTCTGTGTTATCGTATTAAATATTGTCTTTCCTCACCATCATTTGGTGCCCAGGCAGACTTCCCACTAACTCTAATATGTATGATGTGTGTGTTCATGTGCATCACACAGACATTTATTTACACACCCTTCTTCAACTAGCACTCCCAGGGAAGCTCTGGGTCTCCATAATCCTCCATGTGCTATGAATTTAGAGAAGGTAAAGCACACCAGAAGGACACTCAAATGCCACAACCAGGTGAGGTCCTCGATAACACATCTGCCAACCATCAACTGCCCATGTACCCCTTCCCACCCTAGAGGAACCTGCAGCTCAGGTTCAGCAAGGACTTGGGGAGCAGGCTACCATGCCTTTGGCAACCCCCTATATTTTCCTTTCTCTACCAGAAAAACCCAGACTGTCCCGCTGTTTACAGAACTGCTGGGCTTTCTACTGTTTCCTAGAACAGGGTTTCCACAGCAGTTCACAGAAAAATATCTCCCAGGCACTCAGTCACAGAACTGAACAGGGAGCCTTTTTCCACTCCCATGCACCCCATTCCTGCAGCTGGTGCTCAACACGATGCATTCCCACCATCCCTGAGGCTGTGGTTGGAGATGCTGGGAGCACACACTGCCTGTCACCCATGCACTCAGGTTTCAGTCACACATGAAGCAGTGCAGTGGCAAATGTAGCCAGAGCTAGCTCCAAGGGAACGGATTCCCATCTTTCACTTCTGGGAGACATTTTACTGTGGCGTCTCATTTCTTAACCAGTGAGGTACAACAAGGGAATCATTTCTCTAAGCCCTAACCATTTGCTGACCTGTACTTGTAGATAAATGTGATCTTGCTAGAAAATATGAGCACAGGGCCAAATGAACTGCGGGGTAAAGCATAGCCTGAGCTTTAGCTCTGCAAAAGAGAGAACCGGCACACAGAAAAACTGAGTGGAGTGGAGCATCTCTGCTCACCTCTTTATTTCATAACAGCTCAGCATCACCCTCTGCAATCCAGGATCAAGACTGACACAGCATACATCCTCTTTTATTTGAAAGAGAATACAGTCCATGGAATTATAGACCCAACCTGACTCATTCCTGAACTTGAACTTGCCACTGGCATCTCATGCACAGGAAGGAGAAAACAGGAAAATATCACTATCAGGAAGATATGAAATGCATATTGCAAGCCAGCAGGAAGCACTGTTTGAGGGAATCCCAAGAACAAAGAAAATTAACTATCAGCACTTGAAGGAAACCTGCTAATATTCTGCCATTTGAAAGAGGAGTTTCAAGTAGGAGACGCGGAGGGAGAATGAGAGGTGCATAATAAGGAGCAAAGAGAACTGAAGACATTCCTAGGAAACCTCCCCGCCAGGCAGGATGCAGCCCAGGCTGATAGTGCACTTCAGCCAGCATCATCCCTTACCACTGAGGTGCCAGGAGCCCAAAAGAGCAGCACATAAAGGGAGACATGTCCTGGGCTGCGACAAGGTGAAACTCTCGTCAGGGGCAAGGGCTCATGCCAGCTGCTGGCTCCTTCCCCACCGTGTCCCGCCACGTGGCACAAGAACTGTCCAGGGTGGAGATGACCACCCCCAAACACAGAGCAACTTGCCCTTGGTCACCTAGACTGGATGTCACGCTCTCTGCCCTCCACACTCCTCCTGTTCGCTGGTCTAGATATGGCCATGCTGAGCTGAACAACCCCATACATGGCATCCTGCTTTGCAGCGAGGCACCACTGTCCATCCTTACCTTGACTAGTCAGTTGTCCCATGACGCCATTTCATGTTGCGGGGGAGGGAAACCTTTTGGTGTAGGCCCTAATTTCCTACCTCAAGAGCCTTCAAAGGTCTTCCTAGCTTTGTAAGCATTGATGACATTTGGTGCCGCCAGCAAAAGTGGCAGTGCAACAGCCTCCTAAAATCCTGGTGAGGGAGTTCATGCGCAGAGCTGAGAGTGTCTTTTGAAAACTGAGCTCATATAATGCTGCTTCTTGTGCCCACTCTTTTGGCTCACTGATGTACTGTTACAGTGTCAGGAGGAAGGGAAATAAAGAGTAGGAAGCTGGAGATGCAAATAAATGGTTTATTCTGAAAAGCGCTTCAGACAAAAAGTTGATCTCATGATGTGAATGCACATGCAGCATGTGATGGTGAACACAAGAAAAGAAAGAAAGGAAGAGAGGACCCAGCCGTGGTTTAGTATAGATGACTGGGAAATCATGAAAGTATTCTCTGTTGTGTTTAGCTCAGCATCAGCTTTTACCACGCTACCCAGGAAGGCAAAGAAATGTTCATGTCACCAAGTGTTTGCAAACCAGCTGTCAGAACGCAGCATCTCTCGTATGCTAGAGTAGTGAGTGAGTAAGGAAACGGGTCTTGTTCCCAAACGCTAAGCTGTTCCAACAGGGTGAGAGCAGAGTACAGACTTCCCCAGCAGGAAGGATAAGCCTGGCCAAGCCAAGCATCCTGGAAGTGCAGGAACGGTTACAGGGCTGAGCACGAGCACCAAGACCTCCAGGGATAACCTGAGCATTGATCAAAGTGATGTGGAGCAACTCTTCAGGGCAGAGGCAGTCCTGCTTCCACTACTAGGTAGGATGTGGACACATACAAGTCTAACGCAAGTCAGTCACTTGACCTGCTGCTTCCTGTAGCTGCCAGGAGGCTTTCGATATACTTCCATTGGCACAGGATGAGGTGAGACAGTGACATGCACTGCACTCGCTTGCTTTCAAACCCTTGCCAGCCACTTCTCGCTCTCCTGAAACCTACAGTGCAGTGAGTAGAAAGCATTTGTGGCTGTGTTGCATAAACCAGCCTCTGCTGTCACTCCCTGGGGAGCCAAGTTCATCGAGCGACTCCCATGGTTGTGCAGGAGGAGTGAGGCCAGGCGCAGGGAGCTGCAGCAGCCCAGAGCACCGTGGGGGCAAACACCCTCCCTTTTCCCCCAGCTGCTGAGCAGGGTTTGCAACCCCACTGAGCTGGGTCTGCTGCTGTGGCTCTGCCACTGTGAGCTCTGCTCAAAAGAGAGACTGTTTCCCTCTGACTTGGCTACTGCAAGTTGTGCTGCAGTGCCGTGGTGAAGGGGAGGCAGGGCCCAGCCTGCACCTCAGGCCGAAGCCCTGCAAAGAGAGCTGTGGAGCATGGCACAAACTTCTCATTTGCAGGTGGTTTAAAATCAAGGTTTTCCAAATCTGCTTCCTGCTCTTTTGTAACTCTGTGCTACAGAGATGTGAAAAAGCAGAAGCAAGGGAGGCATCCAGCTCCTTCCCTTGTGAGAAGAAGAACTGTTTGTCTGTGTGAGATGGTCTGCTCCTCTTCTCTGCCCATTGTGCTCACAGCCAGCAGGAGTGGAGGGAGGGGAGATGGTCAGAAGGGACATACTGGAGACGCCTGCAGTTGTGGTCAGCCAAGGGGCAGAAGTGAGTCGTGTTCAAGGAGCTCTTGGCACAGGCTTGCCACGGAGCTGCTCAGTGACCCCTTTGCAGAAGGCCAGAGGGGGCCTGGCGCACAGAATGGAGGCTGTGAGAGGTGGGGGGCCTTTATGAAGGACTGTTGTCTCCCTGGAGGGCTCCGTGTCCCAGAGCAGCTGAGTGGCCTAATGTCTGGGCATTCCAGGTCCTGCCTCTGCCCCTGCTGAGGCGGGGGGGTCATTTGGCAGCTGGGAGGGCTGGTGGCAGCCGCCCGGTCTTGGTTTGAGGTTTTCTTTCTACTTTGACCGTCATTTCCTTTTTCTGTGTCTGAGCTCTGTGCAGGTGGCTCTGCATATGGCAGCATCTCTATCGGCTGCTTCATCTTTCACTGTGGTTTTCAGCAGGTTGGGTTGGGGCAGCCTGTGACATTCACATCAGGACATCCCCTCGCTCACGCTCTCTGCCTTGCTGGTACCGTTATGGAATATAATTGATGTTCCTGCCCGCATCCTGTGTTAGTGCATGTGTGTGAGTGTGCTGTCATCTCCCAAGCACAGAGGGAGTGCCTAGGAGAGAGAGCCAGGCCTCAGGAGTGCTGCTTGCACTGTCAGGTCCCTGGTGCCAGGCTTGCTGTGCCCTGACTGGCTCCAGGCGCCGCCAGCAGAGCTTTGCTGTCCTGGTGGGAGGCCAAAGGGGCCCTGGGTCCCAGAGAGCGGTGGGGAACGCTGCCCCCTCCTCCACTCGGGCTTTCAGGGAAAGGGGGGAGCTGAGCAGCTGCTCCTCCCCAAACCCTGGCAATGGCAAGGAGATACTAAGAGCACTGAGATTCCCTTTGGTGTAGGAGACATTCATTCATGTGCTTTGAAGTTCAAGTTCAGGAAATGAAGTTCAGGTTAACATTTCTGAGCCCTCAGCAGTGCAGTGCGACTCTGTGCTGGGCTGGGGCAGCGCTGGACTGGGGCCGTGTCTGCCTGGGTGTTGCGCAGGTTTGGCGCTGTGGGAGGTGTGACAGGCCCCTGACCCAGACACTGTTGCTTCTGACGTGGAGGTGATTTTATAGGCACACTATCAATGGAAAATATCTTGGTGGGTGTCCCTCCCACACCGACATTTGCTCAAAGCAGTATTTGGCTCTGCAGCGAGATTTGCGTCCCTCAGCAGAATCAGCGGCACCTCATTTTCCGTGCCCGTCTACCTCCTCAAACTCTGGTAATTGTAGAAATTTGTCTGGGGCTGTGACGTGACTGCAGTGCGTGGCATAGGTGTCAGAAAGGACCGTGGCCACTGACAGAGCCATGAGATAGGTGATGGCCACAGTGTCTGGGCATCCCCAGCTACAGACATCCCTGAGCAGGGACAGATCCAGAGGCAGACCATGCAAGTGTGCCCTGCCTTTGCATGGAGTCAGTCCAAGGCCTCGCATATGCATGGAAAAGAAAAGGATTTTATCGCAGAATTTTGAATAACAATGGCTGGGGCTTTCAGCTGTGAGAGCAGGAGCCCATCTCTGCTGCTGGGATGGGTCTAGGAGGGGTGAATGTGATCGCCCAGCGGACTTTCTCAGATCTTACTGATCCTGACTGCTGTCCCCACAAGCAGCACAGCCCTGGCAATGTGCTCTGACTGAGGTGTATAATTTAGGTAGACACTGAAACTGGCAAATCCAAGCACCCCAAGTGATGTGTGCCCAGCACCCGTGGCACGGGGCGAGGGCATTCCCTGGGACGCCTTGGTTGAGCCTCCCGGCATCTTGCCAAGAGAGGACAAGATTGTACCCATGTTGCAGCTGGAGCAAAGGGAGGCTACCGAATGCCTTCCAAGCCCACGTATGGTGGCAAAGCCCGTGCTGAGTGAGCCTGTGGGAGAGTCTCATCCCATCCGTCCTCCCCAGGCTGTGCCCAAACTGCCCCAATGCAGCGTTGCACAGAGGAGGTGCAGCCCAGCCCAGCTTTGCACTGAGCCCAGCACCTGCTCTCCGGAGCAGTGCCTGTGTTCAGGGAAATATGCCGAGTCTGGGCTGATAGTGGTGTGCCGATCCACTCATGCCAAATGTAAGCACACAGCTAGACCTCGAGGCCACTGGTAGTACAACATCCCTAAAGCATTAAGCTCTTTACATGCCCTTATCCCTGGGGTTTCATTTCTAATCTGGGGATAAGTGTTTCTCTTCAGGTCTAGTGTCTGGGCCGCATTATTTGCTCGCAGGAAGCTCTATGCTGTGCAAACACAGTGTTTGAATGACCTGGGCATTGCTGAAGCTGTCCCTGCTGTGCCCAGAGAAATGTACAAAAGTCTCTGGGAAAGACGCTGGAGCTGTCAAGGTGGCAGTCTCCCTCGCTCACATGCCGGAAGGCCCTGCGGTGCTTTGTGGAGTTGTGCGACCCACAATGCTCTTCCCAGTCTCCTGTTTCAGCGAGCAGAAGCTGATGCCAAATGGAAACACTTGGTGGCACCAAGTGGCAAAAGATGCTCAAAGGACAAGGCAAAAGGTAGCCTGGGCAGGTTTTGAAGCCCAGCAGCGATGGGTCCTGTCCCAGCAGGGGTGAGCAGGAGGTTCCCCTGAGTTTTCCCGAGCTCCTTCTGTGCCTTGTGTGGGATATGATGGGAAAGAGGGTGCGTGGCTCTGCCCCCAGCATGGGGGTACTATGCAGCAGGGGTCAGGGCTGCATGCTCAGAGCTAGGCCAGCAGCGTGGAGGGGAGGACTTGATAAATGAGGGGAGAAGTTGATAAATGTCCCTTCACCCCACCTCCTGATTTTGCTGTCCTACACTGAGTGTAAACAGCCGCGATGTGCTGGGCTCCCAGTCCCCCCAGCCTTCAGGGGCACAGGGCTCTCAGGGCTGTCACCTCTGCCCCTGCTGATGGTGGTTCCTCCACGAGCCGTGGGCATCTCCTCCTCTTCCAACTCAGGGGCAAGCCCTTCTCAGCTTCCTGTGGCTCTTCCCTTCCTCAACCCTTGGGCTAAAAGATTTTGATCCTTAGACATAGCTTTTCCCTCCCAGAGTAATTTTTGTCTCCCAACCTTTTTAATGACAGGAGGATGAACCTGTCTCTGCTACTGGTGGCTGGAAAGCCATGGGAGCTGAGCTGTCTTCTTGCATCTCTCACTGACAGCAATATGAAGGAGTGAGGCTTGCTCTGCTGGGTTTTCCTTTACAAGTGAGGGAAGGAGATGCATGGAGGAGATGCACATGATCAGCGGTGCTAGTTCAATTCCTTGTCTGTCAAAAGTCGCATTGTAAGGGAACAAAACTCCTCCAGCTCCACAGCAGAGAGATGGAGACTGTCGCTACTATGGGAGTTTCAGACTGAAAGAGCTCTTGCTGGAAGTGGGAATGGTCTGGCCTATTGCTGTTACTGCAGGCACTGCTTTGCTTGAGGAAATGACGCAAATGTTTGTTGTAGCTACACACCCAGAGACAGCGCAGTTACCTTTTAGCCACAGCTGGGGGCTCTAGAGGAGAAGAATATAGCTGTTACGGAAATTAGGCTTGTCGGCCACCGTAACAGGGCCCGACCCTAGGTTCCCGCAGAAAAGTTCAGAGCCAAATCAAAGCAAATTAAATAATTAAATTTTAATGACACGCGCGGAGTAATTACAGCTCGAGCTGGGTGCCTCCGAAGAGGGACCCCGAACAAAGAAATCCCTGGGCAATTATACCTTCCAATCTAAGCTCTCCACCCCTCACGCGGTAGTTTGGACCAATAGTAGTATTCTGGTCTGGGGTCTCCTGCTCCTTATTGGGTCTCATCACCGTCCCTAGGTAGGCTGTTTATCTTTACTGTTGCGGTTTCTGTTGACAGATGTGTCTTGATTCCTCGGGTCCCGCCCTTGTCTCTCAAGGCCCTGACAAAGAGGTGTTGTTCCAGCAATTAGCACTGCCCCAGCAGTGACAATAGGTGTTATCTCCCAAGGTCCTGACGAAGGGGATATAGTCCAGACCCCAAGATAGTCCAGACCCCCTAATTAACACTGTTCCGGCAGTGAGAGGAGGCTTTGTTTCCCAGGGTCCTGGCGCCCAAGTGGGCCTTATTTCAAAGCCTTGACATCCTCCCTCCTGGAGCGCGAAGCACAGGAATGCAAACTGCTTGCAACTCCCTTATCATTCCAGCTGGAACCAGCTCTCAGGCCCTTTTCTTACTGAACTAGGTAAAAGTTCATTATTTTATCTAAGTGCAGCCTAAGGCTTCAACAAATTTAGCTACTCATGCTAAGCAAGTTTTATATAAGTTGTGCTATGCAGCTACCTCTGGACAGTTTCAGCTCAATATTCTTTAACAATAGCTGGCTGCATACAGACTTCAGCTCCATACAAGAACGTTTCATTTTTAAGTTTGTCAGCTTTATCAGAGCTGTGCAGTTCACTCCTCTAAAAAGTCATTGAAATATGTTGTTATTGTTTCTTCAAAGGAAAAGCCAACTAAACGGCTATGGATAATGTTAAAACTAGTTCTGAGAATAAAACATGCCAGTAAGTTCTCCGATACTCCCAACCCAGCCCAGCAGAAACATGCCAAATGCCAGTACAGGAAACCAGCCCAAGGAGCTTTTTTAAAAGTACTCGTATCTCTAAGCCGCCTTCTGTATGTAATTATTGATTAATTATGCATGATACATGTGATCCTGTAATAAATTCGTAGCTATCTTTCACAGATATTGCAATATCTTTGCTATTTATAACCTTAACCTTGAAAATATATTTTGCAATTTATATATTATTTTATATAATATTGCTGTATTACATACAGAATTTATGACATACCTTAAAATCAGAATTGCTTGTCTCATAAAATGTCAGCTGCAAGTATCAAACTATTTGCTTATTTAGTATGGTATTTGCTTATTTAGTGGAAGGTACATGAGTGTCCGTCCACAGAGAAGTGTTTCATTTTAATCTGGTACTCACTTAGAAAGACTGCAGCTGGGCAACAAGGAGGAGGCTCTTCAGCTCCCTTGTGCTAACAGCTGCAGGCTAAATTTGATGGGACCTCTGGAAGAAGGGAAGATTTCCCTGAGAGCTGCTGAGCTTTCCCTGGGGATGAGCGAGGATGCAGGAGAGGAAGAGGGATGTGGGAGACAGGGCGCTGGAAGCTGGCAGCACAGCTGGGACCCCCCCCCCCCCAAACTTGCTGGGTGCCAGAGAGAGCGAGCCCTTCCTTTGGCATCCCGAGGTGCCTATGCGTAAGCTTAGGAAGCCATGGAAATTTACAGCAATGAGGGAAAACGGTGGTCGGGGGAAGTGCCTACACACCCCTGTTAATTCTGCTGTCTGATAAATTGCTTTACCATATAGATTTTGTCCAGTACAAGTGTTCCTGCCCCTTTTTTTCTCCTGACCAAATTTCCAGTCTGTAATTTCACAACACATCATTTATTTGCAAGGCCACGGAATGCTACAGAAACGTCACTTGTCTGTGCAAAAAAATAAACACTTCTACCTCTTTTCTGCTTTTTTTCCAAGGCCATCCGTCAATTATTCTGATGTTAGAAGAAGGGTTGCACCTTGTGGCTGAGCCATCTGCAGTGGAACATTGTTGTGCACTGGGTAGGTGCCAGTGCTTTGCGGATCTTAGTAAGAAATAATGCCCATTCAAATCTGTAAGTGTACTACAATGTTTAATCAGAATATTTAAAGATAGGAGAGGAATAAATGATTAGCAATTAGCTCTTACATCCCTTCTGATGCTGGGAACCCCGAGATGATACGGCGTCAGACGGACCTCTCAATCAGGACACAGCACACTGCGCAGATCCCGCCTGTGGTGAGGTTCATCAGCATTTTGGTCTTTATAGCTCTTACAGGATTTTCTTAGAAGAAAATAATTCTATTCATTGTTTCCACAGTCACACAAAAGGATGTTCACATGAGAAACTGCAGTTTCACTTTTAGATAAAGATGAGGACATGCAGGCGGCTGGAGCCAAATGGGAACTGCCTGCAGCCTGTTCTGTTACAATTAGCTGTCTGAGTTAATCCTGTGGCCAAGGAATATGGGCAGCACAGCACAGGCCTGTACCTACTTAGGTTAACTGTTAAGCGGATCACTAATTCCTAAGTGTACAATAGTCTTCTGCACAATAGTGGCTCTGCAGATGGCAGTATATTGAACAGCATCCAGCCGGAGAGCCTGGCTCCAGCTTTGTTTTGCCCTAAGATGTGGTTTGCTAGGGAAAGCACCAGGAGAGAAGTGGGTGGGCTGATCCTCTTTTCCACGAGTTTGCAGGCAGAGTCAATCCAGGAAATGTAAGCAGGCAGTCACTGCCCTGAAGAGGGAACTGCATAATGAGGGAGAGAAGCTCACCAAAGAGAAGTGGACCGGGAAAGGCATAAGGAAGCCCTCATGCATCTCTGCTACTGGTGGCTGGAAAGCCATGGGAGCTGAGCACGTCTTCTTGCACCTCTAACGGACAGCGGTATGAGGGAATGAGGCTCCCTCTGCTGGGTTTTCCTTTACAAGTGAAGGAACGAAACAATCATTGAGGAGATGCATGTGATCAGTGGTGCAGGTGCTTGTATCCATACCAAAAGCTGCTGGGTGGGCTCTGGGCAGAAAGCACGCCTGTTCCCGCAGAGGACTGGAACACGGTGCTTCTGCAGAGGGACTGCATCTCCATGAGTGTCTGCGCCCAGCCGGCTCTGCTGAGAGAAAAGGTGTAGGAGAGTTTTGGAAGGCAAATGTAAAGAAGTAAAAAATGGCCAGCAGGGTTCACTGCAGTCACAGCTATCATGCACGTCTCAATGCCACACAACTGACCCATGGAAAAAGACTCTAAGTCAGGTCGCTCAGGACTCAGGAGTTCAGTCTTTACTCACTGCCCAGCTTTAATGAGGATCTCTGAACTGTACAGCCTGTTTTGAGCTGCCACATTTTATAGGTCAGTAGTAAACCATTTTGGTGTGTACAAGTGCACACAGTTGTGAAGATCATATTGGGTTACCCATACTCTTTTTATAAAACCTGTCGGGGCGGGTGGCGGGCTGGGGAGGACACAGGCAAAGTGGATTTACACTTGGGGGGGGGGGGTGGATCCTAATTGTGCAGGCACTGAGGATGGCAGCCATCACTCTCAGGTACCCTGCAAAGGGTTCTCATCAGCCAGAAAGGCACCTCTCCATTGCAATGCAGGTCTTAGAAAATCACAGAAGGAGGTTCATGGATATCTTCTCAGGTTTTACCAGTAAAGCCCATGGTGCCCAGTGAGGCGCAGTTGAGACTTGGTATTGAAGGCGATGGTGAACCCTTGTTTCTCAGGGGAGACAAAGTATGGAGTGGTAGCACCAGCTTGCAGCGGGGCCAATGCAGCACAGCGCAACCACCATCTTGCAGGGTCATGCAGGCTTCCCCAGGCAATGGCAGTCTGTACTGAAGTTCAGCCAAGTCCTTCCCATATGCTGCAATGAGGTGGAGCAGGCATCTGAGAGACTTGCTGCAAAGTAGAGATGCCTGTGGGCTTTGCTAGATGCAGTGTTGAAAATGTTTCACATATGGTTGGTGCCTGCTGTGCACTTCATCATCCTCATGAGGATGTGGGAGACCAGTTTAGATTTTGGTGTCTTCTGAACCACAGCACATCTGCAGGATCCATAGACAGCGTGGCACTGAAGGCATAACTTCGACCAATCATTTACACTGAGGAAGTTTTAGCCCACCTTTCTGAATCTTATAATTCTCACACAATGAAAACTTTTCCTTAATACCACATACTAGAAATTTACTTTTCTGAAAGCTGAAAGTTTGCAATTTTGGCAGCCATAGCACCAACATGCAGTGTGTGGGGAGAAACCAGAATCAAGCCTTTTGATGCTTTCCTGAAAAAAAGCATGCAATTCTTTACATCTATTTTTAAAGAATGAGCAGATCTTGTCAGAGACAAAGGAGAAAAAGTTGGTTTTGAAAATCTGCTGCTCTGACCCTAACCTTTAGCCTTTATTTTCAGATATGTATCTTTCCTGTTCTTGACTAACACCTACATATCATTTCCCTAATTCTTTCCATGTATGCTTGTCCTGGTCTACTGAGCTGACATAACTCAAGTAATCAGGCTGATGTTGGAGGCCCACAGTTTAACCTTCAGTATGTTGCTATGTAGTTGTTAGGGCTCTTGTTGCTATATAGTTGTGTCTAACTCTTGTTAGATACAGCACAATTAGCCAGGTGTTATGAAAAAAACCCATAATTAGTAGAAATAGCAGAACTGAACTTATGAAAGAATATTTGCCCAGCAACTTGCTACAGCAATCAATGAGCAACAGCTCTGAGCAGGCCAGCAACCAGTGGAGATGAAAGACTGGAAGATGTTCTCCACCTTACAAAAGTCATCCACCTCAGCCCGAAGGAGGGTGACACAACTTCACTTTCAGGGACTCCTGAGTGTGGAGGACCTCCAGGGATGCCTGGGACCAAACTCACAGGGCCCGAATGGACACGCTGGCACCCTCCTCCTGCTGACTACCGACAACCACCACACCTGTCAGCAAGCAAAGGGGGAGCAGAGATAACCATGTTTCTATAACCTTGTAGTGTTTACATTATTAGTCACTCTTCTGCAGAGGCAATAAATACCCAGACTCCTTCACATGGATCCAATGATTGTGTAATTACTAATGCATCTGTTTAACCTGTCCTGATCTAAACCATATCAGTGTTTCAAGTTGCATGGACCTTTATACAGTTTTTATACTTCCGTATAAGTTTCCTAAGAGAGTTGCTTCAGAGGAAGACCAGGTGCACCCTCTTATCCCGGCCCAGCATCAGCTGAGGAGTGCATCCTCAGAGACTATCACAAATTTATCTATATGATGTTGCAGCTGGAGGGTTGCAGAATTTCTTTTGAGCAATTCCTGAAGAAATTAATTTTTTCTTTAACTCCCTGGGTCACAGATGAAGTTATAGGCACAAATGGTACTGCCATGTGACATTGTCTCGGTCTGAGAGAGCCTGAAGCCTGCGACTTTCCCAGCATTTTAAGTTTCCTTCACATGTGAGGAAGGGACAACACAAGTAGGTGTTTCCAGGGCTGTAGTCCTGCATATGCCTGCCTAGGACAGCGCTGGTGGGCCTCGGTATTGGTGCATTGCCCCTGATGCCCAACTTCCTGCTTGGGTTTGCCCCAGATGAGCTATTTCCTGTGCCCTGACAGTGCTTGGAGATGCATCATGCAGAATCCCAGTTGTGGGTGCATCATCCTGTGTGCTAAACCACTACCATCACCACATCCTTCACGCAGCCTTGAGCAGGACATGGGGTCAGATATGGTGCCAGAAAGGTTTCTTGATAAAAGAACGTACTACAGCTTTAAAATCTTGGTCTCTTCCAGTAGATAGGAAGCCCCTGGCTGCAGTACAGTACTATGTTCAAAATCTTGTTCATGGGCAAAGAGGAAGTAGAGCATAAATATAAGCCAAGCATTTATTGTTAGTAGAATGGAAATCTTAAGACGCTAATCATTATTACTGCAAATCTAATCATTACAGAAAAAGAAAGAATAGTAATGCAGAGCGCACACTTCTCAGTTTTTTTTCCTGGTGGTATGCTCACCCTTCCCCTGCTCCTCTGGGTCATAATGTTGGTGGTTTTACGCTGCTGGTGGGGGCGGGGGGGATGTTAGAGCGAGTTGTCAGCATCTGGGGTCCTCAGCTGGGAGTAACGTGATATTCGTGTTGATGGTTTCTTCTGCCTTCCTCTGGGATCCACTTGGGGATCCAGAGGATCCCTTTTTATGTGCTAACACACTTTTATATCTTTTTCTTCATTCATCTGCAGCTCCTTGTTACATCCAAATTTACTATGAATGATGCCCTTTACATATGTTAGGTACTATTTCTGGTCTCTCTGTTACCCATAAAACAAGTCTTGTCTGGTTCCAGGTCTGCATTTTGTTAACTAAGCCTTAGTGAGCTGTTTAAAGCTGGGGGTCTCCAGTGCCAGCCAGTGCCTCATCTCTTGCCATCCCATGCCTGTCCTCTACACCACAGCCTGTGGCTCCACTTCTCAAGGCCTCTCCTGCCATGCCGGGTCTGTATTTGTTTACACTACATCATTGTGTTAGAGTCATAAATTCTCATTCTGCATAGAATAACTGCTAGTTACTGCTATCTTTGTAAAACCTCACAAAGAAAAGTAGAAGAAATTAGCCACAGACATGTGGTCAATTAGAGGAATTATTGTCACTGCTAAACCAACTAGAATAAAGCTGCAGGCCCGCAAAGAAAGGTTCAGACAGAGCAAGCCTGACAAGCTTGCACACTCAGTACAAAGCTTATGACCTATTCTTAGTAATGGCAACACCGTATTACAGCACTAAATGGCTACAGGGAGCCAGGGTAGGAAAGATGCCTTCCTGTGTTGTTACTGCTCTCCAGAGAAATGGTACTGCCCCAGCTCATGTAGCGACGCCAGCTGCCTTGGGCCAGCCTGGCCCCCATGACCACCTACGCTTCCCTGAGCCCCGGACAGCCACATCTGTCCCCAGCTCACAGGTTTGCTCCCTCCCCGTTGCTCCCTGCTGTCCTTCAGCGCACACAGGCATGCAGAAGGAATACCCCATGTCCGGCAGTCCTGCCCAGTGCGGGTCTCCATGAGCCTGGTGCCCCACCCTGCTGCCCGCACAGCTGCCTCCTCCCAGCCTCTGCCCTTCCCCAGCCTTCGAAAATCCCTTCGTTTTGCACTCTACCCCGCAGGTTCCTGCCAGGGCACTTAGAAACAACCCGGAGGCCCTCTAGCTCTCAGAGGGCCTCCAACCCACAGCTGTGGGCATCTACAGCTCTTCTCCTGGCACTTCCCCTCATTTGCCAAGGAGAGACTCCACTAGCCATGCAATCTGGATTAGGCTGGCTTGCTCTGCGAGGTGTCTGAGGCACAGTGTAAACAGGAGCTTTCTGGCCCTGGGCCCAGTGCCTCCTTCCTGCGGCGACCACTTTAGGCGCTTGAGAGACAGCACCAACTGAAACCAGATGGGGACCCTTTGCTGCCCCTGAGACAACTGGCATTGGGTGGGCAGCATGCCCCTGACTAAACTGCCCCTTCTGCCTCCCAGGCAGCATAGCTGCATCCAAAATGCCTGCTGGGAAGAGTCCTTAGCCTGTGCTAAGACAGGCCTTGGTGCTTTCTGGGGAGAGCCAGTTCACACGTGCCAAGCGGTGATGCCATCAGTCGGGACAAAGCTCGAGCTTGTGCCTCGACCCCGTTTTGTTTGCTGCTAGAAGTCAGCCATTCCCACATTCCTTGCTGGGGCTGAACCCCACAGGTCTCACCCCCGGGACAAACATTTGCTGTGCCTCTCAAGGGGCAACTGGCTGGGGGGAAGGAGGGGGAAATCACCCAAAGTGGAAATAACATCAAAAAACATCCAGTCTTAGAGCATGCAGGGGGCAAAAAAAAAGGATGAGAGGTTTTACACTCTCAGTATGAACCTCCTAAAGCATTTCTGGCTTCTTTGCAACCCTGTAATAAGCACTTCTGCCCCTCTGACTGGCCGCATCCTGCTTCACTATTTCATAATGTGACAGCAGGACCTGAGCAGAGCACATTAATACTTTCTCAGCTCAGCCCTGAAGCTCAGCCCAGGAAGCTCCCCTGCCAAAGTTCACATGTTGCATAGGGTACACATAAGCACTAGAGAAGAGGAAATATGTACTTAAAAACCATCAGGCTCAGCGTGAAGAAGGCATTGGTTTTCAATGCAACTATGAATTAAGGTAAGAGACAATTATATTTTACCTAGAATTTGATAGAACTGGATGACAAGGAATGGTATGTCTCATGAACTTAAGGAAGGTCGTCACTACACAGCTCTCAGAGTCTTAACGGTATTTCATTTGGGCAAAGATGATGGAGGCAACACTTGTGAAACGTGAAAGTAGAAAGGGGAACACTTATATTAGCCACATTGGACCAGGGCAGAGAAATTCTACTTGGTGACTAATTATATGTGGCATCTTGTGGTAAAAGAAATATTCAACCCTGCCAGAAGTCTTCAAGGCTAAAGCAAAATGCTAATAAGTGAATGTGGGTATGTAATATTAGCACAAAAGGATGGACCAAGAAGATACAGCTCTTCTATTCTGTTTGATGTTTTTGTTTGATGTCTGCTAGGATTTCACAGAGAATAAACTCACCAGCATTGCATGTTTTTAGTTTTGGCCAACGAACTATAATCATGAACATCAATGCTGATGAAAGACAGGCCAGTACAGAAAATCTGGTAGAGAGGATAGAAATAGTCTATATGGACAGACTGGCATGGTAATGACAGAGATTCAAAAATTTGACCAAAAAAACTTTCTGTATGACCACATTACTTAATTTCTCTGTGACTCAGCTTTCCATAGGAAGGATGTTGTAAAAAGATATCTGTTCATTTTTATGATACATCTGTGTAATACAGTGGCAGCAGTCCATTAAGTAATGTTGTGGTATAAACATATATCCAGAAATAGCGGTTCCCAAAATCTAGTCAGTTAGGGCAAATCCTGTGTGGAGGCAGTGCAACCAGAGGCAGTGAACTGGTTAATAGAATAAATGAAAGAAAGCAACCGCAATGAATTACAAGGGTATGTCAGTGCAGAAAAATACCAAAAAGAGAGAGGAACTGGTCAGAGTGTCTGTAAGGAAGAGAAAAGCTAAAATTTGACAAAGGAGATACAAGAATGACCAGTAAATTGAGAGGTCTGTCATGATAACGTCCTCTTCCCGGGAAAGGGCTGGCAGCTCCATTATTTAAATTTCATGCAGATGCAATTAAAAGGTTATAAGCGCTGCCCTCTAAAAGAAAGACAGAATAGATGATTTAACAGATCTCTTGTTTCTAATCTCAAGGACACCATGACAACATGATCTTATTAATAACAAAAAGGGGGGCAGGAAGTAAATAGGTGCAATTATAAAGGCGCTGAGAGGATGGAGCTAATGGCAGCTAGAAACAACTGCAAACAGTGCACACAGCTACAAACAATCGTGTGTTTTAATTGTCCCTTCAACAGAAAATTTGAACGAAATTTGAGTGCCCCTTAAGAAGAGAAGGCCTGGGAAAAAGAAGTACTGAGGAAGAGCAGGTAAGAGAAAACATGGGAGAAACGCTCAGCTATACACATTTTAAAAGATGTAGAGTATGAATAATGATAGTCTAAAAAGAAAGGGCAAATAAGCAAAATAACAGGCTAGAGGAAATACCTGTAAAATAAAATTTCCAAGGGTGATCCTAGGAGTTAATATCCAGTAAGACAATGATCCCAAACTCCCTTTGCCCACTAGGCAGCCCACAGGGGGAAGCCTTTTCCTTTTCCAGCTCTGCTACTGCCCTTTGGTGAGACGTCAGGCCCCAGCAGCTGAGTGCTTCCTCTGTTGAAGTGCTCCACAATCTTTGCTAGGATAAAAATACTGTTCTTCAAATGGCCCCAGTTAGCTGTGTGGGCTCAGTACTATTCCCGTACTGTTTATCTAATTTGCCTTCCCTGTGGCATGTCTCTGGGGGCAGGACATTGACTGGAAACCATCTTGGGTTGCACAGGTTCTGCAGAGGACCCTAGCACCAGTGTCCTTGCATTTGCTCACAGGATCAAGACCACAAAATCATGATCCTGAGGAAATGGATGAAAATTTCACAACCATTTAAGTGATTTTTGAATCTCTATTTTAAGACCTGTGGGGAACACAGATGCCTGGATCATACTCTCAAGCCATAGTCTCTTAAGTGCATAAGTCATTTCTGAAACAGAAATTTAGGGCTCTGGGTTGCTTAGGGCCAGATTTCTAAAGGTACTTTGACTGCTAGAGGTTCAGACTGACACCTTGTGGGATTTTCAGAAGCACCTCAGTGCTATAATTCAGAAGAATTATCTGAATCAATGTTAATTGATTTATACACAAACTAGGCACTGAGGCAGTCCAGGAAAATGCCTTCATGTAGCGCTCTGTGTCTTCACTTGCTCAAGAGCCTGTTCCAGGAAGGCCATGTTCCTTTCTGTTGCTATTTAAGGAACAGCAGTAATAATAAATATGTTCCAGCAAGTCACTTGAGAGTTTGGAGAGATGTCTAATGATACAGGAAGATCCAAAGAGCCTCAAAATGGCTTGAGACCTTTGAGTAAACTGGACAAAGAGAAAGATCTCACCATGCACACCTGGAGAGCAGCAGCAGGGAGAAGAACGGGTGGCGTGGATTATTCAAAACTAAGCTTTTATTATCTTTGAAAGTTGCTTTTAAGTTGTTGTTGCTTAGGCTTGGTTTGGTTTGAAATCACTCAGTGTTACAAGCAGCCTTGGGCTGGAGAGATTCGGGGAGGCGGAGCAGGCATCTGGCAGAGCTGCTCTGCTGCAGCCTGCAGCAGGGGCAGCTGCTCACCAGGCTCCTGGGTGTTGCCATCCCAAGGTCGGGCTGCCTGTGCTGGGCTGCGGGCTCCGCATCTAGGAGCTGCCTAGAGCTGGGTTACCTGGGCTGAGGAGCAGGTGGGACCCCAGAGTGCGGGCACCAAGTCTCCTGCACTGCTACAGTGTCGGTCTCAGCGGGGCTTCTCCTCTCTGCAGTTGAGGGAGTGAGCTGAAAGCATTCAAGTCTCAGCTTACTGCTTCTACTATATGGCGAACTGCCACAGCCCCAGCAAACCACACACCACTGTGGCACTGCTCTCCCTCCTGGGGAGCTCTCAGCAAGTCTTCCAGGTGGAGGGACAAAAACCAGCAAATACAGGAAATGTTGCTGAGGGCAGGATTTGCCCAGGGCAATGGAGTTCAGTCTGCTGTGCCCACTTTTTGTGGAGTTAATGCAAACAGTCCGAATGAAGCCATTGGCCTGGTCGGCTGGGTGGGGCGGTGCATTGACAGACCGATGTGTGAGTGCCTCTTGCTCAAAATAATAGCTCTGAGGTTGCTCTGAAGTGCGGGCAGCGAAGCCACCACAGCTGTCAGAGACAGTAATAACTCCATGGGACTTTTTAATCAGAGCACATCTTATCTTGATGCAATGGGCTAAGCTGAAACTTGTGCTCTGGTTACTGCACTTTGGTTATTGCCAGGTTAGCTCTCTAAATTTATTTGAGCAAGCATTTTCCAATGCTATAAAACTTTATGTGAAGGTTACAGAGATCCTGGGGTTTTGGACTCTGTACTATCCCCTCCTGCCTTCTACCAATGAAGCCTGATCTTTTCAATACATTTTTTTCACCAAAACTATTGGTTTAAATTTGTAAATGTACAGGCTGCTCATCTCCAGGTAGTGGAGTCTGCTTCTAATTTAATTTGTGATGGATGCATTTGTTAGGGGACCACAAGTCTCTGCAACAGACTTGGCTTCCGTTTCTGAGTCCCTGAGTTTGGATACCTTAAAAGCTGTGATTTTTCAAAAGCATTCAACACCCTTCCTCTGCACCTTGAACTCAACCAAAACCCCCCAAAAAGCTGCCCAGATCACTGCTCACTTTTTAAAAACTTACCTTCTAAGTCTTGGGGGAAGCCTTCAGAAATTAAATCATCCAAATGCATAAGCAGTTATTAACATTGCAGAACTCTGCCTGTCTGCAAAAATAGACCAACTGATCTGAGAATACATCACTCAAGAAAGAAACACCAAAGAGAGGAATTTCCTCACCTTAAAGTCATCAGAGAAGGACTCGGGAAGCAGGGAGCAAGGATGCACCTGGAATTACACCACATCTGCTCAGAAGTTATGGAGGAATGGTGAAAGGACTGGTTAGAAGTAAAAAAAACACACAGGTTTTAACAGAGAGAGTGCAGACCAGCTATTTGATAACAACGTTCTGGTCCCCAATCTGTGCTGCTTTTTCTCCACGGATATCATACAACCCCTTCTCTAAACCAACCTCAGCAGCTACTCCCTGCTCTTCACAGGATCCTGCTTCCTTCCAGAGGGTCCCATCCTGGGATTTGGGCTACCTAGTGCCAGTTGAAATAGCTGGGGAGAGGAGAGTTTGCCTTTTTCAGTCATTAGTTACCAAAGCAAAGTCACCGTTGTTGAGGCTAGAGTGTCTGCAATAGCTCATTTGCTCTGCCTTCCTGCGTATCCCAGGCTGTAGAGTTTTATCTGGTGGTTCCAGTGCTGAGCTCCTTAACTGTGACTGGCTAAAGCCTGTTTCCCAGACTGATATTTTCTCTTGATGTGGACACCCTGAGACATGCAAAAGCCACTTTTTCCTGATGAAAGTCTGTTCCAGTCATCAGCCTTGCACTGTTGAAGAGGTGTGTTTGATTTCTAGCTTGGATGTTTCTTGCTTGAATTTCCATTGATTTCACTGACATCATATGCCTAATCCCACTGGATTGTCACGATTGTTATCACCAGCAAATGTGATACTGTTTTGTCAAGTCAGCTTCTTTTTAGCAGCTCAGCAAGCACCACTCTGTGTTTTTTCAATGAGAGGGTTTTTCCCTAGCCCACAAATCATTTCAGTGACTGTTTTTCTATACTTTCTCAACCTTTTATGAGTTTGGACACCCAAAGCACACATACAGCTCCAGCACCAAGCTCAACAATAGCAGAATCTTCCCTCTCTTATTCCTTCCCACTTGGTATCTCTTTAAACACCCAAGGGCTGCGTCAGCTTTTCTTACCGAAACCTCTGGCTGGAAGCTCAGTTTCAGTGTCTGCCTGTGTTTGCAGAGTCAGTGTTTCCTAGGAGATGCACCCCCACTCCCTAGACACAGTCTGTGTTGTTTAGCTCCCAAGTCCGCAATTCTGGTTGAATTAAAACAAACTTGAATCATCTGAGGAGCCCCAGATTACTTAGATCTCTCTGAATCACTGTCTGGTTCTCAACCTTTTTTATCACTTTACCTTGCTAGCTCTGATTGCCCATCTGCTTTCAGACCATTGATGAAAATATTGAAGAGTTTTAAGCTTTAGACTAGTAGTCTCTGCAGAATTTTGAAAACAATATTCCTGATTCAATAAGGCTCTCTTCACTGACAGCTGTTTTCTGAGATTTGACAGCCAGTCAGTCCAAATCCTATTGTGTTGCTTTAGACTGGAGAGAAGATCAATCAAATAAGCAAGCAATTCAAGTCAAAGCTTCCACACAGAACCTTTTATCAACCTTGTAATGCCATCAGATGATAATGAGTGTAGCATTAGCTACCCTCTCTCCCTTTACTATTTAAATCTTATTTTGCCCAGGATAAGTGTTAGGTGACATTGTTTCATCTTGCTTACTGCTTTTGAATATTGGCATTGTGTCGGCTGCTTCCAAGGCTTGTAGAAGTCTCCTCATTTCAGGACTGATTGAAAGACTCAGTTTAAAATAACTGCATCTGCTGGATTGGATGTGCTTTTGACTCTGGGTAACTAACATGATCCCAAGCAATTCCACTGACCATCCCTGATGCCACCCTATTCTTAAAGCTAAGCTAAGTGAATTGCATGAACCAGTTGTGCACAGGACTAAAAAATAAGCCCTGACTCTGTTTAATGTATTGCCCATAAATCTAAGTGTTCTTTTGGGTATCATCCAAACTGCAGTTAACAGCATCCACAACAGCCTGGTGGTTAAGTGCTTGTAGCTGGACTTGGTCAGGAGTGTCACCCAGAGTACTACTAAGATTTTAGATCTCTTCTGCTGCTGTTTCCACCAACCCTTGTTCAGTCCCTGGAATCTTTTGTTGTTGTTGTTAGAAATGCCACCAGAAGCTGTGGCATTTCATTTGAAGGTGCATCCCTACAGCCTCTCTGAGAATCAGGGCAGGCAAGAATCGGATGGGTGTAGTTGCAAACACACAAAAACAGCTGTGTTTATATGTGGGTAGGGTGGTGACAGTTCAGCTTTAAGGGTGAGAATGGGATATGCACCCATATGGTTTCACAGGGGTTCCTGCAAAGCCTACCGCCTTCCGTGGGCCAGCGTAAGTCTGAATTTTTAGTACGAAGTTCAGACCACATTGAGAATATGCTTCGTTTGCATGAGAAAAGCAAGTTAACTAATGTCACCCAGAAATGCTGACTAAGGTGTGAAAATTGAGAGTTAAATACTTTCTTATCAGCATATTGTGCAAATCTGAAACATGAACCTCTGGCAGAGATCTGCTTTTGGTTATTTTTTAACTCTTCATTCACTGAAAGCCAAAGTGCTTGTAGAGCCGTCTTCTTGGCAGTAAAGCTTGCAACATGGTGCTTGGCAGGAACTGAAGTACCAAGAGTGATAACTGGAACAACCAGATGTGTAAACAGGATTTTGATCTGGTCTCACCCAGCTTGATGTTAATGCTATTTGAGGGTTGAAATGTAACTTCTGTTGTTTAGATGAGTTTGTGAATCTGTCATAATCTCACTTCCCTATGCATTACATACAACACACACAATACAGAATGGTGGGAATAGCTGCATTGAGAAACAGTTTTTGTCCTGCAGAATATAATCTTTTAGACAGCTCTAAATGTAATTAAAAGCAGAAGTTTTGTGGGGAGCAGGCTGTAAAACTGCTGGGGCAATCTGCAGAAAGAGAAAAGCAGTTGAAGAGTTCCATGAGAAGCAGAAGTGAATGTATTATTTCCTGTATTCAGTGAGGGAAAATGTCCGAAGGAGAGATCTTACAGACACGTGCCATCCTTATTCAGTAATTCCTACATTTTTCAGTTAACTTTTCCCCTTATTTGAATATTTATCATAAATGCAAGAGAGAAAAACGGGTTGAAGCTGACAGGGAAAAGACAATTGCACATACTGCAGTGGGTTTTGCAAGACTCACAGAGAATATCTGTCAGGGAAGCATGAAGGGTGGACAGAATTAAGTTTTCTTGCTTTAGAGTGTAATAAAATTTCATCACATTATGCCTATCTGACATGGGCTGTTTTTTGTGAGCTCTTGGAGTTTGCAGAACACCTGTTGAGAAGCATTAGCTTAATTTGAGAAAAATAGTGTCATATGAGCTACATTTTCAAAAAGAAGTGACCATATTGCATATTCAAGATGAGTGGCAATGGAAAGGTATGAGTATGTAGCTGGTGATATCCAAAATCTGTGCACTAGTGGGTGAACAAACCACAGACTGTGCCAGCAACTTTGGATACTGCAAATGTCATTTTGATAAATGCCGTTCTCTTTCGCTCCTGTACCATGCAGTATCTTATCCTTTCCATTGGCATAGGTCCCACAGGCTTAGCAACCACACATTTCTTGGTAAAGGAAATAATTTACTATTATAAATGATCTCTACCAGTGAGCTAGTGGAAATTACTTCAGTGAAAAGTACTTCAGGAGAAATCCCAGCCCAAGTGAAGTTCCACCTTACCTCAGTAAGGCCAGAATTTTGTCCTGTACCTCTGTGTTAATGTGCTCCTGTAAAGAAGTTAACCATTCTGAAGTCTGTCCAGCTTTCCCTCCAAGCGATGTCAGTGGAAGCAGGGTGTGCAAAAGTCTGCCAGACCTTGTTGGAACTGTATTTTCTTATAAATCTAGATATTTTTCTGAGTCAAACAAAATATAATTGCATGTACGGATTCATACTGAAACTCTCCAGGGGAACTAACTGTGTTTCTAGACATGAATTAAGGGAGAGAGCATGGGAAAGACCAGCACAGCCAGGGGCCCTTAGACAGGAGAAAGTAAAACAAAGTGATCTCTTTCTCTCCAAATCATAAACTTCACATGGCACACACAGTACATGTAAGCACAACCCAACAGCCCTCTCTGGCTGCCACATTTTACTCTGCCTGTGTGGTTAGCAAAGATGCCAAGAGAATACAAGCAGGCACCACTTATTTTTTTCTTCTGCATGTGAGAGGACTTTTGCCAGTCACACAGGGAGAGACATCTCTGCAAGAGGAACGTACATGGCAGAGTAGAAGTCAGAGCACTTTGCAGGGACATTGTGACCTCTGTCTTGCTTTGTCACAGAGCCACAGAGTTAGGAAGGGGCCTCCGCAGGGCTCTAGTCCAAACCCCTGCTCAGAGCAGGGCTAGTTATATCAGGTTGCTCAAGGCCATGTCCAGTTAAGTTTCAAATATCTCCAGGGATGGAAATCTCCCAGCTTCTCCAGGGTCACAGTGAAAAATTCTTCCACATAGTGAATAAGAATCTCCCATGTTGCAGCTTGTGGCTATTGCCTGTTACTCCTCTGGGAATGGTTTACCTACTTCATATCCACACCTTCTCATTAGGTAGCTGCAGACAGCAGGAAGATCCCCCTGGAGCAATCTCTTCAAGTTTGATCTAATCCGGCTGTTGGCCTCTCGTCATATGCCAAGTGCTCTAGCCCCCAACCATCTCGGTAGCTCTTGGCTGGACTCACTCCAGTGCATGAGTGAAGATCCAAGTGCAGAGCATGCTGGCCACCGAGTAGGAAAGAGGCTTGGGCACTGTGCAGATGGGCCAGGTAAAAGCTCAGTGCTAGGGAGCCAGGTTCACTTAGTGACTCATGCTCATCATAAGAGACTTAATGCATCCCTGACACTTCTTGTCATTTTAGAAGAACCTGCTAGCTACATTTAGTTTCTGAAGAGAAGAAAAAAAACGTCAGGATGGAAAGGCGGAAAAAGATTGGCCATTGGGATTGTGTAATACATCTCCAGCCCATTTCTGTATCCTTCCACAGTGTAGATAAAGTAATGACTGGACAGACACCTGAAGGAATGGGGAACCTGTCACACATCCCTGTGGTTCGCTTTAATTAGTCATCTCACATGTAGAAAATGATTATCTTGTTTGCAATTAGCATTGGCCTTTGCCCCAGCTTCTCTGTATTTCCTGCTAATCTCCCTTTAATTCTGCTAGTATCAGACACCACACATCCAGAAACTGGGGAATTAAATGGGGCTGCAAGCGAAGGGCTGGATGGAGTCTGCAGGCAGGCTGTTCCCAGTTCGAGTGGAAATGCTCTGCCTGTGGGTGTGACTGCCTGCTGCAAACAGCCTTCCCCGCACTGTGCCCATGCCCTGAAACTACCAGCTCTGAGACAGCCTTTCTTCTAGCCCACTTTTCCTGTGCAAAACCACAGAGATTGTTTTCTAATGACTATGGGCACTGCTCATTTAAATGTTTTGGGGACAACTAGACTTTGAACTTTCAGAATAAGAAGGTACTTTAAAATGGAAAGCATGTGTTTCCAACTAGCACATTGAGAAATGACTACAAAATAAGAGGTCAGCTTTGTGGCCCACGCCAGAAACAACAGTCTAGCAATGAGGCATTAGGAGAAAACGTCAATATGGCCACATTAACCGTCAGTAGGGGAGTTTGTTGTAGTTACCAGTAAGTCATATGAAACTTCTTGGGCAAGGATTGTCTTACACCTCAAGAGATTTTTACTTCATGCTTAGCCTTGCAAGGCCTATTTTAAACATAGGCTATAAAAATTATCGCTATCAATGAAACATGGAAATGTAGGTTAGGATTCCACCCACTCCACTTTAAGTGTCAGGAGTGGAAGTAATGATGACATTCGTGTCTACCACTGAGTAATGTGCCTCTGCCCAGTACAGTCAAAAGGAGTTTTGGCAATACAGTCAGTGGAGCCATCTCGTCTTAAAGCAGATTTGTTCCAACCTGCCTTTGATCATTGCTCTTCACTGACTGTATTGCCTACCTCTCCCAATAACAGTAGACATAAACACCCACCTTAGAGATGCTCTAAGTTCACTGAACTGATTTTATAGTCAATGGGCTAAAATCATTGGCTTCCTGTAAGAAGGTTTGGACACTGTGACCAAGGGGTAGTTATTAGTTGCAACTTTGTTATTGGTGAGTTTTCTCTTTAATCTTAGCTTTAACAGGATGTTTTGGCCTTGCAGTCATGTCCCTGGACTTCTGTACAGTGTATCACGCTCAATTTCCCTTCATTTCCTACAGAGGAAGCAAATAATGGGTACTTAACACTTCTTTACCCAAACCAGGAGGAGACCCAATGTAGTAATAAATGTGCCCCCTTAAGATTTTTGATCCCCTGTAAACAGAAATCTTTATGGAGACTCAAACACCACATCCCGAGGGAGTGCAGAGGAACTAATGGATGCAAATTAGGGAGCGCAGAGGTCATAGGGCTGCCTCACATATACTAACCAGTTGGATGCAGTATAGTCTCTGAACTAACAAGCCCTGGCTCTACCCTGACTACCCTGCACCCGAGGCCAGGGCAGTCATCAGATGCTTCAGTGCTTGAGGAGAAGTGTCAGTATAGTTTCTCTTCTTTTGATTATAGGATGATTTTTTTTTTAAAAAATCTCATCAAAGATATGCTTGCACCTAGTGGATGTCCCTGTCCCATCTTTGCTACAGCTATATCAACAGGCATCTGCTCAGGCCAAGCCAAACTGGCTGTCTCATACACTTCCACCCCAGGGTTATCATGTAGGGTTAGATCCACTTTTGTTGGTGTTGGCAGGTAACATACTGATTAACGACAGTTACATTTCAAGTATCTTTTCCTGCTGAACACTGCCCAACAGAGTAGGAAAGCACATTTCTCACAGTGCAATGCACCACCACCTACAGAGTTAGTCTGATGTCAGCTTGCTGCTACTTCTGCTGTTCTTCTGATAAGGGCCTATTTGACAGCCTTTAAAATTCTCTTTTATTTTTTCTTAAAATAAAAAATAATTTTCAGTGAAGTACATGTAACAGAAGAGTCTAGACTTCTATTTGAAACTACCACCACCTCTGCAGTAATACAAGTCTCGCAAAACCAAATAGTGACATAATCCCAAAGTGTTTGTGTTGATGAGGTTTCTCAGTATTGTTCCATAGCAGATGCCGGATCTCTCTCTAACATTCTTTTTTGCCTTTTCATGTTCCCTCTAGCCAGAAAATTCAGCATGACAGAAGCATTCCCAGAAGCAACGACTGAGTTCACTTATGATGACTATGCTTTTCTCTGTGATAAAATCGATATCCAGGAATTTGGGAAAGTATTTCTGCCAATATTTTACATTGCAGTGTTTGCCCTTGGCCTCACAGGGAATCTACTGGTGGTTTTTGCTGTTGTGAAAGAAGGCAGTAAAAAGAGCATTACTGACATTTATCTCTTGAACTTGGCAGTCTCAGACCTTCTCTTTGTGATCTCCCTTCCCTTCTGGGCTTCCAACGTGGTGCATGGATGGACCCTCGGGACTATTCCATGCAAAGCTGTTTCTTCGCTGTATTATATCGGTTTCTTTGGGGGCATGTTTTTTATCACTATTATCAGTATTGACAGATACCTGGCTATTGTCCAGGCAACACACTCTCTGAAATCTCGAACAATGAGCCATGGCTTTCTTATAGCTTGTGGAGTATGGGCAGTGGCAATTTTAGCTTCAGTGCCACATTTTATATTCACCCAAAAGCTAGAAAGTGACTGCATTTCTGTGTACCCTGATGAGCTTAAGAATATCTGGATGGTGTTCTGCAATGTGGAATTGAACACCGTTGGTTTTTTTATCCCAGTCTGTATCATGTGCTATTGCTACTTTGGGATCATCAAAACCCTGCTGTCCTGCAAAAAACAGAAAAAAACACGAGCTATAAAACTGATCTTGGTTGTGGTGATTGTGTTTTTTCTGTTTTGGGCCCCTTACAATGTGCTGATTTTTCTAGAAACTTTAAAGCACTATGAGTTATTTGTAAGTTGCAACCAAATTAAATCATTGGACTATGCAATGCATCTGACTGAAACTGTTGCATTCACTCACTGTTGTCTCAATCCTGTTATCTATGCTTTTGCTGGGGAAAAATTCAGGAAATACTTTTATCATGTCTGCTTAAAGTACTGTCCATTCATGTGTTTCTGTGGGCCTTGCAACCGCTACCAGGTCCGTTCTTCAACCAGTTATGCAGAAAGCATCATGAACAGCAACATAACCTTAAATACCAATGACCAGGATGGCTCTGTCTTCCTCTGAAAAGCTCTGTGAAGAAGAAATCTATGTAAATATGTCTTCCATAGGGCTGACAGCCACTGGGAGATTGCCATTACCCATGTGAAAAGACTTATGACCTCAGTGAATTACTGGCATGGTTCTTGTTAAGTATTAAATATTCTAAAATAGTAAATATTTTAAAAACAAAAGCAGTACAATATGTCAAGGCTGAGTATAGAATTGAATTGAGAGAGGGAGAGCAAAAGAAAAAAACAGCAGTCTATTCCTAGAACAGAAGATGGAGAAGAATTTAATAATTGAGGATAGCGAAGCTGTTGAACAATTTTATCATGTAAGAGAGTGTGTGTGTATCCATATGTGGTGCAAATGTACATGGATGTAAACCCTTCCTTCAGTAAAGATGGTAGCTGACTGTTAGTAGGGAGGATTTTTTTTTATGTTATATATTGACTTATATTCATATGAAAGTGATTTGGGGGCTACTGATTGCAACAAATGTTTTACCTGTGCTTTCATACCTAATAAAATGTCTGGTGTTAAAGAAGAGTTCTTTCTGAATATGTGTTTAGTGCCAACAGTACACTTAGTGTTGTACAACTTGCAGTAATCAGAGCAAGAACTCTTCTTAAGGATTTGGGACCTGACCTAGAGCTGATCCAAACTGACAGGCGTCCCTGAGGACACGTTTGCCATCTGCACTCTGCAGCCTCCAGGGATCCTTTTTACTCTTGCAATGACAATCACTTTGGTGGGAAAATGTCAATCAGACAAGACAACTGAGAGTCTTTTCCCAAGGCCTCCCTCGAAAGGTCCTGCCATTATCTGTTACAAGGGCAAATGAGATTTTGTAGGCATTGCGGATTAGAGGTAAATAAATGGAAAACATACAGTTCCCATCTACAAAGCTGAGATCATCTCTACAAAGAAGAATCAGGGACCAAACTTATAAAATGAGTCCATGTAGATGCAACCCTATTTCTATACAGAAAAATCATTGATGGAACTGGCAAATATATTAAATCCAAATAAACACTCTCACTTTCTGACCAATACAAAAGAGTTGTTCTAGCAATACTAGTAGAAGGATTAGGCCGTAGCATTCTGGACCTCACTACCACCATGTTTCTAAGGTGAGCCTCTCTACTGAGTAATTTTCTGTATACAATAATTCAACCAATATTAAATATTCCAATTTTTCGTTTCTGAACATTCAGCACAGTCTACAGCATAATGGATCTTCTTCATTAAATACCTTATATTAGATGTGAAAATATTATATACACTCAGCCTTCAACATTTCAAATATAAGCGGACGTTCAGACTACAGACCTCTTGATTAAGATCAAGTGTAGTATGGGTGTCACCTGACATTTAATTACTTTTCGAAATTCAGTCAGCCTAAGCAAGTCACATAAGACAACTCTCTCCTCTCCCCCACCCCCAAGCAAGTGATTCCCTGCCTGAGGATGGTATTTTTAGGAACTGCTAAGATGTGCAAAAAGAAAGAGGAAGGCCTTTTGAGTCAAAACAAGAAGTCATTTGCACGAACTCACCCTGAGTAGGGTATATTGCTGGTTGAGCAATGCAATCTCACTCAGCTTATTTTATCTTCCTTTTATTTTTCAGACCATGGTGAGTTACTGAGTAGAAAGAATATAGGGCACCTTTAAATATGACCCACGTGTCACTGCCAGAACTAAAGGCCCAAACCCAGAGCTTTCTGCTGACTATCTAGGAAAAAAGAGCATTTCCGTGACTAGACCCAGTGGTTTCACAGGAATCCTACCACTCACCAGCAAAGGCACCAGCCCTGTAACAGTGGATGTGTCTTCCTGTAGCAATACTAAAAAGGTGCCATTCTGTCAAGAATTAGAGTACATATGCCTTCCAGATGTGTCCTCATCTGGCAGCACAGCCTGGCTACTGTGAGTCACAACCGTCTTGACAGGCCTGGGCCCTCTGTAAGCTGCATTGTGCAAAACCGCATCTGCAAAAATCCTTCATTTGCAAGTCAACTGCTCTTCCTGAGAACTTTCCTTTTTTCTGTCTTCCACATTGTGTAATGGGAAACTTTCAAGGATTATCAGGATGCTATGTATTTGGGAGTCCTTATATAGAATTTGTTATTTATGTATAAGATCTCATTGCTCAATTTTTGAACACTTGTATGGGATTAAAAACTTCGGGGGGGTTTCCAGGCATTCGTCTCTGCAGCCAGCAGCTGGTTTGTACTGAATTGTCAGAGATGCCTCCTTATAGCAGAAGTGGTAAGTCTGTGAAAACCCATTAAAAAAACAAAATCACCATTTTTGCTTTGTTTGCATTAGCAGGAAGAGTCTTGTTGTAATTGTCCCTCAAAATTCTTCAGCCCCCCCCCCCCAAGAACTGTGTCAGCTCTCAGAGGGTAACCAGTAACAGTTTGCCAGCTTGGGTTCAGCTGCAACTGAGATGGGCACCACTGCTCCTTGCTGTACTGCACCCTGTGAGCCTGCCGGGGTGGGGGGCTGCAACTCCACAGCACATCTGTCGTGATCTGTGACAGTTAATATTGTATGGTTCCCTGGCTTTCTGCTCATTTTATACATTATACTCTCTGAGCTATTCTTTGAGCCATTCAAGCCTAACTGAAGGCCCATTGGTGTCTCTTTAAGCCTCTCCACTGGACTTCCAGTCAACTGAAGTCTTTATTCAAAGATATCACTTCTCTTTCAAAAACTCTGCAGCAGGATACTGGTGTTTTCTAACTCCTTAGTTATTTTACAATAGAGATTCTTTTTTCCCCCATATATAGCACTAAAACTGCATCCCTAGACTGAATCAACATGTCCCAGAGGACCAGCAGCATCCAATCCTTGCCCATTACACATAAGAAATTAAGCCAATCCATCAGGTGGGATATATACCCTTTCCAGCTGCCAGAAATGAAGGATGGGTTCTTGCTCCTGGTATAGCTCCCTAAACTCTGCTACTTCAGTGTCAGGACTGTCAAAGCCCTACCAGCTATACAGGCAGAAAGGTTTCAAACTGTAAGTTCTTCTGGCATTAAGGGATGTTACATGGAGCTGCACGTATGTCCTGCCATAAAGACTTGCCACGACAGAATAGAGTCAATACAGGAGTCCTGGGGAGGAAGTGTTGGCCCCTATGAGCAGCCAGTATCTCACCTACGAGACTGGGAAAGAGGCTGTAGACTCAAGGCATATTTGTCTTCCACTCCTTTTCTAAGTGCTGTGTTGTCATCAGTGAACTATATGGCAGTGCAATCTCCTTTCCAGTGACAGGAGACACACAGCTAACTTCATCCAGGTAAGTTATGTCATGACTCTTTAACTCTTCTGATTCCTTGGGTGCCTCTGAGCATTGAGGCGTTGCAAAGTATATTACAAATATTCCTAACCCATTTTTGTTTTGAACACTAGAAGGGCAGTGGGAGCCAATGCGCTTTCCAGAGACTTGGCTTCCGAAAAAAGAAAAATTACCTTTGTTTCCTGCATCCCAACCCCACAGCATAGACAGAAACAGCCACTTCACATGCATCATTTCTAGTCTGTATAAAGGCAACAATTACTAAACCGAGCAAGAATTACGGCAGCAAAATGTCTGTTAGAATTATGTTTGTCTGAAACTCAGGTTCTTGATACCGTAAGTCTTTTACAGAAAGACTCTTTCCATGGCAGGTTCTAATCTTTTGTAAGAAAAATGAAGTCACCGAATCATGGAATAATTCAAGCTGGATGGTACCTCTGGAGGTCTCTAGTCCAACCACCTGCTCAAAGCAGGGTCAGCTCTGAACCTAGACTAGGTTGCTCAGGGTACTTTAGTCCATCGTTCTTGAAAATCTCCATGGGTAGAGACAGCAAAACCTCTCCGGGCAACCTGCTCCAGTGCTTGACTGTCCTGATGGTGATTTTTTTTTCTCTAAATCTAGTTGGAACCTCTCATTTCTCTTGTCCCCCCACTGTGCACCACTGTGAAGGTCCTGGCTTTGTCTTCTAGACAAGCTTCTTATAGGTATTGGAAGTCTGCTGTTATGCCCGTTAATGCTGTTGGCCTCTGTCACTGCCAGGGCATGCTGCAGGCTCATGCTCAGCTGCTGAGCTGCTGAGGCCCTTGCTGGGTCTTTTCCACAGAGCTGCTCCCCAGCCAGGCAGTCCCTAGCCTATATCATTGCACTGAGTTATTCCTTCCCAAATGCAGGAATTTGCATTTGTCCTTGCTGAATTTCATCAGTGCAGTTTTCCTCTCCATCCCTCCATTTTCAGGTGAAAAGCATATAACCTCCAAACACTGCAGTGTTTGACTCACAAAAATCAGAACATGTTCTGAAGTTGTTTCCAGTCCACTGAAGAAGAGACGACAGTTCCTCCCAAGAACTATAATCTGACCAGGGAGCCCAGCCTGTGGATGAGAATGGGAATGTGACACACATTGTGCCCACAAGGCATTGCAACAGCCTTGGACTAGCCTGGTTTTACTGTTCTCTGAAAACTCAAAGGTTTCTCTGATATAAAAATACACTCTAGTAAGTTACAATTTACTCACAAAAATGTGTGCGTGCACACACAAGCACACCCTTCTTAACATTTATTTGATGAGTAGTATTTGGTTATCTGAAAAGTGAGGTCAAGTATTTTCTGGATTTGGTTGGGGTTTGGGGATTTTGAGGGGTGGTTAGCTACCTTTGCACCCTTTTCTTCATTATCAAAACTTATTTTCCTGTTTCAAAATCACACTGACTCTTACATAAATCTTTTCCCAGCTGAGTTACAGTTTGAGTAACTAATAAGATCTGAATCTAGATTTTCTCAGCAGGCTGGTACCTATACTTTATGTTCCACTTATGAATAGAATGAGCAAGAGACATTTTAGGCAAACTGCTTGCAGAGAGATGTAAGGATATTGGTATCCTTTTCAGAGTCACTGCTAATCCCACTCATTCAAATAACAAATCACAGTCCCAAAATCATGGCATTTATGTTTCCTTGTTTTTAAGCAAACATGGCAGCTCTGAATTCTTTTTGTTGACCTCCTGGAGTTTTTAATTTGTACAACAAACTTTCAGGATTTTGAAAGAAGTGGATCAGAGCATCATACTGGGCTTGGAAATTGCTCAGTGGTGAAAACTGTAGTTTTCAAAACTGGCATCAGAAGGAGTTGCTATCCAGCTATTTCCTTTTGATTTAGAATTTTCTGGGAGTGGATTTGAAGTCCTGGGTCAGTCTTGTCTGAAGTTTCAAGGTTATATTTCATAGAGAAACTCTTTATAAATGCACTGGTTATTAGTTAAGTTCTGTCATTTCCACTTTGTCTCTATCACTTTGCAAGGTGCCATACTGCTGTCTTGCAGGTAATATAAAACTATTGCCCTGGCAGGACACTGCATTGCCAAAAAAGGTACGAGTCCCATCTATGCAAGTCCCAAGTCCTGCTAATCATTAAAGAACATACAGAAGTTTTTCAAAAAAAAACTCAGTTACTGGCTTTATTCAGGTCGAATTCTAATTCAGGAAGCTGCCCTGACTCTACTCATATTTGCTTTTGCAATTCCTAGCTGATGATAACATCTTCATTCTGCAGTGATTGCCTGAAGTATTGTGCTATGTTTTGCCAAAGGTCATTTACATACCACTCCTGAAATGGCCGCATTTCAGTACTGAATGAAATATTTTCTGTATTAAGGACTTACTCAGTCCTGCTCTAAGGATGCACTGATGGCATTTCAATTTATTAAGCTCTATGGCATCTGGAACTCTAACGAAAACCCATGACTTCTAAAGTCAGTATTCAGAGATTCAGATCTAGTAATTGAAGATAAAATTAAGAACAATTTAGAACTATTAAAAGATAGCTTCTGACACTTGTCACATATATACAACTTCTGCTGACTTCATGCCATTGATAATAATAAGCTCCTAATTCACTTGGTAATTACTTTAAGAGCTTGGTTTTAAACATAGACACACCCAAGCCTCAAAACTTGGTTTTTGCAGACTTAACGTTAACCCATTGTTTTCAATGTGGAAAAAAATCCACCAGCTGCTCCTGTATACTTTTGTTTGTTACATTAATTTTCAAGACACAAATACCAAGTTATACACTGTATTTACCATTCCTCTCCCTGCAGAAAATACTGTAAAAGGGCTCCTACTGAACACAAGAAAATGGTTTGCTTGTAAAAAAGAAGCTTGAGGTTTGTATTTACCAAATTCCCACCACTGATTCTTTGATCCACAGGATCAGGATCCTGCAGGAAGCGGGATGCTAACTTTATATCACTGAAGACAGCATTTTAGTGGATGGCATAGAAAATGCAAGCAAGAACTCTAGGAACAGCTTTCTGTATATACAGGGGTATTATCCACTTACCAACTTCAGTTGTAATGGGAACAGTCTTTTTTCCACCCCATCCAGATTTTAAGTTTCTGATAAGTTGTATGTACTTGTCAGCACTCTGTATTCAACTCCAGCCCAACACTCCAGCTACAAACCATTGGGACTGGAACAGAGCTGCAGGCCAGGATATGCAGGCAAGTGCCAGAAGCTGAAGCTCCCTCAAGAAGTTTGCATTTAGGCCATAAATGCTACTTTTTAACATTAAAATTAAACCAGCGGCACCAGGACACAAAGAAACAGCAGCACAGTTTGTGATGACCAAGACTTGCAGGGCACGCTGAAGGGTGCTGATGAAGATAATAAAGCAGAACAGTAGATGGCTCCGTACTTCTACTGACAAGATAGTTCACTCAAGTGACAGGGATACGCTGCCATTTCTATGTGCAATTTCTTTTGCCTGTGACTTTACCAAAACAGCTCCTTATATATAAACTACTTGAAGCCAAAGCCAAAGCCAAAGCCAAAACTTCAACTATTTTTCAGGGCTCCAAGCAGGTAGGAACAGACTAGAAGGAAACTGTTTCTCTAAGAGGCAGCTGGAGCAGGCTCCTATATCACCTTCATCTGCAGCCCTTCACCATCCCCTTTGCCTTGGGCAATCGCTGAGCAACGTACACCTCTGCATGGCCATAGCTGGAGCACAATGAAATGAAGAGCATTCCCCACTGGAAAGGCTTCAAGTAATACTTCTAATGGCCTAAAAACACTCAGGGGTGGGGAATCAGGTAAGAGTATACTGGAATTGGTTCTTTGGCATTTCCTAGGGACCTCATGGTACAGACAGAGGACCTTCACCAACACATGGTCTTTGCCCAAGAGGAAAGGTGTCTGAGAAGGCTGAAAGCTGAGTTTGTCTGTTTTGCACCACAGTAGTATTAGAGTTGACAAAAACCTGTCTAGGACATGATCTCCTCAGTGGCTTCCAAGCCCATCTCCAGCCAAACTTTTCTTAATTTTAGCCCTTCTTCCCCTTGGAGGCCCAATTCAGAAAATGGGTATCCTCATACTGCAGTCAGCTGATTTTTTTCTAAGGGAATGCTCATTTGAATCATTAAGGATCATCATGACTTCGCCCCTTGCTTTCCTCCTGGTAGCTCAGGTTTCACAGTGTAAGTGAAGGACAAAATACAGGCTACCATAAAAATGGTACTGAAAGCATGGGCCAAAGTTTACAAGTTGAGACAGATTCAAAAAAAGCAGCTGCAGGCAATGGCATACACCTTTGATGCAAGGCTAAAGGCTCCCGGCACCAAGTATTTCCAGCATTACCATAACCTCTTACTGTCCCTGTAATCACCCTTGCTCATGCTAGCAGCCTCTGCCCTAATCTCCTTCCATTCCTTCTGCCCATCCCTAGTGTCACTACTCTCTTTGCATTTCCACCAGGTGGCGCCATTAAACTCTACTTGGCTTTAGAGTCATTCCTTGACAAGCAGAACACCAGGCTATAGAGAGTCAAGCAATCGGAGTCGTTGATGAACAAGTACAAAATTTAATTGCTACATCCTAAAACTGGAAGAAACATCAATTTCTTCCATTTTTTATTTTATTTGCATGTTGTTATTGAATAATAAGATGTTCAACTACAAGAGGTTTCATCAATGATTCACAAAACACATCAGAATATCCTGTGAATCACAAAGCTGAGAGAGAAGTTCCACTGAAAAGTAATAGTACTCATTCAGCGCATTTTCTTTGTTCCTATCACAATTTTATTTCTGTACCCTGAGTGGTTTCCCCAGCTACTAAAAGTGAACCGAGTGTTACGTATGTTGCCTAACAGCTTGTCTTGAACAGGACTCATGGCGAAATGGCTTTTACTATGTAATAACAGAGTGCCTTGGTCTCAACAAACACAGAAAGAAGAACATTACAGGAATTGATAATAGCAATTGTTGGTTCTTTCTCAGTCTTGGTCCTGTGCAAATACTTTGTTTTTCTACATTCATGTTACAACTGTTGTCCTAGGAACATGGCAGGAGAGACTCTGAAGATACTTGTTATATAGATGTTTAGAATAAGGCCAGTCCTTTAATAAGCTTTTGAAGACTACCAACAGACTACTAACTTGAGGACACTACCACAAAGCAGACCGAAACCATTGATGCCAGAATGCCATCATCCTTTTGTATCTAAATTCATTAAAATGTACATTAAACAAACTGGCCTGCAGAGACTCTGCTATTCACTGCTGCCTTGCCTTTTCTTCCTTTGGGGTGACCAGACTCTAAAAGGGACATCATGGTGATGGTTGTGAAACTTGAACAAAAAAATTGTATCTCCGGTGTCAACTGCTCTTCGGAGTGGAAACAGTGCAAATTTATCATCTTCCTGTACGAACAGTTTGGGAACATTTGATACGTCACTGAATGATACAAAGTTAGTTCCTTATAGTGTCAGTTCACATTTAAGAATACAACTCATGTTTTTTGCATCAGTGATTTTTATTTTAAGTAAAATTCAGCATAAACAAAGACTTTCTGTCATGCTTAAGATTTAAAGTTTCAGTTCTTTTTTATGAGGAGTTCTGAATATAGCAGATTTGCAAGCACTACATGTGGAAAGAAAGCAAATTAGGCTGAGAAAAATGACAGCCAGTATCACTTCACAAAATTGCCAGTGGATACAAAAGGCAAAATGAATAGGACCGGACAATTTAAAGAAAAGAAAAGAAAGAAAGAAAAAAGATATAGGGAATTGCAAGATATAGGGAATTGCATTGTTGTCATGCAAGGAAAATAGTCATGACCACTTTAGACATAAATCTTATGCTTGTCAGCACAAACGGCCATCTTAGGCACAGGAAATTTGAATGTTCAAGAAGTTTGCAGGGAAATTACAAATGCACTGGGAAAACAGTGTAGATGATGGCTGTCTCTACAAATAAGAAATTAATTCACTTCCTTTTTTACTTCTCTAATCAGACTGCTGCCGTTTTAGTAATGCACAGTAAGTTTGGCATAAATTGAAAACTACCAGGAAGATAACTACACAGTGACTAGATGGCATAAATACCTTGCTAACAAGTAAGGATTGGCATTACAACGATACAAACTGAGTGATTCAAATTCAACTCAATTGCAAGAAAACTGCACAAGGCCTGATCACACAAGAAGGCATTGGCCATCTGATGGAGAAGGCTCTGGAGTAAGGTAAATGTCTGTGCAACTGTGACTTTGGCTGTCTGAACCATGTACTTGTCAAAATACTGATTTTTGCAATACTTCTCTTCCTTCAGTTACTGCCTCTCTCCAGCGACAGCCTCTTCCAGACACAGACTTCTATAATAAACACCTCTGAAACATCTAGTACCAGCCAATGCTGATATCACAGGGAATAGATCATGCGCTTGCATGTCAATGGTGAGTATCTCTCAGCAACAGGTCCAGCTAGCGGACTAGATAAGCATACCTCTCCAATCATTCCTTTGGGCAGCCTCTTGTGTATCCTGTGAAATGACAAGTTAATGATAAGGCTTTCCATAACAAGGGGAAGTGGCTGACATCTTCTCTTGGTGAGAAGTGAGGTTTTCTTGGTATGGGTTGCTCTGCTTTTTGTTTTTATTAAGTTCCCTTCTGCTGGTTTAATGTAGCCTCCACTTGCCCATATAGAGATTTAGTCTCCTCCCAGCCAGGCTTTGGTTCATTTCCCTGTCGTGTCATGATACTCTGTTCATTTGGTCAATGCCACATAGCTGGTACCAGCCAGGCAATAGGCAAGACCTCTTCTTTCTTCTCCTCTTCCCCTGCCAACCCGTTATTTTTACAGTAACATTCTCTACATCTCATTGAGATCGCTCCTCCCTTTCCTTTTAATGTCACTGTCTCATGTCATTGGGTTAATGGCAAATCCCTTCTGTTAATCTCTGCCAGGTTCTTCTTCTCTGAGTAGGAACTGAAATATTATACCTTGCCACATCAGAAGGGGACCTCAGAGTTCCTCCATTATGGACCACAGTTACACTTAGTCCTTTTACTCTTCCTTCTCTCTAAGCCATTGAACACCCTTCACTCACAACACCTTTCATCCATTTTCAGCATTCTGTAATTTGCTCAGAGCTTTGTTTCTTTTTTCAGGCTTTTCTTCTTTTCCTCAGTTTTCCTTACAGGCTCTCCCAGGTACTCTTTTCATTGGCAGGCTATCAGAAGGTGCCTCTGGGTTGATTTTTATCTTTTTGATTTTCATAAACTGGTAGATACTTTTTCTGAAGTTCACACATCCTAAGTTTTCATCATTTCTAGCCATAGTTTCTCTTCTCTTTTTGTGGCTGAACATTCCTCTTCTTCCATTATTTCTCTTTCTGAAGACACGCTCTTCCTCAAAGTCTTCTTACGAAGAGGGCACTTCTCATTTACTGATGTAACATGAAATGCATTGATATAGCAGGCTTCTGCAATGCCACTGCTGCTTTGCAAGCCACTGTGGGCCAGCCACTTCTCCCTCCTACCACAGCTGCTCCACACCGGAGCCCTTCCCACCCCACTCCTACAGTGGCAGTGGCCCAGCTTTCCACTCAGGGCAGCGAGCAGATACAGAAAGGTGCATTCAGTTGCTTAAGAAGCATTCATGATTTGAGAGTCTTTCCTCTGAGGGAAAGGATATATGCCAGATAGGCCCCTTCTTCATGTCATACAAATTGTGTTAACCTGGCATCCATAGTGCTGCAGACTTGGTTTCTGGTAACATTCTGACTGAAAAATCAGAAGCATATCTGAAGTGTGGCATATATGTTAAGGACAAGCGGACAGACCTCTAAAGGTTGCTGATGGTGAGAAATCATGCCTTAACCAAGAAGGGTTCTTATGGAGTAGAAGAGGGATCATGTCTAGATTCAATTTTATTCACGACTTCATCTGGAAATCAACAAAAAATCATCACTGATAGAATTCAAAGAAGCCATCCAGGTTGGTGGAATAGAAAACTATCAGTGGGACAAGACAGACATGCAAATGCATGGCCATTTATTGAGGCCAAAGTGTTACAGTGAAAGGTAACGGAGGGCAAAACCTACAGAGCAGGAGGTGTTTCCTCCTAAAAAGCGGATGCTTAGAGAAATGTTTTATGCCACTGTGGGTGAAGAACTGAACCTACGCCCCCTCTTGCAACAACAGATCAAAGCACAGATTAATGAGGTCCTTACATGGACAAAAGAGCAGCAAGAAGCCCAGCTTCTCACTTCCGTGAACAGAACTCATGAAACTGGCATCACAGCATTGCCTGTTCATCTGATGTCCACATCTTCAAAGGACTGTTAGCAAACCAAAGAGAAGACATACATGATCTGCAGAAAAATAACCTGCACTGAAGGAAAGTCTCCTAGTTTAAAAAATCTCCATCTGTGCAGCTTATGGAAGATGACTGAGAAGCTACTTCCCATACAAATATTTTCTTCTGGAGAAACATGAAATCAGTGGATCTCACATCTCACGTTGTTTTCACATGAACTCTGGATGCTTTTCTGGAAGAAACACTTCAGCCAAACATGTTACTGTGCATAGCAACAATGTCAGAGGCACATAAGATAGCAATAAATAGCATAACTGAATGAAAATCTATACCTGTGTTCAGAAAAACAGAAGAGGTTAGCCTAGAAGATATATCATCTCTTCTGGACTAAAAATCTATGACTCTTTCTCTCCTTCCAACCACCTCCTATACCTTTTTTGTTTTTACTTCTCATCATGACTCTGTAGTTTCTTCTGATAACAAGCAAGCAGTCTCCACTGTTAAGAAACAGCTTTCACTTCCATCTGGCTGGCCTTTCAGGGATATAAATGAGAGCCGGCTCTCTATTCTCTCCTCTTTGCCAGCTGCTAGCACAGCTGTTCTGCAGTAGGGACTCAAAACCATCCCATTTGAATAGCACACATCCTCAGTGCTCTTCCAAAATTAACCCCTTCCCCCCTCCTCCCAAGATCCAGAGAGAGACAAACAGGGCCCATCGCATTTTCTGGGAAACTCATAGAAAGTGTTGAGCTTCCTACACCCCCCCCCCCACCACCACCACCATACTATTCATTATTTGTTATTTTGCAGTGTGACCATTATCACCATTTAAGCTAGGTCAGTGGTAGGGAGTAGCTTTGCTGTATATAAAACTTGCTACAGGAGACATCCTTCACCAAGCAAAGAGGCAGTGTGAATTAATATGCCTTTATTTGGTTTCTTTGGAAGATAAGCAGAGGTTAGGAAAGTCACAGAAGAATGAATGAAAGGAGACTTCCCTATCCTAAATCTATACAGCTCTTTTCTTCTACAATTACACAGTGTAACTTACAAAATTAGTTGCCTCATCTAGATGGTCTAGAACACACCTCCTACAAACCAAGTGCTTTTCTCCTCTCTACTCACTAGAAATGGTCCTTTAAATTTTATTTTTCTGAGTTTAAGATGTGTCATAAAACCCATAAGGAAGAATAAAGTTTCTGGCAAATGACAGCTACCTAATGACATCTGCTTTTAATGATTATTGGGTAAGATAAAACTACTTTTTCTTTTACCTCAGTAATCAAGCTTTCAGTGGAAACTTTGTACCTCCTTACAGATTGTAAGATGCACTTGGTATTTTTTCTGAGTTTAAAGGACCTTCTCGGGTGAGCACTGAGGAGAGAAGTACTTGTGGTACAATCTGTAAGGAAGTACAAAGCTTCCGTTGAGAGACAGCTACCTAGTGACAGCTGCTTTTTGCAACTGTTGGGTATCACTGTCTTGGCAGCACCTCATTGACCAAGCTACCTGGTGAGAAGCAAGTGATTCTTCATCATCAGAACAAAGAAGCTTCTTTGCATCAATTGAGACAAAAGGGGGGACAAAGGTAACATTTATGAAATGCAGTTGCAGAGACAGCTGTGTATCATATACGCTTATCATGTGTGTGACTGCAAAGAGTTATGTGCTTTTTCATTTACCTTTTGTTGTTCAGATAATTTTTATAGCAGTTTTCAAAACTTCTGCATAATCAAAAGTGGGTGTACGTGTGTTGTATGTGTATGTATGTGTTCAGCTTAAAATACTTAAGCAGGATAGCCATTCTGAATCTAAATTAGATTCAAATATGTTTACACACAGTTACTGTAGAGCTGCCATCTCTAAACCATTGGTGTAGAACAGTTTTGTCCCTATACGGTCTCAGTGACTTGTAATTGAGATTAAATTCCTCTCTGTGTGTAATGTAACAGAACCATAGGTTGGAAAGGTGTCATGCCTGTGACTACACACAGGCAGGGTCAGGTTAATGATAGCCAGCGTTTACTGTTCTGTAGTAGCAATATACAGTGGCAAGACGAATAAAGCAATGATACTCACTCTTCCTCTGCTTTCCCCATTTGTAGAAATAAAAACAAAAGGGGAAGGACATAACTCACATTTGCAAAAATTCTGATATATTAGGTTAAAGAATGACACTTGCTCTGATGTGAAAAACAAATACAGGAGCAACATATTTGCATTGTGTCTATTGTATGATCTGGGCAACCTCAAAATAACATCAGTTAAAACTCTGTTTCTGCCCATTAGAGAACAGCATATATATGAAAATGATAAATTCTTGTTATTCATGTAGCCCCTGAAGACAGCACTTACTGAAAACTGATGTCACCCTTCAGTAAGTGTCATTTCATTAGAAGGAAGGGTCAGATGCATTTTTATTACTGTCTTCTTTCAGTAATGTTTGCCTGATTGAAAAGATGGGTGAAACCCTTAACCACTATGAATAGTGGCTTTGCTTTTTACTTTATTCCACACAGGATTTATCCCTCTCTGATTTGATATATGTGGTCTGTATCTTTCATTCCCGTTTGCTTTCCCTTCTACAGCTTGAACAGTGTTCTAGACCTGTCACGCTTGCACAGTGTTGCAAGGACTGAGTGCATGCATGCTAGAACTGTATTTTTGCAAGTATGCATATGCATCCCATGATGCTTAAACATTATTTAAGAGCCTGCAATGAAAACTGCATTAGAATTGCAAGGCAGTCATTGCTAGTTACATTCTTTTCAACGTGATAGAAGCTTGTGGAGTAACCATATAGTCTATGTGAACTGAAAGTCACTGATGTTTTTATACTCTTTCATTCTCAGGAACTGGGGGAAAAATGAGTTCCTCAAGTACAGAGTCCTTTAAAGTCGAAATCTCAACTTTATATGACTATTATGAAAACTATAACGACGCTCCAAAACCGTGCAGTAAGGAAAGCGTCAAGAGGTTTGCAGCCTCCTTTCTACCTCTTCTGTATATGCTCGTATTCCTGGTTGGGCTAATGGGAAACATTCTGGTCATTGTGGTCCTGTTCAAATACAAGAGACTGAAAAGCATGACTGACGTGTACCTGCTAAACCTCGCCATCTCAGATTTGCTCTTTGTTTTATCCCTGCCATTCTGGTCTTATTTCACAGTAGACGAATGGATTTTTGGAACACCCTGGTGTAAAATCATTTCATGGATCTATCTGGTTGGGTTTTACAGCGGCATATTTTTTATTATGCTTATGAGCATAGATAGATACTTGGCAATTGTTCGTGCAGTGTTTTCCTTGAAAGCAAGAACTGCCTTCTACGGCCTGATTACTAGCCTTATTGTATGGTTAGTAGCTCTTTCAGCCTCAATTCCCGAACTTATATTTAGAGAATCTTTTAAGGAACAAAATTATACTACCTGCAAGCCAAGATATCCAGGCAATTTCACAACATGGAAACTCTTTTCCACTTTGGAAATCAACATTTTAGGGCTCCTAATCCCTTTTATAGTGATGGCATTTTGCTATTCCATGATCATTAAAACATTAGTTCACTGTAGAAATGAGAAAAAGAATAAGGCTGTGAGGATGATCTTTGCTGTCATGATTGTGTTTTTCTTCTTTTGGACCCCTTACAACATTGTGATTTTCTTGCAATCCCTGGAAATTACAGGAGTCTTTAGAAACTGTCAAGTGAGCAGAAATCTTGACTATGCTTTCCAGGTAACAGAAATCCTAGGCCTTTTTCACTGTTGCCTCAATCCAGTCATCTATTTCTTCATGGGGGAAAAATTCAAGAAGTACCTAAAGATGCTCTTTATGAACTGGCCATTACCTGTAGATATTTGCAAATGGTGTGGACTTCACATCACTTACCACACTGAATCTACCAGTTCATTTCACACACAGTCTACTGGGGACCAAGATGCTCTGTAATATGTTTCAGACCAAATGCTGAACCTACCAGAAAGCAAACTGACAAAAGCTGAAACTTTAAAAAGCTAAGCAAGTGTACGTGCATTTTACAGTAAGTTAGTGCCTCATAATAACTTACTTCAGCTTTGACTTCTGCCTCTAGATTTTCTGAACAGAATAACAGAAGGTGTCCTAGATATGTAACCTAGGAGATGGACATGCAATTTTTACCTGCTACAATTACCAGTCACTGCTCAGATGTAATAGCAGCCTCAACTTGCTGCAAAGCACTGTGCTGTGCTTCTTATTTTTCACCAACTGGCCTGCATGGAGAGGCAGAGGAGAGTGAGCTTCTTGTCAACAGCAAGTGCATTTGGAAAACATCTTTGTTTATTTAAGGAGAAGGACGGTTATTACCATGTTTTTTGTTTTTTTTTTTTTTTTAATTCTGCAATTGATCTGCACTGAACTTGTTCATTCAAACTCTTAGTAACCTGTTACTGTACCTGCCACTGTTAAATGTTTATTTCAGGGAGAGGATACACCCTCTCTTGTTAAGAAAACGCACTCAAAGCGTACTCTTTAGGTGCACGACGACTCAAAGCCAATGCATTACATTGTGTTATAAATATAGATATGTTTTCTCTTAGGTATTCAAGTTGCCATATGTACCTATGTGTAGGTATGTATGTAAGCATTTTGAATGACCTAATTGCTGTAATTCAGGATGACCATTCTGTATTTTAATGAACATAGAAAATGTTTTAAGTGTTTTTGAATAAAATGTTTTAAAAGTTTACTTTCCAGCTTGTGCGAATACATTTGAATAAATTTGAAGTATCTTGGTTATATATTTTAAGTGAATGCTCTTCATTTGAAACATACTTAGCACCTAGACTCAATTTTCATTCACTGGAGACATACCTCACAAAACAAAAGAAAGTAAAACCAGAGATTGTGTCAATTCAGAAACCAGACAAAGAACAGTAGTATTTGACAACAGAGCAAAAGGCCAAGAGTGTGATGCCCCAGTAGTTTCTCACACATCTACATGGTTTTAATCAGAAGTCTGGAACAGGAAGGGAACTCACACAGCAATATTTAAATCAGCCACAAGAGAATTTTGGCAGAAATATAAAAAGTTAGGCAAAAATCATTAATGTGGTAGCAGACAAAGTAGAAATTGAAAAACTTCTCTTGGAACATATTTTTGGTGTGTCTTTTTGGCTGGACCACAACCACCCAGTAGGAAGACTTTGATCTTTGTTAGACTAGCAATAACAAAGTCCCTGCTCAGCATTCAGGGATGGCTACAAATAGCAGCCAAGATGTTCAAATGCATAATGGAAGGGCTGGAGAAGAAACATAAAAATATTGTTATGCCATTGTTCTGATCAACCTAAAGAGCAAAACATAAACGGAAGCTTGCGTCCACGTGATCTCTCACATGATACAACATACAGATTGAAAATAAAGAGCAACATGCTTAAATACTGATACGCGCACATATCTGTCATAACTAATTTGTGGAATGCATTACCATTAGTCGTTCACTGATGCTGACATCTTCATGCAAAGATCAGACATTGATGCAGATAATGAGAAAAACTGTTGAAGATGCTACCTGCACTAAGAAAATGGTCTCCCTCCCAAGAAAAAGAATGTTAATTCTTATCATTCAGTACATTACAAGCCACTAAATAAATCAGTTAGGAAAAACAGCCTCATGGGGTTGGTTAACTCATCAATTGCCTGTTTTGAAAAGGAAGAGCAAGGCAAATTGCAAGTGTCAGGTGCTGGAAAGTGTCACAGATGTCACTGAGCCTGACAACACGCCCCTCCCAAGCCAGCATGGCATTTCTTCTCACAGATGTGACAATGATGGCAGAGGCATTATGAATTACTAAGCTATGATCATTTAAGCACTTGGAAGCAAGAAAGCACTCTGCCGTTATTTTCTCTTGGACACGCTCTGCAATGCCTCTAGTCAGTAAGAATAAACAGGCGTTTTTGGAAGAACCAGAACTGGTGAAAGACCTTGCTTATTGCCTGGGAAAGTGCTGCTTGTGCTGGTGTGATGGCAACTAGTATAAATGATGGTCAGCAAGCAAAAACCAAGCTGTAGGCTATCCGTAACTCCTCAGTAAGAAAGATTTGGGGCTAAGAGCGGCCGTGAGGAATGGCACCAAGCACTCAGTAACTCAAAGGCTGGTCCGGCTCTGGGCACACATGCTGCAGCAGGGTAGGACGCTGAATCCACTCATGTGTAGAATCAACGGGCCGCACCCAGCAGGCAGTGCAACATTGCTTTAAACAGAGCTAGCGTAAAGCCCCTTTTCCCCACGAAGCTAACAGACACTTCTAGTAGCCACTCCGCTCACACCCTGCGCATATGTGCACTTGGTGTTGAGTGCCTGATGCAGCCAGAGATCTCCTTTGGGTGCATGTTATCCTGATTGCTCTGTCCAAAGAACCTCCCCCAGTCCTCCCAGTAATACTCACAGCTACTCAACGTGTGCAGGGAGAGCAACTGAGCTGAAACTTGTGCTCAGTGCAGGTTTGCTTCATTTGGTGCAAGGGGGAGCTCACCATTCAGTGGTGGGCTCTGGATTCCATGTTCTGCGACTCGGGCTTACCAAGCCTGGATGGTTTTCTACTTTCTGCCACTCCAAACAAACCTCTTCTCCTGCAAACACTGGCCTAGAGTGGACAATGTTGCCCCTCTTTTGAAAGAGGGCTTTGAAATCTGCTGATGAAAAATGACAAGGTAAGAGAATATTATTAAAGACAGACAAAAATAACGCAGGGATTTTCAAAATGTCACTTGACCAAAGGAGTCATTTTAGCTGAACAAGAGTTTCCAAGCAATGAATGACTATATGTACAAACCTATTGAACCATGAAACAGGACAGATAGACATTTGAGTGAAACAAAGTTGAGTCATTCCTAAACCCACATTTTTACATCAGGGTTCCACAGAAGGCCAGTCTGTGTCATCCATCCAGTTGCTCTAAACCATCACAAAAGGGTAGGGGAGGCAGAAAATCAGCTCAGTGATGCCAAAAATAAATAATTGTAAAAAAGTGAAAAAAGTTCATTGGTTTGTTTTCACATGGTGCTTAGGTCATTGTAATCCCTCCCACAACATGAGGCTGAATTAGACACCCACCTTCTACTCCAGAGTGTAGCTTCATTCCTTTTGACCATGCAGAGGAAGCACCATGGCAGTCAGCCTGTCCCCAGCCCACTCCTCTCAAGTTAAGAGCCAGCCCTGGAAAGACAGTGAGGAATTGCTATTCTCCTTTCTACACTATTACTAGTTGCCACTACCCCAGCAACAGGTCTAAATACCTGTCCTGATGGAGACCACAATTCAACAGGCACTGCAATGCTCCTGTGTTGCCAGGAAGCTTTGAGTCTTAAACTGTCGGCAGGAACTGACATTCATGCCTTTTTCTCTAGGAACTCTTCCCTGTTTTATCCAGCATCTCTTAACATTGCCAGATACCAGCTCATCAACTCCTGTCTCTTACACAAATAGCTCCATTTGACTTGATTTACAGCTAGAAATCAAAGGGCATTCAGTAATGTCAGTCAAAATGACCACTAAAATGGTGCTTAAAGAAATGCCTTTGGAGAGCATTTCACTACAGCAGGCGCAAAAGAAGCTTCTAAGTAGAAGACTGGAAGTGAATGCTCAATACGACTATGGTGAGATTTCTACATTCACACAGCTGCTAAGAGCATTCAAAGGTGATATAGTGCTGGTCATACCTGCAGTAATCTTTCTCTAACACAGCAATGACATACCAGGTTTCACGGTCAGTAATGGAAAAAACACTCCTAAGGGAGCAGGCACTGTCAATGAGTAGACACCAAATCAGATGCTTCTGATTTTTTTTAGTCATTCAACAGCAAGCTGCATCAGAAAAACAGATAAAACCCTGTCTTATGGGCCAGTCAGTGACTCAAAGACAACTTGCACAGAAATGAGGCTCAAAAGTAGAAAAGCCTCTTGCCTGTTCCATACTAGGAAAATCCAGTCCCCTGCCAACCCCTTGACCAGTTCTAGCATGATGGAAGAACGCTGCTGCTTTCTTTCCCCTAACATATCTCTTCACACATCCCTCGCGTGCCCTGCTCAAAGCAAGATCGCTCATAGGCCATGATCAGGGTCACTGACCAAAGGCTTTTCTCTTCATTTATTTCTGATCTCAGAAATAACAACATGCATGTGATCTCTCCGCTGAAGAGAGTAACGCCTTCTCTTATGCATCACTAGCCCCATGACATTAAAAGAGTCCCCATTTTATAGCTAGGGGACTTGAGGCACAGAGCAAGAGCTCAGAGGTTATGAAAATGATGTGCACTTTCAAGAGAAATTCAGGGCCCTCCTACTTCTTCTTGGGAAATGTTCACATTTCAACCTGGAAACGGGGACCCCAGATCTGAGCTACCCACACTGTGCCCTCTCTGGTAGCCAAATCTGAGATGCCCCAGCCAGGAAAGTCCCAGGCTGGATCCAGATTCTGCAGGTAGGGCCATATCACTAACGTGAAGGGTATCTGGCAATAAACAGATGAAGGTGCCTAGCTAATACCATCTTCCGATGAAAGTTGCTCTTCACTGGTGCAGTGGGTATTACTGTCTTCAAACACCAGACAGTAAGGATTCTTGTCTACAGATGACTGAAAGAGAAAACATTTCAACCTCTGTGTAAGCACAACCCAAATATATGATTGATATCATACTCCTTTAAGTGCTTTTGTGTTTTTCCATTTCAAGGCATCTTGAAAGGATTTCTAAATTTTAGTTTCTTGCTTCTGAGTAACAGCATGCATTCAGCATACATAGTTCAGTAACAGCACACTGCAAGCTTTTCATGATTTCAAGTGCTGCAGAATAAAAATTTCCATAGAACTTTTTTTTTTTTTTAATTCCAACAAGATTTTTTTTTTCTTGCTTTTACTTTCAATGACTACAGCAAGTAGTCAAAAATCTGATCTGCATGAAGCTGATGTGTTTCTACAGCTATGAAACCCTCATGAAAGGTACTCTCAGTGCTACTAGCACCTCGTGAGACAGCAAGGACTGAACAAAGGTTCACTTTACCAGATCTGCTCTTCTGCAAACAGCTGAACTGGAAGTTGACAGCAACACCAGCTGCACATCTCTTTATGAAAGCATGTGTCTCTTTTACATGTAGACTTGTCACTCCTTAAACTACCACATAAATACCCTGGTTTGGGGCAGGTAGGTTGAGGAGAGGGTCCCCTCCCCTACTTTTAACAAGTCTCAGCCATGCATACATAGAAAGAGCAGTACCAGGTAGTAAGTACAAAAGTACCTTAATCAAAGTTAAGAAAGACTACAATAGATCTCTGTACTTGCTCATAACTGGTAAACTGAAATTTGACCACAAGTAAGACCATGACCGCAAATTGAGTGACTTGTCTTTACTACCAAAGTATGTGTGAAAGGAGTAAAGAACACGTAGAGAAGAGAGAGAGAGAGAACAGCTTTACTTTTTGCTTATGCCCTTCAATTCCTTGTTGCTTTTTCATGAGGACCGGAAATGGCAACAAAATAAGGCTGGTTGGTTGGAAGGACCAACAAACGTTGTCTGCGGGCACTGTGGAATCACTGCCGAGAAGCTGCAGAGCAAAGGCCTGCCCTTGCTATCAACAAATCTTGTTTGTGCTTCTAGAAGAGTGAGATTCATAGCACAAGGCAAGCAGACAAGAAACCTGCAACACTACAGACAGGGGGCCGAAGGGTTTACGAAGGGAAAGAAAAAGGAAGTATGGATGTAGGCTGACTGTCCTCTCCTCAGCTCTGCTTCACCAACCTTCCCCTACACAATGCAGGTCAGTACTCACTTCTTTTCATCAGAAATATTACAGAATCACCAAAATCCCCCGTGGGGAAACTGGCTCCCATCTTGCCCTCCTCTTGCTTTTCACATGACTGCTTGCACCACAAGCCTCCTTTCCCACAGTCACCCAGTTAAGGATAAATCCATTCACTTCCTCTCCAGCCAAAGCTCACGCTCGTTGCAAGCCGAGCTCACACAAATGGGATGTCAATATTGTGACTGCTAACAGAATATTTTGTTTTGGAAAGGGCAGTTTCATGACAATCTGAACACTGGAAAGAACAGATTTCTGATGACAGCTGCATGGGCTAACAATCAACACCTTTTAATCCAACACTGTCATTTGGATTTTGTTTCAGCTTCAGGTTACAGCTATTTTATAGCAAGTGCAGCCTATTTTTCAACATTATTCAAATCAAATGTTTCATTATTACTGCTCTGAATTCTTATTCAAATTTCATTCTGATAGGGGGAAATAATTTCAAAGTTTTTTCCACAAATTTTGGTCCACAAGTAACTAGTGGATTTGTCTTGTTTAACAGACTTATGTGCTAATACTGCATTCCAACTGCAATGGAATAAACCTATAGCATAGCTCAGTCAGTAACTTGTTCCATATACCCATAGGAATGTCCCAAAATTAAGAAAAAAAGCAGTATTATGAAAAAAATTTTCAGTAAAGCAATGGACATTACAGTAGAAGACTACTGTAAAGGAAGTAAAGGAAGGGGTGTGCCTGTATGTGTTTTTGTTTTTTTCCCCCCAAACACTACCAACTTTGTTCAAGAGAATTTGCCTAACAAATGAACTTTTTTTATTTCTACAGTGTAAAAAGCTACACGGATTTATAAACTCCATAAAAATTAGACCACGTGTGTGAAATTAAAACAATCGAGCCTTGAATTAGCATCTATGAAAGGTCAATCATTAAGGGATAATTATTTAACAATTTATCTCACTGCCTTAGAAAGCAAGGCAAGAGGTGTTCCAGCACTAGATATCTGAGATGCTGTCAATTTTTTCTTTGCATGATTTTTTTTTTTTTTTTTTAATTCCAGGAAAGGGTTTGTATAGATTGACGGCAACTACTAGCTATATCTTAAACAAGAAAAAAACCTTTCTTTGTAAGGTAATTCACAATAGAAAGCTCATTAATACAAAATGACTGAAGGTGGTCTGTATTTTCAAGAAGGCACCTGCCAATATCTATGCCCAGTTCCTTAACAGTCATGCCAATACACACCACTGGGCATGTGCAGGGTTCCTGGTTCCTGGAAAAAGAGGAAAGAGAACTCTAGAAATGACAACTATTTGTATGGAATTAGCTGTAGAAAAGCTGATACTTGCTTATAGTGGTGCAAATAGGTAGCTTGTACCAATGTTTATTTTAGTTAGTGGCACCTCCTAACAAAATCTGTCATGTTTTCCAGACGTGAGGCCACAAGGTCCCACAAAGTCACTGCTCTGCAGGGAGAAAACCAACCCAAAACAAAACACAACGAAAAATCAGTGAGAGTCTTCAAGGCAAAAGCCACATCTCCCTCATCAGTAAATGACACAAGCTAGATGTGTTTATTCCAGCAAGAGCAGCAGTTGCATCCCCAGTACGCTAGAGCTCGTACAGACCTATCAGCCAGACGTGGCCTTCCGAGAGGGCTGCTCCTCCGAAAGAAAGGGCACTGCTCTGTCGGGAGAGCAAATGCGCAGAGTCCCAAGCAGGCAGACCCTGAGGCACTGGGGCAGAACATAGCTGGGCCCTGCTGTGTTCACATGGACAGTGCTTGTGCTTGAGGCAGGGGAAAAAAAAGGTTTAATTACCTGCAGCTTGCTTGGTAGCCCCACGTTAGACTGCTTCCGTTCTCTGCGCTGGCTTCCCCAGCGTATCGGGCTGCAAACTTCAACTGGGCAGAAGAAACCCAAGCAAGTCAGTCACTACCTGACAGAGTCAATATGCCCACAAGAGATTGCAGCATCCTTCTTCACTTCTTTCTGCAAAAAGTGCTTTTTAAGCATCTGTTCTCAACCTCACCAATGATTTCAGTGAATTCACCTCTTGCATCTATTACATAGGCATAAAACTGTGCCCTCCTACTACATTAAAGCTAAGTATTTGTTATTATAGAGACAAAAATCTGCATATTTATTGCTAGACGTCTTGCCTTGTCTCAGGATGTCAAGAACCATGCATGCTCTTACTCACAGCCCGAGAAATTTCATCTCCTGTTAGATGTCTCCAAAGAAGATGAAAACAACTTCATCATTATTCTAAAACAGCTGGGGGTGGGGGAGGTGAACAATTTCCTCTTAACATTTCTCAGTCAATAGGTGATTGCTGTCCTTATTTATGAAGGTTTTCACACAAAATACTCACTCCTATTAAACTTGCTTGCAAGCTTTACTTCACATTTTGACATTTATAATCAGTAGGGGGTTTCACCAATTTGCATGAACACACTAAAACAGGTAGCAGGAAAAAACTAAGTACTTCATAAGAATAGGAACATTCTTTCCAAGTCAAACCAGTATCAAATTTTCACTATCAAAAGCCATCAAGGCTGACAATGAACGAATAAGCCCCAAAACCAAAACACACTGTGGAGCAAGCAACCGAGGTTGTTAAAAGAGAACGGATACTTTTATATCATATTGACTGCTGTATACCATTAGGGCTTGGGTTTTTTGTTTTTTTTTTTTTCTTTGCAGACTGAGTCATGGCAATAGAGCAGCTCACAGTTGAATCAGCAATCAAAGCTGAGTCTCTTCCACTGAAGGGAGGATAAAAGCATTGAAATTCCACCTCAACTTAGTAAGAAAAAACAGACTTCACCTGAAAGTTTCAGGGGCTGAAACTTAGAAAGGGATGATCTGCTATGTTCACCTTCAAAAGAAAATACATGGCTAAACGGACCTTAGTCAAACTCAGTACCATTACTCCTATGTAAAGAATATACTTTTAATAAAGGTGAAAAAGAAAATAAACAACAAAAAAGTGAGCTCCCTGAGCTCTTTGTGTTTTATTCATTTGTTTTTCAAATTATGACCGAAGCACAAAAAGTATTCCCACTCTGCTGTGCCCATGGCGCAGACCCCTGACCAGCTCATCACACAGAGACAGGGAAACAGTCAGACTCCCTGAGTGTTCTTTCACCCATCTAGCCAGACAAGTACAGCAGTGTGGTTGTATTTCTGAAGAAGACAGTTGCTCACCAGAAACTAGAGTGAAACTAAACCTGGCATTGTCTAGCCTTACTATTTTGTGAACAACTGCAAATAGGTGATGCATTTCAAGAACAGTCAAAAAAAAGCATGGTTCCTGCTCTGAAATTGCCACAGCAAAATGCATGCCAAGACAACAGCAAGCAGTTGGGCAGCAAGCAGAGCTAAGAGTATTCAGGACCTGTGGTCAGGCTCATTTTTATTAGGATTTGGATGTATTTCCCCCACTCAGCACATCTTGCCTGGGAAGCTTAACTTTCATACCAACTCTTTTCTTTCATTTCAAATTTTCCACTTGCAGCTATGAAAATATGAAAGCTACAGCGCTCGGCATCATCCACCCTCCTCACTGCAGTGAGATGCAAGGTCACACCCTGCAGCTGGTTGATGGTGGCGGGAGGCATCAAGAGAGAAATCCTTTTCTTCCACCTCCCTATTGCCAACCTACGTTGATTTTGAGCTGCTGGGGTTTGAAAAAAGTCAAAGAATCTAAAAATCACTACTATTTTACTGACATACGAGTATGCTTTCCCTTCTGTCTTCACAAGGCTTCTTATCTGGATCTTATTTTGAAACCCTGAATACTCTTGTTCACTTTTATCTCCACAGCATCTAAGCATCCCCATCAGCACTGCTCTTACAGGTATGGTACAAACTGGAAACAAACTACATGTAAGTCAAATATGCTACTACTGTGATCTCATTTCATTGATTTTAGCAGAGCCTGGGCATTTTTAGAATTGGGGAGAAAGAAAAAAGCCATTTAGGTAACTGAGGCATAGCTAGCTTGTATTCTTGTATTTGAACTACTGGCACCTTCTATCCAAGTTGCCTTTATTTCCTAGGCTTGGTCACCCAGCCTAGTTTTGTTTGTTGGCTTTTTCCCTTTTTTCAGTAAAAGGAGTCCAACAGCTGTCCAAAATTTGGCTAATATGAAAGCAGAGGGCAGTTGGTGCCAGACAGTGGCAGATTTTGTGGATCCTCAGAAAGGATCCACAAAAGCAACAGGCTTTCTTCAGCACAGCTCTGAAGCCTTTGAATCAAACCAAACGAACCAGAGAGGTTAGACTTAAAACAAGTAAACGAACAGCTGCTTCAGCAGATGCCAGCCAGACTCAGTGCTTTAAAAAAAGTCACCTCTGCAGGTGTCTGTTTGGCTGTAGTCCACAGACTCACATTGCTTTAACCTGAGCTTTTGAGGTAGATACTGCTCTGGATCAAAAAGACAGGAAGAGCAACATAGGAATGCACCGTGGCAGAAATCATCAGAGCAAGTTTCACTGCTTGGAAAAAAATTGCAGAAAATATTAACCTCTCATGAGTTCAGCACAGGTTCTCAGGTTTTTCAGAACACCGGATCCACCTAATCATGATTAAGGCAAACCACATCCTAAAACTGAGAAGAAAGAAAAAGTCAGAAAGCTTGAAAAAAAGGTATGTAGAGTGTGTGCAGGGTCCAGACCCACCTCTTGGAGCCAATAGTCTTCTGGGAAACCTCACTGGTACAGCAGAGTATTTTCAGTGTCCAGAAATAAGACTGAACCTGAAGAAGGTGCAAGGGGCAACAGAGAAGTGTAAATGTAAGTGTTCCTTCTGCAAAACTTCTTATCTCATAAATGTGTGCTGTAGAAACAGCAACTACATTTTCAGGGAGCCGAAGGAGGAGGACTGCTGTCCACAGCTCATGACCCAGCAAGCGAAGGACAGGGCATGAGGAGGGTTAAGAGTAAGCTGCCAGCTGCTGCTTCTCCCTCACCTCAACAAGGCTGCCTATACTTAAGAAGGCCCCTTCATCCACAGTGCAGGAACAAATACAGATCCTGCATGCTCACTACACGTAACCCACCACCTTTTGAAAGGCAAATGCTTTTGAAAGCGGAACTCCACAACCAGGGAAGACTTTTGCTTAAATTTAGACTAGACACCAAGAAAGAGAATTCGCTCTCTATACCCTATCAAGATGTGTGGAACTTGTGAAAAGGAAATCTGCAAATGGGATTCAGAAGAAAGGAGAAAAGCATAAGCAAGCTGTACGCAAAGTTATTTTTATCCAACTTGCAAACTAATAATATGGGAAGGAGGAAGGGGTGGAGATCATTTTCACTTCAGAGAATAGATTGAAGGAAATTCTTTGGGTTTCTCTCCAAATAAGACTTCTCTAATACAAGAGGAAGAACCAGAGACTCCAGGAAGAATGAAACAGAAGCAGCATTTCTTATCTGAAGCATCACAGGGATGACCCAATTTGCTGGGCACTTCCCTGCAGTGTGCTCAGATCTGTGCTCTGGCCCACAGCAGCAGTCAACATTGTGAAAATTGTCTGTTAACATACACATAAACAGCGAAGGTGTGAGGCCTGCAGAAAGACTGAGTTTAAAAAAAAAAAAAAAAAAAAAAAAGACACATACACTGTAAAGGAAATCAACTGAAAAATCCTTTCAAACCACAGATACTGCCTGCATTTTTCTACTGGCTTATGCACCAGTATCCACCAGACCCACTCCACCTCACAAAGGCCAGTTCTGTGGGATAGACTCACACTCAACCCTGCAGTAACTTACCCAGTTCCCTTTGGGGGTATTTTTTGCTCTTGTCTACAAAAGAAAAGTAGGTTAAATGACTGACGTGCAACTGCAAACATGTTACCAAACTGCAAGATCATATCAGGATGTTTGCACACAGCCTGCTACAAATGCATGCTGAGGAATTTTATGGTCAAGATCATATTTCCCATTGCAACATTATGGAGTACAATTTAAAAGTGAAACCTTACTGGGACCCGGACTTTTGGCTCCTGTATGCACTTGGCTGCTGAAGCACAGGTGTATGCAGTAAGGCCCCAGACAGGAATTCTTAAATAAATCCCTGATTCCTTGGCCACACAGACACATATCCTACAGGAAGGAGACTGCATTACCAAGGACCTGAAACTATCACTGGTTCTGCGAAGCCTCCCTGTAGATAAAACACCCCTTCCACATTTCCCTTAAAGCTGAGGGCTCTGGTTCACTACTCACTCCTTTGGTAATAAGATAAACCACAAAAAATATTCTGAAAAGGAATTTTTCACTTTATTCAGCAAAAGCAGGACAACGATCTCTCTGATTCATTTTCCAGCATTATATTCCATTCAGTCCTTTGCACTGAGTCCCAAGATCATCTCTCCTGTCCATTTTTGTCTTCTTATTGAGCAAGAACCATTAAAGCAGACCCCATCCTTCTCTAACTTCCAGTTCCCTCCAACATGTGATCCTTCTACCAGGATCTTGAGGTTGACTACCACACTTTTAAGTCCAGGCCTGCAAAACAGCTTTCTTGCAACTCAGTCATTCTTTTCAGAAAATGCTATTGCAGCACCTGGACCAGGTCATTCAGGAGGATATAACTGCCTTTCACATCCTTGCTGAATCTTCTTTATGTTCCTCTGCAAAGCCATGTGATCAAACACTTTCAAGTACAGTTTCCTGTTGGTAAAGAGGTAACGATGCCTAGTAAATAACCAAGTTGCTGTCAGAGGCTCAGGTTAGGATCTGTCAGGACTGCAAGCAATTTGCTCATATTTGTGTCCATTGCTGTGAAGAGGTGTGAAGAAATTTTGCTGGTAAGACTGAGCTTCCTAAGAGAAGCGTTGGAATGTCTGTTGTCCCCAGTGATTTTGATATATCCTAAATTAAAAAACGAGGAGACTGCAATCGTCTAGCTAGTTACCTGACTCTAAAGCAACCCAGCCCACCCAAGACGGAGGGTAGATGCCCTCTGAACTCAGCACACACGAAGAGACAGAAAGCAGGGAGCTAGGGAAAGCCACCTCGCACAGAATTACAAAAGGCCCAGAGAGGCTAGAGGGGTGTGGACAAGGCCAAGTCTCAGCCCCATGACGCAGGGACTATCATGTTTTGGTTATCACCCAAGAAGATAACTATATTATGAACAAAAGGAAAAGACAGCAGTCTTGCCCCTATATTAAGAAAGAGAATTCAACGACATAGTGCACACTGTTCACCAGTTCGGATTCACCTACTTGCTCATTCATCCCAAGCAATTACATTTAAAAGGCCTTCATGCCTGCATAGGCATGATTACAGTTTAAGCTTACAAACCACTCCAGGACTGGAAGAATATCTGTGCTAAGCCAAGCCCCCTACCTCCACACTTTGCAGGCAGACTTCCAATAGCATTCCCACACGCAACTGCACAGACCACACTTGCTTTCTGCCTCTGATGAATATAAAAATCTCCATTTCTCCTCACAGACCAAGCCTGACTCCTAAGACCAGGTTTGCACTGCTCTGTCAAAAGCAGAGAACAATGCTTTTTTGTTTGTTTGTTTTTTTTGTTTTTAATTTAGCTGCTGTGCCACTGAAGCACCTGCAAATTCCCAAGGACAGGAAGGAGGGAGCATATGAGGAGCCACAATTTTAGTATCGTAAACCTTCCCTCCTGCCATGGAGCGCCCCCCCCCCCCCCCCCCGCCCCCCCATGCCTCCAGGGGACAGCTGGCTCCACAGGACAGCCCATACAACTGGGCTTCAGTATCTGGAGCAGATCACGCAGCTACAGTGCACACACAAACCAGGAGTCTCGCGACATATTCTCTCCACATCCTTCAGAAACAACTTGAAACTAGGCTGGCTGGCGCCTTGACCACTGAGTCTGCTAACTCCCCACAGCCACTCTCCCACTATGCATTTGGCCCCCTACCAAACGATTTCATTTCTGATTTCATTGCCCCCTCCAGGACAGCCAATAAAAACCTCATTAGAGGATAAGTCAAAAAAAACTCAACTGACTGACTTGAGACTGCAAAGGAGCAAATGTCAAGCTGCCCTATTTTGTACCACATACTAGATCCCAGGAAGAACGGCACTTCATGGCTAGGAAATCTGGATAAGCCTCAACCACGCAGTAGCAGCAATGGTGCAGACACAGGGAGCTGGTGTGCAACATGGGTAGGGCAGTACATCCCCCTGCCACACCTACAGCCACATCCTTGGGTAAAGAAATAGTAAGTGGCTCCCACAACACAATCTAGTGATGTGCTCCGAAAGCTCTGTTGCAGAGATCTCCCCCCTGCCCACTCAAATATTTATAAACACTATGCCACTTAGCAACCTCCAGCAGTGTTTTCCTGTGGGCAGATCAGAACTAGGAACCAGGGCCCCAACTTTCAGTTCCTCTCTGCAGGCAACAGATCACTTGAGACAGCAGTGAATAGGCAGGTGTGCTAGTTAAACTATCTAGAGTCCTACTTGAGGGAAAAAAAATTAAACCTGTTTTTTCCATGTTGTTCTTGTTAGCATCATTTCTATCCAGAAGGATGTTTGCAATCCTCCCATGCAAAGTCTTTGTGCTTGTAAGACTACACATATAGCAAAAGGCAAGGTGTCACAGACTGCATTATGCTATGTTTTCAGTGAGTACAATGTAAAACCAAATGAAGTGAGAATAAGAGCCAGGAGTCAATCTTCTTTTCCACTCCTCTTGTGGAATAACTGCCAGAAAAATAAAACTACTCCTGGTTGTTAAAGCACTGAACTGTTGCAGGAATAATATCTAGGTAGTACTGTCATTCTGCACACTTATACCACAAAACCCACAACCGGTATGAAACTAATTCTGTTCCATTCCTTACTTTCAAGACCCAGCTCAGAAATAATTAATACTTTTCACTGAACTAATTGCAGAGCATGTTCCAGGGTTGGTGCCCAGGAAGAAGAAAAAAAAAAGAGTCAGGACAGAACATTGTTCCAAGAATTAAGTGTTTCAGGTCCTGCTACTGTAGACACAGGCCTCAGCCATAAGACATTGCATTTGAGGTATGAGTTTAACAGCAGAAACTTTCTATTTGGCTCACGTGAACCACACTGGCCAGAGCTGGAAAGCCACTAAGGCAGGCAGCCCATCAAACATGCCAAACACAAAGAGATGTAGATACTCAAGGGAATGGTGCTCCCTTTCACACCTCTCTTCAGAAGACAGAAACAGCCCTCATTAACTGAGAAGAAATGGTCAGGTTTTCACATCAACCTTTTCAGAAAAGGGTGACAACTCCGGGGGTCATTGCAGCCTCCTGTAACTGCTGTGTTTTGCTTTGCTTTACACAAATCTTCCAATACAGAAAACAAATGAGACTGTCCTGATGGCATGAACAGGAAATCCTTGTCCATAGAGACTTCACAGTACCATTTCTCCTTGATATTCTAATTGCTCATAACACTTCCTCCTCCCATTTTTCCCTCCCAGATGAACACAGAAAGGATTCCATCTTTGAAGAACCATTTTAATAATGTCATATAAATTCAAAGGAAGCAACTTGACAGATTATGAAAATACTTAATTTTATCATCTCAATTTTCTTCCTTTAAATCTCACCAAGGAGTTTGCATGATTGACTTTAAAACCATGAGAATCAAAACAAAGAGATTCAGACTGATACAGAAAGCCAGCTTTCCCAACAGTGATTCTGCACCTTTACAAATATCAGGCACTTACAAAGATCATTAATTTACTGGAACAAAACATAAAATGTCAATTAGTGACTAATAAAGAATTAAATGCTTTGACTTAAAACCTTCAACCTCCAAGGCTCTGGCCTATGAAAAATAGGCATTCCAAGCCCATAATTAAAAAATAAAAAACAACAACACACACCACACAGTTACAGGGCAATTTTAAATTGGCTTATATTAAGACTTTATTCAGCAGGCAAGTTAATCAGAGTCTATGGTCCAACCAAGAGAGCCCAAACTTCACCTATGTCCTTGCACCTATTAATTGATTCTTAAGTCTTAAGAGATAACAGAAGGGAAGCAGTAAATTGGCTCAGAAATGTGAGGATCACCCAGCATCATCTCAGGAATGGCTGCAGAACTGTGACCACAAGCTCCAATATCCACATTGTTGCTGTTTAGACCAGCTTGCACTGGAGTGCTCTCTCCCTCTGTTCCTGTCACTGCTCCCATAAGAAACCAACTCAAATTTTTCAACAGTCACTTACACAGCAGCGAAAAGAGGAGATGAGATCCACTCAACGTTGGCAGCAAGTCAGTGCAGACTAAAACAATACTGATGCCAACCAGATACTAGAAGTTGGCTGAAAGTATCAACAGTCTATCGGCAACTCCAACGTATCAGCCCCTCTGATGCACATGAGCAAACTGCAAGCTAGTGGGACTGTGCACCTTTTTTTACGCTTCTCTCCAGTTGCAAAAAATGGTAAATAAAGTGTGGGAGGGTCCTTGTAATGCAAGCACAGTCTACAGGGCTACATTTTTACTGGACCTTGATGCCAACATTATCTTTCACCTGGGTTCAGTTCCACATTCCAAGGTCAACTTAAGAAAAGAAAAGCTGTAGCTTCAAAGAGAATTTCTGTATTTAATTCTTGCTAGTTTAAAAACAATAAAAACCAGAATTCTTTTATGAATATAAAAACTCGCCACAGCTGAACAACTTACTGATTAACGCTGACTCTTTTAAAAAAGGGAAGTATGGTTTGAGGGAAAAGGGAAGCAAAGTTGGGGAAGATAAGGAAATACTCAAATCATTATAGATCGTTCAGCCATGTGTCTCTCACAAACAGCGGAGGGCCATCGCTTGCATACTGTGTAGTTGCATTGATATCAGGTCTGTCTACAAATTCTACCTCGCACGTCTGGGTGCTGCAAGGAGAATTCTCCAGCTCCAACACAGTTATATTGTTTGGCACCGAGGAAACAAGGATATTGCTTGGAACAAAAAGGGTCAACTGAGGACCCCGGGCCGGCCAGTAGCGACCAAGATTAAAGCCATTGATCCAAATTTGCCCCTGCCAAAAGAGAAAGAAAAAACCAGCATAATCAAGTTTTAATAATTTGACAGTGATCATTTGACTATAAAGCTTTATTAAGCATAACACTCTTTGCACAGTAACCGAATATTCTTGATCTCTCAGTCTGGTAGAACTAAACACCAATATAGGAAATATGTTCAAGAAAATAGTACAAATGGTCAAACAAATTGATTTGCTTGGTAAGTGAAAATCATTGTTAATATTTAAAACTGAAGTGGTCAAATACAGCACTCGTTCCAAATATGGCAATACTTAGGAAAATAAAATGGCAGGACCCTGTCACTGAATTTTGCATGAAGTTTCAGACCAAAGCAAACTTGAAAACTGTAGCTGCTTGAAGCTGATTGCTAAAAGGAGAAACAAATCACCAAAAAGAGGGCAAATACTAATTCTGTGTTGTGGCTTTTTGTAAAATTATAAGACTACACGATCTTGCTGGCCCCTTCCTGTTTTATGATTTTATTAAAAAGATGCACAGCTTGTTTAGACATATGAAATTCAGATGATTATGATCAGATTACTTGGACAACAAAAGAACCTGTGAAATTACACTACAAGAGAGTACTATATTTTGTTTTATTTACTTTCAACCATTAAAATCTTGAGGTTTTCTGTCATGAATTCAGTTTCAATAAAATTGTGGTTAACTTGGGATACAAAATTTTAAAATGATTTTTTATAATGGAGGTAGCCAGAATCTCTTAGTTCAAAATACCTAACATTATAATACCTCAAGTTAAAAAATAAAGCAAAATTAGTCAAGTAAAAGAAAAAATAAAGTCATTTATACACCAGAAAGTGGATATGCTAAAGTGACACAAACACGTATTTTTCCAACACTCTTTAAACTGATGAACTGCAGAAAGTTCAGAACAAAACTGTAAATGGATTCATACTCAGTCAAGCTGAATCTTGGTTCATTAAACAAGACATAAGGGAGGATATATGGCTGGTTTGAACAAATAAGTTGCTTTTGCTCCTCACGAGCCTCCTTTCCACCACACATCAGACAATTAAGATTTCATTAGACAATAAAAGGGATGGGAACAAATAAGTTCAACTATATTTTCCTCTCGCTTTGGTCTTTAGTAGTCAAGAACGTAGAAGAAAAATAAACAAACTCATGGCATTGACGTATACTAATATGAATAGTAAAACTGTTTGAGTCCCTGGAAAGTAAGAACTCTTCCTGTACTCTTGATGACTTCTAAAATCATCTAGGATAGCTGAAATTGCAATAATATTTTTAAGGATTTACAGAAGCACAATCGCAGTATACTGAATACTACCATTTAAGATGTATCAAGGTTTTTTTTCTTGCATTTTCTTTTTCAAGTATTTCTGAAAACAAGTTTTAGGAAATTTGCAAGAGAAATTTTATAAAGAGTTGGTGAATTTGCAAATGCAGGTGAGTTATTACAGCTCTCTATCCACTTCTGTGGTGTAAGATCCTATCTTGCACAGCCCCACCAAGGTGTTAATAAGCTTCAACCTCAAACTTTTTTTTTTTTTTTAAATCAAATTTATCTTGCTTTGTGGCTTGTTTCTGCAGTATTAAAAAGCAAAAGAAGAACTGTTTATTCAACCTCACTAGGAGAAAAGATGGCATTAATGCCTCCCCCCACATGCAAGATGAATTAGTGAGCGTACCACAGGCCCCAGCCCTATATAAAGTAGGAGTTCAGTGTAGGAATCAGCTGCGTTAGAGTTCTAATGCAGGAGCTATGATCAGATAAGTCCCTGCTTCTGATCTTAATCAGTCACTGGCTATACCTCATTTTTCTAAGAAAGCTATGAACTTAAGTTCTCAAATCCAAACTGTCCTTATTAACACTGTAATTTCTAAAGACTGTATACTTACAAATTCACATGTCCAAAATCCAGCAAGTCACATGTCCTACACACTGTCAATAAACATAACTTAGACAAAAAAAAAAAAAAAAAAAAAAAAAAAAAAAAAAAAGAGGAGGAGGAACTCCACCTTCAGAAACAAGAAGTTTTCTTTATCAGGGTCAGCAACTAGATCCATGATTCCAAAGGAGTCAAGAAAAACAGTCATGACTCCAAAACACCTTTTTTGATTAAAATAAATAAATAAATAAATCCAGTAAACCTAACCAATAAACCTAACTATACTTCCAGGGGCAGGTACACTTAAAGGCATTGCATTTCCTCAAGTGATGGTGGAAGAAGTTTTGCTAGTAATGAAGGTTTCAAAAACCACTAATGTAAACAATCTACAACATAGGTCATGACTGTTAATGCTGCACCTATCTGCTTGGTTGACCAGCATATCATGTTCTTTTCCTTAACATGCTGAGGTAGGATCAACATTAGATCTGCATGTTTTTTCCTAGTAAGTGCCATTTCCATAGTTCTCTAAGTAATTAAATACTTTGGTTTTAACTCCTATTAAGCGTTCCCCTCCTCACCTTGGCATCAGCAATTTATAAAGTGCCACTCAAGGAATTAGGGTCCAGATCCAATGGGACTTGAGTGGAATTTACACTTATTGTCCTCTGGTTTTCAGGCATTTACTCATTGGTAAAGTTATCTGGAAGTCTCACTTTCTGCTTGCCTCCCTGTCCTGCACCCAGTATCATCTCAGTCTTATTCCTCTTGGATATCTTGTTATTTAAAGCTGTGGCCCAGTCCATATCTCCATATTACCTTATAAAGCCTGAAGGATCAATTCGACAGTCCAACTTACAGTTCATCTGGGACCTCTTCACCTAGATCCCTTTAGAGGGTCAGGTAATACGTAAAATAGAGGTCACTATTTTCAATAGATCAGAGATTCCCATCTATACATAAGGCTTACTGGATTCATTTCCCATTTCAAAGCAGGCAGCTATGGTCAATGTCTCCTCCTGAAGGCCGTCATTACTCAAAAAAGAATTTGTGATTCATTGGATGACAATGTATTGCAAAAGTCCCAGATTCCAGTCTCTGTGCAAAGGACTATTTTTGGATTTTATGCAGTGACTGTGTCAGATACAGGAACAAGGACCAAAAGCCAAACTTCCTCATATTCAGTGCTGGCAACATTAAATGCCAGCAATGAATCAGGATCTCCTGAATACTAGGAAGAGCTCTAACCACCAGAATACTGCATATAGATCACCAACACCACCTTTGCCTACTTTATTTTGATGGCAATAAGTGAACAAACTGCTTCAGAAAGGACTAGCTTCAGAAAGGACTAACTCCAACACAGGAGTTTCCCTGAAGCCTGGAGTTAAATGTCACTCCAAGAGGAATGACACTTCAATGCATACATTTTGCTGTCAGGGCCTCCCACAGGCTAGTTAAACTGATCCTTACCTATCCTGCATGCTGGCTGTTTCAAAAGTAGCACTGTGAAAACACACTCTCTTCTGCCCTAGTTATGCCTTAACCCTATCAGAAGTTCCCACTAACAGAAATCTGCCCACAAGCTTCTCATGTCAATGCTCTTTGATGCATTCAGTCCACTTCTGGGTAACCTCCAGAAGAGAGACAATAATATCTTCCAAACACTGGACCCACATTTATAGGCACCACACTAGCAGTTGCATTTGCAGCTTAATTGTCCCTATGATTTGTAACAGGATCCATAGGTCCTCACACAGCCCTGTAAATATGCCCTTAGTTACCTTTAACCAATCTGCATAACCAGGAAAATGGCTTTTACCAATTCACTTGTCCCAGAATAAAAATTCTTTTATCTTAGGACATGTATTCACTACTTCTCTCCAAAGAGCTGTGTCTACTCCACACCTCAGGTCAAAAAAACCCACAACTAAATGAAGCATTATTAATAGCCTGACAGGTCATCTTCCTCACTGCTGGAAAACTAATTTTTGTGACACACCTTTTTCTAGACCAACACCACACATATTTCAAATATATGCTTCCCTCTTCTTAATGGTTTATCTCCAGATTTACTTAAAGCAGGTAACCCATTCCCTGGTCATTTAAATACATTTGATACACCTCACAGCTACAAACCTACTTCTACTGATCCAAGAAAGGTAGACTTTGACCTTTCATACAAGTTTCAGTAGCTTTCTGAGTGGAATTCAAGTTTTTACTGCAAAAAGTTGTACCTTTGTCCAGCCAGGAAACTTGATGTAGGTGTCTTGAGGCAAGTCTGGAATCCCACCAGGAATTGAAAGTCTACCAGTGTAAAATGTGGGTGCTTCATAACTTGATGGATTACCAACAGATCTCTCTAATTGCTCAGGCTGGCCATTAATGTCATGGTTCACTGCTCCATCTATGTCTAGAGGATAGATTTCCCATTCAACAAGTATATCTTGATCAAGAGTTAAATTTGAAACTAGACCCTAGGAGGAAAACAAAAACAAAACAAAAACAACCATAACATAATTAGCTTCATGTTATTGAAGTTATTTGGCTGCAGCTATAAAGTTGGGGATGAAACCTTGGCTGAATCAAAGTAGTTACAATAGCTGTCAATCTGGATATGAAAAAAACAAAGCATCCGGTCTTCTCTAAATTATAAGCTTTGCTTAAGAATAAAAGGTTTCATTTATTCTCTGTGAAAGATCTGTTCCTCTTCAAAGTTTTAAGCTTTCACCAATGTCCAAGTTTCTTTTTCAAACTTTTCTCCCCACAGCTGTGAAGGCTTCTATTTTGCTTTAACATGAAGATATGATTCCAAAAGCTGGGGCTTAATAAAAAGCAGAAAAGGCACTAGATACCTTAAGCATTGAGATGCAGTCAAAAGATTTGGTAATCCTGAGTCACTAAACCAAGCCATTAACCTGCACAATAGCAGAGAAAGCAGTATTTACTTCCTATAAATCTACTACAGCTAACATACAGTATCAAAAAATCAGTTCTCTAAGGCAAATGGTTTGTGGCTCTGATTCAGTGAAATACTTTAAGCTTACAGTCAGCTTCAAGCCCACCAGTCTTGTTTCATTTCCATGGAACTGTGTGCACCCTTGAAGCACAGCAGGGTACTCACACAGTGAACGCAAAGGCAAGATAAGGTCACGAACTCAAACAAACAAACAAAAAGTCATTCTACAAGTAAAGGTACAAGCAACACCATGTTTTCTATGGTCTTGGAGGGTTGACACTGTGTCGTATGTCTGTTCTCTGACATCTAATCAGAATTGCACTGACTTCACAAGTCTGGTTATCAGCATGAATGCTCACAGGAGTTCTCTCTTCGTTCATCTAAATGGCTATTTCAAAGACAGAAACTTATTTTTCTTACATCAGGATGAAATATCTGCACAGAGTTCAAATAGCAAAACTTTCTTGCAGATCCTAGACTTCAACTGATTGCTGAACAGAGTGAAGTAATGCAACATAACTTCGGTCAAAACTTTCTAACCTCCCTCCCTATACCCATCTTTAAGCCCTAAGAATGGTGTGATTTTCAAATGAGATCTCAAGTACCTACCGACTATTGTTATTTTTGTCTGTATTTGAATGCATATTCAAAGGTGCCGATACGGAGATGAATCTTCCAAGTGAAATAAAGGTATAGGTGGCAGTGAGCATGTAAAAAAGAAAGAAAAAATAAAAACCACACTCTTCATTCATGTCCTTCAACAACAAGACTTAGATCAGCAGGATGCTTTAAAACCAAAAAACCTTTCAACATTCTTTCCCAAAAGTTAGACGGTGCATTTCAAACTCAAATAAAAAAAGTGAGGAAAAAAACAGCAAAACAAAACCCACAAAAAAGTTGTTATACTTGCTTAAAAATGCAAGATTTAAAAAAATAACTTTAGGGAAGACTGTCCCACCTTGCAAAGTCGCAACATGTGTAAAAACCAAGGCATAGTTATTCCTAGTTTTCAAAATCAAGACAAAGAACACCTGCCTTAAGGAACGGAGTGAGACATCCTATGTAAAGAAGCAACACATGTTTCAGAAGCTACCTGAAAGACTTGCTCTCCCACTTGCAAGGATCCTGCTTTTAGAAGAGTGTTCTCAAAGCACACATGCCTAACTAAACTTGTTTTCACTCTTAATCTTTAAAGGCTGAATACTGGCTTAAGTGTGAATTTCAGCTCAACCACAGCAACATCCAGTACCTGCCTAATGCAACCTCTAACCCTTCATTTAGCACTCAGCATGCAGGTTTCCTTATCACTGGACTGTTCCTCCTCCACACCAAAAGGTACATTTGTGCTGAATCTCTATGAGGGCAAAACACTGGGGAACTAGCTGCCCTCTCTTGACACTCAAATAAAAGGCAAGGTACCTCGTAAAGACAGCATGGACAGAGTTGGCACTACTGCTGTCCACTGGCTTTACATGCCACAAGCACAGTGAGGACTCAGTTGCTGAGGCATGAGCGCTAAAATACTTCTCTCTTCTTCTCTTTAGGAGACATCACGTAGCACTGTGGATCCCATTAAGTCTACAACAAGCAAAGTTTTCCTTTTGCCCCTGCCCCTCCCAGTGTTACTTTAGTGACATCACCACTAATGAAAGGAGGTGATGGTTCCCAAGTGCAGCATGGATTCAGAAGCATTCAGAGGCTTTCTGATAGTTATTCCTAACATTTGACCAATCCAAACCTGAGCTGGAAACTTTGCATGGTAAAGTGCTTGTGAGACAGCCTGAAAATTTTGCAAGGGTACACTGCTGACAAATGACATTGGACATGGGAAGACATACAGAAGTATATATGTATATATACACAAACAACATGCAGAAGTATATATGTATATATATACAAACACACAAATACACCCCCAGGATTCACAAGCCTCAAAGTAAGGCCAAGATCTAAGTGGAGTTCCAACCTATTTTTCAGTTTATCCTAACAGCTTTGCACACCTTACTGTGTTAGCTACATGTTCGATTCATCCCGAAAGTCTTGTAGGCGATGCTTTGGCTGGCAGCACAAGTGAATCAAAAAAAAAAAAAAAATTAAAAGATGTCTGTAAGTTTTTAATTCCACTTTGATTTCAGTGACAGAAAGACAAATGAAACTAGTGAGTTATTATATTTTGAGGTCAAAGCTACAGCTATGTAATCCTGATCCTTTTGCTCTTTCCAACCCAATACTTTTTTTAACCTGTGAAGGAAAAAAAACAAACAAAAAAAGGTTCCTATGGCTTAACTGACTTTACTTACCTTAAAGTCATTATTGTATCGACCAAAGTTGACTCGGCCCATGTTCTCTACCAAGATGTCCAGATTTGCTCCAGCCTTCCCAGTTATATTTATCGTAAGTGATTCACCCCTTTCAAGGACACCCTGAGGAACCTGTATGAATTATACCAAAAGGAAGAAAACAATAACCATTGAGAAAGGACAATAACCTGTTATTTGTGTTTTCAGCTTGCATGAAGAAAGTGGAAAAAAGAAATTATTTCCCTTTCCTCCTCTCTCACTTGAGCAAGCACACAGTGCAAACTGCTAAGTCAATCTTCACATTTCAGCAGGCCAACTGGATATACCACCAGGCAGCATTCGGGAAAACTGAAGCCATCACTCTCCTCAAATGTAAGGTATATTTAATTCAGCTAACTATCAACTTTAGAATTTTAGTGTTTTCCAACACACACAATTCACAAAAAGCAAGTTGTCAAATTTAGTCTAATGGTGAAAAGATTTTGCAAATGTCAGAAGTTAAAAGATGATTCATCCTCCAATTAAGCTCCCATCAATATTTAGCTTTATTTATTCTCATTTTCACAACATAAGGAAAAAAGAGCTGGGCATGACCACAAAGGTTATGAAAATCTACACAGATCAAAGAATAAAAACTAGGCTATCAAAATCCATGAACTGGTATTAATTCTTATTAAGCAGGAACAAAACCTTGCTTAAGGGAAGAAAGGTAAAGTTTACATCCTGTACACTATACTACTTTTTTTAATTTGTGGTCAGAAGCCAGTTTCATAAAGTAAGACATAAGCTCAGGCTTCCACTTCCCCTTACCCTCAAAGGAAAAAAGAAAAAGAGAAAAAGAAAAAAAAAATGGAAATACTGTAGAAAGTTGTCAAGCACAGATGTATCATAAACGTATTTCATGAACCTGCAAGTAAAACCTTCTTCTAGGTATTTTTCCACTGCAGTCATAGGCCTACATCAATATTCAAATATCTCAAAAGTGGAAACTATTATATCTTCCTTAGAAATTATAGATAAATATTCCTATTTTCTGAAATATGTATTAACACTTAGTATCAATCAATTGTATACCCCCTTCCTTCATCTTATTTAATATGAGTATCTAATATAGTTATTTTGGTAAGCTGGAGAGAGGAGGAGAATCAAAAAAAAGGCAGACTGCAACCATGTCTTTGGTGAAGGCTGTTCATAGCAGAAAGATACCAGAAGACAATGTTTACCCCATCCACAGAGACATAGGCACGATCATGGACTCCATTTAAAGGTGAAGAGAGTTGTGTTGGCTCCGTACAATTTTTTGGAAGCATAGTTCTGTACAGTACAAACCCAAAATACTAAGAAAGGGGGAAGAAAAAAAAAGATTAATGAATCAGGTTAATCTGGAGCTTCAGTTCAGGTCATGAATTAGAAACATCCCACATTCCTGCCTACAAGCTCAGACTGAAACGTTACCTTTCATTCACTTCAGATAGCACTTATCAGAGATACCAGTTTGAGATTAGAGTTCACTTTGACCTTTAAGTGATGGGTGAAAATTTCAAAAAGTTTCCATTTTGAAATGTTTCATCTGTACATTTACATAACCTTAAAAGACAAGGATCTTGGCTATGAAGGCATTTTCTCAATAAAAACAAAATAGTTAATTATTTACAATACTAAGTTCCTCATTAACAACACTGAAAAAATACCTGGAAAATCCCTCCATAACTGAATTGATGTAACAAACTTGAAAGTCACCCACTGCCCCAAAATTAACATACTAATCAGATGGATATTACCTCTTTTACAAACTAGCTGATTTGCATCAGGAGAATTTTAGAATATTTTTCACTAAGTTCCCCAGAAGGAGGGGGGAAAAAAAAAAGTCGCAGCTATTAGATTTGTTCTTATCACAAGTGAAACACAAATTAAAAACAAAACGAAAAATGCATTGTCTCTTTCACCCAGTAGCCACAAAATCATTTATCTGCAAGATTTGGATGTTAGCATGGCCCTGACAGGAAGAAGTGAGGGTAAACCAGTTCCTGCCCTCTGTAATTATTAGCATCGTTTGCAACAAGGTGCTCAGAAAATGGAGGTGGGGGCGAGGAAAAGTGCAAAGTGGCTGGAAGCTCCACTGGCAGCCCTCTTTTCCTGGGCAAGGTACTACAGGTTTGAAGGCCAGAGGACAAGAGAGAGAAGCCCACTAGAAAACACATCCAGCCACAACCTAGTATCTGCAGTTTCTCTAATACCTCTGTATTTGTGGCTTGGCCAGGAAAAGTCTGAGTTTTGAACCCTTACCTGAATAATGCCTTATAAAATATTCCAGGCACCTGCTGAACTGCTTCCCCCTTTCCTCCCTCCCCCAGCTACCACCATCACATGCCCTGGGAGCAGCTTATTTTAGCCACAGGCAAGTAGCACCCATGCTCCAGTCTGTGCTAAGTTCAGCACAGAAGTGGACAAGCAGCCATCTGCCCTGAATAGAAAGAGTCACTCAGCAACGAAGGAAAGACCTTTCACTGTAAGGTAAGCTATGGGGAGTCACCACAACCAACAGAGAAATTGATGCAGAGAGAGAGGAGCAAAGAGGGGAGAAAGGGAGTCAGCAGAACCCATAGCAAAATGCAGAGAATGGTACTTTTCCATCTCAACCAGTGAGGTGAACACCCAGGGCAGTGGGCTGCAATGGCTCCAAGAGGTTGCTCCCAAAGTTCTCCCTTACCTTCTCTCGGCTCGCCAGACATTTAGTAAAAGAATGGGACTAAAAGTAACCAAAGCGTCAAGTGGACGGCATGCCCAGTTCTCCAGGCTCCCCTGCATGAGAAAGCACCGTCTCGGCCACTGTTCTCACTCTGATACAGTGGCAGGTGGGGAGAGAGAAAGAAAAACAGAATAAGGAGAAAGAATAGAGATGATAAAAGACAGATGGATAAAACACCAAAGTATCCTAAGAATCCGAAAATCAGTACTTCAGAGAGGAAAAAGATGAAATAGAAAGCCTGGACAGCATATATACCCATATTCATGGAAAGAGGAGAATCTCAGGTGTAAAACAGGAGCACTGTCAAATATAGAAAGGCACCTCCAGTGCAAAAATCCTGAACACACTTACAGCACTACTACTACCTGTGCTGAGATATGGTATCTCAGAGACACACAACATGAGAGAAGTCACACCATGGAGCGCTGTTCAAATAAACTTCACAAAATGACTGCCTACCCAAGGAATCCTTACCTGCTTTAGCTGAACAAAGGTTAAGGGGTAGGTGCTTTTCACTGGTCCAGCAGGTGATAGTTTGTCAAGAACCTCCACCACAGTACCCACCTGCAGCACAGAAAAAGCAGATGTGTAGGTCACTAAAATTCAGGCAAAACGAAACAGTTCGCATATCAGGCCGCCTGGCCAGCTAGCTGTATCTGTCCGAAAAGAAAGCAAAGATAACTGAAGCCCTTGTGTCACCTTTATATACATTGAGATATCTCAATAATCCGCAACAATAGAGCACAGTACAGAGAACTGTTGAAATCTGAAGAAAACATACTACGTACAGAGGAATGCTTTAAAAAAAAATCCAGATCTTTTAAGTTGGCTTTGCAATCATAAAGTGATCCTTTATTATTTAATGAGAATGAACCTAGGAGTTTTTCCACAAAAAGTTCATAAGAAAACATTACAGCTCCGTACAATTAAGACAAAACAACTGTATTATCCAAATTCCACACACTGTACTTAAACCAAGCTAGTGAAAATGCCACTGATTTCCATACTACTTATATATTTTCATATATAAGTAGTTGGACTGATTTTAGTGAGATTGGCAGCATGCTTTAGGCTATCCACATGCTTAAATATCCTGCTGAATCCAGACTTAAACATGGCTTTTCTTGCCATCTACAATTGCCTTTTGCAATTATAGAAGATTTCCATTCATCTGCAATTCTCTCTCAAACTCTGCTATCAATTTTGTGTGTTAATAAAGATGCACACAATGTGCAGAGTATCATCCAAGCTCAAAAATCAACTGTATTTATATTTTCATGCAAGATCTTGGCCCATTTCACAAAAAGTATCACCACTGCCCAGCGGCAATTACACATCAGACATTCAAAGTATCCCAAACCCAGATTGGCTTTCAAATACCCTCTTAGGAAAAAAGACAGTAAAAAAGAAAGAAAAAAAAAGGCTTTTAAAAATAGCATAAAACCGTATACTACAAGAGCACTGTCAGCAAAAAAAAAAAAAAAAAAAAAAAAAATATATATATATATATACACACACAGACTTCCTTAGACTGCTTCAGTAACGGAAGTATTAAATTTTTGCACAGCATACTAAAAAATGAGAAGTGCTGAAATATGAAAAGTAATCTGTGTGAAATACTTTCTATAGGTGACTGAAATCATTATCAGTCATCTATGTACATCTATGACTAGCTATATCCACACAGCACTAGGTATCACTGTGCACCACCTGGTTTAGTGGTCTGCCTGTCCCCAATTCCCTTCGACGATACAGGACAGGATCCACTTACTTGCCTGTTTCTATGGCACCCTTCCTTTCTCATGACAGCACTTATTTTGCCTCACCATCACATGTAGTTTTGCTCATCCATAGCGCTGTTTGCACATGTTGATATCAATAGACCAAAACATGGTACAGCATCAACCTGTCTTCCCATGCAGGGTGCCAAAGACACGAGAAATTATTCAGAGTATTGGAGAAGCAGTAGGAAGTTTTTGGAGGAAACATAACATCCAGTGAATCCTAGGATTACATCCTTTTCTTCACACTGATTTTACCACAGGGTGATAGGGAGCCTTCTCAAGTCATGTATTCCTTCCTCCCTGTTTTCTACAGTTTGAGGTGGACATTGGAGTTCCTCAAACAGGCATGCCAGTATTGCATGGCAGAAACTCACTGTGGAGCAGACAGTACAACAGCAGGGATTTCCAACTTCTGCATGAAGACATAGCTCTAAAGGGACTTTTGAAATGAACTTCAGCTGGATACAAGAAAACCAGAAGAAGCATAACCCTTCTGGTAATCCTGTGACTAACTGAAAGTTAGGTCTACCTTATTAGTCTATAGCTAAGCACCTTTGCCCTGGCAAAACAACTGTCAGCCAAATGATGGCCTGCATAATTTTAAATGAAAGTCACCTGCTCCTACATTTTCAACTTAAGAACTACACCTAAAATAATTAGTTTTCAGGGAGTGAAACTCCCTAAATACTCTGGGCTACTGATGTGCTCCATTCCTTATACTGTCCTCCTTCAAAGGAGCCGGTAGTGTTAAACTGTAATGCAGGACTTGGTAGGCCACAAGCAAGACTGAACTGCTGGGCCCTGTACTATAGCTGTGAAGCAAGAGATGAATACCTTTGCACAGATACTGACGGAGCAAGCTCACAGAACCACATAACAATCCTATGAGTGTTAATAGCCTAGGCCCCAGGTGGATAATGAAATAAAAAACGAACATTAAGTTGCACATGATCACCTCAGTGACCTATGAATTGGCAACACATGCTGCTTTGTGCCTTGCTGAACTGAGTATTAGCAGCTTGTGGAGGTGCCTGTCTGACTGTTTTTTAAGCTCCGCCTATCAAAGGGGCTTCTATTCTGCACATAGATACCCCACACCTGATTCACTTGTGGACTGGGTTGATAGAAGCCTGTTTCTTTGCAACTTAAATGGATCATTTTTATTCAGTTATCACTAACTTTGGTAGCATGACTTATTTAACACTGACCTGAGTAAGTCCATTTTTCTTCATCATACATACAAAGCAAAATAATCAACATCTGCTCTTGCTGCAATTTCCTGTTTATTACTTAGTGGACAGTTGTTGTTACAACAGAAACAACACTAAATTTAAAAATTACAAATACAGTCAGGAATTTTTAAAAACAACCTGTAAACACCACAATCTAATGACTTCTAACAAACAGTAACAACACTTTTTGAACAACCAAAGTGAGGTCTTCAAAATCAAAGCGTATGGTCAAGCACAAAAACAAATAAATAAATAAATAAAAAGACAGCTCCAATGGGAATATCAGCTGCTACAGCATTCTGTTTGCCTAATCCCATTTTTGTCCCCAACTCTCCTCGCCCATATGGTTGCGCAGATAAACATGTCAGGATCGCCAGCTACTTGCTATTGCTCAAGCTGTCTACACCCCAAGACCTGATAACAATTCCAGAATCTAAAAGTCTGCAGGTTATGCTGCCAGGGCAGGCATTTTCTCATGACCAAGCACTCCTCAGGGTCCTCCAAGTGATGAACAGAAACTACCACCTGGTCACAAGCCTGCGCAGTCACATATACACATTGCAGATAACAAAACTCATTTGTTTACCTCTGGAAAAGACGCTCCTTGCGTTCTGGGTCTTAAACTCTATCCATTGTCTCACATTTCTTCATCCCATCTATTGCTGTTCCGCCTTTGTCTGCCTCTTCAAACATTTCTCTTTTGCATCTCTGCAATGAGAGGCTTCCTCATGGCCTGCTTTCCTGTCCTCTTCTGTAGAGCAATGTTAGCATGCCCAGGCAGGTTTTAATAAAATTCTCTCTCTTCCCCCCTGCCACACAGAGATTTCTTTTTTAAAATCATTCAATAACTCAAAATAGACACCTGTCTGATCAGGGGACAGTGGTATTTTTACTAGGCTGGGTTCCCCAATTATACTCAGCTAGGGCAAACTATTTGCAAAAGTTTTGGCAGACCCTTTAAAGGGTAAAACAAAACAAAAACAAAATAAACAAACCAAAACACTTATTTCTCAGATTTTTGCCTGTGTCACAGCGCAGTAAGAAAAGAAGTAAGTGCAAACAAATGCTTTTAGATGAAACACAATGAAATTGTAAAGGACACGTGATCCTATAATCTTCATACGATTATGTTGCTTCTATAGCTTATCAAGTACTTCACATACGGGCATACAACTGCTAGGTCTGGTAGAACAGCCATCTTGAGATATAAGAAAGAGGGAGGAGAGAGCTTCTGTGCTATGCTGTTTCTAGCCATTCTCCATCACTTAATCTTGGGTCTTTCCTACTGCTATCTGCCAGGAAATCCTTCACCTTTCATAAGTCATCCCTCCTAGATACCCTCCCCATACATGAACAGAATAAATAAATAAACCCAAAAAACAGTGGACCTGATACGCAGCACTGAAGAGGGCAAAGAGCTCTTTTCTCAAGTTTCACTCCTGAACAGCTCATCAGGTACTTGGGGACTGAACTAATCACAGAATGTCTTGTAGAAAAGATTACAGGGATAGGCTGCCATGGTTACACATGCCTCTAAAGTACACCATATGTCTACCGAAAATACTACAAAGTCTCCCTTCTCTCTTTCTCTCTGCAAAAGGGCCATGGGAGTTGGTTCACAGCAGTAGATTCAATGTGTTGCATAGGAGACTGACTGCTAGAACCTGACTGCACAGTGAAACCTCTTATATTATGTACTATGGTAACTGTTATAGCACTGTGACTGTAAATGTTACAGCTGGGAAGATTATGATTACACAAGCTGAAGTCCTATAATATTCTCTCCTTGATATTCACTTAAATGCCTTTAGGCTTCTCCAAACGAGGTGCATAGGAGAAAAACTTTACCTTGTCACAAAAGGGAGTGGAATGCAATGTGGAGTTGGGAGGACTGTTTTGGCAGAAGCAGACAGTACAAACCCTCTGTGATTTGAGACTCGTGGTTACACTGCACCCATGGCACAGAGCAATGAAGTAGAGCATCTGAAATAAACAGTGGGTTCGTAGAACAGAGAGCAGCTTTCTTCCAGAAAACAATTCTAGAGGCTTTCAGTGCAGATGGCAGTATCTGTACAGGCAAGGATAGGAATCTCACACCTGCCAGTATAGACATGTCATCTCACTTCCTAAAACTGCTGGGTGCAGAGTAAAAAACAACCTCTCAAACAAGCAAGAAACCCTACAGGAACAGGGTTTCCACTGTGATGACCACGCCAAAGCTGTGATGTTTAAGTCGCTTCAGTTATCTGTCCTCACCTCTCCTCTGTGAGAAGGTTTCTGGGACAGACATGCTTCAGCTTTCATTTCTTGCAGGCATGAAAGGGAAAGTTCATCATTCCAGTGAAATAGGACAGCCCTATCTGAGAGGCATGAACCAAGAGAAAATGGAGAGTCAGAATCTGATTACAAGGTCCCTAAGTGCCTGCAACTCCTACCTGTGATAGCAGCAGAAATCGCAGGTGTACTGATAACAATATATAATTAGTCATTACCAAATATAAACCAGCTCAGTGAAATTTCACATGGCAAGCCCTTGCCTACAAAGTCTGAAGATACTCAGGGGTTGTTGAAAATGATACACATCTTTGTCAGCTTCATTGGTGAATCACCATTACGAAAAATTGATTCCTGCCCACCAGTTGAGTGGGACGACTTATCAACGGCTGCAAAAACTTATCACTACCAAATTTTGCAACACTTCAGCTGCAGTGGCATGACAGATCAGATATACCACTGATTGAAAAGGTGGCTGGCTCAAAACGAAGAGAACAAAGTATAAATCAAAACATTATGAACCAGAGTATTCAGTATACCAGCTGCAGTAATCCTCCACCTCAAGACAACTTCTCTCTGGGAGCAGCAGAATGAATGAAGTTCATACCAAGTTCATACCAGCCCATCTTTTGCATCTCCTAAACGTTCCTCTCTGCTCACTGCAGTAACCCAGTTCTCAACCATATTCCACAGAAAACTGTCAATGACCCTAAAATGACATTGCTATGGACAGACCCCAGGTATTCATCTGCTGACCAGCTATATGACTGCTGCCAAACAGGATATATCAAGGCTGGGTTCTGCATGCTTTTCGCTCAGTAGGAAAGTAATTTAACTTCTCTGATCAGCTGCAGATTTTCATAAATCCTGTAAGAAGCTATATCACTGAGACTTTCAAATTTATTGAAAGTGGTCCATATTCAAAATTTACAACAGCTAGAACTATTTACTTAAAAGATATATATGAACTATTTACTTAAAAGATATATATGTCCTACCTGCCTTTTCCCTTTCAGGGGCATCATCAGTTACAAAAACACTCTTTGCTCATACCTCTTGTGCTAGCATTCCCTCAGCTACATTATTCATACATGAGTTATCTCAGTTAGACAACTACAATTCTATTGTATTATGAAGATATATGATTTCAATTTAATAAAACTTTGCACACATACAGCATATTGTAAAAGTTATATTTTATTTCCAGAGAGCATATATTTGCTCTTTTTCCATCATAGGTATGATTCTTAACTCTCAAGCTCTGTGCCCTCCTTCCTGAAAGTTTGCTTCAAGCTTTTCCTGTCTATTTTGTATGTTAGCTAGAGGCTGACACTACACCCTCAAACATTTCTTGCAAAAAGCAAACATACAACATAACAGAAAGATACACCTACCAGATTACAAATGTTAATTTACCTTCTGCAAGGGAATCTTCCCGTAAGCAAATTTCGGTGTTGTTGGAGGGATAAGGCCTTCTGGTAACTGGTTATACTAGAAAGGGAAGGAGGGGGAAAAAACCCACATGAAACAAATACAAACATATTTTAACTGAATCCTCACTTTCCACGTCACAACTTAGAAAAGTAGAACTTTGGCTGAAGCAGATATTCTCACAGTGTTAATGAATTACACCTGCACCTAGGCTCAGAAGGAGGTTTTAAAATAAAAATCCATCTGATTTGATTACATACAGTAAATGTAATTTTTAATGAATACTTAAGGTAACTGTAAAACAGATAGCAAATGAACTAGCTGTCAAAGAATCACAGTGTCCTTGGAGCCCTCCTCTGGCTGCAGCTTGCATTACTGTCTACCTACAGCCCCTCTGGAGTCACTCCTCAAGACAATGGGAGCTTCAGCTCAACCTTTCTAAGGGTAGTATTCCCGAATTGTTAGCACCTTGTCTCTTTCCTCTCAGTTCAGTGTTACTGCTTGCTGCCTCCCCACAAAAACTGCTAATCCGTTGCTGCCTAGGCTGGCTTCTTCTAGAAGCAGCTGTGACAGCCTCACAGCCACAGCAGATAACTTAGCCAGCAACTTCCAGGCTGCTGGGGACACCTCTGCCCCACAGCAGCTCAGCAAATCCTGAGAGGGAAGCCTGTAGAAGGATTTAGATGAAATGAATCTTAGAGGTGTGAAGTTGCTCTCCTCACATGCCACATAAGCTGCAGCTGGTTTGTCAAGCTGGTCCATTCTTTCAGACATGCTTCGGGTGTCACGGCCCCTTTTTGGATGTAGGGAGCTGCTGGAGCCTTTGCCCCATTTGGCACACATCCCCTGTGCAGCTGCAAGCCTGGTGGCAATTCCCACATGGGGGAGCAACACCTTTGACAGCTGCAGCTTGATGGAATTTACCACCTCTCGTCCCACCTGTATACTTCTATCCAACCAGGCCTCAGGCCCTGCTCTGGCTTCTCTAGCTCATTTCTGGTGCCCTTTACTCCATCAGTTTTTCAGGCTGCAGAGTTCCATGGCAGCTGAGGCAGCAGCCACAATCCCGCCTTCCTTTGGCTATATTCGCAAGTTCCCTCCCCAGCCAGGCCTCAGATCTTTTTGCTGAGCCACTTTGGCATGCTAACCCAGTGGGAAGCTAATGCAGAAGCAAAAGCGTGCATAACTTTTGCTGGGAGTAGCTCAGTGAAATGATTTAATGCAGAGTGCAAGGAGCCCACAGCCCTACAGCAGCAGGATATTAGCACAGCTCTGGCTCTTGTGCAACCACCACCTTCTCCACAGCTCCATGAACCCATGAGATCCCTGAGTTAGCTTCCCTCTGCTCCTGGCCTAGCCAACTGCCTACAAATCAGGAGAAGCAGCCTGACAGGGGAGTACTCTGACTGTCAGCCTATTTCTAGTTACTTCTTGCCCTGTGTCTCTAGGAAGAACGGCCCAAGATCAGCTTACAGCATTGCTGGGGACAGAAGAGGTGAAGGATGTCCACCAGCTTCTTGGATGCCTTTGAGGCACAGCAGGTTTACACAAGGGCTCTCTCCCTGCATCCCAGCCCCCTCATTCCTAAGCCTCCAACCTCCGTATCTTCTTCCCATACCAAACCCTCTCCTCTTTCCTCCCATTACTTGTCCCTTGCTTTAAGTCCAAGCTTCCCATCTGATCTTTCATTTACTGAACATTGCCCTGTCTATGCACTATAGAGAGAAAACTTTTGCAGACAAGCAGCTTATGTGATCAAGTAGTCTAAGTCTACTTTTTAATACATATGCACAAATGACCCAAACCTTCGAAGGTTATCTTAATCTGCACATTCGGTAAAGAGTGCTTACTTTGGCAACCCTTAGTTTTTTGGAGTTTTTTTGCTTTTAATAAATTCGGGGAGGTGCTGAAGAGCCATTTATCTTGGGGGTTTTGTTGGATTTACACATGGCGTATATGGCATAAAACTCACACTCAAAAGTTTGCCTCTGCGCCAGAACAAATTTTTTTGTTTTTTTGGTTGGTTGGTTTTGTTTTTGTTTTTTTTTAAACAGATCACAGTAGTATAATTCCCACTGCCCCTCTGTCAACTCTCAACCACAGACTGATGAAAACCTGATTCATATTTCTGGATAACAAGTTCATTTCTTTCTCTCTGTGTTTGAGAAATAATCAAATCATTCAGGTTTAAAAACAAACAAACAAACTATATTCACCCAAGAGAAGAAACCAAAAGTAGAAAGTTTCAGCCCAAATGATAGAAATCAGAGAATGTTGTGAGCAACTGAAAGAAGCTTTAGCCTGAAACCCTCCTTCTTTATTATATTTATTAACTGAAAGAAAGGAGAAAAGAAGATTATAATGCATTAGCCTTGTAGCAAAGCTAACATTCTGAAAAGAGTCATTAGCTATGGGTCAACTTTATTTTCTTACAGCAGCTTCAGCTCAAACTGCATTTGAGTGTCTACTATTATGGGTTTAGAATCCACAGCAGAGACAAGAAAACTTCACTGAGATCCTATGGATATGGAAAGGTAAGAGATAAACAAACCACACCATAAAAGCTGTACTATCACCCAACACACCTTAGCTTATACTGAACACTTCAGATCTTATCGAGGCTGTCTCAACTGCACTAGAACACTACTTAAAGTTCAGATAGGGATCTTGCCTTGAAGAAAACAACTCAAAAACAGGAAGTTTGGGAATTTCTTTGGTGAGAATACCTGCACCAAGATAGGAAGTTCCCCCTATCAAAATCATCCCATCAATGGAAAGCTTGGGGATAACGGAATAATTTAAGAAAATGATCCATACCAGGCTTTCTACAGGCAGGGAGATAAAAGGCATACTTAACCCTAGAGACCGTGCAACAAATTTCTGTGAGACCTAATCCCATCAAAAAACTGCCTTCTAGTGAATAGCAATGTTTCTGGCATAGCAACAGGACAGTGGGTACAAGCTTGAGTCTTGAGCTTCCCAGGAAATTTGTCCTTAAGCCTAGTCTGACTGGTCTGAAATGCAAGTCTTTTCAAAATCCTGATACAGATTCCATATTTCACTTCAATCTCCAGTTTGTAGAGATGATATTCACTTCAATGCTTTTTAAATTTTTTTTAAATAGTGGCACCAATAGGCAAAGCCAGTTCTACGCATAATCTAGTTAGTGGCATCACAAAAGAAAGACAGTTCATTTGGAAAAGCACACTCCCTCTCCCAGAGGCCCAAAACCACAACATGGAGCTTGGTAGACAGGTAGTCAAAGCACTTAAGCTGCAGCACATATCAGGCTGAAGTGAAGTGACCAGCCTGAACGGCTTATCAGTGCTGCAAGGGGAAGCCCTGCACACTTGCCCTCCATCTCTTCTCCCAGCCAAATCCTTCCTCTCTCCCTCTGCTCCCCTCACGCCAGCTCTGGCTCTCATCATATGGAGTGAGCCAAGTTGGAAGAAAACAAATCTAGCAAAAACACAGTTGAATCATCTCAGAATGTCAAACCACACCTGGCACCCCTCCTTTGAAAGGGAGGGATAGAGCCATCGAGACAGCAGAAGGGACAGCCAGGGAGGTGCAAGGTCTTGCCCTTTTTGTAACAACAAGCAGTTGGATCAGCCTAATCACCTTGTTTTACTTCACTTCTATTTCCTGCAAAGGACAATAAATGCAGAAGTAACTCACACCAACACAAGAGCAAGAGGTTTCCCAGTGAGCTAGGGATGTTTCAGAGAACCACTGTAAACATGTCCTAGGGACACTCACCATACCAATGACTTCCCGCAAGGCAAAGTATTTTTCTGTGAGATCCCCCGCTTCGCTCAGTGGAGCATCATAGTCATAACTAGTGGGCTGGGGCATATAGGGCATGTTAGCACCTAAGGGAGGGAAAAAAAGCAACAGAAAGTATAAAGAAGTTGTTTTTTCCAACGCGATCAATTTTCAGAGTTCTCTCCAATCACAGCCAGACCTCACTGTATTTTCAGATTCAGTATAGGACCTGGGATTTGGGATTTGGCACAGGGAAACTATTTCCTATGGATGACATAGTCCTTCTAAGCTCTCACTGCTCTATTATATAGTCTTCGCAAATATTCTAAAGAGAAACAGATTTATCCATGTTTCAACTGTTTTACAGAATTGAGTGAAGCAAAGGCCAGACCTGTACCTCACCCTTTGCAAAGGCAAATACCACATGGGTTTAGAACATGCTGGCAATAGACACAGCAGAGCTAGTGCAGTTGTCTCTTGCCATTTGAAAGCATGCATAGCTCATTCTTTTACTGGGATTAGCACATTACTACCTAATTCATAAGCAGCTGTATTATTAGAATCATTTATATCATTTCTTACCATTCCAATAGGCAAAGTTAGTCCCACCTATAAACATGTATCTGAAAAAACAAAATAAAACAAGACACAATCCACTTGAATCAGGTTTTGCTGAATATCAACACTTGGAACTGGAAAACAAAATAAAACCACCCCCCCAGAAAAAAACTAACCTCTACTGAACACACACTTACAGGTTAACGTTAGCACCACATGCCAGGATTTCATTAAGGGTTTTGGCTATTGTTTGTGTGGGCACAACAGAATGACGGTGCCCCCAGTGATCCAACCATCCAGTATAAAACTCAGAATTAACCTGAAAGGAAGAAGGGCAAAAGAAGGGAAAATATGAAGAGGGAACAAGAATGCAATGTAATTTAGGTTACTAACTGTAAGAAGAAAGGAAAAAAGCCACCTTGACTCATCTGAGCCATTTTTATACTACTATAAATACAGCAAGGTATATATGAAAATCAGTCTTTTCCAGGACATGACCGGTCAAAGAGGTTAAAGGACTGGTTCAATAATTTTATATGGACACTTAACGATTGGTTCAATAATTTTATATGGACATTTTGAAAATGATTGCTTAAGTACCAAAGAGCACAGATTTCCTTGGAACTTGTCAACTTGAATATGTTTCAGATACTTGGCATTAAAATAAATGAACCAATATATTATATGCAGAATAACATATGTAAATTAGATGTAGGGAAAAATAAATCACTCAAACATTCTCAGATCGTGTTCTACATAATTTCACAGCACAGAGATAATCTTGTACCCTCAAGGGACCTTCTCCCTTTGTCAAAATAGCTTCCAATGATCTCACATCCCATTATCACTTGTATAGAAATGCTAGGGTAGCTAAAAACAGGAAGAAACTTCTAACCTGCCCTTTTAATTTTTGCTTTTAACTTCCACCCACACACATACCTCACCAACTCATCTAATCATACTTACTGTTTCCGCTGCTTTGTAAACATTTGTCTTAGCTAGGAAAAATACTGAAATAAAAATCAATTTCTTCTGAGACTAAAGTAATATTTGCAGAGCAGCAGTCAGTGTGCCACAGAAAAACATGCGCAGAAGCTTCTCAGTTCAGTTTTTCTGACTGATTTGGAAATGATGCCCCTGTAAACCTGCCCCCAAGAAACTGTCCAACACACTGTTGCCAACCCCTCTATTATTAATTACTGTAAGATTAGGAGCGATACAGGAAATTTAAGCAAAAAGACATACCAAAGGGCCTGTAGGTTCACTGCTTCTTTGAGCTAAGAATGATGCTGTGACATTGCCACCTACAAACAGACAAAAGCATAACTGAGTTGCAACATCCATGACTTTTTCCAGTCCTTCACTTTACTGAAATAGGTGTCTATGTCCATTCCAAGACCTAGCAAAAATCCAGGTAAGCAACTTACTTCAGAAAATACAGATGTAGCTTCAATACCTCAGATTTTAGTGTTTGAGCTGCAGAACTTTTATTTAAAAAACAAAACAAAAACAACAACAAAAAAACCCACGGCTTTAAGAAAGTCCTAAGCTTACATCTTCTGAAAATCCAGGTATTCCTGAGAAGAACATGCTGGCTCCATAAAGTCCGAGATATGTCAGAATTACTACAAGCTCATTGGAAAGTATAGGCCTGCAGTTCTGCTATCAAAAGGGAAGAACAGATGACAGGCAACCTGTAAATAGGAGTTTCACTTCTGATCATTTCAAGTGGTTGAAGTTATAGGGACTGGAAATAATAACTACTCGATAAATGATATACATGAAGGAGTTCACAGTTTCAATTTACTTATAAAAAACCAGACTCCTACTAAGCATACATCTTTGACTGTAGAGAGAATAATACAGAAGAGAGGCCACAAGTCAAAAAAATATGGAAATACAACTATCTTGGAGTATGTTTCTTGTGCCTTAAGCTTATTTTGCAAAGCCCGAGCAGCACAAACATTCACAGCATTAATTCTCTTCTTCTATCAAAAAGACACTTTCTGAGAACACTATCTATGCTTAGCCATTCTTCAGGCCTATATTCCTGAAAATCGTGGTAGTGTACACATTTCTAATGATGGTCCTCAACAATATATTTTTTTCCCTCAGTAACAACCAACTTAAAGAAATAAACTAGGAGGGCTGGATTCTGGAACAGGCAGGGGCCATTAAAAAAAAACAAAAAAACAAGTAAGTGATTATGACTCTGTAACTGGGTACTTGTGGGTAATTCTTTTACGTTTAACAATGCGTCAGATAGTCATTTATGTCTATTACCCCATTTAAGCAGTCAAGGAGACCATTTGTCCTGCCACCAACATACACAAAATCTTTTTTTTTTTTCTTTTGGTAACAAACAGTCGTCTCCAACCTGGGGCAAAGTCCACTGTTGCGTAAAGACCCTGCAGAGCTCCACATTTCAGGTACCACTTGCTTGCACCATCAGTTGTGAACAGCACCACCTCATCCCCAAGATGCTGGCGGAAGAGCTTCTGAAGGTAACGCAGATAGTCATAGTCACAAGCAAAGTAGCTTCCATACTCATTCTCTACCTGCAGAGTAAAAATAATTCAGGTAAGCAGTAGCCAGTTTGGATCTGCATCTGATAACAAAAATGGGAAGCCTAAATCTAGGCTTTTTCTTCTTTTGATGGCAACCCTGAAAAAACCAATTTAATTCCAGAGTTGAGGAGCAGCAGGAGAAAACAATACTTCCAGGCCCTCATTCCTCTCACCTGTACTTTACAGTAGAGCTATCGTTGTCTGGAGATAAGTAATTTTCCTACAAAATCCTTTCAACCTCACATAAAAGTCTCTGTCCTTATCTACTCAATAACAGTAAACAAAACATGGTCTTTATTCAAAATGAAGAACTATAGCCCAGCTCCCAGCAAACTAATAAAAAACACAGACCAGGCTGCAACATGATCAAAACTGCAATGGAGCTGGACTTCCAGAACAGAGAGACCTATTCAGTAAATAAGGGCCAGCAGAGGGGCTTACATGAACAGCGAAGCCCTGCAATAGACTTAAAGGAGTGGACAATCCACTGCTCTTGAGAAGTGTACTTCCTGCCTCTTTCCCAAGGGGCCAACTCTCAACTCCAGATCCAATGCCAAACGTTCCTTAAGGCGACTTCTGACAATCCTGTTCTAAATATCCTATTTCTGCCAAGGAATAGTTTAGCCCAGTGCTTTTACCGAATACAGATAATACATTGCTCAAGAACAGTGATCTTGGCTCATTTTTATGAAGGGTCTCCCATCCTGTGAAAGCCAGGGAATTTCAATTAATTGCATGAAGCTTTGGTTACTGTCAAATATTAAGTATGAAAATGGAATAATCACCACTGCACATCTAGAAGGAGTTCAAGAGAGAAGCTACCGACTATGCATGCACAGTATCATATCCTGAAACATTCACAACTCAAGTTATGCACTAAGAACTAAAAAGCCTAAACCTTGATGCTGCACTTGTTACAAGTTTTAGGCTTACTTAACATTGCTTTTACTTTTATCTGCAGGTATCCTTACTCCCCTTTTTCCTGTGAGAGGGTTTCAGATAATGTTAATGTTTTTGCTCTTTGTGAGCTGGCATAAGACTTACATCTAAGAAGTCCCACGAGTTTGTTTTATTGTTTTCTACACTAGTAGGAAACAGCTTGTATGGAGCAGACAAGTGCACTCTAAATTCTGGAGACAGCATTCAGCTCTCTTGGATGAGAGATCTCATCAGAATCCTTTAGCTACCAGAAACTGCAAAGGAGCATCTGTGTGCATTAGCACCGGATACAAGAAGTGTCAACAAGACCAATATCAGCATCCATGCTGCTTGGGTTCACTGGATTTTCAAAAAGTTACCTGCACCATGATGATTGGACCTCCATTTTGATAGAGGTGAGGCTTCATCTTTGGCAAAAGGACACTCATCCACTTCCCTACAGCTGCCAGGTAATCTGTGATACACAAAGTGGAAACTGAGCAGTTCACAACTTTTCTGCTTTATACTTCTGATTTTTGTTTTAAATTATATATGGGTAGATTTTACTTAGTTTTCTAACTGCATCAAGTATATAAAAACAGTATTTAACGAACTGACATGCTCTTACACTTGTTCATAATTGTCAGCTTTCAATATATGGGTGGAGTCATTAAAAAATAAAATACTCAAACACTGATGAACTTCGAAAATCACCAGAGATACTTTAAAACGTCTCACACAAGTTGTCCTAATGCATTTCAATGGGAAAACAAACTGTAATGTTACTGTCTGCACTATATTTTTTTAAATAGATAATTTATCCAATGACCAGCAGGACTGAAGACAGATACTATATGGATTTATATCTTTGTCCCCTAATCCCCTCTCCAATAACCACATTAATCTCCTGTCTCATCTCACCTGTCTGTGTCATGTCCATGATCAAGTAACACAATAGTGCTCTAACTAGTTCTGGAATTACACGCACAACGATTGGCCAAGAAAGGCTGCTACAATGAGTGGCCACTTAGCTGTTGACAAACAGAAAATCTCAGAGCTGAAAGCTACCTGCCTTTTTCTCAATGGCAACAATTTGTCTCCCTTATCACCAATTTTCATGAAACTTGTCAGTATCTTTCAAACTTACACTAATTTTGAAATTTAGTTGAAATTGGTTGTTGCTTTGCAAATTATTAGGAAAAGGTCTGGGAAGTGAGGAACAAGAAAAGATAAATGGTAAAAATTGCTCCCCCACCCCTTTTTTTTAATAAGACAACTTAAATCATTTCCTTAGGAAATCAACTACTAAAAAAAATCCACTAGCTCTAGGAATAGCATCCACAACAACCTGAAGGACTCAGCCCTACAACTCTTTAATCACAGAATTTGCATGATTTTCTACCTTACTTTGTTCTTTCCATACACTTGTTCAATGCATACATCTCAAGAGTATTGAAGTTTTTACTCACAAGATAACTTAAACTGAAATATGAACTACCTGAACACAGCCTCAAACATCAAGTCCTCCTGCTGTTAAAATATACTTCTGCTAGTCCTTTTGATGCCCTTACCTGAATCAGAAGACCTGAGAACAATAGACTCCTTCTCCAGCAGCCATGCAGGCAAACCTCCCTGGGAAAAGAAAGGAAACTACTTCAGTGGTCCATCTATCGGAAATGAAGAACAATTTAGCCAGCTATCAAAAAATGTACTGAGACTGAACTTAAAAAATATATATATATAAAAATAAGGCAAGCAGTAATTCCCAATGAAAAACAAACACTAAGTAAGCTCACGCTGTAAAAAGTCACTGGGGATGCTTAACCAGGAGTATTTTCCAAGGAAGCACCAAGGATATTTTTCTACTTTAGGAAGAAAACAGTTGAATTATATTTAGCCTAGAAATGAGATAGCTGTTACAAAAAGCTGTACCATGTCCCATTCTGCACAGATGTAAGGTCCAGCTCTTAGGATCACCAACATGCCAGTTTCATTAGCGAGCTGCAGGAAATACTCTAAATCTCTGTCACCAGAGAAATTATATATGCCTGTCTGGGATTCATGATAGTTCCATGGCACATACCTATAAAGAGAGAAAATCACCTTCTGTTAGGAAACTCAAACTAAAACCAGAACTTCAAATAACAAGTATTTGCACTACACTCCCAGGGATATGTAAAGCTGAACTCACATTCATATTAGTAAAATACAAGAAAAATGCTTTTGTCTGTGACTTACTTCCTTTGGCTAAAGGTGTTAAAATTAATTCTAAAATAAGGGTTAGTACTTTGCGTTATGTCTGTAGGAGTCCGTATCAATCCAGGAACAAGTTTTGCTTTTGCCATTTTAAAACCATGATGGTTTTAAAGCTACCAGTGGTGTAGCAGTGGGAGGTTTGCGAAGAGATGAACACTGAAAGCCACCCATGCAAGACGTGGTCAAGAACTAGCATCCCGGAAACAGCAAGTGACCTCAGAGAACAGACTGCCCAGCTTGCACAGGGCATACCACCTCGGCTGACAGGTCCATGCTGCTGCCACTGCAAAGATGTTATAAATGTCTAAACCTCAGAAGATTTTGCATCTAGGTCCTGCAAACCTTGCCCAACCAGAAGCAAAACAAGTTCTGAAAAAACAGCATGGGAAGCATGGTTGAGGTATGCTAAGGTGTCCAGGAGCCTGGACAAGCTAGAGCCTCCTTTCAACCGAGTAATGGAACTGTCAAACAAGCAAAACTATTTGAGAAAGCACCTCTCTCCTACTTCCAGGACTTTGGAAACCAGAACCTGACCACAGAATATCTCATAGATTATATGTTACACTTAGTTCCCAGATAAGGAACACATTATTTACAAAATACTATGTGCTGTGTCACTGCTTACAGCCATTGCACAACAACCATGAGAGTTTTGGCTTGGGGTAGTACTAGGTGGCAGTCATAGCATAGACAGACATTAAAAGTACAGATCGATACAGCCTGAGCAAGGACTCAAGAGAAAGGGAGAACTTATTTGCCATGCATTTACTTTTTGCACATATGTCTGTGCCCCTTCTAAGAGAACTGTTGCGACTGTTCCAGCGTGTAAATTCAATAAAAATCTGTAAAACCAAGACTGTGATTAGTCAACCAAAAAGCCTCTCAGACAACACTTTGTCTTTACATTCAAGAGTTAGTTTTATCAAAACTACCCAAGAGAGGAAAAAAAAAAGTGTAAAAAAACCTGCTTTCAATAGGCAAGAAAAACAGGAACCCTTACATGAGCACACTACTGAAATGGCCACACTCAGAAATACATGTGCATGAACATCAAATACGAGAATGATAATCCTCCAGCAACTTTAATCATTAGCTAATATTATTTCCTCACAAATGCCCAAACCTTAAACTTCTGTTTGAAAAGATACAATTTAAAATTTTTATGGCAAGATGGAGTTTAAACAATGCTTTCAGAAGTCAAAATGCAGATTTTCCCTCTGTGTAGTATATTTCTTTATCAATCTGCTCTAACTGTTCTAAAAACAGCGAGTTTATTGAAGTACTTTGGAAACAAAGCAAATGTGCATTTAACTAAATTATGAGCCACACACAGGTACATTCAATGTTAATTTAGTTTTCTCTACTTTGCCTAGATTCCAGTTGGTGGAGCAAGCTGATGGCTAACACTTAAGATCATAGTAAATAAATATTTAGAACAAAACAAATGACCAACTACCTCAAAGAAACCAATACCACAGCGTACCATGAGGTAAATAAAAAAAAATGCATCTGCTACTCCCAAACTTGAAAGAGCACATCTACAAACAATAATATCAAGGATATCAATTTTATTGTAATTAACATATCACCACAGCAACTAACTGTTTTCACTTTCTAAAATAAGACACTTTTTATTGAGACAGTAGTTTGAGATAATAGCTGCAGAAACAGTAGCACCTAGCTTTCAACGCTTTAAACCTGTGTTGTGCTTGCTCTCCCTGTTCCATCTGCTATTATCCAGGTGGTCACTGAGAACAATTATCTTGCTCTGAGCCATAATATCTATGTTATTTTCAAAACTATTACCTAGTTTTTTATATATATATATAAAAATATATATATATAAAATATATTTATATATATTTATATATATATATATATATATATATGACTGAAGATAGTGTCATTCTTTAAAATAAAATAAAATGTGGGAGAGGTTATTCCAGAGAATTACATGCCAAAGAGTTGAACTCCAAACCTAGGAAAGATGATAGAAAAACTACTGAACAATCAACATGTAAAAATGTCAGTGAGGCGATAAAAGCAACAATCTGGGTTCGTCAAGAAGATACAGACCTAATTCTATTCTTTCACAGGAAAACTAGCCTAAAGGATTAGGGAAAAGTAGAAGTGGTGACGTCTCTTGATTTAGCAAGGCTTTCGGTACTCTCCTGTGCAACATTTCTATAAGCAAACAAGAAAAATAAAGGCTAGTCAGTACAACTAAAACATAGAACAAAGATTAATCACAGAATAACAACCCACGATTTTCTAGAAAAGCAATGGGATATTTCAAGAAGTAACTCAAGAGTCTACGGCAGGTCTAACTATACTCAAAGTTTTCACTGATGGTCTGGGCGATGTAAAACACAGCACATTTAGCCAACAGGGAGCAGTTGCAAGTCCACTGGAAAATGCAGTAAGGACTCTAAATGCTCTTAATTAATGAACATCATGGTCTAATATCAGCTGACATCACATCAAGATTTAGCACCTTGTCCTTGTCTCTTGCAAAGGAAAAAGCAAAGGAAAAAATATGAAACGAGAAAGAAGTGGCATGGTAGTGGTATTAATAGAAAAAAAGGATCTGCAGGTTCTACTGAAAAAGCACCATCAGACTCTGAATCATCAACCTGACACTGCAATAAAAGACAAATCTCTTTCTGGGATGAATTAACAGGCATGTTTATGTAGCAACTCTTTCCCTGCACCTGTTTGAGCTAAAGAAAGATGACTAGGGATGAACATCATAATACTTTCTCATCATCTAAAAGACTGCTACAGAATGACAGCAATTACTTAAACTGCTTTCTCTTTACACTACGCAAGTATTTACTGCCAGTAAGTAAAGTATAGGTTAATATTGGAAAAGCATTCTAACTTCAGTTTAACTGCACATTGGAACCTGTTATAAATGAAAATATGGATTTATTGGGGAGTTTCTAGGAACTCGTCCTACCAACAAGTCTCAAGGTCTAAATATGTTTAATACTGGCTGAGATGGGTACAAAAAGGTCTCTCAAGCTCCCTTACACTCTAAATGGAAGAAAAAATCTTCCAGAAACAGGTTTAATTTATGCCCCCACCTCCTATAGGTCTTCCCACAGGGCCAGAAAGATGTCAAATTTTAGTGGAGAAGAAGGGAAGAAACAGAAGAGAAACATTTATGTGAAATGCTTTCTTACAGAATGATTCATTAAATAATGTAAGCATTTGAAACTGTGGCCTAAAAAATATTACGAATATACTTTTTATCCCTCAATACTTTCTATAGCTAGTAAAGACTTCAAACTAAAGTTATCTGACTTCAAGATTACTAGTATCAGCAACGTATAATTCCTATAAAATTCCTATATACCAGTGTACAAATTTATAGTCAGTTCTTAATGCTGTATTGCTTTAGGCATAAAATAATGAATTTATAAAGGAATGTCACATTCCTTTTTCAAAGATTTTCTCTGGAAACATGACATTTCTTCTGTATTTGAATAATAACTTTTGCTCTCTATTTACATACAATTTCATTTCTAAATTTTATACTATAACCTTCATTTTGTTTAAAAGTCACAGTTTTCCCCTACTTTAGAGATATGTCAACAGGCAAAACAAATAAGCAAATAAAGAAACAAACAAAAAGTATAACCCCCTAAAAATAGCCCCCTAAAACAGTATAGCTACCTTAGTGGGCAGGATAAATCTCTCTGTAGTACTAGAGTTTCTTCCATGTTGCATAAAATTAAATCACTTGTGTTCATTTGATAACTATATAGAGCAGCATTTTATACATGCTAATTAAATCACACATTTATGAGTCTTTAAAAAAAGGAAATTATGTTTATTTCTTAATAAATATTCTAAATAGCATTTCTTTCTTAGAGGGGCTTTCTACAGTTTTTTTCTCTGCCCATTAGTCAACAAATACAGTAAAACAAATAAAATGCTCAAATATTTTTTCTGCAACTTTCTATGAGCATGTAACATAACTGCTGATTCTTCTGCAAAGCTGCTCTGTTAATTTCTATAGTCCTGTAAATATTATAGCCCCATCTAGTGGTTGTTTACCTCTTCCGTGCAAAAAACTGACTTTCAGTCCTGCACAGATTTTTTTCATAGTATTTATTTGTATTTGACAGACCACAGCTGAGGAACTGAAAACAAGGACAACTGCAGTTGTGTGACCAGATGCCTCTGCATGCTACCTGCAGAGGCGGGGAAGGAAGTTCTTGGGTATCTTTTGGGACGTCACACCAAGCACAGTATCAAATTTCATAATGCTATCTGCTATTTGGACCTTAGCCCTTTGTATTTTAAACTTTAACATAAGTCTGAGCTCCCTGTAATGTGTTTTCTCATATTCTGTTATTGCCTAAGGTGTTTCCAAGCAGACTGCTACAGACATATACTGACTTCTCCCATTCAAGAGTCCCATATCAACTGCCGACTCAACCCTTAGCTGAACGATGCATCAAGGCATAGCTAGTCTTTTGGGAATGAGGCTGCAGAAATAAGAAGGAGAGCAGGTCTGATTAGCTCTGACCAAGAGGAATTCACAAGGACAAGCCTGTAATGAAAGGATCCTGGTTCCTCTGCCATGGTAAGCCCACTTGGAGCACCCTGAGAAGAACCAGAATGGCTCCCATATGGTAAACTGCAATGAGAACCTTTCCTGTCTCGTGGGAACAGCCCCAAGCAGCAAAAATGCCAATCTTCAAAGGTGCCCCCCACCTTGGGAGTCCTATAGCCATCTTCTGCCAGAAAGTCTGATGGTGCTGTTGCCCATCCCAGAACAACCTCACGCAACGCAAATCTCAGTTCCTTGCTAATAGTTTTATTGCTGCAGCAAAGACTAGGCAGAAGAGAGGAGAGCAGAGAGAAAACAAAAACACAAGCAAACAATAATATAGCCCCATTCCCATTTTACAAAAAAGCATACAAAATAGCAGAGTTACTTTGGGTAAAATGAAAAATTATTGCTTCATCTCAATAATCAGTAGCAGCAATGCCTGATTATCTGCATACTTCAAAGAAACACAAAAGGTTTTTAGCATCTAGAGTGCTAAATGGAAAGATGCATGTATCTGATTCTTGTGGAAAATGCAAGGCACTGCTACACCTTCTGCTTATAAGACACACATTTAGGAGTTATCTATCCCAACACCAGAAGAAATCCAAAGATAAGCAGTGGTGGAGAAGAAAGTGAAAAAGAATCCTAGGCAGCTTTACAAAGAGAAAAGGAGGTTCAGGCAAAACCTGTTGTCTATCCTCTCTGATCCAGAAACACCTAAGGCTGCGGTCTCAAATCACAAGACCTTAAGGCAACACTCACTAGTTCTAACTTCCCTGCTGTACACAAACAACTCGCCTCTCTTAAGGTCAGCACCAACACTATCAATCAACACCAGCAACACAAGGCAGCCTCTACTCCTTCCTGCTTAGCAGAAGGACACTAATGCAGAACAGTAAAGTGTAAAAATAAGAGGTAACAATACACAGCAAAAAGAAAGAAAAAAAGAAAAGTAAGCAATTACATAAGGAGGAAGAAGGGGAAGCAATGAATTATAAAAGGAGGAAAAAGAAAGCAACAGGGGAAAAAAAAGCCTCTGCAGCAATTTTGCCATTAAGTAACAGTGACAGGAGGGGAATGGGAAAAAAAGATGCCTATTGAATAAGACCAGTAATGCAGCAATGAAATTAATAGGCAAATTCAAAGAAACAGGGAGGAGACCACTTGAAAAAGCTATAAATGAACAGAAGGCACTAAAGATGTATGTGAGTGTTTTGGGGTGAGAGGAAGGAATATAAATCAGAGACATAAATGAAGTATGTGGCACTACAGATCATAGAAAAGTCACAGAGACGGTGCTGGGATCCAGATTGATCTTCAAGAAAGACACCAAGAAGATATTTTTGAGATCTGTTTGAGATTTCTTTTACTTCAGCAAAAATTAACTACATGGGCACCTCTCACCAATTTTTTTCTGACAGTCCTTCAGCAAGTGTGTTGCTTAACCCCTTTTTTCTCATTTGAGGTAGAATGTGCTCACTTGGTTCATCAGAAAAACAAAACAAAATGAACAAAAAGCTACTACACCATCACAACACAGAGAAGAGTTTTAAGACACCTGCACGTGCACACACACAAACCCCCCAAACTGAGAAATCTAAATTTGAAAAAAGCATCTTTTTTTTTTTTTTTTTTTTTTTTTTTTTTTTTTTTTGCTTTCCTGCCATCTCTTCTTCACATACTAACCCTTATTAAATACATCTAAGTGTACTAAGTAGCCCTGTGACATGCAGGTCAAACCAAATACAGTTTCCAAGAGAGCAACAGTGGAGATTGTGACAACCCCACTGAACAAACTGTCCCAGACCGCAGGATTATCTGTTTGCTGCAGCCCCAGAACCAACGCTGCCTGGCAGGCCACAGCGCAAGAAGAGGCTGTTTCAAAAAAAAGCTCTAAGCCCTGTGACGATTTAGAAAGAAGTAGTCATGTAGCAATTGCAACCATTGCTTGAAAAGACTGTGCCAATTCATCTCTCCACAATTCCTCCTCCTTTGTAAAGGAAACTGGCAAAAATAACAGAGCAGGCTGCATTCTTCTATCTGAGCCTCACCTACTGCAGCAAGGACACGAAGAGGTAGGAAAGACAAGAAAGATGCACAAAAGGTTTGGTACACACAACTTCCACATGCTCTTTCCTATACCACCTCCCCACAACAAAAAGCTGCTTATACTGTCTTTAAAAACAAACAAACAAACAAAAAACCTACTTCCCCACCATTTCCCTAAATTTAAATAATCCTGGTACAGTAGCTTTAAATATTACTGCAGGTCTTGCCAACATTTTCAAAGCTTCAAGGCAATAAAACCTAGGCTGTATTGAGAAGTTACTGTCCCCTTTCATTTAGTCTGCCATTTTACCAGAGATTACAATGCCCTTGGCAGAGACAGAGCACATAATCAGTCTGTTTCTCAGCTGCCAAAGTTCACTGTCTGACTACTTGCTTTTTCCTACTATTTAATAAATAAACAGCAATAGTAGCATCCCACTTAACTGCTTCGTGTAGGTTTCCCAGGCCTACAAATCATTTTGCAAGTCACTGGCTACTTACGTTTGAATGGCATCAAGCCCTGCCATCTTCATCTTCAACAGGCGGTCTTTCCAGTAATACCGGGGAATCCGTGAGTAGTGAATGCTACCTGAGATGTAACGGAAAGGTCTCCCATCCTTGACAAAGCAGTTGCAGTCATAATCAATCCCAAAACTTCTCTGGGGTATATTCTGCATACAAAAAAATATTACAAAATATAAGCTGCTTCTGCCATGAAAGACATGGCGAATGGTCTATAACAACAACTCTGGGATGTCCAGAATAGAAGGTACAACAGGGTTAAAATAACTCGTGTTGCATGGCTCTCCACTTTAAGTAGCCTAGTGAGCCTAATAGACTTTGATCTACACACAACATTTGCCACCAAAGCAGCAAGGACAGGATTCAGTACTACAACAAAATATGCCACGCGCATTCCCAGCTTTTAGCAAGTGAGTATATAGTAGTCTCTTTCTACACTGATACATTTTGCAGTTACTTACACCGGCACAAATGATGCTGAACTAAACAGGACAGACTTACAGATTTGGTTAATGCCAATACTTGGCGCCCAGTATTTCAACCCACTGAACTTATGGGAAACACAACCTTGTTTCCTACTTAATGTCACACTGAAGTCTAGAAGCACTAGCCAGCCAGGTGCTTCCAAGGAACAAATACCATACTCTAAATGCACCAGGGCACTGTTATGTGTAGGGTTTGAAAGCTTAGTTTCTAATAAGTAAAGGATTATTTGATAAATCGGTCTGGGAAATCGCATGTTTATGAAAGTCATTAAAGATTAGCTACTTCTGGAGATGCAGAGGAAATGGTAAGGAAAAGAACATTTACTAAGGTATCTGGCCAAAATATATGTGAATCACCGCTAGACAGGGTATATCATCTATGAAGATAAGAGTATAATCCAAAACACAAGGAATACCTAGTACTGCCTTCAATACTTTTCCAGCTAAGCATGCCCAAAACATGTACAACTAGTGAATTTAAAAGAAGCAAGAATAATAGGAATAAGAATCTGCACTTCCTACCCATAAGGAAAATACCTTAATCCCAGGAACATGGGATCACTCCTCAAATGAGCCTATAATTTTTAGTAAGATTCAAACTACTATGACCAACAGCAATAATTCTTTTGCATCAAGTAACTTGCTAAAAACAAGGAAAAACAGAAAACTATTTTAATTGCCTGGTCCTATGCCTTTAAAGAGCCTTTAAGGTTTTCATTAAAAAAAAAAAACTCACATCTTCCATCTCTCTCTCATATTTTTGTCATCCCTATGATCAGCATTAATTTTGTCCTCCACAAACTACTGTAGACAGTTGGTTAAGACTGGCTTCCTGTTCTGTGACTTTGCATTTTATTAGATTCAATACTGAGCACATTTAAAAAAAAAAAAAAAAAAAAGATCCTTTCAGGAAGAATTTCTGAAGTAAAATCCTAACTCAGCAATGGTCAGTTAGTTATAAACATCTATCAGAAAACAAGCCAGAAGTCAACCGAAAGAAGAAACAAAACAAAACCACCACACGATCAGTCAATGTTATACTGGTCCAAGTGAAACAAACCAAAAGCTGTTGAAAGGCACTGGCCTGTTTTACCCTGGAAAAGAGGGGCCCTGCCTTGGCTCATGGTGAGAGCGGAGCTTAGCAATTAGGAATTTGATTCGGTGCTGAAGGTGGAAAGGAAACGGAGAGGCAGGCCACCATACAGCCCCTGGTGGCCCCACTACACCAGAGGGAAGCATCCACCACCTGGGGAACTCTGCCCACAGGTGGGTAGGGACCAACAGGCAACACAGCTGTGCAGAACCTCCCCCATGAAGCCACTTCTTCCAGTTAACTGGTAAGTAATTCAGTCACAGTAGTGTGTACAACTACAGAAAGAGTAAAGAGAAAGGAATGGAAAGGGTGAAATACAGCAGCCATATATAACCATAAAGCTCCAAGTACTGAAACTTCTGGCCAACACCACTACCCCCAACTAAGAGCATGCTCTTAGTGCAACACAGCAGCAGAAGGAGGCAGTGCGCTGTAAGGCTGCATCATGGGCCAAAAGAAAAAGAGCACAAAGTGCTCTTTGGATAGAGTACAAACTACACTCCCCAGAAAACTAGAGAAAAAAATTACTCAGTAAACATGCCTATCCCTAGACTATCAGTAAAAGGAGCAACTGAGTGAGGTAACACTGTACAAACATTTGAAGATTACAAACTCCAAGGAGAAGGAAGACTGCAGTGAGTTATGACTGTGATATAAGCAATGTCTCAACAGAAAACCTGAAATCAAGTTGTGGAATGTGTCTTATGTGTGCGTAACAGTCTAAAATACTCTGCCAACACCAAACAAGTGCAACTGTTTGTCTGGTGGCCATATAAAAACAGATGTGAAAAGATACTGCCCTGAGCCAACAGTGAAACAAGAACTGTAAGACTGAAGAGACTGCAAAGTATCTGCATAGCAGAAGCCTTTTAAGCCCCAGTTGCACAAACACAGACACATTCTTAACACTGCTTTACAAAAATAGTCCACAGAAATTGAAATAACTCTCCACTAAACAAAAGTATGCACGTAGCTGGTGTCCATAAAATCGTGGCCTTAGAGAGCTAAGAAATACAAACAAGATACCACCAAATGCTCTGGGACAAAAGTTACTCCAAAGTGGGGGTTCTCCCTGGGAAATTACATTGTTGTAATAATTCCAGCCTGTTAAACCTCAACTAAATTATGACTGCAAAAAATGCACAGATATGTACTGGTCTGCTGACCTTCCTTTCAATTTAGACCATAGTGACATTTTGCAGATTTTTAATTTACAGCCTACATCTTGATTCTGGGGGATATTGCACTAGGATGGGAATGTTCTGTGTATATCCCATAAGGAAACCATTCACCCTTATGAACAGCAAGCAGCAGATGTTTTACATTCTTCTGACATTTGCTACTCTAGGGCACTGTGGAAAGTCCTGGCATTGATGCAGAGTTGATGCTTCAGAACTATTCTGAGAAATGAAACCCAGGAACCAGGTGCAGCAACACAATTCTACAATAATACTATTAAAAAAAAAAAAAGAAAGATAAAAGAGGGAGGGACCAGGAGAGACCACCATGTTTGCAATCTATTTTGGCATTTCTTGACTTCATATAGTGGTTTTAATTTTATCTTGCAGATATAACTATTAAAAGCTTAGGAAATAAAAAAAAAGAAAGTCCAAATAAATTGCTGCTGTTCCCCTCTCTAACTCCCTCACTCAGACTAACCGCATCAGAGGCCTATGGAAGAGCCACTTGCTTTGTTTATGGCAGACAGCTGCTGAGAGGTGCTGAACAATGACTCAGTTGTTTACATAGCCCCACTCTGAGGACAGACATCTCTGGCAGAGAAACAAGAACTTCTTCAAACAGGAAGGGGAAGGTATCAGTTATGAAAGTGATCATCACTGAGCCGGTTAACACTTAAGGACAATGCTTTTAAGGCTGCAAACATAACTGTAAATCACCTTCCTTGTACATAAACCTCATCATAAAGTATTTAAAAACAAACAAAAAAAACCCCCCCACACAGATTCACCTCATTCACTGCCTGTAGTGAACAGACCTCCATTACTGTCAGTGCATGACTCTTCCCATTATTTATGGTGTGCAGTCTCAAAACAGTTCTCATCACAAATTTATGCCTGCATCTGTCAATATTGTATATTCATGGTTGTGAATATACTGCAGGAATGAACTCTCTGCATCCCTCTAGAAGATGAGGTAGTGGGCCTACTAACTTGGTAAACAGATTTAACAGGTGCAACTTAACTGCACACTGCTTAGGCTGCCAGCTCATTCATACTATTTCAAACTGATGCCCAGTTGGAAATTCAAGCCCTGGCATATATTGGTATAATGTCGCACCCATACGTTCAGAGCCTACTCACATGGAAAAGCGTTGTCTGAGGAATGTCCTTTCTTAAATCAAGTTAAGTGCTTGTTTTTGCAACCTCAATGCCCTGAATGGTGTCTAATGTATATTTTTTTCTACTTAGAAAACACTCTTCATACAGTTTCAGCACATAAAACTGTATTAACCATTTAACAGTGGCTAGAATCTCTTGTTCTCCAAATATACAGGAAGGTTTTGGGTTTTTTTTTTTCCTATTTGGAACTGAGATAAATCAATGAGCCCTTCCACCCATGAAGATTTGTAGCATCTCTTATATAGATCATTCAAAAACAGAACTCCCTTTTTCAAAGCTCTTCCTCCACCCAAAAGCTGTATCAAAAGTATCAAAATCAAGAAACACAAACCACTCATGTGTTTTCTGCTCCTTCCCAGAGACTCCTTAAGCATCCTTTCTCTGCCCTGGCAGTGGTTCCTCTTCTCTGCCCCATATCCTCATCCTTTAGCTTGCATTTCTTCCCAATAGTAGGCACTGCGCAAATTTAATAGTGGCCTTACCTTTCTCATTTTCCTCCATGCCTCACTTACGACTGAGGGTTTAAGATTATCTAAAACTAGCCAGACTTATGGCAGGTAGCTTTTTGTTGATAAATAGAGTTTGTATATTTAAAATGTTCTGTATGAACTCCTACAATAGATACTGTTACAAAATAAAAGATCATTAGAGGCATCTTTCTTGACAAGTGAATAAAGTTTTATTAAATCCCAATTTTAAAAGCATTTGTTATACCACAATTAACACATTTTCAAATCCATTCTCCACTGATCATATACTGTAATAAATGTAACTTTCACAAGTGATTATTCTATTTTGATATTATTCAGACAGTGCTTAGCACCCCCCAAAATGAACTGGCCTTGTGGTAGGAAGAAATATATATTCTTTTGGTTAAGTTCTCCAGAGCATACACATTCCACACAAAAAAACTGAAAAATTACAAAATAAGCAGCACAGCAAATTCTTTCATCTGGAATACTGAACACAGGTCTAAATCATACACATCCGAGTCAAACTGGAACAAGTACAGAAAAAGACTTCAAAAGACAATTAGGGATTGCTGTCTTAGATTTCAGAAAAGATTAATTTCCCCTTACTATCAAAAGAAAGGTTGATATAGCATATTTTCCCATTTATACTTACAAAAAAAAGGCTTTGAAATAATGTTTTGGCACAAAAAGAAAACATTTTAAGTGGTAACTAATCATCGAGCAAGCTAGCTTTTGGGGGAGCTAAAACAACAACAACATATTACACTGGGAGAAGTCAATAAACTTAAGAAATGATTACATGACCACCTCTGCTCCTGAGAGCTTACACAAAGAGCTTCAAAGAAGAACACGCACACACAAAGCAATGCAGAGGTCACCTGTGCATTTGTGAGGGCAGGGGGAGGACCACTTCTTGCTAGGCTTTTGCACACATTTGAACAGAACGAGGAGAGAAAAATGAAAGGAGGGAATGGAAATCATACTAGCAGCTCATCAGGAAATTAAGACTATCTACAGCTGGTCCCAATAAAAGCCTCCTGATTAAAAAAAAAAAAAAAAAAAAAACAAACCTAGCTGAACAACTGGGGTTATTACTGTGATAAGCAGGCTACATGTAACAAATGCAAAATACCTTCCTGGACTACTGGCCTAGAGGGAACACTCTGCTCTACTAAATCTGGAACACAGCTTTTAATAGCAGGCATTTTGATAAGAAAAAGAGAGGCCACAGGATATCAAACCTCTCCCTCCATCAGCCCATTTGACATCCTTAAGTCACTGATGGTAAAAGCAGCCAAAAGCACTCCCCACAAAGACAAGGAGCAGTGTTAAATACACGTGGAAACTGTAGGGTAGTCAAGCAGATATTCTTGCAAAAGCATAAAAACAGTTTACAAAATTATAAATACTGTGAAACAGAAATAATTTAGTCCAGCAAGTAAACAGCCTGGCTGCTCAAATGTTAAATTTTCAGACTAAAAGGCTGACTTCCCCAGCTTTTTGACCAGTCTTCCAAAGAACATACTATATTTGCTAGTATGCTTTTCTCAATATTCCTCTGAGCAAAAATGAAATGTTCTTACACAGCAGCAGGATACAAAAATAGTTTAGTGGGTAGAAATTCAGGCTTGCAGGGCTGAAGGCAGTGGATGAAATGAAACTTCAGAATTTCACTTACCGGAAAAACAGACCTTCATAAAGCCTATGGTGGTACCCCCCCCACCCCCAGCAAAATGACAAGAGCAGCTGAACAATAGAAGAGAAGTATCTGGTTCAGAGTCACACCAGAAGGCAGGAGAAGACTGAACACCCCAGCTTTGGTCTTGCTGTGCTCGGGCTCCTGGATAAGCACTAAACTCTCGCCCCATGCCACTCAGCTCCACTTGAGAGGAACGCCGGTACCAGGGGGCAGGAGGGCAGAGCGCAAGCCCCTGCGGCTGCAGCTGCATGCCCCAGGGACAGAGGCAGGGGCAGGACTTCCAGGCTTGTGTTGTCTGTGACATTTCATATTGCTATGTTGAGGTGGGAGGGAGGAGGAAGTAAAGCAAACTATTTCATCATCCTGGATAACACCTGCTCATTAATTTGCATTCTGGTTCTCTAACAAGAACATAAAGCTAGGAAAGCAAGAAAGTTTTTATTTATTTATTTTTTTTTTTAAGTCTATCAAATTTCCCAGATCTATATTAATTTATGTTAGACTCTTCTAGGAAAGTCAGAGAAATTCCCCATTCCTCATTATCCTGTAATAGTTGTTCTGTTGCGTGTATATCACAGAACCTGGATGTCGATATGCAAATACTATTAAGGAAAGTTACCTTCTGCGAAGCTTAGTTTTCTTAAAAAGGACACCAATTACTTGAAATATAAAAACCTTAAAAGAAATTCAAAGTTTCAAGTATTAACATATTGAACATCATTTGCATCATTTTCCAGTGGTCTCCTTACTCTTCTAAGAGAAAAGTCACAGAAAAGAGAAATTAAGCATAAACAAAAAAAATACAGAATAGGGAGAAAAGAGGCTCTATATTTCACCTTTGGATTCTCTGCTTTGCAACAAAGAGGTACTGAACGCTCAGACAGCAATAGAATTTCTGTTAATTAAGGCTTTGTTCTTCATATGCTTTTATTAGGGCAAATGTCATTGCATAATTACTAGGTGCCCAATTATTCTGGGGGAATGGCCTGAAGAAAGACAGCTACTTCCGCCCTTTAACACCAGTCTCCCCAGGTTTTTGGCTGGAAAAAAACCAAATCTCAAGAACTGTGGCACACAGCTACCTGGTACCTTATTTTATTGGTAAGCCACTCAGACTGGAAGCCCCACTGCATGCTACAGATAGTGGAACAGATGGTCTAAGGATACCTGCCTCAGTCAAAAAAATATGTTCTCTCCCACTAACACTTTTAGCATAAGGCTTCTAGAGTTTACATACTCCACAGGCACTCTAGTGCCCTCCACAAAACATGCATGTGTAATTTCAACACAAGAAGTCAGAACTTCACCTGTCTGACATCTAGTAAGGGGCAGCTGCCTAACACATAAGGTAAATGGTAGAATATGAACTAGCCACAAGACACAGATATTACTAAACATGCACAGTACAGACATTATCTCCATGACATCAGTGTTATCTTTAAATGCAGAACCTCAATAGTAATTAACTCAAAGAATTAATTTCTTCAGCATTTCAACATTCCCCTGATTTGTTGAATAGGCCTAATAAAGTTAGTATTTTCTCCTCAAACTTAACAGAAGCTGCTGGATGCGTCCACCCTAACGCATCTTCTCCGACTTCCCTGAAAAAGGATTTGCTTCCAGAGCAAAAGAGCCAATATACTGACCAACAAAGATGGCAGAAGTCTGTCAACTGGGAGACTCCTCAAGGAGAACGCAGAATTATCTCTGTTATTTCAGCTCTGCTGCCCAACCTCATGGGTATTCCAAAGTACATCGTCCCTGGGCTGACATACACAAAGGTGTTCTGCCCGACTTTGTACAAGCCAACAAAGAAGGGATTCAGAAAATAAGCCCCAGCATTCAGCGGGAACATCTGCCCTCCATGAGTATGGCCAGAGAGGATTAAATTTATGTCTGGTCTCTCTTGAAGGGCCCACTTTGCAGCAACTGGCTGATGAGCTAACAGCACTATTGCACGCTCACTGTTACAATCACTGAGAGCTTTTTTCAAATCCATGCCATGCCCTGAGTAGCGTAATACATCTGCCTCAATATCATCAACACCAGCGAGGCAGAACCAGTCATCAGTACTCTTTGGTGAAACGATCTTCACGTTCTCATTGTGGAGTGGCTGAATGTTAAATGATTTCAACAGTTCAAACCAGTTTCCAACATCTGATGTGTAGTACTCATGGTTTCCTGTGACAAAGTAAGTCCCTAAAGGGGAATTAAGTTCTCTAAGAGGCTCAACAGCAGGTCGTATGATATCTGCCTCAGAGTCAGTCAGATCCCCAACAATCACTGTGATATCCGGTTTCAAAGCCTTAACCATTCTCACAATCATGGCAAGCTTGGTCTTCCCAACTGTAGGCCCAAGATGGATATCCGAAAGCAATACCACTTTCAGATTATTCATTGTTGATGGCAGCTTGTGAACAGGAACCTCCACTGAATTCACAGTTGGAGGCTGGGAAGCATTTAACAGCCCAACAATAGTCAGCACAAATGTCAGCATGACTGCCAAAACTGGCTTCATCGCTGTTCTGCTATTCTTATTGCCACTGCCTGCCTTAGCACCTCTCTCAGCCAAGAACTTATAAGCCTGCTCTACAGACCCTAGGGCAAAGAGAAAGAAGATAAGAATGATATAGGCCCCTAGGCAAGTGTAGGCAGCTAAAGAAAAGAAATAGGGCTCTTCTGCAACAAGAAACAGCAATGTAAAGAAACTTGAATGTGCCAAAGCTAGAAACATCAACACAGCTATTCTCCATGGCATGAAACAGAAAGAGCTAGCAGCTGACGACCTGGAGAACATGGTGACTGTGCTTCTCCATACATGACGAGATCCTATCAACATGAGTGCATTAACAAATAGTGCCATCTGCAACCTGAGAAGCCAACGTCGTGTCTTGAGCTCCAGTTGTTCTGCCAGGTAGCTCCGCGATAGCATCATGAAGAAAAAAAACACTCCTGCAGCCACTGCAGCCTTTGCTTCGAGGGACAGTTGCTTGAAGGAGATCATCTTTGCTTCCTGACAGTTCCCTTCTGTTCTGTTGGAGTCTCCAGTAGGCAATAATGTGGTTATGAAGGGATGCCTTGGGTCAACAAAGCCTGCAACCAGGAACCAGTATCAGCCTTTTTAAAATATTACATACACCCCTTCTTCCCAGACTACAACCAAAGAACTATTACTGTGCACAATCCACCCAGAAAACTGGGTCAGGCAGAATCACCATCATACAAACAGGCAGGAGATGTACTGATGCAGAGTGAATCAGATACCTGAAAACACTAGATTCTGACAGCCCAGTTCTAAGCTTTCTGTCTGCCTCCTTCAAGGACCCCCCTACCCTTTTTTTAAATTGTTTTTTAAATGAGAGTACCTCATTAATACTTCCTTATAGTAGCTGGCACTAGATCACAACAATAACACAATGACTACTGGAAACAATAATTAGAGCATTTGAAAACCCTGTACATGTTCTGTGACCAAGTTGCTTCTCCTGTTAATCCAGTATATGTGCTTCCTGTTCTTCTTCTCAAGCAGTTGGCTCCATCTCAAAAGCAGATATCACTGTATGTCGTCCTTACTGAGCACAGGCGGCTTCACTAACACATACTACAGCAGCAGTGAAATCCCCACTAGAGTGACTACCAGATACAACGCTAGCCCCAGAAACTGCAGATGATGTATGATGAGATATCCTTGTCTTTAGTTGTGAGCAAGAATTACCCAAAGTTCTTGAAATTGGTCAGAACAATGAAACCTACATTGTGTTTTGCTGCTTACCTCTGCCATGCGTATGGTTACTAAGACTTGACACCTACTTCAGCATATCCTGGCCTAGCAGGATTCAGTTAAATTGAAAAGGGATTAAAACATCGTGTATTGTGCCTCTTTAGATGGAAAGGGAGCACTAAAAAGTAATGCATGCCTACTCCCAGATTAAAAGTAAATAAATAAGCATCAGTGATGCTTGAATTAAACTGGAATTCTCATTTTGCTTTGTATTTCGCTCTCGGTACACAGTGTTTCTACTCTGGTACAGTCTGGGTATTTTTATTGAAAATAAACCCGACTATTTTATTTTAATCAAAGAAGAAAAAGCATGGATGGTCTTTCATTACCTACAATATTGGTCAAGTTTGTCGGAGAAGATGTAACTACCTTAGTTCAAGCCACACAGCAGCATGTAGTTACTTTCAAAACATTCCTCTCTCACGATCCATACTTAACTAGAGAAAAATCCAGCAATCATTACAGCCCAAAATACTGCAGAACTAGGACAAGAAAGCAGTCCTGTAAGGTTGTGCACTGAACTTGCACTTCGAAGTCTAGCATTCTGGCCAACTTGGCTTTCTAATCTCTAGCACGCACCTTCCCAAGCCACTTTAACAGAACATAAAACACCACACTGAAGACAGTTCCCTGCTATATTTTTACGGGGAAAGTCAGCTAAGCTGAGACCCCCAGCCACGGGGGGAGGGGAGGGGGGCGGGAGGGCAGAGCAGCCTGCACCATGCTTCGGGCCCCCTGCACCTCTTTTGGCAGCCGCACCTGGCAATTTCCACCTAGGCACAGTGGAAGAGCCAGACAGCTGCACCCCAAATCACAACACCCCTGAATCAGAAATCACTAAGGAATCAGTAATGAATCAGAGCTAATCGTTATTTTAAAAAAAAAACAAAACCAAAAAAAGGCAGCGCAGTCAGCGTCCTTCCTCCTCCGGGGGCGGTGAAGCCCGGGACGAGGCCCGCAGAGGCGGCGCCCCCCCGGCGCCCCTCAGAGCTCGGCGCCGCTCCCAACGGCCGCCCCGCCTCCCCCACCCCACCCCCACCCGCCGCTCCCGACCGCCGGCCAAGGGGCCGCGGGGGGAGGCGCGAGCCGCACAGCGGCGTCCCCGGGGCCCGCCGCGGAGCCGGGGCGCTGGGCGGGCGGCGAGGGCACTCACCGCGGCCCGCAGGAGCGCCGCCACGCCGGCCAGCGGCAGCAGCAGCCGCAGCATGACGGCCGGCAGCGGGAAAGCAGGAAGCAGCGGCGGACAAGGCGCTCCTCGGCCCGCCGTCCCGTGAGGCGGCGGCGGCGTCAGCTGACTGCCCCGCCGGGGCTGCTCCGCCCCGTGCCGCCGCCTGACCGCCCCGGCCGGCGCGGCGCCTCCTCGACCCCCGCAGCCCCTCCCGGGCGCCCGGGGCAGAGCACAGGGGAAAGCGAGGCGGCAGGCAGCTGCTCACGGCGCTGCGCAGCGTGCTGCAGCTGGACGGGGGACCAGCACAGACAGGGGAGCAAATGCATTAGCGGGCAGGTTTCCCCCTGCCCAGCATTTGGAAGGAGTGCGCAACAACCTGAACGAGGGAGGGGAAAAGAAAAGAAAAGAAAGAAAAGGAACGAAACAAGAAGTGTAAAGCAGCCGCCCCCCCCTCCGAAAGGGAAGGAGGAGGGGGAGAGAAAAGTGCCTACAGCACCCGGTATTCCCGGGACGGTCTCCCATCCCAGTACTAACCGAGCCTCAACCTGCTTAGCTTCCGAGATCTGACGGGATCGGGCGCTTTCGGGCTGGGTCGGCCGTAGGCACTACCGGGCCTCTTTGGGCTCCCTTTAAACACCACGCTAGCGCTCCCTGCTGACCAAACCACAGCTACAGCTGCCCTGCCCTGCCCTGCCCTGCCCTGCGGGACAACACCCTCCCCCTCCCCCAGGACTTTCCCCCGCGTCCCCGCTACACACACCTCGCACACCTTACAAAGACCACTTTAACACCCTTGCACAACATGGGCACTCTCCTTCACCACCAAGACAACAAACATGCACTCAACAACTTCCGCCCTCCACATTACTTCACACCCTCGCACCCCCTCCCACAACGCACAACCCTCCTCACTCCCCTCCAGCACTCACACCATTGCCAAGCTCAGCACCCTGCCTCATCCTGCTCACGCCTCCCAGCACCTCTCGCCACACCAAAACGCTCCAGCATCACGCTCCCCAGAGGGCCAGAAGCAAGTTGGCCTGCTGCCTTGCTGGGGCACAGGGGCCCTGCTGCCTCCTCGCACCTCCACCTTTCCCAGGCCAACCAGGTGCAAAAGGAGGCCCTCCGTTTGCAGGAATTTAACAGCTAATTTAAAGGAACATAAAACACCACGGTGAAGACAGTTCCCTGCTATATTTTTAAGGGGTAAGTCAGGATTTTGCAAGACTCTACCTCTCACTGATTGGTCAGGGAGCTATAGGTTGACAGAGAAAGTCTCAGCTCCTCAAGCCTGCTTAGCTGTTACAACGCCATTCTTACAAAAAAAGAAAAAAAAAGGTACTATTTTACATACTTGCTTTTACAGACAATACATAAAGCTAGGAAGATAAGAACACAAGAAATGCCCTACTGGGTCAGGTCCACGGGTTCGCTAGACACTGGGTCATATTCCGTCTCAAGAGCAGCAACAGGAAGCGTTATTTAAGGAAACCATATGACCCTGGCCACCCTCTCTGGTCCACATAGCCCTGCAGTAGCCAGAGCTGTTACACTGGGCACGTTAGAGGGCACACCCCTGCCTAGTACTTCTAGTACGTTAATTATGAACCTGGCATCCATTAATTTCTCTAATCCTTTTCTGAACCTGTTGATACGGTCTGCTTCTACAGCCTCCTGCAGCAACAAATTCCAGAAATTCACTATTTGCTTTATAACTTTATCCATTTTTAACTCATCCAACAGTTTCACCAAGTGCTCCCATTCTAATACTTCTAAATTCGGTATCAGCTTTCCACTGGTCTTACCCACCACCTCAGTCATAACCCTACCTCTCTCCAACGTCACAAGTGTCTCTCCCGGACCTGTGCTACTTTTTGCATTGCTTTAACCATCTTTGTGTTACTCCATCAGAAACGTGCATCAAAATAACGGTTTGCTTCAAACTCAAAGCCCAAGCGCCAAAGCAGGGCTCCCACGGCATTTGTAAAGATTAAGGATTTCCCTAGGCCTTTGGCTAGACGCCGGCACACGAACCAAAAAGCAACAGTACAGCCGATGCTAAAACCTGGCAGAAGGGGAAGAGCGTAACTCCCTCCTCCCATGCACGCACCACAGACACAGTACGTTTCCCGGGTGATCACCTAACGGAGCGCAGGTATCAGGTACCTGCGGCTCTGCTTCCCTCCCCCCGCCGCAAGGGTTGCTTAGCTGGGCCCGATAACACAATGTTTTGAGAAACAAAGTCTAAATGGTGGCAGGAGTACACCTAGCAGAACCGTTGCAGCCGGCACGTCAGGGTAGCAGAGCTATCCAAAAAAGCAGCGACCAAGGTAATCAGTCACCTCCAGGAGCAAGGAAGCACAACACCTCTCCTTGCTGGGAGCGCCTTCCGCTTACGCGCTTCCTGCCCCAAAATGAAAGTCAGCTAAGCTGAGACCCCCAGCCACGGGGGGAGGGGAGGGGGGCGGGAGGGCAGAGCAGCCTGCACCATGCTTCGGGCCCCCTGCACCTCTTTTGGCAGCCGCACCTGGCAATTTCCACCTAGGCACAGTGGAAGAGCCAGACAGCTGCACCCCAAATCACAACACCCCTGAATCAGAAATCACTAAGGAATCAGTAATGAATCAGAGCTAATCGTTATTTAAAAAAAAAAACAAAACCAAAAAAAGGCAGCGCAGTCAGCGTCCTTCCTCCTCCGGGGGCGGTGAAGCCCGGGACGAGGCCCGCAGAGGCGGCGCCCCCCCGGCGCCCCTCAGAGCTCGGCGCCGCTCCCAACGGCCGCCCCGCCTCCCCCACCCCACCCCCACCCGCCGCTCCCGACCGCCGGCCAAGGGGCCGCGGGGGGAGGCGCGAGCCGCACAGCGGCGTCCCCGGGGCCCGCCGCGGAGCCGGGGCGCTGGGCGGGCGGCGAGGGCACTCACCGCGGCCCGCAGGAGCGCCGCCACGCCGGCCAGCGGCAGCAGCAGCCGCAGCATGACGGCCGGCAGCGGGAAAGCAGGAAGCAGCGGCGGACAAGGCGCTCCTCGGCCCGCCGTCCCGTGAGGCGGCGGCGGCGTCAGCTGACTGCCCCGCCGGGGCTGCTCCGCCCCGTGCCGCCGCCTGACCGCCCCGGCCGGCGCGGCGCCTCCTCGACCCCCGCAGCCCCTCCCGGGCGCCCGGGGCAGAGCACAGGGGAAAGCGAGGCGGCAGGCAGCTGCTCACGGCGCTGCGCAGCGTGCTGCAGCTGGACGGGGGACCAGCACAGACAGGGGAGCAAATGCATTAGCGGGCAGGTTTCCCCCTGCCCAGCATTTGGAAGGAGTGCGCAACAACCTGAACGAGGGAGGGGAAAAGAAAAGAAAAGAAAAGAAAAGGAACAAAACAAGAAGTGTAAAGCAGCCGCCCCCCCTCCGAAAGGGAAGGAGGAGGGGGAGAGAAAAGTGCCTACAGCACCCGGTATTCCCGGGACGGTCTCCCATCCCAGTACTAACCGAGCCTCAACCTGCTTAGCTTCCGAGATCTGACGGGATCGGGCGCTTTCGGGCTGGGTCGGCCGTAGGCACTACCGGGCCTCTTTGGGCTCCCTTTAAACACCACGCTAGCGCTCCCTGCTGACCAAACCACAGCTACAGCTGCCCTGCCCTGCCCTGCCCTGCGGGACAACACCCTCCCCCTCCCCCAGGACTTTCCCCCGCGTCCCCGCTACACACACCTCGCACACCTTACAAAGACCACTTTAACACCCTTGCACAACATGGGCACTCTCCTTCACCACCAAGACAACAAACATGCACTCAACAACTTCCGCCCTCCACATTACTTCACACCCTCGCACCCCCTCCCACAACGCACAACCCTCCTCACTCCCCTCCAGCACTCACACCATTGCCAAGCTCAGCACCCTGCCTCATCCTGCTCACGCCTCCCAGCACCTCTCGCCACACCAAAACGCTCCAGCATCACGCTCCCCAGAGGGCCAGAAGCAAGTTGGCCTGCTGCCTTGCTGGGGCACAGGGGCCCTGCTGCCTCCTCGCACCTCCACCTTTCCCAGGCCAACCAGGTGCAAAAGGAGGCCCTCCGTTTGCAGGAATTTAACAGCTAATTTAAAGGAACATAAAACACCACGGTGAAGACAGTTCCCTGCTATATTTTTAAGGGGTAAGTCAGGATTTTGCAAGACTCTACCTCTCACTGATTGGTCAGGGAGCTATAGGTTGACAGAGAAAGTCTCAGCTCCTCAAGCCTGCTTAGCTGTTACAACGCCATTCTTACAAAAAAAGAAAAAAAAAAAGGTACTATTTTACATACTTGCTTTTACAGACAATACATAAAGCTAGGAAGATAAGAACACAAGAAATGCCCTACTGGGTCAGGTCCACGGGTTCGCTAGACACTGGGTCATATTCCGTCTCAAGAGCAGCAACAGGAAGCGTTATTTAAGGAAACCATATGACCCTGGCCACCCTCTCTGGTCCACATAGCCCTGCAGTAGCCAGAGCTGTTACACTGGGCACGTTAGAGGGCACACCCCTGCCTAGTACTTCTAGTACGTTAGTTATGAACCTGGCGTCCATTAATTTCTCTAATCCTTTTCTGAACCTGTTGATACGGTCTGCTTCTACAGCCTCCTGCAGCAACAAATTCCAGAAATTCACTATTTGCTTTATAACTTTATCCATTTTTAACTCATCCAACAGTTTCACCAAGTGCTCCCATTCTAATACTTCTAAATTCGGTATCAGCTTTCCACTGGTCTTACCCACCACCTCAGTCATAACCCTACCTCTCTCCAACGTCACAAGTGTCTCTCCCGGACCTGTGCTACTTTTTGCATTGCTTTAACCATCTTTGTGTTACTCCATCAGAAACGTGCATCAAAATAACGGTTTGCTTCAAACTCAAAGCCCAAGCGCCAAAGCAGGGCTCCCACGGCATTTGTAAAGATTAAGGATTTCCCTAGGCCTTTGGCTAGACGCCGGCACACGAACCAAAAAGCAACAGTACAGCCGATGCTAAAACCTGGCAGAAGGGGAAGAGCGTAACTCCCTCCTCCCATGCACGCACCACAGACACAGTACGTTTCCCGGGTGATCACCTAACGGAGCGCAGGTATCAGGTACCTGCGGCTCTGCTTCCCTCCCCCCGCCGCAAGGGTTGCTTAGCTGGGCCCGATAACACAATGTTTTGAGAAACAAAGTCTAAATGGTGGCAGGAGTACACCTAGCAGAACCGTTGCAGCCGGCACGTCAGGGTAGCAGAGCTATCCAAAAAAGCAGCGACCAAGGTAATCAGTCACCTCCAGGAGCAAGGAAGCACAACACCTCTCCTTGCTGGGAGCGCCTTCCGCTTACGCGCTTCCTGCCCCAAAATGAAAGTCAGCTAAGCTGAGACCCCCAGCCACGGGGGGAGGGGAGGGGGGCGGGAGGGCAGAGCAGCCTGCACCATGCTTCGGGCCCCCTGCACCTCTTTTGGCAGCCGCACCTGGCAATTTCCACCTAGGCACAGTGGAAGAGCCAGACAGCTGCACCCCAAATCACAACACCCCTGAATCAGAAATCACTAAGGAATCAGTAATGAATCAGAGCTAATCGTTATTTAAAAAAAAAAACAAAACCAAAAAAAGGCAGCGCAGTCAGCGTCCTTCCTCCTCCGGGGGCGGTGAAGCCCGGGACGAGGCCCGCAGAGGCGGCGCCCCCCCGGCGCCCCTCAGAGCTCGGCGCCGCTCCCAACGGCCGCCCCGCCTCCCCCACCCCACCCCCACCCGCCGCTCCCGACCGCCGGCCAAGGGGCCGCGGGGGGAGGCGCGAGCCGCACAGCGGCGTCCCCGGGGCCCGCCGCGGAGCCGGGGCGCTGGGCGGGCGGCGAGGGCACTCACCGCGGCCCGCAGGAGCGCCGCCACGCCGGCCAGCGGCAGCAGCAGCCGCAGCATGACGGCCGGCAGCGGGAAAGCAGGAAGCAGCGGCGGACAAGGCGCTCCTCGGCCCGCCGTCCCGTGAGGCGGCGGCGGCGTCAGCTGACTGCCCCGCCGGGGCTGCTCCGCCCCGTGCCGCCGCCTGACCGCCCCGGCCGGCGCGGCGCCTCCTCGACCCCCGCAGCCCCTCCCGGGCGCCCGGGGCAGAGCACAGGGGAAAGCGAGGCGGCAGGCAGCTGCTCACGGCGCTGCGCAGCGTGCTGCAGCTGGACGGGGGACCAGCACAGACAGGGGAGCAAATGCATTAGCGGGCAGGTTTCCCCCTGCCCAGCATTTGGAAGGAGTGCGCAACAACCTGAACGAGGGAGGGGAAAAGAAAAGAAAAGAAAAGAAAAGGAACGAAACAAGAAGTGTAAAGCAGCCGCCCCCCCCTCCGAAAGGGAAGGAGGAGGGGGAGAGAAAAGTGCCTACAGCACCCGGTATTCCCGGGACGGTCTCCCATCCCAGTACTAACCGAGCCTCAACCTGCTTAGCTTCCGAGATCTGACGGGATCGGGCGCTTTCGGGCTGGGTCGGCCGTAGGCACTACCGGGCCTCTTTGGGCTCCCTTTAAACACCACGCTAGCGCTCCCTGCTGACCAAACCACAGCTACAGCTGCCCTGCCCTGCCCTGCCCTGCGGGACAACACCCTCCCCCTCCCCCAGGACTTTCCCCCGCGTCCCCGCTACACACACCTCGCACACCTTACAAAGACCACTTTAACACCCTTGCACAACATGGGCACTCTCCTTCACCACCAAGACAACAAACATGCACTCAACAACTTCCGCCCTCCACATTACTTCACACCCTCGCACCCCCTCCCACAACGCACAACCCTCCTCACTCCCCTCCAGCACTCACACCATTGCCAAGCTCAGCACCCTGCCTCATCCTGCTCACGCCTCCCAGCACCTCTCGCCACACCAAAACGCTCCAGCATCACGCTCCCCAGAGGGCCAGAAGCAAGTTGGCCTGCTGCCTTGCTGGGGCACAGGGGCCCTGCTGCCTCCTCGCACCTCCACCTTTCCCAGGCCAACCAGGTGCAAAAGGAGGCCCTCCGTTTGCAGGAATTTAACAGCTAATTTAAAGGAACATAAAACACCACGGTGAAGACAGTTCCCTGCTATATTTTTAAGGGGTAAGTCAGGATTTTGCAAGACTCTACCTCTCACTGATTGGTCAGGGAGCTATAGGTTGACAGAGAAAGTCTCAGCTCCTCAAGCCTGCTTAGCTGTTACAACGCCATTCTTACAAAAAAAGAAAAAAAAAAAAGGTACTATTTTACATACTTGCTTTTACAGACAATACATAAAGCTAGGAAGATAAGAACACAAGAAATGCCCTACTGGGTCAGGTCCACGGGTTCGCTAGACACTGGGTCATATTCCGTCTCAAGAGCAGCAACAGGAAGCGTTATTTAAGGAAACCATATGACCCTGGCCACCCTCTCTGGTCCACATAGCCCTGCAGTAGCCAGAGCTGTTACACTGGGCACGTTAGAGGGCACACCCCTGCCTAGTACTTCTAGTACGTTAGTTATGAACCTGGCGTCCATTAATTTCTCTAATCCTTTTCTGAACCTGTTGATACGGTCTGCTTCTACAGCCTCCTGCAGCAACAAATTCCAGAAATTCACTATTTGCTTTATAACTTTATCCATTTTTAACTCATCCAACAGTTTCACCAAGTGCTCCCATTCTAATACTTCTAAATTCGGTATCAGCTTTCCACTGGTCTTACCCACCACCTCAGTCATAACCCTACCTCTCTCCAACGTCACAAGTGTCTCTCCCGGACCTGTGCTACTTTTTGCATTGCTTTAACCATCTTTGTGTTACTCCATCAGAAACGTGCATCAAAATAACGGTTTGCTTCAAACTCAAAGCCCAAGCGCCAAAGCAGGGCTCCCACGGCATTTGTAAAGATTAAGGATTTCCCTAGGCCTTTGGCTAGACGCCGGCACACGAACCAAAAAGCAACAGTACAGCCGATGCTAAAACCTGGCAGAAGGGGAAGAGCGTAACTCCCTCCTCCCATGCACGCACCACAGACACAGTACGTTTCCCGGGTGATCACCTAACGGAGCGCAGGTATCAGGTACCTGCGGCTCTGCTTCCCTCCCCCCGCCGCAAGGGTTGCTTAGCTGGGCCCGATAACACAATGTTTTGAGAAACAAAGTCTAAATGGTGGCAGGAGTACACCTAGCAGAACCGTTGCAGCCGGCACGTCAGGGTAGCAGAGCTATCCAAAAAAGCAGCGACCAAGGTAATCAGTCACCTCCAGGAGCAAGGAAGCACAACACCTCTCCTTGCTGGGAGCGCCTTCCGCTTACGCGCTTCCTGCCCCAAAATGAAAGTCAGCTAAGCTGAGACCCCCAGCCACGGGGGGAGGGGAGGGGGGCGGGAGGGCAGAGCAGCCTGCACCATGCTTCGGGCCCCCTGCACCTCTTTTGGCAGCCGCACCTGGCAATTTCCACCTAGGCACAGTGGAAGAGCCAGACAGCTGCACCCCAAATCACAACACCCCTGAATCAGAAATCACTAAGGAATCAGTAATGAATCAGAGCTAATCGTTATTTAAAAAAAAAAACAAAACCAAAAAAAGGCAGCGCAGTCAGCGTCCTTCCTCCTCCGGGGGCGGTGAAGCCCGGGACGAGGCCCGCAGAGGCGGCGCCCCCCCGGCGCCCCTCAGAGCTCGGCGCCGCTCCCAACGGCCGCCCCGCCTCCCCCACCCCACCCCCACCCGCCGCTCCCGACCGCCGGCCAAGGGGCCGCGGGGGGAGGCGCGAGCCGCACAGCGGCGTCCCCGGGGCCCGCCGCGGAGCCGGGGCGCTGGGCGGGCGGCGAGGGCACTCACCGCGGCCCGCAGGAGCGCCGCCACGCCGGCCAGCGGCAGCAGCAGCCGCAGCATGACGGCCGGCAGCGGGAAAGCAGGAAGCAGCGGCGGACAAGGCGCTCCTCGGCCCGCCGTCCCGTGAGGCGGCGGCGGCGTCAGCTGACTGCCCCGCCGGGGCTGCTCCGCCCCGTGCCGCCGCCTGACCGCCCCGGCCGGCGCGGCGCCTCCTCGACCCCCGCAGCCCCTCCCGGGCGCCCGGGGCAGAGCACAGGGGAAAGCGAGGCGGCAGGCAGCTGCTCACGGCGCTGCGCAGCGTGCTGCAGCTGGACGGGGGACCAGCACAGACAGGGGAGCAAATGCATTAGCGGGCAGGTTTCCCCCTGCCCAGCATTTGGAAGGAGTGCGCAACAACCTGAACGAGGGAGGGGAAAAGAAAAGAAAAGAAAAGAAAAGGAACAAAACAAGAAGTGTAAAGCAGCCGCCCCCCCTCCGAAAGGGAAGGAGGAGGGGGAGAGAAAAGTGCCTACAGCACCCGGTATTCCCGGGACGGTCTCCCATCCCAGTACTAACCGAGCCTCAACCTGCTTAGCTTCCGAGATCTGACGGGATCGGGCGCTTTCGGGCTGGGTCGGCCGTAGGCACTACCGGGCCTCTTTGGGCTCCCTTTAAACACCACGCTAGCGCTCCCTGCTGACCAAACCACAGCTACAGCTGCCCTGCCCTGCCCTGCCCTGCCCTGCGGGACAACACCCTCCCCCTCCCCCAGGACTTTCCCCCGCGTCCCCGCTACACACACCTCGCACACCTTACAAAGACCACTTTAACACCCTTGCACAACATGGGCACTCTCCTTCACCACCAAGACAACAAACATGCACTCAACAACTTCCGCCCTCCACATTACTTCACACCCTCGCACCCCCTCCCACAACGCACAACCCTCCTCACTCCCCTCCAGCACTCACACCATTGCCAAGCTCAGCACCCTGCCTCATCCTGCTCACGCCTCCCAGCACCTCTCGCCACACCAAAACGCTCCAGCATCACGCTCCCCAGAGGGCCAGAAGCAAGTTGGCCTGCTGCCTTGCTGGGGCACAGGGGCCCTGCTGCCTCCTCGCACCTCCACCTTTCCCAGGCCAACCAGGTGCAAAAGGAGGCCCTCCGTTTGCAGGAATTTAACAGCTAATTTAAAGGAACATAAAACACCACGGTGAAGACAGTTCCCTGCTATATTTTTAAGGGGTAAGTCAGGATTTTGCAAGACTCTACCTCTCACTGATTGGTCAGGGAGCTATAGGTTGACAGAGAAAGTCTCAGCTCCTCAAGCCTGCTTAGCTGTTACAACGCCATTCTTACAAAAAAAGAAAAAAAAAAAGGTACTATTTTACATACTTGCTTTTACAGACAATACATAAAGCTAGGAAGATAAGAACACAAGAAATGCCCTACTGGGTCAGGTCCACGGGTTCGCTAGACACTGGGTCATATTCCGTCTCAAGAGCAGCAACAGGAAGCGTTATTTAAGGAAACCATATGACCCTGGCCACCCTCTCTGGTCCACATAGCCCTGCAGTAGCCAGAGCTGTTACACTGGGCACGTTAGAGGGCACACCCCTGCCTAGTACTTCTAGTACGTTAGTTATGAACCTGGCGTCCATTAATTTCTCTAATCCTTTTCTGAACCTGTTGATACGGTCTGCTTCTACAGCCTCCTGCAGCAACAAATTCCAGAAATTCACTATTTGCTTTATAACTTTATCCATTTTTAACTCATCCAACAGTTTCACCAAGTGCTCCCATTCTAATACTTCTAAATTCGGTATCAGCTTTCCACTGGTCTTACCCACCACCTCAGTCATAACCCTACCTCTCTCCAACGTCACAAGTGTCTCTCCCGGACCTGTGCTACTTTTTGCATTGCTTTAACCATCTTTGTGTTACTCCATCAGAAACGTGCATCAAAATAACGGTTTGCTTCAAACTCAAAGCCCAAGCGCCAAAGCAGGGCTCCCACGGCATTTGTAAAGATTAAGGATTTCCCTAGGCCTTTGGCTAGACGCCGGCACACGAACCAAAAAGCAACAGTACAGCCGATGCTAAAACCTGGCAGAAGGGGAAGAGCGTAACTCCCTCCTCCCATGCACGCACCACAGACACAGTACGTTTCCCGGGTGATCACCTAACGGAGCGCAGGTATCAGGTACCTGCGGCTCTGCTTCCCTCCCCCCGCCGCAAGGGTTGCTTAGCTGGGCCCGATAACACAATGTTTTGAGAAACAAAGTCTAAATGGTGGCAGGAGTACACCTAGCAGAACCGTTGCAGCCGGCACGTCAGGGTAGCAGAGCTATCCAAAAAAGCAGCGACCAAGGTAATCAGTCACCTCCAGGAGCAAGGAAGCACAACACCTCTCCTTGCTGGGAGCGCCTTCCGCTTACGCGCTTCCTGCCCCAAAATGAAAGTCAGCTAAGCTGAGACCCCCAGCCACGGGGGGAGGGGAGGGGGGCGGGAGGGCAGAGCAGCCTGCACCATGCTTCGGGCCCCCTGCACCTCTTTTGGCAGCCGCACCTGGCAATTTCCACCTAGGCACAGTGGAAGAGCCAGACAGCTGCACCCCAAATCACAACACCCCTGAATCAGAAATCACTAAGGAATCAGTAATGAATCAGAGCTAATCGTTATTTAAAAAAAAAAAACAAAACCAAAAAAAGGCAGCGCAGTCAGCGTCCTTCCTCCTCCGGGGGCGGTGAAGCCCGGGACGAGGCCCGCAGAGGCGGCGCCCCCCCGGCGCCCCTCAGAGCTCGGCGCCGCTCCCAACGGCCGCCCCGCCTCCCCCACCCCACCCCCACCCGCCGCTCCCGACCGCCGGCCAAGGGGCCGCGGGGGGAGGCGCGAGCCGCACAGCGGCGTCCCCGGGGCCCGCCGCGGAGCCGGGGCGCTGGGCGGGCGGCGAGGGCACTCACCGCGGCCCGCAGGAGCGCCGCCACGCCGGCCAGCGGCAGCAGCAGCCGCAGCATGACGGCCGGCAGCGGGAAAGCAGGAAGCAGCGGCGGACAAGGCGCTCCTCGGCCCGCCGTCCCGTGAGGCGGCGGCGGCGTCAGCTGACTGCCCCGCCGGGGCTGCTCCGCCCCGTGCCGCCGCCTGACCGCCCCGGCCGGCGCGGCGCCTCCTCGACCCCCGCAGCCCCTCCCGGGCGCCCGGGGCAGAGCACAGGGGAAAGCGAGGCGGCAGGCAGCTGCTCACGGCGCTGCGCAGCGTGCTGCAGCTGGACGGGGGACCAGCACAGACAGGGGAGCAAATGCATTAGCGGGCAGGTTTCCCCCTGCCCAGCATTTGGAAGGAGTGCGCAACAACCTGAACGAGGGAGGGGAAAAGAAAAGAAAAGAAAGAAAAGGAACGAAACAAGAAGTGTAAAGCAGCCGCCCCCCCCTCCGAAAGGGAAGGAGGAGGGGGAGAGAAAAGTGCCTACAGCACCCGGTATTCCCGGGACGGTCTCCCATCCCAGTACTAACCGAGCCTCAACCTGCTTAGCTTCCGAGATCTGACGGGATCGGGCGCTTTCGGGCTGGGTCGGCCGTAGGCACTACCGGGCCTCTTTGGGCTCCCTTTAAACACCACGCTAGCGCTCCCTGCTGACCAAACCACAGCTACAGCTGCCCTGCCCTGCCCTGCCCTGCCCTGCGGGACAACACCCTCCCCCTCCCCCAGGACTTTCCCCCGCGTCCCCGCTACACACACCTCGCACACCTTACAAAGACCACTTTAACACCCTTGCACAACATGGGCACTCTCCTTCACCACCAAGACAACAAACATGCACTCAACAACTTCCGCCCTCCACATTACTTCACACCCTCGCACCCCCTCCCACAACGCACAACCCTCCTCACTCCCCTCCAGCACTCACACCATTGCCAAGCTCAGCACCCTGCCTCATCCTGCTCACGCCTCCCAGCACCTCTCGCCACACCAAAACGCTCCAGCATCACGCTCCCCAGAGGGCCAGAAGCAAGTTGGCCTGCTGCCTTGCTGGGGCACAGGGGCCCTGCTGCCTCCTCGCACCTCCACCTTTCCCAGGCCAACCAGGTGCAAAAGGAGGCCCTCCGTTTGCAGGAATTTAACAGCTAATTTAAAGGAACATAAAACACCACGGTGAAGACAGTTCCCTGCTATATTTTTAAGGGGTAAGTCAGGATTTTGCAAGACTCTACCTCTCACTGATTGGTCAGGGAGCTATAGGTTGACAGAGAAAGTCTCAGCTCCTCAAGCCTGCTTAGCTGTTACAACGTCATTCTTACAAAAAAAGAAAAAAAAAAAGGTACTATTTTACATACTTGCTTTTACAGACAATACATAAAGCTAGGAAGATAAGAACACAAGAAATGCCCTACTGGGTCAGGTCCACGGGTTCGCTAGACACTGGGTCATATTCCGTCTCAAGAGCAGCAACAGGAAGCGTTATTTAAGGAAACCATATGACCCTGGCCACCCTCTCTGGTCCACATAGCCCTGCAGTAGCCAGAGCTGTTACACTGGGCACGTTAGAGGGCACACCCCTGCCTAGTACTTCTAGTACGTTAGTTATGAACCTGGCGTCCATTAATTTCTCTAATCCTTTTCTGAACCTGTTGATACGGTCTGCTTCTACAGCCTCCTGCAGCAACAAATTCCAGAAATTCACTATTTGCTTTATAACTTTATCCATTTTTAACTCATCCAACAGTTTCACCAAGTGCTCCCATTCTAATACTTCTAAATTCGGTATCAGCTTTCCACTGGTCTTACCCACCACCTCAGTCATAACCCTACCTCTCTCCAACGTCACAAGTGTCTCTCCCGGACCTGTGCTACTTTTTGCATTGCTTTAACCATCTTTGTGTTACTCCATCAGAAACGTGCATCAAAATAACGGTTTGCTTCAAACTCAAAGCCCAAGCGCCAAAGCAGGGCTCCCACGGCATTTGTAAAGATTAAGGATTTCCCTAGGCCTTTGGCTAGACGCCGGCACACGAACCAAAAAGCAACAGTACAGCCGATGCTAAAACCTGGCAGAAGGGGAAGAGCGTAACTCCCTCCTCCCATGCACGCACCACAGACACAGTACGTTTCCCGGGTGATCACCTAACGGAGCGCAGGTATCAGGTACCTGCGGCTCTGCTTCCCTCCCCCCGCCGCAAGGGTTGCTTAGCTGGGCCCGATAACACAATGTTTTGAGAAACAAAGTCTAAATGGTGGCAGGAGTACACCTAGCAGAACCGTTGCAGCCGGCACGTCAGGGTAGCAGAGCTATCCAAAAAAGCAGCGACCAAGGTAATCAGTCACCTCCAGGAGCAAGGAAGCACAACACCTCTCCTTGCTGGGAGCGCCTTCCGCTTACGCGCTTCCTGCCCCAAAATGAAAGTCAGCTAAGCTGAGACCCCCAGCCACGGGGGGAGGGGAGGGGGGCGGGAGGGCAGAGCAGCCTGCACCATGCTTCGGGCCCCCTGCACCTCTTTTGGCAGCCGCACCTGGCAATTTCCACCTAGGCACAGTGGAAGAGCCAGACAGCTGCACCCCAAATCACAACACCCCTGAATCAGAAATCACTAAGGAATCAGTAATGAATCAGAGCTAATCGTTATTTTAAAAAAAAAACAAAACCAAAAAAAGGCAGCGCAGTCAGCGTCCTTCCTCCTCCGGGGGCGGTGAAGCCCGGGACGAGGCCCGCAGAGGCGGCGCCCCCCCGGCGCCCCTCAGAGCTCGGCGCCGCTCCCAACGGCCGCCCCGCCTCCCCCACCCCACCCCCACCCGCCGCTCCCGACCGCCGGCCAAGGGGCCGCGGGGGGAGGCGCGAGCCGCACAGCGGCGTCCCCGGGGCCCGCCGCGGAGCCGGGGCGCTGGGCGGGCGGCGAGGGCACTCACCGCGGCCCGCAGGAGCGCCGCCACGCCGGCCAGCGGCAGCAGCAGCCGCAGCATGACGGCCGGCAGCGGGAAAGCAGGAAGCAGCGGCGGACAAGGCGCTCCTCGGCCCGCCGTCCCGTGAGGCGGCGGCGGCGTCAGCTGACTGCCCCGCCGGGGCTGCTCCGCCCCGTGCCGCCGCCTGACCGCCCCGGCCGGCGCGGCGCCTCCTCGACCCCCGCAGCCCCTCCCGGGCGCCCGGGGCAGAGCACAGGGGAAAGCGAGGCGGCAGGCAGCTGCTCACGGCGCTGCGCAGCGTGCTGCAGCTGGACGGGGGACCAGCACAGACAGGGGAGCAAATGCATTAGCGGGCAGGTTTCCCCCTGCCCAGCATTTGGAAGGAGTGCGCAACAACCTGAACGAGGGAGGGGAAAAGAAAAGAAAAGAAAGAAAAGGAACGAAACAAGAAGTGTAAAGCAGCCGCCCCCCCCTCCGAAAGGGAAGGAGGAGGGGGAGAGAAAAGTGCCTACAGCACCCGGTATTCCCGGGACGGTCTCCCATCCCAGTACTAACCGAGCCTCAACCTGCTTAGCTTCCGAGATCTGACGGGATCGGGCGCTTTCGGGCTGGGTCGGCCGTAGGCACTACCGGGCCTCTTTGGGCTCCCTTTAAACACCACGCTAGCGCTCCCTGCTGACCAAACCACAGCTACAGCTGCCCTGCCCTGCCCTGCCCTGCCCTGCGGGACAACACCCTCCCCCTCCCCCAGGACTTTCCCCCGCGTCCCCGCTACACACACCTCGCACACCTTACAAAGACCACTTTAACACCCTTGCACAACATGGGCACTCTCCTTCACCACCAAGACAACAAACATGCACTCAACAACTTCCGCCCTCCACATTACTTCACACCCTCGCACCCCCTCCCACAACGCACAACCCTCCTCACTCCCCTCCAGCACTCACACCATTGCCAAGCTCAGCACCCTGCCTCATCCTGCTCACGCCTCCCAGCACCTCTCGCCACACCAAAACGCTCCAGCATCACGCTCCCCAGAGGGCCAGAAGCAAGTTGGCCTGCTGCCTTGCTGGGGCACAGGGGCCCTGCTGCCTCCTCGCACCTCCACCTTTCCCAGGCCAACCAGGTGCAAAAGGAGGCCCTCCGTTTGCAGGAATTTAACAGCTAATTTAAAGGAACATAAAACACCACGGTGAAGACAGTTCCCTGCTATATTTTTAAGGGGTAAGTCAGGATTTTGCAAGACTCTACCTCTCACTGATTGGTCAGGGAGCTATAGGTTGACAGAGAAAGTCTCAGCTCCTCAAGCCTGCTTAGCTGTTACAACGCCATTCTTACAAAAAAAGAAAAAAAAAAAGGTACTATTTTACATACTTGCTTTTACAGACAATACATAAAGCTAGGAAGATAAGAACACAAGAAATGCCCTACTGGGTCAGGTCCACGGGTTCGCTAGACACTGGGTCATATTCCGTCTCAAGAGCAGCAACAGGAAGCGTTATTTAAGGAAACCATATGACCCTGGCCACCCTCTCTGGTCCACATAGCCCTGCAGTAGCCAGAGCTGTTACACTGGGCACGTTAGAGGGCACACCCCTGCCTAGTACTTCTAGTACGTTAGTTATGAACCTGGCGTCCATTAATTTCTCTAATCCTTTTCTGAACCTGTTGATACGGTCTGCTTCTACAGCCTCCTGCAGCAACAAATTCCAGAAATTCACTATTTGCTTTATAACTTTATCCATTTTTAACTCATCCAACAGTTTCACCAAGTGCTCCCATTCTAATACTTCTAAATTCGGTATCAGCTTTCCACTGGTCTTACCCACCACCTCAGTCATAACCCTACCTCTCTCCAACGTCACAAGTGTCTCTCCCGGACCTGTGCTACTTTTTGCATTGCTTTAACCATCTTTGTGTTACTCCATCAGAAACGTGCATCAAAATAACGGTTTGCTTCAAACTCAAAGCCCAAGCGCCAAAGCAGGGCTCCCACGGCATTTGTAAAGATTAAGGATTTCCCTAGGCCTTTGGCTAGACGCCGGCACACGAACCAAAAAGCAACAGTACAGCCGATGCTAAAACCTGGCAGAAGGGGAAGAGCGTAACTCCCTCCTCCCATGCACGCACCACAGACACAGTACGTTTCCCGGGTGATCACCTAACGGAGCGCAGGTATCAGGTACCTGCGGCTCTGCTTCCCTCCCCCCGCCGCAAGGGTTGCTTAGCTGGGCCCGATAACACAATGTTTTGAGAAACAAAGTCTAAATGGTGGCAGGAGTACACCTAGCAGAACCGTTGCAGCCGGCACGTCAGGGTAGCAGAGCTATCCAAAAAAGCAGCGACCAAGGTAATCAGTCACCTCCAGGAGCAAGGAAGCACAACACCTCTCCTTGCTGGGAGCGCCTTCCGCTTACGCGCTTCCTGCCCCAAAATGAAAGTCAGCTAAGCTGAGACCCCCAGCCACGGGGGGAGGGGAGGGGGGCGGGAGGGCAGAGCAGCCTGCACCATGCTTCGGGCCCCCTGCACCTCTTTTGGCAGCCGCACCTGGCAATTTCCACCTAGGCACAGTGGAAGAGCCAGACAGCTGCACCCCAAATCACAACACCCCTGAATCAGAAATCACTAAGGAATCAGTAATGAATCAGAGCTAATCGTTATTTAAAAAAAAAAACAAAACCAAAAAAAGGCAGCGCAGTCAGCGTCCTTCCTCCTCCGGGGGCGGTGAAGCCCGGGACGAGGCCCGCAGAGGCGGCGCCCCCCCGGCGCCCCTCAGAGCTCGGCGCCGCTCCCAACGGCCGCCCCGCCTCCCCCACCCCACCCCCACCCGCCGCTCCCGACCGCCGGCCAAGGGGCCGCGGGGGGAGGCGCGAGCCGCACAGCGGCGTCCCCGGGGCCCGCCGCGGAGCCGGGGCGCTGGGCGGGCGGCGAGGGCACTCACCGCGGCCCGCAGGAGCGCCGCCACGCCGGCCAGCGGCAGCAGCAGCCGCAGCATGACGGCCGGCAGCGGGAAAGCAGGAAGCAGCGGCGGACAAGGCGCTCCTCGGCCCGCCGTCCCGTGAGGCGGCGGCGGCGTCAGCTGACTGCCCCGCCGGGGCTGCTCCGCCCCGTGCCGCCGCCTGACCGCCCCGGCCGGCGCGGCGCCTCCTCGACCCCCGCAGCCCCTCCCGGGCGCCCGGGGCAGAGCACAGGGGAAAGCGAGGCGGCAGGCAGCTGCTCACGGCGCTGCGCAGCGTGCTGCAGCTGGACGGGGGACCAGCACAGACAGGGGAGCAAATGCATTAGCGGGCAGGTTTCCCCCTGCCCAGCATTTGGAAGGAGTGCGCAACAACCTGAACGAGGGAGGGGAAAAGAAAAGAAAAGAAAAGAAAAGGAACAAAACAAGAAGTGTAAAGCAGCCGCCCCCCCTCCGAAAGGGAAGGAGGAGGGGGAGAGAAAAGTGCCTACAGCACCCGGTATTCCCGGGACGGTCTCCCATCCCAGTACTAACCGAGCCTCAACCTGCTTAGCTTCCGAGATCTGACGGGATCGGGCGCTTTCGGGCTGGGTCGGCCGTAGGCACTACCGGGCCTCTTTGGGCTCCCTTTAAACACCACGCTAGCGCTCCCTGCTGACCAAACCACAGCTACAGCTGCCCTGCCCTGCCCTGCCCTGCCCTGCGGGACAACACCCTCCCCCTCCCCCAGGACTTTCCCCCGCGTCCCCGCTACACACACCTCGCACACCTTACAAAGACCACTTTAACACCCTTGCACAACATGGGCACTCTCCTTCACCACCAAGACAACAAACATGCACTCAACAACTTCCGCCCTCCACATTACTTCACACCCTCGCACCCCCTCCCACAACGCACAACCCTCCTCACTCCCCTCCAGCACTCACACCATTGCCAAGCTCAGCACCCTGCCTCATCCTGCTCACGCCTCCCAGCACCTCTCGCCACACCAAAACGCTCCAGCATCACGCTCCCCAGAGGGCCAGAAGCAAGTTGGCCTGCTGCCTTGCTGGGGCACAGGGGCCCTGCTGCCTCCTCGCACCTCCACCTTTCCCAGGCCAACCAGGTGCAAAAGGAGGCCCTCCGTTTGCAGGAATTTAACAGCTAATTTAAAGGAACATAAAACACCACGGTGAAGACAGTTCCCTGCTATATTTTTAAGGGGTAAGTCAGGATTTTGCAAGACTCTACCTCTCACTGATTGGTCAGGGAGCTATAGGTTGACAGAGAAAGTCTCAGCTCCTCAAGCCTGCTTAGCTGTTACAACGTCATTCTTACAAAAAAAGAAAAAAAAAAAGGTACTATTTTACATACTTGCTTTTACAGACAATACATAAAGCTAGGAAGATAAGAACACAAGAAATGCCCTACTGGGTCAGGTCCACGGGTTCGCTAGACACTGGGTCATATTCCGTCTCAAGAGCAGCAACAGGAAGCGTTATTTAAGGAAACCATATGACCCTGGCCACCCTCTCTGGTCCACATAGCCCTGCAGTAGCCAGAGCTGTTACACTGGGCACGTTAGAGGGCACACCCCTGCCTAGTACTTCTAGTACGTTAATAATGGATGCCAGGTTCATAAATTTCTCTAATCCTTTTCTGAACCTGTTGATACGGTCTGCTTCTACAGCCTCCTGCAGCAACAAATTCCAGAAATTCACTATTTGCTTTATAACTTTATCCATTTTTAACTCATCCAACAGTTTCACCAAGTGCTCCCATTCTAATACTTCTAAATTCGGTATCAGCTTTCCACTGGTCTTACCCACCACCTCAGTCATAACCCTACCTCTCTCCAACGTCACAAGTGTCTCTCCCGGACCTGTGCTACTTTTTGCATTGCTTTAACCATCTTTGTGTTACTCCATCAGAAACGTGCATCAAAATAACGGTTTGCTTCAAACTCAAAGCCCAAGCGCCAAAGCAGGGCTCCCACGGCATTTGTAAAGATTAAGGATTTCCCTAGGCCTTTGGCTAGACGCCGGCACACGAACCAAAAAGCAACAGTACAGCCGATGCTAAAACCTGGCAGAAGGGGAAGAGCGTAACTCCCTCCTCCCATGCACGCACCACAGACACAGTACGTTTCCCGGGTGATCACCTAACGGAGCGCAGGTATCAGGTACCTGCGGCTCTGCTTCCCTCCCCCCGCCGCAAGGGTTGCTTAGCTGGGCCCGATAACACAATGTTTTGAGAAACAAAGTCTAAATGGTGGCAGGAGTACACCTAGCAGAACCGTTGCAGCCGGCACGTCAGGGTAGCAGAGCTATCCAAAAAAGCAGCGACCAAGGTAATCAGTCACCTCCAGGAGCAAGGAAGCACAACACCTCTCCTTGCTGGGAGCGCCTTCCGCTTACGCGCTTCCTGCCCCAAAATGAAAGTCAGCTAAGCTGAGACCCCCAGCCACGGGGGGAGGGGAGGGGGGCGGGAGGGCAGAGCAGCCTGCACCATGCTTCGGGCCCCCTGCACCTCTTTTGGCAGCCGCACCTGGCAATTTCCACCTAGGCACAGTGGAAGAGCCAGACAGCTGCACCCCAAATCACAACACCCCTGAATCAGAAATCACTAAGGAATCAGTAATGAATCAGAGCTAATCGTTATTTAAAAAAAAAAACAAAACCAAAAAAAGGCAGCGCAGTCAGCGTCCTTCCTCCTCCGGGGGCGGTGAAGCCCGGGACGAGGCCCGCAGAGGCGGCGCCCCCCCGGCGCCCCTCAGAGCTCGGCGCCGCTCCCAACGGCCGCCCCGCCTCCCCCACCCCACCCCCACCCGCCGCTCCCGACCGCCGGCCAAGGGGCCGCGGGGGGAGGCGCGAGCCGCACAGCGGCGTCCCCGGGGCCCGCCGCGGAGCCGGGGCGCTGGGCGGGCGGCGAGGGCACTCACCGCGGCCCGCAGGAGCGCCGCCACGCCGGCCAGCGGCAGCAGCAGCCGCAGCATGACGGCCGGCAGCGGGAAAGCAGGAAGCAGCGGCGGACAAGGCGCTCCTCGGCCCGCCGTCCCGTGAGGCGGCGGCGGCGTCAGCTGACTGCCCCGCCGGGGCTGCTCCGCCCCGTGCCGCCGCCTGACCGCCCCGGCCGGCGCGGCGCCTCCTCGACCCCCGCAGCCCCTCCCGGGCGCCCGGGGCAGAGCACAGGGGAAAGCGAGGCGGCAGGCAGCTGCTCACGGCGCTGCGCAGCGTGCTGCAGCTGGACGGGGGACCAGCACAGACAGGGGAGCAAATGCATTAGCGGGCAGGTTTCCCCCTGCCCAGCATTTGGAAGGAGTGCGCAACAACCTGAACGAGGGAGGGGAAAAGAAAAGAAAAGAAAGAAAAGGAACGAAACAAGAAGTGTAAAGCAGCCGCCCCCCCCTCCGAAAGGGAAGGAGGAGGGGGAGAGAAAAGTGCCTACAGCACCCGGTATTCCCGGGACGGTCTCCCATCCCAGTACTAACCGAGCCTCAACCTGCTTAGCTTCCGAGATCTGACGGGATCGGGCGCTTTCGGGCTGGGTCGGCCGTAGGCACTACCGGGCCTCTTTGGGCTCCCTTTAAACACCACGCTAGCGCTCCCTGCTGACCAAACCACAGCTACAGCTGCCCTGCCCTGCCCTGCCCTGCCCTGCGGGACAACACCCTCCCCCTCCCCCAGGACTTTCCCCCGCGTCCCCGCTACACACACCTCGCACACCTTACAAAGACCACTTTAACACCCTTGCACAACATGGGCACTCTCCTTCACCACCAAGACAACAAACATGCACTCAACAACTTCCGCCCTCCACATTACTTCACACCCTCGCACCCCCTCCCACAACGCACAACCCTCCTCACTCCCCTCCAGCACTCACACCATTGCCAAGCTCAGCACCCTGCCTCATCCTGCTCACGCCTCCCAGCACCTCTCGCCACACCAAAACGCTCCAGCATCACGCTCCCCAGAGGGCCAGAAGCAAGTTGGCCTGCTGCCTTGCTGGGGCACAGGGGCCCTGCTGCCTCCTCGCACCTCCACCTTTCCCAGGCCAACCAGGTGCAAAAGGAGGCCCTCCGTTTGCAGGAATTTAACAGCTAATTTAAAGGAACATAAAACACCACGGTGAAGACAGTTCCCTGCTATATTTTTAAGGGGTAAGTCAGGATTTTGCAAGACTCTACCTCTCACTGATTGGTCAGGGAGCTATAGGTTGACAGAGAAAGTCTCAGCTCCTCAAGCCTGCTTAGCTGTTACAACGTCATTCTTACAAAAAAAGAAAAAAAAAAGGTACTATTTTACATACTTGCTTTTACAGACAATACATAAAGCTAGGAAGATAAGAACACAAGAAATGCCCTACTGGGTCAGGTCCACGGGTTCGCTAGACACTGGGTCATATTCCGTCTCAAGAGCAGCAACAGGAAGCGTTATTTAAGGAAACCATATGACCCTGGCCACCCTCTCTGGTCCACATAGCCCTGCAGTAGCCAGAGCTGTTACACTGGGCACGTTAGAGGGCACACCCCTGCCTAGTACTTCTAGTACGTTAGTTATGAACCTGGCGTCCATTAATTTCTCTAATCCTTTTCTGAACCTGTTGATACGGTCTGCTTCTACAGCCTCCTGCAGCAACAAATTCCAGAAATTCACTATTTGCTTTATAACTTTATCCATTTTTAACTCATCCAACAGTTTCACCAAGTGCTCCCATTCTAATACTTCTAAATTCGGTATCAGCTTTCCACTGGTCTTACCCACCACCTCAGTCATAACCCTACCTCTCTCCAACGTCACAAGTGTCTCTCCCGGACCTGTGCTACTTTTTGCATTGCTTTAACCATCTTTGTGTTACTCCATCAGAAACGTGCATCAAAATAACGGTTTGCTTCAAACTCAAAGCCCAAGCGCCAAAGCAGGGCTCCCACGGCATTTGTAAAGATTAAGGATTTCCCTAGGCCTTTGGCTAGACGCCGGCACACGAACCAAAAAGCAACAGTACAGCCGATGCTAAAACCTGGCAGAAGGGGAAGAGCGTAACTCCCTCCTCCCATGCACGCACCACAGACACAGTACGTTTCCCGGGTGATCACCTAACGGAGCGCAGGTATCAGGTACCTGCGGCTCTGCTTCCCTCCCCCCGCCGCAAGGGTTGCTTAGCTGGGCCCGATAACACAATGTTTTGAGAAACAAAGTCTAAATGGTGGCAGGAGTACACCTAGCAGAACCGTTGCAGCCGGCACGTCAGGGTAGCAGAGCTATCCAAAAAAGCAGCGACCAAGGTAATCAGTCACCTCCAGGAGCAAGGAAGCACAACACCTCTCCTTGCTGGGAGCGCCTTCCGCTTACGCGCTTCCTGCCCCAAAATGAAAGTCAGCTAAGCTGAGACCCCCAGCCACGGGGGGAGGGGAGGGGGGCGGGAGGGCAGAGCAGCCTGCACCATGCTTCGGGCCCCCTGCACCTCTTTTGGCAGCCGCACCTGGCAATTTCCACCTAGGCACAGTGGAAGAGCCAGACAGCTGCACCCCAAATCACAACACCCCTGAATCAGAAATCACTAAGGAATCAGTAATGAATCAGAGCTAATCGTTATTTAAAAAAAAAAAACAAAACCAAAAAAAGGCAGCGCAGTCAGCGTCCTTCCTCCTCCGGGGGCGGTGAAGCCCGGGACGAGGCCCGCAGAGGCGGCGCCCCCCCGGCGCCCCTCAGAGCTCGGCGCCGCTCCCAACGGCCGCCCCGCCTCCCCCACCCCACCCCCACCCGCCGCTCCCGACCGCCGGCCAAGGGGCCGCGGGGGGAGGCGCGAGCCGCACAGCGGCGTCCCCGGGGCCCGCCGCGGAGCCGGGGCGCTGGGCGGGCGGCGAGGGCACTCACCGCGGCCCGCAGGAGCGCCGCCACGCCGGCCAGCGGCAGCAGCAGCCGCAGCATGACGGCCGGCAGCGGGAAAGCAGGAAGCAGCGGCGGACAAGGCGCTCCTCGGCCCGCCGTCCCGTGAGGCGGCGGCGGCGTCAGCTGACTGCCCCGCCGGGGCTGCTCCGCCCCGTGCCGCCGCCTGACCGCCCCGGCCGGCGCGGCGCCTCCTCGACCCCCGCAGCCCCTCCCGGGCGCCCGGGGCAGAGCACAGGGGAAAGCGAGGCGGCAGGCAGCTGCTCACGGCGCTGCGCAGCGTGCTGCAGCTGGACGGGGGACCAGCACAGACAGGGGAGCAAATGCATTAGCGGGCAGGTTTCCCCCTGCCCAGCATTTGGAAGGAGTGCGCAACAACCTGAACGAGGGAGGGGAAAAGAAAAGAAAAGAAAGAAAAGGAACGAAACAAGAAGTGTAAAGCAGCCGCCCCCCCCTCCGAAAGGGAAGGAGGAGGGGGAGAGAAAAGTGCCTACAGCACCCGGTATTCCCGGGACGGTCTCCCATCCCAGTACTAACCGAGCCTCAACCTGCTTAGCTTCCGAGATCTGACGGGATCGGGCGCTTTCGGGCTGGGTCGGCCGTAGGCACTACCGGGCCTCTTTGGGCTCCCTTTAAACACCACGCTAGCGCTCCCTGCTGACCAAACCACAGCTACAGCTGCCCTGCCCTGCCCTGCCCTGCCCTGCGGGACAACACCCTCCCCCTCCCCCAGGACTTTCCCCCGCGTCCCCGCTACACACACCTCGCACACCTTACAAAGACCACTTTAACACCCTTGCACAACATGGGCACTCTCCTTCACCACCAAGACAACAAACATGCACTCAACAACTTCCGCCCTCCACATTACTTCACACCCTCGCACCCCCTCCCACAACGCACAACCCTCCTCACTCCCCTCCAGCACTCACACCATTGCCAAGCTCAGCACCCTGCCTCATCCTGCTCACGCCTCCCAGCACCTCTCGCCACACCAAAACGCTCCAGCATCACGCTCCCCAGAGGGCCAGAAGCAAGTTGGCCTGCTGCCTTGCTGGGGCACAGGGGCCCTGCTGCCTCCTCGCACCTCCACCTTTCCCAGGCCAACCAGGTGCAAAAGGAGGCCCTCCGTTTGCAGGAATTTAACAGCTAATTTAAAGGAACATAAAACACCACGGTGAAGACAGTTCCCTGCTATATTTTTAAGGGGTAAGTCAGGATTTTGCAAGACTCTACCTCTCACTGATTGGTCAGGGAGCTATAGGTTGACAGAGAAAGTCTCAGCTCCTCAAGCCTGCTTAGCTGTTACAACGCCATTCTTACAAAAAAAGAAAAAAAAAAGGTACTATTTTACATACTTGCTTTTACAGACAATACATAAAGCTAGGAAGATAAGAACACAAGAAATGCCCTACTGGGTCAGGTCCACGGGTTCGCTAGACACTGGGTCATATTCCGTCTCAAGAGCAGCAACAGGAAGCGTTATTTAAGGAAACCATATGACCCTGGCCACCCTCTCTGGTCCACATAGCCCTGCAGTAGCCAGAGCTGTTACACTGGGCACGTTAGAGGGCACACCCCTGCCTAGTACTTCTAGTACGTTAGTTATGAACCTGGCGTCCATTAATTTCTCTAATCCTTTTCTGAACCTGTTGATACGGTCTGCTTCTACAGCCTCCTGCAGCAACAAATTCCAGAAATTCACTATTTGCTTTATAACTTTATCCATTTTTAACTCATCCAACAGTTTCACCAAGTGCTCCCATTCTAATACTTCTAAATTCGGTATCAGCTTTCCACTGGTCTTACCCACCACCTCAGTCATAACCCTACCTCTCTCCAACGTCACAAGTGTCTCTCCCGGACCTGTGCTACTTTTTGCATTGCTTTAACCATCTTTGTGTTACTCCATCAGAAACGTGCATCAAAATAACGGTTTGCTTCAAACTCAAAGCCCAAGCGCCAAAGCAGGGCTCCCACGGCATTTGTAAAGATTAAGGATTTCCCTAGGCCTTTGGCTAGACGCCGGCACACGAACCAAAAAGCAACAGTACAGCCGATGCTAAAACCTGGCAGAAGGGGAAGAGCGTAACTCCCTCCTCCCATGCACGCACCACAGACACAGTACGTTTCCCGGGTGATCACCTAACGGAGCGCAGGTATCAGGTACCTGCGGCTCTGCTTCCCTCCCCCCGCCGCAAGGGTTGCTTAGCTGGGCCCGATAACACAATGTTTTGAGAAACAAAGTCTAAATGGTGGCAGGAGTACACCTAGCAGAACCGTTGCAGCCGGCACGTCAGGGTAGCAGAGCTATCCAAAAAAGCAGCGACCAAGGTAATCAGTCACCTCCAGGAGCAAGGAAGCACAACACCTCTCCTTGCTGGGAGCGCCTTCCGCTTACGCGCTTCCTGCCCCAAAATGAAAGTCAGCTAAGCTGAGACCCCCAGCCACGGGGGGAGGGGAGGGGGGCGGGAGGGCAGAGCAGCCTGCACCATGCTTCGGGCCCCCTGCACCTCTTTTGGCAGCCGCACCTGGCAATTTCCACCTAGGCACAGTGGAAGAGCCAGACAGCTGCACCCCAAATCACAACACCCCTGAATCAGAAATCACTAAGGAATCAGTAATGAATCAGAGCTAATCGTTATTTAAAAAAAAAACAAAACCAAAAAAAGGCAGCGCAGTCAGCGTCCTTCCTCCTCCGGGGGCGGTGAAGCCCGGGACGAGGCCCGCAGAGGCGGCGCCCCCCCGGCGCCCCTCAGAGCTCGGCGCCGCTCCCAACGGCCGCCCCGCCTCCCCCACCCCACCCCCACCCGCCGCTCCCGACCGCCGGCCAAGGGGCCGCGGGGGGAGGCGCGAGCCGCACAGCGGCGTCCCCGGGGCCCGCCGCGGAGCCGGGGCGCTGGGCGGGCGGCGAGGGCACTCACCGCGGCCCGCAGGAGCGCCGCCACGCCGGCCAGCGGCAGCAGCAGCCGCAGCATGACGGCCGGCAGCGGGAAAGCAGGAAGCAGCGGCGGACAAGGCGCTCCTCGGCCCGCCGTCCCGTGAGGCGGCGGCGGCGTCAGCTGACTGCCCCGCCGGGGCTGCTCCGCCCCGTGCCGCCGCCTGACCGCCCCGGCCGGCGCGGCGCCTCCTCGACCCCCGCAGCCCCTCCCGGGCGCCCGGGGCAGAGCACAGGGGAAAGCGAGGCGGCAGGCAGCTGCTCACGGCGCTGCGCAGCGTGCTGCAGCTGGACGGGGGACCAGCACAGACAGGGGAGCAAATGCATTAGCGGGCAGGTTTCCCCCTGCCCAGCATTTGGAAGGAGTGCGCAACAACCTGAACGAGGGAGGGGAAAAGAAAAGAAAAGAAAGAAAAGGAACGAAACAAGAAGTGTAAAGCAGCCGCCCCCCCCTCCGAAAGGGAAGGAGGAGGGGGAGAGAAAAGTGCCTACAGCACCCGGTATTCCCGGGACGGTCTCCCATCCCAGTACTAACCGAGCCTCAACCTGCTTAGCTTCCGAGATCTGACGGGATCGGGCGCTTTCGGGCTGGGTCGGCCGTAGGCACTACCGGGCCTCTTTGGGCTCCCTTTAAACACCACGCTAGCGCTCCCTGCTGACCAAACCACAGCTACAGCTGCCCTGCCCTGCCCTGCCCTGCCCTGCGGGACAACACCCTCCCCCTCCCCCAGGACTTTCCCCCGCGTCCCCGCTACACACACCTCGCACACCTTACAAAGACCACTTTAACACCCTTGCACAACATGGGCACTCTCCTTCACCACCAAGACAACAAACATGCACTCAACAACTTCCGCCCTCCACATTACTTCACACCCTCGCACCCCCTCCCACAACGCACAACCCTCCTCACTCCCCTCCAGCACTCACACCATTGCCAAGCTCAGCACCCTGCCTCATCCTGCTCACGCCTCCCAGCACCTCTCGCCACACCAAAACGCTCCAGCATCACGCTCCCCAGAGGGCCAGAAGCAAGTTGGCCTGCTGCCTTGCTGGGGCACAGGGGCCCTGCTGCCTCCTCGCACCTCCACCTTTCCCAGGCCAACCAGGTGCAAAAGGAGGCCCTCAGTTTGCAGCCCAGCACAAGAGATGCCGATAAGCACCACACCGTCACACGTGGCACTTCCACATCTCTACTAGCTTTCACAAACCCTGCTACCTCCAAAGGTGGCCTGGGGCCGGGCCCTTCCAGGAGCAACACCGGAGGCCTTACCCTGCACCCGCTGGGAGCCTGTCTTTCCACGTCTCTGACGTTCCCTCTCCCAAGCCCAGAGCAACAGCCTGCTGCTCGCGCAGCCACCCGCTCACCTGCCAGGCCTGCATCACGCCAGCAGACCGTGCCGCTGGCAGGACGCAAGCAGCTGCAAGGCAGCCGCCGCACCGCCAGCTTCCACTTCCCGCCTGAGGCTTTGTAGGGAAGCCGACAAAATCCAGGGCAAGCGAGGGAGGGAGCAGGGAGAAACAAAAACAGGGAGGCACAAAGCGCCTCCCGCACCACCTGTTATTCCCAGGCAGCCTCGCACCCCAGTGCTCACCAGGCCTGGCTTCACTCAGCTTCTGCCACGAGGCGGCACCGGGCGGCTCAGGCTAGGGCGGCCCTCACGCCGGCGGCCGGGGCGGGGGGGGGGGAACGTGGGGCCGCGCCGCCCTCGCCCGCCCCCGGCACCGCCCCGTCCTGTCGCCGCGGCGACGTGGTGTCCGGCGGCGGCGGCGAGGCGGCAGCGGGGCGCAGGGATGTGGCTGGCGCTGGCGGCGGCGCTGCTGGCGGCGGCGGCGGCGCAGTACGAGCGCTACAGCTTCCGCAGCTTCCCGCGGGACGAGCTGATGCCGCTCGAGTCCGCCTACCGCTACGGCCTCGACCAGTACAGCACCGAGAACTGGCCCGAGAGCGTCAGCTACCTGGAAGTGAGCGTGCGGCTCTACCGCCTGCTGCGCGACAGCGAGGCCTTCTGCCACCGCAACTGCACCGCCGCCGCGCCGCCCCCGGCCCCCGCGGTCGGCGGCGGCGGGGCGCTGGCCGAGCTGCGCCTGGTGGCCGCGGTGCTGCGGCGGGCGCAGTGCCTGCGGCGCTGCAAGCAGGGGCTGCCCGCCTTCCGGCAGGCGCAGCCCAGCCGCGACCTCCTCGACGACTTCCAGCGCCGCGAGCCCTACAAGTACCTGCAGTTCGCCTACTTCAAGGTACGGCGCGGCCCTGCCGCCTCCCTGCCTCCTCCGGTGCCCTTCCCCGGCCCCGCGGCGGGGGGGCTGCGTGCAAAGGCGGGGCTTGCCCCCGCGAGGAAATGGCACGTGTCATCGGCACGGGGCGCCTCGGCGGTGTTTCTCTCGGCGAAATCTTCGCTGGCGCTGGCTGACCCGCCGCTGAAGCGGGCCTCTTTGCGGGGCATCGCGGCGGGCACGGACGGCTCGGCGGATCCCTGCGGGCCACCGGCTGCCGTAGGTGCCCCGTTAGGGCGCCCGAGGCTTGAGAAACGCCCCGTCCTACCTACTTACAGCCCAGTCTTCAGGGCAGCTTATCTTAGCCCATAGCCCGTCGTGTCATCCCCTCTCACCTCTTCCAGACCACTTGAGCCTCAAACGCCTATCAGCCCCGCTCTGTTTCTCCTCCTTGCCCTCCTCCATGCTCTCCCCAGCTGGGGCTCCCTCCCTCCCAGGGTGCCGGCCCTGCGCATCCTCATCTGCCCGGCAGATCTTTCAGCCTGTTCCTTCCACCCCCCTTTTTGCATAATCCATCCTGGACCAGCTCATGCCTTGTCTTTGCACCTACTTGCCCGCATGGTACCATCCTGACCTTCACTAGTTTTTCCACAACTCATCCAGCAGATCCCCTAAAGTAGCTTCCAGTCCTTCCCAAATCCCCAGCCACCAGATCCTGCTTCTTTATGTCATAGTTGTGCGTACCCCTGGCCTTCTTGCCTTTCCGTCTGCCTTAATTTCTCCTAACCTGCTTTAAAACCTTTTCAAACGCTTCATGTCACTGCTATGCTGCAGCTCGCTGCACTGCCTCCTCTCCCTCAGCTTGTCCAACCTCCTCACACTCGCTCTCTTCTCTTCCAGTTCTTTCAAGTGCAGTCGTCCCCAACATGGGACTTACAGGTAACACGGTGCCTACGAAACTCCAATTTTGTTACAGCTGCAGGAGAAGAAAAAGCTAAAATCGACTTTTGAAGTATGATACTAATGCTAGCCCTGGAATAGTATTTACTTTTTTCCTCTAAGGTCAGCCAAGACTGGGGACATCTCTTTTACCGGATTTCATCATGTATTTCTAGCTTCTCATCCTCCTGTCCAGCATCTGGTTCACAGCTTTCTCACTCCTTTCTCATTTTCATCTTTCGTTATTCTCTAAATGAAGGTCCCTCCTTCATTCCATGCCCTCAGTCCTGCAGTTACTTGCATTTCAAATAAATGGGACAGCTGGGGGGAGAGGAGGGGGTAAACAAGCCTGAATTGTTTGGTTTGGTTAGATTGTTTCTTTCATTTAGGGAGTCCCTCCCAGTATATCACAGTATTCATTATATAGGGTTGTATACTTGTGTGTTCCTTTTAAGATTGCTGCTTGAAAACACACTTTTTATTAACTGTTGCTATGTCTTCCTTATAGGACACTTTTTTTTTAAGTAAAAGTAAGTGTAAATCCATGTAAAGTTTAAATCTTTTCCCCAAGTTACCTAAGCTAAAGCAAGGAAACGTGCTCTCATGCAACAGTAAGTGTCTATATGCACAATATTACATGGGCATAATTCGGTGCATTTAAAGTCATCTCTAAGACTGTACTGAAAAACTTACCTAAAGCCTCGGCACACAGGTTAGAGAACAGAAGACATTAAACAAGGAGCATTTCTTTCGAACAACGGAATGGGCAGTCACTTTCGTAATTATCAGATCAGTATACAGATACCAACATGACATCATCTCCAATGTTTCCATTTATTGCCCTGCTTATTTTAACTGTCCATTCCTCTGGTGGTATGTACAAAGTTTGCAATGTATGTATCACGTCAATAATGTTTTTGGAAGAAAAATTTTTCCTACTTACTGTTTCTGATACAGTTTAGTAACTGGCAGGTGTGAATGCAAAAGGGAAATTGGAGAAAATAACTCGCCCCCTTTGAACTGCTTTTTGATCACATTTGCAGTAGGTTTGTGAGGTGCAGTTTGCCATTTCTCTCTCCAGCATCTGTTATTTAAAATCTCCATTGCTGAGCTCTTCTCTCTCGCTTGGAGAGTTCTGAATGGGTTCGGCGTACGAGGGATTTTGCAGATACAAGCCGCTACGTACAGAGGGATTTTCCTGGCTGCTGGTTTCCTGAAGAAGCAATGTCAGGGTTTTTTTTCCGTAACATCATTTACCATGTCGGAAAAAGGGGGTGGGAAATGGTTTTTGTAATTTTTTTAGGGTGACCATGTATTTATTCAGGTGTGTTCAACAGTTAAATTTTGCCACGTCTTAGATCCTGGGAGCAGATGTTTCTGTGCTGCTGCTTGTTCCTCTGGAGGGCCGTCTTTCTCAAGGCCGCTGAGTCTACTTAAGAATGTGTTTCTACAATTTTTTTTTTTTAAACCAAGGGTAAATCACGGACTAAGCAAAAATGAAATACCCGTCAGCCTACCAGCAAATAACGTTAAAGCATAAAGCACAAGAGATATTAGGCATTTGACGAAAGTGCAGCTGAGATTCGCCTTTGCATTTAGCAACGTCTGGGCTGCCTGGAAGTGCATAGTTCTGGGACAGCCAGGAAGTGCAGCTGGCATCGTTCCAGCGCCTTGACACTTATAGCAGCACAGCAGCAAGAGCAAATGTTAGGGCTGAAATATTTCAGTGGTGTAATAGTCTCTCAAATTTCTTTTTGAAATGAAGGAGCACTTTTTATGGATACAAATGGAGGAGTGCATGCACGTACATGCTGGTGATTCTTGCTCATAGTTTTATATGTATGTTTCCATAAGCTATTTCGGATGTTAGATGGAACTCTATATCTCCTACACATGCGTACACTATCTGGACATGTTGATCTGGATCTTCTTTTACAAGAGAAAAGGTTTTAATATTTCACAAATACGTAAAGCTTTCTCTCTCTCTCTCTCTCTCTCTCTACATAAATATATGCTCTCTAGATTTATGTATATATAGAGGCACACAAATGTAGAAGCACATACGCATTTGGCACATACCTAGTTGTAAATGAGGAACACATCCTTGGCAAAGTATCTCTGATGGAGATTAAAGTTTGCAGTTTGGTTAGTTTAAAAATGCATGCAGAAAATCATATAATGTATTAGGACGCAATTGCTGAGCAATAACTGCTGTTTGCTGGAAGTTCATAACATCATCAAGGAGTTGTATTCCTGTACTATTGTCCCCTATGCTGCTGGGCAAATAAGCTACATAAACACCATGAAAACGTGGTAAGTGATGACTCCCACCCGGTATCTACGGGTTAACATCAGTAATTGCTGTGTGATTTATCCTGCACAGGAGCAGCAGTATAATGTTGTGCCTTGACAGCTTTACGAGCAAGCAGTGGAGATGGAAGAGGAAAAAAGTATTCTATTTCTAATCATCATCTATACTATGTGCAGTAATCATAGACTTTTTAAAGGAAAACCAGAATGAAATGTTCACAGTGGTGCATGCAGTAGTAAAACTGAGAAGCATACTATCCGATTTACCATACCATTGTATCCGCTGAGACTCTGGTTTCAGTAGAAGTAAGTGTGGGAATACAGAGACTGCAGGAAAGTTCATTGACAAAAACTGGAAACTTTGAAGCGGCTTTTTCATTTAACCTTTATTTCCTCTTCCTCCTTCCCCCAATCCCTGTTTAGGCTAATAACCTTCCAAAAGCTATTGCAGCAGCTCACACATTTCTTCTGAAGCATCCAGATGATGAAATGATGCAAAGAAATATGGCCTACTATAAGACCATGCCTGATGCTGAGGAGCATATTAAAGACTTGGAAACAAAACCCTATGAGGTATACTTTTGATTCATAGTCTTCTGGAACTTTGGAACTTTTGTATTACTTGCGTTATAGTGTGAGATTCAAGGATCTCATTTGCTTACATATTCTCAGGTCTTACTCTGCTTTCACTCTTCCTGTCTTCCTCAGAGTCATCTCTGTTCTACCTTCTTCATGCATTCAGTATTTCTCACCTCTTGTGCTTTTCACTGCTCCATAAGTCTCAGCAAATCGTATACAACTAAGGAGGTGCATAGAGTTATTCAAATGTGTCAGTGCAGCAGCAGCACAGCTTAAAATATTTAAGATATTTAGTGTTCAGACTCCATTGAAAATCTCTGTCAAAATCTTTGCTTTAGAATCACACTGTTACCTCTGTCCAGCAGATTTTTCTGTTAATCTGAAATGGAATTACATACCCTACCAGTAAATATCTGGTAAAATCCTTTAATCATCTGTGTTTGTTGTCCTCATGTAAACTGAGTAACAGCTTATATAGTAAAAGAGGTCTCTGTATGTCTGAATTACTGTGTTTGAATCCTCATAATTCAAAAGAAAAGACATTTGGTACTCAAGGTACCAAAATTTACACACAGCTTTCCACAGATCAGTTACCACTAGTTTTCCTTCCTGCCTGTTTTTCAGAATCTCTTTGTCAGGGCTGTGAGAGCATACAACGGTGACAACTGGAGAACGTCCATCTCAGACATGGAACTGGCTCTTCCTGATTTCTTCAAAGCCCATGATGACTGTACAGCAGCCTGTGAAGGCTCCCGAGAGATCAAAGATTTTAAAGAGTTCTATCTCTCCATTGCAGGTGAGTGGTTAGGAAATGGTAAGGAAAAAAAGTGCTGGAAGTACACTTCAGTTTATCCTTACAATGAGTTAGCAAGTCCTCCTTCCTCAATTTGCAATGTGAAATGCACAGGCTGTTCCCTGCTCAGTTTGGGCCAATATGAGTTTATTAGAGTCACTAAAAACTGCTTCGATTCTGGTTTACCCTTCTTTTTCTATGTAATATATATGAGTGGGATGTCAGAACAGAGGGTTCTCACATTAACATGGAAATTAAGCATGTCAAAATAAAACAGATATGTAAATAGTAACAACTATTCCATCCAGCTAGCAACAGTTATCCAGTCAAATCTCTTGACTGTAATTTCAATATCAATTTGGCTGCCTTTGAGGCTCAATATTTAGCCTGCCTTCCAAAACCACTGCGTGGTTTCAGCATCACTGGTGATAATATCTCCTTTCTGATAAATATGACAAATTTCTGTTGCCTCTTTTTCATATGACCTACAGTACAGTTTTGCTAGCAGATACTTTTTTTCTTAAGCGTATAACTTTGAAAAATTCAGTGCTTTGCAAAGGAAGAGGGATACCACTTTTCGTGATTGTTGTCAAAATGGCACATACACATTTCTTATGCTCTTCAGTAGCGAAAGAAACGGGTCATTTTCTCAGATCTGTGGGCTCAGTGTTGCTGACAATATTTGTGTGGAGAATGCATGGCGGGTTTTTTTTTTCAATAGATTTCGAAACATGAAAAATGCAACAGAATTTCTAAGTTGCCAAAAGGAAAATCAGCCTAAGCTTTTGTCCTAAAGCCAACATGTGTGTTGTGGCGGGGGAAACTTTTGTGAAATAAGTTGATATAAGAACAGCTCCACAGTATCTCGATGTGGAGTCAGTGTCCACCTGTACAGCTAACATGGAATAGCTACTGCAGGCTATTCCCCAAGCCTTACTTTACTTGTAGGCAAAGCAGGCAGGTGTCTAGGACACCAGACAAGAGGTGGAGGTCACATCACAGTCAGCAAAGCATGAACACAGGCTTTCTCCTCAAGTAGCCCAGAGCCCTGACATCCAGATAATTCCTTAGCCCTTGTAAAGAGTAGCCATGGCTCCTCTGCTGTGTCCATTCCCAGCTGCGCTTGGCACTTGCCATCACCCTTCCTTTTCCTGCTTCGAATGAAAGGACAATTCCAGCAGTAATGGTGGGAAGGAGATGTAGCGTACCACATGATGTCATCAGGGCCACATGTATTTTAAATATTTTATCTTCATCCGTGAGGTAAGAAAATTCAAATTTACTTGCAGTGCTGAAAAACTTCAGCTGAACTGTGCTGTTGCTCCAGGAAAATACATCCTGCCTCCAAGGTTTTTACTGTAGAAGGTAGATGAAGCAGAAAATGTTAAGCAGAAATATGTGGTGATTGCATTAGGTACACATTTATCACTGAACAATCAGTTATGTTTGGAAGCCAGCTGTCTTCATTGCACAGGGTCGCTCCACTGAGGAACTCATGGCTCTGGCTCTAAATGCTGGCTGGAAGTTCACACTACTGTGTTTGGAGACTCCAGTGCTCTTGTAAAAGCCAGGTCTAGTAATTTCATTTGGCCAGACACTGTCAGTTAGCTTCAGTGCTCTTCATGTTAGGAGTCATCAGAGATAAAAACAGGGGAAGGAGCCTTTGTTCTTCTGCTGCTTTTGCCAGTGACTTGCTGCATAACCTTAGATTACTTGCTTAACCTATCAAACGTGGCTAACAGGGAAACCAAGGCTTTGAAATATTTCTTAGGTGTTGTTGCTTAATGTTATTTGTCCTGGAAAGTCTTGGAATTTCTCTGATGGAAGGTTTTCTAGGAATGTGTTTTCTTGAAGATAAGATCACCTCTAGTCCTATCGCATTATATGAAGCTTTTGTAGACTGTAGACTGAGCTTGAAGTTCAAACTTTTCTGGATGAAAGTTGTTCTGTAGTGAGCAGCATATTTGTGTCAGTCTTCCCCTTCAGAACATACAAATTTTGACAAATGCCGCCGTCCCTGGAGAGTTACTTTGCAATTACCCTGTGTCTTTCTCTGCGACATTGTTGTACTCAGCAGTGTGTGGACCTTAATTATGCAATAATTTAACGAAATTGCAAAGACTATCAAACATTAAAAAATAGCACTGTTAAGTTCACATGAAATAATGTGGTACTCCATGATACTTCATAAAAAACCTACAACCACAAACTGCCTGTAGGTGTCAGTGAAACATAACTATTAGTTCTCTTGGATTGCAGTTTTGATATGTTTGAAATCCAGACCCTAATGACTTTTACAGAAGGGCTGAGTATCAGCACTTGATATGTACTTCAGATGGAATTATAGATGCCAAGCCTCAGCTGCATAGGACCCAGGAGAGCTTTACAAGCCCAAATTTTAATGGGTAGCTAGTGGGAGGGGTTATAATAATTCACTGTGCTCTATCCGTTTCCTGTATTGTTGTCTTCTTCCTTCTAGATCATTATATTGAAGTCCTTGCATGCAAAGTGCAGTGCGAGAGTAATCTGACACCCATTATAGGAGGCTTTGTTGTCGAGAAATTTGTGGCAACCATGTACCATTACTTACAGTTTGCCTATTATAAATGTAAGTAGTGATTTGATGTGCTTAAATAACATTTAGATAATGTGCAAAAGTTTCCTTGAGAGTCTTTTCCCTCTAGTAGTAGTAGCCTCCAGAATCTGCATATTAACCTTTTCTGGGACTTTCACGAGACATCTGGGGTCTTTTTCTTGCTGTATAGCTGCAGTTAACAGACATGTGAGATAAACATATGTATGCCTCCCCTGCTCATAAAATTATCCATGACAAAATAAATTGCTGAACATAAGTCCCATAATGGCTGGATTCTGCCCAGGCCAAGCCCCTCCATTTTCAGATATGCTTGGTTGTGATGGGTCTCTACTTGGGTGTCAGAAAAATGAAATGGTTACTGAGTAAGTGTGATCTGATGTATCACATTGTCCATCATTCTTTATGATACCCACTGCCAGCACAAGTTACTTATCCCTTTCATAGCTTTATATAAACGGTAAAATTTCATCATGTGTATTTTAGATGTTTAAATGAGCTCTTCTGCCTTTTTGAAGTAGTTTGTAATATGACACCTTAGGGTAAACAGTGTCAGCCACTTCCTACACACTGGATTATGCCCATGCAATAACACAGACTCATTTTGTAGATCTGTGTGGTGACACTGGTACAAAAAAAACCCCATGGTGGTCAAGCTTTTAGGCCCACGTGGTTTGTAAACAGCTGAATGTATAGCTCTAACAAGAACTTTTTTTTAACTTCCATATCATTCAGTTAGAGAGAAGGAAAAACTGTGATTTCAAGGCAGCACTTTGAACATAACATGAGCCATTGAATGAATACTCAGTTCTTGATTTACTATTCAGAATTTCTTCCACAGAGAAACCTACAGAGTATCTCATACCGTTGTCTCTTTTCCTAGTGGATTCCCGTAATCTCATTAGAATGGAGGCACATGGGGTTAAATGGGTTTTGAAGGAAGAGGGGACCACTTAACCCAAATGATAGTGTGCTGGTGCTCAGTGATTACACGTTTGATAGGTAAAACGTTCAGTGAATTTTGTGGTTTCATGAGGAGGTACCCGCACTGTGAAGAACACATATTGCCCTTACTGCCATTCCTATGGGCTCTAACATCAAAAGGAAGAATTAGCCAGCTGTGTAGACCCAAGCTATTAATGACTTTTGCATATGTTGTTTGACTACTCCTTTCACACATTCACTCTTCCCCCTCTTGGTCGATTCTAGTAACACAAAGGATGGGGGGGGGGGTTGTTTTGTTTGGGGCGGGGTGGGAGGCAGTTGTGTGGTTTTTTTAAGAAACACCACAATGGGAGTCACCAAACTATGGGTCAATACTTTACTGATATTGGAATACCTGGGTGGGACTTTTGGTTAGGATTTTCATAGAAAACCATCGTGGGAATATAATGATTTAGAAAATGATCATCAATGTTGATAGTAAGTTATGTCCGTTTTGCCTAAGAGGAAGATAGCTCTTAGGGCAGCCAAGCACCCCTATTGCTCTTGTGCATGACCTGATGCTTATAGCCATAAACTTGTGTTGTGTCACATATTGCAAAACTGGTAAGCAGTCCCCACTTTTGAATCTGTGGCCTTTCATGGTTCAGAACAGAAAAATAGCATGTTCTTTCTGGGAAGCAATTGTTTGCTTATTTTTTTAGTGAAGCTGGTGGGGAGGTGGAAAATGGGTCCTATTTCCATCTGAGTTTTTCTGGGCTTAGATAAGAAAAGGAATTCTGTCCTTTCTGTTCATTTACCTTGTCTGTTTCTTTTTGTTTGTTTTTTTTCTGCTTTTATTCATTAGTGAATGACATGAAGAATGCAGCCTCTTGTGCTGCTAGTTACCTTCTGTTTGACCAAAAAGATGAAGTAATGAAACAGAACATGGTCTATTATCAATACCATAAAGACAAATGGGGACTCAAGGAAGAAGATTTTCAGCCCAGATCGGTAGGTAAATGATTCAAAATGCCTTCTGAGCACATTCAGATATTTCCCTGGAAATCAGTGAGTTAGAAGCTGTAAAAAATGGGAATTATCTAGTTATCTAGTTAACTCCAGTATCTGGAGTTAAAAACAACTGTTTTATTAAAACCATATAGAAAGTTGTGCACAGAAATGTACTGTGTAATATCATAATAGTTCTTCCCTTTATGCTGAAATATGCTGCAATATAATGAGTAAATTCTCACTGGTCCTTGTCTGCCACTTAGGTATGTTTGTGTCCTTATCTACCCAGATTAATAAAACAGCTGGCCGCTGAAATCTCCTGATTGAAAGATCACTCCAGTCATACATGGGCTTATGTCAGTCACTCGTTATTTGCCAAGAGGTAGTTGCTCACCTCCTTGTTATTTCAGGTTCTGTTGGCATTGGAATGTGTCTGGATATAATAACACCAGCTAAACCCACTTTCCACTTACTCCATTTAGAACAAAGCTGGGTGGATGAGGACAGAAAATGCAAAAAAGGCTTACAGCCATATTGCACCTAATTATCCAAGTTAGAATACTAATTTGATGAGTACTCACTTTTCTTCCTCTCAGGCCAGCCATCTCAAGTCAAAAATACCACTCCATTTGAGTTAAATGCTTTTTCTCTGTGGACAGTTGTTGATTTAGGTGCAAGACTTGCCTTATCTGCACACTGGAAACCAAAGTCTGCACTGCAGGGCTGACAGAGACTGCATACAGTGAAAAATCATTTGGTACTTTCAGGCCGTAGCAGTGAGTCTGAACTTGCATGGGAAAGGGACCACTCGGATGTCACTGCTCTTCAGAGTAGAACTGCACTTTGTAGCCATACTGGAGACAATGCTTGACGGTGGTGTGAGTGAGGGATTTAGCAACAGTATGAAAAATCAAACCACGAGCAGATTTGGCATACGTGTGCAGGAAAGACAGAACAAGGTCCCTACACCTTAACTCTGGATGTTTCATTGATAACTTCTCAGGATTTGGGGATTACAGATAATTTAATTTTTAAATATAAAATATTAAATGCACACAGCTGTAATTTCTTGAACTTTGATCCATCTAAATAGGAACAGAAGTTGCTTGCTGTCCTAGTTGCCACAAAAAACATAATGTCTCTGGTTTATTTTCACAAAGTGGTAGAAAGGGTGACAGCAGCATTTGGCTCTGGCACTAAGCTTTGGGTGTCCTTGTGAAAGAGGAAGACTCTCCTGTTCTTTGCCCCTGAAAGAGTTAAATGGGATAAGCAAATTAGATTGGCAGTGTTCACAAATATAGGGGTAGCTGACTATGAGTTAAACTGTGCTGCCCAGGCAAACAACCTGAGGAAGTGAGGAGGGACAGATGGATGACCAAGCAGAATAATCCTACCCCGGACTCAGGCTGGGGTAGTGAGTCAGTGTGATGCAAAATAGCTCAGCGTCTCCTTTTGCCAGAACTGCCCACTGCCATGCAGCAGTACACAGGGAGACAGAGGCTTTCTCACATCCAAAGCCCGCTGGAATGTAGGCACAGGCTGTTGCTGAGCTCTGGCAGTCTCATTCCTTTATTCTCAGGCCAGCCAATGCTTTGAAACATGAGAAAGAGGGGAGTGCTTTGTTCTTCTCAAACCAGTGGTGCTTATGGTTAGAAGGATCCATGGAAGACTTTGGACACGCTGCTTGCTGTTCTGCTGTTTCCTTTTTCAAACGTTTTAACCCCACTTTCCCAGGATCTGCCTTCTACCGAGTCTAGATCTAGTTTCACTGGAATAGTTTCAAATACATGTGATGACACTTCCTTGTCTTGCTGTCCTAAAATAACATAGAAATTTGGGGTTTTTTTGTTAGGATGCAGTTCGATACCACAACATAACCACACTCCAGTTGGAAATGTATGAATTTGCAAAGCAGCATGTGATGGATGATGATGAGGTGAGTTTTCTAGAGAGAAAGTTGTAGTCAAAAAACCTAGCAATCATATTAAAGTGAAGATGATATATAGATAGAATTCTGGGACTCATCTAATATGGAAAAATCTCCTTGTCGCCTTGACCAATTTATTGTAATTTTTTTATTTTGTAAATCAAGATAAGAAGCAAATCCAAAGACCTTTAGATGACTCATGTACCATTTAAAAGAATATGGGGCAGTATCACTGTTAACACAACCGTAAATATAGTCTGCTCAGACAAAAAAATCAATCCACTTTGCAAGCTGTAACACCAGGGGGCACAAAAGTAGTCTATATATATCTAAACCAAACATTTTTCTGTTTTTTTTTTCTCCTGAAACCTAGTTTAAACTAGATTTAAAAATCTGTGTAATTTTGTCGAGAAGTAACCACCTAAATTGTAAGTTTTATCGAAGGGAAGTCCTGTTATCTGTTATTTCTTTCTGCACAGTAACATTTTGGTCACCCAGTCTTGCTTCTTAACTGCTTGGAATTCATGTCCAAATAACATATAATGACTACTATTAGATATGAAATATGTAATGTGGGTTTTTCTGTGCAGGAAAAATAGTTAAATTGTTGAAAGGATATTTCTTTGTCCTCCGCAGTTGAAATTAAAGCATAAATCATGGAGGCTTTGGGTTGTTTTTTGTTTTGTTTTCAGAACCTTTCATTTAAAAGTTTAAGAAATCTTCAGATATGGGAACAGTTCATTGCTGGTGTTGACAAAGAGCTATGCTGAATTACAGCATAGGGCAATATACTTGTAATGAGCACTGTTGAGGTGTTTTTAGTTATAATGGAAAAGAGAAAGATGTTTTATGTTATAAAATGAAATCACCTTTGCAATTTTTACATTATCCAGCACACAGGGAAAGAGTATTTTACAGTGGAGAAATAATAATATGTCTGTGCTGCCTTTCAGTATGCTAGTGACCTGAAAACAAGTCTATACATAAAATTCCATTGCAAGATTACTAGACGTTAGGAAGATTGAGAAGTCTTTCCATTGTGATAAAACTCTGTGAAAGACAGTTTAATAGGCTTGTTATAAGGTTAAGTTGAATGAGGACTGGTCTGTATTGATTTCCACCAGGGTATGTAAATACTTGCACACTTTTTTATATTCCCCAGTTGATTTGTGTAAACACTATGCTTTACCCATAATGTTTTCTTACGTTAGGCATAAACTTAATTTATGATTTTTTTCCTTCTTTCACATCTGCTCCTCTGAAACAAAGGGATGAGTAATTAAGGAAGGAGAGAAGCAGTCCATTGTGAGGGCCTTGAAGGGATTATGGAAACAATCTTCAGACTCGAGCACTGTGTATAGAATAAGCAAGTGTTCATCTGTTGGCATTCATTCCTGTAGCCCATTTCACAAGTGCAATAGCAAATGACCTTAGGTTCTGCAGGAGGGAAGTGCAATGGAAAGTAAGACTAAACTTTTGGGGAAGTGTCAGGGAAGCAGCATTACAGTGGGTTACATATTTGAGTTAAACAACCAAAATAACTGGGTCCACATGTATCCATATCCCACACTCTCATTGTACTAGAAAAGTTTCTTTTCCTCTCTCCCAGGGAAAAGCTGAAGGGCTTCTGTGCCACAGTTTACCAGGGCTGAAGAACCTGGGAGGGATGGAAGCCATCCATGCCTCTGGCTTGGCTCTGGCTTTTGGTAGTGAACTCATAAATCCCTGGCTAGCAGAACTTCTCCTTGGCTGCAGGAGCTTTCCAGGGTGTCCAGACAGAGCAGGAATAGCGCAAAGATAAAATAGCTACCTTGCAGTTTCTGCTATATGAGCAGGACCTGGTAGTATAAGTGTTTTTTTTTTTTTTAATATTTCTTCTGGCACAGATAGAAAAGTTTATTCTTTCAGAATGCTGAAAACTGATGAAAAACCCAGATAAGGTCTTACGGTAAAAGCTTTATTAAAGATTGCTAAGGATGAAGGCAACCTCTCTTTTTAGTGCACTCTGTTTATTTAAACCATGTGCTTCTTGGGCCACAGATCATGCCATTTGCGAGTTTTTGTGGTCCCTGTTTGCTGTCTGTATAGTTGCTTGTGGGCCAAAAATCCTATAATATAATCTGAGCAAAAAAATAATTTTCATTCCTTGAGTGAACTGTGGCAAAGCGAAAGGATCAGTATGGCAGAAGGATCTCTTCCTAGGTGAATATATCCTTATTCCTAAATGGTTCTGCTCACTTTATTTAGAATTTTCAGCATTCCCATGTCCCAGATCATCTGTGTGTCTTTTTAAATCCCATTAGCAAAGCAAGCGAGAACATGTGGCTTCTTGCAGTAATACATGGAACATGTAGTAATGATTTTTGCATATGTCACTACAAGAAATACTATCTTGTTCGCATTACTTTATTAATGTTTTTCCACAAGGATATGAAAAACTTTAGTTCAAACATTCAACATAGCAGAGGTGACAGAGAGTATTAGTGCCAACTTGCTACAAATTACTTTTTCTTAAAAGTAATTATTATTAAATATCCTTACAGAGTTTTCCACAGTGAAGTTAAAAGAACATTACACATGTCATCTTAGCTAGCCATGGATAATCATGCTTCTTGATTTCAGTTCAGATGTGTAACACACAAAGGCTGTAATACATAGAACTTCTAGTATTGCACAGGTTTAAATAGCAAAGTGAAATGCAGTTAAAAGCCAGATATGTAGCTAGTGCAGATATAACTTCAGCACTACGCTAATTATATGAGACAAGTTTCTGGCCCATAAATTCAGTGTTCTTGAAGATATTTTTCAGGGATAGCTTTACTTAGCTGTTCTAAAATGCAGAAGAAGCACAAGTATTTGGCTGCGATGATCCTACAATGTGAATTTTCTTTCAGTACTTAATCAGTAGGTGAAAAACCGTTGGCAGCTTTGACCCTCTTTTTGTGGAATCCTGCTCTTTTTATTTGTATACAAAGTGTGTGTCCGTTTGTACAATAGTTGAGGTTTAAGTGTTTCATTCCTGAGTGTGATGTAAAGGAGAGTAAGTGTTGAACTAATGTGACTGATGGAAGGAGAAGATATTAAATAGCATCAAGGCATGATGGCCCAGTAGATTACTGATAGCAAATAATAATCTGAATTCAGCCTGTTTTTCTGTTCAGAATTGCTAATAACATATTTTCAGCTATATTAACTCACTTTTCACATATGTTCAAATGATTTATACAAATGTGTTTCTGACTGCAAGTTGTAAAAGCAGACCTATAAACCCTGTCCTGCTTATGACCTCAGACCAACACAGCTACAATAGCACCACTGCACTGAAAACAGCTGGCGGCAGCTGTGTAAGAGCTAGTTAATAGGTAATTGTCATTGTTATGGTCCCTGTTCAATGCAGAAAGAAGAAAAGGAAACGTTTTATCATCTTCTTTTCCTACTGGAGATACCGCCCATGTGGCTGGCTCTCTTCAGAAGCTTCATGCTTTTCCCACTTGTTTTCTACCATTAGGAGTATGTGATGGTCAATGCTGTTTGTCCTTCCCTATAAACCACTTGCAACCACCAATGGCAGGATATCCCTGAGTTGCAGGTACTGAAATTAGGAGGACTTTTACCTGCCCAGATTTTCTTAAACTTCTATGTACAACATAAAGCAACAAAGACAGCATGGGTAGAGTGTAAAAACAAAGCCACCTGAAGGCTTCTCTTTTCAGTGCAATGGGAGCAATGTTTAAGTTGCTCTGAAAATAGACTGACTCATGTTTTATAGGAATTACAAAAATGTTAAGAGCAAAGCACATTTATTAGACTACTGTAAAATGTAATTGTAATCACTGCAGTGTACTGTGAACTCCCATGGTGTATGGGAAAATAACTTATATATTCAGAATAAACAATATAAAAAAGAAATGAAAAAATATTAAAGAAAAGTAGTTTAACATACATGTGAAGAACAATAAGCTTTTCTTAATATTTGAAAAAAAGCTAAAAGCATGTGACAGTGGGTCGCACTGCACACTAAGTATCTGAAAAATAAACAAGTTAAGGGCCAAATAGTTTTTCTCCGCAAAGAATTAAGGGATTTTTTTTCCCCTGCTAGAATGTGAGGAATGTCAAGCCTGGTCTTTACTGTTCATGGAGGATTCTAGGAGGGCTTTGAGGTGGTCACAGTGAACTCTCATATTCTCATTGAAATTTAGATCAAGGAACTTTTCCTTGATTGAAGGCTGAATAAACCTTTCAGCCGTCATGGCTGAGCCACTCGTTGACACAAATCTTACTATTATCCTAAAATAATATCCCCTCAAAGTATCACTGGTCAGTGGGCTGTATGGTATTGGTTTGCAGGCTGTATCAGGCCTGCAGAGGACACGTTCTCCACAGTGGGCCATATCAAACCTTTGTCTCCTTTCATGCTAAATGGCTGTTAGTCCTTGAAGCTAGATACACATTAGAAAAACAAACAAAACACAGTTTTTTCCATTAATCTAACTCCATGTCGCATCCCCAACTAGTTACTCAAATTTAAGAGAATCAAATTTGTTAGTGTCACTATTGAACAAGTCTCCAGTCATCGTGATCTTCCAACTTTAGCAAAGTCTGTTTTCTTGCTGTGAAGGACACCCAGGGACATTTTGTGGGATAAATATTTTCCTTTTGGGTCATAGATCATAAGGAAACAAACAAAGATCCAGCCAATTCTTCTGTATTCTTCTGTAATTCTTCTGCATGTATTGTCTGTTAAAGCTCGGTTTCTTGAATTAGTCAGGATAAAGACACTTTCTTATTCATTCAGTGATAATCAATCATGCTTTAAAGTGTGTCCCTAAAAATATTTTTTCTGTAGATCTTAATTCATTGTAGAACATTATTATTTTAATATTCTCTGATACTTCCCTGCAGAACAGACTAATACACTGCAGTGCATATGGAATCCCTGTACAAAATGTCATCAGCAAATCTGCATGGAAAGTATGGGTTATTGCAAGAAAACTATTTTTTCCAGAACTTTTCCAGACCACAGAGAGAAAGGACAGAAAAGATTGCAGTTGGAGGCAAGGATCTAGGGATGATTAATATTTGCTGAGCAGAAGGCAGTGCTGAGTTTTAGCAACCAAAGGAGAAGCATCTGGATCTGTCAGGGAGCGGTTCAACTGCTACTGATTGCTACTGTGTTTAAATGCTGCTGGCCAAAGAAAAGTTGGCCATCAGTCTCAAGTTTGCCATAACTGAGCTAGATATTGGTAACTTCTCCTCTTTGTTGTTTATTTAGTGATCTCCAAAGTACAGATGTTTTTTCCAAGAGGTTGTGTTTTGTGTGTGTGAATGCAGTATTTAATAGTGCATAAGGAAAGCTCAGCAACAATCCTTGGCCTAGTGTGTACCTCAGTCATGGATACTCAGCTTGAGGTGATAAGTGAGGAGGTCTGTATTTTTCCTCCTTTTTAGGATTTCTTTTTTCTAAGGCTCTAGCTTCACTTACAATAGCTGGTGCACTAGTTGCACTAGATGGGCTTAGGTAATACAGAATTGACCAAGAACTCTGCTTTAAAATTATTATTTATTGTAATCCACTTACATACCCTCTGTAAGACCTTCTTGAACTACTTATTGAGGTACAAAACTTGTTCTTTCTTTTTGTGCCTCTGTTCAGTTGTTAATCTAAGCCAAGGTGCTCAACTTGAATATCGAACAGATAATTGAAGACTCCAGTTGATCAGATCAGCTTGACTAATTCTTCCTACCACTGACACTGGTCTGGGAACCTTCCCCTGCCACCATATGATATGCTACCTCCCTTATTTCAGGCTATACCTGTTCCATCTTTTCCCATATATGTTTCCTGTCACTCCCACCTTCTGCTGACCATCCCTGGACTGGGAGAGGGATGAGGTCTGCAGTCCAAGGCTGCAGGACACTGGCTGCTGGCAGATCTGGTGTTTCTGCAGCACATGCACTTGGCCTTCAGCGCAAACCAGAAGGCAGTGACTGTGGACCATGGGCCGACACGCCAACGAGGAGGTGCTTCCCAGCATCTGACCAAGCCATCTACATGTGTATACTTACTTTCTAGTTGCCAGCTGCCTAACTGTCAGGGATGTACTGGCCTCACTGTACGCCCTCCTCTTCCCCAAGCTTAGTTGGACTTCACATACTGACTTATTAGCTGCCACCCAGCCTCCTAAATCATGCTGTGAGCCATATATTGCACAACCCTGATTTAAATCAGCGCTGTGTCTGAGCAGCATATTTATGTAACCTGCATTAGTACTGGATGGCTGTTGGCCCCTCTAGCAGAAAGAGTTATGGGTTTGCAGCTGTCTTTGTATGTAAAATTTGCTGTTCTTCCTAGTGATGTAGGACCCAAAGAACTTAGGAGACAACAGGAGGAACTATGTCTCACTCAGTCCTTATATTATATCACAGAATTGTGATATGATGATTTTCAGGCTCCAGGCATATGGCCCAGCACAAAGTTAGATATTTGTGAGCAGAAGGCTTTTTCCCTGGAATTAACACCTGTGAAATATTTGCTGACTTCAGTCATGCAAAATGCCTGATGCTGTGTCAAGTGAGTGCTAATGGGGCAAGGACAGTGATCAATGTAGTTATAGCTGTTAGTGTGATCAACTCTTCTGACGTAGCATTATCACCTTTTCATTAGGATGCCAACCACAATATCGACAACATGCAAATGTTTTACATTTCAATGGTGAGGCACAGGCAAAAATGTTTTAACTACAGGTTTTGTGTGTCTTTATAATCTGGTGTTTCTGCCTTTTCAAAAACAACCAAAACCCAGGCAATTTTTCAGTTGTATTACAGCATTTTTTCTGTATAGTTATTGCTTCAGCAAGTATTTTTTATTTTTGCCACATTTCAACCTTTCTTACTCCTCAGTACTTCTCATTAGACGAGAAAAGCTCTGTCATACCCACCTCTAGAGATCAATTCCAAACATTGGAGATTTCAGTCAGGTTTTTATTTCAAATACTCTTGCTTCTAAACATCATTTTCCATTTAAAAGTTGTTTTTTCACCTGTTTTTGGACTGGAAAACATGCCAAAAGAAAACACATGAACTCTGTCTGGATCATCATCTTTTGGATTACCCTACCTTTCTGATGAGCATGAAAATAATATGAAGTCAATTAAGTTCCTAGGTGGTTTAGTTATCAAAGGCACAGTATTGAAATGACCATGTCTTTATCATACTTCATTCTAGGTCATGCTATCAAATGTTTCTGCCCTTCACCCTGCCTCTCAGACTTTTACCATTTGAGGGTTGTCTTTGCAGATACACTGGAAAGAGAATTCCTTCTCAATATCTGTTACTCTTTTATTAAAATATGTCCTTGAGGTATAAAAGAATCTATCTGAATTAGACGTGAGACCTGCTAAAGTAGATACCTTTATTCCCAATTTCATAACTCTTCAGAGTTAGTGAGACCTGCCTGTTTGTAGTCCTTCAAAAGGCATCTAAATGCTTATGCATACAGATTTAGGAGCTGTGCTAGAATACCTGGACCTTACATTCTCTGTGGCTCTGTCTCTGTAATTCTAAAATGACATATAACTTACATAGTGGCTATTGGACCTAGTGGATATTTTCTTGCTGTGCATTTTGAAATGGTATTGAATTCCTCCCATAACTGGGCTCTTCAGGCAATCAAAATATTTTTAACAAAGGAAAACATACAGAAATGTTCAATTCCTGTTTTCCAATTGCCAGACTTCCTGCAACCAGGAGGACAAGTAGGGAATATGAAAATGCTGGCAATTTTTCTTGCATTTTTATGGAATTGGCTACTTAGATGTTTTGAACAAATTCAAAGCAAAATAAATTGCCATCCTTCTGGACTTGCTAAACCACTTCACAGTAATAAGAACTCAACAGTTCTTTAAGATGGAACTGTGAAACTGGGAACAAGAACAGCAGTGATTTCAGCCAGCTGTCCTCCCAGTTTTCTTTCTGTTTGCTTGGTTCTCCTTATTTCTCTCCTTGCTAATCACACTTCTGAAGAATGTGACCTTAATACTTTTAATTTTGTTGTATTCAAAATAAACAGAAATTCTCTATTTCTTCATATTATTTTCATTGATCACAAAAGTTTTTATGCTGTTTTCTCATCAGAACAGAAAACTATAGAATTTTGAGTCTCAAACTGCATATGCCTTGGAGGTGCAGTCTTCCTAGCATATACCATCCTAGATGGAAGATGAGCATCTAAGCGAAGATGATTTGCTTTCAACACAACTGTTATAAATTCTGATTATTTTAAACTTGAGAGTGAGTAAGAGCTGATCAGATTTTCCAGCAGAATATTTTTCTATCAGAAAGTGTTGATTTGTTTGGGAAGAAAAGCTAAATGACATCTTTTGACCTTTCTGGAACATAAGTTTATGTGGAAAAAGGATGGACAGGAAATTAGGAAAAAGCTCAGTTAAATTAAAACAGTTTAACAGAACACACTAGTTATTAGAATAAGAGGTTGGAAATTTAAAGCTAGGCATCTTCAATCACTTTACACCTCTCTTGCAGTTCAGCATTTGAGTTTCATCAAATGTGAAAATATGCAGAGACATTCCAACAGTGTCTCCCTTCTCTTAGGCAGTGTTGTTTCTGAACTGTGCATGGAGGGCAAATGGGAAAATATGAGTATTTCTGAGGGTGCAGGCAGATGTGCTGCTACATTCAATTTTGAATAGTTTGGGATGTTACTACTTCCTTTTTACCTAAGCTGACTTGTGTTCCTTCGGGTTGAAACCCTTTACGAGAAGTTGCAGTTCAGTTACTATAGCTTGGTTGAAGAGGCAGTAAATTCCAGCTGGTGGAGCAGTAACAACCCAAAATACTCAAGCTTGATTGCAGGAACACATTTGACTATGATATATGATATATGACTAGGTCAGGAGTAGTTTAAAGAATGAGAGTTGGATTGTTATGTTGGGTTGGTAGTCCATATTAGCAGGGTTGAGTTTATAAAATTACATCATAGGTCCCTCTGTATATCTGTAATTTTTCTGGTTTGAATTTAAAACCAAAGCATTTGTTTCCAATATGGAAAACATTCTAGTATTTCTGGTTCTTTATATTTTTGCTGCACTGAAGCATTGCATGTGAAAATTCGTGGGTTAGAGCAGACAGAGATACAAAGATAGTGTTCTACAGAAGACTTTTGCTTTGAATTTTTAGGCTTTCTAAAGGTCTTTAATGTTTTATCATATTCTAACAATTTCCTAATTTAACAGGCTTTTTCATCATTTATGCCTCTACTTTCTAAATTTGAGATTTTCACTGTCTATTTAAATGCCTGAAAAAGTGCAAGATTTGCTGTGAATTGTAACATTTCCTTCTTCTAAGGTCTGTATGTTGTTGCAAGTATGTGGGCTACCCCTGTATGGGCCATTTAATTACAGTTTAAAAGCTTGTTGTGCTAGCTTCTGTATGAAGTGTGACATAAAGACAATTAGTTTTACAGCTTATTACAGTTTATGCAGTTTATGTTTTGATTAAAATAGTTAAAATTTTTCCATTCCTTTTGAGGAAGAGAGTTAACGTATCTTGTTAATTTTAATCCTTTCTAGGGTGAAGTTGTGGAATTCCTTGATGAGCTGTTAGAAGTAGAGGAGAAGAATGAATCCTGATAAGTGAAGCTGTCATGAAGTATTTTACAAAAGCAAAGTGCTCCCTACTATTGTTTTTGGTTACCTGTAGTTCCAGTTAGATATACCTCAAAGCTGCTCCTTTAAGTGCCATCATGTGTCACAAGATCCACTCCTGAAAGATCACTGCCATGCTGCACTGACTCTTTCACGAGCTTTTCACTGTGCGTTTTCAGAATTGGTGCATATGGATTTTCCTCTTGAGCTTTCCTGCCTTACACAAACACAACGAAACAGACTGTTCATATTTTCTGGGCTAACAACTAAGATTCCTCATTTCAATGCTGTTCAATTAAGTTGTAACAGTATAGCTGAATTCTGAAGAACTTTCGTCAGAATATGAACTGAGGAAGATATAACAGTTCCTCTAGACTTTCTGAGCTATGTAATTGTATTATTTATATATGACATTTTTTCTATGATAAAGTGATAAAGTGTAGCAAATAAGAACTTATATATAGGTGAAAGAAGATGATTAACAAAGAACAGCTAGTGATCTTCTAAAAATTGCTTTAAGAATTCTGTATGTGGTTTTGATCTTTCTTAAAACTATATAAAATTCCATGATGTGAAACTGAGGTCACTTAGAAATGATGCAATAAATAAATCCTTCCTCCTACCAATTCTTACTCTTTCTGTGGAAACAAGTTGTGGTTCCTGTGTGAGGTAGGGCAAATCTTCTATAAAAAATTAATGGTTGATGTATTTATTATTCTCTTTTGTAGAAAAATAGTTTGCATGTTTTTTAGTCTGGTGGGACAATCTGCATACTTTTCACCCCCAAAATAAGTACAGGTGTGAAGTCTGAAGCAATTTTAAGTGGAATCATGAAAAATATTTGCATGCCAGTTCCTGACATTTTTATTGATTACAGGGCAGGGTCCTATAGAGAAATATTTTGGGTCCCAAAGACAGTGCATTAGAGAGGAACAGTGAATGAGTGCACAAGAGTACCGAAGAGCAGAAATCCCATTGACCTCAGAGGATCCAGGATTTCATCCTTTACTTTCCTGTCTTTCCTATCTAAAGACCAAGTCCTGCAAGTGGTTTCATCCTGCTTACATCAAGGGGAGACAAGAGCATTCAGTGCCTTTTCGTCTGAACCCTAATTGAGCTGAATAGAAGTGAATTATGAAAACAAAATCTGCTTTAGGGTTTTAAAAAGGCAAAACATGAACTTATGCTATCTTGCTGACTTGCTATTGCTATAGCTTACATATGCTCTACCTTTGAGTTGCTACAGACAAAAAGAAGGAAAATCCACAGGATCAACTATCCTCCAGTCTGTGATTACAATGGAACAATTTAAAATGTTAAATTGTGTATTAAAGATGTTTGCAGGATTTGATTTTTTTAAGTTTCTTTAGTATAACTCACAACTAATCCACTGAAATCAATAGGTGGGCCAAGTTTTTATTCTCAAACTGAAAATCTATCAAGAGCCTTTTAACTTTAGGAAATTTACCCAGCTTCACTTGCAGTTATGAGATCAGAATTTGGCTTGCTGTATGCCTTCAGCATACAGAGCATGTATCAGATTTCCTTACGCTTTTTGTTCCACATAATATTAGGACTCCATTTATTGTTATTTTATCTAGGAATTTAAATTTGCTTTTAAAATTTATAAGCAGATTATTATAAAACATCATTTACTTCACCCTGAAATATGCCTATTATAATATCCTGCTGCAGTAGCTTCTCTACTTTATCCCTAGTTTTCTCATGTTCGAAACGTGTGTGATCAAGAGAGAGGCGACTGTTCTGGAGGCTTCTTTTGTCTCTGTGCTTTCAATCCTGCTTAGAAGAACAGCTTCAGATTTTTTCCTCAGGAACTATACCATTGAAGTTAAAATCATATGCTCAGATAACTTCATCTTTGATACATCTTCATCTAGCGTTTGTATCCAGAAGTCCCACCGCTGAAGGGTATGGAGTTGGTTGGGGGAGGATATTCCCGTCTGCATTGTTTTGGTTTTATAACATGTTTAGTTTACTTTTTTCTCATTATGATTTACCAAACTGACTTACAAGCTCTGCCAAGCACAGATTGTTTTCTGGCTGTTTTTTTCTGTGATGCCCTAACTCTTGTGTGCTGCCTGTAGGTACTACTGTAATGCAAAAACAAAGTGCCTTTAAGACTCTTAGAGTGTTACCTATAATTCAAGTTGCTGGGCCTGATGTTTTCTGTAACTATACATCTTGCATGGAAATAATGTGTATGTGTAAAGCTTCTAAATAGGTTTTGCCTGTTCATAAAGCAAGAGGAATATACTGCAGTGGGTGCAAGACAACAGAAAATCAGTTCCAGCATGTCTGCAGTATGCCATCAGAATCATTTCTTTCCAGTTAAATAACTCCCTTCCCTTCTTTCCAATGCTAATTTAGAGTAACAGAGATTGCTATAATCTTTTTTTAAAAAACATAGTATGTGGTAAAATACTGTAATAATTTCATTCCACTGGGAAGACACTGAGCATCAGAGTTAACCTGTTTTGTAACTCATTTGACTTCAGTGGGGTTACACCAGGGATACATTTAGAGCCTATGAACCCTGATTTTTCCTCTTCATCAAACAGTTATTTAACCAGTGCAAGTCTCTCGGGCATTATCAATTTTCTTGTAAGCTTGTGATTCTGTCTTTAAGGCTTCCTTAGCTGACCTCTTTTCATGTTCAGTTGTTTCCTCAGCTCTCAGCTGTATAGCTAAAATCTCTCATCGTTGTGAATTCTCAGGTGGGGATCTCATGACTTACTATGATTTCCATTAGCCAATGATTTTTTTTTAAAACCTACATTAAGTTTGATATCCTCTACTGTTCCATTTAACTTGAAGAGGCAACTGATATTCTTGTGGTGTTCTGAAATGGCACTATGATCCCTTTTTCATTTTGTTCAAGTGTCTGTGGATTTTTTCTGGCTTTCTTAATTTCCACTACATATGGTCCCAAGCCAGTTCAATCTTAATAAGTACAAGTAGTTCTCAAACCCTTGTTCTTTTCTAATGAGAAATAGCTCCTCTTCCAGTTCTTTAGTATTTATTGTGGCTTTTTTCAGCATTCTCAGGTTCTTTTAACTTGATTTTTCTTTCGCTGCTGCTATTGTTAAATGCCAACACTTACATGTGACTGCAGTAAATTATTGTCTTCCTTTTCTCTGATCTTGCCAGCTCTTCTTGGGAGGCTGCAGGAATATGGTTCTTGCCTCCCTTCTGCCACCCCAGATTCCTACAATTGTGAGTTGTCTGCCTTAACTGTAGCAGCCTCTGCCTAACTGGATAGGATATTTAGATTTCATCTCCATTTCTTTTTTTGACAAGGCTTATAGCATCACCATGACGCTCAGGGAAGCGTCATCTTGTTGAAGCCACCGTGTTTGTGTGAGTCGAATGCAACATTGGTACTATGTGTCTGCTGACTCTCGGTTGACCCTGGAGGTGAAATTCTATTGATTTCATTGGTAGTATTGCCTGCTGTGGAGCTGCCCAATTATGCTTTTCAATTATTGCTCACATTTCTAATAACAAAGCCAGCTATTTGGATAGCTGCTGTTGGCCTCTCTGATTCTCCTCTGCTGCCTGCAAGCAAGTATGCAATAGCTCTGCCATATACTGAGCAACAAATAACATTTATAGGTGAACACTGGGTGAAGTTCATCTTCTGGCTGATGGCTAGCACAAGGTCCCTACACAGTCTGAGTCCTGTATTTGATCTTTCATTGGATGGAGTCCTGCATGATGGGGAATTTCTTGAAAGCTTGAGATTAAACTGAGTCATAAATGCTGGTGTACTCAGTCTGGTTCCAAGTGGATATTTGGTTATGTGAAAGACAAGATTGCTGGCTGTCAGGAGAATCTTTGTTGTGTAAGAATCAAAGCTTGGGAAAGGAGAGAGAATTGCAGGTTGGAAATGAGTGTATTTGACAGACTGCTGAGTACGTGATCTTTTTCAAATTAGTATCTGCTCTTACTGATAGTAATTCTTCACATATTAATGCCTTTTGCTATTTCATCCTCATGGATATCAATATTCATTTAAAAAAGAAGAAAGGGTAGTAGTGCTTTGTTCTATTCAAAGTTTAGTTTAATTCTGTTCTCATAAAACAGCATCACAGACTCCATACTTACTGTGTCTCACTGATTCCAATATCCAATAAAGTCAGCTTCGAATAACAAATACTTTTAGAATGATCAGTTCTGGCAAATTCAGCAGGAATTCAAATGTCATGCTGGGTTCCTTCATTCAGAGTAATGATTCTTAGTTAATTCTGTTGACAATGCATGAGCCAAAAGAGAATTTAAATTGCTCCTTTTTCCAGAGCTTTACTGCTTTGGAATGCTAAAATATAAACTTAAAAGTTAGTCGAATGCTGTTCTGAATTCAAGTGGAAAGCCCGTCTGACCAAGGAGGTGTCATTTTTTCATACTTGCCAGAATAAGTTCTAGATAGAATTAAAGGTGTATTTCTCCAAGACAATCTATTCGTCTTAAAATGATATAGCGTATCGTGTTTTACAAAGCTTCTTCTTAATATATTGTTGCAATTAATACCCACTGTATATTTCCACATTCATTGCAGTTAATTATTGGTTGATATTGACAGCGAAGGCAGACTTAGAAAATCATTTTGTAGAGTCTTCATTAATAAATGGTTTAAATAACATGCAAATTTTACAGCTCTGAAAACTGAGTTGTGATTAGACGAAGATTTGTTGGATTATAAAAGTACAAGTGTTTATTATGGCTGGTACTGAGAATAAACAGTTGCCTGCATATGCCAGGTACTATGGAAATATGTTTTTAAGTTCTAATGTGAACTGTAAACCAAAGCTACTTCAGTTAAAAAAATTCAATACTTAAACTGTGGGGAGAAGTAGCTGGTGCCAGAGAAAACATTCCCGTTTAATAATATTTGAACATAGAGCTGTGATGCAGTTTGTAGCAAGGCAGTGAGAAAAACCCACAACTAATCCTTCATTGCAGCTGTCTGAACTTTTGGTTGTCTGCCATATTTTAAACAGCGACTTCTTTTTTCTGGTGACTCAAGACCTGAATGACCTAGTGTAGAGAGTTTAAGCTATATACAAAAAAGAAGTTAAGTAAGAAATAGCCAAAATAAGTTGAGTTGCACACCCCAGCAAATCAGGGTTTTGTATCTTAAGTCCTTTTCAGTGCCTAGAAAAAAAAATTAAAATAAATAGATGCCTTTTTATTTATTTATTTTTGGCAAGGAAATATTCAGCGGTTTCAACACCCATCTCTCCTCTCTCCCCGCTTCTCTTTCCTTAGAGTACTGGTGGTATATGGAAACTAAATTCTGTAGAGAGTTCTGAATTTTTTAAGTTTATAAATGCTAACCTTTTTTTGGAGAGAGACTTCCTAAGTTTTCTTTGATTATTTTAAACTTTTTCTTCCCTTTGATGTAGCTTTTAGGTAGGCCTTTTAAATAGCATCAAGTAACAAATGTGCTTTTTTACTGATTAATTCTTTTGCAAAGTAATAGAACTTTGCTTACTTTAAAATGGAAATAGGGTACGCAGAGGTGTAACTTTATGTGAATACTAACTTTAAAGAAAAAAGTCTGGGCTTTATGCCTTTGTCCCATTCTCACTATCACTTACCTGAAAAGGGATCAAACATTTTATTATCTGAACAGGTGCTAACCCTGTAGTTTGACAAGTATTACCATTCTGGTCAGTTTTCATCATGACTAATTTTAAAATGGTCTTTCACAGCTACAGGTTATGGTCTTTTGTAGCTACATACTATGTTGTATCTTAGCATTACAAATTAGTGGAAATGAAAAATCAGAAATTCTTTTCATTGAAGAAAAAGTTCAACCTATCCTGGCTTCAGTGCCCATGGCAACAAATCCCCAATGTACTAGCTTACAAGATACAGTATGCAATAAAGCTGCACAGTGCAACAAGCCATGTATTGTCACCTAGCTGGCAAATGAAAGCCAGCTACAGAAATAAAGAAGGGGATTTCAGAATGCGAACTTACTGGATACTTAAAATCAGTGATCCTAATGTTCCTGTGTCCAGAGGAGCAAACACCTCTTGGTCTCAAGGGTTTGATCCCAAAAGCACTGGCAGGGGAAAGGCTGGCTGCTGTAAAATCTCCCAGTAGCTTTAATGTGGCACCTCACACTGTCACTTCTCATCCTGCCTGGTAGCAAATTTATACGGGACTGTGCCCAGACTCTGCATCAAATGATTTATATAAAATGATGGCCCAGTTAATAGGTAGTTGCTGAAAAAGGACAAGAGGGTAAAGGGAGAACATTTTAGTCATCTCTTCACCTGCTAGTTCCCTTTGTTAATACTGGCGAGTTGATTTTGGCCAATCTATTGTAATACAAGGCTTCCCTTGAAGAGGATAATACATGACTTTTATCACAAGGCAATAGGCCACTCTCTTTAGGAATAGATGTCACCATCCCAAAATCATTCCTGATATTTCCTTGTTTACTTTTTCCTTTCCTAATTTCAACCCACAGCTGGTACTTTTAGCCATGACTTGCTATGCTAAGTAATTCCTCTCTGTATTTTGGCCTTATAATCTTCAGATTTTGTATGTATTGTACTCTGTGTATTGTTGTCCATCCCTACTGTCTTTAATTAGCCAAGTTTCACAGGCAAAAAGTGGTTTAAGTCAAATGTATCATCCATGGATGGTTTGTCCCCAATTTTTGGTTAGTTTTCTGAGACTCCCTGAATCATTCTGGAAAAGTAAAAACGGCAAGAATAAGCAGATTCTGTTGCAAGGGGGTAGACATTTTTCTAAGCAGAATTGGGCTGGCAGCTCAAGCTAAACACTTTTCAGCTAACTTTTTAATATTGAAGTGTCTTCTATAAGAATTATCCAAGTGACAGACTTATCTTTTCTCCATAAATATATGGGCAAAGTGGATGATTTGCACAAGAACACACACAGCTGCTTCTTTTCACTTTTTCGTAACTTGGTTTTTATTTAAATACCTCCAAAGCATTATGTTAATGTACATTTTCTCCTGGTCATCAATAACAAGTATTTCTAAGTCTCAAGTAAGATCCCTGTACAGTTTGTGTTTGTAATTATATTTTGACTCTGATTTTTACATGTTCAGCTACCGAGGCTAATAGTATTGACGTTTCATTTTGAATGATGCTGCACAGAACTGTAACACATATTTGTAGCTTTCAGATAAACAATATTTTAAATGGATCTTCCTGTGTTTATTTTGCAGTATATTTCCACAAGATTACACATGGAAAGTTTTAGTTGAGTTAACAGTCTCCATAAAGTTGCTTAGTGCTAAATCGTTTGTTTTTTGTTTTTTTTTTTAACATTACTGCATAAAAAAATAGTTTACAACAGAAATTCTAGGTTATTTCATATTCTAGAATGCATTGAAAACATAAAGTCATGTGTATGTCAGGGAACACGATATTTACAAATCTGTACAGTTTCTGTTGATCTTTATTTACTGTGGCTCTAGCCAGGCAATTAGGTTCAACTCTTACCACTCTAAGGTCAAATTCTCCAAGATAATGTATAGCTGTCATTTAAAAATTCTTTATTTTCCTTACCAGCCTTAAGATTGATGGGTATATGATAGGCCAAATCCTGCACTCCATTTCATAAGTCTATTTTCCATGGAGTTAATTATCACTGTGACCCCAGGCAGAATGTGAAACTGTGTGAACTCCACTGAGTCACTTTTTCTTACTTGAATATTCTGATCTGCTGAACTACTTCAGTATTTTGGCTAGGAGTGTACAGTAGAGTGACAGATGAATTCATTTCTGACCTGCAGTTTATTCACAGTTGCCAGTCTTTCTCTTGTTCATTCAGAAAGGTAAGGAAGAACACTCAATATTAAATGCACCAAAGCTATTTGAAAGGCTTCTAGAAAACATCTTCCTCTCTATTCTTAAAAACTGTTTGAAATGGAACATGAAGTTGAAAAAACCTCTGTGTTTTTACACTAACATCCAGTCTAAAAGCCAAACGTTTGCATTTTATCAGCCGGATGCAATTTTTCTCTTTCCCAGGTTTGATTTATTTTTAAAACCACAATAAGCAGCTTTCTAAATGAATACCCATTGGGAGACAGGCAATCTTAGCCCATCTCATACATCCCTTCAACTGATGAAAGAACAAGATGGTGAAAATCGGTCACTCCACAGAGTTCATATGGCAGAAATACTTTACATGGCTTCAGTTGCCCAAAGGTATTTACTGGCTGTGAAATGAAATTCAGCATCGTGTTCAGTTGATATCAAGAGGGAGCACCTATGTTCAGAAAGGCAACTGACTTCAGATAGGGTTGCAAAGTGCTTCATCATTGTCTGGCTCTTTAATAAGAGGCTATTCATCATAACACCTGAGATTGAGGGTGTTCTGACTCCTCTCTTGCTAATATTAAAGGAAGGATGGCACTTACAGTACTCTGAACTCCAGGGAGACATCATGACTTCTATAAAAAGATTAATATAAGAATGGCACTTCTTTGCTAAGGCTAAAAGAACACCTTCCAGAAAAATACCATAATGACCCAACATTTTTGGCTTGTTAATTTTACGACATTGAAAAAAAGTACCTTAGTAATCATTGCAATACTACCCATTAAACTATGGTAGCAAATAGTTTTTCTTTTTAAGACACATCAGGTAATAATTTGTTACTGTGGTTTATCCTGACCAGTTTGGTTGGATTCTAAAAGAAGGAACAAACAGCAAATGTGTGGTTGCTCAAAAAACATCTTTCTCCTGTCCTTCCCTCCTTCTTTCCCTATTCCACTGAGAATAGACCAAAAAGGCCTGACCAGCCCTGCCATTAGATTATAACCAGGTAACACAGAAATTAATCAATTAATTTATTATTAATAGGAGCAAAATGTAAAAGCGGAACAAACTGCAGATGTACTACTAAGCACATTGTGTCCTGCTGATGTCTCCAAAAGACCCTTGTGACAAAAACATACAGATTCTTTAGCTCTGAAAGGTCAGATATGCTAAACTGTGATTTCAAAAAGCTGAAATCTCTTCTGTCTTCTATGTTCTTTTAGGGTGTTTTTTCTTCTGCTTTCTGCACTGCTGGATTTTAGTATCCATGAGTCATGTGATCCTTCTAGCGTCAATACATTTTTCTTCTGATTTCTAGTATCTCTCCCAAAACACTCCAGTTTAGACTTTCTGCATTTCAATGTGTTGTTGGTGGTAGTGGTGGTAGCAATGATGTCTGGGTTGACACCTTCCATTCAGTTTATAGACAGAATTTTTTTGCTGCCGTTTTTTGAAAAACCACACAGCCAGTACAGCTGCAGCCAGTAACAAGCACAGAAGAATCACAATTACTGCTATGATAGCACCTTTACTTGACTTGGGACAATCCTCTCCCTCACATGGTTCAGAAGTGGGGAAAAGCTTTTCCCCAAGACCTTGGGTGAGATTTTCTTGTTCAACTAATTCCTGGGATGATGTGTCAGTAAAGATACTTGGAGCTGGTGCAGTGGTTGCTACTTGAGCTGGGTAGGCCATTGTTTCTTTTGCTTCTGCATATGGAGTGTGATCAAAGGGGCTGATCACCACAGAGGTTTCTGACATGGATGTCTTTAGGCTGGTAACATCAAACAGCACTGTCGTACCAGGCTCCTGAGTCGCGAGTTCCAGAGATGTAGTTGGGTGGTCCCGCATGGTGTCGTCATAACCTCTGCTCATACTTAGGTTCTCCAGACCACTCACTGATGTAAGTGGTACTGGTGTCTCTTTGGCCCCATCATCTGTCCACGTTGTCACTGCCACAATCTCTGTTAAACCTTCCTCTGGGGCTGGGCTACCATTGCCTGATTTTCTAACTTCAACGTGATTTGGTTGGTCCGTTGTGAGGATGATGTCTTCTTCTGTTCCCATTGATCCATCAACTTTATCCCCCTCCTCTTCATCATCTTCTACCACTTCTTGCGTTACTGGATAACCATCTAACCACGACTCGTCCGTAATGGCAACTGTATCTATCTCTGCCTTTGTATCATTGGTTGTGAGAATGGGCCCAATGGGGAAATCCTCACTGTCATAAAACATTTTGGCACTAGGTTCATCATAGACTGTCTTCACCCCAATGTGGTTATCACCCTCAGAAAACTGTGCTTTAGTGGAATCGTCTGTTTCTTTCTCTGATTCAGGCTCACTAAAAGCCTGTGATGGAAACCAAAACAAGTTTTTTTGGCTCAGGAGTGAGATAGGGGATTCAGTTGGTGCCTTGCTTCCTTTTTCAGGAGAATCTATGTCCTTAGTAACATCTTTCATGCTTCCAGTTCTTCCATCCTCTGTACTTTCAGTGAAGGAAAGTTGTTCTTGTTCCTGCTCAGTTTCCTCTTTGCCATTGCCATGTTCGTTCTCAACAATAGGTATTGATCTGTCATCAGGAAAATTATCTTCATAGTCAATGTGCGCCTCAGTCTCATCTAGAAAAGTTAAAAAGAACAAAAGCAAACATTTAATTTAATCAAAAAAAGTGCTGGGTTTATTTTTTATGATGACCAAGAAGAAGGGTGTAATGAGGTATACTGACTTTCAGATGGTACTTTTCATACAGTGTTATGTTTATTTGAAATGCAGATGGTCCACCATGAGCTTGATAGGCAATATCAAGTTAAAAAAAAATGAGGGTAGGTAACTGCTAATATCTTGTCTTTCTACATTTAAAAAACTATATACATAATTTACTGTCAGTAGTTAAAGGGTTTCTTTCAGTTCCTTATTATTTTTTCAAACTCTTGTTAAGGTGACAATTTTTTCCAGACTTGAGGAAAACTTTTGATCATTTTCAAGCAGGAAAGATGTGTGGAAAGGAATGTATAATAAAAATTAATTAAATAATTAAGAATTGCACTTTTTAAAAATAAATACTTAAAGTCTTACAGTAACTTCATCCCTGGAACATGATTATCTTTCACTGACCTTTTGAGTTGTCTTATTTTTAAGGGTTATACTCAAAACTTTGTGCTTGATTTTTATCATTACCGTATTTTCTTAAATGACCTTGGCGTTGCAGTGATATGCCACCTGGGGACAGGTGAATTGAATGGTATTTCTCATCTCATAGGCAGCTTTTCAGAGCTGTCCAAGGAAAACCCCCTCACCAATGCTGACAATGCTACTTATCTTCATCTGAAAAATGAAAGTTTATTCCCTGTGACTACAAGGGTAGAAAACTCTGTCTCCAAACACTTAAAGCCTAACGCTTACGTATCAAGACAATGCCTGCTGTAATCAACACTTGGGCTTCTTATTTTAAGAAATGGAATGTTACCAAAAAAATAAGGTGAAAGACAGCAAAAAAACAATGGAGTGCAAAAGAGGGGCAGATTCATCACATTATCTGTTTGATTTAGAAGTACTCCCCATGCCTCTCCAGACCTACCACTCTTAGCAAAATAGCCTTGACTCAGAGGACACAAGTGTTTGAATTTGAAAGAAATAATGCATTGTAATTTATATTTCTTCCCTTCTTTTAAAGCTTTAGCCCAATGAAGAATTTTCCAAACTAGACAGGGTGGTTGATTTTCAGCTCGCACAAGTTTTACTCCACAGAAGGTTGATGTAATTGCTGAGATTTACGCTGGCATAAAAAGTCCTAGAAAATAGTGCCTTAGGATATGGAAAATAAAACAAACTGAATCATGGTGAGAATTTTTCTTTTTAAGAGAGTGTTTAGTCTTTAGTGAAGACAGTGAAACGATAAACCTGGCATGACATGGGAAACAAGAAGTTAACAGGAGAAGCTATATTGCAAATCAATACATTCAGAAAGCCTTATCTTTTTGTCTGTTTACACTCTACCAACTTGGAATCACATTTTCATCTGGGGCCCACCTCAAATTCCAAATGAGTCACATTCTCCTTGGAGGCCCTGTCCCAGGATTCTGGCACAGCCATATTTGGTCTACTCTTAGGAATGATTAGAAATAGAGTTGAACCAGTCTGACCAAAAACACTTAGTGGTGATACAGCTCACACCAGCTTACTTTTTTTGCCAGAACAGCTTAAACTGGGGGCCAGAACAGAATGAGTATTAGCAAAAGGTATTTTTCTTGGAATAGCATCTGGGTCTACCATTAACCAAAGTAGTTATGCTGATGAAACTGAAATGTGGGACATAGCCTGTAGAGAGTTAATACCTGTGTTAAAGTTATGCTGGAGAATTGGCTGCTCTATGCAGGTCCACTCTCATATGACAGCAAGGGTGTACAGTGAAACTTGTACAAGATCCAACAGTGCTAGCAACAGGTCTCTCTCCCTCCTGGTCCTGGTCTTCTTGTCTCATTGAATAAATCTCTAGATGTTCTTTGTCCTCTCCAAAGTCGGGGGGAAAAAAAAAAAAAACCTTCCATCTGGTGCAAAGAGGACTTAACAGACTATGGAATCCAGCTGTCGGAGTGGAAAGCTTTCTGGTAGCACTCCCACTTTTCTAATTCATCCAGAAATCTTCTCCAACAATATTCCAGGCATTACTTAATGAGTGGAGGGTACCTCTGAGTACCACAGCATTTTAGCAACATTTTTATGAAACTCGCTGTGGTGACGGCCATTGTTATGTAGCATTTATAATAGCCATCAAATGCTAGTCTCACTTTGTTCCCTTGTCTCACTCTCACTTAAGAAGTTTTCTACTTGGTGCTTTCTTTGAATGGAGACAGTGCCTCAAGCCATTTTGTCCTCTTATCATTCAGATCCCTTCTAAAAATTCATATTTGCCATGCCTATTTCACTAAAACCCACTGTCTCTAAGGACAGTCTATAACTGGATACTGCACATGTATGAAGTGTAACATCATAACATTAGAACTCACTATTTGCCAAGTCTGATGTTCATTGTTTTCTTTTTTGCGATGAATCATCAAACCAGTCTGTCTTCACCTACATGTCTTCTGTACCTCTAACTACTTTTGCAACTCATTTATCTTTCAGATTACAGAATGAAACATTGATTTTTACATTATGTTGCTCTCATGCATGTACACACATCCCTGCACAAAAATTGTATTTTTGTATCTGTTGCATTTCTTCCGTATATATTCTTCAGATAGCAAGTGGAACAGCCAGCCAATATTCATATTATTGACCAATATGGTTCATTAGTCACTGCTTAACAACTATAATAATATGCTTCTTGTAACATTTGAACTTATTCCCTCTTCAGTATCTCTCCTGCAGTGTATTTTCAGTCCTCTAGAAGAAAGTCCTTTAGAGACACATCAAGAAACAGCATATGCTCCTGGGAAAATACAAGTCCTCAGTCTATCAGAACATATTCGGGTTTGTTGAACCATCAATCAAGTTTCCCAAACTTGCTGTCTGTGGGCCCAATCCTGTATGTATAGGAATGAATTGGTGTTTTCTTAAAACTCAGTTGAGGAAAGAAAAAGCCCATTGTAGAAGAAAGAGAGCCTGAGGTTGGAGTTCATTATGCACTGCTTGTCACTGCATAAGGGAGTCTTGTTCCCTTTGACAATCAGATTGTAGCCCAAGTTGTAAAGCTGCTATAATGTATTTTCATATGCAATCTCCTGTATTTGTACAGTTTTTAGCAAAGACTATCAACATAACTAATGTTAGCTTATGGGATGCCAGAATGAAAGCAACTATTGAGCTCCCTAACCATTAAAGGAAATACAGACCCCTTGCTCTGAAGCTTTGATTTATATGATCGTGAATCGACTTACACAGTAATAATAGTCCATTCTTTCTTCTGGGCCTCAGACCTTCAGATGGGGCTTGGACTTAGTATTTAGTGAGTTTGTGTTACCACGACAACCTTTTAAATCAGCTGTGAGGTTGATTTTCCAGGAACAGATTGCACGACTTTTAGACTTCTTTTTGCTTACGACCTCAGCACTTTCTTGAGCTTTCCAGCTCTCTGGCTTTTCATCTCAGAACTGAAGAGAACAGCAACCAAAGTAGACTTAGCTCCAACTCTTATCTAAAGAGTTGTAACCTTTATTTACACACTTTTTAAAACCAGCTAGCAATTGATTTAAAAGTGGTTGCATCTTCCTTCCTAGCCAGGCAGGTCTGGTTTTAAGAATAACTCACACTGAAAATCATCGGTGCAAGACTGAAATCTTTCTATTTTTGGTCACTGTTCCATCTTACCCCTACCCTCCTTTGGCAGACTGAAGGATCAGTGAGTTTTGATTCACTGTCTGATGGATGACTGAGGCTAAAATGAACATTTTACAGCAACAGATGCTCAAATGGCATACTATCAAAGATGCGAAGTTCAATTTCCGTTGGTAAAATCTTTTTAATTTAGCCTTATCATTTTTGGGAAGCACCCAGTCTTAAACTGCTTTGATGTCCTTCAACTTTTGATCCTAATTTGAAATTAGTGAACGAGAAAAGAGAAGGACAAAGAGCCTGGTTTTCCACACTCTAGCATCAGTTTAATTCTTCTCCTTGATAGTATATTAGCATCCGAGTTCTATTTTGAGTGTTGCTATTTTGGACAACCATAAAGTGCACTGCATATTTTGTGGAAGTATTTTTGGAGTACAGGAAATTAAAACTTGATTCTGTGTAGACCATAAACATAAACATTGCTACTATATAAAAACATCTTTTTTCTAGAATGTCTAAGCAGTTACAGCAAACATTAACAAGCTGGCACCTGTCTCTAGAGCCGTGTTGGATATGGTACAGAACATTTAGATTGATTTGCCTAAGTTCAGTCAAATCTGTGTACTGCTGCATCTCCCAGATTTACCCATTTGAACTGGATCAAGCACATGCACATGATCATCTTTCTGTCAAACCAACCAGAGTACACTACAGATAATTTGTATTGCCTATTGTCTTTAACACCAGCTACAAGAGGGAGGATGATTCTCATTCTAGTAGGAAACTTGCTGTTATATAACCCATCATAATTTTTTAAACTAACTTGATTTGGCATAATCAGTTCAAGCCAGATCAATACTTTACATTAATCAAACAGCTGGTAAGTGACAGACCTGGAAAAAGAATCAAAGCTTGTCATGACATTTGTTTTTACAGGCCATGGACATATTTTGCTGCTTAATTTACTTGTCTGTCACAACTCTCCCTTTCCATTTTCAAAAACAAAACAAAACAAAACAAAACAAAACAAAACAAAACCCAAGCCAAAAAGCATCCCCAAATAAGAATAAAAGCTAGAGACATTTTGTTATACCTTCCACATTAAAAAAAAAAAAAGAATTAACCGATGCTGGCTTGTCGTGCTTACAGACCACTTGAATGCAAATCAGTTGTATTCTTAAAAATTCAGCAGAACTATGTGTAATGAGGCACAAAGACTGAGGGCTGTAGATGAAGCTTTCAGAGGTGTTCAATGTCAGCTGAATCACCCTTACATTGAAGTCAGAAGAAGAATCATCCTCAGTGTGGAAAAGTTAGACCAGCACTGAATGTATTAGAAAAATATCCAAGTGATCATACTGGATAGAATCCTTAGATGTGCAGAAGATATGACCTCTCCTGCCCCAAGCTTATAGTTGGGGGGAAAAAAAAGTCAAGGGGAAAGGATAAATTACATTTACAGGGCAGAGATACGGCATGACTTCTCAGCCATCTAATCTGCCTTCTTTTTTTAGGAAGCAGACTGGCGGACACTTGATCTAGCCTGCTACAATGCAGCCCTGATCCCTCCACTGAAATGTTAGCGTTAACACTGTTGATACTGAACCAACGGTTCATTTCAGAAAAGAAAAAAGTGCGTCATTTAGCAACTGTTGGTTTAGTCCCTTTGCCTGTAGGACTACCACAGAACGTCACACAACGTCTGCTTTTAGACCTTATTACAATGCCAATTTTCAGGATATATTTTGTGGAACAAACATGTTCTCTCCACAGAAATAGAAAAAATAATAAACTGCAAAAATATGTATTTCCCTGTTCTCTGTTTAAGGTTGCTTTGTTGGTTGAATATCTCAGTGTTTTCAGCTAGAACACAACATCTTTTCATGATGAGAAATTGCAGGAAATACTAACTGTACAGAGCTACTTTTTTTCTTAAAAAGCATCTTGATTAAAAATTACAGTCCATTACCTCATGTGTGCCATTTGCAATATATTGTTTGCTTAATTGACAACATACCTTATTGTATCCAGAATCCACTTAGTATAATGCCAAAATGATTTTGTTCAATTATGCTTGTAGCCAAGTTTTGCCAGTATATTTTGGATTATGTGAGTATTGATGCATAATGTACTTTTCCATTTAATTTATGGATTTGCCAGCTATACCAACTATACCTGCTACCTTTACATCCCTGGCAGCAGAATGAACTATTTCTCTTCTAACTGGCTCACAACAGAGATGAAAGATGATCATAAAGGCACTGCAATGAACACCTAAGTGCTATATTTAGACCCTGGTAAATTGATAGTTCCCTGATTCTGAATCTGCTCTTACTGAGCAACTGGAAATGTAAAGTAGGTCTAATACTTTTACACACACACAACAGATACCTCATTACTGCTGTTCAGTCAGAGATTCTGCTTGGAAAGCTGGGCATTATGATGTTGCAGTTAAAACATAGGACAGTAATATATAGTTGTAATATCTGCAAGTCTCAAAAAAAAATCATGAAGCTGGATAAATATTATCCCTGTTTCATGGATGAAGTGGAAAAAGCAGCAGAGAATAGCACAGTTCACTTGCCCACAGTCTCAAAGACTCCCAGATTTAGGAACAGACCTTCTATCTGACCAGAGTTTTTTCTGCATGGCTCTGTTGTGTTTGCATAAAAGCATTGGGCATTTCATTCCAGCTGCTCACTCAGGGCAGATTCAGAATCATGGGACTATCAGCTTACAAGCAGCTAAATATAGCCCTCGGATGTTCATTGAAATGGCTTTATGGTCACCTTTCCTCTGTCACGAGCCAGTTAGAATAGAAATGGTCCATTCTGCCACCAGGGATGTAAATTCTCCGTAAGTCTCATCATCAACCTTCACAACATAAAGTTACTTGCCTCAAAGCACCTGAAAAGTGGTGTGTGTATGCTGTTTTCTTACTTAATTAATGTTAATTACTGTACTTAATTAATAATGATTCTCATCTCTACTATGACCCCAATATATCTGTCAACTGTAAATCAGGCTTATTTTAATTAAACTCCAAATTCTGTCCTTTTTCACAAATTTTTTATTTATTTAAATAATGAACTCTAACATTAAAAAACAAACACATTTTAGTTTTCTTGTAAAGTGTCCCTTCCTAAAGAATTGTGATCAGGAATATTGAATATGTAATTATTAATGATTCATTGAATACATGTAATATTCTCTATTTCAAGTCCTTAACGTGTTTTAAAAACATTAATCAGAGGAAGCTCCTCAGCATGAAATCTACATTTAAATCATTTTTAAAATTGTAATCCACAATATTACATCTGCTCCCAAATTCCAGTGTTCATGTCTGTGATTTTACAACCACACTTTCCTATTTCTTTTAAAAATATTTTTCTCTCCCCTGCCACTGTGTGAAAGGCTCAGGCGAAACAGGGGAAATAGACTATTTATGTAGGGAAAACAGTGAAACACACACAGCTTAAATGACCTGATTCTCTCCTTTCCTTACTCTGGTGTAATGAAGTTTTATTTCTATGTTAGATAAAATTAGCATTTCCACTAAACCCGGTGAAGGAAAAACATATATCAAATTGGTGGAGGTTGTAGGTGATTCAGACCCACTGGGTTATTGGATGTGGATACTCTTTTTTCCTTCTCTCCCTCCTTACTCCCTCCCCTGCAGCTGTATTTCACTTAATCATCTGAACTGCTGTTTGTAGCAATAGTCTTGGAAGCTGAAATACTTCAGAAAGAAGTCAGAATATTTTTGGGGTATCTTTACGCCATTTAGATGGTTTTGAATGTTTAGTTCCCTGGTGCACAGACAAAACTCATTTTTACTAAGAACTACTCTGACCCTTTCTCCTCATTATCCACCACCTGGTGGTATATATATAACTCTAAAATAACTCCTAGCATGATGCTGGGCATTAAGGCATATATGTTCTGAAAGAGATGTATATGCTAACTGAAGCCAATAGAGATAGCATCACTCTTTTCCGACTTCCAAGAAGCCTGTCCTTTTCTATATGCCCAGTTGTTTAACAGCCCACTCCTTTGTTTAAAATATATATGTTTTTCCCAAATATATCATCTTAAAGGTGTGATACCTCTCTGGAAAAAAATAAGATTCTCTCAGGACTATTCTGAAATACTGGAAAAATTCTGAGCTTAATGCGTTGAGTAGAATAACATGAGAAAGAGAAAGTAATAGAATTCAGATTGCATCCAAATCTGTATTCGTGGTACTATTCAAGTTACGTTTAAACAAAGGGAAAGTTAAAAGTTTGTTGCAGAACCTAACTACCATATAGAGGCAGATTTTTTGTAGGATTAAATTAAGGAAATGTCTTCATTAGCATTTCCCAGAGCTTTTACTGAGTTTGATTTTTTTAAAGCCCCAGTTCCTTGAGTAAAGCTATTCAGTAAGAAACTCCACATCCATTCTTTCAAAGGAGGAAATATCTAGGTAGCTACTTCTGTGTTTGCAGAGAAAATTTCTGAAAGCATAGTACATGATAAAAATTGCTTTTTACTAAAGCAAATTAAAAAATTTTACGCTTTTTCTTTTATTTTTAATTTTCACTGACTAGCTCTAATCCTAATTGTATTTCTACAGGTTATTACCACCCTGTTACAGGCTTCTCTTCTGGCATGGGCAGCTCTGTTAACTCATGCATGTCTTTAATTTTCGTAACCTACTACAGGGAATGGCATTTATCCTATGGGTAAGGCTAGCAGTTTAAAAGTACTAATGCAACTAATAGGAAAAGACTTAACTAGTCCTAGCTGTTGAGCCAGACTGAGTTTTTACAAGCCAGTAGACAAAGCCTAGTGCTTAAAAGATGGAGAATTATAGTATTATCCTTTTGCATCCCAAATAAAAATCCAGCAACACCTCAAGGATGGTCAACTCCAGTCAACTTAGATGGTGCAAAAGCAAAGCTTCACAAAACTCAAATTCAGAGGTGTGATAAAAGGAACTTTAAAAAGCTAGTAAGCGTATTTTTCACAAATGTAGAAACCCCCTCCAGAGGGACAGTGGGAACCCCGTGGCCCTGGGCTTGCCCCACAGCGTGGGAACAGCCAGCGTGGGTGAGGGGCCTCGGTGCTTTCAACACCCTTTTGGTGTAAATCACAAATATCCAGAGTTGTTTGAGGGGGGGAGTGGCGCCCAGGCCTGCTGCGCCCTCGCATGGCGGCACAACCCCCCAACACCGTGCCCATGGGGCCCCAGGGCTGTGCATGGCAGAGGCCCACCGAGCCGCAGCCCCGCTTCCCCAAGGCCCCATCTTCCCCCCAAGACCCCATCTTCCCCCAAAGGGGGCTGCTGGGACCCCACAGCCACCTCCGTGGCCCCTCCCACCCCAGCAGGGAGGAGGCCCTGAGGGAGCCCTGGCACTCCTCTCCCTCCCGGAACCAGCGGGGCAGGCCTGGCAGGGAGCAGGGCCGATGGCGGCGGGCAGAGACTCACCCCATGGCCCTGAAAGGATGGCAGCCCAGCAGATGGGAGGTGGACGAAGCCAAGGCGCGGAGGCAGAGGGAGGCGGAGGAGGCGTGGTGGGAGCCGGGGAGAAGGGGGCCCCATAGTACAAAGTGGCTGCTCGCAAGCGCAAGGGCAACGCCACCGCGGTGCCCAGTGCGGGCGAGAGGCAGTGAGAAAAGGCCGAAAATCGGACTCCTTCCCCGGCTCTCTGCCCAAGGAGAAAGGCTGCATGGAGGTTTATGCAAGGGAAGGATGGGGCAGGGGGGGCAGAGAGAGGCCAGGGAAGGTGGGGGAAGACGAGGGGCTATGTAACGCCAGCAGGTAGCAGGGCAAATAAGACCGAAAAGCTGAGGGAGCTCCAAAAAAGTGCTGTAAGGCACTTTTTCTTGACCGTAAGGAGGGTGCTCTCAGAGATGAAGGTGTGCTCGTCAGTGGCACATGCTCAATGTGAAATCACAAGCAGAATATGTTGGGAAAAGCTGCAGAAATGTTTCTGGGCCACCTTCAGAAACAAGAATCTGCTCAATACTGGCAGCTTCTGGAAAGAGAAATTTGGGGAAACTTAAAGCATAGGAAAGGTGAGGAGAGCATTTAAAAGGATCAGCTTCTCTATAAATGGGACTGAACTGAGAGGAAATTCAGTGCTTTCATAGGCTTGGGCTCCAGAAGGGCAGAAAGCTGCACTTTGTTCTAAAACCTGAAATCCAGCTCCTGAGGGGCCTCAGCATGTACCGCCATGTAAAGATATTAAGTTGGTGACCCGGTGATAAAATCATGGACCACCTAAGAATGTCTACAGTAAGGAAAGATGTTATTTGCATACGTTCGCCATGCATAGTGTGTTTCTACAAAAAGATACAGGTTTTCCTCTGTACTTGCCTTAGGTTCCCAAAGGCAAGAACGAGTACTGGGTTTTCATTTCAGTAGCTGGTCTATAGCAACTCTGCGGCTTCATGTGAAAATAAACATAGCAGAAGACATACAAAATCTACATTATGCACGCTATCTGGTAAACAATGTCTTTGGCTCACTAATGCTGCCTGGACATGACTCTTGAACTACTCTGAAAAAATACCTGTGATATTTGTTGTTACATCAGTAGTAATCCCTTTCCTGGGGTAAACAGGAAAAAAGAATGAGCACATACAAAATTATAAACAACCAATTACCAGAAAGGGCTGGTTCTGATATTAAATAACTAGATGAAGGATCTTTCCAAAGGGTTATTTTCCAGTAACTGAAAATTGTGTTTAGCACCAAAGAAAAAGTCTTTGGTGGGGGGGGGGAAGAAGGAAGATGGTGATGTGGAAGGCAGGAGTTGAATGATAACCTTGAGATAAGACTCACAGTGAATCCCTAAATTGGGTTTAGCAGATATAGCAAAAATAAATACAGCATAAAGCATGACACTTTTTTATTGTAAATGGCTCCTGCTTCCCAAAAAGAAACTCTCTGCTCACAGACGCTTGTGGTTCACTGCGATGACTATTAATGGTATTGTAAAAGCCCTGTTGGGCCAGCTGCCATATAAATACAGGAAGATACTGATGCTTTAACCATCAAGACCTCCAGCTGGAAATGAAAATACCTGGGAGACAGTCCATTAAGCCTGAAAGAGTCTCGGCTGGGCTGCTGGGAAGCTGTCACAGTGCAGAGCTGCACTTGGTGTGCTGGGTGAGCTTACCTTTGACACAGGCCTGAACTTGGCCGTACCATTCCCCACAGCTGTCACAGAGCAGCGTGAAAGCACTTTCCTTGTTGCTCATGATGTACCCCTGCGTGCAGACATACAGAAGCTCGTCCCCCATTTCAAAGCCAGTGTGACCATGCAAGATGGTGTGAGGGAAGGATGGTGGGTCCCCACATGGTTTGTCTGAAAAGAGAAAATAAATGAGCTTGCAGAGACCGTCTAATACGTCTTTAATTGCAGTGCTGACTATGGTACTAAAATAGTAACCAGGAAGACAAATTTACACAGATCCACAGAACTCATACATTTCATCCAATTCATGCCCTCATACTCCTCGATAAGTAAATACAGTTGTGTTTGGGAAGATATATACAGGGCTATATTTGTGATGTGACATATATCTAGTGAGGCTTTGTTTTCTGCAATTCAGCCAAGGAAGTCAAGCTGTAGCTATCTTCTCTGTCTGCTTCTATAACATGAATAAGGGCTTGTGTAGGTTGGGACTGGATAGCAAATGCTTGGACACAGTCATTTTTCATAACTGCAAAAAAGCTTATGAAATTGTTTGAGACTGGCACTTTAGTATCTACTTCACTGTTATAAGCTGTCAGAAGCTGAGAAATGACCCAGTCATTTTTCAAATCATCTCTAATCTTCCTTTATTTCTTATAATTAGAAGTTTCTTCCCAGATACTCAAATTTCCCCCATAAGAGACCTATAAACCTATGAAAAACAGTGGCTGGGGTAACATAGCTCTGATCTCTCTGAGAATCTAAAGAGAACTAAATTTATTAGGATAGAAAATCTAACAAGATGTTGTTTAACATTATTTCTGCCTGCAGCACTAGGAACCAAAGAGTAAAAATGACTGCAAACAATAACAAAATTGATTTCTTTGAACTTTTTTCCTGCATGAAAGAAGTGCAGATATCAAGCAAACAGACAACTGCCAACACGAGTGCAAATTGAATTTTAACTCTATTTTTCAGATTTCAAAAATCTTGTCTATTGTTAGCAACATTGTTCCTGATCATCTAGGGAACTGCTAGGACACTGCGGGTTCTCTTCTCTCAGACGTCTTCCTCCCTCAGCAGTGCTCTTGAATAGGGGGTTGCCATGTTGCCTTTTTCTCTAGATTCTTTACAGCCCCTTCTGAAAGGGATATCTCTCAATTACAGAAAAAAAAAATCTACAATGCAAAGACATGATCTTAGCAAGAAACCTGATGGATGAAGGGTGCAGTCTTGGTACAGATAAGCTCTTCTACATTCTTTTTCAAATCTGGGAATTTTTTCAGTGGTTCTAGAGACCTTATTGACTGTAGAAAACAGCTAATCCATTTGCCAAAATAACTGAAGATTCAAAACCTGATTTCGTCCTGATACAGAACAATCAAAAAAAAAAAAAAAAAAAAAGTGCAATAGGTAATAGCTCGAGAATTCTGGTAATTACATGGGATATGGCAAACTTAGGGTCAAGTCTGTGTTCTAGCATTGATCTCTGTTGAAACAGTTCCCCTTTGTATAAAAGCTAATTACTTAGTTGGATAACAAAGATTCTGTTTCTTGGTAAGGCTTTTGTTTTGAAGCTGAAAGAGCTACCTCCAAGACTTCCAGAGTTCCTGATACAGTTTTTCCCATAACCTATCTGCTTACGATCCAGACATAGGTAAATACGTGTTTGCTTACAAAATATGAAGTATGTATGTTGTCAGCTGTTAGCCTTGTTATGAAATGAACATCCTATGATAAATGTGAATGCTCTATGACAGTTATTTTGGACCAGCTTTTTGGAAATTGTCTGATAAACCTGGCTAATCACTTCTAATTGGGTATGCTGAAAAACATCTGCTGCTAATTTAAGGGACACATTACTAGAGTCAAAGCTTTGATGTCTCCGTTCTGTATACATACATATACTGTCTAACACCTTCTGAGGTTAGTGGGAGTTATGCACACACACACTGACAGAAAAAACAAGCTCTTGTGGCTACACAAGGATCAGTTTATGTACAGTCTCATGCAGGCTTGGCATCTGAGGAAGTGAGGAGTAGTTAGCAACTAATGCGTTTCCTGTGAACTGGTAGGATGAATAGAGATTGATGTGGATGAAAGGAATAAAAAATATTTTATTGCCTTATAGGAAAGCTATAGGCCCCTGCGTTTTGTGTACTTTATTTATGTACTCACTTTCGTCAGCACAAATGGGAGCTGTGTATCTACTCTGAGGAAGTATTGATTCCAAGGTTGTATGGGACAATTATTTGTCAGAGGGTATTCTTATCTACAAAGCCTTGCTTTTTAATCATGTGGCTGGAGGAAGAAGAAAATTAATGCTTACATTACTTAAATACATTTACCTTATGGCAAACACATTCAAAAAGCCTTCCAGGAAAACCTTCCAGGAAAGAAAGAAAGCTGAAGGGAGCTTTACTGTAGAATTTGGCAACAGATATGATAACAGAGAATAAGGAGATCCTGAAAGAGCGATTTGGCTGGATATATAAATGCAAGGAAAAAGAGAGCTTTCAGAGATGCTCATAGATGAACGTTGCACGTGGAACTTCTGAATTTCTCATATGACACTTTCTAAGGTCGCGTCTTCACTACAGATCATATTGAGGTGACTGAATGGACAAGGCTAAGTGAAAGCTGATAACCTGCAAAGGCGTTCTTGAGTTCCTACATCCATTTTGCTGTTGCTCTGTCTTGTGCAAGGTGTATGGGGATTTTTAGGGTTGCATCTTATTTAGGTTCTTACTGTTGCTGTGATCTCAGCTGCTTTGACAACTTGTCCTCAGCATTTTTTATGCTTGTTCTTTCTGGTATGTGAACAGAAGAGATATTGGCCCATTAGGACGAACCACTTTTGGGGGCACACTTCAGGTTTTTGTTTGCAGCCTTTGTACCAGGAAGTGGCAAAGCATGGATTTGTTTGGAGTAGCAGTCTGTGCTCAGTGCTGGCATTCGGGCAATTTGCATGTTGGAACAGAGAAGGCAGATATGGGCCATGAAGCGTGACAGAGGGTGTGTTGGCAGCAGTCTGTCATTAGGAGGAACAGCAGTGCTCTTTGTAAGGAGATTACAGAGGTTGCCTGCAGTGGTGACTGTGCTAGATGAGGACTGGCTTCCTCCTCCAGTGCTGAGCAGGGTCTGAACTCTCCATGTCAAGCACTGCTTTTCATCCCATCTAGTCTCTCATAAAACTGGCATGTTCTGTTGGCGCTTGCTAAAAGATGAGCCCAATGCTCACTTCCCAGTACAAGAGCTTGGTGTCCTTGATTGGTTTTGCTCTGCATTCAGGCCTCACCCAGGGGATCCCATGCTCTGCCTGCTTGTGAGAGATCACATCCTTGAACTTGGAAATTTTTAATCCAGTTCTGAAAATTTTGACCCTTCCTAAGTTTACCGCAGGGAGTTCTGTTGTCTTGACATTAGCTATAAGCAGCAGACTTGGCAGGTGACCTTCTGGATGCCATTTTATGAAGAAGAGATTTTGCAAATGCAGTGAACCACATCCTGATCATGAGGTCAAATGTCTAATAGGGCTCCATACATTGATAGTTGACCTCTAGTAAACAAGGATGGGTTAGGCTAGGCAGCAAAAAGCATAGCACAGATACTTGGAAATGTGGAAGTACATAGGAGATCCTCATGTCAGCAGTAATTTGGCATAGACTACCTCTGGTGAAAATCACTACCACAGTCAATAAACAGCTTAATATACATGGGTGGAATTCAGGATAGAGGCAAAAATACGAAAGCTGAATGGGAATAAACGCCACAGCGAAGATAAAAGAGTGCTTAGCACGGATGTATTTATTTTAGTGATGATTCTAGTTACAGATCTCGTAGAGACCCAATAGCTTTTCTTTAAAAGAGATTTAACTTGCATCTTGTTAGTACAGTTAGCACGTTCAGTCTCGACTGGCTTTTAGGAATCATGGCCCCTCTGAAGAGTAACTTTAACTCCAAACCATATGTGGAAAGGAGTTTGTGACAGATTATTTTTGACAGAGTCAACACAAGTCACTTTAAAGAAACAACATTCCCCCTCTCCAATCCGATTTCCTACAGAAGCATTCTCTTGACTTAAACAAGATGCACGTTATAAGTTTGTAAGGTTTTTTTGAGGCAACTTGATAAAATATTTTTTACAGAAACGACAGCCTAGGATCAATGGAAAAATCATCAACTCAAAAAAGATGCTAACTTCAGTTTCCACTCCACTTGCTGGAACTGAGAAGCTACTGAAATCTGATTATCTACAATGTCTACTTTAACTGTGTACTATGCTCTGTAAGCTCACATGAAACATCCTCTTTGACATAAAATATCCCCTTTTACAACAGTTTAATTCAACAGAATTTTTTCCAGAGAGACCACTGGAATTTGTAGGATGTCATTAAGAAATTAGAAAAGGCAACTCGTAATATTCAACCCTATGAAAGATGAGTGTGGATGTTTGTTTTTCTTCTTGACTGCAGAGAAACTAAACTGTATGGAATTTGGGCGGGGGGGGGGGAATAAAAATACTGAGTTGAAATAGAGTACAAAGAACCAAAATTTAAACAGCCAATGTAAGTGCTACTTGTAAGCTACTGGTGTTAGGATGCCAATACCTCTTTCATCAGATAGAGCTGGTAAGAATAACTTCATTTATTAGTTTAAATGACATCACCAGGTAGCTGGAAATTCACTGTCAGCTATATGCAAAGCTGTGGAAAAGAAAACCGTAGCAATGAAAAAATGAAAAATCTCATGTTCACAGTGAAGCATGACAAGAAATGGTTTAAATATTACATAAAGCAAATTGTAGTTTGATGGCTCTTTTAAAGTATATTTAAAATGTTTGTCATAAAGAATATCCTCATTTTTTTTCTTTTTTCTTACTGCTGCAAAAGGCAAACTGAAATAGGTACATAATCCATCAACTTTTGATGAGTTCCTGGAGCCAGCAGTTACGTTTAACAAAATTTGATTTGCGTTTATGCTGTATGCTACTACAAATTGCTGCCTATTGAGTTTTTCTATGACAGCAGCAAATCAAAGCCTTATGGAATAGAGATCTTACTTGTTGCCTGTAAATATCAGTGGGTCACAGAAAGAAAGAACCAGTAAAACTTAGGAGCTATTAACAAAGATCTTTCCATTGTTGCCTTTAAAAAAATACCAGAAAGACAACCAAGATGGTTGCATACATATGAAATTGAATGGTATGCTTTCCTGAAAAAAAAAAATCTGGTAGGAAAAATTCTAGGATCATAGTTTTCTAGTTTTCTTGTTTTGTCCCTTTTATATTTAGAAACATTTTCTTATAAGCTTAGATGGAGAACAGTTAAATATACACCCTGTGGGCCAGGTCTGGCTTACACGTGATGCTTCATTTTCAAAATAGGCAGTATCTACTATATTTTTAGGTAATTTTTGGCACTCAGGGCTATGAGAGAAACTTTCTGATCTCAGTGGATTCTAAATTGATACAGAACTGTCTTCTTGACTCTGATGACTGCATAAAACACTTTTTTCCAAGAAACTGAGAAGACATACAGTTCTCCATATTATGAGAAGTGTGGCTGTACACACAGCAATCATAAAATATTTCAGCTACATCTTGCCCTGTAAAACATAACTCTTATTATTAAAGACTTCTATGATTCTTTTGTGTGTATGGAACAAAAACAATTTTAGAAGCACTAAAAGAAATGTATCTTTCAGGTTTTTTATGTGTAAAAGCCTGATCCTGTAAGTACACTTAAAATTCTTCCTAGCATCTAACCACGGCCCTGATTCCACCATACTCATCCATGTGCTAAACATTAATCACATAATGAATAATTGCAAACCAAGACCTTAGAAGGAAATTCTGTAATGATCTGTACTAGAAGTTTCATAGTGCTTTGAGATGTCCTTTGCACAACCCTGAGAGTTGAAAATAGAGTTTCTGAGAGTTATTATCAACTTAGTTTCTGAGAAGGCTGGTGTGACTGTTCCATGTGTCAGCCCTCAATCTGCCAGTTTGTCTGAGCCTTTTCAGCCAAGTTTGACAAAGAGGAAGAGGTCTCAAAGCTGTTAGATTCCTACTCAGTTTAGTAAAATAAATTAAAAAGAGGAAAGGTACTAAGTTAGGTATCTTTCCCATTGGGAGGTACACAGGTGGATCTCAGCTCTTACCTGCCCCCACAGGTAGTGCTGGCCAGCCCACCAGCATTGCATACAGGGGTACAAACCAGCATATTCATACTTTGAAGCCAGCCACAGCGTGTGCTGCCTCTTGCCCAGCTAGCCATGCAGGGACCTGGCAGGGAGCTGAGCGTACTGTGAATGTGGGCAGATGACAGGGAGAGATGAGGTTAAGAAACACGGGAGAGAGAGAACCAGATGAATTTCAGGTAGGACTTTGAGTTGTTGGTTGGTTGGATGGATCTGGAACACAGGGAAGGGTGTGAGGTTATTGTGCTGGGGATGTAGGACCCAACGTGAGAATACTGGGCTTTATCACTTTTGGGAGGGCAAAACAACTTGTTTTTTGTAAATGATATCAATACAAAGCTGTTAATACTACTATATTACTGTGTTAGTAATGCAAATATAGAAATCACATTGATTAAAAGCAATGTCAATTTTCATAAAATAAAAGTAGTCGGGAGGTTTCAAGTAAGAAACTATTTGTTAATCATATAACTTTGACTTGTAGTTATCAGTCATCTTTAAAAAACAGCAAAACATATAAAAGAAGCAGCCAGTCATGGATTATGTCCGAGGCTGTGATGTAGCTAGTGCAGCAGGGGTTTGTTATTGTTGCTTACTGCTGGACATTTACTTCCCAGAACAGAAAGAGGCATCCTTGAGGCGTAGGTTGTTCTTTCATCAATCAATTACTTTTTACTATCAATCATGTATTGTTATTGCACTATCATAGATACAACAAGCTTTGCTATATGTAAGTGATCTGCAGACCCTGTTTGTTCTGTAAAATATTGATTCCTTTTTTCATTATTTTTATTCTAAAACAGATACCACTGTCAGCAGCAACATCAGATAGTACCACAACCTGCAGCAATAGCTTTTGAATCTGTGCTGTCCACACATCACTTTGAAATGGCTTATATATCTCTACAGACACATACACCACTGTGGGAATTCTGAATGGGGGATCTCATTCTATAAAACTCTGGGCACTTCCTTAACCCACAAATAATCTTCAAAATCCATTTACCTCTCTACACACGGAGGGCTATTTCCTTCATAGACTTTGCTCTTTTTCTGCCATACCATGTAGACTAGTCTCATTGCCAGACAACTTCGCTTAAGCCTTTTCATTCAAACATCCACTCTGCATCCTAATTTTTTTTGCACATTGAAGGAGGAGGGAACCTTATTTTTGTCCAGAAATATTTCTCTGTTTGAGTACTATTTGATGAGTGTGTTGGCATGGTCATCCCATTCTGTCATCAGGAAACTCCCTGCCTTGTACAAAACAAGTGGTTAATAAATTGTCTCTTCTCGGTAACAAATACGAATTTCTCCCTGAATTTTAACTGCACAGCTTCTAAGTATTATGCAATAATCCTTTTCAAAAAGATATTGTCAGCCTATTTTCTTATCAGCACCAATGCCCCTTGACTGTGAACAGTAAACAAATGCAAAATGCAAACATGGTTCCTTCCCAGAGATTCAGCATCTACGTGTAAGCTAAGAGACAGCAGGTGGAGGCAGACAGGGGAGCACAAGGGAACAATGGAACAATAGTGGTCAGAGCTATGATTTCAGCCCACCACAGCTGTCTGACCCATGGCAAGCTTTTTCTTTATGGGGGATCATGACAAAAGCGAGATTTGAAGGAAGACAATGAGATGGTTTTGCAGATGTTTACAGGGAGCTGCTCTTATATGTGAGAAGCAGCATGGAAGAAAGCACAAAGGTGCTTGTGTGACAGCATTACCAAGTGGGTAATGAAGCTGGCATCACTCACAGCAGCACAGAGCCTAGAGTTAGTAACATGATAGTTATTCGAGAGGATGGTCAGTCAAACTCTGCAATATTTGACTGACAAGGTGTCCATCAAACATGCGTCGACCTCTGTCACTTTTTTACTGCAAAGCATATTTTCATTCTCACTGCTACCACTAACTCTTTATTAAAATGCCCCCTTGTGTTGTGAGCGTATTGTTTCTTGGTAAATGTCATCTGCTTCCCCTGCTTTTCTTTGAAGTGAGATGTGAAACAGCAGTGAGGATATCAACAATCTGTTTCAGAGATTCCCAAACTCGCTTATACAGTCCTGCCTATCAGTAACATTTTTTTGCCCTTGAACTCCATCTTTTCTTGTGGGTTCCTGCATTTGAATATCAAAAAGTTTAAGCATCAACTAAAATTGGGAATAGTTTAGTTTTCAGAATCAACCACAATATACCAGAGTCCCCAGTGGACTGGTCTACATTCATTAACACAAACACACACCAAAAAAAAAAAAAAAAAAGAAAAGAAAAAGAGGAGGAAATACAGCTATCTGTATATAACTATTGTATATTGAAAGATATGCAACTGTGCTATGTTTTGTGGTTGGAAGCCTTACTTCTGAGTTACAGTCTGAGTATGGGAGATACTTTCGGTATCTCAGATATACTGGTGCCTTTTTTTCAATAAGGTATATTCTGCAAACACCAGAATGGATTCTTCCAAATCAGTAGTGCTGTTTGAACTTGCTAAACTGCAGCAAAGAAAAATGATAATGCCATTTATTTCCTGCAACCAATGTCTTTGTAGCAGTTGCCTCACTTAGCAAGGGATTACTATAAAAATTTGTTAATGTTCCCCTTTGCCACTCAGCAATAGAAAAATTGAAGGCAAAATTTCTAAAATTGCAAGACAGTGATGACTGTGCAATATTTCAATAGTATATCAGTGCTGACCTTGATCCTTTACACAAAAAGCATCATATTGGTCATTCACAAAGGGATCGGTTTCAATTTTAACATCAATGGCTTTCACGCTCTGCTGTTTGCTGCCCGTCTTTCTGCATATAATTGTCCTAAAATAAAGAAGAAGAAAAAAATAATCAGAAATCTTCAGGAGCTGTACATGGATGTGAAATTTGGAGATTTTTTATCACAGTAGTCAGGGAATAGCATTGCCTCAGCTTAACTGTTTAAGAGTTGGCACGTAAGGCATTAGTGTGGGATGATCTATGAAAGAAAGCCAAGGCACGATTAGAAGTAATTAAAAAAATGCTTGCCATAGATCAGTTCAAGGCATAGGAAACCGTAAAGGATGTTTACCTTATTATATTCTATTATACTTCTAAATATCAGACCAAATCCCAAAATATTTAAGGCCACATTCTGCTTTCGCATAACAGCAATATAGATTCCTACCGATGACACCAGGAGATTGCCTGGATGAAAAATGAATAGAAATCTCAGGATTTGGTCTGAAAGACTTTTTTTGCAGAAAGACTCTTGCTATTTTATCATATATTATCATATTTGTTATTTTAATCTGCTACATGGCTGTGGCTGAAAGATCTTTTGACCTTTGCGTTTCAGCTTCTCTATTTGTAAAACAGGAATAGTAATACTTACTCTCCTACCTGGCTATAGCACCCAGTTTTGTTGCACTTAGGACAGTGTAAATGCATAGCCCAAATATGGTGCTATATATCAAAATGCTTCCAAATACGTTTCTGCTCTGAAAAGCAACTCTCAGAAACCATCAAGGCAGGAATGCTGTATTTATATCCTCTCTGTGATTTCAAATCAAGTCTGTTCCTCTTACATGTTAAAACCCCTGGGGTTTTTTGTTTAATTGCAAGCTTAGAAAATTTATCTTGAGATGTTGGGAAAAAACTGGTATCCCTTTTTTAGAATTATTCCATAGACACCAAGACAAGCTATTCTGGTCCTGGAGATCAACCTGTGAGGTCTCCTGTTTCTTCTGTTTTGGTCCTCAGTACCATCTAACCCATCCTGTTGCCCTTAATAGACTCGAACAAATGAAATAAATTGATATTTGATTTTATGGCTCTGCAGGTGCTGAACACAAAGGAAGGGATTACTGATTATCTCCTTTCAGCTGTCCTTAAAATGAATGGCAATAAAAGACAAATTTATTGTAGAGGAAACTGGTTTTACTTTTATGTTGAAGGTTACAAAGACTAGGCAGGTGAATTCAGCCCAAATTTTTGCAGCTATTAATTGTGTGGGTTTTGGGTTTTGGGTTTTGGGTGTGTGTGTGTGATCATTAGGTTTGTAAAGTGTTGCATAGTCAGCTATTCTACTGAAAGCAAGACAAAAGTGCTTTCCATGGAGGAATCTCTCCACTAGAGGAAATTTATCATTTTGTATTGTGCAGTGGTTGAACTAATTTTGCCAGCAGTCCCATACTCAATTTTGGAGAATAAAATAAATGTTGGCTAAATGCCTATTCAGTGAATGTGAAAAAGGTCCCAGTGGAAAATCAGTATTTGATCAGGCCCTTAAATACTATATAACAGTTGATTTACATGAGTGGACTGAATTATGGTTGTACCAATCATCTTAATTCTGTCATATGTTAGCTCTTGAGTGGTTAAATATGAAACTTTAATGTTCTTTAAATGTAAACAAACAAAAACAGCATGAAAAAGCCATATGGTGCTGGTCACCCATACATGTCAGAATGGTTCCTACCACACTTCTGCTCGCAAAAGTTGACAAGATGGAATGCCCTACTTAAAGCCTCTTCATGAATTCAAATCAAACATATTTCTTCTTCAAGGAAAATACCCCTTGATTTTTGTGGTGCTTATATACTGATGTTTTCCCATAGTCACCACATAGGATTCAGAATACGCTCAAAGATAGGGTCCCATATAGAGAATACACTCAAAGATAGGGTCCCATATACGAAGGAAGTTGCAGGCCTTTTGCAAGCCTATCTTTGCATCAGTTGAAAGACAATATTAACAATAAGAGTTTAAAACATGTTCACTTAAAATTTAATGACAGTTTTGAAAGTCTGAGTACCTAAAACTAGTCTTCTAAGTCAGTAATCAGGCACCTAGCCAAAAGTGACCTGATTTGCCAAAGTGAGTTCAGATGATCAGCAGAATCAGACCATCAAATAGCAAATGTGTATATGTATTCATACATTGTTCCACTAGGTCTTGCAAGGCCTAAGTGAATGTAACAGTCACGTTGCCTCTGGAAAAGTGACTTAGCAACCTTAAGCTTTCCAATAATCACTTACACATTAGGGTACCTAGATCACTTATGCCTTGTACACTGAGTAGAAAGATACTGAAGTATCTTTAAAAATCTGGGCCTTGTACCTGTAATTGTGTATCTAAAACCTGAGGCTCTCTTTTAAGAAAAACAGCTTTGAAAATTGCTACAATCATAAAATTCTGGTCAACTCTGTCTCTGAAAATCAGTCCACATTCCTCTGTATGATCAATCAAGGATTAAAATTCCTGATTCTTGGGAACCAATTTTGAAAATCTTAGCTCAAATTTTCTGATTTCTAATTTCCATTTCTAACCCCTATATTTTGCTACTGGAAAAGCACCATATCTTCTATATTAGTTGTAAGGGCATGTTAGCTGCTATCCACTGAGTTCAAACTTATAAAAGGTGCATCATGCATATAATTATAATGTTTTACATAAGGAAAGGCTTTAAACAACATTTAGATTTTTTTAAATGCTTCCTACACCAGACCAGACCTTGATTAATCCTCTGCTTAGGACTTTAATTTGGATTTTGTCATATTGAAATTGATCTGATTAAAACCAAAAACATTCTAACATCAGTCTTCTGAGATGAAGAAATCACGTCTTGCACCCCTAAAAAATTAGAAGAAAAAAAAAAAAAAAGAAAAATCTGTTTTATCTCTCCCACTCCTCCTCTCTCAGTAGGTTTCCTACCATGAGCTCAATCCTGAAAGATTTGGACTTCTTCAGTAAGCTGTTATCACTGCTGCTTACAGTAGCTTCAAGATCACTCATCATTTTTCAGTAGTGGGTCTAATGGTCAGGCCTGTAATGCCTTTGTCATAGCAACATTCTCTTTGCAGTCAGGACTCCAGGAATGACTAAATACATGAAATTCTAGGTTCTTTCCTCCGAGTTTTTGAGGGTGCGTATGTCTACCCAAATATCTGTAAAATGCTTGGCTTTTAACAGAATTTATAGATGAAATCTGCAGGTACACTTTTGTCTCAATTCTAAAAGGTATGTTTCGGCACCTGTGACTTTGCTAAACTTTTCATTTCAGGACTGAAAAATGGCTAGTGCTGCCTCAGTTCAGAGTTCAGTATATTTTCAGATTTGTTCAGCAACACCTTAGCTGTGCTGAAATAGGAAACAAAAAAATCATAGATTTTTCCTATTCATTATTTACATCCATTTTTCATAGTTCCAGCGTCTTGGTGAGAGGTTGTAGAAATGTATAGCCTAGTATTCTCTTTACTATTTTGAATTGCTACTGAACGGCAGCGTGCATGACAGTTCAGAGAATGCCACAAAGTTTATACTTTCCTCAAAAATATGTTTAAGTACCCAGTTGATTAGAAGAATGTAATCATTTTAATTCTATTTACTGCTAATTTCATTTAATATTTGAACTAAAAATTATTCAGAATTACTCATCCTTTTAGCATATATTGTAATCTGTTGCTTAGAGCAATGTCATGCATGATTTTGTACCTGTCATTTAATAAATAGATGCAATTTTATTTTTCCTCCTATTAAGGTTTTTGATGAAAGTAGAATTTTAAACATGCTCAGAAGAAACATACTGAATTTGAATACATATCATCCAAATTTATCCTCTATATTTAATAAACACCTGCTTGCAATGCATCCCTGAAAATTACTTATGCTGCCATGAATCCTGAAAAACTCTCTCTCACAATCACAGCATGAAAATCAATCATATGATTGCTATAGACCACGTACAACTAGCATGTATATATCACTCAGGTAAAAATCCAGACATGGTACTAACATCTTACTTTCTTCGTTGCTGTGATTTTCACAGACAGTTTCCCTGGCTCCCATTGTTTAATAGTTAAAAATATGAAAGAAAGTGTGTTTCCTTTACTTTGCAATTATATGAGAAATAATTTCTAAGTTTTAATTTTCCTTCATCTTACAAGTTTAAATGAGGACTGAAAAGCAAGCCCACTTTGAAGATAAACAGAGTCCCATGTTTTACGGTTATGAGCAATTGGAATCACCAGTTTCATGCAGAGGCGTTGTACTTTTTGTATAATGGAGCTGTTAAACTGTGGACTCCCTTAACCAGTCCTTTTACCTCCTGAGTGTCCTTCAAATGACAGTATAACTGAAAAATACAGTTGGAAAAGGAGGGGATTTAGTGATGTTGACAACAGCCTCTGTTCTGTGATGGTCAGTGGGAGGCCACCTGTTGATGTTACCTTACTTTTCTTGACAAGTCAAGCCAAAAGCTATTGAGAATCTTCTCAGTCCACTGCTAACCAGCCTAGAGGAAAAACCTGCTTCATAATGCCTCTCCTTCCTCTCAAGTGAGAGAGCAAGGGAGAGTCGAGACTCTGCAGTTTTGAATCTCAGTTTAATTCCCGCTGTAGAGTTCACCCAACTAAGAAAAATTAAGCATCCCCATACCCATTCTGAAAGAAGGATCAGAGGTCATTCAGGCTGTGCAATTGCATTGTTTTCCCATGTCATTACTCAGATACTGCATTTACCATCTGTGTGCATGAAGAGAAAATGTAATACATAGCACAATAAGGTATTAACCAGGCTTCCTAGAAGCCATCCACTTAGTCTTGGACTGGTTAATTTTTTTTTAATCTATTATCTAATCAGTGAGTAATTGGTATATTTTACACTTCTCCAAATTCCTCTATCCAAAGAAGGTAATAGCAGAAAAGGACAGCATTAATAGTATTTATTTCACTATATGATATAATATGCCACTATATAATATAATATGTATATTATGAAATATATCCTGTGCTAATATAATTGATACATAGTAATACGATCATATTTATGTAATTTATAAGCATATGTAATAAAGATGTATATAATAAACACATATTATTTTTACATAAATTATAAATTATGTTTATCCACTGGTACTTCTGCTTTCTACCATAATTATGTAGGAATTTTGTAATACTTGAAATTTTTTCAGTAAATCTAAGTGAATACATATGGCGTTAATGACTGAGTTCACGTGATACAGTTTGATCTATTCTAGCATCAGCACTGAAACAAGTAGGTGGGACTGAGGTGTTTGCAGTCCGCACTTTATCTGCCATCTGATTGTAGGTTTTACAGTTTTGGTTAATAAATTGCCTGAACTGAGTCAGAATAGTCTTATGACATTTATTCATAGTAGTATGAGCTTGAATATGAACATAATCAACTTATAGAAAACCATCAACAACGTGTTAGCTGAGGCACTGTGAAAGTTCGGTTCATAACTTAATATAACAAACCTTCCCCTAATTAGAAAGTTAAAAACTTCATCACTTTTCTTAGTCAAGATAAATCTTTAACATCCTGTGCTAATATTTTTCATGGGTCAGCCTTACCTCTTGTGCTTCAGTAACTAGATGAGAGAAAAAAATCAGTACAGTCTGGAAGCCAAACTAAAGGATTTTTATTCTTAGTCCTTTCCTCCTGTAGTTTGGGAAACTGCAAATTATAAGGCTGGCTCTGATGAGGAATAAAATATAAATGACATGTTCATGATTACTGAAGGGAAGAGAATTTCCCTGAAAAGTCATGAAGGGGAGCACAGGTGGGCTTTGGAAAGTCCATTGACTGGGAACTATAGCAGCTAATTTTGGCTGGATGTGACCCAAAGCAAGCAGCTGCTAAGTGTGACATGAAGACATTCCAACAGCAATACTGCCACTGAAAATGTCAAAAGGAGGTTTTACCAAGGCAGAACCAATATCCTTTAGATTCTTAAAAATATATACCAAAATGCAGTCTTTTGTGCTTAAAACTGTACATATGACTACCGAAATAGTAAGCCTTCTGTTCATTAAATAAATATGGCCCATTCATGCAGATTTTCATACTGTAGCCTAGTATGAAAGATTTTATATGGTCATTTTACTATAATATCTCTATGTATGTATAATTTGAGCATTCTTAGTGTATGAACAAGAGATTCGGATTGCTTCCTGGCCTGGACTAGTTGGGTGCTCAAAGTCATAGCATGTGTCACTAGAAAGTTGGTCTTACCCAATTTCATTTTTTGGACTCAGATTTAATCTGTGCCTTTCATAACAGATATTATTAGTTAGCAAAGTGTTTTTTAAAAAAGATTAACTGAGTGCTGTTAATTTACAGAAAAGCTCGATTCTCAGACAAAAGACTTTCAGATCAGATTAAACATTATAGTGGCTGTTAAAAAGGCAATATATAGGAAAGTCAAGCTCTTTTGAAAATTAGAAAATCAACACATCACAACTAACTGGTAAGTTAAAATCCTTGTATTAGCTACTCTTGTGAATCTGCAGAGAGTAAGCATATCCCCTTTTCGCCTTCATTTTGCTAAGCTAAGCAAACTGAATTTCTTTAATCTCTTTGGAGAAAACAAGCATTTTCTTGGAATAATCCTAGTCTGAATTCATCACTTTCGAGCTTGGATGTTAAGAATTACATTACAGTATTTTAGATGGTGTCTCACCAGTGCCTTGTTAAAGTCCTTCAGTACTTCCCTATCACTACTGGAAATGCTGCTGGATGTTTTTTAGGAATGTATTTTCCTTTTTCACAAATGTATTTTATGTCAGGCTCATTGTCATCCTGTGTTCAGCGAATATACTCAGCTTTTTCTTCTGCTCTCCCTTTTCCAATTGAACTTCTAGCTTAGAGCAGAAATTCCAATTAGTCTTCGTGTGATACTATTAATATTTCATCCATTTTCTATTACTCCATCTCTGAAGTAAAGTTTACCTTCCTGTTTAATAATCTGATTATCCTTAGTTCTAACAATGAGTTCTAACCTTACAGCATTACCTAATTTCACTAGCATGCCCTGACCTTTTGTGCCAGAACCCTCAAAGATTGCCTAAAAGACCTCATAGTAAAAGTAAAATTAAAATGTGCAAGTCCCAGCTAAGTAAATAGCCACTCAAAAACTGTCATGCTGAAGTTTAGCAGATGTTGTTTTGTTATCAAGGGAACTTTCTCTGCATGGGTGCTTCTCCTAGAAATACATCAAAAATATTTTTTCTTTTGTATACTGCTTTTTCTGAAAAAGTTCATTTTCCAAAAAGCTCCTCAATTATTGGGCTCTCTGTTTTACAAGAGCCATGACCATTATACTTTGCCCATACTGTCTTCCCAGACTGTGCCAAGGAAAGATTAGTTGCTCAGTGATAGCATTCCTCATAGTAGACTGGCCATGTCTACACATTTTCACTCAAGTTTCTTGACTGATCTCCATGCAGCAACCTGTATTCCTGAAGTACTTTTTTTCCTTGTATGTGAGTTTTTGAGATTGACAAGAAATAATGAGAAGATGAAGCCGTATTAGGCCAGAGCATGACACCAACTGTGGATTTTAGCACTAGAGTTCATGACACGAAGGCATTCGAGAGTGCAAAACCTCCTCAGACAGTTCTGGAACCAAATTTGGTGTAGTCTATGTCTGTGTTACCTCTCTGAATTGGACCATGGGATGAAGCCTCCTGTAACCTATGTCTGGATTTTCTCTTGAAGGAAATAAACAGGCCCAGTTCATACAGAAGTCCGGGAGTGAATTTATATACATTATTATTAGGCAGTAGACCTTGAAATGAAACAGGGAGCTTGCCAAGTTGACATATCACTAGAGCCGGTTCTCTGTGGATGAGCAAGTGGTCCAGTCATAGCACTTGCACCTGGATAGACTCAGTACAAACATGGATGAAAGGACTGGCAAGGGTCAGTGATTGACCCCTATTTTATTCTTTGGAGTGGAGATATTGCTTTTTTCTCTCCCAGAAAATGTTTTGATATTACCCTATTGCCAGGTGCTAGGAAAGTCCCATGCAGTAGGTAGAAAAGGAAGTAGATAGTCTTGTGAGATGGTATTTTTGAGTCTTAATATTATATTTCTCTTGGCGTCATCTGCAGTGAGAGCCCTGTTGTGTTAGACACTGTAGAAGCATTCAATAGGAGTCAGCCCCAAACCCAAAGGGCTAACAAAGAAAGGAAAAATAGAGATGAAGTAATTTTCCTAGCAGCAAACATCTGGTCTGTGGTCAGCCAAGAAAAGAACCCTAGTCTTCTGACTCCCACAGCAAGGCTTATTCTAGTTGACTGTGCTTCCTTGCTCCAGAATTATCCCTCTGAGATAAATCCTCCAGGGAGTGGGTAGGAACCAGCCCAGGGCAATTTCATGCAATAACACAGGTCAACAGCCCTGGTATATTACGGCATGGAAGGTCTGTGCAGAGCTTCAAAGTTGCAACTTTTAGAACATCTATAAGGAGTTTTAGAGGCTTCAGTCTTTTGTAGAGAATGTAAGGAACAGGATAGGGCATAGGAGAGGTTCAGCTTTTCAGTCCTAGAAAAGTGCTGGAAAATGATTAAATTTGCTATGAGTATCTTAATACAAGCCACTGAGGATGTTTACTTTTTCTATACTCAATAGCTGCTTTCCAATATTCTGTGCAAAATCAGCAGTGCTGACTGTAAGAAAATTTGTCATGTAAAGTTTCCGAATTTTAAAAAATTGAAAATGAACATAAGACTGAAATCCTACAGAATATGCTGCCCAGTGCTGGAGGATTTGACACAGAGCTTTCCAATTTGACATCTGAATTCAAAAGACAGCAGTGAAAGGCTTTCAAATAACTCTACAGCCTTTTTTCATTTATCTTCTAGCAGTTCACTCGCTGGTTTTACTGACTCACTTGTCTGATATGTAAATAAATCCTAAGAGCATTGTTTTGGTATAAATAGCTATTAGAGCTCATTCTAATTTGACAAATGAGATGTCTAACACTTCATTTCCTGAAATGTAACAATGTGTAGTACTTTATATATTACATATTTCAGAACCAACTTGTAAACTTACTTCTGGGCTGATGGAAGAAGTAACTATTTACCCTCTACCCCAATCCACTTATTAGGGGCTCTTTTCTAGAAGTTCCCTGCTAGCAGACTTACTTGTGTGAACAGCCCTGAACTCTGAATAGCGTTGGTCTGAACAGTTGAAAGCAGCACACAAAAATATCACCTTTTGTCCCTGGAAGAGGTTCTGTCCCAAGCAGCTCAAACCATAACACTACTGAGTTTATTGCCTCTTCAGATTTGCTGTCAGGGAACTATTTGCTGACGTAATATCTGTCCCATGTCAGCTGAAGTGAATCATGTTGACAGTCAAGTCCTGCTGTGTAAGCTAACCCAGTTTGCAGGGACTGAAATTGGCTAGAGAATGCGTTGATGAGCAACTCCACCAGCAGCCTGGTATCTTCTTCCGCTGGCTTAATTCTCTGCAGAATGATGTCTTTTAACACCATAACTAGTAGTTGGTTGCCCATCCTATTCACTTCTGACCAAAAATAGATGAGAGACAAGCATCTCCACCAGCACAGCTGAGGAGGCAACAGTCACTGCAGCAGGTCAGTAAAAAGTAGGTTGGAGTAAGCTGTGTTGTCACAAACCTGGTTGGATCCAAGAGGATGTCCCATTATAATCTCACAATCTTTACATATTTACAGATGGATCATCAGAAATATAATTTACAGACACCTGAAGAGTGCCAGTTCTTCAGACCAAATTCTCTTCTTTGTCCACATGAGAGGTATAGCCCAGAGAGCAGGCAGTATAAATAAGCTCACATTGACTCAGTAGTGTGCCTCAGTCATAACAGGAGGAACTTCCATGGGTTTTCAGTCCCTGATTTGGCTGCAGAAATGATAAGGACACAACAGCCAACTGTGATGGATACGTTTACTAGAAGTGGGATCATAATTATTCATTAAGACCACAAAACAGCCACCAGAAGTGAACAAATTCTGGCTGCCAAAGCCAGAGTCTTGTCACCTGTGCAAAACCTGAAAAATTGATTTAGATGTGAAAAAATCTAACCTAGAGCTTGTGTTCAGTTTCGAGTCCATGTGGTGGAAGAAGGGTTGAAATGTGTCAGAAAATCTACAACACTATAATGAATTCCCTCATGTTGTTTGTTCCTGTTTACTTCTACTGCTAATATCTAACCCATTTTTCCTCAAGCGAAAGATTAGGATATTTTCCAGGCACCAAATAAATAAACTGCATTCTTCCTGAAATTAGGGACTTCTTTTATCAAGTTCCCTCTTATTCATCTTTCTAATATAAACAATCCAAGAGGATATGGGAGAATATTAGACTAAAGCTCTGTGATCTGCATTGGATTCCATTATGCTTCTGGATGGAATTCAAAGTATTAGTTCTAACTTAGAAATCCCTAGATGGTTTGAGATCTGGTTAATGGGGGAGGTCACTGGTCTCCCTGGGCCATGCCACGGTTGAAGATCTGGAATTCTGTCATGATAAATAAGGCAAGGGGTGCCCAGTGAAGAGTCCTTTATTCTGGAAGTAATTTTGAGGCTTTTGTAATCTTCTGGGCATGCGGTGAAGCCTGTTTCCCCCTCTTCTTGTTAAATCAGTTGAGGGGAGTGTGGACTGAGGTGTTTGTATTTACAGGCTATCCTTTATGCTTGCTGTTATTTTCCATTTATCAAATAAATGCCAAAAAGATTGAATAGGCATCTGTAGAAATATTTTTAAAAATAAATAACTAATTTGGTAAAACATTTTGAGCCCCATCTCATTAGCTTTTTCCATGCCTTTAATTATTCTTGATCCCTTTTTTGAGACTGCTTTAGTACCTTTTTTTAAGATGTACTTTAAGATGTACTTTTTAAGATGTATTTTAAGACAGAACTACATACAATAGTCCAAAGCAGGATGTAACACTAACCTATATGCATCTTTGTATTCCCTATCCCATCCCATAAGCATTCTAGCAACTTCTCTGCTTTTTTTTAACTACAGCTGCAGATTGACAGAGGTTTTCTTTGTATTGTCCATAGTGATGTTCTCATTCCTTTCCTGGGCTGATAGAAGTAACTTAGAACTCTGTAACATATTTTCAGAGAGAATGAATATTCCTCCCGAGTATGATTATCATTGATCTCCATTTGTCATCATTTTGCCCATTACTCTAAATCCCTCTGGAAATCTTTCTATTTTATTTGGGCTTGTCCAACTTGAATAACTTTGCCTCATTTGCATATTTTGCACTCCACTGTTCATTTCCTTTTCCAGAAGGAAATGAGAAGTTATTTAATAACTGCATTTACTAACACTGAAACCACCAAAGATTTTTTTAGGCTTTTTTTTAAATACTTTTTTTTATATACTTGTCCTGTTTTTCCCAGAGTCAGAAATATCCAGCTCAGCGAGCCAAGTAACATACATTCTGGTGTTTCCTCGGCCATGGGTAAAATAGTCCTAGAGAAGAGAGCATCAGATTCCAGCCTACCAGGGCTCTGAAGCCTACCAGACTCTCTGGTGAAGTTCTCCAGTAAACTTCAGATGTGTTGGCTGCACAGAAACGGCTCACTGATGTGCCCCCACAATGTCCTGTCTCTTAAGTAGTTTGGAGTCTTACATATTAAGGCCAGGTTTATTGTGAAGAGTATGGAAAGATGGAAGGGATTAAAACCTTCCTTCCTTTCCTTTAGTATTATGATACATACGATATGTGCATATTCTCAGTCAGAGGAAAGGTTATAGCACCCTGGCTGTACAACACTGTGACTGTATCCAGTCTTGATATTGAAGATATTCAGAGATAGTTCCACAGCCAATATATTAATAGTCATAGCTCCAGTGCCTACAGTAAAGAATGGAGGATCTCTCAGAACTAACTGCTGGTAATGCTTAGATAAGAAAGAAAGAGACAGCTTCTTCTCCTACCCATTGCATCCGCACTCCTTCCTTCCTTAATACATAGGCTGTATAAAACAACCTGTACAATAACCTTGCCATGCACTTCTTAGAGCTGGACATGGTTTTCCTGGCTCTCCAGCCTGCATGCCATTTCAGGAACTGGGTTAAGAATAAAACAAAATTTTTGAGGTTTGATCACTGTCTTATATCCTGAGAGATTTTTGGATTTTTTAATGCCCAAAAGTACAAAAAAAATTTTTTAAGCTTTTTTTTCACCTAGAAAAAAGAGGATCACCAGAAAGAACTGCTCAAGCTTGAAGTTGTTTAAATGTCACCTTTCATTAATAGTAACAATTCTCTGTTCTTTGGAAACTATATTTTATCACTAAACATACACAAACCCCAATGCTGACTTAAAATAACTAGTAACTGTCACCAAACCTAACAACATTCTAAAGTTTGGGAACCTGGGAACAGTATCCTTGTAAAAAAAGGCTTTATTGTCATTGAACATTGACAGTAGATTATACACTATCCTTTATTCCTGAGAACTTTGTAAAGCACATCAAGGGAATGAATATATGGATTATGCTAAGGCTGGATGGCTGGTAAGCCTGCTGAAGGAAAGATCCAACAGTGAAGGCTTTAGTTCCTTCTGCTCCTTCTGGGACCACTTCCTGCATGGCTCCAACTTCAGTGACACAAGATGTTTACGTCAAGAGAAAGAACCGTCAACTCCTTCATTTTCTTGTATTACATTTTCTGTGATGATGTCTCTTTGTCTATAAAACATGGAGCATCTGTATCTGTACCTCAGGCATGCTGAGACGTACTTCATTTTGAAAGAGACTGGGCAGCTGGTGTCTAGGTACTTGGCTCAGCGCTATGCTATGTAGCAGTATGTGAGCTAGACTGGAATGAGTTAGCTGGAGTTCTGGAAGTTTTTGTCACACTATGAAAGGAGAATGTATTAGCCAAAGCAGACTGCCATGGTTACATCACCATGCTGCTTCCTGACACACAGCTAGCACATATGTAGACATATGTCCTTAAAAGCTTAAATTTCACTGGAAGTCACTGAGACTACTGGAATATTCATGCAGGCTGACTTTAGCCTACTGAAGCTATGATCAACAGAGAGAAACCATTTCCACCACAGGGCAATTTGGATAAATTGCATTCCTGCTTTTAACTGGCCTCTAAAGAGGCAACAGTGCTGCCTAGAGAGACTGTCAGGCCACTAGACTGAGGCTAATGCTAGGCATGGTGGATACCCTCTCTGAGTCTCCTGAGACCATGGTGTTTCTCCATGGCAAAACAAAGCATCATATTTGCATACGGAGTTGCCTGAACTAGCTTGAATAATACAGTTCAACATGTTGAATAATAACATCAGCTCTCTGGTGAGCCTTTTCAACAAATTCTCTCCCACATTTGTATTATCACACCTAAATACATGTAAAGTCATACCTTTTTAAACATACCTATTACGTATTTAGTCATGCTTAAACATCTGAGACAGATATGTGGTTTCTGTGAAAAGCTCAGCAAACTGAGCCTGAAATAACAGTCAATGGGAGCACTGACACTGACTTCAGCGCTGTGTTCATGGGCTGCAAGGTCTTTTAGGGCTTAGCATAAATAGGCCAGGCAAAAAGGAACCAAGACAACATAATTCAGAAGGAAACAGGAAGAGGAAGTTATCTTAGATCTGTGAACTATGTGATCTGAGATTGATAAGCATTTGTTTCCCTATGATATTAGCTGTACATGACTGATTTTGTGGAGACAGTGGCGTATTTAAATATATACCATAGTGCTTGAATTGTGGCTAGTGTTTCTCAGTAATAATCTTAGTCAAGGACGAAAACTTGCTTGACAACAATCATCCATACTTGTTAGAGAGGATTATGCTGTTCTCCTTACCCAGTGGAGCCATCAGCCAGCCATCCTGTGGTGCAGCCAGCAAAAGAACAGTCCAGAACAGCCCTTTTCAGTTCTTCTGCAATTGCTAAGCGAGCACCCAGGTCAACACATGCTTGCTCAGCCTCAGCTAGGACCAGACCCTGAGAGTTGTTCTTGGACTCAAGCGCAAACACCTTCCCTGCAGCACCAAGAAAGGACATGTCACTCATCATGGTACTGTACTCAACACACATTCAATAAATGCATTGCAAATTATCAACAAATAAAATCTTCTTGCTTTTGCTAAGTCCATTTTAATGGACAATCTATTTCTTGGTATTAATAATTCTTTCAACATTGTAAATACCTCTATCTCAGCTTTTCTTTTCGTTACGTTAATTGAAAGAAAAGCAAGTATGGCTATGTGCCTATTCATTCCTAGTCCTTGTGAGAAGCTTGTCTTGCCTCTGTAGGTCTGTGCTTAAGATCTGGAGAAAGAAAACAAGGACACTCTCTCTTATGTGTACATATATAGTCGAAGTCAGAACATCTCCCTTAGGATATGACATTGGAATTCATTACGAAGTATGTTATAGTTACATTTATAAAAACAACTGTATGTATAAAATAGGCACAAGTCTAAAAGCCAGCATTGCATCTCACTCTTCCATATCAGAAATAGATTTTTGGTCATTTTCTAAAATCAAAGTCATGTAATTCTATGGGAACTTGTGTCTAAACTCTGCTGCAAAGCCACTTTGTTTTCAGATCTTTCTGGAAAGACAGAGGGAATTTTTTTCTTAATGGAAGGCTTTTTTGAATGATCATGAGAACAGATTTAGCATAACAATTTCTTGTGTTTTTTTTTCAGTTCAGTTTATTTTACTTTAATTTATTTAACACTGTGAAAGTTGTAAGGGTGAAACTTAGAGGTTTTGGCAACTGGAAAACAGGGCAGTTAGGGTTTTGGCAATAAAGCTTGAGAAGTTACTGGATTATGGAATAAACACACTCACTGCATTTCTCCAAAAAAAGCAATAAACAATGAGATAGCTTACAGTGTTGACATTTAAATTGCCATAAGTAGTTTTGGAAGATAACACCCCTCAGAATACTTCCTAAAAAGCCACAAATTTATTTCAAAGCTACAGAGCTGGGTTGCTTGCAGGCCCCTGAAGGTAGCTTTTAAGCAGTGATTATTCAGCAAATGTCTGTTCATTCAATAAATGTCTGGAAACACTTATTATGTATTATTTTGACAGTAGATTAGTGGCAGTGGTTGTATGAATGCACAACTTCCAGCACCTAGCAAATGTTTATTATGTAGCTAGCTTCACATTCATAGGACATACTGACCAATATCAGGAAACCTTCAGCCTGATTCAGCCTGATTCTGTGCCAAGGCCCATCCCCACCACGTATTATTTCAATAAATTGATAAATCTAAAGCTAATCCTAAATATAGGGAACTCTTACAGGGAGTAGGTCTGTAGCTGACACCACACTTTATCCCACTGAAAGAATCACAGTCCTCATAGTGAGAAATGCAAAAGCGGTCTTTCAAGTAAATATGTCATCTGTATTTGTATATAGCTAACTATCACAGATAGATCCTGATAAAAATTCCTGTTTTGGTGGGAATTATAAATATGCACAGTAAGAAGCAGACCTAGCTTAAGGGGTATAGCAATCTAAATAAGCAGGGCAAGCAGTGATGCAAAGGAACAGGAATACAAAATCCCCAGAGCAATGTTCTTAAACAGTAACAGTAGCTGATCTAGGAAAGGAACCCAGAAACGTAGACCAGTGGCATAACCATTAGACTATGTTTTTTCTTGCTGGCTTCTGAGCTATAGTAATACCATGAATTACAATTAGAACAGGGGGAGTTCACACACAGCAGTGAAAAAATGAGTTTCTACACTCCTAAGAATGAAAACTTCAGGACTGTTTGCAAATGTCCCAATTAAAACACATGACCATAATCTAGTCTGTTGTTTCTGAAGCCATGAAAAACTGTAGTAAATTATGCATGCAGTAGGGAGAGAGATTATATGAGCAGACCACTTTAAACAACCATTTGGAAGTTGCAGAACAACTTTCATTCATATAGGTAAGCAGGATTTAAGTATAATGCTTAACTGCAGCTTTGTTCCAGTTAGAAACTTGTCCACATTCAACATTGTGCAGTTTGGGAGTCAGGACTGAGATGCATCATCAGAATCATCCAGGACAAGTTTGTGCAGCATCTGACTTGACTCATATATGTTAGTTTTTCATGGCAGGAAGGCCTATTTTCCAGCCATTAGTATTTTAGTTAGAAGACTTAAAGAAAAATAAATCATTAAAGGATCAAGTTCCATTAAGACAGAGTTAGAAGAAATGAAGTTCATCATTTATTCTTTTTGCCAATGAGTGCCAATTACTTTTTTACAGGAGTTTAACTAGCCAAGACTGAGGCTGAGACAACATTTCTTATCTACTGTTATGCATTTGCTAGCACTTAAGGCAAATTAACTTTTTACTAGAAATGATGAAGATGCCAGTTCCAAACACAGTCTCATCCTTTGAAAAGGTATCTGGGATGTCCAAAATATGCAGACGAATGGGTTTTTGGGTAAGCTAGGAAAGACTTTTTGGTTGGGAAAATTACAGTGAACTGCTTTATAGGAAACTCTGGTTAGCCAGAATTGGATAAAGAAGGCTGACCTGCTTCCCAGACTGACCTGTGAATCTTCTCCAAAGCTCTAGAATTTTTATGGCTATCTGCCCATTTTTTAACATGTGCTCTCAGTTTTGCCTAGTTTGTTACTTAAAAAATATAATAGCAAGTAAGGTTCACTTATCTGACACTTGACCAATGAAACCATTGGATCCCCAGCATTCTGAGTAGTGTCACATTACTGAGGAGTATTTAGAAAAAAATATAGGCGACATACTAGCACAATAGTAAGAAAAATATAAAAGCACGTCAAAATAGGAAATTCCCTTATATAAATAAGAACAGCAACACTGAACTTGAATTCTGCACCTTACAATGCCATTGCTAACATGCTTGAGATATTCACACACAGAATTTTTCTCACTTTTACCACAAAAGTGCTACCATCTTCAAACTGGAGTTCTAAGGGTCCTGGTTGAGTAGTTCGAACTTTTTATCATTCTAGTTGCAAAGAAAAGTTAGGAAAAAATAAAAGATTTATCTCAAATACTTTATGATACCACAGTCAATTTTAGTAATGGGGCTGTAAACTATCCAAATGGTATCACTCCTCTCTAGAGCATTATGATAGGGTAGAGTAGTTCAGATCAGTTCTCTTTCTGCAATAACATCAAGAGATGTATTGTCACTCTGTTTTAAACATGAGACTGTGCTATATTTCCAGAAGGCACAGCATAGAAGTATTACATCTCTTGTGTTTATTTTTGCAAAGAATGCGTTATTCTTTTGTTTGTGGTGGCTTTGAACTGCCGCTATGTTTGAGCTCCCTCTCAACTCTCTTCTTCTGTTTATGCCCCATAACATTTGCTTCCTGTGTTGTGATGACAAGAGAGGTGGTGTGGAAATTTGTTCCCCAAATTATACATACTTCTCTGGAACCTTTTCAAACAAATCTGGCCTTTGTGGTATCAAGATCAAGCCAGAAATCCATGGAAAGTGGCCATTCTCAGGAGACTTCATGCACATCTTGAGTTTATCAGGTTCAGAATGAAAAATGTTTTTGTCATAGTAACTTTCTTCAGGTTCCCCTTTGCAACCAGTGAAAAATTTTAAGTTCAATGTAAAGCATAAATTCAAATGTAAGCAAGGAGATGATGTCTAAATTCCCTACAGCTTTGGAAAAGCTTAGCTCATTGTCTGAGTGAAGCTTTGGGGTAATTCTTCCTACTGTTAAGTAATAGTTGGACTCATACTTATCAAGCAAAATTCACACCTGAAACAAAAGACAGTCTTTCTTTAGCAAGTAGTGAAAGACTTTTTAATACAGGTAGCCTCTACTCCCAATTGATCATTGTTACTACAGAATTTTAATTATATTTTTGAAATATTGACAAAAGAAAGAATTTTATTACTGTTTGGCACCAAAACTGTCAACAAGCAATAACTGAATACAGTTTTTATTTAAAAGCACTGAATGTAGTCTGTTTTAAAACATATCCATAGGAGCACAGATCTCAAGGCCACTAAGATTTGTTTTTATCACCTTGTTTGAGCTCCTGCATAACATAGACTGTAGATTTACCCCAATAATTCCAGCACCTAGTCCAAAAATTTGTGGTTGAACTAGAGCATGTCTTTCAGAAAGGCATCCAGTCATGATTCAGCGGCTCCAAGTAATGAAGAATTCACAGCACACTCCATAGTGATCTGTTCCAATGGTTCATTACTCTCACTCCACCTTATTTCCAGTTTCAAATTTTGCTAAACTCAGCTTCTAACAACTGGACCTTATTATGCTTTTGTGACTGAAGAGCCATCTACAATCAGATACATACAAGCTTAAAATGAAAGCTTTTAAAATAAAAACAGGCCAAAACCTTTTTACTCTTAGGAATCCCAGTGGAATTAGTAGGATTTGCTTGGGTACCAAGAAGACAGAGTTTGGCTAATTTACTCTAATACAATAACAGATACAACACAAAGTTCTTTTGCAGAATATAGGCAGAGCTAAAAACCCACTGAAGTGCGTTCAAAGTCTTTCATGTCTTCAGCAAGATTTGCACCATGCTTGAAGAAGGAACATAAAATTGCATAGCCAAACATGCTTTAAAATAAAAATATCCCTCACAAATAATATAAAATAAAAGCACTTTGAAAGGCACACCCAGTGTGCTGATCTGAAGGCACAATACTTAGTGGTTCAAATGATAAAACCTAATCAGTTTCAACATAATAAACTTGGTATAGGAGTTGCCTTTTTGGACTCTGATTTATTTTTACTTAAATGTTAAAATCTTAAAATTGAGATACAACAGGGTGGAGGAAGGGAAGATTAATTTTGTACTTTCAGAACAATTTAATTTCTGTTTCTATGGCTGTGTGTAACAATGGCTTTGATTGTAGCCTCTTTGATAGAGAATTCAGTAAAACTGTGTAATTACAGACAGAAATTTGGGTAATTACCAGCTCCACTTAGTGTTTATGAATGTAGAGTTTATTTCTGTGAGGAACTAAACTGAATGATGTCTTATTTAATCCAAATTTCTTAAAATATTACATCATGACAAAAATAGAAAAACTGGGAAGTCACCTTTGAGTTCCTCCTTAGATAAATTCATTTTGACATTAAATTTTAATTTGAATAAAGGCTTTAGGATCAAATAGTTGGAATTGTTTATATGTGTACTTTTGCAGCATATAAACAGATTTGCTCTGCTCTGTAAGTGGGAGCTGGAAATGTTTACACCTGCTACTCCAATGCAAGTGTACAGAGATAGCAGAAGAGAAAAGCATACATTTTCTTTCTCTTCATTCATCTTGTTTTACGGCCTTTTTGTAAACAAAGAGTATAGTAGGCTTTTCTTCCCCCCCCCCCCAATCTTCTAATTATTATATTGCACCTCTAAACAGCTCTTACCACAGCTTTCTGGTTATTAATCCTTTTTTTCAGGACAAGGACTTCAGTCCTTTCATTTTTTCCTATTTAAATACATCTATTAACTACCTCTGCCCACTAATTCCTCTAATTTCTGCTTAGCAGGGGGCTTACAGTGAAGAATTCCCACGTCTGAAGTATTGAATCTAGCCTGCCTTCTATAGATGCATGTGTGCCATAACAGGAGTTGTGTGCATATTAAAGCAATGACAAGACTGTGATATATTTAGAAATACTATCATCCCAGCAAAATTGGAATCAGTCATATGTAGTTCTGGGTCAAAACTATGTAGCTCAGCTCCTCATGTAATTGTGCCTAGCTTTGGAGATTCAGAATCCTTTCACTTGCAGCCTCCATAGTCACTATGTGTGGTCACTACCAAACACCTGGCTCAAGCAACGAGTCTTGCACGTAACACAGAATTTAGCCAATAGAATAACTTCAGTCTGGAACAATTTGTAAAGTTTTGCAATTACTAAGTTCATTTTTTCACTTCAAGAGTGTATTAATAAAATTGATTAACTGCTATTCCCTTCTGCCTTGCTCTTTTGCAGACCAAGTATTCTACAGAAAATTATAGTTCATATGTAAGGATATTTTAGCAACAGTGAAAAGACAAAAGAGGAAGTCAACAAAACCAAAGGTGATTCCTGTATAGTGTTCATCAAGCCAGATTCTTATCTCTCTTATTCTGGTGCAAAGGCAAAGAAATTTCAAAAACTGTGCATTCACACTGCTATAATTGAGAACAGTGATAAGAACTGCTGACATAAGAACCACACAACCATAATTAAAATCTTTGTTTTTAAAGAGGTAAAGTTGAAAGTTCATTCTGATAGACAGATCATCATCCAGAGATGCTGCTACTTAGCTGCGTGAATCCTGTGCACAGAAATAAGGTGCTCTGTTCCTTCCATTCACAAACCCAGAACCTACCAGTCATTATCATGGCTGAACGATTTTTGAATTTTGAGCTGTCTTTCCTGACTCCCTTTGCTAACCTATTCTGTTCTGTAACTCCATTAATCGTAGTGGCATTACGCATATACGCCAGAGTAATTTAAAGCAGGAACAGGCTGTTGAGGAACCTTCTATCTGTCTGACTCCAACTTCCAAAGCTATTAACAAGAACATTTCAATTGTAAAAAATGGCAGAGCAAAACAAAGCTAGATTTTTATTTCAGCATTTACCTTTGCCTTTATGGATTCTATCTACACTATGGCAATATGTGTTGTGGTAAATATTAGCCAAAAGAGATCAATTAAGCTTCAAGGCTTTACACCTTAACCAGACCTCGATGGTCTCCAGTTTTATTGCCTACCCTATGTCATTATTTGTGTGTGAGATAATAAAGTGAAAGTCTTCCTTAGGGAAATATAGTCTAACCAGTTTCGGAGCTTTGCCTGTAATAGGGGCCAGTCGGAATTTCACAGGGTTTTTACAAGATGAATTCAAAAGCTCTTCAGCTGTTCGCAAAATATTCAGTTACTTTTAGTTACGTGTTACCCAGAATTGTCCCTTGTCACTTTAGTGATATTTGCAGATATTAAAGAGTAGCACAATTGTATTTTCACCTAAAAGTTGCACAAATGAAAAGATGGTTTCCTGTTTGGGTCAAGCCAGAATCTGTTCGGAAAGAAAGTATTACTCCTATTTTGTACTCTCAGATCTTCTTAAATAAGTAAGCCTACATGTAGTGGTAAAGTTTAGCATTCACATAAAGTGTTTTCTTCTGCATGAACATATAATGGAACCAGATAGTTTATAGGACAGTGTTACATTTGTTTTTTTGAATATTACTATTAGGACAACACACTGAACAGCATCTTAATAGAGGACTTTCCACTTTTGTTTAATTTCTAAGTATCATTATGAAAAATGTCTACCTACAGTATTATAATAATGCTCTAAACTACTGTATTATCATAATGCTCTACAATTATAATATACTTCAGATCTTCTACCCTTTAATTCCTACAATTACTTTACCACATGTAAGGTAAATTTGACAAACTGTTGAATGACAATTAAAATCAGTAATGAACTCTGCCTTAAAATGATCTGAAACATTTTTTCCCTTTCTTAGAGAACGTCTGTCTAGGAAGGAAGAAGATGCCACTAATTCTACAGAAACAATGCAAATTGGGAGGTGCTCTTGGGCAGATAAGGGAATTCTTAAGGTGAAGCATTCTTAACAAAGGAAAACTCTTAATTCTGTCTTGTCACCTTTCCTAAATTCTGTGGAGCACTCTCTTTCACAGGGAGGCATTTTTTTCACCTTTCAGAGTGATTTTGCTAGTAAAGCTAGAAATTAAATTCCTTTAAGCCTAAAACTGGAATTACAGTTTTGCCCACTGTAACATAATGGAACTGTCTGACACCTTCCTTCTTCTTCACTTTTAATGAAAAGTATTTCTCTTCAAATTTACAAGGCCGGGTTTTGCTGTATAAATGATATTTTACAGACTGGGAAAAGCATACAGGCAGGATTAATGTGCCTCCTTTCCTTGGCCTCATTTTGTGATCAGCTGAAATAAATTTAAGCTAGAGAGGAAACACACTATAAGAACAAAAAGAAGAGGTTTTTATTGCCCTATAACGTTTAAGGACTGTTCTGTGGAATAATGTTGCAAAGTGACGGTGAGGGATTAGTGTACTGAAAAAAAAAATCCTTAGATCAGGCATAAATCTATCACAGCTGTGAAAGTGAAAAAATGTGGCTATTCAGCATTGCTCTCCCAGGAAAAGAGACAGTTGTTTTAAAAATAAATCCCATTTTTGCTAAGGCAATTTGATCATCATTACCATAAGCTTATTCGTTAAAAGGGGAACAGGCTACTGGAAACTCGCAAAGCATGCAGCCGTTCCGGATTATCGTCAGCAAGGAAAAGTCCCATTTCAAAGTAACTAGTAGATGGTGCTTCAGCCCACGCTCCTGTTCTGGTCAAATCACTTAACAGTGAAGTGAAGATGAAATTCACATGCAGTAAGGTGAGCGGCTGCCTTGAGCATGTGTGGTACCGAGTGAAAACGTTATACGGAAAAGCCTTTGACGTCTTGTCTTCCCTTTTTCAAGTACCTGCCCATACTAATCAAGGTCTGGGGGGTATCTGAAATAGACAGAGGCGGAAGTCATCCAGAGAAAAGATATTTTTAATTATAAGGAAAGCTCTCCTAAAATGTAACTGATTCTTCTTATTCATGCTCTGGCTTTGTTTTATTATTCTTATTTCCTCTGGAAAGGTCACTATACTGTCTTGTTGTTCTAATAAAATAATCTTAGCCTTCTGGGAAATTATTTCCTTTCTCTGCTTAACCCCAGGATATTTGTAGAGTCTCAAAACCTCTCAATCAGACGTTTCCTAACCCAAACTGGGGCGTGTATTTAAGTTTCTTAATAAAAAAACAAGGGTTTTTTGCAATAACACATTTCAACATACAGCTCTCATTCCAGTCCTAATAACCCAGCCCAAACTGAATGGGACTCACCATCAGCCTGAACAGAGATGATCTGAAGGATGAAGAAGACAGATCCCATGCCCTGGACAAAGGTGAGAGATATTCTCTGAGACCCTGAAGCCATTGCCTGGCTATTAAGTCCTCAGCTGCAGGAGGTTGGCTACAGAGGCTTTCTCTCTCTCCTCCTCTGCACTTTTAGCAGCAGGGTCTGTGGTGATGATTTCAGGGAGCCCTTTCCCTCGGCAGGATCCTACGTTGTGGGTTTGCACTGAAGGCGGGAGGGATGGAAAAAAAAGAAAGAGAGAGGGAGAGACGAATCCTTCGCTTGGCTAGCGTGAAGGGGAGGGGAAGCAGGGGGGAAATGTCCAGCCAGCTGGGATTGGGGAGCGGTTTTATCCAGCCCAGTTTGCAGGGCAGTGTACATGGAGAGCTGGTGTGAAAAGTCACATTACCCTGTCAGTAAATACCTAATGAATCACAGTGGAAGAAATGTAAAAGCCAGGAGGGAGAGAAAGGGGGGAAATGACAAGCAACGAGCAGAAGAAATCCTGACTGAAAGGAGAAGGGCAGCTAGATAGCTGGTGCTTGTGAGCGGTGAGTTTATGGACTTAGCTTTACATGTCTGGAGGGATGGGTTCATATGTGTGAAGTGTTTTCTCTCTGCAACATGAGATCAGCAAGCAGTACTCTCCTTAGAGTTGCAGGTTAGGGTCTGCTGCAGCAAGAGTGAAGGTCTTCAGGTACGGGGTGAGGAAAGGTGACAAATGATGTGGGACCCAAATGGCAGAGCCTTACTGAAGATCAGGATGGAGATGGGTTAGTCTTACTATTTCGAATCCCAGGTCTAGAACGTGTATGAGGGGCTGAAGGTCAAAACAGAAGTCCATCAGCTGGTCCTTGTCAGTGTTCCTGATCCAGATGAATGGGTTGGTGCCCATCAAGAATTGAATTCTCTGAAAGAAGTTGATAAGGGAAGTTTCCAGCTCCCATTAGCACTTACAGCAGTGACATCTGTCCCTTACTCTCATTTGTCCTAAATGAGATGTCCTAAATTTGTCCAAACAAAACTGAAAAGAAACCCCCACAAAAGAGGAAATATACTGGTGGTGATGCCAGGATCTATTTCGCTAAATACATAAATGGAATACTTTTGTGTTGCTGTTGGAACCGAGTAGAGCTCAGAAATGTTGTTTTCATATTCCCATCTTATTTTGCTTTTATTTCAGCTTCTTAAGATTTTTTCCCTTAGAAATTCAAAGCTGGGCAAAAATGTTCAGTCTGCTAGAAGCTCTGAGCCCTCAAGAGGAGAATTCAGAACCTGACCATCTTCTTCTCACCACCAAAGGCCCCACTTTCATAAAGGGCAAGGTGCTGATAGATGGTTGCAGACATATTCTGATACTGATGAACTTGCAGAATATTAATTTCAGGCTGACTGAAATGACTCAAACTGAGGAACCCCTGTGTGTGATATTCAAGCAAGTAACACTATGGTGCTGGAAGCTTTAAAAATTCTTACATTGGATGAATCTGGGTAGGTAATGCTCTGATCCTGTTGAATTCTAAAGACTCTTAGCCTTCTTCCCCTTCTTTATGCACATGTATGACATGCTGAAAGCTTTCGGACAGATGGCTTTCAATTTTCTGTTTATCCAGAGAATACAGATGGCAGCAGGTTTCTTTATATTGCCTTGCCAGTGTAACTTGGAAGGAACACCACCAGAATTAGAAGGAAGGGCAGTTTCTTGCACCTTTTTATTGTTAACCTAAGATGGTTGGCCTAATGTAATTCCATAACATTTTATTTTTTGGAAATTGTACGCTATGTACAACAGAAATTAACATACAACATAATAGAAAGGGAAATAAAAAACTGTGGAATTCTTTTAATTTATTCATGTGTTCCTTTCACTGGTGACACAGCTAATGGAATAAAATACAAATTTAACCTCTAATATTCCAATAGCTATATATCTATTTTAAAAATCAGTGAACATAAGAAGAAGAGGGAAAATGTTGAATCTACACAGTTTAAGTGAGATAGCAAAGGGATTCCATGAAACTGAGTAAATAATTACAGCAATACACAGAGATATTAATAGAGACTTAACATGACCACAGCAATAGATCCAGGTTTGCTTGACACTTGTCATAGGGCTGATGACTTTATTGGCCCTTTGCTCTCCCCATTAGTTTGGCCAAAGCAGTTGTGGGAAAGGACAAAGTCTTCTGGATTTCCACCCAAAATTCCGGAGGTCTGTTAGATTTCTTTTGCTATAATTGCATTGTTTCTTGTGTTGATATATGTAAAGGCAGGTTGCCACTCTGGCTTCTGTCTTGGAAAATCTCAGCTTGTATGTTTGAGTAGAACATTTTGCTGATTTTAAAGAATTACAACAGAGCATAGGATCCTTTCCCTTCTGAAAGCATGAAGTCTGTACAGCAACCTGGCTGCTTCTTCCCATCCCATTTCAGCTGTAAAGTAAGTCTCTAAGTATGGAAAGGGTAAGGATCCTTATCAGTTATTAACTCCTAGATGGTAAGTACCCTATTGCCAATCAGTTGTCCTTAAAATCTAATATTTTATAAACAAAATCCCTTCTTCCTAGTGTATTTTTGAAGATCTACATAAAGCAGGGCAGATTAGGTTTTGTATTGAAATCAACATTATTCGGGAATAAATCCTGAATTTAGATTTTGGGTTCCTTTGAACCAAAAAAAATCAAAACACAAACAGGAAGTTAAGATAGAAACAGATATAACCTTTTGCTCAAAAGCTCTGGCATTCATGGCACTGTAGTAACACATTGGTCAGACTATTCAGTGTATAACATGCAGTGTGTTATGATACATTACAAAAGATTAATTGTATGTGTGACTTTACACAACTCATAGATCATGCCTGCCTCGGGAGCAGTGAATGTGCCAGTGGTGATATTTTATAAAACACTGTTTCACTGCATGCGAGCTTTTACAGAGGGAATAAGTCATGTGAAAGCACTGGGCCATAAAGTATGTACATACATAGGTGAATGTATGCACACAGACCACTCATGCACTGTGAAGAACACAATAATGCTTTGGATCTTTAGTGCCAGAGGAGCACCTATATATACATTTACACCTGGAATATGTAATTCAAATAAAAGAGGATTTTTTAACATTTAAAAAATGCATAAAATAAATATAAGTGAATTTGAGTCATATTTGAACAAAGACCCATTTAAAAACAGGAATATGTGGTTTACAATAGAGATGACTATTTTTATTACATTTGGTCTCTTAATATCTATTACTACGAATATTTCTTTTCTGCTATTAAAACTTTATAAATTATAAACATTACAGATGTAAAGGCCCTAATTCTGCAAAATCTTACACATGATCTTGAGTCTTTGCAAGATCAAGGGCCTAAGAGCCTAAGGCTTCAAGCAAACACTTGCTATTTGAAGCCAAACTGGGCAGATGTTGGCAGATTTGTTTAAGTGCTGCAGCTGGCAAAGAATCTGGTCTTTGAAGAATGTTGGAAAGTCATAGTAAAGGTCACTTTTCATATCAGAATAAAGCACAATAGAAATAAAGTTTCTGTTCAGAAAAAGATACCTCTCTGTCACTAAAGCATGAGATTCTATTTGACTTGTTTCTCTGTATAATGCAATAGCTTCAGATGTTGATAGTCTGCATAATCTAGTTTGAAGAACTGAATTTAAATCTCTTACAGGCTTTAGGTTTACTTGTCATCCTAAATTTTAATTCTTTTTTTTTTAAGGGAGCACTATATTAATATGAGAGTAAGGTGCTGACTAAATTGCTGTAACCAGTATGATTATTAGAATTTATCATACAATCTGGAACTTCTGAAGTACAGTCTCCAGATGAAGCTGAAAGGATGTAAATAAAGAACTAACTGAGGCATATATCTTGCCATGTGCCATATACTCAGCTACAGAGCCTGCATAAAATGATGGCATTAAATAAAGGTACTGGATAACTTTGTAACCATTTGTGGTTATCCATGTTAAGGCAAGAGTTATCATATCCAAATTTTAAGATATGAATCTATGTTATTGTCACAAAGGAACTGATTTCTCACACTGGTGAGAATTGTGGGAATCAAGGGGATTTGGGTTCTGTAGCTTACTAACATGTCAACTTGTAAGTCCAAACAACCTCTTTAGACTGTATCTCTTTACATATAAATGGACATAACGAATTTTACACACTATTCTGAGATACTCATAGTAAACTACTACAAGTTTCTTTACAGATACCTTTGTAGTATCATATCATTATTATGGAGGATGCTAACTTTCCAAAGTCTATGATTTCAGCTGCTACCAGAAACAGGATGAAAAGAGTTGTGGCCCAGGCTGACAAATCCCATGTAAAGGGATCTGAAATATCTAATGGACAGTACAGCATTTACGTACAAGAACTGCAATGACTGACATGTTCTAAAGGATATGGAGTCTGTGCGACTGAGAGGCAGTCAGGAAACACTGGTAGTACTGTACACCTATTGTATTCATTGATAGTACACCTACTGTATACTGTGATCCAAAGTTATTCTGCAGCTGTATCCAAGCTTCTAACCCCCAAAAGCCTGGGGAAGGGAGAGAAAAAAGAGGGAGAGAAAGATTTCTTTGTTTATAAAATGTGAATTATTAAGCAACAGTAATGGAGACAAGCATTTTTCAATGTCTGGCAGTCTGCAACAGTCTACTAGCTGCAGGGAGCTTTTTATTTTATTTATACAGAGTGTTTGCACCTAATTAAATGAAAAAGTAGAAATGTGCAGAACTACCTGAAAGTAATTCAGGGAGCTGGCAAAAAAAAATTAAAAAAGGAAAAAGGCATATGCCTCACTCTGTGGGTGGTGTGTTGAACACTGGGACCTGTGTCATGGTTCTAGTGACCCTGAGAAAGACTGTGATTCTTACACTTACATCATGTTATGTGGGGTCACAGTTTGCCATGTGGCAGGCCATGACCCTCATATAAATCACTGCCATGTAAACTGTAAAAATCACACTTCATATCTTGAAGACTGAGCATTCTCAAGAAAAGAATGAAGATATCTGGTCATAAAACAACAGCAGCAATATTAGTCATATAGACAATGAACTCCACTTTTTCCTGATGAATAGAGGTAAACCAAATGTCTGGATGGGTTTTGGTTGTCTTTATGGGGGCATCGTTTTTACTTTCTTCTCTGCATTTTTTGTAAAACCTTGCAGCAGTTTAATGGATGAAAGTCATATAGCAGTGTAAAAAGTACGTAAGTTTAGTCAAATTGTTTCTCTTGGGTCTCTCTAGGCACCTGTAAAAGTCTGGGTAAAGACAGAATCTAGAATCTTTGCCTGGATTTCCTGCTTCATTTTGCAGATGAACCATTTCCATTTCATAGTTTCATCTTTCTTTTCTCACACCCTCTAGACTTCAGGCTAGCAATGGTCTTCAGTTAGGTGAGAGAGCGCAATTAAATCAAAAGCACCTTGCATCTATCTAGTTGATAGTTGCTGGCTGCCCCCACTGGGGATGTGTGGAATAGGCAAGCACAAGATGCGACTCATCTTTCTTTCTTTGTTCATGTGCAAAAATCAGGGGAAAGACAATACATTTTCAGGAGGCCTCACTGATTTTGGGAGTCTCTTCTGAAGCAGGATACCCACATCAGCATCCATACCTGAGTCAGCAGAGTACCACCCAGCTGGAATTACTCTGACACATGTTCCCCTGGATACGCAGGGTCAACATGTTACTGAATTCCTCTGCAGATGCCTAGACCTTTGCTTTTTCTTCAGAGTCCATTTGCAAGCTGGGGACAGACCTCATGACTTGTCCCACAATGTTCATGCATCCCTCCCTCCTCCACTAGTGTAACTGGAAGAAATGTCTTCAAGGCCATCTCAAAGCATCTCCCTTTGGTTTAGCCTCCTGCTGCACTTTCCTGTAGCTGGATACAGTATGGCCAGGGTTGCTAATTTCAAAGCAGCATTTGTTGTGGTTATAGAACGAAACAAGGAGTCTCTGACTTTGTATTCTCATGTCTGCTAATGACTTCTAGTCTTGTTTGACTTTACATGTATGAAGGCCTCTCAACTGTGCAAGCTATCCTTAGCTTCTGTGATAAAGTTATAAAGTGGTGCATAGCTCAGTGGCTCCCTGCATTTTTGGACCAATAGCAACTTCATCATTTATCACAGATCCCCACACACCACCATTCACTTTGGTCTTGAGTACTTCCAGTTGTCTGTAAACCAAACCACATCGAGCCCTTGTAATGTGGCAGGGGAAGAGCTTTTGTAGCAGGAAGAATTCTACCCAACCCTAATAAATTTATAAGATGCTGCTTCCCCCGGCACGTCTTCCAGTGTAAGGAATGTGCCAGGAAGTTCACTTCCTGCTGCAGAACTGTGCTCCAAATTTTCAGCTTTACTTTTCAAAGTGATATACTTAGTCCTTCCTTTTGCAAACAGAACCTTGTAAATATGCAAGAAATAAGTATGCAGAAAGCCAGAAACAGTGTCTCTCAGAACTGCCAACACTCTCAGCCAGGGCCTTGGGGACTACGCAGGGCCATGGTTGTGGTATTTGTCATGTTTCCAGCATAGCAATTAATTTGCCATTTATTTTACCAGTCACCTAATATTTTGGCTTTTGTGTCTCAGCCTGGTTCTCCAGGTATTTCTTAAAAGTTTATTTAACTGCATTGTAATGTAGTTCCCTGGACCTTAAAGCACCCTTAATTTCTCATTAGCTGTTAGCTCTGCCCTCATGTTGCTGCATGCAACATAGGAACTGGATGTCATGTTATAGAGCAGTGGCTTTGCCATAAAGCCAAGCTAGTACTTGGAAGCTAACTATGCTAACTGGCCCAAAATCTACATGTCGACTAACCTGACTTAACATTTCTTTTGCCTCCTGAGAGGGGGTTACTGGTTCATTTGTGGTCATTTAAACAGCAGAGCTCTGAAATACAGCCCACCTAAAAAAATGGCATTTTATAATATCAACTGGTTCAACTAAAGTTTATTTATTACCTGTTTATAGGGCTCGACCTGTGGCTCTGATCCACCTCACCTCGTTCTCAGCTGCTGGAGATTTGACCAAGTGCTCCTTTGAGAGAAGTACAACAGAAAAAATTATTTACCTCAGTGCCTGGAACTTCGGGTCAAGGTGGAAAGAGCTGCTGAGTCAAAGAGAGCATAGAGATCTGCTGAAGCTAAAGGTTTTTCTGGCAGGCTGTCACAGTAAGCAGATGTCTCAAATGATATGGTGTAGTCATGATACGTAAGCTGTACCTAGACAATGAGTTTCAGCCTGAACACTTTGTAATTTGCAGAGCATGTGCAAGAACTTCTCTTAGTGCTTTGCACTTTAACAGTAGTATTTTTAAGTAGAGTTTTATGCAAACTCTAAAGTGCTGTGTTTTCCTAATTTCACTTGAGGAAAATAACATCACTCAAACAGTTAGAAGCAGTTAGGATAATATAGTCGTGTTTCCTAAACAGTGGAACTGAGTACAGCAAAGTGAAGGCATGGTTGACATGACATCTTTGAAATGCTTTCCCTCCTTGCACAAGCTGGTCACACCATTATTAATGTCACTATAACTCTTCTGGTAAGACATTAGAGAATATGAGAAAGGCAAATGCTGAAGAAGCTCCAAGTCTTTCTTCCTATACACATTTGTTCATACATGGGAAGGAAACACCCTTACACACTCCTACCCTTCCTTGCCTCCAGTTAGCACCTATATCTTTCACGGTCCCACTTCTTTCTCACCTCCCTATCATCTCTCCAAGTTATGCAGGTACTTGAGGAGAGTGGAAATGTGCAGTTGGGAGCATAAAGCTGCAGAGCTTTATGTGTAGGGTCTTATTCAAAGTTGGTTGGAAGAATGAGCATGACAGAGAGCTCACTGGAAAAGCCAGTGTTGATAAGGATGGTACCAAGCCATTGGGGGGGAGTCTGGAGCACTAAAGCATGGAGAGAAGAAAAGGTTAGAAAAAAAAGATCAAGCTTGTTGGCTCTGGGTGATGCTGGAAAGCTTGATTTCCATTTTCACAAGCCCCCACCAATATCCCTGCCCACAGTGTGCCTCTCCATCTTTTTAGAAAATGTGTTCAGGGTCCTGTTAGCCTCTTCTGCATCTTTTCTGCATCTTTTCTCCAACTCTTCAGCTTATGAGTCTCATGCCGACACAGCTCTTCTGGAGTGGGAGGTTGAAGAAGCAAAGCCACCTCTGCTGGATAGAAGCAAGGCCAGAAAATGCACGGTTGATTCAAAGCCAGTGTCAGGGTCCTGTGCAGGGTGATGGTTGCCAGAGACTGAGAGGTATTAGAAGGGGAGAGATGTGTTGGACTCTATGATGGTACTGAGAACATTGTTTCAAAGGAAAACAAATGTCTAAGCAACTTACACTAGCAGACCCATCTGCAATGGATTTTACAATGGCTGCACTGCATTCTGGGAACAGTCCTGCACTTTCTCCTTTTCAAGGCAACACTTTGGTTTGTGTCAGGAATGAAAACACTATATGCAAGCTATATTCACATTACCCCCCAGATACCATCCACAACATCTAAACTCCACTACACTTTCAGTCTTGCTGTAAGTCCAGTCCTCACAAGGTGACTAACAATTAAACCACTGTTTAAAGCACTTTGTACAAGCCATAATGACAACTGAGATCAGGCAAAAATATAATTTATGTACCAAAATACCAAAAACTGGTATTAATAGTCTATGAGCTAATGTCAGCCCCTCAAACAGGTAGAGTCCTTGCAAATGTGTTTGACTTTGCTGATGTGAGAAATCATTATTCGTGTATCCACATGTGCAAGGCTACTAATATAGCAAACATGAATTTTTATTACCAGCTACAGAAATATTGATGGGAATATTCTTAGCTAAAAATCACTGTGTGTATATATATATATATGTATATATTGTTACTTTAAACTTAAACTGACATCAAAATACCCATTTTTAGCAATGGAATTAGCAGGATATTTTTGATATTAAAATATTCATTTAAAAAAGAAAAGAAGTATTCTCCCTGATCTAGGAAAAGAAAAATCTATTTGTGTCCTCAAAAATTTGATAATTTTAGATCTAGAAGTATGAAGGAAATTTATAATACCTCTGGATTCCTGGACCACTACAAGGATGGAATATTGCTACTGAGGATAGGGCTAAAATTTCGTATTTCTTTTTATAAATAATAGATTTCATTTGCAAATGAAATTGGACCCTGCCCTGAAGTTTGGAACATCTGCAATTTGTAATTGTACAAAGAAGCTGGGGAAAATTGAATCGAAACAGAAGCTTTTTGTGCGTACGTGCATGTATGCATGCACATGCACATGTGGGCGTGCTTGTGTGGATGTATGAGAAAGAGGGAAGGAGAGAAAAAAGGGAGAAAATTTTTCCCTGCTTCTTTATTTTTGCAACTAAGGACTAGGCGATAGGTGATTTCCAGACACGGATCTAATGTTGCAGACCTCATCATATGCTGATACCTCCAAAATTAGATTTGTGGCTAAGGCTTTCCGCTTGGAGAACTTCAGTATTTTTTCTGTGTACTTTGTGCACATGATAAGTTTCAGTAACTTTATGAATACAAAAAAGACACCTAAAATATGAAATGAAGCAATTTTTAAAGCTCAATATTGGCCAAAAAATATTATGCCATAAGAAAATTATTTAATAAAGTCTTATAGATTATTTGAATAAATAAAGCTATTTAATTATACAATAAGATTAATAGAAATAGAGCAATGAAAAGAAAATCCTACATCAGGTAAAAGAGATGGGAATGCTACAGGAGACACACTAGCAAAAAATACACAGAGGGCTAAAAAAAGGAAGAAATTATAAAAACGAGAACAATCTTCAGCTTTGGAGAAATAGCGACACTTCAGTACGTTTTGCTGAACTGTACCTTTAAGCCTTCTGAAAGCCAGGTATAACAAATACTCAGGCTACAAAAAAGCAGATCAGATTGTGACAAAAGCCCTCAACAGATTCAACCTTGTAGATTTAATTTCAGATCTAAGAATTTTAAGAGTGTCCCTCCACCTCAACTTTCTTAAGGATCTTGAATTTTAAGTAACATTGCCCTCCCCGAGACACATATACACAGAACAACACGAGTGTGCAGTGTTTAAAAGCTCAAAAACACCTGGTCTCTAAAGATCCACATGCTGCTGCCCATTTGCTTTGGCAGGGCTAGTACATGGTTAAATATTGGCACAACTTCAAACGATTAATTGTAGATACATATCCTTTTATACCTTTCAGAGTCTTAAAGCAGCCAAGGTATATGCATAATGGTGTTTCCTGGCCGTTTCATCTCTGTTTTGGCCTCCCCTCCCCTCCCCTCCCCTCCCCTCCCCTTCCCTTCCCTTCCCTCCCCTTCCCTTCCCTTCCCTTCCCTTCCCTTCCCTTCCCTTCCCTTCCCTTCCCTTCCCTTCCCTTCCCTTCCCTTCCCTTCCCTTCCCTTCCCTTCCCTTCCCTATTTTGCATTTCCTCCATAATGCCCCCCTTCCCTTAACACTCTTTTCTTTTTTTTTTATTTATATTAGCTCATCCACTTTCCACTTTCTCTTTCATCCTGCCCTGGATCTCATATTACACTACAAAAGAGAGAAACTGCCTCTTCCAACAGACAAAATAACATGAGGGAAAAACAAGTATTGCAACTCTGGTAAGCTTTTCACACTTCTTATAGTATATACTTATACTATATATGTCGAGTCCTAGCATATGGCTAGGGCTTGACTTAAGGAGAAGAGAAAGCAGCTTTCCAGCCCACATGGTTTCTGAGAAACATTATCTGAGAGTACCCTGAAGGCTAAGAAACCAAAGGCAAATAAAAAGAACCTCAAAATGATTATTTTTAAGCCAGAAGGCAAATAAAAAGGAACTCCAAATTGATTATTTTTAAGCCACCCTCATCATGTATGATTTTGGAACACTTACTGTTGGCAATACTGCAACATGAATCGAGAGTAATATTTGCCAAAAATCAGTCTGAACTTTCTCCATATGTTTGTTTCCTCCTCCACTCTTACCTATAGGTAGTGGAGGATTTTTGAAGACTAACTGTTAAAATGGATTGTCTGCATACTGACAAAACAGGAGTGTGCACCCTGAAAACTGGTGAAAAAAAGAAGCAGTGATGGAAACAGGGAATGGAGGAATTTCAGGACTGCCATATTGCTCCTTTCTTTATTCCTGAATGAGCATGGGCTTGGAGTCTGGCTCTAAAAGAACCTCACTGCTCTGCCTTATCTCTAGGATTGGTGTACTAGGCCTTAAAGCTTCCTTGGAGGTCCTCTCATAAGCACAGATATCAAATAATGACAAAACAAGTGGTAGTTTGGTAATACATACAAGCAATGAGCATCACTTACCCTCAGATTTTCAGAGGTGAGAAGGGAACATGCTAAGTCACGGCATCATTTTCTTGGGTTCGGGGGGTTTAGGTTTTTTTGTTTGTTTATTTTGCTTTTAATAGTTTTAATTATGTCTGACTAATAGCTCAGTTTACCATATCTTTTTGATGGATGAAAAAGTGTAACTCTAATCAGCTTTCCATTTTCTTTTTCTTTTTTTTTTTTTTGTTAAAGAAAAAGCAGAAGCATGAAAAAATTACAGAAGTATCATGGTGTTCCCTGTTTTCAGTTGTTTCCTGCTGTATGTGTAGCTAAAGAGTCTATCACCCTGCTAAGTGTCATAGTATGTCCGGTTTGATTAACACAAGTAGTGCTGGAAATACCACATGACACGCTCCTCTCTGTGCAACTACTACTTTATTTTTCAGTTACTTTTAGGCAAGATTCCATCTATTCCTCTCTAAGCTGATACAAAACTTGGAAATCAGCAGCTGTGGAATCCACAGAGGAAATAGCATACAAAGAAGAAAACTAGCTATTTACATTTATAGTGACTGGGTTTTTTCCAAGAAATTTTGATTTTGTGTATGCTATTGCCCATGATGTTTCAGTTTCTGCAGTAGATTGATGCAGCCGAATTGGCATGATGTTCGACACATAAGAAGCAGAATCTTGGCAACACTGCTGTTGGCTGTTTGCTGGTGGCAAGGATATTAAGATTAATTGACAGCGTAGCTCAGGACATGGTGAGTTAGGACCTAATTGTTGAGGGTGAGCCATGGAAGGGATTCAGCAATTCCTGCCCAAACTGAAATCAATGCAAGAGTTTTATGGGTATATTGCAGAGATGCATATCCACTATGAATATACTCTCCTGAGAAAAGTGAATGTTTCTAGACTTTCAACAATGCTAGGTGAACATAGATTCAAGTTCACCTTTTCATAAGTCCATCATGCTCTTTTTGCATGCTAACATGACTCTGTTGCTCAGCTAGGGACAGGCAGACCTATCTCTTTCCTGAATCTTCTTGCCATTTTGAAGCTGTCATGTGTTACTGTGGAAATGGGGATAAAACAGGCTCCAAACTTATCCTGGCTTTTACATGAACTGCACAGGAAGATAAGGTGCTAAAATCAGCAGTAATATCCTGCACTGAATGGTGCATTTAAGAGTTGGCAGAAACTCTTTTTTGAAGCAGCATGTTTTTGAAAGTCAAAGGGCCTTACAGATACAGCCAGAACTATTAGAAAAATTCCTAACTATAATGCTTATTTGTCCAGTTCATAAATCTGCCTCTCTGTTCTTCAAAGTGCCAAAAGCTATCTAGCCAGACATCCAGTTTTTATAAGACAGTCTAAGGAGCTGTCTGGCTCAGTTAGTTGAACTCTGGTGGGGCTCCAGATTTTCAGTCAGCAGACCACATTGTAAGGAAAATATCTACTCACAGACCCCATTCCCTTCCCATACCAGTAGCTCAATCTACCATGTTATAGTTCTGAAATTTTTTTTCAATGAACCACAAGAAAGAGCTCTGCAGTCCATCCACACACCACAGTTTTAGCTTCTTGATTCCACAGCCTTTTTTCTTGGCTTTCTTCACTGTAAATGGTGGAAGTGATACTTTCTATGGTCTGGTTATGCATAACATGATGTAAAAAAGCTGCATACTTGGTATGACTGAGAAACTCAGTGTACAAAAGCAAGTTTGGGGATTTCTTCAGCCTGAGCTCACTCTGCACTTGGATAATCCTGTAGCAGGCTGTTCTATATGATCACAGATGTAAGTGGCCCTACAGAAATTGGAGCACAGGACTATACCAAGTTAGACTGTATATGGTCATACCTAATTTTCCATTATAACTTCTATTAAAAAGCTGGTATGTCTTAGTTTAGCCAAAGCGGTCACTATAAAAGCACAGTTAGGGCTTTTAATCAGTAAAGAGTAAAATAACCACTAGACTTACAGATTTGTCCTGATGCCTCTTCCTAAAAATGACTTTAGCTTGAGTCATTAAGCTTAAGACTTAAGAAAGAAACCTTGTTTCTTCCAGCTGCCCAGTTAACCTAATTCTTCAAGTTTTGCCCTCAGCAGTCAGTATAAACACAAAGAGAGTCTCTTCTAGGAGACAAGGGACAGAGCGAATTTCACCTTCTCATGTTTCTACTGTCGACCAGCAATAGCTTCAGCAATGTTCTCACCAGTGCTCCCAAGAACCTGGCTGCTTTGGTGATGGAGAAGCATGATCTTCACTAGTGAGGTAGGCATTAGCAACACAGACAGGACTTTAAAAAGTCTGCCTAGAAAACTGAAAAGCCAGAGAGACAAAATGAATTACTCCCCATCATTTCTTGCACTGCTCCCTTCTGCAGGATAATCATCCTTCCTCCTATAATTCTTCTCTGAGCACATTCAGTAACCTAGTTCAGTAACAGTAACTAGCTTAAAGTCTGATAGCCTGTATCTTTTCATTCTCTTACAATATTAGCCATGCGCAGCCTATTCAAATAGTTTCTATCTGTGACTGAAAACTGACAGTGACAAAATTCTCAGTCATGCAAAACACAAAGAAGAAGTGCAAATACACAATGGGAATGCGATGTTCTTAGGTCTCTTATGTTTTCAAGACTTCTTATTACATTTCAGCAAGAAAATTCAACAAAACCATATAGATTCATTTTTGTCTGTGTTTAGCTCTTGTATTTTGAACAAACTCTAGCAATACAACGAATCCAGATAAGATGCTACTTTTGTATATAATCTTTTATTACATGATTAACTTAATTCTGTACAAAATTTCAGTTACCTAAGTGCTTAAAGCATAACAAAACAACTTACTTTCTTACACGAAGCAAAAATCAGAGGAGAACAGCTATTTGAAAACTAGTTCCACTGACTTCAATATATTTTAGAGCAGATCCTATTTTCATAAACTTTACAAGTTAATATGCTGTTTTTATGAGAGATAATCTTCAGGATTATGTGGAGAGATTTTGGCAGAGTAACATGTATAGTGAAACAGTTCTCAAAATAGTAGTCAGTATTCTCAATTAGGTTTTCTATTTGATTGTTAAAAGCCAATCCTGTTGACCCAGCAATACACACTTGGCTTTGCAGCCACCATTGCTGCTTAGTAATGTCTTGGGAAATCCTATACCTTTGAAACTCTATGCGAATAGTCTAAAGGGAACCAACTTTAACACTAAGGTTGAATTAGAAAATAGGAGAATACTTCACACCAAGTAAGTAGTTTAAGGACAAAGTTGTCTCTGGCTAAAATTAAGCACCAATTAACAGTGACATTATCAAAACACTAAACTGTACATTAAAATTCCTAAACATCACTGCTATTCACAACAAGCCAATGCTAACATTTGTTATTTCTGTGCCTAAAAATGAGTTTTTAAGTTAGGAAAATGATGTCAGTATAAAAGAATTCAAAACTGATTTATCTGATTGGCAAGTGAATTTAAGTACTAAGATACTAAATAAATATTTGACAGCACCATTCCATGGTACAGTTTATTTCACATATGCACTAAATTAAAATGAAAGTTTTTCTAAACTGCAAGCAATTTCCAGGCAAATCACTAAGTAGGATGATGGTGATGGCTGCCATTGTGTCCTGGTAGGGAACCTTCTCACCCTTTCAAAGGCCATGTGCATTTTGAACAAATAATCAAAACCACATGGCAGAGATTGGTACAATAGTTACAGTTTTGTCACACTAGTGACGGGAATTTACATATATACCACTAAACATTTCTACTAACAGAGGAGGAGGAAACAGTGTTGAATGCCTGACCTTGTATTTGTGTCAGGAAAGACTATTGGTATTGAGGAGTTCAGAGTTTTGCCTGGCAGTGGGCAATGCTGAGAAAATTCATTTCAGCATGATACATCAGTTGGATGATCCTATTCAGCTATGTGGTGTATCTCAGTGTCTGTGTGGAAATGTTTTTCTAAGGCAATGACCAATACACACTGGCACACAGTGGCACAGAGAAAGACATAAGAGGTATGTAAGAACCATTAGATCTGTTGCACGTACAGACCCAGTGCTCAGAAATGCTTTCACAGAGGGAACTGAGATGCAGTGTGCACCATTCTTTATTACATGCTGAAAAGGCAGCTGCAGAGGGGCTATACTTTCAAGTCCTTGATCTCCCCACAGTTTTGGGGAAGCCAGGTCTCTTCAGTGGTTCCTACCAAAGCAGAGTTTTTATGAAAAGCTCACTTATTTAAGATTCAAGCAGAAAAGGATGAGTTTCACTCCATCATAAGCATACAGAGCAGCATTTCTTACACTATAAATATGGGGATAGGAAATCAAACCATTTTAGACCTTGCTAGAAAGCTAGGGTCAAAATTAGAACTGAAATCTTTCAGTTGAGAGACTATAATGCAGAATTTTGATCTAAACACTCATAGGGACAATAAATAGCTGCAAAGTTCAGCTATCTTATATTCCAGAGGATTTATCAAGGGTAAGGTTCATATCAAATTAGTGAAAAAAATAGGTAATACTTATCTCAACTGCAAGACTTACCTATATGTAATACCAGATACTTTTAAAGTACTACAGTGTACACACTACTACAAAGTTTTGAAAGTTCAGTGTAAACAGAAAAACATTCCATGGTAGTTTCACTTACAAAACAACAACCAAAAAATCTCTGTTTTTTCCCCCGTTATAGAAGAGGTAGAAGGAGAGCCGTGGACATCTATTTAACAAAAAACGAAGGAAGTGAAATAGAAACGAAAACTGAATTTGATTTATATGGTAGTGGTAAATTCAGAATTACATTTTTTCAGTATTTTTATAGTATATTTTATGTTATATTTTCCTCCATGGCTTAAAGAAACCTGGAAAATCATGAAATCATGAAACCTTAAGTAATATGACACTAAAATACTTGAGGTATTTAGAGGAAAATTAGTACAGACTATATTGGAGATCCTACATTAATCTTCACTCTTAATTTAACAGTTTATATCATGTGTGAATATATAAGCTGTACTCTTTCTGACGTACTCACTGTCATGTACACAGGGTCCTTCTCTTTCTGGACAGCGTTAATACAGAAAAATGCATTTGTTGTGAAGCTTCACTCTAATACAACACAGACTCTGTATAGTACTTTGGCATTGTTCTGGATGAAAAGCATTACATGCACGTAAGCTGTGTCATTAAAAAAACAATCAAAGAAGATTAGAAAGAGTGAAAGAGAGAAGAAAATAGTAGCGCTGGAAAGAAAATAACGGTATTGAGAAATAAGCATTTCATATTCCTAGGCGTTCAATGTCACAAGATTACCAGTGTGAAGTAGCTGTTCATTTTATTTGCTATTTCAAAACGAACCCTCTTTGTGTGCACAGATGTTCTGTTGCACCTTAGGATTAAATATAATTCATGGCTACTGAAATACCAGAAATAAACCATTTCCAATAGCATGCAGGAAGAGTCACAAGGTTGACTCACAAATCAGTATTTATTTATTTAACTGGTAGCCTTATTTCCCAAGTTCTTAAGTCTCAATACCTTCTTGTGAAATTTCTCCTGTTTTAAAACAGGAAACAAAGGAAAAAATGTAATTCCCAAACACTACTATGCTGAATGACAGATTACTGTCTCCACTTCCTGGAGAGCTGATTCTTCTGTTTCTATACAATTGCCAGAATTCACTGTACTGCTATCAGGAAAAGTGTCACCAAAATAACTTACTGTTTTCAATATAATATTTTTGAAAAATATATTTTTAGTAGGTGAAAAATTTTAACAGTGGATCTAAAGGCAATTGCACTCCTCTTATTTCTCTGATCTTTAATTATAGTGACTTTTCTCCAGCTTTACTTCCAGGTCCCTCCCTATTAACGACCCTAGTGCAGTGTTACGTTGTCTGTCAAACTGTAATAGCTTCTTTTTGATCCTTTTACTTAGTGTAGGCTTCAATTTCCTACTGACCTACACTGTGCCTGGAGAATTGTTTTTTTTGAAATGAAGTTGGTTTACTGCTCTGTGTTGCAAATGCCACTCTAAACAGTGCAAACACATACGTTGGTCTGGCTTATTCGTGTTTCTCAAATCCCCTATGTTATGCTCCAGTAAATTTTACCACAGATTCTTTGCAACAGGCACATTCCTCTCACCCAAAGCTTAATCCTTTACAAATAGGCTCATGCAAACATCTTGCTTCTTGGTATCATTTTCTAGTTTATTTCTGTATCATGGGGTAGTCATTCTTGCTGTTGAATGTATTAATACTTTTCATTTGAAAAAGGCTAAAGGACAAGCAAACAAAAACAAGTAGGTGTATAAAAATTAAGATGGATAAAGTCAGCAAATGGAACTGATAATAGGACTTAGTCAGTAATTTCAGATACCATGCTGTGTAAGGAGGGTGTAAACTAAGGTATTTAGACTTTTCCTCAGCTGACGAAGAGCAAATGACTGGACCAAAGTGATCGCTGATGTAAATGGTTAAGATCTTCCTTGCCACAAACCTGACTCACTGAACTATGGATAACTCCAGTGCAACCACATAACACCACAGAGCAGGCATCAGGAAGAGATGCTGCTGCAGAATGTTGTAAACAGAGGATTTGCACACACCGTAATTTAACTGGTATGCACAAAGCTTTCTTTGCCTTCCTCACGTAAGATTATTTTGTTTGCCATCACTTCAGGACTGATACCTTTACTTACAACAGAATAAAAAAGTATACTGCATAAAGTCATAATATACATTATCAGCAGTAATAGCAAAGAAATTAAGCTGAGCCTTAGTCTGTTTCTACTAAATGCAATAGTAAAACACACTTCAATGATACAAGACTCCATGAACTGTTGAAGGAATTGAAGCCAATGCCACACTTCAGTGATTCTTTATTATAGTAGTTGTCCAAAACTATATTAATAAAACATGTATTTAATTCATCGGTGATTTGGGCTGGGGTTCTCCAAGGTATAAATAGCATGACTATAAACAGTCCAGTACTGCTAGTTTCCAAAAAGTCTGTATACTGCCTTACTTAGCACCAGTCTCATATTTAAAAGATAACTCTTTCTCCTTCAAACTTACTATTGCCTCACCCAGCTGTCACCATTCCTCTGTATAATATTTGTTTTTCATCCATCCTCATTTCTCTCCAAATTCTGACTTTTCTACTCATAGCTTCAGAAATCCTGGGCCTGCCTGTTTTCTACTTGTTTTCTGCCTGCGGCATTAGCCCAACTCTGATAGGAAGATAAAACACCTAAGGCCAGTCACTCTGCTGCAGAAACATATACTATGATGCAAAAATAAACAGGCTTGGTGATATTGCTGCAGATTAAAAACATAGGCTATAAGGCATGCTCCAGCAAATAAGACCTTAAATAAAATATTAGTCAATGTAAGACAGGAGACATTGCACTTGCTTTGGCTGGCCCCAGGAAAGGTTTGAAATCCAGAATGTTTGCAAGACCTGGCAGCTAACATCCGTGTTGTCCCTGGATGTCACTTACTTACAAATGTTTTCCCTAGTGGCAGGTGATGTCTAGGCTCCTTTAGGAAGGACCTGGAGGATTTCTGTTCTCAGTAATGGGACATCACTTCAAGGGCAGATGGGACAGACGGCAGCTACTCAAGAGCATGGTACATGTACCCTTCGGGGTGCTTGGCCTAAGAGAGCACCAGCCGAGCTGCTTTGGCACAGGCAGGTGCCTGCTTCCTGCATAGAGTCAGTCACTGAGGGTAATTCAGGCTGTGTAAAGGCAGTTCTGTTTCTGGGCACTGAACAAAAGGTCATGGAGCACCCATAGGACTTGCCTGGAGCATGAGGTATTTAAGGGGTTATTACGACATTTTTACGTATTTTATCAGTATAAGTGAGGTTCACATAGTAAGAGCACACTACAAAAACGTAGAAAACTCTGCTATACCTTAGAGTGAATCAGAAAGCTATTAGTTTTTAAACATAGAGGCATCCTGTGTTTAAGACAAGAATTTAATGATAACATCCTCTAACAACCTTCTTTGCACCCAAAAAACTCTACAGATATGTCTGCATGCAAATGCAGTGATTTGCATAAAGTTAGTACCATTCATGAATTTCATGTATTTTTACCATTGTTAGGTTCCTTGTAATGGCAAGAAATTGCTGGGATTTGTCAGGTGCCTCAGTAGTTAACAGATACAATGTACTGTATATACATTAAAAATAAAAAAAGACGTGCATTACACATTTCTACTGTTAATCCTACTTTCTTTCATGCTGTAAAACCACAGGTAGAGAAGAGAGAAGATCTGTTAATACAGCCCTAGCTTAATTATGACTTAATCATACCACCTTATATTGTAAAAGGTTCAGTGTTTGTTTTTAGGAGAACAAAGATCTCTTAACGCTTTACATGGGGAAGCATGAAAATAAAAATTTCACTTCTTGTGCTTGAAATGTGTTTGAAATGGACAACCTAGAAAACATCTAGGTAGCTCCAAGACATTCTGATAGTACGATGCACTCCATATAATCCTATTCTCTGTCTTCAGAAACTTAAGAGATGGTATGGAGAAATGCAGTGCCTGTGGATCTCATGAGCTCTGCAGAGCACTGATTTTAGTCAGTGTTATTAATAATTCCATTGCTTATATACGGCTCATGTTCTGAAAAACATAAACAGTGTATATATTTTTTGCTCAAAATTATGTACTACATTAATGTAGTACATAACCTGGGTCAACTTTTTTTATATATATTTTCCCTACCTGTGGTTTTTGAACCTTTTTTACCCTGTTAGCACTGTATGCAAAACCTCTGCTGACTTCCAAAGAAATCTTACACCAAGCAAAATCTTGAACCACTGAAGTCAATGTTATCTTTCCCAGAGACCTTGCCCCTAGAGAAATTGAAGTATTTATCCTATTCTGTATCTGTGAAAGATTTTCTCTATTTGGAGGTATACTGTACGTATACTGGTTTTAATTCTGGGGAGCTTTCATTCCTACAAAGAGCTCATTCTTCAGAAATTTAGAACAGAATCATAATACAGCCACAAAACATGGACCAAAGTAGTATGAATTGCAACTGATAACCTCAGCAAAAGCAGATGGCATTTCACTGATAGTTTCTAGAAATCCCTTGGGATTGCTTTGCTATTACTATTTTTCCACATAAAGCATTAATAAAAGAAACATTTTAGAAGTGAAATTCATGGTACAAATTCTTGAACTAATCTCACTGACGCCAATAGAATTACAGAGATTAATTTAGTTCTGTAACTGTCAAGGAAGGAAGCTGTTAAAGCAAAGTTACGGATATTTGTGTGTCTTTATTTTTTGTGTGTCTTTATTTTTCTTGTAATAAAAGGACACAAAAATATACTCAGTTTGGATCCATAAATTGGCCTAGTAACATATCTAATCTGAAATAAGTATGATTCACCTTTCATATTTTATTATACCCTTCACTAATATGCTTATTACAACAGATATCTGAAGGGCTGTCATTAGGTTTTTTTCATCATTTAATGTAAAATATAATGAAAGTTATTTTTAGATCTCATGTATTCAATATTCAGAATGTGTTTCCTATATAAAAATGCAGAGATTACGGAAATTCTTTAGAAATACGGTCTTGGCTTTGTTTTTGCATGTTTTTCTATGGTATTGCACACTTTTTTGGATATGTCACAGTATTTCCAATCAGCCATTAATAATAGGTTTAGCAGTTGTTTCAACCTCCCTCAAAATTCTTGTTCCCATTTTTATTCCATAGAAGGTAATTTAAGGATCCATCTGCAAACACTTGCTATTCAAAGCAGTGCTTGCTACCATTAATAGTCCTTGTGAAATAACGGTAGCAAGTTCTTTACCTAGTACTGGGAGTCTGGAGGATTGGAGCTTAGGTTGCAAACATTTGTTTAACTTTGGGAGGACATTCAGACTTCCCGTGTTTCACACGACAAGTATATACTGTGTTCTAAACTCCTGCATTCAATTTCTGACCCTGCCTCTGACCAGCTGTATATCCTAGAACATGTGCCATACTCCCTCCATACTTAAATTTACCTAGATTTAGAACAGAAATAAAAATTGTCCATGGGTGTCTGTGGATGTAATGCCTCACTGGGCAATCTAAGGGCTAACTGTGCTAGTAACAAAAATGCCCTGAGGTCTTCAGTAGAATTGCACCCTCTGAAAATTCCATGAAAAGCAATATTTTCAAAAAGATCTCATCCTACTCTGCATTTGTGAGTGGACATCACATCTGTAATTATCACTTATTTCTGTAGCAGCAGTATCTAGTGGTCCCACTCAAGGACCCATTACACTAAACACTGAAGAATAATGTCCTTGACTTCATGACAGTGCTACAAATTGCAGATTCCCTTGATAGTACTAATATTTATGCATCATTTTGTCCATATAACTGTGCTTATATATTGAGGCATCTGACTACAGGTTCCCTATATAGCCAATAGGGAGCAGGTGTATTCTTAAATTCTCAAAGGTCTTTAAAAACGGAACACGTTCTTCTAACTTAAGCATGTAATTTAGATGCCTAAAACTCATCTTTATCCCAATTTGCACATTCAGGCAATTGAATACAAACAAAACAAAACAAAACCCTTAGGCACCCAGTTCAAAGAGGTAATCTGGAAAGGAATCATCACAGAAAGGAGCAATGACTCTGAACCAACCAGAAGACTGTATAAGTACCTATGCAATCTCTTCCCCTAAGCTCCCTACCATGTTTCAACTTTTTGTTGATGAGCCAGATGAGAAGCAGCTCTCTTCATTTAAGTCTGATCCAAAGTCCAATGTTTCACAACATTTGCTTTCTCAAAGAATCAAGCACATTTTTTACATTTAAGAAATCAAAAATAAGAAATAGATGATAATGGAAATGGTAGAGGCATAAAATATGTTCTGCTAAAGCAATGGCATGTATTCCAAGTTTAGACAAAGCAGACATACAACCAAGGCATTTGGCCACAATAATTTTCACTCTCCATTTAAAATTCTAGTATTTATCTGCTCTTCTGCATTTACCCAACAAAGCTCCATTCTGCTTTCAGTCTGATAGACACACATGCAATGATTTTCAGTTTACCTGAACAACAACTACATTAAAAAGTCTTTTATTTCACAATTGCAAACTAACATTAGAAAATTCCAAGACAAAGTGTACAGCATAGAACAGACTTGCTAAACATCATTTTCAAATTGCAAAATTGTTGGAAGATACTGAAGACACGTAATCTAAATTCAGATTAGGGAAATTAAAATGTACTGAAAATTTGAGCACAACAATCTGAAAATCTTTATATGATACATTTAGACAAATAAATACAAACACATGCCCCCAAAAATGCAAAGTTCAAGCAGCTTTGCAAAATGTCTCTCAGAATTCACATTCATACCTGCTAGTGAGGGGCTTCCAAATGCCTGCACATTAAAAAACAAATAACCCCTCCCCACCAAAATCAGCAGCAGTGTATGAGAAATGGCTTTTATGACACTTTGTAAAGGGTGTCCTATTCCATCACTGTTTCTGTCATCCTAATACATGAATGCAAGAAATAGGAACTAATTCAGAGAGTATTAAACAGTAAGTTTTATTGAAATTTATTTTGAACCAGGCAGAAGATTAAGATACACAATAAAATACCACTATACTTGTGAACTTAAGCTTTATTTTTATTTGCAACCACACAAATCTTACTTCAGTAACTTTTTATTCCTCTGATTTTGTCTTCATGTTTTTGAATATAGCTCTAAGCCAAATGTACTAGGCTACCGAGGAAGCCATATGTGGTCAAATAGCTACCACAACTCTGTACAGCCTGGAAAGTTAGTCTATATCTGTACACTGTTGATAGATACATGCAACAGCAGTTAAACATATGTACTATGTTCTTGCTGGGAACGTAAGTCAACTTTCCAAACTTCTATCAGACTATTTTTCCTGAACAAATATCTTCTAATGGCAAATGTGATAGAAATTTCAACACTTTCCACTTAAATTAGAAGTTAAATTAAAAACACTTGAGCAGCGATTCTTCTGTCAAAACTGCATGGCAAATGAAAGTGTGCTCTGAAACACACTTTTGTACTATATTAGAAGTAAATATATGGAAACTTCTGGAGCTGGCTATGGAGCTGTATTTCTGTGGTAGCTCTCTGATGTCCTGCCTACTGAGCTACTTTCGTAGGTAACGATAAACAGCAACTACTATAGCATTTATAGGACTGGTGCCATGACTTATCAAGGTCTTGCACACTGAAAATAAATATCAAGCATTGCCAAACCACTATGATTTGAGCGAGTGACTTTGGTAAAGTTCAAATACTGCATTATCTGGCTGAATCTTTGTTCTTTACTTGTATAAAGCAATTCATGGCTACAAAGATTCACTAATACAGAATTTAGTTTAAAAGCACCTATTCCAATTTTTCTGAATAGGAACATAAAGGAAGAACCAACTTCAGTCTCTCAAAACCTGTAAAAATAGAGATTATGATAATGTCATCAATATAAAGCTGCCACACTGTTTTTCTCTGACGCATCTTTCTTTTCTGACTGATAATACTGCATGAGTGGCTCTCTGAGGACTTCTTCATTTGTCTGGGATTTCCCAATATATGGCAGCATGATCAGAGCCACTGTACAGGGACTACAAGCAAGCCGCCACGTGTTAGGAAAACCTGCGACATACCCACGGACCTTCACATAAATTGGTGACTTTTGGGAAACAGGGGATTGACTGCACAGCCATGACAGCCTGTGTATGTGTGACTGCTCAGGCAGTTTGCCTTACTTATGTTCCCCATTTTCTGACCTTGAAGGAGACTGCACTTCCTGTGCCCTCATTTGAAATTCCCCATCTATGTATTTTGCCAATTAATTTTATAGCTTAGAATCAACATAATAACATAGGTTGGAAGGACTTCTGGAGGTTATCTAGCCCAACCTTCTGTTCAAAGCAGAGCTAACATCGTTAGATCAGGTTGTTCTTGGCTTTGTCCAGTCAAGTTTTCAAAATCTCCAGCGATGCAGATTCCACCATCTCTCTGGTCTCTGTTCCAGCACTCAGCCACTCTCATTGTGAAGAATTTTCTCCTTATATCCAACTCCAATTTCCCTTGTTGCAACTTGTGATCATTGTCTCTTATTCTTTCACCAGACACCTCTGAGGAGCATCTGGCTCCATCTTCTCCACAACCCTCCTTTAGGTAGTATAAAACTGAAATTAGATCCCACCTGGTCTTCTCCTTTTCTAGACTAAATAAACCCAGCTCCCTAAGTCTCTCCTTGCTTGGCATATGCTCCAGCCCCCAACCATCTTAGTGCTCCTCCACTGCATTCTCTCCATTTTCCTGACATCTCTCTGACAGTCGGGGGGGGGGGGGGCAAAACTGGTCATAACACTCCAGATGCAGTCCCATGAGTGCTGAACAGAGAAGTATAATCACTTCCCTCAACTTGCTGGCTACTGCCTTGCTAATGCAATTTTTCTTGCTGCCAGGGCACACTTCTGCTTCATGTTCAACTCATTGTCTACCAGGACCCCCAGCTCTTTTTCTGCAGAGCTGCTTTCTAGCCAGCCAGCCCTCAGCCTGTTGCAGGGGTTACTCCATCCTAGACATGGGACTTTGCATTTGCCTTTGTTGAACTTCATGAGGTTCCTGTCAGCCCATTTCTGCAGCCTGCCAAAGTCCCTCTGAAAGGCAGCTCTGCCTGCCAGCAGGTTGACTGCTCCCCACAAATTGGGAATGAGCTGGCTGAAGATGCAATGTGTCACACTGCCAGGTTGCTGATGTGTGAGTGGTTTCTAGTTAGATTCTGAAACACTGACCACCACCATTTGAGCCTGACAGTCCAGATAATTTGTAACCCACTTTGTAAGTCCACCTATCCCATCCATACCGCCCCACTTTGGCTCCAAGGATGCTAATGAAAACTATGTTGAAGGCCATGCTGAAGTCAAGTGCTCCTGCTCTACTCTCATCCACAGAACCAGTCATTTCATCTTAAAGGTAATCAGGTTGGTCAGGCATCTTCTGCTGAATGTTTCCAATCACCTTCCTATCCCTTGTGTGCCAGGAATCAGCCTCCATGAGAACTTGCTCCATAACTTTCCCAGGGACTGAGGTGAAACTGACCAGTCTGTAGCTCCCTAGATCCTCTTCCCTGTTTTGAAAATGGGTGTAACATTTGCCCTTTTTCAGTCTTCAGGGACCTCTCCTGATCACCACAACTGTTGAAAGACAATAGAGGCCTCACAATGACACTGGTCACCTCTGTCAGCACCCTTGGAGTCAGGCTGTCTGGTTCTATGCATTTGTATATGTCCAGTTTACTTAAGTAGTCCCCAACTCACTCAGTACTCTTCTACCTTAAGTGTTCCTTACAAATAAAAATGTCCCACACAACATAACTAGCAGTTGAAATGAATTATATTTAACTAAGTAACAGTGATCTGACAAAAAGAGGTACTACTCACACTAGCTTGTGCAAATATGCAGGATATGACTGTGAATAGTCTTTGCATTTACTGGCTCCTAGTTTACTCAACAGCTCTCTCCATTATTGGTGGGTCCATACAACCATGAGTTCTGCTCAGGTCCCTCTCATTTGAGAAACAAAAGCATAGAGGTATTTGTTAGATGTTACATTTGGGGTAACAAATAATAGTCGTTTGTAGCAAACCCTGCATAAGATCTGTCCTCCTCCCTCTACTTTTCTAGAGTGGACAGCTAAATTATCACTGGCTGTCTAACTTAACATTTTATTGAGATGAATGGAGCCATCCACAGCCCTACAAATTATCTCAGTAGAGCAGGATATTCGCAGCCTATGCTATGCACACTTCTAGTGGTACACAAGCCACTTTAAAAAAGGCAACGATACCACAGAAGTATAAATGTTAGCACAAAACTGGCACATGCTGTTTTCATGCTCAGGGGAAAAAAAGGGGTTGGGAAGCTTTGATCTATAAATTTCTACAGTGTGGTAGATGAATGGCTACATCAGATACTAAAATATCACCTTTAAGGTGACACTATGGAGCATGCCAGAGAAGTATCCTAGAGACAAAATGTACTCCCTTGACCATTTTTAATCATACTGTCAACTAACAGATGCAGACCTTGTTGTCACAAGCATTCAACTTAAGGAAAGAAGAGCTCCCTCAGATCCAGTGCAGCAGTTTAAAAATGTTACCACTTACAGCTGCTTTCCTACAAACTCTTAGTCAAATACTTTCACAGCTGAGCTGTGAAACAGCAGTCTCCAAATGAATAATAAACAGCTGGGAATTGTAGCATCCTATATGGGAGGACTTACTACTACTTACATGGGAGGAAGGAGGGGAGAATGGGAAGAAAGGAAGGAAAGCTCTAATCATTAGCTTGTTTTAAACCAAATTCCTTCAGCTAGCTAGGCAAATGCCTAGAAAAAACTGTATGTAGCTTTATAACCACATGCCCACTCGCTGGCTGAGAATAGCTACCCACTTCTAGGCACAACAGAGTCCAGAGATCAAAGGATCACAGTAGAGGAAGCCTACTGGAAGACCAGTTTCTTTCTGCACTCAAAATTGTCTGCAACGGCTTTCTGTAATTTGATAGTCTCTTTTGTGCATAGTACCAGCAATGCTACCACCCAGAGCCCCTGAAGCTGCTGTAGAGCAAGAGCGAAGACCTCCAGAACCAGCCTCCTTTTCTTTAAGCCCTCATGTCCTTCTACACACTAACAAACCCTTCTCATACACATGGTGCTTGTTCATTTTCTCTGACAACTACTTAAAGTATTTTCCATTCCTTTTTATTTAGATTTATTTTAAAAAGTAAGAAAGAAGTGAATCGGGTCAGCATTCAACAAGTTTAGAAGAATTAGGAGGAACCTCAGACTTCAGATAGTAAAGTTAAAAGGTGAAGCTGTTGAATATAGCTCTGCAGTTACCAAAATAAAAAAGACTTCATTAGTAACATATTTAACTGTTTGTTCTAAAATGGGCAGTGTAAAGACATTATCTAAAAAATTAATAACATTAAAAGAATGCTAAAATCAGAGCTAGCTGGGAATTTTTGGATGAAACATTCTTCATCAGACAATACTGATTTGTATCATTTGAAAATGAGACACTAAACAGATATATTCTCTTAACACTTCAAATGTGTATACAGAGACTTTCCACAGGCGGGTAGTGGAATGAATAGAAGGCATACCAAGACATACTCACTTCTGTATATCCATTTCTGAAGCCTCATTTCCACCACTAATAATGTATTTGTCAAAACTGAGGCCCATCTAGAAGGTATTTTTGAGTAAGCTTCTGTTAGATCGAGTTTTCAAGTCATACTGAAATACAAACAAAAAAGAGCATCTGATAGTTGGTAGTGCAGTGTTGTATCATCATTAGCTGGTCCAGAATCAAAGATCTGGATTTGAATTTCTCATATCCTAAGCAAATGCATAGATGTCTCATCTTTTCAGGGTGGAGGAGGAGAAAGAGGAGCTTTCTTTCCTACTGTTTTTTTAATATATATATACAAAATATATTGTTCCACTGCTTCCCACATTTTTAGATCAAGTAAGAGTTGATGTTAGTTCACCCACCTTGCCTCCCTTGCTCAAACAGATCTTCATTGGGCTAACTATTCTGAACTCTTCTTCACCAAAACTAGAGTTATTATTTTACAATGTCATGTTTTTTGCAAAATATTTTTTCAGGTAGCTGTAATGCTAATTGATTCTGGCTTCCTAAATCAATTTTTTATTGTAGTGATAGGAAAATCTACCAATATCATTATAATAAAGTCCAGAAAATCACATTCAATAAACAAAGGAAAAAAGAAAAAGATGGCATGTCATAATCTTTTTTTTTTTTTTTTAATGAGAACCAGTAAAATTTAGAAACTGCTGGTCTAGGCCTTCTGCAATTCAGCTGAAAAATGTCTAAATTGTTTATACATATTTCACATTTTTGAGGCTTTCTTCCCAACTACACAAACCAGATCAACTGTATGAACCAGGCCATTCTCTAGAATCTGGAGAACAAGATAGCAGATTCAGAGATGTGCCAACAAATGGTACGTGTGTGTACCAACTATTTCCACATGGGTTCTGAGAAAGGACGCTTTCACAAGAAAGTTTTTCTTTACTGTTGATCAAACCAGAATGTTGGCCTTAAAGGAGTGAATGCAACCCATTCATAATAACAAACTTGTGTTATTCTTCCACGGTCACCTTTGTTTCTTAAAAGTCTGAAGGACTGAATCAACAGAAAACAATACCTGCTGGGATAGGTTTTTCCCCTCAACTTTTCCCATCTCTTCAATTTTGTATGTGGTATTGCGACTGCTGAACAGATGTAATCTGTAAGCATGCTATTAACAATATTATATTTGGCTTAGAGAGTGGTTTTACGCACAGAGTGTTCACAGAAGCAAGCCATGCTCTTACTAACAGCATGCACTGCTTGGAAGCTCTCAGCTCTCTGACCAACAAGCTTTTTCAGACTGTGCCGTAGCAATTTAAGAGACCAGCACCCTCAGCTATCTGCAAGGACTCTCTGAGAGTCAGGTCTCAGCCCCTCCAGTTTACCATCCGGGCTCTTAGACCAAATCTGTTATCAGCTGTCACTTCAGCTACTATGCCAGCCTGCAAACTGGAAGAGCACAAAGCAGACAAAGTTCCTCTTTGGACAAATGCAGTACTAACACCCAGCCAACTTTTAAGAGAGCAATCAGCTAAGACCAGTACAGCCGAGCAGCTGTATCAGCCCTTCTTCTCCTGCAATTTTAAATCTCAAGACCCAACTGGTAAGAACTACCAATTCCTTCCTATTAAAAAAAAGAAAAAGGCGGAGGAGCACTGAAACCACACGACTCCCCCCGTACGCCAGCCACCTGGGGGGCAGTACGCAGCGGCCATCCCTGGCCGTTGAGACCGGCTGGGGCTGTGCGAGGCGCGCGGCCAGGCCGCGGGGAGGCCGGCCAGGCTGCCCTGCCCCAGCCCCAGGAGCCGCTGGGAAGGCCCAGCCGCCCACGGCCCAAAGCCTGGCCCCTTGCCCGCAACCCCCGGCCGGCGACACAGCCCCCCGCCATCCCCCCCCCGCCGCCATGTCACCTCCCTCCAACGGCGCCACCTGGGGCGGGGTGGGAGGGGCCGGCGGCCCGGGGGGCGGGGCGGCCCCACCGCGCAGGGGCGGTGCCGGTCACGTGGGCCGCCGCCGGCCCCGCCCCGCTCCAGCTCCGGCAGCGGCGGCGGCGGGGGTGCGCGCGCGCGCGGGCGTTGCATCTGGCGCCTTCTTCGGGGCTCCGCGTCGCCACGACAACCGGCCTCGCCGCGGCGCCTCTGCCATGGTGAGCGAGCGGCGCCGCCCGCCGCCGCCCGGCCTCCCCCCGCCGCCGCCGCTCGTTACGGGGGCCGGCGCGGCGGCTCGGGGCCCAGGGCGGGGAGCGGCGGCGGTTGGGCGGCGGCGCGCGGCAGGTGGCGGTTGGGCGGGCGGCGGGTGTGGCGCAGGCAGCGCCTGCCAGCAGGGCCGGGCGGCGCCCCCCCGCGGGGTGCGCGGGGGGGGGGGCACGCGTAACGTCCGCACATAGGCGGCGTGGGTATATACCGTTGGGCGGGGGTGGGCGCCGTGCCGGGCAGGTGCCTCTGTGCGGCCTCGGGGGGAGGGTGGGGTGCTCTCCGCTGTAGCACAGAGGGAGAGATAGGATGTGCGTGTGTCCGCGCACAGAGCGGGCGGGGTGTGCTGCCCCCTGCACAGCACAGGGGGAGGGAACGTGCGTGTGTCCGTGCAGGGAGCAGGTGAGGTGTGGCGGGGTGTGTTGTCCCCTTATATAACATGGGGGGGGAGATACCGTGTGTATATGTGTGTGTAGACCAGACGGGGTGTGGCGAGGGTGTGTTGCCCCCTCATATAAAGTATAGAGAAGGCCAACGTGTCAGTGCATAGAGCAGATGTAGGGTATGACAAATTGGAAGCACGGGGTGCTGGGGTGTGGTGTGGTGCTGTTTATATGCTGGTGCATGTGCAGAAAGCGAGGGTGTGACCTGGGCTGTGTGTGTGTGTAGCAGATACAACGTGTGACCCGAGTGTGATAATTGTGCGTGTGTGCCAGTGTGTATATCTGTGTGCAAATGTGTATTTGTGTTGTAGATCAGGGGTGTGACATTGTGTGCAGGGATATAATGTGGCATCATATGTATGTAGTTATGGCTGTATACAGCTGTGTGGTATGGGCTGTGTGTATGTGTGCATATAGTGAACGCTGGGTGTGGTATAATATGTGGATTTTTTTATAGACCTGTATGCTGTGGCTGTTGCAAGGATTATCTCTCCTTTTATATGTATGTAGCAGATAAGTGATATGGTATTTTGTGTGTGTGCAGAGTGGCTATTGCTTGTGTATAAGTAAGTATACATAGCTATGATGGCTTGATGCGTGTGCACACATATCATGCAGTATCACACATATCATACAATATGTTTGTTGTATGTATGTGGTAGGCATGGGGTGTATTGCATCTGTATGTGTAGAAGGTGTGGCATGGGATGTGTGTGTGCCAAGGGTGCAGCAGAGGAGGAAGAGTGACCAATGTGTATGTGGGGAATATGTGAGGATACGAGACAGCATGTGCATGCATCAACTGAAAGATGTGCATCATTATGTTGTGAAAGGAAGAGGATAAGGCGTGGAAGTGGCAGTGTGTAGGGACAGATACGGCATGTTTAGAAGGGGTGTTGGTATGATCCCTGTTTTCAATTAAAAGTATCTGATGCTTCCTTGCTTCACAGCAGTAGTTTTATACAGGAAGAAGGCAGAGTTGCCAGCTTTTGACATGTGTGCAGAGGCATTGTATTTTGAGGCAGACGATCACTTGTGTATATGATCACTATGTATATATGTGTGTGCATGTGTGCATTTGTGTTTAATGGTAGTAGGTTTCCTGTAACTCTTCATATGTGGAAAAAATAAGTGCCAAATCTTATAGAGGGGAGGAAGATGTGTGTGTATGCCTATGGTGTTGTCCTAGGTTCATGCTGAACCTTCATTCCTAGTAACTCTTCTTTTTCTTCTTCCTTTGCATAAAGGCTTGTTCATGCTGCTTCCGTTTCTTCTCTGGCTCTTTGCCTTTTGTTCTTTCCTGATCTTACATGTTTTGTAGCTAACAAAACAACCTTGAAAACTAAAATGTGAGGTGAAATAAAAATCTGGATAGATTGTGTGGGCTTGAAATACACTTCTATGTACTATCATGTTTTGGAGGTCAATGGATTTAGTTTGCAAAGGTTTTGTTTCAGAAATCTCTGCTGTTACAAGGAAGAGTAAAAAACAGTGAATGTGGCTGCTGATGGTGTAGTATTGGTGAGGTGGTTGTGACAGGACTTAACAACATGTCCTACTTTACACCAGTAATCCATCACACTGCATATCTTAGCTTCTCTGATGTGAGATATCTTAGAGTCTAATATGGATTTATCTCATGTTCTAAACTTAGGAAAAATTACAGACTGACCAACAATGAACAAAAAGTTTTACAAACAGTTTTACAATGTAAGTAAATGTCTTCCATTTAATGAACTTCAGAACCAGGTATAAAGTTTTCCTTTGTGGTCCATTTTGACGTTTCTCATTAGGTATCTTCAGCAATCTAAATTCAGAAGGCACACAATTTGCGAAGAACTGAATAGTTGCTGTGACTGCACAGGTAAAATCTCATAAATTATACCAGATAAGCCTTACTGCAGTGCATATTAAGATTCTGATATTGGGCAGCTCCCTAGTTGCACTTGACAGCTGATAGGAAAAGGATTTTTTTTTTGTATGTTTCAGAAGCTTTACTCAGTGAATACTTATACTAGAATCATTTTCTGTTACAGGATTAACCCTGCTGAGGTTGTTCTCTCCCTCTTATTTCTTCGTGGCTGCATAGTTCAAAATAAAAGAAAGATGAGGAAGGAATTATTTTTGGCCAAGTAACATCAGACCTTGTAATATAGGGTATAGAGTATTCCTACATTGTTCCTACAAATCAGAAGAATGATTAGCTTGTTGATAGCTTATTTTGACAGAAAAAGTAGACTGAAGGATTTAGTGATCTTAATTAACTTCGGAGATAACATGGGGGTAACAGATGTGGAAAGTTTAAAATTAAAGTCACATTTCCATTGAAGCATAGCAGCTATTTTTAAGTTAGAAAAGTAGTACTAATCTTAGCACTGTGGCAATATTGATCTGAATGCTTAAGCCAGGAGAAGGCTACACATTAACAGTATTTCAGCTGTTTTGTCAATTAGAAATCAGAATAACTATAGGAATTTGATGTAAATTGTTATCAACTTGTATAATAATTCTGGTATTGTTTTTATTGAATCAGAAGTGCACATAAATCTGATATGCGAAGTATGACAAAAACATACGAAATTGTGATATCAGAGTTTCTCCCTCACAGCTCAGACCGCAGTTAGTTCAGACAATAGCCACAACGTTCACTTGCATTCTTTACAACAACCTGCTTAGGAAGTTTATTCATAGACTCCATGGATATCTCCATTTCTCTTTTTATGTTTTAGCGCAATATCGTAACTATTACAATTTCTGATAATATTTGAGGTAAGTATTTTGGGTGACTTCATTTGAATATAATCAGGTTGGAGTCCAGTCCTCTGAGCTCTTGCAAATCAGCTTTCCCACTTCAACTTTTAACATGTGGTTAGATATTCTAATTGTGAAGATTCTGAGAAGGAAGAATGCGAACACAGAATAACTTCTAAATGACAAAAGTCAGACTCTGCTTCTTGCTGCAACTTGCTGAGGTACCATAAAATTCAAACTGCCGTACTTTATTGCACTAGAAATCTACCTAAATCACTGTCTGATTGTGGTGAAGGCCAGTATCTTGTATTTAACAGAATTGCTGCAGCAAGGCTTCTCAAAATTAGAATTCAGCTTTGTTACCTGAGTGTTAATATGCTATCCAAAGCATTTGTGTTAAGAACTTTTTTTTTCCTAGTAGTAGCTATTTGTTTGTCATGCCTTTCTGATCCACCCCTTTATCCCAGACTCTGAAATAAACCAATTTTATTGTTAACAATGCTAATGTTAACAAGAAGAAGTCTTTACCCATTGTTAAAATGGAAAAAGATAAGTGTAAGGCATTAAAGGTATGTAATGATGGACCTAAAATTCACAATACACTGGTATTTTCTGTGTCAAATCCATGTTTATTTTTCAGGGTTAAGAAATTACTCATATCTATTTGTCAAACTTTAAATAAGTTTCTCATTTGTAAGCTTGAAAATTTTTATTGATAGTTTGTGAAAATCAGACTTTCCTCTCTGATTGATTTTCATCATGCTACGAATGTCTGAGAATGTGTCTATAGTGTGGTTTTACAAGGGAGCATGAAACTGAATTGATTATCTTTGTGATGAGACAAATTTTAATTTGAATATGCAGTCCCTATGAATGACATTGTGGTGGAAGCTGCCTTAGACTCTGCTGCAGTATTTCTGCTTTGAGTCACAAAGTTACTTGAGTAGTCAAAGGGAAGTATCTTTTCCAGGAATTTCAAACGTACACTTTTGCAGATTGCATTTGGGTCTCTGTTTTGTGCTTGTGGAAGGATTTGTTATTTACCTGCTGGAAAAAAAAGGCGTAGCAGTATCTGGAAGAGGCTTATTTTTGCAGGCTGCAGTGCTCTCCCTTCCCCTGCTTCATGAAAACCAGGCAAAAATGCAGTGCAGAGTTAAGCATTTAAAAGGACTAAAATAATTTCTGTTAGGTACAAAGAGATAATAAAATGAAACAATAGTTGCATTTTTTAAAATACAGGGACAACCCAGTGGAGACAGTCCACCAGAGCCAATCTCTAGAGTCATCTTTGCCTTGGAGGAATCACTACATTCATGCTAGAGGAGGGATTGAACCTGGAAATGTGCCTCTCTCTGGGTTTGCACATTTATGATTACTTAGAACCACAAGTTGCTGCTGTGTAGCCCACAAGAAAGTGTCTAAAAGTTGGTATGAAATCCCTTCCATTAAAATATTGGCCACACCTCATGGTATACTCTTTTTCTGTCACAGTGTTTTCCTGTATTCTCTTTCAGGCAGAAGAGAATAATGAACTGTTTTCTCTGGAGTTGATTACTGTTCAACTTGTTAGCCAGTGTTGTGAAAAATTAAGTCAATAAGGAGACAAGACATCATCAAATCCGCATAAATATGAAACTGTACCAGTATGTCAGGTTCTTCTGTCTCCAGAGGTTGGAATTGAGGTCAAAGCTTCACTGAGGAAAGGCATTTCCATATCATGCTTAATGTTGTATAGTTATTATCTAAATATAAAGGGGCATAAGGTTTTACTGTTCATATAGTTCTGAAAATGATCATCTTGGGCAAAAGTATCAAGGATAGTTTACTTCTGCAGTGAATGCAGGAAGCATGAATTTTTGCAAATATCAACAGTTAAATGGATGTCCAGCTTCTCCTCTAAATCTCAATCTCTTACCTTTCTTGGAACAGTTTAAAAAGATGTTTTGGAAATGGTGCTACGATGCTATTTCCTTTGAAATAAGTCATAATTGCCACTTGTAATCCTGAAGAGGTACCTCATTTAGTCTCTTTTAACTGAAAGTTTTTTATTAATTATACATTGCATATATGGCTTGTGTAGTGGCAACACAGATCTTGTCATCTCTTTTCTGGTTCCTGCTCTGAGGAGATTGCCTGGCACAGAAGGCTTGCTCTTCTTAATACTTAAGACTTCACACTCTCATTAATAAGACAGACATTTGTTCTGACATAGTGTTTGTAATGCAGATCAAGCACTGCTTGGAAAGGGCTTCATGGAAGCTGTGGAGTCATTTTTATAATGAATGACACCTTTTAAATCACAAATATAATTTTGAAGAGCAGTTGTGTTTGGGGGGAAAATCTCCCCTCCCCCCCCCCCCCCCCCCCCCCAAGAAACAAAGATGCTTAGAAGGGATTCAGTTTCAACCATGCGTCAGGACTAAAGATCTAATTTCATTTACTGCTTAAACTAGTAGTGTAAGAATTGTCCTTCTGGATGTGGCATTGTGTGGTTGGAGGGAGGACTGCAGTAGCCCAAATTAGAATGATGTAAACTCCTGGAGAAATGGATCTGCAGAAGAATTTCCATTTGCATGCTGTGGGAACATTTGTCCTCTCTATCCTCATGCCAGCAGTGTATTAGTTTGTATGATAATACTGGAGCCTGGGAATAAAACTAGTCATGTATTTGGTGATAAGAACAACTGTATACAGAAGTGATGGTTCAGAGCAGGAGTTTTGAAATGGCCGCTCCTAAGGGTTCTTACAGATTTGTGATGTGGATTAAATCTGAATGGCTAAAACTGAGCAGCCCCAGTGATGCAGCCCACTTCTGATATTCCTAACCAAATGGCAGTGCACTAAGGCAAATGAACACCTGCTTTCCTCTATTCTATGAATGACATTGTGGTGGAAGCTGTCTTAGACTCCACTGCAGTTTTTCTGCCTGAAGTCACAAAGTTACTTGAGTAGTCAAAGGGAAATATCTTTTCCAAGAGGTTCAAACTTACACTTTTGTAGATTGCATTTGGGTCTCTGTTTTGCACTTGTGGAAGGATTTGTTATTTACCTGCTAGGAAAAAAAAAAAGGGTAGTAGTATCTGGAAGGTGCATAATTTAGATTTGCGATGGGCTAAAGTTGACAGCTTTTTAATCTTCTGGATTTTAATCTTCTGCCACAGGTCTGTTGCTCCTTAGGCCTGCAAAGTAGATGATACAAGTTTTCTTGCGTACCACTTTAACAGTCAAATCTTCACATTACTTTGGTTGAATGCTTTATTTTCTAGGAATAATGTATAAATGCTTCATCATGTACTCTTTTTATTTTGGAATGCATAATCTTAAAAAAGAAATAAAAGTAAAGGACAAATACCTGAAGAAGGAAATACTCAGTTGTTAAAATGTTTAAAAAAACAAAATGAAAAAAACCTCCATCAGTTAAAGTCTTAGCAGGGAGTATATGACTAAGGGATGGAGCTCCCCTTCAGCAGGTGATGAGGATTAAACCTTACCATATCCATTTTTAAATCTGTCTTCTTACATATATTTAAAGAAAATTGTGTTACAGTTAACTTTTTCCAAACTCCTTATTGTTTAAAAAGTCATCTTCTGAGCTTTGCCCAGTCTCTAGTCATCAGGGATTAGGTAAGAGACTTCTCTCCCTCTCTCCCTCTCTCCCTCCCTCCCTCCCTCTCTCCCTCTCTCCCTCTCTCCCTCTCTCTCCCTCTCTCTCCCTCTCTCCCTCCCCCTCTCTCTCCCCCTCTCCCCCTCTCCCCCTCTCCCCCTCTCCCCCCCTCTCCCCCTCCCCCCCTCTCCCCCCCCTCCCCCCCTCTCCCCCCCTCTCCCCCCCTCTCCCCCCCTCTCCCCCCCTCTCCCCCCCTCTCCCCCCCTCTCCCCCTCTCTCCCCCTCTCTCCCTCTCTTTTTCTTTTTTTTTTTCTTTTTCCCTCTCTCCATACATACTTCAGGTTTCCTGTTCCATTTTTGGTAGTGGTTAGATTGAGATGCTTTAAAAAGCCAAAGAATGGACTAGGTGGATCATAATCTGCATGGAGTGACTATTTCCTGCTAGAGTGGTCTTCCATGTAGCTCCCATCTCTGACTACAAGAGACTGAAGACTAATAATGTCAGGGGGAGCAGCACTTGCAAATCTTCCCCTCCCCCCGCCCCCCCCCCCCCCAAACAGTAGTATAACACCTGTTTCAATTGGTTGGGTATTGGATTAAGCCTAACGTCTTATGTCATGCAGGCTACCAAACATCAGTTAGATGATAGTGGGTGTTGATGAAATGCTACCCTTCAGCTGAGTTCTAGGCCTGTCAATAATTAGGGCCATTAGTAATTCCCCAAGCCATTGGCTTTCCCCTTTATAGTTTTCCAGCAAGTTAATTTGAATGTGATGACTATTACACTCAAGTTCCCTGAGGACAGTGTGCATTTCCTGAAAGGTTAAGACAGTACTGCTGAAAAATTCAAAAAGCTTTTTCTGTGGGGTTGTTTCATACCTCTTGGTATATCAGAATTTATAATGAAACAAAAGTTTGAATAAATCTGTGTCATTGCAACTTAAATAATAGTGCTGGTAAGACAGCAGTGTGTGAAACTATATTTAATATGTGGGACTAAATCAGAGGATTGTTTTCTCTTTGACTTGCTGGAAGAGAAGATAAGTCTTGCAGTAAGCAGCTGTCAGTCTTGTGTCAGTGCAGGTAACAAGTTAGGCTAACCTGTTAGGCCTTAGCAACTTGATTGCTTGGAATAGTTGAGCAGCTCTTAAAAAGGCTAAATTGGTGATTTCCAATTTTCTGTTGTCAGAAGGTGACAGCCCTTCCAAAAAATGCACAGGAAGGGGTGATGTCAGCTGTTCTGTCAGCTGGGAATTGGCTGGTATGTTCAAGACAGCGGATAGGATAGTCTCCAAGCTCCTTCTGCTCTGTGTTAAGAGACAGATGAGTTGGAATGGCCAAAGGCCTCAAGGTAGAGCTGTGTGGCCAAGGGGATTAACACTGAGGCGTTCATGAATGACCTCGATCTTGCTACACAATGAAGACAGGGTCTTGCAGAGCCAGATGGATGCCCTCCAGTAAAATGATGTAAATGATGTGGTCTGAGTACCAGTGCTGGCAAAACAAGAACGATGGCTTTTTTGGAAGGGAAGAAAACTAAGCGGCAAAGTGAATAGTGTAGCCAGCTGGTTCTGCCTGGCAAGTTTTATTACATTGGCCAGTGCTCACCCTGGGGAAACTTTAAAGGCAGTATGGCCCTGGTAGGCAGCCCTAGGTCGGTGCAAGACATTATGGAAAGACAAAGATCTGTCTGGACGTGTGTTAGATGTCGTTCTCTGAAGCTGAGACTTAGCATTTTAAGAGGGCCAATGCGTCAAGAACAAGAGGCTTTTGGTATGAGGTGTTAGTTGCTTTTGATCAGTCAGCTTCAGGCAGTGCTGGAGGAGGCAAGATCCTTTAGAAGATCAGTGTAAAAGATGCAGTAGCTGTCTCAGCAGTGAAGAGGAAGCTTACTGCCTACTGAAGGCAATGTACTGGGCTCTGGTAGAGGGTATCTAGCCATGGAAGTGGTTAGCTGCCATGAGAGGAAAGAATTGCTGGGATTTTAGTCTGTGCAAAATGAAAGCTGGAGAGGGTGCAGTGAGGAGCTGGAGTGTAGGGCTGACAGCCTGGAGGGCAGATAGTGTCTTTGTGTGGGAGTAAAAGACTCTACCACCTTCTGACTTCACTCTCTGTGGCAGCAGAGTTACTGGGATTATACAGTCTTTGTGCTATAAGTGGGCTTGGTTTCTAATGAGGTTGCATTTTGATGTTTAGCTTTGTGTTTCATAATTCTATCCATTATACAGATAGCTTTACTGTAGGTTCAAATTTAACAAGTCTTGTGCTATCAGCTGTTGTGTCCTTGATATCACTTATTTCAATTCTGTTAGCAACACATATTATCCATTCTCTTGTCTAACACTCTCCTTGTTGCCTAGATACAGCTACTAGATTTTGCTAGATTTTGCTACTTGCATAGCGTTAAATGATTCTGCTTGTATGCCTAAGTCTACTGTATTAATTGTTCATCTCTAGAGGAAGCATCAGCTAGCACTGATCCTCTAACCATTAGGAAGCAGCTTGTAGTGTAACATACAAGATAATCTTTAATTTATAGTAAAGAAAGATTGTTTTCCTTTTTCTTCTCCCCCTGCTTTCCCTGCCCCGCCCGTGGTTGAATATAGGGATTTTTAGTATGCTGTTGGTTACTTTAGTGTGCTCATGAACAGCTCTGGTGGCAAAGCTGATCTGCTCACTTTCTTTTCACTATAGCAAGAAGCAGTTTCAGTAGCACAGCAAAGGTGAAATTGCATAGGCAACAATTAAGCCTTTCCACTGAGGAAAGATGTGCAGCAAGCTGGTAGGTTTTGTTTGGTGACAAAAATATGCGCATCAGGGGAACTGATTAAAACTTTAATTTTATTTTGTCAGGATTTTCCTTTGAAACTTCTAGTTCTTATGATGCCTATTACTGCATAAGTTACACGAAATAAATACTGTTCTTGCCAGTAAAAACCTGAAAGACTACGTATAGAAATGTTTACAATGTAACTAGCAAGTATGCTGTGTCAATAACAGGAGAAGGGAAATGCATGGATTTTAATTTTAAACTACTGATTTGGCGACATTGGTGACATTGACCCAATCTTGGGTTGTATTCTTGACCTGATAAGTATTTCAGCCATATTTTCAGTATATATCTTCTTTCTCTTTTTGTTGATGATGTGTGGGGTCTCTCAGACTTCCTATTCCCTCTCTCCCACACCAACATATATTCAGAGGTGCTTACTTCAACACCCTATTAGGCAAAGTTATTTTTGAGAAACTGACTTTAATAATTTTTGATTTGAGAAGTTGGCAGGTTGAAAGCCCTCTCATCCACTCTGATTTTAGTGGAAACTAGACACCTAAATATCTCTGTGGAACTAAGCCATACTGGCTAATCTGCTAGCATAGCTGTTTCATGTGTAAAGGATATAGTTCTTTATTAGAGGATTGAAGAAAAATGAGAATTTCACAACTGAAAAAAAACTATAGGCTGTCAATAACATTTAGTATATAACCTTATTTTGATGCTGAAAATATTAGTTAACAGGAATTTCTGCATCTTTCAAAAGAGCACAATTAAGCCAGGATGAAAAGTCCGTTGTTTCTTTGTATAGAAAAATGAAACTTTTTGAGCATGTTGAAGTTCCTTGCCAGATTGGGTACAAAGCCCCATAGCTGTAACTCCAACAATTAAAAGATTTTTCAGCTCAGTATTTGTGTCTCAAACAAGAGATTTGTCATTAACTGTTAGACCAAAAGCGAATATATAGCCAGTTTTAATGGTGGCAAGCTAATTGTGGTGTAATGGGAAGTTATGTTCTAGGACTAACAATAGTATGGCTAATAATGTGGCAGAGGAAGCAAAAGGTGAGATTATTCATCATAGTTTTAGATTTGACAGATTTAAACAATAAGTAAAGTTACTCTGCTTACACAGTAAGGACATGCAACAAAAAATTGAAAGTAGTAGATACTGACAGAATTTGGTGTAAACTAATAAAAGCCCTCTTTTACGGAAATGTTCAATTGTAGTTTGTTATAACTAATCTAGAAAAGATACACAGAAGATACCACAGAGAGAGGTCAGTTAACGAACATGAGCAGTCTTGTTCATGGACACTAAATGCAATTATTCTGCAATTAATGAGCAACTAGTTGTGGAAAATAAACTTTAGTAGAACATCATTACAATTTCTTCTCTCTCTCTCTCTCTCTCTCTCTCTCTCTCTCTCTTTTTTCTTTCTAATACTAAGGTTTTCTGTATCCCTGTTTACATTTACAGGAATGTTAGAGCTGGTTTTAGAATAACATTCCATTACATATTTTCAGTCTCACCTTTCTCTCTATGAACAGATCTGTCTATCGTGTTTCAGTGTTGCAGTAAAAAGCACACTTTTGGAGTTTGAGAGAGTGAATGCCCTCTCATTAACACAGTGAAACTTACTATCAAGTGCAAAAGTAAACAAAGAAATATTCTTTCTATGTCCACAGTATTTTTAATTGATGCTTCATTATATTATTGTATACAAGTATTTTGGGGGCATGTCACTCTCAGCGCTATCTGTAACTGAAGAAAAATAAATTATATTTGACAAGGTTATGAGAATGTTATTTATATCAGCTAATGAACCGTTACTTGAATGATTTTTTTAAGTTATAGTTATCTATTATAAAATAGAAATAGAAAACATGTAGTGAAAGTCACGTGGCAAAAATTAGAAGCATTTTTTTCCCTCCTCACCATTTGGTGATTTAAGTTCTATGAGGATGACACATACTTATGCTTTTTGTGATTGAGTGCTGCATTAAACACAACTAGGCTTTGGTTTCGACTATTCTTCTCAAAGATATCCCAATATGTTGTTGTTTTCATCCTATAGGCTACCAACTCTGAGAGTAGCATATAATATTAAAATGGCATGTGTACAGATAATCCATAAATCTATCAGTTTCCGAGGTCTGAAGCAATCAACTAGTTCTGAAACCAGTGCTGATGTACACAGTCTGTTTCAGTGTAATGGCTGAAAATACCACCAACAACAGGTATTGGATGCAAAGCAGAACTAGTGCAAAGCTGAACCTGTGGTCAGCCATGTGGAACTGCTCTGTAAGTAAAACCAAGGATGTATCTTTTCTAGGGGAACCAGAATCTTCCTATTGAAATATATATGCATACATGTTTTAAGCTTTGAATCTCTACAATCACTAATCCAGGAATATTTGTGCTACTCCAGTTGCAGAAGAGGGAAGCTTGATTAAACCTTTTGTTTTTTGTCCAGTTGAAAGTCAGCTGTTTTATGTTCTTAGATGTGTAGTTAGCCTGTTTGGTGTAGAGAGTTGGTAGATATAAAAAGTGGCTTTTGCTGTTATATCAAAATTGAGAAGCGGTATTATATGTTAAACCTGAAATTATTGTTGTACAAATTGGAAGAGAAACAAGTTTCTTCACGGTAACAAGAAGGAAATTCTAATCCAAGAAGGATTTCTAATCTTACAGTATTTTTCAGGGAGATATTTTGAAAATTCCCTCACATGTGCTCTCTTCTGTCTCCAGTATTCTACGAAGACAGAGCCAAAACTATATTCAGCTTTTTTTCTTCTTTGCTTGATGCACATTTTTACAGAACCACCTCCGGCTGAGCTTCTTTCCCACCAAGAAGCAAAGCAAATAGTTACCAAGTATCTGGTATGTGCTGATGGAAGGAAGGAGAAGATACCAAGTATGTAGACTTATTCAAGGGCAGTGAAAAGATTTCTTGTTGTTTTGTGAGATTTGTTTTGTGAGATTTGTATTTATCTTTTAGTCTTCAGAAAACTTCTAGCTATTTGGGATCCCTCTTTTTAGCTTTTGTCCCTGATAATGCAGAAAATGGATTCCATAAAGGCCTTCCTCCCTTTAGAAGGGAAATGATTGCTTGGTGATTTTTGGCTTCTTTCAGTCTGTGCCATAGTTCCTTAAATTCTAAATCACCTTCTCTTTTGTTTATTGTTGCATTCTTCTCACAAAATTTCTCAAAACTAAATATTTTCAATAATTCATAGATCCGATCAGTATCTTCTTTCTTTGGTATTTTTATTTAACTGTTGACCAGTTCTTTACTCCACTTACCTCACACTTTTCTCATATCATCTTAGTATTGTCTACTTTTTCCTCTAGGTACTTTCTCTTTGTCTCTGCTTTCTCCCTGGGAGGTACGTTAATAACATGAAATACTAGGTGAGGCATTTTCTATTTTTCTTGTAGCATTCATCAAAATGCTTCTTTTGCTTTTATAGTAGTTGCTGTCATACCACTGTTGTATCTGTGACAGTAAATTCTTTAAGTCTTTAAACTATTATAGTTTATCCATCTTCACATTTCTTGGGCAATCAGTTTATGCTGTAGACAGTAAAAGGACCTGAGTAACTGGAAAATACCCAGTTTCTGTTTTCTGTAACAGGACAGTCTTGGAGCTGTACAACTAGTGTATACATGTATATGTCTTGCTGTTGCTAGAATTTTTGCTACTACATAAAATACTTATTTATGATGTGGCTTCTCATTGCTTCTTTACTGAATATAAAGTTGCTCCAAAAACTTTGTGCGGTTGCATCTTAGCATTAGGAGAGAGCAGGTGTATGTGTGGGTGTGGCTGTTGTGCATGTGGAAATCACCTTATAGGGTTGCTAAATAACCTATTGAAAAGTAGGCATTACCAGCAATTAAAAAGAATTAAACACCTAAAGAGCAGGTGAAAAGACTCTCTAAAAGTTGGGTTTTTTGGTCTAGTGAACTGTTTGAGATGTCTGTGCTTTTAAATGATTTTTTTTCCCCTTCTGTTTCCAGGTTTTCTCAAATAATGATGAAGCCCTTATTAACAAAAAATTGCCCAAAGAACTTCTGTTAAGGTAATCTACATAATGGGAAAAGGAATTAAAATCTGAGGATCAAATGTTGTTTGTGTGATTTATGGAGTATAAAGTACTGTTCATTTTTTCTTAAACCTGTCTTGTAATAAATAGAAACATGTTTGGTTTTATTCCTGGAATTCTTGAATGTGTTTTCTTTTGGTTAGTCGTGATTTGTTTTAATGTGTTGAAATTATACTATACCACAGAAGATGTGGTGAAATAATAGTCTTTCTTGCATACCAGAAAAAGCATTGAAATAAGATGTCCAGGAAGCTTTAGTATATGGAATACTCAACAAAACTGTTTTCCATGTCATGCAAAGTGTCTGTCTGAATCGTTTATTATCCTTTCTGTAATGTAATACCCTATAAGGCATATTTGCACTCTTGTTATGAGCTCTGCTATAACAAAATAAAATACAAATAAAACTTCAAAGCTTTGAAAAAGTCACTGCAGTGAAAAATACTGCCTGTTACAGTTCATTTCAGTCTGTTATACAAGTTACAAGCAAGGGAGGGTTTTTGTTACTGTAATCATTCAGTTAGCCATAAGTCTCACCAACTTGCTGAAGTATAAGTAGATCACTTGTTTAGGAGCTAACTGCAACACAAGATCAAGAAGTCCAGCCTGTGGTTAAAACACCGATGGATGTCTTCATCCTCTCATCTTGTTGAAAGTTGATTTCGGGCAAAGCATTAACTGCCTAACATGGAAATACTTCTCGACTGGATGTGACCACTTCTCTTCAGAGCCATAGGTTCTACTACAGCCCATTTGTCGCGCAAAAAAATGCATTCGCAGACATTGCTGTGGTTACAGTTTTTAATGATGGTGTTATTAAAACTGAGCTCGTAATTTGTTCTTCGTACACTGAAGAGCTGTTTAGGTTAGCTGGTATATCGTTGCTTCGTGTCTGATGTGAAAGGGAGAATGTCTGAAGTAAGTGTTTTGCTTTTTTGTGTCCAAAGAAATGTTCCTAAAATGTTGTGACTTTTTCTACTCTCTGTACTATAACAGTGCTGTCTTGGTGGTATTAAGGTCAATTGTTGAAGGATTTGAATTTACATTTTCATTTTTGTTGAGAAATTTTCACTCCATGTGCTGAAAATGTTGTAAATTAGATCTCTAGAACTGTTCAAAAAAATCTGATTAAAAGAGAAGCATCACTAAATGATACCCTGAACACAAATTCTAATGACTTTGCTTTGTTGCGCTCAATGGCATATGTAAGCCACAAGAGGAAAGTCATTTAATACACCGCCTCCTTAGCAAAGAAACATAACCTGAACGCACTTCTTTTTTAGCAGGAGTCTCCAAATATGTCGTCCTTTACTGTGGTAACAGCAGTCCTCTTCACTGTTACATGTGTTAAAGGTACCACTTATGTAGTTCAACAGATTTCATTGGGTGTGTTTTGGATTGTGAGAAGTATATTGTGCACTAAGATAGCAAAGACATCTTATTCTGGAATAACTTATTTGGTTATGTGGTGTGCCTTAGTCTTCATTGTAGGATAAAAAAATACTTGTGGAGTGATAGAGATCTTTAAATTTCTAAATTTTTGTGTCTGTGCTAATTACACATATTATTTTATAGATGCCACTCATGTTGACATTTACTAAGAGGATTACTAAATCTGACTTGTAGATTCCTGCTTCTTGAATGGGAATTTCAAGTATGCAAGTTATTTAAAATGTTGTATAGGGGAATGGCTTGTTTCTCTCATTGAACAGTATGTTTATTTCATCATATTCTACTATACAGGCTGTTTAGAAAAACTCGGCAGGAAAAAAACTATGTGCAAGTAGATGGAGAGTAACAGTGACTTAACTGAGCTCTTGTAGTCAAGATAACTTCTTTCAAAATAACTTTGTAGGCTGTACGGTCTCCCCTTGGATTTGAGCTATTGAAGGTGTGGTACAGCAAGGCACTGCCTCTAGAGTAATTATTGCGGCAGTGTCTGGAGAAGTCTTTTCCACAATTTTAAGGGCTGCCTGGTGCTGGAACAACATGATAAAATAGCCGGGGCCAAGCATGTACAGAACTGATTCAGGCAATTTTCTGTTTCTTGTGCAAGTATGTCCTCTCTTGGGATGTCACCAAAGTAGCATTGCTGCTGCAGCCAGAAGAGCTGGGGGTCTGAGAAAGAGACTTGGTGCAGTTGGAGCTCTCAGTAAGGTAGGCTGAGCTAGGCTCTAGGGAGGCTGGAAAGTAAGAGGTGACCTGAAGGCCTACCATATCTCTACTTAGGTACTGCTCAAGATGGAGACTTCTGGCCTGCATCCCCAGATACACTTGACTGGCTAATTCTTTTTCTTTTAGAATGTGTCTGGGGAAGTAGAAGGTGGTGGTGACGGTACCTACAATTCATGGGGTGATCTCATGCTATATGCTGGGTCTTGGGTGATGTTCTGCCCCCAGCCAGAGAGAAACAAAGTTCGCACTTTCCCAGCATCCACAGTACTGTGCTGATTCTCAGGGTAATAACAGGGCTTTAGAATGAAGCGGAAGGAGATAAATAGGAGAGACAGTCTGTAAACTTCCTCTTGAAATTGTACTACTGCAGAGCCAAATTCACATGGACAGAGACTGAGCATGTAAGAGGGAGTGTAATGATGGGACATAGTTCTAGGTTCTAATCCCTGCAGAATGCTGAAGTGCCTAGGGATATTTAGGGGTGCAAAATGGATGTCTAAAGGATTATCAGTGGGAATTTGTGGTTTACATCCTGAACAGAAATGCTTTTGTAAGCCTGAGCATGAAGGTATTTTAAAACCTAAACCAGTTTGTGCTACAGCGTGATTTAAAATTGTCTTGTAGTAGTATTATGCCAAAGGAGATTCAATGCTACTGTACTGAGTATAATTAATATCCTAATTATTTTTACTATGTTAACTAAGTAGTCTATACTTTAATTAAAAAGAGTGAATCAGTTGCAGTTGAAACATTTTGCTCACAGGGCAGGAACTAAATAGTAAATGCTGTTGAAAGTATCAAATGCACTTACTTTGTTTCCTCCTTATATCAGATATATAGGAATATCCTTGCAAAACACTACAGCTCTTTCTTAAAAGTCTAAAATTTGACACATGGAAAAAGAGTGCTTAATATCATGTTGTTACAAATGTCTGGAAATGGACTGTAAGCACCAAATCTTTTATGGCAAGAAACAGTCGTGTTCTCATTTGCATCAGGTATTTAAACTTATGTAATTCGACGGTAACAAGCTGTCCAGTGTTTCTCATTAGAACTGAGAAGCCTATTTCTGATAGTAGACTTTGGAAATACTACTCCTCTTTAAAACTTACTTGTTTATTGCTATAGTTGTATGCCCTGAAGTTAAACACAGTAAATATCTGGTCTTATACTGCAGTCCTTATCCTTTCTCATTACCTTATCCCCCAATTACTATTATTTATCTAACATCTAAAATTAGATTGCAAGCTCCTCAGGGCAGGCTGGTGGCTCTTGCATGTTTCTTTGGACTGTCTGCCACACTTCTTTGTAAATGACTGAAACCTTTAGCCTCCCAGGTGAGGAAAAGTTCATTTGGAAGTACCAAACCAAAGAGATCATTTGTTCCTTCTTGAGTAGAACAGATAATTGGGCAGATGAAGAAGAGTATTTCAAGAAAACCCTAGTTTGGACAGACCAGTCATAATTTGAGGTAGGTAGGAGAACAGTTTGAGCAGAGAAAGGGAGGCCTTTCATGTGTAGGTTTTCTGGTTTATGGGTGTTAATTTTTATTTATAATATTGGGGTCAGTTTTTTTTTTTTTTTCCTCTGGATAAAATAGATTCTTCTAAAACTTTGATTGCTTTGTAGTGTTGTTCAAGGCAAAAGAAATGTGACCACTCCTTTTGGCTATTGTAGTGCTATTAGTTTGCCAGTTGGCAAAGGCCACTAGACCCTTTGCTCTTATGTATTATGACAAGTGAAAAGTTGAATGAATGCTCAGTTGTATAATGTTTGAGTAAGAGTGCCATGGAGGTATTTTATAACTTGTAATTTAAACAATGTCTTCAGACAGTTGTAGCTTTATTTTTTTCTTAGCCCATATATTTATGGAAAAGCATTGTTTGATTATGCAGTATGTTAGTTGCAGACTTACATTGGAATTTAAAGTTAATAAATCGTTATCTGTCACAAAAGGACCAGAAATAAAGTCTGAGATGGACTACTGCAGTTTTAACAGTAGCAACTTTTGTGGTAGGATGTCACAGTCTTCAAGAAGATCTACTTTTTATTTTTCTATTCCTTGTAAATTGTCAGAATTCTCTAAAAGAGCTAATAAATCTTACATAGTCCTAAAGAATTATGATTAAGTAGACAGTGCTGTTTCCTTGGATAAAGATTAAAACATTTAATCACTTTTTAGAAGCTTTATCTTGTCCGTGACCAGTGTGTGTGGTGCATTCTAATCACTTGCGTTGTTGGGTTTCTAATCGCATCCTTGGAGTTGAGGACCACTGGAAATAGGTAGGCAACTCCACAGGAGTGAATCTAGATTTGATGTTATGCTATTATCAGTCTTACTGTTCTTGCTTGCTTCCTGTCAGTGTCAGGTTCCATACTTCTAGCTAACAAATACATTTTCATTCTCTTTACCTAGAGGATTTTTCTATAGTGAGAAGTCAGTGTGATCTTGCAGTGCTGTAGCTGCTCTGCATTAATTCTTTGCGTCAGTGTTTTGCTGGCATCCTAAATAGGAGAACTTGCCTTGCTTTATGAAAGTTACTTGCACAAGGCACTATTAGACTTCCCCTATGCAGACACAATATTTGTGTATACATGCTTAAAGGAAATAAGTTTTACTTTCATAAGTAAGTTCTGAACAATTAATTAGGTTCATATTCTGTATGATTACTGATGATGCAGTTGTATCAATTTAGCTATACTTGCAATTGCTTGAAGTCTTTCACAGAAGTCTGCCAAAGAGATGCAAAACAAGGTCTGTATCAAAATTAAAGGCATTCTGTGTGTGTTACAAGACTTGAATGTTTTCCTGAGATTGTCAAACACTGAACAGCAGTCTTCGCTACTCATGGCAAAATGTTGCCTTGTTTAATTATCCAAATTAGCTGAAGTGAGGAAAATGAGGTAGCATAATTGATTGTCATGTTTGAGATAATATCTTTTTTCCTTCAAAATACATGTATTGCCTGCTTACTGAAATTCTGGCCACTTTTAGATCAGTTCCAGATGCAAACTTGTGTTTTTTCAGTTCTTTGACTCACCAGTTGGTTCCCTCTGCATATTTTCTGGGTTCTTTGTATGAAGTTCTAAACATTTGCAAATGATTATATTGTTACCAATTAAGTTTGAAACTGGAAAGGGTAGCTGCCATCCTGTATTCGATATGGGTTGGTGATTTGTTTTTGTTCACAAATGCAAGGCTAAGCTTAAATCTGTATGTTTCAGGCAGAGGTGTTTCATATGTCATTCCTTTAAAAAATGTGAGTGAGAGGCTATAAGAACACAAGCAGAAAATTGTGGACTAGTGCTATTGCACACTGTTCATGTAGAAGAGATCTGAGAATGGAATAGGCTTTTCTTTTGAGGTGCTGAAAATATTTGGGAATTGTTAAAAAGAAATACTCTGTTTAATGTCTGTGCCCAAAGAATTGGGACCTTCTTATTAAATGGAATGCTTCAACATTACCTGATTTAATTACGGATACCATCTCTCAGTAAGAATGTTTGTGACAAGGGTTTAATCATACTGGGACAAACAAAGTAAATAACAAACATTTGAAGCATGAGTAACAGCTAAAAGGGATGTAACAATGGCTTACACAACTCTCAGATTCATACAATGCCACTTTTTGTTTCTTTTTTTTTCTTTTATGTGCTATTAAACTTCTCTTTAGAATCTGTACTTTAACTAATCAATGCCTAATTGCATTTAGAGCTTTATTTACCTTGAAACAGGAGCCTCATTTAAAGTCAATCTCTTGATTAACGAACTACTAAAGCCAAGTGTTCAGAAGTCTTCATGATATAAAGGAGTCAAGCTATTTATATAAAGCTATTTTGGGAGGGAGTGAGGAAGGGAATATTATTCTTTGTAGTATTCCACATCAAAAGTGCCATCAAAACATAAAGGCAGTTCAAAAAAAATTCTTACCTTAGTGTCACTCCATACCAAGAAAACCCCACATTATTTTCATGTTGTTACATATTGACTCTAGAGAGTTTAAATAACAGTACCAGACACTTACAGTATTTTTTTTCCCTGTGTGTAACTCCTGAGGTACTTTACAGTGGATCTGAGCTCTCTTATCTGTATCTTACTGATGAAGAAATGGTAATCAGGAGAAGACGCCTTTTGTTCAAGGTCATCCTCCAAGCCAGCAGCAGGGCCTACAAGTTGGATCAAGTCTACCAAATCCTAGTGCAATGACTAACCAAGGTTTCTCTGACTTTTATAGCTGCAGGGATCATGGTTTCTGGAGCATCCCTAGGGTGCATACCACCAGAGCATTATGTAATTTTCCAGATCTGTGCCAAGCCACTAGTGTGCAGGATGGGTATATTTGATGATCTTGGCCGTTTTTGCCCAAATTATGTACTCCCCTCTTTCACGGGAAAAGGTAGACAGTGGGATAGTTGAAATGGCCAGCAAATTGGATTGGGACTCTGGGCTGCCAGTTAAACCTCTCTGAAGTAGCCATTAAGCTAACTGCATTATGTCACCAAATTTGTACTTCTGTATTCATAAAATTGTAGAATAGCTAAGGCTGGAAGGGACCTCTGGAGATCATCTAGTCCCCTGCTAAAAGCACAGTCAACTAGAGCAGGTTGCTCAGGGCCTTGTCCATTTGGGTTTTGACTGTCTCCAACGATGAAGGCTCAACAACCTCTCTGCGCAACTTGTTCTGGTGTTTGACACCTCCTACTGTTAAAATATATATATATAAGTGGAGTTTCCTGTATTTCAATTAGTGACCTTTGCCTCTCACCTTGTCATTGAGTACCACTGAGAAATCTAGCTCCCTCTTCTTTACTACCCCCAGTAGGTATTTATACACATTGAGAAGATTCCCTAGGCTAAAGGCTAAACAATCCTGGCTCTCTCAGCCTCTCCTGGTAGGGCAGATGCTTCAATTCCTTAATCATCTTTGTTTCTCTTTGCTCCAGTATGTCCATGGCTTTCTTGTACTGGGGAGCCCAGCACTAGACCCAGCACCCCAGTCGTGGTCTCACCAGTGCTGAGCTGAGGGGGAGGATCACCTCCCTTGACCTATTGCCAGTGCTCTGCCTAATGCAGCCCAGGGACACCACTGGCCTTCTTTGCTGCAGGGGCACATTGCTGGCTCACGTCCAACTTGTTGTCCACCAGAACCTTCAGGTCCTTTTCTGCAAAACTGTTTTACAGCCTGTTTGGGTCCATGGGGTTATTTCTCCCCAAGAGAAAAAAAAAACAGCAAACAAACAAACAAAACCCCTCTATTCTAGATTAGAGAGTCTGTGGCTAAAACTTTAACAAAAATCTTACTTTTGAAACTCAAGGAGTTATATGAGCTGCAACATGCAGGACTGTGGAGATTACAGAACGTGATAGCTCATACAGCACGAACAAGAAATTATTAGACAGGACAACCCATGAGACTTTTAAGGTTATAAATCTGAATCCTCCTCCTCTGCAAATATTCCAGTTTAAGAATTGATTAGGAAGGCATGAAAATGTGGTCTGTCTGTGTCTTTCTTTTCTTTTCTTTTTTTTTTTTTTTCCCCTCTCCACTTAGGTTTCTTCCCCTTTGAACTGCCAGTCCTGTACAGCTTCATTTTTAGCACAGGACTTGCCTTGGCATTTGATTTGAAAATAGTATTCAGTCTTTAATGAATATTGTCATGGAAAGGGGGAAAGACAAAAAAAAAAAAGAAGAAGAAAAAGAAAAAACTCCCAGCACAGAAAGGATTCTGTGACTTTCTACTATTACCTTCCCTTTTGGAAGAACTGCAGTATAATTCCTAACCAGTATTACCAGATACTTAATGTTGTTAAATATTATCTTTTCTAATAACAATTGCTGTGGTTTTTCCCTCGAGATCATTGTCTTGCTATTGGATAAATCAGGAAAACCAATGCGAAGAGGCGATTGCTCTAAATTGTTAGGTCACCAGCTGTTTTCAGTGAAACAGGGCCAAGTGAGGATGTTAAAATTGCTTCTAGTATATAACTGACCTTTGGGAAACATTAGGTAAAATCTATTTCATGGTTTAAGCTTTTCCTGAACACTTAGTATATGTTTTGTGTTTGAGTTTTTTTGTAACCTTTTAGAAGTTGAGTTAAATATGAACTTTTAAGTTGTATTACCCATCCATAATATCCGAGTAAATATAAATTAAAGATGCAACAGAAATGCGTTTCTGTTCTATCTTCTGTATTTCATATTCAGACTAAAGTTGTTCTGTGATTTGCATAATGTAGTTGTATTCATTACCTTTATAACTGACCCTGTGTAGGGAATTACCACATAATGTAGTTGCTGTATTTTGTATATCTCCTGAAAAATTGAACTGAACTAGTTCTTCTTGAATTTATCATTGGGGATTTAGCTTCATATGCTAAAAACATTAGTTACTGTACGTGTTGCACTTGTGCTGCATATGGTCATGCTTTACGAATAAGTATAATTTTTTTTTAGAAGAGTGATATGATCTGCTCATCTCGTGAGTAATGTAATGTATAGGCTATAAAAAATCAGATGTCATATAACTATAAAATGAATCTAGCAGAGCTGACCTGTAGAAAAAACTGACTTCTGTTTCAACTGAAGACAGATTAGTTAGGCGTCCTGTAGACAGCCTGTTCTCTTGTATTATTAACATTTATGTCAGTATTGTGTAGCAAATAATTATCTTGGCAAAAGAAAAGGAGGTTTGGCTTGTCAATAACGTTTTGGTACTGTATTTGTTGTTGAAAGATTTACTGCTTTGATATGCAGAGAAAGGCATCGTAGCCTGAGTAGTTTACAAATGGTGACTGTGGAAAGCTTTGGAGTGTCACACCAAGCAGTGTCTAGTTTAAGAGCTTTAGTTCACAAAGTAGCACATGCCTAGTAAAAAGAGATTTGCTTTAATAATTGAGCCAAAAGGTCAGGAATTAGATCAGTTGGTTGATACGTGGTTTGTGTAGAAACCAGCACTTTTCTGTCTCTTGTGATACCATGCTACTGAAGACAAAACCTTACAGAAATGAACCTAAAACAAATAATTTCTTTTACTTCAAAATCATCCAACTTGTTCAATTTTTAATATGCCTCACCATTTACATTTCCAAGGCAGTTATTACTATGTGTATTATTGACTGGGATATTACTGGAATCTGCTGATGGAACAGGTCTGTAACCACAAAGTTGTTGAAGGTTAGGAGAAAAAGAAGATAACATTCAATAGTGGCTCTAGCATTGTTAATTTATCCATATAGATGGAAATTTTTGCATTCAAAATTTTATTCTTATCTATTATAGCTATTAATTATTCTGTTTATCTGCAGTTTTTCTAGCCTTCATGTTTTTATTGTAGTGTTCATACATACTGCTTGGTTACAGTTACCAATGTGATACCTGGTACCTCAGTAGGGTCTTTATCGAAATGAGGGAAGAAGTGAGGGGAGAAACCTTCCACGTAAAAAGAATTGTAATAATCTGTGTTATATATTGAATATGTCATTTTAGGAGAAAGACAAGACAATTTCTATGATGGTTGTGAGACTTTGCAACTGTGTGCATTCGAACAGAATTAGTAGTGAGCTCTGAGAGTGGTTGATGCTCTTTTTCCGTTGTTGCTTGTTAGCAGATTATGCCTGGGCATTATTCCAGACAATTCTGAGAAAAGCCTGTTAAAGAAGAAAAATCCAATCTGTAAGAGCTGTACTTTGTCTTTCTGGGATACTTTTTCACATGTGAAGGCATTACTCTTTCATGTTGCATTTGCATTCTGATAGCATGCAACGGACGTTAGAATGGGGTTTACTATGCTAGGAATTGTGCAAATCAATAATGAAGTCCCTTCCTTAAGAAGTTCACGGTCTAAAATGGGGAAGACAGGATGTTCTTTTTGTTACAGCTGGAAGGTGTGGTAAGATTGAGAAGATTCTCTGAGAAGGTTTTCTAGATTCTTCAGTCAGGCAGTTCTCATCTTTACTGTTTTGATTTTCATTTTGATATAACTTGTTACCATTCTTTGAGTGCAAAAGCACTGCAAACTTAAGACATGAACAATAAATATGCTGAAATAGAATTCCGTTCTCTGCTCAGTCATTAGAAAAACCCTGACTTAATTTCTATAAAGCTTGAGCAATAACATATCAGTCATGTTGGAAAGATACCAAACTTGGGTTTGTTAGGCTAAAAATTAACAGCAAGTCCCTATGCGTCTGAGTGTGTGTGTGTGTGTGTTTATACAGTACTGTATCAAAATACTTAAAATGAGTAATTGCTAGGCCAGTACTGTAAAAGCTTACTCAATGTGATCAAACTGGGGAGAGACTTTGAAAAGCGAGAGGGAGGCTGTTAGGCTTTTTCATAGTTTCATTTCTCCCTCTGTGCATGGCGCACTTTGCAGTGTGGCAGGTTTGTGAAACTTCTTTCCATGGTTCCACAGGGAGGGAGGAAGAATAGTAAGAATGAAATCAGCCATTTCTATGTCTGGAAAGAAGCAGGATAGTCTGCTTATAGCATGTGGGAATAATGAAATATGCATGGTAATATATAGGAAGAAGATAGAGGGTGTAAATCCTCAATTGTAGTTGGCAAGCCCATATAAATTGCAGGGACACTTCCTTAAAGGGGTGACTTAGGATGTCTGTGGCCCTCTCATGCTGATTTTTAGTGAGTCTTTGGGTATCAAGAAAATTCCATAAGACTAGAAGAATATTGCATGCTGACTGTAACACTTTTCAACTAGGCAAGGCAGATGCCAAGAAAACTCAGCCTCGTACTCAGCGTGGACTGGAGAAACTCACCTTAGATTTGTTGGATAGAAAATTAAGGGAGAGGAGAAGAACTGACAATTGTTGTGGTTTTGTGAAGAAAAAGGGGTTGGAAAATACCGTTCTGTGGGATTAAACAATTGACTGGGTTTACCGATCAAAATTATATGCATCTGCTCAGGCATTTGACTTTTTAACATTTGGCTTTTTGATTTAAAAGCAATGTTCAATATATCAGTACATGTTAAGGGGATTCCAAATTGGTTAACAGACTTTTAATTAAAACCTCAGTAAGAAATTATTTGCATTTGGGTATTTTAATATGTTGTTGCAGCAATTGAAAGGTAGACCCAATATCATTCAGTTTTTTTATCAATGTTTTGGAAATCACTGTTTCAGAAGTCACTGGAGATGAAAGTTACAGATGACACAAAAGTAAGAGTAATTGTAAACTACTGTGAAGACAAGACACTTGCAAGGAAATCTGAAAAACATGATAAATTGGGATGTGTTCAAACAAGATTTATTTTACACAAGTGGAAAGATAAATATGGGTCTAAGGAATGTTACTGAAAGAGCTATGGCCTTGATAGAAGGTATCATCTCAGGAGAGGACAGGGGTGTGAAGGTGGATAAGCTGCTTACAAGTTTCTGGTGTGATGCTGTGTAAAAAAGGCTGATACAGTTCATGGCTGTGAAAAAGGGAGTAGTGAAGTCATACTTCATGTCTGTGCACAACTTCCTTAGTATTAATACAGTTCTAACTGCACATGCTTCTGATGTCCCTATTTAAAGAAAAACATTGGAAAATGGAGAATGTGCGAAGAAGATGCGATTTAAAGAACCGAAGTAAACAGATTATCAAAAAGAAGAATGAAAGAGGACATGATAAATGGCTTTAAACCTCCACAAGGAGCTGCTAATGCGCTCTTTAGTTTGGTGAAGAAAAGCGTAGTGCTGGGAAGCTGAAGAGCAGATGTTCACCTTGGAAATGAGGCAAAACATTCTTACAGAGTGATTAACCAGTGGAACAAACTACCAGAGAAAGTAGTGATTTTTCCATCTCTTGAAGTCTTTCAAATTGGGAATAGATCCCTTTCTGGAAGTTTGGCTTTAGCCAAATACAAGTTCTCCTTCAAGGAGCTGAGGAACTGTGAGCTTGCACAAGCCTGTGTGCCTTTGGCATGAAATTCATGCTTGCTGCAGGTACTGCTAACATTGAAAGATCTGCAAGGCCAAACTCATGAGGAATGTGTGTGTCCACAGTGGTATGTGCATAGGGACAAGAAGTCTTGGAGAACTCCAGTTATTGGTAAGCAGCTTCTCTTTCCTGGGCTCAACACAGGCAAACTAAGGAAAATTTAATAGCCTGGGATATAGGAAGTCAGAATAGATGGTCCTAAACTTTACTGTGGATCTAATAACTTCATTTCCAGCTTCCCTGTACTAATCCATGCCACAGACTAAGTGGAAATTAATCTTGCTGCTGGCTGCATTAGCTTCCATCTAGGTAGCTATGGTCATAGAGGACAGATGTGCTATACAGCCATCAGCTGGCCTACTTGGTAATTTTTTCTACTTTTTAAAAATTACAAGTGCCTGCTGGCATAGGCCTGCACCCTATACACCAGACAATGTCAGTGTTGCCTTCTCCATCTCGGTTGGCTGGTTGGGTGGTTTTTTTTAAGCCTTTAAACTGTATAGTCTTATTGTCTCGCTGGCTAGTTTTCCTTGGCTGGTAAAAATTTGCCAGTAGTTCTGCAGGACTGCAAGTAGAGAAGTAACTGTGTGCTAGTGGTTTGCATGTGATACTATACCATAGAGGATAGATAAATAAAAGTGTGTGGAAAAAACATTTTCAAGCAAGTTGATAAAAGGATTCTTAGGAATTATAATAAAGGAATTTGCTGGTATCTGTTACCTATAGCAGTATTTAACTGAATAATAGTGAATCTGTCATTTCTTTGCTGGGTTGTAAGGCATCCTTAACATTGTTGGTTTTTTATCTGTTTCCATTGGGACAGCTTGAGCTGCCTTGAAAGAAAGCTGCTTTAGAACAAAAATAAAAATCTAAAGGCATCATCAGTTTTTACACTTATTAAAATATTTCTCCTTTTAACATAAAAAGACTACTTTAAGTTTTTGGCTTTTTACAAAGACACCTCATACAGAATAATGAACTACTGGAGGAAAAATAAAATACATCTCTTTTGCACTTGGTTTTAATTTACTTTTTTTTTTGTAGAAATCGTACATCGACATTAATCTTTTAACAGTCAAACAATCAAGCATGAAGACAGACTGGTAGACAGAGTAGTGGGATATATCATTTTTCAGCATGTCGTGGTCCCTTCTGTTCTTTTTACTTAAAGTAGAAAGTTGATGCATCATTTCCAGTGCATGCCACGTGTTCTCTGTTTAGACAACAGTATCGTGTCATGGAATGAGTTGTCACTATCCTTCATGTCTTTATTAGAAATAATTTAGAAATCTATTTTTTGTTCTTCGTCTTCTGTAAATCAAAGATAGCCTGATTCCACTCTCTTAGCATTACTGTGAGGAATTTTTACAAGCCAAGAAGCTTTTACAGCTCTCTAGCACAATCTCCACACTCTCACCTTCTGCCTTTTGCCTCATGGAGGGTGCAGGAGAGGTGACTTCAAAGAGGGTTCATGATGGGTCATTGCTATAAATGTTACTCTTGAGAGAGAGAGTATTTTCAGGGCTCATCTGAGCAGTTCAGCAATCTTGCTGAAGACATAAAGAGTGCACTTTGTGTATGAAACACTAAATTTCTTAAAGGGTCTAGATGTTAGAATGGATGTTCAAATAATAAAACAGATGCTATCAAAATAAATGTTATTGATATGGTTTCAGAAATTCTTTCATGACTTCTGAGAATGTTTGCCCTTCTGTGTGTGTAGCTAATTGTTTCTTGGAAAATGTATTATTGTACATTGAAAAAGAGAAAGTATTTGTATGTATTAATGTAATATTGGAAAACATCAACATCCGAAGTGCCCAAAATAAACATCCAGAGGGCCTGATGTTTCTAAGAGGTACTTCCATTAACTTTCATTTCATTGTTGGCTCTTACCGCAGCTAAACAATACAGCCTTTAAGATTTAAGCATCCATTTAGAACTCAAGCTTCAGGCTTTGACTTGGAAAATGGTGGTCAGAATTTTACATAATAAAGCTGAGGATTTCTTACCAGTTATACTTGCTCCTCAGAGTTAAGATTTCAGTATAAGATCATTCCTGTTGTCATTCCTGTTCATTATTTTGGTGACTGAAAAAGTTAGTTGGGGAGCAGGTAACAGTTAATAAGTGAATTACAATAGCATCTTTCATGTATTTTGTATCTTTCATTCTCTGTAATAAATAATGGTTTTGGAATAGGATCTGTATTTTATGCTAAAGCTAATAATTTTCCTTCTCTGAGAACATCCTTTCAACAATTCTTATTGTTGTCTGGAAATGGTATTTAGCAAAATTCACTCTGACAATGAAAAATTTCTTTCTGAAAACTATTAAGAGTAGGCAGCCTTGAAGAATCGGTTTCGTGACCAGAATAGTAATGCTACATTTTGAACTGTAATTGTTTATTGTAGAACAAAGTAAGAAAAGATACTGTCTGTTTTAGACTGGGTACTCATGTTTACAAATTTGGGTCATTGTTAGTACTTAGATTCTTGAATTCGGGTTTTATCTATGTGTTATTTCTCATTTCCATCTTCTAAAATCTTTGCCTATATTTGTGTAAGTTACTCTTTAACTGTAGCACAGTTAAATGTGTATAAAACAGTCTCTCTGAATTAAAAAAAAAATCTGTTATCATTCATACATGTTTGGGTAATGAGGAGGGAGAAACATGTTCAGTTTTCTTTGGCAGCACCTGCTGGTTCTGCTATGAAGGTCTTGACTGCCTTAGAAGGTGACTATGAGATTACTCCTTATGTCTCAGTAAGCAAAATAATTTGATTAAAAACTCATGTTGCATTTAAATTGCTTCTCATATAATTGGTGTTTTTCCATAGAGCTATACAACTATAAATCTGTGTGTTAGTCTGAATTAATAATAACATTTAATTGTTATTCTTTTCCTTTCTTCCTAGAATATTTTCTTTCTTGGACATAGTTACTTTGTGTCGATGTGCACAAGTTTCCAAGGTATGTATTACTGTTGGATTTGTGTTTTGGTTTTTTTTTTTTGGTTGTTCTCTGGAAATTCTCTGAATTACTTGCAAATCATGGACTTTTGGACCTCCTCCTTGTTGTCAAAAAATCAAAGAGCTCTTTCAACCCCTTCGTTGATTAAAACAGATAAACGGTGGATTCAGTCTTGCATTCAGATACGTGGAATTAGTTGCTATGTACTGGACTTCTGTTTAAGGGCAGTGGAAAAGATATCCAGTAGTGTACACTCTATATCTGGAGAAAGGATTAAGCCCGTTTTGGCATAATGGTATTTGCTTTTTATAAAGCATGTGGCTGTATAACACTATTTTTCAGACGCATTTTCTGCTTAAAATTCCATGTAGCTCAGTTAATGTGCACCATGTGTCTAAGAAGTACATCCAGCATTTGCTTGCCAAGTACAAAAGGTGTTAAGTAGATGGACTACTGGTAGAGAAAAAGGCACACAGAGGATAATAGAGAACGCTTGTCTAAACAAACTTTTATGTTTAGCTAGTCTTGTTTTTTTCTTGAGTTAAATTGAAAAATATTTTGTTTCTACATGCACTGTGTACAATGGAGTGTATAATTCTTATACACAATGAATAAATTCTTTAATTTTGTGTTTTTCTCCATTCTTTTAATGAGGAATGACTTATTTACCCATCTTCCTTTAAACATATAATCAGGAGTGTAACTCTTTCACTCCTACATCCATATCGCCTTGGCCTATAATTTCAGTAAGTTTTGTGAGCTAACTAACTTCAGGTTTTGTTAGTACCTTCAGCTAAAACCTAGAATACAGCAGAAGAAAACCAAGGTGATCGAATAAGTGATATTTTTCTTTGAAAAGTATCTGTAAGATGTGGTATTCTTTTTCAATTTTTGCCCTAAACAGTGGTGTGAGAAGTGTATTTGTTGCATCTCTGGCTTTGTTGTTTTGTTCTGATTTGAATAACTATCAATGGTGAAGGACAAGTTCTCAATGTACATCTGACAGTGGAAAGTCAGCACCTTTCTGAAAGGTTTTTGTTCCTCTCAGAATAGGAGCTTGTGGAGTTGAACTGAGGAGATTAAACATGTATACACATTTATCTTAGATCTCCTAACTCTTTTCGTGTGATTTGGTGGAAGGAATCTCATGTTAAGTTACTAAAACATTTTTCAAAATTGAGGGTTAAATTGTGCTGTGACCATGTATGTGTTTTGCATTTAAATTCTTGCTGATGCATGCTCTGTGGGCAGAGGTTAGCCATTCAGGTATAATCTGTTTAGGGCATTTGAGATTCATTTCCACAAATTCCACGTTTTTAACTATTTTTTTTACCACAGATATCTATAATTGCTTTTGTTTTTTAAAAAGTGCTACAAGAAAGTGTACATTATATTTTAGAGTTTGTTATATTTGAATTGCTGAGAGGAAAATTAAGGGAGCAGCCAGTGTATTAAATGTATTTGTTTTCTCTAGGCATGGAATGTTTTAGCTCTGGATGGAAGCAACTGGCAAAGAATAGACCTTTTTAACTTTCAAACAGATATAGAGGTTAGTGTCTTTGGGTTTTTTTGGGGGGGTGGGTTCATTCTTACGGTGATGTTTAAGAGCTTAGACCATTTTCAGTATCCCATAGACTGTGCTCATAGTTCACACCTTTTTAAGGCTAAATTTCAAAATAGTAGTAATGCTGTGAAGGAGCAAATAGAAAAAGCAGAACATTGTATTTGAATTGTTTTTTACACTGGAGAAATATTTGAATTTTGGTTGTCAGCTATATATTAGATAACTTGAGTATATCCTATGCCTACAAGGCTCTAGATATTCAGAACTGTTCATTTTCAGAAAATAAAGGCATAGAAGGTGCCTCTGGGATGAGTGAGACCCTCAGTCAAGAGAATTATTTTGTTCTTACTCTCTGGCCTCTCTGTGAGAGTGCCATCTAGTGCCAAAAGCTCCCTGGACTCTTGGGTAATAGGACTTGGAGACTGAAACAATAAACTGCTAAACAACTTTTCTTACTGTTGACTTGGGTTTGATACAAATTGCTGTGTATGTTATTACCATTTTATGAACAGTTGCTTTCTAACATTTGAACCTTGGCTGGAATGCAGGTACATGTGGATTAAAGTCCTTTTCAGCATAGAAGGAAAAGGTTAGAGCAATCTTGTTTTCCATAAGAAAACCTTGTCTGTATTAATGCTATCATAAATGTGTATAACAAAATAAAATATGACATCTTAAATTAAAGACAAAAATCCATGGGGCAATTCAATTTCTTAAATTGAACCTGAACTAATTTATTATTTGCATTTGGTGATACAAACTGAAATATAGAATATGATAATGGATTTGCTTCTGGATTTTGTTTTTAGGTTCTTAACTTAGTTGCATGAATAAAATCCAGATGGAGATCATTGGTATATTTTGCTAACTGTGGTTCAGACTGTTTCTAAAACTTGACAGTAGTATATATAGTAAATTTTCCCACTGTTCCCTTGAAACTTTATTGCTAGCTTCTTTGTTATACCAGTGTGAACTATAAGGATCTTATGGAGGCAGAGGAAAGATTTCAGCATCTTCAGATATCTAAATGTGTCTAAGAGGTCCTGGAGCTTTAATGTCGTCTTTTCACTTGCAACAAAAGATTGTTTCTTGTTGGCTACAAAAGAATAAACAAAAACATACATCTGTGTCCCTTCTATTGGTCAGCCATTTCTGTGTCTGAAACCTTTCTGCAATTTAGAACCATAGTACTGGGTTTTTACATATTGGATGTTTGCCTTACATACCTAGTGCTGTTTCCCTTTGAGATGCTATATTTGTAACATGGTATTTGAGAAGACGATTGAAATCAATTTGCAATCTGCCTTTGTTATAAGACACTACCGTGGTTTTGAGCATTACTTCAGTACACTACGTTTAAGTATGTTAGTAATATAAACCCCTTACCCCTTGAATTTACTCATAAGAGTATGTTAAACCAATGGTTATTACATAAAATTGTTTTAAACAAGATATGCATTCACATTCAGTCTGTAAGAGCTCTGCTTTTCCTTACGCTACTTTTTGTAACAGATACTTCTTACCTTTAACTTTAGGACAGGTAAAAGCTGCTAATTGTATTTGGCAACTTTTTGCTCAATTGGATGTTCGTGTGCCATTTTATTTGGTGGTGGTGTTTCACAAAGCATCAAACAGTGCTCATCTGAAACTATAAGTGAATGTAAGATTAGATTTTGTTGTGAAAACATCCTGTTTAACACATCATATGATAGAGAATAAAGTGGAAAAAATGTATACTAGAACAGGGAAAAAATGTTTCTTTTCTACTCCAAAAGTTATATCAAAATCTTGAAGTTAGGTGTGCCACAGAATTTATTGATATGTGGCACCAAATGTAAGCTGGGGTAGTTTGTAGAACTAGTTTTCTGAGTTTCATTGAACTATTTCAACAGTTAAACACATGTGAGTGCACTTAAACTGTCTTTTTGAGTATTCTGGCTTTTTTTTTTTTTTAACATGGTTAAAGAAGTAAATGGGCTTGGAAAAACAGAACGTATCACGTTATTTGTTTCTGTTTTCTTTGAATAATAGTGGGTTAGGTATTGGCTTCCTTTTCCCAATTCAATTGAATCTGCATTATATATAGCTCATTGTGAAGGCTTTATTCTTGCAGTAAAGATATTTGGCTTCTGTTGAGAAATAGTTCAGACTAATCAGACAGCTTTAAAAAAATGCATAATTTCATAAAGTATATCATGATCTTCAGTTTGATTGTTTGTTTTGGTGTAAATTCTTCTGAGAGATAAGATAATCTGTTGGCTATGGAGTAAGAAAAAGCTCTGTTAAGAAAATATTTTCACATAGTGTGAGCCAGGACTTTGGTATTGAAGGTGAATAACAAAATAAAGAGGCGTTTTATTTGGGGAAGTAACATGCATGTATCCATTTCAGTAAAATCACTACCATCCCTATTTAGAGAGGAAAACAAACAAAAAATCCACTGAGCTGTGATTTTTGTAAGTAATCCTTCTTAAGGAGAGAGAGGGAGAGAAGAAAATAAATAGTGCTTTTAGGTAGGTGTTAGTCCTATTTGTTAATTATCAGTGTTGAATGCTTTTTTCCCTAAAATTAGATACAATATGGTGTCTAGTCAGTTGTTGCAGTGATTGTCTGCTTTTTGCTATCTTAAATGCTTTCCCCTACAAAAATGTTAGATGTGTATTTTATCATAATTCAGTCTAAGTAACATTGTAATACTACTTTCAGGCTGAATATTAGAAGTATTGTGCCATTCTGCTTATCGCTAATGTATAGCAAAATGCTTTCAGGGTGTAAATAAATAGCATCTTGTAGGACACGTAGGGTCAAGTAGGAAGCTTGTAGACTGTGCTTCAGCCTTTGACAAACAGGTAAGCTGCACAGTGTGAGAAGTCATTTGGTGTTACCAAGTGTTCCCGATATATACGACTTTGAAATCTGGCAAGTAGGCAGGCTCTGGCAAGTCTTCCAGAGGCAGCTGAAGTGGCTATTCCCACCAGGTGTTCAGCACCTTTCTTTTGCAGGAGATAACCTTCTCTATAGCAGGGACTGTAAAATGGGACTTCTCAGAGGCTGTAGTTCGGATTGATGTACTAGCCTAAACATGTCTTCATGGACAATTAAAACTTGCATACCATAGTAATAACTGTGATCCCTGTGGTATGGATATGCTTCCCGTTCTGCCTTTGGGGCAGGAAAAACAACTCAGATGGTTCTTCTGTCTCCCTGCAAATTTGACAGAACTTGAAGATTGTTTTAGCAGTCTTAATGGGTGGGTTTTGCTGAAATAAATAATTGAGCTATGTATGATAGACAACACAAGGAAGGGAGAACTAAAGATTTAATTGGACATCATTCTAATCTGTGTGAGTGGGAGCAGATTCCCAGGTAACTGTTTTATTCTGAAGTAGAAAAAGAAATTTGAAGAGGTGTAATTTGGAGGGGGATAGCTGCAGTTGATTTTCAATACTGGCATTTGTAATTTGGTTATAATGTTATGTCAGAATAAAACTCAACAAAACCTTCCTTTTATTTGGTTTAAGGGTCGTGTTGTGGAAAATATATCGAAAAGGTGTGGTGGGTTCCTGAGACAACTTAGTCTGAGAGGATGTCTTGGTGTTGGAGACTCCTCTTTGAAGTAAGTAAAGTCCTAGATTGAGACATGACTTATTTCCTAATATCTGGATCAAAAGCAATTACTGTTACATTTGCTTGGATTTCTCAGTACTGTCTAATGACCAAAATGGGATACTTAAGTAAGTACTAAGTACCTTAGTAATGACTAAATGAGACTTCAGTTTGGGATCAAAGTATAGTTCCTGTTTTTTCTGGAAATAAATTGAGAAATGAGAATGGTCGTTTTCAGGAGAAATGTCTGTTTATTTTCATTAGCATTATTTTAATATTTGTTCCATTTTCAAGCATTTAAAATTTTCAGACCCGTAAACTAGCATCCTACAAATACAGTTTCATCAAGAAAGTAGTCAATCAGTTTATAGGAGATTTTTTTGTTTGTTTGGACAAAAGGTGCCCCTACCAGTGGAAGGAGAAGTAAAGACTGATACAGCTGATTGCCTACAAAATCAGGAGAGGCGTGGGATACTCTTCTTGTAACATAAGATCAAGCAGGCAACAGCAGCATCTCAGGAGTCTCTAAGCAGAGAAAAGGATCCTTCTTCATTGCAATATATAAATTGAGCTGTGCAACTTGTTGCCACAAGATACTTTGAATCCATGTAAGCTTTTTGGTATATGCAGACTGATCAGCCAGATTCTTCTGTGGCTGCTTCTCTGAGTATTTAAGCTCAAAGATCCTACCACTAGCTGAAGGGTCCCTAAGCCACAAGTACTTTTGAGGGCTCAGAGGGTATTTGGAGGAAGCCTCAGGATACAGCTGTTTGCTGTTGTCATGCTTTCTTTCACTGTCACAGGAGACAGTCAAGCTAGTGAAAGCTCGATGGCTTTCAGTCTAACCTAGCATGGCCATTCTTATGTGGGAAATAAAAGCACAAAGATTTCTGTTAAGCAGTGGACATTAAGTTAGTATCTTGTAACGGTTAGCTCTTTCTGAGATTTACAAGCAAGTCTAATTCATTTAATTCATCTCTAGAGTAAATTATGAGTAATCTCTCACTTCTGTCTGTAAAAGTCAGAGTATCTCTCTCTTTGGAGGCTTGGTTGTAAATAAAAAATAGCTATGCAGAGTATCACAGTGAGTAGCACTGAAATGCTTGAGACAGGAAGTGTTGAGATTTAAAACAGAACTCTGATTAACTTCTGGCCAGAGTTTTGATTTAAAAGGGAGAGGGGAAAAAAAACCCTAGAAACGTTATGTTGACTTATTATTAACAATTTTTTTTCTTTTATCTTAATCTTTCTAGGTTTATTTTAGATGTTGCTGAAAAAAACATTTTTAAACTTTAGGATCTGATGGAACAGTAAAATTAATAAGCATAGTATCAGATCATAGAATTAATTTTTCATATCCAGTTTGCTAATATAAAAATATAATGTCTGCAGTCCTTAAGGGTTTTTTTTAAATCATTTTTATGTATGGAGGAGCAAATCCTGACAGAGTTTATGGTCTTCTGTGTCCTGGCAATAGATTGTATTAGTAACCCTAACTGGCATCCTAGCTTTGGGCCCAAAGATTTTCCTAGAGGTTTCCTTGCTTCTGTATACACGACAGGCCCGAAAGTCTCCATAGACCACCCTCCTAACTGTTCCCTGGAGTGTTTCCATCTTCAGGCAGTCTTGTCTCCAAGCTGCTCATTACCATCTCCTTCCCTGATTACTGGCAGCTACTGTCAGAAAATGAAGCAGCCCCTACAGAAGCTAACATGGTGCATAGTTCCTCCAAGTTCCCAGAAGGTTTGTGCAGATGGTCCCTGCTTCCTCAGTGGGGAAGGGATTAAGCAGAGGTGGAGGACAGCAGGCTCCAAGAGGAATTTAGAGGTATGAACTATGATGGAGAGGAGATAGCAGGGAAGAAGATGAGATGGGTGTAGGAGGTAATTGGTAGGACAGTAGGTAACAGGTTTCTTTCCCCCCATTAACTCCACTTTCACATTCGTTTTGGGCTCCTGACTCTGCTTCCTGGACACCAAGGTTAGGGGACTGCAGTGAGAGTTGTGAATAGAACTGAAAATTGTAAGAAGTGGGTTCAGGTATTAGTGGTGTATGAGAAGAGGAGGAGGGCAGGAGCTGGGATATTTTTTGAACTGGTTATATTTAATAAACAGGTACTTAGCATAAATATATAGCAGTTCAGTATGTAGCACGTTTGTTACTAAGATGGTACGACCACTCATACTAAAAGGAATTAGGACAGGATTAGCTGAGAGTGGCTAACAGAATGCCATCAGTATTCAAGAGCATGTCCATAATGACTAAATAGTGCAGATGGTGATATTTGAGAAACTTTAGGAAGGAAGATGATTCACCTGTGAAATAAGAGGGTGATATGGGAATTAATCAATGAATGATAAATGCATGAGTTTTAAGGCTTTCTTTCAAAACATTAACATGAGAAAAAAGTAGCTTTAATTTTCAGATACTTGGTCTGAAAGTAACCTTTTCTGTCAGGCTTTTTTTGTTGATTTGTTTCCAGATAGATTAGTTTTGTAGGTGATACTAATTTCTCCTTTTATCCTTCTTGTAGATCAACCTCTTGTTTAAAAAATACCCGATTATCAAAGCAGATATTGGCTATGTAAATACTGGATGTTTATGGCATCTCTGTCAGGATATGCCCCATGCTTGAATCTCAAAGGCTAAGTTTACTGTTCTGCAGCTTACTGCAGAGTGTATTGTCTTTCCAAAGGATTTGAAGAGTGTTGTTTGTCTCGATTATAAATCTCACTCTGGTACATGAATTTTGGAATAGCTGTTTTGAGAATTCAAGTGGAAACTATCGCCAGTATAACTGCTTGCTGGGTTCCCCCCCCCTCTCCCCCGCATTGTTTTCAATCCACACTGGAGAGCCAGGAAGTCGTTACCAGCTGAGTGTGTAGTCAGATCTGTTAACCACAGCAAGCCTCCAGACAAAACTGGTTTTGTGTGTTTCCTCCACCCCTGCCAATAAAATCCATGCAGTTGGAGGAAACATGGACATAAAAACAGTGCTCTGAAATGCAATGCAGCTGTAAATATTACTCTGCAGAGATGAAAAGAAAGTTTATGTATTTTTTCTGGGTAATTAGTATAATGATACATACAGGCTTTTAACAGTATAATAGCTCCAATCATCTTTAGAGTTCATACCCAGTAGTGCACATAGATACATTTTAATTTTTAAAATCATAAATAACTAATGTGCAACCCACATGGCTTTCCACTAGGCTTAGGGCCCAATTCTGTATTATGTAGGGTACATTCCTTTTCCTTTGATGTAGGAGTGAGCTCCTTTGCAAAGGGTTCAGTAAGGAAATGTGTGAAACAGTCTCCCCAGCAGCTTAGCTACACTTAATACTTAACTGATGTGATATTTAAACCTTATGTTTATTCCCTTGATATTTTTCGTTAAAACATTTGAAGCAAGTCAGTTCTGCTTTATATATGACAGAAATAGACACCTTGCTGAAATGGTATTTGGGAGAGGAACAACGCTGGTTTCAGGAGCTTCCTGAGACAGAAACTTGCAATAGGAAAAGAAAAAAGCAATCACTGAGACGGATGTATTTGAGATTTATTTTGTAATTACTCTGCAACCTGAAGATTAAGCTTTTTGACTGAGATGGAAGGAGGTAGGGGGCAGAGCGCACTCTGGTGACTGAATTATAACTGGTGACATTGTATTAATTCTGCAGCTTTTTGTTGCTGTTTTAGGACCTTTGCACAGAACTGTAGAAACATTGAACACTTAAATCTAAATGGGTGCACAAAAATTACTGACAGGTAAGTCAAAGGTTTTTTTGTTTGACAGTGAGTGTTGGAAAAAGAAGTAGCTGAAGGTATTTTTAGTGTTTCTGCTGTTTTGCAGCACGTGTTACAGTCTTAGCAGATTCTGTTCCAAGCTGAAACATCTGGATCTGACATCTTGTGTAGCCATCACAAACAGCTCTTTGAAAGGTTTAAGGTAAGAAGACTCAGTGTTTTGTGTTAAAGAAAAAGCTTAAAGAACTATTCAACATTTAACAAAGTTAAAAAAATTAAAATGTGTCGAACTTTAATATTACGTATTAGTACTGACTGTATTCTGTATCTAGCACCTTGTGGGTATGGAGTATGGTGTTCGTGTGTGGTCTTTTTTCATGACTTTTCTGTAGAGGCCTGGCACAGTCCACTGGCTATCACTAATTTCTAACAGTGTGTTTAATTTGGGTTTCCCACTGTTATGACTATTTGAAGGCTGGATTTAACTTTATGTATTTTTTTAATTCTCCCAGTGAGGGTTGCAGAAATCTGGAACATTTGAATCTTTCCTGGTGTGATCAGATTACGAAGGATGGTATTGAAGCACTGGTGAAAGGGTGTAGTGGACTAAAAGCTCTATTTCTTAGAGGTTGCACACAGGTACATAACTGCTTGGGTGATCCTTTAGGAATAAAATTTTTGCTTTGGCTTTTTGAAATCTCCATGAATTAGAAAATTTTGTTTTTGTTAGTGTTTTGTTCAGTATTACAAGATGTGTGTGTTCCTTGGGCTGCTTTGCTTTGCTTTTAATTTCTTGTTTCTTTTCCTATGTCCAATTTAATTGCTAATATAGTTAGAAGATGAAGCACTGAAACACATTCAAAATCACTGTCATGAACTTGTAATCCTGAATTTGCAGTCTTGCACAGTAAGTATTTGAAGCTTCAAAAGATGCATTCTCTAAGAATCATAAACTGTTCTCGGATGTTAATGAATTGAACTGCTGCACATTTAAATAATTCAGATAGTACGTTTCTGAAGTTTATAGAATTTTGTGTGTGAAATAGAGGCCTTAAATGAACTGGCTGTTTCTACAGCTGAGGGTGGATTTGGAGTGTTTGTTTTTTCTCATTTTATCTTTTAACTGTAGCGAGCTCTATAGTAAGAATTAAGTGCATTCATTCAACTCTCATGAATTATGTACACAGTAAACCATGCAGTTTTACAGATGTGGTGCTTGTTCTCCCATCCATTAAGGACAGATGTTTTGGTCTATTAATAAATTTTAAAGTTTTTAATTGAGCAGAAGCCATATTTTTGGCTAAACTATTGAGTGTGTAAAATGCGATGGCATCATAAATGAAGAGGGATTGCCAGAACTGACTAGGTAGCAGGAGAAGGACATGCTTTTTCAATAATAATGGAAGAATACATTTGTTTGTAATAAAATGACTCTGAATCACTCACGCATATTTAATACTACTTACATAATAAAGATTAGATTTGCTGGGGTTTTTTTGCCTTTTTTTGTTTCTGATCTGACTTTCTAGAAATGGGGAAAATTTCCTTTTAGGCTTTAAATGTATTTAAGTTGCCCTTTGTCCATAAATAATCCTTAGAGAAGTTTGAAATAAATTAGAATTTCAAGTTTTTAGTGATACACCTTTGAATAATGAAGTTGTTAGATTTTTTTACTTTTGGAAAGTTTTCTGCAGTTTTATTGCTGGAATATATCATAAGATTTTCTTAGTCTAAAACTTTCAAATCTGTTTTAAAAACTATTTCTCAATGAATGTGACATGGGACCATTTTTATTAAGATTGGATAGAAATTTTTGGACTTTCTAGATTTAAAGAAAGTGTTTTGAACATTTTGGAGTGTTGCAGATACATTATGACTTATATTAGAAGTTTTTCATAATGATCAAAATGCTAGCACTGATATTTACACAGCAGATTTCCTTGTGCTTCATATGATCCACGTTTTAATTTTAGTGGTTTTGTTTTGTGTACCTTGTAAAATGCCAGGCAAGCTTCAGCAGCTGTGGAATGAACTGATATTGCCTCTGGAAATTATGGATGTGAGAGGTCCTGCAGGCATTTTTTTGACCACTTTTCTTTCCTGAGAAGGATGTAGGCATTGAAATCTCAAGCAATTTCAGTGAGACAGTTTCATATATAACTTGAGGGTTTTGCCTATCTCCAGCAGCAGCATAAAATTTACATAATCTTTACCTACAAAGTAGTTCTTTCTCACAATAATGATGTTATGAGTATCTCTCAAAGAAAAGAAAGTTCCAAAAAATAACATCTTTTGAGAGACAGAGCCAGAAAATATTTGATCGATGTTGGACTTTGCTTTGTTTTTTTGCTACTTAAAATGTTTTCTCATCTGTAAATGATGTAAGTCCTTCTGGATCTGCAAAGAGAAGACAAGACTTCTAACTTTCTGCCTAGAATCATTTTTATTTGACAGAACAATTTTCAAATTTAAACTATTCACATTAAAAACTGCTGTGTTTGGAGGGGGGAAACCTTTGTGCTGAACTGCTGTTATTTCTCATCTTGTTTTCTTCTTTGAAAAGTAATGTGTGGTAATGGTTAGCCTCAGGAATATGCTGTCGTAATATTAGCATACCTAGATGACTGGCTCATAAAAGGACTGTGTACTTTCAAAGATGGTAAAGGTCTTTGTTATCATTGCAAGAATAATGTTAATCCAGGAAATAAAATAGACTTGTGTTAGCATGAAGGATTTGTTATTCATCAGAAAAATTAAATTCTTGGAGTAGGTGTGGGAGGAGAAGAGAACACTTTTTCCAGAAGAGAGAACCTAATAAAATGGACATGTAAACAAAGTAATAACAACATTCCTCTCCCCCAATAAGCTAGGTCCCATTGCTGTTTTGTGTGCAGTTGCAATGGGGTTATTTCTTACAGTATCTGTTTCAGAGAAAAGAAATTATTCATCTGCTAATATTAGAATTACTTTTTTCAGAATGTCAAGCACAGAACAATTTTGGGAAAGGGAAAAACCCAATCCTTTGAATTAAATCTTCCAGCTAGGGACAACTATGGGGCAGACCTGGCTTTAAATTTAAATTTTGTGAAGGAAGGATGAGCTATAATAGCTTGCTGTAACTCTTGCTTTGAAAATTATCCATATGTGAAGGATTTTCACTCTTGGGTCTTGCTGCTGTAGTGTAAAATAGGTAGTTAGCACTCTTGCTGTAGAGCTCCCTGAGTGATCTCTGACCTGCTGATCTTGAACTTCTTACTTTGCATAGTCACTGGAACGAAAGACCTCAATTCTACAAATGTTTGAGATGCAAGGTATTTCACACAATCACAACTCCAATTTAAAAAAATAGCTATTTGAAAAGTGTAAAGCAAAGTAAAACGGAAGCACAACAACAAACAACTCTGTGCCTCAGATTGCGTTAGAGTAGTGCTCTAGATCTGTGGGAAAATGCAAGTAGGATAAGTAGGAAGCATCTGTGTTGATTATCTTCAAAGTGTTATCAGACAACATAGTTTCGCAATGATATTTTGTGTTTAAAGATTGGCAGATTGCCATGGTTATATACAAGGTGACAGCATCAGTTCAGAAATAAGGCTTGACTTTTGCTCTCAGTAGATTACTGGATAACAGAGTAACTGTAACCTTTTTATGTGTTGCAGCAAATTTCAGATGAAGGCATTGTAAAAATATGTAGAGGATGCCACAGACTTCAGTCACTGTGTGTTTCTGGTTGTAGCAACCTTACAGATGCTTCTCTCACAGCACTTGGTCTAAACTGTCCAAGGCTGAAGTGAGTATGCCGTGAGTATGTCATGATGTTACAGGACTGATCTAAGGAATTCCCTTCTGAAGGATATCAGCTGATATCCAGAGGTTTGATTTAGCTCCATGTAGTTTCCTTTACCTTTATAATAAAGCCAAAATGTTAAGTCTGAAGTATGAACTGAATCTAGAATCAAGGGCAGGTCTTCACGGTAACTGCCATATGAATGTAGTCCATTGTATATAGCAGAAAGAAAGATAATATATGACGAATAAAATATGCTGAACCTAGTAGTTCAAATCTGTGCTTCTAACTAAATATTTTAGGTACTAATTGCAAGCCAGAAGAAAAGAAAACATAAAGCCTATTAATTTTTTTTTAGAAGGTAAGAATGTCTGTAGTTGTGTAGTATCTTGTGATGTTTTATATCTGCTGGCTTTTCACAGTGTGTACTCTAATATAGTTTTATGCAATTTTTTGCGTTTTGCCTTGCAAAAAAATAGCTAAATCATACCTAAGTACTGTATTTGCAGATTTTATTACAAATGTGTTTTTAATATTATGCTCTGCTGTACATCCTGACATTCTTAGACTCTGACATGAAATGGGCTAAGTCACTGCTAACACGGAGGACTGGTGTTTGTGGGATGTGTTTTGGGTAATGGGGGCTCAGAAGCCGGTTAGAATGTGTCGATTCTGGAGCTGGTTCTTCTCCAACCTTTTCTTAGTGTCCATTAGAACAACTGTAAAAACCTAGTGTACTTTGAGAGCAGCAACTTACAATGTGGAGGTAAGGAATTAGCTTTGTCACCATCTTGCATATTCCTGGTACTGGATTTTTCGGTGCGATATAGCAGGTACTGGCCTTTGTTGGTTCTAGTTGAGGCCTCTCCCATAGCGGGGAGTCATGCTCAATTTTGGCCTCTTTGCTAGCACAGCGGCACAGAAGGCCTGAGTGAAGGAAAAAAAACTTGACTTTATAATGTCATTACCATCTGAGACTTACCTGTCAGTTAAAAATAATGTCAACTCTTACATTGCTGTAATTTGCATTAACCCGCATGTTATGGGTGGTATTCTCAGAAGCAGGGAGAGCTTCAGCTTTAATAAGGAAGCTGAGTTATGCAACAGCTCTCTTATTGTAAAGACATGTAATACTTCTTGTAAGGTGAAATTTTAATACAAACAAAATCAAAATAAAAGACATTTGGATGACACTAAATTGCCAGTTACGTAAGGAACATGCAGGAGTCATAACAGTTCTTGTTATACTTCAATCACAGACAAGTGGAGAAAAATGTAGATCATAAAACTTAAAGAAAGCTGTGTTCAGATGCCAGTGCGCAATATGCTGATATACAAAGTTCTTTCAGCTGATAGAGTGATAAGAGATTTTATTACTTTAGGAAACCTTTCCTTAAGACTTTGGTAAAACTGGATCCCAAAGTGGAGGTCTCCTTCCCATAGCCATTTATAGCTACAAAAGCTTTACATGTGACCTTGTTTGGGGCCTGGGAATTTTCTGACGCAATTAAATGTGTTCCTTAGAAAGTGGTGCTGTTATTACTAGTTTTTTTTTGTCTGGTTTCTCTGGTTCTCTCAATTCACACCTCAGTTTGGAAATAAAAGGAATTTAAAATGCTGTTAGTTGCAGTTAGTTATTGTTAGGGAAGTACAAGTGTAGCGAGAATCATTTTTCTAAAGAAGAATATTTAATATGTTCTTAACAGGAAGTAGTCATTAATCTAAGCCTTTCTGTTACATACTGTTAGCCCCTGTTTGTGCCACGAGGGGGAAGGCTTCTACCATTTTTCTCCTGCAACAAGGTACACTACAAGCGAAGAGTATGACCCTTTGCAGTGATTACCACAGAGATGTGCATGATGCAAAGACACATGGTACAGATAACTACAGCTAGACCTTTAGGATCATTTATTGAAAATACTTGATTAGAAATATATTGATAATCAAAGGGAAATGCTCTCACACCTCTGTTAGACATGTTGACCCTCTGAGGGAGCTTCTGGATGTTTCCTATGCTGTACCACTCCCACTTTGCTTAGGGATCTCAGGTGTTTTGCTACACTGCTTTCTGTGATAGTGCTCTGTTCTGCAACTGTTACCTCTCTAGAAGTGATATCTCCTTTGGAAAAAAATTCAGAGCGTGACCAACTCTACCAAAATGATCTAAGGGCCAGTATCTGTCAGCTATGTTTTTTTTTTTTTCCTGCATCAAGATACCTCAGTCTTTTCAATACCCTTTTTATATCTGCTCTATTAAGTGCTTAACAGTTTCTCTCTCTTTTCTTTTTGTTTTTAACTTTTTTTTTCTTAGCATTTTTTTAATGTTAAAATACTGGTAGCTGTTTTGATGAGACTAAGCTTATTGGGAAAAGCACCCATGAACACCATGGGTTCCAGAATATCCTTGTCTAGGTGTAGTGAAAATTAGGAGTCATGTCTTTAGCTGCTCTCTCCTACCTGCCGCTAATTCACCAGGAGTAGGGAAATGCTATGTGTGGAGATATTCCAGATGTACCCAAAAGACATCTGCAAGCAGTGAATGCAACTGTGAGATCTGTTGTTTCAGGAAAAATGAATTTACAGGAATGGGTAATCTGCTCTGGTATATCTTTTGACTCCTCAGCTCCTATGCTAGGTACTTTGTCACAAGTCACAGGATGAGAAACAAATGCCAGCAGTATCTGGAAAAAAATTCTCTGGAGATCCTTCTATGATGAAGTATAATCACTAAAATGAGGCAAAAACTAGAACTTCACTCATTTTTGTGCTGACCAGTGCCTTTCCACCTGTTTCTCCTATTGGGACCTAGGTCGATGCAGCGTGCCTGTACATAGCTTATCCTCTGCGCTCTGCTCTTCTGACTGCACACCTAATTCCACAACAGGCAGAACTGCTAGTCTGCTGGTCTCTCGCCCCCTGCACCCATAATTTTCAGAGCTTTTCAATCAGATATGCAGTAGCATTCCCACTATTTTGCCCACTGTAGATGCCTGTTTTTCCCTTTGAAATGAGAAATGTCATGGAGTTGGGAATTCAGTGGTCGTAAGTGTAGGGTTAAAAGCAGATAAGTAGTGGAAGGAGTCAGAAGCATAAGAAACACAACCTGATTCATTACCCGCCCCCCCCCCCCCCCCCCCCGCCCCCAGTCTGTCATCCTGTGCAAGTTTCACAATAGCTGAGAGTATTTCGTGATGGGTTGCTAAATGCCCTTGATGCACAAAGACCTCAAATGTGGATCTGAAAAGAAGAATCCATGGATGTTCTAAGCATCCCATCTGGAGAGTTGTCCCTGCCCAATACCTCTGTTTTGGCTAATCTTGATTTTCCAGCATACTTCTGAACCTTGTTGAAGGTTATCCCTTTGGAAATAGTTATCAGGGGTGTAACCTATGGGGCTGCTTACCTCTAACCCCAGTTGTGCCATTGCTTTTGATTTGAAGAGATTGATTCAGCAAAGTCATAGTGAGAGCCCCACATCTCTTACCTGTGGTGGGGTTGTATTTTTCTTCTGCACACAACATGATTTTTCCCTTTGCACCTTGTCCACAAAGGGGGTGCTTTTTAATGACCTCTTAAACTAATGGACTGATAAAATTCCTCTAAGTGTTACCACAGCAAGAGGTTCTTTTAACCATCTTTCCCTGCCCTGTCCCTCTTGCCCCCACAATATAGAAGTGTTTGCTGTGGTGAATGAGTAAGCTTGTAGTCCTGATTGCACAGGGCTGTGGTTTCACCTCATTCATCCTGATACTTACTCCGCTTGCGAAGTACCATTAATGAGATGGAAGCCTGTCCTACTTACTAGTGGTAAGTAGCTGTTTGGGGCAGCTGACTTTTTTTTGTCACTTCCACTTCCTAGTGCCTCTCCAAGTGGTTAATTATCAGGTGTTAGGTTTATTGTCCCAAAACATGTCTGTGTTATTTTCTTTAAAGTTGTATTTTGGCCTCAATAGTTTAAGCTCTTTGTTTTCTAGTAACTTGCTTCACAGTGCTTTGTGTGTGTACTCTGAGACAGAATTTCTAGTACATAGTTTCTCTTTTTTTGTGGCTTCCCAACATCATGTGTTTGGAGGACAGCTTTTTCTGAAGCTTTTATCAGCATTTTCCTTAACTCTTTATATATTCTCCTGTATCTTTCTTCAGATAACACATTAGAAAACTTGAGCATTACAGTATCTTACTGAAACAGTTTAAAATGTGTGTAACTATGTATAATTTTTCCACTAACTGTTGAGAACATTTTGAGGATTGGATTTCATCTGTTCCATGAGCTATTAGAGTCTTCTGATAAGCTGGATCAAAAGTCTGTCTAGAGCTTTTTAATTGCAAATCCCCATGAAAAATAAGCATACATATTTGCTATTAAGAGCTTTAAATTGCAGAAGATAGGTTTGTATCACAAATACATTTGCTTTTTGTTCTGTTAATATTTTCTTTAACATTTAAAACTTTTTCAGGATTTTGGAAGCTGCGAGGTGTTCACATCTTACAGATGCTGGTTTTACCCTTTTAGCACGGGTAAGGGTTGTTTATGAAAGTTAAAGCTCACCTTGTTTTCATTGCTGCTGAACAGCTGTGAATTGATGTAGACCTGCTGGGAAGGAATCTGAGAAGAGAAGAAATAAAGTAGAAGAAAGCCAGTGGACGAGGGAACTAAAAAGTGATTTTATTTCTCGTTTATATTTAGGCCTGCAACTTCATCTGTTTTGCCTCTATCCTTACTTTTTTCCTCTCTTTTTTTTCTCTTCGAGAATTTTAAGATTAGATTTATTATGCATAACATAACAACTCTAAATTTGTGTTATGTATTCTAGCCCAATTTCCCATGTAAATGTAGGAAATGCTCAGTAGTATTTTCACCAAAAATCATTGAATAATAGATTATTCTGAACATAACTTATAGCTACAAATATACTTACAGCCATATAGTATAAGCTATAAGCACTTGTGCCCTGATTCATGCTGTAAGTATGTAAAATAGGTGTACTGATTGTATCAAATGCTTAGACTTATATGCTTGTTGGCTTAGAAAAACTGAGCACAAATAATATTCTTTAAACAAGACTCATTTACACTGCTGATCTTTAATGTGAGTGAAAGTTTCTCTAGCCACAGTGATTAAAAAAGAAAGGTTTCTGATCAGTCAGTACTACAGTCTTGGGCTTTTGATAGTCACCTCAAGCCTGCTTCTGATAAACCATTTCTACTAGTGCCCGTTAATAATGGGGCTTGGGGATAGGTCTGAGCACTAGTGCCCTGTGGTCTGCTATGAGGTCAGAAGCTCTGGTCACACAGTTACACCATTTGCTGGAAATTAGTCATGAACAGCTGTTGAAAGCAGTTCTAAAAGCTTACCAGGATCTCTCAGGATACTGAGAAAATTCCTTGTATTATCATGTATTAAAAAAAAAAAGAGAGAGAGAGAGAGAGATAATAAATGTGGAGCACAGCTTGCTTCTAGCCTCAGAGCGGACCCTATTTTGAAATTTTCAGCATTCAGGAGCAGAGCAAATTGTTTTTAAAATTTCATACAAAAGCACAGAAGTGAAGAGAGATGTTTCATGGGCTTAAGTTTCTTTCAGATTAGTTTGGTGCAGGTTGATGTACACAGAAGTTGGATTTATGTGTACGTAGATGAGTTAACTTTAGTACACAGGATATAAACACCATAGGTTTGAGCCAAAGTTGACTCTGAGAGGGAAGGGGAGCAGCGGTGAGTGAATACTATTCACATAGCTGCCTGTCCATATTTTGCAGACAAGGAGGAGAAACTTCACCTAGTAAGAAGAAAAAAGGATGAAAATGTAGAAATTGGGGGTGGGAGGACTGTATTGTTTGTGGGATTTTTTCTTTTTAATCCTTTTTGTCCTTTGGTGGTCAAATACTTGAAGGGATTTAGCTCAGAACTTACTCTTGGAGGCTGTGCTTTCCGATATAACTAGCCATGTGGATGATTTTGTGTCAGTATTGGTTTATTTCATCTTCTGTTTGTTTGATTTATGTTTTTTAGAATTGTCATGAGCTGGAAAAGATGGACTTGGAAGAATGCGTTCTGGTGAGATTTAATATTAAAGAGTTTTGAACATCCGGTGTAAGAATGCAGTGCCAATAAGAACATTAGCACCTTGAGTTGAATGTACTTTGTTTTTTATTAATATTTGTTATGTTATTGAAAATAAATAAAAATAATTATTGGGAAATTCTACAAATTGAAATACATGAAGGGTCATGGGTAACTGAGTGTTTTCCAGAAAAGTGTCTGGTAGAGAAATACCTTCATCTGGTAGGGAAAGGGATATCTTATTTGAGGGTTGACCTGCCCCTGTCTTTACTTATGGTTGCTCGTTTGTATGTGTGTGTTTTTCTTCTAGATAACTGACAGCACATTGATACAACTTTCTATTCACTGTCCTAAGCTACAAGCATTGGTAAGTTTACCTCTGCATTTATGAGTTTTAACACCTACAAAATAAAAACAGCCTGTCACTCTATCTAGAAAAACTTCATGATGTAGTGTGATACTGTGCAAAATATATACAAGATTCAGGAGTATTCCAAAAGAAGCACCTTATTCCTAAAAATATTTAAATATATTAAGTGTTACTGATTTGATAGTAATTTTCTGTAATAACCAGGAAGCTTATATTTTATGGTTAACATCCTTCAGCTGTGATTAGTAAGTTCAAATAAAACTTCTCATAGGTAACTTACAGTACCCAGATCCTTCATAGATACTCTTTCCTGTTCCTGAATGGTTTTCTTAGGGACCATGACACTTTAAGTTACAGATTGAAATATATCAAATATTGAATAAATAAAGTCTGTCGATGAAAACATATGCAAATTCCACCCTGTAATCAGTTTGACATGCAAGCAATTTTTCCCAAGGACTGAATTTACATAGTAAATTATGTCAGGTTTTGTGACATAGTCTTTCAAAAACAATTGGTGAAAATTGATATGCCTTTAGTGTGGTACCTGATTCTGCACTATTTTAAAGAACTGTTTTTTAGAGAGTGGCTGTTTTAGCTGTTCTGCAGTCAAGATACCTCAAAATTAGTAGACTGACCTCACAATAGGGCTTCCTGTGTGTAGGGGTCAATTGTCCCGTGAGTGTAGATCTCGTATATACTACCTTAAATGTACCTGAGAGGAAAGATATCTTTATAATCTGTTCTTAGACAGGATTAAAGGTTTGCTGCTTCATTAATTGAATTGTCTTACCATTGGCTTTTCCCATACACCCCCAGCTCAGTGTTACTAAGGTAGCAACAAGAAGGAGAGACGGATTTTAAAAAGGAGCCTTATTCACTTTTTTGTTGTTTTTTTTATTTTTGCTCATTAATTGTCCCACATCATTTTTGGACCATAATTCTGCAAGTTAAGGCAAACAAGGGTTGTCAGGAGACAAGGAGCCATTTTATGGGACTCCTGTTCTTCTGCAAGGGATGTGTTTTTTGCATTGGAGCCCCAAATATTACCAGCCTGTTTCAGAACTTGCAAGAGATCTCTTATACCGGTTCTGCCAATACTTCACTGGAAATGTCATAAAAACTAATGATTTTCAATTATTTTTCTTAACCTGCTCCCATTTCTTGTCACCAGTGAACACCTTCCTCTATGTGTCAGCCCACAGACAGGGAAGTGTGGCAGTGATAAAATAACACACCTTTTCAAAGGGCACAAGAAGAAATTGAACTTTCTGTTCATGTATATGAGCAAGGATACATGCTCAAAGATTGTGACTGAATAGTGCTGGGTGAGAATTACAGGGAAAGAAAACAAAAAAACAGAATAGCAGATGCCAAGTATCCCCACATTAACTAATCTTGATACTTGAAATGCAAAATCATGTACTATTGCTGGTTCTGTAAACTCTTGTGTGGCTGGGCTTTAGTGTATATTTATGCATATTTGCACTTTAAAGAAATATTTCAAAGTTGCAGAAATTGACTTTGAATTTGTTTCTTGGTGTTTGACGACTGAGTAGACAGTGAAAATGAACAAAACCACTGTTGGAACGATTATAAGCAACTGTTACACCTTCATCAGGTCAAAGTACTGAAATGTTTTATAGCTTATTGGACAGAAGAAATAACTTCACATGAACTGTTTAACATTTCCGTATTCAAATTATTAGAGAAACTGTAAAATACTGTTGGATATTCCTGGAGCTGAGAAGGCAGTCGAATTCTTCAGTTATGTTGATCATGCTGTTTCTTACTCACATAGTATATCATGCCTTCTTTCATTTATAGACAGCATTTAATGTATTAACAAAAAAAAAAAAAAAAAAAAAAAAAAGGAATTTGACCATTTCTATTTACTCCCAAGATTTTAAACAATAATGTTCATAAATTCTGTATTATGAACTCCTTCTACCAGATTACAAAGACAGAAAAATCATATGTTTTAATACAAAGTATGTATCATTTGGCATATCTGTTTTACAAAGTTCTGTGAAATCAGCTGTACATCCTGTATTGTCCTTTCAGTACCAAATACAGTGTCTCAGGAAAGCTGAATTTTATAAGCTGCTTACTTCCTGGAATGGGAAACTCTTAATTAGCTAGTAGACTGCTACCGTAACCGGTATCTTCATATAACCTTCTGTCCTTCCTTGAAACCACAGGTCTATTATAAATGTTCTTTAACTCTTCAATTGCCGATAGTTTCCAGGCTGTGAGCCAGTTCAAATGCTCAAAGTGCATATGTAAAGAAAGTAGATATATGAGAGAACTTAAGTATTTAAAGAGTTAATAGAGCTGCATAATGTAAACACTTACGTTGTTGCTTGGAGTCATTGCCAGCTGGGTGTATTTGGTGAGTAAGTAAAACTGAACCAGCTGGAGCTGAAGGGAGGATGTTGGTGGGTTCCTCCTCAGACTTGAGGGGAGCTGCGGAAGTGTCTCCCATCCTTCCTTCTGGTTACTTCATGCTCTTGAGAAAAGGAAAAAAAAGAAAGATGCAGGGCAGGTTGTTCTAAAGGATGGGACTGACCCTGTGTATGTCTGGTAGCAGGCAAGAAATGCTCATGAGACTAGCGGAGATAAAATAAGGTAGACCACAGTGGTAGCCTTCCTTGTCCTGCTATAAATAGATGTGATATGCTGAGAGGAGGGGAGGATTCCATGTTTGATTCAGGTGATTGGCAGGAGATACTTTTGAGTGCTACTATTTGCTTATGCTGTGTTAGAAAGCACTTTTGATTTTGCTGCCAAGCATTTCTTCATCAGTTGCTGTCTGATAAGTAATTTGTCAGGGAAAAGCTACATCAAAATAAGTCACCATTAGACTTATACAAGTGTAGGCAAAACACAAAGCCAAGCAGAAGGCAAAGAGCTAGTTGAGAACCCAAAGTGGGAGGAGTAGAACATGTAGATCATGTGCATCTCTAGTGCAGAAGACATGAGAGCATTCATTTCATTGGCAACAAAGAGTCGTTTTTAAGCCTCCTCCAAGGAAAGTCTAAGGGTTTCTTTACATCATCAGCATCGATGTTTCTGCAGAAGTCATAAATTCCCTAAAGGAACCAGGAAACTGCTTTATGTCGTGCTACTGCCTGGGAAGCTGCAACTTTTTTCCATGCTTTTGAAATTCAAGGGAGTAACTAAGTATGCTGAGGAAGAGCATAATTTTGTGGTTCATTGTGCTGACTCTGTTGCAGAAAAGACCTGCTCCTGCAGCTCTGCAATTTATTTATTATTCTTTGTATGTATGGGATAAAGTGCTAAGTGCTCGTAGTTGTCCTGAAATTGGATTTGGCAGATCAGTCCAGTCTGATTGTTCTTTATCTGTGTGGACTTGCACAAGCTTGGTCCTGGTGATGTGTATAAAAAATGACTGTATTAGGGTAGATGTGAAACTGTAATTCTTGTCTGGAGACCCCAGCTACTTCTTTTGTGTTCTCAAAGTTCATCCTTTAAGGTTGTCTTTTATTTCTGGCACTGTATATATGCTATTTGGACCCTCCAGTGACTGAAGTGTGTGACAATTGGAATAGGAGTTCCGCAGTCAAAGGGGGTTGATGAGTTTGCCAGTGACACATGTTCTGGGACTTCAAGACTAACTGCAGATTTTGAAGCAACGTCACAAATTAACTGCAGCTACTCTGTGGCTGTAGCTAATTCTTCTGTTACCACTGCCTAGTCTGGATTTCAGCACTATACTCTTTGAACCAGATTAACCACTATGATGATACTGTTTGAAGAGGACTTCAGGTGTTTCAAGGATTGAATGATGTGGGATTAAATGCTATCATTAACTACTTGCCTCTCTGTTTCAGAGCTTGTCTCACTGTGAATTGATCACTGATGATGGGATTCTTCATCTGAGCAACAGTACATGTGGTCATGAGAGGCTGCAAGTACTAGAGCTTGATAACTGTCTTCTCATCACTGATGTGACTCTGGAACACCTGGAGAACTGCCACAACTTGGAGAGAATTGAGCTATATGACTGTCAGCAAGTCACACGAGCTGGAATCAAAAGAATCAGAGTATGTGGTGTGCTGACTGTTGTTCTAGGGGAATGACCAAGCCATTGATACTTCCTGAGATTGTATGAATCCTGCAGCTGTCCCAAGCAAGGGAGAACAGAAAAAGAGAATTTGAGTATCATTAATTTCCCATCTCTAGGGACTAATCATAACTTTTCTGTATGAGCAGTAATAATTGTCTAATTCTGTTTATAATTCAAGATACTTGTGCTGTTGGAATGATCAGTGCTTTTCTCTTGCTTTCTACATACGTATTTTTAAATATGGGTTTCCAGACTTTTAGGATTGTGTAGTGACATTCTTTAACTCTCCCAAAATACACATTCTTAATATACAGAGCTGATAGTAAAGCATTTGCATGGAAATTTCAGTTAATGGGTTGTAGGGCAGTTAGGCCCTGGAATCCGGCCACAAACTAAACTCTTTTCCTCCATGTACTTCCCACATTAGAACAGGGACTGCTTAACTCGGGGACAGCATTTAGCCTCACTGCTAATCTTGTCTGCAGCTTAGTATTACACAGGTTCATGTCCAGACAAATACTTTTGCAATTGGGAAGCTCATCCCTGGTAGTGACTACTGAGGGCAGATGCCCTGTTCTATTCCATGCTGCTTTCTAGGATGAGAGAACCAGGGAATATGGGAGACAAGATACAGACAAGTCTTTCTTCAGTAGCCAGGAATCCATCTCTCCTCTGCAGCAGAACACATACCTGTTTTGACAGAGAGCTCTTTGGCTGATCAGTGCTATATTGGGAAATAAGTGGGACCCCTGAACAGGTGAGTGTGCCCAAATGTTAGTGTGGCTTAGCTGGATGGAACGCTAGAATTGTGTGTCAGGACAAGATAGCTTAAATAATGTCAGGCGTGTAGATGCTTTTTAGCTTACCAACCTTAATAAGAATTGGCTTGTTGGGAGTAGTTGAGGTATACTGTTCCTAATTACTAGTTATGTTCCCCCCCGCCCCCCCCCATTAAAACACAGCATTTTCATCCACAGGCTCACCTACCTCATGTGAAAGTTCACGCTTACTTTGCTCCAGTGACTCCCCCTCCTTCGGTAGGAGGGGGTGGACAGCGCCTCTGCAGATGCTGTGTTATTCTTTGACAGTAAGTGCATCACACAGAAAATCTGAATTTTTTTTTTTGTTGTTGAAGAAAAGAATTGGACTGAAGGTGTTTGGGAAGAGTCAAGTTCCTGACAGTCGTAATGGTGATGTTTGGTTTTGTTTGTGACAAGAAAAGCACTTTTCCAGGTAAAAAATATCTTAACGTCATATGCAGATGTGGTTTAAATTGGTGATATTTGGTTTGTATTGATACCTCCATCCTTCTGTTGGCATGAGAACTGAAGTACTTTTTGGAGTGTGTGTGGGGGGGCATTTCAGTGTAGCAGCTACTCAGTGGGAGTTCACTAAACCTGGGATTTGCATTTGTAAGCCCTACTCCATGTGAAGTTCTAATATAATGTGGAGCTCCAGTCCGTCACACACAAAAAAATGAAACTGCTGTTCTGTAACATACAAGACAGATTAAATATCAGGTTTCAGGACAAATCAGCTTTAGCAGATGTTGACCAAAAAATGCACGGTAATCATGAGCTCTTATAGCAAAACAGTGTGTACTCTTTCATGATTCAGCTTCATCTTTAATTACATAATGGGCCACACTAGGTAATGTCAAAAGGTAAAACAGTACCTCAAGCTAACTACATAAATAGAAATTATTTTTTTTTCAGATTTTTTTTGAAGTTGGTCCAATTGAACTGTGTGTTAGTATAAAGCTTGCTGGTCACTGAAGCACATTTTATGCCCAATGCCATCAGCCTTTAAAGGGCTAAGAAATCCACTATGGTAGAGCTTGTGCACTCTACTGTAATGGCTGCCACAGTCATTCATGGTGCTTGCTGTAATGCCATTACTGTGTGCTCTGTTACCTCCTCAGTTTGTAATGAAAAGCTGCAACGGTTCTAGGAAGAGGGATACATGATTTATGCTTTTCTACAGAATCTACAGTTGCACAAGGAATTCAATCCCAGCTGTTTGTGCTACCCATTTTAGGGACTTAACAAGCAGTTGGACAAATAAACCTGTAGGCAGGAGTTGAACCAAACCAAACCTGTTTTAAAAATGTAAACTCTTCACATCTGGGTTATTTAAGAAGCTGCCAACTTCTTACTAATAATAAAATCCAAGTATTAACTCTTAAGGCCATGCTTACATCCTTAGTTTTTCAATGCTAGAGGGTTAAATAAACTTTTTTATATTAAGCCACCTAATTATCTAAGATAGATAAACTACTCAACAGTTCAGAAAGCTTTTCTGTGTAAGACTGATTGTGTGTGTGTCTGTGTGTGTCTGTGTGTGTCTGTGTGTGTCTGTGTGTGTCTGTGTGTGTCTGTGTGTGTCTGTGTGTGTGTTTTAAGAGTTCAGGGCCTGTGTGTTTATTCAAACCTAACAGAAATACTGGCTTTATTAAAAAGCAGTTGCTGAAACTACTGGGTAACACTGCAGTTTCCCCAACATTTAAAAATACTTTTAAAAAGTGAGTATGACCATTAACAAAATTCTATGGCCAAACAACTGCTGTGTTGCATTTGCGCTTCATACATTCACAGATGATACAGTTGTCAAATTCAGATCTGAACATTGAGGATAAATTGAAGATTATACTGCAGTACATGAATGTCTTTAATACTGCAAAATAAGCCAACTATGGCTTGTTTTGCACACTACTGAAGGAGTGTTGTTACAATCATACTTAGATTTCCATTAAGATATTGCTATAATGGAGAATTTTAAGCAGATTTTATTCTCAACTGTACCAGCAAAGTCACTGGTACTAGTATGTCAAAATGTTTTGCCTTTTGTTGGCTTATTTTTTTTCTAAGAACATAATAAACCTTGTAAGTCTATGGCATTAAAGATGTACAAAAACAAATGGAACCTACTCTGATATAGGACACTTAAATAAACAATCAGCTGATGTCAAATTTGGATTTGTTTCAATTATTTCAAATTTGAAGTTTTCTGTTAGAGGCAGCAGATCTTTGTGTGTTGGGTGCAGAACAAACTACGGCGATGGTTTGTTTCACTTATTTACCTTTTTTAAAAATGAATTATTCAAACAGGTCTTGCAGTTTCTAAATAGTAATAGCAAATGTATCTTTAATATGTAGCAGAAATGTGGAAAATAAATAAAAAGAAAAAAGCACATTTACAAAATTATTGAAAAACATTTATTATACTTATATTGAAATGTGTACATCTTATTAAAAAAACAAAAGCAAGTTGCTGGTGCCATAATTTAATTCCAATTTCAAGTGAGCTGGACAAACTATTGTACAACTTTCAATATTCTTTAAAATTAGATATTTGGATACTTTCCAATCAAGGATTTTTCCACTTTTATAAAAGATTTGGATTTGAATATGGTGCTGAGCTGAAAAGACACAATTGTCAGTTCAGTAAAATACTAGGACTAAACAATACCCAAAGATGAACAATTTATAAGCAGAAATGTTTAAGTACATAAAACTTTACTTTCAGTGCAGAAAAAGTGAAATAGGAAAGAAACTAGCTTTCATGAATTTAAATTTTCAAAATGCTACAGCTTTAAGAAGCTTTTCTGCTAAGCACTTGAGCCAGTTATGTAGGAGGGAATGAAAAATCAAAGTTGCTTTTTTACATGCTGTAGTAATTGTTTAGAATGCATACTTCAGCATAAAAAGCAAACTGTTCCCAAGCTTTTAAGCAAGAGATCAAGGTGGAAACTTTCAAAGGCACAAAATGGCAGATAGCAAACTGTCATTTAATACCTTTTCAAATATTCCCCTTTAAGTACCTAAAGAGTTGAAACTTTGTTAACATAGGAAATGCTGTGCCATGTTCTTACAAGAAATATCCAAAATACTGAAAAAGCACATTGCCTGTTTCAAAGAAAAGTAAGTATTTGGTCATATGGAAGAGGCACTGTAACAGGTTTACAGTATCGATCTGAGGGCAAAGAAAAGTCAACAGAAAAGGTAAGGTACTTGTCCATAATAGTGACTACAGCAAGGCATTTACCTGCTGGTAAGGAGCCTTAAATGGTGTATATTTAGTGTTTCTTAAGCAATTTACTTGATGTTGCTGAAAACTATGATGGCCCCTTGGTGCCAGTTGGTCAACTTCCCTCATTAGCATAATTCCATTAAGTCATAAAAACCCACGTCTCACTGCTAGTATTTTTAAACCCACAATTTTACAAGCAAAGAGTTAAATTGCAGCAGTGCTCCGCAGAGAATCTAGGAAACTAAAAATAAAGGATGCATAGGCAATTCTTTTCCAATAAATTTGTTAAAGCAAAACACAATTACTTGGTACCCCATAGGATTTATATTAATCCTTCTAATAAGGTACTATTGATAATGCAGTTTGCTGCATGCATATATTGCATCTGTCTAGGACTTCTTAAAAGCCCTATTCTGGCATTTACACTTCTTACATACACTCTTATACACAATTTACACAGGAAGCTGTTTTAACAGCTTTACTCTCAGAGACCTGACAACCTGATCACTATCAGCTTAACTACTCATCTTCACACAAATTAATATGTGCTCTGCTAACATCAAAAAATAAAATCAGCATAAGGTACAAGCAAGTAATAGACAAACTGGCACAGAAAGGTAAATGCCCCAAAATAAGTTTACATTCATCTCCAACTGGATACAGATAATAGAAAAGCAACAGTGCTCCGCTTCTAGAAACTGTATCTACTGGCCATATTTTGCCTTATTTCAGTAAAGGGCAAGCACCTTTGCTTACATTGTCTTCCATGCCTGTACATAAGCTGTCATGGCATTATACCTCTCATGAGGACACTTAGCTATGGCAGTGATAAGAAAGTTCACCTATCAAACAGCTCATTAGAAAGGTCATTTTGTGTTTTCAATATGAAACATCTTATACGGTGAAGTTAGATCCTAAGTTTTTGGATGATCTTCATAATCTTTAGGCAGGACTTCATTCTGCATTGAAATACCAGTCTAGCACATGTGACATCACTTCAAAATTATATGAAAACCTTCATTTTCAGCTGAAAAAGAAAAAAAGTGTCAGTCTTTCATAAATAGAACCATAAATATACTAGCTGATTCACCAAAATGTCAAAGAATGAACTTATTTGTTCTTTACTACAGAGACTGTGAAATAGTAACCTTGAAACATGAAATGTTAGTAAATTGCTATTCAGACTAAACTCTTGAAGAATTAACTTTTTAAAATCTCTCTGGTTTGCAGTTACTTCTTAACTCTTCCTGTTGCATATAAAAACCAGCTCATTTGACAGTTGCAGTTAATATCATAGAAGAAAGTCATCATCTGCAAACCCAATAAGTATCTTTAGTGTATCTGGTTTTAATCATCTATTTTGTGATGGTCAGCCTTAAACTAGAAAACCAATGGAAACAATATTAAATAAAATCCTGTGGATTTTACACTTAAGCTAGCAGCACCATCAAAAGGCTTAACAACTGGGACAAACAGGTAAATAAATACTAACTACATGAACAGATTTTATACTATATTGGTTTCGCATCAAGACACTGAAAAAGTGAAGTAGACTTAAAAAGTTTGTCTACAGCAAAAAAAAAAAAAAAAAATCTATTTTTAAAGTTTTTTCCTCATGCTGAAGCAAGCAAGTTATGATTAACAATTTATAATTGGATCTTCACAGTTGGGACAGTTTCTTTAATTAAAATGGGCAGAGAGTCAAACTTGTCCAGTGGTTATGGCAACTCCTCCCAACTTTTGTCACAGAAATAAATGGGATTTCTGCAAAAAACATGGTGTTCATCTTAACAACTAGTGTGAAAAGGGAGACTCACTCCCCATACTGAGGAAACCTGAACAACAATCTTTATGGATTAAGTTCAGATGAATCCCAGTTTAACTGCATATATGCAATTAAATGAGTCTACCTGTTTGACAGTACTGGAGGAGTTTATTCTATGAACATTCCAGTTTAAGTCTATTAATTTATGTTGAACAACAGATTGCTAAAAGTGAGCCTCTGTTAGGCAGAAGAGACATATTGTCATCTTCCATGAGCAAAAAGGCCAGGTCCATTCTACAGCAACAATGTACTAAAGATGATTGTTTACTAGCAATGAAAGTACAGAGAGTTACAGCTCAGTTCTGCCAACTATTAGGACTTGGTGAACATTTTGTTTCTGAACTTAAACCTGCTGACAGGTTTGGGGTTTTTATTTTTATTATTATTTTGAAAATTCACCACGCTCAATAACTGGAATAGCAAGCACTCATCAATGTTGAGTGACTGAATTTTAAATGAGGTTTGTTATCAAGTGCTACACTATTTCTGAGCTAAAAGTTTGGAGAAAACACTGAGGAAGTGCTACAGAGTGTGAAAGGCCTGGCTAAGAAAGGAGAGATGCATGAATACTTTCTGCCACTACTGTATGCAGGCCCCTTCTTGCGAGTCAGCCTTTACTGGCACTACCACAGCTCTTTGCCTGAAGAAGTTCTGCTAGAATAGTACTCTGCTTTAAGCAAGTCTCCCTGCTGGAATAAAAAAAAATATGTTTTTAACTATCATAAAAGACACCCTACCTTTTATTGTGGTGAATAAGAAACAACTCTCATCTTGAAAGTTTTGAACCATCTACAAAAAAAGAACAGTTTGAACCCTTCTGAGTATGACCAATACAAAAACAAAAAGTTACATCAGATATTAAACACAGCCTTTTATAAGTAACTGCATATTTTGGTTTTATTCAGCAAGTGTTCAAAGATGAACAATTATACACTAAAATAAATTAAAATACTACCAAAATAATCACTTGCTAAGATTCAGTTCACCCCATGTGACAACCAGTTGGGAGCCTATCACCATAGCCTATGTTTTTGGAACTCTAAAAAATGTGTAGCAGGTGTTTGAGTAATCCATGTTCAATGGTATTTAAACATTATTTAGATACTTCCTGCCTTTGGCATGTTCAATACATACTAACTAATTACTGCAGCATCTCAGAACTACTTAAGGAGGAAGGCCAGGTCTCTTTCACTTCTTATAGATTGAAATTATTAAGGTATGAGGAAGAGATTAAAGTGACATTTTAAAGGCTGCTTCTGCTCATTTTAATGCAAAGGAAAAAACAGTCTAAACATCAGAAGGCACTAGGCTGCATTATCAAACAGAAAGAAGAGTAACTAGAGAAGCTAGCATGAGAAAATCCTCCATTCCATTTAATTAATATAAGTACTTTTGTCAATAAAGTAAGATTCCCATTACCTGATCACTAACAAGAATGTGGATACCAGTGGGACCCTGTCTGTAAACCTGATTGATCTGATGCAGAGGAATATTAAATGCCAAAGCAAGCTTGCGCGTGACTTCTGAGGCTGCCATTTCTTCTAAGTAGATTGCATGATATACTACAAAAAAAGAAAAAAAAAAAACTTTAAATAGGCATTGTACTAATTTAGAACAAGTAACTATATGAAAAAATCTGCTTTTGTTTATATCCCTTGCTTTCAGAAATATTAAAAGCTGAAAAACCTTTACTTTACTCTGCCTCTGTTCTCATTAGTAAGTATAAATGGCCATGACTTTTCTTTCAAAGTAATCTGTAATAAGTACAACTCGCTGATACTGAAGGCAACTTCCGTATTTTTTCCAGTATCCTGCACAAAAAGATTTAGTCTTAAACTCTGAAACAGAACTAAATGGATCTTTAAAGAGTCATTTAAGGATGACTTTGGAAGTAGTTTTGGACTGTCTCAAAAGAAGCAGGTAATACTTTTTACCAGTAATACTATGCTGTTGCATTAAATGGGGATCCAAAAGTTTTTTTTTTCTTTTTGGTAAAGAAAGTCTTTTTCAACTCTCTCTGAATCATTTCCTCAAGCTGCAGAGAAGGGTAATATGGCACAGGAAACAAACAGAACAGTAACATTAAGTAGCTATTCATAATTTGATGTTGTATTTACAGTTGTACAGCTTTAATTAATGGTGCTAGAAGCCCTTAGCCATTCCATGCTTGGACGCTCTTCCGTCCCAAACTGCAAACTGAAAAAATCCAGAGGAAAAACCTAGGTATTCTGTCAGACAGCATCCTATTTACAGATTCAATATACAAGTACAATTACAGCATCAGCCTATAAGGATTTTAGGGATTTCTTGGTGGGGGGTTGGGGTGTTTCTTCCCTGAAAGCCAAGAGCAAGAGAATAATAAAGTCACTCCACTCTCTTAATTATAAGATTGATGTGAATTTGCAGTTAACCATTAAAGTTCCTATCTGTGTTGACACAACAGCTGCCTCCCAGGAAAATAATACTAAGATCATGAGCCAGTACACAGCTTGGCTGCTTTCCCTTGTCCAAACCATGCCATTTTTATTTCAGTTGCATAGACAAGGACAGTAGAACCTAACTGCAAATGGGTAAGAATGCAAGTCTTCAATTTGCAGCTAGCTTTTATGTTCGCCTATGTTCCTATAGTTAATATCTTGGCTGTACAACACAGCACAGCTAATTTGAGAGCTCCTTAATTAGTTCTCCACATAAATACAGTTAACTTTATCAATGGACTAAAAAAAAAAAAAAAATCTATGAATTAGTCTTCAGAGGTTTTAAGTTTCTGTTCATCCTTCACAGTGTTAAAACTATTATATCATCATCTCAACACTTGTTTGTTTGGACATTTATATTCTGAGGACAAATTCCTACAGTTTCTCTGTACACCAGAAACCCAATTCCAGTTCTTGGGGGGGGGGGACACATTACAGGCCTCTTCACTATTCTTTTTTTTCTTCTCATCCATCTTGTTTTATATGTGTTGAGACACAAAAAATAGTACGTTAGAAACCCCCAATATGCCATACCATATATTGCACCATTGCTGTTATCACCACTGCCTGCATCTTGTCTTTCCAGTTGTATGCTTCTTGATGGCTCCTGACAGACATAGATTGTTAAACGGGGTCTAACAGACCTGCAATTCAAATAAACCACACATTAAAGAAAAGCTTACTTTCCTGGGAAATAAGGAAACTGATATATCACAAATATGAATTTGTTATGGTAACAGTACACTTGAAATGTTTTCTTTCTCAGACCAAAAAAAAAACCCACACATATAATGATTCAATACAAGAAGCAGTGACTGGTCTCTCAGGTGCTAGCACACCTGATTTAAACAAAATTTCAATCAATTCTGAGTTCATCAAGACACTACTTATTGGAATCCTGAAACATAACGACTGGATGAAGAGCAACAACAAATCTTACAAAGGTCAATGGTAATAAATACCCATTTCAGTCAGAATCAGATATATCAGTTAAGATAATTAATAGCTGTAACCTCAAAGACCTCTGGTTGTTCTTATCTCACCTAAATGAGAAGTTTTGTTTCTTGGCAACAAATTCATCTGTCTCCAAGAAACTGGTAGTGCCCAACTGCCTTGCTGCCAGTCTCAGAACCTGTGAACTCATCAGTGCCTGTGTCTCTTCTGTGCTCTGCCCTGAAGGTGTACACAGAGTCTTCTTCTTGAGTGTACTCATGCCAGCACTTGTGACAGCTCACACAGGCATATGCCCATCCAGTTGCTGAACTGTGACTTCCCAGATCTCCTGTTCTAAGGATGGGGGATTCTAGTCTACAACAGAACAAAAACCGCTCAATTTCACACTCAAAGTTTTACCTGGATTTCAGTGCATTATATAGCCGAATTCCATCGGCTGGACCACAGATTTGTACCAGATCTTCTCTTGTCAGCTTTAATAAATCAGCACCTGGAAAAACACGTTAGGATTTAAAGTTTATTGTAGAACACCTAGACTTTTTAAACAGATTACAGATACTCATTTAAACCAAGCGTAACAAATTCAGCCATTATAAAAGTGGAATCCTGCAAACATGAACAAGCAGTTTAGAATAAAGGAATAGAACAGAATAGACAGTTTAGATTAGGCAGTAGCAAGCACTAAGAAAAATGCCTGATTTTCCCAAAGGCAGTTAGTTTCACTTGATGGTATTCACATTTTGGAAGAAACAGAAAATCCGCAAGACATGCAATTTTAGTAGATTCAGATGACTGTTCTATATCCAGAGGATGGCTTAAATGATTCAAAGTTTTAACTGACACCCACGTTAGTGTATTTTAGCAAAGATACACGATGGTTTATTCCAAGCAATGACTCTAAACTGAATCATGACAGGCATTCAACTAATATATTATACCCTGCATGTGCTTAAGTTATTACATTGCATTCCTTAGAAGATATTGTTGAAGGTTTGCATTAACTGACTCAAGGTTGTCAAACCAGCAGATCAGCAGCCTATGGGGTGGATCCAGCTTGTGAGATACTTCTGGACAGAAGTAAATTTTTTTTTTTTTTTTAAATGAACCTGGGAACAACTGTGTGATCTGTGAAAACAACTGCTCCCCAGGAAATTAACTTTAGAAAAAGAAGCTTCAATTAAATGATACTAAGTAGATCCAAAGATAAAATGGAAGGAAGTATGCTTCTTATAAGTGGCATAGATGTCAATAAACAACAGTTTGAAAAATCAGTTACTGTGATAGACAAGTGGAAGGACAGAAAAAAATTACATTATTTATGAAAATATTCCACAGAAGATCTAGGAAGTTATGGGTAAAAAGACAGCTAGAAAAAATGTATCATAACCGTTTAAGTACTGTATCAAAAAAATCTGAAGGAACATAATAAAACCTACACCTCTTGCTTCAAAAGAAATAGATTTGCAAGACAGTACTATATGCCTATGATTATAGAAAGATGATAAAGAACCGGTTAAAAAGTTTTCAAAGGGTCCTTGCAAGAAATTTCATACTAAAGTTTACTAGGAAGGCTGTTTTCTGCTAGGACGTACAAGTTTCATGAAATAGGCAGAAAACATTTAGGCAGCTGCAAATAGAAATAATCAGCTACAGAAAAGACAAAGCTTTAAGTCTTATGGATTTCAAGAATGCCACATCAGAGAACCCCTACTTCATAGGCGGACTGCAGTCCTTACAAGATCGAGCTGGAGGAGCATGATCTCAATCACTGACAATGGCCTGGCACGAAGGGACTTCTGAAAGACGTATGGGCTAAGCTAGGAGGCAGAGCACGATGGAGTCACTCATCACATTCTCTCCATCACGTACGACCACAAAGAACTGAGAAGGGATTGTGCTCGCTCAGCTGCATAAGGTGCCATCCCACCCTTCACAGAGTTATATGGAAGATTAAGGAAGCGAAGGGCAATATGTAGCTCCAGATACTGCATCTGTTGCCATTCTTACTTACATACCTATAGTGGAAACTACACTGATACACATTTAAGAAAGAGCAAGCAGACATTCTTTTGAAATGAAAAAAAAAAAAAAGACATAAATGTAAATTAAAAAAGAAAAATTTCCTGTTTTTTTGAAACATGTTCTTTCCTTAAAGCAGAATTCACTACAAAAAAGAATTTGCCATTTCTGTGACTTTGAAGACTATGCAGACCTTCAGAGTTTGGAAGGGATGAAAGCTTTCATCATGTTATAATTAAATGTAACTCTTAAGAAAAGATCTAACATGGGGAAGATACTAAATACTCTACAACTACCTACTGAGCAATTTCTTGCACTTTCTTCCAGATCACCACATACTGGCTGCCATTAGGAAACAGCATACCAAAGTAGATGGTCTGCTTCTCTGACTCAGCAAATTCATTCATTTTTATCAAGTGACTAATCAAGGTTAAAATAAGTTTGTGAGCCATCCTCAGGAAAAGAGAACTTAGCTCCACTTTTGGGTATCAGGGTCAATTTGCACAAAAGGCAACTAGAATAAAATATCTTCCAATGCAAACTGAACTTTTAATAAGCAAATTAGAAAGTTACCTTAAATATTGATTCTATAATGTTGTTTTTACAGAATAGTTTCCCGCACCAGACTTGCATGTTAACCCAAAGAAAAACTGTAAATAAAAAATTAAATTATGTATACCTGAGAAATTTGAAAAAAGCCTTGTATAGGTAGAGAACCTATGTTTGAGCAACCATTGCTGAGTTTCCTGGATTGTGGCTGAAGGGTGAAGTTGCTGTAAGAAACAAAGTTGAATATGATGATTTGGGTATTAAAAAAAAGAAAAAAGAAAAATCTCACTCAGTTAAGCACTTTTCCTCAATACACATTAATATCAAGGTAGGTATAAATCAAATGTACTGAAACAAATACAAGCCTTTGTGCAAATACAGCCATGATCAATACCAAAGAACAAACACTCACATCTCCAGACCCTTGAGAGGTTCCATCTCCTTGATGATTTGGGGAGGAAGAATTGCTACAGAGAGACAGAGAAAGAGAGAAACATAGTATTACTACAGTCCTATGAAGAAAATTACCCAAGCTTACTGAAAGATAATGTGAAATTCCCAAAACAATAAATGTCTCCGTTCAAAGACAAATACCACACAGGGAGAAACTTAGTAAAGTTAAACACTAAGAGAAACACTGTCAAACGTCGATACACAAGTAATCTGGTTCCTGCTCTTTATCAGTTGGAGAAACAGCTTTACCAGCACCCACAGGAGGACAGATATATGGCCAGTTATCTGTCTTGAAAACAAACGGTGACTGAGACAGAGGTAGTAAAATACAAGGCACACGAAAGAAAAGTATATAGGCCAGACAATAACCACTACAAATCATTCCTTGATCACCCAAGTTTAACTGCAGTAGTTTGTTTAATGCTTTGATGTAAAATATTTTTACCAATACAGTATCTGTTAAAAAGCTTCTGAAGATTATTCTTGGTTTTTTTTCTTACAAATTACATTAAAAGTGTAAATGAGGAGTGTTGAGATTGTACTTACTGGAAGAAGCCATATAGTTTGATATATGATAAGGACTACATTGGAATACTTAAAGGGTATATAGCATTTGCTGTACACCAGAAGACAAGAGGAAAAGTTTCCAACAGTTAACAGTGAGAAAGAAAAGTGGCATTTTGGGGCAAAAGAAGTTATTATATAATTGAATCACTTGATGCAAGGGTCAAACTCTAACATAAATACGCAAGTCAAAACATTAATCTAGCTCTCATTCCCCAACAGAAGTAGAGAACAGTTGCAAGCCTTTAGATTTACTTTTAAAGTACTTTTGAATAAGCTGGATTTTTAAATGTTATCTTAAATTGTGCTACAGAAAAGAAACTTACCTGTCTGGGACACTGTAGGTACTATGTTGAGCAGAGGTAAAAGTTGGAGCAGGAGTAGGACTGTTGTTTACGAAAGTTGTAGGAGTATCAGGCCATGGTGAGCACTGAAGATAAAAAATTAAAACTGTAAGTTCCCCTTAACAATATATTTTTTGTTGTATAGTTCTTTTGCTTAAACCCAGGTTTTTTTCCACATAGAATTTTGATTTGTGATTCCAAATCAAGATTCCCTCCATCCCACACGTTGCATGCAGGTACTCTAGGTAAAATCAATTTTGTTTTCATCTTGTTCCTTCAAAAAAATTCCTATCCTTATTGTCTTCTGTTAATACAATGAAGGTGGAAGTGATGAAACTTATGGAAGACCTGTATAGATTACTCAATTAAAAAAAAGCCATCTGCTGAAAAACTTCCTTCATCCTTACATGAAGAGGCTGTTTAAACCACAGGTATCATGACTTGACAACAGGTCTTCAGCAACAGTAAGTTAAAACTGTGAAGGTAGATTTCAAATTGCTGACAAATGTAATATATCTGTCCTGGCAGGAATTGTATTAAAATACAAACAGACTTTTCAGTAGAAATTTTGTGGCTTTATCATTTACTGCAGGACTAAAATGATGTTACACGTACTGCTTTCTCTAAGCTGCTTGCTAAACTAGAATTTTTATGCACAAATTTAAGTCCTCACAAGTATATGATGAGCCAGCTGTCTAATTTGGTCAAAGTCTTTTTTGTATTTTTTAAAAATTGATCACGCTAAAAGCCCTTCAGAATGAAACTAACTTTTAGTATTTCTAATACTACTGCAAATATTTTAAGCCTTAAAGAAAAAAACCCACCAAAATCAGATTTTGTTATGTTCAAAGACAAATGAACAGGAAGAACCTTTGCCCCAGGTTCTGTTTAAATAAGTATTTTTGCTAATCGCTGCATATACACTCCTCTCAATTATGTAGGCAAAGCCACTTAGACTACAGACAGTGCCATTCACACAAAGCTGCATCTTCCGTGACCTCCCAGTGTTATCTGCTGTTCCTCTTATTCTGTATATTTCCACCTGATGCTTCTCAAGTCAATACCTCAAACATTTTATATTGCAACAGAGAACACAAATAGGTCTTCATTCCCTATTTATGTGATCTAAAACCATAGTTTTAAAATAAAAGTTCAACATCATAATGCTAGCTTTGTTCTCCTGGAACATTTTAAAAGTGAAATTAATTTTCTTTAATTTTCTGAGATTCTCCCCATAAACGTTAATGAAGAATGTTTATCTGGAGATACAGATGCAAGTTGCTGCACCTTCAGCTCTTATTCCATTAAAGCATTCTGTTCAATGTATATTTAAATTGACAGGCAGGGAAGAATGTATTGATATCAAAAAGCCATTCCCAAGGCACATACTGCAGTTAATGTTTCTATCCTCCAGACCAAGCTAAAGTTCTTGACAACAGAACTCTGGAGCTTAAAAACAGGAAAGGGCATATTTGAAATACTTGAGGAAAAAAAAACAAACCAAAACAAAAAAGTCCCATCCCAAAGCCAGTAGCCTTTTTTCTCCCGCAAACACACTTCCTATCTTGTCTGCTCTTCCAGAAAAAACTGTTACTATCAGTTAGTTTAAAAAAACAAAAAACAAAAAACATTTTCTATCTCTCAGAGTTTTTGTGCTGCTTTCACTCCTGTTAGTATCCTCATATGGTACTATATAAATTTAAATGAATCTCTATTCCTTATAATATGAAGTAATAAAATTAGAGGTGAATATGGCAACCTGTTCATTGGCTCAATTCTTTCTTCTTCTATTTAATAGAGTCTGGAGGGGGGGGGAAAAAAAGTGTTTCTTAGCACCAAGATACTTAATTCTGAAAGCTCTGAGGAACAGAAAAAGCCTAAATTCAGAAAAAGGATCAGAATAACTGCTACAGAATATATTCTGCAAGGATCCCCTAGCAATTAACCTGATCTACTTGCGCTTTCAGAATCACCCACATGCACGACTATCCCACACTTTGTAAAGCAATCAGGCTCTGAAAAAGGATTAAACAAATTCCTGGGCAACAAATCCATTAATAGACACTAGAGAGACTAAGCAGGGATGTGCCTTCTAACATCCCTGCGTGACAGTTTGAGGTGCTGGGGGAATACAAGGTAACTGGACTGCAGAAAGCAGCAAGACTTGCATGCTCTCCCTAAATGACATCCGCCGTTTTCACTGCCAGAGACAGAGCACTGCACTGTACAGATCTTTAGTCTGATCCAGCAGGATATTTCCTACGTTCTTAAGCCCAAATCGAGTTAACCAGGGACGCTGAACAAGCTAATGAAATTAACACAGAAGTCCCAGGCCATTAGTCAAACTGGAGAGAACAGTATCATTGTGTTGCAGAGAATCATCCAACTGTGCAAAGAGCCATCAGAGAACAGAAAAAAGATTGGAATATGTTTGCCTATAAAGAAGTATGAATATATACTGGTGAATTTGCAAACCGGTTATTTCTGAGCTCTCAAGAGTAAACTCCCTCCATTACTAATACACTGATGCAATACTACCGATATGACAGGGCTCCAGAAATTATGCCTTAATTTCTGAACACTGTTTAATTCTGAAAAGGAGACAGTTATTTTATTTTTAGACTTTTTGTGTTCATATGTATGGGATACAAAGGAAGTTATAAAGTGTTGACCACTGGTTTTGCTGAGTTAAAAAGGAAGGTAGGAAATCTTTCTTTGAAATATGATTTTTCAGACTCCATGATAGGTAGCATTCAAACTCGGAATGCTCCTAACCTTTCAAGACTTCCAAAATACTCAGCTCTGCCCAGATTCATGCTTTACAAGACAGTAATGTTAAATTTTGCTGAAGAACTCGGCACTATACTCAAATATGAAATCAAGATTAAAAAAAAAGGAAAAAAGCCAGGTTGTTCTCCAAAATATGTTCATCATACTTTGGCACACAGCATCATCTTCATAGTTAGAGAACAGGTCAGCAATTTGATTACACATAACACAGAGCTTTGTCAAGAAACCGAGAAAATACAGAGTTCTTGCCCCAAGGAACTTCAGTCCTACTTGGCCAAAGCAAAAAGCTTCTGCTCAGACTTAATTATTCTGAACGCACTTCCATCTGTGTCATACAATCAGCTCTAGCTGCAAAAAAATGCCAATTTAACCAAGTTTAATCAAATTCCACTTTACATATTCTGGCTCATGACACAGAAGACGTAAATGGCAAGACTAACATACCAACCAACCAAGTACTGAATACAAAAAAGGTGCAAAGAGCCCACTATCACAGTACAAATTCATCTGCTTTTGCAGAGAAGGAATTTTTTTTTTTGTTCCCTTAGAAAAGTTCTAGTTTCTGTATATCTGAAAGAGACTAAAAAAGGGTGCTGCTTTCATAAAACTGCCCCTGGAAGAAGGTCATCTGTATGTCCTAGCCTATTATCCCTATTAAAAAGTCAAACCTCTATACCACAAGACACTATTAACGTGTAGTTTAACTGCATCTGTCTGTAAGGAAAATACTGAGATAAACACTGAAGAAAGTTTTGAGGAATGCACAAAATTTTGAAACATCAGGTGAAGGAATAATGGAAAAGCTTTTTAGATGGCATCCATATCAAAATGAATGAGAAGGAAGAGACAGAACACCGATTGGGTGAGGGTAATTTAAAAAAAATCCTGATTTTTAGGAAAGGATAGGAGAAGAACAGAATGACCTTTGAGAAAGCAAGCTTCAACAAACTCCTTCAATTATGTTAGAATCCCATAGGAATTAAATTGGAAAGAAAAGATTATAGATTCAACTTTTCCTGAAGGAACCAGTGTAAGGGACCAATTTGTCCAAATCAGACCGTAGGGGAGCTGGAAGAAATCATACAGAAAAAAGAAATGTTAGCGATATCTAGCAACCAGGATAGCAAAAGCTTATAGGACAAAATAAAAAAGCCAACATACAAAATGAGATACAACAGGCAAGGAACAAAAAAGACAGCACAGGTTAGGTGTAGGAGGAAGATAATACCCAACTTGAAAAAAAGGAAGTGGACTATAGATTGGCTCAACCTAAATTTCAGGAATTCCTGAAAAGATAACAAAAAAAATTTCTGAACATCTAGGAAGCAGCATATGCTGAACTAACAGCTGAACTAACTAAAAAACAAGCAAGCTTGTTTTTCTTCTGTAATGGAGCCACAGTCCCTATACCATGTGTAGTGTAAGATTCTTCATATATAAAGACATAATATGTAAGAGTGTTGATTCGCATACATCAACTAGGGAAACATGACTTCAGTTTCTGTGTCCAAGCCCCTCTCTGATGGCAGGCTGAACTGCACATACGTCCCTTTGATCTGTACATACGAGGTAAGTCTGAGACATCCAAACCTTCTGATTTACTGGATGGGAAGATGGATCTCCAAAGACAGAACTGCTCTAAGTAGAAACATTCATCCAGTCTGCAGTGCATTCCCTGTCTATCTACAGGGCCCCCAAGAAAAAGCATACCTGAGAAGAGCAGAAGCCTGATGAATTGGCCTTCAAGCTGTAGGGTAAGCATTCCTTGTCTAGATCACACAACTGTGAGTTGAGTATACACCTTGCTTAAAAACAGTACTTAATCAGTTTATAAAGATTACCAAGGTTTCACTATGAATACAGCAAAAGTAGTGTTTCATGGAATCTTTCATGGGCCTGGTGCTTTTTAATATTTTTGCTAATGACAAAACTCATCATTGTGTTGGAACAGACCATGTGTTAAATCTAATGATACCAAATTAGCAAGACTGGGAGCATTTCAAAATACAAGATTAAAATTCAAAATGATCGACAAACTGAATAATCTGAAGACAGGATTTTATTAAGGCCAAGTGCAAAACAGTCAACTGCACAATTAGAGAATGGGAAAGAGGTAGGTAGCTGTTATTTCAAAATAATTTGTGGGACCTAGTTCATCCCAATTCAAATGCATGTCAATAGTATGGCAATGTTACAGAAGAAGCAAGCAATCTTGACATATAGACAGCATGATGACAGTCATGCCTAGTAATCCTTCCAGTTCGCTTGGAGATGGTAAAGCACCAGCTGGTGTACTGTGCCCAGTTTTAAGTACCGCATATTAAGAAGGACATGGGCCACTACAGAGAATTCAGAGGAGAAAGACCAAGCATGATCAGATGCATGATCAGAAAACATTATCTGTACAAAGACAAAGCTCAGACAATCAGGATGCCCAAAACTACGAGAAGCAAAGCCTTAAGGAAGAGAAGAATATTTTGTAAGAAGCAAGCAGTGGAGAAATAACCCTCCTTTTTATCCTTTGAGATAGGCATTAGAAGTCTGCTGCTACCTGTCACCACTCCGTTTTTGTTCACTACAGCTAAAGTAATGCTTTTATTCAGAGAAGTTTAGTATTTCAAGAGATTTCTACAGAGGTTGTTGAGTCTCCATTTTTGGAAGATTTTATGAACAGGTTAGACAAATTTCAGGTATCATTTAGCTACAGTTTGTCATATTCTGGATAAGGGATTTATTACATCTTTATAAAAGTATCCTTTTCTGTTATTTGTCTTATAAGCTATAATCATTCTCTTTAGTACAAGTAACAACAGAAAGGAAGAGGTAGGGGGAAGGGGTAAAAATCCTTCCAGCAACCACTTCCAAGCATTTCTTCAAATATTAGAAAGGTGATGCTATATAAGTGATAAAATCCTCTTTTTTCCTGTGTGTATTTTCCCATAGTGCCATCTGGTACAGAAATAAAAGATATAAAAGGTATATCTTAAAAAAACAAACAAAAACAAACAAAAAAACACCACACACCAAGAAGAGTAAACAGTAAATTCAGATAGCCCAGTGCTTACTTTCACGGAGGAAAAGAAACTCCTCCTCAGAAGAATCCATCTTACTTAACACTGCTTGTTTCCCTCTCACCCCCTCCCTCCATTATGTGCTTAATAAACAAAGAAAGGGCAGATACTTAAGAATTTTATATCCTAAACCCTACACATCACTTTAATAGATCACAAATGCAAAAGAAACTATGTCTGAGGGACAAGAGTAAGGCAGTCATTGCCTAAGTGCTGCTGTTAAAGAACTGTAAAAACAATATGCCTGTTCAAATAACAAAATCAAATAATTATCTTCCACAATCAGACTATTAATATACATTTCAACAGGCCAAGTGGAATATGCAGGATTATTTCTTCTCTTAAAAATGCTAAGGTCTTGATATTCACCTTAAACAGCATTTTGGCAATCTAAAATGCTAACCCTTGAGAGGAAAAGTGCATATGGTATCAGTTATATCCATTTAAGAGGATACACACAGTTAGCATCCCTAGGCTGTAAAGATGTGGTGAATGTTCTGAACTGTATTAAAGCTGCCTGGAGCACAGTACATACATAGATGGCTAAACAAACAGCAATAGCTACTATTGCAACAGTACATGGAATTCTAAAAGTACTGATGTACGTGGAAAGTTACGTTGAATGTAGGTAGAAATATGGGACGAAACACTTCTACCAAATGTTGCTGTTCTTATTTCCACTAATTACATACAAAAAGGAAAGCAAAAAGCTATTTCATTTAAAGTTGCATAAACTGAAAGCTCTTGACCTTGAGAAGTTACACAGTCCCTCTGCAACAATTTATCTTACGTGTTAGATTTAGGAAGCATTCCTTTGCTAAACACAAACATGGAGTAATTGGCATACATAAACATGAATAAAATTAAACCACAACAATCAAAATATTTTTACTTTATATAATGGAAGTTTCTCCTATATCTAACACTGCACAAGATATCTTGCACAATGAAAAGGTAAGCAGAAGTCCCTTACACTGCCTCGCTTTGCCAGAGAATCACCGTAGTCTGCTGGCAAAGTCCGCTTGCTGGACTTTTTCTGCTCATGTTCAACTGCATCTTCAATTATAGGCTCAAGCCTCATCTGGACAAACACCAAAGATTTGGATCAATTTCTTTTCATTACACAGTGAGGAAAGATCTAAAAGCCTTTTAAAAAACTGAAATCTTTAGAAAACTGTATAGAACTCACTGATGTTTAAATAAAAGGAAAATGTAAAAACCTACTGAGGCTATGGCCTTAAATTCAGTATCTCCAAAAAATACAGTTTGGAGCTTAAATTTGGCAGATAATTCTAGATCCCCCCCTCTTTTATTTTTTTTGCTGCAAGGTTTTTAGATCTGTATCATAAGACTTGCTCTAGGGTTCAGTACAGTCAGTCAAATAGTGTTCAGCCTTAGTGTGTTTTAATACAAGCATCTATCAAGTATCTAAATGAAGTTTACTAACCAGAATCTTAAAATGTAATGTTGTTTTTATTGGACATATTTGTCAAATAAAAAGCCTACCTTTGTATAGAACTCTAATTCTCCCCCAACCCTTCCAAAACGGTAGTTAAAATAATATGTTGTATCTATGTATTTTTTCTTCAGTAAATAGATGCAATACTATTTTGTTACCTCTGTGAGAATTGTGGTGTCATATGAAGGCTGATACTTTTCTTTTTCATGTGCAGTTCGCTTTTCCATCTTTTCTCTGTCCGTTTTCTGTTTCCTGTCTGCTCCTTTTGGCTAAAAATGAACAGGTACATGAACAAAACAGCAGGTAGAAAATAACTTTATAATTGAAATCTAATCTCAGAAGTTAAGCAGTAGTATAAAGATGACTCCCATCTTTATGAGAGATTTTTAGAGATTTATTAAGGATCTTTTTCCTACTGTTACCTTAAAAACTTTGATTTGACAACTGGCTGAATGCAGGTGATCTGTATATTCTCCATTTTCAGTCTGCTTAAAAGTGTCAACCTGAATCCGAAAAGGAACTCCTTTCTCTCCTCCATGTTTACGGGGGGTAAATTCAGTGCTGATACAATGTACCTAAAAAACAACAACAACAAAACACTCTCAAAAGCATTCTAGACATATACTTAAGTAGGTGTTGCTAAGATCACCTACATTTTCTAAAGAGAAGTAAAGAATCATCCAGCTTATCCAAGGACAAAGCTGCCTAACAAATGAATGCTTCATTTTTTTTCTGTCCACATGTAAAAGAAACCCAAAACAAATATAGTGTCTCCAAAAACCTGAAGTCATTGTAGATTCTTCTTAAGTGAGAACCTGCTCTGAAGGCTCTCCTACTGGGTCGTAGGGTAAATACATGTGGATGACAACAGTATCTATCAGGAAAATAGTAAAAACTTTTTCAAGATACTATTGTCCAATATAGCTAGAATAAATTTCAGAGTTACTTGTAATAAATACTACCAAAATAATGTAAGGTCACTGACTGGAAGAGTTAACTTCCGGTAAAGTGGGGTATTTTCCAATATGTTTTTAATGCCCAGCTTCCTATAAAAGTCAGCGGACATTAGTATTTAATTGCCTTAAGTGCTTTCAAAACTACATTAGCCTGAGGACTTTGGGTTTATAAGCTAGAAATACCCCTAGAAGATACCTAATGGAAAAAGAGTGCAACAGAGAATTGTAATGAATCTCACTGGACAGTGCTCCCAGCTATTGCTTGCTTCTGGAATATGAGGCAAGCTATGCACCACAGACAACAGCATATTTCACGCTCCCAATGACAACAGTATTATCTTTTTATTTTCTATGGCTATGAGCAACAGCAGAGAACCACAGGCTGGGATTTGAAGCTTTAAGTGTAATTAATGCTGCTATGCTGTGTTCTCTAGCCTTTAGAATAGGTGAATCACGCTTCCATTTTCAGTCAGTCTGTTATCACTTCCTCTAAGTGCATTTAAAAAAATATTCAATGGCTCATCTCACACTTCTTCAAGGAAGCCTATATTTCAATAACTGTGTAATTCTAAGTAGAAAAATGTCTTCTTTTGCACCAGATCTAAGTCAATTTACTGACAACCTGGAAGGTAACCTATTTTGGCAGCCCAAGTAAGAAACACTGCTACCTCATAATAAAGACAAAAGATCTGAGTAAAAATAAACAAAAAATTCCAATGCAAAACGGAGCACTCTATCTAGATAGTTTCCAAAAAAAACATGTTCAATTGTCCTGAACACCAAAAAAATGCTACTACAGACAAACGTACTGATAAAATAAGAATCTTCTTTGAAAATTTGATTTAAAAACTCTATTTTTAGCACACTAAGTTCCATTTTGCATACTCAAGCCAAGCCGCTGCTGAAACACCTCTAGGAGAGTGGGTCTAGTGAAATAATGGAACAGCAACAGTTATTTGGAGGAATAAATTAATTCTAATTCTCGCTATGAGTAAATATTTTAATCACTACAGCTCTTTTCAAAGAGCATTTTAAAAACTTTTTATTTAGATTGTTTTTAAAAGCTGCCTTTATAAACTCGAATCAAGGTGAAAAAGCAAACTAGGAATCCTTACAGAAATAATAGTTGTTATAGTTCTGTATTTCTTACAGTGCTGGTATTTAAAGGCTATCTCACAAATAAGAGACTGAGAATCTTTATAGTGCAAATGTACCACTGTTCATGACCTGAAAGACACCAAACACATAGACACCCAGTCAAGTAAAGTTTCAAACCTGAATAAAAGCAGATGTACATTTTGTTGGATCCCACAAAAATTCAACTGCATTGAGCTGGCTTGGATTTGTCTTGATATCAATGACTCCAACAGACATTGGAATATCTACACAAAAATAAGAAGTACGTATTTTAAAATAAGCATATTCCAAGAAAACGCAAGAAATTTAAGGTTACCATCAGCAATCACAGGTAAGTGGAGAAAAGCTGGGCTTTGGTGGCTTGACCTAATAATAAGCAAGATAAAACCCATACAACAGTTTCTTAGGACTAATCTGAAGTGAACTCAGCATACGAAGTGTTCTGATTTTTTTTTCTTATCTCCCCCCTGTTTACATACACAAAAATGATAGAGTTATGCAAAATAAAGAAACCGTGTCAGTGTGATTTCCACAGTCTTGTAGATTGTGGAATGTTACTTTGTGTTCTCCTAATTACTATAACATTTAGTAATCAAAATTAAAACGAATACTAAATGAATATAGCCAGCACAACGCTATCTTATTTCTGCAGTGCCTACTAAAGGTTTTACAGGGATCTGAAAATGGTAAGGACATTTATAACCAAAATATCCACTATGACAAAGTGGCACATCGAAACTGGGTTGTAGTTTTGTCATCAGCCCTAGCATAAACATGACCATAACCTATTTAAACTTGGAATCTGAATTTTATATAATGCCCAACAGATACAAACAATTATACCTAAGTCAAGAAGCCTGTCCCCAGGGCGGTTCCACTTCCAACCTTCTAGTTGCTGGTGCTCTGTGTATTGCAACCTTCTGTCATGGAACACAACTCTTATAATACTCTAACAAAGAAGGAAACAAGCAACAGATGAGCCAGGAAGTTACTACATGCTAGGAAACAGCCTGATGACAAAGCACTAAAACATTCCAAAATAGCCATATTGCTGATAAAAAAAACATATTTACAGCAAAAAGCTTGGCAACCATCAGTATTCCAAAACATTCTAAAACACAGAAATAGAACTGAACAGCAGGAGATGTTTGAAAACATGGTAAAAATGCAAAAGGAAATTACGTCTCATTGAATATTCTAAAGGTCATTATAAATTACTTGCAGCGAACAGATTAAGACTGACAGCACAGTATCAAGACTGTGTAGGCAAAAAAGACTTGTTTTAGGAAACAAAAGACTTCATTTATTCAGAAAGGCAGTGAATATAGTTTGACTTCCTCCCTCCCCCCATCAGAAATTTTGTGAATTATTGTAAACTGTTTTAAGGAATAAAATCAATAGAAAGTTCCTTCCTAGTAAACATATTTACAGTAAATCTATGATTTCAATTAATAGTAAGAAGTAATAAAAATATCTTGCAAAATATCCCAACTATTCTAGCTGAAATATTCATCTAAAATACAAGGACACCATTAACTTTTCAGCTAGCAGCAATTATCCAACAATACTCATGTTTGTGACCAGCTCTGCTAAAACTGTGCTCTTAGAGTTGTAAGAAAGAAATGTTTTTATCCTGCTACATGAATGCACATACAAAGCAAAGAAAATTATTATGCAGAGGAAAAAATATACATGAATTGCTAGTGAATGAACAAAATGTAGACAAAAATTTTAAAGTCCTTATTTCTTCTCATTAGCCTACAGTATTACTTGTAATAACAATGATTAAAAAAAAATTCAGAACTTTTAAATGAAATGCCTCTTCAAGATGGATTACGTTTCCTCGGTTTTATTTCTAAGAGCTTTTAAAGTGCGTGTGCTCATACACCCACCCTTTGCCTTTTTCACTACAAACTGTTTAGCATGTTTGGAACTCGAAATATCTGCAGCCACTTCCAACAACAAGGAATAACTTGTTTCTTAAAGTACTGGGATTACAGTATTTAACAGTCTGAAATGGAAAGTTTCTTGATGCTACACTACAATACCCCGCTACACTAAGATTTAGGTTTTTATAACTTTTACATTGTTTTGTCCTCATCTGCCTAATAGCTGGCTCATCACTGATATATGACCCAATAAAAATACAGCAAAGATTCCTCAGAGCTGTAAGGGAATAGTATGTAACAGGGCAAAATAACAACGTTTACCATGACAGCAAGTCAGCAGGCCAGGTAATAAAGTTTTAATTGCAGAGCTCACAAATCGCAGTTTTACACGTGTTTAACATTTCCTGAAATTATCTCTGAACATGCATCCAACAGATAAATAAAAGTAAGACACAGGACTATACCAGCCAGCCACATTACATAACTGATATAGCCAAAAGTTGTCACGTAAAGTCTCAGTCTCCCACAGGCACAACATTCTGATGTATTTTTAGTACGACTGTAAAAGTAACTTTAATTGAATTTTTTTTTCCTTCTTCATCAATACAAAATATGAGTAGGATTTTTCTGAAAATTTGATAAAATTCTCAGATATTTAAGAGAAAAATCCATTTTTTCCCTCCATCAGCAAGTCTTTTAATAATTTCTCTGCTGAAGTGGATGTTTTTCAGTATGCCTCATTCTTACACTGAGTGCAGTACCTCAGGTCCACAGAAGCCCCTGCTAACATTAAACCATAAGGAGATGAATCTGCAATTAGGAACAGGAGATCAGCTATGGAACAAACTGTTCGATTAGCAGCAGAATTGGAGAGGTCTGTTTTCCTACGGACGTGTCTTCTATGTGCCAATATTCCACTGCTGCAAAAACTACAGGTTGTCTCCATGTGTCTTCCATGATGCCTGTTAAAAACATGCTCACAATACCTCCACTTCTTTCTAAATTAACCTCTAGCTTCCTTCCACATCTCCTAATCCCTTGGAAAAGGGAAAACAAAATGGCTCAGAAGAGGCTGGACACAAGTCTTTAGAAAACGAGATATATTAAGCTGTGCATGAAATAATTCTTTCATACACACATACAAGAGAGTACTCTCTTCAGTATTCATATTCGGATGCATCCATATTTTAATATATCACTGATCAACAGCCATTCTGAACAAGTATCTAATGACAGCAGAAAAAAAAAGTATAGTCGCTGGATTTGAGATATCTCACCTAACTTTAGATATCTAAACTTGAGGTCAAGGCTTTTACCACAACCTTACTGAGCAGAAAGAAATGGGCACATTTAGGGGAGATTCATCTCATCTAAAAATCAATCAGACTGTAGACCTCATAAATGGTACATGAAGTGATTATCTCACCTTTAGTTATCTAAAGTTACATGAAATGAACCCATTCATAAATGGGGACATGCATACATGTACATTCTTTTAATTGGTAGTAAACCTGAAATAAAACAACAAAACTAAGCATTAGGTCCACTGTGCCCATTTTCTTTATTGGTCAGATCAGCTAGCCACTTTTTCCCACCCATCTCCATGAATTAGAGTACAACAAAATGTTAAAAAAAATACTGTTTTCATATGCAACTGGTAGAGGTTTGTTAGTAACACTATCTAAAGAACTCCAGTTCACCTTCACCAGTTTTCCATTGATCTCTGGTATGTCTCCAGCTTTCCGGTTATCTAGCATCCGTATTTCATAGGACTGACCTTTGAAGAGAAAAGAGGTTGTTTCAACAGAACAGTTAAAGCACAAAGCCGTCTTGTGTTCAACCAACCCAAATCAGCTTTTGGATTATATCCAACACACAAAGATATCAGTACCTGAAACTTCTGGTTAAGAGATTTTTACAACAACATTCATTTCACAGCACAAGAATCAGTGCAATATTGAAGCAAAACTTTTTGGCCCCTTTAAAACTATAGATCTTCCAAAGTTAAGTATTCCATTTTACATGCAGTGTAACCACTTGTTTCTATAGCTATTTATTTCTGAAAAAATATCACCTTAAAAGTTGAGTTCCTTTATTTTTGAAACTGATGAAAGGCAACATACAAAGAACCAGAGACAGGTCCCATGAAGCAATGCTGACTGCAAAAAATGAGTTTTTATACTATTCACACAAACAACTCACACTACTCTCCCATGTTTAATTTTGCTCAAGTATCTGCTGGCTTTGTATGATTTTTAGGCTATGATTTCAGAAATAAGACTTTAAGAAAGCTAGTTACCAGTTTTTTTAAATAGGCAGTAGTAAACTTGTTTTTCCAGTGAATTTGATTAACTGTTTTGTTTCTATAGAGAGAAAGCTAGATAAATTATTTGAACTACAGGATTTTTTTTCTCCTAGGTTGAGCAGCACATATTCATTGGTAAAACAATCTTTCCTTCATTAAGATACAGGACAAAATATATTTCAAGATGTTCACCAAGACTGACTGCAGTGAATTCGTTACCTTCTATATTACCTTCCAAGCTTTCTTTCCTTTCTAGTATTTCCTACATTGTAAAGACACTTACTGGCTTGCCTTAGCAGGTAAAGGTCCAATTGTCTTATCCCTGTACGGCACGCTGAACAAACACGACAAAAATTATTTCCTCATCAACTCCTCCTTTCATTGCTCCATAGACTGACGTTACCTCCAACTATGGAGATTTTTTTTTTAATCATGTAGCATAAAATGCTATAATGCAATCAGTAAATTTATGTATATGTATGTATATAAGTTACGCATATACAAACCTTCTTTACTCCAGCAGGATTTGAACATTGATATATAAAAATCAAAGGTACCCAGAGCAGCTGAGCAGAACACACACAGCTCTGAAGCAGCTGATCATTTCTCCTTATATTTAACAGGACAGAACATTTTGTCCTGTTAGTTTTGTTCAATTACCAGCATTATTCTACTCACGTGGAGACATAATATATGTAAGTCCATATCATGAAGATTTTTTTAAACTCTAGCCTTAATAATAAAACTTTTGCAAATATTTCTCTCTGTTCCCTTTTACTGTTATTTTGAAAGGGGAAAAAAAGAAAAAAACCCTCTCTTGATTATTTGCTCAATAAGTGTTATTAACCTTTTATAGGTACCAAATGGTATTAAGAACGAGGATTTGATGAAGATAAAAATCAAGACTACCAGACTCCGAAAAAGTACGAAAACAGCCTGGAGAGCTACCTTCTGCTCTCTAATTTTGAACATGTACCTGCTCAGAAAACATGAAAAGCACTACAGCGCTGGTTTTAATCATCTCTATACTGAGTGCTGTACGTGTACTACTTGCTCTACCCTTTACTTGGATTTCCCACTGTTTAAGACTCAGTTGTAGTATCCCTTTTGCCTTCACAGAACCACTGGCCAAGCTGCGCTAACAAACCTAAAAATGTTTACCCATTAGAAGCAATTTTCTTGCATACGACTTCTGTTATCTGAGGACATGCATCCAGATGAACAGCAGCCAGCTTAAAACACTGTCCTACAACTGATAAACCATCTTAATGGGCTCATTTAACAGATCTTAAACATGCTAAGAACCCTGCAAATCCCTGAACAACCAGCCATCACCGCTTCAAGATTTCATCTACTCAAACGAGCCTCAACTGAAAACCTAATCACTTTAAATATTAGAAATATGAGCTGTGCCAATTAAAATACTTACTGACAGAGGGGGTGAAGTCAGGGCTTACCTAAGCATTCCCCTAGAAGATGTCATAGCTCAACAGACTTAGGGCAAACATGCCCTTTGCAGAAATCTGGTATTCCTAATCGAGTACACTAAAGCGACTGCTGACGAAAATAAACAGGATATCAGCTCTCTGTGGTGCTCCCTACTCACAATCCTCTTGAAATGATTTAAGACAAGACTGATACTAGGGCTGCACTATAACTCAGAAAACTGAAGTAACCAGGATTAAAATTAGGCCTTTTTTTAGAGGACTTAATCCAACTCATTACACAAATATCTCCATCAGCACAACTCTTAGTTATGAACTGCAACACAAGTGACCAGAACAGGAACTATTTCTATCTCTATTTTAAACCAGCTTTAGTACCAAAGATGTTATATCACAAAATTATGCGAATATATATAGGGTTTGTACTAACAGCTAATAGAGAAACCATTAGGAAAATGCCTTAATCTAGGCAGCAAATGTACTATCTTTCTGTTTCAAGTACTAAAACAAAAGGGAAGTTGTCTGACTGTTTTCACATCCATTTGGAGAAAGGGTATACCAATACATTATTTTCAGCATCAGGAAAAGTTACCTAATATACTGAAAAAGAGCAAAATAATTTTGCAAAATAAATCTGATAATATCAATAAATATAAAAGAGATTTCCAAGGCCAGATGAAACAATTACAATCATTTCATACAGTGCTACTCAAATAGCAAGCTCTCCTCAGAATCCAGATAACAAGAACATTTTTCCTTGAGTTTGCAAATTTGTGCTGGTTCCCCAGCATGCTTAGCAAAACTTCAAGCTTTGTGCTTGGCTGGGGAGGCTGGATCCTGACACATTAGAAAACAAAGTATATTTCTGCAGAGTTTAAAGTTTTGAAGACAGTGAAAAGCATCTTGCTGGGTAAGCATTCTGCTGGAGTTGTACTTCTCCTCCCGCCTAGAGCACACAGCGTATAAGAAGTAATAAAAAATAAAGTAAACCTGACCCAAGCAGACGGCTGAATTACGCAATCATATGTTTGCAAGACACTAATAATCACCTGAAGAACTTATGTTACTCTCATCAAAAGAAGAGTCTAATAATGTTTAAGGAGCATTTACAAAGACTGGATGCAACGAGATGAAGTGACGTTATCCACATGGAAAGCCGAAAATGATGATTTGTCATCATACCAATAGATGCAATTTTTTGTCATCACACCAGTTAGATGCAATTTGCTCACATAGATTTTGGGACTTAGCATGTGGTTAAACACTTTCAAGTGCTAGAAATTCATCACCAGAAGTTCATACTACCAAAAGCATTTCCAACTTGAGCAGAAAGAACAGATTATCAACACAACACACATAATATACATATGCATCAACTCTATAATGCAATCAATTAATTATAAGTTAAATAGCTCACAGAGCAAGAAAAAATTGCCAAAACATATTTTAACCTGTATCCTCTTAATCACACACTGAAGTAGCTGACTGCTCTGAGGAACACACAATTTAAAAACATTAATTTTACCAAAACACAGTAGATATGGAAAAGAAATGGTGTACGTAATTTTTTTTTAAATGGGACTGTGCTGCCAAGACTGTTTCTTTTAATTTCATCAGAGGGGGCCATCTCTCTATTGAGAGATTTTGGGTCCATGTCCACAAAGAAAAGAAAAAAAAGGGGAAAAAAATCTAGGAACAGTGATCTTATGGTGCTAAAGCCTGGAAAAAGAAATGTATGAAAAGGAAATCAGCATGGAACAAAAATATAAGATGCCACAGTGTTTTTGATTTGAGCTCAGAATATTAGCTGACTAAATTTAAGATACCAGTGCCATTTCCAGAGATGAGGGGGGTTGTACAACATGGCTATGACTACATTCAGATCATTTTACCCAGCAGTCACAGCCTTATGTGAGTGTGGGGGCAGGAGGAAAAGAAACGGTATTTTCATGCCAGTCAAACGCATGCTATGAGAAAAAAGAGTGAGACTCACATGAGATAGCTATCTAGTTGACTTCAAACAGAGAGACAAAAATGAAATACACAGAGACTGCAAACGTAGCTGCATTCATGTTTATGTTTCAAACATGAGATCTGTCTGTAGGTGGCTTCAGAGCTGTATTACAGTGGTCTACCTTGTGAGACAAACTTTTTGACTAGAAATCGACATTAACTTTTAGTACATTTCTGTAGTTTCCACAGAAACATCCCCAAAACCATCCTTATGCAAATATCATCCAAATAACTTCCTATTATCGATCAAGTTTAAACAGGAACACAAAATTAGTCTTACGTTTTAAGCAGTTGTTATTATCTTAAGCTGCTGCATTGTCCTTCTTAGACGTGACACAGTTTTATATTCTTAAAAATATGCTGTCTGCTTGTTTGGCGGGGGGGAGGGTGAGGGCAGAAAAAATGAAAACAGACAATAAATGGGAGAATGGGAGGCAATAAGAGACTATACCTGCAAGTCTAACTGATGAACAAAGCAAAGCTACTAGTAAGATATCCAATCTCATTTTTGACATGTATTTATTTTGGATGTACCTACAAGTATCAAAATATGAAATAATTCCACTTTTAAACTTGCAGCATAATGGTCTCCTAGGCCTGGAATACATCTGGATACATATAACTACTTTTTATTCCTCCAAAACAAGAAGAAAATATATTTTCGAACATCCAAAGCCTGAGAAATACTGATAAACAACTCAATACTCAAATCTCTCTTCAACTAGCATCTTCTTTCTTCAATTTTTCAGAAAATTTCTTATTTCCTAAAGAGATCACCACTTCTCCATTATTACTACAACTTAGTTATCCTGATATTCAGCCTGCAATACACGCATACCAACCTTGGTTCAAGTACGTAAGAGTTTCATCATGCAATTTTACTGCTGGAGATGTTGCAGCACACATAACATACTGAAAGGGTGGATGTTTGGGCTCATTTTCTGGTGGAAGGCTGGAATCTTCCTGTTTGAAAATAGGCAGTGCCAAAACATCACTGAAAAGAGAAACAAAGAAACTCTGTGAGACTGTTGGACCTGTTTTGCTTCAAGATTAAAAAAAAAAAGTTACATGTTACTTAAAAAAAACACAGTAGAATACCTTTGTTGCTCTGAGTTCATTAGTACAATCAATCTGAGTGGTATCCACCAAGAATTCAGGCCAAGGTACATAAACAATGCTGATGGAGTTAGCTAAACAGGCAATAAAGATGTGCCGATCCCCTGAAAGCTTCACCTTTATTTCTGGTCTCCACTGAAAAATGCAGTTTATGCTTAACATTTCACCTATCTATTTGCCTAACATAATGCAGCTGATAGTAACGTGTGTACTTTATTCCTTGAGATGATATACTCCCCAAAGTAAATTAGTGATGCTGTAAAAATCTTTCTCCCATTCAGAATAATTACATCTAACCTATGAATTCTCTTGACAACGAAGATTTTTCAATCCCGTTATTAGGCTTTAGTGTACTGAATAGGATAAAAATGACTGAGCAGGAGCCTCACAAAACATAAGTTATAGAAAGTATTTATGCCAAAATTTGTTCAGTTATGGAAGGAAATAAGATGACTGGAAAAATTTTGGAAGTGTAAAGTTTCAGAATAGTAAAGAGCAATCCAGGCTTTCCACAGGCAGAGGCAAGAAAAGCAGCTTCACCACAAACAGCAAACATTTATTTTTGGCCTTCTTTGAAAACTAGTTTCTAAACTGAAATAAGATTTGTTTCTGACTAGGTACACTGCCTCACACCTGTTGGTTCAGTTTTTTAATCTGAACATGCATCTCTCTCATGTTTATCTCCCCTGCATTAATCACAACCACAGAATTATTTTACAAAATATATTAAAATTATGTCTTACATCTATTGCACTGCTATTTATTCATTGCACCCTAAGATTTTTGAAGTAAAATTACTCATTTCTGTGAGAGCTTGTTTTTTAAACAGAATTCTGTAATTGCTCTTTATTTCCAGCTCTTACCTGGAGAATCAAAAAGCATCCATAAAATAATCATTTAAAAAAGTGAAATTCCAACCGACATTTCTGTATCATAAAAGCTTATATATAAGTACAGGCTTGGTGTTAGTTATTTGATATGGGGAGTGCAGCTGCTAATGGGTCTGGTTCATCCCAATTTTTCTTTCAATGCTGATGAGATAAAGGCCACATCATACAATACCCCCCAGTTACCTGAAAGAAGCTATATTGATGTGAAAGAGGAAATGCTTCTGAACTGTGAAAAATTTAAGAAGTCAGTCTGTACCTTACAGGCTCTCCCAAAAAGTAAAAACTAAAACTAGAATAAAAAAAGAAAACAAAACAAACCCACCATCCAAACAGGCCCCTTTCCACGAGGAGGAAACCCCAGGAGATGTTACTAACAAGCACGAAGGCAGGCAAAGCAGGAAGCACTCCAAACATACAGTACAAGCCTGCTGAACCAAACTGCAGTAATCTGTGATGCCAGGATCCCAAACTGCAGCCCAGAAGAGGTTGTACACCTTAACTACCTACAAAGGAAGATAATGTGCAATTTCCAGATGCAAGCAGCAAACACTCCTGGAACGTCAGCTGCAGAGGTAGGAGCAGAAGATTTCACAGGGCGTCAGAGTACTACTCCTCGAGGATGACTCAGGAGGCACAGGCAGATGCTGCAGCCCTGATGTCAGCCCGAAGGCAGCTGGGTCAGAGGGCAGCCCAGCACGTCACACCCGACACAAGAAAGAGCACTGCAACAAGCCCTTCCTCGGCAGAGGGAAGCACTGTCCCAAGACATGATTTCAACACTACACATTCGTGCTTGTAACATGTTTTGGCACATAAAACACTAGTTACTGTTTTTATGAAGAGGAACTTTAAAACTGAAGGAACATAGAAACAATTACAATGTTTAAAATACACACACAGGTGTAAAAGTGCAATAAGGAAGGTATGCAAAACATCTCACCAGATGAACAACCCATAATTCCTGATAAAGTTCTGCAGAACTGGCTTTCTCTAAACCTCTTAGTTCTTTTAAAGATAACACACAAAATACAAAGTCTTTTACCTAAATATGTAAAAAATCTTTTAAGCCTCCATTTTCCATCCATGATTTACAAATAAAAATGCATCTGTTCTAGCTTAAGAACATGCACAGTGATTGATGAACTAGTTAATTTAACTGATGTGGCACTGGAGGCTAACAAATACAAAGGGAAGAACAATTTAGCCAGCTTGAAACTGGCTTCTTCTAAGACTTATGAAGCGGCAATGACTAATTGCCAGTGCAGGGGGAAAAACATCCAGCTCCTCAGTCCTACAGGTAAGTTGTAAAGAGAGCATGTTGCATATTCTTAAGTGTTATCATTCCAAAAAATGCTCCAGCAAACAACATAAGGCAAATATAAGAATCTTCATACATTTTCCCAGCTAAAAACACGAGTTTTCTTATCAAAGAAACAGTCTTCTGGGCACCAGTACATTCCAAAGAAAAAAGAGAAGCTGATACAATTTAAAACTCCTTTCCACGCCATCTTTAAATAGATACCACTTAAATAACATCTTAGTTTATTCACTCGTACAGAATGAAACATCAATGTTTTCACATTTAAACATACACGTGTTCCCATCTAAAAATAGATAAAAGCTGCAGGCAATTAAACAAAGTCAATAAAGTATTTCAAATTAAGTTTTTAAAGTGTCAGTAATGAAGAAATGTTAACTGATTTAAAACTATTAATCCCTCTCAAAAAAAGTCAGACATCTCTTCAGACTTTCTACAATGAAGCTTTAATAGAGCAACTGGTCTACCCTTCAATGACAGTTGTACAGCATCAGAGGAAGACTGGTTTTATATGATACTCATGAGCCTATGGTTCAACGATGCAAGAAGTTTTCCGGGTAACGCTGGCGTAAAATTCCTGCCACCCAGCCTGCTGCCCTCCCTATCTTCCGCTCTCCAAAATATTTTGCGGAGCTATGTTGGGATACACACAGCCCAACACACAGCTGCATGTACACAACCGAGGGTAGTAGCAAACCAGTGATAAAAATCTTACTGTACGAAACCCCCATATTGCCAAAACTAACTTGAGGGCGGATGTAATGAGTGAAGCCCATTTCCATCCTCCTGATCGGCAGTAACAGGAAAAACGGAATCTCAGAAGAAATTGTAGTGTCTGTGCTTACCTAGAAAATCATTGAAAACATGGAATCTCGAGAAACACAAGAATACAAACAGCGTTCCTCCTATTTCTTTGAAGCCAGGAAAGTTTTGTTTGTTCTTATTTTGGTTCCCTGTTAGTTTCCTACTCTGTGAGTATAACTGTTGTCTTTTCTTCAACCGTGCTGTGTTAACAATGAACACTTTTTGTAGAAAATGCTTGTTGCTATGAACTCTAGATTGTCCATGTTTGAACCATGGGGAAACAGAAATTAAGTATCTTTAACAGTTCTCTTTACTCATGCTAAAGGCCATTATCTTGCAAATGACAAACTATATATAATGTGATTATGTACACCACACACACAAAAGGTATGGAAATCCTAAATGACAGTCTCTTTTTACATCTAGTTGTATACTAGTTGTATGACAGGACCCAACAAAATAAACAGGAGAGCAGGTCAGCCTTCTCAGTTCCATCTTCTCATACCCCAGATACAATTTCTGCATTTATACTGAGCCAATAGCCCAGCTGTGCAAGTGATCTCTCCGCAGTAAATCACAGGCAGTATCCATGTTTATGCACACTGTAGCATCCAGACATTTTCCTACTCTGCTGGTGGAATTTTTATTTATGCTGGCCCAACGCAGATTAGTGACAGGCGTTTTTACTGCCAGCTGTGCTCAGGTTATCTAAGGTAGCCAAGGAGCTATTTCCTAGACTGAAGCTCCCATTGGCAGAGCTGCCCAGATAGAGGTGAAACAAGGTTTCCAAAACAGCTAGTGTTGAAACAATCTCAGGCTAAAGGAGAAAAGAGCTTTAAGAAACAGGTTCTTGTTCTTTCCTCTACCACGATAACTTTTGATTTTGTGAAGTCAAAGATTAATTTACTTTACTTTTCCCACCTAAATGAATTTTGAATGATTACAAGCAAGCTATTCTCTGTGAGGTAAAAAGAACAGCAATGTTTTGAAGGAGTGGTAGCATCTTTTATTAGACTAGCTGATACAATTTGAAAGAACGGACAAACATTATTAGGCTCTTCCAAGGTTTACCCTTCTGATGGAAGGAACTCTAAGATCAAATTTTTGAAGCTATTAGTTCCAGTAAGAAAACTCTCATCTCAGTCCCTCAGAACACGTTATCTAAAGCACTCAACTGAAAGCATTCTCCATCCTCCTAGAGGAAGAAGTTATTCCCAGAGAAACAGAAACAATCTCAATTATACACCAAAAGCAGGTTGTAACCAGGTCTCCAAATCCCAGTCTGAGCTATCTATGCTAGTTATAAGAAATGAAGAAGTACATAAACAAAACTTCAGCATACAAAATAGGAAAGTTTTCAAGAGGAAACAAGTGTGCACGCAACACCTGAACTGTAACATCCAGCAGGACAAACCACGTCTGATAAGCTAGCCTATTTTGTGTATCCTACATGAGCAAAGTACAAAAAGACCACAAAAAATGCATCTTTTTCCCATACTTGTGAAACGTGATCGCCAACCAGAAAAATCACCCTCCTTCCGAGCACAACTTCCCCCCTCCCCGTCACTTTTCCTGACACATTTAAAAAAACCTCTGCCTACTAATAATATGCTCACAAAATGAGCGAAGAACCTCCTGTTCTTACAAAAATAAGAAACTAGTATGTCATCAAAATTCAAAACAACTTCCCACCAATCATTTGCCTCATGTGTCTTCTAGACTGTATGCTTTCGGGTGTGAGTACTAAAACATCCAAGAACACACAGGCCCTTTGAAACTTTAAACCACGATTTACAAGGGCAAACACGGTGAGAAAGATGCGTGACCTCAAAGCCAAGCTCGGCAATGTTAAGGGGCCTGAACCAACAATAGGGAAATGGAAAGAAATGGGAGAGGTGATGCTTCCTAATGCTTTTCCTGTGCCCAGAAAAGCAATTTTGATGTGAGATGAGAGCACCAGAAGTAGTTGCTGTGAAACAGCGTTCCCTGAAGCAGTGGCTCAAGTAACGTGGCATAAATGAGAAAGAAAGTGAAAATGTAACTAACGGTTGTTCCTGGGAATCCTACAAACTGTCATGATGGGAACTCAACTGGTTGAGGGCCAAAATTTATGAAAGTCTTGCTGAAGAGAGAGAGGAAAAAAAGAGACATGTCTTCCTAAGCTCTTGAAGGAACCAAAGAAAAGCTCTAAAAATAGTATCTGTTCACAAATAAAAATCCCTGGGTTCTCTACCCACTGCTCAAACACAGGCAGCTGCTCCAATGTGCACTAGCTACCGTACGGTATAAAGATTGCTGATAAGTTGGAACAACACATAAAGCATAAGTGACAGTAAACGGGCTGCCCTGCTCACACTTCCCTATGGGAATTGAGAAGGAAATGCAAAAGTTAGTTATGCAAGCTGAACAGTCCTTTCCTTAAGACTTAAACTGCTCTCCTCGACCTTTTAAAATGCATTCAGCCACTGAACTAGAGGGGAAAAAAAAAGTCAGTGATCTAGAACAAGAACTTTATCATTCAATGTGGCCATTTACGCTTTGCAATCAGTACTGCTTTATGTATGGTAACAAAGATCTTAGGTTTAGGCTCAGGGGTTTCATTTTTCCTTAAATAACTATTTCTTGACAAGTATTTGCATGTTTGTATATCTGCACACAGAATCAAGCTCCAATTGTAACCAGTACATAGTTTTTTATTTCAACTTGGACTCCAAGTGTTAGTAAAAAACATACTTTCCATTTATATGCAGAAAAACTCTAAACAAAAATAGAAAGATTGCTGAAACAGAAGCTTTTTAGTTTATTCTGCAGAAAATACTGTGTGCGTCTTAAAAAAAAAAATTTCAGGATAACTTAGTAATCACCCCTCTTAAAAATAAATAAATAAGCAAACAATAATCAATGGCAGAGTATCAAAAATGTACCAGGATATTAGGGGAATGTGACTAAAAAGTTAACATAGTAACTGCTATGACACAGTCATGTTAAACAGAGGCCAAAAAAAGTATGTCAGAGACCTAAAAATTGTGGGAAAAAGCCAACACCCTGTCTTCTTTACTTGAAACCAAAGCTATGAATTTTAAGATAATAGTTCCCTAAATCCTAACAGGCAACCTTAATGTTTGCTTCACCCTAAATTTTGGATAACTGTTGATGCCCAAAGCTCCTTCACCACCAAAGGCTGCAGCCAGCTCTCCATGGCACAAGGAAACAAGACTGCAGTAGGTTTCCATTCTTTCCCAGTACAAGCAGCAGCCTGTTAAATTCTTCAAAGACAATCCAAGCTTTTGGAAGATGCAGCAAGGTCAAACTGACTTGATTCTCTTAAAATGGAGGACTGTTTAGATTTAAAAATGTATTTTGGTACAACCTCCTATATGGACTTTCCTATTTCAGAACTAAGAGTTAGTTTTTTCAATTTAGTTTAATATACTTCAGTTTTTAATCCAAAAATGCATACCAAATTAGCTATTCATGAAAGAATCAGCAAACTTCCTCAAAATAGGCCTCAATTTCAGCACTACAAAAACCTTTGGAATTGCAACCATTTAAAGAAATTCATGCTAAGCTTCCAAATCACACGTAAAAATTCATTCTTAATAAACAGGTAGATCAGGAATACTCTGATATTAGTTCTTATAGTAATGACTAATTATTTAACTTAATTTAAATCAAGGCTTTCATTTTATTAAATAAAATCCATAATTCTGCTAGAGAAGTGCCAAGTAGTTCCTCAAACTTTTCTTTCCACTGAAATAACCTCCATTTTTAATACTGTATAGCAAAGATCAGTGGTCCCCAAAATTACACAGTTCTTGCTAGGTTAGGAAGATACTGCTGCTGATCACTGATATTACAACATATTTGGAAGAACCACTATGAGCATCTTAACTCTATACAACATGATCATTATCAATTGAAGGTAACAGTAACACCCAAAGCTCGACCACTAAAGATAGGACCAGGCTTTTATACAGGCTGGGGGGGGCAGGGGGTGAAAGTGTTTGATACAAATGACAGTAACTCAAGAACTGTGATCAACTGAATCACTATTTCCTGTTTATAGTCACTATTTCATTGCCCAAAAAGATGTTAGAACACAAAAACTGCACTTCAAGAATTTCTTTTTTAATTTTGAACACTATTTAAAGACATGGGAATTTGCAGAGAAATGTCCTCTTCCACACTGTCAGCTTCCTTTTAAGAAAACTGCAATTACTGATCAATGGACATGAGCAGTTTTCTTAGTAAGAATAAATATAAGAGCTATGTCACATATTCTACTCCTGCTATTAAATGATCATCAACTACAGGAAGCTTCAGGTATGTTCTATGCACCCCACCCTTAATACGTTAAGGGGCCACGTGCAGTTCTTCCTTAAAAAAGGTAGAGACCTAGAGCCTAGGTAGTTTTCTCAGCATTCTTCTCTAGAAGAGAATTTTTTTTCTTTTGCAATCTCTGTAAGGAAGAAGCAAATAATTAACTTCAACGGGCACACAGAACAATGACAGCGTTATCATCTTTGCTCTTTGTGTTATACCACTTAGTTTTCCCTCCAACATCGCCACGAACCTAAGAAGCCATGCTTTCCCCAAGTAGAACTTTAAGTAATAAATATGTTATTTTTAATTAAAAATAATCAAATACATCTGCCACCACAAGCCTGCTGAGCTCACAGTCCCTAATGCTAGCAAGAGAGACTTCATTTCTGTACAGCTGAAACCCCTATATGTAACTCTGAATAGAGACACAGCAATTATAACACTTCACCTAGGAAGCACTGCCTTAAAATATACATAATAGTTGAAACTTGTGGTGACCTTGAAGGTTCAGGTAACGCTGACAGAAGACACTTGCCTTCCACACAGGCTAGGCCATCAAAACTATCAAATGCCAGTGTTCTATTTCTCCAGACTAGGATCAAAATACTGAGTAAACCTATCAAATTCTCAAGCTAGAACGATTCCCACTATCTTAAGAGCAGCTTCCCTTTTTCAGGCTAAGTCACTTAGAAATCTAAACACTCTGCCCAAAACTGAGATAAAATGTACTTATTTCAAACAGGTACAGCTTTATCTTAACTACGAAAAAAGCACACCCAAACACTATTTAAACACTTCAACTATAAAACAACCAAGAGGTAAAGAAACTGGCAAGTTGATTAAGAAAAGAAAAGGTCACTAAAGACACCTACTACACAGAAATACAGAATAAAGACACTGAGTAAAGTACGACCATAATGCTAACCTGTCAACAATCACAACGCTAACTTGCTCAAGAAAGAACATTTTAAAACATTAAATAAACAGAAAGCAGCTACTGTTTATGATGAGCCAGAATTACACTTGCTGACTTTCTGAAACATAGGGTCCAGATCCATAACCGAGAGACAGAGCAAAGGCCATTTCCACAGTAGGAAGCGCATATAGGGCCAACGAGGTGTCAGCAAGAGAGAAACTCATCTTCCAAAAGGCAAAACGCGAGGAGTGCGGTGAGAGCCCCAGCTCGGGCAGGGACCACCGCAGCCATAGAGGAAACCGCAGGGCAGCGCCGTGGGACCGGCCAGAGGCGACGGCTGTCAGGGGACACCGGGCCACCCGCTGCACGGTCAGGGCCTGCGGCAGGGCGAGAGGCAAGCGGGGCCGGGGCACCCCCCCCCCCTCTCCCCGGCGCGTCGCCCGCGGCGGTACCTCATGCTGTAGGCACCGGCTCCCAGCTCCTGCCCGATGCCCGAGAGGCTGGCGTCGAAGTCGTGCACCAGCCCGGACTCGATCACTTCATCCATCTTCAGCACCCACGCCATCTTCCACCGCCCCCCGCGCTCCCGCGGCGCCGCCGCAGGAGGGGCCGGGCCGGGCCGGGCCGGGCCGGACGGGGAGGAGCCGCCGCCGCTCCGCCGCGAGGCGACGCCTCCGGGGGGGGGGGGGGGGGCGCAGGGGGAGCGCGCACCGGGCGGGGAAGGGGGGGGGGGAAGCAGTCCGCGTTCAGCCCTGGGGGGGCCCTTTCCCCGCGGCACCAGCAGGGCGCGGGGGCGCTCTCAGCATCCTGCGCTCGCCCGGCCGCCGCGGGGGGCTGCGGACCCGGCGGCCGCCTCCGCCGCGCCCTTCCCCGCCGCCTCCGACCAGACACAGCTCAGGGCCGCCGCCGCCCGAGCTCCGACCCAGCCCAGCGGCACCTCCCGCCGCATCATTCACCGCGGGGAGGCTGCAGCGGCAGCAGCCCGGGACCCGCCGCCAGCGCGGGGACCCGCCGCCCGCTACAGCCCCGCCGGGGGGAGCGCTGCCGCCGCCCGCAGCGCCGGGCTGCCTGACGCCTGCCGCGCACGGCTGTAACGGCCGCCGATGAGTGAGTGAGGGGATCAGCTCCGCTCCCCTCCCCCCACCCCGCCGCGGGCGCCGCACACCGCTCCGGCGTCCCCCGCTCAGCGCAGCACTAGCGCTCACGCCAACATGGCGACTACTTCCACCCCGAAGTGGCTGCCGGGGATGGGCCTTACTGCCCTCGGCGCCACTCATTGGCTGGCTTTCATCGGCGCGCCCAATTAGAAGGCGGCGAGGAGGGCTGAGAGGGAGCACAGCCAATGAGGAGGCACTTCCTCACACGAGGCGACGTCACCAGGTGACAGCCCGGGGTGCCCCCCCCGGACTATACGGCCCATCATGCATTGCTCCAGCCCTCTTCCTTCCTCCGTCCTGGCCCCGCCGAGCGGGAGCCCCTCCGCGCGCAATGCACGCTGGGAGGTGCGACTGCCTGGACCAATAGCGCGAGCCGCCCTCCCCGGAAGCGCGACTCCGATCTTGACGACTGGCCCGTGCAGCGAATCCTGGGGGAGCACGGAGAAGCGTCGCACCTGAATGGATAGAATTCCAGGCGGCTGCGGGAGGTGGCCAATAGGCACGCTGAGGGGGCGGGGCTCCTGCTGTAGGGCCGGAAAATAAGCGCTTGCGCCCCGCACGGGGCTAAAGGCAGAGGTGGACAGGAAGTGACGTCACGTCCCCGCGAGCCCAGGTGTGAGCGCGCGCGCGGCGGCCGTTACTGCCGCCCTTACGCCGCAGCAGTAGAGCCGCCACCCCCTCGCCGTCCGCCAGCAGGGCCCAGGGTAGGACTCCAGTGTTAAAAGCAAAACCTGTGATTTCGGAGACAGGAGGCCGAGTTCGAAAGAGGAGCCCCTGATTTGCAGCAGTAGCAGCCTGCGCTTTGAGGGCAATAACGGAACCTGAAATGCTTAACGGGGGCAGTTACAAAAATGCCTTGACACGCACTCAAAGGCAGAGACAGGGCTGCGTCCTCTGTTCTGCCACGCTGCTGCAAACAGCTGGGCGTGTGTGTAAACAAAAGTCAGTTCTCTGTAAGGGCTGCAGGCAGTAGAGAAGCGGGTTTGCTTCCTCTCTTCCTGCCCTGTAGCCTCCCACCCGCCAGGGAAGTCAGAACTTTACACTAAATTGATCACTGAGAATAGAAAAAACATAAGAAAAAGGAACATGGCTTATCATCTCTCACTTGTCTTGACACGTAAAAGTTTCCAGAGAACCAGAACCTGCCCTAAAGAAACCAAACCACTCTGATGGTAAAGGACTGATTCACAATCTTCAATACTATGCAAAGTCATAAAAAACCAAAGGGCAAAGCAGTACTTGCAAGCATGCAAGACAGAAAAATAGTTAGATCTCATTCAACGTACACTATATAATTACACTATGCAATTTGATTTTAAAAAAATTCTTTAACACCTCTGCATCCTGGATTCAGAGTATCCTGCCTGTTGAAATTACTCCTTACAAATCTCAAAGGTCACAGGGCAGCTGCAGGCAGGAACCTCAGAAATTATGGGAGCTTAGAGGAACACACTCGCAGGTCACAGCTCTTCTTTGGTCACCTCATTGCTAAAAGGAAGTTGCTATAATGCAGATACAGCAAGCAGATATACCTAATCTTTTCATGTTGAACTACATCCACCTGTGATAGGCGAGAAGTTCACTACTTCTAAAAAACTTCTTTGCTTCGTGTTCACTTCCTATGATTCTCACTATCTCTTTTGACTTATTTCTCAGCCCATTTTATAGCACCTTAAGTCCATTCTGTAGATTTTAGGATACATTAAGACTCCCTTCCTCTCCTTTAATAGGCCAAAACAAGTTAAATTTGGGTGCATCCAAGTAGTATTGAATTTGTCTTTCTGGAATATGAATTCACTTTCTGTAAAAATTAACTGAAGTTGCTCGATTTTATTATGTTATTCTAATCAATGTTTTCATATTCTCTAAGGAAAGGATTCAAGAAGCAGCTAAGCTTTCAACAAATAATTGTCATTGATTATGATGGCCTAGCAGTTGGAGAAGATTAGGAGGGATGCAAGGAAGAACTCTAATTGCTGGCCTGGATTTTAGGCTCAGTGGGGACAGGATTAAAAATAAAATATTTAATCTGGGGGCAGGAGGAAGACATTAATGAGATAAGTAATCCATGACTTCATGTACAGAAATATTCTCAAAAAGCTCAATGTTAATCATTCAGAAGATTGCTGAATAATTTTATGAGGCGTTTCCTTAAAATGATTTGCCTAGTGAGCAAACTAGAGAGAACTGATACGGTAAAATATATTTTGATCATGCGGCTATATGCTTTAAGTGATACTGGTAGTTTTTTTGTGTGTGGTTTTAATGGTACTGGTACTTTTGCTGCTGCAATTGATTTAAAAGTTCCCGGACCTGGCTGCAGACAGATGAAGAATTTATCTGCCTATACAAAGAACCTGAAGAAAGGGAGACTCATGAAGAAGGCGTGGCCTCATGGGCAAGTCACTAACATAGGCACTAGCTGCAAGTATTTCTGAAGGTTTTATCATATTTTAGGATTTAAAGCATCTTTTCCTGTTAAATTTATGCATATTATAGTGCATATGTTTATTTCCCCCCCCACACACACATTATTTGTATCCCAGGCTTATTTACAAGTTTTCAGGTAGAGTTTTTTTGTTTTGTTTTTATAAAGTACAGATGTTTCATGTTTGCTTTCTTTGGGGCAGGTTCCTTGATCAGTCCAGTTCTCAGGGAAGGGGGGGAAAGAAATCAGCAGTACACATAGACACCTGTTTCCATTGCTGGGGCCAGGTCTAACCAACTCCAAAACATGAAGTTGTAGCTTCAGTGCAAATCAGTTCAAGTATTCAACTTATATCTGTAGTTCTTGTAATTATGATGCCATGTTCTCAACTGCTGGCAAAATAGGTTGAAAATATCTTAAGATGGATAAAGCTTACAAACAGAAATCTTGAAAACAAAAATTTTTCTATTTTTCAGCTTTTAAACTAGCCTCATTTTTTTTTTAATGCCTACAGTTCAAAGTCTAGATGATAGCAAGAATGGCAGCTGCTCCCCTAGCTTACTTTTTAAAAAATGCTAATCTCTCTGTTAGCTTTCCCATAATTTACCTTTCAGAATCATTTTTTTTTCCAACTTCCATGTTGGCCTTATACTCAGGGTGAGTGGAGTCAAGTTCAAGCTATTTGAAAAATTAAGCAACTGAAAAATACAGGTTCCTATTATAAAGGTAAAATTCTTCTTACTTTTTGTAAGCAATGAATAGTTCTGACTGGAAAACTTATATTGTTGCACTTCTGATGCTGCCTGTATTTCATAGAAAACTAGAGTGGGTTTAACCAATTAGGAACCGTTGAAAATCCACATACCGTGCACATGTGGTATATTTTATATGCCTTTTTCCTAATAAAATTCCTTTTCTACAACTTACACAATGTAAGCCCCATGTAGAGTCTCACAAGTAGTTAGTCACATGAATTTTTTGGAAGGATCAGATTACAGAATTTGTGCCTAAATTCTAAATATTTGCTGATCAGTAAAAGCTGAGAGCAGAGCTAATGGGACAGAGAAGACTTTGTGCGCTGTATGGAATGATACTTCCTCCTGGCTCCCTCCAAATTTTTGCCTATATAAAATGTGTTAAAATCTTTCCACCTCCCTGGTGTAATTGTCTAACAGAAGACTTAAGTAAATAAGCATTTTGAGACCTCAGATTGCTTCTCTAACCCTCTTGAGCATGTCAAATCCACATGCCTAATTTCTGGTAGATAATATTGCCTGTGGCCTGCCAGTCCACCTCTACACGTGCCCTCTTACCGTCTGAGCAGGGCTCAGGACTTCAGAGCCAGCCTCTCACCTAACACAAGTGAAATCCTCAAGCAGCTTGTCCTTCCACATAGGCTCCCAAGAAGAGCTTGAACAGAGGCTCTACCCTGAGCCCAGATCCACCAAATATAATTTGATATGACTGAGAAAGCATGTGTATGCAGCAGGAGCCTGATTTTAAAAAGGTGTCTGCACAGACATGTTTTAAGTATAGTTTTACTGGGATGTGGGAGAAGAGGAGGAGGAGGGATCTTGGTACGCTCCTGGCTCCATCTGCTCTACACTAACACTGGCTGGCGTCTACCCCTAAAGTTGACTGCTGTTTCTATATAAACCTTACTGACGTCCAGATGGTGGACAGAGGCGTAGTGAGTGCTTCACTGAGGATCTGACAGAGCCAAGCAGCTCAGTGATTATGACCAGACTGAGACCTCTTGCCTTAAATATTTTTTTTCCTTTCTACTTTTGGTAATCAGCCTCAAGCACCAATTTTTCAGCTCCTATACGCAACCCTCAATTTATGGAAGTATCTCCCCAACGCTGTATTTCATATCAAAAAGCAGGTGCATGCTGCCACCCAAACCTAAAGGCATGTGCTCGAAAATTTAGAGGAGGAATAACTTCAGAGGGACTTGTTTGAATGGCAGCATTTGAGATGAGGGCGGGATGGGGAAACAGAGAAGCAAATACAGGGAGCAGTGGGGAAAGACAAGATGACAATGAAAACGGGCACTGAGAGAGCATGGCCCCGTGGCACACATTAGTTTTAGCCAAAAAATATTAAGTTAAACTTTAAGACAGAAATTGAATCACATTATATAGAGAGATTTTAATGTCAAGATTAGCTGGAAGCTCTGAAAGCTCTTAGCTCTTGTTGAAACAATCATTTTTAAGTATAAGAAAAAATTGAATACCAGACACAAATAATATTTTAGCCATGAAGAAGTAAAGTAAGTTCATAGCTCATATCATAGGGATATCCTGATGCAATAAACTACATATTGCATCAGAATTTCAATGCAAAATATTGTTAATTGGTGTGTCTGCGCTGATATTACAAGAAGATCATATTTTTGATACTGCAGATCAACTGAGCTTCAGTAAATAAAATGCACTTTTCATAGTACTAATGAAACACTGAGATGTTTATATTATTTTCTATAAAGATTTACCTACAGGTTGCACATGGAATTTGAAAGAAAAAAAAATAAGTTAACATATCTATGAATATCATATTGAGCAGTAAAACATTTCCATTGCTCTTACTTGTACCCATGTATGGTGACATAGTTTGTGAAAATTGTGAAGCTATAGCAAAATAAATCTCAACTATGGTGACTCTACTGCTCAACCTTTTCTTAAAGGAACTAAGATCACCAGCTCTGTTGGAAGGCTTGAGCTTGTGAATTAGCAAAACCTGTGTATTCTACATTTTTGCGTGTGTATGTGCATATATATAAAATTATGATTATTATTTAAAATCACCCGCAATTGTTCATTTCTTACCGCAGGTAGCTGCTGCTAGTGGTGGGATACTGGTGATGGTGATAATGTTCAGGCTGGCTGTGCCAGAAGAGCATTTTGGGATGAGATGAGGCATTGTGCTCAACTGTGAGATGGTCACTGCAGTGATGGGGAAGAGGAGAGAAACAAATACACACATTCAGATTAAAGCTGCAGTTGTTTTCCTCTCACACCTTTATATTTAGCTGCTGCCACCAAGTCTGCGGGTGCCAGTCTCTCCAAAAGAGGCAGATAGCTCAGGTCTTGGCAGGTTCCCACCTGCTCCCCTACCTCGCTCTGCCCTAGCTGCCCCACCGCAAGGCTTTATCGCTGGCTGCTCTGATGTCAGGCACAGCCCAGGCCCCAGCAGCATCCATCCGCCTGTTTATCGCCTCCCCTCCACACTGCCAGTGTGGCCATGCAGAGCTGCTGCCACCTCAGTGGCCTGGAATAAGGGGCTGCACGTTACGGAGGCAGGAGGAAGAACAGTTTCATAAGGACTTCCACCTCGGAGAGGTGGAGGAGGCATTCGGTCCTTTCTTCAGGCAGTGCACTGAAGTGCTGGGACAATATAACCTGCGTAGATAGGACTGAGGAGGAAAAAAAAAAAAAAAAAAACGTGTTTATGGGGGGGAATATACAGTGATCTCTGCGGCAAGCAAAATATCTTCTCAGTAGTGTTTGGACTGCTTCCCTTTTTTCTGTTCATTATCTACACCTGATCAAGGGGCCGGTAACTGCATAGTGTAACTTTATTCTTTCTAGTTACTTTCTTGCCATTAAGAAAGATTAGGAAAAAAATGAAAACACTGTCCAACCACAGGAAAACTATTTACTCTTTAGGCCAGAAAGCCTTTCTTAATGTAATTTTCTTTGCCTTTGATTTTGGAAGTTTCTCTTTTAAGTTACCAATTATCTCCCAGTTGCTGCATCCATTAGTGGCTACCATTTGGATGAAGCTGAACCTTCAGCAAACCGTTTGTTTTTATATCCAGTTACAGCTTCTCACTCCCCCCTACTAACAGTAGAGAGATGGGCAACTTGCAGCTCAGCTTAGTTCCCCTTCCCCCCCCCCCCCCACAAACTTTAGGGGGAAATCATATTCAGATGCAAACCAGCTGCTTGGTGCTACCATGCCTCAGTGCTGTTTGCTTGCCCAGGTTTGCAACCAGGATGGTAATTTCTGCTTGACAACAAACAAGCAAAATAGCATTGACTGATCCTGCTAATACCTTGACACTCAGAAATGAAAAAGGGCACATATCCAAAAATCTCAGCTGAAAATAGTTACCTGCAGAGGGCAGCCATTCTGCTTGAAATAGAAATGAATACTGACAAATAGTAGTAGTTCGCTGGGTTTTTTAAAACACACACACACACACACACAAAAGTTACTTATTCCCTGCTCTTCCTTCTATAAAGTATACTTTTAAAAAGGTGATCTAATATTGTGACAAGACTTCGGCTATGATAATCAGCATATCAAAGATCAAGATTCTTGAAGACACAAATGAATTATTTTGTATTAGAGTGATAGTAATATCCAGCAATCAAAAAACTTCAAACAAGTAGGAAGGCTGTCATAACACAAACACGCTTGTGTACCTGAATTCATCCTTGATCCAGCAAGGATGAGAGCTGGAAAAAATCTTATCAAGGTTAGTTTTCCACTTAAATATCCATATGTAACAGCATACTACTAATAAGCACCGTCTAGCATATAGGGCTAGATGCAAAGGGCTGAATAAATCCATATTCCTTGTTCCCAATGATCACCACTGCTTTTTTTTTGAATAATCAAATTCACTTGATTTCAGTGACTGTAGAAAAGCATATATATCCTACTATCCATTTTGTTCTATCTACTGGCAAGCTGTAGAATAAAATCACTTTGTCTCCAGCCCTAGATTTGGGCAAAGGTGTTATGTATATACAGAGCATTGGGCTTGGAAGAGCCCCATTTCCCTTTGCATTGATTATTCTCAAGAAAAGGACTACAAATCACACGAACCACTTTCGCGGTCCTCCAGATGCCTAGCTATTTGTGTGCATCACACACAAACACACACACTATATATGTGTGTGTATATACATATATATGTATACACACACACACACATATATATATAAAAATACACACAGTGCAGCAAGTTTTCGCTTTGAGCACAGTAGACTTTGTTACTAATCCTTTTCAGAATAGGGACTTGAATTCATCTTGGTATTTTAAAATAGTGGAACAAACATAAAACATCAAGTCATAGGTTTGTTGTCCTCCTGTCAAATAAGGCAGCTTGTTGTGGTTGTAAGTAACCACACAAGGAGGATCCAGGCAAGCAGTTGCAGATTAGGCTGCTGGCGTGGCTTTAGCCAATATGCTTGTGGGTGGATAGGGAGTGAAAGCTGTCGGGCCTGGGTAGACTGGTTTCAATCCTCTCCCCTGTCATTGGCCTCTCTAGCTGTTAACAAAGCCTTAACTATATAGACAAAACAAGTAGAGAGACCATAATAAAGCACAAAGCATCACAATAAATGTACCTATTCAGTCTGTTACCTTTATTATTTTTTTAAGTATTATGTTTATGCAGACTAAAAATACACTTGTCACTGCTTGTATCTGAAGAAGTTACTGCCTCCAGGAGATACAATATTTATTAGCAGAGGAGGATGAAGTAATTAAAACTATCTTACCTCATGTATTGTATCCAGCTTAGTTTTTAAGTTCCTGCCTCTTAAAAAAGGCAGAAGGCCTGTGTTATGTGTACTCCTCATGCTATACAAACCATTTCAAACCCTAGTGTGACCATGAAAGCTGCCATTACAAGTCATGACAATCCCGCTGCCACTGCTGCTCCCGACAGCATAGAAAAGCAAAGCAGCAGAGACTCTTGTGGACTTCCATGCAAAAAGCACATTGCTAACTGGTAAGATGACAGCTATTTCAATCCATATAATTGGAACTGCTTATTCATACATTTTAAGGCAATAAAAGTTTTATAGCACAATTGTACAACTGGACAAATGCCACAGTTTGAAAGGTGAAAGTTACAAGTTTCTCCTACTTTGAAGGAACCATTACCACCTCTCAGCAGAAGCTGAGAAGCCTTCCTTTGCGCTTTCCTCTGTCCTCCACAAAGGCAGCTTAGACCGCACTCGTTTCCAACCCGGGCGGCTTGGGCGCAGGTAGGCATTTGCCATTGCATGTTTTGCCTACATACCACTGCATTTTTAAATATCTTTATGAGCCCATCTTCCTCAAAATCAGTCATGAGCCTGTAACTTGAAAAATAACTCAAGATTCGCAAGTATCTGCTAAACCAACAGTGTGATGCTGTGCTTACTGCACAAGGCCTGGGGTTCAGAATACCTGATGTACTAAATAAAACATTTAGAAGAGGTGCTATTATTCAAACTGAAGTTAAGCACTCACATATAGGAAAAGCTAGAGACAGTCAGCAGTTACTACTTCATTACTTTCTTCTGTTTAGTCTTTTTGACTGATCTTCATTGCAAAACAGCAAAACAGTATGTGGGTAAAACTTCAACTATAGCATAGACTTTTTCTTAAAATCAGGATAAACTTCTCAGGTTATAGTTTAATTCTGTTATTTTGCCTCAGAAAGCACTGTATATTCCCCACACCCACACTTGCTGCCCTTGACTAACCTCTAGACATAAAGGTATGTGCTTACAGTCTTGCAAGTTTAGGGACAAATAAGGTGAGTTTTTAAGCCTCGTACTGTTTATTGTTAAGGAGCTGTTTTTGTTTCTTGGTTTATAATCTGCCCAATAAGCACTAAACAAATCTCTGTAAAGGAGCACTGTATACACAAGCAACACAACACTATTTATCTAAAACATCTCTTGCTCTAAGGCTTGTGTATCGCATGCAAAGTCAGCCTGAAATTTAAGGTGGGGAGGCTAATGGGTGGATATGCATTGAAGTTCAGCACTTCAGTGAATAGCACCTGAAAATTTTAATTGTTGGATTTTTCCATCAAGAGCTTCCAAAATGATGAGGTCTATTAATGCATCATTCAATTTGCTGCACTTATTTTTTTTTTAATAGGGTGATCAGACTCTTCACTTCATGAGGTGATTGTCCTGAGAACTACAGCAAATGACATTAGTGATACTAAAATCGGTTATATAAACAGTACTTTTTTTGGCAAGTAAAAATCATTCTGCAGAGAACACATGGAAAAACTCAATCACAAACTATGTAAGACATTATAAATTTGGTCACAAATGATGTGTATGTTCTGAAAATTTGTTTGAAACAAGTTTTGCTGTGAAGTGATGATTTTTAGGTGTGCTTAAAATGCTCAGTACAAAAGCAGAAGACAGGTTTATATATAAGCAGGAAAAACACCTATATGCTTCAACACCAAAACAGAGCATAGAAAAGAGAAAGTAGTGTTACTTTGATCTGTCTTATTTGATCTATGGACTCTTTTTGGGTGTGTCAACAATTGCTGCCAAATGCAGGGTAACTTTGGAATGGAAACACCTGTCAAAGTGGACATCAGTGACCCAGCTTACCTGAATCACTGAGTCCGGTATTCATGTTTAGATGATACCTCCTGCTTCGGCTGGCTGTGAATCCGTCATACATAGAGGTGGGAAGTGCTGAATCTTATTTCTAGCCCTTCTGTGTGCATACTTCTGAATGCACGACTGCAGTCTCTTCCATATATACGTAGTTGGTGGGACTGAATTCTTTGCTGCCGCTACAATGAACTTAAGCGTTGACAGGTTACAATCATGAGCAAGAAACTCCTACGCGTGATCCATCACTATGGTTCCAGGGTAGCCTGCAGTCTTGATTGCACAACTTCTGACATGTTAGATATGACACAACATAATCCTTATTCTTACGTCAGGTCATCCGAAGGTGGCACAGATCAATCATTGCTAGAGGAGAGTCTGAAAACGGTAATGCACCTTGTCAGTTTTATCCAATGGAAGATAAGCAGTAATGTGTTCATCTTCCTCAGGTGCACCTGCTGTCTTTATTCTGGATCACTGGGTGGTTTTAGACATCCTAATCTGGCTCTGTTTACATTTAAGCACTGTAAGGATGGCTACACTTACCAGTCCTTCCTCTGTGATTCTCAAGAGTCTTGAGAAGCAGGACTGGGGTGGGGGTAGGGAGGAGCAAAGCAGAAAGAACTGTAAGGAACACCTTACTTTGGTGGTAGAGCACCAAATTCTAGAAGAAGTCTTGGGACATCAACAGCAGAGGTATGACAATGCATCATAAGGCAGCTGAGCAGAACGGGCACTCCACTTGACATACAACAGTGTTAAGCGCACTGAATAATTCAACAGTTCCTTCAGGCCACTTCGGTGAGATGCATTAGACAGCACACCTGGTGTTTGGATTTGCTTCAGAGTATGCTTGATATGAGGCAAAGAAGTGAAGTAACTTAATACATAATGAGAAGCATGGATTGCTTCCAACACTCATTGGTCAGTTTACAAAAAACTTAGGTTTGAGTTTTGTCTGACCAATGCAGGAAGCACTTCTTTCCTCATAGGTTCTGCCGTGTTATTGAGGGACAGCGACCTCCACACAGCTGAAAGCCTCCTTTGCAGGGTGTTACTGCTCTAATCTCTTCTTCCATAGTCCTATTCCGCATATAACCTACTAAATCTGAGAGGATGTGATTAAGGCGTTGAGGTATTGACCAATTTCACATCCCTGCTATGAGATGCAGGTATGGTGGCTATTATCTTTGCTTTCCCTCTGCCTCTTTTTAGGAATGCTTTTTGGCCTACAAAGAAAACTGTCAGATGGAGATCATTTGTAGTCATTAAAGAGGTTTAGACAGTAACACTGTTTAAAGAAATTTTCTTTAGATTTAATTAATCACATCATACCTGAGTTCAAAACTTAAGTTACCAGGTTTTATGGCTGTGGCAAAGGATAGAGTAGCTCTTTTGTAGAAGAGTCAGATTATAGAGGTGGACACTTTCAAGTGTTTGTTATCCTGCTATGCCATGCTTGCTGTGCACCTGCTTAGTAGCCTAAATATCAGTATTTGGACTTTCAGTCTCTGCTGTGGCAATGCAGGCTTCCTGCACGTTCTTGCACAGAAGGCACCGGAGTCAGCTGCGCTCCTTCTCCTTCCTAACGGACAGAATTCCTTATACCAGAGGTTCTGTGGCAGCTTTGGGCACCTTTCCAGGTCTAACATTTTCTAGCATGGTGCTGTCTTGGCTTTGCTGATCAAAACCTCCAAATTCAGTGTTCATCCTCTTAATTCTCCATGCAGAAAGACAGACATTCCTTATTCCAAGAAAATCTCCTTCTTAAAAACATTGCAAGTCAGATGGGTTTTTAAAGCTTTAAGGAACAAGAGCTATTCATTACAGGGTTTTGAATTTAAGTATATACACCATGTCCCTCATGTCCCTCACATTGTGCAATGACCTTGCTGTTTTCCACATCCTCACAGGGTAAAAATCCCCTTTCTTACATGGTTCAGGAAGCAGTGGCTCACAGACAGACTTCTGAGAAAGGGCAACCTCTGATTATACCAGTAATTTCTTCTTGGTGCTCTCTCTTATGATAGAGGCTTGCAGTGCTGACTCACTTGAACAACAGTTCCCTCTCCCAAAAATGATGCTAAGTGGTAGAGAATCATGCAAGACAGTGCTACGCACTCTTTGCTGAACACTATCCTTGGTCAATGCTCATTTCTTTTGCCAGGATGAATCTTGCTGCAGAAGGGCAGTGAAATACCAATATCTTTCAGCAGCCTGGGGAAACTGTCGACATCTTTAACTATGGGAACATGAAGTGGTGACTGAGAAGAAAGTTTTGGCTACAAGTTTCTGTTCTCCCCAAAGGTCTGCAGCTCTTCAGGAAACCTTCCCTCCCCTCAAGGAAATGCTTAGCAAGGCACTTCAGTAAGGTCAGGCTACTTAACTATTCAGGAGATGATCAATGCCCCAGAAGTCACAGATCAAATACAAACAGGTCTGGATGGTACAGATATCTTCCTGTGTGGGGAAGCATGTCAGCTTCTACCACCAAGCATCCCTCTTTAAAGGAATTCACCTCCCAGGACCACAGAATGCTTAACTATTATTATTAGTCCAGTTTTTCACGCAACCATACAGTTGCATCGTATTCTGGGAATGTGGCCCTCTGTTATTTGACTTGAGTATGAAAGATCAACAACAGGTGTTTTTCTTCTGGTCTACAAAGGTAGCAAGACCAGTCAGTTCATTTTCCTAATGGCACACCTGCCCAAGGCTGGTGTATACTTTCCAATTTTTCTGACCTTCAGCATATTCCATAGGTAAGATGCCACTGTGACTACTCTAAGTTTGCAAAGTTTAAAGCAATGGAAAAAAAACTTGCCTCAGAGTTCAGGCTCCCTGAACTGAAAGCCAGGCGATCTGTTTCTATTCTAGGATATGTGCTTTTTGTTTGTAAAACAAAGATTATGTTGATAAGAAAAATGGGGGAAATACAGATTCTTCTGTTAGAACTTCCTCATAATGTTTTTCATAGGGATAAATTATCAGTCACAGGATTTTTCCAATTCTTACATGAAATAGCCATGGGTTTTCAATTTAAACCAAATTATTTTTTTAGTGGTATTCTGCTGTAAGCAGATTTCTAATCAAGGAAAGGTTAAGCCACTCTGTGCCCTTATGCCCTTAATGCCCTTCTAGTATGAAGGGCATTTGCTGACAGACTGATCAGAAATTATCAACTATCCAAATGGATTCAAAGCTGAAGCAAGGTTTCGCAGGAACAAGTAGTTTACAGACCTCCAAACTCCACTCATAACTCACTCTACCAAAACACAAGCAGCTTCTACAGCATTTTTAGTAGTCTGACACCTGAGCTCTTACTTTTGGCAAACATTTGCACTGAACCCTCAAGTCAGTCTTTGGTTCAGGTATGCTTCTTCTGAATAGCAGTTTTACAGTCTATTGTGTCAGTCACCAAGAACACAAGTCATTTGAAAAAACAGATTATTCATACCTTTGCAGTAACTGGAGTTCTTTGAAGCACTTCATATATTTACTTTTCCCTTCATTCTTTTGCCTTCTTGTTGGGGGTGTGAAGAGAGAGTGATACCTGGGCTAGTCTCCATTTTGGCTGAGATGCTAAGGAAATTACCAAATGAGTATACCAATAACTTATCTACCTCTATGTTAGAGCATCACTTGAAGACAGTGTCTTTATTTACTGCCATTAAATTTAAGAAGGCATCCAACTTGCATTCTTGATAAAGTTAGTAACTGTATGTGGAAACAATCTGTGAAAGGAGGCATCATGGAGCTGCACAAATGATACACTTAGTATCTAGAAAAAATCAAATTATCTAGCACATAAATGACATATACTAAAGATCAGGTGAATACTATAAAAGTGCAGACAGTGAAAAGGGGAAAAGCAATAGCACAGAATGAAGAATTAGAAGAAAATCCCACATCAATTATTTAAGCCTTCCTCCCACCCCCCCTTCACTTTTTTCCATTCAGGAAATACTCTATGAAAAAAATAGCAATTTCAGTGCAAGCCATCAAGTCCAAAAGCCACTTTTCAGGTAGCATTGGATATTACTGTCTAATAGTTTCAATCAACATTTTATTTCCAAAGAAAATGAATATGCAGAAACAAATGAGTACTGGCAACCTACATATACAAAAGTAAAAATGTAAATTCATTATATATGGAAAAAAAGGGTATGAGGAAATGAATTATGAATGCCACTTTTGTGAAACAGCTACATCTTTTTTGCATAGTACCAATTTAAAGGCCACAATTTAGTCCTCGATTTTGCAGCAAATCCCTTTTTAGTCACTTTATAAAGGGGAATTACAAGCAACTGAAGAGTACACATGAATATGCTTAACTGTGACTCTTCCAAATCTTAGAGCCTCAATTCCCTCCAAACAGAAAAATCAGAAATACAAGTCAAAAGAATACAGGTTCTGAATAACAGATTTTTAAAAAGTTTCATCTGTCAAATTCTAAGCAATCAGTTAGCATTCAATTAAAATTTCTCCTCTTAGGCAAATGCAGGCTACATAGGTAGTGATGCATGAGAACTCCTTAAGGAGAACAGGTAACTTCATCTGGCTAAAACAGCTCAGTTGATTAGTCCTCCAACATGGCCTCAATTGTCATTTGAAGGATTGAAAAATGGATCAAACAACTCAGAATTTCTCTACATAGAGCAGACATAACCATCTATGATGACATTTAGTATGGCATAAAAAGGTTTTGTCCATATCACTTTAAATTATTTTCGAAGGATAAAGAAAACAAAGGCCACAAATGATGTCTTTTACTGGATTAGAAGATTTTTGCACTGGTATACACTTACAGCTGCATTTCAAAAGTAGTATATTTCTTTGGATTAGCAGATAATTAAGCATTAAAAACATGCTAATCTGCAATTCTAATTGAAACAGATCCATCCAGATGCCCTACAGGCTTGCATTTCAGCTGCTTAAACTAAGCTGAAATCAGTCTCCTCATCTTCCCTGATGTTTTAATGTAAACGGCAGCTATGTTGTTTTTTTCCACTGCAGTGTATTTTCCATGTTTCTCTATCAAGCATTATTTCCAATCACCCTCCCTCAAAACATGCTTCATTTCATTTTCATTTTACATGGAATTAAGCCTGCAATTGCAAAACTGATCAGTTTACTGTTCTAATGGGGGGAAAACATCAGTTTTCATTCTCCTGATAATCTTCCTGGTCCCATACTGCCCATTTATCCCCATCTTACTTATGTTTATTGTAGTCGGTCTTTGTTTGCCAAGTTCCAACCTGGCATAGCGAAGGTTACCACAACAAACAACTATTCTCACTAGCCTTTGGCATCACAGGCATTAACTGCAGCATAACTGAACAGACTTATTCCTCAAGATTATTTTCTCTTTCACACTCATTTTCAAAGGAAACAATGTTATATTCAGAATTCAAATTCTTTACTGAAAATTAAACCCTGCACAGTTTGGGCCTACAGGCTTACTATAGGGATATACTCAAAACACATCCCTAGAAGCTACTGAGAATGTGAAAGTCTGTTCTGGGATACAAGTGTTCTTTACCCTGGGACTCAGACCACAAATAATAAACACAGCTTAGCTAGTTCCAATCTTTATCTTTGAAAACAAACAAGTAACCAAACTCAGGAAAATTTACATGATCAGCTCTCCTTTCAGTTTAAGCTTACTATCCCAACTGCCTTGCTAAGACTTCAGCTGAACATGCCATGTTACTCAAAAGTCTTTAAAGCAAATGACATCCAAGTCCCCTATGTATTTCCTGCCCTGATTCTGCATGTAGCTTGCTTTCCTTCTTCCTCTCTTCCCTTTTTTCAGCCCCAAACCCAACCTTTTCAGAAGCACATTCCAGCATTCAAATCATTGCAACAGTGACTCATCTTTACAGAATATTAGAAAGAAACCCTTCCTGAAAAAGAACAGTAACTTAGAATTTCTCTGATTTTCTTCTAGATCTTTATGCTAATCCATTAGAGAAAGCACTGCCACCATGAACATAAGGTGTGACTAATCATAATTCCAATTTAATTAAGCTAATGTCTGCTTATAATACAGGAAATTAAGGTAAAAAGTACTGCAGTGAATCTGATACCTGGTTGCAGTGGAAAGCATTTTGCTGCAAATTCTTACATTCTGATGGTTTGATTTAATATAAAGCAGATTTTATCCGTGCATAGCAGCCTCATCTTTGTTAGGAACAAAGCCAGTCATATCTTAATTGAAAGATTCATCTAAACATATTACATTTAGGCTTTGTAGTACATGGGATATCTACGCTTCCAATATTTAACGGTGATTTGGAAGCATAACTGATGGACAAATTTCTCCCCATACCTGGAACAAAAACTTTCAATCTTATGTGGGACGAAAACATCTCTGACGTACTTTCATAGCATTTTTTTTCCTTTTTGTTTACATATAAGAAAAAAATAATACATTTGGCCAGAAGATATACTGTATGTTTCAATACACTTATTTTTGCAGTATGAAATAACTTCTTCAAACAAAGGCAAACGGCAAAGTCATCTTGAAATGATCCCTTGAAAATAAGTATTATCTGTAGAAAGAGCAAGACTAGTATTAAACTTAGAATCTGTGTTAACTGATTTTTTTCTATCACTCAAATGTAAATTTCAAGATCTTCAATTGAAAAAATATTTTAAAAATACTAAAAACCCTCCACAATGTATAGATAATGTATACATAAATGAAGTAAACAAGAAACTTGCCTAAATGAAGGAAATCTGTTGATCATAAAGATTTTACTCAATTTTCAAAAAACATTCTTCCTATCTAGCAGACCTGCATTAAGAGCATGTTTTCTAATGCCAAGATATCTCTAGTAACAGAATATCTAAAGAAACATCATTCAGACACACAAAACATGAAGATTCTTTAGATTTTTTTTAAACCAATGTTGTATCAATGACATTTATAATTTTTTTTATAGCATGTGATCAAATAAAACAGAAAACCAGAATGTATACATTGCTGATTTTTTAAAGTAATGTTATGTACATTTTATTGCCAGTATATGCACAATGGTAAGCATAGAACTATAAATACACAATGTAATTAAACAGTAGAAAACAACAAGAATGTTACACATAACAAAGGAAAGAAAGAGGATATACTATTTTCCTGATGTAGCTGCTAAAAAGGGCTAGTGACAAGTTATGACAGTCTCATTTTAAGTCTTTACATATATTTCTACAACTTTTCCTCCAATAGAATAAATCTCTGCAACGGCATTGCTTCTTTAACGACCATATCCTTTTCTATCAGATTTACTTCAAGCTAAAGTGAAAACAACCTTTCATGTAACTACAAGCATCTGACTTCATTTTTATTCAGTTTTGTTTTTCAGGGTACCTAGCAAGTAAAGTGTGTAAGTAGTTTCTTAGGATATTTGGCTGCATGTTGAAGAATAGACTTTTGAATACACATTAAGTGATAATTTGAAAAAAAGAAATAAAGAAGAATTTCTGTAGATAGTTCTTCCACTGGGTGCTATAGGCAGCAGCTCATTCAAAAATTAGTCACCCTGAAGAGGTAGAGAGAATTTTAGCCTAGCATAGATCATCATCCTTGGCACCGCTATTTTCTCTCTTATCAGGCTACACTTTCTATAACTAGACAGCATCAGAGTCAAAGGAAAAAAAAGCCAGGAAAAAAAAAAAAAGTTCCACCATTCCTAGGAAGGGTCTGTTTCATCCAAGTTCTCAGTTAATTAGCTTGTTGCTTATATCCAAGACCAAAAAAAAAAAAAAAAAAAAAAGACAAAAAAAGAAAGAAAAAGAAGAAAAAGACAACATTTAGGGATACATTTACTTGATTTTTTTCTCTCTTTCCATTATCAAGTTCATAAATACAAAGAACCATTATTCACAATAAACTAACTCTTTTTCAAAAATGGAAAAACAAACCCTGGAAACATTTCCACACCTTAATCCAGATGGGTCTTGAGGATGCTATTCAAGAAAACCATGCAAGTAGTTTGGTGCAGCTTTCCCAACTCATCCAAAATATATACTTTTTAAATTAAAAGGTGGCAAGATCCATAGCATTTGTGACTATTCCCCCTCCCTCCCATTTAAATTCAATGCAGAAAACCTTGGTGCTTTCAGGAAGGTAACAAATAAGTTGTTTTCTGCACTGTTGTCATAAAATCCCATGTGAGTTACAATACAAGACTACTGGTTCCAGCAATAAGGTTGAGAGGAAACATTCTAGTGATAAAGATAAATACATACTGAGCATGCTTGGGCAGAGCACTCCATTCTGAAGCATCCTGCTTGAAGAACGAAAGGTGACAAGGATGGTTCACATCCATCAAGTGACCATTAATTCTGCTGCTAAAAAGCAGACTGCCACACTATCACCAGTTCGGCAATGCTACCCTGAAAGGGCTGTCTTCCACATTAGGAGGTACTAGTTGTACTAGTCCTCTACTGTTCACACTAAATTCTTATTTATGCAACAAACATACAACCAATGAACAATATCACTTTTACAGAACTGGATCAATCCAGCTTTTTTTTATAGGCATATTTCTCAATCTCCAGAATATCCCAAACAAGCTGTAAATAAGATGAACCACCAACACAGTGACTGAGTCTCACTGCAGTTCAGACTAGTCCTGCCTTGTTTCACATCCCTTCTTGTTTCTAGCAAAGGACATGATATTCAAACGAAACAGCAATAAAAACATAATGTTATCTGCAGCTGAATGAAAGCAACAGAATTTATATTTTAACTTCTGAAGCTTAAAGCATACCTGTTTAATTAGCATTAAAAAAATTTAATACAGTAACACTGGCAAAAGTTAATGGGAAGACACAGAGGATTGCGAACAGGAAAACTAATGGGTTAGATTAATTTTAAATTTTATTTCATTTTGATCAACTGATGTTAATACTGTTTTTTCTTGGATTTGGAATAACTCTATTTCAACAGTCACATGCAGGCTGAGGACAGCCATTGGTTAAAGAAAAAAACAAAAAAGGAAAAAAAACAGGAAAAAAAAAAAAAAGAGTTCCAAAGTTGTGTGTAAGAATTTTCCTTTCACTGAAGAAGGTCTTGCCCTTTCTTTAGGGGACCTGGTTCACTCTTGTCAGCTTCATTAGCTTTGTCCAGATACATCTGCGGTTGCATCCCCTGGTCCAGAGCCTGTTTGTGCACGTTTAATGTAAAGGTTCAATAATTTCATCTGAAAGTTTAAGCCAGACATTCACTTGGTTAGTATTCACAAACTGTACAGTTGAACTCTTGACTGTAACCAGAGCAATGATACACTGAAGGGAATCATTAAACCATTTTCTTTTTCCCAAAAGAAAAATTATATTTTATGCAGTTGATTCAAAGTAACATACTTGCCAATGAAAACCTCAAACATGACAAAATTTGTCACAAGGAGAAACTGATTAAGCTTCAGTAAAGATGTTAAAAAAATCTACAGTATCTGGATTAGGATAGATGGATTATTCTCCAAAATTAAAATGCTATTCTGAATAAGTCAGCTTTTTTTTCTTTTAAGATACTGTTGAGGTTTTGAGTTGTTGATTTTTTTTAAAAACTTACTGAAGCTTCCAATACTATCTAGAATCACATTCAACACAATCACTGCCAGATAGTATTTTTTTAAGATGCAACTGTCATTGAATAAGATGTACAAAATTAATTGTCCTGTTCTACTCCCAAGGACAAATGGATCTGCAATTAAAAATAGCTGTTTGCATGGGGGGTGTGGGGGGGAAACAATATGCAAGAGATGTCAAAAAAACCTTTAAGTTTCCTGAATTATTTTTTTTTTCCAAAAAAGAAGTAATGAAAGGACTGATAAAAGCAAAAGAACAGTCAGGGAGAACAGATAAAGCTGCTGTACGTAACATCTGTGTATTATATTTATTGCTTTTCAGCCCTGCAACTGCATGGAAAACACAATGAGAAATCACTATTTCATATTAAAAGTCTGACAGTGAACTCAAGCATGTTTAAAATATTAAAAATATATATACATATATATTTAAAGTTTTTGGCCTCTGATAGTATGTAACTACATCTACTATAAGGCAGCAAGAAATGATATAATTTAGTATTTCTTTTAATGCTAAAGTTCATGCACTTGTATAAGTATCTGAAGATGTACAGCTTTTCAGTTTTGAATCTTTTATGCTAAAGCTGCATTGATCCTCTGTCTGAAGCTTTCAGCAGCCTTGACATTTTTATTGCAATATATACTTCTATGAGATTTGCAATCAAAATGCAAATGCATACATGCCATTATGGACCAAGTTTTTTTTTATATGGTATCTTTTACTTACTTTACTGCCAGTGAGTTGACTGAGATGTGGTTTTAGTTCATCACCAATTACTGCATGAATGGCTACAAGGCAGAAAACACATGCCTTACGAACACTGCTCTCTGAATTATCATAACCCTAGAAAGCAATAAAATTACCATTAATAGCTTATCAGTTAATGATTAAAAGCCTCAAAGCTATTTACTTATCCTTATGATAAATACATTAAAATCTACAGTAAATGAATGCTAAGGTAGCCCAATGAAGCATTCCAACAGCAAAAAACCAAGCAAATACAAGGCATGCACTTAAAATAAATTCTGCTTCTGAATCACTGTTGACAGTCACTTTCCAGATTGAAAATAAATATGTTCCTGTTCATAAGTTACACTGTGAAAGCAGAGCTGCTATCATGCTCTATGTTGACCCACAGTAGGGGAGAACATAAGAGAAACAGTTCTAGATTATAACGATATTTATTTAAAGCAGAAGACAATAAATTTAGAGCTTCTATATTCTGAAGGAAGTATTTGCTTAACAGGCAAAGATTCTTTTCCTAACTGCCACCTTAAGACTTTTGTGTCTGTCACTACCTTCCTAGTAGTTCACTCCTGGCTCTCTCCCTTACACCCCCTCCTCCAAAGCCTGCCCTCGAAGGCCCCTGCTCCACCTCAGCCTTCCTACAGATGTGCAATGAGACCGCACCCATTAAAGACTGAACATCTGCAGAATTCAGCTGTCGAACCCTGAAAAGCCCCTATCAATCATGCGCAGATTGATGTATCTCAGCTCTTGATAAGGTGGACATAGGGAGAGAAATTTCTGATTTTTTTAATTAAAATCCCCCCACCCTTTCCTCTTGCTTCCCCAAAACACCAAACAAAAAAGCCCTAGACGCGCATACAGCATTGACAATTTCAGACTAAATGATTAGAACTTGGAAAAGTTAAACAGCAAACTCTCTTATAACTAGAAGTATCTACCAAGCTTAATTACAACCAGTACTCTGTATTTTTACCTAGATCTCCTTTGATTCCTCACCACAGTTACTATTTAGCTACTTGACAATCAAAGATACTGTTCCCAGTATCTGAATTATTTTGGGCCAAAGCGGCAATCACCTATCAGATGAAGAAATCCTTTATGAGAGCCTATTATTTAAAAATAATCTTCATAATTCTGACATATACTGTGTTCCGTTTTTTACCTGTATTAGACCTGGCACAATCTCAGGCAAAAGCTGAGTAAGGGTTTCTTTAGATACTCTCTCTATGACTTTTGTCTGCATTTTGATTGCAGCCAGATTAATGGGGTAATCTGCAGTTTGGATAATTGGACAAAGAACTTTGATGCACTGATCGGGGCTAATGGAAGTGGCCAGCATGGAAGCAGCTTCTTCGGCAGATCTCACCACCTGTTGAAAGAATAAAGACATGGAAAAATGAATTACAAGACAGAATTGCTATGATCAGTGTTCTGTCAGTAATGGTTTTTGGGGAAAAAAAATATGGTTCCATATAATCTCAACAGATCTACAACACTTAAAAATACATGAATTCAAGAGATTTTTTTGAAAATCTACATGCAAGGTACAACTCTTGGACATAACGCATTTCTAGAAACAAGGCTTTTTTCAATATTCTATGACTAATAATACATACTGAGCAATACAAAGAGCAGCACTCTCCAAACCTGCCTGACAATGACTGTTGCATCAGAACTGAAATCTCTATTCTGCAACAACCTTCAACTACTTGTTGAAATTTCACCAGCTTTCTAAATCTATAATTTCTTGTGTTATCATTCATTATTGCTCATTGGGTCTTTCATGTCCATTTCAAAAACTGTTCAATGACATGCCTAAACTGCTACTTTAAGAAGTTAGTCTAGCTGTTCCCTGTGCCTTTAAGTTGGAAAGAAACTACCATGACAGAGTTCTTTAAGCCTACAGAATATAATAAAACAAGAGTAATTAGGTAGGAAGTCAGAAGGTACAGAAGCTCAGGATATAGCATGGGTACAACAGACAAAGTTCATATCTAATCTTTGTCTTTGTGCAGCTGTGGCATTTACCAGTTGACAAACAGCTGGATCAATGATGCATCAGGAAGTTCTGCTTTGGATTCGCTCAGAATCAGTATTCACCCCCATCCTTCCTGGGCAAGGAATGAGTATGCCAAGACATTCATTCTCTTACCATTGTGCTCAGGGGGTGCTGAAGAGAAAGAGCTTCCTAAACTGTTTCTCTCCATCCTTGTCCCCTTTTTTTTCACTCAATACATAGAAAAATGAGAGAAGAAGCAGGGAAACAGATGAGCAGAACACACTGTCATACATACAGTATATGAAAAAAATTAGAGGATGGGGGGGGGAAATGAATATCAGAAGAGCGAGAGAAGCTACTGGTATGGGAAGAACTGCAGTTAAACTTCAAAACCTGCAACTCCACAGTAAGTTGCACACAGAGTACACATCCTTCCATTGGGTGCAGAGGGAGGAGAGGATATATTTGTCTAATACTAAACCTAGATTTTTTGCATAACATCAGTGATACTTATGTGCACCACTTAATATCTGGGTGGTTATAGTATTCATGTTTCTAATATGTACCAATACATTATGCTTTGTCTGCACGTGTGCACCACACTCAAAATAAGTATTTCTAAGCAAGATTACAGCTATAATTCAACTACTTCGTGTCTTCTGTTTCTGAATTCCCTCACTATTCTTGGCTCACAGCCAACTCTCTTCCCTTTTCTTATCTGCCTGCATTCTCTCTCCTAAAAACTTTGAAAACCATGGTCTCTCACAGTACAGAGCTGGCTAAAAATGGAAAGGAAAAGGGCTGATATTTCTTTGCTATGTTCTGTCCCTTCTCTCAACTATGCACCTTAATGAAATCCCAAAACTTGTTTTAGAGCTCCAGGATAAGATGTCCTACAGGAAAAAAACCTCCTTCCAGTTGCTCCTTGATGTGCTATAATGACATAACTGGGTACTGCCTTGTATCCTCTTCACACAACAACCAAAACAATTCTTGTTAGGATGATGTAAAGCATCTCAGGGCTTATAAAACTGCAGTTTTTTTTCTCTTACATACCTTTATTAACTAATAATGCTCGAATACTTGATTATTAAACAAGCTACTTCCTTAGTAAGATCTGACTGATTTCTCAAACACTTTCTGGACATAACTCAGCTGTTTCATTTCGAAATATTTTTTCATAACTTTAAAGAGAATAAATAATTACTAACCTCCTTATGAGGATCCTTATGGGCTTCCAACGTCTTCATGATTGTGAGCTCTGCGTAATTTTTAAATCTTGCTGGCTGGTTTCTTAGAATTTCCCTTAGAACTTTCAATGCCAAAGCTCTGATTGCATGCTAAAGATTAAATATTTAAATATAAGTGAGTTATGCATCTTTAAATAGACATTTTATTATATTTGGCCATCGGAGAAATCTTTGATAATAGAAAAATATTTATTAGACAATGCTCTATCTGTATGTTCAGTATGAACCAAGCGTAACAAATACAGCTAGGAAAAAAAAAATCTTCAGTGGCTCAACCTGCTCTTTTTTTCTGCAAATAATTTAGGTAGTATATCATAAACATGTCACCAAACTAATCAAGTTATCTATACTACTCAAAAGTTGCAGAGTCGCATACAATTTTATACCCAAATAAGGGCTGATAAAGTCTTTAGCATCAACACCACACATCACTACTTTTCCAAAAGATGTTGAGAAATTTTTCAGGGCAAAAAAGAGGTATTAGTATCATTGTGAACCTTGGTAATTTAAAAACGATGGCCTTTATAGAATATATTTATATTGAACTCAAAGGGTCTTTCCAATGATCATTACTGCATTTTAGAAACCTCTCATTTTTTAAATGCTTTCCCAATACATGATGTTTTGATATTTCAAGTCCATCAGGGCTATGAACAGGTAAGCTCTGTAATCCAGTGAAAAATATTTCTTGTAATCTATCATATGGGAATAAACAAGACTTGAAAAGGTAAGTATTGCTGATACCCTTTTCACCACTGGGGCACTGAGGCTTCATGATATTTTCATTATTTCCATTTGTCAATTGCCATAAGAAGGTTTTTGTTTTTCAAGACTAGCTGACATTTGTGCCCCTCCTACAAACTTTATCCTGCCCCTCCTACCCATACAAACTTCAAAGATGCTGGAATTAAGCTTTGTGCTTTGTTAACGTTCTTAACTGGATTAATCTGAATTTACCTCTTTGTCTCCAAGTGTTTCAAGCAGCAGAAGTAGTATTGTTTTGAAATGCTCATCCCAAACACCAAAGGACTCTTCTTGAGTTAATTTCATGAGCTCATACAGGGCAGCTTTTCTTTCTTCAACTCTCTCATTATGGTTTGATAATTCTTTCAGTAACTCTGCAACCAGATCAGAATGGTCCATGGGAGGCTCTATTAAAAAGGAATATACAAAAAAATTCTTGATTTGTGAAAATAAATATGAGCATCTTCTGTATAACTCAAAGATACTTTCTAGGATGGCTGGTCTTAAAATCTGCCTGCTTTTATTTTTCCCCAAATTTGTCTGAGAAAATTACTACTTGACTAATATATTTTCAGTGCTTAAAATCACACACACACACACATAAAACTACAGAGACACTGCGCAAAAAACCAAAAAACACTAATTTAAATTTTACTCTTCCAATACTCAAAGGTGGTAAGTTCTCTGAATCCTTTTAAATCTGATCTATACCTGAAGTATATGACCCTCCCATCCAAGAAGAGAGATTTGTGTTTTCTCCTTTAATATGACAGACTTGCTTACAATTTTGTAAGCCATGTTTCCACAGTTATATCTAGACTTTTAACATAAAAAGGAGTAAGTGTCACAAGAGTGGTGTTTGGTATAAAATAGCTGATGTAGAAGCAAACCAAAGTCAGTTAAGCCTTTCCAAAGAATGACTGTTATCCTGGTAACAGTCATTACAGGACAGCTCTGGAGGTGTGTGGGTTTTTTTTTTTTTTTTTTTTTTTTTTTTTTTTTTTTTAAGTTTCAACTACAGAGAGCATTCTATGATGATGAAAAAAGCATCAGTAACAAAACTGTGCTTGGCCTGCAAACAGAGACTCTCACACTTAAAACTGGTCTTAAAGAGAATGAAATATCAAGTTGTTGCCTTTATTCCATCACCTAGACCATTTCAGCCTTTAGGAAAGAAAAATATATAGCTTCCACCTTTGCACTGAGACTTTTGGATAAATTAACAGAAATGCAAAAGAAAAAGTTTGAAAGTTTTGACAAAAGTTTTCTTTCAGAGGGCAAACAGTAATAATAAAACTCAAATGTTCCTGTATCTGCATCTTTTCCTAAAATAATTTCCTTTTACTAATATACAAAAAATATATTTTCCATAACAAATTTATGAGGTCATATACTGAGAAACCATAGCCCTATATTACTATATTCAATTATAAATGCTATGACAAAGCAGAAACTAATAAAAGCTGAATTTAGAAGCTTTTACTACCTCTGGAAAATACCTACCACACAGCAAGTATCTTAAGAAAATCACTGGTTTTGTACCCAATGTTTCTATTTGCATTCTGTTTTGGATGAATAATCAAGAACACAAACACCTGAAAGCAGAAATATTTTTTTCCTGCAAGCCCATCTATTGCCTCTATATTAATGCATGCTTTTCAAATTCTCTAAATGGATCGTTAATGTTTGCCTAAAGGACAGACTGAGGTTGCATTCTGCAATGCCATTATGTGACTTATTAATTAGTACAGATGAGCAGAACGGACAACCCATTTTAAAGAAGCAAGATCATTACTTTTATTACAACTACTATACTAGTTCTACCAACTTGTAAGGACTACAACTATACTGAATCCTATTTTGAAGAAAGTATATTGACATAATTAACAAAGCAAGCCATATCTGCCTAAACGAAGTTATTCTCACTGTAGAAATATCAGAATGAAGAAAGTGGCAATTTGAACATATTGGAGGAAAGGGAGAAGAGAAGGCAGTAGCCATGTCTATGCAGGGATAAGGGGAAGAAAGAAGGTGTGTTAGCTGAGGAAATAGCTGCAACTCCTGAAAAACATGGAGACAAGCAAGTGTGCTTTCATGGCCTGTGTTTTCCATTCCCATGTAGCACCCAGTGTTTCATTTCCAAACACTCTCCAGATGAGAAAGTAGTAGTGTAAAAGGAGCTGTATTCAAAGTATTCAAAGTTTCTCTTTCAGAAAGAAAATAAAGTACAAACAAGAAGGAGCAGATGCAACCCTTGTCTTTGAACAAGATAAATATATAAAGAGTATTCGACAAGGAACATCTCTTCTCAAACCAGTCACAGAATCACAGAATGGTTGAGGTTGGAAGGCACGTCTGGAGATCATCTAGTCCAACCCGCCTGCTCAAGCGGGGTCACCTAGAGCAAGCTGCCCAAGACCACATCCAGACAGCTTTGGAATATCTCCAAGGATGGAGATTCCACAACCTCTCTGGGCAACCTGTTCCAGTGGTAACATTATCCTTTGACGAGATATATGATATAGGAGTCAAAAGGAAAAATGAAGATATAACTTGACTTTATTATGAAGTTTTTGCCACTGTCACACATTGCTTCTTAATATAGAAACTAAGGAAACATGGCCAAAAAAAGCCAAATTGGGTGCAAAGCCTGATGAGTCACTTGCAAATAGTGACTGTATTATAAATAGTTTTCTATTAATCTAGGAGGATACATGTGTTGTCCCTGCTCAAGACTGTCCTGGGCCTGGCTCTGTTTGATGCTTTTGTTAATGATAGACAGAATAGAGAGAGCACATATAGAATCTGTAAATGAAATCAATTTAAGATCAGTTGCAAATGTTCTGGAGAACAGGACAAAAATTCAAAAGGATCTTGATAAGTCAGAGGAATGGTCTGAAATAAAAAAGATGAAAGTCAGTAATGACAAGTGTAAGGCAAGACACAGAAGCAGAAATCTTAAGCCCAGATACAATGTGTCAGTTAAAGAGGAAGATGTTTGGCTATGGAAAAAAGCTGCAAGAAATCAGTTTGCTGAGAGAGGAATACCCATTTTCAGTCAGAGGCTGTGGACTACTTTCAAGGAGTCTGAAAAGTGACTTTAAAAGGCATGTTCCCTTACGCTTCAGATAAAGGCCATCTCCACTGGAAAAAAGTGGTAGCAGTTGGAATTTAGGCTGCTACTATGAAAACCTTTTTACTGTTAAGTGAGGCAAAACACTCAAATAGCCATTTCAGGTACATTGTGGCATCTCTGCCACTGGAGATTTTTAACCATTAGACAAATGTCCGCAGAACACATTTTCATGCCTCAGTGCTGCCGGCTGGACTAACTAACCAGCTACGGTGTTCCCATCTAGTGCTGTATTTCCATGTCTTTCTGCCAGTAACAGACGAGAAGATAGCTGGGAGTCCGGTACAAACAGGACTTTTGACCAAGCTCTTGAAGTGCAGACATGAAAGTAATACCGAAATGCTCTCCTGCAATCCACCTTTGCTTTACCTTTTCCAATGGTGCCACTCACTCTAGGAAGGCTGGTGACTCCAAAGCAGCCGAGGCAGCACTCTTTTCAGCCCTACTGCATATATTAATTTTACCAGCCCCTAAGCTCAGCAATGACAGACTACATAGTGCTCAGGAGCCTCTGGTCCATCAGGTTTACGGGAAAAGTATGTAATTCCTTAGCAAGCAAGTACATTGTACTACTACTCCAGTCAGCACAAACCACTACTGGATTGGGAAACTTCACTCCAGCCAGTTTTGAGCTTTCACTAAACCAGAACACCCTGACAGAGCATAAATTCTTCAGCATTCTGTGGAATTTAGCAAACAAACAAATAAAAACAAAAAACCCCTCAGTCTTCTATTAAACTAACACATATTCTTACGTAAGGATGTTCAGTAAGCTTGAGATGGAACTAGAAAATAGGTTCTCTGTCTCTGCCAGTAATTACTGTATCTTAACCTACACTGGAAATGGAACTTTTAAGAGAGCAAAGGCCACAGAATATACACAGTTAAGAGTTGCTCACAGAAGCTTTTCTGAATATTTAAAAATCCAAGCTGACTTTAGCATGAAGAACAAAAGTTCAAGATTTTCAGACAATAGCAGTTAGCAGTCAATAATGTACAAAAATACAGTGTAAATATAAACCGACTATAAATTCAGAAATTACAGATTTTACACACTAGTGAGACATGAGAATATCAGAATGTGAATCATAAACCAAATCTCAACAAAGCTTATAGACTTTTTAAAATCAAATTACATTTTGGTGTTTCTTCATAAAAATGTTCACACTCAAGAAAGGAAAAATTAATCTCTCTTATGCATAACTGCTGTTATATTAATGGCTCTCAGAAACAGCTCCAAAAGACAAGTAAATAACAAAATTGAATGAACTGAATGTTGAATAAGTGATAATTATCTGACAATGCATATTTTTCTGGAAAAAACAATAGTGCATTTGACTATGCGCGCAAAAGTTATTTCCCAGAAAGTCTGATCTGTTAAATAGGTTTTATCAGTTGGTTTAATACAATATCCAAAAATGGCATGTTGTCAGAAGGTACAGAGAGACTTATCCCATTTAACAATAGCATCACTGTAACCCAGAATTTGATAACATACTGGCTCTCTGTATGTATGACAAGGTATTTAATTATTGATATTTACATGACACTATTTATAAAGGTTTTTTTCCCCCAAAAGTCCTTTTGAAAAGATAATAATTTGTCATGTACTTCTTTACTAAGCAGAAGAGGAAATGAGTTATAAAGACAAATGCACTTTTATTTGGATCTGGTTTAAATCTTATATAAACTTAAAACCAATTGATAGCAACTTTTCTGATATGAAATGGGTGTTCTGAAAAAATAAAGCTAAAACATATTAATGATATCTTAATATGAAAAATTTGTATAACTTTGAATTGAATTACTAAATATTGATGACTGAACACAACGCAATGCCAGAAAATAGCTTTGTTTTTCAAAAGCTTCTATAACGCACCATTGCTTAACGGCAGAGGAAAAACTGAAATGGAAAGAGGGAAATCCACTTGCCAATCGCTAATAAGAACTTAGTTTAATTAAAAACTCAGTTTAATCTATAACTGAATATGAAATATCAATTGCAGAAGGTATACCAAATCATCAGAAAAACATGCTACTTTTCCAGAGCATCATTACTTAACCCCTCTGTCCAATATTTAGTAATAAAAAATTACCCAGAAATATACCAGGAAATATTGAAGAGAAGCTTTAAAAGCCTACAACAACCACCTAAGTTTTATTTAGCCAAGAGGCTAAATGAACCACCTTCCTAGTAAAGGTTGTTTTTTTGAAGAGAATGTTTACTCAATAGAAAATACCAATGTCCTGTTTCAAATACAAATATACTACTAACTAAATATTTAATCTTTCACCTACTTCCAAAACTTGTTTGATCCAGTTTTATTTCCTTGGTGTAAATCTCTCTTCTTTTTTTTCCCCTCCCAATCATAAAGCAATCTGCTAAGTAAATTTACATTGACAATCCTGCTGTGCAATCTGCTCTCAGAAGTATACTATATAGTTCAGTAATTAACTCATTTTTCCCCTCATCTCTACAAAGATCAAGCAGTCTCACAACATCACTCAGCAGGATTACTAACAAATAAACTAATTTGTAATACATTATTTGCAACACGTGTGCTGCCTCTTTCAAAGGCTTTTACATATACAGCTAATGATGAATACAGAGACTGAGCTATGATATGGAAAAATCTCACCATTTTCCTTCTAGCAAAAGATGCAATCTGCAGCTTACCATCAGGAAATTGCTCTGCATCATCATCAAACATGGCTTCTTTCAAAGCAGATTTATTAAATGAACTTATACTATCTGAATAGTTGTATGGGTTATAATCTCGTGAACGTGGTGAAGAGTGGGGAGGCATTGTGTTTAGTAAAGATGTTTTGTTATCAAGAGCTGTTCGGCCTGTATCACTGACACCACTTCCTGCTCGCAGGTCCACTATTCCAGATGCACTGCAAATCTGCAGGAAAAGACGTATCGTACAAGCATATAAGAACATTCTGCGCTTTTCAATTCACTGCATTTCTATTTTATCTACATAGCAACAACTTAAAAGTTTCAAAACATTTCCAAACATTCCCTAATTAACTTTTTCAAGTTGGCTCTTCAGATAAGAAATCTTAGCAACAATTCCCTAGCACTTAAAATACTTAGCTTGCCTTTAAAAAAAATAAAGGGTACATTATCCAAAAAAAACCCCAAAAGATCACAAACTAGGAACAGCTGTCAACATTTTATCTCAGAAATTAGATGCTAATTAATTAAAACCATGTTTAAGCATATAAGTATTTGGCAAGCTCAACACATCTGAAAGCCAAAATTCCATAGACACAGAAGTTTAACATAGTGCATGCAGCACTGAAAAACCTGTAGGCTTTGTATGGAATGAACCAAAAGACTTTAGAAAAATATATACAGTAGTAAGGTATATGCCTCTCAAATGAAAGTAGAGCCCCAGCTGATTTTCAAGATAATCCATTTTTAAATTGCTAACATTTTTAATAAACCACCAGCTAATACTACTTTTAATTAGTATCTACATTTCCAAAGTGTGCTTTAAGACTACGAATGTATTTTTCTAAAGCTTTGAAGTGATTTAGGAGAGATGTACCATTTCAGAAGTCATAATACATAACCTAGTTAAAATGGTGCTTTATATATAATAAATCAAGTTTTGGCTTGGTTTGCTGACAGAAGATGCACTGAGTTTCAATACTCACTGAATCACCATCATCTTTTTTGGAATCTCGTTTCACAGGCTCATTCATATCTTCTTGACTACGAAAACTGAAATTCTGAATAGCTTCAGTGACTCCACGAAGAGAACTGTAAATATCTTCAGAATTCATATTTTCTGTGTCATAGTCGAATGCACTGTGGGCCATGGACAGGACAGCAGAATTAAGAAGGATTTATTTTTTGACCTCATGTTTTTAATTAACATTAACGTGGAACAACAGAGACTCAGGAAATATTAATGAAATTACTATTTTTCTTGAAACACGTTGAGGAGGAGAGCTAGCTCTCCACATACTAAAGGTGTACCATATTAAGGATAGTATATTTTGTTATTGTTTAAGTGTACTGCCGGTGACACAGAAAGCACTAGGACTGGCTAGATAATGAAGAGCCGCATTACACACCAGCATCTGCCTGAATAAACAAAGTTGTTTTACTCTAGCAAATATGCAACAACTAGAAATTGTATACTGTTCCCTCTTTCTAAAACAAAAGAGTATCAAAGCAATAAACTCAATTCATCAGTTTTCACATTAAGTTTACTGCCAAAAATCAAAATTTATAAAATCTACTTAACTGGCAAAATCGGTACGACAAAGTTAAGGACCAGAACATTGACAAACTTCTTCCTTTCTAGTCTTCCTAAAATCAAAGTATGGTTTGATGACCTAGCCAAGCTACTCTAACATCTGCTAGAGACAGAGAGAGAACCTCCCTGAGCACTTCCCTCCCTTCTCTCGCTATCCCATTCGCACCCCTAAGTGCGCAGTCGTTTCCCACCTCAGGCCAGCTCTGGCATTCATAAGACCCTTCAGGGAGGCTAAGCGGTTCAGTGTGCCATCATTCTGTGGAGGTAGGGGGTAATTTTTCAGTATCCAGCACTTTTCTCTGAATTTCTCTCCATGCTTTCACAGTTGGGGTTACAATTTTGGATAACACTTAATGAAGCCCTAGATGCAGAAAATCATACCACGGACTTACGCTACCTTGGTGACAAAGTGTTCTGTGATGTGTTGGTTGGGGAAGTGAGGGGACTTGACCAACTGGCTGGTGAGCGTGGAGTAGGTCTTGTTAAAGGACTTCCCATGGATCCCTGGAGGAGGAGAAAACATACTCTAGTAGGACTTTAGCTTCCCTTTGAACCTATTACTGTATTTTTTTTCTCTAGTGCCCAGAAACATTTAAACAAGTTATATTTAATTTCCAAGACTGGCTAACCAGTTACCAATAACTGCAATCAGGTATATCTTTGTAACAACGGAAGTACAAGATAAACTATTTTCAAATAGCCCATTCAAACTTATTAAGTCACTTTACTTGGAAGCAATGTACATTGAAAAAATGATCAACCTTTGGAGGAAAAAAGAGATCAGGGCATTCTACAAAGAGCAGTGCCTGCTAATATTAAGGCAGTGTTCCACCTAGGATTGAGCCCTTCCCCTCCCCCTCATTTTCTCCCTCACACAAATAACTACTGAAATGGAGCTGTGTGTGGGGCGGCGGGGGGACTCAAACCCCTCCAAACTAGTAACTTCAGAAAGAATAATTTGAGGTGTAAATACCTGACCACTGCTGCCTGTGTTTCGCAGATGATTGTGGAGAAGCTTTGTGGCTCCATCCTGAAATGTTTTTGGTAAAGCACCTAATAGCATTGTAAACTCTGGTGTATTGAGTTCAAAAAGGGAAATCAGCACTGACTGTGCAGCCTATAGGAAGAGAATACAGACTGAAGTTATTAATTTGACTTTCTGAAGTAATTTTTAATCAGCAAAAGATTCTATAGTGAGGGGTAATCACAAGAGGTGACAAAAGTATTTTTCAAACTTGAAGAATAAAGATGTCAGCAGATGTAAACAAAAGCAATTTTTATTTGCTGATAAACTGGAAGTTCAAATATTGATAACTCCAGGCACACACTAATGAGCTTTTACCTTACACAACCTTCCTAAAAAGCAGTCTTCCATAAATGTGCTCCTCAAACTCCCCCCGCCCCCAGAAGCCCTACTAACTGAAGTATTGAAGAAAGCGTCAAAATGACTTTTAGAGGGTTTGGGAAGTTGGACAAAGTAATTTAAAAAGAGATGAATTCCAGGGCTAGAAGAACACACAAAGGACGAACAAGTCTGCAATTTCTTCTCCTGATTATAGCAAGTGGTAAGCAGGTGGTACATAACCAGCAGACTGGCTTGAAAAGAAACAGTTATCATTTTAGAAATTAAAAAAACAAAAAAAAAGATACTCGAATTTGGAATGCGACGATCTTGATTTTGAGTTGTGATCAGAGGACTTAATATACTTTAGAACTTATCCTACAGCCAAACTAGTTAAACTTTTCTCTATAGCTTCCTTTATGTTTAAAAGATAGGCAAACATGAGGAAGAAAGCAGCTGACTGCAACATACTCTAAAGATGAAAACTGTTAAGTATTAGAGTTTATAGTCTACTGGATTGCACACACACACCCACCACCCCAATTTTACTACTTTATCTTTAAGGTTATCCTTGTCCTAAGGATGTCTTACAATATTTCTTCTTGGTCTGACTGAAAAATGACAGATCTTTACTGCCAGAAGGAACATAGCAAGTTATGCAATGGTGGGCGTCCCATTGGGCTCTCTCTGGTAAAGGAATTTTGAATGCCTGGCTTCCTAATGTTCATATAATTTAATGAATATCCAGGCTAACAAACCTGTCAACACAGCAAACACCTGTCACATGTTAACAAAAGGCTAGAGATTAAGCTGTCCAGAAATGTTCAATAATTTCTTTTTAGTATGAAACTCTAAGATTAATCAGCTACATGTAGTTTCCATAAAAGCAGCTCACCATCAAGGTCTGCCATGCACTGGAGAGAACCAGTGCCTAATGCTAAAAAGAATGATAGGCAGCTTGTTTAAGTACCAAAATACTTCAAGCAAGTAGTTTACAAAATTCTTTTAGACATTTATTTTCCTCCTTTTGTTTCCAGAGCAATGAAGTGTAGCATTTTTTAATTAACAGTTGAACGCCAAGGTATGAGCACACATACCTGCACACATCTTGGTATTAAGTTTAATGAAGAAAATACTAACACGTTAGATTGCTACAAATCATCTTTGCACAGGGGCAATTGGCTCCTTTCTCAAATGCTTATGCCCTCCTCTGTCTGATACTCTTCTCTCTTCAAGTGAATACCCTGAATGCCCTTTATGTCCCTGCCTTCAATGTTCCCCTTTTCCTTGTTTTCTCTTACGGTCAATCTTCTAACAGAAATCGATAAAAAGCAAAACCCACAACTGAACAAAGGCTTGGAAGTCGCCACTTTCCTTTTTCTTTCTTCTTGTCTGTGTCTCCATTCCGTAACATCTTGCCTGTTTGAACTGCTTATAAAATAACAAAATAGACAGTCAAGGGTCATACGAGAAAAGAAAAATGATACCATCAGGTCTGCCCATAATGAGGTTCCACCTGTGTTTTTAAAATTGAAGTTGACCTGCAAAGGCCTATGCAACTGCCTATTTTCTTTCTAACATACTTTATAAAAATTACATCTTAAAATATTTGGCATTGTTTGGCTACAAAATAAGCTCTCTCTGGAAATTTAAATCCAGTTCAAAAGTATCAGCTTTTCTGCAGCTAGCCACACTACTTCAGTTTATGTTCGGTCACACAGGGTTAGATCCTTAAAGGTCGACAGTAAGGGTTAGAAATATTTGTTTGGGCTTTTGCTCTTAGAAGAAATCTGAAGTCCTGAAACACAGAATTTTACCCTCCAGAAAGAAGTCCCATGTCACTGAATTAAACTAAGAATGCCCTATTTAAGACTGATTTAAAAGACTTTTCCTAATATCTAGTGCTGGAAATGTTCTTACTGAAAAACACACACCATTTGCATACAAATACAGCTGGCATAAGTTCTAAATTTAAAGAAGTCACACTAAAATGCTATAAGCTTATTAAAATATAAAAGCTTGCTGAAAACATTTGTGATAGCATCTTCCAACCTCTTAGAGAATGAATCATGCATCATCAGAATAACTCTATTAACTATTCATCAGTGAAATTTTATTTTCAAGAGTTATTAAAGGCTTTTGGTAGTTAGCTACTTCCAACTGCTCTGTTATGAAAAGAAAAAACAAAACAATACTTAAGGTGTTCCAGATGATAAAGCTCACTGGCAATTCTTTCCACGATTCAGTTACTTATTGTCATAAAAATGCTTATTAAAGATATGAACCATCAGATAAGACAGGTTGCCACGTGTCTTGCTACTAAAACTTTTCTGATTTATAAGATAGTGCTGCTTCAATTCCCTTCTTGTTTTATATATGTTACTAGAACATGGTAACTAGGCAAAACAAGTCCATAATCACACTACTGCTTTCCTATGCTCATAAGTTTTATTAGAAACAAAAATTAAAAAAAAATCTCTGATATAAACTTTTCTATAGCAAATTATTAGAAATATTCAAGATATGAAGAAGTAGTGCAAATGATTTTTGTTGTTCTCTTTGAGTTGTCTCACAAAGTATGTAATACAAACTACAATTTGTATCAATTCTCTCCAACAAAACATTCTTCCTAAAGAAAAGAATTTTTGGGACTGTTTTCAGAAATGATAAAGTTGCCAAAATTCAAGGTGAGCTGAATCTTGCAAAGGAAATCAAAACAAGTAAGGGGTTCTGACTCTTCAGTTGCAGAAATAAAGCTGAAAAGGGTATGAAAACATTAGCTCTCTGCCAGAGATACTTTGCTTTGTGAGTGATAAGCTAAATACTTTTGATGTTCAAAAAGCGTGAACATGCCAATTATGGCAGCTCAGACCGGATCAGAACAACAAAAATCATTATTTCATCAAGCTGAAAACAAAATTCAAAGACTTTTGCTATCTGTATTTGGAGGGACTATTTATAATCCGTTTCTGAAGACTGCATTAGTGCATTCCTCATTGTTCTTCTGTATCCCTAGCATGTCTGAATACCTCACAAACATTAATTTTCACTTCTCAAGAAGCCGGTACAAAAAGGAGTTTTGCAGTGGAACTGCAGGAACTGTAGCATTAGAAGAACAATTATTTGATACTACCTTATTAAAATATCAACTTCCTTTTTGTCAAAAGGTCAACAGTTATCCAATGCTTTTGTTAAACACAAAGGACAAAAAAAATATCCAACTGAGACTGAACTGTAAGTTTGCTACCATACTCACCACTCCTGTTATGAATGTGCTATTAGTATTACAGAGGCTATTCAGTAAGTAATACCAAATCTGTATAGAAAATGCCTACTGAAAACATTTTAATACCAGATACATCAATAATATATAAATGTATTATGAAAATACAACCTTGATGGAGATTTTCAAGATGTATTAATTATAATGTTTTACTTAAATGTTTTCATACACTAACTACTTTTGGCAAAGTTTAACTTTTTCAATTTTGAGACTTCATATAGACGTATTATCTATGTTTGCAGAGAAAGATAAAAAAGTATGTTTTACTTATGAAAGAATAAGCTTTTAAAGAAAATCAGTATTTTTTCATTTTTAACTAAGAAATATCAATAGCTTGTTTAATTTGAAAAGATACTTGGAACATACTTCAGTTGTAAACACATTAACAAACATACCTTCCTAACATCTGAGCTTTTAGGTTCTGTGGTCCAGGTGATGATCCGAGACACTGCTAATCTAGTTTCACTTGAATTTACAAAATCTCCTGGATCCATCTGTTGTGCAAGAGTCTCTATGTATTTAAGGATTGCAACTTTGACCTGCAAAGAGAAATAAAGTCAGATGGACAATAGAAAGCATGCTGCAAGAACAAGCATACTCACAAAATAGGATGCTTTTTCCCTAGAATAAAGAATTTACAATGCTTCTAGTCAGTCTTTTAGGAAACGTAAAAGCGGACTACCTGGAAGAAAGTTCTTACCAGCACTGATATAAAACTCTAAACGGTAAATCACTTTACAGAGGTGTATAATGTTTCAAGAAAGAAGGAGGTTCTCTCACAAACTCATTAATGGACACCTTAGATTTCACTGGTAGTAACTAAAGATACACAAATCATTGCAAATGCAGAAGTTCCTATTTAACAATCAAGCAGAAAAAAAATCCTCACGATATTTAAGAGTATTCAGAATTTAAGAACTGTTCAGAACTGAGAATTTTTTTCAAGTAGTAAAATGGAAAATGAACATCATCTGACGTTCATTCATGATGTTCATTCAGTTCTTACTAGAATACTACACAGTTAACACTCAGCACCCTTTAATGACAGAGAACAAGTATCTTTGGGGCTAAGCCAAACAAATACATTAAAAACTTTTGGAATAGAATTTCTCCAGAATCTTCTTATAAGGAGTCATATGCATACTTTTCCTCTGAAGATATTTAGAAGACAGAGTCATGCATTTACCAGGAGGATAGAAGACACCTTACTTCCTCACCCATCTGAGCATCCTTCTCATATCCTACAAGCTCACGCTACTCCTTATGCAGAACTATCATTTTATATATCCCACACTACAGCCTCTCTCTAGCTTCTCCAAACTAGCATCACTGCACAGCACAAGGAGAATGGTTGTTATGCCCGTATCTCCCTTAAACATTCCCCTGCTCAATTCCTTATACCCCACAGATAATTGTCATGCAAAGCATAAATAAAAACCTGGTGAATCTTTATTTAGGTAACCCATTTAATTTTCAGCTGTTTTTGTTTCCATTAATAATTATACTGAATGAGAAATACCTATCGGGGAGAGACCTATGTCTGATACAACAACAAAGAAATAAAGTTCTGGATGTATTTAATTGCTCATGGCTTGAACTATAACTGTTCTGAACAAAGCTATTTAGATATTTCCCTCAGTCATCAAAACCTTCAAGCTATTAAATATTCAGCAAGATACACTGAGTGACACACGCATTAGTGGTAGCTGACACATGTAGGTTAGTACTTCATTTTCACAGTGACTGTTAAAGCTTGACTCTTCCAAAGTTATACCACAAGCAATAGCTAGAGATTCTTGTCTTATACAAACCAATACTGACATATGCAGTACAAAAATGCAGCTAGAAGTCTATTTGCTAGATTCTTCATGGAATGAAAGAAAAAGATCACCACAAAAAAACCTTAAAACAACATGCTTTTCCAAATACAAAGTAATAAGGTCACACTTCTTGATAACCAAACGAAACTGCACATTGCTCCTTCCTTCCCCATGGGAAACTAGGCATTACATCGTGACTGCACTGCTATGTATTACTGTTAACACTTTAAATGTACTTATTGACACACCTTAAAAAAAAATACTACTAGCACCTGTAACACCTAGAACATCCAGAGGCATATTTCACAATCAAAAATTATAAGGCATAGTCTCTGAGAAAGCAGTTTTATTCAATGTTTAAAGTATTCCCACAAAGTAAATTCACACAGGCTTCTGGAAATACAGTAGCTCTCAAGAGACAGAACACTGAATGGAAGACAAATAGAGAGACTTCTCTCAATTAAGTTTTGGGTATCTGCCTCATTTGAAAAGCCAAGTTTGGCAGTTATTCTGAAAGACAGTATTTTTGATGTACTACTTTGGTGAGAAGGGATTCTGGAAGGGGGAGCTTTCTATGACCAAATATAATGAGACAGTATTATTATTGATTAAAAAAAATCCTGAAGTAAACTCCATGATAGCAGCAAATCTACTACGATGTTTTTCTGACACTATTTCAAAGAAGTAGTTGAGATGCAGAAATAAGAGGTCTAACATAGCACTTTCTTAAATAGCCTATTTTATCTCACTGAGAGATGAGATAAACAAAATTCTTTTGACTGCCATGAAGGCAGCTCCAAGAACTTTTACATGACTGCTTGCTCTTAACCTGAAAATTGCCTAATGAAGTTGTGCAATACTGTCTTCATATTTCTTTGTACTCTTTAGGCTGAATTTATTGTGCTTTTGTTGGACTATATTGCACTGAGACAGTAAACATCTTTCCTGTACAGCATATAATATAAGCAGGCTTCTTGCTTAATATTAGTACTGCTGTACTAAGTGATCTGAAACAGAGCAACCTACAATTAGTACTATTACTCACAAAAAGAAAAAAAAAAGACATAAATGAAACTAAAGGACTTCATAAACATCTTTCACAGATAATGAGATGACAATGCTTTCGGCACAAGAATATCCTGTGCAATTCCATCTCCAGAGATTCAGGAAATACTATAAAGATGCTACAGTCAGTACCAGAGGCAAATTGTTTCCCTGTTCTGTGAAAAACTGAGATTACAGAGTTTCACTTGTTGCACTGGAAAGAAATATTTCAAGTAACAGGAAAAAGAGGGCAAGGGGAGAGGAACGCAGAGAACCTGCTTTACTTAAAACAGTCAAAAGCCCATCTCTTACAGTGCTTTTCTGGGATGTAAGACTCTCTCTCCTAGTCTCTACTCTGCCTTACTTGGACTGCATGCGAAGAATCAGACAAAGTGACTTTCAGACTGTCACATCCTAGGGGCCTGTCCTAACCCCTAGGTTACCGGCTACTTGGAAGTGACATCTCTGCTGCTATTTAACCAAGTGATTAAAACATCCACTGAAGATTGGTTTCAAAAGGGTCTCCCAACTCTGAGAACCATCATCCATTTTAGCAACCTGTTGGGGGTTTTTAGTTCGTTTTTTATTTTTTAAACCCATGAATTTTAGTATGTACTTAAGAAAATCCTCTCATCAAAACAGTTAATGTCCTCCAGTGAAAAATTATGATTTCAGTAAATCAGCATTAGCAAAGGAAAGAAGGGTTCAGAAACTTCTAAGGAGCTTTGGTCACAATGTTTAAATTAGTTCCTCACTGAATTTGAGCCACCTGGTATTCAACCTCAGAAAAATGAAAGCGATGCTTTGAAGTATTTTTCAGAACGATACCCATCCACTGGAAAGCATACACGCTATCTGCAAAGATCAGCTTAATAGGTTATAGGCAGTCTAGAAAATTTCACTCTTATTTCCATACATAAATCTGACCGAAGTAGATACAGCCATCTGACACCTCTAAACTACATTTCAGCAGTTCACCACACATACATGTAAAAGTAACACAAAAAAGTAAGGGACTGCAAAATGCACTGGTGTGCATCCCTCCATGGATTAGGTCAGTAGAAGCATACCTTCTCTATGTTTAGTCCTCTTTCCGGCTAGCTGTGCATTAAATCCACCTCTGTGGCTCCTCCAAAAGCTTGACTTTTATTTTTCAAGGCTTATAGTTATGTTTGTAAATATTACAGCTAAAGCTACAATTTACTCCAAAGGGTCATGATTATACATCACTACCACATGAAAACCAGTGGGAAAAGTCATTTGTAGTAGAAGGGAATTCTTCCATGGAGTACTTTTCTGGATCAACTATCATTTCTTGTATCTGACCATCTCTAAGGATACGGAAGATCCTTTCTTTTTTCTGTCACAGAGGGAACACTGTTTCCCAGTACATTTAGCCCCAAAGCACACCCTACACCAGAAGAATCTTTTATTCAGGGAAGGAACAAAAGTCGAAGGCTTCATGAAATGGAGCAGTGCCCTTGTTATGCTTATCTATTTAATCTGTTAGGTATCTGAGTGCACTGAGGATGGGATTTAGGACAAAACATTCAAGGATGTGGATACTAAATAGATGCTTTTGCAATTTACTTTCAATAACTTTACTGTCTGGATCCACAAGTTGTAGGTGCTTGGCAAAGACAGAAGTAGGGGTAGACAGCAGTTTTCTGAAAAAAAGATTACCTTCTCCTAAATAGCTACTTATTTTACTATTTAAAAGTTTAATTTGAAATGTTCCTGATTTTATTTCAAACTAACAGCTGGTCTTCTGAGAAGGTGACTTTTACAAACAACATTTATTTCAGAATTCTTTATCAAACACTGGAAATAATTTCCAGAGTATCGTCTCATTAGGTGTTTCAGATTTTTTAATTCCTTCTATGTCACAACCCAAACATTCTTGATCTTAGCCCCAGCTCAGCCTAGTAGGAGTCCCTGTCTCCTTTCAAACTGACAGCTACAACTTTAAAACAAGACCAGTTTGTGTTTAGCAACTATAGCATTACGTGGAAAAAAAAGAATGTCTCAACCATCAAATTCACCTTTCTAAAGAGGAACACCAAACAAAACAAAACTAAGCCAAATTTGTTCCAAGAATTTATTTAAACAACAAACTGATTTTTACTACCTCATTTGCTGTCTTCAATAAATGACAGCAGTCCCTTTTTAACACAGCTCTACGAAGCAAGTGGTCAACGTATCAACTGTCCTCAAAAGCTTAAAAATGTAAGTTTTACTGTATTGTAGACAAAAAAAAGGCACATTCATGTGACTTTAGGTTCAACATCATCTGGGAAAAGTCATATTTGTGTGCAGTATCAAACTATGTAAAAATATTTCGTGCAGGATAGAGCAGAAAATGCCAGTTATCATATGCTTGTTATTTCCCCATTTATCTCACTTGCAAATCTTTTTTGTATAAATGCAGCAAATCCTAAGATCAACTCTTTTTGGAACTGTAAAGGTACTACAGAATTCAGTTTTATTTTTCAGTTGTTGTGGCAGGTCTATGGCCTAGTGATTTTTATCTTGTATTATCTTTTTATCTTGAATTAACAACTGAGGTTCATATTAATATTAGTTTCATTTAAATGAATTCAAAACCTATCATACTAAACACAGGAAAAATTATCCACAAACTAGGAAAACAGGATTGGGAAATCACAAACATAAAATTAGAAAAGACTTGATAGAGTGAGTTTGCATAACCAGCTTGATGTTAGGCGGCCATATTTTTGTTGCTCATTTTTACAGTACTGTGGTTTTATTAGATCGCTCTTGCAGCAAACACTTTCATAATAGGGTAACATTTAAAACTGAACATTTGCATGCTTCGACTTTCTTGCAGAGGTTAGTAACAGCATACGAATGCATTCAAATAAAAATTATTGGAAACACTGTAAAAGTTTGACATAGGGTTAAGAATAAAGACAATAATTCAGACAAAAACCTTTGAGCTCCAAAAAGAGCGAAGCTGGTCCTGTAGTGCTGGCTTGACTGTCTGAAAGTTTACAAAAACAAAATCCACTAATTGAAAACCTTTTTTAAAAACAATATAAAAACAATCCAAATTCAAATATTAAGATTAGAAAACATCTATCAACAAAGGCTTTGTTTGCAATGTGAATCTGAAAATTCTTACCTTCAAGCTGGGTGTTTGGGTCTGATCAACAGTAAATCTCATTAAAATACTGAACTGAAGATCATTTGGAAAAGATTCCCTGTGAAATAAAGAAATCAAGCACATCATGTTAGTTATATGAGATTTACTTTTGATACCTGTTTGGAGACGCTAAATAAGCCTGCATTTTTTTTTCCAAGTACACAAAAGCTTTATCACTTCTAGAAGACAAACTAGGTCTAACAATTTTGTTGACATTATAGATTATTCTCAGAAACATTGAGCTAGTATGTAAAAAACAAAATCTAAAAATTTTTCTGGTGTCAACCAATTATAGCTAGAATATATTACTCAAGAAATAACAGATGATATAACAATGATACGGTAGTATTCTGATTCTAAATGTATGCAATTCCAACAATCCAAAAATTATTATGCACTAGAGTACTGCTGAAGTACATACAACACTATGCTTCTCTGGGCTACCTTGTTACACTGTTTATCTGCCTTTACTCTCCCTCATTTCACACTCGAAATACGTCAAGGCCTCTGCTGTAGCAGACAGAGAAAGAAGGTGCAGATGACCATATTCCCTCTCTCCCCTCAAAGCCAACCATACCCTTCCCCGTATTTCACAGCAGACCTGCCACATGAATACGCTCAACAGAGGTCTAGAACAGGTAAGTTGTCCCGTACGTCAGAGAATGGAGGATGAGAAGTTGGTCCCAGAGCCCTCCCAATTCTACTTAAAGAACTGGCTTTCATTTGGGAATAAAGTTGGCCAGGGATGAGGCCCAGCTCTGTTGCTGCAGATCATTTTGGGAATCAGGAGATTAGCGAAGTGGGGAAGGTGGAGAGAAAGCAAATCCCCTATTGCCACCTTACTCCTTAAAACCCGACTGACCTTTTCTTTAAGGGATGAGTATTGCAACAATACTTTGATATCAAAATAAAAAAAAAATTCAAACACAAGCACTGCATCACTAAACACATGGCAAGACACTAAGCATACATGGCTCAGATGCACATTTTCAAATCAGAAAAGTAGTATCATATTAATTTTCCAGTATTAACGGTTCAAACTCTTTGAAGCAAAAGTCATTTAGGAAATTAAAACACTTCAGGAGCAAGGTTTGCTCAAGCTTCACTACCTGCTGTAAGCTCTTTATTGTTCCAAAAATCTCACAAAACACACACACACAAAGTACTTAGAAATATTATTATTATTTCTTAAACTCATTACCTTGTGACATCAAGTGCCTTCTGAACTTTTGCCTGTACAGACCCAAGCAAATCAGCACCCATTTTTTTCAATAGCTGTGTCAGCAATACAAACAGCCAGTCCTGCAGATCTTCCTTATGGACCTGGATGAAGTCCACTAGTGTCTCCAAAAACATGCTGAATACCTAAAAGGCAGAAGAAGATGGAAAGAGGGTAGGATGGGGCGAAAGAGGAAACGACATTGACGTGTGCTTTGTTACAAACAAAGAAAGCAGCAAGGGAATCAGAGGCAGAGAAAGGCAGTGTTTTGCAGCCAAGCAGGGGAAAAAAAGAAAAAGAAAAAGAAATCTGTCTTTTTTCATTAGACTCTGATACAAGAGTATATTGGAAACGTTAGCCGATTTCTGTAGAAGTTTGACAATAACGTATTCCATGCAGTATCATCAAGAAAAGAAATGCTTACTGTGATGGCTGGCGCAACCTCAATTTTTTCAGTAAAACTTAATTTCTTACCCTTTCAAGCTTTATCACTAAGTCAATTTTACATATCACACAAAGACTACAAAAACACTTTTTAAAACTGAAAAAGTTACTAAAATGCTTTAGCAGAATATTCATTGTAAATATCTGCATTACGAAATACTGCAAGACCATGGAAGCATGGCCAGTTCCTTTCCATAAAACATTTGTGAAACAGAACAAGATTCACCTGCTATTGCAGGTATCCAAACACACAAAAAAAACCCCAATGTATTTATAGTTACCTCAGCTTTAAGACTAGGAGGAAGGGCTTTTTGGAGGGAAGGGTAAATAAGGGCATAATAAATGGGTAACATTGACCAGCAAGTAAATAGGTTTTTTAGTATCTCTCACTAATTTTACAATTTTAAAGACTTATGGTGAAATCACAAGCATATGCTCTGTATCAGTATGGCCCATGGCATTCCTGTTTCTTGGGCAAGGGATACGAGTGTTTGGGCTAAAAATGCTGCCTTAATGTCTGATTTCTTCCAGCAAACAGCTGAGCACAGAAGCAGATCTGCTGTTATGATTTAAAGAAGGTTGGGGGCATGTTGCCTCCTGAGTATTTATGGCATAGGTACAAAGTTGGAAGTGCCAGGGAAGGGCTGGAACCACACATCCTCTTGCAGTTGATCTGGTTTGTCGTAAAGCCGGCTTCTGCCATTGTCTATTGGAGTGGACGATCCCAAACTGTGATCATACCTTGTGTGGCTGCAGAGACCAGACCACAAAAGTGGGTTTCATTCCACAACACTGATCTAGTAGGAAGGCATGCAGCAGCATGGCAGAGGAAACTAGACCGCTGCAACTTTTTATGTTGGTAGTCAAGCCAAGGTAAGAAATTCACATCACCAAGTGAAAAAATCCATACAGTTAGCTTAAAAAGGAATGCTTCATGAATTGACATTACAATCAAGTAGTAAATTCAGATCCCTTCAGATTCCAAAGGGAAACTTTTCACAGAAACTTTAAACACCGAAAAGCTGTTTTAGAAACAGAAGAAAAAATCCTACTCAATATAAAGCCCATGAAGATGAACTACTTTAAATGACTTCCCTTTTGCGGCAAACTACATTGACAATAATAATTAAAAAAAAAATCTATTTCTCTCTACCTCCACAGCTATCTTTCTGGACTTTTATTGTAGCCTGAGGTAGAAGCATTGCCCTCCCAGTAGTGGGGAGAAACTTTCATGCTCAGGATGCAAATAGCTTCTGTATTTGGCTGAACCAAAACAACATACCACTTTGTGGATGCACAAGAAGCGGGCACAATTATAGGACCTAAGCAAAACCAAACCAAACCAAACAGCACTTTCTGTATTCCAGTATGATTACCTTTGGGTTTGTAGGCCTAAAACATGGGAAAAACACACTGAATCCAGGCAAACAAAAGCAGAAATTCTGGTATTACAGAGATTACACTAGTGGTCTTACAACTATATTTAAAACTTCTCAAATGGCTATGAAATTGAACTATGCAGGTCAGCAAGTTTACAAACACTGCCTGTTTCTTAAAGTCTGTAGATACTTTGATACACAAAACTTTTTCATTTAAACTCTGCAAGCTGAATGAACTGGTGACATTATATTTGATGGAATCATGTATAGGTCATATGATGCTTTAAGCATAGAAAGTGGTTTAAATTAAAATCATTATGAAGTGAATTATGAATCACTACGGCAGAAGTGCTTCGAAGATCCCGTGCCAGTTTAAGCTGTTAAAAATAATGCAAACCTCTAAACTGATCAAAAACACATTCATAACTGATTACTGAATGTTTGTTTGCACACTTTGTTTGATCTTAGCCCCCTCACAATGAAGGCCTCGAAAAAAACTCACATGAGTTGTTTTTTGGTTTTTTTTGTTTTTTTTTTTAATTGTACCTTTGTGTCTTACCCCAAGCATGAAGAATCTAAGAAAGCTGTAAGAGCATCAAAGTAAAGGATGAATTTGGAATGGAAAATGGAACTGAACCACCTTTAGTCTGAACAGTGTATGTGGCTACTACAGTTTTTGTAGTTTCCATTTTTATGATGTAACTTAAAATTCTGAAATCAAGCTTCTAAGATTGAAATTTATAATAATTTGATAGTGGAAAAATAAACAGATATGAAAATACTTACAACTGATCTACCTTTAAAGTGAATTATTTCAGATGTGCCAACCACCACAATATAAAGCAAGAACGCATAACCAAACAATGTCAGTTTAATTAGTAGATAAAGCACATCTCAAAAGATTACCACACAGTTTATATAATTGTATATAGCATTTTATGATTGCAAAAGGCTTGACACTGCATGAACTCTTGGGGGAAGAAAAACAGAGAAAAAGGGTTAATTGCACATTCATGCAAATAAGGTTAGGCTTCCAACAAATATTGAACCAACTTACTCTCTAAAGAGAGTTCCAACACAGAGGACGGCATGCAAAAAACCCAACAAACAAACAAACAAAAAAACAAAACAAAAGAAAAAGAGGGAAAAAAGATAAAAACACACAAATTAGTGGCCATCGGTACAAAGTTCCTGTATGGAAGACAAAATAAAACAAAACAAAAAAGGTATTTCAAAGCTTTTATAACAAATTTAGTAATCTTACTGGGATATCCAAACTATTTTAGAAGTACTTGGTATTTCCTTTAAATCATTTTCCCATGCTCCCCTCCAAATGATATTACTCTGTCTTTCCAATCAGTTCCCTGCATCCAGCTATCATGTTAACATAAAACCTTTAAAAAACAAAAGTGATGACAATAATTCCTACAGACACTTGGGGAAAAAAAAATTAAGATGAGATTTGTGCAGCCATATAGAAACGTGAGAAAAAAAGAAAAAAAAAAAATCACAGTTCATCGACTCTAATACTTAAAGTTTGAAGTATTCTCCTGATAATATATTGATGAAATATTAATAATCTTGCAACATCAAAAAGCAGGCAAGCGTTCAATGACTGGTACTGGTGCTAACAGTACTGTTCATACATAACAGAGGCCAAATTTTAGAACGGAAAGCGACATTACTTTTATGTCAGAATACCCCGTAATTACAAAGAAACACTATCAAATGGAATGCAGTAATTCAATGTAACATTTAGAAATGCTTAATGAAAAGTTAAAATGCTCTTGTGACACACCTAAGTTTTGAAATGTTTTCACTGCATGCCTGCCCCCACAACATACAAAAATCTCCAGGGTAGTACTGATATACACAGGGGTGCAGTATTAACTAACACAAGAATAAACAAAATTAAGCAAAGCTGCTATTAGTGATTTTGTCATTACTTGATTTGGAAACTGGTAATATTCCAATATTTAATTTTCTTTTTTCTCCTCTGACTTAAATGTTCCAACTTTCCATGGCATGTTCTCTTTTGATTTTTCTTGGTTTCCTTTCGTCTTTTTTTTTGAATTTTTGCAGTCTGTGAACAGCTTTAAGACCATTTTCCTGTGTGCAATGAAAGTCTCTTCCGAAATACATGGTGTCAGAGATAGCTACGTCACTTTTTCTAGCAGGAAAAATCACGGCAGAAGAACACCAAATTAATCTGTCAAGACTTGGTATCACTTTGAGTTCAGTTTTCAATCAGAGGATTCCAAATAAGGAAGACTAAAAATGTTTAATGTTTTGCATAATCAAAGCCATTTTTGAGAATTCTGTTCAGAAAAGCCAACGGTTGCGAAATAATGGCTTTGCTTTGAATTGCTATGGGTTATCTTTTTATCAATTCTGAAATGCGGACAGAAAGAAGGCACATTATACTTAAAACAAATAAATATAAACAAACAAACATAAAACAAATTTGAGGTTTCTTCCAAATATGCCTGTAATTTGAACTAAATATGAAGTTACATGTTTTCTACATAATACCATAACTTTGTTCAGCTCTGTATTTACCTGCAGTCCTTTTGCTAGTAGATATTATTGCAATACATAATATACACATATATGAAGTTGCAGTAGTAACCCACCTCCCACACAAAAGTCTTAAAAATACAATCAAGATGGTAACTCAGTTAAAAAAAAAAAAGATTAAAAATGGCCTTAGAAAACAAGAGGATTATTCTAGTGGTTATATCATCCATACTTGGTGTTTACCATGGTAAAAGGAATAAAAAAGCAAAATTTCTTTAATTACTGGCAGTGATATACTCTCCATCTTACTCACTGAAGATTAACAATGGTGTAAAAACTATTCAACAGTCTCAACTGCCAGTCTTATCTATGAAACTGAAGGAAGATATCATCAATACACAATACAGAATACATACCCTGGAAAGCAAATAAATACACATTTGGAATATTTCCTCAGATTCATCATGTACAATTTATTCATAACACTTTGTTTATGATTTTAACTATTGCACTAGGGCTTTTTGTTTCTAATCGAATGAAAACCATTAGTCATGTTGACATGACCTTTATCAACATCATGGCTTTTTTAAAAAAAAAACACCTAAGAATTTTGAACACTGACACTGTGGCACTACTTTAATACACTTCAGTTAAAATTGCCCTTCCCTTCATTTCAGTAAACTTGCAAAATGTAAGGTGGAAAATTACATTCTTCAAGATCTCAAATCATTAACTGTTTAGGGAATAAACGATTTATGGAACTTTTACATGTGCAAATAGTGCTAACAAACTTTATCATTAATGTGTATTTTCAAATGTTTACTACAAATAAGAACCACCTAAACATACCTTACTGTGAGGATCAGCAAACATCCTTGTGAAGATTTCACATAACCTTTTCAATTCAACACGACTGTCAAAGTGATAACAATACATTAGTCAGTTCTCCTGCTAATACTATCAGTACACTAATGCATAGCAATCAGTGACATCAACTGTAAGTATTGAATCAAAATAATCTAGTAAACAAATTACTTAGAAAAAAAGCACTTTGCCTAAGACAAGTATAAAAGAATAAAAACATATTGTAATTTAAAATACGACTTTTAACCTAGATACATGTCTTTAAACTAATTCATATATTAAACCAGACCAATGTTCCTTTCAAATTCCCATTAATGACTACCTAAATGTAGAACACATGATAAAAAAGACTTTCTTAGTAGCTAGTTTCCTCTGAATAAATATTCTATTGAGTAAGGCCTTCCATCACCACTATAAGCAACCACTTTACCCATACAAATTTGGATTTTTTCTTATTCTAAGGACGATCTGATTTTAAAGTCCATTTGCTAAACTGAGCTTTTTAAACAGATCCTATATACTAGAGGCCAAAATGGAAACTAGTTTCCTCAATCCTTCCCCATGCTTACTCTCCCAGACACATACCCTGGTTTCCCTCTTCCCATTCTTCCATGTTCTTTAGAACCTTAGCCTCCTTTCCTACCTTCCTTGCCTTCCTTCAACCTTGAAGTTAAAATGTTTTTCTATTAATGCATCTTCTTACCTTAAAGTTCTCTGGTTTTTTAATAAATTTTGCAGACCTAAAAGACCTTCTTTTCTCTCAGACCAGTTGGAGCTTGCACAGCGATTTAGGACTTCTGCCACATCTTCTGTCTGTCTCATGTATGTTGGTATGCTTCCGTTCCTCGAGCTGTAGGACCTTTCTGAACAGGCACTTGATGCATCACTATTGGCATCATCATCTGAATACATCCCATAGGACTCGTACCTTCTTCGCACAGGCTTCTTCTATTGTACAGAGACAACCGACATTAGTAACGATCTTCAAAGTATCATCATACATACCTATTTCAGTAGAATGACCAAAACTTCCAAAAATCAATGTGACCCCCTACTCCCTTCAATGACAATGGCTTCAACTGTTCAGCAGGTCAAACCAAGTTAATAAAAATATTTTTAAGGCTGTGCTGATCCCTTAGGATTCCAAATATAAAAGCAAAATGAATGCAGAGAAGATATACCTTTGACCTAACATTCAACTCTACATTTACTTGTAAAAATCCACAAAATTGCGTGAGGTAGGATGACAAAAACTGTACTGCACAATAGTTATTTTGTTTAACTTTACACATATTTCAGAATATAAGAAAAACCTCTAAAATGCCACGTTCTACCATTTTAATTTAATATTTTACTGTTAACATTTGGTACAAAATAAACTATTGAAGAAAGAAAATAGTTTCTATACCTTAGTCCGTATGTCTCCTAAGAGCTGATAGCAGTAAATTATTAAAGAGAAACAGAGAAATTGAGAACAGGGAGGTAAGGCATAGCAGTACTGTGACTATTATATTACTTGCCACTGGAAAACATACAACCCTACCATAAATTTTGTTCTTAGCTCTCAGTACCTGATTAGCACACCATACATTACCAACAAAAGTTTTCAAAATTACCATTTCCAGAGAAATATTACATGATATTTTCTACTAGTTCTTCACAAAAGAAACCTCTCTGTCAAAATACTTTTGTCTTATGCAGTGTTACTTGGACTGGAACATTTAATACATGCAGTCAATTGCTACCTAAATAGGAAACATTCATTTAAATTTTATTTTTCCATCAACTTCTCCATCCTTGTCTTTCCATGTACCTTCATTTCGACACCTAAAATCTCTAAATTATGTCAGTACAACAATCACTACTGCAGCCAGTATGTCCTACAAAAAATCAATTATATAATGCAAAATCCCAAGCCCTCTAAAAAAACCCCCAAATCAACAGGCCAAAGGCTAGAGAAAGAAAATGCTATCGTAACAGCAAAAATACATGCCTCTGCAAAAAAACCTTGCCATTCAAACAAGAACTGCAAGTGCTAAGGGAACATTTTTCCCTCAGTTATCATTGGCATTAGCACAAGGTTCTCATTTTTGGTTGCTGAATAACTTAAAGGATATCTCAGTAGAAACTGCTCAATACATCATGTAACAAGTAGCTTATTCTCAATAGTACATGCAAACATGCACATGTAAGAGAATAAAGGCAGGGATAAAAATCACAAAAACATGAACATTTTTAAAAAAGGTTATCATAAAAAGTAAAGATTTATAAAAACAAAAGAAAAAAATCTGAAATTTCAAGGATGGCTGGGAAGCTCGCTCTTTGGACTTTTCCTTACAGGCTGCATTGGAGCAACAGGCACAAAAATATGTCAAGGCCACCATATTGTTGCATTTCATGCCTCCTATATTCAAAATAGATCTGAGCCTGAGAAATTATGATCCTCTGGCTTGAGTTGTATTACTTATAGTTAAATACAGTATCTTGCATATCATAAAAATAGCAACGCAATCCAAAAGATTTTTGATTTTTATTTTACACGTGTCAGGACTCTACATTCTACTTTTTAAAAAAAACAGTTCTGAGTGGGGGCTCCAGTACACCAAAAAAGGGCATTCATAACCCGATTTCCATCTAAATGGAGCCTTCTGTAGAGGACAATCTATATACATTTAGAGCACGGTAGGCAACCAGACAAGCTAATACTACACTACTAAAAATTTCTTCTTGATCAAGTTGTTACAGTAGATTCCAATTAAAATACACACAAAATTTTCTCTTTATCTGGATGCAAAAATAGCATGATGTTTTTATAAACATTAATACAAACCAGTTCCTATGAATTAACTTTATTGCTTCAACAAGGAAGGACACATTCAAGTCTCAAGAGCAGTCCCTGGAAGCACGAGTTTCTCCTCAATTTGTATCTCTAGTACATGCTTTGACAAGCTAAAATCTGAATAAGCTATGAAGCTGCTAGAAGCACTACAGATAGTCTTTGTCTAACAGGAACGTAGATAAATCTGTAACAGAGGTTTTCAAATTACAGCCTACAGACTATTCATGATCTGTGGACTGCTTTTCTGTTGTACCCTATCAAAAGGCAATTAAAAAAAAAAAATCCAGATTGGGTTCAAGTTTACTAAATAGCGTTCCAGATCTCTGATGAAAATTTTTTAGAATTTTACAATTTCAGAAAGGTAAAAAAACTACCTGCCACATCACAACCTGTGAGGCAGGATTTCATAGATGTAATAATCTCCATTCCAATGGAGACACACAAATTTTAAAATAACATGCCAAGAAGACAATACTAACCAAGAAACCAATTAACTGCCAGACTTTATGAACATGACTGACTTCTCCACATTCTTTTCCTTTAAAAATTCATTTCTCTCTGAATCCAGTCATATCTAGCTGTTCTTCAATTTATTAAAGTCTAATTTTTTTTTACTAGTATTCCCAACATTCTTTTTGTTACAACAGAGTAATAACAAATCCCTTAAAGCACTCTGATAGCTAGATAACAGGTACATACAAATACGTGATGATATGCAAACATCAGTCTACAGTACATAATAAAAATTTAGAAAGCTCACAGTATCAGTATTCTAAATTAATCAAAGAATTCAGTTTGCTGATATAAAGGTCAGACTAACAAAATACGTAAAGTACACTTTCAGCTCCACTAACTGGGGCACAGAGGAGGAGAAACCAAGACAACCCTTTTAAGGAACTGTAAGGTTAGGAATGAGAATTCCATAACCAGTTAGAAATTCAGAGTAACATTTTGAAAACGCAACAACTCAAAAAACCGAACAGAGGAAACGCTGCCTGCCAGGCCACCGATTTGACTCCTCAGCAGCAACTTCACATGTTGCTGGACAGAAAAACTTTAAACTGATCCCAGAGCTCTCATCACTCCCAGCTTTGGGAAGCCCACCAACAACTTCAAGTTACCCAGAACTCTGTCTAGCTGCTGTAGAAACCTGCTGGTTAGCGCCACCTGCTCAAGCAGCTCCTTGAGCTGCAACCAACAGAACAGTCCAAGCCTACTTCTTGTCTGCCATGGACAACGTCCATTTTTCAAAATTTAAGACTCCTCTATGAAACAAATTCCAACACTGTGCAGCAGTAATTCAGTTTCTCTTTCCCCCCACCACCTAGAAACCAATAACTAATGACAAATTCTTCTGCGTATTTTAATAGACAGATAACAAATGTTTTAAGACTGTGTCCTACTTGAGATAAATGCGAGATTCTTACCAAAGCATCTGCTACTGCTTCTTCCACATCAGAACCTGTGTTCAGGACTCGCATAGCACTAACTGACGATGACAGTCTGCTCGACTGACTAATTCCAAAGCCTGTACCTGTTACAACAACAAAAACGAATATAAAAACATCAGTCAGAATAGCAACATAGGAGAATAATCTCACAATTGCATAAAAAACCCAGGCAGAAGAAAAGTATTTGCTGAACATTTTCCAATAGATTATGTACCAGTTAAAATACTGGATATTTTTATTCTGAAGTCTTTAGTCGTACAGCAAAAACATGAACAAAGTAAAAACCAAAAACATTCACCAAATAATCTATTTCAATATCCCACAAGAAAGAAAACAGTGGTTTTAACTGAAAGAACGTGGGACGGTCCTTTTTTTTTTTTTCCTTTTCGTTTATTTATTTTTGACAACATTCACTAGTTGATATATCTTCTTCATTTTGGGTTTTTATTTAGAAAGGAAACAAATACAATAGGAAGGCTACTGAGAGTTCTGATTAGAAAACTACATGCATAAAGAATGCTCTACAAACACTGAAAAAAATGTAAAACTTCTAGGAACAGAAAGTCCTTCTGCAAGTAAAAATAAAGTGATTACCAATAAGGAAAGAAAAGAGTAGCACGGTGGGGAGTATGGGAAAATCTAAAACATACATACATCTACCTGGATTATTAAAAACAAAACTCAAATTAATGCAAATACTTTTTAAAACTGAACTATGAGGATAACCAAATGGGTGGGGGAAAAAAAATCCAGGATGACCGCACAGATGACAGCAAAGTGTACTCATCCTTCACCTGCAGCCCCATAAACATCAGGAGCGTAGAGGGCACCAGTGGATCTGGAGTGATGTCTGGAAGCTGCAATAACAGGATCATATAAACCCTATCTATTACCATGGAGTCAAAGTACCGCAACAGTTGCTTAGATGAACAAAAAAATATTTATCAAAGAGACTCAGCTTTAGCACAAGAAACTAAACACTACAAGGAAGAAAAAGCTTCAAGAAACTCTTCAATTACGGAACAGACAGGCTTGTGTATACTGGGCATTTCATGCTTTTTTTTAATTTAAAAGATTAAGAGCTAATTAAAAGCAACTATAAATTCAAAGAAGGAAAAACAGGAAGACAGGTGCACACACAGAGAATCCTCAGAAATATCTAAAAAATTACAGATACTGTTTTTACACTGCAGAGTTAACTCAGTCCTCCATGCTTCAGTTCGAGAGCCAGAGCTCACGTACCAAACAATTATCTGCAAAAAGTGACTACTGCACAGACTTACAGTATTAGCAGCTGACAATTTGCAATAACTTGTTCTTGCTATGTGCAGGCAAGTCAACCTCAGTTAAAAATCACCCTTTTGTAGATGAAAATTTACATTATTACATTTTAATTAAAAGTTTAAAATAATTTAATGTAAAATTTCACAGTTGTATTTTTTTGTTTAAAAAAGTAAAATGTGAAATTGAGGTATGTATGCCACATGTTACCATAGCTCATTAAAATTCTTTAAAGTAATGGAAACTGGGAACCAAACATCCTTAAAGACTTCTGAATAAAACTGAGCATCCTCCTCCTTCTCCTCCTTCTGGCACTTGTATAAAACTGGCCTTCTAGAGATCCTGAAGAAGTTCACTCATATTGCTACTTTTTTCTTTCTTTAATCAGTTTTAAATTCAGTGTGCTTTTAGACAAGCCATCTTCTTTCTCCAGCTCACTTAAAATACAACTCTACAATTATGTAGATGAAACTAGTTTTGCAACTTTTGACTGAATTCAGATGTCCATCCAAAACAACATCAATCCCAGATACAATTTTATAATTTAATAATTAACTATAAGCACAAATATCATCTTCTGGACACATAAAGAAGTAAAAACAGAAATCAGGAATTAAGTGAATCATCCTGTACTCTGATTAACATATGCAATTTAAAAGTGATTTGAATCAAATAACCTCAAGCTGGACAGAATCACGTTTGTTCACCTCTTCACCTGAGTGAACTCCAAAGCAATCTTGAGCCCTGTAAAGGTCCTGGAAATAACACTGCTCTTTCACTTGAAGTGCAAAATATTTTTTGTCAAACTACAACGCATGAAGCTGTTTAGCTATGAAATTTTGTTTTGTAAAGAATACTTTATGGAATACTTGGTTCTTTAGAAAGTATGTATCAGCATGGAAAAGGAGACAGGATAGAGTATGCCAAAATATAAGCGAAAAGACTGATAGGGCTTTGAATACAAGTAATAATGTGATAATCTGTAATAATTTTCCATCAACAAGCCCTAAAAATTAAAGGTACAGTTAACTCATCAAATATCAGACACACAATTTAAGATGACCCTGTCTCCAAAAATATTTCAAATATGCAAGAAAAATTTCTAAAGCAGTGAAAGGAAGCACTATACTGGATCAAAAGGATCTCACTTCAAGTATTATTTTTCAAGAATACTCTTTCGACCCCTCAAACAGCAGGGATTGCCTAAGTACTTGCTTTTGCTTTTGTTTCATTTTTTAAAAGTCAAATCAAAATAAGGATTATTTAAAAAAACAAAAATAACAATATATTTCTTGACTAAAATATGGAAGTTATCCTAGTCTGATATTTAACACTTACTGTATGTAACAGAAAGATAAGTAGCTCCATATAAATTACAAATCATTTGCTTCTCTTTGTAATCTTATACTGAGATGTGAGACTACAGAAACATTCACACCAATGCATACAGGGAAGCAACTATGTGACATTTGGGTCATTTTATGCCCAAAAGGGCACAGTATTTGTGCACAAAAAAAAAAAATCTCTGCTGAGAACCAGACATGGTATAAATGACATTTTCCCCAACCATGTAAGACTGCCTAGATACAGATACAGAGCTGAATTTGCCTAATCATTCCATCTTCTACTTCTTTCCCTGAAAAATATATTAGTGTCTTTAATGGAATTTAATTACAACCCATAAGACAAAACTGGTACAACGAAACACTGAATGACATTTGAAATCCATCAAATTAGAAGTGATAAAACAAGAAATCCTATTTATTTCAGGTACAGCTATTTTTATTAACTCTGGATTCCTATACATGCTACACTGCATTTTTTGTGTTATCAAACACCACAGCTTATTGTATTTGTATAGGTTTTTGTTCTGATATGTGAACACAGAAATCAAAAACTCCATTGATAAAAATAAAATCTCAAGTAGCATCTGCCCCAATGACCCAACAATTATCATTATTATGGTGTTAGTTTAATACAGATTTCTTAAAATAATGAGCAGATGACTGAAAATTAAATGTAAATCAGATCTCACATGCATGCAGTTGAATTCAAGCTATAGGGTGGCAAAAGAAACACTAAAGGATGTGGAAAATACTGTTAAGAAAGATACATGTATAGTACAACACAATCTGCCAGCTGTGTTTTAGTAAAAGATACAAGTTTAACAATGGAGCCTGTATAATGTCTACTTTTAGTTTAATATCCCAATTAAATAGCATCTGGGTAAGTTAGCATTAGGTATTGAAGCAGCTTTCATTCAATTAATCCATACTTTCCCAATAAAACCAGAGCTGACAGGAAGCACACTGCCTTAACAGATCACAATAAACTTCCAGTGCCAATTAGAAGTACACTAAACTGCCTTGATTTGAGATAAAAACCAGAGATTTACTATTTTCAGAACATTTTCATGGCTAAAATTACAATGTCCTTAATTGTAAATTACACTGAAACATGAAGAAACAGATAAGAGGGATGTATATTGAAGGCTACCTCAGAAAAGGTAACTCAGAAAAGGTCAGTTTTAGCCACAACCTTACAGGGACAGTTCTGTATGACAGAAGCAATCAAAAAACCCTACATCTAAAAATTTTTTTTAATCAAAATGAGCTACCAACTTTGTAGCAACCTTTAAAAAGATACATGAAGATGAGAAGTTTCCCTAAATCCTTAGCCTATAGCATACTATAGTAATTATAAGCTATTGTTCCTATGCCTCATTTATGTTTCAGAAACAGATACTAGTTTAATAATCTTGCAAAATCTCACGTCTGGCCAATAAACTGAAATACTAAGTGAAAAGGAAACTTTTGCTTATAGTAGCTCTAGGAATGAGGACTAAAAGTGGCTATGTGGAGGTGAACTTTAAAACGTTTTCAAATCCTCTTTTATTGCCTAATCTAATGGAAGCTCCTCCTACAGTTACTTATCACTGCCTTTACACAAGATTAAAAGTAAGCTTCAGAACCATGCTCTGATCCACCTGCTTGGATAAGGCCCTCACTACTTTCCCCATGTATTTCTACAAAATGTAAAGCAGCCTTAGAATATATTCTGCTTCAGTAGATTGGGCTCTTATCTGCATCATCACACTTACTTGCTTTAAGTTATAAGTTGTTGTTATTATTAAATATATAAATAAGTACATTATATGATAGATATACATAATAAATAGAAATAATATTAACATAAGTTGTTATTTTTTATGCATAGTACAGTGATAGCAGTCCAGCTAGGGAGACAAAATGAAGCTTGTTTTATTCTTACACATCAGCAAAATGACTCACTGATTAGGGGGTCATTTTTAATATTACCAGATCCCAGCTATCAAAACAGGGAAAGGTGGGGGATGACAGCCAAACTACACTCTCTGCACTAGCTGGTCCAATCACTGAGAAAAGGATTATCTAACTACCCAAGCACTGAATACTGCAATAGAAACACGTAAGCTCAAAATACCAACAACAGAAAAAGCACACACAAAACTCTGATCTTTGCAGACTCTGGGTATTTAAGATAAGACTAATACTAGCAAAGCATTTATTTTTTCCAGTGTGCAACCCATTCACACATTGGTCAATTCTCCAAAGTAAATAGTAAGCGAGCCAAAGAAAGGGAAAATAATGGTGGCCTGCTACAAGCTAAATGAAGAAGGCATGGATTCGTTAGGTGCAGATAATGAAGGGCAAAGACAGCCATGCACAACAAGGGGCTCTGAGTACTTACCAAGGGGTGGAAAAGAGCGGACAGGGCTTGTGTCCCTGCTACTTTCACGGCTGGCCTCCCGACTGCACCCCTGACTCACACTAGGCCGAGGAATGCGGCTGCCTCGTGCTAGTATGATTCAGGGTACAGACACACAGCAGCACAGAAGGGAGAAGACATAAGAAAAGTTGCAGTTTTAATGTAATCCTGTTTTTCAGTAAGATCAAAGATGTTTTTCTGACTTGATTATATGGTATTATGAGTAGTAACTGTTTTCAGACAGTTTGCTGATTGTGCTGAATATTACACTAACTGCAGTCAGTTCAGTGAAATTATTTCCTTTACAGCTAAAAATGTGAATTTACCAACTCTTTACAGAATGATTGAAAAAACAATTGAAAAAGATGGAGAGGAAACAAACAATGAAAAATACAGACAGAATAATTAATTGAGAAATTGGGCTCAAGTTCTCATTAATTGAAACTACAGTAATGCAAATGAAAAAAACCCAGCTTTCAAAAAAGGAAAATACACAGTTAATACAGCTAAGGTAAAATCAAAATACAAAACAAAGAACAACAGCCACACCATTGAAATCAACCAATATTTTTCAATAAACTGCAATCGGGTTATACCACAAGGTTTAGGAAGCACAACATTCATCTTTGTGTAACAGAAGTATACATACATGCACACACACATATGTAGAAGACATAAAAGTAATTATTAAAGAAAATTATCTTTTCAAAATACTATCACACTTTCATTTAATGGATGTGGGTCACTTGGGGGTAGGGGTAAGAAGAGGAAAGGAGGAGAGAAGGAAGGAAGAAAACAAGGAATAAAGGTAAAAACAACTACTGCATTCTGACAGGAAAAAACAAAAGTTTCACCTTAAATTTAAAGCTGTCTCATATATCAAAGACTAGCCTCAGATTTCAGGCAAATGTTATGTTTTTGTCTAGAGGTGTTCTAATTTTACCACTCACCTGAAACTAATTGCGAGTTGCAGGTATTCATCACTTAAAGAAGTTCTATAAAGAAACAGTTATTTAGCAATTCTTACCTACTGACAATCTAGAAGGACTAGCTTCTCTACTGCATCCCTGACTTCGTGGGATTTTGCTTCGTTTTTGTGCAGCTGCAGGATTCACTAACACTCTCTGAACCCCTGTGTTCATAGTGGAAAGTGTAGTTGTTGTCAAAACTCTTCCAGGAGATCCAGATCTACTGCCAGCTGAAGGCAAAATGAATAAATGTAATTAAAAGCACAGAATATTAACAACCAAGTTAAAAAAAAGAAAAAAAAAGGGTTAAAATTAGTAGGAAAGTGGTGACAGATTGAAATGGTCTGGAAGAACTCACGAGGTAAAAATGTGAAATAGAATAATCCAGTACAAGTTCTTAAAGCATTATATACAGGGTAGAGAGAATTATCAATGCAAGTCCAGAACCACCTGACATGACATTTAGTACTACATATGCTCAAGAAACCACAAATAATATTCCTAGTATTCATAAACAGTTCTAATATCCCTAATACGAAGATGGTTCATGTTCATTTTCCAAGCTACATGGCCTCACTAGACTCATTAAAAAAAAACCCAAAATCAAAAAACCACCCTGCTAGGAAGCAACTGTCCCTTTTTAAAACAGTGATTTCATAATCATTCAAGTTCTTTCAGAGCAACAAATATCATTAAATAATTTACTATTTTTCCTAACATTTAAACTCTTCTGTGCTTTTTAAAGTGTTGAAGCACTGCTCTCTCAGAAGCTAAATCTAAATGTCTCTGAAGACAATGGAAACATTCACATTCACTTATGTGGAAGCTATTCCACAGATTCCAAGGAAACTTCTTTTAATTAAACAAGCTCTAAATAAAAGTTGATCAATACATTGTATTTAAGCATCTTACCTTCTTATTAACCAAAACTGTAAATTTTAAAGTACAATAATTGTTCATTTCAGTACACTGTACCTGCTACTAGGAACTGGTCACTGATCTCTAAATTATCTCCACCCTGTGACATTCCAGTTACGGAGAATTTAACTTTTAAGCCCTAATGAACAATCCATTCTTCTCCGATTATACTGTATTCATACCACCAGTTCATATAAATATATTCATTACTGTTTCAAGCTACGGAATTTAAATGGAAGTCTGGCCAATTAAAAAGCAACACATTATTTTAACCAGAAGTTAACTACACAACAGATATGAAACTTTCAGTAATCCTTTAAATATAATCAGGTAGCTGTGTGACCACAGCTATGCTATCAGATCTATAAGCTTATCATGCAACATCTCAAGTGAGTTTCATGGAACACTTATGTAAGGACTACTAGTAGCAACAAAAAAGCAAATATACTACTAGGAAAAAAAAAAAAGCCACAGGCATGTTTAAAAAAGATGTAAGCTGATTAAAGCTTGACAATATGGGGGGAAAAAACAAAAACCAAAAACAAATCCAAAACCAAATAAAACATGGCTGGGTGGACAGGAGAAGACCAAAACCATGTACCATGCATATACTTTCAGATTCATTGTTTGAATTCAAACTTGAAATGATTATTTAGCAAAATACTGTTTTCTAAACTATGGACCTATTCAGCAGAAATGATACATGCAATATTATACAGCCTGGAAACAAAAACTGAGAAAACTAGTGGGAAAATTTACAAAATTTGTGTGGCATTCTGCAAAAATTAAGAGTTTGGCAAGTTCTTCCTATTAGGGCTTTTCACCTTAGACCTGATACTGCTATGCCTCCTTCCTCCCCCCTCCATGTTTTACATCTTTTTATAAAACAATAAAATATTGGAAAACTGTTCACTGTACCAGAGACTCTTAGATTTTCTCAAATAGCTTGTCAAATCTGAAAATTTACTCTTCTCAAAATATACTGATGGAATGCATCTGCTCATTCTACTGCTTTGTATCTTTCCATCTGGCTGCCCCACAAAGTGTGCCACTATAGCCTAAATACACCAAGTGAAGCTTAACAGCCTGAAAATATTACCCTAAAAACAATGGCATTGGCATACCATTGTCAATACTATCAGCAATAGTAGATCTGAAGAACTGAGGCTAACTTAATGATGAAAGAGGAAGAAGCTACTAAAAAGGTACTGCAAACTGCCAAACACCCCACATTGCTGCCTGCTAAATAATGAACACATCAGATCAGATCAGTGCAGAGTGTGGAAAAGTGCGCCAGAATTTCTGCTGAATAGGATCCTTAAATGAAATATGTAAACAGGTGATCAAACAATGATGCATACACAAATTCTGTAGACTCTTACCACCAATGGGATTAGCAGACTGTGATCCTGAACAAGTGTAAAGGCAGGATTAGGGTAGGGGTTTATAATCCATGAAGAGGGAGGGAGCAGAGCAGATTAAAAATGGATGGCAAATGGAAATAAGAAAGCTTTAGTCATTTCACACAGGAAAAAAGCCACAAAGGAGTTACGCTAAAGCAGTGCTTTTAAGTAGCTTCCATAGTTGAAGTACTAAGCTCAAATGCTATGTACAAAGCAGATGAAGCAAAGCTGCACAAGCAAATCACAATTCTTCAGCTTTCTAATTAATGACTGGATAACACTGAAGAATTAAATTTCAATTAAACATGAAACTGTAGACTTCAAAATTACTTTAAAAGAATATTAGATTGTCAAAAAAAAGTTTAAAAGTTCAGTAGCTGAACAAAAATTACACGCAAGGCCAAAACATAATTTTTGTTTGAGACAGACAGTAAAGGAACTGAGCTGCAGGTGGGGTGGATGACAAAAAAAACTTTCACAATGGCACATCTGAAAAGACTTGCATATAATTTTTTTTCTTTTATAATTCATCTGATGTTTGAAAATAAGAACTCGTTTCCATTCAGAAATTTTGTTCTTTTTCTTTGAATTAAGGCTATAACATAACTGTAGCACACCTTGCTGAATTACCTGGCAACCAAACAGAATGGGAAAAGAAAAAGAAAGAACAAATTTTTCCATACATAAGAATAAAATAATGTAGGATGTAGATTGTATATGCATTTATTATATGTTACAATTTAAATATAGCAGTAGGAAAGGGCTTCTAAAGTCCTAAACTTAAGTATTTTTGTAAAAGTATTCAAATTTGCAAGTCTTTCATATAATGATCTTTAAACAGAAGCACAGTTTTAACCCTAAATTTACAAAAGCATCTGCAGTACAGTCATTTTTAAGAAATACAAGCTTAAATCTAATATAAAACCTACTCTTAGTGGGGGAACTAAAATAATCCCCCCTATGAAAACACTGAGCATCTTGCTCCCAACAATGCTGTGAATTTTTTCATTTACATAAAAAAGTATCACCCAAATAGCAGGCATACGGTGCACGATAATTCCCCTTCACCTGTCCATTTGTATTTGCCCTGTTTATCTTCCTTAAAACATCTCAGAATTCTTATTCTCCCCCACTGAAAGGTTATAAAGGGTAGTCTGAAGGCATCAGTTCTGAACAGAATTAGTGGTAAAAGGCTAAAAAGATAATTTCATGTATTTAATTTTCACAGATGACATGTAAAGGCATCTAGTTATTTCAACAGCAGTTGAACTCATCTCTTTAGACATTAATACTATGAAAAATGAATTCTCTTAAAAAAAACCTCCTGTCATTGTTTCCAAAAATGCAACTGAAAAAGTTTCTATTTTTATTTCTCTGAATATGCAGTCAGTTTTATTAATGACATATGACAATGATAGTCACAAAGTCTTCAATTAATACTTAACACCCCCAAACAGTTTATTAACCACCCTAACTTGTTAAGATTTTATCACATTCTTCAAGGTACTAGGTTATTTTCAAAAAGCTTATTTCAGAACTTTCCTAATACTAATCAAGAGTATTACAAATATTGCTTACTGCTTTTCCTAAAGTGAAAAAGTGATTTGATGGGACTGTTATTTTTTTCTTCTCTTAAATTATTTATTCAATTATTCTTTGCTTATGATATATTAAAAACAAAACAATACAAAAATATTGCATAACCTTTGCTACAGGCAATAACTGGCTTTATTTGCAAGCTCTTATCCCATAAAGAATTGAGAGATTAGAGCACTATCCAGGAAAAACTTTACTTATTACGAGAACTTTTATTAGGTTTTTTTTTTCTTTTTGTTTAAGTATCTGAACCTTTCTGTTCAGATTTTCAAAGTTTTATTTCACAAAACCTGCAAATATTGAATCAAGTTTCATCCAACTGTATTGATGGAAAATGAGATCTGTCATAAAAACCAGTGTGAAGTACTCTAACATAGAAAAACCAAAACAAACTCTTCTCAGATGATTGACGTTAACTACCTTTGGTGCTCTTTTGACCTCTAAAGTCATTCTAGTTATGATAAATGCAGTCACTGATAAGAAGATAAAGGTTTCTGCCATTAAATGCAGAATTAAGGGGTTTTATTAAAAGAAGGAGGATAAGGTTTGGCATAGGGCAATAATTACACTAGAAAATTCAAAACCTGTATAATTTGCTGACCTCAAAACATTACAGCTGCCAAACTACAAGAGTGGTTAATTTTTCTTAATGTCATTGTTAATTTTTCTTAATGTCATTGTTAATTTTTCTTCATTTAATTTCATTAATTTCATAGTAATTCATTTAATTCAGGCATTTAATGCACTTCACTTTTAAAAACTGTATTTGTTAAGTAACAGCTATCTTAATTCCAAAAGTGAACTAGTTTTCTGTTACCGATACAGAAGTGAAAATTCCTGTCTGTACCAAAAAAGTGAATCTTTACATGCAAAACCCTAAGCTGAAGTCTTCTGCTGATACAGACGACCTATACAATATAGTGCGTGTGTGTGTGTATATATGTATGTATATACATACATATATTCACACACATATATATACACACACACACACATATCCATGTATCTTTATCCATTCTGAAATTACATGCTAATGCCTAGGACATTGGTGTGTTTCCTGAGGGCTCCAAAATCTTTTTCTGCAGAATCTAACTTCAGCAGGTTATATGTCCTTCACTCCTCTGAGAGCAGCTGTTGCTTGTGGAGCAGAGGTGGCAGAAAAAGACCCCTGTATATTCATCCCTGGCCTGCTCTGGTAGTCTAGTATATTCTGCCATTTCCCTTTTAATATAATTCACCAATATCCCAGTTCCTGTTGAGAGAAGCCTACATACTGGCTGGACAGAAAACTGCAGTAGGTGAAGCTCATTCTGCCAGCTCAGGTTGGAAGACAGTAACCTTTGAGAGGTAGCTGGGACAGAGATGAGAATAGTAACACCTGAGAACACTACAGGTATGTTAGTCAGATGTCTCCTGGAGACCCCAGCCAAATGAACAAGTTGCCATGGGTCAGCCAATGCATCAGTAACATCACCACTTGCTCACAACAAGCGTTACCTAACTGTGTGTTTTTAATTAATGACTGAGAACTAAGCCAACCATTTTGCATTTGTTGTGGTTTAAAGAATACACGTAGAAAATTACTGTGGATCAGCTGCCACATAGTACTTTGCTTGTTTTAACCTTTGATTTCAGTATAAGCTAAGTAAGAGATTATAAGGCTTGGGTTTCATATTTTCATTCCAGAGAAAAGTAAAGATAATGGCTATAATATAGCCATGTTGTAATATGTTATAATATTGGCCATGTACTACATCTAACTGATACAGAACTTTACTGGTGGTGTGGGCTTTCCGGGGGGAGGTGGGGGCATGGGGCAGTGGTAGAAGCAAGGGTGTCAGTAAAAGAGAGGCAGAAATGGGGGGGAAAAAGAATGTTGAGAAGTTATAATTGAAGACAGAATTTAGGGATAGATTTTATTTCCTATTATGCTGTCTAATTTATTTGGCAAACTAAGACTGAACCTAGTATTGGATCCAGAGAAAAACAACATAAATCAGAAAAGCATGCAAATACCACTGACCCAAAACACTGAAAAAAAATACCTTCATTTTGGTCTGGCGATGATGAACCTAAGGCACAGAACAACAACTCAGTATGCAGCTTCTTTTTTTAAAAATAACTTTGACTGTAGCCATTGGTCAACGAATATATGCTTAAACATTTGGCCTCTTTATTGAGTATAACGCACAAACAGAAAATACATACGCTGAGACTGAGACACCACTTTGGTTCTACTTCGTCCTCTGGAATCTGTTTTAGAATTTCCAATACCAACAGATGGTGTTGAAAGCTTTGTTCGTACACGTCCTATAAAATAAAAGCGATATCAAATCAATTTTTCCATAGTAATGTAGAAAGTGAAACATCAGAAGCATTTTCTAGTATTTTATTAACCTTCTATAGATAAAAATGAAGCATTACATAATCAGTAAAAATTCACTTGGGATAATTAGTAGAAATTTGAAAATCTTCAAGGATTTAACAGTTGAGGGATCAAAATAGTTCTCTGATTCTACATGCTTCAGTAAGGAATTTGCACATTACCATTTCAGCACCCTGAACTAGCAAGTTGCATCCTACATAAATAGGTTGATTTTATTACAGAAGGGAATCTTATTAAATAGATATAGCAGGCAATGGGTACAACTAATGTAATAGGTACAGTTACTTGTGCTAATAATTCTACTGTTGCTATCATAAAACAACAAAACTAACCTTGGTTATCTTTTGAATAGGGTTCTAAGAAATCTTCCTAACAGCATTCGTCTGTTTAGAAAACTAAATACTAACTTTCCTATTATTAACAATTCTACTGCTTTCCTGGCTGTGCACATGGTCGTGGATAATTCTACAGGATTTCCCAAGACATTTACAGCATTTTGCACAGATCGCTTCAGTAAAACTCAGTATCGGCATGAAATAAAGAAATCCTACTCTCCTCAACAGATGGGAGAACTGATGAACAGAGAGATTAAACAGTGTTTACAACAGCAGAATTCACTTCTCCAGAATGCCAATCCAACTTGCATTTGGGTTAAACCTTTATGCATTACTGGCCATGTTCCTCACAATGGTCAGACAGTACGATGAAATTACTAAAGAAAGGAAGACCCCAGTTGGATGAATTGCAAGTAACCGCAAGATTATTCCTAAAAGCAAGTACTAAAGTTCTGTACTACATTTCCTAAGCCAACCTCTCAACCAACACAAAAACAAAACGAAAACAAAACCAGCAGTCTAAACATAATTTTAAAAGTTGCAATAATAAAACCCCCAAAGCTCATACAGCATGGATCTAGTTCCAAACTTTAAAACAGCAAAATTGGAATGTTTTCCAGATGTATAAAATTGGTATTTGACCCAGAGGAACTAGACACACAGACTTTTATATAGTTCTAGCCTCTTTAGGCTTTCCACAGCAGAATTTGGAGACCAACCAAGTTAATATTATTCATCCAAGTGGAGGGAATAGCCATAGAAGAGAATCTATTGAGAGAGTCAGAATAAAGGAGGTTATTCACTAAATTATTAGAAAACAATGTGCTAGCAATATGGGTTTAAGTCAACTGGTCCAAACTCTACTAGTTATCCCCGTGCAATGGCAATGTTTTCCCACTGAGGGCTGTGAAACTGCAAGGCATGTAACTGTGTTCAGAATTTGGCCCAAAAAATGTAAGAATACAGAGTGCCACTATTTGGATACTGTGTTAAATTATCACTTGGAACCTGGTTCAATTTTAATCAAAGTAAAAAAAAAGTTTGTATTTGTGAAGCAAATGAATTGTTAACTCACTTAGAGTCTCTACATTTGTTCTCTAGATGATAGATTTAAATATTTTTATAGCATATTGAAAATGAATTCCCAAGTCTCAGAGATGAATAATAGTAGCACCTGCTTCCCAGAGCATGAGCACATTTGATGAAGTTTTCTGCGACAAGATTCGCTAAAGAGAAAAAAAAGCAAAACTATAAAGCTCCTATATCTTTCACACTAAAAATATTAAGCAATGACACTTCTACTGCAGATGAGAGCTTGAGGATTAAAATCATAAAGCAAAAGAATTTAAAAATGCTACATGACAACCAAGTATTAGATGCATAAGCCATATGGAGTCATGAACCTCCACAAAGCCCCAGAAAGATCAAATTCTACTTTTAAAACTTAGTTTGTATCAATGAAAACATGAAGCTGAAAATATTAGCTATTCTAACAGAATATTTTCTTACCATCTTCAGAAGCTGTTCCTAAACAGAAAAAACAATAAAATACATGATATTCCAAACAATACTATTTCTCTTCAATTCCTTTTTTGAGATTAATAATCTTACGAGTCTCAACAGATCTTATCAAGTTAAGAAGAGGTCTAGAGCGCCTGTATTGCAACTCCATTTTTGAAGTGAACTGGAATATCAAGAAATAGCAATACTACATTGGTAGTGATTTACAAGAATACAGTATGTAGCACTGCCTTCTAAACTTTTTAGGAAAATCGATAGGAAAAAATTGTATGAGATCAAGTCAACTAAATGACATGTTCAGATCAAGCAGATATTTACTCCAAATATTCTAGTGCAAGCTCTTCCAAAAACACAAAACATACTATTATAAACTATCCCTGAGAAAAATAAAACAGAAGGACAATGCTTCACAAACTGGACACAGAAAATTTTATAGAAGCCGTGAGAAAGGAGGATTCATTTGAATCAAGTCCATGATGATTGTGAAAATCTACACACAAGATCAAGTTTTGCTCAGAAAAGCTGAGCTTGCTGAAACCAGATCACACTTGACCAAGTATGCCAAGTTTATAAAGGCTTGACTTATGATAAGAATGAGTCAAACATTATTCAATTTACTGACATCAATACGTAACAATTGATGTCAACACAGCACTCCTCTTCTCTTGCAGTTCCTTTGAAACACAAATCTGAATAAGATATTTTCACATTGTGATACAATTTATTAAATACCTCAAAAATCAGATGGTAACTCCATTTTTGTTTTCAGTCTAACACTGTTCCTGCCTTGTAAGAGAACTATAATGGTTAAAACGTTTGTTAGTGTATTCCACTAGCCTAAACTTAACCTTCTCAGCAAACCTGGCTATGACTTCTTCCATACTGGTAGGCCTTCAAGACACTATCGTGACCAGCCCCCTCTAAAACTTAACTCACTGTAAACTTCAATTCTTCTGCACAGAAAGCACTTTACAGAAACAGGTCTGTAGAATGCCTCAGCTTACCAAATCAAAATTGCCAGTTTGCATATAACCTCCTCCCCCAGCCAACAAAAGAGCACAACAACATCCTTCCCCACGTGCGCCCTGGAAGGCAGCTAGATCTATGCCACAGCTCAGCCAGTCTAACAGGGAGCTGGTGGTTCTGCTTCTCCTTCCCCCAACCTTGTGCCAGCATCTAAACAGCTAAAGGCTCACTGATTGTCAGTGCAGGAAGCCAAATAACAGAATATTATTAATTTTTTCTTTTTACAAAATCAGTTTTCTGGAGTCTGTTTCCCTAAAATGATTCACAACCGAGTATTACAAAGCACTCGTGGAAGAAGTGGTGAAAATACATGGCCAAGATTGGTGAGGGAAGGAGAAACAGGCAATTCCTCCTGGTGGCCATAAGGTCAGATCAACTGTATCATAAATCTATAGTCTGGAAGTCAAGACATGTTCATTCATCCCTATGGATATCCTGTAGGAAAAGATTATTGTTTTGGTCACCGGTGTATCACTTCCTCCACTATTTTCAGACAAACGTACAGGACACCTCCATTAGTTTTGACTCCTGGCCTGAACAAAAGGAACAACCTATACATTTGGTCTTGAGAACCTCTACTGCTTGCGACGATATGCAAAAGCTCAGGGTGTTTAGTACAGCTAGTTAGAAATAAATCCTACTATATGCAACACAAGGAAATTTGATATGGAAGGAAGTGAGAAAGACGCTGTAATACTGTACAAAAACCTCTTTTTATGAAAGTAGGGTTACCACCTGCAATATTTGCTTAATCTCTGCTCAAATTCTTCCAAAAAGTAGCTCGGGATTCAAGGTTTTAAGAGGATTTCCTTCCTCTTGTTTCCACCTATGTGCATATTTAGTATAATTATTTTCTCATCAGACTAGATAATCCATGAAAGGAAAAATAACATTTGCTTTGCTTCCAGTAGTCGACTCCTCCTTCTAAATGTGCTAGGAAATTGTTAAAATACATGTAGCAATAATTATTTAATAAGTAGCAAACATAACTGGCTTTTATAGAGTTTCCCAGCAATAATTAGAATTACTGACATCAAGTTGGGACTCAGACAATTTCTGATATGGGAAGCATTACTTACACATACCTGAAAAAGGCTAACAAGTGCCGAAAGGCTGATTCTCAACTGCTTGGCAATTACAATGAAAATATATGCCTACTCCCTAAGGGTGTTTAATACAATGAATTAAGGAAAAAAATCAGCTGGAATAACTTGGTAAGCTATCTGAACAGGTAGGTGGTCTTAGCAAACTCTTCTTTAATAAAATTACATTAGATTACAGAATTTACAGGCACTTAAAATTAGGTAGCTAGACTCTAGGTTTTGGTAAGAGTACTTTTTAAAGAGAGAATTTTAGTTTTATTTAAAAAAAAATCCTAATCACTCTGTCAAGAATCTTCTGCTCTCCCACTACCATTCTGGAAAAAAAAATCCCAGAATTTGTCTTTACTGGTAAAACTAAAACATGATGGAACTACAGCTAGTTATAAAAGGGAAGAGTAACTGTGATTTAGTAGGATTTTTTAAATGGAAATAAAGTCCAATTTCCAGACCAATCATTCAAAGAATATTGACAAATACAGCAATAGAACAACACACACATTAAAGTATCAAGATTATACAGGGATTAATGAACACAGTATAGAATTTGTTAATCAAAAGACAAATGTATTAAACATCAAGTATTTTACATAAAAGATATTAACAATACTTATTAGGATTAGAGAGCAGACTAAACAATTTCTTACCATCCATCTTGTCAGAAGTATCCTCTTTGTTGAAAAAGCAGGCAAAGAAACATGGAAAACTTAGTGTGTTAGAATAAAGGTGTTCACAGCAGAGTCATAAAACATTAATTAAGGAAAATACATTAATATTAAATACTGCAGACATATGTCTATCTAATTCATGTATGTACAAGCACTATTCTTTTTGCATGAGCCTTTGTCTTCTTGACTATCACTTCCCTTAAATTATCCATGATAGGATTTGAATTTTTTTTACTATAAATTGCTAGCACCACATCATTCTGCTATTTCAATTCAATACTGTATTCTTCTACGAAAGTATCACGATTATACCTGCTAACAAAGCAAAACTTTCCAGCTACTCAAGTCTTGCAAAAGCCTAGATTTACTGCCTATGTATTCCCCCCCCCCCCCCAAGCAACAGAATAAGCTATTTCTTTATTTCTGTTATTTTCCTGCATAAAAACACCACTGTTTACTTCATTGGAGACCTCTGTGCCCTTCTCAATCCCTGCTTACAAAATGCTGGGAATGAACTGCACAGCCCTAAAACTGTTCCGAAAGCACACCAGTACTCCAATCGAGAATTAAATTTCTGTTAATCTTAACAAAAGACCAAAGTAGTCCTTTCATTTCATCAGCATGAAGATACATTACCAGAAAGAGATATCTCTTTCTTCATTTTTCTTTTTTGACCTCTGACTTGCTGCTGCTTCTACCACTATGTTCTAAGTCACTTTTGCTTGGCTTTCCCAAAAGCACTGAATGCCAGCTTTGTCTAAGATTCAATACGTGTGCTGTTGTGCACCGAAGCAGACTAGGCAACACTGTGATCTTGGAGAATAATCATCCCATATATTTCAGACATGCTGACATTTGGTTAGGAGGCAACGAGGCTCATCCACAATCAAGTTATAGCCACAGGCATGCCTCCTCCACCAAGCAAGGAGCAGCTAACTTTGGTGCCTATCTTCGATTCACCCTGTGGGCACTAGAGGGCACCCACAACCTTAAGTTACAGGCCGATTTTGAGACTACTCCTTTTAGTCAACATTGCCAGCGCTTATAAATTTAATCCTAAAGTAAGTGGTGTTCAAACCGTTTCAAGAAGGCACTAGTGACACAAGAGCATCAACTCATTTCAAATATTTTTTAACTCTGAAGTTTGAATTAAAAAACACAATCGAAAAACCTTGAAAAACATAGCTTAAGTGTATGCTAACATCTCCCAAAACACAAGGTGAATCCAAAGACTCATATGTATTTCTCTGCCTCTCCTGTGATTCTGTCTGGCAACACTGACATTAGGACTTGTCTCCTCAGCGATCTAGCTGGCACACAGGCTGACAGGAAGAAAATAGGTGTACTATGAATGCTGCACTTCATTTCCTGCATATAAACCTCTGTATTATGGATAACCTGAAAAGAACACCAAGACATGCCTCCTGCTCTTACCCTCCTCACATGCTGGTTCAGTTTAGCTTGAGTGCAAGTCCTAGCATCTAACACCACCACTATCAGAAATACACTTTTCTGTAGACTTATTTGTAGCACCTTCTATGTCTAACAAGTATCCCTGCCAGTGAGGACTGCTACCCACATACATACATACATACATACACACACACACACACACAGTTGCATCAGCATGCTTAGGAAGAAACCTCTCAAAACAATGCTGTACATTAGTACCTAAAACACTTCTGTAATAGATGGAAGAGCTGCCACTTACTACAAGGGAATCTCGTTAGCTATTTTACAACAATGCCAAAGAGTTGAGTAAAATGGGAAAGAGTTCTAACACTGACTTCCTTATTGCTCCTAAAACCAGAAAGGAGCCATGATCACCACCCTCTGTTAAGGGAAGGTATCACTCCTTCAGATACTTAAAATATTTCCAGATTAACACATTTAGAGAGCATAGTATGGATACGTTCTTTACATCAGCATTCTTTCAAAAGAAGGAAAAATAAGACATCTAGCAAAGTTGGTAACTTACTTTAGAACACTTGGTCTTTTGCAGTACCCCAACAATACTAAAAATGACAATGAAAGTTTTTCAAATGTAGAAGTACTTTCTCATAACATTTTTGACTAAAAATGACAAAAAAAAATATTTCACAGTACAGTAAATATATATCCCTCACCTAGCGACGCATATGATCCTGGAGGTAGACCAGCTGCGGACAAGCGTCCTGCTCCGGCTGTCTGCCCAGCAGCATGGCGGGCCTTTGCACCCGCGGCAGCATTAACATCAATGTCACTGCGAGACCTTTGCAGAGTTCCTGGGCTTGGAACACTCTTGCTGCTGCTTCCTGAAACTAAAAAGAAAAAGTTATGGGTTAATACTAAACACAGTATTATTAAAAGGTTAAAAGCAAACATACATGTCCAAGAGGTATTGAAACGCTAGACCTGGTTGGTTGCCCTTGAAATTCAGCTAAAGAACTAAGTCCTTGACTTGTCCAGCTGGTTTAATACTTCAATTCATGAGTCATTCAATTTTTTTTTTGCATTTTCCAGTCTTGATCACTTCACACAACTATACTCAAATGTAGAATCAATTCAGTATTTTTTTTTAATAGTTTTCTCATCATCTTCATTCAGTATGAAATTTTACCACTACTCTATACAAACTACTTGCTCCCATTGTAATACAAATGACACAACTGTGAATATTTATGTGGTTTGTTCATTACATTACTGAATGTTTCACAAATTCATGGCAATTCAGTGTCCCTTGTGGTACTGGACCAAGTATTATTTCCACACATCAGCTAAGAAACTGCCATCAGAGAGATATAGCAATTGGACAAGTTCAATGCCTGAATTACTGGAAAGCCTAATCTTCTGTAAAATATTTTTATATTCATCTCTAGTTATTAGTTGAATATGAACTATTCAGCTCAGTTAATTTTAGCCATCAGTGCATGTTTTCAAAACTTGACTCCCTCTTAACAATTCAGGTATTCAGAAAACAAGCACTCATAATAACTGGCCACTTGTAAAAAGGAGTCAATGATTTACTCACCAAGAGTTACAAAGAAATGAGAAAAGAGAACAGAGAGATTCAATTCTGAAAACCCAGGCAAAATTAAACAGTTTGAATTACAAGTTTATTTTTTTCATAAGAAACAGCAGCTATGCTAGAACAGATCAGAGGTACAATAATTCTTCATTTCCAATTGCCATAAGCCTAATAGTCATGAACAGATCATAGAATAATGCTTTGCTCTTTTTAGAATGACTGGTCAATGAGAAAACTTCAAGAAACAGGATCAATTAACAGTGGCAATACATAGCCGATAATGTCTTGTATTTGGTAACAGATTGCAATTTTGCAACAACTAAAAATATGTAAAAACTAAGGCATATATCATTATTCAATTGTGTAACAGAGTAAATGGTAAAGATTATAAAATTGTAAGCTGCATTTTTTTTAAACTAAAATGACATTAAAAACAATCGTGCACTATATAGCAATAAGCATACCTCTGCCTGCAAGGCTTGCTGGGCTGGCTGCAGACCATTTAGAAGATAGAGGACGACTATAAAAAAACCCAAACAAATCCAATGAATAAGGGCTTTAATAAAATACATCTCTCACCTATCTGATACAAAAAGCAACACTACACAATGATCTGAAGAAAACAAATATTCCGTTTTTTTTCCTTCTACTGTCTCTGCACATTTCAGATAAGCACATTACTAAATACAGAATAAGGAAAACACCATCATCTTATCAGATCATCTTTTAAATGTTATGGCATTAAATGTTCATTACAAGGCATTAATCTCTTGCTAATTAATAGACATACTCTGCTAACACAAAGTTCAGGCATTCCAGATTTGGTCAAAGAAACATTTAAGCTGGCCATTACAAGGTTTTAACTGCAGGGATGATCTTCTAAATCATCTGTCAAACAAAAATAGCAGGAGCTAAACTAAAAGATCTTGATTTATAACGGAATTATGTGAAATAGGTTGCCTGCAATAACAAGGAAAACATGCGTATGACTCATAAGCCTCCTCCAGTCCTATATCCCCAAATAATTCAGTTAGAAAATAAAAAGAAATATGCTGGAACTTCAAAGTAGCTGGATTGAGTTTCTCTTGTTTGACTTTTACAGGCCTCTGTAATTTATAAAAAGAAGGGAAGAAGCATGCCTTTCCTCTGTTTTCTCTCCATCTCCCTATACTCGTACTGCCAAAGTGAATAGTTGCTGAAGCAAAATCTCTTGGTCTACTCAAGTTTAACTGTAAACCCTTCCTTCAGCTTGGTTCAAAAGGCTAGCATGCAGTAAGAGGGAGCAGAGAAAAGAAAAAAAAGAATGATGATGAAGGTAGGAAACAGTGAATGGCACGATACTTTATTCGTTGATTCATCTATAGCCATCTAAATATTTATCTGACTGGGAAGGTTTGTAGTAATTTCATTGACACTCAAATTATAACCTTGCAGTCTAGAGTCTCAGCTTCAGTAAAAATACTCCCTAATTTTAATACCAAAAAGCAGAGAGAAGAGAGATGCATAATACTGTGTATGTGTTGGAGCTATTAGCTCAGCGATAATATAGATGTCAGCATTATCATCTCCCTCCTCTCAGAAAATCATGTGTTTGCAGTTTAGTATGAATGACACCTGCTTTTCTGACATCAATAACCAGTGCTTTGGAGATATTACCACTTACTCTGCTGCAAATACAATGAGTTAAGTCCAGTATGCCCAGGCAGATCTCTCGGGCACGTGCTGACCTTACAACAAGCACCAAACAGAAGGCTCAGAAAACACCGTTACAATTTCAGCACTTGCACAATCTACTGTGAACGACATTTCATTCAAGAGCTTGTTTTGCAGGCACAAATCACCACATTTCCTTCTTCCATCCCCACTTAAAATACCATTGTTACCACATGGAAGTGGCCAAAGTCACAGAAGTCAATCAGACAAGGGTACCCTCAGAACAACTTGATTGGTACTTTTGCACTATCTCAGACTCTGAAGGGATCTCACTAAAAGAAGTCAGTTTCTTTCTAGATTTAAGAAGCTCCTCGCAGAACTTCCATAATGATATGAATAATGATCAAGAAGCAGCAAACTTCAATAACTCCTTTGCTTTTTATTTAAAAGGTAAAAAGCAGTTGGGTTTTGGGGGGTTTTTTTGTTTTGTTTTTTTGCTTTGTTTTTTTAAACTCAGAGGTCTAATTATAGACCATGAAGGATGGATATGGTTTAGGCTCAACTGCTTTTGGCTGGACTGATGATAATAATCTTTCTCAGCCTTATAACAAAAATCATAGTGCACTAAAACCACTTTGATCAATGGATCTGTAAGATTTGCAAGTTCAGAGTGTCAAAAACCATAGCAGATCAGATGTTCAAACAAACAAACAACAAAAAAACTGAGCACCCTTATTTCCTACTCTAATACAGGCAGGGAGAACTCAGCATCTATTGTAGAAGCCAGAAAAAGAAATTGAGGGTAACACAGGAAAAAGAAGATGCACCTAAATGCAAAATTAGTGAAAACTCAGTTAAAAAGTTAATTACTGCCAGTATCAGATTTCTTTTGCTTATCTCTTATTTTATCCCTCCCATTCTGCATTGTTTACTTTCAAACAACTGGCAAGTTACACATCTTGTAACACAGGGAGTAACACTTATCTAAGGAGTTAATACTGTAAGATTCTAATTTCTCTGTAATTTAGTTTTTAGCATTGTTATTAGTAACTCATTAACAGACTTTTGATTTCTAAGTAGGAAATAGAGATTGAATTAATTTAAGCAAGAGTAATTAATCTCTGAATAAACATCTGTTAGCGGAAAATGAATTGCTAGCAAAAACCTACATTACAAAAACTACTTAAAATGCTTTTATAATTACAAATATAACACTGAAGACAGGATTTGACATAGAAGAGGGAAAGCCACTGGTATTTAAGGTGCCAGCCAAAATAAATTTAACTTTGAACATGCTGGAAGCAGTCTTTGCTTTCAAACCAAAAGTGAGCAAACATCAAGTTCTCTTGCTTTGGAAATGAAGCATTTGAACTGAAATTGGAATTTTACATACTTTGAGGGTCCCTTCTATAATTTAAAGGATAAAAATCACCATACACTACTACTCCCAGCTTTACATTTCTACTAAAAAAGCCAGTCGATTTCTTTTGCTACTGGTACTGAAGCAAGCTTTAATCTAATCAGCTCAAGACTGTCAACGTATTTTAACACACTATTGCCTACAGAGCAGGCCCACCCTCTAGTAACCAGCCGTCATGAAATACCCAATACTGTGAAGACAAAATAAAAATGACCTCTGATCTGAATGAATTTCATTGTCAATGTCTCTTTGTCATACTTCCAGAGGGAAGAGATGAAAAGCAGTGTACCATAATTTTCCTAAACTTACTTCTTTTACCATGCTGTTGGACAAGTGACAATACTTCAATACACAAACCTTAAAGATCCTTTGGTGCAACAGAGGCTAGAAAGGAACAAACAGATGAGTAAGCACAGTCTGCTAAATTCAAGTTCATATATGCCATTATTTTCCACCTTGCTAGAGTAACACTGTCATGTAGCAGAGCACAATAAAAGAATTTTAAGAATGTGACTATTAAAAGTGACAGAAGTACAACTGCAGCTTTTCTGCACACCACAGGAGCCTAGCTCATGTGCTTTTGAGACACGTTTTGTACTTGGTCAGATTCGAACAGTTAAGTGACTCTTACTTGAGGCTCTCCTGTGAACTGGAGGATGACCTGTCTGACTGAGGGAGAGATGTTACACTGCCAGAATTCTTCAAGTAGGTCTGGAGGCTTCTTTGATAGGGTGGCTCAAGAGAATTGTACAGAGTCTCCGCTTCACTAGGAAAGTGATTTCTAAGACCCAGATAAGCCCTGCAAAATAAAAGAATAACCAAACGTAATTGCTCTAGGTTTTTCTTAAAAATATAGAGTCAGGAAGTGAAAGATTGCAGAATGAACCTGGGATGGTAGAGAAAGGAACCCAGAGCAGAAACAGGTTCCACACAATACACTCACCAGGTCATAAAAGAAACCAGCTTAATTGACTCAATTGATTTTTTCAAAATGACTTAGTCTTTCTGTCCTCTGAAATTCTCAAGTTTACTTACTAAGTGTTAGTACTTGCTCCTGTAGGGAAGCAAGAGAAATTCTTTTCTGGCCTGCTCATCAGTGAAAGTACTGTAGTTGTTCAAAGACTTGATTCATGGAAAAAGTGAATGATTATTATATATTAATATCAACCTTTATCACTCCTCTTTCACTAGAATCCTCAAACTTTCTGAAACATTATTAATTACCCCAACCTTTAAAACTGTTCTTTTCCAGTACAAATACAATGTTAATTCAAGACTCAGAAAACAGAAACATTAATTTTCTACTTAATGTGTGCCTTCTTCTTCAGAGGTGAGCAGCTAACTATAGCTGATGTACATTACACCACTTAACCCCTTCTATCCCTCATATAAAATCTGCCATTTTTCAGAGCAATAAGTACAGTCAAAACTTACTTTCTTGCCTCCACTCTTGCCTCTGCATCAGCATCATGAATACCCTTCTTGATCGTTTCAACCAAGACAGCTGCATGCCTAGAAGACAGACATTCTTCATACTACTTTTTACCACTCCAAATTCAATTCTAAAAGAAGTTTTACTCATCAATTAATATTTTTCTAAGTAAAAGACAGCCCACACAGTGAGTTTTTTCCAAGATATGAAGTAAATGCTTAAGTACACTGATGACATAACTGCACCTTCTGTAGAAGAATGGGGAATTTATGTTTTCTGGGAAAGTAAAGCCTATCATCAAGGTAGGTAGAGTTTGTTAGAAATAACTTAATTTTAAAGCCAATCAGGAGCAAGAGGTGCTATAAAACAAGATAACACACACTTTTTTGCATCTTTAGCAAATAAAAAGTTTAAATAACTCTTAAGCTTGTTCTTTGTAATTCTAAATATATGTAAACACACATACACATTTTAATATTCATTTGCAGTAACCAGTCACTGAAGAAAACAATATAGCAATATACAGTATAACAATGCTTTCAGAATGATTATTTACTCAAAACACAGTCCTAGCAGTCAAAAATGAAAAATATTGCTGCCCACAGCATATCATTACAATGTTAGGTAAGAATGATCTAGGATTTTCAGTATCAGCCTAGTGTTGCAGCTGCTAAGTTCAGTTCCCAGTTCGGCTATAGACTGTGACTGTATAGAAAAATCAGTTCATGTCTTCATGTCAAGTGCCTCATATGTGAAATAGGGCTAACACTCTTCACAGTACCATTTACTTGTATTAGAGCACAAAATTTGAGAGGTAGTTTTAATAGTGTGATTGTGACCACTTAGCATTCAGTTTAGTAGATTTTATTTATGTCCTTTAAAAACAGATTCCAATTGCTTTGAGATATTCTACTCCTTACAGTTTTCACGAAAATAGACAATTGAGTAGAAAAGAGAAATCTGTAGTACTAAAAAAATCTACACAAGCCATTACCGATGGGAAAAAAATTCTATAAGCTTGCATAGCGAGACTCCAAAGAGTTTATGGCAAATCATGCATCACTATGAAATATTTTTTAAGCTCAACTTTGTGGCAAACTGATTCAGACCACCTGGTATATTACATGTGTGTTCACGGAAAGTAATATATGGTTGTGTATTTTCATACCAAAGGCTCGAAACTGGCTAACACATTTACTCACTCGGACAGAAGGTTCCAATTTTCTTTATATTAGACAAGAATTTCTATATTAAATCATTTAATATCATAACAATATCACTCTGTTCATTAACAGTTAATTTAAAAAATTATTAATAGCTTATAGTTGGAAAAAAGTACATTTACCCATACCTTTCCAGTGAATGTGTTTGCCACTCTTGTAACAACAGGTCTAAAAATTCGAAAGAGCGCCTAAAAAGACAGGATAGAAGGTTATAATTAGTACTTGTTTCTCTAATATATTTGTGGAATTAACAGTAACTTCATTCCTTCCCCCTGTGGGAAACAAATACATAAAAGTATACTTATTTGCCAAATCAGGACGCTGGTCTGCTTATTGCAAAATTTACAAACTCTGTACACAAAGTGAATATGTAAGCTAACTAATCCTGAACTTCAAAAAATGTATGTGCTTCTACCTATTAAGTGATGTTATTGAACATATGCTATATTAGTTTTGTTAACCCCGAAGTATCAGACAAATATTAACAAAGCTTAAAAATTACATGGAAATATAATTACTATAAAATCTTAATAAGCAAAAAAAGACTACTTTAAAAATTCAACTATGAAGTCACCCAAAAATGATTTTATAGCACTTACTTTTTTCCCAGATTCTACCCTCATCCTTTCATAAGAGAAAATGCAAGACCATTAATACAAGGCCATGTATACAGAAAGTAGTCAAAGATTTGCTGGCACTGTACAAAACAATCTATGTAATTATATTTATAATAAATTCAGAATTCTTGACAATTTAGCAGACACCAATTAGCAAAAAGCATACTTTGAAATTATGTCTGAAGCTAGATGCTGGCAAACAAATCAAACTGACATAGATTAGAAAGGTGTAGGTATCAAGTCTTCAGAAAGGTAGTGGTCTCTACTCTTTGTCTGGGACTACTACTTTCTCTGATTTTGTTGCATCTTTGACCTGTTCTGAAGTTTTCATATCTGCTTTACCCAAAGCCTTTGGACACCTATAAAACATGGCAAAAAACCGAAAAGGCTTAAGAAGTTTCTTCACGATTACAAATGATTTAGTTTTTGCCTTGTCTTTACAAAGTAATGGAATCGGTATGAAAACAATGCAGTTTTGGCCACCTTCATTGTTGCTCACTAGACTGTAAACTGCAGCAGCAAAACTACCCAAAGTCTAATGGCTGCTTCGCAAAGCTATGGGAAGTGAAGGCAGAGGACAAGTGTATATTGTCTTGCAGTCAAACCATAAGTTGTGAGAAGTCAGTATAACCTTGGCTCAGATTATGCTTGCTTTGGATGCAAAAACAACTTGGCCTCAACTGAGTAAATAGTTTAGGTGCTTGACTATCTCTTACATATACATAGCTATACAGCTTCCAGGGCTAACTTGGGTCCAGAAACAGCCTAACTGCTTTTGTGAGATTCTGTGCAGAAAGCAACACTGTCAGACCCTGAATGACTTCACCAAGAGCTAATCCAAGCATCCAAGAATCCTGTTCTTGGAACCTCAGCATGCTGAAGATGCACCTCAGCTGTCCAACACAGCAACAGCCTGATCTACCATGCCTACCCAAGCTAACAGCCACTCCCTCAATGCCACACTCCCCGGTATTATTATTTTGGGCACAGTATCGGACATAGCCTAGCTCCTTTCATTCAAACCACACTGTACAAGAGTTGGGAAGTCCTTCTGGAATGGAAAGCACAACACACTGGCAAACACTGCATGCAGTAAGCTGTAGTGCTTCTATGGGAGTTCATCTCACTAGGCCTGTCGGGGCTGACGCTAACTGAAGCTAACAGGCTCAGGCTGGTTCTTTGCAGAGACAGGCACTCCTGTATCACGCACACAAACACATCTCAATACCCATGTTATTTATTCTCATTAGCTAGACAAACATGGATTTAACTACAGCTGCTTTTACTTCTGGTTTTAAATCAGAAAGTATTCCTTCAACAAGTGTTAAATATTTTAAATTAGAATAAATTCTGCAGAAGGATACAATGTAGGTCCTCCCTGTATGTCAGAAAAAACTGTTCCTCAACAGCACCCAGGTGAATAACATTGCTGAAATTCATTTTTGTAGCTTACTAGATAATAGTTTCATGTATTCATAACATCATCACATTTAAAAAGCAACGATTTAAAAATTTGCTATTTAGAATATACTAACCTTCTAACTGCAACTGATTTTGAGGTACAGTTGCTTGTTATTAAAGGTATAAGTCTGGGCACATGGGTATGCTGAAAAAAATTGGACAAAGCAGTTAGTGACAAAAGCATTCCTGAATTTTTACTGTACTAATTAATCCAAAGTTAGCAACATAATAAAAATGACAATATCATGTACAATGTGTACTGAAACTAAATGCAGATTATTATTAAATGGAGATGGCTACTACTAGCATATGAATTTTGTTTGATTTTCTTAAAAAGAAAAATAAAAGCACTTTTGATGCCATCAATAACTATCTTGTGATACACAGTATTTAGCTATCAGAAGTCACAAATGGAAGCTCAGGAAACCCTGCTTCCTCAGGAGTTCTAAACTGATATTATTTCAGTTTCATCTCAGGAAAAAAAAAAAAAAAGAAAGAAAAAAAGCAATAGCTATATCAGTCAAAAACTGGGTCATAGAGCAAAAAGCAAACTATCAATCTAAAACTGTGAGCATTCTTTTAGGGATCAACCAATAGGGATAGCTAGTGCTGGAAAGACTAAATTGCTTTTAATGCAAAAAAAGTCAATAAAATAAATGCATGATATGTAATCCATATAAAAGCAAACTTACTTATAGAATCTATATGAAAACACCTACTATATCCCCATGGGAAGACTCAAAGAAAACCCTCGAATTACCATTTAAAGTGGTAAGGCAAACTACATTAAATCCCTATGCAATATTTTTATTCAGAATTAAAGCAGCCTTACTTATCTTAACTAACTGTGGACACAAAGTAATACCATTTTAATTCCCAGTAATAGTTACATGGTTCAACAAATCCATTTTCAGTTCATTTATTCCTTTCCTGATTAAACACATTACATAAACTTCAAAACAGTCCCCAACACAGCATGAAATAGTAAAGTATAAAAAAACCAGACTGCTTAAAGATTACAGTACTAAACAATTCTTAGTATCTCATGTATCGTATGTTTTCCTTGTATTATTGTTACAGGATATAAACACACAAACCACCCAAAGCAAAAAGACAATTATCAGCTTTCAGAGTACTGCCAACTTCAGAATTAGGAGGGAATGAATCCAAAAATCCAGAACAGCCTAACAGTTATACTTTTTCCTACTGATAAACAGTTTTTTATTTGTATTTTATACTATTTTCAAATTTAAAAGGGGCACATGACTGCCAGAAAGTGCACAATAAGCAAACATGGAGGAAAGAATACAGCACTTTTACAGATGGAGAAACCTGTATGTTCCAAATCTTTGGAGCCACCTACATCGTACTTTTGAAAAACTACCTGGAAAAGAAATGTGAAATCCAATAAAGAGGCAAAGATGAGCTGGAGCTCTTCAAGATCACTGAAAGATAAACTGCTTAACACAATCTCCCTCTTTTTCAGTGAACTCTCTCTCTCAGCAGTAAGACACTAAAGCATCAGGATCTGAACTGGCTGGTGGTTCTGGTGAACTGGTCAGTGCTTTCCGGTAGGAGTTCATAAGCATAGCTCTGACTCCAAAAAGCCATAATGAATTTGGGCTCTAAATATCTGACTGATCACACACTTCCCTTGACAAACCCTAATTGTGCATTGCCTTTGACTCTGGAATTCATTTCTTTCTGTTTCTATTAAAACCGTGAATCTTCTGATTGTCAGAACACCTTGCATAACCCATTTATTTGTTTGGTATTTGAAGCATGGAAGCCAGAAAATCCTATCTATTACATTAAATTACAGCTAAGAGTAACAGAAATTTAAACAAAATCAGGGCAGCTATAGCTGGCATGTAGGCTCTTCCTCAACTAAAGTGAACCAATAAAGCCAGCTGAATACAATCAGTGAATTTTACTTCATGCTGCTTTTCTATTCTGGTGCTTGATTTGGCTCCTATAAGCAATGAGACAGGGGTTATTTTTCTCACAAATCTGAGCTTGTCTAATACTACTGCAAATGATACTTTTCTTTTACAACTTTAATCATACTACATAAGGGTGTACTCCCTCCTCCTCTCTCAACTGTGTGCCATGAGCCATCTCACAGTGCATTGTAGGACTGCGGGGAAAATACACGCAGTACAGTGCGGCTGATGCAAAGGCAACGTAGAAAGTCTCAGAGCACACTCTTAGAAACATAGTTAGATAGAATGATAAGTACTGAACATACTGAAGATAGCAATAAAACGCACAAATGATTAAACTACTTAGGTTTCTAACAATTTACAAAATTATGAGTGTGGATGAGATCACAGTGAATAGCAGTAAGTGCCCAGCATTAAGTACTAGAGAACATCACACAGGTTTTAGTGTAAAACTACAGGCAACCCCGGATCTATTTGAAACAAAAAATGTCAGTGCAGGTCCTAAAAGTCTAGACAAATATCTTGTTTCAGGCCCTGGTCAGTAATAGATGCTTATGAACAGAAATTAAAAACAGGTCCAGCATGTAGTATTTCTCTTCCCTGCTTTAGGTGGTCAGCAACTTAAAATGCTCTCACAGCAGAGATTTAAATTTGGACTTCTCTTCCATGAACCTGTCCCTCTGAATTGATCCACACATGTTTGATCTCTTCGGCATTCTGTCATGAGCTCCTGGTTTCAAGCATGACTGGGTGAGTGTGCGTGTATACACACACACGCATGACAGAAAAGAAATGCTCTTTTAAAGAATACATTACTAGCCTGTTGACTATTTACTTACTTTGCCTTTTGCAAAAAGGCAGATAACCTTTGAAATACACTCGCCTTTTGACAATTTACACACTACAAAAATAACAAAAACACACTAGCTTTTCAGACCTGTTCCACCACCTTTATCAGGATAACGTTGCTGATTGGTATCAATAATAGGTAATACTTGCCCTCCCGTCCAAAAAATTACTTCTCCATTGTTGAATAAAAACATTTTAAAGAATGGTTAACTAAATCCTAATTATATCTGAGAACTGGTAATATCTCTGCTAAGACTCATAACCTGAATATTTCCAGCAAGCAAAATAAGAGAGGAACACCTACCCGAATAATAAATCTAATGGCTGCACACCCAGAAGTTGCCATTACTTTAGCGCTGTTGGGAACCAGATTAAAAAGAGTAGGCACAATAGCTTCAGCGCCATGATCAAACTTGTTTCCCAAAACAGTCGAAAGATGGCTATTTAGGAAAAAGAAATAAAACCAGTTAATAAAAATTTATTTATTAGTCTTAAAATAACACAATTCATTGTACATTTTACAGATTTAGTTTTCCAAACAACAGAATTTCTTAATTTCATGATTTCCAAATCCTTGTCTCATTGGAAATGCTAGATTTGTGGGACATTTTTTTTATTTATTAATTTCATAATGAAAAATAACCACAATTTGAAAGCCTGAAATTGTCATGTTCAAATACAGTATCACAATATTTCTACTTTTCAATATGCTTTGCAAGTACGTTAAGCTAAAATCTTAAGGAAAAAGGTTAATGCTTGAGATTTTATATTTTTATAATGCAGGCAAAACTTCTACATGCTTCCAAGACTGACCCTCAAGCTAGTAAGAAAGAGCATTTACAGCAATTTGTATTAACTTGTGTTAAGTGCTCAGTCTAATGATGGCAATTTGTTCTTCAAATATAGTATTTTACAGGAATATCAATATATTTATTACCTAAAAGAAAAAATTCATGTAAAATGTTTCTTCTTTGCCTCTACAGCTTCAGAGCCTGACTTCACTCTTTAGCCAGTTATAGCATACAACAATCCAAAAACACAGCCTTTCCTGCAACGCTCAAAGCATCTTAAATTCAAGTTCACACAAAAATCAAGCAACGCACATGAATGGACATAAGCTATACTTACGCTACAGTAATGCAAGCTTCTCTAACCACCTGAGATCTGAGATCCTTGGCCGACAGCTTGAAAGCACCATCCAACAACCGCAAATGCTGAAAAAATCCATCATACTGTGCAGCTCCAGCAACAAGCAATGACCGAACTTTCCTGAGCTAAAACAAGTTTAAGTCATTTAGTTTCGCAAACTACCAATACGCATTTCTAAATAGAAACAGTATCCACTTAATTGTGAAAAATATATGTAAGCACCTGAAACGTATGCCTTTCTCTGGTGTCAAAAGATTTGAAAGAGTTCTTGAGATAGCTGTGCTAACAGCATTAAAGTGTAACTGTCTCGATAAAAGGCAAATTACAAAAGATGAAAACTATCTCAATCAACAATACTGAAATTAAAACAACGTACCATTTTGAAATATATGGGAACACTAAAAAAACCTGCAAGAAATTCTATTAATTAAATTCTAGAGCTAGAAAGTCTCAGAGCCTAGTCTCCAGATACACAAATGCATAATTCTGTTCATACAAAGGTTTCCAAACTTCTACTCAGATACCACAAACCTGATAAAAAATCCAAATGGCACATACACATATACATTTTAATCATGTGAGTGAGATTTATCACAGGAACACATAAGAAGTATCAATGCTTGTAGTTAACCTGCAGAACGTTTTTTGCATAGATGCCAACGGAAACATGTAAAATAGCTTTTGGAAAAGCTACCACTTTAAAAAAAAAAAAAAAAAACCCAAAAGTATATTTTAGCATTTTTAAAATATTTTTTTCAAGCTTATTCCAAAATGATTTGATACATGGAAACTCAAAATTTAGAAATCTAGAATGAAAGTTTCTTTGATTATCTGAACTGTGTTACTTAAGAAAAATGTTTTAAAACAACTACTTACTTGTGTTTTATAAAATACACCCACCCAAACCTGAAATCAGATAAAAATGTTTACCGCGTTAGTTCGTTGATCCCAATCATGTTTGTCATCTGAGAGGATTTCCCTGATTTTGTTTAACGTTTCTTCAAGTTCTCGACTAGAATAGATCTGAAATATTAAAAACAAAATAGCTATATCGTTAATATTCCAGTTTACCCGATGAAGGAAACTAGCTTTAGGTCAAAAACAAAATTACAATTCTGAAGAATCTTCCCCTAAGGCTTCCACAGAACCACATATGCACAACAGGTATAACTGCATTTTATAGCAAATCTTTGAGGGTATCACTGAGTAATGCACATTCATTAGAAAAGGCTGAAGAATCAAAATTTTCCTCAGTATCTCATTTTTCCTTTCCAATTATCTAACCATATCTAGAGTTTCATTAACTATCTTTTTTTTTAATTATTATTCAACATTTTAGTGGAACTTTTAAATAATATGTCGACACATTATTGCAATTCGATTTCATTTTCCTACTCACTATTAAAATAAAAGGATTAAAGTCTGGAAATAATAAAACTGAATGATACTTGTTGGAAACAAACTGATTTCCCTTTAACTCTCATGGACATCAGCCATAGGATGCTCTTTTCTGCTTCCACTGAATATGCAAAATTTGAAATTTTTTTTCCCCCCGCTGCCACATACCAATGGAGTACAAGTTGAAGAGGACATGAAGCAAATTACTAACCAGCACCTTGATCTGGTATTAATTTTGTCAACAAGGTATTTGCAGCCAAAAATTTCCTATTTCTTGGAAAGCCCCCAAAGTGGGCTCAGCTCAGCTGCCTATGCACAGGCATCTAGTGCCATCTGAGTTGCATGTGAAACATCCGCACGTGGTTGGCAGAGACGATGCCGGACTTAAGGGAGACTCATGCCTTTCTCCAGCAGCAGCTGGACGCCAGTGTGGTATCTTACATAGCACCTAAGGTGACAGTACTGCATATGTTTAGGCACCTGATGCTCACTCCTTATTCCAATGAAAACTACCAGAAGAGTCCAAGATAGAATTTTAGTGTATGTGAGAGCAGAGTATGCAGAAGAAAGAAGGACCAGTGGTTAGGACACCTTGCTTCACATAAACTGCCAAAGAGCTTTGACAATGGTCTCTCGAGCACAGTGCTCTGTGTCTTTCAATTTTTTTGCAAAAATATTTGGGAATGTCTCTCTTCTGTTCTTCAGTTAAGTTGAATCCATATTTTCTGCAAAAAATCTTGTTTTCCTGGACAACTTGAAATTACTGTAAGAGTCCTTACAAACAAAGACTAGCTTTTGATATCCCTAGCTACATCAAATGAATTTAACTTGCAGTAGAAATGGAACCTGGACTCTTCACTGCCTCCTACTTTTCCTCCAATGTTTTAATAACAGAACATGGTTGAGGGGGCCTCTATACTTCCAGCTGCAAGGGGAAAGACATCCAGGCCCTAAGCCATCTGAATATTTGGTTTGTAGCATAAGTAGTACAGGAACCAAAATAGACACAGAAGAGTTAGATCATCTAGGCAGCTTCACTGTCATGCAGGAAACAATTTGTTTCTGAATATGCTTTAGCCACAGAATTGACATTTCTATCACCACACAGCTGTGTAAGCTTTCTCAGGGTACACCATGGAAGGAACTCTACAATTCTGTACAGGGGACAGATTGCTTCCTTAACAAAGGAAACAAAACAATTCTTCACAATTATTGTTTTCTTCTTCATTAGAAATCAGTAAACATTTGATACACAATTTACTTAAAAAGTGAAAGATTTAACAACAGTGGGAAAACAGTGGGTCCAAGTGTAACAGAATTTCTACTCCTCTACCCACAAAACCAAAAATGTTTTCGTATCACCATTTAATACACTTTTGTATATGGGTAGTGTAGAATACTTATTACACATTTACTCTAACGCTAATTCCACAGGTATACTGCTAAAAATAAATATTACATGTTTCTCGGTAAGCCACTTTATCAAATTAAACTTGCTTTATCAAAAGGAAATTTTTAGTTCTCTTTTAAAAGAAAGGAGTGGTCAGTGGTTAATTAAAGATGTAATTTCATATTAAAGTCACCCTAATGTCATTGAAAGCTATGATACAATTCAGGCTCCTCAGACGCTCCACCTTCACCATCATCCACCTCGCATTAACTGACAGAAAGCTAACCCTGTTAAAAGAAAGGCAAAAATTTCTCTGTCAACTCAGCAACTACACCAACAAAGAAGTGAAGTACAACAGGAAGGGAAGCAGAATCATACCTTTTGGTGGCAGCTAACTATGAGATCTGTTTAACTCTGGCACAAGCTTTGACCAGAATCTCAAACGAAGTTTAAGCTACAAATATCTTTCAAAAGCTCTGTCTCATTGAGTGGACACCGAAAAATAGGACTTTTGATGTCAACTGATGTATTATCAGTGTCTGTGGGTTGTAGTTATTGCCACAGGACAATACTGTGCTAGGCAATAGACAAACACAGAATCTACATGCACAGTGGTTTAAATTAGCCCTACGTGCATGCCTAGGCAAAGAGTTTAATTTTTTTCTTTAATTACCCAGAATACATGGAATTGGACCTACGTAATTTTGGTAATTCAAACCGGCATTGTAAGCAGGAATTTAGTAAATGGCATAATTTTATCTTGTCATGAAATTAAAACTATAATTCCACTGAAAATATCCCAAACTGAAGGCTCTCCATACTTCCATTAGTTTCAGAGAAATAAAAGGTATTTTAATTTTTTTGTGTGTCCTTAATTATGTTTTTATAAGGCCAAGATGAAACTTTGTGTTTTGAAGTCAATGATGTAATGCATTTTTGTTTATAAGTTCCCACACCAGACTTTTGCAAAAGCAATTAGATTTGTTTTGAAAAACATTCTGGCTATTAATGAGTGTTAGTCCTAATAACCTGAACACAGAATTTTTTTCTTCAATTTAAACATAAGTGAAAAAACAAACTTGTAAAAACATTATGGCTATAATATTAAATATTGAGGCATTGTCCCATCTCTGCAGTACAGCAAATAAAGAATTTCTTTTTAGCACAAAGACCTTTGAGACTATATCTCAAAATCATTTATGTTCTTCATAAATGGCCTTCATCCATTAGACGGCAACATGCACACACATCAATAAAGGTAAGTGCAATATCAAAGACAGAAAAATTAAAAACACAAACACAAATTAGAGCAAACAATATGATGTCTCTAAAATATTAATGATGAGCACAGTAATTGGAACAGGTCACTAGAAAAGCAGATCCACCACTGGAGGTTTTTAAACATACACTGTAAGTGATCTAGATTGACTTGATTAATACAGACACTGAATCTTTGCTTCAAATCAGATCCACATTTCCATAATATAGTTCTCTCCCTTAGTTTCACTGAAGAGACAAGTAAAATACACATAAACGTAATGAAGACAGACACAGAAATGGGCCCAATAACGTACAAAGAACTCCCTCTTCTATCTGACAAATCTCCTTTGCTTTCAGAATAAGCTGACAAATTTCAGGTGATAAATGTTTTTTCTTCACAAAATTTAGTAAAGAAATTTCTCCCCTTAATAGTTAACATGGTCTGCCTCCTTCTGCCACAGAATCTGCCTTCTTTTTGAAATGTCAGAGACTGTAGAAACATCAAGTTGGACAACGGGAAACCCTTATTCTTAAGGATACTAAAAATTATTTATTTTGCCTGGCCAGTAGGTCTATGCCACATGCTTGGACTTGAAAATACAAGTTATCTGGGGGTCAGATACAGATTTCTCCCCTGCCTTCCTACCTCAACTTAGGTCAGATTACTAAGAACAAATGGGTCTTTTTTCTCTACCTCTTGCAACGTAGGAATGACATACTTCTAGATCATCTAGCACTGTCAGACAGAAGATCACACGTACTGGTCAACAACATGCAGTTATCCCACTTTTCTTCTCACAGTATTATTAACCAACTTGAGTGATTAGTCCCTGCTTGGGACTGCAAATTAATTAAAGCATCAAATTACAGGCAGTACATTTTCTATGCTGTGGAATATGGCTCTGTTCAACACAATGGAGATAAGCAATAATAAGGGTTTTGTGTATCTGCCCTCCAAAGAATTCCTAACAGTTCAGAGAGACAAAAAAGAAACAAAGTTCTTACAGTGTAGAGACAAAGATTTGCTCAATGTGACAGGAACCATAAAGTGTTCCTTCATAAACACAAAGTATTTCTGCCAACAGAAGGAGATCTAGCAAACACCTATACTATCATCTTGGGAAATAAAAATAAAGCAAAAGTGTGCATCATGAAAAGAGTCATAAGAAGTCCTGGCATTTGAGAACTGTGGCTGACAGTGAGTTTACAATAGTCTTCCACACCTCAGCAGCTCCAGGAAAACTTTTCCAAAGTACATCTTTGAAAATACAAACATCTTAGGTGACGCAACTGTGTAAAAGTGCCAAACATGTAATTCCCACATAATTTCCAATTAAAAAGAATAAAAATTAAAATCTGACCTTTGAAATAAGAACTCAGCATCTAATAGGTTTCATTAGTATTAAAATAAAGCCCTAGTTTTTTTTTTTTTAAGTATTGCTAGAGATGAGTACATTTATGCCAGACACACTTCATTAGAATTCAGACACTCACATTTGAAAAATACTATTCTTGCTTTTTAATTTATTTGCCTGTGTTATTATTAATTGATTATCCCAAGAAATTGCAATACTAAATTTTCCAAACCTTATGGCAACCTCTTACTACCAGAATTAAAAAATAAATACAACTATTTTCAGTAGTTCCTTAGAAAAGATTAAGAAAAGCTTAAAAATTAAAATTAAAAATTAAGAAAACGATTTTAGTGACTATAATCAGTAAGAAAGTAAAAAAAGAGAGGCTGTTTCGTAACTAATAATTGGAAGAAAGACTGTAATATTCTAAAAGAAATTTAAAATGTAAGCTCACACATAGTTTTGCAAATAGCATATTTCTGAAAACAAAAATGAGCATGCATAGCAGCTTACCTGTACAGTAGGAACATCTGTAAATGCCTTAATAAAGTCATCTTCATCCACAGCTCCAGCTCCTCCTTCTTTAGAAGAACCTACATAAAAGTAAAATACTGTTAAATGCACGTCAAGGTTTTCAAACTGAAATAAGTATCATTCACCATACCCATTTTCAAACATTTAATATAACATATAAAAAGACAGAGCATTCATCCTGTGTAAAATTGCAAGACCTTGAAATCTGATCTCATCTTGAATCATAGAAAAGGTTAAACTGATTTTTTTAAAAGAATGAACAATTCTGAACAGTTTCCAAATGGGCAAAGTTAATGGCTTCGTTCTACATTTTTTTTTGTTTTTAATCAGAGAAGTGTTTAGTACAATAATTCTCTAATAATTATTTGCATAGAACTCTTAAGACCAGCCATCTGATAACACAAGTGTTTCCAAATAAAGCATAGAATCTCAAGTTATTTACCAAAGCAAGAATTGTTTATCATTCAATGTTGTTCCTCAAGATGAATTGTTCATATGAACACATGTGCCACAAGCAATCAGTCCCAGGAGTTTACTTTTTTATTATTTTAAATCTTAGATAGTATCCTACATGATTCATTTACCTTGTGTTTCCCAGTATTGTCTTAAGGAGATAAAAAGCGTGAGGAGAATTCTTAAGGATTAATCTTTAATCTTCAATAGGATAGATAATAAGCAAAGACAGGTTACTGAAGAATCAGTCCAGTAGAATATTTCCTTCTTAGAGAGGTAAAAAAAAAGATCTCTCATGGGAAATGAGCACTCAGGAACAAGGTCTTCTTGTCCCAGCTCTTTCAGCCAGGGAGAGGCCAACGGGATACATGGTATAGTGTTCTGCCTAACTTACAGAGCTTAGCTGAAACAGAGGTATCAGCCAGAGAAGATGCATTTATTTTACTACCTACAGGACAAATAAAAACCACCAGAAAAAAAGTTAAGGCTGAGAGGTCTACTGAAACAAAAAACTAGCTCTTCTTGAAATGGGGCAGAAATGAAACTCTTGGTGACTGCATTCTCCAAGAAGGTTTCATGGTTTACCGTCCTTGATCTCCCACTTACAGTACAGGGAATTATGTCTGCTGTCATTGTATACTTTCATAGTTTGAAACTCAAATGTCCACTACCACTACGATTTGATGGCAGACTTACTATAACTGAACACTTCTGTGCAGAACAAGCTCTCTCACATTGCTTTGGAGCTCAGTGTAAAAACACTGAAGTGATATCTAGCAGAATTTGGACATGGTGCCTGCAGTATGATGTAGGAACATCTGACAAGTTTTAACAGCCTAAGCTCAAGGATGTTATAAAGAGATACCATGCATAAAACTCCTTTACATGTGTATCTCCAACACCATCTGTCACAATTGTCAATGACAGTCAAAAAGGAAAGAAGAAATGGTAACCACCTATTTTTCTCCCTCCAGAGTATAGGGAATGAGATTTTCCACAAAGTGAATGAGGACCTGACTAAGAAAAGGAAGAGGGAAAGACCAAGGTTAAATGTGGAACACTTTCTTCTAAGTGACCTTCACTACACTAGCATGCACCTAGGCAGCAGTCTGACATGCAAGTTCTAATCGCAGTTATCAGACTGTCAGTGAAGACTGGCCTCTATTTCAGAGTATACAAACTGATAAAAACATAAGGTAGCCCATAAACTCCTATTTCAGCTTTTCTACACCATGTACGTCTTGAGGCTAATAATAAATGCACAAAAAAAAATCTGAACAGAAATCTTTCACTAGCCAGTCACATAGACAAGGCACAATTCAGATCTCCTAGAGGCAAGCCACTACAACACGGACCTCAGAGAAGACTCTTAAGGCCAACGGAGAAACCAAACAGAAACATACTGTCTTGTAGAAGTTCTTGATCACCATGAACCAGGGAGTTTCCATGAAAGGTGCAGTGTACCCAAGGCTTGAGAAAGGCAGCTCAAATTTCTGATTTGAGGAAAGAGATTATACCCACTAACATGTATTAGAATTTGTAAATGAGCAGAATTCTGAGTTTGAGATGAAGTACAAGCCTCTCTTTCTCATGACTATATACAACTGCTGTAGAATCTGTTTCCCCTTCTGCCATACAGAAACTTGGACAGCCCTTAAAGGGAGGATCTCCTAGCCAAAATAGAATTTCATTGAGAGAAACCTTGAAGAGAAGGAAGAATTTGGTACAAGCATCACGCTAACTAGGTGGCACGAACAGCCATTTGGATGCTCATTTCATAACCCAGTTTGTCCCCTTGTAAAATACTCTGGCATGTAAGGAAGCCTCATAGTACCAGTAACCACAGTCAATATGGAGCACTCAGGAAATGTACATGTAAAAAAAAAGCTTGAGTAGCCAGAAGATCACCTAATTTTTAAAGGTTAAAACCTGGTTTTCATGTGGTCAAAGGACTTGCTTATTCTGTTTAAAAAGGTTTAAAATCATTTAAGCAACAGCTCATACAGGTTTCCATCCTTACTATCAAAATAACTTAGTCACAAAACAGTAAACTTCTATGAAGCTCATACTATGTTTCTTTTCAACCTAGTAAAATATTGCTTAACACCGCAGTGATCCTGTGGCATTAGAGGCAAAAAACCCTGCACATAACACTTTTATATAAAAGTCCTATATTTTCATTCAGTTACATAAATACCAAAATACCACTCTTAAAGGGGGAATGAGGAGTGTGGTGGAAGGTATTTTGCATTCCCACCCATTATCTGTTTTATCAATGTTCTGCCAGGAAAATAAACTTTTAGTGAAATATATAGTGAAATAACTTCTATTTTTATTGTATAGAAGTCGAAACTCTATACTGCACTAGCAGGAAAAATGTCGTTCAGCCTTTTCCTTCCAGATCTCTTGGTACATATGTTCACCAATTCAGTCAGTAACTGTCTTCATTGCTCTTGTAGAAACTAATCAAAAATAAAAAATAACAAAAAACCCACAGAACTCAACCCGTGTTTCCTGACTCAGAAAAACATCTTTTACTACACTAACTAGGCAGAAGCCACACACACATGCAGACACGTTCAATGAACTTCTCATGCATTTGTAAGGCTTGACTTTCCTCCACAAAAGCCATTACCACAGCAGCTTTGAAAAGTCTCATTTTAGACTGCATTGCCTTCAAAGTTGACACACGTGATAGAGCATGCATATTTTGATAAGCTTGCATTTTTTTTTGCTGATGCTTACCTTCTGAGATCAAGCTGTGATTATAAAACTCTCAGAAGTGTATCTTTTCAGTATTAATGCCTTCTCCTGAATAATGCATGTTCTTAACTTTATCCACAGAACACACAATCCTTTGACTAAGTACGTACAGTTTCAGCTACTAGATTCCTAATGGTAAGATACTACAAGCAATTTTAATGAGCTGTAACCCCATTATATTTTACATCTTTAAGTACCCAGCAGATAAATAAAACCCAGCAGCCCATAAACTGGCTTCTTCTTAAATGAGTGCGATTTATATCACATTACCTCAATTTTGGATTCAGCCCACTGAATCCAACCGGGCTTCATTTAACTGGGACCCAGAAGAGAAACGGATCTCAGAAGGAGAGGGAGAACACACAGAGACACTATATACAAATTTCGTTCTCTTGTTATTTTTCATTCATAACCATTGTCTGCTCTCATCCTTCAAGCACCCTGGTCATCACAGAGAGACCTGCAAACCTAAGTTCCACTTCAGGAAGCTGGTGAGAACTTAACAACATGACCTGATATGGAAGTAAATTATTTCAGTTTAAGCACCTTCAAGTTTTACGGGGTTTTTGCTTTTTAACTTAGGTTTGATGTTTTTGGGAATGGAGGCAAAGAAAATAAATCCCTAACTTTCTAGATAGTACCAAAAGAGCTGCCATATTCAGAGAAGTTAAATTTAAAGGTTTCTCACATTTTGTGAGGCTCTAGGAGTCTTTTAAAGAAAACCAGTCACAAGGCTTTGAGTTCAGCATTGTGAATGGCTCAACACCAGAAAGGGCACTGGACACAAGTAAAGAAATTATCAATTAAATACTTATCAATTATCTTTTGCAGAAACAGTTTTCTCACCCAGGTATTAATTCCTATGATTAATTTCTTCCTCTCTTGAGATTGTAACATTTGGGATCCTTCCATCATATCACACTGACTTTAGACTGGTCAGCTTGTTGTCAACTTGTTCTATCTGATGCTGTCTGCTCTGGTACCTACCTACACCAAATCTTTACATCATACAATGACAAAACAAGCAGACAATAATACATGCAGAAAAAGAGCTATCACATGAGTGGTACTGGACTAACATTTGTGTTTAATCAAAGCACGTTTAACTGTTTAACCAAGCATACAAGTGTTACAGTAGTCTAAAACAAAAATGTTCAACTTGTATTAGGTAACAGCTCTTTACTAGTCCAATATTCTACATTTCATAGTTTTCTTCTACTCCTGTGGGTCCTTTGACTATAATTTCAGAAGAAAAATTTCCCTTGTGGAAAAAAGGAGTATCAAAACTGGTAGAGAAATTAAGGAGTAAGAGTCTAAAACCTTGCTTCGCTTTTTGTTTTTAAATACTTTTCTCAAAATGGTTGCGTACAAGAAAACCCAGAATCATGTTCTAATACAATGTGTATCAAAGAAATCAAACTGTTAGTAAGCTTTTAAAAGGGTAGCGTTATACAAATGTCTTTCAGAATTCTCTAATTCCACTCGGTAGCAGGATCGATCTTACTGACTACCCTCTATAACAAGATTAGGTGGATTACAGATGGTTTTTTCCCTTCAAAAAAAAACAAAGCTATACCTACATCTCAGCTAATTCAAAAACTTCACCCCTTACCTACCAGAGACTGAAACAAAAGTAAAAGATACAAATCACTCTGGATAAAAAAAAAAAAAAAAGGACTTTTACCCTGTTGGTTTTGTAAGATAACAAGCAGAATTAGATGTAAACTAGGAACTGACAGCAGCTTCAGCTCAGCATAGTGTAAGCGCACAGGGTAAGCTCAAGTACGTACTCAGCTTTCCATACAACAGGTTAACTGGCAACTTCTACTCCCTCCTTCTGCCCTCCTCCTCCTGTCATTAATTCACCTGAATAGTAAGCCACAACAGCAAGGGGCTGGGCTGAGAATAAAATAAGCTGGCCAAGAAGAGTGGTTTCAGTGAGAAAAACTCCTTGGCCTGCTTCACCATGGGGCCACCTAAACACAGTGCTGGCACAGTCTAACAGCAGGCTTGGGAGAGAAATGAGTCATTGGAGGTAGGGATGGAGATGATGACTTCAGACAGCTAGAACAGACCAGTTGTTGAAAGCCTAATTACTGACGGAAGGGAGTTTAGCAATACTCAAACATAATGAACTCAAGCAGGGACAAGTGCAAAGCCAACCTGCTGGAATGGACAGCCTATCTTACTAAACAGACTTGTTTAATAAAACATGAAGTAAGCTGAAATCTGATACAGCTGTCCTCCAAAATGTAACTGAAACATAAGCACTAAAAACGGGAAAATCCAAAGAACAGTGTTGGTACCAAAAAACCCCCACCTCCCAAAAAGAAAAAAGAGCAAGAGAAACACAAGCTACAAATAAATTTTAGAAATCAGAAAATGGCTCTTACAGATTGCAGCAACTGATTTTTGGAATACCTTTTAACAATGTCATAAATCCTAATCACTTATGAACAAATTTTTTTTAGCACGGTACTTGCAATGAATTGAGACAGAGCTCAAAAACCAGAATTCTGTTTCCAGTACTAATGGACAGATGTAGTAAAGGCTGTATCTAATTCTTTATTTAATGCATGTTCTGCTCTTTGTTAGCCTCTGAAATTGGGAGTTTTCCTGAACCTTCTGTTGCTGTCAGATACCCTTTCAGAAGGTGTATTTATGCTTGCTTGCTTTCAACTTGCCTGATATTTTTTTTTCTTTTTTCTTTTCTTTTTTTTTCTTTTTCTTTTTTTTTTTTTTAAGGTACAATCCTTATTACTGTTTGACAAAAGTGACAGTTCCCTTTCAAAATGGTATCTCCTAAGGGAGGGAAAAAAAATTACAAGTGCTTCATGATCTGAATTACCAGCTCTGAGATGGCAAAGGTGCATTTTTAAAAGATGATTTTGATACAGGACTGAATAGACTGAATTTTGGCTGCTCAGGAAAGAATATCTTCCTTGTTCCGCATATCATACAATTGCTGCTGTAGTTAATACGATAGTCTGGAATAATATTTTTAGTATGCTCTTTTCACTTTGCTGGTTGAAAATAAGACAACTGTGCTTCTGAGAAAAAGGAATCAAATGCTAGGAAAACTAACTGAAGATTGAGAATCTCTGAAAATTCCCTCCATTTTTTACACTATTGGGCCAACTAAAGCAATTTGATTTAGTGTATACACACACCTTGACTTACTAATAAAATACAAGAAACATCAGTGGTCTTGCTTCAATTCTGTAAGTGTTCTAAATGTTCTTATCTCCATATTTGAAAGACTGATCTCTGGTCTTGAATTGAGAAACTTGAATCAAATACCTCCCACAGGTCAAGCAAGCAAAGTATAGAACTAATCAAAAGATGTGTAACAAAAAGTGGCCAATATTCTTCAGTCTCAAGTATCTGAATAAAGCCAAGGTATCCTCTACTGAGTGCCCAAGAGTCACTTAGTATATATGCCTTCAGGCTGCTTGCCTGTTTGGAAAACATCTGACACATCACAAAGAAACAGCATTTGCTCTGATAAAACACACTCTGGGCCAACCTTAGACAAGGGATTTTTCTTGTCAATAGGGCAGATTTACCCATACATAGTTACACTGATAACACCAGCAATATCCTCTAGGGTGGATATAATTACAGTATTTTTTTTTAAATGTTGTTAGTGTAATAACTTGTACAAAGTTTCCACTCATGATATAAACTGCACTAGCCAATTTGTAATTGTTTTACTGTTACTGCTGCTTACTGGCTTTACTATACAGGTTAAAACAAACAAACAAACAAAAATAACCCCATAACCCAACAGATCATGCTGCTAACTAGCACAGCCATGCCAGTAAAACTTAGGGGAAGACCAAACTATGAAAAGCTGTAAAGATCTTAGTTTGAATGAAAATTATATTAGCAAAATTCCAGCTGCCTTGTGTTCATTTTCTGAGCAAAACCAGCTGCATCTGGAGAAAAAACAAACAACTCTCCACCCTCAAAAAAAAAAAAAATCTGTTACTATAATTTTATCTGTACTCCTAGAGCTTTTACTAGCACATGCCTTGCCTATCCGAGAAACTTCATGGATAAAACTTAGGGCTGCAGCAAAAGGGCTCTGACAATTTATGCTGGAAAAGCATTAGGAGATTACCTTACTGGGCTGTTCAACACATCTATCTGCTAGTAGTTAGTACCTGTATAGTCAGGAGAAAAGAAAAGGGAAAAGAACGGCGAAAAAAAAATATACCAGTCCCCTAAGCCATTGTGGATCATGATATATTAAGCTAAAAACAAAAAACAAAACAAAACAAAACAAAAAAACCCAACCAACAGTATGGCCTGAACTGCCTTTGACAAAGATACTGGGCAGACAATTGGGAGCAGTAACTTCTTCAGTTGTCCCAGTACAAATCACCAGAGCTTTCAGAAATAAATTTCAGAAAAAAGAAAAATAAAGATATATCTCTATTATGACAGATACAACACTAACCCCAAATAAGCCATCTTTGCACAGAAACTTACCTTACAAAGCCCTCATGATTTTTAAACCAGTTTAGAAGACAACCCAAGTTAGAATGAAGAGACTGTGCTGAGCAGAAAAGCACTCAACAGAACACCCAGTTAAAAGAAACTAATGGGTAAATCTCCTGTCAGATTTAGTGCCAGTGGTTGACATTCTTACTGAAGCAATCTGTCCACCTCAACCCCTTTAAAACCAACAGATGTTGTCCGAGACACCCTGGAACCATCATTCAAGCCGAAACAACTGCACGAACTGAAGACACACAAAATAGCAAAATATCTGTAAGTTTCTTCAAATTAATTTCTCTACCTTGTCACTCCAGTTTTACTGCCTGTCAATTTACTATCAACACTACTAGTAAAGCCACCTACAGTTATAACACTAATGTTCTTCCTATAACCCTTTTCAATTGCTTTTAACTTTGATATAATCACCTGCCAAAGCTCTGGTACCTGCCAGATACCTACTTTATATAGGCTGACTTTATATTGAGCGTTTTTTTTTTTTTTTTTTTCCCAAGTTAAAACAGAGCATTATTTCTGAAAACAAATATACAAAAATACACTCATTTCTCATGTTACAAAAATTCTTATAACCATTACATTTAGATGCTTAAGCATGTTCCTACTTTGGTGTACAACAAATTTAATTTGATAACAGTTGTGTTTATTTGCCTGCATTAGAAACCTTCCTGACATGGCTAGAGAAATTCCCCAGAGCTTCCACCCGTAGTGAGGCTGCTTCATTAACGCATGCCTCCTGCATGCCAAACAGGCTGCGCATGGATAGAAGTTTCCACACACTGCCTGAAAGGCACGCTGCCTCTCAGGACTGAGATGTTAGGCAGAACTCTCCATGCAATCACTCACTCCAGAAAAGACCATGAGCAGGAGGGATAAGAAGAAACTAGGAGCAGGCTGTGCTTACAGGAGAGAAGGTGGAGGCAAGGTGTATCACCATTAGGACAGTACATCTCAGCCCTTGAGGTGCACCACATTAGTTAGGAGCAAACACAGTGTGAAGTACACATATACTCGTTGTCCCAGGGCTCTTATTAAGAGGAAGCACAAAATAACTGTTACTTGAACTGAAGTTTGGCACAAACAGACTGAATATCACTGCAGTGGTATGCAAACTTTAAAATCTGGAGCTGTTCTGGAGCCTCAAGATTCCTTTGGACTTGTGATCTGAACATATGAACTACAAAATACTAAATTCTTTTAAACTGTTAGTGTTATCTGAAGCTGATTCGTAATACTGAGTACCCAGTTTCATCAGTGTTAGCCTCAATACCTACATAGCTCAGTTTCACAGATATAAAACATGAATGTCACTACTCTTATTTTCACAGGCACACTATGCAGATCATTTCACATGTGTTTGTGGAGCACTCAGAATACATGACTATGCAAGGAGGAAATTAATAATGCTGTACCCAGCATAGGGTTTGGACAGCATGCATTAGACCATTTACTGGATATGAAGAAAAACTAGAAGTTCCATGAGCAACAAGAATACAGATATTTGGTTTCCTTTAGGCTTGTCTCACAGTTGATTAATATCTGTTTCTACTGAATTACAAGCTCACATAGTAGTCTTTCTTCAAAGCACTCACATATTTCCTTTTCTCCATTCGGCAGCCAGTTTTTACAAAAACTTGCCAGAACACGTTTGAGACCCTTGCTCATTTGTCCAATTTGCCTGAAATCAACAGGTGAGTTTAAAATTTATGTTAAACTCACAGAGTGTGAAAATATCAGTCTTATTTTCAGTTTTTGATATATATTTTAAAATAACCTAATATTTACATATTACTTTAATCTGTTCCCAGTATTGTGCCTAAATAGGTAAGACTGCACTAATTTCATATTACAGAAATTACTGAGAACAACCAGGAACATAAACAGTTCATCTGCATCATCCACAATTTCTGACGTAAAACAGACTAGGTTGGTGTACTGGAGATGTTCAGAGTTTCTGCTTTGGTGTAATGCTTTCAGAAAAATGATGGTTTCATTACTGTTGTCATTTCTTTTCAACCTTACGTCCTTTCCTGAAACAATTTAAACCGATACTAGAGAACTGTTAGAACCAATGTTGCCTTTCATCTCAAATTTCACAATTACAATTTTTAGATATAATGTTGCATTTTTATCTTTCTAGAAGTAAACTAGGAGAACAAGACAGAAGGTCAAAAGATTTGATTTTTAAGGTATGGCTGCTCTATTTGTGAACATTTCACTTATTTGTTGAAAGCACTACTTGCACCCCTGCTGCAAATGATTATTTGCACCAGTTTCTCCACTCAAATTATAAAAACAGTTTGAAGCTCATGCTTTTAATGTTTCCTGCTTCTCTATTTGAGACCACTTACAACTGCCTAAAAAAATTAAACTGTTTATTTTTATTATTTTTTTAAGACACTTTCTCCTATCCTGCCATACAAAGAGGAACCACATCTGCTTCTCTGCAGGCAGCCTTTTTTCTGCAACTCAGCTACAGCAAGTAGTGCTAATGAAGTGGAGCGCTCTTGGTCTGTAAAGAGCCTGTATGAGCAGAGCAGCTTTTCTTCAGCAGCAGCAATGCAGGGCTGTTTTGGAACGCCTATCTTTGCTTACTCTGTAACAAGCCACAGTCCACAGGGACTCAAAGTGACCGGGTCAGCTGATTTCAGCTCAGCTTCCTTCTCCTTCCTTCCCCTTTTTCCTTCTGAATTTAGTTATATGAGGACAAAGAAATTGCCTCTCCTTCTTACTGCTTGGCAAATAAGTACTGAACATTAGCAAATTAAAAAAGGTGTGGGTTGTCTCATCCCTACCTGGTACTTCTGTGACCAGTATGAGGATGTGTGGGACAACACAGGGGATGGGACAGGGTGTCAAGAGAAGGTTATACACTGGTAAGCTTGCACCTCTAGACGACTTAGTCGCTACTCCACTGTTCCTCCCCTTCTATGTCATCTATCTGTAAGCTGCCTTCTAAAGCTATAAGCTTTTGGGGAGAGAACTATCAGATATAGTATCATGCTTATACCAACATCAAAAATCCTACAATCCAGTTGAAGCCTCTAGAAATCAGTGCAAAATGAACTAGAAAGTACCATGCACTATCTGCCAACTGTCCTAGGATGATATATACAGAAAATGAGGAGACTAACAGTAGTTATACATATATACATCCACTTCAGTTTCCTGACTGAGACAGATCTCCTCATTCACCTGCTAAAACTATCCACAAAGAGAGAGAAAAAAAAAATGTTACTGCAATGGACACCCCAGTAACTGGAGAGGAACTTATAACAAGCAAGGAGAACAGAAGAAAGATCAGGTATGAGAGAACCTTCTCCTGAAGTCCAGTTCACAGGAATAAAGAGCAAAAGGAAAAAAGAACAACTCCAAGAGAATCTAAAAAGCTGGAAGTCCTCCTATTCCCTTGAATTCTGGCTCAGATTAGCGTGGCAGTACTTCATGACTGCACGCTTTGAGTTGACTAAAATACTGGATGTACAAAAACTACCCACACTACTAAAACTACTGCTAGTTCTACTACTTTGCAGCCCAGCAACTCCATGGGCAAGTACCTCTCAGGAAGGAAGTTAATTTATATTCACTGTGCAGGCAAGGAAGCAAACGAGCATTCTGTAACAATACCCAAGGCTGATCGCAAAGGGTGGTCAGAAAGACAAAAACGCTGATTTCAGCTGGTATCTTGAAGAAAAATCCTTGAAATTCAGAACAACCTGCAAGCTACAAAGGGAAACAACTGCCATAGGAATGCCAGTAATGCTTTTTTGAGCAACATTATCTCAGAGCAGTTTTCTATCTTATGAAGGGCCAATACAGAAGCACATAAGAAATCCTAGTTTATTTTACAGGACAAATACAGCACTTCGAAAACCACTTAATGAAAGCACAAGTAAGGGAAAAGACTATCACACAGTATTAACAAAATTAGCATTCCTGAACTTATTTACTGCAGCACTCAAAAAAAATTTGAGCACTAACTAAAGCTTTTTTTTGTTTTAAGTCAACACAGTACTGTCTTTACGAATCTGATGATGATCAGTACACCAAAGCAAGGCATTTCTCCTACTTCAAGACCATTCACTAACAGTTTGTACTTACAGTTCCACAATTATTGAAGCCATTTCAACAAAAAAGTTTCTAAACTATAATATGCAGTTTTATTTACACGTGAGAGGTTAACTTAACCTGGCTAAGATTTCAGCAGGCAAGTATCCATTTTTCAGTACCGTGTTTGTTCTATGCACAACCTTTCCACTTAATTCACCATGTACTAAAGCCTCTAAACACTTTGAAATTTTTTCTGATATAAAACAGAGCCTAAAGAAGAAAATTAGTTCCATTCTGATGCTTTTCAACAAAGAGAACTGTATTACTATTCTTGAGAAGGAGAAAAAAAAGCATTATGATGCTGACAGAATAGACTGTAGACAGATCCGCAACCTAACTTACATTTCCTAAAGTTGGGAATAGCTTCCTGTAGTTAAGAATGTGTTTCTATAGCTAAGAATGGGTATTGTGTTATTATAGATCTCATAGCCTTCTCTTTGCCAGAACTAGGCACCTGGTTCCCCCAAAGTTTTCCAATTGCTTTATTTCTACCTAAACAAAAATATTTTCCGTGTTGTTTCAGCCAAGCTTCAAACTTTGGAAGGCTTATTTTTCTTTTTCTTTTTCTTGTTTTTTTAACATTAAGAGTTAAGAGTATTCTCAAATAGAGGGCTATTTGAAATAATTCCAGCATCAAACTTCAAACTGACATAGTAACAGTCTTCAGTGAGGACTAGATCTTTTGAACAGTTTAAAAAAAGAAGGCAACATCACCAAAATGTTAAAAAGTTGAAAAAATTAATCTTTTTGCATACATGTTTTTCATAGAATATAACAAAACCTAATGTCCTTGGGGTTTCACTTCATATTCTTCATGCTTGGCATCAACAACAGCCTTACTCCAAAATACCTTTTTAAACAGCACTTACCATAAATCTGACTTTTAAGTTAACATCCCCTTCGCTGGTTTGCCGCTGGATGATTCATCTTAAAGCTACATACATTCCTTCAAAAGGTTCAACAACAACTTGTGCTAAGCAGTAAGCAACGTACAATAAAGCTAGCAGACCAACACACCATAGATAAAATACTTTGTGCAGTATTTTCCTGCTGAAGACAGCTGCAGAAAGTCCATCTTATTGATTTAAATTACAACACTAAGAGTGATGTTCCTACCCTGCAGAGGTTCTCATAAAACACGTACAAGAAAGTTAATACAAACTTCCGTTGTGACTGGGTTTCATTAGCAAGCTTTTCTTCCAAATGCCGCAAGGCTCTATTAAGTTTCACCATTTCTACGTTAAATCCATTTTAAAGAATACTGACCTAGCCTTACATTTTGGAAAAAAGTATGGAGGCCAGTCTTCTTGTGGAGGTATAGATTGAAGTTTCCGACTAATGGCTTGACTACATAAAGCCTTTGAATAGCATATGAGAACAGTTTCCTAGAAGTCTTGGAACAGGGAGTTCACACTGGCAAGAGAACCTGCCATAGCCCTATACGGTATCTTGAACAGCACAGGGACAGGAATATAGTTCATTTGGCTAACATACTCAGATTAAGAGCATTTTTCTGCTGTAAATTACGATGTCTCTTACAATAAAAAAGCTGCTTGCCATACTGCCAAGAGCAGTGAGTATTCATTTCTTGAAACACAAACTGTGTGTATTTTCAGTAGGGAGGTCTTAGATCAAAGGAGTATTCCAGAAGCTCTGCCATTCAAATGAATAGCTGAATAAAAATGTGCCAAAAATCAGCAGATCAGCTATGCAGAATTCTGTATTTCCTGGTGAAGGGCTAACTCAGAAAAACGTATTGACCATGGAACAAGAAATATGCCAGACAAAACACTGCACCATTGAGCTGAAGATCCATCGTTACTTATTCATCGAGAGAAAAGAGGTCAGTGTCTGAACAGTTCCAAGCAATAAAGCCAGATGAGAAAGACTCCTGGATTTCAGTCAGTGCAGTAACCAACCTGCTGAGGCTGCCTGCTCTGATACTCTTCTAGCAATCCGTCTTCTACAGACCCAAGCACACCTGCTGGCAAATGCACCAATTTTACAAGCTTTCCCATCCCCTTTGTGGATGGGAAAAGATCTTCCACAATCATTTCTGGCATGAGAGGATGGAATTCCATCCTGACTAGGATATTGCTATTGATAATGTAAATATCTGTTTCACTTGCCTCTCTGAACAACTATTTTGCGTTTCCAATGCCAAAGTGCATTTCCCATACTAAATGGAAAGTGAGCATCACAGTGAAAACCTTTTTGCATGATGGTCCTTTCAAACAGAATATCTGATCAGTAATGGAACAATCAATTTCTTAAATAAGAAACATCTCTATGGAGTACATAATGAAAAGTCAAGCATGCATGTGTCTATGGCATAAAATCATAGCAGGTAATATCATAAAAAAGAAAGCAGCACTATTAACATGGTTTTCTTTGTTTTTTTTGGTTTTTTTTTTTTTAGCCCCAAGAAAGGCTAGCACAGCCTCTACTCCCTTCTGAAATCAGAAAAAAAGTTGAATTTTCTTTGTCACCATCTACAGCTAATAGGAAGATACATCTTTCTAAAGCAGTATTGTATGAAAAGGATCTCTGGAGCGCAACAGCCAGTTTAAATAGATGAGACTTCTAGTATTCTCAGCCTATGCTCAACAATTTCCACCTGCACCAAAAGTTCTCCTTAGTCACAGAAGCCTAAAGAGAAGAAACTGCAGTGAAGGATTGCCTTAGCTGTGGCTCACTGAGATGTCTTTCCTCCTTTTCACAGAAACCTTCAAAGGCAAAAGCAACACAGTTGCAGGAACTGCTGCTGCTGCTGCCTCCTCCAAGACCGAACTGCAACTTTTTAGTGTGTATATATATGTATATACACACATACATATACAAAAAGGAGTCACAAAAACCATAAATAAGCAGATTCTACAGATGACAACTGGAAAGTGAGCAACTATGAGCCTGAAGCACCTGTAGCCAGTACTAATGAAAGAAAGGTGAAGAGATGACATTTTCCATTGATCACAAGCTTGAAATGCTGTGGTGGGCAGAAAAAGTTAGATCTGCAGGATGTGACAGTTTTAATAGATCAACAAGAACAGACAGCTTCCAGAACCACACATCTGTTCCATAAAGGTGGCAATGTTGAGGCTAGAGAAAATCTTAGGCATCTTTTAGACACCTCCCAAGCAGACCCTAAGGAAAATGCATGTGAATGGCCATCAAGGTTTGTTCCACAGAGCCACAAAGTCTCAAGACAAGCAGAATAAGATGCCCTAAGAGGACTCCTCAAAGAGCCACAGACCATGGTTCTCTGTGGAGTGGAGCTTCACTCCACAGAGGTCTTCTCTGAACTCAGTGTTTTGTCCTGTAAAGACCGTGTGTTTTATTTATATCCCTTGTTCACATACATTTCTCTAACATAACTGCTGTCAGCTAGGATACGGGGCTATTTAGACCTCTGGTCTGGAAAATGTCATGGGAAACTCCTGTCTTCTGGAAAAGCGTGTGACTTAGGACATGTATTTGGCACCTACCCTCATGCTCTTTACAAGGCTGGGAGATGCAGGATTTTTAAGTACTACACAGAAACGTGAGGCCCACTTCGATAATAGAGACATTTAACATCTCTATCTGCTAAAGTGTTTACTAGTTTGTTACTAGATAGAACTAGTTTAAACACTGGAAAGCAAAGCTTGGAGATGGGGAAAGAAAAGAACACTGAAAGATACAAATAATGGGCAGTATCAGTAGAACAAAAGTAAAACTGTGGCTGCTAAAAAGAAAAAAACCAGTCTTGTTATATGGAAAATGCTAAAAGAAAAAAAATTGAGGGTGAGTTCAAGAAAAGAAAACTTGACAGAAAAAGCACCAATAAATTAAGCTAGGAAGCATACAGTTATCTGTAATGGAAAGAAATATGTACATGAGGCAGATTAATGGGCCTGAAAAAAGTGTTCCTTGGTAGACGGCAAGAGAAAAAAGTATAGGTGGTTGAGAACAACTCAAGACTGGAAATCAAATTTCCACCTTCTAGACCCCTTGTGTGAACGACACAAGGCATACCATATTTGCTATGAAATATTAAAGCAAAAATCCTTCATGGTCAAGTACAGTTCATACAACCATTCTGTAGATGTACATATGGATAACCATTCAAAGAAAAATGTGATCTGCATTATACAGGTAGAGCCAGCCAAACATTTAATTCTAAGTTTTCAAAATTCTGACAATAGGCATGCTGACAGAATAAAGAGAGGGAAGACTGATGCATACATGAACACTTCTCAGTATTTTCTCCAGAGCTTAAAGGAGAAGGTATAAAGCAAGGAACAACCAAAATGCTGTATTTGTAGCGTGCTTAGATTTTGGGAAATAGCTCTACCTTGCCCTTATTCTCTGTATAGCTTCATTTTATTAAGTTCTGCCATATAGGAAAAGGAAGAAAAGATTTTTTTTTTAATCTAAGTATTTCCTTAACTACTGAATTTTTTTTAGATAAACTGATAAAACAGTTGAGTATTTATTCTGTTATTTCCCTTCCCTCCTTCTCTATTTCCATATTTTTACCGCAGAGCTTGGAAAAGTCAGTATCTAAAAACACTTTTATATAAACAAATATTTATACTTAATAAAATACTATTAAAGCAAGCAGCACATCAACTATTCTCACATTATACAGTGAACCTCACACTTCAAGTTAAAGGAGATCCTCAAATAAAAAATAAAAAAATACTAAGAATCAATTTCAAGATAAGTAACTGCTCCTATGAAGTCTTTTAGGTGGTACTTCCTAATACATATTGATATCGAGCATGAGTTACATTATGGCAGTGTTGATGCCACCCTATGGGTATCTTTTCAATTTATTAGGAAGCCTGAAAATCACATTAGAGAAGCAATAAATCATCAAAACAATCAAAACATTAGTTACATCCTACTGACATGCAAATGCATGATGCATCTCATCTGGCATGTACATGTTAGTTCAAATTTCATCTTTTCTCTGCAGTTCACATAAGAGAACATTACATGAGTAGGCTCATGAAAAAATTACTCTGACAAAAATTCCTAACTGAAAGAATCAATTATTCATAAAAAAGCCATACCTGAGCCATGGTATAATTCCACTTAATTATATATTTTTCTGAGTATGTACATGAACCATCAAAAAAAGCTGTCACTTCAGCAGTAAAGTTGCTTTTGTTAGCTCTTTTTATGCCCCCTCCCCCAATCAATGATAACATTTCTGACTGGATCTTAAATTTATAGCTGGAATGAACCAAGATGCAGCAAGTCTATGAATATGAATGCAGATTTCTGCATTCAAAGATTATAACTAGTAAGCATCACCTTTATACTGCTTTACAGTCTACCATACGAAAAAATCCTGGCAAGGGTTTTGGCCCTTGATTTTATCTTTGACAACTAACTTCACAATCATCTGACAGTTTAAGGAGTAATATAAGTCATTCCAGTATAATACATATCTCTGAGGTATATGGTTGATAGCTAATCCTTATTAGCCATATGAAAAGGTGCAGATCTACAGTAAAGAATTTACCTCTACAGATCTACTAAAGAATTTCACCATACATTAATTTTAAACGGTAAGTGATTTGTAGATTCCAAAGAGCCACCTATATATTCATTTCACCAATACAATTGTTATCTCCAGATATTCAGTTATTTATAATACCAGAGGCCTTTATAAGCTAATTTTACATTCACAAAGACAAACGTGCACACACCTTTGCATATGAATAACTACACAAAACAAGGTCCCTTACAGTTTTCAGTTCTGCAAAAATACTGCAGTCATGAATTAAACATCACCTTCCAAAGTTCTCTGGTTTGTGTCTGCTCTGGCAAGGCTTCTGGAAACACCCATCAGTTTGAATAGCTTTACATTACCTCCAACCTTAGGCCCACCAGCTGAACCTGGCTTTCTTGCACTGTTTGAAGGATTTCCTGGCTTTTTAGGTGCAGGAACCTTGAAGGCTGAAGCAGCTGATGATGGCCTATTTCCATCCACCGACTCTTCATCATCAAAGCTTTTATCTAGAAAGGGATAGATTAATAAAAATACAACTATTAGAACAGATGCATATTTGTTTTCTAATCAATTATTCTGCTTCACATTTCACAGAAATGGACAAAATGAATAAAAATAAATACTAACTATTTTGTCCTCTGTCTACAACCTGGGAGTAAAATGACAACCAGAAATAAGTAACATTTTTTACTTCATACGTTCTTATAAAATAAGAGCTTTGCCTTCATAATTAGCCACTGTAAAAATAAACATAAAAATGAATCCTACGCATTCATTTCCACAAAGGGGAAATATCTCTGCACAGACTGAATATTTTTGCTCATTTCTGAATATTTTCCCCAAAGGAAAGCCCCTAATATAATTTTCAGTCATTCCAGTCTACCGAAGATAAATGCTTCTCCCTTTTCTTCTACTCATGCATGCATTTTCTGCTACACATCCTCCCACAATGTGTCTACCAGCACTCCCTGTCTCTTTCCTTTCACCCAGATTTTGCAACTTACAATCACAGATCCGCTTGCAGATCAGCCGCCTCATTCCTCTGATAGCTCTTAAATCCCTTCACCCTAGGACAGACCCAGCACTTCACATGGCCACACGCAGTAAATTCTCCATACTAAGCAAAGATTCTAGCAAAAACTGCTAGCAAGCACCATAGATCCACCACTGAGATTTGTGCCGGCATCTTTCTCTCCCTTCCCCGCACTAGGTGCTGACGCAGCCAATGAGCTGCAAGGTGACATCATCTTGTGGGAGCCACGGCCAGAGGGAAAGGTGAAAATTCTTCATGCAAATAAATTCATTCCCACACAGGATATTTGCCACAATTGCAATTCTGCATTAAAAAATACCATGGGCAGAAAATGCTTCAATGTTTGCACTCCTCTCTGCTGTAATTCAAGGTTTGTGTATTTTTAATCAAGAGATTCATCTCTAGTGACTAGTTAAAATATTCTCATTACAAAATGTTCAGCCTTAAAAGAAAAAGAGCCATACTCCAACAGTAGAATGTAACTGCTATTCTGTCCAAGAAGAGAGATTAATCTACCAATAAGCTTAAGGACAAAACAAAAAAAAAACAAAAAAAAAACAAAACAAAAAAAACAGCCCATGGTTCTTATCATAAATAAAATGGGTGAGGCTGAGACACAGCTGCACTACAGCAATAAAGACTAATTTAGCATATTTCCTGCCCTAAAACCTGTCATTTCTAAAATAAATAAATAAATAAATAAAATAAAATTAATTGCGGACCTTTGTCATCTAAGGAATGGTGGCTCTTTATTTACCCTTTGCTTTTTCAGAACTTGTTCCCAATAAAGCATCAACTATATTTAATAATACAGCCTCCTGAAGGAAAGCAGCTTTCATTAAAATGTTAAAGCCAGGTTATTTTTCCAAGAGCATTTACAGCAACATCAAACATTAAACCACCCCACATTTAACATGTCAGACATCACTGGTGCTGTAGTTAATAAATTTCTCTAGCACCAGCAAAAAACTGGGTGTTGCACTAAAAAAATCCCTATGAATTAAAAAGGAAACAAAAAACACAATAAATATCCAGATGTTTATTGACAGTTTTCACTAATATTATCTCCTTCCCTCACAAACACCCTTTTTTAAGAGAATGTTATTAAAAATAATTGTGTTTGGATATGTAAACTCACAGAATCCAGGAAAAGGCATCGAGCCCCCCCTCCACTAGGCTCTATGTTGCCATGGAAACAGTACTCTATCACAGCATAAGAGCTGGGGGAGAATACACTGCAATTCCTGCTGCTTTAACTCCTAGTGTCTTAAAAATATAACGAGACATCAAGATTTTTGAACAGGGAAAACCAAACACAACATTAAGCATAATAACCTAAGCACCATAAAAGAAATCTAAGTAGTAGCAGTTAATATCTACAGTACAACGCTACAGGTAATCCTAAAATACCATTACGGTAGATTTTAAAATGGCATGAACAGATCAACAGCGTCACATGAATATACTATCACAAAAATATGCCTTTCAAATAAATACAAATATATTTTGCTGCTGCATTTTTTCCAGTTTTAATAATGAAGCAGGCTACACTTTCACATTGCTATCCAATAGCACTACGATGCAGCATTTGACATGCAAATACTGCATAAGAAGCCTTTTTAAAAACTAAAGTTATTTACAGCACAATTTTAAAGATAGTGTTTCTAATGTTCATTTGTGCAAAAACTCCTAATGAAAAGAAAAAATCCACATCCCCAAAATCCCAAACAACAGTACACTTTGTGATCCAAAGGATCACATAAATTAATCGTACTCTGATCAAACTATTCCTTATGAAGGAAGACTCAAAGTGGAGAATTGTAGAAGTTTCTACTCAACTTAAAAATCCTGAAACAGAATTTTAACAAAGCGCAAATCCAAAAATTTTCTTAGCTACTGAGATTTTCTGCGAATTCTACAACAATATATTAAACAACGGTTTGAGTAATACTATCAAATCATTTTGCCTCGTCAAAGTCTAGATTTTTTTCATACACTAAGAACACTGTTGACACTAGGTTAAAAACCTACTGTGAAATAGTTTTGTTTCCTAGTCCACATAAAATTCAGCTTTTAAAAATGTCTTAGTTGATTTTTTTAAAAAATGCATTTACAAGTATTTTTGAGAGATAATGAGGCCATAAAAATTTCATTCCAACTTATAAAACTGATGTTAATAAGCACCAACACACAGGTGTTCTTAATTACTTTTTTCATGATCTGTATATCAAAAAAAATTTAAAAATGGAGATACTCACCGAAAATGCTCCAAAATTACAGCACAATCCCCTAAACGTATGAAATTAATGGGTGAAAAGGACTTATTCTAATCCTTACTTTTCAGAGCAATGTGATAACACAGTTAAGATTCTATAAACCAGAGCAGGAAAATTTTGTGCCAACTTTTACAGGAACTGGAAATTTTTTCCACCCAATTGGGCCTTTACATGTGCATTTCCCTGGGCTCTATTAACAACAGAATCCCAGCTGATCTTCAGGGACATTAATTTTCAGAAAGATGAATAACAGTATTTGTAAAGATCTGAAGCTTGAAGTCTGTATTTATAGGACTTCATTAAAAAAAAAAAAAGCATTATTTGCTTCGAGTACTACATGCTTTCCATGTGTTCTCACTCATGTGCACTTATACATTTGTTTTAATCTTTTATAAATATAAAAGCATTACCATATACTTCAGCATGCAGAACTCCACTTCGAGATATAATTGTTATTCTGCAGGGTATAATCAAGGTGCAATTCCACTAAGCCAACTGAGCTGAACCTGTTTACTGTAATGCCTTTATTCAGCCTATGGAATACAGCTGAAGCTCCTGACTTTGAATGCTGAAAAGTGCATGATGACTGCTGCATTGTTAGGCTTGAATTAGGACTAAAATGTTAGGTTTTGTGTAGTTTGCAAATGAAATCCATTTCTACACTTCAAGTCATTAAAGCTAAATATAATTAATGTTTTCAAGTAAAACCTATCCAAAGAATGTAAACGTTTTCATTCTGGATTGGCTTTGAGTCAAAAAACTAGAAGTAATTTTAAAAATATTAAAATAATTTTAAAAGCCATACACTTTCAGGGTATCAAATTTTGCACACATCAATGTACCTTATGACTGAGAAAATACTATCCAAAAACCAAGTTTCCAAGTTACCAAAACCTGGAATAAAGGAAGCCATGTAAATTGCTAGCAATGTACAGAATATTTTAAATGGAAAAAAAAAAACAATTAATGAAAGACTCAATCTCAGTTTAATCCCACACATCTGTTCTCATACTCTTCATTTTAAAGCACAATGGATAAAAAGAGTATTGGAGGTAAGCATATCTCATAAAAAAAAAAGATTGGAATCTAATATTCCCAAAAGCTTCCGAAAAAGCTAATGAGCAGCAAATGTTCCTACTACAAGTTCTTTTCCAGATGAACAACTTCCAAGTAGCAAAAAAAAAAAAAATCAAAAAAGTAGTCATTTTTATATTCAAGAAAGCTAGAAAGGGGAGACTCAAGTTCCAAGCACTAGCAGGTTCATCATCTGTCCAGTAGAGAAAAAAAGATCTGCCCGCTAGATCAGTATTCTGCAGGTACTATATAGTAAGTTACCTGGCACCCATAAAGTGCTGTACCTTTCTATAAAACAGATTTCAGAAAGTCAACTGCAAATACCACCAATGTTTGAAATTTTTCTGTATTTAAAAGGACCTACTTCAGGCTCTAGAGTCTACCAAAGTTTCATAGCCTGGATTTTACCAAAATTATTCTAAGGTTGAATGTTGACACAGTTGTCCAGTTAGAAATACTGATTGAAACACAGACCAAAATTTTGAACCCTAGCAAAGATTTTTGAACTAAAAGTAACTAAAAGCACTAAAAGATCAGTGATAGCTTTGTGTCTTGCTCTTGGGGGCCAGTTTAGAAATATGTAATATCCGTTTTTAAAGATATTCAGACATATCAAAGGACAAGCAATTGCAATCGACCTTGACATTCAAAGGACATTCCAGCACCCCCAATGCTAAAAACTTCTCAATAACCCATGGAGCTATAAGGGTAGTTACAGATATATCCAGGGACGTAAGAGAATCTACAACTTATATGGAAAGAAAAATATTTTATCACTAAAAAAAATTGAAGAGATTTATTGCTACCACAATTCCATCCTTTACTTTAGTTAGCCTTAAGATTCATAAAATTAACATGACATTTACTATTTAACATTTTGTAAGTCAGTCAATGACAGACAGGGAAAAAAGTATCATCTGCATGTCAGCAGAAACAGAAAATCTGTATTCTACTGGTGCTGCTCAGAAGGAATCAATCAGAAGACAACAGATCTTATGCACATCCCTAAGTAACACTACAGAGGAGGGAAGAAAAAAGAAAAAAAAGAAAAAAGAAGAAAAAAAGGATCACATGCAGTAACACTGAACAGAAGCAGAGTTTAAAGGCAAAGAAAAGGCTATGCCAGTATCAGGATCTAATATACCTAACGTACTAGGGTCCTAAATACCAACGTGCAGTATTCTACGGTAGACTGACAGTCATCAAATCAAAGGACATAATATTTTACCAAAACGGCTTCTAAACTTTAACTTCTGACAAAATGTACCCTTGCTATATCCATTTTCCTTTCCAGTAATGCTAACAGATACTAAATGTTTTTTGAACCATTGCCATTGAACTGTAACAGTTTCTCTTTTATACCACAAACTGTTCATAAGGAGAAGACATTATTGCAAAACTGTACCTAAGCAAAACAATGACAAGTAGATGAGCTCCTTACATTTCCCAAGTCACTCCTACATCCTGTGCCTACCAGGATGCCAACTGCCAATCTCCAGTGATTTACAAACACAGACTGCATCAATTACTTGGAACATCTGGGACAGGATCTTAGTGCAATTCCAGATGAACTGGTGCAGCCTACAACAATTTCTCTCAAGCATGAAAATGAAGCCGCAAGCACCACAGATGCATCAGGTTAGCTGATCCTTCTAATCCATCCTTCATGCCAATGTCCCACATCATTCAATGAGCATTTTATCCCTTACACATCAGGCATTCCCTACAGAGTGATTCTGTTTGTCCTAACATGAAGGGTAGGATTCAGTTGCCAACGCAGTCATCTAAAACCAGTTCAGACAGTCTAGGGTATCCTGCCGGGCCTCCAGCTGACATTCCAGAAAGGCATAGATCTCTTGGAGGTCCTGCGCCTACCTGTCTGCTCTGTGTGGCTAACACGGATAGTGTAGGGCCTCTCAAATGGCACTTGATGCCTGTGTTTGGGCAGCTGAATCGCGCCGCAAATGCTTTACAGGTAACATAAAGGCACAATCCCTGGATGTTCTCCCTGCACCACAGAAGGCAGAGGACCTTAAAACATTAGCACCCAAATTCTTATTCAAGAACAACAGCTACGGTTTCCTATAAGGCTGGAGCATGGTTCTTCAGCAGAAGACTGAGTGTAGTGACTGAAGTTACAAGAGGACACTTACTAATGGTTTTAACTATTTCATGGCACTTGCTCTATCTCTTCTTGCATTCTTGACGGTGGCAACTGTACCTATGATTCAGTGTTGATTGAACAGGTGAACTGTCTTGTGCAACATACCTGATGCTCACCAGCAAAACCTCAGACTGCTGCCTCAGGAGGCTCCTATCTCCATCACAATCTCAGCAATGAAGAGTGAGCAAGCAAAAGAGAGGACATACCCATGACAAAAGTAGCTAAATAACACCACTGTGTTCAAAAAGATACAATATATAAAAGCCACTTCTGAAAGCAAGTATATTTGTCATGCTAGTTTTTCAGGTAGTTCCTGTGGACTAGCATGTCTTCAAAAAACAGAAGTGAGCATGGGGAATCCCGATCCAGTCAGTTACAGGAATGAGGCAAGTATTCACCAGTTAAAAATACGCTTTCGATCCAATCTCAATTCCTGTTTGCTCTGCAGTCATTCTCTGATAACATTCCTCAAACTTTCCAACAAGATTACACAACAAAATACATCTTTCCTGCATTTCATCCATCAGCTACAGCATAGTGAAAGAGGTTCATGCCAGCTGTGCTTATTTTTTTTTGTATGAAACAGGAATTTAAATGAATGAGGCAAAGAAAACACAATAGGAAAGAAGAGACAAGATCTGATACACACATTTACACAGGAAATATTTAGGGGTGGCAAAAGCACTTGCCATAATAATTATCCACATTTCTTCCAGTTCTGTCTAATGATCCTAATAATTTACCCAATGCTCTCAACAGCTCCAAGGAGGAATGTGTTCAGAAAAGATTTAATTCAGGAAAAATATGATGTAATTTCAGCAGTATTTTTCCTGACCCCATGGACAGCAAAACAAACGAAAAGCCATACATTCTTAACTTTCATTTGGATGTTCCATTTCTTCCCATTGCTGTCACTTTTTTGTCTCTCTCTTCTTTTTTAGGTCATGCTGAGATGGACACACCCAATAAAAATAAAGTAGTAAAAGCCACCCTGGATGCCTCTGTTGCATCATTCTAAAACAAGAAAATTGGGGGAGAGAGGAGAAATACTTGAAAATTGTTCTTTGAACCACTGCGGAGATCACAGCAGCAGATAGAAAAAGGGCAAAAATGCAAAAAGGCCACACACTTTTGCACCTTCATTCTGTACAAGTGTCCAAAGCAGATATTTTGTCTTCCCATTCTTGTGATTATAAATCATGTGAACTGATTATACATGTATTTTGAAATCCCCAATACAAACTTTTCCTTCACCACTACAATTAGAAACGGTTTTATTTTTCAAATCAACAAAAGCAAGCAATTTCATGTTCAAGCATTGTTCAAAATTTCACATAGCATAGTCATTTATTTTTTCTTCCTTTGGCTCTCTTTCCTCATTAGAAGGGCAATAGGAAACTAACAGAAACACCTGTTCAGCTCAAGTCACATACCTTACCTACAGTGGAAAACAGTTATTGACAATTTTTAACAGTTTTTTCTGGCAAATGTACCAATAGTGTTACCTTTTCTGACATCTCTGCAAAAGCTTCACCTTGGGGTTGCAAGTCTGATTTAGAAAAGCTAGTCTTAAAATCCATCTAATTCTATAGTCTGTCTGGAAGACAGGATTTAAATACATTTCAGACAAAGCTGAAAAAAGCCAAAATAATCAACGGAACTAATTTCTCTTCTAATTAAAGCTTCATGCCAATTTCTAGTTCTGAAATACCTTGTAATTTTGTTTAAAGGCAGCATTTTCTAATTTTTAGCATTATCTATTACAGTTCAAGATAGTTTCTGCAAATCTTACTATCTTCATAACCTTTACAGTATCTGTAAAGTGAGTTTCACAGTCCAATTAAATTTGTAAAAAAGTATTTCCTTTAAGTCAGTTTTGAATTATTTACCTTCCAGTTGAGCTTTCCCTTGTTCTGCATTTCCCAAATGATACTCAGAGCACTAACTGAAAACTGGGGATGCTGTCAATATTACTATACTTCAGAAATCATCAAGTTCACTCCTTTACAGCTTTCCTCAGGCACATTCAATAAATTCCTGAATCAACAACTGACAAACTATAACTTATTACTAATCAAAACATAGTTTTATCAGCAAAGGGAAGAAAAAAGGATAGCCAGAGTCTCTAGAATTTATCATAAACTACCACTTAATTATGATCAAACAGCAAGATACATACTTACTGTTAACATTTTTACTATGTTATTGCTTAAAGACCACAACCTGTTCGGGTTACACCACAGCACATTCAGTGCTGAAATATTTACCTGGTAATGTGTCTTTTTGGAAAAAGGGGGGGGAAAAAACCCACACTAGAAAGACACTGACATGACTTGCAGAGGAAATCAGAGATGGATAATTTCTGACAACTTAAACACATAGTAGGTTGCACTCAGTAGCTGTAACACAGTAACTGATGGTAATACTCCTCTGTTGTAACACAAAGTAAAATAAGTCCACTTTAGCACAGGTGTTTTGCTCTCCTATGAAACATTAGAAGGAAAGCAGAGACAGGCAGTAACTTCTTAAACAGTCAAAGACCTCTGGTAAAGGAACACAGGAGTATTCCTGCAGAAGTCTCTCTATGGAGCTACTGATCATAATGGAATTACATTATTTTAAAATAGCAATAACCAAAAAAAAAAAAGAAATGTAAGGCTTGAAGAGAATCTTGACTTGCTTGATCCCTAGTAAATCTGCTGGAGGGAGGGAGGAGAGGGAGGGAGGGAGCAGCGAGAGAGGGAGGGAGGGAGGAGCGAGAGAGGGAGGGAGGGAGGAGAAAAGGACACCACTCTTTTATTCAAAGTTATATTTTAACTGTTACGGCCTGCCAGAATACAGGCCTGCTCTTTGGCATAGTACCTCGCTGCAGCTGCCAAAGTCACCCTCAAAAGAAAGCTACCACTTCAAATATTTTCTTGAAGTATAAACCTCTCATTCATCTTCAAGATATCCCACAATTTCACAGCTAGGCTTCCCTCAGTATGCCTGGTTTCATTACTGTCTTCATTACCTAGGCTCCAGCAGTTTAATTATTTCCATTCTCCAAATTTCCTTCACTTGTGCACAGAGCATCCTACCCTCAATAGCACTAGTATTTTCTTCGGTGAATCTAATGATCTATTTTAAAAACAAATATATTAATATGAAAATGCACTCTGAGTTAGAACCTACTGTGCATAAGTTACAATAACATGACTAGAATTATCCATGTAATTAAATAAAGAACTGTGAGAAGAAAGGATCATCATTTTACTATCTGTAGTTAAGTCAAGCAAACAATTGGTATCCATCAAGGAAGAAACCATTTGTTGTATTTTCGATACATAGCTCATTCATACAGAAAGAAATACCCAAGTATTTAAATCATTTGATTTTCAAACTATGAACTAGGAATGCATCACTAGGAATACAGCAAAGGTGACAGAGGCAGATTTAAGGATCATGTTCATATACCACATGGCACTTCACTATCATTTATACCAACTGATATATATCATGTAAAAATGTTAACAAACAGTTATTTACTACTAGAGGTTAACTATGGTGGATTTACTTTTTTCATCAGAGAAATGAGTTTACTAGCAAATGCTTGTATTTTAAGTTTAACACACACAAGTTGGCCATGTTAAAAAGTAATGCATGCTGTAAAACACCAAAGCACCTTCGCAAATAAAATACAGCCCCTAGAAGCAAGAAGTATAAATTAATACGAACACACAGTAGATAAGTAGAAAAAAATTGTTTCTCTAAATTTAACTGAATTTACTTTAACTGTAGCTCATGAGTTAGAAAATATTTAACGTTTACACAAAATGAATACCACAGCAGGGAATAAAAAGGGTTGTTAAGGCTCTTTGAGCTCACTGGCCAACCTGTTTTCCACTTGCCATATTCAGAATTGGAGGTTAAGAAGTTATGGTGAATCTGTCCTCCTTTAATTTAGTCTCAATGCTGCAACTTCACTGTAGGTGACAAAACTTTAAATTTTACAAGCATAGACTCTTCTCAAAGCGGAGGAAAAACAAACACACAAACACCACCAGATCTGGAAAATCTGAAGTGTGTCTGGTATACACCTAAGCAGTTTTTAGTAGCTGCCATTTCTCTTCTCTAAGAAAGGACATCAGACCATTATGCAATCCCAGAATAAGACACGCTTCCTCCAGTGTTTCTAAATAGCATGCAAAATCAACTCAACCCTGCAAACAGATTTTAGATCGAATGATCTACACAGAAGGGCTTTTGACCTTGAAGTTCAATAGCAAAGCTTTTTCATACAGCAAAAGTCTAATGACCAAAGGATTTTACAGGTCAACATATAGAATGAGCCATGATAAAAGGGATATTTTTACAAATATAAATCCATCTATATGGAAAATGTTTTGGTGGCCCAGAAACGTCACAGAGCTCTGACATCCTATGGAAGCAAAACCATCCAATTTGAAGACTATAAATGTCTCCTGAAGGCTGTTAACAGCCTTTACTCTACATCTCCATCCTTTTGCCTCACCTCCCCCAATCTAACTATCAATAATTTCCAGAGTTTTAAAGTTTTTTCTCAGCTGAACAGCAGGTCTTTTAAAACATCAATTAAATACATGCAAAGGTGTATCACAGAACTATTAAACCAGTAACTGTGAAAATCGTGTTGCTCATATGCTGTATTATTTTAGCATCTGTACATCTCTTTTAAGTTTTAGATTATAATTATTTCTTGTAAGAATCCGGAGATGCTGGTTTTCAAAAGCAGTGAAAGGTTACTTTAAGACAAGCATTGTTCTTTCCTGCTGTCCCTACACAAGCACATTTTGATGAAGGAGATGAGAAAAAATGCACACAATGCTGACTCATTTTTTTTAAAAAACTAAGGTATACAGAACAGAATTTATGATTCAGATGAATACCACCACAGAACCTTCACTTCTAAAGAAGATATTTCAAATGATCCCATTACAGCTTATTTTCTAATCAGTATTTATTACTATATATAAAATATTATTAAAAACAACATACAACAGTAAGAGGAACCAAGAACTCCTCATATTTCTTAGATAACAAACAAACATCAACTTTGCAAGGCAAATATCCAATTAGGCATGCAAAAAAATCCTGCAACGTCTGTCAAAGAAAATCCTTACTGGATTTTAAATATCTCCTTGGGCTGCTGGCATTTCTAATGCTTATCCCAAAATGTATCTTAAAAAAGCCATATTCTGGAATAATCGAAGATGTTTTAAAGCAAATAAGATATCGAAAACTAAATTAAAGGGGTTTTTCATACGTAAATTGCTCTTAAAAACAAAGCAAATTACCCAAACCAGAGGAAACTCCAAAAGCAAGCAGCACTTTTGGGTGCCTAACTAAATAAAGGCCTAGAAGCCCTGGCAGAGGACTGGTGTTCTACGTTTAAAAACAAACAAACAATAAAAACTCCCTAAAAAATTCTCTGACACTTGAAAAAAAAATTCATTTAGAATCTGGAAGGCAAAACCTACTTTTTGTTATCATTCTAGAATAGTGAAATCAAATGTAGTTATCACTCAAGAATCCATGCTGGTTTTGAGAGAATAACTATGTATTTTTCATATGGTTACAGTTTTGTTTTCTAAATGAGAAATGCTCTCAGTTACATACTTCTTTCTAGAAAAATTTTTTTAAATTCAAATCAGTGCTGAACATTGCTAGATTCATCCATTCTCTGAGCAGCAACTGTTCCTTTCAGAGAGCCCTCAGCTTCCCTCCCTCTCTTGCTTAGTTGTTTCACTGCCCCATTGTACTTTTACTGCTGCTACCCATGGTGTGTGTACCTTACAGACAAAAATGCTACCCATGGTGTGTGTACCTTACAAATAAAAATGCTACTAAGAATTTATGTTTTAATCACTATGAGATTACCATATGACCTTACAGTGGAAAGAAGCTTTGCACTGTTTTGATTCAGAAGAGCAATCAAATTCCACATTACAGTATCTGTCCTACAGCTCTCAGGCACAGTGAGTAAAGCCATTTCCTACATCAACACACCTACCAACTGCTAACAACAGAAGAGGAGCAGGGAGAAATTAGAGGGAAAGGTGCCAGCACAGATGCAGAAATCATGTAAAAAACAATAATAAGTAAAAAAAATCCCAAAGCGACAGGCCTAAAGAAGAACACAAGAAGGAACATGTGATGCATTTCTATTCCCCAGAAAAAGCTTCTGCTACTATCTATAGTATCTTTTCAGGAAGTGAGCTCTGGATGGTACTAAGCACCACAGCTACATCTTGTCCAAATTCTAGGCAAATGTAACAACTGTTCTATTACCATCATTCACAGGATTATGAGAATTTAAAAGGTCTCCTTCCTTCTACAGGAAATGACCAATTCTTAGAAAAACTCAGAAATACATATCACAAATGTAAATGCACTATAAAGTGTTTTTTTGGTTTGTTTGGTTTTTTTAATCAAACCATCTCAAACATCCCTGGAGCCTCTGTACCTTCAATATGTCCAATCTTTTCTCAGTCAAAAGTAAAATACTAAAGCTGTACAGCACCCACACTTTACAGAAAGTACTAATCAGATTAAAGACTTAAGACAGTCTTCTGCTCAGAAGAACATCACGGAAGAGAAGATAATTGTTCTTGTACTCTAGGACCATGCATACATTAACGAAATATTTTGAAAGCAGACAAAAGCCATAATTTGTCATGCATATGTAGTAAGATGGAAGGATATTTTCTACTCATAAATCAGTTACACATATTTCATCCTCTGGATCCATCCCCATCCAAGTGTTTAAAGTCATGAGACTTCATTAAATTGGATGGCATTTAACTGAAAATCTACCGAAAAGAACAACAAAGAAGTAGATCTAACTCATTCATCTATGACTCACAATAGCACACAATATATACTAATGTAACAAATGTGTGCACCAAATACGTCCTCTTACAAAGCTGATTATATGCTTTTAGATAGCCCTCAAATAGCCTATGTCTGCTACTGCAACGTTTAGCGTATCTGAAGAAAACCAGTGTCTAATCTTCCCTTCACGCCCCCTCCTAGTTTTAGGCAGATAATTTCGTCCTTACTCTAATCACCTTGTTCCACTGAGAGTAAGACAATCCCTTACCTATGAAACAACAAAGTAGCATAGCACTGACTGACAGCAACATGACAAATTACTGATGGAAGCCACTGAATTACAAACTATGAAGAGAATGTACGGTGTGATGTAGCACACTGCAGTTATGTTACCTACCTCCTAAACACTCTAATCTGGTTATCAGCGGATAAGTGCAGAAATGCACTATCCGCTTCAAGGAGCAAGAAATTCAGAGAAATTATGTGAAATAACTTCAAAAATAAGATTCTGAATGCTTTCACGCTGGCGTGCATTCAGTACAGCACAAGTAACAGTTCAACGGTTTGCTGGTCCAAAAACAATCCTATTTTTTCCCTTTACAGTCTTCAAACAAAAGATTGGAGACTCTGAGACAGTTAACACAGGGTAAACAAAGAACTTGGCTCTTCCCCTTAGTCTTTACTGAAGAGATCAGATTAAATAAAATGTACTTACATTTTGAATCTTACATTTCTGCTTGTGCTCAAGAAAACTAAAACACACCAAAAAGTTACAATCAGCCAGGCTGTCTTGCGTTCTAGATTAAACGTTTAAATCATTACCACTACACAGTATTTTCAAATATACTCCATGCAGTATTATAACATATCTAGGCTAAATAGATGCATCATAATTTATTGAGTGAGCAAACCAAGTACAATAAATGAAAATCACTTCTCTGAAGTACCTACGCAACATCTTTCACAATGTTAGTATATTCTCACTAACAGTAAGTTAAACATACATACTGGCCATAATAAACTGTCATTTTGTCATGAAAAGACATTTCTCAAATGCTACAGAATTACTAACTTAAAACATACTGTTTCTTCAATAGTACGTTGCATACCAGGAGGATAGACAAGATATTTACAAAACAGAAAAATCACAGCTAAATCTACATTTAAATTCTCAAAACAATCAAAAAGTTTTCTCGATAGTTTTTTTTAAGGTTTTGTTTTGCCTAAGAATTTCATAACACACGTCAAAAGAGTGAATTCCTTGTAAATGTGGTAAGCAGCAGTTTTAAGAGAGAAACAGCTACATAATCATCCTACACACTGTTAATTGTATCTGGCATTATTGCTCAAAGCTCCTACACAGAATGTCAGCTGACTGCCTGAACAGTACTTTGCTCTTAGTGCCTTTGTTAATGACAAATTAAATTATACAGAATAAAGATCCAAAACCACCCTCACTTTATAAGCCTCAGCCATCACAGAACCACAAAAATCCTATGGCCTTGTCTAGGGAATACAGTTTTTTTGTCAACACGTTACAGCTTCCATCCTTTATCTGCAGGTTACCATAGTTCATGTTTACACCATGGAGAACGGTGTTGCTTCACAGAAAACAAATATGTATAAAAACATTCCCCCAAAACCTCCATGAGAAAGAACATACTCTATGTTCAGTTCTATAACATCAATGGTCTTTTGTATCTTGCTGATGAAAAAAAATGCAAAACACCAGAAAACTGCCTGAATTTTGTTTCAACTATGCAGTCCAACCTTATTTTCACTGCTCTGGTCACACTGATTATCTCTCCTTCAACCTCAAATATATCAAAATAGCAAGTGACACAAATGTAATTTTTAGGATGCCCAAAGCAAGGTCTTTTTCAGGACTCTTACTACTGATGTTTTAGCAAATTCAGATAAAAGATTGATTTTAATCTTCTAAGTATGCTTATAGGATCATCTTTAACACTACTTATCATTATACACACGATCGTTTGGAAACACATAGCCCTCCCACTACATTGCTAAACTTGCTGCAAGTCAAATGAACACTTCTCAAGTTTCTCTGAAAATAATAACACTTACATACAAAGTCATCAAGCTATGAAGCTCAAAGAAGAAACCTCCTGCCATGCAAAACCAAGAGACTGAATAAAAATACAACTTATATCCACTTTCTAATCAAAACATAGCTATCTCGGTCCATATTGCATTACTGACCTACTTCCCATCGGTTTGTGTAACAACACACTGCACAGCAAAGGAGATGTAGTAAACTCCACGTATTTATTGAATATATATTCTTGCCCTAGGAGCAAGGAACTTATTTTATGTCTACACTGAATCACTATTTCTTCACAAACATGCAAAAAAAGGTAGATTAATGAATGCTTGCTCACAAAGCAGCACAGCAAATTCAGCCTTATATTGCAGAGCTAATATAAGTAACCCTGTGACAGAAGTAAACAAAACACCAGCGTAAAAACGCACGCTGGAAACGTTGCCAGTGTTTTAAATAATTAAGATTACAGACTCTACCAGCAATGCATATACCGTTTAAAATTTTAAAAAGGGCTAAAACTACCGGGCTTAGCACCCATGGAAGCCTTTGGTTGCAGGCGCCACCCGCAAGCGAGGGGCTCCGGCCGGAGCTAACCGCATCAGGCTAAGATGTCAACCTGCCACACAGGAGACTTAATGCGCTTAATGCGGTCAAACCTCGCCGTAGGGAACGGAGGAGCGCGGCGGCCCCGCGGGCCCGTCCCGCGGCCCTCAGCGCCGGCCCCGCGCCGCCTCCTCACTCACCGTCCCCAACGGCCATCATGCCATGGAGCTGCCGGCCGCCGCGGCCGGGCGACGGAAGGCGCCGAGGGTCAGCGCCGCGCAGCGCCCAGCCGCAACCGCCACCCGCGGCCCAGCAGCGGTGGCGCCCCGAGCGGCAGCGGCTGCGGCGCGGCAGCCAGGCGCTGCACCTCCCCCCCCCCCCCCCCGCCCAGCCCGTGCGGCTCCGCCCCCGCCCCCGCCGGGGAACTTCCACCGCGGTCTCTCGCGGCGGCGCGGTCACGTGGCTCGCGGGGTGCCCTCCCGTAATTACCCTGCGAGAGGGGAGGCCGCGCAGCTGGGCCGCCGCCGCGGCCAGGCTGCGACGTCGCTTTTGTGCCACGTCCCCTCCTCCACCCGGGCACGGACTTCCCCGCGCAGCCCTTGCACGGCTGCCGGCGGGACCTGCGGGGCAAACAGGACCAAACCGATCAAACAAACTCCAACTATTTTGTCTCATTTGCAAACATGTCATTGTGCGCCACGCAGAAATACGGCACAGTTTGGGGTGAAACTTCCATGCACAAAACACGGCAAGAACCGTACTGTTTTACTACACAGCTGCCTTTATTAGGCAGGCATTTGGAAAATGATGGCATACCGAAATTCATAGTAGAAGCAGGCTTTTAGAAGACATATGCTCCTCGACCAGACCATTTGGAAGTCCACTCTAGTAGAAACTTTAAAAAGAAAACAGCTTTTTCCTAAAGCAGATGTGCAACAGATGCTGGAGAGCACTTTGTGATAGCATGAAAATTAAAATGAAAGCTTGCTTGAAACCTGAACTCCAGCTTGTATTTTACTCCTATGTCAATGTTTTAAGTGGCATATTACAGGCAGAAAGAGCGTGATACTGCAAAATGATAGAAGTAAAAGAATGCAAGTGCTTCATCCCAATTTATTTCCTCTTGTCCAAGGAAGAGCACCACACAACTGTGGCATACGTGCAGCTGTGTAGTGATAGTAAACAGCTCTGCTACAGGAGCGTGGGCACCAAGTCACTTAAGTACCAGCTAATTGCAATTCAAACTCCCACGCGAGCACCTCAGCATAAGCATCAGCCTGCTGAGGCCCTTTACTTCATAATAGGCTTAAGCTGCTGTAGAGTCACTCTTCACTGATCGATATATTTTCATATTTAAAATTACGAGCCATCAAGGATGACAGCTGAAATCACATGGCTTCATTCTGACCATTCGCATTGAGCAAGAAAAAAAAATACGGGTAGCTTAAAATCATATAAGAGTATCATGGCAGTTATCACCAGTTTCCGTATTTCGTAAACTATTTACATTCATACTGTGCCACGTTTGTGAGCTCTGCCATTATAAAGATGTCATTGTTTCTATAGTAACTGTATTTCCAAAAAGAAAACAGCCATGGGAAATAAGGAAAAACAAGGGGCTAATGTGGCAAAACAGACAAGCAATTGTGCTAAGGATCTTTGTTTCCATTTGTTTATGAAAACATATATAACTCAACTATATCTTTAACATCCGTAACACAGCTCTCCCACAATTGTTACTAAAAACACTATATTCTGCCTACCACATTTTACATTTATAGAGCTATGAGGCATGCCATTAAATGGGAAAATTGCATGGGCTGAGTAGAGATACACAATTTATATTCAGCTCAAACCATTCTGCCTACTGAATGAGACAAAGCATAAAGCTCGATACTATTATTTTTCCTGGTCTTGATTCTCTGCCTCAAAATTTATACTGCTATCCAACACAGGAGTCTGTTTAAATTCTGTTAGGGGAAACATATTTACAAATCTCAGCCAGGAGAAACAAGTGCTCTGGCGGCTTTGCGACTGGCTGCGACGTGTTTCCATAGGAACAGGCAGGCTTTTCCTGCAAACGGGGCAGGTACTCTAAAGCACCTTCTGCAGCTCGCAGGGATGCAAACGCTTCTAGGGGAGCAAAAGGCAAAACCCAGCACTACACCTAAGGTTTTGCGTCATAAGCATATGCTGACACGATTCTCAAAATAGGCAACGTTATTACGGATGTAAACAAAAAAAGAGCAATCACAAGGCTTTCATAGTAGCTAATGCATTCAACGTACCAAACGGTAAAGAGGGATGTGTGTTTTTAAACAACCCACAGGCAAGCGACTGAGGATGCTGGCATCATACCGGGGGTGGGGGGAAACTAAGGTCAGTTGGAGAGCTAAGTTAATAGTATACTATTATTTAAGCTTGTAAGTCCTTTCCACCAAGCAAATGCACTAACACCCCTGCCCAGTGTCTCTTGGACCTTCTTTACTTCTCATCTGCTGGTTTTTGAAGCTCCTTGCTATACCCTGTCCCAATTATTCAATCGATAGTTGTTTCAGTATCTTTTTCACCTCTTCCAACCTCCAGAGGATTTGTCAGGCTCTGCTGATAACTCCTTCCCCTCTCCCTCTTTGCTGTTTACCAGGGATTGGAGTCGATAGAGGAAGAGGGTAACACAAGGCTGAAAGGGACTGTTTACGCTGGGCCCGCTCGGACACAGTCACAAGGATGACGGATGTTAAATCCACCAGTGTGCATGAGAATACAGGTAGGAGGATATCTGTTCCTCTCCTCCCTGTATTTCTCACGCACACCTAAAGATACCAATACAATGCTTTTAAAACCTGTAACACAGAAGACCTAAACTTGAAAAGCCACTGTGTTTAATCATTTTAGTACAGTTTAATATATATATTTGTTGGAATTTTTAAAATGTTATGGAAAACATTTTTATTCAGATTGCTTAAAGTTGGGACTTCTGAGGTTTTATTTCAAGTACATGTTAAATGAAGTGGCTGAAAAACTGTCAGAAGTATTCTTTGATAAAAGAATCCTAGAGTTGCATCTCTGGATTCTCAGAAACTAGGTCAATGCTACAAAGATTCACTAGCAGAGCAATGCCCCTTGGGACTATGGAGAAGATCACATCTTTGACAGCTGTATTAGCAAGCCCTTCCTTAGCCATTACACACTTCCAGGAGAACCCTAGTTAGTACAGCTAACTTATTTGGAAAAACTAACTCCGTTAAGCTAGCAAAAACATTCCTTTCACTGGTAAAAATGTCCACTAAAGAGCTTTGCTAGTGTAATTATATCCAAGTCCAGCAACAGGGGTTTTTTGCCTTTTTTCTTTGGAAGCATCATCCTATTCCCCCTTACCTTCCCAATCCCTACTCCAAAACAAACTTACTCTCCCTCTCTCTATATATCTATCTATCTATATATATGGAGAGAGAGATATATATAGAGAGAGTTTGTATATATAAACAAAAAGTTTGTTTGTATGTGTCTATAGATATATATACACACACTCACACCCATATACACATATATTTAGAGAGAGTTTGTTTTGGAGGGGATATATTTTTTATTTTAATATATACATATTTAGAGAGAGAGAGAGTGCATGCGCATTTAAGAGCATTAAAAAAAAATCTTCAACATTCTGCCATATGTATTTGGACGTTAAAATCTTGCCTCTATCCAGATATGTTTGATAAAGCTCCTAGGAGAAATGTCAATAACCAGACTACAGGAATTCAACAGCAACTTTCAATTTACATATGGAAGCAATAAATACAAATTGTCCTTCAGAGAACAATGAAAGACTAAACCATGATAAAAACAACAGAACAGCATCTTTTTTGATAGCACTGAAAGGATCAGTTTAGATGCATTCAAAAGATACACTAGGTTCAACCAAAAATACTGAAACAAAGATACTGGAAGGATTCTGTCTCTACGGTACCAAAACAGACCAAAACATAATACAAGACAAACACTTACAAGACAAAATGATTTATACCACTGTAGATCAGCATTAACACCTGCATTTTACAGTTGAGATAACAATGGCTTAAAGAAAAAGCCACTTGGTCAGCTCCGGTAAGATAGAGACAAAAGCTCAGAAGTGCTATGTAAACTAGTTCAGCCATTAACACATTGTATTTATTGTATATATATATTTTAGGCATATTATATTATATTCAAATGCATTCAATTACATTCAATGCATTTATAGGTGTCTGCATATACACACACACACCTTCCTCCTGTAACTTGCTCAGTTCTCCACACTAAGCTGCCAACAGAAAAAAAAAAAAATTGTGTAAAATTCATCTTTGAAACCCCTCAAACTTAAGAAGCAGTGGTTTACCCTTCCGTAACGAGTAAATCTGCTTTAACAGAACAGTTATGTAAAATATTTCCTGCCAAATTTTATATATATTCTTTTCCTTTCTTTATATTAATCCTTACACATTTATTCCAGTATTCTCAAAGGCTTCTTAGGAATAGCAATGTTTCACTTCAAAACAACGCAGCATAGAAACTCTACTATAGCAAAGAAGAGGTTGTAAGTTCAGAGAAATGTGTTTTTATGATCTCTTCTGTTTTTACACTAACAAGAGAAGAGTAAGGATTTTAAAATCAAAAGGCAAGTTTGTGTACATTAACAAGTTATATGCATTCCTCAAAATATTTCTATTCTTACAGTTATACATTTTAAATCTAGCAGTACCTCCTTTTCAGGCAGCATATTTGGTTTGAAAAACAACAAACATCAGAAAACCATCCCCTATAAAGCAAGATCTACTGATTCCTTGCAGAAGGGAGACAATTAAACTTTCAAAAATAAACACATTAAAGCCATTATCACACCACCTCCCTTTGTTGCACTGTTGGTTTCTACATAAGTTTTTTTTGTAAAATGTAGTTTTTAGTAATAAGAATGATTTTGCTCCTTTATACTATAAAATACTGTATCAAGAATGCACTAGGAAGCAAGAATTCTCTGCACAACGGATTTTGTTTTCATGAAATGCACCAAAGAGCTCAAAATCACTACCACAGAGGGGAGTTCAATAGAAAGTCTTAACTTCAACATTTTGGTATCTTTGAATATTAGTTTCCTATTTTTAATCATTGTAAATACTCTATATGTATATTTATAATCAGATCTTAAGATCAACACAAGATAAATATTTACATTCTGTCATACTCACCACAGATACTACTTAAAATCATATTTCCAGAGTTTCTCACTTCATCAAATTTTGCAAAGATTGTCTGCAACCTGTAAAGAACAAAAAAATTATTTTTGTCTATTTGAAATCCTCCATGTTACTGATAAAAAACAGAATAAATCCATTTATTCTCACATATAAAGTTTAGTCAAACAAAATAGAAAATAAAGGAATTAAACTTACTTCAGCACATGTTAGAATAAAGGAGACATCTTATTAAAGAAATACAATAAAATATAATGCTTGAGATATACCAGTATAACATTTCAAGTTCTCTAATACAGACAGTTTAACAAGAAGGCTGCTTCTGCGATCATTGCCACTGACACTCATGTGATGTTCTCAGTCTGGCTGCTACAAGGAGAAAATGCTGTTTAATCAAAAAAGCTGGCCAAACACCTGAACAGCCATTTCTCATCATTTCTGCAGAAAATGCAGTAAAAGCAGTGGAAGTATCTTGCAGAACAAATCTGACCCACAGGCTAGCAACAGGTCTGTACTGACATACCATTTAACTGCAAACAATGGAAAACGTTTTCTTACATTTTCTCCAATGACTTTGCTTGCATCTTAAACTTCTCTGAATATGGTAATGTCTAACATATACATGAACTTTAGATATAAGACTAGCAGGTTTGAATTCTGGTCTTAAATGCACAGTTACTACTTACAAGTCACAGCTTGCAACTCCAGAAACAAGCATAATTCAGCTACAGCACCAGTGCTAGAGACTGCATTACTTGATTCAAAATTTGTTAAAAGAGCAAATATTTAGAGGTTCTGTTTACTACTTACAATCGAGACTGTGTATTAAGTCAAACCAAGAAAGATGAGAGAAAACAATGTCTGCATATGAAAATTCTCATAATATAGAAAGCAGCAAAATGAAGGCTGTATGAGGAAATTTAACTCCAGCATTTCCATATGAATACAGTTTTTACTCTGTTCCACGTACAGAGGTTAATACTTTCACTGTACATAACCTACCTTCCCTGACACACTGCATACCCATTTCACTCACCTGCACCTCCTTTATCTAATAATGAATGTGATAAAATCATGAACATAGACAGACAACAGTATGAGAATCCTTAGCACTTCATCACTTTCGAATGTTTCATCTTAATACTCTCAAAATACATTATTTTTGTTTTCAAAGTACCTCAAAGCAACTCATTAAAGAGCAGAATTTGTCCTGTACTTAACAGGCACACAACAGAACTGAACAGAATAGGCTGGAAATTCCACAAAAAGGCCTACCTTATTTCTCACATGGCTAAAATGCAAAGAAAACAAAGCAAAATTTAGATCATGTAAATCAAAAACCTAATAACCTGTAACACAAACCAACAATTATTCTACCTCCTCAATTTATTTCTCTAATCTATGACTTTGTGGTACTTCACATAAACTTCCCCCAATGTACCTGTCACTCTTCTTTCTGGATCCTATTAACCTCTCCCTCCTGTGCCACCACTGCATTTGTAACCTTTGCAGCCACAGCAAAATGTCTGAAATAGCAGCAATTCACATATGTCAGACTACACTGCATTAATGAAAAGGTCAATTTGTGAACCGAAGGCAATTTAAACCAAAATGTATTTTTGCACAGTTTTAGACTTGAGAAAGTATAACTATAATTCTTACATTAAATGCTTTTCAGGTGCCAGCATTTCCCTATTACACATAGAATCCCATTAACATGCTATTTCCTTTTTAATGTATGAAGTGAAAACTAACACAAGAACCAATCGATACATACAGTAAAGCACTATGCCATCTTGCTTTCATAAAAGGAAGTTAATGAAACAGTTTCAAGTGTACAAAATGAAATATTTTTTACTGTTTACCAGTGACTGTGGGTTTCCCTTAACACTAGTGGTTTCCATATTTAAACACTGAATTATCAGACTGCCCAGTTAATAAGCAGGACTTACATACTGAATCTGAAAGGCAGAAATTTTAAGAAATTGTTATGAGAGAAATGGAACATGAAAACAATAGAGATGAGTACATTTATTTTTAAATTTCACTTCTATTTTTAATGTCTTGTTAAGCTGGTGGTATGCATTTGCTGTATATATGGGGGGTGTACATACATACATATGTGTACACACACGCACACACACACACACACAGAGTTTAGAGATTTGAAAGAAAAAAAGGTATCTCCTGCTGTTTTGAACTTAGTTTTCAAAAATGCTTCATTTAACATTTTAAGCATAAGAGAAAAATGAAATGCTTCCTTGAAGATACATTACACTAGTACACACATTGCCTCTCACTCTGGGCAAAATATCTGGTAAAGCAGTAACTATGAACATTCACAAATACAGAGATTTGCCAGAAGCAGATGCTATGCAGTCAGCAGGTTGGACTGGGGGAAAACATAGTATTGCCACTCCTATAGGCTCTTAAAAAGCTCATCTTTATGACTTCAGACAGAGACACCCTCTATAGTATTTTGTCATAATTACAAAAAAGTCCAGAAAAACATAGCTGACAAAAATGATTCAGCACTCCTACAGATCCAAACCTCTCTCCAGTACAACTTAGAGGAGGAATAGTAACTACCACTTAGCAAAAACTCTCAGGACAGCCTTCTTCCTCCCCTGCAACTCTCTATGTTACTATGTCTCTTCTTTTAAATTCCTGTGCGCAGCCATAAGCAAGGCACTATAGGCTAATGTCTAAGATTCCTGCCTGCAGCCACAGACAACTTACAAATGCTTATAGGAGTTCAGCTCCTACCAAAAGACAGCCTTGCCAAGATGAATCCAGGAAAGTTTACTGGAGCTAGTGATGACTGGCATCACTGTCATCAGCACTGAGGAGCACAATCTCATATCTGTAAGCCCAAGTCTAGAGTGAAAAGTATAAGCAGTCAACGAAGACATCAGTGAACATAATCTTCCTCCAAAAAGGCATAGGCAGGTCTTCTGCAATGCCATATATGGAAGGAAAAATCCCCTGTGTGAAAAAAATTTTGTCCAGGGCAGCAGGCCATTTACGCATGGGCTGGATGATCATAGCTGTCTCAGTACAGTGAGTGTTACAGCCTCCCACTTTAAATGGGGGCTTCTGGCAACCTGCTAAAGCCTTCTCCTGTGGCAAGTCTCTATCGAAGGATTAACACATACAGTACCTGTTACCCTTCCACAAGCGGAATATGCGCCTTTCCAAGACACAGCCTAAGCTGACATGTACATGGAAGTGCAGATGCTAGCAGAGAACAAGCACAACACTTCCAGACTGAAAATCCATTAATTATGGCCGTCTTTGATGGTGCTCTATCACTTGCAAGACAGGCAGAAGAGAAAACCTAAAGATCTGGACTTGCTGATGGAGAGCAACAAAGCACCACTCCTCTGTTAATAGCAAATAGCAGACAGATAAGGAGGAAGAAAGGGTGATAGCCATTCTGTCCTTTATGTCCTAAAGGAGTCCAACAAGGGAAACAGGGCATGTATGAAATCTCCTTAAAACAAACAAACAAAAAACAACAACAGCAACAACAACAACCACCACCACCTCACACACACATTCCCAGGTATGGACACACAGATGGATCTCGCCTACAGTGCCATCTAGACTGATAAGTAGGATGTAAATGCATAAAATTTCAAGATACAAAGTTTGGTCTTTAGACATCTGAACTCTCTACACAAACGAATGTGTTTTTATACATTTATGCTTCTCAAGTAACAGTGGGGCAAGTTGCCGGATGACTTCCCAAGAGATTTTAAAAGCCTGTTAACACTCAATCCTAGCAGCTGCTATCTTCCAGAGCCATACGTATTATTCCTATTCTTGAAACATCAGCCATACAAATTCTATACTACGGCAAATTCAATTTGGCCCATATAGCACTGTCTACTATTCTCGGCCCACTGAACAACAGATGCAGCATCCACTTTCAGCATTTACAATTAATACTAATAATTAAAGGCCTGATACCAAAGACTGCCAAACCTTTTTCATAGTAACTTTAATAAAAGGGAAAACACATCCAAACCTCCAAGCACTGACTTGATACAAAATTTTCTCAAAATGGAATATGCCTCAGGTAAAAAGCAAGGTGTTGTTCTGAGATTTTTAAACTGGAAAAAAGCAAACGGAAAACAAGAACACATTGTACTGATGTTATTTATAAATGCAAGTTAATCTCTACAAGAGAATAAAACTGCACTGAGAAAAATACTTTAATAGGAAGTAGAATCAAACTACAAAAGTAAAATCTCATCTCCTCCTGCTGACCATATAAGATTCTTAAACAGGTCTAGCAGACCTTCTCTAGAAAACTCACTATTGTTATATAGGCTAACATATCAGACAGATTACAAAACCTTTTAAGCCTAGTGAAATTAAATTACTAATTATATTTGCCTTTATATGGACACAACATGTGTCTACCATTTGCCTATTCAAGGAAGTTGAACATATCTCAAAATAATGCTGGATTAACTTTCCTGCCTTTCTTTCAGAAGACATAAGCTCTTATTTCCAGTGCTTTAGCGCAGAGAGTATTCAAGGAGCAACACAGACCTCTGATGCGTAATTTGTTATGTAAACTAAACAGGTTTACATTCTATTAGATCATGCATATACCAAACACTCAAGTAAACAGGTTTTCTGTTAACATGCGTGTCTACGCAGAATTTTTTTAATATACTGTCATATAGTGAAAGAGAGGCAGTACAGTTCAAGGCTGAACACAACAACTGAAAGCAGCTATCTGAACTATTCATAATCTATCTATAGTACTTAAAATCCTTAAAATCTGCCCAGACACATAAATATGAACATAAATTTACATCAGAACAATGATAAAATTACACTCTAAATCAAGTTGTTTCACAGATCATCACTCCTGCATAGCCACACACAAAGTTTAAAGCATCTAACTGAAAGGAAAATTTTTTGCAGGCACTGAGAAAGAAACCTCTTAAATTAGGTCTGCCTCTGAAGGAACAACAGTCTGAGCTACCATAGAGCTAATCTCTTCCCTGAACTTTGCCACCTACGCTATTACAGCATGAAGGACTAGGTAGTGACTACAGGAATTCTGCTTCCTCTGGGATGAAGACTAGCAATTTCATGTTTAACTCAATTAACTCATACACCTCCCATCATGCAACCTGAAGACTACTTAAAAGAACACCAGGTAGCCTCAGTTCACCCATTCTGGCCTTGAGTCTCAGTTGCAAAACTGCTGAGACTCAATGGCAAGTGCCAGTATGACATGCACCAAGCACAACCTTGCTTATTTATGTGAATGAAAGTGGTACAACTATGCTTACTTTTAGATCAGGGGAATTTTGTACTCAATGCTTCCGACAGTAAGATTAACAATTTGGCCCCTACTATAACTAAATTAGAAGCTGTTGATTACTCTGAGGAGACAAAGCTCCTATGATCTTTAATCTTGTTTGGATCCCAAGATTTACTTAGTTTGTATCTTCCTCATATTTCCATGGGATAAGTGCTAAGCCTAAACTTGTGGTCAGAACCAACATTCACAGTACAGGCAAAGGCTGTAATCTGCTCTCTTTCATTCTCATCCTCTATTCCAAAAGACAACCAAGACCCTATCTCGATGCAAAGAGGATTTTTTCAATATGTTCCATTTATCTGCCATAAGAGTTAATTTTTTTTGAATTGTAGTAATACTACAGCCTAATACTTCTGTGGTAACCATATAATTTCTTGATACTCCAGAATTGTGACAATCATTAAGTAGAAGACAGCATTTATAATTTCCCATTGATGCATCAACTTTTTGTGCAACAGGCTGGGCTCTGCCCAGAACGTGAAACGATAAGTTCCACACCATTCTCCTGTGATAATATTTCAATACGCTGTAAATAGTCATTCCAAATCATTCTTAGATGGGTCTGATGAGTGAAGGTATCCATTCTAATACTCTCTCTGACCCCATGTATTAGATACATTCAGCTTCTCCAAGACTGAGAAAGTGAAATGAAGAATCGAAGCGTTACGTTAGTTAATAACGGGTCAACACATCTTTAAAAAATTTAATTGTTTTCAGTAAGGAGTTTGAAAGATTGTTGCATAAACGGTCTTTCCCCCCAAGTCGAGTATCAAGCTCTGTCTAGTTTTCTTAATGAAACAAACCCTTACCACAGTAGCAACAACACAAAGGCTACTGTTATTTCATATAAATTAAGCTATACCAAACACAGACCAGCCTTTGAAAGATATGAATTGCTCTTTGTAAAAAGAAATGACTGAAGAAAGCATTTTCAAAATTTCATTTCACCTTTTACAAGAAAAATCCAGTGTTCTGTGATGACATATGCAGCAGTTAGTTCGGTGAATACTGCTTTCTCAGTGAATCCCAGAACTGCATTTTCAGAATTTGGAAGTAGCACTTTGAAAAACACCTCTTTTATCTAACTGTGGCCTATTAGCAAACATCTATGGTGGAAAGAACTGGTCTGATGCAATTAGCAGGCAGCAAGGGAGGACCTTTCTCCTTGCAACTAGTTTCAGGAAGGTAGTAGTTAATCGAGGCTTGGCCATACTTGCTCTTCACTCACAAATGTGTGTGTGAACAGACTCTCTCGTTCTCTCTCTGTCACACAGACACACACAACATGAAAAGGACTGACTGAAGTGCTTCAGTTATGACTCTTCTACATTCAGGCTAAATAGCCATTACTGAGTAATAAGCAATATGTATGCATTCAAGTATTTTCCAATAATTTTCCCACTTCTCAGTCCTCATAGAGTATATATTTGCATAATTCTCAAATATTTTTCTAGTATTCTCAGCTTCTCTTAAAATCAAAGGATTCCAATTACTGAATGTTAGGTTGCTTTTAGTCATGCACCTGCATGCCTCTTCAAAGCAGAAAAGACGATAGCAGGTTCTCCACTCATTTGTGTATAACTGGTGGTGGGGTTGTGGGGTTTTTTTGTTTTTGTTTTGTTTTGTTTTAAACGAAAGTGGTGTCATCATTTAAACTAGCGGTGTCATGATGGAAGCAAAACTAACCGGAAGATTAAATAAAAACAGTACTAAGTTTTGAACAGTTTTTAGTGAGTTTTAAGTTCTGACAAGAACAGTAACACAGAACAGCTCAGGATCACAAAATGAAGATTAACTCACTCACCTTCCAGAAGGAATTCCCCTCTTATTAAGATCTATTCGTACTTTCTCTCCCACATGTCTATAAACCTCTACAATGGATAGTATGGCAGCATCTCTCACCTGTGATTGCACAAATTGAATTATTATTAATTTCAGGGTTACAGAAACCAATACAACATTTTACTGACAAGCCACCAATTTTCCAACCTGCATGGTGACTCATCCTACAAAGCAGTTGAAATTTTGAGGACAGAAGAGAAAGGAAATACAACTGTTATTTCAAGACAGCATTTTTTCCAAAGTGAAGCATGTGCAGATGGTAAATGAAAAATCCTAGAAAGAACAGCTCTAGGTGGAATTTCTGGAATGAACACATTTGTGGGAAAAATGTGTGTGTGTGGGGGGGGTTTAAGGCCCTGTCACGCTAGGCAACAATTCAAAAAGTTAGTCTGTGCACTCAGTGTTGACACTTCATCTTGCTTTCATCTGTTTATACATACAGGCAGGCCCTTCTTTAGAAGTAAGGACATGACTGTCCATGAGAGTAAGCCAAAGTGCCCAGCATTAGCCTCATTTCTTTCATAAGAAATTATTAAGTGGCATCACATAAGTACAAGAAATAGAATAACAAAAGATGGGGAGGGGGGAAAAAGAACAGTTAAAGCAAGGGAAGGGAGTGTCTCTTTCAAAAATCCGAGTCATACTTATCACATTAAACACTGCTAAAATGCATGTTATTAAATTCCACTATTTCTTATAAAGAATCATTGGGATGATTTTAGTATTCTTCTTTGTAATGGTTTGCTCTAAAAGGACAATCGCTCTGTCAAGATACGAACTACATCGTTACTGGTGATCAATAAACAATTAGAAAATTTTCTACAGAACAAAACAGTAAGACCAATGCTATATGAAGGAAAGACAGACTTTGCTACACCCAGAAAAAAAAGCATAAAGACCTATTTTATTTATCTAACTCACTCCAATGCTAGCTTTTCCTTACTACATTTTTAAATATTCTTTCAGGCCCAACTTTAGATAAATCCAGAGAGAGGATTCAACCATTTCCATTTGAAGATTTTCTGAAGTTCAACAGACTTCACCATTATGAACTACATCTCAAATTTTAGATGTTTCTTTGCTTAATCAGTTTTTAGCTACAGTCCTTGCATGTGCTCAACTGCCAATTGGGTTCAATTTAAGAGATTCTTATCCATCTTGTACATGATAATGTTACCTTAGCCAAATTTAGCAGGCTACTACAGGTGTCATTCAGGGGCTCTCTGTAGATTCGGTCCTTCTTGTCAATTTAATTTGTATTTGTTTCTTATAGAATGTGTTGAAAGAAAACCACTACTTCCAATATTAACTAGTTTTAATCTTTGAAAACAAAACTAAAGGGGCCAGCATATTAAACTTGAGAAGAAACACTGCTGCCTTTGCAACTCTACCTTCATCTTCCAGTGGGTGCACTGATCTGAAAAAATTGATTTATTGTTTCTCAAGGTAGAAAAAAAAAGATCTTTTGCATACAAACAAGTCTATGGGCTTTTCTTAAATGCCTACATTAATTTGGAATTCATTTTTCTCTCAAAGTATAGTAGCTGAGGCAACAGGAAGTAATGAAATGTTTACCTGACTATTTGAGTCACCGAACAGCATACACAAATGTGGTACCAACTTGCTGAGGATTAAAGGTTGTGCACCATAACTACAAAACAAATGAACAAGTTTAATGTCATTTTTGCAGAAATACAGAAAATGCTTTATGTGAAGGAGAACTTGCAGCGTAGCATTGATAAAATTCAAATTTAGAGGCACATGAATCAAGCTCCATCTCTCTCTCACGAGTCTTTCATCTACTTTTAAATAAGACAAAATATTGTATCTTTAATCTTTCTTTCAGAAAGTTCACAGGTCAAGTTGTTTGATCTTTCCCATTCATGATTTTAATTGAATCAGACTCCTTAAAGTACTAATTTCAGAGGAAAAAAAGACACTTGGAGAAAGGACAGAATCCGTATGTTTCCAAGGAAACAAAAAGCTTACGTGTTTAAGGTTGCAGTAAGACACAAACACACTCCTTCTCGGGATCGGTAATTCTTGTGTTTAAAGCCAACAGCAAGGCGTTCCCAAATGTACTATAAAACAGAAATTGATTTTGATTACCGGAAGCACAATACAAAGCAATTCTATCTATTTTCTATAATTACATTCATAACAGACACAAAAATAACAACAAAAGACAGGTCCACTGGCAAAGTAAAGGTATTTCTCAGATAAAATTAAATTACAAAATTTGCAACATGGAACACAATACAGATTATCCCATGCCCCCCCAAATTCTAAAATGTCCTGAAATCTATCTAAATATTTTCATTGCTTGAGAAATAGCTTTTTTTAAAAATATATACAGAACTGTTAGTTACAAATGTACAAACATTAACATTTCAAACTAGTGACTCAAGCAGAAGTTTCAATATTTTTTGCTTCATATTTTCCCTGACAAAATTTCCTCTCATCCATTTTAGTTTGCCTTTATCCATACTCCTTCTGCCCACTTCTCTTCTACCTTTGCTTTAAATTTATTTAAAGTTTCTTCATTTTTCAATTATTTCTTGCCTATTCATTCTCATTTCCTTGCTTCTATTTTTGTTCTGCTTTCGTTTCTCCTTTTGTGCTGGTGGTGTTTCCTGTGGTATGATTTCTCTGGCTCACTAAACCCTCATTTACCTTCTTGCACGTTCATTTTTCATTGCTTGCCTTTATTCTTTCACTTCTCAGTTTATCTTTTTACCTTTCCATTTCCTTGTCGTTTTCTAGCTGCATGTTACCATGTAAAGAGTGTAAACATGAAGCTTACGAGACTTTGGATTCTCAGTAGTATTTCAGAGCAGATGCACAGACAAACTGCAACTCCCTCAGCTGCAACGCTGCCATTACGGTCTCAGCCAGCCAGCAAGCATCCGAGGGGAGTGTTGCCTAGCAATGGCTGCACACTGGCAATAGCACAACTTGCAGCTTAGGCACCACCCTCATTCTTACCCCTGAAGTACTGCGATTCCAAGCTATAGTGATTACATAAATCTTTTAAAATGTATTAGATACAGATCATTACAATTGTGTTTGGCTTTCTGGAAAATACTCACAAATAGCTATCGATCAACAAGAACAGCGGTTTAAGAAGCAAGGAAATCTGCACTTTTTCCTAATGAGGTAGCACATTTTATAGCAGATATAATATTTCCGATTACAATCTGCTTGATCATTTTGAACCAGATGTGATTTTTTTTTTAATATTTTATTACATTTAAAGAAAACAAACCTTAGAACAGGGCTTGCCAAAACTGCACAGGTTAACAGTAAAGAACAGGATTTTATGGAAGAAAACAACCTTCCAATATTAGCCCATCGTCCAGGACATATACGGAAAAAAAAGGAAATCACCTTTCCAGGTGTACAAAAGCAGAGGTAGAGAGGAAACTGTACAGTACTGAAACAAAGCAGAGACTGAAGAGAAATTAAGACTTTTTCTAAATTAACCTCAGTTTAAGAATCAAGTTAATCTAAATGGAGAAATTCAGTTTCTCACAAATTTCAACTTTCATGCAATAGATAACTTGCTAGCATCAGCTGGTATCAACATCCCTTTGTCCCATCTATGCATTTATACTAGCTACATTCTGATTTTGCTGCTTCTCCCCACCCTTATAGCCAGGTACCTCTAACTTTTTCCCCCCCCTTTCTGAAGACATTTACAACAAAGCAAAGGAATTTACTGCAGGACAAATTAAATAGTATTCAAGGACACACTAGAACAGACCAGATGAGATGATCAGCAAGAGACTTACAGGTCTTATCCAAAAAAAAAAAAAAAAAAAAAAAAAAAAGGGATTCCACCCAACTCTTCCAAAGGGAGGCTTCTCTGTAGCAAAGGGAGCCTAAAGCTCTGTAGTTCAGGTTGGAGGCACAGGAAGGACTTCTCTGTTTTGGTCCCTGCTGTGAGGATGATTTATGCATTTCATCCAAATTTTTAGTGAAAATACATAAGCAGTCCTGGCAGCAAAGATCTGAAGCCAGGATTCATTCCAAGGGAGGTACCAGAAGAGCTGTGTGTTCTCTTGTTTACACACACTCTCCTTTGGACCCCCATCCATCTGGTAGTCTTTCCTACACTGTGGGCAAGCTTCAACGAAGAGTATGGAAGCTTCTCTCATCTTAGTGCATGGTCTAACCATTAAGGCTCTCTTCAGAAATTGAAAGATGTACCAGTAATCCAAAATTCTTTCACGATGAAGGCCTATCATATGAAGCAAGTATCACCACATTCTTTATCAGCTACTGCACAAGTGGAAGTGTCTCCAAGATGCTTTGCTGTGCATTTATCCAAATGCTGCTAGCGTAGGGGGCAGGTGTGCTTTCAGATCTTCATGCTGCATACTTCAGAGCATCTTGGACACACGAACATGCCACTTGTGAACCACTTGTGAACCACTTGTGCTTAGGCATGAAATAGCTGCTGGGATGTCTCCTGTCAATGAATATGATCAAAACTGCAAACTCTTGGACAGATAAAGGCAAGGCTTTGTGGATGACATTACTAGACTTCGATGCCTGAACACCATTCAGACCCGTGACCAAATAATGTGTTGAAAATGTTTCATGTTTGAACAGAGATAAGTAAGTTTCTATAGCTGCTTGACGTGCAACCTGTTTTTTCCTATCACGCAGGCAAAGCAATCAAGAACTGTTTTCTCACTGCAAATGGAGTTCACGAAATTACATTCCCTGTGAACAAACACAGCCAGGAATTTGCAGTCAAAAACCACATTTGGCTAAGCAAAATGAGGTTCACAAAATGAAGACACTCTCTATTAACTTCTACACTTAAACTCAGAAACAGATTTTCTTAAGAGGAATTAAAAAGTCGAGTAACAGTTCCTACTGATGACCAGAGTCCCTGGAGTTTTGAATAATAGCACTGCTCAAGCAATATAATCATGTTAAGCAATCCTACATTTTTCAGACTCAGTGGAAGTAGGAATATTACTTTTAGCACATGGGAGCCACACAGTGCTCAGAACTGTGCAAAGATTTGCTTAACTTGGACTTCAGCAGAAGTAGACAAGGCAGAGGGCAATTTATCATAGTCTCAGTTTGTCAAAGGTTCCCACAGCAAATTAGTCATACATCTAGAAAGCCAGATTTTCTAAATTAGAATCCATTGTCTCAGCTATGAGACCACCACACAGTCAGGTGCAATGTTAATTATAAAAAAATAGACTTACTTATTCCCATTATGCAAATTCAAACCCAGTATGTTGCTTCAGATACGCTTTAATTAACAAACTCTTGCCACATGACGTGAAAACATCTACTCAAAATTTAGCTATGATATGCAAAAACTGCAGAAGTGCACTGTGCCAGATTTTTATCTTCAATTGAAGCTGAACAGTGCACCACTGTTAATCCATTAAGAATATCCTTAACATTGACGCCATTAACAGTAGCCATAATTGTGACATATTCAAAGTCAAGCTCATGTAACATACTCATGTAACAAGCTCATAAGTAACAAGTGTCATAGAGGCCTACATCTGAATCTGCATTAAGTAATCATACCATGGGTGGCGCTGCCTCATCCATCAACTTCAATATAAGATTCTGTGCTTGCTCTCGAACTTGGTCTTTGGCATCTCCCATACGATCTATCAAAGGTAGAAGAACTAAAGGGGGGGGGGGGGGGAAAAAAAAAAAAAAGATGAAACAACCACTGAAAATTTTCCAATACTTAAATCTGTTTCAAAAAATATCCTTAAGATACATCTCATTCAAAAATAAAAACTGGTTTTAAGCTGCTCAAAATATTTTAACAGCTTAAATGTATTTCTGAATATATTACACGACTAAGAATAATGCATCAGGCTGAAAATGAAGAACATAGCATCTCCCAACAGACTAAAAGGCTTCTCATCTTAAGAGCTGTATGAATGACCTCAATTTAATCTTCAAAAAGGACAACAAAAGCTTCTGAATTTCTGGCTTTTCTGAAAAAGAATGCTAAGACCTGAGGAGTGGCAGGCAGGGAGGAGGAAGAACAGGGAAAGGATAGAGGACTGTTTTCAAATTAGCATGATTTTGCTGTTTAATTATTACAATTTAAAATTTTTAAATCTTCCTATTCACAAAGCATATCGTACTGAAGTAAGGCCAAGTTCCCACAGGACTATCCATAAAAGTTACTATTTTAAAACAAATGTCTTTAAACAACATTTAACTGAAATTAAATCATAGCAGATGATTTCATATCCTGAAATCAGAAGTCACTAGGATGAAAATCATTGCAAGACTTGTGAAATATTTGATTTGCTTATTCAGCGATAACATTATAATTACATCTGCTAAATGATATGACATTTAGGAAAGTTATTTGGATGAATGGTTAGATCAGCATTGTGCAAGACATGTCCCAGTTTGAATTTTTTTTTTCATTTTGAGAACACAGGAAAAAAAGCTTATTCAGAGCTGAAGAAGTGAATTTTGGGAATACTCAACTGACCCCTCCTAAATTTCCAATTACTTATACACTCATTGAATACTTTTTTCTCTCCAACAATATTTGTATGACTATTTTAAGCACTGTTAAACCCTATTCCCCCTGTACCTAAGTTACAGGTGACACCTGTTACAATGGCCTGAATATTGGGCATTTTAAGGCAATTCTTGCTCTACAAAGAAGGAAACAAAACAAATACTGAGAAGCTGCTCCAGTGAAGGGAATCATGGTGAATACCAAGCCTGCTGGCACATGGTTCTTTTAATTAGAGTATGCTGAGTCAGTTCATGGAGCTGTAGATACCAGGGCTCTGCTGAAACCACTAAAGCAAGCAGAGAACAGCTACTAGGCAGACTGAACAGAGATGAGATCACCAAGTTAAACTAAGCTATGATGCAGTCCGCAGATTTCGGTGCTTGTAGCTGCTAAACATGCCAACCTTTGTCATTCACGGAGCTCTTCGAGGGGCTACCAGCTGCTGGAGCTGTTAGAGCGTCCAAAAGTCTACAGGCTAGATTTTTTTCTAAACCTGAAGTTTCTGTAAGACCCCATATATGGTATAATATATTCTGTTTGCATATAAAAAAAGAAGTTAGGCTGTTGCATGATGCCAGCCACCAGTTAGTTTTCAGTTTGGTAGTCCATCTTTTCCGTCAGAATAAACTTCAACAGGAAATTATTTTAAGTTGGTAGCATATCTATGAAGTTTCAGAATGTTCAACTAGAAGCTGAAGGAGAACTCTAAACATATTTCAGATTGAACTCCTAAGGCCTTCATCACTTTCTCCCCTCAATGTCATTAATGTCTAGGGAGAGCTATTCATATTATTACTTTTTCTGCATTAGTGAAAAATAGCTGAATTGTGTTAGCTATCCTTTCTATGAATAAAGTTAGTGGGAAGCATGTCTCCCTACTTAAAAATTTGCACATTTTAAAGACACTCAGGTCCATCTCAGTAACCTGTTTTGCTGGTCCCTCTCTTCTCTCTACTCTACGCCTTCTTGTCCAACCTGCACTTAGTGCCTCCTGGCCTCTCCTTGCTCCACCCTGGTCCAATCCAGCCAAGATCACAGAACACAAAATCTTCTGGTTCAGGTAAGAAACTGCACCTCAGCCCAAAGCTGCAATTACAGCGGAGCTTCAGGGGCTGCAGCACAACACCAGCTTTTGCTCTAAGTCAGGGTAAGCCAGCATTACCACTAAAAGCAGCAGCTTTGCCTACTCACTAACCCAACCACTGTTTCCCACCTCCCTTACTCCAGCCCATCCCTTGTGCCAGCTTTTATCTGGCAACTCGATGAAGCAAGGACATACTCAGACATTCAATGAAGATGATACATACAAGTCTATCAACAGCAAAAGTTAAGAGATATGTAAACAATTCAACAGGAGCAGACACTGGAGATTTGGGCATACTAACAAGTATCTACTGGGCATCGTGTACTGAGATTTTATAAAAGAATTATAACCTGGCCAGCTTTAAGCAGATATCTATCCCCATCAGGGATAGCAAAAGTCATACCTGCAATACAAGTGCACCCTCTGACAAAATTAAAGTCTCTACTTCAAAAGATTAGAGTGTTATTAGCTCCCCCAGGATGGATAACCAGAAAATAAACCACTAAGAAGAATGCCTTTCCCCCACACACACCTTTTTTCCCCAAATACAACTGAACTATCATTTTGGCTGATACTTTTTATTTAAATTTTGTATGCTTTCTCATCCCCATTAATGTCCTTCATTATGCTGCAATGCAAATGTATGCATTTGGTCGTTTTTGGCATCTGTGTGCAACAATCTCAAATAGATGTTGTTTAAGTTAAAGAGGGGTGAGGAAGAAGAAATAGGACCACACCTGGAGGTAGTATTCAAAGCGATAGTATCCTGTCAAGTCACACAGTGAAGTATATAGCCTTTTGCCATGTTCACTATGGACTCATGCATTCCTACCGTTTTATATTAATCTTAACCAGTTTACTTCACTGTCACCTAGTTTCTTTAATTATTTCAAAGAGATTTTGGAAAACATAATAACGCATGACAACATTTTTTTCTTCATTTATCTCTGCTGATGTGCAGAAAAGAAATTACATGACATATAAGAGGCTCTGATTCTCTCTGCATAGCCAAGAAGTACTATACCCCATTGGTATTTGCCTTTTCACTATATTTTAGTTTATTGTAAAGTTTCCTAGTGCTGCCAGCCATTCCAGAGCTTTTCCCATTACGATTGCTATATTGCTACAGAAAAGTTTTATATTTTAATTAAACAAACTTAAATTTTTTAGTAAACACATTTTATAGCACACAAATTAATTCCACCTGATCCACTTCCAACTGAGCTGCTATTTACATCTTTTCCTTTATAACTGCATAGACAGTTTTCCTTATATTATATCCCTGACACAGCTTACTATCCAATTGGTTTCTTTTTCATCGTTTGTCTTCCTGTTCTTGGCTCGGTAAGCCTAAAAATTTTTCTTTTATACAAATTCACATAACGACTTTATCACTAGTAGTTGAATAGCATATGCCATAGTTAAGGACAAAAATAGTCTGGAGAGTTAGAGTACAGCCTTGAGACATAAATATTTATTTTCTCTACAGGGACAGAAGATGATAAACATGTAAATCGGAGAAGTCAGTGCCTAGAAAGGTACCCAATTTCTTTTAAAAAAAATCCTGAGCACTTATCTCTATGATGCCCTGCAGCAGTGAATGCCATAGGTAGCACAAACAATTTCCTTTTGTTAAACTTTAACAGGAGTTCCTTCTGTTATGAGACAAAAATGGAGCTTTTAAGTTTGTATTATTGCTCACAGCTCCCCCCTTATTCCAGCTCTCTAGAACACTTCTACATACCCTTTGTTAATGTCCATTTTATGTATACCCTCTCATGCTTACCCATTTCTATGGATCAGCTTTAGGTAGTCCATGTCTGCTCCACCTGGAGCTGCAATAGCAAAGGCTTACAAAACAACTACAAACGTTAAGTAAATAAGAATATTTCCCAAGAAACCAACATCAGTGTCAGCAAAAATTCTTTTACTAAAAAGCCCAACTCCACATCTTGGACTTGAAAGGAAAAGGCTTCTGGCACAGAAACAGAGGTTAAACCTAGGCAGCAATGTCTTTCTAGTTTTTTCGGAAACCTTGCCAGTTCAGGCACCAGCACTAAATTGCTGCCAATATTAGAAAGAAAGGAGAGGAAATAGCTGCCTCAGCAATTAGAGTAGTTGCTGTTGTTATGGGTAAGATGCACAGGAGAGAAAGGAATCTCACAGAGGCTCCTACATGGCCAGCAATCGGGCCAGTCTGGCAGACTAACACTGGCAAAGACGACTTTTAAACAAAGGCCCATCAACAGGCTTTCAGAGGTGAGGGAGCCAGAAGGGCCTCCCTGCTCCTCTTCTAATACTCCTCTTCCCTTCTTAAGAAAAAGTCTGGTCCTGAATATCTAAGTTCAATCAATAGCTATCTCAGACACATAAACATGCCTCTCTGGGTCTTTCCAGCAGGCAACTAAGGCAAGCATTAAATGGATTAATGAGGTATATCGTTCATCATTAATAGCGGAGAGGAAAAGAAATTTGCATTTCTTTTATGATATATTCATGGACCTATCAGGCTCTCAGTCTCAGGTTACATGAGAAGACAGTCCAAGGATTTTAAAGAGGTGGGTATACTAGACCATCAAGAAAACTGGAAGGTAGAAAACACATGTCCATGTCATCTTCTGACAATTTTAGCTCTAGACTAAGCTTTTACAGCACTATATACTCATTAGAACCAAACAGAAACCAAAATTAGAATTTCTCTACCTTTGTTTGATGACACTACATTTCCAGGTATCATAGAGCAATCAGGCCTCTTCAGTGTAGCATCCACAAACAGTAAGCAGAAGATACTTTAATTCAGAGCTTAGCAGTCTAGCATGAATCACTTCAGGTGAAAGTCATACTCACTACTAATAAATCCCTATGCTTGCCAGCCAGAACGTAAAGAGCTTTAAAAGACCCTATAGAAAAAGATATCTTTTCTTTTTCATTACAGCATTAAAGAATTATCACCAAGACAACACAAGTTGGAGCTTAAATAAGCTATGAATATCGATCAGCTTAAATCAGTCCAATCACTAATTGATCATTAACTATAGAGAGAACGAAACTGAAGGACTTTCAGGGAGGTTGCAGAAAGTTTTTTTTGTTATTGTTGCTGTTAAATTTGAAATATAAAAGCAATTCAAAATGTCTATTCTTGAAGAAAAAACAAAGAATTGAGTCTTCTTTCAAAAACCTTTACTTTCTTGAAAATATAAAACATTCAACACATTTTTAAAAACAAAACCCTACAATATATATCTAACACAGCTTTTCCTGAGGTCAATAAGCAGCAAAGTGAATAATCAATGCCACACAAAACCTGACTTGCATGTAGATGCTACAAAGTATCTTTGAGACAGACTTTTCTCACATAAATAGAAAGGCTTGCTTTATACCTCCTGAGCAACTTCATTTAATTTCAAAGTTTTGTCTAACTTTCGAGGGTGGCCCTGCTCTAAGCAGAGACATGGGCCACAGGACCTCCAAAGGTACATTCCAACCTAAATTAATGCATGATTTTATGTTTAGGTGTTCTATAAGCTTTTGTAATCTCAGATTCTAGAGTAGATCATGCCATTAGCCTCAATATGTAAATAAAATTAAAAGTCAGCTATTCTATAAAAGTCAAATATTTTTCTACATGTTATATATCCATGGTAGCTCATGTTAAAACAGCTCTTGGTTTTCAGGCTGCAGAGAAAAATATTTTTCCATACATGATTAAAACCCACAAATTTAAGAGTCACATCTTGATTAAATTTCACTTTCAAGCCTTCTCCAAAAAATTTCACCACAGCTATCTAACAGAAAAAAAACAAGTGAAAATTAAGAAACTAGATGACACTGACCTAAGCAGTCTTTCTCAAACTGGAAGATTTTTAAATTATTGCACCAAATACTTTTAATCCAATCTCACAAACTAAAAATCATTGCCCATTGCAAGGACTTACAACTACTTTTTTTTTAAAAAAGCGACACACTTCCATGCCTAATTATGGCAATATTTTTTTTTTAAATGTTTAAATTATTATGAAGACTCTAATTGAAAATAGTTTATCACTTCTAGAAATTACCTGAAAAGAACTTAAAGTACTTTAGAAGGGTTTCACATCTTAGTATACAGCACTATAACAGTTTTCCAAAATTATTTTTGCCCACTGGTTTCTTTTTACCATAAACATTAGCATGAAGACTTTGAAACTGCTATAATAAATGTATATGTGTACATATATATATATACACACACACGTGCATACATACATGCTATACATAAGTGTCAAATACAGTTTTCTTTTAATTTGCAGATAACTAAAAATACATCTTATGACATCTTGCAAAGTTGTATATGAAAATGAACAGCAATGCAATATCATAGACTAGAAGAATAGCTCAATATATGCAGACAAGATATATCCTGGTAAACTACTTCATTAAGACTGAAACAGAATCTATACTCCTTTATTGTACTGTATTGTATCTTTTCCTATCCTTTTGACAAAATCCCATTTAATTGCAACATTATTACCTTTTTCTAAAACCACTATTCAATGAAGTGCACAATCTAGGCATAAAGGTTCAGAAATGGCTTGTTGTATTGAATGCTACAATTTTCTCAGGAAAAGCCATCTAAAAATTGGTTGTGTACCCTAAAAACAAAACTCTCTGAAGTACTGGTCACTTTTGTTCATCACAGACTTAATTCTGATGGTAGAAACTGATGATATTAGAAACCCATGCATTCATGAAGTATTGAAAATACTGCAGAAGAGTTTAAAAATAAGTTTTGTTTTATTTAAAACAGTGAATACTTGGAATTTGTCATCACAGAACATGAGAAGGTAGCTAGCGTCAGTAGGTTCAAAAAGGGATTAGACAACAGGCATGGACATGCTCTCCAACATCTATAATCCAATGAGTGTGGGTGGCGAAGGACCACAGATGGGAGCCAGGCCCAGCTCATATTGCCACTGTCAGGGGTTCAACATTTGGCCACAAGGACCACTGGCCTGAGTCCAGGGGGCATTTCCTACAGTCAAAGGACTTTAATCAATCTTGTTTATGAACCATAGAGGACTGAAAAACATCAGTAAATAACTAACATTTTCTTCACTGACTGGACTTACAAGGAGGGGTTAGGAACTGATATAGGGGAAGAGAACAAGATAACATTCACTCCTTTTAGAAAATGAAGCTAGAGGAAAAAGTAACAGATTTTTTCTCCAAAGCTCTATCATCCTGTCACATTTGCACATAATCCTAGCACTCAGTTTTTCTTCTTGCATATAATATTTTAATGATTGATGCCATCACCTGAGAAAACAGAACAGGACAGTAAATATGCACTCTTACATAAGCCATTTTAATCTTCTGTTTTAGCCACAGAACAAGCAGGAAATATTAAATACTACAAGATGTAACACTGTATCAAGTACTCCTTAATCTGCTCTGATTTTCCAGAACCTAGTCCTCTAGGCTTATGAACTAACATGTATCCAGACATATATTGCTTGTAAAGTATTTTCAAGCATCTTCACTGGAAATAATAATAATAATCTGTGTCTCCAAATCTCCCAACACTGATGTCAGCAGCAGAAAGCATGCAAGGTGGTTAACCAGAAAAGGATAACACTTTGGAAGAAAGTTACTGTAACATTAGATTGTTGCCTGGGAAACTGAATTAACTCTCTTATCAGGCAGCGTACTTCAATACAAAGATCACTAATGCACTCTTCAGAGCATTGGAAAACATCTGTTTTGAAGCTACTGTATTGACTTCACCCAAATCTGATTTATAGCCTGCACGTAGACTGTAAAGACAGGCAGAATAAGAAAGCAAGCATGTGTTTTATTTCTTAGCAAAAAGCCTGCTATTTTTGTGGTTGTGAAGCCACATCAGCTATTTTTCCTCTGCACTTGAAAGAAATCTGTCCCCATGATAACTGAACAGGAAATTAAACAGGGAAAAAAACAATGTTTTGACATGTTATGGTTGGGTAATATGCTATAATTCCATTATTTCCCCCATTCACAATCATGAATAAAAACATCTCAGGGTTGCCAAAAATTAAGGCTGTTTTGCAAGACAAAAACACATTTAAATTTCCGTATCTTTTATGACAGAAAATACTGCTATAAAACCAAAACTTTACATAGCAAGTCCTTTACACATACATCTTCCGCTGATATATTCATGCTGCAATCCTGTTCTTCAGTGAGAATGCAATGACTGCTGCAGTAAACAAATTAGAAATTAAGTATATTTTGAGTATTTCAAAATAATAGTTAAATTCTGTGGAAAAGTTCTATTATGTTTGCTTTCCAAAAATAATATATCCATATTTATTAGACCAAACCAGAAGAAAATAAAAGCCTACCACATAAAATACTAATAAGATTTCCTGGGTGGCTATATGAATCAATCTTGTCACCTAATTGAAGAATATTTGCTTTCAAATTTCCCAACATTTTCAGGCTTGGTACCATGACCTTTATTTTCTCTTCATGTAACAAATATGAATTGTGAATCTGCGATATGTGATTACCCACCGCATTAACTATGCTCACATCAAACAGTGCCCTAATCAGACGCTAACCAAGATATAAAAACACTAAGATGATAGTTTGCATAAATAGTTGACTCTTTCCCATTATTTGTCTATGGAAACTTTGTGTGAAAGCAGTCTCAGGAAAGCAAAAAAACTCTTAAGAGGATTTCTTCCTACTTCTAAGCAATTTCTGTCACTGAGATGTAACAGAGAGCAGACGTATGAAATAAAAGTAGTTTCTTCTAGCACCTGTCAAAAAACCTCAGTAAACATACGGTAAACTGTAACATAATAGAAGAGGGACAATACAGCTTTCATAAAAGGACATAATACCTCACAAACTTCTAAGAGCCCTCTGCAAGAACAGCTGTGCACACGGACAGAGCTAACTCAGTTGACAGAATGCAGATGGAATTTCAAATAGTTCTCAAAAGGGGTCTGACTGGAATTAAGGTATCATAATGATAAATGCAGAATAACGCATGGGACAGGCAGCGAGAGACATCACTCTGGATGACAGATCTAAACCCATCACCATTACCCAGGAAAGAGCTTAGGATGTGACAGTAGATATATTCATGAATATATTAGATCAATTTTCAGCAGCAGCATAACAAGCAAATACATTATTAGTAATTACTACAAAAAATAAATGACATAATGAAAACAAACATCATTATGCCACATATGCTGCATCTAAGCAGCAATGGTTCCCTCATCTCAAAAACACCACAACAGAATGGTATTGAAAAGGGTAATACGAGCATTAAAAAATATGGAACAACTTCTGTACAAGAAACAATTAGGTCAGGACTCTTATTGCAGGCGGAATGATGGCAGAGGAGAAGCATAAAAAGACATGTAAAATCATGACCGGCAGTGGAGATAAGAAATGACGGCTCACCTCTTTAATACAAGTTCTGGCAAGCATTAATTTAAGTTATCAGGCAGTCAATCCAAAAGAAAATTTTTTTTTCAGATCACATGCAATCAAGCATTACTACAGAATGCTGTGGAGGCCAAAGGTCTATGAGGGTTCAAAAAGCAGCTAGATAATCTTTAGTGGCTAACCTGCTGCCCTTTCTTTCCACAAGCTTATCTCTGTCTCCGCAGACCCTAAACTGCAAGATTGCTGACAACTAGGAGGTCATACTGAAGACTTTATCACTGTATGTTTGTTCTGTCCCTACTTTCTTCTTTAGGCATCTGCAAATGGGTCATTGCAGACAATGGTCTTTGGTCTGACTTACTAGAGCCATTCTTGGATTATGTTAGAGCCTAAACTGGCAGAGTCAAGAGAATATAATTTGCTTACACAGACTTTCATAGCTTGACGGAGGATTTCAAAGTTGCTTGAGATGGCTGGGATTGGGTTTTTTCCCCCATATTAAAGATTCCTAGCGAGCAAAATGGATTCACTAAAGATAGAAAAAAAAAAAAAAAGCCACAAAGACAAAAGCATTGTCCCCCACACAAAGATTTTGTATAACAGCTCAGATGCACAGTGACAGTCATCAGATGTATCAGCTATCTGGCCAGACCGAATATGGAGTACAATAGAGTAATGATATTACACAGGTTGGGATGCAATAAGAAACTACTGGATAATGTCCATGTCTTCTTCCCTCTACATCAAAAGCCAAAGAAGTGATTTCACACAAGATAAACAGTAAATGAGTCTTGCTCACTTATAATCACTGCAATGTGTACAGTATGAACACATTTTAAAAAATCTTGCAGAATTGCAATTTTTTGGGGGGTGTAGGGGGGGTTCAAGGGGGAGAGGGTGGAGTTGGCTTGGTTTTTGGCTTACCATGGCCTTCTTATGGCATCATTCTTACGGATACACAGGGCATACCTCCCATTTAAAATTAAGACCTATTGTTTTGACAAATATACTCTCTATATAAAATATTTTAACTGACACAACCTGTACATAGATAGCATACAAGGTCAAAGTCAATAAAATACATAAATGATGAGCTGAAAAAGGGTAGGAAAGCTTATGGATTTATAAGCGTCTATTTAAGAAATATGCCATGAGGAAACTGGCAACCATTAACAAGCTGGGACAGAATACTGCCTTAAATTCCAAGGAATTTTATTAAAACAGAAAGGAATCATGCTTTGAGCAATGGCCTGATTTGCCTAACAATTTAAGTAACAACTAGATCTGACAACTTTCAGAACAACTTTTGAGACTGACTTACAACAACGAAAGCACATCATACCAACATGATTTGGAAACTGTTGGTTCTATAAGCTTCATTCAGGGAATTAGTTTTCTTGCTCACCAGTCTGCTTTTCCTTACTCTCATGAATCTCCAAATACTTACAAAAACTTTATTGTACATGTCTGAAAGTGTATTACTGCTTCACCATCAAAAATTAAAAAATGATCTAGAGTCTTCCTGTAAAGTTTGGTGAGATAGCTACCAACTGAATGGAACACACATTATAAATCACTCTTTAAAAAGTCATCTAAAATAAGGAAAATAATTATTTTCTGCCTTCACTGGTACTGACCTTTCTACATCTGTTATGCTTACACAGGTTGCCCGTGCACAATGGTGACTTGCACATTTAGTGTAACACACTCTACAGGTCTTAATTTTAGAGATGCTCAGAAGACTAATTCCAGTTGAAGGCAGTACTATTCCTCAGCTTTTTTAAAAGTTATTTCCAAAATATACAGCTTCATATGTCCATGGATGCAACATATGTTTGACAGTCATCCAATGCCAGTACTCATTTGGGGTTTTTTTTTGTTTGTTTTCATTTTAGCAAAAGTACTACTGAGAATTAAAATTATAATCTGTAATTTGCTCATAACCTCAAAGTACTCAAATACTGGGACAAAATATTTGGTGCTGTCATTGGAAGTATTTAAGTAGGAACCAAAATAGTTCATACTTAATAATACAGAAATAGAAGAAATGAAGAAGGATTTCCAAATGTTAATAAAGTTATTGTAGTTTTAAGTTCTACCCGGCACTAGGACATAAACAGGGCTAGGCTTCAGGAATTTACTCCAATTTTGTTTATAATTACAAATGGAAACAATATAGAAATTAATATTTCACATAGCACAATATGCCCCCAGACTACCAACACTACTCCTGTACAATACCAACTAGTCAAACAAAAATCCTCTGCAACAGAACAGATTTAAATTTTGTAACACTGTGCTGCAGTAGAAAGAATATTATACAGCCTCCTGAAATATGCTTTAATTTAACTGAGCTGGTAACTTGCCACAAACTATATATTTCTAAATTTTCAAATTGTTGCTGATTTCTTGACTTTTAAACACAAAAGTAGAAACTTAAAGAATGAGAAGCTTTTGACAGACAATTTAAGATAGCCAGGAATGTGGGAACAAAGAATTCGCAAGATAATTCACACAAATTTTGGAAAAGGACACTAAACTAGAAACTTCTGGTAAAAACAGACAGTAAAAAAACAGTAATGTTAATGCTGCAGTATCACAATCTCTTTTCAAGGACAGCAACCAAGCAACCGAATTGAACAGATTAGTTTGCTCATACTTTTGAGAACAACTGTTTTATACTCAGGCACATGTAGATCCATTAATTTGAAATTCATTCAAGTAAACATTTCATACTAATAGGTTTTTTTTTTTTTTTTTTTTTTTGCCCCTCAAAAGTTTAGACTACTGAAAGCTAGAATCCAGTTATCTAGCAGGAAGTGGACAGCAGGGTCCTCTCTGAGGACACAGACTCCAGCAAACATAAGGCTCTAACTAAGATGATCTACAAATAAAACCTCCAATCTTTAATACAAGTTAAAGGTAACACTCTTATGTTCTAATGCCATTATCAGATAAGACTGTCTTGGGGTATAGTAAGCAAATGTATAGCATGAAACTAGTTACAGAAAAGACATTCTTGGAATTTTTAAAAATCACAACAGCCATCTACGGATGAACATGACCAACAAATATTTACAAGTTATTGTAAGAATTATTCAAATTCCAATGATAGCAATAAGATCCCTAAATTCTGCCGATACATTTACGTCCTCGGACATTGTTTTAAACTATATTTAGATCAGGTGGTTTTCAACATGTTTCACCTATCATTGCTTCAATAAATGCAAAAAAGTAAGTCTTCTACCTTTTGGTTTTAAGAGGAAAAAAAAAGGTTATATTTTACTTACCAGTTCCTATATAGGATTTAAAGCGTCCTGATAGTCTGTTGACAAAGGCACCTAAAACATCTAATCCCAGCAATGCCACCTGTTGAAACAAAAGCATTAGATATACAAAACATACCACTGAAGAATCCTTATTTTAAAAGAAATTATGGACATACATGCAAACATGCTGAAATACTGCATCAGTCTAAAGATACTGAAAGTTCTAATCAGAGAGCTGATAATTCCTAAAAGCTTTGATTAAAACAAAGTTTTCAGGATGTCTAGAATAGATCAGTAATATTTTCATATACCAGTGCCATTCAGATTTTTCAGTACTTATTTAGCACGGAAAGAAAACAAGTGCTAGAAATTCAATGTTTTAACGTATTTCCAACTACAAACGATAAAAATTCAGATAAATAATAAGAGGATTAAGGAGCTGGAAAAATCTCTTAATTTTTGTCTGGACTGTATATTATAACTGAGTTCTATTCTCCATTTTCTTTAAAAGATGACCCCCAGGAGTCCAGCTCGGGAGTAGCTGGAAATCAAAACTCCTTTGGAACAAGTACCATGCACCAAAACAGCCATACTGTTTTAGCCTTGTCTCCTCCACCAGGCTCCCAAGCTGCTGTACGGAAACATGCCCAAATTGAAAAGAAGCAAAGCTTAAAACACAAAGCAAACAAATCAACACCCTAAATAGAAATCCTAAATTAATTTCAAAGTAAAATTTGCATTGAATAGCTTTAAGCGGGAATACAGGCTGGAAAGACATGGTTCAAAACAGTTTCCCAGATGCTAAGAGCTTACTTGAATCTGGCAACTTATTTTCCCAACTCCCAAAAGAGAACAACTAAGAAAAGCTAATGCTGCCAACTCCCCTAGCAGTTCAGACCAAACCATTCATCTACCTGCTTCTTAAGCTAGGGAAGTTTTATTTTCCTTCATTTGCTGTTGTTCAAAATACAGCTGTGGTTGTGAGAAGGATCTCACCTTTGAACAGAAAACTGGTGAGAGGAGAGTATCTACTAATTCAGAAACAGAAAAATACTATCAGAACTTATCAGTTCAACCAAATAACATCAGGAGGCTGATTTTTTTTTCCTCTTAAGTATCCTGCACACTGTACCACGACTTCATTCTCAGTTTCCTAAGATAGGTTTTTTAAACATCAGAACATTGTCACATCTTGTAGTTGACTGAATTCATTGCCTATGAAGACACAAATGACAACTGAGGCACCTCCTGAAGCTTGGGCATTCATAAGGGGTTTTCCTCCAAATTAACTCTCTATGCTCTACTAAGATGCATACCCACACCGCATTTTTTCCCACAAAGACATGAGCAGAATCACTCCCCTCTATTAGTTGTCTATTTTCACAAAACTTGTAACCACATTTGCTTCAAGAACTGTCTTAAGACCCTTATCTGTCAAATTGGTCCATGTTAGCCAACCAGTCAAAAACAATTTGAAGAGATATTAACATGAATACACAGAGCCCACACAGAGAGGATCACATAAGCTTTGTTTTCACAAGAAACCAGGCCAATAAGCCCCCCATAGAATGCCATTCTGAAGCAAACACGTAATTCTGAAGCAAGCATATAATTAAACAAGTATTAAGTAATTCAGTACTGGGAGGGCAGACCTCCCTGTAAGCAGGAGGTATCAAATTCAGTATCAGTCACTTGCAAATTTACTCCATTTTATCACTGAGAGGAGCAAAAACAAGCAAAGAGTATCACTGGCTTAAACTAATATGTTGCCAACAAATGACTGCATGTAAGAGTTAGAAGGACAAGAAAACAGAAGATTATAATTTATAGCTTAGACAAAAAATACATATATAAAACAGCCTTTATGGTAATATCAAGACTTCCCAAAAGTTCTTTTCATTGGTGCTCTTTCCCAGATTCTCAAATTATACAAGACTTGAGACAAAATCTCAATCTAAAGAAGGATACCTGAGACAAATTAACAGGAAACTTATTCTGGGTATATATTCTGTTTTCTTATGGATCTGTTTCTGACTACAAGCTCCACCTTAGACTTCTCTTCCAGCAACAACTTCAAAGGTACCTTTCTAGTGCGAGTACTCTGGTGTCTATTAGTGCACAAACTGCAGCCTTTCCTTCTGTAAGGGTGCTTTGGGACTCACTCTTCTCCACAAATTCAGTTGTTTCTGTAAATCATCTTTAAGACTTCTACTCTTCTGAACAGCAGCAGTTCAGAGATTTAAAGCATGGGAAGTATATACGGCTGCATTTCATAACAGGTATGCTTTTAACTGATACCAAAAAAAAGTTTGTAATAAGATGGAGAGTATTTTTTAATGAATTCCTCCAAGCATAGCCTCTAGGGTTTTTTAGTCTGACCTGGGTAAAAACAATAACAATATGGAAGATTTGAACCTTTGCATACTTAAGGGTCAGAGGCTTGGTAAATACCCAGGAATCGGCTATTTATCCTACTGTGACTGTTACTGCCAACATAGATTCTGATCACCTGAATTTCATTTGCGTAAGAAAATTTTATTTTGATCAAGAGCACCCACTGAGATACTGCCTGCACACTCCATGTTTTTGTATCCCTGTGAATGGATAAAGTCCAGTCACTTACAATGCAAGAATCACATTTATCTTGATTAATCACTCAAGCAGTTGTCAATATGGCACTGGCTCTTTGTAACTAAAAGTCCATCAATTATTTGCTTAAGGAACACAGTAACGGTTCTATTTCAATAATTACCATGCAAAAGTCACCTTGGTAAATACTAAATATCCTGATGAGTAATTTTGTCTTATGATGTCCTTACTGTAGGAAAATATATTGTTTAGATTGCATAAGATTAAATAACGCTTTGGAAAGTTACCTTGTTTAGTCAGGATGACACATGAGACTAACCCTGGCTTTTAGAAATGCAAAACTAACACAGACTGTGCTGAGAAATCCTCTTTAACAGCTACTAAACATGCAGTGTTTACAGATAAGAGGTAAGGGAACTTAAGGTTCTAAGGTTAGTAAGGGCTGAGGTTACTAAGGGCTGAAAGGAGCAACCCTCTATAACACGAGTTATCCCTTTAGGTCATAGAGTTCTCTATGATGGGCAGAGGCTTGCAACTTTGAAAAGAAAAAGGTATAAGCCCTTATGGTACTTGTATATTGAGAAAATATAACGTGACCTCAGGTTGGAAATAATGGAAAGGTGCTGTTGCTACAAAGCTGGCTCCCATTCCACAATTCAAAAGAAAAGTCAGCTGAATTTTGCTGAAGCATACTACCACAGAAAACACGAAATAAACTACCATCAATAGTTGCTGTAAGTCAGTCTTGGCACTCCTCTGTTTGGTACACAATGTTCTAAATTTCAGCATCTTCTGGCAGGTATCCATTCAGTATCTGAGCAGTCCTATAAGGAGCCCTTACACAGCACAACAGTCCTGAGTGGCTACAGTGAGCAAAGATTATCAATTAATACTGGATCATAAGTGCAGCATTCAAGAAAAGCACAGCGTCGAGGCAGAACTGATCCACAAGATAAAAAGTTCCAAGCTCTCGGACACTATGTGGAAAAAAGTGCCAAAAGGGGCTCTCTGCTATGAGCAGAGAAGCCTCTCACCAGTACTGTGGCTCTTCCCACTGGCTTAAATAGGGTGTTATTTCTTCGGGGATAAAAATCATTGGACCTATGTCTTACTTTGTATACATTAAGCCTTTTGCCTGGTGCCTAGAAAGAGACTAGTAAGTTGCTACAGAACATACGTTTCAAGAATTGGAAGCACAAGCAGTGGTGGGTTTGTATGTTAAGATTGATTCAACAGCTCACTATTGCTTGAGGCATTTAACTACCACCTTTGAGGTTCATAGCAGAAAAGAAATTTAAGCCTACTTGAATTGGAGTTGGTCAGTTGTGGGTGTCCTTGGATTTGATCATAGGATCTGAACTGTATCCTGTTTTTTGGTGGTTGGTTGGTTTTTTTACCGTGAGGGAGAGAAGTTCAAAAGGAACTTCCATCAAGTTCCTTTGCTGGAAAGATTTACTTTATATTGTAAAATTATTGAGCAATTGGGCTTCCTGTCACCATAGTGATGATTCTGGTTATCAGTAACTCTTCTGCTCACTTTAAGTTTCTTACTCCTTGCCCACTTTATTCACCTCTCTGAATACATTCCTATTCTCCTATTTTGCAGGATACTCGACAGCTTTTTCCTCTCCTTATTGTTTCCACTCCAATTTTCTCCAGATCAACAATTTCTGAGACCTACCCTCTTGACTCATTCCATGCACTCTCATAACCCAAAACACGGCCCAGATACCAAACACTGCGCCTGGTTCTCTGGGCAGAACAAAGCTTCCATTTCCCTGAGCTGTTTCTCCCTCCCAGGCTCTTCTCCAGTCCCAGCCAGGTTATCTTCAGACTCTGCTCTCCCTTGCACAAGAAAGTGCATTGCTGCAACCTTTCCATTCTGTGTCAGTCAGGCAGCCACCTCTGCTGACAGTAACCAAAACTGCAATCCCAGCTGCTGAAGCTATCAAATGTATCATCTATACTTTAGATATTCCAGCTGACAAGAAAGCATTATTTCCATTCTCTGGCTTATTTCATCTTCAAGGGTACACATGGCACTCACTTTCAAAGAGGTGTACAATACGTTTTCCTATGTATCATATCTCTCCACATTGCAAGGACAGAGAGGGCCTATCGGTAATCTACCAGAAAGTCTTCATGCGCAACAATTTGCCTGAGCAGTCAGTAGAGGGAAGCAACAGGGCAACACGTAAATGACAACTGACATTTCACTGCATATTCCTCTTTGGTACTGAAACATACAGGTTAAAAAAGGGTGGAGAAAGGAAAAGGTAATGCTGCAGTTCTTCAGCAAATGCAGAGCCTCCTCTATCTAACAATTAGTTTACTGACTTTAAAGCAATGTTTTGCAACTACAATTTGGACTAAAAACTAAGAACCCCAAAGGCTGGAGCCAAAAGAGTCAACTTTTTGCTACTGATAAAACTACACATCAACTGCGGCCATCACTGTCTGGAAAGGAGTACAGACTACCAAACTTCCTGAGTTATGATAATCTTCTTAATCTTTCTATGATGACTGACCACAAATCATTTCAGCATTGCAGTTTAAGAAACCACACTAGCAGACAATGCTTGAATGAATCACCCATATTTATCCAGAGACTTATGAGCAAACTTCGCTGCTGAAAAGGCCTGGTTTCTTCAGAGCTCCTTCTCCACAGGCATAGATCTGGGAAGTCCTTGTCATTTTGACCTCTCCTGAATAGCAGTCAAAACAAGTAAGTCTAGTGCTGTTAAAAATTTTAAAGCTTACATGAACTCTACTTTCCCACCCTTTCCCATGATGAGAACTGTAACAAAAATTTTCCCCTCATTAATCAAAAAAATTTACCCAATCAAAACCTTGAAGACCAGGTGTTAATATAACACTCTCAAACATTTACCACTTTTTACTCTTTCAAAATCTCTTCAATTTGACTTGAATTCAGACAAGAGCATTATCTCAGAATTGTTTTGCATTCTGTGGACAATATAATGATCGTACTCCCAAATTAACTCTTCGGAAGTGCAGTGGACTACTTCCATGCTGATCTACTATGGGAATAGCTAGTTTGCTTCATATGAAGACATATGAAAAACAGGCTAAATAACAGCTCAGATCTATATCCAAACACAAATTCCACTGTTTTTGAATAAAGAATAGTCTCTAAATTTACTTCAGATAAACTGATAGAAAAGCTTTCCAAGAATACTCAAGAGGAGCTGCATGCAGGGGGTGGGGGGGTGCTAGGGTGGTAATAATAATAAAAAAAAAACTAAAAAAAATTAAAAAGAGGTTTTCAACCACAAAATGAGGACATGTCAAATGTTTTTTTCTTTGACCATTACCATAAATTTTCATACCCATTGTTCCAGGGACAGCGAAGACAAAACACAAGGATATGATACAGTAACACCTGACATCTTAAGCTTTTTCTTTTTGAGATTGTCTGGCTTAAATGCTATTTGCTGCAGGGCAAAAAATTTAAAGAATAAGCCTCTTGAAAAACAGGACTCAGTAGGAAGACAATGATATTTATAGTGTTTCTCTTGGGAATACTAAATTTAAAAAAAAAAAAAACAAAAGTGATTTTTGTCTTACCATAACACTTCATTTTAGAACTTTGTATTTCCAGAAGAATGTAATTCTTGTCATGCCCATGCTCTCTTATTTTCTCTCGCATATCCTCTCATCCACATTGTGGCTATTCAGTGACTCCCACTTTCTCTTGGTTATTCCTACCCCTGCACCAGCTCCTCTACTGCAAGGGGACAAGCGTTTATGCAGCTGAATCGTAACCCAGTTTAGGAAAACAATCCAACAAACAAACAAGCCACTGAATTTTCCCCACCAGATCACTTCCCTGAGCCTGTTTCCCGTGCAGCCTCACATCCCTGCTGGAGCAATGACGAGATGATGCACTATCAGAATTCAGCAGCCAGGGAAAGAAACTGCTTAAGTCAGCAATGCTGCTAAAAATGCACGTTGAACTATGACTCATGTATGTTGACTGTCATGAATTCCACTCTAAAGAATGTACTTCTCCCTGTACAGGGCTTCGCTAAGGGGTCTCACGTCACACCAAATTCAATTAAACTGCAGGCTACCACAAAAAGGGACAGTCCTGTTCCCCTTCTTGACTTGTAGGTGCATTTGATCTGGTGCACATAAATCTCCTATAGCACCAGTCAAATCAGCTCCTTGAAACACTGAAAAACTAACCACAAGAGAAAGAAATCTCTCTCTCTATATGTGTGTATATATACACATTACCTCAAGAAAAAAAGGTGACAAGCATGGCCAAAGCAGAAGCAGAGCCGCTCTTTTAAACAAGGACTACAATTAGGCTAGATTACAAATATTGAAACTACAAACTAATTGAGAACTGTGAATTCCACTTCAGAAGACAGATCCCTGAGAATCTGGGACTATATGATCCACATTTCTAATTAAAGGCTGCACAAAATGAATTTTAATTAAACTTAAAATAATTCAAATTTCTTGCAAATTTCACCCCCTCCCTCTTCTGCAGATCTGCTTGGTTTATTTGATTAACATTTGATTGTTTCTTTACATTTTATGTATAGAAGATAAATAACACATGAAAAATAATATCTATTGTTCAAGAAAAAACTGAATCATTGAGCTTGAAAACTAAAATTGGATTCCTGGCACACACGGACAGGCCAAATCATTTAACTTGAAAGACTGAAAGTTCACTTACTTCAATTATATAGAAATACGGATAGTAGCTCCCATGTAGCCAAGATAACAGAACAGAACAGAAAGGAAAGGAAAAATGAAACTCAGTAAAGAGCTCAAAGTTAAACATTTCTCCACCAACAGGAAGAGACACTTAAATTACCAATATTTCTTAATAAAGACTAGGGAAATACATGGATCTATATGGTAACTGAAAAATAAAGGTTGGGAGGAACCTCCTCATTTATTCCGTTTTTCTGTCTTGCAGGTTACAGTCCTGTTTGTACAACTCGGCATGGCATTTGCCTTTTCTGCAGCATACATTGACTTGCATTCAACTTCCAATCTGAAATAATCCACGTTTTCTTTCTACGAGCTACTACCTAATCACATCCTGCATTTGTGTATTTAATTATTCTTGCCAAAATGTAGGACTTCACACTTGTCATTTCTGAACTTCCCTTTTTTAAGAAGATCTATGCATCTCCATTTCATCCAAGTAATTTTTGGAATCTAGCTTCAACCTCGCATACTTACATAGCATCAAAAAAGTTACCAACTGCTGCTGATATCTCTTTGCCAGTACTTCAGACAGAGTCCTAACTATTTACATGGTAAGTATTTGCAGAATTGTAGTTGACATTTCCCTTCCTCTCTGGAAACTAAAAGCTCCTCCTACTGGTCTTTTTGTTGAATTAAGGACAAACCAAAATAAATACCTGCCAAACCACAGAATAGCAATACTGATATTTTAGCATCTCTCCATATTTGGTGTTACGATCTGAACAAAGCTAAGAAAATCCAACTCTACAGGAAGCAAAGAATTAAAGATATTCCAAGGATTTGCCCCAAAGAAACAGATCATCCATGCTATCAGAAATAAGTAGTGCGAGAACAGACTGTTCTTTCTGCATGGTAGTCAATCTGCTGCTCTTACCTAAAAAGTGACCATTTCTTATTTTCCTACTGCAGCTCACAGATAAAAGCTAACAGAATATCAATTACAAAGATGAGAAATCCAGAAATGATTAAGTCACAAATATTGCTAATTACTCTTCTAGCATAAAAATTTGCTTGATAAGCTATCAAAATTTTAGTCACAAGTACTTATTACTACCAATGAGATGTGATTTGCATAAAGAACAGAAAGGTGGCTTTGTTACTCAAAAATTAAATTTTAGGAGGACAGCTAATCAATCTCTCTGGGCTTAAAAAAAATGTAAAAGATGCTAACAACCAAGAGTAGCCTTGAAGAACTCTACCTGAAAAGCAATATTTCTTCTTCCAACAACTCTCCAGCAGAAGTCTCAAAGCAGATTTACAGACTATTTATCTGGCTAGGAAACAGGATTGTTTCACCCACCAGACTACACAAAAGTTACACGATCTTGTAATTCTTTCAAATGACTACTAAGTTTAAGAGACGCATAAGAGACCTGTTGATTAAATCTCATAAATACAGAGATGGACATCCAGGTTAACCCAATAAAGTTGGTAAATATCTATCAGTAGTAGCAAGATGTGATAACGATACCCTCAGAAAGAAGAATGAGTTTACCGATTGAAGTTTTAATGTTCTGTATGAGGTCTGACCAGAAAGGACAGTACCAAGAAAAATGGAAATAAGCCTCTGCAAGTTGCCACTATTTCCATATTTCAGTTCTGTAAAAGCTGAATCCCAGCTCAGTTTTTCCTATTTTTCTTCCCCAGAACTAATGATAGGCTAATTGGCAGACTTATCCAGTTCAGTTTACCTGAATGTCTGAGCTAAAACATTAGTACTCTTCCATTTTTCTGAGACTTCCAAATGTCTCAAAGTTTGAGGAAAACGCATACCGGCTGACTAAAGATCTCCTCAGCCAACTCTCTTAATACTTTTAGGTGCATGCTTTCTGTTCCTTAAAGAAAAATCTCAAAATTCATTCCTATTTTCTTATTCTTTTTTCTCCAATATCAGTAATGCTCACTAACCTTCATAGTTTTGGGAAAACAGTCTTTTTGAGACAACAAAGCTTTATGTCATAAGAAAAGAGAGGGAAATCCCAATCAATATGGAATATAACCAGATCATGATACCAGGATGCTAAGCAACCAATTTCCAGTTCAGCGATTAACTCTTTCATTCTAAAGAGGCCCAAAATAAAAGCTAAGTTATGTGTATCTTTTGTGTACTTCTGGTGTCGCAAGGTTTTGAATAGTTTTTGGAAGCTATCTTATTACTAACTGCATAAAAACTCTGATAGATATTCTGACTGAAGTCCCCGTAACACACCAGTAAGGGCAGTCTTTAAAGATGATTCATCTGTTTCTCTAAGGAGACTTCCAGTGTTCTGCTACAAGATTCCACTAGTATTCCATCCCATTAGCAAAAGAATTAATACATATTCTTAATCCTGCCTTTCTGATTTATCAGTAACTTAGAAACTGGTAATTATTTTTTCTGCTTCAATGAGACAGGAAAATATCTGAGTTCATCCATCTGCTGTTCTTAAAACTGCCAGCTGAGTTTTGTTTATTAAACACTATAAATAGATGCAGACTTCAAAAATGCAAAAGTACTATTTAAGTGGCCGGTATCTTTTTGAGGCAGATTCATTCATCCTTTCCAGTAATAAGTTTATACTCATTTACTGAACCCTGGTTCTCTTTTCCCCATTAGTTATCATCAAGTCAGCCAAAGCAACCCTCTCAATTCCTGCTCCCTCCAGTTCCTTTCTCTTCTGGTATGTGAGGCACAGACTTCCCAGAACAACATTTCAAATAAATTCTGCTTTTTTCAGCCACCGCGTGAGGTTGAACCTGGAGCTCCCAGACCATGCATCCTCTTTCAGAATGGTCAGCACTGCATGGAGTGCACTGCATGCAAGACCTGAGTTTTCCCAGACAGGAAAAAAAATATGGCACATCCAAGGCCAGTGTCATTAGTTATTCATCATCCATACCTGTCACCTACAATGGAAAAAATACACCCTCTCAAAACTTCCTCCAATATTCCCCACTTGTCACTCCTGTTCATCTAGCTCAACAGTTCTGATAAATAAGCCAGTTGCCAGCCAATCTCACTTCTCAGATAGACAGCCATGTCAACAGGGAGGGATTAATTACTCCAAGGCTTTGAAGACCTGCAAGGCCTTTGGCAAAACATAAGAAGAAAGAGATGACAAACAGAATTTTCAGATGTTCTATATATCCACCCTCAAGCAAAGGAAAAGGTCACTAGCAAACTAACAAAAATAGAGAAACTAAAGATTATTTTAAAAATATTTTCCTTGAGAATACATGTAAGCCTGTGAATCTCATTAACTTACAATGGCATTCAGCCCATGAGTCTAACAACAAACTAAAATCTAACATTTGAACATATAACATCTATGCTTGTGTAAGATAATACATGCATGTCAGATGCAAACTACAATTCTCCAGAAGATTCCCAATTCTCATTTTGAAGCATCAGATGCTAGCAGTCACCAACATAGATAGAAATGCTGAAATAAATCACGACTGACGCTGACCCTGGAGAGCAACTGTACTCTTGCAATTAACATTACGTATGTAACATCCTTTGAAGTAGGACTTTGTATGCACAAAGACCTACCAATAAGAGGATGTACAGAACAGAATAAAAGTCTTACATTATTATGCAAGCCATTTTTAATATACTACTATTAAAACTTGCAGCACTCTCCCCAAGCCTCAGTCATATAGTACAAGGCCATCTGGAGTACTGCATATTCCTTATTTGTCCTAGACTCCCAAAAGCCAAGGAGTACTGCCACCTAACATCAGCAGCAAGCAGGAGATCATTGCTTTATGAAAAATACATCTTGAAAAGACAGTTTCAAGTATTGAACCGACCAAATTGGGAGTTAAAAGTGCAGGAAACAACTTCTGTTTATCTCAACAGGGTAACTTAAATGCATCCCATTCCTCCTTATGTCCAAAGGATACTTTCGAAAACTTGCCTAGGTTTCACATTAATAGTTGTTACCAACATCTGCCCTAAGACTAGAGATTTAAAAGCAAATCAAATTACACTCAGCCAACATAAATTATTTCTCAAACTGACCTGATCTTTAATAATGGATATGCTTCCAACAAATAAATCATACAGACAAAGAGCTGAACCTGATTATTTTCGGATCTCAATCATAGGAGTACAAAGTGCAAATACTGTGAAGTGCACAGCATTTTAAAGGGCTAAAAAGACTACTTGTCTCCTCAGTTTCAGCAAACAAAAAAGATTACAATAACCCCAATACACGTCAAGTTCAGAAGTCCTAACTGTAAATCAGTTATTTTCGAAGAGAAGACAGCAACTTCGGGAGCGTGTACACACGGAAGGGCGGATCTCCTTTTCTGTTAAAAGACCCGAGTTCGGCACTGAAGAACAACACTGCCACCAGATGACGGAAGTGCAAAGCAATCACAATTACATACCGCACCAAAAAAATTGCCCTTGATAATAAAACTTCGTTGTCGATCCTTTTATTGGCCGACCAACACCAGCAAAATTTACAAACGTTACTCTCGCACACATCCAACATAATTGCTGTCTTCCTGTAGCTCAGCCAAAAACGCACAAAAAATGTGAAGCGTGAGTCATCATTGAGCCACTGTAAAGATACTATATAACTTCTCGCATACAAGAAAGTATCCTAAAGACAACATAAACATTTTTTAAATTCACAAGGGGAACCCAAAGCAGCAAATCACTCATTAAATTCTATAAAACACACACAAAACCAGTGAAACAGCATTCACGACCTACAGAAAATAATGGCAATCCCATGAAACATTACACCCAAATACAGACATCATAGGGAGTGGTAGCAAAAAGAAAAAAAAAAAGAAAAGAAAAAAAAAGAAACCCACGACCTGTCCTGTTTCAGAACAAAAAACACAAAATCTGATGATCTAAAAAAATTTTCTTTTTACAGTGAGATGCAATGTTTCTTTAGCCAACATAAAAGCAAAAAAAAAAAAAAAAGAAAGAAAAAAAAAGAAAAAGCCTCACCTACTACTTCTTCTAGAACAGAATAGAAATAAAAAATGTAAAAATGTCACACACACCCCCCAAAAAAATTTCCAAATGTCTCGGGGTGAAGGGGGATAAAAGCAGGTAGAGCCTTATTTCTGGCCGTTTCCGACTGAGAAGTAATTCAGAGCTCGGTTCCTCCCTGCCATGACGAGTCACGCTCCCGCACCAAGTCTCGCCAACCAGCCTCACCTTAAAATTGCTCGAGTTGACCCATCCCGCTAATTCGTCGATGACTTTGTCCAGGCGCTGCTGGTCCTGCTCGAGGTCTGCGGAGCGGCCGGGATCGCCCAGGTACTCCAGCAGCTCCTGGCCGACCTGCATCCTGCGGCCCACGTCCTTCTGCTGCACCTGACCGCAGAAGTAATCCATGTCGGGGGGCTCCATCCTCCGCCGCGGCGGCAAAGTTTACTCGCAGACCAACCGGCCTCGGGCCCGGGCGGCACCAAGTTGGAAGCGCCCGGCACGGCGCCGCTCACGGAGCCTCCGCCGGCACCCTACGCACCAGCCCCGCGCCTGGAGCCTCCATGCGCACTCGCCTCGCCGCCAGGGGCACGGCGGCTCCCTCCGGCCTGCTCCCGGCGCCGCCCGCAAGGTGAAGCGGCGGCGCGGCCGACGCCGAAAGTCTCCGCCGGGGTCCGCGCCCGCCGCTCGGGCTCCGGGGCTTTCCGGGCGCCTCGCTGCCGCCGCAGCGGGAAGGGAGACCGCGATCGCAGACGGCCCCCAAAGCTCACCCCGGGCGGCCGGCGGGTCCCTCTCACCACCGCGGGCACCGGCCCTTCCTGCCCAGCGCGCAGCGGCGGCGCGGCCGGGCCGGACCTCTCATGCTCCCGACGCCGCGGCCTCCGGCCCCTTCCGCCCGGCCGAGCGCCGCAGGGCAGCGGCGAAACTTCGCCCTCTCGGCGCCTCGCGCTCCCCTTCCCCGCCGCGGGCTGCACTGGACGAGCCCCCGCAGAGCCGCTCGCGCCCCACCGCCCCTTCTCCTTCTCCTTCTCCTTCTTCCTCCTCCTCCTCCTCCTCCTCCTCCACCCACGCGGCTGCGGCGCCGCCTCCGTCCCGTGGAAGTTGCGTTTCTTGCCGCGGGCCGCCTCGGCCGGCGCCAGCTAGACGGGGCGTGGCTCGCGCCGGCCCCGCCCCCTCGCACCGCCTCCCCCCGCCCGCCGCTGGGAGCGAGGGCCGCGCGCGCGCGCCCCTGCGGACATCTCCTCCCATCTCTCCCTCCGCCCTTTCCCGCCTCGCGCTGCGGTGGGCAGACGAGCGAGAACGCGCGCCCGCTTCCGTCTCGCTGCGCGTTGTGTCCGCGGGCAGGGAGGCGCATGCGCCCTGCGGCTCGTGCGGCGCCCGCCGCACTGCTGCCTGCGGGGGGGGGGGTGGGTAAAGGGAGGGTTCCTTCGGGCGTCCCACCGGCGCCGTGGGGGGGGGCGGCTGAGCGGGGCGAAAGGCGGCAGCGGGCGAGGAGGAAGAAGCGCTGGGAAAGAGGGGAAGCGGTGTGGAGGGTGTTGAGGCTCCTTCCCTCCCTCCCGCACGCCTCGGCTCGCTGGCGGAAGGTCGGCGTTGAGCGCGGTCCGGCCCGCTGCCTGCCTCCGAGGGCCTGAGGCGGGCGGGGCTGCGCGGCGACCGTTGGGGTCTCCCCGCCCCCTCGCGCACGGTCCCCGTGGCGGCTAGGAGCTCTCGCCGTTGAGGGGCGGCTCGTGCGTTTCGTGGTGCCCTTACCCTCCCCACTACATCCCCCAGCCACGTTTGGGTGAACGTTGTTCCCTCTGTGTGGCTGCTGCCTGCCCCTTACTGCTGCGACAGACGCGGGAGGGAAGGAAGCTGTGGGAAAATAAATAGCGTGGAAAGCGCAGCTTTGCTGGACCATAAAATACACAGTGCCACTGCAGCAAGTGAGGGGGGAGTGATTCACTCTCTTTCCTGCACTGCTGTAAAGTGGTGCCCTTTAGCTCTTTTTGCCCTACACTCCACCCCTGGTTTAATATCCAGACACTTCTGTGGGGCCAACTCAGTCCAGGGTGCAGTTAACTCTGCAGTGTAGATAATCCACTTGCAAATCACCGTGAGTGGGCCTTACTTAAAAAATGGAGACCCTTTAGTGCAGGGCCTGTGACTTGAGGTGTTGCTTCATGGTCAGTTTAGACTGTTCTATATCCTGCTGATGTTAAAAAGAGGAAAGGTGGTTCTGCGCTTTCCCCTTCTGCCTTGTCCTAGGAATGTGTCCGTCGTGCCATTCGGGCTTCTGGAAACAGGACTGTGGTTGTCACATGCTCAAGAAGGAAAGGAGATACCACTTTGCCCCACCTTGTTCCCAAGCTGCTCTGCTTGGGCCCAGTGTGTCCCTTGTCCTACCCCTTGCATTTACTGTCCACTTTGGATTCATTTAATGGGTTAAATGACAGAGTTGGTATCAGTGAGTTAGGCTGGCTCTCAGAAAGGTCCAAAGCACAGGGCTCAGCAGATGGGAAGTGAACGTCCCCCTTTCAGTGGCAGTGAGCAGTGATGTTTGCCTGCCATCCCTCTTGTGCTTGCAGGTTTCATGTTACACTAAACTACAAGCTGCTGTTGATTCAAGTGGTCTTTTTCTTCCCCATGCTGTCCTGTATAAAATCCTTCCCCCTTTCTTACACCAGAGCTGGTGTTTATTTGACCTCAGGTAAACAATTAAGGGAGCTAAACGTTTATTTTTTCCTCTTGTTTTGTTGTAGAGTTAGCCTTTTGTTGATTCAGATTCCAAAGTTTTCTCATTATAGGGTTAGACAAATGCCAGAGTTGCCACAAGGAAAGTAGAAACACACATCTGGAAGGTAAATGTGCGGCAGAAAGGGGTAGTGAACATCTTTCAATGGCAGTTAGCAACTGAATTATGAAAACACAATTGCCTAAAAGCATTGTTAGTTTCAAGGCAAGGCAGTCTGGCCCTCTAGCTTGCCTTATTAGTGCTAACACAAGGGAAGGGTGAGAGTGCAGGAGGCTGAGGTAATCCTTCCATGGGGCAGCAGGGTTTAGATAAACTGACTGAGGAGCCACACCTGCAAACTGCAGTTTCCTTGCAAGGTAAGTGAAACTAAACTGCGGCTGCTGTGGTCTCTCTTGCCTGCTTGTCGTGAATTGCGCTTTCAGGAATTCTGCACTTCCATTCTGCCCCATGCATTGGTATTTGTGTGACATTGCGGTGGGCTGGTTCAGGGCAAGATCTGGCAAAATGCAAGGTCTGTGTCCAGGGACACGGGGGAAGGCAAGACCACAGGAAGCCCTTAACTGATTTTGATGTGACCAAGCAAACTGAGGAGCCCATCCTTAATTGGTCCATAGGCATTACAATAATAATGATGATTGAAAAAAATAGAGATGCCTTTAAAACAGAAGTGTATGTATTACCCTTTGAGCTTATTGTACCAGAAGCTTGAGTTTCATAATGCGTTGTTACAACTGGATTTCTCCATGTATGTATAAAGGACCTTAATTTTGGATGGAGCTTGATCTCATCCCGTATGTACAATGTCATTTACGAAGATTATGAAAATTTAGGTTGGAAAAATTAATTGCTTTTATTGAAAATGTGACTCAAACTGATGGACATAAAAAAATCTGAAAAATAAATATCAGAAGAATAAAACTCTGTGTTGTGATATTTTTTCAGTGCATTAGAATACAATTATGTAGTATTGTAAGTTTTAAAAGTAAATCTGTTTCCAGATTTATTAAAACTGGCTAAGTAGATAAGAACTGAACAGTTGATACTGGACTTCTGGCATATCAAGAGCCATAAACTTTTTCAGTGTACCAGATGAAGTTTCTGAAAAAGAAAGTGATTTAAAATTCGCCTTTCGTTATAGTCTGAGTTAACATCAATCTTTTGAGATACAAAATATCCTAAGCAAAAAGGGTGGAAAAAGCTCATGGTATTAGCTTTTCTGAATTCTTCTTGATTTAAAGTAAGTATACTGATAAGATAATCTAATTAGCTGCAGAAAACATTGAGACTGAGGAGAAGGGTAAAGTATAACAAGATACAGACTTGAAACATTGGCGCTATTTTGTCAACCAACAGATGACATCACGAAGTTATGTTAAGGGCAAAAAGCCATGCTGTGATATGTTTTTTCCCCCACTCCTTTAATGTAATGAGCATTTTCTTGGAAAACGCAGGAGGAAATAATTGCCTTACTGTTAAATCAGAGGGATGGGTTACTGTATTTCATCTTGTTATGATTACCTATCAGCAGTAGTGCCTTTGTACTGTATGGACATTGATAATACTAGAAAAATGCCAGCCTGCTTACTGCTGAGATGCTCTGCTAAAGATCAAGGCAATTTCCTTTGACATCCTAGCACTTAACAGAATTGTTATCCTTTTTCTGGGAACAATAAACACTGGTTCGTTCTTTTTTTCCTCTGCAAACTAATAGCGTTTTGATTTTGCAAATGGATCTTCTGGATACACGTTTCTTAGTAAGACATTTGTAGCACTCTAATGTTGAATCTGAAGCTGTTCTCCAGACCGAACAAGGGATACAGTTTTGATGTTAGATGTCTTCATAAAGTCCCAGTGGACTTTACAGCTAGGGCTGTGGGCTAGGCTCCAAAAAGAAGTCATTTTCATTCAAGCCCAAGATCTTTTAAAGCCTCTTATTCTCAGTTAAGGAGATTGCTTTCTTCAGAATGCAATCTTCTTTTTGATATGCAAGCATGTGAGGGTAAATCCACTGCTCTTGTCTATTTGTACAATGCATAATTTGTAGAGCAATTAAGCCCAGTAATTTAGTGGGCAATCAAAATTTCTGTCAGTCGTCTGAATATGACTTGCTAGCAACATGAACTATTACACTAGGAGTTGAGGTAAATGACACTAATCCAATGAGGCACTTTCCCAACCTGAATTGCACACCAAACCTGTTTCTACACCCCCATCCAATACAAGTGTGCTGCACAATTACTGTGTGTAACGTCCTCTTCTGAAAAAAGCAAGAATCATACAGGGAAGTAGGCTGGGGAGGGAGAATGCTGTGCTCTTCATTCCTTTGTTTGATAAGAAAGTGTGTACCGTATTTCAGACTCTGTTTCTGTCCTGTTTCCTTTCTTAGCTGTAGCCTTAATAGGTTGAGACCTTGTACAACCCAATTATCAATCTCATTGTAGTTGCCTGTCAGTCCTTGCAACAGAAAAGCTACTTCCACAGACTGACTTTCCCTTCTGAAAATTCCTTTCTCTACAGAAGTTGTAATCCAGTCAGTGAAAGAACCATTAAATCCTTTAAAATTCCTCTGACCAAAAGGTCTCTTTATCAGGAACAGCAATCGAAGGCCATCATAATAACAAAAACAAAGTGAATTTAAATATGAATCATTCAGAGAGTTCACATAAATTACATTTGACATAGCCTAAGTTTACACTGAAGAAATCTATGAGCAAGTTTTCCTTACGTTCCTGTCAGATTCAGCAGCAGCTGTGACAGCAGTTCTATGTAATGTTCCTCCCTGGATGGCATGAAGCAAATACTCAGATTTTGTCTTGGATGGTGTCTTTCAGTCGTATACCATATTAAGGTACTCATTGCCTTCTAACTCCAGCTACGTTTTGGCTTGTGCCACGGATGTCCTTGAAATGAGAATAATTGCATCTGTTTTGCACAGGAGGCTAATTTGTTAGATCCTGATCAGTAATGTTTTTCTATCTTTAAATTTCCACAATGGAATATAATATGCCTGTGTTCTGTGTATATTTTTTGTCTTGATGGCAAAAAATCGTTTGTGTTCTGTTAGTATCTAGAAAAAACAAGTCATGGCTGATTTCATTTTGTTCCCCGAAAGGAATAAATTGCCCTCCTTGTCTAGTTCAGCATCTCTTGTGCTCTTACCTGGGTTGGCTCTGCTGGACATTTAATATAGATTGTTTTCATATGCTTGTTTACAAAACATCAGAAATTGAAACTAGTAATCTGGTATTTTTCTTCTTTCTTACAAACACTAAGTCGATTACCAAAATGGGGTGCCAGACTGATGCCTGATTTGTTTGTTATTCCAACCAACATTAATTTGTTCCTTATTGTCAAATATGCTTTAACATGTGGATCCTGCAATTAAATAATTCATCCTGATAAATCTTTAATGATGCATTTGCTAATTTCTTTGATACATCTGATATGGAGAAGGAAGAACATATGAAAAATTATGAGTAACAAAAAATAATAACATAGAGCAAGAAAACAGTGTCAGTTACCTGTAAGCAACCACTTCTTTTTTACTGTGTTAGTCTATCGTGTCTTCAATTGTTACTCAAAACACTGTTTCACAACTTAATATCCTTGATGTCATTTTGTAGAGTGGCAGAGATATTTAACTATAGTTAGTGAAGAGAATAATTGCATCTGTTTTGCACAGGAGGCTAATTTGTTAGACCCTGATCAGTAATGTTTTTCTATCTTTAAATTTCCGCAATGGAATATAATATGCCTGTGTTCTGTGTAACACATTTGTATAATGCTACTGTATAACTTGTGTCATGCTGGCAAAAATTTCGGATGTGATGTCTCAATAGTCCATCAATACAACATTTTCCAACTTGTTAAACCTAAGAAATTGATTAAACTTTTAGTTAAAATACTTATGAGAGCTTTTTCAATGTAGCTACAATTACCTTAGTACTGTCATACTACCATACGTAACAGCAGTATGAAAGTACTGGAAAAGGATCCAAAATACTTCATTCATCTGACCTGAGAAGTAAAAATTAGTCAGCACACAGAGCATTGTACAGCAGTATCAAGGGGCATGTGGAGGTGGGTATATTTTGGCCTTGAAGTCCAGCAAAATCTCTATTATTGCAAAAAAAGTCATGGCATTTTTATTATCTGCATGAGATGTGCAAGACAGTGAATGTGCTGAACAATGTGAAAAGCTATGCAGAATGGTTTATTTCTAATTATGCAGAAACAGCTTTCTGAAACCAGGCAGTGTGTTGATATTTGTCCTAGTAATACTAGTACAGTTGTAGACTGTGGCCACATTTATCCAGACCAATCACTTCTCATCATTTCATGGGAATTAGAGGGGAAAGAGAAAAAATACATAATCTGATTTGTTGGTGTCCTGTTTGGCTTTCTTTTTTTCCGTTCAAAAACAATTCAAGCCCTACTATAAATAGGGTGAGATTTAGGAGTTATTAGTTATTTGAGTAATTCCTACATTTCCAGTATTGATCAAGAAAGGTTTTCTTGGGTAAGTAGAGGCTGCAGTGTCCTTCCACAAAAAGAGAAAAAGTTTTCCTGTTTGTTCTCGTTGCTATGATAACGTAATACATGTAGTTTAATATTTTTTTCATAAAAATTTGTATGCATTTACATTTTGGAATGAATTCAAGCTGACTTTGCATTCTTTGACAGTTACACAATTTTAACAGGCTTTTCCTCCGTACTTCGCAAAAACTTGTCTGGCTGCTTGAGAGCTCCCTCTTGTGGGCAACTTTCCTGGAAAATCTTACTAATTATTCCTGCCCAAAGGCATGTAGTTGAAACTTTACCTACCGTATCTATTACTGATAATGCTATGCCGAAAAAGAAGGAAGCCAAGCTAGCAGTTAGATAAAATATTTTTGTTTGGCTGGCCATCCTTTTCACACAGAAACCTACTAGGTTTGTATGGATGCAAATATAAATTTTATTTGTATACATATTTGTATAAATGTAAATATTTACATAAAATTATATAAATATTTGTATAAATTTTATTTGTATTTCTGTAAATGATTCTGCATACAAAAGAACTTTAAATACTCATTTGTGTTCTGTTAGTATCTAGAAGAAACAAGTTGTGGCTGATTTCATTTTGTGCCCTAAAAGGAATAAATTACCCTCCTTGTCTAAAAGAGTTCAGCATCTCTTGTGCCCTTACCTGGGTTGGCGCTGCTGGACAGTTTAAAGCAGACTGTATTTTACTACTGCCATCAACAGCTGTGACCAAATACACACGATTATGGATTTATGCTGTAGCGGTATGTATTTTTCCTAAATCCTTTTGCAGTCCAGAACTCAGTTAGTTGCCCACTTTATGTGGGAGGAGTGCAAATGGTTTGGAAAAATGAAGTTTAGACAACCCTCCCCCGCAACATACAAGTCTACTACTTCTCTGCCTCACCTGGGAAAGATACGGCTCTACAGCATCAGGGAGTAAAGCAGCAGCCACAAATCCTGCAAACCTCTTGTGCAATGCGGTGGAGCCACTGAAACTGGCTCTTTACGGATCCCCTGAGAGAGGCTGGGCCGTGCTCCTCGCTGCCTGTGCACTAGCTGATACGAAGTCCTGCAGGGGCTACTGCTAAGAGTATGGGCAGCACACTGATTTGTCCTGTTTTCCTCTGGTTACCTTTAAAATGATGAAGATGGCTCTGCAGAGCTTCCATGCTACAGTGAACTGTACCACTTTAGAATGAAAATTACAGTGAGATAATAAATACAACTATGAAAATAACAGCACCATAAATCAAGAAGAAGAGTGGAAAAGGTAAAGTGAATTATGATAGAAGACTGTGTAGAGTTCTTGTGGGTTCTGAAGTGGATTGTTTAGATTATATATAGTTAAAGTCAGGTGTTTTAATGAGTACATTGCTTTCTTTGTCAAAGCATTTAGTCACAAATATAGTTATTTAAATGGGAAACAAATAACAAAACACATGAATCCAAGCAACTCAAATTCAGGGAATTTTTGAAAACGAGTTGGGTTCAGATCCTATGGCTCTGACCTGCATCAGGATTTGGTTTAGTATTTTACTTTTTTATGTAATTGCTGGAACAGGTTGGTGTGATGCGATCTTTTGACAAAAGCATGCACAAATTCAAATTAATTGAAATAAAAAAAATGAGTAAAAGCCTCTTGTAATTATAAAGCAATGTAACTATCAAAACTTAACTGACATATGGTGTATACTTATATGCACAAATTTCATTAAAAATAACCTATTTCAAAGAATTATTCAAAACAACTTCTAACTTTTCTTTGATATTTTTGAACCCATATAGATCTTCAGTTTGCTTTCCAACAAATACTATAATCACTCATCTATTTCATATTTGCAGAATGCTTTTTGGCACATATCTATAAGGAATTTGATATTCTTTTACCCTAATTCATAAAGTTGCAGTTATGAGTTTTGTAAAACAATCTTTAGATGCCTATTTAGCAAGCAGTGCTTCTATAGTAATTTTAGGTACTTAAGCATTTCTACATTCTAGAATGGAAAGAGATTGTTAGAGAAGTGAACATACAGATTTGATACATAGCCACTATGAACAGACAACATTACTTAGGGTTTTTGTTCCCCTTTTAGGGCCTCTATCTGTCCACTGAGGGAACTCACTCATCGAAATTGCAGGTCTGGGGGACTATTTCATTACAGACAGATCAAGAAAAAACTTACATTTTAGTATAGGCAACAATAGAATTTAACTTTTTATATGAAATCTCAAGTAATATCATACAAATTCTTGGCAGCAGAAGTGGACTCTTTTTAATCTGCTTTTTACTGAGTAATCATAGACTCTGTGATGCCTCAATTATAAACTCAGTTTTTCTGCATATTGCATGACTCATTACAGAAACATTCTTGTATTCATTGCCAGTGTTTAAACACAATAACCAGCCTATTTAGAAATAAATTCCTATTGAAATAAAAATTTCTGTGTATGAATATTTCTGCATACAAATGGATGCTATCTTTTATGGATTTTCCAGAACATCTGCCCATCTGGTAAGTGAGTAAGGGTATCAGGATGCAGAAAGACCACAGATACAAAGCGCTATCTCCAGCATGGTATAGGGCCTTCTTTGCAATAGATGCACAAACTTTAAACTGTACTCACTGTAACTGATGTCACATCAAATGCTGATAGAAAATGGAAACGGTATGAAAAAGACAGTGAATAACCTAACATCATCTATGACCAGACTTTAAGATCATTCAGTTTAGATGCCTGGTTATTTTAAACATGTTTGCTGATTTAAAATTAGTTTAAATGCCAATGTACTGCCTAATCCTTTGGATGGGAAAAGATGGTGCAATCTAAGCTAAAATAATACCAGTTCAGTGACTAGTGGCTTATTTTGTATTAAAAAGCAGTCTTCTTCATTTTTAGGTCTGAAGTATGTAACTTCTATTCAAGAATCCTCATATTTAGCAGATGTTCTTTGACGTTTATGCAGCATCGTCCACCGGATGGGGCAGGGCAAGCAGAGCGGCTCCCGCGTCAGCACCTAGGGACCAGGTAGGGACAAGGTCAAGCCAGGTCCAGCTTTGCCAGGCACATGGCTGGGTGCAGCTGCAACGTAGCTCAGACATGGGCCAAGGGCAGGAGCCAGGGCTTCACCACAGCTCCCACGTGAAGGAGGACAGCCCCCTGTGAGGCTGCTCCCAGCTTTCTCACATAGCGGCTTTTCACGGCACTCTGGTCGAAGGTTATACTGCTAGGTTGTTTCAGTGCTAGCCTTGAGCATGGGCAGTGAAGTGCCTGGTGCAGGATCCGGATACGGAGTATTTAATGGTAAATTTGTGGTCCCTGGTTTGCTGGTCATAATCAAAATAAAAAACTCATTTCTTACCCCAATTCTTACCTCTTTCATTTTTTGAAGGATAAAAATGCATGCTTCTTAATATGTATGAGGATAGCAGTGTTCCTTTGTCTCAAATGCTACTTAAGTATCTAGTACTAAATGTAGGAGAATTTGTATTCCAGTCTTGTCACAAAGCTATGTGGTGAAGGAGGAGGAGGAGCAGTAGAACCAGTCCATCTGAACTAAAGATTTAAATTTGAGATGGGCTTGAATGACAACATTTGAAATTTCAACATGGAGTTTGATTTTCCACCCACAGTTCACTTTTGTTCATCTCTGGTTTTGATGTGGACCATTATAAATGTAAGGACTAGCTTCAGAACTTTAGCTGTAGATTTGAGTTGAGATTCAGAAATCCAGAAAATCCTGTCATGATGAGTTTTAGTGTCAGTCCTTACCTAAGCACAACTTCTCTTGAATACAGTATTGCTTAAATATGAACTTCAGAAGTATGACCAAAAATAGGAATGAAGAACATCTTGGCAGTAGCTACAAATCCACTTATTTATGCAAGCAATCCTGGGGCATGATGACATTTTAAAAACAAGCATCCAGTTATATGTATTTTGGGGGGAAAAAATGAGACATACTTCAACAGACTATAAGAATGAATTTTTCTCCCAGTCTTATTTTCCTAAAGTAGGTATAATGGAAGAAAACTGCTTCTGGATCATCTATTTTATTTCTTCAAGCATGGACCTCCATCAATCGCATTTTGCTAACTGAGAAGACTTTTAAAGAAGTTGTGACATTTTTGGCATTTTCTAACACTACTTTCTTCTCCTTGGTATCCTGGGAGTTTCACAAGGACTGTGCTTGCTGAGTTGCACTGGGATAGATTAAAGTGGCAACATTTTCCCTCTTCAATCTAGTGTAATAGATATCTTGATGCTGCTTTGAGAAACACTAACCTGAGCCTTGAGAATGAAGTAGAGACATGCTGGCTATGCCTGGACTGCATTTGAGGTTATTCCATCCATGCTCACACTGCTGGGTGCTTCCAGACTATTATAGGGATCTCCATATATAGCAATACAGTAAGGAAAATGTCAGAAAAAGAAAACAGACCTTTTGGCTTTGAAAGGATTTTTGACTGTGTATTTGTGCAACCTTATGTGTTTAAAGATGCGGAACTGTGCAAATCAAAAGCTGCCTCCAAGGCACCATTTCAGGAAACAATATTCATCTAGTTATACGACCATATTCCTGGCCAGGCTCAAAATTCAGTATTATTGTTCAAGACAAAATATTTTTGCTCTCTGTACTAGCATAAGCTGTAGTCAAAACAGAGGTTCTCACAGTCAGCTCCAGACACAATGCTGCCATGATTCAGTCCCCTGTTGTCCTTCAGAAGCCACTCAAAACCTAGATTGTGTCTCCCAGTCCACTCTGAGGTACTCTGAAATCAGGGACCTCACAGGGATGCAGATATGAGCTGCCAGAGCCCTGACATGACGTTGGCAGCAGGCATGTGGCATCAGCTAAGGCCAAGACCTCCCATGGAGGCTCCAGGCAAGCACTAGGCTTGTACTGTCTGTCCTTGTGCAATACTAGTGCAAGGCTCACAAGTGAAGCAAGGAGAGCAGAGCTGGCAGCAGGGCTAGGCTGGGTTTGCCAAGCGTGGGGAATATTTGTGTCTGGACACTCCCATTTCCTATGCTCGTAGGCTTATATGTCAATGTAGACTCTGTGGGCAGTACTAGCACTAGTTTAAAAGCATGGTTACCAAGGGTCTGGTTACTGGCTGAAGACACAGAGAGGGCTAAGCAGATGCAGGCCATGGCCGTGTGTAAAGACCTCAGGAGACTGCATGCTTGCATTGGCCAGCATCCCTGTGTGTGTTGAACAATGCCCAGGTGCACGGTGACTGCCATGAGTGCTGTGGGCTCAGCTGCAGTGGCTTGTGAGGCAGTGCCCGGCATCCTAGGGCTTGGTGTGCAGCTGGCATTGCTGGAGGAAGGTCTCCAGTGGGCTGCCTCAGCTGCAGGGGAGAGATGAAGTTAAGCGTAGGTATAGCTATAGTGGTTGTGCTTGTCTGCCACCAACATTGTTTTTTGCTTGTCACTGTAGGTGCAAGGCAGACTCTGGCTCCAAAGGGGCTCAAGTGCTTAGCCCTTCTGGAGCTGGAGTGTGGTGTGAGATCTTCTTTCTGCTAGGCACTGTCTTAGTGGTGTGATAGTGTAGCCAGCCCAACAGAAAAGAGGGCTGAACATCCCACTTGTGCTGCAGAATATCCGGAGAAGCACATCACAGGTGAAGGTAAGTGTGGGAGGTGCAGTCAGTGGTACGGCCTTGTAAGGAATATGTTGTCTTGGCAGCAGTGCTCTCAGGATTGTTGCAATTCACCCAGACTTCCTGACGGTGCATAATGGTGGGCACTGCAAGGAGGATTCACTGCTGTCTAAACTAGGTTACTTTCTTGACACCTTGGACTGTGCAAAAATAATGGACAGTGAACAGTCAGGGTTTCCAGGTTTAGGTGGGGCACAGTCTAGTAAAGTGATACAGCTAAGATCACAGAACCTGTATTGCAAAATATGGTTTCAACTATACTCTGTACCTTTCACGCAAGGGCATGGTCATTGCATGAAAATACAGAACATGATCATCATAAAAACATTTCCATAATTGCTTCCAATAGCTCATGTAAATTCATATCTAATCCACACAGTATTTTGCCACAAAGGAGATCCCTCCACCAAAAGATAATGCAAACTACATCTCACAGAACTGGGCAATGGCTGTGTAATCTTTGCCTGAATAGAGACTACCTTTATCAACTTTAAAATGTGTCTGTAATCTCTCTTTACAAACATACAGATCTCAGCAGGTGTTTTGCCCAAAGAGGGTACAGCAGTGGGCCTTCTAGGGGTCATCAAGCCAAAACTCATCATATGTTTCCAGTATAAAACTGTTACCAATATTTTAAATGTTTTCCAGCTTTAACTAAGTTTAACTGACATTACTCACTCCTATTTAATGTACCAACATTACAGTTTAACTGTAGATTGATTTTCCTTCCATAATCACTAACTAGCAGTTAGTTTTATGAGTTCTCTTTTTCATCTACCTTGATAAAAATCCATTATACAATAAAATCTGACTTAATTTCAGATGTATTCTGGTCACTGTATTTTATTAAAGATGTTAAAGGTCATTAAGTAGGGAGCTGATACTGCAACAAGGAGAAACACCAATATTAAATTAATATATAATAGCTTTGTACAGTTTAATCTTTTGACACTTGGACATAAATTTTTCAGCATGGCATTTGCAATAGGTAGTGGATTCACCAGATGTATCAGCATGCTCAGGAAATAAATCAAAAGCATGGCATGAATATTGCTTTTAGCTTTATCTTGGGATTAGAAAAAATGAGGTTCCTGTCACTTTTATCGGTATCCCCCATGTATTTGGGCAGTGCTGAGGGGAAGGGTGGAAGCGTGATTTACATGGTAATTAATTGTTTTTAAAAGCTTTTTGTTCTCTCTTCTATAAATGAATTAATATATCTCTTGAGGAAGAAATTATGAGGTTATAAATATTTCCAAAAACTATAAAAAGAGAGTAAGACTATTACATTAATTATGAGATGATTGTCAAAAGCTTCTGTCTCTAGTTAGCCAAAATTTCTCTCTCTGTTGAAAACTGTACTAAAAATTCAAAAGAGAAGCAACTCAAGAAGAAGAATGTTGTGACAACATCATTGCCACTCTGCCTCGAAAAATGACATTTGCTTGGAGCTAATTTAATTCACTCCTAAGATGAACAATGTATTTTCCCCATTGTTCTTCTTAGGATCAAAAGGAGAAAATGCATGTTGTTCCTAGATGGTAACAATGTTGTGGGTCATACAGTATGGTACTGAAGCTACCTCTGTGCTGTAATTCTCCGTATAGTAAGTTGAGATACAGAGCTAACTGGCTTGGGCAGTGCTGCTTGAGGCCTCTAGTTTGAAAACCAGTTCTGTTGGGGCTACATCAGGAATCTCCATATCATGTGTCTTAGAAAGGCAACCATGTACCTTTCCATCTGTATGAATCTGTTGGCTCTTTAAAACTGTATGTTCCTTTGGACAGAATTTCTTATTTGCTTGTACAGCACTCCATGTAGTAGTGTTCTGTCCCATGGCTGAGTCTCCTCTGTAGCACGGTAATATCGACAATACTAGGAACTTGAGGCAACGTCAGCCAGTTCGGTTCCTTTCAAGTGTAGTATAGAACAGAAAACAAGTGGAAGAAGTATGTACTTATCTCCATTCTGAAGTTGCCACAGGACAGTTTGGTCCCTGGAAAAACTCCAGCTACCCTTAGAGTTGCCCTGACTTGTACCATAATTGCAATGTTTCCCATGACTTTTCGGCACTATGCATGAGAAGTAGTTAAGAACATCTTGACTACACCTCAAGACTGCTTTCATGCTGGCTCATATACTGAAAGATCTTTAGCAAATACTGCCAGTCTAGCCATTTCTTCACTTGGTGGGAAGACCTCTTCTGGTGTGGGTGTTCTTGGGAATATGAAAAGAAGTAAAAGGGCAGAAACACAGGCCACAGTATGTTAATGAATTCTACGCAAACAGAAATCCCTGGTTCCTCTCCTTGGTCCGGCATGAGAGTTCTTGTAAATAACTTCCCTCTTATTTTTAGGATAAGTCTATTAATATGTAGTTGCTTCAATTATTGTCTAACTCAATTAATATTTGCAAAGTGTTCTTAAATCTTTGGGAAGACATTTGCAAACACCTACAGTAATTTAGTAGGTGTTATGGCAAAAAAACACACTCCCAGTTTTCCTCATTCAACATGTAAAAGCTTGAAAAAGTTTGAGCTTTATTACTTAATCAGGACACCCTGAATGTGATGGTTTTCCACAACAAGTATTCTGAGTCATCACCTCAGCTTGCGACAATTGCCCACATAGTCCTCCCTTCTTTACAACAATCCCTTTTCCATTTCCTAAAGTGTCACCATTCAAACTCCCTTGTTTCCCTGAATGTAATCTGGCTAATACGCCATTCTGAAATCTGATTTATTATTTTGTGCTGAGTACATGAGAAAACAGGAGGGGAAATGACTTGAAGCAAACTTTTTGTTTGTCGATGGTTAGATATGAGGTCTGCATACTGTCACAGCCCAAGAGTGCAAATTATTGGGTAAAACTGCAGCACTTTTAAAAGAAGTTCTGGTAAGCCTGAAGTTTTCATCTTTAATTTTTATCCAGCTCTTCTCTATTAAAAAATAATGCATCACAAGTAAAATTTCCCATCTCTCATTGAGTTGTTTTTAGAGCATGATATGATGTATCTAGACCTTATATGAATTTTAGACAAATGGAGATGGTTACTGTTGAATCACTGCATATACTTCTAGGCAATAAACCAGAACATTTTAACAATTGGCATATAAGCATGAGGTACATTGAATGAAAAGTCATATTAAATCACCTACATAGTGAAGAAAAAGTTCTTTAGTTGCTTCATTCCTGAAAATAGAGGCCTCATTAATCACTGATAAACTACAATGCCAAGCAGGTAGTATTGGTAATATTGAAATGGAAAAAGTGACAGTCATGAGATGGAACAAAACATGCCATGGGAAAATGAACTGACCTACTATCCTGACTCACATATAGCTAACCAATCTAAAACTTATTCTTTGAACCTTGTGAAAGGTGGAGGAAGCAGATACTAGAAATAAATGTGGACAGAGAGGTATAGAAAGAACACACAAAAATATAAGCCTGAAAGTGGACAGACACGGGCACATCCTGTGTTATCCAAGTTATAAAAACATGGATGATTCAACTGGTAAATAAATGGTTAGTCTTTATTTTTCACATTGAGATACCCTATGAAATTCATTTGCTGTCCTAAAGTGATTCTGAGGACAGTTTCATGTCTGTTATGCCTAGTCATTATCAAACCCCTAGCTAAGTAGTTTCCAGCTAGTGCTGATCGCAAAAGTGACTGATAAGCATGTCAATGTTTGCATAGGGAATGGACAGTAATTAAGTATTCACTTAAAGATAATATTTTAGGCAGGAATATACTGTCTTGTGTTCCTTGAAATATCTTTTTGTGTATGTCAGCATCACTATCTCTGGAAGTAGAGGAAACTGTTAAATTGCTAGGCATACAAGTTTGAAAGAAACGTTGTATTACAGTTTATACTACTCAGTGTGAATGAAGGAAATGTTGTATACACACATCAGCTGTGAGTTTGTCTGATTCCAAAGAAGAACATATCACAGATAAGAAGATGGATTTTTTGCCTTTAAAAGTGACTCATTAAAAAATTTCAGTCTGTCTATATGGCAGTAAGAACTTCCTGGAATTTCAGAGGCAATGTCAGGCGGACCAACCTAAGAAATTAATGAAGTAAACATAAGGGATAATCTTCTGAGCTTGTAAAACATAATTTGCATGCTAAATTCCTTACAGTAACATTTAGGTACTGGCATTAGTCAAACCATATCCAGATGCTTCATGCTAGGATAATACATATATGACAAATAGTGAATTGGAATCTGCCCCAATTTATATAACTTGTGCAAAAAGTGTTGACTTCAGGGAAGTCTCATAACACAAGCTGGCTCATCCAGAGTCTGTCAAACTCTCCCTTGAATGTCTGAGTAAGACTCTGTGATGTTTTTCATTTGCTTCCCTAATAAATACTGTAAAAACTTTCTATGCAACTGATCTGGTCCAACATAACGTATCTGTGGAAAGACAGACAGCAATATTCAGGGAAGGGTATTTAAAGATTTTTAGGTTTATTAACGTATAACTTAAAGGGTTAAAAATGACTTAAACTGAGAGTGTGCTGTCTTTTTTCTTTCTCCATCAAGAGGCTGCTAAATTGTGAACACAAGCTACCTGTTGACATGAGGCAAACATACACAGTAGTCTTGTGATAGTACATCTACAAGGTCTATGGTTTGGAGGAGCATCAGCTCCTCTCTCTGGGAAATTCTTTTTATAAAAACAGGCCATCAAACATTTGTCCAAAATTCTTAGACTCCCAGTCCAGAAATCTCAGGCAAAAGGTCCCTGTGCATGTATAATAAAGTTAATGTATTTGAGATATATCAGACTTACTGCTTACATACGACACAGAAGAATATGCCTGCACAACTCCTCCTCCACCCCTTTTCGCGATGCACAATGCAGAGAAAATTCATATATTTATCTCTGTGAAATCTAAGTCAGAAATATTGATATCCTATTACAATTAAAAGCAACTTGACTCCCACTTACTGCTGTAATAATAACAATAAAAAACACAAATGAGGAAAAGATATGTATTATAAGAATGCACCAGATCAAATCATCCTCTCCTTCCATTTTTGTGTGATTCAAGGGCACTGCTAACATTGGATTTTTTTGCCTGCTTGCACCACATACGTCCATATATGGATGATAGAAAGATGAAATAGAAGATTAAACCACATTTTTTGTATCTTACTTTTTGTAGTCTTTGCCATTGCAAGTTTGTATATCATTGCTCCTTTGAACATTGCAATGCAAGCATTTTTGGGAGGAATCTTATGGCAGTTTTGTTGGCAAACCATGTTGCCGTTTCTTTATCCCCAAATTTTTGTGGTTGGACCAAACTTTGCAATGGGGCTGTCTGTACTGGCTTTTGTTACATTACGTAACAGAGAAACTTTGTTCTGATTCATTATGTTTGGAATGTGTGAGATAAAAACCTCATAGTATGGACAAGTTTAGCAGCAGGATATTAGGATCTCTGGTGCTTTCAGAAGTGGATTCACTAGATTGTTATTAGAGGTTGCTCTTTGCAAGGCTGCCAGTGCATGTGCTAATGAGATGTTTTGAACCGGAAAAAGTCACAACCGCCCCTCTCCCCCTCCCTGCCTGGATGATGGAACAACCATGATCTCAGGGTCTTCTATCTTTTGTTTGATCTTTCCATTTTTTGTAAGGTCTGAGACTGTTATGCACCTGAGTGGATTGCTTCCACAGAATGAGGCTTACAACTGTTCTTCCTGGACTGTGAAGATCCTGGGGAATGGTTCGTTTGATTCCCACATTAGGAGGCAGCAGGAGAAGGTAATTTCCTTGACTTTTACAGCTTTAAAATTAGCTTCTTGCTTTCCTCATTACATACTTGTCATCCTCTCTAGACCTGACATTAGGCCTTGGCCCCTGTTGGTGTCTTGCCGTATCTCCTAATACTGCCCCAACCCTGTGGCTCTGCTTTGCCCAGCACATTATGGCAAATCCTTCTGTCTGTAAGCTTCTTTCTCCTTTATATAGTGATAATGGCAATATGCACAGATGAGCATACAGAGGATAGGTCCATAAGAGTATGCTCAGAAGTATGTCTGGCTTTGGATATATCACCCTGGTTCAAACACTCTTATCTTCACTTTACTGAGTAGGCAGATTACAGTGTCTCATTGTTTATCTGAGTAAGTGAGTAGGTGGCAAATAACCTAGCAACAAGCTAAGATTTGGACTGTGCGCTTGGCCAGCCACTGTTACACTAGCAGAGGCACATGCCCCCCACCAAAGGACAGATGCTTCCTGGCTTACACATAAGCAACAGGCTTGTTTCTGTCAGGGCACATGTGTGCAGCCCACAAGAGATACAAAGTTTATTACTGTCTTCTCAAAAAACAAGACTGCTTTGTGCAGTGAAGGAGTGCTAGATACTTGAAGTGTGATTTTTAGGCTCTTCTCTACTTGTATATATATACTGTCAACAAAAAGGATTTTCAGTGGTGTAAACCTCCCATTTTCCATAAAGAGCCTTTAGAACCACAGGACTGAATGTCAGCAGTGTTGCTTGCTGAACATAAAGATATTTCTTTTGGGTTCTTAAGAATTTACTATCCTGCTTGTCCCATGTAGCAAGATTTGTTCTCTCCATACTAGCAACTGTTACACTGTATAATGACTGACTGCCTGATTACCCACTTCGATTCCAGGCCTATTTCAAGCTATGTGAAATGATTTCTATTTGAGTATTTTATAATACACTTCAGGATAAGAAATACTTCAAATAGAAAATACTATTAAAATAAATGCTTGGGTCAGTGATGACTTATAATGGATCTCCCTCAATTATCCAGATTTAATTTCTTTGATATCTTCATTGTAATAAGTCTAGCAGTTCTCAAATTAAAATTGACTAGAAAATTCTATGTATAATGCAATAAACAGGGAAAACGTATTTTTTACATTGAATATACACATGAAAACAATATAAAATTTAATTACATATTGCAAAACACCTACAAAGGACAAATTTTACTTTTTGCTTCTTTGAAAGCTCCTCTCTGCTGCAAATATATCCGGATTGAACTGATGATATATCTGGAAAAACTTCTTTATAAAATATGAAATACAATGCTTTAAATGAAGAAAGCAATATTTTACAGTGAATAAGATGAATCTGTTGCTTTAGGTATGCCCCATATTGTAATAGTTAAAAGATTCAAAGCTATCCAGTTATCTTTCACTTATTTTGTTACTTCCAATTATTGATACCTTTGCACTGTTTAGTAATACAGAATTTAAGTGAAAACTTTCTGACTTTCAAATCTTAAGGGGGAGCTTAATTAGCCAAGCTTGTAAGAGCAATTTGTAAAATCAAAAACTCATCTCTTTTCTGAAAGGAATAAAAACCCACCTCCTTAAGCTTTGGTTGGTTATCGTTTTAAAATTGGAAGCAGTAAAAAACCAGCACAGTTATACGAATAATATATTGGAAAAACTTGTGTTTCAAGGTCATCAATCCTTTGTTCTTTTAACTTTTAATTAAAGATGAGATGATACTAGAATGCTACCTATCTGTTTTTGGGGCTTCTGAAATCCTCTGACAGTTCAAGGAAATGTTCATGACAAGAGTAAGTGCAATGTAAGGCAAAATATAGTCCATTAGCAAAACTGATGTTTGATTTTTCATCTGCTTTTAATGTGGCAGGTACTTTGTTTTCCATTCCTAAGGGTAAAAATTATTTAAAACCCCATGATTTATATATACAAATTAATATTAATGATTTACTAAGTAACATTAGCAGTTTAACACTGAAAAAAGATAGAGCAAATCTTTCTCCTTTTTCCAATAAACTTTCAGAGGAGGGCTCTGAACCTTTTTCACACCCAACACCATAAATATTTCACCAAAATGTGATGATTACAGGTATTCATACCAAAATTGAAGTCAAATATTCATGCATAACTTTGGATTTTTCACAAAATTGCATTCAGGGTTGGATTCAGTCATTAGCTGTGCAATCTGTCCAGGACCAAATTCCAATCATATTCTCTCTTATCTCTACCTTTTCTTATGCATAGCTACCCTTCAAACAATAGAGTAAATGTATATCCTTACAAACACCCTCCTTTGAAATAAAAGGGGCTATTTTTGGTTTTATTGGTTACTTGACATTGTATCAGTATACCTATAGCAGTATACATTTATACTTTGCCTTTTATCAGGACAATTTCCTATGTAAACAGTGGCTCTTTTCCAGTAGGAAGTTTGTATGTGGAGGCAGAATGTGACTGTACCCTACTATGGAATAAGCGGACTAATATAACTAAATGGCAAGCAGCTTTATTCAATGCATTGTAAGAAGCTTTTGATGTATTTGTACTGATACATCTTGCACAATTCCTGGCCTTCAGCTTTTGGGAAATATGTTTTAATAGCCTGTCCCTCAGCTATTTCTCTTCTGGAACTGAATGTTGCTGCTGTCTTTTCCAAGCTGTTTTGCTTCATAAATTTTCTGCAACCAGAGAGATATGAATAGCATGAACAGTACATGAAGAGCAAAAATAGTAACATTTGTTAAAAAATCTTATAAATCTTGTTGAGTGGGACATAATTTTATCATACATTTTTAATAAAAGATATGAAAATACTTTAGCAATGCTTTGGTGCTTATTATGAAGACCCAATATTACAAACCATGATGTGGGACAATAAAGAGCTATTTTTCCTGCTTATATGGTATACCTGAATAACAAATACAGGCACTATCATCATGTAATCAGTAATACTGCCTATTTCCAAGTCCTGCTGAAAACTCTAGGCTGCACTGTAATTGGCCTAATAGCTAATATTTTTGTTACCATTTGTGGAAAATCTTGCACTAATGCTGGTTGAATTCCCTGCTTCCCCTGCTCTAGTCCATTTACAACACAGCATGTAAAATCATTTACCTAGGTCAACAATAGGCCTTGCACAATCTATTTTTTGTATCTGATCCAAGTTCATATGGCTTCACCTCCCACTTCTACTTGTTATTTATTTCATCCACAAGGTTCTCTTCCTTGCCACTAGCTATGCATGTGATGCCCTTCTTATTCCGGTCTGTTCTGCCAGCACCCTCTCTTCAGGTAAAAGTCATATATATTCACTATATGTATTTAATGTGTTCTTGAAAGGCCACTGTGTTGGAGTTACCATATACACTAGTGCCTACTCTAAGAAAATGTACTGACAGTATTGATCTAGACCTGTTTTCTTCATTCTTCAGCCTCTCACTTCTTCTTCATCCTGACCCCTGTCACTGAAGCCTCTCACTTCTTCTTCATCCTGACCCCTATCACTGAAGATGTGGGTTTTTTATTTAGCATTGGAACTGCAGCAGGATGGCTTCCTCATCTCTAAGCTGGGAAATAGTACTTGAGTCATCGGAGGTAACAGGAGACAAGTCATTGCTGTTTATAATATTATAATTGTAATAATCAGAAGAAAGGCACCAGAGGAGTATTGACTGACAACCCATGAGAAAGAAGCAAATCACTTGCATGTTCGAACTTCTGGTAACTTATTCTAAGGCAAAGTAGAATTTCTGTGCTGCGTTGGTGAAGAGTTCAGAAATGCAAAATATCAGTGGTTGCATTTGTTAAGCGACAGCCACCTAAAGGTCACCAGGGCTCAAAAGTAAAACTATGATCTCATAGCTGTCCTTGCCCTTCCCTGTTCACACCCTTCCCATGTTTATGACTGTTACACTGGAAGGTATTAATGGCTTCAATCTTCCATATATAGACAACCACTTATCTTGTAATGATGTGTAGGCTAACTATATCCCATAAGCTCTTGATGTTGGAAACAAAGGGAGGCCACTGCCCAACTGACTATATCAAAAGACTGATCAGAATCTTAGCTTGTGAGGGCAGAGGTTTTACCTGGGACTGGAAAATGCAGTCAGTATAAGGCTGACTCAGGCTAAGAGACCAAAAGCTTACAAGTGCACATGGGGCAATAAAACCATGAAAAAAAAAACGCAAAAAAACCTAGCAGGGAACTCATATGCCCAGATATGAGTAAGGCAGGGGGGGGCTACTTTCTGTACTTATTGTACAATAAAATTCCTTTTTTTGAAATGTAAAATTAAAACAACTTCTATTTGTTTTTGATTGAGCTCTGAGAAATTCAGCTGGGTGTTTATTCGATTTAGTAAGTTGGGAGTGCACCAAAGACTTGTTGATGTATATGCTTGGTTTTTGTGAATGCAGTCAAGGTCCGTAATAGATGCAACCCGGCAAAGCTCTCGATCCTGGATAACCATAATCTGATTTCACAGATTACCGGAAGCAGCAGAATAAGGACAACTGCAGTGCCTACTTTGCTATGCTAGTGCCCTACAAGGCCAAGCTGTTGTTGCCAGAGTAGCTCTGGACTATATACAGCAACTGGTAATACTGGAAGAGTTGCCCCTCCCAGTGGTGACAGGAGCTGCTAAAACTAACTTCATAGGTTCTCTCCTTTCCCTGTTATCCCACCACTTTTAATTGTCATCAGACAACAAAGATGATAGCACATCTTAGCCCCTACTTAGCAGAGTTCACTTCCAGTAGGAAGGTATCACTGGCTTTACTTTATAGCAAACTGCTGGTACGCTACCACACAAAATATAAAACACACACTTTCACCTAACCTAAAAAACATTTTTACCACTCCTATTTATGCTAACACTCAGGTATCTTCCTTATATCAAGACTTATGTAATAAAAAATAGCAGGCTTACAACATTAAGTCTGTAACAAGTGACAGAAAAAATGGGGAATGAGAACAACAGTTGAACACCCCATTTCAGTTTTCCATACAAGTAAATTTTACAGGTTATGTATCTGTTTTACCTATTCAAGCTATACTGAGCAGTCAGCAGAAAGTAAGTGATATGCATGACATATCCATAATTAGCGAAACATGTCACACCGTCTTTAACAGTCAATGTATTATAGCATTTGCTATGGAGAAGTGACAGATGTTTTAATGTACTTAAAACACTACTTTTGGCATGGGTTGAGTACGGAATCCTTCGCTTCCCTCTAAAACCTTTCATGTCTGGCATCTGATTTTTCAGTAGCCACCATTTTTGTTAAACAACGTCACTTACCGCCTATGTTATTTTATTGTTTAGGGTAATTTCCTTTACCACAACCAAGCTCAGCAAACATCCTCCAACGAACAGAACTTCTTCAGACAGCTCTCGAATTTTCTGCCCACTCTGGGCTTCAAAATGACCACCCTCCACACGGCACCCTGCCAAAACGTATCTGTACCAGAGCCGGGGGCGAGCTCCTCAGAGCTAAAATAAGACGCCTGAGGCCGAGTGTCGGCGGCTCTCATGGGTCTCGGTGACCCTCTGTTACCGGGGCTTCTACGTGAACAGCGTGGCGCCCACGCCCGGCCGGCAGGCCAGCGCCAACTGCTGCAGCAGGCGCTGTCTGAACCCCGTCAGCGCCCCGGGAGGCCGCGACGGCCCCCGCTGGGCAACGGCCGCAAACAACGGCTGCGCTCGCGCCCACCGCTGCGGCTGCGGCAGGGCGGCGCGGCCCCAGCCCCACCCCCTCCCCGGCGCGCGCGGGGAGGCGGGAACAAGGCCGCGGGCGGGGGGGGCGGGCGCGCGTGACGGCGTTGCGGAGGGAGCGCGAGACGAGACGATCCAGGAAGTGCGGGGCTGCGGCCTGGGGAGGCGGAAGGCGGCGCGGAACGGCGGCGGCATCGGAACCGGCCCCAAACAACAACGAGAGAAAGGCAGCGCGTGACCGGCAGTAACGGCGGCCGCCGCCGTCCACCCTCCCACCCCGTACGCCAGCCATGACGAACTTTATCTCGGTGCAGCTGAAGAAGGCCTCGGAGGTGGACTTGGCCAAGCCGCTGAGCAAGTTCATTCAGCAGAGCTACCCCAGCGGGGACGCCCAGGCCGAGCACTGCCGGGCGGCCGAGGAGCTCAGCAAGCTGCGCAAGAGCGCGGTGGGCCGCCCGCTCGACAAGCACGAGAGCTCGCTGGAGACGCTCCTGAGGTACGGGGGGAGGGGCAGGGCGCCAGACCCCCAACGGCCGGCGCGCGGCCCTCCCCCCGCCCCCTCACTTCCGCGGCATCTGGGAGCGGCGCGAGGAGGGAGGGTGGGGGAGGGGGCGGGCGCGCGCGCGCGCACCTCCTCCCCCCCCCCAGGTGCTCTGTGCGGACGGAGGGGCCGTGGGCGGGGCCGTGGCAGGTGTGGGTGGGGCTGTGGCTGTGGCGTGCGCGGGCGGCCCGCCGGGAGGCGGAAGGTGGGCGACGGCCCGCGGCTGCAGGGCGGATTGCGGGGCTTCCGCCGTGCCGTGTCTCGGGCAGCGCGGCCGTTTCCGCGGGTCGTTGCCCCCGTACTGCTCGGCTCGGCTGCATGGCGTCGTGCGGTGCCCCGGAATGACGGTGCAGGGCGAGCAGTATGGCAGGTTGGCAAGGGCGAGCTTCCTCCTCGCTTGTTTGCAACATGCCACTTGCTGTTGGGTCTGGGTAGTAATTGCTGACTCCTCTCAGAAAAGAGCAGATGTCATCTGCTACAGCGTGACATCCTCCCACGATCTGTCATTGTTGTCACGTTTCTCATCAGCTTTCCCCCTTCCCCCCCCCCCCCCTTATTTTCCTTCTTCTAAGTTGTTTTCTGTGTTTAGTAGCTCCGTACTGCTTCTTCCAAGCTACAGGCTTATTTCCAACATAGCAGACTCTGTTATCAGAAAGTTTACTGGTGCCTTTGTTGTGCCAGGCTTCTTGCAGGGTAGATGAGCAAAAGATAAATTTGGACCTTCTGCCTAGTGAACTCCATAAAGACTGCTCTGTATAACCTGCTCCATCGGCTACAGAAGCACTCGCTCTTTTCCATCTCTATGTAACGTTTGCAAATTGCAGTATTGACTTACTGTAGTAATCCTGTTGTTATGTTTTTTCAATATTGGGAACATTTTAAGCCCATTTACATCTAGCTCCTTACTCGCAGATGTCATTGGGATTAATTAATTAAAATTGAGTACTACGTACATACTTTTATTTGCAAATTTGGCATCAAAAATCTGTGATACCAGAATATGATTTTCTCAAAACTCTTGAGTTTTGAGATAGCAGTGCCAAGGTTTTTTTTTATTTAAAAAAAGGAAGAGTGAAGACATTTTGTAGTACAGGGAAAAAAGATGACTGTAGATGTTACAGATCTCTGAAACATTATCATGGACCAGTATCAATACATTTGATGTTCACTGCTATATTCTGTGCTTTTAAAATTAAAAAAAAAAGTAACAGAAATAAGTAACAACTTATAAAGAAAGCAAGTTACTTTTTTTTTGTTTTTTTTGAGCTTATCAACCCTTCCCTGGGTATTTGGACTCTAAAACCTATGACTGTACTGATCATTGTGCTTTATAGTATCTCTGTAGTTTCCTGTTCTATTCCTGTTTATTCCTGTGTATGCTTTTGAAGGTATTACTGTGTATGCTTTTTGAAGGTCATGGAAATAATGAGAATCTATGAACTGAAAGATTGATTCTGCTAGCCAAGCTGAAAGGCACAGTATTCTCTTCTCTCAAATGCTGGCACTTAGCTTCCTTTTCTAATGGTGCCAGCTGGGTTTGTGAGTAGTTTCTATCTAAAATACTTGTTTGGCCCAGTCACATCATGTGGCTTTACTTTATCTAACATCTTTCCCCTGCCGAAAGGAGGAAGTTGTGCTTTTTTTTTTGGTCTGTTTCTTCAGTTCTGGCCCTTCCCTCATGCCAGTTCTGGAAGGCAGCTAACCCACCAAAGGATGTAAATGGCTCCCTAATAGGTGAGCAACTTGAATGAGTTCAGTGCAAGGTCAGATGAACATCAGAGCTGGCAGAAAAGAGGATAGAAGGAGTGTGGCTGAAAGCCAAACAGGCTGAATGGGACCTCAGTTCCGATGCTAGTAGGTCATTAAATTAATTCAAGCCATAGTGTGCAACTTCACCTCAGGTTTTCTCCCTGAATAAAGAAGAGAAAGTGCTTGCAATTGCATGATTGTCAGTTTTCCTTTGCAGTTATTTCCATATGCAGAGAACAGCTAAGGTGAACAGATCTGTTCTCACTGCTGTTGATCATGATCAGCAGCTTGCCCACGTGCTGTGATAGCAGTCGGGGTTGAATGTGGCACCACACTGGTGCCACATAATGTGTGAACAAGAAATGATGTCCCTGCACCACAGAAGCTGCGCCGTGCAGTGTTCTCAGAAAGCATCTGCATTTAAAATCATGCCATTTGAGAATGTCTCCCTGCTCCCTTTATAGTGGGAGTGAGATATAATGAAGGTCTGAATTAACCGTAAATTCAGGATTAATTACTAAAATCTTTTTATGTTATTTATTTCATAGTACTTCACAGTCTTATAGGCAGAAATACAGAATCGGCCTTAAAAGGTACTTAAATGAGAGAGAACATAAAACTGTCAAATGTATGTTTTCTCTTTTCTGTAACAAAAATTACCATTCGTATTCATTACAGATGTTGGAAAGTAAGTTTCGTTCGTATTCTGTAAGACTATTTTAGGGTTTTTAAATATATTTTATATATATTAAAAAATATGCATTTTATACATATATGTATATGTATACACACACACATATTTTGTTAATAGTCTGTAAAATACAGTTACTTTGGAAAGTCGGCCTGTCTGCATACTCAGAGGCTTGGATAGAAGTATCCAGCTAAGCTTATAATTGAAAGAGCAAAAGCTTTTGACTTCCTTGCAATTCTTCTGAAAGTTCCTGTCTCCTTTCAACTTCCAGTACTTTTCTGTTTTTATTTAACAGTTGTGCTAAGTCTTGTGTTTAAGTACTACTTTAGGAAGATTTTAGTTAAAGTTGGAGTTTACATGCACCATGTCTAAAACTTTGGTTAGTGAAGTAGGTAAGGTTGGAAGAGCTGTTTATAATATGGATACCCCTTGCGTACATTTATTCCTTAATGGCTTTTTGTACACCATGCCTAGTAGAGCACTGTGGACTGTTTAACTGTTAAGAAATTAGGGATTAATCTGCTGCTAATTAATCTATGATTTCCCAGTATTTTGTAATCTTTAGGAGCCTCATTTTGCTGAGTAATTACTGTAGAATTTGATATTTTTTTATATAAGAAATGTACTCAGTTGCAGCCCTGTTACCTAGGCAAGCATGGAACAGTAAAGCCATGGAGATGTATGATATGCTAGTGTTTGACCAATGAACACAACTGCTTCTGCTGGAGAAGTATTTGTTGTTCCCACTGAAAAGTGAAGCTGGGGTGCCATGTAACTGGGAAAACTCTGTCTGCTTTGAAAGAGTCTGCTTTGTGAGAGTTTTAGTCCTCTGAAGGCAAAGTAGTGTGTAGGTGAGCTTGGTACAGATGTTTTCCCTTAAATTCTGTGTTCTGTCATACTAAATTTGGTGAAGTATGGAGTTTTTTTGTAGTATAATTATAGCTTCAAAGATTTCCTTGCTTCCTCTTTTAATATTAAAAATAACCAGGACTCAGTATCCTTTTTCTGGAGGGATAGGATGGTGAAATGAGTTTAAGCAGTTCAATTTTGCTAACAACTCTTGTAGTTCTTTTAAAAAGAAGCAAGGGGAGGTGTGGATTTATTTTGAATGATGAAATTCTCTGTGGGCTGAAAGTTGCAGTTCTGGTTTCCAGCTGTGAGTTCAGTACTACAATGCGTATCTAAAAAGAATGAAAGCAGATCCTGCTATCTCTTATGTTCTTTCGAAGGAGATTTTTCTTTATGGTTCTTTGAGGGAGGAACAGTATTTGAGGTTCTTCATGCATAAAGCATATACTTGTATTTTAATTAAATTATATTTAAGACATTGACTTCCAAATCATTTGACTGCTGTAACTCATTTTTATTAAGCATTGAGTGCGTAACGTTGGCTTTACTGAAAGGAAGCTCTACTTTGAGAACTACGTCTGTGTTGCTGTCATCTGTTCTCACTTTCATTGGTGTATCGGGAATTCATGGAGTTTGTCTGTTTATTTGCTTTTATTTAATTAATAATTTGGCAGTGTTTGTTATTTCCCTGCTGTCTCACTTGTTTTGCATGGCAATGTCTGTCTACTCAATAGTTAGTTTTCTGTAAATTTTATTTTAAATAACACCCTTTTTATGTTTACCCTCATCCTTCAGTGTATGACTAACTTGTGCATCAGATATGCTTTTTTCCTTCAAAGTCTATTTTCCATCTTTGTACAATTTCCGCTTTATTTTCTGTGCTGCTAGTTTTATACTGTTATGTGGCTAACATTTTCATTTACCATTTACTTACTGCTAAGCACAACTAAATGATTTTACATTTTTGGGGCCTGCAGAGGTTTAAGGAGCTTCTAAAATCTTGAACAGAGTTTCAAGTTCATTAATAAAAAGAAATGTCCTCATATATTTACAATAATAAAAAAGTAACATTAAAAAAAAAGAAAAAATCAGCAGATCTGAAGATTGTGATAGAGCAATGTGCGTGTTTGGGAGGAACATACACTTTTTTTTTTTTTTTTTTTAGTTCATGGTTCTGTGGACAAAGAATAGCCTGTTTGCAAACAGCCAACACTTACGTGCATCTGGCTTTAAACGGCCATTTAATGAGATTTGCATCTTGCCTCTACCGGAATGGCAGATGAGGACTTGGGTAGTCATGCAACGTGGGAAGACAACCTGGCTTTACTGGTGGCTTTTGAATGACAAATTTAATTGGGAGGGGAGGAGGCAGTATGGGAAGTCTTGTTTTCTGTATTGTACTGCGTGAGAAAGATTGTGTTGAGATCAGTGAAAGAGAATGAAGGAAGACTTTAAGCACACCTTTTGAAATGATCTTCAGAATGATTAGTTAGTGAACTAATTCTTGTACTGCCTGCATTAATCTGCATCAGTCAAAACAATCAGGAAATGGAAAAAAACCTGTGAGTTTGGTGGCGTGATAAATTAGATCAAACTTGCTGATGAGAGCATCAACATGCAAAGCTGAATTTGCTAAACTACAGAAAGGATACTCTTCTCTACTACTTGTTTATAGATCAGACTTGGATGTAAGGTCATCTGAAAAGATGCAATAGAGAAAATACACCTTTTATTTTTTTTTTCCAAAGTATGGCTAGCTATTTAAAGAAATTTAAGCTATTAAAGAAAATTAAAGAATATTCTATCAAAAGTACACATACTTTTTTTTAACCAGTACCTTTAGTAGTGTGCTTACTTCATACATTTTGAAAGAAATGAGTTACCCGTGTTATCACATAGTTTAAAGTTATCAGGCTCTGAGACATGCCAATATTTTGTTTTTAAAAACAGCTCTGATTTATAGAAAAAGTCTCTCCGTGTAAGCATATTTGAAATCTGAATTTGTGATGACCACTTTTGCTGCAGCAATCTTAATGCTGAATCAGGACAAGTAGATTCATAGTTTCATGTAGACAATGAAAACAAATTATATTAATGACTTAAAAACCCACATTAAATACCTTCCCCCCCCCGCCAACTATGCCTTTAACGTACTTGGTAGTTTGTTAAAAGTTAATCTTGGTAAACTATTGTCACAGTAAACCTCTGCAGACTGTCTTTTTTTTCTTGGGAACAATTTCTTTTAACTCAACTATTAGTAGAAGACCTTCCGCAGGGTTCCTATTTCAGATTATTGTAGCTTTTCATAGTATGTTGTATCTTGAAAATTGCAGTAGGACAGTTCAAGTAGGACAAGTTCAAGTATATATATCAACAGGTAAAATTCAGTGAAGAATATGCTAATGGTTGTTTTAATGTTGCATCTGACCTTTTCAAATGCTTTCTGAATTTATCGTCAAAGGAGTACAGGCTTTGTACATGTGCTTCATTTCCAGATCAATAGTGACTATTATTTAATAACACAATTTAAGGAAACAGGAACAATGTGTACCAAGTTTAGCACGCAGATTGTGAAACTTACTGCCAACAACGTGTTTTGGAGGTTGGGAATATAAATTGTTAAAAAGAAATTTGACCATTATAATGTCGACTGTATGCCCGTGTGTCTGGTGCTGCAGGAATGGTATAAGAAAGAGGGCTTCACCTGTTACCTTTTTCCAGCAGTTGGCAGTTTAAGGGTTTTCTGTTCTGCATATGGCCTATCATGTTTAATGAGTGGTGCAGACATAGTGTACAACTCAGGAAAACCTTGAACTGCTAATTGTTGTCTGGCTGAATTGTGTGAGGGGCTATGTTATACTTGCCATCTTTCTGATATTCTTCCCTAAACATCTTCCACTGTGAGTAGACATATTGGTGTGGAGAAGCTTTTGGTTTTAATTGACTGTGGCTGCTGTAATGTGCTCTAATGAAAACTAAGCTTACAAGTAAAGAGTTTTATCAGGGTGAGGCTCTTCAGTTGATATTGTGCAAGGCAAATGGCATGTATTTCAAAGAGACTGAAGTTGAAACAGATGACTCGGAAATTGTAGGGGAGTGGGATATAATAATCAGATGAAGAGCGTGTAGTATAGCTTGTTAATACTAGTTAAATGCTGTACATAATTTCTTTTTGCAACATGATTTAATATCTAATGTATGCTTTGTCTCCCTGCACACATTTCTATGTACAGAGACTCCTTTGCATGATATTGTTATCTAATCTATCCTCCCTCCGAAGGTGGAATGGGTCAGCTTGGCCTGTGATACTCTTCTGCTTCTGACTGAGGCAGGGATTCAATGTTATCTTTCACCTTTACAGACTATCTCCCCTTGAACGTGCAGAATTTCTCTCTGTGTCCTGCAGCTCCCCAGAGGATCTTCCTTGGCTAGGAATAAGCCCTGTAACTTGCGTGGGGCATTTCAGTGCCCTCTTCCTTCTCTGCCAATATAAGAAACAAAGCCCACAATTTGGTTTGTCTCATGGTGTGCACTCTCTCCATTTTTTTAAACATTTTTTATTTATTCTTTTTTTTTTCTTTAGGTACTATGATCAGCTGTGTTCTATTGAACCAAAATTTCCATTCTCTGAAAATCAGGTAAGAAGATATATCAAGCTGTTAAAATATATGTTGTTAAACTGTAGTGATTGTAGTCATGGCACCTAAGGATGTACAACAAGTCTGTATCTAATCCACTAAACAGTACTTCTCTTGGGCAAGACATTTAATCTCTTTGAGCCTTATTTTCCTAATCTCTGGTTATTTTCAGTCTATAGCCACATATAATCTGCACTGAGACTTCACCTCTAGTGGCTGCAATTTCCTTCATTTTCCAGATGCCAGAACATGGGCTCAGAGAAGTTTAGACTTCGTTTGGCAATCACTGCAGTCTGTTTCAGAAGGAGCTGCATTTTGCTGAAAGATTCTCTTTGACACTCCTTTTTCCAAGGAGAAGTCTGTTTTATACTATCTTACAGAGGCTTTTCCAAACATAATTTGTGTGGAAAAAATGTTAGTTAGTAGATGGAATGCGATCTTCTGTTCTTGAGGTAGAACAGATCTTTCCTTCATAGTAGCTAACAGATCGAGCCCATTGAAGAGTTTACCATGTTATTTCTGTCTCTGCACCTACAAATTACATTAAAATTTTCTGTAGGCATTGTATTCGTTAAATTTGTTTCTGTCACCTTTCTTTAGCTTAACCTTTTTCCTTGGGTGGAAAGTAGAATAGATCTTTAGGCCTCTATATTTAGGAGGAAAAAGACATGTTTTCTTTGGAGGTGTTTACAAATCGGACAGAATTTCCATTTCTCTCTTAACCGAAACATAATTGAATGGTAATGTTATGATTAAAAAAATGTGCTTCTGTCAGGCACTTGTAGGTAGCGGGTAAGGGAGCGGTTTTGTAGCAGTTCACGCTCATTTGGTTTTTGTACTTAGCTGCATTAACTTATAGCCAAGAACTCACTTGGGTTTTCCATGTGTAAATGGTTTGATGAGATTATCTGCAAACTTTGAGACATGGAGACATGAAGAACTGGCAAACTTTAGGAGCGGGGTCTGAAAATCATCTTCCCTTGGGCAGAACAATTTATAATAGTCAATGGAATGAAAAAGCTGGTCACCAGAACTTCCTGAACCAGGTTGGCTGCTAGAGGAAAATATGTTAGCAAACAGTGTTGTAGGCCTGTCTCTTTCTTAAGTTATTCTTCTCTGCTATTTTTTAAATGAGGGATTTTTTTTCTTTTTTTCTGGGCTAATAGCACTTGCCTACAATGAGTTTGATCAGCTGAATAAGGAATCAAATTGTGAAACTTCAAAGCAGATTCTGTGAAATATTTGTATTGTCTCTGAAATACATGCTGAGAAGTATAGCGTAAAACACATCTGTTTTACCTGCTTTCTCCTTCCTGAGTGCTTTTCCTGACAATGCTCCTATTAAATTCACTTTTAGTATGTATGTCATAAAAAATGTATTACAAAGCAGTTCCAAATATGTTAGTAATTTGGAACAGTGGTAACTGCCTGGTTGGGTGGTTTACTTCAACTGTGAACATACCTGACTGTCAGACTTTTGGGGGGAGGAGTGTCTGCATCTTGCTGCTTGAAAGGTCTTCAGCAAACTGACAGGAAGGAGAAAACATAGAAGAAAAATTTTAAGCAACCTTTCAGTGATTTCTTGAAATTCCTGGAATGTTTATATTGTTACAGGTGAAATAAATGTTTTACTTAATTAGAATAACAAGGGATAAATATGTGAATTTGGGATATTTTCTGAATGTTTTGTATTTAATAAATATTTTTTTTCCATAACTTTCAGATCTGTGTAACATTTACATGGAAAGATGCCTTTGATAAAGGATCACTTTTTGGAGGATCTGTCAAACTGGGTATGTAGTTATAGTGAAAGTGCAAGTAATAAAGATAGTAAATTTTGAGAATATTTTTATATAGCTGATGGGAACAGTAAATAGTCTTTCTAGTCTTTTCAGTATAGGTTTAGAATGAATCCAGCTATGTTAGTGACAGATTAATCATTTCAACATTGGTAGTGAGAGAATGGGTACCATGCTAAGAATTTCTATAAAATTTAAATAGCTATTTGACATCAGTTTTTCAAAGGCACAAATAGATATGTGGTCTGATAATACTTGTGCTAATGGAGATTACTGCTCCTCAAACTTGTTCTGAAAATTATTCAAGTATTAAGTTCCAGTAGTAGGTTTTTGTTAACCCAATTCTTTTTATATGAATAAGATCTTCTTGGAATGTGTTTGTATAAGTGTGAGTGAGTTCCTTAAAGAAGAAGGGCAGTGATGGTTAGCTGGCTTGAGTAACCTAGTCTGACATCATGTTTTATTTCAGAAGAGGGTAGATGGATTTGCCTATGCCCTAAAATGATTCTCCTGTCATTTCTTTTAAAAATATTTTCATATGCATTTGAATACTATCAAGAAAAAACAATTTATACTGGTTTCCTGCAAGCAAAATGAGTTTGATTCTATGCTGTCTTTAGATGGGTTTGGAAAACTTGCCCACGGAGAAAATAAGACAAAATCCTGTTAAATTAAGTGAGGTGCTGATAGGTGGTGTATTGTCATTCACAGTGTTTCTATTTATACCTATGTGTTCGTTACGGCTAGCATTGTAAGACAGCCATTGCAATTTTGGAGTGTCAGACAGACCTGAAAAACCTATTAGAATGTTTTTTCTTTTTTAGGGTTTCTTCTTTTTAGTTTTTGATGCTGTCCCACATACAGTTTTCTGTTAGCAACTACTAAGAAAGTCACTGTAACTTTACATGTTCTAAGTATACCTGCAACAGCTGCACTGTGCGAACTGTATGCGTAACAATACACCACATTCCTATGCATAAGCAGATGCTGCGCACGCTTCTTTGCTTTATTTTCTAACTGTTCTAGAAAATGCATCTCGATGATCAGCCACCTTTCTGAAGATACTGCTTTTTTTCCTTAGAATTTGATTGGTTCTGATTTTTCTTATGCTAGCGTTTCATGTTAAATGAACCTGTTTCATAATAATGTTCAGAATATTTAATTATGACTTGAACATAGTCTGTAAATCACCATAGACACTTAATTATATGAGAAGAACCATCAGTGATCATAATGTTGGTAATTACCCTGAGAATTTGAATACATGTGATGTTATAGCAGCTTGAGAATGCTTGCTTGTCTACAGGTTAATTATATAGTAGTCTGTGAGGCAGATGGGCAGAGATTTATGCAACAGTCCATGTGAAAAATCAAAGAAATTTGCAAATGAGATGTGAGTAAAGCTCAGTTAACAAGCAGTGCAATAATATTTTGGAGCTTTAGAATCAGTGGAAAGAAATAATAGCAGTCTTTCTGTATATATTTTTAGAGTGTTGTATTGAAGATTATTCAAATGCTGCTCTCCAGATTAAGAGCATATGTGTATCTTTTTGTCTCAGATCAGAATCATCAGTGAGGTTTCTCAGTGCAGAGGAAGGTTTTTAGTTATTCAGGGGATAACATTTCTGTTGACTTGTGAATGTGAGGTGATCGTTGCTCCAGATGGAAGTTCAACACCGAGCTCATTTGACTTCCATGGGGGCAAGATCCAGGGATCTGAATTGGGAGTTCTGGGTCCTGCTGCGGTGACAAACTGATTTCTTCTTTTTTTTCCTCCCTTCCCATCTTCCTCTGAATCCCAGAGTCTATTGACTGTATTACAGGGCTAGCTGACAGGCACTGGCTGCTTGAAAAGTGCCAGGTTCACAGCCTGAGATGTAATCTGAAATATGTTGGTTTAAGTCAGCAGGTAGAGCTATAGAGCTATAAACAGAAGAGACTGAGGAAAAGCTACACTGCTATTCAGCTGTTCTTGCTGTAGTAAATCATACTTGGGATCCAGTCCAGAGTATAGAGTAATTCTGGGTATAAGGTAGTTTTATACTTTGGAAACTTTGAAGCCTTTTTAAGAAAAATTCTGAAAAATAAACTTCAGAGAGAGATTATCTAAATGAATAACTATACAGTGACTGTGTAAATCGAACCAATTTCACTCAAAGAGTGAAACTGGGGGAAAACTGCCTGTCTGATTTGTGGCTACTTACCTGAAAATTTAATGCAGGTCAGGGACTGCCAACATAGATATTTCAGAGATGTGTCAGATAATATGTAGCTGTATAAAGATGATGGATGTTAGAGTAAAACAAATGTGTCCCTTCAGTACCTTCATGTTTTAAGGATACAAGTTACACCTATTGTAGCTGGGTTTGTGAAGTTGAAAATTCAATAGTTTAGTTTTCTGTATTGTCCAAGATGAGTGTCTGGACACTTTTAAAAAGGAACCAATAGCTGCAGTCTTTAGATTTTCCAACACTTGCATATGGCCAATAACTTTCCTAAGAAAATTAATACATTCAAAATGGTTGATGCTCAGATATTACTGTTTCTAGAAGTGTGAGCTCCATCCTCTGGGGCTATGAAGTACTACAGGTATTGAGTCTGGACAGGCCACACAGTTCTCTAATGAGCACGTTTTATTTAAGTAAATCTTTAAATATTACAGTACATTTATAACCAAAGTATAACCAAGATGATTGTCAGTATTTGCAGTCTGATACAATAACTTTGAGATGTGAAAACTTCCCTACATCTCAATAGATGGTATGATAGAAGGTTCAAAAACCCTTTGTCCTCAGTGAGAGAGGGGTAGTTAATCTCATCTAAGATATAATGAGAGCATGTAAACGGGCAGTTATTGCAGAGTGATTAATGCATGTAAATTCATGTTTCAGATTATCCTTCAGTTGTGTGTGTGTTTGGCTCCTGAAGACAGGAAAACTGCACGGTAGTTGGACAGACTTTCAGATTACTGCTATTGCTATATTGCTATCGCTATAGCTATTATTGCTGCTGCTTTTATGCTTTTAAGTCTGTGTAGTTCCTCATTTTGAAACATTTTGTGAAAGAACTGTATTAGACTATGTTCAGCCCCCAGGATTAAGAAAATTTTGACTTTAAAAGTATGATTGTTTCATTTTTTGGCTTGAAACTGTTGATGTCTTTAAATACAGATATTAGTGATGGCACATCTGTAGGAGGCTAGAGTACTCAAGGTTATTTTCTTAAAACTATCTCTCTTGATTGCAGCTCTGGCAAGCTTGGGGTATGAGAAGACCTGCGTTTTGTTCAACTGTGGAGCATTAGCAAGTCAGATTGCAGCAGAACAGAATCTAGATAATGATGAAGGACTGAAAGCTGCAGCTAAGCACTATCAGGTACAGAGGCTCCCTGCTTGTGCTCTAGAATTCAGAATTATTAATCTTAGAACATCAGATAAGTATCTCAGTTTTACAGCTGCACATATATTTTTTTCTCTTCATTGTCAAGGTGGGTTGGCTTACTATCTGGTCTTTACTCATTTTTATGTACTGGTTTGAAGGATTTCATTCCATGATGAGTTTTTTTTTTTTCCCCTAAGCCGGTGGTAACTAACTACCTTCATCTTAAGATTTAATAGATTTTAGCTAATTTTGATCTTGTCATGTTATGCAGTAATAATCTCTTTCATTCTGCTTGGTAGAGTGTATTAAATCTTCCTTGTTCCTTTTATGCCTTTAAGTATAGCTGATATACCTTTACTTGTAGTCAGTCTTGTTTAAAAAAATGTTTTCAGTGTAGATAGTTTCAAGAACGAGAAGTGACAAGGAATTGTTTTTGATGGTTAAACAATAAAGGGGACACCATATGCCAAAAAAGCCTTTGTTTATGAAATTATATTGCATTTTTAAGAGGAAAAAACTGCTTAGAAACATGAAGGATAATACTTTTCTTTTATTTAGTTTGCGAGTGGCGCTTTCCAACACATTAAAGACACTGTCTTGTCAGCATTGAATCGAGAACCTACAGTGGACATCTCTCCAGACACAGTTGGAACTCTCAGCCTTATTATGTTGGCTCAAGCCCAAGAAGTGTTTTTCTTGAAAGCTACAAGAGGTATATCTCAATTTTCAGCTCTCACATTTTATGTGCTCATTACAACTTCCACAAAAGGTTACAAGCATTTTAAGTAACCAGGAGTTTTCAAAGGGCCTTTCAAAAGATCATTTTTGCCTTTACTGATTTCTTTTTTCTAAGTGCAGGTCATTAAAAATGAACTGCAGAATGTGTCTAATATTCATTTGACACTGCAGTTGTCCCATTTGCCTTTTCTTTCTCTTTGTGTCCAAGAACATTAGCCTTTATCTTTACAAGGGGGTTTATTAAATTTTTACTTCTTTTTCCCCCTGCGACCAAAAGGCATGTTCTCTCAACAGTGGAAACTACTAGAAATGGTGCTTAGAGATTTTACCCTTACTCCCCCCCCCCCCCCAATCTGGGAAAAGATTTTGTGAGAATTTAGAAAGGTATGATTTTGCTGGGAAAAAAGGAAATTTCCTAGGAGTTTAAAGGAAATACTTTTTGTTCCAGTACTCCTGTTGTTACAGAGAGGAGACCTCTCTGACCCACACTGACTTCGAGAACACCCAATTTATCACAAAAAGTCAAATTCTGCAGGCAAAACAAAGGGTTATGTCCCTAGCTGCTAAAAGCTGATTGTGAAATACTGATTTAGAGGCTGCATATTTTCATGCAGCTATTAAAGAACATACTCTTCAAAGAAAAATATTCCTGTGGAATATCATTTTCAATACAGGATCTTTACTCTTTGCTTTTCTGCTCTCCTGCCTATTTTTATCAGAAGTTATGCATCTAAAACTTCAGATGTCCTTAGTTCTGCTTTGGGATATACAGCTTGTATGTGCCTCCTTCCCCCCACCTCCTCCGCGGCCCCGCCCCCTTGCCCTGAAACAAAAGTTTGGAATGTAAAGGAGAGAAGATAGTGGTTATCTTATTTAGGGTGATTTTTCCATTCACAAGGAAGATCCCAGAAAATTGTTTTGGTTTTACTGCATTTAGGAGAATCTCAACAAGAAACTACTGTTGTAGACTGGGACAGTCTATTTACTTAGCAGCATTACCAGCTGATCATGGTATTTCTGATGGAACTGAGTTTATTTACAACTAATTGAAAGAAAGCACAGGTGTCCGGCAAAACAAACTGGTTGGTCAAATCTCACTCCATTGCAGGACTACAGATCAGCTCTTCTATTTCTGAGCCTTTCTTAATGTTTTCCTTAAATGTCTCTTTAAGGCTGAAGATGTTCGCTGTTCCATCTCTAGGATTGCATTGTAGCTATAATATTTTAAAGAGATGTGAGTAAAAATTAAAGCCTGTAACAGTGAAAGATCTATCCCTAACTGTCCAGATGGACAAATGAGTCTCAGACATTTCCTTTGTTTGCTGATGGAAATGTGGTTAATGTGACAGTATTTTTTTTTTTCTTAGAGCCCATGCTCTATGAAGAAAGATGCAACTACCGCACACTAGATGAGGCTAGAAAGATTTTTATTTCTGTTTTGGTTTTATTAAATATTTAGTGCACTGGAAAGAAAGGTACTTAAAAAAAAAAAAGTAAGTTGATAGATCATATTAACTCCTGTTTTAGTGGCTCTGGCATATCTTAAATGTATTTACATTACAGAACTTTAATATAAAACATCATAGCTCTTGCCTGAAGTATTGTAGATGTGTGCATGAGCTGTAATGAGCAGCCCTTTTGGGCGTTCTTTTCATTTTATTTTAGTGCTTAAGTATACTCTGCAGACCTTTCCCCTCCCCCCCATCCCCCACCCCCAACATTAATGCTTATCAATCTGGCAGTGCATGAAAATCGTCTGGTTTGAAGGATACTTGTCTATGAAGGCAGCTATTTAGGGTGGATGGTCAACATTCACGCTGCCTGCCTTCTCTTTGAAGGCTGAATTGCTAGTGCAGGCCACAGGTGATTATAAAAGAAGATAAAGATAGATGCAGCATGTTCCTGTTTTAACAGCTTTGGCTTCAGGAATAGAGTCAGGAGATGAGGCAAAGAATACCGCTGCTGCCAGATGCATGCAGCTCTGATGAAGATATGAAGAGCACTTGGAAGAACTATGATTATAGATACCTGGGAATGGTGTTTCTATATTCCCTGTAAGCTCACCTTGGTGTGGGCTACCATGGAAAGGAAGTTCTTTCTCTCCCCCTCCACTATTGCAAATTTTGGAGAGTCCTGACATAGAGCTGAATTAGGGAATGGATCCTGCTGAAAATTAACTTTCTTTGTTTGTTGGCTAGATTCAGCTGAATTATTTGATTATGGCTGTACAAATGCCTGTGCCAGCCCAAGGGAGGGGCTGGGAACACGCTGCCAAGGGGAGAGTGGAGCTGCGGCTTTTATTGGCAGCCTGCCCTTGCCATGAGGGGAAGCTTCACCCTTAACCCTGCATAACTGCAAGCAGCTGCCAAAAGATTTCTCTTAAAACTGACTGAACCTGCAGCTTCATGATTAAAGTGGAAAGCGTGGAAACTGCAGCTGGATGTTGAGAGGGAAAATGGGATCTCACTCTTGAGCTATAATGCAAAACTATACACTGCTGTTGTTGCTGCTTTAGGTAGAAATAATTTACGTGTTGACTTGTAAAAACTGATGCTAATCATAGTTGTTCTTTTTTCCCCCCACCAGATAAAATGAAAGATGGTATCATAGCTAAACTAGCTAATCAAGCTGCAGATTATTATGGTGATGCTTACAAACAGTGTCAATATAAAGATACTTTGCCCAAGGTTAGTAATCCTTATGGAAATAGTCTGAGACCTGCTATTACTATGAATAGCTGTCATTTACAATGTACTTAAGATGGTATGTTCAAGAAAAGTCGACTGTTACATCTGGGAGAAATGAACAAGTAATTTGAAAAGCAGTGAAGAACCTAAGAAAGAAGTGGTTTGGGGGTTTTTTAAAGCTTTTTTTTTTCTTTTTTTTTCCCTTTTAATAGGTAAAATCTTATTGTATGAAATGCATTTGCAACACATTTCATTTAAAGTTAACTTGGAATGTTTATGATAGTATTTAGGGATGCCTTCTTATTTAATGCCTTACTGAATATTTCTAACACTTTCTAATGGGGTTTAATTGGCTTCTAGTATCAAAGATTTTATGTGAAATTTACTATCTTGGTGACAGCATGAATGTAGTGGGTATTGATCAACAGCCTCTTAATGAAAAACATTACTGGAAGTCAGTATGTCCTTTCTCCTTCTGCCTGCTTTCTCCTTTTCCTCCACCCTAAAACAGACTTGATATTTTTAATAAGTATCTCAGTTCAGGTTTGACTGTCGTTTGGATATTGTTGGTTTTGGAAGCTGCAGAAAGACTTTTACGCTCTTTCAATGTATAGAATATAAGGGTTATTTTAAAATTGAGCCTATGAGAAAGGCTATATTAATTATGTTCAAGTAAAAATGGCGTGCATTTTTTGTTTTAAGTAATAAATTAAACAAATGTCTTTAATTCCTGTAGCCCAATCACAGACTATATCTATCTATCTATATATGTATATGAAAAAAATCTTTTTCAAAGTTCATTTGATATTTTATTTGGTTGTGCCTTTGATAGATTCTTTGTTGTGTGTGTTTCCTTTCACGCATTCTGTGGCGTTTTACAGATTGGGCTGATTTCATGCTTAGGTATTACAGTAGGAATTGTTTTCTGAGAGGTGATGAGGTATAATAAAGCCGTTGCTTTGTTTTTGTTGTGGATTGTTTTAAGCTGTAGAGCTGCTCCCTTTTCTAGTTACACAGTAATCTGACAGTTGATTATTTGAAAGAAAACAGTAAGTTTGGCTCCTTGGGTTAACACCAGCTCTGAGAGCCATTACATGTTTAGGAGTGTGAAATAGAAGTTTACTTCATGTGTCGGACTCTAGTTGTATGGCCTCCCAGGTGGCTCTTTCAAACTGGTCCTCTTTTTTTCAATCTCTGTGGGCAGCAAGGTTGCACAAATGTGAAGAAGCAGGTGTTCATATACTCAGGCCTTTAAAACATCACTCTGCTTTTCCAGTGCTTTTCCTTGATTTAAGACATAAAACACTAAGGCCAAATCCTTGATCAAAGACCATGCCTATGCTGTGGGCTGCAGTATAAGGTTTTCTTCATGTCTTGATTGGTACTTCTGTGAAGATAAGTGCATTTATATATAAAATCTAAAAAAGTATCTTTTTAATTAGTTTCCTTCTCAATATTGATTGTTCCTCTTTATTTGCTCCTTTTTTTCATAATTTTAAACTTTCTTTCTTGATAGGTCTGCTCATGTCTTCATTTTTTTTCCCCTCTCTTTTCCTACCGCTTTTAAGAACACTTTGTCTTGGGGACATTTGGGTGTGTTCTTGCAGCTGTCCTTTCTAATATATGCATGCATTTCTAATTTTCGTGAAGTAAATGTTGTGACTTCATGGCTTGAGTGTAAATTGTAGTTCATCTAAGATAATGGCTATTTTAAGAATTTTGCAGCAACAGATTAAAAAAAAATCACTGAATTCAATCCATGCGAAGTCACATGGTGTCTGACATTTACATCTAATGTTTTAACCTATCTAAACCATTAATTGGGTGATTCTAATTTCCTTTTCTTCTTCCTTTTTCTTCCTGCATCCCATGTTGTCTGTGGTGGTTTATGTGGTTGGACTTTCCCTGGTCAGTATTTTTATTTCCAGGAGGTGTTTCCTGTTCTGGCTGCAAAGCACTGCATTATGCAGGCCAATGCAGAATACCATCAATCTATCCTGGCAAAACAGCAGAAGAAATTTGGTGAAGAAATTGGGAGGTTACAGGTGGGTAATTTGTATACTCCTCCCCCGCCCTCCATATGGGAAAACTTTAAATCCTGTTTTAAAAAGTTAACTCAGAATTGTTAAAAAGCTCATAGCATGTTTATTACATGAATCAAATTATTTGCAGCTGCAAAGATAAGTAGCTTTGTAACTTTTATAACAATGTATTTCAATCATTTTGGGCAGTTTGATGCTACTTGACATGTTACATCTATATCTTTACATTTTCATATGCTTCCTGTCTTGGTTATTTAAATTTTTTGCTGCTGCATTTTGTTTCCAGGGGACTTGGGTATGGATGTTGTAACAGCTAAGGCCTTTTCATATTTTAAGTATGCTAGAGAAGAAAATTTGATTAAAAGGAACTGCTTTTCTCAAGTCTCCTTGTCCTTGAAAAAATAAAATGTGAAGTGCCACTTTAGTGATGCTGTTGTTTATTGACACGCAAGAGAGTTACTGTTATGCATTAATTGACTTGGTGCTAGGTAGAGCTTGAAACTTTTCTTTGCATGCTTGTATAACACTGAGGTGCCTATATGAAATTCTCATAGCAGTGTCGAATTGCTTGTTGATGGATGAAGGCTTATCTGTTGCTTACTCTGGAGTTTCAAATCTATCTGGTAGAGCGCTCTCTAGGATTCCACTGTAATAGAATATGAATGTGTGGGGTTTTTTAATGCTCTCTTCTGACGGATCTGGCTACATCAGGTTTACTGACTGTCCTTGTTAATTTGTGTAGTAAATGGAAAGTTTGTGTCCATGATTTTTCTTTATGTTCTATTACAGGAAGTATCCCTTTATGCCGAGTAGCTCAGATTTTCTTTTTAGTGAAGCCTGAGGGGAAATAACACTGTGATTTCTTATTTCAAAACTGGTTCACGAAGACCATGTAGTTGGAAGTTAAAATCCTGTCTCTTTAGTACATTTAGTCAGAAGAAATTTAAATCCTGTCCCCTGTAGTCATTAAAATAGTACTTCTATAATTAACCTTAGAGATCTAGTAGCCTTTCTAATGATTTTTTTTTGAGGAAATCCATTACTATGAAGTAATGCTCTCTTTTTACTTCCCTTTCTTTAAAATGAGAACAAAGGTGGGTTAAACTGGAGAAGAAAACCAATGCATTGTTGTAAACTCTTCCAAATTAAAGTATATACACACACAGGCCTTGGGTTTTTTTTTCTTGTCACTTTCTAGTTCTGGCAAATGCTAGTTAGACTGTGGTATTGGAAAACATCACTGTTGTGTGGTTTCTGGCACAGTGGAAAGTGGCAAAAAATCTCAGCAAATTTGAAATATATTTCAGTCGTAGCTCAGGTTCCATTTTACAATCCCAAGGAGTTTGAGGTTTTGAACTGTTGTACATTTATTTAAACCTGGCCTCACTGGACTGGCAATGTCTCTTAATGTTTTGTTTTTACTCACCTGCGGCAAAAACATGATGAGGATAGCACAGATATGCAATCTAAGGACAATGCTTTGTTCTGTATTTGTCTTGCAGTAAACTGGGTTTAGGGAAGAACCAGATCTCTTCTGTCCTACCTCAGGACAGCATTGAGGCTGAACAGATAGAAGTGAAGAGACAGCAGACCTTGTAGTTTATTTTTGTCTGCAGTAGAGTTCCAGGATCCCCTCCCAGCATCACTTCTGTAGCTTCTGAACTCAAGGTTAGGTAGGTTGTAGTGGCAGACATGAAAAGCAGGACTCTGGCCTTACCTCTTCTTTCATGGATGTGAGCAAGCAAGCACGATTTGGGCAAGCTGTGGGTTTCATGAAAGAACATGAAAATGACATGGTGACATTTTTTGTGAGTGAAGTTTTTGAAATGTTTTTGCTTCTCTAACCTATGATCACTTGTTTGGATTTGGGGGAGTCATTGTGAGGCTTTTGTGGGATGAACCTATTGACTTGCTCACTGATGTTGGATAAACTATTTTAATAAACTTTGCTTTTTCCTCTTTGATACTTAAATGAAGAGAAGAATATTTTCTTATGTAAGGAAAAAAATAGTATCAATCGTGTTTTGGCAGTAAAGTCCCTTGACTGACTGGGAAGCTTATCTGTTTTTCTAAATATATATATAAAAGGAAGGAAGAAAAGGTAATATTTGAATTTTAACTGTATTTTTATTTTTCAGCACGCAGCAGACTTGGTAAAAACAGTGGCATCTCGTTATGATGAATATATAAATGTTAAAGATCTGGTTGACAAAATCAGTCGGGCACTTACAGCTGCGAAAAAAGATAATGACTTCATTTACCATGATCGTGTTCCTGACCTGAAAGATTTAGAGCCCATTGGAAAAGCCAGCCTTGTGAAGTCTACTCCAGTTGTTGTTCCCCTCAGTCAGAAATTCACTGGTAAGCAAAGTGGGTGGAGCACACACGGCCACTGAAGTTCATTTCTAACATGAAAATGCTGATGTTGGCTTTTCAATAGTAGTAAGCTTACATTGGTGTGTTTGATGAAAATACCATTTGTCTTTCTAGTTTGTTGTTTTGCTACTTGATGGCAAAAGTACTGAAAGACTAAACTGCAGGTTAAAAATATCTGCAATGTACGTGGTTTTTTGCAAGCCCTCTTTCTAAGGATTTTCCCAGCTACTGTATTTTCTGTCTTAAACCAATTTTTAAATTTCAGAATGAACCCTAATAGAGAAGTGTCAAATTATGCAAGTCTTCACTAACTTGGTTGCTTGTCTTCCATAAAGCTGAAAAATCTTTTAGTTTGTTGGCTGAGCATGGGAATTCTGAAAAGTCATCCCTTTCTCCTTTTCTTCCTTAAAAGGCAAAATTAGAAATGGCACCTTAAGGAAAACCTGCTTTGTAATGCTACAATTGTTTTAAATATAATGCATTTGATTATTTCTACCTCCATTTCAGTCTAAGACAGAAATGGAATGTATTAAGATAAAGCCCTGTAGAAATAATTTGAGATATCTATATATTTTTTCTTCCACACAACTTGGCGGCTGTGGAGGGCAAGAGTATCCTAAACTCTTTAGATCAATCTCTGTAGTAAAACCTGTACTAAAGAGTTGTGATCTTTACTGTGTCATGTTACCTTCATAGTGCAATTTGTTTATACTGCTTTAATTGTAGACCTGTTTGAGAAGATGGTTCCATTGGAAGTTCAGCAGTCTGTGAGTGTTTATAACCAAAGAAGGGCAGATCTAGTAAATAGGTTAATAGCTCAAATGAGAGAAGCCACAAATCTGGCAAATGGGTAAGTATTGGCATCTTCTTAACTTTATCAAGGGGATTTTATGGAACTACCAATAAGCATTGGTTGCCTTGCAGCCTGTAGGCATCCAGATTGCAGTAGAAGTTGGTTATTATTGTGTGGTAGACTGGCAAACTTGAGCCATAGCAGAACTGCTTAGAACTACTTGTCTGTAGACATTAAGACTGAATGCATATTAGGAACACGACATTTCATTTTCTTCAGTCTTTACTCAGTTAATATGCCTGACACTTGCCCAAAGTTCCAGTACCATTCACCAAGAAGGATTTTCGGATTTCGGTGGTCAGCTTGATTGAGCTAGTGACTCAATACGTGATGCTTTTCCTGCAAGGTTTTGTTATTTATAATAACTAAAATTTTTTATATCGAGCTGAAAAATGAACATGTAACTCAAGGCGGATGATCATTTATCTACCTGGCAGTTAATACTCAAAACACTTGCCACATTTTGTAAGTGTAAAATGCAAAGGGGCGAGACTAGTGTTTGCTTAGTTTAAGAGCTTCAAAACTAGTTTTTGGTAAGGTACATTCCAGGAATAAGTTTAAAGTTTTCAGTTTGTAAATTATATCCAAGAGTACATTATGCTCTGTTTCCATTTATTCTTACACTTGAGTTGGTATGATTATTAATTTGGGTAGCAACATGATGTGCTAGATAGAATGGATAGAACCATCTAACGCTGCAAACAAATCATTATGTAACGTGGTGACTTTTTCAGAGTGCTGGCTTCCCTCAATCTTCCTGCTGCTATTGAAGATATGTCTGGTGATAGTATTCCTCAGTCTATTTTAAACAAGTCTAAGTCTGTGATTGAACAGGGAGGAATTCAAACTGTTGATCAGCTAATCAAAGATCTGCCTGAACTGCTACAGAGGAACAGAGAAATCTTAGATGAAGTAAGCTCAGCAACCACTAACACTGAAATATTCTTAAAAAAGAAAAGAAAACAAAAAAACCCTTAGCTTGATCTCTTTAAATGGTAATAGAAAAGCACACATATGACCAAAATGCTTGCAATTTTAATAATGGTTTAAAAACATGCCATTTAAGTGTAAAGTCCATATATACAAAAGCTGTGCTGTCACATGTGGATTTTCCCTTACAATTGTTTTGTTCTTAAAATTAAGTGGGAAGAGAGAAAATAACATTATAAAAAATTTGGGAGAATCTTGCCTTTTATATCTTTGTATTTGCAAAATTTAAATTTATAAAAATGTTCTTGATATTTCCTAAAATAGCTGTATACTTTTCATGTTTTTTATCTATTTTATGTTTAGAAGGAGTTATAATGCTTGTAACATTTTTAACTCTTGTAGTCACTAAGATTATTAGATGAAGAAGAAAATACAGACAATGACCTGAAAACAAAATTCAAAGAACGTTGGCAGAGAACGCCATCCAATGAACTCTATAAGCCTTTAAGGGCAGGTAAAACTCATGTTTCATCTCTTGGATTCTGGGATGTTCTAAAAATGTTGATTCTTCTTGTGTAAATTAAAGTAGCTTCCAGTGTTCTGATACTGTCTCTAAAGAGATGAATCCTGATTTAGGAGAGAACTTGTCAAAATAGCTTTATTTCAATCCCTGCCATTATCTGGAGATGGCTGGAGGTCGTAGCAGAAGATTAGCAGCTGCTTTTGCCCTCTGGAGTACACTGCATGCTTATGTTTCAAAAATCATATATAATGGAATATATATGGAATATAATGGCCACTCTCTTGTGAATCTGATTGAAATTACCAATTAAGTGCATTGTATAACTTAGTGTATTTATCTTGGATTTTTTAGGGGTTTTTTTATATTTCTTGTCTAAGGGTTTTTTCATCTGGAAGAAGTTTTTAGTTTTTCAGTAGTTTGACAAACTGCTGAGCATCACTATATGATCATCACTATCTGTGTGCTTAATTAGTATTGTTTTGAAGCTAATGAGGAATGGATACCATTGTCTTTCATTATACAAAGTTACAGGCTTTAAAATCTGAGCAGTTCACACCATTGTTTTTTAATATATTTTTGTGTGCCTCTTTAGAGAATTCCTAGTTTATGCACGTGTTAAAACTTAAATAAAAGTTAAATTTAAAAGTTAAGTGTTAATAACAATAGTATACAGGTCTATAGAAATGTATAAAGATTGAAAAGTGTGAAAATTTGATCTGGTGCAAGGCTTGGATAAAACTAGCTTGGAAATAACATAACTATGTTTCTCTCCCACCACCAGAGGGAGCCAGTTTCCATAATATTTTGAATAAAGCTGTGCAAGCAGATGGGCAGGTTAAAGAACGCTATCAGTCTCACCGGGATACAATTGCACTTCTGTGTAAGCCAGAGCCAGAACTCAATGCAGCCATTCCTTCTGCCAACCCAGCAAAAACGTTACAAGGAAGTGAGGTAAGGCTCAGAAATTAGTCTTTATTTTGAATAGAAATGGTATTCATTTCAACAAAGTAGCCTTCTTAATGAACTGGTGTGGGTGCTGATCCTTAGCTGTTCTTGTTTCTGTCACCGTTGAGACAGGTGGTAATTAACTTATTTTGAAAAAAGTTTTAATTTTATTTTTTATTTAAAATCTGCTAGAATATATTTTGTTACACTTAGTGTAAACAAGTTCAATTGCAAGGTAGAGTGGGACTGGTTGACAGATATTGCAAAAGGAGCAATCCTTGATAATTTTTTCTTTTCATAGGGTGGTTGGGGATGGTGCTCAGCTTTTTCAGGCAATATAAGCAATATGGAAGATATTGTCCGGTATTTGAAAGTATTAGGTGATTAGACGAAGTTGCTTTCCAGGAACTCAGCTCACCTATATCAGTATGATTATTTGCCTTGTAGGAGTGATTGGAATTTGGTGTATTTTGGTGTCAAATTTTTGCTGTTGTATGTTCCAGTAGGATTCTCTATCTGATCTTAAGTACTACAAAGTTTTTTTTTTTTTTTTCAGTGTTATTGGTGAAGGTAAATATTCAGAGAAGACTATAGCTTAAAAATAAAGATCTTTGTTTCTTTGCAACTTGTCTTGTTATGTCATCTTAAGCACGTTTATATACAAAAGCTTGTGCAGTAGGCATTTTAGCATTGGTAAAGCGTGCAAGATGGAAACTAAGTAGAGTGTGTGTTTGTAGGAATTCACCAAAACATATTAACTTCTTTTGGAAATTTTATTGCCTAGGTTGTTAATGTCCTAAGGACTTTGTTAGCCAATCTCGATGAAGTTAAGAAGGAGAGAGAACAACTTGAAAATGACCTGAAGTCAGTAAATTTTGACATGACAAGCAAATTCCTGACTGCACTTGCACAGGATGGTGCTATAAACGAGGAGGCTATTTCTGTGACTGAGTTAGACAGAATTTATGGAAGTTACACACAGAAAGTGCAAGAGTCCCTGAAGAAGCAGGAGGAACTTCTGAAAAACATTCAGGTACAACACACTGTATATGTCATCCTTCCTCTTAAACCTGGTAGCAAGAATTCCTCTACCTTCCCAGTGCTGTAGAAATCTCTGTTTTCTACTCTGTCTTGCTTATGATTCTGTCACAGAACACTTGTTACACCTTTAGTCTCCTGATCACTAAGGGATACATTTTTTTTTCCTCTTCTCCCATTAAAGAGAAATTGAATTTCTAGCAGGCTATCCCAGAGCGCCAATGTAAATTCTCTCAGACTGTCTCTTGGTACAGTTTGGCAGATGCTTTTGCACTTGCAAGAAGCTTTCTTTGTGTAAGAAGTTCTGCTTTGCTTTTGTTTTTTGTTGTTTGTTTTTTCTTATCCCATCTTGATATATTTCTTTTTGGGATAACAAAAGACTTGCCATCACCGTCTGCTAGAAGGTGTTTTGGGTCTCTGAAGTACATTTTCGTACATTCCTAATTGCAGTTTAGAAGATGCTTGACTTGCAGCATCTGTGAAGCTCATCAGTATACAGAATTATAATACAAAATCATAAAAGTAAAAATTGATGAGAATTTCCCATGTGTGGTTATAAACACCTTAATTTGCCATAGCATTAGAAACAGATACCTGAAACAACTGGCAAAAGAGGAAGTCTTAGTGCTTGGATTTAAAAAAAAAACAAAACAAAAAACCAAAAACCAATGGCTTGAGTTATGGTCAGGCTAGTTGTGTGTGAAATTACTTGTAACTTTTAACTACAACTTGCACCTGCAAGAATATCAGTAAGAAACTTTTCCAAAAAGGAGAAAACTGTTTCTAAATGACCATGGGGCCCAAGTTAATCAAGAATTTTAAATTCAGAGTTATCTTTGTGTCTGTACTCTTTAAATCTTGATGGATATTTCTTTGATGTTCCAGTATCTTGGAGTTCAAGTTTGGTTGCTTCTGGCAGCTGAAGTAGCCTTTGAAGTTTGGTTTTCAAAGAAAATGAGATGTACGTCATCCTTTTTCTGTCAGTTTTCCACTTCCCTGTCCTTTTAATAGCTTGCTGACATCAACCAAATTTGAGGTAGAGTTCTGTAAAATAACAACTCTCAGTATTATGTTATGAACATCAATGGAAGGTAATATAGCAGAGGGACCCTAATTAGTATCTCCTCTGAAACAGAGTCTGCAGTATGAACTTGGAAATTAGCTAGAGGTGGACCAGAACAGAGAAGATATATTAGCTGACTGGCAGTAGGTATCAGCTAATTATGTATAGTTCTGAAGTAGCTATGGCACTTGGTAATTAGCAGGTATCAGGAAGTACAGTGTGTGTGTCTGGAAGGTGAGGAAAGGTAGATACTGGGGAAAAAAGGAATAGAAGGAAGGAGCAAGAAAAAAACCAGTAGAAACTGAATCGTACAGGGAACTAAATTGCACTATTTTCATTACTCATTTTTTCCCTTCCTTCTTTTAAGAGTGCACATCAGGAATTCTCAAAGATGAAGCAATCAAACAATGAATCTAATTTAAGAGAAGAAGTTTTGAAGAACTTAGCGGTAGCAAACGATAACTTTGTTGAACTTGTTGCCAACTTAAAAGAAGGCACAAAGGTACAGTAATACTTAAGAAATGGGAAGGACTTTTTTTCTTTCTACAGTGAGATGTGAATCATAAATCATAGTGAACTTTGCAGACATGCTAGGTGAGAGGCACATTCTTGTGGATTTTACTGTTGAAGTGAGGACAGTGAGCTGCTTGAATTTTGTGATTGTTTTGACAGCTATGAAACACGTTTTTGTTCCTGTCTGAATAGTAAGCTTTTCTGAACATTGGTTTATATTAAAATAAGAAAGGGTGCTAATTACAGCTGAGTAACTAATGCAGAAGTGCACAGATTCAACATTTCATGAGAGGAATTATTTCATCTATTCTCCCATGGTAATTGGTCACCTTACAAAATTTGTTTTATATAGTGCTACTGCATACATGAGGAGAGATCAGGCAAGTTTTATTTAGCTGACTTTTTTTGACCTGGGTTTCTGAAAATGTCTTATTGTTTCTGTGTTAAGCACTTCTGCTAGTTTATCGACAGACCAACCACTAGAGTAAAAAAGAAAACAAAATTCTGAAATGTCTATAAAAATGAAATGCATGGAACTGACTGAAGGCAGTTAAAAACATTTAAAAAGAATAGATCATCATTAAAATTATCAAGTCTTGTTCTGTTTTCAAATACATTTTTTCAACTGTTTTAAATTATGGGTTTTTTTAATAATACATTTATGTGCAGTTGTATGATATTACAGGTATGGACATCAGCTGATTAATGTATGGTTTTGAAAACAAGAACAATTGTATTAGTGAGCTTCCACTGGAATGGCGGGTTCTGGGCAGTGAAGTAATACAGTGCTTGTAATTGGGTCAGTATGTATAAATATGCTAGTGTGGAGTCTGAGAGTATTGACTGAGCATGTCAATTTTTTTCTTCACTAGTTCTACAATGAGCTGACAGAAATCCTTCTGAAATTCCAAAACAAATGCAGTGACATTGTCTTTGCTCGCAAGACTGAAAGAGATGAACTGCTTAAGTAAGATTCCAGTATTTTAATAAAGCATTTTAGAAAATGATAAGTATTTATCAAAAATTCATACCTGAGGACCTGGGGATGAGTTTATTATGTTACTTGATGAAATGAGAAGGGAAGAATACAGATATGATCCTTAAATATTAATACCCCCACTGAAAGTAATAGAAGAAATAAAAATAGACTTCTCCTTGGAATTCTATTCTGCTGTTCCCATAGAACCAGGCCAAACTGAACTGGTATACTTCCTCTTACCATAACTTCACCCTCAGTTCTTCTCAGCATGTATCTGGTAATCTTCTATTTTATTCTTTTTCCTTTGAGGAATTTCTGATTTCTCCTACTTTTTCCCTGTTGTCATTTTGGTTTCAGTAGTCAGATAAATGCTTCAGCATATGATTGACTCCCATGTGCCCAGCAGGGAAAAGAAACCCTTAAAGATCTGCTCCTGTCGTCTGATCTCATCTAATTTATTATTGTTTAGACTATGTGGATTGTTTATGCTGCTGAAGGTAGGGGAAGGAGTTTTTGTCCTTCACATGAAGGGCAAATAGTATTAGGTTGCTGTTGTCCCCCAGATGTGAACAGGCTAGTATAGTATGCTTCGAAGTTTTTTTTTTAATTAAGGCTCTCAACTTGAAAGTGTATCTGAAAAGGCTTGTCCTTTCATTGCTCTTACTTGGCAAAGCACACAACCTTTCATAAAAAGGGCTGGTGCTTACTAAAGTTTTAATTGGTTAAACTTCAGTTGTTCTGTGCACATGCTGTGTCAAGAAGCAAATACTCAACCCTTAAATCTTACCTTTTTTAACCATATCCTTTGTAGTACTCCTCTGTTTGGGCATTGTGCTTGTAAATTAATTCTTAGCAACTGTATCAGCCCCTTCCACCTCTCTTGCCTTTCTTACATGCATGCAGGTTGGAAGGTGTAGGCTGCCTGACTGAGGCTTGGGTCTGAATATCTCACTTTTCCAATTTGTTACCATTCAGTGTTAAAGCTGTAGGTTTACTGCTGATATAACATACAGCTGAATCTTGCCTTGATATCCTTTTACTGTTTCATGTATTAACTGTTCACCAACGTGAAACTGTTAGCAGACTTAGGTGAAATGATCAGATTTGGGAAACACATGTCTACCAAATGCGTTTTTCTGCATGCTCAAACCATAGTTTTAAGTGGAGTGAATAAAATGATTGGTGGATTTTTTTTCCTTTTTTTCCTTTTTTTCTCCCTCCTTTTGTGGTATTATTTTTCAGCACCTGAGATTTATACTCCAGGTGTTTGGATTCCTATTCTCCCCTGCCCCACCAAGTAGGCTGAGACATACCTTCTCTTAGTGAATATAGGTATTTGTTTAGATGGTATCTCATTTAAAACTGGAGATATTTTGCCATAATTATCCATGGGAGGGATATTTTTGACAATGTTCTAAGAACTTTGTGTTTAATATGTTTAGTCACTGTGTGCTCAAAATATACTTCAGTCTTTGAACATTAGCACTGTTCCATAAGTCACTGATCTTTGCTGCTGCATTTTAAGAAGAAAATCACTTTATTTCCATCACTTAGTCCCATCTTTTTCTAAGATGTTAGTTTGTTTTTTGTTTTTTGTTTTTTTTTTTGGGTAGTTTCAGGATAATGAAATGTTAAATAGTTAATCCACTATCTGCAACAAATAGTAGAGCTATACATATATAACAATGCATCAGGACAATGTTGTCTTTGGGTGTTCCCCCCACCTGTCTTTCCTGGGGACACTTCAGGGTAACTGCAGGGACAATTTACTTGGAAGTTCTTGTTCTTATTTTTTTTTTTTTTGTTTTGCTTTTTTTTCCCCTCCCAATAAGGTTGTCAGTTTTGTTCTCCCTCATTGGAGGTCATGCTCATGTGCTATAAAATAGGAGCCTTTAGTTTGTTTCTGACTAGACTGTATATCTTTGTCAGTCTCCCTAGCATTTTGTTTCAGAATGCCAGGTATCAAGTTCTAGTTGTAACTTTTTGCTGTATATCTTATCTATCATATTTTTATGTGAAATAGTCTGATATATTTTAAATGTTTCCTAAAGTGTCTTTGAAGAATCTGTCAAATCTCAAATATTCAGCTTTATCTCTTTTTTGAGAAACATGCTACATGCCTCTGAATATGTGACTTAGAACTGCTTCCTAGGAGTTTTCATGAAAAGCTGACTGTAAAATTGGAAAGTATAACACGGTACCAAAGCCTGCTTGTATCTTGCACAAGTAATTCCAGCAGTAGAGGTGACACAACAGAAAATCTGAGAGCTGGTGTGCTGAGACATGGAGATTTTTGCCTCACTCCCTCCTTTTTTTGGCAGGGAGGGGGATAGTTTACCCTGATATAAACGATATTGCAAACTATCTGGGAAACTAATTTTCTATTGTTCTGTTAGGTACATGGTATATGTATGCAATATTTAATTTAGGGCAATCGACAAGCAATATGGAATTGCTTATCTTCTGTGTCTGAGCATCTCTTTACATGTCAAAATTCATGAAGTTTACTTTTTATTCTTTTGCATAGCCTTGAAGGATCCCTTAGGTTCTCAGCAAACTTCCAAGTTGCTAGAAGTGTCCTGATTTTTCTATAATTTCTGTTTCCAAAGCTTTTTGCTAACTCTGTTAACTATACCCAGTATTGAGTTGGAACATCAAAAAAAAAAAAAAAAAAAAAAAAAAGACATTGTCAGAAAATACCTGTAACAGTTAACTGAAGGATTGGCTAGAGAAATTGTTTCTGTGGTGAAAGGGACTTGGACTCCAAATTTATTGTGAGCTAGCATATTGATTATGCTTTAAATATTAGATTTAGTCTTTCATTTCCTTTTTTTAAACTCAGTTTACTAAAATGTGTAACAGACAAAATTCTTAAACTAAACTGTATGTTTGTTTTTTATAGAGATTTGCAACAAAGCATTGCTAGGGAGCCCAGTGCTCCCTCTATTCCTCTGCCTACATATCAGGCTACACCAGCTGCAGGAAGTAAGCCTGCTTCATCATCGACTCCCACTCCAGCACCCAGAACCATAGTGGTAAATAAATGCTGCAGAATCAGTGTGTTGAAAACAGAAGATCATCTGTACTTTGAAACTTGCACTGATTTATGATTTGTGTATATCACTCCTTAATGTATTTAGAAATGTGTTAAAGTGCAATAGAGAACTCTAAAAACTTTGCACATGTTTTATCATACAGTGTTGAGGTTCATAATTTATAGATTTGAAATGGAAAGCTTATTGCTTTCTAGCATGTTTGAATCAGTATCTGTATGAAGTAAATACAGAATCTCTGTAGAAACTCTAGCTTAATTCACTTTCTCTTCTTAGGGGGCTAAACCACAGCCACCAGCACGGCCACCACCACCTGTAATTTCTGCAGCGAGCAGTCCCTCTTCCACATCAGCAGCCTCTGCAACTGCTGCAGCTCCTCCTGCTGCTCCTGCTGCTAGTCCAGCAGCCAGTGCACCTGCAGCAAGCACTGCACCCTCACAGCCACAGGGACCTCCTTACCCAACTTATCCAGGTTACCCAGGGTAAGCTATGAGACTATTTACGTAATTATGCATTATCTTGTAATCTAAGAGCACCTGTTTTGTTGTATGTGACATATTTAAATCACTGTAACAATCAAAGATGCCTTTAGTGTTCCTGAGGGATGAAAATTTTTCAGTTTTAATCATGTAAGTCCTGTTGGGACATTTGTGTTTTTTGAGGAGGAGGGAGATGAGACTACAGTTCTTCTAACCTTGGTTTGTGGACTGTTGCCAGCCCTTGCATAGTCAGTTGATGTTGCTTATCTCATAAATGTTGGCCTACGTCATTTTCCAAATCTTCGTATGATGTTAGAGACAACGAAAAATACAGGATGAGTTGCAGGCTTTCTGCTTATGCTTTTTCCTCATCTTTTTGGAGTCATCACAAGGAATTGGAGGCAGCTGCTGTCTCTTTCAGTAGCAGGCTCTGAAAATGTTAAATATGCACAATAATTCTAAACATAAGAGAACTGATGTAGATCAGTCCTTCTAGTTCCAGCTAATTGCTTTCTTCCACCTTCTGCCTGCATTTGTTCCATGTGTTAAAACATTTTTTTGATCCTATTTGTTCCTTGAAAGTTACCACATCTTCTGCTACACATGCAGTGATTTTGTCTTTTTGTGTCTATTAATGAGTTACCTGTTTTTGCAAATAATTAACATCAGCATTTGGGTACTAATTGTGTGGGGGTTTTTGTTTGTTTGTTTGTTTGTTTGTGTCCCATGCAGGTATTGCCAGATGCCAATGCCAATGGGCTATAATCCATACATGTATGGCCAGTATAATCTGCCATATGCACCTTCACCTGTGTATCAAAACCCTGGACAAGCACCATATCCGGGACCTCAACAACCTGGATACCCTTTTCCTCAACAGCCTTATTATCCACAGCAATAATATGTTTGCAAAGAAACTTTGCTTGTTAAAAATTGAGAGAAATTTGCAATAAGCATACTAGAACTTTAGCTCCAATTAATATATCATACTGAACTGTTTGCAGTCTATAACTCTTGTCTATTATTAACTGCTCAAAAATGTCTAGATCAGTTTTTGATTACACTAAAAACTTTGGAAGATCTGCTGCAGCAGTACAGACTGTAGGATCATGTCAGAATTAGAGCCTAAATCAGTGGTCTGAAACTATACACTACACTTTGACTAGACCAAAATATTTCATTTCAAAAATCCTATAAATAATGGCTGGGATCTGATGAGAAGAACTGAAGCAGTGTGTGCACTAGGTGTGATATATTCTATGGAACTATATATCATTTCCTTCTATATTTTATCATTTTTTTCCCTGAGGTTAGTTAAGATATGCTATTTTGTCTAATAATCAAGGCCTTGTAAATCATCAGTTAAAAAAATAAATAAGAACAGTTTAAACACTTTGCATTCTCATTGCCATAAGATGTATTTTGTGTGTGTCTAGTTTTTTTCATTGGTCCCTTGATTTGCCCTTGGCCATAACATACAAGTAATTTCTCTAATACTTAACCTTACAACTGAATTTTCAACTCTTTTCTTCAAATCTGTGCGTTTGTGACAGAGTGTGTAATAAGCCTTTTAAATGTTGGTAGATGAGGTCTTGTGGGTAGAATTTTCCTTTAACTTTGAAGTGTATTGGACTAAAAGATGTTCATTACTGTTCTTAAGGAACAGTTTCATCTCCAGAATACTGCTTAAGGGGGAGAGATCAAGCCATTTACTGTGTGTTCCTCTTACAGGACCAGTGACTGGTTGATACAACCCACTTTTTCCAAAGAAAAATTGCTTAGAAATTTGTAATGGCTCAAAATAGGGAAATTAGTGATTGTTGGAGCTTTTCAGATTGTTTTTAAATGATTGATTTTTTTTTTCCCCCCCCTCCCCCTTGAAATGAGCTCAAAACATAATGCATTCCCCTCAGGGAGCTTCTTATCAGTGAAGATTTTTTTTTTTTTTTTGGTGGAAAAAATTTCTTACCTTCATGTAAATTAAAATGTTGAATATCTACTTTTGGATCCATCTTCTGAAGGAATTAATAACCTTGCACTACATTTTGCATTAAATAGTGAAGAAGATAAGCTTGTGGTTAATAGCTTCTACCAAATATTTGCTAAACATCTTTCTGTCATTTTTCTACCTGCTTGTCTAGTAAGGGACTTTGTATTCCTTTAGCCTTTTACATGATTTATTTGGTGCTGTAGAGCAGGTTTGCCCACTCGCCCAGTTGCTTTACACAAGATAGTCTGAAAGAATAGCCATCAAAATGCCTATGTCAAATGTCACTTCTCCCTCCCCCCCCTTTATTTAAGTGCCTGATTAAAATATCAAGGTATATTTTAATGTAGGGGTTTAGAGGGTAGTAGTTATTGTAGCATCTGAGTGGAAAACTCACTGGATCTTGAATGCTTTTCCACTTAAAGAAAGCAACAAATATATCCATATGAGCTCCTTCCTTTCTGTCTCAAGTCCTTCTTGCTGTATGCGATCAGTCCCATTACTTTGTGAAGACTACCTGTCTTTAATACTCCTCCACTCCTGAAGAAAATACAGATAAAAAGGTGAAAAGTAAGCATCACTCATAGAAACATATAATGTGAAAATCCAATTCTTAAGCAGATCTATTAACCCCATAGAGGCCTGGTGATGTGGGGAATGGGATGAAATAGGGGAATGCAGCACCGTAGATAAACAGTGTTCAAGGATAGGTGCTTTGCATTTCTTTATGAACATGTCTGAATGGGGAGGGACAGGAACCCCTTTCCCCAATTTTTTCCCTAATAACGATAATATATAAGATACAAGCAAGGACAATGAGCAAAAGTTAGGTAGGTAATTGTTTTGAACCAACAGTCAGAACCTGATCTTACTCTAACTGGAAAAATAGTAGATTTCCAGTAACTCCACTGTGTCAGTGTCAGCAAGCGCAAATACTAAGGCAGCCTCCTCAGTTCTAATTTCTACTACCTTAGGGCCTTTAGATTTTGGGCTGTTGTGTAGGCAAGTTTGCTTGTAGTGTCTCAATCTGTAAAACTTGTTTAAATGCAGTATAAAAATGTAACTTGTTCTGCATAAAGATTACTAGAATTGAAATTTCTTATTAAAATTTCATAGACCTTAAATCGCTGTTAAAACATTTTTCGGTTATGTTACTGCTTGTTTTGGTCTGCTATTATTTGAATGTGTATAGAAATCTATGCATTACATTCAGCTTTCACATGACCTTTTTTGACTTCTTTTCTAAAAAGAACAGAAAAATCCAGAGATATGTATGTATCTGCTTTTAAGCATGCAGCTGTCATGACTTTGGTTGAAACGTTAACTTGTTCTTCTATAGTTTATTAAAAAAATCGGTTAGAAAACCTAATTCCTTGACTTCTCTCTTCGGTACTTTGGCTTCAGACAAGGGCTACCTTGCAAAGGATGGAAATGAGCTACGAGCCCCCTAAGCACTTAGTGTATCGGCTGCTGTGTGGACCTGTGTAGATGCAGTTGCCCTACCGTACAGCTACTGCCCTATAATAACAGCCATGTTTAGATCCTGGCAGTAGTATTTATACCCTGATTTGATGGAGGGTGTTTCCCTTTGATTATATGAGGAGGAAACAGTGAGGTCCTTTTGCCTTTGGCAAGTTTGAGTTGGAGTTTGTTTTCATGAACTCTTGTTAGGCTTTCGTATGACTAACAGCAGTGCAGTTACGCTGGGCAAGGGGGTTAAAGGCTCGTAAGGGCTCAGAGAAGTTAACTTGCCACAGCGGATAAATGGACCCCAAGAGCACGCTGAAGAGTTGAGTTTTAAAGAACTAGATACTATTGCATTTATTGTACTTATTCCAGGGATAAGTCTGCTGTCATGCCTCTTCAGAGGCTTTGAAGTCAAACATTTATTTTTGTCGCGCTTTTCTTATGCAAGTTGTATGAAGCAGTATGTTATGGATTATCAGTGAAACACCAAACTCTTGCAAGGGCGGTAGGTCGTTCCTTAGTTCACAATTTCTTAACTTTTTAATGTGGCTCCCGATAATGTGGAAAGTTCTCTCTTTCCTGACCACTAATTTCTACGTTGCCAGCTAATGCAGTTTCTTTCACTATCTCCCCAAATACGTTATAGAAATTCTTTTTCAGTGCTTTTAGGGCTGATCTGCATGATCTAGTCCAAATTATGCAGAGAGTACTGCATTGCTTTTTCAAAGTATGTTGAGGCAGTATGTGGGCCTGGACATTCTGAAGCATTGTCACCAATTGCTAGGTAGCTGGAAAAAGTACAAAAACTCTTAAAAAATAAAATAAAGCTTTTCTTTCCATTGGTTGAGCGATGTACTTTTTTTTTTTTCTTAATGTGTACAGTTCTGAATTGACTTCAATTTGAGGACAGATTTTCTGGCATGATTGTTTTCTTCATAGATCAGTAAAGGCTAAGCAGAGTGGTTGCAATTTTAAGTTCTGGTTGTATACTACTGAATAAAGCTATCTAAATTTTTGAGGCTTCATTGTTTAGTTAAAAAAACTTTTAAATAGTTGTGGGTTTTGGAAAATGAGCTATTATGGCAGGGCAAACCAAAGACTGCTTATTTATGTACTGTTTATGGGGATACAAGAGGATTTGGGGTTTTTTATTGTCACTTTAGCTAGCTGCTACCTTTTTAGACTTATGACTTTTGAATAAATTTATAGTGGTCATTTATTATTTAAAAAATTGGCATAATTTTAATGACCATTTTAACACTGCCAGATTTTTGATTTTATTTAAATATTTTTTAAATCCATTCTAAGTGCTTTGTCTCATGCTTATGTATTCTGACAAAATAGCTGAAAAGTTTATATTCAGGTCCATGTTTTTCTATTTTGGACTCAAATTTGGAACCATCATTACCTTCATTGGCAAGTGTGTGATTTCTGTTAATTCCTAATCCTGACTTTGATCTTGCAGCTAATTCCCCTATGTTACAGTATTTACTGATTATAACAACTATCTCAGTTATTTTGTTCTAACAGTAATTTATTGATAGCTGTCATGGTAGACATTAAAAAAACATGGTTTTTTTAAAAGAATAGAACAAAATGATTTTTTCTAAATATCTGGCGGAAGCTGTTCCCCAATTCCATTAACTAGGTTGTAAAAAAAAAATTTCAACTGTTGAGTGTGAAAGGGAAGAGAGCTGTCTTTACTACCATTTGCAAAATCAGTACCAAGTCATCACAAATTAAATGCTAGCAGTTCTTTCGGTTCTTTCGCATAAATCAGTTTAGCTGATGTATATGGCAGTTTCTGGCTGTATTTGTGTTCTTAAATTCAAGTATTCCTGGGTGCTGGAATAAAATTCTCCACACTAGTAAGCTACTAGCGCTTTTGCTGGCTTCTCTTCTGTGTGTGGCCGGGTATTTAGGGAAGTCCTAGGGCCATTTCCAGCAGACAGTTTGCACACAGCCACCCTTTTCAGAGGCACTAAGTGTGGGCACAGGCCCTTGCAAGCCAAATCCATCTTGAGCCTTAGTAAGGGTAGTGACCTGGTTAGTCTGGAGCTGGTCATTGACTTGTGGGAAGAAGTAAACCCTACATTCATATGGAGAAGTTAACCAAACACGAACTGTATGGTATTTTTTTCCCTTGCTCTCCTTTTTAGTTACTTTTTGTACATATATTTATTTTCATTTCATTGCCTCTTGGAATAATAGAGCATTTAGAGAATCTAGCCAGAACAACCACTGGCAGCTGCTCTGCAAGACTTCCCTAACATGTTATGACTCTAGCACTACTTTTTGACACAATTAGTTGGAGTAAAATTATGCTGATCTGACACACTGCGACTTTGGGTTGAATTTGTATACGTTCAGGTGGGAGGGAGAGAGAAAAAGAGTAGGTTCATAAAGTGTGGAAGAAAATGAGGTGTTTTTAGCTGAAAGCCTTTGGCTAGGAAACTCATCCAAGATCAAATCCCTCCTCCTGCCTTTGGGGTATTCAGGCCCGCTTCTCTTACTTGTCACCTCGCCATCGGGTGGTTATAGGGTGGATCTCGGCGTTCTCAGCAATAAATCCGAGCTGCACAATTCCGACATCCGTGCCACATGCTGCTATTTCAACAAGCGTTGCAATGTATGTGGAGTGCCCTATACATAAGGCTACTGAGTAATTCCTTCCATGGCATGTTCATTTATTTTAAATTAAAGCAAAGCCACCTCCGCTGGACAGATGAGGAACTTGCAGCAGACCATCCTCTGACACAGTGGTCCAAGTGTTTTTCTTGGAAGTAGATGTCTCTGAAAAGTTAAACATAGGTTTAGAACTTGGTGTTTCTCCCCTTTTTGCTGGCATGCTGCATGAGTTAAAAAGTGATGTGTTTGTCATTGTAACAGTGCAATGAGAGAGACTCATTTTTCTGAGTAAGTGGTGTTAATTATATTTGATTGGAAATGTGAAAGTATGTCCACCCACCTTTTGAGTAGAGTGTGGCACTGTTAAATGCATACTGCTGCCTGTTCTGGCTCTGGAGGAAGCCCACCTTAAGGGCTCTTGTAGGCAAAGCTGGTAGCCGTAGTAGTTGTTAAAGCTTTAAGTTTTCCGCAATAAGCCCCATTTCCACAGCTTGTTTGAAAGGTGCATCTGACTGTGGCATGGCTAGACCTGTTCTCCAGCCCTGCGGCCAACTGGCATGCTCTCTTCACTGCCAAAATTGAGCAGCCACATCTTAGCTGCCTCCTTGGAATAGCCCCTGGACTGGGCTAGCTCTTGAAATCTTGAAATCTGCCCTAGAAATGGTTAGGAAGGAGGAGTGTTACCTCATCCAGGCTGAGCGCGCAGGAGCAACATGGGAAGAGGAGTTCCTGTGCTGTGGCTTTGTGGTTTAATAGTTATAGGCTTCACTCATCCAAACTAAAATTTCTCATCTCCTGCCTCAGTGTTTTAACATGCTTCTAGCAAAGAAAGTATCCTCTGGGTTCATTTTTGACCACGGTTTTCTCTGCAGAGCTAAAACCATGTGACAGAAGTGGAGGAGAGTTGTTGCTTATCCCACACCAGTTAGATAGTACAGGTTTTACTAATACCAACTTCTGTTGAACAATTGCTTTAAATAAGACTGCCCTATATTTAGACCAATACAGTGTTTAGAGTTTATTGTTTTGTTGTCCACCTATGTGCATTTTAGTGTGTGATAGTGAGGAAATAGAATATAGTGAGGGAAAAGTGCTGTGTAAATGTAAGATCCAGATCACCTGAGAACTGCTAACAGTGTTTCCCATGTGGAAATGTATCTGCAGATTGTTACTACTCTTTTGGTGCTCTGTTTTGTATTTCCCATTAAGGATTTTGAGGTGTCCTTAATTGTCAAACCTTGTTGGACATCTTGGTTTTATCTTTTTAAACTAACATTTTCTGAATTCCTAAAGCAGAATCAGCTTGCCAAAAGGATGTAAAAGAGACACCAGCTAATTCTATCTGGGTTTTTTTGAAGGGAGTCATATATAGTCATTTAAGACAAGGGCTAGCCTTGTATGCTGTTAGAAATCCTGTGCTGAGTGTTCACAGAAAATACACTGCGATGGGGAAGGTTCTTGGATATGATGCAATGTGCTGAATCTGCAGCAGAGGGCAGTCTGAAATCACTTAACAGAAAAATATTCAGTATTGTCAACAGATCATTTGGTGTGACGGCATGCAAAGAGATTTATGTACTCATGTTGGTGGAAGGACAGGTTAGTGACTTTTAATTAAGCAGTGCCAAGTGAATGTAGATTCCAGGAAAACTTGACTCATGGGCTGGGTCCTGAGTGGTAGAAGCAGTGTAGCACAGAAACAACCGTGTAAGCTTACCATGTCCGCCACCTTGATGAACCATAGACTGGGCTTAAACTACCACGGATGGTAGTGGATGGCTAGGAGAGGAAATGGTTTCCAAAGTGATGATAGGATAGTTTGGGTTGGAAGGGATCTCACATGGTCAGCCTCCATCAGGTCCATCCTCTCACTCAAAGCAGGGTCAGCTATGAGATCAGACCAGGCTACTCAGTGCTTTATCTAGTCTGGCTGTGAAAGCCAGCAAGGCTGGAGATTGCAAAAACCTCTCTGGGCAACCTGCTCCAATACATGACTGTCTTCATGGTGAAAAAGTTTTTCATGTGGCTGCACCCTGCATGGATCATTTTCAGACATAAAAACCTGGCCATCCCAAACTCCATCGCCAACATCCTAGACCGGATTTGAACAAGTGTATGACCTGAAACCAGAGAGTTCAGTACACTGCTAACCAGGCAGATTTTGTAAAACTTGCAGTGAAATTGAAGCACTAAACCCCCTTCCCAGTCTCCCCCCATCACTCTCACGTACCATGTCAAGGTAGGGATGCTGGTATTGTGTTCACTGTGACAGAGGATGCAAGTGTGTCAGTGGAAAGGTGAAGATCACATTTTCAGCAGTTAGGGATTGCCCTGGAGGATGCATGTTACTGCAAGGTGAAAGGTACAGTGGAAGTAACCCCTCTGTTACTCTGAGGCAGTTAGTAACAGCAGATGTTACATCATGTGGGGGGGAAAAATGCTTGAAGAGGGGGAACATGTCAAAGTGATCAGAGAGGCTGGGGCAAGAGGCAGGAGAAAATGGCATGAAAGCTGAGGGACGGCAGAGTGTTAAGAAAAAGAGTGTTAAGGGGGCGCATCAAATGCGTTTAAAAAGAGGAGAAAGCATGGAAGAGGAGTCGCAGGCTTTGGACAGAAACAAGTCATAAGAGATAACATTTTGCATGGCACAAGGGAAATAGAGCTCAAGTTCACAGTGCTTAAGAATCAACTGAAACCGAGGAAAGAGTTCAGGGCAACAGCAACAAAAGGAAAGAAGGAAACAGAGTTTCAGCTGTAGAGGCAGTTCCAGAAGTGGATTTTAAAGGTGAAGGAAAGAATTTTTTTCCCTTCCTCCTTTGCGGGGAGAAGTAATGGTAAGGAAAGGAGTTGAACCCCTGGGTTTCCAGTGGGTCAAAAGATGCGAGCATCTGGAGAAGTAGGTGAAAGCTGGGGTTGGTGGTGGCCAACAAGGGTCTGTGGGAGGAAAGAGAGAAGCTGTCACAGATCCCATGGATTTGACAGTGGTGGCACAGGCTGGGTACCGGGGCCGGGAGGAGGGTATCAGATTTTAGAAATGAGTAGGATCATCCATGGAGTGACCAGTGTGTGTAAAGGCATCAAGCTAGGTGCTTACATGCCAGACTCTCTGCTTTTGGAGAGGAGAAGGGGTGATGTGAAACCCAGATCCTATAAAGGAAAGGAAATGCAGCAGGTCAAGATATAAAAGCCTGAGAACTGGTGGGGGACAGGAGCACCTCATAGCAGATAGTTTCTTATTTAAAAAAGAAAGCCCAGCTGTCTTTTCCATTCGGCCTCCTGCTGTCACTGGTTGCATTTTGTTAGTGAGGGTGCATTGCCTATTCTATTAGTTGATTTTTTTTTTTCCCGTTAGTCAGTGGTTTCCAGTGATTATTAATTTCCATAAGCAGAAAAGGAGAATGTGATGGAGCACAGAAACAGATGTAGATCCAACAAAGAAACTGTGGTGCTTTGCTGGTTTCCAGTGTTCTCATATGGCCACATTAGAACACTTTTTTTTTTTCTTGTAGCACTAAAGTAAACAAAACTTTGTATTGCACCTCCAGTCCCCCCAAGTAAAACAGAGAGAAATAATCTAGAGCAGCTGGCAATTTCTTAACACTAGGTGGCATTATATGGAAAGACATAAAATTATAAAATCAAATCGCCCAATATGTACTGCACTGCTGTTAAATCCCTGTGTCTTGGGGCCATCATCAGTTTTGTGTGGAAAATTTTGGACAGCATTGCTAAGGGTCAAGATGAAATGATACAAACTTGCAGAAGAAAAAGTTCAGCTGAACTATAAGAGGAGATTGTGAAAATGTTAGAGAAACCTAGATACTATCTTTAAATTTGTAGAAGACAGTTTTGTGGATTTACAGATTTTGATTTTTTTGGTTTTTTTGAGCCTTTGGTTATGCTAACCATGTGGTATTTCACTACAGGGTTTTCAGTGGAGCATAACAATGAAGCAACCCCCAAATTTTTCATGCCCATTATTTTGCATTAAGCAGCAGAAGGCCAGCAGGTCAGCTGAAATACTGATAGCAATGACCTACATCATCACTTAATAACCTTGCTGCATACAGTTGCATAAAATATTTATTTTAATCTCTAAAAAAAAGGCAATGTGAGTCTTCTCTTTCCCCCCTTCTCGACAAGGGCCAACACTGTTCGGTACTGAAGGCAAAGTGTCCGGGAGATGATGGTGCTGTTGGATTCTCACCGGTTTCTGCAGTGATGTGTAGCTGATGGTAGGACCCCGAATGCCATGTGCTTTGTCACAGACTGGTTATGGCAGAGAAAGAACTGGGGAGATTTATTTTATGGCACTCTGGGCTGCCTTTTTATCTCCTGTGGCTTTGTGGTGGCTGCACTTCATGTGGTATCTCATCCACCTTAGAGAGGGGCACGAGGAGATGAGCTGGAAGCTCAGGGTGCCATAAGCAGAAACTTCATGTGCCTTTGCAAACTCTCCCTTTGGGTGATACTTGCCATTGTTTGGGATCATGCGAGGAGATCTATTCTCTGCACAGCTGTAGTAATATTCATATCCCATGACACATCAGTGTGGCAGAAATGTGGTATTTCAAATGCTCTCAGCAGGTTTTACAATGTTACTGAGTGTTATTTACACACAGATTTTAAAAACTTTGCATGTCTGTGTTTGTGCGTGTGTAGCAGAAGGTACAGCTCCTGCCCCTGTTGCAAAGAGGATAATCTGAAAATATTGCTAAACAGACATTCAGATCACTTTGAAAATGATCATGGGTTTAAATAAAGTCATTTTCCACTTCCAGAACATTGATTAATACAGTTCATAGTGGTTTTATAAGGCTATCCTCAAGCATGGATGGTTTCTTGGAGTGCATTCAAGGTGAGGCTGATGGGGCTTTGTGACAAATATCCTACATCAGAAACTAGCCACTAAAGACTTTGAATAAATGCTAATGCTCCAGCTAGCAGGTGTCTCATTCAACAAGATTCCTCTGGCTCCGTATGTGCTCTTAGTAGTACCTGCTATGGAAGCATTGCTTTGTGCATTGATACTGTGTACAGAGAAAACAAATACAAACTTTTTCTATTGGAGTGACCTTGAATTTTGAGGGAGAGCCACAGAATAGGAGCAAGAACAAAACTGGGCTCTGGGGGGAAGCATCTGGTGCCTGTCTCTGCTGACAGGCTCTGCTGCAGCAAACAGAGAAATGGCTGCCAGCTCTTGCCAAGAGCGAATTAGGGATTGGGAAGTGCAGGAAGGGAAGACAAAGGTATGGGTTATACGCTTGCCTGTGCTGATAGCCTACCAGGGCACAATCTTTTATAGCTTAATTCTTGTAATTGGATTAACAAGAGTGACAGAGGGGCAGGAAGTACAGGATTATAAAGGTATGCTTAAGGATTTCATATCCTCCTGAAATAAGAACGATAGTAACAGACCCTCAGCATTTGTCCCTAATTTGGATTGATGATCTTGACCTGCCCTTTATTTGTCTCCGGTATGTTGCTGTGAGAGGCAGTGTGATGGCTCCCTCTGAAGGAAGGAAGAGAAGGGCTAAATTTGGGTGATGACTGCAGCTTCTTTCTCCAGGGACTGTGCATGGCTGGGCCAGGCACCCCAAGAGGAGGACAACAAGCAAAAACAGGCAGTGGTTACTCTGTTGGTATCCCAAGCTCTCAAGCTGCCTGTCTTGCATTTCTACAATTTGTAAACAGGAGCCTCGACTTCCGAAGTTGTTTTCGGTGAACACCAAAGGTGTTTGATGAACAAGAAACTATGAGCTTTCCAGCTGAAACTCCTCCCATAGTTGTGGCATTTACAGGGGCAGCTTCTCTCGTTCTCCTCTCATGGGGGTTCTCCAGTGTCTGCTGAGGTTTCCTTAGCGGGGGAACTTGCAAGATCTCTTTGCCCTTACCTGGATGTTTTCACAAAACTGGTTGCATCTGATTATCCTCGAAACCTCAATTTTGTTGGCAAATCTGTTCAAAGTAGCTGGAGGCCAGGAGAGGTGAGAAATACCCAGACATACATACACATGTGTGCATCCAGTCACTCGCTTGCAGGACAGCATGATTGCACAAGTGCTGTTTCCATGGAAACAAGGCTAAAAATACTGAATAATGGAAATCAGAGACTCATCGAACAACTATTTCTCAGCCTGGACAGAGTTGTTCCCATCTATTTGCTGTATCTGCTTGAGTTTCTGAAAGAGGCTGTGCATCTTGTTTTGCAGGTACTCTCTTTTCCTCTTATAAGCAAAAAAGGACCCTCAGCAGTAGCCCCTGTTGTTATTTTTTCTGAAGAAAAATGCTGCATTGCATCACCACGTGCTGCTGAAGCACCTCAGAGAGGTTGGGGGTTCGCGGGAAGGCTTCTCCTGTGGCGGCCGCTCTGCGGCCACATCGGGCAGCAGGCAGCTGCGCGGCCCCCGAAATGGGGGGGCCTGAAGTGCCCTACTCGAGTGCTGGAGAATCACGGTGCTCCTGCACTGCCCCTGAGCACCTGCTTCACCCCAGCATGGGGGTGCTGAAATACACGTTATATAGGGATTTATCCTCGCCCTGCAGCTCTGCCCGATGGGCCTTGGGGACGGCTGAGCCCTGAGCCTATCGCCTACCCCGCACCAGCCACCCTCAGTGCCCTGCCCAGGGCAAGATGCCAAACAAAGCCTTTAAAAGCCTACAAAGGTGCACTTGCGATTTGCAAAGAAGCAAGATTCTGCACTTCAGAAAATCTTATATTTTATTTCATAAACATAGGCATCTGCTGCTAATTAAAGTAGCAGCATATAATTATATCCTTTCTTATTAGTAGATATAGAGTCTGACAGTTGCTTAGATACAAAATAAGCAACTACAGATTGTCTTCTGCACTTTAACAAGCACGGGGAGCTGGAACAATAGCACTGTAAACTTCTGTATTATCTTCACTAAATGTGCCTGGGAAAAATATATTTAATCTCATTGGTAGCTTGTAATTTTAGCTGCAAGCTTCTTCAGCTACCTCTGCTTTATTCCATAAAGTAATGACCAAAATGTTTCCATGGAGAAAGCAGAACGCTTCCTCGGGGAAAAACATTACGCGGGAGGAACCATGGTTCAGCTAATAGTCCCCTTTTTGCTGAGACCCTGTTTTCTTGTTTGTTTCTATGAAAATAAGTTTTTCTTTTTATTGATTTAAAGAAATCTGTGAGCTACTGCAGTTAGCACTGTAGACGCCAGCAGAAAAATAGGAATAACCAAATATGCACAGGCCCTAACTAATATTTTTAAAAGGCAGATAAAACAAAACGTGGTTGCCTTATTTTGTTATGAGTCAAGTTCACAGCCAAAGCAGGCAGTCTGTGTGGCAAAGAACCTGCAGCTTTCCTAACAAAGTCCCTATTGTTTCTCTTCAGAAAACTCAAGGTACTGTGCTGAGAAATTGCTTCTCTTGCCCTGCAGAATATGTCAGCTGCATCCTGAGAGGCACATTTGAGTGTGTGACCTTTTCTTTTCTCGCATTCTGCTAATAACCCCAAAATTTCCATGCTCACAAATCTAAAAATCTGTTGATACACCTACGGTCTCAGCGCTCTTATTATTAAACTGTAGGGAATGTAATCAGAGCAGCTAATGCCGCAATAATCCTCCCAATTCATGCAGCTATCTTTGAAGATATCCGAAGCGATACTGCTTGTGTAAGAGATGATCTACGCTGCGGTTAATTCTGCCCCAGCAAACCTTTGCAGGAATATACTGAGCTAACCTTCAAGATGTTAAACACTTGAAGGTGCAATGAGATTTCAAATGCCTTTCTTATTGACGATCAAAACCGCGCAATCTCTTGGTAGAAGCTGTTAGCTTATTCCCCAATAGGATCTTTTCGGAAAAGGTCTTTATTTCCTCCACAGCACCATTGCTCCAGCGCCGGAGCTGAACAAAGGGACGAGGGTTGCAGTGCCGCCGGGCCGGGCTCGGGCGGCAGGGGGGGCCCGGTGCACGCTGCAGAGCAGCTGCAGCTCGGGGCTCCGCTTTTCCCTTCACCGGTTTTTGAGAATTAGAGGTGGAGGAAACAGCTGAAGTTTCTGCTTCGCTTAGTTATGTCAGCTTAATCAGAATTTAGGATGCCGTCTCATGAAACTCTGAAGACAAAGTTAATAAATGGCGAAGCAACTAAAACTCGCTCCTCAGAAGCATGGTCCCAGGCGGTGCCCTGTGTGCCTCTGCGTTGTCCCTCGGTTCACGCATACAACAGCTCACTTACATAAGGAATTGAGATATTTTGAATTTTCAGTCAGTTGCAGGATTTCTAAGGTCTTTAAGATCTACTAACTGAGGCTATTTGCTACCCTGGGTCAGAGGAGAAATAGGCCTCCTGTACAAAAATCTTAATTTCTGGCTTTCCTCATCCCTCCCAAATACAAGATAACCAGTTGCCTGGGTCCTGTCTCTTTCAGGCAGACTAATTTATGATAGCAGGTTAAAAAACCAGAGGTTTCTGAGCCTAGCACAGTCATCGGATGCAAACATTGCCAGCATTCTGCAGTGGCTCAGTGTTGATGGTGTTGGAGCACTTCTTCCTCTTTCCAGATGGCCTTTTAGCATCAGTGGGTTGGTGCTGTTATTCCTCCCCTGAAGCATCACAAGTTTTAGCTTCTGCATTATAGTTTTGGCAAGCGTGTCCCTCTGTATCTGGCACAAATACCCGATCAGTCTACTTGGCACTTTCCAAGTCTTCCAGATTAACAGTACGGGCGTATCTCAAGACGTAGATAAAAATGCACTTTGGTTCAAAGTTCTTGCGCTACGGTGGCATCACGATGGCGCTAGATAAAGGCTAAGACAACTTGTACTCTTGCTGCTTCGGTCCCTGAAGTCTGAATCCCTGTCTCCTGCCAGGCGGTGAGTGCGCTAGGTAGTTTGCTTTGCCCTGCATGTTTCCTTATAGCCTACTGCGAGCTGACATGAAGGAGGACACACAGATCAAAAAACACCAGGACATAGAGAGGTGGGAAAAGCCTTACAGGATAATGCAGTGAAGAACTCTTAACATCTTTTTCCCTTTCTGTTTTTCCTCCTGGGCTATTTCCCTTTCCTTCCCAGTATGATACAAATTTTGCCATCCCAATAAGATAAATTTGCCAGCTCTAGCGCTCCCTGAAAGCCTCCTGACAAGAGGACTGCACTGCAGGCTTTTGTGCTCTCTTACCTTGCCATCGGATTTTTCTCAAATATTTTCATGTTCGTTCAGAAGCTTCTTCTGCTGTTTTTATTTTGCAGCATGAATTTTATGGTCCCCAGAGGTAGACTCAGAGTTTAAAGGTAACCTAAATGCAATGTCATTGGATATGCTTCAGGCTCTTTCACATGAAACACAGAAACATAACAATCTCTTAATCTCCTTCCAAACATGAGTAAAGCCCTGCACTTCCAGCAGGACAAAGTCATGCAAAAATCAGTGAAATCCTCAGTATAGCTGGCTGAGTTTGCTGCTCGCCCCTTTGAACTGTGGGCATTTGACAGCTGTGTGAGATGTGTTTTAGCAGGTATCTGACAAAGTTGCTTGTGAACCCTGCCCCCTCCAGAGCACCATGGAGCCTCTTCAGGAAGCCAAATTTCAAAACAAGGTAACCTAAGAGGTTGCCTGCCACAGTCTCGCTTGACATTTTGGCTGCAGGCAAGACATGCAAGCGGGTCGGTGTGCTGTGCCAAAAAGGCATTTCTCTTTTTGTTTTTGCTATGAAGCGTTTCTAACCCAAGCTCAGGTGACAAGGTTACCTGGTGGTGTCCAGTGGGCTTGTGAGGGGTTGTACTGTGGTTTCTGCAGGTATAGGCTCTACTGACAGAACTTGAGAGGTTCATGTGTGATAAGAAAACCAACCTCTCATGTGTTTACGTACTTACTCTCTTCCTTGGTATCCCATTTTTCCATAGACTTCTCAATACACCTTCATCTCTGTATTTTTCAGCTCTCTCACCTGGGGTTTCCTTAAGATATCCACTTCCCATCTCAGTGGATGTAATTTCAGTCAATACGCTGGGTCACAGATCTCACCATATCATCTTGTAGTTATTTGTGCCCTCAAGTCACACAGCACTTAGGCAATAATGAAATTTTTTTGGGAGCTGCTAAAGTGACTTCTTGTAGAAGTTGTTCACTAGAAGACATTAACATTTGAAAGAGTCTTTCATGACTGGATGGCTGAAGTTTGTAGTTTATACAGCCAACATTTCTGGGACAAAATCAGCAGTATCTGTGCCTGTCTCTCCTGTACATTTACCAGGTGCGTCTGCTCATTGCTAGGGCACTCTGCTTAAAGCATCTGCCACCACTTTAATTTCCCAGGACAGGCTTTAATTTTGAAGCTAATTGCAACTAATTCTGCTGCCCACTCACACTGTGGCACTGTGCTCCCAGAAGCTGAAGACACAGAAGCACCTCAAAAATAGATGGAAATTGTAGCAAGGGCGATAGCTTCTCAAACTTTGTGTTAACCGTTGCATCACTGTATTGTTATAACGTCGTGTGTGGTCTCTGGCGACATAACCCTAATTATGATGTGAGCAGAAAGGTTGTGTTGCCCAGGACATGTTTGCAGAGGTGCTAGCAGCTCCTCCCAGGGTGGAGACACAAGGACTCAGTAGGGTATAGCACTCCTGCTTGAATGCAAGCTTCCTCTTTACATATATATTAATCAGTCCCTTATAGATTGCATCGTGCTCTCTCCTAGCTGTCATCATCTTCTCTCGTGATTTTGTCATGCATTTTCTAATTGATCATCTGGACATTAAACCTCATCCAGGTTGCAGTATTAGCAAGACCAAGAGTTCATATATCTTTCATGCCATATGTGGATCCTTCTCAGCTGGTGTGTCTTCCCCCAGACAACACGGCAGGCATCTTACACAGACCTCTGAGGGGCTGTGGACATCCCGTCTGTTTGTTCAGTGTCTAACCTTTTACCAGTCACTCTGATGACTGTTTTGCTACTTTAGTGGTGCAGGGACAGCAATTAGACCATGCCTTCCTTAGAAAGGGCTTCACAGCACTACGGGAGGTGGTTTGCAGCCGCCTGTGCAGGGCTGTAGGAGGAGGCCATTCACATGAGCAATTGCCACCAGTTCCAGCTGGGGTGGAGGCTTTCTGTGGGCTTCTTGTGCAGCCAGATATCAGTGCATGGCTAGTGCAATGGGGGCCAGGTGGGTGAGACTGCAGAGAGAGGGAAACGGAGTTAAGGTGCCAGAACAGGACGGGAAGGCCAGGAGCATCCTTCCTGCTGGGTCTGGGGGCACGCACAGGCTGGCGTAGGACTGGTACCACCTGGCCCCACTGTAACAGCAGGGGGTATCTGAGACAGTTATCTGAGGAACCACTGGAGCAAATATCTCTCGATATGTGCAAGTTTTCAATTACTGTAGATCCAGGAGGAAGTTCCTAATGCAATATGTGCGATCTGGGAAAGAAAGTACCTGAGAGGTGGATATTCAATCCTCCAGCTAGAGTGGGGGTAAAACATCAAGATGCCAAAATGGCTTTGCACATTGCCACACAGACAGAAGCAATATTTAATTTGGGCTCCCACAAAGGCACAGAGCTCATCAAGGCTGTAGTGCAATTGGCTTCTCTAAACTGACTAGCAAGAAAAGGTAAAGTGGGGACTCAGGAACTGCTTTGAAGATTCACATTGGTAAACTGCAGCTATCACCAGCATGAGGGAGAGCCTCAAGCATAGTCCCCTTCAGCAGACAACATCCCTGGAGCTGGCTGATGCTCCCCTCTCTCAGTAAAGGGTTGTTTGAAAGGTAAAGCTAGTTGAGATACCTTGCTGTATATTGCTACATTTAAGATCTTTAGCATTACTAGTATCTTTGCTAAAATTTGTCCTGGAGAAATCTTAAATGTTTGCTTGGCAGAAAGTTAGATTTCAAATACAGGTTAGGTTTGCCTTTACTCACTTCATGCTTGTCTTTTGTAACTTTACTTTGAAGATGTTGTTCAAGAACTTGCCCACTGCTTTGCTAGGATGAAATTTTTGTCTTTCCTTCAAAGCTTGTTGGCTGTTCAGCATGAACTTCAGTGAATCTGACAAATCTGGGATACTTTTGCCTTCAGTGTACTAAAACATACCCAGACAAATGCTATTGCACAGAGAACTGTTTTGGTATATCCAGGCAAAATGAGGAAACATCCATATTGCCATGATGGAGTTACATTGTTCCCTTTGTAAAAGCAAAGGGTTTTTTATAATAGAGGTTTCTATGTTTGTTAGTCACAGTGTATTTGAAAAAAAGACCTCCAGTTTTCCTGAAACAGAGGCAATCTTTTCAACTGCAGTTAGTGCTCATGCACCATAAACAATAATGCTTCGTCAAACTCCCTGACATTGTTATAAGGAGCTGTACCTAATGCCTTAATGGAAACATCTATGTGTAGGCTACAGGGGAGGTGAAAACAGCAGAGATTGTTTTTCTGACTTTCTTGGCAGGCTCAAAACTGTGTAGTTTGTGTAGTCCAGATAGGTGGTCTCTGACCATATATTTCCTTGTTGGCTTTCTTCCCCTTCTAAATCTGCTTTTGACAGCATTGGGTGCCCAGTTCTAGTAGTAAGTCGCCAAGTCGTACGGCGGATCTGCTGCTCAAGGCTGCACTGTTGGTGGGGAGGACATGCAGCAACCAGCAGGCTGTGATGATGCTTGGCGATTTCTCTGCAAGCGCATCCCAGGTGCCATGTTGCTCTGTTTTCTAATCCGCTTGAGCAGACGTTATGATTCCCATGTCACACACCTCTGATCTAGCTCACATTTCAGAGCTTTCAGCTTAATCTTGTGTTTCTCCAACCATTGGAGTCTTTTTCTGCATTTTCTGTGCAGCGCTGCACGCAAGGGTGTCAGTCAGCATGCATACCTCATTCACAAATTTTCCCAAGCGCTCCTCTATACCCAGCTAGCAGCTAGCAAGTGCATTTGTTAAATGAAATGGGATTTCAACCCATCTGATATAGCGTCTGTGGAGCTGACAGAGCCTGCAGAGGGCTGACAAGGGATGATTTCTTTCACCTCTGAAGCCTTGATCCATGAAGTTCGCAGCATTGCTCATCCTTTCAGAACACTGTCACAATTTGATGGATTAATCAGGAATACTTAGCAGGGCCACTTACCTGGCCAGGCAGTTTTTTAGCTTTTGTGCCTCTTGTGTGCAAAACTCAAGGCCAATGAGCAGCAATATCTGGCTCAGAAAATACTGCTTAGCTGGTGTACTAAGACCTATGAGTTTAATGTGTTTCACAAGTGATTTTTTTTCTCCTTTGAGGATAGCTTCATATTTTGTCTTTGCTGAGGTGCACACTTCAGTGTAACCTGCATCACAGCAGCTGATGACATTCATAGACCCTTTTGCCCCAGCAGCCTTGAGGCAGTATGTGTTTTATTTCTGTAGTATATATTCATTATTAACAGACTGGTGCGTGCCACCATTTTTGTTTAAAGGATAGTTGTTCTTCAAGCCTTCCCATGTAAGTTCTGTTGACAGCTTTGAAGCCATACTTTCTGCTCTTTCCCAGTAAGTCTTCAAGCTTCCTAAAGCCAGTCCTTGGGTGGTGATCAGCTCTCTGGCTCAAGACTCTACACACTTGTGTGTGACAGTGCTCTAGGAGGCTCAAATGTTTCCTGTCTTTGGGAAAGATGAAGAAAATGCCTTTTTTTCTAGTGAAGCTGGGGCCTCTGTTCAGAGGCTGTAAGATGATAAAGGCAGGTTCCTTATTGTTAGCTGCATGCACCGTGCTCAGGCTGGACTTTGTGCGCTGTGATTTTTCCTGCATCTCTCTGCATGACAGCCTGATATTTAGGTTTCTTTTTTCTCCCATCTTAAAGCAAATTAGCTTGCTGCTTTCTCTCCTGCCCTGGTCTTTGTATCATGATCTGTGCTTTTGTCACCGGCCTGGACAGTTTATCCTAATACTCTGATTTTGCTTTTCAGCCTGCGATTTCCTTTCTTCTAGCTGTTAATGGTCTTATCTCATTCATCAGTGAGACTGCTTCTTCTGCAAGAGGAGATGCTCTCTTCCTCACTTCTGTTTTCCTTCATATTATTGCTACAGCATGTCCACAGTGCCTGAACTTAGCTCTGCAATGTATTTTTCTCTAACTCCTTGCTTACAGCAAAGTGCAGCTCCTCCAATGACATCTCAACTGCAGCTTGACTTTCTTTTGGATAAAGTCTCATGGTATTTGAATATTGCTCTGCTGTAGTTGTGTTAGGACTGAAGGGAGGAACATGTTTTGCAGAATGGCAGGGTTACATCCTGGGCTGGAGTTGGCCTCTTGTAAGGCAAACAGCTCTGCTGCTTCAAAGGCTTAGACTAGAAAACGCTGATATTTCTCATCTGTGACACACTTGGAGCTGCAAGTTGAGCTCAATAGTGTCTTATTGCTGGTAATGGAGGTTTTCAGAAGCTCTCCAGTTCTGGAAGGCTTGGATTGACCTTTTTCCCTGCTAAATAGCTCCAGCAGATCAGGATCGAGCAATATGGTCTGATTACAGTTTACGGATTCTAGACCTCACTTCTGTTTGATAAACCCAAAAGCAAAAGCTTAATCTTTTTCCTAGGCAAATTCTGACAAATTGTGTTTTGTTACTTCAAAGCCCTTTTTAATTAACGTTTTCAGTGTACTGCTCTTGGTTGGCCTAATTCGTGTTTGTTCTATGTTGGCTTAGCAGCTGGTATTAAATCTCATTTTATTTATTCTTTTTAACCATAGGAATGTGGATAGCTTTAGACCTTCCAAATGTTTTGGTTTTAATTCACTATTTAGGTAGCTTGATACTACATGTATTTTTAATGCTTTTCTTCCCCCCCCCCCAGTTTTGCTGCAGTGAGTCCTGGAAATATCCTAAGCCATAGATTTCTCTTCTGTGCTAATTCTGTAAATGCTATAAAGTCTTCCTGCTTCCATATGAAGGTTTTTTTAGCCTTCTCTTACCCAGAAAACAAACAATTTCTGTCTGCTGCAGAGGAATTCAGTTTGCTCTCAGCCATGTCATTTCAGTACAGCCACTTCTCGGCTTGCTAAATATTCCACTTCTAGATGAGAGGCAGCTTTAAAACAAGAATTTGATTAAACTGAGTATTTTGCCCCCTTCTAAAAACAAAATGAAGAGCCTTCAGTCCCCAAGCACGTACAGCTTGTGCCAGCCTCCCGGCTGCTGAGGGTTCGCAGCGTGATGCAGTGAAACCTCCTTGCTTTTAGGCTACAGAAGGCCTTCTCCCCTCCCATTTCTGCATAGGGTTTTCAGCAGGGCCGTGACAGAGGGGCCTCTCCAGTGAGAACCAGGTATTTATTGCTGAGAGCAATTCCTGGATGGGATCAATCACACGCAGGCTCCAGGGTTGTGTCTAAAAGAGAGAGAGATGGAGATGTTTCTGGTGGGATTTTGGGGTGGCATCATTCCCCAGGGCTCTGGGCTACTGCATGCTGGTTTGGTCTTTTCCCCTTCTGCCTCCTCATGGTGACGCCAGCCTTGACCGAAGAAATGATTTTTTTCCTAGCCCTGATGCAGAAATCAATCTGTTGATACCAGGTAGGCAGATTTGAGGTGGGGCAATAGCCAGCCTTCCTCTCTGGGGGGAAAGTGCTGCCCCTACCCAGCCCATCCTGCTGCAGTGGCTGAAGCACCTTATTTTGTTTCCGTGTAAAGGTGGAGGCGTCCAGCAGTGTGGAGGAACGGTCCGAGAAGGAGGGACCACGTTACTTTTGACTTCAGGTTGTGCCTACAGCTCCTCCCTACCAGGTTGTCTTGCTAGAGCCTCAGTTGCTCCCAGATCTTCAGTTAAGAGCGGATGTCAGGGGTGCTCTTTCATTCCTAGTTGTCAAAAAGATTACAAGAGTTGTTGTTTTTTTTTCTCCAGATGGATGTGAACTTGCCATAATTATCCAAGCCTTTTTCAACTTCATATTAAATTACTTAAGCATATTTCTACATGGGGCTATGCCAGGCACAGAGAAATGTGAAAGTTAATAATGGAAAAGCAAGGAAGTTAAAAGTAAAGCTGGAGTTTTAAAATTCACTCATGTTAATAATGCAAACTACTGCTTTTTAAAATTCCTTGCTATGTTTTTCTGCTATGACTTCAAAAATCTCTCCATAAAGAAAGTGAAAAATGAAATGCAACGCATAACGTTTTAAGTTGCTTATGATTTTAATAGAGAAGCTTCTGATGTGCATCGGTTTCATGATTCACGCCAGAATCTTAGAAGCATTTGCAGAGATTGAGAAAAGATTATGAATTTCTTTTTGTCTTGCTATTGCCTGCAACACAGTTACAACTCACTGCAGTACCCTCTGAGACTTCTCTGCTGAAGACTTGCAAGCTTGCTGCCAACTCCAAAAGCTGTAATAGCATAAGAAAATTAGAAAAGAAAAAAATGTTTCTCTTCAACTTCTGCTTTGAGTTTTGGGGTATACGTGGGAATATTTTCTAAAGAACCAGAGGGCTGCACATTTGTGTGTCATCCTCTCTTTCTCTTTTGATAGCTAAATTTCCTATGGAATTACCTGCCTTAAAAAGCCCTGAAAGACAGAAGTCTGTGAATCTTTGGGAATACTGAAGCCTCTGCACAATGCTGGATGCTCAGCTAGGTAAGTAGGAAGGCTGCCAGTGCACAATGATTTCTCTTCCTGAGTTTTCATAATGCTAGTGCTGTTCAAAAGCTATTCTTGATTTAGCAGTACTCAACAGACTTATAAAGCTCTTGATACAGGGTAAATCAGCAGATTAACACTGATACAGAGCAATTAAACAGTTCTTAGGTGCAGTATGTTCACCAACTGAAATACTTACTTTGCAAAGTTTACATGGGAGAAAGGAAAACATTATTAATATCATTAAGACACATTGCAAAAAATAGAAAAGGTTTAGCAAATGGAATTTACCACTTTTAAGCATCAGAATGCTTAGAAGTACTAGGCCAGTTTTGGAGGCTCGACTTTTAATTCTTGAAAAAAGCAGATTTGAAGGAACCAGCTTCACCCAACTGAGTAGAAGGACTCTCACCAGAGCTTACAGAGCATACAGGTTCTCCTACTGCAATCACATCCTTAATAGCCTTTATGGCTCTGATCAGCCTCACCTGGGGCTGGCTCCCCCCTCCCCCATTTATCTCTTTCTCCGGCCCAAGGCCCAGGAGCCCATTTAAGCTCAGCCTGGGGCTATCAGTTCTGCCTGAGCTGTGTTGTAGGTGAACCTTGTTTGGTCCTCTCTCCTGGGTGGTGCTGGGACCTGTACTGCAGCCCTGCCTCTAGCTGTTCCAAATTGGACCCTGGGCCTGGTTTATCCTCTTGCTGTGTTGGGGGATGTGAATGGTCAGCCCCCAGCTCAGACCCTGAGGGATGGCCCTTGCTGAGGTCACCTGTGGCTCCTGACTCACCTGCCTGTATAGAGCAGTTGTCTCCTGGTGCTGTTACAAGACAACCCTGAGAAGCTCAGAAAGAATGTTTGAAGTAGGTAGATTTGGATAACTTCTATCTTAGATAGAATTTGCTTAGCACGAGTAGCCGCACACTTGCTTAGCATGAGTAGCTAAATTTGCTGAAGCTTTAGGCCGTGCTCCTAGTTCGGTAAGAAAGGGCCCCAGAGCTGGTGCAGGCTGGAAAGATAAGGGAGTTACAAGCAGTCTGCATTCCTGTGCCCCACTCTCCAAAAGGGAGGATGTCAAGGCTGTGAAATAAGGCCTGTTTGGGCGCCAGGACCTTGGGAAGCAAAGCCTCCCCTCACTGTTGAAACAGTGTTAATTAAGGGGTCTGGATTATGTCCTCTTTGTCAGGACCTTGGGAGATAACATCTACTGACCTAGCTGGGGCAGTGTTAATTGATCAGGACCTTGAGAAGCAGGGGTGGGACCCAGGGAATGAAGAAATCACTAACCAATCAGTGTAAAAGGGAAAGTCACAAATCTGGCAATTTGTTTGTATAAATGCCACTTGAAAAGTTGGGGGGGTGTGCTCGATTTGTGGGAAAGCACCAAGCACCCAGGCTTGCGCAACTCTGAAATAAATAAGCAAATGTCTCTCCTGAGTGTGTAATTATTGGCTTATTGCACACCGGGCGACGAATCTGCTTTTCGGACAACAGTGCTGTGGATGGTGAAGGTATGTATAACTGTCTCAGTAGCTGGGCTAGTCTGTGCTAGAGCTCATCTCAACATGGGTGGCAAAATCTGAACAGATACCCTGTAATTTGAGGCTTGTGTTGGGGTTTGTTCTGCTCTGGCCATGTGGCTAGTGCTACCCAACTTGCTCTTTTAAATCTAGCCCAGGTACACCTACACAACCTGCTGTCAAATGGCATCTGCCTGTTTCTTTGAAAATCACGTACTGATTAGACTGATACTGAAAGAGTGAGTGTTTCACTGCTGGCGATAAGGACTAGCCAAGTTCACGAAGTCTCTGAAAGAGGTCTCTGAAGGTGAAACTAAGAGTGTAAATGAGATCCTCCTTTGAGATGTGTTTGGAGATCCAATCTGGTGAACAAGGTCATGGGTGAGAGATGATATGCCATGGTCCCTGCAGCAGGTTACATACAGAAGAGCAGTGCCTACAAGGCTGCTTAAAAAAGGACACTGGCAAGGTGATCTGGAGAGCTTAAAAGGAAAGGGGATCACTTCTTCAGTTAGGGACACTGGTAAATCTGGGAGCCCTTTTCAACCTTGTATTTGCCATCCACTTCCCCAGTGGGAAGTCTGAAGGAGCAAAAGTAATCTACTCCCTGCTGCTTAGCTGTTTTTATTTTCCACTGCTTGCCTCTTTGCCAGCAGCACCACTAATGTTCCCAGAGCACCTGAAGTCATTTTTCTGTATCTGCCTGTGGCAGTGGTATTGCACCCCAGAAGATTTTGCTTGAAGCCTTTGGGACTTTATTGGGGGTGCTCTAGATGTGCAAGGAAATAAATATACATAGGAACACTATGTGTTAAATCCACGGTAGGTGTCTAGTCTGCTGAGGTTTGTGTATGTTTTCAGTTTTAACAAGTGTGTGTAGATACATTACTAAGTATCTAGTAGACAAATCTACTCTAGATAGTGAAAGCTTGCTGCTCATATGGTCCTCTCTGGAGCAGTTTGAACAACATTGGCTTCCTTTTATAAACACTGTAGCATTTCTTTAAAAACTTAAGTTACTTTTAATGGTCTCCATTTAATTAGGAAAGTCGTTGCTATATTTATCTTGTTCTATGAGCTTTCCTGGGTCATCCAAGTCCTCTGTGACTAAGGAGGATGCTCTGTCATTGTCAGGGGCTGTTGAGGTCTTGCTGCTCTGAACTGAGCTGTGTACAAAGACTAAGTTTCAGGGTTTGGGGAAAGATCAGCTGTTGAAAAGAGCCAGTCAGCTGACATTGAAAAATGGTGAGTTTGGAGTGATTAAATGGTTACAGGTTTCAAAAGTAATGAGGCTTCCATTCTTTCTGATTACAAATGGTTGGGAATCAAAATGGAATGGTTTACTTCTATGATTGACTGCTTAAAAGCTGCCTGGTCTAGTGCTTTGAATAACTTGTGCTCTTTTCCCTCTTCTCTGTCCTCCCCCTCCAGCTTCTGATGATCTTTGGTAGCTGCACCTGCATTCGTGTATTTCACATGCAACAGCTGTGTTCCCTCACCTCAGGTTATGTCATCCTCTGGTCTCTACTGATCACTGGGGGCATTCTCAGGAGCAGGCTTTGCCAGCTCTTGTATTAGAGGTATTGCCTGGAACTTTATATGGGCCTCTGGGGTCTTCCTGGGCACTCTGCTGGAAAAAGTCAACTTTGCTCAGTTAAATCACCTGAGGTGACAAAAGCAGTTTGAGGAATTGATGCAGCTTAAAGTTAAAGATGAAAAGGGGAACTTCTCATCAAATACTTCAACTTTTCCTGTAATGTTGCCACCCTCAGGCTTGCTCCCCTGATGATCCCCTGTTGATCTGTATGCTCAAGGGTCATAGGAAGAGCCTCTGCCTCTATTGAGCAGGAGGAGAAACTAATACGAAACTGGTTGTTTTTCCTCTGACATTGAAAGATACTAAGTTCTGTAGGGTGTAATGTCGACCTGGTCTTGCTAAGGAGCAAGGTCAGTGTCGTATCTAAATGGAGATACTGGAAAACTTCTTAATGCAGAACAATGTCTTATTATTGGGTAAGCTGGTATGGCTGCATAATAAATACAAAGCATTCTGCCAGTGTTTAACAAGCTTCAAGAGGCCATAAAAACAAGATTTCTTTCCCCTCTTACTGAAGTTATTCAGCCTATGAATTGAAAAAAATAACAGCTGATTCTTACGATTTTTTTTTTTCTTCCTGATGGTTTTATAAATATCTTAGGCGTTTTTGGTCTGTTCTTGACATTCACACAGCCCTATGCAGAGGGCACATATAAAACAAGAGGAGCTCTAAAATTCTTCTGGAACATTCAAGGAGACTTACGAGCATGCAGGCTCTGTGCTGAACTGTAACTGGCATTATGGTGTCTGCCCTGCCTCTCTTAAAAGTTTAAAATTAAAGCATAGAAGATGGTTTCTCCAGTGTGCCCTACCAGGTCATATTCTAAACTCCACAGTCTGTCAGAAACATGACATCTTCTAAAATTCATGTTGTCAGGAGGTAAAGGACAGCACGGCATGAATTTTGTGATCATGTCTGAGGCTGCTGCAGCAAATGGCTCCTCTAGTTCCTGCTGAGCATACTTGTGGGTACGTCTCGGTGTTTGTCTCTATGAAGAAAAGCAGATCTCTCAAAGAAGTGTGGCATCGAGACCTTTCAAAGCTATGGATTACACACACCAAGTGAGGCAACTAACTTTAAAGCAAAAAGGCATCCAGTAAAAAATGTCACTTGGGCAGTATTTCAGAATTTAGTAAGGCCAGGCACCAGTCTGCTATCTAGTCAGCACCCACCAGGATAGAAACTAATTGAAACCAGTGGGACCACTGACAATGTAAAGTGCTAGGCAAAGTGAGTGCTAGGCAAAGTGAGTAATGGTAACACTCTCCAGACTTGAATTAGTCATTTACAATTCATCTCAGTGCTACAGAGCTCTGGTTGGATCCAGTACTCTCACATGTGGGTTCCTTGTGGATTAATTTGTGGCTCCTGCAAAAGGTATGAAGAGCTGGTGACTGCAGAGCTGCTGAGGTCTGCAGATGTTTGTACCACTCTTACCCCTTCCACTCATCTGAAAAATCTGACCTTTTTTCCTCCTTTGTTGTCACAATGTATCTGGGGAATCTCAAGTGTCTCAAGTAAATATTACTGATTTCTCTGTCTGCTAAATTACTGCAGCTTTGCTGCAGGCTAACAAGCTTCGCTAGCTCCCAGCTGTTTTCTCTTACTGTCTGTCCAGCTGTTAACCTGACCAGGAAAGTGCTATGGATGTCTGTCACATTGCAGGATTTCTTTCTTTCTTTTCTCATTTCAGATGTTGCTGTAAGTATATTTGATTAGGTTTGTACAACTGCAGTCTGTGGGAACTGATATCCTTGATTATTGCTTATTAACATCTATGCATCTATTTTTATTTCTTATGGTTGTGTCTTTCTTTTTGGAATGTACCTTTCAACAGGAGAACCTGAAAAGGTCTCCAGTTCTGTGGACTCTGGTAGGTAGCTTGACTACTGTGGTGATTGCTGCTGCTGAAAAATGTTGGATGGGCAAGAGCGAATTAGGGATAAGTTTCAGTGCTCACTCAGCACGTGGCTCTTGTGGCCTGGGGTCTTTCTGGGGATCCTGTACTCTGGATACTGTAACTTGGAGTAGATTACCACTATTGCGTTGCCTCTGTTGATTAGTTTTGATGTTACTGTGAGTTTAGGGAGGTGGTTTATTGTGGATCAGCTTCTCTGTTAATCTCAAACATTTCCCCCTGCTGCATAAAAGCTCCCCACAAAGCTCTGCTAGTCTCCTCATGGCTTTGTCTCCTTGTTCCTGTTTATTCTTGGCATGAGCCATCATATGTATTGCAATGAGTAACATGTCATTAGCTGAGTCCTGCCAAGACAAAAAGACTCTTATCTTTTGTATTTATTTTTTCTTTTGTTATAAGCTAGCTTCTGTAGTGTCAGTAGTATCTCTATTCTGAGAAGTGAAGCCTTTGCTGGAAATGTTCTTCAGCAATAAATCTTGCTGTGCTGGTACTGAAAGCTAGTCTAATCTCCACAGGGGTGGACAAAAATGTCAGCAATGCTCCCTTTAGAAGACTTGATTAGGACTGAGGGACCCATTTTGGTACCTTCTATCTTCTACATTGCTACTAATGAATCATCAATGGAAGATGCTCTACTTATCTGAGTTTTAAGTGGATGTGGCTTCAAAGAGAAAGTTGATGGTACCCGGACAGTGAAATCTAGAGTTGAGTATCCTGTGAAAGGCAGTGAATGTTTCTAGTCTGAAGGGGAGTGGCACTGTATTTGGACATTTAAGGTCAATGGTGTTGTGGACACGTTTAAGAGCAGCTGTCAACTTGAATGTTAGTGATACAAGATTTGCTTGTTCCCACCAAGGAAGCCTCAAATAGCCTTTGTGGATTACTAGACCTGAGGGTGGGAGGGAGGCTGCTGAGGGGAGATGGGCAAAGCAGAAGTACATGCATTTTGCCACTTCTGAAACAGGAGCATCTAAATTTAGATCTTGTCAAGAGGCCTTAACTTGGAGAGGAAATAAAAAAAGCCAGAGGATTGGGCTAGATCTTCACCCAGCTCCCATCCATTCATATAAGTGGGAGGCTTGGCTTCTGGCACCCTCAGTCTAATGCTGCTATAGTTTCATGAGGATACAAACCTAGTATAATTTCTGTTAAACAGGTGAGAAAACTGAACCATGGGTGGCCATATAGTTCATCAATCAGCAGACTGCAGCTGGAAAGAAAATCCATGCCTACCTGTCCTCAACAGTTTCCTATCCATTGGCTTTATTGGGCCTATTTCCCTTGATGGAAACATGCATTTGGATATGCAAGATTTCCTGGATTTGCTTAATATGGGTAAAGCAGAGAACTTAAGTGAGTCCTTTTTAGGAGTATTTTAAGCTCTTCACTCTTACTTTTTTGCCTTTTCACTCTGTTCTGAGCTGTGGAAATTTTAATTTCTCTGCTTTGGACTGTTGCCCCAGAGGATGTGACTCATCAGTGAAGGGATGGACAGGAAGTTTTCTGTGGTTTCTTTGTAAGGACACATCTATCCTGAGGCAGTTTTTCTTTTAAAGTAGCAGGGGGCTTTAGTGACTAGAAGAAAGGTGTTTTTTTGACCAGAAATAATAAAGGATATCTAGTAGAGGCTTCTAAGAAAAAATGTTCCCTCCTTTAAATTCCTTCAATTGTGTGTTAATAGGGCTTTGTGTCAGCAAGCATCCAAGAGTCAAACTTAGTCTGTGGAGTGTGTGAAAACATATGGGTATCCTAGTGTCTCTTTTTTACCCTCCTATCTTGATCTGTGAACTTGGAAGTGCCACTTCTCTGCTTTTGACCGCAGTTCCAGAGAGAAAGAAATAGATCTTGCTTGTACCACAAACAAAACTGAGATGTAAACAGGCTCTGACAGAGCTCCATGGGGGTCTCCCAACAGCACTTCTCTGTGCAACCATTTATTCTTTCCTTTGTCCCTTTAGATTGTGCCCACCGTTATCATGTCAGGATGTCCCAGGGAATTTTGCAACTTGATTTGGCTCCTGCTGACTAATGTACCTGACTGACAGCTAGCCAGCTTCCTCTGGGACATGCACACTTGTTATTTACCCAGATGTGACACCACTTGGAACCAAGTCACAAATGTTTGCTTCTGGGCACAGACAACACCTGTGGAGAGCTCAGACCTGCTGATGTGAAGGTGATGGCTACCTTGAGTTAGCTGGGAACACTGCCTTTAATATTCCTGTGTTGTCATCCTTGGCTCTGTAGTCTTGGGTCAAACCCCAAGAAAAGCATGAAAGCTTTGTTTTCCAAATAGAAATCAGCTCAACTGATTTACAAGGAGCAATAGGTCAAAGCAGTCATGTAGGTCCTAGATAATTTAGAACCGGGAGGACATGCACAGTTTGAAAAGTGTTAATGAAGTGAATGGGGAATGGGAACATTATTTCACACTACAGAACAAACATGGGGATGTTGCATAATACAGTGACTTTTTTCCCCCTGGCTTTTAAACCTGGATAAGGAGAATATCAATAACTGAACCTAGAAGCAGCTTGTATGTGTACTATGAGATAAGCATGACTGATCATGCATAACTGAGACAGTAAAGCTGCATTATTGACTCTGTCACAGGTGATTAAAAACCTGTGTTTTTTGGGTGCTGGTGTGTGGAGCCAGTGAAGCACTTGGAAAGGTCCCTCACCTGTAGATGGCTTTGCTGACCTGTAAGTATAGAAGTGTTGGATAAGAGTTTTGTGGGAGGAAAAGCTGCTCAAAGCAGCTTTCACTTGGCCTTGCCAGGTGGGATAATTGGTTGTCATGTTTAAACAGATCAGCCCCATGTTTCAAGAGGCTCTGGTTTCTTTTCTGATTATTTGCCTGCTGTGTTAAGGCATCCTCAGAAGATATTTTGTAATGTCCATGAACAAGTTTAGCAAGTGTTTATAATGCTGCTCAGTCTCAAACTCTCATTGCCATTGGGGGAACTTCTTGGGTTTTGCTTTTTTCCATTAAAGAAGACTACAGGTGTGTAGGAATCTAACTTCATAAACCCATAAACTTGAAGCAAATGAATGTATTTCCTCCAGTTTCCTATGGCTCTAATATCAATAGGATTTGATAATATAACAACAGGGAACGGACAGCTTGTTGTGATAGACACTTTAATCTTACCTGCCTGCTGTGAAATACACGGGCCAATCTAGAGGCTGCAAAGTATAAATTGCCTTTTTAATACTGATAAACAGTGAGGGAAAAAAAAAACTTAAGGAAATATTACATCTTAATTGTAGTCCTCTACTGGGATCAACAAATCTGGTTCATCCTTGAACTTCTGCTGTTTACCAAGTCTCTCAGCCCCACAATAATTATTTCCTTAACCCTTAGTAGGTTGGTGCCATAATCTGTGGCATAGCAGTAATTGCATAACAGCTCGATGAGACTTTTTGTCCATGATTATATGACCAAAGCAAATGGCCAACTAAGTATCTGTCTGATTCTTCTGGGAATTTGTAAGCAAACCCATAATCTAAACGTTGTCTTAATACAAAGACAGGTTACAGACAATCTTCTCTCCCCCTTACAAGAGTAAATTGTTACTCCAGTCTCTGACTGTGTGGAAAAGGTAAGGATTACAGGATGATAAATTGAAAGTATGTAACTTGCATTTCATCAGAGCTGTATGGCTGGCAGTGACACTTCAAGACTTCATGCCCAGTCCTTCATCCCATGCCAAGAGGAGATGGGAGCCTTCCAAGAACTTACTCCATCTTGCCTCTCTATCATGAGGCAGAGCTGGTTCTTATCAAATTTTCAATTGGGTCTGACCTAAGACAGATCAAGTCCTACAACCTGCCAGCTGATGACCAAGCAGTCTACAAAAAAAACAAAACAAAAACACCACCCCACAAAAAAACACCACCCCACAAAAAACCACCACCCCACAAAAGCCCAAGAAAAAGCCAAAAAACCCTCCCCAAAAAACCAAAAAACCCCCCCCCAAAAAACAAAGAAAAAACAACCCCCCCCCCCCCCAAACCTAAACTGCATGCAGACCTGTAAAATATCACACTATCACACATTTTACCTGCCTTAGCAGCAGCATGTGACAGCTGGATCCAGCCTAACCTGGCTGGGAAGGGAACTGTTTGCTGCAGGAAGAGCTTGCCCACCTATCTGGGCTATAGATGATATTTTGGTTAATTGATTGTAGTCTGTGGAAGGACCTAAGTGTATTTTGTAAAGGTGGATGTTATCACTACTTTATCTGGGAAGAGGTTGAAGTTTATGGTAACTTGAGAAGCAGTTTGGTAACCTGTCCTTCCCAGGCCTTGCTCTGACCCTCTGATGTGCTGGCTCTCATCCATCTGTGGCCACAGTGGTTGCACCTCAGTTCAGCCTGTGTGATTTTTGGGATGTTGCACTGAAGTCTTCAGAGTGAATCAAGGGTGGTCTGCCCTGACAAAGGGAGTCCATTGCACTTGCCTATCAGACCTTGTTTTCGATGGCTTATTTTTCTATTTCAAGATCCCAAAGCATGTATCAACAAGTCAGTTACTGAATGCAAGAACTGGTAGTGCAAGAGACGTATGACTGTACTTGCTGCTTTGCTCAGTGTGGCATCAGTGCTGGCATGTGGCAGGCACAGAGGTGACCCAAAAATGATCCCCTTCAGAGGAATAGGACCCATAAGCATCATGGTATCATGTGAAAGGGGTGGTGTTTGTTGCTGAGCTGCCTTCTGTAACCCTGCATGGGTCACTGGTAGTTCCCCAGGCACCCTGCTGCTGTGCGATGGGAGTGGATGACAGGCCTGTGTTTAAGTGCAGCCCATATCTACCTCTGTAAGTGTTTTTATGTGAGCCTGGCAGGGCAGGCATGGAGGGCACTCTAGCAGAGAGCAAGAGGTGGCTCACTTGGCTTTACTAGATATGCTCCCGAAGTGGAATAAACTTAAAACTCCCCCAGTTTTGTGACAGAAGTCATATTTGCATATTGCACTGTTATTAGCAGAGACAAAGGGACAAACATTGGCATCCTTTTAATTACAGGCATGTTAATGATAATGCTACTACAGTCAAACAGCACTGTAAGGCTATTTCCTGTCTTCATTAGCATTTCAAACAGCACAGCACAAAATTAAGCCAGAATTCTTAAAGGTCATCTGAATATACTGGCTTTTTTGTTTTGTTTCAGAACAATTTAAATGAGATTTTGTTCCTAATTTTGCTAACAATGTTAACTTTTCTGTTTAATTAATGAAGGTGTAGGAACATGTCCTTGCCCTGGTCAGTGTGCTAAATGAGGAAGGTTTGGTACTCTCCCTTAAACTGTTACCTGGCATTTTCTTCCCTGATGTGTCCCATCTTTTCCCCACCTGTTTCCTCCTCTCTCACTCCACAGATTGTGTCGAAGAATGGTAAAGAAAACTAAGGAAGAAAAAAAGGGAAAAGTGCGAATTTAGCAGAACTGAGCCTTGCATTTTCCTAGGAGTCATTTATCATCCTCAAAGTTTTGGTTCCTCACAAATAATAAAGAAAAGGACTGGTAATTGCTATTTGCAGCTAATTGACAGAATTGTGCTGTGAAAGAGGGAGCAGTTCTGTGCTGCCTTTGCTGATGACACTTGAAGGTTGTTCTAAACTTTCCATCTCTACTAAATTAAATTGTCCTTTGTCTGTGTCCATCATTAATCTAGTAGGTGGGCTTTTCATTTGTTTTTAAACTATTAGATGACAGGGAAGTGGTAAATGTAAAAAGTGAAAAGGATGTTTCTATGAACTCAATTTGTGCGATAAAGCTGTATGGTTTTGTATTAGGTGCTTTATTTGCATAGTCCTCCGTACAGCTTCCTGGGTGACTTTAGTATCTTTTGTTCTGGGTCTAGAGGTATTTGGTGCTTAATAAACACATAAGCACTTTGCTTGTCTGGCTTATTAAATTTCAGAGTTGATGGTAGAGTTTTCAGCTCTGTGAAGCTGTAACCTTGCTCCCAATCTTTAATCCTCTGATATAGCAGAGCTAAAAAGGAACTGGCTGAAGTGGGAATATGCAGATTTTTTTTCTATTAGATTAGATAAACATTGGAACCAGAGGGAGTATCAGGGATTTTTAACTTCATATTCTGTCAGTTCTACTTGTGTCTACCTATAGACCTATCAGGACAGAAAAGCTTCAGACCTGAAGGAACTTCTTATTTATCATATATATTTAGATATTGCAATCATCCTGCATGTAGAAGTAAATGTGGAAGTGGAATTTTACCTGCTTCTGATATGAACAACAAAGTTTACTTACTTCTCTTGTATACCATGAAGGTGACTTTTTAGTCCAATTTCTACATTTCTCATTTCACTGAGACTTTTTTTTTTTTTTTTTTTACTTTCACTGCCTAGGGCTGGAGAGTTCCTCAAATATTATTTTATGGTACTTGTTTCCACCTACACTTGCAAATTTGCCTGTTACAGTGCTTCAAGGGCAGATTCCCAGACTACAAACCCAACTGTCATTCAGTTGTGGAGGGCATTAAGTCTCTGAATGGATTTCAGCATGTGCATAACATGCAAGTGTTGCACAGGCATTGCTGTTTTGTCCTTGTGTAAGCTGGGAAATATTTACCCGATGGTAAAAAATCCCGGATACAGATGTGAGAGCTCTATGGGAAGATGCCCATGGCATTTGCAGTTCAACAACATCCACTAGCTTAAGAACAGCGTTGTGGCTGCACAAACCTTTGACTTGACACAGCTCAGGTTAGAAAGCTCTTAAAATAATAATACAAAGGTAAGTTGATTTTTGCTTGTGACAACTAGGAACAAAGCCATTCTTCAAGGACAGCATTAGTGGAAATCTCAAACGAGAGCTCTGGACTCAGCAAAGCTTGGGACAGATTTTTGGACACTTAGCCACAAAGTATGGCAGTGGGGCTGCCCCAGATCCTATTGCTGAGGCAGCAGAGAAGAAAGGCTCTTTCTCCCTACTTGCTGAGATTTTTCAAGCAACATTTGATGCAAAGGCTGATTTCAACTTGATTTGCAACTGAAAACAGACCAAAAAAACCTACAAGCAGATACTGTCCTCTAAGAAATGTCAAATGGAAATAAGATTTTGGAAGTGTGTGTGCTGGTCTTAAACTGAGGTTTCTTATGCCTCTGCTTGTGAAGAAAGCAGTACCTCCCCCTCCCAAGAAGCAACAGAAGCATGAAGAAAAATGCATGGTGGAGCAAGGGTAAAATACTGAACCACTGGGCAATGCCCTGCACAAATCCCCTATTTTGGTGGGAGTAAAAGTTCAGCGATGTGGATGTTAGCAATGCTGTGTTATTGGCCTGCTGGAACCTTTTGTGGTTACATCTATAATGGCAGATAAAGTCTAGCCTTGTACCCAAAGCACCAGCACATCCATCAAGATGCACTATCCTCTCCAGAGCATTTTAAAAAAAAAAGAAAGATGATATATTTGGTTGTATATTAAAAATCAGCTTTGAGAGAAGATTGTTTTCAGCAGATTTTGGACTTTTGATCTTCTTAAGGGACAGAAAACTGCAGAGGGGAAAACAATGTGATGCTAACTTTTCTGGAGTACCCCCAAATAGTTAAATTTAAGTCAAGTTATTTGTAATTTCCTGGCAAAAATGTCTTTTGTTTTGCAAGGTAATTATGGATTTTCATGAGCACTCCTTGCTAATCAGGTTTAATGATACTAAACCCAAATCACATTATTGTTATTTTCTGAGGCTATGCTGGAGATATGCCACATTAACCCAAAAGAACAAAGCGCACAGACAACAGTAAAGAGAAGGGGGAGAGGGGAGAAAAGTGGAGGAGAGGGAACAGTAGAGAAGCAAGTTTCTTATTACCTATGGCACTAGCCTTTGCACAGTTTGTGGCACAATGTTAGAGGAATAGGCACTGATAAAATGACTGAAAAATAGCCCTGGCCTTGAATCTTCCAGGAATCTAGTATATTAAGAGACAACGTCAGCAAGGGATTTACTCTTAAAGGAGATAAAATTATTAGGATGTCCATTTGAGTAAGCTGAAAAAACTCAGATATTTTAGGTTACACCATTTCATTATAATGCACTATGTCTTTCTTATTTCCAAAAGCATCACCCTGCTCAGCTGCTTGCTACCAAGGGTTATGACTGAGCCTGGGTTGTGCACTCACAGGCTGAAGGAAGAAGTGTGAGGATTTGAGGGACAGAGGAAGTCTCCATAAGATTGGTGGAATTGCATGTCTGATCTATTAGGCTTTAGCAGATGTGCATCAAATGATGTAAGTCTAATGGCTTTAAGTCAAATATGAGGAGCTTGCGTTTGAGCACTGCAGCTGGTAGTACCATAGTGAGCACCAGTGCTTGGAAAATCAGGCATTTCTGTGACTTTAAGGGCTCGCACTCAGCAGGTCTATGACCTACAGATAACTTGTACTGACCATGTGGATGACTGAAAGGGTCAACCCTGGACTGCTACTTCCTTGGCAAATCCCATCTAGCTGGCAGGTGGTTTGCCTCTGGTCTCCACACATTTTTGGTGCCTTCCTGGGTGAGCATGGGCCAAAGCAGGAGTAAATGCCAGTCTGGGCAGCCCACTGTTTCCTGTGTGCTCTCTTGTGTTTACATCTCTATATATGTGTACATAAACACATGCATGTATTCAAAACTTTGGGGAAGGGTGAATACATGTTATCTGTGGTTTAAGGTGTTGCTATGTCTCAGACTATTGTTCTGAAAACTTAGCAATAATGGAACCAGTTTAAAAAGAAGAGTATTGTTTTTTTCTGAAAAATCCACAAGGTAATCCAATCTGCATGCTTTTCTGTTGGCTGGATGTAATCTGGAAAATCTGGCTTCTGGAAAGCCTATCCATAGAGGTCATGCTACCAATAAGGAATCAATAGGAATTTCTTTGAGCTGGGGAAAGGATATGATCCAGCTGCAAGGATCTTAAAACTTGTACATAAAGCACACTCTTACATACATGCACCTTAGTCATGGGGAGAGAATAAAACAATACATTGACATGTTTGTATCCATTTTGCTATTTTGTCACATGCACTTATTACTTAAGCTCCTTGTCATCTGCAATAGGTGTTGAGGGAATAAGATAAGCCACACCTTGAATTTTCTTGTGCTACAATGTTGCTTTATGGTCTCCCTAATACACCATGAGGACTTTATCTGTAAGTAGTATGAGAATTGTATGCAGTGTTGTAAGCTACTAACCCACTGTAACTGCTGTAGTCTTTTGGCCCTACATGAATCTCAAAAATGGAGATACAGTCTAGGATACCATCAATCTTTTCTTTGTGGTTCAGAAAAGGAATCCATTTTCTTTGATAAAAGACCCATTGGTCTTTGTGATCTATAAATCATTCTTTCAAAAGAAGCCCTTTGAAATATCAATTCAAGGTGTTCTCCAGAATATCACTTTATAGCTTTTTCTAGTGATAGAAGATAATCCTTGTGGCTATCAAAAAAGAAAATCCCTACCATTTTTCATTGAATTTTGCAACTTCAGTAGAAGCTCTCTAAAGGCTCAGTATTACCGTCTCTAGTCTTGTATACTGTACAGAGCCAGAGCTTTTGTGTTAAAATAGCATTTCTCAAATATCCAGTGGAGTTGGAGATGAGTGAATTAAAAACAGGATTCTATAAAAGTGTTCCTTGCCATGTGCAAATCCTTAGCCCCTTTCACGAGAAACACTGGAGCTGTGCGCAGGGGTGTTTTTCATTTTGTTTGCTAGAACAGGTTTCCCATCAGTGGAAATTGTGTTAAAGAACCTGTTGAAGTCTCTCTTCCATCAGAGGAAGCTGGGAACTGTCAGTGTCACCACAGTGCCTGCCTTTCAGTGGCATAAGAAATGAGCAGTCCTTAAATGTACAGAGTTTATCATTCCTCAGAGGCCTTCAAGAACCTGCTGTATGAACCAAATAATAAACAGTGTAGCTCTTTTACATAAATAATGCTTTCTGTTCCTGATTTACTGCTTTATTCCTGCAGTTGGATATCACTTGTAGTATTTATCTCAGGGTATTTTTATTGATCTCTACTGTAGTGCCAAGGAAATAAATTTATCTGCATGCAACTACATTGCTGGAGAGGTACTGTATGGCTGCACTTACAGTTTTCTTCTGTTTGGTGATTATTCTGTTCCTTTTTTTTTTCTTTTTTCCTCTCCTTCTCAGTTTATCTTTTGGCTGGCTCAGAGCAGCAGGATGCTTGGAGTGGGTTGTGAAATAGATTTAAGAAGTCAGAGGTACTCCTAATTTCTGCCCTAACTTTTTCAGTCTGTATCCTGCCTGCAGAAATAATATGATTTGTTTGCTTTTCTATAGCTTTCTCATAAGGACATCATCAATCTGCACTTCAAGCATTCCCAGAGGAGTGAGGACAGACAATAGAAGAGGGGAAAGGGTGGTGGTGGTGGGGAAAGACTGCCAAAATTGCCCTTAATAAATCTAGTAGTCTTAAAGGGTGAAAAAGGGAGCAAGATCTGACTCTAACTGGAGGTGACATGGAAGGAATGGGGTTTCTCTTCTGCAAGAAAATTTAAGGATCCAAGACTTGTTGGAGGAGTGGAGCCTTTGCTGCGTGGTTGTCTCACCTGAAACACTGTATGATAGAGTGAGAAGCCTTAGATCTGATTCTAGGATGAGGGGATAAAAGAGAAAATCACACTTCTACTTCTGTTCCCTTGTTCTTCACAGCATTAGAAACAGGGTGGCTCTTGTTTAGATTTCTGTAAGTCAATTATTTCTTTGCTTTTTACCTGGCTTGTGTTATGGGTGATGTCAGGGCAACAGACAACTACCAAAGCTATGGTACTGTTCCCATAGGTTTTCTCATCCTTAAAGGGAACTGAGCTGCTTTTGCAAGGCCTGGCATCCTGAGTCAGTTCTGCAGAGGGTAGGGAGTAACCAGTTGCATCTCAGCTCAGCTGCACAGACTGGCTCTGAACTTGGTTACCCTGAGGTCTGGGTGGGGGGGAGCAGAGCCTCCTGGTGATCAGCATTAGGCAAAAAATCACCTTGACCTGTAGTAGGATACAGGGCAAGGGGTTTGAACTCAGGGCAGCTTTTAATCATCTGTAGAAACCCCTTCATTTTTTCCTCATGGAGCTCAGATGCCTGTTCACTTCTTTCCTCAAGTTAAGTCAGCCTTGCAAAATTGCTGTGGAAATCTCTTGGTTTCAGCTTCTTGTTTGACTGCCATAATGAGGAAAACAATATCCTTTTTGCCTGTCGCTCAGCAAAACCAACCTACTTGATCCTGGGCAGCAGGGTGAATGGGATTTTGGAAGGACGCTTTGTGTCTTTGAAGTCTTTTCTGGCTAAATGTCATTAATCTTCAGAGTGATTCAGTTCTTAAGGTAATTTGTGGCCTTTTCTTTCTTTTTTTAAATACATTAAAGGCTTGATATGGGAAAAACTTCTTTGCTTCAAGATTATCCTCTGTAATCAGAACAGCGTCACTCAGCTCAGTAAAGTCCTTTATAGATCTTTTCTTTGTCTTGTCAGAACTGAAATTCATGATATACAGGAAAAGATGCAAGTTATTGTTTGCTTACTCCATATCTTCCCATATGTTGTATTCCCCCCAAATGCAGGCAGTTTTTTGTTTTGTGGCTTTTAGCAGCTGATAGTTGAGCAGAATTAGTTCCATGATGGGTTGCTACATCTGTGGGAGGCCCCAAGGTGCTTTGCATCTAGTATCAGATTTGCTAATTGCCTCTATGATGTATGAAATCCTCCTGAAAGGAAAACTGTGTAGGAAGGCAGTGTGACTGGCATGTCGGATATGGGTTTGCCAAATACCACTGGGTATGCCACTTCCCCACTTACCTCTCTCTATTGACAAGAAAGGGAAACCGCTGCTAATCCACCTCCATAAACCCTTGCTACTTGGAGGATTACAGTTATGTTATTGCTGGAGTATTGTGTCTAGTTTTGGGTCCCCCTCTCCTCTCCCAGTGTAAGAAAGATGTTGACCAACTGCAGGGAGACCAATGAAGGACTGCTGAGATGGTTGAGGGATGGACCAAGAGACAGAGCGAGAGGCTGAGGGAACTGGGTTTGTTTAGCCTTGAGGTGGCAAAGTGGGGGGATCTATCTGCAGCCTTTACACTCTCTAAGGCGGGGGGGGGAGGGACTGTAGGGAAGAGGGAGCCAAGCTCTTCTCAGAGGTGCACAGTGAAAGGCCAAGAGACAATGGACAGACATAGCCATGATGGAAATTCCTATGGGATTAAGGAAAAATTCTTTACAGCAAAGGCCAAGCACTGGAGCAGGGCCCAGAGAGACTGTGGAACATCCAACCTTGGAGACTTTCAAAACTCAATGGGGCAAGGCTCTGAGCAACCTGGTCTAACTTTGAAGCTGGCCCTGCTTTGAGCAGAGGTGGGACTAGATGACTTGCAGATGTCCCTTTCTACCTGATTTTTTCTACGATTATTAAAATGATTTTTTTGAAAGGTTAGCTGCAATGTTATTTTCAGCTAATAAGCTGTCTTTGCTGGAATACTTGCTGTGAATCCTTCTGCTGGTCTACACTACTCAACCAGGAGCTGAATGTGACTTATTGATCTCTTATCTACAACTTGAGCTGCGACTTTTCAGGCTATGTGGAACTGATTACTCTCATTTCCAATGCTCACATGCATTAGCATGATAAACTGGTTTTTCTCCACCTGAGTGTTTCATTTGGCTGTGGAAATTCTCCAGAGATTGCTCATGTCCTTCTCCTGCATATCCCTTGATGTGGGGGGAGAGCTGACTGGGAAGTCATGGGGCTTTGTCTCCTTTTGCTTGCTCATGACTTTAAATTTTATTCATTTGAGTTAATATTATTTCATACACCGTTCATTCTTTAATTAGAATTTGCATTGCCAAAAATGATATTCTCTTGTGCCTTGTGTAACTATTCATCATCATATAAAAGAATGACCATGCTGTTCAGTAGACTTTTATAGCTATTTTGCATAGATGTAAATGACTATAGAAAGTAAAAGAAGAATTAAGCCAATCCCACCAGTTGCATTTCTGTAATAACTGTTTTCCAAGTATATTGTCTGTTTTGGTTTCCTTATTCTTTGGGCTGGTCTGTGATTGTTGAATGGTTTTCTGTGCTTCTCATGGCTCTTTGCTTTTAAGTATCACATTTTTTTTTCAATCTGTGCAACGAAAAACCCTGCTCCTAGTTTCTTTTTCATGGATTTGACAGACTTTGTTCACCACTTGATTCTTGGAAATGAGAATTTGATATGCCAGATCTGTCAATAATTCCCTTTGTCCACATACGTCATCTTTTTTGTCAGAAATAGCAGTTTCTTACGAACTGTTGAATTAACTAGTGTTTTGTTTGCTTTCTATTTGTGGTGATTTCCTAGCAGCTCCCACTGTTCCCAATTTGTTGTTGCTGTAGTCTATACTTTGTTCACTGAGTTCAGCTTTCTTGCTTTCATAGGCCTGGGTATGAAAAGAAGGCTCTATTTACCAGTTTATTTTACAGCTGTCCGATGTGAAGTCTGCAATGGGCTGGATCTGATCTATTCAATGTCCATTTCTGTGGCCTCATGAGGTTTCTTTCCATCTGACAGTCTCCTGGGGAAACTGTTCTCCTGTGCCTTCATGAGGCTGGTACCTGGCTAGATTGCTCACTTGCCGAAGAACTTAACAGAAAGCAGTAATTCGTAGGCGTCTCTTCTGGTGTCTGAAGGGTGATGGAAGACAACTGAGCTTTCTCATGAGGCTGTGAAAGGAGTTTGCTAACAGCAGGTAATCATGCAAAAGCCTGTTCGTGAGGACAGGAGGAGTTAGCCCTGTATGAGATATGACTTTATTCTCCAGGTTAATTTTTTTTCCTTATGGAGCAAGAGAGGCTTTATCATCATGATCTATAAACTTTTGGTTTGAAAAAATGTCTGGAAAATATTGGGAAAGCCTAAATATTAGTGCTAAATGCCAAGCTAAATGTTCTTTTTAAGTACTTGAAGTGTATGGGCATTTTTTTTTATCCCAAGGGCTCAGTTGGTTTGATTGTTCTAACTCCAAATTCATTTTATGCTCCTAGGAGTTCAGGAATTGTCCTAAACTGATGGACCCAAGGGGTACCTTGTCTACTCTCTGAAAGTGGCCAGCATCATCTCCAGAAGCACATGCCAGAACAGTCGCCTGTGAGCGGTTTCTGAGCTTCTGTTCTGAGGGTCCTGAGACAGAAAGAGACACATCCCCATGTATTCAGATGGTTAGTGTGCATGCTGATGCTGTTTTTTTGTTAACCTTGACGTAAAACACCATGACAATGCTTTTTACAGCTTGGTTACGCACTGATTAAAGCTGTTTGTGTAGCCTAAAGCTGAAGCCTTGAAAAATATGAAATCTTTTTATTGTAGCTCTGTGACTGAGGTAATGGGGATCTTCAGAGAGGGACTGATGGTGGGATAATGGGTTAAGGAGCAGAATGTCAGTAATCTATCAAAGGACAAAATGTGGGCTGTGGGAGAGCTGTGTGGTCCTGTACAAGAACATACAGGTTGGGAAACCTCTAAATGTCACATCTAGAGGTGATGGTTCGTAATGTGAACCGAGTCTGCAGCACTACCAATGACTGGAGCTTGTGAGCATGTTCATGCTACAGGAAAAATAATTAACCAAATAGAAAATGTATCATAGATGATAATCAATAACACAATGTGCAATACAGTATACAACATGCTGATCACATGCATATGACAGCCAATAGCTTGGGTTCTTTGGATTCAAATTCCTGGAGTGTCAGACACCACTGGGGGCTGCTTAGCTGCCAATATATGATGTATGCTTGCTACTTAACAAATAGGATGATAAATGAAGGATTGAGATGCATTGTGTGATTGGTTAGGAATGAGAAAATCTGACCCATTGAAAGAAATGGGGTAAGAAATGGCTTTAAGAGCAGCAAAAGAGTCGCTGGGTGATAAGTTGTAGTCTGGTTTGGTGGCAGCAGTTTTGGGGTGTTAGCAGTGCTAGCAGCCTCTGATGCACAGATCATGCAATGAACAGGCAACAAAATTTTTGTTTAATAAAAACACCTGTTGCCTTTTTCCAGTGACATTTTGTTGACCAGAAATAGCTTGAGTACCAACTCTACTTAGCTATTTTATTTGCTGTGTTGTATAGATTCTTTTTTGCCCCCTTTAATTTTTTTGGGGGGGGGAATGTTAGGAACTTAGACTTTTTTGATACGTCATTTTGCAAGAAGGAAGCTTAGTTCTGGTCTCTCTGACAGGGCAGGAAGGGCTGCCATTGAAGTCAGTGGAACTGTTGCAAAATGGCTTTGTATGCACTAGGATCAAGTTAAAGGAATTTCTTCAGCTGCTTGGACCAAACTGGTTCCCAGGTTTTGGACCAGTTTGTGGCCTCACCTTTGTGTATCATAGTTTGGCCATCAGGCCTTCGGTGTTGGCAATTTCTGGAGTTTTGGCAAATCTTGTTTCAAGAAACTCTCCCCAGTTTGAGTGGGTGTTTCTTATAGAGTTCAAATTGTATTCACAAATAACTTGTCTGTATGCATATACCCCCACTGGCTTTCTGTCTCAGCACGCACCATACTATTACATACTATTAAAATGCTTAGGCATTTATTGCTGACATTTATTTTGTTTTATTGTAATAATTTCACCAGCTTCTAAACTTAGCTTTTATGACTCATCAAGACTTTGAAACATTCTCTTCTCAATTATTTATATGCCTTACAAGTTATTTCTTAATTTCTTGTTTTGTTGTCCCAGATCATGTTTTTTTGTAGGTACGTATTCATACAATAACATGCCCTTCATCTTAAGAACGCTGTCTAACTTCTAGCTTTCTAGAAAATGTTTCAATGAGCTGCAGGATGAATGTAATACTAATTCTCTGTTAAAATGCATAGAGCGTAGCAACATTATGCCTTTGAAGCAGGAGTGCTTTCAATTAATATGTGCTGCTTTGTGCTATAACCTGTCCATTGTTGCAAGCAACTTACTGTCTGGAGCTGCCTAAATGAAATTGTATTGTAGCTCAACTACATTATTGACAGAAAATGCAGGTCACAGTCTATTTTCACTTGTGTTTTTTCGAGTCTTTTGAATCATGGAGGTATATATGGCTGAACCTGAGCCTGGTTATAACTTACTGCTATATAAGCACATTCCCCCACGATCCGTCTGCTCTGAGAGTTTGTAATTGAGCTGGAAGAAAGCGGAAGAGGGTAAAGGTTTATTGACAGAACAAGTGCTCTGTGTTCACAGATTTCAGCGCAGTCTTGTGTTATCAATGGAAATGTTGCTTCCCAGAAATTAGCTGCTTTCTGGCTGTCTTAATCATTTTGCATTGTAACCTCCAACAACGCCTTTAATGCAATAGTAACAGCAGAGTTGCTCTATAAATGAATTTGAAAAAACTTATCTTTTTGGTTGTATTTGGGGGGGGAACCCCATATCCAAAACCCCTCTGCAGCTTAAATAGGCCTGGCTTGAATGGAGCAAACCCCAAAAGGCATTGAGTTTTTTAAATATGAGAGTCTTCTCCTAGGCTGCTTCGTCTGTAGTCAAGACTCTGAAGAAGAGCAGCCTGACTAAGGTCCTCTGCCTACAGCAGATCCCCTGTTCCTGGCAGTGCAAGGAATTGAAACTTCTTCAGGTTGGGTGGGTTTTTAATGAATGATTTTTTTTTTCTTCCCATCTAGCCAGCCACTTGAGAAGACTGAGACAGTGCTGAGGTGATTTGCAAGCCCAAGTCCTCAGTGTTGCAGACCTCTCTCTTCACTCATGTGGAAGCATGCAGCTCTGGGGACCCACGCTTGAGGCGTGTACCTGATGATTTTAGTTTCTGTGCAAACCTGCTCTCAGTCTCTGGGACTGTGCAAACCTGCTCTCAGTCTCTGGGACTGTTCTCTTGCTAAACAGGAAGGTCTTTTGTAGTGTAATAATTAGTGATCAGTGGCTGGAACTAATACCAGTACTGTGGGCTGGGCAAGAGCATTTCAGAAATAGCACAGGGTTGTCATTAAGCGCAGTGAAAAGCAGCAGTGTCTTCTAAAACAAAAAATAACTTGCACGAGTTCCTGTGGAGCTGATTATTTTCTTGATCTTCGTGTAAGTGCTTGGTATTAATGTTCATAAGAAGATCTTAGTGTGCTAATCCTCCTGTAGTTTCCTTTGAAATATAATGTTTAACTTTTTTCTTACTCCCATAAAAGTTTTTAATGCGCCTCCTACACTTCTTTCAATGAACAGAGTCACTGATTTATTAATGCATAATATGTCCCAGAAATCAATTTAGCCGATTCCCATCCATCATTCAGCATCTCTTCTATTACTTTTGCAGAATGGTTTTCTTTGAAGCCCCTTTTTGTACACTCTGGATGATATCTCTGCCTAACTTTTCTTAAAAGGGAGAGAACCTATCAATTTTATTATTTAAAAGATTGAAGGGTGCATTAATAAGAACCAGAAACCTACCTCCCATATGGATAGGAGTACTGTTCTTCAGAGGCTGCCTTTCATTTACACTTTTTAAATCTTACGAATGAATTTAATGATCAAGAGAGGACCAACAACACTAGTTTAAGCAATTTTTAAGGCCAGGTTTGTGTAGAAATGCAAGGCTTGTAACCACACAGTATGATCTCCAAGTAAATCTAAATTGGAAATATTATGCCTCAGAGGTCTGCAATGCACAGCCCTGGTGCAAAGACTAGATCTATCTCAGCATGTCGTCAAGCAGGGGTCTTCCATCCTGCCATTTCATGCCTGTCCTTCCCCAATGGTATTCCTAGTTGCCTGCCCTGAGGCACTAATCTTGGGCAAGCAGAGTAAGTCAATCTGTTTTGCTGTTCTACGTTATTACTTAAGCCTGTGTTGTGGGATGTAAGGCTAGTATCTGTCATGCCATGTCAGCTATAAAACACTGCCTGCACTAGATTGCTTTCTGAGTGCAATCTAGTGGTCTCTGTCAAAAGTGGGCAACAACTGGGGACACAAGTCCTGGAGGAACAGGTTTGACTCTTTATTGTAGCTGGCACCTGGGAATGATCAGAGCCTCCTGCAGTCAAACACATCCAAACCTGCAGCCTGAGCTGAAAAAGCTTGGCTGCAGCCCAGGAAGACCTGCCTACCTCCTGTGGAGCAGATTAGGACAGCAATGCTGAACCCAAGTCAGTGGTGGGGTATACCTGTGCTAAAAATATTTAAAGCAGAAGCCTCGAATTTGCATTTAGGTAAAGTGAGAGACGAGAGAAATTCCTGGTGATTAATCCTACTGCCCAGGTATGCAGATTGCTAGTAGTTCTCTCAAAGGGACCCAGTTTGGGTTTGCTGATGGAAACTTGTATTAACAAACTTCCCCCTGTAATTGGAGAGCATCAGTACACGCTGGGACAATCAAGGCCGTCCACACTTGAGTCAAGCAGCTTCCTCCTATTTAGCCGGGGTTTGCAAAGCCTCGGATTAGGAATGTCCCTGGGTGCGAGCGAACTCCATTTATCTTGAGTGTAAAACCTCTGTGCAAGTCCACAAGCAAGTCATCGTTTCAGTGTCTCACAGTTAAATGGTGCGTACAGGGTGCAGATGAGCTTCATGCCTCTTCCCAGAGCGTATGGTGTAGCTGTGGAGTTGACAATAAACAACACTTAAGATTTAGCTAAGAGGCAGATAGTGTATTGGCACCGCAGAGAACTTGAACGAGGAGTTCATGGTTGCACGGAGCGATTGAGTCATTGCGGTGCTAGTCAGAGTCCCAACTGCTACAAACTATTAAACAGATGAGCTCGAATTGCCAATGAGTGTAGTCAATTTGGGAGTGCAAAACTTGTGCATCAGCATGTCTAAAATAGAAGAAGAAATCGAAGTCTGGAATCCGGAAGAGTTTTACAGGTAGGCAGTGTCTATTTGTTTCAATCCAGATGACAGGAGCAATGCTAAAGGTGACTTGCAAGGGGATGAAAATAACAGCCTTGCGCTATTTTTTTCTTCTGCTTTGCTGTGTATGAAAAGAGGCTTGAAGCTGGTGTACGTGTTTGCATAATGGTAAGTTAAAGCTCTAAGAGAAGAGAGCTGGCTGTTAATTCTTGCTGGTGAGGAAGAGGGAGCTGCAGCCTCTGAGTGAGCAGAGACCTGCTGGGTCCCTGCCGGTGGGGACACTTTGTGCAACTGCAGGGTGAGGATCTGACTGCCAGGCCTCCTCTGCATTACGGTTTTGGGGCAGTTCGTGGCAGTCTTAAAAAGCCACCTATGACTCTGGAAGTGTTGCTTGACTTCGAATGTCCAGGTGCTGCACATTAGCTTCTGAAGTTTCTCCATGGGCCCTTGAGCTGGTTTAAGTGTTCAAGAGGGCGTAGTTCATTTAACTGCTCAGTAGGAACCCATATGAACTGAACTTAGCTTGTTTTTTCCTGCTAAGCAGAGGCTGACAGAGCATTGCAATAAACTTTAGCCTTTTCCCACACTTTTTTTTATAAACTTGTGACTAAATGGAGCAGCTCAGCTCTGTGGCCATTCCCAGAGGTGCAGTGTACAAAGAATAGCATTGTCTGTTTTCACAAAATATATCATTTTTGTTCAGGGCCCTTGTGAAGCCCTGGGGGACATCTGTTGCGAACTCTGGCACAACAGGTAGCCAGACAGCGGCTGGATAAGGAAGCCTGTAACTATTGAAACTAAAGAGGTATTGGAAGAACAGGTGGAAATGGAGATCCGAAGCTGATCCTGGGTTCTTGTCTGAACGTGACAGCGATGACACATGAAAATGAGGCAATGTGCTCCTCACACTGAAAAGTTTCCAGATAGTGGCCTGAATGCAGATGCTAATCCCCGATTTGTGTATTTTCCAGGCTGTGCCTATGCTGGATAACCTTATTTTGGCAGGGCCCCTTTAGTGGCACTGCTGCCTGGGTCATTTGTGCCTTACGGGCACCCATGATCTGGGCTGCCTGCTCTGTGCTCTCTGGCTGTCAGCATTTGGGCTGTGACCTTATTCTGGCTGACGTATCCCGCCCCACGCTCTGGAAAATGCGCGCACACAGGCGTACACTTCTATGCTGAGTTCACACAGAGGACACAGGAATCACAAACTCAGTCTTTGAAATCTGTGCTCTTTGGCCTTTGTGTATTTGTTTGTGCATGTTTCTTTACAAGACTGCACTCTTTGCATGTTTTTCTAGTTTAAGTGACAGCATGTGATCTCGCTTTGTGCTCACACTTGTTTACTGTCAGGAAGATGGTGTGATATAGGTGCTAAGAGAGGTGCCTCTGTTGTAAGAACAGGTGATTACTCAAAATTGTGCTTGGGTACTTTCTTTTTGTGATTAAAGCTTTTCTGCAGTATTATCTTCAATTTAAACTTGCAGTCAGGTAATAAGGTAATAAATGCCCTAACCGTGGCCCAAGGATGCTTATAAAGTAATCTTTTTCCAAACATAATCATAGGTGTGGATGGTACCTTACATGACACTAGCATTGGATGGCCAGTTAGTGCACACAGTTGCTATAAACAAAAATCTCAAACCCAAATGCTTTTAAATCTTAAGTCATTAGAAACATGAGGCCTGAACTTCCATGTAGTCTTAGCACTAGGGCAAAGTAGATGAAATACACTGGCTCTGATTAAATTTGCAGTTAATTAGCACGAAGTGTAAATGGTCATGTAAAATGTAAGATAGGAGAATCACATGCACAGATTGGTCAGTATTTCAGGTTGCTGTGAAAACTTGAGCATAAGGGTGACAGAGCAACTGGAACAATTTTGTGCAGTAGGATAACAAGATGAGTCATGCTGAAAAAGCCTTTCATAGTGCACCTTTGTTTTTCCTGGTAAATTGTTTCAAAGGCCAAATACGAAATTAGGGCATGATTGCTACTCCTTTAATTCCTCCCCCCCCCAAACCCCCCCCCCCCCCACTTTACCATACAGCCAAACAATCTTAACATTTTTCAAAGCTAAATTTCACTAAGCAAACTTGCAAATGACTAGGAGAAATCTGCATTTATGTGGGAAAGCAAACATATTGGTAGCTATTAAAAATTCTGACCTGAAATGTGCAGATGCTGTTACATTTTCACATGTGAAGTTATTTTGTGTTTTGTGGTTGAATGTGTGCTTTTCCATGTGCATAAGTTTCTCTTTCTTTGAGATACCACCAAATTGTCTTTTCTCCTTCCTTTCTTAAAGGAAGATCAAGTTGCCCATGGCATATGGGTATGTCGGCATTTACACAGAGCAGTTTTCCTGGGATAGGACTCTAACCTTAAATCAGAAGGAACTTTAACCAGAACTGCCCCTCTGGTGGGTGAAGCATAGAGTATGATGAAACCAACAGTTAACCTGTGAAAAATGGGACAGATCTGTGTAAGGAAGCTAGTCTTTTGTGATAGGAAACACTCTGAAATTTAACAAATTGAACATGAAAGGCTATGGTATTTAGCTTTACAAGGTACAGTGGGTCATAAATTTGTCTGTTTCAGTCCCTGAGTACAGAATGACCTACGCGTAGCTCCGAGACCTAGGTAGCTCTACAGCTTCCTTCCAGATCTTATTTAAAAACGTGATGGAAAATGCAAGAAGTGGTTGTGAATGTCAGAAAGCTAAGGTCATTGAACACGGATTTGGCATTTCCTGGGGAGGTGTGCGATTCTTGTATGTAAGTGTAATATACAAAAAGACATTTTTTTGCACTACCACTATGGTCTCCTTCACTTTTAGGAAAGCATGGGCTGCTTGTCCATATACAAATGGATGATGGAAGGAAGAAATTTCAGAAGAGTTTTGGGCTGTGGATTTCTTAGCTGCTTATGGCTTTAAGAAGGTATCTAAACTTGACAAATTTCAGATGTGCCCCTCTCTGGGGTTTGCTGTTGACTAATGTAGATACCTTTTCCCTTCTCAGTGCGTTAGCTCTAGGGAACCCGTTTCTGTGGTACCTGGCTCTCATGCTGTGCAGAGAATTTCAGTGCTGAACTTGCAGCTGTGAGCTCCAATTCAGAAGTGAAATTCCTGAAACCTTCCTGGGTCAGGGCTGTGGCATTCCCCTTTTTTGTGTGTGCTGGAGCTCCTTGGCTCCATTTGTTGCTTTGTTAATAATGTCAGCTTTCATTTGTGAAGTCCTAGCTCAGAACAAAGGAGACCACGCAAAGTAAAGTGCCATCAAAAATTAAAAGAAAAAAGTGTTGGACTGCACAATGACCACAGCAGAGGTTGCCTGCTTCAAATGCAGCACGCTGGTAGGTAACAGGAAAATAAGGGTTTCCATGTTCTTTGCTGGGCTGCTTGTTTTGAGCAATTTATATTCCGATATTGCAAAAGAAAAGTGGGTCCCTTTTCTTATTTCCCTTTTCTTTTCTCCCTGTTCATTGAACTTCTCTGTCTGTTTGGTATGCTGTGCATTATTGCTCAGAAATATCCAAAAAGATGGCAAAATGCAGTTCTTCAAGCACAGCTGATGTGCAGAGAACGTCATTTGTGCTTTACACCTTATCATTGTGCCAGCAGTGGAGAAGTCCTGATTAGTCTGTGTAATGCAGACAAATTCTGTAGACAGGAGGAGATGTATGTGAAATTAGGATAAATGTTCTTAATAAGCTATTTCATTTGACCAAGCAGTGATAATAAACTTGTAATTTTTGCATGTGTATTTCCAGACAAATCAATAATTTGCTTCCAAACCCACTCAGAACCACATGTGACCACTCAGAATGAAGAGGTTTATTCCAGTTAATCTTCAGCACATATCTTTTAATCTCTCACTAAAGACTGAACTCTGGTGCATAATGTGATTCTCAAAAGTGACACCCTTGTTACAACTTTTTTTAAAAAGCAAAGTGTATTTGTAGTGTTAAAGTGGATTAAATTAAACTTCATGATGCTGCTGTGAAGAAAGGAAGTGGGGAGAGACCGAGATCACTTAAGTCATTAATGGAAAGCTGCATAGCTCTTCATCAGCACCCTCTTAATTACTCTATAATGAGGTATGAGCAGATTTCAGAGGAAATAGCATAAACTCCCATTTAACCTATGGCTCTTCAATCTCTCAAGTGAAAGAAAAAGAGGAGAAAAAAAAAAAGCTTTGTGAATCTACACAGATATAACAGAGCAAAATATGTCTTGCCAAGCTTTTTCACGGGTTTAATTTAAGCACCTTCAGCAAATTCTCAGTCACCTGAGAGGGATCCTGTAGGTACCAGTAAAGCCACAAGCCTCTTAACTCATTTTGTTGATGCCAGTTTAAATTGTCCTAATAAATCTCTAAGGTAGTATTGTTAGAAGGTGATGGGAGGTAGTGGACCTTAATGTTCAGGACATGCAAAACCATTCTGATGTGTAGGGGAACCTGTGCCTTTGAAATTTCCACACTCATGGGCAATCTTTTGAACCTCTTAGTCACTTGCTGCCTTTTTTATGGAGCCCACAGACTTCAGAGCATCCTGATGAGCCCCACAAATAATCTAGCTGACTTAGTGCGTTGGGGTGATGGACAACCAAGGAGGAGTCTGCTTTGTTACAGGCACTAGCCTCAAATCATGCCTGCAGCCTCCCTCCTTGCACTGACCCTTTGGACCTGAGCAGGCAGGAGCAAGATCTCTGCTCATGGTGGAGATGGGGAACCACAGAAACCTCACCTGGAACTGTTGACATCCAGCTGAGTCCCCTAGAGGTGATGATTCTTATTTGGGACTGCAAAGATTTGATGGATTTACAAGGATTCTTATACAGTTCCCATAAAGAAACCCATGCTCAGGGCCTGCCCTTATCACCAGAATAAAGCTTTCTGGAAGCTAGTGCAGAACAGGCTCTGATTCTTCATGCCCCCAAATCGGTATCTGCTAGTCGGTCAGCCGAATACCACTGTAAGTCCCACAGCTCTACTGGGGGGTCTGACTGTAACAGTGTGTAGACTTCTAATGCACATGCAGAGCTCTAAGTTTAGGTGTCTTAACTTGAAGCAGAATCCTACTCTGTGTCTGGAAATTAGCATATACGAATTTCACTTGAAATATGCTACAGTGCCAAAATAGCATCTTAAAGAGTTAGATTCGTTTTCCATTTGAGTCCTGCGCGATTAAAGTTTTATGCTTGCTTCTGAATGGAAACTTTTTGCATAACTTTTATCTTTGCACCTGGGCTTTGGGTTAGATGTTTTGTGCTCACAAGGTTTCTTTCAGGAACTGTGGCAGAGTACTTTGTATTAATTTTTCTTTCTCTGGGGACTTTAGTGTTGGGAACAGTAAGGGAGTGCCATTTGCACTGCTCAGTTGAGAAATGCGAGGTTCAGGATTCTTCAGCTGGTCAGCTGCAGAGTCATGTGTGCCTATTAGCTGTGGTTAGGGATAACGATAATCCTATCTTTTTTTAAACCATCACATAATTTGATATGGTTAATAAAGGAAAATAATGCTTGCACAGTGAAATTAAGATTTGTGATCTGTATTACAAATGTTATATTAAGAACTATGATAAGCAAACTGTAATGGTTTGTTAAAGGCTTTGCCTTAGTAGAAGCAAGGTGAACAACAGATATCAAAGATCACTTCTTTTCAGAACAGTATTTATTTTTTGAATGAAAACTTGACTTTATTTCTAGATGATATGTATTTTAAAACTGTTTTTCATCCAGTCTGTTGTTGTTAGAAATGCAGTGTGGTGAAACATGAAGTACCTCCAAAAAATAAAGCTTTACCGAACTCTTATAAGGGCCCTTGATGTTAAAGCATCTTTATTACCAGTTTATAAACACTTAAAACTCAAAGCATCATTGCAATATAAGGTTAATTGCTCTGTCAACTTCACTAATGACAATTACATGCCTATCTTGTATTGAATTAAGCCATTATATGCTTATGTCTAGAGTCATACACTCCTTCCATTTTAACTACTTTTATATAAATGCTATAGAAATTAACAAAACTTTTAGGCTTTTTAAAAGCTTAAATCATATCCTACTTCTGTTTGTTTACTTCTAGAGTCTTTAAAGAGAAAGGTCTAAATGTAAATAACTCAGACTGTAATGTAGTCTATGTCTGAATTCAACGTGGATCTCATTGTTCCCAACTCTCACCCCTATTCTCATCCTTGTATCATTCTGCTCTTTTAACAAAGTGGAAGAAGGTGTTTACTTCTCTTAACAGCTTAGCATTTGTGGGGGGGTCCTAACCTGATTCATTTGTTATCTGTTTTAAAACAACATGGGGACTGACATGTCTTTAGTATGAATAAATAGGGGAGGGAAAGAGGTCAGAATGAAAGTAAACCCTAAGTTGCCATACTGAATTGTTACGGCATACCTGCACGTGGCATCAACACGCTTTGTAGGGGCGCCTGCTTGTGTGCTGTGCTCCCCAGTGGGGGTATACAGAAGTGTGTTTGCAAGTGTTCACAGAGCAGTTTGGCATGCAGTTACCTGGTAGATGTGCACTACTGCTTACCAGAATATGCAAAATGCAATTTGTGGATGCAAAAAAATATATGCTGAAAATATAATTCCTCAGGAGCAAGTGAACGGATTGCTTGACTCAAATTGTTTCTTAATTGAAATGCAAAATAGCTCCTCTTTAAACTTCAGACTATTTGAAATCATATAGGCTAGGGAATAGACAAAGCGTACCTTCCAGGAATGGTGTGTCTATTGTTTTCAATAACAGATGCCATTTGGATTAACAAATAAAGGTTCTCCTCACAGCAGCAGTACCCAATGAGGTTATCAAATTCCCCTAAATTAAAGAACTTGAGAATGACACCAATCAGATGTTATTGCTGCACATACAAGTCTTAATTTGTTAGCCCAAGTGGTAGTTCATTTTGCACATTTGCTGAGGAATTCTTTCTTTCAATATTTAGTCCTAATTGAGTAATACATTTGAAGGGGTTTGTATACATGAATGACTTCAGCACCTGAAAATGTTCTTTCCTGATCTGAGGCTTTAATGTATGCAGATGTTTTTCTGTGACTGGAGCTTCATCATTTTGGGCCTTAGTTTGGCATAGTGCAAAGTAATTTCAAGTCAAAACTTCTTTTGGTAGATTCACTGATACTTTTTTTAACCTATGATTTTATTAAATTAAAGTTCAGGTGTGCTCAGCTGTAGACTTTTGCTGTAACCTTGCCTTTGCAGTTTTAAGCAGTGATTGTACCAGTGTCTGTTTTAAGTGCACATGCTCTATATATGGATAATACCTGGACTTGATAATCCTTGGTCACAGCATTATCAGGTGTACAAAACAGCTCCTGTGTGTCAGATGCTTTTGATACTCTCTGTGCCTTTCTTAGTCAACCTTCTCTTACCACCTAGGTTCTCAACAGGACAAAGATCTTGCATGCATTTCTGATTTCTGAGTGGAGCAGCTGGTCACCACAATGTCTATTCAGGCCTTGAACTTGGAAGAGCTTTTTCTCTTATGGTTGCTTTTACAAGAACAAATAAAAAAAATCAGAAAAAAAGCCCAATAGCCCACAGCAACTGTATATTAACGTTCAAGGCATTGTATTCATTTTCTGAGCTATTTCACTAGTTTTTCAGTGTATTTCAGTATTTAGTAGACAGCCAAGAAGAATCGTGATCCTTTTTGATTCTAGACTCTACTAAACCCTAAACAACTAGAAATGAAAGCATATTATGATCCTTCCATAGTGGGAAGTGAGTCCAACCACACTGTATCCCTGGGACTCATGCCTGTTCTGGGTGGTCTTAATGCATGGAGGGAAGGTTGTTCTGCCCACACTATTCCCAGCTCATGAGAATTCAGTTTAATATTTTTTCTAGAATGTTTTAAAAATAAAGAGCATCCTGTGGGGCAAAAGCACGGGGTATTTAATGTGTTCACAGGAGGGCAGAACTGACAGTAACCCAATCCTCATTCACACTTGCTGGTGAAAGGGGGCAGATGCCTGGTGATGCAGAAATTGCAATTGGAGGAATCTCTCGAAAATATTTACTTCTCTAGCAAGTCTTTTGGGCAGGCCTATACATATATTTACTGTAAGAAAAATGCTATAGCTTTTCCTTTATGGACTTTGAAAGGTACAGCCTGGTCCTACTTTGTTCATACATGCACCTTATCTCTAGTTAAAAAGTGTGCTGTGAGCAAAAGCAGTCATATGGTAGGATTCATTCACCTGCAGCTGAGTTTCCTGTGCAGTCAGTGGAGATCAAATTGAGACAGTCAGCAGTCTGGAGTGCAATTCATGTTATCCTAAAGCAGGCACCTAAAACAGGTCAGATAAATCATGCCTGAGAAAGGTTTATTTCTTTCCACTGATTCTGGAGGGAGAGTAGGTGGCTGAGTTACAATCATCAACCCTGTAGACATCCAAGTTAGGTGATGTGTCCCACCTGCTGTGTCACTGCCAGGTATCCCCTATAGTGGGAGGACCAGTGTGATTGTTGGGTTATAGCTCTGCACTTCCAAGGGTTAAGCTCTTTTGTCAGCCGATAAGTTTTTGCCCTGACATCAGAGCTCCTTAATATGGAGATTTAGCCCCTAAATGCTTTAGAATATTGTACTTGTGACATGCAGTCTTTCTACTGCATGGCTATTTAATGGCAGATTTGGAATCGGACAGTCTGTTTAAACAGCTTTCTAGATCACAAAACAAGTGGCAGTCTCAGCAGAACGACCCAGGTATGGGCCCACTCCCATTTTCTGATCCAGTGCTGAGGCCAGATGAAATCTGATTAGCTTTTCTCCCCAGTATGAGACTGCATCTTCTGTGGATATCCAGAGTATTGTTTTGGTGCACTAAATTTGCTTATTTTTTCTGCCTTCCCAAAAGGATAAATGTATAAATAAGACTGAAAGAAGATGTCATTTTTCTATTCTACTAGGAACATTATGAGCGAGGAACATTTCATAAGACTTGGCACGAGTATCTTGTGACTCTGAACTAAAGATAGTGAACATATGGGAAAGCCCAGGAGGAAGCATACAGTTTTAGCTTTCAAACCTTGCTCTTGGATTGTTACACTAATGTAATGAAAGGACATTAAATGAGCTGAGGTTATTAAACCCTAAAGGTTACTGAGTCCTACTGGGGATCATGTTCAGAATGTAATTAAACCAAGTCCAGATATTTTAATTTCTAGCTGGAGACTTAAGCAACATAAGCTGATTCTTTTTTCAGTTCTGAACTCCATTGAAAATGGCATTGTTAACTTGCTTATTTCTTTTTAGTAGTAACTGGGTAGACATTGTTTAGGCCCACTTGGGGGGGGGGCTTATTGTAAAAACAATAAGTACCGATATCATAAAGTCATGGTTCAGATCAGATCAAGTATCTGGGAAGATGGATGTTTGCATGCTGTTATTAAAATCGCATTCCAAAACTGTATAAAGTCTGCAAACAGACATCTGCTCTGATCCTCTAAGGCACAGGCTGTCTTTTGTTCCAGATGGTCCATTGCTGGTGTAATGTTCTCTATTATGGTGTGAGAGGGAACAATAGTCTAAACTCTTAGTTCTGCTTGTTAGGAATATGGGATTCCATTTATTCACATGCGGTTGTTTCCATCTAAAATTTTCCTATTTCATTGTAACATGAACTGAACAATTTTTTTTTCCAACTCTTTAATTCTCAGAATACGAAATGTCTTAGAAAACATTACAGCTTGTCATCCTGAAACGGTTTGTAAATTTTTGTGGATTCTGCCTTCTTTCTAGTGTTGGGTTGGCACAACTGCTGGAGTGGTCTCTTTTTTCCTCCTTTTATCTGATTAGCTTAGCTGTCCTTATCTCACCATGTGGAGGCACGTTGGTTCTACAATATGTTTTTGTCAGAGGTAAAGCTGGCAAAAGGTGTTCAAGCTGCTAGTGCTGCAGTCTGCAGGTCCATGCTGTAAAATCCACTGCTGAAACAATGTGGGTTTGAAATGATGAAATGAACCCTTCCCTCCCTGCACTGCTCACACACACACACACTTATTAACCTGGACTATTTCAATGATCTGTTTTACATGGAGCAGCACAGTGTTTTCTGCATGAAGCATGACTTGAACGTGGCCTGTGGCTGTTCTGCAGTGGGGATTTTCTCTGCTGGCAATACTATCCCTGTTTATATATAATACTTGTGAATCAATTGAAAGAGCAAGAGAATGGTTGTTTACCTTGGTGACTTATGCCCACACTAATTGGGTTGGAAGAACAAAGTTCAAGTGACTGGGAACTGTCAGGCCCTGTCACAGGGCACACCTGGTGGCTGTGAATGATAGGAGTCAAAGTCCCTAAGGTCATGAGAGAGACCCAAACCTTGGACTACCACACCTTGGGTGGTTGCCTTGACTATTGGAAAAAGTGGAATGGTACCACCAAAGCAAATTCAAGTTTATAATCTCAAAGTAGTTTTCGGATAACCCAAGATGCCTCTTTAGGAAAACTTACTACTCTTATTTTTTGCTAGCTATGCCAGCAATAACATGAATAGGAGGCATCATAGGGTAAGGAGAAAATGTCTGGGAGAGCATGATTTTAAGGAAAGGAGTGAAACTGTTTCTTTCATAATATCCAACAGTTGGATAAACAAGACTGTTGCTTAGTGAGACATCAGCAGGGTAGAAGAAAATTGGTAAGAGATCCACTTTTCTGCTGGAAAGTGTTCCTGCTTGAGGGTATTGGTGATGCTCTATATGTTTTAGGCGGGATAACGCCTGAATCAAGGATTGAATTCAGTGAGAACTGTTTGTATGCAGAGGAGGAGAACTGGAGTCTTTCTTTTTATTACTTTGTGGTAGGGATGCATCTTCTTGGGCTATATAGGGCTGGGCTATATACTTAGGTGAGTGACTGTGTCAAAGACAGTAGTTATGGAAATGGCCACTTTTGGATACTTTTCCCTCCCCCTCAGTGATCAGAGAAAGGAGACATGCAAAGTTTGCACTTGAAACCATAAGAGCAGGAAGCATCTGCTTACGTGTGATAGTAGCCTCAATGTGTAGAGTGGCTCAGAGAAATGGGTTCAGCAGCAGATCTGTAGGTGGGAGTGAGCCAACACTCCCACACTAATGAACAAGGTGAGGAAAGAAATGAAAATGTATATACTCCAAGTTCACTCTCTACAGAAAACTTATCTGGAAGAGCTTCTATGCAGATTTAATGGAGACCTACACACTTTTCAAAATAATTTGTGCGGGCAGTTCTGGGATATCTGGACAAAGGTACCAAAAATAGAGTAGGGAAAGTGATAATAGATTCCCCCCTTCTGGCTTATTTCAGTTTGTTTGTTTATTTTTTAATTTCTTAGTGAGTGAAATTCCTATGGACTGAATTCCCATGGTATCTGAGCCAGTTCTTCTCCTGTCCTTACTGGGGACGCTATGCTCAGCCCTGGCCACTGCAATGCACGAGTTTCCTGAGCAAGAACCGATTAAGGAATTGACCCAGGAAATCAGGTTCTCCCAAGATAGCAGTTCTGGTTGTTTTGTCTTGAAAAGATGTATGTTAGCACAGGTCAGTAAATGAATTTATTCGAAATTCAAAATGCTTCATTAGTACTGGAAATGTGCCCATGCAGGGGGAAAAAAATGACAAATACGGGTACTGGAAGAGGAAGCTAAGCAGCAGTATGTGAAATATATGCTGGTCTGAAAGAGAGAGAGTGAAAAGTCAGTGTGCTGCAGGCAAGAGGAGCTATTTTGTGTGAGGTCAAAACTGAGGATAGGGGGGTCAGAAATGCAAGCTGAAGAAGGTCAGGTTTGAAAGGAACTAGGATGGATTTTTTTCTGCAGTGAGGGAAGGCAGCAGGCAAGAAAAGAGCAAGTCATGACTCTGCTGTTAAGGCTGAGTTTTGATCTACTACTTTGTTGCATATGAAAGATGCAACAGATCTTCCCCCCAAACTGTAACCTGAGCGCAGAATGGGTTTCCCGAGAGTGCATGAATAAATGAATTAGCTCATGAGTTGAAATGACTAGAAAGTGGGTTGTTGAAGAAAGTCAGTGACTCGCAGCAGCTGCTTGCTTTGCTGTGAGTGATCTTAGCAACACTGAGCACACAGGACCCCTCGGCTCTCTGCAGGCTCAGAACCCATGGGGTGCCAGCTGTGTGCCCAGTGTTGCTGGCAAAATGGGCATGGGGCAACGGGATTCAGACTAATTTGTTTCTTTATTAATGCAAACTTGATATTGCGCTATGTTCCTAGCTACCCTTGGCTTGGGCACATTGGTTTGAGATACTCACTGCATCTTCCTTGCCACCCAGTTGCTTCCTCGTTTCCTCAGCTGTCCAGGTCTTAGTCTCTTGGGGGTCCTTGGACTTGACCTTCTGCAGACTCCAGGTTCATGGACTATACCTCGCACCCTGGTGCCATGGTGTCTGGCTTATGCCCCTATCACCTGCTCTTGGCATCCCCAAGCTGGTGCCCTGTTGTCCCACCGCCCCTTTGGAAAGGTGCCACCTCGTGGTGGTCATTCTGGAGCTTGCGTTACTCATTTGTGGCAGGAGAGAAAATATTTTACAAGAAAACCTTACTTTATATAAGGAATTAACCAAGGGCTAATGTGGGGAGCATGTGTCAATAACAGAGTTTAGGATACCATAATAACCCAAACCAAGTGCTCGAACCTAGAAAAATCAGAATTAAAGTCAGATCCAAAAGAGATGGTGAAAACCTTGGAATTATACACCTAGGAAATGTCTGAAGCTTTAGCTTCAACCAGTAGCATTAGCAGTCACAGAGAAAACTAAAACATTCTTCTCCTTGCCTAAAAACCTCCAAAACAAACAACCCTTCCAAGTCTCAGGGGTTTTTAAAAATCAGCTGGGGCCATAAATATTTTTATACAGTGCTCTGAACAGTATCATTATTATACCTTTCAAAGAGAAAAAATTGTATCTTGTGACTTAATAATACATTTCCAGGAATTACATTTTACTTAGATTTCTTTTCAATTTAAAGTTAAATCAGAATTTCTTTAGCTTTATGATTTGTGTTTGAAGGATTATTACAATATTTCTGTAATGTTTTTGTGTTCACTGTACTACTGTAATTCCAGATTAATGTAGGTTTGATCTAAAATACAGAAGGGAAGAGAGCTAGTACTAGAGTTTGAATACATTCTAAATTGTAAGAGTATTTAAAGAAGTCTCCTGTTTGGTAAAATTGTTTGAATAATGGAAAAAGTTATCCCTACATTTTCTGACAACTGATGGGGAAAATGCTGAATAAACTCAAAATATTGTTCAATCAGTACTTCTGCCTCCCACTCGTGTGCACATTGCTGAGTTCAAGTGAGAGCTCCAGGGGCTGGAACTGATCTTATAGAGTAAACAGGTTCCCTTTTATTAAAGGGTTTATTTATTTATTTTTAGCTTTACAGAACTAAACTTGGTGTCCTGCTGTTGTTGTCCTTTTAAAAACCTTCACTTAGGCATTTAAAAATTTTTGACAGACCAGTTGTGATTAATGTGGGCATAAATAATACAATAATTTTCAACTCTTCTCTTGGAGTAAGTGGGAGGTCAACATTAAAAAAAATAAATAAAAGGTAGTATCTCACTTTAAAACTTTTAAGATATTTTTCTTTTCCAAGTTGTAATAGTTGTATCTCCAGAGATACTTTTGCCCTTAGCTTTTCTGCTACTTGCCATGTTTAGGCTTGGAATCTGTGGGATCAGCTGGCCTCAGTGGCTGTAAATACCCTGTTGAAATTTGAATTAATTTTTTCTCTTCCTTTTCTTTGTCTAAACTGGCATAGATTAGGTGGTTTAGAGTGTACAGCATGTAGATACCATTTGGCTGAGAATTTTCAGGTGGAGCAATGAAGATCCTAATGAGGAATTTTCATCCACTTCAGTGAAAGCCGTCTTCACACCCCAGGAGCCTTGGAAAGATGAAGGCTGTGCCTTTCTTTAGGAGGAAGACAAGGCTGGTCAGGAGATAAACCTAACCTATCAAGCACTTGCAGTGAACAGCTCTCATGCTGTCTCTGCATATATTTAAAATCTGTGTCATGTGATACCTCTTTTCCTCCCCCAAGGATTTCTTCCACTGCTGTTCGAAGCTCTAACAGAGCGTGACCATGGTACCAGGCCTTTAACTTCAGGATCGGGAGTCTAGTGTTATTCAACAGCAAACTCCGTAGTCATTTAAGTATCACTGATGCCATACCCCAGATAGACTCTGGTGTGGTTTTCCTCAGATGAAAAAATGACAGTTTTTACAAAGGCCATGAAGTGGGAATTATCAAAGCAATATAAAATGGGAGTGTGTTCACTGAAGAAAGAAGTAGTTTCCTTCTGGGATTGCAGGAAAAACAAACGAAATGAATCTTTCTTGTAAATGTCGTGCACTGGGGAGAGCTAGAGAGAAACTCTTTGCAGGCTTGGCTGAACGGTGAAGTCAGCATGAAGTAAGCTAGAGAATGAATTGTATAGATAACAGTATAGGCAGGCCCTGAATGAATTTCTTCATAAAGGTTGTTTTCTGTGTGATATTAATGCCATTGATAACAGAAAGATTTCCAATGTTCTTTCACCTCTCCAGAGATTTGCTGGACTCAACCCATGATGTTTATAGTAAACTTTCTACAGACTGTGCAGATCTAAGAATTTCATTTGAACCCTATTCTAGCTGAGTTTTTTTTACCTCCATGCATTGGCATCAGGAAGCCAAGTTACTGTGGTGGATCCTTTCTCTTTACTATCAATTTTCCTACCAGTCTCTGGCAACTTTTGATTCAGCATTATTTTTAAGGGAGAATATTTCTATGGGTAATGAGACCTTTGGAACCAGCCTAAGTGGAAAAGAGTAAAAAATTACTCATTGTCCTCTGGATGCAGGAGCATGACAGCACCTGGAAAACGTAAATCATGAGCGGACTGTGAATTTGCTAAAGAGGGTTGTTACATGCTCCCTAGCTTGGAATGACTTGATGTTTCCTTAGTGGAGACCTGGAAAGAGTATTCAAAATGGAGAACTTGATATGCTTGATGTAAAAGAAAGATGACTTAGTAGAAGCTCTGCATGACACTTTAATATTTACAGGTTTGCTAGAGGAGGAAACATTAATCCAGGTGGCTATTTCTAAATGAGTTTGAGCTGCGAGCCATACAGTCCACCTCCTTTTATGTGCCCGAGAGATTGCTTCCTGTGAGGAGTGCTAAGTTTGCATGCCTTAATTTAAAATCCTGCTTAAATAGAGTTTAACTGAGACCTTAACTCTCTTGACATTAGACATCATTATTATTAGGCAAAGCAAGTACTGTCTTTTATTAAACTAACTAGTAGAGCTGGAAAAAGTAGACAAGCTTCTGGGCACACATGGGTTTGTCTGCTTTTTCCACCTCTCCTAGTCAGTCTAAAAAAAGATTTTTCCATTTAAACCTTGTCTTACCTGTGTCCTCAGATCATCATGACTCCAGCAACACTGAAGTATACATTACTATTAACTATTACCTGCACTGTAGTTCTCCTATACAAACATGTCATAGGAAGTAGGACTTGTTGGGAGAGAGTTTAGCCTAGGTGGGAACCAGACTCAATGGTTAAGTGCAACAAGCATAAGAGGGGGGAGCCCTGGGGGAGAATACTGAATGTGTGTGTGTGTGATCAGCTCTCCATACTGTTGGTTTTAAAGAGCAAGCACATGCTGAAGTATGTCTCAAGGCCCCAGGAGCCCCTCTTCCTCTGTGTTGGCAGTTATGTAGCAGCTTCCTGCTAAAAGAGCTGATTTTGAAGGATGAGCAAGGGGTGTGGCTGGAGCTTATATGATTTGAGGTTAGGTGTTAATGTCCGGTAGATGTGGGCCTTGGATGCCAAGCTGCCATCTGTCCCTAGCTGCAGACCTCTGAAACATGAAAGGCCCAGGAAAGTCTGGGGAGATCAAACCTGGGTTAGGCTTTTCAAGGAGGCAGAGACCATTTACAACAGTGGGTCTGAACTGGGATTTTGGACTACTGGAAGATCTGAGGGGTTCAGGTTTGATGCTTGCATAAAACTTCAGATGGCAAGATGCTCTAGACTTTCTCTCTTACTCAGGTGGTAAAAGAGGACTGAAATGTGCTTAGATTTGTCTGGCTGTTTTTTTCCAGTTTAGAGCAGTTTTAATGGATGCAAAGGATACACAAACTGCATCTGCGCCATGCTCCTAAGCCATGGCACCTTCAGGGGTGAGGAGAAGCTGCGACTACGGTGCTTTGTTCTTCAGTCATCCTGGGTGTTGCGTGTTGGTGTGTGGCAGAGCACTCCTGAGGCTAAGGATGGTGCCCATCTGCCCGGACAGTCAGAAAGCCATAACAACCAGGCTTTTTTGTGGAACTGAGTCTGGTCTGCAAGATTAATCTATCTCTTGCTAGTGACTGCACTGTTTTGAGACTCTGCCCCTCATTTTTTAATAAACTGGAAATACTGCTAATGAATTTCAGTGAATGCACATCAGATCTGCAGTGATGGGGATCAGATGTGGGCAGATTTAGTGCAAGACTTGTGAGTCTTTCAAAGTAGAAGTTATGTCCTCTCTATCACTTCCTACTAGCCAACTAAGCTTGGTAAGGCCTCCTGCAAGGGTGGGATGTGTAGTGCTTGGCCCCAAAACTAGCTCTGGGTCTGAGTAGGCAGTGATTTATATTGGGGTTCAAACCACATGTAACCCATGCCTGTGAAACATATATGTCCCCAAGACAGAGGTGTGCACAGAAGGATTTTATTATGGCAGGCTTTCCTACCAGATTAAGCACATACACACGCAGTCTTCATTTCTCATGCCATGATTTAACGGGGTCTCTTCAGGAAATGAATAACTGCTATGCTGTTGTGACATTTGCTTCCTCTTAGAATTCAGTTTTGCTGTTGTCTGCAAACTTCTGATATATGTGAACCTGATATAACAGGAACAAGTTCCTGCCTTGGAATATAGCCGAAATCGAATCCTGACTTTATTCTAGAAATCATGCAATGTGAACCTTCTCCTGCGACATGTGCAACACCACAGCTGCTTAACTTCAAAGGATAGTAGGTGGTGACTCTTTCCAAGTCAGCAAAAGTTGTTCCAAAGTCTGGCAAAGTCAGATTTAGCCATCAGACCCCATAGCCTGAGTAATGCTGTGCTGTTCTGGCAAACTGCCCTGAAGGTTGAAGTTACTCTGGCAAGTCCGGCTTCACGTGGCATTCAGCCATAGACCCTTGGCTACTGGCTTTTTGGAGCCCTTATTTACAAGGGGAACATTCTCCAGGCCCAAATATTTCCAAGCTGTTGAACTTCCAAAGTTTTCACTTAGGGTCTGCCAATTGCTATCATCTGTGACTCTGTTCACTGATGGTTTCAAAAGGCTCTGAGACTGATGGATGGGTATGGCTATGCTGCCTTTGAATGATTTGGCCCACATCTGCTGGTTATTTAACTTTTTTTTTTTTAAACACAGCAGCAGAAAAGTGTGCAGTGTTTGTAGTAATTGTGAATGTAATATTTGCTTGTAAAAATATTTCTGATGGTATCCATAAGAGCACCTGGGGGTCTTTTCTTTACCTGCTCAGCCTTAAGCGCCTAACTGTGCACTTTCATCTCAGATGTGTGTTGGTTTTTGGAAGGCTATTTTGATTGTGTCCTCATTTCCTATCATTGCCCATATATTTTTTTGGAGTGAGCTTTTCTGCCAAGCGCTATCATTCATGCAGTCATAAAGATAAAAAACAAAAACTGAGACATATCTAAGATCCAAGAATTCCATCTGGTATTAATATTGCGTCACAATATGAATCATGATTCTCGCCAGCCACAAAAATGCTGTAATTTAGTTTTGGCTTCCCAGGCTTATTTGTTTTACTCGAACAGTTCTAAAATCCAGGGCTGAGCTGGGCAAAGAGCAGTCCAGATGATTCTATTACATGCAGTTTTTAAAAAATGTAATGCTTATCCCCCTTCGCAGCATAAGAAATCATTTTTCATCTTTGAAGTTTTTTATGGCTGTTCACTTCTGAGTCCTCCTAACATCCCAGTGAAAGAGGCGTTATGCAAGTAATATCTGAAAGAGAGAGATTAAGGGACTTGCTTCAGGCTACAGAGGCAGTTAGTAGCAGAGCTGCAATCAAAATTGTCGTTCCTCTCATACGTTTTGCTAGACCTGTGCCATGCGCCTGCTTCCCAGCCAACCCAGAGCTATGGGCACCCAGGAAGAGCCAACTAAAGCCCATATCTGCGTTCAAAAAAAAAATTATTTATTTATGTTTTAGAGACTGCTCAGTGCACTTTGCTTCACCTCCGCTGCAGCAACACTGCTGCAAGTTTCAGCGCCGTGGAGGTGAGAGTGCAAGGTATTTGTCAGACAATAGCTCAGTGTTTCTCATAACGACATCTCTACATAAATGATAATTCAACAATTCTATGTTAGAATTATCCGATGGTGACAAAATTTTCAGAATCAAAGGTATGCGGATAATTAGGACTGCATTTTTTTTCTCCTTCTCAATGAAATGAGATTCACACAGATTAATTACTACTTGCTATAAATAAACTCTGAAAATGGCAATCTGCATAGCAGAGGCAGAGGGTAACTGTCATTTAATATATCACAGCTTTCCATGCACCTGTTCACCCAATGCTGTTGCTAGGGAAACCATACTTTATAAGAGAAGCTCTGCATAATTAGCACGGGTCGAGGTCTATATCAATCAGAATAATTTGGAGGAATGCTAAGAGCCCAAAGGAGTAGGCAAAGCTACTTGTCTCAGGAGGAAGATATCAGGACTCTGCTGTGTGGTAAATAGTGAGGCAGTTACTGGCAGAAATCAGCAGAATTAGCAAATCTGAGGGAACCAAATTATACAAAAGACAGGAAAACTTTGTCCCTTTGGTTTTCATTATAAAAGGCTGTTAAAACAGCCTTTGAAAATTGAACAAAGATCAAAGGAAAAAAGATACTTGTATGATTTGCATTGAGGCTTTGTCACAAACTGCAAAATTCTATATGCTGTTTTGGTGCCGTCAGCCCTAGAGTTGGGGAGTGATGTGCAGCAGTGCTGGTAACGCACAACTGTACCTTCTGCCCATGTTTTCTGACTGGATCGGGATAGCAAAAATAATTGAGTTGTGTGAGAAAAGGATAACATCTTTTGTATTCCCAAACTTGCTGTTTTATAAACCTTTGCACCCATAACTCATTGTTTTTTGTCTAAATCCGCAAGACCTGTGGCAAACCTACAGGCACAGCTATCTGACCAAAGCATTATCATAATCACAGTACAGCACGTCAGAGATAGAGCAACAGCTTTAATTTTTTTTTCATTTTTGTCAGCTGGTGTCAGAATTGTTACTTTAAAGAAAAGGGATTAATGGTTCTTTAACAAAAAGGATTTGAAAACTGATTTTAAGGAGAGTTGGAAGAGCTCTGTATGCATATGTGTCCTAGTAAGTGACTGAGCGAATCTCCTGCTCACGTTGTCTTGGCTGTGAGTCTCAGTCGGACGTGATGCAATTTTAGTGGAGTGACTACGGCATCGGAGCTGTCTCACGGTCTCTGTGGGGGGTTGTGAAGCAGGACCTTTGAATTCTTTAGGGCTCTAATTTGAATGCAAGTGTCAATGGTGTAGCATTATGTTTCTGTCTTAGGAGTAAACATTAATGATAGGATTCATCAAAGCAGCTCAAAAGGAAAAGATGATGAAAACTTGAAAATCTGTGCTTTTGTTGTTGGTAATGATAGGAAACCATTTCAAGTACAAGGGGTAGGGGAGCAGCAGAGGTCACTCAACTGAAAGAATTCCGATCAAACACTAATGCAAGTGGGTGCAGATGAGGTACTGTCTTGACTATTAAAGATGCAGTTATTGAAATCAATCTAGGCTTGGAGGAATAGACAAGTTACACTTCTTGCATGAAACTGGAATGGCGTATGCTACTTCATTAAATTTACTTTGGAAGATCACATTAATTTTCTGTATTGGGCAGATCGTGAGGAAAAAATGGCATTAGAGTTGCAAATTGCTTTAATTTGTTTCCATGGTATTTTAGTCCATTTAGTCCACATGCAGGGAAACCCTCAGTGACTTCCAGGATTTTATTCATGTGGAAGCTTGTTCCACTGCTGAGTGCTGCACTAGACTATGGCTGGGAGATACCTCCTGTACTACCTATATGCAGCAAGAATAGGTGAGGTTGTTATTCTCATCTCTGTCAGTCCTTGGTGCTAGGTGGAGAGGTGTCCATCCGTGCTGTATCTGCTCTTTGTCCGACTGGGGCAGATGGAGGGAGGAGCCGTTCACAGACACAAGCATAGCTTTGGATGCCACTGTTGCAGAAGATGAGAAAGATGCTCAGTGCTTCTGTGGAAGGACAGGGCACTGAAAAGCCAGATGTGGTGAAATATGCCACTGAATTTTGCAGTCAAGACCCTGACCTATACCTGCACTATTTCTAATGTGATTAAGTGGACAACTTTGTGAGTATGCACTCAATGGGTGTATAAAGCTCATTTATCCCTAAGCCTCAAGAATCCAGTTTAAATACCAACAGTATTAACAGTGTAGTTGCTGCTCCATTAGCACCGGAAGGTAACAAGCTTATCTCAAAATCTCCACTGGGAAAGGAAGAAATTTGTGATATAAATCCTTAATGTTTCTGATCCCTGAAGATAATTTTGAGGGCAGGGACTTGATCCCCGGATCTCTTGCCCAGTGGAGAGCCCAAAACACTAGGTTTCAGAGCTCTGCTGTGTCTTTCTCTCTTCCTCCCCCTTAAACGCTTTCCTTCATGGTGTCACAGCTTCAACAGGCAAAGCAGTGAGTGCCGTCTTCCAAAACTGGGTGGTTTGGGCACTTGTTTGGGAAAAGCAGTTTTGAATCCTCTCATCCTAAAGAGGGTCAGAAGAAAGGAGATCTACAGGCTCAGCCTTTTGTGGCTGTGCGCGCTCCAGCCTGGCTCTGCACTGGGCCAGAGCTGGATGCCACCATGGCCCTTCTGGTCAGGTCCAGAGGAAGAACTTGAGGTACTTGACAGCTTCCAGTTAAAAAGGAAAGTACCTAGGGAGTGTAAGTGCTTCCAAGGAAAGGTGGTAACTGAGTGAAATCTTTTGGTTTGTAATTTTGCAGTGAGCCACCTATGGAAAATCCTGCTCTTAGGAGCAGAAGTCTGGGTCCAAGTGACTACTTCAAGTTCAGCTCTGAGAGTAATGATTCAATCTAAGTGCTTCCATAAATTCAATTCATTAAAACAATATTTCTTCTGGCCCCCAAAGTGCCAGATCTCATAAACTATCAATTTGAAATTGTTAGATAAGTTTGGGTGTTTTTATTATTTTTCAAGAGAAAAAGTTGCCTCAAGACTAGGAATGTATTTGGTACAATTTAGTTAGTTTTAAGGATGTGTTCTCAGTGGAGTTAGTTATGTGTAAAAGAGAGGAGAAGTATGTCCTTAGCTCTAGTGATGCAAATCCTTTTATACCTGTACTGTAATAATTAAGAGAGAAATGGAAGAATTTAGTCAGGAAAGCTTAAGAGGTATGGGGACACAAGTTTGGAAGGTAAACTTTTCACTGAGTTAAGATTGAAGGATGGCATAGATGAACAGCTAAAGACCTTCCTAACCTAGACCAAATTATTCTGTGATCTAGTAAAGCTGCAAGGTTATATTTTTCTCAGTAGGTATATTTCTTTTTTATTTTTTTCTAATGTTCATTTTTGAAAAAAATTTTATTCATTTTGTCCTATTAAAAACAGACTGAAAAATACATAAAATATACTACCATCTATGTGTGTGCCACATACATATTTGAGGTAAGAAGATGGATAAAAAGTCTCTTGATACAAAGCCTTGAACAAGTGAGTGGAAGGAAAGATGGTTTTTAAGCAAATGTTTTTAGTGTTTGTGAAAGGGGCTGGATTGTGACAGCATGAAAAAAAGTCCTGTAGCTTTGAATTTCATTAATAAAGAAATACTCACAGCCTGGGCAACTTTCCTTGCTGCACCATTACTAGTACTTTAATGCTGATTGTGGAGGCATTTCCCTATGGAGATGAAATAAGAATCTGCTTTTTCCATACCTCAGTTTGGTAGTAGTGGAAGGGACTGCTGCCATCCAAGAGTGGGAGCACTGACTTATTTCACGTGGGCCTTCAGGAGCCTCTTTCACTATGAAAATCTTTAATCACTACCAATATTATTGATTTTTAGAGGAGATGAAAGCCTGGTATGTTCATTATCACTTCCCAGAGCCAGTCAATATACTGGCCGTAAAAATCTGATCATACTCTAGGCTTTAAGTTTAATGTATCTTGCTGAAAAAAAAGACTACACGAAAATCCTTCTGCCTTTGAAATTGCAGCTGATTTATGGAAGGTGATGAATCCTCTCCCTTCCCAGGTAGGAAAATGAGATCAAAGATATCCTGATATCTCTTCTAGTTTGTGATAACAGCAGTGGCTGAGTTGGCTAACATGGGATGAGAAAAGAAAAGAAAGAAATGGCTGAGATAGGAGTGTTCCTTCATAAGTTCACTGAAATTTTTGTGGCTAATAAACTTACCTTTCTTCTGAACTCCAACACATACATGCTGTAAATTTGTGGTTGTTTATGAATTTACATGTGTACAACTCAGGTCTCTCAACATTACTAAATCTTCCCAGTGAGAAAGCCTAGAGCAGCTATACTACATACCAAAAGACTATTCTTTCCCATTAAGAATTCACTGATTTTTGCCTCCAGATGTGTTTTAAGCTGTTGGGAAGCCTCAGAATTCAGCAGATTAATGTGTTTTAAATGTCATTCAATAAATGGTACTGCTGCCAATGGTTCATTCACACTGCAGAGATTTAATTATCTAAATGAAGTACCCTCCAAGAAATGAGTGTTGGTTTGGGGGCTTTTTTTTTTTTTTTTTTTTTTTTTTTTTTAACAACTCCACTTCAGTTTGTATTTTTTCCTTTCTAATTGAAATTAATTTTCCTAGCTGTTTTATTTTAGAAAACACCTGGAACAGGGTTATTACTTCAAAGAGGTAATTATGAAATTAGAAAGACAACTATGATATTTATTTCTTTAATTACAGCTATAAATAGGGACTATAACACAGAAATTGCTTACAGACATCTTCCTGGATTGTGCTGGAAGAAACTGCAGAATTCACTGCTCATCTAATTCCAGGGAGGCACAAACAAAGATAAAATGAAGAGGCTGCTAAAGCTACTAGCGAGTTCTGTCTGAAACTTTGACAAGGCCTTCCCCGTCATAGCCCTGTTTGTGCAACCAGAGCAAAAATTGTAGGATAATTAACAGTATCCAGGTCTTACTGCAGAAAGCAGGACTTCTCTGATCCTGAAAGCAGCATAGCAGGACAAAAGCACAACAGCAGACCTCACAGGAGAAAAATGCCCATTTCCTTTGCCAGAAGTCTTAGCTACTTGCCTTTTCAAGCTGGAGTAGTTATTCCTATCCTGAAACGTCTACAGATAAAAGAGTAGCAGCACAGGTTGCTGCACAAAAGTGAGTCGACTCAAGGCAGGTGACACCAGAGGTTTTTAAGAGCAGGCTGGAGAAGTGCATCTCAGGAATAAAATGGTTGCAACCGATCTCATATTGGACTAGATGGTCTCTTGGGAGCCCCTTCCAACCCAGTGACTCTAGGAAAAGGCAGACCCTAAAAGTAAGGGGCCCCAGGCTGGCACAATACAGAGAGACAGTAGCAACACCATCGCAACCAGAACAAGGTGCAGTTAATTCACCAGCCCTGTTCAAAGCCCTCTGTTACTTTAAGTTGTCACAGGCCATAGCAATAGCTTCAATTAAGCACTCCTAGCACAGTATGACGCTTTGCAGAAATGAAGTCCCTCCTTCATCAAATCCAGAGAGTTGTGTCGAGGGGCAACTTCTGCCGGTGCTGCCAGCTGAACCCTCTCTGACATGACTTGATCGTTCCCCGTTATACATCTCAGCCCTTTCTTCTGCCCATGGCTCCCAAGACACCTACAAGGTAATAAAAATCTGCATCAAAATGCACAGCACTCAGGTTGCTGTGAGCCAGAAGCAACATTTGTCTTACAGACCTGGAAACCTGACAGTGTCAATGGGGGCCAGTTATCACAGCATTGTTTGATCTTTCTGCTGAGGCTGTAAATAACTTCCACAAGTCTCCGAACAGGGACAGAAAGTGAGAATCTGCCACATTAACTAGAAAAGCAAGGCACTGCATGTGCCTGTGTCAGTGGCAAAAGATATTGTTAAGCAAGTAAAACAGCCCCAGCCATCTACAAATCTCTGAAGACTCCCCAAATTTCAAAGGGAAGCATTAGGAGGCTGCATTTTTCTTGCACCATCATTAATTAGGTCTTTTCCTTCTAGTTCTTTGCTGTCCATCAAGATTTGTGTTTGGATCCATTCCCAGTACAAGCATCTCAAAATGAGTTAATGGAGCCACGTAAGAATATTTGACATTTCAAGCCCACTCTCACTCAGAAAGGGCAATTCTGAACCCCTTTACTCTCTGAGCCCCATAAGCCAGGAGAAGTGGGTAGACACACTGGGTGTGTAACAGCTTCATGGGGCTCCTTAGATCTGCCTCTCTTCTCACTCCTGCCCTTCCCTGTGATGTGCAGCTCCAGAATATGCTTTGCATGACTTATATGAGATGTATCTGAATTGCCCATCACTTTCCAAAAGCCCATTGTACCAGCTCCGCTCTGAAAAGTTACTGTAGTAACCCAGCGTAATACTGGAATAAAAGTGGTGAGGAACCAGAGTTAATGCAATATGATTTGCTGAAGAGGTGAAGTTTACAGATCTGATTCTGACTCGCTACTTTTCCTATTCCTGATCTCCAACTCTGAATGAGAAGGAATTAAAGAAAACCACAAGAGAAGAAAGACTGGAGACATTACACAAGAGAAGGAAAGGAGAAGAAAAATAAAGGCAATTATCAGTGTGTCATAGTCTGAAGCAGAGGTATATATAGCATGGGAATTAAAACAAACAAAACAAAGATTGAGGCTTCCAGGAGGCCTTAATTCTGTTGGGTTCACCTGGTATGAGCTGGACCAAGCAGTTTCCAAGCAAAACCCAGAACTCTGAATGTGTGATGCTAATCCTCAACCTGTAGAAGACCTTTCCTGCACCTTGGCCTGCCTCATCACTTGATACTTATTAAACGTCCTTCACTGAACAACCCGTTTGGTGCGAGGATGAAATTCTATGAATTTACAGAAGTTTTCTGAATTTACAGATGTAGGAATGGAATGAAAAATGACCAGGATTCATTCACGGAAGGGGCATATTTCAAGTGGAAGGTGGGACTGCAGATGGAAGAAAAAAGCACTTAAGAACTTTATGAATTAATTCTTTAAAAAAGCGTTTGCTATCTAGGGAAAATATTCACGGACCATTACAAGACTTAAGTGAATTTGCTTTGCATCTATTTTTCATAATTGTTCTTTTCCTCTGTGTTGATAACTAAGGCTATTGCTGCTTAAGGACTTGATCCCTTATAGCCTGTCTTTTTCTCCTTGATCCTGCAGTGAAATCATAATGCTGCACTGTTTGTGATATGATCATTTCCATGGCAACAGACTGATGCCCAAAGTATGGGATCATGGCTTCAGTGTGGGATCAAGCAGGAGGAGATAAAGTCCTTATTAAAACACACATTTTGTCAATAAGAAGAAAAGGAACTCATAAAAAATCTATTTATTTTATTTATGCATTTCCTTCTCCAACTGAGCATCAGTGCAAATGAAAAGTACTTCTTTTAAGGGACTGTTTGTTTGTTTTGATCAATAAAACCTTGGTTTGAAAAGAAAGCTGAAGCAAATAACTGTGACAATAATATATACAAAGTTTATTTAAAATCCTCACTGTAAAAAAAAAATGTTTTTTCTGAAACTAGATGGCACTTGCTTATACCAATAATCTGTTTTAGCAGTCCTATATTGAAAAAGATGTCCTTGATGCAACAAGCGCTCAGCTGACTCACCTCCTGTTGTGCAGTGATTAATATGGAGAGGACAGAGACTCTTTCTCAGCATGAGGCTATTGTCCATCCAATCTACTTCCTCCAAGGACTAGTTCTAAACAGGTGCCCCCCAGTGAGAAAATACAAGGTTATCTGCACTTTCTCACTGAGAAATGAGGTTTTCATGATGTGAAACACACATGGAAGGGCTGAGGGTAGGGCTGGTCAACCTGTGACAGAGACACAAGCGATGGTGAGGTAAGGGTGGCCGAGGTTGAAACGTGAGTCCCAGTGTCCTATACGGTCTGCTTCTGAGAAGCCATTGTGGTGCAGCCCGTGCTACTCTGAACTTCTGACGTGCGCCACTAGGCTAAGAGGTGTTGTCTATTCTCATCCCGTGGGGTTGATTCTCCCCTGACTTACACTGATGTATGTCAGAAGTGCTCCCCCAAAGCCAACGTGTTGGTGTAAATGAGAGATTCAAGCCCACACTTGTGGATAAAGACAGTCGTATGCTTTAGGATCTATTCTCCCATCAGTGCATGCAGTGATGTATGCATAGAAACTCCTATTAGCATCAGTAGGGGAACAGATACTTACATTGCTAAACAGGATTTGTCCTCAGATGCCTGAAGCTACTCAGCGTAAGCCTGTTGTGAAAGTGATTGGAGATTTAGGAGAAGGAATGCCGGAGAGAAATAAGAAAAACAAAACTAATCCTAAACTAAGCAACTGTAAGAATTGGGGGTTTTAGTCTTTTTCTTTTTTTCTTTTTTTTGTTTTTTGAAACCAAGTTTTTTTCTTTAACAACTAAATAACTGTTCTTAATAGTTCTGAAGCTGTGGAATGGCTCTGCGGGTGGTGATTTTCACAGCCACTGATAAGGGTGTATGGAAAAGGAAAAATTGGGAGTAGGAAAGTTGGGATCACTTCTCCGTTCATTGCCTTCATCACAATTTACCTTTCAACAGCAGACCTGTACGGAAATACAGCTGATGCTCCTGCTATTTCCCAAAGCAAGTTTTGCTCCCTTTTCCTTTTAATGGAAACTTAACTTCTGATCTGGTGGCCAGCCTCAAAGCTGTTTAAGATTAGTTTTTCCTCTTTTCTGCCTTCTCTGCTATGTCTTCTCCTAAATTTCCAGTCTGTCTAACAGCTAATACTCCTGCCTTGGCATGCATATGCAAGGGAAAGCTATTCTGATATTATAGGGTAGAATCTACCAGTCCTGCTATAATCCAAGTCCTGGCATTACAGCAAACTGGCAAGAGTTAATCTTTATTAAGCAAAAGCATATAGGACCCGTACAGACTCTATAGTCCCACTATATTCTCATGCTTACCATTTCCTTTATTGATTTGCCTGTCTAAATGAGTACTTCTCAACTCTGTGGGAGTTTTCCAATTAGATAAAAGGCAATTCATGTCACCCTGCTGCAGCTCTAACAGCCATAACCAAGAGAGTGCATTGAGGACTTCTCAGCAGAACAACCTAGTTTAATCAAGGCGGCCCCCTTCAGTGCTACCTCATCTGCAGGACTTTTCTCTTAATATGCAATGCTTGCTTTATCGGAGCTTTAGAGGAATGGGCTGCAGCTAAACTAACAGCTGTGGTTGCACTTTATAGGTCAACGATATGTTTAGCAGAGAAGATGCATGAGTTTCCCTCTCTTAGGCTGGTTTTGGAAAGTGCTGCTTCTCAAATGAGGATACGGGTGCGATGCACACAGAGCTCAGTGCCTTGCTCCAGTCAAAGCTGCCAGAGGCACCCCACTTTTCAAATGAGAACAAAATGTCTCCGAAGATCAAAGCTGTTGCTTATGTGAATGGTGCTGCTGCTGTGAAAGCTGAATCTGATGAACCTCCTAAAGGACAGAGCTCAGAGGAAGTGTGCTAAGTGTTATGTGTTTGCTGGCGAATTATAGAGGTTGCCTTTTGTGGGGGAAACACGTTTTTTTCTGTATGCGCAGGCAGCTCTTATGTTCCCTTCCCTGAGATGGTGTGTAGGTGATGGAGAATTCCCAGACAGGGTTGAAAAAACTGCAAAGAGAAAAGAGCGTTTCAAAGTGAAACTCTGCTTAGCTTAATATTTTGCTTCCTATTGCAGTTTTGGTGCTTTGAAATTGTCTCTGCTGCTGGGAGGGACTTTCCTTCCCTGGGTGCCTGGGGCAGGTGGGATTGCAGAGGCTGCATCTGCACTTAAGAGTTGTGTTATAGGTGGGAGGTGGAAGCCCAGGATTTGGATTAAGGTTGTTTACGGTTCTGTCTCCTGCTGCCCCACTCTGAGGTATGGTTTCTCAGTTCCCTTGAACAAAACTGTTGCAGGCTTTACTGAAAGTTTTTCCAGGGGGAATAAAGTGCATCTGTGAATTGTTGCTTTGAAGCCAAGTGAAGAAGTTGGGAAATGGGGAAAAGTTACAGGGAGAAGAGTAAGGTGTAGATGGAAGGAGTAGTTCGTATGTGGGGTGGAAGCCTTAAATCTGAGTCTGGTAGTCAGGTGGACCTGTCGGACCACTGGTGTGAATCTTTGGTGGGTAAAGTGAGTAACCAGCTTTTCCTTCTGCCCCACTTAGAGTTTGAGACAGAGAGAGAGAGATGGGGAAAGCATCTGTGGCCCCATTTGTTTGTTTTTAAGAGAGGGAAATGTGACTGCTTACAAAGAATTTAATTTGCGTTGCTTTCTACTTCCAGTCCTCTTGGAAGAGCCTGTGGCTTCATGTGAACTCAGAATCACTGGATGGCAACGAGCTGAAGAAAGGGGGACTGTTTTCTCTTCTGTGTACTCTGAGGTCTCATTCACTCTGGTATAGGATAAGGTGTTTCTGTAGCGTCCTGCAGCACAGGGACACCTTTGAGCTTAAGCCATAGAGGACGGTAGAATGAAAACTCAAATGTGACCTTTCTAGATACTAAGGAGAACTGGGATTTCTTTAACTGTGTAAGAACACACCTAGAACCTTTCCAGTATCACACAGTCTTTCTCAAGGGACTGATCCAACTAAATGCTCCTTGAAGCTCTAAGGCAATGTTTTCACTGACCCCAAACCGTGAACTGAGTCTTCTGGAGGGGTAGGTGGTCAAGGCATACTTCTCAATTGCATCTTCCTAGATTGTAGCCACAGTTACTGTAAAGAGTACTTTATTTATCATCATATATGCTTTATTATTACTAAAGTTAATGTTGTGTTTTCCCTTTCAATAAGAGAGGAGGCAGGAGACTGCTTTTTTTTTTCTTTTCTCTTTTTGGAGACAGAGAGAGAGAGAGAAAAGAAAAATAAACAGCATTTAGTTATGATCCTGCAGACTTCTTATTTCAGGTTAGGATCTGCCGTTAGTGCTTGTGAAACACTGCCTATGCAAAAGCAGCTAGAGAAAGTGCACTGTGATTCCAGAAATTCTGGGTGTGTATTGAGTAGGTTCTTTTCATTTATCCTTGGCTTGAAGCAAGATGACTGGTCCTTCTTGCTTCAGAGACTACTAGGGCTCTTGCTGCGACAGTGTGAAGCAGAGGAAATATCTCAAATCCCCCCACAAAGGATGGTGAGATATCGGCTATCTGTAAGAGGTGATACGGACTGTCTGGGATTCAGAGCACTCACTCCTGGAGCAGTCTGGCTGGTGCAGTGTGGACGGGGCCGAGAAGCTTGCCAGCGCCTGACGTAGCTTACCAAAAGCAGTCGTTTCACTCTACTGTATTCACCAGGTACTGCTGTGTTATCTTTATGGTGTAAAGAACTCACTCACCACAAGGGGTAACACACTTTCTTTTTGTAGTAAAGGTCCTTGTTCAGTGTTAGCAGAGTGCTTTGAGCAGTGACTCTTCTGCCATTGCCACGTGTTAGCGAGGCTGAACGCTGCAGTAGCTTGGCTATCTAATCTGCTCTATTCCCTTTTCAAAGTACATCAGCCAATCACTATAAAAGTCTCATTACCCTTAGTTACAAGACTAGCTTAATTCTTCCATCATGCACGATGACCCTTAGGTGTGATGTCTCCAGGCTGAGGTGCCTGCAACTCCCAGCGCTAGGATGCACTGCGGTTTTCTGAGCAAACCGTAGTGGGATCTGGCCTGCAAACCTTGGTTGTGAGAGCACTGGAGAACAATGGGAGTGATAAAATATACAGTATTTTGTCCCTCTTCTCTGCGCCATTGTAACAACCCTGTGGCTGATGTGGAGCTGTGCATAGCCAGTGCATTAATGCCATCTGGCTGCTGTAAAGCAGAATGGAAGATGGCTCTGTTCTACCTGCCTCTCTTCTGGGGTGGTACTGGTCATACCAGCCTGAGTCTGTTCCCTCTAGACTTTCACTTTTTCCATTAAATCTGTAGGAACTCAGTAAGGTTGGGGCTATACCCTCCTTTCAAATTTGGGGAAATTGGCCATTGAGTTCAAAAGGTACTGGGTGAGAAGGAGGACTCACATACAGAATTACACGTTTACTCTATAAGGAGCATGAATGTGTAAGCATTCCTATTGTTAGAAAACAGATTAAAAAGAAATAACAAAATGCTTGGAAACATGTGGTGTGGCCCTCATATTAAATGTCATCATGCGATATTTTACTTGCCTATACCCCTCATTAGGAAAACATTCTAGTTAGAAAAAAATAGGAAAAATCCTAAATAATCATTGGAAATGGCATTTCTTAGCTCTTATTGGAACATAAGCAGAGAAGCAGAAAGTGAAACAGAACACCAAAAGGTAAAATGACTAATGTTATTCATTTCTCATGTTGAAAGACAGAGGAAATTTAAAAAAGAAAATATTAAGAGTGAAAAAATAATAGAGGAGTTTAAAATTCTTTGATGGTAGTGTACATTTTTTCCTACCAAAAACTGAGGAAGTTCATTTTCTTTTTCAAAGTGTGACTTGGAATCCCTCTAGTTGTAAATCCTACAAGTATACTGAAGGACTTTATTAACTTTAAGAATCCTTTAACCTTGCTTTGCATCATCTAAGAGATGTAGGAATATGTAATCACTCAGGAATATGTAATCACTGAACAAGCACTGCATCAGAGGGCAAGATGAATAGAATTAAGGTTGCCATGGGTACTTTGCTTTTGAATTTTTTCACTTTTGAGTTTAAAGCTAAACATAAAAATCCCAGTAATTTCTGGCTTCTGTAGCTTAGCACTGAATGCACACATAAATTAACAGTTTACTTGTGGCTGCAGTGTAGCTATTGCCATTACTGTCTAATGTATAATTCCCTGTACACAGACAAGCTTTGTTTTCCTTGTTCTCTAAGTTTTTAATTGCCTAGTGTTTTGCAGTACAACATAAAGAGCAGGTGTTCAGAAACCATGTAGAAATTAAAAAAAGGAGAACCAGGTTATCTTTTGACTAAGAAATTTCCTCTGGCATTGGGAAGAGCGAAATGAAGACAAATGAAGGCCAGCATTCAACTAGGGATTTTATGGATACTAGTGCAGGCTATAAAAAATTCAGAAGAACTCTGTGAATAAAAACATGTAAATGACAATGACTGGGGAAATATCAGATTGCAGGGTATTTCCTCCCATTTGTTTAAATTTGTGAAAGCAGTCTGTTGCTGTGAGAAGGTTAACTGATTCTAGCCTGAAAGTTTCATCAAAAAGTTGCATTAGATTTTTTTGATGTTTGCACCGACACCTTTAGAGGTATGCAGATAATGCAGTAGGCACTGCATTAAAACATGAAAAGCTGAAACAATCCTGGGAGGCCTGAACCTGCCTCCACTGCTGCTACTGGGGACCACAGTCTTGCAGGCTGGGGCTTTGAAGCTTGAGTTTTCCACCATGCTTCTGAAATGTGGGAGAAAGATCACACTGGACTCCTTCAAGCTTAAACTACCAGGGCCAAGACTCTCATCTTCTGCTGAGTAGGCACAACCCACACTGACCCAAACTACAGCTGGCTGCAAAACACTTTATGGATATTTCCATGACAGTGCGTACAGGCAAAGCCAGGCATCTGCTGAAGAAGCTGCCTTGGTTATCAGTAAGTGTGACTGTTGGAGGAGGCTTTCCCCAGCTTTGGGGAAGGTTGTGCAGTCTGTTTTGGGCTTTGTGTGGCTGTGCCCACTCTGTTGGCCATATCAAGTCGCGGATGTAAGAGCTGCAGTCACCACTGTACAGGCATATTCCCAGCCCCACTTGGAGGACTTCTCTCTTGGCTAACAGCAGTCCTGCAAGACAGGAGATGTCTGTTGCTCCCTACGGTGCCACTGATTTGTCCCCCAGAATTTAGAGATGTAAAGAACCTAAAAGATCATCTTGTCCATCTGCTCAGCTGGTGCATGATTGTTCCCCACAGTGTATTTTCAAGTGTATCGTCTCACTTAATTGATTCAAGTAGTGGGGCTTTCATTACTTGTCTTGGGAGATGTATTTCAAAGTATAATAGACTTCCTTGTTGAAAAATATATCCTGATATGCAGCCTACATTTTTGCTAACTTAATTACTACTGCCATTTTGCAATTACCAGTGCTAATTACCATGGCCTTGTTCATTTGTAAAACAATGTAGTGGGTTCTGAACTAAGCTGGCATCTTAGAGTTCCTCCTGATTTTGAAAAATACAGCTGGATGAATACTCATTTTGTGGGAAATTCTCCAGTAAAGCACAACATTTTGTTCTAAATCAAAGTAAATATTTGAATATAAAAATTTCTTGTGAAATGAGAAGTTCAGAAATAAAACACTTCAAATCAAAACATTTCAAATTTGACATTAATTTAAATAATTTAGTCTATTTTTATTTATTACTTTTCATTTTGGTTCTCTTTCTTTCCATGTTAACTATTTGCTTAATGACTGCTCTTTTTCAGTAAGGGAAACATCATCTTTCCTGGTGTGCCCCTTGATTCAGATGTGTGATGGAAATGTTTCACCCTTTGGAACACAGAGTCATTTTGTTGCTAGTATAATAACTTCCTTAGAGTCCCAGCACACATGGGGAATTGGGATCCCTGCCTCTGAGACAGTCTTCCGGCAGAATCACTTTTCATGGGAGCCCACAGATCGGGCAGCCTTGACTTCATAGCAGCCCCTCTGCTGTTTAGCCAAAATCCAGGGAACCCAAGAGGCCCTTGCTGCTGCTGTGCTTGACATCAGAGAGAAATTTGCCTGGAATTATATGCAGATTACCACAGTCCCATAAACATCTAAAATTTCAGCTATTAATTTCCCATGGAAAATTATCTGATGGAAAAATTCTGTATAGCTCCAGTGAGAGAGTTTATACGCAAGCAAGCAGAGAAATGGTGGTTATGGACACCTCTGGTGGTAACACTGAATTCCTTCTGGTTATTGGAGGTGCATAGATATGTTGTTCTACCTCTTGTAGTCTGGTGAGACATTCTGGGTAACATGTTATAAGAGGTGCGTTGAGATGAGGTGGATTTTATATATCATTACTTGCGTTACAAATGCAACACTTGTGGTATGAGTTGGTGAGAGTTAGTCTTGATAGAGTTTAGTCATTATTTCAGCTTCAGTGCATTTTAATCATGTTTCCTTTGTCAAACATAGCAAATATTTCGACTTTTCACTCAAGTATCTTCTTCTATTTCCTTGTAGCTCTCAGAAACAAAACAGAAAATAATGGGATGCCAGTTCATCTGTATATTGGTTTGTCTTTGCTTGTAGCCAGAAGTAGGACATTTTAAAATTCATGTCTTTTTTGGGAACCGTTGTCCTAGCCGTCTGATATTCCACAATACCTGTAATACTGAAGACTACTGGAATATTTAAGGCTGGAAGAACATATAATAGTAGGAAAGGGAACCTGTACAGTGAAATGTGTTTTTAAGTCCAGTTGCTGGAAGGATTTGCAGTTTCTTGCCAAACAAAAACACTAGTAGGTAATTGTAAGTGCAGGGGTCAGAAATCTTGGTAGGATCGACAGCGCTCGGCTTGGGGTTTGGAGACAGTCACTCTTCAGTTCTTGTCCTGATTCTCTCCCTGACGTATGTTTTAGTCTGGGGCAAGTCATTTACTCAGTCTCTTGCTCGGGTTTTCCTGTCTGTACGATGGAGGTGACATGCTTGCAACGAGTAAAGTGGGAAGCATTATGCTAGGCAAATGTTGGTTGGGCAGCGTTTTTTTTTGTTTGTGTGGGGGTTTTTTGTTTTTTTTTTGTTGTATTTTTTTTTTAAGATTTAGAGTATATGTAAAGCAGGTTTTCTCTTCTAACAATTTTTCTGAAAGCCTATTCATGTCACAATTTACATTAGCAGCCTGTCTTCTCTAGGGCTGAAATGCTTCTTCCAGGTTTGTGGTTTGTTCCTTTTACCACTATCCACAAAGCTAAACTGTGCTCAGGTAAACAGCAGGTGAATTTTGGGCAAGGAGGAAGAAGCGAGTGGGTAAGGAAAGGTTGTGAAATATGTCAGCTAGGGATATTTTCAAATTACTATTATGATATGCTGCTCTGCAGTCTCTTGGACTTCAAGCACTGCAGAGGTAGTAACATGCTCCTTTACTGGAGAGGAGAACAAGGACACCAAGCCAGGGCTTGGCTCTTCTGGAGAACACTAAAAATGGTTTGCAAATAGCGTGTAAATAAAATGGTAAAATAGTAAACTTGAAAAAGTAAGCAACCGATGACAAGAGATATCTGCACATCCCTTTTGCTGGGCGTCAGCCTGTCAGCACAAACCAAAAGGAAAATTTAGCTCTGATGTGAGATTGTGTGAGCCACTGTACTGTTCTGCCTACTTCAGACTCCTCCTCACCATGGATCCTTAGAGAAATGTAATTTTGGTATTGTTTATCTGAAATCTCCAGCTATTTTCACTGTGCTGCTATTCTTGAACTTTTCATTTTGGGATCTTTTTATTAAGCCATGAAATTGGCTTAAAATCTCTATAGATTGCGAAGGGGAAGCATTGAAGCAAAACCCCAGTAGAGTGACTGGTTCTTTAATTATACATGAGGGAAAATGGCTAGAGTGGAAAAGCGTTTAGGAAAGGGCCGAGTTTGCAGTGTTATAAAGGGGAAGAGAAAGAAGATGAGCTTCAGTGAAAACAGCTGAGTCACGTAGATATAACTACAACAGTAGCATGTAAAATATATGTAATGGAAGAATGCTTTACAGAGCGGAAATGGGAAAGAAACCTAGTGCATATGCAGTTTACCCTACTGTGTTCCTCAGGTGGATGCCATTGCTTGCCATTTGGATGGCTTTCTGAATAACTGTCCTGGCACGCCGTCGTCTAACCTTTCCTCTCTAGCCCCCATGTCTTACTGTTATTTCAACATTTTCCTTTGGATGTCTCGTCTCCTCTGAAAAACTAACTGCTATCCCAATCTCTTTCGCATTTGAAGCAAAGCTTTAATATCTTTGATATCAAATGGAAATTGTTTCCACAGTTTACAACAAGATTTGCATTTATCAACATATGTACGTTAAATAAAACAAGATAAGCCCTGGTTATATAAAAGTTGTTTGGAGGATTATTCCATGTAGATGAAATTTATAGTTCCCTAATAAAGACGGGCTTGGAGCATCAACAGTGGAATTTTGAAGAAATTTCCACACACACACTTTTTCTATTAGTCTGGAAGGTAGTTTATACATTTCTTTGTGCATGGGCTCCCTCTGGAGCTTTACCTTGTTAAAAAATTAAAGTACTTTTAAAGGTTTTAATCAAAACTGTCAAGCAAACAAACGAAATAAAGGTACTGTTTATTTCATTGCAGGGTTCAGTACAGAGCTGTTCTTTTTGTACTGCTCTACCTACTTGACCAGATTATGCTGGCTGAGGAAATGGACCATTAGAATTAACATCTAGTTGTATATTAAAAGAGCCTTGTGTGATAACAATGCCATATAACACAAGAATAATTAATTACAATACTCTGAAGATGTAAAATGCCATGTAAATCCTAGGCATTCATCATACCATTTAGGCCCTAATGGCTAATAACAGATTTGATTGTGCTTTCAGTGAATCATCATGAAAGAAAATTTTGTTTCTCTGAATATTTTCAGTTCCATATGAGTTTTATTAGAGTGTGAACAGAGAGATGAAATGTGATTTATTAAAATCAGACTCTGCCAGTATTGGTGCAGACACTTTCAGTGCTTTCCCTTGAGAAATTCTAGATCGTCTTGGACAGAATTGCATGTCTGAAACCTATTTGATGATGTTGAGAAGTTTACCAACTTTTCTTTATTAAGAACAGAGAAAGCAATAAGATCTATGTTGGTTTTATCAGAGGGGAAGATAGTAGAAGACATATTTCCTTGAACTGCGTTATTACTGTCTGGAAAGCTTATAGATAATGTTATTCTAAAGAGTATTTTCTCCTCTCTTTATTTTAGTAAAATAGAACGTTATTATCTTGGAACCAGCTGCGTATCTTTTCTGTTAAGAAGGGATGCCAGTGGACATTAGCAACCAAGTACAGATTCATGTACTTTAACTTCTACCGGTGATCTGTTCACCAGCCCGTCTTGACATGAGCAGAACTGTAGTTTTGACCATCTGCCAAGGCACCCTGGCAGTGGACGAGGTACACCAGAATATGGTCACACTTCTGTCCATTATTTTTCTCACAAAAGAGACTTTCAGTGCTTAATCAGACTTGGAGGAATTTCTATTGCATGGAGGCCTGCCTGAAATTTTTATTTCTGTTTGAAGCTATTCCAGTGTTTTCTTGGCTTGTCTTTTCCTCAACATCAGTGGCCGGCACCTTGTACTGTTAGTTTACAGACACTGGTGGGAAAGAGACGCTTCTTATATACTCATTGTAGTGAATTTGTGACCATCTGTGTACAGGTATTGTGGTAATCGGCGATTCCTTTCCCATGGAGCTTGGTGGAGAAACCTAAAATGTTTAACTCTGGAAACAAAGACTCCTCAGTCATTTTTCTTGAAAAAAAATCTGTTTTTGTTAGTAGCTGCATCTCTTTTATCCTCTGCGAGTCACCCACAGAATACTAACACACCTGTTGTGTGCATTAGACTTGCATGCTTTTCTCTTGCTCAAGTCCCTTTTGCATCCTAGATTACAGTACCTTTTCTTCTTGAGGTATTTTGGCCTGAATGACTGTTCTGAGGTGAGAATGTCATGGATGTTCACACAGTTTAGTATTTCTTCCAAGCTGCTGCTATTGATCAAAGTGCAGATCTGGTTACACTAAGGTAAATCTTCCTCATTTGTACATTTTTTTATCCAGCTCTTTGTCCTTCCTATTAGAAAAAGTCATTAACTGTTATAATCTTGCTGTTTCTTTTAATTTATTAATTGATGCAAGACAATAATAAATGGATTTTTAAAAAAATAATAGAGCTATTATCCTGGAGACTACTGTAAGCTGGGTGACTCCGTCAGTTAATTATTCACCTTTTTAAATTCGATTTCCAGTTAAACATCACATTTCATTTTTCACATTTACTGCTTTTTGGAAGATTTTAATTTTCTGTTATTGTCTCATAATTTAAGCTCACTGTGTAACTTAAAGGACACTAATAAGCAGGACATGGTGCACAGTCTTTCAAATCACTGCCCTTTAAGGCAGACACTGAACATACTATGGTAAAGAAAAAGGCAGCAAGGGAGGCAGCAGGATGCAGTGGGGTGAATTGTGGCATTGAGCCACATTCTTTGCGGTGTGATGGTGGTCCTCCCTTGGAAATAAGGTTTGCTGAGACTGTGGTTGTCCGTGAATTTCCTTTTAGTCTGGAATCCATTTTTTGAAATCCTCTTGCAGTCAGGTCTGGGGCAAGGTGCCTGCAGGCACCTGGGCACTTGGGCCCTTCCTCTGGGTCCCCTTGCTTTTTCGGACGTGAATAGTGAGGGGGAGCTTCACCCTGCCTCCGATGTCCCTGCTAGGAGCTCCCACAGGGCTGATGCTTTGGATGTAGAAATCAAAACGAGCACAGAGGGGACAGCAGAGGTATGACTGCAGAAGGGGTGCCAGAGCAAAAGTGGCAGGTACAGAATCACTAATTTTAGGTAGCATGGTAGGGGGGGTAGGAAAAGCATTGGAAAGCTTTCCCTAGGGAACACAAAGCTGCAGAAAGCAGTGGGTCAAAACTTTCCGGAAACCAGGCTTCCTAGCTTCAGCTGCTAATGGCTGTGTTTGCTTTTCATTTCAAATACAATTTAAATACAATAAATTTTAATACAAGTTACTCCTTGTGATGCCAGAATGGAAGTTATTCTGTTCATTTGACTGACATGAGGAAGTTTTCCATATGAACAAAGCACAAATGGGTTTAGGGCCCAATCTAGGGTAAGTCTGAGGCTCTTGAATGTTCTGCTTGGCCTGAAGGCTTGGTAATTCATAGGGCAGGAGGAGTTTGACACCACTGCCAAACTTTTCTGAATTATGAGAACATAAAATGCTAAAACATTCTTTTTTCTCCTTATAATTGGCAATCCTGAGCCTCCTGTGGGGAAGACCTATTTCACATTAAAACAAAATAGAACTAAATGTCATAGTTACACTGAGGACTGGGAGAATTTTTTCTAGTTGGTTAACAATAATATTGTTCCTACAGTTAAACCTTACTTGTTTCCCTTTGACCTTGTGTTAATAATATTTAGAGGGTGCCTGTCTCAACCTGCAGTTTTTATCCCCTACTGTACCTTCCAGAGAATTACATCTCCCAAAAAATCTCCAAGAAAGGGCTAGGGAAATTAAAGTTGAAGGTCTTATAAGCACTCCAGTGAAGTACTTTAACTTCTTTATTGCTGCATGGATGCATGCCTACAAATATTCTCACTGACACAAGGTTGTTCTGAGTAATACAAATAGCTGCTGTTGATAGATGGGACCTGTCTTTCCGGAGAGCAAGAGGCCATGTATTTTAGATCTCATGTGACTATGGTTTCCACTTCTATTTCCACTTCTATGAGCCTAATCCAAATTACAGCGAAGGACATAAGCCTTTTTGTTGGCTCATACGGCACTTGAAGGAACAAGAACAGTTAGATAGAGCTATTTGAAAATTTTTGGCAGTTTCTTTCTGTCAAAGCTGAAATGCTTTTGTGGATTCTTTTGGGAGCAGAGAGAGACCAAGAAGAAGACCCTACTCTCTCTGGCTGTAAAGAATATGCCTAGAGAGAGGGAGCATCCAGCCCTGGCTCCTGAACAGGCAGAACAGCCCTGAACCTTGTTACCCACTGCTGCAGACAAGTGCTCAAAGCATACAGGTTCTTTCCTTTTTTTTTTTTTTTTTTTTTTTTTTTTTTTGTCAGTGCAGTGAAAATACTTGTAAGGTCTTTTTCTTCACTGATATACAAAGAGACGTCAAATTAAGTCACTGTTTTCCAGCCAGCCCACTTGATGCATATGGGATGCCTAGTCTGGACTTTCTCCTCTGGGATGCTCTGAGCGGTGTATGACTGCAATGCTACAGTGGTCAACCAAAGTGGTGAAATTTCCCTCTGTGCACAGGGCCAGCACCAAGCCCAGGGGAAACTTTAATTCCAAAAAAATCCTATTCTAAAAGTGAGCAAGAAGTTTAATTGGCCTTTAGGGATGAATTTCAGTGGTGGTTTGTATCAAAGATCAGCCTCTGTACTTTTTTCTTTTCCTTGTGATGGGCATGCTTTCCTTGCTTTGGCTCTCATTGAAAAATCCTTCCTTGATTATTTTCATGGATGCATGACTTGAGTTGTTTTCTTGTATATTTTTAACTCTAATCCTTTGCTCCTTCTAAACTCCAAATCATAATTTCTCATATAATTGCCTTTGTGAGTAAATTTTAGGGAAAATCTCCTGTTCAAGCTGACAGGTATCTATGCAGCATTTGTATTACAAGCAAATTACTAACTCTGGAAATAAAATGTGGAATAGGTATGCATACACAATATGTAAGTGTGTGTGTCTGTATACATGTACATAAAAGCCTGTATTTGTGTATTCATATATGAATATGAATGTGTGTGTGTGCATATGTATCGATATATGTGTGTATGTATATGTAGGTAGATTGTCTTGCTACAGCTGGGATCAGTCAACTGAACTTTGTAGAACAATTTGAAATGATCCACAGAATGCATGTTGAGAACAGTAGAGTTAGTTATAAAGCAGTACATATGCATAATGAGAATATGACATAATGACTTGAAAGATCAAGTAGCTTCACTGTCAAAGAAAATGCTTCAAAATCTTAAGAGAATGTAAGAAAAATACTCATTACATCTGTTCACTTTGCGGTTGCTGGCCTGTGCAAATAGACTGAGGGCATTTTGGAAAAGAGACCAATAGCAACAATATATTTTCAAGAAACTGCTTTAGAGCAAAGAGAAAATGCACCCACATGCACTGAAATTTAGTATAATACTGTTCTGAATGGAAAAAGGACTTATTTCAACTAGGTTCATGTTGAGCCAGTGTCCCCGTTGAGCTAGCGGGATACAAGACGGCTTTCACAGAAGTAGAAAATGCATGGTTGTCCTCACAGCAAACTCACTTGCTTCAGTGAAGAAAAAGAAAAGTCAGTCCATAAATTAAATCTGGGAAGATAAGAAATAATGATGGCTTTTGTGTGTTATGAGCTTTGTTGAAAGCACTGGTTTTCCTTTAGATTTATACCAATGTGAGTGAAAGCCAGGTTTGTCTGATTGATCTACTTGTGATTCACATGCATAAGGAAAAAAATGAACACTACCTATTTGTATTATATATAGCTTTCAGTGGCCTAACAGTCATGGTTTCTGTCCAGATTCTGCCATAAAAATCCCAGATGTATGTTGTAAGGCCACGATAGTTTCCAACCAGTGAAAGAGCCATATCAAGTTTTGCATGTTGCTAAGAATGGATTGAACTCATAGCAGGAACATGAAGGGACAATATCAAAAATGTCAAGGCACAGAAAGATCAACACAAATGAGAGTAATAGGAGAGCATTCTGTAAGCAGTAGTAGGATGATCAAGGGAAGAGTTGGTCTTCTTCTGTAGAGAATAGAACAGCTGAGCAACAGAAGATGTTGAGAAAAATTTAATGCTTCATCAGTCTTCTCTGAAGAGGTCACCCACAGTTAGTGTCTGAGGCACTTAGCAGAAGTGACAATGGGTAAGATCTCAGCTTTCAACAGGGAAGAACAGAATGGAGAATTCTTGACTAATTTACATATTTTCAAATCACGTTGGCCTCAGAAACATCATCTATGGCTAAAAAGCCAGCTGATGAAACACCACAGCAAGTTACCAGTAGTCAGAATAGAGGGGCTGTCTTGGACCCAGTATCATTCAATATTTCTATCATTCATCTGGAAGGTGGGGCAGAGAGCATACTTGATAAAGGCACAGATGACTAATATAGGAGGGACTGCCAGGATATTTTAACCGAGAATATGAGTTCTAAATGACAAACTGAAGCTAAGATCTGAAAAAAATAAGAGGCTAAGCAATAGTGACAAGGCAAAAGTCTGCCTGTAGATAGGAATAATCAATCATGGAAATACAGGATGGTTAAGTCCTATGGAAAATGGGTGAAGGGAAGCATGGCAAAGGGTTGAAAAAAAAAAAAAGATTCTAGATTGCCTAAGTATGAACTATTTGCTTTGCTTAGACACTGTCAAACTACTCACCTGGAGTGGTTTGTCTAGTTTGCTCCAAGACAAATGTGGACCAGCTTTAGAGTGTTGACAGAAGAGCAAAGAAAAAGTTAAGAGATTTGAAGACATGACTGAATGAACTTACCCTAGAGGAAAGAGGACAGTGTGGAGAGCTGTCTGCTAGTATGACCATCCTCCTCAGCTGCAGTTTTAAACTGCAGTTTCTTCCTTATTTTATGAATCAATGTATGTATATCACACGACCTAATGTTGATGCATGACCTGCCATTCTTCCCCTGCCCTCTCTTGGATCATTCAGCCTAATGCATATCATTTTGTGTGTGGGTTTCAGAAAAAGGCAAAGGGACTTGTCAGAGAATACAGTCATGTGTTTGTGGCCAATATGTGAGCAATTGAAGCATATACATTCAAAGAGATAATTATGAATGGAAAACAGTTTCAGGCTTTAAAAATGTTTCTTTAAATTTGCCTCACTTTAATATAAAGCTAGAAAATTGACTTAGCTTCCTGGGTAAACTTCAGTCATCCTGATGAACATATGCAATGATGTTAGTATAACAAAAAAGAGCGCATTACCAAGGTGATGCTTAATTGAACTAAATCCACATATAATCATTCCTATTATAGTAAAGTACTGTAGCATTCAGATGAAGTAAGACACTTAGAAGACTGCAAATGTTTCATTGTGTTGCTGCTGCTTCTCTTACACTGATGGGGATGAGGAAATGCTCTATTGAAATCCATGGTGCTAGGCAACTGTTAAACATCATTTGACATGCCAATATTAAGGCAGACTCATGTTCTCTTTGATTTTCTTTTTAGTAAATTATTCATTATTATTATAAGTGAATGGGCAAAGCTTCAAAAGAGGAGAAAAACAGCTAAGAATAGGAACACGAAGAGCTAATTTCAAACTGTTAATGGCCACAAGGAAGGCTCGGTCTTGTACAAATCTGGCAAAGAAAAATAGGTGTAGCCCTTGTCCTAAATCATCTTTTGCTACCCAAGTCTCTTATCAAGGGAGTGTTGCACAGATTCTGACTCTAGCTAATGCCAGTTTTATCCAGGCAAATATATCTGTGCCTTCCGGGAAACCTGTTCAGGTACTAATTTGGCTAACCTAGATATGTTCACAGGGAACGTCATGCAGCAGCCAGTTTATCTGGGGAGAAAGGGCCCAAGCTAGCATACTTTACCATGCTTTAACCATTATCATTATTATTATTTTTTTAAATCAGAAATTGGTAAAAGATAAAAGGATGGGGAGGAAATAGCAAAGTCCACAGTTATTTCACGCTCATAGTTAGAGGTCCTGTTCCAGGCTTGATCTGAATTCTTTGCTCTCTTCTAACCCTGTTCAATGTGGATGGAGATGATGGGCCGGGCCTAGCCCTGGTGCAAAAAACCACCAGCCTATTTCTATTAGGAAGTATAACAATTATCTTCAGCTTTTTTCTTCATGGACTATTTTGCTGAAGTTAGAGGTTCTGAGAGTTACTTGAATTGTTCATGATGCTTTTCCACAGAAGAAAGCGAACTATTTCTGATCTTTCTGAACTTTAGCTTTGTTTAAATTGAAGCATTTCCTTGCAGCTTCTGTGCACTTGTGTTAAACTCTTCCTTTATCCTTTAGAAAAAAAATACAGTTGTGTATAACTGTGAATTCAGAAAAGTAGAGAACAATGTTGGCTCATTTGCTGAGAAGGGCAGATGATGTTCTTGGCACCTGTTTCTTCTTTATTTCTGAATATTAGTTTGGCCATGATTTTTAAGTCTCTGCCTGCTTCTTTCTCAAGCTTTGGTCAGCCTGAATTCTAGAAAAGGTGGATCTTATGTGAAAAGTAAATGACAAAAAGTCCCTTAGGTCCTATATCAGCAACTTCTTTCTTCCAGTCTTTCATGTTGGAGAGTGACTGATTGTGGCTGACAGTGCTGTACTTCTTAAATCTTTCTTTCCAGTCCTTTCTGACAAACATAAGGAAATTTCTTCTGATATGACTTTAGAGGAACAACTTGTCTGTTTTTTTTTTCCTGAAAGCTCACTAAGATCTTATTATTCAGAACTGAACAATTTCTGAGAGAGTTAACTTCTGTAAACTGGACTAATTTAGGTACTGTAGCAATTTTTCCTTGAGTCCAGTATTTACAGTGGAAGAAAGAGGAAAAATGTGAATAAAGCAAGGAGAAATATGGCAGGTATTAGATTATGAAAATCTAACATCCTATGAGTTCATGTATATTATATATTAAAATGGAAAGGAACAACAGAACTGATTAGAACTTAGTCTGTAAGAGTAATACTAATAGAGTTACTTCAGATAAACCTCGCTTTGTTCTTTAGGAGAAGAAGAAGATTTTGCTTTTCAATATAAGGAAAAAAATATTATGACTTGTTAGGTTTGAATCCTTTCTGAATCCCTTCAGCTTTTCTGAGGGTGTGTGCATCACCTGGAGATACTAACAATAGAAAATACGTATTCATTCATGAACAAGGCCCTTGCAGGTTTTATTCTCTGGTATGCAGTTTCTAGCTTTGTCTTCTGGTTTCTCTCAACAATAAGGTCGGCATATTTTTTTCTAAAGAGACCATTCTATTGCCTAATATGAATCACAATCAGGAAGTACTTGAGATGTCTACCTACTGTTTCCAAGAGCTCTGGTTCAGCAGTGCATGGGCAGTCATTCTGCACAGTACTGATGGTGATCCATCAACACAGAGAGGCTCAGACTAAGCTTTGTGCTGCTTGAGTTAACAAAAAGGAATCCTGTCAGAGGAGAAAAGTTTACTATGTTGTTTCTGGATTTATTTCACCTAAAATTAATTCTGAACACACTTTTGAAAATTTATCCTTACTGGTGGAATATTCTGGTTAACTGGAGGATGGTGGCTGATAGCTAATCACTGCTGGCAGAACTGAGCTACTCCCAAAACGTTTTGCAGGAGCCACAGTTTCCTACTATTCCTTCCTTTTATTCCCCTAGATCGCATTAAACATGTCCTCTCTGTTCCTGTTATTGTCATCTTTTGGGCATTTCCAGGGTATTAATGTCTCCCTTTCCTCATGGCTTGAATAGGTTATAGACACTTGGCTTTTAGTTTTTCTTTATAGCTGAGTCTCTCCACCTAGTTAGTCTCACTTGTCTTTGAAATCGGTCCATTTTATTGACAAAAAGCAAATACTGTATTAGCCAGGACTGAAGACAGTACAGTACATGGAGTTACTCTGGAGCCACAGAAGTAGGCATTTTTACTTCCCTGATTTCTAAGCAGCAACTGTAATAAGGCCAAAATATATGTATTAATTTTACTGTAACTGTGCTCAGTTATGTGAAGCTTTCAGCTCATTTCTGAAGTCAGTTATGGCAGTGCCTACAGAATACCAAGAAAGCAGCTTACGTTGTTAGGCATATTTTATTACCTACTTCATCCCAACCGCTAAACTAGCAATGAAGTTTCTCCTCTGTAGTACCTTTCCAGTATATCTTTGATATGCTTGTAATCTTAATGGATGTCTGCAGAATTCTTAAAATCTCTGGTGGCTCTGTGTTTGTCGAGGTGCCCTATCTCTGCCTTAATGAGGAAAGCAACTGACAGAAAGAACTTTCTGACAACAAGAGCAGAGTAAACAATAAAGCCCAACAAATCTGCAGCTTTTCTTGGCAGAAGGCTCGCCTGGGAGCTCGCTGGGAATAGTTCTGTGCATCTGCTGTAAGTAGGGATGCATGCTGCAGCTTAGCTTTGCAACCAAGCCCTCTCAGTAATCCAGAATCACATCACCTGCTTAAGAGTACACGAAGTGTGACTATATTAATGATGAAGAGAGCAATGGGCATCTTGTATGCATGTGTGTGTTTGTGTGAGGGAACTACTAACCACAAGAACCTCTATTTTTCTTTGGTTGGAAGTTGCTGAGTTTGCCTTTTGACATAAGTAGCAGGATAAATAACCAATTTTTCTCTTGTTTTCATGATTATGAACCTGAATTCAGGCCACAGAATCCAACAGAGACTATTGATTTATAATGGTGAGTACAAAATCTGAACCTCTGCCTGCTCAGGCTTTTCCACAGTATTAGCTCTAAATTTTCGTTTTGTTCCTAAATGTCCTCTTTGTCCTTAAAGCCATACACTTTGGTCCATGTTTAATATATGACATCTTTGGTCAGACAGTGGATCAAGGAAGCTAGTGTTAACGTCTGCTAGCTGAAGTTAATATAATAAACTAATGGTTAACTTTGCTCGCAGTATCTGGTTACCTGTTAAGTTGCCCTGCATTGTCCCTTACACCATGTGAGATTTCCTTTTCCAACAGCACTTTGGCTTTCAGGAAATGACACATGATTTGCTTGGCTGTGCCATGTTCACAGTCTCAACCTGCTCCAGTCGTGCTTTTCTCTAAGTCCTCTTTAGGCCAAAGGGCAGATTCAATGCCCTATATTTCCTTTTCCTGTGTGTTTTTGAGAATCTGTTGCCTGTTCCTTCATAAAATATGTCTATCTGTGATGGCAGCCTCATGTAATTGAGGACACCCTCTTGAGACAGTATTGCTATTTACAACCATTGTTCCTCTTCATTGAGATGCACAGTGCTATTTTCATGAAGTAGGGCAGTTCCCCGGGCTTCAAATTGTATTATTTGTATTTTTCTTTATCTGTTTCTTTATACACCTGCAAATCTCCAATGCGTTTGACATCAGGTTTTAACATTGCAGGCATTAAATTTTCTGTTGAACAAAATGTCAGAGGGTGACAACCCATGCTTTAATGGTATTGTTCCTTAATTTAATAGTATTAAATATAGATATGAAACTGATTCCAAGGTCTTTGAAATAGGCACTTTATTTTGATACCATTTCCCACTACCCCTTTAAATTAGAGATAATGGAGATGAGTGGTTGCTTGTCACTGGGCACTGTTTAAATTCATGTCCATTAAATTCTGACTTACTCTCATATGTATCTCTGGTGGATAGAAAATGCAAGAAAAATGGATTGGATATAAGCAATTGTTAATTTAGTTGCATTGTCTTCTATTAACACTATCTCAGCGAAGTGTAAGTAGTAGTCTGAGGGAAGTTTGTTTTACTATGCAGGATGGACAAAGATTGGAAATACACCATTCCAGCCATGCTCTACTCTGTAAACTGCTTCTCGTGTGATCTAATCAATAGCAGTAACTCTGAAAATGGACATCCATGTGTCACTAGAAACACTTTTTAAAATGCAGACTGACAAATGTGAGGCTGAATTTTTGCTCCACTGCCGGCCAATGCTGTTGAATATGTTCCTGCCATCACCAAATCTCTGTGCGTATGTTTGGAAAGGGAAAAGAAATGCTTTTGTTTTCACAGTGGGAAGGTGTGTGACACTGCAATAAATAGCTAATGGTTAGTTCTGGGTAATTTAAACCTTTGGTAAAGGGAGAGAGGACTTTTTATGCTCACTCTATATGAGCGTGTGGATATTCAGCCTGTGACACAAAAGCCACCATTCTCCAGCTGTAATTGCTGGAGAGAAGGGAAGACACTAATCCCCATTGCTGGGGCATCCATCAAGTTTTGTGTTGCCATCCCGTGCCTCAGATGCAAGTCCTCTTATTTAACTCCTTCGGTTTCCCATGTCTATTTTCACCATGGCACCCTCACATTGTTCATTTGAACACCCCGCTTAGGTGCGAGTCCTTCATCTTCTTTAACCATTGAGGCATCTCTGTGTCCTCCCTTCTTTTGTTGGATAAAATATGTTAATGATGGCTCTGGCTGCACTGCCAGGGACAACCTTGGGTGCCCCAAAGACATCGTCTTTGCCTGTGCAGAGTGGCAGGGTCTGACAGCCCAGAGTAGGCGGTCATCTGATGTCCTCAGTGCCCTCCTGGGCTTAGATGCTTTTTTGTGTCACTGCCAGATTGAACGTGGCTCTTGGGGTCCGCTGAGACCAGTTGGGTCCAAGAGGCTGATCGTGTAGCCCATGCTGAGCTGAGCTCTCTGTGTAACACCAGGTTTCTTTGGTGGTTTTAACTGTGTAATGCACCTTTCAACTAAAGCATCAGTCCTGGATTTTAACCTTTTTTGCATAAGTGAGGAAGAAGTGCTTATATCTGAAACCAGACTAAAACAGTGAAGCATGTTTTGGTAGTTTAAAGAAGCACCAACGTTTCCTGTAATGAAATAGGGAACTGTATTTGCATTTGATATTGGCATCCTAATCTCATCAGAGTTAAGACAGCCAGGATAAACCTAAGGCAACTTTCATACTTAATGTATCTTCTTTATGCAGTCATGTTTAACGATGCAGCTATATGCTCCCAAGACAGCTATGGCCTGCTTTTTAGTGTGTTTTGGTGTGTTTCTTTTTTTTAATATGGGTCTGACTCTCAGGAAAAGAAAGACATATTTTTTCTAAGCTTTTCATGCTTAGAACCACAATTAAAAGTAATTGCTTCTGTTTTCCAAAGTAAAACATGCCTTTTAAAAAGTATTATATTCACTAGTACCAGGGGGACACTGTTATGTCATGTAGAGACAGTTTCCCTATTTCACTTTTGAGGTGCTCCCGTCTGCCTCTCTTAAAGCAGTTTCTCCCTGAGAAATAAGTGAAGCTGTTTCCCAATAAAAAGGTCGTTCAAAAGGAAGAGGAACACAATGTACCAGAAGTAGAAAAATGAAATAAATGTGATCACTGCATCAATCTAAAGGCCTTTGTACAAATTGCCCCATAAATATAAACAGTGTAGACTGCTGTGATAAGTAGAGACATTTTAAGGTTGAAATGTTTTATATACAACTCTGATGCTAATTGTAAACCAAAAAGATTATATTGATAAATGAATCTTGCATTGCATTTTTTCCTCATTAAATAGATAGAGAAGTTGAACGAACTGAAGCTCTTTTTCCTCTAACCTATTATAAATAAAGAAGAATTGAGATGAGACCTGAACTTTGTGGGGAGAAGGAGCAGTATAAAATGGATTTAGAAACCAGTCCTGACCTGGTAACAAATTTTGCTGAAACGGACTAACACAGAAGCCCTGATCTGAGCTCCCCACATTTCAAAATTTGAATTTTATGCCTGGAAGTGAAAAGAGACTCAAAACCCATAGGTTTAGATCATGCAGAAAGGGGAGGCAAGGCGCTCTGCCTACCTCATGCCTGCCTAGGACAACCTGCTACAGTCTGAAGAAGCCACAGGGAAGTGGGCAGGGAGGTCCAGGGTGTTCATCCCCCTTGGAAATATGGGCAGCAAAGCACAATACACACAAAACACAACACAGTACAAAGGCACTCATTGGTGTGGGGCACATTTTTCCTCTTTCCAGGTTATGAGGATTATAGCGGAGGATGTCATCATGGGGGATATGGCCTGGGTCTGCCTTTTCAGCCCCAGTTCTCAGGGCAGTTTTTTGAACTTGTAGAATAACTTTCATATGAACTTTCTCCTTTTTAGTTAAATACTACACAGAGAAGTGCAACTAGACAGGTATTAGTTTTGCTGGCTACCTCAGTGTTTATGTTCCACAGAGCGTGCACTATGGACAATGCAAAAGTCACATTCTTGACAAATACTACAGAAAGGCAGCCCAGAATTGAGTCTCTTTGCAACAACTAAAAAAAGTTAAGAAACTTGTGAGATTTACATAGTAGCATCCTGGCTTTTTGGCTTATTGAATTGGCCAAATCCATTTTCTCTTTCCCTTTGGACTTCCTCCATAGTTCATTCCCCTTGCACAGATACATCTGGAAAACAGTGCAGGCCAATGCGTGGTATCCACAGTGCATGATAACCATGGGAGTGCATGATAGGCTTTTGGGAGGACTGCGCCTCTAAATGTAAAAGCCAGATTTTCAGAGGCCATGTCCATGTACCCATGGATATAGGAGGTACATTTAGAAACAAGGATGAGGTAAGAGGTTGTTGCACTAGCAGGAAGCTTGGGAGACCTGGGTGCCCTGACATCCTGCTCTGCCATAGATTTCTTGCAGGATTTTGGGCAGATCACTTCACCTCCCTGCACCGCAGTAAGTTGTAAAATGAGGACAGCTGTCCTCTTCTATTTCTCAGAGGACTTGTGAAAATAAAGGCATTAAAGATTACGAAGTCATCTGTTGCTATGGTGATGAGGCTTATTTAGGTGCTGGAGTACCAAGATTAGAAACTAATATGTTTCCTTGTACAACTTATTTATAATATGGATGGGCGGTGCTGACGTATAGGATCTGCTTCTGCCTCCAGTAATATGGTTATTGATTTTCACTGGGGACAGGATCAGTTCTCAGTAGATTTTAAAGGACACATTTGTTAAACTCTGTTATTTTAAGTGCTTCAAATCAGGTCAGTTGTATAATGCTTTACAGTTGCCTGTGACAGGAGATAAAAATGGTGTGCAGGATTTTAACACCTCTTGTGATTACTAGATGCTTCTACATTTCTTGTAAGGTGTTTGGAGCTAAGGTGAATGCGGTAGAAAGGTGGAAATTCAGCAGTAGGAAAAGGTTTGTGAAATCCCTGGAGGTAATGGCAGAAGGAGAGGGGAACGTGGAAAGGGGAAGGGATTTCCTTGTTTCAGATCTGTGGGAGTACCGTCCCAGGGAGCATACTGTGGATGAGCCAGAGGACATGGAGCAATTTTGCTCAGAGAAAACAGGCAGTGGAATCTCTGTGACACTGCTGTTGATGGGGAAGGCTGATGTGACTTCTCTCTACATGTTGGTTTGCCCTGCAAGAACGGGTTTGAGGTCCAGAGCCTGACAGATTTTGCAAATTCCATTTGCCTGCCTTTTCCCAATATTGTGAGGATATCACTGGTACATCTGCACCACTTAGAATTATTGAATAATTTAGGTCAGAAAGGACCTCTAGAGGTCCTCTCATTCAACCCTGTTCAAAGGAGGGCCAGCTTCAAAGTTAAATCAGGTTACTCAGATTCTTGTCTAATCAAATTTTAAACATCTCCAAGGACTGGATATTCCACAACCTTTCTAGGGCTCCCATTTCTCAGTTGGTCCACTGTGAAGAAATTTTTCCTTACATGTAAGAGGAATTTTCCTTGCTACAGCTTGTGATTGTTGATCTTTTACTTGGCGTATCTTGAGAGAAATTACCAAGCAAGTTCAATACCTAGAAGCCATTCAAATGTGTCAACATGATACTGAATGGTGGGGCTTATTAGCAAGTGCAATGTTGTATGAAGAGAGTCATATTGCTTGCGGGACCTGAGCTATGCCTCTGCTTGGGAGAGCACTGTGCCACACAGAGCAGCTCACGCTCAGTTTGCCTGGGTATTTCTTGCACTGTGCTCCATTGCACCCGCTATGTTTGCCTTCTGAAACAGTCTCATCAAAGCTATCTAAAGTAAAGAAGAAGTAAAACCTAGCAAGTGCTCTTTCTGATCTAATGTTTTCCCCTTCATTCCCCCTCTGCTTCTCCCCAGGGCCAAATAGACCAATCAAAATTGGCTAATACTTGATAGAAAATGGCAAAGATGCAGACTCTGACCAAGGAACATATTGGTAGGTTTAGAACGCAAAGTAGTTGTTATTATGTTATCAGAAAACTTCATAGTGGCTTAATTTTGGGAATCAGCACTCACTTTCTGAATAGTCATCTTTCTAGCTGGATATATCTGAAAGCTTGAGCTTGACATAGTGACATAAAAGCAAGGAAGAACGAGAAAACAAAAGAATATTTAGAATGAGGAACTTTAATAACTAGTCATTTTGAATATATGAAACATCTGGGGCCAGCTATAAGATGTTTATTTTTAAAAGGCCTATCAAAATATAAAATACTTTCTCTAAACCTGGTCTTCAGAGAAATCCCAGAGTTGTATGTCACATTTACAGATGGTGTAATTTAATATCTCTGTGAATTATTTGGAATGTTTTAGGTATATTTCTCTTCTCCCTTCACCCAAGACAAAAGAATTATAATTCTGTGTCAGCATAGGTTGGTGTTTTGTTCTGTTTCTTATCCTGAGGAGCATGATGTTTCTTGGAAGACTTTTTTTGGCCTGGTTAATACTGCCTCTCTCTTCTTTTTAAACCTGACATAATTTCTTCCCAATGTATTGATGTCTCTGGGTTATCCCAGCATCCAATTCTCACCCAGCTGTTTTTGTCCACTGTTTCAGTCCTTCCTGCAGCTGTCCTGCAGCTCTGATATCTCTGATGCAGAAGGAGCATAGCAACTGGTAAAACACCGGAGCAGCTAAATGATTATATATTCCCACTTGACCAGTAAGATTTTTTGTTTTTCCTGGCTGTTAACCAAAGCAAATATAACCACTAAATGCAAAAGTGCTCTGAAGAAAAAAAGCCATATATAATTCCTCATCTTCTGTATTTTGCCAAGACGTTTTAGTCAGAAGCAATAGCAAAACAAACAGATACGTTATTTTCTCACATCCACATGATGACCCCCATTGATTCTAATTGTTGAATTGGCTCTGTGTGAAGAATAAATTTGGTCTAAGAGTGATCTCTACATCACAGCTAGTTTTGCCAGTAATTTTACTACATCTCTTAAAACAATAAATAAAATGAAATGTGTTGAACACTAGCATAAACACTCTTCTTTAGACTTGCAGAGTTACAGGAACATTTTTACCATTATCTACTGATTAGAAAATCATCTTGGGAGGAAGGATTCATGTTTCCTAGGGTTTATAATACTAGCTTGTTTAGTCATTCATGGCCCTTTTAGGTGATAAAGCTTAGGTTCGAGTTCTACTTTCCTGTACATCTGAGTCATTGCAATGACTTGCAGATTTTATTTGCCTCTCTGGCCTGAAATAAAAGTCAATAATCATATGTAAATGCACTTCAGAAATTCCACAGGTACTGCACTGAAAACAGGCTTAGAAAAGAAATTAAGACATAAAGGGTGCATAACTGTATCCCTGCTACTGGGGCCATAACTTGGGAGGCCCCAATCCAGATCATATCCTGAGTGGGACTTGCAGAGTCATGGGAAAGCAGAATCAAGGCAATATGAGGGCAGAGGCAGGAACAGGGTGTTGCAGAACATACAAGCCAAAATCAAGCAGTAGAAGAGTCAAAATATGTAGGAAATTGAGTGGATGAGGCAGAAAAATGATTGGAAGCCAGGCAAAGGATCAGCAGACCAGCACAGTCACAGCCAAGCAAAATGCAGTTGGAAACAGGAGCAGGCAGCATGCTGGGAACAGCACTGGAGGGACACCGGGCCTTGGAACCAGCTCAGGAACCAGAATATGAACACCTCATTGCACAGATAGTGGCTGCCTGCCTGCCACTGACACAATTCACACACTCTCTGCAAGCTACGCTGCCTGCTCCATGTAGTCACCTGCTGGCCTCCAGGGAAGGAGTCCTTACACTTGGGGCTAATGGCTGGGCTACACATTTCTTTTTCGTTGTCATTTCAGTGTTCTCCAAACAGCTTGCAGGTACCCAAAGATCTGGTGTTTTTTCTGCTGGGAGGGTTTCTGTTTGTTGTACCCAAAACTGAGTAAAAGGCTTTCAGGGCCAAAAGCCTTTGGACTTTCACTGTGTTTCTACATCGGAAGTCCAGTTACACGCTGCATCTCCACTGCACACTTTGGCTCTGGTTTAGAAACTGGACTAGCATTTTGTGGTTTGAAGGCGAAGGGACTATCTGTGTGGCCATGAAAGCAGATATGCACCACAATTCAGATGTGCAATAAGCAATGCTGACCCAGTCTGGAAGAGAAGAGCCTTTGTGCCATTTCCTCTACTGTTTGGAGAGAGAGAAAACTTCATGAAAAATGGCTACTTTAAAAGTTAAATTTGATGCAGCTGGCAGTATTATCTTTGCAACAATATCACCTTCTCATTTCAACACTCAGTGACTGCAGTAAAAGACTCAGTAGGCCTGATTCTCATCTTACTTAGGTGTGTTTACAGTAGCAGGCTTCTGTGACGATGATATTGTTGATTTAGAACAAGAATAGAGCCTTTGGGGACAAATCCAGATATCTGGAATATTTCTGTGGAATTGGACTCATTACTTGCTCTCCCTTATTCTGACTTGAAAGCAAACTATCCAGGCAAGGGACTGAACCAACTTTGCAGACTGGTACTCTTCCAGGAAGGTTACTTATTGTGAAGGTTGTTACCTGGAAATGGTTTAAAAACAAAGAATAAAGCCCACTTGTTGCATTTCTTTGAAAGAAAGGGTGCTTATTTTAAAGAGAAAGTTTCAAGCTGTGAATCCCAAGCAGACAGAGGCACCTCTTGCAGTTGTGAAGAAGTTGTTGGAGGAGAGTATGGATTTAAGAAACACTGCGTGTCCATATTGGTTAGCTAAGGATAAATGAGTGCTGATTTTAGGGGGTCCCTGTGTATGCATCAGGCTCTGCTGTAATGCATCAAACATGCCATATACTAGACAGACCTAACCACAGGAGTGAGGTCTCTATAAGTGAGATATTGGGGTGCTGTCTTTAGTTCTGTCTTTAGACCCAGAGTACAAACTTTTTTGTCCAAGAATGGGAATCTGTCTTAACTCATTTTATATTTTTCTGTAACATCTAAAGTGAGAGTTCATTACCATCTGAACTGAGAACAACATTTTGCTCTAGTAAAATCAGTCAGATATCCCACTATTAGACAAGACAAGGGAAAAAGAGTGTGAGACTTCTTGTTCCTCAATATGTTTCTTAAGAAAGTTTCAAAGATGTGATGTTGTTTAGAAATCAATGAAAACTAGATGAGATTTAAATATTAAGCGGCAGGAATTTGCCTTCAGGTGAAGGATGACATTTGCATAGTAACAAGAATGACTCACATGCTGTTAGGTGAATGTCTAACTAGAATCTAAAATTCCTGTGCGTTAGCGACCTTTTACCTTAGATGGCAATGGGAAATATGCTAAGCAGAGTATCTAGCTCTCCACACCGTAGGAACTAACTGGAGGGAATTCATAAATAGGTTGTAGTATAACAAGATACTGAGCTAAATTTTCTCATCACTGCTCAGTTGAAAAGCTTTTAATAGAGTCACTGGATCTAGAGTTATATACAGTGTGTAAAAATCTAGCATAAAAAGAAATTAGGAAATGGATAAATTAATATGTAAAGATTTCTGGAATTATATACTGTAAGCTCCAAGGTCTGATTCAGAAATTCTGAAAGTTTTTCCTATCTAGGTTCCAATCAAATAGCTTTCTTTGATTCTTCCTCTGCAGTTTCTTCTCTTGCTGCTTTTCCTTGTTCTTTGTCATTATTCTTTATTGTTTTCTCCTCCTCCTTTTTTTTTTTTTTTTTTTTTTTAATGAATACCGTGCAAGAAAAGGGGATTTCTTCTGGCAGCAACTACCTTAGAAGCCATTAACTTCACTGCAGTTTCATTTCTATAGTTTAAATTATGTGAAAGAATGTTCTGATTTATCTGCCTAACTACATCTCTCTTTTGGAAATGTAGTTCTCAAAACAGGGTATCCAAAGGTAGACAGTCAGTTAAATGCCTCTGTTAAGCAGTGATGATTTATGGTGTCAAAATGGAGGTGATTGGTTCAAACATAATGATCTTTTTGTAAACCTTTGAACCAGATTTCCTGCAGAGAATTTGTTTCAAATGCAGTTCCTCATCCTAACTTTTCATTATGGTTTAGCAGTTCAGGCAAGTTGACATCAGCTGATCTTACTAAAGCTTCCCATTAGATGGGTAACTCAGCCAGAATAGGAGCGTGACCCCGCTAGCAACTATGCCTGCTGCTATAGTAAGTAGGTAAGGTTGTCTCCTACTCTGTTACCTCCACTTTTCAAAGCATGCTACAATTCTTGGACCTTGAAAATATTCCGTACAACTACTGAATGTGGCCTTAAAATACAAATACTGCTTTCTTAAGGAAGGCAAGGTAAAATAGATGACAACTTTTAATTGCTTCCCTATGCAAAGCTTCCAAGAAACAGTAGTGCCTAAAATGCAGTGAATCTGGAGGTACAGCACCTGCTGGAGTTGCACAGAATGAAAATATGTAACACAGAAACTTTTCCAGACAACACTGTCCATCATTGCTTGTCTTCAGTAATTCCCATTAGTTCTGGATGAACTCAAATGGGTATTCATGAGTCTACAGAACACATCTTTACTTGAGATTTAAATATACGATCTGATAATGAGCTGGTGTAAATCAGCTGACTTTAAGAAACCTACAGAAACTTTGACCAAATGCAGAATTAGCCCCCAGTAAACAGTGATGATGAATAGCTAGCTAATCGTCCCCTAGGATGCATCACTGTGCAGTTTCTGATCATGCAAATTCCTACTGCAGCTTGAGATCCCATAGGCCTGTTTTTTTCTCATTTCCATCAGGGTGAATTAGCAGTTACTCTACTTGTAACTGACCATCAATGGAGTGGAAGGGGTGTCTTAATTAGTTTCCATATGGAAATCTTTAAGACCTTGCTGCTGGACAGATACAACAATACTTTTGTGTATGTTCTTGCATGGGCCATGTGATTATTTCCAAAGTAAATGATCCTTCCAAATTACTGTGTGAGAAACATTGTATGTTATAATAGTGCAACAGTTTGTTACCTGAAATCATTTTGGCCTGTGTATTTAAATAATTTCCTTGGAAATTTACTGAGAGAGACCTGCATGTATTTGGGCAAGTTTTATTTCAACATACAGAGACTTGCAAAGCTTCTGTTTCTCTGTAAGAGCTGTTGAATAGACTAAAGCAAGCTTACCTTGTCTCTCTGTCTTGTAATGGAGTATGGGCTGCCTGTGGATGTTTTAAATCATGGTTTCAGAAGATGTGGAATAAATGAACCCTGACTGACTTTTCAGTATTACTTTGGTGGTTTCTCCTGGTATTCAATGAAGATTTCTGCCTACATTATTTAAATCAAATTCAGCATGATCTTTATTCACTGCTGTAAATGGGCTCTGAGATACCTTCCCCCCCCCCCAATTTGTGAAAGTTTAGCTCCCCTAAAAACAAGAGCTTCTGCCTCATTTGTTGACATATTTTAATCTTTTAATAATTACCACTTAACTTTGTTTTAATCCTGGCTCTGTTACTTTCTCTACTGTAATGTCATAGCCAAGTCCCTTAAACTCTGCCTGCCTTGGGTTATCCACTTAAAAACAGGTATCTAAACAGTAATCTATTTATATCATTAAGGATTAATTAATTAATTAACTGAATAACTGAAAACACTGTACAAATATAAGGTACTATAAATGTAATTTTTTGTCATTAGCAACACATCAAAACTGAGAATGCTAAAATGTTCATTAGCAAACCTAGCAGATACTTAAAGAATATTACATCAGTTCAAAATGGGAAGGTGTATTACCTATAAATGTGTGAAGAAATATACAGAATTACTGTCCTTGGGAGTGGAAAGGTCCTGATTCTGAGCTGCTTTCTCACCATTACGAGTCAGGGTAAACATCCTTTGCTGATAGTGACATACTCTAATGTAAGATTGCTGGAAAGGATATCAACATTTGGGACTGATTTGCAGTAGATACACATCTGTATTATGCAAAAATGTTAAAGTTTATTCTTGCCTTCAGGTCTGGTTGTAATCTTCCTCTGCGACCTTTCCAAGTATTTTTTCTTGATCCTCTGTGGGCTACATATTTGATGGCATGAAAGGATGAGCAGGAAATAGAATGTGTTTCTCAGTATTAATTACTCCAATATGTGGTGCTTTTTTGTGTGTCTATCTTCTTCAAAGTTCATTCCTGTTCAAAGTGCATACTTCCTGTTATGTTGTGTTAAAGGGCTTTTGCAAGGAATGATACCGTTCAGTGACGGGTAGGATGTTGTGCTTTGATCAGCAGCTTTTATGTTTGCTGAACACTCTTGTTCTGTTCTGTATGCTGTGTGTGTGTGCCTCTGGGTTCCTGATCTGTGTGAAGTGTATTTTGTTTGCTGTAGTTCTTGCCACAGTATTATGCAAAGCTTGTTAAAATGCTGAAACTTTTCCCCCTACTGATTATTTCTCCTGTGTTATTTTTGTGACCTCTGGCTGAGGCAGAGTCTATATATACCGCATATACTAATTTGCTGTTGGTTATATCAGAAATATGGATGTTCTCTAGAACTATCTAGGTTATAAAAATATACATTCAGCGAATGCATCCTCTTTGTTTTGTTACTTTTCTGCCTTCTGTTCTCTTCTGAACCTAAATGTAGTTCAGACTGACCAAAACTAGTAACAACTGCTTTCTCCTGGCAAATTTTAACACTGACACATCAAAGCACCAATGTTCTCAATCCTGGTATCTGTGCAGACCATACACATACCCACAGGGCTATTGCTTGCTACAAAACACCACTTCATTGCTCTCCTTTAAGAGCTGGTGATACCTGTGAAGGCAGCTACAGTGTATCACCTGGGAAGTAGGAATGACAGGTTTTTTTCTTACCCAATTGGAGAGGATTCAAACCCACTTCTATGGGACAGAACTGGTTGCTAAATGATTCATTGCATGCTATTTGAGGCTGAGATCAAGATGTCTTTTCTAAGATGCTAAATATTAGTAGCATTAATAAAAGCCCCCCCTTTTTTTTAACCCCTATCACACTTTGAATATAAGATATGTTAGTTTTACCCTAAGGTAAACTGAATGAGATGAGGGACAGTGTGGACTTCATCTAATTTATCTCCAGAAAGCCTTAAATGACAACCACCTTTAGATCATGGTGGCAGTAAAGCAGGTGTTTATTATTTATGGCCTATATTTGCAACAAAAGATGCATTTACATGTAAAGTATATTGCCGGGATTGATTAAAAAAAGTATTGGCACCAGTGGTAGGGCACTATATGATCAGTAGTGTCATGGTTTGTCAATCAAAATGGAATTGCTGCTATATTCTCCTACAGCCTTTGGAGACACAGGATCAAGTTAGTGGGACTGTTCAGGAGTAGAGTTGGTTTCTTTGCAGCATCGAAAACTGTGCTTGCTCTTATCAGATAAATACAGAAGAAGCAAAATTTCTAACTTTCTGGGGGGCTCAGTCTCAGAAAAAAAGCTGAACTTTTATCTACAGTTTATATGCTGTGGACTGCATTTGCTTTCTTTTACTACAGCTGAGACACCCTTTGCTGCAAACCATAGTTATTCTAATTTTAACCTTGAATCACGCTGGTAGGAATAGTGACCCTGATTCTGCCCTCAAACTAGCATCATTCTGAAGGAAGGGCATGGGGGAATCACTCTTCCTTTAAAAAGTGCCATCAGCCTCATTAATCTTAAATTAAATTTTATCTATAAGTTCATTAAAAAAACCTTCTTTTTGTGGATTAAATAAACCCTTATGGTGTAGAAGTAACTAGCAAAGAGTAGGAAATATTCTACCTTTGTAGTGTAAACTCTTTAACTTTTTTTTAAGTTATACAGAGCATTTAAGGCACAATAACATGGACTAAAATGGTTTCAGCAAGCAGAATTCAGTGTGCTTAAGAACAGTCAGTGTAATCACTTCATCCTTACATAGGACTTGGCTGTTAAAATACTGTAAAATGCTAGGTCTTGTGGCAGTCTAAATTAGCGGCAAGGGAGCTGAGTGCTCTGGAATGGCAGCTGAAGGGCCATCCATAAGCCTTTCTAGTGTTGTAACTATACAGAGAGGGACTTCATATCTGTAAAAACACATTCCGTACAGAAAATAAAATAAAAAATCCCCCAACTTAAATGACACTTCTTTTGAAATGGGAGAAAGAGAACACAGCTAACCCTCTTCTGTCTGCTACTGTCATTGTGGTAGGAATGTGGTATTAGTTTTATAATGCTTTTCAGACATATAAGCATTCTTTCCTTTACAGCTTCTCAAATGATTCCACAGTTCCACGGGAAGAGATTTCTTGTGCAAAGAGATATTCCCAAATCCCCTAGCCAAAGAGCCAGGTGGATTAGAAAAATAAACAAAGATAACCCCTTTGCCTTAAGGCAGCTGGATATTTAGCCTGTTATTATTATTATTTTTTAAAGCTTTATCTTCCCAACGCTCTCCTTTCCCCCTCCCCATCCCCTTTGCCATATGAACAGCTCAGTGTGACTCGGGCAGCTGGCAACCTCCAGGTTTGCTTGGATGCTGCTGCTGTTCAAGCCTCTGAGCCTCAAAATTATTTCTCTGATATCAGTAGAGTGTGATCTTTCCCTAAAAGCAGAATCCAACCCTTTTCAATGTCATCTGCTAACGCTGACTGTTCCTTCCATCTTAATGTTTGTAAACACATTAATTGGGGCTGACCACATACAGCTAGGTAGTGTAAACCATAGGTAGTACTCTGTGGGTACAGAGAGACGTGGAAGACCAGTGCAGGTGTAATGTGCTCATTACTTTAAGGCTCGCTAATAATCACAGTAGTCCTGTCTTGGTTTCCAGTTTTTAGATTTGTGTGTCGAAACATCTTGAACAAAATGTTAGTGAGAGCATTTCTGCAGCATCCTGCTGACTGAATTGAAGGTGCTGCCGCGTTTGCCATCTGCCTGCGAGCTCACAGTGGTAATTATAGTGAGTCTCGCAAGCGCTGGAATGAGAGGTATGTCAAATGCATTTTCCTTCCTTTTGAAGGTAATTTTCAATTTCTCAACTCATTTGAAACTGCATATGATTATCAGCTGCAGGTGTGAGAGCTGCACAGAAAAAGACAGATGTGTGTACACACCCACAGAGCAAGATATCAACTCCTAGAGTGTCCAGAAGAGCTTACATATTAATCTCGGCACTTTTAAATTAAATGCAATGCTAGAGAAAATTCCCTCATTATTATTGCTTCTGTCTTTGTGTGTAGAATCGTAATGTCTCTTTTATTAACCTAGTAATATAAAAAAGCACTTGATTTTGCTCACCATCACTGGAATAACATGTTGATTGAAATAATAACCTGTATATTATAAAAGCTACTGAAAGTGAAAGTCAGATGCAGTTTGCTGAAACTTCCAGAGGTTTCTAAGTTTAGTTGAGTTACTGCTGTTATATGCAGGTTGTTTCTAAAGCTTGCAGGGTTAAAAAGGATTGTAACTAGCAGAGAAAGCAGAGTTAAGTAGATGATATTAACAGCTTTCCTTCAGCTGCTGCCAGCATTTCATTTAGTTGCCATTCAGAGCACCTGAAGTTAGGAGCTGATTGTATTCTCTGTGTAGTCAGGGGAGAAAAGAAATGACTCTGGAGGTTGATCTAGATGACTTAAGTTAGATGTCTGTAGTCTCTCCACAGTTGCTGGGGGATGTGATATATAATACAGCCTATAGGATTCTTGACATCAGCTTGGTGCTGACCAGGCTGATGGTGATGCGATGTAGCTTATGGAGACAACCACAGCCTTGCTGGTGAGAATAATCAGAGTGAATAAGGTAAAACTGGCACTATGTGATGAACAGTTTAATTTGGCCTGTAAATGCCACTGAGGAATCAGACTCTTGGAACTGACCTTTGTTTCTGAAAGTGATTAAAGACCTGGTGCATTTGAATATTTGTAATCTTGGAGGAGGAGGTTTGGGTCTGGTGTTGCACATGGGAGCTGATGCAAATGGGTTACTCCAGCCCCTCAGGGGTCTGTCAGTCCTTCCACAGGGAGAATAAACAGAGCCCGTTCTCAGTGTTGTGGCTGTGATTGACTTTGAACTTGTTGAAGAGTGAACAGGCAGAAGGAAGACTCTTTAATAAGCAATTATTATAGTTTCTTCTAGTTTCTTCTTTAATGATCTGCTGAGAAAATTGGGGTGAGAGACGGGGATAAGTGGAAGTTTGCTCTCCGTGGATTGCCCCGTGGGACTTACTTGCCATGACCCACTGGAGAAGACAGCATTCAGTTGAAACTGTGTTTGGTTGGTTGGTTGTTTTTTTTGTTTTGTTTTTTTTTTTTGGTTGGAAGCAGTCCCTGAGAGAGACTCCACTAGGCCATTGCCGGCTCTTGTGTCTCCCTTAAAAGAAGAAACATTGCCCAAGCTGTATCTTCTCCTACAGCAGGACTATCTGAACTGCTTTCCAAGCTGTTTACCCTCATGGGCTAGGAAAGACAATGGATCTGCAGGGGAGGAGGAACTGAAGTCCATGGGCACAGTGAGGGTGACTTACAGACAGTCCAGGCCATAAATAGATTTTAAGGGGTATAGAGAAGGGTCCTCTGGGACATGTGAGAATCAGGCCTGTGGCAACCTGCTTAAAGAAGACTTTCTTGCATGCTTTAAGTTTAAGCCTGTGCTTTTACATTCACAGTTTCAAGGGTCAAATTTACTCAATGGTTTAACATGTCAAAGTCAAGAACAAACTTGAGCATTCCTGATTTTATGCCTTGTCTTGCATAGTCTTGAGATCATCTTTCCTTTTGAAGATTTAAACTAATTCTGAGACAGTGGAAAATCTTGTACTTTTCAAGCAAGGGCTTCCATAATCATCTGGATCAATAAAGTCTAGTTTTCTGTAGATTTATGTTTCATGGTGGATTATGAGCTTCAAACAACATCTCCCCCGTGATGGGGGCATACACCATCTTCTTTCCTCATCTTATTTCATGCCTCTGTCAATAGATTCTCTGGTGGCTAATACAGGGTGAGATCATCCAGCAGTCTTTCATTAGTGACGGCAATTAATTCGATACCCACCTGCCTATTCTTGCACCAATTGTAGGACCTTACTTATCTTAAGCAACCTTTCAGAGGTAGCTGAAATTAGCCAATGGGTTCAAAAGTTTTTGAGGAACATATATAGAGTGTGATCACATAAGTCATGTTTCCATAGGAACCAGGCTAAAAATAAATCTATATTAATACTCAGCTTCTATCATGATGAACTATTATGTAAGTAGATTTTTTCTCTCAGTAAGAGCATTGCAGCTGCTTGTTAATAATCTGTGGTAGAATTTACAGACAAGTTTACAAGTCATCACATGTGCAATTGACTGTGTGTTTATTATATTGTCTGCATTCTCTCCTGCTGACTAAAATGGGAAAGTAACAGAGCATCCTTTCTTAAGACTTGAAAATGTTCAGAAAATTAGAAATATCCTAAGGCTTAAAAAGTTCTTCAACTTGTAAAACAGAGTTCTGTGCTTATAGTCATATAAACATGAGTGTTGTAGCTACCTAACTATAGAGTACTACATGTGACAGCTGGAGAGGAAGGCATGGATGCCTGTATATCACAGAAAGTAAGCCATACTGCAGTGGGGCAACTAGTGAATATTTGCTATTTGCAGGTAATGAGTGGCTGCAGACCAGGAAATTGTCACTAAAAAAGTTATTCAACTTATGAATACATTCCTACTTTGTGAGACATGTTCTTAGGATAGCACATTTTTGTGAACTGGTGCTTTAAGCTGCATGATGAGACAAAGGAGGCATCTTACCATGAGATAACATACTCCATGACTAAGATGAATTTCTGTGCTTGTGACTGCTTTTGTCTGTGTTTTCAGAAACAGGTTAGGCATAGTCTATTGTGCCAATTAAACTATGGGACTGGATGATGCATTATTGGGGGAACAAATCACTACAGACATCCAGCTTGAAAAATTTTATAAAAGTATCCAGCATTAGACTTCTTGAAATCATTCACTAACCTGTTATGACTTTGGTCTCTGCAAAATTTTTTCTCAGCTTACGAGAATGTATTCCTTTTCTAAATATTTGGAAAGATTTTTTTTTTCTTCTTAGTCCTCATTTTTGATTTTAAGTTTTAAAATCACATAAGGGTTCAGAATTGCAAAGGTTAGCATCAGGAGATTTTTTTCTAATTCAAATATTAACTGTAAGGCAGTATTAGATTGTATGCTTAACAGTAAAGTTCACAAAGTGTACATAACATTGTATTACCTATGTCATTCCAAAGAGGGAGGAGGAAGATTCCACATGTCCTCTGAGCCTCATAATAACATGCCACTGGACAAATTCTGAGTTGTGAATATTAGCAAATGATGAATAACCTACAGACTAGGAGTTAATCATCAAATAAATTATCTAAATTAAAAATGAATTCAAGAATTCAACATGCTGTCTGTGGACAATTCATTGATAGAAAAGAAAAAAGGATGAAATTAATCAAATAAATAATTCCTTGTAAATCACTTGGTTCTAATTATAACAAGATGTTAAAAAATTAATCAGCTTCTGAAAGCAAGGCTGATTTCTGCTACACATACATATCACTACAAATTCAGCTGTTGAAGAATATTCCCTATTTTAATTGCTTTTGGTTCAGGACAGTAGTTAGATACATGAGTGGTAACAAATGCATTGACGTACCCCATTTTTAAAAGCTTTTTTGTTTATTTGCTTGCCTCACAAAGTACCATGAATTAGCAATTCTGCAACATGAGAAGGATGAGCTTACCCTACCCAAATCTTCAAAATAACGTTCACAACAAACTGAGAAGGTTTTCTGACCTTCTCTCTCACTGACTGCAAACTCGGAGGTCTGTGTCTGTCTTTCTCAAGTAGTTAGTTACTCAAAAACAGTAGAGTAGTTCTTTTCCAGCTGTCAAGGCCTCTGTTTTTTTGTCAGAAGCCAGCATTTGCAGATGTTCCTGAGTGACACTCTCCCCAGGTCTTAGATGGAGTAGCAAGTGAAAGAATTGTTTCACTGGTGGATGCAGACACCTTGTCAGGAGAATTGCTTAGCAACCCTTGTAGTGCTGAATTTTAGATGAAGGGTGGGGAAGAGGCATAACACAGAAACTAATGAGATGTGTATCAACATATTTGTTAAGAGGCCTCCAGAGTAGAGAATCACCAAGCACTTTATTTTCAGCTTCCTTAACTCTTTGATAATTGAGAAATGGATTTAGTAAGCCATACTGGTCTCGCACAGCCGCTCCATTGAACTGCTTGTGCTCGCAGCTGCAAAGACTGTACAAGTGCATAAACAGGATCTAGCATTTTTTTTTTAGCTTTCACTTCTCTTCCTCCTTATCACCAGAATGAGGAAGAATTCTTTCTCAAGTGCTTTTTTGTGCCTGCAAAGCAAGTCAGGTTTGGAGGGTTCTTGTTTGCAAGGACTGTGGTATACAGGCAAGGACAAATCCAGCTCTCTGCCCTGCACTTGCAGAGGTTCTAGTTTATTTCCTATTACGATAAGGGCTAGCAGCAGTTGTAGCGGAAAGATGAGGGCATTTATCATGAAATGTCTGTATCGGTTCTCAACAAAATGGCTTTTACTGCCTCAACCACTGCTAGGGCGGTGCTCGAACACGGATGGCTAGAAATCCCAATGGAAGAATAACTGGCCGATAGCTGCCACATGAACGGGAGCATTCACTTAACTACAAATGGTGCTTTTCCCAGAGAGCAAAAAAGTCCTTGCCCTGTCAAAATTGGTGTGATGACTGGAAGTTTGACATGCTCCATGGCAGCATGTTCAGTATGAGCGCCTGCCTTTCCTGCTCTTGGATTCATCATTCATAAGGTCAGGCAACACTGGTACTCTGGACTGTAAAAGCATCCAGTCCTTCAGCTAGATACTAGTTTGCTCTGCAGTCAAATAATAAAGCAGAATGTTGTAACATATGCACACTAGCTGTAAAATGACTGAAAAGTGAGGTGGAAGAGCAGGAGGAAGATGGGTGGAAAGAGGATTACAGTTGCCTTTGTGTCAACCATGCCATATCATATTAGTAAAATAAAATCATCAGAATAATATAATCCCACAAAGGTATTTACAGCAGCATTTTTTCCTTTGGAAATATACTAGTAACAGCTTTTCCACCATCCTAGCAAGATTCACAGTGGCAAAAAATTGCTTACCATTAGTACACAATAAGGCTTCCATTTCTTCCCCTTAAATTTCAGATCCCCAAATACTACATAATAGCCCTCAATATGCCAGTGACTCTGGGATTTTTGTAATGTTAGCAATTTCAAAGGTACTCACAATGTTTTTGCCTTAGTGATATGAAAGCAATCAATGCTGCAGAACAGGAAAAAAGAATAAAAAGACCGACACCATGTATTAGTCAGCTTCAAAACACCACAAAATTCAGATTGCCACATGCTGAATACAAATGTTGTAGAAATGTTCAGAAATTGCAATCAAATAGCTTTGAATGTCAAATGAAATTACTTTAGAATCTTCTAAGCCCTCTTCTTAAGGCGTGCTGCAACATAAATCCCCTACTTTCAATTGATTAGTCCAAAAGGCTATGGGATATGTTATTACGTATAGAAAACATGACCAGTCCTAGTCATTAGCTTCACTGAACACACAGCTTCTCTTATGTCCTAGTTTATTCTTGCTCTGTATCTTCCGAATGGAAAATAATCAGTCAACTTTAGAAATAGAAATATACCTAAAACTCATTGATACTTACTTATGAGTAATTTATTTTTTAAAGATATTCTCTTGGGATATTTACATTTTCCCTTCCATACTGCTCAAATAACGTGTGATAGCAAAACAAAACATATATATTACCAGTGAATATTAAGAACTGCGGATAAAGCTATTTTAATCTTCGTAGGTGATAAAAAATCTTTGTCTGACAAACTACTATGTAGTAGTAACGGTCAACTTTGACCACAGCTTTGATGTAATTAAATCACAAGTGTGTACTTAGTCTGCCCTTAATGAATTGTTGCAGCAGTTTGCAGATTTTGCTTCAACCTGGGAAAATGATAACAAGAGGTGAAGAGAATTGTTGTGCAGACATTGATATGAACTGTAATAACAAGATGGTCAATCCTAGAAAAAGCTCAGTTTAAGAAAAGTTTTATGCATGTGCCTTAGTTCTATCAAATTTAACAAGAACTAAGCATAAGCTTAAAATGAAGCATGCAGTTAAGCACCCTCCTGTCTCAAGAACCCTTTGCTTTGCAAGAAATCCCTACTTCCCTTTTGTGGTCTCTTATTGAAACAGATTGAACAGAACATAGAGATGGCTGTTTTAGCTCAGACCAAGGGAATATGTGGCCCACTATCTTATATCTGACAGTTTTTATTCTGTCAAATACATAAGCACGGGGCTAGCATTTAGTCATACTTTCCTGGTATACTTTGGAGGCATACTCTCCCAGCCTCCAGTGGTTTGAGGTTCAGGGACATCCTCAGCCTCGTATGCTGCCTTCATGTTTCATAGCCTTTGCATTTCTTTCCCCCCTTCATGAGTTTTCTAACTAGTTTTTGTGATTATGTGAATTTTTAGCATCCTAAATAATGCCACAGTTTGGTAATAACTTCTACGGTCAAACTCTGCATTCATTTTTTTGTATAGAAGATACATTCTGACAATTTCATTTGATGCCTACTAGTTCTTGTATTAGAAAAGAAAATGAACAATTGTTTCCTGTTCCTCTTATGACCTTCATGACTTTATAGACCTCTCTTATTCTACATCTCCATTGTCTGTTTTTCAGATTGAGGAGTTGCAATGCATTAGTTGTTCCTCGTATGGAAGCTGTGCCAAACCTTTGATCATCTCTATCATGTTTCTAGCTGTTTTTTCCAGTTCAACTTATATCCTTTCTGAGATGAGGGAAGTACAATTGAACACAGTAATCAAGATGTGGGCATAATGATGGTTTTCAGTTTTGTTCTCTATTTCTTTCCTAATAATTCCTAACATTCCAGTTGCTTTTTTGACAGCTACTAAGCACTGAGCTGACATGTTCATAGTGTTATCTGTTATAACTCCAAGATCTCTTTCTGGAGTGGTAATAGCTAGTTCAGAGCCCATCACCAGGTCTTTAAAGTTAGCAATCTTTTTTTCCCTCATGTGCATTACTTTTCATTGTTGCTTTCACAGCAGACACAGGACATGGTACTGACCCTTTCGCTGTAAATTGTTATTTGAGAAACAGCTTTATGTGTTTAGCACACACATCAGGCTAGAGTTTGAACAGAGTTAAATGTGGCTTAGCTTCAAGGACTTCAATGGAGCCATGGCCCTTTGTATTGGCAGAGGAACTATCTGGAATTTGGAGTCTCTTTGACTTCTTGGCTAAACCAGTAGATTGCATTACCTGTGCAAGAAGAGATAACTGAATAAACAATGAAAAAAACTGATTATCTGTGTGATGGACAAAAGGGTAATATACTTTGATTTGCCTCAAATTCCTTCACAATTTGCACCAGGTAAGAGATGTTGACCTTTTTGGTTACAAAACCCACCATTGCTGGCTGCTGCTCTTGCACTTATGTGCAGTCCAGCCAACGTGGTAAAGGTGGCAGCTTGAACATTAACTGCAGGGTCTAATCCTATAGTCCTTGGTCATTTGACGGTGAACAAAGGCACCTTCTTGAAAAGTCTGCAGGGCATGCAGTCTCTTGACATTTAAGTCTCTCTAGAATATCGGTCTCTGTGAGGATGCCTAAAAAGAAATCTGGTGTTGTCATATTATGCATGTAACTTCTGTAACATTTTCCACATGGATTCTGTATTAAAGAATCTTGTCTCTGGCCTAAAACACTTTTTTCACTTCTGCATTTGTCTTGAGGCTGTGATTACATGGGGTAGAGGTCATAGTTTCAATGGAGTATTTAAATAAATGTTGGTAACAGGTTCTTTCCACAAATACTTGTTTACAGAAAAGCAGGCCGTAAGTCTGGATCTTTAGGAGTGAGGCATTATGTATTCTCAGTGAAGGATACTATTATTACTACTAACTGCAATATAAATATAATAATTTATACAACACTCTCTTCAGGTTTACAAATAACAGTATTAGGAAAAGAAAAAAAATGGCACTCAGAGATGGGCCTGGATCTATCTAAAGATGTTACTGATTCTTTTATTTGTACTCAGAAGTCAGCTTCTGCATATGGAAAAACAGAAAGATGAAATCAGCATTTTTTGCTCCAATTAGGGCAACAGATTATACCTCTAGTTTTAGAAAATTTCTGTTTAAAGTTGCAAGTACATATATGCCTCTACAATATCTTACATCTGCTAAAATATGCAGATATTTGTTTTGACACTGTGACAGTTGCAGAGGTTTTTTTAATTTTTGAAACATGTCAATGTGAAAATTAGACCTTAATTCCCATTTATCAGTGACATAGATTTTGAAGTCAAGCGTTTTCTGACTTATTTGCAGTCCATTTTCTCTAGTCCATATTGACTGCTTCAGAAACCTATGATATTTCTATAGGATGCAAACCTTTTTTATTTAATAGCCACTTCAGGCCCTTCCCCCCTACCTCTAAAGCTATTTCTCTTCCACAGAATTTTGCTTGCTTAAAGAATTTTTATTTTTAAAGAGGGCCCAGGCACTGGATTACCTATGCAGAGGTCAAGGCCCACCTCCTGGCTCTGCTGAAGGCTTGTGTGCAATTGGCTAGCATTCAGGTTGCAGTAGTATTTTGAAGCCAGTTAAAGCCAGGACTTTGTTATGCCCCATTGTATATTTACTGTTTTAGTAAATGACATATTACCTTGAGAAGTCTTACAGTCCAAAAGATATGATGACCTTTGTCTTAATGGCTGAGTTTATATAAGCATGCTATAAAGCCCTCAAGCGCCTGCTCCTTTCCAAGCATGCTAGATGTGTTTCCATGCCGTACAGCTTATCTCATATTAAGTCCTTCCACAGGTCAAATGATTTTCCAATGCTTACAATCAGTTCTTACCCTGAAGGGCATGCAGAATGCCATGCAAAGCCACAAAATAGGAAAGGATTTTCCACACCTAAGTGACTTCATCAGTTCTCCCCCTCAAAACTATGTTGTGACTGTAAGGTGCAGCTTTTCCTATATTTGTTGTTCTGTGTATAAGGTTATCTGTTTTATATTGTTTCCTGTGCTGTTATCTGAGTCATAGCCTCATGGTAGTCATGTTTCATTTTTGTTACCTTGTCCCCAGGCTCCTGGCATTGTTTACTGCTCCTGTTTTTGCTTAGCATTTTCAGGAATTCCATCATAAATGTGCTGGTTCATTATGCTTATGATGAAAAGGTGTTCTGTTCTTTCTCCATAACCATTAGCACTTTGCACTGCTTCTGCAGCTGTGAACGTCTCGTGTATAGGTCTCTCTTCCTTGTGGTCCCTCTTCTATCTTCTTTTTGGAAACTGTCCAGTTCAGGCACTCTGGAGAGTCTGAGCCTTATGTTAAACTCTTTGGTTAGACACAGCTAAACTCTCCAGCCTCCATAACACTATTTTATTTTGTTCTGTCTGGGTTGCAAGTTCTCTGAGGCCAGTGTATATGCATATTTATGTAGCACATAGCACAGAGGGCTGTATTATCAGTTGGGTTCCCACTCCTGTAATGCATAATTAAGCTCACTATTCCTTCAAAAGAATGATAAATACATAGTGCGGCTTAAAATGCTCTATTAAATTGGTGTCTTAAAATGGAAATATGAATCTTCTCACTAACTTCTTCCAGGTGGATATGCTGTTGTGGTTATAATCATAATACAGCTTCTAATCAAAGTCCTTTGTGACTGGCCTAGGATGAAGATGTTTAAAGGAGGGCCAGAGGGATTGTTTTTAGCCATTGTGCTTGCTGACTCCTAAAGAGGAAAGCAGGAAGTGTTTTCAAGATGCCATTTTGCACGTGGCTGCTGTTTACTGCATCTATGCCTCCTCCATCTGCAGCCTTTGCTCCTGCTGGGTTGTTCCTTTAAAGGCTCTGTTGGGATGGCATTTTCATGGGAACTGTCCTGTAAACATCAGTGCATGCAAGAACTAAGGTGTTGCAGATTTGGTATTTGTATGTATCAAGACTCTTTTAGATCATGGGGCAAAGATTAATGTGCTTGCTTAAATGTGCTTACTGAGGACTTGACAAATGTAGACTCGTTCCCATCTATTCAGCACTGGTGAGGCCACATCTGGAGTGCTGGGTCCAGTGCTGGGCTCCCCAGTACAAGAGAGACATAGAGCTACTAGCGTGTGTCCAGAGAAGGGCCATGAAGGTAATTAAGGCACTAGAGCACCAGTCATATGAGGAGAGGCTGAGAGAGCTGGATTTGTTTAGGCTGCAAGAGAGAAGGCTCAGGGGGGATCTTATCAATGGGTATAAATACCTGAAGGGAGGGAGTAAAGACACCAGAACCAGACTCTTCTCAGTGGTGCCCAGTGACAGGACAAGAGGCACTGGGCACAGGCTGAAACACAGAAAGGTCCGTCTGAGCATAAGAAAAAACCTTTTTCACTGTGAGGGTGACTGAGCACTGCACCAGGTTGCCCAGAGAGGTTGTAGCATCTCCATCCTAGGACATAGTCAAAACCCAACTGGACACAGTCCTAGGCAGCCTTCTCAGGGTGACCCTGCTTGAGCAGGGGGATTGGACTCAAAAATCTCCAGAGGTCCCTTCCTACTGCAACGTTTCTATGATTCTGCGGTTTGTGTCAATTTTTTAAAGTTATCCTTAAATGGCTTATTAAATGAAATTGGACTTGTATAAAAGGAAAATAGAAAGGTCGTGTTTCTGCCCATGATTATCATATACTACCAAGTGAATGGCTCTGTCTGCTGAATGTGCTTTTTTGGTCACACATGTATGTTTTGTCTTTTTCTGAGGAATTTCTCTCTCCTCTTTCATTTTTTTAACAAATAATTGAAAGTTTTGAGTAGAAGCTGGAAATTATTTTCTCTAGGGAAAGAATCCTGGGACCGAATATTCATATATTTTGTTTATTGATAGCCAGATCCACTTCTCAGACTATTTTAAAAACGTAAGACAAATAGCAGTATTGTTCAGTAATAAAGTGCAACTTACTGTTACATGTGATCTCAGCTAACTTATTCTAGGTTCACGAGAGGAAAGTTTGTTAAAGTCCTACCTAAGTGCATTTTATTATTTTAGCTCAAAATGTAGCTGCTCCTTGGTTCAGTTTTAAGTGTTTACTAAAATGGCTGCCTCCACAGAACCAAGTATTCAGCTTTTCAACATCTTCTAGTGCTTCAGGTATATTCACTGATCAAATCTTTCAACATGTCTGTGATGAATCAGTATATATTACAAATTAAAAGCTAAGGAAGTTAATAATTCAGTCACACGTATTTTATCTAATTACATGCTATAACAACTATGCTGTGCTTCCTTGGTACGGTAAGTTCTTTAAGGAAGAGCTTCATTCCAGGAAATATCTTGTTCTCCTCCTGCTGATCAGGAGAGCTCTGTCTGCTGGCTTTCTGAATCAGTGTGGCAAAATGATGGGTTTTACTCCAAGACAAACTTTGGAAGGCAAACTTGAGGCTTGATTGGCAGAAGCAAACAATTTGGGCAGACTCAGCACTAAATGAGGGCAGCAGTTGCTTAAAGTGCCTGAAGCACTGTCAGTCACTTACTAAAGATCTGTTCATGAAACAAGAAATATGCTGGTAGCAGCACCTGGGTAATCTTCTTCCTTTCTGCTCACCAATTCCGTGACATATTCAGCAGCCTTGTAGATCTGTCTTCTGGAGATGATAACCTGCATCTATGGTTTCCTTCCTATGTGAGGAAGGATTTGAGTTGTGAAGAAAGAAATCCTGACTGTGGGTCTGAGAGAGGCAGGCATGATCTCCTGTGGAAAGTTAAGCCAGCTGTATCAGCTCTTGGAACAATTCAAAGCAGCCTTAAGATTATTCTAATTTTTTCCAGGTCAACATTGGCCCTAAGCAGCTGTTCTAGCAGCTGGAGAATCACAGTCAATAGCTGTTGATGACATTTGCCTGAATCACCTCCTCAGGGAGGAAGAATGATACAGAGATGGTGTTTCCAGCTTCACTGTGTGTGAATTCCCTGTGCAAGGGGAATCTCTGGCTTGTCAGCCAAAGTAACTTTATGGCTCCTTTGTGCTACTGTGGAGGTGTATATTAGAGCCAAATTCTGTGTTGAAATAAAGCAGAAGATGACTTATTGCTTATAAGGGCACAGATAATTCTTCCTACTCATTCACATCCTTGTTTGAACTCAAGAAGACTGTCAAATTGGTTCCACATTTTGCATCCTCTATAGAGATGCGTGACTGAGAAACTTCTCCAAGTTTCCTTCCAAGAAGCCTGGAGCATCTTAGTGTGCTTTAATAGATACGATTTGCATCAGTGTTCCTTGTATAAGGTGTTGGTCAAACCTGGGTATTGGGTAGTGATGGTGGGGCAGGACTTGGTAGGGGGGACGGAAAGAGCCATATGGTTTCCTTGATGCCTGGACTTCAACTTTTTTCTCTGGTGCCAAGTATTTAAGACATTAAATCAAAATCTGAATGCTTCCTGCCTACTTTTCTCTCAGAATGCTGATAGGGCACTTACTGATGTCAGTGTCATTGCAGCTCTTATGATGCAAACTGTCATTCCGTGCTACCCTGCAATGTCTCTCAGGGGACCTATTTCGCATTAGAAGACCGGCCTCTGCTCTCAGTAACCCTAGTATAAATCTAGAATAAGTTTTATACTGTCAACAGCAATTATATGTGCCATTCTGGGCATAAGTTATGGATGCAGGTCCTGCCCAAAAGTCAGTTCAAAGCTCTGATGATTAGAATGTGTCTCTTACTCCTCAGTATAGATATTTCCTATCTTCTTAACATTTGGCATGGACTCATTCCTTTCCTTTGGATTCATATACTCATTTTATGGTGCAAAACCAGACTTGTCTGCAAGCGCAAAATACGACCTGGCCATACTCATTTCCATGAGTTGTGCTGGATTTGAATAGACTGTCTATCAATAACTCTGAACTTTCGCACTTTATTTCTTCTCCTGGCTATATGTGCTTGTGTGGTGCGTTGAGCAAATTAACACTGCTTCAGACTGCTCTGATTTTACCTGTAGATGGGAAAAGAAGTTATTTTGCCTCTCTTCCAACATCTTTTTTTTTAATTCACTTAAGAACAGACAGCCCCTTCTTAAGAAAAGAATAACCACCACAAACAAACAACAAAGAAGCTTAAAGCAAAACAAGACTCTACAAAATAATATTGCAATATGTGCAATACAAGCTGAAAGCCTGCTAAGTTGTGTAGATGCTGTGACATCCCTCCTTGTTTTTGTGTGAGACTTTTGTGTCAGGGGGTTCTACCCACAATACTGAACTGCTCAGAGTTCACTGAGTAAAGCACTGAAAATTGTGAATGCTCCCACTATATCAAAATTACAGAAATAGAGGCACTAAGTAAGTTTATGCTCATACACTGGGAACATTTTTAGAAAGTTTAATAGCCCTTAAAATTTCTCATTTCTAACCTGTCATGAGCTTGCCTTATGACTGCTCATTTTGCTGTGTTATAAAAGCAGATACAAAACCTGATTTCTAGTTTAAGACCTCACCGAAACCATCCTTTTTGTTTAAGAGAGCAATAGCTACGTATCATTTCAGCCTGCATAGCCATTTCTTTCAACACCTACTGCAGGAGCATAACAACACATCGCATGGCTCTAAATGCTTCTGGTCTAATTAGAAGAGCTTACAAAAATCTGTGTCAAGATTATATGAAAAGATCACTGGAAAGAATAAATAACACAAGTTTAATTTCCAATTCTGGGTCTCTCACAAATGAGAAAGCATCTTTAAAATATGAGTTCCGTTGAGAAGATCATTAAGTAGCTGCGATGATTACACAGGCTTTGAAACTGAATCAGAAGCTTCTGCTACAATTCACAGAAAAGGAGTTTTTAACTCTCTGATGCACTTCCAGTCTAGTAGTTCCAAGAATTTGGATCCTGTCCAAGTGCACCTGAATAGAGCACCTGATTTAGCAAAGAACTTAAGAATGCACTCAACTATAGCATGTTAATTATCCCCCTTTTTAAAAGAGCAGTACTCAATTGAGGGAAGTGTCCTCAAAGTGAAGGATATTCATGCATGCTTTTCTGGATCAGAACTGCACTACATTACAGGATTGCATTTGTGAAATGAACCTTCTTTTAGAGTTGTTTTACATACATGGCTGAAAACACTGAATATGTTAAAGATCTTATATTAAATGATTCAGTAGTGACTAGAGAAAGTAAAAAAACTGGCCTATGAAATCACTCTTGTTGGGAAATCAAACAGCTGTTAAAAATTGAATTGATTAAGGGTTCAGTATATTTCCACACAAAGGTGGTTAAAGACTTAAATATCTGCTTTCTGCATGGGTTGACCACCTGAAAGAAATGCCAACTGCTAGGAAGCTACATTCACAGAATGTGTATTTTTACTTTCAAAAAGGAATATGCTATCAAATATACCAGCAAATGCACTTGATAAATAGGGTTTATTTCTCCATTATTGGTCTCCCCTCTTTGTTCTGTATCTCTTGGGCTGCTCCGTTCAGACTGGTGCATAACATATGCACAGAGAAGAAGGCAGGCTGAGGAAAGGCAAAGACTGCTTTATGGTGACCAGAGTATTCCTCAGGAAGAACCAGGGTTTGGGGCCTAAACTGGAACTGCTGTAAGGGAAGAATCTATCTTGGCTTCATCTTTTTGGTGTGGTAAGAGAAGGGTTTCAACTAACTGCCCTTCAGAGAAGTTCTCTTTTAGTACTCCAGCAATCTGGCAGTAGATGCTATTATTCCTTCTCACACAGTTTCTTCTAGAATATCTGTGTCACACCAGGGGGTTTTTGCACTGTTCCTCCTTGAGGGATGGGCCGCCCTTTGAATAATGTTAGAAGATGATTCCCCATGGTTGTAGTCGCTATAGGTGTACAGTAGCCTATGCTTGTCAGGTTTAGCTTTAAAAACAGGCCGCTAAGCCTTCTTCAAGGAGATGTGGCTGGTAGAAACCTCTGCTTACTTGGAGTCCTTGCGACTTAGCTGAAATTCTGGATGAACCTGGGAATCTGCCCTTCTGCATCTAAGTGGGAGATTCAAACTGAAAAGAAAGCACAAAGCAAATATTTTATACCTGCAGAACTGTAGCCTGAAGTGAGGATTTCACATAGTCCCTTAAAATACCATCCTCACTGCTTCTTGATACAATTTCTTGTTTACATCTCTCTGAGAGGGCAAATTGAACACTTCTTTTTGGCCTCGAGGTTCTGTATATCCTATTCCTGATGAACACTCTGGTTATTGAGTCCAGTGATGTCTGTATAGAAAAAAAACCCCAACTAACTGGACAGTATCATAATGAACCAGGAGTGAAAATTTAACCAGGTTTAAAACAAAGTGGAATCAAAACTACACACAATGGATGTAGCGATGCTGATGAGATATAATCAGCAGTATAAGAATGATGAGTGTTTAACCTTAGTCATCATTGGTCTAGGAAAAGGCTAATAAATGTGGGGGAAAAGAATACTAAGAAAAGAAGGCCTGTGAAATTATGCAATGCCATATAACAAAATGTGTAGAAAATTGTAGTAGAATGTAGGTAGTAAAATGTTAAATCAAAGCTTGTAAATAGCAGCAGCTCTGCAGTGCACAGCAAAAGGAGTAAAGCAAAGAAAGCATAATATGAAAATGCCCGGAGTCAGAATGGACAGAATATATCAGAAAACTGCAAACATGATAGCCTGGTGAATCAGACATACATCTGCAGTAAACAGTCAGGTATACTTCAGAATTTTCCAGTTCTTTTGTATTCCCATAGCTGTTGGCAAGAATCTGAAGGGGGAGAAAGGATAGTGATCTCATTTCCAATTCACTTACCCTATATCTGGTAGTGTTGTTGCCTAGAGCCTAACTACTGAGCCCTTAGAACAAATTGCTGTGCTACTACAGGTTTCCTCTTTTCCAGTTGTTTTTGAGAAGTCAGTGGTGATCTTGCTGAGGTCCTGGCTGCATACAGTTTATTGGAATTGAAAGTTTTGGGCTGGATTCTCCTCCTGCTTGATTTCTGTGCTAGTGTAACTCTGCCAGCTTTAGTACTGCTTCTCCTGAAGAAAAATCTTTTGTCTCTCACCTCAGATTTCCTCTTCCACTGCAATCTTTTGTTGTGTGTTTTTATGCAAATCCAAGAGCATTGAATTTTACATATTTTTTTAAATAAAGTTTTTTTTGTTCCATTCCCATTCTGTTAGTTATTACTTCCAAAATATGATCAGCTACTGAGAATCCATGTTTCACTTATGTGTGTTTCATTACGCATCTGAGAACTCATGAGTTCGAGATCAAAGCAAGTTCTGTGTTCTAGAAGAAAGGATAAAGTTTTGTTAAGTACTTATGATAAAGATGGCCAGTCAGATTATAACCAGCATCTCACTTGGCACTGCTGTAAGTTAGAATATTCTTGGTGCTGAAAGGCACTGAAAAATGTGTGAAATTTTTTCTTGCTTTTGAAACATAAAAGAAAGTTAAAGCAATTACTCCCAGTGTGATTCATAATATCAAATGCCTTTTGGGCCATAAGTTAGAGGAAAAAAAAAATAAAAAAAATCAGTAGTGCTGGGTAAGAAAACTACGTAGTCACTATATGCAATAATAATATTAGACTGAATCCCTCCGCTTCAAAGGGTTTTCTAAAACATAAAACTCCTCTCGCAATCTTCCAAGTCATTCATAAGCAGTTCCTTAGCCATTATCCACTTTGATTAATATTAATACACCAGAAGATTCAGTATGTGGAGCATCACATAAGATGATGTCAGATGTATCTTTGTAATATTGATAGAAGCAGATAATATATTGCTCCTTTGTGAATGGACTAATAGGTTATTGTAGCAAGTTTTTTTTTTTTTTTTTTTTTTTCCTCCCGCCTCTAAAAGCCAAAGTACATCCATTCCTGCTATGGTCTTTTATTTTCTGGTATTGAGTATATTCTAGCTGGATTGAATCCTTCTGACTGTTTGATTTACAACATTACTTTATCAGGTAGCTTCATACTAGTACTAGTATTTATAATTCAACTGGTGATGCAGACAGAGGGACTGAAAAAGCTGTATGTGAATGAAAAGCAAAACCCTTTTCAACTCTTAAACGTCCATAGATGTCAGATAATCAGTAAAGCCCAAATACCAGTATTTGAGTTGGAGTGCAAATGGGGGTGGGGAGGGTTTTTTTTAATTGCAATACACAGAGAAATGGGACTGGAAGATAGCCCTGGGGCAGAGTCAGGTACACTGTTTTGCAAGCACTTATGTCATATAATCATTTCAGGAAAGGAATCACACTGCACCTTAAAATTAGTAGGACTTCTTGTTCCTGTTTGGGTTCTTGTTACTACTTTCCTGTAAGATGTTTTTTCTGCCTCTCTCCCCTTCTGATTTCCATCTTTATATCTGATCATGGCAAATTGATGCTTATTGGTGCCCACACTGTCCTTTAGCGCGTGATTATTTTCCCTAGTTGGCATTTATTCCCTGCTGTGTTTATGGATGGCATTCATATCTCCTCTAAGCCTTTGTTTTGCTTCGTTTAGTCTCCTTTTGGAAGATGAATCTCTCTATTTCTTTGATTATCCTAATCACCTGCTCTAGATTTAAATATTTTTTTTTTTTTTTTTTTTAATATGACTGCCCTGAACTGTATTACAGATGCCTTCTCACCAGTGAGCTATACAGTGGTACTAATACTTCCCTCTTTCTACAAGAAACATTTTATCTTGTAACAACTGAGGACTGTATTTACATTTTCCATTATGGCTCAGAGTCATCCCATGCTCAATGAATGCCCTCAGGCCTTTTTCCTCTTCTGTCATCTCCAACTAATGAGTTCTCAGCTTATAGAAAAAAACTTTCTACTAGTCTCTACGTGCAAGATGATGCCACTTTTGTACTATGGAATTTGATTCCATTTCTACTATTCCTGTTCTCGAACATCTCAGATTCTTCCCACACAATATCCTGATACTCATCTTTTCTGATGACATCCCTCAGCAAATGTCATAGCTCAGTCCTCTGTTTTTAACTAAAGTTATTATATGAAAATATGAAACATGAATGGTTTCCACTGATTCTTAAGGCACAGCAGCAGTCACCTCTCTCTCACCCAAGAACTTCCTTTTTCAGCTCAGACCACTTCATTCCTTGCACTAATCTGTTTAAAAAATACTTTCCGATGTGGCATTTCATCAAATGCACGCCCAGCTGGATGAAGGTCCTGCATTTCTTTTATCTAGAAAACTAGGTATCAAAGAAAAGCATTGCATTAATAGAATCAAAATTTGCACTGAATTTTATCCCATTATCTATTTTAATGATTCTTTCTATTAAGCTGTGTTATAGGAAGCTGGCTGTAAGAATTCAAAGTGGAGCTCCTTTAAAAACTTCTAGAAAGATATTCAAAGGTATTATTATGATTAAAAGCTTTCTGAAACCCCCCCAGTCTATTTATTATTGTCTTATCTAACTACTGTCAAGTCCTGCTCGTTTTAAGTTGCCAACCTAACTGTGCCCTCAATTGCTAACACTGCCATGGGCTCCATTTTTGTTGTTTGCTGCTGCTACCGGCACTATATATAGGCCTAAATGTCTCCTGGCAAGGCAACTCAATCATCCATTTCAAAAGTTCCTCACTAATTTTTGAAATACTAATGGTGTTTTTTCTTCCTTTTAAAAAGCTGATTTCTTTCATCTTATAGTTCATGAAACTTTCCCACCAAATGCAGGTTGCAGGAAGACTGTTATGGCTCTTCAGGATAGAAATAATTGTTTAGGAGATAAGAGGCCCATTCTTTCATTCTTCAAAGTTTAAGCCTTGTTTAGGCTTCCAGATGAAGTATGCTTTATTGTTTTCTACCATTATCACATGGATATTTGTCTGCATCAAAGTGCCACAGACAACTAGAAGGGCATTAGTTGATCATCTAGTTAAAAGAGACTCAATGGTAAACTAGCGGAGTTTTTTTTTCTTTTATTATTTTCTCTCCTGATCAGGTTTGAAATGAAATGTGGAGGTAAAAGAGTAAGTTTGAAATAGCATCTGCCTAGGGTATGCTTGGCTTTATCTAGGGCTCTAAGCACCAGCCTTTCTGAGCTACTAAATTCATTCTTTATTGAGAAAGAACAAATGTTAACACTACCTTTCGTTTCAGTCATGCCATTTCAGCAAATTTACCTCTCTGAATCACTAACTGAACTCAACAGAAGGTTTTTATCTGCTGATAACTTTCCATATGTGAGATTTAAAGTGCTAGATGACATTAGCTCTAGCTCAATGATGTTATTAAATTCTCACCTTAAATCTCACATACAGAAAGCACTTGTCGGGTCACATGAACAAGATGATTGCATTAGTCATACTACAAGAGTGATATACTTATTTCAGTATGTTCACTGTTTCACTAAGTTCACTGTATTCAGGCTGAAGTTTGATCTATGACAGGACACTTCATATCTAACATGATGCAGTTTTCTTAGTTCAGTGTTTTTATTAGTTATGTTCTTGTCATCATAATTTATATCCCCTTTGTTCTAGTGTATGCATTCTTCAAAATCCTTTGCTGTCTTTGTTAAACTGTGATCTGCTAAAGTAAAAAGATACATGCTTAGTTTACTCATTAAAAGAGATTTCTTCCTTTCATAGTTGAGTTTGAAATTAACTTTATTCTTTTAAAGCACAGTTTCAATTCCCTGGCCTCTGAATTACAAAACTAAATGACATGACTGACATTTTGCATGTGTGAATTTATTCAAGGATTGACTTGTGAAAAATTTATGTACACCAGCTAAAACGTTTGTGAATTATGACTGATTAAAATTAAGTGTTTTTATTTATTCATTATTTTTATTTCATTTCCCCCTTTTTCTGGCTTGTCTTAACCCAGTACCATTCAGATGGCTTGGGACAGATACATTTTCATTTGTGTTGATCTCGAAGAAAACCAGTGCCATTGACTAGATTTGGGGATTTAAATGAATTTATCTGCGGATTAAGAAGTCCATATGCCAGTTTTAGTGGGTGTTATGAAATAGGAATCAGCAAGCTATAGAATTCCTAATACACTTATGTACTTTTAGAGCCTAAATCATCTTAGTATCAGAGCTCTTCAGTAACTTAAATGTACCTACAACACCCATGTGAATTACAGGGGTTATCTTTTAGTAGTGATTCTGCTAATGAGATAACTGAAGTGCAGAAAGATTAAATGGTTAGGTCAAAGCCCGTAAGAAATCTGTAGCAGACTTGGAGCTAAAACTGAGTTCTTTGGGTTCCAGACCACGAACACAATGCTATTTCTTCCTCCTTGTGCAATAGCCTTACTGAAAACAGCAGCACACCTTCCAAAATGTTCTATACAGAGGCAGAGGAGCCCCTTAGACTCAGCACAGTGGGGAGACAGATGTCTTTGCTCTCTGTTTTCAGATCTGTAATACGTTCTGATTTTGGCACCTTTGTCTCTCAGCTCTTCTGATAGTTACAGCAGGTTTGTAAGCACAGCTATCTGGGATTTATAGTTGGGGAAAAGGGATGATTAAGTGCTTGGCAAGCATGCACATTGCCATATGAGGAATCTGCGTAAGAGCTGGGAATTGGCTTTCGCTCTCCGGACAGAATCCTGTGCCTCATCTGCTGGAGCCAGCACTATCGCTGGAGGAGACCCAGCCTAGCTCGGTCTTGTCAAGGAAACAGCAACAGCAGCAATGCTCAGCTCCATGGCAGGGATGTAGCAGTTAATTAAGATTTGCCAGTGGCTTAAGACAGTAGCTTTTTGAATAACATGGGGAATCAGCATGTTGCATAAACAGGTCTCAGAGAGCAGTGACAGTCTCGTTTTCCGTACGTTATTTAATCTATCTGCCCCAGCCTTCTGCTAGGGCTGGACTGTATGCCCCACAAGCTTATATTACCACCTTATTTCCGCTGACTCGGAATCAGAGGAACTGTGTGCCCACATGTGTCGCATTTGTGTGGTTACATTCTGTGCCGAACAAAACCAGACGTGTTTATTTTTTTATTTTTTATTTTTTTTAATGCTGTAAGTTCCAAAAAAACACCTAAGGGAAACTTCTGAAAGCCCCAGGACTTCGGAGCATGTGCTGTTCAGGTGCTGCTGCTGCTGCTAGATGTGTGCTTGAGCAAAGACTGTTTTCTCACTCATCCTCTCTTATCATTACTGTCCTTCCTCTTGTTATTTAAATATTTACTCACTGCTCTTCCCCCCTTTTTTCAAATTTCCTTCTGGTATGTTTTGCTAGACCTTCAAATGTAATAATCCTATAAAACCATTTGGACACACATTGTGGCCTTATTGGGATTTTTTTTCCATTCACCTCATTGGTCTGGAAATAGGTGTTTTTGTCATAGATCTTCCCTCTGTCTCTTATGTCAGCTACTGCCACCCACACTGGCTGCAGGCCCACTTAAAATTTTGTGCTTCACCACTCTTTCATCTACCTTTGTATGCCTCTTTTTTTTCTCTTTTCTGTGCAATTCTGATGTTTTTATATAAATTTTAATTCCATTCTTGTTTTTAACTACTCCCTACCTCCTTTCATGCAGACTTGCCTCTCCGCTTCTTCCTTCTCTGGGTCCTAATCTCTGTTCTGGTCCTTTGGCTCTTTTTGGGGGCTATCTTTCCGCGCCAAGCCCTACCCCGTGTTTCCACAGAGCCGCAGAGAGCGGCGCCTCAGAGAACTCTCCAGAAGGACCACGAAATGGCGGCTGGTTGCGCGAGCAGCCTTTCCTCGCCTTGCGGCTGCCCTGCTGGCCTGGGAAGCTTAGAAGCAGCTATTGGCTCTGAGTTTCAGTCGCAGGTGTGAGGTTTTCTCCCTGTCCTACCAGTCTGCTTTTCCTCCCTCTCCAGACAGCCCCAGCTCTGTTTTCTGCTTCACCCGTCTGCCAGACCAGGCACGCAGTGGCTGCATTTTTGACGCGTTTCCACCACTGCTGTTGCACACAGCTGGAATCGGCCCTGGCCTTTTTTTGGTCTCTTTCCCTGTCATGGCTGGTCAGGGGTCTTCTCTAGGGTCTCAAGCTGCTGCCTCCCTCTTTTGCAGCATCATGTGCAGGGATCTGGCCACCGGGGTCCCGGGGGGCACTGGGATGAGGGCATAGGGCAGTGCCCAGCTCCTCCTGCCGCCCCCCATGGAGGCAGGTCCCTGCCTCCTCCCTCCCGCAGGAGCTGCTGACATTAAACGCACCAAAACACCTGCACGAGTGGCCACGGCTGCCTCTGGTGTGGCGGCAGAGGGGCGCGGGGTCCTGGCAGGCTCCTGCTGGGGATGGCTGCCACTGCTAGTCTCTCTGTGCGGTTAGGTGGCATGGCGTGGGCACCCAGAGGGGTTGCGTGGGGTGATGGAGGACGTGGCTTGAGGTAGGACTCGTCCCTTTTCCCCCCTGTCCGAGTTTGCTTGCGTAAACTTTGCCTTTTCAGGCTCTCGGTCCTTCCTGGATGTCGACAGCAGCGTTCTCCAAAGCTGTTTCAGCTTAATGTACTGGCATTTGTTTACAACTCCATATTGACCAAGTTTTATTTTATCCTTTCCTGTGTAAAATATGGTGTTCAGGAAAGCAAGGGAACTAATAGCAGACTAGAGCTAAGCCTAGTAAAAGCAGGTGTTACGCAATTTGTCACTGCACGACTCTGCTAATGCATCTTTAGTCCAGGACTGTGGTACCCCTGCCATGTTTTAAAAGTACAGAAAGATAACTGTACACTGTACCCTGGAGTGTCTTAGTCTATAAATGTAATTCAGAAATATGGGAAACAGTGTTCTGAATCTGATGGCCTTTTTCGACACAATTACAGAAACAGCGTGAGTTTTGGAACATTTGCAGCAAGGGCATATAGAATAAACAGGAAGTTGGATGCATGGACTGTTAATTCACACCTAGATAAGCTTCTGACTACGATTTTTTTTTTTTTTTCCTAATACTATGCTTGTATGATAGCAGTTTTCCTGAGAAGAACCTATTGGATGCCAATACTCATCAGCAGAGTCACATTTAATGACAAGGATACCTCACGCTTTTGAAGGGGCCTCTGAAGACTTCAATGATATGAATCTGAAAGATGTTGAATATTGAAATGTTTTCATTTGGCTGCAGATGAAGACACTTTAATCTGGAAAAATTGCATGGTTTTTGAAATGAAATGAAAGAGGGGACAGATGAGAAAAGAGCAGTTCTGCTCAAGAGGGAGATAGAAAAGGCATTCAGTCAACTAGTGCCACTAGAGCCTCTTTCTTTTTTCCTTTCAGGATCACTTCCTGAAAGGTGCCAGAAACCTCTTTTGAGCCATTCTGTGTCCTCAAACCCTTATTGATAGGAATGGGAACTGAAGAATTTCAGAACTATGTAGCAGATGCCTAACTCTGTGGCCCTCAGATAGGAAAATGTATGCCTGTGCTGCAACCTCTAGATATTCAAAGATGTTCAAGACAAACTAGGCAAGTTTGGCTGACTACTAAGAATTTTTCAAAATGCTAAAATATGACAAATCATTCCTCAAGCCACCCCTTGAGACCTCACTGAATAATCAGAGCCTGCAATGTAGCCTGGAAATCAACAATACCTGGCTCTGTGTATCAGGGAATAGTTAAAAAGCTAGATAGAGAGGGGATGGGCAAAACAAGCATCAGCAGACAGAGCCTTATGCTGGGAGCACACAATCTCCATCTTTTCATGTGTGTAAAATCAGAGGGAGCTTTTTTACTGATTTCACTCAACAACAGGTAGGTAGCTGATGGTGCGTGTAAGAAGTTGATCATATCTGAGATATTTGGCTTTATCTGTCTTGTGGATATAGAAGCAGTTTCTGTGAATGGTAGATGGAGAAAGCTTGTTTTTTCTAACATGTTTCTTTTTGATCTTACCTATTGGAAATATAAGACATCTAAGCAATTTTCTTGGCAATGAGTTATGATACCATCTCAGGAGAAGGTTTTGGGATAGGCAGACACTGCAAAAATTGCCAACTGTTGCAAGAGTCCTTTGATCTACGTGTATGTGCAAATACATGTTCATACTGCTGGATGGCAGCTCTTTGTAACAGCATCAGCAAAGAAATGCATTACTCATGCTCATTATATATTTACAAGATGTAAAATAGCCATTCATTTTAGTATTGATAATGTGAGAATTTTTCAGTCCCGCCCATTTTGTATTCAGCAAATAATGTGAGAAATAAGATAATTTTTTTTCCACTCTGAAGGAGTAAAGTCCTCAGGACAGGTTACCCTTTAAGTATTTATCAGTAACAGATGCTGGAACTGATGTTACTTAGCTTTAATGCTCTTTTTCCAAAGGTACAGTTGCATAACTACCAGCAGCAAGTATACTTGACGAGGCCCTTTCTGCAAAGAGTGGAGATTGTGTCCTCGTGGTGAATCTTACCATCAGCCCCAAAGGATGCTCTACAGTTAGCTGTAAGGACTGTTGGTACCAAGCACAGCAGTTTGTCTCCCTTCTCAGGTGTTTCTTCTGATGCACTTCAGTGTTGTAAAACCTTAAGAGTATTGATTCCTGAGGACAATGAGGTTTCTCTTTAATAACGTAGCTACAAACGTGCACTAGGTAAACATAAGCACGACATGTCTCCCATAATGAACAAAAGCCTAACAGCTACGTTCCATTTCGGAAACGCTGAACTCAGAGGGGCCATGTCTGCCTTGAATTTTGGAAAGGTTTTGGCCTAGGTGTGGATAATGTTTTAAAGGGATTTCTCCAAGAGAAGCTGAACCTGCTGACGTTGATGCTTCCTCAGCTACTGGAGCTGTTCTATGCTGTACAGGGTAATACAGGCAGAGCGGTACACGGCAGGCCAGTTTACAAGCTTTTACTAGCATTTTTCTGGCTGTGGCTCTTTCTAGACACAGTGGCTGCCTTTAGCCTGTGCTAGCAATACAAATAGAAAATAGTCAGGACATGGCTGTTGCTAGAGTTAAGCCTGTTCTCAGGCTTGCTTGTAACTGTGAAAATGATGCTCCTAACTCCTAGAAGTTCCTCTGCATGTTTCTGGTTTGATCAATTCTTTAGGTTTCCTTAAAGACTATTTGCTTTCTTTTGCTACACTAGGTAATCCCAGTGTTCAGCAATGAGGTCTGCTGTTCCCAGCCATTCTTAATTAATATATTTTAATCTGTCAATAATTAATGTGGAAATCAGGAAGAATAATGTTGTTGAGGCTACAGCCTAAGATCTGCTGCCTGGCAACAGTGGATGTACATATCCATTATACCAGGAAATTAGAAACTGGAGCAAGTACTGATCTGTCTGACATTTTGTAAGATGATATAAATGGCCCCACTCAACAAACACTAGATTTATGTGAGGATATGAATGATACGTGTCTGGGGACAAGATATAATCTCTCTTATGAGGGTGCAGTTAATGCCAGACATCAATTAAGTATAGTTCATTAAAGCCTCTGGGTAATCTTATTTTTGGACTAGATCAGAGAAGCTCCCTACAAGGACTGTCAGAGGGATTATCTTGGTAATAATCTCCACTTTTGCAAAAAACATCTCTGATAGGATGGGCTAAGTGAAGTGGTATCTAGACCATAACAAAAATAACCTTTTCAGCTGGAGAGACTGTGTAGTGAAGAGTAATAGTGCCTTATTGTGTTTGAAGTAGTTGCATCAGATAGGAATATTGAAATATGCCAGTCGTGATAGTAGTGCTGATATGATAATGGCTGGTTTATGCATTGACTCCCCATCCTCAGTGGGGTAGCTTTGCCTTTGCCCTGTTCACAGAATGTGGCTGTATCTAAAACATTTCAGGTGTACAAATGGGGTGACTGGAGCCAGGACAGATTATAGTCATATTAGAGATAAGGAGGCGACATTTTCTTGCTTCTTCCTGTTCTGGCTAAAATATTCCTTCATGTATTAGAGTGATACAGTGCTTTAATGGAATTAGTTTGAATGTTGTTTTCTTGAATTTGACTGGTTGTCTCCACCTTTTGAATCCAAACTGTAATGCACTGATTGCTACTAGGAAATAAAAATAAGTGTTAAATAAGGTTAAGTATTAATGGTTATTGAAGTGCCATATCTTGTTCCCAGTTAGTGATGTGGTGGACAGGCAGAGAGACAGGAGAAACAGATGTCTTCAACACACCTGGAAGAAACAAGATAAAGCTTGGTATGGAGCCTGAGTTTGCAGGGTAGTCTCTGGAAACACCTCACTTCCCTATATTCAGCTATCAAAACAGGCTTCCCCCTTGCATTTTTACATTAAAACAGGTTCCTGCTGAAAGCTGCACCTTCTTTTCCTTTTTCCTTTTTCCTTTTTCCTTTTTCCTTTTTCCTTTTTCCTTTTTCCTTTTTCCTTTTTCCTTTTTCCTTTTTCCTTTTTCCTTTTTCCTTTTTCTTTTTTCTTTTTTCTTTTTTCTTTTTTCTTTTTTCTTTTTTCTTTTTTCTTTTTTCTTTTTTCTTTTTTCTTTTTTCTTTTTTCTTTTTCTCTTTTTCTTTTTCTTTTTCTTTTTCTTTTTCTTTTTCTTTTTCTTTTTTCTTTTTTCTTTTTCTTTTTCCTGAAGCACACAGGCTTGTTGAAGCACTGGTTTGGGGATGCAGGAGGCAGAGAGAAGCTTGAGCATCACTGGAGGTAGAGGGGGCCGAATGCACCAGGAAGGCTGCTGAGGAATCCTGAGAGAGGGAAAGGACCAGGCTGTCTGCTTGTTATAGAGCTGGGTTAGCTGGTTTCATCGTTTCACCACAGAGAAGGCTAAAAAGGAGAGAACAGCCAAACACTGCTCACAAGAGTGTTATGATTTTAAGTCTCTAGATGTTAACTTGAACAGTATGCTGACTTTGACCTAATACCTGGCTGAAACCACACCTTCTTAAGTGGGACAGTTTTTCCAAACCTTTTACTTCTTTTTTTGAACTAGAAGCTTTACTAGCACCTAGCATACCACCAGTAGCATTTTAACTTGCAGACCCTGCCTGCAAGGGAGAAAAAGGGGCTTTGCTGTTATGGGATCTCCCTATAGGGCTAACTTATGGCTTCCTTCTCCACAGATTCACCCACAGCACTGGGAACATGCTTACTAAAAGCTGACATGCCTGCAAATCTTGGTGAAGCCCTGCGGAGGAGCAATGCTGCAAGCCACTTCTAATTAAACACTATGGTACTGCTACCTTCCTCTCTTTACTTGCCTCCTCCTTCCCTTTCCCTTCTCCTCACAGTATGGAGCCTCAGCCTTGCCTGCTGTGTGGGTATAACAGCTACAGCTTTCCAGAGCTCAGCATAGCCTAATGTATGTCAGATTTCTGGTAGTGTATTTCAGCTAATCCCTGTTCATATCTAGGGTTTTCTGTTTCAGAGGCCCTCAGAGCAGGAAGTCATGCCAAATACCGTATAATGACAGAAAACTGGCAATGTTGATTTACTGAAGGGATTATTTCCCACGGGCTGTTCATACCATCATGCATGGTGTTTGAGTTTTCTGCTTCCCACCGCTTTCCCCAAAGCCTTTTGGGATCCTCAGATATCTTTTTCTAGTAATTATTCAGCTTTGTGGATTTGGTTTTTTTTCCCCCTACCTGTTTTAATTGGACAAACAATAGTGCTTCACACCCAAAGGCAAGAGATAATCTATGGAAGTTTTTGGACTTGAGGGAGATATTCAGAATGGCATAAAAGCAAATCTGGTGTATACAACATCAGTCAAAGCAGAGTCGTTTCCAAAAAACCTAGCTCTGAACACCCTATTAGCAAGCTTCTGCACTCTACTTAAAGAGCTGGCAGTAATACAGCTGGCTTTAGAAGTATAAAATTGTATTGTATTACCTGCCTTGTTGCACTATAACTAGCATGGTTCTTTGTCGGGCCATGCAGTGCCTCAGTTCACAGCAGCTGTCAGCTCCTATGGTAGAGAAGATAAGAGAGGAACATATTTCATGGTGCCAGACTCTGGAAAGTGCCCAGCTTGTTCTCATTTTCAGGGTAGCTCTGTCTCAGATTTCTGCTGTGGGGCTTTGAAGTAACAGTACTGAAAAACAAACAGTTTGTGGGGCAGCATAACCCTTTCAGAGCATGAGGAAACTTGCAGCTTCCTGAAGCTGAAAGATTTTAATATGTTTTTTCCTGTCAGCTTTTTTGCTGGTCATACCTGATGTTGTCTTTCAGGTTTATTTGCTGCTGATTCTGTATAAGAACTTGATGTTTTCCTTCCAAAGTGCTGTCCTTCACAGTAGAGGAGAGCTGAACAGTAGTAAGTAAAGCAGGGTTTGCTGAGCTCTGTTGATACAGATGGACCCTGTAACTCTTCATGACTTCTTGGCTCCCAGACTTAGCTCATCCACTGCTGGTACTTGTCAACACCTAAGATCTCACTGAAACCTGTGTTCTTTATCCCTTATATATACAATTAAATTAAGTCAGCATGATTCCTTAGGGAATACATGGACCAGAAGGGGGTAAATAAGAGAGGAAAGAGTAGATGGTGAACTAGTTATCTTTTCCATTTATACTTTTAACGAGGTGAATTAAGAAAGGCAGCTTTTGCTGAAACATCTTTGCTGTGAGGCTCGGAGAGACTTCTAAGGCTGGCATTCTGATTAAGCAGTGTGCTATTGAAGGGCAGCTAATTAGCAAATCCACAGCTTTATGTCTGTTATGGTAGGTTCAATCACATATTGTAAAACTATAGGAGATGTGAGCGTCTCTCAGTCTATTTTTCAAAATGATCCCTTTTCTTCAGGCTGGCTAAATATGTCATTTCAAGGCTTGTTCCAGTTCACATCAATATCCCAGATTCTCACAGAATGTATATATTAATTTGCTGGTCCAGCACAATTTGTGCAAATGTTTCTTCTCTTACCATCTAGTGTGCATATATTGCTTTTTTCTCCTGCTTGTGTTAGCTGGACATCTATTAATGCTCCATAACCAAAGGCAAGAAATCATCTTTTGAAGTCTTGGCATTGGAGTTGGGTGCTCTGAATGATTATAAAAGCCTCGTGGTGCTGTTTCAATGATCAGAAAAATTCCAGATTGTTTTTCAATTTATATATTTGAACCAATCTAAAAATATTGTAACTAAAAAACATAAAATAAATGTGCACATGGATATGATATTTTCATTGAAAGATTCCCCCCAAACTCTTTATATGTCTATCAAAACACTATGCAGTTATGCTGAACCTGGTGACTTCATCTCTGTATGCTGCCTTTCCATGGTTCTCACTTTATTATTTTTTCCTCATGTGCGATCTTAAGAGGATCACTATTCATCTGCCTTTGTAAATATGTAACATCAGAATCCAGATGACTACTACTTGGCAGATGGTCTGTATTACTCTGGGGCGTTCATACCTTTCTCTTCTCATGTACTCCCATTGTATACCTTGGGGTTCTTGACAATGCCTGGGGGTAAGAAGTAGGAGAATACAACAGCAAAACCCTTTGCTCTTGTATGGAGCTTTGCACAAAGTAGAAAATGCTTTGTAAGAAGGACCCATGTCCCCTTTCCCTCTTTTATAGTTAGTGCCATTGAGATATGGCAAAATGATTCCACCTTGATCACCCAGCAAGCAAACAGCAGAGCCAGGAATAAGACATACGTACCTGAAGCTCCAATTTAATCTGCTTCCCACTGGATGACACTGCCTTTGAGGTCTTGTAATCTGAAAAATGTTATTTTTTCTCTTACTCTGTACGTAACAGACATAGAGATCTATAAGATCTGTAAAAGCAACCTTACTGAGGTCTATGAGGAAGCAGAGAGATGCAGGGAAAGGCTTGCTTGGGTCTTATTTTCTTCCTGTGGTGGTAAAAATAAATAAGATCATAAATCTCCCTTTTCAAAATAGAGTTAATATACGGAAATGCAAGAGGATATTGTCTTAAGTGAAGAAAGAAAGATACATGAACTAAGAATGGGCAATGGATTACATGGGGGTGCTAAGTCTTCTGCTCATAGCATTGTAATTCTGAGGATCAAGAAATTCTCGTCCTAGATACGTGTGCTGATTCACTGAGAAAACGTGCAGTGTTAAATCACTGTGTCATACTTCTTACACACGCTGGGGTAGGACTGGAGGTTGCAAACTGGGTTGTCAAAACAGCACACGTGGGATTTCACAACTGTGAAATCTGGCTGTTTTAAACACCCATTCAAAATCTAACTTCACTTAAAAAAACTAGGAGGTGGGACGATGTGTCAGTGGAAGGATCACTCTGTTGTTTGCTGTGTTTATCAGTTCTATTTCCCTAATCATCTACTTCAAGCACTTGTCTGAGACTGGACTCCGGATCAGGCGGACCTTTAGGGTGACCCCACAGAGCCATCCACATGCTTTATTTGGTATTTTAAAAACTCTAAGAAACAAACTAAGCATTCACAGCACTACAGCCTGTAACAGCAAGACTGCTCTGTTTAGCATTTTCACTGCAGAATACTTCAGCATTACTGTAAAAGTAATAGCAGATTATGCTCACAATGTACAGTAGACAATTTCCTTTGATACCTTTTAGGGTACAGTCAAGTAGAAGGATTTTTCACTAATATCACTACCCACATAACTCTCAAGATTCTCGGTGTCATTTTGTTCTCAAGAGGAAAAAGGATGATTGAAGAGAATGACAGTCATGATATCTTCAACTATATATATATATATATATATATATATATATAGTTTTAAGAATCCTTGGATATTGAGATTTAAATGACGATTAATAGCAGAACCTACAGTCAGAAACCTGCCTAACTGCAGTCTCTTTTTCTCTTTTAGAATAGTTAAGACCTGGCACAAAAGAGGAGTTTGTTGAACTTGGACCTCAAATTTCAGTAGCATTCAGTAACATGAATAATATTAGGTCACACATACACATGGGCTAAACTCTTGGTCACTTGCAACAAATCTTCTTAAGGGGCTACATGTGTATAATGCAGAGTGTGACTGAAGGCTATTTATCTGTGATGGCAGAATAATTAGGCTGGGTAGAACAGGTCCAACGCAAGGCATTTGACTTTTGAGGTATTGAGCAGAATATTGCCCACATCAGCAAAGATAGCTGTTTAATGTGCTTTAAAACTGAATCACTAATCTCACTGAATTTTCAAAATCTTCGTTTTCCCAAAGCCAACACTGCAAAAAGCACCTCCAATCCTCTGTGTTGTTAGTATTGCTAACAAAGATCTTAAGGATTTAATGGACATCAAGACTGTTCTCTTCAAGATGCGCCTGGGGCATGTCACGGAGATAGATGTGATTGTTGATATTATCTCCTGTCCAAACCCTGAACTGGCAGCTTACATGGTGTTGGGTGCCTACAGCAACTTGTGTAAAAGATGCTGTATTTGACATTTTTGTGACCTTTGCTGTCTGTTTCATAATAGCTCATTGGAATTTTGTTGCTGGTCTTGCCGACTCAAGTAAAAATTGTATTTATTTTTTAAATTATAAATTATATTGCTAAGTTATACTTACAGGTCTTGTTCCTCATTGCAAGCAAATGCATATTAACAGTGGGAATATCATATGTGTGGCAAATGATGTCACAGTTCAGATCTTCACATGCAGTACAGAACAACTATTTGTGGTGAGATGCATGAACAGTTATTACCTCTTTGTTTTCTTTTCCATTATCCTTTTGAATTAAAACCTCCTTGCAAAGCCATTATCCTTGCTTTAAACAGCTATCTACATTGAATGTCTGTCTCTGCCTCTTCTAGTTTCTCTTTCTTTGTTTAGTTTATGAGTGATAATTTTCTGTGATTTCTAAGCTCCAATTTCCTTATTGTTTCATATTTGTACAATGTCTTGTTCATAAATTCAATATGTGCACATTCCATTTTGTTTCTCAAGTGCGTGTAGGCCAAAAAGTAGCAGGAGCCTTCTCTAAAAGCTATATTTACAGCTCTAGTGGCAAGCACTCTCCTCCTACGCTGAAAAGCTGTGAAAAACTGTCAAGATGTGAGTGTGCATAACAATGCTTCTGATGGCTGGAGCTGATTTATTTTTTAACCATGGCTTCATTTTGACAGCTAGACCAAATACAATGGGAAAAAAGCCCTTCTGATAAAAACCAGGAAAACACAGGCTTCAAAACTACCTAAAACTGCAGCATCTCACAGTACTTACTCCTGTTCTGCAGTGCTACATAGAGTGCATGTAGGTACCCAGGACCAGCTGTGCCTAGTGCCTGGGTCTTGCATTTCTAGTTTAGTAAAGTTCAGATATGTTTCCCTTACATGCGACAGTACCAGGTGACTTCCAAAATGCTTCAGAGTATCGACAGAACTCACTTTAGATGAAAGTAAAAAAGCACCTCAAAACTGTGATGTGCCACCAGAAGGAAAGATGAGGGCCACCAGAAGGAAAGATGAGGGGCAGAGGGCATCAGGAGTGTTATAGGTCCTTGCAATAGCGTTAGGTGCATTCAGTAAAAAATATCTGATGAGCTAAGACAGTGGACAACATCTCATAATATGGAGGAAAGCCAGTAACTTCTCTTCTCCACCCATGTTGGTTCCCTGCCAATAGGACCTTGGAGGAAAACATCCCTTCCTATCCTGTTAATTTAGTAACTGGTTTCATCCTAAACATCTGAGCAAGATACATCAGCCAAACACCTCTGACAATTTAAAAATAGTAAGGGGACTAGCACATCCTACTTCTAACTCTGGCGTGTCTTCAGTGCTCTTGAGTCATTGAACAATCAACACATGAGATAGTTGTGGACTTTTAGGACTATGTCATTTTCAGTATGTCGAGGAATCCTCCTGTTTAGTCATGCAGTCCTATCATGATGGTCATTAAGCTCCGCCTTACAAACACTGTAGGTTCCTTGTCCAAAACTGGATCTTGATTCTGATCCTGCCCTGCCTTAGCAACAGCAGAGAAAGATGGAGAAATAAATGTGGTTTTTTTCATGCCACTTTCCCTAACTCTCTTTCATCACAGGCCAAATTCTGATATCTCTGCTCATACTGAATACTATTTTACCCTGGGCTCATTCAAATATGGAGCCAATGGAACAGTTGGCTGTGATTTCAGCATATTTGGACTCAGGGTCTAAATGAATTATCCTGCTAAAGCCAGTGAGATTTCTTGTGAAATAAGGCATCACTAAATCAGAATAAAGGCATTGGAATGTGGCTCTGTGTCATCTGGATAAAGCACAAAAATCATTCAACCCCAAATATGTAACAGTTGATGCAATGTAGTGTTTATATTTTCTGTAGTGTTTTCTGTACTCAGGATGGAGAAATCTATGTCCTTATGCTTAGGAGAAATGTGAAGATTTACTCGAGGATTATGTTTTTCCCCTTGTTTATACAAGAACTTAAACTGAATATCTAGTGGAAATTTAAAAACTCTGATAGTGGAAATAGAAAAAATAGAACATTTAGCTACAATCCTGATTTGGCTTCTCCATGTCGTGGTCTTAAACCTGTATAGATATTAAGGCTGAATCCTTTAAATACACTGTTGACCTCAAAAGTAGTTAGTATGAAATGGAGATAGGAATATATATCTAATACTGCGCCTCTGTCTGCTAGCTGCAGGTGTGATGCCTGTTTGTTTCCTGCAGAGTTCTGTGATAACCTTTTCTTCCTTGTGACTTCTCTCCTAGACAACCTTCAGGTGGCTTTTTTTTGGCCTACAGAACTCATGTTTGTTATTATGAAGACTTTTGGGCATTTTTAATCTGATGTTCTGCTTTGATTTTGCAAAGTTCTCACTATCCAAATCAAACTTCTTGCCCTTACTAGAAGAGATAGCTTTCATTGGCAAAAAGAGCTTTCCAGCTGGTATCTGCTTGATATGATTGTACTTTCAGGTAAGGGACTAAGCACTATTAAGCCTTTTCTCTGGCTTGTGAAATATCTCTGTCACTGGCCTGTCAAAGATTGCTTTCTTAGGTGCGCTTGTTGTGCGCCTATAATCAGTCTCTTCTCCTCATGCTGTTATCCACCCTTCTTCTCCTCTTGGAATTTCCATTCTCTGGAATTGGTGTGCAGCAGAGGAAAGAGGAAAAAATGTAGAAAAGCTCCAAGAAGATAACACAGCATCAAGAAATGGTAGCTACTACCATCGTCCTTCCCTGCTGGACAAATGATGGACAGGAGTGGAGGTCCATGGGACGGTGAGGGAGAGAAGAGTTGGATTCAGGAGATGCTTGGGAATTTGGGAGATGGAAAATAATGGGTGAGCAACATAGGGAGTGGGAAGGGAGTAGAGCTGCAGTAAGAAAGAGGAAGACCTGGAAGGGCTAGAAGAGATGAAGGGGCACAAGGGGAAAAGGCTCAAAAGTTTAGACGGAGAAAAAGGAGATAAGAAAGAGGGATGGAGGTTATTTAGAGACAGATTTTCACTGTTTCCTACTCAGTGTAAGAGAATACTGGTTCTGACAAAGCTTGTGCTGGAGAGAGGAAGGGGGAAAGGGGCACAAGATGGGAGTAGGAGGAGGGAATAGGTTTTCTACTATCAGTCAACTTCAGTAGGCCTGACAAAATACTTTTGCTTATCCAGACAGCATGCACAATTTGTATAGACAAGTGTCGTCGTTTATTTTCCGTAGATAGGTTTGCTGTGGTAGGTAGGAATATCTGCTTAAAAATCTGTTATGGGGCAATTGGCTCAACATACCTCATCATACCATGTCCCTCATCCTGTGAGTGTGTTACATCTTCAGCAAGAGCACCTTGTTTTTCCAGACCTTAACTGATAAACCAGGCAGTTTTAGAACTGATTTAACAATTGCAAAAGAATGTCACATGAGATAGGCATTTTCATGAGCCTGGCACAGTTCTCTAAGCATTTTATGCGGTCTGTTGTAGGATCTGTCTGTTGCTGTGAGAAAAGGCTCAGATGTCAGAAAAATGCAGGGCACAGACAGTTGGGTACTGACGCATCAGACTGATGAATAGACGAGAAAGCACACAAAAATGCTTTTGATATTATTGGAGAAAAGACTCACTAAATCACTCAACGTAAAGAAAATAATGATTCATAGGTACCTTATATTTGCTATAGTGAGAGTGGCTTAAGGTTATCTTAGGGTATGCAGAAATAGATTGTTTGTGCTTGTGTGAAAGGTACAAAAATGTTTTCACAGTCATTTAAGGATCAACCTTTCTGTAGAATTTTTCTTCTGAATCTCGTAAGTGGTTAGTTAGTGTCCTGGAGCACAAACTCTTCTATTTTGTGTAAACATTGCTTAACTTAGCTAATGAAAGAGGAGATGAATACCTTGGTGTCCTTTTAACTGGCAAAAGACTGCATGATCATTTCCCCTCATTTCTGGTGGTTATTCTCACATAAATATGAAAGTCACTCTCACTTTGTATACAATGATCAGTAGTGTATGGTCGTATTAATCGTGTTCTCTAGTCCATTATTAGCAAACAGCACTGAACGTAGAATGCCTGTGTGACCAACAACAGTTCACTCTGGTTGATCTTCTGTGTGTTACTTTTAAAAACAAAGAGCCCTCAGTCAAGAAATGAACAAAACGACTACAGTGATACCTGCTTTTCTCCTCATTTTATGGATATTAGGAGGCAATTTTGTTCTTTCTTCCACATACAATCTTCACTTTGCTTCACAGCTTGAAATGCTGATGTTTCAATATGGGAAATACTGATTTGCTGAGCCTGACACAGGATTTTCTGAAACGTGTTTTGGGATATGGACATTGCATCATCCATCAGGGAAATCAAGCTAAACTCTGGACTCAAATCTGTCTTAGCTCACCAATGAAAAAGATCAGCAGACCTAAGTTCCCAAGAGCAGACATTTATTTGCCTTATGGAACTGCTGAGCAGTTGATAGACCTGAGAAATTGGTATGCCATAGGGAGGAAGGGACCAATATATTTCCTAGCTGAGAGCTTTGTTGTAAGTATGGAGCATACTTTATAAAATCTTATGCATTTTAGGGTAATATATACCACCTTCAGCAGTGTTTTTACGAATGAAGGAGAATGATAATAACTCTAAAGCCTTCTGTAGCTTGTCAGGGATCAGTTAGCAGAATCTGGAGATGATTGAAAGGATTTACCAGATGGACCTCTTTCCTTTACTCCACAGCTTCTGTGGCCACTGTAATTGAATGCTTACACCCCAAGTATAGGATGCAAAATTTCAGAGCAGTACCTCTTTTAGAAAGAACACATTTCTAATCACTGCCTCACCTGCTTCAGAAAGGCTGTGGAGATGCTGGCAAGCCAGTCCCAGCGGAGTCTGGCATGCTGTTGGAAGGCAGCTGAAAGAGGACCTTGTGGTAACAAGGCAGAGATCAGTGTTCCCTGAGCTGTCTCTGAAACGGCCTGTTCTGAAGTACTGCTCACCAGCCAGCCTGTCCTGACAGCAGTCAGGACCATAGCATAGCGTAGTCACCATAGCATGGTGATTATTTTCTACTAAATCTGAGGGAGTTTGATAGAGACCTGCCCCAGCTCATCCTGAACTCCAACAGGGTAAATTTTATAGAACTCATTTCTGGCATAACACCTGTGTTATGGCATATAGCGACAACTGTCTTGATTTTTCAGCTCCTCTTGGTAATCTGTGCAAACAAAAAATTAGAGCCAACCTGCGAAACTCTTGGACCTCCAGTGTTTAATATTAGATGACCTTGCTTAATACTTGCTGATCTTGAGTATGCAAATAACAATGTTCAGTGACCTCCAGCTAAGAAAGTATCTTTTTGTCTTGGACAATGACCTGGTCACTGTTGTTTCTAATGTTCTAATTTGATTGTTTACTTTCTTTAGTGCTAAACAGAACATTCCTAGTTTATTGCAGCAAGACATCTCTTCAGCAAAATTTGCCAAAGGGAACAACTTACACAGGTGTTCTGACATGATGTTCCAGTCACTACTTTAACTCTTCTGGTGTTCTTATGCTGAAGCTTTCAGAACAACAATTTCCCGCAGTGACCTAATTCTTTCTCATCCTCTGAAAAGTGCTAATCACTGAGAACAAGAAGTTGAACATGAGGGAATGTGAGAAAGAACACTGAAATACTCTTCCTATAAAAATCAGAAAGAGCAGCATCCTAAACACCTTTCATTAAGATCGTAAGACCTATCCTCTTCAATTAAATTTTTCTTAAAGAATTGGAAGAAAAAAATCAAACAAAAGAATGTGAAACTGTGGTATCGAGCAGTTAGAACACTGTCTGAGGCTGGGGACATAGGCTGTCCCTTCTTGCTTTCCAGTTTTTTTATAAGAGGTAAACAATGTGTCCAAGCAAAATAGAATTTGGTTTTAAGGGAAGGCAGGAGCTCAAGGAGAGCTGGCTAGTGCTGATGCAATACAACAAGCAAAGACACTTAAACCACTCTTGAAGAATAGATTTGAAAAGTCCTTTCAGGATATGTACGCTCTGGTAACCAGAGAGCTGGTGTACCTATCCCCCACCTTCAATGGGTGTAATGCCGTCAGGACCCCAACATCCGCAGGGTAAACTACATGTTCCCAGTCCATGTAGTCCAAGCTCATAGATGCCAGTTTGCAATGTGCTTAGTATCTCTTTGCCAGTCACTGCTGGTCAGCATACAGCTACACAAATGTATTTATTTTCTATCCTCACCTCTTCACATCTGCCTGTTAGTTTCTGGTGGATTGGGAGGGGAGAATTTAGCCTCTGGAACATCACACCATATGGCATATCACAACCGACGTGGGGCCTTTGCAGTGCTTCTTAAAAATCTTCAGAATAGGTTTCTCACAGGAGGATCAAGAATGGGGTTCCACCAGTGAGGCGGCAATAATATCTCTTCTTTGGTCTGTCTTTATCATATCTCATGTAGCAAAGAGCTGATGAGCAAAGAGCTCCCTTCCTGGATGCTTTACCCTCTGCTAGCGTCTCTCCTGTTTTCAGTTCTTAATGTGCCAAAGAGAACAGCTCACTTCTGACAGTGAAATCACATTTACAGGGATTCTCCAAAGAAAACATTTGTCCTTATCTAGTTCCTGAAGACACCAGCTGCACAAAAATGTGCCAGCCGCTATATCAGGTTTTTCACTTGTCCTGTCTTACTGTGTGGATGGATTCTCTCTGCTTCCTCCCACCCTTTTCTTCCTGCCCCTGGCATTGCACATAGACAAAAAGGTCAGAAAGATGTACAGTTTTCACTGCTTCTTCAGGCGCCAGAGGAAAGCTAAGGGACAACGGAGCAAATTATGAAAGTAGATTTTCTGTCACACACAGAACAGACTTTTTGGAAATATCTAGCTGAAACCATACATGCCAACAAGCTTAAATCCGAAAGACATAACATTTTGGCAAAGGAATGGAATCAGATTATGCAAGGAAAGTGTTCATGGCTTAAGCTTAACTAAGGGTCTGGTAAAAGGAGAGTTAGTATAGGTTCCTCTTCCGCAGATCACAGCCAGCTATACCAGAAAAGAGAAAGCATTGCGTGGTTGGAGCACCTGTTGCAGATATCAAAGAAAGCGGCACAGATTCCCCTCCTGCACAGATGTAAAGCAGCATTAATGCTACCTTGGAGTGACAAATAACATGAGAGGATATTCAGACCTAGAAGCAAAGTGTAGTCTCTACCGAGAGATGGAGTTATTTACGTAGACTAGCCAAAAGAGGGCCATAATTGAATTGAAGCTATGCTATTTTCTGAAACACTGCCTTCAGCAGTCTCAAGGATCTCATGGCAGTGACAGAGATGAGCAACTTTTTTACCCATCTTTCAAACTCACTCTGTAGGTAAAGATTTGCATTGCATTTGGGAAAATGTATTGAAAAAGGCGCATAGGTTCAAGGTGAGGGAAAAAAATGCAAAAAACTGAACAGAGTAAAAATAAAGCAAAGACTGGAGAGCATAAGGAATAGGTTTAAAATAAAGGAGCAGAAAGACAGAGAAGCACAAGGAGAAACCAAAGGCAGATATATGCCATATAAAGTAAAAGCAGATCTGATAAAGTATATAAAAACACAACAGATACAGGGAGATTGCCTAAATTCCTATCTCTGGGCCCTGAGGTTTTCCATATCTTTGTAATTTAACTAATACATTTTTATGGCAAGGCAGGTAATTACAAATGTGAACCCTAGTTCTAAGTACCTTTTTGATTTGTGATTACTGTTTATACTTCCAGGATCCTCCATAGTCTTTTCTTTGTTCTCCCTCTTCCCCTCTTTTTTTCCTTCTTTCTTGCCTGAAAGAACCTCTCTGTGGCATCTAGTTTCTGAGTGCTATCAAGGAGAGATATGTCTGTCATGATAGAATAGCTGAGCACTCTCCCAAGATCCCACAACTTGACACGTTGTTACATGTATATATAATCTATGTATAAGTTCTCATACAAGGAGAGGGAATGTATGGCCTATTAACACATACTGCTCCTCTAGAACTGTCATTTAAATTAATTCTTTATTGGAAAAGGTTGTTACATTAAAAGTGGACAGTAGAAAGAGAGAAATTTTACCCAACTGCTGAAAATCAGTTCTCATAACAAAATGAGAGGTATTTAAACTCGGACTTCTCTAGAGCAAAAAAAAGTATTTACAAATTTATTGCTGGATTGGTTGTAGGAAATAGTCTAGCATATAGCATCCCTAGGCAGTTAATCCCAGGCCTTTGAGGGAGTTGAATAAATCAATATAATTATGACCATTTTACAGATCGCTAACCTGAGGCAAAGCTGCGACTCCTTTGAGGCCACGCATACAGTCAGTGCTGTAGACATGCAGTCTTAGATCATGCTACTAAATCTGCATTTTAATCTTGAGGAATACTAGAGTATTTGTGATGTAAATACACAGAAGTTTGATGCAAGAAAGCTGGTACAGCATGGTTCATCTTGCATAGAGCTAATTTAAGAATTGGAGAAAAGATTTTATTTTTTGAGCATGAGACATTTTATTTAAGTATTAAACTGTAAAATCAATCTTCTGATTGTTTAGTCATTGTTTCAGAGGAATGGAAATTTATTTACAGTTTTGTTCATTAAGTTTCTTTACTGTTCTTCATGATATTTTTCAGAGGGTCATGATCAGTTCTGCATGAACTAGTGTTTCTTCCTGAGCCCATTCATGCAGAGTATATTTGCTTACATGATCTCATGACTGGCCTATCCTCTCGTGAATCAGGAGAACCCATTTTCTATTCCTAGCATTGTCTTAGACTCACGATAGAGTCTTGGGCAAATGGCTCTGCTAAAGATTTTTGCATATGTCTAGCTTTTGTGAAGGGGTAGATCTGTGGAAGGAACATGCTTTTGCTAGAGAAGATCTGGAAAAATAAATTTGCCTGTTATTTGTATAAGTACTTAATACACTGGTAAGAGGATCTCTCCTGGATCTCAATATTATGAAGTTTAATTACATTAGGGATTATTGCAGAGATTCCTTAATCATAATCTAGCTGTAGTAACAGAGATATTTGTGGTGTTGTCTTCTGAGAGGCTTTGAAGAAGTTATGTTTCAGAAAAGATTCTGCAAATAGTGAAAGAGAGGACTAGCATCGCTGCTCATGATCAGACTGTACAAAACATGTCACTACTTTTCAGAGTTCTCCTTTGGGGGTTTTATCCCGGGCTGAGTGTACAGTGAAGATTTGGACCAGGATGTGTGGTCCCATTGCATCAGTCCTGATGAGGAGATCAAAATGGAGTCCCTTTCTCTCTGCCAAGCTGGAAATCTTTGCTTCTACAGCTCATGAGAGAAATCTGTGTTAGCTACTGCAGGGCAAATTTGTGTTCATTGTCTGTTAGTTTGTATGTGTGCAACTGACTGCAAAACTGAGGCATGTTTCCTAGAAACATAATGTGTTTTGTATAGGTAAAGTGGGAAATTGGGTGTTGACTGCCTGGTCCATTGATTCTAAGTATGAAAATTTGAATTGAAGGATAATGCTTGGCCTATGGAGATTTGCTTGAATTTGACACCAAAATATGACACCAGGGAAGCATATTGAGAGGAAATTGTTTATTAGACATATGCTATGTGTGTGTTTGTATTCTATGGTGGCTGTATGTATAAATTTTATATATTAGCTAGCATAGGATGGAAAAGATGTTTCTCTGAAATGTGTAATTTCTTGGGTGCTGAGAGACAGAGAATGGATCAGTTTTCCAGAAGAAGATACAGTAACAGCAAATCGATTTGACAGTTAAAAAAAAGTAAAATTTCTAGCACATTAGCAAAGCATTATGTACCTCGTTATGGACAGACTATAGGAATAGAGCAATGAAAAGATGGCTTATTACAGACGCTCAAACAAAGTACTTTGTGCAGATTGGATAGGATAATGAAATTAATCAAGCATACATGTTGAATCAGCCCTCAAAGGTCAAGGAAAAATAAGCAGGACATGTGCGTATCTCTGATCTTCCCAGGAAAGCAAGTACACTGTACAAATTAATGTCTGCATCGAGACATTTTATTAGTAGTTGACAAGACTTTCACACATGCTCATGTCTGCCTAGGTGTATTAAATCTTCCTTTTTCAGAAAGAAATTATGGAGTTGGGAAAGAAGCATCTGATCTCTTAAAAAGGGCATGTGGAAGTCAACCAAGAGGACGTTGTTCTCAGTCTTTTTGATAAAATACTTAATCCTCGCCCCTTCCCCCCCACCTCACCTTATCTATTAAGAAAAAGGCAACATGACAGTCAACTTGGCAAAATATCAAACCTGGATTTGCATGACATTGTAACACCCCCAACAGCTAAACTGCTTCTGTTGCTGAGAAGGCAGCAGAAGTCTCTCCTCCATTTGATTATATGAAGATCTTACACAAGTTTTTAGGCTAATGTGCTTTGTTACTTTTGTCGCTGACACAGAAAGTGCTTCTGGATTAATTTGATTAGAAAGATAAAGGGAAGGGTTTTTTGGGGGTAACCTCTGAAATTATCTATCTTGCACATATAGTTTTACCTCTTTTCTCAAAAGATTCTGTGTTAATGCAGAAGACTTCTATTTTGTCACAAAGAAAGCTTTACAAAAGTCAAGTTACTATAACAACCATGCACACCTTTTAAATCTAGGAACCATGCTCTTACACTAGTCCTTCTCTCTTTTTCTTTTTTTGAAAAAGGCAAGATAACATAGATGGGTACTGTCACAGGTCCACACCAGACCTATATAGATTTAAAAAGGTTCACAGTTTGGAAATCCAAAATTGCACACACACATACCTGCCTTCATCCCTTCTTTACAACTCTTCAGAAAACAAAACAAGAATAGAGGAAGAAATTTGTCTTCGTTGCTTCTGTACTAAATCATCTACTTTCCTTTCATTATAATCCTTCTGAAAAGCCAAAGGAGAATATGAACTAGAAGCATCATTGGATGAGCTGCATTATTTACCTGTGTGGAACCCTGTTTATTTTTTTAATCTTTGTGCACCAAAATCCCAGGCCATGCTTTGCTGCTTGAATGACAGTTTATACCAGCTAAGTACAGTGGTGTAAAGCACAGGGAGTAGATAGCTGCTGAGGCAGAATGGTCATTCTTTATGAGTACCTGGTGTAAGAGTAAGCCATTATACCAGGAAAAGGACAGTGGAGAGATAACACTCATTAATGTCTGCAGTTTAACAAGATTGTCCCTGTTATGTACAAGCTGGGACAAGTAAAGTGTTTTTAAGTTTGAATTAAAAAATGCCTGGGTATACTCTCTAATTACATAATTGCAAAATGGCTTTTCCATCAGAGAGACTGGGATAAGCTCCTTCACACTTACTATTGGTGGAACTAGTGTGCTGGGGTAATTACTTGGCAAATATCTGTAAATGCACTGCTTACACAGCAGTGCAATCACATTTTTAGGTACTATATCCCTAGTATCGCAGAGTCAACGTAGCAGCTTCCTCAACATCTCCCTTTTTCTGTTTGTGTGTCTGGGATTCCCCTGTGACTTTCCTGTCCCTTTCTGTGTTGTGGCTCCTTGGAGCTGTTGGCAGCTGGTGGAAGAAGAACAGTCTTCACAAATCTCTATTAATACTAGAAGATTGAAGTACTTTTCAATCCAGAGGCACAGGCAAAATCATGTAATATTTTTTCTCCCTGTTTTCCTCACAAATTGCTTTTTGTGGTCCTTAAATATAACTAAGAATTTGACCCTATGACTCAAATATGAAAAAACACTGTGGACCAACTTAATTTATAACTTATCTGTTTTCTAAACACTGTTACCTTTTTAACTTTGTACTTTCCTGTCTTGAAAAAATATTACTGTCTTACCTTGCATAGTCAAAAGGAAATAGCACAGACAAATGCACACAAAAAAACGAAGCATACAGCTCAGCTGTGTTCCTCTCCCCACTTCCATCTCTTCTCCCCAAGTAAATTATTACAGTGGGCTCTCTGCTTAAAGCAGTCCTTGTGAAACAAAACAAGCTGGAGTAAGCTATTAAGAAAATAACCTTATTTTGGTTTTAAGGCTAAAGTGGGGAAAAATAACTTCATTTAGGCCACTCAGACAGATTTTTAGAAGTGGAGTTGGTCTTCCCTGGTGTCTATTAGATGAATAAAACCCCAACCTTTCTGTAGAAATCTGTCAAAACTTTAGATAAAAAGCCTTTTGATGTATGCCATAATGATTGGTTTGAAAGTTGCTGAAGTGAAAATACTGGAGAAAATTTTGTCTTCCAGGGCTGGAGTGTGCTGGAGAGAGTCGGCTGCAAACAACGGTTATGGTAAAGGAACTTTTCCTAGACTCCTAAAGAGCAGTTGAGGCTTGAAAAGTGAAAGTGCCTTTATATGCCCATCAGAACGAGGCACAGAACATTTTGGGTGCGTTGTCGCATGTTACTGCGTGTCCCTTTGTCATCCAGGACTGCAGTCTTCCTTTATAGCTGTGAGCACAGAATAGGCAGGGGGGATCACAGCTGGAAGAACAAAGAACTAGGAAAAGGGTAGCTAAGACTTGATCTTTTTTCACTTGGCCATTGCCAAGTCTGAAAGAGAAGCCTAGTGACAGTGGTCAGTCTAGTGAGCATGCTCAGCAGAGAAGCAAAACAGAAGCAAACCATCTGACAGCATTTAAGATCTTAGGTTTGTGGAAATGCTGCATTTCCAGAAACTGTGTGGAAGATATGGAAGTAAGAACTAAGTCTGTATACTGAATTAACAAAGGAGGTGGGAGTGGAAAAAGAGGAAGTTAAGTTTTGTTTTTATGTTATTGCTAGGAAAAAAGATGAAAAACAAGTTGAGATCCTTTTACCTGGAATGATGTCTGGAAACACTGAAAGCGAAGAGCTGATAGGACTCAACACTAGTGATCAGATAAAACAAGACTGTAATAAACTTCATAACAGAAACCAAGAAGTAGAAAAACTCATTGACTGAGGAAAACAAATATCCAAGTGTGCTATTAACTGCAGAATGACAGTGAGACACTAGAGATACTGCCTTGAGAAAGGCATTGCAATTCTGGGTTGCACTGGGAGAGAGATTTTCAGTAAAGAAGAAGGAGTATTAATCCTTTTCTGGAAGGGATGTGGAATTCTGTGTGCTCTTCTGATCAGCTGCACTCAAGAAAGATAAATTCATATCGGAAAAGATGTAGAGAAGGGTTACGAGAATAGCTGTGAGAATGGAGCACCTTTTCTTATGAAAAGAGATTCAAGGGACATGTTCTCTTTAGATTAGCAGTATTAAAGCTGGAACATGGATGACTGCTGTCTATTTACACATCAGGAGAGTAAACACTACAGGGGGATAAAAAACATATTAAGACAAAGAACAATGATGGCAAATGAACAAAAGGTCAAAACTAGCCATTAATAACATAAAGATAGAAATTAGAAGGAGGTTTTCAATCATCAGAACAATGGGGGAAGCCCCCCCTCTTCCACCCCACAACGTTATAGAAAGAAGTTTGATAGGTTTTTGAAAGGGATTATTTGTCATATTATCCAAGATTCAGAGTGCTGTCCTGGATGGACCAGACCAGTCTGTCTTATTCCATGTTCCTAGACAGAAAAGATGCATCACCGAGCTAAGAACTCCGGCCTCTGTATGCAGTTCTGGAGACAGAATAGATTTACTAACTAGAGCCAAGCAAAATTATGTGTGAGACCACTGACATCAATTTACAGGAGAGATTGTTGAAAACCAGATTTAGCCCTAGAGAATGGCAGGCAAAATAACACGAGGAGCTCAATTGTCCAAAAAAAAAAAAAAAAAAAACCCAAAATCCCCCCTAAAACAAGACAGCAAGTAGTGGAAAACAAGTACAAGGGTTTAAGATAAAAGTCTAAAGGTAGCAAGACAGAGACAGACTGTCTGAGAACGCAGATGACTTGCCCTAAAGTGCGGGTGCTAGGGAAAGTGGTGGAATGAGTAAGGCTTGGCCCCTATCCAAGAGTCCATAAAGTGGGAAACAGGACAGCTTTATGAACTGTTGCTGCTACTATCCCAGGAAGAAAAAAGCAGCAGAGCATACAAGGGATTGATGATATAGTAATCTGAGTGTGGCCCTGGAGCTGTGCTCAAGTTGAAACTTCCCTTGTATAAGAGCTGTTTAGATGCAAGTTTATATTCAGGCAAAAGCTTCAAATGAACTTTATAGCATGATGGGAGATAAGGCTTGGGATCATGTCAATCCTTGGTTTAGGCTTAAGCATACTACATGCTGCAGGGCATTTTTTCTGACTTAGATACACTACAGAAGTATATTATCTATCTTTTGCAGTTCCAGCAGGTGACTAATACTGAGTAGATCAGCTGGCTATGGAAGTCTTGGAAGGTTTTGTATGTTGCATTTTTCAAGATAAGATGGCATCGGTAGGCAGCCATGGAATAACATTAACATGCCATCTGAGCTGCAAGTGTCCTGGCTCTGTGGCCTACATGCCTTAGACAGCCATAGTGACCTCCATGGAAGACATCATCAGTGTGTCTGGAGAACTTCAGATTTGCAGGAGGTCTGAAATATCTTAGTGGAGCTGCTGGCAGAAGAAGGGGCTGACAGCCATTACCTACTGCATTAAATCAGTCACCAGCTGGATGTCATCTGTACTGTGGACCCAGCTTCAGTGTAATCCTGGAAATAACGATAAGCAACAATGCTAGATCAGGGAAAGGTAAGTAGATATTACTGATGTGCAGTGAAACCATTTGGAGGCCAGTAGCATATGCAAGCTGTTGGCAAGAACAGTAGCAGAGTATCTTGCCAGGATAACCCAGAATAGCAAAAGATTCATTGCTGAATATGCTCAGGCGTCTACAGTATGTTGTCATGACCTTGATATTTTGAGTTGAAGGTAAAATGATACCTAGCAAAGACATTACTAGTGACAGGTACCTGCAGCTGGGAGTGACTTTTTGAGTACAAGAGGTAGCTGTGTGGAAGAGGAAAGAATCTGTTAGCATACTCATGCTAGTCTCTGCATTTTTGTCAGGAAGATGTTGGTGATCCACAAAAGCACTCAATGGGTTGTGATACAACAGGCAGTTGAAAGATTCATACTCCAGGTGTGAGCAGAGCTCAAGGTGTAAGTTAGACAGGAGAATATGCTGTAGGACTAGCTGTGGGTGCAAGAGAGGATTTAGTTTAAAGCACTGAATGCAGATTTCACTGAGGTCAGGAGTTAACTTCAATCGATGGATTATAGTTTACCACTCTATAAACTTTCTTTTAAAAATTCAGTGTGACCTCAAACTGTTTGCTTCTTTCTTTCTTTAAGCATGAGTTTAGTTTGGTGACTGAACTGAAAAAGAAATCTGTTTCATGCCTAAATCTAAACTGGGGGAACACTTAGGCGAGGACTGTGATCAAGCAGCTAAAAAAGTTAGATGCCTCAGAAATGAGACAAGTGTGAAAGCCTTTATCTGGGAGATTTCTGAACTCCATTTTACGCAGAGTGAGGTAGGGTTTAAACAATTCAGATGAAAGGAACTTGCTTAGAATTGTATATGCTACAGCTAGTCCCAGCTGCATTCTTTTATTGTTTCACTTAAAGTTATGTTTTAGTGTACTGGTGGGTTGGATTTGCAAAAAGCTCTTTCCTACTTAATGGAAGGAAATGGAAAAACTTTTTAGAATCGATTGGCATCTTCATGGTAAACTCTTCTGCAGATCTGGCTGAATATTTTGGTCTTTACATGATAGTAGGTCACTTTGAAAATCTGTTTTTTAAGGTATGCTTCAAAGGCACAGGGGCTATGGCTCTTTTTGCAAACAAAGCACACTTGGCCGGTGTTCCTGGGCACTGAGACTGGGAGATTTGTGGTGCTTCATGTATTGCTAGTAAAGGCTTGCCGACTCCAGAACAGGGTGGCTATATGCAACCTCCCTGTTGGGAATGACCTGTACCATCCCACGAACCATGTGTGGGAACTGTTTGGAAGAACATGGATGGGCAATAGGCAATCAGTGTGCAGTGTCTGTGAGCCTTCACAGACACTGTTTAAATGTACTCATGGGGGTGCATCTGGAGAGGCAAACCTCTGGAGTGTTAATGTGGTTTTGGATCAGTTCTTGCACTTAAATGCCCCAAATTATAGTCTAAGCCAAAACTAAATAAAACCTTGAGGATTATAACCCTGTCTATTGCTGAGGGAGGAAGAAAACCCAGAAAGCCTTGATAAATATATTAGATAACAAATTGTTCAATTTAGTGCTTGGATGATAACAAAACCAGACACATATGGTAATTAGACTACATTTTTAGTACTACAAGACACTCTGGGATATTTTGAATAAGGAGAGTGCAATGGTATATTAAACCAAATTATAATTCTGTATTTGACAATTTGGCTTTGTTAGCATAATACAATTTGTTTTTATTGTAGCAGTGGAGACGGAAACGTTTTAGTAATAATTTGCTTTCATTATCCATTTATATTACTTCTTCCTACTCAATATTTTATGTTTTTTTTTAACAATATAGAAAACCTTTACAACCAAAGGTGCAGATTAAAACAAAAAGAAATCCCTGCCTGCTTAGTTCTATTTTCAGTAATATGAGAGTGCTGGCATAAGAGCACAACTTTAATATCCATCAACTCTCTTAATTCTACGTATTTTTAGAGAAAAAGCTAAACATGATTTTATCAAATCTGTTGTAGGAAAAATGTTATTGTATCTGTGATTCTCTCAGGATCTGAGGGAGAGATGGTTTGTAGGGAGTGAAAATATCTCTTATTAGGTCAACTGGTATAACTGGAAAAGGAGAGGCAGCGTGTATGAGTTTTTTCTTTTTTTCTTTTTTTTACAGCTCGATTTGGTGTAACAAAAGGTACTGGTTTTCTCTACAGAATTGTGTCTTTTAAATCATAAGCTATCCTCCATGCTGAATCTCTCTAAGAAACAGTTTGTGCAGATTCTCATATCCTGCTTTGAATCTGCATAGAGCCTCAGTCTTTTCCATGACATCCAGCTACACCAAAGTAGGGTCATTTTCTTTCAGAGATCTACGCCTTCCTTCTGCAGCTGGATTTCAGCCAGGTGCACAGATAGCCATGGATAGCTTTGCCACCCCCATCCTGCAGCGGATGCCAGATCCATTGCCCTGCCTTACTTCTCCCGCAGTGAGCTTCCTCTTCATTTTCCAAAATGGCAGCCTCAGGAGAGAATACCTTTCCCTCCGGTGGTCTGTGTATCTAGTACCTTCTCTTTATTTTGGGTCTAATGTCTAGGTAGGAGACATGCCAGGAGCAGGGTGAAATGTGCTTTTGATTACTCTGTCTTACCAAATTTGCCTGGAACCATTCATTACAGCACTGCTGTTGTTTTACTATCCCCTGGAGGGGAAACTGTAAGGAGGTTGTGTCCTGCCAAATCTCTGGCAGGGATATGCCTGTGTAGTTCTCTGGGCCACACTTAAAGTGCCTAATGGAGGGTCCTACCTGCCCACAAGTAAGAAGAGGTTGCAAGTGGAACTTAAAAATATGGCTGTGCTTCCTTTGCTCCCCCCCCCAAAAGGAAAGAATACCTGCATTTTAGCGTCAAATCTTACTGCTTTGAGTTGCTCTTTTCGCAATACAGGTAGAGTTAGTTCTAGCTCTTAGCTGTGGTCAGTCATTAAATAAGATGGCTAATTAAAAAAGTCCAGCAGGAGAAGAGAGTGCAGACTTCTGCAGGATGTACAATTAACCTGAAGTAAGTGAGGACGGGAAACAGCAAATTAACAAACCGGTTGCCATTGCTCAGCTTTCCACTCTCTGTTAATCAGGCAGATTGTTACACGCTTTGGGAAGTATAGCTGACTTGCACTATCAGCACAAATCAGAATCTCACCGAGGAGATCACACAGTGTTTCCAAAAGCATCTGAAGGAATTTATAGTTTGTGAATTACAAAAACAACTCTAATTAGTCCCAAGAGGCAGTTGCATAAGAAAAACCGAGAACACTGCTTCGTCATATTGGCTGCCTTCTCGCGATTTTTATATGTGATTCTGATAATGAATGTGCTCTAACAATTGGAGCTAAGAGACCCTGTGGCTAATAATATTCCTGAGTAAATAGCATTCTGTATTTGCCGTCCTGCAAAGATCAGTTGGATACCAGTACTATTGCTAAGTGTTAACATCGCCATAGTTGCACAGTGATTTAAGCTGAAAGTTTCTGTAGCCAGGTGGGAAATCTTTGAAAGAAAATGAATCCTGCTAGTCTAGCAGTAGCTAAACCAGTCAGCAACGAGTAGTTCGTTGGTATGTTTTTATTTTTTTTTTTTGAGATGTAGTTTTTGTTTTTAAACTTTAGAGGTATGAATTCTTCTCAGTGCTTTTCTAATGGTGTTTGATCCTGCTTATGGAAATCATTGGGAGCATTGCTATGGTGTCAGTGGACCTAATATCAGATAGAGAGGACCATTAATATGGGTGATTGCAAAACATCATTTTTTGATGCTCTCTAGGTCTTACCATACTCCCTGGCCCATTTCCAGATTTTGTTTTCCTCAGAGGCTAGCATTTGAAACAACATGAACAAGCTGCCTTCAAAAATCCAGGGAGCCTGAATTTAAAAATTGCCTTCATGTGGGATCAACTGAATAGAGATTACAAGATCAGGTCCATTGACACATTGCATTCTGAAAACTCTCTAATCTGAAATAAAGTTAACAGTTTTAGTATAGTGACAGTTTTCTTGCTATCTGTAACGAAAGCAAGTGTGAAACCACGTGGCAGATATCTGAGACTTTGCAGACCTGTATGTCTTGATTTACCAGTCATTAGGAACATTTTTATTTGCCAGTTACCTTCTTAAGTCCCTGAGGTCAATGTGTGTAATGCCGTTGCACCATGTATTAGTGTGTTTGATGTTAGGTGAGATACAGGAAGTTATCTTCTTAATCTCATAATTTAGAGTTGACACCCAAAGCTCAATTTTGACATTTTTCATTTCTTAAATTGGGGTAAAAGTTTCTCAGAATAGTGTTCCTAAAGTTAATACTTTACAATGTGAATATCTAAAGTTAGGCATTGTATAAGGACTCAATTTTTCACTAGCAATGCAAAAAACAAAATGACTAGCGAAATCAATGGGAGTTGCTGGAAGTTATGCATTGTTTTAAATTGGGTTGTTTATTTGGTTACTTAAATATGGATTTATGTGCTTGTCATTAAGCACCTAAATATGAAACGCAGGTAGTTTGTCGTTTCTCTTCTATTTATCTTGATTAGGTAGGGGAGGTTTGCTGCAAATCCGTTACAGAAAAGTGAAGAAAATCTTCATTCTCCTCACTGCCGAGAAAGAAATATTTGAATTAATAGCTTGATGATTAAAGAGTTTTGTTAGTTTTAAAGGTGAAACATGACCTCAGAGATTCAAGGGGGAAAAGTCAGAAAAGAAGAAAATGTATGTAGGGCAGGAAGAAGGGATGAAAGACCAAAACTCAGATGATAAACCAGTCACAGATCATAAAATGAGATTAACAGGAGAGTTTCTTATTTAAGTTTTGTGTTTGATCATGAATTAATGAATTAAGAGCTGTCTAGGCTTTAGAATCAAAAGAATCTGCCTTTTTTTCTCAGTTTTATTAAGCAGAATCAGGTACCAATCTAAAGTATGATTCCTCACCGGCATTCACTGATGATATTCAAAGGGGCAAATCAAGCATTCTGAAAAGATATTTGCAGAACTAAAATACTTTACTTTTCTCACTCTTCTTTTTTTAGATCAAGTTGTCTCTGATTGACTGAAACATAGGACAGATGCACCTGCTAAGATTGTGTTACTCTGAGGTGTGCAGTCTGCTGTAAACTCTCATTGACTTCCTGAACGAGCACCTCACACAATACACCCCTCAAATGATCAGAAAGCAGCAGGCAAGTAATGGTTCAGTGAAAAACTTGCACTCCACTGCACCAATAGTTTTGTTAGATAGGATGACTGTCTATGATGTGCATTTGATAAACTACAAATAAAGCAGCATTATCACAGCATCTTTGCTCTTACTGTAACACAGAATAAGTGACTCTCTTTTGCACTATTTGTCCATAAGTGTTCCAGAAAGGTGACCTATGATACCAGTGCATGAAATCATGAGAATAATGTAGTTGTCAGACACTTATTCTGAAGTTTTATATAGTAATAAGTATACTTCCTAGGCCATTGTATAAATTAATTTAAAACATGTCTAATTCAAAGCCATTCAGCCCCACATTCCATTAGCAATGAGAAGCCATCCTGAGATCTGTGTGTCAGATTAATATATACATCCAACCACTCAGGGCTTGCAACTGCTGAGAGAATGGCTGAAAGATCTATTCAAATACTGAAGCAAGAAAAGAATATGATATAGCGTTGATCTTTGCTGGGTTTCCAAAACGTGTCGCCTTCTGATGCGACACTCTCCCGTTCGCCTGAGACGGCACGGAGGCTCCCCCAGCCTCCGGGCCAATGAGCACTGACACCAATATGAGGATGCTGCAAATGGCGTTTATTGTACGCATGTATTTGCTTATATACCTACAAGCATACTGCTATCTCTACGTCATATCCTTCCTCTTCCTTCCTCTTTCCGTGCCATCGCGAGATCTTCCGATCGCCGTTCCCTACAAAAACGATATTGGCAAACAGGTCAAATCAGTAATGCCTGCAGGTCACAGTAAGAAATAAGTGTATCGTGTTCTTGAGAGGACAGTGGGAGATAGACTGAAATTAGCTGCTTCCCTGCAGCTCTGATTTTTCTCTCCTCTGTAATGTTGCAAATGAGATAACAGAAAAATTGGGGTGAATCTTAGAGGATCTACATCATATTCAGTTGCTTTCAGTGCTCTGTTTATTTCTAATTTATATCTCTTGTGTGGATTTCTTAGTGGTCACTTTCCTGAATTTGGAAGCTGACATTTCCTTGCCTAGGGCTCATGCCTGGGTTGCTGTTGACCTTTCAGATAGGCCCTCTAGTCTTGGCTGAATTCCCCAAAGTGGCAAAAATAATAGAAAGAAAATTTTGAGGGAAAGATGACATTTTGGGATGCTTTGAGTACTCCACAGAAAATCTTAAATGACCCTGTGGTCTTTCCAGTGTGTTAACAAACAAGTTTAATGGGCAATAGGTTGAGAGTCAGTCAAATGATGAATTGAGACAGTGGTTATCTCCAAACAACTCACTCACTGTACCTTTTATCTCTGAGGCAGTGATGCTTTTGAGAGGATCTGCAGATGGCTGCCATTTATCTAGGAAGAGAAGAGGCAGCGATACGAAGACTGACATTTCTACCGTGTGGTTGGAAGCTATAATATAGAGCCCTACTGTCCATGGGATGCTCATGTGCTAAGGTGAGTGAAACTCTAAATGGATCTAGAAAAAAACAACTGCAAAGGGCAGATGGGGGCTATGTTCTTGTGAGTTCATTTCTATGCAGAGATCAAATGAGGATGAATGTCAGAGGACTGCTGACATGCTGTGTCATGACTGTCACCCTTGAAAGTGAGATTAATTGGCAGTGGACCTACTTTGAAGGAACCTTCCTGGCTGAGGCATGAATCAGAAGTGCGTGGTTGACAGTCTGTAAATGTGTGCAGGCAGCTCTCAGCTGCCTGCCAATGCTGTGGGGCACAGCTGAGTCTGCAAAACAGACCCATTCCAGATAAAGATAGGGAAAGTTGTCCAGAGAGAAGGATGGCATGAGGCAAGGAAATGAAAAAAAAGCCAGGAAAGGATGGGGGAAGAAGTGTCAAGGGAAAGATGAGAACTAGCTGGCAAGAAAAAGAAGTGTCCGGGGGGGGGGGGGGGGGGGGGAAGAACAGAGCAAGAGAAAGTTGTGAATCATCTGTTCGGGCTGAGGAGGGAAGAGGGCTAACTTGGCATTCAGGCAGAAAAGGCTGCTGCTTGCAGCCAAGAAAATGAGAGCCAGACAAGAGATTCATAACCATTTAATTGAGGGAATGAAGGTGGGCTGAGAGGGCTGACATTTACCAATTAAATTGAACAGAGCAAAGGAGGGAGTGTTTATGTTTAAGAACAGTACTCAAGTTCACTCTAAATTGGAGGGAGATACTCAAGGAGAAGAATGTTTGCAATGATTTATCTGAATCATTAGCAGTGTACCTCCCGGTCATCTCTGCACTATTCAAACTAGGCATCCTTTACTTGTTCCTCAAGTAAATATTTTGCATTTTGTTTCTTAGCAATTTATGGCCTGATCATGCACTTTTATTCAGGTAAATTTGCCTTTGAGTCTCAAACTAGTGGAGGTTTTGTCTGCGTAAAGGCTAAATTATTTGATTGTTAGAGCTATTATTTCAAGTATTGCGGAGGCATCACTCTTCAGTAGTCAATTTGTATTTATACCTGACTTGTGCCCTACCTGATTTAAAAAAGTACACTCTATAAGAAATTAATAAACAAAGCCTATAGAAAAAGCAGAAAGATCTGGTTCTTACAGGGCTTTGAGCATTACCGATGAGCAGTGCTTTCTGAGTTCTAGTGATAAACAAAATATAATTAATTTTAAATGAATTCCTAATGTTAACAAAAATATTGACATTTCAGTTAACAGAACTGTGCTTAATTTTGTAGAGGTTGAGTGAAATAGTATTTGTTTTAATTTTTTCTTAGTTGTTTCACTGTTAATACAAAATGGAAAAAATATTTCAAATTGTGAGCATGTACATTCAAATGTTTTCTGTGATAAAGCATATGAATGCTGAAGACATTTGAAGCAACTTTTGGTGGGGCTTAAAATAAAATTGGAACACTTTTTGAACTTTACCATTGTGATGCTAAAGAAGTTTTGCTTTGCTTTGCTTTTCTCTTGGATGTCTACATTTCTGTTGCCCTTAGCATGTGAAGTTCTCCTCATGACTGTGTCTTTTGCTGAACTTTTCAACTGTGCCACTGGCATCAAAATGCATTGCAGAATTTCCTCTGACTTTCTGGCTGCAAATTTCCTTCTCTACTCACCTGATATAAAGGGGTTGAATCTCTGTCCATGGGTTACATTGTTCCTCCTAGAGTTTCTCTAATTTAGAATGCCATGTTTACTTTCAGCTTTTAAATGGAGACATTGGCATTTTTTCCACATTTTTCCAACTTCTTTCATAACCATGTTCATCTACCTTAAACTTGAGTTAAGCGTCCTCACCTGTACCTTGTCTGTACATGTTATAAAAGTTTAAAAAACCCTCTGATGTTACATCTGTTGTCTAATTGGCAAAGACATTCTTGCAGATAACTTTTTTCCGTGACACTTAAAATCTTTGTGTATCAGGAAAAACAAGTATGTTTTCTGGCTCAGAAGCTTGTTTCTAAGAGCAGAGACTTTGTGATTATTTATCTATTTATTGTCATTGTCTGATACCATCTGGATGTGACTTATTCTGTGGGAAAAAAAAAGAATCAATCTTTGCAATGATAGAAGACCCTAGGAACTTTGATTACTATCCAGAAAATTTGAGAGCTAATAAAAGCAGCCAACATGCCATTTCTTAATGATATTTCTCCTTTCCATACGGCAACTACTTTCAGAGCTAATCCAGAGCTCTGAGGAGGGATGTTTGTGTGTGAAAAAAAAAGTTCTTCCTTGTCAAAAGCCTTAGCATACTGCTCTGGTACTCGTGCCTGTGAAATGCATTTCATGCCTCATCTGTTTCCTAAATGAAATGTGAAAGCAGTTCACACCTCGTTTACATTTGTGCTGTTTTATAGAACAGCATTGATGCAGTTCCACTGAAAGTAATGAAATGAGGTCACCAACCCAGTTCTCTCCTTGGATTGAATCCATGCGGCCTGATCCTTTCAATTCACAAACTTAGAAATGAATCTATTTCTCCAAAGCAAGTTACCACAAAACGCCATCATTCTCCAGTGTGTGGCAATCATCTGTATATTACAGACATGTAAGCCATCCACACTGAAGATAAAAAAAGTAAGCAATACATTTTCATGAGCTATCTGAGAGCTCCATGTGATTCCTCCTTCACTGAAGGGAATGTAATCAAGGTGAATAAACAGGAAAATTAACTAAACTGATATGGAAATAAGAGGAAAAAAAAGTGAAAAGAAATCCATGCTTCTGTACTACCCCCTCCTTGGCTGAGTTTGTGGTGGACAACTGCAAGAGCGTGTCTGAAAGGCAGCGGGTTGCTGAAGGTCATGGAGCTTCCACAGCTCTAGGGATCTTCGGTTCTGGTTCAGACTCATTTCTGGCAAACTGCAAAAATTTTAATTCTGGAGCCTGGTTCCATGTTGCCTTATATCTTTACACCAGTACAGAAAAATGCTACCTTTCTGTTTCAATATGATTTATTCTCTCTTTTTTTTTTGTTTTTTCAATTTTTACACCTTTTTACACAGCTTAAATAGCTGTGTAAGAGAGGAAAGGCTGAAGAATATAGCTGCACAAAGTCAATCACTTCTATTCTTTTATGAGCTGAGTCCTAGTGTTGAAAATAGACTGCAAACATAGTAGCTTACAAGGTGCCATCTACATTTGGCACTGTGCTAATGTCGCAGAAGACATGGAGTGAAAATACTTACTTTTTCACAGGGATATGCTTCTCATTCTTCCAGTGCTCTGTGTTTGTTATGTGATCAGGATGCCTTGGATGGGTTTCACCGCATCTAACTGAAAGTACAAAATAACCATCTATATCTGAGAAGTCACCCATGACAGCTGCTGTGAATGAAATGAGACAAACTTTTCAGTTGTGTGGTTATTTTAGACATCTGCATCGGGAGAGGGTAAAGCGTGACATACAGGTGCCATTTTCTTTCTGTTGGCTACAAGAGAAGCCTAAGGTGTACGTGCAGGTACTAAGGTTAGGTGAGATGAATCCCTCTCCTTAGTTTGTCTACTAATGGAAGGCAGAGTTTGGGATAAAGGAGAAAATTCTCATGTTCCTCTGAAAAGAGGCAATGCAGGCTGAGGTCATGTCTTCTCAATGTCCTATACCAGAGATGCTAACAGTTCTTCCTTGATTTGATAACTGCAAGAAAGGCAGATCAGGGATGGCAATGCATAAAGAAGCAAACAAAACAAAGCTGTTTTGGCTCCCACTATGTGACAGCAGAAATATTATTGGCCAAGTGGTAAAAGATAAAATCTGTTGAGGAAGAAATGTTATTTCCAAGCTTTATAAGGTGAATCGCAAACATTAAGAATAAACAAACTGGGGAGTATAAAATATTGGGTTTGTGCCCCTTTTAGTGCTTGCAAGAATGACAAGAAGGAATGTGCTGGACCTGCTGGAGACATGTGAGACTATAACGTGCTAAATTTTTTGTCCTACAAGGCTCTTTGGTTAAACCATTATTTGAGCAAGAAAACTTAGTGAGTAGGTTTCTTTTAATGGCTGGCTTTTTGGCTCAGTTCTGAATGGTGCTATGTACCCTCAGATACCACTGAAGCCTGTGGGAGCTATAGATACCTAGAGGGATTCACAGGATCTCTTTCTTTGTGCTTAGGTTTAGTGAGAAAAAATAGTTTGATTTGTTCCATTGTTCAAAGATGTACCTAACAATAGTGTTTATGCTTTGCCTTCCCTTTGTGCAATAACATTTTTGCTTTTCTCTCTTATTATGTGCCTATTTTTTCTGCAGCTCTCAGTCAGGACCAATCTGCGAGGTGTCTGGTCCATGACAAAGAGACACTCGCACACATGGTGCTCGATAAAGTTTAGCACAGCTTTGCGGTGGCTTCCAGTTGTGTGAACAGCTGTTTAGGCTGCTTCACTGGGGAGCACCACCATGTGGACTGGATTCCTAACAAAATGCCCACCTTTCTAGTTTGCAGCTCAGCACACCTTTGTCAGGGTTAAAAAATCTCTGCCCAGTGGTTACTCTAGCCCCTGTCATGCTAGATACATTAGGTATGTACTTTACCTTCCATTTCCTTTATATTTTGTGTTGCTTTCATTTTGTTGCTGATGGAATATGTTGTTGGTTTAACCCACGATTCCACCTCCGCTTCTTCTCTGCAAAGTAACCTTCACTGGAACTATTGTAGGAAGAGAATGTTCCTTCAATATATATTTGAAAACACTGAAGAAGCAGCAGCATATTCATTGATGAGGAAAATTTCTTCAAGGCCAAATTATTGTGTGCAGATGAACTGGAAATGTGTACAGTGAATCCTGCAGGATCTGAAGAAGTAGGTGGAATTTCTAATTTTATGATGAGACATTTGACTGTCTCTTAAAGTACTAATGAGATTTAGAGTATTTTGTGGATTGAAAAGGGGTGAAAAAATGCAGCTCCTCTCTTATTCACACGCAGATTAGGTTTATAGAATTCGAGGACTGTGATATTTACATGCAGGCTAGCAGGCTGACATTTCTACATGTCCTTTAAATATCTGTGAGAAGGACCAAACACTACACTGATGGCTAGTACACTAAATCTTTTGCAGACCTTTGCAGCCTGATTGGGTATGCAAAGCAGTGCCTGGCAATAAAAGAAGCAAGCTGAGCAGAGGTGTATTTTAGTGGGGAAATGGTCCTGTTGGTGCCAAACATTGAATGGAGTCATCCTTGTAATGAAGGGCAAAACACCTGGAAGTAATTAGAACTCATGGTACAGAGCTGACAATTTCTTCTGAGGTTTTACATCTTTCTAATATTTGCAAGAATTTATATCTCATCTTAGTCATTGGTGAACCAGACTATGCGTGGGAAGATTTTGCTTTCCTTCAGTTGTGTCAATCTATTCACAAACTCCTGACAAATCTTCTCTTTGAAGTTGTTTCAGCCTGATGTAATTCATGCAAATGGTTTGGCAACATTTTCCCTGGCTTGACAGCAAAGTCCTTCTGCTGATCTAAGTTGTAGAGCTCAATGTCATGAAAAGACTTCACTGAGCATATTCTTCCGGTTAGTGTAAAGGTCAAGAGTAAGTATCTTTGAATGCAGGGTTCATGTTGATCTGTGGCAGAAAGTTTCTTAGCTTTAGTTTTGCAGTTTCCAGTGCTGCTCTCAAGTCTGTCAGACTGCTGTACTGGATGCTTGGAGCAGAGCGAAGTATGGTTCGGACAGGATCTGTTCATTACTGAGAGCTTCTGAGCTGTATAACTAGACAGACTTGAGATTCAGTCAGAGTTGCTGAGAAAACACGTAGAGACCTCTTAGCAGTCTTGGAGCAACACTTTACCTAAACAATCAACTGCACACAGGTTAAACTAGCAACCCCATTATCAGTGCGGAGCAGGAGGAAAGAGGGAGGAAAAAAACATGGAATAGAACTCCTAAGTGGACAACAGGAGGGATGAAGAAGCACTGGAGAAATAAAAATGTTGGAAAAGGATGAGGGAAACCCTGTGTTGCTTAGCTAAGGCCAAACAATTCTGATTTTGCCTGGGTAGAGGAATGGTCTTCTGGTATAAAGAAATGCTTTGCATGGATTTTTGCATTGGAAGGATGTGTTCTTTCTTGAGCTTCTAAAACCTGCTATAAGACTGGCTTAAGTTACTTACAGACTCCCCTGAAGATCTTCAAACCTGATCTGAAACAGAAGACTCCTAAACCATTCTGAGTCATCTGGCTAGTATTTGGGTTTTCCTGATTAATTTAGTCATTTCCAAGGAACTACTATGTACACGATTTGTGAATGTTTTTCCATTCTTTTAAAGACACGTGGCAGCATTGCTAGAAAATTTCATTTGAATTCCCCTTGTGTTCTACTCTAACTCAGAGTTAGAAGATGGGCTTCCCATAGGGCACAGTGGAGAAATTAGAAAGCTTTTAGATACACGGACGTTTACAAAATCGGAGATTCTTTTTTAACCTATCAGGAACTTCTTGATCTTACACTAAGGGTTATGAAGATATTTGGGGATCATATTTGATATTTGGAAGTCAGGGACCTGAGGAACTTTTGTGTTTTTTCCATCTGTCTTCCTTTCCTTAGTATTTGCAGCCTCATGCAGACAAATCCCCAACTAAATTGTGAAATGTCATATCTGTTAACACAGGACTTACTTGTTTAGATGAACATCTTAAGCTGCCAGAACATTGAATACTAGACTCCTTAACAAAAATGTAACATACTCCATCAAGAACTTGGCTGTTCTTGTGCGTGTCAAGTGTTTTTCAGAAAGATATTGCTTTGTTTTTGTCTTTGTTTAGAAGAACATGGAAGTGTTAACAATTTATTCGGAGTGTGAGACAAACAGATATTAATAGAATTTTAATGAAGGCCTCTCAAGAGGATTTGAATAATTTTTATCAAAAGTGTTGTATGTGTTCCTGTTAATACTGGGAGAATCAAAAATACAGACATCATAGGACAAGTATGGAAACAACTGAACTGCATTGCCAGAGATGGCAAGAGAGAGAGAAAGGAAGCAGGCAATTTCAGCTGGACAGTACCAGATGCTCTGTCACTCTCAAAGCCAAAGCAATTATTTCCAGATTCCCTTACAAATTATCACGTAAAGGCATGAACAGACTTGGGGGCACCTGAAACGAATCTTCAAATATTGCTCCAAGGTGGAAGGGGTTTTAGGTTTGTCTTATGTCTCTCTTTAAATAACTGCTTCTCAGTTCTGTCTTTTTATATATATATACACATGTATATTTACATATATATGTATATTAATTTAAAACAGCTGCTACGTGCTGATACTCCCTTAAAAGCCTACATTTCTAAGTACACAGAGACACAGTTTCAGGCCTCCAGCTTCCCATCCTTACACCTCAGTGACCTTCATAATGCCTCTGCCTACTGAAGTGATAAAGAGAGGATGTGCTTCTGTTGGCCCCTGCTCTCTGAAGTGAAATATTGAAGCTTTCAGTTTGTTAGTGAGAAAATCCTTGCTATGCACTCTCTCATCTCTGACCCCATATTTTGTTACTGTACTGTAATCTTTTTTGGGCCACCACTAGCTCTAATGCCACCTTTGCGTTGGTGTTTTTGGTGGTGGGAACATGATATATCTGTAGAAGGCAGCTTGCAAAGGTAGAATACCTTTCCCTGACAAAAGAGTCCCTCCGTTAGTGGACAAGAACATAAAGGTTAAGTATCACCAAGTACAGGCACCAGCCTCCTTACCATCTGAATGCAATAAGGATGCTGGTGACTTCTATTCTATTAGCCCATACAGTAGCTTTATAATTTGCAATTTCCATTTCAACACTGCATATTGCTGAAGGGCACAGCTTCAGGTACAGTTCATTCCCAAAAGAATGCTGATAATTCTGTTCTTTCTAAATCTTTGTACCATTATATAGTCCAAAACATTACCTGTTTTTCATATAGAGTATGGCTTAATCATATGGCCTTTGCCTTCTGGAGTTTTAGTTTAGCCAGTTCTGTCACTTTCACCCAGTCCTGCTCTCTAAATCTGAGCACATGGAAAGGCATAAGATGTTGCGGGAGGCCAGAATGCAACTCATTCAGGCCCTCAGAAAAACCATTGGCAGTAGCAATTTGACGTGGTATATAGATATATGCTGTGAAAGACCTTATTAACTTGAATCTTAGTGTGTATCAAAACAAGACCTGTGACAGTAGTCAAATCCTTCCTCAGTTCCTGGACAGATTTTTTGCAACTTGCCACTGTCACCTACCCTTGCCCTGTTAGACCTGGGCTTTCACATTTTTCCCTTGTATGATGTTTAGAGGTAATGGAAGCCTGAAAACCTTGCTCTTATGTAATGCTTTAAAAGGATAATACTAAATACAAATAATATTGAAAAAAGTGTACTAGTCTCTTCAGGAAGCCAACTCTTAGATTTTGCTCAGAGAAGGGCTTTGCTGAAAAAGCAAAAAATTATGGTTTCTCCCTCCAGGATTCATGGGCCTCAGTATTTGAGGCCAGCACAACAGAATACTGTAGCATTATCCTAAAGGGAAAAACAACACAGCACCTCTCGTTTAGTTTGCTTTAATAGCTCATGTTCTTAGGAACAGCTTCCATTTCAGTTTTTTTTAACTTTTATCTTGGGGGGGGGGGGGCAAGTTCACTCCTCACATCTAGCAAGAGCTGCTGCTAAAAGAGCAGTTTTGTTTGATTTCTCACACTGCATGCCAGCAAAAGAAAAGAGGGAAAAAGGATTCACTGGTTATGAGGGAATCTGTGTTTGCAGAAACCCTTCCCTCTCCCCTTCAAATTTTTTTTCACTTTCACTCTGTATGATGGTGTCTTGTTTTACCAAATTGCAGGCAGCCTATGAGATAGCTGACTTCCTTTATGGTCTTTTATGTACATTCACCTGCTTCAGGACAACAGAAGCTACAGTATATTACAGCAGCACCTTGAGAGAAATGCATTATAGTTGTAAGAGACACCAGACAGCCGCCTTTCCCCATCAGACTCCAAGAATCACTTTTGCACCTGATCAGGAATCACTTTTGCACCTGATCATGCTATGGACATCTGTGGTCCGACTGGCAGCGTACGAAGTGCAAAGGGCTTCCCAACCGCTCCCCCCAATCCTCTGCACCCCGCTCTCCTACCTACTAGTTCCATTTATTATGTAAATCTGACTGATAATTGCCCAGTCTTTCCAGGCACGTGTGTGCATGCTCTTGCCCTTAAGATTTAAATCAGAGGCGATTTTTAAAAAATCTATTTTCTCTTCCTGCTCTACCCCTCATCTGTTTATTTTGATTTTTTTTTGTGTGTGTGTCTTATGTGCTGAATATTAAATAAGAAAACAAAAATGTATATCATCTGGAACTGAGAAGGAGCACAGGTGCACCTACTAGGCAGCAAGCAAAAACAAAACAATTCATTTAAAAGGTTTTGATTCACTATTGTGCTGTCATACTTTATTCAACAGCCCAGTATGACACCTTGAGTCCGCCTACGTGTGCATGCAGCTTGGAACTGAGATGTTTTCTTGGCTCCTGCTCATTGTGAATTTTTGCAACAGCTCTGCTCAAAGTTGTTTGGCACAGGTGTTTTGCTAAGAATATTGAGGTGGAGGAACATGGGGGAGGTGAGAGAAGAGTAGGGGTGGCCTGGTGTTTGTTAGCACTTTCCCACATATGTCCGCTCTCGGTGAAGAGGGGAAAATGGTGTCCTCGCCTACAGAGGTTGGCTGAAGAAATGCTTCCCTTTCTCTTCTGTTCTCACAGCATTTGCCTGGGTTTCTCACTTTGTTTCACAGTCATGTCAGAAACTACAGATGTTCTTTAGATGAGGAGATGATCAGAGCTTTCTAGCTCTGTTCCTCTCTCAAAAGGTAAATACAATTGGAAATACAATGAACTCCAACGCCACCTTTTCTCTTATGGGCTCTATCTCTCTTTTATTCCCTGTGAAAAGAAAATAAAACTTCTCAAATGTTTTGTCAATTTCTTTCCTTTCCAAATTTGCTAGCCTCAGTCCTATTGGCCATCGGCAAAGTTTCCATTCATTTTCCAAGTCCATGGTTTTAGCATGTACTGGGTAATCCTGTCTAGCAGGGCACAAGAACAGAGCTTGGTGTCTGGGCTACCTTGAAGGGAAGTTTGGGTGTCATCAGTAGAAAAGAGATCTGTGAATAGGGACATTTGTTACTTGCCAGCTGGAGTTATTGTTTTTAGAGGAACAGGTGATTAGCCTAATTCTTTCAATATTTTATTGGGTAATGGTAGGCAGAAAAAGACGAAGACTGTAAGCTCTTCCTGAGAAGGAAATGTCTTCTGTGAAGTGTCATATCTCCTGCCATATGTCTGGTAACAGTAGTATGTGGATAGAATCTGTTTGCTCCTGTTCTGTCTGCGAGAAAAGGAAAGGGAATGTGAATTGCCCCAGTACCTGTGTGTGGCCTGACCCCGTCTTGCTGTAAATGAATAATTTGGTTTTATCCGTTGCATTTACTCCATGGACAGAGGCAGAGAGCTGTGACCCTAATTCCTGGCCCCTTTCAGGACCCTGTGACTGCACAGCTGCAAAACAAAAATGCCAAAAGTGCCCTGACTTCCACATTATTTTTGCTGTTGCTTCCATTGCAGAAGGCTGCGGAAGGATGTGCACATAGGGAGGAAACAACATCACACTGTAAGTTCATGGGTTCTGGGCTGGCTGCTACCCCTCAGGAGCAGGAACAAGGCCTTGGAGTTTTGATAGATCCCTGAAAACATCAGCTCAGTGCTCAGTTTTTTGGTGAAAAAAACCCAAGTAAAATGTTAGCAATTATCAAGAAAGGATTTGAGTATAAAACACAAAATAAGCTTATACCTCAGAGTAAATTCATAGTTGACCCCTATCTTTAATATTGTTTGCATTTCTGGCCTCCTCATCTCAGAAGGGATGTAGTAGAACTAGAATGGGTTCAGAGGCAACAGGGGTGGTTAGAGGTATATAAAGACTAAATAAGTTAAGTGCTAGTAAGTCTGGAAAAGAAATGGCAACATCCTGAAAGGCACAGATAAGGTGGATAACAATTGATTGTATAGTCTGTCTGCCACCAGGAGAACTAAAGAAATTGAATGAGACTAGAGAGCCTTATTCAAAGACAAACAAAAGGCAGTGATTCCTTATGCAATGGGCAGTACATCTGTGCAGCTCCATTTCAGAGACAGTTGTGGATGTTAATGCTTTGAAATGAGTTTGAAGGGAGACTGGACAGGCTTATCCAGTCTCCTAGTTGCTGTAGCTTCAAGATGGTAGAATTACTTTCACCTAAGAGAAAAAGATATTGGTCATGAGATGAGCCTCAAATCTGCAAATACTTGATAGATTTTGAGCTATTGTTCTCCTTGAGGAAGTGGACTAATGAGAGAGCAGCAGGACTAAGTGCGTTTGGTGATACCTAAGCCTTTTATCAAAATCCCCCAAGTGAAGGTCAGGGATCTCCAATAGCTATAAGTGCAGTCACAACAAGATATTTCACTAGGGCAGGAAGAAGGAATGGCAAGGAATACCAGACAGAACAGCATATTAGGGCAGGAAAGGAAAACCTTGGATAGTTTTCTATGTATTTTAACAAGTTATGTTAATAGGGTTTTTCCTGTGCTGTCCTGTCAGGATGTGTTTCAGACTCTGCTGTGCTAATCCTGGATCTGGTAGTGCAGAGAGGAACTCATGACCAGTGCTGACTGAGGAGAGTCTTGTTTGAAAAGGCACTTAGTGAGTCGATTAAAGAGGAAAATTGCAACTCCCTAGCAAAGAAGAATAAAACACAGGATAAAACTTTGGACCTGGTTGTACTGGAGTTACAAATACAAAGCAGAAATAGATTTTTCCTTTAAAAAGAAGTCTGTGCTGTTAATTCTTCACAATAGGGACATTCCTCGATGACTGAGGGAGGTCTCCAAGAAAAAAAGCCAGAGCAGTGGATAGAAAAAATGGTGGAGGCTGACGTGCAGACTAGCTACTTGTAGGTGTCCTGTAGATTGAGTGAGAGAAAGTGATTGAAAGGCAGGCGAGTCCTAACTTGATGACAGTGGCAGAAGAAGAAATCCCTGCTGGAGAACTGCCCATGCATGAGAAAGGCAGGCTTGGGCAGCAATGCTGGTGATGCAGTCAGGCCCTAACCAGAAACAAACAGAAGCAACAGCTATGAGCTAATAGGGTAATTAAGCTGAAGTATCAGGACTTGGAAAAATCACACTATTAAAGGATTCAAGGTTTAAAATATACTTGATATATAAAAAGCACTCAGGTAGGAAATGGAAGAAAAGGTATAGTCACTGGTTTAACAGAGCAACAGAGAAATCCAGCTACCACTGAAGATGAGGACTCCACATCCTAACTGAAGCTCTGTGATGGCAGACTAGCAGTTAATGCTATGTACACTTCCCACCCAAGGATGTCACAAGAGCAGCCACATATTCCTGTGTAATATTCAGTTACACTTGTCAGGAGGAGGCAGTGAGCAAGCAACTTTTAGTATCTTAAAGGTGCTTTTTCCTTGTCTACAGGGAGATAGAGATGAATTAGACAAAATTATTTGTAACTGGCTCAAAAGGCATGCTCCCACGATCACTGTTTGGAAATTAGCAGTTGATGGTGGTGAAACAAGTCACTTCTGATTGTTGGTGTGTAGAGATGCAGCCACTGAAAGCTGAGTTGAGAGTAGGGGGGCTGCTGACCTTACACCACCAGATTACACTTGCAGTCATTAGGTTATTGTGATCAAGGTTCAAGGCAACCTGGCTATTTCATGAAGTTTGCCAGTGATTCCAGCCAAGCAAGGCCTGAGCTGGCTATGCTCAGAGACAACAGTGCCAGCCTAAAGCTCACTCATTCCCATGAGGGCTCTCAGGAGGTAAAGGTAATGTGAATGCACTTTAAACTGGATCTGTTACACTGCATTAAGCTTTGGAGTGGATGTTTGTATTCCAAATTAAAGAGGATCTATTGCAATTTTGTTTACTCAGTTTCCTGAACTGCCTGAAAAAGGAAAGCTGCATTTCTATCCACGAAGACACTAAAAAGCAGTAAGGAAAAATTCCCAAAGTTCATTTTTTCTTTGAAGGGACGTTACACCCAGTAATGTGTCTGTTTGCAGATCTAAAATGTAAAAGTTTGCCCCTTGTAGTGCTTTTCAAGCACCTGCACAGGAGGAGTAGGAAAGAACATGCACCTAATTGTGGGTGAGATAAAGGGTCCTTTACCTTTCTATTTCTGTTTTCCAGTTTGGCCTGATTGCATTTGGTGGGTAAAGTGACAGCTCCAGGCACCTGAGTGACTGCGTTTACCCCAGCAGTGCTTAACAAGCTTGATAACTCATGCTAAATCTGAGTCAAACAGATCTATCTGTGTAACTGAAGAAGGGATAACCCTTCTTCATCAGTTGCTTTTCGAACACGGGTGCTGAAATGAAATTGGATGCCATTTCATTTGTACATCTGCTACTACTGTTTTTATTTACTTGAGCAGTTGAATTGTTGTGCAGCTTACAAAACAGAGAGAATTTTTATTGGAGGTTTGGAGAATAAATGTCACATCTATGGAGATAAGCAGAGAAGAAGATGGAGCCAGTGTATGTTCTTCCAAATGAGCAAGGAGGACATGAATGATTCAAACAACTTCACAAATTCCTTGTGCCAGTGCAGTGTTCACTTTAGAATATAAATTTGCAGAATGCTCATCTGAAACCTGCTCAGATCCGTTGTCGCCTCCAATTCTGGAATGTGTCCACTTGGAAGAAGCACTTGAATATATCAATAATGCTTGTGATGATGTATGCCAAGTGTATTTCAATGGAGTTTTCTATAATGGCTGATTTTCACAAATTGTGAATTTCCTTGGAGTGTATCTCTGTCACCTAAAAGAATGGTTACCTGGAAAATGGTGGTAATGGTGGTAAAACCTACCACCATTTTAGATTTCTGACATTGGTATAGTAGACATTATGATAGGACTATTATGGGCATCTAAGTAGGGGGCTGGGACATGACATCTGAACTCTGTTCTATGATTTCTTTTTGCAGGTGATGATAAATTGAATTTATGTACCATATGGAAACAATACATTTACCAGATAGCTTCCCAAATGTCCACATCTATCTTAAAGTGGGAGAGGTTCTGTTCAGGCTTCTGAATAGAAGATAGATATGTGAGATTTTTTGGTAAAAAAGACCCCAGGTAACTGTTGAAAGGCCAGATAAAGACATTCACGTTACAAGAGCTACATAGAGATTTATTCTTCAGCTGGGACTGTAGATAAGTTCTCATTAACTGCTGAATACTGAAGCATTATATGAGACAAGAGACATGGTAAGCTGAATAATTTTTTAACTCAGGCAGATCCGTATCTGTCTGAGATTCAGAAAGACCTACCAGATTTTTGAAGCTTCATTGGCACTGCTTGAGGACAGTTGGATGGATCTGGTAAGAGTTGAATAGACATAAGTTACCTGTCTGACTGCTGGCCAGCAAATTGTGCCAGGAGATATTGATAACCTACCAACAGCAGTGAAAATAAACAAGCACATGGTGATTTCAAGAACAGAGACATGTTCTTGAAAATGGCCCTCCCTTGGAGACATATTACGACCAGGTGGTCGTAATGGTAACTTACAGGAAAGGATACAACACATTGCAAATTTTTGTAACCATGTTAATTGTTGCCTAAAGCTGGGCTTTAGAAAAGCATTGGTGTGCTCAGTAGGATCTATCTTCTGGGCACCAGCATAGTTCAGTTGGATTCCTCTGAAAAACACACAGGCCAACAGAGGAATAGTACAGAATGTGAGTGCTGCTGAAAGCATCCTCTTGCTATCTGGTTGAGATGAGTCTGCCCCAAGGAATGAACGGTAGTAGCAAAGCATTTTCAGAGCTTAAGGAATGTGCCTGGTCATTAGCACTGTGTGAAGATGAAAAAAATCCTGCATAATTGATGTACTATTTGAAGTTTGCCAGGAGATATCAATAAAAACTGCTGAATGATGCAAAGTGGACCTAAGGCAAACAATCTTTTCAAGAGCATAGTAGCAGGCCCCACACCAAAGAACACTTTTTTGCAGCAGGTTAACAAATTCAAGCCCAGCAGATTCTTTAACAAAGAATAAGAGAAAAATAAACACATTACAGACATGTGACAATGTTATCTTAAAAGAGGTTTACATAAAATCTAACATGTTTTCATTAAAGAAAAGCATATATTTATTTTCCTAAAATTTGAAAAATGATTTTTTCTTCTTGTTCCTTAATTGTTGTAGGAATCTTGGTTTGATGATAGATATAAAAAGTGTCATAATGCAAAATATATTTATCAGAATTTAGGAAGGTATTGGTGTTAAGAATATAATTATATCTACTAAGCTACTGGTGAGCAAAGGTTATTATAATTAATGGGAGACAATGGAAGGAGAGATCTGAAAAATAATATCAAGGAAAAAAAATCTCAGATGACTCCAATAACAAATTTCTGTCCATAACTCCTTGTCTTTGAAGAGAACTTGGGAATAATCCACCAAGTTATCATGGCTTATTAAGTGAGATTCATGGTAGACTGTTACAGACTAGAGCTGGATGAAACTTTTTAATAAAGTGGAAAGAATTACTGGCTGGAATTGAACTAAAGCAGAATTGGTAAGAGCTTGGTCAGCAAAAATATTGCTTTGTGCAACCACAATGATTTCACATGACTTGAGAAAAAATGTTTTGATTAATTTTCAAGATATTGTCTCTTGTTTGTAAAACTTCATTCCTGTTGTTAAATGTTGTTCATTTCTTACACAGTGAATGTAGTTTTACAATGAAAATCTAAAGTTTTAATGAGAGGATGATATAGTTAGGTTTTCTTCAAGATTTTCTCTTTCTCCTTGTCTCTAACTCTCCCTCCTGAAGGGATGAAATGGGGTGGAGAGAACAGGAGACAGCAGCTGAAGGAACAAGTCGATGGGAAACTCTTAACCTGTCCCTTCTGCTGAAGGAAATTCTTTGTTGCCTTTGATCAGAGGGAGGAGATGGCCAGAAAAAAAGTTTAGTTCTGTCTGTGTGTGGTTGAGGTGGTTATTTGCAATGTTCCAATAAATCCTTTGATTGCTAGGATGAGGTGTCTCAGCACTGTGCCTTCTTTTGCCTGGCTCCTCCATCCTCCCTAGGAGATATCGCCTTCATTGCTGTCTGCTAGAGACACTTCGCATTCCTGTCAGAGGGAAACACTAAAATGAATGCACTCAGGATCTGTATCTTTAAATGTAGAGAATGATGCAGTGAAAATGATGCCAGAAAATTTCAAAACATCCCCTTTTTGCAGAGGCCTATTAAAGATGAGGAGTGCCAGTCCTGATTCGTAGCGGTCGAGGCTGCACTAGTTCTGTCTGATCTGTTTTGTCTGTTTCTTAACAAGATTGCAGGCTACTTGGGGCGAAGTTCACATCTTTCTTGTTTGCAAAGTGCCTGGAGCACTTGTGAGGTTTATTTAAATAAACGGTAATACTAGCTTAACTGTCAGAAAGTGAGGGGAGTGCATGGACTGAGTCCCACCGGAGGGGTGAGAACAGGCAGCCCCTGTCAGCACCAGCCGCAGCTGGGAGTCCAGGAGCAGCCTGGCTGCCTTTGGAGAGGTGCAGAGCATGTCAGTCTGCTGTGCCATCAGAGCAAAGGGGCTCCCAGGGTTGCCTGGTTCAGCAAACTGTATCAGACAACCAGGCTGACTGACAGGGTTAGCCACACAGGCTATTTTATGATTGGGTTTTTAATGGCTCCAAATACCTTTCTAGGGTCTCCTCTGCAGTGACATTAATGTCCTTGACATGTAGTCATTGCTGTAGTAAGGTGAGTTGTGGTGCTCAAGAAGGGAGAGCCCTGAAGTTACAGCACAAGGACGTGTATCCCTTCCTGGTCGTACGTTTCTGTTTTGTGGAGCTATAAGAAATCACTTTTCCTCCTTTGTGAGGAGATAAGTCAAAAGATTTTTTAATTCTTTTTCAGATCAAGCTAACTCTCCAGGTTCTACCAGATAAATTGAGGTGAAAAAAGGCTAAATAAGGCTCCTGAACTTGTTATGCTTTCCATGCACAGAAAGATGGACAACTCTGGATGTGAAGAGAAGGATTCCTACTCACAGAAATCATGCATTTTAAAGGTCAGTGCTGCTTGCACAGCATCACTCCCTCATACCTTTATGTGGTCAAATAGTTCACACAAACCCAGGAGACAGGCCTGAGTCAGACTAATTGATTTGGATCTGGGTTTCAAAGGCTCCGAAACTCAACTGTCCCAGCAAATCTGGGCTTACCTTTGAGCTCCTTAGGAAAATAAAGTTCAGCTGCAAAACCTCCACATGAGTGTGAGATCCATTCCATGGCCTCAAATGTGCTGGTGGGGAACAGTCCTGATGTGAGACTTTGGCCATGCTTAATTCTAGCAAAACTGGATCTTGTTTTTATTTTAGTTCTGTGAAAGGGAATGTAGAACCCTGCTCAATTTGTCAGCCTGGTGCTGCAGATTTCAAAGTCTGTTTAGACTGCATCTGTTCAACACGGTGCTGCACTGACTCCTGGGTAAAAATGAAATACATTGCTCCTGCTATAATATGGTGTCAAACCAGTAAATGCTTAAAAACAAATATGTGTGCAGCTGACTGATTAATAGAGAACTGAGAGTCAACTTTATCAACATCTCTTTACATGTACGTTTTCTCCCTTTTTTCTTCTTCAATGACAATTTTAGGGCAATGATGGAAAAGGTGCAGACCAACTTAATCCTGTGTTATCTTTCACATGGCCGGCCAAACCCACTTGCTTTCTTTCTGCTTGTATGCTGAGGTCAGCAGCCCTCCTTCCACTCCTCTTAAGAACAGGGGACCTACATAAAAGGCCATCCTTTTTGAAGTGCCACCTTGAGGGAGGGCAGTTATATGCAACCCTAGTATAAACCCATGCTTTTTTTCTGATAACGTCCTAATTGTGCAGATCTACTGACTAATCTCTTGTCAGACAGTTCATATTCCTACTCATTTCTCTGTGGGGCACTTGGGCCAAATCCTTAAGTGGTGTAAATCACAGCAGTTTCTTTAACTGTGCTGACTTCAGCAATGCTATGCTGATTTATAGCAGCTGAAGGTCTGGATTGCTATTTAAAAACAGAATTTTCTCAACTCTGGATTCTTGGACTTTTTTTTTAACCTACTGGTTAGAAACAGATACAGCTGAAATAAATAAATACATAAAATCAAGAGTATTATAGGATGTGGCTCTGTTTCCATGGAAACCTGATCTTTTTCTTACCCAGTTCTTTTTTTCTCTGTTAGCCAATTTAACCTCTCTATCCTTCTATTAAAACTCCTCCTCATTAAACACACGGTTGCAGGATTTTTGCTAGAGAAATGTGGGCAGAGAAATATCAGCTTTCACATCTGTTTGCCAAATTAAAAAAAAAGGTCTTTGAGCTGTAGGGAAGAATGTGGAGGAGGGTGAAAGTAGAAGGAAATATAATCATATTAAAAATAAAAATAAGAATCAGTTTGGATAAACACTCACCAAACTGGTAGCAGGTATGCAATCCATAAGTCAATATCTCTTCTTCCTGTATTTGTTCCACTCTGCATTATATTAAGAGATGCTCTGTCATTTAGAGGTACAACAGGGTGCAGTTTGCAGTAATATGAGAAGATATTAGTTACATAATAGTATGTGACCAATAACATCTAGAAGAAGAATTTTCTGGCTGACTGTCTTGATGGGTTGGTGTTGGAGGGGGAGTTGGATATTGTGGCAGTTCTCTGTCTCTTTCTCATTTTCATTTCTGAGTCACTTTCTTAGCCTTGGTGACAGGGTTTTTGCACTGAGAACTGCCAATAAAAGATTCAATCTTTTTCTAAAAACCTCTTGCTAATTAATTCATACTCTGAAATGCACCTGAATAACAATGGAGGCTTTTGCGCTACTCCTGAGTGCTTTCTACTGGGCCAAGTTGCTCTTTCTGTTATAACTTTGGACACAGCTTTTGTTTTGTCTGCACTCCTCTAATAATGTAGTGATGATTTTTTTTTACCTGGTGACCTGATCTAGGCTTGGGAGCAATAATACTGTTTTTCTCTCCTTCTATTTTGTGGTTGTTCAATTATGTAGTATGCTTCTGTGGTATGGCACTGAACTTGCACTGAAGACAGGAGTGCTAGTTCCTATGTCAAGAGATATTATAGTAAATTGCATAAATATTCTTGCACTTTTTTCCACCTGTAGCAACTAATATTTTTTAGGCAGATCTTGTGTAAAGATCTTGTTACAATAAGCTCCAGCTTGGTCCTGATCTCAGTGTAGTCTTGTAGGTCTTATGGAGCTGTGATGTCTTCTGTGTATAGGAGGTCAAGCAATTTGTTTATAGGGTGAGATCAGAGGGCTTGAATGCTCCTTAAAGGTGAAAATGCTTTTTCATTTTTCTGAAGAAGCACTATTCTTATGTGGTCTATGTAAATATTATACATAGTGAATTTTATGATATTAATTGTGTGTCTGAAAGAAAGAAGTACAGTCCAATATGTCAAAGAATTTCTTCATTTCCCCTTCCTTTTGTGCAGCAATTGTAATTCCTCCTTTACATTGCCTGACTTCAGGATGTGGCTTCTGCAGGGGCTTACCCCAGTGATGTAGGAAAATGCAGGGAGGAGTGGGAAAGATCAAACATCATTCTTTTCCAGAGCTCCACGCTTACACGGCATTCCTTGATAGCAGGGAACTGAAGCAGACTCCTCCTTGTCATTATGGTTCTGCTGCTCTCTTCCTTCAGCAAAATCTGTTTCAATATATATTGCTGTGAAACTGGTGGACAGGAGGGAGCCAATGCCAGTCAGAGAGAGACAGAGCCAGGCTTCTGACTTGCTTGCGAAGCAGTGGTAAACTTGCTTACATGTGTCAAGGTGCTAATCAGGACTGCAGGTGAGAATCTCAATTGTGATACAGTCACTTTTCTCACCATAAGTAGTCAGCAGAAATTCATGTCAGAGAAGTGAGGTATAAAACTATCTTCTTGTGCAAAGACTCTGCCAGAGCCAGTCAGGGTAAATCAGGGAACTGAGCAAGCAACGTCTGTTGTCTTGTGTAGACAAGCATGTTATGTTCATTGTGGCTGGGTGGAGTCATGTTACGTGCGCTTTGGAACCCAGGTAGCTGATTTACAGCAACCAGGTTGGCTTTCCAAAGACATGTTTCAGGCTATGACCTAATCCCTGATCCTGTATCAGTGCTTCCAGCCTTAAGAAAGCAAGGCTGGAAATCTGTAATCAGACTGCAAGGTGAATAATTTTTTTAGTGGGCTGGATGTAGTTCTTGCCACTGCAGTAGGCAACTGCCTCTTTTTTCCAGGATCCTATATCTCCTCCCCATCACATAAACAAACACCATCTGTCATATGGCTAAAATGCCATTGTCACATGCTGTGTGCCCTTTGTGTGATTAGGCACTGCTTGTAGCAACAACCGCGTGACCAGATATATGCTCCTTATGTGATAGGATCTGTCAGTCACACAGTGATAAGGCAGATGGTCAGCTCCTTTGTGATAAGGCAGAGCATCAAAGAATCCTGGGAAACAAAGTCAGAGATAGGGTAATAGGTGATATGAACCCAAACAGTTGGATGTCACTGCTTCAGATCACTCACAGACTTTCTCATGAAAGCTACTTCTGGTGTTAGTCTGGGATAAGTAAAAGCAGAGAAAGTCTTCATTCCCATTGCCAGAAATCGTCTCCAGAGTTATTCAGTTCCCCAGAGATAATGATTTAATTAAGTATGTATCACTTCTCATTATTTTTTGGAAAAGGGTTGTGGGGAATGGGGAACGGGAAGGGGGAATTCCCATAGGCACCGTCAAGCATGTTATTAGTCGTGATTTAGAGTCTTGTCTTTGCCTAGGAAAATGTATTCTCTGGTAATTCTAGGATGCCTTTGCTCTCGCACTGTAATTCCTTGCACTGGAATTCTCTCAAGAAGAGATCTCCTTTGCTACAGAGCATGCAGTGCTGCCGACAAAGTGCCCAGTTTTAGATCTGCAGATACAAAGGCCAGGAGGGACCATTTATCTTGTCTGAGCTCCTGCATAATGCAGGACATAGGTTTTTACCCACTAATTTCTGCATCAAGCCCACAACTTCTGCCTCAGCTAAAAAATATGTTTTTTGTATAGACAGCATTATAGCTTTATTTCCCACTGCGGTATTGTTTTATGTCCTATGAATGCCTATGCAGTGCAGAGTGGCTGAAACTCATTCTTCCTTGCTCTTCAGATAGTCACATCATATGACAGTGGTGCATGATAGCACTGTGGGGCTGAGGATGGGAAGAAGTCCTTGGAGGTCAGACCAGGGCTGGAGCTTTTTTCTAGCTGCTGACATCTGGGCTGTGGCATGGGAAGCTGGAAGAAAGCTCCAGTGCTGCGCTGGGATCACAGGAGTTCTTGCTACAGGAGCTGGGGCTTGGGAGCCAAAGGTTACTGAGGACATGGTAGTCCACTTAGTCTGGTCCAGCAGGAATGAGATGGAGCTGTCAAATATATACCACGTAATCACTGACCACCCACCAGATCATTATAGAGTTTGAGGGGATTTATAAGGGCAGTTGTGAAGTCTGCTACCTTTCCTGTGTACTGTCATTCTACTTCCTGAAGTGGAGAATTTTTTATTAAATGTTTGCCACATTTAAAATTCAAGTATACTTTCAGATGCACGCTATAATAAAGCAGCTCTGAATATTGAACTAATAATTTTACTCAAATACGTGCCTGAGATAACAGCTCACACAAGAGGTCAGTGAAAAACAGATATATTTAACTCAGTTGGAATAACTGATATGGAGTATATATCTCTTTAATCTGGTATTGGTAGCATACAGTGGATCCTCAGCTCTAGTTTCATTTCTGTCCCAAATCAAACTTTTATCTTTTGATGTCCTGGTTCAGCTCATATTGTTAACCGAAATGGTGGTTGACATCTTTCAGGGAAAATAGGAGTGAGCACAGGGCCCTTTGTTATTGATTGCTGTCTGCTTTCTTCTAGTGACATCTATTCTTTCCTGAGAGGGAAGTTTGCTGTGGAGAAAATGAGCAGAGGGGTGAGATGAAACCAGTGTGAAAAATGTAAAGAAAAAAAGAAAATTTTAGTTTTGATAAGCAAGTAACTGTTGTAGGTATTTCAATGGCTGTTTAGACTTTTTTTTTCCCCCTTAGGGAAAAAAAACCCTTTCTTCTCCTATGCTTTCAAAATTTTAGAAATTTTACACCTCCACTAGAGATCTGCTAGGAGTTCATCAAGAGAGGGTGTAAGTCTGAAGCTGTGCTAACTTATGCTGACAGACGGCTGGCCATTGCACAACCCTAGCACATAGATGATGTGTCATTTACCCCAGCTGCTCAGTCCTCCAGAGACGGAGGCTCAGCAAATGGGCACCCGTAACTACTGGGTTCCTGGGCTTCACACAGAAGTAAATAAAGAGGTAACTAAACTCCTTGTGCCTAACACAATATTGTTATGCTCAGGTAGGGTCTTTTTTGTGTTGTTGACAGCTCTAGGTATGTCCACTTAGCCAACGTGAATATTTAGTTAGTAAACTATAGTGGGGCTCAGATTGATAGCAGACGTGATCATAAGATGCAGTATTGGAGGACAGAAAATTGTGGTCCTATGGCTTTTGTAGGAGGAGCAGCCTGGTAGGAGATTAGACCACAAGTGCTTTTTGCTGAAATGCTGAATGCATTGTTTAAGCCTGTTGGTAAAGGTATTTTCCCGTGATCCCAAATCAGGGGTGTAACAATAAAGGAAACTGTGGGTAAGAATAAACCTGTGTGTTCCAGGTTTCCAAGTAAGTAGAATGTGCAGATTAAAAATATTTACTCATATACAATATATATTACTAACATTTTTAAAATTAACACTATCTATAAAACAGCCCTGTCTGCTTGTGTCAGTCTCCTTTCTCCACAAACTTCACCACTTCTTCCTGAGTCCACTTCTTGCTGACCTCTTGAAATCCAGGGAATACCTGACACATTAATACCTGCATTAATACCTCATTGTGTTTGCAGACGATGACACTTGCCATGTGCTTCACCTTCAGCAGCTGTTGATGCAGGGTTGCCAGCTTCCATAACTCTTGGGGGGCTAGAAATATTAAGGCCTTTTTAAAAAAATTTCGTTCTGTATCTTGGCATCACATTGAAGGAGAGAGGTTTATTTTTTAAGGAATGATCTTTTGTATTCTCAAGGTGTGAAGGAGGCTTAAAAACATGAACCTTAAAGCTGAATATCCAGTTTTAAGAAATCCCACATAAAATTTCATGTGAGCTGAGGATCTGATTTGTGTCTTCTTTATGTACTGCATATACTGTGACAGTGCACTATTAACTTTTCTTAGGTTTTTTTTTACTGATTTTCTTTTTTTTCTGGCAGTCTTCCATATTGCCTTTTGCTTTTTGCCCCCCCCCCCCCCCCTTTTGGCATAGAAGAAGCTTTAAAAAATATATTGTTAGTCAGTGCTGGAGAAGAGAAAGAAAAGAGCTCTAATATTTGGCATCTGCTGGAATATATTATCAAATTAAAAAAATTAGCACTACAATAGCTACATTATGTCATAGACTTCAGGATTCTGTGTTGTGTTGACTTCATTATAATTACTCCAAGCGGGATTAATTATGTTAGGTGTGCCAAAGATCTAGTGATTTAAAATGCCTGAGCAAACCTTAAATTGATGAATGGAGATGAATGTCCTCTGTTCATCAAAATCCCTCATTTAGCAGCAGAGAAACTGCTGCCACTCATCTTTGAAATCTTTGCGATACTTGGTAGCATGGCACTGACTTACCCAGTTGTACTGGCACATATAAAACCTGTCTCTCCATAGCAACAAGAGATTATCATGGTAACAGATGCAGCTAAACCATACATACTCATTTTATTCTGCTGCTCCCTACCTACTTTGCTTTAAGTGACTTTTCCTTCCATAGTCAATATTAAGGTATGGGAGGGCTATCATACAGACCTGTAAGGGGGAGTAGCACCAAGATACTTAGACAAGCTTTACAAGATTGTGATGAATTTATAATTTCTCCTTCCCATTACTTGCCTTGAATGGTGCAGGAAGGTTTATGGGAAGGTGAGCATTTCTCAATGAAAAGTATTTGGAGTCAGGTACCAGCTTGAATTTCTTTAAAACTCTTTATTTCTTTAAAATGTCTTTAAAATTCTGCACAGTTCGTAGCCAAGATAGTGGGGTTGTGGCATATAGCATGTGACAGTACTTTAGGAAAATATGGCTGAAAGGCGACTGCATTCCTTCAACATATTTCTCAAAATGGCTTTAGCTCTGTGAGCAGCATCCTCCATCCCCATACCAGCCACTTTGTAACCACAGCCTTAAATCTGCAGCAGTAAAAGTAACTTCACTGTCTCAGCTGCCAAGAGACTGTACTATATTCATCCTGATCATTATACCCTTCACAACTGGGTAACCTACCTAATTTTTCCTTAATGGTTGCTTTCTAATGTAAAGAAACAGCCCTCCCAAATTGACTCATTCTACAGCAGAAAACCAGTGACTCCAGGCTCAGAGTGATGAGGAAGCAGCTGTCCTCCTGTTGTATTTTCACCTCTGCTCAGAACAGAGCCAGGAAAAGTCACAAGGAGCAGAGGGCTAATAATGAGTGGCTTAAAGGAACTGGCTATGTAGTTGAGTCACCAGGTGCCATTTTTTCCAGCTTGCAGTACTCTTCACTTTGAATGCCCTGTGTTTCTGGCATCTATAAACACATGGTCTAATGAATTAAGTTTGCTCAGACATATCCATAAAATCTGTCTATTTAATGACACCAATTGACCTGAAAAATAGATTTTCTTTTCTGGTTTCTTTCAATGTATCTGCAACTTCATTAGATCCAGCATAAGATCCAGTAACATATTGCATGCATCTGAATTATGATTAAGCTTGTAATAACAGCAGAGACATCTGTCAGTGCTGAGTAACAGGTATGTCAGCCCTCCTTGCTTCTTATCCTGAAAGAGAATTATACCAGTGGGTGAAATGAAGGAGGATGAGGTAATGATAATTGTGTCTAACCTTCAACAAGAAAGTCAAGCATTACTCTTGTAGTTCTTTACTGTAGCAACACAGATAGAGATGCTTTTGTGTGCTTTAGCAGCTGGGCATAAATTCACATCCAGAGAAAAGCTAGGAGTATTTTAACTATTTCAGATTTATATATTTTATTTGCATAAAAATAAATCATTCTCCCTTTTCACAGTATGACATCAATAGGCTATTTTGCTGTGGAATGGCAGTGTATGGTTTTACACAGCATGAAGAACCCAGTTTAGACAGTGCTACCAATGTATACAATCAAATTATTCAGACATTGAATGTTAGGTTTGAATCCTGCTCAGAATCAGGTCCTAAAAATGTAATAGGAAGAGCAAAGGAGACATGTTTTTAATCAAATTCTGTGGTAAAAAAAACTGAACTATCACTAAGAGCTATAGAGAGCTATTGAGAAAGCAAGAGCTATGACTGCTTATTGCAGGAAGTGCTCAATTCATGAGAAAGTATTTAGCAAGATAAGGGGTAATTTTGCTGTATTTTTATTTGGAGCTCAATTTTATGAGTTCTTAAATCGCTCTTTGGTAGAGATGTAAAAGAAACCAATATTTTCCTCTGCAGAAGTAACTTCACTTAAACTATAAAGTAATAAGAAGCTTGAAGCAATTATAACACCAACCAAATCATTCAGAAATAGTATCTCCAGGCTAAATGATTCCTTGGACAAATATCCCCTGAGCTTGGATACCTTTACATCCTACCCACATTACAGAGAATTCTTGTGTACTGTACTCAGAATGCTGTAACAAACAACTTTTCTTTATCCTTTTCTTAACTTTTTAATATCTATTATTGTGGTAACTTCCCGAACTTAAAAAAAAAAGAAAAAAGAAAAAAAAAAAGAACCTCTGCTGTCCTGTATACTTGGCTGTATGTGTTCTGTCATGTATCAAACATTGTTGCTGACAGACAGCTTGAGCTCTTTCTTTCAAGCTCATGATTTCATTGTCTGAAGTTTGTGCTGGTATTTGAGAGTTGTATTTTAAAGTCTGAAATCCCCAAATACAAGAAATATTAAGTAATGGCAATTCTGTTGAAAATAATTGGGAAAAAGCAAAGAAAACAGAAAAGTAAAGTATATGTGGCAATAGATACTTAAAAAATTCTTTTACAACCAAATGTCAATAGAAATAGCTTGAGGAGTTTCTTCCTTCACTTAAAACAAAGAATAAGAAAGAAGCTGCTGCACCACAGAGAGAAAGAGAGAGGTGAAAGTGTTAGCGCTTAATATACAGCTGTGCCCTAGATTTTATGCCCAGATCTCCCAGACACCTCATAAAAGACAAGAATACATCAGTGGTTCCAGAGCAACTTTGCTATCAAAGCATGAGCACAGGCAGCAGAGAGAGGCATTTCTAGAAAGGCAAAACCTAAGATTGTTCTTCTCGTTGTTGCAACAGCTGTATTTTTCTAAGTCCCTCCAGAAGCCTCTGTGATGGCTAGGAAAAGAAAAGTGAAGAAAGAACATTTTTTTCTCCATGCAGGTCCATAGCTTGAGGCCACTCTTGTGGAGAACTGAAGCCCAAGCTGAATCATAAGCAAGCTATTAAGCTGCTAAGTCTTTCAGGTCTGGTTATTGCAGAGCTGGAAGGACTGATATTAGTGCTATTCCTTGAAGACAGATTTAACAGCCTTCACATGCCTCATCATTTCACATGCCTCATCATTTCACACAGGATGCTGAGCTAGGGCAGGGTCAAGCTTTGTAAATGCCAGGTTCCTGCACAAACAATCTCCTAGAGCTGTTCACCAGTTTAGAGCCCAGCTCCCCATTCTAGTAGTTCTGTTAGCCTGATTTTAAGCAGAATCTCTGCAGATAGGGTGGGCTGCTCTCTAAGAGCCATTTGCAGGATTGGGCCTAAGGGCCAAAGGTTCTTAGCTTTTCATTGTACTTAGAGATAGTGGGAAAGAAGATCTTTATTCTTCCAAAGGCTAATCCAAAGGAGAAAAAAATAAAAAATAAAAGGAGAGACTACCTCTGAGTCCTGTATGGGATGAACTGGAAAAGAAAGTGATTGCTTCATGGAATAAAGTATGGAACCGCAAGAAAACTGACACACAGACCACTGTCCTATAAGACAGGAAGTATTTCTCATATGGCATTAGATTGGGGAGCTAGATATGTGATCTTAGGGGAAGAACATGGTTCTGGTGAGCTGTCTGTCTCAAGGTTCACCCACTCTCTCATTGTGAGTATAGTTGCTGTCCTGCCTCTTTTTTTTATCCTTTCTTTCTTTTCTCTGTGTGTGTACACCAGCCACACTCTAATCAAATTCAGATTTCTTTGATAATTATGCAGGATACGTATGTATTTTTAGCAAATCAGTTGCAAACCAGTGGAACATGCCAAACTTCCCAATGCAAATATAAACTGGCTGCTACATTTCTACTAAACACTTAACATTGAAGCCTAACCTCATCTCGGTCTATTCCTTGGGAGTGGTTACTGTTCACTGTTCTGAGTCCAACTTTCTAGAGCTCATGTTACAATGTTACTTCCCCATTATGCTTCAAACACAGTGTTACATCGTGTTTCTATCTAAGGAATACACTAATATGTTTTGTCATCTGACACATGGTAAAAGCATTTCAAGTCCCATGTGAAATGGTCTGTGTGTGGAGGAGTTAGAGCCACACAAGTCCAACTTTATATATTCTCTGCAGTAGACTTTACTTTTCTGAAAGTGAAATGAAACCAGCTGCAACAGTGTCATTTTTTGCTGCCTTTAAGAAAAAAATGTCCTGCTGGGAAAACATGAAGAGAGGGACAGAAAGATAACCAAGGAAGCATTATTAACAGTATGCATGTATACTTATTAAATAAGTGAAAGGAGGTGGAAATAAGGTTAAAGGAATGAATCTCCCTCATTGTCCTTTGGTTTGCTCACCGGGTGAAATCCTGGGGAAGCTGTGTGGTAGTTTTGCCGTGGCCTTTGGTGGAGGTGGGTATCTAGTTGAGTCTACCCAACCAGATTATCCTGTATGATGTGTAAAATGAAGCATCCCTGCAGAATCCAGGCCTATGTTGGAAAGAGCAATTGGTCCACTGAGATCAGCTATTGATACAAAGGGACTGTTACGTTTTGCATCAGCCAGCTTGCCAGATCATCAGCCTCCCTCCCTTGTCTTGCTGTTCGGTTCCTTTATGCAGTTCCCAGTACAGAGCTCCACACAGGGCATTTGAACAGTACAGCCAAATGCACAGTAATAATAAATGAAGGGTTTCACTGGAATCCCCATATGTGTCCCTCCTGCTCCCTCCAAATACTAATAGCATTTCACTTACCAATGTTTCATGATTAAAAAAGAGGCACATTCTGCAATGTCTGGACATTAGTGTTGAAGAGGTACTGCCAAGTAACCTGTTATTACTCACTGTCAGCTGCAAAACACCTGTCTAACCTTACCTTGCCCTTTAAATGTTCAAATTGGTCAGGATACTGCTCAAAATAGACTGTGCAGTGCTTGTGGATCTGTGATAGAAGTCTTTTATGAATGCACTATGCAGGGTGTAGATCCATGTGCCGTGGTCAGTTACACAATTGCTGTTTAGCTCTTTGGGGTTTTTCTGTATGAATGAATCAGCCTAGTGTGATGGGGAAGGGGACATTATTAGAAAACCAACTAGGAAGCAACAGAAAAGCTTTGGAAGGAGCATTTGCTTGTTGGGGAGGAGAGGGGGAAGGAGAGGACAATGACAAACCAGTGACTGAGTTGTGGATGTAGGTGATACTTTCAGGGTCTCTTCCCCAGCTATTGCCAAGACTGACAATATAGCCAAGATGTCATTAAAAATAGTTAAACATACTTCTTGTAGAGAGGAGGTGTGGGGAATGGCTGCTTCCTGTGGAAATACCTGAGCCTATGTCTAAACAGAGCTAGTCAGGAGCACATCAAATGGCCTGGATCATGCTGATCACTCTGCAGTTGTGTTCCCAGGTGTACAGGGGGTAAGGACCAGGTTTGCATCCATCCCTGCCCTCTTTGGCCCCAGTGAGAAAGCCTCAGGGCAGGTATGAGCCATTTTGTACTCAGAGAAACTCTGTGGAGAGACCACAACTGAGGCATGTACTCATGTGTACTCACAAGTCGTTTAGATGCAGCTAGGCTTTTCCCAAGCTTCAGAAGCAGGTCTTAAGAGTAGTAACCGTATGGACAGCCTGCTTGTTGCTTTAAGACATGATTTTTCTGAAGTGCCCTACTTCTGTAACTCATTGGTTTGAGAAGGCTGTCTGGTTACTACTATATTTACAGCTCCTGGTGTAACAGACTTCCTGCTACTGAATATAATGTGGGGCCGCAGGGATGATCTTGACTAGTACCAGGGAACTGCAGCCCAAGGCACAATCTGTGAGTGGGAGAACTGCCTGAACCTACCCAGAGAGAAGTGACAGATGGAGGTCCAAAGCCTGTATGGTGGTGGGCAGGACAAGGAGGGTCAGAGGTGCTCTTGCCCTGGCAGCTATGACAGATTGCTACAGATTTGTGCCACAGGGGTTTCTGCTCTTAAGCCTGGAGTTTACACTGTCTCTCTGTGTTGCCCCTAGTTTGCTAGCCCATGGCATGGCCTTTGTACTACAATGAGCTCCCTGGCTTCCTTGACTCCAGACTGCGCCTGAAAGTCCTAGCTCCCTCGCTTGCCCTTCTGGCCCTAGCAGAGCTGCCTACTGCTCTTCTGAAATGAGGACTTAACTCTTAATGGGGAGCTGAGACAGCCAGCAGTTGCTTTAACGAAGCAAGACAATCTTTCTAAAACAAATCAGCTTTTATTGGCCAACTGGATAAACATATTGTGTGGGTCGGAGTTCTGCCTTAGTAAAGTCCTTGTGAGCTAGAGAGCAGAACATCTGCTTGAGATTTCTTTCTGAGATCCAGAAAACATTTATCAGTGTCTCTCTGACTCCATCTTATCCATCATATTTCTGCCTTACCTGCTTCCTTCTCCCTAGGACCTCTCTGGCCCTAACTCTGTCCAAGGGAGGAGTCAGTGTAATGCTGAAAGTCATTGAAAGTAATGCTCAGTGGATGTTGTTTCCATTTTCTCTGAAAAAATATTTTCAGGTGTGCTTCTCAGCTCAGGTCTAGGTGTGTCATTCAGCTCCAGGTTAGACAAGCAAGTGCAAATATGCCCTTTTATTCCATAGGGCTCCTTGTTTCCAACCTAAGGCAAGACTTTAACCCGTTCCCTTATAAACAAAATGCAGACTGTTGAATCATGCACACTGCACATGAATGTATTTAAAAATATTCTGACATTTACCACACTTAAGAAAATGGAGTTTTAAGACAGCTCTAGTGATTAGTTGTTTTGATGATGACACTTCTATTCTTTGCCATAGATATTCCCCTGTCAGGACCATGCCTTACCACTATTCTTTAAATCCAGCACCTTTTCCAGGTTTTTCCATCTGCTGCTTCTCTTTCACATCCCTCCCTGTCTGCTTACAGTAATTACTTCAATTTCTAGTCTTTTCCCCATGACAATCCTTTTCATCAGCAACTCCTCAGTCCTTTGCACGCACTCATCACATCTCTTCTCATTCCCCGCAGTCCCTCTCAAATTCCCATGACCTATTATTTCCTAAGTAGAATTCCATGTTCCTTCCATATTGCCTTCCATATATATACCAATACTGTCAGTCAGAAGGGTTTGGGATAAGTTTAATCCTTTGGAAGAAGAAGTTCTGATGTTAAAATTGGAAGACTTTACAAGTTGAGACAGTTTCACTGGAATTTTGTTTTAGGACAATATTAGAAAGAAAGAAAGTTCAGATGAAAACAGTGCTTTTTGTTTTTAAAATTTATTAATTTTAAATTACTTTAAGTTTGCACTACATTTGTGTGTGAGAATAGGAAATTTGGAAAGGGCTGAAGTCCAGATGCAGTATTTCAGTTTTGTCCCCAAACCAGTTTTCTGGGGATGGATATGCAGTTTTCATTCACTGGTGGCTTAATCTGGGTTTGGTTTTGACATGTTCAAAATGAAACCAGGTTTGAAATATTCTCATCCATTTGCATAATGAAGCTTCTTTTCCTAGTCTGAGTATTCCTGCTTCACACGTATTTTTCTAGAAGCTACCCTTTTAAGTTGACAAATTGCTAGATATGCTTCTTCACATATTCTATGGTTTCTTTCTTCTCCCCCAGTTATCTCCGTTTATAGTGATTTCCTCCTTTTCAGTCATATCCATTTTACTGTTCCTGGGCAGTAGCTGGAGTGCCAGAACTCTGGGCTTAACACAATTTTGTGTAAAACCACCAGAAATGATTATCAAAGTTTTCCCATTTCGCTGCCTAGGAAACAACTCTCTGTATTTCTTATGCCTCCACCCAGCTCTCAGTATTCAGGCACTGCAAAAACAGATACTCCACCCCCCAAGATTGGAACATTTTCCTTCAGACACTCCACCAAAATAAAGGAATGTAAAATTTCTAGACCAAGCCATTGGCTAGAGCTACTTCAAATTTTCCATAGTTTTAAAACTCATTTTGATTTCTGCCAAACTTCTTGGAACAGGAAGAGATGAAATGCAACAAAAAACCTTCTAACACAATCTATTTTCTGTGTGGGTAGCTAAGGGACTTAAAATCACATCAGGATTTGATTTATGATACTGAAGATGATGAGTCTAAGCAAATTATCTGGATAGGGAATCATTAGAGGACACTGAGAGCTACCAACGGGATCTTCTTTTACCTGTTTTCTGACTGCATTTCTAAAATGCGCAAGAGACACCAGCAGCTTAAGTGTTGCATCTATTAAAAGGATCCGAGAGGCTCTGGCTAAATTATTATTTATTATTTATATTACACTATTGCCTAAATGTCAAATGATTCACAGCTGTTGCAAAAAATCTTTTTGCTTGCAGCATCTTTCCCACATTGCAAGAATTTATAGCATATATTTTGCAATCTGGGTTATTGGTGAGCTGAAATTCCTATCCCAGATATCTGCTGTTTTACCAAGTTCCAGTCCATCGTGTTGTGTGTCATGTCATGTTACATCATACTATGCCACATGGTATTATTAAGAACTTCCTTCCTTGTTTTCTCTCCCAGTTTGTGATGTTTTTCCCCTGAGGAGCACCGGTTGCAGATATAACTGTGTGATCGAATATATCTGAGCACCTGGCAGTCCCTGAAGGGTTTGCTGAGTTGAGTAACATGCTGATGAACTGGATGCTGATGCTGCATGCTGCTGTCACATAGGCCCCTTTTTGCAGCACTCTGGTCTATTGAATAGCAGAAAGAAGGTCAAAGTGGAGGACCTAGATTCCAGTTTTAAGTCGTGGGGACAGCACTTTTTTCTCCAGCTTGAGACTCCATCACCTACCATGCAGCTCTGAGAGGAAAAAGAATAAAAGTAGATTATACACTTTGTAGAAGCAGCAAGTATATTTAGCTGCTGCTGATCTTGTAACTTTTGTTAGTTTGTATGTGGCTAGCCATCCATTCTTGCCAATTACCAATGCAGTGCTTTGACAATAGTGGAATGAAATTCACAGCTACACAGTCACAGCTTGAATCTTTGCAAATGAACAGTCATAGCATGTTTCTTGGCTTCCTTTTTATAGAAATGGTGGCACTGACAATTATATACTTTTAAACAAATATTCCATCTGCATCCCCAGTCTCCAAGTTTGCTTTGTGATCCTAAGGAATCATCTGTGCATTGGTAAATTTCCCCAGAATAAAATGAGAGAGAGGGAAATTATGTTCTCACATAAGCAGGGGTAACTAATAGAGGTTATTAAATGACAGTATCAGTCATCTGATTTGCTCTTTGAAAGTTATTGTTAATCAAAAAGTCTTATTTTTTTTGGCACTGCCAACAGCATCTAATTCAAGAGAACAGATTTTCTAGCTAAAAGTTTTTATCTCTTGGGAAAAAGAAATGGATATGAAACATGAACAAGTGAGTTTCTTACACAGAAGAAACCTCAAGGCAAGGAGAAACAGTTCACCGTCCTTAAATCTACAGTAATTCCTGCTGAAAAGAAGATGACAAATGACCAATACTAATGGACAGAAGGTAGACTTGCAGTGATGCAGATACAACAGGCTGAGCCTGGTGTCCATATCAGGGCAATAAGAGTGAATGTCTTCTGCATGTCTCAGGTCAATCTTATAGTATCCGTGTGTATATTTATTTCAAGTTTTAGCTGAATGCCACATGAATAAAGTAGGGCTATCTGTTAAATAAGCGGAAAACAAACAAACAAACAAAGAAACACCACCTTAATGGGCTGGGGGATTGTTTTATTATTTTTGGCCTTATTAGAACATAGAGGAGTAAAACAGAAATGACTTTATTCCTGGTTTTCAAGAAATGACAGCTATCATGGCTGTGTGGTTGTTATTTCCTACTTCGTATTTTTGTATTGCTGTTTGTTCCCCTTTTTTCTGTTCCCATAGATCTCAGGTCTGTTTTCCTCCCCTGTGTTCTCCCAGTATCAGACTGCGGCCCAGCCTGTGGTACCCTGACTTCAGTCATGGCCCCACAAGTGAGGACTGACCCCCAGCGCTTTCCCTCTGAAAGCCAATTATGCCTGTGACTGGCAACCAGGCAGATTTCCTAGCTACATTAAAACATTGCTTAATCTTAGCAAAGCCTCATTTAAGAAAAAGGGGGTTATTAGATAGGAGAAAGTCTCCACATAGATCTTGCTTATTTGAGACCATTCACTAGAAAAAGAGGCATAGGAAAAGACTGCCTTCTTCAAACTCTTCAGCACTTGATCTCCAGCAGGCATTTCCTCTGTGGACCCCCACAGACACGCTCCTTTTTACAAAGATAATCTTGTGTAATCAAATTTCATCCAACCAGAGCCCTTTAACTTTTAATTTTCTAGATGGAACTGGCTGGCCATGATAAATGCAGTGTGATCTGCAGGAGATTAAGTCAGCTTTCCCTGAGAAAGAGGTTTCCATTGTTTGTTTAGGATGCCTTGTTTTCCAACAGCCTGCTATTAAATTTAGCCAATATAGACCCACCATCAATAGTTGAATTGCACAGTTTTCATAAATTGTTATAGGTAAGACCCATTTCCGTCACACAAAACCATTTACTTGTCATTGATGTTACAAGCAGTAAGTTGGAAATGTCTGATATGGGACAATACATATCAGAACTGGAGACTATAATCAGAGAAATAAATGGAATTTACTCCACCTAGAATAGTAAAATAGCACTGAAGGCACAATAGTGAATCACAATTTGTAAAAGGAGTTGGTGCTTGAGCATGCATTTATCTATCGTTACTTATGAAGAAATAGCTATCAATAGAATTTTATTGATGTGCCAAATTGTCTGAAGAAATTCTAGACATAAATAGTTCTCTAAGGAGGAAAAATATTACTAATCAATCCTTTTGAAATCTGAGTTTAAATAAATTCCTTTTCTAATTATAAGGCACATTCTGCAGTCCTAATTCACATAAAAGTGGTACTGTCATCATGCTTCTCATATTAATAGGCAAGAAACCATAATTCTTTTTTTTATTGAAGTGTTATAAATCTATAAATGCTTGAGTAATATGACTGTGACGTAGGTACGGACAAGGGCTTAGCTTTGCTGTGAAATGTTAGAGTTGATGGAAAAACAAAAATTAGTCTAAATAAATGTTATATGTTTACGTTTCTTATTATCAGATTTTAAAATAGAATGATTTGTTCCCTTTTCTAAGATTTAAATGAGAATATCTTGTTTCAGAATTCTTTAGTATTTGTTACCCTCTTTTTCTCTCATTGAGTCTAATAATATGAATATAAGGTTTTTTTACTTTTTATCTCTTTTATCTTTTTTAAGTGTTTCCTTTTTTTATCTATAAGACTTCCTCAACTTTTTGAAGCTTAAATTGTTGGCTTAGTTTTTAAAATTTCTCTTCTTCCTTTTGCTACTCTATCCTTTCAGTCTTGCTGAACTGTAGTGAGCTAGAAGACAGGAAAAAATACATGGAAAAATCAGTTCTGTTCATTCCAGTGCTTACAGTTGCAAAAAAAGAAAATAGAACAAAAAGTCTTGAATATACAAAATTTTGAAACCCAATGAAAGCAGAATACTTATTTAATTTTACATAAGATCTCTTATTTAAAAAGAAGCTAAAATAGCATTACTTAGCTAAATCCTATTCTTGACAAAATCTCATTTTTATAGGAAGAATTTCCGGATAACAGTTTTCAACCAGCAACAGTTATCACTTGTAGGAACAATGGAAAGACTGGAGCAATGAAGCTTTAAACTGTTGTTCTTTTCCTCAGGGTAGCCTTGAAAGAATATATTCACCCACTTAGCAAAGGTGAATAATTCTTTTTAGCAAATGACTAAAATACCATTTCTTTTTCATCATCATCAATTATCATAATAAATATCATGATTCTCAACTCTCCTGTGGTCATTTACAATTACGGAAGGTAAGTAGAAAATACTACCAGGCAATATAAATGGTTGCAAAATTCTGTTTCCCCAACAGTTTGCCTATATTTTTGCTCAGTTTACACAATTACAAATTTGTTTGATGCAGCATATAAGAAACATGCAACAAACAAGAAAGTAGTAAAACTGCACAGCAATATTGTGATTACAGTTAATGCTATTCAATATGGCGTTGAGAGGAGTCCGTTCTCTTTCAGAATCATTTATTGCCACATACATATATCAGTATTTGCAAAATGCAGATCAATTAGTACTGTATCATCTAAAGAGAAAAATTAAAGCAGCCTTTGCTAGTAAACAGTCAATGGGCATGACAATCAGATTAGATTAAATAGTTAATCTGCAATAACGGTATCTAAACAGCAAGGTGTGGTCAGTTTGGCTGCTGAGGGGATGGAACCTATCTGCGCATTTTGGGGAAATGTTTTCATCGTGAAAGAAAACTGACCTTGAGATCTAAACCTTCTAAGCTGTAGGCTTATGAGGACAGAGTTTGGCTCAGTGTTTAGCAGCTAAATTTAGTATAATTTGCAGTCCCATAGTCATGGTTAGGTTTTCGGTATAAAGCATGGGGATTCAAGTACGTAACAGTTGGGATTCACCAGAATAAGTGTCCATCTGGGGAGTCTTTCCACAGTATATTGCACCTTAAAGAACCCAAAGGCATTTAGATGACACACGGCATGGGTTTCTTTGATAAACCAAGCTGCCCTGACTTCAGAAAGTGGCAGATCTATGATGCAGCTTCTCCAAATAAGCTAGCCTTGCACTGAAATCTCTGAGTTTTCATGTGACTGAACCAGAACTGAATTTGTCACGTTTCACATTCTTGCTTTCTTGTGTGCTGCCTCTGTCTCTTCTCTCACCCTGTCAGTGCAGTCTGTTCATGTGTGTGTAGCTGCCATCATGTGATTTGCTCTAGTACTATGCCTGAAGCCTCCCTTTCCCCTTATGTCTGTAGCCTCAGGCACCATTGAAAATGCTACCTGATGGCTTGCACGTGTCTCAGTTCATGTGTGTGTATTCATAAAATAGCATACGTATTTTTGCTGATGTCCAGGCAGCCAAAATAAATTGTGATTAAGCTATAATCATTTCTGGAATTCTTGTATCAAAAGCCAACTAAAGTCACAGCAGGACCTAGGTGCCTGAAGAGGCAGATGGAAGCCTTCTGGGATTTAAAATCATTCCAAATGTTAAAACACTAATGGGCATTTGATGTCAATGTGCTTGTGAAAATCCTGCCACATACAGCTTTGTAACTCAAGATATTCAATTCTGTTTTTAAAAAAAGCTGGTTCAGAAAGACTATAGTCCCACCCTATTCCCCATATGTCAAATCTCATATCATTCTGTGGCTTGACACTACTGACAGTGTTGGCTCAAGAGAGGAGTGCAGCAGCTGGATGCGCAGTCTGCACTGCTGATCAGCTTGGGACTACACCAGGGTTTAAGGAAGTTAGACAAAGTCATGTGTGGGATTCAAACTGTCAAAGGTGACTTGCAGTGAGACAAACCTAGACCAGTGCTAGCCTCTAAGATCTTCTTGTTTTTATGCAGTATATTAATGAAGAGAAGAAGAGATAAGTATGTTCATTTAAGTTTTTTTTTTGTTAGTGCTAAGGAAAGACAATCTGAAATACCAACCTTTGTCCCCTCAATTTAGTTGTTGAAGCACTGCTTGAGTACTGAATTTTTAAAACTTGGATTTCCTACAGATGTTAAATAGGCCTTTACAGAAATACTAGTATCAAGAACCCCACCAAGTGAGCAAACATCTGTATTTAAAATAAGCAGACTAAAAAGTATTTTCGCTCTGTGTGGATTCTCTCTTTGGATTATGCTTTCCATATACTTAAGTCAAGGTACCACACATTCTCCTTTTTGCTATTGTTTGGGTGAGGAGAAGTATTTAGAAGTATTTATGTGAGTGAAAATACAGATTTGTCATTAGTGAGATTTCTTCCAGATATGCCAAAGCTGGTTGCCCAAACCTCTAATTCATAACTGAATTAGGTTCTTACTTCACCTTAAATTGCTTCAAACCTAAGAAACCTGATATCTGACTCGCAGTCTAAGTAATTTATTTTTTTTAGGCCACACACTAAATATTCTGCTCTGAAAATGACTGGAAGGAAATTCTGATGCATGTATAGACTAAGAGAGGATCAAACCCTTTGGAATCAATGGCAGATAGACACCTAATATGAACAGAAACATTTAATCTTCAAGGTCCCTTTCTGTACATTTTGGAGGATACATGCATTTAAAATTGTCCCTAAGCTAATTAGACATAATGGCGCTGCAAACACTGAAACTTCTAAAAGACTTGCTGAGGGAAACTTAGAGATTTAGTTGGTCTGAGTTGTTCCCAGAGAAGCCTACCACTGTCCTGTAGAGGGAACCAAGGACGATTAGCTTCCCTAGGCTGAAGCGGAACATGCAAATAACTCCTTGAGATTCTCAAGGCATTTTAGTTCTTGTGTATTTTGATTATCTGGTCATAAAGCCTATGTTAGTGTCCACATACTTTGGAGTATTTAAATGTGGATGGCTTAACTTGTACCCAAGACTTTCATTTGCATATTAAAACTGCTAATGGAGGGGAAAAAATGTTAACAGTAAATGAAAAACTTTTCAAGGTGTCTTTATATAACAAGAGTAAGCATAAATACTTTCTTTTGTCCTTTGTGGATTATGTCTAACAGTACTGATTGAAGTATATTGGAAATAATCTGTGGACTCCAAGAGCTGACGATGAAATGTACTGGCAGAATTATTTAGATAAAAATCATGATTTTTGTCCTGAGTTGTTTCTTCTGAAAATGTTCTGTTTTAGCTTAAAAACTGTAATATGCATAACTGCATCCAAGAACTGTTATCATTGTGACTTCTCTCAGCCCATGTTTGCTCTGCTAATCATACATATAGTGCAAACCTACCTGCATAAAATCCTTAAAGTGGTACACTTTTAGCCTAGCCTGCATAGCAGAGACACTAGCATCTTACAGTTGTTGGTTGGTGTGTCTGAGCTGTACTAGCCTCTAGCATGTGCTTTTATCATTAGGAATATTGACTTATATTTACTGTCTTGGCTTCAGATACACATCATGGATTTTTCTAGGTTTCTACGTAACAAGCAGAATAGTGAACTTTGAGACTGCCAAAGAAAATCTGCAAACACAGACCAATATCATAGCAATTTTTGTCTGTAATTTTATTACTGGTCCCTATAGTTTTACTTTTCCCCTGGGATAAACCATGTGAGAATACCTGAGCTGGCTCTTTAAAACCATAGTGGGAAACTAGAAGGAAGTTGACTTCGCAAGTGTTTACAGAAAGACACAGGCTGTGTCTAACTTCAGAGACCTGGGAATGATTTTGATTTTTTGAATTTAGACGTATTCTTTGACTAAGTTAACAAGTAGTGTGGTGTAAATGCAATGGATCTGAACAGCAAAACAATTGATACTACGAAAGCAAAGTCCTCACAGTGTGCTTTTTGGGAGTTGTACTTCAGGCTGGCTCTTGTCTAGCCCTGTGGATGCAGTGCCCATTAGTGGCTTGAGCTCCTCAGGTGTGCTTCTGGGCCTCATATTCTAGGTTACTTCCACCGGAGAGGAGTCCAGTCCAGTGTGCTCTTGCAAGCAAGCACCCCTCTTCCCTCACTAAGCAAGGAAGGAAATTAGCCATGTAGGCGAGGAAGGAGCTGTATCACACGCCAGCCAGTCTCCCTGGTGGTCGGGCAAGGCAGTCCTGTAAGTCCTACCAGGCTGGCACACATCTCCTGTGTGGATGTAACCTGGTTGCAGTAAGGATTCTCTGTTCAGTGTGAAAAGGCAGTAACATTCACTGGATGGAAATGCAAATACCTTTAGAAGCTAATTAGATGAGCAGAATCCCATGTTTGGCTTCAAGTTAGGAGCAGTACTACTGATTTCAGTAAGATGACACTAGTATAAAAACAGTGGCTAGAAAAGAAAAAAAGCAATGTAAAGGGAGAACAGATCTTTACTTTTTTTATGGGTCATATTTTAACAATTATTTTTCAGACAGATATCTCCATTGAAACAAATCATGAAACTGCTTCAGAACTGATGTCATGACAAGGCTTTATATCAATTGATTTTCATAGATACAGTATATTTTATTGTTACATGAACAATAAAAGAAAAGAGTGCAGATAAAACGTCACAGCTAACCAATATAAAATGAGCCACTTTACAGAAACGTTATGATACATAAAAAATTAACTCCAGGCTTATGTATGCAAAACCTAATTACATAGGCTTCAAGTGTCATCAGAGTCATTGTTTAACTGTTATTCCCAGAAACTAGGATGACTCTCCTGAAACATTTCATATCTGTCATTTATTTGAAAAACATTTTAAATGCAGTAAATGTTCAAACTTCAAAAAAATCCAGTTTCTTTGTCCTGGGCTAAGTTTGCTGTGAGTATTTTGTTGTAACACTCTTTAGATAGATGCTTTACAAATACAAATATGGATGAAGTAAGACTCTTGAGCCCACGGTTAAAACTGGTGTAAGCTGGCATTGCTTTATTAAAGCGCATGGGGGCAGATTTGCCTTAGTAGAAGATTTAGCACTTATCTCTTTTTGAAAAAGTGTGATGCAGCATGCGCAGCATCCTAGTTAGAAAAACAGAGTTTTCAGTTCTGGGCAAACCTGAATGTGCGATAACAAAGCATGTGTGTACCTGCAAGAAGAAGTAAACAGAAGAGGGGGTACATTCACCCAATTATTACTCTTAGCTGGGTAATAGGGAGTAGGTAAACTTTGTATTGCTAAATGTCGCTAGTGTTTATGCTGAACGATAGCTGAACTAAAGGACAAGTCCAGAATCAAAATCATCAATGCTATAACCACTAATAGGCATTTCATCCAGAGGACCAGACTAGACATGATAGTTTTGCAGCTTGGAGATCCCTAAAATTTCTGCTTTTGATGATTCAATTAGTTAGGATTTTAAAACAATATTTATTAAATGCAGGGGAAGGCCCTGCGCTGGCTCTCTGAAAGGATGAATTTTTGCTATTTCTGATTGTGTAAAACAGCAAAATTCTTAACATAGCAGAGATTTTCATCCTATTTGGATTTCTCAATTTTGGACATACTTGGTGGGAAAAGGTCTTCAAGAGATCATGCTAAGGCTTTGGGTTTTTTTCCTCACCAAAATCAGAGGTATTCTTGAGTGTCTGATGTTCAAAAAGTCTTAAGAAACTGTTCTGGGAAGATGTCCATAACATCCATGTTGTCATTCAATGTCCGCACAGAAAAATACCACATTTTAGAGGTATACCTGTTCTGAGAGGTAAATCACTATCTCAAGAAATTCGATATGAAAATCATGATATTTCAGGTTCTGAAGTAATCCAGGATGGAATGATGAATGCTTTCATTTTTTGGTTATAAAAAGAGAAAGCTGAATTTTCCTTTATCAGAAGGATCAACTTATTGCTCTCTCTTAATCCTAGACTGAAAGCTAAGAACTGGCTTTACTTTGTTGTCCCCAATCCTGCCCATGCTTAAATAATATAGTGTTGAAGTAACAGCGATGATGATACTTGCTGTGCAGCAGAGTTGGTCTATCAAGGTGACATTCCTGCTGATAACTTCTCTCTCTCAGTCCGTCTTTTCTTTATTGTTTAAGGAAATATTTTTATAATAGCAGCATTTTAAGTCCAATCGACTTTGGTGTTGTGTTTTTTAATGCTCTGCAGCCAAAAGCAATGATAGGCATAGAGCTTGACAGACTTTTCAACATTGTTTAAGTGCTGTATAAAGGATTTGGCTGTCTGAGTCCCATTAAAGTATATGGGAACCATATGGCTAAATCCCCAAGTACCACTTTAAAAATGAAGGTGATTGTGTCTGTAACAGACCATAGGATTTTGAAAATGCTGTTCAGTGCTTTTCTTTTCTAACCTGTCTCAGGTTTTTATTTTCTGCATTTAACTTATGAAAATTGTTGTAGATAAAGAGTGAACCTGGAGACTGGATTCTGGGTCACATTCTGCTTCTCACTACTTTAGATTTCAGACTGCTGTACAGCAAGTCTTCTGGCGAAGTTCTTCTAACTGTGTAATTTGGGGCAGTATAAACACTTTGCATGGCTCTGTTCTAAACATTATTTATTAGAAGGTTTGGATTCATTTATGCTTCCCATGAAGGCAGGAGCCAAGTAAATGTTTACCAACAGAGGAATCTTTTTCATTTGCATGCTTAGAAGTCTCCTGAAATGCAGGCTTCCTAGTTTTGCTTTGGCTTGTCTCATTACAGACATGTTATTTAAACATTTTCTTTCAGAATTATTAACCAACCATTAGAAGGGCTAATATGGGGGACAAGGAGAAAGGTTATGTCAGGTTATGTCAGGAGATGCTCCTGTTCATAATTTCTCTAATGTGGAAACAAGCACAAAAGAAGTTCTCTAGGAAAATGGAGGAATTCGGTTTTGATGAGTTGAAACACATTGTGAATACTTCTGGTAGATTTGCAGAGCCTTAGTGAGGGCCCCTGCACCACCTGCCCTGGGAGGCCTCTAGAGTAAAGTCCATATGGAAGCACCTGGTGGAGCTGCCTTGGCTGCTGCCTCCCGGAGAGGGCAGCAGCACTGCCAGGGCCTGGCTTTGGCGTGGGCAGATGGTGTTGGCAGCTGGAAGGAGCCTGAAGAAGATGCAAAATGTGCGAGGGGAAAGAGTGGGGAATGTCTTGCAAGGTGCATGCACACACACACTCTGGGTACCAAAGCATCTCCTGGCTGGTTCTGCTCATTCTACTTTAATACTGTCCACTATTTTATAAACCTGTAGGAAAATCTTTAAATAAGCAAAGGACAAGAGACAGATAGGAAGGAGGGAGGAAAGGATAAAAGGTAGCATATAAGCAGAGAGGATGACTGGCACATTGCATCAGGCCTGTTTTTGCTGTATTGCTATTTACCCCTTGACTCCACTCATTTAGGCTCTGTGGCAATTAGCTTTGGGGTGTATTTGCAATTGATAAGAAGAGAGATTTTTCCATCCATACAGAAGTGTTTAAATTGTGCTTGAATATTTTAAAGCAACTTCAGAGCTGCATCTGACATAGCTGGAACCTGCTTTTCATAGTTGAATCTCAAGTGGTCTTTGCAGCCTCCTTCATCATTCAGTGCAGAAATGTGTCTATGTGTTAGCACAAAAAAATAGATAGTATTTTCTCCTTGTAATTACACAACAGAGATTCTCCTGTCTGTATCTGAGAAATGTAGGTACCTAAATATCTTTATACTTCTCCAAAATAAAGGTTGGAATGGAATTTTTATTATAAACCTAAATGGTAGCTGGGTTGATCTGTAAACCTCTATTTGTGGGTAGCAGCATGCACACAGGAATGCTGACAGACAATTATTGGTGTTCTATGTTCAGATATAGGCCTAGCATACATGCTTTTCCAGCTAAAATCATTAAGGTGATAATGATTAGGCAGGAACAAAAAGAGAAATAAAAAGATTTTTTCTTTGATTTCCCTGAGTCCTTTGAGCCTCCCCTGCACATACTGATAGACTCACTGACCTATAAAAACCTGAAACACTTCAGGGATACCTCCAGAGAAATCACTTGTTTCATTACCTGTCAGTCTGAATGGTCCTTTATTTTTGTGGTGTCTGGATACAACATAGACTTCTGTCCCTCTCCGCTGTCTGTCCCATTCACCACCTTTTCATTTCCAGTCACCAGTGCCAACCTAGCAAAGTTCCTGCTTAACATCTGCTGAAATGCATTTGTAACAGCAGGTTCTCAGAAATGCCCCAGACAATGGACAAATGCCCCAGTTCTCTCAGCATCTGTGTTAACCTTGAAACCCTACCTGATAGGCACAGCGCAATCAAAAACTAATCAGTGAAATCAAGCTGGGATTTGATCTTGGGACTAATAGGAGAAAAAAGATGACTATGCAAATACAGTGTGGCTTTCGAGAGGGGAGATGCACAAAGCCGTTCTTAATCATCAGTATCTCAACAGAGTAGTGATAGGAGGACCTGGCAAAGCCTGTCAGCATCTGTGTTAATCCAGTTAATTAGCAGGAAAGGACAAACTCCTCTGGAAGCACCTATGTGACGGGCAAGCTCTCTTCATATTTCATTAGGGTGATTGTTTTAAAGGTTACAAGCAAAAATGTGCCTTTGTTGCTTTAGAGCTTCCCCTTACTGTTATGCTAAGGTTGGGAAATGGGAAATAAGGATGAAGGGCATGTGGGGCTGGTAGGTGGTATGGGGGAAAGGGTGCTCTGGCAACCTGGATTTGCAGGGAAGCAGTGTGATAAGGGAGAGCGTAACGTGAGCTACAACCTACACAGTCTGTGTGATTTTCTTCTCCCTCCTCTTCTGCCCTGCTCTTTCAGGGAAAAAAAAGGAAAAGGCTGCAATGTGTCACAGAGGAACAGACTGGCAGACATCTGCCTCTTGCCTTATTTATTTATTTCTTTAAAAAAAGGGAAAAAAAGGAAAGGGTATAGAGCCAACTCTTCACTCCAGAGCCCCCATTCCCTTAACAAACCAAATGGTGGCTGTTGGCAGGGTATTGACAGCTTGTTAATGAAGGAATTCTTGACAAAATGACAACCTGTGTGGGATGCCGTGTGAAGCAGAATCCTCCCACAAACCAGTACTAAGTGATTAGGAGGTGGTGAAAATAGCAATGAACTACTGTTGAGGAGAAGAGGAAGGGGAAAAAAATCTTCTAAATCAATTATAAAAGCAGTTCTGGTTTGAAAAGTATTCCTCTTCCTTTTCCCCAAGAAGGCACAACAGTTTCCCCTAAACAGTCTATTTTATCCTTTGAGCTTCTCTTAGCAGTCCAGAAGGGTGTATCTCAAAAGACTGACCCTGATGACTGTGAATTCAGTGACTTTTCTTCTACAAAGGCAATCGGCAAATGAAACACTAATGAAAATCAAACAAAAAGTTGGATGCTGGAGCTGCCTCTTCTGCTGCCCACAAGGGCCCTGTCTGTTCACCTTAGTCTGTATTTTCCCTTGATTTTTGTCTGATTGCTTCAGGCGAGTGGACCCAGCTGTTGATGACTGCACCAGGTTTTAAACCTCTGAAGAAAGGCTGGTGATGAATCAACCAGAGTAGATGCTCGAGCCTCATCAGTTACAGAAACAGCCTTGAAAAAAGACACGTTTTTTAATTCATGGCATGCAGCTGCAATATCCACATTCACAACCAGAGCATCGTGATCAATTGCTAGATCATAGTTAGTACCAGCTGTAGCAAAAAGTACACCTTGTGGTAGAATTACATGTAATGCGGTCAGTCAGTTTGGTTCATTAGGAAGACAGCTTTCTCCACCATATCTTGAACAGCAACTCATGGTAATTTAACAAGATGGTTGAGAAAAAAGGAGCAAAAATAGTTCGTACAAGAAAGAAAAGGATGTGTTCTTTTTAAATGTTGATTTTTTCCCTAGAAATTGAAAACTTTTGAACAACTCTAACATGCAACAAGCAATTGAAATAAAATGAATGAAAAAATGAAAATAATAAAAAAAATTTTTAGTTTTTTTTTAATGAAAGCTTGACTTTTGAAAATATCAGCTAACTTTGTTATTTTGTGGTTTTAATCAGTCTGGCCTTTTACAACCCTTTATAGCTTTTTGGAGTGACATTTCTTTTGTACAAGGATAGTTTTAAATAAGCAATACAAACTGAAATGAAAATTTTATACCTTCCTTTTTTAAAATAATGAGGAGAAATGAAGAACTTGTAGACTTTGAACAGCCCTCAGACAGTTGATACACATTTTATCCGCTTCATAACTTTTCTTATGTTGAACGAATAAAGTAACATCACCAACTTTATTGTATCTCATCTATTTCTCAGTCAACTTTGTTCCCATTTATGGCTTTTGTAGTCATGCTCTGTTAAAACATCAAAGAAGCAACAAATAAATAACTGTCTGAAGAATTATCCATTGATTCTTGAAGTGGATGAATAATAAGAGATTTATACATTTAATTCTAAAAAACGTTTTTGGAGGGAATAGAGATTGACTTAGTTCTGGCTTACTGCATGAGGTCAAGAATAGATATAAGAAAGACCACTTTAAAGGTTAAAGGCTTCACTTTACAGGGAGCTGTCAAGACATCTAACGTTTCAATAACCTGTTGCACCACTGAGAGGCAAAGCCAGGTCAGGGATATTTTATTCTTTCTAAGTATACTAACAGAGCTATGAAATAATTGTTTATGCTGCAAGTAGAAAATCTTGTTTTCCCTGTATTGTGTGCCTTAAATTACTGATTTATTTTGTTTTCAGTAACTTCTCACCCCACACAGTTTTCAAAGAAAGCAAACCAGTTTTTGGTTTTAGATAATTAGGTTGCTCAGTAGCATTGGCAAATCAACGGTAGGACATAAAAGAATGTGTTATAGTTAGATAGTCATCATTTTTTGTGACATGAAGAAGTATGGCAATACTGATGATGAAATTTGACCTGTGCAAATGTATGAGTACATATTAACATTAGCTCTTAAGAATCTTGCTTTACAGAGATGAAAAAAAAAAACAGACTGAAAATCAGTCATTTCACTTTCATTTCTGGCAGCCTGATTAAAGCTTTTGGAGGTGTTCTTATGACAATATGATTGAGGAATGACTCCAGAAAATTAGCACGCGGGATTCGTGGTGAAGCAACACACTAGTTATGTTCAAAAAACAGATTGTGAGCTGCTTTATTTGCAGGAGGAGTTACTCCATGGTCTAGCCCTTAGTTTGGGGCCACACAGACCAAAGGAATATATATCCAAATACAAAAACAACAATGCTTGGTAGACTATGGCTGTATTAAAGAAGTAAATCATGAAAGCTTAGTCACATCACTTACTCAAATCTGGACTGAACTGTAGAAGACAATCTTTCCTCTACATAAGGGGAGACTCCCCATCACATGGGTGATGTAGTCATCTTTCCTAGAAATGGGAAGGAAAAAGTATACGAGCCCTTTGTGTTTGTGCAGGCAGTTTAGGGTTGGCTGGTGATACTGAAATAAGTAGAAGCTCATTTACAGTGAATAGGACTGCTTGTGTGATCATGCTTCTGGGGTCAGGTTCTTCGCTTGCAAACTAAGAGGCAAATAGTAAGGCTACCACTGATGTGAAATTCGTAGCCTTCAGGGGATGCTGTTGTCCGTGCTATTAATACACCTTGGCCTTCCACTTCTGGTACCTGTTCAGGAAGTGGAATTAACATCAGTTTCTGTTGAAAATGTTCTCTTGCAGAGTAGGAAAGAGCTGGCACTCGTCACTGCTACAGAAGGTGATTGTGAATAGGACTTGCTCTTCTGACGTGCTAAGTAAAACACATTTTTTATGTCAAGCGCTTTGCAGGCTCAGACTCAGAGTGCTCAGTCTTTTGTTGTGTCAAATTGTCAGTGAGGAACCATATAGCAGAGAATCTCTTATTGCTCCAGGGTTTTGTTTGTCCAAAACCAGTCTGAAATGCAAGTAAATTCCAAGTAATCGCATGAGCAAAACAGTTGGAACATTGTCAGCAGAGAGACAGACATGCGGTATCATTGTGGACTATACTGAGTTCACATGCAGGGGATCTGTTCGGCTGCTGAACAACAAAAAAGCTATGGGAAGAGGTCTTTTCCACATATTTTAATAAATCTGTACATTTCTTGTGCTAACTAAAGTAAAGAGAGAGGGCTTTTCAAAACTTGACAGTTTACCTGCTAGTCCCCCTTTATGTGTGAGCTCCTATTATGCTCAGGTGTTCAGAAAGGCATTCTAGCTGCAATACACTCATGATACTGTTCAAAGATCTTCCTCTTGTTTTATCAATGCGGAAATGTATATCACTTTGCAGTGAAAAATCATGGTGTTGGATTTCATAGTAGTAGCAATAACTAGTAGAAATGGAGGAGCCTTAGTTTTGAATGTCCTCGCTTTTGTGTCATTGCTAAGTTTTTTATAATATTTGCAAATTGAGTGTCTAAACTTACATTCTATCTAATCCATAGTAAATATTATTGTTCTTTCAGAGCTACTGAGTAGCCACACTTCTTCCATTGGGATCAGTAGGAGTTACTGAATACCTGACACTTTTGAAAAAAGGATTGTTCTAACAGGTGCTGAAATATGGCCAAGGGCATTCTGTTTTAGGTGATGATTTTGAAAGTCTTGACCCAGTATTTGTCCTAGAATGAAGCAAGAAAGTTTAGTTTCTCTGTGCGGCACTGTTATGTACCTTATCAATAGAGCACTGGTTCTTGGCTTCTCCAAATTTTGCATTTGTACAGCTTCACAGTCAGTAAGCCCTCTTCATGAAGGCTGTCAACCAAACATCTGAATTAGTCTGCAATCTGAATCTGTTTAGATCTAATCAGTTGTGTACAGCAGGTAATGAAAAGAGCAGCAATCAGTAAGCAGTCTACTTTCCCTAAGCATTCCTGGCTAGCATTGTTCAGGGACCCTCCAAGAAGGATATTTGTGAATTTTAAAGCAGAACTCTGCTTTTTCTGCTTGCATTGTACAAGCTAGGAGAATGCCCAGTAATGTCGAACTACCTCTTCCCTTGCCAGACTGCACCAGCATCCACGTTTATACATGTGGTGGCATTTGGCATAGTTATTGCTTTCTCTTAAAACATTTGCATTCCCACCAGTGCTTACGCATTGATGATGGCTGAGCAAACTGTAGCCTGAGAGCTCTGCTTCCTGTAGCTTACTTATCTCTCCCCAACATGTGATTTCAGTGACGGGTTGCCTTTGACAGTGTAACCCCACAGTGCCCCATAGGGTGCAAACAGTGATTGCATCAGCACTGTGTGATCCAGGTGCTATGCATAATATTGTGAAGCAGAGCACTCTCCTGGTGTATGTGGATTTTACTATAGCATACATATACATTGAGGGAAGATACAGATGAAGGAAGTTGCACCAGCAGCAAAAATGTACAAGTGGCCTTACAATGCCACACAAATGCCTACAAAACTTCTGGAAGAGTATTGGCACTGTGTTGAAAAGTTATTTTATCTTCAAAATAATTTTAAAAAAACAACAAAAACCTAGGGTAACAAAATAAAAATGAGAAATTGAAAACCAAAGCAGAGAAGTAAAGGAAATTGTCCAAAGAGACAACAATTAACCCATGGGAATTTCTGACTCCCAGGCACATATTCAGCTCAGTTCATCAGACCTTGCTGTCTGATTATTATTTAGAGTGAAATATATGTTGGCTTGTTCACTTTATTTATTCATTTTAATCATCTTGCAGATCCTCCCAATCTCTAGGGCATTGCTGGTGGACAGGATATTTATAATTTGGATAAATACTGAGTCTGGAAATGGGTGAATTGCTGCAGCTGTAGTGCAGTGTCATTTCATAGCAGTAGCTCCTCTGATTTAGACCAGTGGACATTGTAGAGCTTGTTCTGCAGGTAATAATATGAAATTGGGATACTATACATTGCTGCATTGTTATTTGGATGAAATCTAGGGATAGGAGATGTTTGCTCTATCTCAACAGCAAGCTATCAATATTCTCAGCAGCATTATTAGTATTTATTGAAAATATTTTGTAAAGCACTGCAAATTTACACAGGGGTAATTTACATCAGATAATTAGGATGCCTAAAACAGTATATGGAAGGATAGATTCTAGTAGCACTACGTACTTGATTGTATTACATTGCAATACTGTTCTAGGGTGATTAGAGTATTTTCTGTCCATGTTGATTGCATGGCAACAAAATGAGAAGTTTGTTACACAAATTTTTGGATCTGACTGCTTATGAATTCTAGACTGTGTATTGAAATTACTCTGATATTGCACAATCTAGGTGGTATATTGCAGGGAAGAAAGATGCAAGCGACATGCCGCAAAATGCTAAATTTCATGCACTGCATAAACTGTGTTGTATTTATATACAAATGGTTATGTAAAGCACCTATGTGTAAACTCCTGACTTTGCTTCCACCAGGATGCAGTTTTGAAAGACGATATTGCTAGAAATGCACTGCAGGAGTTCTGAATTAAGCTGTATTTAGTGATGGCTTTTTATCATTTAAGACTGTAGTTTACCTTTACAGAAAGTGAATAATATACCATCATGCCATCAAGATTCTGGGACTGAACTTGGACTGTCCTATTTCATGGCTTGTGAAAAGAAGATCTGGATATTACCAAATCTTTTTCAGGCCTATGCAGACATGTTATAATTGCAGTTCCATGTGCTGTAAAACTTGCCATTTGTCCAATAGGAGGACTGAGTTTGTATGTTGTGCGTAATTCAGTACACTCTTAAGTTTAGATTGGATCTTGAGCCACTAAGCAGTCCCAGATGGTGGCACTCAGTGATGCGTTAGAGTCCTAATCGATATTGTGAGCCTGATACAAACCCCACAGAAATCAATGGAAGCTTTTTGATCCACGTCAGTGGTCTTGGCACGAATCCACCCTGCTTAACTAAGCTTTCTAGCTAAGGCATAGGTCTGAGCATGTTGTAGGCCTGTATCATCTCAAAAGCAGCACTTGGTAATATTTTGCCTCAAGAATTTGTTTGCTACTTCCGCAGTGCTTGTCTGGAAGCAGCATCTGATGACTGACTGGGTTAGTACTGTATCTGCTGCCTGTTCTTAGTCTTTTCCTGACTCTGCTAAGGTTCTGAGGAGAAGAAAGATGAGACAAGACTGATGTCTCAGCAGAGCAGGGAGTGAATGTCCACCCACATGTGGGCTGTTAAAGACTGTGAAAGCCTCTACATCCTCTCCCAGGGTTTCTTCCCTAAGCACTCACATGGAGGCCAAGCAAAATGTGGTGTTGTGCCTGACAGAACAACTTTTCTAGGTCAGGTGTGAAGGTGATACTCTCCAGGGCTAAGGTTTCATGAAGAGCGGAGGCACAGAGATCCAGGAGCATTACTAAATGGTGCAATCAATACTGAATCCATTTTTCATCATTCATTCACAGGAAGAATAGGGATGTCTAACTTAATCATTCTATATAGAAAATAAACAGGCACCTTGTCAGTCCATGAGAAAAATCATTCACTGATGCCAAGATAATGTTTCTAAACAGCTGACTGGATCAAAGGTGAAATTTAATTGATTATATGTTAAATATTCTCTCTCCCTCTCACTGATATAACACACACTCTCTCATACACACAGAGTAAAAAAACCCAGACAGCAGGCCGAGCAATTTCCTTCTTGTTGCCATAGAAATTTCAGGCTATTATCCAGTAGCTTGGCTGGATTGCTTCTAGAGACACAGGGCTTGATTCTTTTTCACTCACAATGTTGTAAATCAGAAACAGCTTTGCTGAACTCAGTGAATTATAAAACTGGTGTAAATGAGAGGAGACTGAGTCCTACAATGTTAGAGATTTATATTCACCTCTCCTTCTTTGTCATTTTTTAACTAAGCTAAAGAAATGATTGAATTATGCACGTAATCCACAACATGTCTATTGTGACCATGTTTGAAAACCTGGGTAGATTATTACGGTCTTTTAGGATTTTTGTTTATTGTTGCTATAGTCTTCAGTATAGGATTTAAGTACTGTTCAGATTCACAGTATAAATAACCTTTCAAAGCAGGACTTATGTTTGAATATAGAAAAAAAAGGTAAGAGAAGAAACTAGATGAATTTGGGCAAAGCGACTTGTCTTGAGTCACAGGCAAATCAGAGGCAGAGTAGGAGCAGATCTCCTGTGTCTCATCCTCCCATCTTACTAGACAGTGCCTGGGAGCAGAAGGGCAGTGCAGCAGGTAACAAGAAGGCACTGCTCCAATAGCCAGTTTGCTTACACCAATATGCATTTGTCAGATCTAGTTTGTAAACTAAGATCCAATTGGGCATCCCAATAAACAGCATACGCTATGACATCCAGCGGCGGTCTGTTACTGTTGTGTTGAATTAATCAGTTTGGCTCTTTGTGTTCCTAAGGGGGAGGGAGAGCTGAGGGAGAGGAAACAAGTAAGATGAGCTTCTTTTATGCCAAGCATGTGCATGAGTAGAACGGGACTTAACCCTTGCCCAAGGCACCCACAGCCCTACAAGGCTCTGCCCACCACCTCCTGCAACAAACCACTTCCAGTGCTTGCTAGATAGGGGAACTGAGTGGGCAGCTGGAAGAGATTGTCCTGATGGAGATGTTCAGGACTTGGGAGCTTAAGGTCCAGCCCTACTATTGGGAGGCTCTGTCTGCGCAGACACATCACCTGACACAGCAAGGGTGCAGTGTTGTGGCACACAGAGTTTCCAGCCCAGGCATGGCCAGATGCTGCATCAACATCACCTACCCGGCAAGGTCCTGTGGCTTACCCTTGCCCAGAGAAGTTCATACTAGTGTATATACCACAGTGCTCGACAACAGCTGTGTTGGGAATCTGCAAATTTCAAGGCTGGTTTTCTTGCTTATTTATGCAATTATACATGCAGTGTTTCAAATATTTTCATTCGTGCTTATTCCCGCCCTCCAATATGTGGAGCATGGAGTGTGTCATACTCCCTTGTACACGGTGTTGGTCACATATTGGAAACGTTCACCTCTGAGGGCAAGGAGGTATGTAACGCACAGTTTTGCATCTGTAAGCTGGTTAGGCTTTCAGGTGCTGAGGCTGATGGGATGGTAGTAATAGGGATAAGAGTCATCACTGTAGTAATTTTAATCAGATCACAGACAGGTTGAAACCTGGTAGGATATCTTTGTGGCCTACAGGTATCTGGGTCCACAGCAAAAAGTCACTTATCAGATAGCCCTTCTCTAGAAGGACTTTCCTTCCCTTCCAGATATTTCTGTTGGTGAAGAGAAATATTTACCATGTTATATCTTTCCTTCTGCTTTGTACAGTATTATAGGAATTTCTAACCTCTTGAGGGGAGTTAGGCACTTTCCATGGGCAGTATTGTTATTACTTGCCTCTGTCAAGAAAAATGATGCTGTAACATTTGCGCTCTGTTCTTGCCTTGTAACATTTTCACAGAACTAATGGATGAATGCCTGTCAATAATACTGCTGGTAGATATTAATGTAGTTCAAAGGCATTAAGATGCTGTCACCCTGAATGAGCCGTGTGTTCTTTATCAACTTTATTGGGAGCACTGTGGACTTTCATATTTGAGCCATCTGTAAACACAGCAGCTCCGCGACTCTTTTTTTCTTTTTTTTTGGCTTTTTTTTTCTGTTTGAAGTCAAAGAAAAATTAATCTGGCTCATTTGCAGCTGGACTTGTTTAGACAATCTGATTGCCTCCTAGACACCAGCCATCCATGCTCCAGGGATGATCATCTTCCCACATGCTAATTAACTGAGGACAGAAGAAGTCGTCACAAAACATTCCCATCTTTGTGCCTGCAGCTGTAAATTCAGAATTAAAGTAATTTGTGGAGAAATAATGTTGTGAAGTGTCACAGAAGATTTGCAACTGCCAGTGCTTTTAAAGGAGCTATGATTATAACCATGCACTGAATATTATATTGAAATATATTATTCACTGATTTAGTGACTTCCTTGTTCTGCCAAAGAAGCCCAGCAGAACTGGGGCTCTAGAAAGCAGCCACATAATTCAGATTAGAAGTCTGACTGGAGAAATCCCGAGATAGGGACTAGAATTACCTCAGATCTGGACCTGTGATATATAGTCTATTCTCTGCTAAACTAAGCCACTGAGAATCGTTAGGACTGTTTTCATAAATAAGATATGCCAGTAGAGATGGCAGAGGCATGAGGCTCAGCTGCTAAATAAGGAAATCTTCTAAATGAGCAATATCTTGAATTCTATAGATTCTTGTTATACCAGCTGCCTGAAAGAGAAAAAATAGTAGTTATTCAAGAGGAATCACATGCATTGAAGTCTTACATGTTAAAAATATTATGACATTGGTTACTGCTGCATCGAAATGTAGAAGGTGAAGGATGTCCATAAGGATTCCTCTGTGATGATTGCCATTTCATCAGCTCTTAGCTTTTACCATAAATCTTATGTTATGTGCTATTTTTCAACAATTCTTGGTGCTGTGATAGAAGAATCTCAGATTGCGTTGAAAAGAAGGAAAACAGCTGGAGAGAAAAAGCCTAAAAACCTGATTAAAATCACTCCAAGTCCAGAAGATGAATGAAAAGAACCCAGTATTTTATCTTAACCTCATGATTTGTCCTTCAAAAAAACTGAAAATAACTCATTAGTTGCAGGACTTCACTCAACACAGTGGCTCTGAGCCATCTGTGTACTCCCATTTACTCCCACCCTGATTTCCCAACAAAAATCTTTGTGTGGACAAGTGCATTCAGGGCTATTCCAAATCCCATTAGTCAGTCAGAATCTTTGGATTGCCTGTAGTGGTCTTCAGATCAGCCTTGTAGTCATTAATAACAAGTTAGAAATGTCCATTCTAGCATTCTGGTTACCCCAAAAGATTCCTTATAACATTTTTGTGCTGCAACAACCCAAATCAAATGTTCTACTTTTATTTCTACCACTGAGCATAATAGGTCAGCATGAGGAATGTGAATAAAGCAGTAAAAGAAATACCTTCTGCTTTTCTCCCTTTATTTAGGTATGCCTGCATCACTGTCAGTCTAACTCTAGATACCTTGGTAATGAATTAGAATTCAGCATCCCCTGAGTATTCTGTGCTGAGCAGTTTTAAAAAATAATCATTTTAAAAGAATGACAGATTGAGAGCAAAAGCAGTCCCAGAAGTTTTGTATCCACTCTATGTGTGACTCAAATCCAGAGTGTCCAGCTGGTTAAAACAGAGCTTGCAATGATTTCCATCCTTGTAGTTGCTGGCTCCTTGGGAATGTGTTACCAAACAACCCACTGTTGTATTGTTACGTTGATGCATCTGTGCGCTATTCCATGCCTGTGAAGGCAGCAAGAGAAAAAATTTCAGATGAAATCTGATATATTAACGTTTACCAATGCAGTGATCAGAAGCACTCTATAAATCCTTAGAAGCAAGGTCAGCAACTTACCAAAGATGGCAGAAAGCAGGCAAATTTTTAATGACAATCAGTAAGACTAGTGAAGTGCTGGAGACCAAGACCAAAACATTTGTAGACAGGTATCTGTGAGAGGCAACACTGTTTTTTTTGAGGAGGGAACTTGGCTGATGGGAACTTGCGGATTCCCAGCCTTACATGAATGCAAGGTAACACAAGTCAGCTGGTCAGCAGTATCTTGCTTCCCTCTTGGTCCTCCTGAGTTTCTATTAGGAAATCTAGCAGAGTCGATACAGTATAGAACCCTCCTATGAAAGGCAGCAGCAAGAAGGCTAGTTAAAGGCTAATCTCTTTGGCCATTTACATCTATTTTTATTTGTAATGATTTTATACTGAAAATTTTAATGAAATCATGCAGTGCAAAACAGCTCTTCTGCAACTGGCTCAGGCATGGCATACTACCACAATTTCTTGAGGAGGATTTAACTATATAAAGTAAAAGATTCTTACAGACGAGGAAGGTCTGAAACCACTGAAGTTACTCAGTGCTTCAGCATATGTGTAAGCAGGGAAAAGTACTTTCAACATGAATAAGTGGATTCTGTCTCTACAGGCTACATCAAATGGTGTCCTCCTGGTTTCTATAACAAGGAAATTCAGGGGCCAAGCTGAAGCACACTGGAGTGGCACTAACCCATGTGCCCAGCTTCCTCCTCATGGAAACCAGGCATGAAGGACAGGCAGGGTCTTATCTTAATCTGGAGTCTGGACATGGCTCCCGTAGACATCTGAAGCTGGTATCTGGCCAGACAGCTCCACAGTGCAGATAACACCCCTCATCGCAGCTATTTATTATGTGTGCACGTATTTATTAAAGGTACATGTAGAGGGCAGTTATTATTTTAGCTGACACTGAAAATACATAGCTTGGTTTGTTCTGTGTCAGCTAGGTTGTGTGCTAACACTGCTAGAGCCATTTAGTAGATTACGGCAAATTCCTATGTGACTTTTTGATTTACTGCATATTCTTCATTCAACTTCCTACTCGGAAAGGAGCCCTGACAGAGTGTCAGTCTTAAATCTGTCTGCTTGTGATGACAGAAGTTTCATACTTCTGTGTTGTTATTCATTTCTAGTAGAAGTACGCTATTTAACCTTTATTTGACTACAGCTGCAGTTTTATTCCTCTAGCAATAGTTTAAACCCTTTGAAAGAAAATTGTAGGCCATATAAAGTGTGTGGAGAAGAGGAGAAATGTCTGAGCATGTAAGGCACATGTTTCATTAGCAACATTTTCATATTGCAGCACAAAGAGGAGAATGTGGACATAAAGTGCCAAGCTCTGTGTCCCACAGGGCTCAGGATGGATTTAGGGATCGGAACTTTGTTTCTCCTATAAAATGGTATGTTTCCAGTTGTGTTGTTTTCCAGCAACAGCACGTTCCCACAGAAAACAAATTCTTTTCACTGAAAAATACCTACCCAAGTCCATTTTTAGAACAGTCCTAAAATATGACCAGCTCTAATCTTGGTAGAAGGTGCACTCCATCCCTGTTAGGTACCATGGATTTACTTAGTCTGGGACTTAAAAGAGAGATTTGCAAAAGCATAAGAAGAAGCAAGTATCTAGTCCCTGTTGTCAGAGGAAGCTGATCATTTAACTAACCTTTGTGCTTTTGTACATGCGTGTTTCATATGTGTTCACATGGCTGATCCTCTGTGTTGGTTTGGTAGTGCCAGTCAATCCAGCATTGCATTAATTAATGACATATCTTTTACTTTTTTTACACATGAGGCTGTACTTGACATTCATGTGATACTTAGGAATGTTTTTAATTAGGCTCTGCTAGCTCTGCATTTGAGCTGTGGCAGCCTGAATGTGTGTGATCAAGGGAAGGAGCAAAAATATGCTTGAGGTAACCAGTGTTTGGAGGGGTTCTGCCCTGTGTTGTTTGTGCTTTGAACTTGGTGGTTCATAATGTGCTGGACAGACTCTGAGCACTTTTAGAGAACTACTGGTGCAACAGACACTTTATTGCTCTGCCCAAGGAATGGTCAGTTTAAACATTGCCAGTCATATTATGTCATCCTGCAAACTGTACAGACTGATATCAGAGTGCATGGGCAGAGGTCCAAGACAGCAAATTCCTCCTGCAACTTTTGCAACTTATCCAACTTCTCCCTTCAGTTTTTGGCCTTGGGTAGATGCCCTAATTTCTCATAGTTGTGAGCCAGCCCATCCAGTAGGTCCAGCACTGGTCATTGTTCTGGGACGCCAGGAGAGTTTTCATATACAGTGTCAGTGGGCCAAGAGACTATTTGAACTGGGAGTCTGAACTGTGACTTTAATTTCCTCCACCTCTTTTTGAAAGTAGAGGAGGAAATTTAATATAAGACATGGTTAGGTTTGTATTTATGTGTATGTAGTATGATGTGGTTTTGGTATACTATTAAGAAGTGTTGGGGTGTTTTGTCTGTTTTTAAGAAAGTAACCAAAAAAAAAAAAAAAGCATTAATATGCAGTGCATGTAGGTGAGCAAGAGATCTGATTACCTTTCTCCTCTATTTCTGGATGAAAATGTGCATATAATGGAAATAAAATGACTTGCTAATGACTTTGGTAATGCAGTGTCTCTTAGAAGGGTATTTAGACAGGAGTACGACATAGTTGAGAAACAACTGAAATCTTGGTTTTTGGCACTTATTGCTCCATTTTAGCCACTAGCTTCCATTTCTGTAATTACAAATTGTTAGAGCAGTAACTGCAGCTTCAGTTTAGCTCACAGTGAGTGCCTGGGCTGAGGTACAGGAGTCTGTGGCAAAATTCCCTTTGGCTTCAGCAGGACTCTAATTTCTCCTTCAGTATACAGTTCCTGGGATAGGTAAATGACCCATAATTTGGTTTTAAAGTTTGAAATGCAAAGCAAAGATGCAATTAAGACTAGGTTGAAGACTGGCTCTTAAAATGTGTGCATACCCTGGGTATGCAAATGACTAAATAGGTAGCAGTGCAAATATAAAACTTGTAAGGGCAAAATTACTAATAGTGTTCTTATGTTGGTTTCTTGTCTGTACACAAGATACATAGTTTGTAAGTTCCGATCTGGAATCTGTCAGGCTTCTTTTAAAACTTTCAGATGCACATGTGCATTTCCTACACTTATTGAATCTACCAGTCTGCTTTAAATTCAGCAATATCATTGTCAAAGCTTTTTTTTAAATCCAGTGAATACCTGTTTGAATGCCATGAGCAAGTGAGACATGTTTTAGATTTGACTGAGGTCTTTATAGGGTTCTAGAGAGAAGTAGCAGCTGTAGGAGGTAGTATTGTTCTCTGCAAAGGTTGAAATTAAGGAAGGTCTTATACATGACAATTAAAGTTTTCATTTTAAGCACAGGTTTATGTTACAGATTCCTAACATCCTTGGGGATTTCTACTGTGAGACTGCTAATGGGAAACCCCTCTACAAAAGATCAGTTGTTTAGATTCACTCTAGCACTAGCACAAAACTTTCTTTCAACATGCTAACACCTTTAGTGATTGAAACCACTTTTGAGAGGAAGTTGATTAGCTCTCACTGCATTCTTTTCAGTGGATGGTTCTCTCTCTCCCATGCTGCTGCCCTTTGTCTGGCTTGCCTATTCCTTTGCTAGTGGAAAAATATTTTTATATGCACTGTGAAATGCATACACAAACCATTATTTTTGCCACTATGCTATTCACACTGCAGATATGCTCCAGTAAATGAGGCAGGAGGCTGTCAGCAGAGGTCATAGGGTGAGAAGAAAAACAGGATCAGCGTCAGGGAGAGAAGGGGAATGCTTTCTGTCATGTCTGTGGCCCTTAACTTCTGTGGAAAGGATGGGAGAGGAATCCATATACACTAGTGGATACTACATGTATAGACAACAGGAAAGGCAGCTGTTGTGTAGGAAGAAAACTGCTACTGGTGTATCTGGAAGACATGTTCCATGCAGAAATCTGCATTAGCCTATTCTTATTCTCTAGTATCAGAGGAAAAAGCAACAAGGGTCTCATGGTTTTGTTGCTGCAACTTTTAGTGGTGTTAAAGACAAGTATGTAAACATTGCACTTTCACAGTTCTGTGTTTGATTCCCACAGATGTATCTGCAATACCTATGGAATAAATATGTAGAGCAGGGCAGCTTCTCCTTACCACTCAGTCTGGAAAAAAATCAAAGGTAAGGTAAACCACATCATTTGCAGAAGTCAGTGAGCGATTTAGCCATATTACAAGCTTCTCCATTCTTCTCTCTCCTTCTCCAAAAGTTCTGTATAGTTTCGGTTCTGGGGTTTCTCATTCAACTAGGGTGCATTGTCTGTAAAGTCTCCTATTAGTATGGATTTTTTTATGGATTTTTCACCCCTGGAGGGTGAAATTAAATGTAGATGATGATGGAGTGCTGAAACTCAGCAGAATTACAGTTTCAATTACCCAATTACAAACATGGATCAGAGACATATTCCTGGACCTTCAGTTCCATCTGGGTCTCAAATGACTTCAAACTCCCATACAATTTCCTTGTTCAATTGAAACCTGTCTTATTTCTGCTTATGGTCCATTTATTTTCCTGGGACAGCCATTAAAGATGTTTAGTCAGGGAGGCGCTAAAAATTGCTTAGAAACATGAGCTAATATTACTGTTGGGAAATGATCTTCTGCCATCTCGCACTCTGTGTCTCCAAATGACGTCTGGTGCAAGTCCAGAGGCTGAAATTAGAAGGTGTGCTGCAGCTGCTTAAATAACACAAATTCATTTTGGATGGTTTCTCCTAGAGTATGAAATGTCTCTCACTATGTTCATTATGAGCCCAGCCTCTGCTGACACCTCCGGGCACTGCTAGATCATAATCTTATAATAATAGATATGCAACATAATAAGAATCATTATCATAAATGTTGACCTAACAATATAAGTGAATTTATCAGCTCTGGCAAGTATATCCAGTTTTGACATAAATTGTTCTGTTTTGTATCGTGTTCAAGATACCATGTAGCTAAGCTGAAATGGATGGGTATTACAGAGTTTGGTCAATGCCAAAAAATAAACAAACAATAAAAAAGTATAGGCTCAAATATCATTGTTATAAGGATACTATAAATACTGAGTGAGGAAGATAAGCTTATCAAAACATCAAGTTTTAGTGATAAAAAAGAACTTCAGAGTAATGACTTTGGGGCAATTTTCCAACTTACCTCTCCCAGTAAAAGGCATGAACCTGCCCATTATACATGAAATTTCCCACCAAGCTGTGCAAATTCTTGTAGTATGACCAGGTTGAAAGTCAATGATAATGTCGGATGTTGGCTGTTGCCTTTCAGCATGTGCTGCATTTTAAATAACTGCACAGCTCAAGCTATTAGACCTTAAGGCAAAGTAAGGATGTCCTGGGCTGATGCTATTATTTCACATTGCTAAGAATTTTAGGGAGTATGTGGTGCCATTGAATGGAGTTTCGACTCTGTCTGGTATGCTGCCCATTACAAAAGTGGGTATTAATAGAGAAAGAATATATCAAGCCAGTTAGAAATTGCTGAAAGGGTTATGAATGGTGAGCCAGAACTTCAGTAAATGTGAATTGGCATAGCTCAGTTCAACTTGGTGGACTATGCCTATTTTAAATCTGCTAAGATTCTGGTTTATTATATAAAAACCTGCATCCATTTATAGATCAGAAGGAGAAAAGGTTAAAATTTAGGATCACAGAAATAAAGCATTAGTACAAAATACTACTTTCTTTTTTCCTTTTTTTTTTCAAGTATCAAAGTCAAAATGACCTTTAAAGAAGACATGGTGTTTGGGGTGCTAGAAATTTATATGTTGTTACAGAAGAAATCCAATATATTATTAGGAAGATAACATAGCTATATTTCTTTTTATTACAATTTTATTTTTTTACTGGAGACATCATAAAAAGTTAATGTGTCTGGAAATTAAAAAAACAAGAGAAATCTGTCCAGCTAACAGCCATGTTCTGCCCCTGTTTCACACACAGTTCAGATTTTTCCCTCTTAGATTTTCTCTCCAGGCATCTTAGCTCAAATTTAAATTAAAATTCTGCAAAGGAATCTGTAACAGGTAATATTTTGGGTGTTCTCTTTTCTGCAAATCAGAAAGCTATGTTAGGGGTTTGATGATGCTTAACAGCAAGGCTATACCTGTTGTGGTGCTATTTTGTGATAAACACATCCTTTGTCTGACAAGTCCTTGTCAAGACTTGGTTGACTGAGAAATGATGTGGCTTTCGCCAGAATGACTTGGTAGTAGAAATGTCATCCCACAACCATTTCTGCTGGAGTGGCTGAGGGAAAGAGTGGAGGGAGATGCAAGCATCAACAGCCAAAAATTTCCACTGCGTATTTTCATTTCTGTGTCTTCAGAACATGGCACCGTGGGACTCCAATTTTACTGCTTGTTTTATTGGTATAAACAACAATCACAGAAAACAGGTGCTTGACTCCACTGAAGGGATCAGAAAAGAATCGAACTCTAAAAAATAAAGAGAGTTTTGTTAAGCCATAAGCTCTTTGTGAGTTTATACACCATTTTGGCTTTTGAGAAATAAAGCTGACAGCCTGATATGTTCCTGACAATCTGATGTATTTTCTGATAGAGTTCAATAATAAAAAGGCCCAAATACACACAGCTGGGTTCATTTCTCCCTTGAACTGGAATAAATCAGGAGCAGTAGAATTATATCAAAGCAGCACTGGTGCAAGCAGCATTGAAACTGGGTTCATTTAGCAGTGAGATATTATGAGACACTTGATTTTGTGCAACCCTTTCCACAGAAATGAAGCTATTCTTCTTTTTAATGCAATAGGAGAAGCTGTTTTGATATTTAGCTTGAAGACTTCCTATTTTAAGATTCTATTGTCCGTTGCTTATAACTTTAACCCTTCAGGCTGAAATTTTCCATGCCAGATCTCTATCTCAAGCTTAGTGGTTTGTGAGGAAAGTTATAGTTGAAGGCGATTCAGCCATTTCTCAGAATGCAATTTGGAAAAAACATATTGTTTTATTGATGTTAAAAAATGAGCGTTCTCCCCTCTTTCCCCCCATCTTTAATTTAAAAAAAAGGATAGGATTTTATAATGTCAGGAGTGAATCTATTCTGTTGATCAGCTCCAAATTTGTCACTTAGTGGCATCTAAAAAACTTCTGTTCTCATGTGAGGGTGCGAATGAGAGACGTAGGGGACACGTGTTTAACTCCTCAGCGGTTGCTTTTGGCTCACGCTCTGTCCTGACATTGCCCCTCGCTGCTCCTAGGCACTCTCTCTGAAATTAGAACCTGCAGAGAGCTTGGTGCTGAGTCACTGGCAAAGTAAGACCCAGCCACAGCCAGCAGTTATTTTATGAGAGAAAGCATTAGGCACGGGTGGTTAGAGGCTGCGGGGGCCCTGGGAGCACCATGAGCCCTTTGCTGCCCCTGCTGCCTCCCTGGTCTCTCCCCCCGGCCAGGCCCAGGGCCCCATTTCAGCCCAGCCTGGGCCCTCAGTCCTGGTCCCAGCTGGCTGGCTGGCTACGTTCATTGTAGGTAGCCGTGTCTCCTGCTCCATCGCCCGCTGCTCCTGGCAGGGTTGCTGCGCGACTTGGGGGCTGCCAAGGTAAGCTCTTGCTACTGTGGCCCCGGCCTTGCTCAGGTACGGTGCTTAGGGCTGCGCAGCTCAGTTCCTGGGCCAACTAGTGCTTCAAAATAGCGGGAACTGTATTTTCTTAGTGTCCTTGGAAACAGGAGAAAATGCTGTTAAAGAAACTTCATTAAGTAACAAAACAGGCCCAGGTTAAAATAAAGTTAAGGCTGCAAAGTTAAGCCCTCAGAAGTTGAGAAATGCTGGAAATGCGGTTCTCACCTTTTGTGAATGTTAATTATTTGCCTAGTAATCCTTTTCCAGCAACCTCGTTTGCTGAATAGATACTTTGTCAATATTTGCTTTCAATTGAATCGATACATTGCTGTGGGTCTTTACTCAGCACACCTCATCCAATCCTTGCTCCAAATACTTAAAGTACCCCTTCTCCCACCATGTTTCTTAAGGGTTTTCAGGGCAGTATCTAAATTCTTGCAAGTATTAGTCAGTTAGCATTTGCAAAGCCCTAGAGAGATAAGGTAGCACCTCCATCTTAATGTTGGAAAACTGAGGCATGAATACAGAGGCTATACAGTATTTATTGTTTAAATATGTACTGATGAATTATGTCTTGATAAGTGTCTGATAATGCAGGATATCAAGCCTGAAACCCCAGACTGAATTCTTGTTTAGCGCACTTTTATAGAAATGTATCCAATTTATTATTACAGTTCTAAGTGATTATTAGTTCTGCAAATCTGGTGCAATGCATCTTAAAATAGGCACCCAGAATGCAGTGATCATACAAATATTGTCCACGAGCTAACTTTTAAGGAACTTGCCCAGCATCACACAGAGGTGATTTGGTGGGTGAAAAGTAGGTGTAAATACTATCTAGTTCTCTGGATGGGGAATTCAGTTTTCACAGAACTGTGGTTTCCTGACAAGATACCTGTTGAGTCTTGGAACAGCAAGTTCCTCCAAATGCTGGGTGCACCTTCCTTTTGAGATTCCCTTATCTGAAGCTGTTATCCTCATCTGTTTCTTGTTATTCAGTATGCTTTCTTAGATTAGGGAACGGCTTCTCTCTTATTCTTCTGTGAGCATTCTGCTTATAAGCCTAGCCTTATTGCAGCCGTGTAGAAACGACTTTTAAATGAACAAAGAAATGTGAAGTTCTGTTTTGTTCTCACCAGCTGACATATAATCTTTCTGAAAGGCAAAGATTTTGGCATTGGTTTTGGTGTACTGTAGTTTCAAATTTGCAATTTATGGTGAAGTCCTCCAAATGAATTACATCCTGTATGTTTGATTCCAGTGGGATTCCTGTGTGTTTGTGTAATGTAAGGCATATTTCATCTTTTGGGTGTAATATATAAGTATAGTTTTTGGACTCAAATGTTCACTGGTTAGAGCTTTATAAAATAAGTTTTACTTTTCCCCTTCTTTTGACTCTTGGAATTTTTCTTTGAAATGAGAGGCGATTTCTGTGAATAGTCAATGCATTTAATGTATCACATTCAAGTACCTGGCGGTAGAAACTGGTACCACAAAGATGCATGCGTATTGTACTACTCAAGCAAAACCTCTCATGTATCTCGGTCTTTTTTAAGTAGCTTGGATTCCTATTATTCAGTATAAATACAGTTTTATTTATTTTTGATGTATTCAGAGATAAATCAGTATATTGACTGGATGAATAAGCAAGAGAGCCTTAACTAAAGAATGAATTTTGTAAAATGAAATTTGTACAGAAATTAAATTCCTTTTGAATACTGAAAAATTTGAATGTTTGAGCTGTAATGAACCCTACATTTTTCACTTGAATGCTATAGCCTATTACAGTTAGATAAAACAGCAGTAACCTTTGTTTCTTCACAGTATGTTTTCATGAGGGATAAAATTTATGTATTACTGAGAAATATTACAAGCAGGAAATTTATTGAGTTTTCAGTACAATAAGCAGACTGAACATAAAGTCTGAGCCTTTTGGCAATTATGTAGGAAATTAATGTAACAGAACTCAGTCCCAGACCTTATCGAAGATTAAGGGGATAGATACCATAAACACAGCTGATTTCAGGCACTCATTCTTTCATAGGTTTCTCTCACACCCACACACTCACAAGCACCACCTCCAGGTGGTCTAGCCAGGATGACTTGTGTGCAACATGGAGGATATGGGATGGGAATTACTGAGCCCTTGCTATGTCTTTGGGATCCCCCTTGACTGGTGCTAACAAACTTGGTTTTGGGCAGGTCTTTTATACGCTTTAGGTGTCAACAGTTGTTATGGCATAAACTAGTGCCTAAGAATCTTGTTTACTTCAGCCTCCATGAATATTAGGCAAAGTTGCTGCCTTCTCTCTGTCTTTCCTTATTTCGGTTTGCTTTAAGGTTACAATCTGTCTTCATGTCTGGATCAGAGGAACAAGAATGACACCTACAGTGCTCTTTAGACTTGTTGCCATCCTGCTGTTAGAAGGTATTGCTGATGAGTTGCTTGTGGCATTATCACAGCACAGGCCCTCTTGTCCTGATGTAAAAAATATGTTTCTCAGTGTTTACCCATTTGACTGCTGCTGATCATATCCTTAGTTATTAGTCCAGGCCATTTTTTCACTCCAGCTCTGTTTTTTACACACGTGGACTTACCTGTTCATGCTTCATTCAGACAGTCTTAGTACATCTGTTACAAACAGAACACAAAACCAAATAATTTTCTGTATTAGTACATAGACACCAGAGATATTCTTATCCATACACCCCAGTTTTGCGTCACTGGCTTCTTTCAGAAACACCCTATGAGATGGCACCTCTTGCACCATGTTGAGAAGCTCAGTTTCTTGTGGAGAAAGCTGTGTCGGAGCCCCGCTTTCCCCTCCACCGCTTTATAACTAGGAGGTCACCAGTTCAAGAACAAGTACAGCCTGACTGCAGATGTGACCACGTATCAGAAAGCTGGAGACAAAGTAGATTATGTGCATAGCTAATTTGGGGCTGATGCCTGTTTGAGTGAAGACATACACACACTAGCATACATGTATTCATGTTCTGGTACCTCTTTCAATACAAAGTTAGCACTGGGCATGTGTATTACAGCATGTCTGGGTGTCCAGATTAGACCTTGTTTTGTGATATGCAAGGTGTAAAACTGGTTTCTTACCCAATATCCTGACTGTCTGGATGGGGTGTTGATGAAAGAGTAAGAGGTAACTCAGAATGGAAAACTGCAGTATGTAGGGGAGTGTGAGCCTGTTTTCAGTTCTCTTACTCAATCTACACTTCCAGTGGCTTCAGGCAGTATTTACATATACCCCATTCCTCCAGAGGAAAGCAAGGGAACAAGCAAGTAGGGCAGCTTCCCCAAAAGGTTTGCAAGCCAACCTTTATTTCAGGCTGGTCTCTTGAAAAGCCAATGTTTGTAAAGTGCTGTAATCCACTTGGACAAGATGTGGACGCATTGTGGAACAGAGAATATTAGTATTATTGATTTGAAGTAATAAAGTATCTTTGCCCATTCCTGCTCTTTTAAGAGGCATTCCTGAGGGACAGAATGACAGGGCCCTTATTAAACTATCCGTATGCATTTTAATATAAGAAATTACATTTGATTCTAGCATTTGTGTAAAGAAAACAAAAATCTCCCAGAGGTCCTGAGAGATGGAAGAAGGTCACTGATATTATTGCAGATGGGCCATTCATATTAAACGAAATATAAAAAGAGTGGAAGTCATCACTGCAAGTCTGTCAGACATGAGTTTCCTTTAGAGAAAATGATGTGACTTGACACAATGTAACCTGACATAATGCGATGTGATGTTATAAATGAGAGGTACCATGGATAGTTGTAATGGATAATTTGACACACTACCTATGCTATGCATGAGCTGGCAGACAGTGTGCTGTGGTTCACTGAGTACCCAAATTGCTTTCAAATTTTCAAACAGGCAAGTGCACCATGTCATGATGCACAAAAATAAACTAGCAGTTTGGTTGTTCAGTTATAGACCAGATAACCCCAAGCGCACAGATATACTTTTCTGAGTTTTGGGCTGACACATAGGCACAAGTGCTGAGCTAAGGAATCATAAGATACAAATTGGCCACTGGAAAAGACCTCCCTCTGTTATTATTATAGGGATGGAAATAGGGCAGCTTGGCTTTTGTTTTCTGTCATGATCCTGGAGAGAGTCAGGCTGGTTGGAATGCTCCAACGCTGCTTAGCTCGCTAGGGTGCGATGAAGTGCAAAGATTAACTCTGACTCAGTGAGTCCAAGTCCCCACATTCTGATCCAGCCGTGTCCAGGTCAGCAGCAGTAAGAGGATGTTGTTGAACGTTCTTGAATTTACTGGTAAATATTGCCTTTTGACCAGGTTAAGTGTGGGGGTTGGTGGACTAACACAGACTTTTACTGCAAGGATCAGCATTGCTGAGAATGGATGTAATTCTTAATTATCATTAAAAATGAGAACAAGATAGAAACGTCTCTACAGATGTGAATGGGAAAAAATGAAAGAATGAAGAAAAAAAGTCTGAGTTCTATGAAGTTCCTCTTTCTCATTTTTGGCTAAAGGAGAGCTCAGCTGGATCAGAAATGACCTATAGTCTCTTCAGCATATGAAGAATATTTGTACATTTTAAAATAGAAAATATTTTAATTTAAAGATTAGGTAGACTAACAAATGCAAAGTGCGTTGCTGATGTCATAGGAACAAAATCATTCTGGATAAAGAGCAGGACACACTGCAATTGTAAGAATGAGAAAAAGAGCATTTAAAGAAATGTATTAAAAGGTGAAACAGTGACATGGGAGCATCGTCTCTAAGGAGCATGAAGGAGTTCTTCCATAGTGTTCAGCACTGGTAGAGCTCCAAACTGAGCCCAGTCCTGGGGCTAATGATTCCTTGCTTAGTTTACATTAGTATATGGCTTTGAATAGGCAGACAGTTTTCTATTTTCTGGAACAACAGTGGATTGGGATGGTCTTGCCTTTAGAAAAACCTGAGATGATACAAGTATGCTAGCAACATGTGTACCTATCCAGAGAAACAATCCTTGGGTCTAGTTGGACTTATTAGCTCAATTCTAGTCTGGCTTTAGTAATTTCACTCCATCTCTGTCTCATGCTGCCCAGTGCCCTGGGTTTTGGGCATAGTGCTGGAGAAAAAATACTGTTTGCCCTAAAATGGGCCCTGAAGGAAACCGGAGTGAAGAGCAAGGACACCTACTCTGAGGGAGACAGTATGGGTCATAAATGTTGCTGGACCTCAGCTGAGGTGAGAAAAGTCTTTCATGGACCTCCTGCAGTTGTTCTGTCAGTGTGGGGACTGAGTTGGATCCAGAAAGCTAATCAGCACATGCTCTGTGATGTGAGAGGGGCTCCTGGTTTTAGACCCATCCTTGCCTTGAACATTGTACAAGGGCATTGAATAGCTCTGTTCAGAAGTGATCATCCTCTGCTCAAAGGGTTAATAAAGAGGACACTGTGTAAAGTTAGAAATACCTTTTTGGGAAGGAGTTTGGGGAACCTCACCTGCCTATGACCTTTGCACTGTCAGGCAAAATCTGTTCACGGTTGGCATCTAGTTTTTAAGTAGTCCTGCTGTAAAATATCTCCATGTGGTGTTCGTCATCTTTCTCTAATAGCAGGTGTGTGTAAGTGTGTCTAACTTGCATGGTGGCTGCACAGTGTTTTTTGCAGTCTTGGTCCCCTCAGGGGATAGTGAAAGACACAGTAGATCTTCCCTGGTTCATACACCCGGATTTTCTTCCTAGATGCTAGGAAGGAGGACAGTATGAACCTTGATTTCTTCTCAGTGTGTGATCAGAACAAGGTAGGGTATTTCCACCAGCTCCACAGTGGAAGCTGAGTCCCATTTTATAGATGTAGTCACAGAGGGATTTGTGGGATGGCCACAGTCTTTGCATCATTGAATCTTTCTTTAGTTCCTTCTAGACCACAAGGACCTCTGATTAGTTCATCATGCTAGTATCCATGCAGGGTTACTATGCTGGATTACATAAGGGCTAATTATTGTTGTTACACAAAGTGCATAAGTGGTTTCTTTTCACTGCTTCTGTGCAAAGCATTTAAGAAGAAATCCACAAATATCTCCCTCAGCTTGCCTTTTCAGAAACACGTCTGGATATTCTATAAATATATTTTGATTCACAAACACATTTTTTCTGGTTCACTGGAGAATAAGTGCATTGTTTTAAAAGTTATAATTATGAAGCTGCATTATTAAATAAAACAATAATTATTTCAATACAAATATTGTCAAAGCCAACAAGCATAAGAGAAATTAAAATGCTCTTTTTTCCCCCTTGTCCTGTGCTGAATGGCTGGATTTCTGCCCATCTTGCAATGATATACATTCATCATGCATACTACAGCAGCGGCTTCTCTGCAGGCAGAGATATGGCAAACCAGAAGCAATCTGGGACAAACGGGTGTGAACAGTCACAGTCTGGTGATTTTTAGTGACCAATTTAAATGGTCTTTGTTATTTTGGCCCTGTGTTCACTAAAGTAATTGGATCTCATGAGACACAGATAATTTTCAACTCCCTCCTCCCTCTCACCCCCGGTGTTTAGTGGCTAGAGATATTTAATTTCTGAAGGAAATGGCTGAAGCTCTGTTTCCTCTCTAACCTGCTGAATCTCTTTTACTCAGGTATTGTTTAAGCTACACTTACACTTCGCACAGCACCTTCCACTATTTCTACTCTGATCCGTTTTTTTTTTCCTTGCTTCTGACTCAATTAACCTTTGGTAAAACCAGAAATCAGTAGAATCTAGTGCAATTGCCCATTTGGCTGCTATGTTGCAGCACAGCTGCTGTGCAGAAGAGGCCACACATACAGGCATTTCTCCTGCAGAGCTGAGCACTTTGCCAAGGACACATCAGAGGATCTGGAGAGTGCTGGGCCCCAGTATGAAGAAAAAATAGTGGCAGGGTGAGATAAAAGCTTTTGTTTAAAACAGAAAGCCCAGCTGTGTGCCAGAGTGGACTCCAGTAACTCCTGTGGAGGAGGAAAAGTGAAAAAATCGAGCAAAAGTGCTTTGTCCAAGACTAACAATACCTGTTGAACGTTTGCACAGACTGAGGAGAGCTCTGGGTCACCTCTCCTTGTTCCTGTCCTTCTAGGACTTTCCAGCTGCTGTACTTGAGTTTGAGATGGAGATATATGACACATCTGTGTGTTTTCTTTTTTTTTAAGACTTGACCTTGAATTCTCTTCTGAGTTGCTGTCCTTCCAACACTTCCTAATTAATGATACTCCTGGCCCAAGCAAACTGACTGGGAATGCAAAAAGCGCATCTTCTCAGCCAGCACTGGAACCTGCTGGGGTTTGGATGGGGCTTGGTGTCTGCAGCGCTGCTCAGAGCAGCTGGGCTGGGAGCGTGCCTGCAGCGCGTCCCCACCGCTGTTTCCATAGCGACTGCTCTTCCTCCAGAGCGGAGGCAAAGGTCCTTGGGGTGCGCGGCCGTCTGGGTGCCCTCGTCCCCACACTGCGCCCAGCAACCTCCGTCTGACAAACGGTACATGCACTGCATGGTGCAGCCGTGGGGAGAGACGTGGCTGTTGCTTGTGAAATCAGAACTAGTGAGCAGTTTTGGTGAGGAAAAAAACAGATGCAGATATTAGAAATGTTGAAATAATCCTTTCTGGAAACTGAAATACTTCATTTTCTTGGTTTTTAGTCCAGCCATTTGAAATTTTTGTTTCAAAATAGCTTTTAACTTCTTAAAAAATTTGACCTACATGAAATGTAGAGAAAAAGGCTAAATAAGATGGTCAGATAACCCCCAAATAAAACAAAACTTTCATGCCTATTTTAACATTTCAGGTTGACTGCAAAGTGAGGTTTCCATTTCACTGAACATCCTTCTCCCCCACCTTACTCTATGCTCCTCCCCCGAATCAGATGTGATAAAACTGAAACAATATTTTTTCTTTCAATCTGGCCATGGAGCTGAAAAATTGGTTCTGGCTCAGCTGTACTCTGAGATGTCCACTGTGCTGCTGCTCCTGGTGAGGACGAGGCAGCTGGTTTGTCATGGTTCAGCCGGTGCTGCCTGCTGTCATTTTTACCTACCAGGACACCTGAACTCTGTTGAATGCAGTGACTGCGTCCTCCTCCTTCACTGCAGCAGAGCTCAAACTCTTTCATTAAACGTCTCAAACTCTTTTACTGGGTATTCCTTGTGTAAGGGTGAACCTGAAAGAAAGTTTAGCTGACTGCTAGTTTTGAGAAAACTTTGAGGCGGGGAAGGTGTTGTTATTACTCTATTGACTATAAAGGGGAGGAAAAAACTAATTTTAAACCCTCAAAGTCTGAAAAATATATAGACTAAATCTTTTCAGGAAAAGTGGAGAGATTTTAAAAAAGGCAGAGAGAATGCCCTCCATTTTGATTCCAGCTACTGTGAGTTGTGTGACCTTGAGAGACAATTACCTGATTTTCAGGGACTGAACACCTACAGTGACTGACTTCAGTGAGATTTGCAGTCATTAGACGTGATTGGAAATCAGACACAGTTGTCTGAAAACTGAGTCATCTCAAATTGAAAGCCTCCTAAAAAGGTTGGCCTTTCTGAGTTGTATACCATGCAGTTTGTTCGTCTAAAGAACCAATATGGTACTTGCCTCAGAGGACTGCTACAGGGCCAGTATGTCAGGCATTTTTTAATCTTACAGTGTAAAATATCAAGAGAAGGGACAAGAGTTGACATAAAAAGTCATTATCCCATTCTGTAAGGGAGATAGTAACTGCTTTTTACTGTCCTACAGGATACCGTGAAAGAGAAAAATGAAAAGAGTACTGAAGTGAAACTGTGATTTTTCTGGATGCTCAGTTGATAGCAAAATGTTAAGAATAGGACCTGTTAACAGTAAGTTTTAGCAGCTCTGAAACAAGAGGGTTAAGGAAAGTTAAACTTCTTGTCTTACATTGTCCTTGACTTTGATATATTGTAGCAGGGGAAGAAGTAATACTGTATTTTGTAGTCACGCTAGTAATTGTGTATATTGTTTTGGGGAAAGATTTAAAAATATCAGTGTAATTAAACCAATTATTCTTTTTAAAAATTCAGGCTGATGTCACCTATTGTAACTCATACATTCTGTCAGAGAAGCAAAAGGTGCTGAAAGCTTGTGTTGCAGCTTACTGTTACCTATAAAACTTCTTTGTTTCAGGCGTTGTTCGCATGCATGTTCACTGGGGTCCTGGCCCTACTGTGCTAAACAATGTACAATCTTAAAACCAAAAAAGTCCCTGCCCCAAATGCCTTTTATGTTTACTTTATTTACATAATGCACATATTTTTTTCTCCTAGTAGCTCTTTGAAATGGAGAGTTGGACCGAGCTCCCATTAAAGTGAGCAACAGTCAGATTCAGTCCTGAGTGCGTAACATTGGCAGGCTGGCAAGACGCTGGGAAAAGGAATGGCAGTGGAGATTCAGCTTCTTTTTTAATGACCAGAGAAACTTAGTCATATCTGCAGGGGTCAGCAGCAGGTGGGGGAAAGGATTCTGCAGTATTGTAGCAATTGCATTTTTGTCAGATGTGGGTGTAAGGGGCATAGGATAGAAAGAATTCACAACTATTCAACTTCTTATGTTAAAAGCTCACAGCAAGAGTTTGTATCAGTCGAGCTAACTATAAAGTCAGAGTTTTTGAAAAGTCCCCCAAGTGGCATGAAAACATATCGAAACAACTCATGTTAATGGAAGAGATTTTTTTTCTGTCTGTTTTTGCTCCCAGTGGAAATGAATGTGCGTAAAAACATGAATCCTTGCTTAATGGTTATATCAGTGGCAAAAGGAGATGCACAGTCTTTCCTGCTGCATAATCACAAACACTGACATTTAAAAAAGAAAAAATGCTCCCTTGCTAGTGTATCATATTTTGTATATGACCTAAGGGCGTAATCACATGACAGCTTTACTAATAGCCGTAGTGACTGTTGTCTGTTTATTATTGTCCCTGAAGTAGAGCTGCTGTAACACAAGCAGTCCTAACCCACTTCAGCGCAAAGTCCTCTGGCTTCATTTAAACCATTGCTGGACAGCATATGAGGAGCAGTCACATGGTCAATTACTGAGGCTCAGCTGTAAGGGAAGTAGCCAGCTGTTAAATAGCAAGACTGACTTAAGCCACATCAGCTGTTTCCAAAGTCCACATATGACTATGCCCTATTAATGTCAAAGAAACCAAACTAACCTTCAAATAAATACATACAGTCATTCTACCTGAGGCTTTTTGAACATGTTCTAAAGATGGGTGTTGTTTTTGCTTTGCCTATATTTTAATGGAGGTGTAGAAAGGTTAAGCGATTTGCACTAGCTTATATAAGTACAAAAGTCAGGAAGATAATTTAATTATTTCTCTAAATCTAATTCTTAGACAAAACTCTCATCTACCAAAACTGATCTTTGCATAAAACGTGAACCCAAAAAGGCATTATTTTTGTCTCAAAGTAATGTATTCATACTTATATTTAGTGAGGGAAAAATATCAAAATTTATCTTTTCCAACTATTTGACTGACAAGCTTCTGCTGCACTTGTAAGAAGTTTTATAACATTTATATTTGATATACTGGTGTGAATATATTTTTACTGCTTTCTCTACATGCAAATTTTCTGCATGCAGAGATATTTGGATGAGAAATCAAACAGCTGAAATGCTAAAATAATGACATTTTATTAATGCTGAGGGGACCCTGCCACTCGCCAGGGAATGTAATGTGATTGCATGTTAAGTTGTTACAACGGGTATAGAACATTCTAAGAACTCTTTGTTTCTTAAATTTATTATTGTCAAGATAATCAGACCTTCAGCACTGCATTAGTAGCTGTTTCCCCTTGATTCTATGTTGTTTTGTTTTGAGTTGGCAAGCCCTAGACCAGGGCTGTAAGTAAACTACAAACACCCAAAACACATCAGTGATCCTGGAAGAAACACAGAGAAAGTAGATGTCTGCTGCTAACTCACAATTTTGATCCTGGATCTCCTGGTACCACAGTTATATTTTCCTTACGCATCCCTAGAAACTGGGGTTTTAATTGTGACAATCTCAGCTTTAATAAGAACAGTAACAAAAGAAGATTCTAGCCTTAAAGCTACAGCAAAACTCTCAAGCATGCAAATGCCAATAGGTTAAAGAATCAGGAGATGAATGAGAGGAATCCTAAGTTTGTATGTCCTAGCAGAACATGATTCTGAATGTTAATCCTGTGATCAAGGCTGGAAATACTTTGCTGGAATATGCTGCTGATACAGTGTAAGTGATAGATGTTTTGCAAGAAGCTGTGGCAGGAGGAGTAACATCTCTGTTATGTAAGAGAGAACAACAACAGCAAAAGAGGTCCTGGGAGAAACTGTGCTGCAAATGTCAGGAGGTGAAAAATACAAACAAAAAGCTGTAAATGAAGTCTTCCCTGATGACATTGTTGTAATGTTTTACTGGTACTAAAGTAAGGTTTCAGAGGCTGGTATGTGTATGTAGAACTGCTATTGTCTACACATGCCAAGAAAGACAATTTAGACTGTGTTTCACACAGTATTATTTTGCAGAAAGAGAAGCTTTTGTGCTCTTCTGAATCATTATTTTCAGCTTGGCTTTAGATGGGTGACACACTATTAAAACAGAGGTGACAGGAAGGGGAGAATAAGTCTCCCTAGTGATCAGGACCTGGCCAGGTATAAGGAAGGTGACTGTCAACTTTAACTGTGCAATCTTTTTCTTTCCACCATCTTACTGCCTAAAGTGATGCACATTTTTACTGCAGGGCCTTTCAAGAGCAGCAAGCTCATCTTGCCTCAGTGCCTGCTGGCTGATGATTGCTGCACCTGCATTTCCTTAAATTAGTCACAGGTTGGCTGGCTGTGGTCTAATGGCACCCAGTTGACAGGAAATAGCTTAGGGACTCATTCTATGTCCCAGGAATAAACTGGGATTATTGAACTATTATTTTTTCCCTCAGGTGATAGCTTTCTTCATAGGCAGCAGGAGAAAAGATGAAACAAGCTAAACTAGATTAAGGGATTTCCTCTTATTCCCAGCTCTTATTTTCATTTGTTCTTGTTGTTTTCCCTCCTGCAGTGCTGTGGAACTGCAGCTATGCTTTACCTTGCAGTTAACCTTTGAAAAAGAAATAAAGGAATGTGGGTCCTTTTTCCTGCTCTGAGGGGAGACTGAAAATAGATGGTTATAGACAGTAGTGGGAAATTAAGATGTCAAGGGCTATTGCTTATAGAGGAGTTTGCTTTGTAGGTAATAGGTACAGAGGATGCCCAACCCTGAGCAACGCATATGGAGACTGATTTTGTAGTATTTCAGAATGGGACACAAATTAACCCCCCCACACCATCTAAACGAGTATACTTGATAGAGAACTGTTTGAGAGCAAGACAGTAGGAAAATGCAGGTAGGGAGGTACCTCTCTCCACCTTTCTTTTAAAATGTGGGGTAGATGCTAGCCGTTGTTGCCGCTGCATACAGTTTGGGTATTTTGCCAGGGGTGAAAGATGTACATTTCATTTTCTTTCTTGTCTGAGAAGGCTGAAAGCTACATATCTTGCTGAAAGCAGCATTCTCCAGTTCTCTCAACTTTTTGGTCTTGTTCTGTTTTTTTGCAGAGAGGTGTTTGCAATGAGAAGTTAAGATCGACAAGACCAAATGGAACAAAGGGAGGAGGTACCCCATGGTTAGGCTACCTACTTGGAATTTTGGGGCAATCTGCTCCCTGGACTGATGATCTATTTTTATCTCATGACTAGTTTGTATAAAACACAAGCTTGGCATTTCACACTGTAGTGTAGGTAATCAAGTGAGAGCTGAGCAGGGTCTTCTGCTTATCCAGATTTGAGATTTTGACAGAATATATCTGCTTTCCATCTAAGTCTCCTTTTAGGACCGTAAAGCCTATTCTGAGCCTGGCCCCTGATAGTTCTGGACTAGAATGAGATGCATTTGACAAGAATTTGCATATGTGTGTTTAGTTTCAGATATAAAAATTAAAGATCTGGATTTTTAGTCTGTTGAATGAGAGGAAAACTTCTCCATGCCTGGAGGCTGGGAAAAGCAGTTTGGGATGCTGAGGTCTACACAACACTTTCTGCACATAGCTGAACTCTACCTACTTGGAAGCAATAGCCATTTTGCACGGGGGAGATGAGAGGTGGAAAAAAATGACTTTTGCTTATCTAGCTTTCAAATAGTGAAACACCGTTCAGCAAAAAGTGCCTGTAGTCATCTGTGGAAGAAGTGGCCAATGCTTTTGCTGCCATGACATGGGTCCCCAAAGCATATGAATGTCTAATTTAAAGCTAGCTAAACATGTCTGCATGGTCTGCAATCCCTCTGGCATAGGTTTAGCTGATGACACATGAGACTAAAAGCTGAGTTGTGGGACTTTTCAAAAGTTGGGTGGCAGCTGTGTTCCTATGTCTTTCCTGTGCTTTGGGAAGCCCTGTCCTGCACATATTTTTTCAGACACCCAAATTTTAATTTTGTTCTGCGAAAGCAAATGGTTAGTCATTCTCTTAAAACATGAACTTTGTTGGTCCTTTTCCTCCTGCTTGTAATAACTTAAAAGTCAATCCAGGCCAATTTGCATTGGCCCCTGCAAAATGAAATTGTTAGCTGTATTCTATAATAAAGCATATAAGAAAACAGTCCTACTAATAAGATCTTCAGCATGACAAGGCTCTCCCCAACCTCAGTGATTTTCCAAGGAGTCTGAGGAGTTCATCATATTGTTCCATGGGTCAGGAGTAGGCCCCAGCTTTTTGGTTAGATTTCAGTTTTACAGCTTTCCAAGAGTGTTTATGGAAACAGCAGGGCAAAAAGTATTTTACAATGCAAGGTAAGTCTGTTCTCTTAAGAGAGTGCTATATTAGAGTTAAAGAAAATGATACAGAATGCAAATGGCAGAATGGAGTGCAACAAATTACAGAATCTTCCACTGTGGAAATAAACAGCGAAACAGTAGGAACTGCAGAGTCTGTACTGTCTCAAAGCTTAGCAGTTTTGATCTACCTTCCCACCTCCATTAGATGCAGCAATTAAAAAGTGGGCCATGAAACTGTTCAGACATAGAAAATTAAATAGAGCTTTAAGTGTCTGTTAATTGTCTGTCATCTCTTAACTAAAAAAAACAAAGGTGACCATTTGATGTATGGCTGCAGAACAGTCTGGAGGATTCTTGAATGTGTGTTTTAGCCTTCTGGAACAGAGTGTTTCAGTTTTGTGCATTTTCCCCTGTGTGTTTAACCCTTTGCTTGCTGTGTTGCTAAGCATTTCCTAGTTAACTGCAGTACAGACTCCCAGCTCTCCCATTCTGTAACCTGATCAGCACAGACAAGCCTGGATCATTGCCTGTGGGGCTTCAGGGCAATGGTGAAACTTGTGGCTTTAATCAACAGACCCATGGCTTTAGCTACTGAACTGCTGCTTATTCTTTACAGGGTTTGTGTGAATCACTACCACTAGTTTCTTTGTAGCTGAAATGAAATCCACATGTTCTCCCTCTTCTTTTGTTCAGTCTGGCTCCTCTTAGCTGGGCAATGAGATCTGAAGAGCACTTTGACTGCAGAGCTTGTCTATAGTCACAGGCACCCCAAAAAACCCTTCCTTCTGAGACCTGCACAAAAAGCCTCGGCTCCGTGAGTGTGTGGGGACAGCCTGGCTGTGCTTGCTTCTAGGATTGAGCACCAGGGCAATTCTGACTTGCTTTCCTGGAATCACCTGTAACTTAATTTTACTGACTGCCTAACACATGCCAGGAGCCTCTAAGCGCAATGTTTACAGCTACTTCAGCCCATTTCCCATAGGTGAGAGTATGCTCTCAAGGCTGCAGACAGCTTTTACTGATGCCAAGCTGCTTTGTTGCTTTCCTTCTCCCACGAGTTCCTGTCTCCAAGGCTCAGGCAGTGGCTTGTGTGAATACACCCCAGTTCACCTCAGTCTCAATTAATTGGGTTAATTTAAAATTAAAACAGGTGTCTTTAGCTTTTTCCTGAAACAGATGGAGGAATGCCCTTACAAACTGCCCTGCTGGCTAGGTCTGTAGGAGCAGTAATTTCTAGCTGTAGCCTGGTGCTGAGCTGCTGGGGCAGTGCAGCCTCACCCAGTACAGGGGGAGGTTATCTGACCACAACTTTATCATTACAATGTGGAATTTTGCTTTATGACTCTTTTTTAGAAACTTGCCAGGTAAATGGTAACTAAGCTCCCTTTCTAATTCTCTGTAAAACTTTCTAAAGGTGGTTTGTGCTGTGGGCCCACAGAGATTGCTAGTAAACTGGGGTAGCGAGAATGGAAGTGAGTTAATTTCACAGTGTCTTCTTCCGAATGGTAACAACTAAATTAACTGCTGGTATAAAAATGAACAAAGTGGTATGTTTATAGCTATAAGACTCCTGATGACAATACCATCAAAATAGTTTTCCTTTTTTTTTTTTTTTTTTTTTTTTCTCCTTTGGGTTTCTGATGTGAGCTGTTCTGAATCTGGGCTTATTTTAGTATGGGCTGGAAGAACGTTACTGGGGGAGATATAGAAATAAGATAGTTGTGCTGACATGTAAGAAGCCTTGTTTGTAGATATATTCCAGGCTGCCTCCTTGTTGCTTTCTATTGTCTGACTTTTGTTTCTTGCTTCCGAGATTTCTGTTGCTATTTCAAGTTTTTCTGCAATGTGGACTCTGCTGTCTTTGATCTTTTGTTTGTTCTCAAAGGTTTTTGCAATCCAAGCAGAAGTAAATGATATTTGGGAGAAAATAAATTTGAACTTTTCAGTGATTGCTCAACACTGCTAGAAATTCAGAATATCCTTTTCTATTTAGAATGCTGCTGATCCTTGTACAATCTATGAGCAGGAACTAGAGTTTTTTTTTTTCTTTTTAAGTAAAAAAGAAGAAAATTGAAGAAAATTACTGTATTGAAACCCTAATGAAGTGAAACAGTTTCAGCTATCAGTGTTGTTTAATGATTGCACTCTTCTGCTCTGGCAGCCTTAAGTTAGGCCACTAAATCCATGTTTAGGCCTGCATCTTTCAATGGCCCGGCCTGAATTTACTTGCAGGGACCCTATTACAACACCGAAGCCTGTTATTTCAGCCACGTTGCCAATCATTTAATCTTTCTGACAGTAGCACCACTAAATAGGTTCCTAAATATGGATGTAGGAAATTGCCTGTAGGCACCTATTTTTTTAATGTCTTGGCCAGGATTCTCTATCTTTGTATGTATGTCTCTGTTAGCATTTCCTTGTTGGCTAAACAAAACTTTGAAGGTTTCCCATTCCAATGTTTTTCTTCTCTTTTCAACAATCCTTATTAATTCCCCTTAAAGGTAGCTTAGGAGATCCAGTCCTGTTAATATTCAGTAACTGTATGCACTAGAAAAGTGTCCATATCTGATAATATGAAATGGCGTGGGATCTGAACAGAGCTAAAGTTCCAGTCACATAAAGTGTTAAAACATGTGCATCACTTTCCATGCTATGAGAAGGCTTTCATGGTAACTGCCATGTTTATCCATAGGGAGCTGGAATGAAGCTTTCCTTCTGTAATGAGAAAGCTTATTTCTTGCATTTTTATGTAAAAGGATTAATTCCCTTTGGTAGCTGATAGATTGAACTTCATACAATTTTGGGGATAAAACATCAGGAAAACAACCTGTAAAAGGGGCAGCCTTTCCCTCTTTTTTATTTTTCCCCCACCTCTTCTTGGTGATAAAGCTTGGAAAATTTTGCTTTTGTTTGGATTTATTTTAGTTGTGCATGTTTTGCTTGTTAGAAGTTCTAGTCTTGTTTTTTCTGGAAACTTCAGTGATAAGAACTGTTTGTGGCTGGCTGTTTGTGGCTGTTTATATTGCAACGGAATGAAGTAGAAGGGCAGCATTAGGCTTTTTTAAGGAGCCATCAGTGTGCCAGACATGACTTGAAAGGGTAGGCAAAAGTGGCACAGAGTGAAATCAGATAACAAGTTAGTTATAATTTCCCCTTTAACCGCTTGATCTCTGACTTGTGTTTGATAAGCCCTATTTAACATTAGTGCTGAAATGTGTCTTAAGATGCTACTTCCCACATCCCAACAGATGTTGCTGTTCTTTTAAGTTAGATTGTGAGACTTGTCAGTACAGCAAACAGATAGAGTTGATGTTATCTTTAATTCTTTAAAATGATGGAAAATGGGGAGGGGACCCAAGCACCCCAAACCTTAAAGGCAACTGACCAAAATACCTCTTTTATCCTTTCTTAAAGAAAGGACACCAAGAAGGGTTATAACCAAATTGTATTAAAACTCTTTGTGATCATTTATAATGGCTCACTTAATAGTGAGAAATCATGCTTCTGGAAACTGTTTACCTTTGCTATCTTGAGCAGAGATAGTGCATCAAACCACACTTTTCCTGCAAAGGAGAATTTCGGAGGTGGAAAAGTAGAGCTTCACCTTTGCACTAACCAAGCTAGCTTTCCAGGCCAGCTGTCACAAAGCATTTAAGTTTACTGGGGCTGGGGAAAATCTGCGGTAGGTTCAACAATGCTAGCAGAGATTCCCTGTTTCAAAATGGATTGCAAGTTGGGGCTGGAGGAGGCTGGCTGTGGCTGCTGGGCTTTGCTGAACCATGGGGTGTGGGGACAATGCTCTGAAATAGGCTCAGCTGCAGTGGGGAGCCTTGAAAGTGGCAGCTTGTTGGCATCGCTGCCAAGTTCTGTGGAGGAAAATGTGCGACTGTGCATGTTATCTAATAAAATCATGGGCCTCTGTGCGGATAACTTGCATATAATGATATAAGTTGGTTTAAAGATTGGCAAAGATTTAATGGTTAGGAGATGCCTCAGGCTGACATTGCTTGTGCCTGAAACCTGACTGTCTTTGAGAGAAAAGTAAGACAACCTAAGTCTTATGTGGACAGTGCGCTTCTGGTTTGATACTGGGTGACTGGAGGCTGATCCTGCTGGGTTTGTAGGGATTGTGGGGAAGCTGTTGGGGTGAGAGCTGAGATACTCCAGATTACTTTGCAGAAGAACCACAACAGGTGTGAGACAGATTATCTTTCAATTTATGTTTAACTGAATTGAGGTTGCAATTTGTTCCAGTTGAAGGAGCAGACCCTGTTGCTCTTGGCCCAACTAAATACAAGAGCTCAGAAAGCCATTCCAGGCCTTTGACCATGACAATTGAGTCTAGCTTTTTAGGCTTGGCACTGTTTGAACCAACAGCCCCTTAGCCATGTCTGTATTAGCTGTGGGACGGCTAGTCTTAAACTAGTCTTTTCTTCACCTGTTTTTTCCCACAGCCCCTCTTGGTTGAAGTCAGATACTGAGTGTGCCAGTGAGCAGGCCAACATACAATAGTAACACACTGCTTTAGAACAGTCTCAAATCAGCCTGTGGTTTTTGAAACACTGAGGAGATGTTATTTATGTATACAGACACAACTATGGTAAAATCGGATCTTTAATTCTTTTCTCCCAGGGTGGTTCCATAATCTATTTCCTCGGTACTGAAAAAAGGCTTAAGTTTACAAAAAATGATAGACTTTACTCATGCAGATATCTGGATTATTAAAATACCATGGATAGAGCCTTTCTTGTGACTTTAGTTCCTCTCTTACTGGCAAATCCAATGAAGATCAAGACTGCGTAAAGTTAGCCATTGTGCAAAGATACAGTAAGAGGGAGTCCCTTTGCCACAGAGCATGCATTCTAGTGCAACGTATGGGAATGGTCTCATAACAAGAGTTAAAGCTGGGAAACCTAGGCTCATCCAGTACAGGGACTGAACTACCCATTTGATAGAAATATTTTTCTAAATTTTATCAGATCTTACCTAATCACTGTTTCTATGTAAATATTTTGTTTAGAATATGAGGTTTTTTTTTATCTGGTTCAAATGTTTATATTGGCAAACCCTGAATGGGGATATGGTTGTACAGCTCAGCTAATTCCTCTTTCCTTGTAGGAAGGACACACTTGGAGGGAAAGGATTGTCACTTACCTCTATGTTGACATAGGTGTCCTGATTCAAATTAGTCACCGATAGGAAAAAAGCTCTGTAGTTTACTAGAAATCATCAGGCATCCAAATAGGAGTGATTCAGTTCTGATAGAGCTGGCCAGGAAATTGAGTTCTTATTCACCATTTTTTCCCCCAAACAGTGAAAATTCTACATTGGGATGAAAAGCTGTCCTCTTCCCCCAGAATGCAAAACTAAAATCTCAACATTTAGCTTAAGAAACTCAGTGTGCCCCCCAGGTTCCCTGACTGCTGCTGTGTGAAGCTGATGGGAGTTGACAGTTTCACTGCTGGTAATCAGTGGGGGTTGCTAGTGAAACTAAAAGGATTAGATCAGTTTCATTCAGCAGCTTCGAGGGCTTCCAGGGTTCCCTAGTGAGCGGGATTCTGTCCTGGGAGTCTCAGGCTGGAGTCAGGCAGCTGGGAGCTCAGATGGCTGTGAAATCTGGAGGTCTTAACTCCTAGCCTCTTATTACTGAGGAGCCAGGTAAATAAACTGCTACCGAAACAGGCAGATTTCCAACTCTGTTCCATCAGAGGATCAGTGTTTCTGCAAAATGTTAGCATTTGACAAATTGCCATTTTATGACAGAATAAAGATCTGTTGGGAAATTTATCAGATCTTGGTTTTTGATCTGCTTGCATATGACTCAGGAACAATCTTCTGCTCTCTGGATGAACAGACAAAATCTATGTATTTACCTCTGCCTGAGAAGCAGTCCACAGCAAAATGTCTTTCACTCTTTAGGACTTACTAGTTTGGGTTTCATTCTGTATCGACCTACAGACATGTAGCTCCTAGCTGTCTTGGACAGCAGACAAGTCTATTCATGACTTCAAGATCTCTGGCAGGTGCAGTCAGTGAAGGTATGCCATCTCTTTTGGACTTTCCCTGCTGTACCCTGTGACTATATACAGCTGTGTGTTTGAGTATGCTCACTCATACAAGCAAGTGTGGATGCTTGTGACTTGTAGTATGTGTGGGCATGGGTGTAACTATGACTGTGCTTCTTCCACAGGCAATGAATCTTGTGATTTAACTTTTAATACAACGCTGTGAGTTCCCGTCCTTTGAAAGGGTAGGATTTCAGATTAAATGCCATTGTTTATGCATCTCTTTAAAACCTTGGTAATATACATCTGCATACTTAAATTCCATTTGAACATTTTTTTGTTTGTTTTTAATCTGTGAGGGATAGTTTCCTATTTAATCAGCTAGTTTTCAACAGATGGCCTAGAACAGTATAATCCACTGTAGCAAATTCTCCCTAAAATACAAGCAGCAAGAAAGAAGGTAAGTCCCTTCCCATTCATGTTGTTTAAAAAGAAGTGTGCTTAAAAAAGCTGTATAACAGATAACGTTAGTATCAACAGTGTTCTAGGGAGTATCAGTGCTTCCACAGCGTAATGTTTGTATGTATGGAATTGTGTGAAGATAAATAACTTAATTTTTAGTGATAAATTGCAAGATTCATGTAAAAGCTCTACATTTCTAATATAAGCCATTCAACTAAACAGTGTTTTGTTTTGTGTCAATAGTAATGTACCTATACATAACTGTTCAATATTTGCATAGTCCTAAGGTCTTCTGGGTATCCTTTTGCAGTATGAAGTCTAGTTATTTTAACCTAACTTGACTTGGACTTCTTTTCTTTGCCTTGATACAAAATTTGCAGAAATTGTTGCAGTTTGTACTGAAAGGGGAATATAAAAGAAAACAAAACCTAAAGCAGCATATTCTTGCCCCCCCCCCCAAGTGATTCTATGTAAGATTTGCTGATTTGGCAAAATATTTTTAAGGCTGAGCTTTTGAGATCAGTGTCTGAACATCTATCTAAGATCTCTTGGATGCCTGGAGAAATGCTGGAAGTGATCCCTCAGCAGTTAGGACAAAGTTACCTATTTGTTTGTTATGACCCAGAAAATGACTCAATGCACTCTCACATAGATGTGTCATCTTTGCAGTACTGGCAAAAATGACAACAACAAAAAAAACCCAATAAAAGCTTATAGTTGTCAGGGAAGCAGACAGACATTTTCTTTTTGCAAATGTTGAGAATATGAAAAGAAAGCATACTGTCCTTCAAATGTACCAGAATAAGAACACTTCCTGTGTAAGAGGAAGGGAGGCAAGTAAAAGACCACATGACAACCTGAAAGGAAGATTTTTTCGAAGATGGCAGTAGTCATTCAGAACAACTGTCTGGTTAATTTTGAGTTATACAATGAGAGGGTGCAACAATGGAGTCCATATCTTCAAAAATTAGTTTAGCTGAGGGAGTTGTGTGTGTGGTTTTTTGGATGGGCAATCTGAAATATCTCCATATTTTCAATACTTGTCCTTCTTCAAAGTTGCATCTCTTCACTTTTAAAATGTCCAAAGAAATAGCCTTCTGAAAGCCTCTAAAATTGCAAGCTATTTTTGAAAAGTTTTTGGGAAAAGAAGGTAAAGGAAGCCTCCTGATCTTGTAGCTCTGCAATGTTCTAGATGTCAGCAGAGATTATAAAAGGATATGTTTGTAAAAGAGCTGAGTTAAATGCAGGCTTAACAAAGGTGTGGGAGCAGGGGTTGAGAGATCCTTACTTTAACACTGGTTGCTGCAGTGCGTGTTCTCATGCCATTAAATGAGGCTACAGAACCTTTCTCCCCTCTGTGTCCTGTCTTCATTTCCATGATGACTGGAACAACCCAAATTTTGCTTTTTACACCTGGCTTCAGTATTTCAGCGTAGTCATGTCCTTGAAAATTTGGCTTTCATTTGGAAGAAGAAAAAGTTTCATAGTTGTGAGAAAATGGTTACAGAGGCAAAGCTCGCAGAAAACAGAAGAAAAGTAGTGATCATGACACATTCCCCCCCCCCCCCCCCCAAATCATTCTCAGGATTTTTCTGCAAGTCATTGGGATGTGAGAATGAATCAGATCATGGCTTTTGGGCCTTAGGCCTTAACAATTTCCTGTAGCTTTTTGCGGAACAATTGGATAGCCTGTCCTGAAGCCAGTTCAAATAGGTATGGTTCCTAATCATTACCTAATTATATTGAGCATTTCTGCATTGTTAAGCTGTAAATCAGAATTTAAAGTATATGTTCCTTGAGTAATATTTTTTTCCTATTTTAACAACAAAGGTCTTTTGAGAAAAACCTTTTGAGAAGGTCATAAAGAAGGAGGAAAATCCAAAGTATGTTTTTAGTATTAATACACTATCAACCTATGATGTCCCTGTATCCACTTTTCCAGAGAAACTTCATTTTATGAAAGTAAAGAAGTTTTTTCCAGGGGAAAAAAAGCCCTGATCTGTAACCTTATGCAGGGCTATCATATCTGTGAGTATTCCCAGATAGGCTATCTTTTTCCAGCTGGAAATTGTGGTTAATAGAATCTGAGGGATCTGGATGCATAGTAGATTTTCAGATGTGATCTGTATTTGCATATGCAGGAACTCTCTTAATGTAACACATAATAAGTACTTAACTGTACATGTGCATGTCTGGTTATTTCTCTTTGGGAAATCCTACACAGAAGTCTCTCCCTGGGCATGGCTAGACAGTAGAGCTTTGGTTTTTTGCAAGTGTCAACCCTTTTTCCCCTCCCATATCACGTGATAGAGCTACACTGGCAATTTCACATAAGATAAATAGGGCAATAATTGAAGTATCTTTCTAAGAAAAGCCAAAACAAAACAAAGGTCTGCCCCTAACCAGGCGTAGTCATTTTTTCTCTTTACCCCTTACATTAAGAAATGCAGTCTTAACAGACCTTGGGATCTGGCATCCTCCTGGTCTGGAAAAAGGGATGTTGGCTAGGGAGTATGGAGTTCTGGATTTGGGTCTGACACTGGTGCGTCATCTAAACAAGCAAGTTGTTCAGCTCCTCTGGCCCTTTCCCTCTTTTCCACCCATTGCTAGAACAGTGGGCTCTAAACTTAAACTGTGCAGCTTGGAGACTGCGTGTGCTTTGCGTGGTGCTTAATACAATGGAGATCGCTGCTGGTAGAAGCTAGAGGGCTCCACAGAATACATAAAAATCTCCAGACAAACAGCCCTACCAAATTAGTGTTCTTAAGACAGATATACAGGTTAAAATGTTGTTTATATGAGCACACGATAGCAGATGCAGGGTGAAAAAAAGCATACTTAATGAAGCTTTGTGAATATCCTATTGCAATGAAGTGTCATTCAATTAAAAAGAAATCCATTTAGAAATTTCCAGTGGGCTCAAAATACAACTCTGACTTCACAATATCTAGCCAGCACAGCTTGTATAAATGCAGCCCTTTGACACAAAAACAACTTGAAGTGTATTGAACTCCTTGAAGCTGACGTTTTCATTGTGTCAGTTACCCACTGTGTACATTGTACTGGAAAAAATCTGACACCTGGCTCAGAAAGATTAAATCAACCTGGTTTTCTTCTTAGAACATTCTCCAGTCAGGCTCCTATTCAGCACAAAACACTGCTGACATTACTGAAGTTCATAACGACATATTTTTCTTGCTGCAGCAGATGAGTGTGTGGTGTTTTTTTTTTTTGTTTTGTTTTGTTTTTTTTTTAAATACTACTTGGGCTATTTATGGACCTTCATAAGGCCATGGGTGCTGTGAATCATAAAATCCTTTTAAAGTGATTTATTTTAAAAGGCATGTAGTGGTCTGGCTGTTTGCACAGGAAAGGCTGGTAGTGATAGATGGGTACAGGTGAATGAAATTGTTTTTGAGATCTTCAGGTTGTACACAATTTTTATTGGTGCTGAGCAATGTACTCGGGGACGTAGTGTCTTAGTGTCTTTAAATTGATATTGGCTGTTCAGTTCAACTGGTGTTAAATCTTTGGTTGGGAAATTGCTTGCTAAGGGATCCCCCTCCTCTGCATTATGCATGTCATCCTAATGACTCCTGATTTATGAAAGGGGAATCCTAGAGGGGGAAAAAAAAAAAGAATTTGCTTGGCATTTGCAAATTGGATCTTAGTGTATAGGGGAAATGCAACTGAGAGGCAACTGTTGTGAGGAAGAACTGTTGTGAGGATTTCCTTGAAGTAAGGCAATGCAGTCAAATGGATATTCACTAAAATCTACAATCAAGGAAATGCTTGGCTGTCGGAGTAAGGAATTGTAACTCTAGGTTGTCTGTTTGGTCACAGTATAGCTTTGGCTTGTTATGGTGGAGGTGTGGACCTTGAAACTGTGAAATTATTTGAATGGTAATGAGTGCTGAGTGACTCAAATTAGGTCATTGGCCCCTTCTACATTAGAAGGTGACACTTGCAAAACATCTTAATCCCATTTTCAGGGGTGATTTTTTTTCAGTCTAAATATCCTTGAAAATCAGTGAGACTGAATTGCGAAAATCATCTCTGAACATGAGAAGGAGACTTATAGGTCTCTGGGGTGGTTTTGGAAATATTACCTTGGAATAATTATTCTTGGAACTTTGTGGGCAGGAGGATGAGTACTCCAAAAGCAGTGTATTTTAAAGAAAATCTGCTTTTTTTTTTTGTTTTTGTTTTTTTTGTTTTGTTTGGCTTGTATCTCATAGATGAGCTTTCTTCAGCTATTTAGACACTGGACTTCTTGCATTTACTTTCCATAAATGTTGAAGAAGCCATTTAACCATTAAACTTAGGGCTTCGAGATCCTCAAGTCAAGGGACGAGCTCTGGGAAAGAGTGGAATGCTGGCAGAGATGGAATGAACCAGAATAAAGCTAAATCAGTAGTAACTCGGCTGTTGGCAAAGTTTGAAGAAAATACTCTGATTTTTCTGGAGTCAGGGGTTTCTACAAAAAAAGAGTTTCTTCTGTCTACAGGGGGACACACACATTTCTTATTTCTGCAGAAGATATGTTATGGAGCAGCTGAGTGCAGAAGGCCACTTCTTTCATAGGATTTGCTTTAAGTGCGTGATATATGTTCCACTTTTATGACCATGGGACCCTCTTTGGGCATTGAGGACTGCTAGGAAGAGATGGGATCCACCCAACCAAGTGGGCAAAAGCATCTTTGCCAGCAGGCTGGCCAAACTGATGAGGACAGTTTTAAATAGGAATGATGGAGGAAGGAGATTTTGATCCCCAAACAAGTGAGGAAGTGGTGGACTGGATTGGTAAGCAACGGGCGCAGTGTGTGATGTGGACAAGAGAGCTTGTAATTAACAAAATGAGGGTGAAAGGGGCCCATCTCAAGTCTATGCGTAAAAATAAGGGAGTGCCGAGAGGACAGTGCCGTGAGGGAAGCTCTCGTGCCCTTTCTGGGAAATCAGCACAACTGGGTACCTCGCTGAAGTACCTGTAAACTAATGCATGCAGCATGGGGAACAAACACTTTGTGCAGTTGTAGGTCTATGATCTCATTGAGATTGCATAGACATGGTGGGGTAGCTTACATGATTAGAGAGCTGCCATGGGTGGATACAGGATTTTTAGGAAGGACAGGTTGGGAAGGCAATGAGATGAAGTTGCCCGTTATGTGAGAGCATAGCAGGGAGGTATGGAGCTCTGCCTAGCGATAACTGATGAGCCAGCTGAGAGTTTATGGGTTGGGATTAGCAGGCAGACCAATGTGTTATGTTGTAGTGGATGCCGGCTACAAACTGCCAGATGAAGAACAAAAGGTAGAAAAGGTCTTCTTCAGACAACTGAAAGAAGCCTTATGTTTGCAGTCCTTGGTCCTTCTGGGGGACTTGACCCCAGTATGTGCTGGCGGGGCAATACAGCAGGGTACAAACAGTCCAGGGGTTTCTGGAGTGCACTGGTGACTTCCTGACACAGATGACCAAAGAATCAATGAGGGGAGATGCTCTCCTGGACTTGATACTTACATCCCTGACTGCTCTTTCCTTGCTTGTGAAGGTTGGGGGCAGCCTTGGCTGCAGTGACCATGAGATGGTAGACTTTAGGATCCTGAGAGGAGGGAAGAAGGGAAATAGCAGGATCACAACTCTTGACTTCAGGAGATCAGACTTTTGCCTGTTCAGGGACCTGCTTGGAAGAATCCCATGGGATATAGTCTTGGAGGGAAGAGGGGTCCAGGAGAGCTAGTTGGTTTTTCAAGGATCACCTCCAAACTCAAGAACGATCCATCCTGATATACAGAAAATCAAGCAAAGGTGGCAGGAAGCCTGCATGGATGAACAAGGAACTTCTAACAAAATTCAAATATAAAAGGAAAAATATAACAGGTGGAGCTAGGTGACCTGGGACAGAGAGATGCTGTCTGAGTGTGCAGGAATGGGGTTAGGAAAACCAAAGCCCACCTGGAATTGCATCTGGCAAGGGATGTGAAGGGCAACAAGAAGAGCTTCTACAGCTATATCAGCAGCAAAAGTAAGACTAGGGAAAATATGGGCCCACTGCTGAGAGGGCTGGGGGATGTGGTGACAAAGAACATGGAAAAGGCCTAGATACTCAATGCCTACTTCACCTTGGTCTTTATTGGTTAAATTTGCCCTCAGGAATTCCAAGCCCCAGAGATCAGGGAGAAAGTCTGGAGCCATGAAGATTTACCCTTGGTGGAGGAGGATTGAGTTAGGGAACACTTCAACAAACTGAATATATGCAAGTCTATGGACCTAATTGGATGCACGCAGGAGTGCTGAGGAAGCTGGCTAATGTCATTGTGTGGCCACTCTCAAGTGGTGATCATGGGAGGTTCCTGAGGACTAGAGGGAAGCAAATGTCACTCTTATTTTCAAGGAGGGCAAGAAAGTGGATCCAGGAAACTACAGGCAGGTCAGCCTCACCTTGATCCCTAAGAAGGTGATGGAGAAAATTGTCCTGGAAGTAACTTCTAAACATATCAAGTGAAAGAGGGTGACGTGAGTAGACGGTGTGGATTTACGCAGGTGATGAACCTGATAGCTTTCTACGATGAAATGACTGCCTTGCTGGGTGAGGGGAGAGCGGTGAATATTGTTTATCTCTGGCAAGGCTTTTCATGCTGTCTCCCATAATATTCTCACAGACAAAATGATAAAGTACGGACTAGATCAATGGACAGTAAGGTGTACTGAAAATTGTCTGAGCTGCCAGGCTCAAAGGGTTGTGATTAGTGGCTCAGAGTCCAGCTGGAAGCCAGTCACTAATGGCGTACCCCAGGGGTTAACCAGTACTGTTTAACATCTTCATTATTGACCTGGATGATGGAACAGATGGGAAATGCAAAGTCCTACAGCTGAGGAGGAATAACCCCATGCAGCAGTACAAGCTGGGAGCTGACTGCCTGCAGAACAGCTTTGGAGAAAAGGACCTGGGGATCCTGGTAGACCAAGTTGAACATAAGCCAGCAATGTGCCCTTGTGGCAAAGTCCAACAGCATCCTGGACTGTATTTGAAAGACCATTTCCACCAGCTCAACGGAAGTGAATGTTCCCCTGTACTTAGTATTGGTGAGGTCACATCTGGAGTGCTGTGTCTAGTTCTGAGTTCCCAGTACAAGAGAGACGTGGACATAACCCTTTGCTGGGCTTGCTGCTGATGATTAAGGGACTACTGGAGCATCTGTAATATAAGGAGAGGCTGAGACAGCCAAGATTGTTTAGCCTGGAGAAGGCTTAAGGGGGACGTTATTAATGTTTATAAATAGCCGATGAGAGGAAGTAAAGAAGACAGAGTACTCTTCTCAGTGGTGCCCAGTGACAGGACAGGAAGCAATGGGTGCAAACTGAGACACAGGAAATTTCACTTAAAAGAAAAATCTTTTATTGTGAGTGTGGTCTAATACTGGAACAGGTTGCCCAGAGAGGCTGTGGCATCTCCATCCTTGGTTGCTGGACAATGTCCTGAGCAACCTGCCCTAGTTGACCCTGCTCTGAGCAGAGGGGTTGGGCTAGATGATCTCCGGAGGTCCCTTCCAATCTCAATGGTTCTGTGATTTAAATAGTGAAATAGCTGAAGAAACAATGATCTGCTCATAGCCATTCCATGCACACGGAATGTCAGTACTTGTTATGGTTTAATTTGTTCACTGAATATATTGAATTATATTTCTCTAGAATTATATGTGTTATCCTGGTTAGAAAACTGATAAGCTTTGTTTTATGTACAGACCCAGAAAGTTTTGCCAGTTATTATTCCATAATTATTTTTGACTTCTGTCACTATTTTTAACAGCTCCTGCACTTCATTTTTGACCTCAAGAGTTGCAGTCTTATGTAAAGACTGCACTAACTGTTTACCGTTTTGTTTTTTTGACATCATTCTGAAAAGTCGTATTAGCAGAAAGGCTTTTTACTTGAGATTTGACACCTTAATGCATTTTCTCCTATAGATTTAAAAATGAATCTTTATTGTTTTTTCAATATATGTAAAGATAGCAGTAAATACTGACACAGAGTACTTTTCATTCTTGGACTGTTCTAAATATTTTGGCTAATTAATATTCACAAAACCCCTGGGAGGTTGGTGTATTTAATTATCTTCATTTTGTAAGCTCTGGGAATTTGAAACAGTGGCACATGGGTCCCAACACTGGAAGCCTTTACTTTTTTGCGTTTCTGCCCCCGCACCAAAAAATTGATTTCCTGTGTGACATGTGAGAAGATACACAAGCAGAAAGAGAAATGACCTTGAACTGAGTCAAGATTTCCTACTATAGTATCTAGCCCGCTCCCAAGCTGAAAGCTCTTTTTCAGCCATGAGTTTCCTTACTTTTTTTCCATGACACAGACAGCAATGAGATTCATCTTGGAGATGAGGCAAATAATCACATTTATCTGCCCCTTCCTCTTGAAAGTTGTTGCAATTTGTTTCTTATTGCTTTGTTTTGTAAGCTTTGCTCAGCACTTCAGCTATGAACATATTGCAGCTACTGATAAAAACATAGACCACAATAAATTTTTAATAGTGTTTTGTAATACATTAGTACCTGACACTTAAATAGCATTTCTGTTTTGCATCCCTTCCCAATCAATCATTTCTTCCCCTGAAGAAAGAGAGAATTCAAAAATGCAGGGTTAATACTCTTTTTCTTCCCTCTTCCCCCCCTTTTTTTAGTGCAATTAATCAACCTTCCTGAAACAGGGAGGGAAGGAGGAAATAAACTGTTAGTTTTCCAAGTATACCAGAAATTAAGAGTAACAGCAACTGAACTGTTTGGCTCCTGCACAGCAGAGTGTACTTAATTCTCTCATAAGCATAGTTATTGACAAACTGCAGGGCTGCATATAGTGATCCTGGACTATTCACTCATCACTGTAATACTGGAAAGGAAGTATTCTGCAAGCCTTAATATGAATATAGATTGAATCGTTAAACTGACCTCATTCCTCATGTTTCGTGCAGTGAATCACCTGGCCTTGTTACCTTGTGTATTTAAAGAAAACACAAGTATTCAAATTTATCTAGCTCATCTCTCCAAGTAGTTTCCATCCTGGATCTTTTCAAAACTGATTTGGCTTTGGAGGAGATAACTGGTTGTTTTGTGGCCAAATAATCTCTATTTGTGAGGAGAAAGTAACTAAACCTTTTTTTTAACTAGGAATTGTTGCTTGTTCATTTCAAACAACTTTGCTTGCTGGCTTTGTGCAAATAAGATTTGTGGCATGTGACCTGCTCTTTCTCCAGCACACTCTGATGTTGTTGCTTGGGTGCTTCCAAAGCAGGGAGCTACTTGAAAGCCTCTTGCACCCTGTGTTTACCTATCAAAGTATCCATTAACACCATGAAAAATAGATATCTACGTTTTCTAGAGGCTTTCATTTTTACTTCTTGAGGAAAAAATTGGCCTTGTTGGAAAGTTAAGTTCTGTGTGATGTAATTTCAGAACTCTTAATATCTCTCAATTACTTAGAAATACTGATAATCTCAAGTGGCTTCTTGAATAAGGCTGACCTTTTCAATTCTGCCTTACCTTAGGTGTGTACCTCTGTGGATTAACTATTGATAGACTTTGCCTTGTGGTTTATGATAGATTTGTTATATTTACAGTAATGTTATCAAGGATTTCACCAGGCTGAAATCCTAGTTTAAAGCAGAACCATCTCTTGTCTTTAGCCATATGCAGACTAAAAAGTGTTGTGAATAATGTCTGTGTGCTCCAATTTATTGCTACAGTCTCCAAGATGGTCTCTAGGCACCCCCTGCTATTAAAAAGATGCTTGCCAGTTCTAAATGACAGTTTTACAATAGTGTTATAGCTGATTTTTCTGGTATAGATGGGCTGATTTGGTCCACTACAGTTGTGTGAACTGTAACGTTCACTAGAAAATATTATCTTTAGAAATATTTTAGTTCTAATGAAACTTTCACCAAGAAAAAAAAATTTCAGCCTAAGTGACGATGAGAAAGAGGCATAAGTAATCTTATTTAAGCCAGCAATTTGAACTGGAGTCACCTGCAACTGAGGTGAGTGCCCTGTTGGCTGGTCAGTGGGTCAGCCTTACCTGCTGGAATTATGATGTTCTGAATGACTGTTGCCTAGTAGGTAGGATGTTATCTTGAACACTGAGCTCCTGTGAAATCAGGTAAAACAGGGACTTCCACAGGATTGGCCCGTGTCCTGAGTGAGGGTGCTAACCAGTGAACAGGTCAGGTCATCTGTTCTGTAAAAAGGAGTGTCCCCCCCCTGCCCCCCTCCTTTTTAGTGTTTACCTGTTTTGACGCAAAACAGCTTTTTTTATAGTGCTGATTTCATATGAATACGGAGCAACAGGAATTTTTTTTATCTGCAGGAAGGAAAACGTGTTTGCTCCTAGGTCTGTCCATTATTCAACTTTTATTCAAGCAGAAGGGACCTTCAGAATATATGTTGGAATATCCTTGTTGAAGTGCTGTATGTTTCCATTCTAGGGCTGTCCAAATGTGTAGAAGGAGATCATAGTTGTGTGTAATGACACTGACTAAACCTCATCCTTTCTTCAGCTCTGTTTTTAGCCTTTGGCAGTTGCTTTCATTAACAAAGCAATTTCTACAGGAAAAGGAAGCCTTTTTTTTTTAATATGTCATTATGGGAAAAAAAGATAAGTGGGGGGAAAAAGTCAGTAGAACTAATAACAATAGAATACATACAGTGGGGTTAAACAAATCATTTTATAAAGTTATTTTTGATTGATCAAAATGAAACTGTAGTCCATTAAATAAAATAAGTTCTATGGGTGTGGGGGTAAAGAAATCTTTCAGAGAAAGAACTATCTTCCCAATATGATGATGAAAATGTTTTTAAAGAAGTGCTGCATCTGTGAAGGGTGCTCATAAGTGTCAGAGGTAACTTATTGATTTAAAACCAGCTGGTTCTTCACAGTGGTTCTGAGATGCCTTTTAGCTTTAACTAATTCTTTGATTCCTGCAAAAAAGACAATATAACAGACTTTGACATTCCAAAATATCCCCTCACAACTGACTTCAGCCACCTAATTCCTGCCCCTCCTTTATAGCCCAGGCTGCAGTAAAATATTGAACAGAATCTGTTTCACCATCTCCTGTGGTGAAAAGTTCCTGGCTAAAGTTCCTGTTGAGACCTATGTGCGGACAAAGTTAATAAAATGAAGAAAGCAGCTCTGGAACTCTTTATCCCAGCACCAGTTTGAACTCATAACTCATCTGATCTTTAATACATTGTTGGGGCTATTCAAAGTAAATAATAAGTATGTTCTGATCGGACAAGGAGGGACTTCTGCTGGTCTGAGAAGCTCTGCAGGCAGACATGTAAGCGAAGAGCAAAAGGCAGCAATGATCAAGGAATGAGTATGCAGGTAAAATGCCTGGTATCTTCAGTTCTTGTTGACTTGAATGTGAACCAAGTTGCACGTTACCCTTTAGGACCTGACCTTGGGAGTGATGGTTTTGAAAAGCACTTGGATCTCATTCTTGTTTTCCTAACTTGAACTGGAGACAAAGTAGAGCTAGCACTGAGGATCTTTGGATAGAAACAATGCAAGTAATGGAAGACATCTGCTGGTTTAGTGAGTCTGCTACTCTCAGCTACTGTGAACAACCATGTCATATGTCTCATAAATGAAGCAAGTTCCTCTCGTGATTAGAAACTTTCAGATTTTCAGGCAGAATGTGTTCAAGGGTTCAATGTGTTTCATCGTTGTTCTTTTGCTTAAATAGTTTCATTCTTCTTCAAACTCTGGCATTTACTTTTGAGATGCAAGCAGAGAATAAAAGTCTCTCTGCTCAGCCTTTATTTTGCTAAGTTATATAAGCAAGCTTTTCTAGTTGGTTTTCACAAGTGGCTTTCTAATTGTCATCCTGCATTTTGTTTGGGTTAAATGGGAAAGCTGTGCATAACCTTCCATATGAGGTCGCACCAGGGCCAGGTATGATGGCTTCTTAGTTTCCTCTATGGCAAGACCTATGGTGATGTGCCCTCTGTGTCACTCACTCTGTGAGCAAAGGAAATGTAGTTGATTGAATCTTTCCAAACCTAACTAGAGCATGTATATGGTGCTACATGGGAAGTAATAGCTAAGGTGGAGAAGGGGTGGTTAGTACAAGCATTCTGTTGTGAATGACTGAAGGAGATGACAAGAAACTGTTGAAAGAGGAAACTATAAGGCTGGAGGGAGGTTATTAGTGGAGTTCCTCAGGGACTGGTTTTTGGCATTGATCTTATTTATTATTTTCACTAATTACTGAAAAGTAGGACGAAAAGGAAGAATGTGCTAATGAAACTTGCTAATGACTTGAAGTTGGAATTGCATAAGACAACAACTGTATTCTACAGGATTGACCTTGAATAGTGAGAGATTGGAGATGGGAAGGAATCAGTACTAAAATTATGTGAAGTTACTTGCTTAGAGGAAAAATAAAAAGAATTTCTGGGAGGAGCTTGGAGCTCATTCACTCAGGAGTGGGGAGAGGAAAAGTTAGAGGAAGACCCAGCTCTACAGTTTAGTTAGAAGCTGGTTGTTAATCCTATTCAAAGCATAGAGAGGTTGATCCTTCCCCCGCTGGAGGCTGACAAGGATCAATGAGAACAAATGCAAGTAAATGCAAGATGATGTGTAAATCATGCATAAGAGTTTGAAGCAAGTCTGACACTTGCAATATGGAGATCGCTTACTTAGGTAGATGCGTCTTCCTTTGGTTTCACCATGTTAAGACAGAATGCAGAGCAGTGCATGAGGCACGTGGTGAGCTGCTGTTTTACTCAGGGCACACATGCAGTTAGGAGGTGGCTAGCTGAGGAAAAAAAAATGCTAATTGGGAAATCAAGTTGTCTTAGAACCCGATAGTCCTGAAAATGGCAATGGAAGCATCGCTTAAATAGCTGCTACTGGTCTGTGCTCCCTGGAAAGCGCAAATAGCAATCAGTTTATTTTTTAATTTTTTCTTATTTAATCACAGTGGAAGTGTTCTATATGAAGTTGTTACAAAGTTGGTGCTATTGCTGTTCAGCCAATAGATTATTATCACTTTTTAAAAAACATTTTTAATAGAAGAAACAAACTACAGGCAAGCCAGCCAGACTCCAGTAAAGACAAGGAACGTGTACAGTCATGAATAAAGAGAGATTTTTTACAATAACAAGAAAATTAACGGAGAAGATGTGTTTGGAGAGAGTAGAGAATAATCACTTAATCCTCTTCTCTGCACCAAACAAACAAAATTGCATTACTACAAAATTTTCATGTTCAGGAGCCAGGTCAATAAACAGTAGGAAGACTGACAGACTGTTGCTGCAATAATTGTGTTCTGAATGGAGGAAAAAAGGAAAAATCGGCTAAAGATCTAGAGATAGATCAGATGGGTCCTAATGAAGTGATTGCTCCTCTGTTTTCTTTCCCATGCTATTAATCTACATGCTGTGTCTCTACTGTGGAAAACACTACACAGTCAACAGTTTCTTTCCAGCTACTATCTATAATTTTGGGTCAGAGATGTTTGTGGTGTGCAGATTTGAGCCTATTTTAAAAGGTAGGATTTGAGGAAACTGCAGCAAATCAAGTTTCTGCGCAGTTTGCGTACTAACTTTTTGTCTCATTCACCAGAACTTTACTCCTTGACTGGAAACTCTCCTGCCCCCCCCCCCCTTTTTTTTCTTTCGTCCTTTTTTCATTGCCCTTACGGTGGCTCCTTTGGGTCAGAGTCTGCACTGGAGAGGTTTCTTCTCTCGGTTATAAAGCTCCTGGGGATTTATATGAATGCTATACTGTTTTTGTAGAAGTCTCAGTGGTGCTATAGCAATCACAATCACAAGATTTAGCACCTTTTGTTGGAGCTTAGCTCTGGTGATACTTACGCTAGTGTTTCACCTGAAATCTGTGGTTATTTTACTCCCTTATGAATATGCTAATGAATTATTTCACACTCTTAAAAAAAAAAAAAAAAAAATCTTTGCAGTCACAGAGCCAGCTTTGCATCTTTGGGTGGTATTTAAATAACTTCATGGAAAATGTATAAGCCTTTGTTAAAAAAAGGGTAGTGAATAAATTCAGTGTGGCACGAATCTGACATCTGCATTGCAAAAAATATTCAGTGCAAGAAAATTATGCATTTTTTTTGTTACAACAGTTCAGAAAATATACTTGCAAAGGTTATTTTAATTACTATCTTTATTCTACTGTTTCTAAATAAGCTTTCTACTTGGCAACTTACTACCTGAAATCTGATATTCTAAATGTTTCCTTATTTCCTGAGGAAAGATGTTTCTTTTCACTCTCATATTCTAATTTTTTTCTGTCTGTCAAATTGGAATTTCAGTGTATTGTTTTCATTATGCCCATAAAGACACAGGTGCATAATATTACTATCATTTTCTCTCTGTCTTATCTTTTCACTTAATTTTCTTTGTGTATGGACTTTGTAGTGATTATCTGTCACCCACTATTGTTTATTTATGATTCTTGAGTTATTTTTGTTCTAGATGATTTCTTGGACATGCTATCAGACTAATAAATATTGTATTGTTTTAGGGTTCATTAAATCAGAGTCATATATAAAATGGAATACATTAATACTGAATGTATGAAGAATTACAAGTCTTTTTTGTATTTGTAGTTTTTGTTATTTTTTCCATGAACTATTAGAAACCTCATTAAAAAGCTTGATAATAAGACATACAGCCTACTTTCCAGATCAAAGTAGTTCAAAGAAATTTAAATGTGCATATATATTTTAGTTTGTCCAAAGCCCACTCAAGTCACTAGGCATTTTTTTTTTCATTGGCTTCAGTGAGCTTCAACAAGAAATTTCATTTTACTGTATCTGTAGCATGCTGGGCAAACAAATACTAATCCATGATTTGACTCTGGGGCACTTACACAGCTCTTATGACCACTGAGCTTCAGTATCTCATAATCTGTACCTATCAGTTGTGTGAAGGGAAAGGAGAACAAATGATGCTGGGAGAACTTGTTTCAGAGAAATGCTGTGATTTACCCAGGGCTGAATAGGCAGTTTTTGACAGAACAGATCCTTCAGGTTCCAGCTATTGCTCTGACTAATCTTTATGCTTATTCTTTGCATCTTAAATGCATCCTTAGCCTCTCCCTAATAGCACCTTTATAATGTTGCTTCTCTGATTTGTTTGTTATCAGAGCGTTTGCTGGCTCTGTAGTTGTTCTTTAGTTCTGTGATTGCATTCTACTTTTAGAGGAAAATGTAGGTAGGGTGATGAAGGGGAAACTTTTCTCTGGTATTTCAGGTTACTCAGGGTCTCAGTTGGTCTGTAGGTAATAGAAGGGGAAATGGTGTAATGGAGACAGCTGTAGAGAGCAGCTTAAACTGAAATATTCAAGTGTCAGGAGGAAATGCTTCTCCATCCTCTAAAAAAGAAAAGAATTTTGTTAAAAACAAGAATGAGAAGTTTGCCTCTTTTTATGTATGAAATAACTTTTAGGTTGTAGTCATAAACGTATTCCAAAACATCAATAACTCCTTTGTGCATGTGTGCGCAAGGGTCTGACTCCATCAGTACTAAAAACCATTAGAAAAATAACTTACACATTCTTTGCTACAGTAGTAGGCTGTGTTTGGATCTCTAAAGTTGTTGCTCTTAAGCTCTATACTTCAGATGCCGTGGCTAATGCTGCACACCAGATTCAGGGAAAAGAGTTCTATATAGCGCCAGAGAGTTAGGTGTAGACTCGTGCCAGTCCCAGTAAGTCATTTAGACAGATGGCACACTTGTGTAGGAACATGACGCTGGGATTCTAACTTAATTGAGGGGTTATAACTTGGCACTCTGGGGAAATGAAAATGTTTTTGTTCTGGCTGTAAATGTAATGTGGTAGCTGTTCCTTGGTGGATCATTTGTGGGTTAAGCTCTTCCTAAAGAGAGGCAGGAAGGGAAACTGGCACTTGTGACTTCATGATGTGAATCCCTCAAGTCTCCCTCATGTTATGAATAGCTTTCTCCTGAGCACTTTATCTTGTGGTATCTTCGGCACTGAAGGTGAGGGTAAAACATTGATGAAAATTGCTCTTTGAAATTTCCCTGTGCTCTGTTGGAGTTGAATGCTTTCCTTCCCTTGAAGATGGGCAGTGTTTTAAAGCACGTTAGCAGGTACATTCAGATTAAGCCTGATCGGCCGACATGTTCTAAAGTGCAACTGTCTCCTCCACATCAGATGCCAAGTATTACTAGTATACTCTCCTTCCTCTTCTCCCCTCTGCTCCCTGCCCCCCAATGCAGGCAAGCCATGGAGGAGTATGGACCTGAGCCCTTGGTCACCTGTGGAACGAGAGGGTTTTTTTGAGTGTACTTAAACCAGATTAATTTTAATGGGAGTTCTACTTGAATGTAGCTTCCAGGAACAAGATGATCACCTAGAGCTTAAAGAAAACTTAAGTAAAATGAGAACTATAGTTTCAGCGAAGCTGTACAAATAGTTTTAGTATTCAGCTGCTTGAAACAAACTGCATATGGGACTTGTTGTTACTGGGTTTTGTTTGTTTTGCTTCACTAAGGCGCTGTTTCCCCTTAATTCTTCTATTGTGGAGTTGAAATTCCCCACTGTGGAAGAGTCAGAAGAGATATCTGGATGTTTTAGGTCTCGGTGAGCTCTACCAGGATGGGTACATGCAGGCGGATGAGAACTCAGATTTACAGTCTGAAACAACCAGTTGTGCATCAGCTCCAGTCAGAAGTTTGCTGTGTTGGCAAGGGACTGTGGCTGAGCAAAAAGATATTGACTAATTTTGTTGAATAACTAACTCTGTCTTCTAAGAATGTGCAGAGAGAGACTGTCTGTGAATACCGATTTTGCATTCAACTTTTTTCACTGTAATGATAGTTGTTCTGAATAATGGTTAGAATATTTCTGTAACGTATTTCAAATTTGATAAACCAAAGGGATATGGCTGTGGAAAAAAGGCTGAGATGGTGTGAGAGGATGCTAGGTAGCTAGGTGACTGTTTGTATGCTAACAAAAGAATCTCAGTTCATTTTCAGAGCTCCACAGTTCAAGAATCAATTGGATTTGCATATCCCAATAGTTCAGGAATTGATTTACTAAATGACGATATTCAGGGCATAATGATCATGTCTGCCTGTTATTATATGATCAAATATATTCCACAGAGGGTGAATTATTTAATCCCTGTGGAAACATGGAATTTTCATAATACATTAGGACTGTAATGGACACTTTTTTACAAAGGAATGAAATTGTTCCATCTTCTAAACATATGATCTGTGATGCCTTGAAGGCTGCTTGGAGAGGTAGATAATTAGCTACCCCACTGCCTAGAGAAATAGCTTGGAGATTTTTAGAAGCCTTATGCAAATGGTTTGGGATATTATACAAAATTAGTTTCAGTTAGGCTCAAATTTATCTAATTTAATTACTGGGAAAAGTAAATCTTTGACTGAGAACAAAAAAGGAAACCTGACGGAAGGAGAAGACAGGGCAAGAAAGGCACTGGCATGTAGACTGCAACAGTTAGATACTGGTGGATGTATAGCTGTCAAGCACTTTGTAGACCTTCACCTCTAAGGCATCAGTAATGACTTTGTTTTATAAGACTCTTTATCAGTCAGAATTAATATCCTAGACCACAGGTGAAATAATTACTTAACAGAATTAAACGCTGTTGCCAAATATGGCTGTATTCTGTTTTAGCACACTGTGTACTCAGCTGGTAAATCTCCATCCTTTTGGGGCATTGAAGTCCCAGCTTGCCCTACACATCTCACCTGAAGTTTCAGAGGGTCTGTGGCATGGAAAGGGGAGTTATCTGAAAGGGAAACTTAACAGTTGTGCCAGGGCTTGAAAGTCTGGTTGCCTGCATTTATGAACTGCGATGGTCTGTTTTATGTCTGCGTGATGTCTCCAGCTATCTTTCTGTCCCTGACTTGGTTATGGGTGCATCAAATTTCTCCATAATCAGGGAAGATGACTGGGAGATTAGAGGAACAGGTGGTGCACAGCTGATTGCTGACGGCTCATGGTTAGCTGCCTCTTCAATATGCAGGGCTCAGGCAGAGAGCAATAAGGAAAAGGAAACATATTGGAAGCAGCTCAGATCTTACAGCTTGGCCTGTGATTTGGTGGCTGAACTGAGACCAGAGAAGCTGGGGACTGGCAGTTGTTGCCTGCGGCAGGAAGACTGCCAAAGCAGGACTGAACAAGCAGGGAAAGGGGTGTAAATTAAGTCTGTTGTTGCATGGAGAGCAAGGTGGGGTATGTGGCATTCCAGGGTGACATGGATGAGTTCATGGTGTATATATAGAGAGAAAGAAGGGCAGATCACTGCTGGGATGATAGACAAGGGGAGTTATTACAGACCAGTCTCCGCTGATTCAAGTGGAGCTAGGAGGACTTATATCTGCTCTTCATTAGCTGAAATTCTGCAACTTCAGTGAGCTTGTGGTTTGTTTCAGCACACGTGATGGTTTGGTAGAGCTATTTTAACAACCTCAAAAGTGATGTGGCCACTGTCAGAGCACATACACTGAGCAATTTGAATATATGTTTCTGAAAAAGCTTCTTCAGGAAGGATTTGTTTCTTTTACTGCTTTTGGAATACATACTGAAATTTTCATCCAAGATGTTTGCTTGCTCTTCATTTTGTTCAGTAGTTTTGAGCAGTATTTTGTGGGCAGCTTGCAGAAGATAATTGTTTGATTAACTGCAATAAAAGCTTTCTTTTTATAACAAGTGACTATTTTAACAGTGACAGTTCTTCCATCAATGTATCAATAAAGGAGCCAGGTTACTTTGCAGGCTGAGTTCAGTTTCAGTGAAATTCAAAAGTAGATTAAAAGTGTTTAGGCGGTCATCACAAGTATAGGCCTATATATAGTACACTGTTACTCTAAAATATTTTGAGAATATACTATTGAAGTTACAGGTACAATTTGTGATAATTTGTTGTGTAGGTCTGAATACATGGTTCTGTTGATCTGGAGTTAAATCACTTTTGAAATGTAATCTTCAAATGCTGTCTTTTTAGAAGTCTTCCTTGGGCCTTACAGCTGGGAGAAAGGAACTTGAAAAGAGATATTGTGGGGCTGGGAAGTGATGTGTTTTGTCTGGGAAGGCATATCAGCATATGCACATACATTATTCCTAAAGCAGTAAGCAACTTGGAGGTGTGTACAAGGATTTCTCACTTACAATGGTAGGAGCAGGGTTTTGAATCTTCAGGGTGTCGTATCATTATGTATAGTAGGTGCTTGATGAGGACACTCTTGTTTCAGTTCTCTGTGTCACTGGGAAACCTAGGCCAAACGAGTCACTTAAAGAGAAGAGCCAGAGAAAAACACCTGGTTAGAAGTCAACAGGGTAACACTCTAGTCTCATAAAAAGATGACACAAGGAGTTAGCTAATCCATCCTGGGATAGCAGAGCTGCCTTTTCTGCCCTAAGCAATATTTTACAGCACAGGAAGAGTGTAGATATGTCACCTACGTGTACTGGAATTTTGTACCCTTGTGTGGGATCTGTTCTGAAGATAATACAAAAATAATAATTAAAAAAGACAGCTTTAAACTCTTTGCAGTTGAAAAAATTTCTTCTAGTCAGAGAGATTTTGTCATTGTAATTTGCTTATATTATTTTAAAATAGATTCCTTATTGTAAGGAAAGAGTGATGGGTAACTGTTGGAACTTGAGGCTGGAACCTTTTCTTTTAGTAAAAGCTCATCTTTCCATGTTACAGCATTTTATTATTATTAATGCATCAGTGTTCCTCAGGAATGATTCAAGAATCCTTTATAGGACCTGCCACTCTCACCAGTAGCGAGTGCTGCTCTTGGCCAAAAATATATAGACAGTTTCATGGATTCCAAAAGCAAAAACCAAAGGTAGGTCAAATGTTGGTGTTCCCTTTGATTTCCATTTGAACATATGGGACCTCATTTTTAAGCATGACTTAGGTTTCACACATACCTGATCTAACTTTATCTCTCTTAATTGGGCTTTTTTGTGGTCCATGTACTTGATGACATGGCATCTCTCTTGATGACAAGGCATCCCAGATCTTTGAGTATTTAGTATTTGACTAGCCTACCTTCTTTGTAGTCATCTTAAACGTGTGAAAATCACCAAAGCAGTAGAGAAAGACACTGTCTTCAAATATGCAAATGCTTATAAATTCCACTTTCTGTTTTTTCTTTTTTTTTTTTTTTTTATTTTCCTGTCTGCAGTGTGGTGTCAAACTGAAAAACAAGTGCAAAACTCATGTAAAACCCATAGTTTTGGATCTATCTTTTATCATTACTGATAATTCACTAGATCCTAGCTTCATAAAACTAACCTTTAATTGTTACGGGGTTAACAAAACTGTTCCAGAGTGAAGACTTGATATTACTGATAACTTAGGCCCAAAGGTGAATCTAATGCTTGAAGATCTTGGCTGAAGGAAACAGGGAGAAGCATTTTTTTTTTTTTTCCTCCACAGTAGTGTCATTTTCATTGTTGACTTATCTCTCAGGTTAGAATGATAAATAATAAATCCTGTTTCAGCAAAGAATGAAAATATTATCCTGGCCTGTGGATGTGTGCCAAAATGTTTTGTTAGTTACGAATGAGCCTTAATACGTGCTTAAATACTAAGAGAAATTGCTCAGCTATTTCTAATAGCAACAGTGCCATCAAAAACAAAGACACGGGAGCACATGCCCTTTGGCTTATAGGCAAGAGGGAGCCAATGTTCTGTAAGCATCTAGAGAGGATTTTTTTTTTTTTTCCTAAGCATAGAAAATTCTGGTTAATGGCAAATAAGTTGCTAGATAGCAAGGAATAGTCCTTCGTAAACCAGTGCCCTCTTCTTGGCTCACAAAAAGCAGAGGAAAGTCTTCTCTTGATAATTTAGCCTGACTTTAATAAATATCAAGTGTTCTCTTTCTTCAGGGCACATATTGACTTGCTAACCTTCCCCTAATCTTTCTTAATCTTTGTCAATATTTACCTCTTCATGCAATAAATACTGAGAAGTCAACAGAACCCAACTTCATCTCAATATTTGCACTTGTACCATTTTTTGCCCATTTCAGTGAAACTTATATAGAGGTTGAGAAGAAAAAGTAAACCTGTTATATAAACTGCTGTTGCGCAGTTAACAGTAATAAACTTAATGACCCCTTCAGACCTCTGGCTGTAAGCTGAACCCCCCAGACATCTTCTAAAGAGCTAGGAAATATTAGCTGTTTTCAACCTTTAATAGATGTACATATTTCTTGTATGAGTGAATATAATTCTAACCAGTTGAATTCCACACTAAAGTAATTAAAATGTATTATACAACTTTTAATAAGATTCCTTAGGTGACTGGTTCACTGGGCAATTATGAAGCATCCTTGGTAAGCATGTACTTCTCTAAAATTCAATAACTACAACCATATTTTCAAAAAAAAAAAAAAAAAAAAAAGCTACATTTCCCCAGTATCTGTTCAGATTGCTGATCTCCTGTGACACTTCCTGCTATACTCATCTGTTTTGCAGTTACTGAACCGGTTCCTTCCCCTATACTCCATTTTTTCCCCTTCAGATACTGGGAAAATGTAGCTTTTTTTTTGGGGGGGGGGGGCACGGGGGACCATCCGTTACCTGTACTGAACTCAGCTGAGCTGGTCTTCCTAGATTAATTTATTTCCTGTTCTCATCACATCCTTAAACTTCCCTTACTAAAACTGTGGAAATGGTGAAGCCAAGATTTGTTATGGTGACGTTGCTCAGAATGAAACATTTATTCCTTGAAAACTGCTTGCTTAATAGCAAACCTTTTTTTTTTCCTCTTTTTTTTTTTTTTTTTTTTTTTTGAGCTAGATTGTGAGTGTATCAGCAGTGAAGATTGTCTGCATGAGCCTTCTGCTCATCTGAATGTCAGCCTGAGGGCTTCATGTGACAAAAATCTCAAGAGAAGTTCAATTCTAAGAAGCAAACATCCAGATATTGTGTTTGCATGTGTGTAGGGGGAAAATCCAGTTTAAACACAAAAATGGAGGTACTGGTATAACTTCATACCAGTTATGAGGGAATGAACTATGGGAGGAAGAGGAAGGAGCTGAACTGTACAAGAACAAATACCAAGGGGAAAGAAGGCCTTGTATTGCCATCTATTCTCCAAATTGTCAAGCCCCATCCTAAATCCCTCAGCTGCTCTGTGGATGGTTGATCCCACACTGTTGAGGTCGGCTGTCAGTGCTAGGTAAGCAGGAGGGTGCATCTCTGGTGCTGGTGAGCAAAGAGCCAGCAGGCTCAAATTAACAGCACTGTCATGATCTTCACAGTATTTAATAGGGCTAGCTAAGTGTCTTCCAACTGAATGTTTCCCCCGCAGAAAATCAAAATATTTCATGGGAAACTACTTATTTCATAGAAACTTTTTGATGGAAATCATTGGAATATCTTGTTTCCCTTTGTATGCCTTTATGTCATGAAAGTCAAAATGATTATGCCATGAAAGTCAAAATGATAGGGCAGCAGTTTAACTGCAGAGTGAAAATTGTGCAGTTTCCTCTTTTCCCAGTTTGAGCCAAGGGAGCCTTCAAACTGGAGGAATTTTCTGTGACCAAGGAACTGGGAGGGAAAACACTGGGGTCTCCTGCAAAAGTGCAGACACATCACAGATTTGAGACCTAAGTTACATCTTGGGAGAATTGACTCAAGATTCAGAGCAACCTGGGCTGTTTAAGTAGCCCTCTTCATTAGCATTATATCCCAATTTAGCTACTTTTCTTGAAACTTATTAGTAGCAAACTGTAAAATAAATTGTAAAATCTAAAGGGCATTAAATGTCTCCTATCTTAGGTAGTGAAAACAGAACTGCACCAGGAGCAGGTGTAAGACATTCATGCTACTCTTTTCTTTTCCTCTGAAATTTCACGTTTTACTAAAAACCTTCCCAGTAGGATTATTGGACTAGAATTATACAATAAAAAGAAAATACAGTAGTTATTCTCTTGCCTACAAAAATAAATGGTCAGCTTAATATGTTATTTAGAGAAGTCAATTATATCTTAAAAAAGGAGGAGAAAGAATTTTTAGCAACGTCTCAGACGGAGCCTCTGTTGAAATGCCTTGGATAAAAGAGCAACGGTGTAGCTGGGGGTAGGCAAGTATTTTGGTGTCTGCCTTTGTGAAGATTTGCGACTGACTGAATCAACCCCCTTGTGAGGGTGGCAGTCCCATTACGTTTGTTACAAGTTGACTGGTGTAATTGTTTGTTCTGGGGTTATCAGCATGTTCAATCAAAAAGCTAATATGTGCATTATTGCTTTGCTGGTTTTTAAGCCATTTTCTCATTATTAGTATCGATCTTGATTAAAAGCTGTTCTCCAAATGTTTGGTTCCATTGATGTGAAGTGATTCTTGCCTCCTCTGTCTGCTACCAGAGGGGAGGTATCTTCATGCAGGTTAATTGCTGGTGCTTGATGCTAAATGCAAATACCAGAGCACTACTTAAGGTGAAAATTCAAAAATTAAAAAAAAAAAAAAAAGGGGGGGGGGGCAGCTGTTAAAATGTCTTTACCTTCTGTATTTACCAGATCAGTGTTCTTTCCTTTGGCATCACGGTATGCCAGAGAAAATGTCATGAATACAGTTTTGAAGACAGATAACTTTCAGTTCTTTGTCAGTGAATGCATATTGTCCCAGTGCTTTATCAGAAACTGGAGGGAGGGGAACATACTAGCAAACAGCAGCAGATATAGAGATACACAACAATCAAAACACAATAATCCAGGGCTAAAAGGGGGAGTGATCTACAGTCATGTTGAGCCTAGGCAAAACCAGAAGCCCTGCTATTATACTCTGAAATGTGTGGATGGACCTTTGTGTCAACGATTGTAGTGTGTGCAGGCATAAATCAGCAGTCAGCATTTGCAGGAACATCACAGACTTTGACAATAGATATCTCCGTTCTAAAATAATACATAAAGACACATGCATATATAGATGTATCCTCTACCCAAAGCCTTGTCTAGTTAGGCCCTTATGATGATGCTTTGTTTTATTGTAACCTTACTTATACTAGGGGTGCAAGAAAACCTCTACCAAGCTCAAGATATCCTGAGGTTTGGCTAATTACACACTTCAACTCACAGTTTTACAGATGAGAGAGATGGGTTAGCTAAGCAATACTGGTTCCTGAAACAGCATAGGCCATGGCAATTCCTTAAAGCCTAGGAATTATATCCTGGATGGACTGGAGGGAGCTTTCTAAAGCCAACATTAATGCTAGGCTTAGATTTCCAGGATTGTTTGGAATAAAGTGCTCATCAGTCTTGGTAAACTGTCCCAAGGGTAAACAATCCTCATTTAATATTTGTGCTTTATTCTTTGAAATGGCTTCTTTTTTGTTTCTGGCTTTTAGATCTTATAATTGTCTGGTGGATTGAGATCCTTCCATTATAGGTTTCTATTTTGTCTTGTAGATAGTCAGAGGGTAAGTTAAGTAAGTTACTCTGTTCAGACTTTTTTGAGTAGGGCAGGTTTCTTAGGCCTTTAAGCATTGTCATGACTCTTTCCTGAATTTTTCACCAGTAATTTTCTGGATCCAAGGTAAAGCCTGGAATCCTTTTGTGACAAAAGTGAATGTCTTATGAGCTGAGTTTCAAGGGAACCCTAAATGAAAGGTTTTGGTTTGCTGTCTGCCTGTTTAGAATCTCTTGTCAATATTTTCTCTCAGCAGGCAAAAATAAGGAAAAATGGAATATCTTTCCATCTTCCTGGATGCTAAATGCCTTGGCTGTCTGTCCTCTGTTTGTGTCGAATATATGTATCTGTTCTCAAGTCAGCTGTAGTCCCACAGCTACTTGCCTGGAAGACTCTTGCCAGATTGAAATTGGCAACAGCCTCCCAAACATGTGGACAGGAAACCATTGCTTTAGTGTTCTGATGTACTGAATTAAAAAAAAAAAAAAACTATCATGATAAATAGATAATTTTTTTTCTCTGGGAGGTGGGTGGAGGGTGAAGAAAAGGACTCCGGTAGGGAATCCCAATGGGGCTCTGCTGGAAAGTATTTCTCTTTTTCCAGGCGTTGTATTTTTTCTTGTAACATGCCTACGAGATTGCCAGCCTAGGCCTAATTAATAGAGTGCCAAAGAAAACTTGAGTCCTAGAGATTGTCAAGAGAGAGTTCCTCTTCTCTGTTGTCAAATAATCAGTTGTGCTGATACTGATGCTGATACTGCTGTTCAACCGGAATAGTACTACATCCCTGAAAAACTCTTTCTTTGCCCTTTGGAGGGATTGCTTATGGTATAGGAACTTCCCAACGTGTGTCTCATGATTGCAAAGGTCCTTGGGGCAACAGTTATTTCTTACAATGACAGGTATCCAACTATTTATCTGGCTAGTATGATGCCTGGGATAGATAACTCAGTGCAAAAACCTAAAACAATATTCTTATTTCCATATGGTGGGCTTATTTCAATTTAGTTTATACCCATCCCTTATATCTAGTGATGAAATGACGAGTTACAAATGCATAATTTCACATATCTGCCATTGTTTATCTCTTTTCTGAGAAGCAAATAACCTCTACAGCAGACATCTCAAATATACATAAACTGTTTACCTCACTTCACCCAAAATTTAGCTAAAAAGTAAGATACATGAACCCTGTTCTAAGTAGAATAGTTTTTGTTTTTCCATTAATATTCTACATTAACTTAAACTAACATCCTTATTTTGCTTTATTCAACTCTAAATGCAGCTACACCCATAGTAATAAGGTGGGAAGATAATAAAATTATTTTTGTTCTTTAGGGATTTTTCTTTGTTTTAAGAAAGTCCTGTATGTTAATGAAGCAGATGCTCACTATTGATCTTAACCAACCTCCTTTTAATAGAGCCAAAATAATTTATATTTAATTGGATGGTATGTTTATTTTGTTTCAGTTAAGTCATAAAGTAAATAAATTAGCTGAGATATACTTGAACAGTGCACTTAAAATGTTGCCCTACTTCAAAAAAATTCAACTGTTTTCAGGGATAACTTCTATTTCTACCATCTTGCATCCCATTAGAGGTAAAATCTTACAAAAGATGATAAATGTTTAAGGACACATCTGCTTCTTCAGGGTTTTGCTCTTTAAGCCTCATTTGTTGTTTATCTTCTCATTTGAAGTGCTACATAATAAATGATCTGGTGGTGATGTGGTGTTTGATGTGGAGCACCTATCTGTTTTTATGCCTTTAATAAAAATTGAGATTTTGCTAGGAAATATGTTTTCCCTGAAATGACTTTCCTGATGTGTTTGAATTTCAAAGAACTTATTTCCATTTTATATAGTTCTATATGTGAAATTATTCTGGTTCCTGTGAAGGACATTTAAATGGTTATTCTTTGGTAATGAATATAATTCTATTTAAAGAAGTAGTTTTAGAGAAAATTTCTCTAAAACAGGGGTCCAACAATCCCACATAAGGTTAAAGGAAACTTTGGCTTCTCTATATTTAGTTTACATTATGGAGTTTTAGGGGAATAAAAATCATCAGTTGACAGTCATCACACCAGTGACACTGTTTCCAATTTGATTTAGCTTTAGATTAATTGAAACAGGCAGTATTGATTGTTGCCACTAAGAAGTGGAAGTTATTTCATATGACAGAAGTCAAATAGAGTGGCTTGGAAGATGAGTCCTGCTCTATGCTGACATGCTTATTATCTGTTTGATATTTGTTCTCGAAGGAAAGTGTCCTATTTGCATATGAAAGCAGATACTTATTTCCTAGCTGAATGTTTTGTGCATGATCAATATACTGCAGTTTACTAAGGCTTTCCAGTGCTCAGGTGGTTCTTGGATGCCATGTTGAAAGATCATATTTGGTCTAGCAGTTTTTTCTTTTTTAAAACTTTTTCTTACCTGCAGAAACCTGCATCTTTCTGCCTCTGGTAGAATTAATTATCTCATGTTCTGTCACTTTTTCCTTGGCAGAACTTTCAGGGTCAGAAATCAGGGTTGAAATTTTGTTCTAGTCCTTGCTTAATAGATTGGACAGCGAAGCCCACAGAGTTGCTGCAGATCAATTAATTGCTCTTGAAAAACCAGGAGCATCACCCAATAGTATCCCTGACTTGAGTCAGCTCAAGGAGTAGCTGTTCATTCCTGGATCAAGCCTTGCATACAGTTGCCAGACAGTTCACTGATGTTTAGTTATCAGGCCCATATTAGATAATGCTTTTTATGAGTTTTATTTTGTATTTGAGTCTAGATGAGTGAAGAAGAAAAATCTGGATTTTCAGGTTTTTTGTTGTTGTTATTCTTTCTTTGAAGTAAGGTCAAAGCATACACAGATACTGCAGAAAATTCAGGCACTGGATTCTGAAGAACAACTTCGTCTGCAAAATTGATCCCCAATAGTGAAATTAAGGTGGGAAGGACATTTTGTTCTGCTTGCCACAACACCCTCCAAAGAAATAGCGTCACAAACCAGTGCAGTAGCGTTGTTTCATCGACAAAGCAGTGCTCATGTGCTAAGGAAAAAATCGTGTAAACCTGTGTAACGATGCCACCTGGTGACTCCCACTGGAACAGGAGACTGAGGCAACTTTTAAAGGCATGCACATGCCATCAATTTGCTTACTCATTCCACCAGTTTTCCACCAAGTTCTGCTGCGGAGGCCTCCGATTCTTGCAGTACTGTGGGAGGAATGACTCAAAATCCTGTGGTAACTTCTGATAAAGTTATTTCAGGTTTAACTCAGTATAATGAAATCCACAAGAAACCTGTGGCCTCTGAGTTTCAGTTGCTACAGGGAGAGCTTTCCCTGGGCATAAGTGTGACATAAAGCTGTGTAACACTGATGCAGGAGTAGTTTTTGTGCCAATGATTAGTAAATGAATATAAATTGCTTATACTACAGATTATTATAGCTGCTCCAGCCTGACAGTTTGTACTGGAAAATGATGTCCTGAAACCTCAGAACTATATTTTGGAAATGAGTAAGGCCATCCTGAAAGCTTGCCAGGTGGTTGTCCCCTTAGGAGGTGGAAGAGGTTTGTTTCTGGTAATGCACTTCTGATGCTTGATGAAGCAGTGCACTTCCTCTTCTCTTGTGCTCAAACTTTGGTCATGTTCATCTTTACTTTTTTTTAGAAGTCAGCTTATTTGGCATACAATGACACTTAGCATGCCAAGTTATGTTCAGCACTGGCTAGCCAACGTATCCTGCCATCCTTTCCATTATGCACCAGGGTTTCAGGAGTTGTGGTCAAGGTTCAGAGTTCAACTGAACTCTGCCTTCAGACTGAAGAAGACATGCTCACTTAAATCTGGAAGGATATTTTTACAAAAGAAATGTTGGAAACTTGATTTTTAAGATCACACAAAAAAGTTTAAGTTTAGAAACAAAGCCATAGCCTGGAGATACCCACAGCCAACTCTGTGATCTAGTTGCAAAATGCTCAAAACTCAGCTTTGCCTTCATAAATCATTCTTGACTCTGTAACAAAGTAGAACATTTTTATGTATAACTTTATTCTAGGTATAAATTGAATAATTAAAATCATAGCCTGTCAACCAAGGTTGCAGTGATATCCTCTTAACCTATCCCAATTTCAGGGTAAAATAAGTGTATGCATCTTCCACCAATGTGTTGGCAGATGACCTGTGGCAGTTGAAGTTACCTCTCCCAGGTGTTCATCCTACCCCAAGGAGAGCTGGTGAAACAGAACGTGTCTGTGAGCCTCAGGCGGTTCAACACAAAGTCTGGCAGCCGAGCTTCAACCGATCAGAAGTGTAAAGCAAGCCGTCAGATTTTGCGCTGAAGTGGGTGAGGTGAGAACACGTTCCTTACTGCTGACTAGTCGGGCAGGGTGACAACCTTTCCCTATGGTGCTAACTAACTGTTGCTAACATCTTAAGCTGCTGCAGACTAACGTGGATCAAAGACCTAAACTCCCTTCATATTTTTAACGTTCCACTTGTCTTGAGAGTGCACTTTGCCTAGTTGAGATCAAGGTCTTTGACATATGCTCTGAGATGGTAGCATTTCAGTCACGTCACAGTTCTTGGACACTTATACAATATTAAAGCGAAAGCTCATATTAGTGCAGAATGAAAGTTTCAAATTTAAATGCGTAGAAGTCAGGAGATAATGATCTCTTGTAATATGATATCTTGTAATATTAATTCACATACTTATATAATTTTTCTAGATTACTGGACAGACAGCTAATATATGTATGAATGCGCAGGATGTGCCAAACACGTAGCTAAAGTCAAACTGTAATGAGTTGGAGACCTTAATTTTTTTTCCCTCTACTTCTGTGTAACTAAAACTTCCTGACTTTAGATGTGACTTCAAGGTTTTTCTCCCCCCGCCCCCACCTTAATTTGTTTCTTCTCTGGCTAGATTATCAAAGAATCTGCCTTCTTATGTTTACTGAAATGTAGATGCTCTCTGCTTGGAAGATCGAGTCAGAATGAAAGACAATGTTTATGGCAGTCAAATTGCTGTCTGAAGGAAGCAAATGTTCTTAAAAGCACCAAAACCAGACATTTCATAAACAATCCCATGTTTTCCAAACAAGGCAGAAACTCTTTTCCTTCCTACTTCCCAAACAAGTGTTCATCTTTAAAGCCTGTTACTATCTATAATCATCTTACTCTTAGCAAGCTGTCAGTTACCGAGAGTTGTCTTCCTTCTCTCCCCTCCCCCTATGTTTTTGGAAAAACATTCAATATAATGTGTTAAAAGGACTGAAAAGAATTCCCAGTAGAGAAATCAGATAAACTACATTCTCCTTTGCTATCTGAAGCTGCACCTCTGCATCCCTTCCAGACTGTACTAAGTCTGAGCTACTCTGAAGGCCTGTTTTGCTGCAAAACCATTTCCTTGCTTTTGAGATTATGTACTGATAAAGTGACACATGTCACAGCTCTTGATTGGGAGAGAAAGAGGGAAAGGCCTGTTTCATTGATTACAAGGAAAAATAGCCTAGCACTCCTAATCCATTTAAATCACTTGTAAATGACTTGCCTTCATTTTCTCTCTCATTTCTAATAGTGCGTTGTTTTGTGGTACCTTCTTATTCATATGTCAAGGTGAGCTATTATTTCCTCATGCTTAAAGAAAGGGCTCAAATAATCCCCAAAAGTATGAGGAAAACATGCCACGTAATAAAGCTCCAACAGTTACTCATGTTATAGGATATGCATAGATTTCCATTAGACAAACAGCTCATCTACCAAGTTGACAGTATTTCCTTAATTCTCTTTCACTTTAATTATAATGCAATTGCATTAGATCTGGAGGACAGCTATTGGCAGGAATTATAAGGCTGTCTTGATCTTCACAATGGGAGCTTCAGCAATGATTTTCTTGTCAAATACGGATTATCTGGTCCCTACGCAGTGTTTGTGTTATTTGTTGGAGTGCTTGAATATTTTTAGTGTTTGAGACATTAAGCCTTTTGGAGATGAAACCTTCCTTTTTCCTTTGCACAAGAACTGTAAGGAATGTGAACTCTTACAGCTCCCTAAGTGGGCTGCAGGGACCAGTCATGTTGGTAGGAGGAGGGGAGGGAGAGGGGGAGCCTCCACGGATCTCCTCCCCTTCTAATGTCCTCTGTGCAAGAGCACAGAACAACTGTGTGTTGGGAGGGGTAGTGCTGGTTCTGGTAGGACCTGCTGTTTCTAACACAGTTTGGATCCTCCTAATATATGCCTATAGAGATATTATACCTACAAGAGGTCATTCTTAGATGAACTCTGTGCTTGCAGAGTCTGAATTTGCAGAAGTAGTTAGACTGTATAGCTGAGATGATGCAGTGGCTTGGGGCCACCAAAGTGAAATGACTGTTTCCTCTTCCCTTCTCCTTTTCCACCCTTCCCTCCCTCCCTTGGCTCCTGCTCTGGGCTACGCAGTCTTACTTATTTCTTGCATCAGCTCTGGTGCTTTTCTGACCTTGCAATAAACTTATTGAACTCACTAACCCAGAAGAAAACTGGTCGTTGCATTTACTGGGTTAGTTTCCTGCTGGATTAATGAGGTGAATCACTTTATCACATAGTTAGAGAAACATTAAAGTTGCAAATAATTGTCCAATAGAAAAATCAGTAGAAGCTTTCCCCTTCCAAATTTTTCATCTCCACTCCTGTGAGTATTATCAAGGTACTCAGTAATTTTTTTCTTATACTGAAACTCTCTTTTTTCACAGCATCTGTAAAACAACAATTTTTCAGCTTGTTACCATCTAATCAGAGACTGGGTTTTACTTTCTCCTTTATGAGCTACGTTCCTTATCCCGGATAATTGCTCGTGTCTGTTATCATCTAACTAGTAGATGACCACAATGTTGATTTTTAATAGTCCGTTATACTCAAATTGGACCTTGGGAGACTAAAAATGCTAAGATATTTGAGCCTAGAAAAGAAGAGTATGTCAGCTTAACTGAATTGGATGAAAACTGCAAAGAATAGAAAAAAAATCAATCTTAGCATGGTCAGGTAGTTGTTCTCTTGATATGCTTTCATACAGTTCTCTGCATTGAGATTAAATTTTAATTTCAAAAATATTTTGAAACTTCCCATTTGTTTTGAATTGATACTGAAGCCGAAGATCTGAGTTTCCCCAAAGGGAAATTTAAACCCACCTAACTACTACATCTGAGTCAGCAGAACTTTTTGGTTTCCTGTTTGCTCTTTTTACTGGGTTGTTATAATTGAAAAGTTGTTTCTAAAGGAAAATAGAAACCATTCTGAAACTGTTAGAACAGTTGTTTTAGTGGTATATATTTCCATCTAATCTTCTCCGTCCTCTGAACTCTGGGCCAACACTGTTTTCTCCATTTCTAGTATCACTTGAGGCAACTGTAGATGCTCAAGAAATATCAGGATTTGGCTCACCTCAGCTAGAAAGGAGCCTGGAATTGGTACGAAGGAATATGATGCTATGTGTTAATGCAGCTGCTCTCAGGAACAGATGCAGCCTCTGTGGGAATGGGCAGGCTGACCAGCTCTAATCACATCAGCTGGTGTGGGAGGAGATGCCTGGCTTTCTTGCCTCCTGCCCCCACCAAATGCTGGCCAGCAACTTCCCTGGGGCCTGCAGGTCAATCTGCACTCGTTTTATAATATTGTCAATCCTGTCCAAACTCAAGAACCACTGCAGCATGTTAGCACTTAGCATCTCTGCTCCAATCTTATTCAGGTAGATTCTAACTGACTATGTTAATCAGCAACAAAATAAATAGCTTTCTGCTTTCTTTCTCTTTTGAGTTCTTTTGGTGTTTAAAAAAAAATAGATCTTGATGCTGCCCTGATTCCTATTGACAAGTGTACTTGTTAATGTTGTATGTCTTAAAGAAGTTTCCTTGTTTAAAGGCTGAAAGGTTAACAACTGAACCCAGATTGTCTCCAGTGAATCAAGCTCAATTTTCTTGAGCTTATTGAAAGCAATCTGCTCCAAAGAAGCTAATTAGAGTGAAGAATGCAGAATGTTAGTCTGGGCAGCACTGTCTATGTATTCTCAAGTAGATTATGCATTTCCTTCCTGCAGTTTTGTGAAATCCTTTAACTGAATCTATCTCCTTTCTCCCCCTTTTATTTGGGGGGGGGGGGGGGGGTGAGCGAAGCAAAACACTCCCCAAAAACATCTAATTGGAATCTGTGATCTACAACAACAAGGATGCTCTGATACTGCTGGCTAGGTAACTTTGCTAATACAAATGTGTAACAGGTACCATCAGATTCATCAGCTTCCTGTGGCTGAATTGATGGCTATTGGCTGACTCAGATGATGCTAAAAAAAACCACATTTATTTAATTGAGGATACTTAGTTGAGGCTTGTCATGTTGAGCAATTATGTATATTTTCCCATCTGTTTTTTATTTAAAATCACATTTGTCTTACTCTGGTGGATTCCGTGTTTTGAACGTGAGAGTGGTAATTGAGGAGCCATTTTTGTCATGTTTTGTTCCATGCAGGAGGGAAATGTTTCTTCATTACATAGGAGATGACAGTATCACTTCAGATCTGGATATACATGACCTTAAAGTTAGTAATATTTGAATCAAAGGTCTCATTTTTTAGACTCATCTATGATATACGGGCTGTGGATTACCAGGACTAACTTGTGATAGCAGTATTTTAAAATTATTTGCTGAAGTACTGAAAGTCTTATGTTGTGGAAAATATTATAGAAAATGTTATAACTTTGGATTTGCCTGATACTGCTTAGGCACTATGTTAATATATCTATGCAAAAATACGTTTTCCCCCTTGGAATGCTAGAGGTCCTAGAAAAATTATCAAGTTGACTTCTCCACTGAGATGAGAACCTCTTGAATTTAATTTAGATAAGCCAGTAGGTCTCTAGTAGACTTTGCACAGTGCAGTAGCTATTAATGAAACAGTTGAAATAGTTCTTTATTTCAAATGGCTAGGATCATTTTAACCAGCAAGACAAACAAAAACAGTGTGCAAAGCATTCTGTAATGAGGGAGCCCAGAGGTGGATCAGATCTGATGGGGAGTTTGTTTGAATCTGACCCTCTTTAAAATAAACAAATAAAACACCAGAAGCCCTTTGCTTTTGGGAGAGCCTTTTCCTTTTGGAATATATGCCGTTGAGTCCTCCTTCCATTGGCCTGGCACCTGAAAAGTCACTACTTCCGTGAAGAACAACCATTAAGGATGGTGGCAATAGCTGTCTCTTTCTTATGGAAAGTGCCTCGATATTATGATGATAGGCTGGTGGCACGTTCCCCATGGATAAGGAGGTGGCTGTCTTTCAACTTCCTTACTGTTTCACCAGCTTTCCTAAATCCTTCTTTGCCTAACTCAGAGCTATGTTTTAAGATAATACAATTCTGCTTTTAAACTCAAGAATATTACAGCTAAAAATAGATACTGAGAAACAAGGTTTTATTGTTTGTTTGTTTCTGTTAAAAAGAAAAAAAGCAGAACAAAATATCAAGGGAGTAGAGAGAGAAATACTTCCAACAGCTTGATCCACCTTCTCTTTTTATGAGATGTGAGAATCTGAAAATTTGAGAGTAATTAATCAATGTGAACTTTCCAGATTTATCATTGTTAAAGTGCACCTGTGCCAAACAACATTGTGCTGATTCTGGGCAAAAATTTGCAGCATGTTCATTAACTACCTTTATTTCTTTTGTGCCTAATTTGCACAGAAGGAGGCAGGGAGAGGCAGGATTTTGGTTCATGCTGAGCCAGTACCATACAAAGCAAGCAGAGACCTTGGCTAAAGCTCCAACTGCTCTGTTTTTTTCCCCTTTGCTTCTTAACAGCTACACCTGAGCACTATTGGTCATTTATCCATCCCTATGTATTACATTGGTCCTGTAAATGTTTTTTAAACAAGTTTAGTAGATGATAGCTTGATGTGCATAACCAGGAGCACCTTTATTGGAATGTAGTTTGGAATGCATCTTCTTTTGCCAGTGTGTTGGACACTTGTCTGGCTGCACAAGCAGTTACTGGAAGGAGGGGAGGTCTTGAAATGCACAGGAGTGTGCGGAGCTAATGCGTACCCTCCCGACTGCCAGTTGCCTGAGAATTGCTTCTGCCCCGTGGTGATTAGTGTCTACTGAGTGGCCTTGCTTGTGTATTTCATGTACCTGTGTTTCGGTTTTGCTTGCTTGCTGGTGAATACAGCTGTCAAATTTATTTATATGTTAACTTATATGTATATTCTATATAAAATTATATATATATTTAATGATCCAAAGTTTGTTTTCTTGGAGTGTGTTTTTTCTCACAATATTTTGTCTATTTTAATGAAGAATCAGAGAAAAACTTAAACACAAAATTTCCTGAACAAAAAAAAAGATGCATTTCTGAAATATGTTCATTTCATTCTTATTCTGAATAGTTTTTTTTGGTCATCTCTCTGTTGCTACAGATATGGGATTACTTTATTTCAATTTATATGCTTTTGTTTCAAACTGTTCAACAGGAAAAAACCTGAGATTCTCCATATAGTACTAATTAGAACTTGCCCTAAAGGACTGTAAAATTATAGAATATCTGTATACTGGCATCAATAACAGTAATATATAATTATACAGTGCTACTCATTTGTCATGAAATAATGAAAATTCCTACAAAATTTGGAAGCAATAATTGGAGGTTCCAAAATAGTGCTTCTGAAAGGCTGGCACAGTTTTCCTTTCAGACCTGCCATTTCATTTCTTCACAGGAATGAGAACTGTGTGCATGTGTGTTTGTTTGGTTTTTAAACTCCCCACAAAGCAGAAATTCAGAGCTTTGTTCTGCTTTCATACTCCAGCAGTTAAAGAAGCCTTTTCTAGAACAGGAAAGCTAGTCATAATCTGTGTATTCTAGTATTTGGAATATTAGACTTCTGGTTAGGTAATATAATCAAACATTTAAAGCAGCTCTTATTCCATCTGTGTATGTGGCTACCAACCAGCACTGAAATTTTCTGGGAATATGGTAGTGTGTTCATTCACTGTTTTTGTTTTTAGCGCTTGGGCTGACTCAGATATTTTTCACAACTGTGTTTAGAAATGAGAGGGATACTGGGATATGAATCTCTGATAGAGTATAGCTAATGCACCAGGAGTATAAATAAGTCGTAAAATAAAGATACTGTATGAAGTGGTGTGTTGCATCCAAAGAAAGAATGTTTTTGTGTATAAACTACAGGATGCAAAAGGTGTGGTTTTCCTGCAGTGAGAGTTTGGTCGAATCTGCTAAATCCTGCAAAGAATCAAGGAACACTGCAATGTCTCCCCCACAGGTCCCATGGTTTTCAGCTGTCATTGTTTGTAGAGACTGTATCATGCCCAGTTCTCTGGCTCGTAGGTCATGGCTGGCTCTTAACAGCACATATGTAGAAAGTCAGCAGTTCTGTAAGTTTGGTCGAGTAAAATATCTTGACTGCTCAGTGAGTATGTGCAGGCTTGGCTGTCTCTAGTAAGCTGCTACTAGACACACCAAGTCAAATAAAAAGAACCACTGTGGAGTTTAAAATTATTCCCCTCCCTAAGCCTCCCCACCTCCCAACTTAGCCAAAGCAATTGGCAAACAGCATAATATGAACAACGGTTATAGTTTCACATAAGGATTGATAACCTCAGTTATCAATCTTGACAATATTGTCAAATGTTGAATGGCAACTTACGGTATGGTGGAACTTGTTGATGAACTACTTGCCATTAGACAAAACAAGTGCTGAGGGAAACTGATGAATATCAGAAAGCCTAGATGAAGCTGGAGTAATCTGTGATGATGTAGTGGTGTTCAAATTATTTTACTAATCTTGTGACCACCAAGATATCATTCATATTGATGGTGGATATGCATATTCTGTTGGCTTTCCTCCCACCCCACTGCAGGTATGGGAGGGTAAGAGCTGGCTGTTTCATGAAGTGTTCTGACAACCTTAGGTGACACATAACTGTATATCAACATAAACTGTGCAAAGGCCATGCTGCAAAACCAACTATTAAATGATGTTTGATGTGTTTCAGCCTTTAAGGACTTCACTGCTTCTTAGGAGCTTCTTCCCCTTGAAGAAAGGGAAAAGGCAGGTGGAAACTTAAATCTCTGTACTTGCAAACAGAACAAATGCAGGTGTGTTAGGAGATATTATCAAGCTGATGCTCTGAATTTTGAGTTCCACCAGTCCATGTTGATCGTTTGTTCCCACTGTACGTCATGGCAGAGTCATGGAAAAAAAAAAACTGGTGCAAGTCAAAATATGGTAGCTTGGCATACTGACTGTTGAAGCTGATGGAAATGAGGTTTTATGAAGCAGTGCAATATTCCCCCAGCCCAGCACTAGCCTCCTGTGACTGCAGGGTGCTTCAGAACCCAGAGGGCTGTGGTAGGGTTCCCAGCTCTGGAAAGGGTGTCCCACAAGGTTTTGATACCACTGTCCTGTTGGTCTAGACCATTCAATCATGTTGAACCCCGGGTGCACGTTGAACTGTGTAGAACTATGCAGTCCTTAGATTGCAAAACTAATGTCTGATGTCTCTTGAGAGCTACTTCCCTCCCCTCTTCACCTTCCCCCACAAGACATTTGCATCCCATGCTCTTGTGATGCCCTAGGCTTTAGTCACTGGGAGCCAAAATACATTAATCTAATGCAGGACTGCCTAACAAGGAGTGGAAGACTGAAGTTTTAGAAAAATAGTATCTTATCCTAGGAACTTAAAAGCACTCAAGTTGCAGTTCTTTAACTTGCCTTGAGGTGCATCCTACCTTATCTGAACTTGGCCTTCTGTGAGTCCATGGCACAGCTGTTTCATGATGGGTGACATTTCTTGCCCTGTCTCTCCTGCTAGTCCTCCTTGCCACCCCTCTTTGCCTGTGATGTTGATCGATTTCCCTAGGCAGAACAAAACCTTGCTCTTAAACACAGCCTCCATTTCTTCTCAAATGGAGACACTCCTAATCTGCCACCCTATACACACACACACACACACACACATATACACACACACACACACACACACACATATACACACACACACACACATATACACACACACACACACACATACACACACACACACACACACACATATACACACACACACACACATATACACACACACACACACACACACTTTTTTCTCATTTCCCTTTCAGGTTCCTGTGCCACATATTGCATGAGATGAGTCAGTGTTTGAAATACAATCAAAATTCCCAGGTTTTCAGCCCTGATGGCTGTCAGATAGACTTTTAATCAGGTGTTGAAAACTGGGCAGATGCCTGGAATGCAGTATAACAGGGGAAGCTTAGAGCTAGCATTAATCACAGAGAATAAAATAGAATATATAATTTAATACAGGCAAATTTCCCCCCTTGGAAAGGCAATAGCATTGTCTCATTTGTATTGCTTAGTGTTCCTCCCTAGGATGCCTGCCAACAACCCCCTGCATCCTCACTGCCCAGCACCTTGTTAGGGCTTTGAAGAAACTGTATGTGTGTATCACTAGTCATCGCTTTGTGAAATAAACCTCTTTCAGAACTGTCATCTAAAAGCTGAGGCTTTAACTACTGCTTTTAACTGTCCTTTTTTCACAGCTAAAAATGCCTTAATGGAAACAAAAAGTTACTGTATTAAAAATACATTCTCTTCAAAAGAAGTGGGAATTGAGATGCCATCTGTACTACTCCTGGCTCCCATTCAGCTCCTTCAAATGAATGCCAAATTAACAGCAGCACTTCCCGCTCCTTGCCTCCCTCTCCATCCCATAGCTTTTTCTCTAAGGTTCATCTAGGATCCTTGGGAAAGCAGAGGATATCACCTCTGCAAAAACTGTAGTGGGAACTGTGGGTTTTATTTATTTGTTTTGAATTGTATGGCTATTACAGCTTCCCCCCACCCAGTGTTATGGCTCCCAGGTCTTGGCTTCCCTTCACTTCAGGGAGATTGCTACTTGTCCCAGAAGGTCGGGCAAAAAGTCATCAGTTCCTGCTGTGCAGTTGCTCCCGGTCACCGGTCCTGGGCATCCCCTGGCATTGGTCTCCATGCATCTCCATGATCTCCAGGATCTTTCCCAACTTCCTGTATGTTTCCTCCAGCCAGGATCCTTACCTTCTTCTTTCTGGTCTCCCTTCTTTCAGAGACCACTTCCTCCTTTCAGCCTGTCTTGGTACCAGTTCTTCTTTCTGGAAACCAAGCCCCTGTTTTTTCCCATCTAAATAGCCTATGTGCAGAAGCACAGTATCTGATCCTCCATCTATCCTCAGTGATAGGTCTGTCTTTTTAATTGGAGGTTTGGACATGCCACTCCTGTTTAGTCCAAATGTCAAAACCAAAATTTACTACCAGCCCGTACTGTTTGCAACTAGCAAGGAGCAGCCTTCTGCTTGAGAGTTTGGAAGTTCGGTTTGGGACATTCACCCATGCGTGCACGTACACCCAATTATCTGCCACCAGTTAGTGTTCACAACCTAAACTACTTTTTCTGCTACAGCATGTGCCTGACTCTCCTCATGTGCTGTGTGGGATGTGAATTCCATCTCTGGACTGGACACTGAAAAGAACAGCACCTTACATTTAAAGGTTTAAAGGCAGAAGAGGGTTTTTGAGGTGGAGGTAGAGTGCCAGTGTAGCAGGTACTATTCCTGATGAGGTGGGCTGGCCTTTTTTGGAAGATGAAATTTAGTTTTGTTTGTTTAGTGTTTGTTTTGTGAATCTAGTTGTCAGCTGCAGTGCTTTCCAAACGGAATTGCAAGGCTGACACAAAGACTATTGCTCATGTTAGTGTATAATATACAATTCTGTCTAGCTGAAATTGCTACTTGTACCTTTCTCATAACAGCAGCAATAGCAAAAATTCTTCTGAATGCCTTAAAAATCTCTGGTCTTCCTCCTTCTGAATAATGTCTCATATTATGCCTTTTTTTGTTAATTAGTTTGAAGGTAGGGCAGTGAAGATATTTTGAGGTGACCGGTGAGTGCTAATAGCACTTGTGCCATGCCTGCTAAGGTTGGAGGCTTTTTAATTTAATTTTATTTTATTTTATTTTTCCCTTCCCCTCTTTTTTTCTTTAGGAAGAGGCTTAAAGTGGTTCAAAAGAGTGAAGCTCTGAATTTTCCTATGGAGACTTGTTTGATAGCCAGATTTCTGTGAAAGAAAATGCTTTGCCCCAGCTCTCATGTAGCTTGGTCTGGGCTTTGTGATCAACGTCATCCCAGAGAAGCACAACTGTTTAGGAAATTTATAGATAGCAATTCGGTCTCCAGTGTAGCAGAGGCTCATCTGTTAATTGCTTTGAAGATTAAAGTCAAGACCTTGAACCGGCATCTGAAACTGACTTTAGAGATAAGCCCTAGCCGTGAACTTCTGTCATCTCCTTTGCAAAGCCTTTGGTATTTAGAGGATAATAGATAAGCAGGATATCCAGGACAGCATCTAACCAATGTAAAAGACTTGTTTTATGGAGACCTAAATTGTTTTGGGGGCCAAAACAGTCCTCTCAAGATCTGTTATCCAGAGTTCTCTGCTGAAAAGAGGTCAGCAAAGAAAATGAGTGAACGTGAGGCCAGGTAGCCACGTTGAAGTAACAGTAAATAAACTAAGTATGATAACATCACTGAGGCAAATAGCAGCCACTTCAGTTTGCCAACTGGATTAATATGATTTTTTTTCTTTTAATTTAAGATGAATCAAAAGAAAACATCTTCCCAGGTGTGTCTGTGTGTGTGTATGGGGGGCGTCACGACACTTTTTAAAATGAAACAATGCTTTCTTTCTTTCCTCTGGTGCTACACTGCCCATCCCTCTGCCCCCCCCCCCCCCACCTCCAAAATGAGCTTGGATTGAGTTGATATCTTGTAAAATGAAATGAAACATCATACTCTGTCGTTGTTTAACCATTTTGTCATAACCTGTCTTTCAAGGCAATTTTTGTTTAAAAACAGTGGGTTTTTTTCCCCCTCCACATTAAAAATGTTGAAGGCAAATGCTTCTGGCAAGTCAAGCAATTTGTTTAGATATGCTTAGAAATAACCAAATTCCCTAGTAGTTTTGTTTCTATCACTCAGTGTCATTCTTCATCAAAAGCATCTCCATTAATTAGGCATGATGCAAGCAAATAGGGATGTTTTCTTAGAGATATGCTAGTGCTAGCATGTTAGAGGCTGGCTTGAATGAGGGGCTTGGTTGAGCGTACCCTGTTGATGGCATTTGTTTTTATGGCATTTGAGAGCAGTGCCTAAGGAATACTTGTTGCACTTGGCTGACTGCAAGGACAAAGTTGCAGACACTCCATGCGCTGCACAGCACAGTAAGACAGTTGCCAAAAGGGGAAGAAACCTGTGATGTGTTTTCAGAGGGAAAACATGAGCTATTGAAATCAAAGAGTGAGGGAGTTGGAGGGCTTGGGGGGAAGAACACAAAAGTAAGGTGGTGAGATCAAAAATGGAAGTGAGCTGAAGATGCTGCATGGCAAGTAATGGGAGACCGTCTGAACAAACCACTGTCAGTTCAAGGTATAAGAGTTAGATCAAAAGAGAAAAGGTCTTTTGTGCATTTTTAAAAAGCAAATTTAAAAAAAAAAAAAAGACCACTCTGCTTTGGCTGCATCTGCTTCCACCTGGTTCCTTCTTAGATTTCCTTTCCAAGGATTGCCTTACTTGAAGTTCATTTTCCCTGTTAACACTGGTGGAGTTGTGCAACATGGGATATTGTCTACCTGTTCTTATGGACTCAGGTAATATAGTCTCTGTCCTGTTTGCACTGCCAGGTCTGAAAGACCAAATGGTGAGGATTTCCCTCTTGGAATATTTTACAGGAGGTGGTAGAGGGGTGACTAATGTCATCAGCAGTGGTGCTGAGCAAGGACAAGAACAGGAACCCAAGGGAAAACATTTCTGGCAGAGAGGGGCCTTTCCAACCTGGAGCAAAGGGGAAAGGTATTAAGGAGATGTGGAAATAGAGATGGGGCCCCTGAGTTCTGTTTCAGGAGACTGTGAGGGTGCCTGGAGATGGAAAGAAAAAGAGCCCTTTTCTCCCTACATTTTGTAAAAGGGAGAAAAGGGAGAAGTAAGAAAAGAAAGGACTTGTTTAAGTTTCAGAGCTCTTACCCAGCTGCTGTGGAGCTTTCTGAAAACTATGCTGGAAAACAGCAGTGTCCCCCTGTTTGTCCAATGAGCAAAAGAACTTCTTTCTTTTTCTCTCCTTCCCTGTCCCCCTCACCCCTGCTGTTTCTTGTGCTATATAAAGTGGATGTTGTTCTCTCCACCACATCCCAGCCCTGCAGCTGGTGCTCTATTTTGAGAAGCAACATGATGAAAAGAGCATCCTACGATTCAGTTCAAATTGCAGCCACCCTTACCAGCCCAGCCAGAGCTCTCCAGAACAGGCATGGTTCCTTCCTGCTCTGCTTTTTCTCAGAAGTAAAGATACTGATCCTGTTGGTAACAGCTATCCTGTGATGCGTGAACCAAGCCCAAATGCCAATCATCTGATATAAACTCAGGGAGCTGGAGATAACTTAATATTAGTATTTGTTGTCTATGTAAGAATAGCTGGATACTAAACACTTGCATAAATTGTTTAGTTTATGTGAGGAGAAATACTGGACAGCTCTTCAGAGCATACTAATGCTTCTTTGTTTGCTTTTTATCATAAGAGCATCTTAAAAGTTAAGCCACAATAATTATTGCGTGCATGTAGCAGAGATGAATCAGTGTTCCTTTGTGGAGAGACCTGCCTGTGTTACAATATTCCCTTCTGCAGAAGCAATTCGAAATCCCTGTTTTATTGGCAAAAGCAAGTCTCTTCAGCTTTAGAGGAAGACTGACTTGGGTAACTGTTGCTTTATGTGCTGAACTAATGTCCCAATGAGACAGACACACAAGGATTTCTTGGTAACTGTGCTATTAGTATTTATCTTAATATCTCTCAAAAAAACAGACAAATTGATAAGCTTCCTTTGCATGTGTGAAAAAAATACTATTCCTAGCTGAGCACAACCAAAAACACGCACCTAGAAAGTCACAGACAGCTGTTTATGCGAAATTACCAGACACTAATGATCTTGAATTCTATAGCTCACAGTGCTATATATCATACTATTACAATAATCTCCCTATACCACCTTTAAAAGCAAGGCATCTGGGGCTACTACACATCAAATGATAACCTTGCTGCATTTCAGATATAAAACATTAATAAATAAAATTTTTGTAGATGCTTTGACTAGTATTCTGCAAACATGATGAATACTTAGCAAACTTTGTTGTATATGCCAAAGCTGATGAAAAAAGTTTTCAAATGTTTGAGACAATGGCACCTCTAAAGAATGATAAGAAGCATAATAAAATTAATTTGCAATTACTATCTTATAATAATAAGAAGCATAAATCTATGACTGAACTAAATCTGGACCATATCAATTTACAAAGAGGCCTGATTCAGGCAAAACTTTAAAAATCAGCTTTGAAAGCTGCAGCTTTAAGCTTCAGTATATGCATTCTTGTCATGGTTTCTTCATTGCAGAGGACCTGTGGGAATAGGGATAGTCCTACGTTTTCACCTGGGGAAAATTCTTCATGACTGCTTTCTTTTCCCCCCTTTTCTTAAATTCTAAATAACAGTGTGATATTTTAAGAATGAAAATTGAAAACAAATTTTCAGTTGGGTAAGTTTTCAAAGGATTGGCTAGACTATGTTTCTTTGTCATTGATCATTCGTAGCTTTGATGTATGTAAACCAGCAACTTATTTCTAACCTGAGGAAAACCGCGATGCCAGTTGGAGTTTTCCCTGAGTGCAAGCTGGGGTCTTTATTACCTACATATCGAGGAGTCTTTGTTGGACCAAGTCATGAAACGTTCTTGGCACCTGTAGGTCTCATTAACCTCAGAGATCAGTAGGTAATTCAGTAGCCTGCAGTATCATCCAGTTGGAACTGAACAGAGTTTAGTGAATATCCTTTGAAATCCTGTTTGAAGGCAGCTGTTATTTAGAAGGCTTAAAATACTTGTTATAGATAGTTTGTGACATTCACATCTATCTTGTCTGAGATCAAAATAAATTAAGAAATGTAAACAAAGCAGTAGCATTCAAAGAGAAGAATTCAATAATACTCTACTGATTTATCTCTTTTCAATTCCTTTTCTCTCTTCAGGCTGTAAAACTCCTTAAAATGAGTAAGTCTTTAAAAATTAAGTAAATTTTAATCAAAAAATACTTTTGTTTTAGAAACAACCATGGCAACATATAAGGAAAATTTAATTTTATTCTGTACTGATTAGAGAGAGCTTCACATTTATCTCAATCTGTATAAATTCTCAAAATTAATTACAGTTGTATGTGTTGCGTTTGTTTTGCACTCCCCAAAGTTACAGGGTGGTTGAATCTGTGATTCTGATTAATGCCTGTCTACAATATTGGGCCAATTTCTGCAAGTGTAAATTTGTATAGATGCACTGATTACAGGGATATCGCCAACAGAGAATCTACACCGGTAGAGAATGTAGGCTATTATGAATAGTATGAATAGGACATGGATGAGCTATCTATGACTAATTTAATATTCACTATATCGTATCTAAAAATTCACCAATTATTTAACCAAAGTAACGAAAGAGACAATCATTCTGTCTCTACTTGCTAGATATTTGTAATGAATTGGTCACAAAATTATCTTCAATTGGGTAACCAAATGTTAGGATACTCTCCAAACCTTTCTGAAAGCTGTTTGGTCTGCACTCGAACTGGTTTGAACTGGAAGATAGGAATCTTAAAGCAGTCCTTCTGTTTTTTCAGGTGGTGAGACTAAGCATCAAAATGAGAAGATACAAAAGTGAACATCAAAGGCAAGAAAAGAAGTTAGATACTCTCAGAAATCGAAAAAGCTGTCTTTGGGGTGGACTTTTGCTAATGTAGAGGAGCGGACCAGGTCTATCAAATGACACTTCGTGTCATTTCTGAGTTTCTGATGTTAGGCAGTTTTGGAGGATAGTTAATGAGAAAATTGATAATTTTGTTCAGGTTACTTTTTTAAAAACAGACTGTATCAACTAATACTAGAAAAGCTCTTGAGAGAATTTAATTCACTGACTACCATCAGATGTTTAAAGATCTACTCATTGTCTGTTGTAGTTTTGTGCAACAATGCTTACTATTTCAGGCAGCTACTTCAAGCAGTTGCTGCTGATTTCAGATGTGATTTTATTTTGAAATTTTGATTATCTGTAACTCATTTCAGCTGAACCTTTTTTGTTCCCTCTCTTTCCAGAAATTAGCCCTACAATGTTTCATTGGGTAGTCAGAATTGAGAGGGATGATCTGTGTACCCTGCTGAATATTTTAGTTTATGGACTGTGTGAGAACCTAACCTGTGCTAATTCCCAAAGAGTGAACAGTAGTGACTGTTAACTGCTGTGTGAAATAGCAGCATTGATAGGTTCAGGCTAGTTTTTGGTAAGGGTTTGTAAGTAGAATTGAGGACCTCTAGTGAGAGCAAGAAAGAGGCTTGAACTGAGCGTGTGTAGATCAAGTCACGGAGCTTTTTCAGTTACCTGGTAAGGGAACCTGAGAGAAAACTCTGGAGAGGACAAGCCCTCAAGAGGCCAGCAGTGCTGGGATAGTAATACTACAGCATAAGGAGAACGGCCTAACCTGAGGTTCTAACTACAGCCGAAGAGGGAGAGTTTCTGATTTTTTTCATAGTTTAGACTTTTCAGTTCCCTGCCCCTTCCTTCAATCAGCTTTGGCTGGGTTGATAAGCAGGGTTTTTGCCTGAATTTCCTCTGCTTTGGAGTAGAGAAAACTGTTAGTGCCTTCTGAAGATCCTGAAAGGGGTCAACTAGAAGCTGCCTGGGAGAAAAGAGAGAGTTTTCAACCAGTCTTTGGAGATACCAGCTGTATACAAGGCAAGGTTGACAGATGAGTAGGGAAGGAGTGAGCAGGGGTGCTATCAGTATACTTTCTTGCTGTGTTAACTGCCACAGTTCATTAAACGTAGCTGCTAGATTTCTCCTTAGTGTAATGACCCAGTAAACCTCAAATCCAAGTTCAGTAGCAGCAGATCTGTAGTTCTTGCTGGATATTTTGTGTAACTCTTGATTAGAGACCCTCGTCATTCAGAATTGTGATTGTCATTTGTCCCCTTAATTATAGCCGCTCTGGCTTGCTTTTGTTTGCCTTAATTGAGGTTGGTTTTAATTCCCTGAATAGTAAAGTACTTTCATAGATGAGGACATAATAAAAAAGTTGTCACAATATATCTGACTTTCTTGAACTCACTAAATGCATTAATAAAGATGAAGAAAGACAAATGCAAATATAAAAATGGGATGACTATTTTTTTGCAGCCAGTGTGAAAAATGTCATTTGAATTGCCCTTTCAGACTGTAAAGGAAATGATCAAACCCACGGGAAAGAGTTGTTAAATCAATGCAGATTTTTTGGGGTGGAGGGTGCTAAGGGGTTTTATTTTCTTTCTTTTGTTTTGTTTGTGTTTTTCTTTGTAAGATTTTTGTATACAGCATTCAAAAATAATTGGACTTTCTTTGGATAGTTTTGCTATGTATCTTTTTTTCCCCTTTCATGAGAAAAGAAATAAACGGGACATTTCCATAATAATAGGACAGATTTAGCTTCTAGAGTATAAACCATTATGTCCTGTTAGCCAGTCAGGGACTTTCCTAATTATGAACACTTTGCATTCTAATCCTAATTGGACAGACTTTCATAAAGCTGTATAGCTGGGATGGAGGCTTCTTCACATCAGATATGTGGTATAATACAGTATACTTTGAGAGTCACATCTGCATGAGTCGTGCTTGAATAATGACAAACATAAAGATGCCTGCTCTTTCCAGGGCATTATTGGTTTCACTGTGGTTCAAGATAGGAGCCTAGCTATCTTCCATAATATTTTTGGATGCTGCAGTATAATTGAGCAGCCAACAGGTAAATGTACTTCAGAATGAAAATGAGGGGAACCCTAATGACTTGTGAAATTCCTGAGGTGGTTTAGTTTTAAATTGTGCTCTCTGTCCTGCCACTCTAGCTTGCTCCCTACCCTTTCCATTATTAACTTCAATAGCTGTATACTGTTTTCTGTCATCACCTCCTGTCTAGATGCTTTCTTTCCAGATGCTTACTCTTTTCAGTGTCTTTTGGGAGGTTCTGTATCAACTCAATGAAAGTAAGGGTGACTTGTGCTTCCTATTCTTCTCTGTTTCATTTGTCTTCACCACCTGCTGCCTCCCTCCCCCTCCTCCCCACCAATGACAAAGTATCTCAGCTTAAGTTTTCCAAAGAAAAAGTAAGTTTGGACTGGTTGCCTTTTTAGATGCCAAACTCGACATTAAAAGTTTTCAATTTTTTTAGTATCTGTGTTCTTGAAATCAAGCGCATTTAATCTATGTCCTGTCAGGCACTTCAATCATTAATTGCCTTTGATAACTCAGGCTGATGTGGGTTCAGAATGTTGTTTCCCTTCCTGTATCTCATCTTGAATTATTTTTTGATTATTAGAATCCTCCTCCTACTACGTGTCTTTCTGTGCAAAGATTTACTTTCATTGCTCAAGTTCTGGGAATACCTCAGCTTGCATTTTCCTCCCAACTTCCTGCACCATTAAATGAGTTATGGTTCCCCAAGAGAACGCTTCAGTGTTATGTTTCTATTCTGAGAGGGAAGGATGAAGGTGCAATCAGAATGTCCGAGCTGTTCTCCCTCAAATAACCAGAGTCTGGAATCCGTCTTTAAACATGTTTTCCAGAAAGCTTGTAAGTATTGAGCTTCCATAAAATGTATCATGATTTTAAATGAGGAAACAGTCTCCTGCACTTATAGGAAATTATATCCTTATCTTCTTATTCTGTTTGTTTTGGATGTAAACTTATGTTGCCTATTTCAGATTTCCAGCGGCATGGAGAGGATGCCGGTATTCTGAGAGTCATGCAGCCCCACTCATTGTGGGCTTTCAAGAAAGTACTGGCAGTACAAGATAAAATCAAATAGCACTCTGAACATCATGCATATACTTATGCCACTAAGCCTGTATTTTTTTTAATAGAACAGAAATCTATCCTGTATAATACTTTCTTGTATCATATTTTTAACATTAAATAAGAATACTATTGGATTTAATGTCCATTCATATTTGACCTAGGTGAACAGTTCTAGCCTTCATCCTAAACCTGTCTGACTTGTAAATGCTTTTCTACATATATGAAAATGATATACCACTTACTGGAGTGGTAGGCCTTGCTGATATGCCAGATAAAGCTTTTATTTAATCTCTTATAGGAGTATTTTTTAAAAAATAAATGAACAAACCAACCTCTACCTAACATATTTATTTAAAATTAATCTTTGTGCTCCTATATTATCACTATTCCCTGAAGTATTTTTTTTTCTAGTAGCCATCTTTTTCATATTGGTTTCTGACATTCAAATTGACTTATGTTGAGTAGGGGGGACTTATGTTGACTAATAAGTTAAACAGAGCTGAAAAGAAAACCAAATATTTCTCTATGAGAAATTTAAAGCAGAAGTAGTCATTAAATTGTCAAATAGTGAAAAATATCATTCTTCCCCTAGGAAGTCTTGCACCAAGCTTAAAATATTATTTTCTTGTATGTTTCTTTTAACATGGAATAAAGTTTTAATTTAAGTAAAAATGCTAACTAAAAATGACTAAAATTACTAAAAATACTTCTCAGGTTCACAAAACTTGAAACCGAATGATACTTGCTGTGATACAGAACTAAAATTTTTACTTTAAAATGTTTCTCGTACAAACCTAGACTGTTGTTTTTTCTTGTTTCTAGAATTGATGCTTTCCTGTCGGGGGAAAAAAAAATCATTTAGACAAAATGAATATTGGCAAACAGATTATTCGACAGCGCTAGGCTCAACTCTCAAATGATTGTGGAAGTGATGTTAAAAGTAGGAGTGGTGAATACAATTTGAAAATTAAGCCAAGTTTGTTGTTTCTGGTATAACTGTATAAAGGCTTTACCGGGTATACAGTGCTCTTGAAATACAATTACTTATTTCCTGCCCTTACTGCCTACACCGCTAGCCAGCAGAAACTAAGCCACAACATTCGTTGTGAACGTGCAGCGTGTTGAAGCTGTAGCTTGGATGGCTAGGAGCAGTCCGCTGCATTATAGCTGAAGCCGGGTACACCTCAGTTGTGGTTGCTGACCTTGTAAGCATAATTCTCTTGAGGATGTCATTTATTTATTTATTTATTTACCCACTATTTTAGGAATATAGAGCTTTGGGAATGGATTGATGCTCTGTGGAGGGAGATGTCCTGGCTTTGGCAGTGAATTATGCCAAAAGAAGGGAACGCAGCAATGTAGTACTGGCTGTGTGATGTGCCGATAAAGTGTATGCATTTTCATTGCAAGCGTGGTGTCCCGTGTTACAAGCTGCTCTTGTTAAGTGTAATGAGGCTCATCTAAAAGTCTTAATAATCTTTTGATATATTATTAAACCCCAGTTACTCATGAACAATTTCTGTGTATGTATTTGAGGTCAACATAGCATGCAAGTGATTTAAGTAAGTGCATCATGTCCGGTTGTACTCGCTTGTATTGTTTTAATTAGAATGGTATTTGAGAACTGAGTGGATTTTTTTTTGGTCTTGCATTTGTAAGTGCCTAAACCTATTTGTTGTTGTAATTACTCCTTGCCCTACAACCTCTACCACACCTCCTTTATTTATTTATTATTAAATTAAGGAAATGCAAAGAGGAGATGCAGCTACTGCATACAGGCTTACTTGTTTCACTCTGACTAGGTCCGATCACGTAACCGGATGATCATCAGAGGTGACTGAGATGGAGTCCTGCTTGTAAGCCTCACTCCTTTTCTGTCATGCTCCATCTTCAGTCCAGATTCTCCCACGCAAAACTGGTACAAAAGCAGAGAGAGAGAGACACCCTTGGTCTCTTCCAATTACTGCACGTGCTTTTGTCTGGTGGGCATTCATCCGATCAAGTCGTCATGTACTCTAAATACTAGCTGTAACCTTTTTAACCCTATTGGCTGCAGTATCTTGGAGAGAATTTTGTCATTACCAAGTCAAGGCTTGAGTGCTGTGGGGGAGAAAGTGGGATGGAGACTGAAAATGCAGTTCTTATTGAAGTCAAGTTTGCAAATAGATGCAGCCCAGCTCGGACTTTGCATTTAACATTTGAACACATAAGAGCTAATAAATAATAATTTCTGTTGCAGTGGAACATCTGTTAGACAATCACAGCTTGAATTAATGGGGAATTGAAAGCAATCAGCTAAAGGTTACAAAGTAATTAGTATAATAATATTACTAAACTGGCCCTTCCATAGCTTAAATTGCAGCCAGTTTCCATAATAAACTGTATTATTTTAAGAGACCTCAAAATTTTGTTTTGGAGAGCAAACAATCAATAGAAAACACATTTGCAAAGTTTGAGAAATTACATTGAACTAGTCTGGAGTATAAGTTTCTTTTTAAAAAAATCCAGTTTGGAATTGAGCCTTTTTTGTCTCATATGAGGTCAAAAAGGGTTGTTTTCACTCTTCATACTATCCACGTAGTGAAATCTCCTTGCAAACGAATGCAGCAGCTTTAATTGAATAAGGTTCATTATAACTGCAATGAATGACTAACTTCGTTGTGGGCAGTACTGAGGCCAACTGACTTCCTTTGACTTCAGTAGCTGCAGCAGACACAGTCCTACTCTCACTCAGGTAAAAGGATGTATTTTGTCATTGGGGAATATCCTGTGGCTACAGATTTCAAAATGGGTCAGTTTTTTGAAAAAGTTCAGCATACAGGTATTTCTTGAATGTTTAGAAGCCTCTTTGAGAGCTGAAGGTTTTTGGTGGGCAGGTGGATATTTGGCAAGTGTGTTGAAAAAATTTGTTCAGAGTTGCAAGGTCTTGCTCCTGACAGGGCTGCTCTATGTGGAAATAAACTTTCTCTGAGAAACGGAACTAACAAAGTCCAAATTCTGAGGTTTTTTTTTTTTTTGCCTTTTTTGGGGGGATTGGATTTTTTGAGGGGAGATTTTTTTTAAACCTTGCATTTGGATTCTCTGTAGTCTAACAGACAGTGAACTTGTAGCTTTCCTGTGGTTCGGCCACTCATCATCTCTGTCTTGCGTAAATTCTCTGGTGGCAAATAAGTGGTGAGCTCACTCTTGAACCATTTCCTTTGGCAAGGGCAGTAGTAATCTGTGGCTCATTTATCTGCTTGCTTGATTTCGGAAAATGTGCAGAAACTTGGTATCTTTTGAGAAAATTATAGCTCGGCCAATGTTTATTAAAAATCAATCAACGGGTTCAAAAATCAGGGAGGGAGGGAAGAGGCAGCGCACACACGCGCGCACACAGACATGTGCGCGTGCACACACATATATATATGTATATAAAAATATGGTGCATGATTACAAAAGGTTTGTTTCTTTAAAGGCTAGACTCAAATCCTCAGTGCTTTATTGGCATTAAGAGCTAATACAGATTTTCCTTGCACCAGTATGTTAGAGTCCTGCGTTAAATTTGTTGCTCTTGGTGTTCCTGTACAGATGGATGGATGCGGTTTAGTAAGCCCCTTTTCATAATAGGGGCTGCGAGGTCCTACTAAAAGTCCTCTTTTGCTTTTTGTGCATTTGAATTAAATAAGGTATGTGTTTTAAATGATTAAACCATTTAATAATGATTTGCAAGAGTTTCAGAACAAAATTTCCCAGTGTTGTCTTCCTGTTGCCCAGTGGAATCCTACCACAGCAACCTCTGCTGTACATGTTGACTTTTTTTTTTTTTTTTTTTTAACCAGAGACAATTTTGAGGGATAATTTAACACTAGTGAGAAAATGCATATAAGAAAATAAAAAACTGTACTTCATGTACATTGCTATATTTATTTCTCTGTTATCAAGTTCCATTCCTTCATCCGCCCTGCTCCCAACTGTGTAGCTGTGTGTTGCAGGCTTGTGTTCACTGCAAATGCACCGTCTGTTGCTCTGCATGGTCTGTCGTGGTGAGGCATCTAAGGCAGGCCACAGAACTGAGTGGGCCCTCTGATTAGCAACTTTTGAAATATCTGCGAAGTCTCCATCCAGAACTTCTAAACGGCTTAGTTGTCTAGAAAAAGCAGTTCTGGCACCTTTGGCGAGAGTACTGTGTTTATTAATAGTCTCCCCCTTGTTTTTTTTGTTTGTTTGTATTTTTCATGGAGGGATGCTTTAGTCCCATCTGTGCAGCAGTTACTGCTGCATTAACTCTCTTGCTTGTAACAAAATTGTGTTAGTTGTTTTAGCATTTGAAGAGGAAACACGACCTTCAAGAAGAAGGAGGATCAGGATACTTTCATATGGTTTCTGACACAGGTTGGTCATGTAAAACATTGTAAATCCCTTGGGATGTAGCCTACTGGGATCTTGGAGGCAACTTCCCAACTCTTCAGCAAGAATCTTTTCCTTTTTAGCTGAGGCTGCTAATCCTTTGTTTAGCTGTGGGTTGTAGTCCCTTAAAGCCAAGGCAGCTGCACCCTGGCAGCGTTACTGGCTTTGGCTACACCTTTCCTGTTACCAGGCAGCCCACCCTGAGACAGGGACCAGCAAAAGCTCATGGGCCGCCTCTGCGAACCCACGGCAACTGGGCCCTGCCCTCCCTCCTCAGACAGAGCTGCTCAGTTTCCAGAGCTGTTGTTCTGGCACACTTCATGCACGCAAAAATTAGCCCCAAACAATGCTTAAAGCAGGAGAAAATTATTATAGTTTTATTCCCTGGAGCTCCCCTTACACATGCACGCACAGAGGTCTGCTTTTTTCCCTCAGTGCCCTGAGCCCCCTGTACATGTTTGCTGTCTGCCTCGCCGCCACCCTCTCGTGTGAGTCAGCGATCTGGGAGGTAAGGACATTATAGCAATTTTTCTTGCTCCTGTTCAGAAAAGAAGTCTGCTTCTGTGACGCGCAGAATCAAGCTGCTTTCCTTAGTCTTTTCTAAAACATACACATTGCACTCAGTGTGATACTTGCTTTTTATTGGCACCATTCAGTGTTTTGTTCCAGTGCCCTTCCAATTATTACTGTATATTAATTTTGATTAGACAGGAGGCTGCTTTGTGAGTCTTGACTTCCTGCCAGTACAATCAAGTGTGAGCCATGGGAATGAAAAGCAAATGTTACTTTCAAAACATTGTGAGGAATATATTACTTATAATTCTCACTAAATATATATAATTTTAAAAAGAATAAATATGTCTTTGTAAGTAGATCAGAAATTAAAATGAGACATCTACCCTACCCTAAAATGGGGAAGAATATATGAAAACAGATACTGTATCTGTGTAAGCTATTTTTGTTTTATTTATATACTTTCAGTACTCAACCTTTGTATTCTTTTAATTTTTAATCAGCTGCTCCTTTAATGAATTAACAGCTGTTATAGAATTTAGAGGAGCAGAACCAATGGCTTAAGTTCCCAAACTATTTATTACAAGATATACAGCAAGGAATTCAAGCAGGAATATGTTCAGGCAAGTTCTGTGGTCTGTGCTGTGTCAGAATGGATGATCTCAGTGTTTTCCTCTGGTCTTATTTCTGTGAGTCTAGGAGTTCTGATTGCAAGTTTAACTCTCAGATCTTACAAAAAAGGGAATTATAGTACTTGCACAGAGCTTTTTGGGTGGAGTCCAAAAAAGTTTGACTCCTCTCCTTTTTTTTTTTTTTTCCCCTCTCCTCTTTCCATTTTCTTGCTCTGCTTATTTTTCTGGCTGAAGTGATTGTCCTTCCTCGTCCTCTTGTTCACCTCACTCCCTTCTCTGGCTGGAGACTACTGACTTGTCATCATACATTACTTACTGTTGAGAGGATAAGTCCTATGTCTCTGTCGTACATAGCTCAGTCAGCAGCAGGTGCTGGAAGAGCAAAGCATGTCAATATTTCGTATATTTAAAATCAAACACATTGACTCACATATGGTTGCTCCAAGGAGCACTATATATGAGTCTGTTTTCTTTACGTAGGTGTGCTAAGCTGCTATTACTAATGTGCCACCAACTTGGCAATATAAATGTGATTGTAAGTAAAGGGTGTGATGAAGAAGTATTAACCAGGTTATAAAATGAAGTACCTGAAAATTAGGAAATGCCAGATTTATGTTTTTGGATGGAACGTGATTGTCGCATATATCCTTATGACAGGAGAATAATGTATGATCACTGAGTTATAGAAAGGGTCATGAGGTATGTGCACCAAGGTGGAAAATTGAGGCTAGTAAGTACGCTTCCTATTTGTTTACTCCCTGATTTTACAACTGGAGTTTCGTCATAACTTAGCTTTTTGTGCATAATTTAAAAGTCTATTGGAGTCTGAACCTCATTCCTTTGCTCTTTACCTTTTTCACTGCTTTAATCTTTGCTGTCTTTTTGAAATCTTCCATCACATTAGCTTGGTTTCTGAGTGTAGTATTGCAATGCAGATCTCCAAGTTAAGCTGCAGAGCTAACTGCTCTAATTGGGCAGGGTGAGAAGGCTTGCAGGTCAGAGCTGTGGGATGCTGGGTTATGGGTTGTATTTGATCTAGGAGGAATGGCCGAGACTGGTGTCTGGTTGTTTTCTTCCATGATGTTCTTTACTTTACAACTTTGGTGTCTCCTCTCTAGATCTGCCAACACAGAGCTTGGCTTAACATCTTCATGTACCATTGCTGTTCTTTGACATGCTACCAAGAAGAGAACTATCCAAATGAAGGGGAAAGAATAGTTTTCTATAGTTCACTGCCGAACTGTAAAGGAGGACCAGGAATAGGCATCTCTGACTAATTGACCTCCACATTTTCTAGTCTTCTGCACTAGAACTTGGCCAAACAGCAACAGAAAACATTCCTGTAAGAATCTATATACCGAATGTTTAGAAATTTTAGATTTAAGCAATGTTAATAGCTTCTCCAAAAAAAAAAAAAGTTTCCTGTCTTATCATAAGACAAAGATTAACCTACTACAAGAAAGAAACTGGGCTTTGGGACTTAAAAACCTTTTCTAAATTTGAGGCTGAGGCAGTTACTGAAGAAGTATGTGAATGTTTAGCAACCCTGCGGAAAGAAGAAAGTGTAGTACATAGACGTTTTTGTCCACAAATTATTCTAGCTGATTCTTTGAACTGTTGATGGACATATAGGTATGGTTTAACTATGTAGTGAACATGATCTTGATATGGGAGAGCAAAAGGAAACTGAAACAGGAGGAAATGTACTATATGAAATTCCTCTAAGGAATAAAATGAAATCCTACTGAGAATTTCCTAGATGTATGGGGCTGGATTTTTGTCTCTGTAGGTTTTATATATACAAAAATAAAATTACTTCAGTGGAATTGTTTCTGATTTTAAACAGACTGGAAATAATTAAATTTGATGTCTTATTTACTGGGGAGGATATGTTACTGCCTTTTTTTAAAAAAAGAAAAAAAAACTCCCACTAGTTTTTAAGCTACTATTTACTAATGACATTTCTGACATGCAAACTAGAAAAGAGTCTATTTTCATTTCCATAACATCCATTGCAAGACACTGCAGAAAATTCACAACAGACTTGCTTAGAAAACAGCTCTGCCAGTTAATGTAATACTTGTGGAGTAAAAGGTAGATCAAGTCTGACACTCTTACTGTTTTTTTTGAAATATTTCCTAATTTAGAACCAAAAAAATTCACTGCTCTTCCTCTCTCTCCCCTTCCCTATCCCTCTTTTGATCTGCCTAGATCCAGTGGGTTTGGGAGTCTGAATGCTTAAACAGAGCTGAGAACCTGAGGGACACTTACCACAACATCAGTAGTGTTGATGATGATGAAACAGAACTTCTCAGCTTTGATTATATTGCACAACTCCAAAAGATAACAGAAGCTGGGTAATCCTCTGTACTATGGACTGAGAGAAGAAGGCATAGGCTAGGCCTTGCAAATCGGTATAATAAACAGGAGATAGACATAAATGAACAAAGCAATAGAGGCTTCATAGGAATGATCTACTTTTGGAAAGATTTTTAAAGGCATCTTCTAAGGTAGTTGTTTATCTTAGGTCTTCTCCATTCCCTGAGTGATGAGTGCAGTGCTATTTTTGCCTAGATACATTTGTCACCTGAAGGCTCCCATCTGTAGATCCTACCTAACTGCAAAACCTACAAATGTATTTAATCTCTCTAAATCCTTTCACTGTACCAGAGAACATCAGCTCTCTGTCACCAGCCTGCTCTTGACTTTTAAGAGATTTATTTTACCACCATTGATAGGAGCGGTGTGTCTGATGTTAGATGTTGGCAGGTATATTGAACAAACTCTGCAGAGTGTAGGATTTTCTTTTCCTCCAAGTAACAAGCCTTTCTGTAAAGGGAATAAACAATGAAATGCTTCACACTGCTGCTAATCCTTTGTCTTATTAGCAGTTGTCCAGCATTACCAAGGGATTCCTTCCCCCACAACCACCCAGTGCCTTTTTCTAACTGGCTCAATAGTGGTCTTTGTAACTTTAATTTTATAAATAGGGTTTGCAAAAATAAATGCTGGATATACAGTTGCCAGGTGTTTGTGCAACTGTGCATACCTTTTCACAGACATGTAGAGACCCAGGGATTTAATTACATATTGCTGGATGTATGACAGTATTGATCCCAGGACTTCCAGAGCTACCTGTGCAGCTTGGGCTGACCAGTGACAAGACATAGATATTGCTATGCTATTCTAGCTTGCTGAGGCCAACCCTGTGCCACCGTTCTCTTCTTGGAGGTAGGGTAGCAAGTAGCCAATAAGCACATTTCTGACTGTTTTGAGGGAAAATTTTGCAATGTTAGGCTAATCCAGCTGAGGTAACCTAACAGAATGATATATTCCTTTTGAACATTGAATATATTCATTGAGACCAGGTACTCTGAGAATAACAAAATATTCTGAAGTTTCAGCAAGACAGCAGATTGTATTGTGGTACAAACTATGACTCTCCATATCTAACATTTTACATAACAACAGCCAGTAGCTGCCTAACTTTTTTCAGTAAAGTTCCCTCGGTAGCAGAATTTCTGCTATCATGATACACACACAGAAATACCACTATTTGGTGAAGAGTGAACAGCTTGAGAGTTATACCATGCCTGGAGTCCTCAAACTGTAAAGTCATCTTCCTATGTGCCTTATCTGAAGGTGTGCTCAGTGCACATCTAAAACACACTGACCACACTGAGCCATTTTTATTAAAAAGTACAGCTGGAGGAGGATTTGTCCTTTCCTATACAGTAGTTCAGTGGTTACAGCATAAGCCCAGAATGTGGGAGACCTGGTGACAGTTCAATGCTTCAGCTTATGTGAGTCAAACCTGCATCTGTCACCTCCCTGAAAAATGTTCTGGAAGGATGTGTTGGCCAACAGTTTTCAAAACAGGGGCTATAACAGCCAGACTTACTGGGTCAGCTGAGCATATTCAAGCAGAACATAAACCAAAGCTGTAACCTGCCTCAGTATTGAACCTGCTCTCTATGCACCTGGTATCTGAGGTGTCTGCTAGCTTGGAAGTATCTTCACTATGTTCCTAACAGCCCATATTTAGATTTTGAAACCCAGGAAAAGGCCAGGCTTTTAAGATGCTTCCTTCTTAGTAGTGTGTCATAGTAACTGCTTTAGTTGGCTTTTCATGAGTAGACTCTGAATTAAACCCCAAATTTATCTTCAGAATGAAATGCAGTTTCTTCTAAGGGGTTCTGAGCTGATTCAAAACAACCTAGGCCAAATCTCAGAAGGAGACCTTAACTAGCAGGTCAGTGACCCACAGCTGTATGCCTACCATCTCTGGCACTGACCTAAAGCTGGTTGAAATATTCCAGTGTGGTATTCTTTCTGAATCAGGCCAGCCTCTCATGCATTACATAGTCTGAGGTTAGGACTTTGCTCCAAATTTCTGCTGTAAGAATGTCCTTAAAGGTTAGCCACTGTAACACTGTCCTTTTGTGCAATATAGTCTGTTGAGACTCCAGTGTGCCATGTCCCTAGAAGTAGAAGACTTTTAGTCAGAGTAGGTAACTGAGTTTGTCTCCGGTTGTGAGACATTGTGCTCAGCACAAGGCACCATAAGTAAATCTTTAATGAAAATTGCAAATAGTTTGCTTTACCAGTGGATATGCATTTTCTTTCTCTGAAGGATTCCCTGAAAGCTTTTGGAAAACTACCCGATTAAATGAGGAAAAAGAGGGTCTTTAGAACAATTTCAAATTAATTCAACAAACAAACCTAAGCTTGACCTCACTTCACAGCAAGTCTTATCCAGACCATTGACATTCTGAGTTCCAGTCACAGTCTTTTTCTGCTGCCATCAACTCTGTTCCAAAAGGTGGACACCTTTCTAAGAAATGGTCTCAGACTAGCCAGCTGGTAGTCTGCTAGCCTTGAAATCTGCACCTAACAGCGAATACAATTCTTCGAAACTTGTGTGCTGACTTTCTCTTCTGCTTCATTTAAGAGATTTAGCTCTAGTTCTTTGAGTGTCCCACATATTAGCATTTTCTCAGCATGCCTGCACTGTGCAAGTGAATGTTATGCAGAAATGCCTAAGATCATATGAGCCAAAGCAGCGAAGTCCCTGTGGGCTGGTGCAGTGACATATGAGATATAAATGGATCCTGAAATAGTTATATTAATACATTCTCATGTTGGTACCTCTCAGCAGTGCTTCTTTGCTTGGCACTTTGCACCACAAGGGTACAGTGGTGGTGTTTTAGGAACTAGGGTGGTCTGAGCTAGCTCTCATGTCTCTTTTGTATGGTCTATCTTTACAGTGTAGATGTGCTGTGTAGGATCTATGTATGGATTGCCTTGCATCCTAATTATACTTTAAAAGTAGCAGTAGTAAATTTAAGCCTTGACTTCTCTTAAACATCTCCCACTTGAATCCAGAACCACCCGTGTTTGTGCAGGCAAACAAATGTATGGGGGAAAATTCTCAGGGCCCTTTTAAGAATCAGGGCCATACAGTGGTTGTGGAGTTAAGGTACAATCCAGGGATCAGATTTAATAATGCTGTTGCTCTGACTGCTGGATGCATCTGAACCTATCTCATTTTTGGTTCTCAGAATACTGCAATGAAAAGTTTATCCTTGAAACGACAGATCTCTGAAATATTAAAATCCTCATATGTTGGCTGGTGTCCTCAGCTAACCCAGCCAGCTGGCAGAGAACAACTCAAGGAAAATTTTGGACCTTCTCTCTCTCTCCACTGAGGAAGGATCTATATAAGCAACTATTGGCACATATTCATGCATGAGCACATATACAAAAACCTGCTTAGAAATGCAATTTCTGTATTGGTTGATAAAAGGTCCTGGCTTTTCAGTTTTGTTTTTCTGTCTTTGTATGAATATTATGAATATATGAAATACTGGCTCTTCAGCAATGTAGTTAGGTGTTTATAAGGTTATCCTTTTGTGTGTAGCAACACCTAGCTCAAAAAGATACACCAATTTCATTTTTTAACAAATGGTGATTGAAGTGATGACTATAAATTACTTAGAAAAACAGCTAGATTTTTTTATTTTTGCAGATACAGAAGATGATCAGGAGGTCTATAATATTCAGTACTGCACTCTGCAGCTCTTACTAATTATGGAAGATAAGTATTACACTGCTTGCAGTAGTGTGATTAGCCTGTACACTTAGGACAATGTTTTGAAAGAGCTCACGTCTCATTTTCCAAAGTCGCCCCAAATGAGATTGGGCTCCTAAGTCGGTGATAACTATCTAGTGGAATATAGTGAGAAGAAACGTTTAATTGGGGGCAGAAAGAGTTGGGGGAATACAGAGCTAGGAATCCTGACCTGGAAGGGAGAGATGAATTTAGAGGGGGATTGGAAAGAATTAGGAGCTCCACACGGTGTGTGCACACAGGATGCTGCAAAGTGTGACAGGGTGTTCTAGGAGACACTGTGCCAACACAGGACAGAGGCGAAGCAAAGGTGGATCAAATTGTGGCAGTGTGGACAAAAGAAGCAAAGTATATAATTAAATCTGAGTTTAGAAAAAGATGAGAGAAAATGAAATAATTACAATTCCATGAAGGCATCAGAGCAAATTCTACTTTCCATAGTGGTATAAAGAAATGGAGTTGCATCAATATCAGAAATCGGGAGAGAGAAAAGACTTTATAAAGTCTTTACTAGATCTCACGTAAGAAATTAGGATAGGATGCCATATTTGCACTTATGGATACTGTAGGTCATTGTTACCAAAAACAAGCTAGTCCTTGGGGTATGTGCATATGTGATATATTTTTATTAAGTTTCTAATTCCTGTAGATTTTAATTTACATTGTACTTGATATTGTTTGTATTGTCTATTGATAATACAAAGGCAAAATTTCTACTTTTTCAAAGATTCTAGGAGAAAATTTTTCTCTGGGGGCATACACATTATTTCACTGTTACTCATGGTCTGTCTCCTGTGAATCTGGAGAATAGTCTCCTCCTCATGAGTTAGGACCTTTCTTTCTATAACTTTCAATATCTTTTTCTTGTCATACCTTCTGGCAAATTTAAAGGGAGCCAAATTGGATATAATAGAGACTGAGTTCTTTTTATAACCTTTTAAATAATTAAGTCCCCTCTACATCTGTACTGTCCAAGAAAGTCTAATCCTCTCTCTCAATTAATGAACCTTATCATCTCCCCATGTGGCAAGTATTCCTTCAAGAGTCTTTCGCCATAACAGTGTTGGCGACTGCCTTGTGTTCTACCCTGAATTATATTTTTGTAGGGTACAGCAGGTGAGTGTTTAATTAGTATAACTTAGGATTGGGTGGTTAGAGAGGTTTTTTTGAATTTTTCTCTTTCTTTAGAAATGATACACTGAGGAACGGGTTTTCTTGTTTGTTTATTTTAAAACCAGTAGAACAATTTCAGTTTTAATTACAGACCTTATTGCAGTGGCACATAATAGATGTGTTTAGTTGCTGACCATTGGAAGGGTTATTGGATGTCAGGGACAGAAAGTCAGTCAGCTACTTTAGTAGGAGCCGCAGGAGACAACCTTTGATATATTTGAATTATGTATTTCAAATATTGCTTTTTCACATAGGGCATTATTGCAACATGAATCTTTTTTATTAAAATAAAAAATCTAGTCTTTATAGGAAGGTAACATTTTTTAAAATTGAAAAAAGCCTACTTGAATGGGTGACAGCATTTATAGCAAGGAAGGCAGATGTGATTCAAGTATGAAAGCTGGCTGTGAAAACTGAGAGCTTTCTCCAAGGTCTTATAATAAGTGAGAGGGGCTTCTATGCAAGTCTTATAACATTAAAGCAAAATATTCAGCTGGAGAGAAATCATTTATCAGGACATGACACTTGCAATTCGGCTTCCCCCAAAGTACTGACTTCCCAGTGAAAATGATCATGTTTCATTCTTTTCCAGGGCTTGCTATAGAAATAAGCCAGCAGTGTGCTGTGCTTTTCTTCTTGATTTAAATACATAATATGCCAAGTATTTTACTACTTCATACTTATATAATTATCTATGGATCTATTTGATTTCTTTTTCTTTTTCATGAATAAGTTAAACCCATAAGTTGCATTGATGGATATGGCCTCTGCTGCTTTTCCTTATCATTTTTATTTTAGAGTATGAGTTTTTCTTTTGTGCGTGTGTTCGACTTTCATTATAGGCTTAATAGGAAGCACTCAGTTCGGTTAGATTACCATGACTCCTGGAAGATTTCCAGTGCAATGAGAGGCTGTTTTGTCCGAGGATCTCACATATTCCCTGGATTGGGTCTTGGACCATGCAAAAAACACTGCACTCTATGGCTTTGTTTCTGATAAATATGGACTGCAGAAGGCTAGCTAGTGGGATTATCTTTGCAGATGTAAGGATATAAAGATACGATAAATGATAGAGTATGCTAAGGAAAAAGGAAGATACAAGGATGAGGTAGAAAGAAGGCATCTCTTTGCTTAAAGCAGTAATTTACAAATGGAGGGAATGCACATTGAGGAGGAAGGCACCTATCTTCAAATACATTAGAGTTGGGGGGCGGGGGGAAGAAAGAATTTGAAGCCCAGAACGGAGTGCATTAGGACTAGGAAAAGGTGAATGTAACTTCCATCTTCAGAAAAGGCAAGAAGGAATATGAGCCGATCAGCCTTATGTCCATCCTGTGACATTTTACAGAGGGAATCTTTATGGAGCTGTTTCCGGGTACATGAAGAACAAGGTGAATGGGAATGCTAGCATGGATTTACCAAGGGATAGCTGTGCATGACTAACCTGACTGCTTCCTTTGATGGGGTGACTGGCCCTATGAACAAAGTGAAAACTGTGAATGTTGTATACCTACACTTTAGTAAGGCTTTTTATGTGGTTTCTTATAGTATCCTTGTAGCCAAACCGAGGAGATAAGGACTGCAAGATGGCTGAAAAACTGGCAGCACCATCAGCCTCAAGCTGTAGTGGTAGTGGTTCATAGTCTTTACTGGTGGCCTCAGCAAGTTCACAGGTAACTCCAAACTGGGGAGAGTGGTTGACATGCTGGAAGGTGAGGCTGCCCTTCAGAAGCACCTTGACAGGCAGGAGAAATGGGCCAACAGGGACCTCATGAAGTTCATCAAAGGTAAATGCAGAGTCCTGCGTTTGGGCAGGAATAACCCCCTGTGACAGCACAGGCTGGGGGCTGACTGGCTGTAAAGCGAGGCAAAGGTTGGGGAGATCTTACTGCTGTCTGTAACTACTTGTAGAGAATATGGAGCCAGACTCTTCTAAGAGATGAATGGTGAAAGTACCAGAGACAATAGTCACAAGCTGCAACAGGGGAAATTGCATTTGGGTATAAGGTAAACAAATTTTCACCTTGAGAATGGTTAACAGACCAGAACACAGACCAGAGAGACTGTGGAATCTCCATCCTTGGAGATTTCTCAAAACCCTCCTGGATGAGGCCTGAGCAAGCCAACCTGACTCTGAAACCGTCTCTGCTTTGAGCAGGAGGTTGAACTATATGTCTCCAGATTTCTCTTCAACCTAAAACTATTCTGTGAGTCTCTGATTGAGCCCTCTGAGTATAGTGCTTTAGATAACCACAAAAAAATGCCGAATTTCTGAGCTGTGCCATGCCCATCCACTGCATGCATCTCTCTGTATTCACTAGGAAAACAATATTAGAAGCAGGTAATCACTTCAACACTTATTTGCATGGTGAACAATTTATCATTATCAGTAACTGCATCATCATATATGTAAAAAGGCTTGCAAATGACTGACCATTGTTAGAGATTCATGTAGTCTAAATAGCTTCCCAGATTTTTAAAAACCTGCCTCTTCGATTAAAAAAATAATGAATCAGAACACAAAGTGCTCAAGTGCAGAAAAGTACAGTTCAAAAAATGGACATTTCTTCTTGTTTGGAAAAGTTGCCTAATCGATGGAATCATTAAGATAACATATAATCAAATAGTGGGGAGTGTTCAACAGCTTCCATGCACATGAAAGTTTTGAATAGAATGTAATTGTTCCCTGACTGTCATCTTGCCCTGAAATCAAACTGTTCCTGTAATAATGTTCTTCAAACACCTTGACTCATATTTCAGCCATGCCATTATGTGAAGCTCTTGACACATGTAAACTCTGAGCTGTTATGAGCAATCAGCAGAAGTAAAGCTTTGCTGAAACTTTTAGAGAACTCTTCAAAAAAGAAACACAAGAAGTGCATTTTATATAGATGTGTATATATATGTGCACACATGTGTGTATATATATGCATATATATACAAAACATGCATATTATGTAGATGCGTGTTTATATTTTTATGTAAACGTGAGTGTGTGTGTATATAGATAGATATTGCTTCTGTTTAGAGCTTAGAAAGGCTTCTTGAGAATGAAAGAGTAACACTTCAACCCATCAAGTCCAGCAATATCAGCTGAGGAAGCATCTCCATGAATATTTGCTCTTCGTTCTGGATCATTGCATCACTTAAGAGCCCAGTTATGGAATTTTAATGAAGAACATCTTTCTGTTGAAACCCGTGGAGCTTTGGTTCAAATACGGTCCTGTAGATAAATGCTGCTATTCCCAGCCAATGACTCTGGTACTGCCTTTGTAGATAATCTTACGATCTAACAGGATATATATTTAGTATATCATTTATGTTGAATCGTACCCTCACATTAAACTCCCCTCTGGAACCAATTCTACTGTCATTTTGCAAAATGCTGCCACTGACTCGTGTGGGACTTCTGGACCTGCATGAAAATACATGATAGGCAACAAAGGGCCTCTTAAGTTGTTTCTGCAAAGCTCTCTTTTCCGTAATGACTACAGGAGATAATAACAACACTACCCCCTTAATTCACTGTGCTGAGCAGTAGAGTCTTTTTTTTTACGGCACCTGTTTTTTTCCAACATTGAAGTCGGTAAAACTTTTAACAGTGGCTTCAGTGGATGTTCATATCTATGGAGTCCTATTGTTTCTCTAGTGTAAGCATTCTGATAGATGTGAAATAACCGAATGTTGTGGTGCAGCCAAACTTCAAAGATTAGGGATTTAGAATTGAAGGATTCCTAGACCAAGGAGTGTGCCTTTTATTGAAAAATTGTACTCTGTTACACTGTAAATTTCAGGCATAGTCATGAGTGGGGAGTACTATTATTTCAATGTGTCCATCTGGGAGTTTATCACTGGATGCAAGAGATATTTTCAAGAAAATGATTTATGCAGGCAACAAGTAGGGCTCTGACGGGAAACAATTTTAAAAAGGGAATTATCATGCTTGTGGTTATGTCTGCCTTTTGCAAAGTAATTATCAAAATTTTTAGGAAACATTTTCAGATATGGAAATGGAGTTGGATATTGGACAATATCATTTGGTACTGGATGGTGCTCCTTTGCCTCTGAAAATTACATCTCCTTGAGGTTTTAGCTTTGTTATGCCTTTTCTTTATTATGAACTTCTGATCTAGGAAACATTAATAGGGTATTGAGAGTGTTGTAGGTGCTTCAGTATTTAGATTCTGAAGTGTATCCATTCCAGTGTTCGATGTGAAAATTCTGAAGGACAGAGAGTGCTCTTGTTATGTAAAGGAAAATATGGTTTTTGGCAATGATGATTATATTCTTATGGAAAAACACCACAAGATGTAACATCTAAAATTTTATTAAATGCTAAAGTAGTTTTAAAATGCCCCAGTAAAGTTGTTTGTAGTTTTCTGCAATTAAAAGCTATTACTCTCTGGTTTTAACTTGCTTGTGGAGTAAATTCTTTGGAAACTTATTCGTTTTTGCTATTAAATTTATCTAGACTCCTCCATAACAGGAATGAAAAAAGACCCCAAGGGGCCTGAACTTACCCTTGGCTGCTATTTTTACCCTATTGGAGACTTTATGTGAGTGAGGTACAGTGTTGTGTACTGAGAATGAAATCTGTCAAACACTTTGGAAAAACGTGGCTAATTTAGCAATGTTAGATAAAACAACTCCTTTTGCTTTCTCCTCTGAGGGTAATAGCCTATATTTTCAGCACAATTGGCCTTTGGCAACTGTTGGTAGCTTGGGATGGTATTTTTGGAAGAGAAAGGAAATAAAAAAGGATTAAACCACAGGGAATTATAGAGGAGACAGAATGTTGAAGAACAGCAGTGCTAAAGCAGAAATAGCTTTACAGCACGTTCCTGGACTATTGATTTTTATTTGTCATAATCTCCCTATATGAGATCAAAATAGGTCAGTCAGACACAAAAAATGGATGCTTTGTCATACATTCATGCACATAGATAATACAGCTATTGAAAAGTATGGATTTATACACAAGCACTCAAAGTACATCTACAAATACACTGTAAGAATATACTCTAGTCTTTAAATGAATGGGCGTGATGAAGTTTTGCCTCCCACTTCTGTCTTCATATTTGCTGTCTGAACACACTTTAAAAGAGAATTTCTTATTCATCTGATTCTTTGCTTACACGGGAAGCTCATGTGCACTTATCCATTCAGGGAGCTGAAACTTTTGACTGGTCACCACAAACTGCCGCATCCCAAAAAGTTAATGCATGTAGACTACTCTTTCCAGTCAGGCAATAGACTTTTTAAAATTGTTTTAAACTATGTTTAATACTTTGAATAATGGATACACTTAGAGAAATATCTGTCTGCTTGTAGATTTTCTGGAAGCTGGAAAACGCTATGTTTCTATTTGTCCAAGAAATTATTTATTGTGTTCTCCTCAACTTACTGGTTAAACAATAATAAGAAGTGACTGCTTACTTTATTAATAGATTCAACAGTCTGTACTAGGGAATTCACACAGTATGTTGTCTTCAGTGAGGGAGAGAGCAGACTGAATACACTTAGGTCAAATTTTAAAATTATTGGTAGAAAGTCAGTTTGACAAAGTTAATTTCTTACTTGCCATGAGATTCTGCATTGAAAAATAACAGCTTGTGTACTTGCAGCCATGTTTTAATCCTGTTTTGAAGTTTTCCACAGACATCTTAAAAACTTCTGCTATCCTTGTACATTAAACAGCAGACTTGACATGATAGTTATATCTGTACTTGTTTTCCTTTTGCTGGAAGGTTTCAACTGAATAATCATGAAATAGAGAATTTGAACATTGACTTGGCTACAAAATGGACAAAGACTTACCCGGAGATTTCCTCCATTTTGTGGAAACTGAGGATTCAAGTCCTCCCTTCCTCTTCAAAGAACTATTAGTTTTGTGATAATTTTATTTATACTCCCAGAAAACTGATGAAAGGCTTTAGTGGGATGTGTTAAAGGCATGGTTCATTAAAAATAAATTTTAAGTGAAGTCATGTTAATGATCTACTGCTAAGCCTCTTGTTGTTTAAGGAGAATCATATCAGTTGGGTCGACCGATTCCACTGATATGCAATTCTGATGAACTCCATGGACGCCATTCTGTCAGTGCATGAGTGAATGTGGGTGCACTTCTGTTTCTTTGTCCAGAATTTGTGCTTAAAGCAGCATCCAGTATAATTGCCCTGGATAATAGGCAGGTGTAGTGTGAAACTAATTTAGCTGTTTTTACCAATTGCTGTTTTATTGTCAGGCTTCAGTGTTGCAAATTGAGATGCTTTGTAGACCCCAACTTAAGTACGTCGCAGGGGAATGATATGAATCTTGTGTTGGTCATTTCCTAGTTGCATTTTACAGGCTAGGTAGATCTTAAGGTTATTTTTTACTTGCCTTAATTGGTACCATCATCTTAAATTCATAGTGATATTAACTGTGACATTGGTCCAAATGTTGTTTACAGTAGTGTGCCTAGCCAAAAGTAAATCTGTCTCTCTGTAAATCATGATTATTTCTCCCCCAGAAGGCAGGATTTTTACTGTATATTTTTCCTTAACAAATATAAACACCAATCATAAAGCAGAAGTCAAAGATTTATGGAATTTAAATTTATTTTTATTTTACTTTATTTTATTTTTTTCCATTCATCTTCAAAGTTCATCACAGTGCAGGTTTAGTGGAGAACCTCAACATAAACTGGAGGTAGCGGAAATAGATGGTCAAATAAGCAGAAAAGAATATTAGTCTTTTCATTCTTGTACAGTATGCATCTAGGATGCCTTGAATTCTTGGCTCAGCTATGGACTTCTGGCATAATTCAGTTTTATATATGTTTACTGATCTTCAAAAATATAGATAATCTGATTTAATAAGATTAAATCCTATTAATATTTGAACAGCATTTTAATAAAGAATTAAATTCTGCTCTCAGTTATATCAACACGGATCCAAAATAACCCTACTGACTTCTGACAATATTTGTTCAATAAATTACTAGTGCTAAGAACTAAAGGTACTTTTTGGTGCAGTACTTCTGAGCTCTTAAAATACTTTCTTGTAAGACTAGTTTATTTTGTTTCTATCTCACTAATTAGTTATTAGCTGCACTTCAGTTTGCACCAAAATGTTTATAAACAGTGATTAGATGAAACATTCAACCAGAAAAGGTCTTTATGGTTCCATACCCAGAGTCTGCGGCTGAATCTGGTAATTAGCTGAAAAATGACAGTTCAGCAAGATATCTACTGAGATATCTTTCCTGCTTCTCTGCAGAAGACAGGTATAGGACTTGACTTACAAATGAATATGGCCTGATGCCAGATAAACTTGGATCTTTCAGAGATTAATTTCATGTAAGCATTTAGCCCTTTAGGCTTCTTGAAGTGTAGTAAGGATCTCCCAAAGAAAAGATATCTCCCAGCTTGGGTTTTGTGGGGGTTTTTTGGCTTTTTTTTTTCCCTCCCCTTTTTCATTATTAGTAGCAAGGCATCCTGCCTCATTAGTCAATAGCACCTGAGTGTCTCCAAGCATTTAGGCTGTCCCTGGAGTTCCACTGACTAATTTCTCATCTTCTTGATTTACTAGTAAGTCTCAGGCCTCTTTCCTTAAGGTTACGCATTCTTCAAGGTTCGGTTATAGATCTAATAAGAGTTGAAAAACAACAGGAGATACCTACAGGCGAATGGCTTTGTAGAGATGAGCCCATTTTCCAAGTATGAATTATAGAAACGTAACGGAATATGGCCCTGCATGGAACATCAGGTAGCCCAGTGCTGGCAGCTTTGAAAAATGCTGGCTTTCTGCACGTTCATTGTTGGTCATCCTCTACGTCCAAAGAAGTTAAGAATGTTAATGGCTCACTTTGGAGTCAATATGGTATGCTTTAGTGAATCTCTGCCTTAGCCTACAATTTAGGAGAGGTACGCCTTTATCAGCGTATTGTGCATTCATGGGTTAGTCTGTAGTATCCACATGATTGGTCTTGTCTTCATTGTGTATCAGAGGCATTTTCTCAATGTGAATATTGAATGTGTAATAACAATTAAGGGTTTCATAGCTTAGGTAAACTGAGAGAAGTGAACTGAATTCTTGTATCTTTCTCCATTGTCGGTATCATGAGTGACTGACATCTTTTAAAGTTGGACAGGACCATCATGGCTTAAACCAGACTACTCAGGTTAGTTATTATGGAGGCAGAATTATTGTCTCCATTAAGAAATAATGATGTTAAGGTATCATTAGTGCAAAGCTGGTTTCCAGTAAGAAGTCCTAGAGGTGAGGTGATAATTACATATATCCTTCACCAAAGTCTGCTGAAAAAGTCACCTGCTATGGCCAACTATTAAAATAAATTCAAAATAATGATAGAAAATATGAGCTGTAAAATTCTTCTGATGTGCGCTATCTTTAAGTCAATTATTTGTTGGGTGGAAACACACTGATCTCTGAGCTGGTTTCTGTGCTGCTACCTCAGCCTTGTTTTAAAACTGGATGATGCCTTAGTAAAGCTTCTCTTGATTAACAGAAATAAATTGCATTCTTAAAATAGCCAATAAGGTGTTTTTCACCACTTATTAGAGACCATCCTAGTAGTTAACCTCCCAGGGCTTTGCCTGAGGCTGAAGTGGTTTCTAACAATCCATCATTAGCTTCTGTGACAACCATGGGGAGGCTGTGATTGTCAGAATTAGTCATGACATACTGTAGGCTTCCTACTGTCATTCGAAAAAATGCTGTTACACCAGATTTTGCACCCTTGCTAAGTGATTGTGCATGACAATGAACTTGGATCTAGTTTACTTTACATAAGCTTGAAGGCAATTTTACGCTGCATTTGTTCAAGCCCCTCCTTAACATCTTAAATGTCTACTAGTGGAATCACCCAATCTTTGGTATTGATGTCACATTATCTTGCACACATCACAAGAGCTCCCATTTTTGCCTGCAGCATTGTGTAAATCACTAGAGGGGAGACAGAATTTGCAAACAAACCCAGTGAACTGGAAACAATCGTAAGTTATAGGGTGAATTGTTGATCTCCTATTGAGATGAAAATATAGATAGGCAGCTTTAACTTCACAGGTTTCAAACCTGTTTTAAGCACGTGCTGTTAATAACACAGTTCATATAAAGTGCTCCAGCTGATATTAACTTGTGCATTGACTGTGTTATATGTTGTAACTGGGATAGAGGGTTAGCATCACATGTCTGAGTACTCCCTCTCTTTTCTAGAACTTGTAAGAAAAATCCAGTGCCATCCTTCCAACACCTGCCTCCAAACCCCCAAAACAAACACAATACATCTGGTAATCTAGATTTTTATATTGCCAATAGATACTTATGTCTTCAAAGAGGTTGATCATATCATGTCATTTCAAACAAGGCAGATTTGATGTCAGTCATTTGAATGAGAATCTTGCCTGAGAAAACGTCATTCAAATTGGATAATGAGTTCATCACTATATTTATACTGTGATTTACTGTATTTTACTATTACGTTGTATAGGAAGGAAACCTATACTTTTCCTAGACTGATTTCATTATGGAGTAAGCAGAGTGTTCACCCACACTTGGAGGAAAAATTTTAAAACTTTCTGTGAATAAATGTTGATATTTCAGCTTTTTGTTTCAATTCAGAATTTCCTTCAGGACAGAAACCTTACTACTTTTGCTTTTATATTTGGTCATGATTGATGGAAAATGATGCCTTCTAACTCTGCTAAGCTGCAAAACTGTTTTTATTAATTTGTTTTGGCCAGTCATGTATGCTGAATGGAAAATACCTGAATGACAAAGGAGCTCTTGTATGATGAACTGAAGGACAAAGCATGCCTTTGAGGAAAACAAGTAATACTTCAAGGATAAGCTGAAATACAACTTCAAGTGATGTGCAACTGATGTCAATTAACTAGGAATTATAGACAGTAAACAGGTCATGCTGGTACATAGCAGCATGAATCAGAATGGCTCTGTCTGGGAAGATATGGAGCTAATGCATGTGTGAAGAGATGGCCTTAAAGGCAGCCAAAAGTTCAAGTCACCACTTATTCACATATGTAACAAGTGATGAAAAGACTACTGCTAATGCATTGGCATTTTTAGACATAGTTTTAACTACATTGCATGATGATGCCAGTTGAGAATCACCTTAAATTTCAAAAAGCAACACAACAGTAGCATAAGGAATCAGAGAAAATAGGATGGAAAGGAACACTGAGGATCAAGGTGAATTAAAATCATTCCTGACAGATGTTTATCTAATCATTTCTACAAACAAAACCTCTCCAGCTAGAGATGCTGTGAAGTCATAGCCAATCTCTGCAATATTTAACTGTCCTTATTGCTAGAAAGTTTTTTTTAAAATAACAAACTTGTATCCCATTTGCTGCAATTTAAGTTCTTCACTTTTTGTCCTATCTGCAATTAGGACAAGGAGATCAATTTATTCTCTCACTTCTTTCAGCTCTGCTTATTATATTATGCCTCTCTCCAGTCTTCTCCTGTCTAGATTAAGTAACTACTCTTCCTTCTCTCTTTCCATATAGATCATATTTTGCAGACTTCTGACTCTTCTCATTGATCTCTTTTGGACTTTCTCCACCTGGAATATGTAATACTCAGCGAAGATCTTAACAGCTTCACAATAAGCAAGATGATTACTGTGCATGACTTGCCAGCAATACTCTTGTTTATGCATCTCAAGATAATGTTTGGCTTTTTCTCAACAGCACAACATTTTTGCCTTATGTTATCTTGTAATCCATAATCACTGACATCACTCTATCCCTTTTGCAAAACTGTTACTTAACCGCTTTTCCTGTCTTATATTTGTAATGTTTGATTATTTCTATAAACAGTTTTCCTGGTTGATTAGTATTTTATATTTTTAAAGAGCTTCTCCAGCTTGTCCATATTTTGGAAAACCATGTTTCAAACATGCTTAAAGCTCCTCCACGCTGCTGTTATTTATGTGTTTAATAAACATACTTCTTATTGCATCATGCAAATTAACGGTAATCTTTGGTAGTACTGGGCCAAGACTCTTGTGGAATTCATCTTGCTATACTTTCTAATTTAATGGTGAGCCATTGATAAGTATTTAGGGCATATTTTTCTGTCATGTATACATCCATCTTATCACAGTTTCATTTAACCCATATTTTTTAGCCACATAATATGAAAATATCATGTAAGAAAGTGTCATTTGGCCTACAAATGGCCAAATGATGTTTGCTGCTTCTCTCTATCTTGCTTTATATTCATATGTATATTTTTATCTACATATATATACAATAAGATGGCCTTATTTGTTCATACATAAATAGCATAAAAGAAAGAGGGTAGTATTCCAATTCTGCTCAAAGGAAAATTTTGGAATTGCTTAGCTGATTGTAAAGCAGTTCTGATAGTGTATTAGAAATGTTGTTTTATGTTTCCAAAAAGAAAGGAAGGTAGTTGAAATTCACATTGTCATGCTACATGAAGCAGGGCAGCAATCTGATAAATACAGTTTTAGTAGCATTATTTTCATAAGAGATTTCTTTCTGTTTAGTTTTCTGTATGTATTTGGAACTCCTGATTGAATGAAAGAATACTTAGAACCATTTAAAAATGTTAGAGGTTAGATCTAGAAACTATCCATTCCAATAAATGCAGCTGAAGATATATCATCTGCATAGGAAAAAAAAAAGTTTAAGGTTGGAAAACTTCTAGCAAAATATGAAGTAAAATCACTGGTTGTGCAGAGGGGGAGAGAGAGAGAGAGACAGTGGCTGGGAAAGATCTGGTATGAAACGGATTACAGACTTTTTGTACCTTTTTTGTACCTTAACCTGTATGGCTCACACCCTCTGCGTGATGCCCATGTGGTGGTGTGGGCTGCAAGCAGCGCTGGACAAAGATTGCACATGTACAGCTGCTCGGGAATGGCCCCAGGGAGGGGGCATAAAGCCACGTTTGCTGTCTGCTCACGGCAGTTAACCTGCTTGGGGATTGGTTCTTGGCTCACCTGGGAATACTCCAAGGGAAATCCCCTCACACAGCTGTAAGCTTACTGCAAATCTATTTATGTCCTATATGTCTGCATCCTAAATATCTCATCTTGGTATAGGAGCCTGTATCTAGCCCTTCTGTATTTGCAATGATATGTCACCACAGCTGAGCGGGGAGGACATCCCGAGCCTTCTTGGAAGGCCCAAGGGCGCTTGTAAGCTCCAAAGGCATTAAGAACACAAAGTCCCTGCTTCAAGGAGTACATTGATAAGTGTTGGAAAGGTGGAGATGCAGTCACAAAAGTAGGCCTTCTGCAAGCATTTTCATAGGGATCTCAATGAGGGTAAGGTCTTTGCAGCCCTCTGTTCCTTACCTGAATTTCTGTTCTAGATGTGCTGCGGTTTCTATAGCTGTCTGTTGAATAAACATACAAAGTAGAGGAGAAAGTATGAGAAGGAAAAATAGAGTGGAAAAGTCCATAAAATCTATACTATTTTTGTGAAAATTATGTGATGTTATTTGCAACAGATAAATATAGCTATGAAATCCTTTTGTCCTATCCATTTTCATTGAAAAAGTACTTAACCAGACCCCACGTATTTATGAATTTTTCTAATCTAGTACTTTTGGAGTCACAAATAGCTACAGTGTGCTTTCAAATAGTACAAACTTTGCTAGCAAAGAGAGTAGCATGAGCTAAGACCCCTGCTATGTACCACTAGTACTCTGTAGGTAATGTAAATACTGAGCTATTACCAGCTGCGTAATCAAACTGTATATAAGACACACAGTTTAAACAGCCAAATTTCCCTCTCTGCTATGGATAGGAATGTAACTTGGTAGAAGTAACTTGGCTGTTCCAAGTGATAGGTAAAGATGGAGGAGGAGGGTTTCTCGAGGGTGCATAGAGAAGGGAAGGGATACAAAACTGCTGCTATTTCTCTCCATTTACACACACTTTCTGAAGAGGAGGTTATCCATTGTAATTATTGTACATTTAGGGGATATGCTGGCTTTTTTACTTTCCTTAGTCATGCAAGCATGTCTCACAGATGTTCTAGTCAGGTGGACTCTTTGCTTGCTCTAGGTTTGATGTGTAACAGATGGCAGAGAAATTCAGCATGGAACTTCAAGCTGCCTGATGTCATCTGGGAGCAACTGAAGTTGCTGGATAGGATCATAGTTCTGAAATTGGCAATAGGTGCTGGAACTGTTAGTGTAGGGTTAAACCCTAGTGGTTAAACCCTAGTATTGAGAGAAGGCAAGTGATTATGTTGGCATGTGGCTGTTGGGAACCCACTTCAACTTGTGCTATTTCTGACTGGCAAAGTCTCTGATGTGAGTATACCTTCTCTTTATTATTTTTTATAATTTAACAGGTATTATTTCATTCCATGCTAGAGCAAAAACAAATTTTGAGACCTCAGCACTTCTTTCAAAATAGAATTGAGCTAGAATTTTGGACTGCACTATTTGCTATGAAGTTGTAGATGGATTTATATTTGGCAGGAACTAACCCCTACATGATGATGTTTAAAAGAAAGCTTTTTTTTCCCCTGGATCCAAGTCTATATTCCCCAGACTCATCCACAAGGGGGACATAGTTCTAAAGAAATATATAGCTCATGGTTATTTTTGAATATTCACATTTCTAACTCTCCTTCTTAATTTAAGCAATTCTCTTGGACTGTCTTGGGACAACCTCAAAATTGCTCAGGTTCCCAGTAAGGTTGTCAGTGCCAGAAAGAGAGAACAATGCAACCTTTTTTTCTTTTTGGGAACTTTCTTTTTTTTGTTTGCAGATGAAGACCTGACTTCTGGGGGAAAAAATTCTTTGCTTGCCTGATTGTCATCATTAACTTCAGATTATTCATGTATATACACATGCTGAAGAGATCATTGTGTGTGTGTGTGTGTTTTAAAAAAGAACATTAGTCTTCCTGAGAATGTCTTGAAGTTTTCCCATTTGCTTCTGACATAGCTGAAGTTACCTGATAATTAATCCAGAGGCTGTGATAGTAAGCATTCCCCCCCCGCCATGCCTCTCTGTCTTCTTTCTTAGCAATTAATACTTTGTGAAACAATGATTTGAAATAGAGCAAAACAGTATATGGATTTATTTAACAACCTGGCTTGACTTCAATACTCTAGAAATGCTGTCATAGTGTATAGTTTTCACTCTGCATTGTGACTATGTTCTAGGACTCCTTTAAAAAATGAGACGTGTAGCTGCTAATACACTGTGCCTGAAATACACTATGAGATACACTATGTATGCAACAATTCCTTCTAATCTTCTGGTATCAAAAATCAATCCTATATGCAAACAAACTCTTCTGATAGGGAGGGAAGACAAGCTCAGAATAATATACCGTATTACTACCAGCTGTGAGTGTGAGTGGGAACCTTCTCTAGCCATTATTTGGCTAAACTTGAACTTCGGAAAGGCAATTTTATCTTTGAGCAGAATTACCTTGAATGATGACTACATAAACAAAACACTCTTTTTCTGTGGATCATCTGTATAGCCACCAGCACACTTTGCCTCTTTTTGTATGATTTTAATGCCAAATAGCTCTGTATGCTTGGAGTTTAAAGTGTAACTCTTTTTATCCAGTATCCATTATTAGAAACCGAAGAGCAAGATATCCTCTCTCTTTTCACCTAGCTATAAATTCTATATTGATGGATATTATTTTCCAGAATAAATTGCTCCAAGTTTACCTAAAATACTTCCCAAGCCCACTCAGATGACTCAGACATCATGTCACCCACTGGGGACCACATGAAGTTGTCATAAATAATGTACTTCACATTCATGTTTATTTCTCAGCATATTATTTGAAATTGTTCTTGTGAATGAATGACTTTTTTTTTTTGTATTTTAAGTCTGCTTTTTCATATAAGTTATTTTTATACTGGAATGTCCCAAATGTCTAAACACAGACTTCTCCATCATCCTCCATGAGGAAACAATGGTGTTTAGAGATTTCTAGCAATGCGACATTTCACAAGATCAGCTAGCCTAACTCTTACATTCAGGAAGTGCCCTAGGGTGTTCAGGATCAACATGACCCAGGGCAGAGGTTTAACCTATTCCCAAAATCCTTGTGGGTAAAAAGCCATACAGCCCTAAGTATCATTTGTAATCCTTCGTAATCCTCACGTTAAAAAAAAAAAAAAAAAAAAAAAAAAAAAAGCTTTTTGTACTAGCTAACTTAAATCTTATCTGCTTGAAACTTAGCTAATCTTTTCTTGTCCTATCTCCCTAGTAGACGTTGGAATGACTGGTCACCTTACTCTTCAGAGCAACCCTTTGCAAGCTGTTGTTGTGTCTTTTCTGTGATCCTCTTTAGTCTCCTTTTCTTCCCTCACAGATATTATTTTTCATGCAGTTCCCTTCTGCTCTCACATTTGGCTTCATCCTTCTGAAAGCTGAGTACAGCATTACAGTTGAAATCTCAATAGCACTGATCAGAATAAATAACTACCATCCTTGTCTTGCATAGGTTGTTTGTTAATATATCTCAAAGTGATATCTGCCTCTGTGTAGCGTCCTAGAAATGTGTTAATGGTCTGTGATCCTCTAACACTCCAAATCCTTTCAGAACAGTTGCCTACCTAGTTTTGCCTGCTTTGCGCTTGACTTAGTGTTGCTAAATGCTGTACTTTGCTTTGTCTCTACTGATCTTTTTCCTTGCTGACATCGAACCATTTTTTCTTTCCTTCAAAGTAATTACAACCCATTCAAGCTTGGCGTCATTCGTATGTTTTATGTGTAGTCTACACTCCATGACCTAAGTTATTGATGAAAATTATTAATAGAACTGTGCTTCTGCAGGGCCTCACCTGGAATGCTCTTTCAGTTTGACACAGAACTGTTGACAGTAACCTGAGTGTTTTAATTTTGGTCCTTTATGACTGACAGTTAGTGCTCTGCAGTACAAACCATTTTGAGCTGGCAGCTTCAAATCTTCAGCTCATGTCATTGGTGACACCTGGTGCAATCTGTAAAGAAATAGTTGTGTATTAAGGTACATTTTTTCACCAAACAGAATGACTCGATCAAAATTTTCATCACTGATGATTTATTTGTTTTGAAAAGGTGTCTTTGGCAATCTGAAGACAATGAGCCTGCATAGAGATTGCTGGCTGTATGTCTGTGGAAAGTGGAGATTTGGTGTATCCAAATGTTTGTCCTATCCCTTGTTCTAAAAAGATTTTTACCGTGTCTGTTTTCCCAACTTGATGAATAGAGGAAATTATGATATTAACAACATAGGAAGAGCTATGCCAGGTCAGACCACTAGTCCTCTAGCCTAGTATCCTCTGTCCAAGAGTGGTCCACAGCTAGTGCCTAGGAAAAAGCATAAGAATGAAGCAAATATCGAGCAATGGTAATTCTTCTTCACTTCTCTCCCCCAACTAGTCTCCCAGCTTCCTGTGTTTTATGGTCTAAAGGGCTTTCTTAAGCAGATGTTGTATCTTTGCATAAAAAACTACACCTGTTTTTGTGCAGCTGATTTGATAGATCTAAATGCACAGTCTTACTTTTATCTGGATTAATCCTTGCTCATTTTGTTCGGTGTGCCAATCTTTGCTAGACTGCTCAGAACAAAAGATAGGATGCAGAAGTCTACATTGTTTCCAAAGTAGACAGTGTCAAAAATCTTCATTCCCTGTGAATCTTCACTCTGCATACTACGTACTGCAGTCTTAAACTTTGCCTATTGATCTGGCCTAGTTTGTTTAATCTGAGCGTGGGGACAGTGATGTGGATGAGGAGAGTATGAAATATTTCCCCCATATATGGCAGCTGCGCTAGTAATTACACTCCCTTTCTTCAAAATGTATCTGAATACTGTCACTGTAAATCCAGATTCATTGTCAAATGATTTCCTTGTTATCCGTTGCTGCTTTCCTCCCACCTCCCTGCCTTCTTTTAGCAACAGCCGTAAGGGAAGTTTTTTTACTGGATTAGTTTCAGACACTCCTTCGAATCTGTTTTTCCGTAGTTCTAGACATTCTTGAATAAAACATTTCATGTATTTTTGGTTGAACCTAGCATGCAAGCTTGGACTATCTGTGAAGAACTTTTTTCTGGGGAATTAGCAGCGAGACAGAGTGGCAAAGGCTGGTCACTAGCTGGTTCCACCATTATAACCCCACTGGCAGAATCCTCCTTGCACAGCTACCACCCAGGCAGAGGGAAGCAGGCTGTCTTCTAGCACAGCTACATACCATCTCTGACTAACACAGCCTAAGCTAAATCCTAACATTTTGCAGGTATTGCTTTGTTGGTGGGAATGTGTTTTTTTTCTTTTTTGTTTTTCCCCTGTGGGCTCGTAGCTCATAAACCTATCCCAACAAAAGTTCATAATAAGGACCTGGTGTAAAACTCCCCATGTTGACCACAAAATTACTTTCAGGTTATTGTATCTAATCACATTTTTCCTTGTTAGTTTTCTGCTGGATTAGCCAGTTGAACAGGCCCACTGAGGGGTCAGAGAAGTGGCAGAGCCAGATCAAAAGGAAGGGAAGCAAAGCAAAGTGTGTGGCAGGAGAAAGGGAGGGAGCTGCCTGGCTGTGGTAGCAAAATATTAAACTGGCTGAGCAATCTTGTCAGATTGCACCCTAAAATATCATGTTCATCTATATGTTGGTTTTTGCAGTCACTGGAAATCATGATCTTACAAGGAGCATTAAGTCACAGTGAACTTTAAGCCAATTTACTTCAGAATGAGAGCATTCCCATAGGTATGTAATATGCTTTAACTTATGCACATTAATTTCATGCCTTTCAGCTCATAAATTCCCTGTGCTCCCCCATGTAGATGTGTCCCAACTATTTTTTTTTTATTATTATTATTTTGGATTAAAAAATAAAGGAGAAACTGCAAAACACAAATGCAGCAAGCAAAATGCTTGAAAAGTTTGTGACACTTGCAAAATCTTATCTTTCACAATGTTCAACCACTGAATCTAAACTGAGCTTTTAACACGGAAGTGGCAGACCTTTGCCATCACACTTTCACTAAACAAATGTAGATTTCTGCTCAGCACAGATGTGAATTACAATATCTACTTAGGTTATTTTGACGTGATGCCATGCATCCACTTTAACAATAGCATTCCCAAGCAAGTTAATCTCCAGATAGCATGACAACAGCACTCAAAAGCCAGCGTTCACCAGAGGTGTGGCTTATGCTCTTACTCTACTTCTTTGCAGTGTATCCAAGTAGAAGAAGGTGGGGGTGGTGGCAGCGGGTACTGAACCGTGGTGACAGATTTGACAGGTGCAGAATCAAGAAGCTTAAGCTTCGAGACACAGCTCTGCAGCCCGGCCATCTGGGAGGCAGCTCCTTTTCCTTGGCTTTGCTGGTGGGTGTTGCCACTCCGACTGGTAGGGCATAGTCTGCTGGCTGCTAGAGCGTGCAGGCTCTTCATCTGCTATTAGGTTGTGAATGTCTGCTTGCTACCATATGGCTGCCTTAAAAAGAGGGAAAGAGGAGAATAAGCTTTAAAGCAATTGTAAGAATCAATGCTATTGCATGGTGACAGGGTTGCTGGCTCACCTTCCTCTTCCCCTAAGTCATTACAGTTATGGGTTTAAACAGATACACCTGCATCCATCCATTCAGCTCCTATCATTTCCCTGCAAAGTGGTGAATCAGAGGTACTTCTCTGCCTGGCACTCTGAAATATGCTAACATTCAGGGTGCTCGAATAGAGGCCCACTTGTGTTTTTTCCCCTCTGCTATTTTGAACATGAAACCAAGGATAGAATTGAGTGAGGTGGGATTCACTTTGATGGAGATGTTTTGGGAAAGTTGCTAAGCTTTCTGGATTGATCTGGTGAGGAGAGGGGGGGCTCTTCTGTCCTCTGCAAGTGGTTAATACCATCACACCACAACAGAAGAGAATCACGTAGCAGCAGCATCAACAACAGAAAGTGGATATTTTTGCAATATAATAATTGTCTGTATGGCTGAAGAAGAACAAATGCTTTCCTGGCTCCCCATGGAACTAATAAAGAAAGGCAGGTTGAGGAGCCTGGGATAATTATTTAGCCGTCTTAAATATTTATGAGCTACAGAATGTGCTACATGCAATTTAAGAGGGACTTGACAATTGCAGCATACATCATCTTGTTTCACATAAGCTAAAAATACTTAATCTTTCTCCTTTAAAATAAAAGCATTAATCCTAAATATGTCTTTAGCTAAGAGAGAAGCTGTAAAGTGCAAGAGGAAGGAAAAGGAGTCTTTTCCCATTCTAAAGGTACAGGTTGGGGAAAACACTGCAAGAATAAAAGATTTGTAGACAGGATTTTATCTGGGTTTTCTGGGGATGGTGGTGGGATGTTGTTTCTTCATACTAAACAACTCAGTCTTGGTTTCACCAAGATCTGGGGAATTGTGCTCTGTTTAGGAGGCTGGAAAAAAGCCAGATTTTCAAACTTTTTTTGGTACCTGTGAAATCATGGCTGCAAATCCAAAAGACCAGTTATGGGTGGGCAAAGCTCTCCTTATGCCATTTCTTTACTGCACCCTGCAGCCACAAAATCAGAACGTGAAGTCTCCTCTCAATTTCTTCAGCTTTTACCTGAGATTGTCCGCTCCACGTGTGACTTGTTGATGGCTAGTCACTCCTGGATATTTCTGGAACGTTTCAAGAGAATTTCATAGTGAGGGACTGATTCAGCTGGGCATTGAATTCAGAAAAAGTTGAACCTATGATTCCCAGAGTATGTTGGTATAGTTTAGGCACAAAATTGAAGGAAATGCTTGAACATACTTCCTGAATTTGGGCTGGCATCATTTCTGCCTGCATCTGCATCTCCCCATTAAAAATAAAGCCTCAAATACATGGTTTTATACTATGTAGAAAGTAAAAAAAAAAACAAAAAAACCCCCAAAACCTGCTTGTGTGTTCATTGCATTTTGGCTGAAGGCAACTCTGTTGTGGAAGAGTCAGCTATAATGTGTTCCTTTATGATTTCTTCACAAGTTGCACAGTAGATAAGTTTACAAGCATGGATGAATTTAGGTTTATGAATTTTTTCCTCCAAATTCTTGCACAATTAGCATATTTGAAAATGTTTCACTAATACGTTTGGCAGCCTGCTTAATTTTTCACTCTTAATCCTGGGAGTCCCCTTTATCCATTATGATAGCTCAAGAGTGGCCAGGATTAGGACTACCAGGTGTGTGGATTTTCTCAGACATATCTTACTTTTCTGCCAGGAAATTTTGTCCAGGAGGAATTTGAATGCTTTGGCCATTGGGATAGGATATATCTCCATACATGCACACAAAGTAAATCTACTGGTTTTATGATGCATGGGATTTGGTGTGCACATGCAGATTAAATGTGCAGGGCATGTCCGGGTAGCCAAACACTTCCAGACCATCTGGGCTGAACAGACATGCATTTGCCATGTCTCAGGAAGGGTGCAAGCCATGCATGCAGCATAGTCATTGAGGAGCTAACCGCTCCTGGAACTCCCGCACTCACTGCACACAGAGAGGCAACACGTGCTTGTCTTTATGGTCAGAAATCCATGGTCATGTTCTCAAGACTGTCGGCTATGACTTGTATGTATTGAACAATCAGCATAGGAAATGATCAAGGAAAAAAAAACGTTCTCCTCTCTAGCATCTAAAATACATGGTATCCTTTGTGCAGTGTGCAACAGTAAAAACTTAGGGAATTTAAATTATTGGAATGAATTGTAGACAGCAACCTGTAATGGGAAAGACATTGATTTTGATCCAGTGTAAATTGCATAGGTGGGATGAACAAACTGTGGAATGAACAGCTCAGAGTAGAGAGCCTGGTAGGTTGCTCATGTTGCAGCTCACTTTTCATCGCTGCAAGGTGGAGAGTTTCAAGCAGGACCCTTGCTTTGGCTTATGCATGCTGCATGCCCATTAGCTTGATGGTGTATACCGTCCTCCTCCTGACTCAGTGGCAGCAGCAATAGCAGAACTGGGAACTTGCTGCAAGAAAAAGATAAAGAAAAAAAGATGAGGGAAAGGAAAACATGCTTTCCAATTAGATAATGGCAAATATCATACTTGTACTTGTGGAAGGTCAGAAAGGTAACAACTGAAGGAGTCAAATAATAGACAAATTGATGATGGTAACTAAGAAAATATAAAAAGGACCCAATCTCTCTCTTACTGATAAAACCGTCTGAGGTGCAGTAGATCAATTTAGCCATGGCTGTTGTTAGGAAATTGCTCTTGTTTGATGTTCCACAAGCAGATCATGCAGTTTCCTAGGAAACATCTTTTTCCACTTAAAATCTAATTTTCTTACATTGCTCAAACTGATGAGTCACCCTGCCTGACTTTTCCTTACTTCCCTTTACCTATTAAAATATACCCACCAGGTGGAAATCCAGGGATTTATTGGTCCATATCACCTGGCTGTTCAATTAACTTCTGGTTCCTCCCTGTCATCAGATGGCCTACTTGATTTGACAAGACTTAATACAAGAATTAATAGGGTAGAAAATGACTGAAATTTGAAAGGAATGAGTGTCTTCAGAGCTTACTAAACTGGAAAGAATTCATACACAGAATATTTTTTCCTTTATGTCCTACAATGAAATGTTAGATATATTTCATTGAATAACTTTGCAACATATTTCCCAGCATATTATTATTATTGTATTGTTAATTATTTGCTTATTCAGTTGATTTACAGATGATTTTAGAGTTAGCAGTAACAGTTACAACCAATTGCTGTGAGAACATAGATTGATTTTGTTGCATATTGAAAATCACAATCAAAATTTCAAAGCCTCAGTTCATGGATGTGACACTGTATTTTAGGTTCATATAAAGAATGGCACTTATGTTGCATGGAAAATTGCCAGAGAAAGAGGCAAGTCTTATTCATGTCTGTGGTAAAAGGAACGGAGGTCAAAGCACAGGTTGGCAGCTGGAGTTTTCAGCGGCTACTGAAATTAACAGAGCCCCTTGATAAAATGTGGAAAATGTTATACTTTACAGTTACCTGTTGTTTGTACTATATATGAAATCCTAGTAGTTTGCAGATGTCTAATGAGCGCCTGTGGCTACGTCATTAATAAAATTGTGGTCCAGCAGAAAACAGCTTCCATGAAAACCCTCTGTGGGCTATATTTCTTATGCCCTTTCCATATGCAGTTGTACCACAATCAGTATTCCTGCCGCTTCCAAGTGCTTCTGATGCCTCAGTTGTCAGTGTACCACTGATGTGCCAAATACTAGTTACTAACACTTCAAAGCTTCAGCTGCTGACAAACAGCTTTCTGTTCAGAGGGGCAATATCTCCACACAGGTAGGAGCAGTATGACTCCACCATCCCTGTAAGAAAATGGGTAAAAAAAAAATTCTCTGTCCTAACTTTAGGATAGAGTAAAACTCTTTTTTTCCCCTGAATCTTCTTTTAAGACTTGGTTGTATTTACTTATCATTTGATTATGTACTTGTATCTTACTGTATATCTGTTTGTACTCTGCTAGCACATGGACTGTTCTGCTGCAGCTGGTGAGTGGGCGGTCTTATCATATAAAGCTATGCATAACCCTTAAAAAATTTGGTAGGCTTGTCACTTGCATTTGCTTGCACTGTTTTTAGTTTATATTCCTAACTACTAAAAGTTACAAAGTATGACCAAGGTTTTCAAATGGCAAAGTTTCAAACTAGGGTAAGCAGTTTCTATAAATACCATTAGATTATGAAGTACGTTGTAATATAGAAATGGTACTTACATATCTGTGATCTATAGACTTTTTAGAGCTGTTTGGAAATAATGTGCCTTTTGTAATGAAGAGCTTTGCAGCTTCATTTTAGATGATTTATGCAATTAAAATAGGCCTTTCAAGCTAAATTTCAGACTACTTATGATAGCTGTAAGGTATGAAGGAGCTAAAAGTCTGAACCTCAGCCTAACATAGGTTACAGAACTTCACCCAACATAAGCAGCAAGGTTCAAGCCGTAAGCTTCTGGTTCAACTACTATGTTTCTTCCTGAAAAACACATTCAATACAGACAAAAAGATTTTAAGTAATGTAAAATTTACTGTGTACTATATAAAAGTTGTTTTGATATGAGAAAACTGTATAGATTATACATTCTCTTTGAGACTTGCAAACCTTCAAGATCCCTGTTTTTCAGAATCCTTACTCCTGGAAAATTTTGCATGGAAATTATGTAGTAGTTTTGATTTTTAAACACGTGACTGGCAAGGAGAGACCAGTGAGGCGAGAGAATAGTGAAAAAAAGACATGATTTAATGTTGCCGTTGCCAAATGCAGTATTTGCCAAATGTAAATATTCACCCAGGCACTGAGATTCACACTCTACAAGGCAAATAGACTATCCACATTCAGGCCACTGATTGCAGGTAGATCCTGAGGCCTTTTCCCATGGATTGGCTTTCTGTGTTGTGCTACAAAAAATTTAGCATGACCTTCCCACTCTTTTGAACAGGCAAATAGGATAGATTAAAACTCTGGCAGTGGAATCCACTGCTTCCTAGTAAAATGATGAAGCTAATTGAAATATAGAAGGGTCTCGCTGCTGTATTCTCCTTTGCATTCTGCTGGAGTTGTAGAAGTGAGATTCCCTCTTTTTCGTTCCTGTCTCTCTCTACCCCTCTGTCAGTATCTCCATTAATAGTTGTGGTATACCACTGGGCACTGCCTACATGGCATCTGGTTCAGGTGTGTGTCACTTTAGAGACTGCCTGAGTCTCGGCACAAGATAAAATGCCAATCTAATTTGTTTTATCCTGGCCGATGGCCTTTCACGTTCTAAAAGTGAAGTGAGTTGAATTATAGGATTTATTTGTTTATTGCTAGAAATGTGCTGAATGGCTCAGGAGAATTTTCCTAGCAGACAACAAAGGCTTTTTACTGACCTGTGGATCACCTGAGTAATTCACAGTCAAAACCACTGATCCACTGCAGAATCTGAGCCCCCAGATCACAATTTGTTATCAAGGGCAGAGAAAGGCAGATAATTTTTAAAGCTTGTGCAAAACTCAGCACTTCTTGGTCCTCCAATTCATGCAGACCTTTTGCTTGTTTCAGTTCAAATGGCTCATTCCTATGTGTTAAAATCAAAATAAAAAATCTGAGTTTCTCCTGGTTGCTCGGAAAAAATCATTCTTCTTTTGCTTTATCTGTTATCGGCCCATTTGACAAATTTGACATTTGACGCCATAAGACATGCAGAAACTGCTGACTTCTGCAAGTTTGGGAATTTTCAGGTAATTGTTAATTGGCAATATACACCATGAATATGCTGGTGTAATTCATATGTATAGAATATCTAACTCTTGTTAAGCTGATGCAGTCTATGCAGTCTATTGATGAAAGTCCTAAGCCATTCGTTCCTGTCTTTTTGTCTGCTCTGTTGACAGGAAATCATTTAACCTAACTCTAATGTACGTGGTGTCATCCGTGTATAATTTTCACCTATCTCATGTTGGTGTAGTGAAAAGCAATTTGTGTCCAGAGACACTCTGAGATCCTCAAAGTATAGGCAGACTTTACTCTTACATAAGCAGTATTGCTCTTGGAGAAAAATGGAACTCTGCTCAGTGTGTTAATGATATAATTATAGGGTTTCTCTTTTCCAGGCGTATAAGGGAGATATTAGTTATCATAATGTGCATGAACTTGGACTTCAATGCAATATTTATAAAGAAGATACAAATGGATCACTTCTGCTAAATAGGGTAGGTCTTAGTGAATAATAGCGTGGAATAAAATGCTAGGCAAATGTAACCTTTATGCTCATGGAAATGCTCATTTCACTTGGGAAAGATTGCAGCTTCTTCACATTTAATTTTTTTTTTTTTTTTTTTTTGGTAAAGTGTTTTCCTGTGTGGCTGATGACAAATGATTTTTAGTTGTTTGAAAGGTAGTTATTGAAATCTGATCTGTTGTTAGTTGGGGCTAGCCACAAATCACATGGTATTGTTTCTACTTCCTGATTAGATCACCAGAATTCTCATAATCAGTGAGATATCATAGAAATACTACTGGGAATTTGACTTTATCACACTGGATAGCAGAAAGATTAGAAATTTTGAAAAAATTGTCAGCCAATTTGTCAATCCTGTGTTGCCAAGCCTTTCCTGAAGCATTGCACCCAGAAGATTTTGTCTTCTTTCTGATACAGTGGCTGCATGTAGAGTTTTAAATTTCACTTTCTGTCATCATGTTTGCACAAAAAAATTACATGAGCAAGTGTGGTCCTAGTTGAGATAGATATTTTCTACCTGTTTTAATTAGCTCTATAAAGGTCTCCAAAAGGGTTTACAAACTTATGCTATGCAGTGTCTCAATTGCATAAAATCTATTGCTTCCCTTTTATTCATATGCATGCTTAAGATTACTTTTGCGTGTGTGTATATGGGAATAGGTATTGATTCCTTGACAGACCATGTTGAGCAAACAAAGACTCAAAGGAAATAAGTTTTCAAGCCTTTGTGACAGGCTGTGCTGTGTTTGCTGTTTAGAGATGAATGATGTGAGATGAGATGGGTAAACTTCAAAGAATTAGTGAGATATCATAAGTTTGCAGCAATATGAAAAGTTCAGATATCTTTCTATTTTTGTTCTGGAAGCAAACATTCTGAGTCTGCATAGCGGAAATGAGAAATTTCCAGATTTAAAATAGGTATGTTCAAAACTTCCTGCTTTCAGGACAGAGCAACATACACATCAGCATTATTCTTCAAATTTTGCTCTGGTTTTTTTTCACATTTGTTTTAGCCCTAGTAGGTGTAAGGTAGCATGGGATATGATTTCACAGGAACAACATGCACAGACACCCTGCACAGATAACACTACCATAAAAGGGTACGTTAAGCTTGGCATGTCAGAACTCTTTTCAGAATTGAGAAGTATCAAAATTAGGATTTCCTACCTTCTGAGGATTGACTCTGTAACCTCAATGACGTTATTTTAGTGTAGTGTCATTCTGGGTTGAGATGTGTTTTTAAACTTCTTACAACAGCAAATCGTATATCTTCCCTCACTTTCTTTCCATACTGTAACATTGTACTGACAATCATAAAAGCTGTTTACGGAGCTGGACTCTTTAGACTGACAGCTCCAAGGCCTAGTACCAGAATAAAGGAAAATAGTGTCAGATTGTTGTTCCCTGTGTGGACTAGTTCCCAAAGGGGATGAAGCAATCTCAGTGGACTGTGAATCTGAGTTGACTGAGTCCTTTTATTCCTATTCCTAGCTGTGTGTAGTGGACCGATTATCAGCCTGTCAGTGGACAGTTTTAATTACTTAGTACCTCTCTCCTTAGTCTTGCCTTGCAAGAGATTTCTTTTCAGGGGTTCAGTCTCCTCACCCATGCATTCCCAAATGCCCTCATCAGATTCCCACTCCCGTTTCCCTACAATCTTTCCTCTTGTAAGATGTGTCCCTTCCTTGCTAGTTCCACTTATCACAACAGTCATGTTTCTGATTCCCATTTCTCCTGTCAACCTCCTTCTCTGCTCTCATCCATTTACTTCTGTAGGGAGACCTCTCAGGTAGGATCACTAGTTCTGTGTGTAATAAATATTTATTCATTTACCCCCGTAGATGTTTGGGTCAGATTTTACTGAATTTGGAGGTGATAAAAGTGAGAGACAAAGGTTGAATGAATTATTTATCCAAACCAGTCTATCTGCTGTTACTAACAAGCTGATGGTGATTTTTGCTGCTGTTTGTTTTTTGCAAAGTATTTCTCCAGCTGTATCATTCCAAGCTGTACATTTTATATGGAGGCTGCCACCACTTGTCCTGTCAATAGCTTAATTTCCCAGCCCAGATGGGATGTTTGGCAAATGACCTTTCCCTAAGGGTCCTTTCATTTCCACTGAAGAAGCCAGAACTGGAATTAGAAGGAACATAACTGTCAGGACAATGCTGCACCCAAATCCACAGTGACCTATTAGGTAATGTGGCTGTACTGCTAGTGGATTTTGCTCCATGTAGTGTCATGCTGAATGCATATTCCAGGCAGTACTGAGTCCTTGAACTGTGCTGTTTTGCAGGGTGTTACAAGGTATGGGCCTTAAGAATTTCTTATGGGTCCCTCACCGTTATCTAGCTATTGGGTGAGAGCAGTGGATACTTGAATGTCCAGTGTTAGTTAATAATTTATAGAACAGGTGAATCAGCAACAAAACCTCCCAAATCTGAGACACTAACTGTGCTGCAGAGACAAATATAGTTAAAATCTCCAGGGCCTTCTTGCCTCCCTTCTGCCACGCTTTGTGAAGTGGAGACCTTATCACATATAGTGTGACAATGTGTATCTTTCCCCTGAGCTTCCTTCCAGGCATAGGGACTTCAGTCATCTTTTTGCCCAAGAGACTTTGTAGGCTTGACACCTTAGTTGGAGGCAGAGCATATGGAAATGAACTGCAGTGCAGCATGTGGTATGGAAATGGTTTAAAATTCTATCATTATCAGAGTTTAACATTATGGTGGGAGCTTTCCCTTAATTACTCCCTAGAGGGAAAGAACTGCTGATACTAAGTAGACTGAGGCCATCTACTAAACCCAGTACCCTTTTTTTATTCTAAAGATTAAACATTTATTGTTACCAGGAACAGTTCTTAAAAAGAGAGAAAGAGAGAAAAGTTTTGGGGATTTAGTTCAGAGCCTTGTGGGTGGCAGTGGGAGATATGGATATGCATTCCTTTGAGAGGCCAGGCTCCCAGCTGGCAACAGTAATCAGAGATCAGTTCCCACGCAGGTTGAGAGGCGTTCAGGTGGAGCCAAGCAGTGATCGTTTGAATGCCTACCTATTCACTCTCACTTTGAAGAGAGAGATTGTAATTCTTTATGCCTCAGCTGCATAGGACATTGCACACCAACCCCATAGACTTCAAAGTATGAAATCCTCTCTGAGTGTTTTGGGGAGAACTTGGGCCCTTATATTCTAGCCTTTAGTTTAGCCTCTGCTTCCCTGTCCCTTGCTATAAAACGATGGAAAGTTTTCATGTTCACTGCTTGCATTCCTTCATAATGCCACACATTCTTCTCCCCTGCCCCTACCTTTAAAAAGAAATGCAAGTGATAACCCTCTTAACAACCTACGTGCACTTTCTGAGAGTTGTCTTGAGCTCTTTAGCTCTCAATCTAGCAGATGACAGGTGAGATTTTAAGAGTCGGGAGACCCTGCTTTTACTCCTAATTTTGCTGACTGGATATATGATTTTGAGCAAGCCTCTTCTGCTGGCATCTGTTTTCCTTTCTGCAGTTGGTCTGTCTCTTCCATTTATAGTATGCATTTTTCAGGATGAAGGACTCCGTTGTTACACGATTTTTACATGATTCCACATAAGGGAAGAATGAACTCGTCTGAGGCATAGTGCTGCATTGGTCCTGATGGTAAAGGACAACTGAGCAAAACAGACTGAAATAAACAGGATTCACAAGATGTACTCAGTGTTTTGCAAGATAAGCAAAACTTTCACTTCAGTTGACAGTTTTTTTCTGCAACTTAAATGTTTCTGCAGATCTTCTTAAGCAATAGAGTGTTTGACAGGCCCTTGCATGGAGGACAGAATTTATCTCCTATCCCTATAGATTTTGCGTGCAAGCCTCTCTCTGTTTTTAGCTTTGGTGTTTGGATAACAACACTTATAAAGATTAAATCAGTTCTGTTCAAGTTTAGAAAAATTACAGTTTGGGGCTTAGCCCGATGTGGGAAGGCTCAGGCAAAATGAAATTCTCTGAGACTTTGAAGAGCTAGGGCAAAAGGTGAGGGGTGGCAGTGAAAGTAGGGATGTCAGCTTTGCCTTCACAAGAACAGAGGCTGTGATTTATGTGGCTGTAGTCACCTATTGCAAAATGCAGTCTTAAGGAAGATGAAAGCATAAATATTTTTTATCTTATATTGTTAGGCTCTTGCTCAAAATCCCTTCTTTGGGGTTTACCTTAAGGTAAGAGACACAGAGCACCTTGTCAGTATCAAGGTCTCTGTGTAAAAACAAAATGTTGTAAGTAGTCCTAGACTTACTGATACTGTCACTTCCAATAACCAGAGCTTGTGCACTAGACTTAATTGGCATTTCTGGAAATTGAGATAGGAAAGCTAAACTTAATTGCTTCATTTTATTTTCATAAAGCTTGGTAATTTTCAGTGAGTGCATTTATGTAAGCTCTCAAGCCACTTTTTAATTATTTAGCAAAACATTTAAGCACATGCTTTGATCCACCCTATTCAACAAAGCACTTAAGCACCTGCTTATGTGCCACTTAAACAGTTTGAAAGAGATGCTTAAGTGCTCGATGAATAGAGAAAGATTACTGAGCCAGAACCTTAAGAGGGAGATGCTTTAATGTAGTGATCAAAGATACAGGTACATGTACCAAAAAAGTCTGACACTGTCTGCATTGTGAAGACCTGAAAGCAGAGCTGATAACACAGCAATGTAAGTGGCTTTCTCCATCTCCCCTTTGGGCAGGTTTCGTACATGGTCTTCAGCAGGTTTTGTCCACAGATTGGTTTTGTCTGTGTGTGTGTGTGTAATTTCAGTGTCACCAGCCTGTGTCCTGACACTGCAGTCTTTTTCAGAACCAATAAGCCATGCAGTCTGATGTAGAAACAAGTCTCCATGGAGGTAATAGGCTTTGGTTTTTTGCTCTGAGCACTTGCTGTTGTTGTTTTTTTTTTTTTTTTTTTTTTTTTTTTCTTGCAGTGATGTTGGAGCTCTGGGTTAGCTCTTACAGAACTACTGATTGACAAACTAATGTCATGAAATGGTCTTATAAGCTATACTGTGGGAGTAACTTAAATCTTACTGTGTCAAAGGGGCAAAAGATAAACAAGCTCAGTTAGTGATTAGAATAATTTTTAAAATAGTCACAGCCTCACTGTTTCAATTTTTAAACAGTAAATGGTTTTAGGAATTTTGACCTGGGGACTCAGCTGGGTACACATCTCTGCATTCTTGCTGTGCTGGCAGTCATCAGCTCAGGCCTAATTTTTTTATGATGCGCTGGAGCACAATGGGTATTTTTACTAAGCCACTGAATTGACTGCAACAGGTCAGAATAACTCACGCTAAGGTGATACTACAGTTGCCTATGCATATTTCCTGTATGTCATCCCAGCTGCTAAAGGGCAGCTCTGGAGAGCAGCGCAATACAAAAATACATGTGTGGTTGCTCCATCCTTATAGTTTTCTTCTTTTATTCTGGTGAACTCTTTTGGAGAACTGTGTTGTCTCTTCATAATGGCTTTAAAATTCTAGAGAAATGGAGAAACGTTATCAGTCAGAACTGCAATGGGAAAATTCATCTTGCTAAGCAAGCCAAGGTGTCAGTGGGTTTTTTGAACACGTGCAGAGCAACATATATGTTCAGGCAGGAGTTTGGGGGAATTTGATGAGGTGAGGCCCATATTTTAAAGCACAGTGGAGCATCCATACAGACTTGTTGAAGAATTAATAATGAAACTTACTTTCAACAGCTTTGTTCACAGTAGGAGCAAAATTCCTCAAAATCAAAAGGTAGGAAAAAAAATGATAGGCTTCCAGGATAGCAAGGGAGACCTGGCAGTGTGTCAGCGGGATAACAATACCAGCTGACAGACTGAGAGACTGCTCCAAGTCACCAGCACACCTGAGTATGTGGAGCCACCTGTAGGAGTGAAGAATATACTAATGGCTAGCTCTGAGTTATAACTGCTAACTGGGCAACAGATCTGCAAGTAATCAAAGAGGAGTGAAACAGCCCTCATAGAGTCCCCACAAACGTTGGTTTTTTTTGCCAGAAGGCTTGTCTTACAAACAATAATAATGAAAAAGAAAAAAAAAGAATCTACACAGGAAGTCATTTTTTGAGAGGTTCATACAATACTAGGACTACTACAATATGTATTACCATAGTAATGCAAAATGTTCACAGCTAAAAAATTACATACAGTACATGTGTATAAAGTTGGATGCGGTGACTGTTAGCTAGAAATGCATTCACTTCTATACTGATGGTTTGCCTCTGGTTCAAAATAATAAAGGGGGAGATGCAGAGTGGAGGAAACCTGGAACAGGCAAGGCAAAGCTTCCGGCAGGGCCTAGGGAAGGTTCATTCCAATTTCCAGTGCTCACCATGGGCTGCAAACACTTCCCAGCACTCTAGCTAATGCCGCTGCTGCAATGTGCTACAGGAGAGATCAAGGCCACGACCAGGGTCCTGAATCTGTACAGTAACAGGAAATATATTGGGTAAAATTTCCAGGTGGTTGTAGGAATTTGACAATACCTCCATAAATGTAAAAATGGTCCTTATTGATCTCATTATTTGACTATGGGAAAATTCCTGCCTAACCCAATTCCCACCTAATTCCTGAGGTTCTGAAGGCAACTAACTGCCTAAAGGAATTTAATCTGAGTGGTGCACCTGCTTATGCAGCCCACGTTTTCTCTCTAGCTGTAACAGACTCCAGTGCTGCAATGGGAAGTGAAGAAAAAACAGCAGAAGCTAAATAAGGGTGAGGAAAAAAAGCCTTCCAGGCAATCAGTAGAAGGCTCAAATATATCGCCTGTAAAAATGATGCAAACAAAACATGACTGAATATCCTCTCAAAGGCACTCAAGTTATCAAAACGACAGGTAGCAAGGACTCAAATTAGAAGTTTAGTTTTTTGTTCCTGGGATATGACATACAGGCCCTTCTCTTAACTTACCCAATTCTGTCTTCAATAGATCTATCAGTCGTGTAGATTCCCTGTCCCTATGAGTCTTCCTAGAAAGTTGTTTCATCACTCTCCAGATAATTAGAAATTTTCTGTACTCATTTGCCTCTAGCATAGTCTTGTTATTATCCTTCAGTTTACATTGTGCTGCCATCTTGATATTTACTCTTACAGTATCTTAATGAAGAATCATTATATCAAATTTCAACCTTCGTTTTGCCAAATTCAATGAGCCCAGCTCATGTCATTTCATAACAGCTGCTCTATTCGCATAACTAGGCATTAGCCATCTTCTTTACCTGCTCCAGTGTGAATTTACTTCTGTAAACATAGCGGACCGTAGCTAATGTCCTTGATGAATCCAATGTACAATGCTGTACCATGTTGCCAGTACTTCTGTCTCTTAAAAATACCTTGCCTTATGCATCCTAGAACCACATTAATCTTTTCAAAGCTGTGTTACTTTAGCAAATAGTGGGCATCCCCCAGTTACCAGAACAACCAAATCTTTCTTCCTTCAAAGCCTCTAGCTGATAAGTCCTGTCCCAGATTTATACCTTGAAGTTTTTATGTTCAAAGTACATTTAGATTTGTTCATGCTTAAATGGGTAGGTTTGCCCTTTGTGTGTTCAGTTTTACTGTTACTATTTTGTTGGTATTGTGTACTGGAAGTGAAAAGATTTTTGATCTTGCTTTACTTTCTAGTGATGTTTCACAGGAGAGATTGGTTGGATACCTCTGTTTGGAAGTCACAGAAGCTAAATATTGCAATGAGAAGGATATAGGAATGTGGCATATTTTATTGTTAAATGTTTTATTTATTGAAAAATGCCAATCTGCGCTGACTGAAACTATTTATGAATTCACTCATAGTTTGTCTATATCCTGAAATATATTTTTAAAAGTTGGACTGTTTCATTTTTTAAAATTTAAAAATTTATTTTGTTTTGAAATAGAGTTCTTTTTGTTTTTAAAAGAGTAACACCTCCCCTCACTTCAGAAACAAAATGGGGTGATTTGAAAGATTCAGCACAATCTCACGTATTTATTTAACAGTGTTCTCATTTTTGTTAGAAACCCACACATTTTTCCTTTCAGTTAAATCTGAAAAGAAACCCAGCCAACAAGTGGAAAACAATGGTATTTATACAGCTTTAGTTTATATTAAACTATACTCATTTCTTGTGGTGATAACTGTGCGGAAGGTTCATAGAAATTTCACTCCTTTTGCCGTATGTTTTTTTTTTCTAACTTGTCCTTTGCTGAATTAACTAGGAATAAATTTCATTTCTTCTTTGAAATGTCCTGGTTGGAAATCTTCCATGGAAACACAAAGTTTTCTCAGAAACTGCTGGACCACTGAATATAAAATGTCCATTTCAACACATCTCCATTTGTTTTATGAACTTCAGCCAGAGTTAAGGCTGCTTGCTGTGGGAATGGTGCTTAGGTTGCTGTTGGCTCTCCCTGGACTTGCTGAGGGACAGCCAAGCTCAGGGCCAATACACCTGGTATTAAGCTGGTGGAGCAATAAAGTTGACAATTATACCATTAAAGACATGAAGGTCTGGGGAACTTTTAGTTTTCTGAGAATTAAATATTGCCATACAGGCATGTGGTCTGACAAACACCATTCATACACTGACTTCACATTTCATGTGCCTAGCAGATTGAATATTATAGGACATTCTGCTTAATCAGAAAGTCTCTCTCGAAACCTGAGCTGTAAGCTATGACCAGCTGCAATTTTTTTTTAATTTGCTGCTTTGCTGTTGAGGTGCTATATGCAGGCTGTTCCTGCATTTATAAGTTCAGTCCCAAAATGTCTTGGAAGTTATGAAGAATAAAGATTTTGTGGTACATACTTTTTTCTAGAACAAACCAAATCTGGTTTCAATTCTTGTCTGTAACACCGATTTCCATGTGACTGTGGTTAGCTCACTAAATCACACTGAGCTTAGTTTCAGTCAGCTGTAATCCCAAGAGAATAGTGTTTCCTTTCTTCCACCTGTTGTGTAATTTATTACAAACTCTTTGAGGCAGGAACTGAATTTTTCTGTGCTTTTATATGATGCTCCTCCAAAAATTTGTGGAAGTAATGAATTTTTCAGTTTGTGATCATTCTAAGAACTAAGAAAGAATTATCTCATGTGAACTGAAAAACTTTCCCCTCCAAAATATTTTACTGAATCAAAAAGTTAAAACTTCAATTTGGGTTGAATGAAATAAAAAAAAATTATTTCAAATTCAGAATTTACCTTATGTTGAAATAAATTGTATTCACATATTTATATAAGAAGTATTTTAATTCTGAAAATTAAGCTTCAATTAAAAACTATTCAAAAGAAAATTTGCAGACTCTGGGGAGAGATTTTCAATTTTCTCTAGCGTGAACACCTAACTGAAAAATTTAGTTCTGCTGTAACAATACTCTTCGGGGGGGGGGGGGGAGGAGAAAGGTTTTAGCTCCAAAATTTGATCTATCTGTCTTCACTGTAGTGGGGCCCTGACTTTTGGAGGTGACTCCAGATGTTCTATAATGCTATACATGGTGAGATGAATACACCTCTTAACTTGAGCCCTTCCTTATATGCCTAAAATTAGGACTCAGAGTGTTTCCTAATGATAAGGCAAGGGAGTTCAGAACCCATTTCTTTAGCCTTTTGGAAAATTGCCCCTAAAATTGCTAGTGATTTCCAGTGTGTATAGAGATGCATGTCATGGTGGGGCTCAAACACTGAAATAATAAGCAGATATTGACTTCCACCAAGATGCCTGCTTCACTGAGCAAGTGTACGTCAATGGATCAATGCGATATTAGCAAGCATCTGACTCCCTGTTAGGGGAGGGTGCCTGCTGGTAGTGACTTCTCACTGCCATCTATAGGTATTTCATTGCAGAAGGGACTTCTTTGGGGGAGGAGGAAGGGGAGGGGGCATGTGTAATGGCAGGAAATCAGGAGGTTTTCAGTTTAATTATTTAAAAGATATTTTTAAAAATACCTCAGTTTAATTACTTCTGATGGATTTTGTGCATGCCCAATTTAGGATGTGTAGACTTTTAACCCATTAATAGGTCCCTTATAGTCATAAATGCAACAAGCTAATGTAATAGTTGCGCTGTTCATGCCAATGTCAAAGTCAAGTGATGCAATGGTTAATACTGCAGAGCACTCTTTCTGCCAGGCTACACAAGACAACGTGGCCCAATTTCAGCCAGATGACCAAACACTCAACTTAAAGAATGAATATAAGCTCCACCTGAAGTCAAGGGACCACTCTGAATCAGCATATTTCCAGAAAAAAACGCTGGCATTGTGTCAGCTTGTACATTTTGGCCTCGCAGGCTTGACTTCGTTAAGACTTGCAGTGAAAATATGGATATGGACACTTTAAGATAACAGCCTGCAGCATGCTTGGCATGATAGATAGATATACAATAATCTGTTCCAGAAATATTTCTTGGACATATGCTCAAATCCTGTTACTAATGAAAGGGATCATGCATTTACATCCATGGAAAGCAATCTTTTCCTGAGCCCCTACATTCACTTCTGAGCATAGATTGAGGTTTTATTTAGCTTCTATTTTATTATTGTTTTAAAGGAGAGATTTTTCAAAATGTGTATTTCTTCTGTCGTTCTTGAGGAGACTGTTATCTTTGTACACATATTCCTTATCCTGAGATGGAGTTTCATGGCCTCATATAACTCTTCCAGTGCATCAGTTAATGCTTGCTGGCATACCACAGCCCCACACACTTATCTGCTAACGAAGTTGTTCTGGGTTTATGTACAAACACATGTAAGAGAGCAGTGCCTGGCTTCTGAGGTGTCATAAAAACACCTTCCAAAAAAAATTCTGTGACAAAACCACAACATAGAATTGTTTATCATCATCGACATACTGAACTAACGGCTTTTGTTAGGAGAGATGTTCAGATTAAATAAGGGAGTGTAGGGGAGGAGAAAGAAGAGTTCTTAGTATTGGGAAATCCATGTATGTTTGACAAGTTTAACATTTCAGTCTTAGTAATTGCTGAGTGAGACACCCAGTGTCAGGAATATCCTAAAAACTTGTTAACACCACTGGTCTAGAGTCTGCTGGAATCTGTACTGTTTAAAGGAATACAGGTCTTGCTGAAACGCAGTGCAAGCTAAACTTCTACAGGTTATTTTAGAAGCAGGATTCTGATGACATGTAGTCAGGAAAGATTTCGGCACACCTTTTGTAGAGATTAGATGTGTTAGGCCATGGGTTTCCAACAAATCTGGGTGATGGCGTTTCTCAGACCTTTCTGAATTTTCCCTACTGTTTCATGGGGAAAATCCTGTTTCAGTTGCATATGGGATTTTTCAGGCTTTGTTCTTGATCCGTCCTGCTGTCACTGTGCTTTCTTGTGCTGTAGAGAAGGTTGTACGACAGTGACGAGTGATGTGTATAAATCAAATATGTTTATTATGTGGGTAGGGTATGAGAGAAACTGGACCTGAGGAGAAGCAGATCTATTGCAATCCTTTGACTGCATCACTTATCTTTTGCTATTGAATCCACCTCACATGGGATTTATTCCAAAATGTCCTGTTTAGCTCTCAGGAGCAGCTAGCCTTGGAATAGACATAAGTAAAACTGGCTTTCCAGAATACATATATATGTGTGTGTGTATGCATGTATGTATTTATATATTAATCCTTTATTTAAGAAGTCCCAAAATACAGCTGTAATGTTAAGTATGTGCTCCATACAGTATACAAGGTGGCATAGCACATGAGGTTTATTGGCCTGCGATTAGACAGATTTCACCATTTGTCAGTGGTAAAGTCACAACACACTCAAATCAACAAGTTCGTATGATACTAGCCTGAATTCTTTTTCTTCTCTCTTTTCCCTTCTACGTCTGTGTTAGTGTAGGGCTCACGTGTGCTCACACTGTGGCTTCAGGAGATGTTCTGCAAACTATCCAGTCTGGCTCCCTTTTGCGAAGTGAGATGTCTGTGGGAAGACTGGGAAATGTGAGTGGAGTTTTTTCACCTGCTGCTGAAACATCCTGTGACTCTGCTGTGATGTATGGGCAGGCAGGAGGAACTTCGCACCTGTCAGCAGCTTGGAGCAAATCGTGCTGGAGACTTTTTTTCAAAATGAGCACACATTTCTGGTGTTTTGTTGACAGTTGTTGGTTTTCCAAAATCTATTCAAAGCCTTATTGTCTTTTGTGTCTACTTGAACTTCTTACAAGTACAATAGATGGATCTGTGGCACAAGAGCGAAGTGTATTTTCAACCCTGCCGTTTACCAGACTGCTGAAGATGAAGGAAATGTAGTGGTTTTCGAACAATGACATTCTAGGCTCAAGGCCATAAATCTATGTTGTCAGACAGGTGCTGACACTTCATTCTAGCGGCAGTTGTCAGACCGAAGAGGAACTCTATCAATACTTGAGTCCTAGTAGATGAAAGGTTTTTCCCAGAAACAAAGTTGGCAAGGCTTAATCTATGCTGTATGGTGTCCTAAGCAGACAAATTTGCTAATGGAAATCAACAGAACAATTTATTGCATGGCTGTCTTCTCTTCTTTCTGCTTTCACCTCCACACTGGCACCCTCTAGAAACCTGTATTGCTTCTGAAAGTTCCTCTAGTGGTCACTTCTGCTATAGAAGGGTTAAGGATTCATTTGGGAACATGTGAGCAGATTCCAAAGTCACACTGGTTTTCAGACCAGAAATATTGATGCTGGTTGCAGGCTACTATCTTCACGAATAAGGAAAATAACCTATGCATTCAAGAAGTTCTAGAAGTCAAGTGAAACTGCTTGAATCCAGGAAAAAAACAAAAGCTGCACACATTGTGATATAGAGAGGAGTTTGATCAAGTCCAGGACAAAAAAATCAGTTGTGACTTGCAGCTGATCCTTTATGAACAGTTTTGGTGTTGTGATTTTTTCTATAGGATGCCACTGCAACTAACTTTTTTTTATTATTTAAATAGTCCTTCTTATTATTTAAATAGTGCTTCTTCCACATGCCCTTGGAAAGCCACTAGAATGTCTTCTTTGGTGCAAATCCTCTTTGTTACAGCCAGCCAAATTCTCACTTTAAACTTTAGTTCATAGAACAACTATCATTTTTGCCATCAGCTGAGAAAAATCCTCCGGGTTAATTTTTTTTGTTGAACTGTTGAAAGAGAAGCTGTGCCCTGTGGTGGGTCTTTGTCATTTACCACAGACCACATCCATCTGTGCTCAACGCATCTTCTGAACAAGTATACCCAGGTGTTATAACAGTACACACATGGGACTGGTTTCCAGGCACAAATAGCAGAAGCAAAGCAAATGAATGCAGTGAATTTTTAATATAAATAGTGTTGTAACTGCACATTTTCAGAGATAAAGACATATCCAGCAAAGTTAAAAGGATAAAGTTAAAGTCATTCTGCAAGTTAATTTAAGAGCAAATTGGATTTACTTGATATCTGTATAGAGAATGACCTTAGATCTTGTATTTAGCTGTGTTTAAGTTCTTTGACTGAAATGTTGTCATCAGTGTCACAGGTACTCTTAATTCTGCTGCTACAAAGGGGCAAAGTAGCCAGCAGAGGGAGCAAAGGCTTATTAACAATAAATCTCTTTGCAAGAACTATGTGACCTTATAGGGTGATCAGGAAGGAAGCAAATGCGCTCCATGTGCTTGTCTCCTTCAGGAATGGAAGGAGAGGTGAGAGATGGAGGATTTGCCATACTTAAAAAAGCAATAGAGTTGTATGTTATTTTCAGACCTGCATGTAAATCAGACTGTGTTCAAAAAACACTGGAAATCCAGCCCTACAGAAAAAAAAAAGAAAAAAGAAAGAAAAAAAGAGACAGACCAAAATTAAAAAAACCCAAGGACATTACATTTTATTCTAGTGTTTCATTTTTTTAATACTATTTAAATACTAATAACTTTCAACTGATAACCTCAGAACTTTCTGAAAGGTACCTTGGCTGGTTTGTAATTTGCTCTCTGAAAATGACAGAGTAGGTAGCATTTAATCTCTCAGAAGTTCATAGTGAATCCAGAAGGGAAGAAAATGATTTCAAAGTATTTGCACTGGATGGACAAATTCTAGCTGTGGACTCTTAAGCTTTCTGTTGGGAGTGAAAAGAAGTAACGAAGGTTTTTTGGTTTGTTTCTGCCCCCCATCCCCCTTTTAGCTCTGCTTGGGCCACTTAAAAGCTAAAAACTCTGTTTATGAAGAAATAAAAGTCTTTATATCTGTATGCATGTACAGGATTTGCCAGGCATCCTAGAATTCACATGAATCTAGGTAAACTGGGTGTTCAGTAACTTCTCTGGTTTCCTTGTGCATGTAGTTCAGTTTCTTGTATGCATCATCTGCTTCTCTGTGTTACTGGCCACTAATGTAAGGCTCTGTCACAGAAGGCTGCATAATGACATTTTGCTGTTGATTGCAATCTAAAATTGCCAATCATTGTAATTTCAATATGGCTTCATTCAGTCATTTAAATATGGCTCACTATCAATCACCTTGACCAATCCTGTCTTTTTTTCAAAAAAAAGGAAGGTTAAAATACTGAATGTTTTCTTCATGCCTCTTCTCCGCCTCCTTTATCCTTTTCCCTCTCCACTTGCAGTCCTGCTGGTTTGCATGTATATAATGATGATCCTCTAAATTAAGGTAACAGTTTCAGATCTGGCTACTGCCTGCCCAAAGCCTACCTCATCATCCCTGGAACAGCTGCAGATTTTTGTTGCTGAGGGGCTGGACCAAAAGCACCGAAGAGTGCATTTGGTATTCTTTCAAAAGGCTAGGCACACTCATCTCCAATCCAGAGAGCTGAGGAGGAGGGAAGAGGCAGAAAATTAGAAAGAAAGAAGTCCTGCTGACGTGGATCAGGATTTAATGAGTTGACCACCTGCTCTTGCAATCCTTGTCTGCAAGATATTTGAGCCTATGAATTCAGACATGACACTTACAGGCTTTCAGCTAATCTTGCTGTCTGGCAGCATAGTTGCAAAGAATGTGACCTCAGGAATAGAGAAGATACCTCCTGGATATCTTGGCAGAGCATGTTAATAAACATTTTATCATCAGCAGCAGTGACTGCTCAGCAGGCTGTAGGTTAGGAGGCACGTAGGGTTTCTTTTTGCTCTATTATTTATTAGGAGTGAGAGAAATTTCAGGTTTGGGGTTCACTGAATCTTCAGTCTTAATTGGTAACATGTAATGTAAGGGAATAAAGGGAAGTGCACACTATGAAAACATCTGCAGAATAGTGCTTGGGCTTCTGGAAGGGACAGTAAGTAGAAAGGCCTTCTGCAAAGGGAGAAAAAAAGAGTCACCCATGGATGTCTCCTGGTCCTCTGTTTTGACCTTTCTACATCTGTCTTCCTCTGTTAAAAGTGAATGTTCTGCATCTAGATTAATGGCATGGTACAGGGCTTCCTTCTGCCCTACTGTCTACTTGACACTGCTTGTGGCTCCCTCATTCTTGTGCAACATATTCTAAATTAAAATTTCTTAAGAGTAGCTCTGGCTTAGATCAGGTAGCTGTTGTACTTATGGAACTATATACCAGCTAAGCCTTGCTAAAGAAGAGACATACACTGCCTTGTCCCAACATAAGAGGTTTTGCTTTTTGCTTGCAGAGGGCTTCCCCGTAGCATGCTCCCTACGGTTCACTTGGTAGAACCCATTGTAATGGAGAGCTTGACTCCACCTGCTCATCTGTCCTGGAGAAAGCGTTACATCTAAGGTCGGGAGAAATGTAAAATATTTGTAAGGATGACTGGAATACAGCATTCAGAGCAAGATTTATGTTTTTTCCCGCAGTGTGTTTCTGCAGAGAAGATTAGATTTCCTTGGGCACAACTTCTCTTGTTCAGGAACGCGAGTCCCTATTACTTTCCTTGTTACTCAAACTTTACAAATTGAGCTGGCAACACTGCCATTTTCTGATTGGATGGGAATGTTAGCTGTATGATCTCTTTCCAGGGACTGATGGCCTCAATCCAGTCTTGAATTTTGAATATCGCAGTGTCAGTGAGCTTTCTTTATCCTTGATTTCTGGTTCTCTTTTGCATTTGCATCTTCTCCTCCTTTTATGTTGTGCCAAGCTCAAGGGCACACAAATGCAGGTGTGTCACTAATATGTAACTTCTATTTCTTGTGAGTTGAGAACATAAAACAATCTGAGAGTAAAACAGGAAGAGATCTGAAAGGTGAACCACTGGCCAGACTGAGGGGAAATAAATTCACTTTTCAGCTCCCCCACAGACACCTTCTATGATTTGGAATATATTGCTTGGATTAATATCTTCCATGCTATTTAGGTGCCTAAACCACGGTTTTCGTAGTCTCACAGGCAGCTCAGTGATCTAGTGTTATTCAGAAACCTCTCAAACTCCATTTTAAAAAGTGGTTAGTTATTTTGTCTTCATTACTTTTTAAGAATCTCACAGCTCTGGAGGTTGGACACATTCTTCTAATCTCCAGCGTAAACTTATTTTGGCAAGTTTATAACTCAGTTCTTGTGCCAACATAGTTCTTTTGATTAGCTCTTTTCATTCCCTACTGTCCTTTCCCTCACTCCCTGATGTATTTATAGACAGCGATCATATCCCCCTTAGCCTTCCTTTTGCTAGGCTAGGCTAGCCAAGCTTTTTAGTTTCCTCTTGTAAAAAAGGCTCTTCATTCCTCTGATCATGCTAGTGGCCTTTCATGCACCTGTTCTGGTGTAGGTCTATCCGTCCTGAGCATGGTTGATCAAGGATGTATGTAGTATTTCAGACAAAGTTTCATCAGTTCCTTGTGTGACAATGTTAACCATTCCAAATTTCTGTTGGAAATGTCTCTCATGATTAATATTCAATTCACATTTCATTCATCTCCTTAAAACAATAGAAATAGTATTTGTATTACTTTCACAATAGAAATGAGTATTAGAACTGTTCCTACTCCATATTAACTGATGATGCAGAACAGTTGCTCTAGGAATGCACAGCTTCTGAATAAAGTAAGTTAAAGACCCTATCACAGGCATGTTTTGTTCTCTGAATGATTTCTTCTTCATGTACTCTGATTGAAGAGCTCTGAGTGGAGGGCGATTGTGCAAATAAAAGCTATGTCATAGTGCATGCACACCAGGGAGCTAAATTAAATTCAGCATTTTTCTGTGCTGTATTTTGCAGATACAACATATTCCTTTAATGCATCACATGAGATACTATGGGCTGGGGTAGTGCTATGTAAACGTTGATGTGCAGTTGGAACATTTGCTTTACTCATGAGTGACGAGCCTATTTACAAATCATGCAGCTCATCCAAATGAATGTCAATGACGTCTTTAACACTCATCATCACACTTCTTAAATATCCCTCTTTGATATGTGTCACTCATTCTGTCTGTCCTACTGAAATGCTTTGGTACTGAACTCTTGGTTATACAATGAAAGGATTGTTGAAGATTAGACTCTAAACCTGATGAAGGCACAGGATTGAAGACATCTTACATTGAGGGAAAAAGGCTCACTCTAGTCAAAAAGGAATGTTGTGTCTTTTGTGGATTGGTTTTTACTTATTTATTTGCTCACTTTAAATAGAAGCTGTTTGGAACCGCTCAAGGGTATCAAGTGGTAGAAGCAGTCCAATCTGATTATTAACCAAATCTAGAAGAGGCCTTTAAGACATCTCTTAAACTTGGAGACTCTTATGGCTTTGGTGGACCACTAAAGTGGACAAGCATGGAGAAAAGTTAAGTCAAGCCCTCCCATCCTCGTCTGGCATTGCCATTATGCTCCCTAGCCAATAGATAGCACAGCAGCCCCCTGGGATAAGTTCCTCAACCTCTGTATGTTGTTGTATATTGCTGAAGCTTGGCTGATGTCAGTGAAACAGTGGTGATTAACAGTAGCTGAGGAGGTGGCTCTCTGAGCTCAGGGGGCTATGGCAGAACATCAGGCCCACAAGCATTTTTTTGCAGGATTTTTAGTTGAGTTAATGTCTAAAGCAGGGTTCTAGGTAGTTAAGAAAAGGGACTTCTGTGTTGAAGTCCTTTTCCTTGAGAGATTCAATAAGCAGTGTGTGTCTTTGACAGAAATGTAAGAAAAAGATGACAGGTGAGTATTTATCGATTCCACTTACTGTATATAGCAGTGCAGACATATTGGCAATACCAGTCTATGAGTTTGTCTGATGCAATCCTGAGAGCAGAAAAATGTTTTAATAGAAGTAAAGTATAACCCGAGCTTTATTATAGATGTCGTTTATTGAAGTGTTACACAAAGAAGGTTATTGGGGTGTTACAGTATATCCGCATTGTATGAAACAAAGTCAGAAAAAAAGTAAGTCTGTTTTCAGTCTCCTTTGTTTGTCAGATAACCTGGAAAACACTCTGTTTTCCAAGAAGAAAGGGATAATAAAAGCACTAATGGCTTCTTCTATCAAGCATGTTTGAATTCAGGACATCCATTTGGATGAAATATATTTAAAATGATGGTTGGTTATTTCTTTTCCTTTTTATTTTTTACTTTTATTTTTTGAAAAACAAAGTATAAATTTTTCATATTTTCTTTCATAGAGATGCAGAGAATCTACTGAGTCTGGATCCAGGGGACTAGATTTTTAGGAGCTAGCCATGAAGTTTAGGTGTGGTTTCAGATCCCAAATGTTAGGTTTAGGCCTGGTGCTTTCCTGTTCTTTTCCTCTAATTAATGTTTATATAATAACAACTGTTTTATAGTTTATCAAGCCCTGTCAGTAAAATGCAAAGAATGAGCCATATGTTTGCACAGTCTTTTAGCACATCAGGGTGATGGTTCTGCTTGGTATCTTTGGGAGAATTGAGAAGCATCTTCTGGCAATGATTTAATTTATCTGGAAAATAAAATGATCTTTTATTCTGTTTCAGAGGAAGGAATTAGGTGTTATACCAGTAATCTTAAATATATGTCTGAACAGCTGATCTCATGGCATGCTGAGATTGTATGAGGTGGTTTAACTGGATATGCTGATCTGAGTTCAGTGCTTATATGTATACAGCTGTTTTACAAAGGGAGCTTGTTAATGAAAGTAGAGGAAAAACTTTAAAGAAAAAACGCATTTAGCACTTAATTAGCAAAAGATTGGCTTTCCTCATTAAAGTCATTATAACTAAGCTCAGGAATTACACATGTACCAAGGAATTACTTGAGTTAATAAAGTTGCACTGTATTAGGTGTGAGGGGCCTAATTATTCCATCAGTTGCATGATGGAGCCTAAGATCGAGTAGATGGACATGAACAAGCAAGTTATGAAGAAGGAGCTGTGAAGCTGCTATCATATGAATCACTAGGTAAAGAGGTGTTTAGTGGGCTCTTTTTGGGAGATAGAACAAAAGGAATTAGTGCTGCACATGCTGAACCAGGAATCAATACGGTTTGATCTTAGGAAATTTTCAGGAGAGCTGTTCAGTTAATTGATAGAAACTCTACAATCTCCTCAACTCTCTCTGAACACTTCAGGCCTTGGGAATACACAGCATATTTTTTTTCAGATGGCATTTGCAGTTACTCTGTGTTCTTTTTAGGGCAACTGTTTTTTGTTTGTTTGTTTGTTTTCCTTCTTAGTTACTCAAGTCTTACAGCAAGATGTAAAAATGGGTTTTATTTACATAGCTGCAAAACACAATATGCATGCTTGCACTAAGCTGCTTTGAACTTTATAATGTCATCTGTAAGGTGAAATGTTAAAGAGTACTTTCTCCTTGCTATGTAAATATCTCGGTTGATAACACTTGCTGGCTAGTCAGGTTACAAGTGAATGCTTTCTCTGACCTGGGGAATGCTCTTAAAATGTCGCCAATTTGGGCTTAAAATAATTTAACCAGTGACAGAGATGAATCAGCTTTCGAGCCTGGTGATCACTGAAGTCACACAACGGTGAAGAAGTTGCCTGAACTGTTGAGTCCGTCTGGTGGACCTGCAAGTCTCCAAACTGTCATCAAGAAATTTGGAGAATAGACTTTCTTAATAGTGCTCCTCCATTCGGTAGCAATAGTAAAGATGTCCAAAGATAGCATAGTGGAAGTATTAAGATCGAGAGAAAAAGTTAATCAATTTTTTGGTTTGTTGAATCATAGAGAACGTGAAGGTGATAGGCAATAATGTAGTACGGGTAATGGGTCCCAATTCTGGGTGCACATTAGTAAAAAGTCTAGCTTAAGCAAGCGTTGTCCCTGTCATTTGCCACTGGACGATGGAACTGTAGCGGGAGCTGAGCTGCTGTTTGCAGCTGAGTGGATGAGCGCGGACGAACCACTGCTCCTGTCTGTGAATGGCACTGACCCGTGCTGTCAGGCATGCCCTGCTGGCTTTCCATCGGACTTGTGCTTCCTGAAGCACTTTTGGAACAATGCAGTTTAGAGAGGGCCTTTCCAGCCGTGTTCACAAGATTAATAAAATGAAAGAAAGTGTTAATATTGTTGCTACTAATATGTTTTAATATGGTGAGTTTTTCCCAGTGCAGAAAAAATCCACTTTCCATTATTACCTACAAAACAGGCATAGTTTAACACTTTGCTCATGATTAAGGAAATGGACATTTTGCAGCAGAACTGATTCTGTGTTGCCTCTGAAGGGACAAAGCAGTTTAGCTTGATATGTGAAGAAATCAGCTTATTGGGCAGATAGTCTTTTCTAGAATACACTGTTCTTTACCAAATGTGCACATCTGTAGGCCAGCAAAGAGTTAATAATCAATTGCTACTTAGTGAACCTATAATCACCTTATTAAATCCACATTGAACATGTAGTTAAATGTACTTAGAGTATTTTAATTTAAAATGTTACCATAAACTGCAAGTAGAATTAGTGTGGTGCTTTTGAGATTACATTAGTAGCAAAACGGGGTGGATAGTTATTGTTAATTAAACCATACTGACAACATCCAGTGGAATCTTAACGATGTGTAAGTTTTATCTATTTATTTAATATCATCAGTTGCAAGACTCTCTACCCAACAACTTTTGCGGGTTTTGGGGGGGGGGGGGGGGGTTGGGTTTTTTTTTGCTCTCTCTTTTAACTGTCAGGGGATTTGGGAGGGACTAATTTTGTTCTATTGTAAAACTGGTGAAATGCTGAAGTGAACCTTCTACTTGTCTCTGGAACAGGCTTGACAGTAATATGCTGCATGGAGTGATGGAACAATATTATTTCGCTATGAGTTTGTTTATTAAACCTTTTTATGGGAGTTATTTTCTTCCATCTAACCAGTCTCTGAGGAAGGCTCTTGATTTTTTTCTCTCTAATGAAAGTGTCCCACTTATAATATATTAATGGCCACAGGTGTCAGGAAGTCCCATATTTATTTGCTCTTCTCTGCATGGCTTGAAAGAGCCACCATTTTCCCTGGTCAGCAATGTCCTTTCTCTTCCTCCTTTCTGCACTCATATCCTCATAGCGTGAGACGAAAAACACCAGTTGTGTGCCACTAACTTCTGTGGAGGATCTTTTATTTAGAGGGAATTTACTTTGTCACAAACTCTTTGGAAGACGCCTCAGAAGAGGCCGCTGTGCTCCAGAAGGAACTTTTAGTTTGTTGCTGCAACCAGCTACCTCTAGGAGGGCAGGGATGCTCCCAGGATCTGCTTGCTCTCCTACCCTCTTTGTTGTTTTCCTTATAGATCTGAGTTACTAGTCCAAGACCTTTTTTCTTCAGGGGATTCTTTTTTTCTTGTACCATCTAGTTTTCTGTTCCTGTCCTCACTGCCTTGTACTGTGACCTTCAGGTCTGGGCAACAGCTGTAATGCACTCACTGTTTAATCTCTACTGCAGTTGCCTCTTTCTTTTAAAGTACCAAAATTTCATCTCTCTGATACCCTTCAGCACTACTCACTTCCACTCTTAGGCGTGTTTCAATACCTGCTGAGCACTGGGAAAGAGAAGAATGCAGCATTCCTATTGTCTTTTAGCTGATATAGTCCATCATCTGTGTTAAATACTCCAGGTGTCCACCAGACCTGCCTCCTTGATTGCTGCATCTGCTGCTGTTATGAGATCAGTGCCCCTATGCTGTTCAGCCCTTTTTTGTCTGAAGGAACAGTCTTGTTCCAGCAATCCTTTATCAACATCATGCACTCTGATAGGGATAAGATCAGGAAGATTTTACATCTTGTTGTGCCTGTGATCCCTTATTACTGTTATTTGGTCCTTAGTGTCTTCCTGCCCCTGCTCTTCAGCCCTGACATTTCAGTAACCCTACTTTGTTGCTGGTTGTTTCTACTTTGACTTTTCTCCATATGTATGAACACTTTGCCCAAAGGCTTATTCCGCTTTGTCCCTGCACCTACATCTTATGTGTCCTAGATCTCCCCTTGTCCTTTGTGGGCTATGAATTCAGCTCTCTTAGAGTTCCCCCAAATACTTTTTCCACAAAGAGTTCCTTGTCTATGTCTTATAGTATAGATACTCCTGTCAAGCAGAGAAAGAGATTGCTTAGTCCCCTTTACTACATTGCTCAGACACACCACTCATCCAAATAATGGCATTTGTAGCAAAAATTTGAAGCGTTACCTTTCTTATCCTAGATACCAAAACCACATTGTCTTGCTCCCATCCATCATAGTGGAGAGTTTAATTTGGACTTTATGCATCATCGAGCATCATTTTCAATTCTCTGTAAAGGGCTGTGCACCTCCTAGGTACTAGGAGAGTATGATAACATAATAGTGGACATGAGACAACACTGGTTATCAAATGGGCGTCTTCACCCCTAGCTATACTAACCATGTGGTTACTCTTCATTTTTGGAAAAGGCATCTAAGCAACACTTTCAAGCAAATTCATTGTATGATGTGGTGTTCTTTCCCAAACGCACTTGAGACTACAGTCCACTTTCATTCATCTGTTGCTTTGTTTTAATCCCATTGATTCAGTTTTATCTCTTTGCCTTCTGCCAAGAAAGGACATCACACCTCTGCTTGCTGAAGGTTATATCCTGGGAACCCAGAAGTTGAGTCAAGCCCCTGATCCCTGTAAAGTAGACAGGACCTCATACATTATTTTGTAATCCTTTCCATTCACCCTCTGTGCATGTGTGTGCATACCACAAGTAGGGATTTGCAGAATGGAGCCCTCACTTTGTTTATAATTGAAAACCACTGTTGAAGAAACAATGATTCAATAACCTTTTTTGAGTCTGGCCTAATGTCTCCAGAGACCATGGTAAGCACAGTGGTAAATTGATTTTAAAGAGAGTACAGCATTTCTAATTCTTTATGCAAGACTAACTAGAGTTTCAGGCTTCTATTTAACAGCTTTGGATAATACAGGGCTCCAAGCATTGATGTGGAGTGTGTGTGTGTATATAGCAGGGGCAGGTTGCATTATCATCATCTTTCTTCAAATTTTTCCTACTGTAAAAGAAATAAAAAAAATAAATTGTAGGATGAGAGAATAGACCACTTAAATGAAGATGTAAGGGGTGGTAATTTGATTCCCTATTGTACACAATAGTGATATATAGTTTTGAGGTAACTACTCTTTTTACATCACTTGAAGGAAGACATGTCTTTCCATTTTCACCTTACTACCAGGTTGGGCAAAAATGAAGTTGAATGACTATGGGAAGAACCAAGAAGGTCTTACCTTGGTGGGGGAAGGGAAAGAGTTTTCCTTCAACATATGTGAAACACAGAAAAACTTTCCTTTCTTGAACTGACAGAACAAAAACAGTGATTTAAACACACACATATACACTCATGTGCCCTTTCCTCTCAAAATATGAAGGAAAACTCACTCTGATAGAACAAGCGCAGCTGGATTTGAAACTAGTGGGTGTTGTAAATGGCAACAAGAAAGTCTTCAGTACATTACTACCAAAAGAAAGACTGAGGAAAATGTAATCCTGCTGCTCAATGGGTCAGGGCACCCAATGACAAATGACAGGGAAAAGGTCAAGGTAATCAATCCCATTTTGCCTTGATTTTCATTGGTAAGGTCTACCCTCTGGCCTCCCAGTTTTCTAGGCTTACTAGCAGGGTCTGAGGAAGTAAAACATTAACCACAGTAGAGAAAGATAAATTAATGAGTTCTCAGGCTAATTGGTCTTGCACAAGTCATGAGACCAGATGAGATGCACCTGAGGGAGCTGGCCAACGTCATTGCAGGGCTGCTCTCTGTCATTTTTGAAAGGTTATATTATGGTGGCAATGAGGGGAGGGGTGTTTGGGGGTGGGGGGAAAGAAAGGCAAGCAGACATCACATTTGTCTTCAGGAAGGGCCAGAAGACCACTTAGCCTCACCTTAATTATGGGATGGTTATGGAGCAAATCCTTATGGAAGCCATTTCTAGCCGCATGAAGGGGAAGAAGGAGACTGGGAACAGCTAGCATAGATTTGCAAGAGCAAGTTGTGCCCTGACCAACCTTACGGACTTCTACAATAAGATGAATGGCTCTGTAGGTAAGGTGACAGCCATGGATGTTGTATACCTTGATTTTAGAAGGTCTTTTGATGTGGTCTCCTATAATCTCCATATAGCCAAACTGGTGAAATATGGAGAGGATAAATGGATAATGAGGTGGGTGGAAGATTGGCTGGGGTCTCAAGCTCAAAGGGTGGGGATTGACAGCACGAAGTCCAAACTGGCTGCTGGTTACTAGCGGAGTACCTCAAGAATTAGTTCTGGGGCCAATATTATTTAATGCTTTAATTAGTAACCTGGATGATGGGAGAGAGTGCACTGTCATCAAGTTTGTGGACAATACCAAAGTGGTGAGAGCAGTCGATATGTTGGTGGGCAGAGCTGCCCTTCAGAGGAAGCTGGATCTGTTGGAGAAATGAGGTGAGAGAAACCCTGTGAAATTCAACAGAGGGAAATTCAAAGTCCTGCATCTGAGAGAAAAGAATTCCATGCAACAGCATAGGCCAGGAGCTGCCTGCATAGAAAGCAGTTTTGAAGAAAAAAAGGGGTCCACTTGGGGGTTCTGGTGGACAACAAGTTGAATGTGAGTCAGCATTGCATCCTTGCAACCAAGAAAGCCAGTCACACACTGGGCTCCATTTGTAATAGTGTAGCCAGCAGGTCAGGGGAAGTGATTCTTCCCCTTATTCAGCTCTGATGAAGTGCATATGAAGTACTGTGTCCTGTTTTGGGCTCACTGGTATAAAAAAACATTGACATATTGGAGCAAGTCCAGCAGAGGGCTGTTAACATGTTTTAGGAGGCTGGAGCACGTGGCATATGAGGAGAAGCTGAAAGAGCTGGACTGGTTTAGCCCAGAGAAGAGAAAGCTAACAGAGAGATCTTATTGCTGTCTACAACTACTACCTGGTGAGATACAGAAAAAGTAGCAATTCCTCTCAAAGGTGCCCAGCAGAAGGACGAAAGGCTTTGGATGCAATTTGAAATGTGGGTGCAACAGTCTAAAATCAGAAGAAGACCTGAGGAGGCTTAAAAACTTGTCCAATTTATCCATCTCCATCAGCTGCTTCAGTAAAATAGCTTACCTCTCTTTACAGACCTGGCTTCTTTGAATAATTACAGAGACCATGGGTCAGTTGTCAGCTGGCATTAAAAGTGTTTTAGTTCCATTAACTTTGTGAGGTTAAGGCAGCTCATGCCAGCTGAAGATCTTTTGACCACCACACATCCTAAATGTGCCATTCATTAGGCTGAGCTTGCTCTTCCCATGTGGCAACTTCAGTTCAAGTAGAGAGTGGATGACAAAACAAGGAGGGTAAGGACATCCATTGCATTTAGTGGCTGCTATTATAAGTAAGAAAAACACAACCTGCCAGGCAGGAAGGAGGAGGAAATAGATTCAACTCTTGCAGGGGCCACAGGAGTTGGTGAACAGGTGATGGCTTCTCTTTGCATTATGTGACTAATAGAGGTTATTATTAATAGCTAGTGAATCAGCCCATGACAGTTTCCTCTGATATGCTGAGACAATGTGCAAGATACTAATATGTGTGTTTCTTTCATTTGGAGTCAAGTTGATATGCTGAGTGGTTTTTTTTTTGTTTTCTGGACAGACACATGGGCTATGTACATTTGAACTTTTTAAAGTATTCATATGATATTCGACAGAGCAATTTCAGCTCCTGGACTAAATTATAATTTGGAAGATGTCAGTTACAAGAAATTGTACCATATTTTTTCTGATGGCTTGTATTTTGTAACAATTTTATCTCTGTTTTGAAAAAGCTTTCTGCAACATACATACTCTTTGATGGTTCAGTGAGTCCATTCAGAAGTAGTTTCCACTTTGCAAGGATAATTATCTTTATTAGTTCTGTACCTTGATAGTGTTTCAGCAGAGCATTGTCAAATTGCAAATTCAGCAGAGTGTCAAATTCTATTAAGCATAAACTAGCTCATGGAGGAAATAATCTGGAACTGTGTGCAAATGATGATACTTTAAGAGGTTTAAGTGAGTGTTCTGCTATGTGCTTTTGCCTCTTATTACCAAAAAATTATGAGACAGTTTAATTTATTTTTATTATTTCTTTGGCCCTGTGTGTTTGGAATGACAGCCTTCCTCTCATAAATAAATGTGGAAAATCTTGAAGCTTCTACAAAGAACGACTGATCTCTGAAATAACAGGTTGCTAGCAGTTTTAAATCAGCCCAGTTCAAAAGTGTCATTTTGTTGGTATACCAAAGTTTGAATAATAAGAGTATGCTCTGTAGTCCATGATCCTTTTCCAAAGTGTGTCTTCCTTGCAAGAACTTAACTGTTAAAGTCAGGCAGGAAGTAGGCATAGCCAGCATTTGGGAGGCTTGGCAATCTAGTAAAAGATTATTATAACTCATGCTCTGTTGATGTGCACTGTTCACATACTGTTTGTGAAAGCTGAAGTAACTATGGCGTTTCTGTAGAGCTACAACCGCACGCGCTAAGGAGATGTCTGTGATGAATTTCCAAATGACCTGTCTCATAAGAACAGGAGTAAGCTACAGGAGTAACTATGTGAGAAATCCAAGGGCCAGTGATGAAACACAGAGATTTATTAGTGGTAAACAGGAAAATGAAACTCTAGAGGAAGGCTGTGATGGTGCAAAGTGTCCTGCTTGATTTCCCTAGTCAACTCAATTTCACTGTATGCCATTAGTGCTTACATTCAAGAGTGTGCATGTATTAATCATACTGGAACTGCTGTCCTGAGGTCTCAGGAAGTTCAGCTTTCCCCCTCCACAGACTCTAATATTTGCAACTTTCTCTTTCTCTCATTTTCTCACTGGTTGATATTTGTTCTGTGATTAAAGGGGACTGATACAGAGAAGAAATTCTCTGCACTAGCAGAAAGGATCTTGTCAATAACTCTAAGCTAGAGAGTGTTTCCTTTTACTTAAACCTTTTCTTTTACTTAAACCTTTGTAAATCCTGCCTTTGCTGTTGCTCCTCTTCTTTAGAATTATTTATTGTCATGTTTTGGAGCCTGCAGTAATGAGGAGCACAGAGAGATGTCTGCACCTAACACAAGCCAGGAGTCATAACCAGGCAGGGCTACAAAGAGCACCACTGAGTACAAATGCCATCAAACTGAGGCACCTGTAGATATGCTGGTGGGCAGGGCTGTTATTCAAAGGGACTTCAACAGGCTGCAGAGATGAGGGGAACTTGATGACATTCCACAATGGCAAATGCAAAATCACGCAACTGGGATGGAATAACGCCTGCAAGAGCGCAGTCTCGGGCTGGCTGGCTGAAGAGCAGCTCTGTAGAAAATGACCTGGGGTGCCGGTGGACAAGAAGTAGAACATGAGTCAGTGTGTGCCCTGGCAGTGATGAAGACTAACTGCATATCACATTGCCTTAGCAAGAATGTAGCCAAAAGGTTGAAGGAAATGATTATTCATCTCTATTTGGCACTTGTGAGACTGCATCTGGAGCCCTGTGTTCAGTTTTGGACTTCCCCAGTACAAAAAAAATACATTGACAAACTGTTTTTCTAGATACCTATATTAAAGCAGCTGAATCCTGCCCAGCGAGACAGCACTGTTTCTCTGCATGCTGAAACTACTGAATTAATAACTGTTCCAGAAGCTTTTAAGGCTTTATTCTCACCCTCATTCTGCAGCCATCTCACTTTACTTCATACCTGCCTCTGAGAAGAGATATGAGAATGCAAAAGGTGAAAGTAAAGCTGGAAGTTGAAATTGGTATCAGAGAGGAGGACCAAGAGAAAAACTCCATGAGGAAGTATTTCTGGCTTTGGACTGGTTGCACAGTAGTAGTGATAACTGGCAGTCAGGCCCAGTAAAATGTTGCGGAGGCAAAAAGGTGGATATCTTTGGCCACCAGATAAGTGGTAAAGAGTCACAGCTGGCAGAAGTCCTAATAAAATCTTGTCTTCATTGTAGTGGAGGAAACTGGGAGAGGAGAAAACAGAAAAAAACAGTAATTGGAAGGAGACGGTCTGGCTAGATTCACCCAAGTGTACCCCATTCTGCACTGTGTCTTTGGGAATAGATTTATGTTGTACACTTTCATCTCTTCATGATAGAATAGCTTCTGTGGATGTCTCTTGGACAAATCAGGAAGACTTGTGCCAACTCTGCGTGATTTTATGCCCGTTTATACATTCCTTTTGCTTGGTTAGGTTGTGTTCTTGTGTCCTGCTTCAGTTGTAGCTGTGTCATGTGAAGACTTTACTCCTTCCATCTTCTAGTGATTAATCTCCAATTACTGCAGGGTTCTTCTGGCATGATTTGATTCAGTCAGAATGACCTGGACTGGAAAAGGCTATTATACAATGTACTCGTAGGTCTGACAAAATTTTCACTTGTGTGATATAGGTCACTGATAACGCAGAGTAGTCTGGGGATATTACCTCCCTTCATTTGAGCACAGCCAGGGCAGGATACAGTGAAAATAAAGTTAGTATCATTCTTGTCTCACCACTTTTTGCCCTTTATCATCCACTTTCTCAGAAGCCTCAAGCTACTCTTCATTTCATACATTTGTTTTGCTCTGTATGACCGTGTGCTCTTGAGGGTCCAGCTGGGCTGGTAGAAGGATTTCTGCCCCAAGGTGCTTGCCTCTGCTTCCCAGCAGGAGGTTTGGGGAAACGTGCCCTAATACTCTTTAGGCAAAATCATCTGCACTAATTGAACAGAATGATTTAAATGTTTAAGATAATCCACTTTAAGGCTGAATTTGCCTGAAGCAAGCTAAGCATCTTTAAAGCAGACATATAACATATTTTGTCAGAAGATGTAAGAGACTCCCATGCTATCTGGGAGAGGATAACCTCCAACCGGATCCAGCACTATTTTAATTAGCCAGCTTGAATCTGGGCAGGGACATCTGCCCATGGACTAATTGATAATGCAAACTAAAGCAGTGCAGATCAATTTGAAAATATGAGCGTGTATATATTAAGTTTTACTGGTGTGACTAGTATGATTAGACTTAACTTCCATTTAACCAGTGTAGTTTTATGGAGACCTATTCATGTGTTAATGGGACTGTTTCATCTTGCTCTAAAGAAACACTTGCATTACAAAGCAATGTTGATATTTCACTTGGTTGATGGCAATTCTATTTTAAGCTCCTTTAGAGTACCCATTTCACAAAATCTTTCTTTTCTTTTCCTTCCACCTGTGCTTTATGTAAGCACTTAAATTCATGCCTAACTTCAGGTATGTGAACAGTATTAATGACTTTTAGTGGGATTACCACCATGGTCTGTATATTTAAAATCAACTACCTTTATTGTGGTAACACAACTGCTGATTTAGTGAAACCTGAGTTTAAAGCTTGTCTACTCTAGGAAATTAATCCAGGCTAATTGATGTAAATCAGATTAATTAAACCAGATTAAACTCTTGTGAGGCCTTTCTCATTTGAAATAAAAACTGTCTTAATTCAGTTTTGTTTAAATCACTTCCAAATCAGAGAAATTATTCTGATCTAAAATCATTTTATAGTCATGTGAAGCACTATTTTGCCATGGTAATTCAGTATTCTCTCTGTGCAGACAGCCCTTAGTCTTTGATTTCACTACAGCTTTTTTGAGAATTCCCTGGTTCTTGCTTTTCAGTATCTGGAGTGCTGCTGCTGAGGGATGTTAGGATGTCTAGAACTGAACAGCGACCAGCCTACTGCATTTTTGCAGTTCAGTTACTGTATCAGTTAACTACCAGTGTATACTCTTATGGCTGCAGATTTCTTGTTGATACCAGTTTTATAGGTTGAAAGCAAGAAAGAATATAGTACAAGAATTTAACGCTGGGTCAAAGCCAAAATGTTTATTTCCCTGGCAGTTTCTTTGTGTTTTCCTTTATCTGTATGTATCAAACATGCTTAGACTTCTGATGTTCAGTGCATAACGTCACAAAGCAGAACTTGGCCCTCCCACCTAGGAGGTAGTAGAAGTAGAAGGTAGATAATACCGTCAAGAATGAAATAGGTAGTTTGCTGGAAATCTAATTTGATGGTGAAATAACCCTGAATGTCAGGAGCACTGTTTGTAAATCTGTGCGGGTTGGTGATTGGATGCTTAAGAGCTTTTTTCTGAAAATAGGAGAAAATGTCTTTTGGGAATAGCATCAGTATTGTTGATCCTACCTTGGCATAATCCCATTTTTCTGTGATTCATCAGCATTATTTTATTAGCATGAATTTGTTCAGACAAAATAAGAAAGAACTTGGAACCTTCACATCTTCCAAACAGGGCTCAACTTATTTATCCACCTCTACAGTTGTGATAGTGACAGCTTACAGAAGGGCAAAAGAATTAGCATGGAAATAGTCGTTCACCCATGATTTTTGGAACAAAATAAATTGTAAATATCAGAAGAAACTTTAAGAACTGTGAAAGCCTAACCTAAAGTCTTGATCAGTTTTATTTGACATGAAAGTTTGAGGAAAAGCAAAATAAATATCCAGAGGTTAAGCACAAAATTTTCTTTAGCGTCAGTTATTTTGGTTCAGCCAGTGATATTGGTACAGAAAAATGTGGGAAAGCTGTACTGATAAGTAAAATAGAATAGGATTAAGTAGAATTAAAAAAATAGAATAGGATTCAGAGGTAGGGCTAATACACTACTTGTATACAGTTAAGAGGACAGCATTCTGAATTAACGCAACAGCAAAGCATTTGTTCAAGTCTTCCAGTAGTCAGAGGAATGAAAATTTTTTAATGTGAAAAGGTCACTATTAATTAGACTTTCTGACCTATGGGAAAGTCTGGCTTTTTAGATTTTGTTTGCATTCTTAACAAGCTGGAAAAAAGCCAAAACAGCACCAAAATAAATATTGCACAAAATGTCTGGAAATATTTACTTTCACAGCCGTTCAGTGTTGCCCCTTGTATGGTGAGTTACCATCTTGCCTGCTGGGAACTCTGTTTCCCTTCTTACTTGGGGAAGAAGCTTCACTGCTAAACTACATCTCCTTTATCTGTACTTGTGGCTAAAGAACTTTTGTGAAACACTTCATTATCTTGGCAAGAGCAGACTGGTCTAACCAGTGAATCTGGACTACAGATGAAAAAAGAGACTTTTAAGGCTCTATGACAGGTCATGTCAGTTTGCTTTAATACTGAAGTAGTTAAAATTCTTAAAACTGAAATATTTCAGCTAAAGCAAAACTTTTTTGGACAAAATGAAAAAAATTTCAGAAGCTGTAGCTACTGTTTTTTTCATAGGAAATTACTAGCTACTTAAGCATATGCTGAAGTATCTGCTTGAATAGAAATGTTTTTCTGTATCAGGTTGTCAACTGAGTGGAAAAAGTAATGATTCACAAGAGTGGCACCACTAACATGATATATATCCTAAAATGTCTCTATTGCATTAGAAATTACACCATTTTCCATTTACCTGAGACAGCTGGAAACTTTAAGCTGTTGTACACTGCTGCTCCTTGCCCTATTGCCATACTAACTCTTCTTTCTCCTAAACCCATCCACACTCTTTTTCTTTGACTGGCACCTTGATGTGTCATGCATGACACACCTTTCCTAGGTCAGTGTTATAAAGCATGCCTCCTCCGCTGCTAATGTTATGCTGATGGATCCTATGGCTGACCAGAGGAGATAACCGCCTAAAAATAATTGAAAGGAAATTCCTATATATTTTTTTTCCCCAGTGACTTTGAATGCAGAGTTTGCTGAAGGGCTTGGGTTTTTTTTGTTTTTTTCTAACTTTTGCAGCTTTATGAAAACATAAATATTAATGTCGTCTTACCCAAAGCCTTTACAAAAATCTCTCTAACAAAAGTACGGAGCTTTGGATGCCTGAGCTCTCTGTGAAAGGAAAGAGAGACAGAAACCTACTGAATATTAAGCTAAGTGAGACAAATGGCCAACTACTGTATATGTACATGGGAAGAAACACACTTTTCTTTGAGAGCTTTATAATCAGACAACATGGCTAATGGCAGAAAGCGGAAAGATTACTGTCCCCATTTCACTGATACAGGGCTGGTCTATTATCAGTCATAGCTGTACTAGATAGTCACAAAACAGCAAAAAGCTACAGTGGAGGATTTAATAAAAAACTTGAAAAAGCTGCAAAGGATAGAACAATTCAAGAAAAGCGCTGATGAGATAAATGATTTGTCATTTTTTTGGAACTTTCCTGAGAAGTTCTACTGGTTTTTTTTATGTGCTATTTAATGCAAATTGTCTGAAATGATGTACTAATGTGAGCTATTGAGGTAGATGTACTTGCTTATGAGAACTACCTGAGTCCCCAGTAACAACAATTATTCTGATTTTCTGGAGAATATCCTCTAAGGCTGTAACTGTTTCTAGCGAATGAGAAGATGCTTTTTTTCCCCGCTCCCCTGCTATAATGAGGCATTCAGAACATCTCTCAGACTGCTTTTGTTTTAGTTTCCTTTTATGGTACCATTCAATCTGCTTTCCCAGTAAAATAATTAAATGCCTTTGAATTAAAAAAATGCTGTAACAGGGATAATTTATAAACTCTGAGAGAAAAAAGATAGATCTTTTCACAGAATTTAGGAAATTATTGCTTTCAAAGGTGGGTTATAAAACTTTGATTGAGTGACAGTGATGCATTGTATGGATGAATCTTTCTGAGCCTTGCAGTTGATAAAGCTGTTCAGCAGCTAGAATAACCAATCTGTTGGAATTTAAAGCAGATTTTTTTTGTTTTAGCTCAAAAGACAAGGAATTTATTTTTTAATTTTTAATATGTTGCTGGGTATAAGGTCAGAATCCACAAAGAAGCAAGTGAAGTGAAAGTGCTTTCTCTGTAGCTCTCCTTCCCTGTACCCAAGAGCAGCTGTCAGGCAATTTCTGTGCAAAATAGCTAACAGCTAATTTTTTTAAACATGGTGCTTTTGTATTAAGGATCAAATTAACCTAGCTTACAAAGGTTGTCTAAGGGCGCAATGAGTGAAGAACCTGTGTATTGCTACTTTATTCTTCTAAAGTGCAGTTTTAGATTGATAAGATGATAACAAAGGACAGTGGTCCCTTGAGCCTAGCACCCAAACTTGAACTAAATCACCCATAGGAAGTATCCCACTTGTGCTTGTAGCCGTCTCAATCAGCTGGGGTGTTATTGTATATAGTTGCTGCTCTTGGAGCTTGTTTTAAAGTTAACAGCATGATTATGTCAAAGAATCTGAAATGCAGGCTCCAGCACTCCTGATGTATGTTAATTCTCCAACTACGGACCCAATCGATCCTCTGTTAAAGAAGTTGCTTTAGCTTAATAGATGAGTTGCTCACATTTCACAAAACAAATCACTAAGGGACAGGTAGGCTTCTGTGAATCCCATAAAATAATCAAATGTCTCCTAATGAATTTTGTATATGAACTGTCTTTAGGATTATCAAGCCCTGAAGTAATTATTTCCCCTACAAGTGGCCCTGCTGTGCTATCAGTATCAGTCAACGTGGGATGGTCAGGGTCTCACAACACTGTAAACTGTCTCTGTCACGCCTTTCAGAAATCTGCATTGCTTAGCAAATGTGGGGAAAAGGGAGTTTTGTGGGTTTTAGGGAAACTGTACTACTGTATGGTTTTCACCTCAGAATTTTTTGCTTGTTGCTATTTTACCATAAGAACAGAACACAGAGCTTTTGTTAAATTGTCTGTACTACTGATCTCCTATCTGGGCAGGTTTTCATCCACATAGCTACCCAAAGAAAACAGGTGTATGTTCTTGCACTGTAAAGCCTAATAAAGAAAGGTATATGCTTATCCAATGTTTCTTTCCACTGCCTCCTCTGGATTACTCTTGTATTCTACTGTGGCAAGCATAATGCAGATATAAGAAAAAGCTTAACCCAAACAGACACAGAAATGAAAAATCAGGTTTCAGACGAAATCTATCCCTTTCAAATATCATCATAATAAAAGCTCATTCCCATAGAATAAATATATTTAACCTCAAAAGGGTTATCAGTGCATTACCTCCCTACTGCTTATGAGAAAGAGATTCAACTGGCTCATGAGTTATCTGTCTTTTATGCTCATGACAGAAAGATAATTATCCTCAGGGGTGATATATGCTATATACTGCATAACTATGCCAAACTGGCAGCAGTTGCTTCATTCTTTATAGAACTGCCATTTGCTCCTACCCACACCATACAGTCTCTGGACAGCTATTGCTTTTCCTTCCGAAACCTATTTCACTGTATTTAAAACTGTTGTTAAAAGTTCACCTCCCTGAAGAATTCTACGAACTGGGCCACTGTTTGTAAACATAGTGATTCAAAATCGTTTTTTAAATTTCCCTGTAGCCTGCTAGAACATGGACTGATTTTCTTTTTTTCTTCCAAATGCATTGAGTGACATTGTACTACAAAAGCAGGGAAAAGGATCAAGTGAGAGGGGCACCGAATGGGGCCAAATATGCCAAAGTCCTGCTGACTGCTGCCACTGGTGTTCTTGAAGGGTAGTTTTGGGTCTGTGATGGTAGCCCAGAAGAGAATGGGGCTACACTAGAATGCTCTGTGCAAGTCTCTGTTTTCTTTTATTTGCATTCCTGGCTACCTGAACAGTTTCTGGAGATATGTGTCTTTTTATTTCTATTTCAGTGCCTATCTCCAGGTATCTGGGTTGATGAACGGCACCCTCAGTCTTCTTGATTGAGTAATTAGTAACTATAAGGCTTTGCTGTTGTGTGACATATTCTAGTAGAGTCTAACCAGCAGTAATCCAACATAGAGCAGAGTATTTGCTTGTAGTTGCCTATTGTGAATAGACACACGATTATTTTGCTTTCTCTTTGACAGTTGTCATTTAAGGAAATGCAAGATTATAAATAGTAAAGCAGAGGTACAACATCAATGAGTTATAAAGATGGAGCTGATCCTCTAAGGCCATTCTTTGGATTAATCTTCCAATGCGCTCTCAGGGTATATAGAGCATATTCACCTATTTCTGGACAAAATGCAGCAAACTTTATCCATGCTGAAAAACCCAGAAGTTTGGGGGTCTGTTTGTTTGTTTGTTTGTTTTTAAATCTTTTGTAAAGATTCGAAAATGATGTTTTATAATATTTCTGATCTTGACAGCCTTCTTAAAAATCCTCACTGGGTTTACAAATGGTAGCTGGATGCAGAGGACAAGAGGAGATACGATAGGAGAGAGGGTAGATTTCTAACTGAAATCATCATCATAAAACTCATCATAAAACTGCTGCTGAGGCATTGTTTTGCACTTAGGTCGAGACTAGTAGGAGAGTGGAAAAATGTCTGTCACTCCAATAGCATGATCTTCTTCCCCATTTGAGAGAAACTGCTTCTTCCTTATGAACCTCCGGTAACCTGTGCTGGGAACCCAAAGGCAATCAAATACATGACAGCTTCTGTGCTGCCTGATAACTTGGTATATATTAACTATGCAGGCCTTGTGGGCTACCCATCTGTGCTTGTGACAGCTTCATATAACTTATATTCTTTTTCTCTTTCCCCTGTTTCCTGTACTTTCCCCACCACAGTGTAAGATACGTTATGTTAAATGAGTCAAACTGTTTCACTTTCTTTCTATAAGAGAAATTTTTCATTTTCCTGATGACATTCCTAGTCATCCTCCCCTGCACTCATTCCAGTTAGAAAGGATGTTTCTTAAACATGCTTGACCAGACCTGTATTTCAGATGATGTTTTGGCCGTGCTGTTATTATTGTTATTTCCCTAACTCCACAGGAAGTGCCTTGTCCCAGGCATCTCAAGATTGCATTTCACATGACAGCATCACATTGCTGGCTTGTAGATGGTACTGAAATCAACTGCTACATTGTATTATTTCTACTTTTTTTAGCTTCCTCTGATGAACTCTCAAACCTTAGCAAAAACTCTTGGTATTACTCCTTAAAATTGTGACCCTGCACTTAATAGTATTAACTTTCAAGTTATACTTACATCTATTTCTCAAAGTCATCTAGACAATGTTAGAGTCTTCACCTGTTTGAGATGTTTCTCAGCTTTGCATCATTAGTGAATTTCATCAACATGCTCTTACGTACTATGGCAAAGTTATGAATGAAAATATGAAATAGGGTTGGCCAAAGACTCATCCTCCCTTACTGGCATTCTTATTTGTTTTTTTCTATAACCAATCCCATATATGCCTTAGAATTTTCCTACTGCTACCAATCTTCTCTAGTTTAAGCAATCATTTCCCATATGTCCATGTGAGATGCTTTAATTAAGTTCAAATAAAGGAGACCTATAATGTTCCCTTTGTGTAGAAAATCAGATTCATTATCAGAAAAGATAATAGTTTGATGCAGTCTACATTTGGTTGACCCATGTTCTGTTATGTTTCCTTTTTATTTAGCACATTTTTAATTCTTTTTCTTCAGAACTTGTTTCAAAGTCTCTTACATCACTGCAGTCAGACTATAGGACCCAGATAAGTTTTTCCCTCATTAAATAAAAGAATGACATTTGCTATTTTTCCATCTAATGTCACAAACTTAGAGAGATATAAAATATTTGCTGGTGGATCTATGATTTAAATTCTTAAATTCTGGAATAGCAGTCATCTGGTCTGTCTGATTTTGAATTCATTTTCTAATACTTTGGTTGTGGGAATTTTCACTCCTATAGTGTTTTCATTTCTCCTTACTATCCCTCTTCCTGTCTTCTGATAGTCTTGTATTGTTGTGTCCTTGTTTATCTCATAATTTTTCTGTATTCTTAAACTAACCATGAAGATTACAAGTCAAGTCTCTTCTGTTCTTTTCATCTCTTCTCTAAGCTTAACACTCTTATCAGTCATGCCAGGCTTCCTAGAGGTTGGATATGCCATATACTCGGGGAACTATCCATCTGTCAAGAAAGGTCCCATGTCTGTGAATATTTTCTAGAGACTGGACATTCAAAATCTTTCTCCTAGTGCCAGTTCTTAAGCCATATGTTGATCTTTGGTATTTTGTCATATTTCATCCTCCTTCACTAGGGATCAGTTGTAACTATTTTTACTGGAAGTTGGTTGCCATGAGGGTGATGTTTGTAACACATGTGCTGTTGAGTGCAAGGGACAAGGGCTTCCCAGTTTTTATCTCATGTGAAATAAGCAATCAAGCAATACAAGAGCACTTTTGCTAGGGATGGTTTTTCCTCACTCAAAAAGAAGATTGCCACTGGATGGATTTCTTTCAGGTGCACCTCCAAGTATGCCTGTATATATGAAGTACCTGAAATTGTATTGGTTGTGAGATAGCATTTGTTTTGAGTCTGACATACACACAGCAAAATGAAATCTTTAATTTTTGGATATAAAATAATAATCCATAGATATAGCCTTGCCTAAATGATGTAGAAAAACACACAATATTTTTGCAAGTCTCCCAAAAGTTATTGGCATTTACAATAAATGTATGATTTAGTAGGGAAGTAGTTGAAAGCCGTGCTTTTCTTGGCTCTTAGTTCTGTGTGGTCTGTGATGTATTAAAAAGCTGGAGGGCAGCTTGCATTACAACAGCAGGATCTTACAGCAGCTAGATAAATCAGAACAATTTATTGTACGAAGTGAGGAGAACCTTGAAATTAGGCAACGTGCATAGTAAAGACTCAGTTTTATTTGCTTCATCAAATGCAGTCTAAAGCACTTGTGTCAGGAAGTGTATCTTCAGCCCAGTATGTTTTACGTTATCTTAAGGAGGAAGGAAGGGCCATATGAGTGTATCTCTTTCTTCCTTAAGGCAGTAGGAAGACCCTGTCTGACTGACTTTAAGTAGCTCACTAACTTTGAGATAGTCTTGGGAGATGAATTGCAGCTGATGAAGATTAGTGGAATTTGCCTTTTTTTCTTTTCCTCCAGATAATACAGAAAGAAGAGTGCAGCCAAGTACATTAAAAGATCTTCAGTGTAAAAATGATAGAAAGAGCTGTGACATCTGTTGAGTCTGCAGAATGCAGCTATCTGGTCATGAGGCGGCTGTTGTAATGCAAGAGCCTACACAGGTGCAAGAGGCAGTTAGACATTTACATAGGGCAAATGTCACCTGCAGCTGCAAATGGTCACTTTGAAAAAGCCTACAAAAGACTAGCTCTCCTGGTTTAGCACATAATCTTCCAAAGCTAGGGTTTCATTTAAGAAACTTCCTTAGGATCTGTCAAGAAAGTGTTTTAGATTTACTCACCAATGGAACAGATATAGCTAGGCACATTGGCGGATACAGCCAGATCCCAGATATCTTGACATTTACTGATCTTATGCCATGCCACTGAATTCCTGGATGTGACGTTCCTCAAAACAACTGTTTTCCATGAAGTTTAGTTGAAGTTTAATGTAGATCGGTTTGTTCTACTTCATAGAAAAATTTACCCTATTAACATTCTGAAAAGCCCTGCTTCAGTGGCATTTAGAAAACAAAAGATGCTTTAAATAATAGCTACTTGAGATTCACTCTCATTATGTATCACTGAAACCTTGTAGTGCAATTATAGATTTGGAATTCACAGTTGCTTGTCATGTATTGTTTCTCTCTTTTTATAACTCATCAGCTAAGGTATTCAGCTTCTAGTTCTTGAAGTTATTAGATGTAACTTCAAAACTATGTTGAAGGGAGGAGCGGTGGGTGTTGCTGTTGATGCTTAGTCATTTCAGGTGATGGTCTATTAAATGTTTCATGAAAGAAACTTTCTTCAGCAGGTGGAGCCAGGAGACTCAGCCTAGGATCCTTGAACTTTCCTGGGTGTCAGAGTTACCAATCCAGGGAAGCAAAGCACTACTTAAAATACATGAAATAATTCATTTCTCAAAAAAAAAAAAATCCAAACAGAAATCTCCCCCCAAAACAGCAGAAATGACCAGGGAAGGGGTAAATGCTGAAAGTGAAGCAGATATGATAAGGACATTAATATAGAGAGCATGAGATTAATTTTAAGGTAGAGGGTACATGTATGCTGCAAGCCAAGATGAGACTGTGGTTCATTCCGCAACTAACTTTACACAAGCTACTGCTGGTATTAAGAGCTCCACAGCTGCAGCAGTACAGAGCAGAGCATGGACATAACCACTTGTGTATTCCCTTAGCTTTTGGAGTGGTTTGCATAACCTGCTTTGGGCTCTACGATTTTGCAGCACGGGTAAAGCTGACTTGGTTATGTCAGCTTGAGGTAATGCAACATCTTAACTGCAGTACAATTCCTCTGCATGAGAAATTCTCACTGTGGCTAGGCTTTCTCAGCTCTTGTTATTTAATGGCAGTTTAACATCTGGTATTGTCCATTGGGAAAATGGTGAGGTAACTATGAAGGAGTTTATGAGTATTTGGGATTTTGTTCCTCCCCGAGACAAAAGGACAGAGGTGGTCAGCCGAAGAGCTTTTATATGTCTGTTTATACATACTTTACGTTTTTCTGGAATTTGTGCTACCAAGGTTGAACAGGTGTCGCTAAATGCAGATGTCCATCACCTCAGCATTCCTCATGTCTTTCCAATGGCAAAAATACCTGCAATGCCAAGTGTATCCCTCTGGCTGCGCTACTATTCTTTCTCTTTTTTTTAACTTGAAAATTATTAATAATGTGGTGAATATTTCTGGTCTTTTCATCACTGAGATCCACAAGAGATCCCTTATGTTTTGGAGTTTGTTTGGTTTTTGGCTTTCTTTTGCTAGAGAGACTAATGAGAAGCAATATATTGCAGTAAAAAGAGAAAAAAGGGACAGATGTTAGTGAGTCATAGTGTACCTCCCAGACTCTCATCAAAAATACTTTAATACCTTATTATTAAAAAGAAAGCATTCTGGCTTGTGTAGAACAATGTTAGACATACTTCAGCTGTTTTTTTAATCATAAATGTTACTATTTCTGAATTTCTTCATCAATAAAGATGGGTCCCAACCCATACAGATTTTGGTCAGGAAGGGAAAACTTCAGTTAAGAGTTTTTGAACCCTGAGGTATTCTATACACCTAATAATTGTGATCTCATATCTTAGAATACTTGAAGGATCCCCACGCTCTCCAACCTTCAATTGAATATTTTTGTTATTGTTCCAATCATGTTAGAAAACTTTGACAGAAGAGTAACCAAATATTTTCCTACAAATTAGAAGAGTTGCTCCAGTAGAATAGAGCAGTAATTGTCATGGAAGAACTGAAGCAGATACTACTTTAGAGCTGAGGTGTCCATCCTTTGCCATATAGTATAAATCCTGGAAAACTGCAGGTTTGGACATTAAAAAAGCAACATGCAAGATTTCCTACTAACTGTCTTTAACTCAGAGCAGCATACATTTTGGGAGAGCAGCTTATGTTGTGGGAAAACTGGAGGTCTTTTTTTTTCCACTCTATGTGGAAAGGTATTGATTTCTACCCTATTCCAATAGGGTAGAAAGCAGGCGAACTGTGAATTTGCTTATATTCAATTCACCCCCATATATATGATGTCACATGATTTACAAAAGTTGTGCTATGCTATATATTTGCTGTGTGCAGGGTCAGTGTGAGCAAGTAGACAACACAACTAGCTGACTAGGCTGGTTTCACAAAAAGCCCTCAAAGCTGGTGTTACTATCAGCATACAGATGGGGGGAATTAGCAGACACATAGTTGTTCTGAGGTGCAACTCAGCAGCAGCTGGTAGGATGATGGGCTTTGACTTACTGGGCCAGCTCCTCACACCTTTGCATGCCAGGCCAAAAGCCAAAGTTCTGCTGGGTAGGGTGGCCTCTTCCCTGCGGGGAGAAGTTCAGCACGAGCGAGGAAACTCTGTGTTATATAGGAACCTGGTACTGGCCATTGTATCTTCATCAGTCCCATCAAGAGCCTCTACCCAAGCAGGGTCTCCTGGCTGCTACAGAATGTCAGCTGTGGGGAAGTACTGCAGTGCAAAGCGACTTTCTTCACTGCCTTGCAAGGCTTCAGCCAGCATTGGGAGCAGCTGTCTCGGACCAGGTACTGCCCTGATTATCAGTGCACCAAGCTGATAAGAAGGAAAGGTGGCTTTTGCTGTACTAAGCAAAGGGAGAAAACGCTTTGTGTTGGCTCCTGCTATGCCTCTTCATACAACCGGAACCACTTCATCCATTACTGAAATGTTGCTCTACTGCTGAGCATTAGTTACTTATGGTGTATATGATAAAAGCACAATTTTCCTACCAAAAAAAAAAAGTTAGAGCTCTGACATGCTAGATTATTAAATTATTTTGTTTTCCCTCCCAGTTCCCATCAAACGCATCAAACAAACTGTTAAGAACAGCTTGTTGGAGCCAAATGATTTCTAAGTGGTCTGCATCAATCATGAACAGATCACACTGTCAGAACGCTCAGGCAGAGGCTGCACACACGGCTGACAGGGATGATTCAAGTCCTCAGTGACACATTGCAGAGGTGGTAGAATGGCAGCATCTATCACATGCAGATACCACTGTTAGGATTCAGAGATGCAGAAAAACAAACAAACTTTTTTTTAATTTATTTTGAGTGGACATGTGCTTCTCGGTTGCTGGTCCCTGCTTACTATGCATTGTTTGTAAAGATGCAGATTCCTCATTTCTCAGAAGTCAGGGCTGGACAGACCTGGGATTTTGCTCATACTGTTGGTTCTCTCACCAAAGGACTGTAAACAGGTTTCAGGGGACCATTGTTAGAGATGGTAAAGAATTTTTTGACAATGTGGACTCATGGTGGACAATTGGTTCATGAAATTGATTTTTTTTGTTTTTCTTATAGGAGTGTTCTTACAGCTCCCTATGAGAAGTTTGTTTCAGATCCAAGTAAGGAGAGGGGAAAGTTGTGATTGAAGGGAGTAGATGGGAAAGAAAAGAGAGGTCATAGGCACACACAAAATAGGTTATATGCTTTTCTACTTTATGTAAAGAACTACGTTATCATTGGAACAGGAGATTAGAAATCCACCACCACTGGACTGTGTGATAATGTTTCACTTGGTAGAAATATTGTGTGTTATCTACAAAATGAAAGCAGCTCCATCAGGAGACACTGAGAGAGATCAGTCCCAAAATTGTCAACAGCCTGGTGTTGTCTTTAATGATGGAGACTGAGGTTGAGGCTTCCAGCTGGACACAGGAAGAGCAGAAGTCAAGCATATATCTATATTTACCTCTGATTTTCATGACAGACTGCATAACATTTTTTAGGATTTCTCTCAGGCACAATAGGATTTTTTTTCTTGAAAACTTTAAAATTTTCAGGGGGTTGCTGAATAAGGTTTTCTGTTTATTTTAATCAAGGTCATGGCCACTTTGTCTTGCAAGAGGAGTTTAGAGTTGGTCCTGACATAAGAAAGGAAGGTCAGAGCATAGAAAAAGTAGCAATGTGTATGTCTGTCTCTAGAGAACTTTTTTGACATTCCAGTGCCTCTGAAATGAAAATACAAATGGAAGCACTGTGTTAATTTTCCAATTGCTTGTGTGAGTGAGGGGGAGCGTACAGTTGGGGCAAATTTCAGCAGTCCGTTGTGACATCGGGATCTTAATTTTCTGATCAAATTCCAAATTATATCATTACTGTATAAATGTAAAAGAAACACTGTATATAGCTCCACCCTCATCTTGTTGGAATGTCTGACAATTAGTTTTTTCACACGACTGGGCAACGAAAATATATTTTCTCTGAAAGAGCTTCATTTTAAAATAATGACAAAATAATTTGATTATAGAGCAAACTGGATGGGGAGGTTATAGAAAAGGGATCAGCGCAGAACCTGTAAGGATAATACTGAATTTCTCTTTTACACATATTTCTCTCTTTTTTTATCTACCCTAGTTCCACAGTCTCCTAATGATTTTGTTATTTTTTGTGCTCATTTTGGTGTATAGGGTCTTCTAGACAGATGCTACTGGCTTATAGACAGCTACCTGGTAGTTTTCTCAGACTGCTCTTAATATAGCCAACATGTCTTTCAGATTGTCAGAACTAATCTTCTATCATGGAGTGAGTCTTCATTTCCAAAATAATTCATAATCATTATAAACCAAATCTGCCTGCAGATATGAGTTTGCATCCTTGAGGGCTGTTCTGCCAAGGCTTTTGTTTTTCAGGGTCATTCTCCATCTTCCTTATGCTAAGGGGAGTTAGTGGCTCGCTCGGACCAGTGAGTCAGCAGGATTCGCTTGCACTTCCCAAGAAAATCACCACTTGCTTAACAGAGTGAGTTCACAAGTGAAAACAGCCACTCATGTCATTACAGATTAATCTCAGAAATAGATTCAATTCTGTGGTACCGTAAGTAATTTATTTATGGGGACAGCCTTTCTATCCTTGCGCTGTTTCTGTGAGAGCAGGGGGCTGTCTGGCAGCTCCCTGTCACGTACAGGCTGCGGGGGCTTCCCAGGGGCTAAGGAAGAGGCTCGCGCTTCCCGACTGCGAACGGCAGTGAACCAGCGCGCCTCCGCTGGCTCTTTTCTGCTGTCCGTGTTGCTAGTGTTGGCTATGGAATACCAGAAAACTGGCTCCTCCACTGGGAAATAGAAAGTCCGAATTATTTTCTTTCATATGCATGAGAAACCGGGAGTAGGTCAGGACTGAGTGATGAATTGAGGGTCTTATCACATATCCTGGGAAAAGCTTAGAGTAACACTTAGGTTTTCAGATACTTTCATAACTGTGAATATTGATCCTGCAGTACTTTGTATTCAAGAATCACTATAGTTTGATTTAGCTTGGGCAAATTATATGAGAGTTTTCTTCAGATTGGAACTGTTGTTGCTTTGATGATTAAATAACCTTTATTTTTTTGGCATTTCAGTCCAGCCAGTTAAAGCTTATGGTCTAATTAGCATTTGGTATTTGATAACTTCAGAGACTATCAAGAACTTCTAAATAAAATATTTCACAATCAAAATGTCCTGTCAGAGAAGTCTGTTAAAACAAAACAAAACAATTTGTTTTTCTATTCTTCGCTGTTGACATTATAGTTTCTTTGTTAATGTTTAATGCTCAGGATGAAAACTTGATGACCTCAGAATGTCATATTTCACTATGTCCTGAGCTGCTCTTTGCTTCTTTTTCTCTCTCTTTTCTTGGGCAAAGGTTGACAGTCAGAAAATCTCCCCCATTTGCCATTGTCTAAAAGCCTTGGGAATGACTGAGCAATAATCCCTGCCAACAAATCATTTTCTGTCCATCTTAATGAATGTCACTGTAGAGATAATGACTATTGCTCGTACATCAGTGGATCCTGTGTCTGAATACTTTGCTGTCTCATGCAATTATTCTCTATTAAGGTACAGAAGTGCAGGGTAATCAATAGGAGTCATATTTTATAAGGAAAACAGTTCACCCTGTATAGTGTCATTTTATAATTTTGCCTGCATCTGAATAGCATTATTTCCAAAGTGAGTGAGTACTTGCATACATTATTCCTGTCATTTCATTGTAATTATACGTTATTTAAAAGTTTAAAATTGGTCCTCAGTCACCAGCTAAAAATCTTCTTAGAGTTCAGGCCTCTTCAAGTCTGAGATTTTCATTTAGGACCTTCATTTGTTTTACTTCTCACATTAGTGAGAAAAAAGTAAATTGTACTATGCAACAGGAAGCACTTTTTGCATTAGCCTCACGAGAATGCAACTGAACCAAAAATTACTTATTCACATATCTCTACTTTGAATCCCTGTCACTTTTAGATGGAAGGGTTTAATTCTCTGTATTCAAGATGAGGGATTTTGGTTTTGATGCTTGCTGCTTGAGAAAAAGTGGTAAAACATTTTTTTATGTTCATACGAAAGTAGTAGGAAGTAGTACTGTGCAGTAGAGCAACGCAATCTGAATGATATAAAAGAAAGGGAAGGGTGACTGGAAGGAGCCGTGTTTGCACTTCTTCATACAGAAGAACAAATTAGCCCTGTAAGACTGGGAATACGTCCAAAAATCCAAACATATGGTTTAATTTTTTATATCAGTGGTACATGTGGCCCTAGGATTTTATTTTGCCAGGCAAATTAAAAAAAACAGGTGTCCTGAAGAGCTTGTAGTCTCGGCAGGAAAAGACATAGTGACATAGATAAGCGAAGTCCTCCAAATAACAAAGGAAGTCTAAGGTAGACATCATTCATCTTTTCAAAACACTGAATAAAAGGAATAGGAAGGTAGTAACATTTAAGCAGTAATAGTCGGATTCAAGTAATATTAATACTGAAGTTTTTGTCAAGTAGCTACCTTTGTAGTTCAGGTATCCCTGATAACCCATATTCCAAATGATTTCACAGTGAGCTGTTCCAGCCTTCAAACCCATTCACCAAATAAAATGAAAACAAAAAAACCCTAGGTGTGTGATATGGCACAGGGATATGGAACAGACCTAGTAAAAGACAGATTTTTTCTATATATTTTCTTTGCCCAACAGGGTTCCTTCTCCATGCTCCTCATGCTTCAGTGGAGACTGTGAAGGTGGAGAAAGGTGTATGTTATAAAGGAAAGGAGTACAAAAAAATTGTGTTCAGATGTGACTGTTGCTGAGAAGTCACATTGGTAATGGACTTTTACCTTCAGGAGCTCAGCCTCTATAGGTAAATGTCTCTTTTAACTGGATTGAATCCATCAGCTGCCTTTGAGACAGTGGATCGTGCAGTGTTTCACTGGGGAACATCTGGTAATATCTTTTTTGCTATTCATCTCTGATACAGGGTAGTCATTCTTCTTTAGCCACTAAAGCCTCCCTATTCAGAGTTCCAACAGGCCTTGTTTTTGTCTTCGTTTTGCACAGGAGGCTTTTTGAAGTAATTGTTGTTGTGCGCCTTGTTCAGAGTCTTCAATGTGCAAATAGCATGCTGATGATTTATGTCTACTTTTCTGGAAAAAAAAAAAAAGAAAATAGACACTTCATTTTCCTGTTGACACAGAATGTGAATGATAAGCTTTTGATAAGACAGAAATGATAATGGGCACCAGAGGAACAGAACCCAATCTTATCTCTGTTCTAATTCAGCATCCATCACTGTTGTGTCTGACTGCTCCTCAAAATTAGAAACGTACCATCCTCTCTTCCTTCAGGAAGGAGTGGAAGTTTTCTGTTGCTTTTTACTTCTCAGTGATGATATAATGTAAAAGCTAGGTGGGGAAATGGACTTTCATGTTTCTGGGGGTTTCTACCAGACCTTCTCTAATGATAAATCCCACTTTTATCATGTAACTTCTGTTTTCTGCTCACCCACATTTCCTTCCTGACCTTGAAATTCACTTCTGTCACTTAAGTCAGTGGATCTGACTCCAAGTGCAACTCAGGATCACATTTGCAAGTAAAAAGGAGCCAGTTTTACTTCATCTCACTTTGGATACTATTCAAAATAATTCCTGCTTCCCTTGTGTTTGTAGCATCAACTCTTGAGAGAATATTAGGACAAGGAAATGACACCATGCTCTTTGATGCCTCCTTAGCTTGAGTGGAAAGTGGAGGTTTGAGAGAGGTTTCTCATGTGATCTATTTTTTTCTAGATGGATATGTGGCCACACGGTATTGTTTATTGCTGCCTATTGCCTATACTGATCACAGCCTTCTGCTCTCTTTGAAACAGTGAGATAATTTTTATCCTTGTGCAATGTATCTGACCGTCTTGGTAGGATGGCCGTGAAACTTTTCTACTGTTTTCTACTGTAGAAACTGTTTTCTACTACTTTCTCTACAGGCACTTGCATGCACTCCCCCCACCACCTGTGTTCCTCTGCGTGATGAATAAAGATTATTTTATTTATTTTACTTTTTACAGGAATCACATTTGAAGGAAAATTCACTCAATTTTGCAAAACAGCTTAATTACTCCATTATATCTTTAATTATAAGAAAATATGTGGGAAAATTACTATTAATGATGCTACCTTCAAAGGTAGCTGAAACAGTGCCTGAAATTTTCTAGGTCACATTCTTTTGCTTTTGCTTCCACACCAATATCTGAAAAGCAAAAACATAAACCACACAAAGAAAGACTGGTACACAGGTGCAATAGTTGCTATTGAACTGACAACATGGTGCGGTTTTTGCAGTAGTTGCCATAGTAACAAGATCATTTACAGAACATAATCCCATTAGGAGAAAACATTTTTAAACTGAGCTAATTGTACATGAGTTTTTACTGCTTCACAACCTGTTTTTGGAAGATTTCATTTTTAGGATACTAATAAAAGACCGATTAAAAGCATTATACATTGTCCTAAATTGCCTACAGAAAGACAGCAGATAGGAATTATGTAAATTATTGCAGGTATCCTTAGATCAAACCAGTATGATCAAGTAAATTAATTCATGTGCTCATTTCTGTATTAAAAGCCACCAGACAGCAGCTGTACTTGTAATGTAGTATCAGCTTGGTCAGATTTTGGTTGTCTTTACTAAACCATTCCTCAAACGGCCCTTTTCCTTAGGGCCCCAGTTCATTCCTTTAGATAAAAGTTGCAAATGTATCTATCTTTTAGAAACTTCAGGAAAATTTCTTCGTCATTTACTTGTACACTAAAAGGTGTAGAAAGTCAGATGATAATTGACTGAAAGCAAGCTAATGGATTGTAAAAAAGCAGACTGAATAAAACTTGGACGAAACATATCACCTGTGAGAAGGCAAAATTAGATTTAGAAAGGAAAGAAAAGCAGGATTGCTGAGATCTGCAGGAGCTATCAGAAACCAGGGGTTTCTAGGTAAATATTCTAATAGTCATGTTCAAAAGTCCATCCTTTGAATTTTAGCCTTGCTTCAGAGAAATATTTCTGCCACATACCTGAAAATTAGAAATAGGGATGCTGCTAATGGTTAAACAACAGGATTGTACCTTCTGAATTTTAGCTGATGTGATATTCTGCTTAGAAGTGCTTCTGGCCATCAGTCACATTTTCATTTGAGGAGCAATCTGTGGCATTCATTGGCACTTCAAGTCAGGGAGGTCAAGAACTCAGAAAGTTTCAAAAGGCATTTGGATATATGTACAGCTGCTAAGAATATCTGCAGTTACAGAATATTAGCAGTTATGCCTCTTTGCCTCCTCTTCCTCTCGCTTTCCCTGCTCCTTCATTCTGTTTACAAGTATCTTCCGCTTACGTCCTGTTTACCTCTGAAGCAAAGGGGATCAATGCTGCGTGAGACAAGGTGTGGACAGGGTGGACACCTTCTCTCGTGCAGTATAGAAATCCTATACATCTTGTGAGAAGTGAAGCCCACAATTCTGGAGGCCAGATCTAGTCTTGATGTATAGGTATACAGTTTTATATAAGGTTTTACTGATTTCAGTGGGAGTTTCACCAGTTTACATAGATCTTTTAAAGGCAAAAGCAAGCTGGCATGGCTAAACAGCAGGGTAAGAGAAATTATTAAAAGCAAGAAGGCATATTTCAGAGATCTGAGTCATGAACAAATGAAGAGAACAGAAAGGTCAAATGTAAATGCCCAGTGAGGCTGAGCAAAAAAAGAGGAATAAATATCAAGACACATTCAAGCTATCAGTATATTTTTTCTCCAGATGGGCCAGGAGTAGGAAACCTCCCTGGGAGGCTTCAGGGCTGCTGGTGGGTCAGGGCATTAAAGTAGCATTCAGTAACAGGAGCGCCCTGGCAGGGAAGCTGAAGGAGAGCATCTGCCTGTAGCGTGGAGAGAGGCAGAACCTGCCTTTGGGTTCTGAGAGATTATAGGAACTGCAGGACAATAAACCTGATGTATGTACTGGGCAAATTAAAAGAAAATGTAATAGCGAATAGAATTAGTAGACCTGTGGTTCAGTTGGGAACAGTGAACTTGGCTTTCGTTTAAAAGATAAAAATAAAAAAAATCTTCTGCCTCACAAACCTTTGCATCAACAGCTGTGTGGACAGCAAGCTCAAATTGATACACTGTGCTTGGATTTCTAAAAGGCATTTAACAGAGTCCATCATGAAAAATATTTAAGGAAGTTAAGCCATGAAATAAGAGAAGAGGAGAGATGAAATAAGTGTCTTTACCTGTATATAAATTGCTAGAAAATAGGAAACGGATCCAATGTAAATTACTATATCTTGCAGTAGAGAAGTTATGGAAGTTCTGCAGAAAACTGTTCAACATATTTCTAAATGCAGTGCTATTGAACATATTTCTAAATGACCCAGAAAGGGAAGTGAACAATGAGATGACTAATTTTGCTAATAATACCGAAGTATACAAGGTAGCAATAAAGAAGGCTGACTGGGAGGGTTTGCAGAAAGGCCTTTTGAGACTGTGTGACTACATTAAAATGGCAAATGAAATTCAATGTAAGTGTAAAATGATGTATGCAGAAAACACAAACCCATCCTTACATAGAAAATGACAGCTTCTGTGATGACCTTTACAAATCAGGAGTGAGATTTTGTGATTATGCCTGGAGAGGTTAAAAAACTAAACAGAGAAGAAAGAAATTATGATCTTTAAATGGCTTGAAGCTGGGAGAGTATTCCCAGAAAGTGTCACCTACACAAGCCCTGGGCTTTGTAGTCTTCCTTGAATATCTGCTTTTTGAGAGAGACAGGATATGGAGCAAGATGCCATATATGTGTATATGTATATGTATGTTTTCACACACACACATATATATATGTTTTATATATGTTGTATATATATGTTTTTACAACATGGTCTTTAGGCATAAGTTTCTCTTCAGAATGAATCGATACTCTTATGAATGGATTTTAACTCAGTGAAATAACGTAATAAAGTTTATTGTTCTTCTTTTCTTTTTTTCTCGCTCTCAGAAACACACCCACACAGACACCCACACACACACATACGTACACACAACACCCAGCATACTGGTAGGTGGCAGTACATCTACAAATAGCAAAAAGAATATTTGCTTTAGTGATGAGAGACAGAAATGTTTATTCTGTCTGTATGGAAAGCATGACAATATAAATAAAGTCAGATGAGCTTTCTTCCTCCTCTTCACAGGAACTTTTCTGAGAAAGGGAGGAACAGGTAAAAATAGAGTGCAATACAGCTGAATTTGCAAAAGACTTCAATAAATCCAAAAAATACATTATAATACTTTTTAAATTAATGCTAAACAATAATAGGCTCTGAATGATAGACTCTCAATGTCTTGCTTACAAGGCTTTTATGTAGTCCATATGATATAAACTATTGTGATAACACATGCCTTATTTCTGTCCTGATTGCCTAAAGATCTGCTCCCAGATTTTTCAGCTGTAGGTATTGTATTAAAAAATAACTTTGCACCTGAAAGTGTACAAAAGGGCGATTTGGCTCTAAGAAGATTTTCACCTTGCCTTTTTTTGTTTGCTTGTTTGAAAAGCAGTTTGAGGTTGCTGCAGTATCCCACCTGATGTTTTCAAAATTAGAAGTGACCGGTCTATGAGAAGGAAGGAGTAGAATGTTGTGAAACCTTTTTTTTTTAATTGTATTACAATACAAATCAGCAGGTCCAAATAAAAACATCTTAAAATACCAAAATGAAATGTTTTAATTGATCCCCCCCAAAATGGAAAGCATCATTAAAAAAACAGGATATTTTCACTTTTCATCCTCTTTGAAATCCTCAAAATTATTCCATTTTTGCCTGTGCTGGCTAATAAGTAGCATTTTGGACCAAACTGAATGTTTTCATTTCATTGTTCACTGCACATCATTAATCTGGTTGTTTAAGGCAAAAGCCATAAGTGACTATGTCTCCCTTTATTCTTTTCTCTTCTCCTTTTCTAAATCAACGAAAATCTCTAAACCCTAAGGGTAGCTATTACGCCTGCAGTAAGAAAAATGCACTGCTTGCAGAACAACTTTGACTCATATTTCCATGGGATTTTTTACTCAGGTTTAACATTTCTGCCAAATCATGTAGTGCTGACCTGTATGGTACTTAATTGATTTTATTAGGTCATTAAAAAAATCTTTAGACAAAAAAATTTTAGTTTACAGCCTTTCCAGATCATGACACTCAATCTGATTATTTGTAACAATAAAACTTTATACAGAAATGAATGAAGAATTAGGGTAGCAGAGTGGTATTAACCCCTGCACTATGTGTTGTTTAAAAACAGGCATGGTGGTGTCAAGGTGATTTTTAAAGTCAAGCTGGGTCTTCTGTCCCATAGCACTATTTAAAAACCTGACATGCAGTAAAATAAATGTGATATGTTGCACCCCTTCCTCGAAAAACATGAACTGGTTGTGAGAGAGACTGGATGTCACCTCAAATGCCTTGAGTTGCTTCAGCTTGCCTATGGGGGATAGAGCTTTCAAGGTGGCCAGGCACTGAGAGTATCACTTCAAAAAGTAGCCTGGTCTTGCATGAATTTATTAAAACACTTCAATTGCTATCTTTAGGGATGTTTTAGAATGTTATTTTGCTTCCTGCCATGCTTATGTGATTGTTGTAAAAGTTTAGCACTTCAAAGCATTAATGCTGTCAGCATTAAAGTCAATGAATTCCTCATGTAAATTGTTATTAGGCATAAGGGATCTTCATCTGTACATTAAGGACTGGCCTACATTCCTAAATACTGAACTAAAGATCAGCTTTTTCTTTAAGGTTATGATAATTTGTGCCTTTCACTCAGCACCTGCTCTAATGGGGTCTCATTCAAATGCTAAAATAGAAAAAAAAAAGGTATTTCATTCATCTTAGCTTTTTGTAATCTGCGTCCTTCAGTTGAAGGATTTTGCAGGGAGAGAATCAGTGCAGAGGTTTTCTCTTTCTCTCTCTGTTCTTTTTTTGTGCTCCAACCACAACTGAGCAAAACTCACCAACTCCTTTGGACATAGCCTTTTACAGTGCATTTGTGAAGGAAGAGTACCAATCCCTGTTCAATAACTTCAGGGATCATTTTCTAGACTTCTGTCTGCCTCACTGCCAGGAGCCTACTTGAACTTTAGCACTGATTCTGGGACTTAATTCACCTGAGTAGCCCCATATATTTCAGATGAATCTGGTAACACAGGATTAGGAGCCAAAGTCACCCATCAGTAAAAAACAAACTGGGCTGAACAGCTAGGAAAAAGGTAAGCAGATGAAAATTCAGTTAATCCCTAGCTGCCTATATTTATTGGGCAACATTTAGCAGCAAGAGTTTTGACAAGTTAGGGAAGCTAGCGATGGTCTCTCCTTATAGCATTGCAGCTGCAATGTGAGCTGCAGCACTCACCCTGTGAAGGCCCTGTGTGGAACCCGTCAACAGCAAAGACACAAGTTTCAGTGATTGCAGTCTTTAAGCCACATCAGGAAAATGGAACTAGCAACTTTATGAAACTGCTTTCTTCCAAGTCTGTCCCAAGTGAGACTTTTGTCTTTTTTTGTTTAAATCCAGGCTACCTTTACATTTTGTTTTAGAAAGGGTTATTTTTCAAAGAACTGCAGAGCCTCATAGGTCCCAAACACCGGCAATTGCTTTGGAACCAGCCGGTTAGTGAACTATATTCTTCAGCCCTGGTTCAGACAGGTTCTGCTGTTTCTTTGATAATTTTTGTATCATAACTGCTGTATTTTCTGTGTAACTATATATTGATCTTTCTAATGCCAGCTTATCAGAAGTTCGTTCGCTTTTGTATTTGTGGCTATCTTATGAATTTACAAAGGATCTAACTTTTCCCGTCAGAATTTTATATAAGTCAATAGAATCCTTTTGAAAGACTGTGTTATCTTTTCAAATTATATTATGCAATATTCATCATGGATTTTTTTTTTTAAGTAAAATATATACTGTTTTTAAATTGGCTCCCTGTAGTATTAGGGCTGGGAAAATAAACTTTATCTGTTTGATCCCTGAATTTTATTTTTAGAAAGGAACTGGAACCATCGATTTTTCAGATTGTGAAACATGCTTTTTACATGTTTTCCTCATACATTTTTCCATCAGCTTTCTTTTCTTTGTTTCAACTGAGATTGGCAGTAGAAGCCTCATAAATCAGAAAGCCACCCTCATAAGACTTCCGGTCTAGTTCTGCATTTTGAAGCAAAGAGAGTAGGCCTTAAAATGAAAGATTTGAAATTGTCCAAAACAAATCCAAGCCCTAAGTCTTACAAGGTTCTCCCATCAGTCTACTGTAATATTTTGGTTTCTACACATAATGAGGCAGTTGTAAGTGTGGAGCACCTCTAACTAGGCAGTAGAAAAAATTTTCCTATCTGTAGCTAGCATTCATGTTTACACCTCTAAAAATCTGTTTCTTTGCCCTTTTTTGTGACTTCCTCTCTGTGGTGGATTTTTTTAAGCTGTGTATCATGCAAAGTACTAGATATGGATTCTGAAAGTAAATTAAATTTTGTCGTTTTATATTCATTCTGTTGCCTTCCATTTTATCATGTTCACAGCGAGCAAAGTAGTCCAGAAAAAAGGAATGTTTGTGTGCACAGATTAAAGTATAAAACATTGTTTTGCTAGTTCAGTTCAGTTTGGCTGGGCAGCTTCTTCCTGCGCAACAGAGCGAAGTAGTTGAACATCTCCAGGAGGCCACATCTTTTACAAGGCCTCTGCAGACCAGGCTCTCTGGGAACCCAGCAGGACATGAAACTGGAGATACACTGGGAGGCACAAGGACCAGGGGGTCTAGCAGGCGCACGAGAAAGGCAGTGTGGAAGGAGTGATGTTATGAAGGGCTGGGAATGGAGAAACTCTCAGCTGTGAAGTGAGTTAGAAGTGAATAGGAACACCATGGTAGGAAGTACCTGTCTGAATTTCAGTTTGGCCCCCATTCTAGCTCTTGGTATTTTTATATGGCCTGAGATAAAGACCACTGATAGCAATGGAACGCTGATTTCAACAGAGTTCGAATATAATCTTTTTTTTCCTCCTCTCATAAGCAGAGCCATCTAAATGTCTTTTTTTAAAAAAAGAAATTCCCTTTTGTTTTACAACTGTTGATTAATTTTTATACAATATCATTTGCTTTGTGTTGATTCTCAGAGTTATAAGAATCAATTCATATAGCCACCAAAATAACCTGATTTCAGGGCAAAGGGATCCTACTAGATAGGTACTACAATTAAAAAATGCTTATGGAATTAATTGTGTATATTTTGAGGAGATGAAAAAAAAGAGCTAGGTTTTGAGGCTACTCTTTGCATGCTCCACTTTTCCAGGAAATGACAGATGTCCCTTTTCTTGCTAGACGCTGAATTTTCTCACTTACCCGAAAGAAGCCTGAGAAATTTCAGTTGTCCCTTGCTGTTTCTGAAGCATTAATTTTAAAGAAGATATTATTACTGAGTCCTAATATGACTTTTGTTATTTTATCTGCAAAATGCTATGATTGGAAAAAAGCTCCCAACACCCAACGCTAATGTATAGGACTTGATGCAAGAAAATTATTCAGTCCGTAGTAAATCTAAAGCCTCAGCTTCTTTTCTTCTTTTCTTCTTTTCCTCAAATTATGAGATGGATACAAATCATTGAAAAAAGCCTTTCCTCTTTCCCTGAAGTGTGAAAAGCCCCTATCTAAGCCCCACAGAGCTCACCCTAATGAGTGTTTTCAAAAATATACCGAGAGAAAGTTGTTCTTTGAAGGAGACAAAAAGAAACTCTAAACTACATTTCATAAACCAAGTATCTTTCTACAGAGTCCATTGTGTACAAAATTAAGCTGCAATATGGAAATACCTGGAAAAATAATCAACAATGCTTTCATCAAGGTCAAATCTGTGACTTTGTCCTTGTATTTTAAAAAGGTTGTTGTGGGAGGAATTGGTAATGACTTCGCAAGTGCTTAAGGAAGTGTCACAACTGAGAATATCTAGACTAAAGCTAAATGTGTTATATACATTGGTCTTTGAATATAGTTCAATGGATAAACTATTATAATAATGTATTAGGAGAAAGGTGTCCAAGGAGTATAGGCCTGTTTCAAAAATCCACTAACAATTCCTCTTAAGCACAGTCTTTGGACTTGTGTGTGTTCAAAGATGGAAAACAAAGAAGGAATATTCTGAAAAGCTCCAGTGAAGTAATTTTTCTTTGGAGTGAGAATTATGTATGTATTTTATGGTTGTCTTTAAGAATCCTTGGCATAGATCAGTATACCGCTGTTTGTGGCTGCTGTTCAATATGATGCTCTCAGCCCAAAGAGATGTGTTATCTTTCCCATGTAAAAGAGACAGAAAGGGGTAAAAGCAATCTCTTTTAGACTCTATATATCTGCATAACATAAACACTGAAAATAATCAAGTTGATGGTAACCTGGAATCACAAGTGTACTTGCTTATGGCAATCTAAATGACAGGTCATGTGCCAGATGCTAAAGTATCTGGATTCAGAGACACAGAGGCTTATCAGACAGGATGAAGGGTGTTGGGCAGGTGTATTCTTGGAAAAGAAAGGACAGTGTGATTTGAAAGCAATATTGAAATAGCCCTCTGTTGCAGTAATGAAAATGAGCAACACTATTGATGTAATGTGTAGTTAAAGTGAAAACTCAGCTAATCAAAGCATCTATCAATAAGTATAGGGCTTGTCTGCCTCCGATCTTTGCGATGCCTGCTCTAGGCGTTTTCACAAAAGCTTCTGTTTAATAAATACTGTGGTGGATATATCATTCTTTATTTTGTGTTGAGATAACTAAGCTTTGCTTCTAATTAAGTAGTCCTACTGGTGGCAGCTAGCAAAAGTATCTCTACATCTGGAAGGAAAGCAGAGTGGAGAACGAAAGGGCTTTCTGTATGGCCAAGGGCAGGGAGTTTTTAGCTTTCTCTGGATGATGCTTGAGGTCATTATGGACAGAGTGTCTCTGAATTTTCCAAATAGAAAAAAACCCCACAAAATCAAGTAACTTATTTGGTTTGTCCACTAAGACTACAGAGTTAGTGTATGTTGTCTTCAGTTCCTGTCTCAAGTAGTTAAGACACCAAAGTTAAGTGGTTACTTTGAGATCGTTCTGGGGAAATATCATTGCATAATTGTCTTCGTTTTTATGTTCTCTGCTGCTTATCCATTACTGGCCAGTGTCAGAGAGTGGTCTAGATGGATCTTTCATCTGACTGAGTATGGCTATTCTTATGTTATAGTTTTTGTTGAATTCAAAACATGATCTTGATTTTTTATTATTCTTGTTGCAACATAAAGAGCTTTGTCATAATGGAAAGAAAGAAAATGATATGTTTGATGTGCATCCTAGTGATAGAAACTAGACAACAAAGCACGGGCAACTTTATGTCTTTGTATTCTCAAACTTTCTGACTGTTCTGAGGGTCTTTCATAATTAGTTGGTATTCTTTGGGTTTCTGCTTTGTAGAAGCCATTTCTGTTTGACCTCTTTGCTAGTTGTGGCAAAAACATATAAAAGTATATAATAAAAGGAGTGACTGCCATACATTTGAAAGAGTATAAAATGTGATAATTTCTTTTTTTTTCCCCTTTCTTACCTAAGTGGTAAACCATGGGCATAGAATATTTTAAAGAAAGACCATGCAAGTAATCCTATCTATCTTGCAGTGCCTGTTAGATGTTTCTGATGTGAAATTAATGTGTTAACCCCTCCAGAATACATCTTTAAAACCATTTAGGACATATTCTTTGAAGTACGGTTCTATTCTGAAAGTGACAATACTAAAATGTCACCTTTTAACTTATCAGATCTGCTCCCTATGTGTGTTCAGAGTTTTATCTGCTGACTTCAGTGACAAAAATATGTCTGTACAGCTTGTTTTACTCTCGCTCACCCTTCAGAAGTGACACAGCTGCTGGAAGAGATCTTGATTCTGCTCCTTTCTGTGTATCTTTATCATTAGAAGTGTTTATTGAATTTTAATTAAAAGGATGCATCAGGTAACCTCGTGAGACTCTATCAAAATCAATGATATTGCACCAGTTCAATATATACATTGCAGACAGTGGAACTGTGCAGATATGATAACAGGCCTAATTAGTTCTGCACAAACTTTATTTACCGATGGTGGTTTAGCAGAGAGGGAGGATCTACGCTGGCTTCAGACACACAGTGATTTTTTAGAATGGCTACTGGAGAGAATGTGGGAAGGAAATGGCCTATTTGTAGCACAAATACATTTGATTGGAAATTTCAGAGACATCAAGAACTGAACTCCGTGCTGCCATTTTTTACTGTGTTGCTTGTCCTAACAGAACAAATCTTTGAATCCTTGAGTGGTGCAAAGGGCACCTGAGGATAATACAAAACATCTCCAAGGACTCTTGGATCATTTTAAGGTTTCTCTTTCATCTCTATGTACCTGAGTAAGGAAGGGTAAAGCAAGCCTTTCTGTTCGAATTTCTGTTCAGAATTTTGCCATAACATTTTTCCAGCTTGCTAGTGAGGTTACTTTGTGTGTGTGGCTTACAAATGCCATGCTGCTGAAAACTTTTTATTTATTTATTATTTATACAGCCATGCATACTCAATGAAATGGACATTCCTCTGTCATTTTCACTGATGACTGAAGCTCTATGGAGAAAAAAATCTAGCTCCAAAAAACAGCTCCTTATTAAAGATAGACATGACGAGTTCAAAATTAGAGCTTTTTTTTCCCTAGATACAAGCTGTGTCAAAGTCCTCAAATTTTCTTATGGGGAGGAGCTAAAATCCTTTAAATTACAATGGACTGCTATTTGGAGTCTTGCTCTCTAGCCAAATTTCCTGGCTTGAGCCTAGCATCAGTTTCTCACTGGGCAAAAAAAAGCATAGCTAATCATAAATATGTTCTTGTGATGATCACACTTAGAAACCATGGTAATGAATGTTGTATACACAGATAGAAAGCAAAGCTGTAAGGAGATAAAAATGTAAAAAAGAAACATTCCACCTCTCCTCAAAAGCCCTCCAGCCCTCCAAAGAAGTACATTTAGATTTTTTAACAAATTAAATAAATGGCAATCACATGAAGGTTCATAGGATTATACTCACATTATTATTCATTTGAATGTACATTTAGAAGTGACACCTATTACAGGATTATCATCTGTTTTCTGCTTGCATTGCCCTTATGCACAGTTTTACTGAAAATTGGTACTTAGTCCCCTTTAGCATTGTTTTCACCTAGGAGAGGTCTACAGGTTTTAGTGGCTAGTTATACTCCACACACCTGTACAATCACTTATTTTAATGAGGGAAATGAATGTAGTGGAAAAGGCTCTTAGGAGAATTGCTTTTATCTTGAAATTCTTTTCCATGTTCATATCACCCTCAATATGGTAAAACTCAGAAACCTTTCATAATTGCTGTGATATATTGCTTGTAATAGCTTGGTAGAAGAAAGAAAAAATAAAATTCAAATGCTAGCTCTCAGGGCTGAAAGGATAACAGCAGAACAGAGATAGGTGGAGGCGGGAAGACAGATGAAGCCAGCTCAGCCAAGTATAAAGCCAGCACCAGGTTGAGACACAACATGGGTGTGACTCCATCAAATGAAGTGGCCATGTAAATTATATGCCAGCTGCTTAAATCCATTAATATCTCAGAGGACTACATGCAACTGATGTGAAGTTTGAGTAAATAAATGAACACTGTGTTATTCCTGGCTTAGTAGGGTATTATAAGTCTCATTGTATTATAAGGTTCATTGCTTCAAGCTGTTGACCAGGTTATTGATGACATTTTTGTCCATGCATTAGGGAAAAGTGAATCAATATTGGTTATTAACAATCCTTGCTGTGAGTCTTCCATGCATATGGGATATGATCACAGGGTCAGCTATGATGCTGTTCCCAGCTCTGTTATTGATTCTATACATGAAGCAGAAATGCAAACATCAGAAGCCATCTTCTGTCTCCCTCAAAATGTTTGCCACATCCTTCTGCTATAAAATAACATGGGAGCATTTTTAAGGGTCTTTTGGGATGTACTGGGAAGGATACACCAATACGTATTGATACACTAGAGGGTTGTGCTGCCACTCAGGTGGACCTCAACAGGCTGGAGAGATGGGCAGAGAGAAACCTCATGAAGTTCAACAAAAGGAAGTGCAGAGTCCTGCCCCTGGGCAAGAGTAACCCCATGCACTGGTACACACTGGGGGCTGACCTACTGGAAAGCAGCTTTGCAGTGAAGAACCTGGGGGTCATTGTGGACAACAAGTTGGACCTGGAGTCAGCAACGTGCCCCTGTGGCAAAGATGGCCAGCAGCACCCTGGGCTGCATTAGGCAAATTGTTGCCAGCAGGTCAAGGGAGGTGATCCTTCCCCTCTGCTCAGCACTGGTGAGACCATTTATGAATTGCTGGATCCAGTTCTGGGTTCCCCAGTACAAGAGAGACATGGACAGTCTGAATTGAGTCCAGCAAAAGGTCATGAAGATGATTAAGGGATTGGAGCATCTGAGACACCAGAATAGGCTGAGAAAGCTGGGACTATTTAGCCTGCAGAAGAGAAGGCTCAGGGGATCTTATCAATGTGTATAAATATCTGAAGGGAGGGAGCAAAGATGATGGAGCCAGACTCTTCTGAGTGGTGTCCAGTGACAGGACAAGAGGCACTGGGCACAAACTAAAACACAGGAAATTCTGTCTGAATGTAGGAAAACACTTTTTTACTGTGAGGGTGACTGAGCACTGGACCAGGTTGCCCAGAGAGGCTGTCTCCATCCTGGTAGATATCCCAAAGCTTTCTGGACACAGTCTTGGGCAGCCTGCTCTAAGTGACCCTGCTTGAGCAGGGGTGTTGGGCTAGAGGATATCCAGAGGTGCCTTCCTACCTCAACTATCCTGTGATTCTGTGATTTCATTTTTCAGATTCAAAAATTCCAGCCATGGGCATTACTATCACTTTGGCAATACTTTCACAGCCCTGGGCACCTTAAGATGTCTTTGCGTTCTCCTCATCTGCTGTCTTTTCTGAACACTATCTCTCTTTTGTCTCCTCAAGGTTACACTCTGGATAATCCAGAGATCTTCTCCTGTAGAAGATCTCTTAACAGGCATTTGTAGAGGATAGTTGTCTAAAATAAATTGCCCTCTTGTACCTGTTTCCATTGACTGCCAAAGGGGTTCAATCAGCTAGCTGTGTGTAGGTGCTTACTTTTTAGAGGACTAAGACTAAGTCAATCCTACTTGTATTATCTTCTGAGATAGCACACTTAGCAGCCAACATGCAAATTGTTGAAATGTTAATTAATGGAAAAGCAAAGGAAGTAGAGGACATATAACCATACAAACACAAACAAACTGTATGTGGAAATAAAGAGATTGCATTTGCTCAGATATGTAAAGATAACTGTATATGTAAAATTCCTATATATTTGTGCGTATGTAAAATTTCTGGCTTAATTTCTAGATGACAATGCATCCAATGAAAATTTGAGCAATTGGTTCTATAATTTTTCTCTATTTTAAATGCAAAATTATCTCTTTTAGGAGCTGAGATTACATGTATTTAATATATTTATCCTTGTGATATTACTCTGAAGTAAGGAGCAGAAAATGAACCCCATTTCAAAGCTTATAAAGTGTGACAGACTGACTAATGCCTGAATTTAGGCTCCTATTTCCTACTAATTTCAATATCTTTAGAACCCTGGTGTCAAAATGAATAAACGTACAGAGGAGACCTATACTAGGAACTCAAACTCAAAGTAGTTTCTATAGTATAGCTTCAAACACCAATCCTTTTTTTTTTTTTTTTTTTTTTTTTTTTTTTTTCTATTTATTATCTGAGAAAGTCTGCTGGCTCATCATTCTTATTTAGATGGCATGCATTTTTTTCCTTGGAAGGATTATGCTAACCTATTGGTCACAGCAACAGTATTTTCCTACATCTCTAACATAGCCTGAATAATCATCCAGTTCTCAGAAGAAAAGTGAATATAAATGACTTCTTTATTTTTCAGGGGTGGGAGATAGGGAAAATTTTTTAAAAAAATATTGTTCTTTTTTATTGTCTTTCTTTTCCAAGTTTTTCCTCTGCCTTATTTTTGTCCCAGTTTTTCTTCTTTGTGTCTTCCGTGTTCCCCCAAATATCTTTTTTAATGGTTCTATCAGTATATTTTTCCTTTGAGTGTATCTTCCTGTTTTGATATCATCAAATATGCATGCTGATATGTACTTTTTGTTTAGATCTGCCTTGCAGTCTCAAACTTAATGTGCAAAGTCTTCTGGTCTTTATTTTTTCCCAGTTGACTGAGTTGTTTTGAGAGAAAATTTTTAGTTACAGTGTTGCTTTCCAATTTGATTATTTTTCTTCTCTGACCTGAAGTAATCACAGTGGTATACTTAACTGAAATGCCTAATGTTAGATGATCATAAGTTAAAACTTCAGTAGTCAATGGAGAGGACACTTTGGAGCTTAGAGGGGGTGAACCATGCTCTGGACTCTAGTCTCCTTCTGTTGCCTATGGGAAGGATCCAGCACTTTGCTGAAATGCTGGCAGTTGGGTGTGACAAATCTGGGCGAATGGGTCTCTAGCCAATTAATTGGATGCTGTCAGAGTTGCCTGCTGTAAAGGAATATTTTAACAATCAGATAAAGATGACTCCTTCTTAATAACTGGTCAAAGAAGTGTTCTGCATCCAAACACAGATATTGGGAATGTTTTGATTTCATTCAGAGCCCAAATTAACACTGGTCTTCCTAAATCTATCCCCCTGTCAGTTGATACATGTATCTGTCACGTATGGGATTATCATGCTTTTAAAGAAGTGATCAGAAGTTTCCGATTGATTTCAGTGAAACTTGGCTCAAGTTCTGAGGTACCAGGAACTTCATTTCTTAGCCTTTTTTTGTTTGTTAAGAAGTCAGAGTTGCTGAAGATTTAATCTGGTGTACCTTCTTCCTTTCTGCTTTCCCAGGAATCTTGTGGTGGAAACGTGACTATTTAGCTTGTTCTGCCCAAGCTGTACGATTAACACGGGCAGCTAGAGGCAGGTTTGGGACTTCTCCTCAAGATATCCTACTAACTTACATTAAGACTTTGAAAATAGCAATTTAGTCCTGGCTCAGGACTGGCTGACTGCTGTGCTGGCTAGGAGAGGGAGGAGAGTCCCCTTTTTCTTTTCCTTTCTCAGCACACAGCCCAGCTTTGGTAGGCACCAACAGGTGACTTGCAGGAGCCCCTGAAAGGTCTGAATCGTGTCACTTCCAGAGACTCTCAGTGAGACTTGCGGTCCCTTAAGGCCCTGTTAAAAATCTCTCCCTAAATGTCTATTTCTTTTCTCCTAGGGGTGGTGGCAGGCTGCTGATCTCTTTAGCCCAGGTCCTTTGGTCAGTAAGGCGCTTGCCTTCCCCCAGGGATGAATTCCTGTCAACAAGGTGGTTCATTGACATTCTGCTGTGAAGATGGAAGAAATCTGCCTGTAGCAACACAGCAATGGCAAGGTCGGTGAAACTGAGGGGAAAAAGAAAAGAGTCTGCAAGGTTTTTGCTCTCAGTGGGGGAAATTAAAGGTGGCTTGTGTTATAAAATATTAAATAGTGATTTAATCAGCAGTGAGATATGTAAGTGAGCTTAATTAGAAATACATATTATTCTTTGACTTTAAAGCACAAAATGAAAAATTAAAGCAATCTTAGAGGATATGTAATCAGTGAGGAATAATATGTTGGAAAATGAGCCTGATGTTGTAATTGGTGTATGCAATTAAAATTAATTAATTTTAGTTAGCATACATGCATGCAAATATGAAATCAACGAATTTCAGATATTAAACTCATAATTATAGTGATACTATTGCCAGAGCTAGTGACAGAGGAATTGACTTTTCAGTGGTAAATACATGCGCTTCAGATTTGAGGTCTCTTCTCTCTGCTATCGTGTCAAACTGAAACCTAACGATTAAAACTATCTGATCAACCGTGATTAAAAAAGAATGTTTACAATCCCCCTCATTTTGATATGCACTTCCTAGCTTTTCAGCTATATGTTATACCTACCTATGGGATGACTACAGGATATTTTTCTGTCAAGAACAATTTGAGTTTAAGAAGTTCCCACCCACACACTCACTGGTTGACACCCCCCTCCCTCGCTGGGTGACTGCCCCATCTCTTTGCTGATATTGACTTGCAGAACTGTGCTGTAAGCCGAATCGTGAAATGATCCATGTTTGAGAAAAGAAATCTTCCCTCTGGTTTCTATGCAGATTACTTTGTTCTTTAATAATTATTCACCAAAGAAAGAAATTTCCATTGTTCTATCTACAAACAAACCCCACATTACCAGCAACAAAACTGCTCTCATGTAGGGAAATTACGCATTGTTGCAGCCCTCTCAGCTCTGGTCAAAATTTCCTTCAAGTCCTTACAGTTCCCTGCTTTGAAGCCTGACATACTGTTATATAAAGCTCCTGCTTTTCTGAAAGTTATCCAGGGTAACGTAGGAGCAATTTTAACATCAAATGATTATATTGCTACTGAAATGAATAAAAAACCGAAAACAACAGAAGTATGATAACTCAGGAACTACAGCTATTATTAAACATTAGATAGGGTACATTATGCTCTAACATTTTTTGAACCAGTTTAGCCTAGCAATCAGCACTACATTAATCCTTTTCAGATTATATATGCAATCCAAAACAGTAAGCAGACCCCTATTGGCTCAAAGTGTCATTTAAAAAAAAAAAAAAACACAGCCTTTAAAATATCTTTAAAGTAAGCTTCCCTGTTCTCCCATGGCACAAACATACGTGCAAGGAGAATTCAAGGACACTGTCTAAAAGAAACAGAAATGGAAAGATCCACTGAGGAGTGAAAAGGAGGCCAGAGCTTCCCTGCTTCCACCTCTGTGTACCTGGTTACATGGCATACAAGACTCTGCAGTGCCTTTGGTTTTTATTTACTTCAGTACTCTCTCCTCTTCCGGCAGCAATCTGTTCATCGAAAGTATGTTTCCTTACTAAAGCATTTAGCTATTTAAAAGCAGCCATTTCTCCCACAATGTATTCGTGACGGGTCGCCCAGGTTACTGAAGCGACGTGCGTAGGGAGGGCGCACATGTGTGCGGAGGGTGTGGGAACCTTTGAAAGACAATCGCACTGGTGCCCTTGCTGGTTCACCTTTGTGCTGAATGCCTGCGGACTGAGGGGAGCTGAAGCTGCTTTTCTCCCGTTCCCTGTGCCTTTTTAAGGTACCTTTAGGTTTCATCTTTGTTGTCCCTTCCCTCTCTTTTGCCCACTCTTCGTTTGTGTGTTGTATATTAAAAATGAAATGACAATTGTCATATTGGAGGAATGATAATTAGGTGAAGTAGGTAGTCTGTGCAGCAAGATCATGTTTGTGTAAAAATGGTACCTGAGCAGAGCTATACAATCACCAGGAAAATGTCTGATTTGTTTAAGCATTACCACTTTTATCTGCTGCACGCAATAGCAAGAGGAATCAAAGCAGCTAACTTTCCATCATCTCAGGACAAAGGTGCCTGTTTGATTCAGCTTCAAGGGCTGCATGCACAATCAGACCCCTGGAGATACTGAAAGTCAGAAACCAGAGAGATGCTTCAACAAAGTTCATAGGGAGGAAGCTGCCTGCATGGCAAGAAAAAGAATGAGAAGGAAAATGAAAAATAGGATGGGACATGAATCTGCTCGGAGATCATGGAAAGGTCTAAAAGGGGAAGAGAATATTCAGTAAGACACTTAGAATGGAAATATGGTTGCTATTAAAACAAAACACAGTCATTACTTAGGTTTGATGAAGCTGAATTTAATCGAGAAGGAATTGAACAAACAGCGTGTTTGATGATTGCACATTGTAATATAATAACGTAGTGTCACAGAGCTTTGCAAAACCGTGCAAACTCGGTTCCTGCCTCCACATGCATGAAGGTGTAGCAAGCAACCTGCACAGCAGTGCAGCTCCTTTCTGGGTTAGGAGTTTCCAAGGCCCTCATCCCCTGATAAGTGTGGATCTCAGGTGTTGTTGTGGGGAAGAGGAGACAACTGCCTTGGGGTGCTCTGTATGCAGTCAGCTAGATGTGAGAAGAGTCAAATGGGGAGCAGCTGGGTGATGAAATCTTTATTCACTGGGCTGCAGCGTTCTTAAAGGATCCTCTGCATTTCTGCTCTGAGACTTGCACCTTGGTTCTCCCATACACATTAAATGTATGTGGCCATCTCAAAATCTGGGTAGAAGACTGTGCCTCTGTGCATGTGCTTGCACTGTGCAATCCCTCTTTGCAACAGGGGTGCACCAAACAGGCAGTGTCACCTTGCTGCCAGCTCCCCCACAGGAGAGTCGCCTCCAGTGTCGTACTGGAAATCGGCAGGGAGCAGGCTGGGGCACAAGGCACACGGAGTAGTGGGACAGAGCTAATGTGGTGAGGGCACACAGCTCACCAGATGCTCTTGAGAGGTAGGCTAACACAGAAGTAAAGGAGGACCTACACTCTTCTGGAGTCTAAAGTCTGAGTCTGGAGGGATACTTTGGACTGCTTTGTTTCCTGATAGAGATTCTGCAGTTTACTACATTTATCCATGCTTTAGCTGCTCCCTTTGTGACAGTGTGGCTCTTTTCATGCCAGTAAGGTTGGAAAAAATATATGCATTCAGGACATGCAGAAGTCCTACCTCCTCCAAGATTACAGGAGGATTTCCACACACCAGTGTGAAGAGGTAGTGGATTTAAGGGGGGGGAAGGGGGAGGGGGCAACAATCCAGCCATGCAAATACTGCAAATCTGCTGCTCTGCCTCTTCCAAGATGGCTCGCAGTGCAGTGGGAAAGAATAGCTGCGCTCAGCACCGGCCAAAGTGGCTGTTTCTTTGGTCTTTCCTTTTGCCAGAATGGAGTCTCTCAGGGGAAAATAGTACATCCGAAGAGTGTGTGCTTGTGCTTTATTTCTGTGATAGAAGCTTTTACTGGTGCACGCACTGATAGAGGTTGGTGAGGCTTCATGGTACGTGGCTCAGCAGCACGAAACCGGAATGGCTGGAAGAAGGGGTCACGGTGTCACCTGCTGTCTTTGTATTTGGGCAACAGGTGCAAAGAAGTTAGTGATTCTGCTGCCTGTGTGCGGTTGTAAAGTCCTAATTTTCTGAAATTAGGAAATTCCTTTCACTTTCATATGACAGAAGATATAAGCACAGCTATGTTATGGTTTTTCTTTTTTCCAAGTGCATGAAAACAAAGGGACTGGTGTCTGTTGAGTTAGGATGCAGATGTATTACTCCCATCAAATTTTACTATCAAAAGTCTGAAGGTAGAGTTTATGCTGGGCCATAATTCCAGTTTTATACCCTGGTAACTTTTATGTAGTTCCCTAAGAAGGAATGCTTTTAAAGTCACCTTATTTTGCCCCCCTCTTCCATCAACAACTGTTGTTGGTAGCTGCATTAAAAACAAATTCTGATGTGTGAAAATAACATGCTCTGTTTGCATTTCAACATAGAGAGATTAAAGGTAATAGTGTGATCATTATTAATTTTCCTCTTATAAGTGAATCTGCACATTTTTCATCTGTCCCCAATCCTCATTTTGCTGCAGGAGATGTTTTCTTTTTAACTTGTGTTCATCCGATAGCTCTTTTTTAAAAGATTGGAAATCCCTGTCCTATTCCTCCACCCAAAGAATAAAATATGTGCAAGGGACAGAATCTTGCCTCCACATAAAAACATTTAGGAAGGAAGAGATGGATCAGTTTGAAACCTCCACCATCATAACCTTTTTCAGAGCTTTGCACTGCTACAATTCATTCAAGAGAAACAAGATATGCTCCTTATTTGATGAGTTGCCTGATCTCTCAGACAATACCAAACTTCACCTTGGCTTTTGAAATCACAGCTATGCATAGAAAGTACTTTATTGTTTGCATTACATCCTGTGGTGACTAAGACAGTTTAATCATCAACTTCTAATGTTAGGAAAAAAGAGTATTTCAGTGCAGGGTGTGGTGGTATCAGTTCAGTGATATTCTAAGAATGTGGCTGCTTTTCCTCCTGCGAAGGTTTGTGTCTCAGCCCTAGGGCTGTAACAGGGAGTGGGGCTTCAGAGGGAGGGGAAGATTGTGCCCCACGTAATCTTATCTCCTCAGGCATGTAAGAGAGAGGTAGTGGCAGAACAACACGAGGCAAAGTTAGGCAGCTGATTGTACGCTTTTGTCCCCATCCAATATCGGGGGGGGGTTCGTTACGATTCCAAGGACGAGATTAAGACGCTAAAACCAGTCAAATATCGTACAACCTTTTAACTTTATTTTCCACGGAGTGGGGAGAAAAGGTGGGGAAAGGCGAAGGGGAGGAGAGAAAGAAAAAGAGAGAGAGAGAGAGAGAGAGAGAGAGAGAGAAAGGCTTATCACCACCCATGGATCCAGCGGCGTCCTGTTGGTCCTCTTCACCCTGGGTGTAAATTTTAGTGAAGCGCGTGCAGTAATTACAACTCAAGCAGGGTCCGACCCTAGGTTCCCGCTGAAAAGTTCGGAGCCAAATCAAGGCAAATTAAATAAATAAATTGTAATGACACGCGTGCAGTAGTTACAGCTTGAGTTGGGTGCCTCCGAAGAGGGACCCCGAACAAAGAAATCCCTGGGCAATTATACTTTCCAATCTTAAGCTCTCTGCCCTTCACGCAGTAGTTTGGACCAATAGTAATATTTAGGTCTGGGGTCTCCTGCTCCTTATTGGGTCCCTAGGTAGGTTGTTTACCGTTGTGGTTTCTGCTGACAGATGCATTTTCATTCTTCGGGTCTTGCCCTTATCTCTCAAAGCCCTGACAATTTATTACTTCCCCAGCAGTGACGGTAGGTGTTATTTCCCAAGGTCCAGACAAAGGGAATATGATCTGGACCCCGAGATAGCCCAGACCCCCCAATCAGCATTGTTTCCGCAGCGAGAGGAGGCTCTGATCCCCAGGGTCCCGGTGCCCAAGCAGGCCTCACTTCAAAGCCTTGACATCCTTCCTCCCGGAGCGTGAAGCATGGGAATGCAAACTGCTGGTAAGCCAGGTGAAATACATAAGTAGAAGATGATATTTGTGTAAATCAGGGATTGAAATGGACCAAGATTTAATCACACTGTATTGTTCCTTCTCAGAACATAAAATGTATGTACGTGCACTTTTCAAGTATAAAGGCTGCAGGAAAAATAGGTTTCATTAAGTGCTTTTAAAATTTCGTTTTGACTCCAGTAAGAACGGAGAACAATGGTGAGCACAGATGTTGAAAAACTCATTAGCCAGACTCCTGCCAATCATGAGATTTTCAAAAATTATTTAACTAAATGTACTTTTATTTCTCTTATGCATGTTGGATTAAGTCCTCAAAGTTTCCTTTGCTGTCAGGAGTGCTGGAGAGCTGCTTTTAAAATTTTATTAAAATTAAAATTAAATGGATCATCTAATCAGGTGCCTCCAGGAGCAAAAAGAACATGCCAAGTATTATGTGACTAGTAAAAAAAAGAAAATTCCAAGAGTCAGCAGCACTGTCTCCAGCCTGCATTTACTCAAATCCCTGGAGCTGAATTGCCTTTTGGAGGAGGCACTTCCTAAAAGCGATGAGTAGTAAAGAGAGAGCTGGAGACGAGGCAACACAGGTGGAAAGTTTATTATAAAAGAAGGAATTAAGGATTAGCAGGGGAATTGCATTCTTATTGCTAGCTGCCTTTTAAATGCTTTGTAGACTGCTTAAATGGTCTTGTGATATATATATGCCAGGGTCCTAAATATTTCAAGCTGTTCTGCTAATGGCACTGTTGAAGAAAGGATGCATGTTTTCTTGGTATGTTTACATGCCTGACTGGGAATGTGCCCTTCTAGCTAGCGCTGCTCGGGGTTATGTATGCATCTCCCTGATGCCAGGACCAAGATGGGCCAAAATATTTTACTGGTGCTTCTGGGACTATTCCAGCAGGTAAGGGTTTCCAGAGCATGAGGACGTTTTCTCTGGGGTGCACCTTCTCACCAGCTGAGCCTGGGGGCTGGGACAGTGCTGGTGCTGTGCCTAGCGAGACACTGTCAGAGGGCTCAGCATGCTGCTGAGCGTCTTTGCAGGCAGGGAGCAGGAGAGGTTGAAGAAGGCCTCAAAGAGCTTCACACAGCAAAACACAACACATCTTAAGCCAAGGGGGTAGACAGAGCGTCTTGAACAGATTAAAACGGATGCATGAGCCAGAGCCTCAGCTGGGCAACTATGGACCAATTTACCCCAACTTAACTTTGCTGCAGTCCTTGGGGCTGAGACTGCAATGTACAGCTGGTGAGAATCTGTGAATCTCGCACTTCACATTCAAGGGTTTTAAAAGCCTTGGACTGATTTAAGATGCACAAAGCAATATAAATCCCTGAAGAACTGACCAAAGTGTACAAAGGACTTCTGCAGCTGTGATAGTTTGTTTAAAATGCATCATTGTAAAACTCAGAGGCAGCAACACACTTGTGTTTTCAGTTGCTCATAATTTTGCCAAACTTCAGCAGTTTGGGCAAAAATTTTTCATGCTGGGTGTCCACTTCAGGTTGGTGTTTTGATAATTTGGCTGGTGCTTTATTTTTGTTTTACGTTATTTTTGAGAGGTTTATATAGCTTCTTTTCCTTCTCCTGTTGTAATGTTTCTGCTTAAAGCTGTGTGGGTTTTTTTGATTATCATTATTTTGTGCTCTAAGAGTGGAAGAAAAGTGTCTCATTGTCACTTCAAGGTTAATTGGGTTTTTTTGGGAGCATTCATCTTGGGACAATGATGCCCAGATGAAAAAGAGAAAAATGTACTCCTTTGAAGACTTTGACCTGGTAAAAACAATGGTCTTTGATTGGGCTGAGAATTCAGTCTAATTTCCCTGCTTTCTTGAAACAAAGGGAAAATGCTCCAACTGCAATGCAGATTCCTTCCCATGTATAAGACCCACCTCAAAGATCACATGCAACTCTGCTCATGCCACCACGGATCTGATCACTGCCAGCACTTGGGGTCTTTAATCTGATAAAATTGACAGGAGATGCTTATGCATACCATTAAGAAAGCAATATTCCGTATGCTCTCTAATTGGTTTGAATTTATCCTATTATTTCAACATTTAAATGTTGCTGAATGTAATTTAGATGTGTCAGGCTCATAAAGTGCAGGCTCTAGTGGGAGTTCATTATTGAAAAAAGATACACCCACCAAGGCTTTTTCTGGCACCATGCTCGAACCCTCAGTGCTTTGCTTACCTCATGTGTGGCTTTTGTCTATTTGCTATACTACTACATCCATGCTGAAGTCATCTCTGACACATTCCCTTCATTGCTTCCCATTCATTATAATATCTTTTTTCTGCAGTCTTAGCATGTATATATATATTTGTATATTTAAGAGAGTGATAGCTCTTTCAGAATGCAGAGATGTTATAACTAGAGTAAACAAAACACTTTCATGAAGATGCTAGAAGGTATGAAAAGGCAGCTCCTTTTAGCGACTCCCTGGCTGATGTAACCAAACCTGATAATTACCATCTCCTAATCTCAGTGTTATGACCAGTGCTACTATCTGGTTATTAAAATCTATGAAAAATAAGCTCTTTCTTCCCTTAACTGGAATGCTTGATCCATGGGCATTGCCCACACTGAGAGCTTCTCTTTCTCTTTAGTCCAATTTAATCTGTAATGTAAAGGAAAAACATTTTGAAAGACAATTTAAAGGGTTGGGACTACATGGTTTTGTGACATATTTCTATGATAACGGTAAAAGTAATCCTGAAGAAAGTCTTAAGCAGAATCACAGAACAGGTGTAAAAAGACATTTATCCCTTTGATATATATGCACTCACACAGCATGGTGGGAAATGAATGACTCAAACTGCAAGGAATTCACTTGTTTTCTTCATTCATCTCAGTGAGAAAAGTTTTAATAGGGTTGTCTTACAAATATTAATAAGCAGAATTTAATCCACAGCTGAGCTCTAAGGGGCCAAAAGGTGTCTACCCACAAGCCTCTGTACATCCTTCTCCTTTTTACGGTGCAGGAATTCTGTAATGGCCTATGATCCTGCTTTGATCCTGGCCTTAACCTTCGAAAGAGGAACCATTTCCCCTATAGGCCGTTTCCTTGATTCTGGTGCCTTTGTGTGGCTTCTTTATGACATGATCACGAAGCAGGCTGGCAGTAAGGGTAATGATGCCAGCTAAGGACAAATAAGTAAGAAAAGATTCATGGGTAGAGCTATCATATTTTATTGGACTTGCATAGAAAAAATAGACAAGCACATGCCTGGCAGCTCGCCTGGCTTATGTTGACCATCTGATTTGAAAAGAAGATGCCTACAAGAGAAGACGTGTTGTAGACACCTACAAAGTGACCTTGCAGACACTCCAGACATGAAAAATGACAAATTAGAATTTTAAGCATGTTTCAGACATTTAGATATGGCCTCACACTTTTTTCTCACTTTCTCTGTGGTTTGATCTCATCATGCGGGAAGGAGACAGCTCTGTTTGGATGCTGAGAGGGAATATGTAAATATACTTGCTGTCTTAACAATGAACTTCTAACGTATACCATCTTGGTGTCACAATTACAAAGCAAACCACTGGCATTACAGTCCTTTTAACCATTACTGAATACGCACACTGGGGATAGTCCTGAATCACTTCTCCCCACTCTTGGTGAAACCACAAGTTCCAGGCACTCTAGGCTGGATTTCTGGAGCTGAGGGAGATGGCGGCTGCCTCCATTCCCCAAGCTCTCTGCCTGCAGCAGTTACAGCTGCACGTGGAGTCTGTAAATCCTTGCTCTCTGAGCAAGCTGGGATTAGCAGCTAGAAAGAAGAGCTGCAAAATAGGCTTTTTTAAATAGCATATCGTACATTCTTTTATCTGGAGTTATGGAGTGTATGTATCAAAGAGTCATAATAATAAAGGCCTTTCTATATATTTCTTCTTTTCTTGAAAGTTTTGTTGCATTTCATAGCCTGCTCACCTCCATCTCTGGGTTGGATTAAGCAGTCTTCCTTGCTATGCCTTCCATTTCTTTCCTTTCCCTTCTCTTACAGCATGGCTCACTGCCATCACTTACGTTCTTCTGGTAACTTACTCTCTCTTCTTGGCTTAAGGCTCTGTTATAGTTAAATAACATCTTCTGATCCCATGCTTAAGAAAAGAAAACCATTTTCTTAGCAGGTAGGTAGTTTTTCCAAACTGGTGGCTCAAGAAAATTCCTTTGAAGACAAAGCCTTTGAAGCTGTTCACCTAAGCTACTTTGTCTTTGCCAGTTTTTGTTTATTTGTTGATTGTTTCTCAAGGATTCCACCTCTTCTTCTTTACTTTGGTTTAACTCTGGCCATACAGGAGGGGTAATATCACTAAGATAAAATAAAGTGTTCGTGATATAATTCTCCTGGACAAATTACTGTAGTTCCTCCAACATGGACAAAGAATTCCAGGCCATATAAACGTCTTTCCTTTATACAAGGTAACTAAAGGTCTGATCTCCATTTGAAGTCTTTTTGTATAAAATAACTATTGTTTTGCATGTTTTTTCTTATCAGTTGCATCATCTCCTTAACTTTGACTAACCAATTTAATCTGCCTTATGTGAACTAATTTTCTTTCCTTCAAGTATGTTAGGATGGAGTGCATCACTTTCGAAACTGATAATACACATCACCACCACCGTCACCATTTGAACACTGCATTTCTAAATGTTTTAGTTTCTCTTAGTTCACTCAGATTTATAAACAGCTTAGATTTTATTTTATTATTTTTATTTCTGAGAGATGAATGTGCTGTACAACGCTAAGATGTCATCATAGCAATAGGTAGTGTCAGAAATCACAAGGAGATGCTGAAACACCTTATACTTTCTTCTCCCTAGATAAAATTTTATCCCTCTAGACGCCTACACAGAGACTTTTTTCTACATGAGTGTATATAAGTGTAACACAAACTTATAAATAAGTGGTCCAGCTGCATGGGAAGTGAATTGTGGTAAAGACTGATTGGCACTTTTTTAGTTATATTTAGTGGCATTTGAAAATCTGTTTACATGTGGTCTATGTCAACTGCTAAAGAATGAAAGGGTTTCTTGCCCATGGGGCAGGTTGCATCCAGCAGAGAAAGTGAGCTGACTCTGACCTGTGGAAATGGCTGGAAGACCAGACTGCTTTGCAGCATGGCAACAAGTTGATCGTAATTTTCCAGGCTCAGTGAAGAGTTTACAAGTCACCAAGATGATTAATGACTTAAAATGGGAAGAAAGGGCATTTAGTTTTACAGAGAACCACAACTGATTTTTCAGTTTAAATTAACCACTACTATTGTTTAAATGTCTCAGGGACACTAGGGAAAAAATGAAGTTGTTAGGTTTTGGAATTTTAATAGCAATTACAATTCTTCATAATAAACATAACCAAAATACTCTCTCTTGTCAATCAAACCAACTAATGAGATCAGCAAAAGAGTAGATAGCCAGGGAACAATACCTATTTGACTGACAGGTACCCACAAACACTTTTGAATATACAGGTAGCACAAAGAGAAAATAAAACATTTTCTTATTCTTTAGGGCAAGGATTTTAAGAAATTGTTTTCTTTATTCATAGTAAGATGATGCAAGGGATTCTTATCTTAAATGGTGAAAGGTGAGGGAGCTTTTCCTATGAGCCCCCAAGCATTTTGAGCCCTCATGTATTTCAAGGGTGCATTTCTGCACACTTAATCCAAATTCAGCCATGGCAGAAGGGACAGCCCAAGTTCTAAAGAGCATTTACTTCCCCTCATATGCTTTTACCTGTGATGTTAAATGGCAGTGAGTTTTGTAGGAGCATGAGTACAAACACAGAGTACAAAGAACCACCTAATCTGTTTAAGTGCACTAGCTTTCTCAGAATGACTGTGTGTGTGTGGCAAAATGCCTTTTCTAAATGTCAAAAAATGGCTGTCTGAACTCTGAGAGTCCCATGGGTGGCTGCATAACTCCTAGGCAGCACTCTACATTACATTGCTTGTGTCCCCTTTCAATTACACTGTTAAATGTGTTAAGCCTTGTCATGCAGCACAGGAAAGAATTTCGCCCAGCTCGATGTATGGAGGCAGCCCTGTGTCTGAATGGTTCTAAATCAAACATGAAACTCAAAGGATTACACTTTGTTTGGTTTCAGATCAATAATTTGCAAAACCACCAATATAATAGAATTTCCACTAGCAGTACTGGTATAGTAGGAGCTGCTTGAAGTTCTTCTCAAGTTTACTCCAATTTCTTTCAAAAAACTACAAAAACTGACAAATCTGCTAGGGCATCCAGGCTTATAACAACTTGATTCTGGAGGGCTGGAAATGTTTGTCTATGACACGCAGAAAAATCTAGCACACTTGAGCCGTGTGGTTCCCATCAAATACTAAGCGTGTTAATACAGTCAACTGCAGGACCAGAAACTGAAAAACAAACAAATAGAGATCATATATACTGGACCAAATCTGGGAAATGTGTAACTCTGACAAAGTCTTATGGGTTATTCTAGGCAAAGGGATGCATATGAAGCAAACTGTAATGCCATAGTGAGAATGGTTGGAATTATTGGTAATCTGTTTTCTGATAGCGCCTCTTGGGTTGTGTGTATGCTAGCAACACAGCCTCTGGCTCCACATGTTCCCAACCTAAGTATAAAGTGTGAGCAAAGTTCTTTGATTGTTGAGAACTGCAGTCATGAGAAAGACTATGGAAGTGATGTTCCCTTTCTTACATAGCGTTGGTGAAATTACTTCTGAGATTCACTGCCAAGGGCAAAAATGCAACTCCGATTCTAGTCTCTTTCCATGTACAAAAGAGCACCAAAAATGTAATTGCAAGTAAAGCACAAAAATGTGACAGTGAAGGTAATTAATCAGTGGGATGGATTACGAAGGAATGCAGTAGAATCACTATGCTTTAGAAATGTTTCATCAAAGTTACAGACCTTTACTAATGTTATAGTCTAGTTCAACTGTGAAATATTGGGCTTGATTACACGAATTACTAGGTGAAATTCAGTATTATGCAGGAGGTCAGGCTAGTTGCTCTTAATAGTCCTGTCCAGCCTCAAAATCTATGGGCCTATGAATTTTCTGCAGCTGCAGTGTGCATAAATAGATGTAATCTTACTGATATTGCTTCCTACATTCCTTTCTCCTCTTCATGAATAAACATTTCTCTCATTGTGGATTTTCCAATGCAGCCAAATATGAGTTTATTGCTAAAAACTGAATATGTGCAGATGCAGCAGCTACTGTTTGACTCCCTCTGGGAAGGTGTGACCACCTCCTCTCTGCCTGAATAGAGGGCCCAGTCCTGGGGCTTATATCTGCCTGGTGCATGATTAGACTTGTATCTTCGTGGGAAGAGCATATGGAAATACAAAGAGGTCGAGGAAAAATATGTCTTCAGGAAGTTATTTCATAAGGTATCATGGTCCCTGGGAAATGTGGGTTGGGAAGTAAGAATTAGTCCCCAGTCTATCAAAATAAAAGAAAAATGCAATGTATGAAATAGTTGTGATGGCTAATTATACGGCAGCATGCTTACTTAATCGGTCTCTCACTAGCCACACGTTTGACATGTGTGTACATACACTACCTTAAGCACCTAAGTGCTTAATTTGGTATGTGTGTTGGTCACTGGCAGAGTTAACAAACACTGACCTGTATGTCCTCAGATCACTGCTTTGTGTGCTGCACGCTCTTAATGGACACCTAAGGACATAATATGACATACAACTTTGGAAGAATGTTAGCCGGTAAAAACTGCAATATAAAGCATACTGCAAATGTGAAATTAATTACCTTGCTGGGGCTAATGCCAGACTTAATATTTGCAAGGTAAACTAGGCCAAGGTGAGCTAGGGACATAATTACAAAGGGAATACAATTCCTGTTTAACTCACCAGTAAACCTAATAAGAGTCAAACCGCTGGTGCTGAAATAACTGTCATAAGCAGTGTCCTATCTTTTAACCATGTAGGAGGAGGATACAGTAGAGAATGAGGTGGCTGTAAAGGAACAGATGAATTAAACATGGTCTTGGGTTGAAATTGAGGTCTTACTTTCCTGCAGGTTTAATTCTTGTTAATAATTTGCTATTTCAAAACTTTAATGATGTTGATGAAGGAATGCACACATGCTAATCAGGTTTCCGGAGAGTGTTTCTCGTGCTGAGAAAACTCACTGTTTTGTTTCCAGGTCTGAGGTCACTTGAAGATCTGGTGAGAGGCCGCAGGGTTTTGAAGGATTCCGTTTCCTCTTTTCCAAAACAATTTCTTTTTAACTTTTCCTTTGTTTGCAAAATCTTGCTTTTCTGAATTTCAGTTCCAAACTGTACAACAACATTTTTGTAAATAAGAGGTTTCCCTCAAGCTACACTTTCCAGTTCTTGCCTAGCTCTAGATTTGCAGGATGTCTGTGGGTGAAAGTGAGAATTAGGAGATGGGAAAGAAATTTGTGAGAAGTGGGTTATCTGGAGAGGACCATATTGGAATAAGTGAGGTGTGGACAAAGACTTCAGCAATAATGATATTTTTAGATGATGCTTATAGACTCAATGAGATCTTAACTGAGTAGAGCCTCTTTTCTGAAGGGACGAAATGTTCCTCTACATTCCTCCCACTCTGTTAAGCAAAACAGTTCTGCTACTCATTCAGACATTGGAATCAGGTTCCCATCTTTCGTATGTTCACAGTCCACTTTTATGAAAATTTTCACTCCTTTCCCAGGCAGTTGCACAGTTCTCATTCACTTTGGTGATAAAAGGTTATGTCCCAGCACGGTGATGTTTCTTTCTGTCTTGCCAGAATGTCACTTACTTGAGCACAGATATGTAACTGTTGTCATCATAATAACCATGGGTGAATTGCTGTTCTGAACTGATTCCTAGTGAATTATTTGGTTTTTGCATGTAAGGAGAGGTGAATAGGTAGCCAACCTTTTTTGTCTTGGGGGTTAATAATCTGCTATGTTGCTAAAAGAAATATGGCATAGGCATTCAAAACTGAACATTTGTCAGGATTACTCCATCTTAGTATTGGTTACTGCATAGCTTTTGTACACTTTAAACAACAAATAATTACATCACATAGTCATTGTTGGGAAATGTTTGTTTTTTAGTTGTCCCTATATATAGTCTAGTCCAATGCAGCATTTCACGTGGAACCTCTGTTAAACTAAATGTCACTCCTACCCTGTGAATAGCAGTATGTTGTCCTGGGAAAAATCACTATATCCTCTTGCCTAAAATTTGTGAGCAAAAACAATATCTGCAGTTTGTGCCCCAGGTCATAAAGAAATGCTAGTATCTACTGGGACTGCACTGAGTCTAATCATATCCTTTCAAGGGATATGTGCAGGTAAGCTGCTTGTAACAAGAAAAAACAGAAGCCTCAGTGCTGGAGTCCCCTTGGGGACATGACAAACCTTAGAGCTAGTTAGGTTAGCAGACATACGCTTAATGAAGTTTATTGGCCAAACCCATGCTAAAAACACTTAAAAAAAAGTAATTTTCCATTCAGGCAGGCTCATTATTAATTATGTGGATTTGAAGAAATGTGTTCACTGTACAACACTTGATAACACAGCTCTTGTGATATTTCTATATTGGGCTGTGAGCTAATACAGCCATAGTGGCTTTTCACTTCCATGGCTGATGACCAAACAAAGCTGCCATTGCCCAGCACTTCATGACATTTAAAAATAGCGTCCTTTAAAAAAAAAGAAAGAGGAAGAAAAAGAAACCATGCTGCTTTGTCAGGAGAAAATTTCCTTTGTGTCTAATGCAGTTCCCCAGAACAATGCAGTGCTGCTTTGCAGCCACCAGAGCTGTGGTCATAGTTCTGGGAGAGAGTCTTCTACGCTTGGCACAAATCCTCTCCTCTCTCTCTTTGCCTGGCAAAGTTGAAATTTTTCTAACTCCATAAAACTTGAGTCAGGAGTCTCTCCTCCTTCCCTCCCACCACCCTCCTGCAACCCAGTTCTTATCACTGTACATCAAATTATCATTTTTAAAAAGGCACTGTGAAGCAAGAAAACATTTGTTTTAGAATGTCATTATATGCAGTATTACTAACAAAGAGAGTACTGTAAGTTAAAGATTTTTAAAAATTGCATTTATCTCCAGGACCCATTCTGGGAAGGAGAGATGTATAGGTTTGGGATTTTTTTTCTTTAAAGAAATCCAAGTCTATGCTTCTGATGACTGTGAAAGAAACATGAAGTAAATGTCTCTGTTTTTAGCCAAAACCTTTTCTGGTGTGAATTGCACATATGGTGTCATAGAAATATCAACTGAATAAGTGCTGCTTTCATCAAGTTACAGACTAAAAGAAATGGGAAGAGAAGGAGGTGCAGAAGAAGGATTTGTAGGCCATGTGGCAAAAGAGGCAGAGGAGATGCAAATTATTTCAATGGTGTTTAGTTTACAAGAGCATAGGTAAATCCTACTTTTGGTAATGCTATTAGAGAGTAAACTTCTGTTCTTCTTTAGAGTCATTTCTGTTGCTGTTTTTTGTGCATTAGTCTAATACTGTTTCACAAGAGAATAAGGGGATAAATTCATTTTATAAGATGTGTTCTCAAATTTAGTTAGTGCCTTCCAAATCTTGGGATTTACCTCAGTGAAATCTTTCAGCTTAGCCTAAAATTAAATATACTTAGCATAAGAAAATCACCCATTACCATAAAATTAACCACAGCAACTCGATCTGTACAATTAGATGACTCCAAGTTGCCTATGTTGCCTCTGCTCCCGCAGCCTTCGCCCAGAAAGCACGTTCGGTCAGCAGTCTGTCGTGGGAGTGAATATTCGTGCTAACACTCATGGCTTCTTCTCTGTCACAGTCTGGGAATGAGCATTTCTTCCTATGGTGTGGAAGTTTGCAGTAAGCAGATAGGAAAGGATCGAGGAGAGCGCGGTTATCTGGTTACTGCCCATGTTGTCAGCATTCATTCAGCATGCATTGCAGGTTCCCAGCCAGCATTTCAAAACTTGCTTATCCTTTGAAAGGACCGTGAATATTCTTTGCAATCAGCAGCAATGACAGAAAAAACCCCCGCAGTACCAATATTTGTTTCCCTATTGCTCGACTCATGTCACCGAAACATAGAGGAACATATTTCAGCCGGAAAGACAAAAGCGCCCGTGGAGCAGCAAACCTTTCCCGCTGACATTTGCTACCTGGGAAGCTGGACGGCGCATGGGGTGAGAGGGAGGTCACATTGGCTCCCTTCGGGCTGGCTGCGATGGCTTGGCACAGCTTCGCTGGCTACAGTTAAGCTGCCACTTCTGGCCTGAGTGACAATTTGGCAGGGCGCTCAGGTGCAAGCAGCAGAGCAGCAATCTGTTCCCTTCCCCAACCCTCCTGGCCAGAGCAACCTTCGTGCTCTCGCTTCAGCCTGGAGCTCCCTCCCTCTATTTTATCTGTGTGTGCAAGTGCATGTGTGCCTTTCCCTGCGGTCATGGCATTTGTAAGACACCAGCATTTGCTCCATCTGGCTCCTGTGTCTATGCTGCTTCTCATGGCAGTGGGAATCCAGGATCCATTTCAAAAAAGATGTGGTCACCACTTTTTTCTTCTGTTTTATTACCTGACATGTGGGTGGCACTGGGGTCACCATGCGAGCGCCTTCCTGCTGATACACGCTCGAAAATTAATATGAACTCCGACGAAACAGCTTGCTGGCCATACCTCCTGCACCTTTGCACCTCTACCATCCTTTCGACCTCTGCTAAGATGTCGAACCTATAGCTAGTTGGGGACTCACTGCTGTCAGAAAATGCTAGTTTGCTGAAAATGAAACGTTTTGCAGAAGTGCGATTCAGCCCTTTGTTGGCAGGGTGTTTTTAGGTGCAGAGGGCAGTGAAAGGAGAAGGGCGAGGGGGATAAAGGGTGAGATAAAGGAGACAAGGAGATAAAAGGGTGAGAGACAAGAAGGGTTGGTGTCAGGAGATCACATTCCTTTACCTTGCCATAGCCAATATGTGATTACCTTCAGGTGTGCTCCCTACAAATCTCTCGTCTGTCTGATTTTCAGTACATTCTGGTCATATCTGCATTTGGACTAAGGATGAGGGGGAGGCATGAGAAACAATTTCTGGGGTTTTTTTAATATATTTTTAAAAGGTGTCTGTTTTTCTCAACCTCACAGTGAAAAATTCCAAAAGCTTCCCGTATCTCACAACATTTTCATATTGTTTCCCTGTCAGCCATCCTATACTATTATGGTAAATGAGACCATTTACACAATAGGTATTGTGAAGAAAGAGCTAGCAGTGAGCAGCTATAAACCATGATGAATAATCAGGAAATGAGCATCATCAGTCAAACACTTGGAACTACACAGTTTTGGAGTGCAGATTTTGCCAATGATATTAATGTATAAAATGACCACTTTGCTCCCTGTTCTTTGATTAGACATTATACCTAACCTGATTCTTATCACAGAAGAGCATTTGAATTTCAGGATTTTTTGAAGAAGAAAATTATTTGTATTTCTCAGTCCTGAGACTCTTGCCTTCCTGCTTTTGCTTGATTTCACTGTGATCCAGGCCATTTGTGCTACATCATTTTAAAAATTGAATTATTCAGGAATGTGCCTGGATTAGACTGCACAACTGCATTCTGTTACTTATTATGTAATTAATAATTGAAATTTCATTTTTATTAATATTTTCTGAAGTGCATTGCAAAGTTAAAATATAATTAACACATTCACAATCAGTCCTGTCTTCTTGTTCAGTACAAGTCATCAGGAGCATAGTGACACTTCCATTCTAATGACATATTCAGGGAAAAATAGACTTATAGTATTCCGAAAGAACAGACTCTCTGGGTCTAAGATGACTAAGATAATTGTTTAGTGCCATTTTATGTATTGCATTATACAGCAGCAGAAGTGTGCATTTGAATGGTGTGCATTTGCAATCAGAAAGAGAAGATGAATACTGAAGGAAATACACGTCATAGAATCCTATATATTAGAGGATAAAATGTTTTTAGGTCATCTGGCCCATCTGCGAGATTAAGATAGTTCTCTACTGCCCCTCTTTTAATGTATCTCCTGCTATATGTTAGGTCTTTCCAGTGAGAGACTTACAATACTCTCCTATGGAATTTATTTCACAACATTATAGATAGCTAGGCTGCTGCAGATATCCATCCTGCATTTTCTGTCTTTGTTATCATTCAGTGTATTAAAGAAAAAGGGAGGTGTACCCACGCAGGTGCAAATAATGTTTTAGACAGTGGTCTTTTGGAGGCATAATTGTTGCTCTGATTCAAACAATGGATCACAATGTGTAAAATAAATATGATTTGTTCCTGCTATGTGTTTCTCCATCAAAGACTGCTGATGGACACTGTGCAGTGAAAGTCTTGGAAAAAAGCAATGAGCAATAAAGAAGAAGAAATAAGAGATGTATGATAACTCCTGAAGATATTTGATATGGTGTAGTTACAGACTACTGGCACTGGATGAAGTTTCAGGGCATAGGGATTCAGTTCCAGGTTTTGCTATAGATTTTGCATACAACTTTGGACAACAGAGACAGTGTTGGAATATGTACGAATGTTTATCATTCACTCATGAATGACCTTGCTTTTCTGTGCCATAAACTGAAAAGGAAGAACTGCTACTTTCAAATGTACTGGGCCAAGAAAAAATATATTCATCATGAAAATGACTGTAGCCCCAGCTTTGAAAATAATTGGCAGTTAATTTGTTTCCCCTGCTCTTTGTCATCTCGGTGGTAGAGGCACCTGAGTGCAGACCACAGGTAAGAAACTGACTGTGTGGCTGGAAAGAGGCAATATTATTCTGTCTTAGGTTATATGAGAAACTAGCCAGAGACACCCTGTCCAGGGCTCCAGTCCACTTTTTACTAAATAAGTTGCACATAAAATAGTTATATGTCTGTACTGGAAATAAAATGACAGTTGACCCAAGGTGTCAGAAATACTCTTTCAAATGGCTTTGAAACTGCTTTTATTCCTGTCTCACTTCAAATACCACCTAAATGGCAAAGAAAGTCTATAACTAGACTCGGATAAACTCACTTCAGCAGGCTGTGTGTGTGTCTTCCCAGTAACTGAAGCCACCTTGTCAGATCAATATGCAACAGGAGCTTTCAGCTTATTTAATAGCTCATTAAATAAGTCCCACATTCTTTTACCAGCTCCTTAGGTGATTTCGAAAAAAAAAAAAAAAAAAAAAAAAACCTGCTAAAATGACCACTGGTTTGATATTCCAACTGCCTCTGTATGGAGACAAGAACCTCTTTAACCTCTCAGCTCATACTCAGCATACAGGTCAGTATTTCAGTCTTGCTGTGTAGCACACAACACATCTCATATCCAGCATCCTGTCTTATTCCCCGTCTTGCTTTCCATACAGGTTTCTTCAATGAAGTGCCTATAAAAATAGATACCTAGGCATTGTACTAATTAAATGCAAAAACAGTCTTGACTACTCTTAGCTTCATCAGTTGTCAGTTGCCTTTTCAATAAAGAAATCATCTTGTTGTCTAGGAACATGCTTCAGGTTCTGCTGGCCCAAGGACTCATCATGTCTCACCATATTTGACACACCTGCTACAACTAAGAGTTAAATAAGACATGTTTTGTTCTATAAATAAGAAAGAAAGCTCAAATGTGAAGTCTGTTTATCCATTGTGTGTAATAGTCTGCCATTTTAGGAAAGGAGATTGGTAATGAACATGGCCAGTTCCTCCACTTAGCATGTGGATAGGTGACTGCATCACCTCTGCTTCACAAGTTATTGCTTGATACCTCAGATGTGGCAAATGCAGTTCAGTTACTGACCAGTTGCAAAGTAAAAAGTGGTCTCTTAAACTATAATAATGAGCATGCCGTGAACAACAACAACAGGCATTCTGCTTCACGGCTCTGACCAAAAGCATACATGCAATCTGTTTGTGTCTCAACTGATAAACAAGGGCTCAGACACTTTCATTTGTATGCATGCCCTTATATCTTCCACGGAAAAAATGGGATCTCTCCCATTTGCAGGTAATATTTCTTCTCATATCATGCAATTTATTCTGGACTAATGGAAGAAATATATATACATATGCATGCACACATTTACACATAAATACATACATATTTACATACATGTGTAACAAGTGATAAGTGAATGTGGTATCTGAAAGAACTACATGCTGGATCAGGGACTGGAATACTGCATTAGTTGCATATACTTACCTGTGACTCCCTTGGCTAGTCTTTCATACTGCTTTTATCTATGTGTGAATAAAAGCTTAGTTCTCCTGAATTTTCTAGATATATTGAAATTTGAGTCTTTTATCTGTAGAAAGCATAAGGTACAGACAGTCTCAAAACCAAGATCCTTCCTAGGCTTTTTAAATAGTTGTGGTGTTGGAGCCCTAAGGGGTAAGAAGGTGAACTCAGCCTTAATGGATCAGAGGTTCTTATTTTCTGCTGCAGGTACCAAAGTCATTGCAGCTCTCTAGTGCTGAAAGAGGAAGTCATTTTTCAAAACAGTTAATTCTTTGTTCTGTTATTGCCAGCAAGAAATAGTGAAGGCTAAACTGGTACACTTTTAAGACCACAGAATGGTGAGAAACAAGTAAGGAGTTTTGGGCCCCTATTCTGGGTTAGGGTGCATGATTGCGCAGATCCCAAGAGCAGAGCTCCTACACCTGCCTGTGCAGCTATGAATGCTGTTTGGCAAGGGCACAGGATGACATTACTGTCACAGGATTATTGAGGATTATTATTGGCAGTATCCCACAACCTTCCCTCCTACTCCAGGTTCCCCCCTGGTAGCAGAACTGTCTCTAGCAATATGTTGAGCTGTTTGACGGCTGCCATAGCTTCTGTATAGAGAATGCCCAGGAAGATGAGCAAAGAAAAAGAAGAAATGATTGGTAAGCTCTGAATCACAGGCAGAAAGGTTCATTCTTCTTCCTTCCTCCTGTCTGGACCATTTCTACAGTAGCTCAGAAGACTACTTAAATCTCCTCTTTAATGGTAAAAATGTAAAGCTGATTTCCCATTGACTGGCATATCATGCAGTCACTCACACCAGGATAAAGCAATTGGAAAAGTGTGGCATTCTGATTTGGTACAATTTTTACTTAATTTCCACTGGTTTAAATGAAATTAGGTAAGGTTTGGTACAGTTAAGAACTAGAAACAACGTATCTGTCTGTGCCTGTGACTGCCTGCTAGCAAGGTGGAGACAGCTTGAGTCTAATTAAAAGCCATCAAGGAAATTCAGCCAGCAGTGAAAGTCTGCTTAGCAAATTGGAGAGTCATTTATTGATAAGGAGATACGAATATTAAGGATGAATTCTGAAACCAAGAAAAAGACAATTAACTTTTGTAACTCTGTTCTGCACTTTGTCATGAAAGTTTCAACAACAACCAATTCTTTAAAAAGATAAAAATGTTGAAATAACTGAACAAAAAATTAAAAGTGATAAGTATAGTTCTGATGTGACTTAGTGTGCCAAGCTAACAGTGGGTGAGCAGAAGCAATATGTTTTTTGAGCTTCTGCAGAACTGAAATCTCCAGAGATCGTAAGTGGCAGAATATCTGGTCCAATATATGGATCTATATGGATTTTAAAATATCTATACAAGGAAGCTGCAGTAAAAATGAGAGCTACAGAAGCTGGCAAGTCAGCACCTGGTGAGCAAATTCACTGACTGCAGCATGGGATTTTTTGTTGCTGCTATTGCTCTTGTTTATTTTATTCATTTATTTTAAAGTGAACTAAAAAGTTTTATTAAGCCTGCTCCTCTGTCCTTCATTTAGGCAAAATCACCAGCAGATTTTCAACACAGGAAGCAGGGAGGCATTTAGCAAAAACCAATATAAGTATCTCTCTGTCATTGTATGTATCCCCACAATAATCTGTGGCAAAGATAGATAGTCCAAGGAGATCAAATGCTAGTTATACAAAAATAGCTTCTGCTCTCCCTGAATTCCTATGGCTAGATTCTGACACCCTGTTCTAAAGAGGCCCACTGTAAGCTGTGCGATTGTTTAGGGAGCAATGTCTATGAGAATTTTCAAAGTGAGGAGAAAAATGACAGAAAAATGAAGCCTTTATTTTGGCTTTATCATCTATAAAACCTCACCTTGTTTTCTAGGATATGCGTGGTAGAATAGCATCTGTTCTTTAAATTCACTTTTTTCAGATCTAATATTGTTTCCATTCTTAAATCAACACTTTGCAGGGGTTTGTGAAAGCTCACAAATTTCACACAACCTGGAATTCAGATAGGGAGGAGAATTAAAATCCTGAAAAGCTTGGGAATACATAGGTAGGTCACATAAATTGGAACAAAGTAAGTGTTTTAAAACAGGATTTCTGTCTGTGTATGTGTAATGTCGAGTAATTTTCAGGAGATGCATTGGATGATGTGTGAGGGAATGGGCTGTTTGGTTTGACTCCAGCCCAAATCAGTAATTGTTGCTGTTCTGATAGCAGCTAAGCGATCTGTGCAAAATGACTTAGTAGTCTCACTCCAGTTCTTATGAACAAATAGTTGTTCACAGCACAAAAGCACTAATGAGCTAAGCAAAGGAGAAAATGGTGGAGGAAACTGTCGAGACTGAACTTGTTTTCATTCTGCATTTCAGGGCTAAAATGTACAGGCAGGGTCGGAGGGAATGTACAAACTGAGCAGGTCAGTCTGACAGCTGTCATGGGGGTACTGAAGAATTTTAAGCAAGAGGGCTGGCAATTTGGTACATCCCATGAGCATCAAAATCATGGGAAGGGTAAAGAAAAAATTTCCTCTAAGCTATGTCTCCACACTAATTACCTTCTTGGCCCTCACCTGGAGCTCAGCTCTAGCAGACATATGAGAAGAAAGCAGGTAGCCAAAAAAAATCTCCCCTCTCCCTGCTTAGGGGCCACCCATAAATCCAGTTTGTCTACTGTGATGTGGCAAACACTGCTTCAACCTGGTGGTCTCTAGACCTGGATAAATTGATAAAGGAGAGGATGTAATCAGCTCTGAGCAAGTCAGGACAGTGCCACCTTGGCCACTTGTCCCTAGCGTCTGGTGCTATCGCATGTTGCAGGCAGGCAAGCAGGCGGCAGGATGTCACCGCGCCCTGCCAGGTGGCTTAATAGGGGTAGGCATCTAAAAGCAGAGAGACTGGGCAAAAAAAGTGATAAATGCAAAAGTAAATAGAGGAGGATGATGTAAATCATGCTCCATCTTTCCCCACAGGCCAAACCAAAAGTATGAATTACTAGCCCCTGAGCTAACTGAACCTGTGCCTCTGTTCACATTTTTGGATGCAGCAGTGCCAGGGTGGGCTCTGGGGGGCATCTTTCTCCTAGCTTATTGCAGAGCCTCTGTCCCTCAGTCCGCAGCTCCTCATGCTTCAGGGGGTGGCAGAGGAGGAGGAGGTGCCCCTGCCAGAGGCCCCCTGCTATTCAGCGCTGCCCAGCTGGGCAGCAGCACCTTGCTTCCTCCTTCCCGGGCATGGGGATTGAGTCTTCCTTCATCTATTCCCTTCGGATGAAATCCTTAAAGAACTGGCTGCATTTAGTGCCAATATCACTTTCTATACAGGCTCATTTTAGTTGCTTACATCAAGTGCTGGATTTAGAATACCTCCAGTGTTACCATGGCAACAGTTTCTGCTTAAGTATAGGTGAGAATGTAAGTTAATTTTAAATAAGGTGAAATGAAGGAGGGGTGAAAAAGCCCTCACAAAGCATCTGAAGCCACACAGATCTCTCCATCTAATCAGTTTTGTAAGTGAGCTTCTGAAGCTCATTTCACATCCCCAAGGTTTCATCCTCCTCATAATAAAAGAAGTTTGGTGCCTGTTTCTTTGGACTGTCAGTGTGAGCGGCGGTGGCAGGCCTGGGAAGCCTTGATCTCTGTCTCTTTTCTGCACTCTCTGCGTAGGCAGACGAGGCAGCCGTGCAATGCTGAATGCTCTGTGTGTGGCTGGGTCAGAAGATGAATAAGACCTAGAAACACCTAGCTGGATGCTCTGAGGATTTGCCGAGTGTGGCATTAATGCGATTTTGGTGATGGTAGTGGTTGTTAGCAGGAGTGGCCAATATGCTGTCCTTCAAATTGTGGCCCAAATCCTGCCCTGAGTGGTATCCTAAAAATCTGAAGCCTGTATACACATATATGTATGTATATGGGCATGTGTCTATGTGTGTGCATATATATATATATATGCACATATATATTTATTACTGAGTTATATTATTTGAAATTAACAAAAGAGAAACCCCACAATCTCCAAAATAGAAATGTTCTTTTTATACTGGAATTACCTGGAGAAGAAAGAGAAATTTGTGTGTGAAAAATCATTGATGTAAGGAGTGCTACAAACATAAGCATTACCAGACTGGCCCTTTTTGCATTTTACCAGCCTAATCAGAGCTCTCTTTCTCTGTCAGCTCCATAACTGGTACTTATCACCATTGTGTGTGAGTGTCTAGTCCGTTAAATAAATATCAAGGTAATGGTGAGAGATCCAGAAGCCCACTTAAACATTCACCTAGTCATTTAACTCTCTGTGATCCACACTTTGTAGCAGTTACCTTCTTAATATACACAATTTGCAGCTTAAGAGTGGGCAACTTCAGAAAAAGTAAGAGGAGAGGTTTATACAAATACCTTTATGATACCAATCTCAGCTGCACTGGGAGACCTGATATATCATAAGACCTTACAAAAGCGGTGGGGGTTGAGTGTTCTGTTCTAAAATCTGAGTAACAAAAGGATGCTACTTTGATTTTTGTAATAAACAGTTGCTTGGTAACCAGCTTTTGTAAATCTTTTGGTGACACTGATAGAACCCACATGCTTGTCCCTTCCTTTTACCTGGAAGTGACATTCACACAAACAAAAATAAGACTGCTACCTCCTACTGGTACATTCATGGTCAACAATTTTCTAAGTAGTAGGACACAAAAGACTGAGGCAAATTTATTGTGTAGATTAATAACCAGTATCACCTTTTTAAAATTTGCTTTCTTTGTTCTGATTTTCACGTCTTATCTCCATTTCATTTCTTTGTTTTGCTGCAAGTCACTCCCCTGCTACATCTTAGTGCAGGAAAAAAGCTCTCTTTTCTGGAGTCTGGAAAAGAGTATTTCTAGAATATAAACTTCCCAGTACTACAGAGAAACTATGTAATATTATGAATGGCTTGTAAAGATGCTTCCAACTTTTTACCATGAACTCATTCTGTTGTGTTTGGTGAACTGATTTATGGTTTTATTTATGCTGGTGATGAGATCTTCTATCCAATTCATATATGCAGAAAGCCTAATTAATTACAGTATCATGTGATTTCAAGTCAGTCACAGTTAAAATCGCAAGATAAGAAAGGAGATGGCTGCTAACATAACAATTATTAGATTTTCAAAGCCATCTGGATTACGTGGTGCGTTCATGTGGATCAGACTGCCCTGAGCATGCTGCTAGAATCCTAACTGCTGATCTGCAGGTAGCTGGATAGTTCGTTAATTGCCCCACCAAAAGATAAGTTATTAAACATTGTATTCATATGGTAAATGTTTTAGTAGGCATTTCTATAGCCTAAGCAGTCAATATACAACTGAAATATTAGAAATCTTAAAGGGAAAGAGATTCTTTATGTAGCTAATGTATTATTAAGAAGGATCTGAAGGAGGGAAAGTGAAGTAATGGTGGGAAGAATCAAGAAGAGGCCCCAAACACAAGGATCAATGAGGAATAATAAGTGGATAAACTAAGAGGATGGATACCTCTCAGAGTCAAACAGAAAGGAGTAATAATTTTTGTATTGTCTTCATGGAAATATAGAGATAACCTGTTTACAGAGAATTCAATGTGAATGATGCTGGTGATGCTGTCTGAAATGTGTCTCCCCTAGGAGGGACAATATAGGGATGAATTTGTGCTGTGTCCAGAATATTTCCTTCCACTTACGGTGTTTCTTGAACAGATACATCCAGATGCAGGGCAACAGCTGTACTACAACAGCTGTCCTCCTAATCACAGAAAGAGAAACAACTCACTTAAGTGCAGTGGTTATAAGTGTCAGGTTATCTGAAGTTTCCCAGTCAGATACATGGGAAAGTTCACAAAAGGAAACAATTTGGAGTCTCTTTTTCACTTGTGACAAATACGTGATAGGCAAGAAAGGTGTCGATGAGTGGTCTTCAAGGTGTGGTCTAAGGATCTCTGGTGGCATCTGCCAGTTACTTCCAATGGCTGCCAAAGGGGGACTAAGAAAAGCAAGCCTGTCTGTAGACTCAAATTCTATACCCAGTGGTCTGCAGCTATAGTAGAAATGCTAAGTCTGCAGAAAACTGTTAACATCTGCTATACTGCCCCAAAAGGAACTTTTTCATTACTTTCATAATTCCTCACATCTAAAAGTGCTACTACTATTAGTCACACTTAAAATTTCTTTTACTCAAAACCTGCTATTTAAGGGACATTTAAGAGCCTTAGGTTATTTCTTTCCCTGTATACCATTCTAAGTAAAGAGTGGATAAGCTGAGAATGGTCAAAGCATTTTCAGTGTCAGACAATAGACAGTCTTCGGGGCAGGTGGAACTTTTCTTCTGCAGTCATTTATTCCATGTCTAGGGTTTTGGAAGGGTACTGAATCTTATTGAAAAGAGTAATAATTTCCACACAACCTCCCCTTATTAGTGTTTATGCAAATTACACCAAAGGATTTTCATGACTGACAATCCACAAAGAGAAAATATTTTCCCAAGGAAAAGATCTCTCTCATTTTCTGATGATAAATCCTCATTTTATTTTTGAGCAGTCATAGAGAGTCCAGTTGCCTCACAGCTTTATGCTATGCAGAAGTTTAATGCCTCGGACAACCATTTTTTAAAGAATTTCTGTAAGATTACACAGGAACACTAGTTCACATCCAGGATTAGAGTATACTTTTTCCTTTAACTGTGATATGATTTCCCTCTAAACCTATTACATATTCCCTTTCCTGTGGAAGAATTTCACACCCTACCAGAGAGGAAAAACAGCTTCCAGCCTGTTGGAAGAAACAGTCTGGGCATAGGGGCTGATGTCTCCCCTACTGACGAATCGATGTTGCACTTGGACAGAATGGAATTATTTGCCCAGTTTCCCTGGATGCTTCTGGCCTTCTCAGCTAGTAGCTCATGAGGAAATGTGTACATACTGCCTCAATACTGAGCTAGCTTCCATGCTTCTGCGTAACACTGCTGTGTATGTTTTAGACATGTCTATTAGTGAAGAACCTGGAATAAGAATGTATGTCGCTTGTGAAACTGCTGGCAGAGTTTTAAAAGCTTGGAAAAGCTTCCTTTGGAATTAACAAACATCTCTATCAATCAGCAGAAATTCTCACCAGCTTTAAGTAGGTGATAATTCTTTTGAATAGGGATAGAAAAGGTGCTTGCATACTGCATAAGGTTAGAGATCCTGCCTTTCTTCCTCTGTGTTGTCCATTCCTCTCTATGGGTTTAACAGTTTCAGAGTGGACTTGGCTTGAGCTGCATTTCCTTCTCTTTGACTTCCTCTGAAAGGACCTCTCCTGTTACAGACCACTGCCAGCTCCATTACATCATGCTTTCATTCTGTTCAATTCTCTAAATCCAGGGTACAGGAAAAGGTTTTGATTTTTTTGTTTGTTTGTTTGTTTTATTTCCTGGAGCAATTCAGACTATATTAATTGAACACTTACTTTAGATGACTCACCTTTGGTTTACAATGCTGTGTGAAAGAAGACACTATTGCCAGCATCGTTCTAACCTTTTTTCAGTGTTGACTGTACAGTTTCTTATTCAGGCCCCTGAAGATACTTGTCCTTCCAACCTGCAGTCTTATATATTTTCCTTTGTGTGAGACACTCCTTGGCTTCAAGGATTACACACCTGTATGACCTGGAAAGCAAAAGAGGAGTTGAAGAATAGCTTTCTAAACAGAGAGACTGAAAAGCCTTTATTCTCTGTCCTCGCTTACTGACATTTGAGTCCTCCAGGACCAGGGGCAGGTGTCTTGAAAAATCAAAACCCAAGGAGCTCAAATTACCCTGAATGATATGATAGACTGGATACTAAATAAGGCTAGCTCCTCAGGCCAGTGACACCAGTTCTGCCACTCTGTCTCCAGCAACATACCAAAGTATATAGTGAACCAGATCAACTTTCTTCTTTTCTCTTGGCCTGTTCCCTCCTTACCAAAAGTTGGATGGACTTCAAATACCAGACATATGACAAGAAAATAAAAGACTGAGCAAAAATGCCTATGTTCTATTGAAACATACAGCCAAGAGTTGATTTAAGGCTGGCCTCAATATTAAACCAAAATCAGTGAGCTTGGGCAGGCCTTCACTGAATCCTTGTTGCAGTGTGGACCCAGCTGCTTTTCATATTCCCTTCTGGCCTTTCCTGTCAGCATCAGCAAGGAGCACTAAGATGTCAAAAACAAGTGAAACCTATATTGTTCCAAAGTCTGCCAAACCTCAAATGCATGACACTGGGCTTTACAATGTGTGGCATGTTCAAAATGAGGAACTCAATTGAAAACTGTGTTAGAGAATATTGAAAAATGATGTGAGGGTCTCTTTCATTCAATCACATCTCTGAGATCTCTGTTTTAAGAAGAGGTGGGTGGGAACTGGTTGTTTTTATATCCAAACATATCAGTCCAATATTTTTGAGTTTGTTTTTGTCTTTTTCTCCTTAAGTTCCCAAAGGGAATGAGTGCAGAAAGTTTTGAAATCTTAAGAAATGAAATTTCAGGAGATGAACTGTGTAAGAAGAGGCTTGTACACAATGTTTTTTTCTGATTTTTGATATTTTTCAAAGGGTGTATCAAATGAAATAGAAGAAGTTGAGGTGAAAATTGGGTTTGAAAATGGAAAATCAAAACAATGCCTTCCCCAAAAGCATCAAAACAAAAGGTTCTCAAAATCAACACAGTTCTGTACTACATTTAGCTCTCCCCAAATTGACATTTCCTGCTGAAGATTTTTAATTGCCATTAGTTTTGTAATTCCATGAGATTCTCAAAGCTCCTGGGTGAATTATGCAGCTGTCAGGTTCGTGTTTGTGCTCCAGCTGCATCAGGATGTTGTCTTAGAATGGCACCTTGAGCACAGCTCACAGCTATTTTCCCTCCCCAGTCCTCTTGCACCTCAGTTTCTATGGGAGGAGACTAAGGCAGATGAATCCAAAGAGAGCTAAGGCATGGCAACAGCCAGATCTCTGAAGCAATGTGGAGCACATCTATCCCACAGTGTAATAGATGTGACAGTAAGTGCCATGCTTTGGTGCTTTTACTATCAGAAGCTGCAGTTTTCAAATTACAATATGGAGCTGAACAATTACAATAATGAGCTGAATGTAAATTTTGCTTGTACACAAGTGCTGTAGCTCATGACATCCAACTGAAAGAGAAATATTTGGGTGCCTCGAGAAGGAAGGCAACAATGCTGGCAGGCTCATCTTCCAGACCAAGGCAGGACAGAAGGAGGAGTACCTCCAAACCCCAATCACACAGAGCAAAGAGCCAACATACTCATCCTTTGTCATCATAATCTCTTTGCAAAGAACGTGTGGGCTCAGTGGATTTAAAGCTTATCTGTCTTTACGCCAGAGCTAACTCAAATTATAACTTAAGCATTGTCACTCACTAAAGACCAAGACCAATCCGCACCAAAAACCCACACCGAAATTCCTTCAGTTGAGTACTGAGGATTTTTTTAACACAAGTCCAGGCTATAACTCTACAGTTTCTAAAGCAATTACACTCTCCACAAAAATCAGAGCTTGTTGTGTTCGTCTGGTTGCCTCGTGCTTTGTATAACAGGTGTTGGTTTCACTTTGATGTGAGCTAACTCACCTGAATTAACACAACAATGAAGACCTATCTTCTGAGTTAAGAATTGTGGTGAGGAGAAGGTAAACCAGATTAAAGAAAATACTGTAAGAGCTAATACTAAGCGTTCAATATTAATTCCAGGCCCTCCTAGGTAAGGGCGAAGGATTAAGAGGAATAATGACAAACATTTTGTAAATGAAGAAGATGGAAAAATGGTCAGGGCTGAGTATACAGCCATAGGGCTGGCTCGGTGTCCACCTCAGTCTCTACATTTACTCTCTTCATGATTTCTCTGCTGACCTTTTGGGAAACTACAGAGTGGAAATTTCTCCTTCAAGAATTTTTCTCCTCAGGAAGGAAAAGCCCTGATGGCAGGTCACATTACACATTTCACAAACCGAAACTGATATTGTTTCCCAGAAAACCTTTTGTTTTTTTTCCTTCTCCTATGGGGCCACATAACTCCCCAGCCTCAAGCTTCAACTGGGAAGTTGAACTAAAAATAGCTCACGGAATAATTTGTAATACACATCAGAAACTGATTGATAACACAAGTGAAGTTTACTTATAGTACAAAAAAGCTGCAGAATTAACTCCTGCATCATATTACTTTCTTATATAAATTTGAGACCTCAGATAGGAGTTACTGACAGGAGCAGAGGCAGCAGTTTTCATGAATGGTAGTTATTATATTTCCCTTTATTAATATTGGGTGAAATCCTGACCCTGTTAAAGTTAATGAAAATTTTGGTACTGACTTCAGTGGGGCCAAGATTTCAGTTCTAAAACACATAACCTGATGACCTGGAACTCTTTGTGTGAGTTCTTTCATTGTTGTTGTAACTATTTTTAAATATAATCTGTGCATTATCACTTAGATCTATCAAATTCTGATATTTTTTCAGTGGGTCTGATCTTGATGTCCCTTATGTCAATCTGCATGATATATCCCCCTCTAACATAAACATTTTCTTTTAATCATGTTTTGAGGCAGGGTGGATATTCCAGTAGGATCTTCCACGATGATTCAATTGGTCTTAACTGTCTTAAATTCAGTGGATCTTTCAATTAAAATGTTTTAGCCAGGAAGCTCTGTGACCTCCTATTCTGTATATGTCATGTCAGATTTGTTTGACGGAACCAGTTCATCTTTGCATTCATTCTAGTGTGCATGCGAATGCAATTATGCATCTAGCTCTCCGAAATCTTCAGGGAATTCAGGACAATCTGTACTAGACAGGCAGTATATGGTTGTGTCCTCCAGATTTTTATCCAGACAGGCACACCTGGGGTTTTCTAATTTTTTTCTGTGTCAATTAAAATGTAGTTAAAAAATTTCAACCAGAAATTTTTCAGCTAGCTTACTATTCAGAAAAAATCCATTTGAAGACATTTCTCCTTGATAATGCAATCTGAAATAAAGGATGCCAAAAATATCTGTTAAAAATACATTGAAAGCAACTTTTACAGCTCCCACATAGACGGCTGAGTTATATCAGTGAATAGGCTCCATGCAGTATTAAAAGTCCATTATCCTTTTCAAAAATCAAACCTGTTGTTTGAGAGAAGATGTCAGGCTATATTTAAAATGGGATCTAGAAACTCATTTCACTTGCCTACTCAAAAAAATCACGAAACTGTTACAGAAAATGGAGAGGTGTTTTTTGTTAAAAAGTTGATAATCCCCTGATATCCAGACTTCCTTTAGAGATCATTAAGGAAATTCAAAATAACCAAAACCTTTATTTTCACACTTTTCCCAATTAACATTTCACATACATTTTTGTGGTTTTGAAAAACAAAATAATTAATCATTTTATAGAGGAAAAAATATCAATGCAATTGCTAAATACATTTATATTTCACATTTAGTATACAAAAATAAGAATATATGTCCAAAGATCTTCAGAATGGGGACTGATAATTTCTCATTCTTTTGGCTGACATTTTAGTATATCTCTATGCTGTTATGTATATAAAAGCCCTATATATGAGGCCATATTCTACCAGGCAGTACCACACTTCTTCCCCAGTGATCTTATGATCTAAGCAGAAGTGCTGAGGACTTTATAGATTGGGGGTTGAGGCAGAGATTTTAAGTGACTTTTCTGGAGTTAAAATTTGAATCCTGACTCTGATACAGTGCTTATGGATGAGAATTAATTGCTGCTTGCTTAAGCTAGTTTCTATACCTATGATTTTTGCAGAACAGTGTTTTACAGGGCTCGGCGATATTACAAGTAATTAACATACTGAAACAGAAAAATGATCCTGTAACTATTCCCGTCCATTTTTTTGTGATTTACAACATCTTGGGGGCTTCATATCAGTTTTGTCTAGAGAAAAGGATATAGTACAATACAATATAGTAGATGGATATTTAATGATTTAGGTATTACTTGCCTGTGCTTAGCTACTCATTTGTAACTATAATAGCATGTGTAGCTATTCTTCACGGGGCGGGTTGGGGGGCAAATATTGTAAGTAGACACTCTGTGGGACCCTACTGGTCAGAGAACATTAAAATTGCAGGTGATAACAAGAGAAGATTTTGTTACTGTTATTTTCAATCTTTGGTATTTTTTAAGATTGTTCCAGTATGTAATCTTGTCTTTTGGTCAGTGAAAAAAGGCACAGAAGCATCTTCAAGGAGCTCAGAGTATGAATCTAACTTGTCACCGTTCATTTTTATTTTTTTCCCTTCAGCACACTCTGGCCCTTTCAAGTGTTGTACGCCAGCATAGCTGTTTGGATTTCAAAGGACTTACGACAAGTAATGCTGAAGGAAGGCTCAGCCTTATTATCTATATTTTTTTCCTTTTCAGTTAGTTGTTTTATTTCTTTTCTTGACTGTTTCCATAGATGGAGGAGCCTGCACCTGAGAGATGCATGCCTTTTTCCTTAATCTTTCCAGAAAATTCCCATTCATAGTAAGTCATGAATCATTCGTGATTAGTCATGAAAGTCATGACTGTGGTCATGAAACCCATTTGCATTGCTGGATTTGAGCTACTGAGAGCTAATGCAAATGGTAAGTGTTTGTCTTCTCCTTCTGTGTAACCAAAGGTGGAACAAATTCTTAGATTTGGAGGTGGATTCAGATGCTCAGATATACATTTGCTATCATTTTAATCTGTAAAATATTTTGCTAGCTTCTGTAAGTCTATTCATGAAGTGATTCATTTTAGGGAAATCAGACTCTGAGTGCTTCGTTGCTTCCTGTGTGTTCCAGTCTACAACGAAGCATGTTATATCACTTCAGCTTTTAACAGAACCAACATAGCTCATTTTTCTGACAAATTTCTCCACCTGCCATTTGAAATATGTTGATATTATCGAATATTGCAAAGCCACTCCACAATTTGGTGTGATTGGCAGTCACTACTTGGAGACTGCAAGAGCAGGGATACAAGAGGTCAAAATGAACTGCATTAGCAGAGCTGTGTGAGTAATCTAGCAGGCTCGCTATTCACTAAATGTTAGAATTCCTTTCCTTTCACTTCACTCATAAGCTGAAAACACTGCCAAGCAGTTGCTCTGTGAACAAACAGATTGAACATGTTCTTAGTGTAAGTAGTATTCCACCAGACTCTCCTAAAAGACATTCACCCTCCCACTAAATGGGTAAATGAGAGGTAGATTGATAACACAGAAGTGTATTTGTGCAAACTTCTATTTATCTATAGCTGCACAATAACTTCCTGAATTTATAGGAAACCAAGCAATTCAGTTCCCTTTAGTTACACAAGCATGAGATGGCAGACATATATTTTGCAATATGCTTATTCGCTTTGAGGGTATAGAAGAAGAGGTCCTCATGGGTTAATTTTTCCTCACTAATGGAGTTTTCAGGTCGTCCCCAACGATTCCTCTTTCTAATAGTTATTGCTTTTCTGTACTAGGACATGTGGTGGCATATATCTTCCAGCTTGCTACATGTGTTTTAATTTTTTTTCTTTTTGGCTTTACAAACAAAGGAAAAAAAAAGTAAAGCCAGTTTACCCCAATGTTCCCATCTGGTGACTAAGTAGATTCTGTTTTTGCATCCAGCCTGAAAAGATACATAGTTCCTAATATATAATATATCTGCTCAACTGTTGATGGGAAAAATGACTATAAAATCCCTGAGACCTATTTATGTATTTTCTTTACGTTGACAGCATTAACTCCTCTTACTTCTCTTGTATTGACAGAAAAACAAAAGTTATTAGTTTATTTTAAAGAAAAAATTTCTTGTAATGACATGAGTGAAATACAGCTGTTTATAAACTACATGGGGTTACATTTTATATAGAAATGGCAGCGTATTCTTGGATACAAACTTGAGATGTGTGTGTGTGTGCGTGCGCGTGTGCATATATGATGTGTATTTCTGTTAGCAGTTACAGCTGAAGCTTACTTCAGCTGGCATTTACTGATTTTTTCTGCCTTATAACTACCTTTTCCAATAATTGAGTTTTTCTCTTCTTTGAGAAATAGTTACAGTTGTTAAAAATAATCTGTGTTTATAGATATTTTTGATATGACACTAAAAATGGTCCCACATAAACAAACAAACAAAAGTATTTGCGATTTTGTAGTCCTGAAAAATATTTTAATATATGAAGATTGGATTGGTAGATAGAAATGATCACCTGAAGATTTTACAACAAATTTGAGAATATTTACTGATTTTTATATTCATAATCTACAATTTCAGCTAGGTATGTTTTAGGGATAGTATACTGTTCTTTATTAAACTGCTGAAGTTGTATTGAAAGACTGGGGATAAGGAGAAAATGAGGGAAGAAACTCACAGACACTAAACAAAAAATATCAGAGCATCCTTTGAAGGATGCCTCCATCACAGATGTAGAAGGACCAAGAAGTGACCCTTCGTACTCTATAAATTCTATTTTGCTCAATGTTTCCTGTGCTGCTAATGTGTCTGTGGATGTTGCCTACTGTAATTTTGATCCAGCAGAATTATTACAGATACACAGAAATCTAATAAAACTTCCTGCTTATGTGTGGTTTGAAGAGCTTGACAGGAGGTTGGGTAGTTCACTGTCTTGTAGAACTGAGTCTGCACCACCACATTTCTTCACATACCTCCATGACAGTATGGTCTTGCTATTCTTCTGTTTGCTCTCCAGTTACATAATAAATTATGAGAACATCTACTAGCACCTCTGTAAATATTCTCCTCACATATCTTTTCATGCTAGCATATATAATTCTGTAGGAAAACATGCCTCTGTTTCCTCCTAGTAGCAAGCTGCTGGAGAAATACTACTATATGTATGAATCTGCCTCACTTCCTCCCTCCCTCTAAGAGTTATACTAATAATTGGTATGGTTCATTGGTCTAGATTGTAACTGCATCTTCTGATTGAAACAAAGGTACAGGATAGAAACTTGAAATATGTTAACTTGGAAGTATTTTGCATAAATGAGCTGCTAATTTAAGATCATTTGTGCCCATAAGCCCAAACAGGGCAATCAAATTCTCCTACAGTAGGCTAGGAAAAGATTCATTGGGGAGATCAGGTCACTGCAGCACAATGTTCTGCAATGTATGGCCCAAAAGTCCTAGTACACAAGTCAATGCAGCAAACCAACAGTCAATGCAGCATCTGTGAATAGTGAGAAGAGTGATCTTAAGCTAGACTTATTCAAATGGCCCAGCTTGGATTCTGAAACCATGAGAGAAAAGCGCAGTCAAAGTAATAGTTCAGAGAGCTATACACAGACAATTCATTGGCTCCTCTTCTTTCATAGAGCTTATAATAACATTTACTTTCAGGCTTATTGCAATATATATGCTGTGGACAGGCGAAAAAACCTCTTTTAAAGCCTTTTTCCCATCTTAGAGGAAAGACAAGGATGGTGCAGTAAGTGAGCTAGTAAATCAAAATGTGCCATTTAAGTATGATGAAGAAGTCCACGGTTCCTGAGTCAACAGGAGTTTCGTCATGGACTTTAGTGGGAATAGGGCATTAGCATGAGGCTGATCAGAACTCTACCCATTCATCTTACATGTGGTAGGTGAATGAAACAGGGTTAAGAGAGGAGTCCAAGAACTGACAATTCTTTGGCTTCTCCTAGCATAAGTTAGCTGACTGCTCAAGTAGGTCACTGCCTTAGTCATGTTATTACTAAGTTTAGGTTGCTGTTCTTCTTCAGTTCATTGAACTAGTTTCTCATAAATGAGTTCTCACTAACAAATCACTGCAGACAGACTATATAGCAACCTTATCCATGGCTCTATCTATAAGGATTCAAGCTCGTCCTCAGGTTTCAGCAGGAATGGCATCTTGGAATCTTAAAAATGTCCTCAGGGTTCCTCTGATCTCCTGAAGTCCTGAGATCTCATAATGAAACCTTTCATCATGCTAATCCCCTAATACTCAGTAACCATATCCTCAGCTGCTTCAGAGCACTCACTTACACAGCTTTCTTCTTCACTCATTCTCCCTTTCTCTCTCTCTCTTTTTTTTTCATATTAAGGGGCAAGCAAATAGGGTAATCCTGCTTGGTCTCTCAACGGCAAGTGAACATTTCTTAAAATACAGCCCAGCAGTTGTCTTCTGTTTCACTATAGGGATACTTCCTGTTCATCTCCAGGTTTTTAATTCCACTTTTTTCTCTTTGAAAAAATGGAGCTTTGGAAATACTATGAAAATATGGAGGCACAAAATCCCCATATTTTAGATTTTAAAATGTGTTTTCTATGTGGGAAACCTTGTATGTATTCTTGTATGTCTGCCATATCCTGCTATCTTCTGCATATAAGAACATTACAGACTTGAAGGTATTACCAACTGTCTAACACAAAACACACTTGGTGACAAACTAATATTATTAGTTTGAAGGTAAATTCCCCCCACCTCCAAGTCATAGGTATTTAAGAACTCACTGTGCCATACAGTTCGAGCATGCTGCCATTTGACCTGCCTATTGCTGTGCGGAGTGTCCTCTTCTTGGGACTGATTGTAGCTCCAGCTCTGATTTGTAGCTCCAGCTCTTTCAAGAAATGATGTCAGCCTGTAAAGTAAGAGCCAGATTGGCATTGTGCTCTAGGTGCATAGCCAATCTGCTTTCCATATTGTTATCTTGGCTTTAATACATCATGAATAATCTGTTCAAGACAGTCTGAAAACCTCAGCACAAGCAGGACGTACTTCATATCCCTAAAGTGACTTTTCACATTTGCATAGGCCTGACCAGTGAGGAGCCTGTGTGCGTGAGAGGGAGAAAATAGAGGGAGATCTCACATAAAACAGCTCTGTGATTTTTATTTATATGATACTTCTCCAAACCATGACTGAAGCCTATGATTTTTTCACTGACATATGCATGCAATTTTTCCTGAGATGCAGGAACTGAATCTGTCAGCCTCCTGATAAGCATTATGGAGATAGAAACACCAGGATAATTTAATTAGACCCCAAGAAATAACCCGAACTGAAGGACATTTTCTGGTTGTCAGGAAGTAAATTCATCTTTATAACAGGGAAAAGCACCACCCTGATTCAGAGACTCTCCTGCTCTCTGATCACCACAGAACTCTTTTTTTTTTTTCTGTAATATTGAGAGTTCTGTGACCCTCCTTAGAGATTTGCTTCAAGCTCCTCAGCTGTGTGAGAGCCACAGGGAAGTAAGGAAAAAAGTGACCTAATGCTATGATCCTAAGTTCTATGAAGAATGATCCAGGTCCAAAAAGTAATTTAGAGTGGCCTCAAGATGTCTAGACCTGTATTAACAACTGAGGAATGGATGCAGTAATAAATGATAATAGTTACTTGGGAACAACTGATTCTTTCTTATTTTCTCTATAGTTCCTAGCTCTGGAAGAAGGTGTAATGCTGCTTTGGTAAGTTATGGATCTATTTGTAGAATTTCACAGGTCATTTTTTTCTTCCAGGAGGTGAGTTTAGTACAAGGGCTAAAAACACCCACCGATCTCTCTTGGATTAAGTAGAACTGGTGAAAGGGAAAGGGAAAGATAGGAATAAAAATGGGTAAGTGGGAAGGTGTATCTTCCTCTCTTATCTCAGTTTAGCTGTCAGGGTTGCAAACTGGGACTGACGGCCTGTGACCTAGAAGATTTCACATTATAGCTTGATCCTGTGTTGCGTTCCATTGTTTGAGGGACCTGTACTACTGGACACAGCTGCCGGCTGAGCTTAGAAAGATAGGATCTATTCTTAGCTGGGCTAATGATTCCCAGTCTGACATTTAGCAAATTTCTGCTCCATTTAAAGCTAGATTTTCCTATTTGAAAATGATGGAAATAAGACCCTCTTTTAAATACGTTGATGTCTTCAGATGCAAAGCTGCTGTAGAAGTGGCAAACTGGCATTTGCTACCCTTATGAGAGTCTTTCTCTTCTCAATAAAGTAAGAGGTTAGCATTACCACAAGTGAATATGCTTCTTTGCAGAATATATAATAGTTATGCAATTTGTCTACTCAGAATAATATAGATACCATTATTAATAATTATAGGTAAAATAGTTCATTAAGCCTCCATTTTACAAAAAACAATACATTAACTAACTACAAATTATGCTCAATGACCTATCTGTTAATTGCCAAAATCGGAATTCACCCTCCGTCTGCTCAGAAATGTACACAAAGCAAGGCAGTTAAGTCATCAGAGAATAACTGATCCAAACAATAATGATAAATATGGCTTTGTAAACTGCTTTGATTTATCAGAAGTAATAAAATCATATCAAATGTGTTAATCATTAATTTGAGCCAGGAAAAGCTTATATACTGAATATTTCCGATCTTACTCTTCTCATTGTAAGAAACTTTTACATCCTTGATATGAAATGAATTGCTCTATATTTTATGTTATGTTGGTTTGGGAATTTAATAAAAATCCTATATTTTCAGGATTCCATTAATGGTATTGGAATTTAGAGATCCAGGATCTGGGCAATTAAGATGACAGTATTAAAATGTTGGTATAAAAACAGTGCATGGACTAAGTAAATCTACTATTCACCTATGCAGCATAAATATAAAATAGAGTCCATAATGTAGTATATTCCCAAAGTCTACTAAATGAGAGAGAAACTTATTCTTTTAATTGCAATTAATAGACTTGTCATTACTCTGTTAATGTCCTAAGCAAAGTGAATAGGACAATTTGTTAAATATAGGCAACATGGCTGAGGAAGACAGAATTTATCCTCAACATTTAAATTCTTCTTCTCTATATTTATGTCCTGGATTCTGTGTGAATGTTTTGACTTCTGAGAAATGAGGTTCAACTTTCAAGTCATTCACTGTATCACTGTCCCTTTTAAAACAAGTTTTAGTAAAAACACACAATCTTAACTCAGATGAGACCTCTGACACTGCAAAAGTCACATGACTGAGTCTTAGGGAAAAGACTGCAAATCAGGACAAGTGAAAGATGAGCATTAAGGCTGAAATCTCAGTTCCTTTCACAACATCTGATAATCTCTGTTTGACTAGACTGGCATCAAAATTACAAGTCTACTTGCAGACTTGTCTCGAAGTCTTATACTTGAACTTATGAAAGCTAACAGATAGCTATGGAAATTGATTTACTGGCAGATTTGGCAATCAACATTTTTCTAAAAGATTAGTAGGTAACACGACAGGAAGTGTTAGATCTAATTCACTAATATTTTGTGAAGGAGTTGAGCAATGGTTGGAGAGGATGGAGTAAAATGCAAAGTAGGTTAAAACCTTTGGTACTTAGGACCATTTCTGATGCTGGATTCACTTTGCATAATGTAGAGGGGGTACATTTGGAAGAAATTGCCAAAGTTATACTTCTGTTTCATAGCATTAAAGAAAAGAAGAAGTGCTCTTATTTGCATTAGGAACATTTGGGAAATGGCCTTTCATATATATTGCTTTTGTTGATCCTTTCCAGGGACATATACTTTATGTGGCTGTTATGAGCATTAACAAGAGTGAGCAGAAATCTGCTATCTGCTGGATGTACCATGCAGGACCTGCAAGGTGACTCCAGCACAGCTTATAGGCACCATGGTTGGTAACTTCTTGAGTGAAAATTTTGAAAGTGATTGGCATGTGTGAAATTAAATCAGCAAAAGCTTACAAGCTTATTGAAGCACAAGCAACAGCAAAATGATCTTCTGCAAGTCTGACGTTTTGAGAACAATTAATATCTATTCATATTCTACTGAAATCAGGGAGGAGAAAAAGGCTTTCTATCTGAGCAAATGGAGCCTTGCTATAGGTTAAGGTCTGAATGAGATCTAGCTCATGGAGCAATCATAAATAGAAAAAAAATGAATGGCCTTAAAGGGTAGATTGATTTTCATTATTTTTTTCCCTTGAGAATTAGCTATATTTAACCTTTGCAATTGGAGATGTTGTAGGTTGTATGGTACAAAGCACAGTCTGTCCCTGTCTATGCATACCAATCCTTTGTGCTTGGCGCTGTTATATTTGTGAGTCTTGGCCATTATTTGGACACATCAGGGAACTAGTTCAGGAGAGCAATGAGGGAAATGAATATGACAGAAGTTGGAGACAAGTTCATGGCCACTTCAAGTAAACACATGATCTTAGTTTTTTAGGTTAAAATATCATTCATCAATAATAAGTCAAGTAATTCATTCCTTAAAGTTAAAACAGGATTATTTGTGATTACTTGTAATATTATTTTTGTAATGCTCTCAAAAGGATAAATTTTTTTAAACAAAAAAAGAGAGCTAGTAAACACTGGAGAAGATTATTTTCTTAGGCATGCTTCATCACTCATGCTATATGTATGTGTTTATAATGTAGAAGATGCCCAGGACATCTGTTAAATGAAGTTGGAAATGTAATTTGTATTTTTAGGGATATTTCAGAAGCACATAAAAATGATTCTCTTTGAAGAGTTCCCTAATGAGTAAAGATTAAGCATGCTTTTAACGTGATAATTTCTAGTTCTTTATTAAATGGACCTGAATATGTCTCAAGGCAGAGGTCATATTTCAGCATGAAAACTTTAGAACAGGACCTCTACACATGCACAGAAAAGATCAGGAAAGCAAAAATGATTCCTTCTCTTTTGTAGTGAGATCATTCTAAAAAACATTTCAAAAACATTTCAAAAAAAAAAAGACTTCTGAAGACTGTTTTCATGGGAGTCTAAATAAAAATCATTACTATTTTCTTTAATGAAATTCTATTAAAAATAGAGTGCTTTTGAAATGGCTCAACTGAAATCATACTCTTTCCTCTAATTAACCTTCATCACAAAGAGTTTCCCTCTTGACCCCGCTCTACCAGTTAACAACCTAAAACTTTGAATGTAAAATGGCAGGCTTAATGATGAAATCTCAAGAAGGTAGTATCTGTGCCAAGAAAAATCTCTCATTATTTAAACTCAGATGGTGTTGAACTGAAACAAAAAATGCAACTATGTGTAGGAGAGGTCTTGCTTAAATGTAGATCTCAGATTTCAGAAGCTATGAAGAATTGTGTGTGGCTCACTTGAGAAATTTTTTCCTACATGTATTTCTTGGTAGGTGACTTCTTCCTGTCCTAGTTCGGTAAGCCAAATGCTGCTCTAATTTGCATCAAATGCAAATGTAACCCAGTGATTATAACATGCCTAGTTCACCTGATGTGTCCATCCTTCTGTTTCTAGGCACCACCTACATATGGTATATTTTACTGTGTTCTCTGCAGTACCTGAGATAAGTGTGGCATAGAGTTAGAAGAGATTCCATACCCATTGAATTTCTCTGGCTTTTGCCAAATGATATCATGAGGTCATTAGAAGTTAGCTGGTGAACTACTCTTCTAAATTTGCTTGTTGATCTCCTTGCAGAATAATGAAACAAAAAAATTTCTATTCTCATACAAAGGGTGTAATTTTCATTGATTACTTTCTTATTTTTATATGAGAATATTTTATCCTACAGCTTAATTGATAGCTGACCTTTTCTCCATCTGCTCTAAGCCAGAGGAGTACAGTGTTTCCCTTGTAATTACATTTCTGCCACAAGGTATTTTCATCCACTAGGAGATCAAAACCATTACTGACAGCAGGACGTAGTCTTTTCAATATTTTAATCAAGAAGCCTGCTATATTTTTCTGATGCTTTAGCTTGCCAACAGGAGTTTAATAGTCTACTGGAGCATTAATAGCAACTGATCACTGGTCAGTGGAGCTAACTAGCCATAGGTTATAGCAACCTGACAGACAGGACATTAGCTGAGGGCAGGAACTCTTCATTAATTGTTTATGCAGACGACCCTGTGGTGGAAAGGTGGATGCTTTCTGATTTGCCTTGGGCGGTGTAAACCAGCCTGATGAAGCCATTGCAATTACAGGATGTTAATGAGGAAGGAAAGAGAGGGTGGAGAGAGTTACTGTAAATGAAGCAACAGCGGGTGTTATTCTGTTCCCACTACAGTCAATGGTCAAGTTCCTATTGATTTAAAGAAGAGAGGGAGTAGCACTACTGGCTGGGGTCCAGCATGATGACTTCCTGTATCTGACATAAGCCGCTGTCTGGGCATGATGAAAGGATGTTTTGTCCTGCATGAGGCTGACGTAGAGCACGACTATTCTGACTGTAACTGCTCTTGCCTTGAACATTTGGGTCTCTAAGCGTGCAAAGGACAAGCTGAAGTTTTTTTCTGCCTTATAGTCTGCACTCAGAGATTTGAGGCCTGAGAATATCATTTGGTTCATAGGCTGTGAGCTGTGAAGGCCGTGATCAGAAACGGGTGTTTTGTTCACCTGCTGGGGGGATGGTCTGAAGCACATAGCATCATGCTTGAATTCCTGTAGTATCTGTAGTCAGAGTGGCTGGATAGCCAGAACGGAGTGCTTCAACACTTACCATTGCAAGCTGAATGGGACATCTGGATCTCCAAATTTATGGAATTGTTCTTAGGAAGAGCTAGGAGGATTATCAGGAAGGAAACAGATGAAGGATCAGATTACCAATTGATGTATCTGACTCCATGGAATCAGAATGACATCCCTGTTTGCAGACTGAAAGCTGTGTAAAAAATGTTTTCCATGTTGTGAAAAACAGGTCCTTAATTGCGTTTGCTTTGGTTTGTTTTATCAGATCAGAAAAGCAAAGAGCTACTTTCTGTTCTGAGCTCCATTTAGGGTAAAACAGAGAAGACACCAAAGGATAACTTTGCTCTGATAAGTAGCGTAAAACTTACTCTATTCCTTTCTGAGAGCAAAACCAAATTTGTGTACGCACAATTTATTTTGGCACTGAAAAAGATGGTACCGTGAAATTCTGACAACATGTTATCAGGAAGCAAATAAATCTGGTCAGTGCTGCTTAAACTCATGAGAGAAAGAGTCTGGGGAATGAGATTGCTAACTGCATATTATTTATTTTTAATGTGTAAAATTATGAAACTGCTTCAGGTAACTTCACTTCAATTTTTAAAATATTGTTTCTGTGTTCCTAAAAGATATCAGACTGATAGCCAAGGAGATTAAAGTTTCCTTTAAAATCAAATCGTTGGCAACTCTGTGATGTTGTCTGGCCTTAATGTGCTTTGTGCCAGATCCAGAAGGGTAACCTAAGCAAGTGATTTTGCGCTCTCTCAGTTCTTCCCCTCTTTGACAGGACTATGAACTGAAGATGATGATGATTATCTGGTCACTGTGCCCCTACTTTCTGTATTTATAAAGGCAGTTCCTACGCTAGAGCCAAACAGGGTGTACAAGCGCTCCTGAGCACCTGCACTCTCTGAGGTGTGTCAGCCGTCTAGCTGCAGAACCTGAATCTCCAGTCTGGGGAAATGAAGTCTCTCCTGGTGGAGGATATTTCATTTTAGCAATAAACATCCTTTAGCAATAAACATTATGGTAGGGGCAGTTTTGACAGGTTTGGATGAACTGGCTGTTAAGATCAGAACTGAGGGCTGAAGTAGCTGCTAAAAGTCACTTCTAGCAAGCAGTTGTTTTTCCAGGGAGCCATTTTACTTATGCTCAGTAAAAAACTTATGTTAAGCATAAATAAAAACTTATGACTTCTTCCTTGGCAAGAGGGCAATCCCTCTTGGCCCGTCCCCAGTCCCTGTCCTGTTCTCCCTGGCATCACCACTGGAACCAGCTGGTTGGACACCACACTGGACAGGTTAAAAAAAATGGTTCTTTTTTTAAGGAAAGAAGATAATCAGTAAGACAGGTACTGAACACTAATTATACAAAGGCTGAAATTGGAACAACACAGAATATTTTGTGGGTAAACAAGGCCTTGCTGCAGAGGAATGAACATAGGTAGTTCTCCCTATCCTTCAGAAGAGGACATTTTCCTGCTGTAAGAGGTATCCCCACCATTTCCCCTCAAAACCGTCTATTTGTTTTATAAATTTTATTAATTATAAATAAATATTTGCCTTACAAATCATGCCTGCCTAACAAGACCAGAGCTCTACATTACTGAAGCTGTGGTAAAATTTTTCTCGTTTGCTTTTCATGATTCTGCACTGAACCTACCAACTGACTATAGGCCACATTGTACCTTGCATTGCTCATCTACAAAAGAGACTGAGAGGAGGTGAAAACTCCCTGTGCATAATCCGTGGTCCAGAAATAGAGAAGTGAGATGTTCAGCCGGCCCAAATCCTTCCCTCTGTCTGAGCTCAGTTGGAAGCACAGCTAATCTGATGTAGAGTAGACAAGTGGAGAGGGCTAATAATTGCCAGTTAGTCTGTACCTTGAGTAAACTACTGTCAGACAACAGCCATGAGGAAGCACAGGGGACGGGTGACTCAGCCATGTGTGTCTGAGTCACACCGCCTCCTGGGTCTGCTCTGCTGCAGTGGTTTTAGGGCAGGATTTTTTTCCTAGCACTTTTTCAGAGCTGTGCCTAGGAGCAGACATCAGCTCTATTGCATGTTGCCTCCTAACACTTCCATTTATCTGTTTTACAAATCCATAAGCATGTGTAAGGGAAATTTAAGAGGCTTTTCCTTACCATGGCAATAGTCATACAACTGATTTGGAAATGACTGCTTTATACTGTAGACTGAAGTTAAGAGTAGTTGACTCGTTCAGACAAACAGAAATGCAGGAGTTAAAATAAATGCATCATAAATTGGATAAATCCTAATTTCTCATCTTTAAGAAGATAGCACATGTGAGACCTATTCTCTGTCATGATAGCCTCTAAACTGAGGTCCGTAGCTGGAAAGTGGGCTCAGATCCAGGGGTCCAAAATTACATGTATGTTCCTGTGCCAAGTGTTAATTATTTCCTGCAGCCTGAAGGGCTTGAATGAGTCAGTAGGAAACACTATGCACAGGCTGTAACTAGGGTGTAGGCCTGTTGGAGCTGGACCTTGATTCTTTTCCTTTTTTTCTGGTTTTATTTTTAGTCCAACTCCTTTTATTCAAGAAAGCACCTAGATGCTTATAAAAGGCATCTGGAAACAAAAAGAAGGATCCAGTGTATCTTTATTCAGCTACAGCTATTACAGAGAAGGAAAAACTTCAGAAGCTGCCAATGAAACAGGTTAAAATACCTGAAAATTTCTTATATTTTCTCTTTCTATTTTTGTAATGATTGCTATTAAGAATGTTGTACAGTTATGGGATAGGGTGTCTTGGGTCAGTTAATGAGGAAAAGGTGTACTTGGACAGCACAGCCTGTTCACTCTCCCATGACTAGCACAGTGTTGTGTGACACATGGGACATGGATCTGACCATACCAAGAGTGGCTGTTTTAGGAATAGTCTCTATTCCTTTTTATATTTCAACTTGCAATCTCAATACATAGATATTAGAGTCTATGACAGATCGTGCAGACTTGAATAGAGTTAGGGTGAAGAGGGGTGTGATTTGGAGTAAGGCTATGGCGTTTTTCTCTGTGTCCTCAATTCCCATAAATGGCAGCTTTGCAAAGGCTCCTCTGTTGGGATGGGATGCTGGGCTACCGCTAGGATACTGGCAAGGAAGGAATCTAGAATAAACTAACACAGTTTTGTGAGATCTTTCCTGATTTCATTATGAATTCTTTACAGTCTTGCTGTCTGGGGTGAGGAAACAGCTTCTGCCGTTGCTTCTTATGTGGGCTTGACTTATGTGACTAAACAGGCTGTAAAGCTGGCAACTGTCAGAAAAATCTTTCCATTAAACTGATGGTCCTTTTTAATGTAGTCTGTTTTCTTTTAATGGTAGATGGTATAGCAGTGCAATGGAAAGCAAATTATTTTTTCTTTTTAGTTTAATCTTCTTAGGGAAAGAGGTAATCCTCTGTTAATTTCCTCCATCAGAGCAAGCATATGTCTCAATCACATTTGTAGCTGGAGCAGAACAGCACTCAGCACTCAAATTATGCTAATAACCATTTAGATTACTTCTTCTCTGGCATTTAGTCATATTGGGAATCCAGCAAGTAAGTCTTTCCACCAAGTGAATTTATGTGTTAAATCCATATTATTTTCCTTAATACCTCTGCAAGCTTTGGCATGCAACTGTCCAGCTCCTTGGCTTCCTTTCAAGCAAATCTGAAGCAATGCTATAGTCCTCCCCAACCGTATATGAATCCTGTATTAGTTGTTAATCTTTCCTACTTTGACCTGGCAGAGGCAGGTATGAGAGGGAGCTCCAAGTGGTTCTCCAAATACAGAACGCACTTTATTTAAAAGCTTATGTAGGCAGATGAGGTTATGGCTATGTGTTATGGCAGTCACATGAGACAGTATAGCTACATCATTGAAACTGTTAAAATAATACTGAGGAGAAGGATGGCCTACACTACATACATAGCTACATATAAAAAGCCAGAAGAAACCTAGCAAAGCATGAGTTAGAATCTGTGGTCTACAATATTTCTTCTCATGTATGCTGAATACCAGTTTTGGAACAGTATGCTTTTATACGACATAAACTTCTAAAATTTTATTTGTTCTGTGTCTGAACTGAAAATGTATCAGTTCTTTCTGGTTTTCTTACCATACCAAAGAATGAACACTCTTGTGTGGATGTATATATAATAAAATACATTAAGAGTGATTGAGGCTAAGTCAATAGGATTGTCACTCATGTTTTGATGTACTTTTCCCTTTCTTGTCAACTTTTCCCTTTATGCACTTTTTGATGGATTTGTTATGCTGCTGATAAATACAGCTGAGTAGTAGCTCTGAGAGTGGTGCTAAATACAAATTTCTCTGTAGCATCTTCTTAACAATACAGAACAATAGGCATCAGTCTTTTGCAATTATTTTTTTGGGGCGAAAGATCTCCTTTTGCATTAAGGTGCACATAACTAAAGCTGAACTCAGCTACTGTGGTTGCAAGGATCAGTTGTCATAATCCAGTCATTTTATTTTTCAGAAACTGATGGGTATTGAAAAACCTGACCTGAGTGTTACATGCAACTGTGTATACCTCAGAAAGGGATGGTTGGAATATAAGGAGTATTTTTTTCTACTCAGTCTGACCTCCAAGGGGCACATTGAAGCCTATTACAACCTTTCTGTAAAGTGAAAGATTCCTTGATATAGATCTAAGTTTAGAGCTAAATTTTTGTTTGTGCACATATACTTTAGGCCCTTAGCATTTATGCTTACAGAATAAATGGGGTTTCTTCTTTGGTCAGATGCTGGAGACCAACTCTAACCAGAGAATAGCATGCAATAGTGTTACAGCTTCACTAAAGTTGATAGGAGGATTACCTGTGAAAGTAAGATAGGAATAAACCTTTGAAAGTACACAATTTTCTATCTATGTTTCAGCTTTTCTACCTCCATTTTTTGCAGGATCAACTATCTGAAATCTTCACTGAATAATGATTTGTTGGATCTTTTTCATACTTGAATTTCAAGTTAATTTAAACAGTTGAAAACTGTTGGGTTGTTATTCTGCAAATAATCTTCTTTTAGCCCCCTGCTTCCTACATAATATTCAAAGTCACATCTTCAACAACCTTAAGGAGCATCTTCTTAATTATGCTATGAAGAAAGCATTTGATATACTTTGCTGTCAGAATGGCTAAGCTGTGAAACCGTTATGTATTTCCTACCAATAGAGCAAATCTTCCTCTAAGACCCAGGATCAACAAAGCACTTAAGCAGCTGCTCATGAGTTAGAATCCCATCCCAAGGCAAATTTTTAAATCCCACTTTTCATTATCTTCTCTGGGATTTTATATTACTATTTTATTTAGGCTGCTTGGGAATGAAAGAAAACAGAGAAAACTTTGTGAAGGTATTGTTCACAGCTGGGAAAAAACCCTGAGGAGAAGCATACTGATATTTTTCAGCTTCATTCCAGTGCTGCAAGGTTTAGGTAAATGGATATTGAAATACAGAGATCATTTACTGTACCAATTACTCTGTTCACTTCATTATCTTTTTCCTCTGTGCCATCAAACTAATCCACTAATAATTTCATCAATAGTGTTCTTTGTCTCTCAGCTGCTAACCTAATTCTTCTAAGATTTGTTTTTACAATGGTGAGAATTTGGATGAGGGATGCATTGTCAGAGCTGATTTATGTTACTTTGGTATTGATTCAGAACGCTTAGATATTCAGCAGAAATTATCTTTCTCTCTTACTTGTACAGCTCACGAGAAATCACCTAGTTGAAATGTTGTTTGTTAATAAATAGTATCCATTATTGATATCAATGGCATTACAAAGGCACCTCAGGACTCTGTCTAATAGAAGGGGTGGTTGTGTTAAAAACTTGTAGAAATAGGTAGTGAGAGAGAACCCTGGCTCTGAAGAACTTTTATCTTAACCTGGCAAGAAGTGGGTACAGAAGCGAATTAGAGAAATGACTCGTCCAAGACCACAGGTAAGTGGCAAAATTCAGGTTACTATCACCTGAGATGCTGGGTCCTACTGTCTTCTCAGGGGACCATCTATTTCTACAGATACCTATTTGTGCTTGCGCATGTGCTCAATCTATGCTAATGGGCAATACGGTTCATATAAATTGTTTTCTTTCTGAATATTACAAGGATTATCACGTGCTTAAGAGAATGAATGAAATACCCAATGATCTGTTAGGGGGTGCCAATTAAAGTTTTAAAGCTGTAACAGCTGTTGTCTACTTGTAAATGATTTCTCCTAATTTTGGGATTTTCTGTTAGCACATACAAATGTTTGCTTAATAAACATGAAAGTCCCCAAGGAATTCTGTGTATTAAACCTTAATAATTGAAGAGTGGAGAGGAATAGCTGAAATAAAAATGACTACAATCTGGAACAACTTTTAAAATGCACCACATCTACTGAAGATATCATAAACTCCCATGATCAGGATGTGTTCTGATTTGTCTCCTGGAAGGATCATCTCTCAAATCCCTGGAACAAGTTAGCCAGGATAGATTATATGGAAAATTAAAGTTCCTCTTGATATCACTTTGCATCTAAGATGTTTCATTACCTTCCAGTATAGTTCCAATAACTTCAGTAGAACTACAGCTATTTACATTATCTGAAAATTTGGCCCACTGTATGGATAATGCTATCTATCATATTCTATTCAGCTGGTGTCTTGAGCAGTTTTCTTTCAAGTCTTCTTTTCCCAGTTCCTTGAACTCTTCATATCAAATCTAATTTGATATAGTGCTGGAAGATGCAGCCCAGCCAATGAGTAATCTGCAGATGATATGGAATATCCAACAGCAAGAATTATTAGGGGTAAAAAAAATCCATATTATTAGTTTCATATTATAAGGAAGATTAGAAACCAAAATTTACAGATGATTAAGGTGAGCAGTTTCCCCTAAAAGTGTTTCTTACATTGGACATTTTACCAACATTACGTCAATATTTGCAGAGGATATAGAAAGTATAATATAACAACAATAATCATAATGTAACAGCACTATATATTACCAGAAATCACATAACTGGAACAACAACATTAATAATAAGATATTAAAAGAAGTAATATAACCAGATTTAATAAAAGAAATCCTGCGTATTCCAGGTTCGTGCTATCTGCAACCAAGAGAAGACTTTTCTGGGGCTGACTGCTGCATTAGCACACCACAGCCTCATCTTATACTATTGCCCTTCTCTCTGGGTCTTGCTAGCATGGCAGGCCATGGTAATTTTTTTCCTCACAAGCTCATATCATTGTGTGTTTCAGAGAAGTCAACAGCACTAGATGTTGCTCTAGATGCTGTTCCTTTGAGTGGTTACAGAGGGAGTTTAGCATATTCTGTGTTCAGTTCTCAGTAGCTCCAGTACGATTTCAATGTAGAAGAACAGCCTATCTTTTCCACTACAGTGCTCATTTGTGTACAGCATCGTCTCTGTCTCTACACTAGTCGCATACATTATACATACAGTACACGCTGTCAAATCATTGCATGGCCCAGGGGTAGCCTCTCTCAGAATCACTAGCAGAGTGAAAGCTGTCTGTGCTTGCACACATGGGGTTTCTCCATCAAGATCAGTCCCCGAGCCGACTGGCAGGGGCAGCGGGATGGGGCACTGCTGTTTTCCCCGTCGGTTCCCTCGAGGGGTTGATAGCTCTGCCATTACGTAGCCCAGAGCTGCAGTGTGCAAGTGAGCTGAGGTGGGCTGGATCCACACGCTTTGCTCTCCCAGGAAACAGGCACTTGAGGAGCTGCATTGGCAGAGGTCATCCAGAGCAGCACCTGTTTGAGTCTGAGCTCCACTGACACACAGAGAGAGTTTTTCTTCTTCAGGACTAGTGTTTGGGCTTTGTGAAATTCAGACCCCAGTTTTCCAACTTTGCATTAGAAGCACAGGTTTAGGAGTGTACTTTCTCGTAGGGGCTACACAGAGGAAAGAGAGGTATCTAATAGAGCACAATGGCTTGTAAAGAAAAACCCGCCTGAGTTGAGTTGACATCCATCATTTCACTGCATGATAGAGGGGATATTTGTTTGAGCTTATCTCCTTGGTTTGAGCACCAATCCTCCTTCCTTTTTCAAATGGCATTTAATTACATACTTCAAAAGCTTTCACTTCTAAAGAAATTGTTAAAGAAGAAATAATTTGATCAAGTAGGATTTATTGGACTTCTTTTTTATAGTTAGAACAAAAACAAATCAGCACAACAGCCTAATTATGAGTTAATTATTCTAATAACTTTCTCTCACTTTCATTTTTATTTTTAATCTTGATTTCTTTTTCTGTGCTGAAGAATAGGAGACAATCCAAACAATGAATTAATTAATTATTCTAAGCCCCTTGATCTCTTCCTTGTTCTTTCCACCCCCCTCTTTTCAGATCATTAGAACTATGAGATAATCAGGACAAGATTTAATTTGCTAGCTCCTTCCGTTCTCACAGCTCCTCCAATATTTCTTTCTCCTTTAAATCCCATTTTATCTCCCTCTTTTACGCGTTCCATTTTATTTATTTTCCTTTTTTAATATGTTATTTAAGTTACCTAAGGAGCAGATAGAAAAGGATGGAGAGTAAAAAAGATCCCTATCCTTCATTAACTTCTCAGTGGTGGATTTCTGCAGTTCTGCTGTGGCCTGTTGAAGTCAATGGAACTCTGTTGAAATGTTCTTGGGGATCTCTAGTCCTCATTAGAGTTGTCAGAAGCATCACTGTGCTTTGCGATTTGGATCTGCTTCCTAGGCAGAATGGTATTTTGTAGTACTGAGTGCAAAAAAATCCATGCTCCCCACATGGTTCATAATTAGCAGCACTCTCTCTTTCTACCTGCTGCAGCTTTCACCCTCGACTTCCACTCCCTGGAAACTGGGAATTAAATCTGGTGATGGAGGGGGAATTATCCATTGCCTAAAGCTTTGCAGTGCAGGCTTATTCAGACATATTAACACATAAGACACAGATTAAAACTTCCCTTTCCCAAGAGTAAGAGCTAGGGAGTTGTTGCTGGTGCTGTGCCAGCACCTAGGGATCCAAATGGGATCTGGGATCTGTTGTGTTCAGCACTGTATAAAGTAGGGCTAAGAAAGACTTCCTGTGGTGAAGATGTCCTGGTGCAAATAAACCAGACCACTGAAGAGTGACAGAAGAAAAAGACAGAAGGCTATATTAGCATTGCTTTTTGCAGGCAGACGTAAGCATGCTCTGCCTGTGCTCCAAGCAGACTAAAAGCTAATATATTTTTGTGTCTCAATAGGCCTGTTATGCTTGCAGGGCTGACTGTAGCTGCATGCTTCTGTTTCATAAATAACTTAACAGTCAGGGCCTTGGAATGGCTTGGGCAGAGCAAGCTCATGCCTGCCTCCACGGTGGGGATCTGAGGACTGCAGGGGCCTGAAGATGCCTACTCCTCAGGGTGGTAGCAGCATCAGGGCTAGTGCCTAAGCTCTACTGATGCACAGTTCTGTAATGTTGTTTCTTCCACTGTAAAAATGTAATGAAACGTCTCATCCATTGTTTTGACATGCTGTTGTCTTTTGGTACTTGTATCTCAAGACCGCTTAAAAACTCTCAGCGGTCAATGACTCAAAGGTCATCCGCATCATAGTTTCTCAAGCACTTTAAGCTGGAATAAGCCAGCTGCCATTTTTGTTAGAATAAGACATCCCTTCCTCTCCTAGGCAGAGGTTCACTCCTGAATCCATGTTACCCCTGCCTTGAGCAGCCCAAGCCCTGGTGCATTTATGCAGCAGGTTGCATTAGAGAACTGGTTTACATTAAAAGCAACCCAGCAAAAAGGTTAGGATGACTTCTTTTGGCAGCAGCACTGGTTTACACCATCTCAAAGTGTGCAGGGAAATGTGATTACAGTTCTGCTAAAACAGTGATTAAAGATCCAATAAGTCTTGTGGTCCCTCTTAGCCTGTGCTCTTTCACTGGGTGCGTTGAAATATATATCTTTAACGTAATAAGTTGCATGCTTTACAAACTAGCTGATGTATCTAGTAGTACCTAATGATGCAAAAATTCTCAGCCCATTACAGTCAAAGAGACTTTCGGCACTAACTTCAAAAAAAACAGAATTTCACATGGAATTTTGATGCTAATGAAAAACAGATGGAAATAGTAACCTTAAATTCACCTAGTAATTGGTGAAATCTACAAATCCTACTCAGCATTTACTTTAATATACATTTTGCCTGAATAAGGTCTGCAAGATTTGACTCAAAAGAGATGTATATTGCTTGCAGTGTTGTTCTGATATATTTTTATGGTCTTACAAAATTGTTATACAACTATTTTTTCCAGCTCTTTAACTTGTTCCTATCTTTCCTCCTTGAGCCTGTAGGAATATTCATTCTCTCTTCTTTTCTCCCTCTCCCTCTTTTTCTCTCTCTTCCTCTCCTCTCCTCCTACTCAGAGGACATACTTACATGTTAATCCTGCTGCCATTTCCAATGTCTGAATAACTATATCAACTCAGAGGTGTGTTTTTAAGGCACGTCTCTGACATGTGCTCTGTGAACCACTACACCGTACAAAGCAAAACATATGTATTTTTTAAACATTGGCTTATCAGTGCTTCTGTCTACTGATAATTATACTCCTGCAAAGTCCTCCAAGTAAGAAAGTCTGCTGAGATGACAAATTACTAAAGTTTGGCTTCTGAGCCCTTGGGTGCTTCCCAGAGCTCTCTGCAGCCAATACTGCAAGCAAAGGAGGAGGCCATATAGTGGAGGCTGAGTCATGTCATGGGGAAAAGGACCCGAGTTATCTGACGGGAGATGGGCAGGTCATGACGTACAGCTTCAACAGGTGGTAATGCACTTTCTATCGAAGCCTCTTGGAGCAACAAAATGTGAGTGATGGAAACACTATTTCTTGGTTCACAAACCAGGCATACCCATAGAGGACCGTGGTTCAGATCAATGGAGTTTATCTGGGATAGGATACCACCGAGCAGGAGGGAGAGAGTGCAGTGCTCCAGTTGTGAGATTACAGTCCCAGCTGCTGTGGCAGGTACTGGCTTCACATTGTGTTGCAGATAAAATAGCCACTATGCTTCAGGAGAAGCATCTATCAGGAGACGACTGCTAATCACAGTCTCTGAATTTCTCTGGAACTGAGGAAGTCTGAATTATCATAAAGCTGCAGGGTAATACCATCAGAAGAGGCCAGTTTGGTGGTGGTATAGATGGTGCCCTGGGGGCAAGGGGCAAGGGACTAAGGTCTCACTTTGTGGGTAGGAAGGAGGGTGCAGGGATGTTGGAATAGCATAGCCAAATTAAAATCATGGAAGGCAAGGCTTAGGGTCAGGAACTTTTGGCCACTGCTAGGGTAAATTAACAAATCATTTTAACAGTATTATAAAAAATACTGCTTTTTTAAGAAGTTACATACAATGACTGAGGATGTTTTGGGTCTTGACAACCAGAAAAAATATGCACATTAATGCTGAAATTAAGCTATTTCATCTGTATCTTGTCAAATTAAAAATAAGGTGATATTTTTCAGTGTTGAATCTTGACAAATTGGTATTTTTATGGAACAAGAAATATGTAGCATAATAAATATCTTTCTAAAATCCTTGATCTTATTGAAATAAATGGATATCTACATTTTGGATAATTTTCAAGCAAATGAAGGAAATATTTGTTTCTGATGCTATAGTTATATTGGAGCATAGGTTTTCTACCATTATTCTGAAACACTGAATTTTTGCTATAAAGAGAAGTGACCAGAGTTTGTCTTCATAAACAGCATTCTGGAGGATTGACTTTATGCAAAAGGTGAACAATTATGATTCCACCAACTTTAAGAATTCTTTTCTTATTATGGGAATATGGGTTTCCTTAGACTTCAAATCAAGTGCATGCTTTGCAAGTGAGAGAAGAGCATGACCTAGTCAAGATATCCATATTCACTCACTCATATCTGATATCATGTATGCATCTGCAAGATTTAGGCAAGAAATATCTAAAATTTGGAACTAGCAGATACTAAGGTAAATAACCATATGAACTTACAGCCACTATATCGCTCTGCCTTCTCTACCCTTTTTTCTTTCTCTCTCTCTGTCTCTTTTTCTTTTCTTTCTTTCTTTCTTTTTTTTTCAGAATTCACTTGTGGTATCCTATTTCCAGCTGCACTGTGAAGCCCTGAGGGCCAAGGATACATTTTTTTTCTGTTTGGAAGCTAGTAGGGACTTTTCAAAGTGGTCCATCATGTATCACCACATTGCACTTGGAGAAAGTGCAAAGAATAGATTCCATTTAATATTCTGTTTATCTGTATCTTGGGAACATCTGTGAGCTCCAGTTGAGATCAGAGTCCCATTCTGTTGAACAAGTCCATTAGGGGAGCCAGTCTCTAGGAATGGAAACCCTGAACCCTAACTCTCGGTCTTGTCCTCTGGCAACACTATATTCTACCTTGGCAAAATGTCAAAAGTTGCAAGTGCTTGGACATCGACCAATTCCTCCTGAGATGCCACTAAATGAAAATGGCTTCATGTAATGAAAAGGTAAAACAAATCAACCAGCCAACCAGATATTCAGAGAAAGGAGATAAAATACATCTTTCTCTTCTCTTTCATATGTTTACATTGCTTTCCTGTAATGATGCCACCTGCTTCCTTTTAGGTGAGTAAGTCTTGTATTTGCAAAGGTTTTTCTTGAATATATTCCAGTTCAGGAAGAGCATGTTCTTATGCTTCTAGTAAAAAAAAAACCCTCCAACCCAAGGCTTACGTACGTGGACAATCTGTCTGCCAATATGCACCAGATGTGTTGATCATAAAGTTGATTTAGAATTCTGTGCCCATATTTTCTCATGAGGCAGGCTAATGAGAAAGGAGAATAGATAAGGGAAATGTCAAGGAGAACTGCAGTAAAAATGTAGATTGTTTTGCAGACAGGTAAATAGAAATGGGGATAAAAAGCAAGAACTTCCATTCTGCCACAATTGCTTATGCTGTTCAATACTGCACACTTTTAAAAACAAAATTTGGAAAGCAAAAAAACCCCTCTCTTACAGAAACCTGGCTGTCTCCATCAAATCTGTAGCTAAACACATTCTTTGAGTATGCCTGGTGGGAGAGCTAATCACAAACATGACTTGCAGAAAATATATGTTATTATCAGGTATATTCTAGTTGATTTATGGTGGGCATATGTGAAAACTTACACAGTTTAAAATCTATTGCTGGAGCAAAACTCTGTTTCTGAGACACAAACATTGTAGGAAATAGTAACGTCTTCAGTTATGGAAAAGAGAAATGTTACTGTTGCAGGGTCCTGCATGCTGACTGATGCCCAGGTTCCTTTATAAATCATCATTCAAATGAAATTATATATTCAAACAGCATGTGCCAATCAAATTATTCATTTCCAAAGAATTTCCAATATAATTGATCACTTTAGTTCTGTTTGAATAGCTCCCATCTCCTTTTATTATTCATGAACAGTTGCTTGAATAAATATATTTCAGCCTTTTATTACAGAGAGATAGTGTGGAACAATGGACAGAGCAGTGGGCTAGGATTCAGGAGACCTGGTTTTTATCCTAAGCTCTCCCACTGATCTGGTGATCGACCTTGGCCAAGTCAGTTCTGCTCTCTCTCTCTTTTGCTGCTTCCAAGATGGTGATGATGCTACTGGCCTCCTTCAAAAAAGTTCTTCATATTTGCCTGCTGAAGATATGCATTCTATGAAAGTCAGATATTTCACCAGTTATACAAGGCAAATGGTCAGCTCCTGCTGCTAGATAATAATAATAATAGACAGTCGCAGATAACCAGTTGCCTTCTTCATGCATAGATATGTAGGTAATCTCATTCAGATGGGAACAAAGAACAGATGTTCTCTAACCATATGTGCAAACAAAAAATTGCAAGAGCAAATGTTCATGAGGAATGAATAAAACAGAAGAAGAACTGAACAAATTACAATTTCAGAAGTAAGCAAATATTTTTGAGGACTAGTTTGGAAATTTTCAACTATCTCTAAAAATGGCATATTTAAGAAAATGAAAGTCGTTGTTGTTGTTGTTGTTGTTTTTAACTCTGAGCCAAGTCCTGGGACATTTATCTAAGTGTTCTCAGTATTTTCTGAACAAGAATAAGCTGTCTAAGTGAACATCATGCCAGGACACTGCATCAGTTTGCATGTAAGCTTCTTGTCACGTGATCGAATCTGTGATGCAGGCAAAGAATTTACTTTCTTTTCTAGATTCTTTCAGTGCTAAGTTAATTTTCTCATGGTTCAATTTCAATCACCTTATAGCCTTCCAGGACTTTACATTTTCTGAGAGTGAACATTAAAGTGACTTATTACAAATGCAACTGTTACACTGTTGTTATATTTTCCTTCCTTCAAATATCTAGCTACATTTCTCTCAGACTTTCTCTTACACCACTTTTAAATTATTACATGGTTATGCCATTGACTTAAGGCAGATCTACAACATCCTGCAGATGAAAATGAGGTTAGAGTCAAGTCACTAATTGTAAAGATATTTTTCCACTGCCTGACAGGCTACTCATTAGCAATATTATAAATAGGAGATACGTTGTTAAGCTTGGATTAAATGTCTTAAATCACTACATGCTATTTTCTTTTATTGTTAAATGAGATGAAGAACTAACTCTGATCTAGAGCTTTCCTAAGGTATCAAAAGTGTTTCTTTTTTCTGTAAATTACAATTACACTTTCACCACTAAATGTCAACCTTTTTTTGTGCTTCTGAAGTTTTAGAGGAAATTATTGTGCTTTTTTTCTAAACATACAAAAACAAACCTGGAAGATATATGGAAGATGTTATTTTTTCTCAGAATATACACCTATAAGATTTCGTGAAATTTTTTTTTTCTTCTTCTTTTTAACAGGTCTTGTGGGGGAGCATGTGTGTGAGAGAGATGTGTGTTAAGATATGTGTAATTCTCCAGATGCTTTCATACAATTACTCTTTCTACCTTGCAGAAATGCCAGATGACATATTTTGTGCACCATCAGTAGTAAATTCATCTTGATGAAAAGTATTCTCTCAACTTAGAAATCTTCAAGTTAAGTACAGGGGCTTCTTCCTAAGGTCAAAGATATCAGTTCTTTCTTCCACACTAACCTGAGTAAAGCAAAGGTGAAAGCTGTAAAATATCTGCAGGCCTGTCTGGCAGCTGATCAGCTCTGATTTACAAGGATGTTCATGCTACTGTTACTGAATTAATATATTTGTACTACTTTAATTTAAATATGTTCCAGACCAGTTAACTGGAAAAGCTAAATAGCTGCTTAGTGTTTAATAGATATGATTGCTAGTTTTATTTAACTTATTACTAGAGCTGAGTAGAAAATGATTTTCTCCTGCCTCTGAAGTGTTTGAGATATAACAAGAATGTTTCTATGCCACATGAGGAAGAGACTATAGTCTGTTTTGGTTTTTACGTGTGCACATGTGCGTGCATGTGTGCATGCATGCACACACACACCCTTGCTGTAAGCAAAAAAAGGAGTTAACATCTTGGCTGAAAGTCTTAGCCTAGTGTAAGTATAACCTACTACAGTATAAGCCTAGAGTGAATGGGCTGAATTTAGATAATGTCTGTAATACTCACTATTGTGAGATGGGTTTCTTTATTTGCTCAGGAGTTTTGCATTGTATCTGAGGGCCTCTACCTGTGAAGTATTTAGACACAGGTAACGCTGCGAAAGGTTTCATTTCAGCAAATCAGTGAATCACTGAGAAAGCATTTAGCTGAAAAATTCCCAATCATTTCCACTGAGTCGTTCATCCTGGTGACAATTTTCTTCTTCTATCTTCCCTTCTTTATAACCCTCTCTCCTTGGAACACATTTTGTGAAGATGGAATTTTAATGATGGGGATTCTGCAAACATCTGGCACAATATCTGGGTCTGGAGTCCTGGAAATAACTAGCATCCTTCCTCCTGCCATCCTCCCCATACTTAAAAAACAAAATGGGAATCTTGTGGTCTTCTGCTACCTCTGTTACAAAGCATATGTAACATGTCAGAGACTCCTCAGGAAAGGAGCCTTGCTAGTATGAGCACACCCAGCAGATCCCGAGATACTGGGTGCTGCCTCTGCAGCAACTCAGTTTTCTGCCTTTGTTGGCTTCCCTCTGCCTTTGCCTTGTTCCTTTGTGGTCTTTCCAGCTGCTTTTTCCTGTCCCCACAATTAAGTTGACGCTTGTGCTCATATTCAACTGCTTTTTCAACACCTATCTGCCTCTGTTCGTTTAACTTAAATGTGGCTTCAAGATCCCACATCTCTTTTACTTCCAATTTCTCTTGCTGTACAGCTACGGTACATGCATGTGATGGGTCCAAAGCAGAGTTTGTCCCAACAGATTTTTCTCTGGTCATACTGAAGTAGCTATGCTTTTTGTTTCCAGCAACATCAACTCTTCTGTCTAGGCAGGGTTTTGCATGGTGTACTTTAATGAACTCACTGCAAGCTTTAGGCTGGTTCATCGTATCTCATTTAGCTAACTTTGCATTCATTACTCTTCAATATACAGTGCTATGCTGTCCTAAACTGGTAGTGGCTGCTTTCCCAGGTTGAACATTGAAATCCACTTGGATGATCAAGCAAAATCCATCTCTTAACAGCTTTATTGTTCAGACATAGTTCTTCTGAATGACATCTGCTTTGTTGTATTTTTGTATTTTCTGCTAACCAATTTCTTTTAACATGAGAAATGCTAGTATATCTCCAAAACACAGGTACTTTTGCGAGTATGTTCAGAAATGAAATATGAATTAGATGAGGAGGCACGGAACAGCACAAATCAAACAGACTGCATCATTTTCACAAACCTGACTGCTGACCCTCAAGGTTCAATGTATTTTTTTTAACTAACCTAATCAAGCTGTGAATTTTATTTGCTAACGGATGTTACCAGAACACACTTTTACATAACCTGTGCATTACCAGCCCATGCAGCAGTGCACACTTTTGTGTGTACATCTTTTGCACTAAACTACAGTGTGCTTACTTTGGAGAAATGTATTAGTATGCTAGGCACTAGGAAAGAGCTTGAACATCTTAGTTTTATAGACCACCCAACTGTAGAAGCTGAAAGTCATGCTGTTAGCTAGCTACCTTGAAATCACCCTTAAACTACATTAAGGCAAAACTGGTAGAGATGTCTATTTATTAAGTGGGTAAAAGAGGTTCCAAAGTTGCAGAGGCTTGTAAAGGCACAAAAGATGCAAACAGTTTATCTTTCACTTAGAGAAGCTTTGATATATCATCTCAGATTCAAGTGACAAAACATTAGATGTTTACAATCTCCTGGTCAAGGATTTTGCTCTCAAGAAACTTTACTGCATTCATGGGAGAGGTTTTTGAGCTGAGCACACGTGTTTATTTCAGACCTTGTCCATCTCAACTGTTAAGTCCCCTCCCTTGTTTGGAAATGTTAATGGCAAAGCAAGGGCAGTCATGGCATGCAAGTAGCTAAACTATTAGCGAATGGTACCTTACTGAGGGATAAAGCAGCCTTGCCTGCCTGTTGAAGGAATGAGCAAGTCTCCATAGGGAGCCCTTCCACAACCTGAACATCATTTTAACATAAATCTGTGAACTGACATCTATCTTCTGTACTTACATATGGGGCTAACTTTACTCATCGTACCATGATATTTCACAGTTTGACAAATGTTTGGATGGACAGTGTCACAGATTCCCTGTTATACACAGACAGGACAAAATGCAGAAGGCCTCTCTGCACATCTTTTTTTTTTAAAATATGCCTTTTAAAACATCTCTGCTGTGGTGCTAACAAAACACTTTAACAGTAGCTAGGCACTGGTGTCCTGTGGCCACTGCTTGCTCCAGTGTTCATTGTTTCCTTGTGCTTTCACCATCTGTTTGACATTTGCTTGCAGACTGTTAGTTTTAATGGTAGGCTCTTTTTGGGGTGGCAACATTATTACTGATGTTTTGGCACAGTTCATAGCCACAGCAGGGTTTTAGGTGCTCATATGAAGGTATGTAGGCATGTATTTTTTCCTGACACCACAGATCTGGACTCAGACCCCTGTCTGTTTTATTGTGTTCCAAGAAATAAATTCCTCTCTTCTGTTGCCATCTACATTGGAATCAGTGATTTAAAAGTGTAAGATCTAAATGTCTTTTAGACATCTTATCTGCCTCCCCGCCCCAGCGCCAAATCCCATATTATGTTGAAACCACTTGGTCTCTTTCAACAACTGTGTCATCACTCTGTGGAGATACAGTGTATACATTAAACGCATTAGCATAACATCTGCCATCAATAGCTGACACTTCTTGCTGCGGCAGGATGGATTGCAGCACGTATGGTTGGTATTTATTCCGAATACATAGGAGGAGGGAAAGGGATGAATGGACAGAAAATTGCAGCTCTCCAGCTCTCAAAGCCAGGGATTTAAAAAACACTAACTCTACTGTCTTCCTCTGAAACGCCTACAAAAAACAGCAGTGAAGAGACTATAAAGAGGCTTGGTACTGTTAATAAAGCAGCACTAATACGTGTATTATGAAGATGAGTACATAAGTAAGGGCCCTAGTTAATCTGGCAGAAGAGTGAATCAGTTGCTGCTCTTGCCTGGCCCCCTGTAGGCCCCTTGGCTCTGTGTTTTAGATATGTGAGCACCCCTTTGATTGCACACTGCTCTTTGAGCAGAAGTAATCTTTGCATTGGACTTCACTGGGGCCAAAAGTAACTGCCTGTGCCAGGCCCTCCTTGGCAGCCAGGGCCCCACGTGGCTTGTCCTTCTCCTCTCAGAGAGAGCAGAGAGGACATGCAGCAGCTCGATTTTCCTTAGCTGTGCTGTGACCTCCTGCACTGCCACCCCCTTGTTTGGTGCCACCACCACGCTGCAGCATGTGAGCTCTGCCCTGGGCTAGGCAGCCAGCTTGGAGCATCTCCAGCCAGACGCTGCGCAGGACGTGGCTGGTTCCTGCTCACTACCTGGTGGCACGTGTGCTCGGTGGCTGTCAGCGGGGTCACCTGGTGCACCTCATGCATGCAACCCTCAATAATAGGCACAGCCATCTCCTTCGAGATCTTCTGTGTCAAACTCTCACCAATGCCAGCCAGGTTAGTTATTCTCTCAAAGTTTGTTGCTCTTCCTGAATAACCCTCGGTAGTAAAAAACCACAGACTTCACAAGCAAGCCTTCATATGGTGTCTTTGGGGTCTGGCTCTTCAAGAAAAAATAATAAGTGTATGTTTTCCTGTTGCTGCTGCTGTTGTTGTTTGAGCCATGTGTTTCTTTAATGCCATCTGATAATAATCAATAAGTGCTAGCTATTCCTAAGAGAATGCTATTTTAGCAGTGTGAAGAGAGAGGTGAAAATACTGTTGCTTGCTAGCACAGATTTGCTCATCCACGGAAACTGTAAACATACATTGTTTATTTCTCTTTTTGTTTAGCGTGAGGCTACTTCTAAACTTTCTAACAGGCTTTATTTCATTGCCTCTTGGCTGTATATAGTATGTGCTGGTCTTTAGCATCTCTAAGAAAAACCTCTTTCTTTTGTTTATTTATTTATTTATTATATGCACCTCGTGAGGCTGTAGTCACCATGTTCAAAATAACAGTTTCCGGTGATACATAGAGAAATCCCAAATAGCTTTGACATCTTTAACACATACCTTAACCCTTTTCCACTGTCATTTTTCAGATCGTTCAAGAGAGCTTTAAAAAATGTAAGTAGTCTAACAAGGGGATAATAAAGCAAGGGGATAATAATTAAAATATTTTACTGAGAAAATCCATTATATGACAACGGCCATTCCCGAGGGACCTGGCAGTAATGATGAATCCATCAGAATCAGTGGAAAAGATTAATGGGTTATGTCGCTTTTGTCTCTTGTCCAGGAAAGTCACCATATCAGCACAAATCTGAACATGTGCTGAAACACTCTCCCAAACTGGAGCTGAAATCAGTGACCCTGCAGTTTTCCTGTGCTTTGGACACTCACTGCCATCCTATTGGAGCATGCCATCCTAATTCTGCCATCCTATTTCTGCATGTCTGAAGAGAAGAAGTTGAAGAAACTGCAAAGGACAGACGACAGAGAAGAGCAGAACAGAAGAGCAAAGAGCAAAGTGAGACATGAGGTGGGGATGATGAAGGTATGGTTTCAGGCCCAGCTTCAGAGGCATCTTCAGGCAACTAAACTTAAGCAAGTGCTTAAAGGATTTGCTGAACTGGTCAGGAAGAAAATTGGGAAAGAATGCACTAAAAGGGGAAGGAAATGGCCTGGCAGTGTAGTAGGGCCATGCTACAGCTCTGCCACTGGGTCAGGACAGTGTCTGCATGAAATTTCCTATTGCAGATAGCCAGGCTGGGATGACGTTTTTGTTTGCAAATTAAATTTTCATGTCAAGTTAAGCCAGACTGAATCACTCTCATACACATTGATGGCTAGTGTGGAGAAGAGTCTTCTTGTAATGCCTCCAATGCAGACAACATACAAAACAGCAAATCAGTTTCTGTATTTTTATTCTCTCATTTTGTATGCTATGTATCTATGTGTTATGTATTATATGTATCATTGGTATTGACAATACAGAGCCCCAGATTCCAGCCTTAAGGATTGCTGCTGCTGAATTACAGACTTTCTGCTTTAAAAGCACATGTATGGAATGAATCAGAAGGGAAACAATATGCACAAGCTGTGTTCTGTGCTCCTGGCAGAAAGTAAAGAGGACGTCTTCAAAGTGCAATTAGCACAGCATGTACATAGTGTACGTTATGCCTCCCAGACTATTAAATGTTACATTCCACAAAAGCCAAACCAAGTTTACATGCATACATATCTAATATTGTTGTCACAGTAAAACTCATGTCTCTGTGTCCGGATGTGCTGAAGAAAAGAAATCTGAAGGCTAAACATTATTAGTGCTGTTTTATTCTTTTTTTTTTCTTTCACTAGGATTATAATTTGATGTTCATTTCTCTATTAGCATTTTGTATTCAAATGTGTGGAGAAATCAGAACAGAGTCCCTTAAATTGTGTTTCCTTGGAGTATTTAAGCTGTTGTCTAATGTATTTCTTTTCTCACAGACAGCATAACTTACATTATTAGGGCATAGTAGTCTTTTTTTTTTTTTTCTTTTTTTTTTTTTTAGTACAACATACAGCTCTTTAATCAACAGTGGAATTTTAAATTACTGACTGCAAAAGCAGTTATTTAAGTCAGAAATTCCTCTGGATACTAAAAGGGCTTTTAACAAAGGCCGTACCTTTTGGGGCCCTCGATCTCCAGTGCCATGTTACCACTTCACTTTTGGAGAGGGCACCATCTTCGCTCAAACATTGTGTCTTGGGGTATTTCCAGGGAAACATTTTGAAATGTCAGAGCTACTGATGAGAAATCTAAAGCAAACGGACAGACAGAACAGGAGAAAATGGGCTGATGGGTCAGCAAATGGGTAGAGAGTCAAAAGAAGGAGCTAGGAGTAGAATAAAATACAATTTGGAAGATGACTGAAAGAATGAGGAGAAAACAGGCAAACAAACATAGAAGGCAAAAAGAAAAATTGCAAAAGAGGCATTAGCATTAAGGAGACATGAGCAAAATCAAAACAAAAGAGAAAGATTAAAAGTGGAAAAGGGGTAAGAAGGAAATATGAGAGAGAAAGAAAATGAATGGATTGATGGCAAAGTAAGAGGAACACTTTTGTCCTTAACTTTGTCATATGGGCATTACGTGAGTTTTGCAGACAACTTCAAAGTGGGCAAGGGAAAAAGAAGACAAGCTCTGTACTTTGGACAGCAAAAACATGGTGTGAATCTTCAGGAGTCAGAAGCTAAAGGTAAATCCAGGTGGTTCAGAACTGACAATTTCAGATTTTGGGAACAAGATTGTGAGATTTTGTTTGCATCTGAAGTAGAAAACAGATATACTGTGATCAGTGCCAGAACCTAGTTCTTCATTTCAGCTGAGAGAATTCAGTTCTCACTCTACTAATGAGTCAATGATTATATTCTCAATTTGGCCCTTCTTTAAGTATTTTTTTTTAAAAGAATGAAATTCAAAATCAGTATTGTTTTGTGAGTCTGAAAATATTTGTATTTATTCAAAGATTTACTCAAAGTTGAAATATTAATTCTAGCCTTCCTTAGACTCCTTGAGCCTTCAAAACTGAGCTGGAAAGATTCTTCAAAGGTTGAGATCACATTTTTTGCAGAATTTTTTGTAGCTAATATTAGGGTAGAGACTCTGAGATGCAATATCAGGATTGGAGAATCTCTCAAGTTGTTCATATTTTCCTTCCCCTTCCTCAGCTGCTCTGAACACCAGTTCGAAATAGCCCTGTGTAGGAGCTTCCTTACACAAGGACAACGATCCTTCCCAAAGGTTGTGGCAGAACTCCAAGGGTGAGTCTCGCAAAGTTAGGCAGCTTCTAAGAAGAAAGAGATTCTTTCCAGAGGAAAAAAATACTGTCATTTTAGAAGCGGGAGCTCAGTGTTAATCTTTCGGAAGTTATCTTGATGCAGAAGTGCTGAGTATCCTGTTGTATATATTGACTTGAAATTGCTCATTTTTAAATCACTCAGATTGTTTACATGTTTGAATATGTATCTACAATCTGAATGTTAGCTTTCTGCTGTTTAAAAGTTGGTCCTAATAAATTTATTACCAAGTCTGCAGACCTTATTCTTGCTGTGTAAAATCATAACAAACCCTTACTGCATTTATTTTTGAAACAGTTACTTGAGACAAACTAACCATGACTGTCTAGTAAACAAGGGCTGTTATCCCCTTTAGAAAAGCTAAATTCGGAGTTCTGATGGTTGGTGGTGGACAAATGAAGTGAAAAATCTTCTTTATTTAAAAAACTTGGAAAATGTGTGTAGTATGTTTCCTCCACATACAAAGAATAAAATAGGGTATGTTTCTTTGCCAGCATCTTTTAGACATAATTCTGCCCAGAATGTACTCTTTCTAGACTGTTCTTCAGAGCTACCTTCTCTTTTCAGTCCATCACCTTCACTTTATCTCTAGTTAGTGCTTTCCCATGGCTTCTGCTGCTCACGTAAGCACCTCTACTAAAAATAATTGTCCTACAACTCTTCTGCATACGTGCCTGGTATGTACTTTTGTTATAGCCAGAACCTAGTGGGTTTTTGGAAGCTGCATATTGTTCCCATCTTTTTCCCTGTTCCATGAAAGAATTTGTTTCTTACATTTGTTTCTTTCCAAAGGAAGAACACTTGTTAAACCATTGAATTTAAGAAAATCATGACAGTATAATGAAAATCATTGTTACACATTACTTAGTCATTGTAAAAAGGATTCTTTCTATGAATGCTTGTTACCAGTCTTCCAATAGCTTCTCTCAACTCTTTCTAGCAAGCAAATAATGAAGGAAGAGTGGCGCTTCAAATTAAAATCATGACTGAGCTCTGGATAAAGCACTGGTCTGGCTGGGTCTTGCTGCCTACAGCAGCCTATTGAGAATCACTTTCTATGTGACTCTAAGTTGTTGAATTGTTTCATGTCTTAGTTCCCAAGATTCATCCCCAGATCAATCACTCTTTTTCTGTTGTTGGTATTTCCCTTTTAAGTATTTTATGTTTGCTTAAATATTTGGGCAGAGTAAGCCTTGGTTTATCCACAGTTGTCCTGTACCCAAATCAAAAAGTATGTCAATCACAGATTTTTCAAGGCAGTCCTCTTTGTGCTACTGTAAGGTAAGTACACAGTAGTTACCATCTTCTCAAAAAAATTAGGACCAATGACAGACAAAGTTCAGATGGTTTTGAAGTCTGGTTAACCGCAGAGAAGTTCAGGTGGATATATGAACCTCTTGAGAATATCTTATCTATTTAGAATTTACTTATGAGCATGCCCTCCCATGAGATATTCTCTCCTGCTTCAGATCTAGGTAGAAGTGCCACAAAAACAGCGTGTCTCTGATGTCTGATGATTTCAGTTTTTCATGCCAGCTGGGATTCAGTGGGAAAGTTTTAATACACCGTATCAGTAAAATGAACAGATTACTACTTTAACTTAAAACAATGTTTCTATCTCTACCTACTGTAGGATAGAGTTAATTTTTTTGTCTGTCAGTACTGCAATGCATTTTAAGTAATGTAGGGAATACTCGTACAGTGAATGCATACTTCATGGCCACCCAAACTTTTACACTTTTATGCTTTTACTTCTACTACATAATCACTGGTCTCTCTGGGAAATGGAAAAAGGTCTGTATGATAAACCAATGCAGAGTACTTAGTTTATATGAACTTCTAAATTGTTTTCTCTAAATCTCTGCAGCTTTTTAAATACCTCCACATGCTGCTGTAGAAGCAAGGCTTTTTTTTTTTTTTTTTTTTTTCTCCTTAAACAGACCTTAACAGTTCATCATGCTTTTGAATAACGACTGGTTGATCATGTACCTTAATTACAAGAACAAATTGAAGGCGGTTGCACTATTCATCAAAATAAATTGTATATTAGTTAACTAATGAAAAAGTCAACAGACAGAAGAATAATACTGTAGCCATGTTGGTAAACATAGTGGTCAAATTCTTAGCTGGTGTAAATCAGCATAGGTTTAATCTCTTCAACAGGGTTGCTCTAGGTGACCCTGCTTGAGCAGAGGGGTTGGACTAGATGATCTCCAGGGGCTTTCTCACAACCTCAGCCATTCTGTGGTTCTGTGATTCTGTGCTGAATTATACCAGGTAAAGATCTAACCTTTTTTGGGTAACCATGTGAAGAACTATATGCACTAGTTTTACAATGGGATATTAGGGAAAGATATTTTTTGATGTCTGTTATTTAAGTCTTGTTTTTTATCTGTCTTTTCAGATGAAAAAAATAATCATATAATGGGAGACATTTGCTTCCATTCTGGAGAAACAATGTGATTTGTGATTCCTATTTTCCAAGTCCGTTTGATATGTTTACACACAGAAATTAAATGCCTGGGATCAGACAGTTCAATCACTAGGTGAAGAACTGTGATGTTACAGGTGTAACATTTTGGGATCTAGCTAGATAAAAGACTGAGAGCCCAAGTTATTCAGCGTACATGAGAAAAAACATTTCACACACAGTGATTTTTTTTTAGGGGAGGATTGTGATAGATGTTCTTTGTATGGTGCTCACTCACATAAACTTGAATGTTGCTCCAAACACTAGTTGGGTTTCTTATTTTTACAGTTTTGTTTGTTGGGACTGTCTCCAGTGCTACAGGTGCTTTCCAGATGTACAAAGTTCTTGTCCCTCCAAAACTCACAGGCCAATGATCAGTAAACAGAGGTCAGAGAAAGGAAGTAACAACATGGATTTTCTATAGGAATCAATACGTTTTACTATAGAGACAGCAGGGCAGAAATAGATTTTTGAAGCAGGGAGAAAGAATAGAGGCAGAGGCAGCTGCAAGATAAATTTGTAAAGGCCAGCCAAAGCAGATAGGGACCACAGAAGGGTGCCACAAGGTGACTCTTCAAGGGTGTGATAAAAGGGCAGGAAGAGCTCAGAAGCGCAGCAGAACAGAGGTGATAGAAAGGGCAAATCTCCTATTGAAGTGCCCTATCCACATGATACTTTAAAAAGACCTTTAATGTATTTAGCTAAAAAAGTGTATACCAATACTTGCTGTAAAAGCATTATTTGGGGGGGGGGGGGGAGCCAAGTGCTAGAAAATTGGGAAACGCCAGATTTCCAGATTTCTGGGAACTGTGCTGCTTTGATTCTGTTCCCATTGCTCTCATCCTAGCTGTGGTAGAAGGTAAGGGCCTTGTAAAAAAAGAGAAAAAAAATCACTTGTGAGATTTAAAGAGAGGAACACGGTATGCATAAAGGTGGACAGACATTTTCAGTGAGATGAGGTATCCTAGATATCCCTTACATAGGGGAATATAACTGGACATAAAGAATGACTTCTTTGGTCAGGCTAAGGGTCTATTTAACCCAAAATTCCATCCTCAAACATACTAAAATACAGAATAATCCTTTTCCTGGGATGTTGTTCTACCTTCTATCAATCTGTACGATCAAGTGGGCAAAAACATATACTGTACTTTCCCTTTTTTTAAAAAAAAAACCTCAAGCCAGTGTAACTACTTGTTGAGAGTTATTAAGATGAAAGACTGAGGAAGCACAAGCTGAAGTGCCATCTATTCAGCATTCAGATCACATCTATATAACCTTGGGTTTAAGCGAGGGGCTTCATTACAGAAAATATACTCGACTGCTTTGACCACTCTTTCTTAAGAGCTTCTGGTCTCAGCAGATGCCATTGTCAGTGACTGTCAATACCTGATGAACAAATATGTTCAAGAGCTTTGCAGTCTATTAATAGATGGTTTGTGAACAGACAAAATGAATGATATGATCAAGTTGTTTTTGATGGAAATCGTCTGTGAAGGAAAATGAACTTAAAGCAGCTTAGCTCTGTATCAGCTCAAAGGAATCACTGACCAAGTCTCAAAGACATTTCTTTTGAAGATCTCCTATATGATGAATTATTTTTATCTCTTTGAAAATGACTATCCAAATAATTTCAGAGATTGTTCCTGGATGAGTGCTGCATATTCATCTTTTTTTTTTAGATTAAAAACTAGCATTTAATTATCCATTTCCCCTTGCATTGTATATCAGGAAGTTCTGCTTTATTTATATTCTTTTTTCTTTTGCACAAAGGAGAAATGTTTTAGACACTTGTAATAACTGATGTTTGTGTGAGGAGTAGCCCTGGTGGTGGCTGGCAGTCTTGAAAGCTCCTTGTGCTTGTAGAACTCTTCCACTCATGGAGCAGAAACAATACCCTGTGACTTAGACAATCAATCACGCAGCATGAATAATGAGCAAACACTCAAAGCAACAGTCACATTTGCATAAACCATTCATTCAATACATTTGAATAACCACAAAATTAATGAAAATCAAAAAGAGTTCATGGATCATTTGCCAACAGGAAGAAGGGCTAAAACCACTGAATAGATAGCTTACCAAAAACAATTTACATGGCTCTATCTTTCTAGAAGGAAAAAGGAGAGGCTAACTGGAGTGAAAATTACCAGGAGATGAGCCTCTTCTTGCCCACCTCTGATTTCTTTTCATGGACTTCCTCTGCATCACACTATTTATTCTTGTGATTAGCTGTTTCCAAGGCAAAACAGTATATAATCCAAGAAACCTACTCTGTGACGAACTATAAGAAAAAGGTAATGGTTAAAAACATGATTTTAATTGACTTTTTGCAGGTGGAGAACCAGATGTAAACATCAAAAATTACTGGTTTTCAGAGATGCTTGTGCTAATCAGTGTTTGTTTATGGTACACTACATGCCTGGAAAATTCAGATAAGTGGGATGTATCTGTTTTAGATACATTCAAAATAGGACAGTTCTCAGAAAGAATCGTACTTGCATTTTGTCTGTTTGATTTCTCCTCTTTTTCTCCTTATTGTAGAAAATTCTGGCAATCCACTGCCAGGAGTCTATATTCAATTTCAAGAACATAACCTCTTCCAGCTGTCACACCTGAAGGCAAAAACTTAAATAAACAAATAGCTTATCCAGGAGGTGCTTTTTGCTATTTTTGCTCCTTCCACAGCTCTGGTTTCCCATTTCTTGGGAAGCCTTTTCTCAGAAATGTGTGCATCATTTGAACATGGATGCAATTAATTTCATTAGTAAATTATGTGTTCCTGACATAAAAGCAATTCCATATAGGATGGAATACCAAATAATGTGTCTCTCTGTGAATTTTTAAATTAAACAAACAATTTCTGCCTGGTTACTTCATGCTGCTTGCTGAATTCTGTTTTGTATTAAAATGCTTCCACCTGTTCTTCTTACTTTGGCAGTATGATATCAACTGAGATTTCATACATGCCAAAACAATTACCCAAATTAAAAAATTACATATTTATTGCTCTGGTAACTCTCATAAGTAAGGAGGGCACATGATCTACTTCAGAGAAGTGAATCTCTGCCAAACATAGCTTTACCAGGCAGACCCGTGATCTATTTTTTTCTGTACAGTTCTTCAGTCTGGGCTCTTTCAAAATGTCAGTATTTGACACTCTTACCTGCCTAGACCAAATTCTGATACTACTTTCAAACCACTCACCTCTTGCAGAACAGGCATGTTGTTCAGCAGCCTATTCAAAGTCTTCCAGAGAGACCTTTTAACTTAAGGCTTGTGTCAGCAGGTTAAAGAGTTAGTTGTTCTGCTCAGCAACACACAGGTCACACAGCAGTCCCCTTGGAGACACTCAGGCTGACAGCTGCCGAAATCTGGAGAGCTACAGCCCAGGGCATCCCATTTTGGGGGAGACGAGAAGGGAGAACCTCACTCACCCACTCTTTAGAGCCATCTAATGTGTTTCATATTTTTGGATCAGCTCCAAACAAAATCCCCTTTCTCTGGGGTTCTTCAGGCTGTTTTTTTGTTTTGGTTTGTTTGTTTGTTTTAATGATTATGGATGGAAGGACAACACGTCAGCTTCTTATGGTGCTTGTCCTATAGGGCTTGGAATAGGGTTATAGTCTGTTAAAGCTGAATGCACTTGGTCTGTGCCTTTGCATGCTCACTAAGGTTGTTACATTCAGAGCCCTGAGGCTGGGACCACTCTCTCTGGCTCCTATGGCTACTCTTTATGCACCTAAATCTTTGCGGGACCAGCCCCCAAAGGCTTGGGTATTGCCAGTGAAATCACAAATACCTCTTTCCAAGAAAAAACATTGGTACTGGAACCACCTTTTCTTATGCTGAATGCATTATTTTGACAATAGCTATCTATGCAAGATTCATTTCCAGCAACCCAAAGGGAAGTGATGTAAGATGTCGTGCAGATTTCCTCACACTATTTTCAGTTTGAACTCCACAGACCATTTTTTGCTCTCTCTATAAGCAACTCAAAGGCCCATTTTTAGAGATTCAACTGATAACTGCTAACAGGGTTTAACTGTTCTTTCTTTTGCTTTATTTTGATCACAAAATAAGCGTCAGCTAAATACCTCAAAACCTGCATCAACTAAATACCAATGCTAATGACTGCTTTTTGGAAAAAGCATATCATGAAATTAGCTCCCATGAAAATCAGTTGAATAATATTTAAAAAGTAATATAGTTGTATAAAACAAGTTGCTCATAGATAGAAAATAGGTGACATTCATGGCTTAAATTGCTAAACCACGCAAAGTTACTGGCATCTGGAAATTTTGTTATATTTGTTATATTTTAAACTAGTTTGCAAACAAGCTATTTATTTATGTTTCCTTGCTTGTTTGCTCTGCAAAAGAAACTGCTGAGATACATACCAGCTGTCTATCTCTGTCCTGCACTTTATTTCTCATACTTGCATTTGTCATGGCTTACTGCTCACCTGACTGCTATTTCTTGTTTATTTCTTGTGTAGTTTTAGATCTTTTTGTCTTGATTTTTGCTCTCACAGCTGTTCAGTCATTTCAAAGGATACATCTTCTAGGTACCGCCTCCATTATTGTTCACATCCTATGTCTATGATAGCAGAAAGATAGCAGAGCCTTGGCCCACCTTCCTCGCTGTTGCTGATAGGCAGGAATGTCCAAAGCTGTTCTGACTGTAAATTTGTGGGTCGCCATAAATGGGTTTAAGTACTACAGGCTTCTCTGAGAAACTCAGCTGAGCTATCAATATCATATGTATGTATTCTTTCTCTGCAACAAAGAGGATTTCATTAATATGTCTTCTTTGGCCCTCCCAGAATTTCTCATGAGTGTTTCAAATCAGCAAAGCACAGATGAGAACAGTATGGTATAAATCAAGAGGAGAGCAAGAAGAGGGGTACTAGTAAAATAAATATACATGAATGAGACACACGGGGAATGGCAGCTCCAGGGAAGATTCCAGTTACCCGAGGTCATACTCATTTTGTCCTCACAAAGTTCCCTCCCTGATGCAGAAGATTTGACTTATGGCTCCGCTGTCTTCTCTCCACTAACTCAGTGTAATTGTCCATGGCTTCCTCCGCTGCCTCATCATATTCTTCATGCCTATCCAATAGGGCTTAAACAATCGCCTTTTAGGAACTAGCACATTTCCTTTACTATCCAGATGTGTTTTCACTTTCTAATATAGCCTTCACTTCTGCTTTTTGTTTTGCCAGTGTAAATGCCCTCACACTTTAATGCTTGTGAGTAGATCAAGTGGCTTTTACAGAGACACCACCCCAGATTCCACAATATCTTCTTCTGCTTCTGGAGGTCAGGCAAACTCAGCCTATAAATCCCCTATCAGACCTGTCAATTAGCTTTTAATGGTGCAAACATTCACCACTCATAACTTGCCTGATTTAAGCTTCCCTATATCTCTTTAATATTCTCACTGAAAGAAATGAAATGCTTTTGGTTTTCAAGCTTAAGCTTTATACAGTAATGTATATGACAAAATACATTGTTGCCTCAGACTACAGTCTCTGACCTTCATCTTGCCATGTGCCCCTCACAGGTTAAATTAAATTCAGAGCACGTGATTTCAAATGAGGCAGTCAAGGGCTACTGATGTACGAATTAGACAAGTGGGTAAGTAACAACACAGCCATAGACCCACTCAGAACAGCGTGGGTAACTCTTCCCACCTAACAAAAAAGGACTAGGAAGCAGAGCTTCTCTTGTGCCCTAAAATTAAATGGTACGTCAGTGTAAGACCTCAAGATTGCTACACCTTTCAGTGATACTCTTCCTCTACTTGCTTCATCATTGTCCTCTTCTTGGGAAGTCCCTACTCCTCACATTCCCAGGCTGTTTAGGAAAAATAAACCGGGAAGAAGGTAGGTGAACTCTTGAAGGCATGAAACTTGGACTCCTAACATCTAGATGCTTATTACAGCTCTGCTGTTGTGGTTACAGGAAAAACAATCACGGGGGCTCCTGGTTGCCTGTGTTCAGATGACAATACTGAACAGCTGCTGTCCACCTATGCCAACATACCCAAATTGCGTTCTCCCTCCAGCTTCTTGGAAAGAAAAGAGAAATGTGTACAAGAAGAGAAGCAGCAATAGATCCACTTCTCTGATTCTGGAATATAAAGCTGCAAATATTTTCAATAGCTTGGATGCCATTAAGCTGTAAGGAGATTTTTCTCTTTGGTTTTGGCTAAGTTTCATTTTCTCTGAACTGTATTCAAGCTGGAGCAACAACTACTCTTCTTGATTAAGCTAGAGTAGATAGAGTTTTCATTGGTAAATATCCATCTGATGCATTGAATAGCCTATCACTCTAGCCTGGATATTTTATTCTAATGAACCTAACTAAAGATGAGAAGTAACAGTCGGTAACTGTTTTCCTATTATATCTTTTTGAATTGTGTTGATTGGTTGCTCAAAAAGCACAACCTATTTAAGAAATAAAAACAAAATAATGCAAATAAAAGGATCTGAGGAGAGACGAGAGAAGTTTAAAATTCACGGTCTACCCATTCTACATACTTTGGACTCAAATGTTGAAAGAAATGAAAAACACTTACAGTTAAAAGTGAAATATGGCTGAGCTGTGCTCTAAATTAAAAGCTGGCAATACTGTTGGATTTGATAAACTGTGTAATAATGTCATGAATATTTAGACGTACTACCACTTTTCTTGTGGGAATGAAGTGTACATGATATCATGCCCTTCAGCTCTCATGGTGTTAAACTGAAAAATCACTAATTATAAAACTATTCACTGAGCTTAGAAGAAAGCTGAAATCTCTAGTTCAGATGTTTGATTTTTGCTGATGTTCTTAGACACGGGTAATTTCAGGCCATACACACTTCTCCATTACATGGATCAGAGGGTAGCAGATGGCTGTAAAAGAGTTGGACAAGTGTCTAGCTAGGGAGAGAGCGAATACAGCAGGGTAATTTTATCTTCCATGCAGCTTTCAAGAGTATGGAGAAATGCACCAAGGTTGTTAAAAGGAGGAGCTGGAAGGTTGGAGTAAGAGCAGACATGGTGTGGAGCAGGCTCCATCTCAAAGCAACATGGAGATATTCTGATATTCTTCATATTATTTTACATTATGCCTCCAGTAATTTTATGGATTAAGTGGTAGGGCAGTCTTTTCTTGGAAATACTGCAGCCTAAAGTCTTGGTCCTATATGCAACAGAGTCTTGACACCAGTATGGACTCACTAAATTTTCATACAGACAACAAACTTGCTCACAGCAGCTTACTGCTTTGCCTAATTTGAAATCACATGCTCTGAATAAAAAGAGCAAGGGATAATCCTTGTCCATTGTCTAAATGGACAAAGCAGACAAAACATGAGAAAAAGGGGTATATAAAGGCTAGCAAATCATGTGATTGGAGCTGACAGGGGTACGCATTGATGAGTCCTGGTCTTGACAACCACCATTTGGAGCAGGACCATAAACCCCATATTTCCACTGTACTTGTGTCTGGCTCACTTCAAATGGGCAGGAGGGACCAGGTGTGCTTTTCTCTGACCTTGCTGAGGGAATATGAGGAGCTTTCTCCCTAACATCAACCAGGGGACACTTGGAGGGTACTTCTCCTTAATGTTACTGAGTTGCCCTAGGTCACACAGGAGGTTGGATCCACTGTTCTTTCTAGCATTTGCCAGAAGCACTGCTTTCAAGCTTTGTTAGCTAGAAGCATACAAACCAACATGTTTCACATCAAACTGAGTAGCTATATGGTTAGTCTCCCTCCTTGACTTTAAACTGTAGGATGATACGAGTTGTAGTTTGTCCAACTTCTGATACAGGATGGTATATATGAAGATATATAGCTATCATTAATTTCTTAAAAGGTATTAGAGCATAAAGCTATTGACCTCACACTCGTAATAATTTTAGTGCTTATGAATATTAGCCAGATATTTGTGATTAGCCAGGTTTTTGGTTTCTGTGACAGTAACTGTGGCTATCCTGCAAATAGAGACACATCTGCATTGCGTCAAATTATCTGTGCTGCCTCAGACTGCATTTTACCTGGAGAAAGTTTATTTCCAAATCTTCTAGGATCTTCTTAATAAAGGTTAAGCTGTTGTATATTGATCTCTATATTATTTCTGAGAGCTTTCACTTTCTGTAGATCTGAAGTTAGGGACAGAATTGATTTTCACACAGCAGAGCAATGATTTCAGAAAGGTGCTTTGGGGTGCCTTGTCCTGTTAGAATGGGAATGATCAATTCTACTACCTAGGCTTTATAGGCTTTCTGAGGTTTAGTATGTACACTTGATGTTGAGTTTGACGTTTCTTTGGTGCAGATGCTTTGGCTGTACTCTTTAAAGTAGCTGCCCTGTTCTTTTGGAATTGGCTCTGGTGCTGTGCTAAGAACTCCGAAGGCCCCTTGCATTCAGTTAAGAGACTGATTTATTTACTCTCTGCTATTGATTATTACTTCAACTTTTTCCCTCAAGGAAAAAGAAACAATCTTTGTGGAGTTTCTGTTTTGCTCTGTGGCCAGAGAGAAGGAAAAGCAGTGATGTAGCTGATTGACAAGGCTGTTCAGTTTTGAATCAAAGTGCATTTGTTTTCCTTTTCCAGCTCAGTTATGTCTTGGAAGGATTTATTTTGAGGTAAAGTGTAGTGAAAATTGCCAGGTTGTTGTCCTAGGGACAAATTTCTCCATTTACCTATAGGACAGGTGCAACAAAGGCAGCTCTAGCATATGGTGTTCCCTAGCTCTCTGTCCCTGTTTAAAATAAAAGCATTCTGGGTGTAAAGCGCACTTGAGCACCCACAGTCTGTTTAGGCAATCAGAGAAATGAGCAGGAACTGCTCTTGTTGGGTACTGTCTGCTGAAATCATATCTATGGCTTCTGCACCACTGTTGTTTTGAATACTTTCAGCTGGTGCTAACAGTGAGGTTGGTATAAACAACATGGACTACCGTCTACTGGGCAAAACAACTATTTTAGGTTTCTTGTTCCAGTGTGCTGAACAGCCACTGAATGGCAAACATACATGCTAATTCCATGGTAGGCTAAATTTGCACTAGCAATTTAGAGAGGAAGGTTAGCCTTCAGGTAGAACAGAGATTCCCTTTTACAGCAGAGGTAAAAATCTCCCAAACGACAAAGTCAGTTTTTTTCATGCAGAGAAAAACTGATGATGTCAACTTTCCTGTGTCTTTGCCTACAAATCCCCATGCTCCTATGCACCATAGTACCTCCTCAGGGGCCTCTCATGGCCTGACTTTCTGGCAACCCCGCATTTGCACTGTACCTGTGTCCGGTTGCTTGTGCCCTGACCACAGTGTGCGTGAGAGGCTGCGCTTACCAGGGCTAGAGCTGAGACATGCATATGTGACATCAGTGAGCAACAGGATGCTGGGTGGGTATCGGCAGGTCAAACGCAACAGGGAAGGGTTAAGTTCATGCTGCAGCCCTTTTCCTCCCCGGGAGGAACTCACCTGGCTTTCTTCTCCATCCAGCTATCCACCAATTTGCATGAAACTTTCAGGAACTTAATTATCTTTAAGACTCCTGCTAATCTGTCAAATTTGCTTGAAGTTTGCTAAGAGGTCCAAAGGTTCAGAAAGGCAAAATGTACTGAAGAGCAGATGGACAGACCACAGATTGCTAAGTTTTTGTTCCTTAAGAAACCAGGCTTAAAAGAAAAGAAAACAAAACAAAACAAAACAAAAAGGAGGAGAGGGAAACTAACATTACAGATTTAATTACTGGTAATTTTCTTGTCCAAAATTATTTTTGAGCAGTGCTCCATATTTAATTATGACAAAAATTAGTGAAAAGAAATCATTTTCAGTATTTCCTGTAGACTTTGTGCAAAGAATGCAACCAAACCATATATTCTGTGGTCTGAGAAAGATGAAAGCAAATCTGAACAGCTTGATGCAGTATTTTCATCTCATAAATATGAAAAACAAATCATTACCCATAATTATGAAGTGCAATAAAGAATGACAAAAGATTCTATTTCTATAGTTGGACTTTTAGTGTTTTTTATTTCGTGTGTTAAGTCTTTTTTTTTTCTTATGTAAGTGATAGTTTTAAAGGGCTTTTAATTGCATACTTGTGAGGTACACCAAGAAAGCTGGCAGCTCCCTCGCATCTAGCATTATTCCACATATAGCTCAGTAGTTCCAGAGGTGTTTTTCTTTTTGTCCCTCTATTGTCTTTAAGAGCCATGTTTGGTAAACTTTGGTAACATTCCCAAAGACTAAAATCCTTTATTTCCTGACAGAGGGGCAAATTATCCTGTTTCCTTTTAGCCCCACACCTCAGCTCTCACCTGAGCAGATGTAAATCTCAGAAGTGCTTAGTGCTGCCCCAGCTTTGCTCCCTTGCATCACTAACAAGGGTTACTGATGATGAAGGCTGTAGCTGAACTGGACAGTCTTGAAAATCTCATCCCCTGTCATCAGTCCTGCCTTACCCATACATGTATGTAAGGAAAAAATGCAATTTTTCTGACCAGAAGCTCTGAGAATATACGAGAGCAAAAAACATATGAACAGAATACATAATATATCTCTGCCCTTGACCAAGGCCTTAATTCACCCTCTTGATTCCAGTTTTATATCCTTGAGGTCACACGATTCTGCCAGTGTAAAGCAGTAGCAAATCGGCCCTGTAGCTCTCACCTGCAGCTAAAGGATAAAACAGACTTTTGATTAAGATGTATGAGCAGCAAAGATACCCATTTCCCATCTTCTTTAGCCCACTTACTTATTAATATTTGATGATTCTATTTCAGTATAGAATGTTAATAAGCAAAAAGCCTCAAGACATTTGCTTAGGAAAATTCTTCCAAAAACAAAATCTGCTTTTCTCTGCAAGGATATGAAACACAATATTCAGCAAAAGATGTACAGTGGTTCTTTTGGCTAGAATTTCCAGCACTTCTCCTCACTATTACCCAGGATCTGACAGGATGCTGTTCTTGCTCTAGGGTAGCTGGAACCACCAGAGCTCTTCTGATTTATCCAGTGAATCCTTTTGCAATATCATGACATTTGAATTAAATACACATCTGTGAGTTAGGAATGCATTTACTGCTCTGGAACAAGAAGCTGAAGCAAGCCTTTTCTGGTTAGTGGTTTCTGCTAGACTGCATGAACTCTATATGATGTGCTAGAAAAGGAACCACCTGGCTATGCAGCCTGTTCCCTTCTCCTCTCACCATCCATAGCAGCTGTGCTTCCAGCTGTGTGAATGAGAAATTATTCCAACTCGCAGAGCTAGGCTTCTGCAGGTCAGCACTGTATGTGTTGTTACTGCATCTTTTTATTTTTATTTTTTGGAAAGCACTGTTTTGTCTACTTGCTTTACAAATCTTCACTCCTTTTGTATCAGAGAGGCTTGTAAGCAGATCTTCCTGCCCTGATCATTTCACTGGTTATTTTAGCAAAACATTTTCACAGCCGTCTCAGCAGTGGCCCCATGTAATCCAAGCTGTACCTGAACTCTCCAAGCCCCTCATGCCTGATGTGGAGGTTCCCAGGTGGTGGCTATGACCAAGCACTAAGTTTGGACACCTGGCCATGCTGCAGAGACATAAGGGGCTTGATGTGAGAAGTAGTCCCTGAGGGTATCAAAGTTATGTGAATCTGCTCTCAAAAGAGAGCTGGAGCTATGGTTGCACAGCTGGGTGTTTAGGAGGAAGGGGGATGGGTGCTGCAGCTAGACTGCTGCAACCATGCTGTAGGACCTGTTGTGTTTCTCCTTGACTTCTGGCCAGAAAATCCTGCAGAAATGTGAGTACCTACCCTGGGAGTCTGACAGACAGGGGAACCCCAGGTAAATTTGCTATGTGGCTGCTTGGTAATGAACATGTGGAGAGGCTGAAGCCTGATTTAACTACTTGAGTAGCTCCTGCCTCATAAGGAGAGGTAGGAGTGTCCTGTACTCAGCTTTCCTTCTTGGGGTGCTACTTAATATCTCAGCCTCTCTGTTTTTGAATTTTATTCTTAGGTACCTAATTCACTCCATGTACTGAACAGGGAGATGGGGGAGGAGGCAGGTCAGGAGTGTAACCATCGGTACTTGTGGGCTACCTTAAGGTACCTAAAATAGCACTTAACCTGTGCCATGCAAGATGTTTTACTTGTAGGTTCTGTGTTATAGTCACTAACTCTGTATGGATGTCCCACAAACCTGGTGGTGTCTAAAATGGTGCTAGATGTTTCAATCACCTGGATCCCACTGTGGGTATCTCTCTCTCCTCTGGAATTCAGGCCAGAGGCCTAAAGGCATATGCTGTGGGATGTAGTGGGCAAGTTACGCACCTTTCTTGGCTATAGCTTTTATCACTGAAGGTACTGTTCCTAGTGAGGGTAGTATATCTCTCAAGTCCATCAGCTATATTCTAGTGAAGCAACTGTTGCTCAGAGTAACAAGATTTCTCACTTAATAAAAGTATCTGACCATTAGCCCAAAAAGAGTTATCTGATTGAAGTATCCTGCACCAGTGCCTCCAGCAGTTACTGGCTTCATGACTCCATTTATGCCTGTAGCCACATATCCCTATTAGGGCTAATTCTGTCTAAGGCCCTTGGAGAAAAAAATTTGCTTCCCAAGGGGTCCCTGGCATGAGGAAGGGTTGCTGTGTTAGGAAAAGGGGTGTAATGCTCTACAGCCACAGAGTCTATCAGGTGCTATGAGAAGCATAGTGACTTGGCAAGGAAAAAAAAACCCAACTCTCTTTGCAGAGTCTTCACTCTTTGCAGAAAGCAAATAGATTTCACACAAACTTTGATGTCAATAGAAAATTAGAGGTTGTGATTAAAAACTTTTTTGTTTTACTTCTTTTGTGCGTATCACTATGATTTATCAAAAAAACCCTGTAGGAAACACATTTTCAGAGGCTGTGAAGAACACTGAGTGAATTAGTGGGTTTTATTCAAGTGAATGTAGTGCAGCTTTATTGCTTAGATGCAGCAATATCTACACATTACTTTTCAATTTAATTTTAGTATAAATTAACTTATCTTCATGCAAGTGGCTTTAAAGCTAATAATCCTAAAAGAATTAAGATTAGAAAGTAATGCTATCAGTGACAAAGCTCATTAATGGCTTTTTATCACTGCAAACTGGTGAACTATAACCAGGATAATTGGCCTAAATGGAATACACTGTTTCTCTAGCCAGGTATCCTTTACTCTGCTTTACATTAATTACTCCAAGGTTTTGTTCTGGTCAAATAAAATTTGGATGGCTTGTCTACCTCTTCTCTGAAAGCCTGAGCAAATGTCAGGTGCTGCTTTGAGAAGTCAGTAAATCTGCAGCAGGCAAGATAAGGACACAGAAGGCAAATACAGAAACTAGAACAATCACCAATGCTGATAACTTTCAGCTGGCTCCAGAAAGATTCAGGCAGGATATTCCCTGGGAAAAGGGACTCAGCTTTTCAGAAGGAAGAGATGCTTGCATTGGAAAACATACTAATATTTAGCCAGTGCAACAACTTAATGGATTTGCTGGGAATCACTTGGAAGTCCAGTGAAGACTGGTCTACTTCAGGTCTCTTAGAGGAGTGTGAGCAGAACTGGTTTGTTTTGTTGTGGTTTTTTTTGTTTGTTTGGTTTTTTTTTTTTTTTTTGATTGTGGACCTTAAAAGCCTCTAGCAGAGGGATAGCCTTCTCAAGTAATTCCACATGTAGAAGCTGTAGTGTAGCATGCACCAGCTTGTTTTGATACCCTTAGTATAAGGGCTATATCAATATAGCCCTTAAGAGTAGGTTATGACTTTTCAGGGGCCTGTAAAGCACTAATTAAAGATGTTTGGCCCAAGAAGAGGGGCTGTTCAAGTAAGAAGCTTTAAACATGATCTCTGGTCTCCCTCTGCCTTGAAATACTGTTTTGTAATGCTGGTGGGTGGGCAGCAGGTTTCTGAACCCTGCCACTTGCTTTCCTGCTGGCTCTTGCTGAAATTATTCAGTTCTGGTTCTGAGTATGGCAAATCTATGTCCTATAATCACTGTTACTGCTTTGCCTTCTCTTTCCTTGTGTTACTGAGCTGCACAAGGCAAGAAGGGCTAGATGGCTTGTTCTGCCTGGCTAGTTACAGGTTATTGTTACTGGGAAAATAGGGATTCCAATCAAAAGTGAGTAAACCTAACTATCAAAGCAACCTCTCTGTCCCTCTTGTCCCTCTCCAGTCTGGAATAGTGGAGGCAAGAGGTCACTCAGCTTCCCTCCCACCTGCTTTTGTGCCACACCAGGCAAGCAGGAAAGATGCTGCCTTCTTTTGAAGGCATAAGAATGGATACCACTTGTTGTTATATATTATTGCCCTATGGCAATAATTGGTAGAAAGGAGATTCTAACAGTTTGAGAGGTTGGAACAATGCCCTCTTAATTTAGTCTGCCTTTTGATCCACCACAAAAAAGTAAAAATTAAGTGAAGCATGAGTTGGGGGAAAAAGAAAAGTTATGATAAATGTCTTTTGAAACTCAACACAAACTTTTCTTTAAATATTTTCTCAGTTTAACTGGGGGGAGAAGGGGGGGGGGGGGGAAGTGTTTACCTGGATGGGGAGTAGTACACTCATCCAAGTTCAGCCAGCTTTTATTTTGTATTCTTGCGGCATTTCTGATGGGCAATAACTCAAAGGATCTATTTCTTCCTTGTCCTGTACCTCACTTACTGAGCAGCTCCTGCACCTGGCAGACCAATCAGTTCTAAAGCAGCGGATTTCGGGGAGGTTTGGTGGCATGATATATGCGTTTTGCAGCAATTCAAATGGAGGGGGCTCCTTTACCCATCCTAAAAGCTTGCTGCATTATGGAATGAAATAGGTACTTAGATTCATATAATGCTTTAACCATTTTTGTAACTTAATTCAGGGCATGATATATAGAGCTGAGATCAAAAGCCTTTCATAGCTGTTCTTTAATTCAGTTGCAGTAATGAATATAGATCCAGTTAGAAGGGAACTGATACACATTGAAAAGAATTAACAATATGCCTAATTTCTGTGTTGAAATAATGGCTGCTATAATAGACTTCTTGATTTTAATCAGATACTCCCAAAATGACAGTGGATGTGGATTCATAATGCTTGGATGATGATACAAGATATTTATCTCGTGTGTGTGTGTGTTTTGTTTGTTTGTTTTTTTAAGAATATATATACACCTTCTTACAAACATAGAACAATGGCTTCTTCCACATGCTACCTATTTCTATGGAACAGTAATGTTTACCCAGGCAACCAAGAAGCAGATGCACAAATAGCATGTTTGTTGGCTGAAATGGTTTGTAGCAGCTAACCCTGAGCTCTGGCTATGCTATGTCACCCTTATTTCAAGTTTGTTTGATATGGCTTATAAGGGCTGTGTGGCACCAAGTCCAGGTCCTAACTGAGGTTCTGGGTCAAAGCATTTTGTCTTGATGGTGTTGAAAGGTATATTGGAACTGTGGTCACAGCTTAGACTGAAGAAACCATCATGACATCTACATCACTGCCTACAGGGGCTGAGGAAAGATGCCCTTCTGAACTGACTCTTTCAATAAGTGATAATGTACTTTTTTGGAAATATATGTTAAATTAAACAGAATGAGAACCTGCCAGTGAAGCAGGATTGCTGTGTCCTCTATGTGAGGCTGCATGCCAGGAACTGATCTGTCTCCAAAGTTGCTGTAATTCCTGTGGCTTATACTAATGTAAGAGGGAGGGAAGAAATTGGTATAGGTGCAACAGACAGGGAATGAATCTGTTTGCACAGATTTTCCTCTCATCCGTCTAACCTTATGGTAAAATCTGTGTGTGGGGGGGGGGGGGGGGGTTTCCCCCCCCCACTGGATATATGACTGTTTTAGGTAGCCTATATAACCAGGAGGATTTGGTATTGCAGGGAAGTTTATGATACATGAATAATCACATGTAAACAGGGTCACCTTTTTGTTGTTGGCAGTGTATTTTGATATGGCAACATCTAAGGCTGTGATGTGGGATTGCTTCACTTTGACTTGCTCCTCTGACGTTTTTGAGTTGGTTTGTATGTCAGCTTCAGTGTGTGTGGGAGAAGGTAGGGTATCGGGCATCTCAGATGGAGACATTGGAGAATATTGCATTTTTGAAGCAATAAAGCCAGGTAGCTTAACTGGGAAATAAATGTATTTAGAGAAATTGAATGTGTACTGCTTTTGTTGTCACTGAGGAAAAATCCTCCGAACAGACTCACCTTTTAATAAGGGTTTGAGTGACGCACAAGCTCAAAATGAAAGCTATTGATAGTGTCTGTCTGCAACATCTGTAACAGAGTATGGAATAAATCTATCAGAATCTATATTGGAGGATACTTTCCATGCAGCTGAGCTGTTAATCTAAAGCATATATTAGTCACAGAATTTTAATCAAGTTACTTGAATCAGAAAATTCCATCAGGAGGGATGCAATACTTAGACTGAAAGTGATATTGCATGCTGCCAAATGAGTGTACTTTCATATTCTGATTTGACTCCATTTACAAATAGCTTTTAGATGTGCTGTATTTGTTTGGGCTAGGAAGCATGTTGGATGGGGTTCCCTTTGGGATGTGCTTCTTCCCTATAGGCAGGTTTTGTGCCCTGTGATTAATGTTGCTAATGTTAGGGGTATTCTAACTTCTCTCTCCATGTTATGCTCTTTGGCTACATGATTTGCTCAGGGTAGCCCCATAGTGAAAGGAGGTAATGGGGAATATTCTTGAGTTTGAGGATTGACAAATACAGCGCTTACTGAGGAGAAACAGTACATCTGTGAAATATGTAGAAATACAGAAGACCATGACTTGTCTTACTAATTGCCCCTAGGATTTAAAATATCCTACAATGGATGATTGCAGGGCATCAGTCTGAATCAGTGACTTGCAGCCAGCTATTGAGAAGGTAACAATAAGGTTCCCTGACTGCCGAGTTAAACTGGTGTGAGGAATTGCAACCACAGTTAGGCAAGCCTGGGAATAATGAGGTTTTTGTGGACTAGAATCATGGGAAAAATGGGAGAAGCATAGAGGAGAACAAGAATAAAACTTAGTCATTGTAAGTGCTTGGGACTTGCAGGAGACTATCCTAATGCCTTGAACACTTGCTCACATACAGAACTCTTTCCTATTATTCCTTTTTGTCACAGGAGTAAATAAGTTAGAGAAGCCTTGTTTTATTTTATGAGATGGTGGAGAGATGACCTGGCATGTGTCTTTGTCAAGATCCACCCCGAAACTATATTAAACATCACTAGAACAGAAGGTGGTGGATATAAATGGATATAATGGCAGTGGCAAACAAGGTAGGGAAAGTGGTAGCTGCATTCTGTAATAGTGTTAGGAAGTATTAAAAGGTGTAGCTATTTTCTGTTTAATAATAGTAATATGTAGTCTTTTGCCTCTGTTAGGTATTTGGCAGCTATGATATTTCTATATGTAATACCTTTGCTATACTAGACATGTAACTTTTCGTATCCAGTGTTGAATGAAGTATGTGTGAGGAGGGGGAGAATACTAAGGTAAGTATTTTCAGAGCAATTTTTTTTCATACCAAACAGTGTGAATATTCTTGAAAGCAAAATTTCTGAAGGAAGAAAGATACTTGATATGTACTGATAGGAGCCTCTAATGTAAACTCTTAATTCCTTAATATGCTTCCTTCATCTCTATCCCTGACTTCATACTGTTTGCAGCATCGTTTTAGCTGTGTTTCACTAAGCTTCTACTTAACCATTTCTCAGCTTTCACAAATTCAAAACTTATTCAAAAATGATTTGCAGGCTGCAGTTCTACTTGTCTTCAGCCATTCAGTTCATTCTTTCAGCTTAATCTCCGTGGAGTTCATTCTCCATTTCTCATGAGAAAGGCCTCATCTGCCCTACTTCTCCAGAACTCCAGCAGCAAGAGTTGTCTTCTCTGCCTCACAACCCCAGTTCAGCCAAAGTAACTTACTACTTCAGTCTCTGGTAATCCTTTCTTTCCAGGAGCTTTTTTCCAGTTCAAAACTGCTTTATGGTTACCTAAACCACGTACTTAGAATATGTTAAAATTAAGACTGTTTTCTTTTAAAAAATTCTTTGGAGAAGCAAGAACAGTGCTGTGTTTTTATTTCTTTTGGCTTTCTGACAAATTCTTTTTGTTTTTTCCACTATACTATTTAAAAATCAGTGCTGGTTTTAGCTTTTTATGCTAAGCAAACATTTGTAAAGAGTTAATAAATGACTAATTTGTGTTTAGATGCATGAAGACTTAATCAATTGGTGCTGTTAAAGGTTTGCATCTCGGGTCTTGTTTATAGCACAGTTTATAAACACCTATTCACAACACATACCAATGAACTCCTGTTCCTGATGATATCATGGCTTTGTGTGGCTAAATCATTTATTGCTACTATATCGACTATTTTAAAATGTGCTTTACATATAAGGAGAGATTCTGTAGCATCAAGCTACAATAATATTTCCTGTTGAAGACATTAGTCTTTCCCTCATTATTGTGTTAATATTTGCAGCAACCCAAGGCTGCAGGTGAAAAATCCAGTCACAGGTGAGAAACCTAAGATGACAGGTTAAAAAAGCAGCATTAAAATCTTGGCTTAGCCAGGAAGGTTGGGAAGACTGGAGCAAGAAGTCAGACTGTGAGTCTGGTGAAATTGGCTCTATGCATGGAATTGAAGAATATTAATTTCTGTTGCAGTTGCATTTCACAGCTAATCATCTGGCCCTTTCTTTCTTGGACATCTCTTCTAGTATTGGCCTATAACACATCTTGTTTGTGCATTTCTTATTCATATTCCCTGTATCTATGGAAATAGCACATCCAAAGCTTGCCAAACTTGCCAGAGACAAAACTCCATGTTTATTAAAAGTTGGAGTCGCAGCTTACAAAAAAACTCAAGGCTAGGCTTTTCATAAGCAGGTTGGAAACAAGAAATAATGAGTTACATAGTGAATCTTCATCCTAGTTCATGCTTTGCACTTGCACACCTCTCCAGCTGCATGGTTTCTCAGGTTTCCTTTAGCTGTATTTGTGTTATGGCAGCCGTGTCAAACACTGTTAACACTATCTTTGTGTTTTCACCACCAGATGATGCATCTCTTCTGTCTCATCTTTATCAAACGAATGTGCATGGAAGAAAATAGCTGCAGTGGTTTAAGAAATTACAACTTCTATTCTGTCTGCCCTTGCAGTGAGAGCACTCTGATAAAAGAGCCAGCAGATGGGAGCACATCTGTACCTCAGCCACTGCAGTCCCATCTGGTGGGGTAGATCAAACCCATCTTGGCTGTGGGTTTAAGTTAGCATAATGAACTGAATCAGTTGAGGGTCAGAGCAGGTCGCCCTTTCTGTAGTCACTATGGTTCCTGTAACTTCTGGAAAAAGAATGAAGTTGGGACAGGTAGGACTGCTTTGGTCATAAACTATTGTAGCTAGATCTGCCCAGCCTCAAGTTCAAGAGCTGGTCTTTCTAGTTGACAGTGAGTGTAATATCATCTGTAGCTCCCATGGATATACAATATATGTGGATAGAAGAATTATACTCAGCGTGCCCTCTGCATTTGCTCAGCACAAATTCTTTGCTTAAAAAAAGTTCTGTAGCTGCAGTTTTCTAAAAATACAAATTTGCTGAGCATATAGACAAGGAGAAGTGTGACAGTTGCATTGGAAACCTGACTCTAAAGGCTGTGGGTGGCCAACAAAATACCTGGTTTCAGTTTTAACTTTAGGCGTTTAACTTCATTGCTCAAATAAGAAGACTTGCTGTCCTCCAGAGGAGAGGGAGAGAAAAAGGGAACTGATACAGAGATGGGATGAACCCAGGCCTGTCTGATCTAATAGTTCAGTCTATGCCAATCTATTCAACTTGAAAATATCCTGATAGCTAGACTGTTAGAAAGCTAATGTTTGCTGTAATTGGTCTGGTGATTATGTTAATTTTTTTCTCAGCAGGAGAGAAAAGCAGGACTAGCTGTTGTCAGAAGTTTTCTGAGGCTTTTTTTTAATTATTATTTTTTCCTCTCCTCTCTTTAGCAAGTAGAGTGGAGAGACTAGGTGGTACTTGTTTCAGAACCATGCCCTCAAAGTGATGATACATAGTTTAATTTTTACTATTATGCAAATTCTCATTGAAACCCAAGGAGATTACTCATGGTAGTGAAGCGCAGGACAATAAACAAATGCTTGCAGCAACAGGGGCTGCCTCTGTTCTTTGATCTGAAGTGTTGTCATTATGTTCTCCTTTGCTGATAATTGGTCTGCCTCAAAAGTTTTTCTTCTGCTTTTTCTGCATTGTACATGTATGCAAGACCTAATTGTTGTGCTTTTCTCTGCTAATGCACAGGAGTCCTGGACATAAGTTGCACTATATTAAATGTTCTAAACAAGAAAATCTGCACTCTAATAGTGGTGCACAATAAGCAATTAAGCTTTACTGCTGGGCCTAAGCAGGCAGCTCAATTCAAATTTAGCATGCTCCATGCTTTCTGGGGTCAGAGGCTCCCTTTAAGTCCTCTGTTTTGTACATTCTCCTGTACCTGTTGAGCTAACAATATCATTCATTAACTACTCTCATTAGCTTGCTTGCTTTTTAGAATGTATTCTTTATCCATATGGCTTTCTATCACACCTGAGCACTGTCACAAAATATCTTCAAGACTGGAAACAGGATGTTTTGCCCAAGTGAAAACTTCTACTCTCTTTCCTCAGCAAAGAGCAACCAGGGTTGGCTTTAAATATTAAAATGTACTTTCTCTGACTTAGAATTGCATTTAAAAGTAATGAAGAAAATGTATGATCACTGGCCTCTATAGAGGGGAAATGCAGATCTAGCTACAAAAATGCTGAAAATAACTTGCCTACCAGTAGGCAAGTTATGTCTAATGATGATAATCAACAGGTTTGGGAGTAAAAAGACTGATTTCTTTCAGGTGTAGTGATATTAGGAATTATGGCAGCAATAAAACATTTTTGAGTAATGTTACTCTTTAAATTCATCCTGTCCCTAAATCAACCATGTCCTATAGATAAAACAGAATAATTTTGCAGAGCCAAGGAAGTAGTGCTCGCTCCTGTGGAAGAATCACCAGTTACGAAAAACTTCTTATGGATGTTTTCAATTTTTAATGTCATGAATTATTCTTACAGTAACATAAACAGGAAAGCAGGCTATGATTTTTTCAGACCCTTTTGAGTAACTTTTGTTTGCATTTGTTTCATTCATTCCACATCTTTATTGTACCACCCAATAACAGTTTCCCTTTACCACCCTGTTCATCCATTAATGCACTGCTAATGACCTCATTGCATTGCTGCAGAATATGCTTATTGCTTGGATTCATTACTCTGTCATGGCAAGGTTATTTTTAGCCCAGGCTCCAGCTGGCAATGGAGAAGAAACATAGGAAAGGAAATTGCCTCAGGTGTTATTAGTGTTATCTAGTTGCCTGTAGTATCTAATGTTTAATGTGAAGTGCCCTGGAGTGCATGACTCCAAAATTAATTTAACTTTATTTCTTTAGCCTGAGAAGCAATAACCCAGTCTGAATAACTGTTTGTAAATATGTGCCCCTGTTTTGAAGGGGAGCATTTTCAAGCTCATCAATAGGAGCAGGTAGAAAAATGTATAGCAACCAGAGCTGTGATAGAAACTGTTCCCCTCGCATTGCACACCTAGAGCCTGAGCTGTGCTGGGTACAAGCTCACGGCATGGTGGCATCTCCAGATGGTTGGAAGATGTTTGTGCTTGGGAGTGCCAAATGAATTTTACATTTTTGGCTTTCACATAGCATCTGAAGTAGAGAGAACTTATCTGAAGGGTGGGGGGACTTCTGAAGGTTTTCCTGATGAATTTATCAACATACTAACATTTTTTATGTCAAGTGTCCTATATATGGAAAAGAAACTGGGAGACTTTTTCCAACTTGTCTGACCTGTCTCTCTAGGTGTACAATTTCAAAGGGGCCCATTGGTCATACTGTTTCCCTAACAATAGACTTCAAGATCTACCAAATTTGGAGCAGAGAACTAAGACCTGCCTTTGCTTAGGAGTGAAACCAGCTGCTGTTGCCTGACAGTCTTGCCTTTGGGAAACAGATTAAAGGCCCCAGTCCAGCTCACAGTGGATGCAGATCTCTGCATCTAAATGTACCAGCTTCAGCAGAGAGGCTAAGTGCGTATGTGTTTAGAGAGCTCTCCCTTGGATTTAGCCTAATATTTTAGTGTGGTTTCATTACTCCTTCATGTGACGTGAGTCAGGAACTCTTTCCTCTGAAGAAATCTGAGGGAGCAAAGCTGCATGTTTAAGATGCTCTACTTGAGGATGGAGAGTTTTTATTTTGATGCCTCTTGCATTGATTAAAAAACATTCATACAATTATTTGAGACATTTAAAATCTCCCTTAGCATAAATAGTTACTCTTCCCCCAACCCCTGGTGTATAGCTTTTCTGTAGAATACTCATTAAAACTCACTATTTTACTACAGTCCAAATGCATATTATGAAAGCTTTCCTTAAGCAACAAATACATATTTTGGAACTCTTTACAGTAATACTGTGCATATTGGAATAAATTCCCCTTTTAGTCTCAGTAGAGCTCAAGGGGGTGAGGGGGAAGGCAAGGGTTGTATGTGAGAAGAAGAGGCAGAGAAGGCTTGGGACAAAACATCCCGTGCAAAATAAGCATGCTAAGGCCAGCCAGGGGCTACAACTCAAGCCAGGGAGTTTGGGCAGTGGCAGTTTCCCTGTTTAACTTTCTGCAGTTCGCACTGTGGTCCAGCACCTGTATACCTTGCACTGGAACAACTGCCCATCACCCTGGCCTTGCTGAACACCTGACAAAGGGGATTAGAGCTCTTTCTTTTTGCTACTGTCCTGGCAAATGTTTCCTTCTCCCACACCCATACAACTGCAGTGAGCCTTAATGGAAAGGAATTGGTTGATTCCTGGATGAAATTTGCCTCTAGATCTTCTCTATTCAGGATGGTCAGCTGTCACACTTATGCAATCCGTGTGACTAACTTGATAGATGTGGCATGCAACCAGCAATAGGAGTTAGGTGCCTCTGGGAAGAATACTTTATGCCAATGTAAAATGATTTTAAGGAGCACTGTTTATTAAAGGAGAAAGATAAGCTTTTATAAAAATGCAGCTTCATCCTGCTGGGAGTCATGGCACTCAAGAAATTAGAAAGGGTTAGGCTGGGGGGAAAAAGGAACTACAAATTATTTCTGAAAATTGTGATGGCAATAGGATCCAATTGTAAAGGCCATTGCCAACACTTGTATGTTGAGTTAAATAGAGCTCTGTGCTTTGCCTCAGGCATCATTACTTCCAAACTAGTCCAAAATGACTATAATATTCTCCATTATATCCTTAATTAAGCATCACAGGACAAAGAACAAAGAAGCTTTGCAAACAAAGAACGTTTCTGTGAGAATTGTTGTGGAGGAGGGAGTTGTTGTGCATGGCATCTCTTCATTGTTCTAGGAAAGCGTGATTGGAAAAAAAAACCTTTACAATATTTTTGTAATAAACTTAATCAAATTATGTGTTATGAACCTGTGACTGGATAATGGCTTGGCAGACTGGTGAACACCAAGGTGATTATCAAAAAATGAAGTTTAAAGAGAAATATAAAATCATCACTATATATATAATATTATCATTATTCCAATAATAGTAAATAATTGGATTTAAACAATAGGCAGTAAAATAGAGTTGAACCAACAGTCTGTTTCTGGGTTTCTAAGCTACTAGAAATCTCATTTGGCAGCAGTCAGAGGGGGACAAATGCATTTTTAAAATTTAGAGCACTTAAAAATGATAAAAGATTAAACCTGCAAAGAAACCATGGATTAAAGTGATGGATAGAAACATCCTTACTGGCTTGGAAAACAATCTTTTTCTTTTGGACACTTAAACTAGTATATTCACTTTAAAAAAAAAAAAAAAGTCCAATTAAATTAAGCTAAAAATATGTTGGTTTCCAAGCAGTTTAAATGGCATGGTATTTTCTGTGCTCTCCAGAATGTCTCCTTTGAATGAGACTGGCTGCCGCTTCCGCATTCCCACATGTTTGGGTTGCCTGTGTGACAGTCACAGTAAGCAAGAGTCCTATGCCTGAGAGGAGACCCTGTGTGTTGAAAAGCTTGTGGAAAATGGGGCAAGAGTGTCAAGGAACAGAAAAATGAAGAATTCCCTGGGGTTTGTAGCTGAGGTGCTGGTGCAGAGTGGGGCTAAGAGTTTGGCTCTGTGTGTGGTGGTGTTCAAGCAGGCAAGCTGCTCCTGCAAGGGGAAAAAGCAGCTTGCAGATACAGCATCTTGGGCTCATCAGCGAAGAGACCTGTATCAACACAGTTAAATCACTCATGTATCTGATTTCAGATTAGAATGGTTGTATGACAAAAATCACTAGTCGCAGTAAACAGGCATCTGCAGTTCTTTGTCACCATAGGCTAATGGGCTATTTTCCCTGCAGAATTAACCATGCTACCAACTGGAAGTGGTATGACAAACCAACAGTATCAACCAAGGAGAAGTTGCAGGACAGGTGAGCTGCCCCCTTCTTCTATTGCTCTGAGTAGCTTTCCAGTTTGCCCATGTGCTGGGGCCCAAAGAATGATTTCTCATGGCAAATGAATAGATTTGCCAGAGTAGCTGCTTTTGTGCTGAGAGCACTTGGCAAAGGCGGTATGATAGCAAAATAATAATAAAATTAAAAATAATATTCTTACAGGGAGGAAGGGAAAACTTGTATTAATTAAAAGTATAAAGGGCAAAGGGGAAATAACAGTTGCTTAAACTGGAATGGGTGAAAGTCACCTGGAAATAGAAAAACATCTATCATTGCAAGTGAGATCAGGTGATCAGAAGAACCCTTGGCATAGGATCTGCTAGAAACTTTTTGAAATGGCTCAGAAGCTAGCTAAAGAAACTGAGGCTGCTAAAAAAAAAATACTGGAAATTCAGGAAACCCTAAGGCAATTCATCCTTCATTTAGAGTTTCAAAAAACTTTTTTATTTTTTTATAAGTTTAAATAGGAGGGAGAAAAACAGCTGCACAATGCTTCAGGGATTGTATGTTAGTCATTAAGAGAACATTCAGTGACCTTACCTAATTAAGAGCAGAGATATATTATGCAAAAATGTTATGACACACAAAAAATAATTGTAGCTAATAGACAGGTGTGATTAACTGTTAGATTTCAAGTAGGTAAGTGGAATATTACTGATTAAAACCAAAATATCTGAGCAGTTTTCTTAGTGAAGAATTAGAGCTGCTTTGTACTATTTCTTTGGTTTAAAGTAGGCAAATTGAGATATTTGAAAACTTTTTCTTTCTTACACAGAAACAGTTCAGGTGATGGGGGCTAATGTCCTGTATGGCCAAGGGGCACACCTGGTGAGAAGAGCTGTGGTTTAGCCTGGTTTTACAATTGCACCATCGGGCTCTTACTGAACCCATTCGCTAATTTTCACCAGCTTTAATAAAGGAAAAGATGTCTCAGAAATATTAGTCTCCTAGGTACCTAGTGAAACGTGACAGTAAGGGAGAGGAAAAGGCCTCATAAAGGGAGGAAAAAGATATTATGAGTTCAATAATTAATATCTGTTCCATTTTCAGCCTGCCATCCAACCATCACAAGTGCAGCCGATAGCTTGGGGATGTAGGAGATCTGGGGAATTATGGAGGGATTAGGAGACATGGAGGGAAGGAAAGAGGCATTCAGGAGAAGCAGACACTGTGGACAAGTTACAAATGTTAGGATAAATGTGGGAGCAGTACATACGAATATATGGCACAAACGCATAAGAAAACAGGAATCATTAATGCTGGGACATGTAGAACAACTTGTTTCTCCAACTCATTCCTAGTTTTAGCGGCTAATTTCTTTATTACAAGGAGGTCTTTTGCACTGTGATGATCTGCAATTTATATTATGTTGGTTAGCTCTGACTGGAGGATTGTAAGACACATGGTATTATTCCGGTTTCAAATTAGATGAAAATAACTCTTTGACTGTCTGTGAGCTAGTCCCAGAATGAGCTTCCTGTGGTGCCTGTTTAAATGCATCCCAACTGAGTTTTCTCCAGTGTTTGCTTAAAGCGATTAGCAAGCGGATCTTCAGAATTAATATATTTGCTGGCATAACTAAGAAAAATGAATCAACATGCAGCTAGAATGAGATGTCCCTTTTATTTTGGTGACTGTTTGGTGCATACATATCTTTTTTCAAATATTGCATATATAATGTAGTTATTGTACTGTTTAACTTCATCATTTAGCAGTTTGTACAGTATAGTCATGTTTCAGAAAATGAGTAACTCGGATCACAAAGAATATATGTAATTTTTTCCCCTCCTCTTTTCAGCTTCCTCCAGTTGATTGAAAAGCTCTTGCATATGAATCTCCCTTGTTCTTCCTCATTGCAGCAGACATCAGACAAGGCAGGTCATTGTCTGCCTTTCTTTCCTGGTGTGTCCAGAATTTCCTTTCTCTTCCCCCTTTTGAAAACCTCTTTTCTAGTCCAACCCTCTTTCCAGAGGTCATGTAACTGCATTTTTAATATCTAATTGTTTCCTTCAGAAAGTTGTCCACAATTATTTGTCTTGATTTTGCATTTATTTAGGCCGCTACATTGGAGGACAGGCTAGACAGGACGGAAAGGTCGGAGTTGAGCAAAAGTCTTGTTGCAGGTAGATTTGCCCATTTCAAATAAGTTCCAGTACATGTCAGTGTATTTTAGAAGGCCTATCCCCTTATTAAACCCTTCTGCTATTTTTTTTCTTACCTGTACTTTTCAAATTGCCTAAATCTGTTATGCTGAATTCAAATGGTGATGCAGCGGTTACTGGAATTTTTTTTTTTTTTTTGATTGGGGTTAAAATATATAGAAGTACTACCAAAAATGAAAAGAAAGAAAATACCTTGCACCATCCTACCCACATAATATTAAATTTTGCAAATCTTAGTGACGAGTGAGGTTACTTATTGTTGTGTGCAACTGTGGGATGAGGAGAACTGTCATATCAGTGCCTAATGTACTGAATAATGGGCCTTCTACATAAAGTGCATTTGCTTTGTTCCTATAGTGACAGATGCAAGGAATTAATTTCTCTTAGCAAGAAATGTTCATTGAAGATAAGGCCTGAAATAAACAGTGACACAAAACTGTGAAACGCCCTGAAACTGTTTCTTGGTGACAAATTACTCCTGAGGTATATAGACCCTTCCACAGAAGTGACACCTATTGAATTTATTGGACAGATGATATAGAGAGGACTGAATCATTTTTTGTCCTGCTTGTAGAGCTGACATTTACCAGCTTCTCCTAATGAAATGGATATAGGCTGCTCAAAACAAAAGTCAGATGATAATGAAATCTCTTGGACTAATGGCCATGGATCATAGAGCTACCAACAGTATGTGTGCAGTAGCATTTGTCTGTGTGGAGGTGGACAGATCCCGAGTTTTGAGGCTTAGGTCATTCATCTTTTTATGGGAAATTGTGCAAGAGTTGTAGTCAGAGCTGTGCACCCTCACTGAATAAAAGGAAGCATGCAAATGATTTGTGCATTGCACAAGCTAAGACCGAATGCCCTGACCAGGTTGCAGTGAAGAAGGAAGCTACAGGAGATGCAAATCATGCAGCAAAGCCAGTAGAAAACCTGATTTTTTTTTTTTCTTTCACCAAGTGAAGGAGCCAATGCTGTCAATGAAGTGCAAACATTTTCAAGTCAGTTTATTGTAGAGGAATACACGCTGCAATCACTTTCTTCTGTGGGTGTTTCTTTGTAGGCTTCTGTTAAAGCACTACCTTTGGTTACAAGTCAGCCTGAATGTGGTCTAACCTTAAATTCTGTTTCTTCTCTACACTCAGTCAGAAAAGATTTTGCACAGCACTTCTTGTCAGCACTTAACCAAGAGGATAGTATGATAAGCCTCAGTTTACAGAGAGGGAAACTGAGACACAGCAAAGTGATTGAATTAGTCTTCCCCACCAAATCTGACAGAACCAACAAAACCCAAATCTGTTCATCATGACCCTGTATTGCTTTCTCCAGTCCAATTTATAGAGCTGCAGCTCATTTCAGTCATTTCATCGTGTTATTTCAGGATGTGAGCCCAGGCTGCTGTGGCATCAGGAGCAAAGGCCACATCTACAGTATCCCCAGGTCACCGTTGCTCGAGAACTGAAGAGTGTGGCAGGCCATGTGGCTTAGTGAACTGAGGCCTTTGCACACTGAGTTGTCATTCATTTAATCCTGTACTTAAAATGCAAGCAAGCAAACTCCTAATTAAAAGGCTTCTTTATAATTTGCAAAAGAAGAAGTATAAGAAATTACCTGTTGCACCTGCATCCGAATTACTATCATGATCTTTTAGAAGGTAAATAGAGCAGTAATCCTCCCTCAAGGTATTCTGAAGGAGAGGAGAATAAAGTATCCTTCAGCAGCTTAGGATCAAAGCACTAATGAGACAAACAACTTCTGGTGAGGGCAGATTTGTGAAGGTATCTCTGCTTTATTCTCAACAACTGTGTGGGGTTTTTTGTTCTTTTTTTGTTTGTTTTTTTTCCCTCACTCCACATTTCCCCCCCCCCCCCGGCCCCGTAAGTGGTATCAGACTGACAGGCAGGCACATATGCTATACAGAAAAAACAGCAACAACCTCCCCCTTCCACAACTGGGTGTACGCTATAGATGATCATGGCATGACATGGCTTATGGTAGTTGCTTCACAAGGATTAAATTGACCCTTGCTCAAAATGCCGTATAAACCCAGTGCACTGCTTTGATTCTGGTTTTCTCTTCCTTTTGCTGGACTTGAATATATGGGTGAATATTTGTCCCTAGGGTAGGCGTGGAAGGAGATGCAGTGAATAAAACATTATAAAGAACTATTAAACAGCACTTTCTTTCTGTTTACCTAACCTAGGGCTATCTCTACAAATAAATAATTGTCTGACTTTGGCTCAGTTTGCTAGTGTTGGAAGGTTTATCACGCTTGCAGACCTCTTCTTCATGAGTTCCCCACAAGTGCATAGATGGAGCAAATATATCTGGGTAGCAGGTCCCAGAGGCTTTGAGTCTGTCTGGCCTGAGGTATGTGAAGACAACCCACAGCTGTCCTGTTTCCACAGTGAAGTGTTAAAAGAAGCTCTCTATCATATTAATCAAGGAAAAGAAAAACAGTACTCTGGTCCTTGTTTCTTTCTGATCCTGTCTGTAATCTCTGCCCTAGCATCAGGGATAAGCTGGAATCTGAGTCTCATTGCCAGTTGTCCCCTCTAGCCTCTTTCTTTCCCTTTGCCTACTCTAAAATATCACCTGTATCAAAGAGTGGCAGAAACCTCTCCACTTGGCATAACAGCTCTCTGAAGCACAGATACCTCTGCCTTGGAGGGACTGTGGGGCACCTGTGAATCCAGCCGACATGATCGGTACCACTACACATGAGCAAGATTTTTTTGCACATTTAATGCAATGCAAAAAATAAAATTTCAACCCAGCAATGACAAGCCCCCAAGTGCTTCAGACCTTAGAAAAGATTGTTTTGATGTTATGGCGTATGTGTAATTTTAGTATTATTTTTTTTCTCCCTGGTGATTTAAATTAATTTGAATCAAATCATTAAGCCCCAGACTGGTACTGAACATAATGACTCATCCCTAAATTAATATTGTCTACCCTGAAGTACTCCTGTCTAAATCACTGGAAGATTCACGCTCTTCACAAAGTCAGCTACATTCAAATGAGTTCTGCAGCAGTTCATTAGGTATGATGTAATTTATGTGCCTGGGTCAGCAAATGTTTCCCTGCTCTGGCTTAAAATGGACAAAGTATGGGTAACGAAACATGTAGTTTGTACACTTTTGACATTTGCTTGTGTGGAGGAAAAAAAGAAAAGTTAATAGGGCTTGAACTGGGGCAAAAGGCAGCATGCACTACTGCGGGAATTTCCAGCTTCAACTTCATTTTTTTGTAGTACAGTGTGGTGTTATATAATAAACCTGCCTGCCTGTCAGCAAACTCTGTCTTATAAATGATGGGCCTGACACCAGCACTTGAAAGGGGCTGTATTAAAGGGATCTGTTAGCATGAAGAATAAATGCACATAATTAGACTGAGTTCAGTGGTCTGGGTTAAACCTTTATATAACTGAAGTCAGTCATTTTAGACTCTTGCTGTTCGTTGAGTCTCTCACATCACTGTATTGCTGTGCCGTGGGGCTCTGTTTCAATCACTGCTATACAAGAGGAGACACCTGCAATAGCATGGCAAGAGCAACCCACAAATGATTTTCTGCACCTATGTAGCCCACATGCTAAATGGCCTCTAAGCTATGCATGACCCCAGGAGGTCTTAAAAGGTGTAGCCCCCTGAAACAAATGAAGAATTATGAACTTAATCAGCTGAGCATCAAGCCTTGCTGGTTTTAACTGTTTTTTGCTGATCATCAACTTTGGACTTCGGCTATTTTTATGTATTTCCAAGCCCACTATTAAATGAGCTTCTTTCTGTACACCTGTGTTGACAGGGTATGGCATTTCAGACTTAAGACTTAAGTAATCTTGGCCTCCTTAGGGGAAGAAGCTGTCAGTTGTTCCATGTAATGAATGGTAGGTTTATGGTATGAGGCACTGCCTGTAGTATTAAGTAGCAAAGCGTGGCTGTCCTAGATTGTAAAATGCTGGCTTCTGGTCATGATAGCTATAATAATGAATAACTGAATGATATAACTTGACAAGTGCTCCATTTCATAAAATAAAACACTTTTTTTGCTTAATTTTCTGTTTTTGTGAGCAGCTAGAACTTCCTATCCAGAATGCACACAAATAAGAGAGAAGAAATGGTGACAGAAAAAGAAATAATACAAATTATTTCTTCTTCTCTCCTTTGCTGGGATAAGAGAATTAATTGAATCCTTTAGCACAGGCCTCTTATGAAGCAATCCAGTGGTGAATTTATATGACCAGTCTTGCTTGCATCAGTTACTTTTGTAACCTGAATATGCTGAATTCAGCAGCACGATAGCGGTGGCTATCTAGCTATGTTTCTGTAACTTCTGGGTTGCTGGCGGTTGCTCAGTCCCCAGTGCTTATGGGGGTGGGCTATCGACTTCCTTTACTTCCTCCTTGTCTCTGGACTGAAACACTGTATGGGAGGGGTCTTGTGTTTTTTTTCCCCAGATCAGAGGTATTACAGAACTCAAAATGCTCAGATAAAATTTAAAGGAACATTTTAGAACGTTCAATAAAGGGTTGCTTTGGGGATGAGGCCTAGAAAATGAGTAATGACTTTTATTTTCATTCATTCTTTTGAACGAGTTTAAAAACATAGGGTTTCTAAACTATATGTGGATGTACAAATTGTTGGGCATACTGGAATAAACTCACCGATCAAAGTTTTTAAACAAAGCAATAAACAAACCCATTAGTGAAATATTTTACTTTGATTCTATAAAAGCTGTTGTTCAATCATGTAATTTTCTCCTTTGGCAGATTTTCAAAGTTTTCAAAATATAGATTGTTCTGTAATTTTAGTCCCCGCAGCTGTGGCATAGAGTTAATTTCCTTACCAGTGAAGCCAATCTGCATAATCGAGATCTGAAACAATGGTCTTTGCTGCTTTTCCCGCTGAATGTCTGCTTAAAGTAATTTATGTCCTATCATAAACAACTTGCAGGAATGTAGGGCATACTGCCCAATAGAGAAGTTGCACATGAAAAAATAACATACCCAATGATTTAATGCTCCTGCAAATTCAGTGTATGTGTAAGTGTATGCATTAGTAGTGTCACTGGATAAATAGTCTCTGGCTTTTGCATTTCCCATTGAACTGTTTTTCACACGTAGGCTTCTCTCCTGCTTGAAGCCCCAGAAACCCTTCAGTTTCCACAGATAGTTCAAGGAAGATTCCCACTTTCCCAGAGGTGAGGAAAGAATTACGTTTATTCAGACGCCCAGGTTAAGTCTCTCTTAGAATATGTCAAAAAATGACAGGCTAGAGAGCTGACAGGTGCGTGCTGCAGCGAGGCTCTGAGAGGTCTCAAACATCTCAGCTGTTGAAAGCAAAGTAGTGACTGGGCAATGAAAAAACAATGGTAATAAATGAACTTTGATAATAAATATTCCTGCATAAATGAGTTCCATGCAACATCAGTGGGGACTAGTGAGATGTAAAAAGATTAAATAGTAAAAGTGAGTTTCTGGAATACTGATGATTGCTAGGGAGTCTCTTCTGGAACAGAGATCCAGGATTCAAATCCCTTCCCTGTTCAATGGGATTTTGCTGCTGATTTCAAGATTTCACACCAAGACGATGTGCTGCGAGCACCTAATCACTTCCATCTGAATAGCTCACCATCAGTTCAGTATAGTTACCTTCTCTGTGGAAAGAGGGAAGATACTCTGCAGACAGGCTCTCTGTCCACCTTTTTCCCCATGGTTGAAGATGAGATCTGACTGAGAGGCATTGAACTGAACACCTCTCATGTCTTAAAAGCCATGGGCCCATGCTTTCTCTCATTCATATATCTGCCCGGTGTCACAGCATCTACAAGGATGACTAGAATTACTCAACCTAGAGTATTCTCAGCCACTACCTTGAAAAGGCCCACACACACATCCCTATGGTTTTTTTTTTTTTTTTTCTTTAAATACTGGAGGTTTTTAACAGAAAAGATATTTGAGTTTCTGCTTCGGGTTGAGATTTGCCCAGCATCACTTAGGGCAGAGCATGTTTGCTGTAACCTGTGTAGGGAAGCGTTGAGAGCCAGGGGGCCAGGAGCCCACAGGGACAGCGGGGCCCGAAGGCAGTGGCGAGGGGGCAGCAGTACCAAGCAAGGCAAGGGAGTGGGTCTGGCAAGAGTGTCCAGGTTTGGTCCCTGTCACCAGGCAAGTCCTTCAATGAGGCAGGTCCGAGGTCCAGCTGGGAAGTCTTGACCTCAAGCGGGGACACCCCCACCGAGGCTTCCCAAGGCCATCATCTCAGTGAGCTCACCTTAAGCACTGGCAGCTAAGCTCTTAGGCATGTGCTCTGAGCTCTGGAAACCAGACTTGAGTGCTTCTGGGGCTCTTCTTCCTTTAAAATCAATGATGAATGACTTAGTCTTGCCTTTTATGGCTGTCTACACTCTGGGACAACTCAGTCTGTCAGAACCTGGTAGATTCTAGTTTTTAAGATAGCCACATATAGAGAGATTCAGCACAGTTCTCATTTAGCCTTGCTTTAAAAGACCTGTATCATTTGTATGACCCATGGGCCCTTTGCTGAGTACCCCTATTAAGAATTCTGGTTTAGACTATACATATATATACATGTATTAAAATATATGAAAGCCTTGACAGAGGTGAGCAGTAGGTGTTATAGATGGCTGTAGCACATCAAATAAGTAGCATAAGAAGTTGCCATGAGCCATGTGACTAATCTGCATTTGGATTCTACAAAAGCTGCAGCAGTTGAACCACCATTTCCAAAGCCATGGTTAAACTACATTTACTTCCCACCACGCTTGGCAAGCCAAATCTCCCAAACAGAAGAGGACCAAAGAGTAGGTTCATATGAGGAAAGTTATTGTTTTTTTCAGGGAAAAAAATATGAATTGAAAAATATGACTCTGTTTATGAAATACAAACCAGAGGTAGCTTGCTCCCTGGTTACCTGAGCAGAGGGTGCTTGAAGTGAAAACTAAATGTAAGCTTCACGCTGCAAATACATTTCTTTCAGAGCCCAGTGCCTATGCTTCTCACATGCCATCAGCTCCCACTTTGGAAAGCAGAAGCTATGAGAGGTTCAGCAAGTACTGAGCCTAACACTGAAATGTCTGTTCATAAGCCTAAGCACTTTACAGAATTGTTTTAGCTTTCCCACTCTCTAGATGGAGAAACTGAGGCCCAAAGGGGATGCCTTATCTGAGGTCACCCAGGGAGTCTGTGACAGGGCCAAGATTAGAATTCAGCTTCTTCCTTATCATTATGTTTTATTCCCTGGATTATCATTTTTATTCCCCCCCCCCCCCAAAATTGGCTCAGAATGTCCCTGACACTCTGGCCTAGTTTCTTCCTTGTTGTTGTTGAAAACTTTAACCATCTCCAGTTGAACCTATTGTAACCAATAAACAGTTATACTTGTTTTTTCCATTCATGTGCATTGAGATACGTCTGCTTAATTTCAGAAATGACTACTGTTAGCTTTTTTAATAGACATTAAGTCATGGCATCTGTTTTAGGCTTTCAATGATATATATTTTTCTTAGTCTAAATTCATTGCAAAGTATTATATTTGTTCATATAAAAATTTAGCATTTTGCCTGATAAAGATATGCTGCTCCCTTTTCAAGTTATTTTGAGATATTATTTTAATTACCTGAAATAATTGAAATGTTTTCTACACAGAAATACCATTTCATTGTTTCATTTCTGTACAGGATTTTCATTTCTATCATAACTAACATGCAAAAGCAATTAGATAAAACAGTAGTAGTTACAGAAGCTGAGAAGTTGAAGCTGTCCCTTCTTTCCAACCTAATGTGATTGCAGCACTAAATACTCGTTAACTTCAGATTCCTGATAAATTTAAATATTGCGTGTCATTATTTTCTTCATGTCTCCTGCTGCTCTCTGCTGTCCCGCTTCTTGAGACAGCAACAGAAATCTGATAGTGCCACCATCTTCAGGGACGTAATGTGTTTCTCTTGGTGAGACACCCTAGCTGTTATTGTGAACAAACAAGCAAACAAATACAACTAAAGGGCTTGGGAATGATTTTGCAGCTCAGGAAGATGTTCTTTATCCTGCTCACACTATTTATTCAAGGCCGTAACTCTGAGCAGTCATTCAGGGTTCTCGTTCTCTTATCATCAGTTTGTGATTATATTGACTGTATCTATCACATTCACAGGCAACACTACAGAGTTTGGCATCTCCTGAAAGGCTAGGAAACCCTTTTTGAGGGTTTACTTCTGATGGAATGTTGATGTCTGAATACGATTCTGGTAAAAGAAAGCAAAGCTTATTTTGTCATATGAGCAAGGAGGGGACTGCTGTCCACCTTCTTTCACTGAAAAAAAAAAATACAGTTTAAGGAGTTCATGTCAGTGTTCCTGGGGCTCTGCCTGCTGAGCCGGCACTCCAACACAGCGATAGGAGTTATCTAACAGTATCTTTAACCTCATCTAAGAAACCTATGTTATCCAGGGCTTCACTGAATGGATATCTACTGCCTGATCTTTGTATGTGGTTTCTTAGTATTGAGTATATATGAGAAAAGGCTAGTGATATATAAATATATATTACATTAATACTTAAGAGGGAATTTCTGGAGCCTGAATGTGTGCAGGAAAGACTACATGGGGTCAGAAAGCAAGGTGAACCCTTGCTGATGTCACGGAGCAGTGTTGGCATGTAGGGAAAAGGGGAGAACAGCAGTAGCACCCATCAGATCAATCGGGAAAGCTGAGTTTAGTTCTGATTCCTAAATTGATGCTCGTTACTTCGAAAAGCTAAACCTATTCACCACTTTATAGGGCATTGCTGATTTAAAAGAAAAATAAGGCAAAGTTTTAAAACCTGGTGTAAGGGTGAGGTGGGGGCACTGCCTGGACTCCCAGCAGGGATGGATACACAAACACAAGGCATACGATGGTCGATATGGAGCATTTATTACCTCTGCGTCTGAACGGGGGTTCCCCGGTGTTTTCCCGATCGAGGCAATAATGCAGCGGGGGATCCCTGGCACCGCTGAGCATCAGTCCAGGGTTAGGAACACCGGGGGAGGCACTAGATGAAGTTTTTATGTACCATACACATGAGCAGTAAGCATGTTGAGCTCATTGCTATTCTCGATTCAAAGCCCAGGTGCAGCGCCACCCTGGCACAGGCTCAACTACATGACTATGGGTCAACATGCCCTGTTGATGCTCCTTTTCCCACAGAACAGTCTGGCTAGCCTCCATCGTCTATCTCCTCGACATTCTTCTGTGCTTTCCCATACACCTGGCTAGCTAAAGCCAGCCCTAGCACTGTTTCTCAGTGCCTATGAGCACCCTGCTTTTTGGAAGCAGTATGCTCCAGATGTCCCTGGTGATTTTGTACATCCAGGAAGGAGAGCAAACCAGGGCTGGACATCTGCCATGTCAGTCTTGGAGCAGGGTTTGTCTTCAAAGTGTAACGTCAAAGACTACAGAAAAACCTTGGCTGCAGAGATGTGTAACAAAAACCTGTTAAATGAGGATTGCAAGGTAGAACATGGTGTCACATTCAGAGTTCTCTAAACATGCAGCCCCAGCTTGCTGGTCCCCAGCTCAGGAGCTTGTTCCCAGTGGAACAGCCTGCTCTAGAGCTCCTCAAGTCACAGTCCTCCTGGCCCTGGCCATGCTGGCCACCCACGACACCGAGAGGTGGAAGCCAAGAAGGGGCCCCAAAAGACCATGGGGCCTGCTTTCACTCCTTTATCACCCCATGTCCCTGGTCAGAAGGCTGCTGGACTCCCTGGACACTGGCGGGGGCACACCAGGGTGCTTCTCTCATCATCACCCACACAGGCCTCTCAATCCAGTTTTTAACCCTTGACTCTTTCCTTTCTTCATTAGTTCTCCGTATTTGCTTTCCTCTAGACTTCTCCTAACGCAGGAGGACCTAGGGCTTGGCTAGGGTGGAGCTAGGCCCTTGAAAGGAGATGGCAGAGAGTCTATTCAGTGTCAGTGCAAGGTCTTGGTATGACTTTGGTCTCATTTAAGTCACACCTGAATCACAAATGTGCTTGCCACCTGAGGATGAATTTTCCCTCTCTTCTCCTTTCCCAGCCCCTACCTGTGACAGGGTGTGTTCAACTCCAGGATTTTACATTCTCCGTAACTTTCTCCCCAGCCTCACTTGATCTGCTCTGCACATCACAGAGAACCTCAGACCATTGCTATGCCAGTGTGGCTTCATGTCATGCTGTTTCTCTCATCTCTGCTGCCTGTCTGCCTGCCTGTGAAGGAATATTAACTACTCTCCACAGCCTCAGTGTGCAGCAGGACCAGCAAAGCCACTGGTTGAGTTTGTTTTCAACTCTAGGGGCTGAAGCGATTGACAGATGTTTGGAGGATTTCTTGTCTCTGGACCAGCGCTTCATCTGTTCTGAGTTATTCAAAACACAAACAGTGGGTTGGCAGGAGTGAAATATGCTCAGAGCTGGGACATCAAAACAGAAATATATTTTTAAAAAGACAAGTGTCAAAAAAAAAAAAAAAGATGCTCATGCAATTTATAGCAAGATGTATTTAAATAGTTGAGATTCTTCTCCCTTTAACCCCTTGGACTCCCACCTGAAATGAATTTCTACTGTATCTATACCGCTTTTTTTGCTTTAATATATCAAACTCATTTTGGTTTCTGGGTCCCTAATCTGCTGAGGGATGGATTGGTCACATTTCCAAGGTGTTTGGAGTACTAGCTAACAACATAATCTGGGATCAGCCTGTCAAGCGCATGTTGTAAAACTGTAGTGTGATCCTGCAAATGCAGTGAGTAATAGGGTTTTACTGTTGAACAGAGTGGTAGAAGGGTATTTTTTGAAAAAAATTATTCAAAAAAGCCAGAGAAGTAGGGGAGAGGTAGGGGGGAGAGGAATGAAATGAGTTAAAAGCTTTGGTTTAGAGATGAAGAGGTGCAGTTCTGCATATTTCAAAACATGTATCAGTATTAAAAGAAGAGTTTCAGGGTCCTATGGCAGATACTGCTTGTCTGCTGCCTCATTTGGCTACTCGTGCATAGTAAGGCAGGAGTGGTAGCTGATACCAAAATGAATCAGCACCAGAGCCCTCTGAATGGGCATTTTCCTTTGACTGAGTTAATGCCAATGGGCTAAGTGTTAATAACTCTGGTTGCAGGTAGAAGAGTAAATATTCCTATCCGAGATCTTCCGAAGATAATCCCAAACAAATTCAAGAGAAAAATGTAAGAAGTGAGTGTTAAAATAAGCAGTAGAAACAAATTCCAAAAACAGAGGATAAAAATGAAATGATTTCAATTATATTTATTCTTTCTCTTCTTTTTTAACTGTAATGATTATTAAAAAGGACAATCCCAGAACACTGAAAATTGTCATGTCCCTGCCAAATGTTATCTGGCCAGCATAAGAGAGCTGTCTCTATTAGGATAAGGTTAGCTTAGGATAAGGATATAATCCCACCATTGCTCTGCACTAATAAATCATCGGAGTGCTGCTTTGTTGCCTTTCACCAGTTGCAGAAATACTTCTTTCCACCTGCTATTGATGCTGTACATGTATTTCACATGTGGGTGCCATCTACGTAATTTTCTATTCTGGTTATAATCCCTGTCATCAGGAGAAAGTCATGCAGTGATATTACCTGATCTCTTGATAATCTTTGACCTACAAATTAATCCATTGCTGCGTATTCTTTTCAGAATATTTTCTGTGACAAAGGATTCCTGCGGTGTTGTCACTGCTCATTGTCATGACAATGCACTTGGTAGGAACATGTTTGCTGCTTCTTCTTTCTTTTTCTTTTAGATGCTTTCTGTTCTCATGGCAAATATTACTGATGCTCTGGCATCTTCTGTTTTTGTTGTGATCTGATGTGAAACTGAAGGCTCCAAATGTACGTGCCTGGTGGATTTATGAATTATAGTTTTGAGTTTGTGGCACTTTTATTACCTCCACAGTAGCCTGGAGTGTGACTGAGTGCCCCTTCCACTTTCTTTCCAACAGATGGTTGGGGGTGCACTCGGAGCCCAAGTTAAAAGCAATGGTATCACTCTCTTTTTTACATTAGTGTAACTCAGCTGACTTCAGTCCAAATGAACTTGACTGATACTGATGTCAGTGAATAACTGAGCAAAATCTGCCTGCATTCAGGGGATGTTTTACTGATTTCGTCTACGTTCTCATTTTTTATTTTAATAACAGATTTTATAGCAGGTCTTATTTTAAACAGATTTTATAAATATTTACTGTCCATAAAGAAAGTACCCAGCCAGGGAAGATGATGACGCTTTTTCTGAACAAAGCAGTTCTCATTCCTGATCCTATTTACCCATGGTAGATTCATAATGAATGTCAGTTGTGATCTGTTTGTCTGTGTTTGGGGGTGGACAATACTTAAACATTCATACCTGAATTATTAAAACACTTAGCAAAATATTGTAGCCAAGGGCATAGCTACGCCTACCAAGACAGAGTAAGAATCAGTGAGTGGGTAGGGAAAAGGAAAGGACAGAAAAAGACAAAAAAGCAAACCTGGGCAATCTGTGTTCCACATAACTGGATCCAAACAATAGTATGTTCTCATTCTTGCTAACCCCCAGGTTTAAGATATAATTGCTTTCTCTCATTGGATGTATTTTGGCCTGGTGCACTGTAAACCTGATGGAGAGATGGGTTGTAACTTTTGGCCTTCTAACCAATCTGATGGGTGATCCTAGAAGATTCCTGCTGCCTCTGGCCATTCATGTGTATTCTGCTGTACACCTTCTGAGGCAGACTCAGGAGACTGAAGCCTTGGTCTGAGTCTGAGTATGAAATATGAACCCGTGATGATGGACAAGGACTTTTAACCTGGGAAGTTAAAAGATGTATTTACTGTGAGATGACATATCCTAGAGCCCAGCTACATATTCCCTGTTCTTCCATGGAGCTAGAAATTTGAGGTGCTTTAATTTCACTCTTAGTAGCCAGCAATATCAAGCTGAAATATCACTGTCCACCCCTAAGATAGCATTCTGATTTTTTGTTCCCTCTTCATTCATCTTTCTTTTAGAAAGACTCCATTTTAAATTGATTTTGTTATTAGTGCATCCGCTCAGAAGCGGTGCACCTGTTACATATATTGAGAACCTGACTCCTGACTTTGGTGGGAGCAGGTGACAATGTTTTAGATTAAGCTATCCTCACTGTAACTATCCTTCTTTCCTTTATCTCCCCACCCAGCCATAAATAACCAGGCAGCAGAAGGCAGGTAGTGTTATAAATTGTCAAGCTACACAATTGCCTCATGTTCTGCATTCTGTTCTCTTTCCCCATTGTCATCCATTTTGAACTAAAAGGCCATCCATTTGTGGTTCTGCCATGAGATGATGTCAAATAAATTGGTGTTGTAGTGTTTAAAAAGCATTAAAGAATACAAATATATACCAATATATTGATAATACTCAGCAACCCAAAAACCATGGGATATCGAATCTACTAGTGGGACAGTAGCATTTTATTACTGTCATTTAAAGACCAAGGAGAGTGAAATATAATATGGGGAAGAGTGATTATCGCTCTTAGAGTCTCATTTAAAAAGATGAGTGCTGGTTTTGCATGTCATAATGGCCCATGATCTATTAAACGTCTCTTTCCTACTGTAGTAGGTGTTCTTATAATAAAGAGCTCACTATTTACTTCTAAAACATCAAGTATATCAACCATCCCATCTTGATGATGGCTTTACTAAACTGTTGCTGGCAGGAATCATAATGAGTTCAGGCCTCTTGCTTTCCCAAAGGCTCAGCCAGTAGCACACAGCACAGCATCTGCGGGCAATGGAGGTGGCCAGCTGGGGAGCTGTCTTTGCCCAGCCCTGACTTGGTTTTGGGTTTACGTGCCCTCTCTGTATTTTGGTGTGGCATTTCAGACTGCTTTAGCCTATTCTGCTACCCTTTAGCTGGTGTTTTGCTGTATTTCCAGAGGTGCTGTAACAGGCGTAACTTATTTTGCATTACAGCTACTTTCCTCCACCCTGGTTTCACTATCAAGTAACATACATTGATTAGGTCTGAGTTGTGAAAATGTGTTTCCTCTTGTACCTAAGGCTCATTTCCTCTACCTGGGCTTGGAGGGGACTACTCCTGCCATGTGCATATGGAAAGGACAGTCCCAATGCCTCCCATCAGCCCTGAGCTTTATCTCTGTTGATTAAAAAGATACGCTTCTGTTCAGACATGGATTATGGACCTGAGTTTGTCAGCTCTACAATGCCAAACTCACATAAAAGCGCATTTAGTTTATATGAATAAGCATTGTTTACTCTTTATGTCTCTTCTCATATCATTTGCAACATCTTTCCTGCCTCCCTTTCTGTTTCATACTGATATTTTTTTCTACATTATTATCTTTGGTGCAGGGAGCCAAACGACAAAAAAGCATTCACAGAGCAGTTACCTAAATGACTGTATTTGCTAAAAATTTGCAAATGCACAAGGCCAAGGTGCACACTTTGTCTGCTTTCTACATGTGCTTAAAACAGAAAATGATGAGTACTGCAAACAGCTCAGACTACTTAAAGGAAAGAGACAGAACAAAATCTACCCTGGCAGAAAACATTCCACACTTTTATGGTCCAGAGTATGCCCGACATCTTTCATTCATGTCTCCATACATGTAAGAAGACAAAAAAAGGGGTCAGACCCCACTGTGAAATATCCACTGTCTGCATTAAAAAGTCACATTGCTTGATATAAGAAATGTGCAGTAAGCCAGCTTGTAGGGGAAGGGGACTTAAGCTGTTGGGTTTTTTTTTCTCTCATTAGCAGCTTCTAAAATGTCGAGGCATGCATTAGGAAATGAAAACTTCGTAATTGTGCTGCCAATTTCCTAGTAGATTTGCGTGGATGTGTGCCCTTTGTGGATAACCTTCAGGCATTAGAGAGGACCCCACAGACCGTACCCTGCTATCAGCTGTGGAGCTCAATTCCCCTCCCCTTGCCATTGAAATGTAGATGGAGGGAGGCAGTTTGCATTAAAAGTGATGACACAATATGGTCCGCTGTCTTGTTTTAACACACCAGGCTGACTTGCCAGATGGGGCTGTACTGCTGAGAGCAGACAATGCAACACTTGTTGTGTCTGATTTTTGCAGCTCCAGGGATGAAGACCAAATGTGGTATCACTAAAAGTAGACTGGCATTGGTCAACTCCCCTCCCTGTCCTTTTGCACTCTTCTGAAAAATCTTTAGAGCTGTGTTTTTGCCAGTGAACATTTATGCATCAATATTTGGTATGCAAATTGAGGATGTAAAAAAAAAAAAAAAAAAAAAGAGAGAGAGAAAAGAAAAGGAAAAAATCTGCTTCTAGGTACCTAAGCCAAGCTTTCAGGATATCTTTCATGCCACGCTTTTTGTGCAGTGCCAATCTCAAAAAATTATACAGAGCCACTGAGAAAGAAAGCTATAATGCTGCTGCTCTACAAACTAATAACATCTGAGAGAGAGCATGATCAGCTGGGCAGTGTGAGGTATGCAACCTTTCTTTCCTTAGGATTTCAGCAGTTAAATCACAGCTTTCAGAAGTGACTTTTATAGAAACAGTCACTAATAAAACCAACTTCAGCAGGATGAAGACAATAAGCTTTATTATATATGTGCTGCCAGCTTCCGGGAGAATAAAGAACTATTTAAATAAATGCTCTGATTCCATGTAAGGAATCACTGGCCATGAGATGTGAATAGCAGAATGACAGCAATAAAGTATTCCAGCCTGGAGACTGATCATGTGATGAATATGCATTTGTCCGGTCTAGTGTTAGTGTTACTAGTTAAGCTGACTAGTGACAGATACAGATAGGGGCAAGGGAAGTATTTGTTATCAGCTTTAACATATCAACCTATAAATAAACATCCTACAGAATGAGGACCACGAATTGGGGAAACTGATTTTTTTTAGAGAAACAAGGATGTCTTATTCTATTCAAAACTGGAGGCAGTCATGCTAATGAGTGGGAGATGATTGTAATAGATCAGAAACAGGGATTGAAGTCAGTAATAATCTTTGTTTCCTCTGTTTCTTGCTTGCAAGTAGGAAACTTTTTAAGAAGAGAATTCAGTGGAAAAATGTGAGTTGGCCCTGATAAGGATGCTAAGGGTGGATCTGGCAGCAGCATGGGATGAGCCTCGCACATAATTTGGGGGTGGGAGGGGAGCTGTGAGTGAAATATAATTATGGCTTGCCTGGCTGGTATTGCTGCCTTGAAGTTGCTCTCCCTCCTGTATTGTGAAGACATTTTCATGCAGCTGGAAATGCTTTTGCTAACCAACATGCAAATCTGAACACTAAGAATACAGAACCACTGGCATTTTTTAAGATAAGATGTAAAAGATCTTCATCTGGAAGATATTTGTACTTGCTAATAGGTTCTGACGCTGATGAATTTGTGGTTACCATCAGTTCACAAATGAGAGGTTAAAAATTGTGGACGATCCCTCTGAATACAAACCCTTAGTCTTTTTTAAGATTCCCGTAGGTTAAGACATGCAGCCCAGTGTGACTTGCCATCCAAAGATGGACTTGCTCATTTTATTGCAGATCTTCCTCTTCTGCTGGTTAAAAATGAGGGAAAAAAAATTTTTTTGGACGTGGTTATATTTCAGGAAAATATATCCTACCTATAAATAGAGAAGTTGCTGTACTCACCATAGTGTTGCATCAGTGAAGCATCCTTAATCAGTTCCTGACCCTCTGCTTCATTTGTGCCAGACAGCAGCCCGACACAGGCACTGGAGGTGAAAGTTGCCCTTCAAAGCTGGACCTCTGAACGCTTGGTTTTCACCCATACATTTCGCCAAAATATAGTGCTGCACAGGGGCCTACCTCTGTGGAGTAACTGAATTCCTGATGCCCTGCCAGTCCTCAGTGTCACCTCTCCCCTCGTGAATTAAGGAAACTCATTATGTAGTTGCTAAAAGAAGAATGAAGACAGGGACTGTTGAGGTACATGGGTGCCTGGCGAGCAGTCGAAGAGGCGTGGATTCCCATGTTACTGATTTCTACTCCATGCTCTTTTAACACAGCCACAGAAAAGTCATGAGGTTCCCCCATATTTAAAATGTAGCTTTTTTTTTTTGCTTGAAAATTAGAACTAAGTCCCAGATAGACCTAACAGATTTCCATGAGGCCCATGAGGTTTAGCACAGTCTTCCCTGCAGTTGACTCTTGCCTTCAAATGCCAACCCTGGCGCTGTGCGAGGTGTCCGAGGGATCAGGCAATCTCATTGGTTCTGGGAAAAGGGTATGGGAGAAGCTGGTTCCTTTTCTCCCACTGTGAGCATCTCTTCCTTTGGGGCTTTGGCTTTTTTGGCAGTTTGCATCGGTCAAGCATTAATGAGGCTGATGGCTGACGCCACGCTAGACCAGGCAGCGCAGGGAACCACTATGCCCCACATGCACTTCCTCATCCCTCTGCTAGGCTCTGTCATCTGTTCATAGCTCAAGTTGGCTCAGTTCAACAGGCTTCTTCCTACCCTGGCAGGACTGTTGCACTCACTAAATCCATATCTGAAGAGAGTAAACAGCAATCTGTAATAGCATTGCAGCATCTGCAGCAAGTTAACCTAAGTGGTCTTTCCCAAAGCCTCGACTGCACCAGGCTGCCTGCCCGCTTTCTAGGTGAACTGCTTTGCAAACGGGGTAGCGCTGGATGGGGACGCTCCTAGGACTGTGGTGGAGAGGCATAAATGAACACTTACCCCTGCTCGATGGGGCTTCTTCCTTCTCTCTCTTGCTTCAGCTAGACTCTTAGAGCATTCAAGGACGTTTTTAGGTACCTGTCTAATGCTGAGCTGCCAGCTGATTTTTTTTTTTTTTAATAATTTTTCTTTTCAGGAGGAATGTCTTCTGTTTGGGGTGACAACAAGCTGTGCTTGAGCACTGCTTCAAGTCTCTAAAAATAAAAGTTGGCTTTCTAAGTGCACAGCGCACTCTCTCTTTCTTTCTGTCTCCCCATCTCTCCCCCCTCTCTCCTTGCTTCTTTCTGCCGGGGAGACGTGGGGGGGCATTCTTGGCAACCACCGAAGATGGATCCTAAGTGGTGCACAAGTGCACACATAGCAATTTGGCACACAGCGGGGGCTGGGGGCGGGAGGCATTTTTGGATTTGTCAGCTCATCGGCACAGCTAGGTGCTTCTCAAACAGCAGAAGTTGCACAGGTCCCCGGTGGCTGAAACGCAATTGGCTAAGTCATATCTGTCTGGAAAAGCAAAGATGTGAGGCCATAGGATGATTTCTCCTCCCACGCTGCATAACAATTTACAAATAGGGTTGCAATCCAGTATTACCACCTCAAAGCCCATTCTCTTTCTTGTCTTGTGCTCCACACTTTAAGGCAGTTTTGATGCATCTGGTTTTTACCTGTGGATCTTCATTTCCCTGTGTTCATATACCAGCAATTGCATTAACTGCTGGGAACTTTTAGAGACCGTATTGTGCTCAGCACACACTCCTGCCTGGAAGAGTTATTGTCAAGCACAGAGATTCCCAAAAGGTGATGCCTGCACCACAGGAGTTACACAAGCCACTCCAAAGCAGCACCCAATTCAATGCTGAACCAGAAGCTGCCTTTGCCAATAACGCTGCAGCCACTGATGCTAGTACCTGTCCAAGGAATGTATGGAAATACAAGCAATGTATTGCATTCGTGGTCTAGGATCTGAATATACTTTGCATAGCATGATGAGATGCCTCACATTTTCCTAAAGGCCTAAATGCCTTTTCTGACTTAATTTTTTTTTTCTTTCTATTTTTGCATGGCTCAGCAATGCCTTTTCTCTTCAGGATTGCAAGCAAAAGCACTGAAGCTCTTTACCTCTGTGCTCTTTGGGAAGTGTGCTCATCTATGGATAAAACACACAGTGTAGTTATGAGACTGTTTGACTTCCTTCCCCTTACTCCATAAATTGCTTTAATTCATGCTTTAAGATATACCTCAGTAACAGACCCTTGTAACAGTGTGGTTAGGTTTTTCCCTTGACCTCCACTCTAGTAGATGTTGAATCCCAGCGAAAGGGCAGTGAGGATGCCGATAGATCCATGCTTTTGCTGATTCATGACTATTACCCCCAGCGCAGTATTGCACTCTCCGATACAGTGAGGGGCTGGTTCTCTGAGAATAGGTGCAGCATAAGCCTATGGAGCTATTTTAGAAACCATTAAGCCAATCTGTCATATAAGGGCTTGGCCTGGAATTAATTTTATGCTGACCTGATGATCAATCCAGCCTTCCCCAGAATGGTGCAGAGGGACTAATTATGGACTTCGGTATGAATGGAGTTAGGATGTTCCAGAAAGCTTGCTTCAAGACTTGAGCAGCTCAGATGAGCTATTGCTCAGCCTTATCTCCTAAAATATAGCTCTCCGCTTCACATGTAACACTCTGCACCCCAGGTAGCAAACTGCTTGTGTGGCTAGTTTTCAGATGAGCTGATATACTTAAAAAACAAAACAAGGCAAAAACTTGATGAGTGTTAGCAACCAGGGATGGAAATAGCTCCGTATGCATCAAAATATTCAGATTTTTCTTTCACCCAATTGATGGGTGGTTGAGTGAGAGTTCAAAAATAAACCTCTAACCTAGTTATTAAGGCACGCTGCCAAATTCTAGTCCTGTTGCTGAAATATGTGAATATTCCCTTGTACATACCCACTGGCTAGAAACTCAGGATTACTTTTGTCTTGGTCGTAAGAATTTATTGTATGTAGTCCACTAAAAGAAGAACAGTTTCAACAGGAGAGATTGGCAACACCTAGTTCAGAGTACTCTGTAGCTGTAGCTTGGTGGAGATGGCCTTTTGTTGGGATCAATTTCCTTTACATAAGGAAAGGAAGTGAAACAATTTTTTTTCATATACTGGGTCACAGATCTAAACCACTGGGAGTTTTGGCAGTAGAAAAAGAGAAGGGACACATAAGCTATGGTCTTGATTGGCATAATCTTCAATGTAAGCTGCTCTCCCACCTGCTTAGTACTTCTGGGACTAAGTACAACTGAATATACCCAGTTATAGATATATGGAAAGTGTTATAGTGAAAAACTGAGGCACCTCCACAATAAGGCAGAAGCTAAGTGTGGTTTCTGAGTGTCTAAGTCTTTCGTAGATCTGGTTATATCTATTTTTGTCCTCCCATAACCTTGGGTGTAGATTACAAAGTCGAAAACTACAGGGGATGGAAGGGCCCGACTGAAACATGCTTTGCTCTCATTATTGTAATACTGTTTTTTGTGATGGTGCGTAGCAAGCTAGGTTGACAACATCATGGGAGATCATACGCTGACTAGATAAGCTGTGACACCATAAAAGAAATCTGCATATAGGTAAGAACTCTCAATAGTAGGGCAAAATCTCATGGGAAATACATGCAGGCACATCTACAGGAGTAGGTCCAACACTAGTCTAATGCCACAGTCTGAGCAGCTTGTTTCATGTTGCAAGGAGTTGTGCAATATTGAGTGATGATACCAGCTGTGCTCAGGGTCTTGAATTACAGCTATATGGTGGCTGTAAGGGGACACACCATTTCTGCAGGAATGGCTGGCTTGCTGCTAGACTGAAGTGCAGAGGGCTGGAAACTGAGGTAGAAAAAAGAAATAAGAAGTTTCCAGAATCTCTGTTATTTATTATAACTCTCTTGAAGAATATGGCTTTGCATGTCAAATCCTTGCTCTGACAGGTTTACTTTCTAATGGCATGTGTTGGCACACTGCCCCATGTGTAAGTCCAAAACAGACACCTAAATCCCAGTATAGTTAGAGGCGAGATAATGTCTTATCTGCACTCAAGCTTTGCAGCTAGTTTCCGTCTTTCCTTGATCTAGAGTTATTGTGATGAGAAGTTTGGCTAAGGACACGCTAAAACACCTCCTGAAACAGATATGCATCCCATGCCTCCGCAACAAACATCCAAACTGATGCCTGATGCTTTCCTCTTTTAAGGAACGCTGTAATTTTCTTCCTCAGTAAGCTTAATGCCTTTGACAGAAACTGAATAGAGCAAAGAAAAATTAAAGATATTTGTTTATGTAGATGGCTGCCCATGGTTACTGAACAGATTGTGTCAAGTTAGGATAAATCAGGCTTCCCACACTCCAGTTCTATATGTGCTATAAAGGTGAGAAGAAGTGGATCTGAATCCACATTTCTCAAGGGAAATGTTCTTTTCTCTAGTCTCTTTTCTCTTTTCGCTAGATTATGTAGCCCTAATCAGCTGATATATCTTCTCTGAAAGGTTGTAAAATAGAGAAAGATTTTTGTAAACCTACCAATTTTGTTATTTGAAAGATTTAAACATTTTTATATTTGCTTTAAAGATTTAATCTAAACAGAGATGTAGTAATGAAATGGAAACATTTTTTACATTGTAGAAGGCTAGTCAGTGTATCAGTACAGGATATTTGGCTATTGCAATTCAGGCAGCACATCCTGATTTGGCCAGGTAAGCAGACAATGCAGCTAGTAGGGAAGGAGGGAGAGCCTGCCCAAATCTTGACCATACCTATATATTACTATCAATAGAGAGACAGCTGTGAAAATTACTCAAGTACCCTTTTCCCAGAAATCAATGAAGGTACTCAGCGGATACAGGGGGAATGCGGGGATTTGGCTGTGTCTCATCTTGTCTCTAATTTAGCTCTCTAGGAAGCCTCCCATGTTTTGCAGCAGTGGAAACATTCGGTTATATTTTTTCTTTCACAGACTGCAGTAGCTTTCTCCTTCAGAAGCCAAGGTGTTTCTACATTTACTTTTGGTGTTTGTCCCTTTAATTCTCCTACAGTTCCACAAATGCTTCTGATGTATTTCTTAATTTCAGTTTATAATCGCTTTTTTTCTTAAAAGGCACCATCTGGTCCCTGACAGAGTTTAAAATAACAATCCAGCCAGCACAAACCCCGAAGCAAGACTTTACACCTTTCACAACCTGATATGAGAGCTTCCCCACCGATATTTCTTGAAAAAAACACTGCCACTTTCAGGTCCCATTCTCTTCAAATAGATCTTGCATAAAGCAGGGCCTTGCAGTCCTTGCTTTATTCTCTCGTCTTAACCATAATCATTTCATGAAAACAAAATAGATGCATTAAAAGAGCTTACAGCTCAAACTGTGGAAGATCTGCTGTAAGCTGCTCAGAGTCAGAGAATTTGGAGTCGGAGCTCACGTTTGTATTTAAGCTGCCCTCCAGTGCTTATCGTTACTGCAGTACATTTATTTATTACTTCCCTTGGTGCTTGGAGACCCCTGAAATACCCAGGGAACAGAAGAGATCAAGTGCTGCAAAAATTCCTTTTAGAAAAAGATGACCCAATGCTGTGGGATTTTTATTGTTGTAAGCAGGACATTAACATGCTATGTTAGCATTGTAGGTTATGTGGGGCAGAAAGGTTTTCTTGATTTGGGTTTTTATGAGTCCCTTATAACATGAGGCTATTTTATCTTCTTGCTATATGCAACAGCACTGTATTTCGCTGTGTTTTCCTGGTAGCCACAAATCAAAGTATGCCGTTAAGTAATGAGATTGTGCGACTGTCGACCTTGGTGTGGTTGAGGCTCAGCCCAGCGTTTCTCTTCCCACCGTTGGAGGAGTTGGCATTATCAGTGCTCTCTCTTTTCCACATAGAGACAGTAAATATGAATACATCTTTCTCTATTTGTGGCAAGCAATTTTGGAAGGACCAAAACCACTGCCGGAGGGAAAATTTGGTTGATGTGATGAACCAGAAAAGACTGTGTGGGGCTCTGGGTCTTCTGTGCAGACATTGTCTGGCTGGTGGCACTGTCTGCGTTTCACTCTACTTTTGCTCTCCTTTTAACTAAAGGCCAAGCTGCACAGTTATTTTTCTATAAGCTGTTTTATGCATTGATTGTGCTCCTGTCCCCGCCGCCTTTCACTCGGCCCAGCCGTTGTGTTGGTTAATATTAGCCGGACAGCTGATGATCACCGCGTGTGCCTTACAACAGGTGCAGAGCGACGCGGCCCTTGGACGCTGGCCCGGCCCGATGTCGCCACTGGCGCAAGCCTTGCCGTTATATCAGGAAGGGCCTAGCAACTTCGCTGCCATGGCCCGTCCCCAGCAGCTTATCTCAGCTGTCCACGGGACGTGAAGAGGGGCAGCTCGCGTGGAGGAAGGCTCATCAGGAAAACAGGAGCGTGGTGGCTTCGAGCAAGCAGAAATCCGTGCGGCTTCTTAATGGGACTACCTCTGCCTTGTGGAAAGGGTAAGGAGAAGGTATTAACAGAGCTCAGTGTTAGCAGTTTTGTGGCGCTACTCTCAGAGGATGGAGCCACATTAAAAAAAAAAAATCAAATATCAGCAGTGCAGAAATTAGCAGACATGGGTTTGCATTTACTAGTATATTAGCCCTGGTTTCTTTACAGCACAGCAAAACATGAGCACTTTGTTTTTGCATTAATTTTAATCGGTGTTCTCTAATTTTAGAATGCTTCTGTGCAAAGTTACTTTAAATTCCAGTGGTGATTAGATGGTGATGACGTGTTTTAATAATAAACATGGGAGAGATATACAAAAAGAAATCAAACGTGCTGACTGCATTTGTAGGGAGGGGAGAAGTGCTGTTGCTCTCCTCTAAAAGTATCTGTCCGCTGAGGGATAATATCATAAAGTCCTCTACCCCCTTTCTTTCTTTTCTTTTCTTTTTTTTTTTTTTTTTTTTTTTTTTTTTTGAGGCCATAATAGCTTCTTTTGGTAAAAGCAACAAAATGTCTGGGTGGCGTTTACTTAGCATAAAGGCCGGGGAGAAAAAGAGGGAGCTGAAGGGCTTATGATGCTTCACAAGCTCATTTCTGGTTGTCTGTTCTCTTCACGGTAACGTCTCTTCTTTTGCTCTTCCCATGGCAGTGATGCAGTGTGCCTTCGGACGAATAACGTGCGCGTGTGTGTGCACGCGCCCGCACGCCGTGCGTATGTTCATGCTCACGTATCGAGTGCAGCAGGTTTATTTAAGGCGCCTCGCAGGCTCTGTCTGCAGTGTGCAGTGGTCTGCTGGCAGTTGGAAGTCAGATACTAGTGGACTTCTAAATTCAGAAAAAGAAAAATAAAAGGGTTGTCTATGAAAATCAGAGAGTTTTACTCTGAATTGGTGCATTACCAAGGGCAGAAAGGTGGCTCCTGCAGTGTTCTCAGAGAGTTAGATTAATGCAAAACATATTTAATTGGTGGGAATGTCTCCCTTGGCTTTGTTAGGCTTTGCTTCAGCACCATCCTCAGTATTTCCATGTAAGGGTGAAAGAATTTTCTGGAAATCGTGGAAGAAATCCTTGCCACGTGGGTCAAATATAGACAATATGGATCTGATGAAAAAGGGTCCACTTCACACATGTCAGATGTCTCTAGCTGCAGGCTAGGTCTGCGTGTCTTTCAGGGAGAGGTTTTTGGCAGAGGCTGTTAAAATTTTAACATGGTCTTGGCAAGAAAGGAAGAAAGTGCCTTTTCTCAGTGTTACTTGGGATAACTGCCTGTTGAGTCATGCCTCAAAGTTCACCAGGAGCTCTTTGCCGCAGGAACTGTAACTGCTTCTGCATTTGTGAGCCCCTTGCCGGGCTGGTACCTCTGACTGAGGACACCAAGCTACTGCAATACTACTACCGTCACGCTGCTCGTGACCTCTCCTGAGCCAGCCATGCGCAGGGGCCTCCATGTGGTGGTTTGGCAGTGAGGACGCTATGTAAACTATGGGCATCTCACCCATCTCTGACTCTTGCTTCCAATCAAACCTTTCTTGGGAGCCCTCTCTGCTCCCCACTGCCTGGCCAACCTGGTTTCTGTCTTCCTTATTTTGAGGTGAGGAGCAGAATTTGCAACATCTCGAACCAGGAAACACTTCAGAAACGCTTGGGCAGGAACCCAGGCAGGGTTACGCCAGCACCGGTTGCTGGTAATGTGCTGAAAGGAGGGTTGGCAAAGGCATGGAGAAATTACACGGCCAGCTCCCCTCAAAAGTCATTTGTGACTTTGTCTCTCTAAGCAGCTCACAGAAGGGCCATTCGTAAATTTGATGCCACTTTTTACATACAAGGTGGCTCGGGTCCTGTGGTATTTGTAAGTGGATTTTGCTGCCACTAAACTCAGCAGCTAAGATTACTTCAGAAGAACAGCAGCAATGTGGCCCGCGGAGAGCCAGACCTATCACTTTACGAAGTATCTTGCATTCACACAGAAAAGTACGAATGGGCACATGGATCTCCAGCAGTGCTGTGCATACAACAGATTAGACTGACCATGAGACAGTACAGCATGTTAATAAAAAGCTGTTGTTTTTTGAACCACTATGGGAAAATGCCCAGAGTTACAAAAGTTTGAGAAGAATAAAATGTTTCTCCACTTTACACACAAATTGCTGATCTTAGACAGAAGTTAGAGGGCATATCCAAATAAGTTTTACAGCTGACCTTTCATCACCAAACGGGTCATGGAGTCATTGCTGTATCTGCGCAATTCTATTTTTTTATTAAAATTCTGTATCAGTTTCATAGGAAACTGACATTGCAGCTTTATGGGCTCTTGTATTACATTATGTAGCACATTATACTCATAACTTACCCTGCCATCATATTCTAGTAATTTCTTGGGTATTTAGCTTGTAATATCACTACAATATATTATGAAAAAATCCAATTACATTTCTAAGCAGTATGGTAATCCCCTCTGCTACTGTAAACACATTACCTGGTCAGAGTTATTTAATTTGGTGATAAGGAAAGAGAAGAATATACTGTAATAATGGACACATCTAGATAGTGAGGAAGACAGTCCTTTTCCCTTCATCAGCTATTATAAAAGTCTGCTACACAAATTCTAGGCCCTAAGAGTATATACATGTGAGCATTTGAGAATATGAATTGTATAATATACAAAACCATGCACGAGCTACTCATAAAATCAGCCCTATTAGGATCCTGACATCATGGTTAATGAAGCTAGTGATAACCAAACATGCAAGGAAAGTATCCCCCAGTCATATATTGGCAGTACTGCACTTCTGTGAATTTGTAAAGGAACACTTCTTTCCCTTTCTGTCACAGAAAATTTAATCATGGTCTGTCCTCTCCTCACCAGGGTCCAAAGATAAAGAGCAAGGGAGAAAGTCTGTTTGGCAGGGAGACTGGGAAGCAAAGACTGGGACAGATTTTCTACCAGATGCTCTCCAGAGCAAAGGCAATTTCCAGAGAAGTTTATTTACAGATATAGTTGTGTATTGCTTACAGACTCACACCTTCTAAAAACTAGACGAAGGAGAGGAAATTATTGCAAACAGAAAAAAAAGGCATGAACAATCTCATTAGAGGTTATAGATGCAATAAAAGAGATTATCTGACTCATCTTTGAGGGAGGTCTGAGGAGGACATACCCACATGGAGCTGAGTCTGCTGCTCTCTCTCTAGGTCCCTCTTGATCCATCCTTTCACGTCTCACTTATTGACAAACTTCACTATGAAACTAGGGTAATGTTAACATGTTCTTACTGCAGCAGATTAGAATTAAAGTGTCTTAAGATGTGAATTTAGAGAAATCTATCTGATGCTGGGTTGTCCTGGTTGCTTTCCCGGCAAGTGCAGCCATCTCTCTCTTGCTGCTGCAACGGCAGCTGCACCATTACTTACACCTTCACCTCGTCGCTGCAGCAATTTTACAAAAGGTTGGATAAAAATCTGTGTAACCCAGTCTTAAGGCTAAAGGTAATGGATAAATGAAGGGTGAGAGTGGAAAGGTAGCTAGTTTCTTCACAAGGAATGCCCCATCCACTGGTTATCTACCTTCTCTGTCAAAGGAGGAGGAGGTGAGGTGTTACGAACAGGCAGGTCAGCACCTCCTACATGGAGGGGATGTTGGTAGGAAAAGCTCATAAGGAAGGTGCCCCTTTGAACCCTTTACAACGTGTTGGCAGCTCCAGGCAGGCAGAGTGGTAATGGCAGAGTGACGAACTGGAAAACAGCAGCAACCTGGGCCCCCGGCGTCCTTACTTGCAGATCCCAGTGCTTGCAAAGGCCCAGAGCAGGAGCGGGGTGGGTGACTACAAGTGATGGATGATGCTGAGACCTCAGAGAGAAGTGATATAATAAATGGTTGGTCTGACACAGTAGAAAATGTTTGGATAAAAGTGATGGGTAATAAATAAACTCATGTTGCTATAGATCCTTCAGGCAGTGCTGGAGCAAAAATACTTTCTGATTTTCTTCCTCTAAGAGAAACAAGTAGGGAGGCAGGGACTCTTATTTGTAATAGTCAGGCATGAATAAAGCTGTGTTTGCTGCATATAGTCTGTGTAATCTAAGGCTGATCCAGGCCTAAGTCAAGTATTCCTGCAGCTGTAGGTTCTCAGTTGTCATAGCTAAAGTTACAAAACAACTTTCCTTGTGGCTTGTTGAATGTCACTGTCTAGAGCTGAGGCCCCAGTGTTGTATTTGTGGTTATAACACCTTTTCTTGCACTTGCTATCAGGGCTTCCAGGAAGATGGGGACAATCGGACCGTTTGCCCCTGGCATTGACTCAGTATATCTGATACATGGTAATACATGGGGCCAGACTTGATACAGAGGGCCACAGACTTGATTTCTGTCCTTGAGTTTCCAAGTGCTTCTGTTTATCATTCCTTATAAGATTTTACTTTTTTTTCCTGGCATTTTTGTGTGATTTTTTTTCTTTTACTCATTTTTATTTGCACACAAGTAAACAGACCTCTATAGCTGCTGCTGCAGTAGTCAGTTAGCTAGGCTCTTCAGGGTAGGCTCTTCAGGTTGTTGCTGAGTAGGTAAATATCATTTGCATGCAACATTACAAGATTAATAATGCATTTGATTAAGAAATCTATTAATTGATTTAGCAATCTGGGAGGGATAGCTAAAGAAACAGGTTAGCATCTCTTAGTTTAAAAAAAGAGGTGTGGAGGGAATATGCTGGCTATATCTTTAATATTTTGAAGTACCTTCAAAGGCCTTATCCATAACCCTCTCAAATCAGTTAAAGAACATCCTTTCCTTTTCATTTTCTTTTAAAACACCAAGCACTGCGTAAGAAATTTCATGCTGAAAAGCTTTTTTAAAATAGATCTGAGGGTTAGTGAGCAGTCAGAGAATGGCAGTGCTAAGATTATCTGCATAGCCTCAACGTTTGAGGTCTTGTGCAATGTGTTTCAGCATGCTTTCTACTGGGTTTTTGTTGGCGGCTTGTCTCCCCCCCCAGGAATCCCACTCCACGTAATGACAGCTATCCAGCTGTCCACATTTAAAGGACAACTATCCAGTAGGAAAAAAAAAAAAAACTACTGACAGATTTCCAAAGATTTCACTGGTATAACTGCAAGCTTTTGTGGGCCATTGGTAATTAGGATGCATGGTGTTAATGAATCAGGGAGGGGCCAGGAGAGCATTTTGTGTCCCCTTCCCCGCAACGGGGTCAGTGGTGGGACTAGTAGGACTGTCCAAGTGAGTCAGTGTTCATAAAATCATCTAAGTTAAATAGCATAATAAGTGTGTTTTCCTACATTTGTATCTGAGTTTTAGAAGCTGTTAAGAAAGCAGGCATTGTAATTACAGAACTTTGTTATGTGCCTGCTTGCTTATCTTACATTTTCTGATCCATGATAAGGAGTTTTCGGACTTGACTGGGGCAGGGGGATTATTTTGGAATAGGTGCACTGTAACGTATGATTTGACTTAGGATACTAGGCCATGGCCCAACAGCTTTTATATAGACCTCCTGAATGCATAAAGACAGCATTTGGAAAGCGAAGTCTGCAATGCAAAACAAAGCATATTTTCCTGAACGCATCCTGTAAATATGGTAGCTTAATGTGACTGGATAGATCTTTGCTATTCCCTGTGCTTCTGCAGTACACTAAACCTATACTAACTGGATTTTAGCATTACTTGCTGTTCCATATAGCATTGGTATCATAGGATTACAATGCAGGACTTTCAGATCACTAGGGTATACAATATGAAATTCTGTAATATAGTTTCCATAGTATTGCGATACATTCCCTACAGATTCATCTTTTGTCCCCAAAGCCCTGTATTTTTAATGATTGTATAATCGCTGTATTACAGATAACCTTAATAGAGCTAAATCTAGCTGGTAAGCAAGACCAGAAATTTTTAAATAAGAGAGAAAATGGGGGTGGAGGAAGTATGTGTGAGGGAGTAGATAATTATATATAAAATGTATTGCTTCCAACATTATATTTATCTTAATTATAAGAATCTGTTTGAGAGGTAAAGAAAGTTTCCATAGATGATAGCTAACTAATAGGAGGGATTTTACCTGGTTTGCTATTGTTCTTTTTATTTGTAGATTTGTATATGTTTACAAAGCATTGTAAATACTGTTATCCCCACTTTACAAATGTGGCATCTTTGGCAGAAAGGCGATACAATTTGTTCAAGATAAGAGAAAAAGTTAGAGGGGAGAAACAGGTCTTCTGGCACCCATGCTATGTCCTCTTTGACTTTCTGGAGAACTTTTTTACAGCCACCCATCAGTTGCTGTGGAAGAGAGGTCGTTGTGCAGGGACTAGAAAAAATACTGTTCCACATTCCAGGCTCCAAACAGCACACACATATCTCAGGGTAGGATTTCAATCCTATTGCTATCCTTTTGCTGACAGTGCAGTAATGGGCTAAAACAACAACACACTATTCCCGGAGCTGCATGGACGTTGCTAATGCCAGTGAATAAGTAAAGGTTATTTGTCATGACAAGGTGATCTGATCTGATGCTGTTAAGCAAGAAAATCTCTGCTGATCTTCATTTCACTTAGGAAAAAATACTGAGGAGGAAAAAATCAGTATCTTCAAACTGGGAACATATATTTATCAGGCTTGGGAGAGAGACTGGAAGGTAAACACAAAGCCTCACATAACAATTAATTTTGAGAAATTTTGCCTTGAAATTAAAATCTTTTCAATTTCCACACTTCTAACACAGAGGGTATAAGAGTAGTGTCAAGCCAACACGTTGGGAGACAGCTGATAGCTGAGCTGGTTATAACCCTCCCAACTGTTTTTCAGGCCTTCATAAAGACCCTGAGTTTAAGGCCCCTTTGGCAGTGTGAGAAGATGACATGCAGAGGGGCAAGACAAAGAACAGCCGCTTTGGTTGGCACCAGTTATTTGTGATGGCAGTATCGGCAGGAGACAGCACTACGAGTTTCAGGCCCCAGCTTGATAAGATAAATGAACAGATGTGAAGAGTGTTATTGACTTCAGCATGGTTCAGGCAATAAGATTGTAGTCCCCATATCCTTTAGTGAGCCACACTGCCAAAAGCGGCGAAATGTAGCTGAGATTTTTTTTTTTAGAGAAGGATGTATCTGAGTAAGATTATACCAGAAAAAGTCGGTCAGGAGAATTCAGGCTCACCTTTGAGCAGGTTCCTCATGTGTGTTTGGTTGCGGGAGAGAGGAGCTTGCAGTGTGGACCTTCTTTTTCCATTGCTAGCCCGAGAGATTAATGATGGACCCAAGAAGCTGCAGTATTTCAACCATGTGCAATTAGAGCCTGAACTGAAATTCTAGGATCACATAGCATATTTGCATTATTAATATTTTTATTACTATTTCTCTTTTCTAGTGGTATTTTTACCAGGAGCTCTATACACTTAACAATTTGCAGAAGAGATTGGTATCTCCAATTTATAGAGCAGGGAAACTGGGAAGCAGGAGGGCTCTCACTGCTGCAAGCAGGCTAGTCACAGAAGCAGCTTCCTGTAGTGTCTTGTTCTGGCTCCTCCTCAAAAAGCCTTGTTCTGTATTGCCAAGGAGGCTTTAGTGAATGCCACCAACAGTGAGCCCTCTTCCTCAACAGCTGAGACAGGCATGGTTTGGGTGGCAGGTTATGGAGCAAAATTATCGCATTACTGCCAGAGCTTTCAGGAGCAATACTAGCCAGAGCTCAGGTAGACACTCTCATGTCTGGCCCCAGAAAATCAGTCTTATATGAGCAATTTTACTGACAAGTAAGTCAGTCTGTGACACTTGAAAGATGCGGTGCTTTTCACTGAGTGAAAACTGATCTGTACCATAGTAATCAGGTGATTCACCATGGGAAAAAAATCAGAAATCAGAAAATGCCTTCTGACACCTGGTCAAACACAGCACAGGGCTGATCCCATTGGTGCTCTGTGTGTTTCCTTCCAAGGCATCAGCTAAGGTCAGAGACATCTCTGCGCTGCTCAGATTCAGAGCTATCACCTCCACAGTTCCTACTAATATTTTCCTCTATGTTATGCTGAGTGAGGAATGCAAGGACAGTGGTGACGGGAGAAACAAAAGGTTCATCTAGCTCAGGATCCCGGTCAACAGCAGAGGCTCTGAGAAAGAAATGGAGCATAAGTACAGAAAAGACCTTTCTGTGCTACACCTCCTCACCTCCGGGCACTGAGAGGTTTAGGGATTTCCTGAACTGTGTGGCATCTCAACCATCATGTTTAATAGACATGTCCCTCATGAATTTGCCTAGTCCCCTTTTCGGCACATTTTGTGCTTTTGGCCTCTACAACATCCTGTGGCAATGAGTCACAATTTAATTACACACTGTACGAATTGGTTCAATGCTGCATTGGAACCGGCAATTAGTACTTGCAGCGGCAATGCAAAGAGACATTTTCTGTGTGAAATGTACTTTTCATCAGCGCTACCACATGAGGGGAGCTGCCTGTCGAAGCTTGCAGGAGATAACAGTTTCAAGGGGAGGCAGGGCCAGTGCCAACTATAAAGTTGCTGATGAGCAGCGCTGCAACAGGAAGAGATAGTTAGGTACTGTCAGCATGGTGCCACACATTTTGTGCTGCCTGGCACTGGAACAATTAAAAAATCCCCATTGCTTGCTGAACCCCAACTGCTTATTTGGTTCACTGTGGCCATGGAAACACCTGACCTATTTACACCTTACGCAGAGTGAGTGGTGGCTGGCAGAAGAGAGGCAGCAGAAGAAAGAATGCTTTGAATTTGAATTTTAGAGACTCTTAATCAAGATGATATATGTGGATGAATGTGCACATGTGCTTGTGAGAGAGAGGGAGAGGAAAATGGTCCAAGCAGGCCATGGATTCCTGTCTCGTTTCAGCTGCTGACGTCAGGTGCTGCTGGTGCAGACATAATTTGCCCAGAGCCTATGTTATGCATATGTAAAATAATCCTTACCTTCTCACCCACCACTTCCAAAGGTTTGTCAATGCCTGTCTCATGTCTTAGGAGAATTCATTCTTCTGTCACATTGATAGTGCACTACTTCACACTCTCTCTGCAGCGTTCATCCCTGAAAAGGCTCTTATACATAGAAATCAGCTTGCTCTATATGGAAGGGAATTGAAGAGAGTCTCAGTCTGCACATATGTTGTCTATACACCTTATGGCTCTCACATGCTTTTGCCCATCTCTCAGTACAGTAGTGAAGGTGGGAAGGAGCAACATTAAGTCATTTGGTCACATCAAATGGAGCAAGAGAATTCACTTAATTGCATCTCTGGCTTTTACTTACTCTGCAGATTTCAGTGATAGAATAAAATTGTGTAAGTTAGCAGAACATGGAAAAAGTAGGTATCATAGTGAGTTTAGAAAGTCTTTGCAAGTTTCCTTGCCTTCTTCAAGCCAATGGAGAATGTAATAGTTCTTCTGAGGGCATGTATTAGTACAAAAGGGCAAATTAGGTTTTGGAGTTGCACTTTCCTGAAATGGAGAGAGGCCCTGACTAAAAGAAGAAGAAAAAGAAAAAGATATTAAACTCGAAGTGTAAAGAAGAGCTCTGCAGATACAAGATAATCAGGGTGCATATTGGGAATGAAAGGAGCTGCAAGACTTTAAAGATCTGTTGGGAAATCTTGAGAAAGAAAGGACTTTTGCATTTGATATTAGTGAAAGAGAGCCTTTAATATCTCCAAAGCTCTGATGCATAGCATCAGACCCTAGGAATGCAAATTTAGTAGCTCTTTAAGATGAAAGCTCCCCCTCCCCCACACTTTTTTATTTTTCTTTTTCTTTCTTTTTTTTTTTTTTTTTTTGATTTCATGTTTCAGAACCGTTCATGTTCTGGCAGGTAACACATTTTATCCTGAAAGTAAGGGTTGACTGAGGAACAAACTGTGCAAATTCTGTTCTCAAACACCAAAATTAGAGAGAAAATACCATCTGTCTCCTCTCCAGCCTACTCTCCCCGGTTACCGTAATGCCTTCTAGTGGAAAAAGAGTGGAGCTAGCCATGAAGCTACTAACACTACAAGCAGCAATGCACCACAGTTTCATGGTTTGTGTGTGCTGAGGGACCATTTCTTCCCCCAGAGAAGGCAGGTGAAGTTTCTGGTCCCTGTTTGGATGGAGCAGACATTCCTGCTACCCCATGATGCTGAGCACCTCCATCAAACAGCCTCCCCCCCGTGCTGGGTGCTGACTGGGCTTGGTGGGACCAGCCAACACCTTCGAACATCCTGGGCACCCTCCCCTCACCCTGCCCCAGCAATCATATTGACAGAGATTTGACAGCAGCTGTGATTTATTTCAGAAAGAAATCCACTTGAGTGCTCATTATCAATTCAGTTTCATTACATCTTTCCCAGTTGGGGTGAATATTTTGTCATGACAGGACATGAGCTGTCTTGTGCCCCACAAAGCCCACACAAACAGTCCCTACCTGGAAGCTCCTGCCAGAAGTTTTGCAGCAGCTGGTTGATGTTTGTTTCTAACTTCTTTCCCCCCCACCTTCTCATGTCCTAAACGTTTGCTTGGGTTTTGGAGACTAGTTACATAACACTGTTTTCTCCCTCTCTCAGCACTGCTGAGCAAATTTCAAGACCCAGGAGGAGGGGGAGGAGGTAGTGATACACTGCGCCACCTTTGCCCATCCACTTGTGACTGGTATATAATAAGTACAGTTGATTTGAGACTGCGAAGAATTTGCTGCCAAATTGAATTTTTCATAAACTGATTAGTGCAAAGCTTGGCTGAGGAAAGTTTAACACCTTTCTAACAAGCTCAGCTCAGCACAGCTAGTAAGAGGGTTACTTTAATAATAATCCCCCTCTGGATCCTTGGCCAGGATTTTGGATTAACCAAGAGATTGTCTTCACTCCCACTCCCTCACCCCTGAGTAAGCCCACTTAAGGTTTTTTTACAGCTACTATTGGTGCAGGCATGGGAAGACTTATTCTCTGCTGGTGTAAAGCAGCCTACCTTCATTGATTTCAGTGCCCTGACTTACTTTAGTACTGTGTGGGTGATCATATGATTCAGACACAATCAATAAAGTTGATGGTAATCTACCCTCAATAACTTAATCTTAGCATTTTCCTCCAAAGAGAGCCATGTAGTGAGGGAAAGGAGCTGGCTGAGCTACTCAGATGATTTGTCTCACAATTTTTGTTTTGTGTTTTCTGCTTGCAAAATATTAATCCAACAAGTTTTTGGTTTATAATGCATTTATTCCTAATTTTGCCACCGTAGGTTATAAAGTAGGCAGGTAAATATGCTTATTTAAGATGTGATGCTTTGTTGCCTAATTGCTGACTGTAAATCTATAAACAGGGAGAGAGCTCTTCCAGAGGAAGTTGGATAAACTCATATCTACATGCAAGTACTTCTGTTCATTCAGAGGTGTGTATTAAATGGTCAGAGTCCCCCCAAAAAACTTAATTTGCATGAATTTTCACAGAAGGATAAACAGAAAACAGATTGCAATTGAACCAAAGCTGCTATTTGCAGTTAGCCCAAATCATCTTTAGGGACAGAAAAATGTGCACCAAGAGCATTATTTTGGACAAATTACCTCCCTTCAGTTTGGCTACTTGAGACTGTGCCCACTCGCACACTGTGAAGGACCTGCTTCATGGTGGATATGCCAGGGGGTGGGCAGGGATCCCATGGTGTGAACACATCTGCTTGACAAACCTTGCAGAACCGTTGCAGGGTGTGAGTGATGCTTTTCTTAAATATATACATACATACATACATACACACACACACACACACACACACACACAGAGAGATACATTATATAAATATATAATATGTATATCCATACATATATATATATAAATAAATGTTAAATCCATAACCCTTGGATCACCTTTCTAGCTCATGAGCCTAGTTGAGTAAATAAATAGTACCTTAACAATAGCAACAGGGGGAGAGCGTGTCCTTATTTATTATTCTGTTTCCTTTGCCTTTGCTTAATATTTATAGCATTAAAATATGGCAGATTTTCACATGTCAGTGACATTGATGCAACATAAAGCCCACACTGCTACAAAGGGGAAACATTCATGGAAGTGCCAAGGAGCAGAACAAAGACACAATGTGCTGCTTAGTCCGCAGCCAGCTCGCTGCCAAGAAGCTCTTGTATGGAATAATCCGTACCGTATACTGGACACATGCAGACAACGCGGTCACAATTTAAAGTGATGCCATCTGTTTAGGAAAGCTGAATGCTTTTGATCCACCCCTGGAACGAAAAAAGAGGATCTGGGGCAGGAGTTTGGGGGCTTAGAGGCCCTTTGTTGATGTGAACGAGCGAGAGGTTTCCAAGCGGCTGAGCCAACCCTCTTCCACCAGGCAGAGGGCACCTGTGCTTGTCCACAGAGCAGGCAGGGGAACTGGTTTCACCTTGACAAGACTTGCGAATTAATTAAGGGAATGTAGATATTCATAGTTCAAATGTTCCTACTCCAGATTTTTGCTAAGGTTAAACAGCTTGAAAATTTTTGTGGACCAAGAGTCTACAAAAGTTAAGGAAAAAGAAAATTGTGTGAGGTCAAGTCAAAGAATCTTTTTGTTTTGACTTTACTCTAGGAAAATTCCTTTTTACTATCCATTAACATCCTTTTTGAAAAGAAAAGTCATCTTGATTTGAAAAAATGAACCCCTGTAATTAAAAGTGAATTTCAGTGGGACATTTTGAAATATATTTTTAAATAATGCGGGATATTCTAAATAATCAATGCCAAATCCTCTCAAAAACTGTTTCATTGAATACTTTCAGCCAGCTCTTCTCAGCACATAGACATTATCCATAGCAGTAGGAGTTCTGGTGCTAAAACAGAAAGTATGTACCATGAAAAAGTGTCATTTCAGGCATATCATCCATAAATATTAAGGATAGTTGTTTGACATGATAAATGATATTGAAAATCACTGTGTGGTAGGAGAGGAAAAATGGCAGCTGTGAATGCACCGTAGTTAAGTACCCCAAGCCTTTGGCAATAAAATTTCATGCATTCATTTTTTTTTAATGAGAAAAGATTTATTTTGTTCTCTTTTTAACATTTCAGACATTGAATAGTAGGTCAGTAATGAAGAGTTTAAAGAAAACAAGCCAAAATAATTAACCACTAACTTTTTTCTGTCATTCCAGGACCTAAAGTATCAGCAGAGATGTGTGAGTATAGGTTTCCTTTCCTAGGAAAAAAGAATCAAAAGCAAGCAGTAGAGGTTTTACTTAAAAGGCAGATTCTCTTCCCCATCATTATTCAAGAAAAAATTCTAGACAGAGCTTTTTTTACAAAAGCATGAAAAATTAACTTTATTCTGGAAAAAAGGGTTGTTTCTGATTTTGTCTTTTAATTAACAAAGAAGAAGATGGAATGAGAAGTTGCAGTTGCAATGTTAGAGAGGTCCATGAAAAACAATTAAAAAGCTCTTTCATTTCCTCAAAAAATATAAACTACTCCTAAAGAACAATATATAAACAAAGCCAAAAATAACCAAGTCTTCTGTTGCTTCTCTGTGAAAGAACATATATCCGCAATATAGCTTTAGAAAGACACTTCTTTACATCCGCCTCTTTGAATCAGGAGCGCTTTTCTTTTGGTGGGTGGCAACGCAGAGGAGAGTTGGGAGAGGAAGATTATGGCATGTTTCACCACTTGTCATATCTCCATCCTAACTACTGTGTGTGTCTGTATAAAATGCATCTGGAACCAGGCTCTGGATGGAGGGTAGCTTTTAAGATGCAGATGTCAGAATCCTCCCCGGTACCTACAAGCCAAGCAGCACTTGCATTCAGTGGGAGGGTAACATCAGAGACTGAGACCAAGATGCTCTTTCTCCTCATCCAGAAACCTCCTTACGATGAGCGTATTGCCTGAGCAGATGAAAACGGGTTTGTGAAAGGAGGTGTGTCTGCAATCAGCTCCATAACCTGTCATTCATCCAGAGGAAAATGGGAGTGTCTGTGTGTCCGGCCTGCTGGGTGGAGGTATGGCTTTGCAGGAGCTTGATTTCTCAAATCTGACAGAAGTTCAGAGGGGAAGGGTAAGAGCACCAGGAGCATCACCTTCCATTTCACGTGCCTGGACAGTGGTCAAACACCACTTTCTTCAAAAGCATGGGCAGCCCTTCTGCTAACCTGTCTGTGAACACTACCTAGCTGAGAGAGGAGACAAGCCTAGGACAAATGCGTGCCAGAGGGGCTATGGGAAGAAGTGCAGATTGCATACTGAGAAAGGGCAGCAGGTCACTGCAGGCTTCTCCCTTTCGCTCCCCCTGCCCCAGGAGGGTTGGGGATAGGTACCAGTCTGGAGTCACCAGGCACAGAGCAGATGAAGCAGGGACCATAATGTTTCAGGTTTCCCCACTTCTCTGAGAGAGAAGACAGACAGTGATTTGGTCTTCAGGTTCATTCTGGTCCTTTCACCTTTGTTGACAGTTACCAGATTAAGGAAAAAACTCCATATTTATTTCAGAGGAAGAAAGTTGACGCGTCACTTTCATTCTGAATTGGGAAGAAAAATGCTCTTGATTTTCTCATGGCACAGAATTCTAAAAACTCACTTTTCCTATTTTACTGGCTTTCCAGTTTTGAATTTCTTTTTTTATTCTTCCCTGGTCAGTTAATAGCACACAGTACTGGTTTTCATCTCTCATATGATGCAATAGCTGAAATACTTATTTTAATCAATTCTTTTTTTAAAACCTTAAGAGCAGCTGTTATTTGGTGTTGACTAGCACATCTTAACATTGCCTGTATATCACAAAGTTTCTTGTTTACATTATAACTGAAAATGTTTTCCATTTGACTTAATCTTTTCTGTAGGTATCTATTTAGATGCTAATTATTTGGATTTATAAAAATAGAAGAAGCAGGCTCTTTGTTTTAATTTGCGTGGCATTATCCTGCTAGACCATATAATCCAACGTTTCTTTAGACATATGTCTTGCCTAGTTTCATTCAAAGCATTCCTCTGCTTGAAGTCATCAGGAAGACCCTTTGGGCAACTTGTTTCCAGTCGAGAGATATTAATGTTCTTGTATGATAAAGTGTTGTTGTTTTCTTCTGTTTCATCTTTCCGCGGCACTAAGATTGCAGCTGCAACAAGTGCTGATGAATGTGGTGCTTGCAGGGCCAAAGAGCAAACCGACACCAGTGAAAACGGAGTGACATGATGTAGAAACGAGAGTCATCTTTTGATTCATTAATATATACCCCGTGTATATGTATAGCTTGCTGTAAAGTGCAGTCTCATTTACTAGCTGGCTATATGATAAATGTAGTGCCTGTGTCATTTCTGACCTGTGCCTGTGGAAAATGAGCTTTTAAAGCCATGATCTTTTATATGCATTGCCCACAGTTTGCTGCCAGAGGATGTTGCATGTATGCATGTTATTGTCACACGATAAACAAATTGTTTTTGCAGTTTGGCCAGCATCATTACTTAATTAGACCCTAGCTGTTTAGGCACCTGGAACAAGCAGTGGGAATTTAAATTCTTCTGATAAAGGGATTTATTTATAATGAGTCTCACCACATAATGAGTTCCAAGCGAGGGAGACTGACCATTAAAGGATGACTCATAGCATTACCGTAAAGATCAGAGTCACATATTCAATTTTATAAGGCTTACATACACTCAGTGATAGCATGGATTCTAGAAACAAATCTTTTGACTCCAGTTTTCTTACCGTGTTAAATTTGATACAGTCTTCCTATGCCTGGGAGTAAACACGCAGGACACAGCGGACTATTTATTTTATTTCATTTTTTATTGCTCTTCCTCTCTACAGTTTCAAGAGCAAAAGAAGCTGAGTTTTTAATATTGTGAGAATGCTCAGCCCTTTTCAGCTGGGAGATGTCAGAGGCAGCTGCAGACCTAAATGAAAGGAGCTCATCTCTGGAAATATGCTATGCTGTAATAAATGCAGGGTTCTGCTGGTGAGCTGCTGATGGCCCTTTAATGTCTTTATACTTTAGCAGTACTCAAAGGCACTGCGGTTCCCCCCTCTCCCTCCATGGCCCTAGCAGCTCCCTTCCCCCTCTCTGCCCACCCAGGCTTAGGATTTCATCATGTGAAGGTGAGAGTTTGCCGTAACATTCAAGGACTAAGCTGAGTTTGAAGAAAAGGGCTATGCCTGTTTTTATCACACAGCCAGCAGCTTCCCTCAAGCTCAGATTGGTATTCCAGTGTATTCCAGTTTACTGGCATATTTGCTTTAAGTATTTGGCTCCCTAAGTCAGGTTTATATACTGTGTGCTGCTGGTATCAGCAACACAGGGGTTGTTATCTATTTGTTTTAAGTAGCATATGCTACACGTGAGAGAATGCATTTTCTCAGTATTCTTGTGAAGTATTTCCCCAGTTAGAGACACACAGCACATTACGATGAAAACCAAGAGTTTACCTTCCAGGCTCCAGGTCTCTGCTCTTTTTGCACTAATCTGAGCATTGGCATCTACCAGCCTGGAGACAGGCAAAGCGCTAAGAGCATGACAGCTTCCTAAAAACACATTTACAGCTGCGGAGGCAAGGATGGCATCGGTGTCAGTGTTTGTGGAGCTCGGGAAAAGGAGCTCAGGTTTCAGGAAGAAAGAAGGCTCTGGGAAGCCATCTGGCCAGTGTGTAACCTGTAGCGTGAGCCCCCCCAGAAAGAATTTTCTCCATGAAGCTGCAGAGATGTTGAGTCTGGTCATGTTGGGGTTCTTCATACGGTACCTGAGGCGTGGTACTCGTGCACTGGCTGGTGAGACCCGGTGCCTGGGGGGACTGTGACTGACAGGCAGATGAAATGCTGCCTACGGCGGTCACTGGGTAACACAGAAGAGCTCGGGCTACCAGAAAGCAGTAACGGGCAAGAGAGTCCCGTCGAGGCTCTCGGGCAAACACAGGCAGATGATAAAACCACAGGACAATTTGGAGATTATCACAGGTGAATGGCAAGAGCACTGCTCACTGCCAGATAGCAGTGGGTCTAAACACGGCATAAAACCCCAAATCTCTCTGACAGAGGAGGAACGAGACCAGTTGTTGGGACCCTTCTCAGCCTAGCAGAATACAGGCATGTTGCACCGCACTGATGAAAATATGGTTAGAAAGAGAGCCGTTAGGTGGCTTGTGAGACTGTAATGAATGTGGCACTTAGAGCCCTGCTGGAGGCAGAGAAACTGGCAGAGCTGCTTCCGCGAGCTGTCATTGTACACGCTGCAACTCGGCGGCCAAAGGCAACAGTGCCAGCTGCGCGGGGAGACCGCTCACGGAAGGAAGCCAAGGTTTCAGGACAGCGAAGAATACAGTACTAAAGCAACCGTAGATGTACAGCACTCTCCATCAGCTGATCTGGCACAAAAGAGAGAGGAGAGGACAGAGGCGCAAGCACCACAGGCGCCCAGCCGGTTGTTGGCATGCTGGCTGGAGAGGCAGCTCAACCTGCCTCGCTGATGAAAACACACATGGTGAGAAGGGGTCTCCTGTGGGGCCTGTGGGCTAGAGTGAAAAGGAAGCATAAAATGACCCAAAGGGGATAAAACCCGCTTTCTTAAGGCAAGTAATGCTCCGCTCACCTCTTGCCCTGCAAGTCAGCCGATGCTTGCACCTGAGACCAAGCAATAACCACTGAAGAAAGACGCAGTCTTTGGAGCTCGGAGAAAAGAGCATTATGTCATAGGAGAGAGGAGAAAGCCAGCCTACGTCCCTGTGGTAAGCAGGTGTATGGCAGTTGGTGCCTCACGGAGAAAGATCTCTGTGTGAAAAGCTCATTTTGTTTTACAAGCACGGAGTCCTCACCTGAGCTTACCCCATACTTGGTTGGCAGGTATAGTGCTATAAAGAAAAGAATCAGCAGTCATCATTATAATGAAACTTCAGTTTTTCTTATGCTCGGAATATTGCAGCAAAATACCATCAAAAACTGAGTTACTGTGAGGGACATGATAAATATTAACACTAGGAAGTGATCTTCCATCTTAAATTTCCCTCACATTTTTTATTTCAGGGTTTTTTTACTGCATTTTTTTCCAGACATAAATACTCTCTTCCATAAGACTATAGCTGTCCATTTTCTTCCAAAGTTGCTCATCTGTTCTTCTGCTATTGTAGGAAACCTGTTTGAGGCTAGGATATGTCAAGAAAATAAGATGAACCTTTTGCTCCCTTTTCGTAGCGTGCTACCCAGCTGTCCCAAAGTCTCATTGCTCCTTAATACTAAAGACTTTAAGGCAGAGAGAGATAAATAGAAAGAAACTAAATGTACCTTTATATGGGGCAGTTTGCCATTTGGCACAAACCTCAGTCAGAGTCAATGATTAATTGTGTTTGCTGATCATAGTTCTGGGCTGGATATTTTAAAATAGATGATATCTATTAAAAAACAGAAGGGGGGGAAAAAAAGAAAATTCACACCGTAAGGTACCTTAGTGCTTTTAAAAATATGTTTTTCCTTTCAAAATAAAGAGCCTAGGAAATTGAAAACATCCACATTATATTAAACGCAAGCAGAGACTTTGGAGTGCCAATTTATCAAATATTTGCAAAATCCAGATGTAATTCATCCCTGATGTTGCAGCCGGGATGAATTTATTCCAAGATCTATAGAGGATCCTTTAATTCCCTGGTTTGACAAAGACGGCAAACAGCCAGACTGTGTTGTAGCTGCCAAGCATTGTAGACTGTGGTTCCTTTTTGCCTAAAGTGCCTTCAGTGACCTCATTGTTGTGAAGTATTTTCTATGGTATTGTACGTATCAGCAGCCAATGTATTTCACTCAGCCTAAAATATCGCAGCCATTAGCTAATGGTGACATGTTTATATCTTTTCCTCTGTGCTCCCTCAGTCTGTGATCCTGCAATGTGAAATTCCCCTGTTAACCATGGTGAGAGATTGGGATATATCTTTGTAAATTGGAAGCTGAGCTACAGAAAGAAAAAGGAAAAAAAAAGACTTTATGAAGCTTGCTTTCTCTATCTCGCTTAGTAAAGCAACATTACAGTACTGTTAAATCAGGGTGGAAAGCAGCCTGCGAACGAAGAAATGTGACAGAGGGCAGGAGGACAGGCAGGTGTGGAGGCTGATGCTCCCACCTCGGAGCTGCCTGAGAGCAGGCACGATTTGCCAGGAAGTTTGGCAGGGGAAGCACGGGTTGCAGCAGCCTGAAGTTTCTTACTGGAACGGGCTGCCCCATCGGGGGTCCCACACAGGTGTATTATACTTAGGCTTTCTCTTGCAGAACAAGGATCCAGTTCTTTTCAGCTAAACTGTTTCCAGGTGCTGGAGTCGAACTCTGCATTTGACTCCTAATGTTCCACATTCCCCAGAGCAGCCGGCAGCAGCTGTGGCAACACTGCCAAAAAATAGCAACAGTAAAAAAGCTGTCCATTTTCCAGAGCTTGTTTTCTCTTTAGAATTAATGATGGTTGTAATAAAGAAAATGACAAAAAAATCTGAACACCACTGGGAATGTGGCATGGTTTGCGCAAAGGGGGGGGGGCAGAATATCAGGTTCAATATCATGTGTATGGATTTGGTAGGACAGTTTTTCCCTCTGAGAGTCATTCGTGGCTTTGTTTTCTTATTTTCAAACTTAGTTTCCAAAGGAAGTACGAGAAGCAGAATAGATCACGTTTAAAATACCCAGGTGGAGCATCACTGGTTTAGGTCTTTCATCCTTAAATTGACAAGAATGTTGGGAGTTTCATAAAACCTGAAGGATACATCTGTGTTCCTTCAGCAGCGCAATAATAAAATCAGCAAAGGCTGACGCTGCTGCACAGATACATTGCTCACAAAAAACATTTGAAAGGCATTACATCTCCGCAGCAAATGAGACTGTCAAAGAAGGCCATGTTCAACTAATCATACTAAATTATGGCATGCAAAAAGTATTGCAGATTAGCTACTCTTAGTGCATTCAGTGCTTAATGGCCAATCCAGAATGGCAGGCAAGAGGGAAGCTGGTAGTATTCAGGGTTGCATTAGCTATGTAAATATAGGGGAGATGTCGTGAACCTAATTCTTATGCTCTACGCCCAGCACCTTTGAAATGTAAGGAGCTTCTGTGTGTCTTAAGGGAGGCTGGCAGCAAGTCCTGGAATATCCTAACAGTGATGATGGCGCTTCGTATTACTCACTTTGTTCCCTCTTTGTGGAGACTTGTTGAGTTTTTTCCTGTTCCCTGATCTCATTGAAGTCATTCAGGCTGAAAATGTGTTTTGCTCTTTGTGTATCCGTGTGACAACTGGCATAAATGTCTCGTCATGACTCGCTGTATTAGCAGCTGACTTGCAGCCCTCTGTCTCCAGCAGGCAAAGCAAGCCGGAGACTGGGCTGCCTCCCTGCGCTTCCATCCCGGCTCTGCTACTAGTTCTCTGCGTAATCTTGGTCACATCATTTCTGTCTGTCTTCTGGTACATACCAAATGGGGGTCTGATGCTTTCTTTGGATTGTGTATGGATTGCATGGATGAAAACCTCAACAGAAACAAATTATTAGTATTTGTAGAGTGAATTTTTAGTATTTATAGCGCCTCTGGCAAACTGTGCCTTTTGGAAGTGCCAATAATTAGTTATGGCATTTTAATTAAAGAGAGCGATCTATAACTACTAAAGGGATGCTGTATTTTAGATCTGATTTTTATTATATTAATCAGTAGCACCTCACAAAAGTTATATTTTCAGTTATTGGTAATGCTCTTTCGCATATTTTTCCACTTCGAGGTGGAATAATTGAGGGAAATATCATGTTTTAAGATAAGGTGAACCTGATGGGGACTCTATTAATGTCATATCAGTGCTTGTGGCAGTTTTGTATGAGTTATTTCGGATGTTATTGAGAGAAAGTAAATTTCAATTCTCTTGCTTTCAAGGCTTTGCTTCCTCTAAGGTGTAAGTCACCTCCTAAACTTAAGACATATAAGCTGTATAGAAACTTAGTTTAATCTGCTTTCTGCTCCTCATGCAGGTAGTTGTTTCCCTTAACAAGGTGTTTTTCTACCATTGCGTAATAATTAGCTTGGTCAAAAATATCCCATCTGCAACTGACCATGGAAAAAACAATTTTCAGTTGTTTTTCATATTTCTTATCTGATAAAAAGTATATTTCATCTGAAATCTAATTTCTTGAAACTGGTGAACTCTGATATTCTTCACAATGGTAACCTCATACCCCAAATGACCAGTCTGAATGTGAAATATATTTTGTGTTAGTAAACCTTTGTTCTCAATATGTGTTTATGTTCCCACATTCATATGGCTGAAATTGGTATTCAACCCTATTAAGGAGTCTGTGATGACACCCAAGCAACTTTCAAACAGCCTCAGTTTTTCTGTATTCTGGAGCCCACTGGAGATGGGTGTATTAAATTGCAGGAATCTAGCTCAGTATGACCATGAGCATTAATTTCTAACAAGATGTGAAGGACTGTTCATCTGTTTGTGTATACTGTATACGAGACAGCAAGAGACAGTCTTGAGGATCATACGCTCCCTAAATAGGTTGCTCTGCTGCAGAAGCTGGCAGAAAAATTCCTGAACAGCTTCATACTGTTGGCATTAGCAGTTGACACCCTTCTTCTATATGACAAGGCTTGTGAAAGAGGTGTACGGCCACCTAAGCTCACTGTGAAATGTCAAGTAAAATGGTTCAGAGCTGTCAGCACTACAAGAATTATGTTCGTTCCATGCTGTTATGTCCTTCATGCACGCTGCAACCCCTAAGCCGATAGCCTCCGGATTTTAATTTTCAAGCTAAGGTCCCTTGTTACTTTTGCAGTCCTCACATCTTCTTTGCAGGACTGTTCCTGCAAAGTTTTGCCTGATGGAGGGGTTGCAGCTGCAAATTTAATATGAATGTTAATTAACGCTGGTGGTTCAAAGCAGTGCCGTGGCCTCTATCTTGCTATGAGAGGCACACATACACACAGGGTGCAACGATCCGGGCTTCGCCATGGGAGCCAGAACGCCTTTAGCCTTCTTGTCTCTTCTCTCTCTCTTGCTCTCTCCTCCTTCCCACAAATCTCCATCTGGTTGTAATTGCTATTGCTTATTTTGAAATCATCTGGGAAACTTTTAAAACAAAAAAAGAGGTTAAAATATCACTATTTTGCATCTGCTTTAATTTCCCTGTTTATCCTTAAATATATCATGTGAAAGAGTGGCCAGGAATTAGGATGCACACATCGGCTATAAGATGGACTTTCTCAGATATCCTACTCACCTTCCCTCCTACCTTCCTTCCCATCTACTGAATCAAAAAAGAGAGATGGAAGACTTTCCTTGAGGGGAGAGTTTACCTGTGCTTTATTAGAGATTAAGTATGGGGCTTAAATGCATGCCCAAATAGGAATCATCAGATGAATCACAACCTTGTGAAAATCTTTGGCAGGGAAACATTAGTTCTGAAGCTTGCAGATGGTTAGCCATGCCTTTGTTTTGAGCTGCACTGAAGAGTGCATGAGAAGATTCACAGCTAGAAATACTAGCACTTGCATTTATTTATTTATTTTATTTTGGCCACACTCCTGTGCATGCAGGTTCATGGTTTTCTCTGAATGAGAGTTAGTGAATGCTGGCATTTGCCAAAAAGGAAGTAGCGTCAACGTGTTTATAAGCTAATGCAAATCCCTAGGGTACAGGGAGAAGGTCTTGGAGGTCCCTCTTACTTATTTTTGCTAAAGGGAATAATGGAAGGGTAGAGGGAAGACAGAAAAAGATAGAAAGAAGAAAAAAAAGAATTAAGCTAATAACAGTGAAAGCTTGCTGCCTTGGCTATGTCTCTCGCTGTGTTTGAATGATTTTTCTTTGTAGACAGCTTTGCACAGCACTATTTTTAGAATCTCTTTAATAATTGAGCTGTAGCGATTGTGCTCAGCAGTTAGAACAGGCAGGGAAAATAGCATCTCAAAGAAACAGTGCACCAGGGTAATAATTTAAATCAAACTGCATTATACTGCATTCCCTCTTCCCCCTCCCCTTTAAAGGTGAAATGCTGCAGAACGCTGAACACAGGGGAAAAATGAAAATTGGGCAACTTTACAGCAAGTAATAAAATCCATCAAGAGAGTTTATGTTTAGAGGTGGAGCAAAGGAAGAAGAGATCTGGTCAGTTGTTAACAAATGACTGTTACTAGGTGGTTTATGATGCCAGCACCTCAACTTCCCACCATTAGCAATGAATTAGGGCAGAACAGCCTGTCTCTGCGTTGCAACGAGAGAATTGTCAGAGAGGAAAAACATTTGTCAAACCACACTGAAATAAGCATAAAGCAACAGTCCAGTGAAATGCAGGATACTCCAGTAGTATCACCATTTGATCTCTTTGGGCTATTGCCTGGCTGTACAAGCCAGTCTGCAGCAGTCGCAGGCAAAGCCCTGAGTGGTTGCCAGCGTGGAGCTGGGCACTTGCTCCGCTCCTACCAGCTGCGCTGTGCATGTCCAGGGTGGGTGTCCTCATCCTGATCGCACCACATTGTCCCTAATGCCTGTCTTTACAGCAGCAAATCTGGGGCTAACACAGGAAAATGACTGAGGTGTAGATAGCGAACCCAGGATAAACAGATCATTGACTAACATCACTTGAAAATACAGGGACAACAGCTACTATGGCAATTTGTAGATTAGCATCACACTACTTTGATTTTTAGTGAGCTTTATCCAGCCAAACACTTAATAGCATTTCAAAGGCCTAGGAATTGTTGCTATTTTCATATCTTAGTGCTATTGTCAGGTAATAATACTATTACTCCAAGAATAATTTGCTAGTATTTTTATTCTTCATTATTTTATCACAATACTTTTATTACTGATGTGTCCAAGTGTGGTGACATGGTTAAATCCTTTTTAAGGATTTCAGGCAGGTGCTTTGCGTACTAAATTGGTTGTCTTGTCCTATATTAGCATGTTTCATTACGATAAAGAGAAAATACTTTGACATCAGAAAGAATACAAGGTATTGAGATGAGCTCTAAATAGTGGCTGGCTTTAAAGATATAAAAATAAAATGCACAATTCTGCTATTGTCTCGTACTGTAACATTGCAACACAGCAATAATTAGAATCCATTCTTAAAGAAAATGATGAGAATTAAAAGAAAATCCAAATTTCAAAATTGAAAATTTTACAGGCTACCATTCTCTAGAGTTTTCTTTCAACATAAAATCCTTTCCCTTAAGGTGACTGAAAAAAAGACCTTGAAAATTTCTCGTCAGCCAAAGAATCTGAATATTGACCTGGTCTGCTCAGGATGTCCAAAAACTGAGGCTTGAACACACAGTGATAGACTGGTTTTGGGGAGGAGAACCTTCTCTCTGTTCTAACTAACTGTCCCAAAATGAAGACTATAAAGTAGCTCTACTTGTCTCTCAGGAAGTTTGATTTTCCTGCTGGCACCCTCAGCATTCTTCACACTTTTTACAATGATTTGAATTTATTTTGTAATATTTGAACTCAGATTCTTCCTTCGGAATGCCTTCCTCTTCTATTTCTGTGACAATTTGTGTAAAATAATAATATTGACACTGTGACGTGAGGAATATTCCTATGATAAGGAGCTGATGTCAGAGCCTGGGAAGCTAAAGGCTTTTCTTCAAGGCTCAACAACTTGGCTGTCAGGGTGAAAAGGCTCTTTTTCAAAAACAAATATAATATCCTAAGTCATAAAGGTCCACTGAATGTATTAGAAATATAATTACATAGCATTAGCCTTCTCTCCTCCTCTGACCTAATTTGGAAAGGAGTCCCTTCTTTGAAATTCAAGAAGATTGTTAAATTGAATTCACTTCTAAGTGTTCTGTTGATTTTTTTTTCATTTCCTTTTTTAAAATAGTGTGAACTTTTTTGTCTTGGTTGTACTAAGACTGATTTTAAAAGATACTGTGTTTGCAACTAAAATTTAACTTTGTGGATTTTGACCAACTTGGAGTTGCTGTATCCTACTTCATGAATTGTATGTTGAACTGGTTCCCAGAATATTTGTTTTAATTTAGGAGCTGTCAAGACAAACAAAGAGGAAGGAAGAATATAGCTCAAGATAAGTTGCTCTTTGGTAAACAAGGAGATAACATCCATATTGTTAGCTCTGAAGTGTCCACTGGCTTTCTGCAGGCAAAGTAATTTGGAAATTAAAGAGAAGAATGCCACATTCATAAAAAATAAGGTAATGTTAGTAGGATTTTGAAAGGGATTCTCTCAAGAACAGATAGTTTGTAGACTAGGCTGAGATTGTCATCACTGATATTCAGCTAGTATAGGCTTGCTTGGATTATCATTAAGAAGTAGGAGACACTGAGGTAAGACCCATATGTACTTTAAGACAGATTGCCTGTCTCAGGTATCTGTAACCCTCTGGTTGCTTTGGGAGTGAGATGTGACTGAGAGACTCTTTGTAAACCCTGTGATCCATACTCTTCTGACATGTATGTCATCATGGAAGTCGTAACCTGAGAAGCCTACGTCCTGCACCCTGGTGGCTGCTGCGGGCTGGGCTTAAGCACGATGAGGTGCAGGAAAGGACTAGGACGTGTCTGTTGCAGCCTAGAGAATCCAGGCAGGGGAAGTTCACCCTGCGGAAAGAGCATCAGGGGTGTGGGCTGTACCTGGACAACATCTGAGAGGTCTAGACCCAGGGCCAAGACTCATGATCAGGGCCTGTGACCCAGATACGGTAGAGGACAGCATGGGGAAAAGTGCATGGGGCCACTTTACACTACTTTGATCACCTTCCTGATAAGAGCACAGGATTAGACTATAGCATATACTGCCCTTGCAAAATCTGGTCTAATTTCTAAATTTTTTTAATTTAAAAATATTCAATGCTTTCCAACAGCATCTATGCTAACTCAGAAATAGAAAGGTTGAGCCTCATGTGTCTGGTATTCCCTGCTATTCCTTGAACAGCAGAACAGCTTTGCTCTGGACTGCTTCTTTTATCCTCTGTCCTCTACTGCACTATCCCCAAGGTGCCCTCCCCGGTTCTCCCACCAGGTAAGAAACAACGAGTGTTCAGGGCTACTTTGGAGCATTGCAGACATTGCTCAGCTGGTTCGTCACTGCCCAACAGATAACAGCTGACTTATACCTGCTTTTTCCTCAATGCAAGCAGTAACTTGAGCTCTACCCACCTGCTGTTGTTTATGAAACCTGTAACACCCTAAAAGTTTGAGAACTCTGTCCCAAAGGCCAAGGGGAATCCGTTAGTTCTGTGAGGAGGTGAGGGAAGAAAGGGAATGACACTGGCCAGCATGCAAGCAAAGCGATCACATGGTCAGACTGGTCTCAAAAGTACGCTGAGGGATAAACATGGCCCTCAGTTTTAAAAGATAGCTTTTTAAACCTGTTAATGTCATATATAATGGAATATTTATAGTGTTCTCTAAATGTTAAGCAGGGGGAAATATCCTTGCTAGTCAGTGTGCTTTTACATGAATGAAAAATATGTTTCAGTTTTCTTCAACTGATAAATAAGAATTATGAGGTGTAGTAACTGAGGCTTAGAGGAGTATGAATAAGTAATAAATAAAAATTAAATGTATTGTTTACTCTTCAGCCTCATATTTGCTTTTATGCTTACTGAATGTTGGCTTATATTTGTTGTGGTCCATACCTGCTGGGTTATATTTAAATATAAAATACATATTAAAGAAAAAAACAGTAGCTTGAATTCCTTGGCACAAAAAATTCATTGTTTATGGTTTACAGGTTAGCTGATATGCAAAGAATATGTGTGAGTACCATCTCTCTGCAGGAAGATAGAAATATACATATCTCATTATACTTGCAGTCATTCAGCAGAATGGCAATTTTCAACTTCACAGACTTTCCTAAAGCTCAGCTGCAAGAGCCAATTGGATCCATGAAATTGAAAATGAGCTCAGATTGGTTTGGAGGGATTAGAGCTACAAAGAGCATCCACAGAGTGGTGAACTTGGCCTTTTTGCATTATCTGAATCCAACCTCCGAATTTCTAGCTGGAAACTTTGTTTGATGAAATTTGCAGTGTGCTGGGGAGAGTCAAGTGGACCTGTGGTCCCAGAAACAGCTTTGAGGCTTAAACATTGTGAGCTCTCAGCTCAAGCCTGACTTCTCCAAAGCTTGAACAGATCTATTTAGTATTTGGGGTATTTAGGTGGATTATATGTCAGCTGGAAAGCCTGCGAGTTCTAACTGCTCATGTAAGCTTGTAACTCTATTTCTGTTCCTCTCAATCTTCCTTTCCTGAATTATGAGTGATGGGAGTTAGCATTTGATATATTATTTTTCCTTTCAGTGGAGGGAGAAAAGGGGGAATCTAACAATTAATTTCTTCTCACTTAAAAAAAAAGGAAAAAAGAAAATACACAGATGATAATCAAACATCTGGAAAATCCTGCAGGTTTGACCTTATTATCATCTCCAGTGTTCTCTGTGTAAATAAAAAGTCATCTTCCCCCATAGATTTGTAAAATAATAACAGTATTTCCTGCTTTTGCTACCTCCCAGTGCACCAGCTTCATGGCAATTAAAGTGAAAAAATGTCTTCAGGAAGAAACATAGTGGATGAAATACCTCAGTCTCAGTGACAGAAAAAAAGCTACCTGCTGTTGGGAAGGTGCCTGTTGCCTTTTACTGTGTATGATGTTCTCGTCTCTTCAGTGCCCAGCCATTAAGGTGAAATGAATTTCTCCTTAATATCTACTTGTTCACAGAGTCAACTGATATGGAGGGATCATTTAATCTGGTCTTTCAGTGTATTATTTCCAAAGTGAAAAATCACACCACTGTTGCTAGTGAGACCTTTTCTTTCTGCAGCTAGCGAAGGCTACTGTCCTAGAAAGCAGAAGAGGTTTTATAGATTTTAGGATCACTTGCTGCCTCAGTTAGTTTCTAAATTGTGACTGTCAGCAATTGTATCAAAGCAGAACTCTAATCAAAGCCTCACTACACCATCTGTGCATCTGGTAAAAGACATGTTCATTTAAGGATATGCTAAAAAGAGGTGTAAAAAATTCAGCCTCCTATCTTCATTGACACTAGACTGCAGTACAGTGCAAGTCTCTTTGTACCTCCTTTCTACACTACATCTTGTAGTTGATGGTTTTACTTTTGTGACAAAACATTAAGAATTAATGGTGAATTCTATTATGATCCTCTTAATACACAGCTCAATGTTTATCCTTCTGCAGATGCTGATGCTTTAAATATTTTTCTCCAGAAGCTTGTGGGAAGGTCCTGTTTTTCATAACAGCAGCTTTCTGCCACTGTTTTTAATCAGACTGCCCTTAGCTAACACACCATCACTATTCTCACTGAAGATGCCTATTGTAAAATGACCACTGCTTTCTGTATCAATCTAGAGAGACTAAAATTATCGTTGGTGTGATCTGTAATAGTCCCATACTGAAAAATAAACCTTTAGTTAGGAAGAATAATGGAAGGAAAATGACCATTTTATTCTAACCATGTAGACAAGGCAAAAGTCTGAAACTGAGCGTTAATTATACAGGAAATGTAAAGTCTATCCATTGTTATGGTATCAGGATCATTTGGGACAAGGCAATAGGTTGTTGTCAGATGCTAAATTTACTGAAGGATCCATTTTAAATTATATTTTAATTTAAAAACTAATTAACTAATTTACTTGTAAACACATGGAAATATTGATTATGTACTGAAGGTGTAAGTGCATCAATACTAGGCGCCTGAGCAGTGAGCTTTATACATAACAAAGTAGTTAAATCCGGCTTGAAGTGGGAAAGTCAGTTCAAACTTATCAAAGGAACACTTGCATACTATACATATAAATATATATTTTCACAGTACATAAAAATAGACATTCTGATGCTGTATTGGTATTTACGCCTTTTTTTCTAAAATGTTTCTTTGAAATAAGAGGTTTTTATCAGATTGGAAAGTACTTTAAGACTTTGCATTACACTTGGGTAGTTATGTACTTTGTGCTAATTTATTTCCATTAGATACTCAAATGTATAAATGCACTTACAGAAAATCTGCATAGCTCTCAGGAAATAAAAATTGTCTCATGTTGAAGAAATCACGTATAGATTTTATGGTACCATTAAGACTGATCCTAGATAACTGGTTGGAAAGGTTTTATATCACTGCACCATTCAAGCTAAAGTGCTAACCTGGCATTATTATGGCTTCCTAAGTTAAATGGATTTCCTCATAGGTCTTTAGCAATTATTTTACAGTTGTCATTCATTAATACGTAATGGTCAGATCTTGTACACTTTACTCTCATTACCTCAAACAGGAACAAAAATAAGAGATTTAAGGGCACCATAAATATCCAGCGCTGACATATTACAAGGCTAATACACCGTAAGCCAAATTTTCAAAAGTATCTGATATTCAGGCTAAATTTTTGAATGAGCTTAGGTCCCCTTTCCACACTTCAGCTAAACAGCAAAGCTGCAGAGGAAGTTCTAGCTCCAGTGACATTTCAGGGAGAAATCCCGTTAGTGTGAGTGGAGCCAGAATAAGCCCCAGAGCTACCTGTCCCATCACTGAGTGGAGGAAGAGCAGCAGCAGCCACAGAGCGGAGTGGGAGCCCCAGACCAGCTTGTCCTCCACTGCCTGTGAGGACAGGGGTAGCATAACCGAAGGTTAAGGTAAGGAGCAGCACGCTCAGTCTTGCTGGTGAGGGAGAGGGAATATTTCTTCTTCTGCTCAGATCAGAAGTACCTGCTTACACCTTCAAGGTTGAAGAGCAAGACTGGTTTATTAAGTGGAATTCAGGAAGTTTTCAGAAATATGAGACTTTTGACCTAAGTGGCTTTTTGTGACAAATATATCTTTAGACAGTGGTTGACACCTGGCTGCATATAGATGCAGATCATGAATACAGCAGCATGGAAGCAAGGCCTGTAGAAGGACTTCTGGACTCCTACACTAGATCATTGTCCATACACATATTCATGGCATATAAAGGCTGCATGTGTTCATACTTACCTCATCTTTCTCTGATGATTAGCAGAAAAAGAAAGCAGAGAGCAAACTTTCGATATCTACAACACCTTCTCTAGTACAACCCACAAAGCACCACCCTAAAACTGTTAGCATTTCTTCAGAAACTATGCTTCTCACACCGTGAGGAAGACAACCCTGAAAGCTGATGTGCAGCCACTCTCCTATCCATTCTGATACTGCTATAGGAGGAAGACATAGCACAGCCAGACACTTCCCTTTTAAAAACAAATAAGCAAAACCCTCTCTTTTGGTTGTTGATAGATTTGTCTAACTCCACTTTCTGGATAGGAACTTTTCAAAGTGGATGCTTTGGGCTAAATTTCATTGAAATTTCAGCCAATGCCATCCAGCTGTTCCTAAGAACAAAGCTAGGCAAAAAGCCAAATGTTTTTCCCTTACTGAAAACAAACAAACAAAGGACCACTCTGACAAACTTTGCTGAGAAGCCCCATTTCCCCGAAGACCTGAATCAGAACTTTGAAACTACACTTGTTTTGGAGATGTGCATTTTTGCTCTTCCCATGAGAATACACCAAAAATATAAGCTTTAAAATAACTACTGCTCACACATGCGCAGTAGAGATTTCTTTTAATTTTACTAGATAATTTTCCTTATGTTTTCATAACATTTTATAAACTAAACCATCTAAATAATTTAACTATCTGAGGCTGCAGCTATACAGTGCGTTTAAGCAGTCAGTCTTGGCACTGCTGGGGATCTGTTAAAGAAATACCAATGCACTATTGATTTTCTGCCCCTCTCAGTCTTTGGGTCATAATATGCTGTTTAAAGGTTTTGGCTTACAGTATTAATGTTTAAAACTATCTGATACCCATAGAGCTTGGATCATGTATACCACATTTCTCATGAGGGTCTTTTACACGAACATATATGTGTGTTTTATCAGTTCTTTAGCATGTGTTGCTGCCTGTAACATGTTTAATTATCTGCACAGATTTTCAGTTGGTCTTCAGTTACTTGAAATGGTTGATCAGTCAAGTCACTGACAACTCAACAGCTGTGTTTATTTCTGTTGGTGCTTTGTTTGACCAATTTGTTTTGATCCCTCTAACAAAGAGAAAGCCATTTGAGTCTGGTTTTTGCTCTGAAAAATGGAGTTTGGTATATATAGGCCTCTTTATCCTCACTAGAGCTATGCCCCCTATGCCTATTTCAAATGATGGGGAAGGTAGGTCACAGCCCCCATCCCACTCAAAAGAGCGATGCAGGAGCTGAGTAGGACTGAAAAGGAGGTACTCTCTGGATCGCTAACACTGAAAGAAGGGGAGCTAGTGGGGGTAAATTCTGGGTGACTAAAAATCAAGCTGCAGGAAAAGCTGAGAAAGAAGTTTGGACAGAAAGAGAAAAGGCTAGGAATAATGATACAAATGACAATGATCTGTGAATTACAAGGAGAGTCAGGGTAAGCTGCTTAGGACTTGGGATTTGATGGAGATCAGGATATTAGGGAAGAAGAATGGACCTGTGACAAGAAGCCTTAGGTTTGGAGGCTGAGATTAACTATACAGGGAGAATGATCATGGGACAAGGAGTGAAGCTGGAGAAGCAAGACAGGGTCACAATCAGGAGCTTTCTACAAAACATCACACCTGAATCCATGCAGATGGACAATTTCCAGAACCTGGAATGGATGTTCAGGGTTCTTGAAGCCAACCTTTCCTTTTAGGAAATTCTGCAAAGTGCCCTGGCAAAGTATGTGTTTAATTCCCTTCTAGTGCCATTGCACCTGAACAACACTAACCTACTAGACCTGTGCTAGGAAATGACAGAATTTGTTTTGCTTGTGTCACTTTAATTAGCCCCTCCCTGCTTTGCACATAAATAGTTTGGTCTTTACAAAATAGACTTTAACTGCATGGTCAGATTTTTCCTTCTGGACTCACGCTTTATTCATTGCAAAGATTAGACCTGATATAGAGACAACTACATACAGTGCAGCAAAGGAGGCTGTTTACAGATCCCATCTGCTGCAGAAACTGGGGAGCATATAGAGGTAGAGGAGCTGAAAATGGAGAAAGAAAATTATCATAGTGAAATACTTTCCTAAAGGCTTTTTTTCTTGCTTCTGCTATGTTGTTCTGATGCAATATTAATTAAGACAAGACATAGGCAAAGAAGCTTTTACAAGTTCCATTTGAATAGTATCGCAAACTTGCCTCTGAATAGAAGATGTCATCCCCTCACCTGAGACTCAGTCGTTGACCATGTGAATGCTACAGTAGTTTCATCGGTTGTTTCTGTAATGGATCCAGTGACCCTTTTTTACATTCACTGAATAGGAGCCATAGTACTTATAGCAGTCACCTACTCTTCCTCAGCAGATAGTGTAGTAATGTCCCTGTAAGCTGCAATAACTGGGAATTGAGAGGCAGTAACATCAGATAGGCTTGCAAACTCAACTGCAACACCACCTCTTCCTACTACCTAACTGAAACTAATCTTTCAATAGCCAGTGAAAGTTCTTCATTTTAATGGAAACCCTAGGTCTCATCTCTATGCGCATTTGAGGACTCACAGCATCAAATGAAATCAGTAGGAGATGTGCTTTGGACATAAAAAGTACCACTGAATGCTTAGTACACTTACACTCTATAAAAGCAAGTTGAATGCACCCAAGTAGAGGACACTTTAGCCTCTTTTTTTTTTTTTTTTTTTTTTTAATCTGAGCCTCAATTCCTGTTAGTAAAATGGAGTTAGTATCACCTTTTAATCCAACACTTTTGAAAAGAAAAAATAGTTTTTAAGAAATTGCTTGGGTGCTACAGTGGTATGTGCAAGAGAAAAGTTTGTAAGAAAATTGTTACATTCAGAGCAGACTGTGAATAGTGTGCAAGAAGTAAAGATCAAAGTCCAACCATTAACAGTGATAAAAAAGAAAACACTGAATAGCTTGTCATAAAGTGAGTAGCATCCTTCCAGTGGGACGTATGGCACAAGGGATCTGTGAAGAAATAGTATGCAATCGTATGATTAAAAAACTCTTTCTGAATGCATTCACATAAAGGTAGTATATTAGAGTTGTACAGGCCACTTAAAGCTGCTCAAGAGAGCATGAGGTTAGGAGGAGTCTTGAGAATGAATTAATTGATAAGGTGCAGGTGAGTAGTTCTATTTATAATACTTTTTATCTCATGCTTTTCATCACCGCACATGCAGACTTATCTGTAATTATAGAAAACTTTTCCATATGACCAACTTACTTTCCCTGTAAGAATTACTGCAGTTTGTCTTGTGTTTATTGGCTTTTGCTAATTGTGACTCTTCGTGGAGAGTCCCTCCTTTCAGCATTACTCATAACAGTTCTTTTTAAATGAAATTCACTGTTTCTTAAAAAAAAAAAAAGTCCAAAGTTACTCTTTATTCTACGCATAAGTACTAGATTCTGCTCCATCTCTGCTGTAGGCTATTTCGTAATAAACTTTTCACTACAAGTAGTATTGCTGGCCATGAGAACATTTCATAGTCATGCTGCACTGCAAGTTATGACTGGTACCTCTGTCTCTTTTTTTCCCTGACTTTTTCATTCTCTGCACTGCACTTTTGGCAAACATCGTATACTTGCATTTAGTCACTTAGATATGCTGAGCAGCTGGTGCTAATGATTAGAAATAGCAAAGTGGTTTGTCCAGTGAGTGAGTTTGGTCATATGATTTTGGAGTTTGGTTTGCTGGGTAACACAAGGGAACAGTAGGTATACGAGAGGAAAGAAAGTCTCACTACATCAAATAAAAGCATAAAAAGGAGCAGATGTGGAAAAGCGGATGCTTTCCCCTACCTCCTGTGTCAAGTCAGAGTCAAGGAGACAGCCTCTTGAATGGTCTGTTACTGGGTGGAGTAAAACAGGAAAGTTTAGTAAATTTATGAAGTGCTTAAACCTCTCAGCATACGCTCAAAATCCTGGTTAGCTCCTTTGAACTATGAAGGGCCTTCTACTTTTATTAAACAAACAAACAAAAAAACATATTGGTATTCATAATGTTGGGTTCTCATAACTAGATGTGTCCAGATTGCTCAATTTATTGAGTAATCTAAAGCTTTTGTTTTTTCAAGGAAACACTAGCACAAATAAAAGATAAAATAGCAAGCATAATTATTCTGTATTTTCCTGGAGCTTTGGAACCCTCTCTTCCTTTTGAACAGCTCTCATTTCTTTTGTGGGAATGTGTCAAAACATAATAAAAAGGCTAGGAGCATTACAGTTTTGTTTGTGATCTGGGGAGACAAGCAGTGCAGGAGCTGATATGCCAGGAATAACAGTGGCCTATGCCTTTTAGTGAGAAGAGCCTTCAGTAATATTGTCCTGCAAGTGAGGTACAAAATGTTCGTTTTAATTCCCAGTCAGGATCACCTGGGTATTTTCTGTCCACTGGGTCTAGTGATGATTGGGATAAATGAACAAGGCAACAAGAAATATCAAGCAGTTTATGGGTATCCTTGGTATACCAGTATACCTGTTTCCTCTAGATGTATTTTTCCTTACAATGACTCTTTTCTCTCATGATAGAGAAAGTCACCTCTGGTCTTATGAAGACTGTTTGAGAAGCCAAGTGAAAGAAAAGTGGAGCTGGATTTTTACAATGAAATTTGTTGACAAGCAAAAACCTTTACAGGAAAAAATGTCTCACAAGGAATGTAAGAAAAAAAAAGACCTTTCTTTTTTTCTAAAATTCTTTTAATTTCAGTCATCACCTATTCTGACATACTATTATCTTGCATAAGACCTGATAGAATGGAAGACTTAGTTATCTGACATGCTTTCTAATGGTCTACTATTGTCTACAGTACAATTGTTCATTAACATGGTTGTATTTTCATCTAGCTGTAGGAGTTACCTTGAGACTATGGAAGAATGGATGCAAAAGAATGGAAGAGATCAGTTTTCAAGATATTTCTTTCTAGGGAATTTTTGTATCTTTATGATATTACAGTTGCTAAAGCAAAAAGGAAAAGTTATTTTTCTGTTACAGTCAAGTCTCTAAACAATATAAACCACATGGCCTTATTTGAGTAAACCTGAATTGTTCAACTTCGTAACAGAATCCAGCCTTTCTCATCAAAAGGTTATATCCTTTTGTGGACAAGTTGAGTCTGAATATGGTCTTTCACCCCTTCTGTGAGAGTCTCCATATGTGATGGAAGCAGTGCTGTTTAACAGAGGGAATTGTGTGATGGAAAGGATGTAAGTGGCATCTGGATGTTCTGTTAAAGACCTTCAAAAATTGACCTTTAGCAATCAGTCTTTACAACAGCCTCAGGATACTCTTAGATCTCTCATTTCTCCGACTTCACAGCTCTAGACATCATTATCAACAGCAGACCAGAAAATTATGCTCATTCTTCCTCCTTGGAGTTGACCAGTTCTTTTCTGTCAGCCCCAGATTAGACTTCTGTATTGCAGTACTTATGGACTCCACTGGGAAAATTTAGCCTATTACATCACAATTTTTACTTCCCAAGTAGTGTGAGACACAATGAGCAATTAACATCTATAACTAATTCTCTCTACTGGCTTCCTAGTATATTTCATATTTTATTTAGGCTGTCAGTGGTGTTCTACAATGCATGGGACAATTTTAGGTTCAGAAATTACATGAAACCATCTTTCATCCTTTATTTTGCCACAACAATTTAGATAATCTGTAAACTTCTTGGACACCCTCTGACATTCAGTGGTGAAATCCAAGTGAGACAGGGTTTTTTTCCTCCTCTTTTCTGCTTTAACAGCATTATAGGAGATGGTTTTCCTGCCACAGAGCATCTCTACAGCTTCCCGTCCACTGGTTTCAGTACGCCTTTCCTTTGGAGTTTACTCCCCTTGGCAAGACTGGCGAGCCAAATCAAGTAACCTTCAGATCACCATTCAAGACATATCATTTGCTGTTTCTGTTTTTTTCTTTTGTTTGGAGTTTTGTAAACAGCACATACAGTTCATGTAGCAGGTGCAATTTCTGCCACAACTTGTTGTAATTGTGCTACAATACGCTGTGCAGTAGCATTCAGTAAATTAAAAAGCTGTTGCAAGGGAAGAGGCCATGGTGAGAAGTCAAAATATGTGGATATTTTTAGTAGGAAAGCTGGAAATGAAATGCTGCAGTTGTATTCTACAACTGCTGTTCATAGTGTTCTCTCTACTTTATTTATGCTGCGTGTCATGCATTGAGGGCCACCTCCATCAATTAGGAGTTTAATTGGAACTGGAAGGATCGTGTAATAGAGATGCAGGCTTTAGTTAGCCACAAATGTAGAGACATGTGCTTAGAAGTAAAAACAAGAAAGTAAAAAACGGAGCACAACTTAAGATACTTTGCAGTTGTTCAATGAGGCAAAACAGTTTTACAGTATTAATTAACATTTTAGGGCATGCTATTTCTAAACAGAAGACTGTGTGTGTCTGTGGGAGGTGTCATCTCACCACAGAAAGACAGAAATAAATAAAAAAGTGGTCATTTTCTGAAAAGTACCTAAGATTTTACTCATGCAGTACAATAGAAAGGTGAAAGGCATATTTTTACTACCAACGGAAGAAATCGAGTACATTGGCAAATGCAGTTTAAAATGCAGCACTAAAATGGTTGAGGAAGAACATGAGGTGTACACATTACTCCCTCTTTCTACTGCTAATTCCTTCTCTTTCTCTCTGGCAACCAAGCTGTGTCTCCTCCATTTCATATGTAATGAAGATGCCAAGAAAAGTTGCCCAACCCTTTCCCCCTTCTGCCACAGGTATGAACACTGAACCCCAAGGGGTTGTTCCTCCTTCTGCCCAGCCAGGCTCTCCTGGCCATGCCAGATGTTATCCCCCTGTGCATTGCCAATGGCTTTCAAGCATTGCTCCCTCCCATTTCAACCGCACGACCAAGGATGGCAGCCTCAGGCCCCCTTCGCACAGCTTCCTCTTTCCAGTGCCTCTCGCAACATGTGGCACCTACCTATCAGCGGGGTTCACAAGACTGCTCCCTCTCTGCTGTTGCCTCTTCCTGGGGGCTTGTTCCGACTGACAGGTCTCCTCTGGATGCAACATCTGTTTCTGGAAAGTTTGTGGGTAGATGAAGATGTATATCCGTAATGGAAAAATACCGTGAAATGTTTAAAATACTTTTTTTTTTTTCAGTGCACAGTTACCATCTTTTGTTGCATGTCTCTTTGTGTGTGTGTGTGTGTGTGTGTGCGTGTGCGCGCGCTTTTGAATTTTTCGAATTTACGTTTCACTATGCCAGGATAGTGATTTACAACATACGAAGTATCTTGTAGGCATTCCTAATGGAGGAGATCGATATTTTAGCATCTGGCTATTGTAAAGATCCCATTTACTCAAATAAAAGGAATTTGGAATGAATTGGAAAAAGCTGTGACTAAGAAAACATCAGTAACAAAGAGCAATTGAAAGCAGTTGATTGTAAACACCAGGAAGGAAATTTGTCTTGTTGGAAAAAAACCCAAAACAGCCAGCTTTCCAAGGAGACTTAGATAAGCAATAAAACTAAATGGTGGACAGAATAGGTACTAAATAAAGTGTCTAAAGAGAAATCCTGATGTCAGCAGCAATTATACATTTTAACATGTTATTTGTAAGCTAATGGGGATGATGAGGACAGGTGTACGATTATATAATCTGCTTATAATTAAGCCATTATTTGATATCATTTTGGGGCCAGTCAATAATAGAAAATGAAGAACACAGAAGATTTTGTAGAATCCTGTTCTTTATGAAACTCTGTGGCCAACTGCATATTGATGTCTACAGTTTTGTTGTTAAAGAAATCATCAATCTGTCATTATGATACAACACTGGATGCACTTCAGTCTTCCATTCTGATTACTGAAGGCCAAAATATTGATATTATTTATTTTCTAAAGTTATGTGTTATAGAAGTTAACTGACAATTCAATAACTCAACAGTTTCCTTGAATATAGTTTCTTTATATTGTCTTGTTCTCATGAAGAAGCAAAATGGAAGGGGAAAAACCCAACTGAGAGGCACAGTTCCAGATAGCTGTTCTGAGTTTTTCAGGAAATATTCCACTGAAGTTTGCTAGAAAGTTAAACAATGGAAAATCTCATTATCTCGCACTTTTGGCTCTGCCATTGTTTGTGGTAGATTTTGAGTATATAGTGAATTTTCCAGCTCCTGACCAGTTCTGAAAAAAGAAATAAATAATTTCAATTTAACCAAAAATATATGCATAGATATATCAATTATGTATCTCTGTGTTGGAAGGATCACATGAAAAAAATAGAAGTTTGAAATCAGACTGTATGCTTTGAATTTAGCTGAAATTAAACTTTTTAATTCTAAAAAATACAAGAAATGTCTCCAAACCAACACTAAGGACAAAATAGTTAATTTAAAAGATATTATAATAATTGCTTTTAACATTTCTGATACAATTAATTTTTTAAGACTGATGAAAGCTAAAACTCCTGTAAACTTCTGATAAAATGTACATTTTTTTCCTTAAAAAAAGAAAGGCTATTTAAAAGCAGGTCCAGACATATCCCAACAGAATGACTCATGCTCCTAATACTCTTTCTGTGCCTGATACATCAACAGTCGCTACCTTGCATAAGCTTGTAGCTTTCTTTCTTTTGAAACAGGAAATAAGAATTTTAAAGCAAGACATGATAGGAGACCAAACTTTTGCAACTTGCATGGTAAGACCTCCAGCTGATAGTGTTAGCAAAGGTTTACCAAGAGTTTAAGGGAACCACTGCCTGCCCAACAGCAACACTAAGCACAGTGTGTTCCTTGTCTTAGAGCTGACGTTGCACAGCCGTGTGTTAGAAGCATCAGCCGTGAATAGTATCCCAATTCTGCACTTACTGTGCACAGGGATCTGCAGAAACAGGGCTTCTTTCTGGATGGAAATGATAACGTAGCACAGCAACTGTGCTGTGATGCCTGGAGCAATATGATTAAGGAAGAAAACTAACTAACTAGCGTTTCTAACTTGTGTTTGTGCGTGGCGGGGAGATATACACACACATATGAATTCCTATGCCTTTAAATGTGCCCCTGTGCCAAAAGGTTAGGAAATCAGAAAGCAAACAAAAGATGCATTTTTGTCTGAAACATCATGAGGGTGTTTCAGATCTTCTCATTTTGGCTCTCTGAACATCTCTGCAGCCTTCAGCTATATCCATAAGCACTCTACTGAGTTGCTACTCTTATTACTAACTGCCTTTGGTGAAGAATATATTTTAGTAAATCATAGGAAGCCTAAAATAAATGAATATAGATTTATGTCAGTTTTTTTCTTAAGCTGTTTCGCATTTAGCCTTAAATGAAGGTTACATAATACACACACCATGATTATACACACAAGATTTTAAAATGTCATTTAGCAATAATTAGTTTTCATGAAACAATTGAAAGCTAGCAGAGTTTTCTCAATAACTCTCTCCAGAGACAATCAACTGCTTCACTAGAGCTCAGTCTTTATTGTGAGTTCATTTTCCTTTCATCTTTTGCCTCGCAGAATGAAATAAAAAAATAAAAAATATAGAAAACTGTAATGTGAAAAAGTTAAAAAGAGAACACTTAGCACACGATCAGATTATATGAAAGGGTACTGGCTCTATGTTGTTCAAGAATTTCACTCATTTCTAATTGTCCAAAGTAAACAGTTCTAACAAAAGGCCATTTGGGCTATTTCATTTTCAAACATGGTTCATATGAAAGTTAAAATCAAATCTTACTGCATTATCAACTTTCCTATATTCAACATTAACTTATAACCATCATATACAAATATATATAGACAAAGAATAACATTTGTATCCAATATTTGGGTTAAGATTATAATATAAACACCATAATAAAATAGTAGTAAGTCTCTGAAAGGATGTAAACAGCTGTTCCTGAAAAGGAAAATTTCATCTCACTAATATATTAGTCTTTATCATGGAAGAGAGAGAAAGGAAGTTTGGTGACTTTGCTTGATACAGGCTGTGATCTTCTACATATGAACTACTGGTTGATTCATGGTCACTGTATATATTCTAGGGAAAGTATGCAAGTTTGTGTGTGGGTGTGATTTGGGCTCTCTCTCTCTCTCCCTCATGTTTCTTTTTTGAAATATTTGAGAGTTTTGTTTTGAAGCCTTTCAGAAAAGATGCCTTTTTTTCTAGCCAGCCCATGTAAGGTTTTTATATTAACAGTATTAAGATGGGGAAAAGGACATCTCAAAACAGACTTACCAGCAATGTGCATCTGTGGTCAAAAAATATTCATTAGGAATGTGATGAATTAGGATTCATTAGGAATGTGATTGAGAGCAAAAAAAGATAGCTGTTATAATTTTATTATATGAATCAATAATACCCTTTCACCTGGAATAACCTGTAGAGAAGAAGTTACTTTTTCTTAGAGAGGATTCTGTGGGATTAGAGGGTGTTTCAGAAAAGATTGACAACAGTGAATAAAGGCATAGGAAGGCCCTCAAATGAAGTGCAAAACTTGAAATTTTTCACCTGAGAAATAAGAAGACTTAGCGGAGACATTAAAGGATATAAAGCAGTGAGAAGTCTTGAACAGGTAGATGAGGAGCTACTTGCTATACAGGGGAGTATATAAAAGGGGGTAGTGCTTAAAATTTATAAAAGAAATACTCTTCCATGTGACATTTAAATGCCACGGGGTATTGTTAGCACTGGAATGTTGGCTACTTATATGGATAAGGAAAAATATCCAAAACTTAGTGCTGGAAAACAGCTTGGGAAGCTCTTTAAGTATTTTGTTTAGCATTTAAGTGAATTATGAGAATAAGATTTGCATGATAGCAAAAGCCTGTAGTGTGGTTTTTTGCACTCTTCCATAATACATCTGCTTCCCTTCAGGATCAGAGGTAGGATTCTGGTAGGATCAGATGCACTGTGGTGATTTACACGTGTGTGTGTGTGCGCGCGCACACATTTCACAAATGTCTTTTCCTTTACGGTAAATATGATGTACAGGAAAGCAGTAAGAGCTGCAAATGCTTTTGTTCAGTTGAAAATAATAATTAAAAAAAGGAAAGTATTTTCCCTAACCCTAACACAGTGCACCCCAGAGACATCTTATTTATGTAGGCTTTCACTCAGAGGCAGAGGGAATTTCTCAAGTGAAATTGTTTCTGAAAAGAAAGGTATAGCCAGCATAGGGACTGAAGTGTTTTGTTGGCTGTGGAAGAGGCTGGACAAGATGGCCAACATAACTTGCTTCACTTATGAAATCTTTCAATCTTGCAGAGTTGGTAGACCTTGAAAGTGTGATTGGTTCCATCTATATAGTACAGAATTCAATTTGAATCTTTACTAGGCCCTCTATGGCACCTCTGTGGCAAAGAGATGCACCTTCTTTTGGAGGTAGAAGGGATCATGTAAAATGTTCAAAATAATGAGAAGGCAAAGTTATAGCTGACCAGAAAGGTGATTTTATGGTTTGATGCTGTGTGTGCTGTGTGCCCTGGAGTGTGGCATGAAATCAAGGTGAGTCTTTGAAGAACAAGACCTGCTGGGGTACTTTTGGAGCCTTTCATGTTGGAAGGAAGGAAGGAAGGAAGGCATTCAGTGCAGTATAGGTTCATGTTCTGTGGCTGGAGCGGGCATTGGCTCAAACATTGATCCTGTCAAGCAAACCTATAGCTGGGTTTAGTCTTGGAGAGAAGTAGTAAATTCACTCCAGAAGGGAGTTCACACATGTGTAATACAGAAAATTAGGGACCTAGGTCTGGAGCAAAGGCCAAACTGAAAGTATTAGATGCGCTTACTCTGACTATAAGGTCAGGAAAACTATGTGAAGTGCAGTGGCTGAAGCAAATGGATATCAAGCCTGCCTTCTGATAACGTGTTAATTTTGTCATTGTGGTTCGGCTTATGTGATATGATCATAGGTATAAAATGAGATTGTATTGCATATCAAACCTTTATTACAAAATGAGTAAAGACTCATCCCAGGCAACTCTTTCTTCCTCTCTGCTGCTGTTCTGCCTGTAGGAAAAGGCGACGGGTTCCAGAAATGCCTCAGCCAGACACAACTTTCTTTTGCTCCTCTCATTCCAGAACGGTTGGGGGAAGCTGGATCACTACAATTCTCAGGAAGGAGTGTTTGGTTAAAGCAACCCTTTCTTTCAGCCCAGCAGAAAGGCTCTGCCAATTGTAGTGGTAGAAACGGAATATGTTTCCTTCTATTTCATAGTCCTTTTTCACAGAATAAAGGAGAAGGAAAAAAGGTGATGAAAATTCATAGCAGCCACTTCGCAAAAATGAACAAATGGCAGAGGGGGAACTTTCTCATGGCAACTAATTATCAAATAATAGCAACAAACATTTTCAGGAACACCTGAGATGTATGAGCAAAATGAACCCATTTGCCTTCTCAATGTAGATTTATAGTTTGGATTATATCTTATGAATGTTATGATCCTATTAAAATAAGAGAAAGTGGGAGGAGACAGAAGAGAAATGTTTCTTTTATCAGGAATTACAAGGAAAATACTGGAGTTTCCTGCAGGCTGCGAAACCAAAAATTATCAAATTCTTTTCCTCTTTTGTGCATTAATTGCATTGATGATATTTATTTATATTGTACACATGACATTCTGGGATGTTGTTCTTTTTCCTCAGAAAAATTGGTTTGTTTTCTCATAAAAGCTTGGATAGTTGTCAGTGACTTGTCATTTATCTGCAAATCCTTTCAAACATCATGACTGATCTTGTCTGGCTTTGATTATATTATGTTTTAAAACACACTTTCACTTCGACTTCTGTAATTTTTGCATCTGCCATTTCTTATTTCACCAGCTTGCTGACCTTACTTCAAATGTTTTTTACTTGAAAAAATCTCTAGACACATATCAAATAGCTAGAAAACAAAGCGCAAGAGAATCTAATTTACCTGTGGGAATAATCCTAGAACACCTATTGCTGAGTATCAAATATTAATGTAGTAATACTCCAGAACAACAAAGTAGTGTATTCCTCTGTTCCTGGGACTCCTGTCTTCAGCAGATCACGAGGAGATTTGGAACTAGACATTTCTGATTCCACCAGAAACAGAGTTTTGTTTGCAAAACAGATAGTGTCTCCATTGCTCAAAATAAAACCACCTCTGTTCCAGGTTCAATAAAAGCAGTTGAATACTGACTGAAAAGTTAGTTATTGTGCCCCAGAAGCAATCTGCTACAAACATAGTTTTACCTCATAGTCCAGCTTCATGGACACAGTATTTTACTGTTAGAATTGAATGAGTGTTTTGGCCCGTAATCCTTTGCTTTTTTTTCTTTTCTTTTTCCTTCCAGTGCTCAAAGAGGTCAGCAGTAACATCTGTTAGTGTTAAGATACACTACAGTGACTTTTCCGATACTGGAGCCCTGTAGCATATCGGCCATGCAGTAGTAAGGAGACTGGCTTTTCTGTCTACATGATCTATAATGCTGTGCTGCTAATTCAAGATGAGTTAACTATTTTTAGAGGTTACCAAATGACTCAGAATAAAAAAGCAATTGTATAACAGATGCAAAATGAAATATTCAGATTATCTGGCTGCTAAAAACCTGGAAGAAATCAACCTAATTTTGGTGCAGCTGGAGGGAGTAGGCTTTTTTAACAACACCCCAAGTTAATTTAAAGTGTGTTCTTGAATGTAAAACCTTTGCTGTCATGAACCATGGGTTCTTTAAAAACAAACAAACAACCTCCTTCCTCTTTCTGATGGCAAATATGAATTTTACTGTAAGAGAGTTACTCTAGTGTTTGATGTTGACTTGCAGCTAGAGTTCTAAATCCCATTAGAAACTGTTTATCTTATTAAGTGAGAAGTTTAATAGTATGCTTGGATAGGCCACAGCCAAAACAAGATCAGCAGTGCTTTCATGTAGTAGGAAAAATGATAAACATGATGATGACTGAATATGCACTAAGTGTCAGCTCTGTCAGGATCATGGGCTTGAGATTTAAGTTTTAATATAATATTTCTTAAACCTTATTGATTGCCACTACTTAAAATTCACAAGTTCTTCCCATAATTCTTCAGGAACATTGAAAATGTCACTGCAAACTCAACACCTGGAAAGTTTTGCATTTGAGTTAAAAAGTGAAAAAGACTACAGTGTTTACTTGTAAACTGAGACAACTTAATAGCCTTAATATTCCAGCATGGCAGTTTTCTATCGTAGTTTATTAGGTGCACTGCATGAGGTTAAGATAGAAGCTTTTCATTATGTAACATGAAATTAGCAATTTTTAACACTTAACAAATGTTGTATAACACTCCCATAAGGATGGGTGGTAAAAATTAGGCTCAGATGAAACCAGTGGCATGAATCCAGCAGTGTTCTGGTTTCACCCCAGCTGACAAAATTCCACCTTCTTCTACCAGATGATGGTTTCAGATCAAATACAGTTACTCTTAGCATATTGTAAGATAAGGCAACCTGATGAGAGCGTGCTAAGGCGGAACCATAGGATGCAGTCACCAGTAGTTACCTTTGCATATTCAGCTCTGGATAGTAAACGTACACAGAATGAACTAGAAAAACTGGTAAGCTGAGGGAGACCATACCTTGTTCTACCTGAGATGAGTGCTGACAGCAAATCATCACTGGTTCAGCAGACAGGTGGAAATTTTCCTGCTGTGCTGGATTTTTCAGGTTAATATGGTGGGGCTTCATATTGCTTCTGTGCTAGGAGCTAGGTGTTAGAGAAGCTAAAGCTTGCAGGGCTGCTCTTCCCCTATGAGGAAGGAACAAAGCTGTGACAGTTACTGGAGCTGATCTTGGTGAATAATTCTGTGCTTCTTGTATTTGTGATACCTATGTAAAGAGAAAATTCTGCTAATGGAAGGGAAACAAATTCAGTTCCATCGCATTTTTTCTAACTGAATTTCCAACACTAATGAATGAAAATTCATCTGGAGAAATACTAATTGGGTTTGACACCACAAACACAGCAGTAATGGAAGCAGGTTTCTCAGCTAGGCAATCTGATGATCTAACAAGCTGTCTCAATGAGATTAGCTAGTTTAAGGTCTTGTGACATTATTCATTAGTTTTCTAACACAGCAGCCTTTACAGTACACTTCCCAATTTGATGTTGTAGCTCCTTCTCTAGCTATGGGCTCTGTTCTTTTATATCTGAGATAATACTTCTTGTTAATTCACTGACACTCAGCATTAAAAAACTAATGCTCCTTGGCACTTTACCCTTCACAACGTCTCAGAGGATGTTAGGTTCACATCAATGTAATTTTATCTTCAGTGGCAAGGTGACCAGATGAGTTGATCAACAAGGCATCAGTAGGTATTTATAACTCGCTATCTGGAAAATTTGTCAATGCTGAAAGTCTGGTGCAGGAGAACTGGTAGAATATTATTTGTATTTTCAAGAATGGTCAAACTGCAGGAATGTAACAGTTGATTGCCTAGGGGAAGTATCAAAAATCTGTGATGAGCAAGTTCTTTGTTCATGTTGGTGCAAGAATTTGAAAAAGGCAAAGGGTCAGAATGTCTGCAGTTTCATGCTGTATAAATGAGTGTGTCAAGAAAAGAATAAAAGAACCAATGTACTAGTCTGTAAATAATACTGGGCATGTTTAGACATCTTTAGAATTACAGTAAGCATCCTCTGTATATTGTCAGATTTTAAAATCATTTGCAATTCTTCTTGTGATTCCTCTTACTGCTTTTTGTGACAATTCTTTATCAGTGTGAAAAATTCATACTATTCAAAGTAAGTATGCTATTTTCACATCTATCTAGAATAAAACTAAGTTGCTATCACAGAATATCTGCATTTAACTGAAAGGGCAAACAGTACCTTAAATTGCAGGGGCACAGGAGTTGCAGAGATGAAATGTGCTATGTTATTTCTTTGCTCATCACATAATTGTAATGCGGAAGAAAAGTGTTTAGTATGCATAAACAGAAATCAACAAATTAAACACATCTAACAGTATTTGTTTGTCTTGGCAGTTTCACACATTCTTCTTTTAAAATGAATCATAATATGAATGTAAATATCAATTGCCATATTTCAAGAATTAGAAAGTTTCATCCACTGTTTTTTGTCAGTCAGTGTGCAAATGAACACTTAGAGTATCATAGGAAAAGCTGTTGTCAAATGGAGTGTTGCTCAGTTCGAAAATACTTTGTCCTATACTGTTTTATTTAGGCTATACCTATATATAGAAGTCAGCTGCTAAGAAATGAGTTTACTGTGCAAAATCTTCCTGTTTTATTTTGCTACCCAGCTAATCCTGGTAAGGCTAAAAAATAGTTAATAGGCAATCTGTAAGATCTTATAAGATGACATTTGGAAATCCTGCAGTCATATTAGTCATTAGCCATGGCAATATTCTGCCATAAGGCAATGAGTCAGACAATTGATAAAGAACCTCATCATGATATATCCTCCGGCATGAATGTGGAGAGAGGGCAAAGGAAAAGGAAGAAAGGAGAGTGCATGGGACACAGGACAGGAACATGGAGGAATAGAAGGGCAAAGAAAGTCTGAAAGAGTTTTTAATTTTACAGCTCTTACTTTTTAAAGGGCAAGGCTTAGGGTAATGCAAAAGAGGCAGACAGCATAAACATGAAGCTTGAGGATCTACAAAGTGTGATACTCTCATGCTTTGTGAGTGAAACCCAGCATCACTGGAAAACCTAATTTCTCTTGCACAGTTAGCGGGGCACCTCCTCTAGACATGTGGCAGCTGGTGGCTGCCTTCCTTATTCTTGTTAGGTAAAAGTCATGGAGGAGACCGGCGTAGGAACATTGTCTGTTTTTAATTTTGTCCATTTCCACAAATGGAGGGGTGGACATGTATGGCTTTACCAGCTATCACCGTGTCTACTGAGGAACATCAGCAAAACAACTGCCAAGGCACAGAAGCTGACAGAAGGGGACATTGGAGAAGCCCTTACCTTTGGAAAAATTGCTGGGCATAGCAATTAAAAGGAAAGAGCGCTGCCATTTAGGGATTTGTGATGCTTATGCTGGTGGCTGTGTTATGACTCCCCTGCCGCTGTTTTGGAAATAAGCACAACAATTTTGGCTGTGATGCTCAGGTGTATAAGGCTGGGTGCCTTCCCTATCCCTGCAGCCAAGCTAAAAAGCTGCCAGATCCTAGTAGGAGCAAGGAAGGACACAGAAAATATCCGGAAAGTACTATACAAATAGGAAGAATGATACACACCAGAAGAAATCACTTGAACAGATAGGATTTTACTGTACCTGGTTTTGTAAAATTGATCTCCCTAATGTGTGCTTTTCTTCATAGCAGGTTATGATGACTTAAGAGCCTTATTTGCAGTGTTTCCAAATGTCTGGGGCTATCTTGATCTGTCCTGAATTAAATTAATCTAGGTCATCAAGTGATGTATAGTTCTAGCAAAAATTGGTGAGCCTTGTAATTTTACTCCTGGTAATGATTTGGTACCAGTGGTCCAATGTACCTGAATACAAAACACTCAGAGGGGCTTGTGCTTTTAATGCAGGGGAGCTATTACAAGATGTTCTCCATGAAGGCACTTCTGTGTTGGGGTTCACTGGCTTTCTTGGTCTGCAAGGCTCATCTCTTTTCTTAGGCATTTCAGGAAATAGGTTCCCAGTTTCCTTTATGTTTATGGGAAAGTGATTTCAGTTATAATACAGAGAAAAGCTGATCTGGTTTATTTTTGCCTTATTTTCTGAAGTACCCTGATTGGTATGAAAATATTCCACCTGTGATAAACACTTGCTATAACTACTTTATAAAATTAATAATTTATTGTTTGTGCTTTTAAAAACTATGTTAATCAATACCAAGCATTTCAAAAGAATACATGCAGATGATATTATTGGCAAACGAGATTGCCGCTGAGATCAATGTAAAATTCTTGTTGTCTTCAATGAGACTATTTTCGGACTACGATGTAGGATGTTACATTTTTGCAAGCTGCCATTATGTAAACTCAGTGATGGATAGTCCTTTCCCCAGAATCACAATAGTGGTAGAAAAGACGGGAAGGAACAGGTGTGAAGGATAAACAGAGGCACCGGGAGATGGGCTGGATTGCTCCAGGTTAGGCATTAAATCAATGGTAGAATCAGGAGCAGAGCCCTGATACTCTAAGTGCCAGCCCTGGTTCCTGCTTAATGATATTGCTTCACATGCAGCTTTCCCAGGTGATGCCTTTCTCATCTTTCTTGGGCCATGCAGATCTCATATAGTGTGTAACAACCAAATCAATTGTAAGAACAAGCTTCAGCGGATTACTCCCCATCGCCACTAATTATTTTTCATGGTGGCATCTCACCTTTCTCTCTGCCCTATCCCCATGCTTATGAAGCACTTCCCTCTGTCATTTATATCTGCGAGCCATAAACCTCTCCTGACTTTGACAGAAAAGGTGAGATAGAGAGCAGGCTTTGTGCCTCACGTGATCATATGATACCTTTGCATCTGTGGATCACAGAGCCATGTAATACAGTTACAGATATGAAGAAAGCCTCTTGTTTGCCATCTCTGTTTCATTTTCAACTTGTTTAATACATCTTTTCTTCTTCACAAAGAATCTCAAAGGGCCTGTGCATAATTCTGCTTTGGGGGTATGTTGTGATATAAACACATTTAATTACCTTAAACAACTAGCATTTCATAGCATAAATATTGCAATGAACCAAAATATTGTCGAAAGCAACACAGCATAAGGATAATGCCATATGTCATTAAAATACATTTCTCTGTTGGTTGTCATATTAATCAACCTATCCTGTGGACTGTAAACTTAACACAAGTTTGGTCTGCATTAGAAATGGGCCATAAAGTTGTAACTGCAAACTCTCATACCACTTGCTAAACTGTGACTAATTTTCCTTATTCTGACATTATTATTTTATCAACCTTCTCTAGTTGTTTTAATGTCTTTGTACAAAGATTAGCTCCACTGTTTTATTATGTTTGTGTCTTACTCTGTGATGTCTCATTTCTTTTGTGCAAGTGCTGTTACTAACAGTCAAGTACATGAAGAAGTCCAAGGACTTTATCATTTTCTTTAGAGTACCACTATTCCTGGTTGATATTTTAATATGTATAGACTTTCCAGATGAATGTATCTAAACACAGAAACCATTTTATATGGAAACAGTCATCAAGATTAACACATCTTGTGGTTCATTATCAAAATGTATTTTAAGAAAGATTATCTGCAACATAAACCATCAGCAAATAACACAGAAGTATGGGTCATGGTCCAATCTTTCAAGAATATATAGGACTTCTCTACAGCGTTCAAAGGATTTTTTGTGTGCATGCATTCAATTGATTCTCAATAGGATTGTTCTGAAATTTCTTGATGGGCATCAAAATGTGACTGAAGAATGTAATCTGGCCCCTCATGAAAGCCTGAGAGACTCTCTCTGCTCAAAATGTGGCATTTGAGTGTAAACAGACGTGTCTTATAAATATCTTAGTCCAGTGTTCTTGACCCTAGAGTCAGCAACAAAAGATGAACAACTGCAATAGCCACAGAAAGCAGGTGAATCTTGAGAAAAACAGATTTCAGGAGCATTCTTTTTATCCATTTACACAGAACAGTTATACAGTATCTGGGGGCAAATGGTGATTCCCTGAGTCACATGTTGATTAAAGTTGGAATAGCACAGAAGTTGCCAATTTTTTTCTAATGCCAAACAAAGGAACTTTATTAGAATCAGGAAAGTGATATAATTCTGAAACCTACTCTCTATCTACATCTGTCTCTCTTTTTCCCATCTCTGCTATTTGTTAAATTTCTGCCAAGAGCCTGCTTGTCCTCTAAAGCCGTACTTCTAGCTACAGACTTAAAGAAATAATGCATGTATTTTATACTTTTTGCTTCCTAGTGTACTCCTAATAACTTTTGGTAAGATACACAGCATGCAAGACAATATTAAAGAGAATGGATTTTTCTCAAAACAAAGTCAATTAATTCTTATCTGTCACATCAGCAGATCAGCAGTAAGGGTTAATGTAAAGGCAAAAAATAGGTAAATGGCTTTGGCAAATGAACCTTCCTCTTTCTAGGCATGCTCATTTGGGCATCCCTCATGTTTGGTTTGGGTGAATATGTCATTCATAGCTGTCTATGCATCTGTTCTGTCATGGCAGGATGTGTTTCAGTCCTTACTTGAGACTATATCTCCATTTGGATTATGTATGTATTTGTGTACATATTGGCTCCCTGCTTTATTAACACACTCCTCTATGGGTGGAGTCAGGAAAGGGAACTTCCCTCAGAATGGCCTGAAATAAATTCTTTACATGCACAGCTTCCCCATAATCATAAGGTCAAGTTTACTAGCTGGCAAATGGGATAGCTGTAGCCATAGTTTTTAATTAACCCATTTTTTCCCATGGCTACTAGTAAATTTAAATTTGGCTGCCAACATCCAACCCCTGTTGGCAGCACAGACACTGAGACATGTACAGGTTGTGCAGGTTGCAGCCTGAATCAGTGCTTAAATACTGAGTTCTAAATTTCATTGCTAGGCTATTCAGTGCCCCGGCAACGTCTTTCAGTCTTCTAGGCTTTGGTTTATTGTATTACTGTTGTCAGTCTGAAGTGCAGTAATTCATATTTGTCACGACTGCCCTTCATCTGATGTGGAGCAACCTTGGGTTTTTTTGTCTTGTCTTTCTTATCAGTGGAGGAGTCCAATATTTTGAATAATTAAAACCACATAAATAGTTGATCTGGGTGATACAGGATATAACACTAAGATGTCTTACGTAAAAGCCATGTGTTTTTACTTCTGCTGTCTAATTTGCTTGAACCAGGTTAAAAAATTGTTGTCATGAAAAATTAAAGATGATAATAATAGGCATTATTATCCTGTTTACTACATGCTGCTAATATAGAGAGATTTAGATTTCTCCCGAGGAATGGTTTGATGTATATTTGTTTTCAATTAAATTTGCATATGCTGCGTTAAAGAGAAAGATACTCTATTTATCTCTCTATTTGCTTTCACTGAGGAGGGAAAAAAAGTTCCATACTTCTCCCCCTTTTCTTCATCGCTGCAGGAGAGCCCTGTACTGTGCATTACAAAGAGACTGGGAAGCTGGGTAATTAATCATAAGCTTTTATGTAATGGAAAGTTTAAAATTCATTAGCTTTATATCAGAGTGAGTGTTATGAGGGAGAACATGTTGTGAATGAGAGGGAGAGCCTTATAATTAAGGAAGTGTGTAAATAATAATGAAAGTCATTAGTGCCATTCAGTTTGTAGGAATGTCATAATGTAATTGGAGCATTAAAGTGAAATTTGCGATGACAAACATTAACGATACAAAAGAGAGAAAATGTGGTTATCTTTAGTTTGACAGATAATGTCAGCTTTCTTGCAAGGCCCAGATGGTGCACAGGAAAATGTTATGAACAGTTTTATTTTAATATTTTTATAATGTGGTATTTGGGAATACAATGTCACAAACATACTAGGTGCTTTGCGTTTGTGAACTGAGAGTGCCTTGCAGAGTACAGAGTCCAACGCTGAGTGACTGAAACAATAGATGGGGAAAGTCCTGTCATTGATGCAGGATTGTTATTGCAATAAATGTGAGGTGCAGTGAAGCATGCTATTATGAGCTTGTTGAGTTTCATCTCTCTCTCCTTGGATATGCAGTTTGCATCTTTCTTTCCTTAGGGGAAAAAAAAAGAAAGAAAAGAAAGAAAAAAGAGAGGGGGAGGGAGAAAAGGAAGAAAATGATTTAACAATTATGTGGGAAATTATATGATGCTAAAATTGTACCATGTTCTGCTCTTTCAACGAAGGGACTTTCTACAGTATTGTGCACTGCAAAGGCTATAATTTTAGGGCGTGAAATAATGTAGATTCCAAACAAAGGAAAATTTAAATATGTCTAGTGGATAAGGCAAGGCGAAACAAAAAGAAGGCAGCTGGAGAAAATTTGGGGGAATTGTATTATTTTAAGGGCAGTGACTGAGAAATAACTATGCTTAAGACTCCAGTCCAAGGCCTCAAAGTGCCAGAAACTAAGTATCTGTCTTAGTGTCCTGTCTGTGAGCTACAGTGTTGTGGAATTTTATAATGCTCCCTATCACTTTGTGTTGAATGGACCTAATTTTTATATAATCAGTTAATAGACTGACCAACATAAAAGTTGGTTGCAAAGCATTCAAGAGAAAGAGTGTAACTGCTAAGTTGATGTTAAGCAGGCTCATATTCTGCTAAAAGTCTTTGAAAATGAACAGTGGTCCCCAGTGAGTGAAAATAGAGAGTGTCCAGGATCCCGCTGGTAAAAAGGGGGGAGGCAGTGGTGCAAGGCAGCATGCTCTGCTGCAGGTGCAGGACACATGCGAAGTCGTACTGGTAGTTGGCCTGGGGAATAAAGAGCCTATTGGCCCAGGAAAACATAGCAACTCCTAATTCCTTATCAAATGATTCCATGAGAAGGATTTTAACCTGTATATCCTCGAAAAACCTGTGAGACTTCCCAATTACATGACAAAGGCCCTGTTTTTGCTAGTTTTATCACCACTGGCAAAACATGAGAGGGTTTTAAAATGACACATAGCAGGAATTATTCTCTGCTTACTGTAGGGCTCCTGCTACTGTTGGGGTTTGTGCATATGATGTGACAGTCCTGTGCAGAGTCATGCTGACTGTGCTATATTATGGTTATACCTATGCTTATTTTTTAGTCACTTTTACTGATTATAAACAAAATTAACTCGATAGTACATAAGCTGTAAAGAAGAGGCTGTCAGGTGCATTTCCTCCTGCAGTTTGTAAAGTGCTGGTTTAGAAAAACAGGATTTAGCACAGGTGGTGGTGGTTGTTATTATTCCAGGTTGCTTTAGATCTTTTGCACATCTACACACTGTTTTGCACATAAAGCATGATGTGGCCTTAAAGGGGGCAGCTACTTCATCTCACATGCACCATGATGGAAAGCTATCTGTCAGCAAATTACGTTATGCTCCTACCTCCCTCCATCGTGAACGGTCTCCTCATCTCCTCCTCTGCAGAGTTTGTGACCAATATTTAAACTCTCCTGTCTGTTGTTTGCTGCTTCTCAAACTGAGCAGGTTAATAAAGCTGGGGGAGGGAGGGGGAAACACAGATGGTCATAATTTTACAGAGTAAGAACTGGCCTTTTTTTCTTTGCATTGAGTGTGATTCCAACCTTAGGAGAGCTGTGTCGTTTTATACTGTCTTGTGTATAGGTTATAGATTTTGAGAATTATTTGGTGATCTGGCAGGTTCATCCCTGTTTAGGTGAGATGTATTTTTTTGCAGACTTCTGTCTTAATTATTCCTGGTATAACAACAGTGTTTAACTCATGAGTATCCATAATACTAGTGGTTACATCTTGAAGCCATCATGCTGTTTTTACCCTGTCTTGACTCAAACAGTATCTCTATTAACTTGAATAGGAGTGACCTTAGCGAGGATAGAGCACAGGTGTTCTTCTATAGATAAACTTCAAACTGGGGATCCTAAAAGCCTCTTTACACTGATATAGCTCAACTCCTTCACATCATGTTCATGGATCTTGAGTCAGCAATCCAGCCTTGTAGCTGCATCCACAGGGGGCTGAAGTGGGGGCAGCCGTATGGAAGTCAAGGCCAGTGCCACTCTGTCTGGTAGGTGCCCTGGTTGGCTTGCTCAATATTAGCATTCAAATGCAAGCCAACATTCATGTGGACAGCAGGAAGGTTTGGATTTGAAGTCACCAGGTAAATACATGCATGTCTTCTGCTCCCTTGGGCTGAGTGTTGTGGCTTCCTGGCCAGCGTGAGCCTCAGAGCATTTTGCAGTGAGGTACAGTGGGTTGCAGGAAAGTGTTACATCCAGCTGACAAAGGTAATGTGGCCAGGATCCTTTTCAGAGTTTCTGATGGGAGAAGTTAAACATTATTCTGAAAAAATTGTAAAGGAAAAACACAAAATCGTATCTGGCATAAGAATATCAACATACTGGTGTGGTATAGTTATTTATGAGCATACCTGCAAAGTAGGCCTGGGCCTGCACCTCCTGAAATCAAAGGGAGCTTTCTCTTAGGCTGTAAAATTCAATACATGCATTTCATGGAAGAAGGGATGATTCCAGAAGCGTAAGTTAAGAGGGCAACACATTCTTGGGAACTTCAAAGGGAGAAATTGGTAGTTGGTGAGTACTCTGGATTATGGAGGCTGATTGGCACAGCAAGTCTTCTTTTCTTTACCTCTGAATCATTTGCCAACTTCAGTCTCCAGTTTTTCTTATGGTATCTGATCTATATAGTGGTATGTTACTGTTTATTTAACAAACAGTGCATTGGGTTGCATTTGTCTGCCCCGAACAAAACAGAACAGAGATGTGCTGAATATTACCAGGACCTGAACTCTTCACTGCATGCAATAAATAACTGAAACAAAAGACCTCACAGTCTGTACAGTTGTTCTCTGTCTTCTTACAGCTGGGATGATTGTCTTCTCTAACATATACTGGTATTGCTATTCAGTGTTACACCAAGCCTACAACTCCATAACCAGGTTTTACTGCTATTCTTAACATTGCTATGGCAGGGTTTGCAAAGGGTAGGTGGACATTTCTCTCCTGAAATTGCTTTTTCTCTTGTTTCTCTCTCTGTCATTTCTCAGATCCACTTGCTCACCCAGGAAGTCTCCTAGTCTCTCTGGCTTCTCATCTGCCAGTACAGCTTAAAGACAGATGTAGGTTTACTGATGGTTTAGCAATGAGAGAGGTACCGTGTACTTTTGAAAGTCTATACTACCACATGTCATTGTGGTAGTTGAAAACCATCATCGAAGCTTGTCTGCTCTCTAGGTGTGCTAGGAGGAAAGCAATCCTTTTATACTTTGCTTTAGACACAGGGATGCAGTAAAGACTTTTCTTCATGAGGTCTTGGAGGGAAACAGAGTGCTTTGTGCTAGTGAAGTGGTTTGTGATACTTATGGCTGCTATGCTAAAGACTGTGACTACACTGTTGGAGACGCTGTGTTTGTCATATATATCCCCAGAGCCACTCATACTTCTGATCTAAGCAATTCCTAGCTTCTTAGGTGACCCTGAGCCGTTGGATTATTAAGGTTCATAAATCCTATTGAAAGACTGGGGAATTTCCTCATCTTGATTGCTCCCCTGCAGTACCCTAAGTAGGTAGTCCACATTCCCCACAACGAATCACAGATTGCAAGATAACCAACTCACCAAATCCTCTGCCTGGGACTCCTCCTCCCTCTTTTTATCACCGTTTTTTCTCTGGCCCCATTCTAACCCCACAGCTAACAGCATTTTTGGTTGGCTTTCTCTTTTGACTGCTCTTTCCCTCGCTCACTGCTGCATTTCTTCTCTCTTTGCTCAAATATGCATGCATGAACATAGACATTATGAAAAATACCTTTATGTTGAGTTTCTGTATCACAGATGTGCTTATGTCCAGTGCAACGAAGCCTGCTACCTGAGTTGCTTAATAAGTCATAGCTGTTTGAACATTGTCTATAATATGACTAAGGCAGAACGATACCAGGCTGAGCTCTCCGTGTGGCCTTTGGTTCACTTTTGAACATCCTTCTCGAGCTGCCTGCCATCCTTTAGCCTGTGGATTGTCCACTGTCCCCCCAACACTGTAACCTGAAAGTCCAGTCTTCCTGACTATAAATATAAATTAAGCAAAAGCCTACAGCAGGAAAAGACCATTTGCACACTGCCAACTCTGCAGGCTAGCGTTCAAATTCCTGCTCATTTTCTTTCGAGAGTCACAACTGAGCAGGGACTGCAGTTTCTGCTCTTAGGAGGGATCAGAAGACCATTTTTTTGTGGGGTGAGGAACTCCACATTGGAATATCCCTTTCAAGATATATAGATATGGTACATCAAACACTTTAGGATTTTTAAAAAAAACTAAGAGGGGATTTCAAATGTCAAACACAAAGAAATGATGCTTTGCTTTTATTGGGGAAAAAAATGTCTTCCTCAGACCCTCTAGCAACAGATTTTATTTTTAAAGGGTTATTCATTGATCTTGCTCCAAATAGAGAGTCTTAGATTTTGGTGCCTGGTCTTAGTCCTAATGAAGTCCATAGCAGAATTCTCACTGACTTCAGTGGGAAAAGCATAAAACCTCATTTTCTTGTCAAAATTGAGCTACTAGTGCAAGCTGTACACAAATAGCTTGACTAATTTTGCTTTAATTGTGACATTGGAGCTGGAATAAATATTTCAGCTCTTCCTGAAAAGTGTTTAAAACCAAAATAATTTGGTTATATTCATCTATTGTAAAGTACCATTTTAAATAGAAGTGCAGTATTTTGAAGTCCCTCTGCAAATTATGCATGATTACTTTGTTTGCAACACTTAGGACATAAAAATGGAAAAAGGGGGTTAAAAATAATAAAAAACCCGAGGACTGATCTTCAGAAGATAATGATAAAATACATCAACAGTTAGGTTATTATACTGTAGCACCTTAATCTAAATCATTCCATAACTCCAAAACATAGTAGACTTTATATACCAGCTTTGCTTCACTGAAAAATGACTGCAGGCAGAAGAAATGTGCAGTTATGCAACTTTTTATTAATGTATTAGGAGACACAGCATGCCTTCTCTTACAGGAATCTTCCATGATTGCAGAACTGCATGAATCTCTGTGCATGTTCATTCGGATATTGTATACTTCTAAACTGATTTCTGTTTTGATAGCCAAGTAATGTTTTCTTGATCTCTAAGTGAATTTAGGGAATATAGTTAGAAAGTGTGCTCACAGTGGACAGTGATATAATCTGTTGTCATACTTCAAAAATATCTTGAGCTAAAATGTTTGGTGTTACCTATCAGAATTTTGTGTATGTAAAGAACATTTACATCGCACTGCTGTAGGGTGGTCCTACTGTGCATGGGCAATTTTCAAGATCAGAGTCCTAGAACGCATGTGCTGCAGGTTGATTAGCTGCTTTATTCAAAAAATATTCAGAGAAGTAGGTCTTGTGTCTTTTTTCCCCAACTACTCTTGGTGTCAGGTTATGCAACAGATAGGAAAATACATCAGAGATCTGAAAAGTTTATCAGATTCTGCCCCTGCTTAAACACATGGCTTCTGGCTGACTTACATGAGACTTAGATAAACAGTTATCCCTATACATGTTTACAAATCAGTACAGGCAGCAGCAAACTATTGCCATGGTTTCCCACCTCTTAGATATAGATTGTGATTTTTCATTGTGCAAAGATAAGTCCTGAAAGGGAAAAGTAAGATACGTATTCTGTTAGATTCATATATGACTCTGAGAAGGTCTGAGATGACTTCTCAACAAAGGGATGTAATTTCATCTCTTTGCACATGCAGTGCTTGACACTGCTCACCATTCTAAGTTGAAATAGTAGTTAGCACAAGGATACTGGACTTTTTTCTGAGTATTTCATTTATTATTCCTGTAGCTGGCATCTTTTAGCATTTGCTAAGTTGCCCCAAGCACATCCTGCCACAAAGGACAGACCAGAACTACAGCTTGGACAATCTACTTACAGATCTGTCATATAGCTTCAGTGCTTTCCACTCTTAAGATGCTCAAGAATCGAAACTGTGCGAGAGAAGCTATGGACACATGGCTGTTTTACATGTTCATTGTGTCTAGTAACTGGGGTAAGGTTTTGGAACGTTCACTCCCCTCACCCCCTTTCCATCTTTACTGACTTGCAAACCATCTGCTCAAGGAATGAGTAATCCTTTAACGTCCTGATGCAGCCTGAGGTCTCTCCTCTCAGCTGGGTTGCCTGTTTAGCAGGGAAGGGGGGAGAGAATGGACGACGTGCAGCAGCAAGGTGAGGTCCTCTATATTTCAGTGCACATTCAAAATAGTTTTGATAGCCATTTTGCAAAATGAGCTTTGGCCCAGAGTGGCTGAAAAATCACTTCAAAAGCAAAGAACTGATCCTGCCACAGTCACCAGCTCTAGCATGCTTCAACGCAGTGCCATTTATAGCCTTTCAGCCACTCTTCTTGCTTTGTGCTACAAGTTGCACCTCATAGTGTGCGGATATGTTAAATAATGAAATTAAAACTAGATGGAGCCATACATAACTGTAATAGGAGTAAGCCACATCAGGAGGTGCGTTAGCACTATAGGCTTTTGGTGTGCTTGGCTGAATGCCTCTGATCACTTGAGGCGTGCACCAAGAGTCTGCTAATGCACACCCTGTTGTGGTTCATTGCTTGCTATATTCTTACAGTCTGATTCCATTCAGCAGTCTGTGTTAAGAGCAGGTGTTCACTTCTAAGGGGAAATATGGATTCCAGGGGCGTCAGGATAATACTTAATGAAGCAAGTATTTCCCCCACCCCCACCCCCCAAAAAAAAAAACCTTCTGTATATTTGTCTGCATTTGACTGGTACATTAGTTCCTCTACATTTGTAATTGTGGAAGACTGTATTTTGCAACAAGGACTTTTTCAAAGTACATAATGAAAAGAGTGCATTTCTAACTGTATATTTTAAATGAGAATGTCTGTCTGTGGGAGTTGGATTACTTGTATTGCTCTAGACAGAAACGATCACTATATTTCATATTACCTTGCTGCTTTATACTTATTGACTGTTTATTTTTCATCTGTAGGATTACTAATTGCAGATAGTACCAGACACTTCTGTCTCCTTTCAGGTTATTGTAGTACAGGGCATTGTACCAGATGCATGGTTATTCACAGGGCATGCATTTCCAGCAGCTGAATTGCTGGATCTGCTGTAAATGATCTATGGCAATTACATTTGGCACTGTACAGCTATAATTTTACTGCATATTAATAGCCACCTAGCAAAGAGGTAAATGCCCTTTTCTCAGCTGGGTGCGGAATGAATGCCTGAATGTATTCAGTTGGATAAAACAAGGCTTGGATTTCTAAATGGATAACAGGGGTTTTATATATTGGAAATGTGTTTGGTGGTGAAACGTCTGTTTGCCTTGATGGTATGCAGCGAGGCTCTTGGACAAATATCATCAAGTCAGATCCTAGATGGAGACATGCTGGGAAGGGGGAGGGGAGGGAGAAGGGGATCATGTGCCCCATTTTAAGTAGCTCATCTGCTACCACCCAAAATCTGCTGCAGTATTCCTTCCCCCCTCCCCTTTCAGCAGCACGGGTGATCAGTGCAGATGCTGTTAGATTTCACTAGCAAAAATAATAATTAAAAACACCCTCCCCACACTGTCACTAAAACTGTCCTGTGGAGTCAAGGGCACATCTTCTTCCTCCCTCTTTTTTGGGGGGTGAGGGGGTGGGGGGTGGAGGGAAGGGGTTAGTGGAGAGCTGGGGGGAGATGGAGAGTGGGTGGGAGCAAATACCAAGAAATTGGAGGTGATTAATGAGCCTTTTGCTTATTAGTGCTGTCCGGGTGCTTTGTCTCTGTTCCTGGCTGGGGAAGGGCAGACGGGGAGGGCTGGAGAGGGCACCGTGAACGGAGGACCCAACGTGCAGAGAAAACCCCCCACAAACACACACACACCTCGGCCGGGCAGCTCCGCGCCCCAGCTCGGCCGCGCAGCCAGCGAGCGGCCGGTGGGGCGGGGTGGGGCGGAGGGGAGCGCAATGGCGGCGGAGCCAACGGCTCCTGTGAGGCGGCCGTTGGCGCGGCCGAGTCAGCACGAGCCGGAGCGGCGGCGCTGAGTGCAGCGAGCGCGGAGCCGGCGAGGAGCGACACGAAACGCGCCACTGTCTCCGGTCCGAGGCGCACCACGCTGCGTGGGCGGGGAGAGAGAGAAAGGGAGAGGGAGAGACTCACAGACAGACAGTACAGCCGGGGAGCGCGGCAGATAAAGGACAGAGGACAGGCAGTGAGCGAGAGGAGCGAGAGAGAGAGGGGAGCCAGTGAGGTACGGAGAGAGACCCAGGGAGAGGACAGGCAGCGCCAGAGGCAGGGCAGGCAACGGCGGCTCGGCGGCGGACGAGGGAGACGCGAGCAGAGCGGGCGGCGGAGCGGGGCGAGGCGAGGCGAGACGAGCCAGCCCGAGGCGGGAGGCGGACGGCGGGTCAGGCGGCGCCCGGCCACCGCGCCCGGCCACCGCGCCGCGGCGGATCTCCTCCCGCGGAGGAGGCGGAGGCGGAGGAAGAGACCATGTCTTTCAGGAAGACAGGCACTGTACTGTAACAGCAGCATATCTGCAGCAAAATAAACAAACCAGCCAACCAAAAATACCAAACAAACAAAAAAATACCCAAACCACCAAGAAGCCGGGGGCAGATCCCGTTTTCAGGCAAGGTAAAAAAAAAAAAAAAAAAAAAAGCAAAAGCAAAAACAAAACAAAAACCAAAGCAGAATCTGTAGACATTTGTGTGGTGTGATGTTCTTTGTTGTTGCGATTTTTTTATTTTCCTTCCAGCATGTGTTTTCTGTCGTTTTGTTGGAGTCATTCGCGCCCATCCCCCTCACCCCCTCCCCGTGATCTTTTAATTTTTGAGGTCAGAGTGGCTTGAGTGTGTGCAGCAGAGGGACAGGGAAATAGGAGCTGTGCATGGAGCTGGGAGCTTGTTTTTATTACATTCGATGTGCAATTATTTATAGTAACTGCAGGATTCCGACTCTAAGATGTGGTATTTACCAGAGGAAAATAAGGATAACGTTCGTAGTCGGGGGGTGTGGGGGGGATGATATTGGTGCTGAAATTGGATCCTTGCGCTGAATTCCTGAGTCGCGTTGTAGATGCCAAACCCAGGTATGCAGTTAAAGACTGTTGTTGTTTCTTTACGTTGTCCACAGCGTGTCTGGGAGGAGTATGTCGGTATGTTGAGAAAGTTTTCTCTGCCACAGTTCTGGCTAAAGCCGAGGCGGAGGGCCGCCCGGGGCACCGCGCTGGTTGTTCAGCCCATCGCGCAGCGCACGAGGCTGAGCGGTAACTGACGCGTTCACCTAAAATGGGCGGCGGCGGGTCGGGGCTGAGGTGAGGCGCGCGCGGCGGCGGCTTGTGGCCGGGGATCGCGCGTGTCGGTGCCGCCGCGGTCGCCGCCGTTCCCAACGGTCAGAGCCGGTTTTCCAGGGGCCGGGGAAAGGCTTACCGCAGGGAAGCGCCACATAGGTGGTTGCGGAGGAGCGGCAGTCCTCCTAACAGTTATTTTAGCTAAAATGAATCAAAGTGTTAAAAAAAACACTTTCGCTGATTTGTGAAAACTAACGAGAAATACGCTTTAAAAATGCTCTTTACTTTGCTAGAAGAAAAGCAGCAGCCTGGGCTTGTTTGACTTGCATTATTCCGAAGTGTGGCAATTTGAGGGTAAAAAATTTACTCGATGCTTCGTTAGCGGTTCTTTTTTTTGTTTTTTGGGTTTTTTTTGCATGCAATGAAGGAGACTCACAGTCCACAAGTTCCACTCATACGGTTAGGCATCCTAGCAGTCTGTTGTTTTCATAAAAAATAGTTCATGTTACTCTGCTCAGTATAGTTTTGCCTCTTTGCATGTGCGTTTCAACAGTATTGTTTGTAGATACAAACAAGACGAGCTCATCCTGTGCACTCACTGTGCAGTCTTGTTTAATTTTTGTTATTTTTTCGCATTCGTTTGCTGTTTCATCTAGCGGGAATATGCTCAAATTTCAGGTGCATTTTTCTGTGCTAGGTGTGTCTCTGCACCCCTGCTCTGCCTCCTGTCTGCACGCTTCCAGGTGTGTGCAGTTGTGTTTAAATTCATCCCAGTGTTGCTGTTGTTGCTTGACACCCTGCAAATGTGCTGAGAAATGAAGGAAAGCCATTAAATAGTAAGGCAGTGTTTCGCTGATCACCTGTCCGACTTGTCTACCATTGCGCTTAGCTGGATGTATGCCTGGTTTGTGTTCTTCCTAACCTTCTCCAGATTGGCATATGTAAATTTTAGCCAAGTACAAAGAATTGAAACTGAGGGTTGTGGGGAGGAGGGAAAAATACTGTAAACTGACCTGCAACTTTTCAGTCGCATAACTTAACTGCACGTTGATTTTTGTTTTAGCAGTCTTCGTCACGGATCGAGGCAAGTTTGTGTGCACAATTAGGCTTGCAAATTACTAATCTTGCAGTGACTTTGCCTCTCAGTTCCCAGCTGAGCATGGGTACCTTGAGAGCTGTGGTATTAGCCCTGTCAGAGCATGCTCTGGTTGGGAGCTCGGGTGTGTTCTATTTTTAATACTATTTAATGAAGATGCTTCTCACTCTGCGATATACGAAGCATAATGGAAGAGCAGAGTGATGATTGGTTATGGATACTGGAAAAGGAAAAATGCAAAGGTAAAAGCGGAAATCCCTCAAATATTTGTATTAGATTAATGAATGAAATTTGAGTTGTGCAGAAGGCTGGTTGATTAGCTGGGTTTTAGTCAGACTATTTTGTGCTATGTAAAATGATTTCATTTAAAAGTTGTATGAAACAAACTGTAGATAGAAAATGATTGCTATTTTGTGCTGTTGATAAATCTGATTGTATTTAGATATATTTAAGAATATCTCGTTTTAATTATTTTTTAGCTTTGAAATGTCTGACAATGGAGTAGCATTAATTTAAGAAATATTTAATTTTTTTTTGCCTTGTGAATTTGCTGCTAACTGGTTTTAGCAGGAGTCTGAGTTTTATTCCTTGCAGTTAAAAGTTAATTCAGTTGACACCACAAATCATTATTGCATGTAATGTTTGCAGAATGCAAGCAGCTGTAAACCTCTGTGATATATTGTGCAAAAGAAAATACCTAGATTAACTACAGTGTATACCATTATGCAAGATGTGTGTAGATATGTTTGAAAAAATGTGTTTCTTCGGTTCCGTAAATCTGTAGCCAGAAATATATTGATTGGCTATTTACAGCAGTCCATGCACTCAGAATCATATAAAGAATCTTGCCTTGATTAAAGATGTCATATATATAGAACAACTGTATTTTCTCTCCACTGCCTACAGTATTACAGGATTGTGCTCTAAGAAATTTTTAAGTACTCATCCTGCAGACCCTTTTTCAGGCAGTGAGTTCTTCCTGTACCTGTATGTTAATCTTATTGACTGCCTTAGGGTTAAATGTGCAAGTGAGAGTTGGTCAGATGAGTGTTTACTGCATCGTATCCTTGGAGGAAAAAATACATAAGGATGATACAAGGAGCATAATGAGAGTTTTAACACAGGTGTAATGATAGATCAGAGAGATACCTAAGAACAGTGCAACCGTCACTTTGAAACTTTATCCTGCTAGAGTAAAACTGGGGGCAAATTATATCTTCCTTGATTGTGCTTCTTTCCCCGTGGGCATTACTCGGGTTATTTGCATGATTACAGCAAGCTGGACTTGGCCTAATAAATCAGTATTATTAGATAGAATTTCTGGGAGTACATAAAAGAAACAGAAGAAGTTTTGAAATCACTACTTTTTGGGCTTCCTCCCAGGCTATGATTTTAACAACCAACTTAAACTTACCATTAATAAGAAAGAAAAAAAAGTGCACTGATTCTAGGATGGCTTACGGTCTTTCTTTCCTCCCGTAGACATCACTTTCACTGCAGTCAAAGGGAGCTTTGAATTGGGAAGTGTGTACTGGGTTTGGTTCAATGGTTACATCAGTGCTAAAGAAAGACATGAGAACAAGTCTTCGGCACCTGTAAATTGGCGTTAGTTACATTGGTTTTAGGAACAGTATAGATTTACACCAACTGATTGTACGCCCCTCTGCTAGGAACATACGAGATCCATAACTTGCATGGAGTAGTACTATCAATTTGGATGACATAAATTCCAGAGCAGGAAAATGATTTTGGCAAGTTAGCAGATCCTTGTTTATGGGGACTACTCACAAATGAATGGCTTGACCCGGTGAGTGCTCCCAGCTCAATCTGTTTGTTCAGTTGTAAAGAGAATTTGTAACTTACATGATTATTTAAAAGGAATACTATTCATATGAAGGGATCTATTTTCAAAAACATTCTTAAAGATTAGCCAGTTGAGAAGTAATGTAACCGCAACACAATAAACTTGCAAAATCCGTTTGTCCCCTGCTCGTTCATTTATTAGACATGAAGTTCTGTATCAATATTCTCAGCAGGTAGTAAGTCAAGTGAATGGGTCCCTTCTAGAAGACTGAAACATGCATCAAACAATTAAGGAATATATGGCAAAGATTGTGTATGTTCCAGTGGAAAGCATTTGATTCTGAAGACTTTAAAGTACTGTATATGAATGTATTTGTATATGGTAACATGCATTTATAGGGCCCTTCCTGTTCTAAAGCATTTCACAAAGATTGATGACAAACTACAATTCAGGTAAGTAGGATTTTCCCCATTTTAAGGCTGGGTAAATTGAATTGCAGAGAAATTATGCAAACCATGTGAGGTCACACATCTAGTTCTTGACAGAGCCTGCAAATGAGAGCTATTAGAGCTATTCCCATTTCCAGTCTTATGCTTTTACCCCGGATGATAAGGCTCCCTGATTAATCACTGTTGTTGTTGTTGTTTTCCTAATTTTCTAACTTTCAGAAACATGTAGATATAAATAAAATCAGATTTTGTCTTTTATAGTTATTAAAAATGTTACATTTTTTACATAATGCCCTTCTAGGAAGGAAGCACCTTTAATACAATTGGAAGAAATGAATGATCGGTGGTCCTGGTTTCCTTTGGAAATAAATTTATTATGCCTGTAAAATCATGTAGACATGCATGTTACTGTTCATGGACAGGATATGTTTTGTTGGGCTCTTACTTGGGGACTTAAACTCCATCATATCAATAGCCACTATGATTTGTGCATGTATGCCATTTATTAGAAGAGTAAACAAGACAGAATATTATAAAACTACAATACTTCTTTATTAAGACTCATTTCTTGATAAATAACATCGGTAATCAGTTCTTGCCAAATATATGTTCTCATTTGTCAGTGGAAGTCCAAACCACTTAGTTACAGGATTTAACAGTTAAACTGCTCATCATTTCTTTGAATTTCTCAAATAACTCCAATTTCAGACTCTGCATTAGAGCATATGGTAGTTACGCAATAGGTAAACTTGCCAGTGCCTTGCGAATGACCGTATGTAAGAATACTACTCTATGTAGAGTCTTGCACGTTCTTCCTTAGCTTATCTTCATTTATAAGAATACATTAAGAATCTATACTAATACATAATGTTTGGCATATGCATTCCACAGTTATAAATTGCACTCATTTGAGGGGAAAAGTATTGGAGTTTTTAGTATTGCTTTTACAGAAAACAAAAGACTTTCATACTGTCATTCTAGTACGGTTGCCCTCGTCCACGTGTTGATAACATTGCCATCATGTACTGCCACTTCCATTGTCATTAATGCAGTTTGCAGGCTCTCTGGTAATCCATCATCAATGCTTTTTTTTTATGGTTCATCAGGAAAAGGAGTTGCTGAAAAGGTCTCCTTTCATTTAAATGTATCATTTTCTAATATATTTTAACCATGCTAGATCATTCCAGATGCCTAAATAAGTAATAAGCTAATATATGAGAATGTCATATCATGTTGCCCTTTTTTTTTTTTTTTTTCCCCCTACAACTAAATTCACTTTACTGAGAGGAAGAGGATTAAATATGGGGAGAAATACAGAGAAACCTGGAAAAAATGAAATACCCTCTATGAACTTCCTCCTGTAAAATGTGTTACTTTAAGTAATTGCTGCTGTAATAAACATGGTGAAAAATCTTAAGACAACCCAGTAGCATACTTTCTTTCCCTGCTAGTGCTGGAGAAGCTATGAAGTGTGAGAGAGTGATAATGTTATACAGTATGACTTAGCTGAAATGCAGAAGGCATAGGTAGGCAGTGACAGCTGGGAATTTGGAATTTATGATTTGGATATCTTATGACTCGTTTTGAAATGTGGGATTCTAGAGTATTTGCTAGTCACTGTCAATATGTGGCTGCAGTAACTGTGTAAGACTCTTCTCATGGCAAGCTTGTTCTCACAGCATATGTTGAACTATGTAAGGTGAGAAGTGGATTTTTATAAGTGAAACAAAATGTTGTCTAAAGAGAAACCAGAACATTTTTGTGCTTCTTTCTCCAAGTAAGATGTCTACTCTTGATCTTTTCAGGCCAGAAGTCACAGTTAACAAAACAAGTACAACAAGAGAGAGAAGTCCTATGAAAAGTATTCTTGTATTTTGAATGCTTTCTAGTATATTTCTCATTTAGTCTTGGACAATACTATGATTTATTTAGGAGCTGTTTATACAGCATCCATGCTAAAATTATAGAAGCCTAGTAACATCTTCCAGCTGACCAAGCTGTCCCTTCCTAAATCAGATCTTTTAAAGCTTTTAGATAAAAAGAAGCCTTAAATGGTCAGTAGGGAAGTGTCCAAAAATAATCAACAATAAAAAACCAGCACCCATTTCCTCCAGCTAAATACTCGGGTTTTTTTAATCTCTCAGTCTTTTTGCTTTCTGTTTGCAGTCTACGTTAAAACATAAAAATCAGATATACTAGTTCAACTGATTTCGGAATTCTGTTTCATCCCAATTTTAATAATCACATAGCAGTGATTTTTATTGGTTCATAAAGTCAGCTGAGCCAGGTTTATAGTCTAAGGATTGAAATCCATGATCAAAAACATTCTTGAATATCTAATAATTTTGTTATTAATTAATCTTGGTATTGCAGTATTAGTATTTTTATTTTATTGGCCTCATGAATTGAACTCTCGATGTGTATCCAACACAGAAAGCATTTCATAAATTTTCATTATGTCCCTAAACATGAGGGTCAGATTGTGATGCTTTGCAGGGAGTACAAGCGACTTGATTTTGGTGATTTGAAGAGCTTTTCGTGGTGTAGTGCTTTATTTATCATGAAGAAAGTTACTGCAATTTGTTCCTGAATAAAGAGGGATAGCAAGGCTTTTCTGTTAAATGAAGCTAATGCAGATAAATAATGAAGTAATTAGAAGCATGTTATAAATACAGTTAAATTGTTGTGTAGCTAAATGTTCCACTTCAGATGTTATCTAAGCACTTTTAATCATCGATTTCATTGAATTCAATGGAAAGTTTTACCGGGGAACAGACATCGATGTTGGTGCCGTCACATGAAATAGATACAGCACAGTGCACCGCTCTGTAGTACCTCCTTTGTGTTCTTCAGCTGTCTGTGCCATTGAACTTCATTAGAAATGATTTGCCTTCAGTTGTACAAAAGTAAATATTAAATTGTTGTGGCTCAAACTAAACTTTAAGGTTTTTTCCATCGTCAAGTGAATATTCCATTTCTAAATCTATTGCCATAGGCATAACATTTAGAATCATTTGAACTAGCTTGCTTAATGTATTATAAAGTATTTGTCATGGAGTCAGAAATGTTTATGATGTCATAAAAGCTTTAGGAGAAACGCATCAAATAAATTGGTCCACTGTAAGGGCTGACTACAGATTTTAATGCAAGCTCGGGAAATGTCTGATAGCTTTATAATTTGTGTACTTTATAAGCCATGAAATCTAAAGTAAGGTCTGACTTTCATGCTTTTGGGTTTTGTTCATTTTAGAAAAATTCAGAGCTGTCTCCTACCAGAAAAGAAAATTGCGAAAATAGATCTCGAAAGAAAGCGTAATGAGTAACTTCAGGCATCTTAAAGTGCCTTATTTCAAAACACCTACTACCAGGAGGGAAATAATAACAAAACCATTTCTGATTCAGGTATGATTTTGGGGCAAGCTTTAATTCATAGAAAAGAAGTTTAACTAAATTGGAAAATGCACTATATTTACCAGCTTTATATATCTCAATATTGTTTTCCACTAGAATATAGCAATCTGTTCTTCATACAGGCAGCAAAATGGAGTACTCTCTAGTAACAATAATTGTGGCAAACAGCCTAAGAATCCTGTTAGATACTAAAAAGACAATAAGTTAGTACTGATGGATAATATAACTTTTATTTTTATAATCTGCCTACTGATAAAAATGTCGGCATTTGAAGAAAGTCTTTGGATGACCTGTTACCTGAAGGGACCCTCTCAAAATCAGAGGCTGAGGTAAGGGAGTGGTGGAGTAAAGGACAGACAGGATTAACGGCAGTAGGACTGTCTGAAGGAAGAAAGCAGGTTATGGAGGATCAGAAGCAAAGGAAAGGAGGGCTTTCAGGAGACATTCCCTGAAGATTGAGTAGGTGAAGTTTCGGATTGCTTGGAGAGAAGATGTGTAGAGGTATAGCATCTTTTCAGTATGATTTTTTTTTCCTGATAAAAATCTTATGCATGCAAGGTTTTATTATTATTATTATTATTATTATCATCATCATCTTTGCATAGCAGATCAGGGCAAAATGAGTACAACACTTAAATCCCCCTAGATCGCCTAAAAATTGGGATTACAGGAATTGTAGATGATGTATGTCTCTTGAATTTCACTGATGCTGAATTGCTCCTTTCTGCCACCTGGCAGAGGAGAAAGGAAAAAGCACAAAACTGTTACCAAGGAGGAGGCTGAGGGCAGCTATGTGGTGGCATGCACCAGGCAGCTATTTCTTGGCCTGGCTTAATGTCAATTCATGAGGATGATGGGTGAGTCCTGGCAGTGCTGGGCAGGCATGCAAGATCAGGGGCTCTAGTGAATGCAGCCAGGTCCTCTATGAAAATAAATCAGTTTATTTCCTTAATAGCAATTGTCTCAGCATGCCAGGAGCCTCCTAAATTATTCAGATATTTACTGAAATAGCATAATGTGCCCTGTGACTGCATAAATTCACACCTTTTTGTAAAGGGCTTTACAATAATGGCAGAGGGAATGGTAGAAAAGAACAGATTGTGGGACATAAATGGTGATGCAGCATTTTGGCTGCATGTAATTATGCTGCCAGTAACCATATAGCCATAGTATTTGGGCTGTGGTTTCTGCAGGCACCTTGTCCACTCATTCCTTTATCGTGATCGTTTCCGCAATGCGGGAGGAAGATGCGGCAAGCACATACCTCTTTCAACGCCCACATATTTCTTTGATGTTTTTGCCACTCCTGAGGCTTTTTTTTCAGGAAGGAGAATAGAGAACATAATTTGTACTCACTAAGGCTAATTACAATTTTTCCTCTACAGATCATTTCTTAGAGAGCTGTATGTTCAAAACATTGCTGCTAACTCTTTTCTATATTGCAGTTATGTTCAGTGTCCAGGAGATGAATGTCAAAATGTAGATTCTTTTGGCACTAATTTCTGTTTGTGTTTATTTAATAACATATGCTTGTGTCACATCATTATTAATGTTGTCAGGCACTTTAAATCCATATATAATAAAATGGCATCAGTATAAGAGTGCATCAGAAAAGAAGACTGTAAAATAGTGGTACTTTAACAAAACATTTTACTGATTAAATAGCACAATTTCAAAATGTTGAAAAATGGAATCAGTTGTAATTGCGTCAGTACTTTGAGAACAGCTGTAGTAATGCCCGATTCTTTGACTTGTCTGAAAAATCACAACAGACTGAGCAACTCAGATTGTACTATGCATTCAGAGTAAATTTCCTGGCATGGGAATGTGCTTGCTAGATCTGCAATGACTCAAGATCTTAGCAAAGAAAAAGCACAAGTAACCTAAGTACTTCTGATGCATAGTTAAATGTTCCAGTGGAATGTGTCATTTATTACTGATGCTGAGTAGTTGGAATGAGGCTGACATATGATGGTATGACATACAAGTGGTCTTCAGAATATCAGCTGCATATACAAGCAGTTTTAATATATATTTACTGCCGGACAGATGATTTTAGTATGAGGAATTCTAGGATTCCATTTTTGACCTCTAATGGTTTATATCAGAGCCAGTAACTTGAGGTCCTGTTGCTCTTAAGTATCATAAAATTGGAAAATCGTAGATAATTGCAGGTAGCCTTAAAGCCTCAGTGGAGAAAACAAAGAATTTGGAGGCTTGGAGAGGAACTACTGTTACCTTCTTCTAGGAACAGCAGTGTGTCATGAGCACAGTGTAGTTACATAATTTATCCTTCATCCTTAGCCGCATGATAGAAACGTGATTTTCCTTAACAACAGTCCGCAGCCCTGACTTAAAGATTACTGAAAGAGCAGGAAGTTAAATATTAGAGGAATTTGCTGCAGTCTTAATATAAATTCTTTCCTTGTTTTATTTCTTTATGTACATACATCAACCTGCCTCCAGCATCTCTGTGTCAGCCTTATTCCTGGCACCTTCCACGTATATAACAATTGTCTCTGTTCTGCTCCTTATATTGTCTAACCATTCTTTATACCAGGCCTTTGCTTTTGTAAATTGTGCCCCTTCCATGAGGTTTCCTTTGTTAAACTGATCCTACTGACTTGGGTTTTATTTTTCTTTTCTCATTTGCTTACATTGCTTAGCTTTAGTATCTTGCCTCTATCTACATCAATTACCTGGCTATATTTGAATGGCTGAATATCACATAGTGTCATTACAGTAATATTTTCTGGAATTTATTGTAGTGTGCTTTTTAAAATAATTTAACTCTGTAAACATTTGGACAATCAGTTTATATTAAAACATGTTATGTAAAACATATCATCATTATTCAAAATATGCTAGTTCCCAGATCTCCCAGTCTTTGTTTTGGTATCTCTTAAGAAGAGACACGAAACTAGGTACATTTTTCTGACTGCATCTTCATGGAATCTAGAGGACCTTGTGATTTTGAACCTCTCTGCGTGTAGCTCAGATCGATGTACCTAGGTCCCTTTGGGGCCTACATTCAGATTCAGTAACTCTGTAGAGTTGTGTCTTTGTGAGGCTCCTTGGAAGGTTTTTGTGTCCTGAAGTCTTCATGCATTTGCAAAGGTTATGCAATTAGCATAGAACCTAATCTGTTAAATTGGATGCAGTTTATTACGTTATTTGATTGCACAATGAAAAGAAAATGAATGGAGTTCTTGTGTGGAGATTTGTGTTTCAAATCTGTACATATGTTGAATAAGCTTGGAATCTGTACTAAAAACTGAAGGTTATATATTCTTCTCGTAACTTTAATTTCAATGATTGTGTAGCCATAGATTATGTTTGGAAGTTGAAAAGACTGTAAAGATAGTTATGGATAAGGTCCTCTATACTTGAGGACCTATAGTAAAGACATAATCCATTTTTGTGAACTGGATTTACAGAAGATCCCTTTAAAGACAGGGAAGCGAAATGGTAGATACTTGGCTGCAATTTCACATGTGAGCGGAAGATTGACATGTGTACGTTTGAAGGAGCATTGTTTGGTACTGCCATTTGAAAATTGAGATTTGCTTTTCCTGGAAATCCAACCTTTTTTCTACATTTTGTTGCTCATTTTTTTACATTTTTCATTTGTCATTGCTAAGACACAGCAGGAGAAGACCCTGTGTTCAGCTGGTAACTACCAATGTAATTCAGTTATTTGTTTGTCAGTAATCTAATTACCAATTAGACTGCCAATCTAGTTCACTAATTGCCCACTGTACTTTATAAGTTTATTATGAAAATAACATTCTGGAGTATTCCAAAACACAAAAAAGAAATGATGGCAACTCTCTGAACAGATGATATGAATTATGAACTGATTTTCTTTTATAGGGTAATCTTCAGATTGGTGAACAGTCAGTTCAGTTAACTCTGAAGCAGCACTGAGTTGAAGAAATCTGTTACCAGTTAAAACCAAATTCTGTGTTGCATGGAGTAATTCTATGTTTTAGTGAGATGTCACATTAGCAAGTCATTTATTCCACAAAGAATGGTGCAATACTCTCTCCTCAGTGTACTGATAATTGCTACTGATAATTGAACTCAAGAGTTCAGTTATTGGCTAAGCAGATGATTTGTGATTTTAAAAGCATATGTGTAAATGACTGTAGTTACATGGAAGACCTGCAAAATAGTGAAATGGACTTGTTTTTTTTCACATAGCCTACATATAAGCTGTTTGAAGGGAAACTTTTATTGAATTAATTCTCTTGTCTTAATCCTTGCAAGTAAAGGCATGAAAATGTTAGTTCATATAACCTTATTGTTCTTCTTAAGACAAATATGCAACTGAATTCTATTTCTGTAGCAAGAAGCTGGTATGGCTATGATATCCTTCCAAAATGTTCATTGAAATATTTTGTGGTCTCTTAAGTTTTAAGATGCAGTTTTATGTTTCTGAGAAAAACTAAGGTTGAGGTGTTTCCCACATGACTGTATTACCAGTCTACAGCTGAATTGCCTTTCCAATCCAGTGGTTTGGAGTGTATTAATAAAGGAGAACTAAGTTGTGTTTGAAAGAGACAGGCAAAACACTTTTTTTTTTTCATCTTTCTCCAGAATTCAGAAATTTGCACAATTGAATCTCTTGTTACATGATAAGAGAAGCTGCTATAAAAGTAGCTTTGCCTTTTGTACTTCAGCCCAGCAAAATGAGTGTAGGTGCAAAACGTAGTCTGCAGTCCCCACTCTTCTGCACACTGGTGTTGGCTAAATGAAAAGCAATTAATTGCTGAAGATTTTGCTGGCATTCCAGCAAAGACACAATGCAAAGCAACTTAACGTGAAGAGGATGATGCTGGGCTAATACTATTGCTGTGAGTAAGAGCGTGTGGCTCTCTAACGATGCTTTCTCTACTGATTCCTAGCCTGTAAGGTGGGGGGGAAAGGCTGGGTAGTGGGTAATGGGCCAGTGGAGACCGGTTCCTCTGTGCTCTGCGTGAGCCATAGAAAGTGAGTCTGATAGTCAGAAGATGGCTGTTTACTTAAGTAACAAAAGGAGACTTTTTAGCCCTTTCATAGCCCTTTTATGAACTGGCTGTGTAGCCCTCCAGGAAAGAGGATATATTTCCTGAGTCAGTAGAAGACAAACAGTGACATTGCCTTTTAAAGAGTATTTTGTGGTATAGTCAGAATAAAACATCATGAAAAATTTTCATTTTCAGTAAGGGGGCAGATCTTCAGTACTTCCAAATACCTTCGATAATTTGAATAATTTGGGGAGATTCTTTCCAGTGAAAGCCTCTTTAAAATGCATTTATCTTTAAAAAGGGCTTTTCTAACAGTGGGAATAGCTACAAATTCAAATACTACAAATAGCGTTGGTTGGTGAGCTATAGACTGTACTAATATCTTCATGAAAAAGGACTTTCCCCCAAAAAGCATTTCCCAAAAATCAGAGACGGATAAACAGGCATGTTGTGAGCAATAAGAAACAGTGTAAGAGAGGGGTGGTCTACCATGAGATAGTAACTCGTGGAAAGAAATCCTGGCAATAAAAATCCCTATTGTTCCCATATTAATTTTTTAATTCCAAACATTGTCCTGCACTGAAATTCCCTTCCTCACATTCAAATTTAAGAAGTATGGATGTTCCCTGTGTAGGAAAATAGGCAGCCAGCCATCTCTCATCAGCGTGAAGCTTTTGAACAGAGATTCTTTCTGGGAGTGAATAGAGGAAGAAAACAAAACAAAACAAATTGTTCTTAAGCAACAACGAACTTCCAGCATCGTTTGCACCCCACAGCGAAAAGTAAGCTGAGCAACCACTAACTGTGTCAGTCAGTATGTTTATAAAATATGTAAGCATTTGTACTACTTGGTAGATGGCGACGATAAAAACCATGATATACATGAATATTTCCTGTAAAGTTTTGAAAAGCACTAGGAGTGAATTCTAACTTGGGCAATGAAAGTAGACTTGAACTGAAATTGAACTGATCATCCTTACTGATTGCCTTGTTCAGCATACATTGATACTCTACAGCATGGCTTTAATAGGGTGTACAGTTGCTGTACTCCAGCCCCCTTGAAATGCCGCAGAGAAAGTCTTCCTGTGTAATTGAGATATGAAGAGAAAGTTTGAAAGATGTGTAGGCAGTGCTATGTAGTAGGTAGAAATACAAATAGCAAATACAGATAATAGAATACTGCTAGGTAATAGCAGAAATACAAAGAATAGCAGTCCACTTTCAGTACTGCATTTATCATAAATGATTATACTATTGTCACAACATTTAGATGCTGGTATGGCTACCTATTTTTTTTCCCTTACTTGTTGCTAGTGTTACGATGCAGGTTTGCATGCTGCTTGTTTCTCAGTTCATTTATGTTTCTCCGGAAATAGATCTGAGTCATTATTATAAACTATTTCTAAGTGCTATTTCAGTCTAATTAGATTTGAAATGAAGTGGATTTTCTAGACAGAATTTTGCATGAATAAATGCATATCTCTTGTTTGTTCAATTTCTTACTTACTATCTTGTTCTAGTAGTTCCTAAGACAGTTTGATACAGAGGCTACAGTTAATTGTAATGTGCTTCAAGAGGTCACACAAGAAACATGTAAGGTTTTTTTCTGGTAATTATTATTATTTTTATTACTATTGCTAAAAATGCTGGACTTCAGGTTTCTTTTTACATGCCCTATGTCTCCATGTATAGGCATAAAAATATTTTAGGAATTCATTTACAGTTTCATCAGTGACTGCATTTCAGTCATACACATGTTCACATTCTGCCACAAGACTGTGCGTGTAAAGGGGCATTGGAGAATGAAGGACATTGGAGAATTGTGTTGTAGCTAGAGAAGGAGATTGGGGTTATACTTCTAGCTCCTATTTTGACTAACTTCATTACTAGTTTAACCTCTGTATTCCTTACTTTCATTATCTGTAAGGAAATACAATTTTTTTGTGTTTATATTCCCAGAATGTTTTTTCACCTTAATTAGAGTCTGTAACATTTCCAAATGTTTTGTAATAAAGAGGCACTACAGGAGTATAAACTTCACCACTGTTAATATTAGCAGATACAATCGAGTCATGGTACCTTCACAAATTAGTCAGCTCAGTCACGGTTACTGTTTGAGTGGAGTCCATTAATCCACAGCAAATATGAAGTGAAAATACTCATTTTACAGTTGCTGCTGTTATTCCCTGCTGTTGGTGTCAGATATTATTGCCTTTATTTAGTTATTCTTCTTTTCAGACAAAGCATGCAATAATATATTTTTGGTAGTTTTAACAGATGATAATTTTGGAGAACTTGAACAGGTATAAGATTAACAGAACTTGAAAATTGAAGTCTTCATTTGTTAAACAAGTCACAGCTGTCAAAATCTAAGAATCTTAGCATCTGAGGCAAAGCTTGAAAGAATTGGTAAGAGGTTTCTTTAGTTGGTTTATTTTATATTTTGAGTCTTTAAATCTGTGCTTATATATTCCAGGTATTTATGGTTAGGCCTTGTCAGGATAATAGTTCAAATGATTTTTTTTTAAGTGAAGACGTATACATATAAAAAGAACACACCCACAAATGCAATTTTAAAATGTTGCACACAACTTTCACTTAAGTAAGTAAGTTTTTATTTTGCAGGACAAGGGGAATAGATCAAATAATTTGAGGGGAGGCTTTGACAAGATTGCAAAGCACACACCACCTGCTTTGTTATTGGCATACGAATCTCCCTCTTGTAGTGCCTTTATCTTCACTTTGTATAGAGAGTTTACCCAAGTCATCTCCCTTTGACAAAAAGCAACTATTTATAACTACCTATGCTAAGTTTCATTTAATGTCTCAAAAATACTAGTTTTCCTGACAAAGCTGTATTTCTAAAAGATTTTTCATTTAAAATGAATCCTTTACTCTTATTATTGGAGTGTAAATATTTTTCCAGTCATCTTTATAGTGTATGTCGTGAGAATATATTATATGGTAATGATTATGTAGTTCTCCATATGAATTTAATAGCCTTTTACCTCTCTGTTCAGACTCTCAGTTTCTACATTTGAGACTTGTATTTTGAGTTAGAATCTATTATTTCTTACTTGACAGAGTTTTTCTAGTGGTTGAGGAGACTTCAAGCATTTTAACATTGTCTGGTTTGCTGGAGTCAGCATGTGTGTGAAAGCCCCGCTTTTACCTTTAAAGCATTCACTGACATCACTGGCATCACAGTTTCACACTTGATGTGTCCTAGATGTTGCTTAAATCAGTGGCCTTCGAATAAAAAAAAAAAATTGCTCTGTTCTCATTAAAGCACTAAATAGGCCTTGGGTAGCTGTTCCATACCATGAACACTAGGCTCTTTACAGTCTTTCTAAGTGCTGCTGTAGGTTCAGGGTTAGCTCCTCACCGAGTTGTTGTTTTGACTGCTATGCAGCATGTATCTTCCTTTCTTTGTGCCAGAGTTTGCATCCTGTTTCCCTATTTATCCAAGGGAGTAAGTACCAGCCATAGATGTGCGGCTGGGAGAAGTGTTTTAATTGCTTTTTCCCATCTTGTTCTGCTTTATTAACATAAAAGAATGGTTTAATTTAAAACAGGAGTTCGCCTTTCTCTTTTTCCAGCAGCCCTGGAGCATTGTGCCGCTCCTGGTCTCTGAGTTTTCTCTCGCTATTGGAAATTTTACAGTTTTCCACTTGCTGCAGTTAGCTCCAGCTGTTCTTTCTCCTTTTGTTGTTAGCAACGTTCTGTTTCTCTGACCTTGAATTCCTTTGGATTTTCTGATATTTCTGATATTATGAGATTACCTGTTTTCCGCACCTCTCTGAGCTAGAGAACACCACTAAGCCTATTCTGGGTTTAGCCAGAAAGATCAGCTGGGTCTTTCTTTCTGTGAGGGAGAGCTTCCCTCTTACAGGGATACCTTTCTTGAGTTCTGTGATAGTATGTGTTGCTGAAAATGTGTAAAGCGTTTTAAATTTTGCATAAACAGATGGCAAAAAGTCCAGGCCAGATTCAGTAATAAAATAACCCCAGGGCAGCAGTAAAACATTGATGTATTTAGCATTAGTTTGCTTTTCAGAGGGTAAGATTTCCTGATTAAACCTTTTATATCAGCCAGTAAAGCCAAAAGACAATGTTTTCCTAATATGGTGAAGTATAGATTGAGTTACAGACTTTTGCGTTGGTTTTCTGATTGCCTGATGAGAATGCGTATCCATTATATGAACAAGTAAAAAGTACACTTTTGTTCAGTAACTTTTTACATAGCGTAAGCCAGCAGCCTAAATTGCCTTTCATGTGTGTCATTACTTAGTCTGTATGTATATTTCTTGAGGACTTAATGTACCAGAAAACTTTGATCTGATCTAGTAAAACAGTTGTGAATATGCTTTAGTGTTGAATATGTGAATAGTGTCAGTGGTTACAGGATGTCACTACCCATCTGCCTCCAGTAGGATGTTATTCAGCTGATGTTAGCTTCCACATAACTGTGTGAAAATGGGCATGTCTGCAGTCGTTGTTCAGCAAGAGTATTGTCTTGTTTTGCTACGTATGTACGCCCAGCTTTTACATATATATACACACATATATACACTGCTCAGCTGTAATTCACTGCAACTGAATGTTTACATTCACTGTGGCCGTGAGCAGTGAAATAGATGGAAAGAAGGAATAAAAATGATTCAGTTAAATTTAACTAAGAAAACTAATGGCATCTCTGGTTCTTAAAAATCATATGCACAAGCCAATTAAAATACATGTATAATATGGTGGCTGCCAAAAAAAGTTTCAGTATTGTAATATCACCTTTCATTAGGAAAAGAAAAGTATTGTTTAGGTTCTTTTGTTTGCTTGTTTTCTAAGGATGGTCAGTCAAAGGCTCCAAAGTATCACATAAATCTTCAGTGATTTCATCGAACTTGAATACTAAGAAATGTCTACAGACATGCATTTCAGGAAAAAAAGAGGTCTGTAAAGTTAATTGTACATCTTTGAGATCAGACTTCTTCAAGGAGAGATGTTTTCCAAGAGACAGTGCATAGACTGAAAGCAAGTTTATTCCTTTAGGAAATTCTATGGGAGCCGAAGGAACAAAACGTAGTAGTAATTGTAAGGCTTTTTACCATCTCCACATCTGGTGCCGATAATCCATAATATAGGAGCAAACCCAGGAACCGTTAAAAAAAGCTCCAACCTGAGATTTTCTCTTGGGAGGTGATTTTGAGTTTGGAACATGCTCATAGAAGTGTTTGCCGGAGGAACTAAAGACCACTGAAAGAAGTTTTATGTTGTGTCTCTTGAAACAAATAAATTTAATGTACTTAAATTATCCGTTCAGACCTCAGGCTCTATATTTCTAAATTACTATGTAATTCTTTCTTCTTTCTTCTGAACTCCTGGAGATTTTTAACTAGGTGTATGAAGTTCTGTCTTGCACAATACTGGTTCACATACTTGGATTGACATAAATATTTAGCCCATTAAGTCAACAAGCCTCTTTCACAAGAGATTATAAAAATTAAAGGGGTAGATGTAAAAGAAAACTATGGTGATGTTTTTACTTTCAGAGAATTTGTTGAAAAAGTCATTTAAATGCCTTGCCATATTTTTGTTAGGAATATCCATGTTTTTGTCAAGTTGCTGATGCAAACTGTTTCATGTTTGGACATAAATTCAAAGGAATTTTCTTTGATAGAAGAAAGCAGAGTATTTTCTGTATAGAAGGTAAGCTGATCTTGAGGCTGCTAATTGGATGTATAAGAACAGTGGAATTAAAGCCAGAAGCCACCTATTATTATGGCATGGGAAGGTTAGAACAGTAATGTTGCCAATCACAACTTCAATTCAGTTGCGATACTGCTAATTCTGTTGTGGCGAGGAGTCAATGCAGTCTGATATTTGAATAAATTGCTACAGTATACAAAATGTTCACATATTGAGAAAATTACTACCGCTGAAATTGAAACCCATGTTGCATTTGAACCCTCTGTAACCTAAATAAAATTGCTCTACAGAAGTTAAAGATTTGAGAGATCTTTCTTACAGTACAGAGGATAATAGTGAGGAGGATAGCATCTGATGATGAAGGGAAAGCAAGGAATATCCTCTAGAGGAGGTCTTTCAGAGCAATAGTATGTGTACTGTCAGTGATACACAAGCCATCTCAAAATGCTATGTGAATGATGTTTGGACAGCCAAGTGTTTTGTCCTTCTCCTATGAGAAGCTTTTTATTTGCTACAGTGCCAGTGGTGGTACCCACCAGAAATTTGGGAACTCTTGCTCTGCCTCTTCTAATTAGCTCTGCTCAGTCTAAGTTCTTATCCTTCAGTAGTTTGTATTGAGAAGTCATTTGAGAAGAAGAATAGGCCTATTTAACTCTTCCCTTTTTGGTCCCACACACTGAAAAAGGGGTCCTTTCCACTGGACAGGCTTAAATCTGAGGTAGAAGGAGGGGCAGAGATCCATGTTCTGGCCAGTAGAGCCAAAAAGAGCATGGGAGGCAGATGCATTTGTAGCATCATTTTTTTTCCATGAAGGTAAGTCACATTCTTCGTAACACTGAGTAGGAAAGCATATTCCAACAAATTTCTTCAAGTTGGTAGCTTGTATTGTGATAATGTTGGACCTGAACTAATTAACTGGTTTGTGAAAAGTTAGAGGAGTAAGAACACCTTAGAAACTTTTATTTTACTTTGCTTTTGTGGGGTTTCATTTTTCTTTCCTTTTGTTTTTGGCCCTCTGGTGCAAGGGATATATGTGAAAATCTAACAGCTAGAAATGTAGTCATTCCAAAATGATGATTTAAGAGTTGTTTTATACAGTATACTCGCTTCCAATTGTTATTGTCAGTAGTCTTAGTTCTGTTTATCTTAACAAGACAGGAGTATTTTTAGGTGGCTGTGTAAGTTGTAAGCTAACATGTCCTGTTAAAGCATGTGCAGTGTCCTGAAATGTCAGGTGCTTCATTTGTTAGGATGTCTTAATACTTAAAATGCTGGAATTGCAAATGTGAAAAATGACTATAAGCCACAAGGATTATGTTCATGGCATGCTTTAGATGTAGCCGAAGCCGAATCATGAGATAGACAAGATTTGGTAGAAGATGATGCTTTGGAGTGTAGATACCATCCGTTTGATGAACTTGCCACACTTAAATATAGTCAAGAATCAGGCAGTAGCTGGTGAGATTAATATAGATGTAATGTAGACTGTTTCAGGATTCTTGTGTAGACAGGAAATCTTCAGGCTTTCCCCTCCTGATGAGTTTGAAAACTTCTAATCATGGCACACTGGTCTCACTAGCTTCAAATGATGTGAATCAGCATTGCATGTGATTGACTGTGAAAGAAGTGTCAGGGTTCTCTTTCACTGTCAGTTCTAAAATACCAGCAAAAAGGAAAGAGGTGCCTTCGTTCTGCCATGGCCATGCTTCCTCTGTTTTTATAAAATTGGTGACAAACTACTTGCAGTGAAAGTAATTTAGTTCTCTACATGTTTCTGGGCATGTAGGTAAATGTTTTGGGACATCTTGGTTTTCTGAAAGGAGGAATTTTGTTGGTCAAAGCAAGTATGTTTTAGAAAGAATTTGGTTTTGTAGGCTACTGTGACTTACATCTTCCGGTGCCTGCTGAGCAGGTGTCATTCAGTTGACACTCCAGTGTCCTTCCTACTTGTTTCCTTTTGAGTCATCAAGCAACTAGTATGGATGCTGGAGGCTGATTAGTCTGTCTCAGATAGAACTGTCTGGCAGCATTTTTCTACTCCATCAGTGCCTTGGTATTTTGATTTTGCAAGTTAGATAAATGTTTCCCAGAATGAAGATTTCCAAGAAAGGAGAAAGACCCTTTGTTGAACCTGACAGTTGAAATTTGGGCAGTTCTATCAGATGATATCTTTTAGGAGACCATTAATTTTTCAAATTCTAACCTTTGGTTGAATAACAAAAAATGTAACATTATGCATTATGCAACATGCCAGCAGTTATGTTTGGCAGCTTTTGCACCTGTCTTTGGGCATAGTCATATACAGGTGTGAAAAGCCTCAGAACTTCTATCCTTAGATCTCCAGTTAGATTATAGGCAGACTAAAACTTCTCCAGATTAAAGATAGTAATGATGAGGATAAGGATTAGAAAAAGACTGAAGAGAGGAAATGAAAAGGAGCAGTAAGCTCCCTTTCTCTTCCTTGTTCTTCAAAGATACTTTTTAGAGATAATCAGATCTTTTTTAGGCTTTTGTAGCTTTGAATTTTGAAGTTCCAGAAGGCAATAAAGACTTTGGGTTTTTGCAGGAGAAAACTGTCAAGGGAAGACTCTCCCAGTGGCTAGAATTTCCCACCCTTTAATAACCTATGTATGTGTCAATAGGGAAGAAACAGAGGTAAAACACTGCAAAATTAAATATAAAGGCAAAGTGCCTTGAGCCAAGAGACTGCTCTTTTTTTTTTTGGAGAATGTTCTCCAAGGCTAAAAATCATAATTACTATTGAGAATTGTTGTAACAGTACTTAAAGAATTGACCAGGTGCCACTGATTTAACTACTGTACAGTCTCACAAGCTTTGTATTAGTAAGATGGAAGGAGGCTGGGCAAGTAATATAACATGCAAACTATGTGAACAATACGATAGCAGCAATTGACATAAGAGTTTTATGATAATGGCTTTTCATATGGCCCCTGAGGATGGGTTAGGCTGTAGATCTTGTGCCTGTCTCTTGAGGATAAGGAGAGAGGGAACATTGCTTCCTTTCAGCTTTAATTTGTCCATCTTCAAAAATCAATTGGCACTTAGTGTTATTTTTGGTATCATATATCGTAGACTGAAGAATTTCCCTTGAGGCACAGAAGATCTTACCTGTCAGCAGAAAATGTATGGCTTGAAAGTTGACGAGAGGCATAGGTCTTTTCTTGACTGGTTGCATGCTAACTGACACCGTGATAAAGGAGATCTGACCATGTTGGTGTTCATACACATTAGACTTGTAGTAGCAAGGTAATGTATAAAAGGGATAGTGGACTTACCTGGATGGTGTTTTAAAAGTATATTAGTGTAAGTACTGATATTTTTAATACTTGGCTCACAGCTTTTCAAAACACCAAGCTCACTATAGGCTTAGATAATGAGAATGCACAGAAAAGATTAATATTCCTCTTCCTTTCTCTTGCCTTATTTCCTTGTAACTTTTCCTTTCTTCTCCTCCCCCCTCATTTTGAAACAAACAAGGAGATGAAGTACCAACACTCCATTAGTGCAACATTGCAGTTGAGATTAAAATTGTCAGGATGGCCACTTACGGTTCCCACAGCGATCATAACTAAGCTAAATTGCACATATATATTAAGGCATAAAAGTTAGTATAGTATATAGCAATGCAGAATATTTCTTACAGCGTGTTATGCTTGCTGTGGGAACCATCACTTTGCATATCCTGACTTTGTGTGTTTAAAATCTCTGTTGAAATGTGACATTAATTTTTTTTTTTCTTCTGCATGTAAATTTTTTTCTGTGCTCACTGGTGATAAAAAGCAGGTCATGAATGTCATTTTTGTATCGCTGTGTAATGAACTCTGCATAGCAATCAGTCCTCCTTCATTTAAGTTTTCTGCAGTGAAAACTGATACAAAATGAAATAGACATCAGCATGCAATAAAATGAGAAGTCTAAAACTAAGCTTCTGCTATGACCACATTATATCTTAAGAAGCAAGTTCCAAAGGATGTCTAGTGTATATATATTTTAGAAGAACAGACTGAAATGTTTCTTTTGTAGCTCACGGATGCATATAGAAACATATTTAAATTACATTTTTATTCTGAATCTTACCATTTTACAGTCTAGCTAGCCTTTAGTTCTTGTAATGCATTTGACTTATGAGTAGTTCAGCCAGTTCCCATGGCAGGGCTACATCAGGTAGATGTCAAAGAGCTGCTAGGTTGCTAAAAGCCTGAATTGAGAGGAGGTAGACTCATAATGACTGCCAGAGCTTACATGACCAAGCTGCCCTGTCTGTGTAGCAAGCCTTGGTCTGTCCTCTGCTCCAGTGTTGGGACTCCTGGGGATCCACTGTTGTCATTTCCTTTTTGACTCCTTCCAGAGACTCATCCTTCCTTTATCCTGTTCAGTTTGGCTCTAATGTTTGGATGTTTTAGCTGTCAGCCATATGAAGATTTTTGTATGCTACTTACAGAGTCTGGATGGCCTGAAACCAGCCCTGCAACGTTCTGAGTATTTTAGCTCAGTTCAGCTCCGCGTTCAGCATCAGCTTTATGGCCGGACTTCAGGCTTTTGGCCATCATCCTCTTTTTAGGACTCTCACTGAAATCAGAAGAAATTTTATATGGAACAGCAGGATGGTTGGTAATCAACAGCAGGGTATTGCATTTAGAGTGATCTTGTTAAATTTGCTATAATTGGAGTTGAAGTGCAGAAACCCTGTTTAGTTGTTTCATATGATTAAAAGCTGGGTTTCAAAGAGGGCCTAAGATACATAGGTGTCCAACTTTCTTTGGAGGCTAATGAATGTTTAAGGGTCTTCTATCACCCTACCTTTGAGAAAATGCAGTTTAACATTGACTAACAGAATGCTGATTTACCCCTCAAAATTTTAATAGAGATTCATTTTAGTCCCTAAGCATATGTACCACATTCACGTCTCATACTGGGTAGTGGATCTGTTTCTTGTATTATGATAGCACCAAGTAGTTCCTGTCAAGATTTACCACGGTGAATGCTGGATAAACACCAATTTAAAAAGTATTTTTCTCATCAGAGAAGATGCAATATGTTTTATTTTGTAGTTCTAGTTAAAATTACAAATTAGACTTTAAAATCAAGGTCTAAAAGCATTATCTGAAATGCCTGAAAAGCAGCTATAGCTTTTCCTGATTTCAGAGCTTTTGCAAGTGCTGATAATCTTGCATTGGTTTTGGAAGGTGTAGAGTGGGACAGTAGTTACGACAGCCAAGACTTCAAGACTGCATGCTTATGGGTCAAGGCAAGGTTGACTGTTAATAAAAATAATTTTTTTTATGGTCTTAGCATAGAAGGGGGGTTTGTTTTTCATGAACTGGCTGCGTAATTCAGTAGCTGATTCAACAGTTCTCTTCTTATTGTTAAAGAGAAATTTCTTACAATAAGAAAATACCACAACATGGCATTTTAGACTGGAATTCTTTTCATTTCTAGAATTTGGTACAAGATGGTTGATTCGTGTGTGAGGCTGAGATTCTCCACTCTTTCCCTCTTAACAGTGTTTCAAATTGTACAGTAGATACCTTATTTAAAGCAACATTCAGTCAGAAGATTTAAGTTTTGGTACAGATTGTCATAAATGAAGCAAAACATACAGTAAGCCAGTTTTACTTATTTTGCTGTGTTTTGCAGAAAGTTCTCCAGCAGATAACTTTTAATGCCAAAAGGAGAGAAAAGGACATAAATTCTTTCTGTTGCACTTAGATGAGTTACAGTAAAACGTGCTTGAAATAAGGTCTTTTTTATTAGGATGGCTGATTTGCAAGAGAGATCACAGTTTCTCAGAACTTGGCTTACAGTGGCAGAGTGGTTATTGACTTGCCCTTTCTCATAGTTGGATCATGTTTCATCAGCCTTTGGAAATCTTAAAGGTATCAAAAGTAAATCCTGAGGCTCAAAAGCATAGCATTACATATTAAGAAATATTGACCAAACAGATTGCATCTTACCGAAAACTATGATTTCAGTTCCTGCAAGGGGAATGTCAGCCTAGACTCAACATAAAATTAAATAGGTGAAAAATACTCCTTTCACGATGCACTTTTTGAATGTCGAGAGGAAAAAACAATTCACTAGATTATTAGGTTGAATACTTCAATAAATTATTAATCCACCCCTCCAGCAAATTCACTTACTTTGTATTCAGTTTGAATTTGGCATTTTCTTGTTTAAAAACCTCTCAAACTCTGCTAATTGGATCAATCTACAGAGGATGCATGTACTACATTTCAGTTTCTATCTAGCACTAGTTACTCTACTAATTAAATTTAAAAAAGAACACACGTGCCTGTTATGTATGGAGATTACCTAATTTAAGAGAAGTATCAGATTCTCAAAATCAATGGAAAGGTTCTCAAGCTTACCTTGTTCAGAAGACTGTGAATCAGTAAAGTATTTCTAACCTCCTCACCAGAAATCCATAAATATTTGCTCAAATGCTTAGCTGACGTAAATGGTATGTCTTACGAGTTTTTGTATGTTTGAACGTTAAAAGAACTGTGTTTTGTCCATTAAAATGGTTGTTTGCAATTAGAGGGTAGAGACTTTTCACAATGGACAGGAAAACTGACCAAGGATAGTAGTCCACATCAGAGGCACTTAGGATCATGCTTACGTTGCTTGAATGTCAGTAAAATCCCTGGACCTAACTAATAAAGTTAAGTGCCTCTAAAAATAGGTTGAGAGTAAGGCACTAAAACATTCGTAACCAGCCAAAATGAAATTTTAGGTGAAGAATTTAGGGCATCTGAATGTCCAAAGTACTCATTACATGCTGAAATCTTAGAGAATTTAAATTTAGAATTTAAATGAAAACATTCCACCCCTTCCGCCCCCATCCCAAGGACTGTTAAATGAAGATCTTGGAAAGAATAAAGAAACTAGCTGTTGGACTGGGACCCAAGTCTGGAAATATGTCTTTATTGTAGAGATTCTGTGGCACAGAGCTGTCTTATATATATAATTTGTCATAGTCAATGAGGCCCAGCACCTCCATCTTTCTTCCTTAAACTTCCCTAAAATATATTCTACTCTACCATTTTTTTGAATTGTGCTTTATAATCAGATTGCTATTTACCCTTTGATAAGCACAGCAATAAAATATATGATGATGTGGCCATTCTGCAATGGAAATGAAATATAGTGCAGATTATAAAACTTCTGTCCTGCACTTTTCTTCTGTAATTCAAATCGAAGCATTTTTAGATCACTGATGTAGTTAGTGGTTCCTAGTGCCAAGCAAGACAGATTGTCTCACAGCGGTAAACACAATTTTGGATATTATGGAAGATTTTTTAAAATCATATTTGAACTTGTGGAGACTTCAATCTGTATAACAGGATTTAAAATACTCAAAAAATACCTCACTGTTTTTGCGATTGTTTTTTAAATGTCCTTTTTGATAAAATATATATTTTTTCAACTTTAAATTTTCCAGGACGTATTCTGTGGAGACATTGGCTCAAATACTTGATTTCTGCTGTATATTCATTGCTCTCTTTTATTAGTTCATGTGTCATGAAGCTTTCTGGCTAGGCATATGTGGAGCAGCCAATTATATTTTTAACAAAACTACTTAGCTCTCTTCCTCCTACATATGTCACCATTTCTTTCCTGAAAACCACAAAAAGACATCTAAACACTGTTTCTGCCTTTTCTTTTGTTCACAGTATCACACAGAGCCTGGAATTACCCACTGGAAAAGGCAAACGTAATGTAGAAACCACAGGGTTTCTGACAAGATATTCTCGAAAGCCAATGCTGCAAATCCACTGTATGCACTGGCACTGACATTTTTGTAAACCAGCGTTCCTGCCTTTTGTCTTTTTACTATTGCAACTGCTTTAAAGAGGATGTCTTCCTCTCTCTGGCCCTTAGGCTACCAGTGTAAAATACTGAACTTGTTTGTGCTCTGTTCTTACAGCTTTGGTTGCTGCTTGCTTCGTTTCTTTTTGGAACTGATTGCAATGTCTAGTATATTGTGTTGTTAATGAAGAAATGTAATGTATATCAGTACATATCTTAAGATGAGTATTAACGTAGCAAACACTCTAACAACAGTTTTAGAGGCAGGTAGGGGAACTGATAAGAGATCTAAATGTCGATTTCTTTGTTCTTTCTACGAGTGAAGGTAAGCTGAGGGTGTTTGTCAGTTAAGTGGTTAGAGCATGATAAAGAAATACCTGATGAGTTCATTAGATTTTATAACATGCATTTAGCCATTTAGCATTAGCCATGGCAGTGTAGCCATTTTAACTTCTAATTTATAGTTATAATTAGCTTTTTTCCTTCATTTTCTTAACAAAGCATGAGAATGTAAAGTATTGAATACAAAACATGTCATGTCTAAGGCTTCTTTTTGCAACCTGTTATATTTGTCACTTAGTTGCATTTCCTGAGACCAGACAAAATGGGACTAGCAAAATGGGATTTATATATGTATATAAAATATAAATGTATATGAAATGTAAAAATATTTATGCATTTTTATATATTCATAATTTATCTATAGTTTTAGGACTAAAATTACTAATGTTGTCTCTGCCTTAATTTTCTTCAGAAAGGCATCAAACAGTAAGAGAACTGTGGGACACAGATTTGACAAGGAAAAGAGAAGTGATTGTGCCCAAGAAATTCAAAGTTCAAAACAGAGTGCATCTCTAAATTGAACTGAACATTGCCAAAATATTGTTTATTCCCCTTTCAAGATTGTAGACAGAAGAGTGGAAATTGAGCAACATCAGCTTACTTAATGAGATTTTGTCTGTATGAACTGTTGTCACCAGACTTTGAATGTTATGGGCTGAAACTTTGTAGCATTGCTCTCTTAAGTCAATTAATATCCAAAAAAGCAAACAAATAAGCATTTGTGTTCCAAATAGGAAGCTCTGGGAACATGGGCTTTGGTAGTGTATGGGATCCTAATCAAACTTTTGGCCTCTCGTTTTATTGTTTGGTAAATGCAGTCTGAATGACATTTTAGGGATGTTCCTGGGTTGATAAACATGGAAACTTAGTCCTGTGAATGCTATACCTCATGAAGCCTGGCTTCCCTCGCATTTGTGTCTCATGGTTGATAGGCTGCCTGCTTAATATAAATTATGTATTATACTAAACCTGCAGCCTGAGGTCCTCCTCAGACAACTGAGGGAATATGAACAGGAAAAAGAAGTTCCGAATGTGTTCAGTTCAGGAAGATCTTTAATCAAAATCACTACCCCAGTGAAGCCTTTGGGGAAGAAATGTTGCCTGTGAAGTGAATTCCCTTAAAAAATGAGGCAAAAAATTGTAATGTGAGATTTGGGGAGTGGGAAAACTTAAAAACTGGAAAGGAAAACTTCTTCCCTGTTCAACGGGGTTACATTCTGTGCTTTTTGTTTAAGTAAGCATATTTTATCAATTGTGACACCTAAAGCCTTTGTGATGAATTATTTTTTTGGCCATGAAGAAGGTATCTGATAATAACAGAAAGAACAGAAATGTGTTAAATATATAATATAATGAGATTCTATGGAGATTATATTACTTTCTGCAGACTGAGCTGTTTTATTACTGGTGATAAGGATTCATGGAGATTTGATTTGATTGAATTATCAGATGAAGAGATATATTTGCCCATTTTTCTGTAGGTGATAATAAGACAAATCTGTAGTCACTTTAATAGAGGCAAACCAAGGGCCTGACAGACATGACTGAGAATTAAACCAACCTAGATGACTAGGCTGTGCTGGAAAAGCTTCACCTCTCCATATATGTACATTGTTTCTTTCAAAGTCAATATTAAAAATTAAAGTAGGCTTTCCAAATAATCTTGACTGAAAATCTGAAATTCAGATTGACACCTGCACGTAATCAAGTGTGCCTGATCATACTGTATGAAAGGAGCATGGCAAGATGTCCCAGGGCATCTATTTATGTGCATGTCAGAGTCCCTTGTACAATAATCTTGTACTGGGAATCTCAAAGGCTCTAGGCCATGTTGCCTTTGGAAGTGAAGATTTAAGCTGTGACTGTACAAATTGATTGGAATATGAGCTTGAAAACTTACTCTGTATTAAAACAAGCTTGGTACCCATTGTCATATAATATGGAGAGTGTAATCTTCCAGTTTCTGAGTACCACAGATAAGTGGGGGGAGAATATCTCTTTCCTAGGATCTCATACGGGTTCTTATAAAACCTTACATAGCCTTATAGATTTTTGCTTTTCCAAAAAAGAATAATGATTTTTCCTTAGCTGCAGGCTAGTTTTGTTTCAGAATATGGTATTAGGACAAACAGGAATAACAACTATGTTTAATTCCAATAGAGACTTTGGGAGGTAAATAACGTTTTTTTTTTCTTTTAATTCTTACATGGAAGCTTTTTGTTGTTCTGCAGTCAGTGTTTGTCTGCTAGGGCAATTCTAGTGGTTAAGCACAGGTCTGTTTCACCAGGATAATGCTGCTTTGCTGTTAGCAGTTATTTTCTTTCAGGGTTTGCCAATTAAGCTAATGCTGGTGAAAATATACCTAATTTGTCAAGAAATGGAAGGATGAAATATAGGGGCTATTATATAAATTTGGAGAGAAAAAAGCGTCAGGGAAAGAGTGGATGAGACTCAGTGGTACTTGGTCCATTCCTGCAACACTTTCATTCTGAGTATGAGTTTGTCCACTGGTGATATTTGAAAAAATGTTAAGCAGGCAGTGATGAGCCATACGTCATCTTTGTCCTGAGTTATAAAAAACATTTTGCTTCAGAAGAAGCTGTCCAGAATGTTTTGTGCAAAGAGTGTGGTTCATAGTGTACAAATTTTTTTTTCCCTTTGGACTCTACTGGCTTGTGTTTGACACATTTGTGTATTAGTGAAGGAAGCATCATGGCTTAGCTGGCCACTCCTTTATCACTTGGAGTGTCTTTAGACTGAATTTTTCAAAGGCATATGTGCTTTCAGTACGGACTCGTGATTTGCTAGTAAAGTCCTTAAGCTTTAGGAAGAACTGAGTAAAGAGATAAGTGAAGCTGAGCTTATAGTTCCTATGTGTAAGGCAAAATTGACTTATTCCGTGGTTATCTGAGAGAATAAAAAAGTCTAATAGAAGGCATCAAAAAAAGAAAGGGTAAAGATAGTTCAACTTGGAGAAACAAATGGTTCAAGAACTTTTGCGTTAAACTAAGATATACATGTTGTGTTCAGACTAACAGAATAAACATAAGCCATATATTCCTTTTTTTTCAGATTTCATTATGTGTAACAGTATATCTCAGTGTATCCCAAACAACTTCTATTTTCTCACCTAGCACATGGCTTGGTAGCTATAGTCCTGGCACTTGGTCTGTGACAGCTTCTGGACTCTGCAATAGGTCTGACTGCAATAAGCCCTGATGAGACCCCTCTGTGGAGAACCCATGATAATGTTGTGTTTTATATCAGCATTTCATACTGAAATGATAATTATGCAGGTCTTGGGCTTCCAAACACCTGTGGTGATCTCATTCAAAGAATCTGTGAGACGGATTACACTCTGGCAATAAATAATTATATACTTGATGTGTTACTGTGCATTTTGAGGTGCTTTTCTCCCTCTTCCCTCCAATTAAGGTACAAGACCATTCTTTTGACTACCCAGAATTAAAACTTCTGTGGCACTCTGTAGGCTAAACTAGAGGACCAACCAACCAAGTCTAAGTTGTGGAATTTATTCTGCTGAAATTCCTTCAGTGGTTGCAATTGCTTATGGCATTCGCTGTTCTAAACTGGTTTTCGTGTATGTGAAATCAGATCTCCTTTAGTACATTCACCACCATGCATCAGCAGGTGAAGGAACTTCTGTGCAAAGCAGTGTGCAGTCCTTTTGGAAGAGAAGCATGAGAGAAACATAAGGAATTTTTGGAGCAGATCTGCAGTAGTTATAAATTAGTCTAGATGTCGATAATAATGGAACCTGTCTAAGTGATGATTAGAAGAAAAGAGGTGTCACAAGAAAAATTTTGAAGAAGGCTAAGTAATATGATTACCTTTGATAGCTGAGAAGTAGACCTGGTGATCTGAGATGAGTTTCAGTTCATTTTTCCCTTTGAATTGTGTATTTGTCTATGTTCTTTATTGTTTTCATTACAGAAACTGAGAAAGATGACTTCTGTGTATTAAGAGGAGACTTCTGTGAGAGGATAGCTGGGAATCACTGTGTGTCTGTATGTGGAATCACATGAACTATGCTATTTGCCACCAACTGAGAGTCTGGCCAGTTAGATTTAATGCCTTTGGTTGTAGGGAAATTTGTCGTGTTTATGTCTTGGAATGAGGTACAAATTGATAATGTGTTTGAAATGTGCAATAATGTGTTGAAGACTGGGCCAAAACAAACAACTCATTCCCAGGGTGCTGCTTTCTACACTTGATTGGTTTATTAAAAGTTTGGGCGTTACTTGGCTCCCAGTACAGTTATGTGACTGACATTTATTAGTCAGATCGTTCAAAGCCTTATGATCCTGGAAGACTTTAAATGATCATCATGACAAATAAAAGAATGTTTTTTGAGCCTTTTCTTAAGTATTAAAACAGGCTATCCCTATAGGCCATGTATATTTATTTTCCTGGATTAGGCTTCTAGCTTTGCAAAAATATAACAAGCTAGGGGGAGCATCATCATTATTACTTGGCAGAAAATGATGAGATTGATGTGAGCCCTTCTGACAGGGGGACGAAAGTAGAAAATATTGGTGGCAATCCATTAGGAACATGAGGATCCATTTGAAATATGGAATCAGGTGTAAACCACAAAAAAATTTTTTATTCCTGAATTGGTTGTTACAGTAGTCTGATCCCTGCTGTCATTTGTAAATATTGGATTTCATTGCGAGTTGGAAGAAAAGCCAATGCTATTCCTTCTGCATTCCGAGGCAGAGATTTCAGCTGGGATACTGTTACTCACATTTATTTTCCTCTTTTCTTTTTAAAAGACATCTGAGTGTTTTACAGGATCTGAAGTCTGATCCAGAATGTTTCAGTGCAGCCAGCTTATCTCAGGTTTGACCATTGTTGCAGCTGGCGGTTGTGTGCTGGCCCGCGTGAGGTGGGTTGGCGGCCACAGTGGTGCTCGTTGTCCACAGGTGCTCGTAGCGCTGCAACTCCTTAACAGAAAACTGTCCTCTGCTAAATGACAGTCTCGGTTGAAGTGCCAGCACTAAATAAGTCTAAATAACCTTTTACGTGCAAAGGTGCCTGCAGCATCTAGGAGCAGAAATTGGAGACAATTACTACAGCTATTTTTGTAGGGATGATGGAGAGGGGACAAAGCGAAGACGAGACAAGATGGGAAATGACATAAAGCTTCAGACGTTAATTTCCTTCTAAAATATTCATTGTCTATTTTTTAAGGTCTCCTCTTCAGTCTTTGAAAAGTCACTGAACTCGTAGGATTCCACAGACCTTTCAGAGCTTTTTTTTTCTTTTTTTCCTTCATACTAAGACTGAGCCTTTTGGTGTGAGAACTGGCATGGGTTAGTCATATCCTGCTGTGTGAATGCCCAGCAGCAGACTCATCTCCCAAGTACATACATGTATTTCTGTGGGAAACATGGGAAAAGAGAAAGCACACTGTTGTCAGTCTGATGATGTAGGTCCTGAAAACTATGAGTGATTAGTAATGTGTTCAAGATAAAACTCTAGGATTTATTTTATTTGCTTTTGGGTGTTTATTTTCTTTTTCTTTTCTTTTTTGAACAATCCAGTTTGTATTTTGAAGTTTCCTTTGAAGCCATAGAGACTTGAAGCTTTTGTTTTTAATGTGAAACGTGAGATTTTCATAGAATTGCTTGGCGCCAGGAACTGGAGCTTTTAAGTAAATGTGAAATAATGGGAAATTCATGCTTTAAACCACAAGAGTTTGGCAACATTGAGGGCAGCGTGTGCTGATAATCTTAAAACAATGCTGTAATCCATTTCCAGTGGTTTGCAGAAATCTGATGAGTTAATTAGCAAAGATAGCAAAGCTATCTTTTTGTGTCTGAGTCATGGATGTATTGCGTAGCAGAAATCATGACTGACTTGACCTCTTTTTGTCATGGGAGATCCTCTTGGTGTGTTCAGAGGTTTGAAATATACTCCAAAATCCTCCTATCCGCCTAGTTCTAGCATATGGCTTGGTGCCATGAGCCATTTTTGCGAATGGAGAGTCATCACAGGATGAGAAGGATCCTGACATGTCAGTACTGCCTACACCGGCCATTTTTCAGTTCCAGTAGCCATTCAGCTGCAATAATTTTGCTTTTTTGCTCAGCAGCTTTATTGCAAGGATATACCTGGCTTTTGCTCTTGCAGGATTGTACCCTACGTGCTGCTGCTGATGGTTAGGAGTAGTTGTTGCTTCATGCAGTATGTTGCTTGGCCTTAAAACTTGCTGATCATCTCTTCGGGGAGGATACTTGTTTGGGGCATAAGGATCTCAAAATTTCTGCTTTGGTGACTATAATATACGTGATGCCCTTGACACCTTCAAAGGTACCCCCCGATGCATAACACAGAAATGGCTGTCTCTCCTGTGGTGGGCTTCTTCAGATTGTCAGAAGTCTCTCTGTTTAGTTTCAGTTGATTGTCGCCTAGCAGTTGCTCATTGAGGAGGGTTTTTTTTTAGTGTTTTTGCTCATGTTGCTATTCTGCACAGCTTTCTTGACAGCTCTTCTTCTGGGCATACTTTTTAAACTCTTGCATTAAATTACGTGTATTCCTTCCTACAGGCTTTTCTTGGAGTCTGTTTGGTATGTGTTACATAAATGCACACAACCATATGTGCCTTGCTCCATCTCTTTCTCTTTGAGCTCTGGCAGTATCTGCTCCAACTCGGTAGTGCCCTCAGCTTCTAAAGTGAAAATCCCATTAATAAGCAAAATAATTTTAGAAATACCAGCATTTCCATCCCAAAGCATATGCTGATCAGCTGGTGCTTCTAACTTCTTCGCTAACCAATTCTGTAATTTCTGTTAAAGTGATTCTGCAAACCAGGTGGGCATCCCCGTTTTCTCGGTTTACTGCTGTGTGGGATACCAAGTTGCTTCAAGGAGTTAAAGGCTCAAATTTTGTTGCCAGCTCATGTAGACCATTTCTAAGATCCCAACATCCGTATAAGATTTTGCTCACTTAGAAACTGCAAAGGTTGTTGCTAGGCAAAAATAACCTTCTCTATTTCCACCTGAGGATCAAAAACACAACTGCATGTGTTCTGCCGCTTGCGTCACTTCAGTACTTGAAGATTTGACAGTCAAATCATTGCTGACATTTCGGTTGATGTGCAAGAAAGAGAATAATCAAGTATGTTTTTCCATAGCAGCGCTGTCACTGCAAGACTGACAATAGTAAAATGTGTGTTCATCACTGAATAACCAGATATCCTGGAAACATGCAAGGAACAGCTATGTATTTTGAATCAGAACGTCTCACTTTTTATGGATATTTTGTGACTGATTCCTTTTTGCTATTTATACGTTCCCTGAAGTATTTTATAGAAATATGAGTCCCTTTGAAAATCCACCCAAACAACCAGAAGTGTATTTTACATAGATTTACAAAGATTAGTCATCACTTATATATTGCCTAATGAAGGAGGAGGAAATTTATATTGAGGGAAGAGAGAAAAGCTTGACTATAAGTGCTATACGTCTCAGCTCTTCTTTCATTGTTTTTGGTTTTTGGCCAGAAAATAATTAGAAAGGATTTTTAAAAATCATCCTAAGAAGCATTGTCATTGCAGGTTTGAAAAATGCTAGCTGCACACTATAAGCTTATTTTTTCCGCTTGCTTATGTGTTCTTGGGGAAATTTATGGATCTTTTGTTTCAGTTTAACATTGTATGGTATTCTCATAACTTGCCAATGCAAAATTATGTTGGCATCAGGGATGTTAAGTGCAACAATGTGGGAAGTTCCATTTATAAAAAATATGTCTTTGGTAAAGCATGATAAGATTATGTTGAGCATCTGTGGCAGAGGACCAGAAATGCTGTTTATTGGAGTCTTGGCAAATCCCTCCACTTGCTGGATGTGATACCCTTTGTTTGGTTGGTTTGTTGTCTGTTTTTTGTTTTGCTCTGTTTGTTTGTTTTATGAATAGTTGATTCACAACACATGGTAACACTGAAGAATCCTGAAATAATTTGTGTCTCAGCTTTGGTATAGCTATCTATTTCACAGTTTTGAGCTTTTTGATTTTGCAGTGTTGTATCTCCTGGCTACTCTTTTTCTGGGTGAAAATGTAATACACTGCATTTCCTTCCCACCCCATGCTCCTTTTGAAGTGTGGGGATACGGGATAATGGAAGATGGTTATAAGGAAAGGTTCTAGGTCAGTTGTTTTTTATTTTCTTTTTCTTTTTCCTGGGATATTGGCTCTGTGAAATATAGTTGCATGTGCTTGAGATGTAGTCTTCCATATTTTCTTGTTTTTGCTGCTCTCATCACCGTTTTGTTGTGGATCCTGTAAGTGCATTTTTCTATGAGATATTTCTGAAAATGTCCTGCTAGGTATACAGAAGAGTGAGTGCGAAGACGTACTTTGTATTATTGTGTAAAAATTATTAAGTGTTTTGAAGAGGTTGCAGGATGGTAGAAGTTTATATAACTGTATGTTCTTTGCATCCACATGCCCGAGATTCTGGAGAGAGCAGAAATTGATTTTATGAAATGTTAAATTCCATTACAAAGTTTGAGAATATTAATGTTGTGAGCTGCAATGCACTGTCACATACTGTACAGCGATTGTAACCATGTGTAATTTAAAATGTACATCAGAAACAAGGAGTCTATTAGAGTTAGGTCATTTGCAACTTGACTTTTTTTTTTTTTCACCAAGCAGAATAGTACATATTTCTTCCCCTTTGCTGTTCTTGTGTATTTGCACAGATTGCCTCAACCTTTATACATATGCAAGGCTTGAGAAGACAAGGTTCAGCAGACATCCCAAAATGCTCCTCTTCTGTTTGATGAGTTATTCAGCTCGCTAACACAATTCTGATGAACAGCATATACTGCATTGCTGAGGCAACGCTTTTTTCAGGTTTACATTCTGAACTGTAAGCTGGAAGTGTCCTTTTTTCCTCCACGATGCCTCAAAAGGAAAGGTTTTTTTCTTGTTTGTCGTGGGATAGGATTTCTTCCTTTTCCTTCTCTTATCCTTGATCGTTTCAACTTTTGCTCAGCTTATTAAATCAACATCTGAATTCACTGCACTGGTGAAGGAGGTCACTTTCTAAAAGCACTCACCTAGCTTCTTTTTCAATATAGTTTGAGTACTGAAACTTTAACTGGAGCTGAAGCTGTAGTTAAAAACCAGACAAGTCCTTTTCGCTCATGCCCTTATTGATTTCTGTTGAAGCAAACAGATGAGCTTGTATATAAATATGTATGCATGCATTTTTTTAATGAAAAGTGCTGGAATTCACTAAAAAAGGTTAAAATCGAAGTGAGTAATCTTCAGTGCATAATGCAATTGTTAATTTTAGCTCTTTGCGTAGGAGCTGTTATGACTTGAACAGCCGGCTCTAGCCTTCATTAGAGAAGAAGCAGGCAGTTTTGAGACAGGTGGAGCTGGATCAAGCTGTGAAAGTGATTTGCTTGGAACTGGTCATTAGCCTTAGAAATCTGGTCCTATCTATTGCATCCTTAATCCTATGATGATTATTACCATTATTATTATTTACTTCTTGTCTTTTTCCAGGTTGACAATGATCCATCAAACTCTCTGAAGGACCAGCATGGAGATTGGCATTCTGAACTGTTAGTGGGGACATGGGACTCACGTTGTCGTTGATCATTTGTGAGGACTTACCCAGTGAAGAGCAACAGAAGACGCTAGAAAGGCAGTGGGAATTATAGCAGTTTTTCAGGTAAATGCCTCCTTTGTTGTAGCTGATAATTTCTGGCTGTGTTTCTGTGAACATTGTGTAAGCGCATAGAAGAGCTACAGGGATAGTATGTACATGAAGAGCTTGTGCATGTGTGCATGTGTTTTTGATGTAAGCCCTTAACAAATGTAAGATTATTTAACAGAGCAGTTTCAGTTCCTATCATTTGTCATGTTTAGAAATTTCAGCAAAGCACTTGAAGTTTCAATTGTAGCTGCAGAATAGCCAATAGCATTTTCCTTCTTGGAGGGAGGGCGTAGGAGGAATGAGAATAACTTGAAGCTTGAATTGTTTACTGTGATCTAATTTGCAAGCTAAATACTCAAGTTGATTTATGAAATGTATAGTTTCATATTCTGCAAAATCCACAGTCCTTCTCAAAAGAGAAGGTAGTGTTTTAATATATTATGTAGGAAAAATTTTAAAATTTATATACTTATTGTCAAAAGAAAAGCAAAAATTCAAATAAGTAGGATTATCAAACTTAGCATGTTTTATTCTTTCAGTTAAACAAAATATAGTTTAAAAAAATTGAAGGTAAGTGATACCAGATCTGTTGAATGTTAATTACAAACTGTAATTAAAAAAAAAAAAAGTAAGGAACCGACACACATGGCAAAGTGTAGTTTTGCTTAATAACCACGGTTTCACTGTTAAGAAGTGGCAAGCTATTCCAAAAGTCTATTTTTGAAATAAATCCCTTTCTCTTCTGCAGTTATTTTTCCTGAAGATACATTTTAAGCCAATGAGGGGGGGAGTGAAGTTATTCATGAGTCTCATTTGACAATTGATCAGTGGGGGAGGCTTGGAGAGGGAGGGAGTTAGAGAGAGGAAGAGAAAAAATAATAATAGGCTTTAACTTTGAAAAGGCTTTAAAGCTTCTGTACAACAACCCATTGTGAGCTGAGAGTAAATGCAGTTCAGTTAAGATATCTTCATTAGAAATACCTGCCAAAGGCTTCCTGTAGGATTTCCATAGTGCTGGGGAGTGACATGGGGTTTGGGAAGAGGCTTATGATTTTAATAATGGAGCTGTCAGTTTGATGCCTGAAAATGTTGACCACGAGAGCTTTATTGCCAAATTTATATTTTGTATTTATATTGAATTATTACCTCCTCATGCCATGGGCTTCTGCTAGGTACAAAAACCATGGCTGAGTGCTAAAAACCTACAGTATCCTTGTTGGTCCTTGGTTTTTATTTTTATTTTGGTTTTGTTTTTTTCTTTTATTTTTTAAAAAAAAAGGTCTAGAGGAGGAGAGTGCTGACGTGCCTGTGAGCTGCACACACCAATGGGTCCTTCTCTGCCCTGAGCCTCTGAGCAATTTTGAGAAGAGTCCCTCCCTGTCCCTGGCTGCACCTCTGGAGGGCTCAGGGCTGCGCAGGGAGGCACAGGGCTGGGGAGCACCTTGCCTTAAGCCCATTTTCCACCAAGAACATTTAGATCAGAGCTGTGTTTTTTTACCCTGACTCAATTCTGTTGTTATCTGATACTGTTGATTCAGGACATCTCTTCAGCTGGAGAGTGCATGGATTTCAACTCTTGAGCTGCTTATTTTGGTTTGTTTGTCAAAGGAAATGAAGTGACTTGGGAATTAAAAACAAAAATTCACCCTCAATATTTTTGTGTGTGTGCGTGCGTGTGTGTGTTTGTGTGCGTGCGTGTTTGTGTATGATATCTTGACCTTTCAGGTCACAAAATCTTGTTACTTTGGTTTCTGTCTGGAAGAATGTCTGAGCAAGGTAAATTGAACCAGGAGACAGCAGAGGAAGCTGTGAAAGAGCAAGAGATTGCCATCTCCGAAGCAACCTCAGACAACTGTGTCCTCAATAAATCTGAAAGCTCAGAAGTAGAGGAAAAGGAGGAGAAGTTGAGCGATGCCAAGACAGAGCTGCAGGTAAGACAGGAATAGTGAACGGCTGCTTTAACTGCTGGTGCGTTACTATTGCCTTTCCATTTCTGTGATCCTTTTCACTCATCTATGTTTCGTATAGTCTTCTTGAATAATTTGAAACTGATTTTTTGTTAATTATTATTTTTCTCTCCCTGTAAAATAAATGTTGTTATTTCATTTGCTTTTCAAGCTATGTAGGCTGCTATTCATATTATTAAATTTTCTTAGAAGTTATTTCCTAGACATCTGTGCTAAAACTTGGTGAAATATTTGGCTGTTTTTCCTTTTGGAGGATTTTTTATAAAACTACCTTGATATCATGAGTTTACATGTAATATTAATGAATAAATACTTAATGTGTGGTTTGGTTTGTAGGTGTTACTGGCAACAAAAAGTTGTTGTGCAAAGCTTAAGAAGGTAATTTAATAAGAAGACTTCATTGAATTAGGAGTTTTGCTCCTTTTTGCTCGACTGAATATAAAACAAAGGGAGAGACTACAATGTAAGAGGGATTTGGAGAAGAAGAGTATTTACTTAAGTATATCTCTTGTATTTTTATTACAAGCAAAATTACAGGACACTGCACAGGCTGTGTGTTGTACAAACGTGCATCTTGGTTTTCCTTGCTTTCCAAACTGGGTTTGGGAAAGTTGTTTTTGCGCAGTTTAAAGTCAGCACATGATAAAATTTTAGGAGTGATTTAATCTCTGTATTTATTGGTAATGCTCTTGCAATGCACATTTTTCACTGAAGTGATAAGTGCTTGTCCTTTTTCTGTACCCAGAAACGAGGCGCAAACCAGAACCAGCAGAAAAAGAGATCTAAGGTAAGGGTCGATCTGTATTTGAAATTGCATGCTGAGCTGCCATGCTTGGATAAAGAGCTCCATTCGAATGTCTGTTTGCAATTGAAATGATGGCCTTTCATCAGTTGTTTTTATTTTTGTTTTGTTTTGTTTTTCTTTTTACCCTATAATCTTGTCTTACAAAGGCAGAGGAGTGCCTCTAGATATGATGTGTCTGGCTTCCCTTTATTCATCCATCATACTTTTATGCTACTAAGCTTGCTACGTACTTGCAAGGGTAGACAGCATATGTGCTTGTATGTGCCACTGGGGAAGGAAAAAGCTCATTCCTTTTGCTTTAGAAATTAACATTTTTTGTTTGAATTTTATTTAAATGAAATACTCTAACTTCAAAAAGCAGAGACTGCTTAGCAGTCTTCCTCCCAGTCACTTTTTCTTGACATAGGAAAAAACGCTGCTTGGGAATATTCCAGGTGCAGATCCATAAAACTTACATATTTTATTGTCCGCATTCAGGTCTGTTGCTTGCGGATATCACCAAGGACCCAGAAAAAAACCCTTTGGGTTTAACTTCATGTTGGATTAGGTTTAGTGTTGCATTTTCAGTTCTTTGCTTTTATCAATTTTTTGGAGGAAGTAAATGAACTATAGCAGAAACATTTAAAAGCAAAAAGAAACCTACTACCTTCCATATGTGGCAAATGGCTCATTGCTCTGAATCTTTTTCTGTCTGCATCTAAGGCATATATAATTTTGCTGGCTGAGTAGGCAGTTAGTTATTTGAGATGTTTAGAGATAGCTGCTGTGTGGAGACTTGGGGTCAGTAGTAGTTTTCTCTGTTTCGTTTTCTTTCTTTCTTATTCAGTCAGGAGCTAAAGGAAAACTCGTCCGGAGTCTTGCTGTGTGTGAAGAGTCGTCCCCTCGCCCGGGAGCAGAAGGTCTTCATGATAATCAGGTACATTTACAATCATTGCTATTAGCTGCATGGTTGATCTCCATGTTCAGTTGCATGATTATGTTACTTGGGCATTTAGCAATACCTTTTTTGGGGGAAAAATTGCATACAACAATGCACACGTTTTTATGAAGTTATCTGGCTTAGCGTGAACTTTATTTTGAAATATCAAAGTAGTTTTACAGTATATCACAGGGTATTGTTTGCTTTTTTTTCCAGACCCCCTGAAAATTTCAGCAAATGGAAAAGAATTCAAAAGAATTCAGATTTTAAAATTAAAAAATAGTAACAAACAAAAAGAATATTAAAATGTTCTTTTCTCTAAGGCTATCTCTTTCGAGGCTACACCAGATAAAGTTCCGAATATGCTCTGGTTTCTGGTTCCTCTGAGACCCAGTTTATATCCCTGTCCCTACCTTACATGAAATACACAGGTCCTTCACACTCTAACCTACCTTGGTAGAGCCAAGGGTGCTTCATGCTGAGTGGAATTCATTTTCTAAACACTTGGTATAGACTTTCCAGTATAGAAAAGCATGTATATGAATTTGTCTGTACTGATAGCGTTATATTCCCAACAACTGGTAGAGCTGTGTGCCCCCACCACCACCACCTCACCCAAGATATTGTAGCACTGGTGATAGTCTTTGTAGACTCACTTTGAAAAACAAAAAAGCGAAACTAAAAACATGCTTTTTTGTTTGCCTGGTAAAGGAAAGACTTCAACAGTCAAAACCAAAATAACATAAGCACTGCCTATAATTTATAAGATGTGTATCTGCAAATGAGATCAGCCATAGAGAGAGTTTAAGCAAACGATTTCTGTGAGCCTAGCACAAAAACAAAAAATCACATTTAAGTGTACTTTCTTGTAGTTTTCTCTATTGACTTGAAATGAAACAAATTCAACTCTCCTCTTGGCTTATAAGTATGGAGAGGGATTTTTATTTTTTTATTTTTCTTTTTGAAAGACCAAAAACAAGGTTGTTTAGCAGGGGGACTTCTACATGTTCTGCTGCTCTACAATGATGCTTATGCAGTAGATAGGCAGGTTATTTTATCAGTTGTTCTGTTGTAGGTATATGCTTTTAGCTTGACTTGCGTTACTCAAGATGCGTGGCCTTTGTTCTGCTTTTATTTGTATTTTCTATTGTTTAATGGAGAATGAAAAGGAGGGTAGTATAAATATAAAGAGATTGTATTGAACTTCGCATGGTAGTTTATAATGTACTGCACAGGACATGTATTAAATGTCACTGAGACTGGCAGGTTTTGAGGTAAAACTCCTTTCCAAATCGCACCCTGATGCCAGACAGAGGAGGGATTCCTTTTGCACACAGCCTCTGGTCGTCCCTCATTTTGACCAGGTACGACAAACATTTCTTTGACCATGTTGAAACATTTGCGGGAGATAAAATGCCTCCCTGGACCCCAGCGTCTGTCTCCTAAAGACAATTGGCTTGGCGTAATGAATTAAAGAAGAGCTGTGTTTTGTTCTCCCTGACCTCTTCCTGGTGAACGCAGCTCAGCTTTGCAATGGAAAGCTGGACCTGCAATCTCCTCCTTGGACTGGATGAAGGATACAGGAAGTGTTAAGCCAATCGAAACACTTTTTGCTTTCATTTTAGAGGTGAAAAAGCCTACTTTCTGGGTTTTTATTAATTATTTTATTTTAATGGTTTACAAGCACAGGGAATTAATTACCAGAGAATGTATGGTACATTGCCAGAACTACAGAGTATGGATTGTACTGCAAACTTGATGTTTGTATTTATATTTGAATACTTGCCTTCATTTTCCTGTGTAGGAAAAAAAACATGTTTACCTGTATTACTTGATCTTGAACGCTTACCTGATGGTTTACTATGTCCTTATTTAAAAGGAGTGTTGCCTTTAATGTTATACTATTGACCTATAAGTGTATTATTGCAACTTGAACATTTATTTTGTTGTTCACTATACTTACCTTGTATCACTGTATTTATTAACATTGTATTTTATTATTGAGAAAAATCAATAAAAATATAACAAAATATACAATAGATTGCTTTCACGACTCTACAGCCCTTTTGTGTGTTTCTTCTAGTGCAAGCAAATATATTAGTATGTTATATGTAAACTAGTAGATACTGTATGTTCATATGTGTGCTTATGTGTAAAGTCTGTCATTTTTCTTTTCATTGAAATAAGTGCATTTTAACAGCCACTTTAAAGTTTAGGATTGGTGTCCTGAGAATGAAATGGCCAGTTACATTTTTCTCCTCTGTTTTGAAAAGCTAATGGCACAGTCACTCTACTTTGGGCAGTGCAGGGAATCCAGTTACCCTTTGGGGTCTTTCTGCAGTGGTTCATCCAGAGTTTGTCGTTTGATTGAGAAACTGAACTGCCATTTCAAGTGAAAGAAGGCAGACATAATGCTAGGTTAGTCCTTTGAGTCCTCTGAGCAGGTTAGAAAACATTTTTCTATGTATCCTTATCTCAAGTGACCAGGAATTCCCACTCTTTCCCTATGTACACTCAGTTTTCAGCTAATGTTTTCATCCAAAACTAACGAAAGTGGGGATTAAGGACAGTAGTTCAGGTTATTATTTTGGCTCTAGGGCTTTGTTTCTCTTTTACAATGCTTTTTGTCTGAAGTCTACTATACCTCATTTGAGCTTCATGAAAGAGTAGATAATGAATAAGCTGAGAGATTATTCAATTTCTGTCTTACTGTGGCATGTTTATGCTGATAAGCTTGTTCTGTTAGGGTTTTGTCTTACATGTGTTGTGGTGGCTGATTTGTAATTAAAAAAAAAATAAGAAATCTAAAATTTGTAATAATTATTGAAGGCATCATTTGAATTCAGAATGGTCTGATTTCTTAAAAACACCCCTTAGTTTAAAGTTTTGTATTTTTGTATGCAAGTATCTTTGGAAAAATGTGATGGAAGAGAATTTAGCATTCAAGAAATTCTGGTTTTCTCCAGTATTGATAAATTTGGATTTCATTTACATGATGGCTGAAATTTATCAGGTATGCAGGACTCTCATATATTAAAGAAAATTGTATTACTGGAGAGTTTTGCAACAGCTGAAATGAAGTATGCGTTTTTACACATTTAAACATGTAGTGTTGTTTTGGCCATTTTTCTTCAAAAGAATATGAATACTGACATATGAGTCTTTTAATTTTGTACAATCAGATTCTTTTCTTTTGAAGTTATAATGTTATTATTTATATATTTCAAGAAATACCAATTTGTCTTTTGTTGAAACAAAAATTATAAAGTTTTATTGTAAGTGGGGAATAACAAGTTATTAAAAGCAAATCCGAAAAGGCAAGGCAGCATGAATTCTCAGTTTTAGTTAACTTTTTCTGCTTAAACAGAAGCATGCTTTCCAAGGAATTCATAGTTTCTGAAATACTAAAGTTTTGAGGATAAAATTTATGAAGCATTGGAGAAGTTTGCTTAGCTCACTTCATTTGAAAATTGCAGTGCACACTTTCCCCGTTCTGCAAACGGCATGTTTGCAAGTGCCTTTAAATATAGGCACCTGATAACTTAATGAACAGTCTATGTACAACTGAGTTTATCATATCCTGGTACTCTGGTACTACTAGAGCCCAGAAACTCAGTCTGACTGATACTACATCTGTGTGTGCAGAACAGCTCATGTGAACCTGCAGTATTTTTCGTGAGGGGAAAAAAATGTTAGGTTTTTCAGAAAGCTATTCATTGATAGTTATTTAACATATTTAATGTTTATTAAATTATAGAATTTATTTAAGGAAGCTCAGATAAAATATAGTTCACTTTTCTAACAGCTCTTGATTGAGAATTATTAAAGTGGAGAATAATGTGCCTTTAATGACGGTAGACTAAAAGCTTGTAGTTTGCAAATATTAGGGAAGAAATACATCTAACAGTAGAATTTGGCCTTTAAGATGTCATTATTCTCCTGGAAAAATTAATTTTTTGAATAGGAAAGAAATGTATCTGGCTTCAGCTTTTCTGGCTATATACAGTATAATGCAAATCTCTGCACATTGGAAGCCATGGCAAGTTCACTGAATCTGGCCCTAAATTTATCCTTTTTTTTCCCCCACCCCCAACAGGAATCCATACAACTACAGCTCTCAAGTTTTCCTAGCTTACAAGAAGAAGATAAATCTAGTAAAGATGACTCCGAGAAAGAAAAAGAGAAGGATAAAAATAAAGATAAAAACAGTGAAAAAAACAAGATCAGAATGTTATCAAAAGGTGAACTTAAAAATATTTAAATTGTTATAGTTATTTTTATAGAAGAGATTGTGTGTGTGTGTTTTTATAAGCATGTATTTCTTTATTTGTGTATAAATACCCAGTGGAAGTGTTTTTATACTTTGAAAAATTCAGAACATGAAATGTACACAAGTGAGAGAGTTTTTCATGAAAGTACTGGGCTTTGAAAGGGATAACCCTTCCAAACAGAAGTTTGAGGTGATGTTTATATTTTTTCATATAAAATTATTCTTCTGAAAACTTGTGTGTTGATGTGAACATACACGTGTAAATATATGCATGATTATATAAAAGATAAGTGTGAAGCTACAATACACTTTTTTCCTACCAATGCTAATATAGTGGCATGTCATTTGTGCAACGCAGGCAGCAGAGCAATGCTCTTCAGTACAGCTCCTCTCCCATAGAGAATCTCTTTAATGCTATAGGGAAATCCACCCATGACCTTTAACCTGTATTGCAATCTGCTGTTAGAGATCTCCATCACCTATTACACTTATGACTTCTTCAGAACAGATTTTGCATCTAAACTTCTGTATTTGTAATAGTCGATGGTACAAAACTACAGCATAATCTCTTAAAAATAATCCTTGCCTACCTGGATGCAGATCCGCAGCTGGTGTGAATTGTCAGTCAGCTATCACAGTTCACCCCAGCTGGAAGAGCTGCATCTACTTCTGAGTCAGGCTGTATACTAATGCTGAAAAATTAATTCTGACTACTGTCACGCATCACTATTAGCTGCCCACTCTCAGATGTCATTGGATTTTAGTCTGTTCATGCAAATAGAATTCCCACTGGCAGGATGTCTCATTCTCTGTTTATACAGTGTATATTAAGTGATTCAAAGGTGTACTGATTAATAGACTTTTTTTTTTTTTTTGGATGTAGTAGGTGAAGGGAAGAACTTGGAAGGGACTGGACTGGCTTTAAATGTTTCCTGTGATTTTGGAATGACCAGCACTTTGTATCAGTATCTAGATTTGGTGCTGTGTTCTCAGTGGAACAATACAGAGGAAGCATGAACGTCCACTTGGTGTTTCTTGGAGTAGATTTTTTTTTTTTTTACCTAAATTCCAAATGAACATTTTCTTTTTAGAACATCTGCGTACAGATTGTTGCTGGAAAGTGGAATTTGATTTACAGTGTAGCTTAAACTTTACTGTTGAAATGAAATAAATGAGTGGGGAATGTTTGTTTTGTTTTTGCAGATTGCAGTCAAGAGTATACAGACTCAACAGGCATAGATTTGCATGAGTTTCTGATTAACACATTAAAGAATAACCCCAGGTAGGTATTTTCTGCATTATAGCTGGCACTCCTGAAACAGTCCTAGGATTCTAGTAACTGTACACCACGTTTTATTAGTTCTGGAGATTGTTATGAGGAAAAAGTAAAGGAAGTAGGATGGTTACTGAGCAGAAAGCTATCAAAAGTCATCAACTCCTATTCCCTTTCCACTTAGCCATTGCTTAATTTCACTTTCGGTGACATCTGGTTTTTGTCCTTATCTTCTTTGCATATAGCATCTAGATAATTTTAGCAGTAATATTTCATAACCATTGCAGTTGGAGATTTGTATATGAATATAAAGTAGCTTGCTTTTGGCAGTGTTGTACACAATTAAGATCCTATATACAGTGCCAAATTCTCCTCTTGGTATTCCCATAGTTTTCATTTGGAGCAGCAAGCTCATCTCAATGTTAAATTTGCCTCTAAATGTCTAAGGAAGGATCTGTAGCATTTTTGTGTGTTGTGCTTTAAATGTTTGTTTCAATTGAATCTGTTAAATGTGTGCCACATAATTCTGCAATTATAGGAAAAATAGGAATAATTAGGTATGTAACAGCTTGTATAACCTTTTGTATTGATGACAGAAGCTCCCTGGATTGTTTTATCCACACCAAATGAAAAAGCTAAGGAGCGATGGACTCTATCAGGCTTAGAAAAATTGTATGTGTGGGCATACACTGGGGAAATTTTCAAATGTTTATTGGCAGGAGGTGAGAAAAAGAACATCTGAGAACTTTCAAACAGAGCATTTTGATTGAGAAATGATGCAGCATTGCCTCCTGGGAGTCATAGTTCAAAGATGTTCTCTGTGGACTCTCTCTGACTAGATTAGATGTGCTCAGTCTCCTTACTTGCAGATTGATGCATAGTGAAAGATATGCTTCAGACAAAATGTTGAAAATTTCTTTGGATAGCAGTCCTCATGAAAGAGCTACATTAGCTGGAAATCTCATTTTCCATCAAAAAATGATGAAGCACCAAAGCTTTCCCTGGCAATCAGTCTTTCTATGCAAGACATTGATTGCAGCCCTGTGTGGAGGAAAGCACTCTCAGACCATACCTGAATGCAAGGAAGAACTAAATCTGTCACTTAGTGAAAGCACAGAAAAGCAGACTGGAATCTTCTTCAGATGTGCCAATGTGAAGCACATTTCATTTCTAATCAAGAGGGCTGACAACATTTGTAACTTCGTCTTACAAATATTGATAATTTTTTAAATCTAAAATGGCTGTTCATGGTTGATGCTACAAATCCTTGCATTTCTTTTTGACAGGGACAGAATGATACTCTTGAAAATGGAACAGGAAATAATTGATTTTATTAGTGACAACAAGTAAGTTGAGTTCCGCACTTGGTTAAGTCATGTATGTGTATTGTAATGCAAGCTGTGTGAGGGAGGTGCTCGTGTGAACCACAGTGCTAGTGGATGCTGTTACTAGCACATTGCAAGATCTGGCTGTTGTTTCCTGACACATGGTGGTATTGCCTAAAATACAGTAGATGTAAAAGAAACCTTTGCTTTGTGTTATGTCAGCATTTTTCAGTGGCTTCCACTGGCACTAGTCAGGCCCAAAAATGTTAGTAAAGCTTTCAATGTAGAGGATGCAACTCAGTCATCTCTAAGCAGAGATGCACAATCAAATGTGCTATCATAGAGTTTTGCCCATTTGCTACATTATTGCAATATGTTGAAAACTAAAATTGAGCTTTGGTGGAAGGGTTCTTTGGTACTGCATACTCTAATAAAATGTTTCTACAGGTTTAAAAGATAGAGTCAGAGTAGGAGGAGAGGAAGAAAGAATGCTGACAAAAAATAAACATTTTGTCAGTAAGAGAGGGAAAAAGAGTATTTGCCAAACTAGATCCCTCCACCATCACCATGCATGTGACCTTTGGGAGAAAGGCAGAAAGGAGTCATCAGTATCTCAGCAAATCTATGCTATTGTTTGTACAGAGTGTGGCAGTGGGTGGGCGAGTTCTTCCTGGAATATGAAATACCCAGTTGATACGATGTAGCATGAGCTTTGTCCAAATGTAGTGCATGGAAGTGTGTTTGTAATAAACTGTAAATATAATTGCTTTCTGTTGCCTGCCTTGCCATAGCAAACATTTATGTCTAAATGCACAAAGTAGAAAATGTCAGTTAAATTACTGTCCACTGAATTATAAAATGTATTGCTAACGTATTGCTATTGTCATTTTACTATAGCTCTGAGGGAAATGTAATTATCAGTGCGATTTGTTTTCTTTTTACTAGTAATCACTATAAAAAGTTCCCTCAGATGTCATCGTATCAGAGGATGTTAGTGCACAGAGTGGCAGCTTACTTTGGAATGGATCACAATGTGGATCAAACTGGAAAATCTGTAATTATCAACAAGACCAGCAATACAAGAATGTAAGTAGCAATAGCAACCCTATTATGTTTTTGTTGTTCCCTTTCACAAGAGCTGGTTTCTACCATGACTGCCTGGCATTTTTTTTTCTGTCTTTTTTTTGTGGTAAGAGTGAGTGCTGTTTATCGCTTTGGGGGCAGGAGGGGAGCACAAGGATGTCACTACAGCTAGCACTGTGAGGTATCTGAGAATTTAAAGATACATAGCAAGAAATCAACCCCATTTGTTCCTTGCAAGAAATTTATATAGCGTCTTGGAACGTTACTTTCCCTGGCTGCTTCATGCCACCACTTTTGCTATAGAAATGAATTCATGGCTTTACATGTCACCTGATACCAAACAGGTATATTCCTCAATAACCCAAACATACTGTGAAGATAGCCTCTTCCCTCTAATTGGCCCTCTCTGCTTTCAGATTCATTTTCTATCCAACCCGGTCATTTAGCATTTGGACCCCTGCCACCATTTGGACCCCTGCCACCACTTGACACCATTGATTCTCTTTTTTCCTCTCCTGGTTCTAGTTTGTTTTCTTCTCAGATCTTTCAGTAGGACCACAGAGTTCTTATGAGATATAAATTTCTTCGGATGGTTCAAATGAACTGAAAAATTCCTGGCGGGTTAAATTCATGCTGGCATGCTTTATGCTCTCCTCCATGAGCATGTGTAAAGCTAGCAGAAGCTCCGTATGAAGCGCCTTGGCTGATTCAGCAAAGATGCAGTCATGTGCCCAGGCCTAATTAGCATCAAACTTGTTCTGCCAAGTGCCACTTGTGTATTAATAATCGTGGAACCATAGCCTCGTCTCCCTCTTTACCTATAAACTACATCATTAAGAGGAAGTAATTATAACTAGGTAATGAAGTTTTGGTATCTGGTACTGAAACAGGAAAACCCAATTTGAAAATTGTGTACTTCCTGTATTTAATTAGTAGGAGAAATAAAAACATCAATTGCATTTACATATCCGGTAGTTAAGGTGATTTACTTTCACTCAGTTGCATAGAGTAATTTTTTAAAATGCTATGAGCTCCTATTGCAGAAGCTCAGGTCTTGATCTTGCAGAATCAAGTAGTGCCTCTACTGTAACACGGTGATGTTTGTTATTTCTGAGCCCTAAAAATTTTCCATGTATGTGAAGCCAATTTAAGAGCACAGACAAATGTTTTTAGATCCTTTTCATAGGCTATCCCTGAAATATGCAGGCATCTGTAAAGCAACACTTAAAAACATCAATGCTTTTAAAGTTTTGAATAAAGCATGCTCTAACGGTCTGATTTTCAGAAGTCAAGAGAATTACAGTAGCTCAGTAAAACTAAAAATCAAGATGCCAAGGTTTAGCCTCAGGATCTGACAATACCTGCCGCTGTGCAAGGGCTTTGGATATACATAAGAGAAAGAAAGCTGGGTATGAAGCAAACTGGTGTTCACTTTTGAGCTGAAATGGGAACAGTTTGTAGCTCCTCTTGAACAAAACACAGTTAACTGTATTTTAATGTGTTTTAGCCATTCCTCTTTCCTTACATTTGTCCCTTTTCCCTTCACATCTGTGTCACCTCCACAGTGCAGAAACTGTTACAGATCTTTCCTTACAGCATTGTGTTCCCCTGGCTAACTCTGATAATATCACATTAATATCTGTTAATGTCTTGCTGTGTGTTGCTGTACATCTCATAGATGGTAGCATTGAAACTGCTGTTGGAAATGCTTACAGCACTTTCAGGGCTGTTTGAATTCCCCTTCAACAGTCAAAAGTTTATCCGAGTGCTCTGGTGAAGCTGTGGCTTCTTGCATGGTAGGAATGAGAAAACTGGTTGGTTTACCAGGCACTGAGTGGCATCTCGTGGGCAAGCTCAGTGGACAGGACACTGCAGGGGTAGGACAGACCAAATGACCTTGGAGGTGGTCATGCAAGCTGGAGGTGAGGCACGCAGCTAGACAAATTTGTTCTGACACTGTTTGTGTGCAGATGTTCCAGAAATAAACATAGAGCTTTCGCCTTCAATTTATTGAGTAAAGTGATTTTTTATGCACCATATAAACCACAATTTTTTCTCTTCTGTAGTGATTTAATGGTAGATAACCAAATCATATGGAGATAGCATTGCATCATGGTGCTTCCAGTATGTTATTTGCAATATTTTGATACTGCACTACAATAAAGCTTTGTAGAAGTAGCTCTTTTTTCATAATTGAAGGAGATGGCTTTTTTTCTAAATGTCCTAAGCCCTGACAGAAAATAGAGGTTATTAAACAGCATGAATGAGGGTTGATGAGAATTTATTATCCACAGCAAATAATGCATAAGATCCACATCTGAGAGAGTCCACTGTGATTTCATGTGTTCTGCGTTTCGGTATTCTCAGAGGAAACAATTTTATGCAGTTCAGGATCAACACCAAACATGGGCAATGTGTTGACTCTGTTAATTACTACTTGGAAAGTGTCCAGAGTACTGGAGATCGGGACAGTGACTGTTCAACATGGTTGTACTGTAGTATAAGCCTGAGTCTTTATTGTTTTATGCAAGTGTATGGAGGGCCCCAGAGGCAGCTATTCTGAAGAAAGTTTGTGTTCTGACAATATATTATCTCCTTATCACATATGGTTTCCAAAGTGCTTTAGCTGCACGCTCCAGAGAGGGAAGAACATTTGCTTGAGTTCTTGAAGAATTTATACATTATGCACTGCCTGTGACTTTTCTTTGCGTGTGTGTGTGCACACACGTGCCTGTGTGTGCATGCATGTGTGTTTGGGAAGAGCATATGACTCTGCAGAGTCAGTGTGTGGGCTTAAATAAGCGCTGTGTGGCTTATTTCTCTGGTTGAGCGAGGGTTTGTGTCACTTCTTGGCTCACGCTTGCAGGCAATGAGGTGAATTCCTCCCTCCCTCCAGGCAATGAGGTGAATTTATTCTGTTCAGCAGAGACCTCTTATTCTCACTGCCTGCAGGTGCTTGGGGGCACAAGTGTCGGAAGAGTTAATGGCTTTGAGATGGATGGGCTAGTTGGGAGAAGCTGGTAACAACGCGATCTTAGAGGAGCTGCAGCACAGAGTAGGGTCTGTCAGACTGGGGACGGGGATATGAATGGAGTAGATGAGGGCATTGCATTTCTTTCATCAACTGGTCACCTCGAGGGCAACATATGTCCACTTTAATGTACCTGTGCCTCTAAAAGTACTCACTTAAGGGTTTGGAATTTGAGAAAGTGCTTATTGGAGAAATTGTGGTTGGAAGGGGGGCTGTGATTTTTGTGTAGTCAACTGTGTGGTTTTATGAAGAGAGGAAAATGATGGTAGAACTGCATCAGGACTTGATTCTCTCTGGGATTGTGATCCTGGAGCTCTGGTGACCTCTCTGAAGCCTCTCTTAAAAATGCAGTCAGACTATAATGACCGTTTTGCAGTCTGAGGACTATTTATAATGAGGAGCTTAAACTAAGGTGGGTTTTGTTGTCATTCTTGGAATAAGAATAACTCGTACTGTTTATGAACATTTTTTATGAAATGGAATACTAAAGCACAGAGAGATGTTCGCAAGTAGCCGAATGTTACCTCAACCTTCATAAAGATAAGTGTGTGCTCTAGTTTTCATTGAGGAATAGTGGATTTTAAAAATACTTCATCTTCCAATATGATATTTTAAATTAAGAGTATTTTTTTAAAAAAGAACAATTTCCCAAAAGAAATATCATTTTTCCTGGTCTTGTACCTTTTTTTTTTTTTTTGAATTACAAGAGCTCAAATTTTTACTTAAAATGGGACACCTACTTTGTTCAGTATGAAGTTGCTTTTGTGTCACCATTGTATGTATATTTGTCTGTCATCTGTGTCTGCCTGTCATCTATCTAAAGTGTATTTCAAGATACATGAAAATGTATAGGGAATTTAAGTCAGTGGAATATGATATGAACAGAAGTTTGGAACAGAGGCAATATGTTAGACAGGGGCCATTCCAAATTAGAGCCAAAAAAACTTGGATGTATCACTTTTTATTCCGTATATGCCTTATAGCTTTAAAAAAAACCTAGAAGCATTTCAGAGCATCTTTCAGAATTTGTTCAATTTTTTATATGTATCAGTTCAATCAGGTTCATGCAGCTTATTATCTGTAGGTACGTGGAGAAATGCAGAGGAAGTATGTTGAAGTGCTTGATAAATGAAAAGGGTTTTAATTTGGTTGAGATCATCAAGCATGTGCCAAGTATGTCTTTACCACAACCCACACTTGCATTCACATATATTTTTACATAAGCATGAGTGGCAAGGTTAATCAGAATTGAGAAGGTGAAACGTTTATGATATGTAATTGTTGTATTTACATATTTTCATTCATTCTGAGGTGTAACACATTTGCAATGAATTTTATACCACTGCTCACCTCTTCAATTATGACTCTGATTTTTTTTTCCAAGAGCATCATTAATTATAGTCCTTGTTGTAACATTTGGTTCTCTGCTGTCTTACTCTATTACTGCAAAAATGCTTATGCAATATTGGCCCAATCAGAAGGTTTTCCTGTGCCTTCGAGATGATCCAAAGCTTTGGGCAATAATAAGATGTTACATGTATTACAGGGGGTCTAGGGTTGAACTGTAACAGCAGAAGGAGGCATACTGTACAATATGTACTATATATGTCATAACTAAAAAAGTAGGATAGTATATTCCGTTTTATTACCTCCTCTGTGTAAGAGTGATTTGAATCACAAACACAGAAGAAAAGTTCTCCTCAGGCTACTTTGTGTATATGCTGTATTAAAAAGTGATTGTTCTGTAGATAACATCTGTGCTACCCAAGGTGCACTGTACTAATTTCTCCGTTTTACAGTAAGAACCTTGACTTTGGTACAGGATCCTACAGACATGGCAATAAAATGGCATTCACTGAACGTTGGCAATTTCAGTAAGGAATAATTTCCAGAAGATTTTTTTCCCCCAAACTGATGTGCCAAGCAGCCTCCTCGGGATGCCAAAAGTTATGGCCTCTGGAGCGTGCAGAAAAGTATGCCATTTGCCTAGATTGGACAAGGTATTCATGAGTGCTCAGCCTAAATGACTTTTATTTCTTTAAGCAGTTGTTTGCCGATGGAGAAGATAGGACATTTTCCACGCACAATTGGTACCAGTCTTTTTTAGTCAGGTATAAGGTAGTAATTACAGCTGTGTACCTGAATCTTTTTTATTGTAAGGACTCAAGTCAAAGCCGCCAGAGAGTTTAAGGCCCACACTTTTGTTTTTTTCCATTGGAATACAGCATAGTTATCTGGCAAATGGCCTGCTGTATTGTGTTGCATCTGCTTTTAAAGACCTTATGTTCTCCTTGATCGTAATGTATTTGCACAGAATAATGGTGTCGTGAGAGTAGACCCAGTGTTACGAGACACATGATACAGGAAAACATATATGTGAACTCCATTATTTATGTTTTTATTTTTTTTGGTGAGGTTTGCCTTACTTTTTTTCAAGGAGCTATGAAGTTGGCTCTATTCCTTGTTTCCTATTCCCAAGTTACTTCTTTTCTATGCTCACTACAGCACAATTGCTCTGTGATAACTAAGGAATAAGTGAAAAACAGTTGAATATATATGCTTTTCCTCTGGTTTATAATTGCTGTTGCTCAGCCAGAACACCAGTGTCAGGCATTGCCAATGTACAGAGAAATGTAAGGGCATGTAGTAGATACGTTCAACTAAAACGGGAGAACTGTATAACTGAGAAATAACACTCTAATTGACTGAGACATTTTGTTCCAGTTTAACATGCACTAATACATTAAGAAACTAAGGATTCAGTAAGAACATCAATAAAACGTAAGAACATCAATAAAACAACAAAAATGAGAATAACTGTGTAGCTACATAAGTTACATAAACATATGTAGCTTTGAAGTAACAAATAGGTTAGGCTGGTTTTCGTGGATTTATTTCTTGGACATTTTCCAAACAGAAAATAATCTTGGGATGAAATTAGGAAAGTGATTAAGAAAAAAAACTTTCTCGGTGTAATAATAATCCTGTAGGATGCAAGAGCTCAGCGTGCTGGTACTCACTGTGGTGATGCTTGTGCTTCAGCCTTTGGAGTATCGCGAGTCTTCCCTGCTCCCGCAGGGCTGGGAGCTGCAGCGCTGAAGCGTCAGTGAAGCCCCAGGGCAGGGGGAGGCTTTCACAGCCGAGAACAGATGGGGAACTTCCTGGGAAATGCTGCATTAAGGGCAGCTGCAGATTTCGCTTTGAGATTCAGGAAATGTCTGCCTCTAGTAGTGCCCTGAACCTCCTGTGCACTGAAATGCCTCCGTTTTTCATCACAGGAGAGAACGGGCTGAAATGGGGGAAGTGCCTTTGTTTTATCCAGTCGCATGGTGATAAGAGAAGTAATTCAGGGAACACTTACTTATGTTGCTAACTGTTAGGGGTTTTAGCAGTACATTAATATTATGCTACAAGCATTTGTTTCAGGCACAAAGTTGCCAGTATTTCACGAAATGCCTTGTCGGGTGTTGTACACATTGATGCTCATTTAGAAAAGATTTACCTCCCCCCGCCAGTCTTGTTTTTTTAAAATAACTTTCTTCAGCTTAATGATATATGATACAGCTTTTTGTTCTTAGCAGACATTCTCTCGTTTTAATCATATGCCTGTTTTATTTGAAAGATATTTTTTAAAAAAGTGCTTGGCATAGCTGAGGTAGTTCTAAAGTTGACCCTTTTAAATACTGACTTCCCTCTTACTGACCCTTAAATGCTGGCTTCATTCTTACTCCAATCGGTGGAAGCCGTATACTGGACCCATGGAAGTGATGTACTCTATAAATGAGATGTTAGGGTTAATGAACCAGTTCTAATAGTTCCATTATTAAATTTTAGTCTAATGTAATTTATCAAAACTAAATTGTTTATGATTAAGGTGGACAAGTACTTTACAGCTGTCTTATATTGTAATGAAGGGGGCATATTGTAATTAATCAGGGGACATTTATGTTTTTTTTCTTTCTTTTAGTCCTTGCACCACTCTAATAGTATAACCAGAAGGTTATGATCACCTGGGTGTGGGGCGGTGGGAGATTATCCAGGAAAATGATGCTAAGGAATAGAAAGTAGATAATTCAGCTGAGGGAAGCCCTTCCTTTCATAACTACTTAACCAGCATTTTTATCTGCTCTTCCGAAACATATCAGGAAAGTAGCTGTTAATCAAACTGCTGTTTAGTTACTTATGTTTTAAAATTACTGGGGGCAGATCTGGAAATCTGAAATGGCATCAGTGCTTTACTCAGAAGTGACTGTACTTCACTAGTAGATGAAATAATGTCTTTAAATCTGGGGTGTAGTTTTCAGAAATGAGGGGGTGATACCAGCGAGTGAGTTTTTGAAGTGGTCCAAATTGTTCTTAGTAATTGCCTTTTACACTTCTGTTGCCTGCCTTTTGTTTCATGTAGGAAATGCAGAGTCCATCTGTGTGATGTGTGATCTATGACATGATCACTAGAAATAGAGAAATATTGTGATTATTGAGAAATTTTTGAATCTTGCCTGTAAGCAAAGTCAGTTGCTCCTGCTCACTATTCCCAAGATAGACTTTTAGGCTGTTTCTGAAAAGTAATTAACAGCCAGCTTTCTTCTTCAGGCCAGTGACTGTTCATGGGATGACTTTGATCCTTGAGTCCTTCTGCCAGAGACGGGGAAAATATTCATGGCCTGAAGTGGAACTAAGCACGGGAATTTATTATGTAACAGAGCAATAATTTGTATGCATGGGGCATTTCAACAGAACTAATGGTTTCTTCATTAGCCGGGCAGCTTTTGGGGAACTATGTTGCCTTTATGGGTAGTCTTCAAATCTTGGCTTCATTTCCTTTTTCCTTCTTTCTTTTTAATTTTTGAGCTTGTTAGATGTGAAAATGTAATTTTAAATAGACTTCTGCAGTTATGCAACATCCTAATTTTCAGCTACTTACAGAGTTTGCTACATCCTTAAAATCAAATATTAATGAATTCCATAATAAACTGTGCTACCACTTACAAGCCTCTATTAGCTGGAAATAAATTGATGCTGTGCAAAATGTTCAGCTTAGATAGAAATCCTGAATATTAAGATCTAAATACAATCCAGGGGAGTGGGAGCTGGAGCAGCAAGTCCCACAGGTACAGAAATAATCTTAGTTTGATCACAGGACAGCAGAGCATTTTGAAGCCCTTAAAATAGATAGAAAGGTTTGCAATGCAGCCCCATGTAGCAGAAGATTGTATTTCAGTTTGCCCTGGCCTGCTGAGGTCTCACATGAGTTCAGAGCAGGGTTGCAATATTCTGGCCCCAAAACAGTGGGCCAAATATTGAAGTCTTTACTCAGGCAAGCTCTCAGGGAGTCAAGGTGTGCTGTGTTTTTGCATCTGTAGATTAAAACAGGATGACTTTCTGGGATTTGTGCTTTAGGAAGGTCTGTGAGGCTCATGGGTTGTGCTGTGATACATTAAACAATAATTAGATTGCTTGAACACCAAATACTCGGAGAGACTTCGGGATCTGGCCTGTCCTTGGCCCTAGTAGAGAATAACTTGGCACTGAGTAGATTCAACATACGTTGCCTCTGTCCATCCTGCAGACATCAGATGCTCCATCATTTTTGTAATCGGAAATGCTGCTGGTACCCCCCATCCCACCCTGAAATCATGCTGCTAGTGTACTAGAATAGAAAACTTGGTAGGGAAGAGGGTTTTTTTACAAGTGTAAATTAACTGAGGGGCCTGCTCTGAGGAGTGGGAGAGAGTGACAGAATAAACCTCACACTCTCTGGGGGGACGCTACTTCTGAGCAGCGTTACCGGTTCTGTTAACTTCAATCTTGTCAGATGTAGCTGAGCACTGATCATTTCAGAGGGAGAATGCCTGTCAGAATAACTTGTCAGTTTTAATATCTTTGCTGTTTAATAATAAATTGAGAACTTGTTCAGAGTACAGATGCTTGCCTGAAAAATGATTAAAAAGTAGTCTTTAACCAGGAAGAATGCAGCATTAGGTATTTGGTTTTTTTACTATGCTACAGAGAAGGCAGCACCTTGACAAAACTGTCTTGTACAGGGTTGATTTTTTGATGGCTTCCAATGTGCTCTTACCATCGTAACAGAAATTCTCAGTGACTCATACTATGAAAGCAGCAATCTGTTAATGAGGCTTTTACCTTCAAATGCTTGAAATGCCATCTTGAGTGGTTTTAAGTTGTGATAGTATAACTGAGCTGTACTTTAGCCATTTTCTGTATTTAAATTCCCACTGTAGCTTTTTTAAACTGTGAGTATCCTTCAGCCACTAAATACACAAAACATATGAAGGTTCTAATTATTGGGCCCTGATTCTTAGAAATGTTGTTCTGAGAGGACTTAATCAAATAATTTAATCTCTAGGGCTGGAATTCTGCCTTACATCATTTAGATGGAGCCCCTTGACAATGATGATATTTGCTTGCACCTTTTCTGAATGTGCTAATTCACAAATATGTCCATGTTTTCATGATCAAAAAAGTCATTTGCACTACAGATAATAGTTTTGGCCCAAAAGATAAAGTAAGGAAACAGTAATGCTTACGTAATTTTACTGTGGCTGTAAAGCAGCATCCTATGAGGGCATCCAGCATAAAACCAAAAAAAAAAAGAAAAAAAGCACAGCAGGCAGACATAGTAGATATTCGCAAACTAGCGAAGGAAGAAAGGGCACCATGCTGCGTCACGGCATGCCTTCAAAATAGAGGCCAACATCATGTCGGACTGAGCAGTTGCTTTAATTAAAGACAGATGCAAATAACAAGAAAAGACAAGACAAGAAAAGAGCACCTGCATGACAGTGCCCTAAATATTCACAACTTCTCTGAATCCTGTCTGCAGCAGCGCTCCTCCCCGACTCTCACCATCCCATTACTCTCCCATTTGCATACCTGTGTAAGAACATTTTTGTCGGTTACTTATTTTGTTTGCCAGACAATGATCCCACAGGTACGCAAGCATGCTTTTTTGTGCATTCCTAGCCCCATAACCCTACCTATCTTTCACTCCATTTATTCAAGAGAGTAATTGCCATTTCTTCAGGAGAGGAATATTAACCTGCTGTCTCCCTTTAAGTGCATTAAATGAACATCACATAGCAAATGTAGAGCTGCTAATTTTTTTCAGACTTTTGGACACTGCAGTGATCTCCACTTTTGCATTCCCTCAGACAGCTGCTTCGCTATTACCTGTGATGTTTTTGCAAATGGTATGTGCAACCGCACTTACTAGATTTTCAGCTACATCAGGCACTGTACTGATAGCCATCTTTTCTACACATGGTGAGGTTGTTGCTTCTTTCGAAAGGGATCTTGAAGCAGCCTGTGCACTGTGGTGCTGTCAGAAACACATGCCTCATAATAAAGATTTATATGCTGTATAAGTCAACCCTGATAATTCCAGATTGCTTTTGTGCTTTGCTAATACAATGACAAAGTCCTTAGAACCGTAACATTTAAAGCTTATGGTTGTCCTTTTTCATTTGTCCTGTTGGTGTGGTATCTGTGTTTCCTGCTTCTTAGCCAATTATTTCAGAATTAATTAACTTATTTTAAATGTGTGCACATTTTTTCCAGCATTTCATTTTTATCTCAATATAGAGGTTTATGTAACTGCATTAATGTGTTTCTAAACATAGCATATGACAAGAAAATGCCCTGCAACTTACTTAGTCCATGTTTCCTGATATGCTACCACTTTGCAAAATATTTTTAAAAACTGTAATTGATTAAATATTGAATACCTGGCTAAGATACATACAGATTTTTTTTATTATGATTACTATCTTACATTTCCCTCCAAAGCACAAAAGCATTAAATGAATAAGTACTGGAGAATTCTTCTTTAAAATCCCCTGTAAAAAGTACACCTGACAAATAAACTCTCATACTAGGATAAGTTGAGAGGAGGGCTATTGAAACAGCTGGAAGTAGTTCACCTTGAAACCACCACACTGATGGTAGAAAGCTCTTACACCAGATGTTGCTATCAAAATCTTACTTTTTTTTTTTCCTTCTGACAGGCAGAGGTGCTTATGTGCTTGTTCCAGATATATGCTTTCCAAAATACAGGCTTCGTTGTACGAAATGAATCTTGAAAATTGTCTTTTGAGGTTTTGCTTAAATAAGGACTGCAGACATATTTTAAGTAACTATTAAATGAGAACAGAAAATGATAATAGCCAACTTGCAGGACAAAAATCAAACACAATCATCATCTAAAAAAGGTAGTGATGGGACCTTGTTCTATTGTAGACCTATTACTGTCTATCTGACTCTGTGTTTAACAGCTCCCAAGTCATCTCTCACCATTAGTCCAGGCTTAGAAATAAGAAACTTGACCCGTATCTTAAAATGATCAGTATAATGTTCTCCCCACACGAAAATGAAGCTGAAAGAGTTGAAATGATCACTGAGAAAGAGCACATCCACTAGAAATGGGGAAGAAGCGTTGCCCTGAGATTTAGCCTCAGTACTCTCTGCAGTCTGGATCTGGCAGTGCGGTGAAACACTCAGAAGTGCTCCTGAACCAGAAGCTCTGGGTGGGAAGCACAGAGATACCTGTTGCATAAGGGGCCTGGGAACTGAGTAAGCTGATCACTCACCAAAAAGCTATTTTGTAATCTATCCTTTCCCTCGTTTGGCTGTGAAGGGCAGTGGAGCGTAAATGGTTACCCAAGGTTTTGAGAGAGACGTGAGCAGGCTTTGCGGAGGTCTGCCAAGAGTTGGAGAAATCAGGGCAGCTCTGCCGTGCTGATGGTTCGGGTGCTGGTGAGAACCTGCTACAGTTAATTCCTGTGGGCACCCCAATAACATTTAGCTGAGCAGCTGGGCCCTGTCACCAGTGGCCGGGTGAGCAGAGAGGCTGTCTCGTCTGCGGAGAGGGCATGGTTAATGAAAAACTGTCAGTTTAAGAGAGCATCACTAGGAAGGAAGAAATGTGCTTTGTTGCGAAGGACATAGCTGGAAAGGCAAATATCCAACTGAGCTACCTGAAAACTTGCAGGAAACAATAAATGAGTTGATAAGAAGGGAAATCAGTAAGTCAGCATACCTATTTAGATAAAGTACATCTCTGTCTTGTTAAGGAAGAGTTGGTTTACATCTGCCACTGCAGAATTAGATACCCCAACCACTCTACTGGGCCACGCTGTGGGAAGAGCCCAAGCTCTGACAACCTAACGCTGTACCCTTTTTGTTCCGAGTGGTGCATAACTGCAAGAAAGCCACCATACATACTTACAAGGCAAGCCAGAAGACTTGCTTATGCTGAATTTGGAAAGTTCTGACAAATGTTTCTTTATCTTTCGAAACTGGTATTGTCTTGGTTCATGATCTGTTGTATCCAAGATATTGATCTCTGTCATTTCTCCCAGTGGTCTTACAGGAAGTGTAAAAAGAGAATAGGAAAAAAAATGGAGAAATAGCATGTTTGCATGACCAAGCAATAATTTGAGAGTGTGTCTGTAGGTCTAACATTTAGGTATAAGGTTTTCAAACAAAAAAGATGTGTATGGCATGATTTTCATAAGCTGCTACACTTCAGAGCATTAATTTTAGGTGAAGATTTTGAAGGAGAAACAGGCAAAAAAAACCCCATAGAGGGTAGTTAGGAAGAGATGGAAATGTGTAAATGTTCTATAGTGTCATATTTTTCCCAGTCATGAAAATATGGAAACATGGACAAGTTAGATAAGACTTTGAGAGATTATTCCTTTCTCCTCTCACAAGGCAGGGCTAACTCTCCCTTTGTTAGACAGATACATGTATAACATATTGAAAACTTCCATGGATAGAGACTTGTTTGTGTCCCTTACGACACCACTACACTGTCAAATGTAGTGTATAGTATCAAATATAGTGTACATATGCAAAATGAATATAAAATACAATATACAAATGTAAGGAAGGGAGCTAATATAGGATCCATATTCTTTCTGCGTTATAGTGTCTGTGTTGTTTGTACATTAGATACAATTTGTCAAGTGGTACAGAAGAGAAAAGTAACAAGAACAATGTTGAGTAAGAAATGGTCCTGTCTTTTTGTGAAGTTGCATTTTAGGGCATAGATGCTTCACTTCCTCCAATACTATCAAGCAGTGAAGATTTGGATGATCAAAAGGCTGTATTTAAAAAAAAAATAAGCCATTGGTATTTTTTTCTATATGTTTTTTCTGAGGTATAATTAGGTCACACTTTCAAGCTTTCTCAGTAAAATCCCCAAATTGCAAAAATCCCATTGACGTAAAGGAAATTAGCATTTCTTCCTTAGCTTTTTGGAGAAGTAGATATTAAGGTTCTCATGTGATCTATTGATTCCAGATATGGGAGCCAAATGAAATACTGAATGTTAGACAGGTTGTCAGCACTATTTGCAAGCATATATTTGTGTATGCATTTTCTAACACATCGTAGTTAGCAAATAGACGGGATAGATTTTGTAAGTTGTTTTGTTCTTTTTTTTTCCCCCAAAGATCCCTCCATGGAACCTAAGAGTTGCCAGTTAGGGTACAGAAGTTACTAGTAAGATCTTTAGAAATAGTCAGTGTTTCCTCACAAAGTCCATGCAAATCCCATTTTCACCCCTTACAATTAAACTGAGGTGCGGTTGGGTGAGAAGGTGTAAATTTGGCAACCAATGTTGTCATTTTAGGTCCCACATAAGATGAATTCACTGCTTTTGCTGCATTCCTGTAATTATATACTGTATTATATTGGTATATTAACAGTATACTGCATCTTACTCAAAATTACATATTTATCTTCCACTTTTCAAGTAGTTGATTCACCTGAAAATTCATAAACTAATGCAGCAGATTCCCCAGAATAAGTGCAATGGCTCCACTTCTATCTAGCAAATGCATCGTACAATTATTAAGGGACTTTACAGACTTTGAATGTAGAACTTCCACTGATTTCCATCGCAGAACCAGACGCAAATCTTTACAAAGTCGACCTCTTCTCTGCCCAAAATGATTAGAGAATTTGCTTCCACTGATAGTAGGAAACAAATAGCAAATGAAGTTGAAAACCAATATTACATTTTTGCAAGAAAATTTGCAGTAAACAGCACTGCCAAAAAGCTATATGCAGATGTCTCTGAAATACCTTCTTTAAAGTAGACCCTAGTTTACATTTCTTTCAACTGCGCCTCCTTTTCCGAATTTGGACATTTGAGCACTTAGTGATGGAGGCCTGCAGATTGGTGTGCCTGAAGAGATTTGTTGCTGCGATATCCTATTTCTTACTCGAAAGTCTTCCCTCAACCTTTCCAGCCTTATAAACTGAGCTAGCTGTGGTGTTCACCACCTAATGTGTAAGCAGGACCCCAGGACAGCTGCAAGGGAATGGCTTTCCCCCAACGCGCCCAGCACCACTGGACTCCCAGGGGCCTCGCACATACGCAGAATTACTCTGCCCGAACACAACTGCTTGTCACAACTGGGGATTAATCACCTGTTTGGCTTGTAGGTTATTTTTATTAATAAACACACTACTGAGTCACTACTTCTCAGATTATCTTCTGACAGGTGGAAATGTTTTGTAAATAGTAAATGAAATGAAAATTTGGTTTAAAAAAATAGTGCTATGCAGTATGAAAACCATCTTGTTATTTAAGTAAGTTAGTAGTTGGACAGGACAATTCCCAAATTGCTTTGCAAGCCTTTTTTCTCTAATTTTTTTTCCTCTTCTTCTCTCCATTTTAAAATAGATCCCAGTTTTTTATTATGCTAAGTATATAGTTTATTAGATGTTTAGTAGATAGCTTGCAACAGTAAATTTTACACTGCTAGTGCAATTGCAGAAGCTTTATTTGTTTTTTAAGAAACAGTTAAAAAAACGGAAAAGTAACATTCTTCAATCACTCGTTTTAAAGCAGAATATTTGAGGGGTTCTTCTTTTGTGGCCATGGATGCCTTTTAATGCTTTTTTAATGCTTTTTAATGGGAACAAAGGCAGAACAAATCCATTAACATGGTTTTGCAGTATTTCTGTTTATGAGCAAGCACCACTGCATTTAATGTCCCATTACATTAGAACACTATACGGAGAACCATGCTGCACTGGGGTTTCCAAAAAGACACGTATTAAGGCATCAAAGGACTCTGCCAGTGTTCCCACATTGGGCCTGGTACCTAGGTGAGTGCTAAGCACTCACAGCTGCTGTGTGCAGCAACACTACAGCTGATGGGCAAAGGATTCTCGAATTCTCTAGATCTGTGGAAATCAGGCAGTTACATTTTGTTGCTTTGTCACGAAATGTGAATTGTGACCAGAAGCTGAAGCCCCTTAAGTTCAAATTCATACAGAAAGCAAGGTAGAACTGCTGTCTCTTAAAATTTTGTATTTCTAACAGTTCATTACAAATATTGCCTGTACATCTGACAATGTACTGTTGTGGACTGCAACTGTGTGGCATGAATGTGTGCTGTGTTTTGATTTGAAATACACTGCTGATGAGTTAAGTACAAATCTGTATGATATAACAAAAAATGGTGGCTGACTTACACATTTGGATTTAAATGTATACTTTTGAAACAGAAGGGAGATAAGTTTTTATTTTGAAGTTTGCAGAAGACTTTTTTCAATTATTTCCAAAGCCACCACGTTCTAGAAACTCTACTTTTGATTTCTTCACAATGGGTCTGCTAATGTTAGGAGAGGTTTCCTGTATATATACAAAATTTCATGTATATGTCTCAAAATAGAGCCGCACATCTCCTGCTAGCGTTGCCGTTAGGAACAGAAGTGCTTCTTCCGCAGAGCACGAGTTTTGCGTTCCCTGGTAGAAGTGTATTGCAGCTTTGGTAAATCAGCTCGAGACTTAACCGAGTCTCGATAGGGGATACCAGCACATCAATTCTGATTCCTCGTTTCTCAAGGCTACCAGTTGCCCTATGGAAATTAGTGGAGATTAAGCGTGTTTTTGCGTTTGGGTGTCAAAGCGATGGGGTATGCGGTGTTATTAACAGCTACGGGTTCTGACGGTACTGGCTCGATGATGTGAGGCGCTGCTTAACATTTGCTTTCCCTACAAAGTGTAACCGTGGAAGGACCTGGAACAGTCCCTCCCAGCTTATGAACCTGAAAATGTTAAGCTTTTAATTAGTAGGATGAGGCTCTTTAAAAGAAAAATTTTAAAAATGCCTGGATGGGTTTCAAATCAGTGAGCTAATTGGTACTCTATGGCTGTTCTGGAGTATTTTCCCCACTTAACAGTGATGAGATAATTATTTGTTTAAGCAAAATACCATCAGTCCCTCCAGTTATCAGTTTCATTTATTAGGAGTGAGAGACTCTTGTTTTTGTTTTAAGATTTCTATCAGTTTTTCCTTACTTTTAAAGGTAGTTATGTTTCACTAAGCGGCAGTGTAGCTGGAGGTCACAGCTACCGAAGGAGCAAATTAACATACTGTATGTTAATTTGTTTTCTCGTCCTTCAGTGACAGTGAGGAGAGTCTAAATATTTCAGTGACTGAGACTTTGAATTCCTGCTCCTTGCTCCGTAACAACAACAAAAGCTATTTATAGCAATAACAGTTAGCAGCAATAGAACAGCGGCAGACAGCTATAGGCAGCGTCTCACGATGACCACAAATGTTAACTGATTTTGCACTAAATGCCTCTGTGAAAACAAAGAGCACTGAGAAATCGAAGCAAAACCAAAAAAAAGATTTTTTTATTGCTATGTTTTACTTTGCTGGCAGACCAGAGCAAAGGTTTTCTGAACATTTAAAAGATGAAAAAGGTGAAGAATCCCAGAAGCGATTTATCTTGAAGCGAGATAACTCTAGTATTGATAAAGAAGACAATCAGGTTGGTTCTCGGTTCGAGAGTTGCTGAAATTGTTCTGTTCTTGCAGGTGGGCTGACTGATGTTATTGTTGTTCTTTTGTTGTTGCTCTCCTCCTCCTTCTCTCCTGTCCCCGTCCTCCCCTTCCCTCCCCCTTGGGCACATGATGGAGAGCCTCGAGCCCCGGCGTGGTCGCTTTAGCAGTGGCAGTGTGTGGGCTTGCATGGGTGGTTTGCTTGGCGCAGGACTTGCTGCATGTCAACCCGGCGGGGGGACTGCCCCAGGCTCCCAGCTGGCGGGAAGGCTTTGTCCGTCGCATTTCTCAATGTCTCGTGTGACTACGGCAGTTATCCCCCCTCCCTGCAGCTTGCTCCTTCGGTTGTGCCCGTTCAGAGCTGGATTTCAGGACGGACCGATGAGAAACTGGTGTAGCCAAAAGGGAGAAAACAAAAAAAGAAAACAAACAAACAAACAAAAAATGTTATGGTGAGGCCAGGTTGATTTTTAAACCATCCTAAAAGAAGTTTTGACCAAAAATAAATCAGTCTCATCTTTTAGTTCCCTCCCTCCTCCTGTGCCCTCACCATGTTTTACTGTCCATGTGACTTATTTGCTTGTTTTGCATGTACTGTGGCAGCACTCCTCCTCTCTCTGTGTTGCTTGTGACATAACATAACATCACATTATCTTAGACGAGTCTGATGAGTAGAGGAACGCCAGGGCGATGTGTGCGTTTGTGCTACCTTTAAAAGCAAGTGTTGTGCTGTTTCAACCTAGTGTGAGCTGTGTACGTGAACAATACTAACAAAAATCAAAAAGGGTTCTGACACGAATTACTTTAATGAGAAAATTCTCACAGGTAAGAGAGCATATGTTTTCTTTGCTTAGGTTTATGTTTGTCGAGGTACCTGCCAAAGAGTCTCTCATTGCCACTCTCCTTCATGTTTTCAGTAAAGGACTGATTTTCCTTTTTTTTTTTTTTCTCCCCCCCACCCCTTCTTTCAACTGTATTGAAAGCAGCCTTTCAGTTACGCTGCATCTCAGTTGGCTTTGCAGGCAAAACCCAAACATTTTAAGGGCTCGATGAACATGGGAATCAGCCAAAGGAAGGCAGCATGTTCTATTTGCAAAGTGCCATGGGGAGAAGGAGCAGTGCTTAAAACCTAATGGCAAATAAAGCACTTTTTGATGGGTGTCCTTTTCTCCTCCCTCCCCTTCTGCCCAGGGCACAGCCATTTTTGGCACCGTGGTGCCATTCTTTTCCCAATGAAGTTGAAGTCAAGGGTTCTTTTTGGTATGGAAATGGTTAAAACTGTTGTGCCAGATATTTTGGACTTCTCCTCCTCCTTGTAAACGTAGATGTTGGGTTTCTCTTAGGGTTTATAGCTTAGTTCTTAGTTCTTAGTGCTTAGTTTACCTCTCTTCTTAGCTCGATTTCATAGATAGCTAATTACTCCCTGCCCTCCCATTCCTGGCAGCCAGTAGGGAAGCTGAGAAATCTTACCAGTCAAAAGCAATGGCACTTAGGCGCAGGGAGAGAAGATCTGAATTTAGGACTGCAGATTCACAGAAGTCATGCAGAAAGCCTTTTTTCAGCCACTCAATCTAAGAATGCTCTTGCAGTGTCTACCTGGAAACCCTAGGGCACCCAGCATATCATGGTGCTTTGTACACCACCTTAGGATTGAAAGCTATCATTTTCATGCTTCATTTGTTTAAATGAACATTTATTATTCTCAGCTGACAGTTACTTAACTGCAGTTTTTAACAGCTCAACTTATATAACCCTCCTGGTTTTTTTTCTGCTCAGCAAAACAGAATTCTTCCATTTAGAGATGACAGACGAAGTAAATCAATTGAAGAGAGAGAAGAGGAGTATCAGAGAGTGAGGGAGAGAATATTTGCACAAGATGTGAGTAGTTGTTTTAATTGCCTCTTTAGTGCCATATCTTTATCAGTAGTCAGACAGTATTCTCCCCCTGCGACATGAACGCTGCAGCTGGATTGCACAGTGGAGCTGGAGATGATAGGGAAAGATGATTGAAGCAAAGGGTCTGAGATGAGTTCATGAAGTACGTAGATTGGTTTCTGGAGCAGGAGATGGTAAGAGTTACAGAGAGAAAGGAGAAAGGTAGATAAAAAATCAGGCCCAGCATGTTGTCTGGGGAGTGCTTATCCTGTTTCTTTGAATGTTTGTGTTTGTGTGGTCTAGGCTTTCTTCTTTTTTCTTCTTTTTTGGCCCCAGAAGAGCAGTGATTTAAATGGGCACTCTCAATAATTTTAGATATCTGGTTTATTTCATATTTCTGTCAAGTTGGATCAAATTTGTCAGGTGGCATTCTGCAGAGCCTCGTCATGGTTATTTCTTTTGGACCAGTGTTGTAGAGCTAAGACACTACTGCCAAAAAAAGAAAAGAAGAAACAGAGGTTAAACATGAAATTGCAGAGTTTTCTTTTTTTAATGACTAATTAAGGAACCCTATTTCTGCTGTCGAAGAGTCATGTTGCTGATGATTCTGAAAAGAAGAAAATGAAATAGGTAATGTAATTTCTGCCTTACTGAAAAATCAACACTTGCACAACAAGCAAGAGTATATTGCTAGAGGAAAGCATTTAAATATGAAACATCTGTGAGTTGTATCTCATGCTTCTGAAAAAAGGAGCAAATCATAAATTGCCATATTACTGTAATGATGGAGTCCTGAAAGAAAAAAAAAACAGAAAAAGTCAACATTTTATTGTTTTATGTCACATTGTAATGGGAGCTTTGTCCCTTAAAGGAATATGGGAACAAAACCAATTGAATATGTTACTGAAAATTATATTTGACAGTGTCCTTTTAAATTGAAACTGTTCATTAAAGCTGTTTGCAGGATTAATAATATTATTTTAGATATCCTTTTATTTTGCTCTGATTTTGGAGTTGCACCCATTCAAGTTATTTTTCATTAGCAGAATACATAGTTTAAGGTGTATATTGTCTCACTTGTGAGCATATTTACCATGATAAGCAACTATGCTTGTTAGTAAGTAGCTCATCATATTTAAATGATTTTAGCCTGGCTTCTTCTTTTTCTTGACTGAGAAAATTCCAGTTGAAGCTAAGGCCCTTCAGTTTACATTTTGCTTTCAGCTTGTTGGTCTGATGTAAATGTTGCTATAGTATATACAACAGGGTTATTGAGTCATTCAAGGGCTGCAAAAGCCTCTTTCGCAAACTGTCTCCTCTATGAAATTTTGGGCTTATTACAAAGGAGCTTGTACAATAATAGAAAATCTTTGGGTTTTGAAGCAGTCTTCCAGTGAGGCAAAATGTTGTTAAAAATACCATATGGAAAGCTGTTGCCAAAACAACGCAGTTTATATCACAAGAAGCAGCTAGAAATGAGAACCAGGCTGGGAAACTCAGGTGGCTGGGAAAGTGTGCTGAAATGCATTGCACAATGGGCTATTGTTTATATATTTAGAGACTTGAGTTTTAAAAATAGGCAAGTGGTGAGCATTTTAATTGCCCACAGCAGGAGGCTGATGTGGTCCACTGGGTTAGTATTGCAGAGTGGCAAGGCCTAAGTAACAGTGTGGTTTGCGGTAGAAATTTTAAATGGATTGGGAGTGAGCAGTTTTAAAGATCAGCAATGTAGATATCTCTCCCTCTCTCTCTCATATCCACTCATTTGCTATCTCTCCCTGCTTATTGCAGGGGTTAGTGAGCCAGCAATGCATCATATTGCAGTAAATTTCAGCAAGTTGTAATAATAATATGAATAGCTATATTAAGAGGAATATATTTCTTAGCTGAGTCCTTCCGAATGGAGCATTCCTCACAGATGAGGTCTTTTCTAGGATTGTGTCAGTGTTTGTACGTGGTGGCAGATGATGCCTTTTTTTCTTTTTTTTTTTTTTTGTGGGAACAGTGCCTTCCTGTCATAGGTAGTCTCTTACTGCCTGTAGGACTTTATAGTTTTAAAGCCATCTGTGAGCATTAATTAATTGATTTTCTCCATGTTTCTATGAGGTAGGTACCCAAGCCTTGTCAGGCCACTCAAATTGGAGATAGAGAGATGTGAAAGGGTTAATCATATGGTATTTTTATTATCTCTGCACTATTTTCACTTATGTAGTCAAGCCTTTATCAGTGCCTTGCTTATGAGCCTTAGAAAATGGATTGTAGATACTTCACTTCTAATTATAGTATGCATGAAGAGGGCTTGCATCAGAAGTCTCCAAAGTGCAGCAACAAAGGCTGAGAGTACTGGCATAACCTGCTGTGCTTAACGCCACTCTCTAAATATGTTTGAGGTAGCCAGAACTCTTTAGATAACTTATTGGCCCAAGAGTCAGAATTTCGAGCCAAGTTTAATAGGAAAATGCAGTCTGGTTACAGGAGTCAAAAATTCTGTGCATGTTTCAAGTGCTGTGAAAAACGCCTTAACCTGGACTCCACTTACTGGTAGCCAGAAAGCTTGCTAGCCCTTCTTTTAGATTTTGCATCACTCTAGTGCACCAGGCATCTTCATTTTCAAGTGAAAGTTTTGAACAAAATAAGTATGTTCATGAATAATGGCATCATCATGATAGTCATTATGATGATTAGTCTGATATTAGTCAGTCAGTAAATTACACTTTCTGTCAAATTTTCCATCTGCTGTATTGGCTGTCATCAATTTTGACAAGGGGAGCTGGAGGTTTTAATGACCCCGTCACATGTAGAATCATAGAAAGTAGTAGGGATTGAGGGATGAACATGTTAATTTGATACTTAAAAGTATTGGTGAAGAAAGAGTTAATAAGTTTGGTAGTTCTCCCCTCACTGAAATAAAAAGTACAAGGTGCCCCTTTTAAAACCTTTTCAGGCTGCTAACAGTAAAACAGCATTGCATGAGCTCTGTTATGCTCAGAGCTATTTCTGAGGTTATCTTTTAGTTGTAAAGCCTACACTTTTTATTCTTCATCTATTTTAATTAGAAACTTAGTTTTACAACAATTTGTGAATTTTACAACCAAGTGCAGTGGAGCAAAGACATAGAATACCTGGGCTTTGAAAAGGAGAAGTTTCTAATCTGAACTGCTTTAGTTGTTTTTAGTAGGTTGGTAAGTAATTGTCCAAGAAAGAAAAAGAGTCTAAAAGAAGAAAAAAACTGTTGTTCTTTCCATATACATTGATTGAAACTGTAGATTTAACTGAGAATCCCAAATGTACGTGTAAATGGTACAGCACGTTTGGCTTTTAAGCATGCAGAAAATTGATTCTAAAAAACAGCAATCAAACTACGTAGGAGAAATTTTATTTTTTGAGGTTAATGCGATGCATAACCTCATGAGCCAAAATCACATAAGGACCATCCATTGTTCAGAAGTGTATTCTCTAGTAATTATTGTGTATTCATTGAAAAACGTGGATGTTTCGTTACTTACACAAATGCCAGAATTGCCCATGTTTGCACGTGGAACTTATTAAAGGAAATTATCCACTGCTTTTTGTTTTCTTTTGTTGCTGATTGTAAGGGTCATTTTTGACCAAGCAGTGTATTACAAAGAGCCCGATCCTCTAGATAAAATACATTAGAATTCCTCCACCTATGAAAACATTGAGGATCTTTACTACTGCTCTCTGATTCAAGAGATTCAGAAAGGAGACCTGAAAAGCTTCAGGCTCTCCTATCCTTGTAGTAGGAAAACCGTCTGTGGTAGGAAGGAGAGGTTTTAAAATGAGTAGAAATGAAGCAAAAACATGCCTTGTACTGGCTAACGTAAACCTGTGGGTTTACTGAGCACTGAGATTCCAGTGCAGCTGCACAGAGCCTTCCTTTGTGGTGGCAAATCAAGCAATAAGCTTTAGTTGCAAGCCTGAGATCTATCATATCTTGTTAACTGATGTGAAAATGATTACCTGATGGTCTCCACTGCAGGATATTGCCGCATGTTAATAGTTATCTGTGTTGGCTAACATAATTAAAAACAAGAACAGCAACCCCCAGTATTCCTAGTGCACTGACAGAGCTGATAGACATTTTCCAGCTGAGGGTTTTAAAGGTTTTGGGAAGTAGAAAGAATGAAATACTAGTTTCATAAATGACAATTAGTGGTACACAGAACCCTAATGGAAATCTTGCATGTGGAGATCCATGAGGAGCTGAAATTGTAGGTAATGTTTTATAACTTTTCTCCTTTCCTAGATTTGTTGCAGTATCTTAGATCAGTATATGAGAGCCAAGTGTTTTATAAATAGTTTTGACAACAGCTCTGTTGTGGTTTCTTAAGCTTTCCTGGTGCTTTAAATTGAGCATTATTGATGCCGCGTATCAGGAAAGTGAGTCCTGACCTTCTAGTAGCTAAATTGCTATCCAGAGCTGCTTAGCCATCTGATTTTTAACAGCAAGAATAACATAATAAAAAAAAAGTCTGTCTTCTCTGCCTCTCAGCCTCACACATGTATTGAAAAATAGAGATTGCAGGGATTGTGTGGCCCTTTGCCAGCATCCTCAGCCTGGAAGACAAACGGAGTTATTACAGAGTCTGTCCTTAAGTCTATACTGCAGCGTATAGTGATTGCCATCAAGACACGGAACAGGGAGCAGACCTCTTCCTTGCTTAATAAAATGTAAATCCTAGATGTTGATTCTGCTTTATGCCCAACTCTGTTAAAAACATCTAAAAATTGATGCTCGTAATTACATTTTCCAGAACAGGTACATGCCCCTTTGCTTTCCTGACTTCTTGGGGACACAGACCAGTACTCTAGTCTAAGGAAAGGTTTTTAGTTACTCTTTCTGCAAAAGTAGTTACAGGGCTGTTTTGGGAATGTGATTGCAGTGAAGTTAATGTGCGAACTCCTGTCATGAACCTAGGCGTGCAGAGGCAGCCTGACAGTTTGGGTTGTCGCAGCCCCCAGCGCCATTGTGGTGTGCTCGCAGGTAGTTTGGCTATGCTGGAGTCCGCACAGCCACATCTCCCCTGCCGGCCTGACCCATGTGCCTGAAGTAAAGTTGTGAAAGTGTGCTGCTAATGCTGCCTCCCAGCTGTAGTGCAGACATAAACTCTGCTCCCTCCTGCTGGCACTAGAGGCCCTGGAAAGCCATTAAATTAAGAGCTGGAGTATGAGGTCTTTTCTTTGTTCACCTTCATTACATAAGGGAAATGTGCCCTATGCAGCCTCGCTGACAGATTGGTTAATTAAACCGTGTGAATAAGGTACATAAAAAGGGAGAAGGTGGAGTGTTGCAGCTGTGTGAAGGATCCCAGCGATATGAGGTGGAAAAGTTTATTACTCCTCTCAGCCTGAGTGAAAGCCTAGGTCTGCTGTAGCCTGGGGCAGTTTGCTCCCTGGATGCAGGCTGCCGACATCCCAAGCCCTGGTGTTCATGAGAAAGGCACCTGCCACCAATGCACTCCAGGGCCCTGCCAATTCAGTTAGAGAGCCAAAAGGAGCTTGCTTGGGAAGCCCGCACCACCGAGGCGTCGACAGCACGTACGCCCCGACATCGATGTCGAGTGGAAGAGCTGCGGCTTTCACGAGACGCTGCCCTGGGTTCCCGGGGCTAAACTCTTTGCTTGTGTATGTTGATGCGATGTAGGTCATTAGCTCACCCTTTGCGAAAAGAGGAACATCCTGAATCCACGCATTTCCTATACCATGAGAATTTGACAGGACTAATGATGGCATCCCGTTGTTCCTTGAGCTGAGTCCCATTGTGGAGGTAATGGACATGCTCTCAGGTGTCCTCCTCCCTCTGCTTTCCTTTTGTTTAAATTCAATGAAAGTACTGACTGTCTTTTCTTCTGTACCTCATGGCGATACAATCCAATGACAGCTACTAGGCCCTCTGTGTAGTGAACATGAAATAGGAGGGAAATGAAAAAATCAAAGAGGGAGAATTATTCATTGGAAAATTGAGCACAGCTTCATTTCTCTGCATAAAAAATTAAGTATGCTAAAAAAATTATACACTTGCCAAAAAGATTTATTTCTTCCTAGCCCTTCACCTCTCTCAGGATCTAAATCCTCCAGCACAAGACTTTTTTTTTACAATAGATTTTATTTTTGTTAATATTATTATCATCATTTTAAATCTCCAAGTGGGAATGACTGTTTCCTCTCCAACTGGAAAATAAAATCACATAATATTTTCTGATTTCTAAGTATTACAGTATCTTCCTTCCTTTTGAAAAACATTGTCAATTTTGCATGCTTTCCTCCTGTTCGTCCTTCCTACCTGCAGCTCTGTGCTATTCTGCTTATTTCTAGGTAGTAGGACAGACTAGTGGAACCTTACGTTAAGTAGGAAAAAATTTTTCCCCTTTGAAACGCCAGTATTTTGCACATAGCACCTTCTTCTGATCTCAAGACTAAGATGTTTCAGTTTGTTTCAGAACTGAGACCCCTTGTTGGCAATGTATTGTAATGCATGGAATTTATTTTACTGGCCTGACCTTACTCTTGACCTTCTTTCCCCTCTTGTCTTCTGCAAATGCAAATGATGCATGAATTGATATCCCCTTAAGCCTGAACAGGGGAGGTAATTCTAAAATCGAGGAAGGAATTGGAAAAGCAGAGCATATCTAGAACGTCTGATACAATGCCTTTTTTATTTTTCAGTCAGTTTGCTCCCAGGAAAACCTTTTTGTGGAAAACAGGTAAAAAATAGTTTGTTTGTTTTTTTTAACTTAGCTGTTTCTCTCTATCATTATTTTGTCTATCCATAGCTGTTTGTCCTAATGAGAAGGCTGTTGAGCAAGTTTATAATCTGAATGATTTGTGGTGTTTTTCTGCTTTAAGTGGAGGAAAGAGATTGTCTTGTAATTATGAGCAGATTATATCTGAGCAGATAAGATATTAGTGCTGCTTTCCCAAGACTTTGGATTTTAGTTTAAAAAACAAATTTGGGGGGGGGAGGGCAGGAAAACCCCACCTAACATTTCGTTTCAAATGACCTATCCCTGTCTGGAGTGCCTTCAGGATTTAACTTAGTGATCTTTTAAAGCACTCTAACACTGATTGGATGACAGTATTTACGAACCATTGCATGTGTATTTGTGTTGTTTAACCTGCTTTCCTGTGGGGCTGAGCAGCAGCACTGACCTCACTCACTTGTTGCTTGTAAATAATCAGAACTCCCCCAAATCAGACCTGCTTTACTCCTGCATCATAGTAATGAAATGATAATATCAGAGTCAGCTGTTATTTTGCATTACTGTATGATAGATCCTATGGATGTTCTTTTTATTATAATAAATCCCTTTTAAATAAAGGAAAGAAGGAACTTAACTACAATATACAAAACAGGAAGTGCTAGCTCCTTAGTGGCCATAAATTAGCTTGGCTGTGTTGAAGATCTTAGAAGTTATGCACCCTTACGGCAGTTGAAGGTCTGATCCAAAATGCTGAGAATTTCACAGGTGAGGGTTCGAGCAGTGGTAGCGCACGTCTGTCTTATGCAGGTTTTAAAACCATTTATCATTGGCATGAAGAAGGGCGAGATTGTCATTCATGTCATTTCTATCTCTGTCCATCTTCACTTCTGGCAGATGTATGTGTGGGTGAGCCATAGAAAACAGCTCCACAGTAAGGGTACAAACCAGCTTTTTTGACGGATGGTCCCAAAACTGTGGAATGAGGCAACTCCCTCAGGAAATAATGGCCAGTGTCATCTAACCACTTTGTATTCTGAGAACCAAGTGTATTTCTTCAGCTGTTGCTTCTTCTGTAACAGGACTATGGAGATGCTTGTTTTATCAAAATAAATCAAAATTGTAATAGAGAAACACTGACAAGCAAAAAGAAGGCACTCCCATAAGCCTACTTTTCCCTCTCTGGAGAGAAGAGGAGAATAAAAGTGACACAGTTATTCACCTTCCAAATCAAGGTGGAGGGGGTGTAAATACTGCTATGCTGAGTGTAGGATGAGATCCTGTAGGGAATAAACTGTGAATTTCACACCCCTCATTTGTTTATGATTTAAATTACACACTCACCCACGGGTGAACATGCCCAGTTCTGGTATCTGCACATTTTTCACTTCTTTCAAACCTGTGAACTGGTTGACCAACTTTCATAATATGAGGGTGCATACTCGAGTGAAGACCAGGAAACTGCCAAGTTGAAAATCTGACTTTTATCTGCACTATTGTTATTAGGGGAGAGACTTACTGTGCATTCGTCAGAACACTGTTTTTTCTTGCTGCATGCCTTACAGCCTTTGGTCAGGTGAAACACTTAAACTCATACTTAACTCTTCGTACATGAGAAATATTGTTAATTTCATGTGTTGAAAGTTAGGTTTATGTTTAAGTGCTTTGCTCAATCAAGACAAAAGCTCACAGCCTTTTCTTTATATCAGAGAACCTGAGCATCTATCTCCAGAGATATCCAGGAGACTTAGCAAATATTTAAAATTGTATATGCAATATTTTGCTGGCTTGCATTTTTTATATTCTTATTAGGTTGTATTTGTATGACTCTTTTTTTGGATGTAGAAGCATGGTTCCTTGGCTTCTGAGAATTACTTTGCACATTAACAGGAAATGTTAAATGGTCTTCAGCCTCCCTGGCTGGCATTTCATACATTAAGTTGACCATGCACAACTTAACATGTGTGTGTGTGTGTGTGGATGCGGGGGGATGTTAGCTTTGGTTCTTCATGAATCTAGCAAATTGAAAGGTGTTGCTAGAAATTAAATGTAATCTTACAGATAAGATGTAAAGCTGAATTAACGGGTCTGTTACCATAATGTTTCTTTTCATTTCTCAGTAGGCTGTTGGAAGACAGTAGTGTATGCAGTGACACCCATAAGAAAAGACAGCTGTTTAGGTTTGTATGGCTTATTTAATATCTGTTTGCCAATAACTTTCACTTCTGCGTTTATCTGTGCCCTTACTGAGCAAGATCTTGACGGGTGTGGGTATATTATCTTTCTAGCTAGAACACGGTGCAGAGAACAAGTTCTAGTGCTGTTTATCTTATGCTTTGAATGAGAAAGTCACAGTGAGGTTTTCGTTTGATTTTAGTGGTCTTTGGCTCAGGAACTATGTCTAGATTTTCAGCTGCTCAGCTACTTGGGCTACCACAATTTGGGGGTGACTGTGACTGGTAGAAGTTTATTCTGCTTTGGTGTAGAAGACACCACACATTTCGTGGGCTAGGGTTCAGACTAACCTGTTTTCCTTCAGTTGATTTATTAAAAGCTGAAATAAAAATACAGTGAGGTAAAGCTGGGTGAATTTTCCTTATCTAAAGCAGCAATATATTAAAAAGTTTCTTCCGTGACCTTTCTTTTCCAAACTTTAATTCCTTCTGCCCAGAGAACTCTGTAACTGTAGTGGTGCTAACAAGTTTCACATGCCACAGGGAATGAATGGGAGTCAATCCGTATTTTCATGGAGAGTTTCTTTATCAGCTGACATGCAGGATCAATAAGAGACCCAAGCTGTTTGTTGCAAAACTCCACCTGAGACGCGTAGGGAGAGTCTGATCTTTCCCACACTGTGAGTACCCCCAGATTCAGTTTAAATCAATCAGAGCTGAGTATACCAGCTTGCTTTTAAAATCAGTCTGCTGCCATAATCCTTAAGCAGAGCAGGCAGAAGTAGTGAGTACTTTCAGAAGGACATCCTTTATCCAGCAAAGCACCTAGGCAGGTAGAGGTGCAGTGATCACTACGTGTATATGTATATATTGGTGTGTGTTTGCATATGCAGTAGTGATAGTTTATGTCACTTTAAACATCTACCATCATACATTTATATTACATAATTTTTCACTAAGAGGTGCAAGGGAGCAGGATTATTTGACCTGTGTGTTTCCGGTTGCTGCCTGTGCATGTCTGCACACCGGCGTGGAGGAGGAGACAAGACTGCACCAAATGGGGAGCAGGGCTGGAGCCCGTGGAGTTGCAGACCATGGCCACAGACAGTAGGCAGAAAATCTTTTCTCCGTCCTTCGGGCTAGCCTTGATGATCTAAGGGTCTTGGATTGATGATGCAACAATAAGGAGGTATTTAAAATATCCACATACATAGAGACTTTCAATAACTCATATCTGTTTGGATCTGGGGAACAAAAAGGAATTTTATGTATCCCGAAACCACAGATAACTAGTATACGGAAGTGCACTATTTCTCTCTCCCTTTTTCCTAAGAGTATAAAACTAAGAGAACTGTTAATTTCTGAGCAGAAGAATGTAAAAGAATCTAAAAGTAATGCATGCTTGTGTTTCTTTTCTTTTGTAAAATTTTTTTAAAAATTTCTTTTTAAAATCTTCCTTTTTTATGTTGTTGCCTCTGCACTGTTTCTCTTCATGCTTTGTCACTGTCTGAGTCTAGCAAAGGTGAACAGGTAAATGCTGCTGATGGCATCTGTGTAAGTCTCTGATCACAGGCAAGGAATGCGCCAGGCTGATCCGGATCTTTGACATGCTGCTCTGCTCCATCACGTCTAGAGTGACACAGCTCGGCAGGCTTGCTAATAAAAAGCAGGAGAAAGGAAAAACAAATAGATGCAGTCTCACCAATTGCATTTGTATAAAGTGCTTCGAACCTGCAAGATGTTACACTTTAAATGAGAGGGGTCAAAAATGTTTTCTGAAAGCATCCCAAAAGTAAATGTTATTAGCCTTAATTTGAATAGCAATCATGGTACACTAAGCCATAGTAGGCATGCAGGTTTTGCCACCTTAGCAGCAGATTATAAGCCGTTCATCATCGTAAGCTGAATTCTGCTCTGGTTTCTACTCTTTGCTCTTGGTTTACTATGTTGTCACTCACAAAATCCTGAGTGCTTTGTAGCTGTCCAAGGCTGGGCAGCCTCTTCCCAGAGACTTGCAGCTTGTAGATGGATAAACAAGCAGAGAGGGAACATGTTGGTATGGTTAAGTGTGTGCAGAGGGAAAAAAAGTCCGGTGGGTCTCTAAGTGGAGCTGTAACATTGGAGAGGATGGGGTCATGCCAGGAGGACACACATTTAGAGGGAGGTCTTCGGTAAAGGGACAGAGCAGATGAAGAGGCAGACAAGAGTGGGAATGAGGTGCGACACAAATGAAGAGGGAGGATAGGAAGACAAAGGCAGAGGGCCGGTAGGGCTTTGAAGCTGGTGGGAAAAACTTTTGAAGGTCAGGGACGGTAAAGGGGAAGCCAGCGAGGGGTTTGCTGGGGGAAGAGGCCAACCAATATGCAAGAGAAATGAGTCCTCAGTGCTACATAATATTGCTGCATTGGTTCCTTCTGGTGAAATGCTCTTAGGATATATGCAACAGGGGAGCAGTGGTAAGTACCGTGCATGTAAATGGATATAGCTGTATTCGCTTGTTGAAGCTGGAGGAGTACTGGGGACAAATCACCCTTTTCAGGCACACTGTTGTAAATCCAGAGTATTTCCTTTAATAGGTTTATTACAGTCTAACCAAAGATAGACTCTGCCTTGATGTGAGTGTTCGTGTATAAATCTTTGTTTTCTGATATCCTTAGGGGTAACAGAGATAGCACAGGGAAGGCATCTGGCAGTCGGCAGAGCAGTACGGAGAATGAATTGAAGTGGACAGACCACCAGAGGCCATGGAGCAGCACAGACTCAGACAGTTCAAATCGAAACTTGAAGCCAGCCATAACAAAGACAGCAAGTTTTGGTGGAATAACCGTTCTGACAAGAGGAGATAGCTCATCAAGTAACAGAAGTACCGGCAAACTGTCTAAAACAGGTAGCTAGTACTGTATTGGGTTCACATTACCTTTTTATTGTGTGGTGAGAAATGACTGTGTTGGCATTTGTCTGAGAGTATGCTACATCATGAATTACAGGAAAAGTTGCATTTCCTGTGCATAGTGAATATATATGTCCATCTATGTATACTTGTAGCTGGGCACCTGGTATTCAGGTTTTAGGAATCAAGAAGAAAACCTGGTACCTGGGGGTTGCAAACCTTAGGTAAACGAGGCTGTTCCTGGAATAGAATATTTGCACTTTCTGTTTGAACACTGTGTACAATTTTTATAGCCTGGAAAGGTAGTAATCTTTCTAGACAAAGCAAGTGAACAGTATAGTTTTTAACTTTCTGTTATCTCAGTCTTTTTGAATCATGTGAAGAATTAAATGTCATATATCTGATGAGAAATCCAAGAACATTTTTTCGTTGTTGCTAAAATGCGGACCATCTGTACCTTGGAGTTGAGCCTCTCTCTACCTCCTGGTGAATGAGCCAGTGTGCTGTAGCATAAGCCATCAGAAGTGCTGGATTCAGAGAGGTCCTGCAGTCTATTTTCTTATTTAGCTCCAATTAAATGAAAGCATCATTTAAGGGGAGGATGAACGTGGTGGGAATTCTGCATCTATTTGCATTAACTTCACAGGTACATTAACATATGGGTGAGTCATAGGGTCTGGATCTAAGTAATTTCAAGCCATGCCATTAAGCTACTCTATTATATTTTTGTGTAAAAGTGCGTAATAAATAATGAGCCTGCCAGATGATTCCATCAGTCTGGTTCATTTGATAAATACAGTACAGAACAAGTGGTAATCAATACTTAGCACTTAGTGCTTTTTCAGCTTGAGTGTATTTGATGGGCATTACTTAATTTAAACCCCGTTTATCAAACCCGGATTGGTCAAATTTTGTTCCTATTCCCAAAACTGTACTAATCTCTATTCCCAAAACTGTACTAATCTTTGCTGTGCTTCAGGACCCCTGGGAATGGAATTTGCAAAATCAGTTCTGCCAGCCTTCACATATTTTGGCATGCCAGGACCTCCAGATCTTTCATGTTGTTACAAATTTTGATATATTTCACAGATGAAAAGGACCCAGGCTGGTCTGACAGATGCTCTTTCACCTCTTTCAAAACCTGCTGGTCATTAAGCTGCTGGGAGCTTCTGGAATATCCTGTCTGTTTTTCTTTACATTTCTATTTTACATTTCTTTTGAGACTTCAGGCAAATAACACTTTCATATCATATTATCCTAAGATTCTCCTTGAGTTTTACTCCGTCCTTGTCTATGTAAAATCCTATGGAATTGAGATATAAATTTCACTATGGTGAAATGTAGTGCTGTATCATTGTTTACCTCTAGGTTGTTCCTGAGCATGAACATATGCACGATAGCGAAAACAATGCATATGTGGTTTTGAAACTGTACTCCTCTATATTTTTACTTCCATAAGAAAGAATAGCTATACAAGGGGACCTGGAGTATGCAGTAGACCATATTTTTAGCTCCAGATTCCTTTGCCTTCCATGGATCTTCCTGTTGCCTTATAGTTCAATCTGATATGCATCAGATAGGGATAAGACTCAGTATACTTTTCAATATAGCTCACATTAGGTAGAATACAGTTAAATATGCTTCTTTGCTGTACTGTATTGCAGAGATGCAGAGTATTTAAACGGTGCCTGAGAAATCCAATTTGGAGGGTTGAGACATCTCCTAATTGCCAAAGATTAATACTGTTAAGTAGCCATCATGTTGTTAAAATCAAGCATGTTAAATGATGCACTTAGAAAATATATTAAAAGAGAAATCTCTGAATCGTGCCAATAACTGTAAATGGATCTGCGCTCTCTATGTACCAAACCCAAAATCGCTTTCAAATGAAAGCTCTTATAATACATTTTTAAAACATCAGTATTATTAAAATTCCGTGTTCTTTGCCTTGCAATTACATATTGTAAGTGCTTTGACTCTTTTTAAGCAAAGTGTTTCATTTGGAAAACTATTTGAGGCGTACAAAGAAAAAAAGAAACTAAATAAAAGCAGAGGCGGGGGAGAGGAGATAAAAGAGCAAGGCCGGATGTCAAAACGAACTCACACCTTCAAACCCAGGACATAAAGTGAAACTGTCAGTCAGCCTGCGGAAAGTCAGAGGAAATAACATCTGAATTGTTGTTTCTATCCTTATCTCTGAAATGTTACTGTATGACATTAAAACAGAAAAGAATGACTGTTCAAAAAATAATGAGGAAATATGCCCTGATAAACTGTTCTCTCTTCACCAAAAAATGCTGAGTGCATTCATACAGCTGACATAGCTTCCATGTGGTATTTGCACATATTTTCTAAGGTACAGTAGGTACTGATCAACATGTTATTGTGCAATTTTTTGCATTAGATCTTTATTATTTTGTAATCCAGTCATAAGCAATATTTCAAGTTCCATAGTTCAGTAAACATGGAAAGCTTTATGTTTAGGGTTTTGTTTATTTTGTTTTGACTTTACTTCAGTGATTGAAATGGCGTTTCAGAGGCATCACTACAAACATTTAGGAGTACTGCTGTAGGAGAGTGGCAGAGTCTGATATGCATCATTCTGTCTCATTTTCCATCTGCAGAAAGTACCAGTCTGTTCTTTGAAGTCCTTCTACAATTCACAGTAATAAATTTAAAGCATTTTTGGCTTCTAAATAGTATGTATGAAATCAGTTTGAAGATAGCAATAGGTAATAATGTTCTTCACTGGCTAAATGACAGAAAATGTTGATGATTATTTTAAATGTGGAAATTATTTTAAATATATGATAATCATCAAGATGCATTGTGAAACAAATTTCTTGAGCCAGGAAGTGCTAATATTTTAAGGATTTTTTCTGACGCGTCACAGATGCCTTTGGGAAAATAGAAATGATCCAGAAAGGCAACAATACTAATATTGCATTATTGTATATTGTCACCAAAACTAAATGTTCTGCCCTTAACATTAACTTCTAATAAATCAGAAATTAATGGTACCTAGCAGACATACAGAAACTGAAGCACAGAAAGTTGTCAGCCTCCCATTAGGCGAAGACAGATCATAGAATGTGCTGTTTTCCGTAGCAGAATCTAGTAGTATCTATTAGTCTTACACTTTAATTGCATTCAGCTGCATGGAAATAAGAGTTTAGCAAAGGAATTATGCTACTTTATTCATGCAAAACTTTGCAGAAGGGACTGCCTTAAACTCGTTACATGGTTATCTTACTGGTTCTCTATTATTTTTGTACACCTGTTGATTGTTTAAAAAGCACTGTTCCGTTTAAAAGCACAGATTGTATCTTGCAAATTATTTTCTGCTTTCTCATTCTGAAGCTTAATAGATATAGAAAGAAGTATTGTTTAAGTTATAATTCAGTACTGATATGGAGAGCTAATAATTTAACAAATTGCTATCAAATCAAATTCCTACAACTTAAGACACCATACAAAATCTTGGTTAGTTTAGATTTCCAGTAGCACAGTGGGCCTTTCAGGGTTGACTAAGCATGTATAGTTACGGTGCAGTAGATGTCCCCATGGCCATCAAAGACGTACCTGTTCAGTTTCTAACTACACCCATGAAGAGAAAATATAGTTCATAGCCTGTCATCTTATTTTCACTGACACTACAATAGTTTTCAATATATATTACTATGTGGGACTATAAAGCATGCATTTCCAAGAAATGTACTAAGATCTAAATAATTGCTGAAAGACTTAAAACACCTAACTGTTGCATCTTGAGCTTTTTTTTCTAATGTGTTTTCCCTTTTCCATTACTGGAATGTACATCTGGTGGAGCATGTTTCTTTCCTCCCCATTTACAAAAAGCCGGCTGTGTTGTGATATCAGCTGTGTTGAGACAGATCTGTAGGAATCATTAACTTTGGAGTGGCTCCAAGTAATTGGAACTACAGTCTAATCTCTCCTGTTAGGTGTTCGTTGCTAATTCGGTAGGGCAAATACAATTATACTGCAGACATTTAAACAGATTAACCTTTTTTTGATAAAGTATCCTGCAAATTATGATTTGGTGTCTAGGTTTTGGAACTAGATTTCTGTTTCTTTGTGATTTCCTTTAATCAGGCATTAGCCTGATGGATCTTGTGGGTCTAAGAGAAATTGCAGGAATGTTGATGTATGGGCAATAAATTAGGAGCCAACTGCTTCCAGTCATAAGCTTACTGCCAACCTACTGTGCTGAAACATCAATCTTATTTTTAGAAGTGCAGCTTGCAGAGAAGTATCATGTTCACATGAGCACATACCATTATCTTAAAAAAACTAAATACACTGTAATATGCAAAAATACACCTGACTTCTAAAACTACCAAATAAATATTCCTGAGCCAAGAAACTATATCCAAGACAAAAATACATTCAGGAGTGATCAGCACAGCGCTACTCCTGAAAAATGGACCCTCTGGAGCAAGCAGTGAGTAGATGGTGATGGTCCAGTTGCAAAGAAAGGAAAAATTTACCTTTGACTTGGAAAGTGGGATGAGCAGAGAAGTTCAAATTCTTCAGCTATTAAATGTTAGCCCAAAGAAAGCAGAGCAAGCCATGTTCTGTTGCTCACTAGCATTCAGCATATTGTAAAATTTCGGTGCCTTCTTTCTCTGCCCCTCCCTCACCTTCCCTGAAATTAAGCTGTTAAGACGTTGAGGTTATTTTTCTGTTTCTTTTTCTTTCTTACAGCAGCTTGGAGTGGTGAATCTCTGAGAAGACTTAAAAATATATTAATGGAAAGTGATGAGAATATGAAGGCTATTATTATGTCAACTGTGAAGCAGCAAAAAAATTATAGAACAGTCTAGAAGAAGTAGCCGTCATTACATACAGAGAAAAGGAAGATGATTTGTGTAATGGGGGCGAGAATCTCATTTACTCAAAGTTCCTTTCAGAAGTCATTAGCAAGACATCTCTCAATGTGAATCTGAATAAAGTCAGATAGTGCATTTTTTCATTCTCTACAGCACTGAATTCATGATGGGGTGGTTTCTTATTCCAAATTTAGAAACTGTGAAAACAGCTAGTCACAGCTACAAGGACAAGATTAATTTTGTGTTAACTTACAAGTGTTAGTGTTGGAATTTACTTGGCTTAATATGTCTTGACTTAAAATGATAGGAAGTAAGTTGTAATAATGAAAAAAACTAAAATAGATTGTTCTTATACAGGTTAAATGAGGGCAAAAGTGGTTAAGTAATAACTGCTGGGGTTATTTTGAAAATAGGCAAAAATTGCTGAAATTGTTTTGAGTCTTATTTGCTTTCTTTCAAAATCATGAACTTGATTACTGGCGTAGAAGAGCAGATCTCTGATGTTTTAAGGCAGCCATTTTCAGTGCTAGCATTGTAGCTGATGTGTGGTGGTGGCTTCAGAGATTGTGCTACTGCTTCTACTTAGCATTTGATAAGTGCATCTGAAGTCATTACAGTCCTTTGGCTTTTAACATTCAGAAGTTGGTAAAGATCAGCCTGTGATTCTGCCATAAAAACAGCTGAAAGGAAAAGAATTGAATGTCAGAGGCATGATCTTCTTCTCTGCTCACAGCATTTCTTTAGAATAGCACAAAATGGGCAGAGAGAGGAGTCCAAATTGAGGCTCAATATTACTGGCATGCTTAGAAATACTAATGAGGGGTTTCTGGAATCTCATCATCGCTCCTGCGTCTCCAGATAGCTTCAAATCCGTCAAATTCAATAGATGAAGGAAAAGAGGGGAAAGTAAAGCTAGAACTCCAAGAAGCAACATGAAATGAGTGTAGAAGGGCCAACTGAATGCAGGGAAAAAAATGGTAATCGCTGCAGAAGGAAAATGAGACTCCTGCAGTTGCATTTACATTTGAAAATATTGCACGTAGTGTGCTGAGGATGCCCTCCAAGAGTATCTCTGCCAGTTGTAGAAACACTGAAAACTGAAATGATCCAATAAATAAAAGTAGCCCTGCAGGAATAATCTTTCTAAATTTCCAGCCTCGGCCTACACTGAGAGGAGAAAATACAGCCACTAATAACAGCTTTGGAGTACACTGCAGAAATGAAAAAAAATGTTTTGAAATTGCTATTGCTTTCTTGATTAGCTGTTGGAGAGGCAGATTTGGGGGGTTTACCAATGACAAGTTGTGCACAGTTCAGAACGATGGCCGTCTCTGTAGTAATTATCATCTGGATATACAGTTTGAGAAAGATGGATAAAAATGTTTATCAGCTTTTAATCCACAGTAATCTGTGGAAAGACCCTACACTTATTACATAGCAGGATGCTGGTATGCCTGGTAGAAACAAAACTTGTTTTGCTCTTATTGCGAGGGAAAAAATGAATTCCAATAAGGACTTCGCTAAGAATGAGTCAGAGACTCTAGGTAGTCAAATACTGAGTCCTTCACAAGTATCCCAAATATGAAGGCTGTAATTTGCCCTCCGAATGGGAAGAGAAGTTTGTTAAAACCTAAGTCTGAGTTCCATCCTTCCTTCCAGTCTATATCTGCAGGAGGAAAATTTAAGATGTAAAGACAGTGCACATAGTTAAAATACAAATAAGTTTCAATTTAAATGTATCTTACTTCCAGAAAGAAACATCCATACAGACATTTGCTTTCACACCTACTGTGTATTTGCCTTAACTTCCTGTTTTAAGCCAGGTGTTTATCTGAGCCTTACGTTCTCAGCAAGATTCTTGTCATTAGTGCATCAAAGGAATGGCAACTTAATCAAATAAAATCTCTGAAGTTTTTAAATTATATTTGCGTTTTAAAAGAATGTGACTCTTCATCCTTCCAGGCATAACTGCACTGTTTTAGCGCATTCGATTTAACTTGATTGATCACTTATAACAGGATAGATGCTGAAAAATCAAAGTGAAAAAAATATTAGGTAACTATGAGTTAATATAAAATATAGCACAGCTACCCAGTCACTCGACTGAGAACTCAATTCCTGTTTTTCTTATAGAAAACTTTCTTATAGAAAACTTTATTTTTTTCCATTTATAAACCCTGTGTTTAACTTGTATACTTTACGAACCAATACCTTTGCATATATATATATATGCAATTATATGCAAGTATAAATACATACTGAGCTTTTTGTGTTCTGTTTGATAAAACCATTTGCTGGCTGGGGAGGGACTTTGCAGGGGGGAAAATGGTCTTTTTAATCATGCGAATCCCACTGAATACTGAGCTCCATGGTGAGTGAACACTGCCACCCCGCTCTGGTGGGCATGGCCTCGTGTTTGCTTTTGCAGTGTTTGAAGCCTATCCCAGTGTATGTGACATGTGTGATGGGGACCAGGGGTCCACTGTAACCATGGCTCTGTCTCTGTGTTAGGCTCAGAGTCTTCCAGCAGCGCTGGCTCCTCAGGATCCTTGTCACGACTACATCAGCCTCTCCAAAGTGCACCTCTTGTCCCTGGAGTGACCGCCAGCTCTTCGGGCAGTGTGTCCTACGCCGAGAATGGGATGAGTGGCCAGGTAGCACCCAGCAACACCAGCTATATCATTCTTCCACTTGAAGCTGCAGGGATACCGCCTGGCAGTATCCTTCTCAACCCGCACACAGGTCAGTCGGGTGCTCTCCCACGTCATATTGCCCTTTAATATTTCTGATGCAATCTGTGGAATGAGAAAATTTCTCATTTCTAGAAATGCTTTACTTCAGGCACCTTATGCAGAAGAAAGTGGCTATTTTGCACAGAAAGGAGATTTTGCAGGCTCTTTTTAGAGCTGCCGGTAAATCTGCAGTGGCTTTCTGAGGATGTCATGGCATAGCCAGTGGGAAATGATACATAACATTATATTCCTGCAGTCCCACACAACATCTAGCTCTTGTACAGTCCTGGCGCTCCTTGCTTGTGAATCCTCTGAGATCTCATTAACTTTATTAAGGAGAGAAAGTCTTCCATAATGAAGCCTGCTGAGATATGGGGCAGCTGAAATCCGATGCTCCGAATTTTAGAGATTATGCTTAACAGTAGAAGAACTACAGAAGGCTTAGAGGCTGCATCTGAATTAGCACTTCAGAGTTAATTTTTTTATGCGAGCTATTTGATTAGCAATTGTATTTAAATTAGAAGTTTTGTGAAAAAAGAAAGTTCTAATCTCTGCAATTCTGTGTCGCTCTGGTAGTTAGCAGTACAGAGGCACGCAAATGAGGCACTTGCTGTCATTTGAGCACTGTGTACACTTCAGAAACCGCTCAGCTTGAACTTGAGTGCTTGCTGAAAGTCTAAGGCAATTTGTTCTCTCTTTGGTTTAGATGAAATCCAGGTAATGTTACGCTATTACTCCCCGCAGTATTGTACTGACAGCTTTAAAAAGGTTCAGGGAGGTTGAGACTGTGATGCTGCTTCAGTGTTTTGGACTATTTCAGTGACCATGACCAGCTATTCTGCCCTTCTGAGTAATGCTGGGTTTAAAATAGCAAAGCATACAGTGCACTGAATTTTCCATTATACTGGGAGCTAATAGTAAGGCCAAAATACTTCAAAAGTCCTTAATGGAACATTCAGAAGCTCTTTATTTGGAGATTTTTCTTTATACCTAAGTCTTTACGTATATTATATTTCTCTGTTTGGATCTTTTGGCACTAAGGAATAAAGCTTGTTTGTGAGCCCACTGCCAGAAATACCTCTGTAGTCAGAATGCAATCAAGAAAAACTGAAAGTTGAGGAATTTAAGAAAAACATAGTCTTTAAACAAGCGTTCCATAAACATACAGAGTAGTATCTAGGGCTCATCAATATGTATCAGCATGTGTAAAATCAGAATGGAGTAAGCTTTTTGTAAAGCTTATACCATTTACATGTTGTTTTTTCAGGCTATTACATTCTTGATATGAGAGCCTAATACTGACTGCATAAGTGAGGCTTTTATACTTTTTTTGAAAACTGAAGTATGGGAGAGGACTGAACATGGGAGATGGGCATAAGGCAAAAAACCATCATTATTAATTTATTCATTTCTGTTGTGCTGGCAGTTGATGGTTCTGTCTATAGCACTGGAATTTCTTGGTCAATACGAAAGAAGGCATTTTGTGTACAATGTGGCCCCCTTTTACATAAAAATCAGCAGACTTAGGCAGAAATCCATCCATAATTCAGTTGACAAGACTGAGTGAAACAAGTGAAAGGATTTGCTACTGCTTCCAGCCACACTACTAGCTCAGAGGTCGTGTGTGTTCCTGACCATGGCAAGGATGGAGACTGTAGCTCACCACACCTGCAGGCCAGCAGAGCTGTTTAAGTTGAACATCTCTCACATATTTTGTAGGTTCAGCAATTTGCATTGGCCAGCTCATACTTTTCCCTGATAATGAGAGTTTTTTTGTCTACCATAGGTATAGTGTCTTTCATTACTGTCACTAGATGAGAGTACCCGGTCTCCCCTCCTAGCATGCCTCGTCATCCTCTGAGGCGTAATCAAGAGTTCTGTGTGTTGCATGTTTAATATTCAGAGAGCAAGTGTTCTTCTGTAAATACAATTATATAGTTTTTTTAAACTGTTTTGTTTCTGTAGCTGTTTTGTAAATATAGACATAAAAAAGAAAACGGGGGCAAGTTCTTTTAAAGAATAAAATCCTTGTCTCAGATGTATAGCTTTGCCTTGCCACCTGTGCTGGAAGTCAGGCTATACTGTAATGTCTGCTGTGTTTTTAGCATGCAGCAAAATACGTGCTGCAAATTTGCCACTCTTTGGGCTCAGAATCTTTGCATCTTATTACGATTGCATTACAAAAGAAACTCCATAGGGAGGAGACTTAGAGATTGCTAGATGCTGTGCTCAACTATCAAAGTGATGGATGCTGTCAGAAACATAGATGAAGAGAAGACAGTTTAAAGAAAATGAAAAACAAGCTTTGTTTCCTATAATGAATAGATTTTCTTTCCCTATGTAACATCATTCTTTAGCTCTTTCTTCTCTTCTTGCAGAGTGCTTACTTCCAATCTTCTTCTCTTTTGATCCTAGCACCTTGTCCTTTAAAAAGCTTTGCATCCTTTCACACTGCGTAGACACTGGCTGTGCAAGCCGCTAATGGCATCAGGAAATGCTGTCAGTATCTCCAAGCTCTGATTATACCTCTCAGCTCCTTTTCGGGTGTTGGCAATCCACATTCTTTCCTTAACCATATTCAGTTTCCTCTGATTCATCTCCACTTTATCCTTCCTTTTCCTTCCCCAAATGTAGAAGCTTCTGGCTTCTTTTGGGAAAGGAGATCATTTATGCAGCTATGTCGTTTTGCTCTTGATTTCACCCACTTCACTAGTCTGTTTTACCATTTAAAGGATTCTTCTCGATGTGCTCTCTGACATAACCCCTTCAACAATTAAGAGCATTTACATTTCATTCTTACTCCTTTGAATGACACCACAATCTTTGCCCTTCTGTGAAGGCCACAGTTCATAACTTACAAATGTCTTTCTTATTACCATTTGATCTCTCCTTTTCACTTCCTATTCCAAGATTTCTTCTTAATAGGTCTTTTTTTCATCTTTATAAACATTGCTACCTTTTCTCTTTCAGTCCTGTCATCTTTAGTTGTGCCATGGGAAATGTTCTTTAGTATTTCCTTTGAGCACCTGGCACAGACTTCAGGAATCTGTTATCCTCATCAGCCACTTTGAGTCCCAGCAGCCCACTTAGGCCTTTTTGGAGTTCTTTTCTCTTTAAGCCTCTGCCTCTGTGGTTCTTCTGTGCACAGCAGGACTTGGTGTTTCCGTTCCAGACATTTATTCTTTGCAGCTTTGGGCCTCATTATTTGCCATCAGGGTCACAGCTGATGCTCAGGAAGGAGATGATCTTTAAGAAACCTCCACGATGACTCTCTCTTTTTACATTCAATGGGACTTAAATCTCCCAAATCTGCAAGGAGACTCCAGTTGGAAGCACAGATGCATGAAATGCTTCTCTGAAGGATCATCTCAGCCTTCCCAAGTCTCCTAAATTTTTGCTGGAGCCTAGGACTCCAAGTCTAGGGGAAAAAAACAATTTTTCTATGCTCTCCATGCCATTCTTACCCAGTGTCTTCACAGCCCCAAGGAGGAAAGTGAGTGCACAGAACTGACCTATGCTTTACTTTCATTCACTTAACTCAATACTTTCCTCACTGTGAGTGTGAGACATGCCCCATATGTAATATGGCAACTCAGTCTAGAAAGTGATGATCCTTTAAAGAGAGAAGGCAAGGTTTCTTTAGTTAATTCTTCGATGCAGTTCTGACACATGATTATTAAAAAGGAGGAGGGGAAAGAAGCAGTCTGAAGAACAGATAGAACAGATAGGGACACTTCTGGTATAAAAATGAAAAGCTCCTTGTTTCACTAATGGATTCTGAGTTATGAGATTTGTCCAGGTCTCCCTTTTTATCTCAAGTATTCCTACTTCTGTTTACCAACCTTAAATGCTGTCACTCAAATGCTAAAATTTATTTTTGTTGTGTAAACATATATTGTTCCTTTGATTTATGAATTTATGATGGAAGTGAAAAGAGAACTGAAGTCATGGAAAATGTTTTGCAGGCCCAGGGATCCCATTTCTTTTTTGTTCATAAGACAGTGATGCATGACTTAGGTAAAGATAAATTTTTACAAACATTGTTTTTCAGGTTTGCTTTCTCCATTTAAAATATCTGAAGCAAAAAGAGATCGATAATTTATGTGTAGTTATGTATCAAATTCTACCCTTAGACACAATTTGTCCTATATATGACAAATTTTCCAAGACATTTTAAGTGCTTCTCCTTTGATAACTTCCTGTGCTGTCTCTTCTAATTACATTGGGCACAGCTTTCAAAAGTACAGCATTATGTTATTCAGCCATAAGGAATTATATTAATAACAGGGTTTTTGTTTCTTTCCTTGTGAACTACAGTGTGTTGGAAGTAGTCATATACGTTTCACCACTATTGCTTGAGAAGAAAATGTACATGAATATCCACTACCTCTAGTGTTTATTCCAGAGTTCAATTTTAGCATTAATTACTTCATTGTTAAATGACTTCAAGTAACCATAGCACCTGTATCATCCTATAGTCATGGCAACCTTCCACGCATTCCTTGGGAGTAAGTACTGCCAAAGCAAATGGGCGTTCTGGCAGCAGTTGAAGGAGTTAAGAATTACGGCTTCATTTGTGTCATTCGTAGCCGTACCATCAAGCTCATGTGTTCTCTGTTTTAATCACTGATTTAGTTGTGTTTGGTACAGTAAAACTGTAATTTTATCATCTTAGTCCTGTTTCTACTTCACTGTGTTGTAAGCCTGTGATTGTACATTTCTGTGCATTCCCTCTCTCTCCCTGCCTGCCTTTATCCCTGTGTTTCGAGTTCTTCACAATAGCTTGAAAATTTGGAGGAAACAATCCTGGAGTGCTTGGGAGCAGAATTCATGGGGAAACCCCCAGGCTAATTCTGTTGATTCCTCTGTTCTCTTCTTGTGCTGGCCAGGCAAAAAGCTATGGAGATGACTGAAAAAGCCACATAGAGAATTTTTTTTTTCCATATCTAGACACTGCGAGTTGACGTGTGATATACATAGATGCATTAGACTCTCTCTGGTGAAATTAAAAAAAAGATGCCAGCTTTATGTTAAATTGCAGTTCTATAATAGAAGCTAACTGCCTTGCCTGCAAAAAATAGATAGTTGATACTATAAAGAGGCACTGAAAGTAAAGAGCACTTTATTGTAGCAGGTCAGTTAAGGATTGATCAGGTAAAGCAAGCTGTCAGTAAACATGTAATTGTATAATTTCATATGGTAAATACTGCATTCTTGAAAGCACTCAGCAAAGGGAGAGTGTCTTGTTTTAGGCCAACCGTTTGTAAATCCTGATGGGACGCCGGCAATATACAATCCTCCCAGCGGCCAGCAGACAATGAGGAGCCAGATGGTTGGACAGTCCCAGCAGCAGCCTTCATCCCAACAGCCTCAGCAGGTTCAGCAGCCACAGCAGCAAATTGCAAGTCACCTGGTCACACAGGTAGGTGTGGTGGCAGTTGAAAAGGGAGAGGAAGCTCTCACTGATACTCAGGGCAACCTGACAGGAGGGAAGGAAGCAGCTAGACAAAAAAATCAGAATGTTCTTCCTTTCTTTTGAAACATGGGCCCCACAATCACTGATATTTTCAACATGGATGAAACAGAGGGAGAGGAAAGATTCATTTCATCTAAGGGATGCTTTTGTTTTGAAAGGAGCTGTTAAAGTGGTTGGTGTATGGCCACAATAGTCTTTAAATTTCTTCTGCAAAAAGATTGCCATGTAAGTGAAAGCTGAAGTGTTCCTTTTCAGACTAGTGCACTCTGTAATTCTGTAGAAAGTGCTGAGAGTGGAGGAGTGGTAGTGCATATATCTTTATTGATTCTTTGCTGACCACCTTTCCAAGGCTTTGAAAATAAAAGCATACAAATATTCATGCTGTCTCCTTTCAAATGTTTAATTACTCTTCATATTTCCCCTATTTTTATTGATGTGTAGGTTTATATTATACTGATATAATAGGAACACTCTTGGTAAATTTGATCCCTAATGCTAGTCGACCATTAGCAATTCTGTCCTTGTGACTGTCTAAAATTTGACACTACTGTTCTCATTGTGCAATTCTCTTGTTTCAGTAGGAAGCTGTTTCATGCAATGTAAATATAGGTTACAAGAATACTTAGACAAAACAGGTCTGGAGATTTTCATTACCACCATCCCTGAGGTTGATTACTGAACACTGTTTCTTGAGTGTAACTTCCGCAGGTTGAGGGCGGAACTTGAACCTATTAATGGTAGTGTAGGAGAGGATCCTTGAGAGCTCTTTAATTGTTCAGTGGCTCTGGCCCATCATACTTCCTTGGATATCTCCTGGCATGGTGTGAACTGTCAGGGTCCTTTCCACGTCCCTTTTGCAGGCAGTGGGGTTGTGTTTTAAGACCATCAGGTACAAAGTAGGGCCCTACAAACTCTTCCATTTTGAATTACATCAGGCCAAAGAAGTACTGTACTGTTGGCAGCCCACTCTCAGAGCACACCTGCATCAAGAGGAAGACCCAAGGTCTGCTGTCTATGCCCAAGCTGGCTGGACGTGACCCAGCTCTGGTCAAGAAGCTTTGTAGGCACAGTTATAGAGGGAAATGGCACGGTAGTTTGGGCACAGTGCCATGATGCTTCAGCTCTCTGGCTCCTGGGCTGGATGTGGCACATGGCCAGCCATGACAGCATGTGGGCAGAAGAATTTGGATCTGTTTCAAATTTCAATCTGTAGCTTGTCTGCCTGCTCTCAGAGAGTGGTCTGCAAACCAGACAAAGGCAACTGCTCCAGCAAGAATCTTACATCCTATCTACAAGCAGAGCAGCCAAGCTCCACTGTATATTTTGTGGGAGGTTATAATTTGGCACAGTTTCATCCCAGATTATCCTGACAGTAAATTGTTTAAATTCAGTGAAGTTACTTTGATTTTACTGGGTTTGGACTAATGTTTATGGCTGTCGTTTCTTGATTTGCTCTTAGCAGGTTTTAGAAGAAATAGGTAGTACCAAACCTGTGAAAGGCTCAAGTAAAAGAGAGACTAAAATGAAAGGAATAGTAAAACTATTCCAAGGTAATAATGCTGTAGAAAATCTTTCTTTCACTTAGATAAACATCTTCTCCAAGCTGACAGGCCTGTCTCTGTTGTTAGTTTGCAGTCTGTTCACTGTTAATCTTTTTTAGCTATTATGTTCTGCCAAAGCAGCTTTACAATCATTATTCCTTTGCCTATGACACACTCAGAGCTTAGCCAGTTATTATCAGCAGAATTCAAATACACACTTATACAATGCTCTTCTCCCATTTTATCTCTATAAATTAAATATAAAATCATGTTTTGGTTTTGCTTGACATCAGTAATAATAAGGTGTAGTTGTGGCTTTATTTTAGTCTATCGGACATCAAAATATATGAAAATTGGCAAAAAATTTGTGATAAAGAATTGTATAGCATAAGGCTGAAATGAAAACTAAAGTCACAGTAACCAACCTCTAGTATTCTGGCTGGTGATGAGTCACCTGCATTTTCAGAGCAGTGTTTGAGGCTGTTGTTCTCAATAACAGAGCTTGTTGTCGTTTTTGTTGTTATCTTTCTCTAAGTGGGTTGTATTTATTGTCTTTCATTGTGTTTATTTCGCAGCCTGTTCAGGCAATGCAGCCATCTTCTCAGTCAGTCCAATATCCAGCAGTTTCTTATCCTCCCCAGCATCTCCTGCCAGTCTCTCCAACGCAGCAGTTTTCTGTGGTACTAAAGATTTTTTTTTTCTTTCCTTGAGGTGGAAGTAGGGTGTGGGAGGTAGAGCCTGGGCATGCTGGGGGAGCCCCTGAAGAGGATGGGGAGGGGCATCCACATGAAAGGCCTGTCCAAATCCCCTTTGCCTTTACACTTCTGGTACTGACAAGCATTTCGTAAGAGTATTCGCCCTGACTCTCGTCATCTCACTGGGATGATGAAGTTGGGAGCAGGGCTTTCCATCTGGCTAGTGGAGCCTCCAGAAGACATTTGATTGTGTTTAGGATAGGAGGCTGTGTCTCCCCACGTCCTATGCAGAGAGCGTAAAGTTGTGCATGTGAGATTTGAATAGCCCCCTTTTCTGCCCATGAACACTGGAAAAGAGACCTCTAGAAATCATTATTTTATTTAACTTTATTTTATTTTATGTGTGTACCAAATCCACTGCCTGGATTTATTCCCTGCTCATACCCACTTGGAATACTGGTGAAATAGCTGCATATGTGCAATGCATCATGACAAAGTAGTAATGGACATGTATAATAAAAATAAATAGAGTGCACTTTGGAGTCTGAATGTGGCAAGATGCTTATAGAGCTGAGATTATACAGTTGTAAAATGAAGGTGACATTTTAAGAGGCACTACACGACTTTTTTTGGTGTTATTTTCTCTCGCTGTGGTAATCTTGTTCATGACCGATTTTCTCAAGGCAGAGATGTCACCTAGTCGTAGTAAGAGATGGAAATGAAGCTGAGTGTGTCCTTGCAGCTAAAATAGTATTAATACCTGGTAGATGAGCAGAGCCATTGAAGGGACAAGAAAATATATTCTGTGCAGAGCAAAAGTTTTCTATCTCAGTGCTAACTCTTTTGGAAGGTATATTGCAGACATCTCAGGTTGTTCCAGTGATAGTCATAGCTAGGCTAATGCTTTTTAGTAGCTGATTCAATAATGAAACGTCACCTGCTTTATGAAACTGTTATTCAATGTTATTTACTTTTATTCACTGTTACTCACTTTTGTCAAGTATTGAATTACTATCTTTTATGTATATTATGTTGTACACATAATGTATAAACTGTAGTGTTTAAAAGCTCTTAGTTCCTATTAGGCAAATTCAGCGACATTTCATGCTCAGTGAAGTTTCTCACTGAGCTTGTTTGCAGTCATTTGCCATCCAGACAAGGAATATGCTAAGAGATCAGACAACTTTATGTGCCTAAATATGGTGTGGGGTGATGCTAAAGTTAATAGCTATGCTTTCTTACACCACCTGAAGATCTGGCCAAGAGTGTTTAAAATTTTGGCCATGGTATCTGTTTGCAGAATGGAAAAGCAAGTCTCTGTGGAACAAAAGTTTATGGCCTTGCTCTCCACAAAGCATTCATTTTTTTTCTATTTCAAGTTTCCTGTGCTAGAAGAGTTTTGGAGAATGAATACAACAGTTGTCAATGAAGTAAAATAGTTGTCAAGACAATAAAAGATGTTCCTTTAAAAAAATAACATGGCTGTTCTAAGTGAAAAGGATGGTATAGTGTTTATTCGCTCTCTGTGACGGGGTGTAACGAAGGGACTGTAGTCTGCATGTTAGCACACAATTCTTGCTGGATAGAATACATTTTGATACTGAGTATTGAAGTCTTATAATACAGGCACAAATGAGATGCATAGAACGACATTTGGAAACCTTTCCAAGTAGAGTAAACCTGAGAGAGCTGATTTGTACGTGTCTTTTTGCAAGACTGGACAAATATCCTTGTATCATTACCAACATGTAATGAGACTTAGGTCCATTGACTTAATTTGATATGCTCATCCTACCAGGAATTTTTTTTTCCTTCAATCAAATAAAGTACCTGTTTCTTACCACCACTGAATAAAAAACCTTGAAATATCAGCTGGAGGCTTAGCTTTTTTACCTTCTCTATGTTTTCAACCTGGGATTTTCAAAACAGTTCAAAAAGAAAGAGGACTGCACCTGAATCCTGCTGAATTCCTCTTAGGATCATTTTGAAGCACAGGTGAAATTACAAGCATGTCTTTGATTGAGGCATCCTGTGTTTAGGGGAGGAGGTATTCACTTATTTTCATGCACTTTATATTTAAAATGTCTTCTCTGGAAAGCTGTAAAGTTCACCTGTCATTTGGAAAACAAAGAAAAAAAGGGGAGGGGGAGGGTTAGAGCCAAAATAATGGGCTTTTGTGCCAAGCGATGCCATTCACCTTAAGTCTAGAAGTCTTCGCCAAAGCATTTGTAGTGATTTTTGCTTTTAATTGCCTCCATTTTTGTAGCTATCCTTGCATAATATGGCAGTTATCTGAGCTGAGTTTGTTCATCTTCCACTGTGTCTCATGCTCTGTTTGAACCTATTTTGTTTTGCTAATTTGTGTAAATGTCTGCTATAGACATCATGTTTATCATCTTCTACTGACTTTTGCCCTGCAGCGAGATGACATGACAACACAATTTAACCAGATGAGCTTAAGTCGTCAATCATCAGGAGACAACCCTGAATCGCCTTCCGGTCCTGTCTACCCATCACCGATTTTGCAGCAGCCAGCCCAGCAGCCGGGTTACATCATGGCCTCGCCGAGCCAGCAGCTCCCTGCAGGCAGCTTCACAGGCTCGGGACCACCGGTGTCCCAGCAAGTGCTGCAGCCTCCGCCACCCCAGGGCTACGTGCAGCAGCCACCACCCACTCAGGTAGGTAAAACCTCCTTCCACACTGCCAGTTTGCCAGCTGACTCGCTAGACCGTGATAAAGTGAATACAAAAAATACTCTGAATTCTAGATTTTTTTTTTCTGGGTAAAAGCTTAGCAGATCTCTAGGCAGCAGGAAACTTGCAAAGCTTCTGTCATTTCCTGGGTTTCAGCAGTTCTTTCCCTATCCCCAAACCATTTTCTGAACATATGTTTATACTCCAGGATACATCTGCACATGAATATGAAGGAGGAGGGTGAGCAAATACCCGGAGTCCTTTTTTTCTGTATATATACCAAAAGAGCAACATACACATCAGTGCAGGTAGTCGTTAATCATATTTAATTGACTTGAACATGTGAGATGTCACAGATCAGTAATTTTTAGTGTCTTCCTGAGGACTGATTATGTTTTACTGTTCACTACCAAACATCTCTGTTTGTCTCCTGGGTACTTTTACAGAATATTGAAAGTGATTACTGTCAAGAAGTAAAATGCACAGATGACTTTCTGGCCCATTTTCAAGGTATACACTTTAAAAGGCCAAATTTCTTTATCTAATTATAGATAACTTCATTTAAACTCTACTTTTAAATGATATTAATGGTATTTTTCCTGTTTTCATTTTATCCTTTCGAAGAAAATATCTGAAAAATAAGGTAAAGAATGTTCTCACCAATTCTTTTAATATAAAATTAGTTTAAACCCTACTCTTTTTTCCTTGCCACTTCTTATTGAAAATCTGCAGTTCTTTGTTACAATGACTGTGTATTGCCACAGTAATGAAGAATTTATACTGTTGTAATGTTTTATCTGAGATAGAGATCCAGTGCCTCACTAATTAACAATAAAAGAAATCTGAAGAATACTGTATGTTCACACCCCATAGAGCACTGTGACACCCATTGTTTCTGTATTTAGAAATTATGCAGCCATTTTTCTGAGAGAAGGCTTGCAAAAGATAATTCTAAAAGACGTAAAATTCAGCATAATGTAGTGGTTTTTTTATTAACAATGTTGCTAGAAATAATTTTCACTCTTTGCCATCTGTAGAAATTTTTGTGAATTTTGAAAGAAAAAATGACCTGAAAAGCAGCAGTGCCCCTTTTCTTCCCCTGCATCCCATTTTGCTATCCAGAATATGTTATCTCACTGGGTAAGCAGAGGGCTCTCCAGCGTTCTTTGCTTATATATAACCCTGGCTGCCCTCCATGTTTTCAAGCATCATTTAATCAAACCCCATGACACTTCTAGTGAACCAGATAAATATGAGCACCTCCATTTTGCAAGCTGTCATTGCAGCAAGCTTAGTGACGCGTTTCACAGTCAGGCAGGCTATGATTTACTGTGGGAGCCAACAGGGCTGCAGCCTTAGTGCTGCCTAGCGCAGCCTACGTGCTCCTCGTCGCGGGCCTGCGCAACACCACCTCTCCCCTCTGAGTTGAGATCAGGTTTGCCTCCTAGCCTGGAGTCTGCGCTAGAGCTCCTTGGTTGTTTTTGTGGATCCTGCTTGTCTGCATTTACCCAGGAGCACCTGCCTACGTGTGGCTTGCGTTTATAACCCTGGAGTGGAGTGGTCAGGTTTCACCCGTAAGAAAGAGCAAGGTTTCACACGTAGTATAGCTTAGATGTTACTTTGTGAAATTGGTCTCCCTTGTTAATATTTGCTTTGTTGTTAATGGAGAGATAGGGAAACTTCTGGAGAGGACAAGTGGTGAGGTGATGCCTTTTCACATGTGTATTCATAGGCTGGCACAGGACCAGTGCCACTGATGTTCTTTAATGGCCACAGTACCTGCTGTCTTTCTGTTGGTACCTATGTAGGCTATGTTTGGGGGCTTTTGTTCTACATCATAACAGAAGAAAGTGGAAAGTTACTGGGGGGAGAAAACATTTTTGGGGCTTGCAGCAATCTTAGTAATTTCACTGCAGAATCATTTGTCCTCAGGGTAGGTAGAGAGGTGAGAATTTCTTTCAAAGCACTCAGCTTCCCCTACATCCATTACACTGCACAGACCATTCATCTCCAGTTTGTCACTGTTCCAAAAAATCAATCTTGTCCTCATCCCAGATATCTGTGTGGAAGAGGGAGTGTGGGGGGACAGTCCCTGATGCCCTTGTCCATATACCGTGAAAGAGCAGTGGCCTTTGTTGCAGGGGCTAGCTCTTTGTGTCTGCATATGCATACACAAATCTGATCTGCATTTCAAGTGTTAATTCTTTCACTTCAGCCCTAGAATGCAGCACAATACTCTGGATACTGCTTGTAGCACACACACCACAAACAGAGTATCTCTTGTATCAAAAGATAAGCAAAGCATTGGGAAATAGGAGTTCCTCTGTTCTGACTTCCCAGGCTGACCTGAACAATTCAGCCTGTTTACTATGCATGGCAGCTGGACCCTGACTCCCTGTGTTGCCAGTGGCAAAACTTAGCCATAGCGCTGGTTATTAGGTAGTCTGAATCACTTGTTACTCTTTTGAGATTAGATGCAACAGTAGGCAGCTCTTGGATGCCAAAGTAGGTAGTTTGAGGGAGGCTAAAAAAAAAAAACAATAAAGATGTTAATGCATGCAGAATACTATATGATGTAATAATCAATGCAATGCAATCAATGTGAAAGCACTCTTGTATCTTAAAAGTTGTTATTGAATTTATACCAGTAAAAGAGAGGTTTGACTCTAATGGCTAATCAGTTCCCGTAAATGCATTGCTGACAAGGTTCTTGTAGATTGGCTTTGGGACCCTGTATGCTGTAGGAAAATATCAGAGCAATAAAGGTTTGGGAAGAGGCCCTGTGAGTATGAACATTTCCTTTGAGAGGTGAAAGAAGGAGAAAGAAAAGCACTCCAAACCTACAAACCCAGAGGTACTGCATTAAATTATTAACTCTTGTATTAAAGTTCAATTAAATATAGTTCTGCAGCTGCTCTAAGATTCCCTCTCCCACTCTGTATCAAAAGCAGAAACAGACTGATTTTAAAGTGACATGGCAAAGTAGTGATGAGAGGACCCCTTTTCTTTTCTCATTCTTCCCCTTTCCTCACAGCAATTCCCCAACTTAACAACAGATTGATGATTTAATAACCTGAAAATAAAGATCCATCTTTGCTCAGGCAGTTGGCAAAATAAATAAAAAAAAAAGAAACTATAGTCCGAGTTTGCTGAAAGGGATTTTAGCAGCAAATTCCTATTTGCTTTCTGTGTCATAAATAGCAAACGTACATCTTGCCTAGCCTCTCAATTTTCCTCTTTTTCTTATGGCTCTTCTGTAGTACTCCTGGGCCCAAGCACTTCCATAAAGGTCCAGATTTATTGCTGGCAGCGTTCTCTCACCAGTGCTTGACTGAAGGCCAAATGGTCACTTCTGCCTCCACAAGCAAAGGAATGAGAAAACTGAAAGTAAATGGGAAAGCATACACACCCTTAAAAGTTATTTTCATGTATGACTCATTCTTTGTGGAAGTTGTACTGGCAAAATGGTGTCCAAAAATGAGACTACATAAATTCTTTGAGAGGCTGGGAAAGTAATATACATGCTGAGGGCTTTTTCAGCTGAATTAATTTTGTGTCTTCATTAACTTCAGCTGCTTCTTTGCAGAACCCCCTCCATCAAAGAGCCCATAGCTACTATAAGACAAAATCTTTATTCATAGTATGTCTTCTGTAGGAGACTTGTTATGAATGAAGTTGGGGAGTCCATTTGGAGGTGGAAGTCTTGCATGTACATGGGTCTTTCCTTGGTGATCTCAGAACATTATATTGAAGGACATGCCTGCAGATCTTGTGTGCAGACTGCTATTTTTTTGAATTGTTATAGAGGATGGGGGTGAGGGGGAGACTGAAGAAAGGCTGAGCCCAGACATTGAGGATCCTGGGAAGAAATGGTGTCTCAGTTTGTCTATATACCATTGTAGATTCTGTTATCTTCACTGCCTGTTATGTAACTAGCTGCCATTAACAATAGTGATAGCCTCACTAGTAATCTAGATGAAGGTATTAATGCAAACCTAACTGGATTTGTCAGCAACATTAAGGGAAGGTAGAATACCTATGTCATGACAGAATCAAGCTGTAAATTGATAGGGAAATATGTTAGGAAAGTAAAATGAGTCTGGAAGATGGGTGAAATCCTACTCCTACTATGAGGAAATAAGCAACATACCTACAAACTTAAGGGAAGCTATTGGAGAGCAGCCTGAGGGAGACACAGGCTAATGGATTTCAAACTGTGTGTGGACGGAAGGTAACCAAAAGCTAATGCTGTATTGAGTCTCTGCCCATTACCTAGAGACAAAGCTTGTAAAAGGAGAAATAAGTAATGCCAGTTCACACCATTTCATAAGTGTCTCAGAAGTGATGTCCTCAGTTCTGTTACAGTTTAAGATAAATAAAATGCTGTATATGAGAGGAAAACATAGAGGTGCACTGGAGCGCTCAGCCTGCAAAGAGGAGATTCATCTTCAAAATAAGAATATCCAAGGGGAAAGATTAACCTGTCAAATATTTTCAGGGTTATTATTAAAAAGGGTTTTTTTTTCACCATGTTAAAGATTAAGATCAAGAAGTAATGCTTTTAGGCTAAAGGCGGCAGCATATAGGTATGGTCTCAGAAGGGCATTTTTGTTAATATAACCATACAGCTATGTTGGCATGCTTGTTATTGTAGTGGAAAATTCCCAGTTCTATAAATAAAATATGTTACATTAGCAAAAGGTCCTAGGTTAGACCATGCATTCACATGGGAAAGCAATTCAAATATAATTTGACATTTCAGTAGGCTGCTACAGAAATGTATTGTTTTTTGTTGAAGAGCCCGTAAGCAAAGGTATTAGTAACTAACACAGATATAATGAGAAACTAAAAAATTCAAGAGGGTCAGGGCAGGTGACGTAAACGATACTTGTTATCTCTGATCCTTCTAATTCCACTGTTCACTAAAGTAATATTATAAAGGACAAATAACGTGTTTCAGGTACTGAAATAGAGATGTACTCAAGATAGATAAATGAAAATAGATCCTTCCAGACCCCTCAACCCCCAAAGATCTATTTTATCCATGTCTATATTTTACACCATGGCATTCTTTTAATGTCTGATATCTTAAAAAAATCTCTTCTTCGAAAGTCATGTGCTCATGATTACTAGCAATTTCATCCATTAATCATTCTAAATTAAATGATTTTCTACCTAATACTCCTACTGCTAAAGACATTTTTCAGGCTGATAGATTGCACCCTGATAAGCTACTAAATGGGGTATATAACAAATGTATTATGTTCCAGTGAATTTAGAAGATGAGAGAAAGAGAGAAAACCATGTGACTAAGTCTAGATAAAGTATCAATCTGTGTGATTAAAAATAGGTGATCACTTATTTAAAAATTACTCTGAAAGTTTCAATGTACGTGTGTGTTTTTGAGCTAAACTCGTTCACCCAGAAACCTCTGTTCAAAACCTGTGCTCTTTAGACTGTTTTTATACATGCAGACTCTTTCCACAAGAAATAAATCATATTATTTTCATATGCTTACGTATTTTCAAATATCTAGGGGCTTGTCTACCAAGGAAAACAAGGAGGTTGAGGGTAAATCAAATAAATTTGAATCCGCTAAGTGAGATTAAGCTGCTGCCAAGAGAAATGAGAGTAGTCCCACAAGGGTTTAATATTCTTTAGTTTGTAGATTGTAATAGAAAATAAAGATACTTCATAGAGAGTCTAATCTGTTCCTTTGCTCCAAGACAGGATCAGCTATTTGCATTGACTTTACATAGGCTGAACTCTCTCACCTCTTTTAGGCCTCCTATTGTAGAGTCACCTTGATAGGAGACCCAGTCGCAGTCAGGTTTACGCAGGATCAGTTTATCTCACTAAATTTACCTGATCCCTCTTTTACATTACTATGATATTTAAACCATAGTTTTACACCCTAAATTTCTGAGTAAACTTTCTTAACACATGGCAACTTTTCTCTCCAGAGAAACAAATTATTCATCATGCTTTTTGTCTGTTTTACAGAAGGCATTTTGCTTTTGTTACCTTAGTCTATAACAAAGCAAGTGATTTAAGAGTAGGCTGTAGACATTAGGTGTCCCTTGGTATTGTCTGGAAGGGGATAGCTTACAACATTTTCCGAGCAAAATGCTCTTGTTTTTCTGCTATTTGTTTGAATCTAGCTGATACTATCTGAAAGGGGGGGAAAAAAAAACTATATGATTTGTATTGATTCAAGAGGAAATGAATAGGCCTTGAAGAGTAAATGGGTATTCAACCTTTTGATTGACAGTTGCTATTGACTGACAGTTCTCAGTCTGTATGGGGTTTTCACTTCATGGGCATCACCTAGTCCAGTTTTGTTGATTCTGATTCTTCATTCCTCACCATTATCCATTCAGTAGTCTTCTACTTATCCAAATCACCTTTCATACTGTCTTCTCATCTAGTTTTTTATATCTATACCTGATGTCATCTCTAGGAGAATTTCTGATGTTTGTCATGATGTCCTACTTGTATACAAATGGATGCAGTTACCTTTAATTCACTAAGACTTTCCTTTGTGGATAATCAAATTGAACAAAAGAATTTTATATGATTTTGTGCATATGTCTAAGCAGGCTAAGTGCTACGCATGAAGCAAAAAGTTATTGTATGGTTCATGAAGAAAAATGTTGTTGTTATTATTGTTATTATTAAAGAAATGCTGACTGATTTGGAACCTGTTGACAGGTTGTGAGAAGAGCAACATTCGTTAAAAACATTATTTCAAATCTGTGTCCCTCTACAGTTTGCTGATATCATATGCTGCCAAACTCTGTCAGCTGCCTGCAGAATCACTGCAGCAGAAAATGAAAAATTTTGAGTGCTTTGAACTTGCTAAGGGTCAGCTGAAAACTGTTTAGCTCAAATGTCTCAGTAATGGTGATACAGCACGTATAGGAAAAATCTCTAGCTTCAGTCACCCTCAAACTTCCATGTTCACCTATGTGATAAGGTGATGTAGTACATGCTGTGCTATAATAAGAATAATAAAAATAATAGGAAAAAAAAGCCCAGCTAGCAAAACTTGCTGACTCAGCGTCTACCCTCAGCTCCTGCAAGAAGATGACTATCATTGTTTTTAGAGCCGTAATGTATCCATGACAAGTGTGAGGTTTTACAGGGAAATGTTCATGTAAGGATGTAGCGGTAAAACAAGGTGGGAATTTAGCAATAGTTTCTTATAGGTATATAGGCATTTGCATTCCATCTTTTCCTTTCTCACACCTATACATAGTTTGACTCCAGGCCATTCTGTGCCATAACCATACTGCCCCAGCGGGCTGTCTGTGCTTGGTGTGGATTTGGGGTAGTGACAGCCTAGCAAAACTGAAACCAAGCAGCAGTACCTGAAAAGACGCAATCCAAATCTCTGCTTTTGATTAGTTACCGCTAAGATGCTTTACTTCCCCCCCCCTTTTTTTTTTTACTTTACTCCTGCTCCTCTTCCTTTTTTCTTTTCTGGGGGGTAAATCTTTGGGTTTTAGAGTGCGTAATTAGTTGATGTTCTCTCTCTTCACAGATGCCAGTGTATTATTACACATCTGGTCAGTACCCTACCTCAGCAACTCAGCAGTACAGACCCATTGCCTCAGTTCAGTACAATGCACAGCGGAGTCAACAAATACCACAGACTGCACAGCAAGCAGGTATTTCCATCTGTTATTCATTTCTTCAGCTGCTCACATTGCCTTTGCTGATGAAACATTTTGGTTGTATTTGAATTTTGAGCTTGAACAGTAAAGGAGAAAGTTAGTTGCTTTCTTGATCTAAAATATGTTGAAAATTGCAAACCAACAAACCCTGTGCTTGGAGATGTCAAGCTATGGAAAAATGGAGATTATGTTCTTCACTGCTGTTGTTCTGTATGCAGTGCAGTGTCCTCACAGTATCAATACTCCAAATGTTAGGTTGCATAGAGAACCAGGAGAGAACTAGTGTGAGCCTTCATATGTCACACGAAAGCCAACAGTTGCAATTTGTCCTTCATCATGTAAGCTCCCTAAACATTTGTAAACTAAGAAATCGGTCAAGGAAACGTTTTGATTTTACACAGTTGAAGGGTTAGCAGTGATGCAGAACCAGCCGGTACTGCCTTTACCTTGGTGATGCTCCACCATCTCCTGCTCTGTCGGAGTTAGTGTTGGCGAACGCAGTGAGCGGGGAGGTGGTCGGTGCGGCCCCCGGCTGGACTAGCTCCCCGCAGCGATGGGCGGCTGGAAGGGGGGCCGTTACACTGTAAGAGAGTGAGTAGCAGGTCTCACAGTGAACCGGTCTCTTTTCCTGCTGTGTCACGTCACTCTTAATTAACACAGAGTAAGTGGGACGTAGGCAGAGTTGGACCGATGCACGCTGGGGCGGGAAGGGGGTTGTGCCTGTGAAAGGGTCCTTGCATTTTGAATGAATAAACAGCTTTTCCGGTTTGGGAGATTTCTGTTTGTTTAAATCGTTGATTGTCTGTTTCTTCAGTGCACGCCTTTCCTCGTACTGTGTCTCAGACAGATAGACAGTAAGTCTAAGAGGAGGGGTTGTTTCCCTGTAGGGTTTACAATTACAAACATGCCAGGTCGGCTAAAGCTTTTATCTTTCTGTCAGTTATCGCTGGGCTTGACAGAAACTCTTTTGAATGGAAAAGCAGGTTCTCTGCGAAGGCATTGATACGTAAGGCTTTTAAGATGCAAGTCAAGAGCACAGCCATGAGACATGAACAAGACTTACAGGGTCATCCAGCCCATCACCCTGTCTCTGTAATGTGACTGCTGGCAATTTTGTTCATGCTCTCTCAGGCACTCCGGGAAACAAAGACACAGCAAACACAGCTATAACCAAGCAATTGATTACCTTTTTTTTTTAAGCTGTTCTATGTTCTAATAAAATTGGTGTCGCTTTGGTCAGTATCAATAGTGGCTAACTGTGTCTGATTTCATAACTTTGGATTTATACGTTCCTGAGAGAGAGGGAGAGAAATGAAGTATTGCACAAAGGTCGTCTGTCTCTTCTAATTTCTCCTGTCTGACAGTCTGGTACCATATTTATTATCTATATATAGTGGATCTTTGAACCTAAGTGCAAATCAAATTATATGACATTATCTGGGTCTACTGTGTTGTAAAACCATATTTATCAGTTTAATGGTACATCCATAATGTGGAAATTATGGTGAATAAAGTACACAAGAGATGTCCTGAAATACTTAAGCAATGTTTCTTGGAGAAAATTCAGCTATTTGATCTTGAGGAAATCCTAGTTTTAAAGATGTATTGTAGCACAGTAGCCATTACGTTTGAGTACAAACAACACAGAGATACAAATATTAATTTTATTTCTATGTTTATTGCATCCTTTTTCTTACATGTCTAGAAAATGTGAGTCAAGGAATTTGTCTAAAATCTCTTGAGCATCAGTCTTTTCTTGAAATTAGTTCTTTCAGCTGCCTTCTCAGTTGGAAACGTTATTGTTATCTCTTATTTAAAAATGAAAACACTGTGACTACAGTTTAGACTTCCTACTGTGGTGATTTTAAGTGTTTAGCTGTTCTCAGATCTTAAGACTTGGCTAAGAATAAATTCTTCAAGCTGGCTTATCACTGTGGACTGAGATGCATCTTCCTAGATAATCATTTCTATGAGTGTGTAATAGATGTGCCAAGAAGATGCAGAAAAAGCTTGGAATTTCCTCCAGCTCTGTTCTTTAAGTGAGAGAGCTTACAGGGGAAATCATGAGGGTAGGCTCCCCAGCTTGGTGGCCTTGTAGATTTGGTAGGATGGAAATCCCGTTCCCCACATCCCATGTGAACGTGGCTGCTGTTGGGACAGGGAAGGCTGGTGGCCTACCACAACCCCACATCCCCAGGGAGAATTACAATAGCGCACGCACAACAAAGTGCTTCCTCTCCTCCCATAACTCCTCATTTTTGCCCATAGTTCCTTAAATAGCCAAAAGCTCTGGAGACTGGTATCACACTGAATCTTCAGGCAGGCCCAAGGCAGAAAGACAGATGCTGGGAACTTTGCTTTTTTCTTTCTTGCTTTGAGTTTTTCCAAACTTTGGCTCACTAAGGCTCCATTCCCATAAAGTCAGGGATGAAATTTTCTGCCTATGTTTTGAGGGTTTTTTCCTCTTGATTTCTGCTGGAAAGCACATACCTTATAATTTTGACTGGAGTCTATGAAGGTAAACCTAAGTATCTGCAGAACTATTGTTTCAGCTGAAGTAATACAGATTTCTGTCATGTTATTAACTTCAGTGTCTAAAGGCACTTCTGGGGAAAGAATTAGAGAGTGTCAGGAGTACCTCTTGTCTATTAGTGGTTTAAGTGATATTCATGTTCATAATCAGTCACTAAAAGCATATGGACTGATTATTCTAATTGGTTATGTTCCACTGTATCCCTTGGCGTTTGGAAACTATCCAGCTTCCTAAAATGTCGTGTAATTTATGTTAAAATAAAAAAAGAAGTTAAAGTATAGGAAAGCTTATTATTTATGCTACAGATTTACTGCAGACTCCAAAGAAATGAATTATTCAGTTAACAGTGTCAGCTTGGTTTCAGGTATTTTAGTGTCCTGTGTTGGTGCATCTGTTTTTCTTCCCTTCACACATTCCTGACAGCCTCCCACCATGCATATGCTCTGCATGAGCCCCGTGGCGTCAGTCCACCTGCAAAATCTGCATCTCTTTGGACTCCCTTTTTCTAGCACACTCTGGGCTCCCTTTTTCTAGCACACTCTCAGCTCCCTCTCATGCCTGCTCACTGAGCAGGAGACAGCGTTTCAGCATCGCCGTTGATTGCTTAGCAGCAGGCTAAACAGAGCCAGGAACTGTTAGCTCGTACTTCAGCCTTTTGACTGTGCAGGAAATGAACTGGGGCTCGTCTCCTCTTCTCTCCCCTTTCAAGCTATGGATTTTCACAAAACTTTAGAAACATCTGATCTTTGCAGCTTCTATCTCATCATCAGACTTGGCAGAAATTAGACAACAAGCTCAGAAAGTTATTTTGAGGTTTGGTTGTTTGAGAAAATCTGGCAGTGTAATCACACAAATCTTTCCTTCAGAAACCAGGCTAAAAAATCTCTCTTAAACCTTTTTAGAAATTTGTATATGGCTGGAAAATAGCAATGAAAATGCCAGTATTTCAGCCTGTGGTTTCCCTTCCAATGCAGACTTGGGTACCAAGCTTCAGAATAGCACATAAGCAGGGTGTGCATGAGCCATGGATAACTAGGGACAAGCAAATAAAGACATAAAGGAGAACAGCGACAGCAGAATAGAGTGTGGCCAAGAATACTGGGAATGGGAACAGGGAACAGATGTGAATGAGAGAGATGAAAAGATGATTTCTGAAATTGTTTCCCTGAAGACCCAGCAACACTTACTGCTGCTTCTGAGAGACAGCGGCTGCAGCAGAGGCGGGCCCATGGGAGCGGAGACTGTGTGCCTACCCGCAGAATTGCTAATGCAGCAGGATGAACGGGGAGGCAGCGCGAGCGTAAAGCTCAGAAAATGTTTTATTAAAATAAGAAAGTTTGTCTGCTCGGTGGAGTTTTTGGAAGCTTTCAGAGCTCTAGCAAGGAGTTCAGACTTTGGAGTTTTCCCACTTTGGGCTGCAGAGGTCAAAGTTTGATCTAATGCCAGCAATTTGTTTTCATTTTTCTTAGAAAAGGTCTCTTCATGAGTGCAATGATATTGATGACTTTTACAGCAAACAGCTAAAGTAAAATGTCAGTACAGCCTCTGTAATGGCTAAGGGAGTCTGTATTCTCTCATGGTTCTGGAAAGAGAGCAATATTAAGTTAAAATGGCTCCAGGCAGAAAAAAAGATGAGCTCACCTAAAATTAGATTAGGCTCTGACAACAATAAATCATTTGGAGAAAAGGATGGGAACATATTATGTGTTTGTTTATTTTTAAGAGTGCTGCCTTGTACAAGACGAGAATGTGAGTGACCCATTTCTGGCAGAAGCCTGTTATAAAGGAGGTTGTCCCCGAAGATTTTATAGAAACCTTTGCCATTTTAATTACTTCCGCTTACATTCAGAACCAAGCCAAAACGTGATATGTGATGGAGCGGTAGCACAGTCTACCCATAGAAATACTTTTTTTTTCGCTCAGATACTTACCATTGTTGCTCTTCTTTATGACCCTCCTTCTGCACTGGTCTTGTGTCTGATCCTGTGCAATGCAAAGGTTTTTGAAGTGTTGCCATTGACTGAGTGGGGCCAGAGTGAAGACGATAGCTATCACACAGGACATGCAGAGCACATTTCAGGTGAATTCTTAGGACATTTTCAGATGACTGTTCTCAGAAATGATATGCTCATTTTCCAGACTATTTGGGTGTGTTGCTGTTATTCATTTCTGCACGTTATAGCAGATGATACATAAAATACTGTGGAATGCCTGCTTCCATAACCACACAAAATTAAGTATGATTTCTCTGTTCTTGTCTAACGATACTCTATAAATTGCACCTCTAACATCATCAGTGAGTATTTTATTCTTTGGTAGTTATCTCTATGTTGGTAGTTTGAAAGCTTTTGATCCTAGTTATTGTGCTTCAATGGAAAAAAAGAAATGTGTTGATGATAAATCAGTAATGATTTGTATTTTACCATGATGGAAGAAATGGGGTATTTTATATCTGCATGTGTGTATTTATTTTCATAATAATAGTGCTGTGCTTAGGGGATTTTTAAGTGCTTCCTAAACATGAGCTGGGTAAGTACATGAGTACACAGTTTGGGGTATGTAACTGCTCTTACTGCCATTCACAGATAGAGAAAGTGTAACAAACTACACGATTTTTCTACTTCGATTCATTACTGTATGTCTGTTTCATGTGTTCCAGATAATTTCAGAGTGTGACAGAAATTTGATGGATAAAATAATGTTTAGATTCCTCTTTGGACTATCGTTCTAAAAGGCAATTAGCTTGGTTTATCATACAGATCTAAGAAAAAAAAGTAACTAATTTTTGTAGCATGTGCTTTACATCAGTAGTGAAGATAATCTTCTGAGAGAATTAAAGCTAAGACCTATAGTGTATAGCTGGAATATCTTCCAGGCACAAGTTTGCACTATAATAGATCTGGAGGGATTAAGATGGTAGTGGACATAACTGGATGGCCTGCAATTTCTGCAGTGAATGTAATGATTTTAGGATTTCTTGTACACTTGAGAACCAGCAAGTGTTGGCATTATGATTTGTTTCAGTGTTCAGATAGTGCTGGAATGCTCAGATTGCGCAGGAAATCTCTACTTTTTCCTGAAAGCAGAACAGTTGATTGTGTACAGTGGCACCTCTTTGTCAAAAGGATGTAGTTATGTGAGGATTTAAGTAGTTATCTGAACACTGGATTTAATGAGTCCATTCATAATAAGTGTACATGGATATTCCATAAACAGCAAATGTTTGTCTCAGAGGAAGGGTGATTTTTCTGATGGAATACTTTATTATTAGCTCTTACAGCTTCCATTAAGGAAAAAGAGGTAATTGTCTCTGTAATGCATCTCTAAAACAGACTTTAAGCAAAGACAAAACGTACCTTAATAGAGTCCATAAATTTGTTTAACTAGAAATCAGAGTCAAATTGACAATGAAATACTGAATTTTTGCTTAATTTAATCATTTAGGTGTCAGCAAAATTGACAGGTGTTATCTTCAAATCTCTTTCATCCTCCTTGCCTGCTGAATTGTCACTATAAACTGATATTGAGAGAAAAAAAGACTGGGGGAAGGGAAGTATGCAGTATTTTAAAAAATTGGTTTGTTATCATGAGCATTATAGAACCTTATAAAGAGAGAATATCGCTTTCTACCTTCATTAGCAGCCTGACAAGATCTCCTGGTCCATGATAGATTTATTTGCATAATTCCATTTATATTTTTTGTGCTTACATAAACAAAAACACTTACAATTTTGTAAGTATCTAATTATCTAAAGAAATTAATTCTCCAGCAGTAATTGCCAACTGCACTATTGAAACAGATTTGAACTTAGGGTACCCATCTATGCTTGATAATCAGAATCATAAATGATGGTTTTTTCCAGCAGATACTGCTTCTCCTTAAACACCCCAGGAGGTTTCTCTTATTTTTATGATATCTTGAAAGAAACAGAATGGACAGAGCCCTACTGTTTTAGACACCTAAGTGTAGTGCTGCATTCATTAATATTGATGTAAGACTTTGAAACTTCAAAGCATTTTGTGAAATGGTAGGGCTGGATCAAAAAAGATTTTGTAGCAATTGGACTAGGAGAACTAAGTCCAAAATTGTGATTCCGATGGGATCTACACAGATGTTAGTAATTTTCATCTAAGTATTTTATGTTTAAGTTGCCCAGAAACTTAAAGCTGTCTTTCTGCCTGTGCCTACAAATGCTTCCATTTTGACAGCACTGAATATCTCAGACTTAGACCATATATAATCCAAAACTAAGGACTCCTGCTAGCTGCCTTAGAGATTTGATCAGGCGGGTGTATTATGGAAATATCTATAGCAAACCTAGGGGATTGGACTTCAGGCTTGTCCTGCTTTTTCTTAAATTGCAACTGGAAGAAAAGAAGGACCCCTTCTTTTTTAGCTTAATTTTATGGTTTGGTTCCAGTTTGGACATTCCCATGGTATGAGGAGCCTGGGTGCTTTGGGCCAAAAGGGTCTTATCCGATGTTGTTCAGTGCCTGAGAAATGATCACCAGGCTCTCTGCTCTTCAGGAATGTCTTCTCTCGCTCTTACTGTGCTTCCTTTAGAGTGATCCTGAAGGAGTTCAGAATTAACTGAGCCAAAAAGAAGTGCAAAAAGCAAGAAACTGGCTTAGTTCTGATGACACTTGGTATGGGTTTTTTTTGCAGGTTATAGGCTTTCTGTATAGTATTTCACTATTTTATACAATGTGTGATTAAGATTAGCTCCAAGATCCATGCATATCCTCAGAGTTTTCTGTTAGCCCACCAGTGGGCAGTTTGCTGCCTTGTGTTTTGCTCTTTGTGGATTTTGTTCCCCTGTGACTGTAGGATGAGTCGCTGATTCACTCAGATTTTTGAATTTCACTCCAAGAACCAAGCATCTAGAAGGCACAGAAAGGCTTGGTATTATGGCAGTTAGTCCTTTTGTAGAATTAGACCTCAAGCAGTAGACTTTGCAGGGCTCTAGTAAACAGCAGCAAGAGGCTAATAAAAGGAATATTGCATTCAAGACTTTTCAGCCAGTCCCTGGGAGAGCCAGGACTGGAGCTTAAAAGTTTAGAAATTTTTGGTCTCAAAACACTAAATCATATTGTCCTTCTCACATTAAGAAATAATATTGCACCAATACTCAACAAATGTTCGGCTTTACAGAATATCTGTAATTTAAATTAATAGCAGAATTAGAACCACTGCATGCCTTGCAGCATACTTGATTTTGAAAACTAAGAGGCAAAATCATTTTTATTGAAAGGCTTTGTTCTTTTTCAAGTGACTAGTTTAATTATTTAGCATTCATACCGAGAGAGAGCAAATATTGAGGGAAAAAAACACTGGTAGACTGCAAGAGTCTTAAGACAGGCATTTTTTGTTTTTTTCTGAAGGTTTGAACTTCTTTAGTACCAGTTAGAATCTATGTCATTTCTGACAGTATTTCTAGAATTTTACAGTAAAATTTTTTTTGGAATGAGTCAGTATGTGTTAATCTAATATCAGTTAATGTACATGAATAAGCAGAGAAAGAAAAGATTTCTAACAGCATTGTGCAGCGGATAGGATTTTAAAATAGCCCCTGCAAAAATTGCAGAGGCCACACTAAGATGTAGGGAACACTCTAAGGTGTTAAACAATGTCTATAAAGAATCTTTGTATTTCCGTCTTTTCTTTGCCAAAAAGAGTGATACATCATCACTATTGCTAATTCAGTATTGGATCAATGCTCCCACTTCTTTCAGTGGAATTTTCCAGCACTGAATAATTGAGAGTTTTATGTTGTAAGCCCTTTAGAGCAAAGACAGATTTCATTTTTTCTTATTATTTTATTCTTTCTCAAAACCCTACTTCCCGTTGCTCGAACTAGTGGAGGCCCATCATTGACAGAAATGACAGAAGGGCTACTGTGGAGTGGCAGAGGACATCTCCAGCACCATTTCAGCCCTGCTGCTCATAATAGGCCTATACACTTTAGTGCTCAGTTAACTGTAGGAATTTCCACAGAGGGAAGCTTATAAGGGGTGGAGAATTTTAGCAAGGCTTTTGGGTCTAGCCTAATAATCAAAGAAATGCTCAAAATGTACACCAGAGATCTGCAATGCAGAGAAAAGGGCAGACTTTTGTCTTATGTTTGCTATAGATTGAGGATTTGAGAATGGAAGTACGTTTTGCAATTGTGAAATTTAATAGAACATTTATTTAGATTGGGATGCTGCAGAAGAAATGTGTGTGCCTGTGAACTGACTGGAAGTCTGCAGTGAGGTATGGCTGCAGTCTGTGTGCGGTGTTTGAGCAGAGGAACTCAAGAAAGACAAGAAAGACGTCCCAGTAACTGAGGCAAGGTTTTACTGTCCAGCCCTGATATGTCAAAAAGCCCCAAAGGTATTTGCTTGAGTTTTGTTCCGCCTTTGTTGTGGTCAACTGTTGTGTTTGCCTAAACCGAGTGCAAGGACATTTTCATTTTGATTTGACACCATTAAATGTTGTTTGTTTGCAAACGACAGGAAATAAGGTTTATATGCCAAATGAGGCAGCCTTTCAGAATATTCCCAAACAAAGGAGCTGGTTTCCCTAGCAACAAGCAAGGATATGTAAAACCTCTCCAAATAGTTCTTCACCTCGTCCCCAGGTCCTGTTCTCTTTTGCAGTTTGCTCATTATGCAGCAGAGCAGATAGCATTCCTGCAGCATGAGCTAATTGTAATGCATGGTGGCTGGTAGCTGTCATTGTTATTGGACACAAAATAAAAAAATTGAATTTGCTGTCTGAGTGTCTGGTTTTAACAACAGCTTGATTATTTCTGTTATTACTAGTGATGCATAGTCCCTGCTGAGGTTTCACTTCCAGCGGGTATCACTGGCATTTATCATTATGAACGATAAGAATAAACACAGGTCGTCTCGCTGCAGACTCTGGTGAGGATTCCCTCATGCCTAATAAGGTGTAGATTAAGAATAGAAAGTGGTGATTCTTTACTCAGCCTTTGCTGCCAGTCTTAAGACCTAGCCATAAATTTGCATCATTTTACTTTAATTTACTCCAGAACTAACATAGCCTGAGCTAAATAGAGGTTGGTTAATACTATTCAGAACTTCTGTTTCTGCTTCTGTTTATGTGCAGATGGTAAGACATCACTAAATCCTCATCATGAATGTTTCTTTCAGGATGGAGAGACAAATAAATGCATTATTTAATATCTTGAACTGAAATTCATTTTACAAAATGATCTTTTTAACCTAGAGATTTAAATAGCATAGAAGTTTGAGTCCCAGAGACAACCAAACCTGACTAAAGGGAAGTTAGATAAACTGTTATCCCAGTTTATCTGTAGGGGCTGAGATTAGAAGTACTTTAGCACAGATTTTCTTTTCTGTATTTTTCTGCTTTTAATTTTAACTTTCTTTTAAGTTTTTGTTTGATTTTATTTTCAGAGCAGTGCCCAGGATGCCAGTGTCTTGGTAACAAATAGAGTCTTTTTGCTACTGGCACGTAATTGTTTAAGAACAAGGAAAGGAAAAGAGGCCAATCTATGCAATGATGATTATAGCTCCTAGGCACTGCTATAGGGCAACAGGTAGCTTTGAGAGCCCACTGTGCTAAGAACTAGGTATATATAAATGGAAAGCAATTTTCTTTTTCACCTCTGAGGCACAGCACAGAGCTTGCATCCAGGACTAAAGGAATCCTAAGGTAGCCACCTTGGTGGCCACTTTAGGGCTGTTGTCCATCTCTGAAAAGCTCTGGAAACAGTTTAGATAAGTCGGAGAAAGAAAAGAAATGCTTTTACTCTGGTAGCTGTTCGCTCATTCACTACCCAAAATGCTGCTTCAGACTCTGCAGGACAGTGCACACCTTGTAGACCTAGAATAATTTGCAATTGTTTTCTACAGTCTTCTACTTCCCAGAAAATCCTCCTGCAGTTAAGGCTGGGGCTTGTTTCCCTTTTCCCATTCCTACCTTTCAGCCTGTCACATCTCCTCTAAAATGTTGGCCACCCAAAGCTCCTGCTGAGTGCTGAAAATGATTAGTAGCTTTTGGGATCATATATGCAGCATCCTTATATGTGCTCTCCTAAATATTAGTTTGGAATAATTAGTATTTTAGAATGTGTTTGAATTTCTCATCACCTTGATTTTTGTTTTTCATTACATTTGCTTATACAATGAAAACCCATAACCATAATGAGAAGTGGACTTCCACTGCAAATAATGGAAGTCTTCTGGCTGTTGCTCATCATTTCCCTATGGGCTTGCCATAATTATGAAGTGCAAAAAGAAGGCTGAGCTTTTACAGCAACATGGCGGGATTGAGTCTCAGTGGCACACACAGATGAACATTTCTTATATCTGATAAGTCTAAGTGGAGAAAGTGCAGAGTATTCTGTTATCTGTGTTTGGTTCCATCCAGTTTTAAATGACTCAGGCAATGCAAATTACCTTAAAATAAAACATCTCTCTGAAACATCTTAACTCAGAGAAAGGTGTTACTTAAGGAAAGCAGCCATTTCTGAGCAAGCAAATATTTAGGAGCTAAATATATATGTATGTATGTATGTATCTTTGGTCCTGTCCAGTTCTAAATGTCTCAGGCAACACAAATTACCTTAAATTAAAGCATCTCTCTGAAACATCTTCACCCTGAGGCATTACTTAAAAACCACCGTCATTTCTGAGCAAGCAAATATTTAGGCTATATATATGTATCTTTGCTCTTTTTGTCAGCCTGTGTTATCAAAACAATTTATTATATCCTTCATCACTGTCCTCAGGGCTTCCAAGTAGCATGCTGATAAAACAGAATGTCTTCAACAGCATCTGCTCAACATTATTGAATTTCCATTTTGGTCATTTTTGAGAGTTCCCTTTCATCAAGTATTGAGTCTGTAGGAGTGCAAAAGGTTGGATTTTTACAGGGCCTGCAAAGGAACCTCCACAAATCAGTTTTTTTTTAGGTTGCCGAGTATCACTTCATAGAATAAGCAAAAGAGGAGAAATATGTTAAATTTTAAGAAGCAATGTGCTACTTCAAAATGATTGCTGTGTTAATAGTTTGAATCAGATGGCCATTTTAATTCTGTCTCCATTGGAGAAATACAAAGCAATTAATCTTTTGTCTCCTGTGTAGCACATTGTGAAAAATAAGGGCTTAAACAGGATCTCAGTGAGGCTGTTCCTTCACTTAACTTTGAGCCGGGCAATAAATAATTATAAATGTAGCTACGTTGTGAAGCAAAAGTAATTTGGTGAAATGGAATTATATCATATAATACAGGAATTGGAAGTCTGAATTAGGTTTGTTTGATGTTCTTTGTTCCAGAAAAGTACAGATTTGCCTGTGATTTGTGCAGAAAGAGTGGAGCTGGATTTTGCAAAGCACCTTTTATACCCAAGCTATCACCAAATGATGAACTACATATTTATATTGCACTGCTGGCATAGGAAAATGCCATTGTGCTCTCTCAGCTATAACTCACGTAGAGCGTCTGATTGAAACCTGTTTTATGGATGGAGAAAGTGGTGTCCGCAGTGCATGGATGTCTAACACCTTTCAAAGAATATCCTGCTCTTCACACAGAGCACCATATCATCGGTGCTGTCTTCCAGAAAGTTTACAGTGATATCACATTATACAGAGTTTCTGCTGTCTTGTGGTGAGCTGGTGAGAGAGATGCTGGGGAAGCTGAAGATTTGTAGTTACAAGTCAGAGCTTCGTTACCTTGCAGCCTCTCTCTCCTCCTACGAGTTTCAGGGGAACCCGCTCCCCTCAGTGCAACACTACTGTTCCTTACTGCTCCCATGTATGCCTTTATATATCCCAAAGCAGCATTACTGACCTCGCTTCAGCTTTGGGCTTTTTCTCCAACTCAGTGGAATCTGGTCAATGAAAGGACCACTAAAGCACATATAATACAGGTTATCAGTTACTGTCATGGGGCTGTGTAAAGGATGCTTCAGAATAAGCAAGATAATTAGAGGCAAAGGATATGGAAAATTTAAGAAGAAGTGAAAGGGAAGCATTATTTCACTCCACAAAGCACACCTCACCGTACTAGCCCACTGGAGCAATAGCCAGGAGCTGTTCAAGCACCTGGCTAACTCCATAAAAATGGGAAGCCACCAGACGCTTCCCATCAGTGTCATCTACAGACTGTACCGTTTCTGCTCAGTAGCCATGAAACCAACACTTGTGTGTTGTCCTTGCTCAGAAAAGGTCACTACAAAGTGTTTTGCCTGGGTAAAATAGCCCTGTGCTTTCTCAACTTAAAAAGATCCGCAAGCTTTAGTATTCATTTCTGACTTTCAGTGATGCTAAGGTAGTGTTGATAGACATCCTAGAAGATAGGATTTGCTCAGCATTGCACTTCTCAGTAAATACTCATCTCTGTTGACCCAGCAGCTCTGCACCAGGAACCAGATAAGCTCAAGGCACAAGCAGGGCAGCAGGCGTGAATGCCCTTGGGGAGTGTTGTGCTGCTGGCAGGTACCAAGTGTATCCACATCTTGCTGCTTCCAGCATCTTGCTAGTGGATGCCAAATGTAATTTTTGACCTGTGGTGACTGCTTCCTAAATAATACAGAAGGAAATAAGAGGAGCTTCCACTGAATGTAAAATAAGATAAGAACAGCCATAATGGGTGGAAAAGGTCCAATAGCCTTTCTTCAACAGTGACAGAGGAGCAGATGCCTAGGCAAAGTGTAAGAACAATCAAGCATATGGTCACATTTTTTCTCAGAAATCTTTGCAGCTGTGAGCAGTTTGCAGCTGAGGTACTTCTTGCCTTCATATTTAATAGCCCACAGTGGATTTTTCTTCTATGAATTTGTCCAGTTGCTTTTTGAGCCTGTGTAAAGTTTTTACCATCCACAGTACTTTATGGGAAGATATTTCACAGCTTAGCTACATACTGTACAAATAATTACTTCCTTTGGGGTTGTTTGCTTGGACCTACCCTCTGGTAGCAGCATTTTCTGTCCCTTAATTCTTCTGTTGGGAAAAGGACAAGTCAACAGCCATTTTCTAGACAGTACTTCCCTACCAGTCATGGTCTTAAGGACCTCGTATCACGTCTCCTCTCCTTCAGCTGTGATATTAGCATTTTGTGTTCATACATGGGCCTGAATGCATGTGAGGTATTTCAGGGTATGTATTGGCATTGTTTAAAGAAGAGAATACACAATGGCACTAAGCTTAGGGTTAGTTACATCTACTTAGAGCCCAAATCAAAACCCATGATTCTCGGCTTGCAGACCTGTGAGAGTAGTGAGATCAACTGCCTTCAGTCTTAGTACAGTACAGGTATCTGTGTGGTGTGTGTTTCTTCCTGACTCCACAAATTACTTGATAGTGTCTCCTGAGGTTACACAAACTGTGCAGCTAAGTTTTGAGGGAGTTTGTTGTGTCAGGGTCACGTTAAGGAAGACGACATTCCTAAGTAAAATAATGCACATATTATTTTGCTTTTCTTTGAATCACTTGTATCTCTCTCCCAGAAATATGACCTTGCAATACAAAGAACAACAGATTTCTTCCTAAAAAACACTGAATAGCAAAAGCAGTGTAAACAGGGCATAGTTTAAAGCCCTCATCCAGCAATGAGTCTTCATGCTGGTCCCAGTGATTTCAGTGGGATTGTGTATGTCTGCAGTGAATCGCTTTTAAGTCCTGTTTGTATTTCCATGGTGGAAATGTCACTGTGATAAAGACTCAGCTGCTTTTTTCCATTTTGTCCAGGTGCTGATAGTGAGCAGTGGAACATTTACAAATTAAACAGAAGAGATTTCTTAGTTTTATAAAATGTAAAAAATAAATGTAATGCATAATTATACACACACTCCCAGTTTCCTCTCTGCCATTTTGAGAAGAACCAAATGGCTACCAAGGGTGACATGGTATGCTTCAATTTGACAGAAGGTAATAAAAGGAAGTGTAGCTTGTACATATGCATTCCTTTTTTTTTTAATGTGTTTTTTTCTCACTGTATAAGGAAGAAATTGGAAGTGCTGAGCTGTTGACTTGTAAGAGTTGTAGTCAGGTTTGCAGTTGGTGGTAGGACTCTGTCTTTCTAATCCTCATATTCTCTGAGCAGTTTGAACCCTGGAGGACAGCACAATTAGTTGGATGATTTCTGTCTGCTCATTCTACTCAATCCTGATAAATATGTAACATGAGTTTACAGTGGTATTTGAAATGCATTAGACAGCTCATTTGCGCTATAATATGGCCCATTGTGTAAATATAGAGTGATATGATTTATTGGAGAAACAGGTGTGGGCCTGTGAAAGTATGATTTGCCTTAGAGAGTTGTTTGTAATTGACTGGCAAAATGGCTTATGCTGCTGTTTCCAAGCAGGCCGTAATTAATCAGCAAGAATTCTCTTCCTGAATTTCCTTCTGTAAATGAACAGACTCAGCATATCCATCAAATGAAAACTGAGAAAATCAGAGGGAGGAGGACTGAGTCTCCAGTGAGCAAAGGAGTTGTATTTCTATGATGCAGCCCCAGCAGGGTGCTTTGCCAAGTGTGACATTGGCTCTGAAAGGAAATCCTGAATTTTGCGTTTCTTGCAAGATTGTTAATGTTGCAATAGACTAGTGGCAGCTACTGAGTATCAAAAAGAAGGCAGAGCTGGGGGAGAAGAGCAATGGCACAAAAATAGGGCTGGTAGACCAAAACAGTTCTCTGATGCCACTTTAAGTGCTCTCACATATTCTCTGTCACCTTCTTTTCAGTATGTTGTGGTGTGCAGGTACATTGGTAGTTACTATAATAGCTCTAATCACACTGAATTCACTAAGCCCCAAAGTGACTGTCATCTCATGTCAGATATCCATTTTACAGCAACGTTAACTTGTCTGCTACAGTGTTTTCAAAATTATCAGGTCTGGAGATGAAACAAGTGATAACTCACTTTTTTGTAATATACCACAGTAATTTGAAAATCTCTGAGTGTTGGTTATCAGGAACATGATCTAGCTTGATTTTTGTATGTCTTGTGTTGATGAGAGACCTGCCACAGTGAGAGCTAAGACTCCACTGTACACATGGTGGTGGATAGTGGATCTGCTGCATAGGTGGCTGATTTCAGACTTGGCTTTAATAGGTTGAGGAGTATCTCATCTAGCTTCATGTTTAGCAATTTGGGATTGAGAAGCTTTTTTAACATCTGGAAGTCAGAGCACTCCTAGCTGTCCATTATTTAGTACTAGGTCCATACAGTTTACCTGTTTTGGAAAAAGATTTTGGCAGGGAAGGCAGGACTTCCTGGATGTGGAAAAGAGAGGAGTGCTTGGGAGCCCGTTACAGGAATCATCCATTGGAAAACCATCTCCTTAATTTGCAAGAGTTGACTTCTCTTCAAATTCTTAACTAACTTGCTGGGGTGAAGTCCAGCTGTTAGGTGATCTTGTGTATAATTTGATAGTTGCATGGTGTTGTAAATGAACAAAAGCTGTAATTTTCCAATTTATTGTTCAGTTCCTTAAGTCAAGGTCATGTGTCATGGCTTTGCTGTGTTTTTGTAATTAGGGGTAATTTTATATTCATTTTCCAAGAATGCCCATGAGTTGCATAAGAAGCTGCCTTGATCTTACTGCATAGTGAAGGTACTAAAAGTGTTTTTTCCAGATACAGTGTATCAGCTGAATTTTTACCTTTGCTTAAAAAGTGGCTGTCTAAGCATTATCTATTGTTTGCTAGTGACTAAAGAAAGACAGAACTGGGAAGATACTGAATCTATCCCTTTCAAATGTTGTTTCTCTAAATATTCGCATTTTATAAAACTCCCTATGGCTGTTGTAGTAAAAACACAGCCCATGGGCCACTGGCATCCTGCGAGCAGAATGTTGTTGCCTCTTGTTGCCTGAATGTTCAAGACTTCCAACTTCCAGGAGCTCAACCTTGTTTAAAAAGTTTTTCAATTTTAGTTTTTTTCTTGAAAACAATTTTGTGGCAGTAAGAACAGTCACTGTGTGATAGGAAGACAGATTAATAGGCAAGGCTTATTGAATCAGTTCTTCCAGTTTGGCTACTTTCCCTTGAAAACAGCTGTCTCCTTTGACTTGTCCTTTTTTCCCTTGCAGCTGTGGACAAGCGAAATACATGCTTATAAACATTTCTGTTCAGGTAATCATGTTAGGGATGTGTTTGAGCCCTGTCTTGCTCAGTGAGATTTGCTTACTTGTTTAAAATGCTTTCCTGGATAAGGGATTTTTCCTTGTGTGGGGCAAAAGCATGAACAAATCTGAGCAGTACTACTTTATGAGAGACAACAGATTCCACTCTGATCCCAACTGATCAGCATACTCTGGGATGTCCACAAGACCAGATAAGTTGATGTGAAGCTTTTTCATCTGTTTATTTTTCAGTATGCTTTGTGCCAACCTATTTCTTTCCAAAGATCCTTTAAAAGACAAACATAGATGTGTGATGTGTGATTTGTCAGTATGAGGAAAATGGGTATAAGCAGGTATATTCTTCTCCCTATGATTAAACAAGAAGAAAAGAAAACTTGCAGCTTCAAGTACTAAATCTCCTCAGGGTAGAAGGTTAATGTTTGACAAGATAGTCCTCAGGGAAGACTGCTCTGTTAAGTGGCCCAGCAAAAGCAGGTGCAGATTTCATCAAGTCTTGATTTTTCAAAATTCACATTTTGTCCTCACATTGTGCTCTCTCTCAGGATTTTTCAGAAAGCTCACAAAGGATCCATGTGGACAAAATTGCTAGCAGTGTATACTGATTTATCTGTGCACTTGAATGTATAGCATGGTGTAAGGTCTGAGGCAAAGTCTGTAAAAGCTGTCATGCTCAGTACCTTCTTAAAGTCCTCCTGTAGTTCACAACACAGAGAAATACAAAGACTAGAAATTGTGCTAGAGGGTGCTTTAGCAATTTGTAGGGCAAATTCTGTTGTAGTGTATATGACTATTATGTAATTAAATACTGCATCTCATTCATATATGCCTAAGTCGCTAGAATTGAGGCGGTAGGGGCTACTTTTGCATTGCCATTTCCTGGTTTCTGAATATTAAACCATGCCACCCTGGTGCTCTCTGAGGCCATATGGACACAAATGTATTAACCTGTGTTCCAGTTTTAAAAAGCTGGAAGTGTGACCCCTCAAGGCGATGTAGCTGTAGCCAAGCAATGACAAATTTCTCAAACTTTTCAGCACTTGACTTTCATTTCAGGGCCTGCTTGTCTCTGTACAGCTGTCTCTGTGTAATTTGCTCCAGATTTATTCCTCAAGCTTTTTTGTACAATTTATGCATCCATAGCTTTAGGAATAACTCCAGCTCCGTACTCTGTGAGCATGAAAGGTCTTTTGATAGTGAAACTGCTGTGATCATACTGTGGAAGAGTGGGACTGGACTGCAAGGAGCCTTGGAGAGTGTTTGGACCTGCTACTCAGTTCAGACCCTTCCCTTCAGATGGCGTGAGTTGGAATTTGGGACAGGCGCATCTGTACAGACCCTCCTGCACCATTGTATTTCTTTTTGGTGCACAGAGTTTGGGGAAAAAGGGTTGTGTATATCCAAAGGATATGTAGGATTTCCATCTAGGCCACTTCAGCCTTTGGTCTGAAAAGCAGATTATCTGCTGAGTTAGAAATGTGTTTCTATTTTGACAATACATGAAAATACAGTCTCAACAAAGTTCAGTTATCCTTTCTTGAGCAGTGATATTGATCCCAAGAAGATGGAAAAGCTTTTGTCTTCTTGTTATAAAAGATTGTTATATTGACATAAGAGAAACTGAAAAATTGAGCGTAATATAGAGGGGAATTTTGCTTTCATTTGAAGGGCAATGTGTATAAGAGACACATTACAAATTGCTAGGTTGTAAAAGCAAGTGGTTTAATAATCTAGGTTTTTATATGGTACTATATTTACCTTTTATGGTTAGCGTTCCTGAACCACTATTTTAGGCCTGGTAATCCTACTACTGTTTTCCTCATAAACACTGAAGGAACCTGAAATGTATGGAGAAGTTCAACTTTCTTATTAACAAAATACAAAAAAAAAAATTAAAAAAAGACGTTTTGATTGCTGTTGGTGTTGCCACAGTTGCTAGAGCTCTTGTGTGAAACCAGGGCTAGGTGTGATACAGCAGCTTGTAAAAAGAGAATAAAACAGTTAATGCCTCAGTGAGTTTCTGAGCCATATAGAGAAAAAGGGGGAAACAGAGACAGAGTGAGGGGCAGGAGCATAGGATCCCTCCTGTCCTTTCCTTTAGGTTGTGCTCTCCATTTATCCTTTTCCTTGCAAAGACCGTCACAAAAGCATAAACCCAATCTGCAAGATGGTTGGTTGCAAGATGTTGGGTTTTGTTCTGTAATAATAACAAGATCTCAGTGGCCCCAGAAACCATCCACGTTTTCCTTGTTTGGAAGCAAAATTGGCTTCTTCTTCAGCAGCTGAGTGTGCTAGCGTGGCCTGGGAGGCTGTGGCAGGCCCCATGCCAGGGCTGGCCATGGATGGGTTGGGCTATCACAGGGGCAAAGGTTTCCCAGTGAATGGGGCTTTTCAGACCAAGTGACATTTGTGCACACACACAGAAGTTAGCCTTCCAGAGGACACATCCTAAAAGAAAAATCCAAGACTGCAACACTGGACAAGGGTGTTTAGGAAGGAAGGAGGTTTGGATTCTTTTTAGAAGTGAAATCTTCCAAGGAGCAAGGAACAGAGCGAATGTTTTCTGCATAAAGGTTGTGGCAGGAATAGAAATAAACAGTTTCTGGCCAGGTTTAGTGTCCAAATTACTGGAAAAGCATGAGGTTTATTTCATCACTTTAGGACTGGAAGCACACACAGATGATGAGGTAGAGAAGGATTCTTCAGAGGTAAATCTTCCTCAGAGGTAGATCTTAGCAGAGTATTTCTGGTCTTTTGGTAAGGCAAAATTTGAGGGATGTTGTGAAAAGGTTCCTTTATTTAAGTAGCAAATATAGTAAATCTGAAGAGTATAGAAAAGAAAAAGGGCAAGAGGAACTTCCTTGTTAGAGCTTTGATAGTCAAGCTGTTGTTACTGAAGAAACAAAAATGCTCCCATTCTTCTCTCTTGCTTGAAGAATTCTATTTCTGCCTTCTACTTCTATAAACTGTTGTAAAAATCTTAATTATAGTGTAGTAAACTAATTCTTTTTACACTGCATTGAACTTAAAATAATGTTGAATCCATATTTCCATTAGCTAGTAATGAAAAAACTATTAAGAATAACATTTAACATATAATCAATTCAATTCCCGCAAATGTTTCTAAAGAATAATTGTGCTGCAGAACAGTAAATAAATGGAGGGAATAGCCTGAACAGTGATGTAATACCTGTACTACTAAGAATTTCAATTCAAGGAAAAGATGTTCTTTCCTCTAATCATTAGATTAGAGCTACAAAAATAGATAAGGGCCCTGGTTCAATAAGGTGCTAAGTTCTTCTTTCCCATAGGCTATAGGAAAATCAGAAGTGTGACTATTAAGTTTTGCAGATTTTCCATCATCTCCAAGTTCCCATCTTTAGGGAAAGTGTTTATGCAACAGATTCTTTTAATATCAATGTATAGAGATATTTCAGTAACAGTGTAATGCAGGCATTTTTCTTATGGAGACTACATACAGAAACTCCACTCTCTAAAGCATTTGTTGGCATGAAATCAAGAAATGGCCAACTTTCTCTAAGAAGTTGCATTAACACATTCTATAAATATGTAATATGTCTGAGGTCCTCAGGTTATACAGTAATGGGTATCATAAAAATAGATAGGTATCGATTATTATTTCTCAAGGGAGTATTTTGGATTAAATAGAAGTTAAAAATGCCCACCAGAAACAAACTCTTTGTTAAATGTGCTTTATCTTGTGGAGAAGGGCAGATTACAGTATAATTGCGGATAAACTTCCTTCGATCCACAGCAAGATGAAACTGCTATGACCAAGTCATCAATTTTTCCTGTTGCTCTTAACTTAGGACATGTAAAGTCCCAGAAATCTGCTTTCTAGTGTGTCAAAATGGAAACGCCAAAACAGCTAGAGACACGTGTGATCTACTGAACTTTCTGTGGTAATATAAGGTAAAGAATCTGCCTGCATGGTTCTCCATGGCAGGGTCTAGAGACAAGTTCTGTTCAAAATACACTCTTTGAAGTCCACGCTGGCTATGGAGTCAACACCAATCTACGCTAGTAAGCAAGAGGGTGAAATTTAGCCCAAAGTGTCATAAAATAAATTAATTTTTCAGTATTTTTACAGTAGTAAAACCTTGATGTGGGAAGACACTTAGGCATCATTCTTTTTCTATGCTGTTTTGATTTCCTGAGCCATGTGAAGAGCCTTTTACTACAGATTTGAGCTAGTGTAACCAGTGAACAAGTATAACAAGTAACTTGCTTCTTTCACAGAAATAATGATACGAGGCTAGAGTTGATGGCTTGTTTCAGTTCCTGTAACCCGGAAATGAGGCATTTTTCCTGCTTTGGCATAAACGGTGGCATCTAAACTGTGACCCTCCATGCCAAATTTTGTTCCAGAGAAATTTGTAAACACTTTATATGTCAGCTTTAACTGCAGAGTCCCAGCCATTCTCACCATCATAATGTTATCTTCCAAAAAAAAATTAGCTTTGATCTGTTTTTCTAGGTGCTCAGATGCCATTGCATGTGAGGTATTATCATGAAAACCACATAATCACGGTAATTCAGGGCCTTTGGGCATCTGATGTTGCCAATTGCCTTCACTTCTTGCTGGTATGCAATTTATCACTGGTGTGGCCTACCCTGCTAAAATGTGCCCTTTGTGGGCAGAGGCGAAGCTAATATACTTTCAAAGTGTGTTTGAATTGCTTCAATAAATCACAGCTGTCATTGTGAGCAGTTTTATCACTTGCCAGAACAATATGTTATCATCATGCTTTACAGTCTTGATACTATTCTGGAGTTTTATTTGTGCAAATTGTAATGCATCATAACTTATTTTATCAAATGAATTTGGGCAGCCCTGATTTTTTTTTTTTAATGGAAACTTTGCCTTGCCCTGTAAAGGAAAGAGCACTTTTATGGGATGTGTTTTATAGTTGTAATTATTATTTTTTATTATTAATTAGGTTTAAGAACACTTGCAGTTGAGCAAGACATGCAAGGAGATGCAGGGGGCTTCCCACATCACAGAGTTTATTTGCTATCTGTGCAGAATATCCACTAAACTAATCAACTGTCTGGATTTAAAATAAGAACAAAAGAAATGCAGAGGTGGAAGGCAGTTGCAGACAAGCCTTCCTACCTGAGACCTGCAGAACAGCATAAACAGGGAAGTCACGAATAGTTGATTGTGGCTGAATTCTTTAATGTGGGAGTCTTTCCCACTGGATCATAGAAAACATCTGGGAGCGTGAGTGGCAGAATGACTGTCAGAGCTGTGATGTGGTGCCCTGGCTTAGGCAAAGGTGGGCAGAGGGGAGTCCTTGTCTCAGCAACTGGACGCACTCTCTGGGCAAAGATCAAATGTACTTGTGACGTCTGTCTGCTCTCATCTTGCCACAAATGTGTTAGATGGGACTGCTTCAATTCAAGAGCTCAGCCTCCCATCCAGGGAAGTTCCTGGTAATATCACTGTAAACTTTGGTTAGACTCAAGCTTATCTTGTACTGTAATTTTTCTTCTCCTGCCAGTGTAGTAGATCTGTTTATTAGCATGAGCTGCATCCAATTCAGAACCTCACTGTTACTTGGGAGCTTCCTGCAGCAGAAGTTTCATCCCAGTTCCTCTTACTCAGGAATGTTCTGGCATTGTATGTGCTGTCTTCAGGATAGCCAGTAAAATGACTCCTTTTTATGGCCATGTCTAAAATATCAGTGAATATTTATGAACTAATTTGCCATGGCTTCTCCTGTGACAAAAAAAGTACTTTTCTTTTAATTGATGCAATAGCTCATTCCAGAATATGAAAACAAACTCCATAAAGAAGTCAGTTTTTGTAATTAGAAAATTATTTATTTGCTGCAGATATATTTGCTAAAATGTGAGGATTTTATTCCTCTGGTTTTTAGTTTGAAAAAGTTATGCTAATTGTTTAAAAATGAAAAATGGCTCCACTGTAAGGAAAATTTATAGCTATAGATTGAGTTCCTTGTCATGAGGCGTAGCCTAAAGGTATGACTTACATTTGTCCTATTCAATTCCACAAGTTAGTGTTCCTTCTCAAGGTTTTCACTCAGAAGAGGCACCAGTTGCTAAAGAATATTGTGCAGATGTCTGTTTACATATCCTGTGATTATCTCTTTTCAAAAATTTTAGCTACACAGACATTTTCAGCAGATTGGCTAGGCATATCAGCTACCACTTCAGAAATGCATGTTGTAAATTTTTACAGGGAGAAACTTTTCTGGCAGCTGCTTTGTGGTTTGACTTTGAGCAGCCCCAGTAGAAGTACATAAAGTCTGTTACCCAGTCTAGACCACATAAGCAGGAAATAGATATTTTAGGTAGACTTTGGCGGCAGTGCAGAGCTGCATTAACTTCAGTGATCACATGTATGGGAATGCAGGTGTACCCCTGTCCACATGCAGACAACATTTTGTAGGATCAGACCCCAGAGCAGCGAAGGATGGAGGATACTTTGGATTCTCTGAAAACACCACAAACCTATCCGCTGTTCCCACAGGAGGCTTCTCTCCCATGTCAGCTGAACCTGGCAATCTGGCAGTTACCTCTTGGTGAGCATTGCAAGGCCTTTGTACAGCCTTCCAGGTTCATTTCAAAATGCACATTACTATTGGTTTACTGGCCCTGATAGTTTGCAAAAATTGGTATTCTAAGACTTGTGCTCCAACAAATGAATCTTATTATACCGTCTTCCTCTCCTTCCTGCCAGTATTGGCAGATTTCAGGCTCTGCGAATTCAGACCTATCCCAGCAGGTGCTGACAGAGAAAAACACCTCTTTTGGATTAAAGTAGGGTTCTTTGTCCAACTGAAAATTTTGCAAAGTGCTGTGTTCAACTCTTAGCGAATTCATATATCCCTTTATCTTGGAGATTATTTATTTTTCCATTGGCTTTATCAAGCATATATATATGTATAATTTTATAAGTAACACTTTTCAGGTGCTGGATTTCAAAAAGTCTCTTGAAGTCTCCCATCCAAACCTTATTATACAGATGAGGAAACTAATCACAAAAAGGAGAAGTAATGCACTCAGGATGTGCCATGTCCCAGGCAAGCAAAAAGCTGTCGGTGTTTATGATGAAGGCAAGGAAAAAGTAATGCTACTGTCTCAGAAATCTACCTTGACCACACACCCATGACCACACATGACTTTGAGTGTTCATGCTGTTTAAGACTCCATATGTTTATGGTCTTTATTGTGCACTTTCCATAGCTCTGAATGCTTAACATTGATCATGTTTTCAGACCTTGCAAATGCCTGTTGCCATGTAGATTGTAGACGCTACTTCACTAGGGTTGCGAATCTTTGAAAGTATGCCACGTGGCAGCAAATGCTCCATGGCAGCTCTGCCCCGATGATTTCTGAGAGCAGGCATCCCCCTGGCTAGGCCTACAGCAGACATAGCAAATCTCTTACAAATATGCTGGAGATTTTTCTACATTTAAATTGTGTTACGCTTCCTATTTTTGCTAATAAAAGTCAATTCTTCTTCATTTACAGTTGCACAATTCCAGATGCCCTGGGAGGAAATACAGGGGGGTCAGACATAATGCTATGGGTTTCCCAAAGCAAGTCTGCATAAAACACTTTTTCTTGGCAGATCAGCCTTCTCAAGCTGTCGCAATGGATAGGTTAACCCGAATATCCTTCTGCAACAATAACAACAAACCAGCTATAGCAGGAGTTTTCCAACTGACTAAGGTGCTCTGCAGTGAAAGCTGAGGGCTAGCAAGGGCAAAGAGAGCTTTTCCAGGGTCCTGACTGCAGCCGTGTCCTGGCTGAACATTTTGACATCTGTTGCCCACGGGCCTGACTCCAGACTTGCTCAAGTCCAGAAAGACTCCTATTGGCATGAGCAAGTCCTACTGCAGGGAGGGGAGGAGTGGCGTCTGCCCCATGTCCAGCCCGTGGGCTGGCTCAGCAGAGAGCTGCAATGAATGTAGAAACCAAGTGATCTCTTCTACGGCCACCTCCATCCTCCCTTTCCTCTCTCTCCCCTTCTCTTTTGGCCAAAATTTGTTGGTGCAGCTGTGCAGAAAAGTTTGCTGCTGAGTGTCATATCTATTCATTTCTTTGGTGACTACATGCAGGACTTGTGTCTCCAGGTGGTAATCCTCTCCTTTGCAAAAGGGCCACTAAACCCACTTTAGAAAGGACAAAGGTAAAAGATCACATCCACCATGAAATCGCCCCGCCTTTTTTTTCATTTTTATTGTGCTATTCATATTATTCTGCCCACCCAATGTAGGAGTTGAAAATACATGCACCTGTGATATAGTGCTGGGCATGTTCTGCAGATACAGTATTCCTTTGTTAAAGCCTGGTGATACATTCTTAGATAACTTGGGTTTAGCTTCCTGATTTTTCAAAGGAGTTTAAAGAACTGTATGAACAAGTGATTTTGCAGATTCCTTGGCTAATTAAAAAAAAATGCCTGCTCCAAAATTAGAATTTTTCCCCACAAAATGATAAAGCAACAGATTAAACAAAAACTTTAAATTGCCTAGTGACAATTTTAATTATTTCATTTGATTTTAAATATATTTTTTAATTTAAATCAAACAAAAGCTTTTGAAGTTTTAGAAACTGGTAGCTTTATATTAGGAAAGTTTTTATGTTTTCAGACATTCTTGGCTTTTGTTCGCTTATTTTCTCCTCCTTCTTGAGAGGAAAAATCTGGCCCCAGCTGAAGCTCATTAGTGTACTGCATTGGTGCCATTACATCTGTAGTTTTTGCTCTTCACCTCCTTCCGAGGAAAAGGTTTAGCTGAGAGATACAGCCTAGCTTTAGTGCAGTGGTCTGATGTATTACTGTTGTACATATGATGGAATCAGGATTGGTATTTACATTCCTGCAGTGATATCAAATGGACTGAATGCATAGAACAGAGATTAATATAAAGTTCATGTAGTACACATAAAGTACATGTAAATCTGTCTTTTGTACTTCAAGGGGTAAAGAGGGCACCAGGAAAGGAGGGATTTTTATATTACTTTATATTTATATTGCTTTAGCTGCTGAAAAGGCCTAACCCCATTTCCTCATCAGCCCTTAAACGAGCAGGACGATAGAAGCGGGCTCAAGGGTTTAGTTGCAAGGTGGGCATGTTCTGGAGCGCTCTGCGGCTTTGCCACACAAATGAAGTAAGTTAGACTCCTCCCTGGTTGCAATTTATTTTATTATTTGCAAGGATCTCTTGGTACATGGCCAGTGCTTATTCTACTGGCTTGTGTGTGTGTGTACATGCTCAGTTCCTTTTCCCTGCCATGCCCCACTCTCCAGATTGTGGTTTAAACAGTGACTGCACAAAAGGCAATTTGAGAAACAATTTGCATTCACACATTTTGGAGCTGAATTTTACTGCAATGGGGCCTTGTTTTCCTTAGGTTAATTAATACCTCCTGGTCAAGTTTCTCAGCAGCTTTTAAAGGATGTTATGGATACAATATGAAGCAATGTGTCAGAATCTCGCCCACTGGAGACTTCACCCTTCAAGGTGCTGAGTTCTCTGGCCTCAGTCCAGAAATGTTCTCAAGCCTATAAATCATTGCTCTGAAATCAAGAAACCAGCTCATGTGCTTAAAGTTAGGCAAACGCTTAAGGGCTCTGCTATCCCAGGGCCAGAGTAATCATCACATTGCAGGTGAGTGCTCTAGTATGGTACAAAGCCAGTTAAAGTTGATTGCTAACTTCAGTAGTCTTTAGATTATGTTCTGCATGGGTACTCAAAAAAGATGAGGTATTGCAGTCACGCCCATATGGGCAGACATATGCTGCCTCAGAGTCCTGTTGGCTTCAGTATCATCCATGTGTCTGTTTGCAGCTAGCTGGGGGATGTAGCTCATAACTTGCTGTGCCCTTATGTTATAGGTAAATAAATAAATACAAGTCCTTGTGCTCAGTGATTTGATATGTTAACCTATACATGTACACAGAAGGACTGGGGAGAAAGCAAACCATCAGGCAATGGCAGTGCTTTTGCTGCAGATGGTATTTACAGTTGATGTCACATTTATGAAACTTCTGCTTGAGGCTGAGTCGCAAAACAAAGCCCAGTTTGCAAGGGTGGAAAGTGCAGACCATTAGTGAGAATTTATGCCGTTAGCAGTAATTTACACAGTTGTGCCCTCAATAAAATGCACCACAGTGCAGTGACCCCTGCATCACTAGCATACTGCAGACTTCCTCCGATTCATAGGATATGAGCAGGAGATTGTAAATGAAACTGCTTGGGAGCATGAAGAGTGAGAGAAGCAGTGGGAGCATATGGACGGTCACCGACAGGATTTTGTTGGTTAGCGCAGCCTGTTTGAGTAATCACTGCTCAGGATGTGGCTATAAGCTCAAGCGCTCTCAAAGGCAGTGAACAGACTTTTGGTCCTTTTTCCAGTAGAGCTCTGTGCAGATCTGCCTGAAGCTTGCTGTTTTTCTCTGGGCAAGTTACTTCTAGGCACTCATTTTTCAGTCTCCAGCCATCTTATCTATTTAAAAATGCACAATATTCAGTGCAGAGACTGGTGCTATTCCTAGAAGTTTGTACAGTAGCTGGCATGTTAGAGGATCATTCTTAGCTTGTGCTTGTAGGTATTTCAGCAGTACCGAGAGGAATTCGTAGTTTAACACATGGCAGATCACCAGTTTGTTTGCTCATACCTGCTGTTATTTTATTTGGGAACAATCCAGAAGAGTGAACTGGAATAATGCAAAGATGAACCTGCTGAAATTCAGCGAAGCTGCGAGCCCACAGATTGTGCGGATATATTAGCCTTTCTTAAATCTGATCCTGCTAATTTTGTATTTGTTCTTTTTTGGGATCACATCTAGTTTTGCTTAGATAGCTAACTGTCCCATTGTGCACAGTCCTTAAGGACTTGATAAATAAAATAATGGATAGACAGTTGCAGATAATTGTTATCCCATGACCAGGAACAAGAGTGTACAAGCACACACGCGCATATATAGTGAGTATTACACAGGGTACTGTTCATCTAACGAGTTAAGTTAGCTGACAATATGTGCTTTCAGCCTGCTATGTGTACAAAAAGCCTTAGACTACTTTGTGCTTTGCTTTGCATGCAGAACAGGGGGCAAGTGTGCACAGTCAGTTCATGTAGCCCAGCTGATGGTCACTCACTGGGACACATACTGTTATCTTCCTATATCCTGAGTAATGTTAGTCATGTCTGCAAATAGTTTGCGCTGGAAGTATGGCTGTAAGGCTGGTGGTGTTGTGAAGGCCAGGCCCATTAATATGTAGCGTGGACAGTGATCGTATTGCCACCTGACTCAGGTGAAGAAATCATTCAGACGTGATCAGACAAAGATAAATACCCCTCACAAACTATTTTGAGCTGATGTTACTTGACTGTTTTCATTGTATATGTGAACTCTCAGGTGGTCTGGATCAGAGCAGTAAAGCAGGTGGTTATGCAGATCTCAGTGCCTGGAACAAATAGGCTATTATTTAACTTTTCTTTTAGCAGACTCTGTATTTTAGCTGATACATGTTTCCACTGATACAGATATATATGTAAACACACACAGAGATTAAATAGAGCTTAAATTTGTGCCAATTTTTAATAAGAGTTTGCATTTATGCTGAGTTTAAGTTTGTACTGGATACAGTATTGATATTCTTGCCCTGAAGAAAAGGAAGTTACCGTTTCACAAGAAAAACATTAACATGTGAAAATGAATACATTTGTAACAAAGGTTACATTTTTTAATTCTGCAAACACAATTTTTTAGGTAGAGAGATGGAAAAAGAGCAGTTTGTAGCCCTCAGTCAAAGCCATGGATTTATTTCAATCTTTTTTTCTTTTTGGCTTAAAATAATAGTAATAAAATAGTTAATCATATGCTTCTTTTCTTAGCAATTCACTGTGAATTTTAGATTTAAAGAAAGTTTAGTTTTCCAGCAAGAATATGTGAGCAGCTTGTCTCTGAATTAGACAAAACCCTGAATATAATGTTGTGCAGTCATTCTAAAAGGAAACCCTCCATAATGTTTTGCTGGAAAGGGCATCTCTCTAGATAGCACTTTTCAATATGAGGCAGGATCTAAAGCATGTCATATTCCAAGGGAATCTTACTATTAACACTAATGGGCTTTTACATCAGTGTTTTAGTTGTGTTTTAGCTGTGTATTAGCTGTTCAAAAACCCTATAAAGGAAAAGTGCAGCAGACTACATACAGTCTGTTTAACAAGCTGTGGCTATAGCAAGGGCTGTGACTCGATTTGCATCTAGTCTGGGCTTTAAGCAGTAAAGCTTTCTTAAGAGCAATCCAGAATTATCCAGAATGATCTACTGGCCTGCCCATGAGTCTGTGTTAATTCTCATTAATGTCAGCAGGATTAGCATGCAGGGACTGAGAGCAGATGAATGAATTATATTTGGCTTTTGTGTAGCACTGTTCAGAAGCTCACTGATGTCCCTAGAACTGCTTACAGGGCTGTACTGCATGCAGTTAATAGTTTAGCTATGTGAGGATCAGAAGGCTTCACACCTCTCAGAATAATGCTTTCAAGGTCCGGCAGTAACCTCCCTTCAGGCACGTCACCTGGCTTTGGGCAGCTACATTGCCTGTTCACTCCAGCATCAACCCTTAATCATCATGCTAGCCAAAGGCAAACTCTTCCAAAGGCCATCTTCTCAAAGCTATGGAGCCTGTTCACATGACTCCATGGATTACCTTAGTTCAAAAGCATAAAATACTTTCCCCCTCGCTCTATATATCACCTGTGTCATTTGCTGGCTGAGTGACTTTTTTTTGTCTCCAATAAAATTCAGAAGCCTCAGATTACCAAAACAGCTGCACATGCTTTGTTTGGGTTAATGCATTTAAGTCAGGCTCCAGGCACTGAGCAAGTGCCAAGATCCTGGATCAGCTGCTTTACTGGAATTATACTGCTGTAATGGAACCCTGCATTATTGTGTTGCAATTATTTTTGCTTGCAGCTGGCTGTTCCCTCTGTATTTCTACTGTAGTGAGATAAAAGGATTTTTGTCTTAAAAATAGAATTTTCTGAACCAGACGGAAGCTTTGAGTTACATACGCCTGTCTATGAGAGGTGCCCCTTCATTTATCTTCAGATTTATCTTCAAAGAGAGGAGTAAATAATTTTTTTTTAAGTTTTTGAAGAGCAGAAACAGAGCTAAATGGTCTCAAAGCATAAAATAAAAGTGTATTTAAAAGAGGATGAAATAAGTGATTAAAGTCCCATGTAATAACATGGTTTTAGGTTCTCGGCAAGAACAAGTTTATTTTCAGCATCAAGCCACTTACCAATAGCAAGTTGTTCTTAAAGCTGTCCCTATAATTCGGAAAGCCTTTATGTAGAGAAATAAAAGAAAAATCTCAGATTTTAAACTGAAGAAGAATGTTTCCCCAGCCTTGAATCTCCTATATTTGTATCCATTCATGCTCCTTTCAATGCCTATTTATATATATTTCTTGTCAAATAACAGCTCTCTCAGATTCTCCAGTTGATAGCGAAAAGTAAACTGAATGCAATCATTTATCTTTGAACTGGTCAACTGTGCCCTTCTTCATGTTCTTGTTAATAATGCCAGGTCTCCTAGGAGTGCTCTCATGCAATTTTATCACATAAGCTTTTTGTTTGACCTTACCTGCTGTTCCCTTGAAACATAGTGGGGGAAAAAAGCCAAAATGCCAGCCTATCTTAATTAAAATTTTAGTCTCAGAAGATGTTACAGTATGTGATTTTATTAGGTATATAATGAAAGTATTTAATCATACCTCTTAATTGTCTGGGCTTTTTTACTTGATAGTGAGGTCACTGAGTTTTAAAACAACTCTTTTAAGGTATGGAGAAATAATGGATATGGGGATGTGTATTTTCAAATGATTCATAAACCTTCTTTCATTCTACCCAAGATTTTACATGTTTGCCATAAAGCTAGTTGCTTGGATGATGAGGTAGAAGGGTGTAAATAATGGTGCAGTGGTTTTCATGAAAACAGTTTTCCCCCCATGGGATAGTGAGCAGGCATATACGTATCCTTTTTTTAATCATGCTATCCCTTGTCTCCAGCACTTGGAATTTGGCATGGAAAGAAAAAAGTTGTTTTTTTTTTTTTAAAAAAAGTAATGGATGTTTCTTTGGTGCTGAATTTCACATGTGCTATGCAGTGTTACTTTCATCATTTCTTATTGGCATAATCTAAACCACCATAACAGGAGGCTTTCTACCATGAAGATGAAGCCATTTATTTTATACTGTTCCTATTATTGGAGAAAAGCCTGTGCACAAAACACTCTTAAGCTTTTGTACAAATGTACCTTATTCCAGTTTCTATAGGACAAGCAGGTTTAAAAATAGGTGTGTGAGGCCCTGATCCTGCATATCTTTTGAATAGGGAGGGTTTGCTTAGCTATGGAAGTTGTGTTGTCCCCCTGCTTTTCCCTTTCGTTAGCAGCAGAGAAGAGCCCCCTATTTTGTCTAGAGCAGCGTATGAAGCCCTGCCTTGGATGCTCTGTGGTTTGGCCTTTTCCAGTCTCTGAGATGGTAAAAACAGGTAAAAACAGAATTTCACATAGCTGTTTGAGAAGAACTAAAAATAGAGGACAAGGAGGGGCAGTTAAGCTACATAATGCAGATCCTGTGCTAACAATTGGACATAACTAGCCATATGGGGGATTTCAGAGCAGTTATCCACAAAACGTTTTCTTTTGTATCTGGGTATTTTCATCAGCAGTTTTTCCCAAATTTAACAAATAAGTTGCTTTGAAGTAATGCAAAATTTCAGCCAGTTTCCAAATTTGATTTCTCCTTCTGAAGCTGGAATAGTTTTAATACCATGTTTTGCACTATTGATTTTGTGGTATAAAGAGTTCTGTAAGCCAGAGGGAAAGGGAGGGGGGAGTGAACAAGCTGTCTTCTAATCAGTATTTTTTTTCTTCCCTTGTGATAATAAATCTTACTGGCTTGTATCTCAGTGATGCATACATCTTGCTGATTTCCCTAATGCAGCTGAATGCAGTTCTTTCTCTGTGGGTCCACCAGCAAAGGTGGTTGTTGATCTGTTACCAGATTCAGGAAACACTGAAGGAATTGAAGGAAGCAGGGAACTAAGATTCTGGCAGTAATTATTCATTGAGAATCCAGATTTAAAATCCTGCAGTCTTATAACCCCAGCTCCATGGAGAACTATTCGAAGTCTCTGTCATTGTAATCAGTTTAGGAATATTTACAGTGTCTTGTTTTCAGTGAATAAAACTGGAGTGCCATTAGCTAAAAAATGTTTTGATCTCACACAACATGAAAGAATTGATGTCATTAGTTTTAAGTTTTGAAAACAAAAATAGCATAGTACCCCATGCTTTCTCCTGCTGACTGTACTGCTGGGATGGGATGTGCTTTAGGCTGAATGGTACCTTAAATGAAAGAAGTCTAACTGTAAGTCACTTATTTGAAGAGGCTTCTGATGGTATTGAGATTCGGTGCCTGTGGAGTATAGAGGGTGGTATGGAGACAGGAGTCTGCATGCGGCTCTATTTATTGGCTCATGTGCTATTTTGTGTGTTGTAAGTCATATTGTATCTCTGAGTTGTCTGTCGCTTGTTCAGACCCTTATATTGGAGGCATAGGTGTTCTTGTTTTTTCTTTGTGTGCAAACTTGATAAAACAATTGTATGCTGGTATGTTTTGAGGGGAAGGGGACAGATTTTTAGCATTAAACTATTATAGATTTGTCCTTCCAGCTCACATGGTATCCAGTTTACATCCATAAATTATCCATGATGTCTTCAAGTTGAACACAAAGCCCAAATATCTTACTAGGTCAAGACATTTTTAAGTGTATTGCAGAGAGAAAGCAGACAGTAGGAGTGGATTGATCAACTGCAGCAGGTTTGGTTTACGGCATGCCTTGGATTTTAGATCTAAGCTTAAACTACAAAATTGTTTACAAAGTGTTATGGATTCCAGCTGCACAAGATGCAGTTTAAGTCTTCAGACTCACACAGAAAAGGACAAGCCAGCAGGGAGACATTAATTAGTGTGTCTTCTGTGGGAGTCTTCCAAACTGCAGACATTGAGGGGTGAGGCTAAAGTCAAAATCAGCTTAATTTTATAGCTGTGTTTTAAATGAGACTTTGAGTCTATCATTTGTGGTGAAACTGGCCAACTAAAGACCAGCTTCATAATGAAAAAAATGGTTTCCTCAGAAGCCACCCAAATCTAATGCATAATGCATAGGCATGAGAAGCCCCTCTGAGCATAATACTCTGGAACAGTGATCCTCTAGAGTGAATAACATATGGGAGAGATTTTATAGCTGATAATTACAATGTTCCTGTAGGAGGTGAAACACCTGGTTGCAATTCTAGTCAGAAGTACTTGAGTATCTCATATGAGATGGAAGAGCTTCAGCAGGAGGGACTGGCAGACCTGTGCCATATGGAGGCCTTGTTCTGACTGGTAGAAATTGCTTGCCTCAAATTCCTACGTTCAGTTTTGCTGGGAAGAGATTTCAGTATGGGCCTCTCACAGCTTGGCTTACTGTCCTAAAAAAAAGTCTGTGGAGAACAGAGCCCATTTCCACAACCATAGTTTCTTTCCTCATATTTTATGGATAGCATTCATGGGCTGTTTGAGAATCAAAAGGTTCTTTTTGTCAAGACGAAGTGTTTGATCTTTCCAAACTGTTTGCTTCATTTTTTTTCTTCCTTCCAGTTTTGCCAGTACTTTGGGATGGACCAACTCAGAGCTTTTGGCAAATAAGTGAGTTGCCAAAAACTTCACCAAACTTACTGATGATGTGTGCATGACTGAACTGTAGTTGTACAATGACATTTTGTCTGCTCTAATTAGTAACTTATCACAGGAATTGTGAGTTTCTATGATTACAGGGCAAAGACCACATCCAGTCACTTCTATACCTTACCCATACCTCATTTTAAAAAGTAAAGGAAAAAGCAACCTGACCAAATTGTGGAAAGTGATACTGATCAGATTCTTCAACCTGCAAAACCTATTGAGCATTACTTGAGTGGGACAAAGTAAACTCAGATAGGCCAGAAATAGCCCACAGAATATCCACCTTGCACGAGTGAGTTCTCTGCTTGCGGAGTGAATCCTGTGGCAATGCCAGTACCTGATCAAAGGAAGGAGAGACAGGGCAGAGGAGCCTGTCACGCACACACAAAGATTAATCCTTTTCATTGGAGGATAGGGAAAGTATTAAGAGCTAACTGGCTAACATTTTTCATAAATATTTCAAGTCTGGAAAGGACCAATTTGTTCCTGTAATTTAATGCTCTGAATAATATTGGATAGAGAGCATACTCTAATCATATCCTTCTTCCCAGAATTTCTTATTAAATTGATGAATATCTTTTAGCAAGTTGTCCATCCTTCTTTTAAAGATTTCAGGTGATTGCAAACGTGCTTCCTCTCTAGGTAAATTGTCCCCCTGTTAATTATAGGCTTTGTTGAAACCTTGTGCTGTATTTCTAATCTTGACATTTCTAGCTTTATCTTCCAGCCATGTAATTTTATTGTACCTTTTTCTAGTCTGTTCAAGAGCTGTCTTCCAGCAGATACCCCTTTATCCATTGAATAAATTGAGCAGAGTGAGCTCATTAGGTCTCCCAGTAAGAGGTATATTTTCTGACGTCAGATCATTTTTGTAGCTTTTCCATGCCCTTTTCAGTTTATTGGAGTCTTGTGTGAACACGTGAACTTACGTGAGCACAGCGCTCCGGACTGGGTCTTATTTCTACAAAATTTGATGTTACACTATTTCAGTACTTTCACTGGGCGTTTCCTTGTGCCTGCATCCAGAGATGGTGCTCACTCCTCTCATAGGAGTGACCCTTTTTGTTCACTCATATTCATTCTTTTCCCAACGCTCCTGGTGTTGGTTGCAGGGGAGGGCTGAGCTGTTCCCCCCTGGAGATGGGTCTGCACCGCAGGAAGGAGCGCAGGTCAGAGGGGCCAGATTCAAGAAGGGCAATGCTGTCACTGTTGATGGGGACGCAGTTTTGGCCAGATCCATGCAGCATTGCACCCAGCCCAATTAGCCCTGCTGAGGTTTCCCTTTCGAATTCCTCCTGGGCTTTGCTTGCCTAAGCTGCTGCAGCGTGTTGCTGAGATACCTGCATTTTGGTCATCTCCCAGATTTGCTGGTGACAACAGCCAGGCTTGTCACAGCAGTAAACCGAGTGCTGCGAGAAGGGGGCAGGTGAGCTCTCAAATCACTTCACACCAAAACCACTCTGAATTTATGCGTTTACATCAGGCGGGGTTACATGCAAACGCCCTTAAAGGCTACTCAAGTGGTGAGAGTACAGCAAGATTTGCAGTCCGGGAGACACTTGCCAGACAAAATTTTCTTTATCCAAAGTGCTGATTACTCTTTTCCCAGAGTGCTGATATAGATATTACAAAACTGTCTTGCTAATTTATGCCTCAAATCTAAAATCAGTGATGAAAACAGTCCCTCCAAACTTGGATGTGCTATTCATGAAGGAAGTATACTAAGGCCAGTAGAGCACCAAACAGGCTTTAATTACAGCTGTGGGTGATGTTTCTAGCAGAGGTGCAAGACCATTGCATTTTATCTTTTAAGCTCCGTAGCCTCATTAAGAAATTAAAACATTTGTCGGTCTTTCATGTAGTCTTTCTCCCTCTGGGATGTTTAAGTTAGCTGACTGTCAGCATGGTGATACAGGCTATAAAGGTTTAGAGAATTACCTTGATAATATGACGGCCTCTTCCATTTAGACTGCAATCCAAGGCTCATTTTTCCTCTGAGGCATTCATTGAAATTCTGTGCACGATTTGTTCCTCTGGTTGTCTAACAATGTCTCTCATGTTTGCCCTGATTTAAAAAATCCTCCTTTGTAGCAGAGATAACATAGAGCAGGATGATATAATTGCAGTAAAGAGGCCCTGGAGCTTGCAGTAATAGGATGGTTCATCTGATGTGTACTGCCATTAGAAAATAACCCACGTATGTATGTTCTCAGGGGGCAGTAAAGAGGCTTTTAAGGATTACACTTTATGTAGTATGAAAGCTAATGAGCAAAAGAGGAAGTATGAAGAAAACTATTGCTGCAAAAAGCATGGTTCTACTTCCTGTTTTCACTCATTTCCTGACACCTGTATAGCTCCAAAATATCCATCTCTGTCCAGCAATGCATGGCTTTTCATGCATTACAGTCAGTTCCCAAACCTTCTGAGAACACTGTGTTATTTTCATTTCATCAAAAAATAAATACCATGCCAAAAGCATGGCAAAGCTGAATTCAGGATTGAAACTGCTGTGTGCGTAAAAAATAAATAGTTTTGGAGGAATAGCAATCTCTGATAGTCTGTCCCCTCAAAAAAAAATTTAAAAAGCTAGAATGATATAGTTAAGATCTATAGTTATATATAGTTAAGATAACTAGAATGATACAGTTCCATGAGCTCTGCTGAAAGGTTGATATATTAAGGCTCTCAGTTACATAGAGTTTCAGTTCTCCCATCTCCATTCTTTTCCTGATCAGTGTGCAAAAATATATGAAGACATCAGCACACAGTAAATTTAGAAAGATCTCTTCCAAATGCTTTGTGGTAGGCAGAGTTAGATTTGCACACTTTGGGTTGCAGAAATGGAAAATTCAGACCTGTTGGTTTCTGATATTAACAACTTCTTGTACAAATGGCTTGCCATGTAGTGTGCCAATTCTTTCCTCTTGCTTTTGTGCTAAAGCAGCAGCCATCTAGCAAAACAGAGATGAGCTTCTTTGTTTTTTTCTCACAGAATTTGCCTCTTGCTTACAGATCTTATTGTAGATAAAGGAATTCACTTTTTTAATACTCTATAGCCCCTCTGCACGATTGCAGTATATTTTTGTACATTGTCAGGTTTTTATATTCAGTGGAAGGGGTGGACTTGCCTCTTTCTGCATATATTTAACATAGTAAAGGGTCTGACTTTGCCATCAGGTAAAGAGAAGTGGCTCCCCTTGAGTCGCAGGCCCTCTGAGGGGAAGCAGGGTTTTGACCTCAAATGCCAGTGCTCTGCTGAGGTTCCGCGGTCGGAGGAACATCCATATTATCGTTATAGTCCAAAGGATGCTAATTGCAGGAAAGTCCAGGAATGGTAACTTAGGGACAGATGACAGCCAGCATCTTTGCAGAGGTACAAGGAGATCAGAGGAGCCTTCTTAAGCATCCCAATTTCCACACACAAGTCAAAGGAACTAGTGGTCAAGAGACCACAGTACCTCCCTCTGGGCCAGAGAAGTGACTTAGTTTCCATTAAAGGAAAAGAAGATTCAGGAGGCAATGAGATGAGATTCTTAATGTTATATATCTTTGCTGTCATCTAATAACATTAGAGGTTTGCTAGCATGTGTGTGAAGTGCTTTTCTGCTCGTATTGAGGCCCCTCTGTGTGGTCAGAGCACTGTAAAGATCTCACAGAAAAAGCAGAAAAAGAGGTTTGCTTCTGTCTCCCAGAGGTGTAGCAGGACTCTGCATGCTGGGACAGGAGTGAAGAGATGCATGTGCCCCATGGACAGGACAATTTGCTTAAGCCCTTGAAGAGCAGTAAGATCATTAAAATAATAACCCATAGTCCAGTGGACCTTAGCTCTTAACCCTTCCACTTTTCTGCATTCCTGCACTTCAAATGTAGAGTGGTTGTACTGTGTACTAAGCAGTATTTCTCTGCTAATACAGAGGGGGATTTCATGAATTAGTTTCAGCAGGGCAGGGGCTACATGTTATTGTAATGCCCCAGCAAGATGATGCCTCTATGTTCAGCATGAGGACAGATCCCTAGGCATTTTAAAAACTTTTCGTTTCAGCTTGTATTGCATGTCTGTACCAGGCAACAAATTCATCGTATTGGTGAATATGGAACACAAAGCTGAGGTGAAAAAACACCTGTATGTTCAAACATACAGCAGAGTATCAGCAATAGTCTGATTAAAACAATGGTCATGCCGTTATATTTTTGAGAGATGACAGAAGGGTTTCCCTCTTTTTGACCCCAATGGTGGTTGCCTGCCTGCCTGCCTGCCTCTGCACGCTACCAGTTACCACTCTGCCACTGCATCATGGTCCAGCGCTGTGATTGATTACATTCACCAGTTTAGATTCCCTCAATCCTTGGTCCACCATCAAGCCATGGTTCATTGCTACATTTGGGACTTACTTTGATAGCCACAAGTGACATAAAATGAACTATTTGTTGTTACTTCCAGTTTTATTTGACTCCACTCTGCTTAAACTTTCAGTCTTGCAAATATCGGAATAGTGGTGCTAAATTTTTTTTTCTGTCCTTTCTCCCCCTTCTCCCCCCCAGTAATTGGTATACAGGAGCAGAAGAGGACTTCAAATTTTATTATTGCTGTATAAGCCTTCTGTAAACTCAGTTACAGCACTTTTGATGTTGGTAATTTTGTGACTAAAAAATATGCTGACACTGTGTTTGTGCCTAGGAAAAAGCATATTTGAATGTATAATAATCTGGTGCGTTTGGGAGATTTTTGATGCTACATCCCAGCCAAGTTAATCACTCATGGAATTAATTTTTTTATTTTGTTCAGTTGACTGGAGACATTAATCTCATATCTGCGGAAAAGGCATCTTTAATGCCAAAAAATTGATCAGAGGTACCCTACATTTCTCTTGCATCAGAAAAAAATTTAAAGGAAAGCTATCAGTTCATGGTAGACTGGCAGAAACAGAGACATTGCTTGCTTTATTTTTCTTTACATAATGAAAAAATACCCAGGTGATGATTTCCAGTTTATGGAGTATATTGAACCATATACTTGTATTCATGAATATAAATTGAGCAGACGTGACACACATTTTTTAAATAAATATAACACAGCGTTGTTCCTTCTGATAATTCTTCTTTGCCTGAAATATCCTTATTCTGAGAACATCAATACAGAGCTAATAGTGCAGTGCATAACTGAATGTTAAAAAAATATGAGTGCTAGAGGACAGGGAATGTCTTAAGGAAAAAATATTCATAGATTTATAATGACTGTGGCTGGCTGCATTTTTCAAGGACAGGCAGGATCTTTCTGTTCTTCCTTTCCTTTCCCACTTTTTCTGCAAAGTCCTTCACTTCTAATTATTAGCTTCACCCAGCCAGGCCATTTCTGTCCAGCAAGGCTCTTTCTCAGGCTGGATCATATTGCTGTCAAACAGCACGCCACTCGCAGTTCATTTCCCTTCCATGCTTCTGCTTCATTAGCAGCTTTGCACTCCAGATCATCCAGACTAGCCCATTTCTCACTTAGTCCTAAAGGAGCAGTCCCAACAGAAAGCCCGCAGTGTTGTAGGGACTTTGCATGTGGAGCCGATAGTTGGTCAAAACAGAAGCACACGCTTTCCCTCTCTGCGCTGTCGGCAGTGTTCCCACTGAGCAAAGAGGAGAACCAGATATTCCCTAAGTTATGTTTTTCCTGTTTTGCCAGTCAGCAAACAACTAGGAGAGAACGTGACCCTTAACATGTTCTAATCATAACCTTACAAAGAAGAACCAAAGTGTATACATGTGTTTTTCCTTAGTAAATAAAGCACACTCTGCTTACACCGTGCTAGAGAGCTGCATTATGAGGAAGGTAAGAGAGAGATGCTCTCTAAGGTATAATTTTGAAGCCAAGAAAGTAAACTGCCAGATTAGATTGTAAAGGCTAGATACTGGTGTCCTTGAGGTTGCTGGAAGTTTTGCCTCTGAGGAAGTAGCCAGAAGTCATTAGCACCCTCTGTCTATTCAGAGCTTTATGTCACTTGCCACAGTCAAGTGTCCCTCAAGGTTGTCTCTAGCATGGGGTGGAAGAACATGAAGAGAGATTGCTGCTTGCTAACGTTAGCCTGCCAGGGCTGTCAACTCATAACATGTGTTGATTTCCCTTAGATGTTTATTTCTAGTAATGCTTCTCTAGAAATAGAGCGGCTTTGTGACTAATGCAGGGAGAAATGATGGGATCACCTGCTGTTACTTTAGAACAGTTTTAATTTTGCCCCTCTAAACTACAGTTTATTTGCAAATGACTTTCTTCTTCCAGGTTATCAGCCTATCTTGCCTAATCAGCAGCAGGGGTTCCAGGGTCTCATGGGAATGCAGCAGCCTCCCCAAAGCCAGAGCCTGATGAATAATCAACAGGGAAATCAGGTGCAAGGCATGATGGTGCAGTATCCAGCCATGTCGTCTTATCAGGTACTTGGAAGTGGCGAAGACTGCTTTTCTCTGAGAATGCTTAATTAAATTAAGTTCTCCTATCACAGAATGATCTTTACTACTTCATCGTAACAGTACACAGCAGGAGACCTCTTCATAAGTACCCTTCTAAGTCAAACGGGTTTGTTTGCTTCCTGTTTGCATATACTTACTACTCCCAATTTTCGTTCTGAATGGGGAATAGATTAGATGAACTATTTATTATAGCTTGCAGTGTGAGTAAAACATCGCAAGGCATAAAGGAATTATACTTGCTTCTGCAAAGAAAAAGAATTAAAAAATAAGAGACAGAATATTGTTCATTTTTTTGCTATTGCAGTATTGTTCCCTGTAATGAAGTTGAGTGCTTTGTCTGATCCAGTTATAAATTACTTGTCCGTGCAGACTCTTTCCAGTGCCTTAAGAGAGAAGAGCTCACGTGTACTAAAAACAAACTGTAGCCAGATAGATTTATGCTTATTGGATTTCAGGGAAAGGGAAGGAGGTAACTTGATTTTTACCAAGTCCATAAGTCACCCAGACTTCCTTATCTTCCCAACTTTATACCTGGCTCCAGTGAGATATGACAAGTGCCTACAAGGTGGCCTGTGCATATGTTTCCTAATGGTCCCTCTGGAAAGTTAAGAAACTAAATGACTTCTAATTCATTTTAATAGATTGCACTGATTGAGCAGACTGTCATCTTTTCCGTCGACTTCTCTGAACACACTACAGCAACCCAGATGGGAATGGGGGGAATTGCTTGTGGGTAAAATTAGCCCCTTGTGTTTTCAGAATTACTATGCTGAAAATGTATTTTAAAGGTTAATGATCAGGTTAAAGGCTTAGACCTTTTAGATGGCCTAGATATACCAGGGTTGAGTCTTCTGTCTGCACTGATCCTGGAAATTCTTATTCAGCTAGATCATGACAGAGCCACTTAATAGACTCAGGAGCACAGTGATTTCTCCTTAACTCTTCTTTTACCGAAAGTCTATGCTCATGGATGAGAAGAGTTCTGAGTAGCAGAAAGTGCAACATCTTGGCAGAACATGTTGTGTATACTCAAATTCAGATAGTAGGAAAACAGGAATACTTAGGACCTACTTTAATTCGTTTACTAATTTTCTTCTTTTTTTGCATATTTCTATGTTCTTGTCCAGGTGCCAATGACCCAGGGTTCTCAAGGATTGCCACAACAATCATATCAACAACCAATCATGCTACCTAATCAATCAGGTCAAGGAACACTTACAGCCACTGGAATGCCTGTTTACTGTAATGTCATACCTCCTGCCCCACAGAACAACCTACGATTGCTTGCCCCACACTGCCCCTCCAATAACGTTCCAGTTATTTCTGCCAACTGCAGGACAAACTGTGCAAGCATTAACAATGCAGGGTGGCAGGTCAAGTACTGACACTGTGGCTTAGTGTGGATATACAAAGGATAGCAGTGCTTTATTTGACAAATAACTCATGGCCTTCAAATGAAGAGGAACACAACAGGATAATCAGTTGAGGACATAAGTACTGACTATGCTCAAGTGATTTGCTGCTGGAAAAATCTGTAAAAAAATAAAGTTAATTTTGAAAAAATGTTTGCTGGTTAATGGTGCATATTTTGTCATGTCTGCTAGGTATGCCTTTATAGCTTAGCTAGTGACATGAATTCACTGAGGTAAGATTTTTTCCTACCACTGAACACCACTGTGTAGATTGTAATATCCCTGATTCGGATTAGTTTTGTACTTTGTGTTGAGTTTGTGAAGCTAAAAGTATTTAAAAATATAATAAAATCACATTGTACCAAAGCTGTAATGGAAATTAAAAAACAAAAAACAAAAAAAGAATTACTGAATGGAAGGAATAATTTATATACACTATAGAGTTTTTTTATGGATATATACTGTATTGTAGTGTTTAATCACAATAAAGCTATTTGACCTCATGGAGAAAGGTCATGTTTCTACCACGTGCTCGGTCTCCTCTCTGTTTTTGAATGAACTTCCCATTGGTTCTGCATTGTCTTGTTTCAGGTCAAGCTAAGGGGAAAGCAAGGCCTTATGGGTTTGTAGGAGTTTGGTGAAAACACATACCGGTACCTTAGCATGACTGAGGCAGCTATGGCCACATTAGAGTAGGTACCCGAAAAGAGTTCAAAGAATGAGGTGCCATACATCATTTTAAACTGTGTGTGCTTTTCCAATCTCTAGGTCCACTAAAGTCTCAAATGGGACTGACCACAGCTAAAAGCCTCTGCTAACTAAAACCTGTATAAGAGGCTGTACTACAGTTGACTATAACAAGAAATATAAGTGTCCAGTGATAGCAGTGATGGCTGGAAGATAAGGATTGGTGTAGCAACCCCAGTACTCAGCAGTCCTTTTGATCTGTGGAGATACTCTACCTAATTATTGCTACTCCAGCTGTAAAGCCATTTTACAACACAAGGATGACAATCCAAAAATCCGGTCCATCATATTAAAGTAGTAGGGAGGGACAGTATATTTGCATTTTTGGTTCTTAAAACATACAGAAAGTGGTTTGGCTGAAAGTTTTAGAACCTCTTTTAAATTCCTGTGGCATTTCTCATTACTGCATCCATGTTCACTTAAATTCCCAGCTTGTTTTGATAAATTATTCTTCATTCACAAATGCTGCATAGAGTTCGTCATTCTGCTTCAGTGATGACAAGGTTTGAGTGGTAAATGTGTTTGCCAGAGAAAAGCATGTGTCATTTCATTCACCTAAGCTGCTCTTATGGTTGGTTTTGAACAACTTTAAAACAGGTAGAACTTGAGGACCCCGGAAATATGCATATGCATCATATAAAAGTCTGAGATACTTCCTATGTATATAAATCTACATGAAGCATAGTATGTTTTTAGGCACACTCAAGAGGACAGTAGCCTACAATGTTCTTGGCCATTGCTAGTCTCAATATGAAACAGCTTTTTTTTCCCCTTTAAGATGGGTAGTAACTCCTTTGCATTCTTCAGCTGTGGAAGCAGGAATTGGAGGGGCCACAACCTGTATTTAAAAGTATTTTTTTCTCTTTAATACAATAAAGTTATTTTTTAGGGTTCAGTCTTTCTTGCATATGTTTTTTAAAGTGTAGAATTTCTACTGATTCCAGTCCTATGGGATCATAAAAAAGCCAAACACTGAATCTTATGTAGTATAATCACGATCCCTTTGCTGAGAGACAGGCAAGAACATGGGCAGGTAAATAAACACAATTCACTCTTCAATTAGAGGTGAAACGCCTAGGGAGTGCTGATTTTTTTCTCTGATTTTTTTTTCTCTTTTTTTAAATCAAGATACAGCGTTTGAATTTTGCCTGTGACCCTGAACTCTCATTTTAGACAGCTTGCATTGTATGGCTATTATTTGCTTTTTAATGTGTTATATACTATTGAGGTTTCTTTCCTAGCATTACTATAATTATACATAATTGGTTTTTTTCTTCTGCTGAGTGAATGACTGTTGATTGAATGACCGTCCTTCTCTTTCAAGGCTCCAGGGTCCAGCAGGCAGGACCCAGTGGTGGTGACCTTGAGCAGGACAGGCTGTGTGTGGCCAGGCTGAACTAGCAGGGGGTCTCTGTGGGCCTGGGGTATCGAAAGTAAAGGGACCCTCTGGTATTCACTATATTTGAATCCAGTTTCTTCTCTTCTTTGAAGCACTACCATTACCCTATTGATCTGCCATCTCCTCAGAGAACTATGAATGAAATGCCTGGTAAAAAGAAGTCCCTCAGCATCATGGATCAGTGGCAGACCAGGCTGTAGATGCTCTCAGTAGCAAGGGGGAAGGGGGTCAAAAAACAAAACCCAGGAATCCTGCTTCTTGAAAGATATATTTTCCTCATACCGTCATTCCACTCTGTTAGTCATGTATCCTTGGAAATATGATATCCCATGATTAACTGTGGCTGTGAATTCCCATGATTTACCTGTTTCTCTCCATTCATTCAATGACCAGCTCATGTAAAACACATAAGCAACTGTGGGAGCACGGATCCTACTGACTGACTTCTTCACCCTTATGCTAGGAACACCCACCTACAGATTTCATGAACCTCTTTCTGCTGACATGAGCCTTTCACTTTTTATTCAAATTTGAGCAGTTTTAGGAGTAGGTCCCAGGCACCCACCCCAAAATGGCCTACATCCAGTGATTGTCTCACTCTCCAAAGAGTTTGAATCTCCTTAGGCATAGGATGAAACTGAACTCGATCTCCCTCAGCTATGGTGAATGCCCTAATTATTAAGGTAGCATATGTATGGGGGAGACATCTCATGTGTATTGGGGGTGCACATAGTTGCTTTGTTCTAGAAGAATTCATATTTTAAGACAATTAATTCCATATCAAGCTAAGCATAAAAATTAATCTCTCCTAATTTTATTTTTTCACCATATGATTTTTTTAAGTCTCTCTCCTAAATCTTTCCTTCATTAATAGAAATAATCTGAGCAAGATTTCTTAGCAGCCTTCTGCTACTAAAGTAGAGAATTTCCAATACTGAGGCATTGTCAGAAGGTGAGAAGGAGGTAAATAGAAGCTACCTGCAAATTAATTTAACCAAAATGGGTTGGTGAAGCTCAAAGCTTTTCCCCAGTCCTTTAAAATATTTTGTATGCATTCTCCATACAAGGATAGCTGCTTAACTCACTTGGCTGAACTTAGTTCAAGTAACTGAGCAATCGGTCACTATGAATTCAAACTTCAGTTCATAGCAGTGAAATGACTTATAGGTCATGCTCTTCTCCTGTGGGGTTGCTCTGTCACAGGCGGTTTGCTTTTCTGTAGTCTTCTTTTTAAATTCAGCAGACTTGGGCAGCTGTACTCTGTGGCAGCCCTATTGTGGCACTAGGGGCTGTTCATGTCATCTTCCCTTTATCCGGTGAGTACTTGCTCTGTCTGTTGTGTTTTGCTTTGTGCTTCTTTACATTCTGAAGCTGATGGAAAGTCCTCCCAATGCCCAGTATACATTTAAGCTGCCACTGTTTACTTATTTATTAATTTATTATTTATATTGTATTCAGAAACTGAAGAGGCATATTCAGAATTAAACTGACTGCATTGGATGACACTGATTAGCCTTTTGAGTGGGTCTAATCTATTTGGACTGTAATTTGCAGAGATTATGCATCCTAAGAGAAGCCAGATGCTGTTTGCTATTGTCCACCCTTTGTACTGCCCAAGAAGTCAATGTTTTCCTTCTAAAGCTGTAATCCCTTGTGTTTCTGTCCAACTCTGTGTGACCAGCTTCCTGTATTGAAGGCAAACTGTATAAATTATCCCAGAGGAAGTAAAGGAGATGCATGGGGAGGAGGCCATCGTATGCTAAGAGCATCTCATCCCACCATTAGCTGCTCTGCCACAAGGCTAACCCATCCTGGCACAGTCACCGAATGCTCGAATGTGATTCTTCCATCAGCATTCCTGAAAGTGATGCAAAATAGCTGAAGGGAAGCTGGTTTCCTTGGGATCCCTTAATACCCAGGGGAGAGCCTGTGGTAGTGGTCGATGCCCAGCCAGGCCTGAGTGCTTTGACTTGCCATCGATCAGGGCCCCTCTGTTGTCCAGCAAGAAAGAGGGAGAATTGTTTCCTTCACCTACAGCCCAGGGACCATGCTTTACAAATGCTCCCAGCTTCGAAACCCGGTTAGCTCATGTTATCTAAAATCACATTTCTGGAGCAGGACACCACCAGGCAGTCTTAGATGGTGGAGAGGTCAGGGCAAACATTGAGCCTAGCTCTCAGTAGTCTTTCTTCACAGCAGCCCTGCAAAGCCTCAAATGCTACTCAGAGCTGTTTGGTGGGCAATAGAGATGCTGACAATGTTTTTGAGGGGGAGAAGTTGCATGCATACGTCATCGGTGCCACTGTAATACACTTGACACAGCAGTGGAGGAGGAAGCCTACTGTTCCTGAGCCAGGGCAAAAGATCCCTATTTCTAATTGAATTTCTGCCCCTGGTTTGCTTGAAATATTGACTTCCTTCCCTTCATTCTCCCAAAAAGTGTGTATAATGAGTCCTTTAATCTGTGGCAGTGAACTGATGGTTAAGTAATTAATGCCACAGAATGTTTCTGAGGATGGTTGGCCCAGCATTCAGTAAACAGCATGAAATATTGCTATACTGCTGTATGTTGTGCAGGAGAATGATTGTGCCTGCAGAGCTTGGCTTTTGGTGGAATACTGCTAAAAATACTGCTTTCCAGCAGATGGTAGTGGGGGATATTGACGCCCCCACCTCTATTTACAATATCCTACCTATTATGGAAGGAGATGACTCTTCATTACCTCTTCTGCTACAAGGACAAGGGGACATGGAAAAAAAAACTTATTAAAGCAGAAGCTTCAAAATAAAAAAATAGGAAAGAAGAGCTCTTTTTTCCCCGTAGAGTGTGTAGACAACTTGTGGCATTCCTTGCTGCAGGACACTGGGAATGGCTTCAAAAATGAGTGGCCAAGGTCATAGAAGAAAACCATTCTGATGGCTGCTAAATACAGAGAACCTGCATCTGGCTCTCAGAGGTGCTGAGCCAAATCACTGTGGGGGCCAGAGAGTGTGCTGGAAAAGTGTTACTGTATGTTTGCTCTCGTCTTAAAGTCTTCCCTAGGCACAGTTAAAGATGGGTATTAGACCAGGACGAACCTCTGATCTGACCTGATGTGGCAGTTCTGCTGTAAAGCAATATTCATTACCCAAAGATTAATAAACAGATTAATAAACATTGGTATCATCTGACAGAGACCATCCTGTAATAAAACCTGCGAGAATCAGTAGGAGGAGAGTCTAACCTTGGGTTAATTTCATGCTGTTTGTGTAATGTCAAATGCCCCTGATTGCCTCAATAACTACTGGCCTTACATAGCTTGTTGTTCTGCTATGCGGAGTAGGATGTCATACCATGATGATGATGTAATAACCCTTCCAGTGGGAAGTGCTTGTTCACTCATGATGCTTTTTCATCTTCTTTCATCTTTTCTTTGTAGCATATAATTGTTCATTGTAAAGGTTAATTATGCACAAACAATGGGTTTTTTTTTTTTTTTTTGGTAAGAGTTGTTTCCTTTAGTTGATAATAATTTAAATATTTTTTCAGGTGACTTTTCAATACATAATCTACTATTCCATGTCAAAAGTCCTGGCTTTTCAGAATGTCAGATGTGGTTTCATGTGCCACTAATAATGCTATTATAGCATTTTGTAATTGACTTTACAGAGGTTAATCGATTTAGGAATTACATGAGTAAGCTACAAGGGAACATCAGAGATGAGCTTGCAAGCTGAAGAGTAATAGGCGTTTGGGATAAACCTAAGGATGGCTTGTTGGAAAGCAGTATTGAATTCTTTTTCTCTGGTTTTCATTTGGAGATATCAACTGCAAACCTACATGCACTAATGAAGCACTCTATCTCAGTTCATCCTTGTATTTCTGAGAAATAGCTCTTTTGGGCTGCAGATTTTGGGAAAAAAAGTCAAAAGACTTTGCTTTTTATGCTGTGGGTGCAGTTTTACAAAAGACAGACATAAAATGGAAATGTAAGCTGAGGACAATGTTATAGCAAAGATAAATGCTCCCCAGTACGTAAATCGTCTCCACTGAACTCAACTAAATAAATCCCTAGAGGAAGACTTTAAAAACACCCTTCAAACAGTGCTGTGTAGCTTGAGATAAAACACAGACTTCACAATTACCAAAGCTATATATATGTGTGTATTTAAAACCTTAGGTCATATATTTGTGAATCAAGGCACTTGCCATAGCCAGGTTTAGCTTGTAAATCTACATCAGATCATCTCCACCATCACGAAAAACTGTTTTTATTTGCATGGAAAAGAGAGACAGATGTGAAAACCTTTGGTAATTTTGTTGTAGATAGTGGCCCTTGGGCATGATAGCAAGACCAAGTGATCTGATGGTAGACAAGATTGGAAATTTTGTAGTTAGCTCCCAAATCCTAGGATCAAATCTTACACCAGGTGGAGCTTGCGGGGGAAAAGGGCCTCTGTTTTTGTGTGTGTGTGTATATGTGTGTGTGTGCGCGCACACGTGTAAAAAAACTTTCATGAAGTATTCTTTCTGTTTGTTTCTAAAGCTTTTCAATTCAAAACAAAGCTTTTACAAAATTTTTTGTGATTCACACTCCTGTCTTCCAAGCTTAGCCTTGCCGAGTCACTGAAGGTGAGATTTAGTCGTGGGACTCAGTGTCAGGAGATGTGTTGTCACAGTAGAATTCTTTAATGTGTAAAATTTCATGTAGTTGTTTGGACACCAAATTATCTTATCTGAGAACCAGGGAGGAAAAAACTGACACTGAGACCAGAACTTAAATTGTAAACCTTGAAGAATACTGCCTTTGGGATTAAAAACCTCTCAAATATGTTAGAGAAGATTTCTGCAGGAAAAAAAAAGAAATTGCTTTCAGCACCTCAGACTGTGCCAGACACTGTAAAGGCCAGGAAATCAGATCTTAAAGTAAAGTACTGGATATTTATAAGTTTCTTATAAATAATACAGGTTAGAGCAGTTCCCATCCACACTCTTTTAATTAACTGCATTAACAAAAAGTGAAATGGAGCCCAAGCAGTGTCCAGAATCTGGAGTCCAACTTCTACCTGCCGCAAATCTTTAGTGAAGCTCAGGTCTTGATGGCACTTAAACTTGAGGTGAGATTTCTGTTATGTGGAGCAAGCAGGAGTGCATTTGCACTAAACTTGCATGTGGTGCTTGAACCAAGCTCCTGTGCATGTTGATGAGAGCTCTTCCATTTTGTTTCTTCTGTACAGATGAAACACTGAGAAATACAGCATGCTGCAATTCAGACAAGTGCTTCAGGCATCCACAGTCCTGCCTGCTGCTGAATGCAGAAGCCTGTTGGGCAACGTGTTCCATTGACTATGGACTATGCACAGCTTGATGCTTCTTCTATGGGCATGGATATTGGAAAAACCACGGCAGGAGGCCCTCCCCTTATTCCACTAGGCTAAAATTATCAGGCAATGTTTCAGAAACTAGAAAATCTTCCAAATTGTATGGAGGACACTTGGGTAAATCTGGTTGTTATTCTTGGAATGTGCTTGAGGACCCTTCTGCTGTCCTGAGGATGGAGGGGGGAAAAGTAGTCTGTCGTAAGTATTTCTTGAACAGATTTTATCACCCGAGTCTACTGGGATTTGAAGATTATATGTAGTTGGCATGTGGTGCTGATGGACAAATACAGATATTGCAAACATCAGAACTCTCACACAACAGTGAAATGATCTCTGGGCATGGGGCGCTGACACAGCACAAGACTAATTTTGGTCTGAGAGTTGTCCTATTATTTAGTCATGTGCTTCTATGCTCCCCTGGCCTGGGCTGTATGTTTTAGACAATTGCCTTGCTCTACAACAGATGTACATGATGCAGAACTAGAGGCATTGCCTCTCTCTGCTTAAAAAATAATTGTGATTTGGATCAATTTTTTCAAGTGGGAAGGATGATCATCTGAACAGATGTATGTGTGTTTAGGGAAAATGTCTGCTAGTGAGAGTAAATAACACTGTCCAAGCACAAATGCATAAAAGGAAACTGCAGTTTTTTTCAAATCTTTCATGCAACACAGGAAACTCCTGATATAACTGTAATTTATGGCCATTCTTGTCATCAGTAAAGCATTTTTTTAAAAAAATAGGCAGTTGAGTTTAACTATGAAGGTACCTGTGGCTCTTTCAAAATGTGTTTTTGAAAGCAATACACCTTTATTATGAGAAACTGAGAATTTCTTCCGCATTCAAAAGCAGCAGAAATACTTGAGAGCAAGCTGCAGCGGCAAGCGCTGCTCCGCTCTGCTGTGGTGGACTCTGCAGGTGCTGTGAGACAGGCACAAGTGGCTAGAGGAGACCCTTGCCTTCATCTTCTTCCTGTTATCTTCCTCTTTGTGCTGCCCAGACATGAATGCAGCCATGTCTCCAAAGCTGCTCGCCAAAGCAACAGTGCACATGCCCACCCCTTCCTGCAGAGAAACACTGCAGCCAGGCTGTGTGTGACGTGACACCGGCACAGCTTGCACACCAAGTAATACCTCCACTGCCTTCTTTCCGTGCCCATTATAGGACAGCATTATATTTGTTGTACCGTGCAAGCATGAAAAAGCCAGCTGGGGCTGTACGCAAGGTGCCAGGGAGTGCATTTCTAATATCACTAATACGTGTAAGATTGCTAGAAAAGGCTGCACAACTCTGTGGTACCCTCGAGATCCAGAAGGGAGATGAAACGGATGCTAATAACCACGCTCTGGGAATGGTTCAGTGGGAGAGGACTGATCTTTTTGAGCTCACACAGAAACACAGGCAGAAAAATCACCATTAGAGCCATTCTCAGCCTGTGTTATCAACAAAGAATATTTTGCTTCCCTGCTGCAGCTTTCATTAGAAGAAGAGCTATTATCATCAGTTTTTCATGACAAAGACATATCCCGCACAAAGATTTGCAAGGATGCAATATTCTGGGGCGGCATGAATCACACTTGGCAGGTCCCTGATCCTCTCTCTGTTGACAGCAGGGGAGCCAAGATAATCAGCTCAGGCCGATGTCTGACTTCTGGGTGTGGGATAAATGACACTCAGGGTACAGGATTCATTTTAGGTAGATCAGGGACAACTATTGGGCTGCCGTACCCTATCCTGACTGTCGGACCCCCGCCCCCATATTTTACTGGCTGCATTACCAAAGTTGAGGACACCCTTTTTAATATGGGTCAGTGCCGTGTGTCTCACGGATAATGGCTGGAGAATAGGCCCGAGGTCTGGGATGACTTTTTGCTTCAGAATTAGTAAAATGCTTGAACTCGGAAATGCTTGGAAGGCCAAGGGAAAGAACAAGAATGCATTTTTTTGCCACTGACAGATGATAGACTAAGAACTTTTAATGCAATTCACCATATCTGTGAATCCTGGATAAACCAAGGGTCACAACTGTTTGGCTTTTCAGCCTGTTTGTCCCCTGCATTTCTTCTCAATGGTCATTTATCTGTGTCTGGCTTCTTGGCTGGTCCAGTTCATAGTGAAACAGTGGCTGGTGGTTTGTATGAGACTCTGGATCCCAAGCTGGTCTCTGCAGTAGTGAAGAACCTAGCAGCAGAGACCAGCACTGTCAGTGGTTTTCTGAGAGCAGAAAATGTCATCTGCAGGCCCAACTGTCCCAGCAGGTGCACATTCCTATCAGTCAGCTTTGGTTTACAGCCACACTTGGTTTGCAAATAGCGCCAAGTGCTGCTGGCCCCAGACAGGCGGCAATGTGACCTGGTCACTTGTGCGGATCTGACCATGTTGTTGTGGCATCCACCGAGCTCCAACGCAGGCGTCCCACTAAGCGACGACCTGGTGCAACACCTCACCCTGCATTTGTGTCTTGCTTGCTGACGTTGGCTGAATATCGCGTTAGGGGCCAGCCATCCTTGCAGGGCTGGAAGCCGGAGCTGTGCCTTCGGCCGGTGCTGGCACGCCATCCCAGAGAGAGGCTGGCAATAACTTGGCAAAGGCTAGTTGAAGTAACCCGATGTGACCAGTACAAATATCACGTCAGGCTGGAAACACGGTCTCTGAAGACATGTGATCTCCTGGAAACCAGTGCAGTGGCCTGACGGGGCCAGCCTGGCTGGCCAGTGGCCAGGCCTGGCAGGTGCCTGCATGGGCATAGTGCTGGCCTCCAGGTGGCCCTTGCTTTGCTTTTAAATATAAGCGTGCCCCCGTAGAGAGGGCACTAACTTTAGCACCCCTCAGAAACATTAACAGGCAAGCCGGGGCAGCGAGAGCACCACCGGCACACACTTATGTTTAATGTGCTGCTACTATATAAGGTAGCAGCAGTTTTTGGACTCTTCTCATTTCCATCATGGTCCTACAGAAAGAGGTAGGACAAAGTATGGGAGCTGTCTGAGTATATATATATATCAGTATATTAAGTCCTTCTGAAAACCACAGCCTAACTAATTATAACCATAATGTATTTTCACCCAAATTTTTTTATATTCCAGTTTTGTGACATCTCTGCTATCAGTGCACATAAGATGGAGGCAAACACCAAAAACAACTGGGAAAAATGTAAATAATTAGCTAATTTAGTATTCCACAAGAATTCTTATTATTTAAAATGTTCTTCTCTTTCTTATATGTGTTTTCTTAACAGTGCATTTTTCTTAAGAAGCCATTGCCTATCAAACATCACCCAATTTACAAGAGAGGGGAAGAGTCATTTTTCAAGCACTGCCACCATCCCTGAACTTTCCCCCAAATTTTCTAAGCTTTAAATTACAGTTCCCTAAACTTAAAATGTTTTTTTTTCTTTGAAACAATCTTCTTAGCTACAAAATGCTCTTGGAAATGGCATGTGGTATTAGAAGTATAAAAACAGCCAATAAACTGAAAAATATATTTTCTCCTTAGCCTAAGTTATGTTACATGCTGTTGGCACTGAGGCTAGCTAGTATACTCTTGCTTAAAGTACACTAGATACCAATGTATCACATGTGATTTTTTAATTGGCAGGTCCCTTTGAAACAGTCTTGTCATTCAGTGTGTGCAATAGAGCTTTACAAAGTCCTTACACTTCCCCACTTTACACAGTGTCGTACGAGTGTGACCTAAAGCTGTGAACTTTCACTAAGGCATCACCAGGCTGCACATCCGTGGGCATCTGTGTGCACAGATTCAACTTCTTTGTGTGTGCTGGTATCCAGAAATAGAAGTAGTGGTATTGACATATAAGAAAATGGGGATAGTTTGGGGTACTGATATGTGGAGCCTTGTGACTGAAAATCTGCTTTTTCCTGCTATTTCATCTTAAAATTCCTCCTCTCTTTCAGGGGGGAACCAGGACACAGCACAACTCTGTTCAGCAGCACCAAACTCTTGTAAATAATATTCTCCAGATGTTTCATAGCATGCTTCATGTGTAAGGAGGTCAACGTCACTGTCTCTTAGCAGACGGAGACACTTAGGTGAAGGGATTTGACCAAGATCATGTGGCAAGCTAGTGGCAGAACCTGAGCAAGTGAAAAAAAAAAAAAAAAAGAGAGAGAGAGGGAGAGAGAGAGAAAAAAGAGAGAGAGGGAGAGAGAGAGAAAAAAAAACCCTGCAAAATTCCTCTATGTAGTAGAAGATGAAACTAGGAGACATCGGTGCAGTAATGCTGTAATGCTCAAGACTTACAAATTTCCTTTTCCCTGTTGCATATGACGGTGCAGGATGAGTCCCAGTGATAGGTTCATGCCTTGCTCATTAAGGGCAGCTTAACTTCAAAGGCAAGGAGCTAAACTTGTGTGGTTCCAGCTCAGTCTTCTCTTGCTGTACTTTCTTGACCAATTCATTTTTTTCCTAAGAAGTAGCTAACAGGGTTGTTGAAACATTGGCGACAGAAGGAATCCAAGTCAGCCACTTAGAGAACCTGACTTTTCAAGGTGTCACTTTTTTTTCCTAATATACTTTTATTATGGTTATTACTGAAATAAAAGTGTCCAAAGCTGGGAGAGTAGGAAGGCCTGAGATAGCTGAGAAAGCTCAAAAAGATGGACAGCTGTGATTTTTTTTTTTAACTACCACAGTTCTGGTGAAACAAATCAAATGCAGCTTCAAAACTTCCCTGCTTGAACTTCTTCTCTTTCCCCTTCCCTCTCCCTGGGGTTTCTGTTTTAGAGCGCTTGAACTGATTTGTTGAGACAGATCAAAGTATAAAGTATTTCTCAGCTGGTCTTATTTCTCTCACTGGATTCTAGTAGCAGGAGACAGGCAGCTCATTACAGCCAGGAGAGTGCTCCTGTGAAACCAACTTCATTACAGCTGATAAGAAAAATAAGATTCTTCCGGAGCCATGGTCCATTCTGACCATCACAGAAGTAAATTATTTTACAGTGAATAAATAATGCCACACTGCTTCTCATTAGGGTACTATCTGAGTAGTAACATGATCTTAAATACATTTGAATGGTACTGTTTCTGTCTAATGCTGTGAAGTCCTTGAGGTATAGCTTAGGTTTGTCCAATTTCAAGCACTTCCCATGTGCTTGATCCTCTTCTTCCCTCTTCAACAGTGCTTCAGGGATAGAGGGGTGTGGGGGGGCCTCATGCTCCTAAGCAGCTTGTGAGCCCTCTCAAGGTGCTGCCTGTGCTTTGAAAGTCATCAAAAAGTACTTGGTCCTGGTAGGTTTGTGGTTTGCTAGTGAAGACTGCTATTTGAACTCAGTTGTGGCTTCTTACTTTTTCCGAAAAAGCATGCATCACAGTGGCACCCATGCGAGGCCTGAGGCATGCCAAAATGCACCAAAGAAGAACTACAAACCTGTGCAACCTGTGCACTTCCTTCTTCTACGACCAACTCTTTTAGCTTTTTTTTTTTTCCCCAGCCACCTAGAGGTCTGCTTGGGAAAATTTCTGACCAGCTCTCAAAGGGTTAGCATAAAATCAGAAATGAACAACTAGGCAGAGTCCAGGTGTGTTGGCAGTAAGCTCTTGTGAGAGAGCAGCTCAGAACATGTGGGTGAGGAGGTGGCATCTCACCGCTGACAAAGCGTGGGGAGCAGCTGTTTCACAAACTGCTTTCGGACAAGGGGCAGGACAAGCTTTCTGCCTTCACCCCCTGTTCTTGTACCCCCCCCCCCCCCAGCACACTGCCAACACAAGCCTTTAGCAGGCCCAAAACAAAAAATATTTCAACCAGGATCAATGCCCTAGTTTGCTCACAGCCATGCAAACAGCTATAGGAAAACAGAGGGAATGTTGGCTCCGTTCAGCAGCAGGGCTGGTGTGTGAAATTATCCCCTGAAAGAGCAAGTCCCTGGAAGGATTTCAATCCCAGGAAAGTGGGACAAACAAGAGGAAGAGAAGGGGAATGACCTGAGCAAGACCACAGTTCAGAGGTAGAGGTAGGAACAGATTTCAGGTCTCCTGACTTCGATGAAATCATGGCAAATTCTGAAATACATTTGACATACATTCTGAAATACATGTGCAAAGCCCACATGGCTTTGCAAGTAAATTGAGACACAGCATGTAGGAAGCTGAATGGAAGTGCCTTTAATTGGAAAGGCATTCTCCTCCTGAGGGCTTGAGCTTATGTTTTTGCTTAAATGCAGTGCGATACAGGTTACGGGCTTGCTTCCCCTCTGTCTGATTCCTGCTTTTTCCTTTCCTTCACTTGAGACAACAGAGAGACACAGAAAAAGATATGTCCATGTTGGCAAATGTAACTGTATTACATGTCAGCTGGGGATAATTTTTTGAATGACAGGACTTGGCATTTTGGCCAGGTATGGTTAGACAACAGCTGATATCTTGAGTGACTAGGTGAGAGGCAAGTGTTAAGGCTGCCAGAGGAATTAATCTGGCCTAAGGTCGTGGTGCAACTCCATTTGAAGTCAGCGTAGCTGGCCCATCTACCTAAATGCTAAGTTTTGCTCAGGCTTTGCTCAAAGCTCCTTCATGGAGAAAATCAAGATGCAGGGCTGGAACAATGTCACATCCAGCACTTACCAAAGGAAAAGGGCAAGTTGTGGCGGACAGATGAATGAATTTTTTTGCCTTAAACATTTCTTGGTGCATAGGGTGCAGGCAGGCCACAACCCCGAACAAGCCATCTGTCCCCGGAGGAAACAGGACTGGGCTGCTGCGACCCCCGAGATGGTCTCCCTGCGACCACCCAGGACACACCGAGCCTGCACTGAACCAGACCATGATTGGGCAGAGACTTTGGGATCTGGACTGTAAATTATTGTCCGTTTTTAGCACAACTTCTATAAAACTTGCTTGGCATGAGTGGCTAAATTTGCTGAAGCCTTAGGCCGCACTCCCTAGTTCAGTGAGAAAGGGCCCCAGAGCTGGTGCAGGTGGGAATGATAAGGGAGTTGCCAGCAATTTGCATTCCTGTGCACTGCTGAAACAGTGCTAATTGCTGGAGTTACCACCTCTTTGTCAGGACCTAGAGAGATGATGGCTGGACCCAAGAATGGAGACACACCTGTCAGCAGAAACGGCAACAGTAAACGGCCTACCTAGGGACAGTGATGAGACCCAATAAGGAGCAGGAGACCCCGGACCCAAATATTACTATTGGTCTGAACTACCACGTGAGGGTGGGAAACTTAATTTGAAAAAGCTATAAATGCCGAGGGATTTCTTTGTTTGGGGTCCCTCATCGGAGGCACCCAGCTTGAGCTGTAATTCGAATGGAGTCAGCGGAACATTATTGGCCTCGCAGTGGTGGTAGCTAGCTTTCCTCCTTTTCCAACTTTCTCTATCTTTTCCCCTTACCTTTGTTCTGTTCCCCTCTTCCCTTCAACTCCCCTTCGCCTTCCCCCCCACACCTTTTCTCCCCACTTCGTGGAAAATAAAGTTAAAAGGTGGTACGATATTTGACCAGTTTTAGGGTCTTAATCTCGTCCTCGGGATCGTAACGAACCCCCCCCCCCCCCCCCCCCCCCGCCGATATTGGATCGGGACATAAGTGTGGACAGAAGGTAAAAGGCTGAGATAGATTTGCTGCACCTTGTATTGCTGCATGGGAGAAGGGCTGGTAAAGCCAAGTCTGTCACTCAACAACCTGTTGTCTGTATACCCTAGTGCTCATCTTGGCAGCGGCGGTGGCGGTGGCGGCCGTGGCAGCAGCAGCCTGGTTTCCTGGGGCTGTAGTGCAAAGCAGACAGGCGCTCAGAGGATGCACAACAAGCCATGGTCCTGCCTCCTGCTTTACCTGCCCCTTTCTGTATGCTGGTTAAAGGATAGATTTGTATTTCTTTACAAAGACGAAGCTTTGAAATTATGGCGACGAATGACGCCTTGGAGACACACAAAGGCAGGCACACATGCCCTGGGGGGGGATGTGACACTGCTGTGCAGCCCTTAGCTACCCAGGGAGGAGGGCTGCAGCTGCCCTGGGGAAGTCATGATGGGGTCTCTTTTCCAAAATACATCCACTCTTGGGTGCCCCATGCTGTTTACCAGACAATCACATAGACCAAGAACAGGGGCACCAAAAGAGATTTTAATAAGTGTGCCATAAAATTGAGCATTCTCTGGCCAGGTTCTTGCAAGACAGAACAAAACAGGAGGTTGTACACTGTGATCCTAGCCTCAGCTCTATTGCACTCCCAGGTCCGTTCGAAAGGAAGGACAGACAAAGCTTTAACATGAATGCAAACTCCTGAAGAAGGACTAAAAACCACCAGGTTTCCTTTCCACCCCTGTATCAGCTGGCGTAATATATTAAGCTTCCTGACAAGGCAAGGTTTGAAGAACATAAAGCACATGAAATCTCCTGGGGAGGCTGTATTTAAAAATTGTGTCTTCAGTTTGCTGTAGCTTAACAGCTTCAGAGTAGCCTCACTGGGATTTCCTGTGTGCTAACATCCCTCTTTGATAGCTCATTCATCTCACCTTTCTAGGACGCTCCAGCATAGACACACACAAAAAGGGTCTCTGCAGGGTCTGTGACCAAAGTCAATGTCCTCAAGGAGCAATTTCAAGCAGGTGGAATAGCTGAGGAGAAGCAAAAGCCTCATGCAAGGCCAGTGATTTTTTTTGTGTAAACACAAACCCAGGGAAGAAAACAAAGAAACAGCCTGAAAAGGACCTTCTGTGTCACAGAACCCTGTCCAAGGCACCGTATCTCCCGCTTACTTTCATCCATGGACTGCTCTAAAACCATATAGACACTTTGTACCACTGCTCCTGTATGCATGTTTTGGAGCCATGCCTATCCAGTGCTTTGGGACCTCCTGATCTCTGACTGTCTGGTAGATCTTCACTGAGGTGATGGAAGCATACAGAGATTTGAGCGGGTATTAAATGTGGATGGTGGGGCTTCTGCAGCAGCAGCGGTTGATCCAAATCATGTTTCCTGAGGATGTTTCATGACTGGTGTTGAGCTGCCTCAGCGACACAGTTTTAAGTAGCTGAGCTGGGGAGTTTGAAGATAGCAAAGCTACGTCAGGGGGTTGTACCTATGTCACACATTTTTTTTGTCCACAACCACTTTTCCAAGCTGCAGATCAACTTGTGAGCATAACCCTGACATTTCCTGAATGTTTTCTGACTCCATGAACACTTCTACTAGGGCCTGAGAAAGGGAACAAAGACTTAAGTAACAGGAAATGAATGTATCCCTACACACTGCCATTCCAGTCTTTCAGGGAGGCTCCAAAACCCAAAAGAGCTTGACAAACATCCTATTCTACTCTTATGTTTTTGTTGATGAAAATAAAACTGTGATTAGATATGTCCTACAGCTGATATCTAAGAAGCACAGACCAAGTCTCTGTTTCACTGACATCCTTGAGGGTTTTGCTATTATTTCTAAAGGACTACAGCTGATCCTCTCTGAATAAGTTTTGGGTTCATTAGGGAGCAGCTGTAGATTACTTATGGCCATTAGTGGTAGTGATGGAGCAGCTGTATAAATGATCTTCATAAGAGGTTGGGGTTTTTTTGTTTTTTGGTTTTTTTTTTGTTTTGTTTTGTTTTTTTTTTGGGGGGGGGTTGTCATCTTTGGAAGGAAAAGGGTGAGCTGAAGAGGGAACTAGGAGCAAATTCTGGTGAGTACTAATTCTTCTTGTTACTGTCTGTTGTAATTTTGGTATGTGATAAGTTGTGATTGTTTCAGATTAATTTGCACACTGATAAGCTTTTCCTCCTGTATTAAGCAAGGGTAGCATGTCAACAAAGTGGTTGATATTTGTGAAATGCTTTGAAAGACATGCGTGCTGCATCCCCCCAAAATAGGGCTGTTGCTTTCCTCTCAGTTACCTAGCTCTCCTTTTACAGCCCCTACATGCCTTTAATACAGAGTACAAAACAATGCTGCAGACCTACTACTATGTGGCCTGACTCCAAGGTTTGCTCCACTCTGCATGAAGCTGTTGCTCTCGTTCATTGCGCTGTGCAGAGCGAACCAGCTGTGGAGGCATGCTGATGTCCATATAGGTGGTAAATATGCCACAGTTATAATGGATTGATAGGTTGAGCTTGGCCACCTAGATGTATCTGCACAGGTATAGAAATACAAGGGGTGCAAAATGGGACCCACCACTGTATCTGCAGCATGTGTTTAAAATGAGCTTGTAACCATTTTTAGAAATATTCTAGGAATGGTGGCCAGTAAAAGAACTGGCATTCTCTGTTGTAAATGTTATCTATTGCTTATTAGCAGTGCCCTGCAGTTCCTTTGTGCTTGCTGACTCCCCAGGGAGTTATGTAGGACTTCAAAAAACAAAAACAAAAAACCCAAAAGCAAACACTTTTGAATGCTTGGTAAGCTAAGCTTTTGCCTGTTGGGAATGGCCATGCTAGGGGCAGAGCTTTTGCCTTTAAACACACATAATTTTTGTTCTTCCTGTAAGTTTTATCTGGTGCTAACAGAGGAGATTGGTAAAGGACTGAAAAAGCTCTTTGAGAGGCTTTTCTTTTTTTCCCCTTTTAAAACCTGTAACAGTAAATGTGACTATGCTCTGAAAAAGCAGCATGATTTTTAGTCTTCATTAGGATGTGTCAGCATGTTTTGAAAACAAAAGAGGCTTAAGAATGCTACTGTCTAGTAGCAGAGCCATCTTCCAAATTATAAGACTGAGGCATATTTTCTAAACTAATTCCTTTTTGTGGAGAATCAGGAAGGTGTAGGTGCCTGTCCCCATATCATAAGAGCACTGGTTAGGGCTCAGTTTTGCCATGGAAGAAGAGAGGCAAGTCCCATGGTTCAGGATGACAAGAGCCAATTGTGTGACCAAGATTAACTGGCCTTGGATCAGGAACACTATTAGTGTAGCTTGCTTGTTTTTCCAGAACAGAAAGCAGGCATTGGATTTCTGAGAAGACGTTCTTTTTCCTCCCTTAAGAGCAGCATGGGAAAGAAGCTGTGAAATGCAGGAAGGTATTGGTGTGGTACTGTCATTCTGTGGCCTGGGGCTGGCTAGGGTGGTGAGCTTTTGCCCCTGGGGAGCGCTGGGGTAGCTACAGGATGCATCAGCATTTCACATACTTTGTGGGCACTGCAGTGGCTGGCTTCAGTCCTGGCTTCTGCTGTCACTAGTAAAGATCTCGCAGCAAACATGCTCATCAGTGTACTGAGCATTATCCTGTTATCCTGGTAGTCCACATGCCCCTGCTGTGTCCTGAGAGTTTTGGCTTTCTGATAGGTAAAAGCTTCCATACTGCAGCAGTGGGAAGCAAATTTCAAAGACAGAAACTTTCCTAGAAATGGCAGAAACAGTGTTGCTTGAGGAAACTGGTTGTGTGCTAGCCTGCATGAATGATTAGAGTTGAGACTGCAACCTCATATTTGCTTGTCTCTTGTGGATGTACAGTCTGTGGCACGTGCTGGTATTTTCCTGCTGCGGTGTTTATGGGTCACGCAGGTCTCGCATGGCCCAGTTTACAAGCAACTTGAATCATCAAGAACCATAAATGGGAGGTACTTTGGCAATGTTTCAGTTAATATTCTCTTGTCTTAGTAATGGTGCAGCTAGTAATTGCTAGTAATTTGCTGGAAATTTCAGTAGCTCCAGTGGGATGTTTATACCTTATAGTACAGTTTCCTTTCCTGGAATAACTTTTGGAGGCTCTTTCCTTGTGCATTTCAGTTTTAGCCCAGGAGGCTTTTTAAAATCCTGTAATGTAAAACCAAGCTGTAGGTTTCTTTTCTATGTGCTGCTGCAGATGACCAGAACTTATAAACTGATTTATGGAAGAAAAAAATCATTTGGGAGTATTTGGACCAAAGATTTTGTCTCTGGTTTTGAGAAGTCCCCTCATTTTCAGATCCCTGGAGGCTGGAAGGGTATCTTGGGGAAGGAACAGGCCATGTTTTCCCAGTTTTAGTCTTCCTTAAGCACTGGGCACAGTCATTGGGCTTCCTTATGCTGAGTGCACTTGGAGACAGAATAATATGCTGGATTGACTTGCTCCGATTCAACACAGCTGGTCTTCTCCTTGGGCCTCTGCAGGTAACAGGTTATTGTTGAGCTGGCATTAATATCTTGTTCTAGATGAGAGAACATGACATGAATATAGATGCAAAACACTTCCCTGCTAATATATAATTTCAAGACTTCATTAGTATCTTCTGCACCTTTAGTATCTTCTGTACCTTTAGGGTATGATGTCAAAAATAAGCTAAACCCTGTCTCTAGCCACCTCCCAAAAACTGTTATTTATCAGTTCATGAATCTGAGAAAAGAATCTCCCAGTATTACAGAATATATATCTTGTTTAGATAAAATAACCATGTGGATGGTTAATAGCTTCACACATCCAGACTTCTTATGGTGGCTGCTGATAAAACAGGATTTGACCTATTTCAGACCTCATTGTATTTTTGCCATGGGTTGAGAGCAAAAGTAATTTAGCTTAAATCATATTGCTTTTTTCAACTTCGCTTCTAGCCCTTGTGTTCTAAGCAAATCAATAAAATGGAGATTGTCTAAACAAGAGCCTGTTAAAACAATGACCTTACACTTTAGTGCTATTTGGGTGGGTTTAATAATTCAAACAATTCTTTCTCTGAGGTGTCTTGCCTCCTCTGCAGAAAACTGGCAGGTGCAGTTACCACTGGTTTCAAAGAATTTTCTTATAGCAGCCAGAAGCAGTCTGTCACCTTTACACAAATTCATACCAGATGAAACTTATGTGCAGAAACTTTGCCATTTTACAAACTTATTTTAAAGCACTTGCCAAGTAGTTTATGTGAGGTTCTATTATCTAAACCAATATTGAATCTCTGGTGAGAGGGCCTGCAGTAGAGCCAGCCAAAGATTTCCCAAATGACTTTTTTCTCTTAGTTGAAAGTATAATTCGGTTCAACCTGTGATGAACTGATAGTTTCAAAAAAAAAAAAAAAAAAAAAACCTGAAAGAAGAGACAAAAAATAAGAAAACTCCCGAACAGAACAGAGTGCTCTGAAAATGGGAGAGTAAAGAACATGCTTTGAAGTTCATTTTCAGATGCATTTGGTCTAGAATTTAAGTTGTGGCTTATAATAAAGGTAGTTGAAATAACAATGAAAGTGTGCTATTTTGATTCAAATAGCACAGCCTGGAGCTTGTGGGGGGAGGTGTCTTTGCTTGTTTCTTTGTGGGTTTTTGGTTCTGGATTTTTGGGTTGGACTTTTTTCTTTTTAGTTCAGATGGGAGGGGGTTTGTGGAACAGACAGTGTGGAGATCCTGGAATTTCTTGTGGAAAGTAAGATTATATTTCTGCCTTACTAAAAGAGGGATGGCAATCTAGGATGTATGAAAGACTATGTCAACAGAAGGAAGGACCAAAAGCCTTCAACTGGCCCTCCTCTGAGGAATATTCTCCTTGTGCAGGAGAAGCAGCAAAGATGAAACAGGGACAGACATAGCTCCAGGAAGAAGGGAGAGATGGGAGAAGAGGGAGTGTAGGTAGCTGTGGAGGATATAACTGCATACCAGCCTCCTTTATTACCCAGGAAATCTGCATCTGGGTGAGGTAAATCAAGGACAAACTCCTGTGCTTGTGGTGATTTTTAAAATGAGTCTCACCTTGGGTGTTTTTCACCAGGAGCCTAGCTGGAGTCCTGTTTGCACCTGTGTGTGCCGGGCAGGAACTGGGGCCCCTTGTCATACATCTGTCCTATTGAGAACTGTCATTTTCTTTAAATCATCCATGTTATAACTTTAGGTATTCTGTATGGTAGTGATAATGTAGAAAATGATGATCTATTTCTCACCCAACTGTCTGTCTTATAGAAAATGTATGCCAGTAATTGGGCATGAAGTATTTTAAATTGGGCCATCAAACAGACTGCATCTGTTGTTCTCCTTATTGTAATTCACTACACATCACAGCCACTGATGTTGTGTTTTCATTAATTTTTCTATTAACTTTTCCCCATCAGTATGATTAAAGATTCATTAATTTGAAGCAAAGAGTAAAACAACCTGCCACCTCCCAAACCAGAGATCAAATCAAAACCATCCTGTACATAATATTAGGCAAAAACTGGTTCAGTCTTAAAAAATGAGGAATCTCTGAAAACAGATATGCTAGCAAAGGATTAGCTGTTCAAATGGTCAAGTCAGATGAGGCATAATCAGGGCTAACTTTACACCTCTGCCTCATTTCAGTTCTCCTATCTGCAATTTCACAATCCTTTAGATAGGAGTTTAACTTGGTACCAATTATCTCATACCAATTATCTATGTATTTAATTTGGTCATGTAATTGTCAGACATCTCCAACATGGCTAATTTTGTATATGCTGTGTATTTAATGTAGCTGAAGGACTACCCCTCCCCATCTTGTTAGGGCCTTTTAAGAAATATTTGGAAGTGCTTTTGTCTCCTATCTTTATATATCTCCGTCTCCTTTCCCATTATAAACAGTGATGCCTTTAAAAGTTTTGAAATTGCTTTTTCTACTAGCTTAGAGAACAGGAAAACAAGCAAAATACAAGTTAGAATTCCTCTGCACATTGTGTTCATGTGGACACGGTAAATGTGAATTTTGGGGATGCACCAGTGACTATGGCTTCATCTGTGTTGCTTTGTTATATAAAGAGCACAAACAGGACTGTCTTATGTCCTTAGACATAAGCCAAACTTTTGGTAAGCTGCTAGTGACCATCTCATGTTAAATTGTTTTTTGTGACACAAGGCAATACAGCAGGAGTAGGCATGGCAACGTTATGTTTCAAAAAGTGGGGGGGGATTTCTGATCTTCCCATTCAAATTTCAGGTTCAGCTTGTGTTTAAACCTGCCCTTCCCAAAAACTTCTTTATTTTCTGAGAAATTAATTTCTGCTTAATGTTTTGAGGGATCATTGAAGGGTTCAGATGTGCTCCCTGTGCTTTGACCATGGGCCTTCTGGCTTCAGTGCTTGCTGGGCTCCCTGAGCCCTGGCCTCTGCTCAGGAAAATTCTCATTCTTAGCAGCAATGCTTAAAAAAGCAGGGCAATACTGACAAAAACCTCCCCAACATGAGCTGATTTCCTTCACTGTTCAGGTAACTGGTATGTTGGTCTTGATTTAGCAAAGCACTTGGGCTCACCTGGGGAAACCAATATTACTTCAGTTGGTCTTTCCTCTTGCCTCACAGAGATGGATTAAACTATGCTCTGGAGACTGGATCACAGTCTGGCTTGCCAGCCTGCCTTCACAGCTGGGGAGAACTAAAACTGGTGTGCATGGAGGAATTTGGGAAGGGATGCTAAAGCCCTTTGGCCCAAAAGCTGCTAACCATGTTCTATCTATTTTACATGCTTTGCAGAAATATGATTGTGTTAAGGGGAGGTAGGAGGGGAGGAATCATTAAACAGTTACAAGTAATGATAGATAAACTTTAACTATAAATATGACTAATTTCACCCCATGCTAAACATGGGCTGTGTATGTGGGTTTTCTGCCTGAGACCTATGAGTGCAATGCTTTTCTTCATTCACTTCTGGGGAAGCAGGCTCAGAAATGAGGCTGTACACATGATGCTACTACCCTGAAATCACAATAGGAGATGAAATTTGGTGTCCGGACCACAGCTGCAGAAGAAAGCCTGAAGGAAGAAACTGCCTTGGGGTGACAGTGAAACAGTGAATTAGTCTATCTAGGTGTTGTGTAGCATCTGTGACTTCAATAGCTTTGCTCCCACTAATGTTCTGCATGTGCATTGGGGTAACTAACACACTTTTAGGAAAAAAATAATGCTAGCAAGATCCTTGCAGACTGATCAGGCTGCCCTTACAGAGACCTTCCTGACTTTTCAGAGCCTATTTCTGAAGCCATGATTTTAAAGGGGTCCTAAACTCAATGGAGATGCTTAAAAGACTCTCCTCACAACCTGCTGCTACCAAGAATACCCTGGCTAACACAACTTACCCATAGCAGTTTTTAGATGGCTCTGTGCACAAATTAATGGTAAGTGGTCATAAAATGACCAGTGAATGAAGCATGGGGTGCTGTGACAGGCCTCTGAACATCAGAGCACGGTGACTTCACTGTACATGTTGCTCTTCTTGGGTGCAGAGACCTCCTGGTCTTGCCATTGACCAGCCCATTTGAAATAACCTTTTAACAGATCAGCCTGCTTCAAGTGAGGAATAAAATTAGTTTACAATGAGGCAAGATAAGCAAGGCTGTCATTAGGTTTACAAGCAGAAAAAGAAGTGAGGGAAAAGCAGGCTTTACAGCCACATCTTCTGTTAGTTATCTCTGAGTTCCACCCATATAAAAAGCCATTAAAAAGCTCTTGCAACTTCTGTAGCTAGGATCCATGTCTCTTGCAAGACTAGTTTCTTAGATATTGCTTTCATCAGCCAGGTTTGGGGAGCAGTCTCTGCTGTTTTCTCCTTGGAGAGGCCTTCAGTTTCCAGAGTTTGTTGTAATTCATAAGCACAATATTTAATTAAGACTTTGGGGAAGGGAAATGAGGGAACTTGTTTTGTGTACTTTTTTCCCCAGGTATGCTTATTGTCCCTGCTTAATTTTGGGAAAAAAATGCTGATGTCCTCTGGGCATGGCTAGATAGAGCCATCTTCTGGTCAGGCAATAAATAAAACTCTTTACTGAATTTAAATGTAGTGTTATGGCTGGCTGGGTGGTAACTCGGCAGCAAATGCACCATGCTTTCGACAAATACTTAAATGAGACTGGTGTATTGTCCTCTCTTGATAAATGCTATGACGGTGGTCCAGCAAGTATAAAGTGACAAGCTTGGCACAGGAAAGATCCTGAGAGGGCCTAGTTTTCAGAGATGCAGCAGTTTTGACATTTCAGAAGTAGATGCCTCTGGAAATATAATAAACAAGGCCATCCAAAATAACCTTATTAGTGAAAACTTTTGTGCTGTATGAGCCTCAGATATTTGAAAGGATGTTAGAATCAATAGTTTTACATCAGTGCTAATCCTGTTCACTTTATTCCTGTTGAGTAACATTTTAAAATACACTTAAGATCCCTTTCATATAGCCTCTAAGTGAGGTTCAGGGGTACATTTTTATACATACATTTTCCAAGCTATTGACAAAAACATAAGCTACAGGTGTTGGAGTACTCAACTAAAATTTATTCAGCCTACTTTGGACAGTTAGGCACAGCAGACTTGGAGAAAAGACAGGTAGCTCCATCGGAATTTATACTGTACTGCTAAAAGTGATAGGGGAAAAAAGACCAGAAATGCCTTTAATTTCATCATAATTGAGTATGGGAGAAAAGGATATGCTGACTAGCTCTGGCCAAGTAGAAATGCCAGAGAAGTCAATTATATAGATATATTCTTAGGGTTTTAGTGGATCTGATGCCTGTGAGTAAAATTGGCCCATAGGCAGAGCACTTTGCAGTGATGTGCTGTTAAACTGGAAAGAAAAATGACTGAAGATGCAGAATTGAGGAGATGAGATGCAAACAAATTTACAGCTCTGAGGAAGCAACTAACACTTGGATGATGAAAAGTGAAATCACAAATTTCAGAAGGAGATATTGCAGTCAATGGAAGAGATTGGTTCCCCTGGAGACAAATCAGTAGGAGTTATCTGTATTGCCCTTCAGAGACAATGTCTTTTTAGTCTCTCTTGATGTTTATGAGGAAAATGCACTATCTGAAATTCACTTGTCCAGCTGTGATCCTTTTAACAAGGCTATTTTCTAGAAGCGATGTGCTGCTCTAAACCCTGGCTGGACCATTTAAGTCTCTTACTGCTTGTTTTTCTTTCATCTATTATAACTGCGTAAATGCTATCTGATACAAGAGGGTTGCATCCTACTTTTCTGTGCAGTGGTGCAGGGAGTGAGAGGAGCCCACCCCATGGAGCAGAGGCAGGGCAGCTTGGCCTGTCTGTGGTGGGGGAAGCATGGAAGTTTGCCCTGTGACTAGACATGATTTCTTCAGATTTAAGACCCTCAAAATTAGTATCTAAATGTTGGCATGTATAACTTTGCTTGGATTGATGGCTTTTCTATGTAGAGATGCAAATGGGGAAAACAAAACAAACTGGGACCTGACTTACTGCAGTGTTTTAAGAATGAAAGAAGACCTGGAAAATGCTATATTTTTCATGTCCATTCTCTCCTGTCCACTTTCTCCCCCTTCTTTTAAGGTTTTAGCCAAACAATTGTGTAATTTGTAAGAGCTGGCATAAATTACCTATTCCACAGCTTATAAGGACCGTGAAAGGACTCATGAATTCAAAGAGATTCTTTTTGTAGTTTTGTCAATTGAAAGTGAGTTGATGAAACAGTTTATCCCACTCATTAATTAAGTGAACTGACCCTTGAAGGTTAATGCAGAATTTCTAGAGGAGTCAGAGCAATGAAGAAAGGTGGGTAGTGTCAGACTGACTATGGCATGTGTTAACAACTTATTGCCTTGGTGCAGAGGGGGCTGTGGGGTAGGATTTGGTGGAATTACTTTGTTTTTTCAAAGCATTATCCAGTGCTTCCTGAATTCCAAAACAGCTTGTGCTCCAAAATACACCCCTGGTGGCAGTAAGCAGTTTTTCTCACCTATTCTCAAAAGACCAATAGATCTGAAACCTGAGTGATACTCATTACAGAGAAATGCATCACTTAGTGGATGTGGAAGAGAAAAGCACACCATATGTGGAATAGTATCTGTTAACTACATGTGGTTAGCAGGCCAGTTGCAGCATACAATGAGTCCTTCTACTGTCAGCTATAGCAGTTTCACAGTGGTGCAATTCCATTATCTGCAGAAACTTCACTGATTTATTTGAATGAGATGTATAGCAAGCCAATGCCATTAACTGCAGGTGCTGCGTGGTGGATATTTCACGACATGCCCAACAGAACTTTTTCTATGCAGTAGATATTTCAGGCAACTCAAGCTTGCATCACTCTGATTTAAGATAATCATCTGCTACTTACCTCGGAAGCTCTTTGGCAGAAAAGAGGTATACTAACCACTTGTTCCTCTAGCCCTAGTATCCCTAAAAATACTTCTGGATCTTCCTTATTGTGGAATGGAAGAGGTAGGGAAAGTGCAACTGTTCAGATGCAGCATCTGCTTAAGAGGTTGCTGCCTCCACCTGGGTTGTTTCCCCCACTGATTTTTTTGCAGAGATGCTTGCCTGGAGCTGGGGGTGGTGTGGGAGCAGGGCTGAGTGGCTGGGAGCAAGAAGGTGGCAATGTCTCTAGCTGTTTGAAGAATTCCTGCCATCAAGCATATAAGCAAGGTCTGAATATAGGCTTGTAAAGAGCACTTCATGTTGATCTGTTTCACTTAGGCTGATGTTCAATGCTGGCAACAAGCTGTTCTGTAGTAGGTCTTGTTATTTTCCCAGACAGCACCCTCAGGACTATATAAATGGCAGCAACAGGAAAAAAATATTGAGAACATCATTATTCTCTAAGAGACTTTCTGTTGTTGTTACAGAACTTGGAGAGTCAGGAGCACCGGGACTCATAAAAGTGTCTTTGATTATTAGTTCTTATGATTTCATCTTTTTTTGCTATGTTGGGAATGAGCTTGGTTCCTGAATGAAACAAGCATTTAAGATGATGATATTTCCTGGAGTTCATGGAACACATTACAACATGATGAATTGGTATAATATGCTTAGCTCGAGAGTTCATAAGATAAAAATCCTCACTTATTCCACATGTACATAAATAAAATTAGAGATAGTTTACAACTACATTTAATTCCTAGACAAAGTCTTGCATAGTTCAGAGTTAAAAAAAACTGAAGAAAGGTATTTGTGAGAATATAGCAAAAACTTGCCATCCTTTTTCCTCCCAGATTTAGAAATAGACTAATGTTCTTTTTCCCATGCAAAATTAAAATGTAAAAAGCAGTTTCTAATGCATCTGCTTTCTTATGTTTCCAAATATGCCACAGCTATAGTTAGAACAAGCTTGTGTTAATGTACTTATAGGTCAATATTGCTGAGGAAACCAGTTAAGCTGGTGCTAAAAGTATAATTCCCATTTGCAGAGAATTTACGTAAAGTTTGTAATGCTGAGAAAACCACAAAATTTGATCATGTGGGCAGAAAACCAGGCTTTTAACTTCATAGCATGAATATAGAACAAGTTCTGAGAAGCAAAGGAGCTGCCCCATGCAAGTGAGTCTGGCCCTGAACATGGGTGTATCCACACTGTCCATAATGTGAGTCCATGTCTTCAGTCACCAGACAACATCTGGACTTGGATTAACATTCAATGAGAACAGCTTAATGAGTTATTGTAACTCGGTTGCCATATGCCAACTTTTTATACATACGTTCCTAGCCAGCAGCAAATGTGAGGTAACTTACTGTTGCCTAACCTACAAAGGAAGAATGTGTAGCTGGACTGCTGCTTTGCCTTTCCTGTAGGCTAATCTACTGTGTACAGATGTCTATCACAGGTATTTTTTGTCAAAATAGTCATTTTAATGTTGCCATATGCTAAGGTAGCCTATCAGCTCTAAGTAAGAAACAAGGGTTTTTTACTTAACCTGATCCTTTTTAGTGAAAAATATGGAAAATGCATCCTGAGATTTCCTGTACCCCTCAAGTCTTAGAGTACCCTCAATCTGATTGTGCTTTCACAGGTTCATTGATGTCAGACTTGGGGATGTCATTAAATAATTACACAAACTGTCCCTGAGGCACAAAAACAGTTGTCAGACTGGGGAGACGCCCTTAGGCTTTCTCCACAAGGAGTTTTGGGCAGGCAGGTCTTTCACTGCATGCTGTTTTCATGTCAAATGGGATGGTGTACATGCTGTTATCCTGCTCACAAGACCTCTCATGGAAACGTGCCCACACTGGGGCACTTGGCATGCTGTTATGGTCTATTAGCATGAACTGCCAGCTCACTTTTGTCACATGGGCAGGTGACTGGACTGTCAGTGTGAAGATGTTATTACTTAGTCAAAACTAGTCTGATAATTCATTAATCCGCATCTCCTCTTGAGTTTTAAACTTTAGGAAAAAATACTGGCCCAGTTGCAGTGTTCTCTTTTAACCTCCATCTTGCCAGTTATTCAGACTTTGGTGTTACAAGCCTGTCTGTAACTGGAAAAAGTTCCTAAGACAAATCTCCTTAGGACCTGTCTAATCATGCAATGGAAAGTTCAGAGATCCTTCCCTTCATACCAAAAGGGATGGATCTGAAACTGGAATAGCCATGTCCCTGACAGGCAGTAAATTGTCTAGGGCACAGAACCAGTCTGCTGTGCTTCTGAGAAGTATGGAAGTATGTCTGCAAAGCACAGGCCAGGCTTGTGAGAGCCAGCCTGGAGAGATGTTCTGTGGCATGCTACAGACACATCTGTAGAGGCACTGCCAACTCTCAGAGGAATGGATTGCTGGACAAAACTTAGATTTGAAGTAATACTGACATTTGAGGTGGTATGAAAAGTTCTTTCACCATAAATTCCATGTAAAGAGGTCAAACTGCCATGCTGTCTGTCACCTCATCTTATTGAAATTGCTCTGTCTTCCTTAAGGATGACTGCATAAGAGTACTGACTAGGCAAGACCTTTTTGAGCTGAGGGTTTACTTGTGGTCTATACATCTTACTCCTTGCAATATTTCCTTAGAAACCAAACAACCTCTGAATTGTCAGAAGTGAATTAATGCAGGAGGGGTTCAGAGCCAAGTCAGCCTAGTTCCATGCCATAAGTGTAATGGATGCTGCAAGGAGCCCCATATTTTGGGGAGGTGCCCAGCAGAATGAAAGCTATTGGCAGATAATACTCATGAATACATTTAGCATGGTGATGTAGGAAAAGTGGCTAACTTATTGCAAGCTTCACAGCAAAATAAAGTAATTGCCATTTATATGGTAATTGATGTAAATATATAGGTGGTGTCTAAAGTAATTAGTCCACATGATATTCAGAATAGTTGGATTGCATTAAGTATTCCATATTTAAAAGGACATCTGAGGGAGGACTTGGGTTTTTTATTTTCCTTGGGCAAAAACTTCCTCTCATTATTTACTGCAAAGGAAATTGGTGGGAGGGGTACAGTAGAAACTGTGCAGGAGTTGCCTTTTATAAGGTGTCAGCTGAAGGTCAAGGCAGTATTTTTGCAGGAGTTCATTAGATTGTGTTTATCAGATAATGTTTCTTGAAGAAATTCTGGCTGAGAGAGGTCAGTTTGTAAGGGACAGTTACAGTGGATATGTTTGGTTGTATGTGTGTTTGGGAGGAGAAGGAACAAGAAGCAATTTCTCCTCAGAAGACAAACTAGACCTACAGTATTAAAAAAAAAAATCTATTTTCAGTTCTACTGAGGTGATGCTAGAAAACTTCATTAATATCAATGGACTTACATCAGTGCAACAGTTTAGTTCTGGATTTTGAGGGAAGACCTTTGTTCTGTGAACTTTGAGTGAGCCAGACTCTGGTTTATGTGATCTTGGTTTAAGGCTACTAGGCCATGCTATAAAAATTACATTGTGCCAGCAATGAAGATGCATGGTAAGATGCTGTGAGATGGGGCCAGTTGGGCTTCAGGCTCAGCACAGGAGTGCCCTGCTGGTGTTTTCCCTGGATACCCTGGGGAGGACAAGCTGTCCTACACCAGTGGAAAGGTGGCTGAGGTGGCTCCCTCCTTGCAGGAAGGCTAGCATGACTGACAGCATTGGGTGAGCATGGGTGGTCTCTGTAGCCCACCAAAAAAGTCTTTCACAAATGAGGGACAGAATGTTTTGTCATCTTTCACTGTGCCTCTTTGAGAGTCCAACTCCTGCGTGGTGTGGTGGAGAGGGCCACGTGTCCCAGCGTCCATTCACATGGTTGAGGGGCTTTGCTGCAACCTTGGTGGGCAGGGTGCCAAATTTTCTTAGGTTTTTCTTTGCAGCAAATCAAAAAATTTAGAGAAACACTTTTAAATTGAAAGCCACAGCTCTCCCTTTGAAGATGAACTAAGAGTTGGATTCTGTGGAGGGCTTTCTCTCCTCCCCTTGGACTCCCCCACACACATGTAGTTACAAAGAATGAATCCCACCTAGTGTGTGGACAGAGTAGACTACACTTGTCTGTTTCCTTCTTTTTCCTTATTAGGAAGACATCAAGAGATCTGACTAGTCATTCTTCATTATCTCATTATCAGTGGTTTTGCTTTGTAGTGACTATGATTACAACATCAGCATGATACAACTTCCACTGCACTCCTGGGGGGCGGGAGGGAAGGCAATTTGCTGCAAGTCTGGGAAAACTGGTTTTTTTCAGTGCTGACTGGGAGCCCAAGGTGATTTTGTAATATTAAAAGAGCCTGGAGTTGTCTCATTTGTTCTGCTGTGAAATGAAACATGGTTGACCATTTTCTGTTTAAAGGTGCAACATCCTTCATGTATTTGTTGTTTGCTTTTCTAAGATGGAGTCTCTTCATCCTGATATATCAGATAGTAACTGCAGCTCAGCAAGTTACCAATACAGGGGGGAAAAAGGCTGCCTCTTTCATGACCATGATTGTCTGCAAAGTGATAGATGGCATTTCCAATTTCGCAGCAACTAAAACTCTTTGGCTTGTATTATGCAGTTATTCCCAGGGAGGGAATCTTTGTTCTCATATTTATCTATTTACTGGTGGTAGGGAGAGGTTATTTTTCTTTGATGTTAGTGAGCAAATGAGGGTAAGAATACAATGGTTACTAAACAAGACCCAATGCTTTCCTTTCCATGCCTTTTGATGTGCTTTTTAAACTGGCTATTTAACCTAGTGACTGATTTATTGACATTACAACCAAATAATTACCAGGAGAATAAGCCCAGTGTACTTCTGCAGAAACAGAGTTTAGTATGTCAGTTTCTATTAAGCAAGACTGATTATGTAGCTAAATACTTGAGTAAAGCATTTCATATAGGACTGAGGGCAGTGTGTGTCCACAGCAAGTGCTCTAGTGCCTCGTAGATTGGATATTTAAAAGGATAGTGAATGAAAAAAGAAAAGGAAAAAAAAAAAAAAAGGAAACAGCCTTATGCTGCCAAAAAGGATAAGAACAGTTCAACTTGGGAGGTATGGAGGGCCTTCTGCAAGGTGAATCTCCTTGGTAGTCTAGAAAGTAACTCGCATTATTTGGGTACTGGTTCAGTGCACAGGCTGCAATGTCATCAATGATGTGAAATTCCTACCAAAAGCGGTGCCTGAGGAGGCATATAAAAGATGCATGGGAGTGAGCAATGACAGCATTCTTGGAAATAAAAGGTTATGTGGGATCCCAGCCAGCAGAACTAACAAAATTAGGCACACAGTTTAGCTAAATTAGGCTCCATCTCCGAATCAACATTCGGAGAAGTCTCAGTCCCCACTAACGATGGGAGTCTAGGGAGACGAGGTGGCCAGAACTGTGTTTTTTCTCCTGTGTCGGAAAGTTTTAAGAAGGCAAAACTGGAATTATCCTATCACAACAATCTCTGAAGAATATAGCCACTTGGAGTGCACTAAAAGAAATGACACTTTTAATGTATCTGGATACAACTACGGAAGCAAACCACTCTTTCTTCCCTGGCAGACTCCATGCTTGCCAGGTTTTTGCATCTCTGAAAACATACTGAGGTTCAGATCCAGCTTTATATATTCATAATTCAGGGCTCCTTGATTATTCATCCATATCTTGCATCTGCTATGGGATAAGCACTTTCAAAAGGTTCAGTAGTCACTTGAGGGTCAGGACAATAAGGCCCAAGTACTCTGGCTATTCAAGCTGCTGGGTTATAGCCTACATCAAGCAAAGCTCTCTCCTAATTTTCATAACAATGTGTGTATATATTAAGACACCAGGGAAAAACCTGAGAAGTTCAGATTTTGTACCATAACTTTTGAGTTCATAAATAGGCAAGATGCTGGAAGTCTTTAATAACTTTAATCAATTAATGCTTTTTCCTACTCAAGAAAAATCCTGCCTTTGAAGACAAAGCACCAGGATTCAGTGATTCACTTTTTATTAAAAACAGGGATGCTGGTCAGCTTTCTGAGAAGATCTCCTTAGCTAAGAAACCAGGCTCCTGTTTCTGGGATGGATTGGTAGGATTCAGTGTTTCTATGTACAGTAATCAATGATGAACTGGCATTCTTTGCAGCATTACTTCTGGGAATCCCATGGCTGCTGCAACAACAACTCCAGCTATTGAACCAGTCTCTTAGGTAATCAGCCTCTCCCTCATATCACATGTTGGGTTTCTTTTTAATTAGGAAAAAATGCTGTTTCTTATAAGCCAGAGACTTCTGTCATTAGCACTGTGTGTCTGTCTTTGGGCATTTGGGTCCCAGATTAATTTAGAAGCTGAAGCAGGAGCATTCTCATGAGCAAATGGAGGTTTTTCCCCTGTCATTGTGAAAGATCAGTGCTGCTCTAAAACACTTTCAGGGAGGTCCCACTTTGAAATGGCCTTTAATACCAGTGATTTCTAATGGGATGTTGAAATATGACAGCAGGAATATGTGCAATGAGTTCCAAAAGTCTAATGACAGTCTAACATTTATCTTTTGTGTTACTAATCCCTTCTGCTGCCAGGAGATTAGTTTTCAATATGTTGAAATAAAAAGTCATTCACCCCTTCAGGTCCCAACACTATACAATCAGGATGTAGGTTTTGCTTGCTCTTCCCTCTCTCTGGGTACCTTGAACTGAACCTTAATTTGTCTTTTGCTTTCTGTGCTGTTTTTCTGCTGCCTTTGGTCCCCTGCTATCTCCCTTGTCTGACAAATTGCTAAAGATCTACCTCAGCTTGCCATCTTGGATCTCCAGCTTGTATTGACCTCTCATGTTTACAGCTGTCCCAATTTCTGTATGGTCCCACTGTTCAATGGCAAAAAGCTGCCTCTGCACCTAGCTCTTGCCCCATGCTGACCTCCAGCAGGCATCCCCTTAGCAACACCCTTTTCCTGGTACCCATTGCAACCCCAAGAATTGCATCATCTGAGAAATGCATCCTTTTGCTCCCCACTTCATCTGGCCATGTCTGTTCCTTCCTGTCTCCTGCAGAATTCAAGTGGAAAGAGGTTAAGCTTGCAGCTACAGTGGGAAATAGTCTGACTTGTGTAAGATGGGCTCTGCAAGCCTATGTTATGCCATGATTAAAATGGCAATACACTACTTTGTGTGCTTCACATGCAGCCCAGTTTCTTGGACTTGTTCTTTATTTAGATTCTTCCTGCAATATTGTCTTCAGAAGTTGTTTTACTTGCATAACTTGGCATAGATTAATGTTTCTGAATAACTTTATTACTGACTGTGTCTTGATGCTAACGAATTATGTTATTTCTGCACCATTGTGTTGTCATTTTCAGTACAATTGAGACAATATACTGGTAGTTGAAATATGTCCTGCAGCTTCTTCCAGTCTGAACTGTGTTTTATATCCATGGTTTTAGATCTTAAATTTTCTTTGATTTATGACTCATCATACTGGTACATTTCTAAGTCCCTGAGTTACTGCCTGGGAAATCTTTCTTTCAGAAAATGTGCAGATTATGAAACATTTAAGGCATGGTCCAGATTTCCCCTAATGTATTTCTATCAACTCCAGTGATGAAAAAATGCACTCATTCTCTGAAATTAAGTTTTTGGAGTCTGCTAGATACATATTTGGAAATAGATACCCTTGTATACCAGTTCTAGTATCTTTTATGTACCATGAAGCCAACTGAACTATCCCTGTGGAAGATACAGGGGGTTGCATCTGGATATTTAAAAAGCTGAGAATTAACCAAGTTCTTTTACCTTAGCTTTGATACTTGCATTTAAATTCAGATGTCCTGTACTGCAGCTTGCTGTGTGATGTGAAATACACTAACAGTTTTTTGCTTGCTCAGTAAGCTGGAACTTAAGTCAAACATCAGTTACCTGTCACCTCTTGTCATGTATTGACCTGTCTTATGCCTCAAACCATATTCTGTTCGTGGTCTGTTTATGGGGGTATGGCAAAAGGCCATTATTCTTAATTTACATTGGTCTGGAGAAAGTAAATTCATCCATGTGTGTATAAAATCACTTTACATGTGCAGTCATGAGTTTGGAACAATAAGGATATGTTAATTTTATTTGGGGGGAAGGCGTAGTAAATAAATCTCCATTGCTACTAATAACTGATGACTGTTTTGTTTTGTTTAGTGGCCCTCAGACCTGTATCATCTGAGCAATATTGCTTATAAGAAATCAATGTGCTCAGACAATTACCAAAATAGTGTACTCCCATAAGATCTGTTGTGTTGGTAGCCATAAATAGAATGAAACAGCATCCATAAATACAGTAAAACACTACCATGAAAAACTTGGTTGACTGTTTACCTGCAAATTCAGTTGATGACACCACCTCAATGGACATTAGACTTAAGAATGAGTAAAGTAATTTGGGCAATGGAAAAGGTGAAGTTGACAATTTCCTAGGTTATGAGATCTAAGGCTTGTGTTTTCTTTTGGCAAGGTCTGCTGTCACATGGGAGTATCAGCCAATATGGAAAGTGTTTCCTTAGATGAATGTAAATGATCTTGTCCAAGCTGACAGATTTCTTAAGGTGATCCAGGCAAATCACTAGCTCAGCTCTGTAAAGCCTCCATAAATACAACCTTATCTGTGATTCTGGACTGAGTAATAAGGTTTGGTTTTAGGACTGATTTTTTTTTTTTTCCAGTATAACTTGAAGTGATAGTTTTTTCCACAATGAAAGCAATATGATGGTGTTATAATTGGGGTGGGGAGCTGGGAGATGAGGTGAGAAATGCCTCTTAGCTGCCTGTTCCTTCTGGTTGGGTCTCCCAGTGGCTTTTCCTCAGAGTTTGGCACTTGCAACACCCAACTTCCCTTCAAACTTGCAACTTGTCAAGGTGAACATCTTAATTCTTGACCCTTTCAAACTCACCTGGTTGCCCAGGATTAGTGTACCCATGTGCTGCTTCTACCAGACTCCTCCTCTCTGAGGAGGAGTTCCTGTAAATCAGACAGCTTCACCTAAACTCCTGTAATTTATGAGAATATTGCAAGCTTATTTGATCAAAGCTAAACTACTGAGTACGGAGCTGGCAACAAAGATGCAAAAGAGAAATAACCAATTTCTTAATATTCTATGACAATTCTTCTTGGCTACCACAGCATCCTAACTTCTTTACTCAGGATCCTAAGGAAATATTTACTTGTGAGTTGTTCTCATGGTTCTTGCAGCCACCATCTGGCTGCCACCTCCCAAAAGCTGACTCTCAACTTACTGCATGTCCAGCACCCCTGGCTAAGCGGAGCAGCAGCCTTATGAAACTCTGTTCTCCCTTTTCAAGACAGTGCTCTTTGGCTTCCCTTTACTTAGTTATCCAGTTCCTGGTGCTTTCATCCATCAGGAGTGTGTATTACTCATTTTGTATTAACTGATTGTGATGACTTGCCTTTTCTCCTTCCCTTTTATTCTCAGAAGCTGAATTTCCTCCTTGTTTTGGTGCCATTCAAAGTTTATATCTGGATATGTTGCTGGTTTTGGATATATTGTAAGATTTATTTTTAAAACCATTGCATAAAACCTTAAGGAGAGTTCACTGTACATACATTTTTTTCAGCAAACCCACCATTTCTGTGCTCTCTGGTTTTATAGGGTGGGCATGGTCTAGTTGATTCAGATGACTTTGCACTGGAACATTTTGTTCCCAACCCCACTCTTCCTGCTATTGCCCTCTCACCTTCAGTTAGCATCAAAGATTCCTTTCAGGAGAGATGACCAACTCTTCTTTGCTTTTAAAAGCGACTGCTGACTTTGGCTCATTCATTTGAAGAGGTTGCTTTACCCAGTGTTTTCTGGAAACTGGTTTCTACGAAGACTGCCTAAGCTGGGACACCCAAATGAGTCATTAAAAGCTCTTCTTTTTCTGGGATATGGTTTTCAACAGGATTCTAATGACCTCAGGAAATGAGCTGATGTGTCTGGAATACATGCTGGAGGGGCAAAAAATTCATAGTGCACAAATGCTACTCCTTGAAAGTGTTACTGCCCTTGTGGGTACCCCTTTCCAGCACTTCTAACACTATGCTTAACTTAGTCCTCAGTGAAAGTTGCTTCTCTTTTCAAGAAGCCCAAGGTTGAGGGAGGTAAAGTGAAATGAGTGATTTTAAGAAGTTATTCTACTGCAACAGAAACTTGGTCCTTTAAGCCCAAGATAGACACCAGTGCGATGACTAAGACATCTGTCAGTACTTGACAAGGTGTGCTGTTCCAACCATTTGATTAAATCTGCTTATCCTTTTAGTTGCACCTCTACTAGTTTCAAGGAGAGAAAGTTGCACTGGCTTCATGCAGCATGATTTTTTTTTTTTTAAAAAAAAAGAAAACTTGTATTGCATTCCTCTGTAGCCTGCTGTGAAATGGACAGGGAAGAGGGAGGAGGTATACACACAAGCATAAATTTTGTTGGCCTTTTGGGTGCTTCTGTAATATGTGGTAATCACAATATATCATAGTGATCTCTAACAGTTTTACCACTGAAATGCTGTCATGTTATATTTGGGCATGTATTCACAGCTGTAAAGCTCATGTTTTCTTAAAATTCTCCTAAAGAATCAAGCAAACTAAATCTGAAAAAAGGCTTACAATTCTAATGCAGTAAGCTTCTAATTTTGTATTGAAACTGGATATTACATAGTTTAATTTTAGATGCAAGATTAAGGAAGACTTGACACTTTAAATAATTAATTGCAGATTATATAAATCAATAGAACAAACATTCCAAATAATGTGCATTTTTTTTATAGAGTGGTCCTTTACTTCATAGAAAATGGTGCTTGGAAAGGACCACAGGAGGTCATTTCCTCTGCTTCTCCTTTGAGAATAGAGAAGGGATGTATTGCTTAAGTGCAACTTCAATCTCAGGTAAAGCATGCCATACTTTTCCCAGCTGTACCTCTTTTTCTATATACAAGGTTTCCCTATTTTTTCCTCCTTTTTTGTCTTCCAGGCACCCTTTTTCTTCAGTGTCTTCCTGTCTTTACAATTTCCTTTTGCTGTACACTTACACATTTATAGAAATAGCAAATTCCAGTGTGCTTTCTAGGTTTCGGAGAATTTTATATTTTGAGATGGTGTCTGTTTTTAAGAGTATATAAGAAGTTTGAGTGCCTCTGGTATTAAAAGCCTTTGGAAGTCTATTTTGCAGAGATGGTAGTATCAGTCATTCCATCTGGCTTTGGACACTGAAAATAAAAAGGTACTGTCAAAGTACTGGCATTGCAGATTAGTAGACAATCTATGAAGAAACAGGCTTACATGCTTATAAAATCTGCCCAGAGATGAAAACCTTGCCTGCAGCCCAGACCAGAAATCTTGTGCATGACCTTAATCTTCAAGCAGCCTTTGCAGTCTCTGGAAACTACAAAACTCCTCCAGCTTTTCCACTTTATTCAAGCCAGTATTGGCCATAGTAGGTGCTGAGTCATCAGAAAGCTGTTCAGAGAGTCATAGCAAACCAGCCTCAGACAAAATCAATATGAAAGCCAAAGAGCAGCTGAACACCTTCCTTTCTGACAGTTCTTTCAGGTCTTATTTGTTCATTTGGCCTGTGCCTTGGACTAGTGTAACCTTTAAGTACTCAGGAATTTGCCCTCCCTGCACAGGCTTGTACTTGTCTTTCAGTTTGATGTAAAATATTATTGACTTGGCCATGCTTGGAGTATTATTTCAGACTAAAGAGCAGAGCTTTTGCTTAGGAACTCCAAAAAAGGTCCTGTACTGATGTTCCCTGTAATTTCTTTGCACTGGTGCACTGGCCTGTATCAGTTACAGTCTTTATAATATGAGAGCCTGAAGAAAATCATCAGGAAGATAAGAGTTCCCAGCCTAGATAAGAATTTTCTTACAATTTTTCCCTTGCCCTTTTTCTCTTCTCCTTGCTTTTCTTCCTCTCTTCTTCCCTCCTTCATGCTCTAGCAGTGTTGCTGAATGCTGATGACACAGTGGGACAGATTAAAGAAAGAATGAGTACATGCATCTCCTGCTGGTTTTGATGGTTTCTAACTGACCTTCCTCATGAATTCCTTTGCCTTCCTCATTTTTAATAAATTATTGTTCTGATCGTGGCTGTAGGTTACTTGATTGTAATTCAGCTTTTTGGTAAGACTGACTACTGTTTTTAACCTTGACTTGGACTGTCCAGAGCACACAGCTCTTTTGGTATGTGGTAGAGAAAATCAACATAAATATAAGCTTTTGCACATTCAGTATTAAGGTAGTTTAATTTTTATAAAATGGATTTTCTAAGAGCATATATGTAATTCTATAGGTGCCACTAAACTGAAAGGAAGACTTAAAACATAAATTAGACAAAACAGCCTAATGCACTTTAAATCAAATAGGGCTAAGAGGTCATTTGACTGAATGACACAATGTGTCTTTAACAGCAAGGGCAATCTAGGCCTTTTAGCTACCCACTTATCCCTGGCAGTTGAGAAGAACAGGCTGAACAGCCCCTTAATTAGTGTGACTTGTACTGCCTGGATATTGTGCAATGAGATAGCTGTTTCAGCTGACAAGCTCCAATCACAGCTTGACAAAACTATTGCTCTTTATCTGGGCTGAGCAATCAGCTTGACAGGTGAACTGAATGTCATTAATTTTTTTTGTCATCACTGTTATGATAGAGAGTTGTAGAGTAAATTTTATGCTTGGCCTGATACATTTTCATGACAGTTTTGCAAGGTTAATTTAGGCCTGTAGCTGCAGTGAATGAAGCAGCACTGGAAAGGAGCCTCTCTTCTTCTGTCTGAATCTTCTCTTCTGTTGTGTTGTCTGGTTATCTCTGCTAGCAAGTAATTGTCTCTGATGCAACATGCAACCTTGATAGTTGAATTCTTGACCACAGAATCTCCCTCTCCCCTCCCCCCCCCAAAAAAAAACCCCCCCAGATTTTGCCTAGAAAAAGCTTAAAGAACATGGTAGAAGTGGTCACTTTCTTTTGCACAGTTGCACAAAATGTATACCCTAAGGAGAAAATAATAGCTGTAATAGCATTTGCTTCTTCAGTGGACTGAATTCTGGTTTTCTCTTCAGCAGACACAGTAAATATTCTGGCAATAAGACGTATTGTTGACTTTTTATCGGGACATAGTTGGGACTTTGTAGCAGATACTCATAACTGAGTTCTGCTTTACTCCATCTCTGAGATGAAATACATTATTTGAATCCCAGAAGACACTACTTTATGCCTCAGGAGTTTAAAATACAAGAATTGTCTTAAATTAATCAGAATGAAATACTTCACATTCCCTTGCAATTATATTGGCTAAGGACAGGTGCACAGGCAGTAGGGTAATACAAGCCTGGTCATCAACAGCTCCATTTTTATAAAGCAGTATGAGACTGCTTCCCTGCAGTGGAAGAGGAGTTGGTGTTTCCTTATTTTTGCTGCATCTGTGTTAGCCTCACTATGGGGACTACAGATGGGGAAGCCCAGAGGGCCCCCCATGAAGCAAGGATTGCATATTGTGCCAGGCAGGACTGGTGAAAGCTCTTCTCCTTCCCTCAGTCAACTCTGAATATATGCAGCCAGCTCAGGTTCAGGGCTGTCATGGATTCGGTTAAATATAATAGCTTTAATGACTCATACTTTTAATGTGATTGATAGTGATATTTGCCTCCTGGACTTCACTGAAAAGCTGGCATGTGGCCAGCTTCTCTGCAAATATCACCTGGCCTGTTTTCTTGTATGTAGCTACAGGAATAAATCTGCAAAGATAGACAGTGTGCTATGTCCTTGTTCAGCCAGCAGAATTTGGATAAATTGATTATCTGGGCTCAGCAGCATTACACTACCTTCCATTGGCATCTTTCTCAGGTATACACAGTGGCAGATGTGGCTGAATTTTGCTCAGTGCGGCAACATATATATTGAAAGGGTGAGTAGGCAGATGCTTACCTGGTATAAATTGATGTGGCTTCATTAACTTCAGTGAGACCATGCTGATTTAGAGCTGCAGAGGAGTTGGCTCTGTGAAGCGGTGAAATTTATAAATGACTGCATAATCTTCTAGAAAGTCAAGTCAGGCCAACCTCTGTGCTATGACATTTCCTCTGAAACTCACTTTAATAAGGTAATATTTTCTTCTAGTTCCATAAATGCAAATCAGCTGCACTGCACTTCACATACTTTCTCATTTAATTGGAAATTCTTGGTTCAACTATACTGCAACTGCAGGTGAAAGTGAATTATTTTAACAATTTTTCATTTTAATTATCTTGATTAGCTTTCCCTTCTTTGTAATTTTATTAAATCTCATTTCAGAATTGTCCTTTAATTTAAGACAATAAATAAACTTTATTTAGCAAGCTGTGGAAACGAGGGGATATGATGCAAAGAAGATTCAACTCATTAAGCATTAATGTTACTAATACTCTTACACTAGTTATTCATTAAGGTGATTGTCTTAGGAGAAAAGTAGACCTCACTTCTCTTGTGGATGATCACATTTATTTTTTTGTATGCCACAAAAAGATAAAAATAGTAAAACTTAAAGTTTGTCCTCTGAAGTATTCTAGTATTACGCACTGAATTTCTCACCACTAGATATATTTAAGGACTTTTCTAGGTTTTAGCTGAAAATATCCAGATTTTCCTTTCAGGCACTTTCAGGGGAAGTGATGTCTGTTCCTTCATAGTTTCTTCATGTTTTGACAGAGGAAAAAGGCAGATATGGAGAAGGGGGAAGCATGTAATCTCCTATTCTAGTCTCCTGGAAACTCTATCATAAACAGAATTTCTAATACCTCAAAAACAGGAGGAAAGCTGGAGGGATGTGTCCACTAAGGACTTTGTTTTTGGTAATGTATATTGGGCAGAAGCATCTCATTTTTAAAATATATGAATTTCTTGGGAAATGTTCAAAGACGATGGACTTTGGGTTTGATCTTTCCTATGCCTCACTCTTGCAGCTATTTAAGTAATTCAGGAGGAAAGCTAAGGAATGATTTGATCATGGAGTCTCTAAAGTCTCTAGCTACCAAAATGCCTGATTGCGGATGCAAGTGGAATTTAGCGCTGTGTCTAAAACTGCACTCAAACTCCTCTTAGCTGCCATAGTGTCTGGAGGTGCCTGTACTTGAGTGCCAAACAGGGAGAGTATCTGAAGTTCTCCGCACCCTGCAGTTGTGCTTCTTTCTCTGCAGTTGTCTCAGTCTTGGCAAGAAAAGCATGCCCAACACACATCTTGGCCCAACTGATGTTTGCAGTAAATGTACCTCTCTAAGTGCCCCAAGGACATAATCCAATGGGAAGTCTAAGAATGACTGATGGAAGTACCCAGGACTGGCTCTGTAATGAATGCAGGGAGGTGGTTCTTGCCCCCACTTAAAAGTGGAATTACTGTTTTATGTAGTGGGCAAGGAGCTAGTGTCTCTGTCTGGGAAGTGAGGGACCAAAGGTCAGTGTGACCATCTTTTCCTAGGAAGGTGCCCTAAGTACTACGCTATCTTTGAGTAGTGGCTGGTGATGGGTAGCACCCTTTACCCTGTTCCTGAAACTGCCATTGTGCAGGAAACAATTCAGGAATTGAGAGGCTGAAGAGTGAGAACAGAATAGAGAATATAGGTCTCCTATCCTCTGTTAGGCAGGTTTTCTGGAAAGAAGGTGAACTCCTCCTGTGCCTGAGGATGGATTTTAAAGCAGAGCCTTCAGCTTCTCATGCAAGTGCTCTGACCATGAGCTGACTTAAAGGGCAGTAACCACTATTCTCACATTTTAAAAAAAGGCTGAATAGTTCTTCCACAGAAAAAGCATTGACATTTACCTTAAGGCTATGTTTCTGGCCTGGTGGTGGTAAATGGATCCTCAGAAGCCAAAGGTGACTAATTCCCAGATAAGAGTTGCAGATGTGGCTTTGTTGTAGCTGTTTCCTACTGCCTAGCCATGCTGTGCTTACTGGCAGTACTGAATTCTCCCAGGAGCAAGGTCTATTCATAACCCCTGCATAGAGAGGCTAAGGCATCTCATTCACAGTTCTGGGATTCACTCTGGAAAGGAACAGGTTTTGCAAATTTTTCTTGGCTTGACCCTTTATACCTTAAATAGGGAAGTTTTCTGAAGGACAGGTCAAAGGCTGTAATCTGAAGTTAGTCAATTCTCATTTGCAAATAAAGCACTGCTGTTTCTGTGAGGACAAGTACCTGCTAGAACAAGCTATATGGTGCTGTAGTGGGCTCTCTGGGACAGAAGGTCTTTAAGTATTGGAGATGTTCCCAAATGATCTGACTATCTGAAATGGTATGCTGTGGGCGACAAGTTCTTGGCCTCTTTTAAAACCTCATATCAGACCTACTGTGGAACTGTTTATTGGTTTCTGCACCATTTATACTGCCAGGCTTGAAATTGAGGTTCTTGGCCTTCAGTATACAAAGGACAAGTCAGAACTGTATTCTCATGCAGTGTTGTATAAAGTCCTATCCACACAGTGCTGATTATTGTGTCAGGGAGGCACAGCTGAAATCAAACTGGACCTAGGCTACAATCCAGTCTCCTTTGAATCTGTTTTTTTGCTCTTGTTCTGTAGCCCCGGACTCTTTTAGGACTTTAAACTGGTTCCCTGAATTATGATGCATGGTCAGAATTACCTGGCAAAAGTTTCAAAACTCTAGCTATGACAGGTGTGCCTAAAAATCCTGTGGCTCATTTTAAGGACAGGGTAAGACAGCCACCATGCAGAAGGAGATTTTGATCCAGTCTACCTTGGAGTATCTCCAGAAGAACGTTTTTTTTGAAGACTAGGAGAGACTTTAGAAAACTCTCTTGATAAGAACAGGTTGTTTGGCCCAGTTTCAGATCAGAAGTGAGTAGCACTAACAGTCATGTGAAGTTTCTGTTTAGTAGCTGATATTTAAGTCATTTTTAGCTTTAACTCAGTACGACTTTGTTCAGAATGCTAGATATCCCATACATGTGTGGAAACCCACATTTTAAACACTTCTAATTCATTTTCTATTTTTATACAACAAGCTCATGCAAATTTGGTAATTAATAAAACTTGCAAACTGGCATTGATACAAACCAATTTGTACAAATTTGTTTTCTATATCAAATATTCAAACATCTTTATTCCATGCTCAAGAAATCCTAACTGCAGATTGCTGAAACTGAGAGCCAGTTCTAGAAGAAGCACGTCTTTTACCCTTTCTCGCAGCACCTGTTGATGGCTGCTGCTGGAAACAGAATAGCAGGCTGCTAGGTCTAAGGCAAGGTCTGCTAACCTTGAGTTTTTTCTGTCCCAGCCAGACCACTTATTTGTTTTCTTGGCTGTTCTGGCCAGAACCAATGCGCACACAGCGGTACTCATTTCCAAGGCCTGGCATGTGTGACTGATACCAAAGCTGTGTGGGACCAAGAAGGCACCTAGTCTTTGCATAACAATTTACTGTTTAAAAAGGTTCACAGTGCCGGTATTTTTTAGTAGCCTATCAACATTTACTTCATCCTAAGTTTATAAGAAGACAAGTTTGAGTTGAGCTGCTAAGGATTCATGATGTCAGGCAGTCTTCCACTGTTTTTCACAAAACTACACTGGCAAACAGACTTGAGACCAGCAGTATAAACACATCTGCAGAGGAGACAAGATCTCAGAGGGACACCAATATAAGAAATGGTGAAAATGAGAGAAATTAATGTGCATCAGTGTGAGCAGAAAATCAGCCCTATTGCAATTAATGTTCTTGGGAATAAGACAGCATGCAGAAAAGAAATCCTCTAAGGAAAAGGTGACTTTTAGCATTGCAGAAGGAGGTAGGAAAGTTTAAGAGGCTCTTGCAGAGGAGTGCATGACCCTGATAGGTACTCAGGGTGGTGGTGGCCCTGCACTTCCAAGAGGTGGCCAAAAGGCATGGGCTGCAAAGGCATGGTTAAAGTCCTCAGGAAGGAGGCACAGGGAGGGTGTGTTTCCTGAAGATTAGCCTCCTGTGCAGACAGGGATCTCCATTTTGGGGAGGAGGATTTTCTTGTGCTCTTCAAACACTTGAGGAGCAACAGATGAGATGCCTCACCTCTTGGGCTGCTGGCTTCTTGCATCAGATGGTGCAGATCACATGTTGGCTTTGCCTTTGACTTTAATGCTTGTCTGAGAGATCTTTTAAAAACAAAAATGGTCTTGGTTTCTGTGGAAGGATGGAGAAAGCAACTGAAGTCCTAACTAGAAATATTAATTACTGGTTTGTATCATTGTCTCTTCTCTGCTTCTTGTCTCTTGGTCCTCTCACCTTTGGCTGTGCTACTGCTGTTTCTTTTGTTCTTCTACCTCTTTCTGCTACCTGCACCCTCCATCCCTGCAGCAAGATGATGGTTGGAAGAAGCACTTGGTGGACTATTGGCTGGCAGCCCCATCTCTCCTCCTCTTCTGCCTCTGCTCTCATTTTGAACAAACTGCCCACTGAGAAGGTGGGAGCCAGGCTCAGGAGAAATGTGTTTTTAATAAAAACATCTCTTGTGAGGTGGTGCTTTTCTCATTTTCATGTTTGGCCTGCTGTTATACAATGAGTTATTTTTGGAGCCGTGATACAGCTTTCCCACTGTTCCTGCAGGCTACAGTCACGAACAGGCTGGCTACACTGGGAATCTTCACAGTAATGTTTAGATAACTGCTACATTACTTTCTCAGCAAAATATGACTGAAATGTAGGTTGTACAGTCTTGTGTTCCTTGTGGTTCCCTAAGACTACTCTTCCTAAAGTTGTGTGAAATCTAGGCTGTAGGGGGAAAGAAACAAGCCTGCGAATACCTGTGTGCTGTGGGTATGTTCAGCTCTACCTATGCTGGGAAACTCGTTGCTGTGAGCTTCACTCTGTGTTAGTGTCTCAGCCTGTCATTAACTTTTTATCAGCTGGAAAGAAAACTTTAGCCCCTGACACATGCTCGCTTTTGTGAAGTCCATATCTGACAGGTTGGATCCATCCAGCTATAAATATTAACAGCTGCCAAATGTCAAGTTTAGAGTTTTCTGTAGAGCTGGCCAAGGCCGCAATTACTTGCGTTTTAGCTAAAGCTGCACACTGACTGTGGCTACATTAGCTTTAGTGGAGATTATTTAGAGGCTCAGTAACTTAAAAGCTGAAATCACTTACATTCATATTGGATATTATTACAGATTCAGGAGAGCTGGCCATAAAAACACTTAGCTTCCTGTAACAAAAGGACTCCTTGCCAAGCAAGTAAAATGTTAATGAGACAGCAAGCACTCATCTTGGTGTCTGTAGCCTTTCCCTCCAAGGTTTTGCTGCTTCATACCGAGGTTCATTAGAGTGGAAATGGTTGACTTTAAAAAAGAAACACCAGCTAAATTGCTAGGGTGTAGAATTTCCTTTCAGATCATAATTATAGGTGATCAACGGAGTGTGTAATTAGTAAGCTGGGTGAAGGATATTTCCAGAACAATCAGCAGCAATCTCCTCCCTGCTGTTGCTTTCTCTGCCCAGACCTTTTGTCTGCTTTGGTAGGTGCGGCTTTCTTAAACCCATAAAACATGAGTATCAAATTCTATGGCATTGAAGAGTGACACAATAAATAAAAACTACAACAAAAAAAAAACTACAACAAAATATTCTGTCTTCACTGTAATAGGTCTTGTTGTTGTTCCCCCCCCCCATTTCCAGCACTTGAAGATAGTTGTCCAGAGGAAAATAGGACAGGCTTGTTTCTGGTCTCCCTTGACAAACCTGTGAGACTCTTGTTGGAGAGGGGATTTGCAGTTGCACAGCAAAAATGTGAGAAGCTGTCATTGTTTCCAAATATAGGAATGCCTGGGCTGTTTCTTGGTGCTATGAATAATTCATGGAATAATTCAACAGATCTGTCCAGCAGGTGGGTTAAAAATAGCCAGGTAAACTGAGTGCTTTTGACCTTAAGAAACAATCTGTGGCTCAGAAATTAAAAAAAAGAACAAAGATCTGTAGAAGCAAAGATGTCTGTAAAGATGCGTTTGGCTTTTATTCTGGAATGAAATAGTGTTTTTAAAAGACTTTCTTCTTTACACAGTTGTTTGGTTAGAAGAATTAATATTTCCTGTAATTAGGATGGGTCAAAGCTTTTGAACAAGCATCTCCCCCTCCCTCTGTCCTTCAGTCTGGGCAGTTAACAGGCACGCAGCCAGGGAATGGCTTTGCAGTGTCCCTGATGAATGGCAATCCCAGGGCATGGCTTTGCAGTGTCCCTGATGAACAGCAATACATCTCCTGGTCCCATGGCCAGTGGACCAGTGCTCCAATGATGGTGGCTGTGAAAAGGTTGGGGCTGGCATCCAACCCAAAGGCCTCAGCCACAACCATAGCAGCTTCTGGGCATGATAATGTGAAGCATGAGGACCTTTGCTGCCATCTGGGACTGTGCCTGCCTCCAGCCTGGCCTCCCTGCTTTGACAGCAACCATGGCATATTGCGCACAAGACACTTTCAGTGATCCTTCTACTTTCAGAAACTTCCAGCCGCTAATGCACTGAGGGGGTTTCTCAGTCATTTCTACCAATCACCTTTTGATCAGGAGGTATCAAGACTTGCTATTTAGTGTTGGCAGACTCCCACAACATGTTTTCATAAACCTCCAATTTCCCACATCACTACATTTTATGAGAACTGAATGCTCTAGTACTAACTTATTTGACTGTTGTAATGCACAGAAACACATAATTGGCTTGAAAAATTTCTCTGGCCTCGCAGCAGAAGTGCTTGGCTCTGATCTCCAAAACTAAGCACCTTTAACAAGACAACATTTTCAAACAGACAAGTTTAAATGCTGTTTTTAGAGGGAAATTTCAACTTAGCCTTAACTATCAGGTGGTTAATGTCTTCTGCGAGAGAACATTCTCAGAAATAGCTTTTGTCTACTTTAAACAGGCACAGCTTGTGGAAGTAGTGGTTTGCTCTGCTAATCAAGGCTGAGTGGCAAGTCACAGTAGAAAGTGAGGGTGAACATGAAGGCTTTTGATTTTGTAATTCTGTTTTGATACAATGGGTGAAATGCAGCTCTAGCACCAGCTGACATGGGGGGGGGGGGAATCCTTAATCTGATTCTATAGATATGTGTCAGATTTTTTTTGCATAGGCCCTTGTATAGATTATAGGAGGAGAGAACAACAGTGTTCACACCTATTCCCCTTGCACCAGATACCTGGAGCGCTGTGCTCAGATTAACTACTGGTTATGAACAGATGTAATGATGGGTTTAGCCTAATGTCTCAGAATAGCAAGAAAGAAGCAGTTTGAGCACAGCTGCTCCGCTATGTAGCAGCACTATCCAGCTGCAAATGTGAACATGCTGTACTAGGAGTGTATCTTCTGGCTGACAGAGCTAGTCAGAATTTTTCTTTTCAAATACTTGTTCAATAAAAATAAAATTCTGTAGGAAATGCATATTCCTTCCTTACAAAGGCATTTCTTAGTCTTTCACTGAAAACCTAAATGCCACAAAAATGTGAAAGTTTAGATTTGGCGGGAAGTCAAGGTTTTTGTGTGGACATGTTTGGTTTTGTCATTGAAGGCTTTCAGTGTAGTCTTAAATTTTGAAGAAAATATGAATATATCAAAATTTTCATTGTCATGGTAACTCTTTGGTGGTGGCTGGGAGGGAATATGTGTACTTTAGCCACCTACTGTAATCTTTATACTGTTTGCCTTAGACAAAAAGTGTCAAAAGGCAAGTTGGGACTACAGGCCCACCTTGTGGGGCTTCCAGGGGAGAGATTTTGAATGTCTTTATTTAGAGGGCACTTTCATTACTTATAGCCAGCATGCCATGTGAGAAATGAAAACAGCTACATGAGTTATTTTAGCAAAGCTTTGCTTGATTCAAATTCAATTCCTATCAATAGAAAAATAGGACTTACCAATTCTGACCACTTCAAAGCTTTGCTCAAATGATCTGTTTACTCAGTGACTGGCATTGCTGCTAGATATGGGTGTTTTTGTTTTCATGTGTTTTTGTTTGCATTAATAACTAAAACTGCTAATTTGGGACATGGCTGACTCAACAGCATAAATTACATATGTATTAGCCACTGATCTCTATGCAACACGGGATCATGAGTAGTGTTTTCAGTTCTGAATTCAATAATTCCCTGTGACACTTCGAATCAAAATTTCTTCTCTCTAGAAGTATGTGTTTAATCTGTTTGCCTTGAGCTACAATTTTAGCACCTGTGTGACAGTGACAGGGCTCAAATGCATTTGTGACTCTCTTCTGGAGCTCATGGGGAAAATGCTAATGCTCCTGAAGATGAGACCCAGAGTGCGTTCCCTAATGTTTGGCCAAGTATTGGGGCTGCGTGGGCTACTGTGAGCTAACATGGTCAACACCATGGGACAAGCTGAGATGGATTTTGAGGGAGTTGCCACTCGGATCCAGTCTCCTTGGATCAGAAATTGCCAAGTCAAGACTTGGGCTGAGCAAAGTCTTTGAACTGTGGCCAGCGCTTGGAGTAGGAGATGCCAGATTATCCTGTCAGAGCTGAAAACCCAAGCTCTAGAAAACAGCACCTGTGCAAGTGAATGTGGCATTGCAGCATTAGTGTCAGGGTCTCTGGAGATGTAGATTTTGTTTCTGGCATTGTCCTGGGCTCACTTATGGCCTGGGACGAGGTGCATGATCTCAAAAGCAGAGAGGCTGCAGGAGACTACTCTTACAAGGATCCTTGCCAGAAGACCTCTTACTAAGCTTCACTGTTCCTCCTTCCATTTTTGACTCTGACACCAGTCACAGCTTCTAGTGCATGACTTGATGCTGCTTTCATCTCCAAACCAAGATGTTGAAGGTTCCCTCCCAGGACTATCCTGGATTTAAGATAAAGCTGATGGACTAAAGCAGTGCGGGTCAACTCTGGTTTATAAAATACCGTTCCATGCTCTGGGCAGTTACGCTCCTGCAGATTAGGAAGCATGTGAAGCTTAGTAGGCTTAAAGCCCAGAGAGGTGAGAAAGCAAATGCTTTCGTGCCCCACTTTGGGAAACTGAGCTCTGCTGGAGTAGCAAAGTCAGCTTAGAGGGCTGGTGTATTTTTAAATGGCTCCTCTGTGAATACATGCTTAGTGTGTAAGCAGTTCTGTCTCAACCTGGAAATGTCTTCCTCATTTAACAAAAAAATGGTGTCTTTTTAACTGCCTAAAACAACCATTAGTCCTCCTGCCTCTTCTGGTGATGTAGTACACACAAAATGTGTTGCTCCCTATAAATACACTCGTTCTGTCTTGTTTGCAATGAAGAGCTGAGAGCTTCCAGGGTGTCATGCTGGGCTTGCAACAGGCCAGGACTGCAGACAAAAACGGGCAATGGACGCCCTCTGTTGCTGGAAAAAGAAAAAAAAAATCTGCAGCGCAGCTAATCGTTTCTTCTTTCTGTCCTTTCTTTGCTTTCTGCCCCCCCTCCCCCCCAACACGCCCCCTTCGGTTTCAGTTTTTACCTTTTCCTGCAGTTGCTGACTGCTGCCACACAGCTAACAGATGGCCTGCTTCATCTGGCCACCTGAGGATCTGTGCTGCCAAGCAAATTCTTGTCACAAGCGGTCAGCAAGGCATGGCTGCTTGTCCCTACTGTCCTCACCAAAGCAGGAAGCAGAAAATCAGCCATGCAAATCTTTGTGCATTTTATTTCCAGCATCGGTGCACGCTGATGGAGCTCCAGATGGCTGAGGCACAAGTCCTCTAGCTTGCCAGCACCAAAAGGGCAGCGTTGCCACCTGCTCTGTGAAACACAGGTTGGCCCATAAATCCTGCTTTGCAGAGATTGCCCTTTATGCAATATATAGTATGATAATGACCTTGTACTTTCTTCTCTCATCAAACATTACATAGTAATTTACTAGTTTCATTACAGCTGGTGGCAGTTTATTCCCCCCCCCCCCCCGCAGCTTATATGCAGAAAGCTTTTTAGCAGCTTCAAGTTGCAAAGCCTCACCTGCTCCTGCTTTTATTCTGAATGCAAAGCCTTGCATTTCATCAGTATTATCTGATCCTGATGCATCCCAGACAATGAAATAATGGCTGTTGGGGCTTTTAGGAGAGGCCTCGCTGGGCTGCTAGATGCAGAATTTATAGTCTCTTTAAGCTTTTGGAAAAATGGGGAAATGTCTCATCTAAAATGATAGCAATGTACATGTGAGAGTTTAGCTATTTGAAGTACTTAACCAACCCTACTTCCAAGAATTTTTTGTTCATATTTAAAAATCTGAAGCTGCAAGAATTGTGATTCCTGTAGATGAGAGTGCTTTCACCACGCTTGCAGGAGGGGGCTATACACATGTGGATTCCAGTCTGTCACTCAGAGTGATCTGCTCTCTTGTTGCATTGCATACAGCTTCTGTTAATAGCCGCTCTTTCCAAATCTCACCAGCAGAAGAATAACCTTTCTATATTATCGATTTTGCCTGGTGGAACTGAATGATCAATCTGCTAGCTAGAAAATGACAGACAATCAAGAAGGTTGTTATTTGATGAGTTTGTTACAGGACTGACATAAGGAACAGACTGTCACACTGAGGGAGGTTTTTTGGACTGTTGGTTTAGTGCTGTGCGTGCTCCGAGGCAGCAGTAGGGACCAAGAGCAGGACTGTGTGCTGCTTGGCCAGCTTTTGGGATGAGAGAGAAAGTACTAGTAGTCACAATGTACTGATGGAGGACTAAACTGAAGCCACAAAGCAATTTATCCAAAATCTCACAGGGAGCTTGTGAGCCAGGAACTGAAGCTTAGGCTGTTAAATCTTAATATGGTGTCTCAGACAAAAGCTCATCCTTTCTTTGGAAAGAGCAAAATACACTGCATTCCCACTGAACATGGGAGAGCTGGTACAATTCCTTAGAAACAGACCTAAAGCCCATCACTGTCCAGAGATGCTGGAGAAAGCAAGTGTGGCCCCAGAAAGTGTAGTGATGTCAGGGTGAGGTGCCTGACGTGACATCTCCAACTGCTTTACTCTGAGGTGGGCTTTACCAAGCAGGGTGGACACGGCCTGCTGGCTGGCAGTGCAGGTCTACGTGCTGCTCTGGGAAACGTTAGTGAGCAACGCAATGCAGCCCCTTTCTTTCCTCCCTCCCTGGGTTTATCCCTGACTGGTCTCTGCACAAAGAGGGTCATGAAGAATGTGTGCAAACCTGGTGCCTCAGCAGAAAGGTGTCCAAACAGACTGTGCTGCTATTGCAACAGGCTAATTTTATATGTTCTTTTGCTGCAATAATTTTGCTTTGAGGGAGCGCTCGTACAGCTGTTTGTTTTATTGTAGATCTTAGCCTTGGAGGAAGCTGTCAGGAGCTGTAAGAACATTTTCCTTCTGCTTTACCCACTATAAAGCCAGCCCTTGGAATTAATTTGCTCCTGGAGACTCCGGGCAGCAGTATTTGGGCTGAGATTGGGTCCCATTGTGCAGCCATCCTGCTAGCCCTGTGATGTCCTTGGCACAGCAGAATGCAGGCAGTACATATCAAGGTTCTCATTCACAGGTGTAGAAGAACAGGTAATTTTCATAAATTGCTGTAGTGGTGCTTCAGTTTACTTGCTGAGGAGCTCTTAGCTAAGCAGACAGATACTTAGAGTGAAAAGCAAGAGGAGAGGAGAGATGTTACTTTCTGCAGGGAATAAAATTGGCCAGTTCTGCGGTTTTACAGGTGGGTGGTCAAAACTGCTGGGTTTTTGTATGTTTTTAGAGGGTACCTACCCAACACCTGCTCCCCACAGACCTACCAGCATCACAATGTCTGCTGGACATGTAAAAGTAGATGCTAGCATTCTCTACCTTCTCAGGCTATGAAGTAAACGTAACTGCTTCAGTGTTGGTCTGAATGCACTGTGTGACATACCAGTGTACAAACATCACAGCTTTGCAAAGCAAGATTTCTATCACTAAATCCTCTTGTGTGAAATAACAGCCCAGCAGCCACACAGAACTGTGGTGGTTGTAACAGGCAGGTACCAAACTGGCTTGTGTTGCAGCAAGTATATCCATGAGACTACCACATACAGCCTTTCCATGTGGGTGGGGTAAGGATACCAGCAGGACTGCGGCCCATGTTACTCAGCACAGGGAGCAGTTGGGAATGCTGGCTCTTGCCTAGCGAGTGCATGTACTTCCCCAAGGAGGCAAGATCTACCAGCAGGGCAGTACTTGGTTGCCCAGTATGTGAATTCAGGCAGTGCAAGTAGTGCACCACTTGCTCCCCTTGAAAGATTTGGGATGCTCAGTGTAAGTTATTTTGCCTTTGTCAGCAGGCTGACAGAGTAGTATTGAATGACTGGCATCCCTCCATCTCTGGTACAGTTTATGGACAGATAAATAAAGCCTTTAGGATTCTTTTTCTTTCTGCCAACCTTTATAGTACTCAGACTTTCCCCATTCAAAAATCAGTTTGTTTTTTTTTTTTTTTTTTAATCCTATGTGGCAGACATTATTCAAGTATAGTTTAAATGCCTGTATAAAGGCACACAGGGATGCTCTGTAAAGGCAAATAAGGGCATGTGGCATGTAAATACTGAAGGGAGTTACTTGGCTATGAAACCTTTCACTGTGATCCTGCAAGGACCTGTTGAGGGTTTGCCTTCCAGTGTGGGTAGGCATGAATCAGGAAATTCCTGGTCCCACACACAGCGTTGCATTTATTCTTCCTTTCATTCAGTAACTGGGGAAAAAGTTTGAGGTATAGACACAGAAGATGCATTTCTTATGAAGAGATTTTCATAGAATCCTATTTGTCTAAATCTATTTCTGACAATGTTTAAAATATCAGTCTTGGTTCTCACGTAATGCTCTGGAAGTATAGCTGCTCTTCTAAACATACTGGATGAGTATAGAAGTCAGCCTGATGCATGGGCAACTTGATTGCCATGCTAGTCCTCTGTGCATTACAAAGCATGGGGAACCTGGTGCCTTCACAGCATGTTTACAAAGATGGGAACTTGAGGAAGCTGCTGGAGCTTTCTTCCTGCCTTTGCATTTGTTTTGCAGCTTCACAAACTGGCAGCCTACCTTGTTCAGGTGGAAGGGTGCATCTTTGAAATGGGTGCATCTACTTCATGGATTGGAAAGGGATCACCTTGGTTTTTCTCTTCTCACTGCTCAGCTGATATGTTGTTGTTCTGTAACGTGCATCTGAGTCCCTTCATTCCTTGGTCTGATCTTGCATGCCTAGCATCATCTTTAATTCTGTACGTGGCCTAACTCTGACCCTCCTGCTGAGGAAGCTGGTCTGCAGGCTGCCTATTAGCCGTGTCCATGAACATTTGCTTTATTTTCTGTGCCAGAGCTGTGCTACTGCCTGCCATCCCGAAGGGGCAGAAGGAGAACTTCACCACCACTCTTCCTGCGAAGAGATGTCCTCTAACCCAGATAAACTGGGAGAAGTAAGAGCTGATGCTGTTCTGCACATCTTCTGTACTTCTCTTTTCTTGTTGCTAACTGAAACAACACAAGACGCTTGGTGAGCAACTAAGTTGTCCATACTTGCCACCTTAAAAGGATGTGTCCTGCAATCTGATGAAATTAGATTATTTCTTTTGCCTTTCTCCTAATGTTACTAGCTGACTTTACTCAGGTTTTACCCCTTGCTGTAATAGTCTCCTTTGGTAGCTGCAGCTTTCCAAATACTTTAGGAATGGTTCACAAGAAGCAGTTGTGTAGTGTTGCTCTTGGCAGTGGGTATGCCCTTTTAGATGTATTTCCCTTAAAAGATTTCTCAGGCCATGTCAGGGCATGCAGTGAGACAGAAGATGCAAAGAGAATATGTGTCTGTGCTGGGAAGAGTAAGGAGCACCGCCCCTCACTTCCCCAATTCTTTCTGCTTGGCTGCAAGGGAAAACTTTTCGTAAAATTCATGGCAAACTCCTACTGACTTAATCTAAATATTCAGCAGGATAACTGTGTCTTTGGAACTTGCTAGGAGAGAATGGGAAAACACCCAAGCTAGGCCGTATTATGTAATAAAAGTCTAAAGCCACCTCTAAAATGGTGAACAGAGCCTGGAGTAAAGGTCTTAAGACAGACTGCCATTTCAACCAAATAAAACGTTAATGGGGGGGGGGGGGGGCCCTCAGCCTGCGACATCATTTCTGATAACTGTTTAGCAAATAGGAACATCTTTCTCTTACTATCTACCTGAATCTTTTTTCTATTACTTCATCCCAGCAAGATAAGAGATATTTAAGTGTATACATAAAAGGATTTAATTTTGTAGACATAAGCTTGAATTTTATTTCCTCTTTGCAGAGACTCTAAAACAGCAGCTGTGTTTTTTCTGAAATGAGGTTTTTGAGCACTTCTGTGTGCTGAACAGGAGATGGAGCTATTTCCTAGTACTAAGCCAATGTATTCCGCAGCTTAATTAAGCATTAGAAATAGCTTCCTATTTTCTTTGCTCCAGTTTTTCTGTTAGCATGATTGCAGTCCCCTTTCAGTCCCTCTCTACCTCTGAAAATAACCTCTTTTTATGCTAGCTAGTAGTTATCAGACCATCAGGATGACAAATGTTTTATTTCTGATCTAGGTCTGTGATTAATGGAACCAAAAGCAGTAATCCTTTGCGTAGGTGATCAGGGTAAGTGGCTCTTCGAAGTGCAGGCTGCTTGTTTTGAGGTGAAGGAAAGGTTATTTGCAAGACTTGCCACTGAGTGCCCATTTCAACCACCAAACAAAAGATGAATTAGCCTTTGCAATTCTATTGTTTTATTCCTAGTTTCCTATTCTGCATGGTCATGCATTTATTCTCAAATGTAACTGATTTTCATTTGGTTTCCTAAGAAAGAGGCTTGTGCAGTCATGTTCCATGTGTATGTGCATGTATGTCTGTTAGGCTATTGCAATTAACTTTTGAACCACTGGTCAATTCTAGTGGCATTTGGCAGAGGGGCAGAGGTCTTAAAAACAATTGCATTCCTGCAAATGGCGCAGAAATTGACAGCTGGGTAATGGAGAAAAACCCCTGTCAGCACCCTTACGGAGGGGAAGCTGTCTGTGCCGATCCCTCACCAAACACAAGAAAATCCACCTAGAGACACAAATCTCTTAGAATGCAGACTTCATTGGTTTTGTTGCTCCTGGAATGCATTTTGTTTAATTTTCACTCGTGGGGTGTAAAAAATGTGAAGTAAATGTATTTTATTTTTGAGCTGAGAGTTGTATGGTGGTTTTGGGAGGAAAGCTAAAGCAGACTCAATGGCTGTTTTTCTGGAAGACGTACCATAAAAAGAAATAATCTTCTCAGCTAGTAGAAGTAGAAACAGAATAGGCTAAAGAGAAAATGTTGTTGCCAGATTGCCTGGAAGCAGGAATGCCCTAGAAGCAAGAATTTCTATTAACATATAGCTATACCATCCCATACCCATTATTCCTGGGAACAGAAAAACCCTGAAACTATTTGGTGAGTTCTCTCTCCTTTTTTCCAAAGCACCTGTGGATTATCTCATCTGAACAAAAACAGCCACATCCTCTACAATTTTATTTTCCTTTGCTCTAAATGTTGTGCTGCACTGCATGGTACTTATTCCTCTCAAGACATAGAGGTGTGTCTCAGCATCAGTACTGTTGTCACAACTGTCTTCCCAAGTCATTTGACAAATAACACGGTGTTTGTCCCTGCTACAAGCATACTTCTGCTCAAAAATGTGAAGAGCTGTAGGTTTGTGGAATTTGAGATCTGGCTAAAAGAAATCCTCAAGATTGGCTGGTTTCTCCATTCCCTAGGAAAGAACAGCTTTGGGCAGAAATGAGTCCTGCCTTCCCTCCCTGGTGAGTGGAGCTGGGAGATGGGAAAGGGGATGTTAGTGTTTTTCAAATGGTGGTATGGTAGAGTAGAAAGTGGAAAATGTCAGTTCAAAGTAATTCATCTTTCTCCATTTCTGAAAAATATTGTTTGCTCTTTGTTGCTCTTTCTGTGTGGTCACCTCATGTCTGGTATCATAAAGAGCTGTTTCTTTGGATCCATCTTCCCTTCTTACGCATTAACAGAGAGCTATGTCCCAGCCCTCCATGTTTCATACAAGTTGCCTGACTGGCCTTTGCTCACAACTGTCATCCTGAACCATCCTGTAATCTACTTTCTGCTGTTAATTTATGCTGGCTACAATACTCTAAACATTTGACAAATGCAACTAGAATAGTTCACATCTCATCTAGTAAAATAAGAAACTGTCTTTTCATATCCTATAAACTACAGTCTCATTAAATTAAAGACCAGGCTACAAATATTACTAGACACTTTCTGATTTAATTTGTGGCGGAGACAAATGGAATATTTTTGTCTGGAGCTTGGCACTGTAGGTTTTTTCCAAAATACTGACATAACATAACTAGATCAATGTTTGTTTACCAAGAGCCCAAATAACTAGCATTTCAAATGTCTATTTCATATCCACTAAAAATGGATTTAACCAAAAACGTACCATATACAGAACCAGGTAGGGCAGGGTAGCTGAGGGAGATAACATTAGGCTGGAAGAAATCTTGTGGATTTTGTGTTTAGTCCAATTTGTTGTCAGACTTCAATAGTCCTCTCACTATTTTCCTCTTGCTTATATTGTGTATTTGTACTTCAAATTTTCTTGGGGAGGAACTGTGTCTAAATTGTCTCCTTTATAAGGGAACTGGCCTTACTCTCCTTCTCATTTCAAAGTCCTAGGTGCTACCATGTTTCAAGAGAATTATGGGGTTGTGCTTGCTCACAGGAATTCACCCAAGTGTACAGGGTATTGACCCATCCTCATGTGTTACTGGGGGGGGGGGGGGGGTGAGCAGGTGCACCTGGACCTGACCTAGCTCCTTCTGCACTAATCATCGATTCAAATGTGTGGAGCTGCCCTCCCTCTACCACAGTCCCCCTGGGCCCATGGCCTGTCTTCACCCTGGAGCAGCCCACTCCCAAATCTCGTTCTTGCTTCCACCAGGAATGAGGCTGACAAACACCTCATTTTGTGGAAAAATTCTCCAGGTAACTGACACATGCTTAACTTGGTATAATGGATGAAATCATAACAGGTGAAATCATATAGCAAGTGATAAAGACTATGTACTTTCAGATATTTTGAAGTCACCTGTTCCTATCTACAGATTTGGAGGGTAAAAGAGTGTTAGCTGCCTAAAATAGCTCAGAGGCTGTTGATCATCCATGTCACAGAGTGAAGGTCTTCAGCATTCCTGCCTGCTCTATGAAAATAATGAAATATTTTATTAAGAACAGAGGTCTTATTCTGTTGCTACTGTACTCCCTAGGAACAGATTTACATTGAACACAGAGCTAAATAGCTATCATCAAACAAGACATTTCAAGTGCAGCTGAACTGGATGTAACAGGACTGGGAGAATTCACTTTCCCCAGTCTCCTCACTTTACCCTCAGGTAGCACGTAAATCCCAAGCCTCTTTCTCCATCTACTGCAGAGGTACCCAAGGCAAAGATGAGGGGATTACTAATGGTCAGGGAAGAGGTGGAGTTGCAGCTTCTGAACCTGAAAATTCGCAACTGAACCTTTCTGCAGCTAGAAGAGTTATTGTCTTTGTAAGCAGCTTTGAGCTGGACAGCATATAGTCCTGTTACCACTGGAAAACTTCTGGCAAACCAAAAGGCTGGATTCATAGTCTTGTGGAAACCAAGTCCTAGAAGCTCATTCATTAATGCATGTGTCTTTATATAAAATCTTAGACCAGTCTCCAAAATCTAGCTACTGTTTTTCCCTCCAGTTTGAGGGAGAATGTCTCAGCACCTTCTCCTGCCTACCAGACCTGCCTGAGTGGCTGCCATGTCTTTCTGGGTGCTGGGTAGGATGAGGAAGTGATGCCTGCTGCTGAGGAGGTCAGCTTCATAGCGGCAAAAGGTGCTGCCTCTGTTTTATGGTTGGCAATAGCCCAGTCTTTCTCCTTGCCCATCTCAGCAGTCAGGGCTCCTATGGCAGGTGCAGGGAAGGAAGAGGGGGCAGCTGCTCGTGTGTGTGCTTTGGAAGGAGGGACAGAAAATGCTGCTGGGGTCGTTGCGTTGTGGCTGGGGAGGGAAGTCTTGAAAGCTGGCCGATGTAGAAGCTGTTGCACTTGGGTCATCCTCTCTTAATCCAATAAATTTTAGCCAGGTACTATTTTTGGTCGGAGATTTTTGGATGGGCAAGCACTTCATTTCTCCAGATGGCTGCGCTGTATCTCACAGGGATTGAGGATGGACAAAGGGTTTGCTAGTGCTAAGTAATTCCCTTTGTCACCTGAAAAAGGGAGATGAAAAACTCTCCAAGAGGCTGCTGGTCTTCCCTGAGGTAAAACTCCTTCCTGACCCTTAGGTATCTGGCTAAAGCCCTGAAGCTTGACACTTCACTAGAGATATGGTTTTAACGTGAATGAAGAGTAAAAGCGATGTGGATTCCCTTGCCTCATGCTCTCAGCCTGAATAGCCTCCTACAAAAGCCAGGTTTGAGCATGTTGATTCTTTGAAGCAGGACAGCATGTCTTCCTGCCTGACTGTAGATGATCTACTATGTGAAACAGCCAGCCTTTAATCAGCAACTTAACCCCAGCCCAAAATGAAAACTGGTTTAAGTAATTTCTCAAACCAAACTCATATTTTAAGTCTTGAACTCAAATGGGACCAAACTGGAAAAGCATCACAGCTCCACTGGAGCTGAATGGAATGTGTATGAGGTTGCCTCCCAGACTGGAAAGCTTTTATTGCCCAGGTGACTGAGAGATTGCAGTCTTTCAGGGTTGAATGTATCTAAGTGCAGCATACAGCAATTTGAATTTTCTTGCTCTCTCATCAGCGAGGTCAGCAAGCCCCCTCTGCTATCAAAAATCTTCACCATGTGAAAGTACTGGTACACAGTGATCAAATTGTTTCTCAGTCTTCGGTAAGTTGAACAGGTTAAGCTTCTTTAAAACAGCACTTCTGCAGCCCTCTTACAATTTCTTTCACATTGTCCCTTTCTTCTGCAGTGTGGACACAAGACTGGGACAAAATAGTCTGCCTAGGCCAACCCACATCCTTTCTTGATGGAATGAGATAGAGTAAGATGTCAGTGCTCAGAATAGGGTATTGGATTTTAGTTTGTATATTTGAGTCATCCTATCTGGAATGAATGTTCTATTTAAAGAAGAAACTATATGAAAATGATATTCACTGGACAGGTATGTTTCTCAGAAGTAGGTCGGTGAAAAAAAAGTAGCAAAGAAGGGAACAACAAAAGCTGTACATTAAAAAACAAAAAAGGTTTAAATGCAGTTTTCTTTTTTAACAACCAAATTGGAGCTATAACAAATTCAAGTGTGTTCCATACTAGTCTCTTAGAATAGCATTTAAGCTATATAGGGTTTATTACTGCCTCCGTGCTCAAATAGTCAACAATAGGCAATATTATTTATGACCTGTCAATTATGATTCTTTAAGTGTTATAATACTTAAAACTATTTCAGAAATGTTTACCGTGAGTCTTGGGAGGGGGTTGCTTTGGTTGTTTTGCTGAAACAGAGCACAAAAGTGTTTTTACAGAATGTTTCAAGCAAACTGATATTGTTTATTCTTTAGCTATTCTGTAGTATTTTCTAGGAGTCTGAGTAATATCTAGTTCTTCCAAGAAGTGTAAAAACTTGAGCTAATACTTCTTTTCATGTCTTCTGATACCATTTTTTTCCTCAAGTGTCACAGTGAAGGAAGAGGCTACTTTTTGTTTCCAGTTAATTACACTATTCAAATATGACATATATGTTCCAAATCTTTCACTTGAAGCGAACTGCTTAGCAGATTTCTATACTTCTATCTTCTCACAAATTAAATTAGGCTGTTTCCTCTTGTTTTTAATACCACTCCCTCTCCTTTTCAAATGGGCTGTCTTTTACGCTTATTATCTTGTCCCCCTCCCCCCAAGAAAGGTTTCATAAAGTCTGTTTTATAGTTATTGTCTCATCTGGGGGTAAAACAGCTGTTAGTTTAGGTAACATTATTTCTGAGCTGATAGTTATCTTCATGGCTTCTACTACTATTTGTCACAGCTACAAATACTTCATTAGTGAGTGGTTTCCCCTCTCCCTCCCAATTATATAGGAAATGTCAGTCACCTGGGGAAATGAATGCAGCACAAAATCCACACTGTGTTCTCATCTAATTCAGCACTATAATTTCCTCATCTAAATCTAGTACTGTTTTTTAAAAAAAAATCCATTTTATTCCTGTGACTAGCCTGAGCAGGCTTTTCACTGTAGGATGATTTACTGCCTGTGTAACTGGGCTTTAATCTCAGCAGCTTTCACAGGGAGAGGCTCTGTGGCTTGGAGACTTGGAGGAAGTTGGAAGTCCACAAAAATGGCTCTGGGAGGATACAGAAAAGGCCATGCAAATCCTTTCTCTCCTCATATTCTGACAAATGAGGAATGAGGAGAGGCTTTGCAGAATTTGTTCTGAATTTATTCAGTGTTTATTCAGCTGAGTTAGGAGCGAGGTTTTCTAGGCTTCCTGTTGAGCCAAAGTGGGGGGAGGAGTGAGCAAGGCTTCAGAGATTCACAATCTTGCTCTGAATTTAATCTAAGCATCCTAGTTTGGCATCTAAAATTACCCAGTGTGAATATCCTGCAGTGCCCAAAATGGCTCTTCTCAAACCCAGTGACTAACACCCTGCCCCCAACATGTGAAAAATTTCTTTAAAGGCTGAGTTGATATACCCCTGGAGAGATGCCTGTGGTCAACTGGCTAGAGCTTTTCTGTTGCACATTAAAGTGGCAAAGCTAGCTGTTAATAGAGTATTCAATGTTGAATTTAAGTCTTCATTTCCAGTTTGGATCTGGTGTGCAGCAGTCCTGTCCCTCCTCAGAAGAGGCTGTACTTCAGCAACTCTTGCAACACCCGCCTTGCATGGATGTCCTTCAGGGAGGTGAGCTGTCTTCTAAATAGATGGCTGCTTTCCCCAGGTGCTCTGCAGAACAACAGTTTAGTTGAAGTGAAACATAGGACACATCCCTGAGCTGAGTTCATTTGAAATTTGCATTTATTAGTGCAATACTTGGCACAGTTGCTACTTTTTCCCCAGTGCAGCATTTGACTAGTAATATTTCAAACTTTGGTCTCTCTCCTGCAAAAGCCTTAGTGTTGATTCTCTGATGTCTAATAAGTGGCGGGGGAAGTCTTTCCTGCAGTGGATGCACCAGTAGGATCTTTGGCTTCCAAAGGACCACCTATTTTCACAAAACTTGTAAGGCTTTTATCTCTGAGCCACCCACAGCAGTCCCAAATATGGTTGAAACTGGTCACTGGGTGTGGAGGAGCAGCCAAAAGGCAGAACAGACATATACAGCCCGCTGTGGTGTCTCCTCAGGAGAGCAGGCCAAAGTGTAGGTGCTGTGCTGTTTGATTTCTAACTATGACACATTAGGAATATGTAATTAGTGTGGCTAAATAAGCCTCAGATGCCCCCCACAAACACACTTAACAGATTAATAATAGACCATATGATGAGCTAACAGATCAGTCTAGACTACAGCTAGTAGACAGGAAAACAAATCTTAATGTTTAATGCTTTCTCTTGCAAGACTCTGGTAATGCAAGCAGACTGATGTGCTCAGGGGAGAGCTACAGGGCTGTGCAGGAGCTGCGCTGCTCTGCCAAAAACAACTCTGACATGTTCAGCTCAGCAGCTCCCCTCTTTTCCCACCCAAGTGAGACTTTTAGGAATTAGTAACTACAGGAAGTACTACTGCAGGATTTGTGCTGTGGCAGAGTAACAGTGCAACCTTTTCAGGCTGTAAATTCTTATATTTCCTCATTTTCTTATGTTGAGGTATTGCAAATAAAGACCCAAACCATTCTTAATCACATGGGAAGAGCCAAATCAGAACTACTTGGGATCCACAAATGGATCATGGTTTGTCTTAAAGAACTTGCACTGTCACCAAATGTTTCTCTGTCACAATTATTCTCTCTGTGATTATCCTAATAGCAGATTGACTGTCTCATTAAGTTGCTAATTAGTACATATTTATATTAAAAGGACATGTTAGTGTTGTTTTCCATGTTTTCCCATGTTCTTATGACTTGAATGAAAATTTAAATGCTTTTTCTATAAAAAGAACCTTAGTTAGGTTACACTGGGAGTGCTAATTAGTAAAGATTTGAAAATCAGTTTCTGAAGTATTATTTGCACTGCTGTCATCCTCTCAAGTCATACAATCAAAGCATGCGATAATGACACATCTGTGTCAAGCCAGGAGCCAGGTAGCAGATGGTATGTTGGGGTTTGAGCAGCAGCTCATTTCCTCTTTGAGTCATGCTATACCTTTGCTATAAGGGTGTGAGGTGACATCCTTCTTTAGTCTGTTTTTTTGCAGCTATTGGCAACACGCTTCTGCCTGGGAGTTGTAATCCTTGTGGAGGGACAGCTAATGGTTTACCTGGGTTCGTGAACCAAACTCTGGCTCCTGGCATGCCATCATTGTTCTGGGAAGTGGCGTGCCCCACATTCTGTGCCAAGGATGTGTGAGGGCAAAGGCCTGACTCTATATCACACCAAAATAATGCACCAGAAAAACACAAGAAAGAAAGTGTTGGATAGTAAGCTGAGACATTGTGTGTGCTGAAATTGCTTGAGCATATAAGAACACTGTACAGATATGAAGCCCGGCAGTCAAATGCGGAGTTGTGATTTTTGCCCACCATCACCTAGACTGAAACATGACATTGGGGGAACACCAAAACAGATCCAGAATTTGTTTTATCATTCAGAGGTTTGACTTCTCCCCCTGCCCCCTTCCAACATAGCTCTACCAGGGACCATTGGTGTAGCTTTTGTGTTGAAGTAGCTTTGGGTTGTAAACATAACTATCCTCTCCTGTTCCTTCATAGCTGAAGCTCTTTGCTTCCTCCCTCAGCTGCACTCTTATTCTGAAGAGAATTTCATTCTAGCCTGAATTCTGCTGGAATGAAATTTGTTTTTTTGAAAATGCTGCAGTGGTGGCGCTCTCTCTTGATTTCATCTCTCTGAAGATCTTTCTGAAGATCTTACCATGGTGCTGTTCCATGCCAACCTTTTGCTTAATATTTGAACCCAAATTCTTAAAAAAAAAAAAAAAAAAAAAAAAAAAAAAAAAAAAAAACCAAACAAACAAAAACCTTAAAAGAAAGGAGAAAAAAAAAACACTTTAGTTGGCTTATAACTTGGTGTGAGGAGAAAGCCTGGAACAACTATGCAAAAGTTTGTGTGTGTGTGTATATGTACATAAACAAGGCTGTTAGGGCTATATTCAACAGTCAGTTGAAACCACCTGGTGTAATTGTTATCCTTGTTCTTTCCACTGACTTTATTTTGCATTAATAACACTAACACTGGCCAGTCTTGTGACTTATGTGCTGGAAAAAGGAAGGGGGAACTGCGACATCATATGTCACTACTTGTGCTTTGTTTTGGAGGGCTTTTTTTTCCTTCAAATAATGCTGCTCCTCACTGCAGTGCGGATGGGCTTTTTGAGGAGAAACACGTTCTTGCTCTCTTCCTTTCCTGCCTCTTTCCTTTCAGTAGCACTCAAAGCTAGAGGCAGGAGTGTGGAAAATAGCTGCTACTGAAAAAAAGTGTGATTAGTGTGCAGGATGCTCTCCTGTCAGCGCAGAGAGAGGCACAAACTTGTTAGCAGAACTCAGGCTTTGAGGCCAACCTCCTGCTATCTAGCCTGGGTATTCAGAGATACAAGATGTGGATGCATGTTGCCTTCCAGAAATGAGCAAACATCAGCTTCCATTTATAACATCCATCTTATAACTCCTTAACTAAAACTAGAAAACTTACCACCAAAACTTAGTTCATAGTATTTAACTAAACTAGCAACATTGATACTAACTAGCAATGAAATACTGCCTATGTCAAAATCAATGTAGTAAACAAATTAGTTTGTGCTTGATTAGAGTTAAATCACTAGATTAATATTGCAGAATAATTAATCCTTGCAGTCAGAATCTAGGCAGCTGGCTGTCCACTGGGCATAAATCTCACTGGGGGATTTTATTAGTCAGTCAAACCTTTAATTGGACTCTAGTGAAGTATCTGCTTCCATCTTCAAAGAAGCTGGCATGATCTTGTCTGGATCAGAAGTCTTAAAAAGACATTATATTGTAATCTTAGAACAAATCCAATTTAACACAACTGTAAAAATACCTAAAAAGAAATATCCTAGCATAATAAAAGCACTTGTTTGGTGTTCATTCAACTGCAAACTAAAATAACTTCAGACTGTGATACATTAGCTATTCTGTCATGTACTTGAAGTTCTTACTGTTTTTTTGTGAGCATGGCAATAATTAAGAATAATGTATTTTTAACAGTAAGAAAAGACAGACAACTTAAAATCCTGATAGAAAACATCTATTTATAAAATAGAGAAAGATGAAACTAGTTAAAACTAAGCAATGTTAAATTTTGTAAGAGATGTGCATGCTACCTACGTATTTTCCTCACAGCAGTCAGTTTGTTTCAATTTTAAAATGTGTTGTCATTTTGTACTGACTTTTTAAAAAATAAGATGTAGGGCACTTCGATATCTCAGAGTATATCTTGTATTTCTGACAAGCCAGAACCCTTATTTTTCTGTCTCAGAAACATGGGAAATGACAATGCTATCTTGCATTTTCCAAAGTTCTATGTTTGCTAACTACTAATTATGTAATACTGCTTTTAGAATGATAACATCTGTAAGAGAACTCACAAGAAACCCATTCATACAACCCATTTTCCTTAAATATGTCATGAAACAACAGATTTAATGTGGGGAATCCCAGGTTGACTGAATAGTCATTGCTCTTTACATGTTTGGGAAGGGTTCTTGTGAAATAAGTGATCATAGCATACAATTATGCCATAACTGTAGCTATAAATTAGATTTAAGTTAGCTAAACAATGATTAAAAACACCTGACAAATGTGCAGAGTCCATTGGCAAGTGCTGGACATACAGCAATGATCACAGTACTATATTAGGGTTCTTTAGAGCTATGAAAGCTTTTTGATAGGTAAAGGTCTACCATTTCCCTATAGCAAGCAGAGCCAGTTGTACCTTCATTTTATGCAGGCAACCTCAATGGAGTTATTGCTGATTCAGCTGAGGCTTATAGTTGATACAATCTTAATGAAGCCTGGGATCTCCAGATTCATTAGATGAGACTTGATTCATCCTATGCTTCCCCCTTATTGTGCAATCATCTGTAATTTTGAAAATTGGGTGTAAAATATGTGAGAGCAGGATGCTATTTTAAGAGCATTTTGCACCCACTTGCTCAAGAGTAATCCCAGAGAGGTTCTGGGCTGCCTAATTGCAGGAGTGAGCAGAATGAAAAACCATTTCTTCCTGTTTCCTCCAAAATACCATGTGTGAGAAATCATAGTGGGGGGAAAAATAGATGCAACAAAATGTTACAATATTTTTGTCAGGCATATTGCGCTTGTACTGCATGTATTCTGATTTTAAAACTATGAATCACCCATATGTGACAACATTATTTTCTGCTTAGCATAAAGAATTTCTAAATACTAGGTATTTTGTTTCTTGTATCTTATAGCTGAAGGCACAGTGGTGAAAAACAACTGCAGTACAACAGTCGTGAGGGGCTAGAGACAGACCCGCTTTCCTTAATTTCTAGCTTCCTGTTATTTCACTTTGGGACAACTATGGCTGAGCATGTTTATATTACTTCTAGAGAAGGTCTGGAATGTATTCCATCTGGGAATTAAAAAAGAACTCAAGCAGCGGTTTTGCATGGAAATTTCATGTTAAATCATACTGAGGCAATGTTACAGTTTGATCAACTAGAATGAAATATTTGGATTTTGACCTTTGAAAATATTCCATTACAGCTATATGATGTGGGAATGTTGTCTTTGTTTTCCAGAAATTTTGAATTTAGTGATAACTTTGGGGGACTTTCAGTAAGTAATTCCTGACAAATATCTGACTTTTTCTCTCTCCTGTTGATTTCAAATTGGCAGTTGCTTCTAGTGCAACCATGAGGCTCCACCCTGTCACAGGAGGATGAGTGTGAATTCAGATTAAAGGAATGGCGTGTCAGGAGCAGACTCCTCCAGGGCTGGAATCAGTATTGGCATTTCTAGGTAGGTGTAATGTGCACCTTTTTACTTTTATGTGCCTGTGTGTGTTGACCCACGATTATATGTGGCTCACTAACCTCTGCAAGTGACTGATAGGTAACTTAAGGCAGTGGGGGAGGGAGGAGGAGGAGGACAGTTCCTCACCTGCCATAAGCATGCATTAACTCATTCATCATAACTCATCAATTTCTGTACCATGACATCCATTTATCTAGCTGAGCATCTAAGCCTTTCATATCAAGATTATGCTGGTTCTTGTGAAGCTGTGATGATTTATGACTGCTTAAAATCTGCCCTCTGCAACAATGCATGCTTAATGTTATCTTAATATACACACAGAAACTTGTTTGGGAAGGCGTTAGAGCTGCTAAACACCTGAGGTGCACCCAGTGACTGCTGAAAAGGGAGAAATAGCAGATAAGCTGCCACATGATTCTGCAGTACCTAACCTCTTCTCACTATCCCTAAACACATTTCTTTCTCAAGTACAAGTCAGACAGCACACCTCTGCCTTAACTCAGCCCTCTCTTACACAAACCTGTCGGATTTTCCCCTTCCTCATGACCTGTAATGGCTGTGGATGACTAGAGCAATAACTGTTTGCATCAGTCCGGTGTGAACAATGATTAGAAGACATGCTAAAGTTGCATGATCCATGTTTATTGGTGCAGAGGGCTGCGCAGACCTCATTCAGCACCGGGTTCGTGTAGTCCAACCCTACTCTTCCTCTCTGTCTCCCTCCATTGCTGATGAGGTTCGAGTGTGCCCAGTCTCAATTCACTAATTACAGTGGTATACACCTGGAACCAGGCAGTCATGAAGTGGAAGTGCATTTATCCCTCACAAGCATTCATGCACTGGACATAAAAACCTTTATTTAGTTACCTCTCAAGTGGCAGTTAATAACATCCTAAGCCCAATTCTTTAAAAATACTTACTGCACATGACAACTAGCTGTAAATCTTCCTATTGCAAAACTAAGACTTTGACCTTGTAAAGTTGCAGTATAATACTCAGCATGCTCTTTGCTGCAAACATGGTCTTAAAGGAAGAGTTTTTAACATGGGAGCTGACTGTAAGGGCTGCAATGCTTGCTGCTTCTAATATTCTATTACGTTATAATTTGGAGAAGTGAAAAGAAACCATGTGGCTATCAAATTACTGATGCCTTCAGAGAGTCTAGGATTACTGAATGCGTTCAGTGCTACCTGCCTATTTAGATGTTTCCATAGATTTGTGGTCAATTACTTTTTTTTATTTCCAATATAATTAATGATGCTAAGCGAATCATGTGTATTATGCTCTGTCAAAAATTGATTTTTATCACTTCTAGCAATTTTTTTCCCAGATAATTTGTAATAGCTTGCCTTGAAGTGCAGTATTGCACCAGGATCTCTTCTTACCTCTTTTCAATTCTGTTTGTTGAAAGAAAATTGGTATTAAGCTATATTTATTATTTTTGCAGCATGTTTATGAACTGTGTACTCCTTCAGGGTTGAAAAGCCCCCTAAGCCTTCCTTTGGGATTCAAAAGTTAACTGAGGTGTCTCTCATTCACTCAGTGATGGAAAAGGCAATGTAAATTAAGATTACTCATAGATTGGATGTTGCATAGCAAGTGCCACTTTCCTTCTCAGAATAAGTGTCATCCGGATATTCTTTGCATAACTATGTCACATTTGACTTCACTGAGAGTGAGGGTTTGTATTAGAAATAGAGTTGGATGCAAGATGGTGGTAAAAATCTGAAGGCACTGAATAAGTAGACTTCTTTGTGGCTTTGAGATCTAAGTGGAAGTCTCCTTTGGAATGGGGCTCTTAGTTTCATTGCTTGTATTTGGTGTTTAACTGTCCAAATATAGAAATTATTCCCTAAGACGTATGAACAAGCAGGCAGAGCCATTTCACTAGGTCTCTCAGCAGTGTATATAGACAAATGTGATGGGTGCTCTTCAGGTAACTCCTTTTTTGTACCAAGAGATGGAGGCACAACTTTGGAAAAAAGTTTAAGGAATCAAAGCTTGAGAGATAGGAGCTCAACTCCTCACTTCTCATAAGGATGCAATCATATTGCTCTACAGGGGCTGTATGTTATGATGCTCCATCACAGATCCTGGTGGATTTATTGCTACTCATATACTGTCTGTTGAGCCATATAAGCTTTCCTCATCAAACAGCCACAGCAACAAATACTTGTATTGGAAATAGCTCTAGAAGAGAGGAGCAGATCCATCTTGTGGAGGAAGGAACGGGCACATTGGTATTTGAAGCTCACTAAAGCTGAGCTTATGTGAGGTGGAGTGGCTGGTAATGTCTCAAGACCAGGGCTGTAGTTACCTGTTTCACCAACGTGCAGTGATAAAAGCCTGTATGAAAGTTGGATGTAGATCTCTTTCCAAAAGCCTGCAAGTCTTCCCCCAGCCCCATAACTGTTGTATTCTCTTCCACAGTGAAACATAATCAACATACATTTACATATTTCATGTAATCAGGAGAAGTGGAGGTGCATGCCAAAAGCAGGATATTACGGACAGAGTATATAGCTCCATCTTGATATACTGCAACTATTTACAAAAAAAAAAAAAAAACAGGCAAAAATTTACAAAATCTCAACCCCAGGCACCTTTGTTCATTCTCCTGTACTTGGATCTGTAAAAGTGCTCTTTTATATCACAGTCCTGCTAGAAGCAGTGCCTTTGGAAAACTAGCAAATTCTTCCAGGGAAGATAAGCTCTCTCATTGTATTCAGTCAGCTCTGCTAGCTCCAGTAATGAAAATAATGCTTACTGATTTTTACTTTGTTCAGCCCTATAGAACAGTACAGCCAAGAGTGTAAGCTGAATTCCACTTCATGTCATGAATTATCAACTAAACACTTAATAAATTTCAATTAATTTTTTTCAAGGGGAAAAACTGTTTGTGAAAAAAATGTGCTATGACAGATGCTGTCCAGAACGTAACTAGAATACAGCAGGATTGTATAGTTGTAACAGATGATTTAAAACACCCTCTACGAACACTTCTGCCACTGAGAAATATGAAAAGGAAAGAACACATTTGACTTTCCAAGAAGAATTTTTAAAAAAACCATAAATAAGCCAGGTGTCTAACTGAAATTGATAAACATGACAATCCATTTTGGAGAGAAACAGGATTTCTAGCAGAAAAATGTGATAGATATTTGCCTATGCAACACTGTTTTGTTTAACTAGGAAAAAAAAATCAGGACAGAAGAAGCTATGATTTATTCCCTCCTGATGGTTAGGCTCCCTGTGCTTTGAAAGTGCACTATTGTAGGGGCAAGTAGAAAATAAGGGAAAAAATATACCTCAGAAAATGAAAAACAGCTTTAAAAGGTCAACAGAGTTCACAAACTCCTACTAAGCTTGAGCAGCCCATGTTCCCTGTTCTGAAGTCTGTAATGTACACTCATTGCTCTTCATGACATTTAGGTAAGCATATCTGATCTAGGTGAGATGGGAAAGATTTCCTCAGTGAACTTCAAAATAAATAAATAAATAAAGTGGAAGACTCCTCAGTTTCATTTCTTTTATCAGCAGAAGAAATGCTCCATCTCCTCAGCTTTGGCATCTGTGAGCAAGATTCAGCTGCAGTACCTGCTCCTTCCTGCCCAGATGATGTGGCTAGGGTTTGTTTCATGGCTAGCTGCATGCCTGGGCCCTCCATGCTCACTTTGTGAATGCGCAGTAGCAATCTGAATCTGCTCTCCCCAGCCTCACACAGAAAACAGCTCAGCTTGTTACCATTTCTAGCACATCTCCTTCATCTGTTGCTTGATTTACTACAGCTATAAAGCAGCGATTTCCTTCTATTTATGGGAAGGGAGGAAAAAAAAAAGCAATGTTATAATTTTAAGTCATGAGAAATTATTCACATCAGCATTGTACTATGTTTCTCCCTTCCCCCCATTTGTTCATTTGTCCAAGCAGAATGCTTTCCGATGCAGAGAAAGCTGGTGGGGCAAAGCAGTGTGCCACTGCACTGATTTCCAGTAACTATGAGCAAAGTGTTTGTTGGCTCACTCTATAAATTCCTCACGAACAGTAGAATTGCAGAAGTAGTCTTCTGCAGACTGTGTCCTCAGGCTCACTGGCTTGAGGTATCAATAAAGAAAGGCAGAAGCTCAGACTGAAGTTTTTCCCATGGTTAAGATGTATATGAGGACACACTTAAGGAGACTGCTGTCTGATAAGGTGCACTCCCACACTCCAGTAGTTTCCATGATTGGAATACTAAAATGGTCCTTTCTCAACTTTCCTGTTTGTTTTTGTGAAAGACAGCAGAATTCAGTATGGTTTAAGTGCCTGCTGCAGACAAACTTGCTTGAATTTTGTCAATAGGTTCAAAAGTTAATAAAGAAAAAGGACAAGTGGGCTAAAAATTAGTGATTTAAAAAACTGGGAGAGAAAAAGTCAAGGCTGTTTTCAGGATGAGTGCTTGGCTTTTTCAAGAGCTAGCAGCTTTCATCTGTGCTTGCTGTGCTTAATCTAACAGGCCGTGTGATGCAGGTGCGGAAGCAGTGGAGATTAAGAATTGTTACCACTGGTGGCAATGCTTTTAATGAAGCTCCTGATTAGGTAATCATGGGAAAAGTGTCCTTTAAAGAAGGCATTAGAAATTGAAGCTCTTACAAAGATCAGAGTTGGCTGAAACTTTTCTACTCATTAATTTTACCACTGGAAAATGTGGCCCCAATGAAAGCAAAATGTTTCTTTGTTGAGATGAAAAAAATACAGGGGTGGAGGGAGGTCCCAAAAGAAATCTGTTTTCTAGCGTGTTTATTGAAATGATATGGTTTAAATGAGGCATTTCAATGGATTCCTACAGAAAACTGTCAAACTAATCTGTTCCCTCAATACAGTTCAATGTCACTGAATCAGCATTTTCCAATGAGAAAGTAATCTGTTAGAAAATGTTGGCTGTTTCTGATTTTTATAATAGTTTCAATCAGACTAAGAGGCTATTGTTTCTGAGAAGGGTGGTCCAAATTTCTTTTCACGAAGGATTCTTTTATTAATCTGGCAATATTATGTCATGAAGGATAGAAGTTAGTTAATCTAGTGGTCTTAAATGCACTGAGGTAGGCATGGTCAAAATGATTTCATATTCTTCTTTTGGAGTGAATATTTTTCCCTCCTTCTCTGCTTTCTTTTTTCCACAGGAAAAGAGTGCTTTTCTTCGTACTAGGAGAGGGCTTCCCCACTTCATTGTTACAAAATAATTAATTTGCCAGCTTTGTCTTTAACTAATTTTTCTTTAATTTACTTCCCCCCCCCCCCCAATTACTAGTTATTGTCCCTTATGAGAAGTATGTATACTGAGAAGTGTGGGTTGAGGGATTGTTTTGATTCTTATCTGGCATTATAGATTCTTCTTGAAAATAAAATTAAATGTTAAATGAAGGGTAAAAGGTGGGTAGTAATTTTAACTAATGATTAACACTAATTGCAATCCATGGTTCACTTAATGCTTTGTTAGGAAAACAAAACAAAAGAGAAAAAACACTGACCCACAGGGAACAGCAGGTACTTATTAGAAGTGCTAAAGTCAACTTTAATAATAACATTGTGTATTTGGAAACCATGGCAATAATAGGGAGTGGCAATAAAGATCATTTCTAATGACTAAATATATTAATTAAAAATTTGCCCACATGTACTCTTGATCCCAATGGCAGATAACTACCCTAAAATAATGTGAATAGCCTGTGGATGTGAAAAGGAAAAAATACACTAGAATAATGGGGGGGGGGGGGAAAGCATGAGGGGAGAGGCATTTATTTGTTTTTTTGTGGGTTTTTTTTTTTTCAAACTTTGTCTAAACTGAAGATAAAAGTATTCGGAAATTTTTGGTCACAATGGACATACAAAGATCTCAGCCAGCTGACCTCAGATTATGTAGTCATATCTTCTAATGATAAAGAGAGTAAAGCTCAGGAATAGTTGACCTGAGAAGAGTCTCCCTCACCGGGGGGTTTTAAGAACAAATTGGATAAACATCCGTCAGGAATAATAGAATTGATTCTGGTTTGGGGTAGAGGTATTAACCAGGTAGTCTTTGGGTGCAGCAGCAGTATTTTTTCCTTCTTCTGTCCTCCTTCCCAGAACTTCCTATGGTTGTATGGGGATGAGCGGGTCTCTGTTTCCCTGCCCCCCCAAGCACGTACCTACCAGCTACTCCATAAAACACAAGGGGCAGTGAGCTGTCCAGGTTTTCTTTTTTTCCCCCCTCTGTGTAATGCTCACCGATCCCTGGACAGACAGCTGTATTAGCAGTGGAGACCTCTAGAGCAAATGGATCTAAACTGCATGTGATACAGGAAGAAGGACAAGTCCCTGAGGGGAGGGGATGTGAAGTCTTGCCATCTTAGCTGCATAAGTGAGGAGGCAGTTGAGCCTGCCTGCATTTCCCACATGGTGGAAGCTGAGCATGTAAATTCATGGATCCCCAAAAGCCCTATTGGCATTTGAAATTAATTCTAATTGTATATAATGCAATTTGGCCAAAAGCCTGAAAAAAAATAAGCTCAGCCCACTGGGGAGCAATGAGATTCACTTCCAAGTTACTGACATTGGCTGGAGAAGGGCTGCCTCTGCTGAGGACAGCAATGATTTCCTTGCTTTCCAAATCTGAGTGGAGCATCTTGTTAAAAGCATGTATCAGTAGGGGTACTTGCATATGATTCACAGATGTTGCATTTCTTCAGTGTGTGTGTCTCAAGATGCAATGGAGCAAACAGGATGGTACCAAATTTAGGGGAACCTGGTAGATCACATAGAAATCATCTTTCCATTTTATGGACACCTGATATATGGGAAGAGATAAAAGAAAATGCAGAATTATTTGCTTATATTAAAATATAGGTTGTCACATGAGCTGCCATATGTAGAGAGGTAAGGTTTGCTATGGAGATTCTTTTTTTCCTCTTTCTTCATGGTACAGACTAGGAGGATGCTAAGGGGCAGAGTCATAAACTGTATTTACTGAACCCATAATCCTAACCTCTGCTGTTGTTTATGGAGCTAAGCAATAAAAAAAGCATCTGAGATGAAAATTGCCTTAATACCAAATGTGAGGATTTCCAGTGGTCATGAGCTCCTATAAGAATTTAAATCTCCCTCAAGGGTACTGTAGTTAACCAGTCAGCATGGCTTGCTTTTGGTTTGGTTTGGTTTTGACTGTCCAGTGGACAATTCCTTTAATTCCTTAGCTTTTCTTGAATGCCAATTGTTGTTGTTAGAGAGATCTGGAGGATCAAAGTAGAATAGTGGCATCTGTATTCAGTCCCTGGTTTGTTGCTTTTAGACAAAAAGATGCATCTTTCTGTATGTGGACAGGCCAGATCTTTGCCTGATGTAAAGCAGCATAGGTTCCAATGATTTTATGACAACGAAGTGTTTCACACCATTTGAGAATTAATTGTTAAAACACCACCCATAAAGGAATGAGCTGCCAAATGTCTCTCCAACTTTTTTTGACCCTCTTGTTATTTTGTCTTCAAAAACAATGCATTATCTAGTTAAGACTGGAGCAAGCTGACTGTACTGGCAGAAGGTATTACTCCCCGGTAATCACACTAGCTTTTTCAGTGGCAGCTATTTTTGTATACTCCCCTTTCCTAACTGCAATTTGAATGCTACTACTATGTGGTGAGAGAAAAGACAAAAAGATTGTTTTTCCTGAGCACAATCTCTTCACTCAAAATTGAGGACTCTACTGTGATTCCAGGAAAAAAAAAATCATGAAATGCACATGCAACAAGAAGATATGTGGTAAAGTGCTAAAGCTGACGATCTACACATATGTCAAATAGGAAGTTGTTAGTTGCTGCGGGGTGGCTTTCTGGATATCTTGCTGGGTAGCACTTCTTTGAAGAATAGACTTATAAAGTAACTTTCAGGCTTCCATGACTTGCATACAGTTGATTATTAGATAGCAAAAGGCTGTCTCATAGCTTTAAGGGAAAATCATTCATCCTATTTCCCCTTTAAAAACTCGCAGCTCACTTCATGAATGGGGCAGAGGGGCCATTTGTAGAAAGAAGTCTGCCTCCACTGATGGCCCGTTTGTGCACATGGGAGATGGTGGTCTCGGCTCTAGGGTCAGAGGCAGTGGGCGAGAAAGCCTAGCAAAGGGCCAGGAGAGTGAAAGGGGAACTTGCTCCCCTGCCTGAGTAGCCTGCTTGGCTACAGCAAACCTCCTAGGAAAAAGCATAGGCATACAACTTTCTAGCCTCGGAAATTCAGAACACCCAAGTGTTGCGCTTCTCTTAAAATACTGAGCTTGACTTAGAATTGAGAAGATTTGTTCAGGTAGAGGTATTTTATAAGGTAGTAGACTTGCATTTTGGCAGACTGCTCTCTTTTTCTCTCCAATGAGTGTTTGTACAAGGACATCTAGCACCAAGTAACGTGATGTGATAAAAGGTCCTAGGTGCCTAGACCTGAATGTGAAAGCATTGCACAGGATGTATCCATCACTGTCGAACTGCACAGAGATTCTAGCTCTTATGCGTTCCCAATCAATTACCTCTGTGTTTTCCCCCAAGCAAAGCAATCTGTCAAGAATGCACCAAACCCAAAGAGCAGTTGTGGCCTTCAACTGAACCTCTGCATCAGGCTCCTCAGCCTTGACTCTGCTTCTTCTGCAGCTGCCCAATGCCCTCCCTTGTAGTTGCACCTACTAGGAAGTCATGCTTACTCATTCCTCATGCCTCCCTCCAGTCCCCCTGACCTACAGGAAGGTCAGTAACAGATGTGAATTTTGTCTGCTTCATACTCTTTTGAACATCCTACAATGCCTTTTCTAATAATTCATTATTTCCTCTGTTCTCAAACACAAAAGAGGTCTTGAATTCTTATTGGAGCATCCTGCAGGTTTGTCAACAGGCTCTGCTCCATTCACTGCAGCTAAAAGCCCTTCCTGTGTCAGTCCTTCCCATTTTCTACTTTTATTAATTGCTCTTTGGAGATGTATGTCAGTCAAGTTCAGTTTGTTTTCACACCAGCTAAGCAGATTCATGTATCTGTGCTTCACTAGCCTGATTATACTGCTATCAACCTTGCAGGATTAATCAACCTTTGAGCTCATTCTGGAATACTTAGTTACCTGACAAAAAATAATCAGATTCTAGGAACACAAGTATTTTTCTGGGCTACTACGAGGGATTTCAGGCACTGGGAGTTCTACTGGAAGGCTGTGAACTGTTGAAACGTTTTGGTACCAACCATACACTATTCTGAGTTTGTGTTATTTTTCAGACAAAATGTGATTCATCCAGACAGCTAGAAAGTTCATATTCAGGAGAAAATCCTTTTAGCAATGATTGGCATGACAATTTTGGTCATAAATGCAGCTCAGGGTAAATACAATAATGCCAGAGTGCATCTGAACAGAGGGTTTATCAATCTAATTGTGTTTGCTGTGTAAGGTGGATGTCATTAGCCACAAAATTGTGTAATGTTTTGAGAGCTTGGTTTAGAGATGGGAGGTATAAAATAATTATAGGTCATATTATTAGGCCAATTATAGCAAACAATTATAGGCTATGTGGCAAAATAATAACTTAAAACTAATAACTTAGGAAAAATGCTTCCACACTTCTGGGTCTGTCCTTGCTAACAAAGAGCTGCAATTGGCATTTGTTGACTGATACGGGGGGAAAAAAAGGTAAGATCTCTAGTATGCCTTTATTGTACTTTTAGTTTTTAAAAGCACATGGGGAAGTCCTAACCCATGTGCTGGGCAGGCATTGCCTCCCACCCAAGCTTTTCTGCCACCACTGATTCTGACAGGAGAAGGACAGCCTAGGTTGGGCAACAACCAACTGGACTGCTAGTGAAAGAAGTCTCAGCTATTGTTGCAACTGGCCAGTATTAAACTCTAACTGGGCTTACTGTTCAAGAAGCAGATTTACTAGAATTTGAATTTCTTCCTTTAAAGTGTCCCATCAAATTCTGCCTGGTCCTCAGTTTGATATAAATCACTATTGTTCCTCTCAAGACAATAAACTACCACTGTTTTTCCCAGCTGGGGATTTGTCCCTGAATGTTGAAACCAAAGATGTAGAAATAAAATATTCATTGCAAGAAGCTGGAAAATGCTTCTAATTTGCTGTTTCTGATCCTTCTGTTAACTGCCTTTGGCTCCATGGTGGCTGGCACAATTGCATCAGAAAATGCGTGTGTGGAGAATTGAGAAACATCAATATTGTTTGGATGGCTGTGAGGCATGCCACTGTGTGGGTGTTTTATAAAGGGTTATGTGCAAAGGAGTTAAATTGAAAGGGATTTTCTAGCAAGAGGACAGGAAAAGCAAAACAGCTGTTCAAATTCCCTCTAATAGTCGGGTTTGTAGCGGTAGGTGAGAATTTGGCTCCCCTAGAGAGAGGACAGGACTGTTGTGCCAGAGAAAGGTTGGATCTGCTAGACCAACGCTCACTGTGAGAACTGGAGGAAAAAAAAAACCTGTTGCGTATGTCTGCAGACTGGCTGAGTGGGACTTGGTCTCTAACCATAACCAGGGTCTCGGAAGGAAGGCCAGTTATAGCTAAAAGCATACTCAGGTCTTGTCACTTCAAATGTTTCCAAGTGCCAGCCATAGGTTAAGCATGCTGTGTTTTGGAGAAGCATGTCCTGTGTCTCTGTGCCCTGTCGGTGCTCTCAAGAGACTTCCTTGAAGGTGCCAGGCCCATTGGGTCTGTGTGGTGTCACAGCTGGCAGCTGCAGGGATGTCACCCAGGGGCTCAGTGACAAAGAAATTGCCTTAGAGAGTTGCTACAGGGGGAGGAAGAGAAGGCAGCGAGTGTTGGACACTCAGGATAGCTGTGCTCCTCAGCTTTGGCCTTCCTGAGCTCTCAAGGACTGTCTACTCAAGCAGTCTGGGAGACACTGAGACATCTCAGTAAAAAGTAAAGAATTTATTTTAAAGGAAGATGAAAGAGCCACATGCAAGCAGGAGGGTATCTAGGAGTCCAAAGGAGATCTTTCCTGTCTTTGCCTGTCTGCAGTTTGCAGAATTAATATAAGCCTTTCCCAAACCAAGGCATGACTTCTGTGTGTTTCCAGTCCATAGTGATTTACCTTACTGATAAGTAAATGCTGAAAGATGAAGAGCTGTAGTGCACTGGGAGGACTGTGTGAATGTGGTGCAGTGGCAGTGGAGGTTAATCCCTTTACATGGAGGTGGGAATATTGTCTATGTTGTTCTTCACAAGTGATTCCCAAATTCATTCTCCAGCAACAGGGAGCCAATGACCATAAAGTCCCTTAGGCTAATTGTCCCAGCGCCTCATTATCCTGCTGACAGGCCTTTTCCTAAATATCTAACCTAAATCTTCTGTTTTGCATCTTAAGCTCCTTATTCCTTTTTTCTGCCTGTAATGAACATGGTAAAGAATTTTTCCCTTTCTCATTAGAGCTATGTCTCAAAAATTGAATAGAATTATCATCTCTCTCCTCGGTCCTTCTCTAGACCAAATAACCCAAATTGTTCAACAGTTTCTTGTAGTATATTTTTTCCAAGTGTCTAAAAATTCTTATAACAATCTTTCATAGACTTCCTTTAATTAATCTATATCCTTTCTGAAAGATATTAACTGTATTCCAGCTGAGGCGTTACTGATAAAGCAGAATTACTTTGTCTCATAGGCAATGTTCCTGCTATGTTCCCACATGGACTTTTTATAAAATTTGTCTCATATTTAGCTTGTGATTGACTATAACATCTTAGTTCCTTACTGCACTGTCATGCCAGTCGTTCCCCACCTGGTACTTAAGCAGCTGACTATCCCCACCTATGTGGAGAACTTTGTATTTCCCTTATTGAATTACATCGCTCTTACCACAGATCTTTTCTCCCATTTTCAAGACAATCTTGAATTCTCTTCCTTTTCTGCAGCATGCTTTCAGCCCCTCAAACTTGCTAAATTTGCAAATTTAATGAGCACTTCCTGCTCATCCCCTCCACGCTGTTACTGTAGCTGCGACTCGCCTCAGGCCCAGAACAGACCCCTGCAGAGTCCCCTTGATTTATCCCTCTTGCCTGAGAGTGAACCATTGATAGGTACTTCCTAAATGCAATTTACCGGCCACTTACGCATCTGACTAACAGCACTATCTGTTATCTTTTATCTAGTAATTTCATGCACGTATAGAGCGAGCAAAAATATTTCACCTGTTTTCCATGTGATCAAAGCATGCGTTTGCAGCCTCTTCTCATAAGACAATCTTCATTTTTCTGAATTCCTAGTTGTCCTTCTCTGCCACTGTTCCAGTGTGAATTCAGTTATTTTTCTTGAATATGAATGGCCCAAATTACACTCAGTGCACCATATGACTCAGTGTGCTAGCTAATCTTTCTCTCTTTCAACTGGAAATACCTTTCCAGATGGATCAAGGATGATATCTGTCTTTTTCCACAGTAAATCCAATCACTGGCTCGTAATCATCCTGTGATTGATAACGTTCTTCTCATCCTTTAGTTTTCTCTTAAGAATCATTCGTTTATTAAGCTGTAATTCTTCTTTTCTGGTCTTGGAAAGAGGGGTTAAAATAATATACTTAGGTGATTTGATTTTGACAGTAGCATCCCACAGAATGGGTTGTACAGTTTGTGTGAGTAATGGTCTGAATGCTGCTCCTAGCCTATACATTTATTGTGTTCTTTCTCTTCAAACTGAGGACACTGAAAACAGTGGAAACAATAATACAGAGTTGAGTGATACACTGATATTGTACAAAAAGCCTAAGAGAGAATGGGAAAAACTGTAAAAGCCCGAGGGTATCTTCAAAGGCTCTGTTGAAGTAATAAGCAGATATACGAGAACTTTATTATGCTGTAGTTAAAATTAAATATGCTTTAATTTAATAATGGTAGTTTATTAGAAATACTTAAGATGTCAGCATAGATATCATATCTGATGCTATGATATTGTTAAGGTGTGATTTAAATGACTCTAAGGTTTCTTTTTCTTTTCTTGGGTTGCCTTAGCTAAATTGATAATTATTGCCAGAAATATTTAAAATTTTAAACTTCTTTCAGCTGAAAATTTGAGATGTGATGAAGAAAGGTACTAGAGTTGCTGTCAGAAAGACCTTGATACGGAGTAATCTTTTGTTTCCAAAAGGATGGCTCACCCTGGGGGTAAATCCAGGACGGAAAGGCTCTGCCTTCCCTAAGGAGGGAGCAAAGCAGTCTTGGTACCCACAGGGGGGACTGTGGGGCACAAGCCCCTTGGCCAGGTGAGGAGGAGGCGAGCTCTTGGGCACCGGGGGCGCTGCCAGGGCGAGTGCAGCTGGTGCTTCTCTCCCCCATTAGCAATACCTAGTTTTAGACAGGCTGCTCGCAGATGGCACTGGGCTTTCTCTTCTGCCATCTCCACTGCCAGCCCTCCTCCCCTGATCAGGAGGAATTGCAATCAAGAAATGATAAATCACTCCCACAGCCCAGTTTAGTTTGTGACTTAAATCTGTGCAGCCTAACAGTCAGGTCTTCTCAATGCACAGCAGGCATAAGGAAATACGCACATCAACTTAGGCGTGTGATGTTTGTATATGCTGTTCTAAGCTCTCTGTAACGTTTTTTTCAAGGCTTTTATATGTACTTCCCCTTTTAGGCAAGTTAAAAGCAAAGCTAGAAGTACCCTACTTTTTGAGAGTTGTGCTTTTTTTTTCCTTAAAAAAAGCACTTTTTCTTTTTTCAGACTCCTAACATTTTCCCATTGGCAATTCAGGCCCCAGCATAACAAATTTATGCCTGTTTTTGCTATTTACGTTCCCTTCTAAGTTACCAGCAGACACCTAACAGTCCTTCATGAGCCACCATATCTAAACTACTCAGGGTGAGGATACAACCAAATGCAAACATAGCCTTCTGCAAAATGTGGCTATGATGTGGTCTAGCTAACTGAAGACAAGCTTTTATTTTTATACTCATGTTACTAAAATAATGGAACAGAGAATACTGGCATGCATTCTTTTTTTTCTCCTGAGATGTGTTTGAACAGATTAGTGAGGGCTCCATCTGGAACAGCAGACATTCACATTTTGTGTGCAACAGCTATCAATAGACTTTTGTACTGCTAAATCTCTACTTTTCAGAAGAGATAGAGCCTGGTCAACTAAAAATCAGGAAACCTGACTGTGTCATCAATTTACTATGTGATATTGAGCCAGATCATTTATAATCACCATGTTTAAACTTGTTTGTATGCAGAACAGGAACAATAAAGCTTTTGAACAAGTGGGTAGTGCTTTGAGATCTACAAATGAAACAGAGCTATGGAAATAAAATTAGCTGATTTATTTGCTGTCATTTAATGAGCTATAAATATAGGGGCATGAGAAAGATATGAAGCTCATATATTTACAGACTTTTCCAGTTAATTGAAAAAAAGTCTATTAACTGGAAATGAGGCTCTCATCGTAATGACATTAGTTCTTTAGTAGATTAAGTTCTGGGATTAAATTAGCCTGTTTAAGAATTAAATTACCTTTTACTGCTGAACAACACTAAGCATATAGTTTGGGGCCCAACTCTTCCTCCTTTACGCTTTGCCTTCTATAGATACATGCATGGGAGAACTGTTCTCTTTAACATGAAGCGCTGCTTTTCCCCCCCCCCCCCCCCCCTCCAAGTTTGTACTGTCTTTATTCAGGGTAGACTTGTAACATTTGTACTGTTCTCTGAGTCATTGACCTGCAGTTTCCCAGTACAGCTCTTTGAAACTGCTTTACGGAAGATTTCAAAGTACTTCCAGGAAGACCAAAGGAATTAAAGGAATGTGGAGGGATTTAAGACTTTGTGTATAACAGTGGTGGAGTTTGGGAAGAAATGGGCAGGGACTTTCAGCAGCAGATTCAGGGCAGCTTGGAGATTTTGGAGCTAAGAACAGCTTTGCCTCATCCTTACCTTTTGAAATCATATTTATCCTGTTTCTTTGGCTGTTGCAGGCATTATGCTGATTCTCTTGACATTTTATTTCATTATTTTTTGGATCTTTGGTAAGAATTTTCCTACAGCTCAAATTTCTAATGACTGTCACAGGCGTTTCACTAAGATCATGCTTTTGGCATCTCTCTGCTGGAACTGTTTAAGCCTCTGTAACTTAACTTTCATCAGCAGGAGGGAAGGAGCTGTTTGACCTATCTTAATGGACCACCTTTGGCATAATGCTTGGGGCCATTATATGAAGCTGTTATCTGCAAGGAAAGACTTAAATAGTCAGAACTAGAAGAGTAGTGCCTGATAGTTAATGAGCAATGAATATATTCACAAAAAAAAACAAAAACAAAAACAAAAAAAAAACCTGTGTGGTAAAAAGGAAGAGAGTTTCATGGTTTTAGAAGCGATGATAATATATTTAGGTCTGTGTTGTGCTTTGAGTTTGGCATGCACAGCGATAAATCCTGCAGTCCCTGCTCTACCCTGAAAATAATTAAAATGTATTTTGTTACCATAAAATAAGAACAGATCTGTGTTTTATGTTCTAATAATACTGTATCTTGGGAATGAATGGCATGCTTTTGGCTTTATACACTGAGGACATCTTCTCACAGCTGTAGAGTGTTATCTTGTAAACCTTTACCAAAGTCAATAACTTGGCAGATAACTTTTACCCTCCATGGCTGCAGGGTCCAAATCAAATTGCTAATGAGTTGTCCGGGACTGACAAGGAAGGATGGAAAGAACAAGTAAACTGATGCATATTAATTTGCTGGGACTTTTTCCAGAAATGATTCAGGATTTCCTCGTCAGCTGTGGAAAATTGTGGAAACCTTAATGGAGACCAGAGGTTTGCAAGAAGATAGACATTTCCGAAACACCCTGGAGTTCTTAAAGAAGAGCAGAAAAGGCTTTTTTTGCTGGGAAGTAACGTAGTTCAAAATTGTCACTAGAAAAGTGGCTGTAATACGGACAGTAACTGCATTTTGCTAGGACATTTTTTATTGATGGACCCTACACACACAAAACATACAAAACTGAGGAAAAAGAGGTAAGATGTGAGAGAGTGTTTTGACTCGCATAGAATTAAGAATTTGCTAATAGCAATCAAAATCACATGTGACTTTTACAAGCGTACAGTGACAGCAGACAAATTTTAGGCGTCAGAGCTAGTAGGGTAGAGTCGGCCTCTGTGCGACCTTCCAAAAAGACAGTAGTGCTGCTAAGGGAGCTGGTGCTGCGTAGTAATTTCTTTTTATGTAACTAGTCATCAATGAGTTCACGTAATCTTCCTGCACCCCCACTGTTCTTCCCCTCGGCAGCGTTGTGCCAATCACCCACACAGTGACTCACCCACAGAACCCTTTTTACTGTATACTTTATGAAAAGGTTAGAAACATTAAGTTGTTCCCTTCCTGTTCTTTCCCCCCCACCCCAGCCTTCCTAATATCACTTCAATAACTTTTTGGCATAGCTCTTTCCCAGTTTTCCCTCAGAAAACTTCATCTCCTTATAAACACAAATACTTTCGAAAGTTTCACCTTGAATTGGCGAAATGGCTGGAACTGCTAGCACTCAAGGCCAAACTTCTTTTGCTTTGTTTTTAACAAACTGATCTCTTAATGGTTATGAAGATCAGTGTTCAAGTAAAAAGTTCCTCCTGGCCATGATAACGGATGGCCGTAGCCTGAGTTCAGTTTTGCTTTCCACCGCTGAGGTTCTGAAGCTGCTAAATCCTTGTCTTCATTTTTAATGGAGTGTGATGAAGAATGCAGGACCACGGTAATGAAGTGTGAAGTGAAGACGCCCCTCCCGTCCTTAGCCTCTCTGGTGGTAGAGTCCTGGCAGTGGAGGTTTTATGTCTTTTTCTCTATATCAAACATATAAATTTTACTGGGGCAAATCCTTCTTCTCTCTTCTCCCAAAGCTCTTGCAGAGTAACAGAAGGATTTGAATACTGCATTCAGTCTCCTGCAGAGTCCAGTCTTTCTGGTGCTGTTTCACAGTAAAGAGTTAATAATGAACAAACTAACTAGTAATAAAGAAAGGATGAAGCTGAGAAATAGTGGTTTTGCTCCTCCAGGCCTTCAGCAGTTCCTCCATGGGGCCTACTTAAGCAGGCCCTGAAGGTGGAATAAAATAGGAATTAGTTGTTTATTCCTGGTTGCCAGCTCTTTATTCATTGATTGTAGATCTATGCAATAGCTTATGTGAAAATGTTTCTGCTGGATTTGTACCAAATTGCTTTTTTTGTTGTTGTTTTCTTACATCTTAAGTATTCATTTTGTGTTTACTTACAAAGGAAACATGAAATGGAATCACAGGGTGGTCACAGAGATGGAAAGGAGTTTTGTGCAGAAGTAAAGCTTCTGACCCACGAGTGCTATTACCTGCCATGCTGTTAAGAAGAGAAAAGTTATCTCCTAAAACCCTGGTGCTTGTGTAAGTTATCTTGACAAAAGGAAACAATGGGAAGGTATAAAGAAATGGGGAATATTTTCTAGAAATGACTTTTTAGGTCAAGGCCAGACTTTTTATTACTGATTAGTGGATGTGTGAGTACATTAGTAGGAGATGTCTTTATATAGATAGGTGTGTAATCATTTACAGCAAGTCAAAATCCAGTTCTATTTTGAAGGAGCATTTGTAGAATGAAATAGAAGCAGTATTTTGTGCAGGAATAGAGTTTGGCTCCAGGGATAGCTTGACCCAGAATACTTTGTATATGTCTTCTGTTTGCAGTGACATCACACATCAAAAGTATATCCTATGACACATCTTCAGTTCTGAGCTATTTAAATCAAGAAACTACATTTACGTACTTGCAGAGTCCACTGAATTTAATTAAATCTCTAAAAAATGTATGCAGCTAAATTTGAAGCAAGTTACCTTCTGTCTAAAGATCTATAAAAAATGAAGACTCTGAAGTTTAAGCTGTGGCTAGAGCATGATCCCTTTGATATTTCATTGCTTGCACGGACAGAACACATCTCATAGCACAGGCTGCCTGCTCAGTCCAGGAGCTCCTAACCAGATTTTGTATTTATAGCCTTTGTGGATAAGCAGTGTCCTTTCTGAGCAGAATCTGCACATGCAACAACGTTTAAGCTCGGAGCCCTTTGCTTTTGGCAGCTTTTGTGGGTTTGGGCACCTGCCTCCTGTGCTCTGCTCAATCCCAGAGCAGCTCTGCTTTTCCTTTGCTCCCATTGGAAATTTCAGGGCAAAGCGGAGACCTCCCTTCTTTTCACCCTTCGCTCTGAGGAATTCACCTCTGCTTTCGCCAATCTGCTGTTTCCATCATTATGGTAAATGAAACATTGATCTTTGGGAATGGCCTGGGGGACAGCAAGGCCTTGGCCCCTGTGCAGACAACTTTCTTTTCAAGTCTCGTATAGTTCAGTCTACTGTTGTGTCAGAATAAGATTAATGGCCCACTGGGATGCATTCAGTAAAGGGAAATGTAATGAAGAAAGTCAGCGTTTCTTGTGTAATGACAACATAAATTACAATGTAAATTAGAAAAATTAATAACTGCGCAAATTAGTGGGAAGTCTGCATGTTATATCAATAATATTCCTTAGTTGCCATCATCCAGAAGTGTCCCTAAAACCCAGGCTCGTGCCCCTTAATTTGAGTCCAGGCTGCCTGCCTATCTCTGCAGACCTTCACCGCCAAGTGCGGACTGTGTGGTCCCACTGAGGGTGATGGGGACATGGGTGGCCAAGCCAGGCACCCCACAGGTAAGGATCTGTTTGTGTGCAGGCTGGAGCAGAGGGCTCTCCCCCAAGTTCCCCTGCTGCGTCACGAGCCGTGGACAGTCAGCAGGTTTTGTCTCAAGGATGTGGTGCAGACGTAGCCAGGTTGCACGAGCCAGGCCGCCTTGCTGCTGGCTGGGATCGGAGATGCCGTTGTCCCCGCCACTCCGGCTGATGCCCATGTGGGTGACAGGCGCTCGCTATGCTGCTTCAGCGGGGATATCCCCTCCGGTAGAGGCAAACAGCTTTTCCCTCGCAGGGCCTTGTCACTTCCCGTCAGCCAAGGCAATGCGTGGGCAGCAGATGGGACCATGCCTGTTATCTACTGGTTGTAGATAAGGCCCTGAATACTTCTGCCATTTTACAGTAATAATAACAATAATAAAATCTAATAACCTTAGCTCATAAAAAGCTAGAGAAGTATTAAAGGATGTTTGTTTTCACTGAGTAATAAGACCTGGGGGCATCACAAACAAATGTGGGAGACAATGTACTAAATCAAGGCCACTTGACAGGGCAGGAATGATCTAGGCTAAGATATTGATCAGGTTCAGCTGTGCAACATGTGTATAAAATGGCAACACAGAGGAAAAAGATATTAAGATGAGCCAAATGGCTAAGTGGTATGAGTGATATTCTATGAAGCTCTTTAATGTGAGTTATAACTGGATTTAGCTAGGTTTAAAAATTCATCAGAGAACCGATGCTTGTTGCTTGATATGTAATATGCTCAAGGGTTAAAACATCTGAACAAATCACCTGCAAGATCTGTGAGATGAGAAATGAAAAAAAATGACTTAAGTGTAGGCTTTGTGCCTTTTTTTTTTTTTTTTTAATAAACTACTGTCTCCTTTTTTAATCTACTTTTTTCAGTAAGTTGCTGAGGCTTTCAGGGTGATAAAGTATTTCTAAAGAAGAAATCCCCCCTGGGTTTTTTTTTACCCCTATAATGCTGTCTTGGAGACTGTTGTCATATTTATTCTCCATTAACTTTTTACTTCAAGGTAGTAATCATGCTGCTCTGGATACCTGGATACTGTATTTTTAATTTTAAATAAATGCCCTGCTTATGAAATGGACCAGATCAACAAGTCTGAGGCTAAGATGTTCCCTATTTATTTATATATATATATATATATATAAATATACACATATAAATATATATATACACAGAGAGAGAGAGAGAGAGAATATATTATAAATATATATATGTTTGTATATATAGGACCGGGTATGGCAGCTTGCTCTGCAAGGTTCCCTCTGCTGTTGTGTCAGTGTTTCCCTTCTAGCACCTGTGGTGGGCGCTACCTTCAGAAGTGAAAGGGTGGAGTTGTGTCTGCGCCCATTTGTTAGACTAGAAGCTGGATGCTTGTCCGCAGGGGTTTTGTCTGGAAGGACTCTTTCCTCCTCTTTTTAAATTCTACGCTAGCACTACAAATGGATCACACTGGTTTTAATCAGGTGACAGCTCCTGTTGTCACCACAGAAACTTCTAAAACAAAACAAAAACTTAGTGATGCACTAGAGCAAAAAGAGGAAAATCTGCCTGTGAGTGATATCATGTTGGCCTGGCAGTTCTCAAGCTTGCAAAATGTGCATTTTCACCTGTGAATAACTTCTGAGGAGTTAAATCCCAGCTTGTTTTTCAACAGGCACGGGTTTTTTTCAATGCTGTAAATGCATGCTTTCCCTCTTCCCTCACACTAATCATTTAGTGGTGCCGGTATCTGATTCTCCACGTAATTGTGAGAGCTCCAGTCTGTTGTGGTGGTTTTTCCAATTATCAGATTGTGCTCGTGAATTCGTCTGTGTTCTGTAGAGCTACTCTGGGAGCTACTTTGAGTATCTTTTGGATTCTGAGGTAAATATATAGTCCCAGATTTGAACAGACATCTTACGAGCACATGGGAGGCTTCAAATCCAGATGACAGCTGGGAGCCCAGCTCCAACTGTACTTTAGTGCGATCTGAATCTTTATGGTTGTGGAGGCTTTTGGAGAATCTCCTGATGTTTCACAGAAATTCCCTTTTTGTTCCAGCCATAGGAACCATGGGCCCAGGTTTCAGTCTGCCAGATTTGTATCTTACTGTCCTCTGCAGTATGTGGAAAGAGGGAAAGTGTTTTCCCTTCAATTTCTCTGCAGGTTTGCTGGTTGTTACATTTATGCACCCCTTTCAACACAGTATTAGAAAGCAAAGCCTGACAAGTGTGAGAGCAAGATGGATTTGCCACCGGGGAAATACTGCTTTCATTTCTTAACCTTTTATGCTGTTTTCCCACTCATTAATTTTATACTCCTTTCTTCCACCCCATTTTTGAGGAACGTGTGCGGTAAGGCTGTTTGTACTCACAGCTATCTTTCTGAACTTGTAACCATAAACAGCAGGTATTCTGCTTTTTATTCTCTCCCTGTCCTAGACCTTAGCCTCATGGTACCCCTCTTTGGAAAGGGTCCTAGGGCTTGATCAGCTTTGCAGGCTGTTATTCCAGTGCTGTTTCTATTTTTCTTAATGTCAGGGCTAGAGGCTTTTCTTTTTTTCCACCTGCAGCATTTGAGAAGGCTTGAACATGAAGTAAATTATAGCTGTTGTAGGCTTCTTAATTCGAAGTCTAGACTGTAAAAAAAGAGAAGGAATCTTAAACCATGTCAAGTAATAATAAAATATATAGTGTGTGGCAAAGATAAATACTGTTATGAACTTGGAGAAATGGGAAGTCCGTTAACAGAATAAATATTGTCACCTTGGAGGTTTGTTAATGTGCCTTTCTACAGTGGATGAGAGTTTTGACTTTAAATGGGCAACTTGTTCCTGGCTGCACACAAGTAGTTCATGTGGCTGTATGGTAAAAGCCTACTGAAAAGAAGTGGAAAGGATTAAATAGAAAAGCTTTAAGAGTGATTTCTTACCTGTGCAGTCGTGAAGGATCTAACGAGCTCAAACTGCTTAGTTTATCAAGAAAAGGTTAAGAAGCTACTGGTTAAAATGTTTAGGTACTTATGCAGGATGACAGTATTTAATATTAGAGATCTTTTTAATCTCTCTTGTTTATTCTTGTCTTTTCAAAATTGTGCATAAATATTTTTTAGAGGTTATAGCCTGTGTATAAATAGGTATTTTCATGTGAGAATTGTTTTCACAGAAAAATACCCTCTCTAGCTAAACAGAAGTTCCTGTGGAATGCTTCTTTGTTTTGAAATGCTCCATGTTTTTGATGAAAAGCTGAAAAGTAAATATTGTTTTAGAACACCTAAAAACTGAGCACTTCTATGCTTTTCCTCCACTAGAAAACAAACTTTTAACAACCTTTGTAATGTGTTTTTGAGCATTTTTCATGCAAAATGCTAACTTCTATCCACCTTGGATTTTACTATGACATGAAGTCAATAATTAATGGAATGTAAAGGACTATTGTTTTCAGACAGCTGTAGTAAATGAGTGTGAAGCGCAGTGATTAATTTGAAACTGGGATTAGCAGCCATCATTTGACATGACTGAGGTTAGCAAATGAATGTTTGGTAAGATGTACATACATCTCTTGACATTTCTGCTTCTCCTTATGCCCGTGTAAGAGAATGGGGCTTTTCATACTGAATTGCTGCAGTGATTTTCTAGACCTGTGATGTGTTCTCCCTCGTTTTTCTGCAGCACTCAAATATACATATTCACACACTCACTCTGATTCGAGCATTGTTCACTTGCTTTTTTTCATTTTCCTATTTCATTAAAAGAGCTCTTAAACTTGCTTATTTTTTTCTGCTATCACTCAGACCTTTATGTCCTTTATTTTTACCTGAAATTCATTAATGACTCATCATTTTTCAATATCATTAAGTAGACTCTGTATGGCACTAATTTGCCTTGCAGCAATCTGTTCTTTCTGAATACCGCTGGAACGCTCTGGCATTGCTTGCTAAGAGCATTAGTCTTCAAATCTTCAGCTGTTCTGATAGAGTAATACTCATTTAGGCCCTCTCATTAAATTCCTTCCTGAGCTTTTTATTTACTGGAAAGCCAACTTTCCACTGCTTCTGACTACCACCCAGGAAGGCATTGTCATTAATTTTAAATGAAGTGTTTTGCTTTCATTGTTCTTTTATGTCTTGACAATTGCTGATTTTTGTTTTCAGTGCAGATGTGTCTCTTTGTTAACCAGTTAATTGTTGGGAGAAAGTAAAATACTCTGATGCTAGCTCAGGTTTATGATTCTGCAGATCTATCTCTTCCCTAGTCAAAATTGGCTCTTGACTAATTTCTTGGCCATTGCTATATTAAAACATCATCAGCACCAGAATACCAGATGTTGATATGCTAGGGCAAAGGGAAGAATGTGGTCTGCTAAATTTTTTGTGTTTGTCCCCTTGGGCAGGAAATGTGGGCATGTAGCCTTTCTTCAAGCTATGCTGATGTATCAGATGAAGTCCTATGGAAATGATAAAGCCTGCTATTGCCATTCACTCCCGCTTTGTCTACCTGGGCCAGCAACAAAGCCTCAGAAATCACCTAACGTTTTAGATGCAGCTTCCATGCCCGCATGTTACCTCATTCCTCTGCTCTTGAGCTCGTTTGAGCTGCTTGCTATATGCTCTTTTTGAAATAGGTCCTCCTCCAACCAAAGCTATGCTGTTCCTGGAATTGCCTTCACAGAAAAGTTGCAGACTACCATTTTGAAGAGAGAAGTTTTGTCTTGCGCTGCCCTTTGCCACAAGCTGGAGACAATTTCAGAGTCTCTCTTAGGTTTGTGTATTAGCTACTGTGTCCTTTACCCAGCGTCTTCATTAGGTTCATTTGGGAAATCCTTTTTAAATAGCTGAATGTTCAACAGTAAATACAGTGAACAACAGCTGTTAATGAGCACTGACATTTGCATAACAACCCCCAGATAAAAAGAAGTACTTAACACTCCTCACCAAATCTATAAAATATATTCCCAATTTTAAATGCTACATAAGTCTTTGTAATGCTCTTTACTGCATATTTTTATTGTCTTGCCTGATCATATGCATGGCTCTGAGTGTCAGGAAAATGAACGTCATACTGACATGTGTTTCAGGTTTCAAGAATATTTTCTCCAGCTTCAGGCAACCCCCTTTATTGTTCCAAAGAGAAAGAGTAAAGTGGTCCCCTATCTTTTCTACCAGTCCCGCTCCACTAACCTGATGAATATTTTAAAAAGTATTTATAAATTCATGCTTTGTTTCTCACTAGTGCTAATACAGAAGAAAATTAAAAGCTGTTTTCACAGGAAAAAATTTAAACTTCCCCTTTGTTTTCTTTTCAAGATAAGCAACGCAGATCACTTTCCTATTTTGAATATTTTTTCCCACTAATATATTTTGGTTTGATTTTTAACCAAAGTAGTTAAAGGAAAATTATGCTCTTCTCAAATAAATTCAACAATGTGAATTAAAAAAAGTTAACAGCTTGAAACAGTTCTTCAAAAAAAATTTCCTACTACTTTTTTGCAAGCTTGATTCCTTATAGAAACGCTAGTTGCTTTTTATCAGTTAAGGCATTTAGTTTAATCCTGGTCTACTCTTCTCATTAGAGTAGCACAACTAGCCATCCATAGGTCTCATTTGTTTTTAAAGCTCAGGTTCAGAGTTGAATAAGTTTTACATTACTTCTATGGGGGAAAAAAAAAAGAGTAAATCAATATTGAATATATTTTCTTGATAAGAATATGCAACTACTTTTTACAAAGATAGCAGGATTCTAGAATTTTTTCTCCATTTTAATGACTTTTGGGGCAATTATCCAGGATTCTCTCTCATAATAATATTTTTTAAAGTTACTAATATTTAGGATCTGTATCTGGACCAACCTGGGCACACTTAAAGAAGAAAGTTCACCTGGAATCTATGAGATTTCAACCTCTCTACTCTTTCTTGCACTGAATACATTTTAAACAAGTATTTGTTTTTTTCCATGTCAGCTGATCAGTGTCTGAACAGATAGCCTGAAAACTAAATAGAGACAGCAGGATCAGCCTTCCAGGGTCTCATCTTCCTGCTTAAAGCTCAAGTTCTGGAAGAGAATTATGTAGTTCACAGAATAACAATATAATGTAATCAATGTGTAAAGTATGATAACAGATCAGAGGTGCAAAACACTTTATCCTCTTACTGTATTAACTCTATACGGGGAGAAAGTTGCAATCTGACACACGGCAGTTCAGCATCTTTTTTGTCCAGGTGATGATGGTTATAAGGTCCAATTAACACACTTGGGGGTGCAATAAACCGTTGCCTGGGTACAGCCTAGGGCTGAGAAACCTGCTGAAAAAAAACTGTGTATTTTTGTGGGTGCCAGGTAGAATAGGAGCCAGCACTGGGCTCTCATTATGAATAAGGCAAACCATATGCTTGGCCACATTAGGAGGTACATGGCCATCAGCAAGGTCACATCTGGATTACTGAGTACAGTTTTGGGTAGATGCTGAGAAACTGGGGAGGATCCAGCAGAGCTGCCATGCCTAGAGCACCTGACCGAGAAAGTGAGATGGCAGAAGCTCGGCTGGCTCGCACTGGCAAGGGAGGGGGAGGCAAAGGGGCAAGCCTACAACTTGCAGCCTACAGCTGCTCATGGGGAGCTAAAAATGACAGAGATGGACAGTAGTGTAAGATGGTATAGCTCAAGGCTACAGGTGCGGATCAAGGCTTGGAAAGTTCACTTTGGACATTAGGACAAAGCTTTTTCCGAGGAATTTGGCGCAGCATTGGCACCTGTTACCCAGAGAGGTAGTGTAATCTCTGTCCTTGCAGGCTTTCATAAATGAGCTAAGAAAAGCCAGAGCTGAGCTAATCGGATGTTGGCAATAGTCCTGCTTAAAGCAGGAGACTGGACGGGATGGCCTCCAGACTTCCCCTCCGACCAGCTTGTCTGTCAGTCTGTGTCAGTTGTTCATGTTTCCAGACAAACTCAATGAAAAGAAATCTTTATCATTACGAACACAAAGCTCTGTAAAACCAATTAAAAGTTTGGTTGAAACACTTAACTTTCTCCTTTTTTTCAATTCATTGTTTCTGTTGACTGGAGCCCTGATCTTGCATTTAAGTAATACAGGGCAAACTTTCTTCTTGATGTTGACCTGTACAGGGCCTCAGAATAGCATATCTGAGAGACTGTCAGGAGTCTTCACTTGGTAGGAGATGATACAGATGAGGAATTTTCGGAAAAAGTTGCTTGTTTTTCCATGTAAAAATGCTGATAGAATAAGAAACTTTTTTTCTGAGAAGATGTCGGTTTGATTGAGGTATTTAAGGAGAGTGTCTCAGTTCAGGAAGTGAATAGTTTTCTAAAGCAAGGCATCAGACTTGATCCCTGAATAGGTGAAATGTGAAGCAGTACCATTTCTGTAATCTCAGTGTGTTTTATGGGGGAAAAAGCATTTTCTTTCCTGATACAAAACTGAAACATGTTCTAGACTCAGGGAAACACAACTGATGACTATGGAAGTTTATTTCCTGCAGTGAGTTTATTGTTGGATCTATGTATCACATTTTTACAGTCAAATAAGCCTGTTATGCCTATTTAGTTAGTTATAATTGCTTAATTAATTTTGGATATACAGTGATTCATTAGTGTGATTATCATTCTTAGATGTTAAACTTAACTCGGACAACTTATTAATGCTTCCAGAGGAATCAGATATACTTTCTTCCATTTCTTGCTTGTTTAAGGGGATTTGGTATCTCCTTGCTACACAGTCTGTTTAGAATAATCATTTAATACTTTATTCAAGTCTTTACAGCTACTATCATTTGGTTCTTGAGAGGCAGGTGAATTGCAAATATTTCTCTTTCAACTGGACTTTATATGTGTCTTGATTTCATTCTTTTTCTCATTTCTGGGGCTCAAAACAATGTCTCAAACTTTGGCTTATGAATTTTGAAATCCTTTCTTTCCATTAAACTGTGGTGCATCCATTTTTCCATATCCCATATCCATTCTCCTTATTATAAACCCTGTGCTTTGCTAACAACTTCTCTGTTTCAAATGGATTTCAAGGAGTGACTTTTTTTTCTTGTTGTGCCTCTGAATCTAGAAGCTAATTTCATCAATTTCTTTTGTTTATACTAGATGTAGTCAGATTTAAGAAACACTTCATTTTCCTCCTGCTGATAGGTGGTGTGAATCAAATCAGTAGAGACAGCAGAATTGCTTCAAGTGTTTTCTCTTTATTAACAATTAGAATTTGAAAACCATGTCCCTCCAGCTTTTGCTAACCTGTCCTTACAATTTCCCTCACTTTCATCGTGTTTACTTTTTCCTCAAAACATTTAACAGAAGAATTTCACTGCAGATGTGTATAACTACACTGCTATTTTATATAGTTGTTAAAATTTTCTAATAAAAGTTGACAATTTTTTTAATCTAGTCAGCAAGGGGATTATGTCATCACATGACATCATGTGTCATCACATTCTTCATCCTTTGCCTGTGTCTCCATCTGATCATGCTAAGCTGTATTCTTCTCTGGTATTTCTGAGTTACTGTAATTTCAAACTAGCAAAGTAAGAGATGAATGAGACATATCATTTTATTGGCCCTGATGCACCCTGCATTTCAATTCATCTTTATGGAAAAGGTCACTTTAAGCAGTGGTGAATACTTCAGAGTTGATAGCACAAAATAATCTTAATAGGTTATTTGAATAACAATTTGGTTCAGATGAGATTCCCTTAATTGAAAGAACATGCATCTGCAGAAAACTGCAACATACACTGGCATGATCCAAGAGGACAGGCCTGTTTTCTCATCTGACATTCATGAACTGATTGACAGAACTAGGATTGTTTTTTTTGAAGACAGAATGATTAAAACAGCCCACGACAATCCCCCTTAAACATGTACAAGGATGTTGCAAAAGATAAGAGATTATAATGTACAGATGATCAAAGAGACAAGAAGTAAATTTCAGTAAGAAAGATTCAGATTTGATAGCATGAAAATCTTTCTAACATTCAGGATAATGAAAGAAGCTTGCCTGGTGGGGAAGACTATGGGAATTTCAACATGGAAGATGTTAAAAGCAGAACCGGTGTCTGACAAGAATGAGCTAGGTTTAAGACAGGAGATGGTCCTCTTCTGAGGCATGGGATGCACCAGATGTCCTCTCAGGCACTCTTCCAGTCCTATTTTCTGTGCTTCCCCTTGTTCTTAGGTTTCAAACTTGCTGATGTTGAGGTGTGTGCCCAGAAAAAGTAATTTAGTAAGAATGCCATGGATGAGGTTCCTGCTTATTTTCGTATCACAGTAACACAATTTCCAAATCAGTTCACTTTTCAAGTAGACAAGGGGGTGGGGTGGGGGGTGGGGGGTCAGATTTTAAAACCACTCAAACTTTCAAAGTCTCTTTATTGCTAATAGCAACAAAGTTCAGGTCCTGCCTGCCAGTTCTGGGCTCCTGAATTGAGCTTAAAATTTGTGATACCTTCTGAGACGCACCTTTTAAGTGGAATTCATCTTACTCAGTTTTGGCCAACTAAAAGCTAGGTATCTAACCTAAGATAGTTGTCCAGGCCTGCTCTAGTCTATGCGGAGAGATGCTGCTAGTGGACCATAGAATTTATCCTGTATTTGAAGTGTTAGTTAAAAATACGAGCATTGCTTTTCAGACACAATATATGCTTCCGTGCAGAATCATTTCTTATATATGAAATGCATTGAATTCATTTTCTTACTTTTAACTTCATTCAGAGAAAATGTCCTGAAGTTGCACCAGACTGTCATACACAGTCTCTTGATACCACTCACTGCTTCTGTATATGTCTCCACTTTTCTTGATTATATGAAAAATGTGAATGTGTGAATTTCACTTTTTTTTTTTTTTTGCAATTGTTACATTTTCCTCCACTGTGAAGTAACATCAGCACCACCCAATTATACATGGAATTTAACCATAGAAAGTTGCTTCGATAACTACGATAACTAAAATTGAAAGATGCTGAGCTCCTCTACTGAAATAGACTTCACTGGAACAGAGGGAGCTCTCTGGTTCTGAGTTACATTCTCCTTAGAATATTGACACATATATCCCACAATCAATAAGATGAATCTGTCTCTGTTAGAGCTATTTCCAAAGCAAGGACTTATTGATGTGGCTGTTTGATGAGGAAAGCTTATATGGCTCAACAGATGATGCATGTGTGGCAAAAATCCACCAGGAGCTGTGATGGAGCATCATAACATACAGCTTCTGTAAAGCAATATGATTTTGTCCTGGGGAGAAGTGAGGAGTTAAGCTCATATCTTAAGCTTTGATTCTTTAAGCTTTTTTTCCAGAATTGTGCCTTCCTCTTTTACTGCAAAAAAACGGAGTTTTCTGAAGAACACCCATCTCCTTAGTGGATATCTGCATTGTTGAGACCTGTACTGGAACTGCATATTGGGACAGTCAGACACCAAAATATAAACAACCAAAACATGAGTTTCTCCATTCTGATGGAGAATTTCACTTAGATCTCAAAGTCACAGAGGCATCTACTTCTGTAGTGTTTTCAGATTTTACCAGCATCTCACGCTCATACCTATATTTCTTGTTCAGTCCAAATTCACAGTGAAGTCAAAGGGGATTTAATAAATCAGTTCTTTTCCTGAGAGAAAAGATATCACTAGTTAATAAGGTTCAGTATATTAGAGCGTTGCAGGAAAGTTCAGGGGATTTTTTCCTGAGTTAGAAGTCAGTAACAGTGATGATGAACTTTAAGAGATGTGGTATGTATAATGGAAAGCAATAAATATACTTTAAAATCTTTTGCCATTGAACAGACAGCTCTAAAATGCAGTAAGAAAACATTTCTGCGTAGAAATGCATTTTTGGTAAGCTTCTTGTTTCAGTGCTGGACTATGAGAAATTATATTGGAAAAATAAAGTACTAAGATTAAGGGGAGAAAACATTTTAAACAGAATTTAATATACTTCTCTTCCTAAGCATTATTGCATATATTACAAATAAAAAGGTACAGACCACATATCTACAAAACTCTTTGAAATAGTCAAGTAACAGGGAATAAATGCTGTCATTCCTGTTCTTCTCAAAAGAATCGGTGATTTAATAGCTATCTACCATCTAGTAATATCTTCTAATTGAAGTAAAAAAATTATGTAGTTGATGTACTGCAATATTTGCACTAGGTTTCATTCCCTGAAATTATCTCTTTGCTCTCCATAGCTGCTGCTAAGAATATCTTCTGGACCTCACCACTACCGGGCAAGAGCAGCTTCTATTGCAAGTACCTTTCTGAGCTTTTTAGGCCTGTGGCTCCCTAGCATGCACCTCAGGAAATAAGATCAAATTTCTCTCCATAGCCAAGTTTTTCAAAAGTAATTCTTCTTCCAGGTCTGAACAGCTGTGTTTGCCTTTTGTGTACAATGTGGAAAGACTAGGTACCTTTGTACACTGTTTTTCTCATGGCTTCTGGGATATAAAAGGTATGACTGTGTCTACTGTGCTGAGGAAAGGAGGGCCGTGGATAAACTCTTGGGCCCAAAATCATGTGCATTGACTGGATGACAGAGTCTGCAGAGCTTACGGCTAACTCTTTTTGTAGCAGGTCGGTTTTGGAGGGAGGTAGCTGGAGCGGTCCCCAGGGCCAAGCTGGGGGGTGAGCTAGCAACTAAGCAGTGTGGACAAGCAGGGTCTAGTTCTTAAATGTGCTCCTCGACCCGTGCTTTGTGGCTATGTTTATGCTAGGAAATCAAACAACACTGTGTTCCCAGACACAATCCGCTGCTTAGTGGAACCATTAGAATGGTCCCTGGTATGGTTTTGCCCTGGATCAAACAGCAGTCGTCCAAAATGTTCCTGTGTGCATGGGTCAGAGTTCACGTGATCCAGAAACCATATGTAGTCTGAATGCAGCTACCTTGTTCTGAAGGTTAAGAAAATTTTATAGAATGGGCCTGGGCCATTTCTTTGCTGGTTGGCGCAAATGCCAGAGAACAGCCCAGGGCACTTTTTATTTGCTAGTATACAGTGTCTATACACTAGTCCATATCAAAGTTCAGGGAGGTCTTTTGCCAGTGGAAGGCTCTGCCTTGCCCAACTGTTGCTCATTTCCAACCACTCAGGTGGAACCACCCTTTTTTCTAGCACTGGTAACTGTGTGAGCACTCCCTAATTCATGTCAGGCAAAACCGCCTGTTTAACCTGGGTAAACTAACTTGTGTGACTTTATCATCAGTGAATTAGGGAGCTAAATAGGAGGCAATAAACTGTCTGGTAGTGCTTTATCATTTTAAATCTGTTTTGTTTCTGCCCAAGACTTCTGTCTTTTTTTTTTCCTCCACTTTGAGGTATCACTAGGCTGTGTGTAGACCAACACTGTAATTGTTTCCATAGTAACAAAGACTTCAAAAGGGGAAATGTGCTGGAGAAAAAAAATCAAGGTGTAAACAAAGTTAAAATGAGTGGCAGAGACACAATATTCGATGCTAAAGTCTAAAGTCTGTGTGGCTCCTCCTTCACAATGACCCAGGCTAATGCAAGAGTGATGCTGTTTGTTCATCTCAGATTTGCTAAAATATACTCTTCCAAGCAGTCCATACTACCATAGGATCTGTATTCACTGACTCCGTCCCTCTCCTCTGGCTCTGTTTCCTTAATATACATATGCTCAGTCAGATGCTTACCTGGAGATGGTGACTTTGGTGTCACCCTTCCTGTACTGCCCCAAACAGTATAATCCAAATGGGAGATATGCTGGACAAATTGGTGCTACTCATTTCAGGGATACTTATTTATGCCAGCTAAGAACTATTTGGTCTGGTCTTTATCCAGAAGGGATGCACACTCCTGCTTCTTACACTAAATATCACAAGAATGGTTATCAGGAGACCTGCATTCTGTTTGTTAATCTGCTTCTGACATATGTTGTATGATGCTTTATGTTGCATGCCTGTTTGTGCCTTGGCTTTCCTAAGCATAGAAAGCATAATGCTTCTGCACTATATACTGGTTTTGAGAGGAAGACGTCTTAGGATGAACAGCGTTGGCAATCTTGTATCTCATTCAAGGCTGCTTTAAATCAAAAATACATGTAGTTAGCTGCAATATGCCTGATGCCTAAATATTGTAACATTCTGTATCAGGGTGGGTTTTTTTTAGTTCTGTGAACTATCATTCTTGTTTTGAAATGTTTCAGAAGAAATGCTTAGCATTTTGCCTAAACTTGGTACTAGAAATATCTAAACTAAGGAGCCTTTTCTCTACATAATAAATGGCAGGATGTTACTGGAAATGATTTTTGGCTGTGCAGACTGCTATGCTGTCTAAAATGAGTAGAGTTTCTTTAAAATATGGTGCGCTACATGTCGATGGCCAGTTTTGAAGATGAAAATATTTTATTTTCTATTTGCAGGCCCAGAAATGCTCAGAGAGCATCACAGCTCCACACGATGGGGTGAATACTCTTGTGACAGGAATCCAGCCAGATTTCAGAGGAAATGAAGTAAGGAAAGTTGGCCCACTATTTCTGGAATTTGTCCCTGCAGTCATGCAGTCAGTGAGCTTCAGGAGCTGTGGGAACTCCCACATTTGACAAGCTTCTTGGGCTCTCCAGCTGAGACCTCACAGGCACATATATTCATATCTCTGACTTAAAATGTAATTTGTTTTGGCTAAACTGCCTCTAAATCTTTTCTTCCTCCAGATGGTAGCATTTGTGTAATTAAGCATTTGTCAATGTTGGCATGAGTAACTATGCCCCTTTTGGAATACTTTCAAAACAAATGCACAGTAAATGTGGATAGGGTGACCCACGGTAATTGTTCTTTGGGAGAAGGATTGTTTGTTTGTTGTTTTGTTTTGTTTTCAGGTGCTATGTTCTTGCAATCACTAAAAATACAGCCCTCAGTAGTAGTTTCCGTTAAGCCTGGCGTGGGGGTTGATGAAGGATGCTCACATTGTCTGTTTAACATAAAGGGATGGGAACCTTTAGCAAAGGGAACGATCATAAAAGAGCATATAAATTTAACCTGGCTAATCCAGTTCTGCAGAGACCACCCAGCCAAGGCCAGGAGATTGGGATGGATTTGTTGACTTGTTGCATTAGTTAGACTGTATTTAGGCTGAGTACAGTTTGGGCAAAACACAAATGATAACAGGCTTTTCTCGTACACCCTAGGGCTTGCATTTCATGCCTACTGCTATAAAGTGTGAAGTGCAAGTGTAAATGATTGCAGAAGTTACTGAGCGACCAAGCTCCAAGTTCTAGCATTTGAAAATCTCAGCAGAGGTTTACCAGTATAAAATAGGCGTCAGGTAAAAAAGCCCTTGCTCTTTACAGTAGCTAGATAACAAGTACCTTGTGGATTTAACGAACTCCGAAACACAAATAAAGTTGTTGATGTTAGATATTTAGTAGAGCTCAGCCCGCACTAGACAGACAGCCAGTTATTTCCTATGTCTCTTAAAATGAGGAAACTGCACAGTATCAAGGCCTTCTCAGTAATGACTGTTGGCATGTTGCGACTTCCAAATGCCTATTACTGTACTTTAGTTATTAGATTATTTAAAATGTGTTCTGAGATGGGCCGTCTGGTAAGGATATACTAGATGTTTTACAGACCAGAACCCACACTGGTTTTAAATATATCTTTGTAGGTTGTCCTTCGGTGGGGAGAAGGGTTGGGGAAAGGTGTCAGAATAAAGAGTGGGACAAAGACATTTGATAACTGAGTTTCACAGGCCATTTAGTGTCATATATTTTAAATACTGGCAACCTCCCTTAAGAAAGAAGATGACTGTTTCTTGATCAGGAACACATAGGACCTCTCTGAGGAAAGATTCATCATGTTCTGGTTTTCTGTTCTTTCTTTGTCTGCAAAAAGCCCCAAATCCTGATCTCTGTTTTGTATTGGAAAGCTCATCATCTTCACAGCACTACATAGTTCTGTTTTTTTTTTGTTTGTTTTTTTTTTTACACAGCACTGCTATGGGCTTCTGATGTGTGTTTTCTGCTTTGCCACTGATCCCTCTGTAGCAAATTATTTCATTTACCTCTGAACTCAGTCACCTCACGCTGTAACAAGCCAGCTTCAGATCTGGAGGCCTTGTCCCGGCCCTCCCAGAAATGTGAGGTTCAGGGACTTGTGTGGAAGCTGAGCCTGCTTAAATCTGACTCTATAAACCCTCAGACTTCAGAGTGTTTGAAATTTTACTCTGGCTTTGAGGGCTGTAGTGTTTTATCCTGCTTTAGTTTGAGTCAGCTTTGAAGTTACGTGAGACTTCAGTCAGTTCTATCTTTTAGGTTCAAGAAACATTGAATTGATTTTGTTTTGACTTTTGTCATTACACAGCCATAAGTCTGTATATTGAGTCCTGGGTGAATAGAGGAAAAAAAACCGATAGAACAGTGCATGTTCTGTTTTTTGACCCAAACAACGAAATACCTGATCCCAAGAAAATTTTAGTTCAGCTCCTTGGACAAAGATGGTTAGATAAACTTTAAGATAAAGACACTCTGAACTGAGTCTGCAATGTTTTTCAGTCTCATTTATCATCTTAATTAAGTTATTATTAAAGTCTCATAAGCCTCACAAACTTTCTCCCACATGAAATAGAAGTGTCAGTGAAATAAAACCTCTGGCTTTGAAGTTTATGAAGGAGACAGTGTACTTGGGGAACTGGAGAAATGAGTTTACTTTTATCTAGATTCTTTTCCCTTATACCGTAACTGCAGTCCTTTTTGGCAGGGGCTGTTACCTGTGGGGATCTCTGTTGAGGGAAGAGGGCAGCTGTACGCATCCTTCTACTTGCTTTCTTCTCCTGCCCTCGGGCTTTATTTTGCTGCAGGAAAGCATTGAGGGAACAGTCTGGCTGACAGAAATCATAGTCTATTTGACACTGAGTTTGATATGTGAAGTATAAGAGCCATTTGCAGGAAATAATGACTGTTTCTGCATCTATGGTTAGTGAAAACAATTAATTTCGTGCCTCTGAACATATTACCTGGGTCTCATTTTAAAGGGCTAAATATTATAAATATTTACAGGGTCTGTTTACAGATCAACCATTAACCTTAATGCTTTGAAAAAAGAATCCCATTATGTTATCCTAGAGTCAAATAAACAGGAGTGCATGAAATCTTTGATGCGTTATGTAGCATGAGAAGTATTTTTCCTTGACAGTTATAATCTCCACACGCTGTCTGCCTGAGAGGATCCCCTTGCTGTTGGCGCACACAGCCACGCCGCTATAGTTCCTGGGTTTTGCTCTTAGAAGTAAACACATTACTTGCTAGAAAAAAACGAAACAAATATTTTTTCTTCCTTGGCTGCCCTGGGCAGTCTCTGACATTTTACAAATATTCTGATCATTATGGTATTCTGGCTGATGGCCCATCTCTGAGATCACCTTCATCACTGTGCATCCATGGGAATGGCAGTGGTAAAACAAGGCGAGATGTGAATCACGTGGCTTACAAGGGACATGCTGCAGATCAGATTGGTTACACAATTTTTTCTGCAGAGGGGTATAGACGAGAATAAAACTCTTCTTTTTTGTAGCGTTAAAAAAGCAGGCTGCAAAGCCATAGAGATACTCCTCCAAGGATCTTCACCAACATGGTTTTAGTGGGGATGATGCAATGAAGGAGGATCAGGTCCCTGCACTTAAAGGCTTTCTCTCCTGTGACCCTCCTCTTAAAACCGTGAGCTATTTCACCAGAATCTTTTCCATGCTTGTGTGTTTGTGGCTACATAACTATAACTTAAAAGAGCAGTCTGTAGCAAATTTATCTAAAAAGTGAAGGATATGTTATAATTTCCAAAATTACAGTGCAGCCAGTGCCCGATCCACCTCCTATTAACTGGGTCTGGCAAGTACCTTGGCAGGGATTCCCACCAGGTTCTGTCTCGGTTCTGCTTTCTGGCACAGACTGGCTCTGTTTCGAAGAGCTGCCCCAAGAGAGCCTCTAATGCTGTTTTACTTTCCCTTGCCTTATTTTCTCCTAAATTCCAGCCAGTGCTATGACTCTGTCTTTAAACTCCTCTTGCCCTGAAATATATTTCATAACCAGGCTACAGACCTTATGATTCTTTCCTGCCTGTTCTTTTTTCTTCAGTTAATTTTTATTTAGAAGGCAGTAACAGGAGTTCAGCAGTTGGAGATACTCCTCAAATGCCCTTGGGTCAAACTAACCACCTGACATTTATTTTGTGATTTGTGGTTATGTTATTGCATGTATTTCCAGAAAGATCATATTGTCGCAATCAAATTGAGCCATCATTTTTTTTTTCTTTTTCAGCCTGTAGAATTGGATGAGATTTGAGCAAGAGTGCAGAGGAAGGGGATTACATGAATGTCTTGATGATCAAGTCCTTGGGTAGTGTTCAGGGAGGAGAAAGATTGATTGTTGCTCTCATGAGATTTGCTCCTAAATGTTGGTTACCTTAGAGCTACCTTTTTCAAACCTCCAATCCCAGCCAGAAGGGCAAGAATACAAAGCTCCTTGATTTTTGTTTTGGGCTTGTTCCTATTATGTTATCTGGGTTATGCTCTTTTGGAGAATTTTTCTTCTGGAGTTCAACTCTTTGACACTGGTTATGTTTTGTATTGATGTTAGGGTTTTTGTAAGGCTTATCAGTCTTTTATGTGCTCGTTAATGATTGTATATGGCATTTTTCTATTAAGGAAGCATGAAGTGTAATACTGAAAGGCTGATGCTGCGTTTGTTTTCCATGTGTGCCTCGGGAAACTGGACTGTGAGAACAAAAAATGGAGAATTAAACAACTCTGTGACCTTCCCCCCTCTTCCCTGGTCATTTACTTTTTGAAATGTTAAGCAGTTTGGGGGCAAAAAGTACACCACTTTGTTGTGGGAAGTCTGGGTTTAAACTGAAGCCTCATAACAGCAACAAATTAACAAACCTCAGAGGGAAAAGCTTGGCCCTCAGCAATCTGTTATGTCCCAGTCAGGCTGTAAACCCCACACAAGGTACTTGTACCTTGTAGAAGATACTACAGTGATCCAGGGGCTCTACATCTCCACAAATACCTTTGTGGGCTGAAATCCCTGGCAAATGTGAGAATGCCAGGGCAGAAAGGTAGCTTTTATGCAGTTTTGAGGACCCATTCTGGCCTTAGATACTTCTTTTACCCACCTCCCATCTGGCTTCATCGGAAGCTGGATGAACATATGCGTGAGTGGAATTGTGCCTTCTGGACTGGATTTGTCAAACTCAGTTGCTAAATTAAACTTCTAAATTTGTATTTGCACATTTCTTGCGTAAAAAGCCTGTTACCAAAAGATGCTGATGGTTCTCTTTCTCCCATTCACTTCTTTGAGATGCTGGGTTGTTAAAGACACATTTGGGACGCTGCAAGACAAACCAGGTTATGAGGCAGCCGCAGGGCTGTACATCAACCCTGGCCCCTCCAAGATTATCTTGATGTTCTTGATGTTTCCCATGAGTAGAATTACATTTAGAAGTGTCTGAGATTCAAGTTGGGATGCTACATATGTTTCACTTTGTACATCCCTAGACTTGCCTGTGGATGGCTTCACCTTTTGCAGGCATTCAGTCCACTTCAAGGAAATATAACCATATAGAGGCTTTTGTGTGGGGAATGGGAAGAGCCCCATCTAAGCAAAAGCTATCAGCTGGTTCCTCTCTGGGGAGCTATCTAAAGACAGCTAGGATCATTATTCTCCTGTATTAATTCCTTTCTGTTTTAATTCACTTCCTTCCCCAGCTTTCCCACAAAATATTGCGGCAAGACAATGCTACAGCTATCGATTCCTTTTTACTTATGTTAATGACACAGTTTGTTCCTCAGGTGACTCTGTATTAGAGTCATTAATCAAGTGTCACAGCCTATGAGCATACTGTCTCTGTTCATTGCCAGGAAGCAGTAATTGGCAGAAAGGTAACAGTAGCACCCCCGAGGGAGAAATTTTTTCTTAAAAATGAAAATGCTACTCTCCTCTGTCATGATAAGAATCACTGGAGTGCATATGGGCAACTGTATATAGCCTTTCCTTGCAGCAGAGGCCCCATTTGTAATTCTCTCTTGGCTGTAATACTACAGTAGCTTGGATTGCAATGTACCGTTTTTAGTACTTATCACATAGCAGCAGACAGCTGGGTTTTTACATTACGAACTAGCCACACCATAGCAGTGGCTTGGATGGCAGTGAGGTACTGCCCATAATGCATGATCTTGAGCAATGTCTAGTGGCCAGAATAAAAATCAATTTAACATCTCAAAAGACTAAATGCAGCTGGACGGGCTTGTTAAAATGGACTATAATAAGTGAAGCATGCAGCAGAACCAGGAAAAGAGGAATTACGTTTGCTCTCAGGCAGGCTTAATTACCTGGGTTACAGATTGCTTCTATGTTTTAGAGGATAACGTCACAACTAAAGCCGAGGTAGTACTGCAAAATGGGGTGCCTAGACTGCCTCTCAGAATTGTTGTCTAGGTCGCTCCATTAGGTTTACCCCAGGACAAATAATGACCATTGCACATAGTCCCATATTCAATACTTGAACAGCACACCCTTTATTGTTCATTCACAGTTGGTAGTAGCTTGGCTGAATAATTTTATTTCATGTATATATTTTTGGAGTGGCTGTTTGCATGAATATGTGTTTTTGCATATCAAAATTGACACAGATGTGAGCCCACTCCTTACAGATGACCTGTTTTATTCCTGTTTGGCTTTAGCTGCCCAGTGAAAGAGAATAAAACATTTGTGGGATCAGTTGTTCTTATTTAGATATTGATATAATATGTGGTACTTTAAAAACATGAGTTTGAACAAGGTATTTTGAGGCATAGGAGGGGAAGCGTGCGAATGTGTGCGTGTGCACAAATGTAAGTACGTGTGTAGTATGCTATACATTCAGTACATCTGATCAGAAATTTTTCAGCAAAACTTCTGACAGTGTTGCTCTACTGAAATGGCAACATTTGCAACAGCATCTATTTTGGTTATTCTTTTCATTATTTGTAGTTGACATTAGGAAGGTTTTTTCAAATATATGATAAAATTTGGGGGCCATATATTCCAGGGGTAGGACACTTGTTTGCTTTGTTCCCATTCAGTCTGATTTTGAATTGAGAGTCAAGTTTGATTCCCTTATTTCAGGTGGGTGCCTTAATCATCAGTCTACTAGGTAAAAAAGTGAGATGATTAGGGCCCAGAAATTTCCTAACAGCTCGTACAGGAGAGGGTCTGTCTGAATCATTCAAAGCAAAGAAGAATCTAAATCTCTTAGGCTAGAGGTGAACTTCTTAAACCCAAAGTTTAGTCAATTACATTATGCAATCAAGTGATCTTTATCAGTGCATAGAGAAGGGTAGATTATGATCTGTTGGCTATGATGGGAGACTGCATTCAGTTTTACCTGTATTGGATAGAACAGGACCTTGAAGCATCACCTTTTATAATCTGGGGGAGTGGCATATTAACAGGGAGGGCTGACCTGGGAGTGAGTCATCTCATTCACTTAAAAATATGATGGACCAGGTTTTGTTTTCATGAAGTCTCAGGCTTCATAAGTCTCAGAACCTTACGACTGTTCATAAATCAAAATACCACCCTCCCCTCAGGCCAAATTCCAAATCAAATTTGCTCAAAGACTTCCCGCTAGCTCTTGCTAGCTAGCGCGACTAGCAGGTAGTGTGATTCCCATGTGCACCTTGTCAGTGGTTGCTGGAAGTGGCGAAGAGGAGCTCTGCTGGGTTAGTGCCAACCTGCTGCTGTGGACTCTTTATTAACCTACACAAACCAAGGGGAAGGCTGCAACAACACGAATAAACTAGTTCAACTTCTTTAGAGAGAAGGGAGATGTAGAACTGTCTAATTTAGAGTGATCTTCTGGCACCCAAACTGAATATTTTACTACTTTGAGTTCAGGTTTGCTAAGCTCACAAGTCCGTGAAGGTGTTTGATGTTCATTGAATATAATGATCTTGGATAAAGGATAAAGCGAAGTGGAGACAAGGTGAGTTTAAATTGGAGATTAGTGTAGATTTCTGTAAGACGGAAGTCTGGAATTTTGCAGATCTATAGCTGTAGATGGTTGTAGTGGACTGCAGAGAGAAAAATCTATTCTTTGTAGGGAAACAACCAAATTCCAAAGGGACCTAATTGAAAGCCCATTGCAGTAAATATGAGCCGCGTTGTTGATTTTGGTTTGCTTTGGATCGGCATCTCTCTCAAATCTGAATTTTTAACAATTTTAAGTTGTGCTGAAATTAGAGCTTGCATTTGGTAGGATAGTAACTGTTTTTCAGTATTGCCTTTTTAATATGTAAATAGATCTTATTTGTAAGATGTGCATCTCTGGAAGTTTTAGCTAGCTGTCCTCAAATGTAGACATTCCTTCTCCTAAACTTTCTGTGTGCGTAGCTAGAGAATACAAATCTGGAAATGGAGAAAGACGTCTTAAAATGTATTTTCTCACTCTTATCAGACTGCAGAATTCCTCTTCAGAGACCAACCTCATGCATAAGTATGGCTTCTGTCAACATATTAACGCACTCAGCGTGGGATTTCCGTGTTTTTTCTTTGTTTTCACTGGTGTTTTGCATATTGCTTTTTTCACACTTGGAGGATTAAGGGAAGATGAGGTAATGAAAATACACAATGAGAGAAGGAAGAAAATGGACAAAAATTCACAGAATAATCAAAGGAGATTTTAAGTTAAAGTTTTAACACATCTTGTCCATCCTGTGTCCATTAGGAAGAGCAAAGGGGTGAAAAATGGGCCACTACTGGCCTGATTACAATCTCCTTTATTTTCTGGCTTAGGAACCTCCCAGCTCTCCAATGGTCCTGCTCCAAACCCTGTTGAAATCAGTAGTACTCCCTTAACTTCAGAAGCTACTGTTTTAGACCCAATAAGCCTACAGCGACCTAGGCAGGACATCTGGTGGTCGACAGAAGATTTTTCTTTTTTGAAGGGCAAGGCAGACCTCGAGTCCCTAGGAGTAGCTGGGTAAGAGCTGCATGCGGCAGGTCCTTGCTCCCTTGGAAGGGCCAGTGCAGCGAGGTCTCCATGGGTGGACCAGGTTGTGCTTCTGACTGACGCTCAATTCCCAGAAGCTGCTAAGGCTATTTGGTTTGCTGTGTGCTTTTTGTGGCCTACCAAAGGTAAGTGCAGCAGATGGAAACTGCAATAGGACGACATCTGTCCTCTCTCTTGTCTTTGGTCCAAAAGGGAGGAGTGGGTAGACAGAAGGCTCTAACCTTCACATCTTCCTCCTTTCACTTCATTAGTAGAGCAGCAATGTTTTTAAGTGGGATTTTGCTGCGAGAAATATATAACACATTGCATCACACCTGATTCACAGTAAATCCAGTGGCTTCATGACACATGCTATACAGCTGGTACGTGCTTGTATAGTAAATCCAGCCAACACTTTGTAAAGCCTGGCTGCTGGTGGACAAGCAACTGTCGAGGATGCACACTGTAAGCCTGATAGCGTCTGCAAGCAACCAGCTGATTGTATCTGTGCTGGACAGCTGATCTGCAAAGGCACATTAGAAACATTGGAGGTGGTTTCCAGTGAAGATCAGCTCAGTTAGATTTACAGAGCTGGGCCCTTTTGGGCTGCCAGTCATCATGGAAAAAATCTACATCATTGTCAGATGCTACCCTGACAAAACATGAGTGAATTGGGAGAAATCTAGGTGAGCAGTCACTCTGGTTAGATGGCAGGGAAGAGCAGGGACAGCGGTGCTGGCCAGGATGGGTCCGAAGGCCCGGATGCGGATGGTGTAGGACAGCACATCTAGGCAGTGAGCTAAGGGTGATGCTGGGGAAGCAGGGCTTCAAGGTACATTTGTTCATCTGTGTTCACTGCAGCTCCACCTGAGGATAGGGACAGCCCTAAAGTGCTTATCTCCATGGGGAAAAAAAGACAAGCTGTAACATTAGACCTGATTCATCACAGCCACTTTGTTCAGGTCATCCTGTCAATATGGCCATAATGTGAGAGTCCCATAAGTAGCCCAGGAGCTGCAGTCTCACTGGCTTGAAGTGCAGAGTACTTAAATACTTGCCTGTGTATTTTACCAGTAAGAATATCTTTTAAACCTAACAGGGTAAATGCCTTTCCTTTTCTAACATCCCTCAGATGATATGGACTAAAGATTTATACAGATAGCTCACTAATAAGGAGTGTTACAACCAGGGCAGTAACTTCAGATGTTAGGCTATATGCAGAAAGGAGATTTTTTTCAGTGTATGGAAAAGCATGCAGAGTACAATAGGAGAAATGAGCAAAAAATGAACACTCATGTCCTGCTTTTAGCTGGAGCTCTGAAGAGGAGTGTTCTGAAAATTTCCTTTAAGAGCCTTGTTGCCATAAAAGGTGTTTCTGACCAAATAACTGAAAATTTTATTTTGGTATGTCAGACTTTGTATTTTTCAATATTCTGTACTGTATTTTTAATGTAATGAATGCCAGCTGCTACTTAATACTTTTTTATGTTTCCTATTTGAACTCTAAAGCAATACTTTGATGCTTGGCTCACAGCATTGTAACTATTCAGTGATGGTAGTAGAGCAAAAAAAGCTTAACTGATACCAATATTTTTTAAATGAAACAGAATGAAATGAAAAACAATCTTAACATTGCCAAGAGTTCTCCAACATTACATTTTGGGGCAATGCAATTTTTTGGAAAACTCAAGGGAGAAAAAATAAAACCCTATCTTTGCTTTTGTTTTCATTTGGCGCAAAATGAAATTCTGTAACACCAGAATGTCAAATTTTAAGGGCTGTGAATGTTATGCTTTCACGCTACTTGTGCTGTACTACTGCGTATGTACAAAGTAACAGGAACACATTCATCTGCTAAACTTAAAGGACTAGCTTGTGACTTTTCTTTACTTACAGCCAGCTGTATGCTAACTATTTTGGTGGACCTTGCACCGCAGGAGGGACACTAATGAAAGTTGGTTGTGTAGCTGGAGATTTGGGTCAGAATTAAGCAGAGGAGAAATTTGAGCCTCTTACTTTACCTGACTAAAGCGAAACCAAATCACACACTGAAATCATCATGATTTCATCATGAAGTAGCATGAGAAAGTCTCTCAACTGTTCCCCCCTCAGTTCTCTGTAGTTATGATAATAGCTATATAATAATAATATAAAATATACCTTTATTTAGTGATTATTATTAATACATGCAAAAATTATAATACTACTGTAATTATGTTACTATTAACAATAATAACTAATTACGACATGTCTCTCACAGACGATGAATGACTTGGCTGGCATATCAGTAGGCTGGAGATGCTCAGCTGCTGGTATTTACTTGCATCACGCTTGCCAAATGCTGTATCTCTTCGAAGGTGGAGATGCCGCTGTTGTTTACACATACAGAGCAAATCACTCGCTAATAATCAGTCGCTGCTATTGCCAGGGGCCCGGGAACGAACGCGGCAGGCAGCAGCGCGTGCACGGCCCTCCTCGCCCTTCCCGTCGCGGGCGTCGGGGCTGCTGCGATGCACGTGTGAAACCAGGCACTGCAGGATGCCAAGGCAAGAGAAAACCCTCTCAACTTCTCCGTTCCTGCGTTGACCAGAAGTTTCCACGCGAGCGGTGTGCAGTGTTAGCCTGCACCAGCAGGTGGGGCGGGTACAGTGCGTTTTCCATCCAGGCAGCTCCTGCAGCATCGCCTCATTCACGGGCTGTGCTTTCCCCTGCACAGTGCCGAAACCTATTTTACACTGGGAATCAGCCTTTTGTATTTAATGGTATTGCCTATTGCCTGGCTTAATTCAGCAATTGCTGCTGATGTATGGGTGTTGGAGGCCCTGTTTCTCAGGGCAGTATCCCAAGGGCTGCGTCCTGACAGTGCGGAGTGAAACAACACAGCGGAGTGACTCAGGGCAATCGCGGAGACAAAAATACCGCATTTCTGTTTAGCGAGGCAGGTAATGGGAAAGGTGTTCATAACCAGTTCCCCACCATTTTTCCTGTTCGTGAGCCTGAGATATATACCAAATTTAAAACTTTGATCTTTTTTTGTGTGAGGAGATTTCAGAGAAGGCACTGATTCTGGATAAACTGTAGTGATAGGATTTTTGTGGGCAAACTAGTGTGGTCCTTTATTATTTGGCCTTGCAAAAAATGATGCTTTTCATACACACATGCATGCACACACGCTTCTTTTTCCCCAGTTAGGTCATAAAATAAGGATCTGGTTTTTATTTCCCTTAGAAATCACAAATATCAATCCTTTGTTGTACCTACGCATTGTTTTCTAAGTGCCCTGTTACCTGCTGTAACAGAAGATAGTCTGTAGATTGCCAAGAGACTAGTTTTCTAACGTTGGTTATGACATTTTCTCTTTGGGAAATGGTATTTTGCCAAAGTGCAAACTTCCTGCAGGAAGGAATCTGCTTTCACTTTTATATTTATTTTATTGGGAGGAAAGGGGGAGTTTCTTCAGCCCAGATGATACTTCTGGTGTGAAATGGTGCAGAGCAGCAACCTGGGAAACTCAGGTTCAAGTTCGTTGTGCTTGATTCAGTATGGGGACTTGAACCTGTGAGCTCCGCATCCTTTATCTGCTCTAGGCAGTGGTTCTTAGCTCCCGACCCACAGTCCTACAATGTGTATAAAAATGTACAAGCTAAGTCCAGTGACCTATACAGTTCTCATGTAACCATTCTTGCATCTTTGTATTTGAATATACCTTAAAAAAAAGTCTGTAAAACAACACTGTGGGCTATCAGTTTATCAATGTGCAAGTCAGCAAGAAGGGAGGGAAAAATTATGTTCCCCTTTTCCAGCATAGGCAATTCTCTATTACAGCTTCTTAACTGAATTCTTTTTTCCCATTAAACATCCCTGCTGAGATCACCTATGATGTACTTATCCCCTTTCACCATAAGAGGGGGATGGGGATAGAAGATGAGGAAGTTTAGCCCAGCTGGTAAGCTGGACCCATAGAAAATCATGGAGCATGAAGTCCCTGAAGAACAACTGCACAAGGGGAAGAATAACCACCTTGAGAGCACTGCTGTGCTGAGTGATGGGTCAGCTTATCACTCAGTGTCATGGGAGCTACAGCTGGTCAATACAAGTGGAAATGCAGCTCAAAGTAACTTAAATAGGATCCTATAGAAAGTACGTATAAAAATCACATCCACTTTGGAGGAAAAATGAATTCTATAACCCAGTCTGACTTTTGAATCTGCTGCATCTGTTTCAGGCATGAAGAAGAGCTTGTATATCTTCTAGCTTTTCTTAAGTCTTCCAACTACAAAAGTATGTCTAAAAGAATGTTGTCTATAATCCTCATTTCTCCTTTGTCTCTAGACCATGACAGCCACAGCAAAATTGCATTTATATAATACTGTATGAGTTAATTACTTTGTTTGAATGTTTGGGCAGAGGAGGACAATTTACAGTCCCCAAAGAATATCAGAATACCTTTAAAAAAATCATATCAGTTGTTTACTCTGGTCTCCAAAGACTAGAGAGCACTTTTGTTTTATGACTTGAGCAAAATGAGAGTGACACAGGCAAATATAAAAAATGTGTGCTTTTTTTTTTCTTTTAACTAAGGCCTTGGATGTTCCTGGTCTGGGATTAATGTTCTATATGAAAACAGTACAAAAATCTATTTAGAAACATGATACAGTTTAAACCACTAAGCATCTTTGAGTAAAGCAGCACTATATGAAGGGGATAAAGGATTGGGAATCAATTTACCACACAAAGTGGGTTTTTCACCATTCCTTTCATGCGGTAGCTCTGAGAGGCAAACAGTTGTCATAGAAACAGTAAAATAAGAAATCCATTTGTTGGGACTGGATGATGTTCTTCCTTTGAAAATGCAAATAAAGGTTCACTGGATAGATTTTTGTCAAGTATATATATCCTGCCAGAACTTTTAGTTTGGAATAATATGCTGCTGGTTGTGTTTGTTTCATTTAAATGGCTAATCCTTTCCAAGCTGTTTGGACTTTCACAGTATGCTTTTCTAGTTACTGTGACTTCGCATTGCAGCTTGTAATCTTGGATGTTTCCATCTTACATCCCCACATAGGGACTTTAAAAAATTTGCCTGGAAACAAGCATGTCAGGACCTCACAGGATGCATTTTCCTATTTTGCTCTTGTCTACTTTATGAGAGCCATTGTGCAAATCAAGAGCACACAGACTGCAATCAGGTGTTGCAAGCTTGCAAGCTTTTAGTCCTCGACTTGTTTAAAGGGCTAATGGTTGCATAAATAGCTCTTTCAGGAGGTATCGTTGCTATCAGGATTCTCTGGGCCTGTCTGGGATGTTCTAGTGTGCTATAAAATAAATAGTTTCAGGATATATAGGAAGTCAATGCAAAAATGTAAATTGCATCACTCTAACACAAATCAAAAGCTAGAAATGAGCCTAAAATCTGGATTTAGAAGTGAAAATTTCTCTAGCCTCTGGAAGAAGCAGAGCTAGAGGTACAGAACCACTACAGTGGTAGCAGTAGTGTAGACATCTCCAAGTTTGCTTTAAACTAGCTTATTTTCCATTACCAGTGTCACTGTAAGAGCCTGGAGCTCAGTACAATCTGATTTACTTTGCCTTTTTTTACAGGAGTTCTGTGCTTCCATTGTCACTGTTTCTGGTATTGATCCAGTTAGCATAAAGCCTTCACTGAGCTGTTGTAACCACCAGTCTTATCGCTGGTTCATGGTCACAAATGTGATATCTTAGTATAGTCATATCTAAGTGTTTGAAAATAAAATGTGTGTAAAATGGCCAGTTGTGTTTTCCACAAATTTCAAGCAATGAAGAACATCCAAACTAAGATTTTTTGAAAGTACTTAATAGTTTTAGAACCTTCAGTTTTGTTTATCCACTTTGGGACACAGCTGGAAGGTTTGTTTTTCCTTCCTGAAAAGTCAAAATTGAGTTTCCTCATCACCTGTGCAAACCAAAGATTTGGCTCCAGACTGTGTGCATACTGCATGGAGGAACGCTGGGACGTGAGAAAACCTCACCTGACTGAACAAGCAGTTCTGATTTGGTGAATTTAAGGCCACTTATAGGACATTGAAGAAAAAGTGTTTGGCAGAGGTCTTGAAGAGAAAAGAGAGCTTCAGAATGAAGGAAGTCGATCAGACATTTGCTATGATGTTAAAGGACTCAAAATTTCACACTAAAATGTTCCTCAGAGTATGGGAGCTGTACTTAATAACATAAGCCTGCTGTTTGAAAAGTAAAATATTTTACCTTCATGCCAAGCTCTATTTCTGATAGTCTTGCATCATTATATGTATCATAAAGACAGGAAAAGATATGTAAATTTAGTAAGTCTCCTTAAAAAGCCACAATTCATTGATAGGTAGAATAATAACGAAACCTTGAGAGAGTTTCATACTGCTATTTTATGTCCAGTGGCTAACATAGAGGAAATGATTACCATTCTTTTTACTTTAGTAGAGACACTTAGCAAACAAATTCACTCAGTTTTACAAATGTACTTGTGGTGCAATGTATCTGAAGAATGTCTTGAAGCAAATGGTTGCATCATTATTTCCTTGATCTTCTTAGAGCTCTCATTTTTAGAGGTATATTATAGAGATATGGCTACTTCACTTGATAGCAGGATGTGAAAATAGGCAAGGAGGAAGGAGCTTGAAGAGGATAAGAAACTGTGTGCTGTTGGTCAGCATCCATCTTGTATCTTCTCGAGTTTTAAAATGCTGTTGAAAGTATGCTTTTTCCCTCTTTTGTTGGTGTCTACATGCCTGTGGTTCTTGGTATGGTCTGGCCAAGACTATGGGCAGTACTGACATGGTAGTTTAAGCGCTGTCCTCCTGGGACTTCTCACCCAAGCAGAACCAGAGCATTCCTGGACTCTTCTTAAGAAAGTTGCTACTGAGAGGATTTCATTCCAGCATTTTAGCTGGAGAAAATCTGAACACAGTTTGGAGAACCCTCTCAATTTTGAGGGTTCTCTTTTTAATATTTAGAACTGTAAATCTTCCAAAGTTCACCTCTTACTGGAGTGTCAGTACACTTCAATGAGATCTACCCCAAGTAATGCAGTAAAAACCTTCCCTTATTACTAGGAGTTTACCAGCTTTAATAGCTTAAACACCATTTTGATACAAATAGTAATTTCCTTTGAAAATAATTTGTTTTGGGGGACATAAAGAAGTATCTAACATGAGAATAATCTAATATTCTTGATGCTATATAAGCAGGAAAGTAAAGACAGTCCCATTCTCTATTATCTTTACAACAGAAGTATGAAATGAAAGAGAATAGGCAGGTGTAGACAGACAGATGGAGGGGACAGCAAGCAAGAGAACAGTGAGATCCTGTTGCTCTAGGTAAGCATATCACTGTCTGGTCTGTGGCATATTACTGATAACTCTTTTATAACTGTCTTCTGCATGACATTCTCCATTTAATATTTTTAGGGAGAGGGTTTTTTTATTTACCAACAGCAAATATTGTTTGAGTTTGGAGAATGCTTAGGGGAAGGGCAGCTGACAATTTTTAATCAAGAAACCACTTGCATAACTAAGGAACAATAGAGCAACTGAAGGGAGGCAAAACCATCTGGAGGAAAAGATTGATAGATTATTGAGAAGCCAAGGGTCTGTGAAAAAGAGATGTCTCTGGGCTACATAATTAACTGGGTATTCTATTTCTTTATGGTGTGTGGGTTGTGGGCTAGTTCAGAGACCAATAAAACTCACGTAATTCTCTCTGAAGGCTGGGGAGAGAGATGCATGTGGCTTAAAACAACGCTGGACCAATTTATGTATTTCCATTTCCTGAAAACAAATTTCTTTATTTGAATTTCCTGGAAACAGAGTCAAATGAAATAACTCACTTTGCTAAAAGTTCTCTTCGTCTGCTAAAAAGTTCCCTCCCGGGTTTGCTGGGTTCCCAACGAGCCCATGATCTGGCAAATGTTACAGCTGTTCTCCATCCTTGTCATGGCCTAGTGAACTGTATCAGCAAGAGGAGACCAAAAAGTAATAATTAAGCTATTCTAAAGCTTTTAGTTCTTCAGTACAAGCCAAGATTACAATTCTTTATGTCCCTGTTTGAGTTTGTTTGTCATGTTTATCATCACCTTAATGGGCTGCACTGTGCTCTCTGAAATATTTCCATTACATAGGAATTTTGCTTTAATAATTATAACGGGGGGGGGGGGGGGGATAAATGTTAGTGCTATCCAATTATTGTTCTGATGTTTCTTTCTCCCTCTAAGTTATAACAGAAAATTGCAAGAATAAAATGCTACACTAAAAAAATAGCTAATTTTCCTCAAAGCTAATGCAGCTCCCCCGTCTCTCCCCCCAAAACCCATAAGGATATTTTTAGGGAATATTGTTAATGATTCACTTGCTGAGTATTTTCTCCGTACTGTTTTTCTGAAGTGACTTTTTTGAACTGTGAGTTTCAATAAGCATTTCTTCTCTCAGATCTTGGTTTCTCCCACCAACTTTTTGCTTTTGAGCTGTAAAATGCCGCATTTGTAATATGACTGTATCTCCCATGGTGAAAGATAGATAGTTGAAAAACACATTCTGTGGCTATAATGCTGATCTGCAGAAGTATAGATGGCTCTCTGGTATATCTCCACTGCGCTTCTTTAGTATTTTAATATTTTTAAAATATTCCATCAAAGGTGATTTGGTGAATATCTTGCATTTAAGCACTTTCCTCAGATTTCTAGCAGTGTTACTACCTTTCACTACACATAAAGCTGGAAAAAAACAAGTGTACTGTGTGATTAGGGGAATAGAACATTAATAGTATCCTATAATTACAGCAGCAGTTACTTAAGCATATGAAAACATGGGAGAACCTGGACTAGGTAACAACTGTTGTACACATTTCTGAGTATGAAAATATAGATTAGATTACAGTTGTGTTTGGAGAGAAGAGCTTTTCACCTAAATAGGATCACCAGAGTTACAAGTGTGTACAATAGTATTAATCAGAAACTTCAGCTTTAATGGAGAGGACTTAATATCCCAGTTGCTGTGCTGGATATGAAATTGTTCTGCTGTGTTAGCATAGAGCCAGTGTGACATATTGCAGAAAAACCCTGATGGGTTTTAGTCAAGCTCAGCCCATTGCTCCATGAGAGATAGATCTAGCATAAGCCATCAGAAATAAAATCTCTCAGAAATCCCTCAAAGACAGGCTGTTCCAGGTTACAGTTTCCTACCAGAAAACATGCATTTCTTCTATTCCCAAACAAACAAACTACTAACAGAGTTGGTACATGTAACAGTCATTTGTGCTGGTGAAGATGTTACTTGAAGACATTTTGCCTTTCTTGGCTCGATGGACAAGAGATGATTTACCCTTTAGTGGCTTCATGACTTCATTGGGCTCTGCTGGTGTCCAAGTGCTTGTTAATAGCACCTCAGCTGCAGAAGCTGTCATCCAGCCACTAGCAATCTGATAAATATTCTCCTGCACAAGCCAATGTGACTTGTGTTATGGACTTAGACTTCAGCTGTAACACCTAATACTTAAGTGATAACAGCTAATACATCAAACTTGTGCTTCTCCGCAGACTAGAGACATTCTCCCATTATCATCCCCTGTTGAAAACCATCTGTAGCTAATCATTTACCAAAAAAAAAAAAGAAGAAGAAGAAGAAGAAGTGGTGTTATCTCTTTTTAAAAAGCAGTTGCACTTGCAGCTTTCTAGTGACTGTAATCAGAGAAATTTAGTCTGCTGGAGGAAGACAGTAGGAGCTCTGAACGAGGCTGGTTGGCTAAAGGGGGAAATGTTCTCAGAGCATGATCAGCTGATAATACAAATCTAACTTCAGGTAAAGCTAAAGGAAGTAAAATACAAACATACAAGGAGGGAAAGAAGTCCATTTGCCTGCACACATAGTTTGGGGGGTTTTTTGGTAGCTGATATTTCTACCAACTTGGCTATCAAAATAGCCAAAAATGAGAAATGGTGTGAAAGTCTTCTGTTCAGGCAGAAGTGCCTCAGTTTAGCCTCAAGAAAAGCCAAAGTTACATCTGGAAGAAGAACTAACTCAAATGACACTCTGTATGTGTGTGTGTGTGTGTGTGTGTGCGCACGCGCACATTTTTTTCCTACTCAAAGCTTATTGCTCTTTTCTGTGAACCAGGACACAGCAAAACCAAATGAAGGTTTGACAAAATAAGCAATACAGCACAGCTGGTGTTGGCCTTGGGGAAAAGAAGGAAATGGGAATAAGGATGCAAGTAGTCTTTCTTTTCTCCCTCTATCCATCAACTTCTCAGTCCTTTTCCACATCCCTCTTCTCCGTGGTGGAACCCTCTAGCCCAAGGATATTGCCTTACATTGTCAGTGAGCAGCTAATACAGCTATCTTTGCTATATAATTTAAAACAGGTCAGTGGCTGTCCTTGAAAGCTTAAGTGCTTTTATTCTGAAAATAGCCTTTCCATGCAAGTTTTTACTTCAGGCTTTGAAAAGAGTGAGATACAGATGGTATTTGTTCCTTTATATGAAAACTTCTAGCTACCCTAATATTTTAGAGTGATACATGAATATATGCCCCTTTCTTTTCTTTCTTCCTCTTTACTCCCCCACACATGTGCTGGAGCTAGAACTATAAAAGGTCCTTACAGAGGCCATACAAGGTAAAGGACAAGTGGCTGGGGTTTCTGTGCTTGCTCCCTACCTCCTCCTTCTCTGCATACCACCCACCCATGCACATGCTTGTTTGCTTGCCCACAAGCCTGTTACAATCTGGTCCTTGTTGAAAATGACTTTTATTTTTCGTATATATCTTTAAAAAATCTTGGGAAAAACCCTTCCCTTCCAGTTTGCCTGATGGGTAATTTTCAGGTACATTAGCACTCTAGGTCAGGAAGGTGCTGGAAATTAAATCTTGTGTTTTATTTGGTTTATTGTTGGGCGAGTCATCATAGCTCTTTAAATTTTAAACCATCTCTGCTCTTTTACTGTAAATGGAACACTGATTTCCTATTAGAGGAAGGCCTGCAGAAAGATGTAATCACATATACAGTGATTCAATGATGTTTTGCATGCAGGGTTGCAGGTGACTGAACTGTCAACTCTCCTAAAGCCTAAAGAAGAGCCACTTCTAATGCTCAGGTTGTTTCCATATAAAATCGATTTGTAAAAAGATTCATAAAGGTACTAGGCTCAGAGGCAGCCAACATCTCTGAAAGGTAAGCACAAGAAAAATAGCTGGCTCAATTAGGAAAATTGCTCTGTGTTTTTTTCAGAAATATCTGACAGTTACATCATGTCTCTATTTTTAAGCAGAAAATAAAGTGGAACACTGGGTTAATGGAAAGCAGCCGGTACAAGCTGCGTGCTGTGGAATATTCACACAGCACACAGCATATGTATGGTAGGCTATATGTCTGAAGGAAATGAACACAATCCACCTGTTCCTTAACTACGGCTCAGATTTTGCTCAAGAAGAAAAGCTGGCTTTATTGGCAAAACAGAAACTGTAACTGGAGACAATTTATCTCTTCATCCAATTTTCATATCTTACATTCCTTGAGCTTAATTTAGAGGTGAGACAGAACCAAAGCCATCGTCCAAACACCAGCAGAGTTGAGATGTAGAAAGAGAGGGATTTGACGTGTGTACCGGTATTCACAGCGCTGTTCTGCAAACGGTCTTCGTATTTATTCTACAACTCAGTCCCCCAAAGTTTAAGGAATTGCCCTGAGTTTTGCAGCTCCAGAAAGCCCTCTCTAGTAGACCATACCAGCTTTGTAAGGTTCTCTGTTTGGAGGTGTTGGGAGTTGCAACACCACTGGCATTGTTGTTTTAGGCACATAGAGTTGAAAGATCATCCATGGCTGTAGTAATTTGTATGGTTTTCAAAGGCTCAGCTTCAGATATTAGGGACATATAGAGAAGCTTTGAGATTCAAATGACTGCTGCTTTCATGCTTTTTTAAGAGTGTGGTCCAAAGGGAGCAAACTCAGCCTGAAAACATGTAGTTAATACCAGAAAAAGGGTGCTGAATTAGAGGAGGTAGTGGTTATTATATCATGATCTGTGCAAGAGGGGACTTGCAGAGTTCACTGCAGGTTCCTCAGTAGCTGTTAAACACAGTGGTATGGATGTAACCTCTGTTTTAGGAAGTCTCTAAATTCCTGGTAGCTGGAAGTCTGAAGATCACACAAGGAAGAGAAATGCTCTATACCTGCCCTATTTCTTTCATTCCTCCCAGAGCATCCTCCCTCCTCTCTGTGGTCAGAATATCCCTTGTCTAAATCATGCTGTTACAATTTGCAGGTGAATAGAAAATGCCCAAATGGGGATTCTCTCAGTCTCAGAGATGATGGTGAGGAACTAACTTTAATGAGACAGTTCATATGCTTAAAGTGAAGCACCTACCAAGTACCTTGCTGAACTTGACTGTATGTGGTACAGCTAGCGGCAGTCTAGGGAAGCGTTTGTGTGGGTGGGAGAAGAGACCTTTCTGTGCAGCTTCCCCGCATCACAAGGCCTAATATGGATGAGTTAGAAACTCTGGAGAAAATAGAAAATCTTTTACATGAAGTAATTTTTTCTCCTAGAATGAACAGATTAAGAGTTGATTAATTCATGCTGATTGTCAGCTTAATGAAGAGTATAAAGATCATAGGGAAAAAACAAGCTCTTTTTCTGACTTACAGGATCTGATTAGAGCAGTCAAATGGATAGCATAAGCTATGATGGTACTTCTCTATTTCCCAGAATAAATTAATAACTAAATTGGTTGTTCTGTTATACCCTTTTTAAACAGCTACACTCTGTCTAGTTATTACACTCCAGGCATTGTCTGAGTGTATTTTGAAAGGCTGCTGCTCAGTTTAAAGATCAGCATGTATTCAGATTTTATCCATTCGAAAATGTCGCTGATTAACCACTTGGTAAAGGATACCTCAGAGCCAGCTGAAAGCCTCTCAACAGTGTGGGATAGGAGTAGGGAAAGTGGAAGAGGGAGCCTGAGAGAGCCCAGCTTGCCATCCCTGCTCCCGCAGGAGGGCTGGTGAGTCCTTATCTTGATAGAAGTCTCCTGTCTCCCACAGCAGTAACCATCGCCTAAAATTTCCCATCCTTTCTTGTTGGCTTCTGGCAGCCTCCTGCCTTAGGCAACCAGTTCATTGCCTGAGCCTAAGAGACAGACATAGAGTACATGTAGCATGGTGACATTTGCTCGGCCCATTTTTTTCCTGGAGATGTGGCTTTCTCCTAACCCTACATTATAACGTTAGAACTCCATTTGAGTGTTATGTCTGAGACCTGCTGAACCCTACTGATGATTTCCACTTCCAACCCTTTTTTTGTGACTATGTTTTTGTGATGTCAACAGACAGAAACAAACAACAAATACACTTGCCAATTTTACTGTTCACTGCAGATCCATCTCTAGCCCATATGTATATTTGCCATAATTAAAGGGTTATGTAGTTAGTAGATTTCCCTGATGTGCTAATTGAATCATATATGCTCCTCATGCCTGAAGTTTGGTTTTGACTAAACATGTTTTGAGTCAACAAGTGACTTTTAAGGCTATTCCCCATTCTTTTAACTGATAGCCAGAAATAATCTTGCCTTTAAGTATTCTTTACCTACTTGCTTCCCACGCTTTTGAAATTTGCCAGAAATTCTGTATCTTTCCATCCATGACCTGATTTAGCTTCCAATGACATTTTTCCACCAGCTTCATCCGAAACCAGATCAGGCCACTAGAGAACAAATGAAAAATTACATTCATAAGCTGGAAGTTACCACAGGCATTGATCAACACACACATGAATTCCTGCTTAAGCAAGGTTTGCAGTTTGGCACCCTTCCCTCAGTAATACCAGGATGCCCTCCATGGTATGGAGAAAAGTGCTTTATACGGAGCAGATGTTAAACCTTGGCAAGGGAACTGCTGAGAACAGTGCATTGCTCAGAGGTGCCTGGAGGTGACCACAGCACCTCTTATTTTTTGCTACATTTTGAAACCACCAAGATCACTGAACTGCCCTTTATCCTTCTCTTCCCTCTTTATCGCTAAACCTCTCGAAATCTGGAACTCTCAGCATGTCGATCTTACACTTTTCATCAAAAATCATCAGCTTTTCAGCAGTATAGTGTGCTTAGAGATAAGTCTGCAAAAGCACATAATTTCAAAATTCTTTACCAAAACAGAACCTTCTTCAGTTTATTGAATACATTTTTGTATTCATCTTTCAATCTTAGGTATTTTTCAACTGTTAAGCCAGTTATTAAATGTTTTTCAGCTTCAAAAGTAAGAGCAAAAATATCATTGAATATATAAAATGATATTTTTTAAGCTAAAACCATGACTAGTATCTTTTTTTTTCCCAGAGAGCATTTTCCCCATTATTTGCTTTGACAAACAGCTAGTCTCACTAATAAATAATTCAGCAGCAAGAGACTCCAGGGCTGTCTGTATAACATTATGGCATACATTAGCTGATGCCCTCACTAGGCAGGAGGTTCTAAGAGATTTAGCCTTGACAAAATGGCATTGCTAAATCCCTGGGCATCTCCTTAAAAACCTTCCCCTAAATTTTCAGGTCTCTGCAGTTAAAAACTGTCTGTTCCACAGCCAAAAAAAAAAAAAAAAAAAAAAAAAGGCTAAAATAATAGTTTCTTTTTTTTTTCCTCAAACTTTGTTCTTTCTGAAGTCATTGAGGCTGTCTGAATATTATAAACGATTCTACAGACTTCTTCATGTGATTCAAAATTAATTGAGCTGGTTTTTTGAATTGTTACTGTGATTTTTCTTTTGCTTTACTGAAAGAAACATTTTAGGTGCCTGGCAGGTTAAAAGTGGAAATAATTAGAAGTCTGATCACAGAAAGAGTGAAGCAGTATTCTTTGCCCAAACTATTTGTGTTAAACTGTGTGTGGGTAAGGCATATTTAACATAAATTCTTGAAAGCTTAAGGGTCACATTAATTTCAAGTGAAGTCTTTATCTCAAGTATCTTCCTTTCAATTGTCAAGATTTCACTTAAGGAATTAAAGGGATGAGAATAATTAGTACTGTATTTTCACATGGGTTATCTATAAAAAGAGCTAATTTGGTGGCAGTAGAAGTAACACGCCAGTGCAGGTAGTATGAGTGCAACTTCACCCTGGGAGCTTCCTCTCCCTGAAGGACCTCCTACTCCTACTCCTACACCTACTCCCTGTACTTGAATACTTCTGTCTTTGATTTCTCACCGCCTCTGTCTCCAGTCCTGCTCCTGTTCCCAGCAGCTTGCTGGGAGGTTTGGACCATCTGAGGACTTGATAGTAATTTCAAAGTGGTGACAGCTATACACATGAAATTTAGAGAAGCCCTTGATTTTAATAAGAGTCTTAGTTTTCAAAGATAAAGCTTCAGCAAACTTGTTATGAGGCTTTTTTTTTTTTTTCCCCTAAAAATAGGGTCTCAAGCTTTGTGGAACTGTAAAGTCAAAGCAGAATTTGGTGCATATATCATCTGGCTCAATGTACAGTTACTTTTTAATACGATATAGTTATATTGTGACCTTTTTTTCAGCAGCACATAGAAACTCCAGTTGTAACCATGACCGTATTGGTCCAAGCAAAGTAACTGTGACCTATAACTGTTTCTACAAAACACTTTGTATTCCAGCAAATGAGCTCCTTAGCTGTCATAGAAGGACATCAGTGGAAGACATCAGCTTGGACAAAAAGGCTGGCTACCCAGCCTAGCTGTAGACAATTTTGTTTCTGTTTTGAGAGAGAGAGAAGTTAGGGAAGCAACTGCAGTCACTTAGGAGCTATGCAGTATCTGAACCCAACTAAAATTATTCACTGTTGTTTCCTGTGGAAAACTGAAGTTTTGCCATTTTCACAGGGATTTGAATAATCTGAGTAAGGCAAAGGAGACAAATCTTGTATTGAAGTCTCCTGTTCTGATAAGGAATGACTATAGGCAGCTAGGTTTCCACAGATGCATTGGCTGTTCACACTTATTTCACCTTTTGGATTTTTTCAGGGTCTAATTATGATTTGCTTAAATTATTTCTCAGTCAGCTGCAAAAATGTCTAAAAGCCTTAATCATACAGATTTTGAGCAGTAGGCCAAAGAAGTCATGAGGTGCTTCTATTCTGTTTTTAACGGAGCGTATTTTTTGAAAATAGTGGTGGGAAAGAAGATATTGGTGCATTTAATCTCTCGGGGAGAGACAGTGGTAAAGGGTTAGGAAATTTAAGAACTTATTCATGTTTTGATTTTCTGGGGCGTGCAGACCTTGCCTGAAGCATTCCTTCATTCCTTCCTTAAAAATTTAATCATATAAAAAACTGAAGCAAAATGAATTGGATCATTACATAGTTTCAGTTTAATCTTTTGCTTGACACAAAGGTGTTGCATATTCCTTTCAGTGTCCTACATCCAAAAGATGTAGTTAGTTTTATCTGTTATGACTATTGTGAAAGGTTTGGCGAGTCCTTGCTGTTTCAGCAAAGACACCCTGCTGCATAAAATATATTGTTTCCTCCACAAATATTCACACATGTAAGCATGAAGTTTATTTCCCATGATACACAAAGCAGTAAAATCATCTTGCGCTAGCACTTGTCGAAAGCGATTACAAAGGCAACCAAGAAGGGGTGGGGAAAATCTTTTCTGAAATTCAAGCTGCTACCTGGCAGAGAAATATTTTCCGGTAGTCCCAGTTTGAAATTTGCTATGATTGCAAATGTTGAGGGCAACTGGTATGTCTCAGCGGACATTGAAGTCAAGGTTTGTCAGTCACAGTAATTACTTGGGTACTGAAGGAAAATTGATCCTCAATAATATGAGCTCAAAAGCACTTTGCCAAATCACTGTCAGATGTATGCACTGCAGAATAAATGAGCATAGTTAAGAAAAATTGTAAAAGTAAGTCTCACAGTAGCAAAGACTATTGGAAAGAATATATCTTTCTCATTAAAAATGACAGAGTCATAAAAACAAAACCTTAAAGCATCATTTATTTTCCTACCTGGAGTAAGATCCCTTGTATATATAATCTTCACCTACAGTGAACCTAAACAAAACATTTAATACTTATTATGCATCTCCTGTTCCACTTTATTATTATTAAAGGAAGGGCACAAAAATCCAGTCAGGACCCTGACCTATCATGCCAGATGGTACATAAATAGTATAGGATGTCAGTGTCTTGCACCAAAAGATTTATGACAAAAGAAAGACATTGCAAATGAATAGCACTGTCAATACATGGGAGGAGGGAAATGAGGGTGACAGCAGAAGCAACAAGACTAAGAATGTATGTAGTCATGCACACATATCTAATTGATGCTCTGAATTCCTTATACCTATGAAGTGCAGACCTGGAAAGTGTGAGATCATACAGAACATATAACCAGTGCATGCTGCAACCTCCAGCAAGAAGACAAAGGTAACTGGGGGAGTTAGGGACAAAAGTAAATGCTTTCCTTTTCTGAAAACCCTCTGCCATTCCCTGGATCCTGAGTGGAAAGAATAAATAGCATAGAAACTGAAATACCTCTTCGCAAGCATAAAAGGTTGAACTGACCTCTACAGCCAAATTTCTGCAGCCTGTAATACGAAGGAGACCAGCTGACCCTGCTTTGTAACGGAGAAGATATAGAGTAGATGCAAGTCATCTCTGGCTGTGATTTAAAGCTAGAAAACATGCTGAGCTGTAGGCCAGAAGTAGTGGAGAGGGCTGAAAATACAGTTCTTGAAGGAAAAGGTTTGAGTGTCAGACAGTGATAAAGGGTGAGGATAGCTTTCTCTCTTTCAGATTAATTGCAAGATATATTAAGGAGAACAGAAAGTATGGAGATCGGGATTTTTTTCTTCCAGTGGATTATGTTGTTTGGTTACAGAAGTAAGCCTGGTAGAGAGACTCCTACACTGGTGCTATGATGTCCATTGTCTGCATTTGACAGGCAAAACTAGCCTCTTCTGGGAACCAAGATATTGACAAAGCTGTTTAAAAAAAACTGAAGCAAAATAGAAAATATCAAGGGCATGTTTTGTTTCAGAAGATACAGTTGTAACCTCTACAAAGGCCAGCAGGAGATATAAGAGCAATTGTTTTACAAATAATTAACTAGGAGTTCAGATCTGAAGTTAGTCTGTACATGAAACTTCCAGTAAAGTTTATAGAGATCTATGGTCAGAGTAAGTACATACCTCCCTGGAGTTAAAAAAAAGAAAGAATGCCTAAGAGTTCTGTTATAGTAATGACTGATAAGTGATCCAGACTCTATTACCCAGAAAATAAATGTGCAGTGTACTTCTTACAGTCACTAATTTTCATGTTATCACTGCTGTGCTAGCAAACATAAATAGGCAAGTCACTACTGCAAAATGAAATTAGCTTTTATAAATTTATTGAGCAATCTGCAGCAGTGGAACAAGTCTTTCAGATTACTATAAATCTGCTACTCTGTGTTTAGAAATTGAGGCTGACATAGTCTTTTTCCACTTCTCTTAATAGGCAATTAAAAAAGCATTGCCACTCCAGAAAAGTCCATCTCCATGAGATTCAGCTCACCTTCAGTTATGCATCTCCATTCAACCAAAATGGAACAGAGGAGAGAAGGCAGTTCACCTTGTTAATTCTTTCCTCTGCTGCCTTTTCTTTTTTTAAGAGATTGAAATGTCCACTTTGCTCCTTCTTCTTGAGGTTTGCTTCTGCCAAAAGCAGAAAGGATACTCAAAAGTCCCTAGACTTATATAAAGCTTTTTAAAGGCTAACCACACATCGGCATTCCTCCCCGAAAGACCAACATGTGTTCCAGTTCTGGTTCCTCCTGTGCTGCAGAAGTACTGAAGCTCTTGCAACAACCCTCAGGTGCTTTGGTTTGTGCTTGCATAGTCCTACCTGCTATCCTAAATACCTAAATCTTAAATGTAAATCCTCAAGATTCCCACTCAGTTTCAAGCTCAGTCTGGAGGCACTGAAATTCATACTTTTTAAAGAAAAGTACTGACAAGTGTGCTTCTAGGAAGGCCTGTCTGGGACAGTGCGGGGCAGCCTGGTGATTAAACCCCAAACTGGGCTTGCTTCCTATCTCACCTGAGTAGCTGAACAGAGTAGGCATCTTCTGAGTGCACCTACTGAGAGACGTCCTGAGCAGAATGGAGCATCATGTGATGCTGCTCTCATCCTCTGCCAGTTTCCTTGCTGGTTGGACCAGTCTCTGCCTGTCCGAGGGGATGTGCATCAGCACCTCCCACCAGACCGCGCTGGGGTCCAGGCATGCGCACGTCTGGGGCAAAGCTCTCCCAGTGACGGCTGCTGAACTACTCCACTTCTGTGAAAGTTCCACTTCTTAAGAGTTTCTAATACTGGTTTGTCTGGAAACGTTATTTGGCGATGGGGCAAGTACTTGTGCCCAGTGATAACAAACTGGAGAATGTTTCGATTTGGTCAGAAGAGCAAAGGCATCCAAGAAAATTGTTTCTGCACAAATTGCAGGTTTGACTCATCTTCAGTCTTATCTCCTGTCTTGGAGATAGTGACAGTCTGCAGGGAAGAATTCAGGTACAAGAAAACTATTCTGAAGGAAAAAAATGGAAAGTTAGAAGTTCACGTCAGGCACAGTCAGGAATAGAGTATGTTGATTTTAAGCCATCAAGGAACTCAATAAGACACAGCAAGAAGTCTGGAACTTTGTTTCTTGATCATTGTACTCTTAGTGTCAATGAGATTAGTAACACAAATGTTCAGGTATACATAAAACTTTCTTAGTTGACTCAGCTGTGGAGGTAAGTGAAACCAGATAAGAGTTTACTTTCATTATCACATATAGCAAGTTGGACTCTCTGGTTTTGGACAGATCAGCTCTGCCTTTAGTGCAGACCTGAACGCAATGTACTTGCTGTGCACAATGCCAAGTCTGATCTTGGCTTGCTGCGCAGTGACGCAGAAAGCGCCTGTGAGCTGATGGTGGATCCCATTTTGAACATAGTCCACGCAGCTTGTGAACGCTCACCATCAGACTCCACTGAAGAGATGATTCTCATTGGAGGTTGGTTTATTTTTGAGTCCAGCACTATTGTCTTTGGTGTTGCATATACATGGGGAGCTGCTGCCTTTGATGAGGAAGCATATTTTGGAGGAAGCTACTAGATTGCTGGTGGTGTTCAGGCTCTGAAGTTATTTGCAAAAGTTCCCATGGGGTTTATTGAATGGTTACTAATGAGCATCAGCTGGAGCTTTGGAGTTTGGGGCTTGCAATGAAGGGAGAGCCCACATGAGAGTCCCATCCTACAATGTAAGGATCTATTTCTGCTGCTCCCTAGGACTGTAAAAGTCTGGAAAAGTCAGGATTTGCCCATCAAGGCATCAAAGACCTGCCTAGTACAGCATCCTGCTGGCAACAAGCTGCTCTCCAACAAAGAAACCCAGATGAAACATATTGGTTCCTGATGTTATGAAGATGTGTGTATTGTTGATGAAGTTAATTGCTAGGGACATTTAGGATCCTTCACTTAGGATCCCTGTAGCCACATGGCTGCAGGCATGGCACATAAGGGGACCTGAGCTGTCAGGGGTGGCATTCAAATACATGCAAAAAAAAAAAAAAAAAATAGGAGACTCCCCTTCCCTGACATAATCTTACCAGACTCTTGGTGTTTATCACTTCCCTCAGTCACAAGAGAAAAGCTTGCAGCTGCTGGGCGCAGACTGAGCAGGCAGAGAACTGTGCACGGGGCTTGTGCAGCAAGGGCCAGGTCTCCTTGAAGCTCACAGGTGAACTTCAGAGATGAGACCACTCAGTGGTGTTAGGCAAGGGCTAGTTTGTCTGGTGGTGCAGTGGCCAGGCAGAGACCATCTGAACTGACCCTCCAGGTAGGAACAATCCCACAGGTTCCTCAAGCAAGTGGTTAGATTCAAAAGGGAATTTCCTGGGAGGGTCGGAGTGACCCTGACTGTCAGAGGGCATTAGCTGTTGGAGGTGAGCAAGCCCAGAGAAGCAGTAAATCCCACCGTGATCTTATGAATGAAGAATGGAAAGCAGAATTGGGAGAGATTATGGACTGTGAATGGCGGTGAAGAGGGGAGTCCGTTCCTATTAATGGACTTGTGATTAAAATCACTACAAAAGAGAGACTTCTAATTGAGTTAACATCTGTGGCTACATTTAGTATTTATTTACCTTCGTATTTTTAAGCTTACTTTCTTCTTGATTAATCAGAGGCTCCTGTGTTCTGTCTTTAATTCAAGCCACTTACTGCTGCTGTCGATTTTTTTTTTAACATGTCAGTCCGCTGTTAGCAAGCATAATGGAAATCAGTCAATGCACATTAACTGTAAGTCTCTCCACATGAGCCACAGGAATGGCTCACACACGTGAACAGAGTGAGTGGCAGCTTTCTGGAAACAGCGCTCCCACTGTAACCGTCACACTGCGTGTTGCTTTTTATAGTTTTTTAAACAAGGTGTCAAAATTGGCTCACTCGATTAAAATAACATTTGCTAATAGCTTGTCAGGTCTGTTGTAATTTCCAAGCAAATTAAGATGTTGATGTTTTAAAAAAGAATAAAAATCTGGAGTATGACAACAAGTTAAAATATTAGTAAGGTTATTGGGAAATTTTGATGGCCTGTGCTTTTGAATTGTAATGTCGAGCAGCAAACAGCTCTTAGGCAGAGTTCTAAAGCATGTTTTATGCCCAACTTTATGATCCAGGCAGTGCCAAAACATGTGTAGGAGTGCAGATGTGCTGAAGGGAGATAAAGATTCATAATAAATATGTTTAACGTACTTGGAAATTTAGGCACATTTTGGGAGCACAGTAAAAATAAAGAATCTGCCTTGTGACACTTAACTGAGTACAAACAAGAAGTTACAAATGCAAGACATATTCAGTGCTTTTTCACAAAATAAAACCGATAGTAATAAATTTGTCTCTATTCTTCTGTCCTTAAACTACGCCCTTTTTACTACAGCAGTATCATCACTGTCATTATAGAGGCTAGGTGCTGGCTTTCAGAGTATGGAGAACAAGTAACCACATTGTTCTAATTTGAGTGTTTTTACAATCTGACCCAAAACACCTATTCCATGAAGGATATCTCCAAATCACAGGAGGAAGAAAGAGAAGTGAAAACATATGTTTGGCAAATTGCCTCTTGAAATGATAGGAACAGCCTAAATCCCATTTTTTTTGTATAAAAATCACACACTTCATTTAAGCACTTAGATTATTTTGTGATTTGCACCATACAGATAACAGCTGAAAACTGGTATTTGTCTATTAAAGGGATGCATGATTTTGAGCTGTGTGGCATTAAACTTAGTCTTTCTTTTTCAAGTTTTCTGCTGTATGCTTTAATTGAGAAATTCAGAAGTATCTTGATGTTCTCTTTGTCTCAAGGTCAACCTAGACTTTGAAGCTCTAGATAACATACATCATAGGTGCTGCCATAAACAAATAGGAACATAAATGCCACATTTCTTTAGCAGAGACTAATCTCACTCTAGTTGTCTGAAATTAACTTGTTTGTCTTTTTCCCTAGCCTGAACACAGGGACAAACATGGGAGCACAGATCAGGTATAAATACTCCATACAGACTGTGTAAAACAGGTATCTTGATGGAGTCCTAGGCATCATTCTTGGCCATTATTAGCTTTATTGGGAGCTATATGGACATACTGAGGCTTAAAGGCGATAGGAGAATCAGAGGATATTTGTTACAAAAATTACATGAGAGCATCTCACCAGATATCCATTCCTTTTATTTGACTTATTTACTAAACAGGCCTTTACATCTCCCAGTACTTAAGTTGCTCAGTTTTCTCCCTGTATACAGACACTCCAACTCCTCCTAAAGTGTTAATAGTGATATAGATCAAAAAATGATATGAGTGAAAGAAAAATTGTGTAATCCTATTACTGAACATTTAAACTGCAAAACAATTTTGGTGGCTGTGTTGTTTATTTTGGGAATACTGGCAGTGGCTGAGGAAATAACTTCTCAGTGCTTGCCTTGTAATTATAGACAGTCTCATTAATTTTAAGATCTGGGATGGCAATGCTCAAGGCTCTTGTCTTTTGGTTATTAGCATGAGTAACACATGCTTTGGAAATCACTAAATAATAAGCCAGGTGCTTGGTGCTCCTTTAGTCTTTTCTCCAGCTGAAAAACCTTTTCCTCTGATTTTAATGTATAATGAAGAAGGCTCAAAGCTCCTTTTCTTTCTTCCTCTGTGGAGGTGCTCTTAATAGTTTTAGCAGCTTGTGTTTGATATCCTATTTATTTCCTGACAGTAGTGGTGGTTTGAAATGTCTTTAATATTGTCTGAGTCAAGCTTGTGATACTCAGTAGTGTTTTTTCACCTGCTGGAGACTGCTTCTTTTTGTTACCATCACTGATCCTAAGTTATTTCTGAGGATGGTATCAGTGGTAGTATGCATAGTCGTTGAAGTGAAGACCTGATAGCTTCTGTAAATGCATCATGCTTAATGCTCTTTGCATGGTTTGCATGAAGTCTTCTGATATTTTATTTCCCATAATTCTCAAAAATCTCAGAAATGTTCATTCAAGTTTCACTCTTGATATGACTGCTCTCAAACCTAGCAGCCCATTGCCATTTAGCACATTGCTTGAGACATACTAGTTGTGTCTGAGAGATGCTTTCCTGCAGCTTATGTGAACTTCTAGCAGACGTCACTTCATGACATGCAAACCAGAGACTGCGTGAAGGTTCGTGCTGCGGTTTCATGCCTGCTCTTCTTCCGTCAGTACCATTACCTGGCCGCTGTGCACAACATCGAAATAGTATATGCTGTGTTTCTGAAAGACAGAGTGAATGCTTTTTCTACAGCTACTGTATAATGTACTTGCAAATGTGATTAAAAGTTGTTGGAAAAAAATAATATGTAATTAAAATCCTTTTTTACAAATACATTTGCAAAACAGAAGGACAAAAAAATAATTGACCAAGCTGTTTGCAACATAAAATCTCTTTGTTGAATCTGTGGTGTTGTAGTGTATGTATATATTAGGTTTATTACACATGCAAATTAAGGGCCTAGGCAATTGTTTCTTTCCATCCTTCTTAAGTTAATTAGTTGGTAATCTTTTCTACGAGTCCCATGCTAAACAATTACTTAGCCACTTTTCTTTTCTTCTAGTCTTGGTTATTTCAATCTCAAATAACTGCAATAGTTTAGGAACTACAACAACAGATTTACAGCAACAAAAATGATGACATTAACACAACTATGGAAATGGGAATCTTCTGGAAAGTAGGAAAAGAAAGTTCATATTCTTGCCCTGTTTTGTTTTACCTCGGATGCATTCATTATCTTTTTTTTTGTATTTAATATTGATACATATGTACGTAAGATGCCTCAACAACTGATCCTGATCCCCAAAATCAGCTAAGTCAATGCAGAATTCATCTTTGCAGAAATAACTGTCAGAAACTCCTTCATGTAAGGGTGAGAACTGTGTTGCAAAGTTCTTTGCACAGTGAAAACAGTCTTTAAATGCTCTACTATGTTTAAATGTCCATCTTGATTTTCAGAAGAGAATTTAATCCAGCATTCTTGTTTGATCAGGTGTGAGGAGAACCAAAGTACAGGGTATTGCAAATCTGGAAAAAGTGGCAGTGCAGCTTTGGTTGTTTGTGCTGGGGCAACAAGTGCCTCAAAATTCTGAACTGGATGCCCAGTGGCCTGTGAAGATAGCTACTCCCATGACTTCTGTTCTTGCACTGTAACAGTGTTGCCTAGAGTGTTCCTCTCCCCCAGTTAGTATGGAAAGGCGGTTGAGTTCCTCAGCCAAAGCTATGACAATTCATATTTTTCACTTTGTTTCATCCCTGGCTACCCTGGCCAACATGGTCATCATGAAGGGGGGGCTTCTGTGGGTGTGGGGTCGCTACTGCTGTTTTGTGTAATGCCATGACTGCCATGGCCAAAGACCCAACTGTTTTTAGGTAAAGTATAAACAAGACTCCTCCCCACCCCATGTCCTCTGTACGCACTTTCATAAGCACACCCAGTGGGGGTTTCCAGTGGCCTCCAGCTTGAGGACATGGCCCTGCATCTGATAGACTGACCACCAAACTGTCGCAGGACTGGAGCAGGAGGAGGGCATGGCCTGCTCTCTCTGTCTGCCCAGGTACACTGTTGCACCTGGGCCCGTTGTGGCTGGCTGTGCCGTGTTTATACAGTGAGTCTCAGGTGGACCTCTTAGGTCCACGGTCCATGTGCTTGACTTCACCCATGGTCTGCATCCATGGTGGATTGAGATGTGGGTGTGCATCATCCCCTTCCCTTGCAAGGCACTGTTTTTGAGGACAGAAGGGTGCATCAGCTCGGAGGGAAGCACAGCAGGCTCAAACCAGGTTGCATACACTCTGAGAGCACCTGCACAACCCTTGTGCCCTTTATGTAGGAAGGTAGTCTCTGGAAAGCTGGCACAGTGACTATTTTTTCTGTCTCTGAAAATACAGATAGCAGTGCTGGCACTGGGAAAAGATGCTGTCAGACCCCCCCCCCCCTCCCCAGCAGGAACAAGCAGATTTGAAGTAACATTTTCCAAGTGACTTAGGAGTCCAAATGACACTGAATTGCCTTCTGAAGTCACTTTTGAAACCGGTCCCTCATAGTTCTTCTGTTAATGGGGCTCCCGCCTGCGTCTTTATTTTGGAAACGCTGCCTGCTAGTGCCAATTTATGAGGTTGTGTCACAGCTCTGCGCCTGCTTTGTGTCTTGTCCCTAGGGATTGTCACCCATGCGCGGCCAGTGGCAGTGGCTGAAACTCCAGCCTTGACCTTTATTTTTTTATTTTCAAAATCAGTCTGAAGTTTACTGTCATCCTTGTATGTTCTCCAACGTCTTAACCGTAAGTATGCTGAAATAAAGCGCAGCTAGAGACAGAGATGCAGTCCCAGGAGAGGATTCTGTTGTGATTGCTTTGTTCACTGTCCATGTTTCCACATTTAGAGGATTTTGGGGGGGAGGGTACTGTTTTGGGGGGTTTTTTCTTTCTCCCTTTGCCTTTCTGTAGATGGCTCTTTAAACTCAGACAAGGCAGAAAGCCGCTGGTTCAAAGTGGCTGCTTTATAACTGCCTGCTGCTCACTGTATCTCCTGTTCTCCCTTCTAGTGCGTATTTTTAACTTCTCTTGTGTTGGCAATAAGAGTTTCCTTTTTTATCCATGAAAGTTCAAGCTATAAAGTTTGGATCCAGCAGGAGAAGTGGTCAAGTTGCGTAAGTGGCTGTTCTCATGATATTGTGACCTCATGTTAAACCATTGTGTCACAAGTGTTCGGAAAGTTCATGTCCTGACCAGCCCAATTTGAAGAATTAAAAAGCTTAATTTCATAGATGGCACAGGCTAATCATAGATGAACGACCTAAAATTCATTATTTGTGTTGTTTGGTAGCCTTTCTGAGCCAAGTCCTCTGGCAGAGGCCAGCTTCATTTGATGTCTGTGTTGAGCTGCTGGTTTTTGTTCAGTTATGGCCTCGGTACAATGTAACAACAATTTCCAAATGACTGTAGTGAGAGTGCCTAAAAGGTACAGTTCCCCCTTCCATCTTCAATCAAATGCAATAATAATAATAATGATAATGATAACAATAATAATAATAATATGTAAAGTTTTATGTTTTTCCTATCTCTTCACAAAACTGTGAGGTCTACTGTGATAGCATTTCTGATAGCATTTTGTTTTCTGTTTTCTGTTGAATGAGATTGTCAGCAGGTAACAATCTGTGCTGCACTGGTGCAATGTGGAAATGTAACCATGCTAAACTCATGTAAATAATCCCATACGTGGCTGATAACTGTTTAAACATATGCTGGAGAAACTGAGCCTCGTTAGGTATAAGATGTCTAGTGAGAATGAGTGATTAATAAATCCAGTGACTTACTAAGCCATACTATCTACTGTTAACGATAGTTGAGCCTAGCGAATAGATTTGTTTGCACTCTCTGGAAAAATGCCTGTGCACCTTTTCCTCCAGGGACCAATTTTTCTTGTGACACTGACAGGAACTTTTGCTTGACTTCGCCTGTGTTTTTGGCATACGTGACAACCTTAACAGTTTCCTCAATATTTCTGTTCATCTTAGGACTCATATGAAATATATCTGGCCCTTTTCCTAGGTCTATAAATAACCTCTGTGCCCTTTGTAACATGTTCTTCTGTAACATCTAAGGAGTCAACATTCCTCTGGCATTAAACAAAATCCTATCTAGTCCCCACGACTCCTTTTTAAATTGATAATGTTGCTCAGGCATTTGCTTCCCTGGCCACCTTATGCTTACAGAAGGAATTAAATTCCTCAGACTCAGTTCCTCAGTAGGAGCTCTGGCAATCATAAATCATGTATTCCTGAGAGCATACACTTGGTTTTTGAGCTCTTTTAATGCAACAAAGAGGTGCATTGATCACATCTATTAAATGCTCCACAGAAGGTGCATGTAATCATGAAACCTCCCTCAGTTTGGGTTTTCACATTATGTATTTGCAAATTATATTAAAATGCAATCTCTTTGTTTTCAAGTGTGGATACGTGTTTTGTTTGGTTTGGTGGTTTGGGGGGTTTTTTGTTGTTGTTTTTTGGGGGATTTTTTGCTATGCCCTTGTATCTCTGAGTGCTTTCAGACATCTGATGGGGCATTTAACTGCTTCGTCCTTCCTTTAAGGATATTCCAGTTTGCTTGACTCCAGGTCGCAGGCATTCTCCAGTAATCGCTTGGAGCCAAGCTGCCTGAAGGAGCTTGGTTTCATTTGGTATCTAACATTTCAATAGCATGCAGCATAAACCTCCACATAGCACAGCAACCAATTACAAATGATTTTTGTCCTGGAGACTCTTAGTTGCCCATATTATTGACTTCTTTTCTGAAGAGAATATATTTTAGCTTAGTATTTCTGCTGTCAAAACACAGAGAACCAGCAATTCTCCATGCCTTTTTGTAAATGAGGTCAGTCAGCCTTGCTAGTAGGCAATCTATTCATATTCCTCTAATTGGGCAAAGACTTATGGCAAGTATCAATAGAGACATCAGAATAGATCATAGGAGAATAAGACCCACTGTACAGAAGTTTTCCTTCTGCACTTTTTTCTTTTTGGTATATTCAAAGGACATTCTTAGTTAAGCACCCGTGTTTTAAATGTTGCTTTAGCTTTTCTCATGCTTACATTGCCAGCACCTCATGCCCTCTCTACTACACAGACTTAGTAGCTTGCTGTGGCATTGTTAAAGTCTGGAAGGTTTGAGTAGGCATTTCAGAACTTGTCCTTGACATCTTTAACATTCATATAACTCATTTTCATCAACCAATGCCCAGAAAGAAAATGTGGAACTTAAAAATGTGTATTATTTATCACAGCAATAAGAAAAGGGCTTTGATTATGGTGAGTAGTGCACAAGATTTTTGTCTCTAAGGGCATGAAACACATAGATAAGCAGTAATTGCAGAACACTGTTTCAGTAACCATCTGAAGGATCTCTAGAGTGTTCACTTTCCACATCTTCAGTACAATGAAATGCAATACTACACAATGCTAAAGCTGTGATAATTTCCAAGTCCAGTTTTTGATTTGCTGAAGATTGAAGATAACATGGTGAGTCTCTTTTTTTTTTTTTTTAATCACACAGCCCTCTCCCCACAACAAACCCAAGGTTTAGTGTCAGGAAGCAAATCCGTCTTAAAACAGATTAATGAGTACTGTTTCTTTGCCTCACTTTGCAGTGGGGGCAGGGTGGAAGGAAGGACATGATCCACCTTCTTGGGGTCAGTGGAGATGCTGACTAGCAGATTTCCTGCTATGGCAGGGCCATGTGATGCTGACTTTGATCTCTTCTGTTTTCTGCATGTGGCATTCTATTAACTGCCTTTTTTTTAAAAAAAAAAATGTTGGCTTTCTGCAATAACTGCAAGCTACAACAGGATGGTGTTTTAGGACCAATGGTATGAGGGGGGCATTCTGTTGACCCCGATGGAGTAAATGTTGCTGCTGTGGGTTGGCTGTAATAGCAGGGAACTGCCTTCGGTGATCCTTCTGTCCTTCCCAGCACTGGGCTCCAAAACAAGCAGCGGTTTATGTCCCAAACACACACAACACCCCAGCCCCCAACCGCCTCTAAACAGAGCATCCTACAAGCTAGAGACTTTGGCATCTGCTGTTTTACAAGGAAGTACCTGGCTGCTTTGATGATGGATGATAATAAAAAGTAAGCAAATGACTAACTCTGGTGTAGAATTTTAGGAACCACCATAAAAAAATGCCTGTTAGGTTATCTGCAAGCAGTCCACTCCTCTGTAGTGGGGCATTGTTGCCTGACTGTATGTGCTCTAATGAGAATGTATTTGTCCAGTCTCATTTGTGAGGCATCTGCTAATGAAATATTTACTGTCTCATTTGTGCAGCTACAGTGTTCAGCATCATGGAAAAATTATTTCCTCTATTTTACAAGAAAAAAACATCTAGAACATTTGTTTTTCCTCCCAAGATCTTTAAGGAGGACTTATCATTATTGTTGTTGTTCTTGTTATTATTTCTGATATTCGCCATATTTACTTGGATGCACTTTTCATTTCATTGGTCTCTCATTTTTTTTTCGTGGGTGAAAACGTAAATGGTCATAAAAGAGTGAAAAAGGGAGCGACTGAGAAAAAAACCATCAGGGCTTGTCATTGTTGTTGTGAAGTGGGAAGAGAGTTACAGAACTGTTGAAGTTGGAAAAACCTGAGTCACAACTGATTGGAAAAAGGTGCATGGCAGGGACTGCTCAAAGCTGCTTTAGTCTCAGGATGTGCATTCCTAGGAGAAGTTCCAGTTTTGTGAGTTTTGTTGAGAGATGCACTTTTAACAGTGGTCAGTGTTGCCATCAGCACACCGTGTTCACAGTGCACTCATAGCAACGTTCATACAAGATGAGTACTCTGTGTTGAGGTCCTGTACAGAAGAACATAGAAATGTGCATATCAGAGAAACAGCTGTTCCCACATGATATCTCCAGGCAGTGGTTGGTAAAATATGCTTCAGAGGAAGGTGTTTAAAAGCTTAAATTCTATAATGCAAAGTAGTGATATAATTTTCTTGACAGGAGACAGTGGAGTTTGCCATAATTCAGAATTGTTTTAACCTTGATATTTATAAAGCTGGCTACTTTTATTTCTCTTGAGAATGCCTTGCATTACAAAATATGTCGGCTAACTATTAGCTGTTATTATTTTTTTATTTTATGCAGTGTTCCTTTTCTGTATTCTGACAGCTGTAAGCAGTGACGTGTAGCTGACTTGGCAGACACTTAAAACAAATAGCTCTGAAAGTCTCCATGTCCCCCCGCCCAGGTTATGTAGGCTGAATCATTTGATTTGCCCTTTACGGGAATGATTTGCCCTTTATCTTAATGTATTGTGTTAATCTCCTCTTTGAAACAGACTTGGCAAAATGTATGCAGTAGTCAGGGCAAAGGCAGAGCACTGGCTTGTTATTAGAAGAAAGACTAGTATCAGTACTAATATCCAGTATTAGTTAAAATTCCATTTTTTATAGATTAACATCTTGCTTTGTTCTTGCTGTTGAGGAGATTTTGTTTAACTGCCCACTGTGATACCTAAGTCTTCTCCTTGAGTGCTTACAGATAAGAGATGAGTTACATGTGAGCAATACAAATAGCTTTTTTCCCAGTGTTTTCAGTCTCGGTTTTTCAAGCGGAGATTTGCTTCCATCTTCCTCTGGATGCTTGCTGTTCTGTAGAAGACCTCTCCCTATTATCAATATCTTAACCTGAATAACTCTATGCAGATCACTTTTTACCACCTCATTATTCTTCCAGATGGTTCAAAGCTCTTTTGAAGTCTGGACTGTAATTTCATGCTGGTGCCCCAAAAAGTTTTGTTTATACTACCTCGTTCCATGAATCCCAATGGCAAAGAATTGGGCCAAAACCTGAAATAAAGATAAAATAAATAAAACAAGCTAACATCTGGGTTGAACTCAGTTCAATCTTTCCAAGTGTTCAAGTTTTGGTGAGTCAACCAGGGTTGTCTTAAATCTAGTTTCCAGATAGCAGGCATGCTGATCACTCCTTCTGTAGCTTGGGTCTGCAAGTAAATTCCTCTCTATCGCTGGCGGGTAGCAGCAACTCTTTCTGGAACAGCTGTTTCTTTTAGGATTTCTATGCTCCTGCCTGGCCCTCCATTTTTCACTGCAGATTGACAATTCTGAAAACCACAACCAGGATGATATTAGGGGAAGAGTTGATGAAATATTAAAGTAGCATGGAGAAAAATGAGAGGAAATCAGCAGTATGCGAGTAACATGACAAGTTATACTTTCAGCCGCTCCCTAGAAGGGAACTGGCTGGAGATAAATGGTGCTGTACCTTCTACAAAGGTGGGCTGCAGTGAGAATAGCCATAGACATATTGGCAGAACAAATTAAGCAGGTGAGTTAGAGATGCATCCTAAGTCACCGAAGAGGCATCTCGAATTTAATCTAAGCAGTGAAAGGAAGAAAATCCTCAAACATTGAGATCATGAGGATTGTAATTTATTTGCAGATAACATTTATGGGAAGGAAAAGTAGGTAACACAAAACAGGATTAAATAGCAGAGAAAAACAGCTGTGCATCAGGCAATAAACCCACAATGATGGTAAATTACTGAGATTTCGAACTATACTATCCTGCTTCTCAAGGGAACTCAAGTTACTCAAGTAAATGGGGAGAAATATTTAATTTATTAAACATTATCAATCATTTATCAAGCATGTGATGCTATTTCTAATGATTTTAAACACAATATTACTTTCAAATGCTCTGTGCCATGTACTTAGGATAAAACTGTGTTGTAAATGGAGGCATTTCAAAATATGCAGGAAAATAACTCAACTCAAAATATTATGACATTCAGATAGTTTCATAAAGCATGAGTACCTTTTAAGTAATGCCTTTTATCGCTTACTTGGGGTTTTCATGTTTAAGACCGATTTTCTAAGGCATTGCTTATAATTGTCTCGTTAAAATTTTGAGATATAACACCTTGCCATAGACATATTAATTCAGCATAGTACGGAAAGGGGTTATTTAAGCTTTGTCACCTTGTGTGAGATAGGTATGTGCTTAGGTACCCTTTTGATTTAAAATCTCAAAACTGTAGTCATCATCTCTACAGCTGGTCTACTATTACTCTGAATGGGGCTTGATATCATCCTGTTACATGATCTATCTACTTTGCACTCTCTTGAGCTGTGTTTTGTATCTTCATGGCAGTGAGCGAGAACAAGGTGCTGCCACCTTTTTCCTTCTGTTTCCGGATATATTTGCAATGTCATGTTGAAGCCTCTGTGCTTCAAATCTCTACCTGTAAAATACAGAGCAATTTCTGAGATACATAAAACTGTAATGATTATTTCCTATCTTCTGTTTATATTGAAGACTAATACAAACTTCACAGGTGCTGCAGGTCCAGGCATCCAGGCAGGCAGGGAAATGCCCCATGGATGAGGTAACATGCAACTCCAGAAGCCAGACCCCCAACTTGTTAGAGAGCATGCAGTGATCTCAGATGTAGCTGCAAACAACAAAAAAAAGCCCAGCCCCAAAAGATTTCACACAAACTGGGCAAAATCTCAGTGGCAGTAGTTCCACATGAACCAGTTGAGATTTGTGAAGATGATACTTTCCTAAAATTCCAGAATTCTAATTGAGGAGGTTGAGTTTGCAATGTTATTTTATTTAGTAAGCTGATTTCTACCAATTAATAGACTCGATTAAAAAAAACAATAAAAAGATACATTCCCTTAAAGCCAGACTACTTACTTTACAGAGTATTAAACCTGATACATATCCAAACCCAACATAGTTCATGTATCCAGCAGCAAGTACAGTTAGAAGAGCTTCATAAATCTAGCGTATTAGGGTGTATTAACCAATCACTGATTTAGTGTGACAGTAAAACTATGATGAAATTCCTCTGAAATGAAGCTATTTATTTGATAAAGGACTAAATCTTTGGAATAGGGAAAGTGAACAAATTTTTTGCTCCCCTTCTCCTCAGATCTACTGATGTACATCACTTTAAACATCAAGCATGATGAGTGTTTACTACTGAATTGATCAAAAACATGATCCTCAAATGAATGTTGCCTGTTTTTATCTGAGGAAAATATAAACCTCAGAGGCGCCTACTTGCTTTCCTTCTTATTAGCCCCTGGTTCAAACAGCCTATTGGGGGCTTACCCCATGCCAGCCATGGAGAAATGTGGGAGGGTTTTTCCCCCCCCCTTTTTTTTCTTTTTTTTTGCCAGGCCCCATTGGAGAGTCTGCTGGGGGCTGTGCCATGCACGAATGGAGGCCCCTGGTGCAGACTGCTCAACACAGAAGCACAGACTGTTTCAGTGAGAAACCGAAGGCAATGGTTACACAGGAGCCTGATCTGGCAGATTTTGCTTCCATTACAAGAAATTAATCCCCTGTTCAACAGACCCAAAATAGAAGCTCTTTTGCCTGCCTGGTAATTAGTCTGTTGCATATTTGCATCTCATTGGCTTTTTCTCTGTGCTTAATGGCACAGCTGCTTTTTGCTCATGATAAATTAGGATGGGGATCAGGAAATCATATCCATTTGGTAGTAATGGTGTGTCTAATAAACATGTTGCCTCGTAAGTTTCACAGTCATAATGGTAATCTCCCATTAGTTCCAGGAATGCTTCACTTCCTTCCTCCTTCTCTGCTCCCTGTTAGTTTAAGTACAGGTTTGGTGAAATGAATTTGCAGACCAACTGTCTTCTAATCAAAAGCTCGGCTATTGCTGAAAAGTCCTTACATCACATCAATCATTCTGAATCTGTGCCCATGCAGAACTATATGAATAACAATAAGAAAAAGGAAGAACAAAGTAGACCAAAACCGGGTAGTGCAGTTTATACAAGAAACATATATATGTTCCATTGCCCTTCACCTACACAGTGAATATGGTCACCTTAATATTGTCCATAGATGTTGCTATGTTATGAAAAACCTTCCTTTCATGCCATGGTTCATATCCACTCTGGTTTAGCCAACATTAAAATCAAGCAGGTCCTAGTGTTTAAACAACTTGCTGGTTTTCTCTCAGTCTTCAGTGGAAATAATCAGTACAATGGGATAAGTGCACCTAAACTCATTATTAGCTCTTTACCTTCAACAACTGGTGAGAATTTAAGGTCTTAATAGGAGGAAACTCCATTGGTGGTGGAATATCATGGCAGAACTCTATTGACTGCCAAGTGTAAGTAAAATGTTTCTTTCTTGAAGGCAGGAGGAGTCAAATAGCCAGAGACAATTTTGTTAGTCTTAAACTGAAGGAAAATTAAGCTAGTATATGCTGTATGGAATTTGAATTAAAGCTGGAATTAGAACTTGTCTTGTGCAGAGCTGTGTTGTGTGAAATCAGTGCAAGAGAACTGGGACTATAAGAATAGCTCTGTTACCAAAATTTTTTCATATTTCACTTACTTTTGTAATACTAAAACTGCTGTGCAACCACAGCACTCTCAAAACTGTGGACTTACTGAAAGCTGCAATATGGCTGAGTACTAAAAATGAGTTTTTAGTGGACAGAGAATGTCCTGAACTTTAGGTTGTCTATATTCATTTTTCTTCAGGTTTTATTTTTCTGCAAGTAGTTACATTTCTGTTCTGGTTTTTAATGTCAACGCTTCTCTTATTTCATTGCTATTTTCCACCTTGACCTGAAATTTCTTCTTGTGAGTAGATTGCTGATATCAGTGCTTAGAATTTGAGATCAAATTCTTTGCAGAAAAAATAAACTGAAGTACATGTTTTGATCCCTGATTCTTCCAGGGTACAACCTTAAGATGGCATTACTAGTTCTTTTAATCACATCAGTCGAGAGTTATTGAAAATGCCTTGGCATTTCTGCTTTTTTCTTTTGACATTAATTAGGGTAAATTAAGTGATAAATCTGTGGGTAGAACTAGCAGACTAATTACTCTAACCTTTCACCTTCTTAGGATTTGTCATCATGAAAAAGAGAAGTAATGTTTAAAATGCGACATAGCAGTGCATGGAGTTTTCTTATTATATGGGGGAGTCTGTTACAATACCATGATAACCATTCAGCCTCCTTTGCTGTTTGTTGTGCCTGAATGGACATAAAACAGATTGCTATTTGTTACCTATTTGCTACATGGCGTCGCGATGAATCCTGAACTGAGCTCACAGGGACACGATGTGAACAGGACAGCTAGCTCAGCCCAGATTCCCACTGGTGCCACTGTGTCTCTTTCCACTTAGTAGGAGCTGGATTGGCTCTACAAAAATCACGAGCAGAAGGACTGAAAAAAGGCTAACCATAAACATTTAAAAGCTCAGACGGAGCATATCCAGAAGCTGTGCTGACAAAAAAAAAATGATGCCAATCATCAGAGTTGATGTTGAATGTATGTACACAATCCTAATGATTATGTATTTTAATTTAGGATGAGATTTTATGTGGTATGACAAATTTAGAGACTGTACCTTCCAAGCCATCTCAGGACCCTTCTGGATAACAAGGCAAAGAAAAGGGTTGGTTTTATTAAAAAGAAAAGAGAGAGAGAGAAAGAAAGAAAAAGGCCCTGGCTGATCTGGAGACTCATTAACAGAATTGCAAATGTGCTAGAGGTGTGGAAAAGCCTTAGGCTTTTTCCTAACCAATAACCATCTGCACTTGTATGAGAGGAGAAGGAAGTATCCATCAGGGTTTAGCTGAAGGGAATCTTATAGCCCAGGAAAGAGCAAAGAACTGCAGAGCTGAGGACACCCTGGGCTTCCTCTAGCAGACACTTGTAATATTTAGCACTGTTGTAAAATGGGTGGAAGTTAATTGCTCACTGCCTTGTAAATTAAAAAGCTGAGTGTTTCACTGTTGATGAACAGCAGTTTGAATAATAAGTCTTGCAGTATGAGACTCTTATTTTCCTACTGAGAGGGAGGAAGTCTCTTATGTCGGAGGAGAGGAGGAAAGAGGCAGCACAGCATGTGTGTTCTTCATCACTCGCTAATTGTCCAGAGAGGGAGGAAGAGCTTCACTCCTGCTGTGTTCGTCCTCAGCAACCCCATGCCATGAGCTCCACCATGGCTGGGTTGCAGCCGTGTGGATCTTTGGCAAGTTCCCAACTTGAGAACAACGTGGAAACCAAGACTGATTGGCATGGAAGAAGTATTTGCTGTATCAGGGTTTTGCCTTCATTAATTTTCAGATCTCTGCTAATGGCCTGGCAAAAGGGAATTCTCTTCCCCATTGCACACCAGGAGCTTAAAGAAGGATGACTTCCTTTGAAGAACAGTTACCAAATTTAGAATATAAAGAAAGGCTGATGCAAAGTATGCTAGTGCACAGTGGGTGAGATTAATGTTTCTTCTAATACTTCTGCCTCACTAGCTATTCATATATCTATTGTAGAACTGGAATACTCTCTTACTGTCAAACCTGAACAACCTTATCTCACCAAAGATATTGATTTGATGGAAACTGGGAACTTTCCCTAAAAAAATTATCTTTCTGTAAAAGGTTTGCCAACCTATTTGGAAAAAAAAAAAAGTGGAGAAGTAGAAGATGATGTTGCCTAGAGAGACTGTGGACTCTCCAACCCTGGAGATATCCAATATCCAACTGGACATAGTCATTAGCAACTGCTCTTGTTGACCCTGCTTTGAGCCAGGGGATTGGTCTAGAGACCTCCAGAGGTCCCGTCCAAACTCAGCTATTCTGCAGTTTTATATTGGTGTTAACTACTTTGCCAACTGTGCAGGACAAAAGGAAGATGACCTCTGGGGAGCCTTGAAAAGCCTGTATTCTAGGTTAAGCCAATAGAGATGATGTCAGCCTACCTGACTTGCCAGCAGACCTTGTCTCTGAGAACCATGTAATTTGCTGTAATAAAGTGGCTGGTCTAAATGCATTTGCCACTCTAAAAATAACATTTCATTTCGAAATTAGCATATTTTCAATTAAGGCTCTCCTGTCTATTACGAAACAAGAAACACGCACATTAACTACCTGATTGTTCTGTCATGGAAAATATATAAATTAAACTGACAAATGTAAGAATAGAGCTCTCTGTCAGTATAAGAGCTGTATGTGTAAAAACTGTGAAACAGAGCAAGAAGAAGATTGAAAATTGCTTAAATGTAAGCTCAGTGCCAGAGAAAGGGGGGGAAAATGAAGCAAGCAAGGTATGGCTATTGAGAACATAGTACTGGTCTTTTTTTCTTTTCTTTTTTTTCTTTTTTCTTTTCTTTTCTTTTTTTTTTTTTTTACAATAGAACATATTGAGATTATCTTTGAAAATTTTAAGGTGTTCTGAAAACTTCTGAAAACAACCTGTTGAGGAATCACCTGTGCATGTATTACAGTGGTGGAATACCCAGAGGCTACTTGGAAAATATAAAACATTCTGCCATGCATGCATTGACAGTATGTATCATCAGCCTGAACTGCTGTTCAAGGTTACTTTGAATTTATCTTGAATAAAGTCCTGTGTTGTTTCTACTTAAAATATCACTTTATATTCCTATCACTTTTCTTAAGCTCTAACAAAGTATGCTGGGCTATCCTGTGCTTTGTGGGTACTGCTCTGTGCTGGGAAGGTTTGGTATCCCCCTGTCTCCAGTTGAGTCGGGTGAGAGCAACAGTGTGTGAAGCCCGTTAGGCACTTTCAGGAGGTAGAGCTTCCACAGCCGTGCCAGGGCCGGACACCACCATGAAGAATCAGCGGCCTTTTCTTCTTAGCAGAAGCAGCTGCAGATAGAGGCACAGGGTCCATGTCTCACCCCTCCGTGCTATGTTTCTGCCTGGACTTTTCAGAACTCAGTTCCCATGAGCATTCAAGGGAATGTATCCATCTACCCCATCCCATGTCAATATTCTTTTAAAGGTGGAGCATGGACACACCCACAAATACAAAATTGGCTTGCTTCAGCTCAACATGGCTTAAATTCACTCATTTTACTTAATAATTCATAAACAAAAGCATTCTCACATAAGTTGCCTTAACTCCACTGATTATTGGTAAGTCACTAAGCCAAGTTGTCACTTTCTGCGGTGCCTTGAAAATTCTAGTTTTTCCTCATACATGTATGCTCACAAAACTAAGCTTTGAGATCATAAATAAATTCTGGTTGTGGAAGGACATGAAAAATTAACCTATCAATAAATAAATTATACAGCTTATCAACAAATTTGGAACCAAGCGAAGAATAGTAACTACAGGAGAATTTTGGAAATCAGGAGGAACAGAAACTTCAGGAAGGAAAAGGATAACCAAATAATTAATTGGCATCTCTAAATTTGCAGTTGGTCATGGCTGTTACTTGAGCAGAAGGAAATAAAGGCCAAATTTTTTTTGTTTGTTTAATATTCTGCAGACTTTGAAGTGATATCTGTTAATGGTTACTTAACCTGTGACCATTACTGCCTGAATCATTCCAGTATTTTTGCTGAAATGCTGCATGCCTCTGAAAAACAAAGCTTCAGTGTTCATAAGCAACCTTTCAAACCTGGAAATAATCAAGACTGTGGACAAGACCGTGGACACTTCTCTGATTTACTTAGACTTAACAGCACTGAATACCTTATTTATCACAAATTATTTCCCCAGCTGTAATAATGAGAATAACCTTCATGATCTCTTTCCATGCAAATATGATTGAGACAGACAGTGACATCACCAAGAAACCTCTCTCTGAAAGGTTAATCTGCTTCCTAACTAGGAAATCTTCATTAGCCATGAGCTGTCATTCTAACTCCAGAGCTCCCACCTGTGGTAGGGGAAATTGCCACATGGCACATAGACTTGTACACATTAATCACCTTTCAGCCAACTGCCTCATCTTCTTTCCACTGTTATTTTGAGTTCTTGCATTACTGTCTCCTACCTGTTGCTAAGCACTGCAATTTTAATATTTGATCTCTGCAACCCAGTTTATTGGCTGTCTAATTTAATTTCAATAAATTTAGACTGAAGCTTAATCTGGATCCTGAAATTTGATCTACCCATGCGAATAGTTGTTTTTCCCCAGTTGAGCTGCAAGGAAAAAAACATTCCATTGAGAGACTAGCAATTAAACTGTGTGATGGTGTAGGAAGACGTGAATGACCCTCAGCACAATCTGGTTTAGCTGAGCCACTTTACTACCATGGACTGTTCCATAATAATTTCAGGCTGGGTGACACATTGCATTGGTGTTTATGTCAAGACCCTAGATATGTGTTTTACAAGAATTTGGATCTGAATACCGTCTGTTTGCTTGTTTTCCCTAACTCAGGCTCTAATACTTTGGTCAATAAATCAGCAATGGTTTCACCTTTTTCCTTTAACACTTTTGTTATTCAATAAACAGTACCTTCAACACCATTTCTTTTATTATATTATAAGAGGCATGTTTACAGGCAATGTCAAGAAGCCAGAAAAGCTAAGGACTAGTCATAGATACCAGGTGGGTGGATGGGCAGCCAGCCAGCCTAATCAGGCTGAGATCATAAGCACAAGACACTGCTTTCCTCCAACGTTATCTCACCATGTTATTCACCTTGAAGAACTTCTCAAAACACTCAGAGTTATAGCACTGGGCTCTGAACTCCTAGTGTTCAGCTTTAACAGTGGTTATACATGTTTTAACATGATGACCTAGGATTCTCTCTAGAGGTTAAATCTCAGCACTTGAACAGGATGCTGCAGTGGTATAATACTGTGGTAAATGTGATATAAAAACAATGTAGTCCTACCAGGCTGTCCTAGATTTTATTCTCTAATCTGAGTTAGATTTGTCAATAGGCGCACAGTGTTTTTTCAGGTTGCTCACTGAAGACTGAGAACATTTTTTCCTAGTAAGCGATGCTTATGTTCTATGTGGCAAAGCTTTTCCAGCATCTCTTTACACTCTGTGCCTTACCGAGAGCCATGTGTTAGTCCATCATTTCTGTCAACATCAACCTAATGCGTATCTGAAATATCTGTGCTTTTACAACCCTATGCAATATTAATAAGATACTTTGGTTCCTTTAACTGTAGACACTTTAGCATTAAAGCAACTGAACTATGCAGTAGTTTTTTTTTTTTTTTAACAGCAGTTTAAAAGGTAATTAGAGTGTCAATGAGATACAAGTAATTTCTATCTGTATTTTAGAAATCTACCTGAAAAATCCTCCAGTTTCAAACCCACTTTTCTTGTTTTGCATCAGTTTTACTTGGCCAGCCTAAACTTTCCATGAGAAAAGTTTTTTGAACAGAATGGGACCTTCAAAGTGAATCATCATAAAATAGTTGCTGCATTTTTACTGCTGTTGCTGAAAATACTCCTGATATTGTTTCAAATAGCATTTATTTATTTATTTGTTTAATTGCTTACAATGTTGTGTGCTTCGAGATGAGCTGGCCTCTAAGCAGTGGTGCTGTGCTTAGCCCTACCAATGCTTTATTATCTGCTTTCCAGGTAAGAAGCTGAGCTACAGCTTTTTTGAGTAACTTATTAAGATAAGAGCAGCTAAGGCTAGAATTGCTTATGAGGGAGATAGAAGGTAAGAAAAGATGGGAAGGTTTGTTTGGGTTTTCTTCTCTTACCCTCCTTGAAAGGAAGTCCTAAGACAGCTGATAAGAGAGAGAAGAGTAGTGAGGACTTGAAAAAGGGGCATATGATTAAAGAGAACTAGGGAAGAAAGAACTTCCCCTTTTCCAGGAAGAGAAGGGGCTCTTTCTGGCAGCTACTGTTCTTTCTAACAAAGACTGAGAGATTCCATCTTTCACTTAAAATGCTGTTTTCTGTGGTGCTTTGACTAGGGCTATATAAAGAGCAGCACTATTTGACCACGTCTGCGGTGGAATATTCTGGATATGACAGGGAAAATGCTACCAGTTCGCTCAAAGAAACTTCAGTTTGGAAAAAGGTTGTTGGGAATGTTTTCTTTCAAATAACATATGAAGGAGGTAAACACAAACACACTTGATGGTAGTAGGAGGGCTGCTTATGAAGGTTGGTAGACAGCTGGCATAACTATTATGAGACAGTGTAGGCGAATAAACTTCTGGATTGATCAAGAAGCAGCTAAATGCTTTATTAGATGGATATAATATTTATATTGAAATTGATTGTTTGGTAAAAGGAAAATAAAGATGCCATCTTCAGGTTTGGAGGGGTTGGGGAGGGTGCTTTTTGGCTCTTTACTGAAGCAGATTTGAATCAAGCTATCATATGCCTCTTGGCTTTATTTTTCTGCTTATAAAACCTCTTAGAAAATCTTGCCCTGGACTCCAGCTGGCAAGCTACATCTAAAATGACATGATTTATTAGCAGAACAAGTAGACCTCACTGGATTGTGGTAGAATAGCAAACATTTCACCTTCCTAAACATTATCATTTGCTTCAGGCTTAAGCAGCATTGGTCCATGTGTGACACAATGTAACACTCGGTACTTTTGAGTGTGTTTGGTTTTTTTAAAGCTTTGCTTATTTTATCTACCTTGATCCTGATCCAATGCCTGTGAAAGTAAATGGCAAGCCTCCCTCGTATCACAGTACACCTTGTATAGAGTTGTTATTGCTTCTATGGCTTTTTTTCCCCCCCACCTTCTTTCAAAGGACTCATTTAAAATAATGACTTTTCCCTACTGGGTCATCAGGAGAGAGTTATTCAGGAATAAGTATCTCAAATAACGTATTATTTTGACTAAATGCTTTGTGCTTTCTTTTGATTAGATTAAAATCTTTACCACGCTTAAAGTGTCTCATAATGATTGGTCAGCACTTGGAGAAAATATGGCAGAAGTGTAAGTATCCACTCACTGGTACATGAATTAAAAGTCAGCAATTTTAGTGGGGAATAAATTGGTTACTTAGAGGAGTAATGGGTTCACACTGAAAGATGTTCAAGAATGGTTGACTGATTGTTTGACAATCAAAAAAATGGTTTAACACCTAAAGAAGTCAGCTTTTCAGCACCTTCCCATCCCTCAGATAATTAAACCTGCCTTGAGGATATGTAACACTTTATGTTTCACAGTATTTTCTTATAGTTTGGATGCAGACATGTTATCAACGGTCCTCACACAAGGCTCTCTCATGGTTGTATTTTCCTCACTCTGTACCTTTTTCTTACTGCTATTCTCAGGAAAATCTTGAAACCACAGTTTGGATGATTTTAATTTTGTCCATCATTCAGAAGGGTGACTACTTGACCCAGCCCATGCTGGGAGCTGTGTTCACATGGTTGAGTGCAGACAGTCTCATACTGGCTTTGGCCAGGTCCAAGATAATCAGGTGCAAACCAGTCCTCCAGTTGTAATTGTGAATGTTGCTATTCACACACCATGCCTGTGCTATTATCTTCTGCCTCCTGGGTGTACTTAGCATAGCACCAGGATGGTACTTACAATGTGCCTGCCTGAATTTTGGACCATAGCTGTCAGCTCAGAGCCACAGTAGATCTACACTGCTATTACATACACAGTCAGGGGCATAGCATACGACACACAGCTTCCATATTAAGGATTAAACTTTTGGCTAGTATGTCTTCTAAACATTGGAGTTCTTTGAGTCTTAGAACCTTGAAGGATTCAGCAAGTAGGGTTCAAATAGGAAGACATTTCATCATACCACTGGAGAAAGGAGACCTTTAATTTTGGAGAAAGAAGACCTTAATGCCTGTATCCAGGATATATTTGTGACTATCTCTAACTGAAGTGTCTCTTTTTTTGTACCTAAGATTAATGTGAACCTTTCCTGTAATGATTCTTTTCGTGTTTTTACTTGCCTTAGCACAGACATTTTTTCAGTAGATTGGCTGGCTGAGTAGCAATGGGCTTTGAAATGCCGTGGTCTCCAGCCAAACTGGAGAAACAGATGAGGTTGATATTTTTGCCATACATCAAGTTGCAGATAACACAGACTTGTTAGAAACTAAGTTTCTGTCACTATAGCCGATACAAACAGCTTGGCCTAGTTATAGAGAATTAGTAATGATGCCCAGACGTCCACACTTCCAGCTATATTGTTCAGTGGCTGATTCCACTTTGCTTTACTTCTGAATGTGTCTAGCAGTCAACGTGAATACAAACATACGTCTCAATAACTGTGAATAAATACAGTCAAGTAGAAAGACTAGAAAGATGCACTATTACCATTGGAGAGCATCAAAGCACGAGAGTTTGAGAGCTGTGTTACCTATAGTAAGCATTCACTAAAAGCCTTGGTTTAGAAGAACCTGAGCTAATACAAACTCCAATAGGTAGATAGCAGTAGTTCTTTCATAACTTTAAATAGTGGGTGAAGACAGCAATACTTTCATTAGGGATGCTATAGACCACCTGCATGCAGATGTTATATTGTAGACATGAGGCAGTGCCATGGGGAGTATTCATGGATCTCTTCTTTTGCTGGGAAAATAAGCATTAGCAATCTTTAATGCCTCTGATTCATGGAACTACTTTGAATCTTAACACATGTGCTATAAACAGACCTTGGAGAGGAGGGTTTGCCTCATACCAATGATTTCTTGGTCTTATCTTCCATTAAAATGATTCTATGACTTGAAACCTCTGGGTCCATAATGGGAGAATTTGACTGCTCTGTTCTGTGTGAGTGTGTGTGCGTGTACATGCGTGTGTGTGCACACGTGTTGTGTTCCATGTCTTTCATACTTTTCTCCCTCAAAAAAAAATTTCAAGGTTCCTATTGCTCATGGTAGGACTCTACTGCCAGTGCAAATGATGCGGAGCTAAGAAACAGTCACTGAGCTCCAGTATTAGATGCCTCATTCCTGACTGGTTGTTACCAAAACATGGTTAAAATACTATTGCATCTAGGAGTCTGAATGCTATTATAGACATACTTTTCCCCCCCCATCCTACAGAAACTTGGCGAAAAGATGGAACATAATACACAATATTGAGTAGACTCAGTGATGCCGAAAAAAAATTGAGGTGAGTATAAGAAGACATCAGTTTGGTATTTCTGAGTTTTCCTAGTTTCTGAGTTTACCCATGATCTTCATCAGAAACATGGATCATGATAATCTGTATGGGTTTTTAATTTGAGGAAGTAAGATAATTTGAACAATTGCCCAGATAAGAAACTATTTCACTACACTGATCATGACATCAAGGCAAATGGTTGAAGAAGTTTAGGCTTGACACCAAAGATCAAACTGAAAGGTGGCAGATAGATTCAGAGGTGAACTAGTTACATATTACTCAGTCATATGACGTAGTGAAAGAAACAACCAAAGCTGCTCTGTAAGGTCTTGTACTCGTTTCAGCACTGCTGATGAGATTTAAAATCAGATTTTTTTTTTTTCAAAAAGATATCACAGAATAAGATTCCCAGAATTATCTGACATGTGCTGGCCACAGATTTGCAGTGGGCCTCATTTGTCAGGAGATACTGGTATCTGTCACAGATCACCCCTACTCTAAGATCAAAATGGAATGGGTATTTGAAGTGCCATACTACAATATCCTTAGTTTATGTACACAGTTTACCATATCTCTTGTGTTCTTCTGGGCTCTGTCAATGAGTGTTGTGCCACTATTGCCTGGCCTTCTCACATAGTTTTCTCACAAGCTGAAGAACTTAACTCCTCTGTAGAGATAACAGCGCGGAATTTGTGCAAGCCAGGTGTTTTATAATATCCTACCTTCTTTGTCTGCAATACTGTCTTGGTTCTTTAAGTTGAGTTGTCCATTAGCTGTCATGTCAAAACTTGCATCATATCCTCCTCTTAAAATATCAGACATTTCCAAGGCAAAAAGGTGACACTTCAAGTTCTTGCTAAGTGTTATTGTCATTCTGATGGGACTAAGTGAGGTAAGCCATTTTGGACCTAAACATGGTTTCTTGCCTTCTCATTTCTTGCTGCTCTGACCTAAAGCAATGTACTTAAAAGCGTTTGAGTTTTATCCCAGTGATGCCCCTGCAAAGCCTGAAAAAATAAAACCCAGTGTGTTTAACAATAAATATGCACAATATAGTGCAATGATTACTCAGGAGGAGTTCAGCATGGGTTCTTTGCATCATGGAAAGACCTCCGTCTTCCTCCACATTTTACCCGTGAAAAAACCTGAGATACCTGGGGTTATGGCAGCAGAGCAGTAGCAGTAATTTGTGCAGGTGCAAACTAGAAGTTAATCTGGATTCCATCAGGGCTGGCAGTAATTCATAACTGGCTATGAGACACTTAGAAAACTATACTGAAGCTGATAGAATCATTTTTCACTTGACTCTTCACAGTGCTTCTAATTTGAATTCTTCTTTGGGCTCTGCTTCAAACTGAACTGTAGGTCCCACACCAGGTTTTCGCAGGGGACTTCCAGCAGTTTAGGACCCTTAGAGTGTGATCAGATAAGCCCTTGCTCTCCTCTTAGTGCTAGGATTTGCATAAGGCTACCCTCAGGAGCTGTTTATGCAAACACAGCTTCCTCTGCACTTCAATGGCCTGGGCATAGCTAGTTGTAAAGTTTCAGCAGAGTTTCAGTAAATTCTTAAACAGCACAAGTACACACTCTAATGTATAATCCAAATGTGGTCTTTCTATCAGCATGCCTGTGTTTTAGAGCTGTACGTTGTTTAACTGGTTTAAACTGGGGTTTTTTTATTTCTTGGGGGGGGGGGGGGTTCTGTGTTTTTTTTTAATTCATTAGTGACAGAGTCCCTAATGTGCTTGCAGCTGTACTCGCCTAAAAATTTTATACCCTTATATCTTTATCCTTGTCTCCTGTTAGGGGTGCTGTAGTGATAAACATAGTTAGAGCCATATCATGTGTAGACAAGACTTGTGTTCCTTTGACTTCTAATGAGAAGTGGGTTTTTAAATTTCTCCTTAAAATCATGTTACATTGCACCCACCTGTATCATTCTACACAACCCACTACACCAACCAAGGTCACTTGATAGTTAATCTCTGTTTTGCCCATGTCCAGGACCCTGTGCACAGTGTTCCCTATGCATGGAAAACCATGGAGCCATCTTCTGCTCAGATAACGGTCTTCTTATTGAGATGTTAAAAAGGAATTATTGGGTGGCTTATTTTGCTTTTCAATGAACCAGGAAGCTTAACATCCTGCTTTGCATTTTGCAGGGTACTTTGTATTGCATGTGCCAGATGGGCCCAGGTGCCTGCAGGGAGCTTTGATGAAGCTAACAAACTTGGTGATGAGGTAATAGCCAAAGGATTAGTACCCCTGTTGGGACCGAAATTGTACTGATGGCTAACTTAAATAGGAAATAATGTGTTTAACTCCTCCCTTCTATGTTTATTTACCCTTATGGGTTTTTTTCCAGAACTTTCTCTTTGTTTTCATTATTCAAACACTTAAGCATTTGCGTTGTATTTTTCAGAAAGCACTCTGAGTCATGTTTTTTGAATGCTGCTGTGTAAATCATGTATTTCAATTGATTAACAGTTTAAAGCTTTCTTTCCTTAGAACAGTTGCTAAAAGTAGTAACGTCACAAAAAGACTCTGTCTGTAAGCTATGATAATGGCTTTAAAATAAAACATTAAGTTGTTCACTCAGAATCAAACTTTATGCAAGCTATTCTGGTTTTGTTCGGGGTAGGTTCTCAAACAGATTAGATTGCGTTAGTCCATAATTAATGAACGTATGGTGCTTTGAGACCTATAGATGAAAAGTAACTGTAATGATTTGTCACTATTAGATTTATTCAAAATTAGAAAATCCAGCATGTTACTATTAGGCTGGATGATTTCATTAACTATAATCTTGATGTGGAACATTACAAACAAGAGCTCCAATCTGAGAGCTTTCAGAGTTCCTACTATAGAGATGATTAAGGAAACTGTGTCTGTTTTGTAATGATATTTTAAATGCATTTTTACTTGGTTATTTTGCAGGAATCAAAATGACACTTCGATCTTCCAAAATTATGCGAAAACCTTCTACAATCTGCTGTTTCTCTTGTTCTTTCCTCTGTCTTGTTCCCGTAACTGAATATATTGACAGTGAAGTTAATGGCAAAGGAACTCTAAAACTCTAACCTTTCAGAAACTGGAGAAATTTTGAAAGAGTCTAAAAAACATGAGATAACCGCTAAAAGTTTTAAAAAGGAAAAAAAAATCACTTTGCAGTTGGTAGCAAAAAGAAAGAATGATTTGTATTTTACAGTGCAATCCCAATTTTTCCTCTGCAGCCATTCGTGGCCATGTTTTGGTTTGGGATTCTTTGCTTTTCAAGAAGACCTAACATTTTCCAGCACGTATAATCCTGCCCTGGTAGGAGGAAATTCCTGTTTCTCTAGAACATAATTCAGTTCTTTCAAACACTTACCAAGTCATCTTTGAATTCAAACATTTGGGGTACAACCAGGACTCTCTATTCCTAGTTACGAAAGTAAAGATATTGAGGAATCAACTGTACATATCTCCAGCCGACTGTTCTCCCCCTGCCCGCCCCCATCCCTTCTGAGGCCAGAAAGGAATTAAAACAGACAGTTGCTACCTTCTGAATGCATCTGCAGGCTAAATCTTGTCAGCCCAAGTCTTCTGTTGATTCACAATAATGGTCCTGGAATGAAAAATAGAAGGACAGTATGGTGGGCAAACAGACTTTAATGGTCATCTCGCCTGAAAGGTTATGCAATAATTTCCTGGTGGCAGTGTGGGTCTGGGTATATGTGCTTGTGTGTGGAGGGGGTTAGTGGGTACGGTGCTCTCTGTACATTTTTCCATGCTTTGTTTTTCCTAAGCTCTAAATGGACTAATTGTTAGGAAGGGTTGAGTCAAGTCTTGATGCCTAGAGGAATGCACAACTAAATTATTCTTTTTACAAGGTACAAAAATACATTCTTGCTGTTCATTAGGCCTGTTGGGCCCGAGCATGAGACATGTGCAAATGTGGGAATACACATCACAACATTCATCACGGTACACTGTATAACTACAGCAACCAGTAGCAGGAAGTCTTTCTTTGTGTACCTCAGCAGGCAAAGGCAGCATTGAAGACATCTATTTTGCCCCCAGGCTTTAGCAAGTTGCAATTAAACAGAATCTCAGTTGCTAGAATTTTCTGTGGAACCATTGATACTGATTTACACCGAAGACTTACCTAGTAAATTTGTGGTCTTAGCATGGAGCATTCTTTCATCTTTATTCTACATTTAACTCTTCACGGGGAGCTGGAGTGTGCTAAAGCTTTATAGCCCACACAGCTCAGCTGTGGGCTTGAGTTCCATTTGGTGTGAATTGTCATATATAGGACTGAGCTGAAGCTACTTTGCTAAATATCAGCTGGCCATGCGGCCTATATTATACGTAGTAATGCATTGTACTAGTACTGAACTTTCAAGGAAGAGCTCCAGAATCTAATCAAATACCCTGTGGTCTACCTGCAACTGTAGAACAAAATGAATGACTCGAAGAGGCAGTTCTTCGAAACACCAAAGAATGCTCTTTCTCAGCAAGTTCCTTAAATTCTATGTTTACTTCATACTATCGATTCATACATCTTGAGGTCAATATCTTCACTGTTTTTCTTTATTAATGATCGTGCCATCCCTTCTTTCCTTTTAGAATAATGGGTCTTCCTAGAGCTTTGTTTACACTCCTATGGCAACGTATCAGACACAAACAAACTAATGTAAGAACGCAGGGGGATGAGGATCTTCCTCCTGAGACTGAAAATATTGGGCTAGGAGAAGGGGATGAGTTCTAGTGGTGTTTATGTTTCACTCTTTTGGAAAAGTCACTTCAAAATTCTTAACAAAGTTACCTTCAATTCTTCCTTAGGTCTCATTCAAGCCAGATCTCTTTTTCTCTTCTGATAGCTTTTGAAAGTAGTGGGAGAAAATGCACTTGTATAGCCTTTTTCATTGTGTAGCATGTATTGTCGGGCTATATATCATGCTGAGCAGCTCCTTAAAAACTCAAGTGTCTGAAGCTCTGAATGATATAAACAGTTTAGAAACACAAGGCACACTGCTGTCCCATGCATATTTATGGAGCTTCTCACCCTGTGAACTCATCCCAAAGGACTTTGAAGAACAAATCAGCACTCCAGTATTGTGACAATAAACTTTGATATAGCTTATAAAACTGAAGGTACTTATTACCAATTCAAAGCCTCTATTGAACAAGTGTGTCTTTTTCTTTCTATCTAAAAGTAGAGCAGGAAGTGCTCCTTTCCTTCTTTTAAAGGTAAAGTGAGGATGAAAAAGGGAAGATGAAAACAGACCTGTTCTATTCCTAGGACTGGGTCCTTCCAAAGGAAAATTAGTGTGTATTTTCTGTTTTTTCAATTGCCTATCCTTCATCGTTCTTGTGAATTCAAATTGAATGTGGCCTAAATATCCTAAGACTTTTATTAAAAAAAAAATAATAAGGTACTACTTTTTTTATGGTCTTTGAGCTTTCAGAGAGAAGATAGGATGTGTAGGCAAGGTTTTCCCGACATGCTATGTAGAAATTCCTTTTCTTGTTAGAGTCAAGATTTTGCACATAAATTATGTATATCTGATAGTTGGAGCACAGAAGAATGCATCAAATTTTGACAGAAAATCATGAGTGTTGTTGCATGGATGTAGAAAGGAAGGATTCTCACAATTGTTCTTGGTGCAGAGCAAAAGAAAGGATGTTGATGAGAGGCTTTTCTTTTTCCCCCACATAAGTTAGATACCTTTAGACACACTGAAGATAGCTTGTGCAGCCAAAGATGCAGTGGGACACCTACTAGGAATTTTAAAACGTGTCAGGTAATTATCTGCATCTTTAAGCAGCTAAGTACTTTTTTAAAAAATTATGAGCTTCTCTATTGCTTAAGTACTTTTGATGGTTCTAGTCTATGACAGTCTTTCTTCAGTACTAAAAATGAAAAGATTGGAGTGCCATGGCAACAGTTTTCTTTGTATATTATAATGACCCAAACCCAAGCCTCCAGAGCATTACACCATGTTAGCTTATCTTTAGCCTGTGGTTAAAGTCTTTTTCCCTTGCTATTCAACAAGTTATGCTAGTCAGCTAGATAACTGTTCTCCCAGAGATTTGTGCCACAGAAATCACTTTTTATGTAAACTTAGGATACCACTATCTGCTGGCACACAGTTCTGAAGCGCATTCCAATAGAAGTATGCAGCCTTTTGTGCAATTTGGATTCAATAGAAACTGTAGGTATTTTCCTAAAATTAAGTCTTCATCTCTTTGAATTTCAGACTTGAAACATCAGCATGGCTGTCTTTCCATCTCTTTTTCCTCTGTAAAATTCACCAAATTATTGTACTGAGGAGGCAGAATTGGGTTTCTTCCCCCAAGTCATCTGTGACATCCTTACCAAAACTGTGACTTAGAAATTTCATGAGTGCAACTTGCTTGTGTTTTACTCTTCTACACTGACTATGCCGTGTAGACTGCAGATAGCATGGCAAATTCTTGGCAGATATAGGTGAGCACAATGCTCTGAATTTCAGGGAACCATAGGAAATTACACCAATGTAAATTATGACTCTGTAGTATGTAGTCTGTGTTAGGATGGTAGCTGTTCTGTAATGCTCCACTGCTCTAAAATGCCATTGGTAAGTGCCGTTCAAGCTGCTTCTACATTGATGTAAAGCTACAAGACAAAGAAAAATTTTTTGAAAAGAATTGCTAAATGTGTCTTTCCTGTTGCTTAGAATGATTATTAGTCTCTTCTTTTTTCTTACTGGAGTACAATTTCCTAGAATATGTTCACAAAAAAACAGAACCTGGATCAAAAATCCAGCTAGCCCTGTATGCAGTCTTTAACAGTGGATGGAAGTGGATTGATTCTTAGAGAGATATATAAGAATAGCAGAAGTAAATTGTGCTGCTTCTTTCAAAGATTCAGCTTCCAATACCTTGGGGCTCCACCACAGAAATGGTTTTTGAGCCAAGATGATGTCTCCATAATTGCTCCAAATGAATTTTATTTCCATGACCCTGTTCGATTAGCCCTTGAGCCTTGAGCCTGTGCCATCCTTTAGCTTCCACAACATATTGCAGCAAGCAGTTTCGGTTGATACAAGCCATCTCAAGAACTACCTTCTTTTATTGTCTTGAGCCTACCACCTGCTAGCTTTGATCAATGCTTCTGTCCATGGGATGGTTGGTGATTATTCATTCATTCTCTTCATGTCCATTTTGTTTAGTTAGAAAAGCTTTATGACAAACTCTTTCTCTCTACTGTTTCCCTACAGTGATCTACTGGGTTGAGAAGCCAGGCTTCAGAAAATTGCTGACAACTTCTCACTGTGTCATATTTCATTTTTATCAGGCAATATGTTCATCATAATGGTGTAGGGGTCAGTTTTAAGAAGCTAATGAGGGAAGGTGATCAGGTACCCCTAATTCATAACCACCTTCTTAAACTCTCACATCATCCACTCTGTGTTTGCCAACTAATGTAGCTCTGTCACATGTAAACTGAAGATCACTATATAAAACAAGTCTGTCTCATTCGATGCCCTAATTTCAGATACTTATTCATATGTGTCCTCAAGATTCTCTGGGTAGTTTTACTCTTTTGGTAACCAAGCTAGACCTCCTGATGTCTCAACGTCTGAACAAATGCGCTGAGTGACTGGCATCTGTTGAATTATCACTGGCAGAAGTAAAATGCACTGAATAAAATGAGAATCAAGGAGAAAAACATCAGTTGAGAATTTGGAAGGAATATTTTTTAGAGATTTGATGGTTTTTATTCAGGTTTGCCCATACAGGAAGAAAAAAAAATGTGGCTCAGGATTTACAGTTCTCAGTTACTGGATATTTAAGGCCAGAAAAGCCTTTGGTAACATGGCCAGTCTTCCTGAATCAAGCTCTGCCAACTATGATATGACTTTAATCCAAATTCTAACTGCTGTGTCTTACGACCTGGCATAGGTTGAATAATTCAGTAACTGTAGATATTGAAAGTTTGCTTTTTCCAGTGAAGTTTTCTTTCTGTCATTCTTCTTGTAACTTTTCTCAACAAAATTTCACCAGCATTCATGTTCCATTTTTGCCTGGATAATTTTCTTCCTCCTCCCATCCCATTTTCATGTCATTTTCTGATATTCATAAGCTAAAATTGCATTTTGTTTGGGTGTAATAAGCAAACACATAGCTGTTGTTGCTGTGAGGTTAAGCAGGTCAAGTTCAAAACAAATTTCAGAAAACAGAATTATTCAGGTTGGATGGGACCTCAAGAGGTAATCTAGTCCAACCTTCTGTCAAAGCAGGGTCAGTGCACGCCCTCCTTGTTTCATGAGAGAATTTGTATTGGCGAAGCACAGGTGGATGAGTCTTTAGCCACAGTACTTTGTGATCATGTGTTAGCCGGTTTATACAGGATGAAATTAAGTCGTAAATTTTGCTGGCACGGTATAAGTTGGTCACTGCTGGCAATTTGGCTATGATCATAAATTCATGCTAGCAACTCTCTCTGCTGCCAGCACACTGATCCTGTGGGAGCCGCAATTAGCATTTTTGCAAGGCCGATTTGCTATTTGCTTTCTTTCTTCCACCTGCCCTCTCCTTTCCCTGTTTGTCTTTATAAAAAAGAATAAGATGCGAAACATTTCCTGGCAACCTCTGCGCCCTGCTGTTCCTAATTGTGAAGTGAGGTGGAACCTTATAACGCAACCATATCACCTTCAGCCACAGAAAGACATCTTCTAAGTAAGCCGCACATGTCTCCTGATTCAGTGGGGTTACTTCCATCTACCCAGCATTATGACAGAAAAGTCATAAGGAAGAAGAAAAACAGAATTTAATACACACATATGCTACCCATCTCAGCCCAAAGGTCTTGTTCACTTGATCCTAAGGACAGGCTGATGCAGGGTTAAATGGAGACAAATGTCATGGCTACTTAAAAGTTGCTTTGTTTATAACTTGATTAGTTTAGGGCATATGTACACTGTGAATCCACAGCAGTAAGTGCTAAAAATATGACTGGAATTGTATTCTAAGAAACTATCAGCATGACTGGTATTGCAATGTGTCCTAAGATACAGGTATCTCCAAGGACTGCAAATGTGCTGCAAGGAACAGAGCTGATGCACTGCTAATATGCTGTGTGTCAAGAGGAAGATCTCACTAGAATTGCTTTAAAAACTTTTCTGGGTTTTGGGGAGGGAAAAGGAACTTCGGGACTGTGAGGCAGCTTCTTTGCAAACCCCTTTACATTTTTTGCTACAGCTTCTTTGCAAAGTCACTTCCTCTCTCCAAACTCCTTTCAACGTGGTATGCTTTTACACTCTTCAGCTGGCTGGATCTTCACTGTGTGGTCATCAGCATCTTTCTTCCTGAGAGAAAGAGTAAGATGAAAGGCAAGGGAAGCTCTTGCTCCGGTATCTAAATAAAGAGTTTTTAAAACATGGCGAAATATGCCTAGTGCCAGAACAGCATCTATTCCTTCCCTCCATTGGTGTTTTTTTTTTCTTTTTGAGTTAAAAAGACCCTGAGCAACCTAATGTAACTTTGAAGTTTGCTTAGATTAAGAAGGGGGTTTGGACCTCCAAAGGTCCCTTCTGACCTAAATTATTCTATTATTCTAAAAAAGGAAGGAAGGAAGGGAAGGAGGAAGGGAGGGAGGGAAGGAGGAAAAGAGGGAAGGAGGGAGGAAGTCTTTATCCTGTCCAGTAGTGGAAAGTAGATATTTTCTCTTCTTTTTGCTTTATGTCACTTCAAAAAATTGATGCTTAGCTCACCATCTTAGATGCCTAGTGTTTGTTCAAGGATTGCAGGGCACAAATTACTCTAGAGATTAATTTAGAACTCAGTATAAGTCCAGAGTTCAGGGCCTCTTGAAGGCTGGCATTGTTGCACTATATCTAAGGACAGTTAACATCAAGGATGAGATTCTAGAGAAAGCATGTGGTGGTTTGAAATGTATGATAGCAGTTGATTCTAGCTCCTTATGAGATTCCCATACTGTGAAAAGGGTCAGGTCAGCAAACGGGCATCTTGGATTGTAAGTCTGGCATGTCCTCTTCTTTCTGACCCATTTTGTGAGCCAATGCGAGTGTCAGAGGAAGAAGTAAACTTGTAATAACATCTTCTTTGAGTTTGTGGGAGCAGACTCATGAGCAGACTTTTGAGCACATTTCTCTAGAATGTACTATTAGTTGTTCTGACAGATGGAGAGTAGTTGGGGGGATGTTCCAGTGGATATAATTAGATATTATGGGACATGATGAAGAAAAAGCAAATATGGAGAGAATATTCAAAAAAGTTTTTTATTTATTTGGTACATTATAGCACCCTAGAGATCTTAAAACCTATCGATATTCATACTTAAAGAAATGACAAAGCAGGGAGGCAGGAACTGAAGCAGAAAGACAGCTAATCATTGAGAGAATATTATGCAAGTTACTCAGAAAGGCGGGTGCAAAGTACATGTAATAAAATAAAACTCTCTTGGCTGACTCACTCTTTTATTGGCTACGAGGAAGAAGTGGGACTTTACAGGTGTTCAAAATCATGCTGAGAAGTGTTGGAATCCAATCCTCCAAACACCCCCAGAGTATCAACTGGCTAACACTTCCCGGACTACCTCAGCCTGCCTCTACATTGGCATCTTATCTGAAATGAGTAATGCTGATTTGGAATCAACAACAAAAACAAAGGAACAGTATTAAAAATTAAGATTGTTCTTGACCAGATTGCAATTTGAAGCATCTGAAAAAGGAAGTGTTCATCAAGCTTTCCAGTGGCTGCCCTTGCTACTAAATAGACTATATAGTATTCACTGTCTGGTGCAGAAGAGCTGTCTTCTGCCTTCCTTCCAAATAGGAAAAGTGGTTAATACATACCCTAGCATTAATATCTTAACATTTTTTCTAGGAAGGGTGTTTCATGTTAATTTTGTTTCCTGTAGAAAATAAAGAGGGAAAAGTTTCTGGCACCAAAATGTGCCATAACCAGAATTTTTCTTTTGCTAAGGTGTTGGTTTCAAAACCTCCACACCACACACATTCTTTTGTATCTAATACCTACAGGAAGGAATCATGCATCTTGAAAGACATAACTGGAAAAAGCTTATTGGCTCATTGAGAGTAAAATATTTCCAGCCATGGGCTGCACTGTATAAGCAGCACAGTGTTTCTGGTACTTACCTTTTTGCTCTGAGCTCTGTTTTATTTGCAAGTTCATAAGGAAGAAATAATTCCAGAGTAGTTCCAAAAGTAAGTAGATCTGGGGCAAGTAGCAGAAGAAAGAAAACAGATGGGTGGAGAGAAGCAGAACTTAAATGCCAGTTTACTCCCATAAATTACTTGCCTACAATTCTTCATTGCTAGGACCTTGTGTTCTCATTTTAGAGGGCAAACATGAGGATGCCACTATGCAAGAACAGTAGTACTTTGTACCAATGTGGATAATTTTATGCGATGAAGACAAATATAACCTGAGCCTTTGCATGTGCAGGGTGGAGGGAAGGATTCCTACCCTACTGCAGAAAATCTGACTCATGGAGTCACTGCTTTATGTTTCCGGTTCCTTACTTTCTTTTCCTGTAACATACACTTTTTCTTCTGAAAGTTCATCTGAACTTCTGCTTGTGATCCCCATGCTAACTGGTGATGACACAACCACGTAAAATATTGCCAAAGATCTTTAATATGTGGTACATCATCTATCATCTGGAGTTTATATGTTCTAAAGTCATTGCCTTTCTTTATTTAAACATAATATGAAATCATAGCTTTTGGAGAGCTATGAAATACTACCCACACCTTTTTCAATATCAAGAATGTAGTATGAGTCACTGGTTCATTTAATACAGCCAGTGACAGCTGTCTTCATGCAGCCTTAAAAAAGGCAGAGTAATGTTACACAGTCCTTGAACAAAGTGTTGCAGTGTGTCCTACAGAAAGTCTCTATAGAGTGACAGGGCAGCCGTCTTGGAGGGCTTTGTTCGGGAAGCCAAAGAGAAGCAACAGATAAAAGAGAGGGGTGTTCAGCCTGGTTACTATAGCAAGTTGATTTTGTTGAATAACCAGAGAACAGAGCATGAAAAAGAGATACAGATAAAAGGTTGTTGCCTGATGCTCTGCTTAAACCTGCTTTGCTCTGAAATTATTATTGTTGCACCAACCTTGTTTTGGAACCACCCGTCTTTCCTTTTAGTCATTGCTACCAGATATGAATGGTGCTGTGGACACAATTATATTCCACAGAGGTGTGGAAGGAAGATAAAGGGAAGAGGGCCTACTTTCTGCTCTTTTGTCTTTAGGGGAATCAGTCTTGCCCACAGGCAGCTAGTACTTGGGCACAGCAGCTGTTCAGGATCGCAGTCTCATCCTCTAGCAAATAGGATGCCAAAAGTATTAGCTTCAGCCTCGCAGGAACTCTGTTGTGTGTCTGAAGTCTTCAGGGAAGGCCTAATACTGATGGTGACTGAGGAGGAAGCGATCAAGTATATGTGTATAAATGGGACCTGGAGGTACCTGGAGGTATGTGTCAGAGGTGTAGCAAGGGGCAAGTGTGAGAGTGCAGGTGTACATGGGACATCAGCAGACAAGAAGGTGATACTTTTACTGCTTCAAATTGAGGAAATGAGAAGATACAAAGGGCTGATGTAACATTGTTGGGACGTGAAGGAGGAAAGAAAAGTCAAAGGCTTTTCAGTCACTGACTATCTCCTATTCTTTCAGTCCCAGCTAAGATGTCCTCACTTGCTTGGTGGGTTGACTGTGGAGTTCATACAGCCTTAGCTGGCCAGAAGCTGTAGAACACTGAAGGAATTACATGTTGAATTAGACCTGTCACTGGGACGGTCATGGACACAGAAAGTCTTACCTCACTGCTAAGTAAAACTTTGAGTTCCTGAGTAACATCTCAAACAGTGCATTACTGGATCAAGATAGGTCAGAGATCTTTTGCTAATGGCTAAAATCCCTTGCAATGTGTATGCATTGTTTATAATCAAGACATTTTAAACTCTACATTGGCATATTTGGCTGCTTTGAGCACAGTACTCCTGAAAACAGATTGTTTGATACAAAGATTCACCTCACCAAATTTATGAGTATCAAGTGTAGGAAAATCTTTTTGCTCAGAATTTGTAATAATTCAGCATACAATGTTATTTTGTCCTAGATGTGCATTTCAAAAGGGGAAATTGTTCTTAAACTGTTAGGATGGAGAGCCCATATGTATAGATATCTGTCTGAGAAAGCATCTCTTCTCGCAGGGGGTTTTTTGGCTGGGGTTTTGCAATTTGGTTGTTTTCGAGTAGACGAAAGAGGATGTGTTAGATTTTCTTTTGTTCAGTTAAACATCAGTAGCAATGGCACTATAATATTTTTTTGTCCTTTCAGAGGACTCTACACAATATTTTGAATGTTTTCAATATTTCTTTCAGCTTGTGAGATTCTTTGAACTTGTGGGAAGTGAATACAAAATGCTACTAAACCCCTCTGTATGAAGTAGAGTGGGATGGAGGTAAACCTGGACAATACGGTAGATCTACTTTTTGGGCGGTTTTTTCTTTTCTTTTTTTAAACAAACTTCAGTGAAATGTCCTCAAGGACCAGAGGGTAAAGACTCAAAAACAATTTCAGGATTGGTTTTCAAAGGCTTGCCAATTTCTATTACTGAGAATTCAGATAGCATATAGCTCTAATCTACCTGAATTGTATTACAGCTTTTTGTGGACTCCTCCTTGGTGAACCAATTGGCTGAAGATTGTATGATTTTATTTCCTTCCTAAGGGAGGCTGAATGCAGGCTACTCCTATTCTCAGCAAGTGTTCACTTGTGAGTTTTAAGGCTACTTGGCCAATCCACATTAAAAAAATATTTCAGATGAACTTTCCTGATTATCCCAACATAGATGAACCCTAGTAACTAAGATTTTTTCCCTGATCAAAGACCAGGCTGCTTGTTTGCATCCTTTTTGCTGGCAGAATCCATAGCTGCTAGTTATGCACCTCAGACTTGCTAGCTGAGCTCTTCATGTACTTGCTTCCCAGGCTCTTTCCCATGCAAGTCTGTCAGGTTATCAAAGACTACTAATTACATTTTTTAGCCTAACTAGGCTGACTTTGACCAAATAGGGTGTATGCACAAAGGCCTACAGTACATTTGTTGCAATATAAGCATGATCACACTAGGGTTGTAGTACTGAAACTACCGATGGAATATGGTACACGGCATACACAGCGTTATATGTATGGACTGTCAGACATCATAAAAGCTGCACACAGACCAGGCCAGATTCACTGCTTTTGCTTCTTTACAGCAGTTTCTGGGAACCTTTTATATAAATCTCTCCTACTCTTTTCCCAGCCCCAAATAGTTCTGAATTTTTTCCACTCCACAAATATTCCTTTCCACCTCCACTATCCACCCATCTCCAGCTCCCAGTGCTGTGGATGGAACTGAAAATATCTTTGCTATTTTTATTTGGTAACTTGAGTTTGCAGTATATAGCACCTTATTTGACAAAACATCTCGTTTGTGCACCAGCATCCAGAGTGATATCAGCAGAGATCTGACAATTGTGTGCGCTTACTAATATTTCTGTTAATTGTTAAAAATCTCTTTCCATTACTCTCTCCCAACCTCCATGATATTTCTTACGAAAAAAGCTTCTGAAGTCTGAAAATCAGAAATAATCCCTTAATAGTTTTACTGCTGGCTTCTTGTGCTAGTTTTAGATGAAGGACAAGGAAAAAAAATAGAAAGGAGGGCTCTATTGCAGGTCAGGGTTGCAATGTCTTTAACTTTAGACCTCATTCTCTTACTTTATTTTCCTCTCCCTAGTTAGATGCAGAAAGCTCTGAGTTCTGCTCATGTGTGGTTTGATGCTTTCTTTTTGTTCCACAGGCTGGAAATGTGGGAGGCCTTATATTATCTCCTCTTTGCAGCATTCCTCCTTTAATATCTTGGTACTGATGAATTACAAGCATCATCCATAGCAAAAGGCTGCATAGATGTTAGTGCTGCTCCTTCCCTGGCTTAAGAAGAGAGGAGTAGGAGAGGGAAGTTTTGGAAAGTTATTCTCAGTCTCCAACCTCCAGGCCAGCTCTGGCTCCCAAAGGAGTCAGGACTGCTTCTAGGCTGTATTAATTCATGCTGTAGATGCATAGTGCCAAATGATCGCTGTGCTGCAGTAGAGGTGTGGAATTTCTCTGCACCCTGAAGCCTGATACAGGCCCCAGCAGGAAAAGCAGGGCAGCTCTGGGTTAGCATTCCCGGTGATTTCCCCTCCAGCTGTTTCTACAATGCTGCAGACTTCTTCCAAAACAGTACCCTACCTTTGAATTTTAAAAATCTAACCAGCATACATGTTCCACTTTTTTACCTGCTTTTTACTACCTTTCTATCTATGATGGCTGTTGTGGCTTATGATAGTTCTCCAAGAGTTGAGTTTTGTCAGGAATACAAGGTGAAAACTGGAAAAGATTTTGGAGCTTTATTAAAGGATTAGAAAAGAACAACAGCAGTCCAAGTGGCCTCATTTTATTTAGGGGTTGTTTACAGAAGCTGAGCCTGGCTGCACTGGCTTTAATGGTAACACTCTTTGAGAAAAGCTTGTTACTTCAACTAATTATTACTATTATGACCTTTGTTTATTTGGGTTTTGCTAATAGTTATTATTTTCAGTTTCCAGACCATTCTGTGGCCAGTTGATCAATTAATGGAGAAAGAAATGATAGTAAAAACACAATGGGCCTATTTTTTTTACTATACGAATGAGAAGGCCACAGCATGCAGTCTCGTGCTAGACACTCCAACGATCCATTTCCTGATTCAGTGACAAAACTCAGCCCTAATAAAGGACTGCCATGCAATTAGAGTCATCTTCTGAAGATTAAACAGCTCTGCCCTCTGAGAAACACTGCTTTTATCTCATTAAGGATTCTTGCTGCTTTACAATTAATAAGATGTAAAAGCTTCATCTCTGTTGCAGATGCAAAATAGCTCGAGAGGAACGTACCCAGTGCAAGACAAACGCTCCCCTACATCCAGAGGCACATCAGTAGCATTGAGGTACCAGCACTCATGCTGAATACAAGGAATTGTGTGACTGTGGCTTTCACCAGAGTTTTAAACCTCTTTGGCAGGACTAAAATGATAGCACCTATAACTGAAAGAAGCTGTTTTGCCCTACGAGGAGTTTTAATTCAGAAATGTTTTTTGAGACACTTTTATCTAGACTACTCTCAGTATCTTTTTCACAACATTTTGACATCCTTTATGATGAAAAGCATTAGATAAACATACAATATGCTATTTAAAATCCTCTGCTTAAACTGGTAGCATAAAGTGGTGAACGTGGACTTTGATACCAGGTCAGAAGGTCTCTTGAACTCAGCAAACTGCTGACACTCATCCAAGGCTTCCTTTGTCATTGTAACCCAGAGCAGCTCTGCGCTCATTGTAATTTTGCCATGCGTTTACACTGTGTTTGGGTAGCAGTTGCAGTGGAGGACTGGAACATTTTGATCTCTGCTGCTGGCTCTAAGGATACTCTGGAGAGTCACTAAATCCTTTCTTCAACTTTCCTGCTTGTGAAAATAAATCAAACCAGTGGTGAAGAACTACCACTTTTGTTTCAGTAGTCCCTGCTGCAAAGCATGTGCCTCTTCATGCTAGATGCTGGAAGACATTGCATTTGCTGTAATATGTAAGGTGGAGTAATCCCTGGGAAGTAAAGAGGAAAATAAGGTCAAGGGTTGAAAGTTCAGGTAGTTTCCGTAGACTGCTCTGATCCAAGACCAATTAAAGGCAACGACCATCTTTTGAGTGTTTCCTATGAGATTTAGATTAGAATTTAACTGTCCACTGTGAGGCTTCTGAACGACTTGAATGAGAAAGGTAGCCTTAAAATTAACATTAGGACATCTCTGTTTCTCATGTTTTATCTTGTCACTCAAATGCTCTTAAAAACTTGGTTTTAAGGAGTAAATGCATAAGGCAACAGATAGTATAGTACAAAGATTTTTGTGCAGGATGAAAATTCAATTCTTTGAACCTACACATCGAACAACTGTCAGTCAAAGGTTTGAATATTTGTCCATCTTCCTTCACTGGGAGAAAGGAAAAAGCGCATGTAGATGGATTAAAGTTGCTCATTTTGAGATGATTTCAAGGAAGTGTAGTTTCTTCCTTATTCTATTTGATCAAGACAGCTGTTGCTTCATCTGTTTGTTGCTAAAATACAAAGTAGACCATAAAGGCAATTTCATACTTCAAGTTTTCAAAATGCAAATGAATACTTCCTAACAGAGTAATATTATCCTTAAGTATTCTGGTAGGTATGCAACCACTTCCTAGTGTTGAGTTGTGAAATGTTAGCAGGAAAGCATATGCGCATGTGTGTATATGTGTTGGGGGGAGTTATGATCTAACTTCCTTGAAGAACTTGCAGTTTTCTTCACAGGCTTTTGTTACAGTGAATGCAACAAGAAAAACAAAAACAAAAAATCCCCCACAAAATTGGTGATTTGCTGTCGTTCTTTATCCTGATCTATTTCCTTTCATAAATCCAAGATTTTTAGCACAACTGATAACTAGCACTGGGCAAAAAGCAGTTTTCCAGAAAGAGGCTGGAATATCCCCTGTGGATGATGTAGGTGGTTTGGATGACATTAATTAGGATAATGAATGACATGGCAAATACTTGACAAACAAAATGTTTATGTCTACTACTATTCATTCACTGTCTGCCAATTCAAATCACATCCTTTCTTCAAATTGTTTCATTTCCTGCTGGCACCCAATATATACAGACAATTAGCACTGTTCAATGCCTTTTGGGCCTTTTTGTTACATACTGAATTAATTGCTGGTATGTTTTGATGGCCGCCACACTGCTATGTTTAGATGGGGAAACATTGGTATTTTTAAGTTGGAACTGGGAAGTTTCAAGCAAACTTGTTCAATCTTTTTTACCATTTATGTAGCTTGAACATGCTGTAGCCTTTGTGCTATAAGCTGTAGCTACAAAGTTTGTTATCAAGCACCAATATAGAAGAAGAGCCACAGATGATTATCATATAACGAGCTGGTCCTTGTGTAGAGGTACTCCTAGGGAGTACAAGACCAACTTCCAGGAAATTCAGAGAGACATGCATTTCCTTGGGTATTTCTCTGGGCTGAGCTCTTCTGAAATCTCCTTCCCTTTATGCTTTTCCAGGTCTCACTTCTGTCTCTTATATCTCATCTCCTCTGGCCCTGCTGCATGCTGGTTTCCTTCCTTCACAACACTGCAGCTCCAGCAACCCTTGTGGGAGAAATCTTGTAGCTGGAGGGAAAGCATTCAGTCCCTCACTGCTGCTATATTCATCTGTGAAGAGGACTGTAATTAAATATCTGGCCCTTTAATTGCTCCTACGCTTCCCTTAATTTACAGGAGTAATACAGTTACTAAGCAAAGGATTTGTATAGTTTCGCTTCTAAATTGGCTCTCCATAGAAATGAAAAATTCTTTAAAGTTCCTATCAATGGCTTCATCATTTCTCTGCAGTCTTATAACAGCTTTAAGGAGACTTTCCAGCTCATAGAAATAGAGGTTTATCATTTTTATGGTTGCTTTGTACTTCTTACTTATTTTCCTAGCCACTTTAGCTAATTATTGGAAGTATTTATTTTAAAGAAAACATTCTTCTCTGTTTCACTTTGCCTTCTGCTTGGTCCTTTTAACAATGTTGTAACAAGGTTGTGGCATCTTTGTGGACAGCAACAACCATTTAGGAAGGATAATTTTTATGTCCTGACTGTGTATTTGATGATTTTTCCACTGTTCTCCTAGTAATATCCTCATTTTATATCCAGAGAAGCAGACGCTGGATTAGCTGAAGTTAACACTGTACCAAATCTTTGGGTTTAGAGAATTTGCCATTTGGGCCTGCTTTACACCAAAACTATTGAGTTTCAGCAGAGAACAAAGAACCCCTTTTCCAGATGTACATGATTAGCTGAAGAATGATCTACTTGTTATCAAGCTTCTTATTTTATTTTTTTGTAATTGTGCAGAGCAAGGTTTGCAAAAGACTGAAGCTTTTGTTTAGGTCTATAAATAATGGCCATATTTTCAAATTCATTCAGTATCTACCTCCTCTGAAAAGCTTGCCACTTTTTCTGGCAATTAAATGAATGCTAAACCCTTGAAGAAATTCATCTCCAATTATGTCTGCTAAAGTGTTTTAGAGTTAGATGGTCAATTTTGCAAAGTATGATAAACAGTTCATCAAATTGCATGTGTTTCACTTCAATATTGAAATTAAAACAGAAATTCTTTAACTGAGAGAAAGTGCCTGGCTGTCTTTCTGTTCACATATCAGCATCTCAAAGAAGTGTCCACACCGCCTATTAGTATAATCTCACATTGCTCTGTAACTGTTTCTATGACATGCATACATTTTCACTTTTTCCTTTTAAAAGTTTTTCGTTATACGTGATGCAGCTGAGTAGTTGTGAAACACATGGAATGTCTCGGATTTCAATTTTTTTTTTAAGTGCTGAGTAAAAAGTTGTCTGTGGTTGTTGGCGGTATGTTACTTGTGGTAAGAAATTTCATGTTTAAAGGGTATTACTTATGGCTAGGACCATACTTACGGCATGAAGTGAGTTCACCTTATACTCTATGCTATAGAGACATGAAAAAACTAACTTTTTTCCCAGAACTTAGGATATAACTGCAAGATAGATGAAAACAGACATGGGGTGCAAGGAGATACTTATATGATAATGAATGGATTTAGCATATCTGAGGCCTAATGCTTATGTTTAGGTGTGCGCATGTGGGAGGCAGGAGAGGAATGGCCACTAGTTTGGTCTTTTTATAATCACCAGAGCAAGAGTTTTAGGGAGGACTTCTATTGGTATTCTGACGAGGATCATGGTAAGACTGTGCTTCCCGGGGCAAGGGATAAGGTTTTTCGAATTGCAGACCTCGCTAATCGTGATTTCTTTGGCTTTGTTCCCACAGCAGGAATTTCATTTCTAACAGTCTGTTACTCCAGGTATGCTTAATTGGAAGCATAATACATTGGTATATCCTATACTAAAACTTTGTTTTCAGTTTAATTTGTTCACTTCTGAAAACAGACTGTGTCGCCTACACTCAAAATTTTCAGTTCAGCGTGCTTTAGAAAAGTGGCAAGAAATGTAGATTTCTGCAAGGTCATCTTGACGATAAGTCTCATATCTCGGTAGACTTAGCACTTCAGCAAATTTTCATTATCATGCAAAAAGTCATTTGTATTCCACATTTCCACAGAAGGCATAATGAGCTGCAGTATACAAATACACAGAGTCAGAGCTCACTCAATGTAATTTCTCCAGTGCATACAATGTGTTTACATGCAAGAATGAACTGCAGTTTTGAAGAGTGGCATTTACTGCAGGCAGTAAGAGTTTGAAAGACAATTAAAGTAGTTACATGAAGCACTGCACATGACCCTAGAGAGCAACAGTATATCAGGACCGAGTCTGGGGAATATATCAGTTACATTAGGACAATTACCTTAAAAAAATTGACTATTTAGAATGTTCTCACTGACTGGTAGGGTTCATTCTAGATTGATGGAATAAGCCTGAAATAATTTTGGTTTTTCTATTAGTGTGCACCATTATTTAAGTAACCTCTGCATTCTGACTTGTATTTCAGTGTGACAGTTTAAGTATGTGATTTATAATAGTTGTTTATATCTAACTATAGGCATGTTTAAATATTAAAACAGGTCTCCACAGGCTTTTTTTTTCCTTTAGTTCCTATATCGGGGTGGGGGGGTGTTTAATCATATGAGCCAGATTCTCTGGAATGACCCAGATCTCCTCTGTCAACAGATGTGAAGGCAATAGGAGAATTGTTGACAGCTCAGTGATTCTCTACTTGACTAGAGACTGACCCTGCCACAGAATAGGCCAACTTCAAATCTTCCCTAGAACTCTTTGCCCCAAATTTGCATTAAAGACCTTTGATTGGGGGGGGGGGGGGGGGAGGGAAGCTGGAAGAATCCATTTTTTTCAACCCCACCTCTGTTTTGTGCTCAACAAGTTCCAGTCCAAATGATCTGAAATCCTTGCATTAAATCTATCCCTAAGGACCAGTAAAATCAACCAACCAACCCTGGAAGTACGGGTATGCCTCCTCTCCTATTGCTTTGTTCAGTAACTGCTTTATGAATAGTTTAGATAACTATTTTCACAATTCTGGCTGCATTTCTTTTGTCAGCCTAAACTCTGAAGTACATTATGAATGACTAGCCACAACAGGTATGTTTAGGTCATGACTTGCTTGAGTCTTTAAGAGGAATTACATGTCTTAATTATTTATTTATAAGTCATTTATTTATAGATAGAGCAGAAATTGGTTATAAGCATTGCACACTATTCTTCTCTATATTGAGGCTATCAGAAGGGACAGTCCCATGCCTAAAGTCATAGTCTAGAGATCAGACACAAACTTCTGTTTCTAGAAACTGTCTTTGAGATTTTGGGCAAGTCATTTCATGTCTTCTCGCCATTTTCTCCCCTTTAGGGAAAAGAAGAAAGTAGTAGGGGGTTTAAATGCCTGCTTGTTTCATTCATCTGCAGTGCAATCTCGATTCATGGGTCTTTATGAAGGGCAAGATTTCTGATGATTTGGGTGCCCAGCTGGAGACTATTGAGGGGAGTTGGTTTAGGAAAAATCTGAATGATCAAGCTCATTCTGAAGTGTTGCAGATCAGGCATGCAAAATTGCTCATTTCTGAAATCTTTTCCAAGATACATTGAGGTAGTTATATGTAGGCTATTAACGAGTAATTGCAAAGTATCTTTATTTATATCCTTATGGTAGCTTTGTAGAGACTATACTATATCCATGCTCATGGCTGATTTATGTTACCTTTAATAGAAGGACACAGGTCCTCAGGATATAGAAATGGAAACCCATATATTTTGCTTAATACATATATTCTAGAAGTATTATGTTATATAATGAAATTATGTAGTATATGAGACCACATGCAGGGAAATGATTGCTCAAGAGCGTTGTTGGAGAACAGCGTTGCCTTAACGTGAGATATAGAAGAGATATGATACCATACACTAGAAACTCATTGTTCAGGGTTTTACTTACAGTCCCCTAGCAATTCTAGCTTTGGGATCCTGTGTCCTAAATGCCCTATCTTAATTAGATTGTACCATTGGTAATTAGTTCTCCTAATGCAATACAGTCAGTCCTCTCTAAAATTTTCTTTTCATGCCTAGGGACACATGATGTCATAACCTGATGAGTGCTTTAAGCTTATGAATGCAAAAGTTTATTTATCAAGCTCAGTCCTTTATACCAAGGTACTGAAGAGAGTTGGGGCTGGAACCATAATTTTCTGTCCTCTCCAGCTGGAAACTCAACTTCTTCCTCTATAAGGCGAACATCTTGCAATACTGTGAAAGGTAGGAATTTAACCCCTGTCACTGAGCCTGGCAAGTGCTTTCCATCTCCATCTTTCACTTCTGGTAGATTATCAGCATCTGTGCTCAGGAGTGGATGTGTCAGCCATGTGCACTGGTCATTAAATAGTGGCTGGAGTAGAGAAGGGCAATATTTTTTTCTCAAGACCCTTTTTACACCCAAAATTGTGGCTTTGACTAGACCAGCTTTTTTTCAAATTCATGTTTATTTTGGTTCATTGATTAGAAAAAAAGGGGGGGGGGCAGGTAGGGGGAGTTACTTTTTTTTTTATGCTTCTTTCACTGAAATGTTCCAAACTGATCCGATACTACCTTATGTGTCTAAGTATATTTCACTGTGAATAAAACATTGAAAAAAATTAGCTTTCTTTGATGAAACCTGGGGTTTGGGAATTATTAAAATTGCTTTATATCAGTATGAAAGCTGATATTCCCAAGCTGGTGATTTGCTGGCTAAGTCCAGTGTTCTAGGTTAGAGCATGGTCTCCCACACGATGGTATGGGAAGTAGAGGACAGGAACAGGCAGATGGCTGGAACATCTTGTGCCATCTTTGCTACAGAAGGAAGAGTATTGTCCCTCAAGAATTACACTTCTAGGGAATGCAACACGTGGAGAAAAATGAGGCTCTGAACTCATTTTCTCTATTCTATGCAGTGATAGGACATTTCAGTACAATGCTTTATCAAACCAATATATAGTCAATGCTTTCAGATGAAGTGAATAAATTGAAATATTCTGTGTTGAATGGACACGAACAACGTGTTCCATTTTCTCCATAAAAATTACTTTTTTATTGAAAAACTTTTGATTTTTTTCAAAACTACACTTTCCAACAAGAAGTTATTCCATTAGAAAATTCCCCACTGGTTCTAATTAAGAAATCTAAATATAAAACATAATGGACACATTAAAAGAAATTTTTGTTATTTGTGGAGGCTTTGCCAGATTCAGAAGGTGTGTTCTATCTCAAGTGCAGAGATAGATAGTGCTACAACTCATAATACCCCTAAAACGGGAATGAACTAAAATGAACTCATTACGACATTGTTTGTGGCTGATAGAGAAGAACAAACCACAAGTATGTCAGTCAAACTGTTTTGTTTCTTTCTTTCTTTTTTTTTTTCTTTTTTTGTTGTTGTTGTCTTAAGGAAAACAAGACTACAAAGAAGAAAAAACTAGTTGTTGTGTACTCTTCTTAGCTCTCACTTGTGGACATGTTCTAACATTGTGCCTCAGAAGCAAAAGGCAAAGTGACAGGTTTTCTGAAACTGAGAAAATGAGACCTCTGCATTTAAGAGAGCCCATGTAAAGGGAATATCAAAGCGATTTCTCATTTCATTTGCATAGCATATTTCTCCAACTGTAGCTCAGCTATATTGAGGCAGGGTTTTGTGGTGAACATGTTACAGAAAAGGGGGGATTAGTGGTTAGCAGACGTCGTGGGTGCATGGCTAGCGAGGGGCTGGTGCCCTCAGTGGTGTGCTCTGCAGTCCAGGCCAATCCAGCCAGCTGTGACCCATGTGCCCAGCTTTCCTTTGCATGGAAACTACACCAAGGGAAGAGACGACAGAGAATGGCATGGTGTTCCTCAAATATAGAGTTAAAATTCAGCCAGGTTGGGCTCTCAGCCCTGGAAAGTGGCTACCACAGTTCATCTGTAAGTTTCTAGCCCTAGCTTGTCTCCTTCCTAAAACAGGGCCAAATGTGTTCCTTCACACCCTCACGATGTTATATGCAGATGTGTACTTAATATTTTAAGGCAGTCATCCTCATCTTTTTTGTATGCAATGTTGTTACAGAGGGCAGAAAACTCTGTCCACATGGATATTTTAAGTGGGCATTTTTATCATGGGTGATTTTCATTCAACTATTTTTCATTCATTGACTTTCTTGTTAAGCAATATTTTCTCTGATATGTTTCAAAGACAATGAAGACTGGGATGGTATGATTAGTCTGAGATGCCAACAAGATGATTAGCCTAATCTATTGCCTTCAAGTAGCTAATATATTATTGAGCATGATCTGATTCCATTTAAAGATTATTGCACAACATGCAAGAAACCTCCTATGAGCCTAAAGCACTGCTGTACTTTTAACCTTCATTTTGTAGGAAAAACATAGGTTTGGGACATCTCCATTGCAGCACAAGTCCAGCTGCTCCTTTTTGCCTTTGGTACAGTGGGGGGGGGGGAGGGGGGCGCGATCATTTTGGATTGCAAGAATCTCCTCTCTTCCAACAAGACTAAACTTCAGTTTAGAAACTCTCTACCAGAGCACAGCAACGCTGTGCAGCAGCTACTGTGGGGAGGTGATGGTTCAGAGGGCACCTGCTGGGCTGGCTTTCAATCCCCTAAGCAACAAAATAAATTTCCAAGGTTTTGACAGTGCCAAAACAACTAAAACCAGGTTCCATACTGAAGATAAAGCACACAAAGGGCTGGGGATTAGGTTTAGTTTAAAGCTTTGACTGGAAGTCTTGATGGGTATCAGAACAAATCAAATCTTTGGTGTTTACACCATTGGGCTTAGGGGGGAAAAGAGCCTTTTTCTTATTTTCCAGTACTTTCAGAGCTGCTTGAGAACTAGGAAAAAACGATGACAAATTCAGCCTCAAATTGGTAGAGGCTCTGTGAAGATGTAAACCCATCCAGCCCTCTCTCTACTAACACTGGCATCTACTTAATTACAGAAACAGTATGTTTTATAAATATTTGTTTACAGCTTCCTGCATGAAAGCACAGGGCAAAATATGGAAAGAAATTTATATAATTACAGTTTAATGATTTGCATTTTAATTGCGATTGTACCAAATAATTTTGCAAGGAGTCAGGAATACTCAGACAATGTTGCTGCATGGTTAGGCACTTAGGGATTTGCTATTTTAACACCTATAAAGGCATAGAGAGGCACTAAAATATTTTAAAATATTAAGGGTTTTTTCCTCATTCATATTTGTGGGATTCTAGAAAAACAAGTTTTCTCTTCTTATGTTAGGCTGTTTTGAAGAAGCACTTCCATTAGAGTTCATAGTGAAGTCTACGTGTACCACAAGACATTGATCTGTGCTGCTGTTGTTCTGAGCTACCCTCTCCCTAATTCTCCTTCTCAGATGACAAAACCACACTCTCCTCTTTTCCATTTGCCTAATCCTGCAGTTTCTGCCCTATTTTCTCAACTAATGCTCACTTGACAGATTCTTGTCACTTCCTGAATAGAGAGTTAAGAATGAGGTAGTAGAGGAAGGTACCAGAACTGCTCCTAAGATATCTTTTTGCATAATTTATGGTAGTGTGACAACTGCCATCTTGGCTAAGCCAGCAGGAATTGAACTAAGATCTGTAATGGTCTGCAATACTCCTTTTTCTTCCTTATTTGGAGCTGTAACAGACTCCTCTCTCCTGTCAGTTTGGTCCAGAGGATGAACATACCCTCAATAATGTTAAAGTTAGTGCTCCTCCCGTTGGATGGCAGAAGGCACTAATTTTCCAGTTTTTGCTGCATTTCTAGAGCAACAAAGCTTTTATGATTCCACCATCTGGTTATTGATTTCCTCCCCTTCCTTGATACCCAATAACTTTGATACCATTAGCAAATCTTGACCAGACTTATCAGAAGCCTGCAACTTTTTGTGCGCGCAAGCTGAGCAGGCAAAGTACACCAAACCTGGGTCCCCCGGGCTGAGGCTGTGACTTCACTCCATGTTAGTCACATAGACACAGGTTCTCGCACCCCAGATGCAGACCTGCAGGAAATCAGAACTTGTCGGTTGAGGTGTTAACAAAGCAATTACCGATTTGTATTTTGTTACTTTTATTATAACTCTTTTTTGTTTGCCTGTATTTCAGATCAAGGACCATGAAAAATACCAAATAAATGCAGCTCATTTTTTTAGACTGGTCTTCTGTAGAAATTCTTGTTTCCCTACTGCTATTCATGGAGCCAGAATTATCAAAGTAAAAGGTACATTTTTGTTTAGTGATTATTCTTCATTGCTAATTACTAAGGCACATTCAATGCCTAAAGTATTGCCCCCATATACATGTTTTGTGACTTTTCAATTACTACAGGTGAGGGGATTTTTTTTAATAAAAAGACCCAGTAAATTAGAATGTTCTTGGCAAATGCACCAACTGAAAATGCAGCTCTTCCCACCTTAAAGGATAAAACCATCTGGATATATCCCTCTGGGGGTTGGGATTGTCACCTTCCAGATGTGCAGAAAGGTTCCTGCTCTTTTGGAGAGTATTTAAAAGGCCACAACTGGGCATAGGAACCAGTGGGAATGGATTGAAATTTGTGTTTGGATTTGGTAAAGTTGTAATTTTGTAACTTTAATGTGCTACTTCTAGTTTTCCCAGAAACATTTTCCTCTACATATTACATACAATTCTTCAATGCTTCACCTTCACTGTCCAGCTTTGCCTTTTGTCCTGTGAGCGCTCATCCATTTAAAATAGTAATGTTACTTTATGGAGCCATACCTAGGAAATCCGAGCATCATACGGTCTGGGCATCTAGATTTGCTATGTGTGAATATTCGCTGAGCTCTAGCACACCTCTTCCAAATGACAGAAAACTCACTAGTCAGATGCAGTCTTGAGTGGTTAACAGATACCTTTCCCATTAAATATTGGAGCTGCAAGAGCCCCGTGAAAGCATCTCCCTGTAAAGTACACGATGAACAGAAAACACATGCTCATTTCTCTGCAGATACTTTTCCAGCCATGTGCATGTGTAAAAATAGGCTATGTACTTAAATTATGCATAGAAGTCATCCAAAAATAACCTTCTCATTTGATTAAGATCCTTTATACAACAAGTACATCTCTCTGTTTTGCACATATATTATCCTATCAGGATAATACCAGATATTATCCTATACCTGATTTTACTGGGTGTCTCTTGGGTTAAATATCTCTTTTCCCTCATTGTCTTGCTCTGTGTTTTACCTTTTTTATAAAATAAGTTTTCTCTCCCAGGCCCAGCATGTAGCTACCTACAGGTAGATTGTAACTGAGAGTGTCTGCCTTCTACTTTTTGTGATTGCCTTTGTTTCCTCTGTACAGATAACGTATTCTGTGCTTTGTCATATGCTAAGCAGCCAGTCTGATGAAAAATATACAGTCACCAAACTGGTACTTAAAAACAAGAAAATCAGTGTTGCAACTAATTATCTGTACTCTCTTTTGACTCTGTCTGATATTCTCTTAGATTTTGATCTGGGCTTTCATCAAGCATGTATGCACCCTGGGAAACCAATAATAGGGAGTGATACTGCATTCTTTTCCACCGTGAAAATATAACCTCATCACTGCAAAATAGTATTGAAAATAGTATTGGTTTTCCACCTGTGTTGATAAAAAGAACACTCAGTTGCATTAAATAAAATTTGACTGTCATAAAAGGTCTAAAGTCTAACACTTCAGAAAGACATTTTGCAAAGGGCAGACTGTACCTTTTGCCTGCCTTTATATCAAACCACTGGCTGGTGGTGGAAACAAGATGATGGAGTAGAGGGAACGTTGTTGTGGTATCCTAATGGTAATTCCTATCAGATCAGACTTAGGTGTAACAAATTAAACTGCTTTTCATGTACAGTAGCAAAGCTTCCAGTGGGATCAGGGGCAAACCATTTGAGCTGCCTACGGTGAGCCATAATTCTCCGGGAAAAATAGAGAGCTCAGACTCTGATGTTGTCCTGTGAAACTAAATATAGGGGAAAATGAAGCCTTTCTTTCTTGTTTGTACCATTGCAGAGTTGCGAAATCCTTGGAGGACAAAAGGACAGATCTGACAGTGAAAGTGTGTGATATTTTCTGAGCAAAGGATGTTAGTTTTATGAATCTAAATATAGAGGGTGGACAGACTGCACAACCGTCACAAACTCCTAAACTCAGTGTGAGAGAACAGTGATTACAGTGAGCATAAAATCACCATTTATGTAATATCAAAAGAGTCCTGACCCTTGCCAGAAAGAAAGAAAGGAACTAGCCTTTTCTGAAGGTCTTGTTATTCACTGATAGCAGCTCTTAACACAGGCAGAAGGATGTGCCTTGACTTGCGAGACTGGATTTCCTAAATAAAAGGTAGATATGTCTAGAAAACGAGGTGGTGAGATTATGCTTCTTTTTCTGGGACTCAGCATTCAAAGGATTAGCTGCAGAAACTGAATGCAAAGAAACACCAGTCCCCTCAAAAATTGTATTTAATAGAGAAAGCCAGGTTGTGTTCCAGAGCATTTTAGGCCTTTTCCCTAACTTTTCTCCCCACTTAATTGGTCATACCAGGAAGCATGGAGCAAATAGCTGTTATTTTCCTCCCCTTCTTACTCAGAGCCAGAATCAGTCTGCACGAAGTTTTCTTCCTTTGTGCTGCCTTCTTCAACTCTGTGGATGTTTTTGGTGTCATACTCAATGTTAGAGCAAACTTTAGGTAGGTTGCTTGACTGAGTTTTATGGAGAGGCCTTGGCCTTGTGATTGCAAAGTTTGCACAGCTGCCAGTCTAGAAGGTAGAGGTACTGTGACTTTGCACCATTTCTTACCCAGGGAAAGCTGTACAGATGGCCATAAAATCAAAAGTGATGGGTGTAAGAATTTCCCTGTTAGTCTGCAGAGAGGGCAGTTACTTCACACTCTTTAGTGGTCCTGCCTTTCATGCTGCCAACAGCTGTTTTTCCTCTGTTGACAAGAAAGAGAAACCAGGACTGCTCCAACCCTTACTGCTGTCCCCATTCATTTGTTCATAGCAGGGGGCATCAGGCAACACACTCTTGTTCTTCCCATTAAGTTCAGGATTTGTCTGCCTGGGGCCAAGTGGGGTGATGGTGCGTTGGACATACCCCACTGCACCGATCCACTGCACTCGGGGAGGGTTATCAAATCATATGCCTTGCAAATAAAAGTTTTATTCCCTTTCTATTGCTAGGGTTTTTTTCCAAAGTCAACAGTGTGGATTGCTAGTGGGTTTGATGTGATGTGCTAGTTAGGGAACAGTTAAAGAGAATTATTTACCTAGAGGGAAGCTCATTTAAAAATCCTCCCCCCCCAAAAAAAACTGTGTCTGTTCTCTACATGTTTTGTTTTGTTATTATTATTTTGACCATAAAATACAAAAATAATGATGACTAGCTAAAGGGGAAATGTTGAGATGGTGAAGAAAATAATTTCATGGCCCTAATGAGTCATAGCACTCTTCTGTTTATTGTCTTGTCCAGGTTTCTTATTAGCATACACTTTATGGACATTCACATAGGAACATTTCCTTACACTGGCTTGCTCTGAGCTGTGGGTTCGGCTGCCCACGATCGCTCAGCCAGTCATCTCCTGCACCTTCGTACAAGTGACTCCTCAGGATGCTATTGCAATGGTTGGGTGTTTTGGCCCTTTCCAAAAATAATCATTTGTGAACATCCGTGAGTTTTTAAATGCATCATTTCAGACCTCTGAATCACTGAGACATGCTACCAGGGGACAACAATAGCCCCAATCAGCTGCAATTAAATTTATGACTAAAAAGCTGCAAACCCACAGCTTGTAAAAATGGGATTATAATACTGTGAAAACTCCAAACCAAATGCGGAGGGTGAGGACAACAGCTGCCTCTGACTGACTCCTCATCAAGTCTCATAAGCTGTTGTCTGTGGTTCGGGGCAGTGAACTGAAAGCTGCCCTGTCCTACTCTTAGGGACGCAGATCTTCAGCCTCCTCTCCAGCCCCCTGTTTAGCCGAGCAAAGAGGGGACACTCACGTGTCCCAGGAAGTGTTCAGATATTCCAGACCTCTTTAATTCCCAGTAAATGCAATTGGTAACAGCACTACCAGCTGTGACTTGGATACGTATTTCAGGCACTGTTTAACACAGTGTCACCTGTTAGCTTTGCCTGGCATAGTTGCAGAATATGATTTGCCCTAATAAAGGCAAATGCAAAATCGCATATCCAAAGGAAGGTTCGCTTGTGCTAGCTCCATGAGTCGGTAAAATCAGCCACAACCCGGTATGTCAGTTTTAATGAGACTGTTGACATTTGCAAATGGGAAAAATATAACAAAATAGCTCTCCTGGCTACAGAAATTGCTATGATTCATCCCACAGAAGCTCAATAGGCCCTAAGGCAATGGCAGACATTTTGAATTTCTAGTACACACTACTGTTCTTCAGCTTCATCAGTGAACTGCAGGTAGAGGCAGCGAAATGTCATCCTTACTAATTTTCAGTTTATATATGTGTCCGGTTTTCTCAGGAGGAACACATCATGGTGTACCAGCCACAAAGCACAGAGCCAGGATATATCCTTGGGTTTTATAATCCCTTTTATCCCATTTTCATAGATCGCCAAAAAAAAAAAAAACATGCTTACACATTAATTCTTCGTTTTGTCTTCCTAATGCTTTTTCAACTCCTCCCAGCCTTAGTGTGACTATCTACCTTGTTCCAAACTCTTTTAATAACCAACTACCTTCTTAGTGCACTGTTACATATAGATAGTTTTGGGGTCATTTCCAGCATCATAATTCTGTAGGGGTGGATTTTTTTCTGTTCTGGTGTTCTGTACACCTTCTCAAAATCCATGTCAGATGTGCCCCAAAATGGCACCTCCACAATTTCCAAAGCACACAGAATGTTAAGTAGGGGTATTTGTCTGTAAGCACATTTTATAAATACATTACTATGCATGGAAAAGTGTTTTTTTTCAGTGATTACATGCTTTTCATATATGGCATGACATGGGGACCTGAGGACCCAGTGTGTTAATACCTGTTAGTGTGTGCTAGTAAACTCTTGGGAATGTGCAACCAGTAAGGACTGAAGCTTTTAATACAGTTTATGTAAATGTGTAGTTACTGCAATATATATGATTTAGTAGAATGTGCAATTGCTATTTGTTTGAATGGCATATCTGATGGTAGTTTTTGAGTAAATGTCAAGAAACCTGGCAAGCCACTTATGAAATGAGGTTAAGGATAGCTGAACTGGTTTGACAAAATTGGATGTAATGTTAGATTTAGGCAACAGTTTTCAGCTGCATAGTTTATTAGCTGAAAAATCAATTTCTGGATTAACATAAACAATTTCCCAGCTTGAAGTAAGTTCAGAAGAAAATTTGCATTAGGAAAATTGAGGATTTTATAGTAACATTATCTTTTATATTCCAAGAAAATTTGCATTAGGAAAATTGAGGATCTTATAGTAACATTATCTTTTATATTCCATGAAGCATTTCCAGAGTGAAACCTTTCGGCTTTCACTTTTCAAATCCACGTTTTAGATTCTGATAATCAAAATTAAAATCTGGAAAAAAAGATACCCAATATCAGCACAAAAGCACTTTTTTAAATGCCAAATAATATTTTTGGTTTTTTTTAATTCTAGTGAGAAGTTGGGGGAGGAAATACTACAATTCAGAATACCTCATCCAATTTAGACTTTGTTTGTTGCTGTTTAGTTTATCATTTTGGTCACTAGCCCCAGTCAGTCAATTATTTGTGCCATTCCATCTTTCCCTGTCGCACACTGAAAAATGACTTAAAGGTTTTGAGACATCCATTAATTATTCCTACAGTTTTGGACTTTTGCCTTCACACAGAATTGTAAAATAGCGGAGGGAAAGCTGACTTTCTTGCTTTTATGTCTGGGACTTGAAGGATGAGTCTGAGAAACTCATGAGATGACCTGTTTTACGAGGCACAAAAAAAGACTTGTCAAAGTTTGCTGGAAAAAGCTGCAAGATATTCAGACATATGAGCTCAGAGAAGTATTCAGGCTACTTCATCCAGCTCTAACTGGTTCCTGAGATTCCAACCTTTTGAGATTCTTCCAACCCCTTAAGAAATTCTTTCATTTAAGCAAAAAGCCCACCTGTAGAGAGGAACATAAAGTGTTAGCATCTGTTTGGCCAGGACTTCAAATTATTTCTTCCATGTGTATTATCTCATTCCTAGTGAAAAGAAATGCTATTTTGGAAAATTGTTCAAACCATGTTGATTCTGAAGTGGCATAAAATTTGCTATAACAGCAAGTCTGTTTCCTTCATCTTCTTCTTATGTTTTTGTCTACCTTAATAAAGAGGGGAAAAAAAAAAAAACTATGGTAACAGGAATTCGTCATACAATTTCTTTGTCAATCTAGTCAGAAATTAACTATCAGCTTAAAAATACAAAAACAGACATGAATTCATGCTAGTACAAAATGGTATAAAACACTACAGGAGCTTATGTGTGAACTTGCTGTTTATCCTTCTGGCTGTGAAGCTGTAGAAGTGAAAAGCTTTTTGACATTTAATGGTAGTGACTGTGTCTATATAGTCCTGTAAAGACATCCCAAGCAGCAAACTCAAGGGAATGCCCCAAGTGTCTGCCTGCTGTGAAAGCCTGGGGACTGTCATGCAAGCACATCACCTGGTACACTGGGAGTCCACAGAGGTATTTTAAGTGCCCCTTTCCCCTGTCATGCTGCCCGTGAGAGCTGGTATGAACAGCATGCATCTCCCCCATGCAATTGCTCAGCTATCCAGATGTCTCCAGCAGATGTCCATGTGTGATCCAAGGACAGCACTGGGCACCTCAATGCTCCTTTCTTCATGGAGGCACTTGTGTCCTTTATGTCATCTGACAGCTGTTCACCTTCTTTATGTGGCCCATACCTGCAGCAGTGACTGCTGCCGCCTAAGCCTTGCCTCCCTTCCCTCTCACACAAATCAGCAGGCTCCAGTCCAGACAGGTCTTACTCTGCTGTTGGAAAGCAGCTATAGAAAGGTTTAACAGTTACGGTGTTCATTGACACACACTGTTCCCTCTTTGCCCAAACAGGACCCTGCTAATCTGCTGGCAAAATTACAGCTCTGTCGCCTTCCGCGTGAGCAGGGTTTAAGGAGAAGTTCTGTCTGCCTGACTGGGGCTGAGCTCAAAGAACTGTGTCATGCCTACAGATACCATCAAGGGTCAGAGAAACAGCCACTTGTTAAAAAAACGGTTTCTATCACAGCTTTTCTTTTTCTTTTTTTGGTTCAATGAGATATTGATCAGTTTTAAAAGTACTTATATCTCTTGTCTATTTTACTCAGTTGTTCTTCACCAATTTGCCTTCGAGAATCTAATCTGAGCAGAAGTGAGGTGTTCCTCATGTTCTGGGCCTGATTTTCCAAACTGACTTAAATTGCAATAAGCACTTAGGCACCAAGCAAAGAGACTCAGTTTTCAAAAGAGCTCAGGATGTTGGATTGTGTAGGTACTTCTTAAAATTTCCCCAGAAATGCTACAGGAAGATGTTGAATGTCATCTGGGCTTGAAAACAAACACACGAACAAAAATATGTTCTTTATCTCAGTAGGGGGAAGAGATCATTTGAAAAATCCTCTCATATTTGCAGATACTAACTCCTGGAAATGGGACTGCAAATTCTCTTCGGCTGCTTGTCCAATATACTTGTTGAAAATACAGTTCTTCCTATCACTAGTAGAGAATTTCAAGAGTCTTATGCATTCTGGTAGCACAGGAAGTTTATATACTTTTGCTGCCAAGGTTTTCTATATTTTATTTTTCAGAATTTAAATCAAACCTGTTTTGCAATCTGAAAATGTCCAAGTCAGTGCATTTTCACTTTTAGTTTCCCTGGAGAGTTGTGTATCTGGATGGCTTTGTTTGATCGATTGGGTTTCTGGTTTCCTTGAGGCTGCAGTCGTTTGTGATAACATGTTTTACTAGTAGATACCTCAAGGCACAGTTGGCATGTATGGTATTTTTCAGGCCTTGTTATTCTACTATAAGACTACCATGTTCATAGAGAAGTCAGTGCCTGTTGATACTAATGGGCAACAAACCACAGTCTTGTAGCAAAGTCACCCTCCTCCTCCTCCTCCTGTCTTTTTATTTTGTCTTCAAACTCCCTTTTTTTCTCTGAATATTCTGCTTGGACTGAACCATAGCTGGTGCTCAGGGAACACAAAAATAGTGATTTTGACATACACAGTAGCACAGATCTCTAACTTCTTAGCAGGAGGTCAAGGCCTAGGCATAGCTATCCAAGGTGCAGGAGTGTAGTTGTACCTGGGATCACAGGCCAGAGAGTGGCTGGCACCAGGCCATAGGATGGGGAAAGAACAAGTGCTGATGTTGGCTGGAAATTGGCCCACATTTGGGATTGTTGGCCCACTTATTTCCAAGCATAATGCACCACTGTCCACGGTAATTGTGGAGCATCCCCTGAGAAAGTCCCCTTGATCCCAGATTTCCTTCATGGACTCAGCTCTTCCATTGCTCGTGCATCATTGCATGGGTATGATGCCAACCCTGAAATGGAAATCAACATGGTGGCACCTCGACTCTTCACCTACAGATGGGAAAAGTTACAGTTTTGTATTGAGGAAATGTATTGTTCCAACAAAGTGATGGCGTTAAAAAAGGAGTCTCCATCAAGCCAGTAAAATGTTCTTCATGCAGCTGGGAAGGAGTGAGGACTGGGGGAAGAGAAAATATAGAGATAGTGCTGAAAATCAGATCAGGAGACTGCGACACTGAAACTAAGTACCATTTTAGACCCTTTTTCATAATATGAAGAGAGAAATTTGAAACTTTCTACTTTTTTACTTTTTTGGGGGTCTTCCTAGAGCTCCCTCTATCAAGGATCAGTTCTTCTCCCATGCCCAATTAGAGACTTTTTTCTGTTTCATTGTAGGCACTGGCACACTCAGGAATCCTGCCCTCAGTTCTCATAGCTGGCATTAACAGCCATTATTTCAGGAAACTTTCTGTAGAGGCATCCTCACAGAAACTCTCTAAGAAGTGGATACTCAAGAGAGAATTATTAAGCAGTGAGAACAGCACAGCAGGCAAGCATTTCAAAATGGAGTCAGAACTGTAGTGAAACATTTGCCTCAAGCTAAAATAAGCCAGATAGACTAGAAATAAAGCAATCTCAGGGTGCAGATACACACTGAATAGATGCAGCATTACCATTTTATCATAAAATTCTCCACATCTCATTGTCTAATGTAGAAAGGCATCATCTGCTCAGCACTATCATTCTTTACTTTTTCATAGTGGATGAGCACCATGTCCTGGCTTAGTGCTCCCAGGTTATTATCTGGATATACATTCATATAAATTCATGCAGAGTGAATGCATACTGGATATATCATATATACTATTCATATGGAGGCTGATTCTGCAGTGAATGAACGTGTATTTCTATCTGTGACTATACTTTAGTCTATTAGAGGGACATGTAGGCTATACACAGTTGTTTAGTGGCAAGTGCCTCCCATTCAAAAAATCCAGATTCTGCCTGCACGTGCCACACCTGTGCCTTATACCTGTAGAAGGGCTGTTTGTCCAGACCTCTGGGTGTTGGATAGTCCAGCTGGACTTAATGCTGCAACAGGCAGTCTGCATGTCTGGAAAGCCCAGAGGAGTAATTAAATCCTTACCTCTTCCTGAACAAAATGTCTGAGGGTCATGTCAATAAAATTCATACCCATGGTACTGTTATGCTGGGAGAAATAGGTTCATCATGTAATGTACCCATCTTCTGTAAATTCATGCATCTTTTTGATTTCTGAAGGGTCCACTTTTTTTTTCTTTTTCTAATTCTGTTGTCTTTATTTTCTTCTATACTTGCTTTTAACCAAAACTATTGCTATAGATATTTTGGCCAGAGTGCCCAGCAGGGCAGTGCAAGGGGAACATGCTGAGCCTCCGCTGAAGTTAATATGAGAGCTCTCAATACCAGCTGGGATCCTGGCATGCCTCTGGCAGCTCTGCTTAGGGGCCCATGACACACAGAGCTGAATGGTGGCTTTTGAGCCAGAACCCTTGTGCAAAGCTCCTGGCACACCGTGGGAGTGCAATCTCACTCTCTCCATTAGAAGTGTTCTCCCAGTCCTGTATCTTGCCCTTCCTGTGTGGGTGGTGGAAAGGGAAGACAGCCCTGTCACTTGTCCAGACCTCTTTAAGCATCCTGCTACCCCACATGAGAGCAAGACTGAAGGAACAGTTGCTGCATAACCCAAAATACAAGGATTGCTTTTGTTAGCTGTCCCCCTGAATGGGCTGCTTGCAGGGAGGAAATGTCTGCAGCTCCAAGATGTCAGAAGAGTAGCTGAGGTTGTTTTTCTCTTTTTTTGGCAATGTAGAGACACCACAGCACTTAAACATATATCTTTCTGGACTGTCTTTACAATATCATTGCCAGTTCGCCCTAGGGAGAGAGACTTGTACCATTCCGCTGCGATATGTACATTCTTTCTTTCTGGCAGATGAAAACAATTGCCTGTTTTAATTGTGAAGTGAAAGAGGAAGATGTATAGCTTGTATATGTATAAACACTTACTTTTACTGTCTTTAACACTGACCATATGCAAGTAGACTCAAACATCTCAGAACAATTGAACTTGTTCCGGTCATACTCTAAATAAATGAGAGTAGTAGTCATCTCTAAGATTCCCATTCTTAAATGTTACAACAGTACTTGAAATGACTCAAGTTCAGTGTAAATGTTATGTGCTGGCTGCTCTATGTTGATATTACTGTGGCATATTTTCCAGTAGCAAAGTAAATAATTAGCACATGGGAAGAGGTTATTTTGTTAATAAATGGCATACAGTGCCAGTTAGTCCAATATGAACCTATTGCATCCCTCTGTCTAGACAGCACATATACTCCATAGGGCCATGGCCTCATAAATTCTAATAATCCAATGAGGGTAAGGCTGGTTATGAGTTGCTGGAAACCCTGGCTGATACAGAAAGAGATGATTCACTGGCCATGCTTCTTCCTCAAAGTCACCACTAACCCAATGATCCGGCGTAGCTGTAGGGTATGCTCTGCCTCTGGACACGCTGCCAGATTAATAACATTTAACACAAGTGTCCTGATGAACAACAGGCATACATAGTCTCATATCTTTTGCCACAAAAGTGGAGTTTCCTGTCTATGCTAGTGAGGATAATTGCATTATGCCAGCTTCCGGTTCTCCTTCCAGTCAAATTGAATGTGATGCGATACAACTGCCTATGTAAACTGGAGCAGGTCTACTCATGCTGTGTGGGAAAGGACAGTTTAATTCAGCTGACGATGCAGCACGGTGTCCTTGGAGGACATGCCCCAGCAAACCCTGTAGTAGGGGTGGATGCTGCCCAGCAGTTCATCCCCAGCTCTGCTCTGACCTCTGGGAGATAGGGTCAGGTTGTGGCTTTTCATAGAGGTTCCAGTGTCCAAGGAGGAGGAGCTGGAGACTGGAGCCAGCCCTCGCTGCCAGGCTGCCAGGCAAGTTTGCTCTGCGAGTGCAAGCCAGGAGACCTGATCATCAGGAGGAGGACAACAGGCCCTTTTGAATCTGTTCAGCCTGATCCAGACTGCACTAACAGAGGCATTCCAGCACCTGAACTTCTCACCACTTTGTGATGAAAGGAGCAAAAGCCCTAACAAACTTGGAGAGCATCCAGAGCCTAAAGAGACACGTTTCGAGTTCGTGTTTGCCCAAGTGCGGGGCATAAAGAGTAGTGTGTGTGTGTAATGGGGTGGCAGCAGGGTTCAAAAGAAATATGTAAAGTGATGAGTTTCATTTTTCTTGAAGAGGATTCATCTTTCCCAAATCTGTGATGCTCTTTTTTAGGCTTTGGCTTCTTAGAGCTGTTTCCTTTTCTTTCCATCACTCACGCAGTCATCAGATGAAAGCATAATTGCCAGGAGCTTGAAAGTGAAACTTCCCTTACCTTAAAAGTACTATTTTTCACTCCCCTTTGTCATGCTTTGAATCACTGAGATGAGCAAAAAAGCTAACCTTAGCTCTCCTCCTTCTAATTAGGCAACAGCATTAAAGCTCTTTATTAATGCCACCCCTCCCGGGTGGTTGTAGATATATATACATTCATGGAGTAATTGCTTTCTGGCCCTCATTTTAATTGGAGTCAGCAGGGGGTCTTTGGAATCCCATTGCCTTGGTCTCCTACGGGCTTATTGTGCCTGTGACACACATTTAGAAACAGGGAACTACTTTCTAGAGCTGCATCTGAAAGTATGTGTAAAGGAGGAAAAAAATCCCAACAACATTGCTGAGATGTAAGGAGAACAAGAGAGGGGAGAAAAGAAATTCTTTCACAGTGGTTCCCTCTTTCAGTGAAGAGGAGAAAAAAACGCACAAACGCAAAAGTGGATTTCTGGATTTTGTCTAAGGTACAACTTGTAAGCAGGATAACCAGATCCTGAATCAGCTTAAAGACTGTTTAAGGCTCTGCTTAAATGTTACTTAAGGTTATATACCTATTTTGCAGAGAGATGACAATCAGTTTTCTGTGTCCTTGGAGTCTCAGGCAAGATGTAGAGGGAGAGGTAGCATCATGACACAAGGCAAATGCAGTCAAAAACTTTACAAACCCAAGCATGAAAGGAACTGCTTCTCCAAACTAAGAATTCGCTAGTTTTAGCTTTAAAAAAATTTTTTGGTTTTACTGAAGTCCAGTAAAAAAGACTAACAGTTACCTGATCATAGCTGATTACATAAAAGAGTCATGGCTTTTTGTCACTTGGCAGATAATATAAATTTTCGAGATATGCACGTTACCTAGATATTTCAAGTAGAATGAATAGCAGTGAAACAGTAAAGCTGTGTTGTTTTTATTAGTCTTCAGAGTTAATATATGCTAAAGTGGATGAAGTAATTCATATCCACTCAAGCTATTGTTTCAGAAAGAGACTACAGATACTTCTACTCTGCATAGTGTTCCAATTAATGTTTTCTAAATTACAGTCATAATCATAAGGACTAGAAACCATAATTATTCCAAAAAAAGCATGACGATATGACAGCATGAAAAGAAATTCTGTCTTTTATTTCAACTTTTTAAAATATGAAGTTTCGATCAACTCGGACTTTCTGTGTTGAAGCAGAAAGAGCCTCATAAAGCTGCAGCAATGTAGTTGCCTTTTTTGGAGTTTTCTTCAACATTTCACAGTTGTGACATTTTTCAATTGATTCTGCAAGAATTTATTTCATCCTTCACTTTCTCCTTCTTTCTTGGAAAGCCTAGCTAGTGGAGCACAGTTTCATAACAGCCTAAAAATTCCCCAGTGCCACACACACAAATACACAAGGCTCTGCACCTGGGTATCATTCGGGGGTAATTGCAGTGCTGATGTTTCGCTTCTTGCAGAGCCTTTCCCAATAAATGACTGGTCCCTGATGCCAGCTCTGTGCGTGGCTGGGTGATTCTAGCAAGGACAGTGGCTCCTAATCACGTCTGCCTAATTGGGTTGATTAGGCTCACCGCTCAGCCAACGCGAGGCGTGCTGAGTGAGAGATGTGCTTTGCTCTGCGTCTTGAATTCAACTGCTGCTGCACTGCACTCAACGAACCTTCATTGAGGCCCCTCGCCAGCTGCTCTGCCAGGTAGAAGAGGGCACGTGTTGCCCATGTAATGTGGAAAAAGTAAAATAATAATAATAATAATAATAATAATAATAATAATAATAATAATAAAGTCCTGCTGACATGCTGTGGGAGAGCTAGGCCACTAATACTCTGAGGTGTTGGGTTTAAATTGTGGCTGTGACAAGAGAAAAAAATGGCTGTGGGGTTGTGGTTTAAGGACTCAGAAAGACTCTCAAACAGCAGTGATGGGTGCGTTGAGATTAGTGCTGGGTGATTAATCTGGCTTCTCATTCAATGCTAGTTTGGCCACTGCAAATTGCTTTGAATCTGCATTGTAAAAGTATAAACAAAAGCCCTGAGAGGACTGTGCTTGTTTCAGAGACTGAATGAGGCTACAGCAGATGCTGTTTTAGGCCCTGGTTCTTGCAGCCCTTTCGAACGTCAATAATCCCATGTGATTTCCTTCCAGGGACTGAGACCTTTCAGGGATTTGTTCAAGACCATTGGCTTTAGAAATGCAGCTTCCAGTGCGGCATAAGACACAGATTTTGTAGCGTCAGCATGAAAACTAGCAAGCAGGCTACGCTTGGTGAATTATACTGGGCTAGAGCCAGGGGTGGGATGGGGTTCTGACTGGGACAAGCGGTCTGATTAATGGGCTGCAATATCAAGAAGGAAGTAGGAGAAAGGAAGGGATTGCATGGTGTGAGGCAGAATTCAGATGTAGGTTTGTCTTTTAAATCCCAGACTTTGATATGTTTAGATTCGTGAGATTTATTCATTCCATAGTGGTGGTCCAGGAGCTAATTCTCTGTTGGCTGTAACTCTTATAATCAAAACAATTAGTACAGTGTGTTAAGCTCAGAAAAACATTTGCAGCATTTATGTGTATTTGGATTTTGAACACTCTGCTAAGCTTGGGGGCACTGTACTAGAAAAACAGTGTAGCTTTTACATTGCAATTTTTAAATAATCCATTGATTTTGACTTAAGCAATCACAGGAATGCTGTAATAATGTTGAATGTAGTATGGGCAAATCTTCTGTTTTTGTTGACTCTGGTAAGGAAAATGGTTCTAAGTGTCTGGAAACCTAAAACCACTGGCTTCTCTACCGTGCTCCATTTTCATTGTGTACTCATGGTTGAGGCCAGGTGCATCACAGCTCACAGAAATTGCAGCCCTCTTAAATATATGAACCAGCTGAAAGATTAACATCAGAATCACTGGTGCCTTTTGCAGTTTCATCTGATTTCATGTGAGAGCATTTCATAATCAGATATTTTGGTGTGCCAATTTAGGGTGCTGCCATTAGCTTCCAAAGCACAGCTCTGAATTCTACCACCAGTGTATCTGACCCAGCAAAACTGAACCCAAAGCTACATTCCTTATCAAGATCTGAGTTTTTAGGCATTAATAAGGGTACAAGAGGAGAATGTTGAATGATAAAAGAAAAATCCCAGTGTAATGGTACCATTTCAGAAGACATTGAGCTGATACAGCGCCAGCACTGTGCAACATTTCATCCATTTTCCATTTCAAATGAGCATTGGTTTATACAGCTGACATCCAAGAAAAATTTTGCATCCAGAAGGAAAAGCTCATTTAAACACTGTATACCCAGTAAATTCCCTCCTTTTATAGAAAGACCATTGCTCGTGAGTAGTTGCCTAGGAAAAAAAGCTTACTCGAGGCACACAGTAGATAAGAAAGCAAAGCATTTCCACAAGCATGCTGCTTTGTGTTCTCTTTCCATGAGCTCACATTGCTTGATCAAGGTCCAATGACTCACAGGTTTGAAAGGCTTTGGCCATGTTATAAATGATAAACACTGGAGAAATTTGTCTGAAGAGACCAGAGAAATTATGCATGATGAATCCAGTGAAAGGCCAAGGTAGAATGTGGGTGGAAGAGAGAAGTTTACACTGGTCTGGGAATGAAGGAATTATGAGATATGTTTGATTGTTCAATAAGTAGGTATAGGTTTTAGCCTTCAGACTATATTGCCTAATGTCTTAATGCAGATGCAACTAAGGCATTACAACTGAAAAGCTGGGCTAAGGAAAGGCTTAACAGTCATCGGTAGGATACTCTTTTTTTGTTGATTTAGAATTTCAAGGAGTAAACAAAGCATTATTCCTCTTTGGTTTTAATGACCAGCCTTCATGCTGACAACAAGCCAGGAGAAAGCCTCCAAGTCTACAGAGGATAGATGTTCATTTCCAATAAATAGGGAGCAGTTGTTCCTCTCATCTCAGTAGAAAAATCCACCTGAGGAGACGGCAGATCGGTGACCAAACCCTAGCTTTCTCCCCCAACATTTCCTGAAGCTTTCCTGCAGCCTGTTTCTGAATTCACACAGTGTGAACACGGGCACACAGGTTTTGTGCAGACAACCCTCCCTATAACTCCATGGTCTCACCTTTCGCCTGGGGAAGAAAATAAGATCCTTTGGCCACAGCTCAAAAGGGCATGCTCTGATCCATTAAGACCTGTCTCTCAAGAAGTCTTATTCCTGATGATTCCCTACTAAGCCTTCAATGAGTCTTTAATAAAGGCCAAGACACCAGCAGTGCTCTCAGAACAACTCCCATTCTCCACGTTGGGAAAACCTATCCAAATGGTAACACCACCATTTATCCAGACAACCACTGTTTCTCTACATCTGCCAATAACTCCTAATATAGATTCAAGTGTAGCGGCATTCTTAGAGTAAAAAAATACATGGCTAAATTTGCTGGAGAGTTCTGATAAACTCTTTGTTAGATTAGTCCTCAAATATTAAAGCCAGCCCTGTGGGGAGTATATAAATCACTGACATGTCCAGGAGTGATAGTGGAGTATGAGGTGATAACTAAAGTGATTAATTAGAGCAAAAAATCCTCATTTCCTGAACTAACATATAACATTTGAAGGATATTAATAGGAACCCCTGAGGCTGAAATAGGGACATAGCCTTTAAACCATGCTGCAATGCATTGGAATAGTCACACATCTGTGTGAGCCAAACTGCAAAGAAAAATACAGAAAACAAGAAAGTGTGTGCTAAAAACAGGAACTGTCCCTTCTGAGTGGGGATGTTTGACAGCTAAGATGAATTGGTTCAGCTTTGTCGTTTAAAATAGTAACTGATATTTTGTCGAGTTGCTCCCTCGTGGGTAGACTCTTACAAAATGAGAGCAATGATTCCATTAATTTGTGTCTCTTCCGTGGTCCCAGTAGATAGAATTAATATGGTTTCTGTAATGCCAAGTTAATACTTACTCCTCCTGTTGGCACATTCTTCTGTAAATTTGCCTTCAGCTCATATTATACCCTCTAGCAGTAGAAGAGTTGCAAGCTGAGAAGAGAGGCTTGATCTAAAAAACTTATAAGAACTATCAAAGTGAAACTTCCACAAATATCTTCAGAAGAAACTTCTTGTGTCCAGCTTCCTTGCTTTCTAATACTGCTTCATGCTTCTAAATCTAGTCGTGTGAATTAACAAAGCTCCCTAAAATCAGTTGAGCTATGTCTGTTTAAACCATCTGAAAACCTCTGTCTTTGCCGCAGCCAATACCTGGACTTTTCACAGAATTTTCTGTCCTCTTCCATTCACCTTTGTCTCTATGTGTACGTAGAGAAAACTATTTTGTTCTCAGGAAGGAATTTCACCTAACTCCTTTATATATCTACAGCAACTAAGGAGATTAATTAGTTAACTGAGTAGTTATTGGTATTCTTCATGACTCTTGGAGTTTGTGAGTGGCCTCTTCAGAGGTGAAATAAATAATGGTGCAAAACTGTACTTTACCAAGTAATTTTGTATGCATCCAGGGATCTGTCTCTCACAGTGGCAGAAAGAGAGAGATAACTGGGGTAATTCAGTAGTCAAATGGTGCAGAAAGTGCTGGAAGGAGATAAACATTTGAAAGTAATATACCTCTGGTTGCTTTTTTGCTTTTGTTCATGCCACTGGGAAAAAAAAGTTAAAACATAGTCAAAATTGGATCTCTCAGGCTAACATTATCATGAGTGAAAACTAAAGGGAAGTTTGGCTGTATTCCATTTTTTAAATTCTGTGCTCTTTTAGGGATTTTAATTTTTTCTTGGATAATTAGCTCTCTGACATTAGCTGCATATAATTAACAGGGAAAATGGTTTCCATGCTGACTATAATAGCACTGTCTGATCTCTCTGCCAGATAACCGTTATGGCCTTGTTTTCAGAAGTATTTTATTGCCACAGATATCACCACCCTTCCCTAACTGGGACCCCCTGTATCTGCTTGTGGGGATGAAATCCAGGGATCCCTTAGAGATTTCAGCAGGCCAGGATTTTGCCTGTGCCCTCAAGATTCTCCTTTAAGATAGCCCTCTTTCAAAATATTCAGTGCTTTGGTAGCTGAATGTGAATGAGTTCCCTTTGTCAATAGAAGAATAAGACTGAGACTTCATGTGCACAGCTGTATTGTTCAGGGAAGATGTTTTTCTTCACATTGTATTCCTACCCATAGGCACATCTGTGTATTTAGAGCTGGCAGAGAAGCTTTTACTGTGACTCTTAAAAGGTTCCTCCCTGGGTGGGAGGGAGACATGTACTCTTCAACTAAAAATTAGCCTGATCTGTCTTTGGTTAACCAACGTTCAGGGCCCTGGTACCATTCACGTCTTTTGGAAAATAGGCCCCAGGTCTTTTTTAATAGTCTATTTACCAGCTATTAAGCAAATATCTAACAATAAAAGTCTGAAAATAATGTTCACAGCTCTATGTTACTGTGTATTTTATGCTACTTACAGCTTACTTCTTACATTTAGATCAGAATAAGTTCTGATTCAGGGGGAATAAAGCTTTCAGTCATGTCCTTCTGAAGAGTAAAAATATGGATGCAAGGTAAGCGAAGCCAGACACATTACTTCTAGTTTTGTTCCTGAGCATGGGGTGCAGGAGTAATTAGTAGGTGTTTAATGCTTAATAATAATAATAATAACAATAACAATGAAAATAGACCTAGAATTCTTCTGAGGAAGTGGTGTTATGATTTTCAGCTAAGTGCTTGGTTATGGTCCAACTGTTCTGTCCAGGTCAAAGGAAGACAGCTTTCTCAGCTGTGGAAGAGAAAGCCCATGAAGCATTATTGAAAATCCCACCCATGATGATTTGAGAATGGTATATTTCAGAACATGGAGGAATGACTTTTAAGATGTATTGTAAGTGTCCTCATAAATCCATTGGCTGCAATGGGATTAAAAAAAAAAACCAAAAAAAAGCAAAACCTTTACCAACTATCTGCAGTTAAAACATATCATTCACAGTTGTGCTCATTCTTTGCTTTTCTGTGTGGAAGATAAAAACAGATTTGCTACACAAAGCTCTCATTAGGAGGTCACAGAAATACACAGCGGCTAGTTTTTCTAAATCAGATCATTCTCTACAGTATTTCTTTTGAGATATGGAGTTTTTACTGCAGTAATCTTTTCCCCACCTTGCTTGAGCATTACTGCCTATTATTGTCTATCACTCAACACAGTTATAATATATGAAGTCATTACTGTGCCAAGTCCTTTATGCACCATATGAACATATATATAAAAACTACTGTTTAGCGTCTGCTCCTTTACTTTGACATCTTTGTTTAAGATTTCAGTCTTAAAAATACCATTGTGGGTTTATTTGTCATTTTTTAAAATGTCTTTGTACTTCTTCCTCCAGCTTCTAATAATCCGTGCAGAAAAGCAGAACTTCGTTTATCGTAACAGAATAGGGGGTATGGGGAGGGAGGGAAATGAAGGGAAAATTTTGATGATAAAATCTTTGAACACAACATCTTTGCACAAGTTAGACTTACAATGCTGCTGGGACTGAGTAGAGACACATCCATATTTTTTAAATGATTATTCATTTGTTTTACTCTAATACCTGAGTATGACCAGGCAGAAAGCAAAGCTAGCTGGTAGATGCTCTACAATCACAAAATAGAAGGACAATACTTAGCCTGAAGAACTCACAATTTAGATTTAAACTTGCTGTGTTTGCAGGAGTGCAAATCTGAGGCCTGGTCACAGTCCCTTGGAAGAAGAATCACATCTGTTGTATTGCAGCTTGCAATATTTCAGCTAATATTTTCCTTTGATATTTTCTCACGAATCAAAAATTTTTATGACCAAAATTATACCTTCCTAATGTCTTCACCTCTTGGATAATTTCATCATGTAGACTACCAAGTCAGCTGGATCTCCAGGTAGCTGGGATCCCCAAGGGATGCCCCAGTTGGAAATGGTCCCTTCCATCATGAGATCATGGCTGTCCCTTCTGCCATAAACTGCTACTTTCTTTTTTTTCAGGTCCCCTGAATTTTATGCAAGTCCAACCACCAATGCTCAGTTCTGTTGGTTCTGCTTTTGGCTAAGTTACAGCATCCCAAACATTAGCCCTTCCTAGGAATTTGGAATAACTTGCTTTTCCTCCAGATTTCAGATTGATGCTCATTGCTCAATAGCCTTCTCTTTCTAGATTGTCTAGTAAAATAATACGACACAGAAGTTATGTGGGCTAGAAAATGAAATGGGAATTTTAAAATCACTCAGAGGTGTATTTGCTAAATCATAAATGTGTAACTTAAAGTGTCTGAATTACCTTATTAAAATCAATTTGATCAATTTCAATCATTTGAATGCAACTTACTTCAGTACCCGGCACACTCCAGGTTGGAAACCATTGAGCTAAGTTACAAGGCATTTGAATCTGAGATAACCCACTCCATGGAAACAGGTGAGGTTCAGCTCTTCATGGGGTCCTGTGCGCCATCCTTCTCTGTTTGAACACTTCAAACACTTTGAGACATCAGAATTACAATGATGGAGTGGTGTTCCTGCAGGCAGTATGACTAGCCAACATAAGGAAAATTTAACTGATTTTTTTGTTAATCCACTAAAGAATGCAGATAGTTAGGAATGTGGAAGGTAAAGGTATTTATACTTTGGACAACTTTCCCTCTTTTTTCTTTTATTTCTGTTCTTTTCTGACATTTGTACTTCAAAAATCTTGACTGTCTCTGCTAGTGAAATAGTTTGCTCTTGCAGCTGAGCTTGACTCCTTTGAATAATCGGTGCCACTCATATGTACTTATCAAAAGAAGCAGTGACTCCAAAATGCTCTATGTTACGATTTCAAATGGAAGCAAGCAATCACATTTTTTCCTGTTGCTTCAAGCAACAAAATAAAGCAATTCTATGCACTAGAGCACTTTAAAAAATTTATGATATTCTTGTGGAGAAATCTGGTTGGAAAGGTTTTCGACTAGAATACTTAGTGGGTTTATCACTGCTTCTAGGCTTAATAGTGAGCCCTGATTTTCTTCTGTGTAAATTGCCCTCTCTGAGTCATTGTATATAGGTATTGATTATATTTGATAGTCTTGTCTTTACCAAGAAGACAAACTTATCTTTCTATGATCATTTTGCACTGGACTTGAAGACTTCTTATTGCTTTAAAATAAAATAACATACATCGTTACAGATAACTTCTTGCTGTGTTTTTAAGGTCTATCTTTCCTTTTACTGTGTTGAAGCTTTACTTCCAATTTTAGTTTTAAACTGGTGACTACACAGAGAGATGACAACCCATCTTCCATCAGTATTGTCTTTCAAATTTTGCATCTTACCAAGATTCAAGGAACAAAATGAATATTTGGGTTGTAAGATTCCCTTCCCACCAGATTTATAAGAAGCTGAACATTTATTTTCTTTATTCTTGTTTGAGATCTGTAATAGATCATTATAATAACTTACACGATGGTGGGCAACCCTCATCAGACACACTGCTATTCCGTTTGACACATGCACTAATCTGATAGAGTGGAATGTTAATCATGATAATGATAATTTCTGATATTTCTATGATGCCTTTCATCCTGTAGGATCAAAAGGTACTTGTCGTGTGTAACTGAGTCCTACCACCCAGTGCAGAATACCTCCTCTTTCCTGACAAAGCTCAGGACACTTCCAAAGCAGAATATGATATGATATGATAGCACAACTGTTACAGGCTTGCAGTAGGCAGTGAGGTTCATTTTGCATTCAGCATGCATGTCTGTGCCTAAATGCTACAGTGACAGGCATGCTATAACTACCTAAGACAGGTAATGCTGTGCATGCACAGCCTTTTTAAATTGGTGCATAGCCATAAGATATCTGTAGGAAAAACATGCATATATATATATATCCCTGTGTTCACCACCAGCTATGCTGGGAATGTTTGTCAAGTCTTATTTTAGATTCTATTTACAGTCTAAGCAAAACATCGCTCTCAATGCATTTGCACTGACATTAGCTAAGAAATAGCCCATTACGATACAGTACTCAATATCACACTGAACAGAGAAAGCAGGAACTTGAGACAAATCCAGTAAAGCCCTGCAAGCTCTAACACCCAGCTCGCATGCCTGGGAAGGCTAACAAGTAGACAAAGGAATTTAAGGGAGAATTCAGGTCAGGGGAAGGTCTAGGAAAGAAAGACAAGATTAAAAGCTCCCTTCTATGGAAAGCCATTGGGAAAAAAAAGCCCAGGATCCAGGGCGGTCACCCTGTGTGAGGCTTTTTTTCTCCTCCTCTCTGGAAAAGGCTGAGGAAAAGAGGTGGACAGAGCTGGCCAAGACTGTATGAGTATCTGAGACTTCTGGGTTGTACTGAGAGCTCTCAGGAAAAGTCTTAATGGCCCCCTTCTCTAAGAGAGCAGGAGTGCGGTTAAAGAGGAGTCCTGGCAAAAGTGGAAGAGATTGTGTTAATTATCATAATTTTGACATCGCCTTAAACATCTGGGATATGGATACCCTGAAGAATATAGTATGTTGTTCTTGCATGGCTAGATCTCCACCACAGCAACTGACTGAACCGGGTTGGGGCATTTGCACTGCAGTCATACTGGACTGAACCTGTGAATGGCTACAGGAATTTCTAGGAGCATCTGTGAGTTTCAGGAAACGGTGCTAGTGATTCCACAGGCTTCTTCTTTTTATATCACGTTCCTATAAAAAGTGAGAAGGAACCACATTGCTAGCAGAGATGTAAAATCAGGTCGGGACTGTCGCTGGTTATTTAAAGGTATTGCTATGCTTTCTGTAAGACTGAACATATTACTTGCTAGATCTTGGCTAAATTCCATTTTTTATAATTATATCCTCTTCTCCCCTTCTCAGACATTTTCTGCTGTCACAAGAGGATGCAGCATTCTTCGCTTTCCTGAACTAGATGTCTGGGTCGCGGTGTTTCAATCTCATGGTGATGTCTTTGCAAGATAGATTCAAGTTGCCAAGATGCAGCGTGATCTCTGCATCACTCCTTGTAGCATTGCTGCAGAAGGAGAGAAAGATGGTTTTGAAATTAATACTCACGCAGAGGTTCCATTTTTCTCCTTGCTTAAGTTCAAACACAAATCTGTTGGTCTGGCTTCCTCCACTGTTACTCTTTTGATACAGTATAATAACTCCCTGCAGCAGTGGGAGGCTTATTGCTTTAACTCTGCAAAGTACTTTGAGATGATTTTAGTCAAAATGCAAAGCACTGTTATCCCAATAGCACTGGGAATGCTTTCAGAGCATTGACTGGCTTCTGCTTCCAGCCTGATGAGCTAGTGATTGTAGCCCTTAGATGGCATTTTGATAAGCAAAATCCAGGAGGGGGTTGTAATTCTGTTAGCTGCTTGATGAACTGCCAAGACAGCACTGAAAGTAAAGCAGGGGTGCGTAACTATTAAAAAAAAAAAAAAGAAAAAAAAAGCTACTTGATGCTATTCAAATATTGTTTTCTCTGTGGGTACAACCTTTGCTGGCTGAGAAGCACCTACAAGCCTGCTACTTGTAAACGCAGGCAGATACTCCACTAAAGCAACGTCTGATCTTTTCAGTCTAGTAGCCAACTGTGGACACTAGCTAATATTTGAGAGCACAGCCTGGTAAAAAGGTCCACCAGTATGTCTGGCTAAATGCACCATGCTGAAAATAGAATTCCTGTGCCAAATGGCACTGGAAGGGAATCCTGCTGCCAGTTTCCAGAAAGACAGAATCAGATTGATTAAGAAATCAACCTATTATTTCTCACCTGGAACGCTCACAGAACAGGACTGAGGGACTTGAAGAGGAGCTGATAAAGTTGCACTACAGGTACCAGAACTATAACCTTTTTTCTGTGTTTGATGGCTTTCTGTGGCACTCAATTTGCATCTTCTTGGAAGCTGGACTTTCGGTGGACTTCATTCATCTTTCCTCTGAGGGCCTTGCTTTGGTGACAGCTGACCTGATTCCTTACTGCTTTGTGCCTTTCTGAAGAGATGTACATAGTGATTTAAAGCACTGTTGTTTGTGAGTAACACCATCTTATATGTTCCCATATACCTTGTTTGCTCAGGAGTACAAGATGGTTCATGCATCAAGTAGTAAAAAATGACACCTATGGCCCCCCCACTCCTTTATGCTTCTTATTTTCCTCTAGTAAACACATGGGGGTCTAAACAGGAATAACATCTTTTTCATAAGTGCTAATTTCATATCTTTACTCTTGGTGGAATCTAGTTGTGCTCATCTACCTCTTTTGCAGAAAGGTGTTCAGATATTGCAAAACGACTATCAGCACAGGAAAACAAAGGTGAAGGAACGTCGCATGGGCCAAAACACCTACACCAGCTTCATCTTGTCACTGTGGAGCTCTACAGCAGGTAAGACTTGGCAATATGGATTTAATTTGCATTAATAATCAGAGTGTATATTCATAGTACCAGGAGCTTTTGCACACTGATTACTAGCAACAGCCCTTGTTGTCCTGTCTTTGCTGATGGTGGTGCCCCATGAAGACTAGATTAAGTTAGTGGGGGTGTTTTACTTTCGCTTTGCTGCATAAAAGCAGTGGCAGAGCTGGGGAGGGAAGCAGGGGAGAATTAGCAGTGCCTTATCATGCCCCCTTCCCCAGCACTACCTAAGGTGGCGTCTGCCTCTCTGTTGCAGTTCTGAGTGAACTTTTGCCTTAAACATTTCTTGGTACATAAGGTGCAAGCAAACCATAACCCTGAACAAGCCATCTGTCCCCAGCGGAAACAAGACTAAGCTGCTGCGACCCCCGAGATGGTCTCCCTACGACCATTCAGGACACACCGAGCCTGCACTGAACCAGACCACGACTGGGCAGAGACTTTGGGATCTAGACTGTAAATTATTGCCATTTAGCACAACTTCTATAAAACTTGCTTGGCATGGGTAGCTAAATTTGCTGAAGCCTTAGGCCGCACTCCCTAATTCAGTGAGAAAGGGCCCCAGAGCTGGTGCAGGCGGGAATGATAAGGGAGTTGCCAGCAATTTGCATTCCTGTGCACTGCTGAAACAGTGCTAATTGCTGGAGTTACCACCTCTTTGTCAGGACCTGGAGAGATGATGGCTGGACCCAAGAATGGAGACACACCTGTCAGCAGAAACGGCAACAGTAAACGGCCTACCTAGGGACAGTGATGAGACCCAGTAAGGAGCAGGAGACCCCGGACCCAAATATTACTATTGGTCTGAACTACCACGTGAGGGGTGGGAAACTTAATTTGAAAAAGCTATAATTGCCGAGGGATTTCTTTGTTTGGGGTCCCTCATCAGAGGCACCCAGCTTGAGCTGTAACTACTGCACGCGTGTCATTGCCTTCATTTGGCTCCGAACTTCTCAGCGGGAACCTAGGGTCGGACCCTGCTTGAGTTGTAATTACTGCACACGCGTCGCTAAAATTTACACCCAGGGTGAAGAGGACCCACCCACCACCGAGACTCCCAAAGGAAGAGGACCAACGGGACATCACTGGATCCACGGGTGGTGATATCTTTTTTTCTCTCTCTCTCTCTTTCTCTCTTTTTCTCTCTCTTTTGTTGAATGTTGGTAAGATCTATTCGAAATGTGTGGCACGGGACTTGTCTAGCTAGTTGAAGTAACCGCCATTGAATTATCCTATTTGACCACATGCCTTATCTTTGTGTTAATAAATCATGAAACTGGTTGGCTGATGTCGTTTCACCTTAATTCAGTCCAAGGGCATCACGAACTTGGTCATTGGTCCCAAGGGGAGGGAGGTCATCCTAAACGACTCCTTTTGGGCCGCGACACTCTCGTCCTGATCGGAGCAACTCCTGCCTTATCCGCAGCATGGCTGCCTCCAGCCCCAATGGGCATCCCAAGGACCGCTGGGCCAGGTCTGCTGGCTGTAGCCATTTAAGCTTCAGTGCAGCTGAGGAGGCAGCTTACTGACATCCTCCTGGAGCAGTGAGGCACCCCAGGCTCAATCTGCAGCAGCCTCGGGGCTGCAGCAGTCACTGAAGAAGAACTTCAACCTCAGCTCAGAGAGGCACTCTGCACTGCCAGTCGCCACCTTGGACCCATGGACTTAGACTCTCTGCATCACCCTGCAGGGCAATTCTTGGCCACAACTCCAGGCAGCAACAGAGCACTTTTATATGTTTAAACAACTTCAGCTGGGGGCTGAGAATCTGGTCTCATGTTTTATTCATCCAAATTCCCTTTCCCCACTCCAGAAATCTACACTCATCTCTTTGCTAGCGAATCTGTTCAATTTCCTCTCGTTTAGCGCTGTGCTGCAGTGCTCGCATTTCCGCCAAGTACCTTCACTTAGAGGCTGATCGGCACTAATCACAAGTCCAGCTTCTCAAGAGTGACGCGTGGGAGAGATAGGGAAATGTAGGTTCATCTAATTTTGTCGGTCTGTTTTGTTATACTGAATATTTGATTTTCAATACCAACTCTTGTGGAAGGAAATAAAAATATGAGAAATCCAGCTTCTTTCCCTTTTTTTTCTTTTTTGGTAAGATTTTAGGTTTGACTCATCTTTCCCAGGCTGATTGTCAAGTAACTGACAAATCAGTCATGGTTGACAAGTGAGTAATTTGGAGAAGAGAGGGGGTGCAGCAGGTGTCGGTACTGATTTGGTAAAACAAAAAAAAAAAAGAGTAGAGAGTGGTATGATAGTCACTTACACAGTCATGACGTTACGAGCTTTTCATACAAAATGTGTGCCGGATTTTACAACACTTAGAGCGTTAACTATTAACCAGCCACTTCAGCCCCATTTCAGAGGTGACCTATAAATTCACCATTAGAAGATGTGTTTGAACATTTTGCCACAAAAGACTCTGGTTCAAAACTCTCCTGGGGAAATGGAAAAGAATATTTCTCACATTATTGGGCTCACAGAATAGTCCTTGCAGCAGGCAGACCCAGTGCCCTGTCCCCCAGCCGTGGTGCGCTAGGCAGGACCATCAAGAAGGACACCATTGCTCCGGCTGGAGCATTCAAGCACTATGGCCCCACCAAGACTTCCGTTGCCCATAGCTACCTAAATTCCCCAAAACTGTGAGTCTGAGCAGTCCCTGCTCATTCCTAACAGGCTGGTTTTACGGCAGCACCTAAATTTCTCTTGCTAGGTGGAAGAGGTGAGATTTGCAGCTGGGAATTCCTCCCGCTCAGATGGGAACTGTCTAAGATTCTTCTCTCTTTTAAAAATCAAACCCTTGGAAATCAATTCTTTCACTCACCTGCCAAACCTACCACTCTCGGCTCTGTATTTCCTTGCTTCAATCTCAGCTGTCATTGAAGCTGTTTCAATGAGCGACCAGTGTTCTTGTTTTGATCCCTGTAATGGTGTTAGTGACTGCAGGCCAAACAAAGGGTTGTGTTGGCAGATGCCTAAGATGCACTTTTGCTCTGAAGTGCCTGTGCATTGCAGCATTTCATGTTTATTGTCTGGTAAAGACTTCAGTATCTTATATGCTCTATCTCAGAGAAAAAAAAAAAAGCTTTTCTTCCCCATCTAACTGCCAATCTTGAAAATTCATTGGGGATTCAAAGAGCTGAGTGTTTTCCTGGCTTTTGCATAGTTACAAAGAATACAGAGGCTGCAAGACAATTTCTACTCTGGCTTTCATCTGTACAACTCCTACCCTCTTGAAATCCTGCCTTCCCTTTCACCCATGGATTACTTGGGGTGGAGGGGGCCTGCAAGGCAGCCACAGGCAGCAACTGTGTTTCTGAGGGATGGGGCCAGAAGAGAGCCTAGTACCCCATCCTGAGCTACTAAAACTCTCCCCTGGCTCAAACCTCAGCAAATCACCTACAAATATATACTAGTATACATCTACAAAGCAAGAATATTTTTCTCTGTACTTTTCAGAACATAAGTACAGCTTGTTGGAAACCTGTGTTTGGGTTGCTTTTTTAGTTTTCCTTTAAACAAGAGGCAAAGAGGCATCTCCTCCAGCTTTATGGAGCGGCTCCCGCTCTGCAGAGCATACGTCTGGTGAGGAGCGCATCCATTTAACTGTTCACACTGTGTGCCTTAAGTCAGCAGGGAAGAGAGGTGACATGCACCTTTGCAGTGGATTTAAATCAGTGGCAAACTCAAGCGAGAGCCAAGTCAGCCTGCAAAGTTGTAGTGACCTTCTCCTGGTCATCCCATGGCCCCAGGCACGATCACCAGGCGCTGTGTCCTCACTGGCACCACGGCAGCAGCCACAGCGCTTGACGGAGCCAGCAGGCCCTTCTCGCTGGCCACTCCGGCTCCCTCGCTGCCTGATGGAGCGCGATCCTTATGGAGCGCAATCCTGATGGAGTGCAATCACTATGGCAACCTGCAGGTATAGGATTCGTGCAGCTCCAGGGGACCCTGGTTGCATGCGTGCTCCTTGCTCCAAGTGGTGCTCCCCTGCCCACGCTTTGATGTGCTTTGGAGAGGGAAAAGGCTGTGGAGTGGCAGGTGACTTCTCTGCAACTGTTTTGTATCACTTGTTAGCAAGAGTTTGGGGGGGCGTTTGTGCTTTCGAAACATCGGGTGGCTATGATTTGTAACAATCTTCACTGGGCACAAAGTGAGGGTACGCTCCTATTTCTCCTCTGTTTCTAGAGTTCTTTGGGAAAACATCAGACGTGTGAGAATGTAAAGCTTCACTTCCAACTCTGATGCCCTCAGCCTGATTAAAAGGTAAAACACTTGCAAACCTCATGCACGCTGCATGCCTCTGCGTGTGCATGTGTGTGTGTGCATGCGCGCAGTACTTTCTTTCACTCCTATGACAGCACATGCTCCTACAAAGCTATTCAAGGCATTAGGAATACAACTCCTCCCTCCGGTGCCCCGTGCGTGCGTGCGAGCGGCTCGGGCTTGCTGCTTGGGCTCACTCCCACCTGACCGCGGGGCTGCCAGGCACGACTCCGCTTGGCGCCTCCGGGCTTCGCGTGGAGGGAAGGAGGACCGGGGAAAAGGCAGAGGCAGGCACACAACCGACCTACCGCGCCAGCAGCAACTTGCTCCCCTTGCAGCAGAATTGCATAGGGGAGGAGGGGAGGGAGGGAGGAGGGAGAGGAAAAGGAGAGGGGGAGGAGGAGGAGAAGGGAAAAAAAGAAAATCCAGAGAATTCCAGTCTGGCAAATATAGTGAAACAGCATGATCAGAGTTCATTTGCTCTAGAAGAGCAGAGAAGAGAGAGGACGTTAAATCGAGCAAAGGGAGAAAGGTCTGTAGGTCTTTTCCTGATAGGAGCGGTGTTTCAGAGGTAAAATGATTCCTCCGAGCAGCACGACTGAAGTCAGCGTGGACAGTGTGGAGAAAGAGCACGAAGTGGAGAGCACAGAGCAGCCCCCCTCTCCGGCATCAACCACCAGCCAGGAATCAAAGGTATTTGGAGAACAAGGTTTTCTTTTGTTTCCTCCTCTCTCTTTGCGTTAAGAAGAGATGTGTTGCTTTGATTTTTATTTGGAGCCCTGTGGCAGGGTCTGAAATAGCCAGCTATAAGCCATCTCCAATCTGACAGTCATACTCCTGAACGCTTGCTGGTCACCTGGGCAGCTCAGGGGTCTGAACTGGGAAAAGACCTGGCTTTTGACATGTTGGGGTTTGGGGATTTTTGTTTGTCTTTTCTTCTCCTTATTATGGAGGGTGGGAGGGGAAGGGGAGAGTCAGGGAGGGGATTGATTTCAATTGTTATTTTTAGCTATCACCAGCTCAGAGAAGAGAATTTTGTCTGAGGGGGTCGGGGTGTTTCACCTGCCTCGCCTCCTCGGCAGACCGATCGGTGAACTTCCACTGTTTAACAAGCCAGCACTTGAAACAGGATATTAGTGACAATTTTGGCACAAGAATCCTTATGTTCACCACTCAAGAAAGGATTTTTTTTCCCCAGCGTCTTATTTACTTATTAATTATTAAATGTGGTTCAATTTACCTTGTTGAAAGCCAACATCCAGCTCAAATGGTGTGGCCTCTAAATTTTTAATTGACTTACATATGAAAAGTTTTTCTGCCAGCCAGTGTGTGACTCGGAAAAGAGAGAGAGGTAAAAGGAGAAAAGTAACCTTTCAGAATGAATGCGCTTTGTAGCTTACCTGGATAAGGTACTTTTACATATCAATATCATGATAGCTTCTGACAGCCCATCCTGTGGACCATATTCCTAGTGATGCTATGTGCTGTGCAAACGTGAAAATAGGGAGGTCCTTGTCCCTAGAAGCTTACATCTGGGCAGTGCCTTAGGAACTACCATATGAGCTAAACAGCTGCTTGACAGAGGTGGTTCATGTTGCCCTTAGTTTAAAGGCATCGGCTGCCTGAGTCTAATGTAGGAAGAATCTACGTTATTCTGAGTTATAACGAGGTTTCTGTAGAGTGAATTGCAATAATCTGTCTGTGTGGGTAGAGTTCTGACGTGGGGTTCGGGATCTTTTTTTAGATGCTATACTCCAAGGAAGAGAGCTAAAGTATTCCCTGTGTGAAACAGCCTCTTTAAAAGAAAAGAGGTCTCACAGCATCAATAGCATCCACTATTCACTATACACATTCAGCACTACTGGGACATTGCTACACTACTCCTTGGTAATGGGAAATGACAAGTAAAAGGGTTATTTGTTTAACTTCAGATCCCAAAAGGGTTTGGTGCATTGGTACCCTAAATCCCCCACAGAGAGCACTTCTCTGGAGTTGCTGTGTTGTTATTTGGCCGTCAGGAAGACCAGCCCTCTGGTGAGGTCCCAGAAGTGAGTGGAGCCTCCGCCATATGGCCAATGCCACCCTCTCACGTGTGCTGGGCTGTGCCCCGGGGCCACGCAGGCTGTGCGCTCCTTCTGCTGTGTCCCTCGCCCCCTGACCAGTACCTGGTTGCGGTGCTTGAGGTGCCATGCTTATCGTCAGACTGTGAGGGTGTGCTTGAGGGACTTCCCCACCGGCTCACAGAGCACTGTGCCCAGCATGCGTTGGCCAACAGGACTCCTAAAATAACAGAAAACGAAGTGCAGCATGCAAGATCCCTTTTGGCTGCTTGCACATTTGAGGCACTCATGAGGATGACAGTAGGAATTAGGCACATCTAGCAAAAGAGAAAGAGATTACTCACTGGTTTATAATCAAATGTTATTATCATCAGTTTTGCCAGTCTTGTGAGTGTTTGAAGTGATGCAGGGGAACAGGCAAAAGCTATGACTGTGCAGATCAGTTGATGCCATTATTTGCATACAGATATTTTCGGTAAATATATAATCTGTGTATTTACATTTTAGGACTGCAAATATGATCAGAAAGCATGCTGTACTGTCATTTCAATAGATAGAATCAAAAAAGGCTTCTGATCACTAGGGTAATGAGATTACACTTAGTTATTTGTTTCTTGCAAACAGGGAGATGGAGGAATGCTCAGTGATTTTATAAAGCTATTGTTTGTGCTATTTTTTCCAAGGGAATTGATGTGTTTCAGAAGCTAAAGGCTTTGACACATGCATAAGTCAGTGTGTGCCACGGGCCTGCATGCAAGCTTTTATCTCGCGGTGCCCCTGCGGAGGGAGCTATCCTGTCATTCATAGAGGGCTCAACTTTCTTCAGGTACCTCTCCATTTCGTAGGGGAACAAGTCTGTGTCCACCACAGTTACTGCAGAAGAGTTTATGCAGTATCTAGTTACTATGACTTGTTTCTGTGGCAAAACCCTATTACGACTCCAAATATAGGAATAGAAACAACATGGATAGTAGCAGCCTTCAAAATGCGCTGGAAGCATTTCAGCAGAAAGAAAACTTTGAAGAACTAATGTAGAACTAATGTAGCATGGATCTCCTACTTCCAGTCCTGTATAATCATGGACAACTGTGGCATATAATCCCTTACAGTACCAAAGGTACCAAAGTCCAGGAAATGTGTCCAGGCTAGCACACTCCAGACTGCACCCAGAAGATGACATGGAGGACACTGCAGTTCCTGACTAGTGTGATTTTGAGAGGCAGAACGTCACACTGTTAAGAAGTAGCTGAAATTTGGAAGACTGTAAAGCATGACTCCCATGCTTTAGTCACACACCCCTTCCACAGTAATGGCTCTCACTCACAATGAACACCAAAGCCTCATACCATTCTACCTACAGGTCAGGAACATGCTTACAGGTGAGCAAACTCATATGCTGAAAGTTCAATGACCAGGTCCTCATGCACATACTATCCCTCATGAGCACCTCAATGCCAGTACTTCAGTGCAACTGTTCAGAATGAAGAAATTCAAATGCACTTCTAACATGCCACATTGCCTGGGCCCTAGCAGAAAGCCACAAATGCATTTGTAGAACCTGCCTGCATGTTCCTTATGGTGTGGTATATATAATGTCACATAATGTGAATGTGTCTTTTGGACTGTGTGTCCTCAGGCACTTTACATGCAACACTCCTGGTGTATTGTCTCATTAATATGATTTCAAATAGGTGTCCAAAGTGCAGCAAATACTGTAACTGGACCTTCCTGTTGCAGTATATATACTGCTGCTGTGCTAAAAACTCCACAGCACAAATTCAGGAATGATGCAAAACTAATATTTAATTTTTTAAATTAATTTATTGGCTCCCCAAAACATTTACTTAACACGTATCTACTACTTGAGTGGATACTTAAGCTATATTAGGAGAAGAAATGTATGAGAGTAGCATATAAATACATGTAATTGCTAATTCTATTATGTGCATATGTTTGTGATTATGGCTTCCATAGGTATGAGTCCTTCATGCCTGTCTTCCAAGAAGGCAAATGGCTAGTTTGTGGAAGAATTTTGTAGATTTTCTTCTCAGCAAGGGAGGAAGTCATTAGTTAATGAATCCTACTGGGAAATTTCTTCCTGGTGGTAGCAATTAAAGACACACTGCACACTTGTACAATCACTAACTTAGCAATATAACAGAAATCTACTAACAGCAATCAGATCTTGTTCCTGATGCCTCTTATGTGACAGTGCCTTGGAATTTAATAAAAAATAAAATTTGGAGGCATATGGTTGAATCTAAAGAAAAGCTTCCCACACCTGGTAATATTTCTTTACAATTCAGCATCATTGGCATGTAACCCTGTTAGCTTTATCCTTGCTATACTCAACTGACATTTCCATATGAAGAAGAAAGAGCCCATCTGCTGATTTCACTAGCAGTGAGTCAAATCACTACTGCTGTACTTTGAATAGTGGCTGGGGGCATTCATAGGCACTAGAGGTGAACACGATAGAAAATACTGTTCCCATTTTCAAGTTTTAGAGGGGCCTGAGCCTCTGTGATGTTTCAGTTAATATCAGCAGGGTTGGCCAGCACTGCTGATCTTCAAGCTATTACTGTTTCATTTCAAGTGTATTAAATGCCTGTCAGGTTCTCTCTCATACAGCACAGAAGACACACTGGGGTATCAAGTCTGTGGCATTGCAGGCAATCTGTCATGTGCAAGTTACTTGTTTGTAGATACCAGTGGACACCTGTGAAGGCCAAGTGTTCTTTCACCTCATCACCCATTTCCATCTACTTTCTATAAAGTCCAGTTATAATTGTCATGTATTGCAGTCATGTATATTTGGGTGTGACAGCTTTAAAATTTTCCTCTGAACCACAAATTCTTTGGCTCAACAAATTGCTTACACTTAAGTCAGTTAGGTAGGCTGAAGAGCTAAAAAATGAGAAACTAGACCTCTAAATAAATATGGCACTTGGATATCACAAAATAAATGAGTCTGTCTCAGTCTGACACTTTTGTACACTGACTAGCCAATGGCAAGTTTTCAGGTAAATGCAGCCAATTATCTTCAAATTCAGTTCTGGCAATTCAGAAAATGTAGCATAATTGTTCAAGCACTAGCTTGACCTGGTATGTAGTATATAAAGTGGAAGTTGCTGAAAAGTAGTAAGCCAAGAAAAAAGATTGAGCACTTAAGTTCAAGATGTAGACTTTGTTTATGTATCTCCCCAAATCAGCCCAGAAAACTGAACTTACTTTCTCCTGTCCTGTTAGTCCAACAGAGCAATATTGTTGCTGTGAGGTTTCAGAACTAGGTGTTAATATTAGGTACTAAACTAATGTAAATAGCTTGAAACTCTTTGGATTTTAATAGGATTTCATGGGATTTAAATCATGCAGGATTTGTGCTATGGAGCTAAGCAGAGATCTTCCCTGCTTAAAGAGTTAATACTTTATGAGGCTTCATAGATGGTTACTGGTCAATGAATATTTAAAAAAGGCAGGGAGCATGGCATACAGTTAGTGTTTCACCCTCCACACTACTGATAAATATCCAGTATGCAAACTACTGCTGCAGTTGTCTTCAAGGGAATATCAAAACAGCTCTAACAAATCCTATGAAAGGGGAAGAAAACACCAGCTCTCTTTCTTAAGATTTGTTACATGCCGCTGCATAAAATGGTGAGTACATGCTGTGAAGGCAAGACTAAGGGAAGAAGTATATTTATGTGCTACTTTTTGATGAAGTGTTAGAACAAATTATGTAAAGGAAGATTTCATTGAAAGCAAGAAGGTAATATTCTATCTCTATGAATAATTTCTTCAGCACACTTGTTTCTTGTACTTAGGTTTATTTTGACTTTTCTCTCTTACCTACTTATATCCTGATTAAAATATTCTGATATTGTTTTCTCTGTGATGCGTATATCAGATCAGTTCTTAGGCACATCAGTTCTTAGGCAAAATAGAAATGTGATCAGTTCATTCTCTTCTAACCACAGTTTCTACCTTGCCAACAAAAATGAAGAGCATGCCTATTACCTTCCAACAACTAAAGATGACTTGACTCAAGTCTTATGTGGTAAAAATAGATTTACTAAAAAATGCAAATTTTCAGTGAAACAAAACAAACTGTTTTCAAAGCTGGAAGACAGTCTAGTCCTACCATCACGGTCTGTTATCCTCTACTCTTTTTCATACGGTAATCCTGTTGAACATTAAAAAAAACATAAAGTTTTTTACCATTGCTTCTTCTGAAAGGCTCTCCCAGCATCTGGATGCTCTGACAGCTAAGGGACACCGCTCCCAACTCCACCGCCTCTAATTCGAGTCTCACTTTATTTCTGGCTAGTTTATGTGACATTGTACTTTTGATAATGTTACTTTAGCTTAAAAAGCTCTTTTCTAGTCTTGGTGTATATCTCCATCATGTAGGAGTAGTCATTTATATATCTTCCCAACCTTTGATTTCCTAGACTAAACAAGCTAGGCTGACATAGGATAAACTCTCCATTCTTCATTTCATTCTAATAATAGATCTGTGCATCAGCTTCAATTTTGGATAATCTTTCTTGAAAATAGGTGACCAAAATTGCACACCATATTATACATGAGGTCTTGTATAATAACATTAGTACATCAGTATTTTTTCCAGAAATCCTGCTCCTTTTGCTCTTTTAAGGTCATTACTGCATCCCATTAGTGTCTCCTAGTCACCCTCTGGTCTACCAGGCATCACCATGCTATTTCTCCTCTGTCATTCTCAGCAAATGGGATAGATTAGACTGCCCTGATCCAGAGTGGGCTGGATCAGGTCTCAGGTGCAGTAGCTTGTGTTTGTACTGCTGAATGTCACATTTCTGTGATTCCATCCCTCAAGCCCAGGTCCTCCATGGTTTTGACAGTGCCTCCACCCTTGTGTCAGAAGGAAATGGCCTTCTGACACTCCTCATCTTTGCACCAATTTCAGTAACAAAAATACAGAAAACAGGATTGGCCCTAAGGCTGGTCCAGTGTTGTTCTTTGAAGAACACCACTAACGACCTTCCTTCAACCTAGTACTTCTTTCAACAGCAACCACCTTCCATTGAACTCACTGTCTGTCCCATCTTGTAACTTCTCCACTAATCCTCATCTTCTCAGTCTTAGGTAATACATTCCCATTTGGTACCATACTGAACAATTTTAATGAAATTCAAATAGACAGAAGCTACCTTTGACCTAAAAAATGGTCCTTGTCTAGAAAATTGTTCATCTTTTCCAAGATAGCTGGTCTTGGATTACTTATCTTTAGTAAATTCTTGTTACATTGCATCCCATTTTCTTTTTACTAATGTTTTTTTAATTGCCCTTTCCTTCAAGCAGTACTGAAGTCTGATCTACAACCTTGTACTTGGCAGGGTCACTTTTCCCCCTTGAAACATAGACGTTTATTTTCCTGTGTATCATTTCTAGCTTGATAAAGTTTATTAAGAAGACTTGGTCCTAGACTTGGAAAGTAAGATTTTGCAATGGTAATTATCTGGTCTCTTTTCTCCTTTTCAAAATAAGATTTTGCAATGGAGATTATCTGGTTTCTTTTCTCCCTTTCACCTCAACAAGTACACTGAACTGCTTTTTTAACATCATATCTTCCATTTCTGCAACTTCTTTCTTATTTTTCCTATTATTTTGTGCCCAGGATCATTGCTCTTTGAGGAAAATGAGAGGAGGTGTTTGTTAGGTTCTGAGCCAGCCATTATCACATCCCTAGTGTACCGCAGCCTGTATCCTCTTTTCCTATTTCTAACCTGTATCAATCTTTTGATATTTTCTTAAGTACTGTTGCAAGGTCTCACTTAGCTTTTCTTGGCAATTAGCGTAGTTAGACCTAAGCAACTCAGCCTGAAAGGTCCAGTTTTCTTTGCATACCAGCTTGGGGTTTTTTCTCTTTTCCTTTCTCTCCCTCCGCTCCCTACCATTCTTTGTGGACTCTTTGCTTATTTCCAATATCCTTTTTTTTAGGTAACTATTCATGCAGCTTACCAGGAGCACACATCTAAACAAAATCTTTTTATTTATTTTTATTTCAGTTTCCAGGTAGTTTTAACATACTTTCTTTCAAGAAATTCTATGCCTCCTACATGTCCAAGGGCATCCAAGTACCTGGCGGTTTCTGTTCAGTTATCTTCGTCAGTCAAGCGTGTCTCCGATCTGATAGCTCAAGGGTAGCAAAGGCCAAGCCTCCTCCAGAACTAGCAGCCATGCAGGTTCATCATGCACTCAGTACTTGCTGAGAGCCCTTGTTAGCTGAGACGCAGTGACCTGCTTACGCAGCTATGCTGCTTTCTAGACCAGGGCTAATATCTTCATGCTGTTCTTGGTGCACATGTTAGTTCAGTCAGGCACCAGCTCAAGCATCTCTGTGTCACACTCCAAAGTGTGATGTGGCTTAAAATATATAGTCAGGGAACTGAGAGCGCTGACGGCTTGGAATTTCTTCAAGTGAATTTAGCACATCAAAGGCTAACCTCTTGAAATCCAAAACTTTGGTTAGAGGTTCATTTTCTTCCTTACGCTTAATTTGATTTAAATGGAAGTAACTCATAATCACCTGATCTGAGACTGTTCTCCATGATCTGCCCTTTTCAGACCAGCATTTCTTTTTTTGCCTACCCAAGCCCTTGCTGTATACTCATGAAGGGTAGAAGATTCCATGAACTCATATTTGGTGAGTTTGTCCTCAGGTTTGTCAGACAGAGGACTAATCTTCCAGATGGGGATGTGTGAGTTGAATATTCTTGGCTTCTGTATTCAGTGCTGCTCAACCTCCAGTTACAGAGGTGAACGGCCATCCGACATTGAATGAGCACTGTCTTTTCCAGGCATGTGAATGTTTATATTCCAACTGATGCATAAGCAAACTTTGCATGTTCATTGGCAGAGATGACCAACAGTGAAAATGAAATTCATAAATCATTGTCTGAATGACCGAAATAAGTTGACATTGATTTTCCTTTGACATACGCATCTTCTCGAGGAAACTCCCCTTAATTCAGGAGAATGACTGATACAGTATATGCTCCTTGACAGGGAATTTAACTCAGAAACCTTCTAAAACATACCTGCAATGAATGTCAAAAAGACATGTCTTTGACTTCAGCAGTTAAAAATGACAAATAACTTGCAGATCTTATTATTTAAAAAACCAAGGTTCTTATGTCTATTCTTGCAGAAACATGCTAGGCACTCACAGAAGTCTTCCTGTTCATGAGTGTATTTCTTGGCTGATCTGTTTTTAACTGATGACAGTAGTATGCTAAGCACTGTCCAATGGAAGTGTCACAATGCAGGGGCTGAAATGGTCACACTGTTTAAAATGCCAGAGCATTAATAATTGCAAGGAAGAGGTGTTTCCCAGGTGCAGGAGGCTGCAAGTCCTATATGGAATTGCAGACAGAGTCCTTTAGGTGAGTAACAGTGACAGCTTGAATGGTTTTCTTTTCTTGAAACAGAAAATGCTTATTTTCTGAGTGCCATGTAAAAGCTTTATTAAAATGCCATGCATGCATTGCCTTACTAATAAAGATCATTTTAGCAATCTGCAGTTCTGAACAGAAAAGCAAAATGCAGCTGACCTCCTGTAACCAGTGATTAGGTTTAATTCAGAAGGAAGCAAAATACTATAAACCAGTATTCACAAAACTATTAAATTGAGCATTTAGGATATTTTTTTCTTAGCTCATTCTTCAGAGTAAGACAAAGAAATGTAGGCTGTGTAGGCAGAGCTCAGGTGAGAGAGCAAAATGAGCCTGACAGGTTGTTATAGCAAAATGCTGCTGAATAGACTCTTAGAGCCAGACTTGCATCTCCATTACTCCAACAGTTAACTCCATTCAGCTTTTACAAAATTTACTCATGCTCAGGGGGGTACCCCAGCTTTTGTTGCCAGAGAATCAGAATTCTGACATAATGCACATAAGTCATCTCCTCAAACATCATGTATGTAGATGTACTTATTTATTACTGATTTGACAATGTTTACCCAGCCAGTTTAAATGCTGAGGTGTAATGATCCTCAAAAAAATAGTGTCTAGGAACTGAACTGAAAATCCTGCTCCAGACTCACTTGTCTTTGTTCATACGCAGAATGAGAAATGGCCTTGGACTAGGCACCTCTGTCCTCACAAGTCAACAAAATATATTAGGCAAAATTCAAAAAGTTAAACTTAGCAGACTGCCACTGATTTCTGTCCAGTTAAATCAAGGAAACAGTTGTTAAGACTTTCAGGTCCATGCTGATTTTTAAAATGCACATTTTGTTAAGTTCTCAACTGGTATAAATCAACTCAAGGACCCAGCATAGACTTTTTTTTATTATAAGAACACCCCTTAGTGTATTTAGTAAATTTTATTTATAAGTGCAGGCAGCTCATTTCTCACTTATGTCCACACACACTCTTTTAATTCAAATTATCTAATTAAAGAAACATTCATAAATGAATGGAAGGTAATGTAATGGTTTGCCAAAGATTTTTGGTCACAAACATTTTGATGAAATGTGTGCTTGTCAAGTGCTTTTTTTTTTCATTTGTCAAAACCTATGTTTTTGTGGAAGTGTTCGGTTTTCTTGATCATGTAAGCTTTTGTCAGGAAGCTTTCTCTGGTTTTGGACTAAATTACCAGTCAAATGAGGAGAAAAATACATCATAAGTTAAATCATATGGCCCGGCCTGCAATTAGAGACCTACTTGAGACAGTTCAGTTAGTAGTTCAGCCTCCCTGTGTCATAAATGGACACAGATTGAGATTGTTTTATCAAAGGTGGTTTAGAGCAAAAGCCTGCCTTATGTGCTCTGAATTAGCCTCTCTGAGAAGCAATCTTTTCCATTGACTACAGTAAGCAGCTACAGCTAAGTTAAGAGCCTGAATTTAAGTAGGGTGAACACCACTGTGAATCTGTCAGAGCAAGGTCTTGAACCTGTGTCTTTCTCAAGCCAGTCATTTGCTCCCTGGCAGATTAGTCTGTCTGACTTTCCCCCCTTCTGCCCACAGCCCCCTCAAAGACATTTTGAAAGACTGCAGTTGTTTTTTTTAATGTCAATGCAGAACAAAATCATTCAAACTTTGAAAATTTTCACTAAGTGGAATTGCTGTTTTCCAGCCAGCCCTATAATGGAAAGTTATGCACCTATGACAAAAAGAGAGAAAAATGTGAGCCTATCCAGGCTGCAAAATGTGAAGTGCTGCTATTAAACTGTAGCTACAAGATGAATCGTGCACCAGCTCCATGAAGTATGGGCACAGAGGACTCTTTGGCAGGTTCACAGTAGTTAGATCCAGCTCCTGTAGTTAGTCCTAATGACAAACGTACTTCGTTCTCATAGGCATCCAAAAGATCCAGACGAACAGTGAACTTTTTTGCTAGCTCACTCACTGGCTTTCTACCTTCCAGTGTTTATCTATCTCTTCTCTCTGTTCCTATTCTCACCTACATGCTGTAATCCGGGACCAGGCTCTCTGATACAATGAGCCAAACTTTGCATTGTCTTTACATGCAAAACTTCCAGGGGAAAGCTCAGCGAAGCTTCAAGTTGCCTACTAGGAAAATGAATGGTGGTCCTTCTGCTGGGGGAGGGACCGCTTATAAACACTATGTGGATGCTGCTGCTCCTGCCATAAGTACTCTTCAAAGAAAGCAAACTCCAAAGTTTGCACTTTTGCTTTTACCTATACCCAAGCCCCAGTTCCTTCTTCACAAGGGAATGCTTTAAGGTGCATTTTAGTTTGCCTGAGTTGTCCGGTATTTTGTGGTCTGCTGTGGACAAATCATTATTTAGAGATTATCAAAGCTAAAATAAATGCACGCAGGTGTAATAGACTTACTTGAACCCTACTCAAATGTAGATAAATTAAAAGCTATTCACAAAGATTCAGAAAAAGATAGTCAGACTTCAAACAAAAATTTTAACCACCTGATCTACCTCTGAGGAGAACTCAGCTGTGACTAGATATTGTCCAAAAGAAGTAGCCACTCCGTCAGGACAAAAAAGTCAGACCTTCTTTAAACATAATGAGAAAACTAACCTAATTTTTTTCTGGCACCCTAAGGGACACACTGCAATAAATACAATATTCCAGAAGTAGTAACTGAGGCAACATCATTTGGTTTTTACCACCAGCTCCTGAGCCACTGAAAAATCTCCTTTCCACGAGATATCAACTCTCCAGCACAGTTGTACTTGTAGCCACCACTGCATATAAAAAAATCAGCCAACAAGAGAAAACTGATATAAACCTCAGCAGTTAACCCTACACTTGCTGTTCAGTCCAGCAGTGGTCAGGCTATGATTTCTGCTGTGGTCTGGCACACTCCTTATAGATCAGTGCCATGCCACTGATACCAAAAACAGCATCTACGCTGACAGTAGACTAAACTAGACCAAGGCACTTTGTAGAAATACCACTTTTGCATAGGATTCATATCCATAATCCTCACAGTATGGTCTGTCCTGACCTGACTTTTCTCTCTGCTTCCTTCTTCCATTCCCCTGCTCTCCTGCCTGCCTGACTCCCTCCATGCACCCCGCTGCAAAATGCTGGTCCTGTTGAAGTCACTGCCATTATTTTTGTCAGACTAGGCTTCACGGAGTTTTACTGGTTCAATATCCCTCCATTTCCTATCATAAAAACAACTCCTACTAGTATCTACTAGTATCATATGTCAATGCCAACAGTTCTTTTCTCTCTCTACACTAAAATTATGAATTCTGAATATGCCACATTTGTTAGGTGACCACAACCTTATGAAAACCTTACAGGCCTTTTTTTTATTATCTACACAGAGGGGAGGTTTAGCTCTTTTTGTGCAGGCTTAAACAACAGGCTTAAACAACAGCTTAAATTTAGAGGATTCTGAGGGACTTAAAAAATCTCTTTTAATATGAAAAAAGGAATCTGTAGTGCTTCAAAAAGAGTTATAGCCTTAAATTATCTATCTCTTTGTTCATCGTAGTCTGTATACAATATTGTATCTTTTTACACCAAGCTAGTATAGTTATCTCAGTCTAAAAACACATTTTTGCAGTGCAGTCAATCATTTTAATTGTGAACCTTTGACAGTGGTAATTTGAGGAGGAAAGTTATCCAGCTGCTGAGGATAAAAATAAAATGTTTTTCTTTGGTAGGATTGATCTTGAAACAATAGCTGGCTAAAGATGTTTTGCAGCTTGGAGGTTTAGAATAAATACAAAGAAAATGGATTAGCATGAGGTAGAAGGGGTCAAAAATGCATGACAAATCTCTTACATAATAACTCTTGCTAATTAATATCTCCAAATTTATGTATTTACATTGTCAGTTTCTTGATGCAGTAGTCATGCCTTTAAACACCTCTAGAAAGTGTCAAGTAATTGTATGTCATATACATGATAATATTATCAAGTTAAACAGACTTTTCATTTGGATAGTTGCATTATTCTTTATATAGGACACTAAATGTAGTTTTTGATGGGCGTCACTAAGTTGTAATAGCCATAAGACAAAAGAGACACTAAAATGGAAACTTTCTGTACTAGTAACAGGTTCCTGGGAAATTGGTGTTACAGGAGTAGTTTTCCTCCAAATTATTTGGAAGCACTTTTTGAAAATTAGAAAGTGACTTGAGTTGATGCATTGAAAGATAAACACATGCCATCATCTGTACTTTGAAAAGAGCTTTAACCAGAAAAACATGCCAGATCTGGACTCAATCTGGAAATAAATAGATCTCTGCCACAGTGGCAGGTACTATAACTGGATACAGAATGAATCATGAGGAAGATGTTACCGAGACTGGGAAAGTTTTAATTGATACACCATTTGTCATGTATCTGTAAACTGCTGTAGGACTTCAGAACTGGAAATACGAGATGAAGGAAGCTCAGCGGCCTCCCAGGTGTGGCCGGGAAGCCCAGCAGCAGGGCAGTAAGGTGGCTGCATGCCAGGATGCTTGGGTGCTGCTGGGCTGGTCATGTCAGAGCGGACACAGCCACTGCTGGCCGCTCGCACTGCCTGCATGCCCTGACTCCCTCAGAGCCATGGGGAAGAAGCTGCATTTACAGGGCTGGACAGTGTCAGTCTTCAGAAGCGATAAAAAGAAGATGGGAGGCAGAAAATTTGCCACCAGATTGCAAAAGTATGCACAAGAAGAAAGGGTAAGGGGGCTGAGAATAAAAAAAATAGGAAGTGATCTGATGAACACCTGATGAATATTTTGATTCAGGTGAATCAATCACCTGATTGAATATTTTCAAAGGCACCTACCATCATATTCCCATAGAGAACTCTGAAATGGGAACGAGTTGTATAATTCGGATCTGGATCTCTGTTTTCAGACGGGCAGCAAAGAAGAGCGTGCAGGAATCTGTACGATCAAATAAGGCAACGTTCAGATCCATGTCCAGAAGTTTTTTTAAGCCAACAGCCCATGTAGCACCCAAGTTCTGGTATTGTGCTTCTGTTTTTTCTTTAATCAAAAAATGAGGTAAAATAATCTCAGAGTTAAGGCACAGTAGCTAAGGAAGAAGTTTGGACAGAATTAAGTCACACCAAGCATAATTTAAAAACAAGTGACTAGGGAGAGACAAAAGAAGCCAGAGGAATAGGTGTCCCCTGGATCTATCTATATTTGGTTGTAGAGAAGAAGAGATTGACAGATACGGTTTAAAAAAAAAAGAGGGGGGAACTGGGCAGGGATGAATAAAGCCAGTCAGATAACAACATGCAGAATATGGCCAGGTGGCTCTTCATGCTGCAGGAGGCCTCTGTTTTTAATGCACAGTGTAAAATAGTAAAAAAAAAAAAAATGTTTTATTTCAAAATAAACAAAACAGCAATCCAGCCAAACCGCAAGCCTTTACTCAGGAATTATTCTCACTGAAGTCAGCAGGAGTTAGCAATGAGCAAAGACCTTAGGATTTGGCCCAGTGACAATAACTTAGTTGTAGAGCTGAGCACTTCTACGCTTTCGTTGTGAAGCAATTTTAACAGGCTAAGTTTGGAACCCCAGAAAGAGGAGTGGAAACATTGACAGAATATTAACTATAACAGCTCCCATGGGATCTCAGTCTTCCTTTCTGTTTTAAGACAATACAAGTGTGATTATACAGTATGTGGGATCTGGTGCTGATGTTAATTTGCCCTTGGTTAGTATCAGCCTCCCTGCCAGATGTATTTCCATATTTGCTTCAAGAGACACACTACCATTTAAAGTATTACAAAACATCTCTGTTAAAAAAAAAGGCAGAAAAACTCATAAATTAAAGAAATTAGTGGAAATTATTGCCATAGGTGGAGCTTTTTAGCAGAAGGATGTCTTTTTTCACTGGGCCATATTGAGCTTTAATTTCTCATAAGAACAGTAGTGGAAAATAATGATGCATGCTTCATAGATGGACAGACATGAGATACAATCAAAGATGATTAATCTTACATTTGCAATCACATTCACTGCAGATTATTAATGAGAGGGAAAAGGAGTTAAACTTAGGCCCTATTATTATTATTATTTAAGATTCTCAGCAGGTGTATACTGACAGAGCTTCATTCACCAAAGCAGGGCTGCCTGGATTTACATTACTCCAAAATCTACCCTTTTAATCTCCAAAATTTGTCATACCAGTTCCACTGCAGCAAAGCTCAGTAAATGACTAAATCAAGAGTTACCAAAGGGGAAATCACTGTTCCATTTAGAAGCCAAAATAGAAAAGAGCTACCCAAACAGAGCAGCAAAATACGGGATTACCAGAAGAGACCTCAGAGATAACAGTCCAAATTCCTTGTACGTCAAAAGTCAAGGGACATCCACATCGTGTGCATCATCTCAGTGGGGACAAAGCATGGAGATGACCAGCTGCTTAGCAACAAGATGCTTGAGGTGAAACCTGAAGTACCAAACCAGAAGTTGTAAACACATACCCATTCCAAAACCCAAAGTTACAGGGGGATGTAAAAAGTAGAAGAGCTGTTCCTAACCTCCTCTTACTTCCTTCACCAGCTTTCCTGCTGGTTTCAGGAGGAAAGCGTGGAGGTTTGATTATCCATCAGGGTAAGGAGAGAAGAGCCACACAGGTTTGCAGATGGTTATTCCAGCAAGCACCTTCTGTAGCCTGAATTGTAAAAGATCTCCTGCAGTTGATGCACCCATGTTAGGACAGCCATTGGGCAACATATGGGATTTACAGTCTTTTCCTCTGCTCCTGAGAGCAGCAGCTCCTCTTTTGCTAGGTGAGGCAGGAGAAGAGATCAAAGGGACAAAATGTTTTCCAGCCCAATTATAGAACAGGCAACAAGCAGCAAGCTTTGGCTGTGGCCGGAATGTTTCTGAGTTTGATCCGTAATGTGTTTTGACTTATGCATGTGTTTACAAAGGAGGAAGAACTGGCAATCACTGAGCCCAACACAGTGAACTCAGCGGATGTTACTTTGGGACCACTAATCTGATTCTTCATTATTTGAATGATAAATTGGGAAGACTATAGTAAAGCTTCCCTGAGACATGTTCTTGTGAGTAGTTAGCTTGAAATGCTGCAAACTGGAGAAAGATTCAGTGTTTTTCCTCTCTGCTAGAAGCAGGCTTAACACGAACCTTGGTTGAGCGATATATATATATATAACAATAAAAAGTGACCACTCTCCAACAAACATTTTCCCCAAACTAAACTTGAATCAAACCTATTAGGAAGTTTGAAGAGCTACAATGAATTGCGTCTTTTCTAATGGAGACTAGGTTGCTCAGGAATAGAAATAGTCTTTTGTTTCTAGATAACTGGTTTTAATTTAGCTTGGTTAAAAGAAAAAATAGATGAATAAACTGAAAGAAGACTATTCAGAAACACAGTGGCAAAAACTGCTTTTAGATTGAAAGTTCAAGAGTTTTAGCTGAATAATTAAATGTGTTAAATGTATCTGTTTTCAGGAAAAAAAAGATTTTGGTGTGGTTTTTGATAAAAAAAGCCTTAAAATTTCTGGGTATGACATACATACAAATATTGTTATATTTATTTTGCGTATGTTTCCTCCTTTTTACAAGCTGTTTTAAAATGTTTAAATGACAGCAAGTCTTTTGAAGTATACAGTTCTGAATACAATGGAGACCAAAAAAAGATTTCGCTGAGATTTGATAAAAACTGTTCATAAACTGTTCAAAAACATAAAAAGTTCATAAACTTTTTGTGTTTCTTCAAATCTGCCATTCCCTAGATGGCATAACCTCATCCTGTCAAATCTGATGCTGAATTTTCAGGATATATAAAAAAATTTGCAGTACAGGGCAGAGTTCTTCTCAATATTCATGAGAATTAAGGTTTTGGGCCTTAAACATTTCACCACTCTATTTCACATTCGTCTCACACATTTGCCCCTCCTGGTTCCTTTCAATATTAAAAAAAGAAGTACCTGAAACTGTGGGGTACTTCCTAACCAACTGCAGGAGGACCTATTGAGAACCAGATAAATTTTTCAGCTTGGTTTAAACCAAAGTATGCAGAGAATTGTACAGTATGGAGAAGTTTGATAAGCAAGCACACTGTTTGGCTACAAGTGCGGACCAAATCTCTAGACAATTTAGAGGTCTGCCAATTACATATGCATACGCACAACTGCCAAAGCTGTAGTACATCAGGAGAGGGCTGAGAATGTGTAATTCACAGTGACATTTTTAGGCGCAGTGACAACTGAGCATCTCTTAGGATTTCAGAGATTTTTGCTGTTAAGTCCTGACATGCCAGTCAGAGTTGTATTATTGTAGTTAGGACTGTACGTGTGAAACAAAATCAAAGCAAGAGCCCTGGCTGGAAAAGCTGATAACCTAAACAGATTGGAGGATCAGTGAGTGGGCTTTCAAAACAATGTGGGGCAGGATGGTGAACAAGATGATGGCAGTCAGAGGAGCAAGAGCTGGAGGTACCCAACAAATCACTAACAACCTAATCATTAGGTATTAGGGAAAAGTCTCCCCTTTGAGTAGTCCAATACAGTATTCAAGCAGACAGGGTTTTTTTTTTTTTTTTTTTTTACAGCAATAACAAACATATTTGTTCTAATGCCAGCTATGCAATCTGTTTGGGAAAATACACAAATATAATACATAGCAGATTCAGCAAGGATGAACACTCCCTCTTTGTCTGTAATGGATTAGAAGGATAAAACTTCCAAGGAAGCTGGATAGAGCAGACACAAATTCATGATAGGACCAGATTCTCAGACTTTATAAATCAGCGGCAATTGAAGTCAGTTTAGCTAATTAAATTTGTACTAGTAGAGTATTTGTGCTATTCATTATTTGGAAAGGAGAAGGTAAAAAAGGGATCTGCTTTGCTTACAAATTTTAAGGAGTCTTTGCTAATAAACAAAACGAACCCCTTAAGTGTTTACAATATCCATTTATCTTGTTAATGCTATAAGACATGGTACTTTTCTCATCATCAGGCAAACACCCATATTATTTATGAAATTGCACACTGGCTTTAGGGATATCATAATCTTATTTTTGCTCATTAAAATGCCAAGGCAGTGCCTTCTGAAATCAAATCCAGAAAAAAATAACTTGTGTGTGCTCAGAAATCACTTGCTTTTGTATCTCTTAAATTTAAGAAGAAAATCATCAGCCTCTAGGCTCACAAAAAAATGAGCATTTCTTTTTGAACTGGTTTCTCATTTGCTTATAATCAGTAGAGCAAAGCTGTAGCCCAGCGCTGCAGCTTACACCCCAGTGACATCCAGTTCTTCAGCAAACCTCGTTAACATGTGAAGTGTGTTCCAGGGGATGCTAATGCAAATTGAATGCTCTTTGACCCAGAAAACGGATTGTACTCAGCAGGACAGCTTCTATTTGTCAACAGTTTTATTCTTTCCCTTATTTGAAAGGCTTTTGGTCTACATCCCTTCTGGTAATGTACGGTGTACCCAACACACTCTCTAGTGAATCTATACAGCACTCTCTGGCCCTATGCACTGAAGGTCTATTATAACAGTGTGGCAGTCAAGTAATTTGGAAACTTACAGTAAGAAGCAGAAAGGAAGAAGAAATAATTCCTCATAGAGGGTGGATGTTTATCTCGGCGAAGAGTGAAATCTGTTGATGCTGTATTTTTAGCCTGTGTAGCTAAACAAAAGAAGTACTTTTTATAAAAACTGCAGGAATCAAACTGGGTTTGATGATGGCTTATTCCAGTTCTGCCAATACCCTGCGTTACTTGTAATCCGTGTAATGATATTGCTAATGCTAGTGTAAAGAAAGGGATAGAGAAGAGCAAGCAATATATACATTTTTTTATTGCTCGCGTAGTAGCACAGTCACACAGCTGATGTCTGAAACTGAGGGCTTAGTTATATGGTCTGTCAGTAAGGGACAGCTGATAAACCTGGTTCATTTGCTGTTCTCTCATGGAAGACAGTTAAGAGTGGAAACATATGAGACCAGTCTCCTTGTCGGCCTCACGCTGCATAGGGGTGCCCCGAGCCATCTTCTGCTGCTGGTGAGGATGCTTAGATGTGGCTGAGAGGGAACAAGACTAAGAGTGCCAGGAAATAAGCCGATTTGGGCACTGTCCATAAGGGTTGCTCTGAACAGTAAAGCTGATGGTTTTAGTGAACATAATATAATACAACAGTTTGTCCTCCTGCTAGGCACCATCCACCCTGAGACCACTGATAAGGGAGGCTGTGGTGCACCAGATTGGGGAATGAGGCACTTGTGTACAGGACTTGGAGGCAGCGAGGCTTTGCCCTGAGCTTTGAATGGTGAGAAAATGTGATGGAGAAGTTACGCTAGAGAAACAATGATGGTACTGGACGTGCCTACATTGGCACTTTGGTTTGACTCAGGAGCATGGTTTCGAGGTGGATCTCCCCAGTCAAGCTGCTTACTGCACCTTGGTGCTTGTTGTGGAGCAGCCTGAAAGACTGTGGGGTGCCTTACTCTGGGGCTTGGTTGTGCTCTAGCTGGGCACGTCGTGCATTACAATGATAAAAGCTCAAGCCACTCTGTGCCCTGAAATGCATATGGTGAGTATGTTGGGTCCTCAACCCCAGCCTTGTCATTCTCTGGATCCACTCTTGATGAGCTGTGCTGCCTGCTAGTGTAGATAGAGCCAGAAAGGCCAGGGAGCTAGAGGTCCTAAGAACCAGGGGAACGGTTAAGAGCCTGAACAAATTATTCCTTGCAGTGGGGGCAACTGGAAATTAGATTTTCTTTTCTTTTTTTTTCTCTTTTTGTAATTGCAAAGCCAGGAATTAGAAAACAGCTCAAATCACTGACGTCTTCCCAGCTTCCATGTGTTGCTTAAACCAAAATGTAGAAGAGGCTCATATGCTTCCAGTTTTTAAGTGAAATAAAGCCTTAGTGAAGGTAGGTGCAATTCCCATTCAAATCAAAAGCAGCAGTATCTGCAACAGGAGGGCTGAATTTCACTAGCTGTCCTTCTGCTGCCTCCTGTTTTCTGTTTATAGCAGCTAAGAGTTGCTGTGTAAGGGAATTAGGAACAGAGGAGGCACTGATAAGCTGTGGTTCTTCAGAGCATCCTGATCCCTTAAAGCGTGGACATTCAGTAACGCTGTGAGATTGTGCAGGATGATACTGAAAAAAAGGTTAATCAGGCTCTGAGGTTTAGCTATTGCACTTATCTCTGCCCTTCCTGCAGGGTAAGTATGTGCAGTCGCTGAGAGTCTGTGTGACTGATAAAATGTTTTAACCTAGGGACAGACAAACTTTTTCCCCGACTCTAATTTCAAACCACAACAACATCCTGGATTTGAAATCAAGGGTTCATGTTTCTGAAGGGCCAGTGTTGTGAAGTCTTGTGGTTTTTATCACAAGTCTAGAAAAACTCTTGTGTTTGCGTGAATCTCACTTTATTTTTTTAATTATTTAAATTAAAGCTAATTTGTAGCTTTCCTTGCAGAGAAGAAAATGTGAAAGGCCTAGGAAAAGTATTTCAAGTGTGTGGCTTAAAACCTTGCTTTTGGGGTTTTTTTCAGACCCAATACATGATTTTTCAGTGCATGTGGTCCTTCAAAACTGAAGTGATGAAGCAGCATCAAATGCAGAACAACCCTAGCCTCATCTTTTTCCAAAGTTCAGTAGTATTTCTAAATGAGATTTAACTGTGGACTGATTAACTTTGTAGAAAGAAATTAAGAATTCTAAAATTTGCCTACTTGCCCCTGTAGAGACAGAGGAAGCTGATTTCTATCTCAGGTGACTCCTACAGCAGTTCTATTTGGAGTCAAAGGCATCACAAATGCATTAAATCGGTTTAAGGAAAATCAAATCAGGTAAATGTTATAGGTCTGTGTTTAACGATGTTTACAATCTTCCAATAAAAGATTGGGGCCAGGCCATAGCTAACTTCACAACAAGGAAATCATGATATTTTAAGGAAGGAAAGTCATGCTTACTTGAGTGCAGCATAATGATAGCTTAAGCTTCTATGCTTTTAGAATTGAAATTCTTTGTACAACCAGCTGTCCTTACCCTTGCTTGGGCCATCTTTTCCTGGGTAAAAAAAATCATATACCTGTACCATATTTCAAATTCTTTCCTGGGCCAGTTTTTCCTGCCCACCTAATATGAGGAAGGAAAGTTGGATCAAATTTTAAAATGTAGTGCCAAATTTTTGTTGCCATGTCCTCTCACATACATTTGTGCAAAATGGGTATAAAACATTCAGATCTGAGAGATGCTTAGATACTTCTTTACAGGTATTTTGCAAGTACTGAGCAGAAGTTCGTAATTAGCTGTGCAAAATATTAAGCATTGCCTATGGCTTGCATTTTTTGCATACTCACTTCTGTACAAATATAACCTACCTGGGATATAATGACCATACACTTGTGCTGGTGTGTTAAGTACATAATGCAAACAAACTGTGCAGATGTCTTCCAGCCTGAATTCCTACAACTATGAAGTTTACTCGTGGGTAACAACAAGGGTCCTCACCTTGTCTGGGAATGGTTTAGCCACATTAGCACAGGACATTGCTCAGGAGTCTTGGAGGGGATTATTAGCTTGTGCAAAGACGCCTGCCAAGTCCATGGATGTGTTCTTGTATATCTGTGTCCTGCTCTCCACATCATCGATGCCGATGCACAGAGCATATACACAAATTGTTCATTCACCTTAGTGCATGTACATACATTCAGGCATGCACCACCTGGATGCTGTACTAGCACTCTTTGGAAAACTACAGACTCTTCTGCTAGCGGAGGAAGGGCTGCTGGTACATCCCTTCACTGCAAAAGAGAATGGGCTAATACTACTAAACATAGAGCTCCCTGAAAGATACTGTATGCATTGCCAAGCTAGCAAGACAGTTGTTTCATGGTAAAACAAATTCTGTATCGTACTGCTTTGTCTTCTTCCTGTGGCAGAAGCAGTGTTTTTAAATTTAATTAACTTCATGTGGCACTGTAGAAATGGATGGCAAATCAATAATGAATGCCATTTCCATCACCTTGTGGTGCTGTAATTCACTGTGTTTCACTACACTAATTAGGTCTGACTTCTATGAGAACCACTTCAGGAGCAAGGGGTGAATTATTGCTGAGTGCCTGGCCATCTCTGGGGAAATGAAATAATCTCAGTTCTGAGTAAACTCAGTGATTTTTGGTGCCAGTGCCTTAACATCCAAGTGGGAGAAGGAGGATCCCACCTTTTTTTGGTGCTGTTGTATGGTGGTTTTCCAGCTCAGTGAATCCAAGAGTTAGGCTTCAGCTGAAGGAGCCTCAGAAGCTGCTCTTGCCTCACACTTGACGTTTAACCATGTAGTCTCTTGTTTACACTTCCCCCCACCCCGAGACTGAGAGTTTGGGCAAACAGGTGAGCATTTCCTCTGTTTGAACCCAGGGCTCTTCCCATGTGCTGGGATAGCGCATGTGGTTGAGAGCAGCAGGTGCGGGACCAGCCCCTCGCTTGCACCCGTCCCTCCTCGCTCACCGCCGAGGAGCAGCACAGGGAACGGGAGGTTTCCCCAGCAGAGAACAGAGAAACCCACAGTATAGCAAACCCAAATATCATTAACCCCAGGCAAGGTTATATCTGCCTAGTTATTGGCCTCGGGGAGTTCGCACGTGTGAAATGCAAGCGAAGAGAGTCTCCTTCCCGCTGGGGGAGCCGCGGGCGTTGGAAGGTGGAAGAGGCCCCCTGCCAGGAGGGCATGATGCTCCTGTCTCACAGAGTGCTTTAGGCTTCATCGTAAAGAAAATGGACAGATCAGAAATAGAAACGAGGGAGAACAGCGCTCTGAGGCCACTGTATCAGTGTTACAGGCCAGTGCCATGCTTTTTTAGGAAAGTACATGAACTCCTTCCTTTTATATTAGTGTGAATTATGATTCCCAATCATCATTGTTTCTAACATAAACAGTTTCTAATATAAACCATTCCCGCTGGTTACCACCGACAGACTGCGTGGCATGGAAAATTTCAGTTGTTACATCATATTTGCTGGGAGAATTATAGCAGGGATTGAAATCATTTTGCGGTGGTTGAAATAATACTGCATGAAAGGTGAGATGGAGATATACTTCAGAGACAGCAAGCATGAAGTAGACGTCAAATTGGCTTTCCCAGAATGCTTTCCTTTCACCCCGACTGCACTCCTGAGCCTTCCGAGGTGGTAGCCTGCAAATCTGTGTAGTCAATATCCTGATAGCTCCTATCCCTTACCTAGCACCCCACTCAGCCTAATAAAAAAGTCTTCAGGGGAAGGATGAGAGGAGCTCTAATAAGGTACAAGACACAATTTACAGGTAAAGAGACATAATAGAAATTTGAGTTAATGATTCAGTATTGTGCTAAATATTCTGACGACACAATACACAACACAATACACTAGAATATATGTGAATGTGTGTATTAACTAGTATTAGTTACTAGGTTAACTAATAGCTAACTAACTACAATAGCTAACTAACTACAAAAGCTCTGGAGCCTCTTTTCCTTTAAAAAATAAAGCAGGAATTTCTCAGTCAAAGCTCCACACAGTCTTCATTTCTGCCAAGTTCAAGACAGTTCACTACATCAAATCTATCTGATATATTAGTGCCTCTTGTAATGCCATTTTACAGTTATTTTTGAAATGGCTTTACGGGCTACTTAAGTACCAGGCAAGGGTGGATGATACTTAAATTTCTCTCATGCTTGAACACAAGGGATATATTCTGCTACACGTACAGCTTTGTGTACAACTCTTTGCAGTGTGTACAACTCTTTACTGTGTCTGTGTGTACAACTCTCTGCAGTATCTCTTCACTGTCATACCTGAAAGAAAATAGCAATAGGAGCATTCATTACCGCTATCTGATTTATTTTCTGTTAGAAAATCTATGTAAATTGGTTTACTTTCTAATAGTGTTCTGTTCTCTTTGCTCTGAAATTGCTAGTTAAACTCTAGAGTCAACATTATTGTTCAGCTGGTGCCTGCTCTGCCCGTGGGCACTCTCCTCCCAGTGTGCTGATAATGTCAGCTGGGTTCATGCATCAACAGTGCACCCCAAAATCAGGAACCTTGTCTTGCTGTTCAAGAGGGAAAGGAAATAATTGTAATTGGTTTATTTGTTGCAGCTGCAGAAACTGAAACGATCCCTCTCCTTCAAGACCAAAAGCTTGCGGAGTAAAAGTGCAGACAATTTCTTCCAGAGGACTAATAGCGATGTGAAACTGCAAGTGGACTTGATGCCGGAGGTGAGCACAAGCACTGGCCAGCTTCCCAGCTCCGAGAGCCAGGCATCCTCCCCCACAAGAGCCCAACAGCTGCCAGATAACAACAAGGCTCACATCTTCCAGGAGCACATCTTCAAAAAACCCACCTTCTGTGATGTCTGCAATCACATGATTGTTGGTAAGAAACGATTTTTGAGTTCTCTATGTGCATCTGTGTTTGAATGTGCTGAATGACCTTTCTGTAGCTTATGTGATCTCAGATGTGTACTTGAAAGTCCTTAGTGCAAAAGGAATCTGAACTTGTGTCACATCTGCCTACCTTCTTGACATGCGCTTTTTGGTGTCACAGACAGTATAAGCTCCACATTTGCTCACAGATTCCTTCCCTTGTAGATGGGTCATAAAACACAAGTGAAGGCTTCAGCTAGAGTCAAATTCTGCTCTCATTCAAGTCACACTGAGCATTGTTGCATGTTAGGCTAGAAACAGCAGATAACATTCTTTCGCATTTGGGTCTGATGTCCTTATTCTTTCCCACTGCAGTAATTCTGACTCTCATGTTCCTCATGACTGCCCCCAAACCCTGTGGTGCCTCCAGTTCCCATTCATTATGGTCACTATATCCACCTCCCCCAGCTTCCTCATGTGCTGCTTGAGTAACAACTGGGCAAGAAGTACCATCTGCTGCCTGGTAGGCGCCAAGATACTCCTGCACCTGGGGGCTGTCTAGGACACATATTTTGGCACGCCAGGTCAACAGGACAAATAATGGCTGAGTTCACCCTGCAGACTTTCTTGGGACTGTTGATTTAGGTCTCTCTCTTCTACCCAATCCCTGTCACTCACAAAACCTTGTACAAGCTTTATATCTTTGAAAGATCTTCCCCTCTCCTGTCTGAAACTGTCCGTGGATATGTAAGTTACTGCTGTGGACGGACAGACAGACAGAGAGACATAGACAATAGAGCTAATAACTTGTTAACATAGTCTTTGTAGTGAGCAATGTGGAATTAAAGTCCCCTGTTGTCATACTTCTCGCTCTGCTTGCAAGGTAATTTTCACCACAGTGTAGAAGACCTACAAAAGTCCACCAGATTATCTGTGGTGTTGTGCAATAAGTGGTCAGGAAAGAAGTGGCAGTAGATGGCTAGAGGTGTAGAACATGCAGCATCTGACAGAAGTGGCAATGCAGGAGCTGTTATTCAGCAGTCTGGTCCTATAAATTCACATCTTTGCAACCGGCTTGTTATGCACATCATTTGATCTTCTTGCTGCTTATCATCTAGTTGTCACAGTGAAGAGAAATAAGAGTAAATCGCAGAATAAATTCAATGCCACTGTACCAGTGTAAAAGTGTGCAAGTGATAGAATTTCTATGTTTCTATGTTCCCATAGGCAGTCAGTGGAGTGAAACACTGGTGTAGCTTCATGTAGAAGTAGTAATACAAGTCTCTGAGTACAAACTATTGTCTGTAATTTTGTTAGCTTATTGTAAGAAGCTATTGTCCCTTGGCATGGAATTTACTGCCTTTCAGTATGGTAGTTCCTGAAAGACATTGACATGATTGCTTAGCCTTTCTTAAGGAATGGTACCCTTTTCCACAAGGGACAACTCAGTGTTCTCCCCCTGTGATGGAAATCTTATTCTTTGAAAAAGGCAATGGTCTACAGAATGTTAAATCTGACGTAAAACATCATAAATGCATCCATAAACTGAAGTATTAAGAACATGAGGCCTGATTTCATCCTCACAGCACTGCTGTTCTACTGAATTCAGGGAAATAGATGAGTTTTGACCCTGGATTTTTGGTGTTATTCTCCAGTGTTTTAAGATTCCATCTGCTTTAAGGGGTAGAAAATGTCAAAGGAAGGAATAAAGCATTAATATCAGGGAAGTTTATAGTCCAGAGATTGAGAAGTCTGGAAGATAGGTGCTTAGTTGAAATAGCTTCTTGTATGGAAGCAGATCCAGAACTTGTCTCTTTCTCTCATGTGGATGGATGTACTATCAAAGCTTAGTTTCACAAATATATACTGCAAATATAAATGCTTCACATTTCTGGGCAGCTTTTCTTTGCAGCTGTATGGAGATTAGTATGATCACAAATCTGTACGACTCAGCACTACTGTTCCAAAACACTGCTGCTCAAGACAGATTAGTACTGGCAGTAAACTTTGCACGGAGCAACTCTGCTTCATAAACACACGTGCACTCCTGCCTTTGCTGTGTCCTGCCTGGGATAGGAAAGTCCTGAAGCATAGCTGTAAGCTTCAAAACATCAGCTGTGACCCCACCTGCCTTCTGAACTTTCTCCTCTTTTCTCCTCTCAGGATTTCCCTTTTCTGTTCTGCATGTTAGCTCTTTTTAGAGAGAGAAGCCTTTCATGTTTTCTGAGTGGAAGATAATGAAACTTACTTTGTCAGGCAGCAGGCTGAGTTAGGTGAATTGCTCTCACCTCCTCTGGCTCATGCTCTTGGAGATATCACAGAAAAGATGTTAAGAGTTTTACCTTATAATGCCTTCGAGTCTAGAGGCCCTGATTCTCGTAGACAAGAGTCTGCCCTATTCCAGTAATCCTCTCTCTTTGATCCTCACCACGGTCATGCCTGGTTTCACTGTATTGTATTTTAAACAGCATGGGAGATCTGGATGTTACTGTTTGCAGCTCAATTAATCCATATAAGTTGTGCAACTGTTGGTCATGGGTATGTTGAAGCAAAACAGAGAGCTTTTCAGGAAATTGTGTCAATCCTGTTCCCAAAGGCAGCTTTAAAATATACACTTCTATCCAATGATTCCGAATTTATCCCTGCAACACGGAGCACCGTTTGTTCCCTCTATTTGCATGTTTCACTGACAACGACATTTGAGAGTAATGAGTCTATGGCTTTAAATTCTTTATTGATGAGAGTAAAGGCAAAGGCTAGTTACATGTTTTGAAGACTGGGGGAAAGAGTCCAGGAAAATCCCAGCTTGACTTTAGATGGCTTCGGTTTTGCCACAAGGAGGATTCCAGGATCACCTTAAATGGCTCTTTGATCTAGGAACCGAGCGGCACTGCTTGGTGCAGTGCAGCATGATGAGCAGTGCATAACACAAGCGTGCAGTATGAGCTTCGGTCTTGCTCGTGTGTCAGAGTGTTTTTGTAGCTTCGGAGCAAGCAGGCCACTTCGAGCACAGGCGGCAGGCTCCCTGCGCTGCTCTTTTCACTGACAGGAAAATTAAAGCAAAGGAGCATGAAACATTATCTTCCTACAAAAAATATGTGCATCATCTCTCCTTGATCATTAGGCACTATGAGCCAAATTTTGCCTTTGGGATGCAGCACATGTGCCTATTTGTTCATATGACAGAAGCACAGTCATAAGATAAAGGTCAAATGCGTGTAATTGGTCTCAGCATTCAGAGGAGGATGTTTACTAGGATCAGTATAATGCAAACTTACTCATTCGAATGCTTTTCATGAGTCTCAGAGTGCATTGAAGTATGTTCAAAAGAAACTCTGTTTGTTTGCTTTGAAATGAAGTATTAATGGTGTGTTTTAAGCCTCACATTAAAGGCATGAGTTCAAGTGTTCCTATTAACTGCACTACACTGGGACAAAAAGCTCCACCTCTAAACAAAAGGACTAAACAGAAGGACAGTTTGCCATAGAAGCAGTAATTTCCTGCCAAATGAAATAAGGGAAAGTATTTTAGATTCAAGGGAGCTCAAGAAGTGTATTCTCTTCTGCCATTATGAGCTTCAAGTGTTGATCAGTTTGGGACTGAGGATTCAGCTCTATGGTTTGTTATATATATTCCTAAATACAAGAGCAGCCCCATATACTCCACCCACAAATATCCTCTCACAATACGAATCTTAGAAACCAGTTGATTTGCTATTTCTGTTATTATTTATTACTCTTTTAATATCTAACCAGTGCAAGGAATCTACTGGAATTTACCACAAAATCATTCATTTAGAAGAAGCTGAATTGTTTGCTTTATATCACTGTGAAAAGAAAATGAAGCTCAGAGGTGTTCTGACTTGGTATTAGCTACAATTCTGTGTGTTTTAGCAGGAATGCAGTAAAAGCTTTGGCAATGTCCGATAAGGGGAGACAAAACTGTCTGGCACCAGCAAAGACAGAAACTGTTAAATTAATGTTGCATCAGATTAGAGGCTTAAAGTATGCCGATCAGAAGCTGGTTTTTGCTCTTCTTTAGTCTCTGGTGTGTCATCAGTCATCTCTGTGGTGCTTTACTCTTGAAGAAAAGATGATGTCAGTACTCTACTCTTGAAAAAACATTGTGTATTTAAAAAAATATCTCCATCTGTAGACTTCTTCTCAACATTTTACTCATTTGCAGTTCATTTCCTGTGCTGACTCATGTGGAAAAAATTTTATTTTCCACGCATTCCAAGCATATTGCATGCAATTAATGTATTCCTGTCTAAGTCAAGTATAAGTAGTGTAGCAAAAAAGTAAGCCACTTTGGTTTTAAAAATAGCTGGTATGAAAGTCAGTCCTTCAGAGTGTTTTAAGGAAATAGTCACTCTTTTATAACAACATCACTGTATATTTCTGTGTGTGTGTATGTATACATATTACATATGTATATATATGTGTAAGGTATATTTAAAGGTTTCATTCCATGCTTAACCTAAACTCTGAGATGCACCTGTTTTATTGAGATATATGCTGGGGTATCTCTGCCTGAAAAAGCATGTTACAATGCAATAAACTTTCAGACAGACCGAACAGAACTGTGGTCTGGAATGACCAATAATTGTCCAAAACAGGTTCTTTTGGCTCATTCCATCACTGCGCTATCTTCAGATATTTTGTAATATTTGGACTATCCGCAGCAGCAAGACTACAAATAAATGCAGGGACAAGATGAGCATATTTTTCATTAAAACATTGCATATAAGTAATCTATCCTTGGATGGATGTTTGTTCACCTTTCAAAAATTGCATGTTGTCATGGTTTTCCATGGTCAGCAGGCAACGTAGACATTGAATTTAATTTAAAACATGAACTAGAAAAGTCAGACTATCCTTGTGGCCTAGGTACCTGAGATATATGCTTTTATAGTTGGTCTCAGGGCAATTAAGCCTTTGGCTGGGATATAGAGTCTCTTTGCAGCCCCAGAAGTAAATAATCTGATACCCTCTCTCAAAGAACTAACTAGGCTCCAGCCAGAGAAACCTGTGGAAAGCAAACAAACAAAAAAAGTAAAACCAATAATTGTCCCCTAGCATAGTTGACTTCCAATCAACTAATGAGCAGCACTTAAGCGGTGAAACTATGCTAGCTTTTGAGTATTGATCCATTCCTACCACTTTATTTTCAGCAATTTAGCAGTAATTTAGGCGTTTCCACTAACCAATTCAAAGTGTCACAAATACTTCTCTGCGACCATGTCTATTAGAAACACTTCGTATTTATTTTATGTATATGTACATATATTGTCTTTATTTAACACTCCAGCCATATTATGCTGCTGCGGTTATTAGAACTTTCAGCTATCTTCACCCCCAAAGTTGTAATGCAGCATTCTCCATAAAGCTAGGCGCAAAGTGGGTAAACTGGCTTAGCTTTTCCAATGCTAGAATGAAAAAAAGAAATCTGGATTGGAGTTATCGTCCCTCATTTTCGCATGTCACTCCATCTGTACCTCTTCTCCCAGGCTATCAGTGATTGCAACCAGCAAGTAATAGAAAACCTCCATAATTTGAGGGAGTGTTTATATAACTGTAATTTATGTGGTTGTTTATTAAATATAACAAACTTCACAGAAACTATGACATCAGTACATTCTGTCTCCAGCCTGGTTGGCTCCCTCATAAAGAGTATTCTTGATTTTTTTAAGCTTGCTTCCTCATTGCATTAAGTAAGTAAGCAAATAATAAACACTCTTTTTTGATCTAGAGCCTACATTTATGTGACTTTTTCCAGGTAGACAAGAATACGAGATACAGTCACTGTTTAGTCACCGCTGCCTGACATCTACATGAGGTAGAAATCCTGTGGGGCAGCACAGCTGTAACTGAAGCTGTTCCCTGGGCTATGGAAGTTTGAAGGTCTCCCCCAGAGCTCTTCAAAATGAATCCAATTTTATTTGCCCAGGGTTTTCTTGCAGGCTAAAGGAAAAAATAATGAACACTGTTACTCAATCAGTGGTCATCCCTGCCCTCTCCTCCTTGCAGTCCCTATGACATCTCTCAGCCCCAGGGGGGAAAAAACTGGGTTGCCATCACAGCAACAAGGGAGTTGTCTCCTGTAGAGAATGGGAAGGCCACTGGTGGGGAGGAGATCCCTCTGGAACAGCTTGCAGAGGAGAGCTGGTGACCACCCCTTGGGTGGGCTTGTGCAGTCACAGCTGAGCCTTCCCAGATCTGTTTCTCAGTTGGTAGAGTACTACGGTGTAATATAGTGTGTCTGTGTCTATGAATATTTCATGTTATTATTATTAATGCAAGAGGGCAACAAATTTCCATTTGGAAAGAGGTTTTCAAAAGCAGCTGAATCCAGCCTCATTTTGTTTTGATTGTGAGGGAAAAGGACAGTTTCACAGTTTTGTCAGTGACTGCTACCAGGTGCCATCATATATGTTATTAAATGGACTAAAGACCCTGTCTCTTCCCCCCAGTAAATGCACTTCCGGAAGAGATTTAAGTTCTCGCTCCACCTGATACTGAATGGATCTGGGCACCTGAATCTTCTAGCACGTCTGAGAATCAGAGTGAGCGAGAGTTACTTCAGCCTCTTCTGATTTGTTGTGCAAGAGCTTAGGGAAAATAAACATTATATTTTTTCAACATGCAACTGTGGAAAATTGATGCAAAATAATAATTTTAACATACATATTGGCTTGAAATTGAGCCTGGCTCTTCCTAGGGTTTCTTTCTGGAGTTAATAACTCCCTTATATATAACTGAGTTAATAAGCATAGAACTTTCCACTATTGGAAGGAGCATTGTAACAGGAGCTATACAAGAGCTAAGCAAGAGCCTTCTTGAAGTGTGAAGTTAGGTGCTACATTAATCAAACCGCATAGTATACAGTTAAGCCTGGTATTAGTTAGGCACTAGTCAGGAATAGACAATATCATCTGGTCTCTTTGTAAACTTCCCAGGAACTGGATAGTTTGCACAGTATAATACATAAAATGTGGATGAATGGATAGAAAGAAAGGTAGAAAAACACACACTATGTATAATATCAATGTGCTTCATTGGTACCTCTCCTGTTTTTTCTAACCATGACAAACAATATCCAATTCATGCAACCCCACATTTGTAAATTATCTAAGAGGGCCACAGATTATCCCTGCATGAAATTAATATTTTTCTTTGGTAATAAGGAGTTAAACATACTTTAAAGTAATTATTAAAAAGCAAACATTTAGTCTGGTTATCCTCTGGGATGGCTTCTTCCTCTGAGATGAGGCAAGAATATTATCAGTAAATTGGATAATCAGGAACTGCTTAGCCAAGAAAAGAGGGTGGAAATATATTTTAAATTCTAATTTGTCCTTGAACAGCATCAAGCATGTTTCACATTTGTTGCTAGATAATTTTTTTTCAAAATCACTGCAAATTTGGGGAAATTTTGATTAATATTAAATTGCAGTTAATCTCTAGTGAAAAAAACCTCTAAAGATGTTGACCAACATTTGCTGCTTAACTAGAAGGAAAACAATAAAATTTGGCAGTGCATCTACAATGAGTATTTCAAAGTCATGTTAGATAAGTTGGTTTTGACTAAAAATGACATTGAAAAACACCACCATTACTGAAATAATGTTTGTTTTAGGTTCTTTTCCTGTCCCCATGACCACTCAGTAGTAGCAATTGCTCCTAAGACCAGCCCTAGAGAAGAATATAATGGTAATCTTAAACTTTTTTGTTGATCTGAGATGAAGCAGAATTCAAGGGTTTTTTTTTCTTTTAATGTCCTACAAGGTACACTTTTCAAGCTCAGATGGGTCATTAGGTGTTTCCAGATAAGCAAATTAAATGCATCTTCTTTGAAAATGGCCTTCTAGTAAAAACATAGAGTTTTTCTACATAGAGTTTTTGTCTACCCAAGTGTCACTGTTATATGGATAATTATATTGCCACATAGCTGATGTAAGTGTCATCTAGAGAGAAAATTATTAGGAGTTTCACCTTACTACAAGTTGTAGAAGCTGTAAAATGATGCAATTAGTAGAAATACTTTTGTGAGAAAACAGAACATTGACATCATATACAGTAAAATGACTGGCCATAGTTGCTTGTCTACTTGTTGCAGAAGGATGTCTTACAGAGCAGTGTCCCTGTGGCTCACACAGAGATTGCATGCTGAGACTTATCACCTCTACTGGCCTTTTTCTGCTTTTATAATATGAATGCAAGTAGATGCAAGTTCAACAATCATCAGTGCTAAACTAGGTAAAGTCTAGGTTGCCAGGTACACACAATCTATAACGTCTTTCCTCTTTGACGAAAGTTTATCTTATACGCTGAAGGATGCTCCACTCACACTGATCCCCTCCCTGGTTTCTAATTCTGAAGACACTCTGTGTGGTTGTAGATTGTGATTACATTATAGTTTCCTCTATAACATACAGGCAGTATCCTGAAAAATATTTTGTTTTGACTACTAGAATGCTTAATATTACTGCTTAATAGAAGAGATGGAAGAAAAAAAGAAGATTGCTATGTCTTCATCCCCACAACTCCACCTTCCCAGCCAAGACAGGAAATGGGATATGGCTGGTATAACCCTTGAGTCAGTGTGAACTGCAAAGCCATGGCCAGTATTTCCCCAGTTGGCTTCCTTGGCAATCACAGAAGAGACACTATAGACTGAATGCTTAGGAAGATCTCTCCAGATGAGGACTGGTCACACTGATAAGGAAACTTGTATTTGACCTGCAAATATTGCCTGGTTTTTTTAGCCACACCTCTCAGTAGCATAGCAGTCGCTCACATCCCAAGAGCTGTGACACTTGGAAGAGAGTCTGTGCTGGCCTACATCTTTTCTGAAGCACAGGGATTTGTGTAAGCGATACTTTACCTTCCCATGTAAGCACACAGGCAGAATATTGGCATCCTCAGGGGTTCATCTGCTCATATGCTCACAGGTACACAATGTGATTTTTGTCTGCTGTGCAGGGTTTGTTACAGCTAGTAAAAACTGAGAGGTTATACCAAGATGCTTGAGAGATTTTGCTATGACCTTTTCCCTCAACCCAGCTAAGTGTGGAAGTCAATTTTCCATTATTCAGTTCTGGATGGGACAAACAACCACTGAGTACGATGCATCTCAAATGTCATGAGAAGAGCGGATACAGGATGGTGCCTCTTGAAGAGCAGCAGATGAGCAACAACCTTTGATGAACAGTTGTGTTTTCTGTAACAAGCTGATGACATGCTCTGGCAGACTGAAATGTGTAGTGGTGTTCTCCCAGAGCATCAAATTCTTTGTTAGCTGAAACAGAGATTTTTCTGAAGAGCAGTAGAGAGTTCAAGACTTTGGACTTTGATGGGATTTGGGTGCCTTTCTCACAGATGCTCTTTTAAAATGCCTCATCTGGAAAATTCAGGTTAATTCTTAACCAAAAAATCCAGAAATGATTCTGAGCACCTGTCACAGGTGAGACAGTGAATGCCAACCCACAGTGATCTGGACACTGGGTTTTGTTTAAGAACCAGTGAGATTAGAGCTCTTACCCTACTTAGTTACCTCATACACTTGCTTGCTCACTCCCCCACAGTCTTATGTTCCTTAGGTCTGACCACATTTCTGCTGGTCCAGGAAGGCTGAGCAGAAAGTCACAATGGTTTGTCCTCTGCTGCTGCTCTCAGTCACCAGTCTCTGGTGTCACCAGCCAAAGTCCCTGGGCATCCCCTGGCATTCAGCTCCACTCATCTCCCTGATCTCCAGGATCTTCAATTGTTGCGCTTGGGTTAAAAGTTTTCATTTGAACCTTTTTCCCCATTTAATATTTCAATTTTTGATTTCAGATTTGCTATGGAAAAGAAATTGAAACACCTTGATTTTACAGAAGTAAAACATTATCACTAATTGTAGGAATAATTTCTCTGAAAACAGATCCCACAAACCTGGTATTTCAGAGGCTGCCCAGTTCTCGCTACTTTGATAACCTGAGTCATCTCCGTTCAGACCAAATCCTGCTGTCACTGGCACCTGCAACTTCTGACAATGTCCTTCCCAGCTACATGTGCATCAAAGAGCAGAACTGGCTTCAGAGCAGAAGCCTGTGTGCGACCACATGCTAAGTACTCAGCGTAGATATAGGTGGTTATCCTCTGGCACTGCACTTTTCAGCTCTGTCGCCAGCTACTGTGAAAGAGGCAAAAAAATGAAGGGAGGGGAAGAGTGGCAATGGTAAGTTATGCAGCAGCTTCTCATTTTTCAGTGCTGCAAGCACTGGCAGTCTGTCTGCACTAACAAAGACCAGGTACACAACCGAGAAGCTGCTTTGATGAGGGAGCATTTGTGCCACTTGAGAAGAGCCAAAAACTCAGTAAGTTCGAAACAGCAGAAGGCCAGAGAGCAATTGGCTGTTTACATATCAGGTTTTTTTAAACTAAACAACCTTTTATAGTCAGATTGTCCTAGTCTTCTGGCACGTAAGAGCCTTTCATTTCAAGCCCATTGATAATGGAGCTCCGTAAGCAACACGCAATGTTAAGAGCCATTAGCAGAGCAGAGAGGATATAAAATCTTTTGCTGCCACAAGTGAGGGCAGACTGTTCTTCTGTTCTGTAACTCTTCATTGCATTTCAGCAAGGCCAGAGCCCTGCTCTTCATTTTGCAGCTTAGTCGTTATTGGGATATTGGTTTTCTGCTTTCCACCTCCTCTATATTGATGCAAGGCCCTTAAAAGATCACAGGTTCTGCACAGATAAGTTGCCCTAGAAAATTCAGCTGCTTTTTCAAAGTGTCACAAAACACAGAAAGAAACAAGCCATAACTGAACGACTCTTCATTTCGACACTTATAAGAACACAGGTGCAAATAAATCATGTTTGCAAATGTATAGGCCCGGTTTGAAATCTGACTTTCCTCATCTTAGTCTCAAGAAGAGTTACTAAACACATATGTGCTAATATTATTCAGACCAAGACCAGCCACTGATACCTGCTTGTCCTTCCTCGGGCCACCAAGCTAGGTTTAATCTTTCCATGTCCCCTCGTCTATGCAGTTCCAGGACCCTCTTCATCACTGGAGGGAATCAGCCTCAGCCCCCACAGGCAAGTTTGCCATCTGGGCAAAACAGCACAGTGCAAAGACCCACAAATACAGGTTCAGTAGTGCCAGCAATTGTCTGGAATAGTAGCTGTTATTGACATATCATCCTCAGTTTGTTTAGAGCAAAGAATGTTAGATACAATGTATTGTGTTTGGTTTTCGGAGGACAAGGGTCTTTTTCTTTCAATAATACATTTAGCTCATAGTTTATTTATCATGGTCTTCCTGCATCTTAACTAACATTTAGATGATCAAAAACACAAGACAATATTTTAAGAAATATGGAGGTGGATATTTCCTTTCAGGGACAGACATTTATAGCAAAGCTGCTGAATATTTGAAAAGTACATTGCCAAAGAAGTCTTGTGGCTGATTTATCGAGTAGAGGACAGTGAGTTTCACCCTCTTCTGATCACCAGACATTAAGAATGAAAATCACTTTGGGGCAAGAAGACAGGAAAGGCCTATTTGCCTTTTAAGTAAGTTTCACTGTTCTTGAACCACAGAATAAAAAGGTTGGGAGCATTGTGAATTCTTTGTAAAGAAGTTATAAAGCTGATCTGCAACAGGAATAAAGGCATTCTCTTTTGCTAATATATATGATTTAAAATCATGACATTAGAAAGGACCTCATTTTAACAGGGATATTTTTCTTCTCTGGAACAAGCCTTGAAGAAAAACCTTCCTATTAATGCCTCAGTTTCTTCTCAGCATGCTGTTTCTAAAGAAAACTATGTCACTAGGAAGTCAGTTCTAATTTTATGCACTGTTTTCTAGCCTGCCTGCATACATGGCAACTTTTCTTGCTATTTCAACATTGGATATTGTCCCAAAGAAATTGGGTGGGGTGGCCACTTGAACAGAACCACACCAGTGACATATAATCCAAAATTTATTAACTTGACAGGAGAGGTGTAGTGGGTGGATATCAAGTTCTATTCTACAAAATGCAGACATATGAATCAAAGCTTCTCACCACCCCCCTTTTGGGTTAGACTGACTCAAGATGGACCCAGGGTGAACAGGTCACTCACTCCAACCAGCTGATGTGCTGGGTCCAGGACTGGTGGCTTGGGCCAAGACGTAGCGGTTCCTGCTCGAGTGTTAGCTTCTACATGTTGTTGGACATGCCAGTGTCCCCTCTCCCGAGGAGTTAGTGTTTCAGCCTCCCCACAACTCTGCACATTTTGAATTGGCAGATTTAGCTGTAAAAAAATACCAACTAAAGGAGTAAAAACTATAAAGTCAATTCCAGGCTGCCATTGTACATGAAAAATCACCTAAATAAGATTTTTGCCTACTTTGCTTTATATGTTTTGAAATCTTTCATTCTTTGAGTCTGGTATCCATGCATAGAGTGCCTTTGTGACAATGTTCAAATGAATGTAGACCATCTAGTTGGGTCAAAAGAGGGCTATCTGTAAAGCGTAATTTTATATTCTTAAAAAAAGGGGAATCGAGCCTTTTGAATTGTGCCAAGTGAGATGCCAAGAGCTGCCATAATCTATTTATATGTGGGCTAGCTAGGAACAATACACATCAGACCACAAAGCGATTATGTCCTTTTTATTACTTTTTTGAACAAATCATTCAGTTCTGTGTCTGTCAGTGGAAAACACACTAGGAAGATTGTTAATGATACTGGTAATTTTACATGAGGTGAATATTTATGTATCAGTCAACTCATCTAATAACTGTGCAGCCATCAACTTGAACTATCAATCAGGCTTTGAATGGCAATGACTTTCAGTGGTCAGCAATTTAAATTGGCTGGGAAATCTTGAATTGGGCTTTGATCTACAGCTCGCGTGACGGCCAGCTGGGGAGCCAGGTGTCGTCATCTGGGGCAGATGGCAGGATCCCGGCATCGGTTAGGAAAATGAAGTGAGAGGGTGTCGAGTATGGGGTGGATGAAGGGATCAGTTCATGAGGGGGAGAGAGGAGAGCCAGTGAAGGTCAAGGAAGGGAGAGAAAAGGAGGTCCCAGCTCACCTGGCAGACGAGGCCCGCAGGAGATGGGCTGGGGAAAGGGCTGTGCAAGAAGGAGCCTGCCTGACGGCAGAATTAACACCACAAAGCGGCTGGACAAGAGCAGCAAATTGAGGGGCCAGGTGAGTAGGTAAAATGAGAGTTTGAGGCAATTTCAGTAGCACCATACGGTGGTATTTGGTGCTGTCACAGGTATAGTAATATCAGTTGAGCGTTTCAAAGGAAGCTCTTACAGTAAGAACAAAATTAAGGATAAAATCACTATATGTTACTAACATCACGTTTGGGGGAATCTGGTTCATGTTTTCTTTAACTTTAGAGGGGTGGATGTCCTGTGTAGAAAATACCATTCTCTGATTTGTCCCCAGCTCGGGCACAGCCGAGGGAGAAGGAGGACGAGCATTTATCCAATAGCAGCCAGCAGCAGACAGGAAGTAGCCATAGAGGAATTTTTAAAAATAGTCTTCATCCGTTCAGCATCAGAGCTTTTAAGCAAAAAGAATTAATTAAAAATGTGAAGACTGTGGGGGAGAGATTGGGCAAAGGCTAAAAGGTGGATACAGAGAAGCCAGTCTCAGTTGAGAGACTTCTCTTTCTCCTTCTAAAGTGACATCCCAAACCCCTTGCTGCTACAGTACTGGCCCAGCTTTCTTAAAATTCTCCATTTCCCGTATATTCTGGCACAGAGACAGCTTTCCTGTGACAATTCCAAATGTGCTTGGGGAGAAAGGAGCAAGGCAGTCATTATTTTTATCAACCTCCCACAGCAGAAGTTGAAGTTCTATGGAAAATATGTAATTTTAAATGTACTTATTTATCAAAGCTTTAAATCAAAACAATTTCTGACTGGCACGTTCCTCTCAGCTGGAACTACAAAAAATAGCAGTTGGGTCACAGCTGGATTAGCTGGAGGTGGCAGTTGATCTGCGTCGCTCTCTTCTCTTACTCTCTCTCTTGTTCACTGTTATAGACCTGACTCTCCCATGGCAGTATCCAAATTTTTTATCCCTTTTTCCTTTTTTTTTTACTTCGACATGAGTGCCTAATACAGTTATCTTCATGCAGTCAGCATAATGTCATGTTGTTACCAATATTTGCAGTTTCCTTTCAAATTTCTCTAGGCTGTAGAAGTCGTTCTCCTTCATTGGCTATCAATCTTTAATCTTCAAACTGCAGGCATAAAGAACCAGCCTACAATGTCATGGCCAAAATTATGCTGGCCAAGAGGATGATAAAGGTTCCCTTTGCAAGCATGTGACAAACCTAATTCTCATCTACATTCCTTAGGATAAATGTAATTTTCCTGAAATATGGAATAGTTACCAAGTTACTTTCATGAGAGAGACAGATATTAAGACCTGGAATCGAATTTTGCCCTTTCTGTCTCCATTGTCTCTTTCTTCCTGCAGATCTTCCCATTCACCTATATTCAGGCGTTTTGTTCCCATTTAGGCTGCCTCCAAAAAAGGCTTAGATTTACAAAAGTGATGCAGTGCGTGCTCTTGTAGTATTTAGGGTCAGATTATCAGAACAGTTTAAGACTCAGTTTTCTGTGGCAGTTCTGAAAGACCTAGCCCTGTTTTAGATATTCAAATGGGAGCTGACCCAGTCATAGAGTATTTCTAGCAAGGTATTATTAAATACGACCTGTTTCTCAAAACATTGTGACCTTCCAGTGCCAGATGTCTGAACATGTTAGCTGGTAACTGAAGAAAATGACTGCGACAGAACCTAATTTGCACGTTTATTTAAGAGCTGCTCAGGTATCCTGATGTGAAATTCCCTCATTTGTTGACAGCAAAACACTCATATGAAATAGGACTGTTTCTTATGCAGTTTTATTTTTTTCATTTGCAAAACGATACCAGTCTTTATCCATTGCGAGGTATATTAACAGATACGATGCAGAGCACGTATGTGTACATGCATGTATGTGTGTGTTTTTATAAGCACATGAATTTCATGACTAAATCGACAGGTATGTTAATGGGCATTACAAGTCAGCTAAATGTGTCTAGTATCTTCCTTTCAAAAACCCCAATTTTGGCAGCTTGTAATTTTTGCAACTTAGACACCCGCTTCGGGGCCAAATTGTCACTAATAGTGACACCCATGACAGTTTTGCCCATTACTCCCTCACCTGGGAGCCATGCCGTCCAAGTTCTGTCAAATGTGCTCATATTGCGAGGCATAAAGGGACCATGACAACAGGCCCATAGGAAAGCCCATGAGGCTATTAATCATCCTGTATTAGGAACGAGACTAATACGATACTTGGGAGGTGATGCATGAGGACACACACTGAATGTGAAGCTAAAAAAGAAGCACTGAACAGAGCTGCCCATTCATTGAACACTGTCCACCCTGTTTGCTGAATGAAGTAGAGTGCCTAGCATAAAAATAGCAGCAGTCACATCATTCGATTGCAGAACCTTCATTCTGGCATGCTCAATATTTAACAATTTGATTCAGTAACCTTAATAAGTGCCTTTCGAGAAGGGGGGGGGGAGGAATGTTTACTTTTTAAGGTAATAACAGAGATGCCACCAAAGCTGTTGGTCTCCTCCTCCTCTGAAAGAAAACCAGAGCAAAAAGTAGTTAGGGTGCTCAAAGTTTGGCTTCGTTGCTAAGACTCTGTTCCTCTGTTTCTGATGCACCGTAAATTGAAATGACTGGCATGTTTCTGGTAGGCAAAGACATTTTAGTGAGTACTTTATACCAGTTGCTTCCAGCTGTGCTTTAAGGTTGGCTTAGAGGCATATCTGCTAATGGGAATAAATGGTAGCCTGCAATCAGACTGTCAGCTATTTAGGAGGCAGGAAGCAGAGAGCGATGACCAAGCCTGCAGGCAATTAGAGGAGTGCGTTCACCAGGAGTCCTCGCAGGGAACGTTTTATCACTCCAGATTTCACCAGTCCTGCAGGAACACTGCCTCCTCCGGGTAGTGTGGCAGCCGTCTCCACCTTTGCCCTGTTTTTCCCCTTCCCCATCCTTCACTCTGCAGAAAGATTAACCCAGAGGGAACAAGCAGACGGCAGAGAGGCTTTCAACTTCAAACAAGTCCTGGTGCCCTATGGGAGATAAGTGAAACTACTCAAATTCCCCTCAGCTAGTCTGCCCAATGTGTCATTATTATTATTAGCATCAGCATTATTATTGGCATTTATACTTTTAGCTATGAACAACATTTATGTACTTCTATTTAATATATATTCACACCGAATTCCTAGCCTTCTCACGCTCTCCAGGGGAATTTATTTGCAAATGATGTTCCTGTATTCTGTATTCCTAATATTCCTATATTCTGTGCAACTGCTTCAAACATAATGACATGTTTCTGTCATAGTAGCACAGCTGTGTGACCCCATTACAGTCATGGGGCTACTCCAGATCTACATGAAAGATCTGTATGTAAGATCCAAGTTCTGTTTTCTTTTTCCCGCTTTCATGCTGCGGAGAAGCCTTCCAAAATCAGCCCCATTCAGGCAACTGCAAAGCCAACAAGCTTGTTTACATGTGAGGCCAAAAACCAACTCAACAGATCAAACCTTAGTCTCATTTTTGCCTGTAACAAATGTGGCCCTGTTCTTTCTCATAGTGTGATCTGTGGCTGTACCTCGTCTTTGAATTTCAGGGACATTTTGGGCAGACATGTTACCAACGTGTAGTTGTCTAACCTCTGGCACATGGTTTTGAAATGCTTAGCCATGATTTCCTGAGCAGGTTTGATTTAATGTGATGGAGATCAGAAACTGGAGAAGAAAGAGTTATCCTGGGGGAAAAAGAAAAAGTGTTCTGCAGAAATGCCATTTTTAGAGCCTGAGGTATGGTAGTTAAGTGTGAATACAGAATGAACTCTTCTTCTTTAAGCTTTTTGGTTATTCCACAAAGGGAGGTAGGGAGATGCACGCAAATTATATCCAGGCTGCCTAGTCACACAGTAAACCAAGTAGTTAGAAATGGCAATGAATTAGAGATTGAAGCTTTTGGTAGTTAAAAGCAATTTCATTTTGATATACAAAGACTTCTCATAGACTCATGTGCATGACTGAATTACCTCTCCTCTCTTTGAAACTACTACTTATCTACCCATAGGTAACTAATGGCATTCAGCAATAGAAATATAAAATGTTGCTCTTCTGTAGATTATTCTCTGAAGTTGATTGTAGCTCATTTTCACATGATCATGGACATCTTTTCTGAAGGAGTTGTTTTTCTTGATTTTTGAAGGTAGCATAAATACTTTGCATTTATTTTGCACCTCATTTGGATGTTCAGTTACATTGACCAGTGAGTATCCTTTGTGATCGTATGTTTATAACATGTAAAGACCAATGTCTAGCTTGTAATGCCAACATTAAAATGGCTGGAATAGTCAGCAAAAAGGACTGTGGGACTGACTGTCCTTCGTTCCTGCTGCATCTCAGGAATAACTTGATAACGCAAGTAAGATTTCTGCCAGCACAGACTAGTAGAATTGAGAGGAGGATCAGACCCAGGATAAACAGTGACATTAAATATTTGTGGCACAATATTATGGAATTTTCATTTCTAATTCCACACTGTGCTATAATAAAATAATGTAGACAACATGCTGTTTTCTCATTGCTTTCAGTATTGGTCACTGACCACCAGGAAGGATGATTCAGCGTTTCATCCTCAGTAATATAAGCACAAGCCGCAGAAGTCAATATTGGTTTGAGCATGTGTTACTGGAAAGGACCAATATATAACTGAAACAATCCTCACACTCACAACACGCTAAGCCAAGTGCAACTGCACAGGAAAAAAAAGGCACATATTTTTCTAGCAAATCCTCTGTTTGCTAGGAGAACCGATGCTTGGGACCGGATGCCTGTGGGTACCCCAGTGGCAATGTGCGAGCCTCTGCATGCCAGCTCAGCTGCATAGTGCTTGGTGCACCCTGCAATGCAGGGGGCCCACGGCAAGGCAGTGGGGCACAGCACTGGGCAAGGTGCCTCACAGCCCCGGGCCTTGCTTCGTGAGCAAGCCATCAGCTGCAAGAGCAAGGCGCACCGCGGGTTCCAGCATCCTGTGGAGGGGGGAGATGGGAAAGCAGCGCTCCGAAAGAGAGGGGCTCTTCAGCGCAGGAGATGTAATGTGTCTGGATTAGCTGCCTCTTCAGCTTCTCCAGTCAGCCGTCAAAGAGCAGAGCATGGCCTCTTTGCCAGACATTGACTACTTGTGTTGAATGAAACTTTCTCCTATGTCCAGTCCAGCCCCATTCACTCCCATTGGTTGCAGTGGAAGACACCGATTTCTTACCTTACAAGGGATGCAGAAGTGAAACACCTGGCCCTCAGCTCATGGGGACCATCTCAGGATCCTGCCTGCCTTGCAAGTTGCTGCTTCAGGGTCCTCTTCTCCTGAAAGCAGCACTGTCGATGCTCATATTTCGTCACCAACTTGATGCCCCCTTCCCTGAAGTGCTTCTTTCAAAAGTAGCAGTTCATTGAATTAAATCAGCAGTGTGTACATGGCCATGACTACTCAAATAGCCAACAGCTGCATGAACACTTTCAGACACAGGATTCTTCTGACTAATATTCCTATCATGTCTGAGTAATGAGGGCCAGTTTAAAATGTCAAGAGATTTTTTTTTTTCCTACCTTGTTCCGTACTCATTCTCGCAGTAGATGATTATGAACTGGCGTGTTGTTTACTCATTCCACTTTTACAGTCCTGGGCGGGGGAGGGAAAGATGCTGCAGCCTAAATGCTGCTGAGTAGTTCAGGAAGTCTTACGGGGTGCATGAATAAGAGTGACTGTTCCTGCCTGGAAGCAAAGAGACTTGCTCGGCCATTGAAGAGGAGGTCTATGCTGAAGATAATGCAGAGCTACTGCTCTCCGAGTGGGACAGGCCTTCTTCAGGCCCAGGGTGTCCTCGCCACCCCACTCCAGGAGACACCAGGTGCTCACCAGGCGCGCAGAGCCCTTCCTGCTGCCCCCACGCTGGGGGAGGACTCCACGATCAGAAAGTGCATGAGCATCTGAGCAGAGCCAGGCCCTGCCAACCAGCGTGCTCACGTGCTGCCGGTGCCACCAAAACTGGTGGTGTACAGATGGGCTGCCTGCCCAGGGCAGCCCCAGTGCTGGAGGCTCCTCCTGCGGGCCCTGCACCACTCAGCTCAAAGCCCCTGGAAATGAGTAGCTGGCTTTGGCCCGGTGAACCGATGCTCACGAAGCAGAGGCAGCACTGGTAGGAGTGTGACCCAACAGGGAATAATCCAACATATATCCAAAGGCAGCACTAGCCTGGGAAAGAGCATAGAGGAAAAGTGCCTAAAATAGAGAGGCTGAAAAGAAAATACATGCATGTATGTACACATATAAAACAAAGCAGGCAAGATAAAAGCTATTGTCAATATTTACACTGCTGCAACTGACCTCCCCATTGGTTCTTTCAGGTCATTCGTTAAATGCATGGAAACTATTGATTTTGCCTAATTAAATTGTCTCCGTGCATTTCACAGGGACAAACGCGAAGCATGGGCTGCGCTGCAAGGCCTGCAAGATGAGCATCCATCACAAGTGCGTCGACAGTATTGGACAGCAGCGCTGCATGGGCAAGCTGGTAAGTGAGCGGCTCAGGGCAGCCCACATGGCTGGGGGCACCAGCCCACACCACAGCCACTTGCTTTCTGTGCATGACCTTCTGGCCCATATTTAGCTGGTGCATTAACAAAACCAAACCCAGGTCACGCCACTTTGGTGGGAAAAGTAATGCCAGGTGGTGGCTTATTATAAATTTGGGCAATTGCTACTACTTAGGAACCTGAGCAGCATGCTACAATGTAAATCTGTTGTGCTTTATGGATGTGAATATATGGTTGCATAATCTAAATTTAGCTAAATATCAGAATTAATTCCTGTGATTTAAACTGTGCTTGCTGTAGTCTCTGTAGTGCAAATGTCTACAGATGCTGCTATAAATTAGTCAACCTATTTCAATGGAGTTTAACAAATAAAAAGATCCTTCAAATTATGTTTTACTGTTTTTTCCACTGTTAAAGCTTTTAAAAAATACAATTCAGCTTAATCAGAAAACAAAGCATGTTTCATGGAGACACAGAGCAGGGTTTGAAGCAGTCTCTCAGTAGGAGGGGTCTGGAGGAGACCTGCCCCCCATATGCACAGACAGCCCCTTAGTACCTGCATCACCTTCTGAGCATCAAATTGTCATATTGGTAAAGGCAGAACACTACATCTGAGGCTGGTCTAACCCAGTTTGCTGACTGTTTTTATAGAAACATGGTTCTTTAGTTTCCTCTGGAGAAAAATTTGGTAAAATGCCCATATGGAACATGAAAACTGGTTGCATATATTCACTTTTCAGATGTTCTCAGTTTTGTTACAAGTACATGCCAAGTGAAGGTAACTAAGACAAATCTGAGCTAAAAAGAAATACCCATATTGTGTTCAATAATGAAAAAAGCAGGCATGCACTTCAAAAGGGCTAGAAAATCCATCTCTCCTCTGGAAAGACCTTTTCTCTCCAAGTGTATTTGGTAAATATTATTGTTGATTATACACCTGAGGCAAAACTTTATGCATTTAAACCTTCATCATAGTCCTAGTGTGAGGCATTCTGGTATGGGAAATTGGTCTATAAAGAGCTGAATGACCTCACTGCAGGTCTGGGACAAGACAAATACTAAATCACATGAATTGTTTCACACGATGCTTGAGTCCAGCCTCAGCTCTTGTGGTCACTAATTCACAAAAGCAGAAAAGAAGAGGTCAGATTTACAGCAGGAAGAAGCCCAGCAATGTCAGGGGAGTTTTATGGGCTCGTGTTGTGTCTGAATTTAGTTTGTTTTAGGACAAGTGTGGCTGGGGAATCTAGGATTTATTCCTCCAAAAACTAAATTTATCAAACCTCTAATTTCTTCTCAATCCATACTACTGCTCACTCGCAATAGAATTAGTTCCATATGATTTTATAATGTATACTGGATGTAGGATATTGCTACCAAGCGCATCCTCATGAGGCTTTTCCAGTGGCTAGCGGTTCTCACAGCCTGTGCAGTAGGTGAGTATTAGAAATCAGAGGGGACATTCATGAATCCCTAATAGCTTAAAGGGCATTTCTGAAGATTTATGTGTTAGCACCATCATTTTGGGTGCTCAGCCTTTGACTGAGATATTTGTTAGCTGAGGTAATAAATCAAGAAGTAACAGAAAATATTTAATCTTTTAAGAACAGTTCTTAGAGTGCTATAAGGCATCTTGATTGGCCATATTATGTTATTCTTTAATAGTATAGCTTAAGTTGTTCCAGTGCATTTCTCTATAAAAGGGGATTTAGGGGACATCTGATGATGATCTGGGGAGGTTTTTGCCCTTGCAAGACCAAAAAGCAGCAGCAGCTGCAGTCAGTAAGCAGCGGACTTTAGAAGACTCTATAGAAAGACTCTGTGTTTCTTGGGTTTCACACATGCATCCGTGGCAGCATGGGAATTTGCAGTTAGCGTGGGGAAAGGACAGGTGCATGCTCTGCGAATGCAAACAAGTGCACATTCACTCTTCGTATAGTCTTACATTAGCATAATGTAGAAGTCTTACATTACGTGGACATTTCTAGAAACTCTAGTGATTCAGCACTTCTGCTGCAACTATTTAGCTACGCACTTGTGCCAGGCAAAAGTAACAGAAGGCCTGAAAATGACCCGCCTTCTCCTTCCAGATAAGTATAGGAAATTAGTTTTTTTCCAGCAGAAAAAACAGATGAATCCCTGCTCTCCACACCCCACAGTGACTCAACAACAGGAGGTAAATTACCAGCCTCGCCACGCTTTACCGCGAGAAATAGCTTCTGTTCTGCCACGAGCCGAAGAGCCGAGGTTGTTTCTGTGGCTCGGTGATGGCAACGCCGCGCTTCACATGTTTCCACTTTCTCTCCCTCCAGCCGAAGGGATTTCGACGGTACTACAGCTCGCCACTACTCATTCACGAACAGTTTGGCTGCATCAAAGAAGTGATGCCTATTGGTAGGTTTTGGTTGCTTTTCCGTTCAGTCTCCCTTTGGCAGTGCTATGCAACAGCAGCGGCAGACTCCCCGCCGTGGCATTTTCCCGCAGCAGCCTTCCAGCTCCTTTCAGTGACTGGATGTCCTTCTGCCAGCCCAGAAAAGGACCGTTTCAAAGATACAAAGCTGGAAGAGGAGCGGGTGTGTTTATCATGCGTCTCATTCAAAGCCCCGTGCAAATAACCTATTAGCAATCCCCGTGCTTATAATAATAACGACCTGAGCTCAAGGTAGGAGTTAAAAATGGAGTAAACAGTGGCATACTGAGGTAAAGGTCTGAGCTGGGAAGAACCAGATGAGAGATAGGGAGGTTAAAACAGCAGGAGACTGTTCAGGCCATTGGTCTGAGGTCCCTTGGGGCACTTTGCTACCTTTCTATCCTTTTTCACCCACACTTCTCGCTTTCCTTTTGTATTTCCTTATTGAGCATTTCTGCACATTGTTCGAGTATTTAAAAGACCAGATTTTTCAGTGCTTTACCAAATTCCTGAAAAGAAAAATTTTGAAATGGAAAAGTTGAGCTCTTTTTGGAAAATATTCTTCCCTGACAGCAATCTGACCAGGCAAGCCTGGCAGTGCAAAAAATGATAGCCAAAGCTAAACAGTCGGTTTAAAATGACATGTCTGTGAACATTTACTCAGTTATTTTCTGAAATTAAAAAAAAAAAGTCAATTATATAGGATTCATCTAAGATTCTGTTTCTGAAAAACATCTGTCCTTTTCATCATAAGAAATCAAAACGTTTTGAGCAGACTCTGGCTGAAAATGAACTGTGTTTTGCTCTGCTCAGAATTCAAAATGTATTTTCTCAGTACTTTGGCCAAAATTTCTCTCTTTTTGCACAGCACTACAAACCTACTGTATTCTAAGGGCGGCAACTATCTTATACTCCAGAGGAAGCTGAGGTCTGATAACGCAGTGTATATAAGAGGGTTTCAACCAGATATATTCATGCTAATCAAAGATGCCCATTTAGCTGCAATGGGAAATGACTTTAGGGCCAGCTAAGAAGGAGAATGGGAGGGAGAAATAAATACATCAGCAGTGGTGGAGGCCTTTCTGGCTACACCTAGACCTGAGTTGAGCAATCTGGAGTGCGTTCCCCAAAACAGGTATTTTCTCACACCTGCCTCCAGATCCCACATAGCCCAAGAGTAGTGATGTTGGTGCCTCTCTAGGAAGATCCAGGACATCTTGCTTACCCAGAATTAGCTGAGTAACAGCACTGAGAAGGTAGATGGCATAAAGGTGATGGCCTACTCACACCGCAGTGAAGCCCAGGCACAATGCAGGTATTTCCCTCCAAGCATCCAGCGTTGAGAGTGATCCAAGAGGTAAATTGTAGGAAGGGGCACTAAACACAAATTAAAGTCAGTGTATGCACCATCAGCAGTTAGGGAAGGAGGATTGCAGAAGGGAGAGATGAGGTAAGGGCAGAGACCTGAAGAGCCTGTATGAGGGAAGGATGACTTTTATGGGAGCAGAGAGGCAGCAAAGTCACTAGCAAAAGTCATTTCCTCTAAGTTTATCAAGTACTTTTTCTCAGTATAACTCTCACCTTATATTTCTCAACATACATCCCAAAATGTTGCTAAAGGCATGTTACTACAAGTGGAGCAGGAACATAGCAGGGAATGTTTTTGATGTATTAAAATATGTTTTGCTCCTTTTGTTGCAGCCTGCGGCAATAAGGTTGACCCTGTCTATGAAACTCTCCGCTTTGGGACTTCCTTAGCTCAGAAAACCAAGAAGAGCAGCTCTGGAAGTGGGTCTGATTCTCCCAACAGGAACTCTGTAAGTATCCCATATCTTCCTTCCTTTTTTTTGTGGAGGAGCAACACATATCCATTCACAGGAGTTCATATCAAAGTTTACACGATTTGTACTTCAAGCTCTTAAACAAAAAGAAATATCTCATTTCCAGCTTACAAAATGGGACCAGCAAAGACTTTATTTTTGTAAGCTCAGGTTTTAAGTATCTCTTGAGAAAAAGAGAGAAATTCAGAGTAAGTAGTTGATTAATCTTCTTTTTTGGATTTGAAAATTAAATGTTATTCTTGATATTGAATATCTGTGTAAAAGTGGAACACAGATACTTAGCTGTGAAACACCTAATTCTGAAGCAACACTTATACCTTTTGTTCTGAACAAAAAGCCTTGCAGCCAGAGTGAACACATTCTGCTGTTAACTGTGGACATTTAACCCTACACACTAGCGTAAAGGATGGGTTGGAGTCCTCAGAGCCTAGATCTACAAGTACAATCATCTCCGCTATACAAGCCCAGCCAAAATGAATTTGTTGTTACCGCAACAGGGCAATGGACTCGTACCTCCATCCTTGCCCAGCGTAGGCTTGTGAGGGACACACTGCAGATATGGGCTTCTCACCTCAAACCCCCAACAAGGGGGTTTGTGTGCTTAGCTTGATGCATCCTCACCTTCTCATCAGTCCCTGTCATTCGCTGTCTCCTGTCATGAAAGTCACTCTTCTCAAGACCATGGCAGGAGATGAAGGAGAAGCATCTCTTCAAGGGAAGGGATAGTATCCTTTAAACCTGTTTGTGCTAAATCCATACCTAACTCAGCCATGCTGCTTAACTATTCATGTGAGAGGGAAATCAGCATTTCAATGCTATTGGGACCCACGCTGTCAACAGCTCATTCACAGGACTGAAAGAACATCTCATACCCTCTCACTTGCATAAACAGGCACTTAAGCCTACGTTTGAAGCTCTTTGTTTTTCCAAGACATCCTTCAAACAAATAAAATCAGAACTGAATCCACTGGAGACAAAGGCTGATTGTCCCTTCTGAAAATCAGACCCAGGTTATCTGACAGTCTCTCTGAGTGGCAGTTCCTGCTCCACTACTCATCTCAGAATGAAATTCACTCCAGGCACAGAGATGCTATGAGGCTTCGTTTCCAGGCCTCAGAGCAAATACTCATATGTTTAATTTTAACTTGAGCTAAAATCTATCTGTGTTCACTACAGTGTTTCACTGGCACTTAAAACATATGTTCTCTCACATTGCTGAAGTATGGCCTCAGATAGTACAGGTGGTCTCTAAACAGATGTTAGTTTGTCTCAGATGGAAAAGAAGACATACGAATTCAAACAATGACCAAGTGAAATCTGCAAGGGAGTTATTACAGGACATGTCCTGTATCCAGCCTTATTTTTTGCCTTAAAAAGAACTTAGTAATTTTTGTTCTTTTTTAAAAACCCAAAGTGACTCTACCACCTATCACATAGTGATTACAGTTCGTTCTTTCAATTATTTAATTTACTTTGAAACAGAAGTTCTACAAATGTAATTATTGCTTTCTAAATCAATAAAGCATTATGTTGAATTATGAATGACTACTCAGGCGTAGAAATCACGAACGCTGTGTCAGCTTGCCCTAGAGAGTTGATCATAACTAGGTAGGGTGTGGGTGTAGAAGAAGGAATGCCATTTCATTATGGGAATTTCTCCAGGGTATGTAGACTGAGAGAGAATGTAACACTTGCCAGTGTATGGAAAATAGAAAACACTAGAGGACTGAATAAACAGATATGTGAAACTGTAACTTCTGCCAGTGCAAGCCTGTGCATTGAGACAAGGATAAAAACCAGGGGAAGACACAACCCTGATCCAAATGATGGTGCCATGGAGCTTCACAACCATGATATGTGACACAGGAACAGGAACTGACTGGTGGCCGGAGCAGGGAGCTGACACAGAGCAGCACATCTCTTTGGCTGGGCCATGCCCCAGCCCAGAGACTCAGAGAGTGCTTCTGGGATCTGCCATCGAGACCAAACCAGGGACACCAGTGACATCTGGGATCCTACCGCACCTCTCAGGTGGTGCCCGAGCTGTCAAAAAGCTAGCCCTGGGTGGGAGCAGTGTAGCTACTTCAGCTGCATGTGATGTCAGGCTAATTAAAAGCATAGGTGATTAGCTCAGGAGCTGTGCTCTGCACCTACAGCCATGCAGCTTCCAGGATTGCAGCTTGTGTCCGTGCACCATGTAGAGATAAGATGTTGCTCTGAACCAGCCAAGGTATTTTTAACACAACTGGGCAGTGTGGATGCACCCACTGTGATTTTTCAGCCTGGATGCTGCATCTCTCAGACAAGAAAGCAGCCATATGCTCCAACTTTACTAGCTACTGCTTCCCTTGAAATGTGCTTCTGCAACCCACATTTATACAGCAAGTCACTTGAGGTGATGTAAATGTGATACCAGTTCTTGTTAGTGTCTGATGGATCAGCTCATAGTTTTGTAAGTCTGTCATTTCTGTTAGACTATTTGTCATACAGCGCCTGACAGAAAAGTTATTAAAGGTAACTGAGGTTATTTCAGGTGGTTTTGGATCAGGCATATGCTGAAGAGATGGTCATTGCACTTCCAAATGCAATAATACCAACAAAGTACAAAGCTAATAAACAATTATGAAGCTATTTTATGGAGACTGAGGATTGTGCCACAGCAAATAGCTGAAAAATAGCTGTGATCTACTATTTCATCAAAGTCAGTCTTTTCTTTTCCCACCACCCATCAGCTAGGAATCCCAAGGTCTGCTTTACCCTGTCTCCTTGGTAGCATTTCTGCTGCAGTGCCTTCTCATACAAGAATGACCTGTTTATGCAAGATGCAAGACAAGTATGACCTGGTCCAAAAGGCTTAGTCTAAAAACAAGACATAACAGAGCAATAAAATAGAAGGCTCTGATAATAGTGAGGGAAACAAAATAATCACAAGATTTCTGTGGCATAAGTCTACTGCCAACCTCTTAGTCCATTGCTATTCTATAAAAGTACAAGATGAGGGAAATAAGTTTGTCAGGAAAGACATTTAAATTTCAAAGTGCTTTCTAAAAAAAAAAGAAAACTTTGTTATCAACGTTAGTAAAAGGAAAAGAATGTATAGAAAACCGTGAAGCAATCCAGATTTTGTGCTCCCTGAACAAAGGTGGTGAGTGTTTGTGATTTGCCTTTTCTTCCCATAATGCAGGCAAAGAGCTGCAAAGCAGTGAGTAAAGCTGTATATACAGCATAATTCTAGGATGTCATGGAATAACTAAGTTAAATACTTCACTGTGTCTTAAAATCTTGTTAACAAGAAATAAATAAAGCTTAGACATATACAAGGACTTAGAGTTTTTCAGACTGTAAAGATCATCTGACTCTTGAGTTTAAAGATTTTTTTTATGGTTCTAAAAGATGTTTTACCCAAAAAAGTCACAGGCGAAGTGTTCAGAAATTGAAGCTCATTAAGGTCAGGTTCGGACAGACTTGTTTGGAGTAGCTCCTGGTTCCTGTCGGGCTATATGTGAAGAAGCCAACTACCCAACAGAGGAATCCGGTGCCGTATGCAGAGTATACTTCTGAGGCTTGGGATTATGTCATTCCATGTTTTCCTAGGCCTCTAAAACAATGGGTCCCTAATCATGGTTGGCATTAATATGGTACAAATAAGAAATAATAGTAATCATAACAAAATTATTTGAATTTCATTTGTCTTAACTATACCAGACAGACGACTATTTAAAAAGAAATTGAGGGCAGATATTTCAAGACTGACTTCACCAGCTCCTTCACACTCTAGCTCCTTTTTTCACAGAGTGTTAAAGGAAATATTAGAGTTATTTTACTGAATAATTTATTCAGAGTTAATAAATTAATAGTCAATGGTTTCAACTAATGGTTAGTGAACTCATTAGACAGCTGTCTAGTGCACATGCAGCATCTATACATTTCCCCAAGTCCCTTCTATTTTGTACAGATGACCACATTGTTTAGTGTAATCCTCTTTGTGCTTAACTTTCACTTCACTTTACTCTTCAGAAATCTTTTGCACTCTGGACTGGGAACTTGGTCTGGAGGTGTTTCTGGTCTCTCACTGCTTGCTGCTCTGCTCTGAAAGCACCTAAATGCTGCATTCCCCTAAAGGTTCTTATGTAGTTTTATTTCATTTCCTCACCTTCTGGCTTATCCCATGTTATTTTCTCTTTCTGTCCCTACAGACTTCTGACCTGGCAGAAGTTCCTGAAGAAGCTGATAGCTCTGGAGGCACCCTTGACATCAACAGGAAACGGAGCAACAGTGGTGAGTGCCTCCAGGCCAGGCTAGCACCTTCAGATGTATTGGCCTCATGCTAGGCATGAGTACAATCTAGTTCAGAGTTTTTTCTGGCGTGATCATGTTTTAGCAGTATTTTTGTTACAGAAGGCAGGGGGAATTTGGGGCTAGCAGTTGGTGTAAGAACCTGGGGAACACTCTTTGCCCTTCAGATGAGATCCAAGCCACTGGTTTTCTTAATTTGTTTTGTCCAGACAGTCCAGTGTCCTGACACTAGACAAGGGCTCAAGTCTGTTCTCTAGCTTTTCTGCTTCACAAGCATGACTTGTGAAGACTAACCACTTAACATGCTTCAGTTCCACAGTGGTGAAGTGGAACAAAAATAATACTTCCTTTCTCTTGCCATATGTCTCACTTGTCTACTTGTCCCATAATTTCTTTGGGACAGGGACTAATTCATATAATAACCATTTGGCTGCAAAATATCCAGCAGAATGAATCTTGATCATAATTGCAGCCTCTCAGTACAGCTATAATGTGTGCCACAGTAATATTAACAGCTCAATTCCTTTGTCTGCTTTGCAGTAATATTTTTATGGCATTGGTATGATGGGATTTCAGGACCAGAGCTAAGTGATGAAATCTTAACCACTGAGAGATGGTATTGATGACCCTCGTCTCAAATACAGTCATGGTGAGGGAAGCAATAAGCACAAAAGAAGTCTGGAGCACTCACCAAAGCTTCAGGCCCAAACCATCTCAGTGCCTTCCTGAACAGCACATGGAGGCTGATTTGCTGGCTCTCAGCTGGGATGTATGCTGCAGTTGTCCATTCCCCTTTTATGCCACCTCCTTCTTATGCCCTCCCTTTCCTCCTGGCCCTATCACTTCTTCTCACCGTGTTCAGTCATCTTGTGAACATCCCATCTGTGTTATCTGCCTTCTCCTGACAATATGTTTAGCTTTTCCATTTGTAAAGTGTGAGTTGACCTGATCTGGTTAAAAGGCCGAGACTTCAATCTGCTTCACATTGTACAGTCCTGCCCACCTCTGATTAATTTGGACATGTTTGAGTTTTCAGCTAACTTTTTCTCATTGTCGTTCAATAATTTCATTTCTGAACCCCAAAGAAACTTTTTTTCTGTGAGATCTGCATTACTGAATGCACTGAAAGGCATTCAAGGAACTTACTCAAAGAGATTAGTTTAAAAACTCAGTGTGTGTCAAACCTCCAAATAACTTCCGCGACACATTAACAATTCCTTTGATCAGTACTGGCTTTTTTACAATCCATCCTTCAGAGGCTCAGGGTATAAATTATGCATCAGTCACTCCAAAAATTTCCCCTTGGTAGTTTTTTAATAAACTGCCTGTACTGTTTGCACAAGCCATGGCGATGGTAAAACCCTTTTCAGGCTGTCAAAATTTCCACATTTTTTTTTCCTACTGCTAGGACAAACAAATATGAAAATAGATGGATTTCGGTTGTGTGGAGACATGAACTACATAGCTCTATGGCCTTCAGATTCATGCATCTCCTAGTAATATCCAGAGACCATGAGCTAAACAGAGATTAAAAATTTAACAAATTCAAAATGTTGTTACAGGGTGATTCACCACTCCTTTTTCTTCGGTTTTCCACCTCTTCTTTGGCAGGCAGTGCCACACTAATACCTTGATGAATCAGGTCCGTTCTAGTTCTTTTTTATTTTTTTCCACAACAAAACTGACTCCTTCAAATAAGATTTTAGGAAAATGCATGCTTGAGTCTCTTTGCTTAAAGGGAAACAGCAAGAAAGACATAGCATGCAAAAGGGTGGAAGGACTCAGCACATGTGTGGCAGTGTAATCACACCTATAAATATAAGACAGCAATTTCAAGGGAACGTGCTCTCATTCAGGCGCTGGTACACATACTGTAGCAAAGCTGCTTAGTTTACAACTCAAAGATGGCTTGCCTAATTTCCACCCCCTCAGCCTCCTCTAAGCCAGTTATACTTCTTCATTGCTGCAGATTGCTTTCGGTAACAGAGGTCCTGCAGGCCAAAATGTACTCTAAATGACATGAATGAGCCTGTTTTCAACAGGCATTTGCCACCTTGAGTCAAATGTGGAAAACCCTCCTGGCAAAGCCCAGTTTAGTGAGAAGTCCTCTGCATACAGCTGTGCATTTCTGTCACCAATTAGAAATTACTCCAAATGTGCTGCTCTAGCGAAAAGTTTCCTTTCACTTATGGTGAATAACTTTCTGCACATCCAAAATGCTCATGGTTACTGAGGGCATCATTCACGAGGACTTTTTCACTAGCCTCTCTAACTCCTTCTTTCCTATACCCAAGAAGCAATGCATGGTGTTTCAAGCTGAGCTTGAGCACTGCCAGATTGGACCAGCAGCATTTTACACCCCTTTATACAGTCATGAGACACATATACACCCCTATCCTGGAAAGTGTCTTTTTCTTAAGGTCTTCCCCTCTGGTGCTCACTGCTATTTGAAGGGCCAGATTCAGCCCACAGGCAAATCACCTAGACACAACCTAGGTCATTTTCTGGTTTAATTCAGCAGGTATCAGATCACATGATGTCTTTGTATTAAGAGCTCTTTGAACTTTACAACTACAGAATTGTCTTACATTTTATCAGAGCCTATGTGTGCTCATGGATGTGTGTTACTTCATACTATACCCTCCTCTTCCCTGTGCATGCTCTGGCTGCCTAAAATGGCAAAATCTTCCCTCTTTTACATGAGCAATACATTTTTCAGCATCGAAGTACAAATCTCTCTACTATCAAAGAGTCTTACTATCTAACTAGGAAAACTTCAAAAACTATTTGCCTGGCTGTCATTTATGATATAAAATAGCCACAATAATGTGTGTTCATGGAAGACAGGTGAGCAAGTGAAAATGAAAGAGCAGAGGTGGAGAGGAATTCAGTAGTTTGGTAGTTCCCCGACCCCCTTTTTTTCCTCTGAATATATGAAACTATATCACAGGAAAAGAAAAGGAAAATACACTCGAACAATCAGTCAGCTTCTTATTAGGGCTTTGGAGATTTCCAAGTTGTTACTAGAGACCACAAAATCCAGCTTCTGTCCAAAACAACTGCAGAGGTAAATAGTGAGAGAAGACACTGATAGCTCTAGCTGCTCAAACACTCCAGCTATTAAAATCATACTCAGACTTTATCCAGAAGCAGAAAACACCAAGCAGTTCTTAGAAAGTGAAGGGGGAATTCAGTCAATGTAGTAAAGCCACCATGGGTTTCTGGGAAGAAACTGAGGACAAGCATCAGTTAGCTTATGAAGCAATTAGGAGAGTGTAACTGGTTAGACAGCAGATACTCTCGGATGCTGATAACCTGCTCCACTGTGGCTGCTGTCTTATTCCCTGAGTAGTTAGTGGAGTTTCTGATTTAGTAAATTAGTACCAAATTTTCACACATAGAAGCCTGTATCTCAGATATCCCATCCCCATTTAAAAGCACTAAATGTTGAAAAGAAGTCCTCAGTGAGCCACACTTCAGGTACCCTTTATAAAAGCCGAGGTGGAGGTAGAGTATTCAGTGCAGTAGCTGGGACAGATCTCGGATGATCCAAAGCAGAGGTTACTGGAGAGGGCAAAGCAGGCTACCAAAAAATTACAGACAGAGGGTCAAAGAGGGGGAAGAAGGGATTTGGGGGACAAACCTCCACCCATGTTGATCATGTATGTTTACCAAGTTTTGCAGTTACTTTTAAACAGAAATCCTGCAGATCGTAAACATGAAAATACAGCATTTAGTATGGAAAAGGACTGCTAGACTTTCAATAGCAATGCAATTGGGGCACCTAGGTTTTATTCCCAGTGCTGTGCAAGCTTGGTCATTTCATCTATGGATTTTCATCTGACCAAAACCATTTATTTTATTCTTCAGGACAGGGATTGTCTAGTGCCATATTCCAAGTTCAGTGGGATACCTGCTTGTTTTGGGGATATAATAGCATTCAGAGGAGAGCACAACAAGGGATGGAAAGAAAGTAAGGGGGAAAGGAAAGAGATTAACAAAATGCAGGTGATCCTGCTGAGGTGAAACTACTGCTTAAATGTCATGTGTCTGCTTTATTTCAGTGTTTACATACTCCGAAAATGGCACAGAACACTTTGGAGAAGAACCAAGAAGTATACATTCCCCGGTATGGGCAAAATCTTAGTGACAATGCAGTGGGAATGGGCAGGCATATAAAAGGCTTGTTTTTATATATAGCAAAGGTCCTTGAGCTGTGAAATTATTGTAGAACTCCTGGGAAACTCTTCTGGGGAAGGATCAATACCTGACTACTAGTTCTTATACTATTTCTAGGCCATTGGCGAAGGCTGAAAACAGTATACAGGATTCAATGGCTCACTGAGACATTGATCCAGACCCATTATGGTCACTTTGATGTTCTTTCATCTGTTTATTACAAATTGACACTGTGAACACAAAAGATCCAGTGGAAAGACCATGTCATTACAATAGAACTGCAGTGACAGAGATACTACAGATCTGACATAATTTGGAAAATCATCTGTGGTTTGTTTTAGGTACTTTTTCAGCTCCAGATTTCCAGTGGTCTCTGTGTGAGTGAATATTAAGAAGAAGGGGAGGAGAGAGAGTAACCAGTCTTCTCTGTAGAAGGCACAGTGCAAACAGCCTTGAGTTTAAGAAAGTACATTTTTCCCTCTCTGGAGCAGATACAGCTGTATAGCTGTATATCATCCTTAATGACGACTGTGTAATAGACATATTATATAATGTCAGTAATATAGGGCTCGTACCATGCTGACATTAACAGAGAGCAAAAGGCAGATTCATCTTTAAGATCTCACCCAAAAGACCAAGCTTGTGCCAATTTCTTTGTCTTTAGAAGACTGAAGTTTGATCTTGGGGTTCAAAGAATCTTATTTCTAAATGATGCCATTTACTACCTTAGTGACTCATAGTGTATCTGGGCTGCAGTCTTCCAAGGTGTGAAAGCAATGAGGTTCCAGCTCATCTCTTGGAAGATCAGGCCCTGGTCCCTATGCCCGTAACAAAATGAACCAAATTCTTGGGTTTGCCACATTTCAGTAAGCTCCAGATGTGGCATCATATGTTATATCTCATTGCTAACACTGTTCAGGACAGATATTTACATTTTCTCTTTATCTTTTTTCTTAAAGGGACCATTTTATAAAAACACATTACAAATGAACACCTATGTTGCCTTGTACAAATTTGTACCACAAGAAAATGAAGACTTGGAGATGAGGTAAAACACCAACATTTTTATTGGTTGATTTGACCCATTCAAACCAAGAATCGTATAGCCGTATATGAGTGTTTTATGGTGGGTGGGGTTTTTTTCATTCTGATATTTTTCTAGACGTTTTTTATAAATCATAAGTCATAGATACAAAGACCTTCTCGTAGACACATAGATATAAAGCGAGTGACCAACTTTTCATCAAGGGCACAATAGGTAAAATGTTTCAAAAACTCATCACAAGGTGGAAAAGTCAGGTTCAGATCCCACAGTATCAGAGAAAAGACCGAGTGGTTGTTTCTCCACTCAGCAGCAATGACAACTGCTGGGCAACTGAAGCAAAGAGGTCCCCACTGCCGCCACCTCCAGCTGTGTCCTGGACAGGTTCATATCTTCTGTGTGTGCTCTGCCAGGGCCCGCTAGGTTGGACTCTTCAGTCTGTCATGTACTCCAGATGTGTTTGGGAGCTCTTGTGCTGCCTCTGCGACTGTAAACTGAGTCCCACATCATAAGCAAGGAAAACTGAATAAATAGGGGTCCACCATTAATTTTAATAAAATCAAAGAGATTGGTCTTATCCACAAAAATATGTTTCAATCAAGTAGACAGAACTTTCTTAGATGAATCCATTTGGAAATGGACTGTCACATACTTTCTGCAACACAGAGTTATTGCAATTACATAATATTCTTGATAAAGTGCCACCAATGGGGGGAAGGAGGTCACACAACTGCTCAACTACCTGTACAAAATCAGCTCAGCATGTTTAGCTATTAGCATTCCCAGCCAAATTATTCTCCTACCTCTACTTTGGAGCCAGTCAGCTGGATACTGATACTTAGCAATTACAACCCTGCACCACGCATTATAAAGGTAAATATGTCCCATTCAAGTCAAAAAGACATTCCTGAGCAAAATTATATCCCTGCTGACTAATTGCATTTGTCAGTTAAATAAAACTATTTTCCTGCTGCTTTCCTTCTGCAATCACAGCTTGAAAATACAGATGATAAAGTGGTGTGTCCCAACAATACGAAATGTCTTCAAGTAACAGAGTAATGCCTGTAACAAATAGGGACTGTACTTTAAACAGTTTCTTATTAAACAGGAAGTAAAAATTCCAGTTCACAGGAGATGTTGTCTTATAGTAAGGATCTAGCCCTAAAGGAAAGCAAAAGATTGAGCATACTATCTAAGATCAGAAACCAGGTTTCACTGACAGAGGCTCGATGAAATGGGAATAAAAGTGGAATATTAGTGAGTAGCAGTGAACATGTGACTGGCTGAAAGGGAAATTTATTGGGCCACACTGTGGGCACGTCTACACAGACTGTGTGTGCTCTGAGCTAGCCACATGTTGGTACGGTGCTTTACATCCTGCTCCAAACAGGAGACAATGACAAAAACTCACAAGTTTGGACAAATGGACAAATTCACAAGTATTATTTATCAGTTCAGCATCACAGATTTTATTCCTAGTCTGAATTATAACTTGGACTAGTAAAAAAATGCACCAGGATAAAGAAAAAATTCAAGACTTGGGGAATACCAGCAGAGGCCTTAGTATCAATACCTGATTAATCCCAAAGGGAAAAAGCTTGCAATCAAACACCTCGACTTCAGTAACTTTTATATCTATGTAACTGAGAGCTGAGAGCAAAACTTGGCTAATTTTCAGCTGATATACAGAGAATCTCTTTCTACATTACTGTGTATGATTTATGTCCTTGTTGCCTCATTGAGTCTACCTGTAGTGAATGCTCAGATAAAATGACCAAGGGAGGATTGCCTTCCTATTAGAATATAGATGTGGATGGTGATGTAGCATAACAATTAAGAGTCATCTTAATCTATTTTTCTTCAATTAATTACAGGCCAGGGGATATGATCACTCTTCTGGAAGACTCCAACGAAGACTGGTGGAAAGTATGTGTTCTTTATTTTATATATGTCTCATTTTCAAAGGAAAAGGAATGTTATTTTTCAGTACTGAACTGGTATTTAAGGTACTAGTGTTAACATCATTCTTCTGCCCATGCATTTTCTCCACAGGGGAAAATTGAAGACAGAACTGGATATTTTCCTGCTAACTTTGTTCAAAGAGTACAACATGATGAAAAGATTTACAGGTGTATCAGGACGTTCATCGGATGCAAGGAGCAGGGACAGATAACTCTGAAAGAGAACCAAGTAAGTGAGCAAGCCTACCCTGCACCAGATTCCCACAGGACCTGAGCATCCAGGAGTCTGACTGACATGGCCAGAAAGCAAGCTGTGCAAGATGAGCACAGGCAGACCTTGTTCACTGCAATTTTATTTCTTCTTCAAGATTTATGAATTGTATGATGATAGTGTCTAGTAACCAGTTAGGAGCAGTGGTGGCCTTGTGCAAACACATACTGCTTGCCTCACACGGCCTGAATTTTTAGACTCACAGACGTTCATAAAGATGCTTAGCTTTACATATTATGCATATTGACTTCAGAGGGACAGCTTGAAGGACATACATGCAGTTTTAAAGAAAGACCTTGTGTGACAAAAATAGTCTGTTTTGCTTCCCTCTATTAGAGCTAATCTAATAAAAGACAGTAGCTGTCTCCCCAGATCTTGCCTTACCTAAATATCTAAACATTCTATAAGCTTTGCAGGTCAAACTCAAGAGGAAGCTCCAGCGATTGTGCATAACCTGTAACAGAGGAAAAGTGAAGACAGAATCAGGGAAACAACCCATAGAAAAGCCATTATGGAGAATTCAGGTTCCAGTTTCGGGGAGATGAGGCATGCCTCATTCCCTCCTCAGACTTCCCCTCCTCACGGCTACCTGCCATCAGTCCTCAGCAAGCTCTCCTCCTTTATCTTCTTCCTTCCCAGCCCCCCTTTCAGACTGGCAGCAGGAGCTGGTGAGAGCCAGGTCCTATTAGGTGCCCCTTGCACCCTGTCCTTGCTCCTGATCTGTAGGAAGTAGTAAAATCTAGAGATTTCAGAATCATTCAGGGAGGGATTTATCAAATGCATCAGCCTCAGTTCACCTTCAGTGTAGCCAAAGCTCATTGCTTTGACTTCAGCAAAAGCAGAGTTAAGACAACACTGAACAAACTTGTAAATGTTATGTTTAACCCGCATTTACCAGTTGTAAACTTTCTGTAATCATTAACTGTTTGTGATGCCACTTACATGCTTTCTCCATGGGCTGTACTTTATTTTAAACTAGAGTGCCACTGTGAATTACAGTACACCAACCACAGTGCAGCCTTGCAGGGTCCATCCACCCTGGTGGACTTCCAGCAAGTCCTTCTACTTAATGTTATTAGATGGCTTCACAAGGTGAAAGCTATGGCCACCATTTTGGGGTGTGGTTTTGATCTGATTTTAAATGTAATTTTTAAGAAAAGTTTTACCAGACTTTTAATACTTTCATGTGTCAAGTCTGATGATGCTGTTAAAGGATTTCTGTGGGCCTTGCACTGGGATAAAGTGAGAGCAGAAATGTGGCTCAAAACCTGCATTAAAAGGCAGTCAAGCTTGTGGCATATGCTTATATAAACAACATGATGGCTGATGAAGGGCTGAGCATAGTCTGGCTTCTCTAAAACTTGGATGAAATAGAAAGGCGTCTTTTTCCCACTGAAACTCATGAAGTCTAATTTTCTTCCACCCTAATGGCATTTCCTTTCCTTTCACATCACCAGGATGTGTTTGCCTTGTAGCGCCTGGAAGACCATTGATTTTAATAAGGTAGTGCAGAAGGCAGCATCGGCATTCAATTCAGCACCATAGGTTTTTTTTTAAGAGAGAACTTACGTAGCACTTCACTCTGGCAGAGGGTATCATTAAATCATCCTTTTGCTGCTGCCCTGTGCCATAGAAAAAAGTATGTGTGCTGACGATCCTTGGGAATATCCAGCCCTTTAAGGAAGCCATAACAATATAGCAACCAGAATATACTTTAACTGTGCACATAGTACATTGGACAGCCCTGAAGTTGCTAGAATGACATAAAGCACTTAAAATTTTACCCACTGAAGCAAATCAAGGCACACTCTTCACCACAGCCCTATTACGCCATTAACCAGCACCTCTTTTTGTTGTTTATATATGTGCATACAGAGGGAAAAACTTTACCAAAGCAGAACAAGAGGTTTGTGCACCGTTCGTGCTCTGGTATAAGCTATGCACAAGAACAGAGCTTGGCGAAACTGGAGTGTGGAAACTGGGTGAGCCAGCACGAGGGAATGGTCACAGTCTGAGTCCCATTGTAACAGGGGGCAGGTCAGATCCTGTCAGTGAATGCGACTACTGCTGCAAACAGTGAGAGCCAATTTTCCCGTCTCGTTCCCCAAAAGACCACAGTTTGCAAGCGGCAGGTCTGTCAGCCCTATTGAAACATGAGGACATCCTATGGCCCTTCTTTCATAGCAGGCTCCCAGTGGAGCTGGCTATGGAGCGTTTCACCGTCTCTGTTCAGGGCAGGAGGTAAACGAAGGCACAAAGCCATTCTTCAGTTTACCTCTTCCTCACTTTTAAGCAAACTTATTCCTCTTCATCTCAGACCCACGCAAACACTGAGGCTGCGCGTGAATGTTGCTGAGTTCTCGCACTGCTTGGGAGAGACTGCAGAAGAGGAAAAGGAAATTAATGTTTGGTATAAACCAGAGTGCTGAGATCAAACCTGCGAGTGCGGAGAGGAGAGAGGAAAGGAGTAGAGCCAACAGGTCCAGCTCCACCCTCACACAAGTTTTGCAAAAAACAGACAGCCAAGGCACTTCCGGACTACTTTGAATAATTTCTAGGCAGGACAGTCACAGGGAGGCCATGGCCACTCATCTGCTTGCCCCTGTGCCCCCAGGCAGGGTTCAAGCCCCTCATGATGGCCCACAGCAGGAGCTGGCTGCCGGCATGGGCCAATGCGCAGCAGCAGCATGGGGCCAGGAGCACAGGGATGCCCAGCCCAGGCTGCCAGCCGTGTGCCTGCCACGGCACTCGCTGCCTGAACGGCACGAAAGGGTAGCTGCTCTTCCGTTTTGTGTTTTTAGCCAAACACCTTTGCCTTCACCACAAAACAAGAGCTTTTGTTGTGAGACGCATTTTAATTGTTGCCAGGAGTTTTTGGTTTTAAAACATTATTTTACATTTCCAGAGTCAAATTTCCTTTCTTCTTTCTGTTGAGCATTCCTCTTATTTTCTGTCCTTAATTTCCCTGCTGTTTTCCCTGAGAAACAGGGTGGGCAGGAAAAGAGAAAACAATCACTTGAATAGGGGTCCTGGGAAAAGTTTGATAGATTTTTTTTTCATTTTCATTCCATTTGGGGATTTCTGTGGGATGTAACAAGCCGTTTTGGCTGTGTCTGGGCACAGCGTGGAGAGTAATGTGAGTGCAATGTATGTGCTACATGCAAGGCACCGGCTTCCTCCAGGTTAGCAAGAAGGGGAGATTATTCATTGCTACCAATTCCTGCCAGGCCTCACTTTAGCTAAAAGAGCTCAATAGAAAAAGAACTTAACTCTTTAACTGATCTAATAAGTTCCTATTACTGTTGTAGGGCAGATTCTCTCTATTTTATATTGTTAATTCACTAGGCTGAAATCTGCAGGGTCTAACAAGAGTCCAGAGTCTTTTCTAAAAAGGAGGGGGAGGAAGATATGCCAGCAGGAAAACTTAACCCAGGACCGTGGTGCAAATTTTGAGTACACTACTTGACACCATCCATGGTGTATACTGCAGGTCTCTCTCTTGTTTGTGCCTTGTATGAATGTTCTCTGGTTGGGCAGCTACACTTGAAGGCAAAAGGCAAAAAAAAGGGTGGATATTTTTTATGCAATATGTGCAGTATATGGACATCAACAAAGTCACATAAGTATCTTAAGAGGAGCCATTTTAGGCAAGCAGAGACATTTTCAAAGTTTGAAGCACAGTGGGTGAGGCTTTCTCTGGGTTTGCTTTGCAGTTTCAAGCGCTGTGAATAATATTTCAAGTTTCAGCTTCATACAAAGCCGATACTCAGAGAGAGAGAGCAGGACTGAGGGAAAAACAACACAATTTGCTCACACATCTTATGCAATATGCACAGGCTAGGCTTCACAAAGGATCCCTTGAATATTTCTTTATGAAATACAAAACCCAGCCCAGGGCAGGAAAAGTGTTCTGCTTGGGTGGTATCAACATTTTGCAGTTTAGGGTTCACTGACAGATTTGTGGGTCCCAAAGCCAATTCAGAAGGTAACTGGTTACCGCAAGGCTTAATCAGGAATCGGCAGGAGAGAAGGCAAACTTAGCCCCTGATACCTGTAGAGCAAGACTTTTAAGAGGGAAACCAAAATCAGCCAATTTATGCTGGTGTTCCCCTTTTTTTTAAGCCATCTCACACACAATGCTGACTGCATAATTTCCAACTATAACTGTACCATCACTTGGATATATAAAGTTATCTGCAGCCTGTAACTTCTTCTCCAGCCTACCTGAATTCATTACCGCACATTATACAAATGCTTCTTTGCATGACTACAGACTCCGATTTGACCAAAGGCACCATTTTGAAAAGGTATATGTAAGTATCATCAAGGTTTGGAAAAGCATCTCTTTTTAAATACCTTTAACATTTTTTATGGTGCTTATTTTTAAGCAAGTTATAATAATCTGTTGTTTGAATGTCTGTTTTTATTCCTCCCGTCATATCCTACTTAAACTAAAGGAAATAACCTCTAAAAAACCCCTTCACTCTTCACTGCAGGCCCACTGACATCTATAGACACATTAATATAAACCATTGCAGGGTTGGGCCCTTTGTGTTTAAACAACACAGCTGATTTTAAATTGCACAAGTGATCTTGTGCAATAGAAACAATCCTAAACCATGACATTTGTTACAAGGCTGGCAATCAGAAGCTCTCTGCTTCTTCCAAAAGTGGACTCTGATTTTACACAAAGGACCATGCAACAGATCCAGTTTGCAATGCATATATTTTCCAAATGTCACTAATGTAAACTAGCTCTGCTACAGAAGGAGTCTTCCAACTGGCTTCTGCAGTGACTGCAAATGGGCCACTGTTATTGTAACGATCACAGCCTTCGAAGTGGAGCTTTAAGCCTTGCTGTCCCATAGCACGGGAGCTTAGAGGATGCGCTTCGCTCCTGCCCCAACACCCCCTCACCTGAATTTGAAAATGAGCGACTTTTCGGCACGTGTACATTAGCAGCTAGGTACAGCTCTGATCCTCCCCCAAAGCTGGACTTGAACACCACTGATGCTGAAACTCCCAAATGCACCCCTCAAAAAACAGCCACCTCTGGAGATCCTAGGAATGGGCTTTAGCACAAGCCCAGCCTCTCTGGAGACTGAGCTCGACAAGGCAGAGTTGCAGCTGGGTCACCAGCCCCAGGGGCTCCACCAGGCTCAGGTCTTCTTCAGATTAGTCTGGATGCTTTGTGGCTTTAGGTCCCCACATTTTTCATCCTGAGATAGTCCAAAAAGAGCTGGACTTCTAAGAGCATGTCTCAGCTGGCTTTGAAAACCAGATGCATCACAGTGCCTTACGCATCCAAACTGAATCATTTACGCCACAAATCCAGCCCAGAAAGTGATATTGCAGTTCCTCATGTGCTCCTCTGCAATAAATACTGCATCCCACAACTAGGCTTAAGCAGAAAGGGGCTTTTTTTCCAGCTATCTCTGATTTCCACTAATGTCAGTTTGGTGAACAGGGATATCTGTCCCCCTTCATTCAGAGGTGCTCTGGCACACAAATTTAGGAGAGCCCAGAACCTGAGAGCAACCCATTATTGATCCAGTCTCGTGCAGGTCATCTTTAAAACCCTAAGGGCCACATGTAAAACAAGCTGGTGTTGTCAGTGCAAAAGCTAATGAAACAGCTGATATAAAACCTGTCATGATCACAGGCACTATGATTGACAGAGCATGAAAGCAGAACTACTTACCATTTCCATCCACAAAGCTCACCAAGGCAAGGACCTTAATGCAGTGGCAGAAGTAGATACAGAAACTCACAGTGCCACTGTGCTGTGTCATTCTTACAGATAAATAGAAGACTTGAGCTTTCAGCGTCTGCAGGCTCCAGGACATCTCTTGAAAATTCCTTGTCCTCATAACCAAATTCCTATTTGGTCAGAACCACTCTGTGGCTGACAGAAACATTAAAGATACAGGGGAGAGAAGACTGAGCAAAAGGCAGCAGCAAAAAAAAGTAGCAAGAGTTCAAAGTTACTCCTGGGCAAGGAGAATTTCCTATTTAAGCCCAAATTCAAAGCACAAGACTTACAGGAACAGGAGAGTATTAGTGAGCATGAAGCTTAAAGGATCATTTCCTAATTGTTCATCTTCCCATCTGCCACAGAGCTGCCTGATGGATATGAACTCCTGAAAACAGAAGATGTTAATAAGTTCAGAAAACAGTCAGGAATCCAACACTTGGGTTTTTTGTTGGAGGGTTTCTATCAAAATGAGATGGAAGAATGTGGAAATGACTTTCTAATATTACATCCCATTTTCAGTTATTTCTGAAGGCCATTTGACTCAGAAACAGCCTGAGATATGGTTGCTTAATCCATGGCTTACCCCATTACTAATCTCTTGAGACAAGGTCCTTTTTATTTTTGTTTTTTGAAGAAAAAAAATCTTCCTCCATTTGTGTTGCTACCAAATTCACTGGGGAGTTGCTGCTCATTTATGTTGGCAGGCCAGCAGCCTTCCCCCAAAACATGCCAGCCTGAGTGGTTGCCATTTTAAGCAGCTTCCAATTTGCTGCAGCAAGCTGTTAGTGCCTGTTGGCAGCTGCAGTACCCTTGTACCTTCACAGCCATCACATTTGCCATCTGTCACCAGGGCTAGTTCACAGTGGCAGCTGCTTCATCAGGCCAAGCCCAAAACTCTGGGTTCCACTATTTACATCCCTGGGCTTACCCTTGGTTTACACCCACCTAAGAAAGCCAAGAGCCAGATCCCAAGGCTACAACTTGTGGGGGAAATCCTTGGGTCAAACTGAGCTCCGGGGCAGTGCTCACAAAAGGTGATGAGGACAAAAGTGGCTAAAGACCATGTCATGTTCTCTCATTTCTGAAGCTGCAGCATTTGGAGCCTCTCCAGGGCTGTACAAATCTCCAGCAGCTGCCACAGCCTCAGAGGATCCCTGATTGGCACAGGATTAGCAAAGTGTGGCATCCTGTGGCCATGCTCTCTATTCCCCGCCCCCCCCCCCCCCCCCCAGTACATTCCCTTCCTTGGGAGGGAGTGGAAAAAGCTCTGCCAACGGGGAGCCAGCGAATGCAAGGGTTAGTGTATTAGTGTGAGAGCATTTCAGCTGGAATTTGGGAGAATTCCAATTTATGTATTAGTATGTAGCATGAGCAAAATTCTTGCGGAAAGGTTGTGTACCCCTCATACCCAATGAAGATCTAAAGCTATTACTGTAGCAGAGCGTTCCCGCTGACATCAGCAGAGCTCAAATAGCAGACCAGTGGCAGAACCAAAAAAACTTCTGAAAGGCCAAATCTGCCATCATTTTGTCACTCCAAGGAGGGAGAAAAGCAGTGTTCAGGAAGTTCAGCTTTTTATTTTGCCAGCTAATCATGCTGTTGACTGTACAAGACATTGGGGAAAATCACTCTGTTCTTGCAACACATTGAGCACCAAGCCTCAGGCTAAGTATGAGGGGCAGCGTTGCTAGTGAGCAGTGCAGACTACCTGCTGAGGAGCCCCATCCGAAGATTTTGGGTTTTTTTTCCTCTGCTCATGCAAAAAACTAGATGTCTTGCAGACTTTAGTTAGAAAGAGAGCAGAGAGAGGGAGTCAGGTGTGCCTTTGGAAAAGCTAAGTCCATTTACAGAGAAGTTGCAAAGGCTTATTTTCCCACACACAGATCAACCAAGGAGGGTCTTTTAACCACGATGCTCTTTCCTACTCTTGGACTCTCTGCCATGCTTGGTCATCCTTAGTCTGGTGCTTCTTTGCAGGCTTGTTCTCACATCACTGAAGGTTTCATAGTGTTTCTCTGAGCCACAGACCAACCTCTAGCAATAGTCAGAAACAACTTTCTGTGTACGTGTGCTTTACGCATCTCTTTGCTTTGGCGGTGACGTGGCCGGAGGGGGGGCAGCTGTTGTGCTAGGGATTCGTTCCACAAATAGCTTGGCTTTTTTGCAACAGTACCTTGACTCAGTGGCATAAATTAAATGCCTCTCCCACTTTTTCCATGTGCTTTAGCCCAAACAAGAATAGATTATGTTTTTTAGTTGGATGTCAGCATTATTGATGTGCTCAGTCATTCTACCCCAGGGATCCAATTCAGTTAGTACTAACTAGGTAGCTCAGGTAAGAAAACTAATGAGCCCATTTGCTTTCCAAACCCTTGTTTGCAAGTATAGAGATGCACCTGAGCATTTCAAAATACTGTTGGTGGCAAATATGATGCAGCTTCACCTCTTTCTTATGACTTTTCCTTTCCTACTGGCAGTGTCAGTATCACATGTAAATTTTACATGTGTAACAGCAGGAGGACAAACCAGCCCAGAGTGCAGATGTGGCATTTAGGTGTCACCGTAAAATCAATAATAGTCCTGCTGAAATGCATTTAGTTGGGAACATTTTTAGAGCCATTTTTGTTCATTTCATACCTCCTGAAATACTATAATTAAACACTGCAAATACCTATCAGACGGAGCCTTTCTGAGCATTAGTCCAAACAGAGGACATTAAGGGCCTGGCACTTGCATCACGAGAAACCAGTGAGTTAGTCTCAATAGGACTATCGGTTTTCTGTTTAATTTTTAATTTTACTTGATTAAGAGGAAATACATAGTTCCTTGGCACAGATGTTTGAAAGCAGCTCTTGAGTGCCTCTGTGCTCAAGTGCCCAGTCTGAAACACCTGTGCTGCTAGGCATTCAGGCAACAAGTGCTCAGCCATTACCAAAAGTGTCTCAAGCTGAGCCCTAAAAAGGCATTACTGGAGATCACCAAGGTCTTTAGGAAATGCAGACCTTTATTGTGACGTAATATTTGTATTACTGTAAAGATGATATGGTTGGGCTGTAATTGGCTCCATCTGGAGTAGGTGCTATGCAAACACGTTCTCAGCGTATTCAGACTTGGCACCCAAGACCAGCACGGGCATCTGTTGGTGAGAGGAATGAGTGAATAAGACAACCTACTGTCTGTCTGAGGAGTGCCTGGGCTCCTTAAACACACTGCAGAGAGTATGCTCATGTTCAGATCAGACACTACAAGTGACTCACCTTGGAATGACAATTACTTTTCACCACTGACTGTCAAGGGAGCCAGATAGCTCATGGTCTGAATCACCCACTTCTCCCTCACACATAGACAATGACATCCACCTTAAACCATGGTAGTTACAGCAGGTCGAAGTCATAATTCAAGCTTCAAAATCTTTGATCCACAACAAAGTTCTTACTGGTTTTAATGTGTCTCATGCATATGTGGCACTTTGGGGAGGTGGGGGAAAGGTTTGTCGCTAAATAAATGAGCTAGAGTTTCTTATCAAAGCAGTGAGAGCCTAAAAAGGATTGTTCTGCTTACGGGAGTAACTAGCAGGACGTCTGGCCCACCTGCTAAATAGCCTGGAATAATGTGTCACCCAATCGTGGCAAAGAGTTTATTATTGTCATACCTTCCTTGCATTCAGATCTGTGTGACTTCTGAAAAGGAACAAGATGGCTTCATCAAAGTATACAGTGGGAAGAAGAAAGGCTTTGTCCCCATAGATGTCTTAGAAAACATCTGATTTCAACAGCCTGCTTGCTGCAGTAGGAGCCCTTTGTTGGCAATGCCTGTCTGCCTCATCTCACACTGTGTCAACCCAGATGGGCTGTCTTGCAGATGTTCAGGGAACAGCGAGAAAACTGCAACTACAAGAAGAAAAAGACATTTAGACTGTCACAGCAACACTAAGAAATACGAACAGTGGATTGATTGAAAGAAAATATAGTCAGAAACCACTGGGGAAAATGAGAGGCCCTTGAAAAGTAATAAGAATAAGGTGAGGTGAAAAGAAAGTCTGGACTGATTCCCGGTGCAAGACGACTATGACAACCCTGATGGAGACAGACAGCTGTTCTGAAGGACTAAACTCACGTCCTGTTCTCATGTCTTAGAAAACTGTTGGACTGCTTTCTTGTTTGAATTATGTTTTGGGGGGGGGGGGTTGGGGAGGGGAGGGAAATACTGTTCAAACTGTCTTTGTACTACAGTCCAATGCTTGTAGTAAAGTGCGGCTGTAGTCCTACAGTTTTCCCCCCAGTATCAGCCGACCAGCCAAAGCGTTTAATCCTGGTGTTTAGTCTTATAACACAGCAGTTTGGAGATGCCGTGTTAACGTCAGTCTGCGGCATGCACTGTGCCCTGGCAGTCGGCAGCTTTCTCTTTCTGTGTCACCCTACCGTACAGAAGAGTAGCGAACGTCTGTGTCCTTTGTCTTCTCTGTATGCAAACAAAAGGTCCTCGCATAAGTTGGGTGTGATGGCTGCTCACAGAAATAGCCATCTTCTACTCAGAAGCCCGCTTGGACACGTCCCTCTGTGTACCCTGTTCCTTTATCTGGCGCCAGAGGAAATGGGAAAAATGGCCTGTGAGAGCCACGGGCTTGAAACGTTTTCTATTTTTCTGTGTTTATTGCACTTAAAAGATTTTATATATTGATCCTATTTATAAAAAAAACCAGATGGTTAACTAATCCCCCCCAAAGACTGAAAGCACTAGGAAAGGACAGACTATTCATAGAAGTGAAGTCTGTAACTATCAAAATCCAGAATTCACAACTGAAAGGCACTGGGTATCTTAGCATTGTGTTGACACACCAAAGTCTTTTTCTTCATTTGCTAAACAGAAGTTTTGCAGATTCAGCAGTAAATATGCTGATGTGAGGTCCTCCTTGGCTTGTATCACCATGAGCCTCCCCTCAGTCCTCTCAATCCCATTGAGACTGCACAGGGAGGTCTGTCTTGTCGATGGTCTGTCCCATGCAGGCCTCCACCTTCAAATATATTTTGGGCACACAAACCTTTTGGTACCTGGAGAGCAGCCCATGGGATCTGTGGAGCTTGACCAAAGTACACAGGTCAGCCAGCACCAATCCTGTTGTAGGGCAGGGGCCTTATGATGTTTAAAGACAAGGAACCTAATTGCCAAGTATTTGATTGGATGTAATTGGACCAAATACACTTAAGCAGCTTATCATGTATTATGACATGGAGCTTAAGTCCTATCCCAGAAATCCCTGCTGAATTCATGCCTATTTGCTCAGCTCGAGATCAAATCCCAGTCCTTAACTACTGGAGCTGGCCTCAAATTGGTGTCCTAAAACCCAATATTGCAAGGAGAAATTCAGATGCTGCCAGGTTAGTAGAGGCCTTTGCAAGATAGACACTATTTCTAAAGAAATGCTTATACTTTTACATCCATACAATGAGACAGTTTGAATCTATGTTGCATAGCCCAGGTCCATAGCTGGGTTGCCCTATTTGAATAGCTGACCTTATGCAAAGCCTTAAGAAAGCCAAAGCAACTCTCTACATGGTCAGAGAGTTGGACAGAGAGGTCTATATAGCAAATCAGTTTGCAAGCTCTCAAAGACACGTTTTGCAGCTCTTATGTATCATTTAATTGCAGAGGAGGAAGTTGCAGGGGTGTCAACTGCTGAAACTTGGTCCTTCGTGAGGAATGCGATCTGTACCAATCATTGATGTCCTCCTGGCTGATCAAAAGCATCTGATTTCATATCTTCATCTATGGGAATATCAGCAATTTATAAATGGCCCTTTTTTTAATGCAAACAATGAACTTTTGCTCAGCTTATTTTCCTAAGTAGCCAGCAAACTGAGTGAGAGGACAGAGGATTCTGATAAGCCTTAAAGATCAAGAGGAAAAGCAGCAGAGGCATGTTAATCCACCCTGCTTTATAAGATTTTTTATATATATTCACCAGTTCAAAGAAAAAACTCAAGTGTTTGTTAGAACTAAAATATTTGCTACTTTTGATCAGGCCTGTCAGGCATTTCCTGTGGACAATGGAATTCTGTATTAATCTATACATATGTGCTACTGTTTACATGATTGCATCATACTGTGATTCCCTCCTATTTCAGTCTTCTATGATTTCAATTTATCCCTACAATGTGCATCATACTATTCAAAGAATGATATGAATATTACCTACAACTCACAATGGCCTTTAATCAATGTCAGTTTGATTCCTTTTGATACTGAGCAATAAATAATAAAGTGATTGAGAAAAAATGAAGCAAACCCTATGTGGACTGTATTACATCTGAGCAAGCATTGCTTGTGAACCAAAGCTTTCATGGTTATTTTTTTCTCTGTGTTTTTTGTTTAGTCTTTTTTCTGGGTTTTTGCAGTTGTTTGATATGGAAACGTAATTTTATGTCTAATTTAGCAAGAATCACATACGTGACTCTAACCTTAAACATGTGATACATTGGCTATTTGAATGCTTAAAGATGAAAGACTTTGCTGAATTAAGGTCATTTTTCTCAAATCAATTTTGGATGCCTTACTCTGAAACCAGATGTGTATCCCATCATTTTTTTCCTACCATATGAGATTCACAACAGATATTGCATTAACAAGCAGATAAAAGCCAGACAGAAGACCGACTGGACTCTGACGTTTGCTCAGAAAAATTGAATTTTGGAAGATAAACGATGTTCACATTTAATTTAATATTCTGCTTAATAAAGAATACGCAACAGTTGGAAGGAGAATAGAAGTGTATGTTTCTTGGCTTCTTTGCACTGGACATTTTATCCTTTACAGTTAGCCACCTTCAAAGCATTTACTAGAACCATCAGCAGTAGATGTTACAGAGCACTTTCATATAAAATCTACAGCACTCGCTTTTGCTGTCTTTAGCCAAATGTTTCTAAAATAGTTCTCCTGTAACGTATGCAGCAGGTGTAGAATTGGAGCTGAGTTTTGTGGTGGAGCCATCTTAAACATTTGTTTCCAGCAAACCAGAATGTATTTTAAGCCATTCTGTTTGTTGTTTCAACATCTCACTGCAGCATAAGACTGGCTATAGAATATGTTCATGTGTTGAACACAGTCAAGCGTTAAGGAGAGTTGGTCAACACAAGATGAGGATGAGCTGCCTGAATCATGATTTACTCCCATCCATAAATAACATAGTATCTCAGTGTATAAGCATAACATCTTTTCCCAAGCAACTGTTTTGCTTGTGTGACTTCCTTCAGGGACTGATGCTGCAGTGCACCGTTAGCCTGTGGGCTCACTGACACAGGGGAACAAAGTTATTTATTAACTTATATTATTCCTTATAAACATTGTGTTTCTTTAGCATTACTTAAAGGCCTTTTTCTCGGTAATTATTGGCTGAGATTCAAATGACAGAGCACCTAGTGCCATTTTAGACAGCCTAGGACACTGGAGGCGTCACGGAACAGGGCTGGCATGCAATGACACTGGAGGTTTGGAAGACCTGTGACCTTCTGAAGAAGCCACTGGAGACCATGTAGATTGCCTAAAATGGCACTATATGGGTATCTTCAGAAAATGAACCCAGCTCATTTCTTTTAAATATATGCAGATGTCCCATTTATTGAGCACTCATATTACCTCTTTCTTTCCCTAAAGGCCACTGGATAATTGCAGCTAACGATATCAATCCTGACTCATTTGAACTCCACATAAAGAATCCTAGAATGCAACAGGGACTAAGTTCATCTATAATATTGGAAAAGGCTAGTCAATGTTATGTTCCTCCAAAAATCTACCATGTAATTTATCTAAGCTAATTGTAAATGTGTACAACGAAGCTATTAACCCTATTTCCCTCCCTGCCCTTTCCCAGGAAACAGAGAGTAATGGGCACTTCAGTACTGTGGTTCATCTGACTTATTAAAGATTTCTGCTTTAGCACAAGCTACATTATGCCCTATAAGGGCCTTTTCCATACATCAACAATCATGGGAGCCTTGGACAGCTGGGTCAGATTTAGATGTCAGCAGAGACCTCTGCTATATCAGGGCAGAGGAATCCCAGGCCCTATTTTCTGGATAAACATGTAACACACACATCAGACTACCATGTGTCTGTTTGTGTCTCTGAAGTTTCTGATGGTGTTTACTATTAGAGACAAGAAAAGAGGTATATTTTTCTTTCCTGTTTTCATTTTATAAAATTTCCTTTACTGTCTGGTGGAGAAGGATGGGTTCCAAAATAAAATATTTTTCATTTAAATACAAATATGACAGTAATGTAAAATCAAACCAATCTTATTAAGAACATTTTAATTTAAAATACTGATCATGAAGAAGACTAGCACGGCTCTATCCCTGCCTGCAGTAATACTGACTGTCCACAAGTTCTGATAGCAATGATAACACATACTTACCACATGCCTAGAGAGGTAGATCTGTGTGTGGTTAATTTTCTTTCAATATTTCAGAGTGTTTTTGCTGGACAACATTCTGAGATACTGTGAACCACCAGGCTCAATAGCATTGAAGTGGACAATCAGACCAAGGTGGGTGTTCCTATGCTCCTTCGTAGATAACGAAAAACAAAATACAGCTATATAGTTTTCTATTCACTGGTGATATGCTTATCAAATAGTTTGTACAGCACTGAAAATAAGCACAAAAGAAAGTGAACAAATACAAAGCATGTCAGGTTCTATTTCAAATATAAGGAAGGAGGATGTGAATGATATTCCCATGCATGCGCCTTCTGTACTTTGCTCTGTTATAGATAGGGTCTGACCAACCAACACAAGTGTTTCATTTCATGTTTCAGACATTTCAGATAGATGTGGTCCCAAATCATCATCCAGACTGTATGCACTACATTTTGTAAAGCACGGAGAATAAATATTTTCCTCAGTGGGAATATATGTCATCACAGCGTTGAGTTTTCCACTGCAAAAAAGAACAGCTGAATCTAAGAGGTACACAAGTGTTATTTTTAAAGCCATTCTTTATATAGAAAATTGTCATGTGCCTGGGGAATGAATACTTGGCAGGGTCTCCACAAAAGAGGCCCAGAAAAGCTATAGTGGGGCTGCTTCAGGTCAGGTTGTAAATACATTTCCTGAGTGGCTTAAGGAAGTCCATTCAACACCTACTTAAATTAATGTGATTTGTTCTATCAGATAAGCTTAAATTAATTTCGTATTTTATATATGTACATACACAGACACACTATATATTTATGTATACACATACATATATATCACATGCATTAATATCAACCCAATGGCAAGAGTACAGTCCCTTAAGTGTTTGTACTGACTGATTTTTTTTCACTTATCTTAATGTGCTCGACATCTAGATATAATTGAAATTGGTGCCCTGCAAGCATCAAAACAGACAGATACATAGACAGAAAATTGTAGCCCTGACAACAAGCTTTATCTGCATTAGACAAAGCATATAACATATAAACACAGGGTTATAGGCAGCTGAACTGTGAATACGCAATACATTGAGCACAGCTAAGATGCTCTCCACTCTGAAATACATGTTGTTTATTAAACAAAGTTAGGATTGCATGCGGCATACAAATTGGCAGCCTGAAAACATTGTCAGAACAACATGTAGATCATACCTCTTTGACCTAGCTGCCTGACAATGAGATAGCGAAAATAAAGAGTAACTGCTTCTCTTTAGAGGCCTGGAGGAGAGGAAGTCATAAGAAAGAGATAGGGGGCATTCCTATGCATTTAAAATTTTAAAAATGTGCTAGTCAGCCACATATACACACCATGAAAAGGGCATTACCAAAAATTTACCTTTGATAGACTGAAACCATCATCTGTGTAATTACTATACGACCAGCATTTTGCTAGCTGATAGGGTCAAAAGGCTAACAACACAAAACTAAAAGACTCTGAGAGTTATTCCAGCTTTGCTACCATCCAATATTAACAGGAATAATGAGAGGTAGCTGCGGGTAAAAATTTGACTTTAAAAAAAAAGTCCAATACTGGTACTGAAACAACGCCTTTAACATGCCTTGGCTTTTCCACATAGAGCCTCCTCTCCCTGGGGATGCTGGTCCAGGAGGTGGTCACAACAGCACCCACCCCATGCTCTTGCCCAAGAACAGCAGTGCTGTGGGTACACGGGCGCGATGGCAGAGCAGGCTTCTGTGCTCCTCCTGATGAGTACGGTCCATGCCAGCAATGACTCTTTCCAGCGCTTTTCCTTCCAGGGAGCATGCGAAATTTGGCTGTTGGCTGACCACTGCTTGTCCTCGCGTCTGTCAAGAGACAAGAACCCAAATTATCCCCAGGCAAACAGAAGCCAAATAAAGCAGCCAATATGGCAGTAGTCCCCAAAAACCTCAGAGTCCAGCCTTGCTGCACACCCCTGCGTTGCAAACTGCACCACAGAAAATGGTCGGTCTTCATGCTTCCTGCTAGGACTCAGGTCCTCCCTGTTGCTCATGCTCCTTCACCAGTCAGGCAGGCTTCAGTGTCTTCACTCACCAACACACCAGCCATCCTTGTTTCACATCCACTGAATCTCATGCCCCATCCCACTGGGAAAACCCCATCAGGCCTATCTGGGGCATCTGCTCTGTCAAATACATGTTGTCTTTCTTAAACCATGTAAACTCCATGAAAAAAAGGTAGCCACACATTGGCCACAGCTCAGCAGGCTTCCCATATGGCTGTCTCCTGAGTACTGGTTGGAAACCCAGACCAGCAGAGACACGGGACTGCTGTGAGAGACTCAGCCTCTCCAGAGTGGGGAGTGGAAAGGGTCCACTCCTATCTGATCAAGGGTGGAAGGGGAAAAATGAAGCTACCTTATTTTCACCCTTTGGAAAAAGTCTAGGTCTCTTAGGCGCATGTATGACATGAGTAGTACTGAACACGGGAGAAAACTTTCTGTGACCAGACCACTCACATTATTTACTACTCTGTGATTCCACATTTTGGCTCAAGAAATGTATAATGAATGCAAACCTCTCTCTCTACTCATCCTAATCTGTTGCTCCCTGTGTCCTGCTTAGTCCTGCAAAAATTTCCCCTCCTTGACTTTCCTTCTCCTGCCAAAGGTGATGTTTCTTGTGGATGTTATCTAAGCTACAGTGAGAAATTCCTCTTTGCAGGATAGTGTGGCTAGAGTTTTCTATGTTAATAGCGTCCCCTGCTAAATAGCAGTTCTCTGCAGATGCCCTTGTTCATGCTATGGACACCATCGCCCAAGCAGAAGGGAGAGCAACATCCTTCATCAGCACTTTCATTTTCTGGGCAGTCTGGAGTGATTTGAAAGTGAAACAACTGGTCTCCAGCACTGCAGAATCACCTATACCAACAGTCAGCTCTAAAGATGGGCGAAGCGACAGTGTGGTTTGCAATTCATTCCTGTCGGAAGGGAGCGTGGGGTTACATTTGGGAATTTTTTTAACCACAGGGAAACCATTAACCAGAACTCACTAGACCCCAGATGGATACTGGGAAGGAGATTATTTTACAAGCGGGACTGAATTGCACAGATGTCTTCAGGCTCCTAATCCCATGCAGCAGACTTTGCTTGCTGCTCCTTTGTGCTTACAGTCAGTTATAAAGTACGTCATCTTACATTAGTCAGCACGAGGGAGACTAGACTCACAGTGCATATAGTATGTAATTTCTAAGCATAGTTGTCCACTTTACTGAAGTACTGGATTCAGCCACTTAGGGCTCAGACCTGCCAGAGTGAGATACCAGCTGCACTGAGAAGAAGCAAGTCCAGATAATTATATTGTGAAGATAAGGGTGCCCCATAAAAATAATACCCGAACTACCTGGGGTCAGTTTCTTGTTCAACTATGGACAAGCTACTTTATCGAACAGTATTTCACCCACAAAATGGAGCTAAAATGAGAGTTAATTCTATGGTGGGACAGTCTAGAAAAGCATACTGGTGTGTTGCTTGCAGTATATACCTAGTTCGCAACTCTTCGCCATGTTATTCTACACAATAATAGCCCAAGACAAAATTATTCCCTTACTCCTACCCATCATCTTATAAATTCAACTTTTAAATTGTCTGCAGTAGAATGACTTTCTGTAAATATGCGTACAATCCTGCAGCCTCTAGAGGCTACTGTGATATGTTTTTAGTACAAATTGCAGGCATATCTGCTGTACTGACATTCTGTGACAGACTCCCAGGTGCTTGATGGAAGGAAGAGCGAATGACATGCCCTCAGCCAATTTAATTCCTATACACAATTCTTCGCTGGGCAGGTGGGCAGTAAAAGACATTTGCTACAACCTTCCTTATAAGGGCAAAAGGTCCCACATACCCATAGAGGAAGAAACAGATTTCTTCTGGACGGCTGTTGCACCAAGACCCTCACCATCCATATTACTTGCATCCTTGCATCACCATTGCATATGGCTTGCAGGGCTCTGTTTTTAAAGACCTCAGAGACACTTCAAAGATACTGTCGTGCCCTAGCACGCACATGGATGTGCAAGCCTGCACACTGTGTTAACTTAGGACAATCTTTGAGCACTCATGTGCATTTTGTCTACAAAAGCCTGCAGTGTACTGGGAATCTACAAGGTATTTCCTGCAGATGTAATGAAGCTTTGGTTGTAGCCTGGGTCTTAGCTTCTCTGCAGCACCTCGGGTGCACAGAGGGAATGCTTGCTATGAGAAAAGCACCATTTTTTTGGTCTGCGCTCAGGCAGAGGCAACACACACAGCAATGCAGCACATTTTTCTCGCAGGTCACTGTTCTCTAGCTTGGTTCTTCCAGCTTTCCAGTGGCCTTTATTTTGGGTCAGGTGACACTAGTAAGGGCTGCAAAATCTGAGCCTGCCTCTCTGTATAATGTCCATACACACACAAACGCACACACGCATTAACATAACACACCAGGTGTGAGATCAGATGCTGGAGCAGACACATGGTCCTTCATCAGACAACACTGTACTTACTGACCCCTTAGACTGCAGTTACACAACAATTGCTAATTAAGAAGGAAGCTCTATAACATCTTGAGTTTTAAGAGATTTTGAAGAAGACATTCTGCTCCTCTGTTTTGGTGCCCCAATTAACCCTCTTACAGATTTAGCATGCTTGCCACATTTAATGCTAGCAATTACTGCAGCAATCTGCAGCAGACCAAAGGCATCAGGGAAGCCTCTTGCCTGCAATACAGTCTCTGTGAGTGAGCTCCTCCACCTGCCAGGTCAGCACAGCTATCAGTGCTGGAGGTAATAGGAAGGGTAATTTTTGCTCTCATTTCTGTAGAGTGGTTCTGCCTCCAGATTAAGCCAGGTCAGCCTCAGCCTCCAGAGTCATTTTTCCAGGCAGGCATCAGCAAGTAGTGCTCTACGCATGTTTTCACCCAAAAAGCAGGTCTGTCAACACCAGCTAGATCTTTCTCCCACTAGCGGTTAACCCCTTGGCCCCTCAGAGTAATACCATTCTCATAACCCACTTTTAGATTTCACCCTCTTCTAAGCAGTATTACTGTGTTTTTGGTCTGAGAGCTGTCAGGGAAAGACCTGACAAGTAGATGGAACAGAATTTGATGTAGTGTTGTAGCCTCTGAGTCTCTCTGCAGAAGATGAAGAATCACCATCTGTTCACTGGAAATTTAAACGCAGATGAGATAAGTACCTTCTTCCTCTTCTTCTTCTTCTTCCTCCTCTTCCTCTTCTTCTTCTTCCTCCTCTTCCTCTTCTTCCTCTTCTTCTTCTTCTTCCTCTTCTTCTTCCTCTTCTTCTTCTTCTTCTTCCTCTTCTTCTCCCCCCCCCATCAGTGGTCTGAGAGCTGTCAGTGTTAATGAGATACAGAGAAGGTGATACAATTATCATCTGAGAGCCTAAGTAGGATAAGACAGATGTTGCTTTCAAGGTTCATTGCTATATTAGAGACACCTGCTAACCAGCTTAGATGATACCCCCAGCCATGCCAGATACAACCTAATATAGAAGAACTGGCATGTTTAAAACCAAACCACTCTAAGCAGTACCAAAAGTCATATTCAAGGCTGCCCTTAAACAGTAGAAGTCCAGCAGGATTTGGAAGTGAGACCATAAATTACTTTTCAATAAAGTAAATATGCCACTCCTGCTTCCTGAGAGTCTGTCTCTAGGCCTGTACTTCATCAGCTCCCTAGCCTCCTACCACTATCCCCTTCTTCCCAAACCAGGATCATCCTCATCCCCAGCACTACGCCTCCCACCTTTCCAGTAGTCCTGCCACATCTCTAACCCATGCCAAGCTGATACCCTCCTGATCTGATACTGGGTTTCACACTTTCTATATTGCAGGCCTTAGACACAGATGATAAACTGCAGTAGGAGCTCAGGAGCACACGTGGGTAAATGAGCTCAGCATTCATAGGTCAGGATGCTGGGGGAAAACCTCCACAACTGCTGGTGAATATCAACAGCAGGAACCCAACTTTACACAGGGCTGATGAAGACTGGTGATTTCCTACTGATCTGTGGGCTAAGGAATGACATAATTAACCATGGGGTTTGGGTTATTGTAAGAAGGCAGTCCTAGCTGGCATTTACTCAATCAGATTTAAGCAGTGCTAATGAGTAGAGGCAGCTTTCATTTTGGTGGGAATTGTACAGGGACACTTGGGATATATAAAAAGCACAGTGATGTGTCAAATCACAGTCAAGCATCAGCAATAAAGCGCAACATGACAGATCATTACTCAAGTAGGCAATAAGTGGAATTGGGAACATAATTTTGCCCCACAGAGGATGAAGAGAAGCAGGAAGACCATATGGATCAATCAAAACTCATATGGCTCAAGTGGATTGTGATAATAAAAGCCATATGTCATTTGATGCTTAAATCCATGTTCATTCATGCTACTGAGCATGGAGCACAAAAGGAAAACGGTGATAAAATTCTATGAAGTTGGTGCAAGCTAGGTGAATTAGATCTGAAAGTGTTTTGAAAATCTTGTACCAAACATACCACAGGAGCTCAAAGTGTTACCACAAACATGGACATCTCATGTTAATTCATGCTCTGTAAATCACTGTAGACCAGATCAGATTAACTCCAAGGCTGTATGTAGATAGGTGACTAAGGTCACACCTAAGAAATGAGTCAGTCTTGCTCCTAGCCTGGCTGAATTGTGGTGAGCCACGTAAGATCTCACACAAAAGGAAAGGATGTTCAGCAGTGCCAGAAGGCACAATAGAAAATTATTCTTGCCATCACCCCTACTTGACAAGAGAAGAGAACTTTTTTTTTCCAGCTATGTTCATTCATTTAAATATTTTTCAGGTAATTAACACTGGGCACCAACATAGCTGATGTTCCTTGAAGAAGAGTGAAACATTTATTACCCTTCTCTTCTTCCTTCCTGAAATGATCAAGGTGAAAGGAAGGTTAGAAGGAAAGTCTTTCCTGGGTTGTCTTATTTCTCTTTTGTCTTTCATATCAGCTCCAGGAAGGGAAAGTCATTAATCACCTATCAGGATAGCAGATGAGAGTTGTCTTGGGGTTAACAAGGATTATAAAAGATCATCGAAGCATGGCAATTAATTGAAATGAGTAAGACAAGGGCAGACTCTTTATTCAAAACTACGTAGCAGGTGATAGATAACAGATTTGGGTTGATATTAAGAAAAATTGAGTGAGGAACTTTAGTTGATAAAGAGGAAAAGGAGCAAGCGATTTCTAAGATAAAACAAGAAAAGAATACACGAATGGGGAGAAAACATTTATAGTGATAGTCCCAGTTTTCTTATTCTTTTAAATTACTTAACTGGAAACCTCTTACTCTTCATCTCCTCCTAATTGCATTAGCCATGTCAGTACCATACAGACAGAGCAGTAGGGGCCAAACATCATCCACCTTTAAGGCTCCAGACAAAGAATGCTGCAGACAGCGATTGCATTACACATCCCTGTGATGATGTTTTCTCTCCTAGGCAAACTCTGGAGACACCACAAATGTATATCCTGGAATGTATCTTTTGCTGTTTTTATGCACCCTGTCTCCCAATCAAACACCAAAATAATCTGTTGTATCCCACACAAGTATTTCCTTTTTCTGCTCATTGCCCTCCTTTGATATGAAAATTCCCTGTTTGCATAAATAAACATGCTGTTATACATTCTGGATCTTTATAGGGATGCCATCCTTTTTATGAAGCATGTTTGAGTTATGGGTATGTTGTACTGTCTTACACTGGCAAAACAGAGAATTACAGAGACTCCACAGTCCTATTGTTAAGGCACCATAAATTCTACCATCCTCCTCCTCCTCCCACAAGCCTTTGTTTGAAGGATACCCCATGAAGCCTTTGCCAGCTGCTCATCTCTCTCAGGTTTGGTGCAGACTCTCAGTATTGCTGTGCAGAAGCAGCCAACATCACCAAAACACCTTCTGTTTTTAACTCAGCAGAAGTTTCTGAAGGAAGTACCAAAAGCTGATGAAATAGCCTGTTTGAGAAGTCAACACAACACAGTAAAACCTGTCCACAACCTAAAAAGACCTAAAAGATTAATGAAGCCTTTCCTTTGAAAACCTCTACCATCAAAACAACTGGGGATGAACCACTGACATGCTGCAGTAAAAAGCCTGCATTCATAAAAGTCTCTGTGAGACATGATTTGACTAATGTATCAAATGATCATTTGACCATAATCTATTTCCATGTGGGTTACTTCTACCTCTTTGTTAAGCTCAACACGTACTCTACTATAGAAGCATGCATCTCATAAACATGCAAAAATTTCACAATGGCATATTCAGAATGGGAATTTCAACAAGATCAGTAAAATCTCAAATGGAATGCTTCTGTTTCTACAAGTTGCAATTTCTAAAAGAAAAATGTCATTACAAAAATTTTAACTCAACAGACATAGCAGTGAGTGCTGCTTCTTATACAGTCGAGCATTGTAAAGATGCAGAAGGGCTACAGGGCACTGTGGTGTCTATTGGCTGAGTCTGCCGTGTTTCACTGCTGAACCTATTTAGATTTTTGGCCCAGGTCTGGTGCAACACAGTAAGATCACACAAGAGTAGAGAGCAGCCAGAATCCCAGAGTTAAAGCCAGAATGAAAAAAAGCTTTGATTTCAGAAAAAAACTGAAGAAGGAAAGATTTCCAGAAGGAAAAACTAATTAAGTATACTGATAGCATCAGCTGTCTACCAATTGTTACTTTCTGGCAGAAAGCAGGAAACAGGAGTGAAATTGCATCTCATACATAGATATATGTTCAGATTTCTCTCTTGATTGTTACTGAGCAGTCTTTAAATTGGGGCAGAGGAGACCAGGACTAAGTCTTCAGCTCCCCCAGAATGTCAATTTTCCCAGTGAATTCTGACATCAAATAGTCAAAGATTAGGGCCTTCTGGAAGCTGTACCTTGGAACAGACTTTTCTCCTAAGGCAATGGCCTCCGGATAAATTAGCAGCCTCTCAGTCATCATTCCCTTTCACCTTCATCCAAAACAAGATGCTTTGAAAGAGTACCCTTTGGACTGTAATAACTTACAAAATAGAATAACATTCACTTCCTGGAACCGACAACTGATCCCTGTGCCACATGCGTGAAGCATTCAGTTCTGACTTTTTTCATTCCCACTGAATAAAAGGCCAATTTTAATAAATCTTTGATACCTTCTAATCAAAGCTCAATATTTAATGCAATAATTTTTTTGCATAAATATCCTGTTCAGCTGCTATCTGGAGCACACAGAGCCAGGTTGATCTAAAGCATCAATCTTGAGGAAGTTGGAGAAGTTCATAATAAGCTCTCAATCATATTTGCAATGCAAGATTAACACCATTTCTGCATGACTTGGCTCAGTCTAAGTCACGAAAGACCAATAACACCCAGAGCAGCTGTGATTAAAGTTCACACACTGGGCTGTCATTTAGTGGACATTAAACTAATTACAGTCCTGCTGGCTTCAGAGAAAAATGGTTCTGTGTTATTTAAGATACCAAGGCTATTGTATTGTATTCAAAATAAATCTCAAAAAAAAAAGGTGTAAGTAGCATTAAGACTGGGAACTTGAAACTACCTGTGCTGCAACAGGACAGATTCAACTTTTAAAAGATGATGTCTTCTTCAGATATGCTGACTCTTACAATACCCTATGCATGCGCTATTACCACACAATATATGGGGCATGACTCATGATACATCTCAACAAAAAGTGATAGCTAAGGAAAATTGAACTTATGGAAAATGAGATTAAAGGGCAAAAGCCACAGGAATAAATAATACAATAGACAGGTAGGGCTGGGGCATACAAATGAGCTGTCTCAGAAGTTTTGGCCTGTCATCTAGCCCTTGGTAATGGTCTGTGGACATGCTTTATCTTCATAGCATCTTGAGACAAGTGTAAAATAATTTTGAAAAGTGAAGTATGAGGCCTTCTATGACCAGTTCCAGGTTTGATAGTTCTTGGTGGTAGGAGACGTATGTGTATGTTCAAACACCCCATCATTTTTAGTTCTCACAGTCCTAGAGTAATAATGACAGTAATAATTATGGTAATAATGAGAGGCAGGAGTACATCAGTAGTATAATTTCACTATGGAGTTCTTATGGAAAACTGCCAAAGAAAAGGTCTGGGATGAAATGTTAGAAATCTACCACCTAGCCCTGGAGCATTTATACATCAGCTGAACAACAGGTTACAGCTAACTGCTGGGTAGATCGAGGCAATGCCCTAGGAGATAGAGAAATGCATGGAAAAACACACTCCAGCTGTATCCACCCTGAGATGAGCTGAATTTGTAGCTTCTGTGTCTGCCTGGGCTCACTCTTGTCCCTGCGCAGAAGAGCAGCCATGGACAACCAGCCAGGTCTTTCCACCTGTAGCCTACGAGAAGGCCTGCAGCAACTCTTCCTAGAGTCAGATCTAAACATATTGACCCCTTTCCACCCAGCAAACTCCCTGCTTGGTTATTGCAGCTCTGCCCTGGCAGAGGATGCGGTGGGTGTGAGCACAGCCACCGCGAGCGCCTGGGGCTCGGTCCAGCCTTCTCACCTGCCAGCCCTCGAGTACAGGGTGCAGCTCAATGTGCTTATTCCTCATCTTCAGTTGCATTTGCACTTTAACATCTTTCACCTGCTTGAACAAAGGGGTCAGTTAGGGCAAAAATTACACCGGTGTTTTCAGGAGATGGCAGCTATGCTATGATGGCCTGGTGTATGCTTTCTTCGTGCCATCAAGGTAAAAAGCAACACCCACTTCTTCAGACTCACTTTCTTACAGGAGCACCACTATAAAAGCATTGTCCACACAGACTAAACCAGACAGATAGCTAGACGGAAAAATAGCTTAAACACACAGTTAGGGGACCTACAGAGCAGCAGTTCCCACTTTTCCTACATTCACACTCAATGCCAGGGCAATCTGGCCCACTCAGAGTCCCTGCACATCACCCCAGCATGCTGGCCTGTGCCTCTCCAGTGCGATAATCTGCACTCTTATTCTCTCCCTACAAAACTCTTCCAGTCCAAGTTGCATTCAAGTAGGTCCTGACTCGGTCCAAAACCCTTGAAAGCCTGAACCCTGCTTCTAAGAGGAGCTCCCCCCTCTCCCTTGCAGCCTGTATCATCCCCTGAACTCCCAGTCAGACCTTCCCAGCAGCTTTTCCCCCACAGATGCCCCCAGCACCTTTCCCACCTTCCTCCCCACGGGTAGTCACCTCTCCTCCCATGCAGCCCTGTCCATCACAGCCCAAACCAACAACTTGAACGCACTAACCAGTTTGCCAAAAGTCCCTGCAAGCCTCCTCATCCTATCCCTTGGCTAAGCTCAAAGAAAGGAAAGTGGAGTGGTGGGCAGGGGGAGCTGGAGTCTGGCTTTGCCCCCATAATCATTCAGTAGAGACATTTGTACAAGTGTAAGTACTGCCCTCCTAGAAAATCTTTTTCTTTTTTAACTTAGTCTGACTTTTGAAAATCTACCTTATAGTTTTTGCTTTTAATTTTATATTTGGCAAGTAGTGTCTTTTATAATGGTAGATGGCTTCAAGTGATGTTTACAACTAATAAATCTCTTGGCAAACTTTGCTTTGCTTAAGGAAAAGACTATGTGTTCCTTCCATCATTTTAGACACTTCTATATCTATAAATGCATGTGCAGAGCACAGTGCCTGAGCAGAGCAGAGCATGCTTTACTACCTCTGCGGCTTTCTCTTGGGAACGAAAGAGATGGTAAGCCTGGCAGCTGGAAGGAAACCAAAGAGGAAACAGGGAGATGTCACAGAGCAAAGAGAAGGAACAGTCCTCCCAAATGCCCTGGCTCTGTAGATGAACACACATACGTAAGTTAATTACTCAGCTTTTTTTTCCAAATTGACTATCTCTCAGTAGTAAGATGCAGAGGCTGATATTATAAAAGGGTGAATGGTTTCAATTTAAATGAAAAGAAAACAATAACTTTGTAATGGCTTTTCCAGAACATAGCCATACTTCTAGTAGCAAATAACCTGATCTTGTTACAAGTGCCATTAAGCTTTCACACCTAGATTGCTCCAGCATTGCAAGCAAAAATTCGTGCAACTGTACTCTTTGTCATTCTTATGCTTACTATCCTTGTGCAGGGCATGCCATGTGCCCTTTTGTTCTGTCTTGCTTTCCTCAGTCAGAGGCAAGTTACCAAAATACTTCTCAGAAAGGCTGGGATATACGTGCACAGGGAAGTCATCTCGTATTGGCCCACCCACACACACTTCCACTTGACAGACATCTTTTGTTAAATCAATGCCACAGAAAAGCCAACAGTAAAGATCATGTCTTTCTTTGTACAAGTGTGTATGTAAACACTTAAGCTTTGATCACCAGCAATACCCATGAAACAACTGAGAGCAAAATAATAATGGCAATAAGTACTGTTTTCCTGAAGAATACAGTGGAATTTACTCCCGAGGAGTAAATGAACTATCTGGATTCCACCTTTGTTTTTAAATGATGGCCTTCATCTCACAGTGAGCAGAGCCCCAGCAGAGCTAGTGGGGTTTTGTGTGAGCAAAAAGGTCTAACTGCCAAGAGCTCACGGCAGGGTGGAGGTCACACTCGGTGGGTCCTAATCCCGCTTTCACTGTAGTCAGTTGAAAAAGTGCCATTGAGCAGGAGGGAGTGGGATCCTACCTTACACTGTCTGTATTTTAGAGCTGAAAAGAATTAAGAAGCAGCTTAAACAAGATGAATTAAGAACATATAAAAAAATATTGTGAAGGAGGGAGAGAAGGAAGGGAGAGAGACTGATGCATTTGGGAGAAAATCTAACATTTCAAGACAATGAGAGATACATGAATGAAACACAATCATTAATAATTAGGAGAATTTCTTAAGTCGAATGCCTACACACATATCCCTTAAAATAACACACTGAATTCAACAAAGAGCATGTATCCTTACCTCAGCAGATCTTAAGCCAGGTAGAGAGTGATGCTGTACAGACTGCCAGTGAAGGAGTATGAGTTTGCAGGTCACTTCTCTGTAAGGTAACAAGTCATGGGCACAAAGTTTGCAGCCCAAAAACTTCATAAAATCACTGTCACTATCTATGGTCTAGTCCAGTGCAACAATGTGAAACCAAAGGCCTTGGCTAAACGCTCACCCTGTTTCAGCAGTGAAGGCAGTAATTGCTCATACTGAAAGCAAGAAAGAAAAATGGAATCCAATAGAAATTGATATAGACACTAAGTTACAATGCTTAAAACATGACTCTAAATTCTTGCTTAGTGCCTTTAGTCTCCCTTATTAAGTTTCTACACATTAAAACATGGAGTTTATGCTGAAGAGCTCAGGAAAAAATCTAGGATTGTCAGGACCAGGAGTGAGGAGTTTTCAGAGTGTACTCAGTATGAAAGAAGCTATATTAAGAACTGCTAATGCTGATGCTGAAGCTTCAGTTCAGTACTGGATAAATGTTTCTCATCTGTTTGGAAAGAAATGGTAGACTGTACTCTTCTCAAAGAGACTGATGAAGTCCTTTCCAAACCAACAACAACAAAAAGAGATGTCAAATAGCAAATCTCATTTCACCTCTTGATGGGCATACAAGCTTGGTTCAAAATCTTAATTGTACAGATGTTACAGGTAGGTTCCATCAAGTATTCACCTTGGTACTACCCAACAAGAAACAGCAGCATCTCCTTCCAACAAAACATACAGTAAACTGGTGATCAAAGAAAATCAGCAATCAGGGAGAATCTTTCCCCTGAGAAATGTTTCTGGTAAGGCTGGCACAGCACGATTCAATATTTTCAGCAGTTATCTGGAAGTGACACCTGCCACGTCATATATTTGAGGATGACACAGATTTTGGCAGAGGCTGGCTGGCAGTGGGGGCAGAGCAGTCACACACAAAAATGAGTCGTTTGTAAGCTGACCCATTCAAACACGCCATGTATTAGCACCCACAAATGCAAGTTCTTTCTTAGAAGAATGAACAGGGACATTTCTCTATAAGACAGAGAAACCTTCAGATCACGAAAGCTGCACCCTGGAACTCACCGAAAAGGATTTAGGCCTTGCGGGGTCCTCAAAGAGCACAGAAGAAGCTTCAGCATGATGCTACAGGGGAAAGAAAAAGATCCTAGGATAAATTAAAAACAGGAGTATGTGGCCTAGTGTAAGGGAGACTGCGTTACTGTGTAGGCAACACAGATAAGATGAATACCAGCTACAGGACTAGTTGTAGTCCAGGTACTGAAAAATCTGAAATCATGCTGGAAAAGGAATCAAAAACAAGACATGTCAAAAATGTCTTTCAGTCAGATTCAGCAGCTTATCAAAAGGATGCTGAGTAATTCGATCATGTAGTATTATTACTTTCAGAGAGCAAGGCCAATGCCAGTGACAGGTTCTTTAGCCCAGTGAAGACTTAAAAAGCATCAAGGACTCAGAGATGAACAAGACAACTTCAAACTGGAAATAAAGCCCATGTTTTGAGGAGCAAAGGTAACTGATCAGTTGAACAAGAAGAATGGCAGAGTTTCAGTCCCAGAAAAAGATGGCTTACAAAATAATCTTCATCCAGCACTGAAGCTACTGATCTCAACACGGAAGTAACAAAACCAGGAAGACCCCAGGGAGTGTGGGAAATGGTGTAATGGTTGCTTCTGAACTTAAACTCTCTGAACCATTGTTGAAAATCATTGTTATTAACCTGAAAAATAAGTGGGATGAATCACTGAAAGTCTTTGAGGGACCTTTCATTATAAGTAGCCTTGCACTAAGTTATTGAGTGTACTTCAGAGAAACAAAAAGCGGCAATTGTGATATCCAGGAACAAGGAGTGGAAATGCTTTTAAGCCTTAAAAATGGCACTTACTTTTTCAAAAAGTGCTGCCCAAGTGTTTGCAGCATTAGTCAGAGATTTCAATTGTCTAATCACAGTTAATCTCAACCTTGAAATCTGTTATTAGTCAGCCAGCCACTGGGAAGGGGAGGGGGGGAGGGGGCGGGAAGATTTCAATGTCACTCTGGTGTCCATGCAGAGTAACCCTGACAAAGCCAGAGGAATCACAGTAATGTAAAATACTTGGGAAGGCAGAGTGTGACTCCAGGGATCATAGCCATGCCACCGTGAGTGGGACACGAGGAAAGAGCGCTGAGAAACAGCCCTGTCCATGCAGATGGCACCTGCTCAGCCAGGTCTGCAATATGCAAAGGGCCTCCGAAAACCCCACACTGTTAGAGAGTGGGCAGCAGCGAGCATTTGCAAAAGTAGTGAGGATAAGACATACCGGGAACTGATCCAACAGCTACTTGTGCCCTCATGTACCCTGAGCAACTGGTTTTACAGAGGAAAAGACATTAGACCTAGGCAGGTTCCCTTGGTGGCCAGCCTCACAACCATATTTTGAGGCATAGTCGCTATTTTAGAGACTGAAACGTGGACCAAGGCAGCTGTGGGCCTGCCACAGCAGAGGAGAAGAGGACTAGCAGCCATCATGGGTCTGATACACATCTGTGTTTCTGTCACTCCTCCTATGTGTGCCTGAGTAATTCAAGCCACAGGGATACTAACATTTGGATAGTATCAGCTTATTAACTTTGGAGCTATATTTTGCAACCCCAGCTACACATGGCCACACAAAAAAAGCTGAGCAAAGTTAACAGAGCAACCACTGACTTAATCTTTTAGCTTAAGGACATGTGCATGGAGAAGTAAGGCCCTAATTCTTCCAGAGGTAAATTTGCCTTTGGGGAGGGGGGGAAGGGTAGTAAAAATCATTTTAAAGAATTGTACCATGCAGTCCCACCAGTTTCTTAAAGTCCAGTGGACTTGACCTGGCATGCATTTATCAGCTATATGAGTTTATATGCCCCTGATCTGAGCAGGGCAGAAGACATGCTGGTGTGTGTCTGCTGGAAATGACACAGAACATTCCCGATCACTGCTTTGAAAACAGATTTTACCCTCCTCTACATAACTATGCAATCTTTTAACATGATCCTGGGAATTATCCTTTTTCCAGTACCCCATTTGACTTTGTTGTTGATGTCATGGAAAAAAAGCAGTCAGTTGTTTACCAGAGCATTCGATTTCTTATCAGCAGATCTGGCTATGAATAATTATACCACATATTAATACCATAGTAAGCCGGCTAATGGGCTGCAGACGCCTAACAAATAACAGGATGGGAGAATAAAGGGCAGATTGGCAGGAGGTTGTTTGCCTTTGCGAGGGCTGAATTATGGAACTGGCCAGGCTTCAAAACTATGAATCATTAAGAACAGGCACACAGCAGTTTTACATCAGTGAGCTCTATTGACTGTAGAGGAGCTAATATTGATCTACGAAACATATGGGAGTGGGGATGCAGGTCCCACATAGTTAAAAGCGCTGTATTTTAATGTCTGTCCTTTGAATTGTGCTGGTTCCCTGAAACACGCAGACATTTCTGACATCAAGACCAGACTCCATCCAAAGCCTTTGAAAGGATAGCTGTTTCCTTTCAAGTTCACAGTGACAGAAATCTTTGCAACACAATTCAAAAAGACTGTTGCGAGATACCATGCTTATCATTTCTTGCATCTGCCTTATTATGTTAACTCAGTTTGCAATACATACATTGCTGTTTATATTCATGAAGATATTCATGGATATCAAAAAATACAGAGTTAACTTGTATTTCTTTAGCAGTTGGGATTTATCTTCCTTTGTGCAAATGGGGCAAAGATATTGCCCCACTGGCCTGCTGATGTAACGGTTATAAACTATGACTTGAGCAACAAGAAGCCATTATATAGTGCTTTGTTCTTCATCCCAAATAGGGAGGAAAGAATCAAAAATTGTTGACTATTAAGTTGTGCTGACCCCAGGGAAGGGAAGTCAGATACGATTGCTTTTCTAACCATAAGCTCATTTTGTTGTCCATTACAGGAGCTAGTACAAATTAACCCATTGGCTATTAGAGGCTATTTTACATGGTAACAACAAAAAAATAAGCGGAAATTATACTCAGCTGGTTTTACTCATGGGACTTAGAGAGCTTGGCTATCATTAATTAAACCATGATCATATGGTTTTCACAGGTATGTTCTATCTTATCTTTGCATACAAATGACATATAAACAATTCACATGCTGGCATGTAGTAGATAAACATGGAATTTAGGATCTTATATGTAACAAATGATTTTTCTTCCTGTATTCAGCTAATGCAGCTGGTGATACATGGAGCTTTATAAAATATTTGCATCTCTGATTGACCCTTAACATTTCCTTGAAGGTGTTCTCAAGCCCTCTCAGCAGAACCGCTCCTCTTGACAGCATTGTCTCCCATCGCCGGTGACCTGTTGCTAATGACCTTGCACTTTGTTCTCCGGAGGATCATGCTCACATACCTGTCACTGTAAGCCATAGCACAGGGCTAAAAAAACTGGAAGCTGAACATGGCCCTCTTCTTTCATTCTGACAAGCAGGCGCGCATCCACGAAGACTTAAATGTCTTGGCAGCCTCCAGTAATAATAATCAGACCATCAGCCCATTGAAATACAGAAGAGAATCTCTCTGCGGCGTAAGGTTACGTGAAATACAAGACATTTTTCATTTCAAAGGCTGATTTTCCATCTCTCAGCAGTAAAGAGGTGGTGAGTGTCTGATATGCATCCATTCTGAGGAAAAGTCTGTTTGCAACATGACCTCCATACATTGTGGTCCACGCACTGATAAACAAACTAGTCATGATAGAAATCTATCCTTTCTGGTTTGACTATTGAAAAAAAAAAGAATATGTGTGATTTAATTTTCAGCTGTTTATGAACAGGATGAACAAGTCAGAAAGGTCTTTCATTTCTCCCATTAATCCAACCTACCTCATGGAAAACAAGAGCTGTGGCCCTTTGTGACCCTTTTTCTTTGGAAAGGGTCCATAGGAGAAAGGACGGGAATCCAGAGGAAATGAAAAAAGCAAGGGAGTTAAAATGATGTCTCAAATGACCAAAGCATTCAAAAAATTCGGAACCAGCAACTCATCTTGAATGTTCCAAGTATCTGGTTCTCGGGACCCTTTCAGAGAGCCAAACTCTGTCCCTTACTGTGGGGCACAACATTGTTGTTTTCTTCTCTTTCAGAGAAAGCACATTCTCAGTGGTTTAAAATGGTGAGGGACATATAAATATTTGTTCTAAGATTAGTCTTGACATGGAAGATCCCAGTGAAGGATGAATTTATGGCTGACTGGCTGCTTGCCCCTTGCACAAACATTTGGTAATTTTAAACTCGTTCTTTTTAAGTCACTCAGTCACACTCAAACTGTAGGTCAAACTGCGTCCTTCCTCCCTTAAAGTGTTCTTGGAAACAAATGAGATCATTGAAAATATAAATTAGTATAGAAGTATATCTATGTGCAGGCAATAAATGATTTCACCAGAGAGAAGAGAATGTGAGTTAAAGGGAACAGACTGGTCATGGCAGAAGATTTCATTTAATATCAAGAGTTTTTAATATGACTATTTTATTACACACTTAATGAAATGCAGTTGACTGCAGCTGACCTGCACCTGCAAAACTGAGAAGGAAATGTGGCTTACAGAGCAATGGATAAAAAAATAAACAGAAACCCTTATTTCCCTGCAATAAGCTGTGAATCTCTGAATTTTAAAGAATCTTGGCAACTTCCAACAACTGAAAGTTATTTAGGGTATTTATACAATGATCACACATTCACACCTTTTGCTTTATGCTACGTTTTACCCCGTCATTCAAAACCAGTTTGATAAGCCATTACTGGCCTAATATGAATTCATTTTTTTTTTGCATGGGTTTCTAATAATTCTAATTGTTATAATAATTCTAATTATTATTATAATAATTCTAATAATTATTAATTATCCTTCATTTCAATTCCACATTCTTCAGCTCAAAGGAAATTCTGGTAAAACTTTCGGACTGATTCTTCTAAAACCCTGTGGTTATTAGACTTAAAGCATTGCACTGCATTGTACGTCATTGGTTTAGTAGGTCTTCCACCTGCTGGGCCTTGAACAAACTCTAAAGGAACTCAGGTAAGGCCAATAGGAAAAAAGAAACTTATTCTACTTCAGGCTGTGAGTCATCTTCCGCCATGGTACAGTCACTCGGATTGCTGGAAGGGAAGAAATGATCTGCAAAAATGGTTGGCAGAAGCCAGGAGAGAGTAGGTCTTCCATGCTTTGCAGTACAATGCAATGCAGTGTTTAAAACCTAGTAACAACAGGGTTGCAGAAAAATTATTTTAAAAGGTGTACCAGAATTTTATCAGACTTGAAAAATCCAGCATCTCAGTGGTCATGAAGATGTGGAAGAAGACATGGTAAGACACTTGCTCTGCCATGTCTGAGTTCTGAGTACTGGGAGACTGCTCCCTTTCAAGGTTCATATTTCTCACCATCAGTCAATTTATTCAATGTTGTTTGAAGTAACACAATTAAGCAAAAGAACATATCCTCGTCGCTCCTTTTCACACTGATCCTGCACTCGGCTTAGATTTCAAGGTTTCTTATTCATAGCATACATGCGGAGCTAACTACCTTGGCTAGATGACGGACCATGTTACTCACAGAGTAATGCTAGCAAACTCAGTAAATTAAATGAGGACCACACAACTTCACAGTCCCCCTTTCAATGAGACATTAAAGTGAAAACGCTTTTCAGAGTTGCCATTCGTTAGCTTGTCTCCACTTTCCAAGAGAGTTTTGCCCCAAAAAAGGTACTACAGAACTGAGATTCTTATCAATAAAATCAAATCTGCAACCGAACGTGTTATACTGCCAGCTTCTCAGTGGAAGCTTCTCAGTTACCTATATATTTGGATTTTTTTTTAATAGCAGTAAATATGTGGAATTGAAATGGACATCTGATTATAGGTACTGCACTAAAAAATAGGAGCCCATACTCCTATTCTTATGTAAGTATTCCTATGGCATTGTCCATAATAAAAGAAGATATATTTCTGCTGTTTGGATTAACGGCCAGCAAAACTTGAAGTAAATCCCCAAAGAGAAGGATGCAAGGTGTTTCTTAAGACTACCACAAAATGCAGTCTGTCTCTGGCTTCTTTTTAAGACAGCAAATGGCTCAAACTGTTGATTGGATGAATATTCAGCATTTTTTCTTCTCTCTACCATCTATCTCTCCCATTTTTATCTCACTAGCCATCATTATTATAAATAGGTTCATTACGTTGGGCCCAATTTTGAGCGCCTAATAAGAAGCCTTCTTTTATTTATGTACCACTGTTGAACCCAATGAGACTATTTGTGTGTGAATTGTTAACATAGTGAAGGATGGTGCTACAAGCTGTGGAGCTGACTTAGTATCATGATCTATGTATTTATTTATTTCTATTAGCATATTTATTAAACAAATCAATATGTCTGGGTGTATAATCATTGTTATTATTTCATTGTCTTGCAATAAACAAGTGTGGCAGAAGTGGGGGAGAGGACCCAATGCATACAATAAACACAAGGTAGGTCTCAAAAAAGCAAGGAAGAAAGGAAGGAAGGAAAGGAGGGAAGGAAGGAAGACACCAAGCCAAATAAACACTGAGAAGAGTGGAGGAGAGGGAATACAAAAGCAGAGAAAAAAATGGATGGATTATGGCAAAGGAACAACTATGATATATTACGATTTTGTAAAGCACTTAATACCATGTCACAAAAATCTTACTGTGAACATTAATTCAAATTGCTTTGGATGTGAGCACGGTCACCTGGACAGAAACTTGGTCAGCCAGCTATGAACAAAGGGTAATGACAGAAAGCAGCAACACCTCCTGTGTTTCAGTTTGTGCCGTTGCCCCTCGTCCTATCGCTGGGAAAAGATTTACTGAGTACTTCTATCCCAGTCTGCAGAAAGAGGTTGGGTAACAATTTGCATGACAAAAGGCAAGCTTCTCTGGTAATATCCTGGTCTCCAGCCTCTGCAGAACTGCCCCAAATAGACGCATATTCTGGGGAATAGAATTGTTCCGCAGTCCTGAATTTGTCCCATGCCTGATTCAGCTCTTCGGAAAGGGCTCTAGGTTTGCCCTACGGATTGTGGCTGGGCTTCTGGGGACCCAGGCCCTGCTCTTGGTAATACAGGCTGTTTAAATCTGACATGGTTGAAATCAACCCAAATTCCCATCTCCTGGTGGGAGTCAGAGCAACCACAGAACCACCATGACTAGGCATTAAAACTGCACATACTAGTCATACAAGCAGACACAGCTCTGAAGTCCTGATCCACGCATATTTTCTGTTTGATAGCTCTAATTAGGCTGAAATCCAAGAAATAGCAGCAGTAGTTACCCATGAAAGTCACAGCTCCTGGGCATAGTATGCACCACTCACAAACATCTGGTCCAGGATTTAGACCCATTGTAGTATGCTCACCTGCAGGTATTTTAGCCTTTCTAACGTGACAGCATTCTTATTACATCTTATTATTTTTGTAACTGGCTGGAAAAAATCAGATTCATGTGCAATAAATTATTTTAGTATAAAAACTAGCCTTCCTGAAAGGTTAAATATTCTGATGTCAGGAGCGGCAAGGAAACAGCAGCACAAGCCATACTCCAGTGGCACTGATCTGTGTACACCTCCTACCCCGCTTCAGTGCTCACTGGGGCACCCCTCCACTTTCCAGGAGCAGCCTCGCACCTCCCCCTTCTCCCTGCTTCATCGACATGTTTCTTTTCATCTCTGCTGTGGCTTCCCTCTTTCCATCCCCATTATCGCAAATAATCAGGATTAGGCCAGCATGGGGGGTTCATCTTCCTCCTCACCCCAAGAGTTACTGCCTGGAGACTGGTGGCTGTGGTGATCTGACAAGAGCACAGCTGCAGGCATGTCCCTTTTCCGGCACCAGTGGCTTTCCATCACACTGGAAGAAAGGTCACTCAGACAGAGAGAAAGCAGTGATTCCTGATTTACAGCAATGTAGCACAACTGGGGAAACACCTATGGCGGTTCCTTTCACCTGAAACAAAAGATGGGGAGCCAGAGCTGGAGAGAAAGATGTGACAGGCTCTGCCCTCACCAGTGCTCAGAAAGTCTGGTGTATGATTCTAGTTTCCAGACCAAGGTGGGGTTTGTCCTCACAACATGGCACCAGCAATGCCACCTTCTGCCACCTTCAGACACTCAGGGCCACGTTCATAACCCACCAGGGCACCACAGCAAAGATTTGCTTCCAGGTGTCTCCACATGCACACTGACAGAGAGGATGGCGTGTCCCTGAGGTCGATGCCCCCCTTAATTAACAATTTTGATTACCACCATGGCTCTCAGTAGCCCTTCCTGGCTGGAAAGAGCAATTTTTGTGCTCTCATGCCCCACGAAGCAGAAAGGGTTAAGCTGGAACTGATGATTGCGATAAATGACAGCAAGGAATATGCTCCAAGAAATGCTCCTCACTGGTTCCTTCCACACCTCGCTGTTCAAGAGGCAAGGAAAAGAAGCAGAGAAAAAGCAGAAATTAATTCCAGCTTGACTTCAGTGCACTTGTTAAGAGTGCTCCGTGCCTGCCAAATAAAAGCACCATGGTAACAGCAACAAGCAAATTAATGAATTAGAAAACATTGATCTTTGCAAATTGTAGCTGTAGCCACAAAGCCCCATACAAGGGAAAAACCATACAAATTCAGAGACATGAGACACAGATCTAATACAACCGCACAGCTCCCTTACCCAGCCAGAGAAGGGTGCCAAATCACAGCCATATTCAGGGATCTGAAGGACGGATTTCAGATTGCATTTTGCCCACTCTAAATTTTGCTGTTGTTGCCAGTAGATTCTTGCCGTGGGATTCCTTTGGGCAAATATAAGATGGTGGAAGAATTTAATCTATCATTAATTACAGTAAGTGGATTTGTAGTGAAAATCACTAGACTGTTCTCCATTCCAAAACACACTTTTACAGCTGCCAGCTTCTTGTTCAAATACTAATACAAGCAAATGTTGTAAAAATTCTGAAGAATTTAAGCCTCATCTCAGGAAAGAAAACATATATAAAAGTCTTGAGGTTTTAGGTATCCATGAGGTGTTTGCTATTTCTGGAGTGTTTTTAAGCTGGCCTCACAGCAAATGAGAGTTTTAATGGGGGATTCAGCAAAAGATAAAAGATCACTTTTTTGGATGCTTAAGGAGCATCTCCTAAATGTGAAGAGCATAAGCAAAGGACAAGCAGAAGCCCCAGAGTGTTTGGAAAAATATAAGAAATGGCCAACCTACTGAATAGCAGAGCTGCCCCAAAAGAGAGAGGGAATGCTGATTAACAACCAAGAGTTTTGATGAAAGATGAACAGCTGAGTTTTAGCTTTCTTGAACTAGAGTTGATGATGACACATCAAGAGAAAATGCCAGACAGACTGAGATTTCATTTGGACACAAGCAGATGGGTCTGGAACAGAGAGATGGATCTGGGACTTGTCCATATAAAGACAATAATTAACTTTGTACTTACAGATGAATCAGGTACACAAGAAAAGAGGAGGAAACCATGGGCAGACTGCTCTAGAAGACCCAAAATATGAGCTAATATTTTCCTGCCCTGTTTGTTTCCATATCCCTGTAATACAGTGAGTGCACATTAATGTCGTTTGCTTCAGTGAGTTCTTATTTTAACACAGAAATCAGATTTTCTAAATCCGTCAGCTTTCAGAGGAGCCCTTCAATACAAAAATAGGGTGCTGGCAATAGTACACATTTTCAGAAAAAAAAATATTTCGGTTTCAAGAATCTAAAGGGGTACTGACATATATGACAGAAAACAGCAAGTTATAGTTTAAATGTTGCGTGCAAGTAGGAAACATTTTGTGTGACACTTTTTTAAAAGAGAAAAATGAAGTTTCATGACTATGCCTTACCGACAGACCTGGAGAATGACGTTACTGATCTTCCTTTTTACTGACCAGCCACAGCAGTGTGACTCAGCCTGAAGGTGTCCGTTCCCAGGCCCACTCACTGGGGTGTGAAATTGCTCTAGAGCCTGAAGAAGTTGCCAAGAGGGCAGCGGGCTCCCTGAGGCAACAGGGTAATTTCTTTCGACATAGGATTCGTGCGTGCAGCGTAGGGGTTCTCCAGCTCAGTTCCTGCAGATGCTCAGGAAACTCATCATCAATCACAAGATGGGATCTGGAGCACGCTGTTGCCAGCTCATTTTCACAGATGAGCAGCTACTTCAGTTAGGTCCCATGAAAGACATGGCATGACTCCTTTTGGTAGCAGTAGGAGACCTTGGCTGCTACTTGGGCCAAGACCAGCAACTTAGTCATATTTCAGCATTCCCAACTTGCCTCAACTTCTGGCAAATGTCAGTGCTGCAGAAGCCCTTCTCTGACCCCTCAGAGATGAAAACTATCCTCAGATTGTGTGCATCTTTGGTGCTCGAAAATGCACTTCGGCTACGATACCTCTAAAAGTCTGCTCTCTATCAGAAACAGGCACATCCATGCCAACTCGCATTATTTTATTGTAAGCCTCTGGCTGCTTTGTGGTTTTGGCCAAAGCCCTATCACCCACCACAACGTAGCAGCCCTCAGCTGATTTCAGCAACTGCAGTCCTGAGTAGCCACCAGCTATTCAAAACCAGGAAATATTCTCATTGCTCTTACTTCTTACTTCTAGCAATCCGCTTTGTTGCCTCTTCCCCCTGCTGCATCTTGCCCTTGAGAGGGTGAGTCCTTGGGGAAGGGCAAGGTTGGTGCATGTGTTCAGTGCCTAGACCCCTGTGCACAATGTGCACATTACACATGCACTGAGTGTTTCCAGGCTGTACCACAACAATCATAATGACTGTATCAATGCAGGGACCCCAGGGTGATACTATGGATATAGAGTAGGTAGGTGTGTGCTTATATAGGCATGCAGGCAGCTTGGAAGAGAGGTGCTATTGCATGTGAATTTTTCAAAGCAGAATTGTATTTTCTGAATAAATCTCAGTTTTACTAGATCTAAATTAAACATATACTGTTAATTTAGTTTACCATTAAGCACATTTTCCAGCAATCTTCATTAAGATATGAGATATTACTAGAGCTACATTGGCTAAATCTAACTACTTTCCTTCCATTACCAGAATTTTCTTCACCTTCTCTGTCTCTTCTTTTTTCTCCTCAGGTCATTTGATGATTGGCAGTTCAATGTACTGCCAGAACATTGGAGGGTAAGAGATTGCTCTGTGCTGCAGTCACAAGGTCTGTGCTGCATAAAAATGTATCCTCTTCATTATTGCTTATTTGACAAAGATTTAAGAGGGCTTTGCAGCTGAGGGCCACATGCAAAAAGACTACAGATGATTTCCAATAGGCAAATTGCAAAAAGCCTGGGTAATTTACAATGAAATCTACTTACCTGCATTAAGGAGTTAATGAAAGCACATGTTAGGGTGCACTACTGGTGCACACCACATCATGGGAAGGAAATTGGAAATAGAAGCCAGCAGCAAGGCCGGCTGAAAACTTTAGGAGTTAAATATTCCTCTTCTGAAAACTGGGATTTTGTTGGGCTGGAAACAGGAAAATCCCTGATGTTTCCTTGTTTCTTGGTTTGTGTTCTTACTGGCAAAAGAAAAAGGATATATTTTATCTGCAGCTGTGCAGAAAAGAAAACCTGCTTTTTCTGCACTGCTACAAAGCATCATGTGAACTGCAGTTCATTTTCCCACTTTCCCCATGGTTCCTGGGCCCCAGGTGGATTAAAACTCTCTTAAGCCCCTGCGTCCTTCCCAGAGATTCAGCTGACCCGGCGCCTGGGGCACCACCTCTACCCGGGGAGGCCCAAGAGCAGCTCGGCCATGGGGAGACAGTGTGGCACCACAGGCTCGGCAAGGCTGGCACTGGTACCAGGAATGAAATGCAACCTCCCATCCTGCTCTCCTCATCTTTCCACACCTTCATGCCCTGTGGCTGGGCCTGAACACTTGTAAGTCGTAGTAGTCATGCCCCAGCACAGCACAGCCTGAGAAACAAGGGCTTGGCCAGAGAGCAGGGGAACAGGGGGAGGAGGGACAGGGAGCCACAGCTCCCATGAGAGTAGTTCAGGCAGATGGAGGAACTAATGACAGCTCATAATGTGAAAAGCATCCAAAGGGAAAGCCAGCTCTACATTCCTGTGTGTTGATCCAGATTATGGGAACCCACATTAATCTCTTATTTGATACGTGACTACTCTGCAGTACCAGCCGCCAGGAGCCTTGTGGCACTCCCAGGACTGTCTATACAGTTCAAAGATGCTGGTAGTGATCCTCAAAGACCCAAATGGTCTAAGAAATACTAATCCACCATGCTGTAAATCACCTTATATTTTACAATAAAAATTAAGCTTAGATGGGAGGTTTGATCTACCATGAATTACAACTGATGATCAGTAGTCTAACAGGGGCAACAAGGGGCTATCAACAAGCCTCCTAATTCAAGCTGATCCCAGTGAAATACATATGGTGTAAATGAAAACATGGGTTTGTTTTGAATATGCCTGTTATTAGACAAAAAACACCAAACATAACCTGAGTTATGTGAACCTGTGAAATCAAACTTGCTTTTTTCAAGGAACTGTGCAAGGACTGAATTTCTTTATCTCGTGTTTGATTTGCTTTTAGTGTTTGGCTTTGAATGGCACTGAAAATATGCTTTCATCTTCGCCACTTAGCAACACCACCTAAAAACAAAAAGGCAACTACTATAATCAGTATTACAAATAAATGCATAAAAAAACAAGCATATCATCATGAATTTCCCTTTCTTGCCTAAACAGATATGACCTCCCTCCAAAATTAATTCAATGAACAGAGTTTCCAGTGTCTCTTTCCTTTAGGGATTCCCCAATGTCTGTATAGGATGAGATTGCTGCCTCTTTTCTGTGGATGTACTACTCTCCTCTACCTAAACATTTATTTTCAGAAAACTTGTAGGAACTTAACATATTTGAGACAGATATCTCTTTCTCAGATATGACTGACATCAGCAAGGAGTTTAGAAATTTCTAGGTAGGGAATACATTTAGAGTGTGACCGCAAACTGCATTTCCATTGGGAATCAAACTAAAAGAGGTAAACTTTTGGGTTGAGAAGTACAGCCAGACCCAGATGCCACGGGTCAGGCTACTTATTTGAAGAAGGTGCACCAGGTAGAGAATCTACAAAATATGTAATGAAAGGACAGAAAAAAAGATGAGAGGGCAGAATGAGGAATGATTCAACAGTGTGCTTTGGCACATGCAAGGGAGTGCACAAACCCTCATTGCTCACAGCATTCCCAGGGCCTGGACCAATGATATTTTTGCCTCATAGACCATAGCTAATCAACACATCTCACGGCAGAAAAATCACTAAAGTACCAGGTAAATTCACTTCCTGATCCCATACACGCAACTCTCCCTGGTGTTCACAAGTGACCAGCTGAGATCCCACACAAAAGAGGGGCCATGGTGAGCTGTCAGAGAGCACAACGCTTCCCTCTTTGCCTCTTTTTGCTCTGCTGGTGACTTTTCCCAGCTACAACTAACAAACTGGAAAGCAAACATCTCCTGGGGCGACTGGTGGCAAGAGCAGGATCAGGGCAACACAGTTGCGAGGCCACTCTACCGCAGAAGGGATCAGCCTAATGAGTGAGACAGACTGCCAGAGGAGCGCTCAGCAGCTGGCACCTCCACCTGCTCCTGGGGCGGCACACAAAATTCACGGGTGGTTACGGCCTTGCGCGTAGTTTTTTTGCAAGGGTTTTTCTTGACTGGGACCTTGTGCTCAGTATGAATCTCAGGCTGCTGAGGAAGGAGTCAGTACCTTTCATCTCTGCATGCAAAAAGGAAGGCATCCAAAGAAAGAAAAAAACATATTAGCAGGTTAAAAAACATTGCTAGACAGCAAAGTGATCATTGAGTAACTTGGGTGTCCTCATCATAAGATGGAGGATCCAGTTCAATTCATTCCCAAATCACAGGAAAGTCTCTCATGGTCTCATCCCCTTCTTCCTTGATAGCAAATTACAGATCTACAGATCAGCTACATGCAATTAACATATGCTCTGCTGGTGTGGTGGACCAAGCTGCCCTCTTAGACTGAAAGACTAGCTTACGTCTTTTCTTTAACTGCATTTTTTGTGTCTGTTTTTAATCTCCACTTTCTTTTCTTTTCTTTTTGTTTTTATATTATCTCATTGGAGCATCTACAGAACTGTCTGTGATATGGAGTCTGCTGACTCTTAACAGAACACATAAATGTCAAACCCAGTCCTATTCTGAGGTTGTCTTTGCTGGCAGAATCAGCAGAATTGGATTGAATTTAACTGATCCTAAAGCTTTCCTTCTCTGAGCTGGCTTCCTAGCTTTCTCTGTTTCTGGAACTATCCCCTTGGTAGTGATCTACACTTGACACAAGGGAGGCAGACAAACTTTCAGCAGCTTTCAAACAAGTTAAATAGGGTGGGTGTATAGAATAGCACTGCCACAGGGGTCCATGCATGTGTTTCTCTGCTCCAGGAATTTTTCTTTGCTTTAACTATAAAGATACATATATCATGCTGAGGAGCAAAGCAAGCCTGCATGATGTGTTTATGGCTGGTGTTTCAATTCCATGTGATCCATAAGACAGTCTATAGAGGTCACATGGCAATTGCAGGGCAACAGCTCTTTTTGGTGCCAATTCATTAACTTATTTATAAAAGATACTTGTCTGCTTATGTAGAAACTTTTCTATCTTGAAGTCAAGTCAGCAAAAGACATACGTATTCAAAACTTCTAAAAGCGACAACCCACATCTCGATGACCCTAGGGCAGCCAAATATCTACAGGATCCAGTAAGCAGGTTTTGATCTTTGTCATGTAGACTCTATATTTCTGCCTAAGAATGTAAACCTGTCCTGCCCCTTCCCTCTCCTAAAAAGGTGCAAGTAAACAAAATAGGAGCGGCTGTTTTCTCAGCAAGAGAGAAAGCACACATTTTCTGTGAGCCAACAAAACAAATAGAACTGTCTAAAAAAATCCCAGCTCTAAATTTAGTAAGCATCAGAGCATTGCCTAAGGCAATGTTCAAGGGATGCATGGTAAACTGCCCTTCTGAATACTATCTGCTGAATAAACCACTTATGCCGTCAGCATCGAAAGGCAGCTGCATCAATGACACTGCCTTGCCTTGCTTAAAGAAAGGCCGAGCTTCGGCTGAGCAGGAGAGGGAAGAAAGATTGGTCTGAAGGTGCTGCAGTTTGGAGCCAGACCCCAACACGATGGCTTTACAGTGCAATGCAGGCAGGAATGCCCTAGTTTCACCTCAAGTTCGGTATATCCACACTCTAAGTTAAAATGATACAGTCCTGACCTAATCTCCCTTGCCTCTTCACAAGCCTATTTCACCTAGGCAAAGGTGCACACTAATGCAGCTATATTGCCTTCAATATATGAGTGAATCCTGAATAAATGTTATGTAGGCGCAACCTCATTTTAAACAGGTTAGAGTGCTCAAACACTGCAAACAGAAAGAAATAGGAGTTTTCTCAGCACCCCTGTTGGTGTTTCTTCATTTTTCTAACACTTGGTATTTTGTAAAAGATAGTAGAAAGACATTGGGTTAGATCTGGCAAAAGAAACATTGAGAGCTTACCTACCTATTTGCCTTTTTTCATTCCTTCTCACACCATCTTTGCTGGATTTTAATTTCCGTGGAGCACTGTGGACACAGCAGCCTAATGGTTCCTACTGGCTGGCTCCAAGTGGTGCTTTGCTGTGTCCAGTTTAGTCCACCTGATTTGGTCTTCCAAGGCTTTTGGAAGCTTTGCATATCTCTCACTTTTGGGTTGCAGGTAGGAACTTATACAGAAACTTTATATAAGACTATGCAAGCTGGCTATAAAGACAGAACATTGTCAGACATTGTCAGATGTCAGACATTGTTAATGCAAAAATGTCTTGTTGCCTGTGTTGTGTATTATTGCTTAATCTGCTAGTTCTACAAGCCAGTCATCTGACCATTTTTTGTTAACATTGCAAAACAAAAGGGAGCCTTGTAAAACTTTAGAATTTCCCAGAGAACATGAATAAAATCAGCTAGTGTCAAGGAAAAGATCTGCTGACAATCTCAGCAGAGGGCAGAGAGTAGGAATTTGGGTCAGTCAAATGGTGACTCAGGATGGATTGGTGGGAAAGCACAGGCAGTTCACATTACCTCTGACAGTGCCAAAAATTGCTGGAATGTGTGCTTGACTGAAGATCAGTCTCCAGAGCTTCCTTAGACCACTCTATTCACATCAAAAAGGTGAAGAGCTGGAGTAAGGCAAGAAGACCACCAGAAGATTTGCTTAGCAGAAGAATAGAGAATGTAAATATTACCATAGCAGTAGTCTCCATTGCCTAGATGACAAGGAAATGATATTTAATAAGGGAAGTGGAGAGTTTTAAAATTATGTTATAGAGTATGAATGTCATGTTCTGTTTGTTAGAAGCCTTCATGTCTCATCAGGAAACAGTTCATCAGAAATTCCTCTGCAGCTGGTACAAAATGTCTGCTCTGAATGACTTGAATATTCTTTAACCTTATTAATAAGCTCAAATATAAGTGTAGAGTGCCTAGACTTGCAATGGCGCACATTATAACAGTTATTACAGAGCATTTATGAACTGCTGTATGACAGATACTACAATGTGAGTAATTAACGAAGGTGCTACTAGTAAAGCAATTCAAGCAATGTGAGAGTCTGGGGGGTTGTACTTCCAGAGAGCAATTTATCTCACTTTTTAATAGACCTCTAGGAGATCAACAGCAAAATAATACACTAGCTAAAAAAGTCACTAGAAATTGAAGGCTCTTTTTTTGGTTTTTGTTTTTTTCTTGGTACCAGTATCAGATTCTCCAGTCAGGCTAGTTCTCACCCAAGTCTTCACCAGTGCAAATCAGATCTCAGCATCTTTGCATCCAGAGGGAGGATGTGGACAGGGGCTGGCAGACGGTTAAAAACGTGCAGGTGTCAGCAGCATATGCTGTACTCCAGGAAGACTGACCAGCTGGTCCCTTCAGTCTCTTTTGCTCCCAGCTATGAAGGGGCATCCAGGTGTCATTGCCCAACCTCCTGGTACCTGCCTCTAGAGAAAGAGCTTTACTCTGTCCTTCAGCCCTGCTGGTGTCTGCCAGGCCTCTGCTGCATCACTGGTACCTGATCTCCAGGACTGCAACTGGCATAGCTGCAGCCTTCTTTCAGGCCATGGATTGCCACACAGCCCTGAGCTTGGGCGTCTTCAGCCTTCCTATATGGTGCAAAAGGACTGACCTTCCCTGTTGCCTGTGTGTCCTTGGGCAATAACAGTAGTGGGAAACAACCTTCACAGGCCAGTGTTGATATCATCATGCTTGTCAAGATTAACTTCTTCATTACCAGGTTTGGGGGTTTTTTTAGTAGAACTCTGCAGCGGGACTCCTGAGCAGGCATGCCTGCATTAGAGCGTACAAAATCAGATCCTGTAGTCATTCACCTGGTGATGCAGAAGTTAATCTGGACAAGCATTCATTTTATGTTTCCTTTTCAAAGGGAAAAACACAGGCAATAACTTGCTGTGGTTAAGGGTAGAATGGATTGCTATTCCTTATCAAAAACACTTTTTGCACTGTAATCAGACTCCTGGCAGGTGCAATTTCATTAAGATTAGCAGATACCTGTTTTTTCAACTGAGGTTCATCTCATCAACCACAAAAAAATTAAACACATACCTATCACTCAAGGATACTGGTGATAGAATCAAACATCTTATTCTAGCTAATCATAAGCTGACAATCAGGAGCTGTAACATCAAATTAAAAGCAAACACTATCCACATACCGGGTATAGGGTGTTTTTCCACAGGATAGCCAATTTTTACATCCTTCCTGTAGACAGACTAGAAGGCAACAGCAACATCATGTCACATGTATTACATGTTTACATCTTTTACATGTTACCAGTCTTCATGGTCCAGAGTTTAATGAGTTCTGGAATAGGCTGACACATATGCAATGGGGCAGCAGACATACCTTTTTTTTTGGAAGCGTATTCATCCTCCATTTTACATTATCTTTAAAAGCCAACCATTGCATATTTCACCTTCATCACTCATGAATTAGATTATCAGAGCAAGGGATGTAGAAACTATCATTGCTATAACTTCTTTGGAGAGCACTGGGTAAGCTCTGCTCCTCATTGCAGGCATCACCACACCCAGCACTGAAAGATCCAGGAAATAGAATAAAACTGTTGCTGTGAACAGCAGCTACATGACAACTATTTAGACCAAGACACGAAGAGGAAATTAGATACAGATGAAGCTCCAGGGAATGTTAAATATGGATGGGGTGTCATGGAAGAGAAAGGACAAGATGTGTCACAGTCTTAAAAAATGCACTAGGTTGAAAGATTCACTGCTACAAAAGAGAGCATAGTCCAGTACAATTAGAGACCTGCTCTATTACCTTGTGAAACATACTTTGACAGTCCTTTGACAGATTCCAGGCAAGACCTATTCATTCTGAAAGAGTGGGACTGAAAAAGGTAGAAAAGAAAGAATCGGAGTGCTTTTTTTAGTGCCTGCCGCTTCAGAATAATGACAGCTAATTATAGCAACTGCTGCAGTTAGGGGTGACCTCTGCTCACAGTGAATGGTACCTTGCTACGTGAGCAACCCGGCAAATGAATCAAATCATTCAGTGTAGGTCTCCGCTCCCTCCTAGCATGGCAGAAGCCCTTAGTTAGCTATGCAGCCATCCTGCCCCCCAAAAAAACTTACACTAGAAAGAACCCACTCCCATAGCAGGAAACACTGCAGCAGTACATCTCTGGGGCATTATATACGACCTAGCTGAGCCTATGAAGCTAGAAAAAAACTTAAGAAAAGAAAAGAGATTGCCAACATACCCATGGTCTTACTTCATGTTACCTTCAGGTATATATTCCTGGTTGCTTTCTATCTGATAGTTTAAGGAACATAGTATTGCTGACGTTTTCCTCTCCGTGAATGAATTCATGTCACAGACAGCCTGATTAGTTGGCTACTCACAGACTTCAAAGGAGAGATGAAACTTCAAGGGGGGGAGAAGGAAAACAAGATGTTGTTAGGAAAGGTGAGCAAAAATATCTCTCTTGCATCTTTGCTAACTGGTCATGGGAAAAAGATTAAAGATTTTCTCTCTTCTCTGGACAGAGGAGGAAAGTTGTTCATACCTTTCAGTGAACTAAGGAATTCTACAAAGTGCTCTTTTGGTGTTCAAACATTTCATAAGAAATAAATCCTTTCGGACCTCACAATATCGTTTTGCTTGGAAAAATGCTAAAAGCAGTATTTAGACTTTTTTAAATTATTTCAATTGCAATTTCGATTCTTTCCTTTTCTTTCTTGGGTGGTTTTTCTTTTTTCAAATAGAAATTCTTGATCTATGTTGTAATTGTCCTGCAGCCAGCTTTGGCCTCTTTTTTTCTTCATAAGAATCTCCATTGAGCTCCAGGCTTTACTCTCTTATTCTAAGTCAAAATAATTGAATAGCGTTGCAGACCTGTAGCTCATCTTGAATATAGCAACAGAACTGTGATAAAGCTAAAGCAATTTGAATCCCATGTTACTGTACACCAAATTACTTTGCTCGCAGAGAAAATTCAAAGACTATAAAAATACAGACTATTTTTTTTACAATTTGTGATATTCCTAAGCAGTTTTGTGCAAAATTCAATAACTATATTCTATAATAAAACACTAAAACATAATGATGCACACAGGCACTTCAAAAAGTAGCTTCAAAGCTTTGATGGAGCACTTCTCAGTTAAAAGACTTTGTGTATAAGCAATGCAGAGGGTTAAAAACTCAACCAATTTAACCAAAAAGAGGAGCAAGAACGCTTTTGTATTTTATTGTGCTGTGCAACAAAGCAACATGTCTTCTTTTCTGAAAAGGCTAGGAGTAATATGTTCAGAAAATATTAGCATTGTTATCACCCCAGAAGGTTAAGAGAAGGATTTACTTATCTTTAATGATTTATGGAACTGACAAGACAGTGTACAAATTTGGCTAGGAAATACATAGACAGAAAAGCTTAGAAGGAAGTCATTGTGTCAGGGCATAGAGCACATAGATCCTTTCTATAATGAAACAAGTGTTCTGATTCATAAATCAAGTCTGTCAGAAATAAATACAAACAGAATCAAAGTTGGTACCTTCTGCCTTTACCATGCACTGAGCAAAAAGGTTCTCTCTCTTGAGCACAACAGAGAAGGAAGCATTATTTGTTGATCTGCTCCAACAAGGCACATTTGAGTAGTGCTTTCCAGCCTTCATGTTGTGTTTGTGCTGTATGTTATCAGTATTGGCTGCTGATGCCAAGGTCTCAGTTGCCAGCTAAGCGCTCTTCTGTGACTTGGATTTTAAGCAGGAAATTGTCAACGTGCCTCCAAGAGATGGGCACTGCAGTAAAATCTGTCACCTACTTTAATGGCCCACATGTCAGAGAGAAGTTTTGTCATGGCAGATGAAGCTGTCCGTTAATCCTCCCCTCCCTGCACTGAGAGCAATGGGATTGCCGTGCTTACCTGTCTAACAAAGCTTCCCATATAAATCAGCCCAAGCAATTTCCCAAAGTGTAATAAATAAACATCAACCTCTCACTGACATTCACTGCAGGGCATTGCAGATGAGATGCACCCACAGACATATTATTTTGATGCAGCACATCCCAGCCTTGGGGGAATAGCGATACTTGACATCATACAAGAACTGATCAGAAAAAGTTCTCGTCTACATCTGGGATAACCACGGTTTGTTTATCCTGCTCTGTACTTGTTGTAAGCTATGCCATTGATACAGCTTAAATCTTGGATCAGCGTAAGTTCTTCCCCAACCATTAAAAGAGAGCAGCTGGTACCTGACACTGCAAGAAGGTCTCATCTCTCCTAACTTTAATTATCTAAAATTTATTCACTTTAATTATCTAAAATTTATTCAACCATTTTAAGCTAGTTGTTTGGAACCCTTCCATAACTGACAGAGTCATCTCCAGATAGCAGTTTGTCTTCCCATTTTAGATATTTATCCTAGAATGTTCTTCAAAAGTACCTCTCTTTTACATGGACACATTTAAGGGGGAAAATGATCACCCACAGTATTTGAGGTGATTCCACACAAAAATGCAAATTAGGGGTTGATAAACAGACACTTTTTGTTTGCCTGAGACTGCTCACACTCTGCAAGTCTTTTTCAAACAAGAAGTGCAAACAACTATGCTGAAGCTGTTGAAAGCAGAAGAACAGACACTTTGGGTCAGACCAAAAGTCTAGTTAACATAATACCTGGTAACTAACAGCGGTCCCTAGAAGGTGCTTGGGGAGACATAAAAAACAACACATAATCTGATAATTTCCTGATGCATCTGGCCAGAATCTAGCATAAGCTTTGCTCTCAATACAACCTTACCTCTCCAGATACCTTTTGTGTCACTAGTTTGACAGAGTCAAATCAGTGAAGTTTTAATCAAAGCCTAGGCAGATTTTCTATATATCTGATTCAGCAGTAGTGTAACTTCTTGTCTGTGCAGGCAGCCTGCACCAGACACTCAGTGCAGTTAAGCATTTAGGTAGGGATTAAATAGTGTGCAGGTGTTTCTAACCATGTTTGGTTACGGAATAGAACTTTATCCATCTCCATGTGCTGACATTAAGCAGAAATTAAACACATTACCCCTACATCAAATTATGGGTGACATCATGATCTCCACACATTCCACATGATCAGCAGTGTAAAAATGGGAAAGCAGCTCTGATGGAAAACATTTAAAAATACAGCTATTCTGCAGAGGACCTTGGTTTGGGGCAAATGTAGACTCAAAGGTGAAGATGTTAACTGTGTTTACTGCCAGTGTCTGAGATGGGCTCACCTCTTAGAGGGAATGAGAAAAGAAATGAACTTAAGTGAATCTCAGCCTCTAGTCAGGAAAATAATTGCATATCCAGAGAGCCATAAGCAACAGCAGAGAGGCAGGTTTGTGCCACCAAGAATGACCTGTATCCTTGTCTGTAAAGCCTGTGCCTTCAGTGGGACTGCCACTCCTAATAAGGGTATGCCTTTAAAACCATAACTTTGCAGGTTTGGGCCTCTAGTTCATATATTTCTGTATAAAACAAAACTCAGAAAACTCAAAAGGCAATTTTTTCCTTGGGTCCTGTTAGCTTTGGAACAGGACTATCTGAGGAGTCAGGCAACCAGAAAATACTGAGACCATGTACAGACGCAGACATAATTTGAGGTTAGGGTCACAGTGAACATTGTCTTTGCTCAGGACATGAATATGGTGGAAAAGGGCAGATAGTTTGCTGGGTCCTAGGGACAGCAACAAGTATCAGGAGCTGAACAAACAGAGCTACTAAGGACTGGCAATTTTACAGGCAAGAGACAGCTGACAGAAGATAAACTAACTCCCCACAGAGGTAACGGAGACCTTGGCCTAGGCAGAGGAAAGGTTCAGCAGCCCTTGGTAAATCAGGGTACTGTCTGTGTGCCGGTGTAGTCTGCTTCCTCCAGTAGGGCTGATCCAGCTCACAGCCCCTCAACGATGCTCCCATGGAGGATCTACCAAGCTGTTGGCAGAGACATACACACAGTACCCTTGTCCATGCAGAGCAGTGACAGAAAGCAAGATGTGTCATCTTTGTGCAAGGCACAAAGGCTGCATTCAGTGTTTGCAGTGAGCAAACGGGGGAAGCGGGGCTTTTATGCCTCTTCCTCTCTTCCTGAGGAACTTTCAGTAAATATGTATTTAGCAAAGTCTATGAAAACTGACAAGCGCTAATGCTAGGAAGCAGGAGCACTTTTGGTTGACAGTGTGCTGGGACGCTCTGCATTAGTCCTGTCACTAATGTGTCACTTTAGTTTTTTCCAGCTAGGAGATATTAAGCCAATAGGCTTTTCAACTATTCCAGCAAACTTTCTTTTTCCCAGGCTCACCAACTGCACTTTAGTCAACACTGTACATCACTGCATCTCACTGGTCACTCTTTTATTCTAAAGAACAATATAAAGGCTAGTTGCAAGGGTGACGTAGCCCAGCTGAAAACCCAGCTTAGGCTTAAAATTGCTGTTCGAACACTATACATTTAATTGGCATTTCAGACCAAACTAAGCTGATTGATGGGAGGAAAAAAGGATTTGTCTGAACTATAATAGTGACTCTTTTCTACACTTCTAACATTTCCTACAATACTTTGTATCTAGAGACCTTAAACTGGCTCTTAAATGTTAATAAATTAACTTTCTTCATCCTTAATAATGTATCTTTCCCCATTTTGCAGAGGAACAAAAATGTCAAATGAGCTTGCCTGATTTCCACTTCTGAAAGAGCTAAGAACAAAACTGGGCTATTCCATTTCTCAGTCCCGTGCTTGGGCCACATGGTAATATTTCTGAATCAGAGTACAACATTTGGTTAACCGATTATGCCAGATTAAAAGGAATCCTTTGCTGAATGTAAGGAGCAAGCTGGAAGATTCCTTTGTTCCTTTGTATTTCACATGAAAAGGTGAAGGAAAGACAGAAATTACATTCTTTAGCATCAGGAAAATAGTGCCAATTCCCCATGCTGAAGTGTGTTCTGACAACAGTAGAGATAAGAAACTTCCTAGGTCTAAGATGTTTGCCATTTCCTGTATTTCCCTAACTTTGCTCCTATCCATGCACGTTACATATACAAGCAGAAAGGAAAAAAAAAAGACTCTTAAAGATGGAAAAAATGTTTTTTAATATAAAGAATTTAAAGCTTTAGAATGTGGTTCGAAATTCTCAGCTTGAACTGTTTCTCAGTATAGGCAAGTTGATTCGTTCATTTTTAACCCTGCCTCATGCGGTAGCATTGGCAGAACTTGTTAGCTTTCCATCAGCTGAAGAAGTCAGGAATCAAAATAACAGCTGGCTGTTCACATGTTGCATGCACTCTCCTCCTATTGTGAAATGGAACAATGATAATTATTATTTTCATGTATGGTATGTAGGATAAAAACAGTCTTTGCCTTTTTCTACCTGCTCCCAAACTAATTGAACAATTAGTTTTCCAATTAGAAATCCAGTTTTGCTCAATTCAAACAAGTACGCCACTGCGAAAGCACTCAGATACCACCAAATTTCTCATTTTGGCAAGTAGATAAGGAGCTTCTTCCCTCATTAGAGCTTTCTAGAGTTTTCACTAGAGAAAAATGCTATTGAATTAGGCTAGAAGATATTCAGAGCTCATTTTGCCCTGTTACCTTTATCAATCTGTGGCGCACACAAAGTTCTACCTGCATGTTTAATGTCCCAGTCAAGCCTGTTAAACAGGTTTCTCAGAAAACTTAGACAGTAGTAGTTCTCCATTAGCACTACAAAAAGCAAGTACTCACAGTGCTGGAAAAAGATAATAAAACCCACTAACTACAAAAAAATAGTAATTTGCAATGAGCAAAATACATCCTGTTATCTGCATCCATCTATGGACAGCTTTAAGAGATGATACCTCACCCATCTCAGAGCTCACACAACTCTGGCACTGTTGCTAAATACTCAGGAAATCAGCACGTGTATCAGAGATTCAGTTACCTCACTTACAGCCAGGTACCTTTATGTCTTCATATTTGATTCCACTTTCTGCCCTGTCGGGGCCAGCCACTATTTGTCTCCATCTACTGCTGAACTTAAAAGTCAACTGTATGACTTTGCCTGCTTTAATAGGACAAATGCTCAAAGGATACATATCCTTAAAAAAATTCACATTAGTAAGTGAGAGTTATTTTTACAGACAAATTATGGGTGAATTTTTCCTTAGGGATAAATCCTTCAAATGTCCCTACAATAAAATACATTGCATTCCCACCTCAGCTCAGAACTTGCTCACTCCCTCTGCTATTCTTCACAAACATATCAACAAAAAGGAAAGAAAGTATAGTAAGAGCTTAACCTAAAGCTTTGAAACACATTGTGCTACTGATAAGCGGTGCACATTTGTTGACAAAAATGTGGCTGAACTTGAGCAGGAGGATGAAAAATCTCAGTGAGGGCAGCAAGCGTGTGGAAATGAAGGGGAAGGCAGCTACCTTGGACAGCTGCCCGGGAACGGGGAAGCAGCGCCCACGGCTCTGACATTCCCTCTGACATCTCCTTACGGGAAATAAAAAGGACTGTGCACAACAGCCTCCTAGAGCTCCACAGGGATGGCTGACCTGCAGTGCCCAGTCTCAAGGAGATGTGACAAGAAGCCATGTGCGCATGCACTGACAGTCAACATGCCAATGCTCAGTGACATCCCATGCAGTGGTCAACCACAATATCTGGCTGTTGTTTGTAGATCCTTAATTTCCTGAGATCTTCATGTGCCAGCTCCTAAGGATCCACACCTCTCTAGAGAGTGTGTCCTTTCTTTATTTTATGCTAATAAGAGGCATAGGGGATTCTGGGATTTAACCATTTATGTCAGTCATTGCAAGTCAAGTCACCAACTCCTCACATCTGACCTCAAACCATACTTTGTTTAAGAACATGACAGTGACTTCTACCTACTTCCAACATATGGAATCCCAGACAAGAGGTGTGGGGAGTGTTGGACTGGGAGGAGAAGAGGAGGTTTCACTACAAGAAAATACAAAAAATTATTAACATTAAGGTTTTGCTTTTTAAACTGAAATGCCCCACAATGCCTAGGAGAAGCTGGTCTTTGGATGTCTCATAACTTCATTTTCTCCTAGAGCCTGGGCTGTCCAGATCAAGTTGCAATTCCCATGATTCACCACAGTCCCTCTTGCTAGTCTGGAGGGAGTGGAGATCACAACAATTGCACAGCAGCTTTGGGAGACAGAGAACAACTGTGGTGCCATAGAGGAGTTTGGAGTAATGACAGCTCTAATATAGTAGAAGAATGACATTTCAGAAATCTTTGGAGTTTAGGCTGAAACATTTCAGTTTTCAAACAAAAAATGCCTGTTTTTTTAACTTTCAGTTATTCCATTTTCTGATCAAATAAAAGGCTCTGCATAGCATATATGGAACATTTCACACTGGCAGAGAGAAATACATCCCAGAACTCAATAATTTTTGATCATGTTCTTTCAACAACTGCTGTTCCAGAAAAAAAAAAAAAAAGTAAAAACCCAGAGATGGCAGGGCAGGACTGTCTTGCAGAAGCTCTAAACAAGGCATAGCCTCCTCCCTATTGCATTCCATCGCATAAGGAAACTACAATTGCTGTCGGAGGTGAGTATCACAAATTTCAGGTTTAAGAAGCCAAAGGAGGAAGGCTTTTGCTGAGGCTGATCCCTTCTGATCAGGTAGAAGGTGGGTTTAAATGAAATCGAGCTCACAGAAATATTTTGCTTCTCACAATACGAGGCACACAATGCACAGTGATAGCTGTGATATGCACAGCACTGATCTGAGAACCATACATTGATTTTAAGCACCTTAAGTCTCTACAGACATTCAGCTCTGCATGGTGGAGCTGAATGTCTCCCTTGGTGGAGATAATTTTTATTCTATAGTTCTACAACTCCACTGAAATCGTTGCAAAGCACTGCTGTGTTCGAGTGAACTCCTGGTGCTCCCACAGCTAATCCCAGGGAACACTAATCCCATCTATGAAGCTTTTCCAGAGGGGTTTATCAAATGGTGCTGGTGCACTTTTGTTGGAGCTTTATTGATAGTGCTATTGTGCTCTGCCATTCACGTAGCTCCGTACCTCACTCCACTGGAACCAGCGGGTTTATTTCAAGAGTACCGCACATGCAATTTAAGAAGAAGCAGCAAGCTGTGAACCTTAATCATCACTGATACACTGAGTTCAATTACCTCGCTCAGTGTTTACATGACAGATCAGTCATAAATCTGGCATTAAAACTCAGGAGTCCTAATACCTGGCCCCCAGTCACCTGTGGTAATGCTGTTCATCCTTAGTCCAGAAAACATCCATTAAAATGAGATGATACTGTTCTCTATAGCTTTAACAACACAGAAATACAAAGACTGCATTTAACATTACCTTTCCATTTATAAATTGTTAAAAATACTTACAGATCTTCTAAAGAGATGTTACATCAGTAACGTATCTTATGCTGAACAGTTATAAGGCAAGTTTACAAGGAATCTATTGAGTTATTAAATTTTGTGACAACTGACAAACTCTTATTAAATCATCACTTATTGAAAATTTATAAATGAGACTTTCTATGAAACATTAACAATCCATTGGACACAGTTTTTCTGGGAGAAGTGACAAACTCCCATAGTTTGTCTGGGAGAACTGGAAAATTAAATTGTGCAAAATAAGTAATAATAGTTTAGAAATTTTGATAAAGATATTCTGTTTTCAGCAAAAATAATGTTTCTATCTCAGGCTTGATCACTCAAAAGAGAGTCTTTTCAAGGAATATTTTACTGAAACTGTAGTTAGGTTAGATGATCTAGTGGCCCTTTTGGCCTTCTCATCTGTGAATCAGAACTCATATTAAATAAGAAACTCTTTGGAAAGCAAGAGGAAAATTTTCAAATGAATGAAATTGTGCAGCAGATTAGAAAACACTATTCTCAATTAAGGTTTTGAACAGTGATGCTGTCATCTCAGATTTTTCCAACTGGCTAGGATGCTAACATTTCAAAACATTTCTAACTGTTAATACACACAGTAAAATTAAAAATGAACTGTCAGGAAATATACAGGACCCTGGAGGGCGCGTTCTGTTTGAGCCAAGTGGTTGTGCTCTCCCTCTGCATGGATTCCTGTGAAGACACAGAAGCTGAAAGATAAAACAAGGACTAAAAATAAAAAGGCCCCATTCAGATTTAACAGAGCAGAGATGATTTTCTTGTTGTGCTCAGATATTCCAAGCAAAGTGTATGATCCTCCTTTAAAGTGCCACACAGGTTTTAAGCCACAGGTAGCAGTACTAGGGACATCTTGCACCTCGAGATCTTTGGAAGCACCATACTGCACACTGAGATATAGCCAATAAAGGGGACAGTGGAAGAGGATTGCAGCATGCCCTGTAGTTAGAGTGGAAAAAAGGGAAGTTAGGGTAAACCACAGCTCCTGGGGAAAGCACCTTTCTCCCTGGTGCCTCCAAGGTGGGCTGTTGGTATCATCTTTGCAAGCGCAACAAGGGCCTGAATCAATGCAGAAAGCACAGCTATGATTCCTGTTTCACACCATCCTATAGTCCCTTCTCCATTTTCTCCTGTCACACCAATGTCCTCCTCTGATCTCCATCACTTTCCTCTTCTTATTCAATCCATTTTTCTCTTCTCTCCTCCTTTGTACCTGGTCATTCGCTTTTTACTTCCCCACACAGGGTGTAGGGGTGCAGGAGGGCTGCCAGCCCCTTCCCTCTCACCGTTTTTGGGGTGATGCTCCCACCATCATTGCCTTCCATCAACCAAACTTTCACTCCCAGGGCTGGAGAGCAAGCTAGGGAGAAAGCATAGCAGCTAACCACAGGCTCTACTAGTCACATCTTTGAATAGGCCTTTGATTTGACCCTGTATTTTTAATGCTTTAGTCCATTCAGACCTGTGCCTAGCAGCACCAGTAGCAGTCAAGGAAAAAACAGATTTGGACATGCACTAATAAGGAAGCAATGACTGGACACTTTTTCTAAACAACAACAACAGGACATCAGCTTCTTAAACATTTAGGAAGACTTTGCTGCTCTGCAACCCATGTGATACATACTACCTTGCTGCTTAATGCCTGCAGAGACAGCTTGCTGAGAACAGCACCTCTTTTGTTGGGCATGAACTAGGTCCATCCAGAGTTTCCCTTTGTAATGTTTTGTGTTCATTCAAATAATGAAAAAGGTTAGAGCCTTCATAATTATTATCTCAAACAGAGACATTAATGAATCATTCATCAAATGAAAGGGAACAAGTGTTATATAAAATGCTTTAGAAAACTTGCCTTTGTTTCAGTAATTTAGCAGCTGGCAGCTGCCTCATCTTCACACACACACAGAGTTTAAAACAAGAGAAAAACTGGGCTTACAGCTACCATGGCCAATGGCTAGAGAGTAAAATTTTTGAGAGTCTATGTGATTTATGCACCCACATCCTACTCAAGAGCACAAGTTTTGACTTTCGGTTATGCTTTTCCTCTTGCAAAACCATCATGTAGAAACCCAGTTCCCCTGTTGGTGCCACAGCCCAAAGCAAAGAAATATCAGCTCCATGAAAGCAAAGTATATTACCAAATTTCACTGGCCCTAGGAGCCCCTGCACCTAGACATGCATCCCGCAAGGGTGAATCTTCTCAGAGACCAGTCCATACAGAGGCAAACCAGCACAACCAGAATGAATGCACTGCTCCACCTCATGCCCAGTGCTGCTTCTTCACACTGAGCGTGGGGGGTTTCTCCTGCACGGTCCTATCAAACACTGCAGCCAAACTGCTCCTGCTGCCAGAGGATCAAACCTGTCCACTTGAACAGTCATATCCACTTGCCTAAAATATGCACTTTATTATCTTTAGCTGCTTAAACTGAAGACAGAGGACTGTGCCGTTGGGCAGGTTTGGGGATTTTTCCATTTCTCTCCTAAGTGTGATGGGTAGTACGTTATTGAACAAACAGACAAGCCAGACCCTGGGAAAGGTCACAATTCATTATGAGTAAGAGGAAACAACTTCTCCCCCACATGCACATAATTGGGCCTGACTTCCATTAACACAAGGCAAACAGGCAGCTTCCAACTGGGTACCTCAAGGGAGCGTGACAAAAATAGCTCCAGGATAAACCAAGTCTAGCCAGCCAAGAGTGAGGACCAGCACAACAACAAACAGGAAGCCACAAAGCAGATTAGAAAGAGATGTAAAGGACTGCCAGTGAGTGCTTGCACCCCAGACGAATAGGATATTTTGCTCCATTCATTGTGAGATTCCCCCCCCCCCTCCCAAATTAGTCTGGAAAAACAAGGCAGGAAATGTTTCCAAGCACTTTCATTGCATCTTTTGTGAAGGTCTGATGCTAAAGTAATACAGCTGCTTCTGGCTGACACTCACACATTTTTGACATCATTCCTTTCCTGCTGTTAGTTGTCAGCCTTACTGAGACTAACCCTGTAGTCGTTATCCCAGGAAGATCAGCTGCTCAGATACCTATTAACTTTAGGAAGGCAAAAGAGTCAGCACAGGTGATGCTACAGCCAACCCTCCACTCTGGTCGGATGAAAGTAACTGTAACCCACATTTCCAAAGACATTCATTTATTTTTTGTGACAATCCCAGAGAAGATAGGCAAGAGCAGTGATTCATCAGCACATTTCTACTTTGAACTGAGAGGACCACCTCAAAACACGAAGAAACTCAGGCACAATCCATCACAGAGAACAAAGAGCCCAAATTCAAGCTAATTACACTGTTGCAGCTCCCAGGATAAACAGTTGCACCTGTTTAAGCCAGTTTAATTTAAGTTTGCTCAACAGATGTTTCAAACAAATGCAAGCACTCACTGTACATCTTCCCACCACAGTCTGGGTTTGTACCAATATATTAAAACCATCTTAAAATGCAAAATGTGCCTTTAGCACATGGGGCAATATGACCTGCTTGCCTTAGTTACTGCTTCAGAAGAGCTGCTGCTGCTGTGGCAACCGTATGAGCGACTGGGGAACCAAAGACACACCGGCACGTGCTTAAAACAGGACATTGAACACCTCCTGCTGCAAGTGCATGTGGCCACCAGCACCAGCCAGGGTCCCTTCACCTCCATGCAGCCTCAGAGAGGGTGAGATTCAGCTACGCATCTGTTACTTCTCCATTCCTGTAGGACTGTGCCATCTTGCACTAAACTGTCCTGAGGTATAGCAACCTTCACTTTGTACTTTGTACCACAATATTTTTAAGGAGTAGATTACATGTTCTAGTAGAGGCCTGCCCCTGGACTTCCTCACGTCTTTTGTAGTTGGTTGCCTCTGTGCAAGATGAAGGCCCTACCACTGTAGCTAAAGACAGACTTCTTGGGAGAAAAGCAACTGAAATGTATGAAATTTCACAAAATTTGGTTCAAGAAAAAAGTAGATGACATATGTTTAATGAAAAAAACCTCTAAACTCACTTGATATGAGATCTATAAGGAGAAATCAGCACTGATCACAAAAAGAGTGGCATTACAGAACAAGAGATGAAAGTTCTGTCCACACTTGAAAGGAACACAGTGCAGTTTCCTAGTACACAGAGGCTGCCTCACCCACCTAAACCTAAAAAATATGAGAATCTCCTGTCCTGCAAGGTTAATGGCATGATGTTCAATTATAATGATGAATCTATGAAAGACCATGCATGAAAATATAGGTTCCTCAGAATGGTAATACACAATAGTTCTTAGCCTAATTTATCCCAAATCTGAAATGAGGCAACCACATGGTTAAAACCCAGGAGACTCACCTACTCAGTTTCTTCTTTCCTCATTTCATCCCCTGGGAGAGTTTAATTTTTTAGAACTTGATCTGATGTGTCTGCAAATAACTCTCCCAAGTTTTAGCAATTCACATCTAATTGGAGCAATAGCAATGCAAAGCAATATAATTGTTGTAAGCCTTCCATGTGGGACAGTGAAGAATCTGCCCAGAAAAGTGAGAAATTACACTAGTCTCTTCCTTTGCTGACAGCAAGAATTTTTTGAAATGAAAAATGCTTCCTTTCACTATACCATACCCCTGAAATTATTGCAGTCTATTAATATAAGACAGCAGAAAATGGCACCATTCAGGAATGCATACTTTTTAAACAAAGCATCCTAAACATGCAATTAAGTTAGAATGTGCTTAAGTTGCATTGATTTCAGAATAGATTTTGGTGCTTTTCTGAATGGAGGGCTAAATACACGGTAAGCATTGCAGAGCACCTCCGGTCCTGGGGGAGATCTGAGTGGGCTACAGTTGTGCAGTCAGTCCACGGGGCAGTGGTTGCTTTCTCGCTAACCCTGCACGCGCTCTTTGGACACCGCAGTGATGATTTGAAGGGCTAGCTTCCTCCGCGTGAGTTGTCATGCTCTGTTACACACTAAACCACAGGCTTTTGAGCAAGCCTAGCTTGTACAGCTGTGACACTGGGAAAGACCATAGCAGGCCAAATAGCACCGTGGTTAATGAGCATGGTGCTCCGATGCTCTCCACCGCAGGAAGGGGCTCTAAGCAGCAGTGACGCATGACAAGAGAAGTTAGGATTTGCCTTTGATACACATTCATTAACTAGCTTCTTCATGCAAGGTGCTAATATCTCATGGGTGCCTGCCTCCTCCCAGGCATGCTATATCCAACCAGGCATGTCACAAGGAAATTAAGGCAGAAAATGCTACTGGTGCCTTGTGCTCCCGGGCACTGCTGTCATTTACAGGAGGTCAGAGGAACTTGGCATCAAAGGCCTGGGCTTTCGCCTCGTCTGCCTTTCCCTTGGCTTCATTCAGATAAAGCCAACGTGAAAGACAGGCTCTGCTTTTGCACTGGTCAGAGCGACCTTGTTACTGCCAAGCCCCGGGGAATCGCAGGTCCCCCCAGCCTGTCAGCTCCCAGGAGCATAGGGTGGTACCGAGGGGTATCTCAAACACTGCCTTAATTGGCGAGACTGGTTTAGAGACTACAGGTTAATAAAACAAGTGACTAAGACTAAGTCACTAGCAGTACTCGCAACTAAAGGGAGCAAGGCCCTCCCAGATAACAACAGAGAAGACTGGTCTGGCTTGGGCAGTGGGGAAACATCATTTGCTCCTGTGGATTTATCAGAGAAAGGGATTGAAAAACTCTTTATATCTTTTCTGTAGTTCCTTGTGAACAATGTTGCTTTCAAATGTGTAGGAACCTCCCTGAAATACAATAAAAGCTCTGAGCATCGGTTTAGCCACTACAGAGAAAATTCTTAACACTGGGAAACCCAGCTAAGAGATTACTGCAGGTCTCTGACAACAGAAGTGGTAGAGGGAAGGAAAGAAAAAGAAAAAACTGTCCTGCAAGGGTAACTTAAGAAATGCAATATGGTATTTTGCCAATGACAGTTGATTACAGACATTGCTCTGCCCTCCAAAACACTTTGGCAACCTCCCCAAAAGAGATGTGATATTTTTTCTACTTTAATGATTGTCAAGTCACACGACAGGCCATTCACATAATTCGCTAAGCTACATCGCTGTGCTCCTTGCCAGAGGCAAGCAGGAAAACAGGGACTTGCCCTTGCACCATTTTTGTGCCTATTGATTTTATCATTAGGTAAGCAAATTGGTTACCTCACTTCAGTTCCAGTGCTAAATTACAGTCACTAAGGTTTGTCATCACCTTAATAGGGTATCGACTGGAAGGAAAAGAATACGTTGAAAATCCCTGTATCCCTGGAGAAGAAATTGTGAAAGAGCGTTCCCAGATGGCTCCAGGCAGTTCGAATACATTCTACAGTAAGCAACAGATTGCAATAAATTTTAATCTATAGCAAGGTTGAAATTCAAGCCACTGTATATGCTGCAAGCACTCATTTTAACAAATTAAGTAGGCTACCCGTCAAATAGAGATTTTCCTCATAGTTTAGTTTCTTCGACCCCGGCTGTCAATGAACACCACTGTGGCCTCCCTGCAGACAGAAGTGCTCATGATGCATTTGCAATGGATGGACTTTCTATTCTAGGAGGCAGTGGTCTGGCAGATTTACACGAACTTCCTGCAGCATGGACATAGATCTGGTCTGGCAGGTCAGATTCCCGGGTTTTAGCTCTGTCTCTGCCCCCGATTTTACTGAGGACTTTGGGCTCTCTTCAATTCTCTGCCCCTGTGAGGAAAGGGGATCATATTGCTCTCACTTACCTGCGTAACAGCCCTGACATGGGGAAAAACTGTTCGAAGAACGGACTGGATCCCACCAGATGCAGGAGTATCCTGACCCCTTGTCTACTCACTGGGGGCATGCTTTGAATCTGAACTACAACCAGCAAATAATCTGCTGCGGCCGCAGATCCACTTTTCACCTTATGGCACAGATATAATGGCAGTGTTTCCTTTCCAGGCAGGTCAGCTTAAAATGCTCTGAGGGCCTCAGAGGGGTACACTGAGTCAGGGCCTACAGCGTATCCTGACTTCAGCCCCCAAAGAGAGTGTGTTATCACCTCAAAAATGCCCCAGTATGCATTGAAGGGGCAAAGGCATGAGGAAGGTTGTTTAGATCCTAAAAGTAGGAAGATGGAGTGAGACAGCTCCTGTTGTTGTCAGGAAAGATAACCGACACCTGGAGACAAGGTCTCTACCTAGCAGCAGCCCATGCAAACCCATACCCTACTTCATCTAGGCCACTAAACAGAGAAAAAGTAGATACAGTTCTCCCTTAGGGCCTTATCTGAGTCCACAAAAGTCACAGAAAGGTTCATTGATTTCCATTGGCTTTTAGATTAGGCCCTTAATTGCTATTAACTTAGCCTGGGGGTTGAAAAGCAACTTAGCGACAAAAAGGATCCATTTTCTCCAGGCAAATACTTGAACTGCTCGGTCAATCTGCATAGTGCTGTGTTTGGGCTTGGTTCGGGATTGGGGCAGAAGTGCAAGTCCTCTCCTAGTTAACCTAGACAAACCAGATTGTCTGCTTCTTAGTTTTATACTGTATCTCACACACATCAGTATTCCTTTGCCATTTCCACACACATTTGTTATGGAATTTTGCTAGAAAGGAGAAGGAGTTAGGCAGTAAGTTACTCATATTTCCCCCAAAGCATCATTAGCAGTTAATATAATGCCCCTGCATGCCCCAGCCTGCAGCAATTTGATTCAAACATGTCCTAGGAGGCTTCGTGGGCTGACAGCGCAACATGGACACCAAGCAGAAGGAAAGTAAGAAATGGGGTAGATGAGGAAATGGAAGAGGTCTGACAGCAATGTTCTGCACAGCTATAGTGTTAAGGCGGAGGGAAGACGACCACTTTGTCATTCCCTAGGGTCTCAGCTATCACTCAACCATCTCACCATTTTACATAAGTGAGAAGTGGAGCTGCACTTCATCCACCATGATGAAAAAAACTGGTGGAGTAGGAAGCACAGGAGCTCCAGTGGCAGGAGAGGCCACAAGTACAAGCAGCACGATGAGTGCAGGGAGGTTCTTCATCCCTGCACCTTCCCTCCAACCTCTGAACCAACAGTATGGGAAACCATCATTAGAAATGGACTTTTCATACATAACCCCCACATACTGCCAGAATCATTCATTTCAGCATAAGTATATGCTTGGTGTACAGCTCCCTAGACCACAGTGGCTGGATGATTTCAGTTAGGTTTCTTTGTAAATATATTAAGGAAGCTTATCATCATCTCAGGCATTGAATTCAATGAAAGATTCACTGAAGCAGACACAAAAATCCAAGCAGCTCCAAGTAAAATAGATAACTCAGACTGACCAACACCACGGTAATTAAAGTGTGATGCATATTGATTCATGGAACATATAGTCCATAAAGAATAGCCTGATGTTTATTGAACTGACATCTAAAGAGCTTTATTAATAATGGGTCTATTTAACAGGTATCCTGTATGAGCTGTCAAGATCAGAAACATTAGACTTCTGTGTAAAGACCCATGAATACACTCAGAAAACAATCCTGTGTGGCAAGCTGACACAGATCAGATGTACTCCTTCCCTGCCATTTGAATTTGAAAGGAAATTGGGTTTTTATGATCTTCGTTTTGTTAATTTCCATATTCCCGTGAAGCTGAAAAGCTCTGTGCTTTGCTCTGGCAGGACTCCCTGCACATCATAGAACAAGGCATCCCCTGCACTCCACTTAAAAAAGAAAATGCAAACACACACACACCTGCACAGGCAGTCTGTAAACACTAACACCTCTCTTCAAAATATACCAGAGAAGAGAAATTGTATAGAGAATAGTGTTGCTGCCTGGGAACTAAATCTGTCTTCAGGGTTCAACAGCACCTGTGTGATCAAGCACGCAGCGCTGTAAGGAAGCCACCTAACTAGCACGTCCTCGGCTGCACTAGAATCAATGCAAGGCAGGTTAACCTGCTGCCGGGGCACCCCCATGAGGAATCGATCCTGCTGGGGACTTGAATGTAGGCTCCCTGTGTCCAAAAGCAGTCATTTTCTGCCACCTAAAGCGAGAGCAATGTTTCCATTAGCCGTCGCTTGCAGAGCCACAGCTCCTCTCCTGATAGGCCTTCAGCAGAGGCTGCAAAAGTACCGTAAAAGCTCACAGCAGTTTTCACTAGAGAAGCTCTTTGCTGCAAGGGCCTTTGGAAACATCACAATCTACATCATTTTCAGTAGTACCTTAGAAAGCTGAGTCCCAGTTTCAAAAAGTGGCACAGTTTGGCATGTCTAAACCACGTGCGGTCCCTAAAAATAAACCAGAAATAGGAGTTTTTCCTTCAAATTCGAGCGAGAAGCAGAAATTGCACTGCTGTGGGCTATTTGCACAGCCTCCCCTTCAGAAAGTGGCCCGCACAATAAGGAATGGTGTAAGAGGGACATAAGTCTAAACTGCTTGTGAATGAAAGACGCAAAATGGCTGCGCTGGGAGGGCATCTGCCCAAAAGTTCATCTTGTCATGAGGAAGTTAACAACGACAAATTTTACTCAAGACAACCATCAGCTGGATTAAACAGTAACTGGGTGGAGGGGGGATTCACAAGACATCTTTGAGAAAAGAGTCAGCTTGAAAAGAAGTATAAAAGCCGCATGAAAATTCACAGTCATGGGGAGAGAAGAGGTAGCAGTAAAAACCTGGTCTGACACTGCCAGAGGTCACCTCTGGCCCCACCTCCTCCATTTGGCCTGCTGCGAACTCCTTACTTGATTTAAACCATGTGAGCTGACCAGGCCTTCCCCATAGCACACCGTTTTCCTGACTGCTGGGGAGAACATCAGGCTTACAGATCGTGACTCACCTGGCGGTGATGGTCCCCATCATCTGGAAAGTCAGAGCACTATTTCAATGCTTCGCAGAGTGTTTTGAGACAAAAGATGCCGTATAAAAATATTTTATGTTTAACACTTTGGCAGGTGTGACATTCCATCTAGTAGAGGATAATCAGAGATATACACAGGATAACACATTACAGCTTTATCTTATGAATCAACCACAGCAGAGCTTAAGTGCTTATCCAGCAAGTCAGACAGAGGAAAAACAGAAACCATCCAGGGGATTTTTAAAATGTTATATTTGATTCCCTTTTAAACCCATTTTGTTTTATTATTTTTTTTAAGAGCTGCAAGAAGCCAGATTAGATAGTTAAACTCCGGTGCCTTTTCAAATGGGAACAGATAAACTCAGAGCTCAACATTTAAAGCCTACATAAACCTTAGGGGTTTTGGTAGCTTCAAGCAGAACCCAGTTGCCATTTATGCTCCGTTCAAGGCAAGACAGATGCAGACCCAAATGCAAATATACAGAGATAATAAAGTCTGCTATAAGCCAGACATTTTCTGAACTTGTGCAATTGGCTGATATTCTAATACGGACTACTTGCCAGACTTTTTTCCTACAACACAGATTAAAAAGCTCAATCCTGAAGTTTCTACTCTTGTTAACTTGTGAGTACTGTTGATTTCAACCCTCATATAATTATGTGCGGAGATTTTTTTTCCTTTAATCTCTTTCTTATACCCACAGGTTTTCCAGGTGATTTACAAAGCTAACATAAAAACAGCCCAGGAAGAGAGAAGTTTGTACATAGGACAGTGGAGAAAGAGGAAACAAGCATCAATGAAGATTTTAAATGTGATGGGAGTCAATAAGGCATTTTTTTTCCCAAGAAAAACAGTTTTCAGTACAATATCAAGGCCCTTCCCCTTGTCTCGGGAATCTCAGCCCTGTTACAAGGACACACCTGGCGCCTGGCAGCTACTAACTAACTTTCCGGCACTGCAGTGACCTACTTTTAAATGAAATCTCCACGGCATATCTATGAAGTTAACCCTGGTCATTCTCATGGCCTGAATGTTCAGGCCAGGTAGCAAATGCCTATAGCAGGAACACAAATATTTTCTTCATGGTTTCATAAAGGTCTCGCCACTTTCTCCCCTAGGCTTGCAAAGCAAATTTCATTTCACATGTAGTTCTTTTTTCCTAACCTGTGCATCTGAACAGCTCCCATAACTCTTTCAAGAGTACCAGCAGGAACATCATTTCTCATTCAAAGAGTGCTCTTGATAGGAAATTCCTTTCTAAAGCAAATTACTTATCAGCAACCCAAATCAGCCCTTTAATTTCCGAGCCAGTGAACCAATAGGGTCGCAACGCCTTTCAGTACCCAAAAATCTTCTCTCACTTATGCCAGTATTACACTGATTTAACTCTCAACCATGCTCATATAGGCTCCTGTCTGCAGAGGCAGCCTTTAGTCCCACCACAGGATTTCTCAGGAGCCAGCCAAACCCCCGTTTAGAAACACGTAGGCTTAAATAGTGTTCCTTTTGCCAAGAAATAGTCAGATGTGCCAAGAAGACATACAAGGTGCTCTAGGACTCACACCAGAGAAGCGCAAGAAGTGCTGTGCTAGCTGAGAGCCAACCTCCAGCCCAAGCATTACCAACCTGAGTCCTTCCCCTGACTTCAGATGTCTGTAGGACTTGGTCCATCAGGCATTACCAACACAGGAAGGGCTCCAACTTGCCACTGAGAAATGAAAACTTAAAAAATCAACATCCATTCTACTCACAAAGTTCATAGGAATTTTCTTTCCCCTGCCTTATGTCTTCTTTTTGCTGCAAGCATTTTCATGAGAACAAGGACTGTCTGTGAGGAGTTCATCAAGCCTTATGGCTCATTGCCCACTTCCAATCACAGACCTCTGCCTCTGACTTCATTATCACTTCCATGACAATGCACTTCCTCTACAACATCTCTTTCCACAACAAAGACTGTTGCTTTATGGTCTTGGGTCCTGTTTTCAGGCATATGTGATTTTATAGCCTCTTCCCCCATATGTGACCGTGGGGAAGAGGCTACCAGAAAAGAAGCAGTATATGCAGAATTGTTTACAACCTGAACTGATTTCACAGCTGCTGAGGAGCCAGCAGCACTGTCATTTTGGTAGGTCTTGTTTCTGGGTGTAAGACAACTAGTTAAATTTAAATATTTCAGCTGTAAGTGAACAATACATTCACTCTCAAAAACTGGAAATGTCTTGATCTACTAGAAGAAATGGAGGATCTACTAGATCATACAACCTATTTTTTGTCCCAGCAGGATGGCTTTAATTCCATTTGATTTTAAAATCTAAAAATTCTAATGACATATGCTGCTAAAAGGTGATTACATGTGGAAAAAGATCAGAGCGATATACAAAATATATCCCACCTTAGTCTGGTGCCATTTTAATTACCTAGATCACTAAAAACATCTGCAAATGGGCTTCCTCATGGCTTGACTTTTCACTACCAAATTCAGCTTGTCTGAAATTTGGAACAAGACAGGGAGACCTCTTCTGAAAGAATGATGTATTGCAAACAAACATATCACAACTTTCTTCTCGACATCTTCCTCTTTTCTCTCTTTTGATTCTAGTACACTCTTTAGTTAACATGCCCATTTTCTTATTGTCACTGATTTCATCTCAGCCACCAGTAATGAGTTGGGAAGAATATGTTCAGGGTCTCATAAATACAGAAGAAGCACAGAGTTTCTGCATCTTTGGGAAATCAACAAGGGTTTGGACCTTGACCAAGAGCTTTTACCATAAGTTAATTTAGTGTTCAAACAGCAGATGGAAGTGTTCTCAGAGGAACTGTGCTTCCCTGCTCTGCCGCCTTCTGTAGGATGGCCCAATACAATAGTTAGTCTAATCCAAGACAAAGAATTAACTTTTGCCCATCATAAAGATTCCCATTGATTTCAGCAGACATGAAATCAGATCCATATATATTTTCACAGTGCTTTACAATCATCTGAAAGTTTATCTTATTTTTTGTTTTGGTCTCTTAATGAAGCAAGAATGAAAGAATACAGACAAGGCAGAGACAGCGGATGCAAACAAAACTATTGTGACAAGCAATAGACACTGAATAAAACCAAATACTTACATGCAAACCTCATTTCCCTAAAATGAGCAGCCCTTCTGCATCTTACAGAGCTTCATCTGTTTTTTTATTAGAACTGGGTGCATTACACACTAACAGTAAAAATGGCTGGCTCTGTGAGCAAGCACATCTGTAAATCTAGCTCCCTTGAGAGATCTATAAAGACATACTTTTGGTAAATAAGACATCACAGTAGAATTAAGTGAGTTGTCTTCATACTGGTACTCAAACAGCTCATGTACCCTAACCTAACTTTAATAATAGCTTCATTGTTATCACAGCCTTACTCATCAGAAAGCTTTCTGTGTAGTGCAAGGCTAATTTAGCAAGCCTTGTAAACCAGTGGCACGCACTGAGCTTGGTGCTGGTGCTGTCTTCCACAGGCTCAAACTCCAGCTTCTCAGTGACTTCAGGAGGCCCAGGCTAGGAAGCAGCACCATTTATATCAAGCTTTGTGTTTTTAATGATGATTCAAGCTCAGAGATTTCATTAGCATTTCTCAGGACCTAACTGTTCAAAACAGCAGAGAGCAGGTTTCACTAGAGGTAAGTTTGCTATGAGAGGCCATGTAACCAATTGTTCTCCCTTCTTGGTCCTCCCATCTTTCCTTCAGGATTTCCATGGCTGCATCACACCCCCACGGCCTCTACCCTCCACTAGGGAAAGAAAATTCAGAAACAATTCAGATTTGCTCAATTCCCTCATCACATCAGGACAGCAGATCAGAGCATATTTGGGAATAATTTCTTGTGGAAGAACCAGGAAATCTCTGAGAAATGGTTCTCCACACAGAGGTCCTCCAGACTAAGTTCCCGTGGGTCTGCCACTATTTCTCGCTCATGCCTGCAGACACTGCAGGGCAGGTACATCCAATAAGTGCCTCAGCTCTGCCTGGCTGCTGCATGAATCACAGCAGCAGCAGGTATGCTTTAACAGGAGCAGCGGGGTGGCTTAAATCTAGGACTTACGAGATCAATTCTCAAAGCTGGGGCTTTTTAGCCAGCAGAATACCTGGCACGGCCAGAAGAATTGCCATCTGCAGGAGCAAGAGGTGGCTGCAATTATTTTATTAGCCAGTGCGAGGAAACTATAAATAGCTGAGGTTCCCCTAGTGCAGCCCGAAAATAAAGGAAGATACAGATTTACTCTCAGACGTTGGCTACTCTTTTAAGAGCAGTGATGAGCCATTAAAGGATGAGTCTGCTTACAGTCACTCCAGTGTTTTATTCTAGTGTCTGTTAATTTTTAATGTAACCAGCTATGACAGTAGTAGTCATGGTCAATGTTTTTTTATATTGAGCCAGTGACTCCCTGGCTATAATTTGGGAAGGCCTGTGCTGTAACTGTGCCTGTGCTGCACCATGTAGTGACCATGTCTTCTACAGCAGGGAGAAAACTGCTCACCAGCATGGCAAAGGCCATTTCTCTGCAAAGAGCCTAGTCTTTTCATGTTGATGCGGGAGGCTTCCTGGAGGAGCCAAACGCATGAATCAGAGCAGCAGAGAGCAGTGTGAACCAAGCATCCATTTCTAGCAGAAGGAAGATACTGGAAAGAAAAGCAAAGTGAGGACTGGAAGAAGGGAGCTGAGCTCCCAAGGCACCACTTGTCTTCAGGCAACATCGAAGGCCCCATCCAGGGAGGAAAACCCCTCTTCAGATGTGTTCTGCCTATCCCAAGAGCTTCACCTGCTCAGAAACCTGAGCTGGGACCCAGCATCTGAACCTCCCCAGCTCTCCCCAAGGAAGCCAGCTCACTGTCTCTGGGGCCGGCAACATAGTACTTAGCACAGCTAAGGCTCTTCAGCTCTGACTCAGAGGAAAGAAAACAACCCACAGAGTTTAGTAAGTCTCAGAACAAAATAACATATTTTATCTCCAAGAATCTCCATCCACCCTCAATCTATTTATCACTCAGAGACACGACTTACAAGACCGTCCCCTATTCACCTCTGTCTGATTTCTTCTTGGAATCTGATCGTGCCAGATGGCATATTGCTAACAACTGCTCTACTTGTCTTGGCAACAGAGACAAATCTATTTATTTATTTCTGAAAAAGACAAGCTGAACCAGAGGTGAGAGCAAAAAAGTAGGCAAATGTGGTCAAGCCTTCTAACTGCAAAAAACAAGGTGTCATTTGTTGCAGAAGTGGTTTTGCTACTGGCACTGTTTGTACCAGTGAAATTCTGAAAGGAAAAAATGTGGTGTAGGGTCTGGTCCTCTGGCAGGAAAACCTCTGGGGATTTCCTTGGGCGAAGAAAAAGAGACCTTTGCAGCCATGCTTTAGGTGCCAGCCCTGCTCCTGCAGAGGTGGCTGTGGGGTCTCACTCAGCACTGGCACACGCGGCTTTGAGTGCCTGGCCATCCCCACCGGGATGGGCACCTGGCATGCTTCCATGTGGAGCAAGCCTGGCGCTTGGAGCCAGCACAAAGGAGCTTCCCAGGAAAGAAGATGGAGGGAGGACATCTCTTCAGTATTTTTTCCTAGGGAAATTCAGATGAATGTCAAGCTACTGTGTCCCTTGCTCTCTTCCAGCCTCCTCGTGCATTCAGGAGCTGTGTCTTGTGCCCCAAAAGCTACGCCAGTGCACGCAGCAGCCACATCTGCGCTCACACAGAAGTAGGGGCACCACCACCACCGTTCTCTGGACCACGGTCCCTGCCAAGGAGGTGTCAGGAAGATTCACATTTTAAAACTACTCTTTTTCCCTCTGGAAACACTGAGAGATCTCTATATTTAAACTGCTTTTTCTGGAGTCGTTTCAAAGTCAGGGGACTTTTGCGCATCCTGAAGAAAGGCAGCTGTTTCTGTCAAAGTTCATTGGCAAATTAATGCTCCAGCCAAACCAAAAGCTTTATACAAAACTAACACCAATGCAGGGTAAGAACACCCTGCAGAGACCAAGTCCTCGTTATTTTTGTGCCAAGAGCACCACCTGGTGGGCTTCACCTAAGCATTGTCTTCTTCAGAAACGACAATAAAATTAAAATACTTCAAGAAAAAAGAGAAGTTTGGGGCTGTGAGAAGAAATTTATGGATAAGCATGGTAAAACCACCACGTATTTGTTGGATGAAACCCAGCCAGCAAACAAGCAATGACTAAAGCCCATATTACAAACTGCTATTTGGTATCCTCGTGAGGAGAGTGAGGGGTCCCACTGCAGTTTGTGTTGTGGCTGAATAAATGCAGAGAGCAACACGGCAGAAGAGGCTGCGAGAGAGCAAGCCCCCCTTCCCACTAGCAACAAACATCCTGTCTCCTCTTTTGGCCAACTTGCCTCCAAAGAGAGCACCCTCTACTCAAAAGAGCACCCCAAGGTGTTGCCGGGCATTTCACTCTGCTCCACAGGCAGCCAAGGAAGGTGCTGGGGATCCCTGAGCAGCAACAAGCACCCACACATGCTCATCAGCTGGGGTTTTGCACTCATCAGCTTCCCTTGGGCACGTTAAACAGAGAAGACCGCAGTGGGGTTTCTGTGTATATTCTCAAGCTGCCCGAAGCAGGAATATATTAAATAATTTGATCCCAGCAAGGGAGACAGCCTTGTGGGAAATAACTTATACAAGAGTTACTGACTGTTAATAGAAATCTTCAGGAAGAAAAAGAAAATGCACACTTCTATTAAGATCAAAAAAAAGAGTGTGTCCATCTAACAAATAATTCTCACGAGCTATGCCAGGAGACCCATGTGCAAAGCATGAGAAAGCTCCTATGTTTCTTTAGTGGACTGCTCTGCAGTGTTTTTATGAGAGCTGAATTGAACTGAGGGGGAATTGAAACCAGCACAAGAAACCCTGTCCTCTGACTGCCATGGGAGAACATATCAAGCAGGCAAGTGAATCCATCGGTTACCTGAAGTAACAATAAATAAAAAGACCTCCCAACAATACAAGCACTAAGGAGGAAAAGCTCAGGCAGAGCTAATTTGGGCATGAGCAGCCTGCCCCAAGAGCCCCACAGGCTCAGAAGAGCTCATGCCACCTGGCCACACTGTGCAAGCCAACACATGCCGGTCACCTTTACTTCGTCATTCTGCTCTCACCAGTCAGGAAAAACTACTGGCTTCTGCAGGACTTCACCTCTCTTTTTCTCCTCTTTCATTTCTCTTTCCTTTGCTGTCCTTTTCATTTTCCTTTTCTTCATGAATTTATTGCCAGTGGTTTGTATTGGCTGTAGACATACCAGCTGGCAAGTCACGCAGTCCTAGGTGTGACAATTACTACCCGTGTGATGAACACATCTATCATGTACTTGTGATGCTTTTCTTTTGGATGTCACTTCACCTAAACACAGCCACATCACAAGGTTTTTTTTTTTGTTGTTGTTGTTTTTTTTTTTGTCTAAAATATTGAAAATGCTTTAGTAAAACCAGAATTACCTAAAAGGCTCTTAACTTCAAGAGACACTTCAAGACACTGCAGAACTGTAAGCCTATATCATTTTAGTTAATGGAAAAACCCTCGAGTGTTTTGTATTGCGAGCAGTGCAGTTTCTGGGACAAGTCAGTATCACTGGAAAAAATGAGGTAAGGACAAACTCATAAAATCATTAAAGTCACCATTCTAAACGTGTGTGTGCATGCACATGTGTTTACAAAAAAAAGTAATGTCAAGCTTTAATTTCCTAAAATTACAAGAGCCCAATTTTATAGAGAGCAACTAAAAAGATAAGCATATACTTACTTGATACTTAAACATTACCTGAGCATATGTTTTTCCCAGGTTTTAGTAGCCATTTGATCAACACCATCCTCTTAGAAATATTATCAGATTACAGAAAAAAATAAGCAAGAACCCCAAATTATCTGTCTCTTGCTTAAAGCTCTTTGGAAATTTATTAAAATGTTTTTGTTTTAGAATGCCATTCATCTGATCACAAGAAATGGTGATCACTAAAGCAATATTTGCTTTTAATATACAGTAACATCATTGGATTTTTCATTGACATAAATGTTCTTGATGTTACAGTATTTAAAGCAACATTTTCAACAGGTTAATACAGTTTTCCAAGATATAGCCTTTCTTAAATGTACTTTTTCATATTGTCATTTTTCCAGTCTGAAATGCATTTGGTGCTGTAACACTTGTCAACTTGAATCTGCAGCCACATCTATTTTTTAAAGTCAAATTTGCAGGTTCTAGCAAAGGATGCAGAGAAAAAAAAATATTTTCTCTGTAACAACTTCAAAAATATTACTTGCTGCTCACTTTCACTGTGAATTTCCACAAGGACTGCTTTCAGTAGTTAAATTTTGAAGAAAAATATTGAATTTTTTTAGTTTCTAAGCTGCTATTTACGCCCTACCTGCACATCCCCTAGCACAACAGAGTCCAGCCTGGAGGATCTCTGGATGCCCCACAACAGGTATTTTAAATAGTAATGACAGTAACATCTTTGTAGACCTCCTTTTCCTTAAAGCTGATAGTACCTATCTAAGTAAAGTACTTAAAGATCTTCACATAGAGTGCCACTAAATCCTAATTCTCAAAAGCATTTCTCCCACAGAGATGTCCCAAGCTATAAGGGTTCACATCTGCTCGCAGCGCTGCAGCCATGCAGAAAGGGATTGGTCCGGTGCAAAGAGGGGCAAGACTCAACCTGGATGGCGCTGGTAGCACACACACAGTTGTGAGCCAAGGCATGAAGTCAGGTTAGAGAAAACATACGCTTAAGCATAGATACCAATCCTGCTGAAGCCTTGACCAGCTCAAGCTGTTAACACCTGAGAGAATGACCACAAACCCACAGGGGAACAGGACTGGCAATGTCAAAAATTTTACCCACCTCCCAGCTATTTTCTATCTCAAAGCACGAGCCAGCACTGTCACCTTTCCTGAAGGGTGACTGCTGAGGGAGCAACCTTCAGGTGTATAAAGGCTGCTGCAAAAGAGAAAGGGAATGATCCATTCTCCAAACCTGTTCTAGATTGGAGCAGAAGAAATGGGCTAATATTCTGACAAGAGAGACTCACTTTAGAAATTCGGAAACACTTTCTGGCAGTAAGACCACCAAAGTACTACTGAAAATTGCCCAAGAAGCTTATGGAATCTTTTTCTTGAAGCTTTTAAAGAACAGGCTAGATAGTGTCTGTCAGGACTGCCACAGATATCTTACCTTGAGTCAACATGATGGAGTAGTGACCTCCTGAAATGCCTTCTTGTTCCCTGGAGAATCAGAATAAATAGGGCATGTCCAGAAGAAGTTGGGGCAGATAAGCAAGTTCTTGGGTACTCCGATAAGCCTGGGGTTTCCCTTGGCAACACTTGTAAGGTCAGGTCTCCATTTGTGACTTTCTCACCTTCCTCCATACCCCTGTGGTAGACAGCCTGGGTCTGTGGCACATGGGATCACAGAGCTGCATTGTGTGAGAAATCAAACAGCCCAGGCTGTGGGACCTGCAAAGGAGGGAGCCAAGTATGTGCATCTTGCACTCAGTGCACAAAGTCTCATGGATGTGTTAAGCGAAGAAGTCCCCTGAACCAAGTTCACCACAGTATCTGAGCTGGCTAGGAAGGGTGAATAGTAATTTTATCCATTCCTTATTTCTTTGTATACATAATGCTTAGACCACGCATTCATATATTTAACTGGTCATAACTAAAAATTGCAGCTTGTCATTCAGTCTCCAGTTAACATCTGTGTTGTCCTTAAACCCATGTCTCCCAGCCAGAGCATGCTTTATCTTTTGAGTATCATCTACTGGCACATTAAATATTAACTACCATTCAACACTATAATAAAAAACACTTATGCTGGTGCATGTCAGCCTCCAGCAACTTATATGATGGCCTCCTGCAAGATGTAAAAGGGAGCTGTCATTCTCTAGCAAAATAAAAGCCCAGATGAGAAAGTCCAAATCTTTGCTTATGCAGAGAGGAGCCTCCCTCAATCACTCGTTGCTCTCCCTCCTCTCCCTGTTTCCTCACAGCCTATGGAAATGAAGGAAATTCCACAAACAAGCAGAAGTTCAGTGAGGACTGCTGAACTAGTACACACCATCTTGTGGCAATAATTGTGTCATGGAGGCCTATGAATGTCAGTTCACCTAGGCAGAGGAATGGCTCAGACATCTCTGCGCCAAAGCTGCTAAAGACCCAACTCCATAAACGGTTCTTGTGCTGAGCCACACTAACTTGAGAAACTTTCAGTCCTCACTACTATGAGTGATTTTCTCTTTGCATTTTTCCTGTTCAAACAGACCCAGTTTAAAAGATTTGTTTCTTAACTCCATGTTACTTCAAGCTTCTTTAAAGATACTTTGTAGCAATGACACCATAGCTCCTGTCTCCAGGCTGCTTTTAAAAACAATACGAACAGCAGCCCTTACCTTTCCCTGTCGGAGGATTTCATTTTGCGCTCCTCTTTTCCCAATGCACGATTCCCCTCTCCAACGTAACCTTTCTTTAAATTGAACTTACTTGGGGGAATCTACCCAATTAGACATTTAAGTCAATTAGACTGATTGACAGCAGGATTATATCTAGCATATTCTTAATTATGAATGCAAACACTCAGCTGGAATAAATACCTGCCACATAAGGGTTTGGTGAGGATTAATTAGCTAATGTTTGTGAAGAGCTTTGACCATATGAAGTGCAATACAAGCACTATCACTACTGTTCTTAGTAACATATGCTTCAAAGCCGGATACAGTAAAGACAAGGCAGGAGAATTTCCACGACAAAGTCACACTGTACCCAGGACCACTTGGGGCCACAGGAGAGAAAGGACAGACTGTTGTCAGGCAGGGTTTTGCTCTAACAAAAGCAGTCATGAAGCCTCTCCTGACCCTCTGTGGAATGGCAAGAGCACCTTGACCTCTAGACCTCTGCACCAGCCCTTTTCCCCACGCTCAAGCCAGCACAGAATCGGCTCAGTCGATGAGGTGTGCGTCCGTCCCGGCTTCCAGCGTTAGAGGAGGAGGAACACCACAAGACCTCCTTGCCACGCTCCATGGAGGAACCCTGGCTGCCTCTCATCTAGCAGCTCCCAGTGCCAGACACCTGGGTGTCAGCTCACAGAGAGGCCGCTCCCCTGTATCTGGTTCTTGGGGTTACAGGACACAGAGCTGCGCGTACTGCCAACACTTGAGATACCGTAGAGGAGAGAAAGATGAACCAACTCCCACACGGGTGAGACTGCAAGGGTTTGAACCCTGGATCCCAGCTGGCCCACACTGTGTGCTCCAGCAGGTAGGCCTCGAGCCAGGACTCAGAGAAAGCTAGGTTTGCGCCCTGTCTCAGTGCACCTCAAGGTCACTCTCTACGCCTGTCTAGTCTCCTTCTGATTTCTGACTATAGAGGGTCCAGAGATGTTCATGTTTTTGTGCCTTCCGCTACTAGCATGCGTTCATGACTGACCGCTGGCCCCTCGCAGAGAACACAGTCCTCTCATGGACAGAAGCTGTCCTCCTGCCTGGACTGGCAGGTATCCAAGGCAGGCATTCTGGTTGCGGTGCTTTTATAGAAGGTCTATTGCAAAGCCATTTTCAGAAGCATGAAGGCACTAGTGCCTAATTAATAAATAGGAGGTAAACTTCACTAAGCCCCCTGAGAATCCCCAGAAGTATTACTGTCATTATTACCAGTTAACACAGATGTAGCAAAGCTACATGTTAACAGAAAAAAATTCACACACCTCAGCAATGCAAAGGATCTCTTGCCAGACACACAAGCATGTATAAAATATGCAAAGTCAACTGTAAAATTGTATGTATGTGGATACATGGGGATAAACGTAAAACCAGTTTTGCAAGTTGTTCCTCACCAAGAAAAGAAAACACCATTAAAATTCTTCAGGCCATATCTGAAAATCAGTAACATTACAGAGTATAATACTAACATACCAATGAAAATAAAGAATGCATTTTTCAGTGCATATGAAAATGTTCTATTCAGATGTGCAAGCCGGTATGTATATATGAATTGAAAAGCTTCTAGTCTGGGACTCACAAAATTAGTTTGAACTGGCAAATGTGTTTGTGTGTGTATTTCCCTGGAAATCTAAACCATTGCACCCTACAAATAAGGCAGCTTCCACTTAAGAAGGCTTCCACTTAAAAACACAGATGTCCTATCCTTACCATTCCTCTACCAGTCAATCTGATATTGAAAACAATTGAAATCTAGGTTCCTGATGACTTACCTTGCTGGAATGAAGCTGCTGAATTCTTCGTCTATTGTCTTCCCAGAATCTCCCATATCCAGTCCAAGAGTTCATCCAAAGTATTCTTCTGGTAAGGGCTGACTAGTTGTTGGTACAAATTATACCATCACCAATTCATTAAAACAACAATCTAATGATACTATTTTTAATAACACTTTTAAAATAATGTACTTTTTAATGCTACATGGAAAAGTAGTAACACGGACAGACAGCATTACCCCAGAAGCACCTCCAAGAACTAACACTACAGAACAGCCATCACAAAACAAAGCATTCGTGTCATTGACACACACATGCTGGAAAAGCCACAGAGGACTGTCTCTCACCCAATCAAGCAACAGTATGTGAAACTAATGGGCAAAATTCTCCATTTGTGTCAACCAGCTCAAACTCATGGAAAAGTCCCCAGAAACACCAACAGATATTTTAATTTTAAAATATACATTTTAGAAAATGTTTGAGAGGGACTCTTTGGTGATGACAAGCACATAGGAGCCAGGCTTAATGCCATATAGATCTCTGCTTCTGTTTTCCTTTAAAATTGGATTAACAACTAGCAAAAAATAAAGTATTTAAGTGAAGGGTGGGATTTTCAAAACTGTCTGGTGAATTCAGAAGCCTAAATATTATTTCACAGAAAGTGACTGCCTAAACCCCTTTGTTGATGGCTTTTAAGACCCCACCCTCAAAGCTCAAAGCAAGTAAAATCACCATTAAAGAAATATGGAATCATCTTCAGTGACCACCATGTTTAGTGGTCTGTTTTGATAGTTAGAAATCTGATTAATTTTCCTGACCATTAAGGGTTTTATCCGTGTGTCTTTGTTCAAGTTTTCCTTGTATTTCCTATATCCCTTCTCCAGGGAGGAGAACTACACAGATTTTTGGAATACTCTCATTTTACAGCCTTCCCAGTCATTTGCCATTAATTTATGTGGGGCTTTATCTGCAACGAAGGATTTATTATTCCTACATTCTAGCACCCAGCTCTGACTGCTAGTCCCTTGCACATTAAATGTGCGAGTTATGAAAGCATTTAAAAATAAATTTCCATAACATCTTTCATGGCTGACTAATTGCTCAGAGTTATTTACACAGTGGAACAGTTTCAGTTTTACTTCTTTTAAGGGATTCTTTTCCTGTCCTGTTGTTAGGGAATTATCCAGGTGGGAGAATATTCTCGGTTGCTATACTACCTGCTTTGAATCAATTATCCCCAGACACACAGAAATAACTGGAGAACAATCACAGCAATGTTACACATCAACAAAGGAAAAAAAAAGGCATTCTTTATTTCTCTCATTAAAGCTTTGCTAAACTTGTCTACAGCATTGATTTACTTCAAGAAAATAAAATATTTTGGAAAAAGTTTTTCTTTAGCTTTTACTCTTCTTGCTTTTTCCACTTCTTTTCTTTTACATTCTTCTTGTCTTCTGGTGAAGGGCTACTTTTACATGGTCTCTCTCTTCTTTTGTTTAAAGTACAAATAGTGCCTCCATCAGGACATGTGCTGGCCTTTATCTCAACAGCCTACATACTTGCACTTTTAATCATATAATTTTACACTTCCCTTTGAAATACTGGTCAATAACACATCTTTCACACATGAGTCATATGAACATTATTTTTGCAAGCATGTTTTTCCAGCAAAGCTGAAATGAATAAAATATATCTGACCTGTTCAGTTCCAACTTTTCATGGGGCCCAGAGAAGTCTTCCTCTGAGCTGGGAAAATAATAAGTTTACATGTTGACACATTTCATTTTCATTAAAACTGTCAACATTGCGAGCTATGCAACTGCAAATGCTTAGGACCACAAAATTGCACACTTTTTTTTTTTTTTTTTTTTTTTTGAAAAGCCAGCAATCAGGCTTGCTTGACAACTTATCATAGTGGTTAATGATCATACACTTGCCATTTTCTAGAAAAATTGTCTTCATCACTGAAATCCTTGACATCAAACATTATCTAAAATGTTGTATGCTGAAATTCTTTATGAAAAATGGCTTCTCACAATACAATGACAGTCACTGAAATCTAGAAAGCATTACCAACTAACACAGCAATAATGATGCAGGAGTAAGTTTTTCTTTATGATGCGTCACATTCTTCCTATCATTAGGAGTATCCTACACCCCTTATTCAATACAGCAATCTTAAACACTTTCAGAAGTTGAATGCCGCAGATCCTAAATCCTCATCTCTAGCAATATATTGCATGTCTATGCATTTTCATGAGGCAAATATTCTTATCACTTGAATTGCTGAAATACTTACTGCAGGAATAACTTTGAATTTTTCTACATTTCTAGACAGTCTCAGCTCTTCATTTCATAGCTTCTGAATTCAGAAAACAAAATATATTTCCAGTGGCTGTTTAGGATTATTAGCTTTACTTTTTCTGTTTTTCTAATTGCTACATTATCAAAATGGCTCTAATTTCAAAAGACCGAATTCTACAGGAATACAAAAATCTCTGTTTATAATGCAAGGTGACAGACTGAATCAACAGACTGGATGATACAAGGGGTCATGTCTTCCTTTCCTAACAAATAGCATGTAGCAGTGACAATTTTAATGGCCCGTTTCAAAAAAACATTGCTGGACTGACTTCAACTACTAGTGACACAGGAAACAGCTGAATTCTACCCCTAACAACAAAGCATTATATCAGTTTTAATTAGCTCCCTACACACATCAGTAAAATGCAGTGAAATAAATCTGAGTGATTATCATAAAGGTCAGTCATTCCTGACAGAGAGTCTACAGTTATTCTAATAGTGAGTAGCCTGTGGTGTCTTAAGTACCAGTATGTAATCAATGAAAGCATGTACTGATTCTTACTGGAAGCCACTTTGGCACGCATGCTCACACCTAGAGAGACAATAGCTTCTTCTAAAACACCATCAATTTGTTAGATGTGTTTTTATTTAGAGTACTGCATGCCTGCAGGAAAATAACTTTAATATTAGAACTGAAATATACTAAGAAGCTGTGTTAGCTGTGAATTTCAACTATAATGCCTGTTTCCACAAAACAAATCTATTTTTAAATAAATAAACTAGAATTTTACAAAATAAGAATTAATGACAGGAAATTTCATTTCTGTATGCATTAAGCTTTAATGGAACTAGCTCTGCTAGTCATAATTGTTCTAAGGAAAAATCATGTTGTAGTGGACACGATTAATGCAAGGCAGGGACAAAAATGGCATTGGTATGAATTTCAGCTCCCATTTTGCCAAGACTTGTGTTGATTTTAACAGGCTTCTGTACAGCAAAGTCAAGCATATCTGCAAGTGCTCACAGGACTGTAACATTAGAACGAGTCTTTCGAAGTGTAAATGAAGGCACACACAATAATGAAATTGTTAGCCTTTTCAAACCAGCATTTCCAAATAGCTAAATTAAGTGAAACAAACTGAAGATACCTGGCCAAGTAATTACTTGAATATTACTTCCAATAAATTGGAAAATACAACATACTCTATATAGTTTTCCTTTACTAGGAAAAAAAATTCACTTTCCTACTGAAGTCTATAACCTACTGTAATTTAGAAAATGCCACTGTTTCACCAGAGTTGTAAATAAACCATATTGCAGAACCAACAGTGTCAATATACACTGTCAGCCCAGTTAAAAGGCCCATATTCCTTCCAGGAGCAAGCATGCCAACCATAAAGAATTGTACTGGTGGACTCACAGAGGACAGAATGCATTCCCAGAAAAATAACAGAAAAGCATTTTCCATACAATTCCTTAAATTGAAAGAAATCTAGGATAGAGAGGAAATGAGAGAAGGAAGACTTCAGACTAACAGGTACTTATTTTCCTTTGGGAAGATCAGTTTGTAAACACAACAAACTTGCCATGTTCCCAGCAGACTGAATACAGCCCCAAAAAAGCAAGCAGGTAACTCCAGAAATTTCACTTTCACAGTAGGACCATAACTCAAAAGACCCAAGCTCAGAAAGTAACATTCCGTTGTCCCTTTTTTACCCTACTGCCAAAGACTGCAATACTAGAGATTGGGGAGAAGTACATATTAATGCCAATTAGAACAGCATCCTGAGATGTTGGATTTAAAGATTTCTGAGTTCAGTTGTTCCACAGAGTGGCTAACTAATCTTAGATGAAGAAGTGGGGTCCCTTCAATATGAAAAGCTAGAGTGTCTAGGTCTCTGAGGAACTAGACGAGTCTCTGGTTTATTGCCAAGTTTCAATCACAAGTCATTTGGGCACAGATTTTTAAGTATTAGTTGACTAATCATACAGGCAGGGACCAAATTCCCATTGTTAATTTTACAGCAGTTAAGCACTAGGCAGTATGAAATGCTAATATCCTCTGCACATTTTCAGATAACTAAATATTTTTTAAAATCCAGCTTATTTCCTGCAGAGGCCAATTCCCTATTTCTAATACTTTTGTAACAGCCAGTGTGCCCTCAAGAAAAATTAATTAACATCTGGAAATTTCACTGTCTTCCAGTAATGGAAGCTATCTGAGGGTAGAAGACATAAGGCAGATGATAGGTAATAGAAAATAGGTGGGAGAGGTCCAGGATCAAGGAAATGTAATGACATATGTGAAGGTGAAAAAGGAAGTTGACCTTGGTGGACACAGAACACTACATCTGGAGAGCACTTTATCTTCAAACAGTGGGAATTATGCCACTGGAGAGAGTTACCACTTAGTTTGTCAGTGAAGGGCACAGTCAGGACAAGTTTAAGACACACAAAGCTAGTAACTGGTTTTCAAAGAGGTTAGCAGAGCTCCCTAGGACTCTCTGCATAATCTTTGGGAGTAGCAGACCCCTATATTGATTGCAGCTATCCTGCAGAGACCATTTTTGTGACCACTGTAGATGAAAGCCTTAACTGTATTTTTAACTGATGGCCCAGTACAAACAAAACAGGAATGTCTTGACTGCTGACTATCAGGCATATGTGTCACGAGGAAATGAAAAATGGATGATCCACTTCTAGACCTACACGCATGGATCTTGGTGCCTGCAAAGTCTGAGAAGTCTTAGGGCAAAAAAATGAGAGAATGTGTTTTAAAAGTGCAACCAATTGGTTTGGTATATACCATCATATACCATTGGAAGGTATATGATAGCACACACTACTGAGCTGATAGCCAATAGAATAATGCACGGTTTTACATGTGGGAACCAGATGTGTATCAGGAGAAGTGGAGTCCTCAGCCAGGGACTTCAGGTCCTTGAAAAGGTGAACTCTAGCATATATTATCTGACCATCAATACACAGTGCCTGGTTTGGTATATATGCCCTATTGCATTAAAAAACAAACTGAGTCTGTAGTTAAAGATGACTGAAATAGTCAGGGTCTCTGGTTTCCAGAGAGAGAAAAATTTTGGAATAGTCAATAGCTAATAGTAGGTAATGAAGTAAATCTGGAATAACTAAAACTTGGTCAGGGTCTCTGGTTGTGGGAGAGGAATCAAACAACACCTTTTATAGTAATGAGAGAATTCCTACTCAGCTGACTTGTGAAAACTTGCAGGAAAAATAGGTTCTTCCCTTCTGTTGCCTTAGATTTAGCAAACTCTTCAATTGGATCTTTTCTATTGAGCTCTGCAATAGGAAGTCCTACTTTGCACTTATTGTTTTTACTTTCTTTTTTGTGGTGTGTCCTTCCTTTCTTTTAATATCTAAAGAGCTAGAGACAGTATAACTAGTTCTAATTCCAATGAAGAATAAGGCTGTAGGAGAATCTAAATCACAAAGGTTTAAGAGAGGCAAGGAGGAGAAATTTTTCATCTTCCTAATGAATCAACAAGAACTTGTTCTCTGTGACACATAGATTTTCCCTGTCTTTGAGCTTTCCCAGCTTTGAGCTTCCTCAGATAAAGGAACTGATCTGCAAGTGCAAAAATAAGGGAAAGATGACTCCAAAGCCCAAAGAGACAGTGATCACTACAAGAATCTCAGGAAGGAAGAACAGCAATGCTCTCACCCGTAGATTCTGAATTTGGTTCATGTATTAGAACTGTGTGTCTTGTATATCTTAAAAATCAGGACTGAGTTTGAAGGTCTTGCAGTAGGAAGAGAAAAGCTTGAGAAGAGGCAGTAGTAGGTGAGGGGACATTGCAGATCTCTGAGATCAATAAGGGATTTTCACAGGTTCTTTGGCTGAGCCCTCTTAGATCTATTAGTTTTCAACATCAGCAAGCAATCCTTCAGGCCTGGAGCCTTGATGCTGAGCTCACCAAGGTCCTATGCATATGTGTCCATTGCTTCAAGCAACTAAAACCAGGCCGTTTGGGAATCCGGACTCAGTGCAGCACAGAAGCAGAGCAAGAACGCTGAAAGCTGTGGAAGAAAAGAAGGAATAGCTAAATAAGAGAGACGAAGGAGGAGGTAAAAGCACTGAGGAGAAGTACCTGGAAGCTTTCTGAGCCCCCAGCCTGAAGAAGGAAGGTCTAGTGCTGCATGTTCATCAGCAGCACCAACAGTCCTGTTCCTCAGCACTGCCTTGGCAGTGTCTGTACTCAGAGAAGCTGTATGGTGACAGCACACAGCACAGGCTGTCTGTAGTCACTCTGGGACCTAGAGAACTTGAGAGAAGAACAAGATTTTTGAAAAAATAATTATTTTTACATTTATTACAAGCAAATTCTCTATCTTCTGTACCATGAAAAAGACTGTAGGCAAGCTCTTGAAGGTGAGAAGGCAACCCTGAACCCAGAATCTCCAAACTGGAAAATTCATTCCTGATAAAGTATGGTTTTGTCACTTCAAACTTCATTCCTAAATTACTGTATTAAAAATTTTAAGAGAATTACAATAAATAATTTTGCAATTCAGAACCTATTTTTCCAGTTTCCTATCCAAGGTAGACTTAAATTAGGAGAGAAGTTATTAGTAATACACAACAGCCACATAATGCATTTAGAATATGAGGTTACCCATGACCTTAACTCAGGAAAGCACTTAAATCCATTCTTGTTTGCAGGAAAAGGAGAAGTTTTCCTGACCCAAGGCCTCTAAGCAGAGGTATGATATATCAAATAAATACTGCTTGGGCATACAGTAAAGATTTGACAGTTTGTTTTATAAATAGTTGGATTCCACAGCAAGTCTTAATCCAATATGTATTAAAAATCCATCAGTTAATTGAAAGTGCAATTCCCCATTTTGAGCTAAGTTGTCTCTACTTTGATGCATCATTCTTGCCGCAAAATAATCACAAATTGATATGGAAACATGATGGCAGTACTCACACTTTTTGGTAATTCAGAAAGGTTACACAATTTTACTATTCAGCAAAAATAATATTCTGGTTCATACAGTTACGAAAATGTACTTCTGATTCTGAAATGCTTCTGACCTCCCTATGAAATACATATGCAGAGCAGCAGCTCTGCAACTGTAAAATACCCTCATTCATTTCTATGAGCTATGAATTCAACAGTAATACTACTGATATTTTTAATGTTAATATTATTTGCTAACATATGAAACTCATGGACAAAGCATTGTAAAACAGACAACAAATCTGCTTTTTGGCTTTGATTAGTTAACCAAAAATTCAGAGATACAAAAGCTGTTCTAGGTCATGACCATTCTCAGGACTGGATTTTTCCCCAAAGATTTCTTTAAAACTCCATCCAATCCAATTACAAATAACATAAACAATGAAGTATCTGACACTTCCCCCAGGAGACCTTTCCATAGAATAACAAGAAGTTGTTTTTTCTGAGTTTAACTCTAATGTAGTTTCATCCCATTGCCCATTCTCACGTAAACAATGAGAAAAAGTTCCCAGGGGAGGCAACAGAAAAAGAGAAGTTGGTAAACTACACCAACAATGTGTATAAAAGCAATTCAGCTGCCAAGCGTGTTGATGGAAGGAGAAGCATAAAGGTAAGAGCAAACACGAGAAAGTCATAAAAGCAGCTTCCTAGTTTTCTCCTCTTCATCAGCATGGAAGAGTCACAGATGCATATGGATGGCTCCCAAGAAGAAACTAAGTATAAAAAAAAAGTGTGGATAATAATTCCATACATGTACCTTCATAAAAAGAAGCAAACTTCTCTTAGAAATTGCCTAGCTTTCTATTTTCCAGAGTAGGAAGGAAAGCACTTTGCAAGGTATTATTACAGTCCTGAAAATTTATCAGCCATGACATCTTTCCATCTCTTCTCATAGACACACAAAACTACCATACTACACAGAAACTACCATATTTTAACAGACACACAGTAGTCTATTGCTCTGTCTCTGAGACCATCTAATGAAAGATGCTGCCACAGGAGATAATAAAAAATACCTGATTTCATCTATAAGGATTTTTCTTCTCTCACAGCTTAATAAATAGCATCTTGCTTTTTACTTAACATATCCTACAGCTAAAGGATATATTTATTTACTGTTTTATTCCCTCACCTTCTCCATTGCTCATAAGAATTGGTGAAAAATAGTTTAGAGGATTAGTTCAGGATGTGTATGGAGACAACCATTTTGACAACACTATAAACAAAACTCCTAGAAGGTATTATAGAAAAAGAGATAGAGAAAGCACCTCACTGTCATCACTAATGTTGGCTATGGAAGCAAACATTTGCTACCTAAAATGATATATATTTTGTAATGTAAAAGCCCTAATCAGTATTTAACAAAAAATAAAGGATACCCTCCAGAAAATATCCATCCCCACTGATGTCAACAGCAAGACTCCCAATTAACATCAGAGGAAGGTAGATTAGAATTTGATTCCTGTCCTTCTCCAGAGTCTCAAAATCAAAAAAAGGCCTTGCAATGGCCAGCAATAACTGTATACTAAAGACCCAATCCATTTAGAAAAGAAAACAAAAGTCATTAATTAATCAAAAAAAAGATGACTAGATTATAGCTTGAAGAGATTTCAGGTGCCCCCATCTGCAGCTTCCTTGCGGCGCTGGGTCCGAAAATGACGCTCAATATTTTTTGTCACTTCCCTCTGCAAATTTCTGTTGTTAGTTTTTCCAGCTGTTCTGATCCAAGGATGCTGAAGTACTTGTCGTGCTGTGTAGCGCTTTTGGGGATCCACTATCAACAGCCTGGTTATGAGGTCTTTTGCTGCTATTATGAAAGACAGAAAAGGAGGGAGGAGAAAAGTGACATGATAATGCAGGCAGTTACACCTACACACAACATCCTTCTCATTTTTCCTATTAATTTTACCATAATGACTTCTGTGGCTACCCCAGGAGATATCCTAACAACTGGATTTAGAACTACAGGCAAGATATGTCAAATCTCCACCATGTCCTTTACTGATACATTTCTGCCATATAGAAAGAGTTATTAAAAAAAAAAAAAAAAAAAAGGAAGGGAATTTAATCTAGAAAGCATGCTGTAGGCATCAGGCTAGGTGCTCTCATTCACAGGATCTTTATCTGATCCCTCAAAGAGCGTAAAAGTTGTAGAACTCCAGTGAGAAAGAGGTTGGGGGCGGGGGGGGAGGGCGCTGTTTCAGTTTTGCAGGGAGAGAGGAGTTTTAGTGTTTTCAGTTTTGAAAAATGCATGAAGACACTATACTAGCCTGTGGGAAAAAAGAGATTACTAAGTGCAGACCCCATTGATTTCAATAGAAAAACCATACAGAGTTCTGTAGAGCAAGGAATCCTTTCTCAGATTATCAATCTAACATACGACTGTGGTGCCTTTTTCATGGAGGCAATTCATACAAGCAAGGTGAGGAAAATCCCTGCTCTTGCCTCAGAAAGGGAGTAATCAGCTAAACCAATCATACCCAATGTTCACATTCACAGACATCGATACTACCAGAGGACTAACTTCAGATTTGAAACAAATACAGATTCACGCAAAACAGACGTTGAAGACAACCCCAAAGATCACCAAGTTCTCTGTTCTGTCCAAAAGTGTAATTTATGTGTCCAAACCATTCTGGAGAAGTCTGTCACTTCTCAGATATGGTATAAACGATGACTCTTACCTGCAGAAATATTGTCCCAGTACGGTGAAAGGAACTCATAATGACCCAGCTGTATGATCTGAAACAGCTCTTCTTGATCACGTTCCTGACTGCGAAAAGGGGGAAAACCGCAGAGGAGAATGTAAAGGATCACACCGGCTGCCCACATATCAACTTCGAGCCCATAACCTTAGGGAAAAAAAGACAAACCACACACTATCTTTTACCAAAAGTCCTGTTTTAGACAGAAAAGTCACAAATGGTAGGAAACTTTTTTATTCCATTCTCCAAGAAGCACAGAAGGTTTGCTCAGTTTCTTGAAAAGATGAGGTCAGCCGAAGAATGAGTGGCTGGTACAGCATGTTTTCAAGCTGAGCTGTACTCTTTGTTAATAACTACAGCTCTCACAAAGTCCCTCTCTTTTTCAACACATTCTCTGTCTCACAAGGCCAGTGTCAATTGAAGCCTAATTGAAAAAATACAGCTTATATTTGTAAAATAGTCCTTCTCAGATTCCCTTCCAAAAAAGCACTATGAAAGTGCCAAGTTTCCATTGAAACTGAATATAACTGGAGATGCGCAACCCAGCTCCACAGAACAAGAAACAGACATAGCTTTGTTTGAGTCATCAACAGAACTGATTCTTTTTCAGGTCTGAATCTTCTTGGATATGAAATCTCCAAACCTTCCTCTGATTTGAACTTCACCTGGGGTTCTTACACAAGTATGGCATACATTTTCACAATCTTTTTGCATCATTATGGGCCTTGGATAGTTGTTTGGATTGCAAACATGAAATGGGGGTGACTATCCTCAGGTTGTAAGATGAACTCTTGCTCACTTACCCCATTTCAGCAATTATCATCTATGGTACTTCATGTCTTGCCTACTTGAAAAATACCACATTTACATTACCATAGATTTTAAAACTGCAGATACAACTGGTGTCATGCTTATGTTTTTCAAAAGCTAAAAGGTTTTCTTTCCTTTCACAGACTATACTGCTAGCCAATCTCCTACCCTATAAAGACATATTGATAGGTTGAAGCATTCTGGAATATTTCCATGATTAGGAAGTTCAGTTTACTAAAAATTATAAATATATACACTCACCCTTCTCAGCAAGTATTTCAGGGGCAACATATGTTGGTGTCCCACACACAGTAAATATGGGTTTTGTAACCTGCTTTGCAAGGCCAAAATCTGCTAGTTTCAGCGTAGTAGATTTATCTGCATTATGCTGAACCTATACACAACAAAAAATGTATATATTTATTCCAGATTCATTTGAAGACAGCAAAATATAAAGGAAGCAGTTCATAATAAGCAGGAAGAAGTAAGTCCTGATAGTATAGTATAGTCCTGATGCTTTCAAGTAAATCAAAATGAAATGGAAATGACATTTTGATAAATAGTATTTAGAAAGTTATTTGCACGTACTAAGTTGTATATATTTAAGAGGAGAAGCAATAATGGAAAAGGAAACTTTGTTCTAAAAACTCTGGCACATTCTAACTTCCAAGAAGTTAAAAGCTAAGAGGATGAAAAGTAAAGGAGAGTGAACTCAATGTTAATTTTCTTCCCTTGTGAAAACAAGTTCTTCTTTCCCTTTGGAAAGAAGAAAGCTGTGAGCTTCTTTATGCTGAAATGTGATATTCCCAGGTAAGTTATTGACTTCACAATGTCACCCAAAAAGCATACCTCCCTCACAAAGGTCTAATAAAAAACCAAACAACTCTTCATTTATTTGCAAATTACTCTGCTACTCTACCTGTTGCCCTGAAAACAAGTATGAGTCACAGTCATCACATATTAAGAGTTGGAGAAATAGATCCAAGTGGAATATCCTCCTAAATGTGTCTCTCTTGCAGTTCCCATCTCCAACATCCACCTGGAAAGTAGTCAAAACACTTCTTCCCATTCTAATTTTGTTTGTCTTTAATCTGTACTGTGGCTAAAGAAGCATTATTTTAAGAAACAAAATATTCAAAGGTCAAGGCATGAACAAGACAGCAAAGTAATAAAACACATCAATATTCTTAATACTGGTGACTGATATTCCAACATTCTTTAAGAAGTAAAAAAGTGTCATGTTGCTTTAAATGAGAAATTGTCCATCTCTAACTATGGGGAAAAGACCTGCAGTGAACACGTCTACAAGAAACCCAAGGAAATCCGGACTCACAGGTTTTGAAGGGACAAGCTGGAGTACGATATGGCAGACATACACCATGCTTTAACACCTCACACTTTGCCATCAGACAGTGCTTGAGACGGCCAAAAATGCAAGATAGTCTCTGTTATAAGACAGCTAAGGGCACAGATGGGACAAAATGTGCTCTCCTACACTACAGCCAAATAATCCCCACTCGTCTTCTTTATAGCAATTATAAACACTCTTCCAGTTTCCATCCAACAAAAAGTTCTGGAGTTTTGCTGTTTTCCTAAGAAAATATAGTTTTCAGTGTGAAATTGAAAATAAAGTTTACTACAGGCAGGCAGTCAAAACTTTTGCTGGAAAAAGGTAAAATGTAGTAACCACCTTTTTATTTTTTAAAAGCAGACAATTTCATGATGTTTTGTCATGATGTGCTGTGAACACATCAGCTGAGAAAAATGAAAAATAAGTTATATAAAGGTAACAGTTACTTCCAAGAGAAGCATCTATACACAAAATTTAGATTTGAAGCACATGGGTAATAGTGGTAGCATGCTAAAAAAGTTACAGTGGAAAATTTAAATTTTATATATTCTATGAATATTCAAGTATGAAGATATTTTATATTACACATATAAAGCTTTTAAAATCACAAAACGAAACTGTATCACACAGATTTCTGCTAATATCCTGCATGCTATCATTCTAAGACAAATAACAGTTATATGTTTACATAAACATTTAGAAACCAGGGTGGGTCACTGGTCCTAATCCCAACCTTACCAAAGTCAGTAGGAAACATCTAGCTGTTTTGCTTTGTGAAACACACTGTTATACTTCTTCTTTTATCAGGATATCAAACTCTAATCTCTCAACAGAGCACAAGGTGGCAATACTGCACTGTCTGTTCTTCCAGGGCAAAACCAGTAAGTTTTCATTTCACATAGCAACCAAACAGGTAGGAACTTGGGTGTATTTTCACAGCTTCATGACAACTGTTTCAAAGAAAGCGTGCAACTCAGCTCAGCTCCTCAGCATTTATGCTCGGAACAACTCAAAACTCAGCTCACATGGAGTGAGCTCAGATGAAGGATCCCAATCCTTATACGCTCCAGTCTATCCTTTCCATTGCCTGGCAGCAGCAAAGCATGTAAATACTTTCAACATAGAAATGTATATGCCACTCTGAAACAAAAGGTTCCTAGGTCACTTTCATTTCTTCTGAGGCCAGAGTACTTAGTCACAGCAGCATCACAGAAATCCAGGGCCTGCTCAAGAAAAACCTAACCATGCCTCCCATACCTGCAACATGTGCTCTGCAGAGCCAAAGTGAAATGGTGCTAACAAAACAAAAATGGTAACATTAGATGATCATAATAGCCTTACTGCAGTGCCTAAAAAGATATCTATTACAGCATCTGCACTCAAGACAAAGAATGGCTCCAAAAGCCCAATTAAAAGGCTTGCCTTGTCTTCTCTACCTACAGAGTCAGAGATAAGGAGGAACTGTATTCAGTACGCTTTCTACAGGCAGTAGACTGCAGTCAGTTTAGGCATTATAACTCGTTGTGGCCTTCAACTGCAAGGAAGTGCCTGGTAACCTTGGACTGCAGGCAGTCAAAATTGCTCACCACTCTCTTCAACGCAGATGCCACAGTGTGATATCTGAATACTGTTTTGAATTTCTAACTTGCCCAGCCATATGCCTAGAGAATTTTAATACAGTCATCTCTAACAGAAAGCCAAGTTCATCTTCAAAGAAGGGGCAAACTGATCTTTCTTTCTCCTGCCTGCTGATGACTGACACCTCTTCATGCTCTTGTATGTTTTCACATCTACATTGTGAAATTCAACAGGATGTTTAAGATGGTGATTTATAGCATATGCAAATACATAAGGTAGCACAGATTCTTCACAGAGACATCACAATAGCAAGCTGGTCCGCAGGACTTTTTGTATATTAGAAAGAGATACTCAGAGCTAAAGAGAGAGCACTGCTTATATACTTGAGTTTCAGATTTCCCTTGCTGCTAGCTAGAAGAATACCTCTATGGAAATATCTCACAGAAAATTCCCTGTGTAGGTTTATCACACTGAAAGCTCCTGACAGGCAACCGGTTAAATAGGATTTTAACGCAAATGTATTTGGAAACCTCTGATAGTGCTTTGTGTATTTGTAGATAGTATCACAAAACTGAAGTTAAATGAGAGAAAAGCTAAACTTGAAGTTCTCATACATACATGAAAACTTACAGAAAAAGAGAAAAAAGATGAAAAACTCAAATGCATGAAAAGCTGTAACACTTATATTATTTATAAAGCCCAATGTTAAACACAGAATTACCATAGTGGCATGTTTTGGAAGCAGCAAGGAGATAAGTTTACAATCACTGATATAAGAACGGGCAAGGATGTGATTTTGCCATAAACTGGAAAAACAGCCACCACACTTTGAAACTGATATCTAACCCACAACTCAAGAAATGCCACTTCCAGTAGAATTAGGAAGTCCTTTAACTAAGAACCTCATTAGCAAATTCTGTTCCTTCAATGCTCCTCCAGGTAGCATTAAAGATGTGACTGGCTCCTTTTGTGGGGCCAAATACACCATATTGCTCATCTTTGGTAGCTAAGGTTTTATTGTTAAACATCTAGTCCTAAATCAGGTGACTCTGCTAGCTGACGGGAGGAAGTCAGAGCAGCTGTCTTCACACCAGCTGTCAAACAGATTTTGTTTTTGTAACGCAGTCACCACCCTTCTGCCTCACAGTTATGCTGCAAGGAGCATGGAAGCTGCTGGCAGCCACAGCAATAAAAGGGGGGGGGGGGAGGGAGGGAGGGACAAAAAAAGGGATAACTGTGGATTGTTATAGAAGTTTATAACTGGAGAACAGTTCTACAAGAGGAACAAGAGTGTACTAATTAAACCAGATTTCCAACTCTGTCCTGTGTGAATAACCTTACATTTCATTAGACATCAAAGTGTATTTCCACCATTCCTTCTGTGGGAGGCAGAAATGGGGTTTCCCTTCTTTCCCCAGCTGCTTATTTTCATGAAACTTGTAGAAATATTTCTTCCTCAGATTGCTGTTCTGTCAACTCTGATGGAAATTAGCCAGTAGGCTCAAAAGTTACCAGGAGCAGGACTAGATTTTCACACATAGCAGGTTTATAGTAGATAGGCACGTTGCCTTAGGAGAAAAGACTGTTTTTCTTCTGTTCTCCATTTGCTAGAAAGATTTAAGAAATATGGAAAAATTACAGGCAAGAAAGAGAAAGGACAGGATTCACCTGACCAAAGCAGACATCCAAAATAGGACAAATGAGTCAACAGCCTAATGTGTGTGCCTATTTCTTTTCACTATGTACAAAGACAGCCTAGGAAGGCTAGCTCAGACTTAAACATCTAGAGTAGCAATTTGAAGTGAAGTGAGAGGTATCCCACAACCAAGAACAGAAAAGGTGATGCTTCAGGATGCCAGCACTAACAGCACTGTGCTTCCTCTCCAGTAGACTACCCACAGCCCCTAACCTGCCAACACTGGATGAGCCCCTGAATTTTTCTTCAACACTTGTTACTGTTCAGCTCTGGCTGACACTTTAAGATTAGCAGCAGCCATCCTTCCTACTCCATTACTGCTTCAGTGACTCTGAGAAGTCAGAGACAGCACCTTTTAGGTCAGAAAGACGGAACTCTTCACTTAGATGACTTGTATTTACTAAGATATTGGATATCACATGATATCACTTACTGGATAGCACATGAAAACCTTGCTAAAGCACCATTCCCAAACACTGTGGTTAAAAATACCCTCTGAGAAGGATTCCTTATGGAAAGGACCGGTGTTGCTGGACAGAGTTGGTACAGTTCTCACACCTCTGCACTAAATGGCAGGGGTAAGTTCCACTGGAATATCTACAAACAAAATACTATCACAGCTTATAACTTCATTTGACTTGTTGAACTTACTAGTCACCTTAACTTTTCAATGGGAAGCTTTATGTAAACTACATCTAAGGTAGGTATTCAGTCAATTAGCAGCAAAGGGAAACTCCAGCAGATAAAAGTCTTTTCGCATTCAGTTTGGGTGACCGGGCTGATACAGCAAAATACCTACCGGCCAGTGGTAAGTTTGTCCTTGCAGAGTATTTTCTGACATGTATGTTTAGTCAGAACAGGCAACATGATTATTTCAATGCTACAAAACTTTGCCACTGCCCAGGAATCTCTGTTTAGCATAGCGTTGAATTAAATGTGAAAACAGTCAGGACAGATCTGTATCACACCCCTCTTTCTGCTTACCTGCGTCATTGTGATGATTGCACATTATAAAGGGAAATAAAGCATCTGGTCTCGGGTGTTTCACATGCACCAGTTTAATTTCAGTAAAGAGGAAGGAGCAGAGCCTGGTCTATAATGGAAAGATCTTCCAGTCTCTGGAAGAGCACCCTTCAGTTCTGAGTGAAGTCTTGCTCTCACATCAAAACAATGAGCATGAAGGCAGGGCCTAGCAACACAACTCTTTCCGCAAATCAGCCACATGCATTCCCCATCTTTTCTTTACATGCAGCCCACATACCAATAATCTTCTTCAGACTACCCAGGCTGCATAGCAGGAGCTAGTATACATACTATTGGTTGATTAAAAGGTTCAGGAGCAAACCTTTCATGCCCATCCTTGACCAATCTCTGCTCATCCTACAGGCTATGCTGTCTTTTTTGTCTAGTAATTCCCAGTGATACCTTTGCAATACTAATTCCATTAAAGAACTGAATCGCACATAAGACCAAATTGCCTATAACCCATTTTTGGCTAACTGTGATCTTCCACCAGTAGATCAAACTAGATTTGCAAATACGTGGTCTCTATCTGGTCCAAATTTTGGAACTTCAGTGCAAAAGCATAAGACGCATGATTGGCAAGAGAGCTCATGTGAGTAACTCAACCGACTTCAGTGCTGAATGCAAAGAATGTAGCTTCAGAAATGTGTTGCAAAAAAGAATTTTGCTTTTTGGCACAAGGGTTGTACTTGGGCTGACTTTAGTGCTCAGTGCTATAATTCACTGAAATACTCATCTTGCAATTTCAGATTATTTCAACCAACTGTGTCATACTTCTGCTCTTGAGAAACAAAATCATCACAAGATAGAAACTGTACAGGAGAGAACTAGCATGCTGGTCTGCAGAATGTTACTGCAGTAGACAAAGAGAGTTTCAAATTAATAAGCTGAATTGGCAATTATAACAAATCTCGGTCTGCAAGGGAGATGCCTTATGATTCAGTGCATGCTTCATGCAAAGCACTCAAGCTTGGGTACCTAAAAGTCAGATGCTAAATAACAGACTTGATTTCCAGAAATATGTGAAAAAACACTATGCATGAAAGTCAGGTCACTTTAGTATGAATTTCTATCCACAGGCACTACTATCAGCAGTGTACAGCAGATATGTGCAAAGCAAACTATAAGGCTACTTTCACTTTAAAATTGTGCTCTTTTTTCCAAACAGTATTGCTACAGTACTTCTTCTCTGCATTGTATTTCCTTAAGAAATATCCAAAGATCCACAACAAAAAAGAAAATAAATCTAGCTCTTGCACATACACATTGTTACTGCCAATACTTACCAAAAGATTCTCTGGTTTGAGGTCTCTGTGAACAATGTTTTTTCTGTGAATATAAACCAATGCCTCGCACAGGTCAGTGATCATGACAGCAGCATCATGTTCTGTGAACTTCACACTTTCTATGATTGCATCAAATAAGTCCCCACCTGGGACATACTCCAGGATTAGATAAATCTCAGCCTCTGTTTCATACACTTCAATTAAGCTTACTATATTGGGATGAGAAAGACTCCTGATGATCAGAATCTCACTTTCCATCATGTCCTCTTTCCCCTTCAGCTTGGATTTATCAACAATTTTCATGGCATAGATCTCATGGGAGATGCAGTGGCGACATTCCTTCACCACTGCAAAATTCCCATCCCCAATGGTCCTGCCAATCTCATAGTGGTTTTCCACATCAGTTCTACTTTTAATAGCATGCCTCCGGCTTGTGTTTTCCAATCCCTGAGCCTTGTTTTCCTCTTTATTCGTTCTGCGCTCTCCTGCTTTTTCTGGTCGTCTCACATCATTCTCTCTGTGTAGGATATCCCCCTCTCTTCTGGCACTCTCTTCTTTAGTCCTTTGCCCCTCTCTGCCCTCCTTGCGTGTTTTTGATGGCTTCTCTACACCTCTTGGAGTATCTTTCATTAGCCAACCACTTTGGTTAGTTATGCAGCTACTTCCATTCTCTTCCTTCACTTCGTGAGTTACCTGCCATGCTTCTACAGCATTCTTCTTGATTTTTACCACTTCTTTCTCATGGTTTTCATGCCTCTCTAGACCTCTTTCCTTCTCAATGCTCCGTTTTTGCTTTTCCAGCTCTTCATTAATGTTTCTATGTAAGTGCTTCCACATCCTCCTACAGCCACCATCCTTCAGTCCAACTTCCTCAGCTTCCAGCGGAATTTCTGAAGATTTTCGGCAATTCTTGACTTTTACATTTCTTTCTATGTGGTACTTCTGACATGTGCCTGCATGGTCTCTGCTCTCAAATGAGGTCTCAGCCTGCCTTTCCCTTTGTAACTTTTGTCTGGCCTGCCTTTCTCGTTCACACTTCTCACATCTCATTATTTCCTCTGAACTCTCTTCTATTCGTTTGTCAGGACTTTTCTCTTGGCTACAGTGCCTCTCACCTTCTCGGGCTTTTCTAGAAGGCTTCACCCCTTGCTCACCATCCCAACTTTCTCTAGACCACTTTTTTTTGGTTCTCGTCTTTTCCTCTTGCCTTGTCTTGGCTTGACTTTTTCCTTCACGTCTGGCTATCAGTTTGGAAGACATGACATCACTGCAGTTCTTGGCAACTTCTGTCTCATCAAAGCCACTGTCCATTTTTGAAGCCTTGTCATACAGCCTGCTCTTCAGTTTTTGGGACTGCTCCTCATTCTGCTGAATTGCACTGACAGCATAAGGATTATCCGGATAAAGTTCTTGTATTACCAGTTCCAGATTCTTCAAAGTGAGCTGCTCTCTCCCCATAGCTATGAAGGCGTCACCTTCCCTGAAGAAGTCAGAAACGCTTCGGATTTCTCTGCCTCTCAGATTGTAAAGCTTTCTCACACGGTCATTCTTCCAGCGTGGAAATCCCAGAGCTTCTGAAATGTCAGCCATCAGCTGTTCAAAAGTCTGGACCGATCTTCTGTTCAGAAGCAAGGTAATCTTTCTGAGTGTGTGTCCACTGGGTTTTACCACAGTAACAATTCTTGGCTTCACAGGGCTATGCTCTGAATGTATCGTGTGAAAACCATTCCGGGGATTAAAAAATGGTGAACTATAACTATTTGCACTCAAACATGGTTTTCCAAAGTTTCCTCGACTGACAGAAGAAGTCCCTTGTAGTTTCCTCTCCTTTACTTTTGAACTTTCATTGTGTGACATATGGTCAAACAAGCCTCGATGTCCTAGAAAAAAACAAAGAGCAAACATATTATTCATTATCCATCATCAGATGTCTCTGAGTAACAGTATTGCATGCATCAGCATGGTCTCAAAGTCAGGATACACGCATGCAATGTTTATAAAGCACTTAAATTGCCACTAAGGAGTAACTGCATATACATGCAACTACAAACATTGTTTGTCCAAAAATACATACTTCAGCAAATACACTTTGTGACTGAGAGACACTATTCAGAAAAATATATTGGAAACGAATAGATCTTTCTCCTATATCTCATCAGCTTCCAGCAATCCTCAGATACAGGGTTACTCATGCCAGGATTCTATCCAGAGGGTTTAACATCCCATAATGGATCCAGCTTCCATGAACCCGCTCCATTCCATTTTTGAACCCAATTGCAATTTTCACCTACGCAAGCCCTGAGGCAACAAGTTCTACAATTAAACTGCATGATGTGAGAGAAATTAAGCACTTTTGTTTTAAAACTGCTACCAGATGGCTATTTGTGTGCAGCCTTGTATTCTTAAAATAATTATCTCGCTGTTCACTTTCCCTGGACTGTTTATTTGCTTTCTAAATTAAGTAAATTTAAAACAGGAGGAAAAAAGGAAATTCCTTAAAGAAAAGTACCACTTATTGCTATAATTTTATAATAATGTTTGTAGAACATTTAGTAAGAATATAATTTAATTTTTTTCTTAAAGACTCTCTCAATTCTGTTTGATATTTGGAGTCATGGTTTTCTGATATTATGATTTGACTTTTTTATTCTAAAACATATGTAAAGCAAAAAGTCCTGAATCCTACCCAGGGACATTTGCAGTTTTTCCAGCAGGATTTTCATCTTGAAACACCAATCAACAAAGAAAATGGCACTATTCTTCACATATAATTCCAGAAAGGAGGAACTGAAAAACCTGATACATAGTTCCAGCCAAACCAAGTTATAACATAAGTCACTCTCTATATACAAAACAATGAGCTAAGAATAATAACACTATCTGAAATACTCTGATTTTTTGTACTTATTAAGATTAGAACTTGATTACAATGGAAGTCTTTTCAGCCACAAGAAATAAACTTTCATAATGAGATCACAGTGAACTTCCAACTCCATTTAATGATTTTACAGTTTAGTTGGGAACAAAGATTCAGTACATTTGAAATAAAAGGATAAAGCCAAAAGAAAGTAGGGAAAATGATTACTGGACCATTGCAACAAAATTCCCATACACAAATGGCTTATCTTCCAGAGAATTCAGCCCATTTTCACACAATATTATGATTTAATAGCCACAGTGTGAGAGAGTTCACTCCCATGAACATTCTTGTTGCTAGAATTAAGATACGCATGTTCAAAAGCTCTTGCAGGCTTAGGCCTACCACATTTTGGTTTTCAACTGCTGAAATATCATCTTCAGTATCTCAAGCTAGATATTTTTATTTGTCCCTTTCATCAAGGCAAAACGGAGTGAAAAAAAAAGATGCCTTCATACCTAGAATAACAAACGAAAGGGAAAACTACTTTCGCCCACCAAGGGCTGCAGCGTTCATTAATCCTCAAAAACAGCCTATCCAAAAGGCAACACAGAGTCTGAGTGGGGAAAGTATGACATAGGAAGACACTGTTACAAAGCTCCACTCTGATAATGGCTTGGTTTGGTACCACAGTGATGGAAACTTCTGAAATGTAAGCCTCACCAGCTAAGCTCTGTGTGCCCCTCAGCACTTCCCTTAACTCTTGTCTTCATTTTCTCCCTTCTGCCAAATGAGAGAGATTTTTTTTCTCCAAATAAATATTACAAAGAAGGCCAGCTGTCGGTATGCTGATTGAAGACGTAAGCATTATATAAGAGCTATGTATGACTAATGCTTGGTGGCTGTACTAGAGCAAGATATTTCTGTCTTCATTCTACTTTTTAAAGACGATCTCTTGTTATTGAAAGATGACTACATATGTGCTAGTGATTTTTCAGCATCAGGTATTTACACTCTACACAAAATAAAAGCCTACACTGAATGGAAAAAAAAAAAATCAGATGTAATAATAGTTCTCTGAAATCTAAATGAATTCCAGAATATGTTGGTTACCAGGAACTGCTGAAGCTCTGAATTTGATCAACATTTCCAAAATCTTGCGTACAGTCATCAAAGCATTACCTTGCTCATGGGAACAGTACACAACATTTTTCAGTTTATAATCTTGGTCCAACACAAAAACAATGCTGCACTAATAATGACTTTCCCCACAGATTATGTTTCTCCTAGCTATGCTGCTGTTATCACACCTTTCTGCAAACATGGCTATTCATTTTAAGTGCCTGGCTGCACTGTTGATTGTTTCAATTACCTGAGTATGGATAATGTTTCCTTTCTTTACTAAATCAGTTAAGCTTTAAACAGAAAACATGTTCAATTTTTCTATGTAATTAATGGCCTGTGAGCAATTGTATTTCATTAATAAAAACAATCCAGGGATGTGTTTTTGTACATTTTAAACTGGTTTAATTCCTAGTCAAAAATAGTTTGACATAAATCACAAATTTAAAAATAATCATTTTAAGAATACTAATGATTCTTACACCTTCTTCTAACATGAAGTAGGAAGTTACAGAAATACTTAAATAAATGCATACGGATGTCTCCTAAACTTTTCTGAGAAAAGGAGGAAGTGCCAAATTTTGTCAAAGTGGTCAAAATGACTAATCTATATAAATACCACATAAATTAAGAAATTTGATTCACCTGTGACAGCTATACATATTAGTTATTTTCCTGTTAAGATGCATTTATTTTACCAGATATTCTTGTTAAAATATGAAGTAAGCCCCAACCTTTCCTGAAAGTTCATATATCTAAAGCAATAACAATTATTTCTAAAAAGCTATGAAAGATCATAGGCATATACATACACAAACCTATAGCTACAATTTATATTACTTCAAAACCTTGTTTCTATATTTATATAAAAATAGGAGAGGGAGGAAGAGGGAGATGTGAATCAGAAGTGCATTTCAATGAGCTGGAGTACTGAAAAAATGACACTGGTGAAAAAATGACTGGAAAATGCATTTTTTCTTTTAATGTCTTCTGAGAGCCAATGGTTGAAAACATCTACATGTTTCTTGTAAAGGCTAAGATGTATGAATGCATGCAAGTCTATTTTTACCCATATATGCTTCTATCTATACATGTTTGTGCATCACCAAATGTCAGTATATAGAATGATGCAAAAGCTGAACAAGGCAGAAAACTGTGGGAGAGCATCAAGGCAGAGGAGAGTGCTGAGGGCTATTGCTATGGAGCAGAAGCAGTAGGGCTGATAAAAGGCACCATGCATCCCACCTAAGCTGCGCACAGCAGCACTGGAAAAAGAAAACTGAGACTTGCAAAGAGATACAGAGCTTTGGATGAGGAAGACCACGAAGGTCTTGAGGGGGCAAACTGATCACACCCAGTCCCTAGGGAAGCAAGAAGGATGAGACACAAGAGAGATTTGCGGGCCTGAGCTGGTGGCATGCACGCAAAGTTTAGCCATCTGTTGGCAAGAGCACAAGTGCTCCCTGGACAGAAAACAGCTGCTGCAGCAAACACAGTTTCTGGGGTACATTTTTAACAGCCAATTCGCAAACCATTCATGATATTCACAGACAACCCTAGTGAAAACAAAATAAAATTTCTTCTAGCAGACCTTTCCTTGGGGGGTTTTGGTTCCTGCTCTGGAAGTGGAGTAAGATAAAGGAAATTCAGGGCACTTGAGCTCTGAATAAGGTGTGCATGCAAGGCTCTAACCAATCTATGTCTTAACAAATGGCTACAGCCCTACAACACCAAGGTTATGGTGTTTGCCAGAGGTCACATACTATCATTGCAAATAACAATTTACTGCTGGCATTTGCCCTTCAAAACTTATCCTTTCCCTTGACCAGTCTTTAAGTTTGTGCGTATTAACTAAAATGTTTCCACTCATCTTGCATTCCTTCTTGGCTCTCCCTCTTGAGATCACAGTTTCAGTAATTAACTGAATGGTTTACCCAGCAGCTAATGCTGGTATCAAGTCACAAGTTGCAGTGGAATTAAATTTTTACAAGGAGTATTACAACACAATTTAAAATTGAAGGCAACACTGAAATAGGATCTACTTACAGCATCACTTTCTGTGAATAAGATGGTTTTATTTAAGCTCTGCAATTTAGAGGGCCTTCGATCAATATGAAAGCCTCCACTTAAAAAAAGCAGTTGTGAAAACTCCCCAAAACATTAGTAGAGTTATTCATAAAAGTCGCACATAACAGAAATGGTATAACTAGGAGTGTTTTTGACATATCAGTCCCAAGATAGCATAAACAAAATGTTGTTTCAAATGGGAAGTGAAAGAGCAGAACCAATTTTTTTTTCCTGAAGCCCCAGCAATTCTTGTTGAGGGCACGTAAAACAACAAAGACAACAGAAAGAAGAATCTTAACTGGAATTCAAAACTTTTTATTTACGTCAAAGTATCTGGAAGTATCTCAAAGTAACTGAAGTAGAAGAGTCTCTCTGGACTGCCTTTAGCTCAGAGCAGCCAGGTATGTAATTCACACAGGTTAACAGTGCACATCAGCAGTCAGCTGCAGGATGCAATATGAGTCCTTTAGAAGTATACCATCTTAGTCTCCTCTTCTTGCTGTAAATTATTAAATGTTGCAACTTTCATAGCCAGTGCACACGGAAAGTGCCCGAGACTGAAGAAGTAGTAGTATGACAAGTCTGATGAATGTACTAAATTAGTTGCATGGAAACAATATATGATCACAGGCATCCTTTTACAGCAAGTAAATTTTACATAGGCATCAATTACAGCCCTACTGTTGGAAACATAGGCCTGTCAGTCCAGTTTGGAAAGGTTCTTTCCAAACATATAGAACATAAGGTGAAAAGATTATTTTTATAATCTATATATTTATTATAGGTTTGGCTTGTCATAATATCTGTTACAATGGTTGCTGATACTTCCTCTTAGAGGAACCATTCCTTAGTAGTTTATAATATTTTCAAGTTCCAACTATTTGGGCTAGAATCTAGTACACCAGTAACTGCTTAAAGTTGACTTCTCTCTTTTTAAGTATTTCAGGTGAAATTGTTTAGCCTTTCTAGGAAAAAGGCTAGATAAAGAGATATTGTTTCACCAGGTTCAAAAACACTGCCCAGTTTTTCTCTAAATAACTGTAGCTGAGGGTGCAGAAACACCCCCTCTTTCCTTTCCTCCTGCTCACCCTTGCCTCTTTGCCATGCTTTCCAGCCATTTAGGGCAGAGACTTCGTTGGAGTAAGGATGGGCCTTTACTTCAGCAGCACCAGAAAGTAGTCACCCCACGTCAATCCACATAAAATTCTACCTAGAAAAAAGCAGTCTAATTTCACAAGATCTCCATAAGAGACAGTGCCAAACTCAGCAGGAAAATCCCTGCTAGTTCCAGCCTGAGCGAGCTCAAAAGGCTCACACGGATCAGAGGCATGGTGTATGTGCCCTTGAGCCCAAGCTTCAAAAATTTCTTTTCCCTTTTAACAGCTGCTAAGGCGTATTGATAAGAAAAGGCTGGATGGTTGAATCAAAAGTTTGGGATAAGTTACAGTGGCTGGAGCCTCTCACAGGAAGACTGAAAGTCAATAAGGGAAACGGAGGAGAGTGGAACTGGCTTGTCAGAGGGAGGCTGGAAGAAAACATGCAGCACAAGGATTTGGCTAACTGAAGAAATGAAGACTATAGACAAATATGTGTACAGGCAGATAAACAGGACTAGGGAGAAGAGAAGTCACTCAGTGCTCCAGTGTGTTGTGAAAAACAGACTGGCACCAGAAAAGAGACCAGGATAAGAAATTACTTGAAAGACAGGAGATGAGGAGTCTTGGCAAAGGGACTAAAAATGGAAGTCGACTGGGGGAAGGCAAATGAGAGAGAATGGAGGAAAAGTTGGGACAGGAACCTGGAACTTGCTGTGTGAGAACAGGAGGGCTGGGAAAAGGAAAGGAAACTGGGAGGACATTGCTTTTCTGGTATCACTCTGTCCGGAAGCCAGACTGGCTATAGCAGGGGCAGTGACTAGAACAGAAACAGGAATGACTGCAGATGTGGACTGGGTGGATAAAAGAAAAAGAGAGGGCTAAGAAGTCGCAAGTGAGGAGGAAAAAGAACCGGGAAAGGCTGCAGGAGATCGGGCAAATAGGGCCATATTTAGATACTAGCTGACAGCAATTCCTGTGAACTTTGCTGACAAAGTGGAAGCGGAAGCAGAGGGAGACTGGAAACGGGAACCAGTAAATGTGAGGATGGGAGTAAGATGGGCTGGGAAGTCAGGTTGGACCCTGAGCTTATGCAAAAGGACAGGACTGGAAGACAGTAACAGAACTGTCCTCACATCCCTGGTCTGCTCTGTTGCAGTTCTTCATAAAGGACATCTACCTCTTCCTGTTGTCACTTACCGTATCAGTTCACCTAGATTATTTTTTTCTTAAAGAATGGAGAAAATACATGCACACAAAGAGATAGCTGTACTAAAAGAACATTACTAAGTTCATTATTAAGACAAGACAGAACTAAAGTTGTCAACAGAACTTCACCATCTCCTTGCATAAAAGATAGTTTACAAGCGCATAAGGTTTTTCCTTTGGCCCCTTCGGGCCACAGTGGATCCTCTTTAACAGAAAAATCAGCATCAGGACCATGCAGTGAAAAAGTGCATTGTCTACAGAAACCTTATCTCTCTAAGCACAGCAGTTGAAAAGTGTGTTGTGAAAGAACAGAGGAAGAGAAGGAATGTTTTCTCAAGGGAAGGGACTACAGCCTTAGAGAGCTGGATTTTAACTCAGACAGTTCCACAGAATTTCTAAGCAATTGACTTAACCTAGATTTTTCAGTGAGGATTACATTCTGGTGCCCAAAATAATATCCTAGGACCTGATCTGCAAAAGTATTCAATGGTCACAGTTGCAACAGAATTTGCTGGAAGCTGTACCTCAGGCATATAAAGTATTATTACACAACACATATACATAAGTCATCCAAAAATTGAGGGCCTGGGAGTCTCAGACTGCACTCTTCTCTTAATTAAAGGACTTTTGACATTAATTTTTCTATCTTGACTCCCACTCAGAAAAACATAGTTAATGCACTCTCTTCAGAGCTATCACAAAGTTGCTAATCGACGTTTGTGAAGTATTCTGTTCTTGTAATGATAAGCACGATAGAAAGGCCCAAGAGGAAGTTAATAACCCCATATTCACAGCGGGGTTCAAAAAGCACGCCATGAAACGCATGAACAACTGGGGTAAACTGTGAGTTGATGCTCATTATGTAAGCTTTGTCCATCCTATGCACTGATGGAGTCAGAGACTCCAGGGAAAATAACAACATCTGACACTGCAATTATTGGTTATATCATAATGCACACAAGCAGGGCGGGGGGAAGACAACATCACTAATCAATGCTTGTAAAGGCTTGACTTTGTAACCTGAATAATGTTAGATTGTAAGTACCTGTCCTGACAGAAACACATTGGTCAAATGATATATGCTCAGGACATATTAGATGGTGAGGCAAATACAAATTATATGATGCAAGAAAACAGTACTGTAAATCATCTGGTCATCATAACCACGGTTTCCTGAACCAATGAGATAAGCACAATCTAAGTATTTTTAGACAACTGAAGTGTATTTTAGCAGCCAACATTAGGAATTACCTATGACAGTATTTGCAGGAATTATTAATTGCATTAGCTACTGCTGCAGAATGAAAACAAAATCACATCCAATATTACAAATACTGCTTATCAGCTGGAATCTTTCAAAAACAATTTTAATACTGTCACAATAGAAAGGGAATGAGCTTGATTTCTATAACATCATTTCTTCTGCCTTAATGAGGAGCTCCTATCATATTCATGCCAGCACATCCACCTCCAATTCGCACTAGTGTAATGGAGATCAACTGCTGACCCAGTCTAACCCAAATTGTGGAAAACTGAGATCACTCAGCAACTCAAACAGTACTCAAGTCCACTGAAGAAAAACTAATTTGGACTTGTCTACAAAAAGGAAAAAAAGACAGAAATAAATAGAATATATAAATAAAAAGATATATTATTAATGTATCTGCCTTATAAATATACAATTTTAGTCCTAAAGGTCCTATGAAATAAGTATGATGCAATTCCAAGTTCATAATCTTTCACAATTTCACATCAAGCATGCTTAACTTTGCATGGAGTATTATTTTTCCTTTAACTGTCAGCCCTGCAAACTCAAGTGTGTGTCAAGTTCAGTTCCTTCTTTCCCACACATCATCAACAGGACTAAAGTTTCTCCCGGCCAAATTACGTCTCGTTCTATTAAGCGAGCTCCAAAATGTCAGCAGTGAGGAAAGAAAACATCATTAGAGACTAGTCCTAGAGGACAAAATTAAGGGAGAGACACACTTCTGTTCCCACTCCCTACCCTCACAAGTCCCTGGCATGCAAGAAGACCACTACAACGTATCTGCTGACAGCATGTAAAAAATGAAAGCTTTTGATTTGAAGAATAAAATAAACATCCGTTATGTTATGCAAACTGGAAACCAGAGATCTCTAAGTCTTTCAGCCCCGTGAAGGTCCATTCTCATTCTTCCCCCATTTTTCATGCATTCACTCTAGTTCCTTTCCCCCCTCCCCCGTTTCAGACTCTCCTTTTCACTGCCAGTTTTGGTATATGAATCCCTCAGTTTATGGGAGATGCTAGAGAGTAAAGAGTACAGAGCAGCTGCAAAGCAGACAGGTGCTGTAGCTAAGGATTCCCTCAGGTGGGAAGGGCTGTCTGGAGGGACAACCTGGGTGAAAAACCTTGCAGCTGGCTGGACTTCAGTTGAGGATGGGAGACCAAGCAATCTCCACACTGGATCCCTCGCCAGAGCTAGCTAATTTCTGGATTTTTCCATTCTGAAGATGGATGCTGCCTCCTTGTCACCCACACCTCCAGTGACAACCTGCAGTGATATGCATGTAGGAGGCTCAGCACACAGGAACGTGTGACTGTATTTACCATATTTGAGATCCATGAGGGATAAAAGACACTTAGCCATTCTTCTCTCTCTCTCCTCAAAGAAAATGAATTCAGCTTTTTTCTCTCCTCTTTTTTTCTCCCTTTTGCTAAATGTTCAGAGCCTCCTTGCAGTCTGCCCCGGCCTTCTCCCATCTGGCTCCCCCCAGAGACTGAGCAGTTGGGGCCAAACTGCTGCAGGGCAGCCTGGTTTGCTTTCTGACAGTTTTACACTCCCTTTCCCCATCCGTGCATACTGGTTGGGCAAGAACTACCTTCCTATCAGCTCATCTGCTCCCCCTGCAGGCCCACAGCAAGCCCACTGTACGGTTCAAGATTTTCTAAATTAAGCCATTTGTAATTAAAAAATAAAATATTTACAGCAAACACAGATGGCTATTGCCATGTGTTAGTGTTAAACTGAGCTGAATCACCCCCAGAGCAGCAGATGAAGGTAAAGATTTCATGTAGTCTGGCAATGAGTCACAAGTGCCATCATTTTTACATTTTTTTTTTTAAGAGAAGAACCCCACTTCCATTATTTTTTTTCTTTCTAACATTCTAAAGGTATCAGATTAAAAAATGAGCATAATGAAATCTCTAAAGAAGTATACAGATGCATAATCTGTAAAGATGAAGTGCATTGCACATGAAATGAAGCAGTGCACTTGGAGATGTGAGGCTCAGTTTTTTAAGTTATTACCTTGCATAAAACCAAAAAAGAACATTATGAAACTGCTCATTTATTTCATTTCTTTCAAAGGTGACAGCCTGTGTATTTTATTGGTAACAGCTATGCCTGCTTTTTGTAGTTTGACAGGTTTAGGGTCGGTCCCAGTAACTAGGGAAGTGAGCTATGCAATCCAGGACCTTCCATCAAGAGCATCCTCCAGGAGAGGGGCAGAACTAGCAGAAGGAAACAAAAGCATTTTACACAACTGCCACATTTGCAATGATCCCTCTGTCAGAGCTCTCTGTGTGTTTCCCAAGGTTCAATGTACAAGGAGTTTCACGTTGATGTTCTGGACTCCTGAACTACCATATATTTCAAATTACTTATTCATGCTCCATCACAAAGTAAGTTTTCATTGCTTTTTAATCCTGTTAGCCAATGCTGTCACAGTGGAAGGAGCAGGATTCTGCTTATTTTTGTACCAGGTTTTACTTGGATTGCTTCCTAAATCTCAATTTGATGACTAATCAGTTGCAACTGAGCAAAACCAATGAAAATTAGAGAGCGTGCAGAGGTGTCACTGAGGGTTTAATTAGGCTTCTAGAACCTTTATTACTAATAACATTGTTGCATAACTGAAGAGAAGACCCAGCTAGAGTCTGATTCTCTGTTTAGTTTGCAAAAGGGGCAATTATGCAAACATTTTACTTGGAAATTTAGCACATTTAAGAGATGTTAACTCACATGTAAGAGTAGTATTTCCGATCCCAATATTACAGAACCAATTTTTGAGAAGAGAGTCATATATTAAAGTCAACATTGAAAACCACTTGTTTTGCACCACTTATAAAAGCAAATGTTTTTTTTTTTCAGACAAAACTCTAAGCCAGTGCTAATTATGTTTAAAAGCATGATGACAAGCAGAAGGATAAGGATTTTCACACCACCAGGCATTTCTCGGCATTTCTAGTAAGTACACTATTTGGGGTGATATGAAAACTAAAAAGCTAAAATATATGTGCAGGCTAGCAATACTGATTGAGTGGGAGACGGTGTTTTCAGAACAATTACTGAAAGCTTCTAAGAATACTTAGCATAGGTAATTGTTTTGCATTCTTACAATAGTTAGACTGAGTGAATTACACTAATAACAGAGAGAAGCTGGTAAACGTGCCTGATTTTTATTTGCAGTGAAGGCAAATTACCAAAACCTCAAATTCACATGAGAACTAATTGAGGCAGTAGCTCCCCCTGCCCTTTTTCAGTCTGTTTCCAGGATCTAGTGGATATTTTCCTAAAGGAAAGACCACCTACCTGAAAACAAGAAAATCCTGGAAACAGTGTACTGTTAGAAAGTGTCACATTCACCTCTTTCCATTTCTACATTTTCAGCTCTGACCTAAGTTACATTGAAGCTAATTAAAAGATTCACATTGCCTTCACATTGCCAGTGAGAGCTGGATCAATCTAACTGAGACTGCTGAATGTTCCATAATGTTTTAGTGCTCATTACATTTACAAGAAAATCTACATAACGCTGATTTTAAATGTTGTTAAATATTTAGGAATCATCACGTCAAAGCAAAAGACAGTGACAAAACCCCACTTCATTAGCTTTAGAACTGCTGGAAAAGAAGGAATAACCACCAGCTTCCAGATCTCTACAGCCAATAGCTGTAGAAAGCAATATAAAGCTAAGTGAGCTCAGAAACTGGGAAATGAATCCCACACAACCTCCCTTAGTCACCACATGTGTAAAGTCCCACAGACACCAAAATAGAGAAGCTGGGTAGGACATGACTAGAAAGAGCTGCAGTGCAGTCAGATACAAGGTCTGTTGTAAGACTACTAGATAAAGATATATTCAAAACTCAGATCAGCATGCCCAAGTTAATTAACTTGAGTTAAGACAACAACAAAGACAAGGTAACATTAAAACAGCTCAATTTCAGAGTCTTGAACAAGTGCCAATAACTTGAATTAAAACCAAATTATCTTATCTGTGCTGACACTTTAAGCCCAATTAACCAATTCAGGTTGATGAACCACATATGGAGATTTACCGGAGGCTAGCCCTCAGCTGACATGTCCTACAAGAGCTTTTCTGGGGAGAGTGATGCCATACCTGTAGACCCACACCGATTAAAATACAAGAAAGGACCTAAGTCTGAAGGATCAGTTCTGTCTAAAGAACTGCAGTACAACTTCCTCAAATACAAAATGCAGCCACCTCTTGAGAAGAGCATGATGGAGTTGCTGTTGAAGACATAACGGCTGCACTCGTACTACATAAACTAGTTGCAGTATGTTTTGTAAGCTTTAGGTCACTTGACAGCTGTTTTGTGACTGTGCTCTGCTTCTCAATATTTCAAGGAGTCAAAACTACATTCAGAGTGCACAAGAAAAAAAAAAAACAAGAAAGCGTTAAGATGAAAAAAGAGTGCTAAAGAATACCAGAATGAGTGGGGGGGGGAGAAACTTGTTTGATACCCATGTCATTAGAGAAGGCATCAAAAAGTTTTCTACTACATCTGAAAAATTCATCATTTTTTTCTTTAAACTAACAAAACCTTCCTTTTTTTCCTCTTGTCCCTTTCTTAGTTGATAGGAAGCATTTCCTTGGAAACCGTAAAGCAAAAGTGGTTTTGTTTCCTCCTCCCCCTTCTTCTAATTTGCAAATGCTTCTCCCTGGCTCCCACTTACTCAGCTCCAGAGACCTTTTAAGTTGCTTCTTTTCTTATCTACCCACTTCTTTGTTCTTTTGCTTTTATTTATTTGATGAATAATTTAACTGATATTTTTTCAGACCAGTCTCCACGGAAAAGAATACTACGTGAAACACACAACTCCAAACATTGCAAAAGAAAATGGATCAAAAGCTACAGGGTAGCAAAGGTATAATGAATTGAAGAACTTGAACAAGGGTTTTTTTTAAATATGTGCATATGCATATATTGTTATTTATATTATGAAGTTAGTAGCAAAGATAAGCAAGATAAAAATATTAGATTAACCCCTCACACAATATAGGCTGAAACCTAAATGCTCAGAGGAGGAAGTGAGAGTTTGGTTGCACAGTTGTGAGGTCTTGTTTAAAAGAAGTATTTCAGTACACAGCGTAGCAAAAGCTTCAAAATATAGGGTGGTTTCCAAGCATAGCCTCTCAGAAATTGAAAACTGTCCCATTAGGTCAAACCAGTGGCCGTCTAGTCTTGACTACTGAGGAAGGGAAGAAAAGTCATGCTGCACAGCGAAAAGTTATGGAATAGTCTTCCTATACATATCCATTCTGTTATTAAACAGGAGCAAGTATAACTGATTTAACTACAGAAGTCAGGGGATGCAAGAGCAGAAGCAGCATTTTGTGCCCCATAAGGCACAGCTGGGTGGTGTGGCTACCACGTGTCAAGCCATCTACATCTGACACTCAGGGCACGACAACCTTCCCCAGCCTTTAAGCCTAAGCCTGTAACCCACAGTTGCCACTGTAGTAACCTCCAAACTGAACACCAGCTGAGGGAAGACTCAGTCTCTAAATGTGTTTTAACACACAGCTGTGCAACAGCTATAAATCTTTAGAGCAAATACTGTTTATTTTTACACAGCATGAGTGCTATCTTACTGGCCTGTTAGCATTTATTTCAAATGAACTATACTCACACCAAGTATTAGAGGACTGCAAATGACTTCTCATCTTTGATTTTTACTGTAACACAGACGACGCTGCCCATGCCTTTCAGAATAGTAAACAATGATTTAACCTTCAGATTTTAAAGCTTGCTTTTGTATCCTCTACAGCTGCTTAGGTGGTCTCTCAGCCTGGGAAAAGGAAGGTTAGCCTGGCCTCTAACACTTCTCTATGAAACAACAAGGAATTAATCTCCTTTTAGTAGTATTTTGCTCCATTTCCCCAAAGCTGTACAAAGCTACCTCATTAGCTTTCCTTATGATACAAAGCAGGACAACTTCTCCTTATTCCAAGAAAAGCAACTGAATGTTGCACAACCCAGGTGATGAGCACAGCTGAATAAACATCCCAACTTCGCATCTTTGGGGAACACCTTTTTAAAAGATTTGCTTTTCTTTGGAGCTGTTGCCCGAATTCGGCCACAGCTGGCTGTTCCCCAGCTCACCCCGGAGCAGAAATCGCTCTTTCCTAAGTCACTCTATCCTAATTTCAAGCTCAAATGCCTCAGAAACTCTCCCCCGTCCCTCGCGGAGACCACTGCCGGGCTGGCACAGGGCAAGCAGTGCCGGCTCCCTACTCACGCACCCGACAGCGGTTACCTCAGTAGTATACACGCGCAACATGAGCACATGCGGTAACATATAATGACCAGGGAGGAAGTTTCCCCCGCCACCAGAGCCCGGTCGTGCCCTCCCCCCCCCCAGAGCCGGAGTCCGGCTGCCTCCAGCTCGCCCGGCCGAAATCACCCCAAACTCACGCGAAAGGCCGGCGTCCCGCGGCGGCGGAGCGGCGCAGGCAGCACGCGGCGACGGGGCGGAGGGGGCCGCCGCCGCGGGGGGCGAGGGAAGGGCGCACTCACCCGCGCAGTGGCAGCAGGAGCCCGCCGCAGGGTGCAGCGGCGGCGCCGCCGCCGCGGCCGGCATGCCGCCTCGCCTCGGGTCCGGTCCGGGGCGCCCCGCACCGCGCTGTGCGGTGTGCCGCCGCGCCGCGCCGCGCCGCCTCCTCGCCGTGAGGGGAGGGGAGCTGCCGGGAGGCGGTGCCGCGGTAACGGCCGCGGCAACGGTCGCGCCCGCTCCCCCCACAGCCGCGCGGGGCAGCGCGCCGCGCTCGCCACCATCTCCGCGCCCCTCGCCCTCCGTGCCCCCTTCCCAAATTCCCTCTGTCGCCCCGCTTCGCGTCCACCCCCGCCACAGCGGTTTCCTCGCCTTGCCCCTGGCCTCCCCTCGTGTCGGCGACTCGCCCGCAGCCTGAGCTGTGGCCATCCCCAGCCGCCAAAAACTCTGGGTTTTCCCCCCTTGGGCGTCCAGCTCTCCAGCTTGGCACTAGAGTTTTATTAAAGGATGATGCGAAGGTGTCCCGCGTGCTTTTGGGCATGCACAGTGTTATTCCTCAGGTGGAAGGACTGAGGATACAGCAAGCGTTAACCCACTAATTAGTTCAAGCACACTTTTTTTTTTAATGGCCACTTTAATGCCAAGTCATGGATGGAGTAGACTTAATAAGTCATTCACTTGGGGTTTGGATTTAAAAACAAGCACTAAACAGCGTAAATAAAGCACATATTAAATGCATGAACAACTGGTTGCCCAGCAGACCTCATAAAATTTGAGAATCATAGTTGCAATATTTAATGAAGTTGCGAAGAGACTCATCTCAGGCACAGCGCTATTCAATTTTTGTCAGTGATGTAGAAGCAAATTAACATCATTGCTGGTACCTTGGCAGTTGACAGAAACGTTGGCAGCACAACAAACAGATGACAGAGGGCAAGGCCTCCATAAAGGTCAGTCACTTGGCAACACGGGCTCATTCACCCACAACACTTTTGGCTGCTGGCAAATGCAAAAATATATATTGAAGAACAAGGGACGCGGGCCCTACGGTCAGTCCCCTCTTCCATACACACCTCAGAAAAGTTATGGCTCAGAAAAGACCAGTGAGCGCTCTGGAAAATGGGCAACTCGGAGCTAGCTCGCCATGCAGCGCTCTCCAACAAAAGCGGCCAGATTGGGACATAAATCGGAGGACAGTGAGCAGGAATGAGGAAGCGATTTCTTCTCTCCATGCTGCGGCGTCCAGGCTGCTACTGCAATACCGTCTACACATCTGATACACGTATTTGTAAAGGCATGTTCAAAAAATCAGTGGGAGTGAAGTAACAAGCCACAAAACTGATTACATGAGAAGAACTTGGCCCGTTTATCTTATGAAGAAGGAGGTGCAATTTGATAACAGCGTGTACGTGTCTCCATAGGGCAAAATACCAAGAACTAAAAGTCCCTTTAATCTTGTAGAGGAAAAGAATAAAGAGAATCACTGTCTGGAAGCTGAAGTCAGACAAATTCAAATTGGAAATTTTATCATGAGAGTGAATAATCACTGCACAAATTACAAAGTGAATCTCTGGTTCCTTCATCTCTTGAAAACTTCAAATAAAACAAGATGTGGAAAATATACTCTACCCCAATGCAAGTCATTGGGCTTACCACAGGGATGACTAGATTAAATGTAATGGCTAGAGATATATAGTAGGTCAGACTAAACAACTTAGTGCTGTATCCTCCTGGCCTTAGATTCTATGAACAGAACCAATCAGAACATTTAATCACATATTCTTTACACTCTGATTTTTTTCATTTACTGAAAGTTTTGTCCTGCTGCCCCATTTAACTATCTTGTCTTCTATGATTTTACTTCCACAGTATTTCGCTGTTTTGGAGCAAGATAGTCTGACACAAAATCCTTTGTAAATGTAGATTTTGATCAATGTTTTTCCTGAAAAGTCTTCCAGTGTGCTTTCTAAGAGTTAAGTGTAAAGACATGGATAGAAAGGCTAAATATGCTCTCTGGATTTATTTCCATAGAGCATTTCTATTTTGCTAGACTATCTGATAAATAAAATCATGCAAAATAAAAGTGTAGACAAAACCTGTCACATAAGCTAATCAAAACCCAGGTTATCAAAACCAGCAACGCATTATAATACCAAGTTAGTAAGTTATAGTAGCATAATTCCACTTCTGTTTGTAATCTTCCGGATTGTTTAAAACCTCAAATACTAACGCCACCCTTTTTTTCTTATTTTCCCCTTATCCGTGATCTAGAGCTTGTTCATTCTATAGTCATCGTTATTTTTTTGTTTTCCAACTGAGCCCAAGTTATTTTCAAATAAGGCATCTTCAGGATTAGAATTGCCTGGAAGAGCAGGTTTTGAGTCATTTTTATATGCACAGCTTGTGCAGTATAAAAGGCTACCTCTTCTATCAGACTCAATGTTGCTGTGAAATCTTGGCTCCACAGTGAAAGTTTTCTTCTGCTAAAGGAGCATTTCTCCATCTTTCAGGTGGTTCTTTAAACAATGCTATAGCTAACTAATTTCTGTCGTTCTTCGCATCTCAGTAAATAACTGATTGCTTCTGGATGAAGCAGGTGTGAAGATGCTGGAAAGCTGCTGGAAATCCTAGTGTATTACTATCACTATTATATTTTAACGATGATCACAGCCTCAAAATTATTTCCCTGGCAATCAAAAACTAATCAGAATTCCAACTTTTCACCTCTACAAACAAAATTTAACAGTCAACATGGAAATACGTTTAAAAAGTGATGATCAGTCTTTTTAAAATTAGTAATACCTTATTAAAAGCATACCTACTTCCAGAAAAGCAGAGGCAGTGAGTACAACACTGGCTTAAGATTTCAGGGGCTATGTTCTATTCCTGACTCTGGGATTCTTCTATCAAGCTATTTCATATTGCTGTGTGAGACCTTTTCCACCTGTAAAATGCAGACAATGATACCAGTTAAAGGGATTTGCTCTCAGTAGATGCAAAATCTTTAGAAGAGCTAAGTGTCAATCCTAATTATTTGGTATTACTTCCTGCAGTTTGTTTCCAACATAACATTCATACTTTCAGAAGTCAACACACTTTGGTAGTACTCACATTTCTTAGGGTAGAATGAAAAACAGAAAGATGCAAAAAGAGGCCCAATGCATTCAATATGAAAATAAAGACAAAATCTGACCTTTACTGAGGACCAGAAATAAGACTAAAGTGTATCTTAACTGAGTTCTCTCCAAACTATATGTTTCTACCTCAGGTACTATGGCTTGCACATATGAAATATAATGGGTAGAAGATGAAGGAATTAATCTGAATGGTTAGTGATTATAGCTAACAGTCAGCTGCTGTTAGAAATCCAGATGATAATTTTTCAGACTTCTTCAATAAGAAATCAAAAACTCTCAGTAAAATGATGAAAAATGGTAGATATTACTCAAATCACAACGAACACATGCCAAACTAGATGTGAACAATGCAGATTTTGTCTTCCCCTCCCCCCAAAATCAAAGAATTTACATGCATGCTACCTCTTAGATATATATAGGATACATGTAATGAAATGAATAATTCCTGACATAAATCAAGGGGTAATGCCTGAACGGAACCAAGAAAATATATCATTTTGCCAGAACAGTGATATTACAGTCATTTACACAACAGTGCTGAATGTATTCATGTCATCAAGAAAAGAAATCAGGATCCTCAGCCATAGTCAGCAGACCAGCAGATATTCAAAGCAAAAAAAAAAAAAAAAGCTTTAGAAACTTATTATTGCCTAAACAGGAATAATGATAATGACATAATTCTACGCTTCTTATTATCAGAATATTATTTCTTATTAATTCTTATATCTATTCTTATTATCAGAATAAATATTTTTTCTATCAAGAAAATGCACTACAGTTTCACCAAAGTTATGTTATCTTCCCCTAACAAATTGCCTTACTTTGATTTCTAAATCATTGAGATACTTAATCAGTGTCAAATTCAGTGCAGTGGAAAGGGGCTCTTGATCATAGATGGCAACATTTTGATGAGGCAGGAGAATTCTCTGTAAATTTGTTTTTATAAACAGTTCATGTATTATTTTAAGAGAGACTCACTAGTGTCAAATGAGTAGAAACTGTGACTGCTTGACATCCTCTGACACGCTGGATTATATGCTTTACCTGTGCTAAACTGATATCCACTGGATTATGACTCTTGCCTTCTGAGAAAATTCACAAAATTCAATGTTCCTCATGAAGACATCTCTCAAGGGAGACATTTTATATACTAATAAAGCCTTTCATTGAAGGCTCTTGACGCTCATCAACATTCAATGAAATCTCATAGAATAATATAAGGCATGTTGAAACTTCATTAATGTGTGTGTGACCTCATCAAAGCCTAGAGCTAGAGAAAAGCAGTTAAGATACATAAACATTATCTTACCTGTATCTTAAATGAGTATCAGAAGTGAAAAAATTGAGGCACAAAGAGACTCAGCAAGGGCCACATAGCAAGTCACAGGCAGAAATGAAACAGAACCCAAACCCGACTATCCATCCCTCAATATCTACCATTATTACTGAGAATATTTGATGCTGGATGTATTTCTTGAAAGTACCCTAGATTTTCAAAGGTATTTAGACATCTACGTACACACATAGGCTCCTTGTGTTTTTCTAAGAAGCCCATTTCCCTAATTGATAATGTAGCTTTAAAATTTTGCTCACTTACTTCCTCAAAAATTTTTATCATTCTCCCTGCTATGCTACTTGCTATATATCTGTTTATCTCATATCCTGATGTAAAGTGAAGAGGAGCCTTAAGAAAATTGCTTACAGGAAACAATGTGTTTCATTACCACTAATGGCTCAGGCAATAGAGAATTTAGCTGCAAACAGCATGAGACAGTGTTTGTAGAGACACATTTTAAAATGACACAGTTTAGAGTGTGTGGAAGCAGCCAGCTTGTAGTTAGTAATCATGTCTATATTCTTACTATAGAAATGGAATATGACCAGGAAAATAGGAGATGGATGGGAGAAATAGATCAGTAAACCAGAAATTAGAATGCCAGCATGACAGAGTCTTTCACCTTATGGTCATTTATTCTAATGCGGACCAGTACTGATGAAGACATCTGACTTCCGAGAGCCGCCGGAGCACAGCAGCTGCTACTGACAAAACCAAAGAGGGTTTTCATTACTGATTTTCTGGGCATCTCTTTGGGTGCCTTGATGGGCAATACACATTTCTCTCCCCCCACTCAATAGCTGGACTTGATAAGAAATTCACTTCCTCCCTTCCCTACTGAATGGAAAAGCTGGAACAAGGAAGACACTTCTGTTTCCGGAAGTAGCTGAGCTGGTCTCAAGTTTCCCAGACTCTAGTGCCTCTTTGGGAAATTTGGCCACAGCCTGAAATGTTTTCACAGATGCATGATAGAGGCATCCACCAAGATACTGCAGTCTGCCTTCTGTGTAGCACAGGTGCAGGTCTTTCCTGAATTAATTCTTGCTCAAATTAAAGCATATCTTTTAAAATACAGACTCTCTAGTCACAATGTCCCAGCTTGTGGTTGGGGGGAAAAGCAAGAACCTGAAAACTGCAGATTTGATCTCAGAAACCTAAGCAAATAATACAAAATGTGTGCTTTTTCATCATCTTAAGAAAGGCTCCATTTTCTGGGCTTTCATTAAGAACACTTGAAAACTGTCATGTGTGGGAGGCCCAGCCTAATTAATAATGCTTCAGATTCTTAGGAAAGATGGATCCATATTTTCTTCCTCACTCTTCAATAAATTCATTGTACTCAAAATACAGAGAGCAAGCATAGCACCATCACCATTGCATTCTGCTTGTTTGCAATATCTCCTTTTCCTTTTTTTTTTGCTTTCTTCCTCAGGACAGAATCTCCTGCTACCCTGTGTTTTTGCAGTGCCGACCACTCAGCCTGTCCATAACAAGCATGAAAAACGTGGAAGGAGCTCAGGCATGGAGAGATTCAGTGCTTAGCCACCCTTCCCCAAGGATAACTCATAGTATAAGTGAATGCAGGTGGTGCTCTCATGGACACAGGTCTCAAAGGGACTTCTCGGCAATCATTTCAGGCAGGGCAAACCATCTGGGAAGACAGGCTGTAGGGACCAGCCTGCATTTACTGTATCCTAATGAGAGCTGAGAATGGCCGGAACTCCGCACAGAAATACTAAGCCTCAGTAGCCAGTGGTAGTCTGCTGTTTTGTACCCAGCAGGGAGGTGAGCTCGGGGCATGTAATTTTCCTTTACTTGTACTACCTGAACCCCCCAAACTCTGGCCTTGCAACCACAATTATTCAATCCCTTATCGTAATAGTACAGTAACACTGAGAGGCAACGATTTAGACTGGCACGTCTTTGCACCTGGAATTATACAAACGCGTTGTTACCAACAGGTCTAACAGTCTGATGAGCTGGGACCCAAATTACACTTTAATTAATCATGGTTTGTCATTTCTGATAGGAAAAGAGGACAAAGTTAAATCACATAGAGTGAGAACGTTTCTAATAGACTACAACCTACACACAGAGAAATTAACGTATTTTTATTTGTATCATTTATGGATATATAGATATGGATCATTTATGAATGAAGTCAATAACAAATAAAGGAGAGTCCTACAAGAGAGAAACACATACTAAAGAGGAGAATGTGGTAGAAAAAGATTTGTATCACTTTGACAAGGCCAAGAGAGAAGCCAAAACTATGCATAGTAAACACATGTTCATGCATTTGTGCTAAAGATAATGTAAACACAAATATACTTAACAAAAATATAATTCTCATGAGAGATCATAGCAGCATGACAATTCATGAGTATTTGAGAAACACACATGATGAAGCAGAATCCTTGAAATTTAATTATATTTGTTTGTTTTTCCTTTTTTTTTCTTGTCTCAACAAAGATTTTAACAACCTTGCACAAAAGTGAGTGAATGCCACTTAGTCACATCCCAAGGTACAATGTATTTCAAGTGTTTTTTTGTACATTTGTTAAGTATTTATAATGTTCCCTTAAATCTTTGAGTTTTGTAATGGCACATTAGCAACACAGCGTTTTATTTGGGAACTTGCTAAGTTGCAGGGGAGCCCAGGGAGAAGATTCCAATGGGGAGCCAGGAGACTGAGCTCTATTCTCAGCTCAGATGCTGATCTGCTCTGGAGCCAGGCGCAAGACACCTCGTTTCATGGCACCTGTCATTTTTCTTCCACTCTTTGCCTAATTAGTTATTACGATATTTGGGGGGAAAGGGATAGAGGGGAACTGGGGACAGGATTATCTTCTGCTGTGTGTAGATACAAAAAATAGGACCATCAGGCTCCACTTTCAGTTAGGACCTCTTCATATTTCTGAAGCATAAATAATAATATTACATTACGAAGCACTCACAAGTATTTAGAGGAAGATGGCTTCTAAAAACAGTTACCAGCTGTTGCTTTTCTACAAGCTTAGGACGACTGGTGCCATTCCATAACTTTTGAGAGCCCTGGTTAGAAGTAGTTATTTATACTGGAATCTGACAGACTAGCCACCTAATCAGCAAGAGTTTTCCAAAACAGGAGAAATTCCAGCAGCGGTTTTTTAAAATCAATCTCACAATCTAACAATGGGGTTTTTTTGAAACCTCAGCTACAGTTATAGAGAATTTCTATTATCAAATAAAGAAAGAACACAGTCTTCCTGGTTGATAAAGAATATCTTGAGAATATGAACTTTAGAGGTATAAGAATGAGCAGACAGATACTCATATTATCTATTTCAAGCCTGACTTCATAAGCAAGTAAGACTTTTCTGGTCTTATTTAAAGTTTTCCATCTCCTCACCCAAAAGCTTTGAAACCACTGGCTAATTTCCATGAAACTTGAAAAGAGGGTAGACATTTGAACTTCCTGTATAGCTACATATGTACTTCCTATTCCTATACGTATGTCTTCCTTTACATTTTGTGAAAACTGATTTGACATTTTATGAAAACATGGTACACAACAAGCCAAAGTATTTTCCCTCATGAGGGAAAAGCAGCTAGAAAGTAGCTGCTCTTCATATGTGCCATTCATTGACAACCAACTGGCCATTAAACACATAAGTAGCTTCACATTAGCCTGTTTTTCTTTCCCACATCATCAGCACATGGTGGAGAGCTGACATCATTCAGATTGAAGGAAAGCTTAAGCGGGAAAGGTAAAAGACTGAACGCAAAGGACACACATTCATAGGAAAAAAGGATTGCTTAGTTCTAGTGCTCACAGGACAACTAGTGTAAATCTCACTGATTTTAAGATAGGAGCCACAAACATGATACAGACAGTCTGTCAATTTTAGAAGTATAAACATAGTAAAATGCACGTGGCATTAATATTGACCCCTCAGAGAAGCATTTAAAAATATATCTGCCACCTCCTTTTTCTTGATAGCACTATCCTTTGCTTCTTGTGTCAATATGCAGTATGACATTGTTTCCAAAGTTTTGAGCTCTTTGTGTGTTAATTTCACTACTTTTCTGTATTATCTTGCAAAACAAGAGTGCAAGAGATGCACATAACTGGACAAGGTGAAAAGTGATGACGAAGTGGGTGGTTTTCCACTGGCCCTAATGAACTTTGCTTGAGCCCAGAGAACATAGGGGATACTGAAGTACTGGAAGTGCTTCTATACAGCTGTGAAGCTACCTGTACCCAAGCAAAGGAGAAAGATATAAAAGACAAGAGTAGGCAGCTGAATGCTTTATTAGACTTTCGATGGAGATGCTGTTTTGGCACACAGCCATGTAGCAGCATGCCAAGTTTTTCTGGTTTTGCCCTTCTCCTTGTGGTGCAATGAAAGAAAGCAGAGAAAAAGTTGAGGGACCTCCCTCAACACAGCTACTCAGCCAAGAGGACAGTGCCTAATACAGCCTTTCCTCTGCCATGTGTCCTTCATACACGGTAATAAATTCATTAATCTCCCTTCCCTGCCCCTACCCACATGTTACACATCAAATGTTACTGGCATGATCCCCCATTCCCCTCCCAGCTCAATCAGATCAGAGCTGCCTCTGTCTCAGAGACATCTTGTTGGAACAGAACTTGGCATAAGATATTCTGGATAAGGCATTTTCTGTCATTCCTCCACTGGCACATATTTGTGACCACAGTTTATTGTCCAGTGCTCTATCCAATGCTATTCGTAAGATCTTGTTTTCACCTGAGGCTGAGATATCTGTTACAAGGATAAATTAGCCATTCTGCAACAGGTGCAGATACCCTTTCTACTATGCCTCCACTCAAATTTCATACCTAAACAGCCTGACTACAGCTTTTAAACCACTTTGAACAGGACACCTAAGCCTAGACCAAGTTTCCTTTTGCTAAAAGACATAGTAAGGAATAAAGCATTGACATGAGCACTTTTTCAATCTCCTCGGACAAGAAATGGATGAAGTATGAAGACAATGGTTATGGCTACAGCCTTTTTATTTATATTTTTCTCATTTGCCAGTGTTCCTCAGGGTCTCTATCTAAACCGAGAAAAACTAGACTTGACACTTCAGTGGTGAAAAGCTGAGAAAATAAAAACAGATAGCAATTTCCTTCTCTCTGAAAAAAAATCAGTCTCTTCAAAGCCAGTTTAAATCCATTCCAGATAACTTCACAAAACCTCATGTGGCACCTCCCTTTATATGAAGGCACCACAAAGCAATGTGGGCCAGCTGCCTGTGTCAGTTTGTCTAGTCAAGCTGCAATTTGCCTGGAAAACATGCAAAGTCATCCAAAAATTCAAATTTTTCCCCTGCAACAAAGCAAGACTTTCCCCCTCCATTAAATGATCCATAAATCTCTCTCAAATAAAGAAGCAGGAGAGAAACAGTTCACCAAACTAAGCAAACAGTTTCTAATCCCTCTACACTTGTTAGGAATGGGCCTGCGGTAGAATATTTTCTTGCAGCCTGGGAGCCTGGGGACTATATTTCGCTACCCAGGCAACTTATCCACATCATCAGTAAAGCCCTGCAGACAGTCTGTGAGAACTAAGCTGCATGAAAAATCCTACATTTCACCAGCTATTTGTCTTTTATTTATTTAACAAAATACGAATACAGTCTCCGAAGGTTTTTGTAAGAAAGGAGTGAGGAGAAGTTTAGAATGAAAACATCACTGAACACAGTTGTTAGCCAGTACTTTATCCTCCCATGGTTGTACTGAAGCTAACTGTAAGACTGTCAAACACAGTCAAAGGATGCATTTCCTTACATGAAGCTAGTGCTGAAATGCAGCATATCTTAGACCTTTTCATGAAAGTAACTATTTGCTTCAAAACACCATCTTTGTATCAGAGTAATTAGAATAATATATTTTTTGAGTTTTTTCCTCAAAGATGAAAGAGTTGGTCATTCTCAACTAAAGACAGATATAAAAATTACTAGCTTAATTGCTGAAGCCAGATGAGATGTATTTATGCATCTTTATACATAACTCTGCTTATTTGGGGGACAAAGCTGGAGACTGCTCTCTAAAGAGACAACAGGTCTTCCCTGTATAATTTCTACAATTATCAAATAATTGATTGAGGCTATCTGGAGTTTCATATACTTTTAAATACCAAATGTATCAAATACATAGGTCATACATGTTCCCATGCATTGGCCATACGTCCACACTGCACACTGCGTAACTAATTCCAAAGAGTTGCAGCTGAGGAAGTGAATCCAGCCAGTACAGAACTGCCTTTAACATTATGTTTTGAAAAGGATCTAGGTTAGCTGTTCCTCGGCCTTTTCCCCTGGAAGATTTAAGGAGGCTGAATCCATTATTTCACTCTATTGAGTGCTTCATGCTCTGTGGTGTGAGCTGCACTTGACAATCAAGACTACAACAAAAAATTGCCTGTCCAGTAAGTTGACAAGCGAAAGAGCAGCACCGGGAGAACAAATTCCTGCTTAATGTTTTTTAAAAAAAATTTTAAGGCAGGAAGGAGGATTCATTTCTTTTAGATATTTTTAAAAACAAGTATTATAATCAAATTTCTGGGTTACATACAGTATTACTATGCACCTATATTGCAAGGGCATGGAAAATATCTGGAGACAAGATTACAGTCTTAGCCATCTCTTTAACTCTTTGTATATCCCATTAAGGCATACAGCACTGAGGGGATTAACTCTTTTTTGGTTTCTTCGAGTTTCCAGTAAGTGTTCTGATGAAGGACAACTTAATCAATCATTGTGGTAAACTGTTGAAAGTTTTCAATAAGAACAGGGCAATTCTTTCCGAGCAGAGCCTACCTGGGCCTGGGTTTTCCTATGTCCATTTTTTTTAAAGTCCAAATTTAAAGGAAAGCTGAGCCTCTCTTGTAAACGCAATGAGCAGGTGCTGCTAAGAACTCGGCTAGGCTGGAGTTGATTGCACATGACTTAACGGCTTTGTTTACTTCCTGCGTACTTTTAAAATGACATTGCATAAGTCCAAAGGGAAACAATTAGTATCCATGTGCTGAGAAACAAAGCAGTGCTGATACTTTAGCTCCTAAACTCTCAAAGGAGTGACCAAAAGCTAGAACTGAAAGTCACAAAGTGAAACTAAGGTTCACCAAATTAAAATCATGTTCTCGAGTATCTCCCCTTCCCGTTAGCCACCTCTAAATGCTCTCAGCACCTACATTTTACCCAGAGGCCGTCTAGCGTGAACCGCAGAATGGCTGAGCAGGCGACCCCAGCGCAAGGCTGCACAGCCCCGGTGCCTGCGCCCACTCCCATTCTCACCTGGGCTGTCTCCCAGTGACTCTCTGCAGGAAAGGACCAGCTCCCGGAGGGCTGGGGGAAGTTTGCTGCAGAGTCTCCCAACCTTGCCTCCAGCCTGGCTTTAAGTCTCAAAGGGGGAGACGTTGGTTTGAATGTTCTGGGTGAGGAACAGGTTGATTGCACTCTTATTTAGTGTCCAAATGCTCCCACCATTTCAGTATTGTCTTGGGTAGTATTGCCTCTTCCCTCTTGCCACATTTTAGAGAAAAAGATCGAGCCTCTCTGCACTCTTGTAAAGGATGAATTTTCAGGAGACATTTTCGAGAGAGGGTTCCCATCTAGATCAAGACACCTCAGACAGAGGTTCGTCCTTCTGCCTGGTGTTTCCACATGGTTAGTTTGAGGCAGCTGCATGCTGATTTTAGCAGATCACGTATCAGTGTAATGACTGCTCCAGATCACATCCTGAAGAGTCTCTCAGCATGAACTGCACACAGATGCCAACAGAGGATATGGGATTTCATTGTGGGGCCAAGCACCTACTGCTTGAGTGCCTAGTACACCCTCACTGCACACCCTGGATCTTGCGTGCCTTCACTCAACAGAAAACAGAGAGAGAAAGATGCAGGTCTGAGGTCACATCATTTGAGGTCACCTATTAATTGTTCATTGCTCAACTGATACCAGAAAGAAACCTGACAATTAAATTCAGCAATACAGCTATCGTCAAACGCGCACAAAGCCTGCAGGAGCTCAAATAGAAAGGTAACATATGGGTAAGGCTGAAAAAGCTAATTTTAACATGATTTAGTTTAGCAAGGAACACATCCTAATTCAAAGTCTGGCTTTATTCTTAACTCGCATTTGTTATGCTTAGAGTTATTTTTCTAAAGGCTGATTCTCATTTTTAGTAATTATTAAGACATGCTGATTTGCAATACATGTGGTGTTTATACTAGATTTGGTACTTTTCCTTTGGTAAATTGAAGAATGTATGATTAAGCATCTTATTTTTTAGACTTTATTTTGTTAGAAAAAGGTAAATAATACTTTTTATTTCTGAGGGGATTCCTTTTTATTCATGATTTGCGTTAAGCTTCTTTGGATGGAAATCTGAATTATATATGCAAGGCAAAATCATGATATGTTATAGTAAGTTAAATATAAATATATGGAATATTATGAATAAATTAGAACAAAACATTTATCAAAAAATATTTTGAAGTTAAAACTATTTGATTAACAAGTTCTTTTGGGCCATATGTCCTTGAAAATACCTAGTATTAGTGGCTATTAACTCTCCATCTTGTAGGTTTTGTCATCAGATTATTTATTTTCTTCCTCTAGGTTTCAACTCCCAATTGACTTGTCAGACTCTAATGATCACTGTATTGAAATTAGCTAACATGCAGCAAAAAATAAGATTACCCACATATAATTTCTCACTCCAGCAAATTCTACTCTTTAAATCATTATAGGTGATTCAACCTTTTGTTGACTGAACTTTTGTGACTGGCAGCACATATACAGACAGGTTTCTTTTTTTTTTAGAGTGCAATTTACATGAATGTCATAAATTAAATCTACTCTGTAATATATGTTGTCATATCAATATTCAGGTCATGAGTCATAAACACATTCTGTTAGAAAATACTCGTGACAGTGGTCCCAGTTGCATGTCTGCCATTACTGAAGCCATCAGTGTTTTGTTTTCTCTTTCTCACCAAGGCAGAAAAATAAATCATCAAGCTTACATTTTACTTTCTTTGTTCATCTGCTCCTAAGTTAGCCTGGAAATGGGTCAGTTAGTGCTCTTTTATTCTGCTTAAGATTAATTTTCTTTCTTATAAAGCAAAAAAAGAATTTTCTATCTATCTTTGTTTATAAAACTGTTTTTTGCTCAAGGCTCTGCATCTCTTCATATCAATCAGCCAAGACTAGTATGTGAGACAGAAAGTAGGACAAAGATCCCCAAAGAGTGACAAAAAATGAAATGACATATCAAGCTGGAAAAATTGCAGGGTCATTTCCCTTTCAGCTTCAATGAAATATTTTGATTTTTGAGTCAGCATTTATGACATAAATAGTTTGCAATTATAAAAATAGTAAGGTGATAAAGACTGACATTTGCAGAATGCATTTTGCTACCATATTTTAGCAAGGCAGGAACAAACAGGACTGACTTGTCCAAGATCATACAGTTAAAAGCATAAACCCAGAAGCCAAGTCCATGTTTTTGGATGCCTAATCAGGCGATCAGAACACCAGGCTCCTATGAGACAGAAGTAGAATCACCTCACAAAGAAAAACACCCAAGAAGTATAAAGTTTCAGGAACTTACCTTAAGAAATCCCCATATGCATGGACACACTCTACTCGCCAAAGAAATAAACACTTTCTAGGATGTCAGAAAGAAAATAAGAAGCTCATTGCCCTGTAGCCTTCACCAGTGTACACAAATTTAGTACTATTGACGTCCAGTCCTTTCTGATACCCGACTGAGTCAACAGACCGTAGTAGTTCAGATAGTCCATCTCAGTTGGGACATTGAGGCTTGAATGTCCTGCATTAAGATGTGAAGAACCTGAACCTCTGGTTTTGCTTGTCTTCCTTCTATACCAGTGAAACTCATCCAGTTTTCACCAGATTTACCCCACTTTCACACAAGCAGAAAGATTAAAAAGTGACTGGAAAGAGTTTATACCAGGTGCAAGTGTACTCACATAGCTGCTTCCAGTGCATGGACAACAGAACTTACAGATCTCTCCAACGTTATATGTTTAAACATTTCACTCAAATATGGGTATCTTCATGTAACCATGATTTTGACCGTGAGTCTTTAAAACAGCAGTTCTTTTTAGAGGAAATATGGAAAATTGCTTAATTTGTATTGTAAGAAATTATCAGAGATACTTTTTTTCCCCCAACCCAATAGCACAAATGTTAAGGGAGATCCATAGTTTTTGGTGTGCATCCACTCAGTTCCATGTTAGATTAGAAACTTGAAATAATTGTATGGTCATGAACTACAATTCTGCAGGTGGTAACAGCATAGATATTCTCTTTCACTTAATGATTCTCTCACTGAAACTCAGGCCTATTCTCCTGCCATTCACAGATGTAAAAATTCATTTTCAGGATGGCTTTAAAGTCATCAGTTCTAATGAAAGAGACAAATAAATTAAGCCTGATCAGGAGAAGTTAGTGACAGTGTACTCCAGGTAAGGGTTCAGTCAGGCACATAAGAATTGTCCACATTCATGACAGGCAGCTAGCCCGAGCCTGAAGAACACATGCAGTGAGTGTGGCCCTGTTCTTGGTGCATGAGGAACTCCTAACAGGAGGTTCCAGACCTACAAATCAACACTTTTGCACCCCTCAAGCTTGTCACATGTTCTCCATTCCTGAATTTCTCCATCGCTAAATTGGGATGATCAATACACATCCCCTGGGATATCATAACGCTCAGCTGACTAACGTTGGCAAAGCACATAGTTCCGAATGAAAGCTGCTACATAAGTACAGAGAGTTGCAGCTATCTGCTTGATGTGGCTGCACTTTTTATTTCTCCCTTTTACTGACTGATATTTCATGCATCCTCCCTTGCACTTGAAGCAGTAAACGAACAGAAGTTATGAAGTGCGCCTTCCAAACTTCCCTCCCACTCACCTCTCCTCCATCTGTTGGAGACAGAGATCTTATTTGCTGCAGAAGTGCTGTCTGGCTAAAAATGTGAGCACTTTTTAAAGTATGATCCTACTCTCTCCTCCACGCACACCCACTGCCCAAGTGTTTCGTTTTGAAATATGACATTGCTTCTCAGATAACACCCTCTGTAAGAAGAGGATTCTAGAGCAGATTCTATTAGGTGCTGACTAAAACGCTGCTTTAAGTACCCCTATGGTGTTCACTGCTGATCATCTCCACCCTGTCTCTTGGGAATGGAAAGAACAGAGGATATCCGACAATAAAGAATATTTTGCTTTCTCTTTTCCCTGCCACAAACAGTCCAATTCAGTAATATGCCTCACTATTTCCAAATCTGGGGCTTTAATCCTGAGTCTTGTGACCAGTTGGTATTTCTCTTAACTACTTGGGTCCGGGAAGCAAGTGTTCTTTTGATATTTTCTAATTTGAAAGAAAGCAATGACTCCAGTGCCGTCTCTGAGGAAGAAAATTAGAAAGGTTTGGCTGAACACACTCTAAAAGACTCAGAAAATAAAAAGGTACATAGAAAGCATCAACATTATTTAAAACACACAACATAAGTCTTTATTTTTAAGACAGCGTGCAAAATTTTAAGCCAGTGGAATTGGTACTATGAAGAGTGAGGAAAGCTTGTGATCGTGAGGGCAAGACTGTCCACCAAGAGTAACTAACAGGAATACAAAAAACAGTCTTCAGACAGTATTCTATTCCAGACCTCAAAGTCTAAGCCCAAGATATTGTTTAAAGAGAAAGTGCAATAGTTATTAGAAGAAAAAGGCAGGCATCACCTCATTTACCGTTGAGGTAAAACCTCCCAGTTTCATTCCCATTCTGAATTTTGTAACCTTAATCAAGAGAAAAGTTTGCACAATTTGGAACTTTTTTTTTGAGTTTGATCAGCCAAAGGGTGTATTCTTCTCAATCATATATAATGCTTTCTATACATAGAGATAGACATGTGTGTGTGTACAAATAAATATAAAACATCTGAGACACTCAGGCTAAAAGAAACATTAATAAGTAAAAGGTCCTAGAGAATCATTTCATGTGTGAGAAGAAAAAAAATGTGGAAGCCTGACTAGAAAGTTTTTTCTGGTAAAAGCATAATTCTTAATTAGAGCTATCTAATTCCAGCATTTGGGAAGTGCAGGCCCTTGAGGAGCCTGTGTTGCCTTTGGCTCATGACTTCACCACTTCTACTCCCAGTAAAGTGCTCCTGTGTGTGGAGGAGGAGCATTGCTAGGATTGAATACACATTCAATCACCACACTGAATGCATGATTTACTGTGAGTTGGGAAAATATGTCTGCAATGCCAGACAACCCTGGATTCTCATGAAACGTGTTTTAACCTGCTTTTCTGCATCTTTTTTTAGTAATCTTCACAGGATGAGTTCAAAATGGGGAAGGTTGGAAGATAAGTCTCAGTCAAGAGGTAGCATTTTCTGTTCTGCCTCACATTGTTTGGTTAGCTAATGCATGATTCGAAGAAATTGTGTCCTTATGGAAGAAAAGACACAACTCAAAGCTGTAGTACAGACCTCCATCAATTCAATTCTTTGAGTTCAAAGCAATTCTTATAAAAGACTTCAACCTGAAAAGCAGATGCATCACTGATGACAAATAAAGGTCCAGGCTACACTACAAAGTGATTACAGTTCATATTAAAAGCTTATTACAACTAGATGGAAATGTTTGCCTATTGAGGAAGGGCCGCCAGTCCCACGTGATGACCTTAGCCTTGGACAAGCTTTGAGTCAAACCTGAGAGCTGTTCAACAGAGTTATAACTCAGTTTGGCCAAAGGTGACTGTCTAATCTAGGTCCTCAAAATACTACTTACTAAAAATTCAGCATCATTACCTTGATGACTCCCAAGCCACAAGAGCTTCAAAAAAATCCTCCAGCAAGAAATAGGCACAGGTAGTATTTCTAAACTAGAAAACACAAAATAGGCAAGGGTGAGAGGAAGAGAAGGGACTATTGGCCTTAGAATGGGTGGTGGAAATGGACAAAATTCTCCTTTCTCTTCACAGCACTGTACCAAACAGTCAGCTAGGTTATACTAAAAACATTATATAATAATAATAAATTATAAAATAATATAATAATAATAAATTATATAAGTTACAGCCAGGCTATACTAAAAATATTCCATATAACAAATCTCAAAGTATTCTCCTCCCCACTACAACAAACCTGCTGCAGAACACACAGCTTATAAATATCCAGGCTCACAGATACAGTTCATTGTACTACAAGATTTTCCTTTTTAAGCGTCAGTGACTCCTCCAGCCAGAGTACAGAAATAATGAGAATCTGTGAATGTAACATGTTAGGAAACTCCTTCCTATTGGCTTGTGCTTAATCTCATCTGAACAGCAGACACACTCAAAGTGACAGGGTCAAGAAAAAGTGAGATTGCCCAGGCATGTTATTTACAGAGACAGGCAGAGTTGCTGGAAGCTTAAAGGTATTTTTTGTTACTTAAGTACTCGCTTTAGCTTGATCCCTCTGTTCTTTATGCAGGTCTCCAGCCAAGGGTACCTTGCTAACTGCTCAAAGTGCCTCTTAAAGGAAACTAGGCCATGTTTTATCCAAGATCTGTGGAAAACAGGTTGTTCTGCATTATTTATTAACACAAAGGAGTTAAATGCTTTATATCTGCCTAGATATCAGGGTTCGAATAAATACAGCAGCACTCCTCACTTACTATATCCCTCTAAGGGAAAAAATATTGTGCAGGATTGTAAAGCACTAGTCATCCTAAAAATCTCACAGCTGTGTAAGAATTGATGGAGCTGTGTAGGCAATATTGATACCCAGTTAATGGACCCAAGGGCAGCAGTAGCATCATCGCCAAAGGAATGGTGTATGAAACAGGAAGGGTGAGTCCTATTTCTTGCCTTGCAACTTGACCCAGTAAAGGAGCTGACTGACTGGGGGGAAGAGGAGGAAGGGTGAGGGAAAAGGCCCCAAAGAGCAATTGGCCACTGCATAAGACAAGGTATCAGGCTACACAGCCCCTACACAACCCAGAACATCTAATTCTTACACACCCAGAACTGCCATACTTTGACAAGGCTGAGCAGTTCAGCCTGTATTTACCTGTAAGTCAATCCAGGATCCAGGAACTAGGCAGCTCTGCCTCTTCTTCTACCTTACTCCAGCAAAGAACTCCCCAAAGATCTTGCACACCAGTAGGATCATTGTAAAACATGGGGTGGTTCACTTCTGAATAGCCTCTGAGTGGGGGTGCTTTCCCAGGGAACAGGAGATGCAGGTTTAACACCACATCGCCTACAGTTTACCAGTTGAGGAGCCTGGTGACCACACTACTGGCATTTCTACCTTTCCTGAAGATGTTTCACCACGCAGAGAGAAATTCAGCATTTATTTATCAGAGTAAGTGGGCTCAACCCTGCCCTGGCAACTAAGCACCACTGACACTGGAGTCACAGGTCCCCTTCCAAGAGTTGGTTGGTTTTTAAATGTAGGACTACCAGTATTGACACCTGCAGCTACAACACAAGTCCTTACTGAATGGGTCCCTCTTCTAACCTCCATCTATCCCCAAAAATCTTCAATTAACTAAGCTTCAGCAGCAACTGTAGTGAATGCTCCTCTAGACAAATCAGCCCATGGGTCAGAGCATCCTTCCAGGAGATCAGTTTAAAGCCCAGGTGTCTCAGAAGCCTAAGATAAGTACTCCAGCCACTAGGCTATTATGTGAGTACCCATCATCACTTTCTCCTCTATATGAATTTTTTCTGATTGTGTCCTAATGAAAGATAAAGAGCTCTGATTTCTCCTTTAAAGGAGAGACGATTGAAGTTTCTCAGCTGCATACTTCTGACACTTTTCTGCTTCCCAGTATAAGCTCCAAAGATAAAGAGTCTGAGACTCACCTCTATCCTCAGTGTTTTCCTTTCTGCATGTCTTTTGCTGACACATGCCATTTCAGATGCCAGCACTTCACAGCTCAGCGCTCTTCTGCTCTGTGTCCAACTTTCTCCATGGGAAACAGGCACCTCATCCACTTAGGCTTCACAGTCCTTTCAGGCAACTCGCCCTTCAACAGCTCTTCTTTCTTTGGGGACCCTGCCCATCGCTACTAGAAATGTAAACTCCCTGGGAAAAAGGCTACATAGTGCACGTAGAGAACCCCAAATAATACTGACCTTGACTGGGACATTACTAATAATATTGGAGTAATTTAACGTTCAGCAATTACCTAAGCTGACAAGGCAAGTCAGCAACAGATCTCATGTTTTGCGCTAATGACATAAGCATTCATCTACCTACATTAAAAAAAGAGGAAAGAAAAGGAAAGGAAAGGAAAGGCAATGCTTGCAGACAGCTGCAAAACTGAAGGGTTTTTTTATACCACCTTCACAAGGACTGCAGTAGGAGGAAAAAGGGGGCTGATTAACCTCTCCTCAGTCTATACACAGGAAAAGAATGTTGCTGAGCAGCAGAAATGGTCTAACAGTTGTACTGTATGTGCTCATTTCCTGTTGATTTCTTCGTGTTACTTTTCTTCTCTATTTCTAGGGAAGCAGCCAACTGTTAAACAGCTCAGTGTGGTGCCTTGAATGTTCCATCCCTGACTGTTTGAAGGTAAAAACCTCATCCCATGATTACATAAAACATTTCTAGCACAGGACAAGCAAACATTGTAATAAATAATTCCCAAAGAGGCATACAGCAGTGTGATACAGCTTCTGTGAAGACCTATTCACCTTTTACAAAAGGGAATTACAGGGATTTACTTCTAGGAAATTTAATGAAAACTAGTCACTGTCATCACCATTACTTATTTTCCTGCAGAATGTCTTAGAGTTAACCTAAATCTGTCAGTTTGCTGGAATTTCAGCACTGATCTACACAGGACAATTTAGAAACCAGTTTTGCTTGGTCAATGAAAGCTGGTATGACAATCTTCAATTCCTTTTAGTTTAGGTTGATCAGAAGCCCAATGTCTGGAATATTGATATTATTAAATCATTAACAATTGAAACTTCGCATGCAGACTAAACCTAACATGAACCATAGAGAAGTATTCTTTAGACTTGGATTCTTTGGCTCCAAACATTGCTTTCACAGATAAAGCAGCACAGAATGATCATAAATAAGGATTCAAAGACACTAACCCATCCTCCTGCAGCCAAGGCAGGATCAACATGACCAAAAAAAAAAAAAAAAAAAAAGCCCCCACACCATACATACACATCACCTATGCACATACACATAACATGCTCAGAGCATGGGCTAAAAGCAGTATCACAAGTCCAGAGGCCAGGACTTGAAATAAATGGTGTAATTTTTGCAGATATAGAGTATTTGTTTGGAATGGCTATTAATCTGAAAATTTGGCTGCTTTGACTGCTGTTTGACATTACCTTACTTGAGTGTATTTGCATTCAGAAATCTTGGCATGAAGCACATAGTCATGAAAACTACGAAATAAAGCACAAACCCTTCCATTGCCTGACCAAACCAGCTCTTATAAATCAATCCGGAGAAAGGCTATGGGGTAAGTGTAGAGAGCGCAGAATGTCTGCATTACCAGCAGATCACCTTACTTCAGTTATACTGACAGTCTACCCAGAAAACACCTAGTTCTGAATTGGGTTCTCAACTGGGATAAGCAGATCTGCCATAATTATCAAGTTTACACACTCTACAACTATTAAGCCTTACGCTACTTCAGATGTGTTAATTAATTCCAATATAATTAAACCTGGGCAAGCACCTTCTCTCAAAAAGCAACATTACTTCCAGCAGGAATTCTTCACATACACATGCACACTATCTTTTATAAAAGACGCACTTTAAATTCACCTCCTTGCAGACAACCAGTCATCAGTGATACTTCCTGAAGTTGAACTTAAAACCTATTTTTTCCAGAAATAACCACCTGTATTTTTATTTCATAGGTGCTAGGGAAGACACTAAAAACCTAAGACATCTACTACACTAAGACGAACAGGTAAAGAGTACAGGTGCTGTATAGTATTTTGCTAACAGATTTCTGAGTTACATGCTAACTGAAAGCCTGAATGACAGAGGTGCTGCAAATCTGTAACACAGCAAGACATAGAAAGTCCTACTTTTAGTAGTGCAGATGTGGAGGTTTTTGTGAAAACTGAATGCTCCAAGAGCAGAGGCAGAGGCCCAACAACAATGGCTGTAGTCACCTTCCATCTGAGAAAGCACGCTTCATAACTGGTTTTGAGCAAATAACATCACAGGGATTGCTGGCAATAAAACCTTTTAGTTTATTTACACTGAGATCAGACAAGGTTTTTGTGAAATTCCCCTCTGCCATGTTCTCTGCAAGCATAAAGGCAAAAGGCTTCCCTTCGCAAATGAAAGCAAATGCTTAAAACGTAGTGAGCGTTTAAATGTTTCGCTGAGTCAGAGCTCGTAAGAGCTAGTTATTGTTAGGAATATGTTTTGGAATAAATCTTTGGGCAATATTATACAAGGATGTTTTTAAGAGGAATACAGGAGAAAAGAATTTGAAGATCTCCTTCGCTTACAGCCCTTTGCTGTATTAATATAGTAATATATGAGGTTCAGGCAAATGAGAGGTTTTTTTCCTTCTTCTCGAGGAGCTTGGAGTTTGGAGAAATATTTGTCATATTTTTAGACCCCACCCCTTTCTCCCAAACCACAGTAAATGATTCTTTCTTCTGTTTCATTTAGATGTCATTTTTGTATCATCAGGGAGAGATTTTAAGTCACTGGTTTCCATAAAACTGGTTTCTTTTGAAGCCTTTCCTAAATTCTTTTCAACTTAACATGGTTTAGACAGGTAGAAGTGGGCGGATCAGCTTGACAGCCTGCATCTACTATTCAATTCCGAGTGTTTTGATACAATATGCACCTTGCATGTACCAAGGCACCTGTCAGAGGTCTTAAGTCCCTTTGAGTCAAAGGCATTAACCCATGCCAGAATACTGCAGCTTCCTACCAGGGGTGAGAAGGATTTTTAAATAATCAGAAAAAACAAGAGTAGATCCAGCTGAAGTCCACTTTGTTAATTACACATTCAGATAGGATTAATGCACACAAATCATTATTATCTTAACAGACTACCATGGAAGAGAAAGGTTTATGTTTATTTATGTACACCATCAAAAGGGGAAAGTAATAATAATAATAATAATAATAATAATTTAAGCACTGAGGTTGGGTTAGGAATCCAACCAGATTTCCCACTCTGCATGAGCATTGCCAAAATCTTGGCCTAATATACTTCTGAAATTGTAAGCCCAGAAATGTGAATTTTCATGATTCTGCCATTGAAATGAGTTCCATCTGGGAGAAATGGTTCAAAATCAGAGCCAGCACATTAGGTTTTTTTATTGAAGCATACCAAGGATCATACGTCCCTGCTCCAAGGAAACCACCCGGGATGAAATTCTTAATGTAATATAACTTAGATTCTTATATCTCCTTCTTCATTTTCTCTTTGTTTGGTATTGTACAATTCTGTTTTCAAAGTTTGCTTTCTCCCCACAAAGAGAAAGCAAAAATATGTTCACTAGAACTTTAAAATGTGAATAGTAAGGATCTTTAAATGGTAATTGTCATTAATATGTTCAGATAACATTTAATGCCACAAATTTAAATACTCAAGTCAAGAAACTAAACAGGAAATGTTTTTGGAGTAGTATTAAATGTAAAACATACATCAGCACAAGGCCAACTTTTAACATCAAAGCAAGTTAAAGTTGAGCATTTTTTAAAACCCCAAACCAACAGAAATTTCAACCAAAACATACACAAAGAGCCAAAGAAGCTACATGAATGATCTAAATTTCTTAATTCCTCTGCTTTGCAATTATCTGGCATTCTATTTCATCAATGTATGTTTTCAAAGTACTACTACATGCTCGCTTAAGTAACAAGGGTTTAAAAACAAGCAATTAGGAAAGTGTCTTCTTCTGGCAGACGAGCAATTACAATGCAATAGATAACTATTACTGCTGCCCATATCGCTCCATTCTACAGCAGCATTTCATTTTTATCCACATGAAGTGTCCCACTTCCAAGACAGCACAATAACAAGTTATTAAGTTTTCTGCAAAAGTGTAATTGTTAAAACATACTGTTTTGTTTGGACAAAGCCACTCCCTTTTCAAGGCAAAATATTTCAACAACTAAACAATACCTTAACTAAGCATGTTTAATAAACAAAATGACTAGTTTGAAATGTTTTTTAAAGGAGATTAGTGTATGTTAGAGATACTGAAATCCTAGAAGTAAAACAGTGTTGGTAAGAACTGATACTGTACTTTTGACCCAACCTGTAACCTTCACTCATTTAGTCAGTCGCATAGGGCTTTCATAAAGCTTTCAAAAAATGAGACAAGACCAAATGATTTTAAGAACCTTACAGGTTTTATAAAATATTATCATACATTACAAAAAGTTTATCAATTAAAAGATATAAAACACTTCAAATGTATAATGCTCTTTAAAGAAACATTATCTATATTTCAGTATGTACATGTAAGAGTTTATATCAAAACTTGATCAAACAGATAATTTTCATATCTATCCAATTTGATGTACACTGTTGAAAACCTGATTGTGTTCAGAAGTGATCAGAAATTATTCTTGTTTATAAAATTAAATAAGAGAGATACTCTAAGTACCCTACCTGAAGACTCCCAGACATAACAAGACTCAGAAGACAGTGGGTTTACAATAGTTATTTAAAACCATCAATTAAAACCTCTTAAAATTGGAGAAATTTATCTTCTTATTTTTCTGAGTATTCCAGCTCAGAAGAATGATAATGTACATTAACAGGGGGAAAAAAAAGAACACTAGGCAGAAAAATACCCCTGAGATAAGGCAGAAACTTGATTACTTTTTCCTACTTGATTAAGTAAAAATCTACTCTTTGGCTTTTTGTTACTTTCAAGTTACCACATTTGTTTGAAAGGAAATATACCCTGTCATAGGTTTTAACAATTATGTCATCACAGGTAATTATTCTGACTGAATACAAGTAATAAAAAATAATTGCATAAGTTACTATTTTTCTTCAGATTCTTCCCATTTCTGACCCCATTCTTTTATTTTTCTTCTTAATGCTTTTAATTTCTATTGTAAAATTATATTGTTAGAGGATAGAATAGCCACCTGTATTTTATTTCTAACTACCATTTCCTACATTTTCCTTTTCTTCTTGAGGCTTTTTTATGCACAAGTTCTTCAAAAGCCATGCTTTCATCTTCTATGTCATTTTCCAAGTCTCTATCATGGGCAAAACCTATATTAAAAACAAGAAATTAATGCAAAGTGTAAAAACCTGACAACTTTTTCTTTTAACAGTATGACAAAACTATACCATAGCTATTTTATATATCAGCCAAATATCTTTGTATGTGTATAATTATGTTTAAGAAGCATTGGTTTTCATATGACTTAAGCTTGTGGTTAAGAGCTCTGCTAGGATGGAGAGACTGCTAGGCTGCTTGCTGCACTAGAATTTTATTTTTACATGGAAAATCTGTTTCTACTGTTATAGCATTTGACTTTTTCAAGTAAGAATGATCTCTTCTATCAAGGTGCAATTTCGGCAGACAATACATTTGCTTATTGACTTCAAAAGACGGCAAGACAGACTATAATGTTGCTTATAAGACCACAAGAGCACTCCCATGTAGGCTTATTAACTATGTCTTTCTTGGAATAGGAAGGTATAACACAAAGCTTTATCGTGATCAAATTCCCTAAAACAGAGCTGCTTTAATGCTTTAGTGTGATTTGTAAGCCTCATTGCTTCACTGCTTCTTTTTTACACAATTGTTGCAGTCCTACCACTTAAATATGTGCTTAATCCTAAACATACAGGTAGCCACAATGATTAAACTTGTGCTCAAAGGTCTGTGATGCAATAGGCTGCACCAGTGTGTGTTACTTTTAGCAAAAAGCAAAGTGAAATGAAAGTAAAAACAAAAGAAATTCAATTGCACATAGTATTTCTTCCCAGTAATCTTAAAAACAAGGCGAGAACTAGTTTTATTAAGAAGCTGGTCTCCAAGAACTTGGGACCACGCTGTTAACTGCCCATAAATGTACTGCTGTAGCACAGTGAAGAAACAAATAGCACTAACTAATTAGTGCAGGTGAATACAGCTTTTCTTCCTTTTTCAACCCCCGCCAAGCTTCTATCCTGAAGGCTGCACTTGAACCATAGCTACGTGTGTATGTGCATGTGCGCGCATGTATGTGTGCTCATATACTCTATGCAGGCTAGGATTCATCCAGTGCCAGGGGAGGAGGTTTGCTCCACTTGAGCCCCCCTGCAGTCAGCTCTAAGGCTCATACTCTGTTTCAAAGACCCAAGAAAGAAGACTGGATAATTCGCATTTTCCAGAGCACTCCATGGAGGTACCTGTCTCTTGCTGCCTAAGGGTAAGCGAATATCCACAAAACTGCTGACTTTGAGATTGAAATGATGTTTCGAGACCACTACCAAACAGCGACTTCTGGGGAACACAGAAACTTGTGTAATTTGAAAACATACCTTTTTCCTTTATCCTATATGAGTCCATTTTCTTCAGCCACTTATGAGCCTCATCAATGGTGGCAGACAATTTGTTGGCATGTTGGGTCATGATTTCTTCAGCTAAAAGAGAATGCAATTAACGTTTTATAAGAACACTAGCTGAGAGATGGATAGTGGCTAAAAGCCAAGCAAAAAACAAGATGTCATAGAATAGTGCTGTATGACAATGCTGCAAAGCAAGAAGTCTCAGTCACAGGCAATTACATGTACAAATTCACTACTGGGGACAGAGGTGCTATTTGTATTATTGTCCATGCCAGTCAATATTACTAGCACAATGAGAGGAGAAGTTCACATCTCCATCCTCGTGCTGACCCTTCTAAGGTATACCTGAACCTCCTGGCAACATTATGGTTCATCTATTTGGGGGCATCAAAGAAAGAGTTCCTGGCTTTCAGCATCCCTCTGAAATTCTACAAGCCAAAGAACAACATGGAGTCAAAATGTTGGGGCCGTTGTTTAATTACCCTGGGAAAAGTAATCCCAAAGGCAAATGACTTCTGTAAATAGATTTCTACCAAGTGGAGGAACAAGGTAACATTCATCAAGCAATTATCATAACAAAATCAAGTATTAGCTAATTAATATTTATATTAAATATATCCATCACTATCACAGTTCACTGAGCAGAAAGCCAACTACATAAGTAGCAAACACTATGAACTTCATCCATATGTAAAAGCTTTCCACTTGGAGTACAGATAAAATGAACACATCAAAGTGAAGAGCACAACCTAACATTTAGTTACAAACTTAACATATTTCACTGATCAGAACGGATGAGCAAGTCAAACCTTACAGTTTTTCATTACTCCCAGCCATCACAAGCAAACAACTTGACAGGGCTGGTGAATTTCTATGACTAAAGCCACTAACAATGTTTTGATTTCAGATGTCACTTTCCCAGAGCAAACACCTCAAACAATTTTGCTCCTAGGTCACTCATTCATTGATTCAATTTTTCTTGCAAAAAATCAGCAAATCAGCTTTAAGAATATGGGGAAAGAAAGCAAGTATCAAAATATGCATCTCCTAAGTTCCATAACCTACTGGACATTAGTATACTAGTTTTGCCTTTGACAGCTTGTCCCCCAGTACGGATTTGTAGTCAAATATCCACTTTTGTTCAGTCCTAGCGAAATTAGAAGTTCAAGGGCAGATCAGTCAGAGATATTCCTACCCAAAGACTAAAGGTACTTCCGGCACTACTCTATCCCTGCATACCCAAATTACCATGGTTGGAAGAATAAAACAAGTAAGAAACAGGAGGAAAATTAGCAAAGATTTTCAGGTCTAGTGCTAACTTATGAGGTGTTTTAAGACTGTGTAAATTCAGAAAACACAGCACATCTGATCATGTAGTTAAAATGCAACACTGTTTGCTTTATCTGTACTATCTGATACACTTATTACTGTTTTGGAAAATGTCAGAATATTTAATATTTTCTTACATGCTGCCTTAGTTCCTCTCTCCCTCAGCTACCTGAAGTATAAGGTCTGTCTCTTACCTACATGAATATTTTGGAGTGGAGTTTTGTCAGGCCTGGAAGTTTGGCCACAAATGGTGTATTATAATTGTTTAAAAGAAAACTCAAACATCTTACCTTCAGCCCAGGCTTTTCTCTCATAGATTTCCTCTATTGTATCTGAAATCTTCTTAATATTCTCTGAGATTTTTCTTTGGCGTAAATTGGAACCTTCCTTGTATGCCAGATGATCTTGGGTGTAAGTCTTTTCTTTAATAGCCTTCACTACTTCCAGTCCGTCATATATTATTGTGTCTATCTTTCTTCTGAAAAAGTCAGCATAGTATTTGTAGGCAGCAGTATTATTTCTGTGTTCATCTGTGTTCCTGTGCTCTTTGTAAGCCTCACTGGCCACAGAAATTGCACTTTCTTCCACATGCAACTTTCCTTCCTCACTTATCTCTGTTGGTATCACAGCTTCAGAAGCGTCTACCTCCATATTTTCTGTCTGGCTAAAATAGTTCTCAGGGCTCCCAATAAATCTGACTCCACAGAGGTCACACTGGGTTTGGTCAATATCTGCTTTTTTGAAGATCTCTGATAAAAATTCCTCTCCTTCCATTGCAACAAGCTCCGTTTTGGAGCAGACCTTCCTTTTCCACTTCACGCATAGACAGATGAATTGGAAAACATGACGCAGCTGCCGTTGTGCAGATGCTTTCTGCGCTTGCTTTTGTTGCTTGTTGAGTGCAATGACTTCCAGGGGATCCTTTCTGTCCTCTAGACACTGATCCCTTTCAAGTTCCTTCTCTATCTCATCAGCATATTCCGTCTTATCCAAAGGAGTCACAAACCTGTCAAGCTTTATGGTTTCATAGAGGATGCCCCGTATGGTTGGATGCCCCTGCATATTCCCAGAGTCCCACCTCCATCGGCAGTCAACTAAGTACTCTGCATCTCGCTCTGTCAGAAGCTCTTGCAGGCCTTCAGCGATGTCTCTTACGTGTGTAGCATCACTCACTTGCTCCACAATCTTTAGCAATCTTTCAGGCACTTTAGAGGGAGAATCTTTTCTCATTGATCTCAGTATAGCCTTTATTTCAGGAAAGTGTTGGCATAAGAGAGATTTACGTTTAGAATTATGCACCTGATCAGCATTCAGTAACATCACTAAGCACAACACGACAGTCCGCTCAGCCTCCCCTGAAGTTATGCAGTCGGGATCCTCAAAAGCATCCAGAAGGACGTTGAAGTTCCCACAAACTCCACACAAAACCTCTGCAAGATAACAGAGATGCAATCTGAAATTCTGTGCAGCTGCATATATGTCCGTTGGTCTGTACTCCTGTATAATGGAAAAAGTGTCTCCAAGTTCTTTGTTATGGCCTCTGCTTCTGAACAAAAATTCCCAATAATGAATGAGAGCAATGTAACTCTTTGGAAGGCACAGAGTAATGTTCTTGCAGAGACGCATCAGGACAGCACAACAGAGAATATACTGGAATTCCAACAGCATCACTGTGTTTTGTATGCTTGGAATCAGGTAGCTAGTGCATTTCCTGACCAGGACATTCATAAAACGGAAAAACAACCATTTACAGTCTTCCGGGTTCTTATGAACATAGAATTGCTCAAATGAATTTTCAAGAAGTCGAATGAAACACAAGTGCATTCTTCCCGCGTTTTCAGCATTTTTGTCAGGTAGCAACATACCATGTCTGCCATCTATTCCTTTCATCTTTCTTCTTCGGCCTTCATTCTTTGGGGAGTTTTTCACCTTTGACAATGCAAGGTTTAGCTCTTTGTTGTAATCCTCCTCTTCCTTAAAAAGAAGTTTCTCAAATTCTTCAGGATATCCTGAAGATAAGATGAAAACTTCCATGGCACTTAGCCACAAGTCAGTTGATTCTCTTCTGGCTCTAGCATCTTCATTTTTAAACTTAAATGTGATGTACTCCTTTAACACCGCTCTGCAGGGTTTGGAAAGAATGTCATCAAATTCCAGTATTTCTTTGCATGCTCTTGGGTTCTCAGACAGTATTCTCAAATGGAAATGTTTAGGAAAAAACATTTCTAGAAGGGCTTTACACGATGCATATTTGTCAGCAGTCAAAACGTCATCAAAGTCTTTGCACTGATTCACTAGCTCTTTAGGGAAAATCTTTGTGGCTTCCAACACCAGTCCATTTATTGCTGCCAGATGCATTTTACACCACAATACAGTCTTTGCTTCATGACGCAACAAAGGTCTATGGAAATCCTCACAGGTTTTATCTTCACAGTTCAACCCAACAATGAACTTCAAACAAATATCAGGGTAATGCTTGGTCAGTAACTCATGGGTGATAGAATACAACCTGCTCAACAAGTGCTGCTTCAAAGCAGATGTTATCTCCTCTGTTCTTACTGAGAAGTCATCTTTCGTCTTCCTCTCTCTTAGACTTCGGTTGTCTGACAAAAACTTGAGAATAGGTTTGGCTTCATTTTGGGACACCTGGCAACAACTGTCACCTGTTGGCACAATCCCAAAATAGGCAAAGCATGACTTCACCATATCTTTCTCTGCATTGGTGGCTGCTTTCTTCAACCCCCTAACCAGTCTTAGAAGAGCCATTAAGCCACACGTTGCCAAAAACAGGATGTCCTGGCTTGGTGCGCTGCAACGAGATAACACAAAGAGGGCTTCCACTGCACCAGCAGAGTGATTGAGAGACAGGAACTGACCGTAAGCACTTCTCAGCTTTGCAAAGTCTCCCTTCAGAGCTCCCTGCAAAAACAGAGCCTCTGCAATGCCACATTTTTGTTTGGTTTGTTCACAAAGTTCAAGGGCTTCTCTCAGGATGGCCTCTCTATCTGCCAGTTCTGCTTCTGAACAGGGAGTCACACCAGCTCGAGCTGCAGCAAGCAAACATGATGCACGAAACTCCTTTATAGATGTGAGGTTCGCTGCTTCCAGAGCAAACCCGTGTTGCTTCATTAATTTAGCAGCCTCCTCCTCTCGACCTTCTTTTTTCAATAAGCCTGCTGCTTGGTGCAGGCATCTGCGAGATTTCAAAAACTCAAGCTGATCCTCTATATCAAGTTTTGAGAGGACTCTCATCATTTCCTCAGTTCTGTTTGCATTCAGGTACTTTGCAGCTGCTTCCAAATAAAACTGATTTGCTGTGCACGAGAGTTTGCAAACCATTTGTCCTTTTGTACTTAATATCTCTTCATATCTGAAATAAAAGATACGTTCACACCAATTTACTAACACAGGTGACTAACCTAGACAAAACCACAACTTTTTTTTAAAAAGCCCGAAAAGCATTAAACACATAGCTGCTCCAGAAAGCCCTTCCTTAAAAGGCCAACTATTTCAAGTTACGTCTGTCATGAAAAACGATCACATGATTTTAAAAATTCTACAGAAAAATTCAATTGCAACGTAAGGTTATCTGAAGCAAGAGCACTAAAACTTCCAACATAAACAAAATCACAAGGTTTACAGTATTAGAGAATCTTGCTCCATGCTGTCAAATCGCTGTATTTCAAATTAATTTAATCACATTTTACCAGTGATAATCTTCTGCTTGTTAAAGTGAGCCTCAATATACAGTGGTTCTTTACATGAACAGTGACCAGAATGAAATAAATCAGAGTATCAATCAATTTTCCACAGGCCAATCTTGATAATATTGTGTAAGAGCTTATATCAAAAATTGGTCAGTTTAGAGAATTGTTTCAGTCCTGTCATATGCATCTACATACGCTTTGCTGCTTACTAAGTGCCTGAGCAGAGTATATGGTTGTAGCTTTCAAAACATTCACTTTAAAACACTCGGTCATTAATTGTTATTGCCTGATGTCAAATTATTAAGCCAAACTTTAGTCTTGCAAATGTATTATCACATGCTGAGAACAGATAATTTTTTTTTTCTGATGGGTAAGTAAATTATCATTAGCCTTTCGTTATTATCTTTCTCATGACAAATGTGGGAGTGCAGATTTTGTGCCTCTTCTGGTAAATTTGCATAAATGATTTGGGGAGGCTGATTTAAAGCAAAACATTAGATGGTGAAATGACTTTAATACTTGCACTTTTTGATCAGACTATCTCTACACATTAAGTAACTTTTATTTCTTTAAGAAGCAATTCCCATAGCATAAGAATTATTGAAGGTGCATCACAGAGGATTTCATTAGATTTCAGTGTAGGTGTGTAACTGTAGGCGTTGCTGGAAGTCTAATTGGTGTATATAGTCTTAAAAAGTCCTTGCTAATGCATCAGCCAAATTAGGTGTAATAAAAGTAGTGGCCAATAAAACGGAACTGTTTGCACAAGAACATGCTGAAGAGATCACAAGGATGGTACAAGATGAAATTCCTGTCAAAAGACAGTAATAAAAATCAGTTTAGCACAGTGAGAGACAGATCTTAACTGCACCTAGTCAGTTTGGGGCAGATGGTATGGAAAAGCTCAACAGCAGAGCTTGGGACAAAGAATCTGTCAGAGAGGCAGCAGGAGCCCTGTTAACATGACTAACACGAGATTTTTGATGAAGTAAATGACTAACTTTATATAAAGAAAGTCAGTAGAAAAAACTCTTTTGAAAATTTTGTGGAGAGTCTACTGTATTATGTTGAAGCTGGAGATCGAAGAGAAAGATATTTCCTTTTCCAACACCCTCTTGAAAGACACACCTTTCAACTGCCTTAGCTGCTTCCTCATAGAGTTCCTCCTGACAATACATCTTAATTGCTAGATCAAATTCCTCGATTTGTTCATAACATGTGGATGCTTCTTTGTAGCACTGGCTTTTCTGATAGTAAACTGCAGCATCTTTCATCTGCAACACAGAAGTCAGTAATAAAACTGAAATCTTTTAAACAGTCAAAACTACAGGAACAGAATAAATCCAGTAATTTCATCATGTAGGTTTTTCAGCCAGGAACACACTTCAAAAAACATAACTAAAGTAATATAACCAAAAATGTATCAAAATAACCATCATTAAAACTAAACTGATTTAAAAAAAAACCTTCAAAATATTTATGTTGGAAAAACTGAGGGGGGGAAAAAAGCACAATGCAAAAATCTTCTCACCAACATAAGAAGCAGAAGAATTAAACCAGTTCTGCATGCAGAATGGGAACGCTAACCTTATACCTTGAACTTCAATTATTACAGGAACCATTCTATTACAATCTGTTAGTAGAAACACTGCAAATAAAAAATGCTAAATATCCTTTTACACTTAGAAAATTGTCTGCCAATGCTCAGAATTAAATCTAATACTGTAATCATCAGTGCACTGCTATCTTACTGTTAGGATATTATTTAACCTTTTCAAGTTCTAGAGCTCCTTTTAGTTGACTGCATTAATCAGTGAAGTTTCAGTATCATCGGGTTATTATATTAATGAAGTAATAGCTTACATTTTATGAAATCAATAAATAAATAACTTTCAACAGCAAAGCAGAAATGACTGATGATCAGATTTGAGAAAAGCTGAACAAATAAATCTACAGTGCACAATCACATCATTCTCCTCTTCATTGCCCTTACAGCTATTCTGTGACAAGTGTGTCCTCTTGAACAATGGCCCAGCTTAAAGAGCTGTATTTTATGTTTAGCTACTACTATGTCACAGAAAAATATTTATTACTTCAAGTGTTCACAATGAGTTCATGTTTACAAATTCTCTACAAGCACCAACTGGGGAGAGGGTTGAGGGTGGGAGGGGTGGAAGCTCTCAGAAAAGGAAAGAAATAAAGGTAGAGAATTTAATACCTTGCCTAACTTTTTACATAATTCTGCACAAAGCCGGAACTCCTTTGACTGAAACAGGCATTTTAGCGATAGGTTTGGTTCTCCACATTCCAAGTAAGTTTTTGCCAATGCCATATATTCCATCTGTTTTTCCCTGCCAAAAGTAAGAGGAAATTACTGCTAACACACAGATTAAATCAAGTTTAGGATCACATGATCACTTACTGAATCCAACCAACACTGACATCATGCGTGCTGTTCATAAACCGAGGCAGCATTACTCCAGTTACATTTTGGGCCTTTCTGCTCTGATCAGAAGTCTGCTCCAGAATCTCACTGCTCTGAGTAGTATAAAGCTTCTTTTAATTTTCAGACTAAGTATACTAAAGGCCAATATGGTTTTGTGCCAGTTTTCTTCTTTAGCATAAATTGCTCCTTCTTCCTTTCTGCTATTTACCCCCTAATGCCATTAAAAACAGTGATCCAGTTCATTCTCAGCGTTTGCTCTGTAGCACTAAACAAGTCCAGCCTTTCTGGTGTCATCACAGGATGTCTGTTTTCTTCCCAGAGCTTCTCTGAATTCATTCTTCTTGAACATGGAGGATCAGAACAGTTCAGAATATTACATATTATACATAGAGCACACAGGAATCCTAATTATGCTTTGTAGAATGGCATTCATATTTCTATGAAAAAAAGGCTACTTTCACAGATTCATTATTACGTAAATTCTGTCAACTTACCATATACTCATATACCCAATTCCTTCTTCTCAAATTTTATCCAGTTGACAAGTACCACATCTTCAGTCTCATCAACAAATTTTACATGATCAGTGAATTTTATCAGCATGCTCATATTCCTAGCTAGGACTACTAATATAAAAAGGGTCTTAAAAATAAGGTAAATCTTTGAGAAACACCAGCAGTAAAGTTTCTTCAGGCCTTCCTCCTCCTCCCTTCACAGCTATTTTCCTCTACTCTCATCATTCCTTACCCACTCTGCTATCACACTGCTGCTTCTCAGTTTCCACAGCATAAATAGCAATTTATTCAGTTAGGTCTAGAGTCCTCCCCTAGAGGTTTTTTTCCTCTCTTGGTTAGGACACAAGTCTCAAATAATTTTTCTACCTTGGACTTCAGGAAACTGCACACTTTCTCCCCAGTCAAATCCTTGAGCTCTTCAGCCCAGCTGACAACACGAGCTAAGTGATTCATCTCAAAATTAGTCCCTTTTAAAATGGCTTTAGGTTCAGATCTCATTCTGCTTGTTTAATTTAGATTAACTCAAACACTGTTTATACCTCAAAACTCACTTTCTGTTAGCAGCTCTTCTTCCCAAATATGAAACACATTGTTCTTCTTGGTGAAGTGAATATTCAGTGGGTTTAACTGGAGTTGGCCACCACTCATGACACAGGCTCTCCTATCTACATCTAAGCCTCCTGAAGTGATGCAAATCCTGTTATTTTCCTCTCACATAACCACAGAGCTCTTTCAGTGGCCAGATTTGGCTGTGAGGGCCTACAGCATACTGCAGCATCACCACCACTTTCACTGTTCCCCATAGGGAGCAGGAACCCCAATTCTGTTCTAGCCATGCTTGACTTTCCAGTTTTTTTGTCCTCTTTCATCACGCATGTACAGCGTCGTCCCCTCACAGGGGCTTCTGTGTTTGCTGAGAGCTGACTACCCCTGGGCTCCCATCACAGACATCTCTCCCGTATGTCTCTCCAATGGCTCCGATTTGGTCCCACCATTATGGTGGGCATCTCCACACCCATCGGCTACAACGTCTGGCTTGCCAGAATGACTGCCCACTCATTTGTTTTTACGCTTACTTGGGGCTGCATTTCTTGGAGTGCACTTTAAGAACAGCATCGTGTGCCAGGGCCAGCTTTTCCTTCTCTGCTGCTCCTCCTTTTTGGTAACATTTGGCTGCTACCTGGGGTGAGATAATACAGAGCACTCACACATGTGCATCCAACTCATGGCTTATCACATAAATGGGACACAATTTTACAGTCACTGTAATGGAAAACAGAAAGACTGGCAGGGTGCCTGGAATAAGGAAAGGTAAAACATTGGGGTGTATTTTTAAGACAAAAAAAAGCTCTAAAGTCAGTCCATATTTAACTGTATTACAATTAGCACCTTAATTAAAAATGCTTATAAAATTAACAAGGAAGTAGTGAAAGGAGAATTCCTGGTAGACTGGTAGAACAAATAACACACATGCATTTTGAATGACAGCCTAAACCATTAATTGGTAAGTCAACAGGCATCTGCCACAAATTCTATTAATGAAAGTTAGGAAAGTGAACAAGTGCAAAGTCAAACTGAAGAGCACAGAAGATATATTCATGTTTTTCTCATACAAGGACACTTCTGTGATAGGCTAGAGAGAAACACCAGGAGCTATCGTACTCTTAGTAAGGTTTACTTAATTATCACCTCACTCATTTTGCAATATTGTATTTGTCTATTCTATCCATTAATTTTGCAGTGTCTTCTGTTTGAAAATTCAGCATTGCAAGCCACTCTTAAAACTATAAAATTCTCCAGATAATTTCATCTTAATATAGCAGTGATTAGCAAAGATCAGGGTTATAAAGAAAACAGAACAGCAGATAATACAGCTAATAAAATTCAGCTTTCAAGATGATACAGCTGTGTGTTTTTTATCCAAACCCTTTTCTGTCCATTTAGGAAATTGCTTCCGCCCCCCCAAAAAAAGGGAGAGAAAGACTGCTTGTATAGTGGCAGCTGATTATTTTAATTTTTGCTTTATTATAAACATCTATATTCCATAAAAAGCTACATGTTGCTATCATCAAAAAAAGAAGCTTTCATTCTGTCATCATTAAAAAAAAACCTGAAATTTTATTTGCTGACTTGAGAAATATCAAGAACAATTCCACACTATTAACTGTTATACCAAATCTGGATTGTATTAACTACTAATCAATAAATAAGTAAGTTTCAACTGCAAAGCAGACTAAAATCATCGTGAGTTTTGAAACAGCTGGAAGCAACTTCTCCATCGTTCTTTAAGCTGTAAGGGAATGATACCATCATTTTACTATCCTATATGCAGTTTTCTTATTGCAGTGAAACTTCTTGGTTCTTACATGTTGTTCCCAAATATGTGTTTTGTATCCATCCCTATTTACTCTCTGCAAAACCACAGAAGGGCTCTGGGATCATCACACAGATCCAGATACTTCAATTACATGTTTTCATTTGCCTACAGTAATGTACAATGACATGGTTTAGATTTACAAATGTCAATCACTTCATATTGTTAAAGCATAATTGTTTTTTCAACCATCTTTGATCTGTGAACATTAAAATATTTTCTCCCACACTGGACTGCAGATTTTTTGGTAGTGGATTTAAGATTAGCGACAACAGGCTTACTTTCCCTACTCTCTTTTTGCAAATTGCTTACAAGTAGCCTGTAGACACCTACAGAACTTCAGACCACAGGTTAAAAAACATTGCTACAGAGCAACTGAAAGGTTTTAAAGTAAATTTATAGATGCAAAAACAGAAAGGTTTCAGAACAGGCAAAAATCCTTATTTCAGACAAACATATAGTCCTACCTCCCAGCACTGATGTTTAGCAAAGTAGTCTCCCCGTGCAATCCATTCTTCTGGAGTCGAGGTTTTAACAAACATGCTATCATCCAAGTCTAGAAGGACAGGGGTAATCATTTTATGTTAGAATGGATAAACAACAGAAGCCATTACTCAGGTATAAAAGCTAAGTACTGACTTCTCACAGTATTCCAAACTCCCTATGATTTGTGCTCGTATCAATAACGGTAACTAGGAGTTAAATGCATTTTACACTTCTCTAACTGCATTGAAAAATCAACAGGTTGGGTTTGATTTTTGAAAGGCCTCTAAAAATCATGCTCGTTTTTCAGACAACAAGATCTTGAGTAAATCTACTGTCTTCACAGAAACCAAATTCTCTCATTTGTTAAATCTATTTTAGCTGAGATGGTTTTCCACGAACCACCTTCACTACTGTGCAGAAAAAATCATATCAATGTATTATCAATGAGATTCTGTATCAACATATACACCTAATCTTTAGAACCAAAAGAAGTAAGACCCACTGAAATCAAAGGCAATTTGCTAAGCCACTATCAGTGCAGTTTGTGGGACCAAAGAATGATTATGATTAAGTATTATGCTGCCTGAAAGCAAGAAAGCATTTAGTGTCCTGTTCACAGGAGCTTTAATATAACAATACCTTTATTTTCATCTGTTTTGACAACCTGAACAAATTCTCTTTTGATGAAATATTTAAAAGCTGGAGCCCGCTTATCTCTGTTTTCATCAAAGATCCAAAGATTGACCCTGGCTCTTGTAATGGCAGTATACAATTGCTTTAGTTCTCCATTCAGCATCTGAAGCAGAATAAAATAAACAAAATAAAATAAATAAAATACCAGAAGAACCAAAGTGTTATGAAGTGACATACTTTGCAGTAAAAGGAAAACAGTGAACACACACAGAGTGAAACACACAGAAGTAGTATCCTTAAGTAAGCAGCTCTAAATATTAAAGATGTGATTTTCAATTCCATATGCAATTGTCCAGCTAATGTGCACACAACTACTGCTACAGCAAACATAGCAACTGCAGATAGGACTGTCTGTTTCTAATCACTTGCACATCCAATCACTTCATTCTTTTTACAGGACCATTCTGAAAGTATCTGACTTGCCTGACTCTAAGAAGCTTCCTTCATTTTAAGGGAATGACATCAGTTTGAAACCAGCCTAAAGTAATAACAAATACTGACTGATTTGCTATTTGTTTTAACCACAACTGTTCTGTAAATACACCTAAAAGTCTATTAAATATGGATTTTACTCTCTCACAAAATTGCATTCACAAAAAAAATTATCTTCTGACATAAAGTCTATATTATATATAAGAACATATATACATATAAATAAGAACAAGTAACAGAGAGACAAAACAACAATGACAAATGTGGAACTACAGCATGAAAGTGCCACTTGAAGAAATGTCTCATCTTTTCAGATTTAAGTGTTTAGTTTGCCTTGCTATTCCCCGTGTTACGAAAACCTCACCTTATACATTTCTGCATTAAAAGAAGGAGGCCTCTTTGGCGTAGCAGTAACATCCTCTAAAGGTGTTTCAATTAGCAGTTTGCTTTCTGCTCGCACATCCGAACTGGGTGCAAAAGAAGAAATGATCTTCCATTCTTTGTAAGCCTAAAATGTCAGCAGCATGAGGTTAGCTGCATGCAGCACTAGTGCCCACATATACAAAACATATGGTCATACATACATGTAAAAACTATTTCTGTAAGTACATACAAACATGCTTCAATATATGTGAAGTGTGCCTGCAGATTTGTGCTGTGCACTCACGACATATAACAAATCACACTTTTCTGCAGGTTCCTGATCCCCTCCCCCTCCACAAAACTAACCCATAAAATCACAGGTAAATTGTTATGTTGATTTGGGGTTTTTTTTGGTATTTAATGAAAAACTGTTTAAATCATGCCACGTCTGTGGCACAAACTGAAAAATGCTGATATTAAGGCTGATAAACAACAATGAACTCCTGTTTCTATAGGTCAGAGCCTTGAACAAACTAACATAGGTTAACTGGCTTACTGAAAAAAAATGCAGAAAACTTTTCTTGTCAAATTTATTTTGAAGTTCTGAATGTAATAAATCATGATCAATAAATTCCTAAAGCTTTTATGGATTACAAAGTAACAATCAGATAGCAGTATAAATTTACTCTATGGGTTTGCAGGTTTTTTTGTTTTTCTCCCCCTTTTAACTTCTTTCAACTTTGCTTCACAAAAGCAAGACTCATCTCAAATCTCATTTTAAACCTTCATAGAAAGCAAACCTAACAATTTACAAACAGCACACAGCCAATTTGCTGTGTTTGCAACAGTCCAGAGATTCATCTTTTCAAAACTAAAAACCGCAGTGTGAGCTTCTGGCTTGCCTGCTTATTTACTCAACTCAATTACTCTTGACTCAAAGGAAAATGGAAGAATTGTATGAAAATAATTCTCCAGGCCTGACATACATTAGTAGAGCCAAGTTAAAATCCTCAACACACTCATCTCTACATTCTGCTATTAGTTCATTATTTTTCTGAGCACAACTCACATCACTGAAAACACATCAACTGAGAGAAATTTATAGTGGCAGCCAGTATCATATTGTTCCCCCCTCTCAGTAAGTCAGGTTCAAGATGATTTACCTCAAACTCCTTCCCCCCACCCTCGCCACATCTTGCCTCTATGAAAAGCTATCAGCAAGCTGCCCTTAGTTTTCCTTTACACACCTGTGGTTTTCAACAGCTGAAAACCACATCTCAGACACTGCTTTGAGGGTTAAAGGCAGAGGACATCTGCAAGAGAGGTTTTTACACTGAGTATTTGACTAAGCACTAGCCCTTAATTAGTCTCTGCATCCACATTCAGTAAGGATACTGTCTACTGCCTGGCCGGGTGAAGGCTTAGTAGTGTAATGATTTGGCAACAGCAGCAAGGCTGTGGCAGTCAACAGCCACTTGCAAGGAGCATTAAGAGCTGGGTCTTCACGAGGTCTGCACTTGAGCAAAGCCTTTGAGGAGGAGGAGGGTCCAAGCTCCTGGAGAACCATGAAGGGAGTACATAGAAACCACAACATCACCAGGAAAGAGTGATGGAGGCCCTTCTGAGGATGACAGTCCCCAGAGAGTCCCCAAAGGCCAACCCAGGCCTTTCTGGGGATGACAGTCTTGGCTGTAGACCACGAGAACTTCCCAAGTTTCCTGCCAACTCCCGAGCTAGATCACAGTGAGTTTTCTGGAGCTAAACTGTGGGTGGCTGTAGAGCATGCCTTCCCCCCTCCTAAATATATGCTTCTGACCATAGTTGTTCTATTAAGTTTTTACTTTTTAAATAGATTCAAATTATTTTGTCAACTCCAGACAAAATAAAAGCAAGGATTTCAAGTCTGTGAGATGACAAATCAAAATAATCTGTTAACAGAGTGGTGATCCTAAGAAGAAGCTAGTCTGCTGTTGGGGGTGTTCAGCCACCCCCCGCACCCCATGACCGTGGGTGCGATCGTCAAAACAGCGACGGAGGAGAGTTGAATCCTGCAGCAGCCAAGGGCTAGGGACTGCGACTGCATGAAGACAACTGCAACTGGCCTTGCGACTACACCTCCACCTTCCCCTGAAGGGTATAAATCTGTTGGCCCTGGAGGCCATCTGGGGCTCTTTGCAGGTGACAGTGGGTCTGCCAACTTGCAGATCCCCTCGGGATGGGGACACCCTCCTGCAGTTACTGCCCTGGGATTGAGTGTACATTGGCCGCTGAGGCAATGCATGATCAATCAGAATTGGTTTAATAAGAATTGTTGCTTTGTTTGCCTAGTTCATTTGTTTGGGTAGTTACAATTAGTATAAATTAGCTAGCTTTGTCTGTCTACTAAGTCGTTACCATCAGGATAACTTATAGTGTAATTAGAAAGTAAGTATTCTAGTTGAGCTAAGTTTGTGTTAATAACAATTGTTGCTTTGTACCATTGTAACTTGTGCAGTAAATTTTGATCTTTGCGACAAGCTGTGGAGTCATGCAGTAAATTCCCCCTCCCCCCCGCACCTTGCTCCACGAAACCCACACGGTCCAGGACTGTAAGGTAGTCACTCGTCCCACGACGTGTGTGTGCACATGAATCCCAAGGCTTTCTCTGAAATTGCAACAGTCAACACTCTAAGGGAAACACAGACTCACTTCATACACCTATGAACCCTGTTTTCCATTCTGTGATGAAATGACCTGTCTTCAGAGAAAACTGTGAATACTTCCTCAGCTGCAAAGCCAATTAGACTGCATGTAAAATCAAGGCATTAAGAAAAAAATGCAAAAAATAGGGAAGACTTAAATACCTCAGAGTCTGTGAAGAAATTGTAGAGGAGGACATCATCAAATTCCAAGCCCTTTGCTTCATAAACTGTCAGTACAAGTGCTAAACTGAGTTCCTCAGGTATCTTCTCCTTGGCCATCTCATTTGCAACTAATACCACCTACCATAAAATACATGAATAAAAAGAACATATTAGGAAGCAAAAAAGGTAACAGTCACATAGGAAAAGCTTACAAACGTTTCATGATATTTCAAAAGCTCTCTCAAAAACGGACAAAATTCAACCCGAAGATATTTCCATGCACTCCACAAAGAAGTCTACTAAGCTGCCGCTAGAATGCTGACAAATATGTTATGAGGAGAAAGTCGTAGAACTGCTGAAAGAAAGCTTGGAACAAGAAAGAAACAGGATAGAAGGCATCTGATGCAAAAAAGAGCATAAAAAGCAAGCCAGAAATACACTGAAAAGAAAAACTGAAACACACATTAGAAAGGTTGCTGGGTCTTAAAGGTACGCTTTATGAGTGAGCTGCAAGGGCTAAAAAGAAAGAAGTTTTAGAGAGAGGTCCATATAAAATGATGATTTCATTAGCAACAGACCCAGAAGTATTTGCAAAAAGCCATATACCTAAGAAAAGCAAACCTGATGTGCTCCAAATTCAATTGGTTGTGTTTTCCTTTTGTTGCCCCTCAGTAGAATTGCCAGGTCACTAACGCTACAGGACTCCAAGACCGTAGGCTTTGGTCCATCGAAGAGACCACAGTCCTTAGGAAGGCGATCAAAAGATTCTGGGAAATAGTACTGAAGCAAATCAACCACTCCAGACGCAAGATGGAGAATACCTGTAATAAGCCAAAGAGAGACCTTAAACTTCAGTCTGACTGTCTCATACTCTCTCATAAACATGCTTTTAAAGGATTTTGTTAAAATCTGAAATGAAGAAATATCAGAACAAAAAACCCTATTGAAAGAAAAAAGCAGCTGTAAGGTCCACTTTGTTTCTGCTACTTCGACCAGATCTGACTAATGGATGTGTATAGATCAGAAAGCATGTTACAAAGACTTAGCAATGTCTTCCTTGTCACAAAATGAAGGTCACAAATGAGAAACAAGTAAGAAGAAAAGCTGGAGTACATCACCAATCCTGCAAAGCCTAGTAATTTTGGATTGTGAGGGAAGAAAATATATGTATTTTAAGCTTTCCTTCAAGTCAAATATAAACAAAACATTTGGTAAGCATAAGTGTTGCAAAAATGACAATTCACAGTTTTAAAAGCCTTCACTCTTGGCTTTCTAGTTGAGGCATCAGAATATAGAGTCTAGATGTCAGAAAGAGCCGACCACCTGAGCTCTTAAATAAAAATGAGGCTCTTTAAAGATGTTTTGAATGGGCCGGTAGAAACTTAAAGCATTTGTGACACCTGAAGAGCAGAAGCTCATATGATAAACTTGACACTCTACCTGAATGAGATCTGTAGTTCTGGTACAGCTGATATATCCTTTTCGGTTTTCTAATGCGCTGCTTCTTGTCCATAGAGTTCTTGCTCGCATAATGAAACAGCGACCTCAGATCACTAAAACGAAAAGCAACTCCCTTCATTATGCTCTGGGCAGTGTCACCAGTCAGAAACATGGCATTAGGGTCATTGATGCATTTCATTAGCAGCGCTAGCTCAGCCTGGGTGAAATCCTGAATCTCATCACCGTAAAACTCATGAATGGACCACGGCAGCAAATTGATCTTTGACAGCCTTTGAGACAAATTATACAGTAAATCTTCTTCATCAAAGTAACCCCTCTGTGATCTTATCTGCTGATAAAGACAGAAGAGGCGATAGATTTCACCCCTGTCCTCTGTGAAGTTTGGTGATCTTTTCCGGCCTAGTTTTTTATACTGTTCCTCAGTAAGTTTACCCTCAGAGCAGCTCAGTGCCTCAAAAGAGCCTTTCAAAAATGATTTGATTTCTTTCCAAACGAGTGCAGGATTGTACAAGCTTTTACCTTTTATCATTTTTGGCCATATTTCATTAGCAAACACATCATAAGTCACAAAAGTCCGAGGATCTCTTTCCCTGGAGTATAAATCTGCAGCTCCTTCATCATCACCATGTTCTCCTTCAGCATTACCTTCTTCATCCTCATCTTGCCAATCTGGTACAACCAAGTCTTCCTGGGGACTCCAACCAACGATTGTTCTTTTAAGGCTTCCGTCCTCATTCCTCAGAAAAAATGGGTCAGGCATGGATGCATCCAGTAACAGCAACAACTGTTTGGAGGTGATGAACAGTGGGAAGTTTTCATCTTTAACATCTTGTAGCTTGTGAATATTTGGCTCCAGAGGCTTGAAGTGACTGGTTACCCTAGAAGACTTGCTAAGTTCAATAAAATTTTTCTGAACTTCTTGGCACAAAACAGGATTTTTCGTCACAAAGATCTGGTGCAGGTGTTCCAGTCTGTTTGATGCTTCTGTGCTTCGCATTTGCTCTTCTTCAGAGTCCTCGGAAGGACTTGTCTCTGCACCAACTGTGCTTGCAAGAATGTTTTCATCCCCACTGTCCTGTTCTTGCTCGTCACTGACCTGCTCCTCACTAGAATCATCGCTTTCCCCTATTTCATCATTCTCGTCCTTCTCCAATTTAGCTTTTTCAACTTCACTGCACTGCTTTTGCTGCCATGTTTGCCTTTCAAGCAGAGGACCTTTTGCCAAGGTGGATTTTTCCCAGTACGAATGGAATTTCTTCCAAAGCCTGTACAAGCAGCAAGTTGTCTTCCCTGTCCCACTTCGCCCAATTAAAATGATTGGTTCCATGGGCTTCGGATTTAGGTTAATTACTGCGTATTCTAACTCCCCGACTCGGAAGGGGTATTCAACAGCAGAATGTATATCATTTATAATGTTATATGCCATGTTAGTACTGAAGCTGTGAAACTTCATTATATTATATTCCATTTCCACTGCACTGGCTGGAGGGAAATACTCAGGTATGGTACGTTCTTTTGTTTTTTCTGCCTCTGAGTCTTCAATATAACAACGTGGAACGCGCTTCTGTGTTTTCACATTGTAGGTCTGATGTCCTTCGTTTATGCCCTTGAGCTTTTTCCTCAGGACACAGGACAAACCACGATTGTAGGAAATACATATATTATCTAAGACACAGTCCAGCTTGCAGTGGTCCAGAACAATGGCCCAAATTCTGATTATTTCGGTGTAAACTCTTCCAGACCTTTCTGGATGACTTTTTGACTGTTCTGTCTCCATGATCTTTTCTGCACTCTCACTGCAACGAGGAGAAAAGTCTATCGCAAGCTCCCACAGCATTCTTTCACCTTTGCCCAGCTTGGCTTCATACAGCTGGATATCAGCTTTCAAATGTTTGAGTGGCTTCTGAAGGCCCTTAGTCCATTCCCCGTTGCCGAGCTGCTGAATTGTCATTATAGTTTTGGTTTTTAGATAATGAGGTATTGCTTTGCTGCGCAAAGTCTTCAGCATTTCAGGAGTGCACTCTATTTCCCACGTCATGTTATCAAACTCCTGAACATATGTCTCAACATCCTGAATCTTCTCATACTCTTCCACTGTTTGCTCCTTCTCTCCATTAGGCAGGTCCATCTTAAATTCAGCATGCCCCTCCCCTGCTCCCTTCTTTTTCTCAAGATCATCCCCTTTTCCTTCAGCACAAGCTACACTTCCACAAGGTTGTGTGGACTCATTTTTTCCCCCTTCCAAGTTAGTCTGGGCTGAAGAAGGCTTCTTTACCAGAGCATTATCCTTTCTCAGGGTGTCACCCAACTTCAACTGCTGCATTAAAGCTGTGATTGCCTGCACTAGACTTTCCTGCGGAGTTAAGAGGCTATTTATTCTTTCCGTTTCCTGCTCTGCCAACTGATCATTTTTCGTCTGTACAGAACACAGGGTTTTTACATCATTACACGCTGAGTTGACAGATGGTGCCTTTAGTGAAGCCCCAGATGAAGAACGCCCTGTGTTCTTTGGCTGCAAAGTGTTACAAGCTGGAACAGGCTTAGGTGTTTTAACTGACTGCCCTACTATATCGTGCCGATACTTCTTCTTCTCCAATACGGCATTATTCCAGGCAAGTAGCAGTGGGTCACTTTTTTTAATTCTATGCCTCACATCTCTTCCTAATTTGTTTTTTATATTAAAGTTAATATCAAATTTTCCTAATGAATCCATTATTCTCTTAGCCTGCTTTGAGAATCCTCTCTGAAAAATAATATGCATCACTGTATTTCCATTCTCATCTTGGATGTTTGGATTAAGATATGGAAAATCTGAAGGTCTTGAAGCAAAGAGATCAAGCAGACAGTTCAGGATGTTTAAACCAGCGCTGTCTGAAAGGAAGAGAACAACAAAATCATTTGTTTTAAAATGCTACTTTGAAGGCCAACAATTTTTATAACTTTTTTTTCCCTCCTGCAGCTATTAAATGAAAATCAATGTGCTTTCAAAAGAAAAATTCTATATTTCATGTTTGTGAAACAGGCTGTTTTGAGGTGCCTCAAAACCAAGCTTTTCTAGGATTCAGAAAAAACAGTACAATGGCAGCAAAGCTTTAAAATCCCTTGTGCCGCAACTGCTCCTATTGCATTTCATTCTTCAATGCATTTCAATTACAGCATTTCAGTTTCATTCTTTTTCAACCGCAGAGTGAAGGCAAATTTGTTAATCCTCCAAAATCAGCCATGACTAACAAAGATAGTCTGGTGACTCTGGTGATGTGGACAGACTGCAGCTTTGGGTACTGCTTTGGGGTCATTTGTTTCATTTTAATATGGCACCCAGAAGGAATCTGGTGGAGATAACTTCTGGTTACTAAAATAACCTGTGGTGAATCCTCCTATGTTTCCAGATCTGAGGTCTCTAAAATAATTTCCTGCAAAATAAAATCTAATCTAATACCTCCCTGGGAAAAAAATAGCTACTCTACAGCTTTCTGAATTTAGTCTGGATAATTTATGTGAAACATGTCTTTTTTAATTGTAAGAGACTGTTACATGAGTCATTATAAAAAATTCCATCTCATATTTTTCACAGTGAAAAATACTTAAAAGAAGATACTGTCATTTGATTTCTGAATTTTTTTATTTGAAATTTACCTTCAGCAGCTTCCATGTTTTTAATCCCTCTGAAGCTAGCTTTTAAGTGAAATGTGTCTGCTTTAAAAATTAATAGATTCAGTTCTTTAAGTTGTATTTTAAGTTGAAAGATTAATTCATTTTTTAATCAAACCTGACTTTGGGGCTTAATTTGATAGTTTATCTGAATGTCTTACATTTATACATAACCCATGGAGTCCTTTCACTCCGTCCTCCTCCTCCAAGCAAAAACTTTGCTTGAGTTTTGACTGCATAGAAACAGGGAGAAGGACTTCAGAAGTCACTCTAGAATTTCCCCCAAAGTCCGCTGCCACCACTCTGCTTTTACCTTTACTTCTTCCTAGACCCGTCACATTTACTTCATCCCCACTTAATAACACATTTCACAGGGTTTCAAGGAGAAGCCTTCATTTCTCAACTAGCTTGATTAAGCAAGAACAAGTGTACAAAACAGCAAGCGATGGAGATGACAGAGCTGCCTGAATTGCACTTGTCACCTAAGAAGCCATAACTCTCCACATACCCTAAGCCACTGCAAATTGAAAGCTGAACCCATCACTTAGAAGATTTGCATGCCTCCTCTAGGCTGCAAAACTCAACAGCTGAGACATGGCCCTACATCCTGACCTGCTGCCTCTGCTACCTCACCAGTAAATGTCAGCTAAAGGTGTAGTGGGCCAGACACACAAGAGATGGCGATGTTTTAAGCAGTTGCTGCAAAAATTAAACAGGTGCACCTGCTACAGCCCTTTGTGTCCCTTAGGCCTAGGCACACAAGCAGAAGCCTTACCTCTTTTATCTAAACAGATGGAAACTGCAGCATGTAAAGGAGTATCTCCTTGTGCCACGGAGACATTTCGAGGATCTGCACCTTTGCTCAGCAGCAAATGCACCAGTTCAAAATAGTTCTTTTTCAGGCATATTTGCAATGGTATTTCAGAGTCTGTTCCAAGTCCATCTGGCAAGGCTAGTGTGAAGTACATGAAAACATCAGTGGGTTAAATCTGGTTAAACCAGATTGACAAACCATAGAAAGCTCTAAAGAGGAAGATGCACATTTTGATTGCTAAGCAGGTTACCAGATTCTTTGGGCTTTTTTTTTTTTCAGTCAGCTTGCTACAAGTGTCTGTTAGAGTTTCTGACTAAGAAAATCTTCAGAGCTTCCTCTGGTCTCCCACAAAACTGAGTGACCAGTTCTCCCATTGAGACAGGAAGACAGGAAAGCCAGAACTTACTTCCTTCAAGAACGTCAGACACTGACCAAAAAGAAAGGAGCTTCCTCACACCTCAGGTGCTCATAAGGATACTATGTATCCCTAATTTATATAACATCAAGTTATAAGATGAAAACGGAACACGCAGGAATAAACCTTATGCAAAACAACAAAAATTATGATGTCCACTCTAACTGAAAAAGACAGACATTTGGTCATGCCTTTGAAAAATGTGAATAACTCAAATAATTAATTACTTGTGACACAACAACATACTGAACCCAAAATCTGGGGCTTACAGGGGCTATCAAGATAATATTGTGGCTGAAGATAGAGAAACTAAAAACTAAAGATACCACAAGCAAAGGAGCAGCAGTAATCCTTGGCCAGTTCCCTCCAAACCCAACTCTATCAGCCCCATTTCAGTTGTGAAACATCGTGCTTCCCAAGCAGCCCTACTAGCTTCCCCATGCTGCACACTGTGGATGCAGCTGAGAGACTGAAAGCCCAAGAAGCCACTGCACTTATACAGAGCTGCAATAGTCATGCTCTGGTGCTTCTGAAACTATGTTGCTCTAAACATGCAAAACAAAACATCAAGTCTTTTATAACATATTAACACTGCTCAGTTTTTCACCTCCTCTTTCTATCAAGCATCTTATGAGGTGCACTGGTTCATCCAGTCTGTTGCACTGACGGATAATGCTGCCAATGTCAACATCCGAGAGACTGCAGTCCTTGAAGAGTCCTCCACCTGATGGCTTTTCCCCAGTGGCTTTCCCTGTTAGCAACAGCAAAACTTCATGCCACATTTGCTTCTCCAACAACTGTTTTATGAAGTTGTTAGCACAGGCATGGGAGATGTCACAAACCATCCCTTCAGGAATTTCTGCAAGACAGGCAAGAAAAAATAACTCATTCTAAACAGATAATGAAATTCATCTCTCTGTAAACTAGTTTCAGAATAATGAACCGAAGACATTAAATTAAAAGCACCGAAGAGCAAAATTCTCCACTTACATCCTTCTGTCCTCATGTTGACTGCCAAGTAAGTTTAAACACTTTTATTTATCGTATTGCATTTTTGTGCATATTGGTTTTTTTTAAGGCAAAACACAACACTAAAAATAAATAAAGCATGTTACTTCAGTAATTTCAGCTGCAGAAAGAGGTAAATGAAGGAAGGGAAAGAGAGAGCGGAAATTGTATGTCAGCATCAAATATTTTTCACACTGATTAAGTTCTGTGAAGGAGAGAAATGGGAACTCACTGTACCTTTCACAGTAGAGAGCAGTTTCAGAAATCCCTGAACCGTGTCTTCCTCCAATAAATTTTTATGATGTGCTCCCTTTTCAGACCTGCAGAACTGGAGGAACTGTTGAAGAACATCCAGGAGAGACCCTGCGTCACCTACAGCTTTGCTTTCATTTCCCCCTGCAAAACATTACAGAAATAGATAAACTAGGTCCTTGTTAGCCTGTTTTCAGGGCAGGACTGTAATATATAATATCTCAGGGCTCTGAGAAATATGTGGTGGCAGATTAAAATCAGATAGCTGAAACTCTTATTGCCAAAGCCATTCCTAGGATAGACTTTACATCCCAGAGGATATTTCACACACTCATCAAATACGCTCTTTACCTTAATACACTAGGCTGAAAATTGTAATAGTTCACAAGCTGATCTGGAAGCAGACAGGACACCCCTGCCTTGCAGTGATAATGTTGCTCAGGACTTTTAGGGTAGATGACTAAGAACAGTAACATTTTCAGCACACAATTTTAATTAGATGCCCTGAGCTTGTCAAAATCTTCACTGGCATTTATGACATACGGCCATAAAATTTGTCCTCTTAAAAAACAAAATAAAACAAAACAAATGCCAAAATGACAACTACAAGTTCAAAATACTTCTATAACAAACAATGGCAGATTAAACAGTGTCCTAACGAATGCCCTTAGATGAAAACTCGAAGACTTAGCCTGACTTTCCCAAAAGCTCTGAGGAATATAAGTACACCAAGTAAAACAGCAACTTTATCCCTTAGGACGTCAAAGAGACAGAAGGTTGGTCATCTTTTTAGCATTCAAGATTAATGCCATATTGCTATCCGTAATGCAGTAGCGTGTTCTCTATCCTCCCTATTTGCACCACACCTAGAAAACACTTGGGGGCTGTGCACTGCAGAAAAAACTTGACCAGAAAAGACATGCCAAGCTACCTGGAACATCGGACAAGGTGGCTACCACCACAGGGGGAATCGGCGTTAACTTCCTAACTGGAAGTCACTGGGCTAAGACCTTCTCCAAAGCACGTCAGGAGATCTCTAAGGTAAAGAAACAGAAACCGTGGGAATCTGCTTGCCAGGAGTCAGAAGACGCAAGCGCAATGAAACTGAGTGCTTTCCAGTAATCTTATATGCTATATACACATTAAATCAGAAATGCAGCCTAAAAGCTTTGTTTTTTTGCTGAGTTTGACCTACCTCTGGAGTCTTTTGCTCCATCTGTGCTCTGAGATCTGCACGAGATGAGCCAGCTCTGGTTTGAAAAGGTTATGCTTTGGGCTAATATGGTAATACTGCTAATACAAACATCACCTTAAAGCTGGAGTAAATTAGTGCCTGGAAAAACAGACAAATCAGGCATCACACCACCTCAGAAATACTGTACTGAAAAAAATGGTTTCAAGATGAGCAAAGTCTATGCCTAGGACTTCTTCATCTTCTAACTCTAAACGGTGATCTAAACCATGGCTTGAAAAGACCAGCTGTAGGATCTGCCTCCTTAGTTTCTGGATGTCAGAATCTTGCAGGAACATCCTACCTAATTAGCTGATCAGTCAGTTCTCATATGGGCTCTCCAGTTCTCACATTGACTCACAAGAGCTTCTCCAAACAGCATCCTAGGACTGGATCCTCTGCTAGATCTGTGGCCACGCTATAGACTTTTATAGAGCTAGGATGTAAGCAGCAAGCAAGCTGCAGTGCCACGCTGCTGGAAAAGCACATCCCACACAGAGCCTCCAGCCCTGCAGGTAGTCAGCTTCAATTTTCTGACTTAGCTAGAGTATCTCTGACCTATACCGCAGTCTAGACAGCTCAAAGTCATCCCATTTGTCAAGACAGGAAAGGAACCATGTAAGGCATAGCTGATCTTGATACTTCCACTCTAGGGCAGTATCAGAAAATTTATGTGCTTTCTCATCCTCATTTATTGGTATGCAAGAGGAAACGCCAGTTATTTGGACCATCACACTTGATACATTAGTTTCCAGGACAGAAAATTACAAGCAACAGATGAATCAGGATCCTCTTTAGAACTGACAAGTTATTATGAAAAAGCAGACTAGAAACCAATTTATCACGTCAGTTTATGAAGTTTCATGTTAGTCCTGGGACAATTAAAATTTCTGTTTTTCTGTAAGACAACAGGTCTTTTGCAAACTGGCTAGAAATATCAACAACACAAAACCTTTTTAACACACTTGGAAGTTTGCTCAAAAGTGTAAATTTGAGCTCCCTAGTTTGGGTTGTAAGAGACTCTCTTAGGTTTAGACTGCTAGTCCGCTTTGCTACCCTTTTCCCTTCCAATGTGCAGAGGTTAAGATTTTCCGACTAACACATTCATCATTTCAGGCTTTCTATTTCTTGCCAGCATTTTTCTTTTATTAAGAGCATTTTAAAATATGCCACCCATACTTTTACCAGATGCTTCATTTTCTGAAAACTGAGGTTCAGGTAAAAGGTCAAAACTGGAAAAGCATCAAAAGGAGAAGCAGTTGCTATTGGAGGAACCACATTTTTCCATTAAGGAAAAAATAGTGGTTTACAGTAATTTATAGCAACCTAGAGTTACTTACTGCATGATGTATTAAGAATAGTAATTGGACAGCACACGCCTTCGGGCAAGAATAAAATGTTTTAAATTGACGGATGGGAAATCAGGGTGATGACTTCTATGAAAACTTTCACAAAAAAACACTATTACCAATGACAAATAAAACAATTTTGTATCCAAAAAATACAATTTTAAAACAGGGAAACCACACAGTCCATACAATACCTGACAATTCCTCTGATGAAGTGTGCTCAATGTGATTGCTGACTGCTTTGACAGCATTGAAGTTTTTATTCTTTTTCAAGATATCTATGACATATCTTGACCGTGCATCTGGAATGGTGGGATCAACCCCAAAATTCAGGAGCATGAGTACATCTTCTGTTTGATCTAAAACATTAAATGAGTAAGTGTTAGAGGAAACAAAATTCCCATTATTCAGGTTTAAGTTCCTGGCACAATTTCTAACATAATTTTACTCAAAACAACATATCTGAATTCTACCAGTGTCATAAGAATGAGGTACTGTTAAGTATTACTCCTCAACAGAAACCCAAAAGCCTGTTCAGAAAAACTGAAATCTTATCTTCTTTACTACAAATGGGAAAATGGGAGCATAGAAAGCAAAGTGACTGGGTGCCTCAGGAGCATCCAAGAGGCCAGAGGCGGAGTGTGGAACACGCTGCTTCCTAACCCCCGGCCCCGTTCTCTGTTCTCTAGGGCAACTGCTCTGAACATAAAGAAAAGAAACAGGGCTTTTTACTATTGTTTAAAAGGTGACTCAACAAAAGGGAGTATTTCATCTATTCTGGAATGAATAGACACAGCTAGACACTGAGTTTCCTTCCTATGCCAGGAGCAGCATAATATACATGATTTTCTTGGTAATTAGTCTTGTAACAAAGATTATTTCTAATTTGACTAATGTAGGTAGTAGTTCTTTCCACAGAAGTTATTGTCTGTCCTCTATAGCATTTCAGAATAAGTGTTACAGATTAAACAAACACAATAAACACAACTGTGATTTAAAGCCTTCACACAATATCTAATATTCTGGAAGAAAATGTGCTCCCTTCTTAATTTGTCACCTTCCACTATTGGGGGCATTCTGCAGCCCTGCAAGCAGCTGTCTACTCCTCTGGCCTCAAAGAGCTGTGCGTTTGCCACACGCCATGCCCACAAAACAGTCAGAGCAGTGCAGGAAAGCCGCACTATCCACCATGCAAGGGAAAAACAAGCCATGGTTAGCAAAGCAGTGTTAGACAGCTACATACTGTCTTGCTTTGTTTGTCTAAGTTTACCTTTCATGCTATTTCAGGGATTATTTTTGTTTGCAGATGGTTCTGAGGGGTTGGTGGGTGAATATATGTGTGTGTGTATATATATTTATTTATATATATAAAAATGTGAGTGTATATATATTTACATGCATGCATGCGTGTATCTCTACATAAATATTATATATTTTACATATATAAAATGTATGCATATGCATTGTATATGTGTATATATATGTACATACAGGATCAGTTTGGGAAACACAGTAGTCATTTAGCAACAGATGGAACTGCTGTGAGAGAAGTGCGACTCCTCTACAGAAGATCAGTTTAGTTACATAAAGGCTATGGGCATCTCTTTCATACTGTTAAAGATAACCACCAGAATGTCATTGCATTCAATGACCTAAAAGCCTAGTGTTATCTTGGGATTGATGCTTATTTCCTGTTGCCACCCAGTGGACATAGTAAGAAATACAAGGAAAAAAGCCAGGCTAAGTTAACATTAAAGAAATCCCTCAGAAAACCAGGAGAGCAGCACTTCATTTTCCTCCTCTGACCAAGGTACATTACTACTTATGGTTAGGTTTTAAGCCTTCATCTACTTTACAAACAAGAAAAAAACTCCAGACATACTGGAGGTCTGACAGTATTTTATGAGGACATCAAAATTTAAAAATGTATTTTAAAAATGGAGCAAGTTGTGGGTAAATCATAACCAAAAAAAATAGCAAAGAGAAAAAGCACCATATCAGAACTAATGATTTTATAAAGGAACTGCTGAAATGTTAAAATACTAGTTGTAATTACAACTCTATATTCTGAATACATGACTTCCTAATTTTCCTCCTCAGCATGAAATAATTAACACTGGTGTCTGAAATCTTCTTCCATTCTTTTTTCCCTGTAAGAAAATAAAACCCCACAGCAACAGAAAAAAAAAAGAAAAAAATAAAGATGTATATTTACTGCATTTCCGGGAATATTCACTGGATGCCACAACATGCAGGACAGTGCGTCCATCTCTGTCTTGCTGGTTAATCCTATCCTTCAAGTGTGGCTTCTGCACCAGTAACCACCTGAAAAGATGGTTCCTCTCTGAAATGATTAAAGACACACACTTGTTACGAAATGGTAAACAGAGGTATGGCATAAACAGATGTTACTTTTTCCCTACAGAGCAGAAAGATGCACCTTTAAGAAATCTTTTCTCAAACACGGAGACTATAAGAGGGGAAGAAAAACGTAAACAGAATCGTGGTAAGAGCCAGCCGTGCTGTGGGAGATGTGGCGCTTCATTCTCGCTGACTTGCAGCATGCCCAGCTCTGAGAATGACCCAGAAACCTGCAGCACATATGGAAACCGTTGCTCCTCACTTAGGTGACAGGAAGAAATCCTGTATTTTCCTTAAAGCCGACATATTCAGGATCTGAAAGAGCCACGTCAATCACACTTTGGCTTCAAACCATATTACAGGTATCCCATACACATAATCCAAACGTACTTATTAGCTTCATATCATTACTAAGTGCACATGATCAAAAAGAGAGCTTAAAACATTCTTTTAAATAGCACTGTATTCATACATGCAAGGTCATAGCTGTTTGATCTGGTCTCGGGGAGGGGGGTTGTTTGTTTTTGTTTTTAATTAAATAAAAAGCTCCAGCTGTCAGTTATCTGAAAAGGCCACCTTGTTAAATTTTAGCATGGGATGTCACTCACTTGCTTTGATACACAGTCCGATAACAGCATGAAGCGGACACGTTCCAATGGTTTCAACTTTTGCCCCAATAGAAATTAGCCATTTGACTAATTCTGCTACTTGTTGCATCTTGTCATGAAGCCCACAAAACTCATAAGTCTGATAAAAAGAGAACAGTTGCAAAACATTATTTGACATATGCAAAAGACATTTTTAAGTCATAATTCCATGGTTTTAATGATAAGAATCAGTGGGACAATAACGACCAAGCCATATCCATCACATACATAACAAATGTGTCATTTTGTAACAATTGCAGTAGAAGCCCAAAACAAATACTCTTCTCCTACGACAAACACATGAATCTCGACAGAATCTCACCCTGCTCTGAATAGCATTGAATCTGAAGTCTATTTTATAATACTTATTTCTGTATTTCTTTTCTATAAGTGACTGCAAGTTTCTGCCTTATACATGTCTATTAAACGTTACTGCATCTCAAGGCACATATTGCTGCAACAGGATGTTGTCCCTTTAAGCTCATATGAGGTAGCTTTATGCAGCCAATTAACCCCCAGCAAGGACAAGAAAAGAAAAGAAAAAAAAGAATGACTTGAAATTGGTAAAAGGGAGCTAGTGACTTGGGGAAGGAGACATTGGGAGTGCAGGCAACTGGTCCTTTTATAGCTCAGAAATCCCATTGATAGACAGCAGGTCAAAGCCCTACTCTCTCTGCCAGCTCAGCAAACATCTAGAGTTAAGACAGCAATAATTATATGACTGCTCACAGAAAGAAAAGGTGTTAAGGCCTAGGAAGCAGATCTTAGGCCAGGTTGCTTCAAAGAAGGTGATCTGGTAACAGCATGAATTTTACTGGGAAGTTTACAGTCCAAGACTGGAAGCACATGGCCTGAGCAGAAGGATGCTGAACCAAAAAAGGATGTTTTAGTAATGACTTAAAAAATACGAAGCACAGCCTACCAGAGGGAGGGACAGCAACATGAGGAACTCTGGAGGGGGGCAGAGGAAGCAGAGACGGAAGTTGGGACAATATGCCAATAGGATCAGGCCATGAGGGGGTGCTTGGGAATGGTATTCAACCATACTTTTTCCATTTGTGTCTGTCACTTTTTTTTTTTTTTTTTTTTTTTTTTTTTAAGTATCAGTCTTCACACATGCTTCCAACATCCACAATTAAGTCTCTCTAACGCCTCATGACAGATTTTGACTGGCAAAAATTACTGTTTGTGCAGTTACAAATTCAAAATACCACACACACAGTGAATATGTAGTGGCAGCAGGGGAAGTTCCAGTTCTCAGAAAGGCACGTTTTCCTCTAACTCTTGCAAAAGAAAAGCAGTGCTGAGGGATTTTTCATCTTGAATCTTTCTGCACATAGAAAAATTTCACGAGCGGAGACTGGAAGGGCCATTAAACAAGAAATAACATACTATTTTGCAAGGGCAACCCATGGTTATCCCGCTCTCTTTGAGGCGCCTTGATTTGCTCCCTAGCAAGGAAGATTTTTGCTAAGATGCCTTAAAGGTCCTCTATGGCATTTGCAAGCTTTACTGTCAGGGCCTAGAGCGCACTCCAAAGAAGGGGAGCAAACATGCAAGGGGTGGCAGAGGGTAGCACAAAGCCCTGTATGGGCTACTCAGCTGGCATAAACACAGCATACACACTGGCCGGTAGCTAAAACACATTTGTGCCTCCCCATCCGCTAATTCTTCTGCTATCATTATAAGCAAGCTGAGTGATAAGCTGCTGACACATTTCCTTTACCACCCCTTCTTTTTCAGGATTACTCTTGTTCACTCTGTCAGTCACTAAAGTGAAATATATTTATGGAAAAAGCCCAATTTGAAATCGTTATGACAGAAATACCACTGGCATTGTAACAGCTAAATGGCAAATTACGGTATATTCCATTAATATGCCCTAAACTGTTAATTTGATAGCCAGCAAATGCCAAGGAATGGTACTGTGCAGCCTACAGTTAACATTTTCTAAAGCTTCCATTAGGAAAATCAGTGGTGTAAGAAATCCAGTATAATTCAGCTTAAAGCCAAACAGAATTTCTCTGTGAAGGTTTAATCGTATATTTTAAAAGTATGTTATATACAGCAGAACTGTAGTTAATTAAGTTATATAAACAGAGAAACAGAAGAAAAAAGCGTACAGAGTTTTCTGTTTTGTTTTAAATAGGCCAAAAAGAACGCTTTATCTCAACTGCAATTAAAACAGCCTGGGCATCAGTTGCATGACAGCAGACTGGGATACTATGTGATGCCTTTAAAAACCATGCATGCTCCTGCTGCAGACGGCAGCTGTTCCTAAGTCGCAGAGCTGGTGAACCCCTGGCAGCTCCTGTCGCACCATCAGCCCCCCAGGCACATCCCAACTCCTAGTGGGTCGGAAGCAATGGTTGCACATCCCTTCACACATCCTAGATAGTCTGGCAGGACTCCCATGCACCAGTGAGCCCCGCGAGGCCACCCAGTTCACCCAATTACCTGACCAGACACCCTGGGACATACTAGTGTGCATGAGACTGGCAGCAGTCAAACTACGCAGGATTAATGTGGCAGTTTGACAGCTGGAAGTTTTTTTTTTTCCCCAGTACAGAAAGCTTTGGATATCCAAGTGTTGCAGAACATGAGGAATTGCAAGAAAAAAAAAAACGGCAAGTTTCAGAAAAGCAATATAAAGATCAAATTCTACTAGCTGCAGATGCCACCATCTCAGTGAAAGGCACTAGGCATTGTGGCTACTCTGGCTGTATGTTTACATCTTGCCGAAATCCTCTACATCATCTGGAAAGTGTCAGAGCCGTCAGGGAGAAAGTTTAGCAACTGCTGCCTAAGTATAAAGCAACCTACCAAAAACTTGGGGTGTGGAGGGAAGGGAAAATTATCATCCCAGCTCATCTCCCTTTAATCATGCTCAGCATCAAGAAACAGTGTTGAGACTGGTTGGCAAAGCATAATAATACACTATCCCAGGAAAATCATAAACTATTCTGGCTGGAAAACATCCAACTTAACAGATGTCATATTTTTCTACATCAATATAAATGTCAGCTTCTAAGCCTGACGTGTATTGTTTTCTGTACTTGAGACAAACAAGTCTTCTTTTAATTGAATTAAAGGAAATATTAAATTACATACAGAATTTATACAAATTAAAAGATTTCATAACGATCAAATAAAAAGGAACAAAATAGATGATTTAATATAGCCATATAAAGTACATTTTTTTTTCCATTTTATTTTTCTTTGATCTATTACAGCACCATACACAAGATGGAAAATCTCTCAGTAAAAGACATGAAGAAATATGCACAAAATAAAGAAAAAAAATGGACACCACCTCAAAGAGATTCTTCAGTGATAACTGGTTGACCCTGAGATTTGTGGGCAATTCTCTCTTCTCAGAGAACAGTAGCAGAAAAGACTTTAAAAAAAAAAGAATTGAGATCATGTAAGCACATTTAGGAACGTTCATTTGTGTTTCACTGCCTCAGCAGATGTTTTGGGAAGACTAAGCAAGGACTGACAACATTCCTGATCTTTAAGATCTTGACAGGTCTTCAAATATTATCAGCTGAATCTTCCGTTCCATTAACAACTTAATGTAATATACACTTTTTCCCTCCCTGTGTCCCTTATCTCGCACACAAGCTGCCCTGCCCCGCTGCATGTGCTATCATGCACCTGGAAGAGCACAGCTGGTGACAAGAGCTCACCTTTATTTATTCATTAACCTGTGATTTAACCACACTGGCTAAAGCAGGCAGCACTGCAGCCCAACATGGAAAGGAATTACTGAAGGATAGTCTTAAATAACTACGCAATGAATTACAGAAACTGTAAAACCTACTATTATTTGATCGCAACAGACCGAGAAGCTATGACAGATGAAAATTTCTTCAAAAATAAAAAAAGCATGGGAAGGTCAGGTCCTAGAAGTCTCTCACACACACTTTGGAATGGACCCTCCGCTTTGAGTTGGACCTTCACATCTAGGGGCACGAGGCTCCCCAGCTATGTTGAAATCCTTAACAGGAATCAACTGTTTTTGTTTTGTCTATTTCCCTAAAAACTGTGCCTTGCTCCTTGAAAACCTACCTATCTTCACAGAAATTAGAGTTGGAGCAGCACCTTGAGGGAACTAGAGATTGCATGAAAATATTTCCAAGCACCTCAGTATAATAAATGATGTCTGTTTAGCTCCAAGTTTTGAAAGTACAACCAATTTATGGGGGGCGGGGAGGGTATTTCTGAACATGTATTGATCCATCTAGGTGTTTATTTAAAGTCTGCAAGGTATAATTGTAAGGATGATATATTTTTCATACAGTCACTATAAAAAAGGGAAATAAGAATTTCAGGTGATACACCTTCTGAGTTTATTAATTAATTTGGTTTTGTTTAACACCCAAACAGTGCCACTGAGATGGTCTATTATGCTTGGGTCATTCACAGACAGCTTCAAAAATCCAAATGGTCATACAGAAGGAAGAGCAAAAGGGACCACAAACACTTTTTTCCTCTAACATCTTTCAACAATAATCATTCTAGATGGCAAGGTAATTATCACAGAAAAATAATGAGACAAATGGAATTTTTAGGTGATTTTACCCCTCTGAGAAAGTAAACTGAATCTCAGAGATTTACCACTCAGTATTTTTCCAAGTCTAAAATCAGGATATTTCAACAAGGGAAACAATAAGTATTAATTGTTTCAGATTTTAAAGGTAATAATAGCTTACCACGGACAGAGGAAAAAATACATAGCTACTGCACAGAAATACAGAACACTTGTTTTCTTTACGTAGTAATAAACTTACCCGCCACTTTCCTTTCTGGGCCAACTTTTCTATCACCATTTGCCAAATCAGTGCATCAAACCTTGCACTGAAAATATAAGAATGAGCCTGGAAATAAGTTGGTGGAAGGATTCTTTCATCTGCAAGAATAAGCAGTTGTGAGAATTACTTAGTACACACAGCACTTTTGAAGTTGTGGTACCCAACTAAATTACTTCACTGCACAGAGACAACTTTAGTCCTGATTAATACCCAAGAGAATGTCAAATGTGGGCACGCATCTGACTTTATACTATAAATATCTCTGGCCACTAAACTAAAAAGCTGCCTTGTTATCAGTAGTCAGTCTTCATTAAAAATGGGGAAAAAAAGTAAAAAAAAAATAATAATAATAATCCTTGCCCTTGAAAAACACCTCTAAACTCCATGTCATTTGGAACTTTATGCTGTTTTTTTCCACTTACCGTAGGTGAACCCAGATACAGAAGCTGTTATAAGTTAATGAAGGTCCTTAACAGAAGGCTACAAGTTCAGTGAGTGAAGGAGTGGCACTGCCAAAAACCATGCATAATGCCTGCAAGCCCATCACACAAAGCTTGCAATTCAGACCAAAAAGCAAGATGGGAAGGAGAGCGTGAAGCATGGAAGAGAGCAGGGAGACTGAGGGTAGACATTCGTCAAAAATAAGCATGCAACGGTGCAGAAAAGCGCCACTAAATGTATGCATTTCAGATAGACCTGTGGCAGTAATGGCCAAATGAATGATTGCACAAGAGATGCCCCACCAAGGACTTGCATTGTCCCCATCGCTGAAACGCTCTTAGAAAAATAATTTTTTTGAGTTTACCATTTACACTTATGAAGACTCCCACTACAAAATCAGCAACTTGAGATCGATCTGCAGAAGCATTCAGAAGACTCAAACCCTTATGAAATGCAGAAACTGCCTCAAAAGAGTTTGACATCATGATCAGTGAGTGGCCAGCTCTATAATAAGCCTGGGAAAAAAGAACAACAAAAACCACCATGAGCTGCCAACACTGAAAGAAATCTTTAAGTATCAACCTAACATGACAAAAATAAGTAATTGTGTGAGAAGACAAGACAATCTTTTATTCCCTTAAAGAATCACCAGTCTGGTACACTCAATGTTCTTGTTAGAAAAATATTCAGAGATGTTTACTATACAGCAAAATATCATTTTCTCCTAAATTCACTAACTATACTGGAACATGACCTGTAGTACTATTTTCACTGCTTCTCATACACATATTCAAAAAACGTGCAGGCAACATTCCTCAAAATTCACAATCTAGTATATTGCATGTTACTGAGGTCATTATAGATACTGTGAAAGAGCAATAAATCCTGAAATATAAAATTTGGAAAATAACCAAAGAATGCAAACACAATGTTACCAACCATGTTTTGGCTCTCTCTGGACAGGAAAAAGTCTTTGTCACAGTGTCCAGCATACAAGTTTATTTCGCTGTTCTGCAGCATTTTTCGGTATTTACCATAATGCTTGTATTATTCAGTCAACAGTACTTGAATATATTTAAATTCACCACTGAACTACTGGCTCAGAGCCACAGTGGAATCAATTCGTTCAAAACACCTAATCGGCATGCTGTGATTCAGCGCAAGTTAAATTCACGTTTGCATGCAATTCTACCATATTTAAATCATATACCTCCTACTAGAATATCTGGGAGCTGCTGCACTTTATTAAAAGGACTATTACAGTAGTAATTCCTATGTTCACCTACATATTCTGACACGGATTCTGGAATTTTATGCTATATTTGTTTATTGCATCTTTAAAAAAAGGCAACAAAAAGCAAATATTGACACTTGTTTTAAAAAAAGTAGGCAAAAACTGCCAGCTTAAACTTTTCAGTACCTTAACATACTCTGGATCCCACTGTAAGCTCTCGTAGGCTGAAAAAGCTGCTTCTTTCCATTTACCAAGACTGTACAAGGCAGTTGATTTGTTGCAGTGTAACACAGCTATGTCTCTGGAACACCTATGAAAGTTAACAGCATAACCATTTAATAATTAAAAAAAGGAAAAAAAAAGATAAATGGTGCTTTATAATTAGCTACATGAAAATATATACAATCATTCTACCTAACAAAATTAGAATGGAAAAAAAGAAGCTTTAGAAAGTAAAGGTAATTGGAATCTCAGCTGTAACGACTCCTAGTAACATCCTATGGAAAACGCTGGGGCAAGATTTCTTTAAATAAAAAGTAATGTTACATGGGTGACTCATGAAAAATCACTATTAAGATTAAACAAGCAAACCTCACTGTACACCCTGCCTTTCTCACATGTTTATGAGACACTAACACTACGAAATGGACTATTTTCATCATTTTTTTTAACTTTGGATAGAAATACCGAAAATACACTATGCCAATCAAAATGCAGATGACCTGAATGTCCCTGCGTCTACTGGTCACTTCCAAAGCTTAAAGCCAACCTACTAGAATAACATGGTACAAGATTTAAGAGGAGGTTAAGGGACCATCTAGAAACACCTAGACATCCAATGAGTGGAGGGGAAAAAAAACAGACACACAAGTGGAAGCAGCTAGGTGGAAATATTTTGGTCATCAAAAAACAATCTAAAAACATTTTACTGTATCACCAATTAATGAAGCCAACAGAATTATCCACATTTACACCACCTGAAGAAAGAAAAATACGTATTTGAGAGAATAAAATAGGCTAATGTAGAGCCATCTGGATCCAAAGGAGAGTTTTTGAAAAGAGTTGCACACAACTTACAGGGCTACGGTCCATGGGGTACTGAGGAGCCTGAAAGGCCCGTTTTGCCCACGCTCAGACAAATTATATGTGGCATGGTGTTGCATCTTCCATCGTAATCCTACCTACTAGCCTACCCTAAAGAAAGTTGTTTCAGCTACATTAAATGCATTCAGAGTAGTATTTTCCATGTGAGCGCATCCTGCCATTGCCTATGGGAAGGCAAAAGGAGACGTGCAGGAATTGACCAAAATGGACTGCTGGGCTCTGCATTGCCCAGTTTCACTCCCCAAATATTCCACAGACAGCATTTTACCATCCTTTGCCTAAATGGCTAACAATAACAGGAAACAGTCAAAATAAATGAATGACTAGTGTTAAATAAGGTTAAAAGTACTGATACACAGTAGTAATGAATATTTATTAGTGAATTATTTAACAATTAATAATGTTAGCAACTGATGTTAACTGGGGAGGAAAAGCACTTAACATTTGAAAAGAAGTACTCAAATAACTCTTTCCCTGAAAAATTACTTTTGACCAAATCTTAGAATAAGAATGTCCAAATAACCAGAACAAAGCAACTTGTATGAATCATTTTAAAAATAATCAGACTGCCAATATAAAAACAGGCCATAGACACGACCGATATCTGGCAGAATCACAGAAATATTAATCCACAGTATGTCAGCTAAGGATAGAAATATATTTAACACAAATCAGCACAGTGGGATCAGATTCCCAAGCTTTAATTACACTAACTTTTAATTAATGCTTATATAAAGTTTTTCAGATTATAGGACCTAATCTCCCACATACATGTCAGGAATTACTATTCCTGACACACTAAAGAGTATGACAACTGATACAGAAAAGTCAAGTGTCAAGGCAGGAAATACAGTTCTGAGTTAATTGCAGTGCTGCACAAATTTCAGGCTGCCTTATGGTTTACACCTTGTAACTACAGAATACTTACGGGATCCATTGTCTTAAACAAATGAGCATTTGTAAAGCTTGATCGTACTTTCTGATGGCCAAAGAGTAATTTCCATTTTTAAAATCCTGATTCCCAGCTTGTCTAATAAACTGTGCATGCTCCATGGCATCCATGCTAATTAAAAGCAAAAACAAAATCAAGTAAAGCACTGAGTTATAAAGCATTTATTTCCCCCAAATCCACTTAAATTTCCATCTCAGGTTTTGTATATTTGAAAAGGAAGACAAAAAAACCACTTTTTTGTTCGCTGGATTTGAAATAGTCAAATAGAACTGAGGTGCCAACCTCATCTTTGCTGTTGAGATCTCAACTTTCCTTCTATTTTTTACAATCAACCTTAGGCAAGCTGATCTATCACTTGAATGTATTTTTTCAATTTTTTTTCCTCAGGCCTTAAATGACACTTTTAAAATTAAGATTCCAAATTATTTAAATGTGTGCACACACTAAATCCAGGAGGAAAAATCTGAGATAACCAGCAAAGTTCATATACTTAAGAAATATACAAACATATACATTTAAATTAGTTAAACACAAAATTTATTTACTTTTTTTTTTAATCTTTGTGACTTTTCTTTTTGTCCAATCTTTTTGGTTATACGTTTAATAACCCAATGTACACAAAACTGCACTAAAAAAAACTGACTACTGTCAGAAAAACACAGAAACAAAAGTATATTAATACTGCAGAAAGAGATTAAATTCAATTTAAAACAGGTATAAAAATTAATACGGCAAGCACCTGGAGAAAACAAAAGTTGGAACAGGCATCAACTGCAGCTGATTAGAAAAAGTCACAATAAAAATGGCAAAATCAGGTTTCTCACATAAAACCAATCACATAATCAAGCAGCTGGAAAGGGGGAAAAAAAATTACATGCATGTTCAGAGACAGCAGGTCAAAGTCACAGGCAAGAGAAGAATCAAGTTCTAAAGCCTCAGGCAGAACCGTTCTTCACGCCGCAGGAAGCTGTATTTATCTCACAAGCCTCAGTACCAGGCAATGACATTACTTCACCAAGGAAGGCTCAGCTTCCTTGTCAGCAGGCCTGGAACAAGAAGTGGCACAACCTGCAAAACCATAACTACTAAAATAATCTGCCAAATCACTTCACAACCGAGAAGAACAGTTTTGTTTTTTTTTTTAAATAGATGAACACACACAAAAGAAGTTATATCGACATACTTTATAGGACTCCTCAGGACCCCAGCAGCACCTGAGGTGCTGAACGTCACCGCTGTGTTGTGACACGCAGGTACTAACAGGTATACTATGGATCCTGCTTTGCCTCCCTTATTTAGGGAGCACAAAGTGACTTGATCAATAGGACAACATCTGTACTAAGTAGCACACCCGAGGCACCAGGAAAGACCCATCGGAAGATATGTTTTATTTATTTACGCAAACAAACATCCTGTGATGCTGCCTGCAACCCCAACACCGCCTTGCAAGTTCCAAAACGCATGAAGAACCCGTATGAGAGTCCCTGGCTATACGCTAATAAGACGTCCCATATATTTTAGGAGAGGGAGGACAGGACCACCAAGTTGTGCCAGAGGAGTAATTATGACACTGTTACCCTAGGCAAATTAAACAACTTCGTTAAATGATGTGCGTGAAGTTTATATTTTAAGAATAGCACTAATCCAGCCAGCAAGGTCAGTGTGCTCACATTCCACATGTGGGAAATATTGAGGGGAAGAGGAGAGAAGGAAAAAAACAAACAAAAAAAGTAACAGTGGAGTAGCGGTGCAAAGAGTAAGAAGCAAATGCTAAAAAGCAAATGCTAAAAAGGTGGTTCTATCTTGTGTTTTGGTAATTCTTTCAGCTTTTAACTTTTTAGCATCAGAAGAACGTTAAATAAGTGACTTTCACCAAGAAGAATCCTAAAGCAGTTCATCTACACAGGAGTTTCTTGATGTGGGAATACAAGAGTTTGCCATTTCTTAAATCACAGTTGAATTCCAAACTTGTTCTTTTTCTCGTTAAGGCTGTGCTTCTACATCGGCTGGAATTTTCATCTGGAATTATATTTATCTAATTTTTCATGGGAGGGGGGTCTATTTGAAGTAAAATTAAAAAATATGTATTTAAAAGAAGTTTTAAGCACTATTTTTTCCACAATACAGCAAAAGACCTCCAACTGTAACCTATACTTTCAAAGGACTTTCAAGCGTGCTGCATGCCAAGATGCTGCAGGACCAGAGGGTCCCATTTGGGCTCCAGTGGCAGGGCTTCCAGCGGAGCACACATGCCGGTCCTTCACCAGCACTGGCATTTCCCAGCCAAAGCTCCAAACCATACATTGTTTACATAAATGGGACACCTGCAGTGTGTTAAAGAATAGTGAATTGAAGCTGTCTAGAGATAGCTGCTTAGCACAACTTATATAAAACTTGCTTAGCATGAGTAGCTACATTTGCTGAAGCCTTAGGCCACACTTGGATAAAGTAATGAACCTTTACTTAATTTAGTAAGAAAAGTGCCTCAGAGCTGGTTCAGGATGGGAAGATAAGGAAGCCACACGCAGTCTGCATTCCTGTGTCACCCACTCCAAAAGGGAAGACGTCAAAACTTTGAAAATAAGACCTTGGGAGACAACCGCAAAACCCAACAAAAATAAAGGTATAACCATCAGCAGAGACCGCAAAAATAAAGATAAGGAGAAAAACAGCTTACCTAGGAACAACGATGAGATCCAATGAGGAGCAGGAGACCCCAGACCTAAAAATTACTATTGGTCTAACTACCGCGTGAGGGGTGGGAAACTTAAGTTGAAAAAACTATAATTGCCCAGGATTTTTTTTGTTGGGGTCCCTCTTCGGAGGCACCCAGCTCAAGCTGTAATTACGGCACACACGTGATTAAAATTTAATTATTTAATTTGCTTTGATTTGGCTCTGAACTTTTTTCTGCGGGAACCTAGGGTCGGGCCCTGTTATGGTGGCCGACAAGCCTAATTTCCATAACAACTGGGCTTTAGCAACTACACCCAAGTTTGCAGGCCCAAGAGATATTCAGGCATGAAAATCTGACATCCAAGTTAGTTACCCAAAAGAACTGCTGCACTGCCTAGCACAGCGTGTCTTGCTATTGCCTAACATCTTCCTGAAGCATAAACAATTTTAACTCAAAACCAGTGGACTAACTGAATGAAGACCTATTATACAAAGTCTACTGAGCATGGCAAGCACTGAACAAAAACATCATTTATTATTCTGGCTTCAGTTGGCCTCTGTAAAAGGCAAAAAGCCAGGATCACAACTGCATTTGAAGGTAACTTAATGAAAATTTTTTTCTTGGTGAGACACGTGCCCTTCCTAAAGTAGGGATTTTTCCTAAGATATGGAACCAGTGAAACAAAGAATTTACGGGGACACCCCAAGGCCTGGGAGACCCATTTCCCTTCTCCCACAGCTGTCAGTGCAATGCTGTGACAAAAAACAAATGAACAAAAGCAAACATACATAGATAAGACAGTCTACTTTCTGTTAACTTGTTTATTGCTCCTGAAGTCACCAGTATGACTGACAGCAAAATGAAAAAAATCAAGCATATTCATTTATGCTTGCAGCATTAGAACAAAAGATGATACAGTTAAAGTCACAACCTCATCCAACTCCTACTGCTGCCAATCGGCAAAATTCCCATTTACTTCACATACTGCCAACTCCGTTTTATCACGATAGTCGGTGTCCCACTGAACTGCTTCAGTCAGGCTATCCTCAAGGCCAAGTCAGTTTGTGGGGGTGGGGGGGTGTTTATAAGACTACATTTTGACACCTCCGACTCAAGCAGATAAGTTGGAAAATATGACTAGAGAGTGCTCAGAAAATCCACTTGTCATTCTTGAAAAATGTTGTGCTCCTTATGCCAGTTACCATTCTCAAGAGGCCAGCTTGTGATTTCTGACCACCAGAGGCTGGCAGTATCAAAAATTTTATTATCAGTAATTCTGAGAGTGACCCTGAGCAGCTTCTATGCCTCTGGTTTACATATTTTAAGAGAAAAACTATGTGCTACACTAATTATTCATAGAGGAGAAATTAGATCTGGAAGTTCTACAAAGCAAAGCTTTTTAATTACTGTTGCTGCTGAAAGTTAAGTTTGAGGGTTCATCCCTACAGCAGCACTCTGGGGCAGAATAATGGTTTTATTCTTCAGGCATAGCAACTTTCCATAATGTAAGCAGCAAGCAAAGTACACTAATTTGGGGAGTTCTGCATTTGAATTTAAACAGTGGTGGAAAACAAGCATCCTCCCACTTCCAGGATATCTGACTTCCTCATTCCTATTACAACAAGATACAGGATATATACTCCTTCCTCTTTGTACCTTATCCTAAAAGGCAGGCATCACCAACCAGCAACAGGTAGGGAACTAAAAACCCAGCAAACAATAAAACATACAGACACGACTGAGTAAAAATTAAATACCTTCATCAGCATTCAGATAATGTATGATGTTTCCTCACCAGAAAACCTCTCGGCTCCCCATAGCCTGCACCCCACGAAAGCACGCCGACTGCGAGAGCCGAGCACACAGAAGAGGACACATGGCCACATCACCCAGACCCACCACACCAGAAGGATGGCTCCAGCCACAGATTGGCACCATCTGTCCATCCAGGAAGTCCCACAACCGCCCAGAAAGGGGACACACTCCATACAGGTCTTCTGAAAGAAGCCTGAAGGTACCTTCAGCACGTACCAAGATGGATGTATGCAAAAAGCAGAGATGAGGTCCTTCTCAGAAGGAGCTGTGCTTTTCCACAAATCACCAAAACAGCAAGCAAAAAAAAATCTTAAAGACTATGTTTTCAGAGGAGGTCTTGGAAAAACAGCAGAGACAAAAAGACAAATTCTGCAGTCAGTAAGACCAGGTTGTAACAGATTAGGCCATAATTAGACTCAATAGAAAGCTTCACACAGAGAGGGGGGAAACAAGTTCAGCTTTAGACATGGCCATCCTCAAGGATCTGCTTAGTCTGGGAAAACTGATAATGACATTTTTGATTATTTTAACATTATAATCAAATGCTCTGTCACTACCTCATGAAGACTGCTTTCAACCTTTGTAAAATACATGAGCTCACCTTGGAGAAGCTGGCCAACTAAAATAAAACACTCCTCCACTCTGCTGTGCGAAACAAAAGACCACTCTTGTGGTCAAGTCCCCTTCCAGATCCACACAGAAACCTGGAAGTGCCAAAGTCTCTTCGCCACCACTAAAAGTTGGCCCTGCTCCAACCTACCTTTTCACACTTCCAACCAGTAGGACACCACACTGCATCTAGCCCACAGGCCAGTGCGCACGGTAATACCAATCATACCTCGCTCTGGGGCCAGATATCTGCCTGCACCAGGTCTAGGATGCAAATGCCAAGTCTGTATTTCGGAAGTCAGCTGCAAGACCTCCGCGCTGTGATTGTGGTTGCAGGAACTGCTCATTGGCTGCTGCACTGAACTAGACCAAACATCCCCGAGCGCTCTTTATTTCATAGTAAGCTTTCACCTGGGAATGCAATTAAACTGCTGTTTGTAGAGTACAGACGTCGTCAGAAAGAAGATATACTTCCTTATCGATGCTTGGGCAAACACACCCTACGTACCAGGATATAATTAGCACCGATGCCTCAACAGTCCGCTAATACCTGGAAAGTCACGTAGGAACCAGATAAGGAAAAATGAGCATAACATCTGTGATGGAACAAGTCGCATACAAACATGACAAGCCTCCAGCCTCCACGTTACCATATACATTGGCTTTGCTTTAGGCAAGCCATTAACAAGAGGATCGTTACTAATAGTCAAGCCCAGCTGCCTGACACCTCCATCTGCGACAGAGCAAGCCCCAGGAGCTGGCCCCGCCGAGTGGTTCGGCTCCCTGGCATGGCGCAACCAGCTGCACCACTGCAAGGTGGCACCAGCCCAGACTTCAGGTGTCATCTCCAGCCATCCCTCCTCTCCCACAGGCTGGACTCCTGCTGAGCACACGCGCATCAGCTTTCTTAGAAGACGTTTCACAGCTGGCACCAGTGGCAAGCTTGGCGCTGCTCCCCAGCTCATCCAGTTTTGTTTCCCTTAGCAAAACAGAATTTTTGCTTTCAGTTTCGAAAGAAAATAAGCTATGAAAGGAGTTACATCTCCCATTTTGCATACAAAAAAATGGATGCAAAAGCATGTTCCATATTCTACCTACACAATGCCATTACTGTATTACTAAAAAGAAAAAAGAAAGAAACAAACCCCCAAACCCCCACAAAACAACAGAAAAGCTAACCCTGCTTCCTGTGCTCTGAAACCATCTTGAAAGCCCTAACTTAGCTCAGCCACACCAGCTCCAACACAGCCCAACAGAGGTGTTTAACTGCTGCCGTTGTTCACTCCGGCTAACAACTCAGTGTTTCCTTTGTACAGATTAGGTCAAGATGATGTGACATCTGGAATGTAAACAAAAACAAAAACACAAGATTCTCCCAACAGCGAGGTTTTTAGGCTTGTGCACAGCTCACAGTCAACTCCAACAAGTCTAGCTGTACATAAACAAAACAACAGGTATGAAGCTCTCCCTTTTGCATGTTTTTATGGAAGCATAAAGCCTCTTCCCATTTGCAATATACTCATTCCATCACCCTAAAGTTTGTTTTCTGCAAATTGAGCAATAAATACAAAGGCTGATGAAAGAGCTTTGCTTTGTTTTTCTTCTGAAGAGTGGGCTGTGGTCAAACTACTCTGCAAATAAAAAGTCTATCTGTTAGACGACCACTCCGCGACCTTGCACAACAGTTTTGCTTTTCAGAGGAAAGCTCCAAAACCCACCGAAGACAATTAGCTCAGGGCTGTGCCAAAGGAGTCCCCGTCCTTTTTTTCTCCTCACGCACAAACACATCACAACACCTCTCCCTGCTCCTCCATGCAAACTGTGCACTTCCTCCTCCTCCTCCAGCCACCCCACACGACCCCCGGAGCACACCCCTCCGCACCGCCGACAGCTCTCCCGCGGCGGGTGCGCGCCCCCAAGCCGTGCACACAGCGCCTCCGCTCCGCTCCGCTCCCCGGCCGGCGCGCACCCACCTGCCGCCGCGGCCGCACGCCGGAACCCACGAGGCGCGCGCCCGCCGCTGCCCCTTTAGCCGCGGCGCCCGCCCCCGCGCGCCCCGCCCCCCGCCGCCCCGCGTCACTGCAGCGCCCCGCGGGGCCGCCGTTGGGAATCGAAACCGAGCCCCGCGCGCGACCCGCCCCGCCCCGCCCCGGCGGCTCGCCCTTTCCCGCCCTTTCTTATCTATCTTTTGTTACTTTTTTTTTTTCCCCGTGAAGGTGGGCATGCTTCGAGAGATTTCCTCAAGCTTTGGGGACTGTGCGGACAACTGCTGGCTGTTACCTTCTGGGACTTCTCTTTAAAGCAGGCCCAGCACAAAAGCCCCATCTCTGTCCCTTAAGGAGTTTAAATACGGTGTACCATGGATGACTTTGAAATCTGGTAACTCTCGAAAAGTCGTGAATCACGATGCCATAGACTAACCGGCAGAGCAGGCCATGGGGAGCCAGCAGAGCTGTCTCCACAGAGTAATTTGGTTGCGGTGTTGCCCTCCACCACCAGCATTTGATTTTCTGTGCCAAATAGGAGTAATTGGCTCCCCTGAAGATCAGGCCATGGGATTTTTTGGCTGTTTAGTTACTGTACATATGAAATAGAGATGATGACATGCAACCACCTCATAACACGTTCAGAAATCTGTACAATGGTTCTGTGCTTAACATCGCATCGTGGGTGTAAATAATTTTTTTAATTACTTAGCAGTTTCCAGCATACGTGGAAATTCAGTGATCGTTTCTGTTGTGTCTCTTCATCTTGAGGCACTTTACTACTCTTAGTGATTTCTCAGGAAAAACCCTTGCCCAGGGAAAGTAGCTATTTTTTTCCCTCTTCCATGGCTTAAGAAAACCTAGAGAATGTAGACTTCTACCATTTTTAGGCAATTCAGAACTGTTTCCTAATTCATAATTTCTTGCTGTCTCTTAACATTAGGAAAAGCAAATTAACAACCCACGCAAATATTAATACTTTGCAAGAGATCCTTCAGTAATTTACTTTTCTATAAACCACATTTTTTAAAGAGTCTTTCTATGTTATCAAGTATTAAAATCTGCACATCTTTCTCATATAAAAATGCATTTCTCATAGGTTTCTGTCTTCCATGTTGAGCTTTCACAGAAATTACCCTGATACAGATTCAGTGACTGGAGAAAAAAAGTAATGCTAACCTTAACCTGGGTATTTTTGTCACATCACCTCATCTCAAGTCAAATGCATCAAAATAATGTGGCAAAGCCACTTTTTAAGAAAAGGGGCCAATAGAACTGCCACAATTTCTGTTCAGGAGCCACCATGGTACTAGGTGGGAAAACTCAGCATGCTCCTCAGTGTAATCTTGTTTACTAAATACTAAATGACATAAAGAAATGAAAGTCCATACGTGGAATTTTCCAGTGCTTATTCCAGCAAAAGTGCTGAAATGATTCAAAAAAAAAAAAAATACAAGTGGTGAGAAAAATGAGTGGCTCATCAGGACTAACTTATCTGGCATTCGATGTAACCTTGGAACTGAGTATCATCATTACTTAAGAGAGTCTCACTTTAGTGCAGAAAAACAGCAAAGGCCAACCCATATAAATTCTGGTGCACTAAGTGGAAAAATGCTTTTTGTCTTAAAAGGGACTCTGACCTAATCACCCTCACAATAAACAGTCTTTGCTTCATCTGTCGGCAGAGACGGGTGTGTTTTGTCAAACGAGTCAGGCAGAAAGTGAAACGTTTTTTCTTAACTGTGTTAAAAATGAAACTTGGCAGCATGTAAACCCTTTGCCTCTGTGCACTGCAGCACGTTTCCCTCTTGTGCAGAGTGAAACACTTCCTAAAGCTGCCATGTACACACACTGCCAATGAATTACTGGCTCTGCAAAGTGTTGCATTTCCTCATTTTGAATGGGTGTGGAAGGAACCGAAATGGAAAGCATGGACCTTTGGGGGGCAGTCCTGCGTATCTGAGCGTACAAGCACTTGGGCAGCTAAGCAGATAGGGGCGCTGGGTGGGATGAGTGCTTCCCTGAAGAAGGAGCACTGGGAGGAGGTGCTCATAAAGCACATAATGATGTATAAGCCTTTTCTACCCAGTTCCTAACCCCCTTCAATTGTAAGAGTAGAATGGAAGCATCAGGGCACATATGGGCACAGTTTTAAAAGGAATGCATTTCTCTTACGTAGAAAAGTATGTAACAAACCCTTGCACTGTCTTATCACTCAGTACATAAACCTGCACATTAGAACTTGTGACGGCGATGCTTCCACTGCATGGAAGGGATGGTCCATGGCACCAGGTTGATGCTAGAAATTATGCTTTTTAGCTACGCTCCTTCTTGAAGGATGGGAATACTTCACTTTGGGGGTGAAGCCAAATAAGAGCCTTATATTACTGGGGGGAATACCTTCCCTTTGGCACATATCCAGGAAGGTGAGTACCAGGGTGTGGGGCACCCCCATGGCATCCTGACACCATACATGGAAAAGCACAGTTTTCTTGGTTTAACTGCCCTACACTAGAGGCTTCTGTCAACAAAAGGACATTGGTTGCAAATGACATCTCCAACTATTACTGCTATGAGGGCAAAAGTTTGTAGCGTAGGTGTGGTTTCATGAAGGCATCCATGCTAAAGTTTCTATCAGTGTGACTGTTTCAGGATGTTTGATTTTAAAAGTATGTCTCCAAACTGACATAGTAATACTGCTAATGAACTTGTTTATATCTGGGGTCAAGAACTTGTCCTGGGGAAATCAGATGCTTCAAAATAATAACTTTAAAAGAACTTTTAATGGAATCTTAAGCAGATGATAAAAAAAGAATAATGCAACACAACTGATGGCAAATGTACACCTATTTTATTGTTTTGCTGCTAGTTGGCCTAATGCTGAAAAATCCCTTCAAATCTCTCCTGTCTAATGTTTCTTCCCTGTTAACCTTTCCTGTTTTTCCATTTCCTAAAGCCCTAACGGCTTAACTTTACCTTGTCAGCATCATGTAGCTTAGGCTAACATACTTCTTGTAAATCATTTGAAAGCCTGTTAAGGCATTTTATAATCCTCCAAGAAGTGGTCTGCATTGCTGTATGAACAGTTGTTTATGATCTACACACAATCATTGGTGCTCTTTGCAAGACAAGGTATTTTATTCCTCTTGTGTTTGCCAAGACCCCAGTCCACAGCCATTTTCCAGTGTTATTCTTAAGCACCTTAAGTCAACTTATGCAGTTGTGGTACAGTATGTCCTGAGTTGAGAATGGAGGTCTGTGACAGCAAGCACTATATACGTCATTAGGAAGGCAATAAAATCTTTAACATCAGTGTGAAAAGACTGCCCTAGAGCAGTCTAGGCTTAGACTTTAACCTGGCTATAGATAGCAGCATAAAGTTCCTTAGTATCACACAAATAGTTATTTTCTTCCTGTGGCATTTTTTGAGGAACTCCTTCTATGGCTGCTAAACAATCTGGAATACCCCAGCAAGCTCAAGAGTGTTCACATGAACTGCAGTCCCTCTTGTGAGAGCAATTCAAACACTCACCAGAGGCAGAAACTTACCCAAGCAAGTGACAGAGTGGGCAGGAAGAACAATAGGAGGTGTGAGCAGGGTAAAGAAAGGTGTTACTCTGCACCTGTCAACTCTGTCTGTTTTGGAGAGAAACTAGCTGAGTAAGAGGTAGTGGGGGCAACAGAAGAAAGAGAGAAAAGTAGAAAACCGAGAAGATATGAGAAGAAGAAGGCTGGGCGAAAGGCACCCACTGAGGCTCACTGGTACGGGTTGGGACGACTGGTACAGGGTGGAACCAGTGAGTCTCCCCAGTGAGACCGGGCCGCAATGGCAGAGAAAATCTGGAGAAAGGGTAACCACCAGCCAGTGGCAACATGGCAAACAAAAACACGCAGCCCTTGTCATCAGAAATAAATCATCCTGGAGAAATCCATAATAATAATAATACAGAGATACATCCATCTGTACTCTTTTGTTCTGAAGTAAATCCACAAATTTGTCCCAGTTCTATTCTCAGGTAATTTTGAGCAAATAAGTTTGGAGCCATGTACCCACGCTTCCATACCAATATGTTTTAAAGGGTACAGCCACCTAAGGACAGTGGTCATCACAGTGATACGGGAAAGCAAACATTCCTTGTTTGCAGCCAACAATAACTTAAACAGCATGAAGCCAATCATGAAGGAAACAGTAGCAAAGAGCTACCAGCTGCTTTGGAACATGAAGGTGAACAGCTTGAAGTCTCTCTACAAATCAGCCAAGAGTATATCAATCTATGACAGCAAGGACTGAATAGGACTTTAGCAAGAGATAGCAGCGTTGAGCCTTACTGCATGAGAAACAGAGGTGACAGCCTAAGTGACAGAGAAGAAAACGAATGATCCCAGGAAGAGCTGCGCAAAGGCCAGGAGATGTTTGTACATCAGGAGACCAGTCAGGAATCTGTGCAGGCTAACCCAGATAACTCAATCAAATACGTCCCCAGCCGTGTCTCAGCACCAGCACACTCCCAGCTGCACACCGGAAGAGACTGGCGAGATTTTCTGTGTTTGTTTTTGTAATGCAAACATGCCAAATTTTAAGCAGCAGGTATTTGTTTTTACTGCCAACAAAGGGCACTGGTATCATGGGCACAGAGGAACAAATAGCTTTTCCAAATTCCTCTCCTCCACTACTGTGACACAGCTTTCTAAAACCAGCTCATGATGGTGACTGATGACTGTGGCTGGCAGAGGACACCTTCTGGCACCCATCGTTCAGGACTTTCCAACAAAGCCAATGGGATCCAGTCCATCCCAAGGGTACAGCACGGCTAGCATGACCATTCCTGTGAAAAACTGAGCGTTCAGGCAACACACCCCTGTCTCTGCTCTACCCGTGTAGGCTGTTTCCTCCAGTTGAAATATCGCTTGTTCACTCAGTATCTAGACCTCCACCTTACTGCCCGGTTCTGTAGTAGCTGACAGGCTTTCTCTTGCTGAATCACTTACTCCCCTTATCAAGCACTACACCCAGCCCTTTCTCACTCACATATATCCCCTCCACTAAATGTCTGCTACATTAAGTTAAAAAAAAAGTTATGAAAAACAGATTTCTTTTGTGTACATTTGAGTTTATTAAGAGCCTTATATGATCCTGCAAAAAGGCATATCTGGTTTACACATTTTCCGTCATACTAATAAAGGAAAACAATATAGGTATGATGTGCTCTGATTACCTTGAAAAGTGAGGGGACTCTCTGAAATACAATGTTTGAATCCAGCTTATTCAAATGTGTCTCAAAGTCTTCCACGGCACTTCAACTCTCACAGGCTTATAAACCTATTTAACCATAGCTCAAGCAGGCAACCAGTTCTGAATTACAAGCTACAGCTATTATTACCTAAAAGATGCATAAGTCTCTGCAGAATGTGATGCAAATTTTCCGCAGTTCTGCAGAAGCCCTGGTCACTGTGCCCTTCTGGTCGTATGGATCCTCTGAACACCAGCCACACATGCAGCACCGTCTCCCACTGATAGTGCTGGCAGCTATTTATTTTCGACTTTTCTGTCATTTGGAGCAAGGTCTCTCTGCAGCCAGGAAAAAGTGAAAACTCAGCAGGGCTTCAGCCACCCACTTGCCCTTCACTGACATAAAAGACTGTTTTTTTCTTTATGTTTTCACCACCAGCAGCACTTGGCCCCACCAATACTGCCTCATGCAAATCCATCATGTTAAAGCAAAGTACAGCACAGCAAAAGGGTAAACTACAATACAAACTACAAGTCATGTTCATTAAATACTGATCACAATGTAGTCACCACTGTGCAAGTCTCAACCCATCCAAAACCCTGCATGTATTCTCAGTTGACTAAAATCCACGGTACTTCTGCTACTCTTAAAATCCGTAGCAGAAAAATTAAATACCCTGAAAACAGGGGTGGACCCTTGCCGGTAATTAAATACAGCTACTAAAACATGAGTTCTAAATTTTGTAACATGCAGGTCACTGACCAGAGGTGAGAGAGTATGGGTTTGGCTCCTGTTGTACTTCTTCCTGACAATTAAGCATTTTAATCTTTTTATTTGTTTGTTAAAGAATAGTGAATTGAAGCTGTCTAGAGATAGCTGCTTAGCACAACTTATATAAAACTTTCTTAGCATGAGTAGCTACATTTGCTGAAGCCTTAGGCCACACTTGGATAAAGTAATGAACCTTTACTTAATTTAGTAAGAAAAGTGCCTCAGAGCTGGTTCAGGATGGGAAAATAAGGAAGCCACACGCAGTCTGCATTCCTGTGTCACCCACTCCAAAAGGGAAGACGTCAAAACTTTGAAAATAAGACCTTGGGAGACAACCGCAAGACCCAACAAAAATAAAGGTATAACCATCAGCAGAGACCGCAAAAATAAAGATAAGGAGAAAAACAGCTTACCTAGGAACAACGATGAGATCCAATGAGGAGCAGGAGACCCCAGACCTAAAAATTACTATTGGTCTAACTACCGCGTGAGGGGTGGGAAACTTAAGTTGAAAAAACTGTAATTGCCCAGGATTTTTTTTGTTGGGGTCCCTCTTCGGAGGCACCCAGCTCAAGCTGTAATTACGGCACACACGTGATTAAAATTTAATTATTTAATTTGCTTTGATTTGGCTCTGAACTTTTTTCTGCGGGAACCTAGGGTCGGGCCCTGTTATGGTGGCCGACAAGCCTAATTTCCATAACATGTTTTACCTTAGAAAGTTCAGGAATGTAGTGTTGCCTTCTGTAGTTGGTTAGAGAACTCTTGGAAGACTCAGATGTCCCTTAAGAGCTAGTTTGTCTACTAAAGTAAAGACTAAGGTATTGAAACTTCAACATATGTATCTTGTCCATTCTTGTAAAGTAAATACCTTACAACTATGTAAGTTAAAAGAGTTTTGCTCAAGTTAAAGAGCAAAATCAAAATGGGATTTTTTCATAGTCTAGTATAATCACAAATAAAATTAGGTTAAAACACCCCCAATATTTGCTGCAAAAGCAAATATTACAAAACAATTATTTTTCCCTGCAGTCCAGACATGCAATGAGAACTGTATGTAATTGGATATGTTTATACTTTGATTTATATTCATTAATTTATAATAGCTTATATATAAGCAAAATGTACTTTAAGTTTGTCTTAAGCTTGTCTTAACTCAGATTATGCCAAAAGAAGTGATCTTTCAGAATATATTAAATCCCAGGGGGGAAAAAAAAGAATACATACAGCAGTAATATTCTACAAATATATGTATAAATATTTTATAAAGATGGGGTAAGCCCTGTATTCTGCAGAATACAGTCAGTATGTCATATAGGAAATAAACTATAAAGACAAAACAAGAAGTTAGGACTTTTGCTTCATACTTCCTGACTGGTCCAGTAGACTATTTGTTTCAAAGGAAGAGACAAGTAGAATTGGATAGAAAACCTAGCATTGTTATGCATAGTGGCTCAGAAAAATCTAAACACTGTGGAATGATCTAATTACCATAATGAAAGAAAAGTGGGCATAGAGGTAGTCTAATAAATTCAATTTTTACATTGTTTCAGGAACATGGAAAATGCTGCCCCTGTATCAGTGTGATTGATTTACATTGGCATTCTGCTTGTAACAGTTTTTAATGTCAAGTGAAAAGAAAAAGATAATAAATAATGCTCTGATGTATCTGTAGCAGACAATTACAGAGTGGCCTGCCTATGGCAGTGTACTCCCTGAGAGTCAGCACTTACTCTGCAGCCAAGTAAATATGATTTTTGCCATTACTAGTAACAGGCTGCAGGCTTTGCACTGGCCAGACAGTGCAGGGTCTCACGACTTGTCTGGGCTTATCTTGGCCTATGCTGATTTTGCCGTATTTTAGCAGTGAGAACAATTGTTTATTGGTCAGGTTTGGTTTAAGTTAGCTTTAGTTCATGGAGAAAACATGTAGTTATTTTGCGTAGATTGAATTATCTGTTATCCTAGGATAAAATGTGATTCGCAAGGATCTAAACATGGGATGGTACCAGAGGTGCCACGCTATAAATGCAAATCACAGTGGTCATCACAGGAGTATATCTTTTTAAACCAGTTTGGATAGAACAGAACAGAAAACTGAATAATTGATAACCAATGAGGAGAGAACTCATGTATGCAGCCTGTCTTGAGAAAAATATATAAAAATAAAACCTAGCGGTCCCCACGACTGAGGGGGAAAGGACCTCCACCACCAGCAGCAGACTCCTCCCAGGGAATGACTCGGGATGCCGGTGTGTGGATGAAACCCTTTGCAAGCTCTCTGCTTGAGGAAACCTGGTGCTGCCAACCTCGGGACCTGGAGGGACACTGGAAGAGGGAGCATGACACCGAAGAAAGTAGGTGGGTACTAGGAAGGCTTTTCTGTATAACTATTTTAACTATAATATTGAGACTTTCCTGTATTAGTTTGGACTATGAATGGTAATATTATTGTAACTGGGCTAACGTTAATGCTTTGCTGCATGTTGATTAGACTGTCAAATTAGACTAACAATAAATTCTTGATTTCACCTATGTGGTTTGTTCCCTTTTATCCATAAGATTTTGAGTGTAACAAGTCTTCTGTTTATATGCCTGAGTAAATTTATTTTCCTAGGAAATGCAACTATGGATGTTTTAAGGTCCATATAAAAACATATCCATATTTTAGGTAGGTAATTTATATTATGGTTAATATACTAACAAAAAGAATTAGCTTTGATTTTCTGCCAGGTGTGTCCTATATGACCTTGCACAATTTATTCTGTTCTTCTCTGTGCTTCAGGGTCCTACTTATCAGGTGATTCCTTACCTGACAGGACTGTACTCACAGAGTATGATGAAGGGAGATATATGCATAGCATATCGACTTCAGAAGTATTTTGTCATCATGAGCTTCCAGAGCTTACCCTCAGAGCTCAAAAATATTCACTACGACCTAAGGGGAAAAAATCTTAGAGCATTATTTTCTAGCAAAAACTCCTCTTTCAGTATGCAAATACCAGAGGCTATGTATAAAGCCATGTCACACATGCAATCTTGAGCAACCTTTCTAGTCGCAGAACATGTTTTTCCCTGGCACTGAGCAGTGAGGTATCAACTCAGAATACAACTACTGCAGCTTAACAAGTTATCCTGTGTCAGGTGAGCAACAGTAACCGCTGTTTGAACAGAAGATAATTTGACTTAGCTGGAACATGAGTCTGATGCTTTTTTTCTTTTTTTCTTTTTTTGTTTTTTTGGGGGGTTGTTTTCTTAGGTAGGCACTGCATAAAGTTGGAGCAACAAGCTCCTTCTCTATGACTAGATACAGTATTATATTAATGTAAGTCATAAATAGCTACAGTGACTTCATATTCCTTAGCTAACCTTTTGGTATTGATATGTAGCGAACCATTGTAGCACAAAAATTTTATTAGTATATTTATTGTGTATGCTAAATCTGCATGACATTCACTGCATATATACTGATACATGTAGCAAGTCTGAATTCTGCAGTGAAGGGGGATAAAAAAAGAACTGGCTGGCTGGGCTTATCAAGACAAGCTGAAAAGAAACATGGAAGTCCATGAATCAAGGTTATCTCACTTGCATTCTTTCTGTTATCTCTTTCTAGTTAACTGGAGACAGTTTTAAGAAACCATCGTGGAGACAATTTAAAGAAACTATCATAAACTTCCCCACTGTTTGGCTATAAAAACTGTAGGAAAGAGGTGAAAGTACTGTTTCCTCTTAACATTCACAATAATGAAAATTATTTTAGGGCAAATGAGAAGACACTTCCAGAGACTGGAGTATCATTATGAAAAGAGCTTATTCTTGCAAATAATTTTATAAAAGTACTAGCACAGAAAAAATCTGTTACTTACTGGAATGATGCTCAGCTTGCCGCTCTTTTAAAAGAAAAATATCAGGATTTTTTGGTCAAATGATCTTGTTGTGAAAGAGTGGTATTTTCCCCGACCAAGGCTCTTGTTAAGCAACAGTTTTCATAAAGAGACTAGTGTGTAAATGCAAGAAGTATGTTATTATTGTCTTGAAGAATTCAGAGGCTCTAAGTATCTCTTGGAAGAGATCCCTCTTTGCAGCTCTTTACTGGAGCTGAGGATCAAGTGAAGAAAGGCTACTGCAAATATAGAATAAGTACAGGGATTTCAAAGCAACTTTCGGGCATTAGTAGCTACAGCATCTGTTTATATTAAAGAATCAGTCATTTCAAATGACTATGCCATCATAGATGGCAAGAGATATATTTTTATTTAATTATTTTTACCCATGTTCATAAGGTACTTAAACACCTCTTCCCACTCATGATGTCTTGCCATTTAAACTATATCCTAGGCTTCAACTGGTACAGCTTAGCTGAAAATTAACTGCATAATTCAGGTCATTTCTCCTGGATCTGATTCTATTCAATATTTCCATTCATTCCATTTTCATTCATGGATGATGAAGTAGTAAGTACACTTAAAAGATTTGCAGATAATGCAAACCTAGAGGAATTGCAAGCATTTTAGAGGGCAAGGTTAGAATATCAAATGGTCTCGGCAAATTGGAGGACAAGGTCCACAATCAAAATAATCCAATTCAATAATGATGAATTCAAACTTATAAAGCACAAGTGAATGCACAGATGCAAGGTCAGAAATAACTGACAAGGCAATAGGATTGTGGAATAGGATTTGGTTCTCATTGTGGCCCTCAGTCTAAGGATAAACTCGCTTGACCTGCTGAGTTTTACCTGCATTTCCCCAGTTAGCAGAGTTACAGTTGTAGTACTGAAGTACTCTATTTTTCTGTGGTGGGACAATAGCAAAAGCTTCAGTCTTGTGTCAAACTAAAACACTTGAGGAAACACGGGCTCGGACCGTACTGTAGAAACTGTTTTCTGGGCTCTTTAATACGTTTGAGTCAGAATAGTGAGTACATGCTGCAGATCGAAAGTGGGTAAGACTTGACAATGGTACACGATATAGTATATTAAGCTTATCAAACCCAGACATTAGATATGCATTTGCATTTTTAAGAACAAAATACATTTTATAATAAAAACCAATTCAAAATCCATTTTATTTCTGGCACTTGGGCCACCTAATATCAGCAGAGAGAATGATTTTGATTAGACTGCAGTTCTTCCACTATATTATCACCTTCTTTTTATTAAATAATCCTCTGTCTCCAAGGGAAAACCCTATCGCATTTCTCGAGTGACTACAGGGCTGTTTAAGTTTCTTGTGTACCTAAGAAAATAACGTTTGCTCTCTCAAATTTGTTAGCATTCATTTCTTTAGCATTGATTAGCATTTCTTTGGGATCTTAAAAACATGAAGATTCCAACAAGTACTTTCCATTAATACTTTGCCACTTCTATACGTTTCTTAGAAAACTAAGCTGTGATGTCAAAATACATTGTCTTCCTAAATTACTCAGAATGAAATCTAGATCACTTGTTTTTAAATTGCTTTAATAAAATCAAATTCATGTATTATTCTTTCCCAGTATTCTCTTAGAGAAAAAAAAAAAGCTAAAAGTCAAAGGAGTGTATTACCATGCCAATATTTCATGTATGTCTCTATCAGGCTTTTCTGGTAAATTATTTTTAGTGATTAATTTGTGACTGATGTTTCCCTTTTTTAACAGACTGTGATGCAAAATAACAGTTTATAATGAATGTGTCAAAGCAAGGCTTGTAGGGTATGAACATACAGAGCTGACCTCCAGTTGGAGCTGTTGTGTTGCAAATAGGGAAAAGTCTCTTGTTGGTTGTATGCTGCCATACAGAGGAACAGACTTGTCCACATCAGCTCCAACATGTAAATTGACAGGTTAGCATAAACAGGGCATTCAAGCATTTAAAAGTGCATGCAAGCAGTGTACATCAAAATGAACTGCATCTATATGATACAAACCATGGTTTACATCGTGTAAGCCAGCAGTACCTGTGGAAATCTTCCTGTTTGGTCTAGGGCAGATACTGACAGCGCAAATACAGCCAGAAAAATTACTGTCAGCGAAGAGCTTGTGTAGATGTGTTCTGTTTCAGACTTTGTTTTGGATCCACCAGATGCCTTCTGCTTTCTGTCTTCCCATCAACTGCCTGAGATCACTGAAACCAGATTCCTCCCCTAGGTGCAAATCCTGGAGCAGAGCCAGATTCACCCACCTGAAGCCGGACGCTCTCGAGGTCAGTGCATGGTCACTCACCTTCTCTTTGTACCTTTGCCACCTGCCCCAGTCATAGTGACAGGGGAGCTCGTACCAAGATCTTGGACAGTTCCCCGTGCGGCCAAGCAAAAGTGCACAATGGCCCAGGACAATCAAAAGGCTTAGGAAGCCACTGCCAGGGAGATGGCAGGCGGGATTGCTGCCCTCATCCTGTGGAGTTTTGCCAAGGACAATGAGCAGGCAACCTGAAGTCAACCTTGAAGTCGCTGAAGTTAAGATCTTTCCTGTCTGCTGGCACTGCAGGCCCCTTTCCTCATGGACAGGAATGAGGCAGAACGACACTTTATACAGCAAAAGCCTAGACAGTGCCAGGGAGAAAAATCTCCTTGCGATACAATGCACCTAATGCCAACCCAAGTCTCACACGCTTAAGGCTCACCAAACCTGATTTTGCCTCATGCTTCACTCATTCCTTGCAGGGCCTGTTACCGTCTTCCTTTGCAGCACTGCCAGGGCTTGAGCTACCTCATGACCCTCTTGTTTAAAAACACACCTGTGCCAGTACACTCCTCACAATGGTTTTTTTTTCTTTTTCTAGAAAGTGAAAATTGCTTTACTGATTGCCAATAACATGTTATTATTAATGAATGTGTGGTCCCAAACATGAAGACAGTCCTTTATAAATAGGACAAGTCCCTGGAGCTAGATTAAATTACATGAAGAAGTGCTAGTAACAGAGCGTCTTGAACTGGAGTAATTCCCGTCTCTTGGCATTGCAGCTGCGAGTAGCTCCTAGATGCCACAGCGTGCTGCAAGCACCGCGCACACCGTGCTGCTGCAGCACAGGCATGTGGCAGCCGGCGGGGCAACGCGCGCTGCAGCCGGCCCGCGCCCGCGCCCGCGCCCGCGCCCGCGCCCGCGCCCGCGCCCGCGCCCGCGCCCGCGCCCGCGCCCGCGCCCGCGCCCGCGCCCGCGCCCGCGCCCGCGCCCGCGCCCGCGCCCGCGCCCGCGCCCGCGCCCGCGCCCGCGTAGCCAATCACAGCGGGGAGCCCCTCCTCCGGTCCCGCCCACCCTCGCGTGCGCGGCGGACCGCTTCCAGCACCGCCCCGCCTTCGTTTTTGCCGCGCGGATGAAGGTAGCCGGGTGATGGGCACTCGCGTGGGCCAATCGGGGGGCCGCCAGCTTGAGTTGGGGGGGGACGGGGAGGCGGGGCAGCGACCGTTTGGCCTCGGGCCCCCTCCCCGTCCCCCGAGGCCTTCAGTCGCGGCCTCCCCTCACCGCGCTGCTGCTGCCATGGCGCTGACGGCCGGCGTGATCCGGCGGCTGGACGAGGCGGTGGTGAACCGGATTGCGGCCGGCGAGGTCATCCAGAGACCCGCCAACGCCATTAAGGAGATGGTGGAGAACTGGTAACGCAGCGGGCGCGGTGGCGGGGCCCGGCGGGGGCGTGGGCCTCCGGCGCCACCGGGCGGAAAAACGGCTTTGGGTGGCGAGAAGCGCTCGTGTGTCTTCTGCTTGCGTTGCAGGATAGCTGCCGGGAGTCCGTCTGAAATCTGTTTGCTTAGGCTTGCTATCATTTGAAAAGTTTTGTAGTTGTTTTCTTGCCTGTTTATTTTAAGCGTCCAGCTGATAATTTGAGGTTGGTTTGAGGATAAAGGCTGTCTAGGATTAAAATTGGTGCCTTTTAAGCGTTATGTGTGTTGAACAGAATCAGCCACGTGAAAATAAGCAGCAGAATGTGTAGCGCATTCCTTAAGGACCGTCTCTACCCCCTTCCTTAAGGGGTAGAGACGGTCATTCCTCGGACTAGACATCTTTCTTCCTATTTTTCTAAATTTCTAAAAACTTGTCATAATTATTGTAGATTGTGATTCTGAATAACTTACCAGAAAAGAAAAAAAGGAAGGAGAGTACCAAAACTTACTTGAAGCGGAACAAATTCCAGGATGACTGAAAATTAGAATTGGAACAAATTATTGCTTGTATGATAATGATTTGAAATTCCATTTAAGTCATATAGTCCTTCATTCTCTAGAATGCTTTCTTTATCTCTGCAGTTTGGATGCTAAATCTACCAGTATCCAGGTAGTAGTTAAAGAAGGTGGTCTGAAGCTCATCCAGGTCCAAGATAATGGCTGTGGTATCAGAGTAAGTAACCTAAATTGACAGTTATGTGATGCTTGATGTTACCACTTAAACTTTATTTCAATTTATAAATAAGTGTTTCTTGTCTTGAAAGGACTTGGAAACAAAAAATAACTTGTTATTTGCTTGTGCCTTTCACATAGAAAGAGGATCTGGACATTGTATGTGAGAGATTTACTACAAGTAAACTGCAAAAATTTGAAGACTTGGCCAGTATTTCTACATATGGTTTTAGGGGTGAGGTAAGCTCTTTGACAAGGTTTTGAAACTGTTCATTGTTTGTTGTTATCCTATTGTAATGGGATTTACATAATATCTCATTCCCAGCATTCTTGACAGATGGTTTTGTTTGCTGAGTCTGCCTTAGCATTGTGTAAGGTAGAGTGATATTTTCGGTTCAGAGAAAAGATAAGCACTGAGAAGGTGAATGAGCCACAAAGTGTGTTGTTCCCTGTTACACTTTTTTTTTAAAGAAATTGAAGAATAATACTATCAGTTGATTCTCTGCCAGTGCATGTGAACAGAGAGTGGGAGAACTTTTAGAAAATAAAATAAAAGGCAGGTACAGAGCTGTTGTTCTTCCCTGTGGTCAGCAGACCACTTGGCTTCTCTAACATGGTACACGACTGAGCCAACTGCTGTATCTGGGACTACTGAAATATATCTATTGCAATGTGATGCTTAAAAGTAGGTGACAAAATTGCCACTAATGCTAGTGCTGTAGCCAGCAGTCATCTCCTAGACCATACTGTTGGAAAGTTCCTTTGTTAATGCTTTTACCACTGGGGTTGTTCTGTAGCGATGTACCACCTGAAAAGAAAGAGGAAGTAACATGTTTTAAAACTGTTTGTGATATTTATAGGATGTGTTTTACCGCTCTTTGAAGCAAAACTACGGAAATATATGAAGTTATGTGGTGTCTACGGATAAATCACATAACAAAATGAATAAACCTGAATTTAGTAACTGCATTTGTATGTAAAAGCTTTTAATTACAATGTGTAATGATTTGATATAGTTCTGGCACCAGAAAATTTTTGTTACGACTGGCTTTGTGATCTGTCGTTTGTGTTATTTGACTTGCTCTGAGAATGTCCTGGGAAGTCAGACTTCCTTATCTGGCTTAATGTGATCCATTCTATTTGGAGAGCGTGATCCATTCTATTTGGAGAGAATGAGTTTAAATATATTCCAAAGGTGTTCTTCCTCTTTGTTGACAGTCTGCAAAACTTAACCTCTTTCTTTTTCATCTCCTTGCTGTTATCCCTGACTTTTTTTTTTAATTGTCCCTAATTTTTTGATCACCCCAGTACTTTGAAAATACTGTGTTCCAAGAAAATAATGAAATTGGTATTTTTAAAAAAGTGAGAAGCACATTTTGTGTTGTTTCTATAATAAGGTATAAAGAGTTCAAAATACATAGACCAGAGTCCATGGTCAGCTCTGGTTTTCCATCCACAGGAACAGCTGGGCATGTAATGATGCTGAGTGTACTTGGATGTATACATCCTTGCATGCTCCAGAGATCAGACTCTCCTGGAGTTTCCTGCTCACACTCTGTCAGCTGGTTGTATCTGCAGCCAGTGAGTCTGGTCCTGAGGCTGAGCTCACCAGACTGTGTAGACCTGTACACTGACTTTTCCAAGAAAACCAATGTAACAAGACCTAACTTTGTAATATTACGTGTAGTCAGAAGAAGAACTTGGGTAGGGCTTGGGAAGTAAACAGCAAAACCATGAGGAAACCAGCAAAGCCACGCAAAACCAGCTGCCTTTTATGAACACAACAGAAAGAAAAGAGCACCACTGTAATATCTTTGGAAACCTTCTTTTAGTTATATTACACTGCTAGCAGCTTGTATTGTCAGACGGAATGAAATGTTGGAAAAGCTAAAAGAAGGTCCTGGATAACAGTCAGTATTGTAGGTATTGAAATTCATTTAAGCTTTACCAACCTGCAGTTTTCTTATAAGGATTTTTATTAATTCCTTGCAAATGGTATATCAGAATTTAGTGATGCTATTCAAAGTGTGGGCACTCATTCAGAAATTAATGGTTTCTTGAGCAAGGCTCACAAAGATTCTTTTTCTTCCTCTAGGCATTGGCTAGCATAAGTCATGTTGCCCACGTTACAGTAACTACTAAGACAGCTGATGCAAAATGTGCATACAGGTATGCTACTTACTTATTATGTAACATTATGTAAACAGATGTATTTCTCTTTTCAGTGCTCTTAGTAACATGGCTCTGCATGAGACATGATACAGAAGAGGGCAATCTATTCAGAGCAAAGGGGAAAACAGGGAATTCTGAGTATCCAGAGCAGTTGCAAAAAAGGCTCCAAAAGTGAGAAAACATTAAGAGTGGGGAAAAAAAGTCTAAAAGGAATTCTGCCTCAGCATTCAGTATAGGGTAAACTTTTGTCTTTTGCTTGATTTCTGGAAAAAAAAGATGTGTTTACACAGGTAGTGTGTCTTGCAAACTTCATGGGTCCTGAACACAGGATCTTACAACTTAGTTTGGTTTTGTATGCTAGGTGCCTAAAGCTATTCAAAAAAGATCTCGAATATTCTCCTGAAAACTAAACCTCTCAACATAAGCAAAAATCTGTGCCTCAACTTCAACTGTTTTTAAGAAAAAAAATGGAAAAAAGGTGAGCTTTGCATCTGGAGTTGCGAAAGGTCCTGTGACTGTGATCTTTCTTGCATTAAGTATGTAGGGGGGGCAAAAAAAAGTATGCTCTTTAAAATTATGCATCTGTATATTAAAAAAAAAAAAAAAAAGAATTACATGGGTCAAAAATCTTCTATGCTCAGAATGTTATGGGCCAAAAGGAAACAGATTTTATATGTACAGACAAGAATTTTTCATTGGTATATTAAAATGTTAAGTCTAATGAAAAAGTTATTTTCAGGTCTGGACAGGTCTAGCTGTTAATGAAAAAGAAAATACAAGAATACTGCAATTACAGGAAAAGGGTCAATAGTAGTAATACAGTTAAAAACACATTTCTTGTTATCTACCTCTTTTCCTCTGCTGTTCCTCTCACCTCCCTACTGCCCCTCTTGGTACTCCCGTCAATGATGCCAGTTTTCATCAAGCAGAAGCAGGGGAGTCGCAGCCAATTGTCAATGTCCCAAGTGCTTTACTGGGAGGAGTGTGATGACAATGGGATTTCTTCACCTTCCCTCTTTTTGTTTTCTTTCTTTCTTTTTTTTTTTTTTTCCCTTCCCCCTCCCCCCCCCCCCCCCCCCCCCGGACCAATCTAGATGTCTGATAGCCTCTTATATTTATTTTCTGCTTAGAGCTACTTACAGCGATGGAAAAATTAAAGCCCCTCTGAAACCTTGTGCTGGAAACCAAGGGACTCAGATCATGGTACGTTTGTGTTTCTGCTCTCTCTTAACCCCTTTCTGCTCTCTAGTTGTTATGTGTACAGAACTTGCAAGTGTTATGTCGCAAGGTATGTGAGAGTCTCATCTTATAGAATATTTTCTAAATGACATTGTTGCATGTTCTCCCCCCCCCCCCCCCCAAGAGAGCAAGGTAAACTTCAGAAGATTCTCTCTCTTTTTTGTGGGGATAGTGCAGTGATATACTATCACAAATATTTCATAATACATGTGGACTGTTGAAAGCTTAATAGAAAGGGCGTAGGAAACTGCTATTTAGCTTTCAGTGGCATCGTGTGTCTACCAAGCTTTGCATGTGGGTGGGAATGAGGATTGCCCTTAGGATTGTAAAGGATAAGGAGCTCAGGACGGGAAAGAGTGGGGCAAGTTGCGCAGTCCAGAGCATGGAAAGTTGAGATCTAGCATAGGCATATCTTCTGCTGGACTTTCAATGAGACTATGTGCCTACAGACCTTGGCATGTGATCAGGATTAGATGAAGGGTTAGGATTATGAGAAGCGGGGAACTTGGAACAGGAGGGAGTGTGCGTGTTGCATAGTCCAGAGTGGAAAGTGGAAGCCTGGTCTTGGAGCGTACACATACATGCACCAAGCTTAGCACGTGAGTCAACCTTAGATCAAGGTTTAGGGTAATGTAACTTAAAAAAGAAGCTGAACTCTATATTTTTGCCTTTCTGTTTTTATCAGAGAAAATAATTTGCATATTGTGTAACTATTTAAATAAATAATGAAAATTTAAATAAAAAATGAAAAAATTAAGTTTTTGTTTTAATGAAGTTAACAGCCTTGATTGCAGCATGATTATCTGTATTTATTATCTGTATTTTATTAAAACACAGTGTAATCAGGAAATCCATTGTCCTCTGCAATGGAAGGAATATAATTTTTAATTTTTGAAAAGTGGATACTTGTACAGTTTTTTTGTTGTTGAGAAAAATACAATACTGATGTACCAAAATATCTGAAAAACATATATGTTTCTAGAGCTGCATTTTGTGAAGTAAACCTAAGCAGATTAGGAATAAATCAAACATGGATGCTTCATAAATAAAAATGCTCTCAGAACAATTTTGTCAGTACTTATTAAGAAGATGGGTTTAGACAAATTGCACAGTGACAAAAGATTAAAATTGACTTTTTAATTGTAATCTTTTTTTCTGCAGGTTGAAGATCTTTTTTATAATGTAAATACAAGGAGGAAAGCTTTAAAAAATCCAAGTGAAGAGTATGCAAAAATACTGGAAGTTGTTAGCAGGTAAACTAAAACAAGAGGCTCCATTTCTTTCTAATGCCAAGCAGAGCATTGGGGTTTTGGGAGGGACTGGCATGTGTGTGGGTTTTTGTTTATTTGTTTTTAAAGTATTTGTTATTGTGTGGTATCAGATAACAGTCCAATCAGATAAGGAAAATCCAGAAGAGAAACAGTGTGGTCGGTGCATTGCCATTACTAGCAAGAATTCTAGCAAGTCAGTTTTGTGATAGACTTGAATGAGTGAACTCTCAATGAACTTGGGCTGAAAAGGATCCAAAAAACATGCAAAAACATTGAGATTTAGCTGAATATGAATAAGCTGAACAACAATTTCACTTTCTCCCCAAAAAATCAGTTCAGCTGTGAGATGTAACGTTCCCTTACTGGGTCACTGATTCAGGCATGTTTGGCATGTGAAGAGGCTTGCAAGCAGGATTTGCATAATTTAACCAAAAAAACTTTACACTTTCAGTAAACAAAAAAGATAGCAAAGAGTAACAAGACACTATGGTATGTATTAGCATACTCCTCCAGTAAGATACAAAAGAGTCTTTACTAGCCAGGCAGGCACAGTCAGGAGGTGAAGGGTTGGCTTCCACTGCTCCATGGATGGCTGATCTGCAGTCTTGCTCAGTGTCTGTCTATCAACTCACTGGTGTTTTTTGTTTTTTTTTTTTTTTTTCCCATTAGGATTTTCCATTTAGGATTTTTTTATGTTGATTTTTCTTCTCTTGAATTCTGAGCTACTAACTGTCCCCATTGCAACAATCTATCCTCTGTCTGCATTTTCACTTTTCTCATCTTGCATGCTACTTTCTGTTCTTTCTCATAGCCTAGGATTTCTCTGGAAGTCTGGGCCAAGGTTGAGCAGCTGTGCTGTATCAAAACTAGGCCTTGGATCACAGACAGCTGACCCCGAGGAGGAGGGGAGCTCAGAGGGGCAAGGCAGTCATTTTTCAGATCTTTCTCCATGGAAGTTGAGAGTTGAATCTGTTTTACTGAAGAGGTTTTCCTGTTCTTGTTAAGCCTGTGGAAAGAAATTGAACAAACTAGGTCTATATTGGTTGGATTAGGTTTGGGGTTTTTTTTTTCTGAGGAATAACCTAAGCTGATCCTTGAACTTTTTATCATTTCAGCTTAGTTATAAATAGCGAACTTAACAGTTTTTTTGAAAGCTATTTAATCTACAAAAGCTAAATTCAGATAAACTATATTACTGTGTAACAATAAATGAAATTGCTCATGTTACTGGTTGCTTTTGGGCATTCATTCAGGGGAAGTAATCTATTCTTTCACGTATGGCACTCTTCTTTTTGCTTCTCTCTCAGGTATGCCATCCATAACTCAGGCATTAGCTTTTCAGTTAAAAAGGTATGTAAAGTATTTCTAACTTCATCATATTCATATGAAAGTGATGGAAAAGTTCTAATGTGTTGTAATGCATCTTTTGTAATGGGACTAGTCTGTAGAGCCTTCCCTTGTACTGAAATGTTGACGTGTGCTTTGCAGTTTGGATACAAAACACATTAATTAAAAGTGAACAAGATAAAAGGTGATTGTCATGAGTTTGGAGTTTTCTATGTTGCCAGCATTTTATTTTGTTTGTTTTATGAGCTGTTTCGACCTCTTTTGAAAGTCTGGTTACTAATAACTGTAGGAAAGGAAATGGGGCAGAGTACCTTTGGTCTGTGACATTCTTGATATTTATTTACTGAAGTGCTTTGTTCCTCACTTTCAAAGATGGTTTATTAGCCCAATGGACCATGCACTTGATGTGATCCATCAGTTATCGTATTTCTATGCTGTTTAACTTCTATTGGTTTTCTGAATACAAGTAAATAATAAGACAAAATTTCAAAAAGAAGTTGTACATTTTTGTTAGAAATGCAGATTGTTGTTTAATGTATTTCTGAAACCTTCAGCCAGAACTGTGATACTGATTTCTACTCTCTTTAGCAAGGTGATACTGTGTCAGATGTTAGAACCTTATCAAATGCCTCAACAGTGGATAATATCAGGTCCATCTTTGGAAATGCTGTTAGCAGGTACTTTGACCATCGATTTTCATTTTGACATGATGTGTTCTGCTAATCTCCCTATCCCTTCTCGTATTAAAGAACACAGACTGTGCTAACTTTACATGTATTTGCTTTAAAATGAATTATAGAGAAGAGGAAATGTTGCAATAATAGAGAGCTGTCTTGCCTTGTAGAATGTGTGGCTATTGTTTTTCTTTAGTCAAAGGAAAGGGGGGAGTTGTAATGTGTGTATCTGATCTTTTCTGTAATGCACTGAAAGGGAACCATCTGCTTGTAGTTTTCCATGTGCTAATTTAAAAAAAGAACACAGGTCCAGCTTGCTCTACAAGTTCCTGGCCTCCATGAAAATTTTACCTCTCCTTACTACAATCTGCTATTTCATAAATTTCAAAGTCTTCTAGAATTAACTTTTCTGAAGTTTTGTTTTCTAATATTTTGACAAAAGCCACGTTAGCTAAAGCTGAATAAACCAGCAGGAAAAGCTGAAAAACAAACAAAAATGCATAACCCATTCTATTTCAAAAACTTTATCTGCAGTTTTAGGAAGAATTCTCTCTTTATGTTATATTCAGCTGTGAAGAATTCATAAACAGGCTTATTGAATGAATTTCTCTGAAGTCTCCCATGAATACTTAGCTGCCAGTTTGATTCAGTTACTAAAATCACAATTCACATGTAAGGAATTGAACTTTGAATACATGAAAACATCTTTAGAAAATGCAGCAAAGTAAAAAAGGCTGTTTAGCAATAAGGTCTGCAATATTATTCATATTTTTGCTGCACATTTGGTTTTGCCTGCAATTAATGCTTGTTTGATGCAGCATTTTGTTTGCACAGTCCTGAATAAATTGTCTATCTCAATTAAAATTTTTATAAAATCAAGTGGAACCTTTAGTCTACCAATTTCAGATGTCATTAAATCTAGCTTATTATATAAACCAAAAACTGAACACAACTAAAAGTTGAAGTTGGAATATATGGATTTGAATTTGAAAAAATTAGCCCATAAGCCTTTTCTATATTAATTTTAAAAGTTGGCATAATACCTTGCTAGACAATTGTACTCACAAATACATCACAAAAATCACGCAAACTGAAGATTTTTATTGTTAGGATCTGTACACGTGAGAAGAAAAAATGTTTGTTTGTTTTCATATGACTTCTTAATAGCCCACGTATAAATGCTAAACTGGTAAAAGTGGACACAACAGTTCAAGAAAAAGGTGACCTTCCCTGGGCTACTGGCAATTTTGAAGTGTCCTTTTCTGCCACTGTCAGTGACGTAAACTGACAGTTCTAATGTAGTGGATACTGTGATATGTTCAGGTATTAAAAAGATATTCTGGATGGTTTTGTAGACTCTAATCATACTGTATCACTGTTTTACTTAGGGAGAGATAAGCAAGAAAAAGATGCAATTGCTGTTTTATTATTTTTGTGTTTTAAATAATTTTATGGATCAGCAAAGAATGCCTAAACTCTAAAACAATTCTAGTGCTTTCTTTAACTGAAACAAATGAAATACATAGTAGTGTATTCCTACTTGTGAGTAGCATGCCTGAAACTTATATCAACAAAAGAATTCTTTTTTTTTTGTTTATTTCTGTAAAACTGTCAATAGAGAACTGATAGAAGTGGGCTGTGAAGATGCAAGCTTGGCCTTTAAAATGAAGGGTTATATAACGAACGCAAACTACTCTGTGAAGAAATGTATCTTTTTACTCTTCATAAACCGTAAGTTTAAAAAAAAATGCATATTGTAGAGTTGTATGTTGCTTGCATAATAATCAAAACAACAAAATCCATTTCTCTCTAAAGAACTAGGAAAACATTCCAAGTATGAACTTTCAAGAAAGCCATTGAGGTTTATATGTATATAAAATATCATTCTCATATATATATATATATATATATATAATATATATAAAACACATATATAATGCAGTACATTATAGATCTTAAAAAAAAGTTTTTTCTATTTGCAATGTGGGTCATATTTCATACTCTAAAATATGGAAAGCAGCTGAGACTGGGCCTAAAGAAATTCAAACTTACGGAGTGTCAAGGTTATGGTTGCAGCAACATTGGCATGGGATGCAATAAACCATGACTGTACCAAAAATGAAAAGGTATTTTGTTTATTCCAATTTTAGCATGCTTTTGAAAAATGCTTCTAAATGTTTAAAAAAAAAGACAAACACAACAAACAAACAAAAAGCCCAGAATTACACTAACGCAGCATTGCCTATTCCTGATTTGATTTCAGGATGTTCAGGAGAAAAAAAGGGGTACAACTGATGCCTTTCGAAGATGCATTGCATGAAGATTTTGGTCTAAATGAGTTGTTAAGCATTGTGCAGTGCATTTCAGTGGTGCAGTCTGAATGTAGCATTTTGTTCTTTGTTTCAGATCGACTGGTAGAGTCGGCCGCTTTGAGGAAAGCTATAGAAACTGTATATGCTGCTTATTTGCCAAAAAGTACACATCCGTTCCTGTACTTAAGGTAAACTAATAGAAAGAAGTCGCCTTTTAATACTACCTTGTAGGGTGTAGCTGGAGTGAACAGGTTTAAAAAGCCATTGGTATCCCTGATGGTAGTGTTAAGCATCACGTTGAGGTAGTTTATTGCCAAATAGGAGACAATTCACTATGTGTTTTTAATATTAGGAAGATCGTCACATTAAAAATCTTAAAAAGGAAGGCCTGATTTTCCGAAGTAGTGAGCACCTGTAACTTCAACTTAAATCCTTTGACATTATGGCTTAGAAAAATTAGTTGCACTTGGAATAAAGCAGAGCATTTAAGACCAGTCAGGTCTTTTATTCCAAACTACATTAACCTTTTTCCTTGCTAGGATTTATATTGTGTTCTAGAGAAGCAAAACATCATCATCTCTGTTTTTACTTATTACTGTTCTTGGTATGCTAGTGCAACAAAAAGAGGAGAACTGCTATCATACTGCTTACAGAAAGTAAATATTAAAAAAATTTAGAATAGTGGCTAAAATTGAACAGTAACTAACTGTCATTGGACAATATAAAACAGAATGGAAGAACTGTAACTGCTCTATAATTACTAAGCAATTAAATTTTACCATTCACCTATGAAAAACTTACTGATATTTAGTGCTTTTGAACAATAAAGTGCTTGCACTGCAGCATTCAGCTGGATTCCTGCTAGGTATTGCTGCTAAATGACAGGGCGTCAGAGCTCATTAACACATGACACACTGTAATAAAAGTTACTTCTAAAAACTGTTTTGTAGTAGTACAGTGGAGAGCTTGATTTAAGCTTACCTATGTTAACTGATTTTGATGAGTTTGGAATCAAATTCTTCAATGACACTGATAGATATAGATATATAAAATACCCACAACCACACCCACACACCCCCCAAGCAAATCTGACTGTAGATTTCAGGGCTATTTTGGCTTCATTGCCTGGAGTCATGGCCCCAGGTCTGACGAATCTTGCATCGAACTGATTAGTGCCCTCTCTGCTGTCCATGGGAAATTTTAGGGTAGCTTCTTTTAATATGTTTTGCAGCCTGGAAATAGCTCCTCAGAATGTAGATGTGAATGTGCATCCTACAAAACATGAAGTCCATTTTCTTCATGAGGATAGTATTCTAGAGCGTGTGCAGCAACATGTAGAGAGCAAGTTATTGGGCTCTAATTCTTCAAGGATGTACTTCACCCAGGTGAGCATACATGTTTCAAGTGACCAGAACACTGCACTGTATTAACAGTGGTCATGTTCACTCTGTTCAGTAGTACAATCTAGGTAGTAATTGATGACTATCAATGTTATACTCACAGCTTCAAATCTCTGCTCTATACTCAAATTGCTTTAATATACCACTGTTGACAATGAGGCAGTAAACTTACTGGAAAAAAAAAAGTGAATGAAAATATTTTATATACCTTTCTGCCAAATACCTTTTCAATCTTTTTGGTTTTACAAATGTGTTACGCTTCACATTTGGTAAATTGTTTTTATTCTGCTCTGTTTCTGTGTGGAAGACCTGTTACTGGTGGAATTGTTTTTTATATGTATTTGACAACACTTTGTATTTAATCTAACTGGAAAAAAAAAGGAAAAAAAATCCATAATCTGTATGTATAGTATAGTATAAGAATTATAACCACTAACTTTTTAAAACAAATTTTCTTGTGCTTGTTGACAGTAAAGATTTTGTCTTTGAGATGAGGCAATGTTCACTAATGATTTCCTTAACTGCTAAGATGATGTTCATGCTATGCAGGTGTCAACCGCTCATACAGGCCACCACCTTTGTGCTTGCTATGGTGTCTGTGCAGTTTGAGTGTTACCCACCTTTGAGCTGTGAGATGCTGTGAGAAGATGGCTGGTCTTTGGTTTGTGCTGAGTCTCTGCTCTTCTCTCTTCCATATCCGAATGAAGACATTGCTTCCGGGGGCTGACTGTTCTTCCAGTGAGGTTGTAAAATCGGCAGCAAACTCTGCTGCAATTGCCAAAGGAACCAGTGATAAAGTTTATGCGCACCAGATGGTCCGCACTGATTCCAGAGAGCAAAAGCTGGATGCTTTTCTTCAGCCAGTGAACAACCCACTAAGCGCAGGCCCCACAGAAGTGACAGCACAGGACAGTGCGGGACTTCCTGAGGCCACAGTCAGGCCACAGGATGCTGAAATGGAAGATGTCAGTGATGCAGCCGAAATCGCTGATGCTCAGAGGGCTGCAGTGACAGCTGGGGGCCCAAGTGAGAGTAGAGACTTGACTCCTGAAACAGTGCTTCCTCGGTAAGTCTCGTCTTTGCTGAATATGGAATATTATCTGTTCATTTCATGGCACTGCTATCAAAGAAATTAAAGTTCATTTCATGGCACTGCTATCAAAGAAATTAAAGTTCATTTGTGAACCATACACTACGTAACTTGTAAGTTCTGTAACTGGAATGGGAAATTCTGTGTGTGTTGGAAGGTGGGAAACTAAATAATGACATTAACCTTAGTTTAAGGAGGTCTTACTAGTCTATTTTTTTTATTTAGAGGTCACCCTTTTGTGGGAGAATAGAAAATACATCATTAAATTTTTCAGACAATATTAAAAATAAAAGCGCTGTAATCTTTTTTAGCTCTCAAAGAGAGAGGTTATGAGAGGCCAAAGTCATTTGAGAGAATCTGATTTCTTTTTTTCCTAGTATTGCAGGAAAAAAAGCCCCTTAGAAATAACATGATTTTGTGATGTGTACTTTTGAGCCTGATTGGCTTGATGCTTAAGTAATAGACACTTCTGATGCAATCAGTATAAAAAAAAGTTTTAAACTCTCTTATGAACTACCATTTTCTAACAAATTGTGCCTGGGAAGTACAACGAAACAGTCTTTGCTTGTGAGAAGCTTTGGGAAGCTTTCTGCATTTCCTTTGACTTTGAGCCTGTGAATTGACCATCTTATCTGCTGTGTGTGTGATAAGAGAATAGAACATACTTCCTTTTTGTTTCCTTATTGCAGAAAGAGACCACGTGAAGACACTGACATAGAAATGGAGAAAGATAATAATAGAAAGGAAATGACTGCTGCCTGCACCCCTAGAAGAAGAATTATCAACTTGACCAGTGTATTGACTCTCCAGGAGGACATTAGTAATGAGGCACATGCTGGTAAGCAGTTGTCTTGCTCCCCAAGATTACTGTTACCCTGCCAATTAAATATGTTTGCTTGGACTGCTGAGGAAAAAAAACTTTAAAAAGGTGGCCACACTAGCCCACTGCTATAAGCAAGCTTTTAACAAAAAAGTTTGTTAAACATCAAGGGCCAAACTCTGAACAGACAGCTACTAAGTGGTATGAGCTGTACTTGCCTGATTTTAAATTTCAGTATACCATATTAGTAAACAGATATTTTACATGTTCTAAATAGTTTGCACTGTAGCTTGCATTGTAACTAATAATCCCTTAAAATCATAGCTTCAAAAGCTGAGTTATTTTGTAACTTTCAGACTGAAATGTCAGTTATGATATGTTCACCACAAAAATTTTGCTTAGTTGCATGACTCTGAAATAGATTTATAAGGAAAACTTAATGAAGGATCAGGCTTGATGATCAGGTTTTCATTTACTACTTTTACTCATCATTTTTGTTTGCGTCTGTCTCACTTTTATGAAAGGAGTTCATAAGTGACTGGTGAAATGTTCTTAGTTCTGGTAAGTGTTACTTTGGAGAAAGGTGAAAGGTTTGCAATTCTTACTAGGGTTGCTTTCTCTCAGCATTTTCAGTTGCCATAAGAGTCCTATTGAGTCACATAATCCAGTGTTTTTTGGTTAGTCTGAATGCTGGGAATCATTTTTTCTCTCTCGCTCTCTTTTTTTTTTCTTTCATTTTCCTTGAATTTATTTTGATTTTATTGTAGCTAGAATGGGGGAAACTCCATAGTTAAAATGGCTAGACTAACAAGGCTCTATAATAATAAACAAAAAACTAAAAATTTCGATCTTTAGAAAGAGCAAAGGTGATTAATATGCGCTCCTGAAAAAGTCTCACAGTGGGCTGGTAATTCTGCACTCATGATTCCTTATCTGACTATCACTGTTTAAATACTGAAATCACACAGTTATACCTGTGCTATAAAATCTCCCAAAATGTCCTAAAGTAGCTGGTAGAATTTGTGTGGCCATTTGAGGTTTTATCTTACCTTCACCGGTGAGAAATATATAGAAGTGACCTTTGTAAGAAAGAAATACACTTTAACCATGTTGTATTTCTTTAGAAAAGGTAACATTGAAGTCTGAGCAGCATAGTGCTTTGTACCTGCTGTGATTGCAATGCCAAAGCCCTGTGAGGAAAGTGTTTCAGAGAACTGTAACTAGTTACATCTTTTGTGGATGGGCTAAAATGGACTCTTAATATGGAATGTCACTTCTCAAATCATTTTTTTTAATAAATGAGAAGGCCAGAAATTTATTTTGAGAAAGCAAAAAAATTATGGACCTAATCTGCCACATTTCCAAAATTTAGTCTGACTATTATATTTTGCTGAAAGGTTGTTCTACATCTGCAGTTTTCTTTTAAGTATGTCTGTATTCCCTTACTAATCTCTCACCAGAAACTGCTCTAGGAAGTCATGCTATTTAAGTCAAATACAGAGATTTTTATAAATTTGCTTTCGTAGTTTAACTATTATATAATCTTTCTCATTTATGCTTTAGTATATGCAACTATACGCATATGCACACAAATGATTTTAAGATTTCAAAACATATATTGATAGTTGGTAGTACAGGCCTATTTTAGAAGCAGGGTGTAGTAGTGCCTGAACAGTAGTCTGAGACTTTCACATTAAAAAGACATGTTACAAACCAGTCAACCAAATCATTCCAGCCAGGGTTGATGCTGGAGTTGGGCATGTATGGAAATTTTTTTATTTTTACTTGTTGTTGTTTTTTTTGTTTTGTTTCAGGTCTTCAGGAGATGCTACATGATCACTCATTTGTTGGTTGTGTCAGTCCTCAGTGGGCTCTGGCACAGTATCAGACAAAACTGTATCTTCTCAATACAACAAAACTCAGGTAAAGAAGCTATTTGACTTGCCAGCAGTCGAAATAGCTCCTCACTACCAAACTAATTAGAAGGGAGAAGGAAATGGCAGAAAAACAGTATCACTTTCTTGTCACCTATGCAAAAAATCATGAGGCTAAGAATTAAGCAATCAGTTCAGAAAGTGGAAATGGGTCTGGCATGCTTGTGAAAAGTTGCAGAGCATCAGCGTCATCAAAATGCCAACTACAGTACTGTGTGCTCAAAAACTGGCATAACAAAGAAATTGTATGTGCTTCATGACTGTCTACAGCAGTAATTTGTCTATGGCAGATTGTGCAAATGTGAGCAAGGAGAGGTTTCAAAAATGTCCATGATGTATCCACTAGGGTTTATGCAATCAGCAGGACACAATGACAACACAGTTTGTTTTTTTCGTAGGCACGATCTTCAAAACTGTGCCAGTTACAAAGTTTTAGATAGATGAGTATCAATTTCCAAGCTCCAATGCATTTCTTGCAATGCAGCAAAGGAGTAAACAGGTTTAAACACAGCGTACCTGGGAATAAATTGATGGTAGCAGCAGCTAGATATGTAATGCTTCTGCACCCATATGGGTCAGAAACCAAGCAACAGATTTAATTGCATACATGTAGCTACAAGCTTAGGGTGTGCATGAAAATCTTAAACTGTTTAGTTAAAGTAAGATCTTTAATATGAGTGGACATCTCTGATGTTCCCAAGATGACCCCTACTTTTCCCTTTTTAAATATGTAGCTTGAGGTGGTCATGCCCATATAACTAACGAACTTTTGTACTTCGATTTAGCCAAGAACTCTTCTACCAGATACTTATTTATGACTTTGCAAACTTTGGCGTCTTAAGGTTGTCTGTGAGTATCAAACCTATTTTTTTTCAGACTCATTTATAGGTTGGTTTTTTTTTTTTTTTTTTTTTTTTTTTTTTGTCATCTGCAAGATTGATGTTTCATTTCCTTTAGGCTAGCCTAATGTAGCAAATGCTGTTAGCAATTTTGTAGCTGCTGCTGTGAGTTGTAATACTGGCCCCATGTTAGCCTAATATCTGGCTATTCACCAAATTTTGTTGCTCCTTATTGTACTGGGACAAATAATCAGTTTTAATACATAACCTATCTTTATCAGAAATATACTGTAAAATTCTACTGCTTATCTTGCAAATATCAAGCACTTTGAAGAATCATGGACTCTATAGAATCCTATCAGTAAGAAATTAGTTGTGTGTGTTTTTGTTTTCTTGTTTTTTGTTTTTTTTTCCTAAGACTGGTTAGGATGCACAGACCTGCTCACTCTGCAAGCCAGAAACAATTGGATTATATTTGAAGGAAGAAATAATTTTAAAGGGTGGGAGGAACTTTGCGATTATTAATAACAATTTTGCCTTCTCCACTTCTAGGAGCCAGCTCCTTTATTTGAGCTTGCAATGCTTGCTTTAGAGGACCCTGAAAGTGGCTGGACAGAAGAAGATGGTCCAAAGGAAGGGCTAGCTGAGTACATTGTTGAATTTCTAAAAAAGAAGACTGAAATGCTGAAAGATTATTTCTCTCTTGAAATTGATGAGGTGACTGCTATTACCTCTGACAGTGAACTATGTTAGATGTTGATAATAGATAACTGCAATAATTTGCTTGCTTCAGAAATAATCCTGAGCTGGTGAAGTACCATCAGTAAGAACCAATTCCAGTAAAAGATCTAGGTGACTGTTCCCTTTCATTCAAAATGCTCAGGGTTCATGCTGCTTTTGGAAGGTGGCTACACAGAAGTTTTTATTCAATGACTGTATTTAAATACATACTTCAGTCACTGCTCCAATAAGTAGAATCCAGATCTTCTATCCAAGGTGTGTGGCTTAAGCAACTCTCTAGCCCTGGCAGGGTTATATATTCGGTCGGTCGGTCTCCCTTACTTTATACAAAATGGAACAGCTTCAACAGGTTTTATTTCCCCAAAATCTCACTTGACTCAGATGTTCTTCTAGGAAGTGGGAGTTGGGGTGTGTACTGTCCTGAATTGAGGTCTCCCTGACCTGAGTGGTCTAAATCCAAGCCTCTCAATTTAAAAACAGCAAACCCCAAACCTCTCCCTGTGATGTCTGCCCAGAATCAGACTATACAAACTTGTAATTTCAGATGCCATTAAGAGTCACTAAGTTTGGATAAAAGTACAAACATCTGTTTCATAATAGATAAGTTTTGATGCATTTACTGTAAGAAAGAATACTTTTTTTTTTCCTTTTTACTGAAGCAGCAGTGTTGCATTGCAGGAAGGAAACCTTATGGGATTACCGCTTCTGATAGACAACTATGTTCCCCCACTGGAAGGGCTACCTATGTTTATCCTTCGCTTGGCCACAGAGGTATGTGTTTTTGTTTTTCCTTTTTTAATAAAAAAGGAGTTTATCACAAGTGTCTTTTTCATTTAAGAAAGAATGAAGTGATTCAAATTAATTCCTAATAAGTTGCATAGGGAAGGCAGGAATTGGTTTAAATGTACTGTTACATACTTAACCCTTTGCTGTGGTTACTTATCAGTTATACTTTTGCCTCTGCAGTCACGAGTGCTAACCAAATGAAAATAGATACTCACTTTTACTTGAAAGCCTTCATTTCTACCCATCTTATTTCTGTTCCTTTACATTACCAGCACAAAAATGGCCAAAACACTAATACGAATTTTTCATATTAAGAATTTTTAATCATGTCTCTTAACTGCTGCCCAGATTTTATTAAGTGGCTTTTCTTTATTGTAACAGGTAAACTGGGATGAAGAAAAGGAATGTTTTGAAAGCTTAAGTAAAGAATTAGCCATGTTCTACTCCATTAGAAAACAATATATAATAGATGAAGCCAACCTGACAAACTCTCAGGTATGAGAATACGTAACTAGTCATATGAACAAACAATTAACAATTTTTTTAAACTATAGACTTCTGTACTTTCAGCGAAGTGAATCAAGTTGCAGGGAAGTGAGATTCTGAAAGAACACATGGCTTAGCTTATCTGAAGAACTGTATATAGCAAAAGAACTTTGTAATGTGTATTGTAGTGTATGCAGTACTACAAAAGCCCATGGCCTCTTAGCATTTGGGATATGTTTTTAAGCTGCTGAGCTAGGATATATTTCTACAGAATAAGGATGCAAATATACTTAAAGATATAGTCTGGTTATGGCAAGTATCTGATTATCTGGTTAACTGTTCAGTCAAGTTAGCCAATTCTGCAAGTGATATTACTAAAATAGAGCTTTCAGAGCTTGAACTTGACTGTATAAAACAAACCCTTTCTCTAATACTAGAAGAACTTGCATAATCTCTGTAGACTCTCATAGTAAAGTTGAAGAACTACTCTGCCTTAATGAAAGAGAATGAGTTGTCTCTTTCCCCTCTGTACTTCAGAATGAAGATTGTGACTCTGGTTCAACATGGAAATGGACTGTGGAACACATAGTTTACAAAGCTTTTAGGACTCATCTTTTGCCTCCTAAGCACCTCACAGAAGATGGCAACATTCTGCAGCTTGCTAACCTGCCTGACCTGTATAAAGTTTTTGAGAGATGTTGAACAGGTAGCTAGACAGACTTGTGCATATGTAAAAAAGCATTCATTTTATATTTTATTTATTTAGTAAAGGGGGGAGATTTAATATCTTACCTCCTATCAAGTAAATAAGTGGTGTATTTTCCTTGTATTGATTAAAGAATAAAAGATCTTTTAGCTATGCCTAAACACAGCTGAATTTCCTAAGCTGAAAAATAAAATCTGTTCAGTCTAAATATGAAACTGCCTTTGCAGAAAACAAACCAGGTTAAGTGATCTTGAGAAGAGATAGGGCTTTAGGTTAATTGAAATTTTATTGCTTTAACTCAGCTTGCCCTTTGAAAGCCACAATATCAGTTACTTACCTGTACTTGTTTTTTAAGAATGACTGTTGTATGACAGCATCGGCAGTAGCTGTATGACAGTATGTGAACATATATGCAAGGCACATTTTCTATTACTGGGCTAGCGCTTGTGGTATTTCAAACCCTCTGCCCTGCATTTTAAAATCATCCCTTTCAACCACGGATTCAAAAAATAAAACCAGGACTCCTATGACAGATAACAAGTGACTATACATACACAAGATAATACATTTCAAAGAACAGTTGCAGATGACAACTGACTGCTGGCTTCAGGGTCAGAGAAAGATAGACAGTCTTGCCAGGAAGAAAAAAATGCTTGAGCTTTAACTTGACCCCTGACCTTTCCTGAGGCTGTACAAGAGTCCCGCAATATCACAGATATTGTTACAAGGAGGCTCTCAGAGAAAACAGCATTCAGGAGCATGTTCCAGCCTCAGCTGAGTGGTTAACAGGAAGTGAACTAGAAGCTGACATGCTCCACACTATATGCCATATAAGAAGAGGCATTAGCATAAGTTTTGTATACATGAACTCTCTCAGAATCTCTGAAGTATCTCTTATCCTCAGAATACACAGCTTGATTCATTGTTTTCAAGACCCTCATGGTTTCTTCTGAACAAGTACACATCATTTTCTATTCTGTTAAATTCTGCATTTTCACTCTATGTGATCACCAACCTATGATTCTCTTCTATTTAATAAGTAGGCCTAGACCCTGCAGATGCTTCTCAGCAAGAACCCCCCCCCCAGAGGCATCTAGCATATAAACAGAACATGAAAGAGAGCTTTAATTTTGTGCTGTAAAGATGGCTTTTCCCTTAGAAAGCAGCTCTGATATAAGCAGAAGCAGTAAGGCTCTGGCTTGCAAGGAACCTGAAACTTGCCTTGCTTTGAGAAGAACTGAAGGGAGATTTGCAACAAGAAAACATCTGACACCAGTCCAAAGGAAAGATTTCTCTTAGATCAAGTGTTGGACTCTTACTGGCCTGAAGCAAAGTCTAACATTGAGTAGCCCCCCTTCAAATGGTTCAAAATTATAATTCAGCAGGTCTCCCACTTGTGATGTGCCAGCCTGAAAAGGAGGGAAGTTCTTAATAGCATTTAGTATCCACAGAAAGGGGGCAACAGCCAAAAATGACTATAATAAAGAGATCAAGAAGATGCTTCTTAAGAATATGAGGAACAGAATTCAGTGTTCTCTGAAGACTTTGTTCTATCTTATTGGTAACTCAGTATTTCAAAAGAAAACAAACACCTTTTCTGGTCAGTAAAGTGTCCATTTAATAAACTCCTTAGCAACATTTCCCACCCCCTTCCTCCCACCCTAAAATTTCAACTCACACTTAAGCAGCAGATGACATACAATTTGATAGTGTACAACACAAGTTTTTAAATCTGTACTCTTACACTAAGAGTATCAGAGGCTAGTATTTGACAAAATTACCTAGAACTTTCATGTGCCCATGCAAAAAAGCAGATCTTTATGTACAGTCCCTATTTATTTTCTTATAAATTTAAATATTTTACAAAAAATGTGTTTTCAAAATGTATAAAGTTTAGTGAATACCCCATATGTATCTTAAAATAAAATGTTATCTGATTTCAAAGGTTATTTCAACAATCTAGCATCATTGAAGTCTAAATTGCACCATATAAAAGGCACTTGTGCTGTGTGATGTCTTGAGCAAATATAGTTGTTAGTTTATAATACAGTATTACAGTGTCTTTTGAATTCATGCAGTTGTCTCCAAGCATCAAGCATCATTAAAGCAGCCAAAAGAGATCGTGAGTAAACTTGATTCCACAGTTGTGAAAACATTTTCTATCGCTAAGTCAATCACACAGCATTGTGTTCCAGCTCTGACTCTAGAATCAAATGCTACAGAAAAATTGCTGTCATTCACATGGGAATTCAAACTACATTTCATTCTCTCATAAGTTACAAAAAAAAGTATGCCATTTAATTATGAAACTAAAATACCATTGAACAGCTCAGTGTTCAAACAGTTTGTGCCAATGAAAGTCTGTATTTAAAAACAAGCTAGGGGCTAGTTATTCAAGGAGCAGTGCACAGTGTTTTTTATTTTCACTTCACTGCTGAGATAAAAGCGCAGTCCGATTTGCCTTCATCTTCTCCAGCCTTTTCATTAAGTGGCTATTGGTCATCTCCATCTCTTCAATCTTATCCTGTGCTGTTCTTAACTATAAAATGAAAGCAAAAGTTATAATCACTTTAAGCTTAATTGGACTTTGTGCTGTTCTTAAGCCTCAATAGAGGAAGTCAAATCAGGAACATAATACAAGTATTATATTCTTTATAAAGGTGCCACATATTTTGAGATAAGACACTTGAGCCATGTTTACTGCAGTCAAATGCACTTGTTAAAGAAGATTGGGAAGCAATTTAAACATGAATGATGTGTACTTATTCCAAAACAGGTAGGCGCCTGCAGCTTCCTATTACATGCTATTAAAGGCAAAGACCTCTCTACCATCATTACTCATCAATGGATATATATTCTAGTGGGTAGCAAGCATCATGCCAGTCATGGAGCAGCTCCTAAACAAGCGTAATTGGCAGCACAGTTAAGTACAGCTCCTTTCCAGCTCCTTTTTAAGTGCATTTGCTGGAAACTCCCTGAGCTGACATGTGACATAGGGAGGATGGGCTTCCCAGTAGTTTTTATGAAAGAATTAGATCAAAATAATACAAATCATCACATTTAGAAGGAAATGCAACTTTAGATCCTTCCTTTCAAAGGAGTACTGTGTTGAATTGCAATCAGTAGTACTTCATGTGCTATAGTTGTCTTCTGAAGACAACACTGATGCACTCAGAGGTGTTTTCAAAACACTTCAAAGCTGTAACAGAACATTACTGAAAGCTTACTTCTCGCTGAAGCTTCCTCTTTTCAGCTTTGAGTTCATCTTCCACTTTTTCTGCATTTTCTGCTGCATTTTTATATCTTGCAACCTGTCCCTCAAGTCGTCCAATCTGCAAACCCAAATAAGGCAAAAGGAATAATTACTATCCTGTAACAGGGTGCTCCATGCTGAGCTCACCTGCCACCAGCTGTTCTTCCCTTTCCTAAAAGGCACTGTACCACAAGGCATCCTCTGATTTATCCACAGAACCTTCCTCAGGAAAGAGGAGATTAAAATGTGTTAGCAGCAGCCATGATTGCAAGGAGAGGGTTTAAAAGAACTAGTAAATGTTCAAACAGCAGAATAAACTGAGGGCAGAAACTTGCAGTGCCCTTCACTGCCTGGTGAGGGTGGCAGGAAACAATGGAGAGTGGAACAGAGTACAGGAAAGAGCACAGAAGTCAGAGAAAGTTAAGACAACTAAGCAGAGAGGGGCTGAACAGAAAATGAAGAACTGGGGAAAATCGGGATTAAAAACAAAAAGGTGGAAAGTTGAAAAGCAGAGACTGTGAGAAAAGGTGCAAAGCAGAAAGGAGACAGCAACTGTATCTGGATATGATGCAAGATGTCTTGAGCTCAGGCACAGTTTTGCAGTACAGAGGGGACTTGAGACAAAGCATCACTGGGATTTGCTGGCATTAAGCCCACTTGCTGGGTTGTTTTGTGTCTGTCTCCCTGCCCCACAAATCCATAGGTCAGGTTAGTACTCTATTGCTGTGCAAGACAAATAAAACCAGCTGTGTAGCTCTGATTCAAACTATAATCTTTTAAGTGATTTTAAGTGATCTACAGAGTTGCTGAACTAGAATCCCATCTGTCCTCCCAAGGGTTGATTTGCAGGAAAAAGGAAACAGATACCAGTGTAGTGCTGTTCTGTGTAAACTACAAAACAAACAGTAAATCAAATTATGCAATACGTTTGCATGTATTTGTTGAGAAAAGTCTTGTAAAAGTCTGCAGAGCAATTGTCATTTGCTACGATATAGATAAATCTGAAGAAACATATACTTACGTTTTGTTCCAAGGTAGTTATGTCTTGTTCAGCTTTTGAAAGCTTAAATTTGTATTCACTAATTTGTCTGTTGGCATCTCCTGGACAAAAATTGATATAAGTACATTACTCAATGCAACCCTCTCAACAGGCAGTTTTCATTTAAATTCAAATCCATTAAAATATTATTTTAATCAGAAGTCTATATTCAGGACTATTAAGAGGTAAATGTTCTTTCTGAAATCATCTTTGAGAATAAGAAAAGGAAATCGTTTTCCTGTTATAAGGAACACAACAGTTACCGTTATTGTAAGAGACTGCCTTAAACTGCAGATGCATAAATCCACATACACACATTTTAAAACACGCACATTTAGATGAGTAAACTCTTTGCAAAAAAAGAATCGACACAAAATCAAGACAGTAACCACCACATTGCAAATTAGGTCAAATACCAATAGAAAGAATACCAGCAGCGTTAATGCAGAAACCTGGAAAAGCATATGAATGATAAGGAGCATGAGGCTTGAATCTGCTTGACAAGGAAATTCTAAGGAAGCTTGGTAATTATTTTAATGTTACTGTTCAGTACTGACATTGCCAGTGCCCTGTTCAAGCTAACTGCAACAAGCTTATTAAATGACAATATCAGATGAGTAACTCTTTCAGCTGAAGAAATAGCTTGCTCAGAGAGGGAAAGTAGCTTAGTGCTTGTACGAAGCAACCCTGAATGTTGTGTTAAATTTTAATAATTTTGGAGGATTTGCTTCAGAGAATAGTAAACTCTTAGATTAAATTTGTGTATCAAAGAGTCAACAAAATTTAAAAAATCAGGAAGAAAATATTCAAAAAATATTCAGCTGAAATTCTGTCATCTAAAAAATGAAAAATGTTAAAGTATTTTCAATTAAGTATTTTCAATTTTTGAGTACTAGCACCCAGGCTAGGCAAAGTTGCCAACTAAAAAATAACTTCCCAGAACGTTATTCAAAGGAACAGTTGAAAGGAACAGGGTTTTCTTGAAGTTATTCTACAGTGAGAAATTTCCCGAGAGGAGACTTATCAACAAACCTAGTTGCTCAATGATCATTCATAAAACTACCATTGCACAACTATATAGGAAAGATAGTATGAAGTCTGTGTTTCCTCTCCCCACGAGAAAAACACTTGTGAATAGTAACCATGTACCTACTCTGCATTTCAAATAGCTGCAAGTCAGAACCATTTTCTAAGCCTGTTATATCGGGATTTGTGCCATCACTTTTAGAATATTTCTGTCGTTCTTCTTCCAACTGCATCTTCAGTTTTCTAACCTGAAACAGAAGTGTTCTCTTGTGAAAAATCAACTTCCAGAAGTTCAGCTGTCGATATATCTAAACTTTCAACAGGCCAAAATGGTAAAACAGTTGCAAGATGCCTCTGGCTGAGAGGGTTCGGTAGCTGGGACGCTGGTGGCTGCAGCCCTACTGTCCCTGCTGTCAGGCAAGGCCCTTTGGCCTGGCAACGTGCTGCCCAAAGCCACCACTGCTTTGGCCAGTGCTGCAGGGGCCTCAGCACAATGCAGGGGCACTCCATAACCCTAATGGAGCTGCCTTCCCAGCAGGAGGCTTAAACAAGACTCAAGCTCTGTTTGGAGTTCTTCCAAAGTATACCTTTTACATTCTAAACATATATGAAGATTATCAACAATATCATAGCGAGTTTACAGAAAAAATAATCCACAGCTTTTTGGGGGTCCTGTGTTTTGTTCCACTTGGAAGTAATGGTTCTGGACAAGTCTGTGGTGTATGCTAGTCCTAAGCTGTTTGCTTTATGCTACAGTAGCTGTCTCAGGATTTTTCCAGTAGCCACGGAGCATTGACTCCTCAGTTATGTCCTCTATATCTGGAGTTCATGAAGGAAGTGGAAATTGTTTTGTTGACTCTCACTTATCAAAATCCCTGCAGATCATTGGTATGGGAGTTATATTTGCAAAACTCCCACTTACGATATAAATCAAATCTTACAACAGAGATTTTTACAATTATATGCATAAAAGGTGCATTAAAATACACATACAAATATAAATACACATACGAAGTATTTAATAGTCACAGTTCAATACTAAAATTTGGTATTCAGCAAACACTAAAATTACAGGTGCACCCCCAGCAAAAACAAGTGTTGACAACACCGTTTTAATTTTGTGATGTGTTTAACTAGAAGCATGGAAATGATGCTATTCTTAACAAAAGCCTGCTGGACTTCCGTTTTCTGGAGTCCTCTCTTCTCAATATTAAACTGCATTAAAATACAACTACTTTGATAATACTAATTTTCCATCTGAGTAATTGAAATGATGAAAGGAATGTTATCAATTAGCAATTTGGAAGGAAGAGCCTCTTAAGTTCGCAAGAACGTCATTTTACTGAATTTAGTATTTTGGCATAGGACAAAAGAAAAGAAATAAAAGCTTCAAGTACATGTACTAAACTGTTTTTGCTGTGACAGAAATTTTTTTCCTGTGACAGTAGGAAAAAAAAAGAAAAGCAGACGCAGGAGCAAGTGAGATTTCAGCTAACCAGGTTCTGAAATAGGGGTTCATTACCAACCCAGATCAATGTCACATTGATAAGGACACTTATGGACCTGGTAATTCCTGGTAGTCAGCCAGGCTGAAGTTGAATTTTTTTTTATTTTACATTAGTGCTTAAATATTTAAGCACCTTGGTACTTAACGTTTATTGTTAGCATATGAGTATTTGCTGGGAGACATACTGTTAAAAAAAAGAGAACACACTTGCATATCCTTTTACAGAATTTTTGAAAATAATAACTCGTTTTTTTTTACCTGGGACAATAACTCCTCCTTTTCTCCAGCCAGTTTTCGTAGCCGAACATCTAAGACCAAAGAACCCAATTACAAATCAGAAATCCATAAGTAAAAATGTATTTCTCATAATTTTGTTAATTTTAAAAGTAAAATGCTCTTCAAACTTAAAGTTAATAGCATGAGGAGAAAAAAATACCTTGATATCTTAACTAATAATAATATCAGCCTTTAGTTAATAGCAGCAAAAGGGGAAAATATTTAATTCACTGTTTATTAGTACAATAATTTTAAAACCAAGATCTCCAAGTTTAGTAGGTCTTCACTAACAACTGAGGGTCAAATGAGGATTATTTTTGGATAGTAAAACACAGTTTTGTTCAAATATCTAAACCAGCCACTTCCAATACAGTTTTTTTTCTGGTTGCATACACCTCTCCCTATGCTTTACTCTTAAAGACTGCTTTCTCTTCAGGGAAGGCACTAAGCTTTCCCACGTTTGCAGAAACTTTCATTATTTGTGTTCTAAAAACCACAAAAAAGCACTTGGGAAAGGGCGGAAAGCAATGTTTCAATTTCTCAAATCATCCAGACCAATAATGGCTACAAAATACCCTCTCAGACAACCCGGTGCTGAGATTAGAGCATCTCACTTGGAAATTATTACTTTGAGGTTAACAAAGCGTAAAGACAATGTTTGTACTTTGCCATGATGGAACCATGTCAGAAACATCCATCAAGCCTAATCTCTATTTAAAACAAAAATATTAAAACATTATATGTCATGTGCAAATATATGCAAGCTTATAGGGATGTTTCCCTGCATGTTAACTAATAGTTTTACAGGGGATTGACTGTATGCATGATAACTTGTTTAACCTAAAGATAAAAAACAAATTAAAATAAAGGCCCCCCCAAATCCCATTTCTTTGTTATCTGTGTCACTTAATTTTTAAAGTACTGCAGGTTTTTCTGAAAGATGCAATGAAGAGTTCAAGGAAGGGCAAAGAATATACAAGATGCTGTTTTCTGCAGCAGAGCTTCTTTCCCTGATAATGTTTTCTTATGAAACACAATGGAAAACATATTAATCCAAAAAAACCAAACAAAAAAAAAATCCCTTAAATCCTACACTTTTAGGCTACTCTTACATATTTTCCCAACATTAATAAAGAGACTTAGTCAGCTACAAACATCCTGGCATATGCCATTATATTTAGTCAAAAGAAATATATGTCTGTTTACTCAGTGTAAAAATATCAAAATCTTCATAGTAGTATAGCAAGTATTTCAGAAGCATCACAGGTGTCTTTTTGTGGCTGTACACCACAACTTAGTATGAACAGAAGGTAAACAAAAGTTTTTAAAGTCTTTAAAGTTAAATTATTTTAGGATATTTTTACCTAGTGGTCCTTCTCCAGCAGATTCCAAGACCTGAGCAGCTTCCTGTGATACAACTGTTATTGCACCAACCACTGATTCGTGGTTTACATCACCATTTGGTGTGCCATCTGGAATTATAACTAATCCGTGCTTCTAAAAACACAAAAGAAATACTGTATTCATACAAGAGCAGCACTAAAATACAACTGGACAGAAGAGGTTTTAAAAGGCTTTTCAAGTTAATAGAAACTTGACAATAGAAAGTGACAAAGTGCTCCATTTAACCTACCCTAAGGTCAGGTTTTGAGGCTGTGCAAGAGTAGTAACAATTCTTCCTCTTTTACATTGACTTTGATTTCATCCCCCATGCCTGGATTTCTGTTACTGTAAGTAGCTACTACTGACATACCTCTCCTCTCTTCATTGTTTCCTTCAGGTCAGCCAACTCCTCTCTGAGCTCATCTCGCTCATTCTTAATGCAGTCAAAGTAATCTTTCTGTCTTTCTAGGGCCTGGGTTCAGGCAGATAGCAAGAAAAAGAATGGCACAGAGAAAAAGCAGATAACAGATAGCAGAGAGATCATCTACAAATAAATACAGAGCTGAATAAAAGTAAAGAAATCAGAAGGGGTATTTAATCTATTAAAACAAATAACTATACAACTCTAATAGCTACCTTTTACAAGGAGTCGCCTATCTAGCCTCATTGCTACATACTTCCTGTGACATCTTTACTGGGTCTTAGTAGATTCTACAGGAGATATCCGTTTCGTAGATTCTTTTTTGGTAGGTTCTCATTAACTAAACTGAACACTAAAAGCGTAAATAATTATTCTTATTTCTAGCTACATTAAATTTTGCTGGATCTCAATTTGCAAAGATCCTAAAACATCACATCCATTGAACTAATATCTAGCTTTCACAGGACACAAAGGAGAACTCATATCTTATAAAAGAACCTAGATATATGTCTGTCATCCACTTATAAAAGCTAGTTTATTTACTACTTGCTTAAGTGTTATAGCCACTTTGTACTAAAAACAATCATTTTTAGAGGGGAAAAAAAGCCACCAAACACTAACAGCACTTTCTTAGCACAAGAAGGGATCTCAGCTAAAAGCACAATATGGACATAGACGGGTTGGCAGACCTATACTGCAGCTGTGCTACCTGAGAGTTAATCAGACATTTTTACCTGATTAGGCAGCATCCCAGTATTTCAGTCAAATTTCATATTGCATGCATTAAAAATAATCCTGACTATACAGGAACTGCAAAAACATACACATATTTTGCGAGAAAGTTATGTATCTAAACATTGCATCATGCATGAATGTTTAGGAATAGACTGATACCAAGAAAGAAACGAAGGTGAATAACTTCGTATTGTAATTGCTCCACATTACAACTGCAGTATGCCGAATTTTAATAATTGTCTAAAATGCATATACTAGAGCCATACTTTAATGCATCATTCTGTTAATTTCAACACAGAATTAAAAAAAACGTGCAGTTGCACATTTCAACACGTGATTGTAATTCAACATGTGAAAAAGCATTAGCTGTCACCTCATAGTTAAAGAAAGTATAAGATGTCCTTTTATTTCCTAACACACATTAGCTCTCCAGAACTATGTTATAAGCAGTGTGAAGCACCATAGTCATTACATCATTTTGTGTTCCTCTTAAAGGCACGACTTTATTATTTCTGAAGGATAGTGGGAAACAAAAAAAGTAATATCACCCACTTGAGAGGCTGAACCCAGAGACCCAGAATTACACTGTAGATACAGATCCTATATATGCCTGCCTGTGATGTTGCTGACCTTCCCACAACATACTTTCTATCCTCCCCCTGCACATAAGTATTGGAAATGAGAAAATTTTGATAGAGGAAAGAAATGAAACTAATATAGCCACATATATCTACCTACACAAAGATTAATAGTAATTATTCAATGTTGAAAAACTTTTGCAACACTGACAGGTTTTGTATTCTGGGAGGTTGTTCTATGTGACATGGATTTTGCAGTAATTGTACTTGCAAGAGCAGTTCTTTTATTGAGAAATATATATGTATCAGGACAACTAAGCTCTGCAAGTGTGTTTAAAATCAGCACCAGCCTGATTAAAATCTCATCATTTGGCAGAAAGCAGATTTGTCTGGAGTACTGTTTACTAAATATTCAAAAAACATTTGTCTCAAAATCTATACCAAACTCAGTTGTGCTATTTTCATGCTAGCCAAGCATGTACAATTTGGAGCAATTAAAGAGCAAAACAGTTGTATATTTCAGGAACCCTCTACCCTGAAAGTTACAGTCCAAGGTCCTGGAACTGACCCATCTCATTTTAGACTGAATCCAACTGCAAATTTCAAGTCATCTTGTAGAAATAGGATGATATAAGGAAAAAAGTGTAAAGCTGAAATTCATGCTGTATGGCTTGCCTCCCTTTCTCCTAAATTTTGAGTTAGCATCAGCCTTGCATACAATATTAAAAAAACTAGGTTACAATTTTAGTTATCTACTCCTTTGCGAAGCTTCTCAGAGGCTTCTGAAGTTGGAACAGAGTATAAATCAGCAAGACTACTAAGGACTGTGGAGAAAGACTCAAAAACTGCAAGCTAAGAAAAAGATGAAAAATGTTTTTAGTTAAGAGAGAAAGAAGAAAGATAGCAAGCATTACTCCATTTTAAGAGCCAAGAGATTTCAATTTGGAGATAGTTAAGAAAAAATAAAAAGCTAGAAAAGATCCAGTTATGACATTTACAAGTGCCCATAGACTGGGATGAGAATATGGCTTCCAACTTAGTGACTGTCCATGGACACTAAAGGAAAAAAATACATTTCTTGTCAGTCTGGCTAGTAGCTAGTTCTTTGTACATTAGATGTCTGATGAGCTTTGTATTAGACATGGTGAAGTATTTGAAAGAGGGGAAAAAAATGACCACTTAGACTGGCACAGTGCAGTTCACAAAGGTAATAAGTAACTGTGCAAGGGAAATGGTAAATAAATTAAAGATAAATAACCTTCCAGAAGAATATTCAGGGAAAGAAACTTTAAAAAAATTGGAATATTTTTTATGATAGAAGAAAGGATTGAAATGTGTATTGAAGGAGAACAGAAACATGAAATAAATATAGACAGAAGGAACACAGTATCACAGGGCACTTTTTGCAGAACCACCAGTTAATAGGAAGAAACTTTCCTCTCGTTTAATTTTTCAAAGTGTCTTGAACTCTAGAGAATAGAGCAATTTTCAAAGAAATCTGCTTATGTCAAAGTCCTGGTATAGAATTCATTTAATTAGAGAGAAACGATCCTAGAATTACTAAAAGACAGACACTCTCCCTTTCTAAAGGCTTTTCAACTAACTCCTGGTTACCGTCAGGCAATTTACTTGTTGTCCTGAACAGCCACAACTTCACAGTAGCCTAACTACCGCCCAGGGTAAGCCCGACTCTGAAACAGTTCTGTCACTTTTGACAGCTGACAAGCCCTGTCTGACCTAAGCCAGCTGGGCAGCTGCCAGTGCAGCTCCTCTGGTATGACCTTTCTTCCTCCACAGGGAGTCCGACAGCCACTCCTGAAAGGGTCCATCAGAGCCAGCGTGTCGATTCCACCTACCAACTCCAGTCAGGTCTCAGCTGCCTCCTGCAGAGTCACTTAAGACACAGGCACTTTGTTCTTCAGCGCTCCAGGGCTAGGGAGGTCTCGGCAACTCAGGCTTAGCACAAAATGAGGGTGCTGTGCCAGGTCAGTTCAGCTAACCAGCCCTCTAAAGATCAGGAGTGCTGTACAGAAATGCCCAACTGACTGCAGGGGCCAGTTCAAATCCGGTTGTACTTTTCAGCACTAGGCACACCAAACGCAAGCAGGCTCTGCAAGTATCTATTGAGGCTTCTCTGCAGTGTGATCCTTGGCACCTGCAGCTTTCCAGGTTTTCCATTAGTTGGCATATTTTGTCCCTTTCTCTTATCCCTGAGAGTGGAAAGGTGACCATGTAAAAAGTTTTGAAAGTTATATTTGTCTGTATGAAGATTAAAAGCTTTAACAATCATTTCAATTATATGTAAAATTATATTAATACTCCATATAAGGATCCAGACAATTTTTACATTTGTTAGGATAAAGGAAACAATCACTTTTTAAAGCCTCTATTACAGGTAAAAATTTTCTTTGCAAAAAGTAGTAAGACCTGTATGCATAACAACTTTTTATGTTATAGATTTAATTAGTACTATTCACCATTATGCAAGTAAAGTGGAGCTCATTTCTTTCTTTTTCTTTCTCTAAAGGGGAGAAAGATTGCAAAAATGTTTTAAATGTTTAAAATGAAAGTGGCCTTCATTTCTTTGGTGTACACAGTATTCCTTGGAGAGAAAAAAGTAGTAACAGTCTACTTCTAAATTGAAAAAATACCTTCCCCCCCATGTTCGTTTCATACCCCTATTTTTTTATCTTTCCAATTAATTGTCTCCTGGAGATCAAACACCTCTTTGGTTATGCAGTCTATATTCTGCTGCATTCGTTGATTCTCCTGTAGCAAATAGGATGAAGAAAGAATAAAAGAGGAAAAAGAAAGACAAGTAAAGAAATGGGAAAATATGTCTGAACAGATAAAGGAAAGTAAATAGTAAAAGTCAACCGAAGAGTTTATAAGCATGACATTAAAGAAAAAGGATGTGACCCAGTGTAACATGGAATTTTCCCTTCAAATTCATGCAGAACTAAGTGATTAAATAAAAATAATTACAATGTCAATGGGAGAATTTAGCTAACAGCTAGAACTATTTTTCATTAGTAACAGCTCCCATCACAAACTGGGAATAACATCCTTTCTTTGGCAAAATAATTACCTTGTGGTAATTTCCATACACCATCAAGTACTGTGTGGAAGTGATTACCCCAACCCCCAGCTTCCCCAAGATTCTGCTATTTAGAAAGCAAACAGAAACAATCTTGTTCTTGGAATAAAGACTGAAGTAGAGCCACAAGCATACATACATATAAACAGCTTTCACATTCATCCACCTAAGTTATTGAAATACATTAGAAAGTTCATTGGCACAGAATCAGACTTTAATTTTATAATATAGTGTTAACGCAAGGAACGTAAATAACTCATTTCTAGTCAGTAGTTGCCTTCCTTAAATTTGTCTACTGGCAATGTCAAAAATATAAACAAACATCTTCTAGTGATCGAATAAAACCAAAGCTATCTTTTAGCCAATAAATATAAAAATATAAATCTTTCCAAGATAATGACCATTAATAAAACTAAGAATAAAATGTAGGAGCAGCAAATAGGTTGGTTTTGACTACACTTTGCTGAGACGCTATGAATAGCGCAACCAGACCAGTTGGCTGTTTGATACGCCCCAGAACAAAACACATACACAAAACCCCCCCAATGCACACCCCACAGACCGACTACTGCTGAAGAGTATATTGCTTGTATGATGTAGTCTTTATCTAATATGCCTTCACAGCATTGCAACTCCAAGCAACAGTAGCACAAATTATCAGCAGTTCATACATACTTTAGAATAGTCAAGTTACAATATTCAGCATTATTTAGCAAAGAAATTCAGAAGATAGCAAACACACTGGACACGTTTATAAGAACACATGAATTAATGCAGATTTTTCATCATCAGTTGATACTGAAGTTTTATTAAACAAAGATAGTAATAATATAAGACCTTACCTATACTGCACATTTATGTCTAGGAAATTATCAAGTATTTTAGAAGTTGAAGATATTAAAAAACAAACCCTGCAAAAAGCACTTTTATTAGCACTTTTTTTTTTTTACACTTTTCTTGACACACGGTTTTATTAACGTGTTCTACAAAACAGAAAGTCTTGCAAGTATAGAGAAGGAAGTTTGCATCAAGCATTCAGAAAGTGAAATATGCCTATTGAATGCTTTCAGATATTGTATTAATACACGTCAAACATGGTCCTATTTTTTGTCTGATTAAAATCGCATTTTGCCCTTTGCCCTATAAATGTAGTTAAAATTCTTCGTTACGTTCACACAATTACACATGAAGATGACATGAGGATTTTTAGGGATACAGATAATATTTTGCCCTCCCAAAAAGTGAACTTAATTTTACAGCTGGGAGTGGAAAAGGATGTCTTTGTCAATAACCAACTTGCTAACTGACTTCAGCTAAGTTATGTGCTAGTGTTAACATTTGGAAAAGTTACCCAAATAAATTTGGATACATTTGAATGGGCTCCATGACTCTGAATATTAAACACATGCTGTGTGCTACCAAAGCAAACACTCCAGACAAATCTATCGTGTATTCCTGATTCATTTATCTTAAAAAAACAACCCAAAAAACCACACACACATAAAATTGAAGTAGAAAGCTTAAAGTTTTCTCTTGACAAGAGAAAGAAAATCCAGAGCAAGTGACAGAGCTTCAACCAGAACATGTAGAAGTTCTTTGCTTGTCAGCACATCAATCTGCTGCACAATCTTGTTACTTAAGCTGATCTTACTCCTTTTCTTCTGCTAGTAAATCACACTAACTCCAGTTCATGCACCTGATCATTTCCTCAGTAAAAACCACAGCTTTAGGACTTTTCAAAAAAATTTTTTTGAGTTTACCGCATTACTGCCTAGATAGCACAAGAACTTGGTGGGGAAAAGAAATCAACCGATAATATGCAATATTATACAGCTTTTGAAAATCATGTAGTAGAATATCAAAGATATTGATACACTGAACTTCTGAAATGAAAAGGTAGTGGGAAAATGAAGTACTATCTGGGCTATGACTTACAGTACTAGAAGTAAAATCAGCGGGAAGTGGACACGAAAATACCGTTGAGAGTATAAAACTTTGTGGACCATTTTAAAAACAAGATTGAGATTAGCTCTGGGATTCTCAGTCACGTTGGTTTTTTTTTCCTCTCTCCTTCCCTTCTAGAAATAAATCAAACCAAAACAAAAAAACCACACCAGTGACATGGTTATGAGTAGTAACATGCTAACCAGTGTTGCTACGTTTGCGTTTGACTGCAAAGCAAATAAACATTAACTATTGCAAACTTCAGTGGTTGATGCTCACAAAAATCTGGAATAACTCAAATGCAAAAATTTTGGGAAAGACAAAGAATACTTGATACTATCAATGCACCAGAACTTCCGGTTAGGCCTAAAGAGATTTTGGGCCTATAGGCATTAGTTCTGCCCTCACAAAGAGGGAAAAATAAAGGGAACATTGATGATAGAACCAGGGTTCTTGCATGAATTAAGGATTGTACAATATGTAATACACTTTTGAAAATCTTGCAGTGACATTTTTAACTTCATAAATTAAGAGATTAAAAGCTTAAATTCTTCTCACTAAAATAAGAAAAATTCTTTCTTAAAAAGTCCAAGTTGATACTGAAGTTCACTTTGTGCACAGGAAGACTGTACCTATGCAAATCTTGCACCATTTTTGTTTGCACAAGTTCTATCATACACTATCTCATATGAACGTACCTCTATCAATTCATCTCTCTGCCGAAGGCCCTCTTTAAGTTCATCCAGCTTATGCTGTAGAACACCGCACGTGTGTTTCTGTCTTTCCAATTCCTGTATTAAATAAAAGTCAAAAGTCATGATTTATTTTGGGTTGACACACATCTCCAATAAAAAAATTAAGGCATCACTTAACAAAACATTACCTAAGAAATTACTGCAACAATTTAAGAAATTCAAACTATCTAATGGTTAAAATTCACACATTCTGTGATTAAGTTCTCTAGATACTTACTACATGGAAGATTTTATTTAGTGATATTTAGAGTGGAAGAAGAGAAGAGATGTTGAAAAGATTTAAGCACAAAATTAATGAGAGAAAAGCTCAGCCTCTCTCCCCCATTCAGATTCAAATACTGAATTTAAACTATGCTTTTGTATATTAAATTATCTAAAAAATGTTGGAAAAAGCTGCCAAATTGATTTTCCATTTCTTAGAAAGTGTAAATGATGGAATAAATCCTATTTAATTAAACAGAAAGTACCATCTTTAGTGATTTGTATTATTTAAATAGCTTCTCAGTCTGTTAAAAAAAAAGAAAAAGAAAAAATCAGTACTCATGAGAGCTTTAGCCACTAAGATAGACAGACTTTTCTAACAATACAAAGGTTTTGGACTGTTTCTTACTAAGTAATACAGGCTTCTATAGTTTATCTCTAATTATAAAAATAAAATCCTCAAAAGAGTACCCTTGACTTCTCTTCATTCTCCCTGTAGAACTCTGCTATCTGTTCTTCTTTCTCCTCAACGACATCCTTTAAAATATCTACTTGGTAAACCAAGTTGTTTTTCTCGTTGTCTAGTTGAGCATTGGAAACCATAGCTTTCTTGTACTTCTCTTCAACTTCAGCTAGAGAATCCTACAGATAGCAGAAAGGCTCACATTAGTCTAACTTTTTGATGAATCTCTACAAAGTTTTCATACCATCATAACGTTGAAGAGTATTATCTGTTATACAGTAAAATGATGCAAAAATCCTTGTTTCTGAACTACTATTCATGTCTTTTCTTTAGAGAAATAAAGTCATGGTCAATTTCCATTATTCAGGTTATGCTATACCCAGCAATGCAAAGTTATTATAGCAAATGTATGAAAATTACAAAATAATATTCTACCTCCGTTTTCTACTCTGCCATCTTCATAACTGTATTAACTCACAGGAACAAAGAAATAATATCACAGCTTTACTGCACCTTCAATGCATGCATGAGAAAACACTTCAGAATGCAGCAATAAATTGGACATAGAAAGAACTCAGACAAGTAAACAAATGGCAAGAGATGACAGAAATATCTCTAAGAGTAGTTTTAACACACTTCTCATTACTTAAGTATAGAGCTATACCTCAGGTTTGAGGTTTTAAGGTAGTCACATCCTTTTTTCAATAATGATTATTATGAGCTCTGTTTAAGTAGACTTTTTGTCTTTCTATTTCATAGTAAGATAATGCTTTCTACATATTCCTCCCCCATCTCCACCCCAAATAAAAATCTTCAAATGGCAGAATTTCTTTAAAAAAAAAAAAAAAGTATCAGCATTCTAAGCAATATCACCTACTTGATTTCTCTACCTGCAGGTACAATATGCCTTGCTAATCCCACTTACCCAATTCTATCATCTCTTGCATTTACCAAAATGATTTTATCCTATTTTTTCCAGTACTGTAGCAAGTGTCAAGTATTCAAATATTGGAGCAACTATTATTCCATGCACTTTTAAACATGCAATGATTGCAATATGCACTATTTTCAAAATACAAAAATTAAGTTTTACAGAGTCCTAATTTTACAGCTGAAAAAGATTAAACTGCCTCTTTTCCAAAGTAGGTCTGCATCCTATTACAAATCCCCTAGTGTTTTATATAATCTGGTTTTTTTGAAGTCATACATAGCATAACTTTCATGTTTAATCATATGCATCATCATGATACAAGGAGCACTAAGCACATGAAGGGCACTAGGCTTGTTTTTTTTTCCAGAAAACAGAACAATAAAACTAATATTTGGGGAGATAGGGTGGTGATAATCTAAGTTTCCTAAGGAAAAAAGTCTAACCCTTCTCCAGCCCAAAATCATATTCCACATTATAATACATATCTACATTGAATACGTTGTCATTAAAGGACAAATTTTCTCTTTCACAATTTCATCGTAAATATTTATACCTCCCTATTGCATTCCTTGAATTCTGTAATTTTGTGCTGGTGAAATACTGTATTCTAGAAACCCCAGAAAATCCAAACTCTTTCTTAAAGACACATCCAGACAGCACACAGACCAGAAGAGACATAAAACATAAGAATTAAAAAGATAAGAAAGGTGCCATTACAATCTAGAAAGCAGTAAATAACAAACAACAAAAAAGATTCAGAAGGATATAAGAAAATAATGAGAAAATAAAGATCACATGCAAGTGTATTCAAGCAATTCTTAAGTTTTAATTCAAAACCGCAGAAAGCATTGCTTCTGCTAGTAAGCACGACAAATCTTGTAATGATTGGTAAAACATGGAATGTCAGAAATAGTGAACCTTTGTAAGACTTTCAAAGGACAGTTGAATAGAGGTAGAGAAAGGAAAATGCTATGATTAAAATAAATCTTGTATATTCCCATAAAAGGAATATAGAATTCAACAAAAATAGAACTAGAAAAAGATGCCAGTGTAGTTGCTGATTGTTTTGTATATGCACTGCATAGAGCCATGGAGTAATTTATGTTGGAAAAGACCGCTGGATGCCGTGTGGTCCAACCTCCTACTCAATGCAGGGCCCACTGAGATCAGGCTGCTCACAGCTCTGTCCAGGTAATTGTGCATACCTCCAGGGATATAGACTGCACAACCTCCCTGGGCAACCCGTGCCAGTGTTTGCCTACCTTTAAAAAATTTTCTTCAAGACCTAACTGGAATTTCTTTTTCTGCAACTTGGGTCTGTTGCCTCTTGCCCTGTCACTGTGCACCTGAACGAGCCCTGGCCCAGTTTTTCTCTATACTCTCCCATCAGGTAACTGAAGACAGTAGTAAGACCTCCCTGCCTTTTTTTTTCTCTGCTTAAGACTGAACAAACCCAGTTTTCTCAGCCTCTCACTGTATGCCGTATGCTCCAGGACCCTAGTCATCTACAAGCACTGTAAGAAAAAAAAAATGTGACAATCAGAGAAATGGATATCTAACAGACTCAGAGAGACTTGATCAAAGCTTAAAAGAGTGGATTAAAATGTAATTAATCAACAAGTTTACAGGGAAAAGTCTGACATTACAAAAAGGGAATAGATTAATTTTGAGAGAAGAGTGAGAATTGCTTCTGAAAAAGAAACCAAGCTTTGTCTAAGTGTCTCAGATCAGTTAAGAAAACTGGGACATTGCTAAGCCTTCTTTGGAACAGTTCTTTCTTTCTGAGGGGAAGACTTGCACGTGTTCCCTATGCTGCAAGAACTCCATGTAGTTCCAGTAACCTTTCAGATAAGCGAGAAATAATAAGGATTGAGAGAGAGTTCATTAAACTGAACAAGAGAAAAATTTTAAGGAAAGAAAAAGGGTTTCTTTCTAGCTGATGCATAGGAAGATGGATGGAGTCAGCAAAACTGAAGCATCGAGAGACATTAAAAGATTTGAACAACTGACAAAGTCAGAATTATCCATACTACAGTTTATTTTGCTGACACCAAGCAGGTTTGAAGCTAGGTAAGAAACACTCTTAGCACTACGAGGATGAGCAACCACAAAGATATGCAAGTAACATGACTACAGATCACTGTTACTCAATCACTGAGAAAACACAAGTATAATGCAGCAGGTATTATAGTAACTCTTCACATACACAACACAAAACTGCCAAAGCTGTGGTTGAGAAAAGGGCAATACCTCACCAATTAGAAAGAAGGGCTCCCCAAAGAATATCCATAGAAGGCAAATTAACTTACAATCGCATTATTTAGTATTATTATTAATAATTTAAAACAATAGTATAAATCAATTCAATTCTGCCAGGCAAGTATACATCAAGATCTTACTGTCTACTGCATACCTGCCCTCTTTGGAAACTATAATTGATTACAATCAATAGTAATGCATTAGTAATGATTCAGAACATCAGTCATGAGGTGCTGGTGAACATGCATAAATGTTAGAGCTATTTTGAAATTAGGATGCAATCTCATCTTTTAATCCAAATTTAGTACAATCATATGTATTTTAAAAATCTTGCAATCCTCCCTCAAAGCTGTTAAGGAAAACTTTAAAAGCACTAAGAAATTCAGCAGTACTAGGGAAAAAACAGCTTTGTGGCAATTCTGCTCTTTGAAATCCACTTAATATATAGTATTACAATGAAAAAAGATGTACTTCATCTGAGCTTCTGACTGTCAGATTCAAAAAAGGTTACTTCTCCTCTAGAGAGGAAACAATTTTTGCTACAGTGAACAGCTGAAATTATGCATTTTCTCTTTACCACACCATCTAATATGTTATTTAAAGAAATTCAAGGAAGCTGTTAAATAAATCACTGTTATACCATTTAGTGGCAAGTAGTATTCATTAAATTCATTCTCTATATGGATATACAAAAAAATATGATTGGAGCTCTTTACTTTTACACAGAAATCATATTCATAGCTTGATAACAGGAAAGAGAGCAGAACTACTGTTCTGAAAAAGATACTGTAAGCCACATCATTTGCTGTATCCAGTTTCCCTTCAACACAGAAGAGGAGAAAGTAACTGTAATTTAGATTAACTATAAATTGTTAATTGAGTAGAAACTTACAAAAGAAAAGCCTATCAATTCAAGTAAGCCAAAAGATAGACAAGAATCTCATTAACCTATTACTGAAAATACTAATCTTTCACTTAGAAAAACTAAAAGATAATCAGAATGCAAACCAGGAACTCCAAAAAATTCTCTCTTGATGGCAGTCTACAAATGATCCAAAAAACCTTTATCTTCTCCTGCAAGCAATATGCCTGCTCAGATTCATGTGAGTGAATCTTTCAAAAGTATCACTTTGGTTTTGTTTTTATAAAATTGACTATATTCTGGAGCTGGAAGACTAACTCTTAATTTCTTAGTTAAGGTCTTTGTCATGACTGTATCTCATTTCTCATTCAATATCTAATTACTTTGAATTTCCATTAAATTGCTAACACCGGAAAACACTAAAAATATAGACTGAACCTCTCATTATCTTACCAGAAAACGCCTGGTTAAAAGAAAGTTGAATACTATTTTAACATAAGCCAAATAATTAACATTTCATTCTAAATGTACAGTGAGACAGCATATCTTAAAAATTTACCCACATAACAAATTTAATGATGCGCTCTATGCAATAAATGTTAGGTACATGCTTTAAAGAAATTTTAAAAACTAGTTAGTAAAGCCTGACATAGTTAGTGAAGCCAGTGACATCTCCATTACTCACAAAAACCCATACAGAATGCATGCTTGGGAGAAGCCCTGATACCTTTAGTTCTTTAAGTCCCTGCATGTATCTCCCTTCTACATCGTGTATCTGGTCCTTAAGATCATAGATATCCTGCAGGACATAGGAATGAACCATTGCATAAGTAGTACGGGGAAATAATTTATAGCTGAACAAGCATTAAAAAGGTTTCCATGCACTTCTGTCAAATGCCAAAGCCTGCAGTAACTCACAGAAATTATATTTAATTCACAATGCTTAACTAGATGAAAATTAAGGCTTTGTTTGCATCATTGAATCCAAGTCATGAGAATTAAAATTTTTCAGAGATAGCAAAAAAAACTATTTCAAATTTGATATAAACAAATCCTTTTTTTTATATAAGCTAAGCTGTCAGCACCATAAATATTTACGAACACAATCAAATTATCATGAAAAATAGAAAAAAAAACAAAATTTCCTCAGATTGAAGATTACATTTCATAACTTTTTCTTTCCATTAAAAAAAAGGAGAGACGTTTGATATCAAAGAGAATTCCTCCTAATCACAAATACAATTTTAAACTAGCTCCAAATTCGCCAATAATGCAGTTTACCCGTAGTTCACTTAGGGAGGCATCAGGATCCACCAAACTGCTTGTGTCTCCACTTCCTCTCCTAGATGAGTTGCCACTCAGAGGAGTTGTACTTATTGAATTGCGAGATGATGGCTTAAAAAGTGGAAGACATTATATCAGGAACCATACTGTGATTTCTTAAGCGATAACCTCTTATCTCTGATTATTTGACCTTATTCTTTATAAATTCCCTCACAGTCACAGAACACCTTCTTCTGTCTCTTCTTTTTACCATTTCTTAATATGAGGTTATAGACAGTATTTTCCATTGATTACTTTCCAGCACTTCTGTTATTTCTTGGTGAAATGTCGGTTTCCATTTGCTGTCATCTGCTTTATTTATGAGAAGCTTACAGAACACTGAGGTTATGTAACAGCACAGAGAAAAGCTAGATGGCTCATCATAACATTTCAATTTTATTTTGAGTGTTCTGTTCTGAAGACTGTCATAAGGGGGTTGTTAGTGCTGGAAAACTATGGAAGTTCAAAACATTTCTAAAAATTCTAATTTCTGCCATACAGGATTCAGAAGAATGTCTCCAATAGTATTCATTATCTGAATTTTACAGCTCTCTTCTCTTAAAATTCAACCTCTTCTGCTGAATATTTCCTTACCAACAAAATGACTTCTATAAGAAATTTTCTTGTTAAAAGTAAATAAAATTATTTTCTTGGTAAATAAAAGGTGCAAAACTCATTAATTTTTGGTAGATAAAAATATATGTCTATCACTTTATAACATCTATCAAATAACTAAATTACATTCTACTAAAAACATGCAGCATTTCAACTTTCGGAACCATTTCAAAGCTTGTAAATTAATGGTGAACACTGACTTTCAATAATATTTTAATTAAAAGCTCTTACCCTTGAATAAATTTCCAAATGTGTTTTTTCACTCTTTTCTTCCAGCTGAAAGAGAAAAGGGAAAGTAATCACATTATAACTTCTGTGATGAGGGACTACTGAAGCACCATCTTCTGTTCAAAGACACTGAGAAATATTTAAGAACAAAAAGAGAAACAAAGGAAAGAAAAAAAAATCAATAAGTCAGCAAAGATCAAAATACCAAGGTTGGGGGGGTGGGGTGAGGTGGAGAAATCAGCCTGGAACAATAGTTTTTCCTTTAATTGCAAAGTAAGTGAATGCATATAATAATTCAGAAACTTTAAAGAAAGTTTCAGTAAAAGCCAATGCTAAAATCAAAGTACTGCACAACAAAACAAGTTTCAGTTTTTTAAATTTCAACAGCGTAGTGACTGCAACACTTCGTGACATAACAAATGGAAAACTTTATGCAAGTGCAGTTTACATTATTAGTGACACCAGTGTGAATGTCATAGTTATTAGAAAACATGTTCATTACTCCAAACACTTTAGTAAAATCAGCAATTACATCAGGACAAAAACAACTCAGGTGAGCACATGACTGAAATGTATTAATTAACAGCAACTTATTAAATAGTTTCAGTTCATATTTTAAGCATTGAAGCCTGAGCAAAAGAACAAGCTTAAATATACCCCCTAACTTCTTAGCTAGGAAGCTCCAATATTTCAAACTTTCATTATGGTTTTCCTTATTTTCAACATTTCTGTGGTTCAAAATAAGTGATATAAAATGACAATCATAACATGTTGACATATTTTCTGAAACTAGCATGATTTATCAGCATGATACGTGTAATATCTCACTTCACCAAAAACACTTGTTTTTCTCCCAGCCCAGGGAGAAGTGATTTGGAAGCATGCTACAAGCAACGGTAGAAACAAAGCTCACTTCACAAGATCTTTCTTTTTCCTTCTATTACGTTTTCTACAGAAGCAACATTATATTTCAATGACAAATCTGCGCCATCTCCAACGATGTTTTGAAATTGTAAATTGCAAATATTTGTCACCACTGTGATGGGAAAATGATGTGAAGAATCCAATTGATATGAAGTATCCATAAGGAATAACTTAAAACAATAAGACAATAAATATCCTGCATCATTTTAATAATATATGTTATGCAGCAGTAAGAGTACTAAACTGTCTAAATGCAGAATCACAGAAGCAAGTGCCTGTAAGGGTACTTGGGAAGTCATCTAGTTTGGTCTCCTCCCCAAAGCAGGACCCCGGCCAACACAAGTTTGGGTTAGCTGTGGCTTCATCTAGCTGATTTTCTTGGCAGAGGAGGAAAAGTAAGCTTTCCTGAGCACCTTATTCACTCATGGGTGAGGAGAAGATATGGGGAGGTTTTCTACCTTTGCAAAATTAATACAGAAAAGCAGTTACTGCAGCATGTATCGAGTGCTACTGAAATACTGCAGATGGTTCCACCTTCCACAGGTTACTGAAAGCACAGGAGATACTTTAAAAAAAAATATATATATATATATATATATATATACACACACACACACACACTCATATATATATATAAGGGATTCAACACTAATTGTCAGTACCAGGATCTTTGAATGCATGTGGAAGACCAAAAGAAAAATGTAGCAATACATAAATTTTCTCTCCACCATGTAATTTCTTCCTTTTCTCCCCATCCTTTGTATAAAACTTAGCCTAAGAAAGATCTTAGACTTTTTACTCTCAATGAAGATTTTACATTCAAGAAACAAACACCTCTTAAAAGTAGGTCTCTTGGTGACCGTTTAAAGAATGCTTGATGACAGACTACACAGCTTTCTAATTCTACAGATTTAAGGGTCTAAGACTATTTCTCACCTCTCCTTACGTCAAAGGCAAGCATAAGAACAGGAATTTTCCTGTCTTTTCCACTAACCGCCCCCTCCCCTCCAAATTTTGAGTACAAGTAACAAAGATATTTCTAGCACTATTTGCAGCAATAAAGAGAAGGCAGCTAGGTTTGTTGTAGACAGTGCTCAGACTAAAGGAATGCACAGGAGAACTTTAACTAACTTTTCCGTAACATTTGATTAACTTGGGATTCAGTGCAAGAGCATAGCTGAAAATGAACGCTCCGATGACGGATCATGACAAAAATCACATCTTGGTTGAAAGAACACTAAAGAGAGCACACCTCCAAGAATATAATTTTGCCACTAAAATAAATTATTTTCCAAAAATATACAAAAAAACTATAGGATGCCAATTTTATATATTAATTTTCCACAACAACAAAAATATTTTTACATTTCAGAGATGCTTAAGTCCACCACACAATAAAAAACATGAATTGTTTATCACATGCTTCTAGCAACAGGCAAAATTCCTTTAAAATTAAAGCAGCATGCAAAGACAAAATTGAAAGGAGTCTCTGAAATTCAAGGACTTCTAATTCTGAACTTCTTGTACTTCATAAACATGAATGATGTAGCCTGATCTCATTCTGACTAAACGATAGTGAGGTATCTTTTACACAAATGTGACCATTTGCGTATAAAATACTTGAAATTCAAGGACTCCTGACATTTTTATATAAAAACAGCATTCAGCTTGAAATAAACCCCAAGCCCTTGATGCAGAGTGATCTGCCATTAAATAACTCCAAGTTCTTTCACAGTATTTACTGTCTTAACTATGAAAAGGAAAATCCATGATGCATTAGTTTGCTGCATTCACCACAACATAATATCAAGCATTACACTCACACTATTCAAACCTTGGACATCATCTGCATCAGAAACAATGCTTCCCCTGCGGTTGGAACGACTAAAATAGTCAGCAGCAGTTTCACTTTGATCAGAAAAATCAGAGGACTTCAGAAGACAGATAGGGAGAAGGGTGAAAGAAATTGAAAGTGACATCATAGCATTAACAAAAGTTTATTTACAAGAGTATACTAAATCATAATTTAAATTTCAACTGTTGCAATTCATTGTTGTATTTCTAACATCTTCACAATAGCTACAAAATACTATTTTTTTTATTTTTGATATTTAATAGGTCTACATGAATAATACATTAGCCACACTGATGCAAATATTTTGGCTAGTATGTATTATGTAATTTTTAAAACACTTTCTTCACATGTATATTAATCTTATAGTTTAAGGTATCTACAAACTATATAAGAGCAATAAGCATTTATTGATTTCCTTTTCTCACTTAGTATAAAAAAAAAAGCACAGGCATAGATACAAGAGGATTTGACACTAATATTGTGCCAGACACAGGCTATAAAAATTATACAAATATATTTTTAAAATAAGGTTTGTAGATCATAATACCAGATGGTATAATCAGAGCAAGTTGATAAATATGTAACTACTTTTCTCTACAAATCTTGTCTCTTCTTCTGATCACTACAAGTACAACACTACTAATTGCAAACACAATCTGGGCTTCCTGCTATTCAAAATTTTAAGCAGCTTTACAATAGAAGATATGCTTTCTCCACAAAGCACCTAAAAGGCAGGCACCTAAAAAATACATGAGGAAAATACACTAACACTACACAGCACTTCTTGCAAACAAGGCACAATATATCTAACTGCATTATAATTGTCACAGGAAATCAAGTGAAATACTTAACTAAGCAAATGTTATTCAGGTTAAACAATAGTATTTAATGAGAAACGTGTATTTATCAAATAAAACTGATGCTAATATTCCATCCCAAAAGGCAGAAGTTTATTGTGAACATTACATTTAGTTTTAAAATTGCTTATATGAAAGAAAATCTTTAAATGAATATCAGAGTTTGAAAATTTGTCTTCATCCTCTTCTCATAATTTTCAGAAATAATTCTGAACTTCTTTGTACTTGATGCACATGATTGATGTAGCCTGATCTCATTCTGACTAAAAGATAGTGAGATATCTTTTACATGAATATGACCATTAACATATAAAATGATTCCCTGATGAACACCTATGTCTCAAGCTAAACGTGCTTAGGACAACAGAATCTGTGCTTTTGTCACTGCTATTTTTCTGACAGATAAAACAGAAAATATGACTTCAACACTCCAGAGATCCCAGCTACAGTTACATCTACATTTTAAACAGCATCTTCATTAAAAAACAAAATAAAATAAAAACAAAAACATAGATAACTTTTCAGAATGAAAAATCTGGCTCAACTCTCTTATTTCATTTGCATTTCAGAAACTATAAAGATGCTACAGAATTCTGCCTATATAAACAGGCACTTAAACCAAGCACAAGAAGCAAATCAAGCCAAGGGCTGCAAACGCAATCTACAACAGTGCACTCTTTCATTTGCAAAAGACACAATTTTGCTGTTGAATAGTATGCAATACACTAAATACAACAATTAACCATCTTTAAAAAAATTAAGGAATGAGAAAATATTTCAAATACAAGCATGCAACCCAGCTCACCATACTATCCCTCAGTCCTTATAGGTCATGATTACAAAATGCAGTACTCTATTTGATCATCCATACTACACTACACTACAAGGTTTTAAAAATATACTTTTATTTTAAATAGTAATTTAATTATATAAATTAATAATTTATATAATATAAATATAATTAAAGTTGTTAGATGAAATCTAAGGCTAGCCTATTTTGCATAAATAATTTGCTTAGTGTAAATAATGATACCCATTCTGTATGGAAAAAAAGTAAAGAAATGCTTACAATTAAAACATTCTAAAAAAGACAACAAAATGAATGATACACACTTGAAAACAGACTTCAGACATAATTTTTCTGAACAGAAGCAAGGGTCTTAAAAAGGAACAGTTATGCTGAAAGGCTGAAGCATTAAATATGGTTTACATTTAAAAACTCTCATAAAAACAAAAAAAAGGCTACAAAACTAATAAATATTAAGGGCCTAATATACTTATTTTCTGCATATCAAGCAGAACGGAGTGCACAGTAATAATCACAAATTACTTTGGTTTGTGAATCAAGGTCAGTGTTCAAATTTTAATGTTGACCAATAGGAAAAAAAAAAGTTGTTCCTCTGCTCACACAAAAGTTACCTGAAGACTTTATTTTTTTTCCCAAAGTATAGCCTTGCTTCATTACAATAGACTGCACAAGTGCAGACACCTTCCAAATGGTCATAAGAAAACACAGGAACTACCACAATGCATTAGGTTGCATGCTCTAGTTCAGTATCCCTCTCTCAGGGAGCAGCCAGCAATGTGATCTCTTAAACTAGCATCAGAAGCAGCAGCACCTATGGACCAATCCTCTCTTTCTAAACTCTTCCACATTCTAGAAGTTATCAGCTTGATCTTACAAACCAGGGTCCTCCAGGAGCTGGTCTAATCACAACTTAACCAAAGATACTTTGTGATTTCTGAATAAATTCGACAACTATATTATATGCTGCATGGAACTGCCCCCCTTTTGCTTGTTCTAAACTTGTGACCTGAAAATTTCATTGTATAGTCGGGTATGTCACTGTACAGTCTCCCTCTTTCGATATTTTTTCCCCTCAAGTTCAGGAGTCCTATTTACTGTCTTCTAGGAAGGTAACCAGTCTATAATACTTACGGTTCCTCCTCCTATGCCTTTTCTACTTCTAATACATATTTCCCAATGGGTTTATCAGAATTGATAGTTTTTAAAACTGAGGTGCACCATGAATTCATACAGTTTAACAGTATTTTCTAGTCTCTTCTCAAGTTCCCTATTTTCCATTTTGACTTCCATTGAGCACTCTGCTGACACTTTCAATGAGCTACCCATAGTGACAGCAAAAATAACACTAGAAAGACCACAGAAAGTGAACGTTCAGTGATGAAGAGGATTTTTAGTTTGTTAATACCCTGTTCAGACTTATTTAATTCTATATATTAAACAAATATTTTGAGCTCTGTTAAACATTCATTAGTGTACCTTGGCATTAATGGCATCACACAAACAAACTGAAATCTGAAAAAAATATTGCACTGAAATGAGGTGTGTGCATATAAATATATAAATATAAACACACACATATATAGTTTAAGAAATGAATCTTAATCTTAAGAGAACTTAATGAGATAAACAGTAATACTTTCATAGTTGAAGAGATTTGAGATGGATGTTAATTCCTCTTAGGTTTTGGAACTTCATAAAACAACAACAACAAAATTCCCTTTTCTTTAGACCCTCAAAAATTCACTCTGAGGTACCCTGTAGCTGAAAAACATTCAGTCTCTGACAAACCTGTTTTTATTTGTTTTGTCTCTATAATATTGTTAAGAATATGTGAAAAATGAAAACAGGACTGAACATTTCAATTTAACCCATACCAAAACACTGACCCATTTTTGGGTGTAGCATCACAAACAATCAGGGGCAGAAACAGAGTGGAACTATTTTAACTCACTTTGCAGGACAAAAATACATCTTTGGAATGACAGATTTAAACAATACAGATCTGGGAACAAATTTCTCCCGTTTTTGAATACTGGTCACTGGAGAAATGAGCCAGCTACTTCTTACTGCATGATATAACAAAGTTTGCATCAGTCCTCTTCCTGAAAAGAAAGACTATTCCACACACTGTGGTAACTCTTGTGCTTGCCTGTCCCAACTATGATGTGAAGTGGTAACCCCAACAATGTACTATATTCAGTTTTAGATATTTCTGATTATTCTGACTACAAAATTTTTAAAGTGATATTTAGCAAAATAGAAAAGCCATGTGGAATTTGCTATTCTTACTGCTAAAGCTTTAGCAAGTCTCTGACAAATTACTTTTCTGAGACAGAACTGAAAAATCTCATCTATGGGATGGTCAGTAAAGCGATCCACAGTGCAAAGACTCACAATTACTGTGTGTTAGTATCAAAGCACTCAGTAAAACATGCAAGGGGAATGCTCACCACAGGACTACTTCGAATTGAGCTTGCTCTTGAAGAATAAGAACTGTATTCAGATGGCTAAAGAAAAGTGATATTTGAAAATTGTGAAAATTTCCTTCATTTTAATCTCCATAAAACAAAGATTTTGAAAGAAATGACCAAAAGCGTATTACACTTACAGTGCGAGAACTATATGAGCTACGTAATCCATCACCACACAAAGTTGCCTGAGAAATAGAGGGAATGGAACATTTTTTATATTTAGCCTTGGAAATAATTGTGTCACATTTATGCGCTGTAAGGTACTGAGCAATGAAACCTCTCTTATTATCTTATCCTATCAATGCATTTGCCCCTTAACACTATGCTTTTTGAAAAGATGAAGAACAATTTTTAAAAATTTTCCAGCAACATTTCCTCCCCCTATTAGGGAATTCTACTCCCAAATATAAATCTACGATTTTCCTTGAAAAATAATATAATAATTTTTTAAAATCTTCACTATTTTCACAAGAAAATTAAATATTTAAAGCATTTTAATAAATAAAGATTTATTTTTCCATTATTCCACTATTTAACTCAGTCTGGGTTATACCCAGAAGCTATTTTACCCTTATCAGTTTTACCTCTCTCTCAACCATGCAGATTTTCCTAAAGGAGTGCAAGGCTGAAATATAAATATGCAGAGGGTAACAAAAATAGCTCTGGACAACATAATTTTTAAAAATAATTTTCCAGTCTCATTTTGTATTTTCCTCCCAATAGAAATAGAGATTTATATGTAATAGCAGTTACTATGCTCTCATTCTCATCACTCATCATCTTACATTTTCTCCAGAACACGCACAAAGTCAAAAGAGTAAATTATCTCTGCTTGCAATCTGAGTGTAAAATGGGACATAAAATACTTGACTTTTTACTTATGTAGCTTTAGCATTTCTCAAATGGCAGTCTAATTTGGACTGGAATTACTGTAGCTGCACTAGGCTTCCATGTCACTTTTTAAAAGAAGACAATGTATTCTTTATAGAGCTATCTTAGTCATTCTTAAAGCATGGCTAGCTACTTGATAACCTGTAAAGATTTAGATTAGGTTTTTATCCTCATAGTTTTGTATGATTACTAATCTTAAATAATGCATGGTACATGCAAGAATTTAAAAGTGCATTTACTACAAATATCTGTAACCTCAAGACAGTGATTCACTCATTCAAACTTTTGCTTACACTGAAACTTAACTAGATTTTTTAATACTATACATAATTTTTTTCTTTTATGTGCCAGGCTTAACTTGTTCTAACTCCACTGTTCTTTAACATAATCATTGTATTCATAAACTTTATGCTTGTCCACAAAAAGATCAGCAAAATAGCAATTACCAAAATATTTTACGAGGAAATCTAGCAACATTAATAGCATTGAACTGAAGGCCTCCCCAAAATGAGACACACACACACACACACACACTCTTTAGCTTTATTTAAAAATAAGGAAAGAATGCAAATGTAATATGCTCAATCCACACAGCCATACAGCACGAATTTAAGGCAACCATGCAAATGGTGCTTACGAACCAAACTGGTACTTCTTATCAAACCAGTATTTACAGAAAGAGACACCTATAAAGAGAAGTGTAATTTTAAATTTATGCAGGTGATTAAGATGTCTAATGTTAAACAAAACATTCTTCCACATTGTACTAACCCTGTAACTCCTAGTAGTTGCCACTGGATCACTGCATAGAGAAAATGACTGCAGTATGAAGAACAGAAAGTCAAATGCTTTTTCTGTGTACAGTGAATGTATCTATTGTTCTACATTCAGCAAAGAAGCTCTAAAGATTAAAAGACTAAATAAGAGTATGATAAGAAATTAAATAGCTATCAAAAGATATGTCAATTTTCTCTAGCTACTTGTTTAACCTGACCACAACAGTTTCTGAAATTGCTGTAGGTGCCACCCATCTCACTTACAGCATCAGTTTATCATTTATATTACTATAGAAGAAAGTAGTATATTGGTGCTAAACTTTTAACAGCCTTGTTTTATTTTTAAGTTAGCTGTTTAACAACAAGACTTTTTAAAAGCAAGTGTCACAGCAGCTAGGGTGTTTTGTATATTTACAGTAGTGCAAGGCATTTTAAATTTAAATCCTCATGTATGCAGAACACTAATTTACATGTTATACACTAGCTTTATGAAAGTAAACGATTAAAAGCAAGAAATTATGTTGTAATTACTGTTAGCTGTAATCATTTGCAATGTTACAGAAGGGAGGAGAGAGAAGTTTGCGTTATAAAGCATGAGGAAGCAGAAAAAAATATATATAGTATGAATATAGGAAAAGGAGACAGACCCGAGTATGGTAGGAAGAAATTGGTTTACTACATCTAAGGCTGCTATAATTTCTTTGATCATCGTAAATTCCACTCTGTGGAAAAACAGAAAAAAAAACAAAAAACAGAAGTTGCTTCTAAAGATCTCAGGAATAAAAGTTCTATCACTGTATTGCCCAAAGATTCCCAAGCTTACAACTTGCACAGAAAGTTGTAAAAATTTTCCTTAAGGTAGACTCCAAGTCCATTTAGCTTTCTGAAGCAAATAAAGCATAAAAAAAAATATTTAAGTACTCCAAGTATCAACACTTTCTGTAATTTTCATGTCTTATCCCACCAAACTAAACGGCTTTATTTTTTTCTCCGTAATAAATAAGAAAACATTGAAAAATGAGGCATGAAATATATGAAAAATATGTTTGACAAAACTCGCTAATAATTAGTACAATTATTTCTTTGACCTTTCTTCCAATAGATAGCATCTTGACTCAGAACTTGAGCAGAGGACAAATTCATAAGAGTTTAGTAGGGGATGGACGTCTGTGTGATCAGCATTAGTCTGTGCCCTACTACTGTTCTCTGCACCATGCACAAATGCTGATAACTTAGCAATTATATTTCTGGCTTCTTATTTCTATTGTTTTTAGACACACCCCACACACATTAGCATACATATGTATATGTGAGAAGAAATTTGATGCACACAAACAAAAAACCCATAAATGAGTATTTGTTAAAAGTAGTGCTTCATATCCCAACAGGCGACAGGGAACAAAAAGATTCATGTCACATATTTATTTAAGTAGAGGGGAAGGGAATAGGAGGGAATATTTGGTTGAAATAGCATCCCCAAAACATAGAGATAAATACTGTAATATAAATAATTAAAAGTAAATATAAAAATTCCAGCCTTGTCTCAACAGAAGCGTTCACTCCTGTTCTACCTCCCTCAAACCATGAAGCAACTACTAACTCAGTGTCAAAACCTTTTCAAAAATTCAATCCAGAAAAATTAGTTTCCTGGCATTACATTCATTTATGTTATACACTAAACTTTCTGGAAGAGTTTTCTGAAAATCACAGTAGTCCAGATGAATTTCTCAACAATTTATTGGGATAAATTCAACGTTTATGGTAAATTCAACCCGCTTTACTCTATTCCACATCTACATTTAAAATATCTCTAACTGATAGGGGACAAAGTAATAAAACACGTAGCTCCATCCTGACTGAGTAAACTTTAATCCACAGAACTGCCACTTTTAAGTAATTCTAAAAGCCTTCTAAAGGACTCTACTAGCATCTGATTTGAATTCAACTGAGTTCCACTCATATAATTCCACTGACATGAGTGCAGTTTCAAACACTCAATTTCAGATCAGAATTTGGTCAATACTAAAGGTTTCTTTTTCCTGAAAATTATGTATGCATGCGTAAGCAAACTAATAAATTTATACATTAGTAGACAACTCCACACAGTTAGTATATTTGTAATAAATATTGCTTTTGACAACTAACCAAGAAATCTTTATGGAAATAAGCAGTTTTCTTCTTTGTACTATGGGATTCACTGTAAACATGATTCTAAGAATAAAAAATTTAGAAGTTAATACTACTGTATAATAGCACCTTCAATCTTAAAACACAAAGAAGTCATAATGACTGAAGATATTTATCACCTACAATGAAAAAGCCATAGAAAATTCTAATTACATAATTAGAATAATAGACCATATTCTATCACTGGGTAAGACAAGAACTGTTAAGTGAAGTTATAATTAACCTTATCTTGGATTCAACCCAGTATTCACACTTCACAAAAAAAATTAAATCCTATTTAAACTAAAAAAGTTTAACATTACAGATTAAGTATTATATTATGCCACCTATCCACAGCTATTTCAGGTAACACTGCTGTTTAAACAAATTCAGCATTTTAAGTTGCTTTATATTCCTTTTAGTGGTAACTGGTGCTCGTCTTTGCTTGAGAAGATGCGTATAAATCTTACGTGGCATAATTCCAGTGAGAATGTGACGCACTCCACTATTACTTCATAAGGATAAGAAGGAATCATCTTTTAAGTACAGTTATATAAATAACCTGCATTTTCTCTAGAATGAAATAATTCTCCAGTATAATATAAATTTCTATACGGAAATAGAGAACACAAATACATGCACACACACATAAACAAACAGTTTTTGAAAACTGTACATTTTTGCCAAGTCTAATCTGTATATGTCACACTTGACTATACTTAGTTTTGAAATAACAAATAATAAAAAATGTTTATGTAAGATAGCTATCTGTATCATGTGACTTCATTAGATTTTTTTTTTCCCCAGCGAGAGTTTATACATGCATTCTATGGAAAATGTTAGGATGGCATTACTATTCTAGATCTGAAAGTCTGATAGTACTTTTTTTATATATATACTAAATTTTGGGAAGTAGCAAGTTAGGGTCATTACACCTTAAAAAAACCACACACGCAAAAGCAGCCTTTACTCATACAAAGACATGCGAAGTGCTAACATACAGGGGCTGAATATCTTGTAGATCTATCCTTAGTACTGTCATACTGAGGTAAAAGAAAATGAAATTAAAATACTAGTCCAAAATAAAGGAGATAATTTTTTTTTTTAAATAATGAATTAAAAACTTAAAAGCAAATTAAAATAAAACATTCTACTAATTATGAAAAAATCATACATGAAGGTATGCCATTTATCCCATACAAAGGGCGTTTTCAGGCTGGAACTTTTTTTTTTAATTAAAATCTTCATTTTTATCCTTTTTCCAGCAATATCCCAATTTTTGAAAAGTGAGATAATTTTAGACAGCAGTAGGTTATGTGTAATTTTTTCCTGTTTTGGTAACTGAATTTTAAATAATTAAGCAAAATCTGGTATGGTAAGTTGTACTAAACTGACGGAATATTTGTTAGGTTATGGGATAAAAGGCTCATCTCCACACACACAAAAAGAAGCACATAGGATCATCAAGCACCACCATTGCCCAGGTCTTCGCATTAAACTCCATTTCTAACTATCTGCCTGGGGTGGAGGTCCAGGGCCAGTTACTGAATAAACTGAGTATCTAAGGCCAGTTACTGGAGGGATACACCTTGCATATGTGTCTATGTTTCCCACTAGCAGACCTTCATCCCATTCAACCAGTAAAGAGCACAGGATGAGGCTGTTTGTGTTCTTTGCATGAGTGCTGACTGTTTCCGTCCACGCTGATCTGTGTGGCCAATTGCGTGTATATGAGTATACATATTGCACACGTGTTTATATGCATGCCTATTGGGAATGAATGCTCAGCTCAGCCTCACTACTGGCCGAATGTGGGAACACAGAGCTGCAGCAGCCTCACTCCTATCGACCTACCAGATTCTGCAACTCCTGACCAAATTTAGGAAAACAGCTTAGTAATAATAGCTTTGCCACTGCCCCCATGTTTCTTCTCATTCAACAATGACAAGATTTGCAGAATTTATACTTTTGTATTTTTTCAACATGTAAGTCTTAAAGCAAGCTTGTTCTGTCAATTTCATTCAAAATTTCAGACAAATCTTAGTTATTTTTGACTGCAGGTAATGCACACTCCAAAGTGTTACTTGGTATCATCCTAAGCTTTCTTAAAAAGGAAAGAAAACAAAACACAAATTGAAAGATTAATGATAGTTTGAGAACATGATATCAACATTATATCCTACGCTAACAGCATATTAGAGCTATACCTGATGTCATTTTCAAGATGAGAACTACCGTGAGGACTACAAGAAAAATGATTACCTCTTGTCTATTCGTGTCTGAATTTTCCTCCTAAAAGATCAAGGTAACATCTAAAATTCCCTCTTTGTACATTTTATATTGGTTTATAAACAAATATAGATCAGATTTACTTAATATAACTTATTTCCTATTATTTTCATGATATTTCATGTTATTTTTATGTCAATATAGCAAATATTTCACATTAGCATATATTAAATAATACTCTGATATTATTTATTAATTCATATAATTTATAACCTATGGAGCCTTTTTCTGTTGCTAAAAGTTTTTCCATCCAGGACCCACAGGGCTCTGCCCCAGTTTTAACCAACTTAGCCAAGTTTTTTAAAATAGTTTTTATCTGTAAGCATTAACTATGGATGACCAACCGGAGCAACCACTCTTTCAGAGAATGGAGCCAGATGAAAATCAGTAAGTATTATCATCACACCACTTAACTTACACCTTTACCTAACTATAAATCATTAAATATTTACATGAAAAATATTTGTTAGTAAACTGTTAATGATAAGTTGCCTAAATCAGGAGTTAGAAATACTACAGAATATACAGAAAAATACATTTCTGAAATGAAGTGGAATTTCTTTTTGTATTTCTGCCTTTATTATAGGTTAGCATAACGTAACTAACATAGCAATATAATTTGGAGAAAAAAGGTTTCCTGACAGAACTTTCAGCAACACCTTTGTACCTAACACAATGATGGACAACCTTCACCCTCTCATTCTATTTCCCCTTCGGGGACATTAGAAGAGACAGATTGGAGGGACTAGGTACTCCCTTCAAACTTCAACTTGATGTTACCTCCCAGCTACAAGTTTTATTTGAGCCCTCAAATTTGCTATCACAGAGAAAGTGCTACATTATTACACCAACCACTGCAACAGTCCAATAGATACTGCTTTTCATAAATAAACACACTTTCACCAAACTACTGCTTTTGGTGAGTAGACACAGAAAACATTATAATGTGAACACATCAAAGCATGCTTGTTCCAGGCTACACACCGCAAGATCTCTCCTTCTGGAAGCACTTGTTCTGCTCCTGTGTGACCCACTGACATCCAAAGAACTCTTAAGAATGAAATAGTAAAGATTATATCAATACATAAAACATAAAACAATGCTCTAAAGGCAGATACAAGTAACTGCTAATCTGCACTTGAAAAGGCACAAAATAGCTGATCCAGTTGTAAAGAAATTTTGAGTAAGTGCCAGAAAATTGAGCCCAGTTTTATCAACTATGTGTTCGAGTCACATTCTTTAGCCAAGGATGAATTCTTACACTCTCTCTGCTTAATTTGTATCTTAAGGGAACCAAGGTAAGAGCATATCTGAGCAAATAAATACCAGTTCACAAGTCTATAAGTGATGCCACATAGCACAGACTACATTATTTTTCTGTAAACCAACTACTGTCTGCAAAGTAGTCAGCATTAGATAATTCAAAAGATTTGCTTGGTGAGAATATCCGTGTGATAAATTGCAAAAGCATTTCTTAATAACAGAGTTTGCAAGATGTTACACAAAATTCACCTTATCAAAGATTACATTTAACAGCTCAAATCTCTTAGTACAATCTTTTTTTTTCTTTTTTTTTTTAAGCCATGCAGACAAACAGCTTATTGCACCCTCCAAAATAAACAGAAAATCCATTTGATTTTAGAATTTCTCCCTCTTATGGCCTATATATCAACAAAAGCCTGTTCCCAGGCAGATCTATGGAAAACAGGAAAATGATTCCTACCTTGCAATAAAAACCACATATGACATAAAAAGAATATAGAAAAGCCAATACAGTATTTCTATTAGCTAGGTTTGGGATACCTTTCATCATTCAGATAATGCTTTCAATTAATGAATATGTTCCCACAGTCTTCTCAAAGAAATAAAACTCTGCATCATATTGTATTCTTTGTATCTTAAGCTACTACTGTTTCTTCCACAAACATCAAAGAAACATGATAGTACTTAAAGGGCAAGAGAAGACACAACAATGCAGAAGATCACAAGCATCAATTTGGAATGAAAGCCCAAATTACAAAATAGTATTACTGATCTTCAGTAAAAGGCATTGATCATAGGATAACTCTGAGTCACGAGTAACAATATTTACTTTATATAACAAAATTTGCTGTTTTGCATAATTTCTAAGACAGATAAGGAAATTGGGAAAGGGAGATTTTTTCATATTAGAGCACTATTACCTAAACTAGACTAGCAGCTTCACATCTGACCATGAGATTTGATGTGTAGCAGTAACCACAACACAACTGACAACTTCTGTAGGTATCTTATGGTAGATGTAATACACTACCACCTCAAGACAAGGTGATTAATTCTCACTTCCTGAAGATATCTGAAGACTATTCAAGTACAATTATTCAACTTTTTTTTTAACCTCAAATAAATCATAAAATATTAAACTAGAATAACACTAAAAGATGACACTTAAAATGTCATTAAATACAAGTCTTTCCAAATAATACATTGCTGAATGACATACATTTCCAAGCAGTTTCCAAACATCCACTCATTTCTTTTCAGCCACAAGCATATACTAAAAATACTTATATGTAGAAAAGAAAAAAGAGCAATATGTATAATACATGTATGTATGATATAAACTCAAAGAATTAAAGCATGATGACTGAGATTGCTTTTAAACACAAAAATTGAAATATATAAAAATACATAAATTACCTTGTTAATATTGATGGAAATAAAATGTCAGGATGAACTTTAATATTACATGCAACTTAAAATACTGACCCTAAGACTGCTAATATTTGGAGAAGTTAAAGCATCATCTGCTTCCTAGGAAAGTTAAACCAAAACCCAGATGAAATGTATTTTTTAAAGGACACAATGGAATGCAAAAAACATACAGTTTGAACACAAACCAAATATGAATGTTGACTGGACCGGTGAGAATACCTGGCCCTCTCTGAATCTTCCTGAGAAAGAACAAATGCACAGTTATTTCACGAAAAAAGAAAATGACTAAGTAAAAGCAAGCAAAGGTGAACAACATGCTGTTAGCATTTTTAATGCCATGTACTATTTGGAGTAATACACTGCAGCAAGTGAACTCATCCACATCAGAACTGTGGTTTTATCTAGTTTTTATAGGTATACACTTCAAGAGGAGAAGAAAATAAAGTTGATTTAATACAATTAATTAGTGTGATCGCTAGACAATCTTTTTTCTGATTACTGTATTAAAAGCAGAAAAAAGGGCAATTTTAAGTTAGAAGTCAAAATTCAAGAAACAAGATGAAAAGCCTTACAAAATTACAAATAGATTAGTATAAAATTTACTATAAAATTACTAAAATTAGATTGTGAATATTTTAAAAAGGTATTTTAGCCCAAATACAGATGTTTCCAGTCCATTCTTTCATTCTCAGTTTCCCCACACATTTCCCCTATTTCTTCCCCTTATTTCAAAAACAAAGCTTCTTAGGCAAATTGATGAATTGTGAGTTCTATATGTAGCTCAGATCTACAGTGACAGTGAAAATAGTTCCTCAGCTTCATAAAAATTGGGGACAGACAGGTAGTTGAGACTCCTTAATATCCTTAATTTAAAATTAAACTATTCCTTAAAGCCAGGACAGACTCTAGAACTAGAAATCCATCCTAAAATGACTCATGTGCTATAGTTTACAATATGTCAAACATTCTAAAGATTGTAAGCAGTGCATCTACAGAGTTGAAAGCTCAGCCTCCAGATCACAGTCATGAAACCCGAAACCTGTAGCTGGCTTTCATACTGCTTATGGTCACGTGGTTGTTTCCTATATTATCACTAGATACATTAAGTTGTTGAATACTGTATGTGACTATTCAGAAGACCTAGTTAATACTCTGCAAGAAAAATATGTCCCATCTTTGTATTACCACAAAGAGATCAATTTCATAATATTTTAATCTCTCTTGCCTACTTTCAGGTTTAAAATAACAATTTATGCTATATAGCTTTGAAACACGTTGTAGTCAGACCACCACTGATTCTAAACATGCTTTGTGCCTGAACTCTAAATGGGCAAATATCTAATTTGTTACTAATTTGTTACTAACTTTTGCATCTTCCATGCAGACAATTTGTGAACGGTTGCCTACAGACTCCTAGTATTTGCTGCTTACCCAGGATTCCTCTTAATCATGTGTATAACCACTGGTCTTTCTCCCAGCACTGCAATAATATATTCCTATCATGCAGAACTTCACATTCTGATATAATTTGCTGTAAATGGTTATCCTAGGTAAATCACCTACAAGTTTCTTCCTGACGTACAATCAAAAAATAGCAAGCCAATATTAAGTGTTCATTATTTTCAAAGGATGAATAAAGTATTACAGTATATATTGTAAATAGATAGGTACTGCTAGCACTGTCTAACCCAGCTTCTAGGAATTTAAATTTGAAATCTGTGCTTTATCAAAGACAGAGGTTAGGTTTCCTGATCTAAAAAAAGGAATCCACATTTGCCCAGAAACTTCCTGTAGCAGAAGAGGCTTTTATGAGCAGAAGAAGGGGTTGACATTGAAGTGGAAAGCACTAATTTTGAAGTGAGATTGCCCATGAACATGTGTACTCTGCAGTTTGGAAACTCTTGCTCTTCAGCAAAGAAAGCATTCAAAAGTGCACTCCACCAAAAGATATTAGAAAGCCTATGAATAGTTCTGTAAGCAGCACATGAAAACTACTATGCATACAAATGCCAGGTGGGCAAGGAGACAATATCAAGTCTGCACAACTTTCTGCAAATCAAATTTCTAATGACAGTTCTAGGACTTCTCAAGAGAAGTGCTGATTAACTGTAATAATAGTTTTAACCATTTGAAATTATGTCAATTTTTGGCATGTCTTACTTAAATCTCTATTCAAACACTCCTACAGTGAAAACTTTCTTAAAAACAAACAAAACCCTCCACAGAAACAAACATTTCCCTTTTAACTCTCAAAACAGATGCCTGACCAAATGAATACAAACTGAACAGTAGCTTTCTTAGTTTGTAATGTAGCTCTCTCTATGCCTTCCTACTTAGAAGTTTCAATCTAAATAAACAGCCAAACATTCTATCATTATTAATTGAAAGCTGGGGGCAAGAAGTAAAAGAACACAAGAGTAAGCCTGTGCATGTCATATAGATTTTCTTTAAAAGGGGAAGGAGAAAAAACAGACATCCCCCCCTTTTCCCCAATCATTGAAAAAGAAATTTTGTAACTCACAGAAGTGACTTAATCACAATGAAAAATTAGCATTTGTCACCTTACTCAAAGAAAAACAAATATAAATGAAAGTCTGCCAGTATTAATGTAATAAAAAATAATCAGAAATTAAGTAAAATAAAAACATTTATCATTAAAAAGATGTGTTTACCCAGATTGAAACTACTTTAGTTTCATCCTAAATATAATTTATGACTTTAAGCCAACATATGGTGCAAAGTGTCTCATTACATGGAAAGCGTCTCATTTAGATGTTTGTCTTTTGCTTCTGTAAAGCATCCCGCATATCTACATCCATATATAATTATTTACTTTCAGTGATAAAAAACAGTCTGAAATGGCACAATGCAGATCGTTAGTAAATTATTTTCTCCAAATCTTGTGTTAGTTCTCTGAGTGGCAAAAACATGCACAACAGGCAGTTTCAGCCTACCATCCATTTCTGGATATGAGCCCATTTTCTATCATATGAACGCTGAGAAAACTATAGAATGTAAAAACAAAAACAAACCATTTACAACACAGATTAGTCACCATACAAGACAGAAGACAGGATTTCTAAGTAAAAAAATTTGAAATAGGTTCAGAGTTAATTCCCATACAATCTTCTACAGAACAATAACTGTAGCATTCAAAAACTGAAGATTTGGAATAATGAGAGTCACATAAAATGAGGCAATACGCTTTATCAACTGTACTCCTTATTATCACAGCAAAACAGAAAGCATCTATCAGCATTTACATAAATTTCAATGCACTTACAATGAATAAATAATAATTTTTTTTGCATAGCAAGTCAAAATCTAAGTTAATTGCAATGACCATGATATAATCAAAACTGCCAGAAACCTAGTTTTTAGTTTTCTTGCTCCAAAAAGGAAATGCAAACTTTCTTAGGAGATGCATGGTATAATATGCAATTGCCTGTGTAAATATTATTGCAATGCTATTAGATTGTTTTAAATGAACATCCTGACAATAGATATTTACTCATTGTGAACATTTCTGGTATGATCTATAACAAAAGAAATTGATCAAGAACTGCATACTCAAAGTCACATATCCAAATTACTCAATTAGTTAAGTATTACTAATTATAAAAAATTTGTATTTATAATAAATTATAAATTAAAAATAATGAAAAATAATTATCTCTACTTTTTCCATAGTTGTTTACCCTATACATTAGGCAGTATACATTTTAGGTAGAGTCATGTTCATGATTGCTGTCAGTTATCCATGAATCTCTTGCAGAGCAACGACAGGCAAAGAAATCACTTTTGCATAAGTCACTGTTCTTATAAAAGTATGGGGGGGGGGGGGGAATTCACCAGCTAATTTCGAAATGGATCTAATAAATCAAATCCAAACAACAATTAACTGTTTTTGATTCATGTGTTAGATGTTGAAAACTGTTCTCTATGTAAAATTATTTGTGCATGCCTCATTTCTGGACATTACCACTCTGTTCTCTTCCGCTCACTTAAAATCAAATACGTAGTGGTAAGAAAGAACCTCAGCTCTTTAAATATCTAAAGGGAAACATTTAGATTCATCTTTGTCCAATTCTGCTCGTCAGTGTTGAATTTACGGCATTTGTTAAAACATTCAAACATCTGATTTTGCCTGTAAAGCTAGAATTTTTAAAATCACATTAAAAATGTTTTATTTTTCATGTTAAAGCAAGAGTGCTAACAGCCTATTTCATGTAGCAGATCTTCTGATTATATGATCTTCTTTAATAATGATGTTAAAAATTAACGTTCACATTAATATTTTGTGAAGCGCTTGCTACCACAGGTCAATAGGAAGCAAGTTATCCTTTTAGATATACAACCTATGGGGAAGGAGGAGTTTCAGCAGGAAGACAGAGAAGGTAACAGCTGTTTGATGCTGAAAAAACAGCATAGAGCTGAACTACACTGAAAGACAAAAATCCAGTGCAAGTATAGAAATAAAATACAATACATTAAGAATTTTAGTAACTTATGACAATTTACGCTACCTCTTTTTGCTGTCGCTTCAGTTCTCTCATACGTATATCTCTTGCTTCTGCTCGAGCTGCCCGTTTGGCTGCAAGCCTGGCTTCTGCCTATAAGCAAATTGAAAATACTGAAAGTTTAAAATACATCTTTGTACAATGGTTTGAGTACTCAAGAAATCAGAGTTCTCAGAATAAAACTTCAGAAAGGATATATACCTAAGTCTTTACAGATATCATTACTAGCCAAAAGAATTAAAAGTTGTTAATAAAAGAACTGAGCTAAGAAATATTACCATAACTAAAAATCTTACATTCATGTCAATCCTGTTGACTTTAACCCGAATTCCTCACCTTTCCTTTCAGGGCCTTATACTCCCAGCTCCTTACTCAAGACACAACTCCAGCACTTGGAATCTGCTGTCTGTACATATGCATATTATTAAACAGACATGTAAGCAACTGCAGGATCTTGGGCCAAAGAAAGATGTTAAAACAAAAGAAAACAAAGAATCAAGATGTAAAGATTTTAAACCACTGCTGCTCACATTACATTAAAAGGCTCTGGTCTCATTTGGAATGATTTTAAAAAGCAAATACCAATTAGAGGTGGAATTACCTCAATATGCTAGTGGAATTACCAGCAATCATTAAAAAAAAAAATCAATTACTGGACAAAATGGGATCGAGAAAGACAAATATAGGGTTACAGTTCCACAAGTGACTAAATCACTCACCACAAAAAGGTGAGTCCCATACCTTTCCACTCCAGGCCTTATACTCTCAACTACTTACTCAGACACAACTTTAACACTTAGAATCTGCTGTGAGCCAATTTAACTCACTACCATAACCAGGAACAAATAAGTAGTTTTCTGCTGTGTTAGTGAACTGAACTGGCTTGCAGAAGGATGAGTATGAATAGCATTGAGATCTTCCCCCTTTTCAGCAACAGTAAACCATTAGATCTCAGCTGCTTGTGAAACCCACAAAGCTGCCACAAAAACCACTTGTCTATCTAGTGTTAATTTAAAACTTCTGAGAAATACCAGCAACCAAAAATTCAAAACTCCTGACATCCAAAGCATTTAATTGTATAGAACTTCTAAAAATAATAATAGCCATGGGATTTTGGATTAAGAATAGTTTTTTCTGCTTTTGCCATTGTCACTGCATAGGTTTATATAAAATATTAGAAACTTCTAAGACACATATGACAACCAGAAATAACTGACTATCTTTATTATGTTCCAGGGAAAAGGAAGGAGTATTTAACTCAATTTAAATTACAGTTAAACCGGTACAAAATTATCCATCAAATAACAGGAAAGAATGCAAATACATAGCAACTTTGTTACTTAAAAATAGTTTGTCTTAACTTCAAATGACTCTCACCAAGACTGTTTTACATATTTTGCATATTCAAAAATATGATTCCAAGTCAGTACCAGAACTACTGACTGCCACTATTCCCTCATTTTTCAGATCAGCATAAAGCTACTGCTCTTCCTACTTATTGACAACACACAAGAGGAGCAAGGGAATTTCTATGCAACAGGAAGTCTTTTCTCACTCTCAGTCCTACTCTGTAATTGTCTGTAATCATAGCTTCCATGGCATACAAACTTTCACACAGACAGGCAGCACAGAAAGAGAAAGGGCTCGATCAGCTGATGCATCTGTTTTCAGTCCTGTCTACAGATCACCAGACATACGCAGACAGCCTTTAGAGGCTGGCAAGACTTAATGAACTTTCTATCTTTAACAGTACAGTTCATTTACTGAGTCACTCTAAAAATCAATTCCCATTTCACCATTCATTCCTATTCCTACAGCCAGAGACCAAACTTTCACATTCTCCATGTTCTTACAGTAAAGGGGAAACTCCATCCCTAACAATTCACTAAATCTTTGATAAAATTCAGAAAAATTGCAGAGTCTTGTTGTAAAGATTACATTTGAGATTGAAGAATATTTTTAGAGAATAGCTTTAGCAAAATCTTTAATGATTCAGTATTACATTAACTATTTATCTCAGCAACCAGATTCATCTGAAAAGTAGGAAATTTCAAAAAGGCAAAAAAGTTGGCAAATTAGATGAAAGTATAATTCACAGATTTTCTTCACCACAATTTAGGGCAAGAGATGAATCACACTGAAATTTGAAAGGCCACCACGATGAATAATTCCTTATTCTCATTTGAATTATTAGAGAGAGCAGTCCTCATGTTGTTAATAGAGTACTCATGCAAATCCTGATAACTATGTAATTGAAATCCAATGGTAAAATAAACAAAGGGATAACCTTTATTCCGAAGGACACTGCTTTCCTCCTGGATGCTGCTATTCACCCTGTTGTGTTACTGAAGAAAGCCCACAGAAGCTGTCATGAAACAAATTTCACTGACAAGCTTCTCACAGACAAATTTATTCAAGAAAGGAAGTAACATGGACTGAAGATGAGATCCTTGTAACAAAAGAGACTGGAGAGAAAGAAAAGAAGCACAAAGAAGCAGCCCTCAAAACTTTATTAGGATAGAAAACAAGGATCATTCTGTAGTTTTGGGATTTCTGTACACAAATGCACACTCATTATTCCTTATCTTTTACCTTCTATCCTAAAGACAAGTGTGATTTTTAAACCACATATACTATCTGCATTTCTTTGGACATCAGCTCTGCTCTGTGTAACAAAAGCACCCATTCACTGCAAAGTTCTGGAATTCTTCATTTCAAAACAGATATTAAAAATTATTATATGCAAAAATAAAGGTAGCATTTCAATGCATCTGCATAAGCAGCATTTCACTCCAAAAGAATATACCTGTTACGGCTGTTTTCAAGCAGTTAAGCTAGCTAGCAGCAGTAATCGGTTCCCAGTTATTTTATTACATATGCTTATTAAAAATCTGGGTAGAAACAGAACATTCTCTTTCCATTACAGATGACATGGTCTGTCAATTTCCTTATTTTCACCTAAAAACCAATTACTAACAACTATCTGTGATGATTTAGAAAATTGTCTCTGCTTACTGCATTTTTCTGCTTTCTTCCTTCATATTTTTTATATATGCTTTGCCAAAATCTTTTGCAAATCTTTCAAATCATTTTATCTCAGCTTCCAGGGATAGTATGTAGCTCTTCAGTTAAATCCATGATGTTTTGGGCAAGAAAAAAAAAAAAGAGAAAGGGAAAAAGATCAGATTTGGTTTTAAATGTCTTTATACGATTAGAGTCTGGAGTCTTCCCTTTTAAGGTATTTTTTCATAGTGTCTTCACAGCCCTTAACCAAGATATCAAAGGATGTGCATAAAAAATAATTAGAAAAACCTTAGTAGTATATTGAATTCATGTGGTAGGAGCTTTCCCCTCACCCAGTGCTGAGCAAGAATAAGCAGAGCTGCATAGCATTGACAGACGCTGTCCTCCTTCCCCTTGCTTGCAAGAAAGAATTTCAGGAGGAAATGATAGTAGATTGTTTTTAATTTGCATACTATAGAGAAGGAGGTTCCTTAATTAGTGCAGATTCACAACAAAAGCTTCAGAAAGATAAAAAATAGGCTATAATAAAAATATATCATTCAAAAACTATACAAAAAGGTATGAATACTTTTTAATTAAACAATTAAAAATTACGTTGCCATCATGGATAACACTATATACAACTCGTAACTAGTCAAGGGATTTGCAGTTCTCACAAGCCTACATTTTCCAGTATATACAAGGCTAAAGCAAGGGAGGGTATCTCTCCCACCAGATGGCAGTTGTGAGCGAGTCAGATACCTCTGCCTAGTTACCACGTTCCGCTTCTGTCATCAGGGTATTTCATTGAAAACCCCGGACTCTATACCAGCTCTGGCAAAGAATTGGCATGCCATATTCCAGCACAGTAAAACAAAAACATTTCCCCAGTCTCAAATGATAAGGCGTAGGTATGGCACAGTTAAGGCAGCTGTGATTAAAGACAGAACTTAGATTTATTAACTGGCTTCTGCTGTTATACTTCAAAGGAGCAAAACGCATTTCTTAGTGTAACAAAAAGATTTTCTTTAGAATAAGCTGGCTATGAATTACAGCAACCAATGCAATGACAATAGCTGCTATCCAATGCAGGATCAGAAGGCCAGCTTGTCCTAAACAGACCAAGGGGTTAACAATCTGACAGTAGCATGCATTACCATAAAAAAACATTCATGATGACATAGCTTTTCACACAATTTTTAAAAGTTGAATAGCACGTAGAACTAAGATTCTTAAACTGAAACCTGAAGATGGGAACACAAAAGAAAAGATCGTATGATGCTATACACAACCTGGAGAATGAAAATGTACAGGTAATAAATCATTTTATTTTAAAATATGTTGAATTCCCTTCTCCCTAAAGAGCCATGAAAGTTAACCATAAAAATACAGAAAAATGCCAGAACATTAGAAAGGAAAAAAGTAGTCGATCTAATAATTAAAAAAAAAAAAAAGGAAGGAACATTCAGGACAAGTTAATCCAAACAGGTCTTAATAATTATTAATAGACATGAAACAGTATTAAAGACACTATGAAATGCCTATCCCTAAAAGAAGCAGCATAAAAATTAGTTATCTCCAGCAGATTTAATCAGGCATACTGTTCAGCATTATATAAGTTTTTCAACAAGTTGTTTTCCAGTTCATTTTTGATAGAAAAGGAGGGAAGACTTCACATCATATTTATCTCTGGAATAGACATATACAACAGTTCATCCCTGTGAGATAACACCTCTAGCTGTGAAACCTAACATTAGCTTAAATTAGCATTAAGGGGAAAGAAGTCCCTTCTTTTTTGTTTAATTCGCACTCGTGCTCAATTTCAGTTGAGGTGGGATGGGGGCATAAGAGAATATAAAACCCTACAAATGGCAATAATTCTAAGATAATACATACTACACCTCTTCATTGCAATTACCTTTTTTTCTAGGCTGACTAGGTTGCAAGTTGATGTTACTTTACCGGGACCATTCAGAGAACAACTGAGAGAAATTCAAAGACAGATTCATTTTCTTCCTTTAAATGTTCTTCCCCCAAACAGAGATGGAGCTTGAGGAGAGAGACAACACATGGCCCAAAGCCCCACAAAGAAGGTAGCTGGTGCTGTGAGAACTTCCATTAGATACGGTGTCAGCATAGCCTTTCAGAAAGTTTTCAAATACATGAAAATAACTTTTTGCTGACTGGGCATTTCCTTTATTTACACTCGGTAATAACTACTTTGAAAAATAGTAGCTGTGTTTTCAAAGACCTATCATCTATTTTGTCTTACAATGTGTTATTTTCTTTTATATATATACATATATATAAAAAATATATATACATAGACATAAAGTGTGTGTATACACACACGTGTGTATACATATATAACAGTCAACAATGTTTCTTCCCAGAAAAACTCAAGTCCAAATAGAGGTCTGTAGGACTCTAAATTCCAGCTGTCTCTTTCTTGTATCTGGTGGGACAAAATTCCACTTCATCAACTTCTTGTTATCTCCAGCTGTCTATTTTTGAACTGGTGACCCTGCTAAGTCAGTCCTGGTACAGCATATATATTGACAGATCTATGACTTTTAACATTTAGAATAGAGTATGTTTGTTACCACTTACTCATTTTAATAATGACTATTACACATTCAGCACTAACAGATAGCACTGGTCATCTTAAGCACATTACATAATGCAATGGGATAAACATGGAGTTCTTTAGTTTTAGACTAAGATAGCAACTGGATTTCTCATTCATCTTGAGCTAACAATTATTTAAAGCATATAGCTACTTGTCAAAACATCTGCTGAGGTTTAAGTGTGATCCTATAAAATTACACTAAATCATACAAGACGTATCATTATAAAATGACATTTACTGAAATACCATGGTGGCTGAAAATGTTCCTATTTTGTATTAATTGTCATACTTTGGTTAATTATGCTTGATATTTTTAATGCACAGCTCAATAAATTTAAATTTTTCTGGATACTGAGTTAAGTTTGCTTTTATCCACATTTTGAAATTGAAGACAATTTTAAATTAACAAACCTCTCTGGCAATGTTACTTAAAGCTTCATCTTCTGCAGAAAATCTGTCTTTCACTGGAGTTCTTTTCCTTCCTGAGCCAGGAGTCCCCATTTTTATTCTCTAGGATCTATATTTGCAGGAATGGACAGGAAAAAGTTCAGTTTTCAGATCTGGAATTAAAAAAAAAAAAGTAATAAATTTCCCAAATCTTTATCTATATAATACTCAAGAAACCTACATGCCATTGGCACAAATTTCTCCAGCAGTTGTATTTCTGGGAAAATTCCACCACAAAATCTTGTGGAAGCTTTATAAAATACCATTGCCCTCTGCAAGGCACACATGCACAGTTAAGTTTTTCCCTTTTAGGAATTCTGCTGAATAAAACCCATCAGTTTTGAACCTACGGCTTCAAAATATGTGGTTGTGTACAGCTGTCAACTACTGCTAACTGAAGATAAGCAAGTACCCTGCCACTTTTCACAGCTCCTAAAAATAAGCATCTGTTTAATTTTATAGACTTTGGAGAAGCTACAGGCAACAATGCTTCAAGAATTAAAATTACACATCCCTCTCCAAAACAGAGAGATTCAGCAGAGTCTTTTCAAAGCAACCAAGCAGCTAGAAGAAGCTTATATACATTTTAATGTGGCTTTAAAATTCAATGAGAAGTACATGTGCCACCTATGGTAGTAAAGACATTTCTGGACAAACAAACAATTCTTTTGCCTAACAAGATTCCTAATTTGGAAAGTGAAGAGAGAAACATACAAAATCATATATCCACTGTAATACATGAAATACCCTGTAATCTTCTTCCAAACACCTTTGCCATCAATTGCAGGTATATCAAAATCATCACCAAACCAAAATGCAACATGTTTTCACACATACAGCGACAGGCAGCAAAACATTACTCATTAAAAAAAATAATTTCTTCCAACATCCTAAAGAAACCCTACTTCCAGACATCCAGGTCCTTCCAAATGCCAGATCAGAATTCGGTGGCAATTCAGCTACTTTGATATGAAAGAGGTAAGTGTCCCACAAGAAGCTTAGGAAAATACCTTTTTTAGGACAAGGATTTCCTTCCATGCAGATAGAAACAGCCTAGCATGGAACTATATTGGCAATCCTCTTTCAAAAAGAAAGGTTGCAAGAACTATCTTTCATATTGGATGCAACCAGCAGACACGCAGGAATTCCTTTCAATATGATTGAAAAGAAAAAAAAGAATTTGACAAGGCTTTTTTTGTGAAGTGCATTTCTTAATTTATTTGTATACACCAATCACAAAGTCAAAACATATGGGGTACTTTCTGGAACTCAAAGATACCAAGTAGCATCACAGTTCTCTGTGTTTTAGCTTCTACACTTTTTTTTTTCCTCTATAACTTCATGCCTCTATTCTTCCCTTCCTTGGAGGAGGTCTTTTTCACTGCTTCAACTTCTGCATGTATTTTACAGTTTTCTATGTGCTTAGAGGAGGGAATCATACTATTTGTTGATGTGAAAAAAGAAAACAGACTTAAAACTAACATTTCTCCTTTTTAACATATCTGCATAGGACACATGCCAGTATTACGCAGTATAATCTTATTTATTTCCAGCTGCTGTTCTGAGACCAATATGAAACATACCCAATGCTGTAGGTGCACACCAGCTCCATTATGGAAAATCCCTACAGGAGAGTTTGCAGTGTTTGTGGAAGAATACTTAGGAACAAAAATACAGCATTTGAAGGGGCCAGAGAAGGTACAGTTCTATAGTCCAGTGATAAACACACTTCTGATAGGGAGGAGGGAGAACAAGCACCTCCATCCATTCCTCCATTGGCTGATTTTGCAATGCAGAGCTTTAGATAAAATAAAGGCATTTGGACCGATATACAGAACTTGCCTCCCAGAGAGTGTCTATACCATCTGCCTGTGGCTCACGCTCATATTTTAATTTATTCGTGCCTCCTTCACAATATGATTTTTTTTGATTTTGGCTTTAATTGGGAGGTTAAATAGCAGCACACTTTCAACAAGAAATTCAATAAGAGTCTATCTTTTCAGTCTGAAAAACAAGCAAGCCAGCAAACTCATACTTTGTACTCAGATGAACTTACATGTTTACACCCAGAAAGCAGTTTTGATGTCTCAGAGGTTGAAATTCAAGCTGAGAACTACAGGCTGCTGCCCACATTTGGGTGAAAGCTCTCCAAAAACCTGCATTGCTTTTCAGTAATTCTTATGGGCTGGCTTCAAAAAAAAAAAAAAAAAAAAAAAGAAAAAAGGCAAGTAGAGCACTAAACAGAATTTGTATCAATGCATAAAATAATACTCCCTTACTATAAGAGAGTTTTAGAAGGTTATATATTACCAAAGTCAAGAAATAATAGTATGATAAATCAGTTCATGTAATACAACTCAAATCTATCTACTGAAAAAGACCATTGAGCCTGAAATTAATTTCTTTTAATTTGTACATTTAAAATTGCATTTCTTAACTAAATATTTAGCACATAAGTAAAAACTGCGGAGTAACTGCACATAACAGACTTGAATTGCATTCGTGGACATCTTTTAAACATGTCACTTCTAATAGACAACTAACTGTGGTTTGTTAATTCAGTAAGATTCTCTTAGCTGCGAGACTGATTTAGGGAATGGATTGTAATAGGTTAAATAGCTATTTTTAGTATAGCCACGTTCAGACTGACAGTAATTACTTAATGTATATACGAATCATAGTGGATTAAAAAAACTAAATGCAAATACTTTTAATGAGCAAAAAGCTCTTCATCCAAGTCTCACCGTAGCACAACTGTACAGAAATCATTGTAAGTCACAGTCAGGTAAGCAAGTATGGCATCCATGCCAGCCATCTGCCACACTTACTTGCCATGGATGCAAACAGAACTCCTGACTGAGCTCAACCACAAGAAAAAGAAGCAGCAACAGACTGCCTGAGGAAATGTAGAGATATTGCCTTTGCATACAAGGATGAATTAGTAAAGCCAAAGCTCAGCTGGAGTCAAAACCAAACATTGCAAAGTACAAGACAGACTTCTATAAGGACATCAGCAGCAAAAGGAAGACCAAGAAAACTGTGAGGCCATTGCTCAATGAGGCAGGCAACGTGTGGCACCCTTGCAGGGCCCACCCTTGTCAAAACAGCCTGTATAACAACACCTGCAAAGATAGAAATGTGAGCGTGAACTAAACATGCAACGCTGTCCGAGATGTTTGCTCCAAACTGATCATGTTAAAGAGGAAGAGGGCAATCAGCTAGATTACATAGTAACTAGGGAATTACAAAGAGACTTCTGCAACAAAGGAGTATGCTTGAAAAGAAATAAAAGCAGCACAAAAGTCAGCACCAGTGGGGAAAGCCCCTTTAGTAGAAACACCAGCAGTCAAAGTGTGGTTTGATACTGCCAGAAGTTACCCTGCTGGCATCACCACCTCTGCCTAGGCCAGACAGTGTAGCCTCCCTGTTGGAGGCTGCAAGTTGCCTGCACTCCAGCTAGTGTGCTGACAGTGCAGACTGCAACAAGGAGGAAGAACCCATACCTTGCATGTGAGCTTGTGAGGTGCATTCTCACCAGCATGTACACTAGCAGATCCTAGGGAGCAGCATGAGTATACGTAAATCTGGAGCACCCACATCTCCTATAGGACGCATGTTTAAGTAGGGGACCCTGCACCCCAGAAGAGAGGGTAGTTAAACACTGGAAAAAGGGCCCAGAGAGGCTGTGAAACCTCTGGCATTGAAGATACTCAAAACTTCACTGGGCAAGGCCCTCAACAACCTGCTCTAACTGACCACACTTCGAGCAAGTGGTTGGACACAGTGATGTTCAGAAGTCCCTTCCGACATAAACGAATCTACAGTTCTATAATTACTATTGACAGCTTTGAAACTAAACTTCAACACAAGCAATCTCTAGTAAGGTGTTTCAGTACTCCTTCAAGGGTTTTGTCACAGTTTCTTCTGTTCCACAGAACTTGTATCTAGCTGACATATCTTGGAATATTTCATGTCTTGTTATACAACTCTGTAGTAAAGAGCTCCAGTTCTATTATGAACTTACAATTCTAATGCTAAAACTGTGATGACGTTACTTCTCAGAAAAGTTTAAGGTGACAAATATTTCGGATGCATGCAGAAATATTCCTCAGGTGCTTCACTTCTGTAACTTGTAAACTACAGGAAAAGATATTTTGCTGCATGAGATAGGAATTTGATATAGGCCAAAACCATAGAATTTACAGAAAAATAACTTGAGAACCCCCAAACAAAACCACACAAAGAACAGTTTGTCACACCAAATTACAGAAGATGATAAAGGGAAATTACATTATTGCCTGCTGCATTTACAGTTCAGAATTTCTGAGTCATGTCTATTGTGTGTTTAGTTCTTATTGTAGGCTGGGTTACGTGCTGTATTACAGATAACTGATGAAGCAGCACTGAACTTTCAAACTTAATACATGCATATTTTAAGAGAGGTGACATGCTGTCAAAGGATCACTGGAAATGTCAGGTAAGCACCATGGTTTTTTTCCCTCTCTTCCAAAAGAGCCCTTATGTTTGGTGGTCTCAAAATACTATAATTTCCGTCCCATTTACTCTCTATCCTAAAATTCCCAGCCGTTTTATCTACCAGAAAAGCCCCTGTAAGTATTTGAAACCTTATGATTCTCCCCCACTAACTTCAGTAGCCCTTTAATTCTTTATGAAAAGACAGTTTATATTAAGATATTATGAGAGAATGCTTTATGCTACAACGGTACAACTTTTTTACTTTACATGTTTTTTTAAAAAAAACCTTAAAAATATAGATACTAATAGCACAATAACTACATAGATACTGGCAGCACTGTTGAACAGTAGCTTATACATGAAGTCTTCAACATTGGAATGTTTTATTAGGAGCATATGTAGTCAGGATGCAGTGGATTTTTCTACTCTATCAATAGCAAGTTCTTGTTTTCAAGTGCCCCAGATGATGCCAGGTAGAGCACAAGAGGGGGTAAAACAAATCACCTTTGCTTGACTTGACTTCTGCTGTATTTAATTCCCCAAATTAAAATCCCTGAAGTTCCCACACAAACCAAAAAACCTGTGAGGAAGTTCCCCAGGTTCCCTCTCTCATTTGTCTCCACTACAGGTATGTATAAATTTCATCATTTCCTTAAGTTAAACATTGCTGTCTACTCTTTCTCCTATGACCTTCTAACTCTAGACTTGCCGTGTAAAGGTTCTCTTTCTCTTTCTAAAATTGTGATGTCTTACATAAAACAGAAGCTACACTACACTTTAAGGCTGTATCACTCACCACCTTCAGTGGCACCACCTGTTCCGAAGCCTGGGTCTCTGCCAGTATACTTGGCATCACATACATGCAAGGCATTCAGATACTACAGTGTGAACAGGCTATAAATAGACAGACTGAAACTCTGCTTTTCTCTTTTAAACAACACTGCAAGATAGTTAAAATTCACCTGTGTAGAAACAATCTCTGTACATTTGATCCAATGATAAAAAGCAGCAGCCCTGCTCTATAATCACTGGTTCTTAGAACCAGGCTTACAGCTTCCTAATACTGGAATGCAAGCTAACAGCCTCTACATTTGGAGTCCAGAGCCACAGACACAGCAGCCTGTATCTTTAAAAAAGTCGATTCTTTTAATCCTGGGAAGGAGCTGCACCTTTTATCCATAATAACCCAAAAACTTCTTACATGACTTCGGTTGTCCACTTGCAAAGTTAATTTTTGGAGATGCCACACATCTTTAAACATCTATAAGTGAACTGAATGGACCATAGAAGAGGTTCCACAGAAGCCTACTAACTGCTCCTGTTGCTGGAATATGCTAACTATTCCTGAAATACGATGAGACAGATAACCTATAACTACTACTGGGAAGTTCGTCATTATCAGCTGAATTCACAATTAGGGTATATAAAAATCCAGGTTTGACAGAGAAATTTATCAGTCTTAACAAACAAGACACAGCACTAAGCTTTTGTAATTACTGAGTAATTCTTTGATTACATAAGAGCAAAAAGGAAATGAAGTCAGTTGGAGATAGGAACTCACAAATTTGAATACAGAGGAGGGCTAGAATTTCTTGAAATCAGTGTAAAAACCTAAAAGAAAATATCTGAGCAAAGATTACTCAGATGAATAATTAGAAAGACATTAATAACACAGAGGACAAATATAAGAAGTGGGAGAAAAAAACACTCCTCAGCAACAAAATAATCTCATTTGCTGATCAAAACGAATCACTGTTTGTTTTTCTTTATGGTAGTTCCACAAATGTTAAAAATACCAAAAGAATGTACTTGTGAAATGTACTAAAGAGAGGAAAAAGCTTTTCCAGACACCTAACTAAAAAGAAAGAGCTAAGAAGCAGGACTACTATGCAATGATGATAGGAGTTGAAATTAAAGGATTTTAATTGACTGCATTAATTCATTGAATGCTTGCCCTTCACTTCAACAAATCAGTGCTACCAGCAATGGTGTAAACACAGGGTAGACAGTGAGAGTGAAGGTATGGAAGCTACTATACATAGAATTAAAGCAGAAGTCTAAAACTTAATATGCTCAGGAGTACAGTGGAAAGCTCCCATCCCAGAAACTTTAAAGAATCATTTCATGAAACTGCAACTCTAGCAACAAGGATTTATTAACAAATCAGAGGTGTTATTATTACTGCAAAACAGCAGAAGTAGCATTTATATTTAGGGAGAAGAACGAATCATGCTGGCAACTACAATCTTAGCTTTTACCTTTAGTGCTGCATGAGAGCAAGCTCAAGGAGAAAGGGAAATCAGTGCACATACAATAAAAATATAACATGACTTTACTTAAGTTATGTAAGACTAAATAATAGTCTTCCACAGTAACTAACATACAAGGGCAAGTTCTTTGGAACTAGTGAGTATTTCAATTGAAAGACAGGCTCCAAAACACCTGAGAAAGAAAAGGAACTGTGTGTACTAACTAATCAGAGGATGACTATGACCCACTAAAAAGGGGGGCGGGGGGAGAGAAATTAACAGTTTTTAATACAATAATTTAGAGAACTCATTTAGTATTTTCATTCTCAATACCCTTGTTCAGAAAAGATTTAATTCACACTAGAATCAGTGCAAAAAAGAGCTGTTAATATAAGCAAAAGAGCCTAACATTAAAGGGAAAAAAAGACTGAGAAAGAGATATAATTACTGTCTACTGAAAGATTATGATGCTTATTACCACCATGATGGAAGTAAAGCTATTCCAATTCATGAATGATATTTCCATTAAAAAAGCTGTTTGTCTCAAATTCTGTCTGTAGGCAAAAGGTTTCTGCTCTTTTCGAGAAAAAAAAGTTACCCTTTGGATAGTTGAAAGTTAGTCTGCTACAAGCTGCAAACTGCACAGTCTACTCCATAATGCAACATGTTCACAGTTTATTTGCCTTTTAAAAATCTGAGAAATAAAACTTTTTGTGTTCATGTATTTAAAAAGAGAATGACAATTTCTTAGAAGAAGTTGAAATCCCTTAATTCTGTAAGGTTATGGAGCTATAAAGGAACAAAAGGTCACCAGTTAAGATAATTAAAAAGCCCTTATGCAGTGTGTAAAAGTGTTGCCTGATGAAGCTATAAACTACAACTATTGCCTGGCTAGCACTGTTACACTAAAAACAATGCAATAGAGTAGTTGCAGCAAAGTATCCTACAGTTCTGCAAGGTCACCAAGCATCTCCAGCCCCACCAAGCCATCTTTGGTGATCTTCTTCTGTCCTCTCAAACTACCAAAATTCTGAGGCATCACCATGCAGCACATTGGCTCACTTCAAGCAGTGGCACTTATTCTACTATGAGATACAAACATGAACTGTGAGTTCTTTGTCAGTCAGTTGCCAACAGCTGCACTTGCAGATACCATTACTTCACAAGATGATAAAGTGTTAGGTACAGGATATTATCACCAGTAACGAGAAATATCTGCAAAGCTCTCATAATGGTCAATCACCAGAGGATATCTCAGGGCACAACATGAAGCATATGCAGGTTTCAGAGAAGTGGTATAACACATTTGGACTTTTCTATAATCAGTGCCACCACAGATGCTGAAGTTCCAGAAACAGACTAAGAAATCAAACATGATTTTAAAATATGAGGAAATGACAGCATTAATAATGAGCATCAGAAAAAAATGGTGGGAATGCATAATAAAAAACAAAGTCAGAATAATCTTGTTTGTTTATTCTAAAATGGAGCAAACAGCATTTTCACACTGTCAGCTTTTTCAAAACGAGTATCCTTGTGTCATTTTGCAAAAGAAAGATCCATTACTCATTAAAAAAACATACTGCTACTATATTGAGGCTCCATCTTTTTAATGAATTAAACAAACAAAGAGCCCCATGGTAACAGCCCACATTCAGTAACAAGTTACAACTATTTAAGATATTTTTCCATTAACAATTTTCTACTTAGAACATGCCTACACCCTTTTTTCCCCCCCCCACTATTGCTACAGTTCAGTACAATGAAGAAAAGCTACAGCACCAAGCAGGGCAATTTCTTATGGGTATCCTTTAGAGCTTTTTCCACCTGCTGCTTCTTCATCAGCTGACATAACTCTTGCTGACTAACTCTCTACTTAGCAGCCAGTAGGCTTAGAAATATTTTCTCCCACTTGGCCCCTTTGGGAGGTGCCCCTTCACCTCTCCTCTTGTAGCAGCTCTAGCTATACATAACTACACAATCAAAAATAATAATAATAAAAACTATCATCTTCAAAAGCAGACAGCATTATTTACATAAAATATTTTGCAGGATACATAAAATACTTTGTAGGATACATAAGATTACATAGACAAACTGTCTGCCCATTGTGTACACTTAGAAGTTATCTAGTTTCCAGATATTCAAGATAATAAATCTGATTATTTTCTCAGAAAGCATCTCTAATCACTAGCACATACTACTGAACTGTATAGCCCTGTAAGTGTCACCACACTGCTTCACACCAGGATTTTACAAATACAGCCAACAACATAGCAAGTATCAAACCTCTTTGGTATTGCTTTCTCATTCTCTGCTGGCATTATATACTCGAGGAATGTATGTGTTACACCATTCTAGAGTTTGTTTTGTTTTTTCCGTTTGATATTCATATAGTTAGTGTGAAAACTGTATGCAAGACTACTTTGTTTTCTCTATAAAAATGTAACGTGTTCTACACAAAGCCCTATAACTTGGATTCCAATTTACACTACGCTTTCTAAAATTTGCATATGTTAAAATACTATGTCACCTGTATAACAAGAGTCATAATGAAAATGAGCTCCTTCCCTTGGAGTCATTCCATAAAAGATACTGACATTTAAGGGCAACAAGCCTACACCTCGCACATTTCACAACACTTTCCTCTATTCACAAGTTCTCAGGTAGAGACAGCTTAGTTCAGGTAAAACTGACTTCACACTCTAAGATAAATATTTCTAAGCCTGAGTAACAAAAACAAACATCAGGTACAGCATGCCATGTATGTCAAAGAGTATTTCATATTGCTAGGGCACCTTTTGTCTATTCTTACATCATCACTAAAAAATTACATTAGCTAAGAAAGCAGATATGTATTAAAAAGATATCTATTTCTGGGCCCCAAAGGTCATATATTTAAATAGTTGCCAGCCAAGATACAATGAAAGTTTAAAGAACTCACCAGACAGGCACTGATTTGATCTTACAGGAAAACAACAAAAAAGAAATAGGATCTCCAAAGAGATTCCTTTGAAGAAATAAGAGTGATCATACACCTTCTTCCTCATTTCAAACCTAAGATAGTTAGAGGTCTCTCCACAATGAGGGAGTCACTGAAGAGATGATACAGATTCATTGTAACACGTTTTTGTTATGGGTGAAAGTATCATGTTAGGACCGGAACTTGCAACCCTTAAACATACGGCCAGATCACAGCCCATAGCTATGCTTTCAGGCTCCTTCCAAACTCAGGAAGGCACCGATCTCTCCTAAGATTGGATAAGATCACATTTTCTTTTCAATCAAAGCAGCAGAGCATATTAAGAAAAAACGAAAACAGAAAAGCACAAGTGTGATTTGAAACCAAGAAAGCCCAGCTAAGAAGCAGCAGAAAGCCTGACCGAGCCCTCCCATAACCGTCCACCGAGGGAGTACGCCCTGCCGCTTTGGGAAACACTGAAGATGCAGTAATACGCTTTGAGGAAGCATGAAAGAGAAAGGCACTGAAATACGAGCAACCGTGGTTTCGGAACACCTTCCTTTCCCTCCCTCCCTCCCCCTCATTCCGCCTTTTCCACCCAGCCTCAAGGAGAGTGCCCACAGCGGGGAAGGGTGTGTGTGTGTGACACCTTCCCGCAGGCCTGCGGACCAGGGAGAACGGATCGAGCCCGGAGTGTGGGAACCGCACGCCGGAAGGGGTCGGCCGGCCATGCCTCTCCCTGCGGCATACACACCAAGCCTGACACCGGCCACGGAGAAGGGGGGGCGCACACCGCAGCCTGAACCTGCTGCCTTTATTGTTTCCCTTTCTCCTCACCTACCTGACAAGGGAGCCCCAGCTGGAGCGCCGTGTCCTCCCCACTTCTCAAACCCGAAGAACCAGGTTCTCACCCTGCTTCCCCGCCCTGTCCGGGTTTGTACGTATGTGACACCCTCCCTCCCCCTCCAAGCCCTCACCCTCTTCGTGCGCTGCCCCAAGGAGCCTTACCTGAGGGCCAGCCTGCCGCAGCACCGGAACGCCTAACAGGGCGGGGCGGTCGCTTCGCTCTCCCTCTACCCCCTTCCTCGGGTGCCGAGGGGCTCCTGGGTCCCGGAATCGTCTCAGGCTCCTTCCTTTCCTCACCCCCCACACCCGAGATCCAAGGGACAGCAGCAGGAGCTGCCCGAGGGCGAGCACGGGTGCTGCCGCGCACGCACCGTCCGCGGGCCCCGGCAAAGCCGCCGCTGCCTCACTTCACCCTCCCCCGGGAGGGAGCGGCCGGAGCCTGGGCTTTGGGGCAAAGACAAGCCGCCCCGCTCCAGGCCGCCCTTCTCTCCTCTCCCCGCCCCGCTCTCCTGCCTCCTCCCTTTCAACGCCGGGCGGTTACAGCCACACCGCGACCCCGGTAGGAAACAGCGGTTAATTTCAAACCGCTCGCAGGGCTCCGCGGGGGGGAGGGGAGGGACGGGGAGGCACCGCGGCGAAGCCGCCAGGCGGCCGTTACGGGAGGGACGCGCGCAACCCGCGCTGCCGCTGAGGCCGCCCAGCGCGCGTGCACCCGCGCCCCACGCTCCGAGCCCCCTGCCGCGGGCGGACGGTACGGGCGGGGCGCACTGCGCAGGCGCCGCGCTCGCTGGCCGGCAGGAAGGGGCGGCATGGCGGGCAGGCGGGCGCATGCGCAGAGGCGGGCGGGCGGTGCCCGGGGGTGGGGGGAATGTCCTGTCATGCTGGGGCTGTGCCCGGCGGTGGGGGGGGGGCAGAGCTGAGTCACGGCTGGGGCAGGCAGAGGTAGGTCGGCGGCGCTTTTTTTGTTGTTTTTGCTTCTAGAGTTAACTTCGGTTTGTTTTACCAAAAGATGTTCCCGGGGGAGCAGTACGCCGAGATCCTGAGGAGCCTCAACTGCCGCGGGCGAGCAGCGAAACTCGGCCCCGGCCGGTGCCCCGAAAACGGCCCCACCGATTTCCCCGCCAGCGGAGCCGTGTGTCCTGCCGCCACGCCTCGTGTGTGGCGTGCTGCGCAAGTGTAGCACAAGTCCTCTGTGGATGGGTGCCAGGCAGGATTTGTAGGTAAAAAAATCCCGTGTGAGCATTTACACCTTCTCTTAAAATGGCCCAAACTGGACTTCGATGCTACTAAATTCTATATATAATAAACAAGTTTGTGAGGATTTAAGATAACATAGAAAAGAAAAAAAAATACTATTAAATATATTCTGATTTATGCACAAAGAGCCAGTTAACATTCATGAGAGTATTAATGAGAATCGGCTGTAACAGAGTTTGGATCAGATCTGTAGTCATTTACTTTTCAATGTGTCTATTGCTAGGTGTAGGGTGACTATAAGACCCTAGCTGGAGATGATCAGCGATCCTGAAGAAATTGCATTTCACATGTTAGAGACCATATGGAAGTGAAAAAGCATTATTAAACTGACAGACCTAGCAATAGGAATCCAGAATACTCCCGAGAGCCCTTGGCAGAGGTCAAATTTTGTTTTACTAAAATTAGCTCAAGTGTATGAACCTAAAGCAAAGAAGGATGTGCAAGTGAATTAAATCTGTTACAGTAGACATAAAACACCTTTCTTGACTTTCATTAATATTTTAAAACTTGCTTTTTGAGAAACTCTATCCTACCTCAGCCTGCTTCCTCACTTCATCATGCAGCATAGCCTCATCATGCTTATTTTAACATCACATTAATTTCTGCAGTAATAGATGATGATCTCATTGCAGGAAGAAGTTGCAGAGAAAAAAGGTTCCCTTGGAACATCAGTAGTAAAGACAAGAACAAAGTACTGTCTTAGGAACTATGTTTTTATTTGAGGCTTATTCTTACAGAAGGACTTACCTGCTGATTTTCTGGGGTTTATGCAGAGACTTCTTAAAAAAAAAAAAAAAGAGTCTCAGGCCATTTTGGTTTGGTTTAGCTGGTAGGAGAAATATTTCATTCCTTCCTGAGAGTCTGTGAGATTGGTGTGACGAGTTTGTGTGGAATCCTCTGAAACATGGGATCTCCCAGGTCTGTGTGGGATGATTCGCTGTCAGTGTATTGTTATGTAAAGGGGAAAAACGTTTTCAATTGATTGTACATTTTTCTCTGATGAAGTGTTGGGATTTGCATACGTTTGGTCTTTTGATATCAGAGGCAGCACATTTTTCTTTAATGATGCAGCAAAAAACATGTCTCTTTGAGAGCAGACATGCATTTTTGTGGCTTGAAAGAGCAATTGTTTACTTTTCTGAAAAAGCAGTGCACAGTACAGTGTATACACAGCGCAGTTACCACAGGGAGTGGTACAAGATGTCACAGTAGCAATTCACAGTTCAGCATCATTAATGAGAGTAATTAAACAGTCAAGTTGTATAAATTTTCATTATAGACCTTTAATTAGAAACCAGAAAATGAAAGTTACATTTGAACTTTTGCTGTGAAATGGCTGCAGTTACAATATAAAGAATGATTTACGAATCTTCCTTGACTAAATTGAAGCTACTATAAAGTAAATGAAGTATAACTGGAACTGCCTTTGGATATATTTTCTCTTCACTATTTTCATATTATACGCGAGGTTAGTATAAATTCTTCCTCATAATTTAACCTGCTGATCTACTTTCTCCCTTTTCTCTAGAAGACCACCTCTAAAACTGTCTTGCTCAGTTGAGGCATACAGTGGGTGAAGTCTTAATTCTGCTTAAAGTGATGATCACTTAAGAAAGTGTATCCAGGATGAATCTGTAGTTCAGTTGTTTGGAATATTCTGACAGTGACAGGTGTCAGCTTGCTGCAAGAATTTGTATACAGTTTTAAAGAGATTTTCCCACTGAAACAACTTTGATTAAAGAAAATTCACAAAAAAATGTATTTTCCTGAGTTATGTTTGCCATTTGTGAAGTTTTGATTATTTTCTTTTTGTCCCTCTTGTTGGTGTTTCTTACTTTCCCGTGAAGCTTTAGTTTCTTTTTTATTGAATTACAGCTTTTGGATAAGAATTCAATTGTGATGGCACACATGTAGGATTGCAGTCTAATTTAATCCCTGATGTAACTCAATATATTTTTCCTTCTGTGTCCTCCCTAATCCTGTCTCTCTTTCGCTTTCTTCTTCTTATGCAGAGGGTAGCTTTCAACTACTTGTTTAACTGGTAGATTCGTTCACTGATGGAAACAGATTGGCTTAATGTATCATTTTAAGAAGTTCTCCCCACCTCCATCCACTTATTTCTCTCATTCCCCATTTTGTCTCTTTCCTTTCCTGTAGTTTCCATCTTCTCAGTACAGATACCATCACTCAACAGTTGGTTGGCACAGCTGAACACACACTTTTTTCCATAAGTAGCAGATCCTCTGCAGGCGATTCCCAGCACTGTTAGTACCCTTAGTAACTGCTTGTTCCCTGCTCCCCACAAAAAGGGTGTTAAAACACTCCTACTGTGAAAAGTGGAAAATTAACTTTGTGGGCTGCACTGTAATAAAGGGCAAAAACCTTTTGTAAGGTAGGGAGCAATAACTTATTTTTGTAAATTTTCAAATCAGTTTTTGGGTGTACTTATAAGAGGCTTCTGCTGGGCCCTTTTAGGCTTTTTTTTTTTAACTGTTTAATTTCTCCTGAACACATGCTTCCTTCATCAGATGCACAGCCACTAACACATTAAATAAATGTTTTTCAGTCTCAGCATTTATATGATTTAAAAAAAAAAGAGGAAAACATGCATTGCCTTCCTTTCATGCAGTAACCCTATCACATGAGATCTTATATGGACCTTTTTAAACTCAGAAATTATTAGAATCCAAGCTTATCTTCTTAAGGTCTGGGGTAGTGTAACAACCAGACAGTTTTTACCATGAGTTAAATTAAAAAATCATAAAAACAGGTACCAGACAGTTTATAATTCAGTTACTAGACTAGTAAAATCTATTTGTAGCTCCTGGAAAATATATTCATTTTATTAACAGTTGTAGCAAAAGAATCAGTTATTCCGTGGCAGACAGAATACTCTAAAAAAATTCACTACGAGCTCTGTTGAAGCACTTGGCATTATCCAGAGTTTTCAGTTACATTCAAAGTGAGAGGCAAAAGGTTGGATAACTTGAATGAATTGATGGGAAACAACTTTATTCTTTAAGAGAATATTTGAAATAGTTGTAAGGCAGAATGCACGCGGACTGTATGCTGAACATATTCATGAAATTCTTTCTTTCTTCAATCTTTTATAGAACTCATTGGTGTTCTGAGGGACTATTTTCAGGCTTCCGCTGTAAGGTTTTTGCATGTATAAAAAACATACATCCTAAATTCTGGTGTGTATGTTGTGGGGATTTGCAGATTTCACAGCTGTTCTTGTAGCGGCTAATGTAACCTAGATGGTTTCTGGAAGAGCTAGGTAACTGATTAACCAGTGAGCTTCATTCAGCCTTTCCTTTCACCTTATTTACCCTTAGTAGTGCAAAAATGTGTGATGCAGGTAGGAATAACGCATATAAGATGCATTTTGATGGGTATTTGCACCCCCAAATCTTAGTGCTCTCCAGTAATAGAACTGCATAAGTTCTGGCTCAGACCCTTCCCATCCTCCACAGGGAAGGGGTTAGACTGTCTGCTTAATAACCACGGGTAGGGTTAACTGAAAATTTTGTGTTACAGTGTTTTCCAGAAATCTAGAGTTCCAACTAAACAAAAGATTTTGTAGAAAATGTCCATTTTGTCCACAGATTTGTTAATTGACCAAATAATTGAAAACAGAACACTCCACTTTCTAGGTGTTTACTTTCATTGTTTTGGTCACAAAAATTTTTCTACAGTCTTTTAGAAATCAGATAATGCCTGGAATATTGTGTTTTATGCATATAGTTATAGGAAGATTTATATAATTGCTGTGGATTAGTATCCTCTTTGCTCAGTAAAATTTTAAACATTAGAGCTCTCCGGACAGTATCCAAAGATCAGCTTGTTAAATAAGAAATAAGAGGAAGACACTGGCATTGTTTTGATCAATCCCATTGAGATGATAAATTACAAATATCCTAACAGTGTTTCTGGAGTGACAGTTTGTGAGAAATTGCTTAATTTTTTTTAATGAAGTGAAGCTTTATTCTGAAAAATAAATTTTAAAATTAAAGTTTTAATTTAAAATGTTGTTTTTATATTATACATAGCAGTATATTTAATTTTTATATAGAGCTTTTCATTATTATTCCACTGTAAAAACAACTGGAGATCTAAGTATCATCATCCTTACAGACTCGATAGATGTATTTCTAAATGCACTTATGTTCTGTTTGATACATACAGAAATACTGACAGTTACTTACCCTAAATATTATTCTTCAAAACTCAGTCTGGTATCTGAAATCATAATCTGTTCTTTGTGTGCTATATATCCACAAAAATAGATTGTGTTAATGCTAGTTAATTTTACTGATGATACACAAGCCACACACAGGAAGTCACCTCACTCTTACGTAGTTGCCTTAAATCTGCAAAACTAAAGAGAGGGTCTAAATTAAGCGTAAGTGACTAAACACATGGATCGTTTAGTACGTACTCATGTTTTTCTTAGTCACTTTTCTGACCACAGTTACATTTTTTTATGTAGAAATGTCATTAGCATGCCAAGTTTAAACATGACTTTTCAATACATTCAGGTTTTATGATGTATTAAAATTTAATGGGCATTTATTAGAAGTCTCCTATGCCTGATATCCATACAACCCGAATTATCTTGACATATTACAGTGTTCTCACCAGGTTAACTATTAACATAACTAAGACATATCTACTATGTTTTTTGTCTCCTTAAGAAAATATAATAATCAAAACACTAATTTATTTTTGCTTCTTACCTGAAGCAACCACTCCTTTACAGTTTTCTTCAAAATCCCAAGTGCACAGATTCTTCACATAGCAAAAGTCGCCTTCGCTTGGATATATCACCTCATTTTCTCCGGCAGCAAAGCTGACCCTCTGCCTAATGCATTTGAAAAACAACCAAATGGAATAACTGAAACCTGACTGAAGAGATGTGCATCTTTCCCATTAGTATCGAGGCTGTATGCTGCGTGCTACTGCTTGCTGCTCGGGTGCGCTTCTGTTTCTCCGTTGGTGTGTGGCTGATGTTAATGTGCATAATTCCTTGAAGGCAAGGTGGGTGCTTCCTTCATACAAGCACTGTTAAACTGAAGGAGCAAGAGGACAATGAAATTTGAATTTTAAATTTGTTAGGAGGCTCTGAACTATACTTTTCTTTAGGGTTTGTCATATTTCTATATTGCTCATGAAAGTCAATCAATGGTATCTTTTTATCTTCCTTGTCGCTCCTTCACTATCATTTTTGGCCCCATTTTTCCCAGATCCTGAGCAGACACTACCACTTCAGTCAATGGAAGCTATGAATGCTCAGCACTCCTGAAAGAAACGGTCCATTAGAATTAATCAAACTGAGTTTAATAATTCCATGTACCACCACTGAAATTCAGCATTTGTAAAAGTTTCTGCAAGACTGGTAGTTAATATTTGCCTATAAGGTGCACACACCCAAAATCTAGAGCAAAAACAGCTTTGCTAAATTGTGATTAAAGCTTACAGTAGCTCAAATGCTTGAAATTTTAGAAACACCATACTATACAAATGGGAGAAAAACTAAGTTCCTATGTCTTAAGGTTTCAGAGAAATGCTGCATAACAGAATTCAAACACTAGAAAACAATGAGGAAGAAGAAAAATGTGAAAAATTCATAGAGATGTTCCTATTTCATTTAAATTAAATACAATTTTGCTTAAGCCATGCCTTGCTTGTCTGTAAAGTTTAACCTGTTGACATTTCTCTTTTGTTTAATCATTTACTTTGTACGGTATTGTAAAATAGCATATCCCTTTTCAGTTTCTCTTATGACAATACACCGATCTTTTATGCTGCTATAGAGGGCGATCTTTTATGCTGCTATAGAGGGAAACTACTGGAACACTACAAAAGTCGTAACATTAGAAAACTGGCTGAAGAACTCAAAAGTGGATATATAATTTGAAAATATTTAAATTGATTTATTAAACTAAAGTTGATGATGTTCCCTTAATTGTGCATTGCATATAGAGCTTTTAATAATAGATTACTTGGATTTTGCAGCAAATTTCATTCTATGTGTTTAACTCCTTGTTTTAAGTCTAAGTGCTCAACTTTTGTGACCTAGTGGAAAGCAAGTTTGTATGTTTCTGTATGTAGAGTGCAGTTCTACTCTTAAAAAAAAGCTTTAACATTGCAGAATTCTGTATTTGTTACATAAACAAGAAAAGATATTTGAAATATCTAAAGTTTTGTTTTGCTTTTCCAGAGATAATGAACAAAATCATGCAAATAATCATCTTTGTTCAGGGGAGTCCTGAATTACACCTGTGCAACTCATGAGCCTTCTTGAGTTGTATTAGCAAAAGCAAAACTGACTGAAACTGAGTAAACAAAACTATAGGTGATGCAAGACAAAGGATCTGTCCAATATTGTTTCTAGGCTGATGACCAAATGTAAAAACAGTATAAAAGCAAGCAGATGTGACTCCAAATATACACAGTGCAGTTCTATTTCCAGGCATGATTTAACTCCGAAGAGTGACATAGTCTTGGTCAGCATTTCTGTAGCATTCAAAAGGAGATCCAATAACTTTAGAGATGATTCGTATCTGAATATTTTGTACTCATATTACCTATTCTGAGCAACTCAGCTAAAAAAAAAAGCACATGCACACGCTGGAGTCTGTGCAGACTTGTTTGTTCGTGTACAGTCAAAGAGTCAGTTGGTTACTTATGCAACCTCAGCTTGGCTTGCCACAGGTGTCACCAAGGACATCACTTTTAAAAAATGAGATTACACAACTGTAGTGAGGGCACTGTCTGGCAGGGAGAACCTTTATCACAGGAAGTGAGGCATGAAAGAGAAATAATGCTGCGTGATTATGGGAGCCAAGACTGGGTTTTGTGGGCCTGGCAGTTTGGGGGAAAAAAAAAAACAAATCCCCCCAAAAATCCCACTCCTCCCCAAACTCTCTGCATGACAAAAAAAGCATATGTGGTATCATAACAGTGGTACAGTAAATATGGATTTTTTTCCTGGCTGTTTCTACTTTAATTTTTCAGAGAAAAACTGTTCTTTGAATCAGATCTTCAGCTTTTGTGCAACAACTAACTTTTACTATTTTTTTATAAACACCGGATTCTTTAATTACTTAAGGCTAAAAGTAAATATTTTAGGCTTTATTTATGAAAACAAAAAGGGTTAATCCACAAATTTAAGTATCTTTCAAATCGTGAACAGAAATCCTGACTTTTATCTATATTCATATATATGTAGGTATACGTGTATAAAAGAGAACATCAAATGCTAATAACTTTAGTATTAAAACCAGGCTAAACAGAATCCCAGACAGGTTGTAATGTCCAATGAAGAGCAATTACATAAAGAACTAGTTCATGCTATTAGGTTGCTCCCTCGCTGCAGACGTCACAGTGCTCTGTCTGCTTTACTTATTTTAAAAATTCTGAGAAGAAATTTCAATAGTCAGCAGACCAGCATGAGTATGATGTATGCTGACTTTTCAAGCTTTGCCTGTTTCCTGAGGGAAATACCACACTATCAGTTCCCGGTAGCAAAGACAGCTAGGTTCATTTTTAGAACAACCAGTTCTGCATCTGCGTTCATACACTTTTATATGGTTATTACACTGGTATACCAAATGTTTGTATCCCTAATGCTAGGCAGTTACCACTACTCTCATTTCTCAATACTGTGCTGTTATTGCCATAGTGATTTTCTAATTGTTTTTCTCTAGAAACATGTCTCTTTTCTGTATTTGCATTATGAGGCCTGGTTTTGAGTCCTATGTTTAGAGTTCTGTTGATAGTTTATATTTTCAGTATTTATACTTCTCCATGTTTCTAAGTATGTCAACAAACAAAAATATAGTTAAGAACTTAAAAAGCAACAGAACCCAGTCTGCAACATGATGTTAAAAAACAAGTAACTCTTACTTTTTAGTTAAAAATTAGCAGTATTTTCTGTGTTGACTAATGTACCCAATACATTCCTCATTCTTAAAGAAAGTGTTTCATTTCATTAAGCAAGCCATTAAGGTGTATTCAGTATTTGCATTCTTCTCTGTCCCCAGCTGAAAATTGTTCTCTCTGGAAACATTGGATGAAAGCCTCTGTTTTCTATGCTTTCAATATTTCTGAAAATTTTACACCCATCTTTGAGCAGCCTCAGCCTTTGAGCAGTCTTAGCATTAGGCTAAATTAACAAAACAACAAAATTCTTCCACTTCAGCAAGAATGAAATGAGTTTCACTAACCAGAACTAATTTTTATTAATAGAGTGTATTTTATAGGAGTTACCATTCCTTGTATGTAGTGATGATCTTCTCAAATAAACTAAAGCAATGCTCCCTCCCCTCATTGTTTCCTTTGCGCCATGTAGCAAAGCTTTTGTCCTGATCCTTTCTGCTTGTGTCTTGTTAGGGTCTCTCTGCATGAATGATAAAACTGGATTTATTTGTATGTAAATCAGTGCTCAAAAAAAGTAAAAACTGTAGTCTTTTTACTTAAAATTCAGAAGTTTTATTCATATTTGGACCAAGAGCAATTTGAAAACTGGTGATGTACGTGTCTCTGCTCCAGATTCTGTTTGCAGTCCACCACCTTCCTCTGTTTTTTGCTCTGAACCTTGTGTTGAGTAACTACTTTGTTTACCTGTACGATCTCTGCTTGTCCAGTTTTGGTTTTGGAGACTACGTATTATTCTGATGCAGCAATTCTTCTTTGATCTCCAGAGAAGTACCAGTTTGATTTTGAAGTTTTTCAGGATGCTTATATAAGAGAAATTGCTTCCAAAACTACTCAATAGCTTCATGGTTGTTTTGCAGAGTGTGAGGTGATAGCAACAGAGAATATTTTATATATATCTGCACTGTGTGCACTAGATTACCAACACTGCAGAGCCTAAAGCAGCCTCCTTCACAGTGATCTCTTATTTCATAATAGTCCACAGTTGCCTTTCTGTACCTGATCTTCCGGTGTGGCTCATACTTGACTAATGGACTAACAAAAGTTTGGACCGCTAGACTATAAAGAATAAAGTATCTGGAAAGGTATTTTTGAATAATAAAATTAATGAATGTATGAACCTCCATATTGCATTCAGTTAGATTAAATTCAGAGAATGAATGCAATTTTTAGTTCACCAAGGAAGAGAAACATTTGCGTGAAACATTTTCAGTGCAAACCATTAGATGATTTAGAGTATACTTTGAACAAAAATTACATAATAGCATGGCAATAGTTAATGCATTGTGACAGCAAGTAAAGGGTTATCTTTATTACAGTATCTGAATGAAGCCAAAAGGAAGTTACACCTTCCTTTTAAGTGTTTGTGGGCATATTTATTACATTCTTACAGAATTTCAACTGGTTGCAACACTTTTTCTGACCATAGTGGGCTTTTCTCTTTTCTCAGTGTCCTAAGGAATAACAAAATTATATCCTTAGAGCAAAATTCTAACTGCAAAATTATTTTGGCACTTTGGATCATGCCAATTTATATTGAAGAATGAGCTGAACAGATGTGTCGAGAGCTTCATGATGTAGAAATAACATTTCATGCTATACGGGATAGTTAAAGGGAAAATACAAATACATGACACATTACACTTGGAAATCAAAGACAACGTAACACATCTCTATTGTAGTCATTATCAATGGGAGACAAAATTACATCTCAGCATTTCAGTGAGCTCTGCATATTCCAAGCCAAGTATCCACAGCAGTCCCGCTGCCTGAGTGCAAGGTCTGGGCCTTAATCTCAGGGAAAAAATTAACTGTAGCACTTCCATGAATAAGTGTTATTACATGTGGTTAATATAAAAGATTCACAGAGTTAAAAATCATACTGTGAACCCGTTAGTAAGCAATGACTTGCATCATAATTCTGATTCATTTCACTTGCATTACTTATGCAAATTACTGCTAATCAGAATAAGGACCTCACGATCTGGCTCCTGGTTTCATAAGAAGGACCTGGCCATGTTGGTAATAGAAATCAAATTGCTCAAAATGCTTTAATTTACCCAGAGTAAGAACGTGATACAGTTGTTTTGCTTTTTTTAATGCCAAGTTAGTTTGCTTTCCGTTGTAGTCCCAAACTGAAACTTGTAAAATTGCTAATACCTTACTGCATCTGAACTTTCTGATCATGACCTCTAACTGACCCAAAGACACTGAATGTAGTTTAATACTGAGGCACTCCTCATCAACTCATCTCTTTCATAAGTGAAAGATTGCATCCCCCACAGTGTTACTCCAAAAGAAGTTTCAAGTGCTGGAGGACAAGTTGAGGTCAACTGACAATGAGCCGAGTTTGTCTTGATGTAATAGTTTAAGGTCATATTGTGTGATATCTTGTATGATCATTTACATCTGTGCAGATTTACATGTATGCAGATGTAAAGAGTGTCAGATGATGTCATCAAATCAGAAGTGGAGCATTTTACACTTAAATTGCAAGTTGAAAGTGATTATGCAGAATGGAATAGAGAATCTGTGGTTATATTTATGAAGTTGTTAATATTAGAGTTTAGTAAAAGATGAATGTTCTAATTCAGGAGAATTTTAAATTCTATTTTGCCATATCTGTTTTTTATAATCTCTCATTTTGTGCATTTGGAAGCAGAATAATCTTTTACCTTTAGAGTCTGTATATAGGGGACTATTAAAATAATTTAGAATACAAAATATTTTGCTCTTCTAATTTCAAATATTGGCAGATAGTCACTTCATTTGGGCCAACAAATTATACTATCTGTATCATTTGTTCATTTAAGATGGAAAATGCAGTCTGATGTGATGTATTGCTCCACCTTCTCAGCTGTAAGCCACAAGTCAGCTAAACAGATATAATTTCAGATTCTTATATCAGGATGCATAATGATATAGATGTGCAATCAAAACCACTTTAAGCTCCAAAGTAGAAAACAGACATTGTGCTATTGAATATAGACAATAGCACTGTCTAATAAGTGAGCATTTGTTACTGAAGGATTCATGTTTATATAGCATGAAGGATACTCTGTGAACATCAATGCCCCTACATGTGACTAAGCGAGGATTTACAGTATACACTTATTTCTATTGCAAGCTCAAATAAAACCTCAGACCCAAGCATCTCCAAAATTTGGTAATAATGGAAATTAGCTGCAAAACTCTTCAGTCATCTCTAGTCATCCTTGAATACATTATCAGAAAATAATAAAAGCTCCTCAACTGCCTAGTGTTTTTCATTGCAAAAAGTTAGAGAGCTTGCAGAGGCTTTGCCCTCTTGCATACAACTCACTCTTTTTTGGATCCCACTTGAGACTCTAAACCATCTTAGCCAACATAGGCTCACCAAAAAGACCCACCAAAAAGAGTTTTCAGATGTTCAGTTTCCTGTTTCACCCAAGGTGTGACTACATGGGCTCTAGCCTTGACAGGAGGAGTGGCAACATGCAGCCTAGAGCAAGGCAGGATGGCACCTTTCAGAGCAGATCAGCCAAAGCAGTCATGAAACTGCAGTGTGAAACACTGCATGACACAGTGCAAAGTGAACAATAATTACATGGAACTGAGAGGCTGGGAATCTGAAGGAAACAGCGCTTTATTTCTCCAGATGTATTTGCTATAAATTTAACCGTATTATTGCAGCCCTTACTCTGTCCCTTCAAAACAAACAAACAAACAAACAAACAAACAAACAAAAACCTGGTGGTTTGCGGGTACACATGATAGTAAAGATTTAAAACACGTTTTAAACAAGTTAGGCACAGAAAAGTACAGGTGGTTTGAAGCAAGTTAGACTTGTCATTATTTTGTGCTGATACTTTTTTTGAAGCATTTTTTTCCTCTCTACACATAACATTGTAATCCTTCAGTTAATTGTTCTGGATTCTTGGAAAACTGGTATTTTGCCATTTACGAGATAAGTGGTCCATTTTAATAGATACACTCATTGATAAGGAATACTTAATAATGAAACATAACTATGCTGTGAGCTGTACCTCATATTTACTAAGCCACACCCAATGTCTCTGGCCTGTTTTGGAATAAGCAAGCAAAAACTTCATGTCCATGAGACAGGAGTGTAGAATCAAAGTGAAAAAATAAGGTAAGCAAAGTTTAAGGCAGAAGGAAAATGACCATGGTTAGAGCTGAATTTGAAATAGTGCATGTTGATGGATGAAGATTGGAAATTGTGTAATTACTTGGGGCATTCTGATCAGCTTGGCAATAGCTTCTGTTAAAATGATAGTTTTCTGAAGAAGTGCTTCATGATCAAGATTCTGCACTGGCAATATTTCTTTGCTAATGGGGCTGGGGATAATAAAGAGGTGGCATGCCAGTGGCTGTCATCCTTACATGCAGATGAACTCCTAGAGACGATGAAATAGTATGAGAATACAGTTAGGGAAGGGATCTTTCTTCATTATGTGTGTATGTAGTTAAGTAAGGATGTCTTCTAGACTACAGAAATACAAATATTTTTAAGGATAGATCTGGAAACAGTATCAAACTGCCCATGTTCCAATCCCCTATCTACCACTGAGTTGCTGTGCGTTACTGTACAAATCACTTGGGTTGTCTGGAACTCATTTTACTCCCCTGTAAAATCACCTGAGTTTATTTTACGGGCATATCATCAGACCTACCTAGCTTTTGTTTCTAAAGCATTTCAAGAAAACTAGATATTATGTATTTAAATCAATACAGAATAATAATTCTGCTCCTATGGTAGTTTAGTAGAGGTGATGAAGTATTCATTATTTACAACTGAAAGGTAAGTAACTCTTCTTTATTTAGAAGTGCCCTACGGACCTATCATTGAGAAGTAGGTCAGACGTAAAAGGAATTTCAGGCCTAAAGTCCTTGGGTCTCTTCAACCAGATATTCCACCCTCCTCAGTGGGTGGCAGAGCTCATAGTAAATCCTTGGAGCCAGAAAGAAGAATTAAAGAGGACAGGAAGCCCTTTCCTCCAAAAAAATTAAAACTAAAAGTAGGAGGGAATTTACACTATGATAATACTCAAGCAATGGTATCACAGGATCAGGATATCAGCTTGAATGTTGACAAATTCCTAATTTGAAATTGGTTGAGTGTGTTTACCTCTGTTACACTCATAACCTTCACAGCTCCTGAATTCAAGTACTAAGTGATAGATCCAGCTACATAAAACTATTGTCTTTGTGCTTTTACATGTATTGGCTTTGTGTAGTCACAGAACAAGTTTTTTTTTTTTTCCCAAAGATATGTATTTGTTCTCTTTTGCAATAGCAGAGTCTACAAACTGTGATGCAGGGAAGTTGTATAGTTACCCATAAATCACTGGTTTCTGTATTCTGCATCAATCAGTTTCATATACTTGATACTGCAGAACGAAAGTGAATGTTTTCCTTAATGACCTATCAAATTATGCAGTATTGTAACTGCGAAAAATACTTCCTGATTCTCCTTGAAATAATTGCTTATCTTGATAGTTGCAAGTGCTATTCAATTCATCTCTTTAAAAATTTGTCATACTATGACTCACTGACTCTCTACAACAGTGAATTCTGCTTGGCACAGCATCTCTATTGATATGGTTTTAGATGTTCTGCACTTTACCTAAAGGGTTCACACAACTTAAATTAGGATTTTTTTTCTTTCAGTTCCTCCCAACACTATAACTTCACTGTCTCTAGACCTTTGCACTTAGCCCTGCTGATTAGAAATGATTAAGTCAAATCATTTCTTCTTAATGACAGTGCTTAAGGGAAAATCTGATAACAGAATCAGAAAAATCCCAGCCGGGAGATAAACAAGTTTTATGGATGTATAGCTCTGTATTCTTAAAAAGTATTTATCTAAGCAGTCATGCCTTTGACCTTGTATCAGTAGTTGGGCAAGCAAAGAGGAAAACCAACCACGTTTTTGCCAGGAACTGGATAGTGTCACTGTTCTAGCTTAAAACATCAACAGAAGAACAGAGAGGCGAAATAGCTTGCCCAGGATCAGTGAGCAGGTCAGTGGGAGAACCAGGAATTCAACCCACTTCTCCTGGAAACCAGCCCACTAACTACTCTGACCATAAAGAAACTCTGCCTTCATGAGCAAATTCTTTTCTCTTTTTAGATACAAGTTTCCTACACATATTATATATTGTAATTAAAAAGGCAAGTATGAAGGTACTCAAGTGAGTGTCTGTTACTAGCTAATTTAAAACCAAACTCATGACTAGCATCACTGTTGATATAAAGGATCTGCTGTTTTATAGCACCACTGGCTCCCTTTTTGTGGCATCCAGAGCTTTTAAAGGAAATGCAACTATTAAAGTGAAGTAGAAGAGGCAGTTAAGGGAAAGATTTCTACACACCAGCCAAAGCAGAAAGAGAATGCCACTGAACAAGGTAGAAAAAAAGTGATGAGCTCTTCTTAATTTTTTGTTTTAGGACACTAAGATTCTTGCAGGATCAAATCCAGTCCCTTGCATTTAAATACCTCTGTGTCTTATACTCCCACTCATAAAAAGATCCAGTCCTTGTAAGAATATATGTTTTTGTCATCATTACTCCTTTTAGACTGTTCCAATGCAAGTTCCAAAATCTTGTTCCCCTAATTGTTAACTTCTCTTTAATTCCTGGACAGTTTACGCTCATTTGCTCTTATGCCAACATCATCTTTGAGCTTCAATAGCTCTTCTTCCTCAATGCACTTGATGTGTTTATAGGGAACAATTCTCTCCCTTCCTGCCTGCAAGGATTCCTATCTATTTCCTTCCTGAAATCCTTCAGTTTCCTAAGCTAATGGCCACTCTTCTTACCTCTCCTAAAACAGGCTGTGCATTTCCTGGTCATCAGAACATCCCTTCTTTGCAACAGAATTATAATCAGTATTGCAGACAAGTTCTTACAAGGCCTTTGCAGGCACTGATACCTCACTCCATACAGTGTAGCATTGCACCAGCCTTTTTGATGGCTTAGAGTCATTCACGTGAATGACCATAAATAATTTTTCTCCCCTGCTGTTCCAACTAGTGAGTCTGTTTACTGCAGTAGTTCTTAGTAGTCTTAAATGCCTGAGCTTGCACTTTGTACTTTTGGAAAGAGAGGTGTGTGGCATGAAATGTAATTTGGGAACAACTTTCCCAGTAGAGCAGACAGCTTCCATTCCCTCCCAAAGTATACAGTAGCAACGCCTGTCAGCTTTTTCTTGCTGTGAAGTGAGTTAATTCCTCTTCTCAGTTTGAACAACAACTGCAGTTTTTAGGCTGCATTTCGGCTTTCTCAGACACTGCCCTTGCTCAGTTCATAGCTTTGTGCACTTTGAACACTTCCCCGAATCCAGCTCTTCCTTAAATCACTCGCTATTGTTATTCAAATAGCTATTAATGAAGCCTTTTTGCTCATTCTTTTCCTTCAGTGTGAACAGACCAGTAACTGAGCACCACAGGTGAACATATAAATACACAAATAAATAGAAAATATACTCTTTCCACATCAACCGTCAAATCAGCCACATGGTAAAGAAATGTAATATTCGTTATCCATCAAGTTACTTGCAGCAGCATGTACTTTGTACACAAAAGGGCCCTGAATTGCAATTGATATAGAAGCTTTAATTTTTTGCAATTCCATGGCCTGAATGTTTTTAAACTCTCATCCCATCATGGGTATAGTTTTGCATTTATAATACTGACAGTGACTTTAGAGGAGGCATAGTCATAATCTTCTAGAACACTGTCATCTGGTGGTAGTTGAAAGTTACAACATTTAGATACAAAAGTAAAAATGGCAATAAAATCAGGCTAGACAAATGCTCTGATTATTTATTCATTAAGTCCAGCTTTCATATTAAAACCTCCAGGGTTCTAATCACAGTAATATAATTAAAGGATTTATCTCGCACAACTACTTTTCCATTTCTTGTTCTGCAGGCTGCATATACAATGTCACTGTTTTCATTGCACTATCAGATAACATGCTGTCATCTGTAACCTTTGTGCTGAAATAAAGATCAAAATACTTCCTAGCTGATTGAAACTATTACTGATATATGTATGTATGGCACACTGTATGATTGCTTTAATAGTAACATTAGTATTTTTGATTTTACAAGCCAGACTAAAAACTGTAATTATTACAAAATACAACATCCCATAAGGTGTCTGCAAAGAACAGTGGCTTGTATTTTAAGCTCTGGACAGTAACTCCTGTTATTTGATTAGTGCTTCCTTGTGGTTAAGTTGGTCTACTATTATTAGTTTCTATTCATTTATTTTCTAAAGCAATTACCTCAATGCTAAATATTATCCAGTAGGAATAATAGAAGTATTTTATACTAGACATTATTTTATACTAGACCTTATTTTGACAACACTCTGATAATGTTGTAAAGAAAAATTCAAGCATTGCTGATGGCAAACCTCCTTTCGAAACAAAATATGAACCAACATTAAAAAATTATCATAAATGCTACATATGTTATATGGCTTTCTTTTATGTCTTTTCATATATGCGATGGATGACTGGATGCAAAGAACAAGCTGTTAGCAAATTCATACATTTTTCACAAAGAAATTGGAGTTGTGGTTTTGAAAAAGAGTATTGAAAGCCACATTTATAATTTATGCCCAAGGCTTTCCCGTGACTTCCAGAAAGCTACTATAACTTAAAGATAGCATTTTTTTAAGCGGACTAGACTGGCTGGAGGCCACATGTATTAATACTTAAAACATTATTAGTGACTAAGATAGCAGCAATTCTTTCAAGTTCAGCTAACAAGCAGCCCTGATACTGGAGTGGGATTATTTCAGTTTAAAGTTAAGCAAATTGCTCAACAAAGACCATACATTCCCGAGCAATCTGAAATAAGAACTCTGGCATCATAAACCTATCTAGCTTCTGGCTGCCTCTGTCTCTCTTGCCATAGCTCCTGTTTACATGGGACTCAGCACAGTAAGCAGAAAAATTATTTGCTCTTTTGTCAGGTTAGTTTTCTGCAGACTCGACACACTGAAATGGCTCAGGAAAAGGTCTGACAAGCACTGTAGCTGGCACAATGCAAGGAATGGGACTGTAGGGATGTGTGGACCACTGTCACGAACAATTAGAGCAGCTTAGACTGCTATGAAAACAGAGGCTTTCACATTAATGCTCTATTCCCATTCCCATGGAGGTATATTAACAACTGCCACAGATTTAAGTGGGAACAGAACTTTCTGCTTAGTTACCTACCATAACCAGTACCTGCTAGCAGAAATGTATTTATCCTTCACAGAAAATGCAATAATGTCAAATAATTGTCATTTGGCATATGGTGTAGCAAAGGAAGATAAAAAATGAGGGACAAATCTTCACTTTCAATTAGTACTTTCTCACTTCACACAGAAGTCTACTGAAATCAGATGGACTCTCTGGAAATAAAGTACTATTCAGTTAAATAGGGGATTTTGACACCCAAAAAGGAGGGAACAAAAACTGAATATAGTTCCAGACAATTGCCCCAGGACTAGGGAGTTTGGAGTAAATGGTTTGTACATTGCAATATAACTTGCCCAGAAACTACAGAATTTAAAGCCTTTTTAGAAGACTTACGATTGTCTTGCAAAGATAACATAAATATCTTCAGAATTTGTATACTGTTGCTTAATGTAGGATATCACTTTATATTATCTAACCAACACTAGACACACCGCTGTGCATCACAAATTTTTTTACCAAAAGTACGAAAGTTCATGTTGTCCTTGATTTTTATAGAAATGCCACCAACTTACATATGATTAAATGATACCTACAAGTATTGCTTCACTTCTTCCTCAAACTCAGTTTAAGCAGCTTTGGAGAACAGGAAGTGATTATGCCCACTGGAATTTAAACACCACCTTACTGTAGTGAAAAATCCTCTGGAAAATGTCTATCTGCCATATGATTACCATGTTGGGTTAGCAGTATTACAACTCATGAACAGAGCTCCAATTAATTAATCATCTTACATTTTCTATAGTAACTAGGATTTTTAGTATAGGAGAAAACAACTTATCTTTTATTATAGTTTCTAATCTCATTTTCTGCTCCATAGCCGTCAGTCCTATGAGAGGCATGCTTCATAAGAAATAGTCAGAACACACAAACTACCTCAAGCTTTAGATTTTCCAAAGAAATAATATCACACACTCTCTTTAGTGATGGATACATATTATGACAGATTGAACAAACCTATAAATGTGAGAAAAAAACATTAAGAGAAAAAAACTGACAGAAGTAAGGAAAGGCAGCGAGCGGCAGCAGTAGTAGAAGACACAGTGAGAGAAACAGAGAAAAGAAGAAAGACTTTGCTTACCACACTGATATCTTGACAGATAATCCACCAGGATAATGTTCTGCAAGAGAAGAGGCAGCTGCAAGCTCTGCTTTTTCATCTGATAGCTGTAAGAACTACTTTCCTTTCAATGTATCTCTAACCATCAAACTCAGATTTGCATTGTAGACTTAGATTTTAAATTAGAGTATAATCACAGGTGCTGAAGATGAGCAGAGAATGTGTGTGCTCGTGATAGAGCACACAGATAGGAGAGAATCACAGCTTTATTACGAGACTCAAGGGTGCAGTTGTTAAAGAGCACTCCTCAGGCAATGCCTCTCTCATTTGCCAGCCTTAGAGTTATACATGTGATATTTAGAGAGGACTGACTGAAGTAGAGAATTGATGTTTTTTACAAGCTGCAGTAAACTTAATTGTCCACCTTTTCTCATTTCCTTGTTAACTGCTATTCAAGTGTTGTTGGCCTCTTAGTCCTGGAGACTCTTTCCTATACCTCTGTTTCCAAGTCCACCTATAGAAAATATAAAAATTTTCAAAATACACACCTGACTATTATGGCTTGTAGGTTCAGACAAGCTTCTGGAAAGGTAGTTCAAATCAACAGATAGTCATTCCTCACAAGAAATCAGTAGACTGCACAAAACCTTTTTTTATACATGTAGCAAAAATTAAGAAAAACTTACTGTAGTTTGTTTGCTGCAAGGTTTCTTACCTATTTTTTCAGTCAGTGTACAGCAAACTATCCATTTCTAATAGAGTCTTTCCACCTTTACTTGGACAAATAATATATCTCAGGTTTATAAATAGAACAGTACTCACAGGTTTTCAGGACAAAATGCAAACAAAATGACTTTATTATAAGCAGATAGGTTTTCAGGAAAATACAAAAGCAACGTTTGAGCATGCTTTAGTCACAAACTTTCAAAATCACATTGTAAAAGTGCATGAAACTATCACTAATCACCACAGATTGACAGTGTCATACAAGGGCTTATGCACTCCTATTACTAATATTCTGGCAAGTCAGCTTGTTGCATTATTTTACCATACCCCTTCAAGATGAAAAGGATTGCTTTGTAATGCTTTATTCACCCATCCGGAGAACAGCCGTTATGGAAGGAAAAAAAAAATAGCACAGAGCTGAATCATCCTCCACTTCCTTAATGTCACACATGAAATTAGCTGCATCTTTTCCTGGTATGTTTTTGGCCACACAAACGAGCAAATTAACCATAATAGTGCAGTACAGCACGAAGGTTTGGGTAGACTTTTTTCCCTTTCTGACTTTATAATGCACAAGAGCTTTAGTAAGCTACATCGCCATGATGATGGGCATGCTGCCTATGGTCAGTTACAGCAGCCCAACAGGAGGAGTGGGTTATTCCTGTACCCCTCCCCCAGATAGAGCTAAGTAGTCAGAAAGCTTTCAGACTCCGACCATCAATGAAATAATATTACCGCTTATTTTTGTTATTGGTTCTTTCTTCTAAGCAAATGGCGAAGTTATTGCTTTAGTTCCAGTGATACTGGAAACACTGAGAAGCTACTGGATGCTACAGTGGTTTAAGTACCATGCTGCTGATGTGGTTTAAAAGTAACACATTACATTAAATGGTTTCTTTGGCCCCTAGAATTGTGATCAGTAGCGGAGAGGAAAGTAACCCGGCACGGACATGGCTTTTATTACCAGCAATCTGTTTTTCCACCTTCCTGGTGGAAAAACGTAGCTGACTCTCCCACCAGGGGCTGTGTGTGTGTGTGGGGGGGGGAATTAACGTTTGGTGGCCGAGAAATGAGAACAAAACAGACTAATACCGCGGTTCGCCGCGATCCGGTGCCTGCTGCGGGAGTGGAAACGCGGGAGAGGCGATGCGGGGCTGCCGGGACCAGCCCTTCGGGGCGCCCACCCACGGCCGCCCCCGGAGAAGGCAAGCGAGCAGCGGCTGGTGCCGACGCCAGCCGTTGGCGGCGGACGACGCGTGTATATAACCGGAGGAGGCCGGGGCGCCGCGGCTACTGTGCAGACCGAGGCCTGCGCCAACCGCCGTCGCAGACAGGCCCCGGTGGGGGCGGGCGGGCGGGCTGTGGCTGCGTGGGCGGGGCACGGCACCGCCTCTCCGCCCCGGCCGCTCGGGAGCTGCGGCCCGGAGCTGCCCCGGCGGCCGCCATGCGGGAGGCGGAGGGAAGCGGCGCCGCCTGGCAGCGGGCCCCGGACGCGGCCTCCGCCCCGTGGGGCGGGACACCGCCGGCGCCAGTCCCGGGGGGCACGACGGGCAATTCCTGCGGGAAGTTTGTGCCTCGCTGCGCGCCGTACCGTCCCGTGCGCTCAGCTCCACGTTGGCTGCGCAGGCGCAGTAGCCGCGGCGTTCACCTGCTCCGAAGTGGGGGGGACCCAGGAAGGGGAATCGGCGGCGGCGGCTCCTCCGGGCCGGGGGCGGCGGGACGAGAGGCGCAAAGCCGCCACCGCGCCCCTCGCCCGCCGGGAACAGAGCGGGAGGCGCTGCCTAACCAGCAGAGCGGGGAGGCGGGGGGAAAACAGCGAAGCGTGGGCGCAGGGCGGTAGCACCCCGGCCCCCCCGCCGCCACCATGTTCAAGAAGCTGAAGCAGAAGATCAGCGAGGAGCAGGCGCCGCCGCGGCCCGCGGCGGGGCGCGCGGCCCCCCAACCGCCGCAGGTACCGCGCTCCGCGTCGGCCCCGCCTCCTCCCGCACGGCGGCGCGCGGGGGGCGAGGGGCGGGGGAGGCGCCCGGGGGCCGGCGCGCGCCGCGCTGCCGTTGAGGGGGAGGGCGGCAGTTGGGGGAGGCCGGCGGGCGGGGGGAGGGGCGGCCGGCTCGGGCGGCGGCTCCCTGTGGTCCGGCCCCCAGCGGGAGGCCAACGAGGCCCGTGCCGGTGGCCCCCGAGCCCTCGGGCTGAGTGGAGGGCACGGCGTCGGCGCTGGCTTGCGGCGTGCGGTGCTCTGGCCCTGACCGCAAATGCGAACTTCGTTGTTAGCGAGCCTCCTTGTGTCTCTGGAGGCTCCATAACCCGCCCCCCGGCCACGCTACAAAGGCTATGTTTTGGGGAATTAAAAAAAAAAAAAACTCTTGCTTAAATGTCAAACAGAATAGAACAGAAATTGCTATCTTTTTTTATCAGTTAAAAGGAATAACACTTTAATACATATCAGATAACAATCCAGCATCGAGATTGCCGCTTATCTTTGATCCGCCACCCCATATAGTGTGTTCCACTACAAGCTGCCTCTAGAGGAACTAAGTTTCGTGATGCCAGAAATAACCAAGTAATAGAGCGGGTTATACTTCTGTTTGATTGCTTTTCAGTCCCCGATGAAATTTGATAAATGAAGTTACTGGTGGCTATTTAAAAATAATGTAGACCTTCATGAAGTCAGACTTGCAACTTCAGAGATTTATTTCCCTGTCGTCTTAATGTTTATTCTTTCAACTCATGTAAGTCCCTTCTGTTACCAGGGCTGTTTTGCTTATTTCAACCTTATGCTTTCTAAGAGTAGAAAAGCAGAGACTATAGTATAAAACTGAGATCAAGGCATTTTTTTAGTGATAATTTAATTAGCCATTTTTCTCCTGTATGTATTTACACAAAAGTACAGTTAGTGTTGGCTTCTAGCAAACTGCAGTTCTTAAATGACAGTGTTACACATATAGATAGGCTGAGCTTCCAGAACACGTCTGAGAGTGACAGTGGCCAAAAAACGTTGTGATCACTCGATTCAGTGTGTTGAAGCAGAATAAACTGTATCAGTTTAAATTTGGTGAAAGAATGTGACAAGTTAACTTTGTATTTGCATGCTTGGTGTTGAATCAGATATTGTCTGCCTGCATGTGTCTGGCTTCTTGCTGGGTTAAGCATCTTTTGCCTTTTTGAAACCAATGTAAAAGCATAAAACTGGCATGAACTCTGTATGCTGTGAATTTCCCTGTAGGTAGATAAGCTGGCTAATTTGACAGGTAGATGATTGGTTGCCGAGGTGTGATCCGGGTGTAATATGAACCAGTGGGTGATCTGGCACTGCACAGTATTAGACCATAGCTGCAAAATTGCTGACATTCAGCTACTTAACCCATAATTACAAAATTCCTCATTTATCGAACTGGGACAATATCTTTGGCAAAGGAATGGAACTTCTGTAAAGTTTTATGTAGCTTATTGAGGTTTTTTTTCTTTAAATCATTTCATAGCTATCAAATCTGTGTCTTTTCTAGTAATACGTAGTTAAGAAAGTACATTTTTGTCAGTGGCAGCTTAGAGCAACATACTGATTCTGATACTGAGCTTTGTATATGGTGAGCTTTTAGTGCAGTGTAAAGAGATTTATCTGCAAAGTAAAATATTATTGATACACTGCAGCTAAATCATTGTATCTTGCACGCAGTATTGTAACTCACTTAGTCCAGGACATCCAGTGCATTTGTCAAAGGATCAGTATGTACTAAAAATCAGCCTTGTGGATAAACTTGGGCCTTATTAAGTGTTTTTGCCACACGCATACCCAACAGCCTAATATACAGGCTTTATTTGGCTGTTAAAAACATCATTGGCAGATCTTAAGAAACCTAATACAAGAGCCTACAATAAATGATATTTTCATCTGTTCTACTGTTCTGTTGACAGTAGATCAGATCAACTCAACATTTGTCATGAATTGAAAGGCAGAAACAGAAAATGATAACATTTTTATTTTATTTAAAATAGTTATCTTGCAGTGTTGCTTATTCTTAAACTGATCTCATGTGTCATACTTGAAAAATTGAGTTAAGCTTGATGTTAAAAGTAAGAGATTAGTCTGTTCATTCTTCATATGTCACATAGAAACAGATGGTATAAATGAGGAAGGACAGAGAAGGTATTAAAGCCTGTAAAATGTACTAGATTCTTGCAGAGAGTATAGAATATACTTTTGACCCCTTGTATTTTAGTAATTTAAATGCTTAACTAAGCTGCATTCAGTTTATTGAGTACTTTGTGTTCATTATATAGACTATCAGTCACTTTTCATCAAGACATTTTCAAACAAAAATGAAAATGTACAGTGCTTCTTAATTTTATGGTACTTCCATTTATATTCACTTTTGCTCTTTTCTTTCCTGTACCTTGTTGTAGGGAGTCTTTCCTTGAACTATCTGTAACGTTTATTTTGTGTGTGTGTGTTTTAATCTATCCTGATACTTTTTTCCTGCTGCTTCACTTACCATATTCTGTCTGCTTATTCATGTCCTCTCCCCTGGGGCCTAGAACTTGTTGTTGGTACCCTGGCTTATGGTTGTCTGAGGCTAAATTTACCGACCTGCAGCTGATTAAATCCAGAAGTAACATTTCTTCAAGTGTGATACCAAGGTGAACACTTTTCCTGAGTCCCTTTGTAGGCCTCCCTTTTCACAGCTAGAATTGCTAGCTAATTAATGCCAGCTCTCTGATTCTGAAAACATGCATTCTTCCCCATGTGCTGAAGAGCATGTCAGTCTTTAATTGCTGACAAGGAGAGGAAATTCCTTTTGCTGCTGCAGGAGTCTGTTTCATCTCCTCAGTTCTACCCATCCTCAATTTCAGAATCTTCCTCTTCCTTGCCTAGGCCAGTGGCTACTTCTGTAGAGTGTAGCATCTCTGAAATGGCTGTCAGTTGGCAAGAAGTCTGAATGCAGCAGTGAAAACTGTGTAGAACTATTGGGGCAAAATCAAGAGATGCCTAGATACTCTGCCTAAAGAGTAGGAAAGTGATGATAAATGTTTGAAAAGCTTTTCCTTTCTAGATGGTGAGGTCTAGAAGCTATTTTCTTTAAATGAATGGAAGTATCTTAGGGAGTGGGAAGAGAACTAAGAGCAGGATATTGGCTTGAGCAGGTTTTGGTTGTTGCTCAAACCTTACAAATACCTTTGGAGCAAAATGTTTCAGCAGTGTATACAGCTGCCATAATGAGTGGTCATTTGGTACCAAATAAGGTGTTTAACTTTCTAGGAGTTTTATTCTGAGATGAGAACACTCTGGCCATTAGGTTGGGCCTGTAGATATGACTGATTTTGGAATAATCTATTGTATTTTGTATGATACTAGACTTAATTTCTAGCCAAGTGCTGAGAAATATACCTATAGGTTTAGGATATATAACAAAGTGTAATTCTCCAAACTCCTGATTTAGGGGGGTTTTGGTGGTGTGGGTATGTGTTTGGTGGGTGGGTTTTTTTTAAAAAAAAACTTTTCTTTTTCTTTCTTTTTTTTTTTAAGAGCATCTGATTTTGTCTTGGGCTTGTGAGAAAGAGATTTTGTGATGCAGAATGGAAATACAGAATTTATATATGGCAATATAAATGATGTCACTACGCTGAAATGCTAGAGGGCTTCCAGTAGGGTTTTTTTTAGCAGCAGGATTTGGTCATTCTGACTGTATTGTAGAATATACCTAATGAGAGGTCTTCCTAAGTAGTTTCTCTATATGTGAAGCTAGCTAGTATTTTAATGTTCATTAAATTTATACTGATACTTCACGTTTGAATATAAAGTATGAGACTGGTGAACTAAATTTGGGTTGGGCTGGCGTGTTGCAACCTCACTCAGCCTAAAGTTGTGAAATAGCTTTGAATAGATGTTCAGTGCCAACAGGACCAACAAGTTCATATTGACTTCATAAAATGTGTCACTTTCTTCTACTGTCATTCTTTGTGTAGATTATTTGATTCAGATTTTCTTCGTTTAGATTATTTATTTTTAATAAATAAGTTTTAAAAGTTTTGCAAACTGACAGGTATAAATCTACTTTCATTCAAAGGAGTAGCATCTGATTCCTTTAAGAAATTAACATAAATACTGTCAAAAAGAAAAAAGCTTGTAAAGGACTATTAAAAATAAATAACTATTATGATGCTAAAATAATAGGAAGCTTGAGTTTCAAATCTGTCCTAAGAGGACTGTGATCATAAATTATTAAAATAATTTTGTTCATGCAGTCATGGCTGATTCATGGGTTTTTCTGCTCTGCTTTTGTGTTGAGGTAAGACTTGTCGTGGACACCTAGAGGGACCTGAAGTGTTTTCTTTAAAAGGAAAATTTACACAGCACTTTACTGAAATTTATAGTTATTGTTAAATTATGATATGGGAGAATTAGTTCCGGACTTAACTTGCTGATACATGTGATCTCTGTGTAGACCCCTTCCAAATCCTCTCCACCAACTGGCAAGAGAAGCAGGACATCTTCATTTACAGATCAGAATGATGAAGGCACTTTAACACCAGACAAAGAGGTCAGTTGAGAACTGTTTTTCTTATATTTTTTAGGTTTATTGTTTCACAAATCGAACTGTGTACTTGATTAGCCTTTTTTAATCTGCAGTCTTACTATTTCCTGTCCATTTATACATTTGAATAGTCTAATTTTTAGGTTAAATCATAGCATATTTAATATTACCAAAACAGACCTTGGCTGTAGTGACTAACTCCTAGATTAGGAATTTCTTTTATGTCCTTCTCCAGGGTTTAAAAATCATACCCCCTCAACTAAATGCAATAAGGTAGAGGGAGGGAAGTTATATTCAGAGGGTAGTATTTGTTCTTGCCTTTTGGCATTGAAAAGTTGGAGATCCTACTAACTAATATGTTTCTATCTATACCAGTAGTAATTATCAAATTTTAAAAAAACAAACAACCCGAAACAAACTGAGCCTAAATTATCAAGTATACAATGTTACTAAGGTCACTTTCTATCAGGATGATGAATGACCATGACTTGCATGTTACAACAATGAGGGTCAATATTCCCCAGTCATCTTTATTCAACTTGAATACTAAGGCTTTGCTGAAATTATTATTATTATTTTTTAATCAAAATGGGCTTAGTGACGTATGAAAATGGCAAATGGAATAAAGTAGGGAGCTGTGTCAGAGGAAGACTTGTTCCTAGCTATAAAAAAAAAATGTATTCTCTAGATTTTGTTGAGGAAAAGGTTTTCTTTCTTTCAGCGTGCCCATCTACTTACATTTTTAACATCTAATTTTCTTCAGGAGATGATCAGTTATATCTGAAATTTCTCTTGTGCTGTAATGGACACTACTAGTGATTACAGTATGGCTGTTTGTTCCTGCACTGATTTTAGAAACAAAAAGAAGACTATCTTGTGGTTTGGTTTTATGCTTTGGAAATATGCTTTGCAATGTAGAGTCTTCTAATAAATGCTTTTTTCCTTACTGTTGTATATACAGAATGACTTTCCTTGGTCCCTGGGGGGAGGTTTTCTGTTAACTGATGCTCATAATGTTAGCAAGCAGTGTCACCCTTGACAAAAGTTAGCAAGCAGTGTCACCCTTGACAAATTACGTATATCGATAAGGAGAGTTTGCTGTTTTTTTCAGGAAAAACAGCCTGCGTTTCTGCTCTTCATGCAAAGCATTGAAGTGGCATATTGCCTCGTGAGAACAGCCTCACAATGCAGTCTAGAAGGAAGAAGTTGGTAATGAGAATCCATGGCATCAGTGACCAGTGCAAAAACAGAGATTCCTTTTTAATATTTGTCAGTAGCAGAATGCGGCAAAGGTTAAAGGAATGATTTGGCCAAGGTTTTCAGACTTGTAAAACAACATGAGCTTAGTAGTATATGAAATAGTGAAGCTGTGAGACAGAGTGATGTTTCTGTGTGACTGATTCACTGTTTTATCTGTCATTGGCTTGACACTACCTACACAGAAGAAAGAAATCTTCCCCTCTTTGCAATGGGAAATAGTAAGGGGAAAGATTAAGTGATGACACTTGTCATCTCTGTTACTCTACCAAATAGCAATCACTTTTCTGCTCAGATGGTGTAACACACATTAAGTCAAACTCAGAAGGATTTTTCTTAACAGATGTTTAGTTTTGAGGGTGGCTGCTTCTATTTCAGATCCAAAGAGGGCTTGTGTGTCTGAAAGCTTATTGCCTTTTCCAGTTACATCATTTGGTTTAATAAAAGATAGTATCTCGCTTCACAGTCCTTTCCTCGTTTTTGTCACTGGACTATCACGGGTACAGAAGGACTATTCTGATAATGTACTATTTAAAAAATAAGTTTGCAAATCCTGTTGAATTCTACTGATATGTTACCTGTATGTTTAAATGCTACCTGCGCTCTTCTTTGTATCTGTGGATTTTGTCTTACAGTGCTTCACTTGACTTACATTGCCCCAATCTGTTTTTTCTAGTATGTTTTTCCAGACAAACAGGAGAAGCAAAGGATTCCCCACAGGACGTGCCAAGTTATGCTGGAAGAACATTATCATGCTCTAAATACAGTGGCCACACTTGGAACGATCAGAGGGGGAGAGAAGGAGAAATAAGATTAAGAATGGAAACAGTACTAAAGTAATCTCAGATTTACAGTTATCCCTGGGCTTAGGGAGCTGCTAGAAGAATTTTACTTGTGAAATACATTCTGTAACTAAAAATTCAGAAAGCCGTTTGCTAAGGAATGAAAATCTCCACTTTTTAGTAAGGGCTATTGTTATGTCAAATGGAAAGTTTCCTAAAATAAAGATAAATTAAAATAATCAAGACATGAAAGCTTCTCTAAATATTCTTCATAAATCTTAATAGAATGATTAAAAGCAAATCATCCTTGAAATTTGTTTGTTGGATTGGATTTTTCATAAAATTCAGTTCAGTGATAGTAATTACTATGCTTAAAAAACAGGCATATATCTATATTTATACTTTTATATTTATATTTTTTCTTCCAGAGACACTATCTCTGAAAATGTATGCCCTGCTTGTATGGAAGAGTTGTGTCTTTTGGGGAGGCATTTCTTTCAAGCAGGGTTCTTGTCTGTTAAGACAGATATTTTAATGTACAGTTTTCAGTGGAAACAGCATTATAGCAAACTAAATTTAGACAACCTTTAATACACTTAAAAATTGTGGTTTTAAAGAGTATCATATCCAGAACGTTTTCACAGTACATGAATTGTTGCTAACCGTTTTGGTACTGAAAGCTAAACAAAATAGTGACAACTAGGTGGTGCTTCATAGTTCTTGTGTATGTTCTCTCTTCCCTCTGCCCTCCCTCTGTTACATTTTATTATGTCTGTAATAGATTATGTTTTCAGATTCTTAGTGCTGTAAGATCTAAGTTGCAAGCTCTTTATGAGAAAGCTTTGTTTTAAAATGAATATTTTTAGAATAAAAAAGTTTCAGTGAAGGAAAAGCTTAATTTTTTATCAGATTAATGCTGTAAATTTATATTTAATATATATGCAGGCAAACTTTTTATATACTCCTAATTATAAGATTTCTAAAAAGTGACACAGTTTTGAAATTTTGAAAAACTTGTAGCTTCATTCATGAAACACGTGCATAAGCTTCTCTTTTCTTTGCCCACTCTCTTCTTCAGCTTCTATTTTCGTGTAGCTGTGGGCCTCCAAAGAGGCAATGTTATAGAGAAGCTCATGATTTCTTCGGGGAGAGGGGAAAGCAAAGGGGTCTGTCTAGTTCTGTATTCTGTTTTTGACAGTAGCCGATAACATATGACTGGAGCGGGGAGTAAAAGCATATACTGATTGTTTTCCAAACCTTCCAAGAGTTTGCAGCTTAGATGTTTCCTCAGTCAGTCTTGGTGTCATTGTTTGGAACAGCCCCAGATGATTAAAACTTGCTTACTTCCTACTACTTCCAGCCTTTTCTAGGAAAGGACAGTGTTAAGATTTCAGACTTTTAATCTGTTACTGCATTGACTCCTGAACAGTTCTAAAGGAAATAAATCAGTCATATTCAATATAGTTTCTAAAAATTCAAAATTTTCTTTCTGTTCTATAAGATATTTATTTACAAGACTTGGTTGTCTGCAGAGGATGACAAACCTACTTCTGAGCTGGTGACTGAAAGTAAAGAGCTAATGGCTTGCTATAGATGACCTGTCAGTCATGCAAGTACGAATGTCACTCGCATCCTTACAAATGTTACAGAAGTGACAGCAAAGCACAACATATATATAGCTCTTCTTAGAGCTAAAGATAAGCTAGCAATGTACTCTTCAGTCTTCCTTTAGTGTTATGTAATCCCTGTGTTTTTTAAATGAAACATTTTTCTGGGGTGGGCTAATTAAGCAGGACAAATAAAACGGGAAATAGAAATAACCTGAGATTCTTCTTTCAGTGCCTCTGCTAATGCTGCATCTTTCATTTATTCATGCACTTTGAAGTACTTCTAAATAGATAAGGGTATGCAAGGGTGGCTGTGTTTCAAATATGTTAGTATTTTTTTTCCTTTTTAACATGCCACTTTAAAACTAAGTTTGGGAGGCTGTATATCCTAGCTTTTATCTAAAACCTGGATTTCATGAATCTTGATGAATACACAAGCATGTTTTAAATTGCTCATTAGAATGAAAAATCAGAAAAGGCTTATGTTTGATGTAGGTAGTTCCTTTTTCTGAAAATTATAATGCAGCACTCACCTATTCTGTGTTTTTTTTTTAATTGCAGAGAGAAATCTTGAACCTTTAGTTCTCCCTTCATTTTATCCTCTTCCCTGAACATAGCAGGGATTTGTACTTTAAAAAATAAGTTGCATATTGCACAAACCTTACATACCTACATAAGGTCAGCGAATTACTGAATTAAATGCAACTTTTTTTTCCCCTGGCACTTCCTAATTTTGACAGATACCCCAAAATTTTTACTGTGTGGAATGAATTTCTTGTCACTGAGAGTTGAAGCTCTAAAGCTGTGGCCTGGTAGCTGACATCCTCAGTTCCTTGAACTGTGAGCAACTGATGAGTGAATATTGGCTTTTCTGTTGGACAAGCTTACAGCCTCGTACCTTTCCCTCTGTCTTAGTGTGTACACAGCATAGCAAAGCTGTCCATGTCAATTATAGAAGTTTTTAGGGGTTAAAATATTACAAAGACACATGTACTGTGATACACTCTGCTAACAACATGGGTTTAGTTAAATTTTTGCACATTCTGTATGTTCCAAGCATGCTTCAGCCTAGTTGGATTCCCTGCTTTTCTAGCTGTGTAGATCCCATTATCAGGTATAGCACTAATGTGATTTTAGTGATACGTGAGACAGTATAGCACCAGGTATGTTTTAGTTTGTCTCAAGTTACTAAGGTAGTTCAGAGCAGTCTTAATGTCAAATCCTGAAGCATTAGAATCCTTTGGGGAAATGCTTGTATCTGTTTAATTTTTGGCAAGCTAGCTATTTTTTTCCTTGCCTATTTTCCAGTCATAGGTGAATCATTTTTGTTTTGGAGACTTCTACCAAAAAAAAAAAGGCAATTTGCAAGCTAGTATCAAAGCCATACTAAAGAGTTAATTAAAAAAAATGCAGCTAAGAACAGGTGTTTATATTGGAAAGTGTTAGGTGGCGTAATTATAGGTCTCATTAGGCAGCTCTGCCTGTAATATAGTTGTTAAAATGCAGCAGATAATGAGCTGCTGAAGAACCAAAATGCTGTGAGCAAGAACTTAAATATTTTTGTTTGTGGGCACCCAGCATCTGAGAATGGAGGATGAACTTACTAATTAGAAGATGCAACCAGTTCTAAATGTGCTAAGAAAATACAATTCCTGGACCATGATTGAGCATATTTTGCGTTTAATAGCTGTATGAAGCTCTTCTCATGGCTACTGGGGAGGAAATATCTTGTAATTTCATGTCGATTACCCCTTTGCCTCAAATAGTACTGTTGTCTTCTGCCCTTCTTTATTCATGGGTTTGGCTCCTTCTCTTTTGTGCTTGCCTTGTCTCTTTTTGCTGTAAACTCAAGCAACTGCAGAGCGAAGCTGAGATGATTTAGTGACGTTGTTGCCTCAGGGTTTTGAATAGCATCTGTGAAAATCAACGGTATTATTAATTGTATTCTACTGTTTGTGTAAACTATTAGTTGTGATACAGGCCCTGCAGTTATGTCTGCAAACTCGAGCAATACTGCATCGATTTATATTCATAAGCTTTTTTCTTTATTTTTCTTAAAACTATAACAGCTAGTAATGTGGACTAGAATATTTTAAGCTATGCAGAAGCTAGTGCCTTGGATCTCCTGATCTTGCTAAAAAAGATTTATATGTACTCCCTTACAAACTGCCTACGGAGTAGTGTGAGTAGATTTTAAAAATTAGCTCCTTCCTTTGTTTAAACCTCTTTATCTTCTTACCCATAAGGTGTTTTTCTATTATCTGTTCAAGACTTGTACTGTGTAGCCCTCCTGTTAGAACTTAGTTGCACTGACACAGTCATGAACCCTAGAGGATGACTGAAAATGTAACACTTCACAGATGCTGAACATACAGCCCAAAGTTTTTATTTTAGATGAATAACTTACTAGAGATGAAATATGAATTCTTTTTTATACAAGTTGCTTGATGTGATATTTAATGGAATTCGGATGAAGTGAAATAATGCTATGTTGAAATTTCACTACTTAATATTCTGAGAAGCAAACATTAGCATACTGTTACTATGAAGTGATAATTTGAACCATCTGTGATTCCTGAAATTCTTGACAGTTAAGTTTTTAAAATAAACTGACTCAACCAAGCTGAAGATAATACACGTTACATCTTGAAAAGCCTCATAAGCCTTTGGTTAATAATATTTGCTCTAATCCATTTACAAGTGCCTTGCAAATATTGTTTCATCATCTTAACTCATCTTGTCTAAACATATAGACTAATTTTTGTCTTAAAGATTTCATCAACATTTTACTTGTGATTGAGAATTTACGTACTTCTAATTCATGACGCCGTCAGGCTTGATTGCAATACTGCTTTTGTATGTTTGTATGCTCGTATATATATAGTGTTTGCTGTTTCTAGCACATACCCTTTTAGAAGTACATACGCGAGATGCAGAGTGTGGCCAAGTTATAAACTTCTACAGCCACCACCACTTACAAAGACTTCCTGGAAGAAAAGTTTCATTAACACTTTTCTTGTCAGCTTCTTTATTTTTTTGTTGTTGTCTGAAAGCTCAGATGAGGAAAGAAATTACTTGGGTTTTACATAGCTGAATAAATCTACAGTGGGAGCTTTAACACAGTTTACTCTTGTGAAAAGTGTAGGTGTAATTCCTACCCGCTTCAGGCTGTGGGTTGAGTTTCATGTTACTCTTCCTTGGTCTGATTGTGGGTTAATGCTGCAAGGGGCAGTCCTACTTTGAACCAGCAGGACCTCTGCCTCTCTAATATCTGACCATATGATTATGTGTCATTTTATCAATCTGATAGAGGAGTTGATGATCTGATGGGTTGGGAGAGGGAACTGGTGAACAGTCTGACCCAGCTCAGCATGTGGTTGTAATCACAGTGGAGGCAATGGGCAAGTGAGGCCAGGCCTGTGGGAAGGAGACTGGAAGCAGGAGGAATGGGACTGTCCCTTTTGGTAGCAGCCTGTGTTTGTAGGAGGTTAATGTGAGAGGAAGTCTCACCAGAGCTTCCCTGACCTAGCTAGTCCTTGACAGATCATCAGGTAAGCTTTTGTTCCGCCAGCGCTGGGAATGCCAAGAGCAGGACAGCAGAAATTTATAATGGAAGTCATAATTAGTCACCTCTAGTTTGAGAAGAAAAACTTCAGCATAAATTTTAGAATTAATACTGTGCAGATGCCTTTTCCATGAAGACAGCTCACAATTTTGAGCGGGGCTAGGGGTGTGCGGGAGGGAGGAGAGGAGGGGTTGGCAGTGAACCAAAACTTCTTTCCTGTTGTAGCTCTAGACAATCTTCTGATAAAACTAGCAAGATTCTCCTGCAATGGACTTGTGTATTAGGGGTACATACATGGTATAGTGAATCAGATAGGAGACAAAAGCACAATGTTTAGGTTTGTATTTTCCTTTGTTTTCTGCGGGATCAGTAATTTAGGTTTTAGCTGCCCAGGTTTTTAGGTAGTTCTTTTTCTCCTTCAGCGTAGAATTACATTACAGAAAGTCTTTTCCATATCTGAAAGGGAGTCAGTGCTGATGTTTGGAGATGGTGTATGGCTGTCACTGAACATTATGCACTTAATGTATTTGTTGAAAGTGCTTAGTAGACACAAATTACAAATCATGTAGCATTCCAGATCTTTTTATACATCAAAATACTTTTTTCCTTTCAACTGCGTAGTTCAGCTACTGGAGCACTGGACTCAATGTAACTCTTAAGAAAACTCAAACCTTAATTTGTTTTGCATTAGAGTTGATTCCTTAAAAAAATTTAGTAACATGGAATAAAAAAAACTGTTCTGAAGTAATGGGAAAGAAAAGCCATATCGTGTTTTGGCTCATTCAACAAAGAGCACAATTCTGAAACCTCAGTCTTTAAGAAAGTTGAACTTGGGATTTTGTGTGTAAATAAAATCATGAAAGAGTAGTATTTTGAAACCTGTTACAGCATCCTAACAACGTCAAATTACATCACATGTATATATCCCATTTGATTTCAGATTCAAATTTGTTTTTATGTTTTTAATTTCTAGGAAGTAAAGTCTGTTTTCCTGAAGTGATTTGATAAAATGATTAGTTCAACTTGGGGTGGTGTTATAAAATAATAATCCGCTAGTGATTTCAAAAATTTTGTAAGGAATAAACTTCATATTTTGTATGGAGTTAGAATTCTAGTGTTTAAGAGCATCAGAAGAAGAAGATAAATATCCCAAAGCATACACTTTATATTGTTTATTGTGTAATTGGTATACGGATAGAATTTTTAGAATAACAACTTTTTCCATGCATAACTTTTGCGAGTGATGAAGGCTCTATGGTATGCAAAAATAAGTCATCCACAGTTATTCAAAAAATCGGTGTCAGTGCCTGAAACGTGTTCATCCGGGGCTAATCTAGGATACATTTTTTAAAAATTGCATGTTTCTTTACCTCCAAATGGTCAAAAACTACATTTTGGCTGTTCTGAAATGAATGATCTAATACATATTTTCTGGTTATGTCTTGGCTTTACCAGTGTTTGTGGTTTCATAAACTGCTATATCTTTTTACAGACTTTTTAATTGTGTGGAGAAATTGAGTATAACTGCTTTCTTTACCTTACTACTTGTTTGATTTTTCGTTTTCCTACCTTTTGCATTGAATGACAGCTGCTAGCCGGGATGATAGCAGAACCCGCTTTTCTCTCTGAGTATACTATCTTTGCTTTGGATCCCACCAAACAACCTAAGCCACAGAGTGACGGTGTGGTGAGTCCTCCAACCCCTCTTAGTGATGCTTTTTAGCAGGGGGAGGAGAGCACTGTACTAGAAGGCAAATCTAGTGTTGCTTGTGGCTTATTCTCACAGAGGCGTCTTAACTACCCTGTTGCTAACCCTGCACTAAATCTCATGGAGGTAGTATCTGATAGCTCCTGGCTGGTGTGCTGTATGGTGTGAATTTATCGTAACATTAAAAAAAACAATTAACACACTTTGTTATACAGGAAAGTTATACAGGAAACCATACTCTGCCAACTTCTAAATAATTGTTGCACAAGTTTGTAAGTTTTTTGCTTAGGATTTATTAATAGTGTCGAAAGTCTTCATTTTTATGTATGTCTGTATGTATTTCAAGATAAATGAATATGATAAACACCAAGACTGTTTCTTTATCTAAAAATTAAATGCTTTTTGCTGTGTACAGTGAAAGCCTCACAATGGTGTTTACCAGTAATGGTAGCAGGAAATTTTTATCTTCGGTAGACACTGAAATTCGCCTACTTCTAGGTGATTCTTATCATGAGGGTAAATAATCCTCATTCAAATTCATTTGATTTTGTATTAAATATATATTTCTTTGCCTGGGAATGTTGTTTGCACAAGATATGACTGGAGAAGCTTGGTGAGAAGAGACCAAAGGGAGCGGAGAAGGAGCCAGCACAGCAATGAGGGCTGGCTGCCAGCTTGAGTCAGCTGCCCCCACACATGCATGCGCAAAGCCATGTTCTTTCAACAGTTCTCGCAGAACTGGGACAGCACCCTTCACATGCCTCAGAGGCATAGCGTTCCTGAGTGCACTGTGATCGGAAACACACTGTGGTTTATTTAGAGTCTCGGGTCGTCCTCATACTTCATTATTACTTTGCTTTTCCAAATTGGCGCGTGCTTTTTTGCTCTCCTGCAGAGGCTGAAAATGACAAGTCACTGAAAGCTGTTAGGAGGATAAGAGATAGATAAGGAGGTGGACCTAGCACAACACACCGTGGTGTGTTGGGATTGTCTCTCTCAAGTTAAGCAAGACTGGACTGGAACAGTGCTTAAAAAGGTGATCTGAGGAAGTCTTCAGATATGCTAAAGGATTAAGTTTATCTAGTGTACATTTATCCTCAAGCGCAGAGTCAGTACTAGCTCAGTCCTGATGCTCTCAAGATTGGTGTGTCTGATGAGGAGGAAAGTGGACCTTGAGATTGTGCTGAAATACATAGTTGTGAAATGTAGACTTTTATCACTTTCTCAGTAGTTAAATGGTATTCCAGGTCCAGTGATGACTACTTAGTTTCACTTCAGATGTAATAAAGTTTTTCCTACACTTAGAGCTGTGAACAATTGCATGCTGTTTTTCACTATACTACAGAATATCTCCAATACAGCTGAATTTTGAAAAGTGTATTCCTGTAAATGCTCAAATCTTGCCTTTATGTTCTCTTAGTTCGCACTTTAGTGGCTGGAAACACTGACTTGCATATTTATATATAGGATTGCATACATAGCAAATAGTTATAATGTCATAGTTATATAGGAGCTATAAGAGTTATAGCTAATTTGTTACTGATGTGTATTAATAAGATGGAGCCTGTAAAACTTTCTTTCCTCTGAACTGTGCTCTTGTGCTAAGAGTGGGTGGGGAGGGGAAGAGGAGAGGGAGAAAACAGTGATCATAAAGGTTGAGGAGGAGGAGGGATGATTATGTTACTTAGGAAATGCAGGTAAACTAAAGATGAAGGAGGCTGAATGTTTAATCAACACACACAAACACATAAGAATAAATTTTACTAAAACAACCGTATTTTAGCTGTGTGTGCACAAGGGGTGTATAATCCAAGAGAGTAGGCACCATAGAGAAGTGGCGGGAATTGTGGGGTTTTTTGGTATAGATGAAGTTAGTGAAGAGCTTTTACTAACTAAGCTGTTTGGGTTTTGCTACATGAAGAAACACAGTTCAAATATTCTTAGATGGAGAGTTTTTTTGTAATGAATGTTAAAAGGAAGAAAATGCATACTAAACTGTTCTTCTTCCACAGTTTACTCACAATCTTGAAATACCTGAGAAGGAGGGAGCAAGTAAGAGCAGTAAAATAAAAGGAGACATTTAAACTTCCATTTTTTAGACACATGAATGTATTTATACCTTTGAGAAACACATAAGATATATTAGTTTGCATTTCAGGAATAGGGAAGTAAGGAAGCACAAGTGTCACTAAAATGCCCTAATACATTCCAGATATATTTGAGCTCTAGTTTATGCATCTTAATAACAAAAAGCAACATTTTTATTAGAGATTGTAGATACAGCTCTGTTTGGATATAGATACAGTTATCATGTACATTTTATGGATTAGCAGAAGAAAGAGTCACATTGGTCTCCAGAAAGCATGACATAACTGTACTGATTAAGAGTTTCAAAGTCCCAGCCAATGCTCTGTGATTCTAGTTTCACTGAAATCCAACATCTGTTAGGGCTTATGGAAGGCTGGGGCTTTCAAGCTCTTCAGAGCCTTATAAGTTCGTATTTATGCATAGCAACTTCCATTCATGCTTACCTTTCACTTTATGGACACTAGAATTGGACCCTTTGCCCTAGGAACACAATGGATTAAAATTACAGGAACTAGATAACATGCGATGGTCCAGTTTTCATATAAAAGATTACCAGTTTATCCTTTTTTTATGGTTTGTGCCAATACAAAATGTAATCCAGTGTATAGGTTCTAGTATGTTTTACTACTACGGTTTGACCTGGTTTAAAAAGCTGAGAAAACTGGCTGGTTTTATACCTGTTAGGAAGCATCTGAACACGTGACATAGAAAAAAGTAGGATAGACAGACATATCTGAGCTATGTAATACTAATAAAAATCATACTTCATTGTTTTCTGAGTTTTTTGTTTGGGAGTGCAGAGGAATGTGTGTGTCAAGTTTTGCATAGCATGTATCTTCCCAGAAGTCTAATTTCTTGCTGTGTTTGTTTGAGTCCTAAAGAGCCTGTTACTAGTGCTTTTTTCCAGATAGTTTTTTTTTTCCTTCCAAGTGCACTTAAATAAAAGACGATATTGTGATTTCACAGTTTTTTGTGTGGGCTATAAGCATCACTGGTCATCAGTTAGACTTTTCCTGCTATCATTTTGTCTTTTTTTTTTTTTTTTTGGTGGTTCTTTGATTTGTGAACAAATAATCAGTATGAAAAATTTGACTGGAGTTGTCAACACTTGCAGATGTCTTGTACTAATCCATGCACATAGAGCTGCTTTGTAGTTCTGTATATTGCAGTCTGGTTTTGAATTTAACAAACTAGCTTGTTTGCATGAAATAAATCTTAATAAAAAATTAAAAGAATGTACTAAAAACACAGACAAGCAAAAAGCACAGATGCTGTTTGTAGAAATCAGTGAAGCTGTCCTTGCAGTCTGTTCTTTCTAATGTTTGTTTTTCCCCCTGTAGAACTTACCTAAACAGCCAGTTACCCGAGCTACAGAAAACAATGGAAGTGAATCAGCCTCCCCGCAGGTACGTGTGTGTGTATTTCACTGCCATGTTTTCTTTGAATTAATTTAGTTTAAGTGCCCAGTGTACATCTTTACATTGGAGGAAGGATGACAAATACTTTGTCATGTTATTAAAATGGTTTCCTATTAGGATTCACTAGAATGTTCTCTCCCTGAGTACATGTGCGTAATACCGTTAGCTGGTATTAAGTGCTGTTAGTGATATGTAGAGCTTTTTTTTATAGAGGCCGATTAGCAGAATCCACTGGCGTGGTAGAGGTTGCTAGCCCTGTGCTGAAATGCCACTGATATCTCATACTGGCTATGTCCACGAGATAAAGAATGCTAACCTTGCTTTCGCAAGTAGAGGGCATATTGCATAGCTGGCAAATTAATTTCTAGCTGAAGGAAAAGAATTGATAGGTTTGAAAAAAGTTGTCATCAGTGATAAATAAACGTGGAGGTCATTAATACATGTTTCAGAACTAGTTTAAGTTTCAGGACTGCTATTAGCAACTATTCCTGGCATGCGTGTAGTGTTGCAACGTTTGATTATATTGGCAATGTCATGTAATAGTGCTTTAAAGTCACTTCTGACTTTATATAGCATACAGTACCACAGTAAAGAAACTTCTGTTTTAGAACAAGTACTTAATTGCATAAATCAGTAACTGCATTTTTTGTGAAAATGGTAAAGCCACTTTAAAAATACAAAGAGAAAAGGACCTTTTGAGATGGGATGCTGGAACTAGGCATTGTACAAGGACTTTTACAATAAATTTGTTCTTGCAGTCATAGGAAAATATTTTTGTATCTTTGAAATAAATACAATCTTCTGTTTAATACATCAGTGAGTCACTTTTTTTTTAATTTGGGGCAATACTACATGCAGCTCTTAGTTTTGTTTTTTAGTTGTGTATTCTTTGTTTTTTAATGGGGTTACATGGAAATATGTTCTTTTAAAAGTTTAAGTCAGAGCTGTAGTTTATTAAATTCAGTTGCAGTCTGAAATTTCCCAACATCTGGTAGTTGCATGTGTGGGGTTTTTTTTGAACAGAAAGATGATTCTTCTAAGGGAGTGGTAGCTATGTGGTGTCATGCATATGCTGCCATGTTACATGACCGTGGTTCTTTTGCCCAGGTCAGGTCTCTGTTTCCTTGGCTTTAGCTCATCTGTCTGCCTGATTTCTTAAAATATAGTGCAAAAGTGATAAATTCCTTTGTTTTTTTGCAGTTGAGCGACACACAGTCTTTTGCCCAGAGGCTTCAGCTCCGGGTTCCTTCAATGGAGTCCTTGTTTCGAAGCCCAGTAAAAGAGTCCCTGTTCCGCTCTTCTTCTAAAGAGTCCTTGGTACGAACTTCTTCAAGAGATTCATTGAATCGACTGGACTTGGATGCAGTTGGTCCCACCTTTGATCCACCTTCTGACATTGAAAGCGAAACAGAAGAGCCTCTGGGAAATATGGACAGCCTCAGCAAAGATCAGTTGTTGCAGAGGTTGCGTAGAATGGAACGCAGTTTGGGCAACTACAGGGGAAAATACTCGGAGGTAGGCGATACTGTTACTGGCTTAACTGAATGGAGAAAAGCAATTGAGGCTAACAGCTATTGCAGTCATGGATAATCTTTTTGTTTTCCTACCTATTAGGAACAGATGGATCAACATAGAGCTAACAGGAAAGTTTGTTTGTTATTGTAAGTCTAGGTAATTTTGGCCTAGATAGGCCAATTATTTTTCTGGTGATAAAGTATAGAAATATTTTTCTTCTCTTTGTAAATAATACAGTGAGCAAGGGAAAACATCCATAATTTTTGTTTCCTTTTAAGTGCAAAATAAGTATGATATTGACATTTAAGAGCAGCTTTGAATTCTGAAAAATTTATTTCTAAATCACATTTTGAAGTATCTTTTGATTTAGAAGTTTTGGAGTTGGAGTTTGTTTTCTTTTATTTTTTGAGCAATTTGAAAAGGGTATATTCTTGTTCCACGTTGCAATTATGTCAGTTCAGCTTTGGACAGCTTAGGCAATTGTGATCATATTTTTAATTAAACTAAATTGTGCAGTTACTCCTGAAGTCCTTTTGTCAGGTTACAATGAGAAATACTGTCCACTTCCAGTCTGTCTGCTGGGTATATGCAAAGCACATGAAATGAGAACACTCAGTATTACACAAACCATTTTTGCTAGAGCTGTAAGTGTATTTTTTAAATGCATTCTCATTTTAAAATTAACTTTAAGCTTTCTGGGGTGTGTACCCTTGTAAATATACACACATGTTGGTTTGCTGTCTGGAATATAACCTTCTGAAATAATCATTTTTTGACCTGTATTGGAGCATGGTTGTTCCTAGAGGTATTTCCAGTGAAAGGAAAACTGAGTATGAATGCTGAACAACCTAATTGTTTTGCCAATTTTTTTTTAATTTTTTTTTTAACACACTAGAAGTATTTTTATAAATGGAAAAGCAAATATTGCACAAGAGAATTGCTTATGTATGTTTCTATCAGAAGAGCTTGCTCAAGTGAAGAGTTTGAAAATACAGGCAGTGATATAACTCAGCAAATTATTTTGATAGCTATGAGTGGATGCATTATCATCATTATACTTGATTTCTGTATTTTAGCTAGTGTCTGCTTATCAAGTTATCCAGCGAGAGAAGAAAAAGCTACAGGTAAGCATTAATTCACCCTCTGTTCTGAATGTTTTTCTGAATCCTAAAATGCATAGTGAATATACAGATTTAATTTTCAATATACATTTTGTGCATATATTTATATAATGTGTGTGTGCATAATATAAATATAGTGTGTGTGTGCATGTGTGTGTATGTATATATACAAACAGACAAACAAAAAAATCCAGAAGACTCTTAGCTGGGTCTAATATTAATCTGTCCCAATAACTACTGCTTTTGTATTGCATCCACTGAATTCAGGTGATAGTGCAGGGCCACAGCTGGCAATTTGTGATAGCACTTATGTATTCAGTTTGACTTGAAAGAGAGATGCAAATCATAAATTCTTGTGCTAAAAAATTCTTTGTGAACTTATTTATACTTCATATATAAAGTTACATTTAATACACGTGTATATAAACATGCTTATTTTTCCTTTTTCAGGGCATTCTGAGTCAAAGCCAGGATAAAGCACTCCGCAGAATTGGAGAATTGAGAGAGGTAACTCCATTTATTTGTTGAATATTTACTTTACACCACACAGAGTGAGGATTTTCTCTGTTTAACTTTTGATTTTTTTGTTCACTTTGTAGAATACTTTATATCACAAAGCAGAGGGGTTTTTTTGCCATTTCTTTTCATTTGTTTATATCGGGTTATTTCTCTTGCATATTTCTTGTTCAGCAGCTGCTGTCACAATCTAAGACAGAGCAGCTCATAGTATCAACTGAACTGCTTTTTGTTCTTTGTAATGTTGGTAGAACTACATGTGGTTCTTGCAGTGTTGTTGGCTCCAGCAGTGGAAGCGGATGTGTGATTTGTTGCTCTTTTAGTATTGAGAAATACTAGTATTATTAGGCAAATACAAAGCACTTTTTAAAAAGATTTTATCATGGTTATCAAGTTCACTTTTTTTAGGGTAAAAGTAATTTTTCAAATAAACATTATAATTTAGATGAGAATGAGTAAATTGTTTTAATGCATTTGCATAATAGTTTGATTTCAATCATGGAATCAGGTAAGTTGTGGTATGATTATTCCTCTCCTGAGGTTACAGTGACATTGAAAGGAGACTCTCTAATATATTTGGTATTGATAGTAAGCACGCTGTGCTTAGGAAGTGGTATGTACAAATTATAGGAGAGAGCAAATTGAAAGAGCCAGTTTGCTAAAGCCAAATTAAAGTGAAGTTAAGTTGGACACTGAAGCCGTGTTACCACCCGGAGGCGCAGAGCAGCATCCAGTTCAGAGCAGCCACATCAGGGCCTTCCCGTTCATGCTCTTGCCTTGCTGTGACCAGCTCACGCAGAAGTCGGGTACCAGCTCGCTTGAAACCACACGTTTTCTCCATGACTGCCAACGCGTCACTGCGTTTAGTGCTGAATGGCAGCGCCGTTGCGGGAGCGACCGTCCGGCACTGCGGTCTGATCCCTGTGCGGCTAGCTCTGGGGTGGTGGTGCTGGTGGTGGTAGGGTTAGAGTTAGGCTGCCATCAGATTGCAGAGCCGTGGTCTTCACCCGTCTGGGGTTTGATTCAGGTATGCCAGCTCCTCATTTTATGCTGCAGGGTAGCGTGTTGGTTCGGATCCTGGCTGTTTCCTTCCCTGCCAGCTGGGAGCGGTTTGGAGTGCTGCTCTGCCCCGGACGCTTTGCATGGGCTGTAACTGTGCCTTCAGCTAAGCTAACTGCCCACAGACCCACGAAGGGGAAAAACCCACAGTGTTAGCATCAGAAACAGCTTGTCCATGTGTATTCCCCGTTCTGTAAGAGAGTCAGATATGAGAAACGTGTTCTTAAAGTCTATAGCTGTATGCTCTAGTAGATGTAGCTTTCCACTCATTGGTATTTGGTAAAATTTGGAGGATGTATATGTCCCAGAGTTAAAACATTGTGGTTAGGAAAAAGAGTTGTATATGTACCCTTTTCCCCTCCCACTTCTATAATAGCTTTTCGATATATCTATATATGATTACTGCTGTAACTCAAACTCATAATAGCATCTCCTGTTTGAAAATTCCTTTTACCATTAAGTAAAGACAAACATAGGGGATGACCTGAATTTCTGTTACAGTTAGTTTATGTTGTAAAGAGACACAGCTGAATATATTTTAGTATGAAAAATAAAGTTCTTTATAAAAAGTCCTGTGATTTATAAGACTCTTACAAATCTAAGACCCAAATTCTTTTCTACTAATTAAAAATCTCAAATAATTCCTTGTCCTTTTCAAAGCCCAAATACTATACTGTTAAGTGAAATGGACTTAAAATGAAAAATAATTTACAAATAAAACTGAGACGTTTTGAGTAAGATAAGTCTCTTATAAGAGGGCCGTGTAAGCATGAACCGTTTTCCCTGGGTATAAGTTGACAGGGTGAAGCGTAGTGCCTGGAAATGAATGTTCCTTTGCTTACCATAGTTTTTTCCATTCAGAGCAATTCTTCTGCAGCAATCCATGGTGCTGTACTTCTCAGACAAGGATCGGGATGGACTTTCAGATCTAAAGAGGAATATTTCAGCGTTTGTTTCAGTAACTCTGCTTGGCACTTGTTCTTGCACTGAGCTTTTCTGCTTTGTCTTGAAGGTATTGCTTCTAAAGCTCAGAAGCATGAGGAAGAAGTGCAATCAGCGGCTGTTGAGAGCCCGGGGCAATGCAGGGTTAAAAAGCAAATGTAGTCACTCAGGCCGAGAGGGGAATGGTTTTCTCAGGAGCTGCCTTGCAGTGGTGTCCATCCCTGTCCCTGCGTGGCTGGGCACAAAAGCTCACACAGCTGCTGTGCTTTGTAGGCAGCTGCCGTGCTCAGAACTGACGTCAGGCAGGGTGGGTTCATGTGTGGCAGCTGGCCTTCACCCACGAAGGTAAGGGATAAGCAGTGAGCACAAAAGTGAGATTCAAAGTCGAACAAGAGCAGAACAGGAAGCAGCCAGTGTCCTGTTTTCTCTTCTTTGCTTTGTCATCATTTCTTTTGCTTTCCGTTGTCTTTGCCTGGCTAACAGAACCCACGTTGACAGGTGGTGCTTGCCTTTATACAGGCAATTTTGCAGAAGAGCAGTCATGGAAGTACTAGCTGGAAAAATATATACAGATGAAGTAAATAAAAAATTTAAGATACAAATTCGGGAAATTATTTACAGTGGATGCATATGAAATGCATATGGTTTTGATTCAGTAGGTCGAATGTGAATTAATTTTATGAAATATATATATTGTTCTAATAGAACTAATTATTTAAAGAAAAAAACATTTAAAAACTTAGGAAATAAGCAAAGGAAGCCTCCCTAAAACAATATTTTGTAAGATTACATAGCTATTACTAATGAATTTAGGCTACATCTACATCTTTCTAAGGGTGTTCAGCCAAATTAATGCCTTATTGCAGTCCACTAAGTAGGCAGTGAGTAAAACCACATAGTTAAAGTTGTTTGGCATCCTCTGGCCTTCTCATTTGAGACACCTCCGAGAGGGAAAGACTACTTATTGTCTGTTGTCATAAACTGCATTTGTCATATTAGAATACTGGCATGTTGAATGAACAAAAGAGAAACTTGCATCACTACTGCTTATGTCGATTTAATCTGGTGGCTAAATGAATAATCTAGTGTCCCAAAGTGCAGTCTTCATCTCCCAAGAGAACTCTGTGCGTCTACAGCTGTTTTCAGGAGCAGACCTGAAGTGATCCCTGCACAACCTCATTTTGAGGGAGGAAGAGTCCTTGATATTTGTATATGAAATCTAGACTTTTGCTGTTTTATTCCTGGTGTTATAATTAATGTCCTTATAATAGTAAAAGCAATGTCCATTTTATGAAAGTATTCTGGGGTCACGTTAAACTGCAATGAGTTTTTTTTTAATATTATTTCATAACATTTAAGTTTACTAAATTTACTTTTTAGTTCTCATTTGAGAGACATTTGTTTATGATTCTCAGGAGCTCCAGATGGATCAGCAAGCTAAGAAACATCTTCAGGAGGAATTTGATGCTTCCTTAGAAGAAAAGGATCAACTTATTAGTGTCCTGCAAACTCAGGTAAAATACCTTACCCAAGAGATGTTCTTTAAAACTGCTCTTTCTAATAATTAGGAATTTATTGATAGGTTATGATTATTGAGAAATTAAGTGTATCTTTGTGGTAGCAAATATCTTTGTAAGATCTCACTCTTGTTGAATACAATTTTTTTGATTTGCAGCTAAATACCTTTGTAATGTCTTTGTTATCAGGTATATAACATCTGTTTGAGCTAAAATTGCTTTGACAAAATGTATGGGTTTTGCTTAATTGGTGCTCATAGTTTCTCCACTCATGATACTATTTTTATGTTAATTGAAAATGTAATTCTGATTAAAAAAAGCTAGAATACTCAAAGAGATTTTTTCCTTTCTCTTCTTACTGATACCAACTTTATTAATTATGTCTAGTTTTGAAGATGAAAACATGATCTACTTATCCTTGTGTTTTTAACAAAAAGAACATTTTGTTTAGGTATCGTTGCTGAAACAGAGGTTACAGAATGGTCAAATAGGTATTGAATTACCTGGGCCAAATATCCAATCTGAATCAGAAGTTCAAAGTCCAACAAAAGAAAACAGCGCAGAAAATATTATGGAACCAGGAAGCAATGGTAGGTATTGAGGCTTTTTCAAGAGATGTTGAATTTGTAACTAAGTACAAGTAACTAAGACTCAAGTTTTTACAGCAATGATGTATTTTTCTAGAAGGAGACAATTTTTTCTGAAAACAGTGTGGTAGCTAAAAGTACAGGACAGCACTTTAAGATGCTAAATTTCCATAAGAATTCAAATGTGGTACATGTTGCCTTCCTAAGACCCGTCAATAAGGACAATATTATTGTAAGTATTGCTGTTGTCAGTAGGGGGTTTTGCTCTCTCTGCTTAATATTATTAGGAGGCTGTGTCCCCAAGTAAGCCAGGAACTGTACCTTGAGGTGTACAGAGGTGGTGAGTTGCCAGTGTGTTTCCTTTTCAGTTTTCCCCAGGAAAAAATAAAAAGCCATTATCAATTTAGAGATTCGAGCTATTGAATAATCCCTTATGTGTTCCTCTAATCAGGAGATTGGATTGTGGGACTCCCAGTATTGTTTAGATCTGATTACTAAGCAAGGGGTGTTGCTGGTATATTATGAAAGTGTCATTTGTTCGTATCCTTTATGAAGGACAGGGTTCAGATCAAGGTGAACATGCATCTTGAAATGATATGTGTTCAGCATCTGTCATGATATGCATTTTCATATGTTTGGATAAGATACGGGTTTAGGTCAAAGATGTGTCTTAGTGTGATGTCTTTAACACTGCTTAGGAAAAAAATAAATAGTATCAAGTTCCCAGGAATCAGAGTTCTAGATGTTTCCTATGCTAGAGTCTGCATCTGGGCTATAGCATGCAAGAACTATGGTCACGAATTTAACCTTTGTGAATTTGTCTAATCCTGTTTTCATGACGGGTACTCTTACGGACTCCAGAGCATCAGGGTAAAACACACAGTAAAGTATTACCCATATGCTAGTCATACAGAGCAGAGTGTAGCTCAGAGAGGCAATAAACTTGGCCTTTACCCTGCAACATGCAGTACACCAGCTTGGATACTTTTGAATTACATCATGCCCAGCCCTGGGAAAACAGGAATCTGTTTGCTTGGCACTTGAGAGATGTGATTTGCTTTGCTTTGCATTTTTTCCTGCTTGTGAATATACTGTTAGTGGCAGCAGACGGGTTCATAAATCATGATAACTTTTCGATTGCATAGAAAACTTTGAATGAGAATTTGCTTTTGCAGCTTGTATAATAATTGGGGTTTTGTAAATTCTCTGGCCTTTCAGCAGTGCTTTTGTAGTCAAAGTCCTTGTAGTCTTGAGCCTTAGGCTTTGTTTTCTGCCAGCTTCTGGTTTATCAGGCCTTTCAAGTTAGTTCTATGGATATTTTTTTTAATGAACATTTTAAAATATGATATAATTTTATAAATATTTGTGCTCAGTGAAGTCCCAAGGATTTTTGAAAAGCTGTCTGGAGAAAAGATTTTTTTTCTGGTGAATTGGTTCATGGATGACTCATGCTAACATGTTCAGCTTGGCACTTGTTACAGCTAATGAATTAAACTACATTTTTTGGTGATAAAGAACTAACAGAGAAAAATAGAAATTTATTTGGGGTGAAAGATTGTATTTGCCATTCTCTGTACGTGTGTGCTTGTTTCTGGTTGGATCTGGAATGCGGTTTTAGTAGTCAGTGGAAGTTTTGCAGACTTCACGAGACTCCTTTAGAGGGCTGTGAGTCACCTGCATTGACATGGAGGGTATGGCGGAGGATCTGCATTTTGAAAAAGCTGTGCCTATGGTAATGTTGGTGTGTTGTTCGTAGAGGGTAACGAAGATTCTGTTAAAACACTGGAAGCTCTTAATCAGAGGGTGAAGCGCCAAGAGAACCTGCTGCAACGTTGTAAAGAGATGATTCGGTCACACAAAGAGCGCTCTGCCCAGCTAACCAACGAGAAGGAGGCACTCCAAGAACAGCTGGAAGAGAGACTTCAGGAACTAGAGAAAATGAAGGTAAGGAAAATACTCTAACTTTTTAATGGGCAGCTGCTAATACAGTGTAAGAATTCTGATGTTTGCAGAATTTATTAATAGGATCATTACACAATGTACAAACTGTCACAAGAAACAACGCTGCACTTTGTTGGAGTTAAACGTGCAAAAACCATCTGGAATAAACTGAGCAAGTATGCAAAAAGTTGTAAGGAAGGGTAGGAGACCTTACTGTATGAATAACCTTCAAAATGGATATGAGAAATAAAGTAGCTACAGGAAGTTGAGGAGACAGATAGGAAAAGGCTGTCCTGGCACAGAAGACAGGAAGTAAAGAGAGAAAATAAGAAACCCGAAAAATGGAGCAGAGATAAACGTTTAGAACGGGCAGTGAAAGAGGCATCATTTATTTACATAAATAGAAGAGATGAAAGGACAGGGGAGTGAAGAATAGGGTGTAGTGAAGATAGGGTAAAGATTAAAAATAATGTAGGTGCGGTGCCAAAGCTAAATTAATATTTATCTCAGTTTTCCTTTCAAGGCCATTAATGCTGAGTGTGGAATAAAAGTAAGGTAGCTGACAGTACTGGAAATACGAAAAGTATGGAAAATGTAGCTGTACTTATCTGCAGTTCAGGGGGTAAGGTTCTCTTCTCTGTCTCGGTCTCTGAGCACTAGCCTAGTTCAGAAGAGCTCACGAAGACACAAGTATTTTAAGAATTTTTTCTAACCCAAGAACACTAAGGAGCAGTTGCAAAGTTGCTGACTTCCCTGTGTAAGCCAAGATACAGGTAGCAGAGCAGATGCCTTAGGCAGAATTATTGCCCATTTTACTGCAGCAGCACTGAGATCCATGAGAGAACCTGCGGAGGCTGTTATCGTGCCTTCAAATGCCAGAGTTATGATGGAAACTGTAAGACAGCCTAGAACTGAGAGATTTAAAAGTAATTTAAAGCTGCCCACTTTGATTTCCTTGGGCTTTATTCTGTGCTCTACATTTGAGGCATAGTGCGGAATCTCCTTCTTAGCCTGTTTCATGTTTGTAATGTAATGACAGTTATGTTGGTCTGTGCCAAGGTAGGAAAGATTATTTATAAGATCCAAACCCAAACTGCTTATCAGAGGAGGTATTTCCTTACAGATGGCAGCACTTTAAACTCTTGTGGTTGTCTTTTTTGGTTTTGTTTTGTTTTGGTTTTTTTAGGAGCTTCACATGGCTGAGAAGACTAAATTGATTACACAGTTGCGTGATGCGAAGAATTTGATTGAGCAGCTAGAACAAGATAAGGTAAACAGGGAGGAATTTTTTCTTTTAACTCTGGGTAGTTTTGGAAGAAGATTGGTGAAAGCTCAAAATATCTGACTTCTTGATGGTAGAAACCATCTTAGTCATCTAGTTTGGCTTGGCTGCATTTCAAATTTAACAACCAAATCATTTAAGCTATTTGAGCATTTTATTGTATGGATACTTTAGTATATTTGTCTGTTAGTTCATAATTAATACTGCAAGAATATGTTATTTAGGATATGATTCTAGAAGGCCTAGTGATTACCAGACTAGCATGATTGCTGGATACACGGTTGCCTTGATACAAGATAAAAAAAATCTGATGAAGATATAATGTAAAATAATTAAAAAGTGACCAATGAAGTAGAAGTGGCTGTAGTTTCCTAGGAATATGAAGTGTCTCATAATTTTTGTTCCTTACAGGTTTTTCTATTACACTCTTGGTACTTGGAGTACCTTCTGGTGGTATAATAAGCAACATGACTAATACCCATCGTACATGCATGTTCTCTAAGGAGAAGCGTGCACACTGGAATGCTTTTAGTTTTGTTTTGCTTACAGAACATGTAATTTAAACAGAAGTACCTGTACCAGAAAGAGAGTTTTTGATTGTTCTTCGTTCCTGGAAGAGTTCTTCTTGCCACTAGATAAATTTTGGCTATTCTTCAAAAAATCCCTATTCTTTTCTTCTACTTACTAACTTTTTCTGTTTTCTAACATAAAAAGGTACCGTGATCTCTGCTATTGTAGTAATAGCTAAAGTTTATTCCTGCGAAGGATGGTATCCTGGCTTGAAATTGTTTTCGATGTGTGTTTTATTTATTTGTTAGCTTTTTACCTTTTCCATAGGGCATGGTAATTGCAGAGACAAAGCGACAAATGCATGAAACGTTGGAAATGAAGGAGGAGGAAATTGCCCAGCTGCGTGCTCGGATCAAACAAATAACTACAAAAGGCGAGGAATTAAAAGAACAGAAAGAAAAATCTGAAAAAGCTGGTAAGAAATTCTGGAGATTATTAGCTTTCACATTTGAACATGAAAAAGCTTCAGCATGGTCTTTTTGCACTCTTTCATCAGTTGTTGTTTGGAGTGGATGTTAAAACATGCCCCTTTTTCCTAATGTTCTGTAAATCACTCTTGCTAACATCATTACTAACTTTATTTCTGGTCAGCAGAGGTTGGGGAGACTTTTGACTGTTTTGTGTACTACTCTTCAGTTATCAACTGAACAGGAGTTGAAGGAAGCTAAAGGGCAGCTGTACCTTCCTGTTTATAGGATTAAAGATTGCTGTGGTTTTACACTTGTATCATTTCAGGAAGAAAACTCAAGAGATGAGCTTTTATAAATTGTAATCACAATAGCATGTATTTGATTTAGAGGGCATAGCAATAAGTATATGAGAGCTTGTGAGGAAGCAGAAACAGGATGATTTGTTACTATTGTAATAAGCATTTTCTTTCAATAATCGTAGCGGAAGTATTTCTGATTTCTTTGTAGCCAAACAGCAGTGATGATTTCATTGTTTCAGGCTTGGAACTGAGTGGTTATGTAATTACACATCATAGATCGCTCTTGTTAGAAATTAGAGAACATATTAATTATGTGTGGTTGCGGTTCTCCTTTGGCTTGAAACTAAGTTAAAAGGCCAAACTTTTTTTTTTTTTAACATAGTTACAGTGCAAAACAGTTTTCACTGTCAAAGTTCTTAAAGGAGAATTTTGTTTGCTCTCATAAGTGTTTACTTTTTTGGCAGAAGCTAAGATATGGTTAGTTTATGTAAAACATACATTATGTGTATTATGTCTCTAAAAAGTGATGAGAAGTTCAAGCCATACATTTCATAGCAGCTCATTTTAAATCTATGTAAATTCAGGTCAGAACTTTGCATTTTAAGAACATTATGCTGTAATACAGTAAAGCAGGTTGAACATCCAAAATCAGCAAAGGGAGCATAAAAATACACAAAGCAGTAAGTGGTCTGCTAGCAGACATTTGAAAAACTTATGAAAACAACAAACATTTTGCTTAGCTGCCCTTTTTCCCCCCCATCCTTTCAGACTGCATGTCTATTTTTAGCTTTGGAAATCGAGATTTCAGAATCAACCTTTTGCTAAAGTTAGATTTTGTTCATTTTTTTTTCAGAGGCTAGAAAGCTTTTCTTTATGATATTTTCCTTTTAAATATTTCTTAAGAATACTTTATGCCTTCTGTAGGTATGAATTAATTATCATAGCTGTCTGAAACACAGAATTTGTTGAAGCAGTAGAAACCTCTAATTATGGACTAGTATTTGCACACTTTAGTACAGTAATTTCCTCATGTTTGCATAGCCAGAATCTGAAAATGGGTGAGCAATGATGCTCTGCAGAAATTAACTATTGTAGTGGCAGGTAATCTTACTTGTGAATAATGTATTGAGCATACTGCACTTTGCAGAGGGGAGATTTGTGTGTTATGTTCTCTCTTTTTATTATTAAAGACTTTTGGTAATTTTATGGTGCATCTGCATCTATTTTACCTTTTGAGTGCATTTATTCTTGTGCTCTGTTCAGCATGCAAATAAAGATTTTGGAAACCCTTGGAAAATCAGTTAATACTGCTTCTAAGATAGACAAATTTGTAAGATGACTTTTATTACTTTTTCCTATTATTTCCTTGGCCTTATGCATACTGGAAAATTGTGATGTACAACTGCAATATAGCTTGAAACAGTTGAACTAAATTGTTCTGGTGCTTGAGAAAAACACCAGTAATACTGGGATAGCCTGAAATTACTTCTGGGTCACAGCCTCTGCTTTCTCCCAGTTTTAAGAATCAGCCAGTTTTATGTATTTGAGGTTTGTGTATCTAAAATGCTGTTTCTTGGCTAGTTAATTTGATGAATGTCTTTAATTCTAGACTTAGTTATTTTTGCTATGTTATAATTCAGGGAAGAGTTGACTCTATGGAATATTGTATTTGTAGAAATGTCTATTTCATTTAAATTATGGCAAAGAAAAAGATAAGGATAGTATATTTAGTGTTTACTTTGTCATAGTGCTGTGTTGTACATTAAAAAGTAGTGTATTTTGTTGCTGCTTCATATTTTTAACTTCTCTAGAATTACATGTCTGGCATTTCTTTTTGGGGTGACATGCGCCCATGTTTGATTTAATACAGGTTAGAATTGTGACAATTTAATATTACCGTATTTTTGTGTAGTAAAATAGTGAAAAGATACGTATGCTTACTTTGTACATGTTGCATAAACTGTAACTTAGTCTCCCAAGTTGATGTCGCAGTTCAGTTTTTTGCAGTTAAAGGTACATTATATTGAAATCTCACAAAGCATCTTGTTTTTGTGCATCCACACATGCCAATAAGTGAATCATGGTGCCTTTCCCAAGCCTTGTATGAACAGGACTGGGGTAAGGGCTCGTCTTTCTTACATCACACACTGGGTGCTTGGACTGGGCTCTAAAAAGTAAATTCTGTGCTTCTCAGGCAATGGCGGTTCTTTTACTTGAAGTAACTGCAGCTGATTTTTTTTTTAATGCTTTGCAATGTGTATATGCTATTTACATTTCACTCCAACAGAACTAGTTATAATGTTTGTAAATTTACTGTTAAAATGAAGTTTGTTACCCTGAATGCTTGGCATAAGTCTTGTCTGACTTCTCAGGGTATAGATTGCTGATGTATTCTGCAGAGCAAAACAGAAAAAGCCTTTAGAAAGCAAATTCTTATTGCTTTACTCTGCCGTTCTTTGTAGGTGGCATTTCTATTGCAAGCTTAATTTATGCTTTGCAACTTTCTGCAGAGAACAGAGTCTCCAAGTCTTGACTGTGCATTTAAAAAAATCCGCCTTGCTGCACAAAGCAACCACAGGAAGCGAATTCAAACCTTTGTTTCTCAGGCTGCTTTTTGACAAGGTGCCTTGCTCTCTGCGGCAGTAAGAAAATGCAAAAAGCCCTCGTTTGCTCTCCCTGGTTGGTGCTCCCTTCACAATCTTCAGCGGTAGATGGCACCAGAGGTGCAGGTGCCTGTGCCCACGGCCCTGGGGAGGATGATTACAAAGTCTTCGCAGCGTGGGTTGGCCTTACGCTGGGTGGTGGAGGCCTCCAAGAGCTGCCACAGCTTTCGTGCTTGGCAGTAGTGCGTGGAGAGCAGGCGGCTTTCTAGCACGGGCTTCATAAAATCGGTTTTGCTTCTTAAACTCCGGCGCTCCTGCTCCGTATGTGTAATTTACCTGCGGGAAGGTTTCCCGTTTATCTGGTTTCGTCAGGTGAAGGGGATTTTGTGAGGCTTCCCCGAGGTTTTGTTAGGGCGCTGGTTATCGCTTCTGTTGTGCTGGTGCACATTTGGGAGACCTCACTTAATCGGTGCTTTAATTTAAGAGCTCTTTTCTCAACAGTATGTGTGCTAGCGGGGGAAGGATGCAGGCAGCGTCTTTACTCTTTGGATTCAGAACAGACGTATTTAAATAAAACGCAGGCTTTTATTCCAGGCTTTCATCCACGGTGGAATTAAAAGCTTCCACAGACACAAAATTTAGTCCACGTTCTGCCTACCTGGAAGGACGATAGTTTAACCCTCTGCTGGTTTGAAACTCGCTTGTGTCACATCGCACTGGAATTAACTATTTTGAATAAAAATGCGGTGTCTTGCTTAAGTGCCTGAGATGCATATAATTTAACTTTTAGAGAACTGAGCGTGTTCCTGTGAAGTGCTGCTTCTGTGTGCTGTCATGTCCCCTCCCTCCTCCCCCCCCCCGCCTTGCCGCGCTCTCTGCCAGCTTCTGCCTCGCTCCTAGACTGGCGTCCTGCTTGTGGTGGCGGTGCGGCAGCTGCCACCCCGCATGTCGCCCGGCTTGTGCGTCTCCGCCGTCAGCCCTCCCCTGAACTCCAGTCTTCTGCCGGGATTCGTGGGCAAACGCCTCGTCTTTCCTCTCTCAGCAGCAGCAAGTTGCTGGAACGAAAACGAAGTATGCGTTGCTCAGAAGAAGATTCAGAAAATGATATACATGTGAAAACGTGCAGTACACTTAAAACCTTTTACTTGCAGGTTTTTGTTTTGCATCTATATTTGGTAAAAGTTTTTTTTGTGGGGGGGAGGTTTTTAAAATTTTATTTATTTATTTATTAAGTCATTTGTGAAGCTGTCATACTGAAGGAGGTTTTGGCCAGCTTTCTTTAGGGCTGGGGGGCGACCGGGGAAGTCGGTGACAGTCTGCAGACGTGCCTATGCGGGCTGCCTCCGTAATGGATTTGCACCCGGGGCAGCGCGAGGGGACAGCCTGGGGCCCCCTCCGGCAGGGCCAGCACCTCGCAGAGGTCCCTGAAGAGCGGCTCTTGTAAGGGGCCATGAGCCTTAATGCATGCTCGCATTACGTTTTAGACTGTTTTTCTGTTTGCAATAATCTCTAGGTTTCTTAACCTTTTATAATGAGTTTTGGGTTTTATTATTTAAGGAGGATGGGGACTGCAAAACTAGATACAATAATGTGCTGCAATACTGTCCGGGTCAAAAAACACCCCATTTTGTCCTGAAACTCTCGCTGGCAGGGGTCAGAGAAAGGCTTCCTTAGAAAACAGCTCAGAAAGGTCAGAAGTTGGGTGACAGCAATTTTAGGGAATTAAGTTACTTGAAAAAGTAATATTCGCAGCCTCAGCTCAAAAGTATGGATTGTAGTTAAAAGCTTCAGTTTCAAACATTATCAGAAGTTTTTTTTCAAATCCATGCCTGAATATTATTAAAAATAGCTGTTTATATTTATTTCAAAAAAAAGAAACCCCCGAGGATTACAAGAATTACTGTGAATGCCTGCACTAAGTGATGGTGGATCAGGGAAGCTAGAGATGGGTGTATCTGTTTTGTTTTTCTTTCTGGGATAGGATTAAATTAGGATTAAGTTAAGGTAGGGAAAGCTAACATACCTACATTTAAAAAATACTGTATTCTCACTGCTCCTAGAATAGTATCCAGCTAATCCGAAGTATAGTTGGAGTATAGCTTTATTTTTCTGTGTTCTGATAAATCGGGGACCTTCGATGTTTGCACTACGATTTTGAATTTTACTGAAGTGTTTCCCCATTTTTTTTTCCTGTGGAAAAAATGATACAGTAGACTGTTTTGAGACTGGATTTTGCGTTGATAGGCAGCAGAGGCTTTCCATGTTCACGATGCCTTTAGAAAAGGGACGTCCGGATTAGTGATCAAATTCCAGGCCTGTGTAAATCTGTGTAGATTCTGCCATCAGTGTCAGTGGGAAACTTGGATGCTGTTATTGAGCAATAATTATACAGCTCCCAACACAAATTAATTTGCTTGCTTTCTTCATCTAAATGACCATCTATGAAAGGAAGAAAATATGTTTGAATGCTTTGGCCTATGATAAGAAGCAGTTGTGGCATTTTTGTTCCTGCTGCATAAGTTAAAATGTGTTTCAGCAGACTTGTGCATCTGATGTAAATGTAAATAACTATTTTATTACTCCATCCTGAGTGTCCCTTGAAACATGCTGTAGATATCCAAGCTTTTTGAGAACAAACATTAATTCTTTTTTCTTATGTTTGACTTGCAAACTTTAGAAGCACCAGGGCAGTCTTCATAACACACAAACATTTTCTCAGTGTCTCTTTGAATTGTTTTGATAGTAGTTTGTATTAAAAGTAAATAGGGAAGTGATGAAAGGAGTAAAAGCTATCCATATGGAGTCCACCAAACACACAGTTCTCAAGAGAAGCTTCCCAAGGTTGTACTCTGCAAATGGAGCAACCCATAGGTAAATAAAAAGCCCTGGTATCATACGTCAGTATTTATTCAGGAAGAACTCTGTCATTTAGTAAAAGCTGACTTGCATTGCAGTCAGTGTCTTGGTTTATGCTTACTACTAGCTAATTTTAGTGGAAGAAGAATTTGTGAACTGCCTTCTGATCATGCAGCTTTTTTTGTTCTTCAAGCACATAAAGCCAGAAGAGGAGCCATAATTTTATTTATATGGTTTGTATATTTTATTGTTAATTTAGGGGAAGAAATAGGAGCTACAGAATGTATTGGATTCTGAAAGTAACCAAAGGACTTGCAGCTGCTTGTGAGATCTCTTGCCTTTCTAGATAATAAACCCAAGTGAATTCTTGATGGATTCCTAGGTTCATTCTGCTGTTAGGTGTGTAATTTACAGTTATGGGGAAATTCTGTACTTGTATCAAGGACCATAGCTATTTCTTGACTATCGTATATCTTTTTTTTTTTTTTTGCTTTGCAGCTTTTGAAGAGCTTGAGAAGGCTCTGAGTATTGCCCAAAAGACAGAGGAAGCCCGGAAAAAATTGCAGGCAGAAATGGAGGAAAAAATCAAAGCAGTAGAAAAGGCAAGTGAGGAAGAGAGGGTAAATCTTCAACAGGAGTTAACCAGAGTGAAACAAGAGGTGGTTGAGATTATGAAGGTAAAAGCTGAAACTCGCTCTGTTTTATTGATTTTAATCTAATCATTCAGTTACAACTAAAACTATAGTTGTAAAATACATTAGTATATCAGAACTTAAAAAAAAATCTTGCTACTTAAAAGGTTCTAGAAAATTTAATATACTTCAAGCTGAAGATGACATAGAAAATTCTCCGGATGGATGTTTTTTCTCTAAACATTTAAAATCAGTACATAAAAGACTTTGTAAAATTAACAATGTTATTCTTAGTTTCACAGTGTTTAATAAAATTATTTATTTAAAGTAAAGAGAGACTTAAAAGGCAGTCAGTATGCAAGACTATCAACATTTGAACTTCTGGCTTGTGAAACTGTTAGAAATAGAAGGGAAAGCTGTAGACAGAAGTTCCTGTTCCAATTTATTATTACATTTCTGATGTGAAACTGAAAACACTGAATTCAACTTTGTGGAAAAGTTTTTACAAAATGTGATATTTCTTCCTGGGGAAGAGTTGAGAAAGAAGATAAATAACTTCAGGCTTGTTATTTACAATCTGATAGGGCTTAATATTAAGCCTATTGAGTAATTGTTACTCATTCAAAGGAAGCAGAAGGACAGTCCTGATGTCCCTCACTGTTGCATTGCTTTTCTTCTGAGGAAATAACACAAAGTGTTTTCTTATTATTTAGTATTTTGAGAGTCAGTTTTTTTCTCACTTTGATTCACAGAAGTCTTCAGAAGAGCGTGTTGCTGAACTAGAAAAATTCCATAAAAAAGAAATGGCTACCAAAGATCAGGAGCTAAATGAGAGATTACAGGCCCAAGAAAAGGAGTTCCAGGAGCAGATGAAGGCAGCTCTTGTAAGCATCCCTAAAATGTGTAGAAAGTCACTTCTGTAAGTGTGAGGTGGGACTAGAAATTTCTCTATGGTACGGTAATTTCAAGTCTCTTTGTCACCCCATTCCACAGTGGGAGTCCTTCTGCACTCAAAGATATGAGTGCCCTCCATAAGTCAAGATGCTCAGAGGCTTCAGCAGCACGAAAGGAAAGTGGCTGCAGTGATTTAGGCTGAATAATGATAACTAATCACTGTAATTGTCCACTGACAGCTATGTGTTGTGGGAAATTTTGTTTTAAACTCCCTTTATGCTTAAACTTCCTTTGTGAGATTGGCTGAAGCCACTAGAAAAAAAGGAGATAAATGGAGTTGTTACATAGAAGTGTTCATCCCATTGACTAGTTGTTGTCTGTTAACTTTTGTGGTCAGAGTTACCTGTTCATATTTTTTGACCTCGGGGAAGAATTTCTTCTAGATTATGCTGGCAAAGAACATTAGGTTTCTTCCTCCTTTTCTGTAACCTGTAGTCTGCTTTAGATCATTAGGCAGTTTTACCTAACAAATATGGGCTCAAGACCTCTGGGGTGGTTGGTGACTAAGACTGCGTGACGGTGATAGTCCCTTCCTCATCATATTCTTCTGCCTATTTTTAACATTTTTAACTATAGGGAATAGAAGCTTAAAAATACATAGTCAGTAGAATCAAGTAAGGACAGATCTTTATTCCTCTGAGGTGTTGCTTTCAATTAATAGTGGTAATCCAAGCCAAAATGAAATACTGGAGTAGCACTATATTGGTCATATAAAGAAAAGCAGAGGACTTATGGTTGCCACGAAAAGAAAAATGACAATAACTTGTAATAACCTTATTTTCACAAATGTAATGCAAACTGTGTGTGTGTATGTAGAGAAAATAGATGATTGGTGTGTACCTCCTGTTAACTGCTTTGTAAAATCCCATTATACTGCTTTAGAAGGTGTGATAACTGTAGTTTGATGTTTTATTCATAATTTTTGATACAGGAAAAAAGTCAAAGTGAATGTTTAAAAACCCTGCAAGAACAAGAGCAACAGGAAGCCCTAGCCTTAGAAGAATTAGAGCTGCAGAAAAAAGCAATGCAGTCAGAGTGTGACAAGAAACTTCAGGAGATGCATCAAGAAGTAGAGACTTACAGAACTGTGAGTAAAGCTTCTGAAAGGGTAAACATTTTTTAAGAATTCCTTTCAGTATATATTTAACTGTGACAGGTTTACAAATACTGTGGATTTATTGTGATTGGGTTTTTTTTGAAAAAAGTCTTGCAATGCTTTTTGCAGTGACAGAAATTAATGTACTGCCATAGTATGCTGCAGTCCCTAGGTTTTTACATGATTAGATGGCAAAGTATAGAAATATATTTGATTTCTACATGGTGTGCTATATAAGTTTGTGTCCATATGCTTAGTTTTATAAAGTAAGGCTTTAAATTTTTAACTTCTAGATACTGCTACCATACACACACTTATAAGAATACTTGAGTAAATAAAAAATTTGGTTAATTTTTGAAGGATATCTTGCTTTGTCACAGGTAAGATTTTTTTACCTGCTAATGGAAGCATGTACGTTACTCAACCACTTCCAAATATTAAGTTGGAAGTTTTGCCTATTGAAGAATTTTAACATTACAGCAGCAATTCTGTGTGAGGTGCAGTTGAGGTAAATTTGTAGATATGTATAAAGCCCCATAATTGTTCTTACAAAATTTCATGTGAATTATTTTGTTTTAATTAGTTTAATTCTTTCCAGGTTTTTACTGTATCTGTTTTCAATGCAGTGAAATATAAATCTTCAATTAGCTCAACAAAGCAAAATTAAGAACTGACTAGTTAAAAATATTTGTCGTAAGTAATAGAGTAAATTACTTATATTGTATTTGCAATTTTCTATATGAACTTGGTGGTTTTTTAAATTAGATCAGTTCTTTACATTTTGAGTATTCATACATTTTTATTTAAAACTTTATTTTCTAACAGAGGATTCTTGAATTGGAAAGCTCTCTTGCAAAGTATTCACAAGATGACAGAAAGCGATCAGAGGAATTAAGCACTCTGATGGAGTCTGAAAAAAACCAGCACACTAAGGAAATCAGTGATATGGTTGAAAAACACAAGGAAGAATTAGAAAATGTGAAACAGCAGCAGGAGAAGCTTTGGACAGAAAAGCTTCAAATCCTAAAGCAACAACAAGTAACTGAGATAGAAAAAATGAGAGACAAACAAGAACAAGAAATAGAGGCAATACTGAAAGAGAAAGAAACAGTTTTCCGAGCACATATAGAAGAGATGAATGAAAAAACATTAGAAAAACTTGATGTGAAACAAACAGAGCTGGAAGCCCTGTCTTCTGAGCTATCAGAAGCACTAAAAACACGCAGTGATTTGGAACAAGAACTCTTGGAACTGAAGAGTAAAGTAGGTGAAGCAAAGCAAGAATTGGAGGCAAAGTTGGAAGAACAGAGGAATCAGCACAAGGAAGAAACTGAAATGATGTTAAAAGAGCATGCAATTTCTATTCAAGGAGTTGAGAAGGTACTCAAAGAAGAACTGAACCAACTCAAGCAATCATTGGAGGAAAAAGACAGACATTTGGAGGAAGTAAAAGCACGTGAACAGAAACTAAATGAATCTGTGGAAAGATCTGAAAGTGAACTTGTCCAAGTGTCTGCAAAGCTAGAGGAGCTCTCTCAGTCCCATCAGAAGACCTCTAGTGAGCAGGCAAAGAATTATGAAGAGGAATTAGCAAAGCTGCAGCAAAAACTGACAAGTCTGGAAGGTGAAAAATTGCAACTTAATGAGCAGATAATAAGAACTGAATCCCAGCTGAATGAAGTTAAGAATGAGTTAGAATCATACATCTCTCAGGTACGTCACCTGAAGCAGCATCTGCAAGAGCAGAACAATGAAAATACACAAAACGTTAACTCTCTGACACAACGGTATGAATCTCAATTGAAGGATCTAGAAAAAGAGGCTGATCAGACAAAGAGGAGTCTGTCTGAGAAGGAAGATGAAATTGAAAACATGAAGAAGTTACAGGATGAGCAAGTGGAAGAGCTTAAACAGAACTTGTTAGCCAAAGAGGAGAGAATTAGTGCTTTACAAGGAGAATATGAAAATAAACTGAAACATCAAGAAAACAAGATGGAGAAAGCTAAGCAGAGAGCAAAAGAGATGCAGGAGACTTTCAAAAAGAAACTTACTGAGCAGGAAGCTAAACTGAAAAAAGAACTTGAAAACAAGCAGTTGGAATTCAATCAGAAAGAGAGCGAGTTCAATGCTAAAATGTTGGAAATGGCACATGCCAGCTCAGCTGGAATCAGTGATGCTGTGTCAAAACTGGAATCTAATCAGAAAGAGCAATTAGAAAGTCTTGCTAAGGCTCATAGGAGGGAATTAGAAGAAATCACCCAGATTTGGGAAAAGAAACTCAATCAGCAGGTTGAAGAGCTCCGGCAAAAACATGAAATGGAACTACAGGAGAAAGAGCAGGAAGTTGGAGACCTGAAGCAGAAATTTGCCACCCTCAGTGTTGAGAACGAGGGCTCCAGGGCTGAAATAACCCGACTGAAGGAAGAACAGATGAAGAGGGATGAGTCCCTGAACGAAGTGCAAGAACAGCTAAAGCAGTCATTGGCTAAGGTAGATGTTTTGTCAAATAGTGAAAATGACCTGAAAACACAGCTCAAAAAACTGGAAGGTGATCTTAATCAGTCCGAGAAAGACCACTCAGTACTTCAGGAACAGCTTAGCAATCAGAAAGCAGTAGAAGAAAAGGACAAAGCTAAAATTACTGAGCTTACAGATATGCTGAAAACACTTGAGGAGAAAATCCAAACTATACAATCTTCTCAGTGTAAAGATCATGAAAATTATGAGAAAAAACTAGAGGCCATTCAACTGAAAGAAACTAAGTTTAAGAGGTTGTCAGGAGAACTCGTAGCACAGTTAGATGCTTATTGGAAGAATGCTGAAGCTCTATTACAAACAAAAAGCAATGAATTAATTGAAAAATGTAATGAAAAAATTGGCAGAGTAACATGCATAATTGCAGACTGTGAACACCGAACAACAAAAATTAAAGAAGCAGTATTAATTAGAAAGAGTAAGATTCCTGAACTAGAAGCTCAACTTAGAGACCTAACAGAGCATCATTTTGCTGTAAGTAGTTCTTTACAAAAGTCAATGCAACAGCTGCAAGAGAAGGACAATTTAATTATGGCCATGAGAGTTGACATTGAAGGACTTGTAACAGAAAAGGAACAACTGCAAAAAGAAGGAGGGCATCAGCAGCAAGCAGCATCAGAAAAAGAAACTTGCATAACACAGCTGAGGAAAGAGTTATCAGAAAATATCAATGCTGTCACCTCGATGAAAGAAGAACTCCAAGAAAAAGAATCTGAAATTTCTGCTCTCAACAAAACGGTTAATGATCTTAATGTTAGACTTGAAAACATGGTGAGTTTAACCGAGAAAGAAGCAGCTATGTCTCTGTTACGTGAACAACATCAAGAGGATCAGTTGCAGTTGTTAAACCAGGTACAGGAGTTATCGTCCAGAGTTGAGACACTGAGTCAAGAAAAAGCATCAGCTCTTGAGCAGGCGGACCGTTGGATGACCAAGCTGTCAGAGTGGAAGAAGAAAGCACAAACAAGGTTTACACAAAATCACGATACTATTAAAGATTTGCAGAGCAAACTTGAACTAAACAATACCCAAGCCAGTAAAAAAGATGATGAACTAAATAAACTGAAGGAGGAGCTGGCTAAACAAAGCAAGAATCTGGATAGTTTAAAAAGTGCATTGGAACAAAAGCAGAACCAGAGAGAAAAGCAAGAGAGTGAGTTGACTGCAGAGTTAAAAATCCAAGCAACAAGAATTGCTGAACTAGAAGAACACATTGCTCAGAAAACTTCAGAAAACAGTTCCTTGATGGAGGAACTTAAAAAGCATAATGAACAAAAAGTCACAGAGCAAAAGGAGATAGCCAGGCAACTTCAGCAGGCAGAGAAGGTGGCTTTTGAAAAGGACAATAGGTTTAAGGAGGCTGAAGAAAAAGTGCTTAATCTTGAAAAAAAAATGGGTTTGTTGGAGGCTGAATTTGAAGGAAAGGAAAAGGAATTTGAACAAATTAAATCAACAATACTTAAAAGCAAAGAGGAAGAACTGAAAAGACTAGAAGAGAGACTGAATGCAGAAAACAGCACAAAGTTAGCAGATCTGAAAAAGAAGGCAGAGCAAAAAATTGGTTCTATTAAAAAGCAATTGATGTCTCAAATGGAGGAAAAGGAACAACAACTTAAGCAAGATAGAGAAAATCAGTTAAGAGACTTGAAACAAAAAGTGCAAGAAAGAGAAGCCACAATTGAGTCCTTGGAAGAAAAAATTAAGTCAACAAGAGAATCCACAGAAGTAGAGGAAGAAATGCTGCAAAAAGTAGAAAGTGTAAAAGCTGCTATAAAGCAAGAAAAGCATAAAATGCTTGAGAGTGTCCAACAGACATATGAAGAGAAAATACACGTGTTAAAGAAGGACTTATCTGAAAAAGATGAATTGTTGCAGAAATATGAAAAGGAACAAAGAGAGAGTAGTGACTCTTATCTAGAACTGCAGAAAGAACAGGAAGAACTCTTCAAAAAATTGGAATGTGTTGAGAAGAGACTTCAAGAGGAACGATGTATGACTGAAAGCCTCAGGAAAGAACTTGAGGAGCAAACTAAAAAATACTCGGTGTTAGTGGATGAGCATGGTCATTGTAGTGGTGAGTTAGCAAGCAATAGGGAGGAATTAAAAGCTAAAGAACAAAAACATCTTGATATGGAGGATATAATTGGAGATTTCCAGAAAAGATTGCAGGAAAAGGAGGCAGTCAGTCAATCTTTAGAAGAGAAGATAAGAGAGTTGGAAAATAATCTAGTGAAGGAAGAGGAAGTGCACAAGACTGAGATGGAAGATACAAGCTTGAGATATGAAGAAAAATTAAAAAGTTTACAGCAGCAGTTGGATGAAAGAAGTGACCACCTGAAAGCTTTTGAAGAAAGTGCTGAAGAAAAGACTAAATCTGATTTGGAGCTGCAGAAGTTGCTGGGTGATATGCAGATCCAGCAGAAGGACTTGCAAACTAAACTGGAAGAGACTGAAAGGGAGAAGCAGAAACTGCGCAAAGATGTGAATAATCTTCAAAAAGACTTGCGTACTCTGCGAAAAGAGCATCAGCAGGAACTTGACATAGTTAAGAAGGAGTCCTTAGAAGAAATGGAGGAGAAAATCAGGTAAATTTTCTTCCTTGTCTTGTTAACGTTGCTTTGCTTTATTTTTAGCCACTTAAATCCTCTTTTTAAAAATGAATCCTCTTTTTAAAACTCGATCTGTAACAGTGAAATAACAACTGGTATTTTTCTGTGATTTTTGTAAATAGCCTTGCTTAAAAAGAAAAATCAAGAAAAGAACAATTTGAAACTAGGACTTCATTCATGAACATGTAAAACAGTATTTGAGTCATAAGTTTAAAAAGTTCTTTTTTTTTGCCAGAATATTATATATTGCTCTTGATTTGTGTTGTAGTAGTGATGGTGACTTCCTGTGTTGCCAGAATATTAAATATAGTTTTATTTTCCTCAAACAGGAAGTGAAATTTGTTAGAAGTTAGTATTGAGTTTAAGTTGGTGTCCTGTCTCTACCCTCTAAAGTATCCGTTGAAAATTCAGATTCTGAACTGAAAGAAAAAGGAAAAAGAAGAAGACAAGTGCTATCAAGAATTTCTCATATGTAGTGTAAAAAATGTGGTATGCTGTTCAGAGCTCTAATAGTTTCTCGAGCAAGGAATTCTCTAAAAACTCCATATGTATTCTTTACTTCTCATTCTTCATCTTCATTGTTTTTAAAAAAAATATGGATTTTTTTTTTAAATGAAACACCTATATCTTCCAGGTAAATTGGATGGGAGGGAGGCAGGGGGGTGAATGGGTGGACAAAAACCCCACAGGATTCACATATTACCTCCTTCAAAGCTAGTCCATTCTAAAATAGTTTTGAAGAAATTCCCAGATCTCCTGCTTTGCTAAACTGTTCTCACACTGTCTTTAAACATTTTTATTTCCTCAGTGTATTTTTTGATATTTTGTACAGATGTGAGCAAGAAGACATTGAATTAAAACACAACTCCACATTAAAGCAGTTAATGAGAGAGTTCAACACTCAGCTGGCTCAGAAAGAGAGGGAGTTGGAAAGCACTGTAAAAGAGACGATCAGTAAGTAAAATACTAATGTAGTTACAGTCAATAAAGGTTAAAAAATGGCCAGAAAGCAAATTTCTTCAAATGTTTTGGGCAAGGGATTTCACCTCGGAGTCTGGTAAAAAGTATGCTTAGTTTTATGATTTAATGCTACTTAGAGAACTCGGGGAAAGATCTTTGGCTTAGGAAATAACATACAAATTTTAATTGTAACACAGTTAGAAAGCACATCTGTATTTGTTCTTCCTTCTCCCATAGACTTGATCTTTGATCTGGCACTGTGTATGTCTGCATCTGTCGTGGTAGGAGTTACTGATGATAGCCATAATAGCCATAGTTACTATTGTTTTGTCATCTGTACACAAAAATAGGAGGAGAGCATGTTTTTAGGGGTGAAAATCTAAGCACATTGGTAAGTTTTCATTTTAATGCTACTTGGGATTAAGCAACTCAAAACTGTATGTAACACTTCAATCCAGTGTCAAATGTGTGGCACTGAAGGACACCTTTGAGAGAGAATTATTTCCAACTAGGAACCAGAATTGCATTTTCTTAGCCATATCTTGCAGACTTCGTTCACTGGCACCACTAATAGGTACAAACTGGATGTGATGTCTGATTAATATCCCATATGGTTATAGCTAGAGTACAACATGTTTCAGCTTCTTTTCTTTGTGCACCTTTTGCCATAAAAGTCTTAAGTTGGAGGTTGGAGTGAGCAGGAAGTGTCTTTTGGCTCCACAGTTACTGGAGGTGCCCCTACAAGTGAGGAATTTCTGAAAATTTGCAGCTGTTTCAGATGCCTTCTGTAGACAGAGCAAGAGATAAGGTCACAGCCAATGTTCAGCAATTGATTCTAACTTTCAGAAATAAGTTCAGACACCAGGCAGGAAAGATTGATGCTAATACCAAACAGCAAACTTTATACACATTGGAGTCGTGACAAAAATGTCACTGATACTGTCTGTGAAAGATGAATTGCATCAGACTTTTTTTTTATAAATGCCTTCCACGGTTGTCTAAGCTTTTTTAATACTGTTGTGACATATAATTTATCAAAATAAATATCTATTTTTTTATATTGCCTGACTCATTCTTTTTTTGACAGGTAAAGCCCAGGAGGTAGAAACTGAATTGATAGAAAACCATCACATAGAAACAACACAGTTGCATAAAAAAATTGCAGAAAAAGATGATGATCTAAAAAGAACTGTGCAAAAATATGAAGAAATCCTTGAGGTATCACACTGAAAAGTGATAAGGCTATGTACATTTTTATATATTTCTTTACTTTGTTTAATTGTAAATTTAGACAGAAAACTATAATTCTTGCTGGTGAAGATCTTTCTGAAACCTACTGCTTGCATTTTATTTTGTATGTGTGGTGACCTAGCCATACCTTTGAGGTGCTTGGAGTTAAAATGTTTGTCTCTGTGTTTTGTGAAATGTAAGAACACTAAAAATTAAGCCCTGGCTCTGGTCCTTCAATAAGAACTTTATGCTTAGGTCCCTATGTCCATGCAGACCTCCATCAGTTTGTCTGTCTTGAGGCCTGAATGTAAGCAGTTTCCAGATTGAAATGAGAAAAGTAAGCAAGTTAAACAAATCAAAGCTTTACCAGATTAAGTTTGTTGGTGGGGTTTTTTTTCTTTCTTTTAATGATATAAATGCTGTGGTTGTGAGTCGGCTTCACCCTCTTCTTTAATATTCTGCCCAGATTGGGACCGTAGCACTTAAAGCAAGGCTCTGTTTTATGCAGGGGACAGTCTGTCCATGTGGTTTTTATGCTAGTAAAGCTTACATTTTTATCTGTAAGTGAAGAGTCTGTCTGCCTGGTATTTACAAATGGACATAATCTTGCTCCAGTAACATGGCAACCAGAAGTTGGCAGCCAACTTCAGTCTAAGGATACTTTACCCTCCAAGGATGCCTACTGTCCTAGCCAAGTAGGAATTTAGATGGGGCAAGGATATGTTTGGCTATAAAAGATTGAATGATTTTCAGACGACATGGTTCTCTCTCAGCTAATGGTGTACCTGTGAGTGTTTCTGTTATTTTGGCAAAAACAGTTTACAGAATCTGTTTACTTGTTTCCTGAAAAAGTCTTTCAAGAACCTAATAGTTAAGAAATATTTATGTTAACTCGAGTGTGTGTCATATTCACTGAGATTTCTACTAGAAATAGGAACATATGCATTGGCAGATGTGTGACATTTTTCAATGGAACCTAAAGTTATTAGTTTTTACCCCTGTGTTACCTGGCTTGACTCATGATAGGTTTGAGAAATTTCACATGAAGACATTTATGCAGAGACTGTGAGGTTTCTCTCTGCCATAAATGGTGGGAAGACTAAGCAAATATAATGATGGTTGAACAATGAATTTTGTTCATTTAACTTTATAGCTCTTCATTGCATTTTACACATGGTTAATGTTGCTAAAGATGGTTGAACTTGACGTGAGTATACATCTGTAAAGAGTAGCAGGAATAACTCAGTCCGTTAAACTTAATATGATTTATTTGTGAGGTACTCTCCTGGTACTTCTCTTGATTTGTCACGTGTTTGCTTATCTTTCGTAACTACTTCGATCACGTAGGATTTCATTAAAGTCTCCCTAATTAAAGGACTTCTAAATCCGCATAGCCTGTAATTTGAGGCCTGCAATTTTTCTACAGCTAACTATCATTAAATATCATTAAAGAGAAATTGAATGTTGTACTCCAGTTAGCTTGACTTAAGCCTATGTGTGAGCTAAAAATGAAATATCTAATTTCAGCTGTATAATCTTTCATTTGTCGTGATGCCTACCATGTGGATACAGGGTAGGCTTTATGGTTAAGAATTGGAAAATTACAACTTTATTGAAGTCTTCATCTAGAATTGTAATTAAATCAGAATAGAATGCATTTTATACATTTTCAGAATTTGGCGGATGCTTTACAGAACAGTAAGTTATTGGAAATACAGTTTCAGTAGCGTGTTGGATCATATATGAACTCTAATCTTTTCAAATTTTAAATTGTAATCTCTGTTCAGGGAATTTATATAAAGAATGTCTCATAGGTCCCTTTTACAGAAGTATGATTCATCATTTTGAGTTGAATTTCTTTCCTGCCTTTCAGCTACCTACTAAGAATGATGTGCATGCAATTTTGCATTATTTCAGTGGACAGTAGTCTGGAAAATGTAAGAATTCAGATATTCAATGTAAAAAAAGAGGAAAATAGAAGCAACTGAATACGCCAGGTTTTGATATTTTTTAACTAGAGAAGTATAACCACCTGTAAGAGAAATCTTAGACAAGTTTGGCTGTTGATGTGCTTTTGAGGACATAGGAAAAATCATGTGAATGAAGAAAAAATAACTTACTTGGGGGGGGCATGACATTTGAGTTTGAGCAGGGGTTTTTATTGATGGTGGACATTCTCAAAACTTCTAGGACATAAAACTTCCTCAGCACAGTGACTTCCCATTCACTAGTTTTGGGTTTGTTTTGAGAGGTGTGCGTTTATTCTCAAGCAGGGTACAAGGAACATAATAAAAAGTGACCTCACAGGGAAATAATTCTTACTTTCTCACAGCATATACTAATTTTTTTAGCCTGGACCAGTCTTGTTCTCAATTTACTACTTCAGAGAATTTTCTGTATTGCTATAGTCTGTTCTCCTGAGGATTTGTGTGGAACAAAATTTTGGTCAGCTGTTCTGTTATTGTTAACAGTTGATAAGTTGTAAAAGTTTGATCTGTACTGATAAATTGTACTGATTTGATTACACTTGAATGCTGTTTTAGTGCTAGTGAAAGATATTTCTTTCTTATAATTTTCAAAAAGCTAACTGTAATCCTAACTAATCTTAATTCTTCAAGGTCTGCAAAATCTCGCTGACTCCTGTGGTTGTTTCTCACTGTTTTTCATAGTCCTGTAGTATAACTAGCCTTTATACTAAGTTTCGAACCTCCTCCTCTTTGTATATGACATAACTTCTGCTTTCTGTCTGCTGTAGTTAGACGTTAAGTGGTTAGACAATTAGTTGTATAAGTGATTTTTTTTTTTGGCATTTTGAAGGCTCGTGAAGAAGAAATGACAGCAAAAGTTCAGGAGTTGCAGGCACAGCTAGAAGAATTGCAAAAGGAGTATGAACAAAGGACAGCAGAAGTGGAGCATCAAAACAGTGAAGTGAGCTGGCATTAACATTTATTAACATTCAGTGTGAATTGCTTATAAAACTCTACTGTTTCCAGTTAATTGCATTTTATTTATATTCTGGTCTTCCCTTTCCCATACAATTTGTATTCTGTTAGATGTTAACTTTGAAAATGAACTTTTTTATAATCTGCAGTATTTGATAATATATTTTTTTAATGTTTTTTTTACAACGTCCAGTTGCATTTTGAGGGGAGGTTGCCTTATACTTTTTTTTTTAATGCTTATTTCACTGGAAGCACTTTCGAAGGAAATGAAATCAAGTTGGATCATTTTTAATGTGGTTTTGAATTGAAATTCCAGTGGACACTGAAATAGTCCCATACCCTGAATATGTAAAGTATGGACAGATACATTTATATCTTAATTGAAAGAAGAGTCAGTGCACGCTTTTGTATTTCTGAGAATACATTTTAGTTGAGGAATTCTTCTCTGAGTGATAAAAATATTACTAATTATTACTAGACTGAGAAAATAAATACATGAGGTGTTAAGTAACTGATGAGATTGTTCATATTGACCTTATTTTAAGAGTTTCCATTGGACCATGTCCACATACCTGCATCAAAGCACAAGTGTACAAATCCATACCTCAATTTTACATGTGCATTTAAATGAATTACGGCATCTTACATTTGCTGTGATATATTTTGTCTCACCTTATTCTTTTGATTTTGTTGCTTTATAACATTTTCTCTCTTTTGTTATTTTTTCTTCAGTGCTAGTTCAGTGGTCTTCAGCTAAGTGGAGGCAATTTTTTGTTGGAAATTGATACTTGCTGTCTAAAGTTTGAATCTTCTGAATCACAGAAGGTTCTCTTGGAAAACCTGTGTTGCTTAGCTGTCAGTCTTAAGCCAAACTTTATGTATAATGGATGGCTATACATTTCTACAATATTTTTCTGACTGTGATAAATAGTTGGCAAATACTAACATCCTTAGGCATTAGCCTTGGGATTTCAAAATAGCAGAAATTCTCTCTCTCGATGAGAAAATAAATACCTGGTCAGGTGATTAAATACTCTGCAAAAGCAAGAATTGTGCTTTTAAGTTTGAGAGCCATAGGGGAACAGTTTTTGCTGTGATTCTGTTTGCAGAGTGTAGGAAAATCCACAGGTTTTATGAGTCTACAGAGATGGCAGTAGCTTTCCTTCTCAACACATCTCCAAAGAGACTCAGGAAAAATCAGAGGTAGTATGTACCATTTCTGTACTCTCTGACTGAAGCTTTAGGTTACCTTTAAAAAAGAAATTTCACACACAACTTAATTGATACTGAAATGACTTTATAACCTTGATTTATACATGTGACTACTAAAGCATTATTTTCCTTAGAGTCTGAACATTGAAAAGATGAGAAATTCCAGCTTCAAATTATTTTTGTGCTCAAAAGCATTGTTATCTTTGTAAGATGTAGAAGTCATGAAGCTGTTAACATAGTTCAGAGAAGGGTTCACATTTCCAAATGCAACTTTAATGAGTAAAGAAAGAGATACAGTATTGTCAATAATATTAACAGTTAGGGTTTTTGGCATGTATTGTGTACTCATTCAATTACCATTCATCTGCAATGTACATTTTGTAGAGATTTGTAATTATGAGATTCTTCAAGTTAAAATTTAGGATAACCATCTGGCAGAATCAAGGAGAGAATTTAACTGTAAGCTTGTACTATTGATACAAATAAGTGTTAGACTTATTTTCATGAGCATTTGTATGATTTTTTTCTTATTTAATCTTTGTTATCCTCAATTAACACACTGTGTCTGAATTAAGTGACTCATACTTTTTTTGTTTTTCACCCTTGTCCAGTGTGTGATATATTCACTATTTTTAATATCTGCATTTTCATCTAATTGTTTTTCTTGTTGTTATTCTAGGTAACAATAACAGAACTTCAGGTAAGTTTTTTGCTTTTATTGATTTAGCTTTCTAGATAATTCTGTTTCACAGCAGTTTGAAACTGAAAACACTGCTAATAAGTGTATTAATTAAAAGGAGAAAGAAGTTTATTGAAAAGGTACCTATATTATATCTTGAGTGGTTTATTGATAATTTCCATATGTGGCTGTTCTTTCAGGCACAGCTTGCACAGAAGACAACACTTGTCAATGATTCAAAGTTGAAAGAACAGGAGTTCAAAGAGCAGGTAGGAGTGCTGTTTGAACAAGACAAAACAGCATTCTTTTGAGACTTTATATTTGCGATATTAAATGTTTTATTCTTTCTGAGTGATGATGTAGCACATCTCATCCACACAGGTGCTATGGAAATAAAATGCCTATAAAATAGTTTGTCATCATACTGGCTCTTAGATCTGGACCTTTTCAATGTACTCCTCTATCCCCAGAGTACGAAAATATCAAACGTTTGCGATACATATTGACAAAAATATTTGCATAATGAAAAATATAACAGTGCACTTCATGAAATTATGGTTCTCTTCTTTTTTCTAAACTAAACCTTTTTTGAAGTAAAGTACAATTTTGAATTCTTTTTGATTTTATATATATATGTGTGTGTGTGTGAATAACATGTTTAGGTATATAAATATGTATAATATTTGCTATTATAAAACTTATGTATATACATCTACATAAACTACTTAAGAGCATGTGTGTAGGGACAGCTTTTAATGACACGATTTTTAATTTTTTTCTTTTAAAAAACAAATGTATTTTGCTTTCAAAGAAGATTGTAATGTTTAGCCAAAAACTAATGCTAATAGTAATGCTAATGCTAAAGATAACTAATAACGTTATGTTTAATTTTAACTCCTTGTGAACATTACTTATCTTTTTGACTGCTGGCTGTTTAGATTCATGTACTGGAAGACCGTCTGAAAAATTATGAGAAGAACATGTATGTCACAGCAGTTAGAACACCATACAGAGGCAAGTACATACTTTTTCATCACAGATTAGGTTTTCTTGAAAGTTGTGGTTTGGCTTAGACAATTTATTAAAATGTGAATCTTTTTAAAAATACTCATTTAATCTTTTTGTGACATCTTACCTCTGTTTTGTCTTGTTTGATATAATAGAGCTAGTGTTTGATTTCAGAAGAACAACTCTTTTTTTTTTATACTTGTTTTTAAGTCTTAACCAAGTCCAAGAACTCTATATCAGAGTTCTTAAGCTTTGTATGCCCATGGAGGGAGTGATGCAGTGTCAGCAGAAAAGGGGTAGGGAGAAATAATCTGTTTATCTTGGCTAATTAAATATGCATTTTATGACTTGTTAAAATTCTTAAAGATTCAAATACTAGATTTTATGTTAGATTTTAGAGATCTTTCTTGTGTAGCATGTCTTAGCTTCTACTATCCTGATGACTAAAATTCCTTTGCAAGATCTTCTCTTCTGAGATCTTGATCACAAGAATATTACTTTTCTTGGTTTAAGAAGTGTTCTATTCATGTCTGTTAAGAATACTCTTGTAAAAGATCACTTCTGTACTATATGACTTCAACCATGTCCTTTATATTTTATTATTATTTTTAACCTCTCCCCATTGTCCACCTCTTCTCTGTCATGCTACCTATTTTTTTGCTTACTTTCAAGGCCTAACTCTCCAAGTTGCTATGTAGTTTAGTTTCCTGTCAGTCCATGAGACTGACCTTGTGTTAAATCATGCACGTTTCTCTTTTCTTCCGTTTTGGGCCTGGTAAGAGTAAGCAAAGCTACTTCTTTAATTTCCATAGGTATTCCTCCCTAAACTTATCCTACACTGTTACCTGTGTAATACTTGATGATTATAATCAGTTTTGTATACCACTACCTATCACATTCACCAATATTGCCTTGTTTTACCTGTATTTTTTTTTGGAGTTTGTATCTTTTTTATGTCTTGTCTTAAGCTTAGTTTGTAAGAGATCTAAAGTTTTTGTATTACAGTATGTACTACAGTTGTTCAGGTTCCTTGACAACGCTGTAGACACAGATCAAAATTTTTAATTGGAAAAAGCACTAACACTTGAAAATATTTTTCATTTGTCTTCCATCTGCCTTCCCCTGTTTTATGGCTTTTGTTCTTCCACCCTTTTACAATAAAGCATTTTGCAGACAAGTAAGAAATTTAGAAGTTGAGGCCAGTCAAGACTATGTATATTTGTTTGACTGTCTTAGATTGAGAATCCCGGTTATATCAGTTCATCTTTTTTGCACTTACTCTGAGATTTAAAATTAAATAAACACATGCAATTTCTGGATTCAGATGCCCTGACACAAAATTGGAATTAACTCATAGGCAAGAAAAATAGCAGCATCTAAGCAAATGTGTTTTCAGTGCATCTATTGTGAGCAAAGAAGAAAAGATCTAAGAATTTTCATTTGACTACAAATATAAAGTAATATATTGTAAATACTTTCTACATAAATGTGCTGATTCGTTATATGTCCCGCTACAGTGAAATGCTCTCAGTAAGCTTTAGGCATTTGGCATAATTATGCCAACCACTATGGTGCTTCTTAGTTGATTATATTTTATTCCAGTCACTTTCTGGCTAAGGCTAACTTTGATTCATATGAGTGACTCTCAATATAAATATACTCTCTTTTTTTTTGGCACAGATGGAAACCTTTGCCATACTGATGTTTCCCTCTTTGGAGAGCCTACTGAGTTTGAATACTTGAGGAAAGTGCTGTTTGAATATATGATGGGTCGTGAGACAAAGGTATGGAAAGTTATATACAGTACCATGTGGTTCAGGTTAGAATAAAATTTAGCTCCCTTGCTGTATAGATTTGAAGCACCATATGCTTGTGATTCATTACACACTGTCACAGGCTTTCAGGTTTGTTTAAAGAGGCATAGTCCACACCTTAAAAACTTTGTCAGCATGCTGAGATTAAGTGCTGGGGGAAAGAACAGGGAGAAGACTGGGGAGGGGGTATCGCATCTCTCACCAACATGCCTATGGAGACAAAAACAGCTATAGGTAGTTGTGGTTTTACTAGTTGGGGGAGAAAAAATGGTCCTGTTGGCAGTCAGGCTTAATGTACTTTGGAAACTGGTATGCACTACATTAACAAAAGTACTCTTGTGATGTCGTTTTGACACAAACGTGACAAGTAACAGTTGTATTGAATAATAGTTTGTTAATAGCTCTGAATGCTGAAATATCTCTTGAATTGTCTTTCTAAAAGATGTTTTATAGGCTCACAAATCTGTATACCTTCTTTAGATGGTATGAATTTACTCTTAAGAGCAGTGAAAACCTACACACTAAGTTCTGTGCTGACAAGCTTGTGAAATCATTCCTAAGTTGGAATTTTACTAGCTTGTAGCATTACTGATGCTTAGAGATTGACCAGGTTTAAAAGAGGTATGTCATAACACACACACTTTTCTTGGATGGTAAATACTATGTGGATTTATATATAGTATATATTTTTTTCCTCCCGAGAGTTCTTCCATTCTTTGTTGTACCACTTTCAACTAGGACTACTATTAAGCAGAGAGGTTTTATGCAGGGTTATAAGTTAATTAGCGCTGTTTTCATTGTTCTCTGTACAGAATAAAATTTGGTCTATGCAAGACTTTTTGTCCCTGTTGGATTCCTCTTTCTCTCCCTTTTTATCCCTTTTCTTTCTTTGGTATTAATTTCTCTTTATTAAAAATACAGATCCCATACCGGAAAACCCCCCCCACTAATTATCTTCTGTTCACAGACCTGTGGCTCATTCTACAGCTCTCCTAGTATAATAGCATATGAAGGAAATCATTAAAGAAAAACATGTACATTACTGAATTTTATGCTTTTGAATTGTGAGACATGAACAGGAAAAAATGTTAAAAAATGTTCTCTGATAACTTGGAAGTGGACAGTTCATCTTCGAACAACCCTTGAAACAGCAGCAGATGACTAGTGCAGCTGCTTGGTGCAAACAGCAGATGTGCATTCAAGGAAGCCTATTTTGAAGCTTCTCTTGTTGCTCATTAAGGCTATTTCTTACTGATGTTCAAAATACTATTATACTATACTCAAAACTTTGGCATATAAAACTGAGGGGTTTTTTTTTCCTTTTCAGCAGTGATATACTAAATCTGCAATAACATCATAATAATAATTTCTGCAGTTAATTTCTGCTGGGGGATTTTATTGTTCCTTTCCCAAATCCATCTTCATTTCTTGCCTCTTCCTTGCAGAATGTATGAAATTAGATTGCCAGCTTTTTCTAAGCGTGCACCTTATTCAGAATATCTGAACTTGGAGATATGTGGCATATACCATTAGATGCAATAAAATGATGTTTTTAGAGCCGTGTGAATAGTTGAACTTGACCACCTGTACTGCTCGCTAGAACACTAAGTCTTGCAGAAATCCTAGAGGACTGCTTTGGCAGATTGCTTGCAACTTCATTAGGCTGTTTGCAGTCTATTCTAAGGGTCAGAAAATGAGTGTGAGTTGTAGATCTATTAAAAATGTGCATCTTTATACTATGTCAGTTAAACAAGTACATTTGTAAATACTATAATGGAAGTGTATTCTGTCAGACTTACTTCAGACATTGTTGCTCTCCAGCATATATGTCTGAGATAGTAAATTTATGCAGAACTTTTTCTAGCACCTGGATATGCTTTAGTGCATTGTAGAAAAACAAGGGCAATTTCTGTTAAGCTTTTTGTGATTTTGGGGAGTTCTGCCTTTGACTAACAGCCTTCAAATTACAGAGGGACTGATGATATCTTTCTAAAAGTATTATTTACAGTGATGACGTACCTGAATACATCAGCCTCATTGAAAGAACTGGGACTGCAAACTATAATCTCTTTTAGTTGGACTATTATGTTTGTAAAAGCTAAGGCTTTTTATATAGATAGATACAGAGATATATGTACACATACACATGGACACACATATCTGTGTATACTCACACACTTAGAAATATGAAGTTTTTATAGTAGAGTAGATTATTAGAGGAATAAGGTAAACCTTTTGCCTATATTAAACATACAATCTTAAATACCACAGTCCTTATACCCTTGTTTCAGGACTATGCAACTGTGAAGAGGACTGAATGATTCTACTTCAAAATATCCCTAGTGACCACAAAAACTTGGAGAATTTCAAGTCATTGCTAGTGATAAATTCCAAAATGCACATTTTCAGGAAAGAAGGCTTTTAGATAGCTTGTATTTAAATTGGCATCTGTGCTTTCGTGCAGTATTTGCAGAATGTGTACATTTTCCTTCACATTCGCATACCATTGTGTCCTGTAGAAAATTGTTAAGAGAGGGCTTTCTTGGTAGCTGTCTTCTAAAGAGTCTGAATAGATTCTAAGTTCATTGCTAATTTCTCTTGCCAAAATCCTCAACACAACTATTTGGGAATAAACGATTAGAAAGCAAAGTGTGGAGTGAGTTTGTGGCACTGAACACATTCCTTTTTGTATCTGCATTAGAGGGACTGTAGTAGAGGGGCTTCTTAACGATGGAACTATTAATATGTTAAACTTAAAGTGATGCTTTTTTAATAGAAAAGGTTCAACAAGAGTTGGTTTATTTTCTTTTACTTTTTTTATCCCTAGTTAAGTTATGCACAGAAAAAAATGTAAAAAATTAGGGCATTACTTCTCACTTTCAGCTGTGGATGTTTTTGTCCTGAAGCTGCTTTGTTGCTATGGTTTCCCCTCTTCACTTCACATTTGAGACTGGTAATAAGCAGTAGGCTTTCAGGGGAGCAATCTTATCTCATGCACATTCTTTAGGAGCAGCAGTTACTGCTTTTGTAGCAATCACCTTCTGCTGCACTGCAGCTCTTGCTTTGACCTTTCTTCTTAAATCACCTGACTATTGTTTTGTGGCTTTTGGAACTTCTTCTTCCCACTCATCTGTTTTTAAGATGGAAATAATTGTAGCCTGTTTTGGACTGATGTTTAATAATAGTGTTTTAAACTTCTGACATCTTCCATCTGAAGATGTCTAAATGTTTTGCTGTTTAAATACGAGTTACTGTATACCTGCTACAAATATTTTTACAACTAAAGTTCCACATCTAACATTTGGATGTACTTTCTCAGTGTTTGATTTCTTTGTGTTTCTTTACACAATATTTGGATGATGTGAATGTAGTTGAACCCAGAAGGACTCTTTCAGGTTGTATGCACCTGAAATGTGTTTTTTTAGAAAGGCCCCATTAAGATCAAATGTTTTAGCAGCAGTATTAGCAACAGTATATTGTCTTATTAGAAGACATTTTAGTATCTGAGCTTAGATACCATAGAGCTTGCATCATTTTACAGTAGCTGCAGTTTGTGATAATGTGAGATGAAACTTTTAATGGTTTCCGTATAACTCACATAACATACCTATCATGTAAACAGGATTTGAAACTAATGGAAATATCTTACCTGTTTCAGTATGGTTTCCACTGACATTTCTAAAATAGTCTGCAGTATTCTTAAAGTGCATTTTAAAATATTGCAAAGTATTTTAATGCATACAAAATTGCTTATAGATAACCTGTTTTTCTTTAGACAATGGCCAAGGTTATAACGACGGTACTGAAATTCCCAGCTGATCAGACTCAGAAGATATTAGAACGAGAAGATGCTCGACCACTGGTACGTTGTATAAGTAAACTTAGTTTATGCAAAAGAGTAGGTTGCGATAATAAGAAATTGGAAACTTTCTTTAAGTCTCCCTTTCCCAATTTCCTCCTTTAAGGGAACTACTTTTCTCCCTCCTTCTCTCTCTCTCAAGGGAATAGCAAATTCCAGGAGCAGGTTTGAGTTTATAGTAAAAATTAAAGGGGAAAAAAAACAAGCCCTATTTTCTTAACTTATATTTCTTATCACTGGTTTAGCTATGTGTGTGGTAGCTATAGGTACAACAGAAGAAAGCAATTCCAGACATTGCTACCATTCTGCAAATGAATTTTCTAATCAAAACTGTCATCTGACATAAAATTTGTGTTTTTAAGTTCAGAAATTTTTGTAGAGATATACCATTTTTTTCTGAAAAATGTGTCAGGAGAGATTTTTCAGACCTGGGAAAAAAAATTCTGGAAAAAACAAGAGCCATTTTGTTTGCAGACTGGAAAACTGATTAGCTCACTCACCTGGGATATATGCAACTGAAGTAGGATGTATAGTGAGTATCCTAACAAGTTGATTATTTTTAGAGGCCTTCTTATTTTTTGTACAGAAAAACCTTAAAAATATGTCAGGTTCACTCTGGCTCAGAACAGGTTAAAAATAAGAATCCTGAACACTTCAAAAGCACTGCACAGAAAACCTTTTTCCAATATTGTCTTGCCTTCAGTAGCGCTGAGTAGCGCTCGACAATATTACAATATTATCTTTTACCTTGCCCAGCTGTGGGGAGGAAATAAAGTCATGAAGATTAGTCTGCACAGATACATATATTAGAGGTTAAAATTGGTGGAACACTGAATAGAAAATGATATTTGAATTCACCCTAAATAATTAAAGATTGCCCTGCTCTCCCAGATTTTGTGAGGGATAGAACGGAACTGCTCTAGCATCATTACGGCTGCTTTGCAGTGTATGTGAGGTTCCTCCCCAATTTAAAAAGCTTACTATCAGGTGCTTGGTATTTACAAAGAAGATGAATTGGAGTTTGAGAAGCAAACCACAAAGAAAGAAAGATATATGAGCATAAGTACTTTTAGTATTACTATTGTTATTTTGTGAGTAGTGTAACCATTTTTTACTAAGATAAAAGCTGGAGCAGCTTTTGTATCTGAAATCAACATTACGATCCATCTTTTTGTGGACCAGCATAGTAAAATTAGTAACTAAAGCAAGAGGAAGAGTTTCAATCTAATTATCTCAATGGCCTTTTGGATATTTTTGACTCTTTCAGAAACAGAATAAAAGAAAATTTTAAGCATTTTTACATTTCAGTTGAAGTAGTTATATTAAAGTACTATTGGTCCCTTGAAACAAATTTAAAAACATTCTATTGTTTCACCTGCTTGAAATATCAAACATAAGTGTCTGACATTTCAACACTTCCCTACACACTTGGTATGTAGGTTTGAAGTGTTTTGCAATCTTAAATATTTAATAAAATTATAAAATGATACACACAAATAATGACATAAATGTCAATAATAGTGCAACTTCAATAAATTTTATGCCACTGCATCCCAAGCATGATTTTTCGTCTCAGTTGTTTAAACAAAAAAGCTTCCTTCTGGCCAAAAGTGAGGTTAGAGAAACAAACCTTATTTTGCAATCCCTTCAGCTTTTTGGTATCTGAAACCCTGGTCTTCCTAAAACAGATACTCACAATCTCTGTTACTAAAGAAAACTTTATCTTGAAATCACCCAACCTAGTTTCAGGATTCAATTTTGGAAAGAACATACAGTGAAATTATTTTGCTGACTGCAAGTGCTTTCATGGTTAAGGATATCATAATTCAGAGACCTTTGTGTCCTGCTCAAAAACTTCTTGGGTTTCACCTAGCAGTCCTTCCCTGGCTCAGATTGAGCCTAACAATTTTTCTCCTTTCCAAAATCACATAAGAGGTGAAATTGTGTACATATATATATATATAACGGAAACTCAAATGTTAGGACATGTTATGCAAATTACTGTTGGAGGATATAGTCTTTTTTTTCTTCACTTTCAACATTGTTCGGTTTGTTTACTGAAGCACAAATTGGTATTTCTGATTAGTCTTTCGTAAATCTGTTTAGGCGGCTAAAACCAGTCTGTGTGGGCATCTTTATAAACATATTACTCCGTCAAGAGCTGTTTTTTTTTTTTAACTGACATTTATTAACATGATCATAGGGTTTCTTCCCGCTTAACAGTAACAAAATGATACTGGTATTTGAAAATACCCAACATTTAGATCTCAGGAGCAATATAGTGCCTAACTGCAATTAAATGTGCATTTTTAACGTAAATGTTTCTGCATGTTAGTCTGTAGCCAAAATGTCTATAACCAATTTTAATATGTGAATTGTCAATTTACTTTGCTACTGAAAAAGGATAAATGTGTGTAGCACTAAGAGGAGGGTATTTCCAGTAATTATTTACCCTTTTAGCATCTGGGGCTTTCTTTATTAAACAGTGGGAATATGTTTAAGGGGATTCCATTGAAAACTTTTAACAAATTCCTAGGTCAATAAACATATGCCAGATCAATGTATCTCCTTTACTAACGAAGTTTTTAGTGTGTAATTATTGTGATCTGACTGCAGCAATCTCATCTGTAATCTATAGATGTCCACAGAGTTCTTACTGAAACTATTAACACAGTAGTTCAATAAGTTGTTTTCTTCCTGGCTTTGTAGTTTGCCTCACCTCGCAGTGGTATCTTCTGAATATGCCATCAGTCTGTGCTTAGTTAGCATGTGGGTGAGTGAAGCCTAATACATACTTGTTGTGTTTGAAGATCAAACCTGTAGCATGAGATTAATCATTCTTCTGTTACTTTTTTTCTTGCCTTATTTTGTTTGTTAACTTTCAAACATTTTTGTTCTATACGATAAACACTGTTCAACTCTTAATCATGAATTGCTTTACAAAGCTAAGTTTGAAAATGTTGATTCAAAATCAATCTTTTTGAGATACAAGCATAACCTGAAATATTCATTGAGGGCAACAGAAATCTCAGTTGTAGAAAAAGCAAGCAAAATCAGATTTAAAATCAAATAATATGTAATATTAATGTTTACTGTACTTGGCCTTGTTTTGTTCTGTGATTCCCCCCCACCACACACACTTTTTGAGCTTCCTATTTGAGTAGGTAAACATGTAAGTCAGATTTCTGGAAGATGCTTACTCACTGTACTGTTTGAAATGGATTATTACATCTTACAAATATCAAAATGGATCAGAGGATTTAGGCTGTGACTACATTTAAACTTCATTACTTTTTTTGAATCTGCCCCTTGGCTTGGTATTAAGAATTAAGATAGAGCATATTGGTTAAGGAGAAGAATTTTGGGAGCTTTATGCTCTCAATTTATTGCATCATTTTGGGGGTTTTACTAAGTTATTTTCATTATGAATCTGCAGCACTAACTGTAGTGTTACAGAGAACAAGCAACTGATTTGGCCTAAAGATAAAGGTTCCATCAGGCCAGGCGAGCTAAACAAGCAGCACAGACTCAATAGTGGTTGAGAGAGGAGCAGGATATTGAAGTATGCAGGTAAAACTTTCTGCATTGCCCAATGTGATTATCAGCTGAGTAGTGTTAGTGATGTTTGATATTTAATAAGCTCTTCAGATGACTTCTGTAGGATATACTCAGCCTAATTTTCCTTCTCCTTTGCAACTGAAAAGCTTTGCTGAGTTGCAGGCGATTGATTCAGTGCATCTGAAGCAATCGCTCTCTGTCGGCTGAAATGCAGGGGCTGGCTCTGTGCGCGTCCTTGGCCCGCACCACCTCGATAGCAACATGGATTAAACTTAAGCTGCTTCCATCACCAGTTACCATGAGGCAATGGACAGGCAATCTTCCTCTCTTGCAGTCATGTGAATAGAGCCTTCAATACAAAATATACTTGTATCAAAGGAGTGAAGAACATATCTATTCATTTTGGCTAACACTCAAGATTTCTCCTTTTATTTTTATTTTGTGTTCTTTTAAATCTTTCCTTTTGAATAAGATAGCAAATGAACTTTATTGCACTTAAAGTGCAGTAATATTTGGACTCTTTGCTCCTAGCCTTGATCACTTCTTAACAAAATCAAATGTTTTTTTCTAGCTGTGAAAATGAATTGTTGAAAATGAATTGTTCGTATTGAGAGGACAGAGCTATTTATAACACTATTGCAGAAAGCATATTTGAAATTTAAATTCTTGTCACGTTGTCTGTAATGCTGATGTAAAAAGTTCATATGTTCTCAGCCCTTTGTGAAGGATATCATAGAAGGGCTTGATTTTTGACCTTGGTGTCAGCAATTGCCTGTAGTAGCTTCATAATTTAAACTACTATGTATGGAAACTGTTCAGATCTCATTATTAGACTGTAGATTCTTAGTTCATCACAAATATTCTTGAGGTTTATGTCAGTGGATAGCCAACAAATGGAATAGTCTTCCATGTATAAACCTTAGAAATTAAGGTGACGCTAACTTCATTGTGAAAGTGATAAATACTTTTCCTGGAGGGGGGGGTTTTTTTGTTAGCCCTGAAGTTTGACTTTGTTTCAGTTTGAATCATGAATCTTATGAGACGGCTTATTAAGGCATGATACTGTGGTATAATATCTGTTTCCAGTGAGACTCCTGTAATTGTTTTGTTGTTGGTTAGTGGGTTTTTTTGTTTTGTGTAGGATTTTTTGGTTTTTTTTTTAATCCCAGTTCCTCAACTGTTTTGAAAATACTGGAATGGAATTACTTGCTCAAAATCAATGAATAATTTGTTCATTTGATTTGCCTGAAATTGTTCCATCTCCTATTGCTACCAGTAAACAAATAATTATTTTAATATTAGGTATTTATAAGTTACTCCCTTCACAATGTAACATTCATTTATTTGCTTTAACTTTTTATTCTTCTAGTCATGGCTACGACCATCTTGAAGAAATAGTGATGATAATGTCTTATGACAGAGCTGCTTAGAAATATGTCCATATCTCTGTTGTTGTTCCTTGAGAATGGGCAAGAAGAAAAGCTATTATTTGAGGTCACAAACGGAGCAGCAAGAACCAAAACTCAGCACCACCTTTGGACCATGAATACAGTTAACAATTGCCTTGACGAGAAACGCTAATCAGGGGTTATCTGGTGATGAACCTTTTTTCTCTTCTATTGAATATTGTCTTCTATTTTGTGTTAAAGGTTATTTTTTTAAAGGAGAGAAAAGACTTCATCCTAGGGAGGAATTGCCCACTACTGTGTCTCTGTACAGGTTTCACTGGGTGTTTTTTAAGAGTTGAACTAAATGGTTTGTCTCTTCTATTTATTTTTTTATTTTTGAATGAATTGTGCAATACATTTTGGATGGGTAGCAGTTGGGGTGATTTTCCTGATGAACTAGGCACTCTTGTTTGACTACTCTCTCCCGATTTGATCTTCTGATTGTTTGCTAAAGGTCACTTCTATATGCTTTTGCCTACAATAAATCCAAATTGCAGTACCTCATTTGTTTACTCTTAGCTTTTGTACTTCTATTTTCTGGAGAAAAATACATTACTGTAAATTGTAAATAGTTAATACATAACTGTATCATATGCTGATCTGTGACTGTTGACAGCACTAATCTGGCAAGCTGAGATAAAATAAAGTTTATTTACTGTATAATTTTGGTGGTATGATTTTTCTTTTGGAATGATCACCAGTTTTGTTCTTACTCTTGTGCAAGCCATCCCTCTCTGAGACGTTTCCTGTTTGAAAACCCTGTTATATGAAGATTTATTCAAGTAAACTTTCAAAAGGCAAAACTTTCAGATTTTCAAAGGATCACAAATGGTATGACAGATGCATGGTGAACTAAACTGACACAAGAGTGTATCAAGTGAGGAAGTTTGCTTTGATATGGTTTTGGAATTCTGTTCTTTTTTCTTCTTAAATAATGTCTAACCACTTTGAAATATAATTTGTGATCCTCTGAACCCCTATCCAAGTATGGATAAATTTAACCTGTTCTGCCATTGCTTTGATACTTGCCATATGAATAATTGTCACCTGTACTGTTTATGCTAGTTCGACTGCCAAGATTGTTGAAGGTGTTTGATCCTTCATGGATGTAGTTTCTAATAGGAGCAACAAATCCACTAAATAGCTCATCAGATAGCTCATCTCTGAGCATAAATAGGTCTTTCAAATAACCACACGTGGAAGATACCATTGAATACTGTTAGGAAGTGGTCGTTAGCTGCAGGTCCTTCTGCCTGCAGAAGCAGGTTGGACTGGTGTGGCATGGTCTGAACAAGTTTGGTTTGTTGCCCTGCTCCAGCTGCAGTGACCAAGCTCGATAGCTGTCCCTGAACAGCCCCAACCCCATGATTTGCACACCTTATCACCCTCCTCCTGTTTCTTCACCCTCCTTTTCACAACCCTTGTACCTAGCCATTTTAACCATTACTTTTTACCCATTGGCCCCAAGTTTGCTTCATCCATACCCAAATTTAGTATTTCTGATGCCATTACTGGGGTAATCTGCCTTATACAACGTTACCGTTGTGGTTACCTTGGCACTGGTGGCTTCTCAAGACTCACCAAAAAGTCCCCAGTGTTCATCTCCAGTTATCTGTGAAGTTCGGCTGTTTCTCACGCAACTCTCCCATGACCACTGTGAGATCCAGCCACCCCTTATGGCACTGTTACTTTGGACAGTGTCTCATGTTGTTACCTGCCACGTCCAGCAATTCCTAATGTCATGTCTGGCAGTTTTCCATGTCCTGTTCGGTTAGCTTCACCTCAGGCCAGGGTGCAGTGAGCAGCCTAAGGTTTGCCTGCGGCTCTAAAAAATAGTTACAGACCAGTGATGTGTAGGAAGTTTGATACGGTTTTTGCAAATGCACTGGAATTCACCTTTCTTGTCATCTGCAAGAAGGGAAATGAAGAAACTGAATTTATCTTCACAGTTTCACATTCTAACGAAACTGGAGAAGTGGGAGGATTTCTGTGGTCCAATATCTCTTGTGGCCACCAGCTGTCTAGAGAATGTGTCTGGTTTTAAGCTGTTGAACAGAGTCTAAAGGGACCGTATGACTTACTTTTGATATTTAAGGACCCAGAGTTTCATTTTTATTTTCTACTGCTTTGTCCCTGGCAAAAACTCTGATTTGTCATGCTGATTTATTGTTCATAGCATCTTTTTTTTTTTTTTTGAGCTTGCCCCTTTTATCAAACAAAAGTATGAAATCAAAATTGTATGTTTTTATAACAGTTTCAGTTATAAAAGCCTCTCTTTGCTTTCTGCTCCTGTTGCATATCAGACCCTGAGCCTCCAGAGTATTGCCTGATGTGCACCAGCAGCCTTGAACAGATTTCACATCAGTACTTTGGGATCTGGAAAAGGCATGTTTCTTTCTTTCCTGGCTGAAGATTGGTGGAGTTTTGCAATTGCTATCATTACAGCAATCTAAAATGTGTATTTTGAGTTTTAGGTTTCCATATAAGGTATACATCTTCTTACGCTTTGGGAAATTAAATGTAGCTATCTGTTTCTCTCATAAAGTTTATAATTACTTGTATTTTTTGGTTCTTTTCTTGTCCTCACAAACTTGGACATCACTCAGGATGCTTAATGGTTTTTTGGTTTTGTTCTTTTCCCATTCTGTGAAGGATACTAGTTATGGGCTGTACTTTGTCAAGCGTGGACCAAACTGAAATAGTCTATATAATATTCATACAACATCAGATGGAGCAAATAAATTCCCTTCCCCCCTCAAGTGACCTAATTAAAGAATGCAATGGGGATTATAGAGTTATCTTCTTGGTTTTATGTTTTCCATTAAAAAAAAAAGTTCACTTCTATAAATAACTCATAAGTAATCACATAACTGTTTCTTAACATAATGGGAGAGATGTGTTGAGTACAAGAGCTTAGTCAGACTGCAGTTTTAACTGCTTCTATATTTTTAGTGACTATGCAAATAAGGCATTAGTTTAGTGCTTAAATAAAGGAAATGAGTTAGGTTAAAAGCATGAAAGAGAGTCCCACTTTGAGTAGTGTTTTTTGCTTCTTGGAATGTCATAAAATACCAATAGTAGTGCCAATACAACTATAAACTAATATGCTCCAGCCCACAAATACTTGTGATTATAAAATACCCTTGTTTAGAAACACATAGCTAAAAGCCAAAGACCATATCAATGTGCTGGCTGCCTTTTTAACAGAGGTTGCAGGATCCCAAGCTTGTTCAAACTGAAATGGTAGAACATGATGTTGCAAGAGAATTCATGTGGATTATGTTTTACGTTGAACTTTCTGCCAGTTAAACATGCATTCAGTGTCCATCACATATTTACAATTTTATGGACCTGTACACATGTGCATAGAAACACAAAAATGTACAGTAAATCTATTTATAAAGATAAGACTTAAAACATTTACCAAGCATCCTCTAGTGTCCTAAAGATTAAACACCATTAATTAAGGTGAAAAACATCTGTGTTTTATTTTTTATTATTATTTCTGTACTACTTCGGTGCCTGGGCTGATGTGTATTGGCAACATTCTATTTCAGATTTCTTATTAAAAAATATTTATAAATCCACCCAAATTCCAGCTCTGCCATTTTTAGCCCCTCTTTCTATGGGCTATGCTAAAACTTTCTTTCTTTCCAAAATAGTACTCAGTTTCTGGTTCTCTGTTCTAAGATGATGATTCCAAATTGTGCGGAAACAAGACTGAATGCCAAGATGGGTTTCATTCGGTAATTCAGACTTTTTGCATGCAATGTTACTGTCCATCCATAGCTGTGCAATGGAAAGTATTTTCTCCTCTGTGAGGGTTTGTTAAATTGAGAAACTTACTTTTGATTTGCTTTTTCAAGAAATGACAGCTCTTTCGCAGTGTCATTATGGATTCATTATAGAGTCAAGATAAGCAGGAGCTGGCTGCCTCCCTCCCAGCATGCGGGATAACCACTTCCCAGCTCTGAAGCTCTGAGCTATCCCTAGGCTCTGCTCCTCCAGAGCACTGCTAGCTCGGGATTGTGGAGCTCTGTGTGGTTGTGGATAGTCATAATATTGCAAATTAGAGATGTTAGAAAAGGAGTAAGCATACGTTGCATATTATTTTACACTGTATCTCTGATCTAGGTGTTGTCACCTTTAATTTTCTCTTCTCTTGCAGGTTGTCATTTGCACTGGTTCTAGTCTTTCTCTGTAAACACTGAGTTTCTGTATGTATTAAAATCATTTCAAAGGCACGTTGGCTCAAAATAAGCACATCTCTAGAGATTTCTTTCTCCGTAAAACAGTGACAGACATTATTTCCTACAGCTGCCGCTTAATACTGTGTGACATTTCAGAGAGGCTGTAATTAAGTCAATAGTAATTACGTGCTAACTTAGGTCTGTGCTAGCACAGCACTGTACAGCAACGGGGCATTTTGGAAGAGTCGGGAAAAATGTGGTGCAAGGCCCTGCTATGACACGACTTCCTCCTCTCGGTTGCAGCTTCTAAAGCAGCAACCAGGTCACGTCCTCATCTGATGGCTGTTGGGCAAATAAATACAATAGTTGTTCGGTTTCTTATTAGGCAGGTCCCTGTGACAAAAGCCGCTGCAATTCGGCGGGTGGGTTTTCTGAGCAGAGACCAAGGCCTAGGTGGCCAAGGAGGCTCAGCGCGTCCAGGATGTGGAGGGCATCTCTGGAGGCTGATGTTGAAGCAGGTCAACAGCCGTGCACTAGAGAGGCCTTTGCTTGCTGAGCTGTGTCAGCCCGTCTTCATGGCTAGACGACTTGAGTCTCTGGTGCTTTCAGTAAGCATTTAACTTCACTGAAAGGAAAGAGGATGAATTGCAGAGTGTATGCTGTAATCTTTGCCACTGTTTATATTTTGGAAACTTTACTAGTCCAAGAAAGTATTTAGCCTTGTTTAGATCTATGATTCCTACTTGTTACTGAGATGATGTCTGCAAGAAAAATAGCTTTTGCGTTTGGAGGCACCCTGCGTTGCCCAGTTTTATTGGAGTAAGGGAAGGACTTAGACATTTTCTAGCTTGGATCAGGCAGTGTATCTTTTGCAGATCAATCAAAATGATCAAACAGCATGTAGAATTTAGAACAGTTGTCTCTCTGTGCAGCCAGAATGACATAGGTTCTGCGGTTCCATAACTGCAAGCTTGTTCTTCAGAGGAGCCTTGTCAATCTTTCTCGCTCAAGCCACAGTCTCCTGAGAAACTGCTGAAATTGAAAATGAAGAAATCTGTTTCTGAATGAGGAAGAGAGAGGATAAATAGTTACAGAGTAAAGTCATCTGGGTTGTAAGATTCATCATGGCAGATCAGATGGTAAGTGCTAAACGTATTACCATTTCTGAGCAGAAGTTTTAAGTTTGCCATGTTTGTGGCCAACATGCTGTTTGTTCTAGCAGCCCGTCACCATTGGGAAGAGGGTAAAAGTACTCGATAGCGAGCTGGTGTAAGCTACCTAGAAGTAGACTTCCCCACTGCCTGTAAGCTTTTATGCCCCCAAACATGAGAATTACTGGAATGGCATATCCCGATTAATTTAGCTGTGGATATTCTGGTCCATGAACACATCTGCTTATCTTCGTGAGTACTGCTAAAATCCTGTCTTTACTGATGCAATGGACCGTTCTGGAAATCAGCTGTAGGACTGAAAATAACTGGTCCTTCTTTATCCCTTAACAACATGGGCAGTACTTCCCTATGCCTAGAAATGGGAAAGTCCATAGATGTGGAGAGAGTTTGTAGGCTGAAATAAGTAAATTGCAAAATACACAACAAGAAGACAATCCAACAATTCTTATTAGTGTATGTTATTATGATGGCTATTTAGGGTTTATAGAGTATTTTGCCTTTAAAATAATGGCAATTATTTCCCTTCCTCACAGGCTAGGCTAGGAAAGGTGATAAAATGAGAGACTGGCAAAAAAAGGGGGTTGGGTGAAAGCCTAAGGTCTTCCTTTATGGTAATGAAAATAATAAATAGGCTGTGCTATCTTCAGAGAGCAAATGGTTTGTTTTCTGGCACTGGGATCTAGAATTGGCTTCCCCTAAAAGTAACTGTCCATCTTGAAGCTCTGCAGCCACAGAGAGTATTATCTGAATGTTATTTAAAGAACAACACGCCTAAGCCTTGAAATTCCAATGCGTGTTAGTCAGTGAATTAAAATCTCATCCAACTGTGAACTAAGCATTGGAAATGGGTAGCCTAGTTAAGTGTAAGGGTTTCCCCCTCCCCCCCCCCCTTCAGCGTCAGGTAGAGCATTTAGGACATTATGACTCTGCAGGACATTAGACTCCTCAACCTGAAGGATGAAGGACAAGCTGTGTATGTTTTATACAGGGCCTGCCACAGTGCGACCCCTTTCCTAAGATGAACCTGCAGGCTCCTGTGGCAACAGAAATATTGCTATAAATATAGAGTGAACAAGAGAGGTCCAGGTTGTCTGTATGTGTAAGCTTTTTTTTATTATTATTATTTTTATTTAAACATTGCTTGTTTAGTCCAGTGATTGAGAAAGAGGAAAGAGTACCGGCAGCAATGGCCAGCATAAATAGGGTCTTACAAAAACACCTGGGGTTGCTAGTACCTGCTATGTTTGGAGTTCTTTCAAGCACGGTTGGATACAAATGCCTTACTTGCTTGTAGTGATATGAAACTTAAAAAAAAAAAAAAAAAAAAAAAAAAAGCTTCATGATTAGAGACAACCTTTTTGCTTGGAGGGCTAGAACTGAGCTTGCGCCTCATGGATGGGCCTGTGGGGACCTTGATAAACCACCTGGACGAGCCACAAGTCTTTGGCAGCAGCTTCCTTTAAGCAAGAGTTCCCCTTCTATGTACTATTTATCTACAACTGTTCATTAAACATTTTCTTTCACTTGTCTTCACTGACCCCTTCCAGGGCTTATGCATCAGTGTCTCCTTGGAGCAACCTGCTGCTGGCAGAAGGTGAGGGTGGCTTTTCTGCGAGCCAAAACCCAGAATGGGCCTGCTTGTTATTTTACAGCTTTTGGGGAGACTGAGTGTAAGAGGCAAATGCATGAAGTCATTGACTTACTTTTAGATGGAGAATAAGTGTGTGTATTTTGAGGAAGGATGCTGACTATAGGGAAGCTGGCATTAGAGCTTACTTTAGATAAGCTTTAATACTGACTAAAAACAGAAGTCAGTTTATGTATTGGTATAGACATCCTTCAGCAGGATCCTGATGGTTTTCAGAGAGCCCTCTGTGGTTGCAGTAATGGCATCTCACAGCGAAGGAATCAAATAGATGCACTGGACAAGAGGAGGTAAAAATAACTCCAGTTCGTGCCCTTTTGACAAGGTGACAATTAAACTGTGCTTATTTCTTATGTCACTGCTGCTGTCAACTAATTGTGAGCATAGTTTGTTTAATGTATCACTCTGGGGTGCCTGGATTAATCTATCGTGTGTCAGGTAAAGCATGGTAATTAGACATCTCGCATGATTTCACGTGTGCCGTGTCCAGCCCGGCCAGGCTGGTCCCAGCCACTTCAGTGATGGTGCTGGGGATGGGAGAGAGCTTACCCTAAGCTGATACATGCAGTCCTACTAAACGCTCACAAAGATGGTAGGGAAGGCTGACAAACTGAATTTTTCTAATTTTCAGAGATTAGTCTAAGTTTCAACAATTTCTCTTTTATGGAGAAGCCTGTGCGAAAACCTCAGTCTTGCAGCTTTAGCATGACAGTTGCTCCCTCTGTTTTGGAAGTCATCCTGAGCCTTTTCTAACGCTGGAAGCCCCAGTTGGCCAGTCCTCATTAACTAAACGGCGGGGGGCTAGGATCCTACAGCTTTGTTTTAAAATAATGATGCTAAAAGTAATTCACTAGAAACCAGCAGGTACTTTGCATTGCACTTCTATTTTTTAATTTTGCCAGCATACTCCATTTGATGTCAAAATTTTGTTTGCAATTAACTTTCCTAGCACGATGTAAAAATCCAGTTCTCTGTCTGAAACTTGTGTTTTTAAATATTCACAAAAGGCCGAGGTTCTAGAGCCCCAAAACTGTGACAGCTTCTCCAAATTTGTCTTATTTTCTTGCACTGCTGATCTATGAGATGACAAAGTTTTATTATCAAATTCCTCCCAGAACTTCTCTTACACCTGGGGCCAGTCATTGAGGAGTGTGATAACACCACTCATAAACAAGAGGGCATAGCAAATCCCTTACCTTAATTCCATCAGTTTAAATTGAATTATACCTGCAAATAAATTGTCCTAGAGTTTTTTCTTTTTTATCACTGGCATCAGCACAATGTTCTTGCTATCAGCATACTTGAATTCAGTGCTTTTCACATTACTAAGCTAGATAAGTATGCCTCTTTTGGCACATCTCATGCTGATAAATCCTATGGAGTCCCACAGTTTACTTTTCTGAACTCCTGTGTATGTGTAGCACACACCAAATTAAGCCATAGCACAGTAAACGATGTAGGAATAACTGGGTCACAGCAGGGTCTTGTATATCACAAATTATTTGGTTAAGGGGTCAAGCTTTGACTGCCCATGCACGCAACTGCAAAAAGTGCCATATTTTTTTTCAGGGGGAGAGTAGGTTTGGATCTCTCAAACATGATAAATAGGTTATTGTTCATCTGAACTTTTCACACAAGTATTGTATGATAGTTAACATGTGAAATAATAAACACTGAATGGCAAGTTAATGGAAAGCAGATGTGCCAAGAATTCCAAGCAAAATGCCTGAAAGCTGTGGTATAAATTGTACCTTTCGACAAGTGGCCTAAACTCGTGTGACCACCAGGGTCTCAGAGGAATAGATTCAGAAGTGGAGGCTAACTGGGAAAATACATACTACACTTTGATTTATAAATCAGTGAGATTTAGTGTCTTACGGAAAAACGGTGGATCACAGGATCCACCATGTGGCCAGTATTTCACAACATGCTGGTATTCTGTACATGCTCCTCGCCTTGTGATTTTTGTTTTGATGCAGTGAAATGAGAGAAACGAGTTAAAGTCCACTCCTACTTAAGCTAAGAAAAAAATCTGCACAATCCAGATCCATTAAGGTTTCTGGAAATCCTTCCCTGAATTTCAGTTGGGCATGCTCAGGCTGCTGACATCCCTAGCTCTAAGTTTTACAAATGAAAACAGAATGACGTTGAGAATCATCAGTCTCTTTCAATTATAAGCTTTACACCTTTGCCTTAAGCTGTAATTTTATAAAAAACTATGACGTACAAATGTAATGGCATGCAAGCTGATGTATTTTTACAGTCTAGTTAATTCCAATTAGAGTAAGATTTAAAACACTCCTTCTGAAAGTATGATAGGTCCTGGTTCGTAATCCTGCATTGGTTTTGTAGGTCTCATAATCAGCGCTAGGCCGTTGAGTATGATAACAGCTCTGCTGGTAGGAAGGGTCTGGAAAGCAGCGAGGCTATAAGCTTCCATGATAATGTTGCAGAAATATTGACTGGTTCAGGGTTAGGACCGTAACGTGGCTTACCCGCCTCTGGCTCTGTGCTTAACAAAAGGCATGGGTTGAAAGCAGGGGGATTACTGCATTGCGGCTAACGCTTGCAGAAATTCATTTCTAGTTTAGCCTTTTTACCGCAAAGTTGCAGCGTGCTGGTTCTCCTTGTGAGCTTCCCTTTGTCCTTAGGATCCTTTGGGAGAAGGGGGGCGGCTGTCGGTGGTTTGCAACGCAGGCACCAGCTGGGGACAGGGTGAAGGTATTGAAGAAAACTGTGATAACAATCCATTGTGTCTGCGTATCTCAGATGCCCAAATTCTTGTCAGCCTGAGGTTGACGTAGAATCCTCAACTTCTGTGGCAGGCCTAATCATCTCCTGGTGCTGAACAAAGACCGGTAATCAGTAGCAGGATTTGGTTTATCATTTCTCTTTGATGTATGTCTCCAGGTAGCCTGGTACTTTTCCCAGAAATCCCAGGGTTGGCCGTAAACCATAAAAGAGTTCTTCTGTGACAAGTCACAGCTTCAGCATTCACTGCCTTTATTTATAATCCCCGTGAGGTTATTAGGGAGATTACAGAGAAAAGATACAGTTTGGGGCAGTGCCTTTTGAAAGCTGATGATGCTTTTTTCTCCAACTCATCTGACACATTCAGTAGCCTCATCTAGTGCGTGTTTAAGACTCAGACATGGGCGAGAATTAGCTAGGTAGCCCACAACATCAAGTTAGACAAGACTGGGATAATGCTGGCAAGTAAATTTGATTAAGAGCATATCAGCCTCCTTAAATAAGGGGATATTAATGAGTTGTGTTTTAGGGCTATTGTTATATTTCTGGTTGCATTTAGGCGATCATTTAGGAGGTATTGAAAAACGCTAACTTTGGTGTTGTGAGGTTAGTATTTCTGGAGTTCCTCTGTAGTCATAGGTGAGAGATCAGTTTTGTCGCTTGATCATTTCTGAAAGCAAAATGAAAGCAGTTCAGATGCTCTGAGCTGGCTTCTGGTGGAGCTTCTCTTCTCCTTAGCAATCGCTCTTGTACCTCGATAGCCCGTCTCCTTCAGCACAACGATCATCACAGGCATCCATCAGCGGAGACGAAGGAGCTGGAATTTCTTCATCACTTCCCTTAAGAAAGGCCCCCGTGTTGGTGGGGCAGCTACTTAAGAATTCCCTCTTTTTACCCTTGGGTCTGAATTGGCCCAAAGCTGTTGACCCTTAGTGCACTGCACAAAGCACATTGCCTTGTTATTGAAGATAGCTGAATTGTAGTGAAAGCAGGGTCTTGGGGTAACTACCTGAGTTGTGTTGCATGTACTTTTGGAATATATTGCCACATGGTTTATTTTTGGATTTATGGATTTTTATCCATAAGTCCTCCTATAGCCACTCTAAAATATATACATCAAAAGAAATAGTAAGTACATAGAGGATTTAATTACAATATATTGCCAAATTAAATTGTCTCCCCTCCGGTTATGGTAAAAGCTTTCTGATCCATTGATCCTTGGACTGCGGTAATAAGGTTCAATCAACTCTGAGTGCCCGGGCACATGATATTACTGATGTCAGTGTGAAATAAAAATGTGCTGTGGCAGTTCCACTAGTGAAACCAATGCTAGTGAACAAAAAGGCAATTCAAAATAAGCCTGTATGTGTCTGCTCGATTGTGCAGCGTGTGTGTACCCACACTATTTTTAAATACATAGTACATGAATATGTATAACATAGTTTTAATTCTATCCATATGCAAACAAACATCTGATTGCTGTTGGAAAATATGAGAGCTACAAACTTGACCAGTACTTGCTGTTAGCAGCACATCCATAAGTTAGCCTGAGTCTCAATTCATCCCAAGCACGTGCTTAGCTTTAGGTCTGCCATTCAGTTCCCTTTAAGTCAATAAAGTATAAGCATGCACTCATATTTAAGGATGTACTTAATGAAGCACATAGCTGAAAAAAGAGAGACTGCTGAGTAGAGATCTATTACATGAGTTTGAAAATGCAGAGATCTGGATCCACTAAAGAAAGGAAAAAACATTTGGGCATGAACTGGCTATAAATCAGCTTGAAATATACCCTAACATTGAAAGCCAGGGCAACTATTTAATGCATAGTTTTCAAGGGGATAGAGGAATGGTGTCATCAAATAGACTGGATTGTTTCTAAAACAGTACAGTTTAAGAAAAGAAAACCTTTAAATACTTCAAAGGCACAACTGACTTTTACAGATAAGGCTCTGAAAATCCTGGACTTTCACACTAATTTTTCAAGCTATTATTATGAGAGGAAGATTTTTGATGTAATTATTGGCTCCTTTATCACCTGAAGATTTGTATTGAATCCCTCTTCAACCCACATAAATCTTTTTGGATTCTAAAACTACTTAGAGAACTCCAGTAGAGCTCTACAAGGAAAGCAAGAAGCAGTGGTTGAAGAGCTAACAACAGCAAATAGAAAAAAAGAGAGAGAATGATTTTCTCTCTCTCCTGTTAACTCAAGCAAAAGAGCTAGTTACAGCCAAATGGAAGAACAGAACATCAGGAAATAAATGTATATATAATGTTAAAGAGATCAGTGTAAGCACCTCATTAAACTTTCCAGGGGCAACCTAACCTGAACCTGTTACCTATCAAAAGTAATTTTTCTTGCATTCTTTGATGTAAAAATTGAGGGAGACATCTCCTTAACGGGAATAATGTATGAAGATATTGTTTGTACTATGACAATTGCAGTCTAGTTTTGCCAATAAATCTAGATGCTGAAAATGATTTACTGTTTGACAGGCTAAAACATTACGAGCTTAAATGTAGAGAGCTCCTCTGAGTTTAACTGCAGTTATTTAGGAAACACAGAGCTCTGTCCCTGTCTATCCAGCAATTTCCTACCTCATTCACCAGTAGACATGTGAATATAGGGAATTCCCTCTTTATCAAATATATTTGATATTTACCATATATATATATGAATCATATATATAAATATATATGAAATTAATGTATTTTTCTGGTCTTTCTTAGTTACCCCTTTTATGTGTTTATGTTAATCATGAGGCTAAATCCTACTCTTTGGCAGCTCCAGCAGTACTGGGAGAAGGGAAAGGATGGGAAGGGAAGGGAAGGGAAAGGAAGAAAAAGGAAGGAAAGGAGGAAAAGTCTCCATTTTCTTTACAGTGTAATGAAAAGTGGCTGTGCTCTTCTCTGTGGTTCAACTGGGGAGACAGCCAGGATGAACCTTTTTCACAAAGTCTCACAAGAAGAGCAACTGAAAAGGATGCTGTTTCTCTGATATGCAAGAGGAGCTACAGAAATTACTTATAATCTGGAAAATCTCTCTTCCACTGAAAGACGAAAGGAGTTCGGCTTCCTCAGCTGCGCTCGAAGGAGTTAGCAGGTGAATTAGATCCCACCCCTCTGTGAGAAGTAACCAGTAAGAAACTGTGCTTCTCAAAAAGTAGTATAAAGTAAGAAAGCAGTTTTTCTTTCAGGTTTATGGTAACATCATAACATTATCATTAAGACCAGATTTACAACTGTAATTACTGATTTCCTTGTATTGAGCACTAGCCAAAGAAATAGGTGGAACGCATGCGAAGAATCGGCCAGGCTCACACCCATAGTGGGGAAGTGTTAACGTGAGTTGGCTTTAGACACCCTCAGCCTTCCCCGTCACTGAGCTGGCGCACGGCGTCTCTCCAGCCCCAGCTCAACACCGACCACAAGGAGCTGAGGCAAATTAGAGCCCGGTGACCCCCGGCAAGAAACCCTGTGCAACCCTCATGCAAAGTAATGGATATCTGAAGGAAGGCAGGGAACACGCAGAGTTACTTGTGGATGGAGACTGATTGGCGATAGACAGTAAAACCTCAGCCGCGATAATACCATGGGAACACCACTACGGTACGTTGACGTAACTGCTAATCGTTGCAAGGAAGAGCAACGCCAGAAAGCAGTGTCCTAAAATTAAGTGAAGTATTGGTTAAAATAAGGAAAACAAGTGCATTTGAGTACATATTGAGTACAATGTGTACAATTTAGGAACAAATTATAAAAAATCATGTGAGAGGTAGCTTTTTGGGAGGTGAAATCTCCAGGAGGGGAACTATCTGTTAATACTCGGTCTTGATGAGCCAGGTCTATACATGATTGATTCTATAAATAATGCAGACACCAGGCATTTGTTTTCTTTCTATTTGCTTAGTCAGAACATTATAGTGTTGTTTTTTCCTTACCTCTACAACTGAAGTTATTAATTATAAAGTATTGTCATGGGTGCTTTTTCACTGAAGGTCCTCAATTTACAGTAACTCCTCCAATTCAAAATATAATCTGGAGCCTGAGCTCTGCCAAAATGCAGCATGTTAAATTCTGGTAAAGTGCTTAATTAATATAGATGAGTGTAAACTACAAATTACTGATGTTACACAGGCATATAGCCTCCTTAGCGCAAACATCAAGGTTTAAGCAGATACAATTGGTATATGGAAATGCAGATATAGCTAATCCTAGTTTGCATCATTCCTTAACAAAGGGTTAGCATATGATTTAATTTATTAGTCCTTTTTCTTCGTCTTTATTTTTACCATCATAATGATTTAAAAGCATATTATTATTATTATACTTGCAGTTGCAGTTGGATGCTTTTTCCAGTGCATGCCAGGATTTTATCAGATAAACCCAAAAGTTCTGGACACGCACTTTCTGTTTCTGCTCTGACTGACAAAATTCCCACTGGATTAAATGTTGTGAGATGACTTGAGTATTTGGATGCACACAAGAAAAAAAGAAATGGATGGAATTACAGTGTTCCAAGCCTTTCTCTGCATACTCTTCCTTGCCAAGAACAGAGAGCTAAAATTTCTTATGGACTGACACACTTCCGTATTGTATCACTTCGAGTTGAAATAAGTCCTCCTGAGAGCACTCTGCAATGTGAGAGACAAGTGTTTCATTCACCTAATCCGGCCACTTTGCTTCCCTCTTCCCTGTGAAGAGGAATGAACCCATCGTTCTCTCCAGCGCGTCAGCTCACGTTTCCTTTAATTGCATTGGAGAGCTGTCTAGCATCATTCAGTACTTTGGGTAATTAATTGAAAAGCCCCATCCATTTCTTGCTTCAAAATGTGGAGAATTTGGCTTGGTATTGCTAATGGGATTGCATGTCACGGGTGGAATTTGCTTAATCACTGCCTATTGACTTTCTGCCTAAACCGGATTACATTTATCCATATTGTTTACACAGTTGTAAAACTCCTGTGAAAATCTGTTCATTAAATGTTTTAAATATTGCTGCTAATATGATGTAAATGGCTTGTTGTTTTCATTTGGTGCTCTAATGAGTAAATCAATTCTTTCAATTGTATTGTACACTAAAGGTTGAAATTATTGATAAGTGATTTTTCTGTTTTATTTGATATTAACTACTCTGTCAATTACAGTTAATACTGGAAAACATTCACTGCTTACATCTGTTTAACTCCAGACACATTTATGTGTATATGCCTACACACACGGAGGCAGAACTGCGTGTAGATATGAACTTAATGTGTAAAATTGTCAGAAGTGTAACAAATGGACAAGGCTAGTTCTAGTGTGGGCTAGGCTAGTGTTGCCCAGCTCAGCCTGGTTTTGAAGCAAATCTCTCGTGTGATGCTGGCAGTGTTGCGGGAGTTATAGTAAGCTAGAGACAAGGTTTGTGGAAGGAGGACATACCTTTCATTAGTCCAACTCATCTTTTAAGGATGACATGCTGCCCAGTCATTGCATCAGCATTCACAACAGCTTTACCTCCAATAACTGATGACTCAGAGAAACCCAGCCTTTTCACAAGCCACTTAAACAAGAGCTTTAAATAACTATACAACCAAGCTTTATGTAGCAAATAGAAAATACGTTATTGATTGGAAACTTCCATTCCTCCACTGATTTTTTTTTCACCACAAATCTATAATTATTACTTCTCTATTAAACTTGTCCCTGGAATAGACTAATGTCTACTTTCCAGCATCACGGTCAACGTGAAAAATGGCAGTTTCCAAACCGCAACAAGCATATATATGCATATCTATATATAAAATCGAATGTGATTATAAAATTGACCAACCAAGTATGGTACAGGACACCAGTAATCACCATCCTAAACACACTGAGACGGCTGTCAGGCAGCCAGATCCCTAGGCACTGGGGCACTTGCTCTGAGGACGATGCTCAAGTGCAGTGCTTACCAACTGGAGATGGCTATTACCCGACAAGGATGCTTCCCTGGAGAAACCCATTACACTTCTGAAAAAGCCATGTCGATGCTGTGAAACAGTTTAGCACAAAAGTTCCCTCCTCGCTGAGCATGGTTCCTGCTGGTCGTTCTCGGCACAGAACCTTTACAGAAAATTAAAACTTCATTAAACTTCTGCTGAGACCTTCCCATGCTGAAAGAGGATCCTACCTTCAACACAGTTTTCCTACACCAACTTTCGAATAGTTCATGGTCAATTCCCTGCAAACCACCAGGTGCCAAAGGGACCCCGAATGGGCCTTAGCAACAAGCACTGGTCTTGTCCATGCATCTCCCATTGCTTGCCAGGAGAAGCAATTCCTACGCTATCGAAATTCCTGGATCCTATACTTTGGCGTTTCCCAAAATTTAACATATTTCTCCCAGTGCACCTTCTCCTGGATGAGAGGAGCGCATGAAATTCAATAGCCAAAACGGGTGCTAACAGCAAGCAATGCAACTCCCAGTTATGTCTGAGGGAATGTTTCTCCTCTGACCTCCCAGTCTTGATCCTCAAGGGGGATCTAAAAAACACTTTAACAAGGATCCTGAACTAGAACGTGTAACTTTACTGAATAATAAAAACCCGGGCTGTGTGAGTATTGCAGCACGTAACTTCTCCCCTCCCCACCACTATTACATGTGTGACCTGTCTCTCACCCATGGGAGAGGCACACTGTCTCCCTTTGCCCTCGCTCAGCTTCTGTTGCACAGAGATCTGATTACTGCTGCTCTCAGATAGTCTGGCTATTAAAACAGGGGAGCAGCTATTTCCAGCTCGTATCCAGCCACGCTGCTTGCTGCTGCTTCCCCAGGCCTGAGGGGCTTGTGTCAGAAAATGTGGGTCTCTTTTCTTTTTTTTTTTTTGAGAGTAGAAAAAAAAATCCTGTTTCTATCACTCTCATAAACGCCCGCACGGCTGCTTGCCCCCGGGACGTGCCCGGCACCGGCGCTGAGCGCCCCCGGGGCCGCAGCCCCCGCAGCGACCCGCGCGGCATCGCCCCAGGCCACCGCCGCCGCCGCAGCCGAGGCGGCGCCGCCCGCGGCCGCCAGGGGACGCCGCAGCGCCGGCGGCGCCGGGCGGAGCGCGCAGTGGCCGCGCGGCGCGGCGCGGGGCGCAGCCGAGGCGGGACGGGCCGAGCCGCGCCGCGCCACGGGGCGGGCACAAAAGCGCGGGGCCGCGCCGCCTGCGAGGGAGAGCAGCGCCGGCTCGGCGGGCCGTGGCTCCGCTTCCCCCCCGCGTCGGGCTCGCAGGATGCCGCGCAGCTGGGCGCGGGTGCTGGGGGCGCTGCTGGCGGTGGCCCTGGCGCGCTGCTACAACGTGGACGTGGCCCGGCCCGTGGTGTACCAGGGCCCCAACGGCTCCTTCTTCGGGTACTCGGTGCTGCAGCACTTCCACGACAGCACGCGGTGGTGAGTGGCGCGGTCCCCCCTTCCCGCGGGGGCAGCGCGGAGCGGGCGGTGGGGCACAAGGAGGGGAGCTGCCCCCGGTGTGCTGCGCGGCGCGCAGCCCCTAACGCGAGTCCGCACCCGAAGCGGCGCCGCTGCCCGTGGGCAGGGGCTGAGGGTGCCCGCGGGGCGGCGGCTCCCACGCGTGTCCGCGCAGGTGCGCGCGGGCTTCCCTCGAGCTTAGCGCGGAGCCGTCCGCGGCGGGCAGCGAGCCGGCGGGAGGCAGCGCGGCCCCGGCCCCGGCGGTGCCGGGGTGCGCTGCGTTTCGGCTGGGTCCTTTGTGCAGCGCGCGCCGTTGCGGGACAAACTCAGCCGCTCATCAGCCTGACAGAAAGTGCGTGTGATACGAAACGTGATGGGTCATGTCGTGCGGAATGAGAAGATGTTTAGTTGCAGTAACCTCCGGCGGGAGCAGTATGTTTAGCACTGACAGCGCTGCTCTGCGCACAGAGGAGGTCTCTGCGCTGGGCTGCAGTGGAGAAATTATACCTTTGGTGGCTGGAGAGCCGCTTCCAAGCCAGGCGGCACTGGTCCCCTGTGCGTGCCTGCGGGGAGAGAGGGACTTCTGCGGTCCCTCTGCGGGAGTTTTTTGTTTTTTGTTTTTTTTTTAAATTATTATTATTGAGTAGTGAACGATGATATAGTTTTTGTACATCTCAAAAAATTATGCAAACTGGCAAGCTGCTTGTTTTTCCTGTTGACTGAAAAGAGCCTTGGAACATGCTCTGTCTCTCTCTTGTCTGGGTCAGAGGCTCTTTGTTAGAATTAAAAACTGATTTCTCTTAATTGGACCTAGCTGATGTCATCTGGTGCACTTTTAATGTGAGTAGGAGCCACTACTGCCAATAAACGTCCACAAAGCTTGTCTTTATCTTTTACACTTAGATATGGCCCGATTACTCAGCTGTTGATGTTGGAACTGTAGTGCTCTGTGATATAAATAAATGTATTCATACTGGCGTCCAGTTCTTTAAAATGAATTTCTTTCACACCCTTCAATTCACAAGTAGTTGTATGCTTCGCCTTTCTGCATAGTGGCGTTCATGAAGCATTCATTATTGAGGGCTTATCATAAGAGGGCATCATAGAGGGGAAAAAAGGCGCTCTCAAAAAAAAAAAAGCTCTCAGTTGAAAGCAATGCTTAACTTATTGCAGAAACCAACAAAGGATAAAAAGGTTGGAAGTCACTTGTATTCGACCCAAATTACTGGGGGTTCACAATGGTGTGGATGAAGCGCCAGTCTAGTGGGATATGATGAGATGCAAACGATATAATTTGTTGCTCTTCTTTGTGTGGCTGGTTATATTCTGATTGATAACATGGGGTTGTCTATAGACAGTGCCTGCCAGTGTAATTTTTGGACAGACTTTGTTTGGGAAGCTCCGCAAGGGATAAATGTTGGGTGCCCGTCTGAAGGCAGACATCTGAAAGTCTGATACTCAGATGTATTTCCCTCCAGCTTTATGAAAATGGAGGATCTTCACAACAATTGAGCTGTGACACTTGGCAATAAAAAGTATCCAAAATCGCAAACTTTTTTTAAAGCAAAGTTAGCTGTTCGGATAGGGTTAGCAGCCCCTGAATATGGCCAGCATCGGCACTGGGTTAGGTTGCCAAAAGTCTCGAGGGTGCGATTGTCACCACAGACTGCAGAACTTCTCTTTCCATCGTGGAAGGAGGAGAACTTGTTTTCACAGAGGCCTCAAAGTCCTGTGCCTGACAGAGGTGACAACAAGGACATTCTCCTTGACTTTGGTTTACTGTGTGTAACTGTGCCCTTAATATAGGCATATCTTCTAAAGGTTGAGGGACAGCAATGAATTTCTTCACTCTTAGAAGTGTATGAAGTCTTTAAGTTTTCTGAAGATGTCATATGGATGGGCATATTCTGAGTGCAGTGCGGTCGTGTGGGTTTTGGTTCTTTTTTTTTTTTTTTTTTTTTTTTTTTTTTTTTTTAACTACAAGGGTTCAGTCCTTTGGTGGTCTGAACGTGCCTTTAGCTGTGTCCACTTCCTTTGACTGGGAGATAAAGGCTTGCAGTATTATATGCCACTATTTTAAAAAAACATCTTTGTGCTGTACAGAATATTATTTCTTCCTACAGATATCACTTTGGGGCTTAAAAGTCTCTTTACTTTCCAGCTTAAAGTGATTACAGGTTACTCAAATACAAAATACAAGTCCAGTTTTTTTAATGCATGAGCATAGAGGGGAAATGGTTAGTAGGAGTGATGACAGTTTTCGGATTTGTCAGTTCTCTTGTGTGAAGCTGTTGTGTGCAAAGCTATGCAGCTATTCCCCTGACTGGCTGGCAGAGTTACCAGATGATGTTTTTTAATCTTTCAAAATAGGAAATTCTAGTGGAGGTGTGAAATCTATTATATATGCAATAAAAATGTTTTTACCTTTTCATGTCATTGTAGCAAATAGCACCTATTAATAGCACAAGATTATTGTTTGTTTTCTGCATCATTTTTGTTCTTTGCTTCGTAGTTTCTCTTTACCCAGAGAGGAGTGAAGATTTCAGTTTCTTATGTCTGTTTGGCCTACGCACTACTCTGGGAAGATACCTAAGTTAACTTTGTACCACTGTGCTTTGGGTATATGTGGCTTGCTTGGTGAGCTGTGCTATGTGAACCTGTGTAAGTGTGATAGGTAATATCAAAGGCTGAAAGGGCTATTGTCTCTCTAAAATTATTTAATCTGTTAATATGCTCTCAATCATTGGAGATTGTTGTTGTGATAGTTCTGTATTTCTTACTTTTCATAGCCCAAGGGCCCAGTATTCCTTCACCTACCTGATGCATTTCCGATCATGAGAGCATCTTAGTTGAAATGTGTCCTCAGCCTTCTCAGTAGGCTTTTCATGTGCTAATATATACATGTCATTGCTTTACATTAAAATGATACCTGGAATGGGCAGCTCTTGAACTTCAATGTTTCAGTCATTCTTTTTCTGACACCCCAAAAGCACCTGTTTGTATTATCTGCAATAAGCCTGCAGGTTTTCAGTAAACCAATTCAGGGTTTGATGGCTCTGGAAGATTTATATGAGCCAAATACTCTTGCAGGAGGAAAGAAGGGCAGAGATTTCATTGGAAATGTTATCTCAGGCAAATATGAATAGTCAGGCTGCTACACAGCCCTAGACAGAAGTTATAGTGGGACAGGGTATTCAGCCTCTACGACAGTAGTGGAATAGGTTAGTGCCTTCAACCTGAAATAGTTAATTGCAATGATGCTTCCTTTTTAGGAGCTGTTTTTACATGATTTTAGTCTCATCTGCAGATGTGCTGAGCGTATTGTTTTTCTAACAATGTCTCTTGTTTTCCTTCCTTAAGCAGATTTGGTGAGTGAAAATCTTGAAAGATTTGCCTGTCTCCCTGAAATTGCAATTTTCAGTACAGTAAGCAACCAGGTGGTTGCTTGCATTTGGACCACAGACAAGCAGAAGTGCTTCTGTTCTCTGGATATAATTCAGATGCTTGGGGCAAAGATCCCCAAATCAACCAAGAATGTTGCTTTCCCTGCTTTCCTTTAGAGACTGTTTAATAAGAAAGAAACAAAAGTCGATTTTGCCTTAATAAAAATGTTAATGTGACATCTCTCTAATTTTTTTTTCCTCCCCAATATGGTGTTATTTTATATCTCCCCTTCCTCCTCTTGCCCCCCCCCCCCCCCCAGCCCTGCCCCCAACCCACAATCAATGGTCATAACTTTATCCTTTCTGGCAGCTTGGTCTGACACAAAAGGGTGATGGAGTCAGTTTAGTTCCGTGGCATCCTGCTGCAATTGCTACAATAGGGAATGAGTCTGGTTTTGGGTTGTTGCTTCACTCCTTGTGTCCTGCTCTTTGCCCTGCTGCACTGCCTCTGAAGAGTTTAGCATCTTGCGCTGGTGGCTGCGTGTCGTGTTAGCATACGGTGCCTTTGTGTGGAGCCAGAAAGGGAGAGACAGGAGAGGACCAACCTGGCATTAGGTTAATGATGCCGGGTTAGGTTAATGACGCTGTGCGTGTTAGTGATGCGGGAGGTGCTGCCAGGGCAGTTTGGGAAGGCAGGGAGCCTGAGTTTAGTGTTGCTGCTCAAAAGTTGTCCCTCCACTTCCCAAATAATAGCTCTGCACTCTGCACATAATGGACAAACCACAGGGATTTTCATTTCAAGGACTTAGCGAGTGGCGTAGGCCTTCCTGATGGGAGGAACCGTGATGGGGATATGCTGGTGCACCCTCTTCCTGATGCTGCTTTTGAAGTCTGCTGTGGCATGTGAGGCTATTTAAAGACTTTTCCACCACCATCACAACCCCCCCCCCCCCCGCCCCGGCTACTTAACATTGCAGGGAGGTGAGGTACCTGCGTTCCCCAGTCCTTGAGCTATGACTGCCTAGCTGCTGCTGGCACGCTGTAGGCTGATGCGAGTGTGCTTGGCACCTCTCCATGCCATCAGTCAGCTCGACATGTCTTTGTTCCCTGATCTTCCTGCTCAATATAGCACTTAATTTTCACATCTACTGGTCCTGAGGGTCAGTCACGAGCGAAATGATAGTTCCTGCTCTGCAGGAAGTAACTGTAAGGAGGAATGGATTTTCCTGTAGCCAAAAAGGCTTCTTGCTGTCCATTAATACTGGCTGCTGTGGCATGTTCTACTGCAATGTGACGTGTTTCTGGCCACGTAAGTAGATAGCTCCTCCAGACAGATGAGGGCATTTGTCCTTGATAACGTGAGTATGAACAAAATATCAGAAGGTTAAACAGCTTCTCTGCCTGCTGGTCCTTGTGCTGGTTTGGACCCTGATGCCCCTGCTCACAGAGCCAGTGAGATACAGGTGGTTCTTAGAGACTTCTGCAATAGTGCCTGTAAGGTGGCCCCAAATGTACTGCCCTCAGTTCCCTTCTGTGGAAAGTAATCCCTTTCTCTTGACGGGGTTTCCTGCTCAAGGCATCTCTGTGCTGAAGCTACTCACAGGCATCCTTGGGGTTTCCTACAGGGGATTATGGTTGTGGTGAGAGCCTGCACTGGTGGATAATTTCTGCAGAGAGCACTGACCGCATCGTAACCTTTTTGGCGAAAGGCTGGAAACCCACTGGGGCTTGCCTGCTGACAGTCCAGGCAGTCCTAAAGCGGCACTGAAAAGCCCAACCACAGTATTAGGCTATCTAAACTAGAGCTGGTTAAACTAGTTGCAGCATGCTGGAAGGTTGCCTGATAATAGCAAGAGATCAGGGTTGTTCCTCTGTGGGCTATTTACGTATTTACTGTGTTTAGACCAAGCAGGAATCCACAGTGGTGAAATGCAAGAAGACTGCATGAGACTCTTAAGTCTTTGTTTGGATATGTATTTATGTTTTGGTACAGTACCAGAGAAAAACACCTTCTCTGGTTGCAGTGTTGTTCCATAGAAATTGCAGAAGACTTCAAGAGTCTTTTAGTTGGTGGGGAAGAAACAGAACAGGCATTTATCTTATTTAGCGTGAGTTCCAAAATGTTACGATAGAAAATTCATTTGTATCCAGGTCTGCTGAAAGGTCTTATGACAGATAAATAGGTGAGTTTCTTCCAATAGTTTAAGCAGATGCTTACAGAAACTAATGAAAGAGTAAGGGAATTTTTATTGATGAAGGTAATATTCCAGTTTCAAATCTCTGAATAAAACCAAGACAAGTTGTAGGTGGCAAATAGCAACTGGACCAACTGAAAAGCATGTGAGCCTACAGAAAACCTCCGGTCTCACTGAAGGCAAATCTTCTGGGGCATAGGCAAGTATAGGTTGCACCAAATGGGACAGGAGATCCCCAAGGGCTGCACCCACTGGGGGATAAGTGCAAGAGTGAGTGAATGACACAAGGCAGATTAATGCACAATGTAGGCGAACTGTCAATTTGAGTGTCCAGGAATTCAGAGCAATCCAAAATTGATTTGCTGTTGGCCTATGTCAGCAGTTTCCCTTACTGGCTGCTGCTTTGTGCTCTATCCACATAGGGAGATGAAGACAACTCTTTTCTTTTTGAAAGATGCATTCACTCTAGACAGTTTGGGTAATTTGGTTTGTAGCCTACTCAAATCATTAATTATCACTTTTTCCTCATTCAGCTTTTTAAAGAAAACTAAAGAGTCTCTGCAATTTAAGCTTCTTAATCGCCATCTTGCATTCTGCAACCCAAGATATTTTTTTGTGCTAATTGCTGAATCAAATTTACTTTTCTTAGGTTAGAGTAAAGCTTCATTTAAACCAGAGGTGAATGTGGCTTACGTTATCTTATTGTTATAACAGGTCATAGAAACACTTTCTTTCCATTTGCAATTTGAACCAGTAACTCTTTAAGCTCGTAATATCCCCCCTTATTTATTTTTGTTAGACCTCATGAATGTCAATAAGTGAATGACATGCATTCATTGCCTGCGTAGATTAAATGATTGGCACTTGATTTTCTGCCTGGTGCCCGTCTGTTGGGATTTCCATTTGGAGCTATTATTTCAGGCTCCTTGGTGCTCCCTCCCCAGTGTGTGCAGGCTTTGTAGGTTTCAGCAACTTAAGTATTTCAGACATTAATTCTTCTCACTTGTGCAAACATGATGTGCGTTATGAAGTGCAGCCCCATCAAACTTTTACAAACGTTAAACCTTAGCTCGTGAAACTCGGGAGAAGATAGCCACTTAATGTAGGGGGCTCTCTCTCTTTTTTATTTATTTATTTATTTATTTTTTTTTTTTGGTAAGTGTATTTCTGAATGCTCAGCCATCGTTTTCTCCCATCCTGTATGATAGCAACAGTGCAAACCTGTGGCATGAGCCGCTCTTTGGAATAGAGTGGGCTCCTGCTGGAAGCTCTCCCAGGTGGCTTGGGCTGATCCCAGGCATGTGCACATGTTGTGGCATGGCTCTCTCTGCCTCCCTATATTTACCGTGATGGTGGGTAGCAGTTAAGAAAGGAACTTTAAATTAGAGGCTGGCAAGAGGGATGAGCAGGAGTCCTTTGAAGCCAGGAATACTTCCATTTTGGGGCTTGTGTTGGGTGGTCTATCTATGCCATGGGTGGGCTATGTATGTGGACCAGTTATGCACCAGTAGCTTTTTATTCCTTTAATGGCTAAACTGAGAGCAGTGTCCTTTTGGTCAGCCCTCGCCTCCCCAGGAACAGGCTTGACCCATGCACATAAGGCTTATGCTTTTAGAGACGATTGTCTTTCATTCCAGCCCTCGACTTACCTGAATGAGGATTTATATACAAAAGCCAGTGCTCTGCCTCACAGTGCAAAAGTATTGGCAGAGCTGATACTAAACTGCTTGGTGCCCTGAGCTGCTTTCTTCCTGCTTAACCTCCCTCCCCACCCACGCATGCCTAGATCCAGGTTTACAACCAGTTGAGAAGACGACTGACCCTTTCATGGGGAGACAGCACAAGGGCTCCCCAAATACTTGTGCTTCATCCATAAGCCTCCTCAAAAGCATCCTGATGCCTTGCTGCATGATCAGCTGCTAGACTGCTAAACAGTTAGCTAGACACAAGTGACAGAAGTGCTCATCTTCTTTCAAGGATACATCCAGGAAACCTATGGTCAGAAATACATATTGGCGTTTCCCAGAGACGCCTGGCTCTCACATGCAAGATAAATAGCACAGGTTTAGTCTTTGCTGCCTCAGTGATAAATGGTCGGTAGCAGTGCATCGTGGAAGAGGTTTGTTCCTGGTTTTCTGAAGCAATAATTACCTAAAATGTTCTGAGCAGGGGGTTCCTCAACTTCTTAAATGAGCTTATTAATCTTTGGCTGTCTGGAAAGGCTGTAGGTTCAGATTGCATCCCCTTGTGGGTGTGCGTATTGGCTCTTGTGGATTTTGGGGTTGATAGGGATGCAGTTAGAACTGAGGAAAAATGGATGCAGCTGCTCTTGTCTGTCTTCATACTTTCCTAAATGGCTTTTTGAGGGAAAGGAATTGCTTTAAATGGGTTATGCTCCTAATGGAAATCTAACTTGCTAAAGAATTCATGGATTCACTGCAGAAAAATGCCTTTATTGTGTGTGGTGTTTTCAGTTTGTGAATCAATGTCATCGTTTTACAAGGTCATTGGAAAAAGTCCTTTTTCTGAGGAACCTCTGGCAATGTGAACCTTGCCCTTGTTTGTTTTTTCTTTTCTCCTAAAATTAATCACTTGTTACTTTGCTTTTGGTTTCCAGGGTCTTGGTTGGTGCTCCCAAGGCAGAATCTAAATACAGCACCTCTGTTCAGTCCCCAGGAACAGTGTTTAAATGTCGAGTCCATACCAATCCTGACAGAAGATGCACAGAACTGGATATGGGTCGAGGTGTGTAGTTATGATGCTTTAAAAAAGAAGAAAATAAATCTTGACAAATATGTGAAGTTCTGCCCCAAAGGCAAATGACCAGAGAGCCTCCTGTCAGCTCCAGAGAGTGCAGGTCAGGGCCCCAAGTCACCGAGAGAGATCCATCAACCTCTCCTGGCAGACTTGGAGCACTGGTAGCGAAAGTACCTTTTCTTCCAGCATTACAAAATTGTGTCCCATCTGGTGATGGGAGATGCTGCTCTCCCAAAGGCCATACTTGCTCTCTTCATTGGTTAAGTGGGCAAAGGTGACTTTTTTTTTTTTTAAACAATTTTACTTATTTTTTACTCCAAGCCATTGTCTTTTCTCTACCTGCTTCAGTGTGACTTTTCAGCATGTCTGTGGGTATGTGACTGGTCTGGAGTGCTGGTGCACGTTCCAGGCAGTCCCGAAATGATGGTGTGTGGGATGGCCCCAGATGGTGTCATGATGGGTGCATGGTGTACTGTGTTATTAGCAACATAGCAATCTGTGGGTTCCCTCGTAATGCAGTAAATGATTCCTTTTGTTTACCTCTAAAGGAAATAAGAGTCTCTCTGAGAGAGCAATGTTAGTATGTTATTGCATGTGATCAGGATTCCCTTTGGCTGCTCTGAAGTATGGTCCGAACCAGGGGAAGATAGGGTGCCTATTCCTAAATTAGGGCTCTGATCCAAAACTTTGTGTTGGATTCTGATGGAGAAATATGAAGTCATTGAATCTCTCACTTTTCTTGGTGATATGATTCACGTTAATGCTTTCTCTGCCTGTAGAAAATGTATGTTAGTATTGTTTCACTAATCTTTTCAAAATAGGAGTCAAATAGCAATTCACTTTTATGAAGTGCACTTGTATTAAAGCTGTACTTTGGGCTAATTTTGATTTGTCCTCCTACTACCAAAATGTTAATGATCTTCTGTGAATTCATGAATACTGCCTGAGAGAATTAAAGATTTGGGCCCCACTTCTTTTCTAAATGCCCACAATCTCATTTTCAAGACTAACTTTACTTCGTCTGTATTCTGCAGGCAATTCCACATCTCTCCCATTGACTTCAGTTGGATTGATTATCCAAGTAAAGCTGTTGACGCACTGTAATAGCTCCCGGCTTTAGGCCCTGTTTGGGACAGGGTCTGTCTTCCTCTGTATGTTTGCATGATGTCTAGCAAGAATGAGAAGATCACCCTGAATAATGCACACAAGAGCTGATGATGATGATGAAAGAGGGAAAGGAAAGCACTATCATATAGATGTTTGATCAACGCTCTCTTTTTCCTATAGGGATTCTCTGCAGATATTTAAAACTCATGTCTCCTTGCCTTTGCTCCCTTTCCCCTCTCTCTGTAGGCAATTCCCGGGGCATGCTGTGTGGGAAGACCTGTAAGGAGGACAGGGATGATGAATGGATGGGTGTGAGCTTGGCCAGACAGCCTAAGGCTGGTGGAAGTGTGCTGGTAAGTCTGCTCTTTTCTTTGATCTCATTAAAATCATTGCTGCTGTCTGACTCTAATGCTAAACACGTCAGGATTAATGTGTTCAGTAGTGACTGACAGAGTCCAGCTTTACGGGCAGCTAATTCTGTATTCCCTTCCTTGAAGTGGAAGGAAAATGAGCCCCAGCCAGAAAGCTTTATTTATAGAGGGAAGACTTCAAAGCAGTCACACCTGACTTGTGTCACCTAAGGGCTTCCTCCTAAATCTGAGGGATTAAATCTTTGAACAAAATAAATAGAACTTTGTCTCTGAGGTATCTGCTAGTTTATTCCTTTTGCAGTTGGTCTGTGTCTATGTAGGGAATATGTACGCATTCATTCTCCGGGAATGTATCCATTGGGCATCAGAACTTAGCAGGAAAAATGTAGGATGAGTGTTTGCAGCACTATTTCATCTTTGTGTATATGCAATTTCTATTAATGAGGCAGAGGAGTTAAGAGTGGAGGTAACTTAGTTGTGTATGGGTGGCCTTGTTTTTGAAATGGTTACTATGCAAATAGAGAGGTCAAGGAGAGCAGATGGGATCCTTAGAATGTGGAATTTATCTTTGCAAAATAACATTTCCTATGCTGGAAAAAGATCATAAAGAAAGCTGGGCAAATACCTTTTAAAAATACGTGGGTATATTGCAATCAATAACTGTGTCTGTGTTTACATCCGCTATTGGCTTCTGACTGTCTACCAAATGAGTCTGCAGGAATGTTACCTGAAATAAAAATTTGCAACAAAAAATACTGTGCATTGTATATGTGGCAAGCGAATTTTAAGCTTCTATCAGAGTAATCCTAACAACAATCTAATCCTAAACACATCCGATCGGGAGTTGGAAACTTACCCTGTCTTTCCAATGAGATACAGAATATCCATGGTACATGGAACAAACTATTCATAAATGTACTAGTGGCAAGAAATCTAGTACAATAATTTCTGTGCTTAACCACCTACGTCAGTCAAGTGGAGAAAGCTACCTTGCACAAAGGCAGTTGTCTCGATATGTATTTAGACTCCAGTTATGCCATAACTTGCTGTACACCAACTTCATCATGGGGGAATAGGTGTTTTTTATGCCGTTCTGTGATAGGCAGGGATGCACTGTGGTACTTTAACTGATTTAGTGTACAGCTTGCAAATGCTTTAGAGGCTGGCTGATTCTGGGTATCTTAAGTATGTCTCCAGCAGTAGGGATGGAGGGAACATAGAGAGGCATAAGTTAAAAAACAACACTCTCCTTCCCCTCAACAGTATAAACATGTACAGCAGAACACAAAATTAAGGCATTCATACTAGAAGAGCAGTGTGTGCAATTCACCTTTTCAAGGGATATCCCAATCTGTACTTGAGCTCCGGAGAATCCTGTGTAAGAGTTGGGGAATAATGTGCATTGATCACAAAACACTCTCTCAAGACAGAGCATTCTTGCTATTTTCTGCTTATTTACTTGAATTAGGCAAATGCTTGTCTTGTTTCTGAGAAGCAAAGGGGAACGGGTTGCATCTGGAGCTGATGTGTAGAGAGATGATACCTAAACAAAAGCAAAGCAAGGAAAGGAAAGCTAGTGAAAAAGCCAGACAACTGCTAAGGTTAAGGCTGGCTGCTCAAGGTTAAGGCTGGCTGCTTGGTGGCTGAGGGAAAGCTATGAGGGTGAAAGACAAGGCCAGATGGAGAGGGCTTAGTTTGAGAGGGGACTTTTATAGTCATTTTTAGGGGAAGGTATAGGAGAGTTTGAGAGGGTGGCTGGGATTGGTGAGCAAGCTTGGAATGAGGTGTTAAGGAGCGGGTGGAAAATATCAGGAAGGAGTCTTTTGAAAGTGGCTTTTCTGCTAAAGGAGGAGCAGGTGGCTTAACCCCCATGTCTCGTTGATCAGTAGGAAGACAGTGTTTTAAGGGTATCTGTCTAGACAGCTTTCACCAAGCACAACTTAAGCCTTCATCCCAAGGGCTTCCATGCCGCAGGCATGGCAGGACACTACTTCTGCCCTCCTAAACAGGAAGGTCTTTCCCACTGCTGCTGTCTCCTCATTCGCCCCTCCAGCCATGGTGGGCAGGTTTCCCCTCTCTGCCAAAGGGACCCTCCATGGGGAGGGTGGTGCCCTGCCCTTCAAGGGCCCATCCGAGTCCTCCTGTGAGAGGGCACGTCAGGAATGTCGGACGTAAAGCAGGTTAAAAGCAAAGTGTAGCCTCAGGAGAATGGACAGCTGGTGGGTATGCTTGTTTCGCTGCACCTTAAGTTGGTGAAACATCTCCATGAGTTCCACTGATTTTTTAAGGCAGTCCTAAGCCAGTCCTTTTGCAAGCTTGTGCTGCCTCCAAGTAGATCATGTCCAGATGTTTACATCTAATTCTCACTGAAATCAGTGAGATCACTGAAGTGCTCAGTCTTATAATATTAATTAAACATCTGTCTACATCTGTGTGTAGACAGAGTCTGAAATAAGGAATACAGATCCTTCTAGCAATCACGGGTGGAAAATATTCTGCTGTTTCAGGGCAGTGTTTCTCTCTCTGTTTTGAAGAACATGCATCTGAAATACATTTTTAATGGAAAGGATGCCTGATTTTCCCTGTAAACAGGTGATTTTTAGTTCATGCAGTCTCCTAATTTTAAAGATTAAGATTTTTTTTATAATGCAGCTCTTTGTAAAGTGTCTAAGAGAAATTCTCATTCTGAGAAAACATGTTGTCTGCATGTGTGTTCAGAGCCAAATCTGCTGATTAACTTTTTAATTAAATTGCTGGCTAACTCTTGCTAATCTGGCTTTTACATCTTTGGTCAATATTGCAGACTAGCCATCAAAAATAAAATCAGCCTTTTAAGCACTTTTTGCTACAGACATATTAATACTTCTAATGCAATAAAATTGTCATTGCCACCATATAAATTTGCTTTGCAAAGGATGCACTGCATTTATGTTGTATTATAGATGTAAAAAAACTTTATTACCTGTATTTGCACTTGCCAATGACAGTACAAAGCCTGTTTACTCATAACTATGCAAATAATAGGACTTCAGCATTCATTTAGGGCTCTCCCACCTTGCCTGCAGTTTGAAGAGTGAGAGGAGCTTTGCTGCTGAAGTTAGTGCAACGTATTATCTTGTCCTCAGCCAGCCCTGGTTCTGCTGGGAGAAGTCGTCTCCTGCAGCTAGGAGTGTGTGGAGTCCATTTCTTAAGGCATCACGGCACTGCTTACTGTGTCACTTCCTAGGGATTGCTTTAAGTCAGAGTGGTGTCTTTGTGTTTAATAGCCCTGGATTTTTTTTTTTTTTTTTGTATTGAATATGCCCAGTCACCTTTTTAAACCCCTAAACTCATACTCATAATGTCCCATGTCAGGGAAGTTAGAGTCCCACAGTTTAATGGTGGACGGCATGAGGAAGTTGTTCCTTTTGCTGTGAACCTGTCTAGTGGCTGAGATTTCTCTCTCATCAGCCTTCCCCGTTCTTGGATAAAAATACTAACTTTGGTGAAAAGGGTAAAAGGGAGGTTAAGAACATGCCAGTAGTTAGTGGGGCTTAGCTGATGGTTGGCAATGTGGGTGTTCAAGTCCATACGGTGCCAGCACGTTACTGAACCAGAGTTTTATGTTTGTGTGAAGGACATAAGAACTAAATAGAAAAGCATCTAATGATAATGAAGATTAGAACAAATGAGCAAGTAAGATTAGCTAAAAAGGCTGAGCAGATTTACAGTTCAATGGTTTCCTGTCCTGGAGTATGCCATCAGTCAATATTTGCATTAATTTAAGTGCTACAATAATACAGCTGAGCTTGCCAGTTCTTTCCGAACTGAAATGATAAAATTCATTCTTTCAGTTTTTGTTAGGAGGGGAACTAGAGGCAATGCATTCTGACTTGGAGATTTTTCACATCCTTTAATCTTGCTCTTCCTCAGTACCTGCCACATCTGTCATTACAGTTTGTTTTTATCAAGTGTTGTCATTTTTCATTTCAAGTAGCCAACTTACTGGCACATTTAATCATAAACTGTGAGGGAGAAAAAAACCAACAAAGAAACTGGGAAAATATCAAATCCTGCAGCCGTGGTATGGGGGGGTCCAGGGGAGCCACTGCTGGGAAAGCTGAGGTGGAGCACATCTCCTGGAGCTACGGCTAGGAGCTGTTGGCAGACGTGGCAGTCGGGGGAATTGCGTTGTGTCTGAATACATAATGTGCCGAAGGGACAGAAAAGCGATCGTTTGCCGAAAAGGATGGAAATGAACAGATCAGGGAAGTGCTCCTAGAATGACTCAGGTGAGCCCCTAGGCGCTGGCTGATCACGAGCATGCACTTGGTGCAGCAGCTCCTTTTCTTTGTAAATTCCTTTTCTTTTCTTTCCTTTTCTTTCTTTTCGTGTCTGTCTTGGCCTCCATGCTTCACCACAGCTCGTCCCTGAGCAGAGCCTCCTGCTCGTGATGAAATGCTGCTGCTCTCCCTGATTCTCAGTCGTTTGTGCTCCTTTGGGAGAGATTAGGAGGTTAATTTATGTGAGTCCCTGGCAGTTTTCGAGAGATAAAATGTCAGAGAATTTACAATATCACAATCCTTTATTTATCTTTCCATAATTAAAAAAAATACTTTCGGCCTGTTTCCGTTTCAGTTTACATCCGGAATTGAGGTTGAATTGAATGTTGCTTTAATGCTACGTGTCTGTATGGTACTATCTTTAATGGGGCTATGCATGTGTGTATTTGTGCCCACAGAACTGATCCTTCATGAGAGATTATTTCCTGACCACTCTGAAAATAAAGGTTTCATGTGCTCTGTGTTTTTTCTTTTTTTTTTTTTTTTTTTTTTTGTTGCTGTTGACTTGAATGAGGAGTTCATAGGGATTAAAACCATAACTGGGCTTGCTTAAAAAGCAAGTAATTGAGTCCCCAAAGCTGCTCTTTACAACACTGCTAAGGTACATTTGGCTGTCAAGCTGAGTGCCCTTATAAGCATCCTTCATATAATGCATGGCATTCGGTGGCGCAGGATGCAGTGCAGAGCTTTCCAGAGCCCCCAGAGTCCTGCATTATCCCCGTGCGATAACTGTCTTCAGGAAATGCATGCTTCTGGCTGAGTACCTAAGTCTGATATTTATTGCTCTTCTAACTTCCAAGTGTAGCGCTGTTAACGGCGGAGCAGGCTTGTGCGTAACTGGTTTTGCTCCATTTCAATAAAGAATGAGGGAGTAGTATTACCCTTTGTCTCTCTGGGGTTAAGTACACAGCAAGGGGGTTGTGCTGGCGGCTGGGTTGAAATCTGGGTTTCCTGGTGGCTGATATGTTTCCCAGGTCCTTTATCAGGTCGGTGACCCAGCTGTACCCAGTTTGTGGAGTTTTTACCCACGTGAGGATGCTTGCAGAGGCAACGTGCTCAGCCCTGGGGTGGCAAGGCCAGAAAGTGGAGTTGGGCAAAGGGGAGGGAGAGGGTGTCTCCTCTGGAGAGGATAGTGTTAAATGGAGGGATCACAGAGGTGGCAGTCCCTGGCCCCTCTGAACTAGCAGGCCTGATGCAAGGCCTCTGGGAAGAGCTGAAGGTACGTGAAGGAGATTATTTGTAGCGGAAAGCCGGCTCTGTTCACATGGGGCCAAGCCTTGGACGATACAAACTGATGCATCTATGCTGACTTCAGTGACTTGCCCCAGCTGGAGATGTGGCCCAGCATGTGCTGAAGTTCAAAGCCCTTGCTGTTTTGCATTTCATTTCCTTTTATTCTGAGTAGCGCTCCGGGCATAAGGCTATTTGTGGTTTGTCTGGCAGCAATGCAGTGTTAATTTTTGGAGCAAAATGGATTGTGGGGAAGTGTGAATCAGGCTCAGTGCTGTTGGCCTGCATGACTTTGTGTGGCAGTTGTAGTGAGTGCTGTATCCTGGTGAGACTGTTTTAGCTCTGGTTTGGGAAGTTTATCTCGTTTTTCACTATGAAGGGGAACACATCCTGTTCTTTGCACCTCATCTGCACCTTGACTCTGTTGCTGCTCTTGTTGCTGCAAAATCTCTGGCATCTTCACTTAATTAATTATGAGTAAGCCAGGCCCACCTTTCCTGTCACTGGAAAAAACCCACCTCTCCCAGGATACAAGAGATGCATCCTTTACCTAATGCATTCTCTGGTGGGGTAACCTTCTAGTATGGCCTTTGTAACTCTCTGAGTGCTAGCATCCCTTCTGGTCTCCTTACACATATTCTCAGTGCCTTTTTTTTCCTGTCTTTTCCCCTTTTTCTGGCATGGGGGGGGGGGGTTTCTATCCAATGCACCTCTGTTTAGAAAAGCTTTCCTGGCCATGAGGATTCATACAAAATGAGGAAGTCTGAAGCATGGGCTCAGTCTTACTCTGAGATCTGCTGATGGGCATGACTAGGAAAACATAGAGGACTGAGATCTGAGCCGCCAGGTCAGGCAATGTCATGAACTGCAGAAAATGGTATTAAGAAGATACTTTACTGAGAAAAAGCAGGGTTTGAAGGGAGGATAAGAGAGGGAAAAGGTGATACTGAGAGGTCCTGCTCCTGCACTCTGCATGCCCTGCCTTGCTCAGAGGGCTGTGCTGTTGCTCTAGGCCAGTAACGCCTGTGGTGTGATCTGTTTAGGCCTGTGCACATCGTTGGAAAAACATCTACTATGAGACAGAGTACATCCTTCCGCATGGCTTCTGCAATATCATCCCACCCAACCTGCAGCCGTCTGGCCGGAGGCTCTTGCCCTGCTATGAAGGTAAGGCATGGGGCTCGCCTCCCTGTGTGTCCTCTTTTGTAACTGTCAGTGCGTTTTCCATTTGTTTCCAAAAACGGTCTGCTGTAACCCTCACTGCTGGCACTTTTCTTTTTTTCCTCTCTGTGCCTTGAGGCACAGCTGGGAAGAAGGTTGGTCTTGGGATAAAGTTGGGAGAAAAGTGCTGTGATTGAACTGATCCTGTGAATTACTGTGCATGGCCATGGTTAGCTAATAGAGGAACAATACATTTTTGAACAGTGTTTTCAGGTAAAAGTTCTCTCTGTCCCTTATATGAATATCAGTAGACTTTGGTGTGAGCTCAGATCATTAGTCATGGCCTCATGCTTAGCTGCACCATAGTGTAAGTATGCTGAATTGTAGCTGGCACCAATTTGTTCATCTTATGGAAATACTTCCTTTCTTGTGTTGTGATTTAGAAGAGGAGTACTAGAGGGAAAAAGTGTTGCTTAATACCTTACTTCTTCAAGAGACTTGTATGGCCGGTGAGTGTAACTGCTGTCATGTTTCAGATATTGTAAGGTGTCTGATCCCTTTCTGGACCTCTGAAGGCCTGGGTTTGCATGGGCAAAGAGAGATACGGAGGGACACACAGAGAGCGAGCTCTGAGCAATGGGTGACTGTATCTGTTGTTTCTACTCTAAATCCCAGGTGTCGACACTTTAATTTTCCAACTCTCTGGTGCATATGTGATTTTTGTATCAGATTTCCTTTCCCAAAGGCTTCAGAAGACAGCTTCTCCTCGGCCAACAGCAATTAACTAATCTAGAGGCATAAGTATGTTATTAGGAAGAAGATAGAGTATCTCTAAGATTTCTCAGCCCTCAGCGAAACGCTCGGGAAAACACCTTCTTGGGTTTCTTCTGTCTGTCTCGGGCATCATCTTTCTCTGCTCAGCTGTTGGAATCTGAGGAAGCGTAGGAGGTTGGGGAGGCCAAGACGCAGCGCGGTTTGATGTGGGCAAAGCCTTTGATGTGTGGGTTTTTTTTTCTTTCTTTTTTTTCTCTTCCCTCAAAGCTGGCAACGGCTGGTGACAGCCTTGCTGCTGACATTAGTACATGGGAGAGGGATAACGCAGTAGACGTCCCTGTGACTTCCTCCACTGCTAAACAGCAGATGTGTCCCAGCTGAGCGGCCTGGGAAATCAGGTCTGCCATGGAGCTGGGTGAGACCTGCCAGAGGGTAGCCTCTGCTCCCAGCTCTCCGCTTCTTTTGGTGTGGTTTCTTGCCTCATCTGGGGTTTTGCCCTGGGACCTGTGATTATTTTGACCCAGCGCAGCTAAGGGGAAGCTTGGGGCAAACGGGGATGAGCTCTGGGTTGCGGCGACAGTCTGAAAAAGTATTTTTGAACTTTAAACCTTTCACGTACGCAGCTGTCACAGGTTTCACTGCAAAACTGTGGACCTTTGTCTTAAATATGTGTGTCTGCCTGGAGACAGCAGACACTTGTGTGTTGAGCATTTCCCAGCCCTGAAGTTATCCATTATTTGAAATCTGAGGGGTTTTGAGTCTTTCTTGAAGCAGCCATTCCAGCTGATCTGCAACAAGATAAAAGTAAACCATGTAGCCTTCCAATTCTGAAACCATCCTATTTTATTTGCTCTTTGTTCTTGTCAGTGAAATCAGGCTGAGGCTTCATGCTCAAGTAATGCAATGTAAATCATCTGATACTAACTTTAATGATGACCGCGTATGTGCAGAGTCACTTCCAGGACTTCCTATGTGCCTTTGCCATCACTCTCGTGTTTTCTTAAAAATTGCCAGTCTGAAATCACTGCAGAGTGGTGGTTTCTGGAAGAGACAAACCACTTGTATTTTTCTGTGCGTCATGTCTTTGGAGTAAAACTGTTGCTAATCTGCCAGGATATCTGCCAGGAATTGCTAGAAAATAGAAATGTGTGGGCCTAGTATACGCAAAGCAGCCAGTGGAAAATTGGCAGGGCTGGTGCAGTACAATGTTGGCTTAATTTCACAGTATGCTAGAGTGAAAGTTGGAGGTTTGGGATTGATTTCTGCCCCGCCCCCCCAATGTCAGACATCAAGCAGCAAAGTATCACCAGGGATGACTGAATTCATTTACTTCTGAAACTTTTGGTTTTCAAGAAAACAAGCCTAATCCTCAAAGCGAGGGATAGCTGGGATCCAGGCAGAAAGATTCCTTGTTGGGAATTGAGTGCAATCCTCTCATTTTAGAGCAACCTTGGTAACTCTTTGTCTTCTCCTTCTAGAACGTAAAGGAAAAATTCTCATGTGTTTAACAAAACGCAGGTTAAGAGAAACAGTCTGAAGGGAAGAAACCAGGAGTTTGATAGCAATAATCAATGCAATAACATAACTGAAGCGCTCTAAGCTAAGAGCCTCGCTGGCAGCCATCGGGAGCCTGCCAGACTTGCGGTTGCAAGCCCCGCTTCTCCGAGCGTGCCTTGGCGCCTTCGTGCCCTCGCGTTTTAGCTTTCTCTGAGACTGTCTGTACGTGACCGGGTGCAGACGGTGGCATGGTGGTTTCCAGAAGCCGCGCAGCGATATTCCTGCACTGAAGCTGGTGAGCCCCACGAGAGGCTGCTGCAGCTATGTGGTCCGCAGCCAGGGCTGGCTCTTGCCAGGCTGGCTAAGAGCACAAGCCCCCTGAACCGTGTGTGTGTGTGTGTGTGTGTGTGTGTGTGTGTGCGCGCGCGCATGCAAAAGAAGATGGATTAATAGCTTGTATAACAAGCACTGGGTGCCAAAATAGAGAGGAATCTGACTTTGGGATAGATGTACTTAATGCATACGGTATGTTTTTCTCCACATAAAGCAGGCTTAATAATTAAAGACAAAAGAGGAAATGGAAATTTCCCGACTGGGTGGTAGCGGTGCAACAGCAGAGTAGTCTCAGTCCATCTTGTTCTCATCCAGTTTCCCTGAAACAGCTGACAGAAGTCTGGAAGCTATTGAAAGCTAATGAGAACAGCAGCAAGCCTAATAGTTAAATGCAATCTTTCTGAGTAGGAACTAATCTGGTTTATATGAGCTGGATGTCCTTTGAGGTATAGTTTGGGTATGGTCTTCCAAGCTGTGCTTTCACTTGTTTAATTTTTTGGTTGTTTTTAACGGCCTGCAAGAACAGGAAGCTGCCTGTTCACTTCCCCGATTCATTCGATAGGCAAAGAGGAAGGGTGGCCGCTCCTAGCGTAAGAGATAGCCCAGCTCTATGGGGAGAGATGGGATGGTTTCCTAATCCTCTGTGGTAGGAGCTGGGGACGGAGGTGGGGAACGCTGATGGGCACTTTGGTTAGTAAATGAGGGGACCAGAGCACGCTTGCACGCCTTCCCTCTGAAAGGATACGCGAGTTTGCCCACAGGGTCCAGACCACATTTGGTTTTCTGGGAGCCATTAAGACTTCTCTGCTTTGTGGTGTAAACCTAATACCACAGCGCTTGGTCAGAAAGATACCACCACTTCCTCCCAGCATGGTGAAATGCTGCAAGATAGGAAAGAAGAGGTCACAATTAAAAAGGTTGGTTTTGGCTTCCTGTGCAAATGATGGTTTATTGCGGCCATTCATTTTGCTTCCATCTGTGAAGATGGTAGATAAAGCCTTTTAAAGGGTTTTATTGCACTGTGGAGCTTACGCTATGTTATGGTCCTGGAGTTAGCTTAGACACTCTTCTCCGTTGCCTCAGAAGAGGTTGCAGAGTGCTGTCTTCTGAATCATTACACATGTCACAGCTTATCCTTTTTGTTTATTATCTGATTACTTCTTCCTCAGCTTTCGTAACCTAAGGTCACCCTGGCTACAAAACACTGCCATCTTTGCTTGCTTGCTTTATGTATTTATTCATGAGTCATGAAGGCACTCAACTGTCAGCCCCATCTTACTTCTCTGTGCTGTCAGCTGTTGCCTCAGCAGTTAGTTTAGTGGGTTGTGGCCTGTGTAAGCAGTGGTGCACAGCAGTGTCCAGATGGATGGGGAGGAAAGACAAAAATGCGTAAAACCAAAGGATCTGTTTGTGACAGCAATTATATTGCCTGGGGCTATCTGGAAACTACTAAACGCACTTTGTGCAATTTCTAAGCCTCATGTAGATGTTGATATTCAGATGTGCAAAAGCTGTGATCTGACTTAGTTACTGCATGGTCCCTGCTGATCTTTTCATTAGGTGGATGGATAGATGGATGGATGGAGGTCTAGCATGAGTGATGGTGGTCACTGCTATGTCCTGGAGAGGCCATCTCCTCTAATGGAGGCCGGAGGAGTTGGAGGCCTCCAGGAAGCTCAGTAGGACAGTGGTGTCGGGACACGTGCTTTGCCGGTGGCATGAGGAGCAGGAGTGGTTTTGCACCACTGTAGTGAGTCAGTTTATTTTTCTATAAGCATTAATTTTCTCTGAGCAGTATTATCAGGCATGTATTCAAGTCAATGTTTTAATATCTCTCTTCAGTTCACAAAAGCGGTGGCAATAGGCAAACTCGGAATTCACTTGGAATGTTGCAATCCCTGCTGTCCAGTTACACCCAGAGTGGAACCAGTTATTTAAATGAAATATGGGGCCATTAGTTTGGGCAGATAGTACCAGCAATATAAGTGGCTTAGGAACACTAACTATCACAAAAAGCCATGAGCTATGCTTTTTGAAGGATAAGGCTCAGTGGAGGTACCAAACCAGTTTATGACACGATCCTTTAAACCTCGAAATCTTTCCCATTCGTTACACACTGCAGTTACTAATCATTCAGCTTTTTTAAAGAATAATTGGTTTTTCATTGCCTGACAATGAAAACAATAATCTGTACGTTTCTATTCTTTTTCTAGTAAGTGTATTGCAGATGAAGGTCATCTGTGTTGTGCTCCTTTGATGTTGGGGCTTTTGTTTCAAGTTACTCCTAGATCTGAATTTTTTTTCTTTTTTTTTCTTTTTTTCTTAAAGTAGGCAACATCGTAATAAGAAACAAAGTCATGAATTTGATTTAAATTTTTTTGACTTGATTGAAGAACTGGTTTAATTTTTGTGCATGTATTCTTGTATCTTCTGAAAAACCTGTAAGAAAATTCATACTCTTTATCCCAAGAAACAAAGTAATTCTGTATGTTCGCTAAACGCATGACTGCACAAAATATGGAATCATCTATCAACCCCTAATAACCACATTGTTCTGTTGCTAAAACACTTATAATCTCTTCTGTCATCATCCTGTGGTTTTATATTCACTTGGTTTTTATTTGCAAGTAAATTCAAGGGACAGCTTGTGTGAGCTGGATCATTTACATCTACGAACCCTTGTGGATTCTGCCTTTCACTTGCCTTCTGCAGGGTGAAGATCTGGAGGCCATTCAGGCCTCTGCGAAGTATATGACAAAACTGATTTGTGGTGCAGTATTTGAGGTCTTTATTTGTGGTATAGAGGGCTTGATGTAAGGGCCAACTGGGTGCACGGGGTGCTGTGTAAATAAAACGCTCAGTAACATAGCTAAGCCAGGATGATTTGTGAAGAAGTGCTGGAAAGTCTGTTTGTAAAAGAAGAAAAGGAGAAATTTGAAAATCCAAAGTAAGAAGTAAGTTTAATTTGCCTCTCATCCTGTGCTCTGACATTCAATATGGTTATTTCATTATTTGCCAGACTTAAATCTTTCACCGCATAAATTCAAATATTCTATGGCAATTTTCATTTTAAGATGAATTGCACTGGGTGTTTTTGGAAGGATACACTTAAAGAAACCATGAGCCAAGTCTAATACAGTTTTTATAGTGAGATATAACATTTGATTTATAAATCTATGAAAACGTCAGCGGGGCTCACATGCGGCAGTTGGCTACACACCTGCCACAGCAAGGCGTACAGGTTTGCTCTCAGGACAACTACACACATTTAAAAAAAAACCCAAAACAAAAAAACAACCTTCTGGTGGTATTGCCCATGAAGGGCTAATTTCCTTTGGAAGAGGCCATGCCCTGGTGCTAGCAGCCGGCTGCGTCGGCAGCGATTCGGCCACTGCCCCGTAAGCAGCCAGTGGTTTTTTGCGGCGGGTTTGGCGGTGCGGGCTGAGGGATGGCCTGATCCCTCTTAGCCCCCCGTAAACCAAGGATTAAGTGAGCTCAGGGGCTGAAGTACTTTGTGCACGTAGAGCCGGTCCCTCTTGGCGAGGCGCAAAGCCTGTCTGCGCCGTGCGGGCTGCTGCTGCTGCAGGGGTGGCTGCCCTGCTCCTTTGCTGGGGATGTGAGGGGGGCGGGAAGAAAAAAAAATCTAAAATGGAGTTTAGAAAGGCAGTTGTGATCCCTTAAGCCGTGAGCCCCCAGCGTTGCAAAAGCCGCCTGCGGGGTTTATTAGATAGCGCAGAGCGGATGCATCCTGGCCTCGGGGGCCACGGCGGCTCCGTGCGTTTTGTTTCTGAATGCAGCCCAGGTGAGCACCTGGGAATTACCATGGATCAGGTACGGAGTTGGGAAAAGTAAAGATTTTGTTCATCCTTGAGTACATCGTGCACAGGAAAAATGTGTGCCTGGGTTGGAAGTGATCGCCTCTGAATGGGACGGATGAGGAACTTGCTGTCTTTCATCCTATTTAAGGATGAAAGTCTCCCCGTAGCAAAAGTAGGGCCCTTAGGACATACGTGGTGTTATTTTTCAGGAAATGCCACAGGCAGAAACATCATCTCCAGCTCTCTGAGTAGAAAGGGTTCACGTCTGTACACAGAAATCTTTTCCAGTCAAGGAGTGCCTCACTCCACTAGGGACTACACGTGCAAAGCCCGCGTTTCAGAGCCCCAGCGCTTTCATTATAGCCATGAGATGACATGGTTGACCTGGTGTTGGTCTTATTTTTTCATTTTTGTTTTTGTGGACTTGCTATCATGCGTTCACATGGTGAAATCCGAGGGGAGCATCTGGCCTGTGAGGAGTCCTGGCAAAGCTGATGCGAGTCCCAGCAGCGTTAGGTGTGTGCTGCACTTCGAGGATTGAGTCCCTGCTCTCTGTGTAGTCTGTCCCATTAAGTCCACCTCTGTCCACAGCTGCTGCAACTTGAGCAGATCACTGAAACTGTAAGCATCTTTAAGGTGTTAGAAAGAGACTTGTTGGCTAACTGATTGGATGCTCAATGTTTTTACTAGTATAAATGCGAAGAGAAGATTACTTTAAAATTGAATCCTTTCAGTATGTTGTGTGTGTGTATATGTATATATTTCAAAAAAAATTCTATGAGGCGGCAGCAGTCTATTATTAATTCCTTTTGGTCATAAAGATAATAAAATACAGCTTGTGAGGAATGTACTTGGTTCCAAAGAGGGGATATGCTTAGTAATTTCATGAAAATCTGTTATCATTTAGCAATGAGTTGATGATGATTAAAAAAAAAAAAAAAGCTACCAAGCTATTAGGTGAGTGCTTTTGGAGACAGAATTACTTTTTTTTCCTGATGCTCCCTTTTTCCTTTGGTACATACTGTGGTATTCAGGATTTGGCAATATATTAAGTTGTGTACTCATTAGTATGGTAAATCTTTGAACATAATGCTAAGGGGAAAAAAAAAACCCTGCAAAGAGACTGATCCAGCTGTACATTTCAGGTGCTCCTAAAATCAAAATGCTTGGATTATGGCTGCGTGGAAAAGGATTTTCCCATCTCTTAAGAACTTTTGTATTTCTTTTTTTGGAAAAGCTCCCCCCTCCCCACCAGTTCTGCAAAAGGATAAAGTAGGCATTGCTCATGCTTCACAGGAGAAACAAAACTGTGGGGACAGGGACTGGGGCAACATCTGCCCTGAACGGTGAGATCTGAGCATGTGGCTGAGAAGAGCAGCGGACCCAGACATCCCCCAAGCTACGTGAAACTGCAGGCCCTCCCCTCCCGGGGAGGGAGTCCCAAAGGCACCCCTTCGTCAGAAATGCTGTGACAACCCTGCACGGCTGTGACACCGCTCGTCTAGTGGCTCCCTCGTCAGCGTAGGAGCCCCTTGACCACCCCCCGGGCATGGGTGAGGGAGCGAGGGCGCTTTGTGCTGCCGGAGGCTGGCTGGAGCAGAGCTAAGTGACTTGCCCAAGGCCGTGCAGTGAGTCAGTGGCAGAGCTGGAAAGAAAAACCCAGGAGCCCTGTGACCTGGTCCCCTTCTGCAGCCTCTAGGCTAGGTAGAGCAAAGCAGACAGCGTATTTCTTTAAGCTTGCAGTGACAATTTAGCTGGTGGTGCCCCTGTTAGCATTACAGCGAGACAAAACATTCAGTTTCAGGCTCGGTTTTGTTGCCTGTTTTCCACAGCGCTGCCAGGCTAAGCGGCCAGGGAAAGCCTGCAGTCACTCTGTGCTGGTGGAGGGACCTGTGGCCATTCCTGCTGCTGTTGCTTGCAGCAAAGCCAGGTCGGCTGTCACCGCTGGCAGCGTGCACGCTGCGACAGCGAGGGCTGCGTTTCTGAGGTTCGCTGTGTTCCTAACGTTTTTCCTCCCTTGACCGCAGTTTGGGCGTCCTGCGGCTCGGTGTGTGAAGTCCCCGCAGGACGGAGCGAGCGGAGCCCCCAGCGCTGAGCCGAACGCGGCTGGCGCGGCCTGGAGTGACTGTGGTTTGTTTTCTTCCCTTCTCCCATCCAGAGTATAAGAAGAAATACGGGGAGGAGCACGGCTCGTGCCAGGCTGGAATCGCGGGCTTCTTCACCGAGGTGAGCAGAGCCGCGCGCGACCCAGGCGTCGGATTTGTGAATGGGCTTTCCTGCCTCTTTTTTTTTTTTCTTTCCTCCCCTCTCCCCATGTGCACCAGGGAAGGGAACCAGAAAATATGACTTCAGCAGCTGGCTATGCACTTAATACATTTCCTTTGTACTGTCCTAAGTTTAATAAACACAGTGTGCACCCACCCATCTCTTTCATTTTCTGCCCTCCCCCAGTTTTTTGCATGTTGCACAATTCATAGGAAGTGGTTTGCATGGAGATACATTTATTTTTGTTTTTTAAGGCCCGTGGAAAAGAATGAATGAATGAGCTCTGAAAACTGTCCTCAAGGAGTAATTTATAGTATTGTGTACAGCCCGGATGCATTATCACATATATCCCAAAACTTGCATAGAGGTTTCTCTGTGTCTAAGTTTAACTCTTATCCTCTGTGAGGGATGATGTACTCCCTGAATTATTTTGTTTGTGTATATCAATATATTAAAAAAAAAGTTAGAAAACATTTATTTTCAGTACTTTTACTTCAGATCTTGCCATGTTTTAGGTGTATCAAAGGTGAATTTATTCTCTCACGTCTGTGTTGGTATTTATTTTAATGATTCAGGAAAAAAAGCCCTTTCAGCATCAAATTCTTAGTTGCTATCAGGTCAAGCATATGCTCGCTTCTAACTATAGATGCATTGATCTGCAGAGGTTATTGTCTGGGTTGATATCAAGAGCGTAAAGGTGTCCTCTGAGATGGAATAAGGTGATTTCCAAGTGAGTGAAGGTGTTGGCGGCGTTGCCACAGTGGTGCTGTGTGACAACTGGGTGTTTGTCAGCCGCAGCTGTTTCCTGGCCCATCTGCCCTCCCGGGCCCGTTGCTGTTCCCTTGCCTTCAGTCCTCCCACGCGAGCCCGGTTCAAACGACAGCTTTGAACTTTCGGTCCCTCAACCTGATGCGATGGCAGCCCCGGCGCTTCCAGACTGAGCAGGAAATGCAGATAAATGGCTTTTTGGGTCAAACGGGCAAGCCCCGCTGTATTTCCAGTCCTGCTGATGCTGCTGTTTCTGCTGGTAAGCGATGCCGTGACCTCAGGGGCACAGCCAGCTGCTCCCAAGGAAAAAAGACTGTTGCCAAGCACATCCCACTCTTTAACTGGGCGTTGCAGTCCTGTCCCGGGGGCTGGTTATGAGATTCCTTCACTTAATGCTCTCTGGAGCAGGACCGTCAGCCCGGGAGGCACAAAATGAGCCCGGGACCTGCTGCCCTCAGGGAAGGTGGTTTTATACCTCAGGCTTTGTAGTTTGGTCACATAAAGTGATGTTTTACGTTGAAACTGATGCAGCCTATGATGCAATGCACTGCTGAGCTGAGAAGTGACTTGTGCTGGAGTCGTTGCGTCATGCTCGCGGGTGGTGTGCTAAGGGGAGTCCTGCAGTTTCCTCGGGATTAGAGCAAAGTCCGTCTGAATTTAGGAAGCTACTTTAAGAGGGCGTGCTTCCCTGAGCGTGGAGCTTACTGGTTGAGGTTGCAAACCACTAGAATTGTGTGAATGACTGAAGTTTTGGTTTAGGTGCCAAGGCAAAGTAATAGTGACAGAACCAGTATTATTAACTGTTTTTTTCTGAGCCACATTTTAATAGATATGGGTTTCTTACTGAAGTCTCTTTAAAATTCTATTTAATGCAAAATGTTCCAGTTTTTTCAAAATGACATCATTAAAAAAAAAAAAAGAAAAAGGAGGGGGAAAAAAAAAAAGACAACCTTAGGAGGAAATGCAGGTTCCCACTAGCTTCAGGGCTAGAGAACTTACCTAGGTTTAATGCTATCCAGGCTTAACTCAGTCCTCTGCCAGAGATATGTAAACCCACATCTGCCACTTTCCAGAAGGAAGGCTCCCATGCAAAGGTAGGAGATGCTTTTGGGCATTGTGTTCTCAGTCAATCTTGTTTTGTTGTTCTGGTGACCAAACAAATATTTTGCAGAGCAAGGGCTTGACCCTGGATGCTCCACTGGGCTGAGAGTCATTACTGCTTGACTGTAGAAGTATTTTGCACAAGTGGAGGAACAGGGCGCAGGGAGGGTGTGAGATGGGGTCGCCCCAGGCGCTGCCGTGGGCTAGACCTGGCTGTTCCGAGGTGAGCATCCCTCGGCACTCTGGCTGGAGAACCTGCAACCGCCAAACGTGCCTTCTGCTGGAAAGTGATGAAACGTGACCCCACGTTGTTTTGGACGTTTAATCCTTCGTGGTGCCCTGATTTGTCAGTTCCCTGGGGGAAAACATGAGAGCACTGTGCAGCTTCGTCTCCTCCTTTGAAATTTTTTTCTATATAAAATTGTTTGTTGGCCAAAAAAAAACCTAGCTTTTTCAATGAATGATAACATCAAAAAAAAAAAAAAAATTGTCTCCCTCCTCTGTAAAGAACAGATCACCACTGACCAAAACATGGTAAGACAGACGCCTTGAGGAATTTCAAATGGGCATGTGCCTTAACCGTGTCAGGCACACTGCTGTTTGATGCTGATGCTTGGTCCTAGGGAGGGAAAAGAGTGTGCATCGTGTTGCCAGCAGCGAGGGAGAGGGCAGGCTTCTGCAAGCAGAGCCCAATTGGTTGGAATTAAAAAAAAGCACATGAAATGCTGTGGCTCAGTGTGTTGGCTCTCAAATTTTTGAACTAAATACTGGGCTTATACAGAAGAACATCGCAGAGCTGGATTTACATGTTTATCTAAATTTCCGTGTTTGAAAAACCAAACAGAGCACGATGGTTTTTGTATAAATTTGAAATTGGGAAAAGAAAAAGGACGAGTTTCCACTCTCTTTATTGTGCTCTCCTCAATAACCAGCAAAACATGGACATTTTAACTTTTTGTGGCTTGGTACTCGATAAGGTAAATTTGCATTGTTGGCAATTGTTAGGAGAAAAGAAAACACTTTTTTAGCGGTGTTATTAAACATGCTCTGCTTCAGCGGGAAAGAGCTCTGAATGTTGCATACACGGCTGTCCTTGTGGTGTGAGAAATACAGACAAGGGGAAAAACTAGCCTTTTAGAGCAATAAGACATCTCTTACAGGTATTCAGGGGCAGATTACGAGTTGCATTCAGGAGTGGCCAGGAAAGGTCGCCTTGGAGGATATTGAAATGGGAGCATGTTTTCAGTCAGTTAATTTACTTTAGAGATGGCTGGTTCTTGTAATGGGCTGATATAACCTCCTGCTCCTTCTCTCACTTGAGCAGTGCAGCTAAATCATCAAATGTTACTCTGAGCTTTTTCAGCTGTGCTTGGAGTTCAGCCAGCAATTTCGGCGTGTAGGATTTAACTTGGAGCTCACCGTATTTTCCTTTCTCCACCTTCTCTGTCATGACTACTGTTTAAAATTTCTGTGATATGTTTGCTGCATCTTCTCTGCCCTTGCTCATGACTTCCCCTGCTCATGAGAGTGATGGGATTTTTTTTTTTGGTCTGAGCATTGATCTTTTTTTTTCCTTTTTTTTTTTTAATTCAGAAGTGTTGTTCTGTGCAGGCTTTTGGCTTTGAATTTCAGGTTTCAGTGATCTCAGCTAAAACATTAAAAATGTTTTTTTTTTTAAAAAAAGTCAAATTTTGCCTGATTTCCAATCTTTTAAAATCCTGAATCGGTCTGGGTGTCTATAATCAAACATAGTCAGGTTTGCTGTGTGGTGTATATTATTATTTTTGAAGACAGAACAGGGCAAAACGTTCTGTCCTCAAAATATGCAGACCCCACTCTTTGAGTGCATGGCAGATGTTTAGCTTTGTAATCATAAAATGAAAATCTTTCATGATATGTAGCCCCATCCTTCCCAGCGTCGGCTGGTGTAGCGTGTTGCTGGAGTTGAGGCATGGTCTGTAGCTGAGGGGGTCTGGGCAGGCTGGTGCTCCCATCACGTGGTGGAAGTCTTCACTTCTGCCTGGGGCTGCCAGGAAAATGCAGCAATCAGAGAGACGCATTTTGGGGAGGACCATATTAGCAGGGATGAGTGTGACAGCTAGTGAGGCCATGGAAGGTCTTGTCTCTTATTGAGGTGGCAGAACCGTTAAGCAAAAGTGGGTCTGTGAAAAGCAAGACCTTATATCTTTAGGGTGTGTAGTGACCTCTGTGTTTGGGAAGAGAAATGCCATCTGTGTGCACACAGAACGGGGATTTTTATAGATGGACTTAAGTTAATATCCTCTCCCCTTTTCCATTGCTCCATGAGGCGTGAATTCCTTCCCGGTTTTGATTTTCGTCCTTCCCACTCCCTTTTGTTTTTCCTGTTGTAGGAGTTGGTCATCATGGGGGCACCAGGATCTTATTACTGGACAGGAACTGTGAAAGTACTGAATCTCACTGACAACATGTATTACAAGCTGAACGATGATGCCGTGATAGCCAGGCGATACACGTACCTTGGTAAGCTGCTCTCTGGTGCTCGCTGTGAGAACGGAATCAGCTCAGCAGCACAGTTCAAGGCTTGGATGCCATAAACCTGACACTGATGGTTTCTGATGGTGTAGTGTATTTTATGAAAAGCATGAAAGGAAGAATGGTTGGATTAAAGGGTTACCTACCTGGAGACATGTATAGGTAAAGAAGAAGCCAGAATATTCCCTTAAATTATAAAAGAAAAAAAAACCTTGCCATAATTTTTTGAATAATACAGAAAATGCATTTGGATGGAGAAGCAACATGGCTGGTGGTAGGCCTCCTGCATTCCTGTTTTTGCCCTGCAGTGGGTGTATTATGTGTCGCTGCTTCAGCTGTGTGCCTGATTACATCTGTCTGTAAAATGGGCACAATGTAATTATGTAGCAGTATATTGCAGAGACTAATTTATTTGAACAAAAACAGCACCATGACTTATAACACAAGGAGACTGTGAAAGAATTGGCTACAGGTCTGAAATTATCTTTGATGTTAAGACAGTAGGTTTTACTTCTAAAATCAGGTAACATCACAAATGTAATTAATTTAAAGGCTTCCTAATCCCTAATGCCTAGGACTGTTGAGACCGAGAAGATATTTCAAACACAGAGCAGTTTGATATTGTTTGACTGAAGATTCAGTGACCTGTTCTTCCTACCCCCCTGCCCTTAACCTTTAGTCTTTTTTTTTAAAAAAAAGAACACTTAGAAGGTGCTGTTTGGAGATGGTTAAATGAGAAGTGTATATATACATTTAAGGACATATATAGGTTTTACTACTGATAGACCTGAATTATAGTGTTTATCATGTGGACAAGAGACCCATAATTCAAAATGGAAGAGCAAGTTAAATATAAGACAGCCTTAGAAGGAAAGTACTCTCTTCTTCTTTAGTTATTATACATCATTTTAACGTAACAAATAAGACCACATCTTTGATCTTCTTTCTTTCTTTGATCTGTCCTCCCATTTTTCTTCTTGCCTAAACAAAAATCTTCTTAAGACATTAACTTCTCTGACCTCTGTGTCTACTGCCGCCTGCTTCCCCCAAGTGAAAAGGCACTCAATTTTCCAAGCCTTTTTGGGCAGTGATTTTAACTGAAGGTGAACTCTTTCTATCACACTCTGTGATACTTCTCTGCAATGATGTGGTCTCTTTATTCTGTTTGTGTATGCATGTGAGTACATGTTTTTATTTTATTGCTTCCCTTTCCTTTTTACATCTGGATTCGTGGTTAGCTAACTGTTCCCCATATCTGTTTTGCCTCTACCTGCTCCTTGCCAAACTCCACTCACACCTTTACTCTTTTGGCTTTTGGAATAGTGCTGCAGAGCTTGCTGTGACTTCCTGGGCTGATGTGCTCAAGCTGAATGTTGGCGTGTCCTGGACAAAACAGTTGTGTAATGTTAATTCTTCACAGCCTGAGAGGAACTGTGAAACCTGATGAGTACAATCCAGATGGCTGACCTGTTCCTCAGGCTCTTTCCTTTTGTGACATTTATTTATTTATTTTTCTCTCTCCCCTCCCATCCCACCCCATCTCCTGCTCAGGATATGCAGTGACAGCAGGTCATTTCTCTCAGCCGACTACCACAGACGTTGTAGGAGGAGCTCCCCAGGATGGAGGCATCGGAAAGGTGTGGCTTTTTGTTGAACAATAACATGGTCAGATGCAACTGGGGAAAAAAATACTGATTCAGTTCCCACAAGCTTGAGAAACCAAGAGATTTTTGCCTACAGAGTAATTCTGGAGCACTGTGCAGGGGAGAGGTGAGGTAGTTTGATGAAGTCATCAAATTTCTCCACCTGTCCCTTCTGGTGCCTCACCTTCCTCCTCCCTCCCTCCCTCTCTCTCCCACCCAATCTTTAAAATAGTTATTTTAGAAAGACACTGATGTTTCTTTAATGCTACTTCTGCTTAGGATTTTTAACACATTATTGTAAGCCTCACTTAAGCCTTGCCTGGAAATGAGAAAACTTGGGAAAGAGAGTTTGTCTTCTGCTTGTTTTCTTTATATATTTTGCAATGCTTTACATATGGACTGTTTCATTTTTTCCCGTACAGTAGCATCTGAAATAGCATGAAATGCCATTTACTAGTTGATTTGGTATCTCTTTTAAAAATTCATAATATGTTGATGTTTCTTGCTATGGAGAAGACAAGTGCAAGGGGAAGACCTAGTTTCCTCCTCCCAGGTGCTCTGTTGTGGCTGCTGCAATGCACCATGCTTCCAGCTTGCTTCCTCTGTGCTACAGATTTAAGTTCTGTCTAACGAGGGGAATAAAACAGCTGCTAAAACAAGAGAGCCATGAGAAAGCAGCTGGCTCTGCAAGTGAAAGGCTGTTGTTCTACCTGCTGAAGTTGCTCCTGTTCTCCCTCCGTGACAGATGTGGGCAGCAGGAACTAATGACGAAGGGGGCTGTGAGGGATGTTGGGGGACAGGACGTGACGCTGAGCAATCCTGCTGTGCTTTCCACACTCATTAATAAGCTAATCCTGACTACTACCCTGGTAGAAAATAATTAACGCTATCACACCCACTTTATTGAGAGGAAATTCAAGACACTTAACATGACTGAGTGATTTTTCCAAAGTCATCAGGAATGTCATTAGTGAAGCTGGATTCAGAGTCCTGAGACCTGGCAATGCACATCCACTGCTGAACGTGCTGCTGCAAAACTGGGAGCCCTTTATATCTAGAGCAATTGTCCGCTGTTAAATATATGCTGTGCTCTCGGATAAAGATTGTTTTGAACTCTCTGCATCACCACCTATTAATAACTCACCACATACCCAACTGCATCTGCATCAAGTGCTTGGCTCTGCCGCTTGGCCTTGGAAGTAGGGGATCCTCAGTCCCGCCGACTGCGGGAAGGAGCCTGGGATTTCGCACGCCTGGTGAGCCAGTGTTTCCGCAGAAGCGAGTCCCCTTTAACAAGCCACGTGTTTTTAGGTTTTGGATACAAGATCTGTTACTGAAATTCTATCGATATTTTTATCCCTGCGAGTTCCTGGTTAAACAGTTTCTCCTATGGAAACAAGCAACAAGTGGACTGCGTTTGGATAGTTCACTGCTTTACAACTTGCTTCCTGTCACCGTTTATGTCCATACTGGGGAATGTACAGTCCTTAGGATAAGTGTCTCTTTGCTTTTGTTTAGCTTAAGAAATCTTTTGGATTTCATCCAAACTTTCAAACTTTCCCACCGCTTTAATGACAAAGCTAGCTACTCTTGAATTTACCCACTGTGACTCATTTGCCATCTTGTATCAATCAGCCTTATATGAATCTTGTAAACTGTAGTAAAGGAAAGAGAAGCCATCTGCAAGTGAACCTCTGGCTCAAAACTGCAGCTTATGAATGAGTAACTGCAAACAATAGTGAAGTTAATTTATGTGGCAAGCAGCCCAGAGGTAAAGATCAGTCACATTTGGGGTGAGCTTTCATATAATTACATTGGGAGGTCCTAATCCTCTATAAAGAGAACCCTTTTTATGCTGATACAACTGGCGGGAGTGAAATTAGCAGTGCTGCTGTTTCTCATTCTAATTTACAGATTGTTTCAGACAGAAACAGCCCAAATACCTTTACTGGCCTCCTAGTAAAGGTCAGAGCAGAAATTCCTAAAGCATCCTGATGTTTGCCGTGCAGCGTGTGCGGGCTGCCTCTTCGAGATGGGAAGGTTGGCCAAGGGCACTGGGGCAGGGTTATGCCTGTTACGCCAGTGATCACGATGCAGATGTACCCAGAAAGCACTGATGCTGCGGCATTAGTGTTTTCTAGTTAGTATTGATAAGTACTGGTTAACTTTTTTCTTTTTTCACTTTTCAGGTGTATATTTTTAGAACGGACAGGAGGTCGGGCTCTTTAATAAAGATTTTTCAGGCTTCAGGAAAAAAGGTGAGCTTTTTTAGCACATGTGTTTTCATTCTGGGGGGAGGAGAGGCAGGGAAATAGTGGCAGGGTCATCTCAGAGCATCAGTTTTAGTCCACTGCTTCGTGACTTGTCAAACTAATTCTGTTTCTCCTCATCCTCCCAGAAGGTTTAAACCTATTGTACAGACCAGCTGTAGCTGGCTGGTTACACAGACCTCCACTCCGTTTTTCTCTGCTCTGGAGTGATGGTAGAGTTAAGCTGTTTAGTTGAGGAGCAGCTTCATTGTCTTTAGAGGAAATGATTTTTCCCTCGTCATGAATCGGTCCTGCATGTTGCTTTTAGGATTGGTGCCTTAGAGATGAAGGAGAAAAAAAAAGACAAAATTTAGTGCATTCTGGTGAATTCCAGCTCTCCTGTGGGGAGTTGTGTTTGAGTGGGAAATGGCCTGTGTTCTTCACTGAGGATTTCCCCCTGTCCCTGGAAAACAAAATGGACAGTAGGTCTAGCTGTAGATAATAACAAAAGATGACTTACTTGGGAATAGCACTCTGAGGAAAAGATAGCCCTTTCCTGGCACAGAAGGCTGAGGAGAAATTGTCTGTATTCTCCTGGAGCGAGAGGAAATCCAGAAGAGAGAGGTCGCTGGTGGGGTCTGGCTCTAGCAAGAGCTGGCACCCTCACAAGGATCTAAAGCGTTTGCCTGTACCGTCAGGTTGGGACTGTTATAGCCCCCCCTGCCCCCAAGAAAAAAAAAAAGAGTTGCACTCTTCAAATACTCTTGAGAAACTGGGGTAGATGAAAGTTGCAAGGACACATAGCTGGATGCTGTGACTTGTGTTTTTGGGTCTCTCCACAACTTATCTTGCTCTGCACTAGCAGAATCGCAGACCTTTTGAAAGGAAAAGACCTCCCAGCTCATCCAGGGCATCTCCTCTGTTTGATTGCTTCCTGTTCATTTTTTCCCCACTGACTTTTAAATGACACTGAGGTTGTGCTCTGGGAGAACTATTCCTCAACCTAATAAACAGAACTATCAGGAAGTTTCCAGGTTTTAACCAAAAACTTTCCTTTTTAAATTTAATTGCATTATTCTTATTTCTAACTTAAGTAATTAAGTGTTTACATCCTTTGTGTGCTTCTAGACTGTCATGTCCTTCTTCCCCAGTAGTGTCTGTCTTCTACAGATTCTGTAAAATTCAAACTAGAATTTATTTTGAGAGAAGCCCATCCTCAATCACCCTTTCTCTTTTTTCATGGTTGAAGTATGACCAGACGTGCTCAGCAATGAGCATTGCTTGGAGATGAGCTCTCACAAAACCCCATGTGAAAGTTCATTGCTGTGACATTCTTGTTATACAGACATTAAAAGCAGCAGTTTCTTCCCTCTCTTTTTCTTGAGAGGGACTGAACAAGGAAATCAAATGCAGAAAAAAAATGCAGTGCCACATTCCAGATGTTAAGTGCACAAACTTCAGGTTCTCACAGTACCATGAACTCATCCACACTGTAGATGTATGATGTTGCAGTTAGGTAAATAATAGCCCTTTCCTGAAAACTGCCTGAATTCATAGTGAGATGTTTTTATGAACTTTCACTCCTTACCCATGAGAATTTTATTTTAAAACACTAGTGGATTAAAAAAAACAAACAAATAAAAAATTCCCAAGGGGACTTAAGCTACAAAATAACTAGAATCAAATGGTATTTGAGGTTTGACCTTAAACTCACACAAACACAAAAATCTGAATTATAAATTGAAACTCTATCCTTAACTTACCCCACTATATATATATTTAGCAGCTTTTAAATCTTACAGACAGTGAAGAACGGAGATGCTGCTGCCCATCTCCTAGCAGTCCCCATAGCCCTGGCTCATGCATCCTGACTTATCAAATGGGTAATGCTGTGTGACAGAGATCAGAAATGAGGAATGTAAAAATATGCACCAAATGTGTGATTCATTCTTTTTAACATAATTATTTTTGTAACCTCAGTACTTTTCGTGCTATCTAAACAGCTCTCAAACTCAAATATGAAGGGGTATCTCTTTAATTTTTCTTTAGCATTTACTTTTAATTTGAGACTACGGTTAATAACCACTCTCAAAAGGAGGTGGGTGAAGAATTATGCCTTTTTTCTTTTAGAGTATGCGTTGTGGCACCTTAACAGAAGTGGATGAAATAAGGATGGAATATCATTCTTGTTTTTGGTTTCTTTTTCGTCGTTAAATGGGTTTTTAATTTTTTAATGTGGATACCAGTTAGGAGATGGTTAATATTTAATATTAACCAGTATCAGAAAACACTTAATTACTTAATGAAATTAATTTTATTAACTTGTTAAATTTAAACTTTTTTTTTATCAAACAGTAATAACTAAAGATTGGATGTGGCTTAGCCTTTTCTGTATCAACTAAAGAATTTCTGTTGAAAGTCATCTTTTGTGCCAACTCATCTGACCATATGTGAGAGGAAGTCAGGGAAAGGCTAAGGTCAGCCCATGAGTAATACTTTTGTTTGAAGGTTACAGAGAGATATCTATATCTATATATGACAGAGAGAGACACACAGAGAGAAAATATTCCACAGATGAGGGATGATTTTTAGATACCTCTTTTCTGGGAATATCTTTAAAAAAAAAAAAAAAAAAAAAAAAAAAAAAAAAGGGCGGGGGGGCAGGGTATCCATGAATGTCTGAGCTACCTGACTTCAGGTCTTTTTTGGAAGTCCTCCACTGGGCATGAATAATCATTAGGCAGGGCTGAGAGTCTTGATTTGGGAAACTCACTTCACCCCTTCCTGGTTTGAAGCATTTGATAAGTGAAAGCTAGTCTAAGGAAGCTCTTTAAATGTCTCACTTCAGTGTGTCCCAGGCTGTAAGTGTTATTCTCCATATAAAACGTCCAAGCTAATGCGCTGTTACAGTAAAGTGTTTAATTCTTGCCAGAAATATCCCCTAGGATTTCTCTGTAGAGCTGCTTTTGAGCGATAAAGTGGCAAGTCATCGTTTGAAATTGCAAAAAAAAAGAAAGAGAGAGAGCGCCTGAATGATTTCCTCCTGTGTGTGGGCAGATACTGAACGCTTTGTTGTGACTCGGCTTGGTTGCAGATGGGCTCTTACTTTGGCTCCTCCTTATGTGCAGTTGATCTGAACTCGGATGGACTTTCAGACCTGCTGGTCGGAGCACCTATGTTTTCTGAGCTCAGGGACGAGGGTCAAGTCACAGTCTATATCAACAGAGGCAACGTGAGTATGTACAGGAGATGAATTTGGAAAGGATGAGGACGTGGGTCCGGGTGGACTAATGCTCATGTCACCCCAGTGCTGCTGTCGAAACTTTGTCTCAAGTAGTGGTGTTCTGGGTGTCTCTAGCAAAGCATGAAGTCACGGAAAACTTGTCTGCTATCATGTTTTCCCAGACACCAGCCCACATTCATCACAGAGCTGCGAATCTTTCAAGGTCTGGGAAAGTTTCTGGTTTTGTGTTGAAACTTGGCGGTATTTGTGGGTTTATGTGGTTTGGATGCCAAAACCTAGTAGAAGTCAGTGGCTTTGACTGAATTTTGCTTTGTGTTTTGAGTGGTCATTGGAAACTACAGGTCAGAAAAAAGCTGTGGGGATTTGGGACCTCTTGTGAAGAGAAACCAAAGGTTAAATTTGTGCTATCTTTACTTTATGCCTTATATGAAAGCCTTTGATTCTTACCAGCCGAAACTGTTGCATTTCACGTGACCCAACAGCTGTCTTGGAAAAGTCTGAACTTTCTTGCATCAGCAAAACATCATCATTATTATGGTGTATTTATAGGAAAACAATGATTGTTTTCTTTAATATTTGGATCCAAAACCTGCTGTATCAATGGGATTGTTTTTACAGACTCAAATGAAATTGTTTTGTCTCATCAGTGTTTTGAGAACTTTTATGTAGGGGGTTTATTTTTGCATTGACCCAGAAGTCCTATAGGTAGCATTTGAGAGACTTCAAAATGGCTTTTGCTGTAATTTTATTTGCAATTATCAGTACTCCTTTAAATGAGTCTTATCTTTTTAGCTAGATCCACAGGTTATCCAACATTTTATATATTTGCAGTGCTGCTGTTAGGCCATCAAAATGGGGTCCAGAATGCCAGAGAGTTAATAACCCACAATGCCTGCTTACAGTGTGAATGTACCTGAATTATTTCTTTGTTTTTTGCTGTGTAAAACAGTCAAGAAGCTAATAGGAATTTCTTTTACTCCTGCAATAAGAGTTACTTGCAGGAACACTGGCAGGATTATGGCCTTTCTTTTGGACACAGTTCTTTAAACCACAATTTCATTCTGCAGGCACTAGTACTTGAGAAGTTGTTGCAGTGGATCAGAGAAAAATGCATTATAATACAAGCATGCATCATGATGCTTGGTTTAATGTGCTTACATTTTCCCCTTTCCTATGAAGACTGCAAAGAAATGAGTTGCACATCCAGGCCTGCCTGATTCCTCTCAGTTGTGTTTCAATTTCATTATGTGGGATTTTCTTGAAGTCAGCAACTCCCCACAGCCAAGAAAAAGATTTTATTACATGTTTTAGAGGGCAGTTTACCCTCATTCACAAAGGAAGCAAAAACAAAACAAAACAACCCTTGAGGTGGGTACAAATTTGGGTTGCGTAACTAAGTTTTGTTTTCTTGTGGAAATGTTGCTTCCCCCTTGAGGGAAGACTGCAAGAAACTAAAGCTTATGTATCTGACCAGAAAGTGGGTGGCAAGAAATACCAAATCCATATAAGGCTTCTCATGGCATATAAGTACAAAGCTACTTGTATTTTGAACTTTTCCCTGTCTCTTTATTTCATTAAATCTCTCTCCATATTCTTCATTTCAGAAAACTTTTTTGGGGGGTTTGCTTTAATCTTTCTGTCCATTGCTTAAAAAGTTTCAAATGGCCCAAATGTTCTCCGCTTAGGGGGAAAATTCTCCTAAGTTCACTGGGGTTTAGCAGAATAAGCCTTTACTCAGGGTTTCAGTCATCAGATGTAGTCTGCCAAGCAAGCCCTGGGCTGTTGCATTTAGAGATCTGGAAACCTTCATGAGCTCACCAAGTCCTGTGACTATAAGGCGCATCATTTGATCATTTGTGCTTGCTTGCTTGTTTGTTTTTAACCCAAAACTAAAAGACAAGAGTTTTCTTTTTAAAAATAAAAAAAAGTATCAGCCTAAACTTAATCCCACCAACCCTTAAAAAAGGCTGCTCAGTTAGAGCTGAGCACTATTGAATGTCATGTGTTAGTAATGCTGAGGAATAGGCATAGGCATCACTAAGGGATTTTTAGAAGAGAACGAGTAAATTCTTGTTTCTGTGGATTCTTGTGCCTTTCTTTCATTTTTAGTACTAAATTCCAATAAGTGGCTATCTACTAAAATTATCACTCTCGGGCAGTTTGTCTGCTTACCTGTTCACCTAGACTTGGGAGCCTTCAGATCCTGGGCTTGCCGACCTCACCTCTTGCGGAGATTTCTGTTTAGCCTGGCTGCTTGCATTGGAAATGCCGTTTATGGCTGTTAAGTGTGCCCCGAGAGACCCAGTCAGGCTAGTTCAGACTGCTGTTGGAGTCGATTATATTGGTTTTTTATTTTTAACCCTTTTGATTTACAATACACAAGTAATTTATGTTCGCTGGGACTTCAGTGGTAGGGCAAAAGTCAGGCTGCAGCTCTGCCCCAGGTGTTTCCTGAAGTATATATGTATGTTTGTGAGTGTGTGTGTGCATTCCCATGAAGAGGCCTGATGTATTTTAGGGCTCACTGTGTTTTTTCTGAGCCTGTTTTATTTCCTGTTTGCTAGGGAGTCCTGGAAGAGCAGCTGGTTCTGAATGGTGACAGTGCCTACAACGCACACTTTGGGGAGAGCATGGCCTCCCTTGGTGATATTGATGATGACGGGTTCCCAGGTTGGTGCATTTTCCGTGTGGTGCGTTTCTCTAACAAGCTTGGGCTTAAAGCAGAACGTGGTGGCACCGCCGGTCTCCTTCGCGCTGGCAGCTCTGGGACACTGATGGATGGTGCCATGTGGCATCGTTCCTCGGGACCTGGCCAACAGCTGAGCTTTGGCCAAGGAGAACCATGCTTATGTGTGGTTTGTCTGCTAGAGCCTTTTGTAGCTGATTGTACGTTTATGTTGATGTGCATTTAATTGGCTTCATACAAGTTACACCTGACTTTCTCATTAATTCTGGTTTGCTTCCTTGTTTTGTTACATTTTCTTCTCTTTTTGTATGATTCATGAAAAGCTTTAAATTTACACTACCCAAATGGAACAGAAATGTATATCTAGCCTTTTCTTCTTTCCTGTTTCCATATGTCTTCAGTCCTTTCCAGCTTTATTGGCACAATTATGCTGCTTATCATAAATTAAGAAGTAGCCTCTTACTACTTGTGTTGTATGCTCTATTAATAATCTGTCTCTTTTGCTTTATTATACCCTTACTCCTTTCACGGGCCATTTGGTTTGAGGCCCCATGCTGTGATAACAATAGACGAGAGGGAAGTGTTGACACTGGCACCTTTTTGCCCTGATTTCTGGCAGCGCAGATTACGGACTTTGGAATGAGGGCTGATTTACTTTGTGTGTGCCTGGATTCATTTCTTCCAAGACACTCAGGGTGCAGTTTCACATTATACCTAATCCAATCTCACTGCAGGTTGCCATCACAAGTCATGGGCAAGTTCTTCCTCTGAGGTGGTACATGCATGCTGGTTGTTTCTTGGGGGTCAGATCTGGTGATGAAGAGGCTGCAGAGTGAATTGGACCAGTCCGTGGGTGTGAAGCCACCAGGAAGAATTTACTTTTAGCAGCTGTGTAATCACTAGATCCAACCAGGGGAGGAGAATGGGAGATGGGATCATTCTTTCTGCAGTGGTTTGCAGTTAGATTGGATCAAACATGATTTGAACCTGTATCCTCAGGAGCCCTTTTGGAACCCTGGGTTTTCAAGCACACTTATCATTGTGCTACAGTAAATCTGTTTTGCCAATGGTGTCTTGACTCACAAAGCTGATGTTCCCTGGGATGAGGATTTTGATATGAAAGGATTTTAAATAGTCCTTTTGAGCATAACTGTTGGTTAATGAACACACATTTTCATAACAAAAACACATGTGTCTGATTAGGTGCATACACACAGCTGTATGCATGTACAAATTCAGATACATTGGCGTATTAATTTATTTTAGCATGAGCTCTTCATTAAGTCAAACAAGTTTTTTCTAGCCAGGCTGACTTGAGCAGTGTGCTATTCATCATCATCATGGTGAGCTGTCTTCCTATGGATAGCTGGCATGTAAAATTGGGAAAAAGTGGAGTAGTGGAATGGATTGTGAAATGTTTGTAATCTCTACTGTTTTACAGATGTTGCCATTGGGGCACCTAAGGAGGACAACTACATAGGAGCAGTATATATTTATCATGGAGATGCCAATGGTATTGTCCCTCAGTACTCTATGGTATGTGATGCTGTGTTCTGTGATACACCTGTGTGAAATCACTCACCTGGGGCCTGCAGAAATAAACCAAACTGAGGGGTAAAACACAGAAATGGAATTTTTTTGAACCTTTTCTTCCACTGTAAGTGGCATTTTCCAAAGTGAATCCCTTTACAGGTAGCCTCGTGCAATTCAAAGACCACATCCTTTTCTCAGTCCTGGTTTGCAGACGGCTTCTCCCAAAGCTTGCCCATATCCACACCGGGAGGTCAAATTATGTTAGTTAGGAGATTTTTTTTCCATCTTTTGTTATAATTTACAGCTTTGGCTTCCTCCTTGGTGCAAATGGAGTCTTGGGACTTGAATGCCAGCTCTTAGAGACAGTAGTGCTGTGGAGGAGGAAGGAAAACTGGTGGAGGGTACAAATTGCGGAAAGACCAGCGGATAGTTAGGAGGTGGCTCTTTATTCCCACAGGAGCAGGGATAGTGAGGAGGAAGAGGCACTAGGTTTCTCTTCTGTTCCCTGCAGAAGCTTCTTTACCCAGCTTGTTGGCCCTCTCCTTCCAATATGATAATATATCACGTTGCAGTGTTGGGCTACCATTTCCTGACCATTATTGTAAAATAAAAACTAGGCTGGGATATGCTACAGATTCTTGTGCAGAGCCCTGGGTATGACACAGTGCAATTTAGCCACAGCAGCCAGGCAGCAGAGAAGACAAATTCATGCTGGTGCTGCCCAGCGTGTGTCCCCTAGTCGCTGTCTTGCACGTTTCTTTTTTTTCAGAGCCTGATTCCTCCCTCCCTCCATGTGTTTGAAGTTTGAACTGTTTTGTTTTGCTGCTGGGTGGGATCCTTTGCAGTAAATCAGTTTAAGCAGAATTAAAGAGTTTAGTGGTTATATTGGAGACTCTTGTAACAGACCACAGAAGATTAGTCCTTCCTTTTACCATGTCTATGTCATGCAGTACTTTTTAGAAAAGGTAGTTAAATGCCTCTTCTGCTTCTGAAATGCACTGATTAGTGGTATGTGGAGGACTTTGCCCTGTTCTTGCTGAGAGCCCCTGGTCAGGAGGGTTTTCTCTGGCTTTGTAAAACCTTGGCGATTTCCATCTCCTGCTGAAAACAGTCAGATTTTTTTTCTTTCCATTTCATGGGGGAATTTACCATTTTAGAAAGAGGCCAGATTAGCAGCATGGCAAATGAAAGGTCCCTCTTGCTATGTCTACCTCCCCTTGGAGCGAGGCCAGCAGACACAGTGCATGGGACCTGCAGGACAGAGCGCAGCTCGAGAGGGTGGCAGCATACCCTGGTCATTCAGTCTTGACATCATTCCCATCCTTACCTTGTGTCCTGAAGCAGCTAAGGGCAGCACCACTTGTGTGCAGTGCTCTGATGCCATTTCCCAGTATCTGCTGCAGGGCACTGAACGCGCGACCAATTCATTTCCCACATACAACAAAAAAGCTGTGCAGCAACTTCAGCTCTTTACCTGCTTGCCCTGGATTTGAACCTAGAGGTGAAAGACTTTTTGTATCTTATTACTATACCCCTGAGCCATCTTAATGCCCTGGATTTCCTTTTTTAAATAAGCTGAGAGAGGTGCAGGCTTGCAGGGTATATGTTTTCATTCTATATTCGTGTATGTGTGTGTGTGTATTTTTATATATATAGTTTATATGCTCGCTCTCTCTATATATAATATATATATATTAAAAAAAAGCTTTTCCCTGCTTTCTTGATTTAAATTGATCAGTGTTGTTGCCTCATATCCCCAGAGCAGCTTTAGTAGTGACTATGAGCAGAAGCAGCTTAATTGGCTTGCAGCATTATGTATATGCTAAATAAATACTGTCTGAGTAGGCTTTGTGGCCTGTTGTTTTCAGTCACGGCACTTAAAAGCAGAACAGCATTATACCTCTGCCTTTTAGACTGTAACAGCCTGCAGATGTTTGCTGGGACATTTGTAGGTGAGATTTACCACCCTAACTGGGATCCCCCCCCCAAATGTGTTTGCATTCCCTGATGTAAATGTGAAGTGGGGAGGAAGTTACTTCTGGTTGTCTGAATCTTATCTGCCCTTGTGTAGGAAAATGGAGTTCTGTACGCTGCAGATCACTGATTTCCCTTTAAACTGGCTGTCAAGACTACAGGATATCTTTCTTCCCCTCAACTGGTCTCTTTTTTCCTGATGAATTTCCTGTCTGACTCTTTGTCAAATATTAATGACCTTTTATGGTTGGGCCGAGAAAAGCTGGTTACATGTCACAAACTGTGACATCTCCAACAGGCTAGGAATTATTTACTGGGATAGATTTCTTTTGTCTTTAAACATCTTCCATCAGATCCCCGTTTGAATTCAGGTCTTGCACTGGTGGGACAACATAAGAGCTGAGAGACATCAGACTGCCATAGGAAATGAGATTTTGATATATTGATTTGCTTCAGACAAAAGCATTTACAATTCAAGCCATGTAGAGAAAGTTTTTGTGTTAGGTTTTTTTTTTTTTTTTTTTTTTTTTACTGTTTTAGAAGCTAATTAATCTCTGGGCTGGGAGACAGACATGAGATACAGCTTCCACACTAACATGAAATACTTTATAATTGCTGATGAAAAACAAAATTTCCAAGTGGAGAAGAAATTAATCATTTTGACTGAGTATGTTGGCAAATTTTGTGAAAAGAAGTTGTCGCACAGGATTTTCTGTTTCGTTTAATCCTTAATTTTCTTAAGATGCAGCATAAAACCTCTGTTTACCTAAATGGAGGTAATGCAAAAAAAAAAAAAAAGAAAAAAAGAAAAAAAACAACAAAAAAAACTTCAAGAACATGTTTAAATTTCCATTTTTCCTTTTCCTATAAGAAGTCTACTTGAGGTGCTTTTTATTTTGCTTGGGTCCTCACACGAGTTGTAATGTGGATATGTTTGTTAATCTAAGTCAACTCTGGCTGCCTTCTGGTCCGGGGCAGAAGCTCTGTGTGCCAGCAGCAGCGTTCCCGCACGGGACTGCGTGGGCAAAGCACATACCTGCAGAGGCGCAGGGTTCCCAGCACACTGAAAGGAGCCCTGGAGACTTGAAAATCAAGCTCAAAAATTTTATCGGAGGCTTCTTTGTGTTACCGACTAATTCCCCTGCGTGTTTTCTGTTGCAGAAGCTGTCTGGGCAGACGATAAGCCCAATGCTGCGGATGTTTGGCCAGTCCATATCGGGGGGAGTCGATATGGATGGTAATGGTTATCCAGGTGCGTTTGCTGTTCTGATAACAACAGGGAAACGGAGCAGCAGGCTCAGAAAACGGCAGACTACGTTGCTGGTTAAGCTTCCCTCGATGACAGGAGGCTGTGTGTGTGGCCTGCCCTTTTCTCTCTGTTATCCAAAGCTCCCCATGAGAATTTGAGGTGGTTGTTTGATTTGGGTGCTGGCGCGATCATGGCAAAGGATTGAGGGTAGACGACAGAATGCTAGTATCCTGCCAAGGTAGTAAGTTGCTTGGAAGCTGCTCAGTCTTAATGATAAACTTTAAAAAAAAATAAATAAAATAAAAAATCACAATAATATAGTATTAATAATAAAGAAGATAATGAAGTAGGAGTGGGCTAACTTCACAAACCCAATCCTGCACTTAAAATACTTTTGACATGTTAACATTTTAAGGGACCAACTGATTTCAGTCAGAAAAATGCTTTTTTTAGATGCATACTCTGTAATGTACCAACTGGTATGAGAGAACTGAATTCTTTGCCTGTCAGACTCCATTGTAACTGTCTAAACATTACAAAAATTTCAGATATGACTGTTGGAGCCTTCTTGTCGGACAATGTGGTACTTCTAAGGTGAGACTGATGGCTTTTTACTCCATTGTTGTTTTCCATTTGTGTCTATTTTCCCTTTGTGTTATGAGGTCTAAGCCCTCCACCACTAAAATTTTCTCCCTGGTTTATTGTGGTCAGAACAGACAAGTTGGGTTACTTTTTAAGCAGAACGTTAGGGATGAATGGTTTCAAAGAACTTATAATCTAATTTAAACAGCATAGTAAGGGATGACAATATATAGCAATTTCAAGACTATGAAGAAAATAAAGGTTTAGAGCCAAAAGGAGATATGTATTGCATCTCAGTGCCCATTTAAAAAGGTTATCGTTTACAAAAAGCTTTTTGAATTCATGAGAAGAGTTTTTTGTTTCCTGGTTCTTACATTTACATAAAGTAAACAAATTATGATCTAAGAGAATGAAGCTGAGCAAAAAGCCAGCTGCGTACAGTGCCAGAATGTAATTCCACAAGTTATGGAACGCATAATGAAATAAGGGCCTTCAAGGAAATGAAATATGGAGATGTTTTCAATATACACAGGATCTGGGCTACTGTTTCAAATGTGTAAGTGATGTGCAATTGCTTGTTTCATGTCTGATGGAGAGAGGTGTGATGGCTTGGTAGATCAAATTACAAAGGCTAGGGTTGGATTGGGACTGAGGCTCACAGTCCTGGGGAAGAGAATAGGAAGTTTTAATTTTGCTGGTAGCTCCATTGTTACACTTTTTAATATTTAATGGTAAAATCCTGTCAATAGCTAGATGTCACTAGGGACTTCTGCATCTTAATGGGACTTATGGAGATGTAGTGAGACTGGCAAGATGAGTGCTTGAGCTGTAGAACGAATGTGCCAACCTGTGTTCTGTTAAGGGCAGGGAAAACTTGACTCTATTTCCATTAAAAAAAAAGAGAGAGAAAGAAATGCTCTTGATGATCAGTGTGGCAGGTGGTCAAGTCTTGTGAAGACGTTTCTCTCCCACTGCCACGCAAGCAGCCATGCTCTGGGTGGGACTTGCAGCCCTGCTTCTCAGGAGCAGCTCAAAACCCCTCTGATGGTTTCTCCTGTGTTGTTATTACTTGCAGGACAAAAAAAAAAAAGACTCTGAGAGGTTTCTTGTGATGTTTAAAACAACATATATCACAACAGCAGGATAACCTGAATCCAAGTGTTCAGTCACTGCCTGTTTCTGTGGAGATTGGTGCTTTGTGGACTGACTTTATGGCCAGCCTGATTAATTGCAGCTACTGCAAGTTAGAGTGTGCGTCACTCTTGCTGTTTAGATTTGGATTAGGATAAACAAAGCAGCTTCCCCCCACACACACCCCTTCAGAAGTTTTTGTGAAGTCCTTTGGCCAAAACCAACAAGTGTTTTGCCAAGTGATATTAAAGGCTTTTGCGGAAGCCGCTGTGACTTGGGGCGGATGGTAGTTGCAATATTGCTCGTGTGCATGTGTAGCCGTTTGACAAATGCATTGGTTTTTTTCCTGGTGAATAACCAAGAATGTTAACCTTAAGGAAAAATCAGATGGTGCATCATAGCTGGAGAGATATTTTTTTTCTAGATCAGTTATAGCATTTATTCTTTTATGTCTCCTCAAGAATTTGGGAAGAGGTTTCTTCCATGGTGTGAAGTGATCGTCAGAAGCTCATTCTTTTTCCTGCCTCTCCCCCCCCCCACCAGTGTATATATTTCTAGTGATAGCATTTATCTTCATCCTCCATCTTGAAAGGCCAACTTGCACTGTTGTTTTAGGCTGCAGCAAGAGAGACTGAGCAGCTGTTTCGGAGACTGCCGCTAATCTTGTTCCAGTTGATACGAATTAGTTGTAACCACAATTCCTGCTCTCTTCTTCCCCATCTTCCCCCATCTCCAAATTACGTGGCCTATGGAGAGTGAGTCCTGAAGTGGTTTGCTTACACAGTCTGGCCCTGGTGGCTGCTGGAGCTACCTTAGAAATGAATCTGCTGGCTGCTGCACATGTTTTACTACTCGAGTTGGTTTTGGAAGAGCATGTTTGCCCCGAACACATACAGAATTGAGGCCATGAAGAATAATAAAACTTGGTGAATTCTTGGGCTGGGATCCTGTGCTGGGATGGCTCAGGGAGCCTGGATTTCCCAGCTGTGTCTCTCAGGCTCGCTGCACCTGGGTGTCGCATGGCAGGAGACCTGCTGCGGCCCCGCTGGCCCTCTGCTTTCATTTGACGGGCACTGGTTAACTCTCAAAACAGAGTCCTGCAAAGGCAAAAGAGTATTTGACTCAGCACCAGGAATGTCTAAGAACTAAGTGTTCCCTCTTCTAGAAAACATTACTGTGGTGTCTGTTGTCCCTCTTATACTGTAAGAAAAATTACCTGTGAATCCATCTCTTACCCCTACATGCCCTCCTTGACTGTCAGTTCACAAATGCGGCTGTTTGTGTGGAAGCATCAAGGTCTCTGCTTACCCTTCCCTAACCATCCAGGCCCCTTAGCTAGCAACTGCACTCGCATGAGGTTGTTGTCTGTCTTTGCTAATGTGCTATTTTTATTATCCTCTCAAGTCATCAGACTTTATGCACCTTTTGCTGGAGATGGTTATTTATTAGCAGTTTCACCAGATACCTGCCTGCAGTCTAAATCTCTGAACATTGTTTAGTAACTTCAAACTAACACTGAGATTTTTTTTTTTTATTCATACACTACTTGTCCTCGCTGGCTAGGTAAAGTGCTAATTGTCATTTGCTTCATTTGCTTTCTTTTATTTTTAATGTCTGCTTGAAATTGTGCAGTTTACTGAATTATTTTTATTTCCCTTTGACTGAGAAACTTCTCCCTGAATTGTCCCTAAATTCCACTTCTTTCTCAATCTCTAGATCTAGGCCTGTCATTACCATGGACATCTCCATCTTCCTGCCAGCATCCATCAACATCACAGCTCCTCAGTGCCATGATGGCTTGCAGCCAGTGAACTGCCTCAATGTCACAGCATGCTTTCGCTTCAGTGGCAAGCACGTTCCTGGAGAAATAGGTAATGTACCTTCACCAAACTGGGGTGTGGGCATACCAGCAGGTAGATGTGGAGTCAAAGGTTCCCTATGGAGACAATAACGAAGCCTTTCTGTGAAAGAAATTATTGCGAGGTGAGCTGGGGCATTCAACTGCAAAACACTGGAGGCTCCCTACCTATTTTCTTGGGTGTATTTTTTACCTTCTGATGAGGATGAGGTGACATGGAGTAGTTTCCTCCTCAGGAGAGGAATGTGAAGGTGTCCTTGGACCTTCTACAAGGCTAGAGAGCCCAGAAGCAATTGCTATTTTATAAGTTCACATCCCCTCTGTTCTTGATAACTCTATATCCATAACTTGTATCGAGATTATTACAAAGCAGCTGTGACTCCAGATGATTAGTTTTTTGAAATGCACAAGGAGCTCTTGAAACGGAGCACTGTAAGTCTGAACTCCTGAGTATTACTACTCTCAGACATGAGCAGATCTTTTCTGAGCACCAGTTTATCCATCCATAAAGTGATTGTAAATAGCCCAGTATTTACTTGATGGCAAGAGTACCTTCCAGTTTGCTTGCTTTCTCTAAAACACGTCAAGCTTCTAAGATGAATGGAGTTGTGCAAGTCAAAGCTATTACATTGACTGTATTGAAATACTACCTGCATCTTTGAGACTTGTAAACATCACAACATAAGATACTTGTGTGAAGTGATATGGGATAGATGTAGCATTTTTAAATAAAATAAGGACTGGGTTTATTTAGTTCAGCCATGCTGTTTTACCTTAGCTGTGCTTTAGGAATGGTGGAGAACCTGCAGTTTCCTGCAGAGTGATGGTATCTCAGTGTCACCATATGCTATGTCTCTGTGGCGGGTCAGATGAGGAGTTGGTGGAGTGGCACCTCGTTCTGCTCCATGCCCCAGCCTTTCTGAGCCACTGATGAAGAAGAATGAGAACAGGATCTGTGCATCCTAGGGTGCAGGGCCTACAGTATTTGGATTTTAAGTGAGACAAATGAGGAGGAAACAGGCTTCTTGCTTACCCCATGTGAATGGGAAGAGAGGAGGGACTAGAAGCTGCTTGTTGGGATTGCTCTCACTGTCGCCTACATAGCTCAAAGAAATGGAGCTGCTCAAATTTGAGATTCCTCTTGATTCTAATATATAGGTGCAACTGTGACTTTGGGTTCTGGTTTTGCACTTCTTCCTTCCCTGTAAACTCTTACAGACTCTCAGCAGACAAGTGTCTACTTTGGTAAAGTGTCTTTTTGTACTGCTTGCTACTCAGTCAGTTAGAAAACACTTAGCTCTAGGTGTTCCAGGACTGTTGATTCCTTTCTGAAAATTGGTTAAGTCTACTGAATGTCTAGGTTTTCTTATGCGCCTGGGGGCACTATTTAAAATATTTCCTTTGCTTTAATTTCATCTCTTGACCTGTGGCTTAGAAATGAGCTGCCTTTTTCTCATTTTAAATTATATGTTTTTGGAAAAGACCTTGCTTCATCATGACTTGTAAGAGCCAGTTGAATTCCCTTGCTTTGTCATGCAAACTGAACCCTTGGTGATCTGTTGTGGTGAAAGCAGATGTGCATATTCTTTGGCAAGTAACCTCCATCTCATCGCAGAGAATTTTTTTACTATTAAGTAGATGGTTATAAAACTTCCAACCATTGTCCTTTTATACAATGCCTCTAGGAAAGCAATTTGTCTTGAAAACATTGCAGCCAGAATTATCTAGCTGTGTAAAAACCCTTGGGGGCATGATTGGATATAATGTCTCAAATAAGCTTTCAGTTTGTTATCTAGCAGTCAATTCATTTTAATTATGTCTTAGTTGAAGAATATCAATAAACAAAGCATGGAACAATTCATGGAAATACGGCAACTGCTCTTCTCTTGCATGGTTAAATGTGGAAAAAATAGAGTATTCCTCTAAATACGTAACTGTCCATTTTGGGCATTGAAAGAAGTAAGGAGGTTTTAAATTGCTGTGTCGAAGTTTTGTTATGGTGGCTTTGAGGTTGCCTCAGATTCAGATGTCTGGGAACAGTTTGATAGAGAGTGAGAACATAGTGCTTTTTTGAAAATGCAGCTCTCTTAAGGCTGGTTAGTTTGGCCTTAAGACTCAGAGCTGCTGGTTACTAGTGACGATCTGGGCATTGCTATTACTTTTGGCCAGCTGAAGTTGATCAGCTGACTACAAAATACTTAGAAAAATAACTGAACGTGCAGGCAGTGTTCTTCTGTGGCAAATGTGTGTCTAAAATGTTTATTTGAATATGTGATTATTTCATTAACTGACATGTAAAGGAAAGCTGTCTTCATCTTGCAGTGCCTGACATTATATATAAATCTTTCTGCCGCCCCAGCATGAGCTGCGTACTGCTGGTCATGTAACAGCTATCTGACGATCTGTGTTTATTGATATTACTTGATGATGCCAGTGACGGTATAATTCCCATCCTTCTTGTGGACACTTTTTGCAGACTACTTCCTTCAGAAGTCTCAATTTATAGCTGAAAAGGTTGTGTCTGAACAAACCCAAGTGAAGCATGTGCTCCACGCTGGGTGCCAGTCATTGTCAGACCCTTTGCTCTGTCCCAGTGTACGTTAGAGAGCTGAGTTTCTAGTCATACGTTCACTAACAAAGGCAACTTTCAGTTGTGCTACATCTTGGATGTGTGAGAAATAAGGCATTTTAGTTTTAACTCTTTAACGTCACGGTCTCGCTCAGGCTGTCCTTCCCTCACTTGAGGGGCTGCCGTTGTGTCTCCTCTGGGGTCTCTGTGTTTGCAAAATGGTTCATGGCATGCTTTCTCCCTCTGCAACAGCTGCTTTTGCTTGCAGCACTTGCAAGGTGAGAAGGAAAGGAAGCAGCTTTCCTGGGTAAGGTAAATATGTATGTATTTTATACTTTGTTCTTTAAAAAAAAAAAAAAACAAAACCCCAAACCTTGAACTGACAGGAAATGCTAAATCCTTCCCCTTGAGCTTCCTCTGTGGTAGGAAATGGGTTGAATTTAGGTCTTATTTAGCTGTTGGTGTGCAGCATGTTTCCACAGCAGGTGGTGAGCTTGCAGGATAGACTCGCAATATTGATGAAGACATGACAACAAGGGCTCTAGCACATACTGGAAATAATGATCAATGCTTCCTCAGGGGCCCTGTGTACATACTGTGGCTGAAACATGGACTGCCGCCCGCTCCACTACTGTTCACTGCTGTGGGGCTGCTCTGTTGTGAACTGGACTAAGCAATCGTGTGCCGCAGCATCACTGCGGTTTTGTTGTCTGGTGGTGCCCAATGCTTCACCTACAGCTACCTACATCTAATGAGGTGACACCTTTAGCTTAGTAGGCATCAGGCTGAGCTACAGCTCAGAAAGAGCAGGGGTGAGAAAAAGGCCTTTCCTCACCTGGGTGAGGTCCTTCTCTGTTCAACCCGTGCAGTTCTGGGCAACTAGAGCAAGAAAATGGAGGCTGCTGGTATCTCCCATGCGTCAAGGACTGTTACTGCATTCATCCCCACAGGAGAGTGGAAATAAACTTGTGTCCACAGTCTGGATAACTTCCTTGACAAAGAAAAGAAAATTTAAATGCCAGTGTAACAATTAGATGAATTGTAGTTGTTGTGAAAAGAAAGGGTTTTGGTTAGAGCTAGGCAGATGCATTAGAAACTTCTTCAAAGAGCTTCGTCTGTACTTTTCACTTTGGGTTTGCATCATATATGCAGTGATCCATTGCTAGGGAACTCTGGATATCCCAAATTTTGTTGCCTGGAAGACTAACACATGATTTGGTATGGAATAACAGGCAGGTTAGGATTTTAATCTGGATATGTTTCCAGGACATACCTGATTTCTCCGAAACCTGATGGAAATGAGCACTCCATTTCTTGTCTGTATCATGCCACAGTTTGATGCAGGAGTGTTATTCCCATCTCTCTCCTCACTTTTTCCAGTCTATTTGCATGTAGGCCTGAATCGGTACTGCAGCCCGAGTGCCTCAGAAACGGCATCTCTGCAGGGATAAGTTCTTCAGCGTGTGCCCAAGCAGCAGGGATGGCTTCCTGTTTAGAAGCTAGGGGAAAACACTGTGAGAAAGGGTTTGAAACAAAGTTTAAAGTAAGGAGAAATGAAAGCTTTTGGACGAGGATGGCGGGGGGGATGTCCTACGTATGTTGTCACTTGCTAGGGCAATTTTAAAAATATTTTTGGTACTTAAGAATTTTCTTTGTAAGCAAAGTTCACGAATCATTTTATTCTCATAACTACTGTTAGAGAAGGCAAAGAGATACCTTCCTCTGCTGGTGGCTTTTCCCCCTGCCCCAGAATTGGTGCTATGGCTACTAGTGGTTCTGCTTTGCGTTCTCCTCGCTCCTGTCTGCACCGCGGCTGCCTGCAGCCCTGGGCAGGGGATGAGCCACTTAGGAAAGAAAATCCAGTATAAAACGCCGGCTGCTGTCAACGCAGTGAGTGCATTGCCGGAGTGGTCGGGCACTGGCTGGAGTATCTTGCCTGCTCTGCTGGCTGATGGTCCTCTTGCAGAAATGACAAAAACATCCCCAGAGGGAGCTTTTAACGTTAGTTCTGGGAAAGGAATAGTCATTAAAAAACCCCCAAAGCCCTTCATCTGAGCACGTCGAATCTGTGGCGCAGTTTTGTTTTGATCATGGGAAAGTGGGTGGGCAGATCTCAATAAACATGTTTTCCAACCACATGTGTTTAAAGCCACCTCGCAAATCCTGGAGGTGTTGCCTGCGAGGGTTAATTTGGTAGCAGAGGCCTGGGGAGAGCCGAAAGCAGCAGCGGGGCTGGACTCCACCGCTTGTCTCACCACTGGGGCTGCTTTTTGGGAGCAGTGAAGGAGAGGCGGGGGGGATTTAAAGAGAAAAAGAGGGGGAAGAAAAAAAAAAGCCCTTACTCATGATATTTCAGTTTTTCCACTGATGTGACATCATTGGGTATAACATAGAAACAAGTTGTCAAAATAAAGCTGGCGGGGGGGGGGGGGGGGGGGACTGGGCTGTGTGATGGAAAACATCCACTGCCGGCTCAGGCAGACGGTAGCTGGGATCGCTTCGCTTCAGGGCCTGGTGCGGGGCTCGCACTGGGACGCGTCTGCCTTTCCTTTGGGGGCCTTAAAGGTGTCGGCGTGCTGGCCGCTGCCCTGGGTCCCGTCGGCGCCGGGGGCTCGTCTTTTCCTTTGCAGAGGGCTGCGGGTCTCGGCAGGGTGTTTTTTCCCCTCTCTGCCCACGCAGGGCCTGGGCTGGCTAGCAGACCTTCCTGCTTCTGGTGTGGGGATGCAGAGGCAGTTGTCAGCACCCGTGTGTGCGTGTGAGGGCCGGACAGCAGAAAGGAGGCAGTTGGGGATGGGTGTGGGAGCCGCACGCTCAAAGCAAAAGAAAAAAATCCTTTTTTAAGATCCTGAGATCTTAAAAAGGGGCTGAACCTAATGTTATGTTTAGGTGGTGCTCCTTGGTAGCGCTGAGCAAACACCGCCTCGGCGAGGATTTCAGGTGCTGAGCTTGCCAAGGGACGAAGCCCTTTCAAGGCGTTATCTCTCTGAACAAGCTACTCTGCCAAAACACAAGCAAAAATAAAGCCCACGTGGAGCTCTGTGATGGTCGTTTGGCCTATTCCTTAGCTGTGGTAGTTGATATTAGCTCGGGTGTGTCTGCCTGGCTGCTTTGTGCAGTTCCTGAATGTGCTTTTAATCAAAAAGCGACCTATAGCAAATTGCAGCAAGGTCTGTTTGAAGTGAACTAAGAATGGTCACAGAAGCTTTCGCATCAGACTTTGCAAATTGCTAAATAAATTCTTTAAAGTAGCAGAGCTTCAGTGAATAAATGATTGGAGGGGACACTATTGACAACAGGATAATATTAGATCAGAATTTTCATCAATAACCCCTCCCCCCCGCCTCCCAAAAAACCTTGCTGAAATTTGGTATAAAAGACCTTAGTCCAAGAATATGTTAAGTTTACATCGACTGACTGTAAAATTCTAGCTTAAAAAAGAGAAACATTTACATTTATGGGGAATATTTCATCTGGCATAAATCATTTCGGACTTAAATGAAATATAAATAAAAACAGTAATTGCTGAGCACCCTAAGTACGTAATACACATGGATTTGCACAGAAGCTGGTAGTGGCTGTCATGTCCAAGCTTATAAACTAACCAAGCCATTTATAAGTGGGTCATTTCATGGTACTCCCATTATTGCTTTAGTATCAGCTGAAATTAATACAGGCCCTGCCCGTATTGAGTGAAAGGACCTCGCTGCCTGTGCTTGGCTTTACTATAGATGGTAGCAAACTGAGAGTTCACACTTCTGTTGCAGTTTCACAGCTTCTCTTGCTCTTGTTGCATTTACCAAGAGAAAACGTGTAGTCAGCTTAGATTACTCAATCAGTAAGCAGCTACTTGGCATAACAAACAAGCTTTCTTTTGGACACAAATACAAGCAATCACAGATCAGCTAATGTTGTTAACCTGCCGATTCTGTAGCACAGCCAGAAAAGAGGATTTACAGAGAGCTTGTTAGGCTTGGGGTATGTCTCCTATAAACTTCCAGGGATGTAGAGCAAAAAGTGGGGTAATTAAGTGTGAGGTATTGACCACAGTTAAGGCCTAAATGCTAGGAAGGTTGCAAAGCAACAAAATAATTGTCAGGAAATGCCACATTCTGGTTGACATTTGCATAGTTTATGTTGTTTTAGAAGGGAAAACAAAGCTGAGTTTTGTTGTTTGCTTTTTTTTTTTTTTTTGCTTTTCCTGCCAGGAGAATAGTTAAAGCATCTCTTGTGGGGTTTTTTTTTTTAGTATGCGTGTCTAGTGTGCATGTTTCTACCCATAGTTTCCTACTGCTGCTCAGCATCCTCCAGGAAGGGCTGGGGAGCGTAGCGACATGAAACTTGGGAGTGTGTCAGTGATTGGGTTTGGTTGTCCGCAGTCACAGGAAACTCTGTGACTGACTGAGGTCCTGCAAGGGCTGACCCTTCTTCAAGTGCGCACGCCTCGGGGTAACATGCTTCTTTGGTAGGGCACTAGAAAATAACTATTGTTAACTGACATCTTTTTTTTTTTTTTCTTCTTCCTTTTCAAATCAGGTTTGAATTACAACTTGACTGCTGATGTGGCAAAGAAGGAAAAGAGCCAACAACCCAGAGTTTACTTTGTGACTTCTGGAGAGTCAGTGGGGCAGATCACAGAGAAGTTACAACTGTCATACATGCAGGAAAAGTGTGAGCCTTACCTAGCATACGTCAAGGTCAGTTCATTCTTGTTCTTATTTACCAATGGCCTCATTGCAACTCCCCCCACCCCCTCTTTTATTTATTTATTTATTTTTTTAATATTCAGCCAATTAAAATGGTGCCATTTGACTTCAGATGCCCTTGGTTTTCCTGAAAGATAGAAGAAGTTTTTTGGGTGGAAGCTTAGAATTTCTTTGCTCTGCGTGACTTAAGTGTGCGCACCTTTGGCCCTTAGAGGTGTTGCCAGGAATATGTATTTTATTTACTTTCAACCTGGTGCACTTGTGTGGGATTTCTTTTTCTTTTTTTTTCTTTTTTTTTTTTTTTGGTTGGTTGTTATGCGTGTTATACTCAAAATAAGGATGCAGGGATTTATTTTGGCAGGAGCAACAGGTGCAGCATTTGATATATTAGTTCTGTGTAAGGTTTTTTCCTCTGTCTGCACAAGGGGCTGGCGATATAATCTGAATGGAAATGAGAGGATAACTCTGTGTCTGGTCTGAAGCAATTGCGCTCTCAGGTTTGAAGAGCACTCCAAATTTCACTTGGCCTTGAAAACAGCAATGGGATAAACTTAGTTTCATCTGTGTTGTGGACCTAAGAATATAGGGAGCACTCCCCAGACATGCTGGGATGTAGAGAGGGACTGTGGAAAACAAACTGTTCATCATTTTGACAAACTCTTTTTCCAGGGACTTGCTGGGACCCTGATTATTCTTGGCTGGCAGCTGTTGCTGAGGAAATGTCACCCAGGTGCCCTTCCGTTTGCAAAGTAAATAGACTAGCTTTCTGTCAGCTGTGAAATGTATAGAATGGGTTTGAAAATTATATGGAAAGAAGATTTAAAACTGCATATGTCTCTTTAATCTGTACCACAAACCTAGGGAGCAGCATGAGGCAGTAAGGTTGTGTGGGTGAATTGCATATCCTTCTTAGTTAAAGACACATTCTCACAAATGAGACAGACCTAAATACACTGGATTTCACTTGGCATTGTCTTACTTTTGAGAATCCAGTAGGTCCAGGAATCCCTAAATGCATAAACCTTTTCAGGAAACATTTTTGTACCTAAAAGCCTTCAGAAGGGGAGGTAAAATTCATCCATTGACTTTATCAACACTTTTGTGCATAGCCGTTGAGATGAAATAAAAGGACCACTAAGGAGGCAATGATGGCCTATTCGGTTGCATGTATGTCTGAGAAGAGACATACTTGTGTGTGTGGGTTTTTTTGTTTTTTTGTTTTTTTGGTTTTTTTGTTTTTGTTTTTCTTTTTTGCTTCTGGAACAACTTTTGCTTTCTGCTGTGGAAAAGCTCATTAAAGAAAATGTAGACACATGAGGTTACTGTTACTTAGAAAATCTGGAGTTTACTAATTCTGGTCTTTCTCAAATGGGCACATCTGATTAGGCTTTCATGTATTGAGTTCAACTGAAAAGAAGCATGTCCCTTTCTATCCTAATCCAATAATGATTTCTTTCACACCAGGCCTGTTGTAGTTTTTGCATGCTATCCAGAATTCGTTAAAGAGAAATATATGCTCAGGAAACTATTTCATTTATTGTAGTATTGATAGCTGATACTGGAAGTGCAAAGGTAAGAACTATTTGTCTGTAAAATTCCTGAAAAATTGACTTTTATAGGCAAGAGAAACATTTAAACACATTTAAATATACAAAAAACTTCAAGCAAAATGGCTGGTCAAAAAACAAGGCTGCTGACTTTTTATATGATATAAGTAGCTGTTTTTTCCCAGTTGGAAGAATAGCAGAAAGTATCACTTGTCTGGGTAAGGGAGAGTGCAAAGCAGTGGAGAAGGACAATGCCCATGCTCTCATAGGAAAGGTGATGCAGTCCGCGAACTACTTGACAACAGAAACATCAAAGAAAGCCCTGCAGGCTCTAGAGGAGTGGAAATGGGGCCATGATCTTTTGCTGCTGTCAATCCTTAAGTAACAGGTAGTAAAAAATCCCCCCGCCCCCAACTTCAAACCAGAAAGCTCCTTGATCGCATGGTTTTGTGATGGGATGGGTGATGAAAGATCTGGGCTTTAAATCCTTCTTATCAAGTATTTCACTTAGGCTTTCCTCCTTCCTTTTCTTTACTGTATGCCTGGTGAAGTGGCCTTGCTGGCAAGTTGGGTTGTTGGCAGTTGCGTCCCTAATCTGTTCCCTTTATTGCTGTTTGTTTCAGTCTCTGGTGACAAGTCAATTGATACGGTAATGCGAAGATGTTGGTTTTGGAGTGCCAGTGATCAAGACAGAAGCTATTTGGGCTTGCGCATAACTCTATGGGCTAGCCTGGCAGTACCTGCCAGGTAGACAAGGTGTCCCAGCCAAATGGCAAGCAGCAGAGCTCTGTATTGGTGGGGCTGTTTAAATAAAAGCCTGTGCCAAGCCCTACTGGATGGCACTGTCTTGCCAACATCTAACTATAGTGTGTTGAAAGAGTAAAACAGGAGTGGTAAAAGCAGTAGAAAAACTAGGTCTATACAAGCATGCTGTGATTTCTTTGGACAGGATTTATCCTGAGACATCCCAGTGAACACTAAAAGAGGTGAAGGCTGTAAATGAACTGACAGGGATAATCATTTAGTTATTTTATAGTTGGTAAGTCTGTGCTTTGAGCATGAATCCTCTTTTATTTGTGGTCCCTTAGCAGGACAGGAGCTAGTGTTCCTATTTCTGCTGTTGAATTATGGTGTTAAAATCTCTGACTTTACTCATAACTGTGCAACTGAGATAAATCAATTTCAAAGTTTGCAGGATGTGGTTGAGAGTGGAAAATGAAATGGAAATGCTTTGAGACTGCAAAATGTTTTGAGTCTGATTCTGAAATGGGTCAGGAGAAACTGGAAGTAGCAGGGAGGAGAGATGTCATTCCCCCCTCCCTGAACCTATTTTCTGATTTCTAGTTAAGAAACTTGAATGCTTTAGTACATGTCATTAGTGATTTCTGTATAAAAGCTATATCTGATTTAATTTAAACAACCTATGGAGGGTTGGTTTTTCTATATGTCCAGTAGAGAATTGGCTAGTGCTGGTGTCCACTAATTGTGACATTCATGAGTACTGCAGGTTTTCTCATGTTAGTGCTTAACCGATGCCCTGCTGTTTCTTGGGAGACCTCTGCTGCTGGACAGTTCCTCCTCTGTCCCTCTAGCAATGGAGACCCTCTGCTTCAACTGTGGTAAAAGGGTAACCAAAGATGCGTTGTGTTACTTTGTGACCTTTCATCAATGTTGCCAGAGGGAAATGAGGAAAAAAAGGTTTAAATCTGATTAACTGTTTTGTAAAAGCATTTACTTTTCAGTAGAAGGAACAGCAAACAAACATGAGAAATGGGAGCTTGATGCTGGATGAGGGCAAAAGAGAAGATGCAGAAGGCTGCAGAAACAGAAAAGAGGAGGAAAGTGAATGGTCTTGGAGGCTTTCAAAATGTCTGCTTCAGCTGAATATCTGGGCCTGCAGCTGAAATGTGTGGTTTTCTCTTAGCTCTTTTAAGACATGGCACTGATCTGATGATGCTCAGAATGCTTAAGCTTTGTATTTGCTACATGCTACCATCAGGACATAAGCTCTGAGGAAAATTTTGTTACCCATTTGCAGTAGCTGCCTTGGTCGATTCCCGCTTTTGGAGGTTCCCCTAATATTTAGGACAGATTTGTCAGTAGTTAGGACTACAGCATTTGACACAGATAGCAAATCACATAGTAGCTGCAGATTTATGTGGGGTAGAATCTTGTCTTCTGCAATTTATCACAAAAGTACAATAATGATGATGGTGAAAGCCTCTCATATGAATGCTGCATTAAAAGGCTGGGGCGGGGGAAGAAATCGCCACCTGGTTTCTTCGTGCTCTGAGGACCAGCCAGCTGGACTGTTGTTGCTACCAGTTATTGCTGTCCTTTTTCAAAGTGATGGTTTTAATAGCTTCAAATGCCATCAGCAGTCATGGTACACAATTAAACCAGACACAGCATTTATGTTTTCCGGCGATCTGTATCTCTGTGAGTGTCTGGTTGTGTTGAGTGGTCTCATATTGCTCATTGAGTTAACTCTTGCTGGCTCTGGCCGCGGCTCTGGGGAGGATGGAGCTGAGAAGGAGCAGACATGAAGGATGGTGTATAATGGTGCACAGGCAAGGGAGTTGTGCTGTGCATGTACAGCCAGAGATACAACAAAATACAGCAATCACACCACTGTGTTTTTGTTTGCTGCTGAATTCTGTAGGCAAAGATTCACCTTTTTGCATCTCTAGTTTTTGGCTTGGATTGCTGTTACCTCTGTCTCTACAGAGACTCCGGGCTACTGATCTCGCACGGTGTAGTCCCTAGCGCTCATGGACTTTAGTCAATGTTTGGGTTGTGATCATATCTCTCTCTGTAGCTGTTCGATCTTATTGAAGGGGGATGTATAAATTAAAAACAGACTTTTATTCTTAATGTACAGTGATCTGGCTCGCTCTTGGAGTCCTGATAGCAAAGCAGTCAGACGTCTCACCATCACAAGTGACGTAGAGATAGTATCACCATGACCGTATGCCAGAAATGCTTTCTTCTGAAACAAGTCTGCCTGTGAATTAGCATCTCCGCGTGAAGGTGGAAACAAGCACTAGGTTTGGCTGGTGGTGTTACAGAATGGAGACACAGCCAGAGCAGCTCAGCCAGGAGCTTCGTTTGAAGGTTTGTTTCATAGGACTAGTCTGTCTGTCACTGTCAGCTTGAAGCCACTGGAGCTGTGACCTTCTGGAGGAGGTTTTTATGGGCAGAGCTTGTCACTGAAGCACTGAGGTTAGGCTTGGTTGCTTCAGACTGAGCCTGGTTGCTCCTGTTTGGTGCGAGGCCTGCGTGAGACACTGGTATTGAGCGATGGGACATACTGACTGCATAGATGGTAACTGCTATTTTGCAAGGAAGGAGGTGATAGCTGGTCATTCGTGGAGTGAAACTCCCCTTGGGAGTAAACCAGCTGGCTCTACTTGGCGCTCTCTCCTCCCCCTTGAACCAAAGCTGAGCAAACGCATCATGGAAAACCAGTGTGCGTGAGGGAGAGGAGAGAAACTGGAGCAAGCCAGGAGATCATTGAAGCAGAGACTGAAAAATGAAAAATTAGTCATGAGTTTCTAGAGTTTCACAGACTTAGACCACTGGGCAGACAAAGGGAGCAATAACCTGTTGCTGCCTTCAGCAGGAAGTGTATAATCACTGTAAGTAAGATGAAAGCTGCTGTGTAGCTTTGCCAGGAATGATGACTATGGTGAGATTCAGAGCTCAATACCAGTAGCAGAGTTGTTATCTTTGGGTTCATTCCTTTATTTTTTTTCTTTATTTTTTATTTTTTTCTCATTCCTTTTTGCTGAACTGGCTGGAGAAACTATCAGGTTGAGCCAGACTGAGCATATGTTCAGTCTCAAAGGGCTGTGGGATAGGTGGGGTGATCATGAAATGCAGAGGTTTACAGAAGTATAACTTCATAGTCAACTCTGTCTTCCAAACTGCACAAAACATGCTCATAATCTGTTAATACAGGTTAATTAGCCTGCCTTCCCTCCAGCAGAATTGAGTGGGTTGAGGACAGCAAACCTGTTTGCAAAATAAATGCAGTGTTTTGTCATCTCACTCTGATATGAAGCAATCAACTCTCTCCTTGTTTTGCTGGCCAGCACTGTGTAGAGCTGATGTCTCACCTTGAAGAATAAACCAGGGAAAGGAGAAGCTGCTGCTTTATTGGGAAACTCATATGGGAGGGGGAACAGCAGTTCTTAGCTGCACAGATCTGAGTTCCTTTCCATTGTGTCTTAAATGCAGGGACTTAGATGTACTGGAAAGGAGTTGGTGGGAAGACAGACTTATTTGAGCTGAGCATGAAATGGTGTCAAGATTTAAGTATTATCAATGACCATGTAGGTCTTCTGGCTTTTGCAGGATTTTGCAGGGTTCACCAAGAGCAGACCAAGACTATCTTTAAAGCGTGAACTTATACTCAGGATCAAAACTGTCCTGCACAATGTGGCCAAAATTAAGCAGCCAAACATGCTTAGCACCTTTTCAGTGGGGACCCTTGCTACAAGTGGCTAAATGCTGTAAGATACATAGGCTGTTGAAATGTGTATGTTAAGGCTGGTAACACTTCTATGCAGGATAGCAAGTCATGAAAGATACTGTGCTGTTAACTTTTGGGGAGTTTTGCTGACCTCAGCAGCGTAGCTATAAGGCTGTTTAGTAGCCCAGAGGGTCCTGTGTCCCTGAAGCTAGTGGGACATGGGGACAAGCCCCTCCCCCCCCCCCAAACTCTCCCATTTCAAATTTTGGCCCTCAGCAACAAGGTAATTAATTTTACTTATTAATTCTTTTTTTTCTTTAACCTTTTGTATGAAAAAGGCCCAGGCAGGAACTTAGTTGATCTGGTAAACCTGCTGTATGACAAAGTGCCTAGTTAATCTCACTTTTAAAATCGATTAGAGAGATCTTATGCTTGTGAAATGGAAAAAATATCCTCTTGAAGAAGGCTCAGTCAGTAGATCTCATGCACAGTGGCTGCTGAAATTCTGCTTTCTCTGCCTTGTGTTTCTTTTTATTTGCTGTAAAGCAGTGTTCTCTGGTAAACCCTAAAGGAATCCAAATCTTTAATCTTGAGCCCCTTGATATGCTTGTCCCTTCGATATATTCTGGAGTGGGAAAGAAATGTGAGTGTTTTTTTTCCTAGTAGAGTCCCTCAAAAATAGGCATTTCTTAAAATTTAACTGAGTTGAGCATTACTTTTATTGCATGTAAAGTCTACATGAAAGATGACATTTAATAGCTCTCCTCAAACATACAGTAGCAGCCATATACCTAATTTTATTGCCTGACCACTGATGCATCTTGTTCGATACTGCAGTCCCTCAGAAATAGATTTTGTTTGCAGATTAAACCTCTCGGAGGCCCAGGAGGGGCAGATTTAGCCCTGGACAGAGGATGAGAGAAGATACCAGCGCTCACGGTTTGGAGAGGTTGCACCTGCAGCTTTGGTCTTAGAGAATTCATTGCATTTCACAGTGATGGCACTGAGGAAATGAATGGCCAAATAGAGATAAAAGAGGTGCTGCACTTTGTGCTAGGAAAAGTCATTTCAAAAGGCAGGTAATGATGGAAAGGAATTTCTCGCTTTTTCTGGCACTCCTGGTTAACCAAAGAGCTTGTTTTTTCAGGTGGAAATAAGCAACAAAGAAGATAACACTACTGTTTTAGAAATTTTCTAAGCTTGTTTTTTTTTTTTGTACAGAGTGATATAAGCTGAACACATGATGGCACATCATGCTGTAAAAGTTTATTAGTGCTTCTTTGGGACAAATTTACACTTAGGGGGAATATACTTAATCCCAAATGCCAGACTCTTGCTACAGAAAATTACAATAGGGAATAGCTTGTTTGTCTTAGTGGTTTTCCTGTTTATAACACATGGAGGAATATCAGCCTGTGCGGTTATCACGGACACACACATGTGCAGGGTTAGCTTATCCTGTCCAAACTGGGGAGTGCCTAAAATTATCACCCTTTCATTTTGTTGCTCACCCCTTCCTAAGGGTAAAACACTTCAGCAGGAAACATTAGTGACAACATCCAACAGAAAACTCCTCTCCAGGCTAAAAAGAAAGCAATTAATTTTGAAGGCTGTGGCTTCTGGGTGTGTGCCAAAGTTATAACCTCTTAATAGTCAGAATAGACTTGGGTATCCTGGGAGATTTGTGCAGATACTGCCTTTGGTTTGCTTTGGATGGCAAACAGGTAATGCTAATCCAGTGTTGTAATTCATATTGAAAGTACCTGGCAAATGTGTTTGAAGAAACGCGTGAGTCATATCTTGCAGTTTTGGAGCTTTCATGGCAGAAAATGCCTTCTCTCCCTTCCTTTTCCACCACATACCTTCAGTTATGGGACTGCATTCATCCTGAGCTCCGGAGGTTCAAAAACAGTTGAGGAAAAGCCCTTTCCTGTACCATAATCCTCACCTCACCCCATCCCACCCTGCATTGCAATATGCAAAGGGCCAATTACAGCCAGCATGGCTGTGCTGGTGGTAAAAAAAAAAAAGTTATATCCTCGATCATGTGAAACGTAATTGTCGTGTAAGTGTCATTGTTGTGACATGTAAATATTGTTTCTGCTTGTAGAGCTCTGTGACCTCTCCTCGGGATCCCCATTTGTTTTAGGGAACATTTAGTATTCTGTACCTGGGACCCGCAAGTTACCTGCGTGAGCAGCTGCCCTCCCCTGAAAAATTGAAATCAGTGCTTACCCGAGTGTTGGGCAGAACTATTTTTCACTTGCCCACAGAGTATTTTGAATCAGGCTAATGCATCTTTTTTGACTGGACAGCGTATGATTCCACTTGTTTCCCAAACTTATATACAAGATACTCTTATGAATTGGATGCATTAGGCATATTAGCTCACAATTCTCCAGTGTGGTGTGTCACGCTTTTAGAATGACCTTTTCTTCCACCAAATGTGTGGCCATTGTGCTTGTTTTCCACTAACATTTTTATTTTGGGAGAAGCTTTCAAAAGGGTGCTTATTTCCAAAGATGATCCTATCCTCAAAGCTGGCTCATAATGTTAAATTCCTTTTTTAGTAGTAGAATCTGATCAGATTGTACCAAGAACATGAGGTAGTAACTTTAGTGTTTCACAGAGAATTTAACCAGAGCATCTTCTCATTGGCCTTTGAGGTATTGACCACTTATTCTGCCTGAGTTACATCTACTAGTGTTTGTGATTTCTTTTTTGTACACAAGAGCACATTCCTGTAAATAACTTTAAAGTCCTCTTCGAAATTATTCATGAAAGTTTACCTTCTCCTTGAAAACCTGCAAAATACTTAATAACGAACAGAAATTTTGCATACTCTGTATGCAGTATCAAATTGGACTATTTTATTGCCATCTTGTTCTCCTAGCTTTTTTTTTTTTTTAATCTTCATTTATTTGTATGTTTTAAGGCACTGAATATGTTTTACTCTGTGTGAACATGCCCAGTACAATAAGGTTCTGGTCCTGGCAGGGTCTGGGTGCTTCCATAATAGCAAATAATTATAAAAAATTAGAGAATCCTGTACAAGGTTACATTGCATTTTTGTCCTGGGTCTAACGTTAAATCCTAGACTGAAATGTAAAGGGTTATCCCTAAACCTAAGGGAATCTAATATGAGTACACTAAGTTTACTCTTTCCTTCTTTTGGCACATGCACTGCATAACTTAAGACTTCCTTACATGTAAAATAAATTAAAAAAGCAATTGGTTAAACTTGCCATGACTTAGTAATTTTTGTCCTATAAGCAGTCACATAGCTCTTCTCATTTGTCAAAGCTGAGTGTAGGGGAATTGACATTAATGTAACGTTGGTGAGCAGAAGAGAGTGTAAAAATAGAAACCACTAACAGAAAGACTTACGTTACAGCAAGATGTCTTATTTGAACTTATGTCTTGTTTCACATACTTTTGGTCTGCTAAGATACAGAAAGTGCTAAATTAGACATACCATTAGCCATGGAAAAGTGGCTTCAGTGGAGCCCATGTATATGGGGACAAAGGTCTGATGGAACAACTTCTAAAATCCTTTCCGTGTAAGAGTTTAAGCTCTGTCACTTTGCATACAAGTTTGGCTCATACACTTGTAAGCTAGAAAGGATGGGAAAATTGAAATGCCAGAAACTACATCTGGTTCCAAGGAATAAAAAGGAAGATGAAATAGAAGTAAAGCTTCATCCTCTTTCATCTCCCCCTTTTCACTGTGAGCAAGCAAGGGAGCACTGACGCTTCGAGAACTGACAGGATATCTGAGATAGACCTTAAGATAGAGTGAAAGCTTTTAGGCAGCTTTGAGGTTTTCAGTGCTTAAGATAGTAAGGAAATTCACAGCAGCTCCTTCTGCAAGCACAGTAGGAGCAAAGGTGTTGGAAAGACACAAGCTGGGAACGTTTGACTTGTGCTTCAAGCTCTGTTCTCTTTTTCAGGTACAAACTCTTTGAGGCCAGAACCAAGAATTATAAAGCAGAACTTTGTTGTTGTTGTTGCTGTTGTTTTCTCATAAAGATCTTCTTTATTCAGAGAAAATGGGTGGTTTCACGTAGCTGTAATAGTTAGAAGCTAGTCCTTTTAAGTCATTGAGCAGATCACTGAGTGGTGCTAAATCCTCCTCTTGGTGATGTGCCATTGAAGGAGGCCATTGCTTAATGTCCTGGTAGAGTACAAAAGCCTGACAAGTTCACATGGTAACAAAGCCAGTTTCGTATGTGAAATATTCCCCCTGTAAGCAAGTCCCTAGTCCCCATCTCCAGTGGGAGATCCCCCAGCACAACTGGGAAAATTTCTTTGTTGTAGCAGAAACAGCTTGCTGGGGAAAGGCTGCCATCCCTCCCCGCTGGCAGCGCGCTCTCCCCTCTTGCCATCCCTGCAGGGTGGCAGGCTGCATCCCTGTCACTGGGATTTGCCCCATGTGGGTGCCTCCGTGACTCGGCGGTGCCCATGGGGGCTCAACCCACTGATGGCGCGGTAGCAGGAAGGGGAGGTTTCCTTTTTCTTCTCTTACCCATGGGATTGGTTTCACGAACACTGCCCCAGTCCGCTCTCGATTAGCAGGAGGAAAAATCATGAGCTTGCTTCTGGTTTGCCCAAATCCTGGAGCGTGGCCAGTTTCAGACACCCCGTCTACAATCTGTGCCAAGGTAGTGTAAGCTGTGCAGCCCTGGCAATAGAAATCAGTGCCAAAAATTATCGTAGGCTTCAGCAAGGAGTGAGGAGCTTGCCTTTCTTGCAGAAGAGATCAAGCCATTATCAAAACTTTCCTGAACCTACTGAATATTTCTGGGGTGGTTAGTGGACAGGAGAGTGTTTAAGCTGACTCAGACCATCCTCACATAGTATTTTCATTCCTGCTAAATGCACTGGGCAGGTTGTACAGTCGGTGTCTTTGCTTTGCTGGCACTTGTTTAGTCAATTGTGGCAAAAGACTTCCTTGAAATGGAGATCCTGCATGAAAATCTGCTGTGACACTGTGGCCGTTGCAAGCAATAAATATTATCCAAAGGGCTGGTTTTTATTTGTCCCTTTCAAGAACTTGGAGAAATGCCAGAATTTATTTTTAAACTTTAAGCAATTTAAATATTTGTGATGGCTCATTTTTCTTTCCTTACTATTTTGGGAGCGGTCTTCATTTTGCCCTGTGTTTCTGCTGATCTTTTTTGACGTTGATTTTTCTCCCTCTCTGCCCTGTAACAAAGTGATCTGATGTCCTGTGTTGAGTGAGAGCTGATGGGTTCATGAGCACGTATTCACAGAGCTTCTGGTGTGCCTGTTCCTCTTTCCCATCAAGGCAGCTGTCTGAAAATCTAACATTTCTGACTGTATAATCTGTACATATTTTACTTTTGGTGTTAACACTGTTTCTTCTGAGTGTGGCTTGGAGAACTGCATGGTGGGCAGCCAGCTTAGCACTTATTCATCTGTTATTGTCATTAATCTCTTTACTCTTTTGAGCATCTACCGTATCTGCGCCCCTAATTCTTTAGTGCAGTGGTTCTTGGATTATCAACCTTGAAAATGTTGTAAAGGTAATAAAGGTAAAATGCTGTTTAATTCTGTAGCTTTCTTCCTGAAAGCTGTTGGAGGGCCAGTGCAGTTTGGGAACTGCTGCTCCGGGGTATGCTGCACCCACAGAAATGGCTGCGATTCCTCTGTCAGACACTGGTTGTGCTGCTCCCCGCTTTGCTTCCCAGTGACTTATGGTCAACAGGCTTATAAAATACAGCAACGCATCTGCCTTTAATAATAATGTCTCCTACGGCCTATTTATTTCTTTAGTGGCCTGCTGCATCAGGCCAGGGTTTGGGATTGTGTCTGGATGAGGGACCACCTTCAGTACAGAACCTGCTATAAAGAACCACAGTGCTCATGGCTAAAAACATGCAAAGAGACGGCTACTGTGACGAATGAAGAATGAGTAAAATTTGAATATCTATTTTCTTTTTTTTCCTTTTTCTTAAAACAGACACCCCAAAATAATCCAGAACACACACGCACACACACACACATATATATATATATACGAGTTCTGAATCTGTTGAGAAAGCAAAGTTTAGGCTGGGGTCCCATAAGAGAAGGTTTTCCTCTCTTAAACTTCCAGGTTCTGGCTCACCTGTAGATGTGTTGCTGGATAACAAAAATAAGCAGTTTATTAAGAAAAAGAGAATATCTAAAGCTTGAAAAGGCCCAGGCCAGGATTCATGTAAAGCACTCTGTTTTATTTTGGATTTAGCTGCTTTCTTTGTTATCTGAACAGTACCATATTCTGGTAGTGGCCGAGAAGCAAGAAATGAACCTAAGTAGGTATGAAAATGAAACCAATGATATCAGTGACACACTAGATTGTTAGGTATATATTTTATGTCAGTATGCAAGGACTATTTGAATGAGTTTAAAGTAGGATGATGTATTTCTTGTTCATCTTCCTCTTCAGCTTTAACTTTTTTTGCAGCTTCTCTCTATATTTAGGCTTAGAGGACTTTTTAGAGACCTGTGTTATGTGTGAGGTAGAGGGTAATTTAATCAGCCAGATAAAATGCATATGCTTTGCCATGCATTTTGCCAAGGACTTGTTATAAAATCTAATAGGTTGATATCTGGAAATCTTTTCCACAGCTGAACTGATTTTATTAGCAATGTTGTTTTTACTACCATGAAATCTCTTTTCGTTCTGCTGAACGCATTCCGTTGGTGCCAGGTTGGATGTGAGGCGCAGGCTGCAGGACAAGCATTATGTAGCAGTTTTCCCTTGCCAGCAGCTCAGCAGTATCCAAAGACTGTGTGGTTTATGGTCCCTGGAGAGCATGGCATGTAAGCTGGCCTGGATTGCCGTGAAGCCTACTGCCAAATGTATCCCTCCATCCAGACAGCTTAATGCCAAAACCTAAAGTTGCACGTAGGTCCAGCGTAGAGCGGAGGAATTTAGTGTACTGCCACTGCAAACTACTTCTCTTCTAAAATCATTTTGTCTGCTGACAACTGTGAAAACCATCTTTGGAGCTGCAGGTTATAAAGCTCCATATGAGTCTGCTAGATTACCTTAACAAATAGCGAGCTGTTAGTAATTGAACAGCGTTAAGAAGAGATATGATCAATTTTTGCTTTCTCATATACCTTTTGCAATTTTGAACAGATAACATATTCTTCAGCTTTGGCCTCATCATTTGGTCTGTGTTCTGCCCTCAGAGAAGTTCTTCATTTTGAAGTATTGCAAAAAGTGATTTTTGATGTATGGTACTGAATCTGGGAATGAAATAAAGGCAGGACTACATGAAGCCATGGGCTGCAAATGATTATCTTACATACATGGTAAACACACATGATACAAAGTCTTAACCCAGGAGACTTCTTCACAAGACAGATGGTTGGAACCAACTAAAAAAATATGAGTTTACTTCATTCCCTTGAAAGAGGCCTTTGGGTCCAATAGTGTCTATACAAGCAAATCTTTATTATTAATTTACTATTATTACCCTTAATTTACTAATATTTTATTAATATCTGCAACTTTTCAGTGTGTATTTTCAGATTATCCTCTATATAAATCCATGTATTTCTGAGTAATAAACTGGACTAAACTGTGGACATCCAACTGTTCCCCACTTCTCTTATTTTGGAACAGCCATCTTCATGTTAATGGAGATGGAACAGTGCTCACTTTTATGGTAATTATATTTACAAAAACTGTCCCTAACCAAAACAACATTTTTGAAAGGGAAAACATTTTCAGAAGTATGCTTATAGGACATCTGCTTGAGGAGAAAGAGTAGGGGTGTATTATACTAGCATCTAAAAAAAATCCTAGTGAGTCTTGAACTTTGCTGTGCTAGGCATGAACAAACATAGATTTGAACATAGGTACTTTACCCTTCAGATGTGATAGTCTGTCACGACTGCTGGTACCCTCTTGGTGTGTCAGGATGTGAAGCGCAGTATTGTCACAGTTTGGGTTAATCTAAGAAAGGAGAAATCACTGACGGGACAGAGATGGCTGCAGCTCTTGCATATGAAGTGCTATATTCTGTAGTTAAATTTATGGATATAAAGGGGGAGAGAGGTAAATATCCATGACTTTTACCAGCTGAGCCATACCACGCAGAAGTGTTTACTGCCACATGCAAAAATAGCATACCAGGCCCTTCCGTGTGGAGGCAGTGGCGAGGAGAAGGTGAGCATGGCACTTGAAATAAGTCCTGCCCTTTAGTTGGAGGGTGGCTATGGAGTGCAACGCATAGCCTGTTGTCACAGGACAATACATGTGGATCTATTTTGTTTGACCAGTTAAGTCTGCACCTACGGCTGATTACTATCTGCCTGAGTTTAATTTGTGATTAGAAAGTGTATTGATGTTTTAATGTTGCATTTGCAAACAGATATTTTCAGTTGACAGTCTTCAGGTTTTAGCTGAAATACTGAAAACAGCTTCAGTTTTCCTTTTCTGTAGAAGAAAGTGGTATTTCCATGTAATCACTTTCCCAGTAATGCAAAGGGGCTACGTGATGAAGTTGAGCTCACTGCACTGCAGCTCAGTTGTCGACACTTGTTGTGTTGCAGTTCTGCAGGTCACTGGGGAAGAAATAAAATCCAGCAGAGTCGTGTGATTCCACCCAAAGAGAAGGTAGCATGATTTAAGACATTTTAAGGTGTTTGTCTGGCACAAGATACCAACAGTAATCATCTGATAGAGGAAGTGACAGCAGCAGGGGCATAAATGAGGCTGATGAGCATGACTGGCTGATACTAATTTCACCACACTTCCCGTAGCTACTCACCTCTGGTTGCCCTTCCAAGCAGTGGTGAGCAACACACATTTTTAGGGCATGATTCACATGGCCCACTTCACATGTTTTAGGGCCATTCACATGTCCCACTCTACATCTAGGCCAAGACAGGTCAGACTACATTGACTAGACCTCCACTGACTCAAAAGAAAGCAAAGGTGACTTGTTGGAAGGAACATCTGTCTTCCAGATGTCTACATCTAGCCAAATGAATCCCACTGAATCCAGTCCAGTGTTGTCTGACATTACTTGCAAGTTAAGAAGGAAAAATGCTCAGTTAGTAATGATGCACCGATCTGTTTCCAGTATTCTATTTGTTAAGTGAATCAGATTGAATTTTAGCCAGCCTGAATAGAGAAGTGGTATAGTCAAAAACCCACAGTAATTTTTTTTCTTACTCCCTACAGTCAAATAACTAGAAAAACATTGAGATTTTCAGCCATAAATCTCAACATGAGACATACAAGGTCTAGTCGAATGAAAAGGAATAAAAACTAGCACAACACAATTGCCACCATGTACTCCTGTTTCTCCTGCCTGCTAGTTGTATGCTAAAGAGATATAGGAGTCTATTATACAAGCAGATCCTGATAATTTTCTTTGGCCTCAGTGAAATGGGATATGAGGGTTATCCATATTCAGCAAATGTGTACTCCTTCATTACAACTGGCTATCCTGCATATCCCCACCTTGCTTTTAAAATGGCAACCAACGTACTGTGGGAGTCAGTCTTAGCCTTTCAATTGGTTCAACAGTAGTTGGATCAGAGCCCTGGTGAACAACCCAACAGCTGTGAAAGATGTTAGCTAAATGGTTTTAAATAGTTTATATTACTCTTACTGAAGAGCTTAGTGGTAGCATTGTTATGGTCTACTTGCTTTTCATGTTTGAAATCACTGTAAAGTTACCTTACATTTGAAGCCAGTCATATTTTACACTTCATCTTTTGAAAATTGAGTGGGCGTAAGGGTAAAACCTGCTTTGTGGGAAATGGGATCTACATGAACACCATAGTACAGCTCACTTACATTTCTTCTGTCATCGCTTAAGGCTTGGAGAACAGATTGTGGAGTGCAGAAGGCAGATTACAACAGTGTGGGAATTTAATGCAAGGGGCTCGCTGAGGTTTGTGTTTGGACTCCACCAGGATCAAATGGCAGAAGCTTTTGCTTCTTAATGGTGTCCACAGCTGTCTTCAACACTTTTGCAAACAAACCTGTAGGAGTGCAGGCACAATAAATTTGGGCATTATTTCTACTCTGAGCACCCAGAGGTATTTCCAGCTTGGTGTGGGGACTATGTTTCTTCTACTCTTCTGTGAAAACCCTTTTCCCTCCCTGACAGAAACAAAACCTATTTTGTTGTGGAAGGTGAAGCTTAGTCAGAAGGTGAAAATGTGAACGATGTCTTTTAATTTTTGATAAATGATATCTGATGTGGCTTTGAGAGATAATGAATAGGTTTATTCTTGTGTTCTTGTTTTGTGGTTAGCCATATCTCAGGAAAGTTGCATTAAATTTTTTTGGGTTTCTCTCAGGCCCCTCAAGGAATAAGGTGCTGATGAAGTGTTTGTTCTCATGTTCCTGTGTTAAACAATTGAGCTGAGATTTTGTGTTAAGATTTTTCTGACTCACTTGCTTTATCAGAGTTACTATTAAAATCTTTCAGATCTTTGACTATAGACATAGAAAAATAGGGAAAAAAGAGTTAAAACATGAATGAACATTATTAAGTAAAGCCATGGGAAAGTTAATCTCCTCCTTTGTTCTGATTTTTTTTAAATGCCAGGTAGAGCTAGTTGTTTTGGGTTACTTTTACTGCCTCATATTTAACCGGGTTCACTACAAGATAAATAATGAACCCCACCTAATCCATCCCAAAAGAGTTTGGCATCTAATTTTAGATCTACCATTAGAAAGAAAGAAAAGCTGAAACAAGGATGGCAGCACCATCTCTCTGAAAGACTGAATTCTAACTAATTTCAGAGAGGTTGTTGGAGTAGAAGAAGCTGCGAGGTGGTCTTTACTATGGTGGGAAGTTACTGTCTGTAGAGAAGCATCCAGTAGGGGCTGGGAGAGTGCCTAGCTGACCTGCTGTGTAGGTAAAAACGGTTTTCTATTCAAATGAAGTAGTAGTTTCTTATGGAAAAATTGGCAGTCAGCTAGTTAGTTGTTGCGTGTTCCCCCCATGGAAATCTTCAATTTTCTGTGGAAAGCAAACATTGGGGGGGGGGGGGGCGAGGGGGAAGGAACTGCCATTTTTCCTTGAAAAGTGCTTCAGCAGTTTTACTTCTGTTATCAAATCATCGACACCCCCTTTGTTAAGGTGAAATGAGTAAGTATTGAAACCGCTAGGTGAGACCTAAATAATTTTGGTAATACCCGTGGAGGCAAGGGAACATGTAGCTGCTGTGTTGAGGCTGGTCCACAGTGTACCAAAATCAGTGGAAAGAGCTGTGCTAATCTGAAAGGGCTTTGAGTGAAGGACGGGATTGCCGATGCTGTGGGAAGGGGGGAAGGAGGAAGGCCGGGAGCTGGAGGAAGGCCGGGAGAGCTGTTGTTGTTGCTGTTGGTGGGTGAGGATAAGTGGTGGCAGTGCCCATGATCTGGGTAATCCTGTCCTGCGCACCTTGGACTGATCTGCAGAGCAGCAGCTGCCCAGATTTCTAGGTTTTCAGCAAAACAAGGAGGGTGCAGTCTGCTGCCTCAGTAGGTGCCACGTCTGTGGGTGCCCAGCACTGACTCTGCCACTGCTACGTGCGGTGGAGCGGATCTGTGCACATGCTGTGCTGTTCTGCTCATAAGTGCTGTCAGATTCCTCGCCGCTTCCCGGTAAAGAGCATCTCGTTGTGGAGGGGCTCTTAGCAGAGGGATCCTGATCCCAGAGGGTCACGTGCTGGGCCCGTGGGCTGGGCACCTTCCATCACTGAGGAGCAAATGGGATGATGATGCTGAAAAGGTTCGGTTAACTTTGGCTGACCTCAGTCTTTCCTGTTTTCTTCCGAACTTCCTAAAGGCATGCTAGGGAAGTCGTTGCAATGCGCTCTCCCTTTCTTTCCCAACAGTGTTCATCTTAAAAGCTTCAGAAGGGCAGAGGAGCAAAACAGAGTTTCTCTAGTTCTGTGCCAGTTTCTCTCAAGCCCAGACTGTCACAATAAAAACAAACAAATTCTGGCCTGTAAATCACTGCTTTCAGTGGAACATGGTGGCACTTTCAGTTTTTATTTGTGTAACCTTTTGGTGCCTATGGTGAAATGTAGAACTTGACTCCCCATCTGTGGCTGCAGCTTCTGCTGAATTCATATCGTGTTTCCTGCCTCAAAAGAGCGTCAAAGAAAACTTCAAAGGAAACTAGTGGAGATGCGAGGAATGGGGCAGCGGGTGAGGGAAGTCGGACAGTTTGCTTTCAACAGGGAAAGAACATTTTAATCTGCAGTGCCTTCACTGCAGGGGTTAAATGGCGATGGAGGGGGAAGCAGAGCTGGTGAGGGCACGTTCTTGTTTCTCCTAGTAGCAGCTTGTGCCTGAGGAAAGTGTACTCTGTATTTATATGGTCACCACTGCATGCTTGACAGATCTCGTTTGCCATCTCGTGAATGGAAAAGTTAATCTCAATAAGGTGGTTTATTTTTAGTTTGTCTACAAAAAAGTAAAATGAAGGAGGGAGCGGAGTTGGCCTCACAGGATCCTGGATTAAAAAGTCTAATTTTATATGTATTGCAAAAACTTTCAGAGTTTATTTTCACTCTGTTTCTTTTCTACAGTAAACCACTGCTGCTTTTAATGTAAAAGCAATTCCTTTTCTTTTCTTAGTACTGAGACATTCTTTTGAGCTTTTACTTTTAGAGGTTTGTTACTTTGCCTCATTTTAACTGGTAATCATGATTTACATGAAGGATCTTGATCCCTAGTTAGATTGCAAAGAGTAGATTTATTTCTTAAGAGCCCAGGAAGAACCAACGAGGGTCCCTGTGCCTACTGGCACCTTTCATGAAGGAGAGGTAGTTCAGGTCATATTGACTATTTCCTCTAAACCTGGAGGGGGAAAAAAACGGTTTTATTTACTGATGGGGTGAACTTCGGGAGGATTTCCATTTCTGATGTTGGGCTAGAAAAACCTCTGAAAATCAGCACTTCTTGTAAGCATCCTGGTAGTGTCCAGGAAATGCCAAACGGGCATACGGAGAAGTGGGACCTCACTGCTGCCTTACCCGGAGGTTTAGTATGTGCCTTGGAGTTTTTTCCTATGTTATGCTCATGCTCACCAGCTCCTCTCAGAATAAGGTGAAATAAAATAGTTGGTAGGCCATGGCATATTGCCATGTGAACGAATGGTGGGTTTTAACAGCTTCCTTAGGAAATATAAAGGAACGAGTGGAAACGTCACCTTTTTAGAAACCTAAATAAAGCTTTATAGTATAAGTAAGTGGCTGATGTTTTCATGCTGTTAAAATTTTGTAGCCCTCGTCTGGTCTGTAAAAACAGGTATAGATATAGAGCAAATTTCCTAATGCTGTTGCACAAAGCTGCTTCGGGCCATTGAGTGGGAATTGTAGGGGAGAAAGTGTTTTCCTGCCCTTTCTCTCATGCCCACTTGTGACTGTCGTCTGTTTCCTGCGAACATTTGCCAGCTGTGCGCAAGCTGTACTGAGGACGCTGTTTATGCCTGTACTCTCCTCCGCCGTCTCTGTACAGCTTCCACAATCCTCCACAGGAGGTGTTCACAGTCAGTGAAGTCCTACGGGTGTGAAAAGCAGCACCCCAAAAACATAATCATTTTTTTTTCCATGGCAGTACCCGTGGGAGGGGAAGCTCAGGGAGCAAGGTGTGATTGATATTTAAAAAAAATAAAATAATGCAAACGTTCCAGCTCAGGGTGAGATCATGACAAGGAATTTTAGTTGTTGTTTTAAACAAATTGTCTTCAGGCACTAGAGTGCCATTGCTGCAACACAGGTGACAGAAGTGGTGTGAGCCCTACTCTTGGCTACTTGTGCATGTAACGTTGATGAAGCAAATGGAGCTGTGTGTGTGAGTAAAGCCAGGAAACTTAGTCGTGTAACTTCTTACCAAGCTCTTCACATTTTCTTGTGAGGATTTATAGGTGTGCTAGAAATATTCCCCCAGATAGCATGATGTTATTTTAGGTGTCAGAGTTGCATCACTCGGTGTGTGAAGGGAACCTTGACAGAGCAGGAGGCAAAGATATAAACTCACGCACCCACAACAGCAGCTCTCACCACCACACAGCTTCTTTTCCAGGGTTCCCTATGGCATAAGGCAGCGTGTAGAAAGGCAAAGCTGTGCCAGCAAGTTTCTGATGGCCAGCATGCCCTTGCCCTGCCTCTGGAGGAGGGGAGCGAGCAGACTGCTTTCATAGTTGTACGTAAAGCAACGTTGTGGATTGCGTTGCCTGCATCCAGGTGTGGACTAGGGCCTATGGAAAGGATGTTGTAGGTAGTCTGGTCTCTCTAAGATGCCCAGATATACTGCGTGAGATTGTACTTTCCCACTTAGGTGACAGGAGAGAAGCTCTCAGCTTTGGATCTGTGTAGAGGTTAGATGCTGCTCTCCTCACCCCTGGTTTCATCCTTCTCTGCTTTCTGTTGCTGGTCTGTCTGTTTTTGGTGTTTCCTCACAGCTCTTCTTCTTATTGCCCTCTTTCTGCATGGGGCAGCCAGGCTGGATCTGGTCTTTCGTATATTTATGCCCCTGCTCCTTTCCCAGAGTACATGGCTGCCGCGTCTGGCACTGCCCCCAGCCCCCTAGACAGCAACTGCAAGAATGCCATTTTTTAACAGCTGAACTCGCACTCTGTCCTATGATTTCCCTGGCATTCATTAACCATTGAATGCCATCATGTATAGTACTACAGAAAATAGTTTTTCCCAGTTATCTGGGAGCACAGTGCTGATTGTATAATCTAATGCAGACATCGATAATCAGAATCAATTTTCCTTATCTCTAACATTTGTTTTACTTGGCTTTCTTGGATTCTTGGACTCAAGTCTTGCAATAACATATGTAAAGCTATGTGAAGTCTTTCTGCTCTCTCAGAGGATAATGAGTATTTAGCTAGCTGTCAGCTCAGACTTTACAAATTACATTGGTACTTTTCTTGAAGAGCTAAGCCCAATACTGCTGTTCCACTATTTCCAAGTAGTACCCTTGTCTGTTTATCTTTGTTCTTCAATTAAATTTTAGGCTTTTTGGCACATAGGGTTTCTTTTGGGTCTGTGTTTGGACAGTATTTCCTTCTCTTCTACCAGGACTGAGATTCTGTCTGATACCATGATAGCGCAGGTTACCGAGGAAAAGGATTAAAAATTCTGTTTTGGCATACTTACAAAAAGTGAAGTGGCTGCTATTTTTCTTTAGTTTTTAAAATTTACCTCACTTTCCTAGGAGAATTTCCAAGAGCCTAGGGTACTGAATTTGAAGTGAGAAATGTGGTATCGGAGAGAAAGTAGAGCAATCTCCTTTGGTTCCACTGCCCCCCTCACCGATGGCATTTTAGTTATAGAAATTATGTAATATGCTGTATTCCCATGTAGTGTTAATAGAGATAATTTTCAGTTGGTGCTCCAGACAAAGCTGAGAACTACTTCAAGATTTCTTATTTTTGCTAGTACATGATGGAGAGAAGTACTGCTACCTGTCCAAATGCGATGGATAGCTTCTTTATGAGAGGCAAAGTTGTGCTTAATGTATGTCTGTATATACATATATGTATATATGTCTCCTGAGCCATCAGTGGCAAAGAAGGCAGTTTCTCCCTCACTCTTGATTTTCATCAGAGTTCATTTTATCAGGGTCAAGAGTATTCCAAAGATTTAATTACACAACATGTTTTCCTGAGGATCCCATGGGCATACTGCGCATACAATTACATGCTAACGCACTCCAACACAGTATAAACAGCATGGCTCAGGATGCTCTGTTTGAAATAACTGTGAGCCCTGACCAGGCGCTAATTAAGCTAGTTTTACACAAATATAATTTCTTCCCCCCCCCCCCAAATATATATTTCTACTATTTCTTCTAAAGACAGACCAGGTGCTTCCTTTTATGAGGCAGATATCTTATTTTAGAATTTCAAACTGCAGCCGTAGGTCCTTGCGCTTACGCTTAATGTTGGTTTTAGTCTTGCAGCTGTCAATTTAGATGCATTCTAAACAAACAAAAAAGAGGCTTTTTTGCATCAAAAGGTAAAATGACCCATGAGGATGCTTTAACTGCATAGCGTGAGTACAGCTGTAACTGCAGCTTCTTCTCTTTTAGAAATAGGCACCGGAAGAAGGATTCCTTCTAAAGAAATCACATGAGGGGTTCTACTTGATTATGAAAGATTTCAGACTTAACTGCAGTGACTGCAGGTTGGAAAAAGATTCAACCTGAATAAAATTTCCCAGGGGAGAAGATGCATGGGAGATCTGAACACAGAGATGTGAGGGGCAAGCCCTGAGCAAGGTGCTTCTTGGTCCGGTCACAGCAGCTCTGGCATTAACCATTTGCAGGAAACAATAAAAGCACATAAAGTGATGTGTTGCTCATTGTGGCTCAAGGTGCCTCTTTTTAGCAGAATGGCCCCATTTCCAGGTGTCGGTGATATGCTGGGATCCTTCTCCATGGAGATTTTTCGGGAGACCTGAGCTTTGCATTTGGTAGCAAGTTGAGTACCAGGAATAACAGCCTGCCTGCCCTGTCCTTTTACAGGCTTATGCTACAATAAAAAAGTCTAAGTAGCATATATGGGGAATTTGCACTGAAGTCAAACTGGATTTCTGCGTGAAAAGCTGTGGACAAGGCCGTGTTTCTGCTAAGGACTTGTTCCAGGGTTGGTTTCTGTGTTACCAAGTCAAACTTATGTGAGTCTATCTACACTGGGCTGTAATTTTTTTTTTAATGTGCTAGTGAGGACGTATGGATGATTACTTACTGTATTTTCATGTCTGTAACTCATGGGTTGTCTGTAAGAGAAATGGCTTTTATCCTTCTCGGTTGTATGCATGCGCAGGTAATAATGAAGACTTCAGAGGCCTCCGCTTTCTAGAAACCACTCTCAGCCATTAATTTTTCTTTTTCTGCTCAAAAAACCCCTTTGCTTTTCCTTGGCTTTTGAGTGGACTCTCTGAGGAGTTAGCCCATCTGTAGGCTTATTTTCAAGGAATGGAATTTTTAAAAGGTTTCAAAGGTATGGAGTGTATGCATAAGAACATGGCAATTGTGTCTGCACAGTTTCAGTGTGTCCCTGATGAGAAACAGCATAGGCAATGTGACTGAAACCATCTTTGCAAATGGTGCTGCATTTATTAGCTTAAAATTTCTACTCACTGTGGAAATGAATTTTGTCTTTTCGGGAATGCGATCTTTAGGACATGTGGAACTACGCAATCTTTAGATTTTGTTTGTTTGTTTGTTTGCTATCAAGAAAGAAATACAGTGAAAACAGGAACTCTCCAGAATATATTAAGTAATTCCTGCTTGTATACCAAAGCTTGGTAGAAAAAAGACCTCCTGGATGAAAAATCCAGACTTGAATTCATTGCTTCATCTAACCCAGTGAAGCTGCTCTAATAGCTTTTCTGGGCTACAGCAGATATTTACTATAGTTTTGTAAGTCTTAAGTCAGTATATTCATACCTGGTAGCCAGGTTGTTGTATGGACCTATTTTTTCCAGGATTTTTGGTGCTCTTCTCGACTGACATGATTTGCTGTCCTAAAAATTAATCCTTTTGTGGCAGATACTGTGAATCTTAAGAATTATTGGGAAGGTCTTAAGCTCTCTCATATGTAAACATACTTTACCAAGTAGTATAGGAAACCTTGTAAGAGTTGCATAAAAATAGGAGTGAACCAAAACTTCCACTATTGTTGGCCTCTGGGGCAGATTGGCTTCAGCTCTGTTCCAGAACCAGCATCATAGTGCCCTGTTCATTAGGGAAACTCAGCCGGCTTTTCAATTGCAAGTCTATATTGGCCAGTTTCTAGAATAAAATGTGGACTCAGTGAGAAATCCATTACAAAGAATAGAGAAAACTGGTTCATGTTAGGTAAAAGCACCTGTCCTTTTGCACGTGACACTAAAGAGTCCACTAAAGAAAGTCTGTTGTGCATCACTGTCCCTGCCTTGAAGAAAGATTATTTTGCATGAAGTTTGCTCATGAAGGATGAATATAGAGGATTCCTTCCATCTAGCTGAGCACGTTAACTGAAAAAAAGAACTGATCTTACTACAGCTCTCTGTGACAGTTGCCAGGAAAGGCAAAAATGGTCATATGAAAGGCAGTGCCTGGAGCTTGGACCTGAAGACTATGGAAACAAAAGCTTTTAGAAAGAGTATGACACCACCAGGAATTTGCCTTTTTTTTTTTCCTTTTTTTTAAGGAGGGGGGGCAACAAAAATCCCCAGTATGTGAGCCAATCAAAAGGCAACAGAGAACTGTAGGTAAAGGTGTAGGTTGTAATATATTTTCTTTTTACAAAGAAGTTGCTTTTTAAAAAAAGAAATGCTGAAATATCAAATCTTTTTCCTCTCAGCCATACTGCATGTTTTATAAATGACTTTGGAAGAGCTGAAACATATTCTCTGAACATCTGCGGTGAGGAAGTGTCTACCCATCCCCATGCTTTGGGTGGGTTAGGTCTGGACTGGTCTGGTCTTTGCTCTGGTTCAGTGCCTGGTCTGTCTCACAGCACAAAAATAGACGCTGAAGTGTTCAGTGGTCCCTCCATGGGGACTTTCCAAGCGTCCCCAGTTTGACAAACGCAGTTCCCAGCACGCCCAGGCAGTTACTGCCTCCAGCGAGGAAGAGGTCCTGGCCGGTCGCCTCCAAGGCGCATCCCGACTGTCTGAACTGAAGGCATCGCCTTATTAGCTGCTACCACGAGCAGTCCCTGTCTCCTTTGTGAATCAGCCAGCGACTAGCCAGTGTATGACAAGCGCTCCTGACCACCCAGTTTGTTGTTTAAATAAGCTAGAGAGTTTAAGAAAGAAAAAAAAACCCACCCAAGCCCTTACACCACCACCACCAAACTTGGCATGTCCTAGGGAGCTTTGTTTGGAGCTGTTGTCATTTCCCTAGGAGGAAATATGGTTGTACGTTTGAAGTCCTGGGCTGGGAGTGGAGCAATCTGAGTTCAATTGTCAGCTGAAAAGCTGTAATCTGGTGTGAAGCTGGAATGGCTCTTACAATTTTTCTTTCGCTTTCTTATCTTTCTAAGTCGCCCTGCTCTCTCGGCCGTGGTTTAGCGTGCCTATATGCTCTGCAGGCTTAGTCTCTAACTTGGTTGCAGTTCCTGTAGTGATCATTTGTATTATGTATTTGTGTATTAGAGGAATGCTAATTCTCTGAATCCAGCTCTGAAATCAATGTAGTTCTGCCAGACAAATTAATTTGCCTTTTTTTTTCCTTCTTCTTCTTCTTCTTTTTCTTGTACTCCATTTCTTCCCCTGCCTTTGGGCATTTTGACAAACACAGACATTACTAAATCTCGCTGCCATAGACTGCTGTGGAGAGGGCTTGGGCCAAAGTGTGCAGATTGTTTACTCACAACTGCCAGCGGTGTTGTAAGAGACTGAGCACTCCTGGGTCCAGGGCCAAGGCAATAGATCACAGAGATGCTTTTAAGTTGGAGGAGTTGATTGTTTGCTTTAAAATTCTTCTAGTCTTCCATGCGTTTGGTGTGTGTGCACACATATCTGCCAGCTGGGATATATCAGCCTCATTCTGTAAATACATTTTTAACAATACTTTTAATCATGTTCTCTATTTGGGACCTTCTGTTGCACTGTTCCACCCAAATCTGTTTTAGTGCTGTGTCCAGCCTCTGCTTAAACCTTGTATGCTCGGTTACAAGTATCTGTTGATGTTTTTCAACAAAAGCGGAGTATTTGAGTAGAGTATTTGGCCAGTTGATAGCAAAGAAATGCACTAAGTGCCTCAAGCTACAACACCTCAAGCTGTGACCTTGCTAGATTTCATAAGAAAAACAAGGTCTAGCAAGCTGGGAAACTGTGGGAAAACTTAAAGTGAAGACTTAAAAGCTATAGGAAAGTGGGTGTGAGGCTTTGGGTTTTGGCATTCCTTCTTCTCACTTAGCAATGAGCCAGTTCCCCAGTTCTGCTGTCCTAGGTGCTTTTATTTCAAATGTCACCAAAAACCTTAAGGCTTAGATTATCCCCTCTGACTTAAGGCAGTTAACTGGAAAAGTGAGGGCCTCAATACCACAGCCTGCCTGTGTTGCTAAAGGAGTGAGTCAGAGATCTCCAGGAGGCAGGTGACTGCAGGTCTTAATGACCAGAGAGAACGTGCAAGAAAGAGAACACCAAAGCAATCTATTCATGGATCTCAATTGAAGGTGCTGAGTTTGGGCTATCTCAAACCTACTTTTCAGGAGGTATCAGTCTTACAGGTGTTGGTGGAGCCAGTATTTCATTTGCACTTCCTCGCCTCCAGCTTAGCTCCAGAGAACAACCAAGGAAGGCAGAGATGAAGTTTTGGTAAAAGGATTAGACTGGGAAACAGTGTACCTCACAACTTTTTCTCTGACCGACTCTCAGGGACCTGGGGGATGTGCTTCGTTAAAATCAGAGCTGGCTAACCAAGCATGTCAGGATACACCTGGCTGGAATGGGGTTTCTTGTGGGTGCCAAAAGGCTACCTGGGTTCAAGAAGTGATTGTGTGAATCCATGGCATAAGACTCCAAAGAAAAACATAAAGATATATCCCTGGACTCAGGAAAACTTCAACTACAGATTACTGGAAGCTGGGACAGTGTGTAAGGGAAGTATCACTGTATACTTGGCCTTTTCTTGCACCTACTTCTGTAGGTATTTGCTATTGGCAATGGCTGGGAATAGGCACAGGTTTAGACAGTCATTTGGGCTTACCCAGTATTCCTACCCTATATTCTCACCACATGTATATTTTGAGTTAATTACAGTTGAAACTCCAGAGTCATAGGAGATTCTTAATCAAGGTTTTAATGAAGTTAACATATCTGCTCATACTACAGATGGATTTGAGTTGGCTGACCAGCCATTTTCCAGAAACCTGTTACATCAATGTTTTTTATCCAAGGCTGAACTAAAAGTATTTTACTATGATAGGTAAAAAGATACAGAAGAATTGTGCCTGTAGCCAAATTATAGGCAAGATAATCTGCCATGGAAAAGGCTCTTGCATCAAAAGGGGGAAGTTGTAGGTGAGCTAGGGGAAAGGACGGAGACAGGGTGCTTTTTAACCTGAGGAAGGAACAGGAGAGTTTTAAAGCCCAGAGAAGCAATTTTCAGCAGGATGTGAGACTAACATGGACGAGTGAAAGCCAAAGAACTGTTCTGGAGAACATTTCCTGTTACTGTGGTTGTCCCAGTTTTTCTTAAATGTCTCATTTAGAAAAAGATAGGGGCAAACACTTCTGAACAGTTTTTTTTTTCAAGTGTGTATTTGTTTCCAGTGAGGGAGGGAAGGGTTCTAAAGTGAGTGTATTGTTATTAAACAATCCTAGTTTTAGCACTATTTTCTTTTAAGAAATCAGCTTTTTGCTCTGTTTCCTGTTTCCATACGCAACTGGAAGTGCTCTTATTAACAAAATAGGAAGCAAACATTTTGTTAGATTGCAAGGGACATAAAAATAAAGCTGGCTTGAAACACCTTCTCCGTCTTACTCCTCTTGATTAACATTTTCTTTCTCATCCAAGTTATTGTTGAAGAGGCCCTGGATGAGTATTTTGGCAATTAGGAAAAGAATGCAAAAATATGTAAGCTGTTCTCTGATTTTATTTTTGGTTTTAAAAATAGTGGCTGTGTTTGTGTCTGGTCAACAGGTTCTCTGACAAACCAAACAAATTCTTTACTTTCGCTGGCTCTAAAAGCACTTGTCTGATTTAATAAAAAGCAAAAAATGCTCCCAAGCAGAGGCTGAACTAACTTTGGAAGCCTTTTGTATTTTAATATTTAGCATTTAAAAGAAGAGGGGAAAACCTGAACTCCAGGGGGAATGAGTAGGCTCAGGAAGATAGCATGATTTCAGACGATATCATTAAACCCTGGCAGATGGCTTGTGTGACCAGTCAGGCAGTTGAGAAGCACTCCAGAAAATCTGATTTTACATGGGATAGCAAAGAGCAGCTACAGCTAATGGCCACGTTCATCTAATTCTCAGAAGAGAAGAAAAAACAGTGACTGTTGGCAATGCTCAAACATCTCAGAGTGTTTGGCTGAAATTATTAATGTTCCTCTTTCCTGGTATATGCAGAAATGCTGATGACACTATCTCAGGGGTTCAAACTGCTGTGATTGTTTTCATCTGTGGAGTCCCAGGAGCATCTGTGTAGCCTGTTTTGCCCGTGTCACACGCAGGTCCTTCATCTGGAGTTTTGTAGATCTGTCTGCGTAGAAGTCAAAAGAGGCATTTTCCCCCAACTCAGCAGCAAGTGTCGCTGAAAGCAAATGAAAAAACTCCTTTGATTCTCCCTGCTCAGTTTGAAGAGCTGGTGTGAAAGACTGAAGGAGTGCGATGAAACTTCCAGAGATTATTTCAAAAAATACGGTGGCAGAGGGGAGAAAGGTGATGAGATCTGAATAGTTTTGTGCCTTGAAGTCTTCATTGTTGTATGCTTCCATCTCCCAGAAATTGCGCTTTCTTAAAGAAAAAAAAAAGGAGAGGGGGTGTCCAGCCCAGTGATGATACCTACCATCCATTTCTATACACTGCATTGAGTTTGAGTCCAAAGAACTGTAAGCTGATTTTTCACAACAGTATACAGTGTATAGGGACTGAAACACAGACACTCCTGCTCTGAAAAGAGGCGGCTAACATTTCTCAGGCTTGGTTAGCAGTGGCTGGGAGCAGAAGGGAAGCCAGAGCAATGTGAAAAGCCAGATAGTCAGTCTGGATGGAATTTGGACAGCCCATTAGAGCAGATTCAGGAGTGGAGGAGAGAAAGCGCCCTATGGTTTTAATGGACATACTGGTTTTCTGATTCATTTGCAAAACAATGCTTACAGTGATATGTCATTTTCTTATCTCATGAGCATTGGCTAATTAGGGGCTACATGGATGCTAAATGAGCTTTGGCTCAGCTGTACACTGAAAAAAGTGGATGGGAAAGGAGAAAGGAAAAATTAAAAGGGAGAAAAAATTGAACTGAACAAAGGTGACTTTTTTCAAAATATTTCCTGACAAAACCATCTTAGAAAAAGCTCCCTCAGTTATTGGGATGAAATATTTCATTTTTGGTAAAAGTGATTTTGTTCTTTTCCATTTCAGAAAGGATTTTTACAAAAAAAAATTAGTAGAAACAAAGAATTCTATTTCAAAAGCATTCCCAAAACCAGTGAAAGTAAGGGTTAGGTGGTGGACTGGTTTTGACAGTTGCTGCCCTTTCACTTATCAAGTGAGTAGGATATTCATCCTGGATATTACAGCAATGTTAGATTCCCTGTCTGCCTGAGGGGAGGAGGAAGTGAACTTGAGAAGCTGAAAGATCTATGGAAGATCAGGTCCTGCAATGAGGATTCACACACAATAAAGCCATACAGAATATCTCAGTTAGTCTTTTCATTTGAGTGCCCTTTGGAGATGGTCTTCCTTAGGTGGCCCTTTCGTTGTGGGAGATGAATTGTGAGAGTCATCTCCAATTGAAGTGGCAGTGGGGGATGTTGTATGACGAGCGACACAGTGAATAACCATGTTCATGTTTCCAGGACCAGCCGGTATTCACCCACAAGTTCTAGAGGAATGCAAATACGAAGTAGCAAACTATCAATTGCGGTTTGTAAACTATCACTTAAATTGCTTTTTGGTATCAGAATAATGGTAAAAGTATAAAGAATAGAATTGTTAATGAGTGTAAATAGCATGACAGAATGCGAAAGAATCTCTGTGGCTTTCTTAGGGGGCTTATCATGCCTCACAAATCTGTTAAGAGTTCATTGAGCTTTAGTTCAGTGAGGGTAAGGCTCTGGTTATCGTGTAAATAAATTTCTAAAAGTTTTTTACATGCCCTTTCATTAGGGAACTTTGTGGGAAATTAAGCCTTTGAGAGGAAAAATATTACTGTGAATTAGTAACTGATTGAAGAATGGGAATAAATGGTCTGTTTTTGCAGTTGAAGTTCACCAGTTGGGCCTCACAGAGTATTGGAGTGTGTTTCATAAATGATCTGGATAAGAGATGAATGGTGAGGTGATAAAGTTTGCAGATGACATTGTAGTGTTCAGAGTAGTAAAAATAAAATATGATGTTCCACTATCACAGAAAGGTTTCATGGTCATTGGGCAATGAAAAGGCAGAGGAAATTCCTGCTGAGATGCATTTAGGAAAAAAAACAGCCCTAAACATATATGTGCAATTTTAGGGTTTAAACTGGTTATTACCATTCAATATAGAAGTGTTGAAGTTGTTATGATTAGCCCTGTGAAAATGTCTGCTCAAGTGGCAGCCAAAAGGACAATTCTTAATCAGAATTTATTAGGAGAGAAGTAGAGAGCCCAAATGGAAGTTTATTTGTGTTCAGGACATCTCTATGGTGATTGCATATCTTGAGTATTGTCTTCTTTTCTCCTCTCAAAAAGCATACACCGAAGGTAGAAGAGGTACAGCGAAATAAGGACAGTTAGAGAAGTTGCATTGTTTCAGAAAGTGTTTGGGCAAATTTGAGGAAGAAAAGCCTTTAAGGGCTAATAACAAAAGGTTTGGGTAAAACACAAAATACCTGAACTGGGGAGTATATAGCAGGTCTTTTCTCTGTTGTTATAGTCTCCCCCTCAATGTGTTCTTGGCTGAAGCTGCATTTCTCACCTGCTGTGGGAGGACCCCCATTGCGAGACTCTGTGCTGTTTTGGGGTGGGCTTTGCAGTCCAGTAATGCTGTTGCACTTCATATCAAGTGTCACTGGGCAAAAAAGTAAGTCTTTTGACCAAAACCTGATAAGTACATCACGGATTTTTGTACTGTGTCCTGAATCAGGCTGAGAGTGGATATAAACTTGACTTGATCAAGTTGCTTCCTTCTTGTGTCAGAAATAGTGATGCTTTGTTGAAGAGGAGGATAGGGAAGCAGTTTAAGATTTCCCTGAGTAGTTTTGGCTGAAAAAAGCGCTCCTGTCAGATTTGTTACACGGGCACGATGGGGACAACCATTTCACCTTTTTACTGTAGGGTTTGTGTATTCGTTGGCTCATCCCAACTTGAAGCAAAGGGCCTGTGGTGACCATCAGCCCCACTCACAGGCAGTGAGTGCTCAGGTATTTCATACAAGCAGAGCTTGTTGCAGGAAGGATTTAAGAAATCATGCATCAGGACCGACTGATCCCCAGGAGGCTAGATACCACTGCAGGATTGCTTGCCTTATAAACCTGATAGGGAGGAACAAAAAATAGGTGCAACCACTCACGGGTGTCCCCTGCAGTTTCTACACATGCAGGGCAATTGGCTACCGTCTTGGTGATGAAGGAAAGAGATCCTGCTTTGTAACAAAGACCTGCCTGGTTGCTGCTCAGAGGTTTTCTTACTTGTCTGTTGACCTAATCTTCTCTTGTGATGCCTGTCATGGTCCTGGTAGAATGTGCTAAGGAACTCAGGTTCACTTTTGATCATTAAAAAAAAAAAGTTCCTAAAAATCTCAATTAGACTTTCAAAATGAGTGTGCATTTGACAGGGAAAAGGAAGGTGAGTATGCCAGGGAAGACTTAAGTCATATTTCAACATTCCGTTAACGTTACAGGCATGAAATATGATTGTTTATAGTATTTGGCAGGGGATTTCAGAGTAGATTCTTTGCTTTTATCTGCAGGGGGTAGGAAGTGCTCAGGCCCTTGCTTGAAGTAGTTATAAATATTAACTTTATAAAACCAGTGTTGAAACTCAACAGAAACCTGTAGAGCCAGACAGTGGGTCTCATTGATACAAATATATTTGGGAACTAGCAGAGCTGTCTACAGACGAAAGGAAGAAGAAGGAGCCTTGAGGGTTTGTTACTTATCTGTAGTATCAATTGCAAAGCAAATAGGATATCTTGTGTTGGGTGCTGTTTTGGTCTCGTGCTTTGATTCTGGCCTGTCTTGTTAAGTTGCACTTCGACATCTGATTGTGGCAGGGAAAAATCATCTGAACATTGAATTAAACTCACATATGTGAGTTTTCATTGCGGTGTGGCAAAATACCTGCTGTTGTATTTGATAATCTCTAGAGGTGTTGAATTCAGGAAAACACTAAGGGAGAGTGGGAAAGCGGCATGGGTGATTGCTGGTTTGTAAATAGTCTTTAGCTATATTTCGTTTCTGTATCAACATGAAATGCAGGATATACTGTCAGGATGAAAGGAACCAGATATTTGCATCATTAGGAGATAACGTAATGACTGCATTTTACTGAAAGCTATGAAGTTTTAGTGGCTTAACAAATCCTCTGGCAGCCTCTTCTTTTTCCATACCAAACAGTTTTTACCCCCCTTTAAACTGTGAGGAAATCTTGCAACTCGGCTTGTAAAAAGTAACACCAGTGAGCTGACATTATTTAGGAGATGGAAGGCACACCAGTCGCTCTGGGGAGAGTGCAGCAGATGTTCCTTCCTAAAAAGGACATTCTGTACTCTTTCTCCAGTGTTCTGGTGTCTCCAAAATACTGTATATCAAGTGCTGTAGCTTTTGTGCAGGAGCCTTGCCATGAGGTATTTATAGTTACTCCTACACTAGATGACTCAGCCCCTCTTTTACACAAAAGAACACGGTTGATTAAAGTGTTCCAAAAATTGTCCAGTGGGAAAACTTTACAATTGAAATGGATCAAACCCCAGGGGTTTCACAGCTGTCTATATTTTGATTCACTGATGAAGTCCTATGGTAATCTGGTTACCTGGGCTCTTTTCAGTGGAAACAAACAGAAAGAAAAGATTAGAATTACTCCTTCGTAACAAGCCTTGCTCCTAAAAAAAAAAAGCCCCGATGTGACGTAAGGACGCACTGGATTGTTTTTAGGCTGCCACTGGTTGAAGTCTGCTGCTTCTGATGAAGTGTCTACCATAAAAGAAAGATACTGTAAATGTAGCCAAAGGACAGTGTTGTGTTTAACTTCTTCTTGCTGCCATCCCAGGAATGCACCTGCTGTGTTATGTGAGGTGTTTTGCTGCATTTGGTTTGATATCAGCATGTTTTTAGACAGAGTTCTGTTGATCTGGTGCCTAATTTGACTAGCTACCAAGCAAGCTTATACTGAAAAACTGCAGGGCTGCTGTGCAAAAAGAGTGGTCACTGCTATACTGCTCCCTCGTGCTTCCTCTGACATTTGGGATAGCACTTGCTGTCTGCAGTCCAAAACAAATAACATCTAACTAATAATAATTTGATTTACTGGAAGTTGGAGATAATGTGGCGGCAGTGTCGTTTTTGTGCCAGGAATGTACTAATGTCAAATTTTTGGTTAAAACACGAAGCTTGGGATCAGGGAGTGGTGGGACAAGCTTCTGGATGTACTCTAAAATGAAACCAATGTTCTTTTCATCTGCTAGTTCTGGAGTTAATCTATTTTATTTTATTACTATTATTATTTTATTTTATTTTTTTACCTGTAGTACAGTGACTGTGCAGTCCTATCACAGTGTTCGGTTATTACACCTGGGATCATGCTCTTCCTTTCCTGAGACTAAGCCTCTTTTTCACCAGAGCTTCAGGTCAAGCACAGGATTTAGAGCTCACAAGATATTGTGAATTAGCAAACTAACGCTGCTGTAACAAGACCCAAGTGTTACAGAATAGTACAGCCACTAATACCCAGTCGTGGCAACCAGAGTATATTATACGCAGTCACTTCCGTGTCTGATTAGATAAAGTTCACAGAGCGTGCTGTAGCTCAGTGTCTAATTTTCACATGACCTTCAGTTGTGCCAGGGTACATCTAACTACTTCTCCCGTACTTTTAACCTTTCAACTTCCTTCTTCTTTAGATGAAATAAACTACAGGAGCCAGTGGAAACTAGATGACTTATTTGATGGCAAATGTTTAAAATTTTATTTTTCATCCTGGTTTTGGACAGAAAAATGATGTTGATAACTAGTCAATTCATATTTCTTAAACATTGCCATTGACTAGATTCTGATGACACAAATTAGTGTCCAAGGAGGAATCGGAGGACAAAACGGTCAGAGATTAGTTTCTCTTGAAACTAGTAACTCTGTTTTTTTATCTGAAATGTTTTCTGCTTTTTTTTTCTCCCCCTCATATTTAAAAAATCCCCAAGGCCTACAGATATGTGGTTTTCTCTTGTGTTAGTCACAATGCTGATGATCTGGTAAAAGTCCTGTGCTATTTTTGTTTTTGGTCTAATGGCCCACTGTGACTCTCTAGTTTTGCAATTCTAATCATCCTATTTAGTAGCTATCCTTTTTCTTCTTGCTGCTTTTTATCTCTGATTTTTTTTCCTGTGCTCTATAGCAGCACTTAAAACTTGTGCCAAAGTTGCATCATCCATTATGTAACTGAATCTGAAAGCAGCATCAGGAAACTTTTCTCCTTTTTTGATTTCTTTTTAATGTGAACGGCAGTGTCTTGGTCTGGGAAATCATGGAGGATGAAACCCTCCAGTGCAGCACAAGCTCTGAAGTGCAGATCTCCTTCTGGGCCCTCTTGTTGGTCTCCTTGCCCACCCTATATGCAGCTGCTGTGATAGCTGAAATTCAGATTTGCACTGTAAACCACGACAGCTGTAGAACAGGAGCAAGTCCTAATTAACCTCCTCCCCTTCTCCCCAGGGTTGCTTTGAGATGGCAACACATTACAGAGGAAAAAAAACCTCCTATCCTATTCCCCACCTCATGCAGCAGCCTGCACCAGGGTTTGGGTAAGGCAGCTGAACTGGTGGCCATGCCATTGGTACACGTGGATTTGGCTTCAGCCCAAGCATGAGCCCTTGGTGAGAGCAAGACAATTTTTCTCATGGTGGGATGTTCCTTCCGATGCATGCTGGTGCTGAGTACACAGTGGGGTGGGGGGTAATTCACTTCAATGCCATGTTTGCATTAGCGCTGTTCATTCTGAGCGTAGTTTTCTTTCGTGACATGAGCTAAATGATGTGCAAATTACCCTGGAGACAATTTAATACGTCTGTGAGCCTCGCAGGAAACAGTAGCCTAATGCCTTGTTTTAGGTGAGATATTTTCCCCTTGTTAATAAACAGGATGACCATAGGAATTTAGGTTGAAAAATATTTGTGCTTAGCATTTGCATGGTATTTTTCTTCTTCAGAGTGCCTTGCAGGCATTAGCTAATTAATCCCCACAAAGTTCCTGTAACGAAGGTGAATAGTATCATCTGTATTTTACAGATGGAAAAGCAAGATAGCAAGACAAAGTAATTTGCTCAAAACCACAAAGGAAATAAGTGTCAGAACACCAGGATTCACACACACTAGCTTTGGCTTTGTTTCAGGTAAGGTCCAACAGGAGCAATAGGGTGGTTGAGCCCCATCCTGTGTTGCGCAGGCAGCACTTGTGGTACCTCCAGTGGTCCTAGTGGCTCTAGGCCTCTGCTAGTGGTCATGCGGGCACATCGTCATCTACCTGCCCCACACGCTCAGAGCTGTGAGGACACTTGTATGAAAAGCAATTACGTTTATTTGCCTGAAAGATGTAACCTCCAGAACAGTACAGATCTCTCGAGGGAAGTAATTTTTTGTACACACTGCAATGGGGAAATGACCTTTCTTCTCAGTTTTCTTATTCTTTTATGGACTGCTGAAGAAATCGCAGTCTAGGGTTGAGAACAAAACTAGATGAGGAAAGAAGACAGTGAAGCATTTTGCACGGACTTCAAGGCTCCCTGTGACTGTGTTTCCCCTTGATGTTGATTTGTCTCCAGTCAGCAGATTTTGGCTGATCTTGGTGGAGAAAGACGGCTCTACTTCATACACACGATTCCTTTGGTGTTTTGAAACCTGGCATTGTACCAACGTAGAATGAAAATGACAAGTGTCAAAACTGTCGCTGGACAGGGATGGTGTGGTGGTTGTCAGGATATATATGTCGTCCTCTTCTCAGCATTTCTGCTTTTCAGCCATGAACCCAGCCGGCTCAGGGTCCCCTTCCCGGAGGCGGTCTGCATAGCTGGCAATCACCTCTGCAGACCCCGTGAAACTAGCCCTGAGCTGGATGTTTCTGGACAACAGGGTGCTTCCCTACAAATATTTACAAATCTGAGTGCAGGACTGATTTTTACAGACGGTGGTTTTATAATCGATATGGGCAGACTGGCCCGTATTTATGTGGTGAAACAGAGTACTGCTGCGTTAACGGCGCTGGGAAGTGCTGCTGGCCGCTGGGACCAGGGCACCGGCGACACCGCTTCGTTAGCCGAGCGTCTGGCATGGTTGTGGCCTGACTCGCTTTCCTGAGTGATTCCCGGGCATGCTTTGGGAGCTGGCGTGGGCCGTACGCCGCTGCTGCACATGAGGTTGCTTTGTCTGGGAGGCAAAGGGGGTCACGATAAGATGGATGCGGCTGCTCCGTGCCAGCTGGCCTCAGCGCCAGTGAGCGCTCACGGGCTCGTCTAGTCTGGCAGCGGAGATGTGGCCGCGCTGTCCAGACGTATTTACTTGTGGTCTTATCTGACTCTTTCCAATGGGCTCTGCTCAGCCTCTGGAGTTAGTGGGGATGAATTTGGCCTATTAAGGATTTTTAAAGGGATTAAAAGCTCTTCTTGATTTATTGATTTTTTTAAATTTATTTATTTTTTAATAGCACTTCTGGAGATCTAGGCTCACTTTGAAATGACTTTTTTTAAATTAGGCATTAAGTTAAAACCAAGTCGTTAGAGCATTTCTGCTAGTGACTCAGCTTTGGAGGAGCAGCCATTTGGCCGGTGGGGTATTGCATGCCAGTAGCAGCATTAACAGACACTCTGCCATCTCCTTGGCTCTATCAGACTGCCCCCAAACCACACCATGGTTCCCTAACAGCAGCTACAGCTCTCTTCGGGGAGATTGGGGGCAACAGGGTTTTCTCACCTAAGTCTCTGGTAAGACGTGAAGGGCTGCGAACGTGTCCTGCTGGGGTTTGGTTCTTTATTTATAACGCTGTAGGTGAGGCCCATCATTAAAGCAGCAACGTTTTACTGAGGGACTCAGTCTCAAGCCGTGTTTCCGTTCAGGAGGCTGCCCGCAGCTGGTCTGGGTCACATTTGAGAGCATTTTTTTCCATTTGAGCAAACTCAAGTTTCCACAGGCCGTTGCACCCAGCCCTTCACGGGGCTCAGCGCTGTGCCCGTGGAGGGAGGCCTCAGCTCGTCCCCCGCTGAGCCCGGCTGATGCCAGTCCCCTCGGGCAACCGGGGGAAAAAGAAATGGGGTCTTCCTGTGCGTTGCTGTGGCAGAGCTGATGTTGGGGGAGTTGCACTGGGAATTAATTTAAACCTCTAGCTGGCAAAATACTTCTCAGAGGATGTACAGGGAATGGCCGTCCGTAGAGCCTGCTGCAGATCAGGGGTTAAAGTATAGATACTGTCCTGTATGCTTGGGCAGGAAGTGAATCTCTGGGAAGTCTTGGATCTGTGCATTTTTAAGGCTTTCATGTGCTTGCAAGGCTCTCAGGGTGGAAGAAGGCAGAGACCTGCTGATATTTGTGGAGGAGAGTGATATAGGAGAGAGTTAAGTGGTAAGTGTGCTCATGTGGCACAGCACGTCATGCTTTGGTAGGACAGATGTCATGAGAGAACATACGATCCTTTCGGGCAGTAGGATGAGGATTTCTGCATCCCCTCCGGCAACTTGGAGTGGTCAAGGCTGTGTCCAGGAATGTGTTTGGAGAATTTAAAAAAAAAAAAAATGGAGAGATGTAAAGATACAAATAGCTTAGCCAGCTTCACAGGCAGCTCTTTTCCACTCACAAACATCCAGAAATCCCTCAAAATATGAAACTGCAGCTACACAGTTTTCAGTAAGGCAGTTTAAAACTAGCTCATATATCTCTATGTGGTCATACTCTTGAGATGTAACACAGATCAGTAGATAATGATCTCTTCCAAATCCTACTGATTTCCATTTCTTTTGTTGTGAATGTTCCTTGCTTTGCAGTGGTCTACACGTTTAAGGAACTCTTCATTTTCTGATATAATAAAAAAAATCTAAACATAGAAAGATTTTTTTTTAAGTTGTCTACACCTTGGATTTGCAAATGAATTACCTTTATTAAGGCAATGAAAGATCAAGAAGTTTAAATCTCTTTTTGTATGACTTTCCTTTCCTGTGTGGTTTTTTTTCACGTGAAATATGATGCTTCTGAAATGTATTTCTTGGAATAGTTTAAAAGACTGTGTTGTCTTTAGAGTATAGAGAACTGAACATTTATTATGAATATCATGCCAAGGAGGGATATGTTTCTTCATTATTATGTTGCTTGAGGGTTTCTTACTATCAGGTTTTAGGGAACTTGACAAGTTGCAGTTTGTCACAGGCCGTTTTCCATAACACAAACAGCGGTACATAAGAGCAACATCTGACCCTGCCCAATTAAACCCTCAGTGCCCCAAATCAAAACAACCTTTCTGTGCAAACCATAGAGGAATCCAGAAGCTACCGCAAAGCCAAGGCCTCCCTGTGTCCACCTGGTGACTTTGGAGTGAGTGCTTATGTTGGTTGGATTGACCAGGGTTGGGTATTTGGGCAACTTTCTTTGGGATAACATTAGCTTTTAAACAGAAACTGTGGTGGCAAGCGTGAAGACTTTCAAAAAAAATGAACCTGGTGTCCCATCACGGTCAGTTTGGCACACACAAGAAACAAGACGTGCTGTGTAAGATTCATTGTGTGGCAATTGTCGCTTTTGGGAGAAGAACAGTCAAATGTGTGAGGCAGAAACTCATGTGGCTCAAAATAGTAGGAATTCTCTGGGAATTGCTGGATAATTTTAGGGATTTGCATGGTAAATGGATTTGCATAAGGAATATAAAGAGGAGGTTAAAAAAAAATGCTATTTCTGGGGTATATTGTTTGCAAAGAAAGCTTTTTCTATTGACAACCAGTTTGGATAAAGAACAGGCTTAGTTTGATATAGAACAAGCTGCTGTAATTAAAATAGGCAGTTTCTTGTCTCTCAGATACCTGGAAGGAGAATTTTCACGATACTGTAAAGCCTTCTAGCGTGCGAACTTCAAATGGCTGCTAGTAAGCACTAATGCTTTTCCATATGAAATTCTACTACCTCAGAGATTTCTCCTACAACTCCTGGAATATACTTAAAATTATCACTCAAAACATTTATCTTTGGGTTATGCTTTTTTCTGCATTTATCGGAAACGGAAACTGAGTGAAGTGATACTCTGCGGTGAATGGTGGTTGCAAGTGAAAGGAAAACTGTAATGTAGGAAAGTTAAATGCATTATGCCTTAAAAAATACAGAAAATAGGAAGTATTTGGGGTTTCCAGGAAAGAACAAATTATACACATTCATGTGACCTTGAGAAAGGAACTATGCAGAAGTGGAAAAGATAGCCTTTCATAAATGTATAGTTAATCCCCAAAGGTTTGTCTGAAGATCAGAAAAGTTCATTCTTTCAAGCTTTGGACAGTTCATGATACAACATTAGAAAGCATGTTTTTTCTGTTTGTGTGCGTATGTGGGAAGAGACAGCCTGGAAGAAAACAGTTGTTTATAGGTTTGGGGATTTTGGGGCATATATCTGCTTAGTTAAGAGCTATGAAAAAAACCCATCATCATCATAAACTGACACAATTCTTGTCTTTTCTCTCTCTTCAACTGTAGCTTTCAAAGCAATCTATAGATATCTATAAAAAAAGATGATAGCTATGAAATACATGGCAAAGTATGCTCTCGTGTGTGTGCATTTCTCCTTTTTTGATCCCACGTTCCTGGCCTATCTGTGAATTCCACATAGAGTTTTATTTTAGCATGATGTGATATACTGGACATTAGAGGAATGAGAAACTCGGTCTTGAGTGAGACAGTAGTGGTTATGAGAGTCTTGTTAGTCGATTTATCTAGGTTCCCCCCTCATCTCCCCCCACCCCCCACCCCAATTGTGGTTTCTTGGTTTTTTTTTGGTCAGTGTTAGGCTAAATATTTTTTTGTTTAGGACAGTAATTTCCATGGGAAATGGCTGTGAATTGGTCCTCTTATTTTTATATCCACTTTTTTTCCTCAAAATTCAGAATTAAGTATTTCTAAATAAAATGAAAATTTGAAAGGACTTTTAAGATTTTAAAATTTCTCATTAAAGAGCCACAAAGAATTTTGAGTGAAATGTTGTTCCCGGAAGAAGTCATTTTTTTTCTCCTTCACCTTGAATGTAATGACTTTTGTCCTTCTATCAGATGGCAAAGAGAGCAGGCTCCAGAGTCCCGCTTATCTATAATTACAGGCATAATTGGCAGTAACCTTCTGTCTCAAAGAAAATTGGTTAAAAAGGAAAACAAGAAGCTCTGGGAAACGAGGAATATAGACTTTATATTTAAATAGCTGACTGATAATTAAGTGGTTTGGAAGAGGTCAACCAGTTCTTTGCAGTAATATTTTAAAGTTCAAGTGACCAGAAATAGCACTGTTTATTTTCTTGTAAATGCGAACAAAATGATAACTTCTCCTTTATTTCTTTTTTTTAAATGGATGCTTGGCTATGCTACAAAGTGATATATGGATGAGTTTACCAAGATTTATTTGTTGGCTAAAACAGCAGTTTCTCTCAAATATAGAAAAAATAAAGCACGTTCTTTTTTATTTGGAAAATTTTTATGGTTTGCAAGAAAAAAAAACAACCCCAAATCTCTAACCATCTGCAGAAGATATCTGAAGAACAACTGAAGTGATATATTTAAAAATGTGGTTATGTAAGTACAATTACCTGCTTAACGTTTCCATGTTATTGCCATTTTGCTGACTTGAAATCCTTAGAGTTATTAAGCCAAATCAATGCTATTCAAATCGAAAATAGTAACTGGTATTGCCGTAAAGCTGAATTCTGTGCAGATAGTCAATCATACTCTTTTTTAGCTGCAAACAAAAAGGTGAGACCAAGTCCCCTCCCTGAATTGTCTGCTTCTGCTTGGGCTAAGCAGCCCCTGCGATTGGTTTTAGAATGAAATGTGAGGGCTGAAACACGTCTCTTTCTTGAAGCTGGGAAATAAAGATGTGGATAACGTGTTTAAAGTATGCATTTTCGGACAGCTCGTGTATCCCCTCACCCAAAGGAGGACTGGAACCCAGTCAGGTTATCCCCAGGAATCTTCTTTGGGCTCTATTTTTTGTTGTGCCGCAACTTGACAATGGAATCTTAGAAATAAATGTAAATTTAATAGCCAAACAAAGCACGTACTGCTTTCCCTTCCAAAGATTTATTTTTCAGTGGGATTTCTATGCTGTGGTGGAGGTCTGGGAGGTTGGGTTGGTCGTGTGCATCATTAAGCCTGGATTTTTCAGTGGGGACATCCCCATGCCACTGTGGTTGGCCTGACTGACTCGAATGGAGTTTTTGCATCTGTCTCTTCTCTTCTCGGTTAGCCTGCTACACTCTCCTGCTGGATCCCAGGTAAATTAAGAGAGCTTACCTGTGATCAGGAGGATATAAGCCCTATGGAGCCTATTGTAGGATTGCAACTTGCAGTGTGTTTTTTGGTTTTTTTCTTTTCTTCTCATTGATTATTTCACTGGGAAGAAGAAGGATTCAATTTGGGTAATGTTGCACGTGATTCACAAATATCCTCTAACTGGGTTGCAAAATACTGAGGAGCCTGGATCCCAGCAGAGAATATTAGCTATATAGCTTTCATGAGTCTTCCTGACCCAACCCTCCACCACTCTGATTAAATACGGGGAAAGGAAAGAAAGCCTCCCTCAGCTTTCCAAAACAATAGCAGTACTTTTGTTCCTCTTGCTTTAGTTTGGCTTGCAAAAATTATATCCTTGGCTTGGTAGCAACTGCTATAATTATGGCTGCAAAAGGATTTCAGTTATAGCACGCTGTTTTTCACGCTATCATACCTTTTCGGCAGATTGTCTTTTGGGGAATGAAATTTTCTGTTTGTGGTGTCTCTGTGAGAAATAGAAGAAATGGGGCTTTCTTCACTTGTGCTTAGGTTTGGCCAGGTTGGAAAAATACATAAATGGGCCATTTCACTTTTTTCTTCTTTTAACATCTATGCAGGTAGCTCTCATTTGATGCAGTGTGTAGACATAACATCTGAAGAAGAAACAGTCTTCCTCAAGGAGTATATTTTAAAAGTTTTAAAAAGATAACTGCTTACTAGTAAATCCATGGTAATAAAATAAAGGTCTAAAAGGTCTTTTTTGAGTGCCTTCCAAGGAAGGGCTTTTACAATCAGAGCCTGAAAAATGTCCTCTTTCTGTGACTGACTGTGGTTAGGAGCTGGCACCATATAATGAGGATGCCCCAGGGACAGTATGGAAGGGAGAGACTGCATGTATCTTGCTCCAAAAGCAGCACAGAACTGAAATCCCATTGGGATTTGGGAAGTATCTATGAAAGACATGAAGATACCACAATAAAATGAAATATTTCAGGCTTTAATAGCAGCTATGATAATCACCCAATCTGTTGGGGTGGGGGGAAAGATACAAACACTATATATCATAAAATACATATTTTGAAAGGAAAAGTATTTTGAGAAGAAAACAAGAGCAGACATATCTATGTGGAATTCTTTGGAAAAAAAAAGTTGCTACTTGGCAACTTCAGCCCTACAAGATATTTTAAAATATCTTTCCCATGTATTTATGGAGTGAGTTTGGGATTAGGAGGCTGGCCACAGTGATGGAGAACGAGTCAGGTTTCAGATTTAACCTTATGAGAAGGGAGGCTGGAAAGTGGTTAGCCCCGGTTCAGTGCCCTGAGACGATGGGAGGCTGAAGGAGATCCAAAAGCCAGCCTTGCACCACCACATTTGAGTTTGTATTAGATTCAGCTGTGAAGCATGAGAGTGCTTGTCAGAACACATAATTCTCAGGTAAGCTGTCACTCCATTCCTGATTCCCGCCTATCATCAAAATAGGGATTTACATCTAGTATGGGACAAAGCCTGCTCTGTTGGCAAGTGGCACGTTTCGGCTTAGCCGACTTAAACCTTAATGGCAGTGAGGAAGCGAGGGCAGAGTGCTGACCGTGGCAGATACGCAGGGAATGCGCTCCTCAAAAATCCCGTGCCAAAATCCAGGAGGGGCCCCCAAGGCTAAGCCCACCATCCTGATTTGTTTGAGGCTGAACCTGAGAGTCAAATACCCAACACTTTTTCAGTGGGTCTAATCAGGAAATGGAAACAGCATATGGTAATGCGCAGCATGAGCTTTTATTAGGCCTCTGGTAGATTTTAAAGAGATCTGTTTTGTTTTTTTTTTGTTTTTTTTTTTTTAAGTTCCCCTTGCCAGACTAAGAGATTATGAAGAGCCTATAATTGGTTTTTGAAGAGACAGAGGTCTGTAAACTGACTCCCAGTAAGATCTGGAGTTATAAGGCTAATGAAAAGGAGTAAACATCCAGCTTTGACTGAAACATGAATCTGGAGATACAAACCTGTCCTTCTTCAGCGGGGCTTGACAATTTTATGGCTCACAGTGCATCCTTAATTGCTCAAAGCACAAAGGCTTCATGTGAAGATGCTGGATTCCTACAGGCGTTATCTGATGAGAGCTGTTTACAGCTCAGAAAGCCTGGCAAAATTGTAATCTCAGCACTTGTGGCCTGTTTTGGAGTCTTCAGGTACTACCAGGGAAGGGTGCTGGAGCCAATTTGCTGTGTAATTGCAATAGAAGCAGACCAAGGCATTTCCCAGTAGTGATTGTTAGATGCAGGATCCCATTCATGTATTTGCTTTTTCCCACGGGTACTTGTGCATGAGGAGGAGGTGAGGAAGGATTCAAGAAGGCCTCTGGCTAAGTGGAAAGCTATTTGATTCATTATTCACACAGCCAGAACTGGTTTCCAAGACAAGGAGGTGAATTTTCTAAGCCTTCCTGCGTTATCAAAGGAGTAAGAGGGGGAAACTTTCCTCCCGGGCTTTGAGTGAGACTTCCCTCCCGCTTGTGGCCGTGCACTGCCCTTCCTATGAGCTGACACTGATGCTTGTCAGACCCCGTGGTGAACTGTTTAATTTCACTAACCTGGCAGATAATCATCTGTTTTCTTTTTCTCCTGGGCTGGTTTCTCCCCAAAGAATAGGATGAGGTGGAGGAAGACAGCAGGGACACCACTTGTAGGTGCAGCAGGTTTTTGGGCTCACCTGGCTGTCTTGTGAAATGTCACCTAGAGGTGCTCAAAACGGCGTTTTAAAGAATAATCTATGCATTGGATTCACAGAGTGGGCACTGACGCCGAAGCCCTGTTCTGCCCCAGTGCCGAGGCACACCACTCCTTCCGTTATGTGGCAGCTGTGAACCTGGGAGTGTGATCATTGCAGTGAACTGGCTCCGAGCAAACATCTTAGTGATGAAGTGGCTGAGCCCACTTCGCAGCCAGCAGAGCAGCCCTGCCTGCCCCGAGGGTGGGGATGGATGTGAGGGCTGACCCAATGTTACAGGTGGGTGCTTCGTAGCATGAAAATACATCCGTCATCACTGGAGAAGCATAGGAGCAGCCAGGACTAAAGCTGGGTAGTTGGAAATCTAAGCCAGGCTTTTAGGAAGAGATGGGTGAGTTGTGGCATGATAAAAAAAACGGTTTGTATTGGTGTTCCATACTGCTTTTTAGGTTTGCTGTGACAAATGTGCTGTGTTTGTTTCATGTATGCTCCCTCAACCAATTCCTCTACAGAAACATAGCTTCCTCCATTCCACTGTTACATTTATTTGCGACCTGGCTATACAAATACTTGTTTTAATAGAAAGAAGTGGTTTTAAGAAAGCAAGGGTATACTTTACACACACTTTAGTTCAGCATCCAGTTGACTACTTTATTTCCTTCTCCTCCTTTAAAAAAAAAAAAAATTGTAGTGAGCAGATAGGTTAAAAAGTAAGGAGAGTTAAAACAGTATGAAGAGTTTTGAAGAATAACTTCCAAAGCAAGAATATGTAGCATCTCCCTTTTTTGGCTTAAAAGATATGCAGTGTATGTCTGAGTGTTTTATATATAAATGACTCCTGACAGCTCGTTTTAAATGGTTGTGGAGGTTTTCTTTAGGCTGACCAAAGACCAAGTGCTTTCATTAAACAAGAAGCACCACAGAAGTTTTATAAAGCAAACATGTCATTTGTCTGCTTTTCCCACAACTGTCTCCATATTTCTTTGCCTTCCCTGGCATCTCCCTACTGTGTTACTCTTCAAGGCCTCCTTATACTCGCTTCCCTCCAGTGATGCTTAAAAGAGCTTGGCTGAATTAAGAGTGAGATGAAGAAATATGGGATGGACTGGTCTGTCTGTCTCTTTCTGTTCTTTTAAACAATTCATATATTCTTACCCCTGGAAAGTATTTCAGGGTAGAGATATCATGTTGCCTTCTTAAATCCATTGGATATTGTAGCTACTTTTTATATAATATATATATTATATAATTATATTATAATATATATATTGAATAATATGCTTGACAGAAAGAAAGAGCTTGTTTAAAGGTCCAAGTTATATACAAACTGGTATATAAGCAGTGGTTGGGCCACATAGTCCAATGGTCTGATGACAGAGTCACAGCAGGACACAGAGGCGGCAGCCGGAAAACAGCAGAGACCATTGGGAGAGCAGAAGTTGGCATTAAATGGGTGAAAGAGCTCGTGAGCAAGCTGTGCTGGAAAGGAGCTTGAGGATAGTTTCTTGCCTTATTTTATGATTGTGTTCAGAGAAATGGGACTTTATATGTGAATAAACAGGAGCTCCTGACTCCGTCTTCAGTCTCAGCTTATAACAGACATGGAATGGATAGATTGCTTTAGGAATGTTATTTGGAAGATATGTCCAGTCTTCACAGTCAATGACTAGGGTATTCTCCGCTCCTATTGCATCCTTTTCAGATGGTCTGTATTTTTAGGTTGTCATGTGTTTGGGGGTTTCTTTCTTAGTGCACCATTTAGTCTCTGTGGGGATCACCTAAAGCAATTCCTAAGTAATAATTTATATTCAGACCATACATTATGTCTGTCATGATAGAAAGCCAATTTAACTTGTATGTAGGATTTTTTGGGGTGTGTTTAAAAAGCAGATGTTTAAAACAAGCCGAGTGGGGCTAAGCTTTAGGATTGAATGTGACTGAAAATCAAGTAGAAGTCTTCCCAAAGTTTTCAGATGTCACCTTTTTATAATAAATGGTTAGTATGTTACAGTGTGGTGTAAAACACCATGAAGAGAAGCAGAATATGTTGAAGTTTTACTAAATGGAAAGAAAAACAGAGGCCTATTTTGCAACGTCACATTCTTTTTAGCTTTTGCCATTGGCTTGAAGCTGGGTGGCAACGCGCGATACTGCTCAGAACTTTTCAATGTGCAGACGTGATCACAGCGGTTGAGACGTTCAAGAGCAGATTTTCGAAAAGAGATGCTTGAACTGCATCTGTGTTCATGTAGGAACAAAATAATAGTTATATGCCTGGTCAGATGGAAGTGTGATAGCTTGATTTACCTGCTAAGCTGTATGTTTATGTAACCAGAGGTCCAAAGAGAATGCAAATGTGCAGGTGCAGTTTAGGCAGGGATTTTTGGAGAGAGCTAGATTTGGCTAGTGGCTTGGTTCAGTGTTTTAGTGAGACCATGTTCCTTTGAAAGTCATAATCTGAGATGTCAGCATGCGAACTCTTGGGTCCTAAGAGTTGTTATTTGATGAGTTTAGTAAATGTCTACCCAAGAAGCTGGGTGGTATAAAAATGTTTTTTGTGATGACACAGTGCTTTAAAAATAGCTATTGGAGGTGAACGGACATGACGGCTATGTAAAATACCACTTTCAAAGTGTAGAAGTTTTTGGTATTGACATGTCACAAGTGTGGTTCAGGACTGCACAGCTGTAGTGGGACATTGGTGTTCACCTAGACTTTACCTCTGAGACAACAGTTTCTATCGGTTAGGTGCCCCAGTTTTCATTTCTTTCTTTTTTTTTTCCCCCAAAAGAAATAATTTCCAGCCTTTTGCATAAAGTATTCCACGTTATGTTTGAAAACGACTGTTTTTCTCTTTTTGGGTTTCCAAGGAAGGGGATTAACAAACTTAGATAACTACCATTCTTAATCCTGGGATAGCAGTGACCTCTCCCAGGTAGGCAATTTGCATTTTAAATCTCATGTACTTTAGCCAAGAACATATACTGGTAAACCTTCGGTCTTTGTAATTTCATCTTTGCAAAGTAAATAACATTACTGTGGTTGATGTAGTATACAGAGAATACCACAAATATCCCAATTAATTACTTCCTCAAGCATTAAGTTGTAACAGCACTGTGTGCATCTGTCTTGCTCAAGTATTTGAAGTTTTAGTAAATTGTTCCATTCGGCTCCAATAAGCTGGGAAATTGCTGGCAGTGAACATTTGCTACTTTAGGATCCTCAGGAGGATTTGTAATATATTTTTATGTTGTTTTGTTTTTTTTGTTTATTTTTTTAAATGCCCTTTCCAAAGAAAAGATGTGGTTGTTAGTTTGGTCAGCTCTAAAGGTAGACCTCTGAGATTATATGTGCTGCAGACCAACAGTTAAAGGAGTGGAAAAGTCAATTGAGGCTATTTCTACATAACAGAAAGGGTTTTCCTCTCAGAGGCTTTGGAAAAACTTGCTGGAGGTGATTACCGACTACTGTAATATCTTTATTTTTCCCTTTTTGTTTCCTTTTCAAATGTCATATGCTGAGAGAAGCCTCCTCTTTACTGATGGACAGTGTAAAAACAGACTTTTGTGGAAAGAGAATTCCACCCACTTTAAATAAAAAAAAAATCGTTCCGTATTTTTAACAGAAGAGACGGAGCTAAGTAAGCCTCTTCTTTTCATGCGGTCACTTATGAGGTCTCATTTTATTCTTTCTTGTCTGACTGTGGCCTTTTTAAAAGGAATCACATCACCTGTGGGTGGCTGTAAATCATTTCTTCCGTCTAGGTTTAAACACCTACTGTGCTGCATGGGAGCTTTTTAAAGGACATTTTTCCATTCTTAGTAGAAAGCTTTATTTCTACTAAACTTGCACTATACCAGTAAATCCAGGGTATAAATTTGCCTTCAAACAGTTACCAATACTGCAAGTCCTTTATAGTATGCCTTATGAAACTCAGATGTCTCTTAGTTGTGGATTTTTTCATGATTTCAGATTGCAGAGATGTCAAGCTATCACATGTGAATTCAATCTGGACAGCTAGAAGCTGAGAGTTGTTCTGACATATCCATTTGCCTTTACAGACCCAAAAGAAGAGGTGCAGTGCAATTTCAGAGACATTTCGCAACTCATGTTGGTCCCTATATTGTCCTCTAAAATAATAAAGCATTTCTGAAATATTGCCTGGCTATTCCATGAGACCTGTGACTAGGGCACCAGTACTTGTGGTGCAGCAGCTGTACTTTTTCCCTTTGAATTTATGTGGGAATTTTTTCCTCTATAATAATAACCTCTTTGGAATAAAGTTGTGATGCATTAATGAAATAAATCCTAGCAATAGTATTGGCCTGTTATTTGATGATGGTAATAAAGCTGTTCATGCAGAAAAGGCAGAAGTGCTTGATTAAGTACTCATGCATTTTGAAAGGAGGAGCAAAACGCACTCATATTGCATGAATGTTATGCTGTGCTCTTAATACATTTGTAAATGTGATGTCAAATAATGTTTACCAGAAATAAACACATTAAAATGGTCTGGAGACCTAAGAGTCCCACAGACTGGCTGAAGAGCTCTTTGGCTCCATATTGTTCACTTTTCCTAATTCTTGCACAGCAAGGGAAATTCCAGCAAGCATTAAGGGTTCTAAAGTGTCAGTATACCAAAAGAGGATGGAAAAGCTGATCTGAACTACTATAGATTGACATCATCGTGCAAGCGATATAATGGAAATGCCAATATGTTGGGTGATTGCCTAGGAGTTTTAAAGGAACAAATACAGTCTTGTAAAAAACATGAGTTAATAATGAAATTGTGAGATTGCTCAATGAAGGTAACTGTGAAGATGTAGTATGGGGTTGCAGGTTTTTTTTTTTAGCACTTTAGGTGCTCTTATAAAAGACAAAACAAAAAAGCATTGTACAATAATAGTATATTAAAAGAGTAATAATTGGACAGCAGGCTGATCTAAAAAGTTGTTGTCAGTGGAGGGTTATTAAATTGGGCTGCATCTAGTGGCATTCTTCAGGGGTCAATAGAAAGCTCAAAATTAATCAATGTCGTCATTAAGGATCTGAAAATAAATACCAAATGTCATCTTCTGCACTTTGCACATAACACAGAAATAGTTGGTTAAAAGGTAGGGTAGGGAACTGTTTATAAAGTGCTTTGGATCAGCTACTAAGCTGAGTCACTCGAGCAAAATTTATTTTATTGCAGCTAAATGTGCGGTCATAAATGCAGGAACGAAGAATGCAGATCCCACCTGCGGAGGGGGAAGGGGTTCATCTCAGGGAAAGCAGGGCCTTGGGAGAGGATATAAGGGTCATAGCAGACCAATAATTTAACATGACTTCCCAGCATGATGATTGGCAGAACGGAGTAATGAGTTCTTTGGCTGTATAAACAGAGAGAACATTACTGTTGAGTGATTCTTCTGTACAGACCGTTGCTTAGGCCAGCACTAGACTTCTGTGCTCCCTTATGAGATACCTTCTGTTTAGAAGATGTTGGAAGCAGCTATAAAGTATTCAAGAGTCAAAGTGAAGGCCTCGCTTAGAAATCAGAAGCGGTCACGGCGTTTATTTTAGTGAAGGCCAAAGGGGCCTAGGAGAAATTTGCTCATGGTTAAGGGCTCTGTAATCTAGCAGAGAAAGACATGACAAAAAAGCTATGACTAAAAGGTGATGCCACGTGCACTTAAAGAAGCCAGACCCAGGACTTTGAAGTTCAAGAGTGATTACTACCGGACCAAACTCTACGTGTTTCTGGACAACATGCTATAAGTAAACAAATGATTTCACGTAGAGGTTTTAACAAACGATATGTAATGTCTGGGATATCCAAGTGGGCAGACTAAACGATGCAATTGTTTATTACTGCCTCTTGAAATCATTTATTTTTACAGAAAAGAGAATTTCAGGGAGCATCATTACTTCCTCAGTGTTTATCTGAGAGAGTCTCCTGTTGATAAAATAGGGACAAATTATAACAGCAACATCACGTTTTGCTTGGTGGAGTTTTTGAAGCTGTACCAAATCAGATGAATGGACAGGACGAAATTCCATAGCCGGCGGGGCTATAAGGAGCAGGAAATGGTTGGTGTCTGGGACTGCAAATGGAATTTCTGAGCAAGTAATAGAGAAGAAATTAAGTTAAAGGTGAAAATATTACAACCTGACAACACCACTGGGTGTATGTTTAACATGTCCCCAGCATTGTTTTGTGCATATGAAATACTACTGGTAAATGTCCCAGTCTAGGCAAAGCCATACAAAGTGACTTGGGCTTGAGCAAGCTGTGTTGGGAGTTCAGTGGACACTTCTGACCTGTAGCTGTATCATGAAGCCTCTTTTTGTGTGTGGAATTGAAGCTTCCTGCACAGGTGTTTTTCTTCTGTTTTATTCAAGTATGACCACGCATTTAGAGGCTGCTGTTGAATTGCAGGATTTGGTGTGTGCCGCTCATAGGGTCAGAAAGCTTGGCAGTCCTGGCTTGTGGCTTTGATTTCCTTTTCTTTTCCATCTCTCCTTCCCCTTTTCTCCTCCCCAGCTCTGGATTCCTCCCCTCTGATGCACTTACAGCTCTTTCCAAGCCCCTCCTGGTCTTGGTGGTTGCTCTTTGCGCTGATATTTTTTATCCCCCCACCCCCAACACTGTTACTGTGCTCTGCTCTACTCTTACTTCAGTGCTGTGCCCCAGCCAATTTGGAAACGAGCAAACCCTGGAAAAATGTGTTCCAAAAGTTTATGCAGTAAGAAAATTAAAGAAAGACTTGACCCCTTAAAATGAAACGACCCCAGCTTTGACCTAGTTTTCTATCTACAGCAAATAAGTTCGTGGCTGTTGGTACTGAGCATGGCTATAAAGCTGCTTCTGAGCCCAGCGCTGCAGCGCCTGCAGCCTCAAAAGCTGAATCACATGAGCGCAGTAATACAGTGCTGGAAGGCGGTAAGGAGCTTTAGAGGTGGGAACGGGCAGATCCAAGCAGCACCTCTGCCGGCTGGCCATGACTGAAAGCTGCAGGCTGCTGGGTCTCTGTGGTGGCCAGCATCGCCGTTGTGCTCAGCCCTTAGCACCAACCAGGTTGCGGATGGCTCATGCCTGTGACTTGTAATGGTGCATTTCCCCCTGGTATTGGCTCTATTTTTATGGATTGTTGCTTGGGAGAGGGATCGGCTTTGTATCCTGACCCTCTGCAGAGCGTGCACCCAGCTCCGGGTGCCATGCAAATACCTGTGATAGAGACATCGTGGTGGCTGCTCATGTGGCACCGAAGGAGAGCAGCTGTGCAAGAAGGGGAGAATGTAACACAGTGCTCTGTGTGCTGTAATTTCTTGTCTAGATTAATGAAAAGTTCTTTTCTACAGTGGAAAAGTAGAACTAGCTAATAAAACCATCAAGCTCCCAACAGCATGAATTTTGATGAAATACAGCACAAGGTGTTTCCGCTGCTTGAGCACTGTCGGCTACTACTGATGCACACTTTAAGGCATACTGTGGGCATTTCACAGATGAAATTGTTGAAAAGTTAGACAATGTATGATCTATGGAATCATAAGAGTATTTCCATTATCTGATAAATATGACGCTTCGACCTCTCTTTTCTCTTTCTGGCATTTGATGTGTGGTTCTGTGACTCAGAACATCTGTGTGATGTGTAATACACAGCAAAATCAGCTCTCAGGCTGAGATCAGTCGGCTTTACCTCCATTAGGTAAAAAGAGAATGCTTCAGCTCAAAAGAATAAACTGGGCAGACCCAGCTAAAACTCTGCTTATTTTACAGCTGTACAATACTAGGTAATACCTAGTGCAGGTAAATTCAGCTGCTTGGAATTTTTTTGTTATATTGTCTCTTCCTTAAAAAAAACCCCACAAACCAACCCCCCCAAACCTACACATCTTCTTCTGCTGATTTCTTCCTGATTACGCTCAATTGGTTTGTAATCTCATTTGGACCTCCCTGCGGGTTTGTGTGTGTTCATGTTGCCCTGATTAGCTGCAAAGGGCTATGGTTGAGTACGGGCTACCTCTGCCCTTTCCTGGCTCTGCTGGAGTCTCTTCCCTTGCTCTGTAGCATAGTCTAGCCATTCGTTTACATTCATCACATATTTTTCTAATGTAGTCTTCCATGTAGGCTGTAAATTTCTGATGCCAACGAAGTGTTACATGTCGTGAATGTGAGAGCTGTGGCTTTGAGGAATTGCTTCTGTTAGGGTGAGAAGTCTTGTCTTAGTGGGTGATGTATAAAATAATTGAAAGTAACCAAATGCAGGCTGCAGATCTGTAAATGGCAATCTATGCGTTTAATCTTATTCATTTAAAATTCTATAATGGTGAGAGCAGTACTGCAGTTTTGAATCACCATTTATTTCATTCCACGCAAATGTACCTCTAGCTTCAGAGTAAAGCTCTCAGCTTTGATCTGTGGGACTGTATTATTAGCGCTTATTTGCGGAAACGTTTGCCTTGTTTATTTTTAAAACCAGCGGAACTCAAAGGGAAAGTTTTGTTTTTCCGTGTTTCCCCTGAGAAACACTCATTCATCCTGCTCCCTTCCACATTTTTAAACAATTGCCCTTTGTCATCATACAATATCCTCCCAGGCCAGGCATCTCCGAGACCCGGGCAGCCGTATCCGGTTACATGGTTACCGAGCAGGAGAACATCAGAGTCTCTGGCTCTTTGCAGATGCTCAGTGAAACAAGGGGAAAAATCTGAAATGAATGGCAAGACTTCAGACTGGTCATTGTTTCAGACCTAAATGTGCTAAAATAACCTTGAGGTTCCCAAAATATATTCATATTCCTTTCTCTTAAGTTTAGTGCTGGTTGTGAGCATGGCCTAGGAGCCCGTAGAAAGGAGGGCGCTGGAGGAACGGTGTCTGGATAATCAGAGGAGAGCAGGCAAAGAGGAGGAAGGTGATGGGGAAGGAGATGACCCCAAGGCAGGATGATGCTGACGTGGCCATCAGTGTGCTGAGATTTAGCTGTGTGCAGGAGACGTGGAGGCTGACTAAATATTCTTGGTGTCATCTATAGTGCATGTGCTATATAATGGATGTTTTCTTCAGGCTCTTCCTCTCAGTATTATTTGGTTAATAATACTAGTTCTTGGGAATTAATAATGCGATTAATTAGGTTAAGTGACAGAATAATGAATGGGAATTTGTCATCCTTAGAGATTCATTACTTCTAGTACAATATGGTTTCCTAACCCTTTCAAATATCACAGCTCATGTGTACATACTGAAGCCATAACACAGGAGAATGAAGAGCTGAGATTGTTGGTCCTAAATTCAGAATCCCACTCAGCACAAGGAGTTTCCTTGATTTTTCGCAGTTTTCCTGTCATATGCTTTCATGCAGTTGGTGCAATGCATTTAATTACCCATCATTAACTTTCCTATCTGGATGTATTACATGCTTAAATAGTCACACTTGTAAAAACTGCATTGAAATAAATTCATTTCTTAGTCTAATTTAAAAGTATGAATTTATTAATGGTGTCAAGATGCAGTGTGAAATTGAATATGTGCTTTCTTACTCGTGTTTACACATGTGTAAACACCTACCACGTGCGTTATTGGCAACTGGGCAAGTTGGTATCGCTTTTACTTAACCATGCTTACCTAATTGGCCTGGAATGCTCTGATCATCACAGTTGGTTGAACGTTTACTTTATTTTCCTTTTTTAGATGAAATACTCTATTTTTGTCCAAGTGCAAACACTTAGAAAAATATGTAGATTTCTTCGAGAATTCCTGAGAGAAGACTTTCCCAGATGAAAATGAAAAATGTCAGGGAGTTTTATTTTTGAACAATTTAAGAATTCAGTTTGTAATTAAAAAAATACTTTGGATTTATTTTATTGAAGAAGTGGAAAGAGCAATGCTATATAAAACAGTCTCCTGTAATGATATGCTCAAGATCCAGGTTTGAAATATAAAATGAAACATTTTAAATGGTTCGGAGAAAATTCTGCTTTGGAATTTGTACTAATGCATAGTAACTACATGCGGGATGACAGTATGAGAGTTACCCTAACCATGAAGACTACACAACAAAGCTTCTGTAGCTCATTTCATACTGTGTAAAAACTAAGGCTACAAATTTTGCACGGTCCTATCAGTGAAAAGGTCAGTTAGACACGTGTGTGGCTTTTTTTTTTTCTTTTTTAATGCTATACTATAGCAATGGGTCATTTCCCTAGGATTCTGATAACACCATGTTATCCTCCTGGAAGTACCCTGTTCTGTCTGAAAGCCATTTCCAGGCACATGAAGGGCAGGAAGGTGACTGGAAACAGCCAGCACAGATTTACTAAGGACAAATCATGCCTAATCAGCCTAGTTGCCTTCCACAATAAGGTGACCAGCTCGGTGGATGAGGGGAGAGCAGTGGATGCCATTCACCTCACATTTAGCAAGGCTTATGACACAGTCTCCCATAATTTCATTCTAGCCAAATTGGAGAGAGAGGATTTTGACAAGTGAACTACAATGTGGCTGGAAAATTGGCTGGACCACAGGTCTCACAGTGCAGCAGCGCGCAGTGGTTCAAAATCCCACTGGTTGATAGTGGTGTTCCTCAGGGGTCTAGGGACTAGGACTGTTTAATGTTGTCTTTAACAACCTGGATGAGGGGACAGAAAGCGCCCTCCATAAGTTTGTAGATGACGCCAAATTGAGGAGAGTAGTTGAGATGCTGGAAGACTGGACTGTTCTTCAGAGGGACCTTGACAGGCTGCAGAAATGGGCTAACAGGAGCGCTCAGGAAGTGCAGCACAGGCAAGTGCAGAGTGCCACACTTGGGGAGGAATAACCCCTGCAATAGCATGGGCTGGGGCCAGGTGGGAAGTAGCTCTGAAGAAGAGGACCTGGGGGCTCCTGATGGACATTGACTTGATGAGTTACCAAAGTACCCTTGCAGTGAAGAAGTCCAGCTGTGTACCAGGCTGCATTAGCAAGAGTGTAGCCAGCTCCAAGGGAAGTGATTATTCCCCTCTCTGTGCAGCACTTGAGAGCACATGTGGAGCGTTGTCTCCAGTTTTGGGTTCCTCACTATAAGACAGACTTTGACATGCTGGAGCAAGTCTAGTGGACGGCCACCAGGATGGTCAGAGGGCTGGAGCTCATGACATACCAGTAGGGGCTGAGGGAGCTGAGCTTGTTCAGCCAGAAGAAGAGATAGCTCAGGGAGATCTTATTACCATCTTCAGCTACCTCATAGCTGGTTATAGGGAAGACAGAGCTAGACTTTTCTCAGAGGAACGCAAAGGAAGGATAAGAAGCAGTGCCCACAAGCTGCAGCAAGTGAAATTCCAATTAGATATAAGGAAAAACATTTTCACAAGGAGGATATTCAAACTCTGGAGCAGGTTGGCCGGAGAAATTTTGAAATCTGTCTTTGGAGATATTCAAAGATGCCTGGACCAGGCCCTGAGCAATCTGATCTAACTTTAAATTGGTCATGCTTTGCAAGGGTAATCGACCAGATGACCAAGGTCCCTTCCAACCTAAATTAGTCCATGATTCTACAATTCTGGGTCTTCCCATTGCACTTTATTTCCCACTGTGGTGTATTTATTGTTAAACATCCTACAGCAAAATAGTTACCAGGACTATTCATTTTTATTAGTTACCATTTTAATGTTTTTTGTTCTTTTTACTACCAACCTTGTTTCTTTCTCACCTCCACTCTCTCTTGTAATTTTACCAACTGTAAAATGTGCAGTAGCAGTTGGCATTTGAATTGGCACAAAAGACTGTGGGACTCCATGCTGAGAAAAAGGGGGGTGGTATAAGTGAATTTGGTTATAGGCTTGCAGTAGTATTTCATACTAACCAGTCTTTTTACACGTGAATGTCATGAATGGAAAATTGTTTTCCGATCTGTTAAATTGTTCAAATATAATTTTTCTTGCTCTTCCTTTGGTTCTAGACATTGAGTTTTCCATAAGTTCCATCTCTTGACTTACGCACAGTGTAATATCATCTCTTGACTTAAGCAGAGTGTAATATCATCCACGTAGGATGAAATAAGAGAAGAAAATTACATAAAAGGTGCACTTTAAAGGCAGGGAAAATAATTTTTTTTCTGAGCTGGTCTACTGGGTGTCTATGGTGTAAAGTGTGAATTTTGATATTAACCATACAAACAGACTTCAGGGTAGAGCATTGCTTAAATTTTTAAATTCATGTGGCAAAACAGACAGTTGTAACATGTTTTCCTTTTACCTATATTGATTTTAAATTCTGCTCTCAAGAGGGTTACACTAATAAACACTATCTTCTCCATTTAATAGTGGAAGAACAGATTTAGATTGTATCTTTCCAGCACTCCTCCCTGCCCCCTGTTGTGAGAGCTGTCCCTTCCCCTGTGATTGAAAGAAGCATTGATATTTTATGTATTATGTAAATACCTCCAGATTTCTTAAGTAAACTGTTCTTATCTCAATAGTATGTCACTGCAGGTAAATTAACACCATCCTTATGCACTTAACCTTTCTCTCTTGGATGCATTCAGGCAAGCAGGCTAAATAGTGTACTGATTTCTCTGCGGGACTTCTAAGGACCATTTCTATCAGCTCTGCTCAACTGAGCTAAAATACTGTCAGTAAAACTGTCGATGATAACCTTCTTTCATCTCTGTCTATCCTCTTTTACTGAGGATGATTCTGCTGGCTTTCAATCCTGACAAAATGCTGCTTTTTTTTCTTTCGTTTCGCTGTTTTATTTATGACATTGAGCTGAAGTAGAACACTTGCATTTGTTCCATACATGTGTTTCTAGTAAAGCTGTAGTGGTGAAAGACTTTTTGACACATGGAATCACAAGACTATATTGTCAGGCATTCAAATCTAGTACCTTAAAATGAAGCATCAGTCAACATATTTCTGGTTTGCTATTGTGATATTTCATAGCCATGCAGATCTTCTGTCTTCCTCCTTCACTCTCTCAGCTTGTAGGAGATATTCAGCTACCTGATCATTTGAGAGATCAAGGTTAGAGTTAAGGGAACATCTGGATATCTGCTGGGCACTACAGAGCCATGGTTTTCTCAAGCTGTAAATCTAGGGAATGCAGCAGGATAATCTCATTCAGTCCATAGATGTTTGACATACTGATAGTAAGGTACCTCCAAGTGACCTGCTAGATATGAGAGAGATGTATTTTACGAGCGCATGAGACAAAATGTGCGCTAGGACCCAGATCCAAGAAGGGATATGGATCCTGTCTCAATTCACATAAACCTGTGCTAGGTGCCTGCACCCCTTAAAAATTGATAGACACCCCTGAAAAGGGAGCAGGCATTTAGAGCCAGCAGCTTAGTGGGAAGCTGATAGTCTGTGGAAAACACTGAGGACAGGAGCATGTCTTACCGCCCAGCCCTCCCTGGGGCTCCTGCATCATCTGCACAGCTTTTGGGAGAAGCCTTTCAGTTACTTGGCCATTGCCTCTTGGGATGATCTTGTGAAGGTGCTTCCACCCTTTGTTTCAAAAGCAGGGAAGAAAAATGCATCTGGGGAGAGGAGGACAGAGGGAGAGAGGGCTGCTTTCTCTTATGTAGCAGCTCAGAGGTTTATGTGCTGCTGTGCAGGAGAAGCAGGTTGAGTTCAGGCAGAGATTTGTTCACGTGGTGCCTACAAGCACCTGCTAACCAGGAGCTGGGACCTGGGGGCCTGCTCTGCACCTCCAGTGTGAGCCACCATCCAGGCGAGCAGCGAGGACTCCTGAGCCCCTGGGGCCGTAGTTTCAGGAAACAGCTGGGAGGGCCAGTCCTGGACACCAGCGCCTGGCTCCGAGGACAGCTTGTGTGTTAGATTTTGCACTGAAAGTTTGTTGGATGACGTGCATACAGCTGGTTTTATCCCTAGATACATGTATATGGTCAGAAAGTGAGAGCCTGAGCAAGCAAAATGAAGTGTATGAATGCTAATGTTGCTGTGCTGTTTTGACCAACACCCCACCACCATGGACATCCTGAATTTTTAACATACCCTGTGTTATACCCTGTGGCCCAGGGGCCAAGGGTCTTAGACTCCTTCTCCTCTAACAGCTACATCCGGACAGACCTGTGTGTTTAGCTTATACATCGAATTTGGAGGGAAATTCTGTATATAGAGAGACAAGTTGTTGGATTAACTCAAATTCTGGGCCTGATGCATTTTAAGACATTATTAAAGGAAGTCTCTTTAAAGCTTGGTTTCGATAAAATCTCATATCAGCAGAATATAAAATGTGGCAACTCCAGCAGAAAAGACAAGTATATGATAGAGTTACATATGTTCAGGAAGAGTCTGTATCTAATTATTGTCTCAGTTCAGCATTTAATTCCCTGCTGAAATATATCATGCTTTCAGAAAGAGATTAAAATAAGTAAACATTGAAATTGTTACTCTGTTATGCCTTCTTGGATTCTCTTTTTTCACCTAAGTTTAGGTCTGCGTTTCACAAATATTCTTCCATTCTCAGGCTTTTCTAATTGTGTGTATTTCAGTGCTGTCAGTACTGCAGTCATATGTTGCGGAGATCGCTTATAGCCAGCCTGATATCCTACAAAGCCTCACGTCTGAGTGGTGTTTCCTTCAGAAAGGAATAATGTGGTTTTAGATACTTGAGAATTTTCTTTAATCTATTTTTTCAATCTAAAAAAACCCCCATAAACAATTAAAGACTAAAAGTGAACTGTAAAAGAAGCAAAGGAATGGGTGATAAAACCGTAATTAAAAATGTTAAGTTCAATATGAAGAAAAGACCTAACAATCAAATTCATAGATAGAACATGGAAAAAAAAAGGCTATTTGAAACCATACTGTCATGCTGTATTTTTTAGTATTGAGCTGTAAAATCAAGGTCTGAGCTAAGAAGCTAATAAATGATGTTGCATTTGGATGGCATTTAGTGGCTTCTCTTCTCGCTGATCGTTGTTGAAGTGCTATATATAGTGCTATATGAAGTGATATATTAGTGCTAAGTCTTTGTAACCCTTGACAGGGAATATTTACGCTATTGATTGCAATCTCTCCTGTGTCAACATGAGTAATACCTTTATCACTAAGCCTGGTGTGGGGGTGCTGAGCGGACAAGCGAGACTGTACTCAGCTAGGGTTGGACTTGCAGCTCTTCCCTCGCTGCCCCAGGGTGTCCTCGACAGCACACGGGCTCCTGGGCGCCTTGTGTTTATTTAGCACAAGAGTCTGCCAGGAGGTGTTTTTTTTCCCCGCAATGTCTTTCCCATTAACAGTATTTAAGAAGAGGGCTGCTGCCCTGATGGAAACAGTTGTGCGCCACATTAACACATTTGGGAAGAGGCAAAGGAAGCACTCCATTTCTTTCAGACAGTAACTCTAAATGATGCTGGAGTATGTGACGCCCTACGAATCCTTTGCTCTTCTTTGCTGCTCTCAACTTTGGGATTCTTTAGAAGTCTTGTAATGTTTGAAGTCCAGCAACAAAGGGTATTTGCCTACTTGTTGAATTGCAGCTGTCACTAGATCTTAAAAGAAAACAGAAGCATGTATTATTGAAACATTAGGCCTTTGATTGCCTTCATATGCTATTAATTGCACAAAAAAATTGCCAGTAATCTTGCAAATGAGCCTTTGCCAACCAAAGTAGACTTCTAGTTCTGCCTCATCTCCGTTCCAGAGTTTGCAGTTGTTTTTTTCCCCCTTTAAGTGAAGTAATGCCTGATGGATATTATATAAAAATACAGCTCGTGTGCTGAATGGAAGCTAGATCTTTTCTAGAGGATTTTGGCATAACCATATTGTCTGCCCTTGCAGTGGGAGATATCAGCGCTGGAATTACAACAATCTGAAATAAATTGTTGCAAGTCCGAGAATGTCCCTATCAAAGTAAATGCAGGTTGGAGAAAGACTCTCCTGAGGGCAGAGATGGTTGTGCTGGTGCAGGGATTAATAGAAGGTTGAAAATAGTAACTTGGCCGTAACACTGGGATTTGCCACTGAGGGATCAAAACTTGGACTTTTCTACAATGAGTGTTGCAAGGAAAAGGGCAGGTAAGCTAGGTTCCCACTTACTCATTTGCAGGTACAGGAATGAGATGTATGCATTCATTCCTCTGAAATGGATGCAGATCAGTCTTCCAGTTTGAAGTCAATCTGTAGCAGTGGTACTTTTTACTGAATTGCATGATACTTAAGTCTTTTGTCCAGAATGACTTGCAGTTTAGGGAGGGAGACTGAGATGATGGGAAAAGGTAATTTATTTTAAAGTCATGCACTGCAATCTTATTAATTTATAAGCCATAATGTACCTTTATTAAAATATACAGCTGATACGTGATTTGATAAAACATGGAAGTGCTGGCCTTTGGCTTTGAAGGCCAGAGGAGGTGTAAGTCATTTTTAGTGTCATTGAGCAAGGAATTGTTTATGTGTAGGCACTGAGTTTAGGACCTAAAGTGGGAGTGATCTGTGAGCTGATTAAAGTGTTATGCTGGATAAGCAATTAACATGATGGCTTTATACATTTTACTGTGTTAACTCAGACCGTCAAACTTATTTTGTGTGTATTTAAGCTTGTAAAAATGCCTATAATCTATTATTAGTGCTTGTTTAAAACTCAAAATAAATATGGTTAGACTAAAAGTTTCAAGCTGAGTGTTTTAAAAGCTAGGTTCTTGAATTCATTCTTAGTCATCGAACTAAACAAAGCTTAATTCTCAGAAGTACTCAAAAGCTGTACTGAATTTGGTAAAAGCTGTGAAATTATACAGGGGTCGATGCCCTCAGGATGAAGCCAGGGATAGTAGAGAACAGGGCTGACAGAGCAGGGAAAATTCACAAAGGGAAAGAGGAGAGAAACTCCAGAAAGACACGAGTGAGGAAAAGCAGCAAGGGGCAGGCATAGAAGTAGTGCTGATAGTTGCATCTATTTCTTTGCTCAGTGATATTGAAAATGACTTCATATTCACTGATGTTTTGTTGCTCTACAAGGGCCACATTTTATCCTTTATTCCTGCAGGACTCTTGCTGTAGATTGAAGGGATTATTTAAATCTCAATTTATTTCTCAGCCCATTGGCCGTAATTAAAAATGGAATTGGGCGCTCTCCAGAGCCCCTGCTGGAGACTTTCACCTTGCACAAGAGAGTGGATTAGATGCGGTGATTGATTGGGCTCATGCACAGTCTCCTCACTGTGTTGTGGCAATGAGCCGAAAGCAAGCTAGAGTGATATGTGCTCCTCTGGCAGCTGCTCACACCATGAGAGTTACCTTACTGCGATAGTAAATCCTACCGCTCGAATAAAACCCCGGCCAGTTCCATCCAAACTTGCCCGAGTTTGTGATGTGTGTGTGCTCTTGGTAGCCCACAGTGAAGCTTGGAGAAGGCAGTGGCCACCTGACAAGGCGGTGTGCCTTGCAATCTGTGCCTGTATTTATCTCGTGACGATGTGTGTGAGCCTATGCCCGGGAAAAGCACAGAAAGTGGTTTTTTTAGAAAGGTCACATGCTGTCTTAGGGAGGGAATTAGAAATAATGTTCAGAACCTTAGCTCCGATGTTTGACCAGTGCTCTGTGACTCCTTTTCAGGTTTTTAGGAGCTTTTAAAGCTCCTACAGCCAAACAGAAATGCACTCGTAAATCTAGCAGAGTCTCACTAGCTTTTTTCTCCCCCACTAAGCCAGAAAACAAAAAGGAAGAAATTTATGGCTATGCCCAGCAGCCACAGCATTTGAAAAATATGTATTTTTTTGAGATGATTGTTTCGGGAGAGGAAATGGCAAGCATGCTCTCTATTAGGATGAGCTTTCAGGACCAGAGTGTCTTTTGAAACTCTTTAAGCATCTTACTGCTTTCTTAGATGCTCTGAAAAGCAAGACTGCTCTTTTAGGACTGCGGATTTCTTTGGCTTTGCATTGACCTTGTGTGTGTTAGATACTAAGGAGGGTGCGCCCTGTAATACCCTTGAAAAACACCCAACTGGCTCATTCCAAAGCACCTTTTTCTTCAAATCGGAATGATGTCATGCAGTGTGCCTTGCAGGAAGAGATGAAAGGTCCAGACTAAGGAATACAGCTGGCTAGGACTGTTTCCATTACAGAAGGCTATACTGGCGGAAGGATGATTTACTGAAACTGAAGTGTATAGATTTCCATAAAAGCCTTATCAGAAAAATTTCTTAGGTCCAGAATGAAACCTGGTCAGAAGGAGGAGAAAAAAAATTTAGAGAATTTGCTTGTGAGAACAAGAAAACTACATAGGATAGCTGATGCCTTGTGGGAAATCCAGCTTTTAGTCCCTGATCTAATTCAGGCTCAGTGAAAACTTGCAACAGTTTACAGTGTCATGTAGTCTGTGCATGTGTGTTGTTTATAATTACTGCTCACTGAACCCTTGTTACCCAGTTGTTTCTGTTGATAATATGGACCCCTTGGATGTTTCACTTGCTTGATGTCCTCCAGAGTGTTTTTCGATTAATGAGGCTGTGCTGTCTGTGTGCTATGATTTGCCAGAAATGCTTTTTCATTATGCAGAAGCATCTCTAACCTTAGACAATTCTGCAGTATAGGAGTGTCAAGATGAAAAATGGTAGATATATGTAAAGGCTGCTCGTGGAACTTATTTCTTCCATCAAAATCCACTTAATTAAAGCCATATAATTGATGTAAAAAGCCATGAAAGCAGTCTCCTTGATTTGAAGGATTTTTGAGTGCTTTCCTCAAACCCGGCTGCCATTGCAACCCTTGAGCTCCCTTTTAGATATCAGAAACACTTAAATCTGTAGGCTGTATCATCAGTACATGACTGAGGCACTAGAGGTAGTAGGTTTGGTAGATTGTACAAGAAAGAAGCTGGGTGAATTTCTGACCTAAAATAATCATTCTCCAAATTGCATTTGGGCAAATATTTAGTATTCTCATTATGTGCTTATATTCTAGAAAGTCTGTGGTGTGCCTGTGAAACAGAACCGTCTTGTCTCTGTCTTACTGAAGAAAAGTCCCACAAAATGGCTTTTCTGTGTTGGTAGGGTTGTGAGCAGAAGGGATTGAACATGTGGCAAAATTAATAACTGGGTAGCGTTCATACTTTCATCCTTAATTAAAGCCAAGTGGGTATGTGAAATACATTTCCCCAGGGCTGTGGTGGGGGAATATCCACACATGTAATTAATTTAGCTGCTGGAAGTCACAATTTCAGCACTAAAATAAAAGCAGAAAGAGACACCAGTGAACAATATGGGCACACTCCAGCATTCACTGAAGTCAATGGGAAACTTGTCTTTTGACTTCAAAGGACTTTGGGCTGAACCTTGCAAGATCATATTAAAACACTTAGAAGTCATTAAGCACTTATTCTTGCCGTACTGCAGTAACAGAGCTAGAAAAACTATAGGTGGATTTTAATTTAATCGACTGCCTACACTTTTAATTGCTCAGTGTTTACACAGTTGGTTGCATACAATTGGATTAGGTGGTGATTTGCCTGATGATTTATTGTGTTTCACTGTTGCTTTATGGTACAGGTTTTTATAGTCTTGTTTCTGCATATATGTAGTGTTCTCACACGCTGATACAATCCACATTTAAGTTGCTACACATGATTTTCTGTGAGAGCGGAATTAATAGCTTCTGAGAGTTTTGCTATTGTTATTTTGTAAGCTCAGTATGGTCCAACACCTACCTCTTGGGGTGGGATTGTTGAAGGGCCTGAAGTCATCCAGCTTTCTTCCCTTGAGAGGTTTAGCATCCTTTTTAGGCGATGGGAACAGTGTCACATAGCTGTCCAACAGGACCGTCACCACTGCTGCTGTCTCTGAAGTTGAATGGTATTTATTACTGAGAACATGGTTGTACCAGCTACTCCAGACAAGGCAGAATCTGAACTTCAGGTACCTGAGGTTGCCACTGGATATAGGGAATTGGCAGAATTTGATAACGGAATGAGGAAGTCTGCAGCTGGCTGGAGACATGGGAGTAGAGGAGGGTTAAACATCATCTAACCTAGCGTCTGGTATTATTCACCAGTCTCACCTGGTGATTTGTGAATTAGCCTTAGTCTGGTTTCAGGAGGGGTCTGTGTCTAGTCAAAGGATTAGCAGAGAGCAAATGTTTGCCTTGAGACGGATCAAACAGGGTCATCAGAAGACCAGTTAGTACACAGCTCTTCCGCATCTGGAAGATGCTGTTTAAATTGTGTTACATCTAAATTACTTGTTGTGCTTGGTGGGCTATGTTCAGAGAACACTACTAAGAATAATACAGCTTGCAAGTCAAAGTTGAGGAATTGGCCCATTTGAAGATGTGTCATGGTTATTTAAGGTATTTATTTATCTCCTCACTTTCATCTGTGCTGAATTCACATGAAATGTTTTAAGAAGCTAAAATTTAAAGGCAATGTTTGCCTATGGAAAGGTAGAATGTTTGCCATGTCTGTTTTCTGGTAAATTGTGTTTTGGAAGTCTAGACAGAACAGAGCACAATCATCATTTTATCCTTTCACAGAAAACGGGTCTCAGGCTTCGTGCGTGCAACTGGTTTTGTGGCTTGGGTGCAAACAACAAGAAAAGGCAATCAATAATAAAGATTCCTCCCATTAAACAAATAACATGGCACAATTTAATACATCTGGGAAATCTTTTATAATGAAGCCTAGAATGTAGCAGTTAAAGAAACTGAAACACTTGCTGTATTTCCTGGAGGTGTTACTGCTCTGATGGTAGAGTTACAAATTTTGGTTTCAGGCCCATGCTGGAAGATGACTTTTCTTCCCCCTGTATGTTTTCAGCCTTGTTTTATAGCTACATCGGTACCTTAGCCATTCTTTCATTTCATTGATACTGCAAAAAAAACCCAGGCAAGATGGACTTTTCTTTTTTTAATGGGTTGAGCTAACTAGAGGTGACCTCAATCCAAGTCTAGGATTTAGAAGCCCCACAGATGAAAAAGATTTACTCTTTGCTTCCAAATGTTGCAGCACTAATGGTAATACACACTAATTTATTTTATCTTTTAAGAAAATGTTTTGGTTTTATTGAAAAATGTTTGGTCTTACAGCTGTAGCAAATATGTGAATGACTTTAGCAGAACCAGGAGGGGTCTCAGAAGAATATCTAATTTTTTACTGACTTTTATTTGATCTTCTGACTCGTTTTAGTATAATGTTCTTATTCCCATTTGGCACTGCGAAAAACAAGAATAGAGAAGCCTGCTTCCTGTCTGCAGCGTTGTTGTGATAGAACTTCTTGCTGACCTTATGTATATAAAGATTTGCTTAAACAAGAACGTCACAGGTAAATTTTACGTTTGTTTTCTTTTACAGAGAAGAGTCAAAGACGTGATATCTCCGATTGTATTTGAAGCTGCGTACAGCCTTGGAGAACATGCGATAGAAAGAGGGAAAGAGGAGAAGGAACTGCCTGCTCTCAAGCCCATTCTCCGCTGGAAGAAAGGACAGAAGATAGCGCAAAGGAACCAGGTCAGGTTTGCACTATATTATTTCCCCTGGGAGGCCTGTGACTCTGTCCGATTCCTCACTGACAGCAGAAGCGGATGTAAAAAGTGATTGCAAAGCTCAGAGGGAGGTTGGTACGCAGCACAAGGTGTGGGTGCATGCTTGTTTCAAGCTGTTTGTGCCAGGCATTGGGAGACTGAATGTGCTAAACAGTAAGAAAAGAAATGTCCTGGTTCCTCCCTTTCTGTAGGAGGTTCTCTGTGATGCTCTTGGAGGACTTATCCTCGAAAGAAAGTTGGGGACAGTTTCGTTCGTCCTAGAGGGACAGGGCTGGTCGCAGGAGGGGACGCGGGAACTTTCCCTTCTGCACATAGGAAAAGCAGTGTATGCCTGGGGGACAGAATTAAGAAAAACTTGCCCAGGCCACTGCCCTCTTTTCTGAGGGCTCCTCATGTCTCACCGCGTGGCAGAGGAAACCTGCTCCTGCTATTATTATTGCTGGCCATGCTACAGTAGGATTTTTTTATATCACGGAAGGGAAAGTGTAGGTGCAACTATATACTAATGGGGTCCTGTTTTGCTCCCAGCCAGTCAAAAAAAACCTTTTTGTCATTGATTGGTAAGAGCAAGAAAATTCCCTGGACTCTGAAATATTTGTCATTTAGAGAGTAGAGATCTTTCCTCCACCTGACCCTGGCCACCTTTATCCTAAGAAAATGAAATGTATGTGATCTTGCTGCATGTCTGTCTTGACCTCACTAATATCATTTAAAAATGTTGTCCAGTTTTGGCAGGTTTCAACAGGAGTGATCAGGGCAGTGCTTACGAAGGTGTTAAGTTTCTTTAGGGTTCATGAAAACAGGTAGTCATGTGCAGGGGAGAGACCCTGTTAGTGGCCATTTGAGGGAGAGGCTCTGGTTTGAGCTCAGTCTTTGGAGACGCAGGACAATCTGCTGAGGAAGGAACCTGCAGCCCTTCTACCTCCCATCGTGCCGCAGCAGAGCATCCAGCCGTAAGGCTCAAAGCTCCGTAGGGAAATCAGATTTCTTTGTTCTGTGGCTTGCCATCGCACTTGTCTGTCAGAATTGCAGAATAATTTAGCTCGCAAGGGACTTCTGGAGGTCCAATTCCTTGCTCAAAGCAGAGCCAACTTCAGAGTTAGATCAAGTTGCTCAGGGTCATATCCAGTCAAGTTTGTTTCCCAAAACATACTCATGGAGTTATGATCTGGCATTGCTTGTGAATATGAAACTTTTTTTTTTTTTCCTAAAACCCTGAAAAGCCTGTCTGGAGTTTTAGGCTTTTAACAGTGGATTGTGAGATCTGGTTTTTAGTTTTGGGAAGTTTATCATCAGCAATACATTAAGTGATGCATCGATCATCATCTACTATACTTCTTTCTCATGCTACTCATAAGGATATGTTATTCTGCTGAAGTCTGCAGGTCCCTGGATACTACTGAAGAAAAAGTAACTGAGAGAGATTGCTTTAAAAATCTCTTATTTAAAGAGATTTGCCTTGTCAGGTACCCAGATGTTTTGAATTGTATTTGGCTATAATCCTTGTACTTAAAGAAATGAGTATTTATTGAAGTATGCCTTATTTTTATAAATGAATGAATGAAATTTCAATCTAATAATTACTTATTTTTATAAAGAGGGATTTGTGTGGCCATTAACTATCTAAATGTTATATTGTTGCAAACAGGATGGGAATTCATATGTTCACATATTCATACAGGGAATTTTGGAACCTGTAGAGTGTGGTGAAAATCTGAATGTTATATGAACTGAACTGCTTGGGTGCTTTGCCACTGGGTTTTAACTTAAAAGCTCTTATCTAACCCTGCAGGCATAGTCTCAGGTCAGTATTAAAATACCTAAATGTCGAGATTATAAACAGAAACAAAAATATGTTGGTAATTTCCCTGACTTGTTTTCTTGTGTAATTTGGATGAGAGGGAGCCGGTTTAACAATCCCTTTCCATTTGCTTTCCAGATGTTGTTCACTTAGCTTTGTAAGAGAAGGATTTTGGCATGGGGTGTGACTGGAAGCGTGCTTTCGGCCAAGGAAGTGGGCAGAGTTTCAGATTTACTGTGGCAGTTACAGTGACAAAGCTCCGATGGAGTAGCCTTGAGGCGTAGTGACAGAGTTCTCAAAGACTGATTTCATGGGAAAATCATTACTTAGCGTTCTCTTTTAGGCTTCTTGTCATGTTGCAAGTAGAAATTATTTTTAAAGACCAAGAGGCATAGTAGGAAGCAAAGTTTATGTAATAAAGGATTTACATTTTCAAAGAATCAAATGATTCTGGAGGGACCATGCATTGCGGCAGTCCAATTCAAGACAGCTTTAGTGGGCTCTGTTTTCACAGATGAGTACTCAGCACCCTCTGAACATCAGTTCAGGTTAGCATTAAGGTGGATACTCATTAAGGGAAGCATAGATACCGCATGTCCCTTTTGAAAACAGCAAGATGGGTGTGGGTGGATGGACAAACATATTAGTGCTAGTACTGAAGTCTTTAAATATAGCTAGTCATGTGTGGCTTTCAAAAATCCTAAACTCTATTGAACTAGTAAGAAGTAGTATTTTAAAATCTGAAATATTGTTGCTTCAAGACACCATTATGATACTGTTACAGGTTGACGCTTTGCTAATAAGCTCAGGTGGCTGATTTTGGTCAGTGAATGCACGAGAAGGATTCGGAAGCAGTGAATAGCTGAAGGACTGGGAGGGAGAGCTGACTGGGCAGGAGAGGAGATGACTTCCAGCTTTCGAAGTCCTACATCAGGTCTGCTAGACCTACTTGAAAGCTGATAGATCTTGCAAACCTGGGTTTTATAGTCACCTAGATATAATTTATTTAAGCTAAAGTCATGGTAAAGGTGAAGTGATCACTTCCACTGGGATGTAGCTTTAGTGGTCATGACCCAGGTGTTCCTTGCATGTGCACGTGACCTCCCACATAGAGTGTACAACTGTCCTGTATTGCTTTGTCCCCACTGTTGACAAACAAGGAGGTAGGAAAGCCACCCAGTGGTCTCTTGACAAGAGAGTTGGAGAAAATCTGGAGCATCCGAAGTTCTCTGCAGGACTTTTCTCCGATGCGTTAAGAAGTCAGCTTGAAAATAGTGTTGGTAGGCAACCACCAGTGGGAAGGTGTATCCCTTCCTGATGACATAATCACAAAAAGGATTGTGTCAGTTATTTCATCCCTTATATCAGTAACGTTTTGTTTATGAGAGAACAGTTTGGTCCTGTACTAACTGCTTAGACCAGAACGCAGCTTGAGTAGTAAGGGAGTGTGTGGATGGGAGGTGTTCAAAATGCATTTATTTATTGATCATCTATTTTAAAAGAAGGCAACTTTTACTGTAAGGCACTACAAAATACTTGTATTACAAAAAGTAAAACTGTGACTGTTTAGCAAAGGAGACTGCTTCTGTTCCTAAATGAACTGTCCTTAAAACAATCAAAATATGATAAGTAATTTGAACTAATAGATCTGAGCAAATGGATCTTAACTGAAATTCCATCTTGAAAAATACACAATTGTGGGACCTCGCATATTGCCCATTTTTGTCAGAAAAGCAGCTCTGATACTTCCAAAGGAAGTAATAATGTAATTAAGCTGGCCTGAGGGACTGTTTGGCCCAGGTTACAGTAACAACTGACTTAAAACTGACTTATTTATTTTCTCGGTTCTTGTATGTGCTTACCAGAAACTATGGTTGCTATAGTTTGGTATAATTATTTGTGGGAACAAAAGCAAATACTTAAGGGTCACATGTACAAGTCTATTGATACATGCCTCTACAACTTGTACAATTTTTGGGTGGAGACGTGGAGACTGGCTTTGTGGAGAAGATTACAGCTTTCCATGTTGCACGTGGCTAGCCAGCTCAGTCCTGCTCAAACAGAAAATCTCTGATGGGTCAAGATTGGGTGGGGAAACAAAGGTTCTGCTTTTCCTGTGTGTCAGTATTACGAACTTTAAAACTTCCCACCCTGAAGATGACTTTCCATTAACTTCCTTGTTGCCTCCCAAATCCAGTTGCTATCTCTGTCCACTGGAAAAAACTAATAAATCTTCTTACTTCAGGGAAATTAATGCGTATTTAGAACTTTGTTTGGTTTAGTTCGTCGTAAGTGGTTTGTACTATAACATTTATTTTTGTATACTCACTGTATAAATACATGTCAACCAAGATAGGGAAAGATCTCCTGCCAAATACAGTGGGGATTTGTTCTAGTAATATCCAGTAATATAACTTAGAGGTCAAAATGTGGTATGCTAGAATTCTGTCTGTTTTAAATACTGTAATAAAATCACCTGCTGTTATGTGGATGGAGGCACCCTGTCGGTATAGGAAAATATTCTCAGTAGAATTAATTGCGTCAGCATCTTCAGGACTTCAGGAACAGTCTGTCATAAAACTGCTTTTAAGTTATAAGAAGAGGCAGAAGTTTAGGACATTCTGTTCCCAACTGTACCACTGGCCTGCAGTGAGAGTTTAGGTACAATGCTGCACCCCTTGGTGAGCGAGGCTAAGCTTTTCTGGGATAAAGTAGACCTCACCTATCTAAAGCAAAGGACATTTTGGGGAAAATATTTGTGTTTGAAAAGCCAGTTAAGTATTTGCACATAAATACATAAGCTTAGCTGACAAGTATGATAAAGTATAGGAGGATTTTCATGAAGTTGAATTATGAAGACCTTTAGTAATTTTGGTTTTCTGCACAGATAACATCATTCTTCATTTTAAAACATACCCTCCCCCCCCCCCCCCCCCCAAACACACATCTCATACTGAGGACAAGGCAATGGCAGAAGTAGACAGGCTGAAATGTCGTGTTTGTGCACACCAGGTGGTCCGGGTTGGCTGGGTGCCTTCTCCAGAGCACAGAGATCCCTGTGCGCCAGATCTCTTTGGGTAAACCGAATGGTGCCTGGGGACACCTCTAGGCGTGGGAATGACATCCCCCATCTTGGGAAGCCACTGGGATAGTTCTATTGCAAACTCTTCCCAGGATCAAGAGTTAGGACGTTTGAAAGGTCTTTCCCATTTTGCGCATCTCCACCCTGTTTTAGAGGCCAGTTTAATTTACTAGTAGAGCTGTAGCTTCGGTGGCTTAGTATACCTGTAGGTAACTGGATAGGTGGAAAGAGTGAAGCTTAATTAAGTGTCTTATTCCCAGCCACACTGGAAATCTTGGGGAAAAAACAGGAACGAGTCAAATTGCTGCAGTTCCAGCTGAAACTTCTTGACCCTGGACTATCTCTCCTCTTTGGGCAGGCTCCCAAATTCTCTCTTACATCTCTTCTTGCAGAGATTCTTTCTGCGCCACCCTTCCTGCTTTATTGCCACAATTTTCCCTCCGGTTGGGGTGGGATTGCTAGAAGCGACGAGATCTGCTCCTCCCTTTGCCATCCCTTTGCTGGTGTCTGACTTTGCTCTAGACACGTTTGGTCAGAGTCAGCGTTGAACTGGCAGGGACTGGCTGCTGTTCGTGCCAGGAAATCTGAAAAGGACCCACCCTGAGCATGTACTGGATTAGGCTGAGTATTGCATTTGCCTGCTCTTTTTTCTTGAATGACAATAAAGAGGAAAGATTTATAAGTCTGGAAGAGATTCAGAACTGAACTAGAACAGCAGGTGTCCAGATGTATTGTACCTCTGAAATGTTTATAATTAGTAAATTTGTTTAAGTAAGAATTAGTGGAAATCAGTGCCTCTGATGGTATGCATTTTTTTTTTTTTTGTTGTTGTGCTCATTCTTAAGCAATGACAGGCTTGGCCAGTAAGTGTCCAATTTTTTCATGTTGCTCTTTAACAGTAGAGGAAAAGCAACATAACTGAATATGTATAAGATATGTTTAATTCTGAGATTTAGATCTCATAGGCTTCCTAAAAAACAATAGCTGATATCACATGCTAATAAATATATGTGTGTGTGTGTGTGTGTGTGTTTTTGTGTGTGTGTGTGTACGTGTATATGTGTACATCTATGCATATGTATATATGTATACACCTTTATGTGTGGGCTATGCCCATGTGCCAGGGTAAGGTCAGGCTAAAAGATGATCTTATATTATGTGGTGGAACTTGAATTATCTGATTTAGTTTAAAGGTTCATAAAATAAATAGGTAGAGAAAGGAGAGGTGGTCACATGAGCATTTCCAAAATGAGCCCTAACTTAAAATGCTTTTGGGTAATTTCTCTAGTTCAGAATAACAGCCTGCATTTGATTTCCAAGCTACTCTGTGGATGGAGAATTGCAAGGGTAAAAAAGGAGAATTTTTAGTTATATATGGAGTTACAAGAGAAAATTGTAAGAAATTTAAAAAGCAAATCAGTCAAGTGACAGCCTTAGGAAATCAGGCTTGATTAGTTCAGTTCATATTTTTACAGCAATTATATGAAGAATCGGTAGAGTCAAATTGGAATATGTTTAACATTTTGAGAACACATAGCATGGTAGTTCCCTGAAATAGTTCCCTCAGTTCAGAGTACCTCTGTGCCACAAAATCCTTGTCAGTCCAGAGTAGCATTCGTAAATACAAAACCACTGAAATGTGGGTGGATTTTGGGAGAGGACTTTCACGTGTCCTTGGGGTTCTGAATGAACTAAAGGGAGACATGAATTGCCTATCTGCTTGTTTTAAAGCTTTTCTGTTTCCAGCGGACAAAACAGTTGCCATATTTGTTGATCATTTGTCATTGTTATTATGCTTTTGTATTTTAATTACATAGTTGCATGATGAGTAACAAAGGCTTTGACTCCTACGTTAAAGTGTTTAAGTGGGAAAGCATCGTGGGGGAAGAAGATTCGTCTTGCACAGTTCCAGTTTTAGTAGTAGACATTAGAGGGTTTAAAGTGGAGAATGTTCCTGAATATCATTAGAAATCTCTCCTGAGATTATATAATTGAATTATTTTGTAGTCATCCAAAATAAATGGAAGACCATTTAAGACAAGACAGGAAAATATATTGAGAGGTATGCTTCAGCAATTTATCCTATAATGGTATTGGGAGATGGAACAATTAACCCCAAAGAGCCTTCCCATTTATTGCTCTGTGGAGTTATAAGGACTGAAGTCTTGTAAAATGAGAACACTATTTGGACGATTTGAACTGTTAATGATTTAAAAAAGAAAAAATTTCCTCAGCCTGAAAAGTGAGTGAGTCAGACTTGAAATCTAATAAAGCTCTGAAAGACTGGGGACATATTTCTATTGCCACCAATTGTAATTCCTCACCCCAGGAGAATATGAGGACAAAAAATTGCATTGTTAAATCCGTTCACTGCTGTGAGGAATAACTGATATACATATGCTTATTAATTTCTGCTTGTTCTCAATGGCTAACAGGTTTCATTCCTGATCTTTTACACACAGCTGATTTCCTTCGGGAATTCCTGTTCCTCTTGTATTTGAATGTTCTCTTGCCTTTGCATCTTGGTTTCCACCAAGGCCACTTTTTAGCACTTGCTGAAAGGTACACATAGCAGGCTACAGCTGAGATAGAGGAGAAAGGATTGCATTTGGCCTTAGATGACTTGACAGGTGGCAATGTGCTAGTCATGAGCCTTAGACCCACAGCTTTCCACTCAATAAAGTAGATTGATTTCCCTCTGGCCTTCTCCGCTTGGAGAAATTTAGCTCTACGTGGTTCGCTCTTACTAGCTGAATAAAATAATTATTACTGCCCAGTTCCTGTTTTCTTATATGAATACACTATAAATGAGCATCTGTTTTCTTTGGAGGAAGACGTGCTCCCACAAAGTTTACATGGAAGTGGGGGAACTTCTTAGCTCATCGTAGTTGCTTTCACCATTGCAGCATTGACATGGCTGTTTGGTTTAATAATAGGATTCTCCTGAATGCTTACGGCTCCCATGGTATTCCTTCCTTTGTCATGCCTTTGCTCTGGCATTCACTGGAGATATTGCGTAAATAATGTGTTCTCGTTTTAGCCAGCACATCTGATGAAATCCTGGAAAGTTTTTCAGAATATTAGTTGCTTTCCTAGAATGCATTTAAATCAGTCTTTTGGTACTTGGCTCAGCAGGAGTTTTTCCATCAGTAGTATAGTGAAACATAGGATGATGTCTAGGTAGATTCAGTAACTGTTTCTTTATCTGTGCTAAATAGGTGTTATGTGTCTGTAGGTAATAGCTTTATTTTGCAGGCAACTTGAAATTTAAAGCCATAATAATTAATTAAAATTATTATAAATAAAAATAAATAAATTAAAAAGGTCTAAAATCAGGTTCCTGTGTCTGTGTTTAGGCACATTAATATATATGTGACTGATCTGTAAAACTGTAGAAGAGGAATTTTTTTCTAGAAAAGGCAGTGAGATTTGCTTACTGCTTCATATTCTTAAAAATCAGATCACATATTCTGGTCACTAAACAAGGACCCGGGAACCTAACTTCTCCAGCTAATGTGGTAATAGCCACAACACTGAGGTCTAAACAGTAGAGAATTATTAGACTAACAAACCCCCTTATCCTACATCCTTAAATAGATGTACTTTTGTTCATGATTTAATTGCTAAGTCATCCTTACACATATGGTGACAGTTTAGGTGAAATCAGTGTAGAGGTTGGAATACTATAGTCTTAATCCAGATTATTCTGAATAACCTGATTTATTCCACTGAAGTATATGGCAGAGTTAGGAAGTTGAAGGAACGGATACTCGATTACTGAGGGCCAGCTCTGCTACCTTTTCCTTTTGAGGTGCACTCTTAACTATTTGTGGACTGATGTGCTGCTTCAGGTCTGATCTAGGCTGAATCCAGTCTGGTCCCCCTTTTAATACCCAAACTAGAAAAGGATGTTTTGAAGAGTTCTTTCAGGAATCCAGTTTGTCTCCATGCTCTTCATGCGTTGTCCTTCAGCTGTCTCCCTTTTTCTGTAAAAGGATGGAAGCAACTTGTGCTGAAACACAATACTGGCAACTTTGCAAGGGCTTGACTACATGTTTTGGCTCAGACCTGAAACTTCTGTGTGCTTCCCTGAATTTTGGTGGGGCTAAATATCTTGAAATTACTTATTTTCTTTGCTTATTGGATGATTTCCAGTATTTTCTGTGGGCAGGAGTGCCATAAACACAGCCTTTTTCAGTTTTTTCTGTTTCCTGTTCTCTTCTCTACTCCCTGAAACATAAATGTGTTTAATTTTAGACAACTGTTGGAAGGAACTTAAGTGATTTAGGGAGTCAGGTTTGAAACCCCAGATTGCTTCCTATGAGTAGAAAGCTGAAGCCATTAGGCTGAAGTCAGGCTCTTTCTTGTGTATTTTCCTTCTAGCCTCATGCCTTAGCAGTCCAACGTCAGCAGGAAGGAATAGGAGAATATCTTTACCCAGCAGCTCAGTGTTTAGGATGCCTTAGGATACAGAACTGTGGATTCAAACTCCCCCTCCTTCCTGGGGCAGAGGATTGTAGATGCACACCTGGCCTCTACCACAAAATGTGGAATGCAGCTCTGTGCCGTTCTCTAGGAGCTGGTCTGGACACAAAGGTGCTTGCTGTGAGGCCCTGAGCTGAGTGCCAGTCTAGATGCATCTGCCTTCTCAGCTGACTCTAGGTCTCTTCTTGATGTTGTGTACAGACATACCTGTTCACTCTTTGTAATTAGTGTCTTTTAAGTTAGGCTTTCTAAATTGCCCTCTAAAGGACTTTGGCAACATGCATCCATATCTACTAACTCTTTAGGATGCATCTGCCACCTTTATTGATTTCCCTAGAAGAATCTTCTTTTCTGCCCAGAAGTGCTGTCAGGCAGAGTTTGAGGAAATTGCATGTTTGTCCAGAATGTCTGGTGACTTGGTAGGAAGTGCTACGGGGCAATTCTCAGGACCTGCTGGGTCCTACACAACAAAAGAGAGTGCAGAGAAGAATCACAGATCCCAAAAACATTGGATTTACTCTGTGTTTTGCTGTAGATCTGGTGATGCCAGGATATCTGACCAGATTGCTGTGCACACGCTGTCATTAGCTGGCATTGGTTCTCTGCTTGTACTGTGAACACAGTATGTCGTAAAAACATTGGGATTATCATCTTTGCACCAGTGAGCATGCAGACACCTATTTCTCCGTCAGAAATGCCGGATAGAAGTATTGTGGCCTTGATATAAGAAATGTGGCTGTGTTTCTCATTCAGGTCACTCAGGACAATTCTATTCTCCCTTCCTTCTCTGCATACCCCCCAGAAAAACCCTTTGAATTTTTCACGAATATACTTCTTACATAAAGAATCTTCATGAACATCTCTGATAAGCGTATTCAAAACTGTGAGGTACTTGGTACAATTTAAGTGGACTCCAGTAAGAATCAATGGGTTTTGAACTTCTGTAAAACCCCTGTTCTGGACTACTTCTCTTCACATTGGATAACAGTAGCTTCAAAAATTATGAAGTGTTTCAACAGCATGAATCAATTTGTATTACCCAATTTCCCTTATCCACATTTGGTTAATACCTACAGCCCAGTGGCATGAAAATTAGTTACCTTGCTCTAAACTTCGAACATATGACGAGCTCTATAAATACCTAAAAATGTTATTGTAAAGCCTAATCCAGTTCTAAGATCTCATAGAATTAGAATTAAAGATTATATTACAGTAGGGCCTGTGAATATGCTGACAATGGAACTGTGCTCTAAACAATATGCAGATGTTGAGCAGGTAGTGTCTGGCTCAAAGAGATCACAGCCCAAACAGACCAAGTAAGGGCATAGTAAGAAAATATCTAAGCAATCTTCACAAATGTTATGGTGACTTACAGTGTGTTTACCCTCTATTTCTTTAGGAGTGATTTGGACAGACAGGAGTTAGTAGACCAGAAAGGCAGAAGAAGCACTAGTTTTGGGGGATGGAGCGGGGAGAGGCCAACATAGCGGAAGAATAAGTGGAGAAAGCAGATTGCTTTGGCTGTGAAAAGCGACAGGGTTGAGGCTCTAGCAGTCACAAGCAAGGTGGGATGCAGTCATGGCAACATCTGTTCAGTCCAGAGAAATGGTGGGAAATAGCAAAATAATCCAGAGATATCATCAGAATGTGATGGAGTTGGCTGCTGAACCAGCTCCAGCAGTCTGAAGGCGTCCTGGCCACTGGGAAGTTCTGGCAGGACTGGAAATCTTTTCTTCCCCAAACCTGAACCAGTTCAAGAGCCTGCACAGAAGCAGGGTTCACTCCTCCACAGTTCTGGATTTGGGGACTCATCCATATTTCTTTCTCCTATCTCAGTGCTGCATAGGAACTTGAGTTGCTCTGGCATAACAAAATATTCCTAATATATTTCAAAGTAGCTGGTGGTGTAGTGCATGATGTAGTGGAAGAGATATGTGCTCAGTAGTTTTAGGAAACAAGGTATTTGTTCATTCCTGCTGAACTATAGATTTAGAAACAAAATTCCAGGATTATTAGGTAGTTCCTTAAATGTATTTACAGTACTTGATTCTTTTAAAAGTGTAGGTCATATCTTTGATCACCCTGTTCACTTTGCCAAGATTTCTGCAATACAAACAGGGAAATTGTCAGGCAAGGATATTTCTACAGTTTATTTTTCTTTCTCCTCTGAGGGTCAAACAGTCTTTCCTATATATAGCTACTCTAGTTCTTGAGGATTAATTTTGAGGGCTCTGAGGCCGTACCTTTGAAATGTCCCACATTTTGAGAGCAATTCCCATGCCAGCTCCTGTCTCAGGACTGGGTTGTCTCATGATTATTGCCCTTTGGTGTTAATAATCTTTATCAAGGAGAAAGTGTAAGTTCAGCCTTTGCATTTAAATCCCCTACAATTTCCACTTCTAAAATTCTGAGAAAATGAAAGGTAGGAAAGGAAAATGAACGGGCAGAGTAACTAGCCCCCGGTGAATTGCCCACCTTCTGACTTTCTTGAGTCTTTCTTCTTGTTGGAGCTTAGTGCAACTTACAGTATAGTTTGAAATCTGCTAGTCCAATGCTAACCAGCTTCACAAAGGTCCACGTCTGTTTGGAGAGCTCGGACAGTATAGAAAATGTAAAGCTGGCTGTCTCCTTTGGTAAGAATCTCCTTAGTAAGGCGAGGACTAGAAATCTCTCTGCCCTCTGGGCTTAAGACTCAAAGTCTTTCTCCAGTGCTGATACAGTTGGGCAGAGCTATTCAAACACATGTTAACTCTGTATGTCTTTTTTCCCCTGAGTCCCTGCAACTCTGTGCAGTCTGATCGTTGTCCGCATGTTACACAGATTTGCTGTCTCTCTGCATTTATGATTGAAATGTATTTACTTTGGAGATGACAGTCATGGAACCAAGCTTGTAGAAAGGAATATGCATATTAAAGGAAGAGACTCACGGAGTGTCAGGTATCCTAGGTGAACAGTTTCTGTAATCCTCATTTGGGGTATTTGTCCTTTGAATATTTCATAAGCTGAAAAGCATTACACCTCTGAGAGAATGAACCCTGCAGCCTAAAAAGTCTAGTCAGCTCTCCAGAAAGGTATTGGTCCCTGTTCTCAATGGGGGGGGGGAAGTGACCTTGAGATTGAAAAGTGACCATGACCTTGACAGAACTTGGGCGTGTTGGACACCACAAATATGTTCCTGCCCTCTTATCTCACTGATGGCTGCCTCATTTAGCCATGACGAATTTCCATAGAGGTTTGCTTAGGCTTATGTAGGCGTCTCACATATTCCCTTTCTGTCAACCTGCCATTCTCTTTGCTGCCTAAATGGTGCGCCCATGCCTAGTGATGTATCTGCCTTTTACAAATCCTAGTTTTATCAGTCCATTTAATTTCAGAAATGGTGGTCTTTCCCAGAATTCACAAGATGGACAGCAATTCCATTGTTGCAGGGTATCGCTGGTGTGTCACAGTTGTAATTTTCTATTGCTTGTAGGATACCTGAAATGTTTCCTACCGTATACAAAAACTAAGAAAAGATTTAAGTCTTTATCTTTACTGTAGGTCAGTGAATGTGTTTGGTTCATGATTTCTTCTATTCCAGTTTTTAGGACTGAAAATAGTTTTATAAATAGTTTTCTGTTTCATTTTCATGCACGTGTGTTGGCATCAGAAATAAGAGTGCCAGAAATACTGTGTGAGAAGTAATTCTTGTGAGATGAGAAGCAAGAATGGATTGAGGAAAATCGCTGAGAGTCTGGTTTTGGTGAACCTTCTTGTTCAATTATAACAGAATAAAGAGGTTTCTGATAAAGATGAGATTTGGCTGCCTTTGAATTTCCTTAACGTCCACACCGTACATTTCCATGTCACAAACTTCAGTGTTTTTTCATTTCATCCAAACATGTTGCTTCTTGAAGAGAACTTTGATCTTATCCTTTTCACGCTATAACAGTACTTTTCTCTGTTTTTCGCAGACTGTTTTTGAGAGGAACTGTCAATCTGATGACTGTGCTGCTGATTTAAAACTTCAGGGTAAATTATTGCTGTCTAGGTGAGTGGATGATTTTTTTTTTCTTGTTCTTCTTTCCTGCTCCTATGTTATTCATTTTATGTAAGAAGCATTGAAAATCCAAAATACAAATACAGACCTTTTATATCCTATTCCAGACTAGAATGATGATGACGATGATACCATCTTTAGTGCAGGAAGGTGTAGAGAATATACATAAAATCAGAACACCCATGGTGGTAGGCTGTGTGCACACACAAAGTAAGATACAAAGACAAAACTGGAGGGGAAAAAAAAAAGGATGGTGGAGGGGGACAGGGAAAGTAAAGAAATATGCCCAAGTCAGATCTCGATCTGCTAGACTGTGCTACTTTTCAGAGACAATAAAACACCATTTATGGCATGGTAGGAGTAAAATTGTATGTGGCAAAGCATTTTCATTCAGAAAAAATGGCACACAGAAGAAGAAAATAACAACTGGGAATATGGTGAATTGGTTAATCTTCTTTTGAGGTTTAAATTATATATTTTAATTTCTGAACTTGTGTGATTTTGCTAACTCTCCTGAAATATTGCCTTCCTTTGTCATTCCTTTCTGTTAATAATATGTGTGTGTGTGTGTGTGTGTGTGTGATTTCACTTTCTTTTGGGATAATAAACCTCATTAAGTAGACAAGGCAAGATATGTTCTGTCCCTTTTGACTGGTGATCCTAGGAAAACACCTGCCTGTTCTTTGCCAGGATGTAGTTATTCAATTTCTGGATAAATCAGGCTAAAGGTGAACTTCACACATCACTTCTGTTTCCTTTTTCTTCCAGCATGTTAAGCACATTTTTAGAACTGTAAGTGCTGATGCGAGTTGTTTAATTGTGTGTCAGGGGTTTTGCTGTTTGATGCAGATCCTTTCTGTGAAACACTTTGCTTTCAGGTCGGGTAAGAGAGGGGAAGAAACTGCTCTACTTTAGAAAAACAAAAAAGAAAGAAGTAATAGTCAGCAGATATACACAGGTTTTATGTAAGTCTACAATGTGCTGTAGTTGTAGTTGGAGACAAAACTGAACCAAAGTCAAATCTGAGAAGTTATGGACTTCTCCAGACACTACTGAAGTCAACAGGAATGTTTCACTGCATTGGCTGGGACCTGGATTAGGTCTCAGGTTGTGGAGTCCAAGCTTCAACTGTGATTAGTCTGGATTTTTGACCTTTTGCTAGAGGTTAGTGGAGAGCAAAATGTATTAAAAGCAGAATTGGAGACCTGTCTGTGCGGACTGGGAAAACAAACAAGGGATTTTGTCCTGCAGGTAAGAAATAATCAATAAAAAGTAAGGGACAGGTTCTAAAAACTGTTGTCAGTCAGTGCATGGTAATCGGAGCAGTAAGAGCTGTACTGAGTGATTGGAGCATTACACTATTTACTTTTACAGCTGTTATTTATGTTATCATGGCAATTTAAAAGCCGCAACTGTCAAAAAGCTTGGTTATTCGAACATGGTACAACATTCCTATAGCAAAATGTTGAACAAAAACTCTCAAGTCTTTTTTATTCAGTGACATTCTGAAGTCCTGTTTGAGATAAACAGGATGTCATCAAATCAATCAAGTCTACAATGAATGAGTTTCCTTTAGGTAAAGGACTGTGCCAGCTTCAGTTATTAAGAAACATAACAGACTGAGTATCTCTAAAGAAAACAGAATGATTTTTCTGTCCATAAAAATACAAAAACATGCTAGGCATTCTGATTTTAGGGAAGTGCCTGTGTTGAATATGGTCATTTTTCCAGACCCATATACCTTTCACTAAAGAATGCTGTTAGCAATTTTTCACATTATTCCTGTTTCTGTAAAATCTGTGAACAAAGTATGCTTTTGTAGAAAAAGCATGAACAGGAAATCTATTCCTATGTGCACCCAGGAACTAAGCAACTAACTTTGCTATTAACAAGGCTATGGCAATGCTCTTGTCTCAATAATGATGTCTGACTAAATATGGTGGATTTATTGGTAGAAATTAAAATCAGGAATACAATTAGTGGACACATGGATGCATTAGATGTATTGGGGAAGGCTTTCAGAGAAGTATACGCTGTCTCTCGGATCTGCTGCAGTTCTTTGAAGATGTCACTGAGCATGTGGTGGGGTGATTCAGTTGATATGATCTACTTGGGCTTCCAAAAGATTTTCATTAGGATTTCTCACCAAAGGTTCACAAAGAAAATAATTTGTTCAGGGCTAAGATGAATAGTGCCTGAGCACTACTTCGTAGTTAAAAGATAAAAAACAAAGGGCAAGAATAAATGGTCTGTTTTCCTGATGCAGAAACCTCCACAAGTGTTTGTGCTAGAGCCACTGGTATTCACCATATACATAACTGATCAGGAAAATATTCTGCTAAAAATGAATAGCAAGGTGATAAAGTTTGCAAATGATACTGAGTTATTCAGAGTAATGGAAAGAAGAGAGTAACAAAGCAATACAGTACTGAAAAGCAAAATGCAATTAAGAGTGTCCTTCATACAAGACATGGTTAGTGTGGATTCTACTTTTGGAGGTGTTGTAATGCTGAGGTTCAAAAAACATAATGGATTAAGTTAATGGAAGAGATATGTAATAAGACTAAGTGTGAATGTTGGATGCTGCAGAAATATGTCAGGAAAATAACACCATGTACTTGCCTTGTTCTTCCATAGGCCTCTGCTTTAAAAATGGACACAGGACTGTGAACTAGATGAGCTGACTTAATCTAGCTGTTCTTACACACTTTTCATTCATTTGTAGCACGCTAGGGCCAAAAGCTGTGCAGAGAGCCATATATTGTAATGTATATTTTTGTGCCTCCCAGTATAAAATGCTTTTAAACATGTGCTGGTTAGAGAATCTGTGTGCATAGGAAGTTAGCTACTGCTCGGGTTACATTAGCATCGTGAGGCTTGCTTGCTGAGGTCACACGTACAAGCTCAGGTACAGCGCAAGCTACTCCGATTTTGAGTTCCCTGGCAATGCATTCGAATCACTAAGAATTATGGAGTTAAAAGATTGCACCCAGCTTTGAAGATGCCAAAACAATATACCAAGTGACTATTAGGAAAAACAGCCCCGTGTTGGCAAGAGCTAAACAGGTCTGCACAGATTGCGCGGTTTTTGGGATCTTCCTTCCCTTGCCAACGCTTATTCATGTGCCCTCAACTGGGAAGCACTGCACTTTGATTAAAACAAACAAACAATTAGAGAGTCCTGGACGTTCAACCCTCAGTCCAGGTAATGACTTAATATGCAGCCTTTTATCCAAACAAGGCAAATCTGCAGGCATAAGCTGGAAACTTTGCCGCAGTTTTGACCAGGTGTGATTGATTGGTTTTGCCTCGTCCTTTCCTGTTGGCGAGGCTGTCAAGGAGCTGTTGCATGTGAAAACTGTGCTGCTGGGTGAGCTGAAACCCTCCCTGTGAAACTGGTAGAGGCAAGGAGAGGAGAGAGTGGGACTGCTCAAAAGTGGGAAATTATAAAAAATGTAAAGACTTCTGAGGCTTCCGAAAGTTTTTGTGATGATTAGCAATGGGGAGGATATGTTGGAGGTTCATATTTTGTTTCTGTTAATACTTCTGTGACAGTGAAAGGTGTCCTTGGATGCTTGGGCTGAAGGTCTGGGTTACATGCAGTACACTGGAGTAAAGAAGAGTCGCAATGCACTTACTCTGAATAGGAAAGGGCTTGTTTTCAGTTAACAGAGAATCTCTCTTAAGCCTCTCTTCAGGCTCATCCGCCTTCGTCAGCGTGGGTTTGCATGTAAACCTGCTCACATTTGTTGTAGGGATGGAGAGTAGTTACAAAGATGAGGGAACCACACTCTTCCTGATCGTGTCAGATGCCATGAGGGGCTTCAGTCATGGATTGTGGCAGGCAGGTTCAGATGGGAGACTGGGAAAACTTTTTCACTTAGGAGGTTAGTGCTGCACTGGACCCAGTTGCCCAGAGAGACTGGATTCTTTGCTGTGCCAGCCTCTCGAGACTTGGCTAGATGAGGTCCCAGCGGAGCTGATCTCCTGTTGGCCACAGTCCTGCTTCGAGGAGGAGGAGGATGGACTGTACGACCCCTCGAGAGATCATTTCCAACCAACTTTTCTGTGGGTCTCTGACTTTATCAAGGTGAATCTTCTCTGTGACCTGAGTAAAATCTCCTCGCCAAAGAACCGCCCGTCACCAACATGCAGCCACCAGCCTAGGGCCATCGTGGGCGTCTGCCAGCACTGCGGCTGCAAACCTGCCTGTGAGGCTCCTTGCTCTCCCCGATGCCACCTCTACCAGCAAGGACATATAACATCAGCAGAGGGGGGTAGCAATGATGGGAGCGGGGCCTGATGAAACAGACTGTGGGAAAATAAACTTCACGGGGCAGGCGTAAAGACCGAGCACGCAGAGCTGCTGCATGGCGGTGTGCTAGGGCTGCTACAACAGATCTTGCCTGTGCGTGGCCTGGACTTACTACTAGGTGTTTGAGTGTTGTGAGCATACAAGTGCAGGTGGCAGCTTAGGAGTGGGGGCAAAAGGACTTGTGAAGTGTGCTGGGGACTCAGCAAAGGGAGTGGTGGGAGAAACAGAAGGGGCAGAAGACAGGGAGTTCACCTTTCCAGTCATGACTCTTTTCAAATCCATTTTTCTTAATAACCATGTGAGCTTTTGGCACCACAGAGTACATGGACTACCTCATGGCCTCACCATCAAAGAATCTCAGTCGTTAAAGCTTGCGGCTGTCATCGGAGAGAGCAAAATCTGGCCCTATTTGTGCAGTAATGCCCCATTTAAAAAAAAAAAAAAAAAGAAAGTGACTTAAGAAAGAGGAGACTTAAAAGTATATTAGCATAAAAAAGGTCTTTATGTGTTGCATATAGGTAACTCTAATGGCACAATCTGAAACCATAAGAGATATGGGAATGAAATATTTTGCAATATGATTTATTTTTATAGCCACAGCCTTTGGGACAGCAATAAGAAACCAGTTGTGTTTGCCAGCAATACAGTACTGAAAAGCAAAATGCAATTAAGAGTGTTCTGTTAGCTATTATTTTCAAATATGTTTTTTAATATTAAAAATACGTTTATTACATATCATGCTTGACTTGAATGCCTCACTCTGTTTTCTCAGCGCAGCAAATGTCTTTTCCATTAGGTTTGTGTAGTAAATAGCACATTTTTATTGAGCCTTCACATAGCTACTTGTTAAGAACCTGAAATGCATCTGTTTCCTCATGATGGGCTGGGTGAATATCTGCAGTATGCGTTTTGTGGAGGGTTAGACTTTTCTAGCCTTAAAAATCTGCTCATCCATGCTTCTGTTACTTTCTATGGGAGAAAAGCACTCTGGTCTTTGAAGGAGAACCTAAAACTGCTAGAAGAGCAGGGCAGACAGGAACACAAGTCTTATCTGCGATACTAAACCAGCTGATGGGCACTCAGGTATCTATCTGCAAAGGCAATAGTAGTTATCAGGCCTTGTTTAGACTCTAATGGGAACTGAATGAAAATTACAAAGGAGATGTTTGAGTAATAGTAAGGGTGTTTGAAAAAACAGACTTACTTTCAGCTATAATAAACAAACCGGCTAAAAGACCAGAGCAGAATGGGTGGTGGCTTCCTTAGGAGATGCAGCTAGAGGGGAAATCCTGTATGACTGTGTAAATATAGCGACAGCCTGTGTCCCACAATGAATTGAACAGCTTTATGGAAAACAAATAGTGCAAGAAGAAAAACGATGTTGCAGCATGTCATGTAGCTGCTGTATTCCAGCGTGAGTGAAGTGAGCTGCCTGCACGTTATGAAAATCAGTTTGTAAAGACAAGACCATGAGCCTCCTTGGATAGAAAATGCCATAATAAATATTACTGTTCCTGAGAAGGTTCCAAGAGGAAGTCTGTGTCCCATATATTTATGTGGCATAAGCTTACCCTTCATCTGTCATTAGAAATAGGATTACTCACCCATTCGGCTACTTCTGCCTGCATGTCTGGCTGTTTGGAATATTTAACTTTTTTTTATTATTATTATATTGGTTTAGAGCATCCTTAACAGACACCTTTTATTACAGACTCAAATTGACCTTCTTCCCCTACAGACTGATTGGGGTTCCTGTATATATTGCTGCAAATTAGAGTGAAAAGGGCAACAGGTGCATTTTGCAGACTTTCAAGTTTTTGCAAATTGTTTTGCATTGAAGCCAAAGCTTTCAAAAGCTTACTGTGAAATGGAATTTTTGCGAAAAGTCCTTTCTCCAGTTGAAAGGTCAAGCTTGTGACTTGGCCATCTCTGCTTCTGTCAGCCCCTCTGGAATTAGCCAGCAAATGGACAAAATCCCAGTCTGTCAAAAAATTCATTGAGTTTGAAATATTTCCATTTTAATAAAGCAGTAATTTATGATGCAGAAGTATTGCCAGAAATCTTATGGCCAGTTCTACAGAAGCTTTTTTTCCCCAAAGAAGTTCCTTCTGTGACTTATTAAAGAATTAACAAGGTTTCTGCCAATCCTCCTTTTGCTTCTTTGATCTGTTTTGGCTTAGGTACTCAACAGGCAGGTAAATGGTTAGATCTTTTGGTTCTTGGTTAGTCTTTGGGATGTAATCTCAGAGGACCTAACGCCGACCTAACAGAAAACACAAGGGAGAGCTTGCCTCTTCCTCCCACCCCAAGCTTACTGGGCTTTGGAGCAACTCCCCAGTTTACAAGCATATTGTTTGTATTTGTGAAGAATGAATAATTCACATGGGTGACTAGCTATGCAACTGATAGAGCCATGTGATTGCTTTGCAAATGCTACTTACAGGTGCAGTAAAGAATATGGTGATGGACTCAGTAAAATTGGTGGTAATACTCCCTCTGATTCCCTGGGCACATGAAATGAATCTCAGCAGTTTCATTTTGACCTGTCAGATTATTACAGAACCTGAGCTGAAGGAATCCAGAAATCACAGATAAAAACACGCGTTATGACAGCTTCGTCCAATTTAGTTTTCACCAACTCAAGCAGTAATAGTGCAGAATATTAGTTTAGTGTGGTAACAGTGCAGATAGGCAGTGTGCTCCAAAGGAAGGAGCAGTAACGTCAAGTTTCGATCAGAAAGATCAAAACTTTTCTGAGTGTATTTCATGAATATAGTAGTGTGTGTATTTCATGAATATAGTAATGTTTTAGCAGTTTTTTAAATAAGGGTTTTCACTGATCATAGGCTTTGTAAACCTGTGGAGAAAAGCTGTAAGCTTGTGGTTTAATGTGGGAAGCAAAGCTGTTTCATAAATTTGACCAGGCTTATGCCTCAGCACTTATCTTGCTTTGATCAAACAACAGGAATTTGCTTCCAGAGAGGCCTCACATTTCGTGGCCTGCCCATTGTGGTTTTATGCCCCTGAAGTGCATCTTAACCAAACATTGGTGATGAGGAAAAACAATATCCTTTCATTTAGAGTTTAATTACATGCTCAGATAATATCTATTTTTTCCTTCCTCTTCATTCATAGCAGATGAAGAATTTGTTTTCACTCGTTTTATCTTTTATATCTTTCATTGAACTCGCACCTCTTTCAAAAATGTTTTCGACACTCTGTTTACCCTAGCCAGGCTACTCTAAATAGCTAGTTTTCTGCTTCATAAAAAACAACAAAAGAAAAACAGCATGTGCTATGGTTTAGCATATCTAGTGCTAGGAAAGTGCTCTTGGGCTTTCAGTTGGGACCTTGTTTGCATTTAAGCTGTAGATACCAATGTGGATATTCCTGACTCCAGGGACACAGATACAGAGCCCTGACTGATCCCTTGGGAGTCATGTGCTGCTTGCGAGTCACTTGATCATACCCAGCCCTATCCTAAGTTCAGATCTTTTTAAGTACTGAAAGACTTGTTTCCAGGGAGAGAAGAATGGGAAAACTTTGGAAAAGTGCGTATGAGTAGATTCTTTTCTATTTTCCCAAGAAATCACGCATATTTTAATGCTATTTCAAGGTAATTTGGTGCACTGCAAAAGATGAAATGAAAAGGCTTATTATTATACCATTTTGTGTATATTAGTACATTTGTAATTGTATTTGGAATTAAGTCTGGTCGGTGAATCCAGGAGGCAGAGTTCTGATTTATCTTTTACCTACAACCAGTTGCTAATAGATTGAATGCTGCATTTGTGAGGCACATGGAAAATTTTGTTGTAGCACATCCAGGATCTGATTTGCAGTTTCCTGAAAGGGCTACCCAGCAGTGCCAGCAATTAATCAGGATGTAGTACAAGCTGCAGTGGGAGCATCGTCTGAGGAACGAGTGAATGTTTTCCACTGTTGAGGGTGAATGGGGATGAAGGAATGGCTCTTTGGTTTCCATCTGGCTAGCTGCACACAGAGCTTCATAAATCTCTCACAAAATAAATAAAGTCCAATTCGATAGCTGTGGCCAGTCCTGTTCCTTTTGAACATACGGTGACTGAACCCATCCAGATGGTAATAGAGCCATCAAGTGATGAGTGGCAACAGACCTCAGTACTCCACATGTAATGCAAGAATACAGATTTCCACTCTCTGCTTTTTAATAGCAGGCCACTCATTACCAGTCAGGGGTATTGTACAAGCCACTGCTCTGCTTTGTAAAAACCACTTCACTCTATCTACTGGAATAGGATTTTACTGTTTGCTTGTTTTTTTAAAACTCAAAACAAAAGCAATGTGCTTTGGTGTAAATTGACTTTATTGTTGAACCAATATATAGCCTTGCATTCTTTGTGAACATCCCAACACCGGTGTTTTATGGATCTAAGAAATTGCAAGGCACTATATTGTTGCTTGCCCTTGCAACCAAAGTATATAGCTAAGAAAACCAAAGCTTAACCTCTGGCAGTGCTGTCATATGTTAGCTGCCTCAAGAAGCTGAAGTTCTTGATACTGGACAGACTACAGTGAAAAGCAGAGGCACCGTTGTTTTGCATTTCCAAAGTACATCTCGGTGGATACATACCTACACACATACATATATAAACACTTGCTCTTTTGTCATGCAGCTGTGTGAATTTTTTTTTTTTTTTGGTATATCTTGCAATGACAAAATCTTTGTAGGTCTGCAGGTAAATCACTTTGCTGGTTCTGAGCATGCTTTAGGGTTGAAACAAAGGAGAAGTGTTGCTGATACTTTAGTGGGTATATGTTGGTTAACATGTTTGACATTTAGACATAACTTTTTCATGACGTACAACACCTGCTACTCAAAAACAAATTTCCCTAAGTAACAAACCTCTGCTGTTTCTAACTATTCATCTCTGATGAACTGTCTTTTATTGACCTCTAAAAGTGACTGGTGTAGAGGGCACTGGTCTTTTTCTCCCTCTTCCATGCTCAGCTGAGTATGCTTTTCAATCACATATTGCACCTCAGCATTCCCCAAATGGGATAAACAGTCCAACCTGTCTAATCAGATTTAAATAGGAAATCAGTTTCTGAAGGCATAATTTCTCTGGTAAAAATGTGGCTTATTTGGTGACTTTGTTAATAATCTAATTCCTAGAAACCTTCTGTTAGAAAGTGTTACTGAATCCATCCTCCAAATTAACTTCCTCTGCCAGATCTATGGACAGTAATCTTCAGTTGAAACTCTTCAAATATTTTAACAAACAGGAAAAATAGATTTTTTTCACATCAAGCTGGTGTGTGTAACTTCCAGCTATGTGCCTTGGACCATTTCTTTTTACCACTACTGATCAGTTTTTGTTTGTGTTCCAACCTTAGGACGCAGCCTTACACAAGTATGTATGGGAATAACTTTGTCCCAGGAGCACGGTATCATTGGTTGCAGGGACACTGCTCGTGGTTATAAAAGATACTACCTTGCATGTGTGTCTGCAAGAGTGAGAGATTAGATTTTAGCTTCTGTGGATGCTGTGCTTGATCTTGCTTTCATGTGACAGTGTCATAAAGCGGGGTTACTCCATTCAAATGAAAACCTGCTCCCTGGAGTAAACACTGTGTGAAAGCAGAGTCAGCTCCTTCCCCATTGATTCTTCAGTTCTGTTTATAAAGGGTTATGAACATCTGGGTACAATTGAAATTGCTGCTAATAATAAAAGAAAGGCAACAGATTTGTGTAGGGTGATAGGATAAAGGGCATTTTTATGGGGACATTGCCCCCTGCATAGAACTTCTACTTTAATTGTGAAAGTTCGAAGACATAGGTGGCTGGGTGTTGCATGTATTGCGCAGCTATGGGAGGTAAGATGTGGAGAAATTTAACTTGGGGAAGAGAGGGTAAGTCCCAGGGAAGTTTTGAAAATGTGGTAACTAGCTGTAACATATACTTAATCTTGTAGCTGAATTCATTTCAATAGTGCAAGGAAGAGCAAAAATGTTTTCCTAGAGTGTATGTGTTTTTCCATTGTTTAGTATTCAAGTGCTTTTTTTCTTTTTTTTTTTTTTAATTAAGTTATAGGAAAGGAGTCAAAGTTAACTGTCTGTGCCATGTTCCTGAATTGCAATATAGATGGGTACTGAGGAGCTGGAAACTGCGGCTCTGTTCCAAAGGGGCACAAGCACAAGCAGTTCCACTTTCTCCGCTCCTCCTGGGCACGGGGCTCGCTGCAGTGAGGACGTTTTTCATACAGAACAGGAACATTCTGTCCTTTCCTATGGAGGAAGATTGGCGTATTATTATTCCACATTCATTCGGAGTAGTATTGGCACAACGCCGCTCCCAGGCTGCACTCTGCTGACACAGGATCTCTGTGGGCCTCTCCCGATGTTCTCCGTTCGCTTTTCCCCACAGTGTCATGTTACCTGCTACACACAGACCGAAAAGCAAGATTTTCAGCTAGAGAAATAGAGAAATAGTAGTCCTTCTTAGAGTTCATCAGTTGTTTTAAAAAGATTTTGAATGTTGTCCTGGATTTTCTGACAGTTCGGTGAACTTGGGTGCTTTCTGCCAAAGTAACATTTTTAGAGAGATGCTGAGGTTTGGTGAGCATTTTAATCGCAGAAACTCCTGACAGACTCTGTGGCTGGCTGCTCTCCCTTTGACCGCATATGAATGAAGGATGTTCCTGCGGCCGTGCGTTGAAATCGGAGCAGAGTAATTCCTCCCTGCTGGTACCCATCACCGATGGGCATACCCTGCTGAGGGACGTGCCACCGCTGAGGGCATGAACCAGCTCTTGAACTACTGCAGTTTCCAGTGAAATCCGAATCCATCCACCTTGCACTGAAAGCAGCAATGTCTGCCAGAGGGGTGGGGTGGGCGGATGGGCGCGGTGATGGTTTCCATCTCCCGATTTGATCTCTGTGTCTGTCTGGGCTCCAGCCTTTCTAGCTAGAAACCTTGGCTTTGTATGCTGGGCCCAGAGCTGGTTTACCACAGCCGGCATAATGCAGCTCAGCGAGGCTGCCAGTCATCAGTTGTGTGAGGTCTCTTCGCTCCTTTACTGGCTTACGCTTCAGTGCGAGAAGGGGATTACAGCAGCCTGGAGTAAACCTTGGTAGCGCGAGTGTTTGCCTGAGTCCTTGGTCTGGATTGGCTTTGAGCTTTGCAGAGAGAAGTGACCTTGAACGCACATGTGATGGGGAGATGGTGTAACGGAGCAGGATAAAATTCAATAGCTCTGCTCCCTCTGGGGTTGTTCAAAGTATTTACTTGGTTTGGATTTGTTCGTGGGGCTGCTACTTCTGAGTTTTCACTGAGACCTCAGAAGAATTCCCAGAAGATCAGCTGAGGGGTTCAACTTGTCACTGGTTCTAGTTTGCTCAAGTGTTTGTAAAACTCCCCCTGAAGCTTGTCCTGACTCTAGAGGCTGTGACAAAACCCCAACAAGAGGAAGGTTTTCAGGGTTGCTGCTAAGAATTTATGGAGACAAAATTTGTATTCAGAATCCCGCTAACTGCGAAGACTAACTGTGCTGCTGGGTGGTGAAGTGAGTAGCCTGCTTTGGATCTGTCATGTTACCAATGTTGTTTACTTGCTTAGGTCTTTCATCGATTAAAAAAAGAGCAGGACCCCTACTTCTAAGCAACATGACTTCACCTGATGGAGCTAGAGGACAGATTAGACTTCACTTATTTGAAGCATTTTCATCCACATGCAGTTTAACTAATGCCTGCTGTAGCTTACACTGTCTGTTGGGCAGTAGTGGTGGATTTATCCATGTAGGTGCAGGTTTGCAGTAAGGAGAGAAAGCCTTATTATATAGAAGGGAAAGGTGGTGACCCAGACTAATAGGGTAAGTGCAAACTTTATCACATTCCTTCCCTGCGCTGTGTATGATATGCACAGACTAAAGGGAAGTGCTAAATGCTTTTACTTTTTTTTTTTTTTTTAATACTCTCTAGTACAGGAAACAGAGAAATATGTCCCTGCATACCTTTTGGAGTGCAGATTATGTCTCCCCTGGCCCACATTAATAAAAGCACCAGCATCTTGGGGGGTGGGGAAATGAACATTGCAGATCTTCTCTGTTTGCCTTTCCCAGCTAGTCTTTCTTCACTTGCTGACCATGGTGTAATGATGTGGGTCAGGCATTAATACAGAACATTAAAGCATGTTAGAGAGATGGTACTTGCTGTATCCAGAAACTTTAAAATTTAGGTTTCCTTTTCTTAAGCACTTAAGGGGAAGAAAGTGAAATATTTCCTTTTACATTTCATGTGTAGTAATACAGCCGGTAAATTTGAAACCATAGCAGAATTTCTAATTGTCATCTATATAGCATAAATTTGGAGTCTGATTTTCAGAATTACTGGTTACCTACAAGTCTAGATCATGTGAATGGAAACTGCAGGTGTTTAGTACTTCTGAATGTCAAATTTCTTTTCCTTTCCATGCAGAAATTGATAACTTGACATATTGTTTGTGCCTGTATGTACATGCAAATGTGGATATGTATATATAATGTACATGTGTCTACAGTCTACCCAGAACTTTTAGCCAGTCCATTATTTATGCATACTACATAATTTAATAAGATGGTGATTTTCCTGTCTGATTTAGTGATTGTATCCTGATTTTTTTGATTTTTTTTTCAGCCTGTCTTCTGCAACATGAGCAAAGTTATGAGGGCCGTGGCGGGGATATTGGCCGTTTTACAGTTCTCATTCAGTGAAACGTAAACCGAAAGCCATTGCTTCGGTCTGTTTGCTCCGCTGTTTGAAATACCTTGCCCATATGAAGGGTGGCTTCGTTTGTTTTCTTGTTCTGGAGGGGGACAACACTTCTTTAGTGACAGATTTTGCCTTAGCAGATGCGGGAGCGGGATGGCACCAGGCTGGCTGTGCAGCTCGCGCGTGGCAGCAGGCTCTCCACGCGCCGTGACCTCAGCTCTGGGGCAGCAAATGCCGCCCGGGAACTCCCTTGCGAGCGGGGAGATTCCTAATCCTTTTCTTATGCAAGGGAACCTGATCTGTTCCAGATGTATACAGATATTTAATGACTCAGGAAAGTACTCCCTTAAAACGAGACTTACAGCACAATCTTGTATAGCCTTTCGGAGGAAGATCTGAAGTTTTCTCTAAGCCTCCAATCAGTGAAGTTTTTCACAGATTTTAATAGCAAATGAATTGCATGTAGGAGCTGTAATCAGGGGTAACTAGTGTCCCCTTAGAAAGCAGGTTTTCTTCCTCTGTTGAGGAAAATGTTCTGAACACCACCATTTTGGTTTGATGCACTTTTAACAGGTAAGAGGTAGCTTTAGATAGGAGTAACACTGACTAATGACAGTTACTTTAGCATTGTTTTTTCTGGGCTCAGTTTTCAGTAGGACTTCACTGTGAACACTTTTTATTATTCAATAGGAAGAACAGCATTCTCAAAGAGTTTGAATTAGTGTTACATCTCAAAACGCTACTGCTATGAATTCAGAGAGGGTTCTCTTCTCTTTTGTGTATCACGCTCTTAAGTATAAAGAAGTTAGCGTTGAAGGGAAAGAGGCAGTGTCAATGTTGATGTCAAATCATGGTAATCAGGAGACATTCATGTGCAGCGTGCGTTGCATTTAGTATCCACCCTGCAAAAGATAAATATCTTCTAACTTTCCATCCGTTAGTAAAGTAGATACTTCCAGATTTTGCTTATGGCTTTGATAGATGTTGATTTAGTTTTTTAAGTGATTATAACAGATGATGTTATAAACTTCATGAGAAGTATTCCACAATAATAAATGGTTGTTTTTTGATTTCCCTGGTTCCAAATATGTGCTTTTGATTATTAGAAAATCCCAGCAGATTGTTTTGTGTATCTTGATAATTTGTCTGCATTTCAAGAGTAAATGTTGAAGTTGTGGCCAAAAGGTTTAATACTTCCTAGTACTCTCATAAGTCGTCCCATTACTTTCATATATAAAAAGCAACAGCTCAAATTATTTTGACTTCTCAAACTAGTTTTTCAGTGGATCCTGCCTTACAAACACTTTCGCAAATGTTTATTTGCACTTATAGTTGACTGCAAGAATAAACCATAAGGTTTAGAAAGCAAAGTGTCCAACTAGAGGTAGGATTGGTTGGTGTCTGCAGTTATTTGTAAGCATGAAAAAGCAGACACATTTCCTGCAGATTTATATCTGCCGTGTCAGAAGCTGTCGTTGAAATGTAAGCCGTAGTTTTGGGCTGTAATAAATGAGTAGAGATCATCGTAAGTGAAATAAGTACAGGAAACATACATTATAAATATTGTCTACATTAAATGGAAAATACTGATAAGTTACACTCACAATCTGTAAGCATCAGCTTTAGAGGCTGAGTCTAGACTGTCTTACTCCAAACTTCATCTTAGAATCATCTGTATTGATTCACAGTGAATTACAATTATTTTAATTCAACCATTCCCTTGATATGCCACTTAGTGAACATGACTCCATCGTGTTAGGTCCATCGTAAACACCCAAGGAAAGATTAGTCACATTCAGTTGATTTTTATCATAGTTTTCATATGTTTTTGCACTTACAGCAGTTTCTAGATTTTGTTTGAGCCTCTCTCCCTTTCATCCCCTCCACAGCATAACTCCAGGAGGATTTTTGGAAGGTTACTAGGTTGTTAGAGTAAGCTTGCATTATTGAGAGACGAAAGAGTATTTGTATTCAAATGTGGCATAACAGTATTTTGCACTTGTTACATTTCCCCTGTGCAATTACTTTATAGTCTTCCATTCTTCTACTCTCAATAAAATCATATAAACAATAAGTAATATGTGAAATGATTTCACATTAGGATTATAGGATTTCCTGACAGTCGCAAAAGACAGTGCCAGAACCAGGGATTCAGGAAACGCTGTTTCCCTGTATGGCCCACTGCACTGTATGTTGGGCATGTGGCACATCCCTGAGTTATTAACCTCCAGGCTCTTGCACAGTTGAGTTATGACAGTCCTGTAGAATGAAGAAAGAAAGTGTGAAAGTTGCCAAGAGTTAAACTGGTGTAATTGTTTCTGCCTACAGTGTTGATGACAGAACCGCCTATCTGGCACTGGGAGCGGTGAGGAATATCTCACTTAACGTTTCCATCTCTAACATCGGGGATGACGCCTATGACACCAATGTCTTCTTCAACTTTTCTGGGGAGCTCTTCTTCATCAAAATGTGGCAAAAGGTAAGAAAGGCAAATTTTGCTGTGAGCAAGCCTCCTAATATTAAACCAGCTTACTTGCAAGATGCAGGGTGGCCTGATCCACATAGCTGAGACATTTGGGAATTATTTCTGGTTATATTGGACTTGAATTTGTTCCAGACTCTTTACTGAGATTGTTTCTTTTGCCAGCTTAATCTGTGTAAATGATACCCTTCGTGTTTCTGTAGACGACACAGCACTGTTATTTGAGGTGTGCTAACGAAAAAGAAAGGTTGTTTGGTTGAGGCAGTTGAGAAAAAGAGGGAGACTGTTTGGAAACCCGTAGGATACTCAGTGGAGTTGAAATACAAAGGCTGTCTCTAGTTTGAGTGAAGAGGGGTGCCAGGCTGCATTCACCAGTCCTGGTTACCTCCTGACCTGGGTTCACAGGTTTTCTTTTTACAGAAATCAAATACAAGGCTGTTCTTTGGTCAAGGACTGGGTGGTGGCCAGGGCGCATCTCTACATCCAGGAGCTCAAAACCACTTATGATTTCACCTGCATGGACTTAGCTGAAAATTTTGAGCTCACATTTAGACTGAAGTACTTGGCTATTTTCATTAGCATGACCTTCACCTAGAGATATGTTGTTGAAATATAAACACTGAATCAAGCTTGTAACAAAATGATGGCCCCCAAAACTTTCTGAGTGAGAGCAACATGTGAAAGCAGTAGTGTAGAATGGGAACTGCACAATCGTAACAACATTTTGGCTATTTTTCTCCTAGTTTTTACAGTGATTCATCTCTCTGCTGGAACTCTGCTACTCTCTGTAAGCCATGAGAGCAATATGGAAAACAGTAGCGTGACTGTTGCAAAGTGGGATAAACCTAGTCCACTGAAACAGTGGCATTTTGCCATTATTTGTCATATTTTATAAAGAAGGATTATTATTCATTTCAGTTATTATAAACCTCTTAAACTGACTCATTATAATAAAGCGAAATAGAATTTCTGATACGCGTTAATTCTCATGGCGTTCAGTTTTGACTATGACATCTCACATATGATTACAAACCTTGGAAAGTTGTCTTTGTATTATAAACCTTATTTTCAGACATTATATGCTGCAAGTGTGCAGTTTATCAGGATAACAAAAAAAGGGAATAAAACAGAAATGTCTCATGCCAATATGCAACTTCTCCTTAATGGAAGTTTTGCATGAAGACTGTCAGGGCCTGGTGCGGTTCCCATTGAAGTCAGTGGGAGGGTTTTGCACTGGAAAGAAACAGATCTTGATGTATGTTTTTTATCAGGTTTGTTTTTTTTTCCCCTGTGCTTACGTGTTGAATATTTTACACACACAACTACCTGGAACACCAGTTGGCTTTGTTGTTCTTCATGGCCAGCACTGTCAGGGAACCAGCTGAAGACTATACACTGTTTTCCCCTGATATTTTACCTTAAGCCTGGGTCTAAAGCAGACTTGAAACAGCTGTGCTGAATGCTGCCTAGAAAGAGCGGTTTCTGGAAGCAGATGACATTGTTGTAGGGTTATCTCACTATTCAGTGTCTCCTCTGCTAGTAGATCCTAGCATTTCTTTTTAAATAAAAAACGAAACATACAATACACATCAAGCAAGCATATAGGCTCCCTTCTTCACCATTCCTTGCAAACAGGGTCATGGTATAGTCTGTTATTATTCCTGCAGTTCCATTGTTCTGATAGGGCTTTTTTCTGATAATTATTTTACCACTGGTTTTGAAAAACAGGAATAGGATTGTGTTGGGCTATTTTGCTTTCTCTCAATCAGCTCTTGCTTCAGGATGAACTAATGTGTCTTTGGCCTCACCATCTGTCCAGATGGGAAACTGAATTATAACCTCATAGCCTCAATTACAGTGTTACATTTTCCCTAAGCTCTTTGAACAATGATTTTTTTGTAAAATATTACGGACTCCATGTTTCATAACCTACTCCCATCCCTTGACATCTATGCATAATATGTAATGTGCATGTACTTTAAATAGATTTTGTTCCTGGTTGAACATTGCCCAGACAAAAATCCAGAACATAACATCTGAGTAGAAATGACGACTCAGAAGATTTGTCTTAGTGGAGCAATTTCGGCATCAAAAGAGCTTCTTGTCGTGGGAAACTCTTTGCAGCAACTGCCTGTTAATGAATATCACTTAAATGGAAAAGAAGAGTCTTTTCTGTGTGGTTACTTGATGCTTTTTCTCAAAGGTTTCTCTAAGGTATCTTCTGAGAACAATGACTGCATGATGAGCTTTTTATTATCTATCTCTGTAGTCATTTCAAGATGCTGTGAATCTCCTGTTTGTTTTCCCTGCGTCTCCAGTGGAGTTTCTAGTAGATGGAGTACAATTTCTTTATCTAGATTGGTTACACTGAGAATCGAGAATGCAAAAGTTTAATGCTGTTTTTTCAGTAATCATCTTCTTAAACTAAGTAAAGTAGGTACATGAAAAGTTGTTGAGACAAAATGCCGCATAATATATTTGAAAAGAAAATAATAGCCTAGCTTAATGATGATTACGGTAGCATTCAGTTAAATGCTTTAGTGGAGCTAGCCCTCATTCCTTTGTGGAGACTGAGATTTCATGAGCTGTGATAGATAGAGTACCTGGCAGGGCTTCACTGCTTCACAGGGAGGTGAAAAAGTGTTCGCGGACTGATATTTAAAAGGCTCCATTTATTCCACTGTCTGATTTTCCTTTTGCTCTGCAGCCAGTCCTCCCCGGCTCCATGGATGGAAGCCCAAAGTTATCTTTCCATTGCTTCTGACGGACAGTCCTTTAATTAAGAGGCACAGTATGCGGCATGCACTTTAAGGGACAGGCTTGTCATCCCTGCCTACTTTCCCTTACCACTGCTGTGTAAAGGGGCTGCCATCACAGAAGTGTCAGTACCCTTCACTCCTCAAAGCACCACTCCACCGTTTTTGAATACATGCAGATTAATCCAGGGAAATGAACATAAAACTATAAAATACCAGGTTTATTAACTAAAGAAATTCCTGAAGACTTAAGATATGACTGTGGGTTTCATCTGTAGTAGCTTAATGTACATATTCTTCTTCATTTCATTACGACTATATTCACTACTTTGTAGTTATGCTGGTGACAATATCAGTAATTGGGGATGACAACACTTACATTATGAACTTCACCTGTTCACTTAGAAAGAAAGAACATTTTTTACCATGTTGACCTGGAAGCAGGAGAAGACCCTGCTTCTGTGCAGAGTAGAACTTTTTTTTTTAAATCTAAGTATTTATTATCCCATAATCTTAGTCTCACTTCAGAGAAACATTCTTTTTCAGAGCTTGAAAAATCCTCTTAACAGAGGGGAGGATATCACTTTCCCATAGAAGAGAAGGCGGAGTGATGTTTGTCTGTTAAGGAGTCTGGAAAGGGAAATAAAAGCTATTCCTGTTGATTTCTACATCACTTGGAGTCTATTGAAACTGTGTCACTGCCTACTGACTTCTATCTAGCGTAGGCTCATCAGCAATAGGTGCTCTGCTCACCATTCATTAGCCACCATTTGGAAGAGAAAGGTATTTTCAGCACAGTTAGAGCGCTATAAGCTTGCTGGCAGTGACACTTCACATTCTTCTGAGATTTCACAAGAATGTCGGTCAAATGGCTGCCGTTGAAAGAGGAAGTCCTGTTCTTCATCTGCTCCTGGCCACAGGTCCAGCTCTTCTCCCTTGCTTCTGCTGGGTTAGTTTTCTGTGAGTTCAGTGAGATATGCTGGCTTACTGAGGGGTGAAATAGGTATAAGTGCAAAGAAAGCAATGGAAGTACATGATCAGTGGGCTGAGGTTGGGAGGAGGGCACAGGCAGGGCCATATCTTTTCGCAACAACTGTCTATTAAATCAGCTCAGGGATAGCATAAATTTTACAGTAACGGCATAAAAATAGCATGTAGCATAATAATGGTAAAAACAACAATAATAGCCCAATATCTATGGTGTTAATCTCTCACTGCTCTTAAAGTGTTCTGCAAGGGCTAGCTGAAATCTGAGAGCTAACCCCATTTCAGCACTGGTTGCAGAGAGAGGAGATCAGGAAATCCCATTGCTGACAGTCATTTCCAGCCATGGCTTATTTCTTTAATTCAGAAAGGCTCCCGACATCTAAGGCCAGCTGTAACACTCCTGCTGCTCCTCACAGCTTTCGCAAGCAACAGCTGAGGGAAGTTAACAGGGCTGGGCCAGGGCAGAGAGAAAAGAGCAAGATTATGGTTTCCTCCGATGCAGTCATTTCTCGTAATTCTGTAGTGAGCGTGTATCTGAAACTTTTGTGCTGATTATGAATATTCTAACATTCTGAGTCATGTTGCTTACATTCTGGGTTTTTTCTGCTGATAAGTAATGTGATACCAGCTCTTTCTCGGCTAGCAGAGAGGTCACACACTTTGGATGTGAACTCCTTCTCGCTCTGAACATTTGCCGACGCTCTCTTGACTAAGAGAGCCCAGAATAGGAGCACACATGCACGCAGAGTTTAATTTTTTCCAAACTGGAAATTCTCTTATGCTGGTTTCCTATACTGCTCATACTTTCTAAGAGTTTTAAGGCTGGTGGGAGCAGGATACTGATCAAACACAAAAGCCAGAGACATATGCCCTCTTTTACATCCAGCTGTTGGTTATTCATTCCTGATTAGTCATTATGGCTCTTTTTTCCGGCTGTTATTGCCCCTTCGGATCCACTGGCAGAGAGGTTAGTGTGATCACTCTCAGTTTGTATCCAGCTGGTTAGCTGAAACCTTTAAAATTAGTGGTTTGAGTTAATCCAGCTGATTTTGCGTGGAATGAGCTGGAATTGCTCTTCTGAACCACTCTGCTAGAGTGTCAGAGGGGAGTGGTGCCAAGTAGCATGGAAGCTGTGACCTCTTCCACTGACAAAAGCACATCTGGAAAATTGCCCAAACAATATATCACTTAAATGAGGGGATTTGAACCCTTTTTCCAGGAGAGTTTTTATAGCCAGGACTTGGGAATATCAGTAGTATGGCAGGACTGCCACATGCTCCTTCTCCATTTTCATGAGTCTAATGCTTGACTTTTGCTCCAGAGTGCACCAAAACATTTTTCATCCCTGGAGCAAAACTCTACAAGTTCTTAATTGGAAAGAAAAAAAGATGTGCAGTTGAACCTATCTGACTTCATTGTTTATTTTAATTTTCTTTTTCTGTGAATGCTCAATGAAAAACTCAACTTTTATCCTTCTCTAGGGATAAGTAAGGAGCAACTCCTTTTCAGGCCAGAGGCTGTTACAACCATATAATATCCTCCTAGTAGGTAGGAATTGAAGTTTAAACTTTTGATCCTGACTTTACTCTCAGGATTCACTTATCACTCCCCCATTCAGGGGATGGACCTTGAAGATTGGGTTTAGTTGTGTAATTAGTACTGGTGGGAGTCTTACAAATTTACATGTGTTCTACTTTCATTTATCGTGTATAATAATAAGGAATCTTCTTTATTTTTCTTAATGAATAAACTCAAAGAATAGAATGCAGAATTTGGCATGCCTCTTAATTTGACTGTTTACATATATGTAAAGAGTGGTTTTAGGGAATAGTCTGGGATGCTCTGTGTGACTTGGACTATTAACGGAGGTTTTGTTTGACAGGAGGTTTTGTTAGACAGCCCTTGCTCTTCCCTTGGGGCTGTGAGGAGAGTGATTTTTTGAAGAAAGAAGAAACGTGTGGATGAGTACGTTTATGAGAAAATCTACAAAGAGGCTAGAAGAGAGTCAGTGCTGTAGTGAGATACGCTGACAGTGATTCCCGACCCACTTTCTGGTGTACCACCCGAGGTGGGGTTTCACCACAACTTCCACTTGGCCAGGGCTCTCCAAGGGGTGCAGAACAGCTCTTGGGGCCATGCGCGACACCAGGGTGCCTCATTGCTGTTGGCACACAGCCTGTAGCTCCACGCTGAGCTGCTTCCTCTTGCGCGTGGTCAGGAACCATGCAGAGCTGGGAGCTACGGCCACGATCGGACCAATGCGGGCCATGACACAGGGCTTTCAAAATCAGATTTGGCTGCCCTGGTTGCTGAGGTAGAGCCACTCAGTTATCTCTATAAGCAGCATTGCTGGGAGCAGGGAAGATACTCTTCAGAGAGGGCACAGTCAAGCGTGTTACAAGCTCAGTACACTTTATATTGGCTGCGTTCATTCAAAGGCTATGTTTTCCATAAGGGAAAGATGGCCAACATTTAGAGTGACAAAACTATGGGACAGTACATGTCTCCTGTCTTCTTAAGGATGAAGTTTTAAATTGTCCAAACTTAAACAACCTCTGCAAAGACCATTAAGTAACAGTCTATTTTTGCAGCTTTCTAGGGCTTTCTTTATAGCATGAAGTTGTTGGGTGTTGGCTTTGTTTTTGTTGTAACTTGAAGCTTAAGGTTTATTGACTTTTTGGTACAAAAGGTCAGTTCTGTCCTTGTAGGAGTTTCTTTTAGGCACTTTTAAAGCAAGCAGTTCAAGATGGTGCCAGAAGATAAATGTCACCCTGAGGTGAAACTCCGATAGAATTGTAAGTGATAAATATATTTTAAGTTGCCGAGTCCTATAGCATGTTGTACATCCCTGTGCCATGTGGCAGGAAGTGGTGGTAACTGTTCTCTTCTGTCTAGTTGTTCAGGTATCTCCTGTGATGCTAATAGGCTCTACAAATAAAATTGAATCCCTCTTCTTTAATTATTCTTCTCAAAAACAAGGCATGGTCCTGCAGTCATACTTTAGGCATAGCCACTCTGAAGTCAACCAAGACTTCAAAACCAGCTTCGCATTATTTCAGTTGCAGTCGAGAAGATCAGCAAAGGCATGAAGAGTGAACAGCTTTTAGCTGAAATCCAAGGAGGGGCCAGCGCTGTTGAAGAAATTAGGAACTTTGCCTTCCTTCAGGTTGATACTGGTGCCCTATGATACCGTGACTCTCTCATGAACTTCCTGGTTATTACGGGTGTGAAAGAAAAGTCCTGGCCTTTTTTTTCTTTTGTTTCCGCTCCCTCTTTCTTGCTCATTCTTTTGTTTTTCCCTTCCTTCAAAAATACAGTAAGACAGCTCTCAAGAGAATCTTAATTTCTTCTTGAGGATTAGGTAAAGCAAGCTCCTTCCTATCTGCACTTCTCCCTGTGTGCAGCTGGAAGGTAATGGCTTAACCTTGGGTTCAGCTGGGATCAAGCTAAATTCATATTAGCCGAAATAGGCATGTTAAGCCCCTCTCTGAAGAAGACCCTGGGGCCCTAAATACTTTTTTTTTTTCCCAGAGCAGAGCTTCCCGTGGCGTTTCCTCCAAAGCAGGGGGGTGAGCAACGCAGAAGGGAAGGGAGGAAAGTATTTGGGCAAGCTCCGCTGTCCCACGGGACGTTCGGTGGTGGGTGAGCCGAGGACCCCCTCCCCAAGCCATTCCGGCAGCCCCCGCCCCGCTCAGCCCCCGTTGTCAGCCGCACGCTCCCTGGCCAGCCGTGTTTTTGCAGCCTGACTTTGGGAGGAGTCCAGAAAACTCGTGTGTGACTTTTGACTGTAACCATCTGCAGAGTAATGATTCAGTTATTTCCATTTAGCCAGGGGAGCGAGAGTGCACTAAAATGCTGTTCTGGAAAGTAGAGCAGCACCTCTTAAAGTAAAGCCTTTCAAGTGAACTGCTAAGCTTTTGTTAAAAAAAAATCACCAAAAAACCGCAAACTTGTTTCAATATCCTAAATAATGCAGATAATGAATTATATTATTGAATTTCAGCAGTGTCACTCAGTTAGGTAGTATCTATCGTGTCATCAGTTTTTTTTTTTTGCTGTGAAAAAGTCCTTATGCACCTTTTATTTAAGCTCCTGAAAGAGAAAAACCAAAAAATGAGAACCTGTGTGTATTTTCAAAGGCATTCCTGGGCTTTCAGATTTGGCTTTGGGGATTGGTGGCTCTAGGTTGCATTAAGGATTACTCATTACAGGGAAATACTCAGTGCCAAACTGATTATTATAGTTATAAGCTTAGTATTGTTCTTTACGCGTAAAAATTACCACCAGGGAAGAAGGAGGCAAGAGCCTGATTTTCGTGATTGTGTTTCCCCATTCAGATTGCTTTTAATTTTTTTATTCGTGAGTTTTTTGCTTTGATTTTTCATCACAGTGTGTGTAGTTGATGACAATTGAATTTATTTACTGAACTTTTTGTGAATTTAAGCTTTTCTTCATAAAACTAAGTAAAAGTGATTAGCCATGTTTGAGTTGAGTATGCCAATATTGAGCAAAATTGCTGGCTTATGCACAGGAGATTGTCTGACAGTATATGTTGGCATATGTTATCTGTGCTTTCAGAAATACCACTAGGAAATGAATATTGATTTCTTCCACTTTGTTTTTTCTGCTTTTAATTTTAAGGGAAGCATGTTTTGAAGATATATTTCTGTTATTGTATAATAATAACAACATGTATGACCCATGGGTTATCTGTAATAGCAGAAAAACAGTTCTCCTCTTAATGTTGCCATGCATCCATGATTCAATAGTATTACATACAGGGGTGTGTGTGTGTGTATGTATGTATGTATGTGTCTACATGCTCAGGTAAGATGGAGCAAAATTTACCCCAAGCCCCTTCTCCTCTAATGGCTTCTTTGTTTCTGATTTTTGCTTGGGTTGTCTGAGAGAGTGGACTCATATACATGAGAATGTAATGCTATTATTAAGCTTATTGTAGTATTTCTATGTGCAGATCATGAGGGAGTAATCCAGCCTATAATACATGTTCATCCACAGTTTTTCTAAATAAAGGTGTAATCAAATGCAATGCACTGTTGAGAGATTACAACATAGAATTTGCAGTTTCATCATACCTGTAATGATACTAAGAATGTAGGAACGTGCCAGTATGTAATTCTTTTCTAACATGTCTTTTTTCACTCTTAGGACTTAATTTTCTTTTCTGAATAATTGCATTGTATCTTGCAGCATTTGATCCTACAAAGTGTTTGCAGTTTTGTAGATAAAAGCGTTGTTAGGAATAGCAAAGCCTGGATTATTGCTAAATTTACCTGACTTTTTGTCATAGTGATTTTTTGTACAATAGCTTTGTGGTTCCTTTTTAAATATAACTGTGCAGGAGTCAGGAAGCCTTGTTTTCCCTTAGTCTTTTTTTTTGTGTATGATTTTGCTATATTTTTGACACGTGGAATCTTGAAGGACGTGGTGAGGGTATGGGAGGCTGTGGTTTTAGTAATGTGTCAGTGTATGTACTAGCCAATGTAATGTATTCCAGCGGTGTGTCTTCATATTTCTGTGAAGAAAAGCTGTATCTTGGTTTGCAGATTGACCTTTCTAATAACGCCTTACTTAACTAGGCACCGTTTTGTAATGCTTAGGTATGTGTGGAACATGAAATCTGTGGTCGAACTTGAAAATGTCATGGTGATGATGTACTGTGCATAACATAGGTTTTTGTAGATTTCTTTTTTAGGATAAGCCTTGTAATCAAGGGATGTAAAGAGGATATAAGTGTATCTTGTGTTTAACTTTTCTAAAGTGCCTCTTTTGCAAGGAGTGGTCTGTCTTGAATTTGCTACCACAGTTGGCTCACTGCCCGAAGGTCGCCTATGCATCAGCCTCAGGCTGCTTTGCAGAATCGTGGGACCATATTGGTAAAGGTACAGATTCTAAAATAAAGTACAAATACATGGAGGAGGTGGTGTTTGGATTAGATTTAGTTCAAGTCTCCAGCTTTGTATTTGGCTGTATTGATATCTCACAGGCTGTTCTTGGTGCTGTGGTATTCGCAGCCAGCACTGGTATCCGGCTGGAGAGGAGCGCCCAGACCAGTGCACTGAGTAGAGAGGAGGCTGCTGAGTGAATTTTCTGTTTGTCTAGCAGATGGTAGGAGTTGAGCTGGCGAGCTTACTTTGCAGTTATTTTGTTCCTGTTTATTCATGTTCCTGTTGTTGGATGCAAGAGGCTGTCACCCACATTGTACCAGGAATGACATTATGTGCCTTTAAAAGGGAGAGCTCTGCATCCCTCGGAGGTTTGGAAAATGCACAGAAACCAGCTCTGGCTCAGGACATCTTTCAGTCAAGAGTGTTTGGAGGCAGAGAGAGTACCCGAGGTGGGGAGGGATAGCTCTGTAGTTTTCCACCGCTCTCATGTGCTTCCCTCAGCACTTGTTTTGGCATGATGGAGACCAGGTCCAGGGCTGCAGAGCTTAGGCATGTTCCTCTCTGCTTCTCTGTGCGCTGGGAAGATAATGCTCATATTTTGCCTAAGCATATGCTTTGCTGTAAGTAGTCTTTGAAATAGCAGAAGTTCCTACTGAAAAGGGAATAAATGCTGGAAATAAATAAAGGAATGTGGTTTTGCATAGTAATACATTGATTTATATACATCCCAGCGACACCAAACTTTACATTTGTTTAGATTTGTGTTGCAAAAATGGGCAGCACCAGTAGCACTGTGATCCCAGTCTCTTATACAGCCTCTCGTACTTGGTGTGCTCCCATCTAATGCTCTCCTGTGTCTAGGCCTGGACACCCATGTTTGCAGTGCAGCTCCCTCAGTCTTCCTCCTGCTCCATGATTGCCCCATGTCAGAGACAGGACTGGTCAGCTGGATCCTTCCGTCAGCTGGATTTGTGCTTTGACCACTCAGGGGCAGGGGGGAGCAGTGGTGGGCCCCCTCCTGGGCTGCAGCTGAGTTGAACTGGCTTTGCAATCCGTGAGTCTGGGCCTGAAAAATAGGACTATTAAATGATCTGTGTGATGAGAATTCGCGTTAGAAGTGATGGCTATAATCTTTTCCAATATTGAGCTGGAAAACTCATGCAAAAGTAAATGGTGTGTATAATAATCTACTGAAAAGACTCTGCAAAAGTTAAGCTCTGCCTCTGCAGAGAGTGTGTCTTGCACATGTTTGGCTCCTCAACTGTAATATCTACTGATGGTAATAACCTGTAGGTTACAAGGTTACAAAATACCTGCTGTAAAGTGGCTGTGTTCAGGTCATTTGCAGAGTGTGTGTGTGTGTGTGTGTGTGTGTGTGTGTGTGTTATTGGTTTTGGCTCTAGGAAGTGCAGTTTCTTTGCTTGGCTGCAAATACACAGTTACCTTTTTATTTTGCCTTATGCCTTGCTAATGAATGGGACAATGTACGTGTGCGTCTTTATGGAAGGAGGAGGCTGAATTTGTTCACAAACAGCACAATATGAATAGACCAATACTTCTGACAACATCGGATCAACTCAAAGATCCTGTTTGTCCCTGATCCTTCTCTGACTAAGGAAGATTATTCTATCAGGTCTTTCTTAAAAACAAGACACCTTCTGCCCCATGTCCCCTTACCTCTTTGGACCTGTTCATTGGTGAGTCTCCCATTGTTTTCGGGTAAATGGGGGAGGTTTTTGCGGGGAACGATGCAGGGAAGTTTCTGTGGATTCCACGGCTTTTGTGATGTGGTCACCATTTCTCATACAGTCATGATGTGCCTTTCTCCCTTTTCTCATCGGAACTGCCTGTGTAGGAGGAAATAAAAATATTTGGTTTATGGTCATGGGGTGAGCCAATGGCTTAATCCCAGTTTAAAACCAATATGCTTCTGGCTGTCCACTTCAGCTGGAAAACAGCATGGGCAGAGACATTAATAGTAGACCTCAAATGAAGTTTGATGTTAGCTTTTCTCTTTCTTTTTTTTCCCCACTGACTCCGCATAGTTTTGAAATGCTGCAATCAAAGAATAGCGTGAGCAGGGGGCCCTGTTTATTGTTTTAGCCAGAGAGTTCCAAACAGCGAATTCTTTCTCTTTCTATTCCAGGCAACAATGACATTTTTCCATTATAAAAAGTACTTGTTATGTGAAAGACACTTGCGTCTTAATAGAAATTATGAGTCTGATTCTTTAGTGAGTATTACAAAGGACAGGTGAAAACTGGATCAGTGGATTTTTTTTCTTTCAGTTTGAATTCACACAGGCTTAGAAAGTTGGGTTTTTTTGGTAATGGTGGGCATTGATTATGTTAAACAGTTCAGCAGGTAAGTCAACCTTATGAAACTGTCTGGTATTTCAAGCTTGATGCCTCGCTTTGAATCTTTGATCGTTTCCTTGTGGAGTGGCAATAACAGTCCCGTTATATGAGCAGGCAGCTGTGTTGTCCCTGCTTTTGCTTCTTTTCTAACGAGGGAAATGATGAAATGAATAAGAAGGGCCACTTCGGAGAGAGGGCTGATCATAATGCAGTGCTTAATGAAGTTAAGGAAGTACCTTGCCGGAGCTTAGGATTTTTTTAAAGGAAGGAAGGAATAAAAACAATATCAATTTAAAAGAGGGAAAGACTAGAAATGGGTCCAAATGCATGCACTGCTCCCTGCCAGTGCCTGCTTAAGATGGTTTTTGCGTAAATACTGTGGGGGACAGAGGATTTCATCTGGGTCTTTACTGCGAAAAGAACTCTTCCTTTTTTGGTAGAAAATGAATGAACTAACAGTGGGGCTGATACTGATCTCACTTCAGCATTTCCCGGATCCTTCTCCAGCAGAGGCAGGCAAATTGCATCTGAGAACTCCCCCCGTGACTGAGTGCCAAAGGCAATTACAAGCTACAAGCAAGGAGGGACTTTTGCAGGATTTGGTACGGGTAGGTTCTCAAGCCCTTGGGTGACTGTCCAAAGCCTTAGATCAGCACAATGTCCAGGAAATTGCGAGGCCAAAGGCTTCCTGTCGAGGTGTCCCATGCTTCCCGCAGCCAGCCGGGCCAGCTTGCTCTCTTGCATGAGCTCCTCTTGCCCCTGTCAGCTCACCGGTCCCTCTCCCTGCTGGGGCTGGGAAGGGTTAGAGGTGCATGGACATGAATGGGAGGAAAAGTCAGCTTGAACTTTCTGGCCCTCGGAAAACATTCGGTTTGGCTCTGCTCAGGAGCTAGGCAGGCCTTCAAGAGCCTGCTGTGAACTTGCCTCAACCGGCAGCCCCCCGTGCGGAGAAGAGGGGTGCCAAGTCGGAGGTAATGCATGTTCCCCGGGACGTAGGTGCAGCCGCATGGGCCAGAGCCCCATGGGGGAGCCAGGACATCACCTATTCCCACGCGCTGTTGGTGCCCGCGGAGCAAAGGGGACGCCCAAGCTACCTCCGCACTGCAGCCTCCATCTTAGTGGTTTATTAAAGGAAGGCTTTACATGAAACCCCTGCCAGGCAGCCTCAAGCGTGATTTGGCTTCCTTTCTTTAAACAAAACCCTTTTTGCTCTCTGCTGGTCTCTTCCAGATGGGTCAGCTTGGCCTTAGCAGGGCTGGGAGCTTGGGAACTGGCTGGTGCAGTGGCTGGCTCTGAGTTCCCAGACCGATGATGTCACCAATGATATCATTTCTCAGATGCTACTTGATGTGGGGGGAGGCGACCTCAGAAATGCGAACTTGGCATTAAACGCCATATTCAAAAATGTATGGATTTGCTGTGGTGAGAAGTATTTCACACTGTAACTGCTTTGTACCACTGTCTGTTAAAAGTATATAAAAAGCAAGAATAAAGCCCTCACCTCTGTTCCAGACTTTTATGGAACATATTTTAAAGATCCCAGGTAATTTCCACCATGGGTAAGGGTCATACACTGCTGTTAAACAGACTACCGCCATGTACTTTGAGGGCACTAAACCACTTAGCCATAGGGCACACTGTGCTCACACTTAAAGCATGTTCCTTATATTAATAATAATAATAAGCAGCTCACGCCTGAGGACGCTCCAGTCAAGGCATTTTGGGGGCTGGCCTGACCTTTAAGCTGCTCCCACTCAGTAGAGTCGTAGCCGTACGTTAGCAGCAGTCACGCAAGGGAGCTGGTGGATTTTGGTGATGTGCCCTGTATTATTTCTGCTATCTTGAGGCAATTAAGTTCAGCAGTTCTAAGCAAACGTGTGGGAGGGAAAGATTTAGGTTGTATAGTATACTGAAAAGTGATGTAAATCCAACTGGTCTGTTGAGAATGAGATTTGGGCTGGTAGCAAAGGAGGTAGAACTTCTCAGAGTGGCAATAGTATGTATTATTAAGTCACCGAAACCTCCTGTCACCTTCCAGCTTCACCACCTGGCCTGCAGGTCCCTCAAAAGATGCAAAAACATGATCAGTTTTGTTTGCGTGTTCTAAAACTTGTTTTGGGCCTTAATCACTCATGTAAGCTGAGCTAACAGTTCCTGCGGCTTCTTAGGCTTTTGAGGTGGTGTGCTTCAAAAGTTTGCTGCGTTAGCTTTTCTCCAGTTAAAATAAATGTTTGCGAGAGAGAGAGAGGAAAAAATAAGAATGTTGGGAATATCCAGTAAATAGAAAATCTTTGTTTTTCTCTCCCTCTTTACTCAAAGATTTCCTGTGCTGGTCGGGGTTGGTGATCTCATGATCTATAAATAGGTTCCATCCAGGGAGGAGAGGGGAGAGAAGGGAGGCTCTAATTAATTATATAGAAATAGTCATTTTCTCAAAATAAGCAGCAAATCCAAGATGTTTGAAGCCAGGCTTGCTGGGGCTTGGGGGTGGGGTGTGCCTACAGCATTTACTAATGAGATCATGGAATAGGACAGGAAATCTCTAGCTGATGCCAAAGAAAACTTTTTTAAATTCTTTTTATGAAACAACTGTTGAGGTCCCCCCTCCTTCTTTCAAGCATGTTTGCAGATAGTGAATCAAAGGATGGACAGGCTGACACCCTGGTCCATCAGGTCTTTAAATGTGCAGTTGGTTGTGTGCATGTCAGCGTATGCAAAGTCTGTGGTTTTGCTCCCTTGGGTAAGTGCCGGCATGACAAGGGTCTTCACTGGTGAAACAGCAATTTGTGGAGCTGCAGAATTTATTATGTGCAACATTCACAGTTGCTGATTCAGTTTGCTAGGGGAATATCTGTGTGTTGAAAAGTAGAGGAAACATCTCAGTCCCTGTGAGACCTTTAAAACAGACCTTTAAAGCACACACAAAAAAATCTTTTTATGCTGTGATATGATTTGACTGGATATCCAATATTCTTCGATCCTTGTGTTCAAGAGAATAAATAGATGTTAGTTTAATTAAAACATCTAGCTGAGTAAGTCTGTGTTGAGTCTGTATTTCCCTCTATGTAGTATTTCTCTGAACAGGTAATGATTAACATTGCTGTCATTGCTGCTAATTTATCATTGAATTGTCCTTCACATTAGTCACCTGTGTTTGGAAATTATTTACAACAGAAACTAGAATTGCGAAGCTCAGGCGACAGAGTTATTATGTTGAAGGAATAAAACACATCTTAATTAGTTTCCATCGTGTGTATTTTTTCTCTCTCTCTATGGGTCTTTGTCACACATTTTGATGTTGGCAAGTTGAGATGCGCTCACAGAAGAGCTTCTGAACGAAAGGTGTTTGCTTGAAATTGCCAAGGAAACCATGTGTCAAAAAATGGAATAAAACTCATGAGGATTTTGCTCTCAGACAAGAAACTCGCTGAAATGTATATGAGTGTTTTTCTTAGACCTTAGCTCGGTTTTAAGGCCATGGTCACCTTTGCTAGACCACTTCAGTCCACCTTCAAAGCTACTGTTGGCCTGCAGGTATTAGTAATAGGATCTTTTTTCCCAGTCTGTGTTGTACGCAAGGAGCATATGAGACATCCTGTGGCTTCCTCAAGTTGCCCTGTGTCCTGCCCGGCCCCTGGGGACTCCGCATGGGAAGGTCACGGTTGGAAAGGAGTGTTTGCAATGGTGCCGAGTCTTCCTTACGCTACACAGTGAAATTTCTGTATCTGACCTCTGTGTTCATGTAGTGTTAGGAGCTGTCGAAAACTGGCTGTTGACAGCAGTAAATGTTTGGGTTTGAATACTTTGTGCGTTCACAAGTCCTGAAACAGATGAGTTAAAAAAAAAAAAAATTGGCTCAGTTTATGAGATACTGAGATTTCCAAACATGAGCTAGTTGCTGATCACTTCAGCATTCTCTGTAGGCTACAGGAGTTGTGGGAAGCCTGTACTTGGCAGGATCAGGCCCAGAAATGTAACTGAAATATTAACGGTCTGTTCAGAAAACAAGTGTTGATGAAGCAGCAAAGCAGACATCAGATTGCCAGTTGAAAGAAAAAAATAGAGGCACAAAGAGCTTTTGGTGATGATAATTAGAGTATTTTTTAAAGAAGTATTGTAGATAGATTAGACTCACCATTTCAGTCATTTCAGATTGCAGATCATCTTTTACTTCAGTTGCTGTACAGTGCCAGAAAGAATTCACGGTTGTTGATACCACTGATTCTCTTTGCATTCTTGTAGTTTTAGAACAGCCCCATATTGGAGGAAAGCATGGTATCTATGGAATTTTGTGTTTGAAAATCAGTGCTGTTAAATGCACAAGGAGGGGACTCCAAGATTAAATTACTTAGAGCTACACTTGCTTGTAGTCATAGAAAACCTCAGGCCAGACTGGTCTTTTTATTTAAAGAAACCCTCAGACTTTTAAGAGCTAAGGCATTCCTGACTGCTCAGTATGTGTGGGTGACTATGGCCCATGTTCTTTGGCAGTGTAAGTTGCTGTGGAAGAAAAACTACAATATACTCCGGTGGTGGCTACAGCCATATTAAGTGGATTGAAAAGTCTTAAAATCCTTGAAACCTCAATTAAAGCATTAAGAAGGCTGTGAGGCAGGGAGAGTTAAGGACAGAATCAAAATAAAAATTATACCCTCAAAACCTACAGCAGGGGAAGATTTTGGTAGTACAGCTGAATGGCCCATACTAAGAGTATGAAGAGTAATTTGAAGAACCCATGTCAAACATCATCAAAGAGGTGAGCCTTTATTTTAGATTAGTGAAATGAGAGGTGGTTGTGCTACCCAGCTTTACTAGCTAAGGAAGCAGATTACCAGCTGTATATGGACATGTATTCAGTGATACCTCCCAAGAGTCAGAGGCTCTTAAAATGCAGTTCTGGTGTAAATAATTGTCCTGTTGGGTGGGACAGAACATCCAGATATGCATCTAAACTCTCATTTGGGAAAGCGTCCCTGTTCGCCAAAGCACAAGTCAGAATTACTGAAGTGTAAGTACGCACTTTAAGTCAAAGTCCATCATAAATATTAAAAAGGCACAAATGTAGCAAAAATATATTTCAGTAATACTGATATCATAGAAGATAGTCCCAGTGCCTGATTTAAGCTTCTAGTTTTGGTGCAGGTCAGATGGCCCAAATTTCCAAGTAACTAGAGGAGAGAGGTAATTATATATGATTGGATAGATACATCATATCTAATTTCTGAGGCTTAGTGAAGCATGAAGTGGACAGTGCAAATATCCTTTCTTTGTGTTATTTTCTTAGCATATTCATTTTAGGACTTTTCTGATGAGGATAGTGTTCAAGGCCCTGTGTAGTGTCAGGTGTGATTGTACTCAAACACATAGGTGTTAAAGAACAAGAAAAGTAACAATAACAATTATGTCTGCTGGCAACGTGCACAGGGTCTCTCTGTATTCACTGCTGTCACCCTGCTTTTGTACCCTTTGGAAAACCTGCAGCAGCACGACAAAACCTAACAAGTCAAATAATTTCTCAACAGCTTCAAAACAGGGGTGTTCTGCCAACATGTTATCAAGGGTTCCAGGACATTTGCTCCTCTGTTCCAGAGCATATGTGCTAATTGCCAGGATTTGCAAGGGAGACTTTTTTCCATCTAAACAAAAAAATGCTGTAATTTGAGTATAACCAAGGAAAGAGGAAAATAAGCTTCTGGTACATGCATTTTCTAGCAAGTTTGGGAGGTTTTCCTCCTAAAAAATATACAGAGTATCTTAACAATTCTGCACTGAAGATGTTTTCAGTACCTCTCATTAGTGACTTTATTCCATTCAGAAATAATAGCTGATCACAAGACTATTGAAGAGGATTCGGTCATCAGTACAGGCTAATTACCAGGATTCAGTGAGGTACTGAACTAACCATAAGCCTGGGAATTAATATAACTTTCTCTTGACTATCTTTGTATGATTTCAATAAAAAATCAGTTACAGCCATATCCAGCACATCATTTTGCAAAGTTCTACAAGTTGAGTATTTTTCTAGTGCAGCTTCCTGTTGGCATTTAAGCTGTGGTATCTGCCAATAGCTTGTATGCTTTGAAAAGCAGAGAGCTGGCAGGCTGTAAACGAATGATAGGATAGTTGTATTCGCACCTTCTCTGTGAGAGCATAGACCAGGGCAAAGTATAACACAAGTGAACTGTAGTTCTACATTTGTATGCTTTTGCTGATTGCCATAATTTAGCAGAAGAATTGTCAAATAGATAGAAACCTGGTATTGGTGGTGTTAAAGGGGAAGATAATAAGCTGGGGGAGATTACCTGAGGGGATGCTTGAGGCATCAGGCTTACAATCGGTCATGGGTGGGGAAAAGGTGTGGGAGCATGCTGATGAAGCGTGCTGGGTTGGAGGCAACATCAGTACAGAGGAAAATTGCGCTATCGTTGAGGAAGAATTGAAAGACCATAGAGTGGGAGAAATAAAAACAAAATATGATTATATGAACTGCCAGATCAGGCTCATAAAGAGAGATTTTTTTTTTCCTGAGGTTGGAGCTTATTGGTTGGACGTGACTGAGGTAAAGAAGGTTCAGGGTATATTGGCTGATGAATACAAGTCATTGCTTATGAGCTACATGATACTGCCAGGGAAAAAAAACAATTATGATCTGATTTGGAAGCTGTTATTCGAGGTGAAGGTAGGGAAGTTTCTGTTCACATGTACTGTGGTCTTCTGAGGTGCCATTTTGTATGTGTGTCTGGTTCTGGTCATCCTCATTCAAGGCAGGGGAGCTCAGTGAGGAGTGACGTGCCGCGTTGTTGTGTCAGTGTGAAGACTTCTGCTGGAGCGGGGGTCTTTAACCTGTTGCTTTGTTTTATCCCGAGCCAGACAGCCATTCTGCCACTAGGGATTTTCTCATACTGTTTTCCTAAGACATTCTCTTTTCCTTCTTCTTAAGCCTTAGGTTTGGCAGTTAACCAAGTTGAAAATGACCCTGCTAGGTCACTGTAAACAATACTAAAAAAAAGTCTAAAACTCTGTTTCAAGAGGAGGGGGAACAAATGGCAGCCCTCTTTGAGCAGGGTTTGGGTCTAATAGTGGCCTTTTCCAGCATCATACCTAAAATATATTGATGTGCTCCAGCTGGTATTGGTCCATCTTTGTATCAGGAGGACATTGGGCCCATTAAATACTATTAAGGGAAGACAGGCTTTCTAAATGCCAAAACACATGCAGTGAAAGGCTGATTTGGTGTGACCTGTTCTAATGCTGAACAGTTATTTTCTTAGTGATAACTTTATGTGGCCTGAAAAATATGCTGTTCTCTTGCAGTTCGGTTATGATCTCTGTGGTCAGGCAGGAGCATACTCCAGGGTTGTTCTGTGTCGATATCCCCAGATAATCAGTTAGGTGAAGTCGGAAAAGGATTCTGATCTTGAATTGTAATGATCCTGTAGTCCAGCCTCCCATTTATGTCATTAAAATGCACTACTCATGTTGAAATACTTTCTAGACCAAGCTGGATACGCTGTTTGCCTGTCTTAATCAAGTTACCCTGTGAGCCATTAGCTCTCTTTTGGTTATATATCTGAGTTGCCTTGGACAGTGAGGGCTAGATTGCACTTGGTGTGTGCATTAGGGACAAGGCAAGAGGAGACCTTGCTCCTGGGCAAGTCCCGCTTTCTCACCCTGAATTCAGGTATACTCGGAGCTCCCATGCTCAGCAGCTGTCCCTTTCTCCTGAGACATGTACTGGCCAAATATGCAGGTAGAGGAGATAGCTGGTGTTGCCCACTGCAGACCATGTGGTACACCAGCAAATGCCTGAAAATAGGGAGGAGATGGAGTTGACTGGGGAAGAACATGAGCATTACTGAAATGTTTTCCTCCTCTCTCAAGTCTTTAATTTGGCAAACACCAGCATTCCCAGCTGTAGTTCTCTACCGTACTATATTAATATGGTTGTTACCAGCTTCCTGTACTACTGAGTCAGCTGAAGCCACACATAATATTTACACTCTCAAAGCAAACACATCTAGAAGTAAGACTGCTTTGTATCTCTGCTCATACTCTTGATTATATACCCTGAGGTCTATATTTGCCAAACATTATACTGCAGAATATAGACTGAGTTGTTTTTTCACCATGTGCCTCTTATAATGGCATTATACTTGTCTGTTTTAGTGTTCCTGTTATAATTAATATGTATTACTACAGCTATTTGGCTAATTAGCTTGCTATTTGTCTGATTGACTCTCCCAAGAATAGGAAATGCTGTGAAATATTTCAGAAAGAAAACAAAGTTTTCCAGCTAAAGCTTCTCCTCTGTCTAACTGGAGTGGAAACCTCCATCCACTTTGGCTATATGTTGTAAACAAACTAGAAACTCTGCTATGGAAACCCATGCAATAAGCTGGGTTCTCAGCTAGGTTATATTGTCATGAAGAAGTACTGTGCACTCTGTTACCTAAAATCAATGAGAAGTGGCATCCAAAATTTGTGGAAGCCCTAGGTCCCCCTGCCTCCATTCCCTGTTTGTCAGATGTCAGCATCAGCCCTTCAATTTGCAGGAATATTGTGGAAATTGAGCTCTTTTAGGGCTTGCAGAGTGCCAAAATGTTGTAGAGCTGAGCACCATAGGAAATCCCATGAATCCCCTGTCTCCAGAACGGTGTGCTGTAAATAAAGCCTGAGGCCAGACAGTGAGCAGCGAAGGAAAACCAAAATATTTGCTCATTAGCTGAGCTTCACCATCCTCATCACAAAGCAAGGCAAGGGGTCCATGGAAAAGTTTTCTGAGTGTAATTTAGAATGTGCAGATGGCTGAAGCTATGTGGTGCAGGCAAACTTGTTTCTATTATTTCCTGGCATCGCACAGTTTGACTTTACAGCCTTGATAATGTTCTATTAGTATTAATCGTTAAACTGGATGGTTATGTTAATGAAACGAGAAGGTCCTTCAAGTCAGCTCGCTGCACCTACTAAGCTGTTGTAAACAACAGCAAAAATGGCCAGTGCGGCATTATCTATCATTTCCTTAACAGGCCATTATAAACAACTGGCCTCTGGCTGCCTGTTGTCAGGACTGAAGAGACAGGCGGCCGCTGCCTTGCAAAACAGAGAACTGCACTTCTTCTGGTATCAAGATGAGGATTCTTTCTCTTATCGTGTTTTTTGACATCTCTGAAGTGATATGGCCTTGAGGAGAGGGGGGCGGCCTCTTGGGTCTGTCTGGCCACTGTCATCACCAGACAGCTATGTAAATAGAAACCCTTCGTGAATGAAGAGAGGCTGGGAGTTGATGAAAGAGAGTTCATAGGTTGCTACAGTTAGACAGCAAGAGACGTTTGAACAACACAGTACCAAGAATGTTCCCAGAGGAAACAGCTGTGAAATTTTTCTTTTGGTTACGCAGCTGCTCAGAGTTTGTGTTCACTTGATCACTTGCATAAAACTGGAGAACCTCCCAGACCGCCGAGAGGAAAAGGCAAATGAAGGGGATGCTTCGCCCGTGAAGCACTTGTTCTGCTGTTTGACTTAAATGTAGGAGATGAATCTGACAGAGCATATGAGGATGGCAGCTTTGCACAATCAAAGGTCAATACTTGATTCGCTAGACAATACCGTCTTTTGTATGCCTGGAGGTAGAAGTCTATTAAAGAGTGCAAGGAAAAGAATCTGTAAAGAAACTGAACACGGAGGCCACTGCTTCGGTGTTCGGGTAGCACTGGAATAATTTCATGCCGTCAGACATCTCAAAGCATGCAAGGTTTTCTCCTTGCATTATTTTCTTTTCATATGAAACCAGTCAAATAGTGTGGTGCCTGAGTCAGCTAGATAAGAAAGATAGCATTAGGGGTATACTTTTGTGAAACTGTGTTCCATGATTTGAGCCATGATTTTGAAGATAAAGGAGAATCTGAATGCTGTCAGTCTGATATTTGGGGTAACAGTCATGTCTTTAGAACACTAATGCTGGGCTCAGCTCAAGTGTCAGTGGGTGCTAGTTCTTCAGCCTGGTCTAAAATAAACACGTATGTGTGGCCTGCTGAATGGTTTTCTGGACTCCATTGACTACAGTTGGAGCACTAATGCCTGGATAGTAATCATCCACCGTGCAGGCATCTAAATGTGCATATCAGAATCTGGAGCTGAATCTCGCTCTTACCATTTGGTGAGATGAGCCTACCCACAGTGACTGAGCACAAAACTCTTCTCTGATATCTGGAGGTGAGAACATGCTAACCAGGAGCTAGACACTTATTTTATGGAACAATAAAACATTTTCTATGCAACAGCAGCATTTCTGTTTTTTTAGTGGAGACAGCAGTCAAGCCGGATAAGTCTGCTCTAACCTTTTTCATTTGTGTTACTGGCATTGCTCATAGTCTCTCCTTGTTTATCATGAGGAGAGGTTTATCCCTCTAATTTATCTAGGATGCTGTTGTATCACTAAAGAGGGTTGGTATCCGTATCAACATGGCCCATCCTGTGGATGAGAAAAAGCGATCGAGGCAGTGAACGACACCAGGACCAATGACCATTTTCCCCTGCAATTGTGTATGGCCTGGTTCAATCACTGTCGCCCAACACAATTCTCTTTTTATGATACTGGAACATAGAAAACTACCTTGGGGAACCTGTAATCTGGACTATTTGAATGCTGTCTTTTAATAAACAGAGGGAACAACTGGTGGCCTGAATTATGCAAGAACTTTTGGCTCATCCTCTGACTCTAATATGCTTATCATTTGTGCAGTATTTCACCATGGTGTGTCTTTCAGAGCAATGTTGTGATAGTTGTCTTCTTCCAATTGCTGATATTACTGGGGTGGAGTGAGGAAGTGCGACACTGCGCTTTTTCTTTTTTAATGGCTGTTAGTTTTCTGGCAGTAACAGTGCTGCAGTGGGAAATTTTTTGTTTTCTCTCTAAGATATTTCATCACAAGGATATTTCTTAGTAATCTTTCTTTTTTCTCCCCCAAATCCGTCATCTCATTGTCTGTTTTATTTTCTTACAGGAGGAGCTAGGCATTGCCTGTGAGTTGCTGGAGTCAGACTTCCTCAAGTGCAGTGTGGGATTTCCTTTCATGAGATCAAAATCTAGGGTAATGTTGTCATATTTTCACTTGCAGAGTGATGGTGTTCACTTCTCTGGCTCCAGGGAGCGGTTGGGAGACCTTTGTTAAATGCCTGTGACTGATATATTTTGTAACTTTCCAATCAAGATATTCAAGCCTTTCACAGTTTATGGGAAGGTATTTGTAGTCTTTCCCACCAAATAGAGCCAATGACAGTACCCTGTCTGTTGCAATATAGTGCAATATAGTTACAACTGCCAAAAACTTACATTTCCTCTGCAGAAAATTAGAAGAGGACTCTCTCTTATTCATGTTGCCTTCTCTGTTTTTATTTTTGTCATCTCTCACATAAAAGTGTGACTGAATTCATACAAATGAGAGTGAAAATGTTATAATGACTTTTTGTATTAGGGTCTCCTGGTAGCTTTTGGAGATGATTTTGTTCAGGTGGTAGAAGATGAGCTCATAATATTTCAAAATCCAGCTGGGTTCTTTCTGTCACAGAACAGATCTGTATAAATCAGTGATCAATCCCAAGAAAAGTGAGAAGAAAAGGAATCATTTCAGGATGATCTGAACAAAATGGATTTGAAATTTTTTAGAAAATATAAATTTCAAAAATTATTCCTTTCCATTTGAACTGACGTATCATTTGACCCCACAGGAAATGTTTTAAATACTTTTGGCTGTAACATGCTCTTCTAAAATATGTATATATATTTAAATAGGATGGTAAATAATAAATGCAATAGCAAAATATTATCTGGAATGTAAGAATCTCAGTGTTTTACATCACAGTGAAACAGTTAGATTATCTTCACTTTTTAACAAACCACTGGAATTGGCATGAATTTGCAAACTGTTTCACTTAGCCAAAAACTGTTGAGGAGTCACAGATAAGAAAAATTATTTTGTGGAATATTTAATATAGCACTACAGTCATCATCAAAGTAGATTTTCTATTCGAAATTCATATCTGATTTTATCCACTTAGTGAATGGCCTGAAGGCTGCTATAATTTGTGCAAGTTTTTCCAAGTCTCTGTGCATGCCTGTGACATGATCTTTATTCCCCCAAAATATCTCTTCACCAGCAAGTAATGTACATATTGCTGCTGAGGTAATTTCAGGTAGCAGGTCCGCTTATACCAGAAGACTGCTCCACTGGCAGATGATCTGTTTAAAAAAATCTTTGAACAACAATTCTAATGAAGGCCTGTTCACAAGGAGGGAGCAATCTGACTCCTTAGTACTGAAAAAGGGACACAATTTCTGTGATTTAAAAGCCATTCTATAGTAGAAGAGGTGCTCTTAAACGTATCAAAGTATGCTACTTTTGTACAGGTAGACCAGTAAAATATAATCTATATGTGAAGTGTCAGAATAAATATATATTGAAGCAATATATAGCATCACTAAATGTCACTTTTTCTTTGTGCAGTATGAGTTCAGTGTGATCTTCGACACAAGCCACTTGTCTGGGCAGGAAGAGACACTTACTTTCCTCGTCACTGCCCAAAGGTAAGGGAACCTCCTCACATCTTGATGACTTGAAGGGTACATTTGACAGCTTGGCAATCATGTGATAGAAGTCCTAGACACATATGTGTATGTATAAAAAATGAGACTAAGTGATTGGAGCTAAATACATGTGTTTTCATAATATCGAGGAGCCATGTGACTCAGCGTCCTGCAGAAAGGGGTAGGATGGTGCTTGGACTTTGTTTGCTAGGCAGTTGCGATTCTGAAGGAGCATTTTGTGCGCTCTCAGTTGGAAGGTCCTTGTGTTTCTGTGCCCATCCCTTTGGGCCCTGTATCAAGCTCAGCTCAGCTGCACTTGACGATCAGCACCAGGCAGACCCATTTGTTCCAGCTTTTGAACAAACTAAGTGTGCTTGGATGCAAACCAAAAAAACTAAATGCATTCATCAGATGGTCAGGGATCTTCAGTGACAGTTTCCAAAGTTGCATATCCATTTTTCTCTCTGTGGATCTCCAGCAGGTATGACAGTGTATGAAACAGCTGACAGGGCTGCTTCCCAAAGGGCACTCAAACTTCATCGGAATAGGGTGCTGCCAAATCTTAAGCAGTGGTGGTATGATGTGTGCACAGGGATTTGATTTTGGGCAAAATAAAAGGTGTGACACGTGCTCTGTGCCTCCTAAGATGATTTGCCACAAAGAAGCAATCTCCTTGGGTGATTTGTTCACAGGCACCGACTGCATTTGCATGGGAATGGAAAGTAGCATGGTTTAATAACCCTGGCCCTAAACTGCTGCTCCAGTGTGTTGTGTGTGTGACTGGATGCTGCTTTCACTTGCTGTGTGAATGGGCCAGTTTCATACCCGCTTGTGTCAAAATAAAGATTCCCCAGTCTGAATTCTCCTCCTCAATGAGAAGTCACCCTGCAGGACAGCTGGAGATGAGAGATGAGGAGCAGCAGTTGCTGAGTGACTGATCTTGCAAGGCGTAATCCTTCCCCTCCAGTAACAGGGGTGGGTGCAGAACAAGATCCTGCAGCATGTGGTGTGGGTATGAAATACTGTAAGTGAGATCATGCAGCAGAGGGGCAAGACTGTGTCTTACATATTAGAGAAGTTTTATTCTCCATGAAGCTCATCTTGTGTTCAGGTGACCCATAGTACTTCTAGGTCAGGGAGATAAATCAAGAGCTGCTGTACAAATGCCAGCAGTGGCAAAGATAAGACGGTAGTGCTTTAAATTGGCCCAGCGGGTGATTTCCAGATCATCCCTTTCATCTGCTTGCCCTGCATAGCACAAGGCTTTCCTCAGTAACCTCAGGTTGCTGTGACCTATCCGTGAGACATGTTAGTCCATGCTTTTAGTTGGGTGAGGAAATAGATAGTGGTATAGTGCAGCTGCTCAGAAGGGTTTGGATAACGTTTCTTATTTCAAAAGGAAAGTTTCTTATTTTCAAATATCTGGGTGTGGAGAAGTTCTTGACTATACCATGCTGTCATGGGAAAGTAAAAATTGCCCTTCAAGTGTCCACTTTAACCTGTCACTTGTAGCTACAAATTTGGCAGCATCTATAACAAGAGACTGATTCTATAGCAGGTGAGAGAGCTCAGGGGAAGGACTAAACATTACATTTATTCTTTTTGTAAAAAAAAATCAAAAAAAACAAAAAACACTTTTTCTAACTTAATGGAGTGGAAAAATTTTCTAGATCCACTGAGCTGTATTCTCCTTTTCTGTCAGTAACTCTGCTCCTTTTGAAACAGATAAGCACACACACAGCAAACCTTCTGTGAAATTCTACTTACTTGTTCCACTTGCCCCCATGGTATCTTGATATTTGCATTGGATGAGAAATGTCTCCATTTTGTACTCTTTGTTGAGCCTATTCAGAGGAAAAGCTTTTATCAACTGGTTTTGTCTAGGACTAAAAGTTAGTGAGTTTTTCCTTCTGGGCCATAGTTTTGTTTATTAGCAGACATAGCCAATGTGTCCATTACAGAAAGCTGAGCTGTATGTATGTAGCCAGCAGACTCTGTTTTCATAATCTGGTGGAGCAACTGTCATCATCTGCAAGGTATCATCTGGGATGTTTTGCAGAGTCACATACTGTCTGCTGTAGCCTCAGTAGTACTGTCCTAGAATAAATAGGTTCACATCTTTTGTTTTGCCAGACAGCTTGATTTGCAAGTAAATTTGATGAACTGCAGAGCAGAAGTGATCCCTGATTCATTGCTGAAGAAATTAGAAATATGTGTAACAAATATCTTTCAAGATTACCCTTCTGCACTGTCACACACCAAGCAGACTTACCATCAGAATTAGAATATTTACAAGTCTGCCTGCTGGACATACATTTCAGGAATCTTTTCCAGACTTAGTACTGAAGAAATTACCACTGAAACGTATTGTCTCAAACAAGAGATGATAACTCACTTTTCTCTTTCCTTCTTCTGCACTTTGACCATCTGATGTGAAAACCTTTGAAAATTAAAAGAAAACCTGGAAAAAATTTGAAAATTGATTAAATGCAAGTATGTAGGAAGTGGAATGGCTGAGCAGTTTTGGCCAGTTCAGTACAAGAGTCTAAACCACAAAGCCACCCATAGTGGTACCAAATTGGTGCTGCTGTACCATGAAGCTATGATGAAAGCACCATTTCGTTTACTGAGTCAAGAGCTTCAGTGAGACCCCTCCCAAACCGATGTACTGTCAGGCTGGGAAAAAGCGGACCCTTGCATTTGAGTCTAAATGTCCCTGTTTCTGTCCACTGTGTACAGTGCTTACTGTAGCTTTGCACTTCCATTTGGCTTCACACTGCGCCTTGCTCAAAGATAGGTTTTTCAGCCTGTGCCTGATTGTGTCACAACCACAGAGAAGAGCCAAGAAGAACTTGCTTTATGTGTGTGCCCTCTCCAAAGTACGATAAACAAATGTAACTCTTAATCTTTAAGAGGCTTCTTAAGGAGCGATGACATCACTCAGAGAGGCTCAGAGTAAGAGGCAGAAAGATGGTAGCTGTGTCACTGTGTGATTTATTGCAAAGGCTGTGGATATACAGCATGTCTTTTTTCCTTTTTGACACAGTGGCAACCTAGAACGCACCGAATCGCTACATGATAATACTCTAACCCTGTCAGTACCCCTGATGCACGAAGTAGACTCATCTATCAATGGGTAAGTACCAGTCATCAAATGAAAACAGCAAAAATAATAATCCTAACAATAACATGTGAGTCTATTACAGTGGAAAATTGCATTCTTCTCTTTGTTTATATGTAGCCAGAATGTTGCTTTTTCCTTGTTTCTCAGACTCTGGAAATAAGGACAACCTCATTCATTATCTGGGAATTTTATTTATCATTCCTTTCATTCCACCACCATGCCTATCAATTCATCTCTATTACATTCACCTACTATACGGTGAATCACCTCTTTCTTGCTCCATTCTAAGTAGCGCTAATTAGTTATCGTGAAATTCATAAGAGGTATTTTAATGATCTTATTTGAATTCATGTGATTTTTGTGGATATGATGGACCTTAAAATAAAACGAGAGAAAATAAATCACATCTTGTTCCTTAGGACATGCCTGAAGGATGTGGTTGAGAATTGCCAGGCCAAAGGTTAGGGTCAGATGTTCTGGGATTTTAAGGAGCTTGGGGAGGTCTAGCTGTTTGCCTTTCTGTTTAATTTCACAGTCAGAATTTGCTTCTGCTTCTGTTCCCTTTCCCACTGTCTCTGCTCCCTAGTCTGCCCGGCATCTGATAACAACCGAGAGACCTCACTCATTCTTTTGACTGAAATGCTTGTATAACATATAGCGCCATCTTCTCCCAGGAGCTGGAGATGTACAAGTTCCTGGTTTTGTGCTCAGGGATCTTGCCTTCCCCTTCAGCGTTATGGATTTAAGTCTAGAATCAAAGATTTGGGGTTTAGTCCCAACAGCCGGACCATCCTCGAGCACAGACAGTGCTTGGGTTGGAATTGGGTGACCTGGTCACGAGAGGTGAATTAGCATCCACATAGACTGGGAAACTTGGCACTTATTTTCAAACTGGGGAAACAAAAGCTCATCAGCAGAGTCCCAAAGAGGTCAGTGTCTGTTTTAGCCAACATCTATGGCAAGCCCCAGTGAGTATGTGTTGCCTAAATGACGAGTGCGGTTTGTCATTAGTATAAGGTGATTTCCTGGCCACCATGCTACGTGTGTGGGAAAGAAGTTACCTGCACTGACATGTGGTTTGACTGAAAGGCTGGATAAACTCAGATTCATGGGCAAGGCTAGGTTTGATCACATAAGGCTGAATTCCCCTCTCATTGCATAGAAAGAAAATCCCTTAATTACCGCCACAGCAGTCACGGTGGGTGGAAGATAGGCTTGAACCTGCTCAGAGAAGTGAAGAGCACTGTCAGACCTCACAAGATGACTAACAAGTGCAAAAAACTCCTCCATATTGAGAATACAGTCTCAACATTGTATTTCAAATGTTTTTGAATGCTTTTATAGTTGCAGATTGTGTAGCAATTTAACTCAATGTATCCCTTGCTTCTGGATGCTGTGAGAGCTTTACAGATATAAAAGCTTTGGTCTGTGGCTTTAGATCTTTGTTTGTCACCTAAAGAATATCACATGCCAAAGACCTGATACAGCTTGGGCTTCTTTCTTTCTCTTCAGAATATACTTTTAAAAAGCATGGGGCCTCTTAATTTGTAAACTTCATTGAACTGACTCTGTGGATTATTTTCTCCTTTGACATGCATTAAGCTTAGCTAATGTAGCACAAGAATGTGTGATTACCAGTAGTAAGTTGGGTTAGTAGTAAGTTGGGTTTACTGGGGAGGGGGGGGGGGGGGGGGGGGAATGTTCCCAGGCTTGGAAATGTTAGTAGTATTTTTTTCAGGCAGTATATTTTTAAAGAGTATTTTTATTAGTTATTCTGCATCTGAGTCTACGAGAGAGAACTTCACCCCTGGTCATAAATAGCCCCAAAAGGCCTGTACCCTACTTGGGAGGAGCCTTCTGGCGCATCCCTGTCGATGGGAACAGTAAATCTGTCTCCTACTGTTTCCCCTAGCAATTCCTGGCATAGGAGGCAGGCCAGGAGGAAGAAGGAGATGTACCAAGGCAGGCTCAAAATCCAGGCTCAAAAACCTGTGATCAAAAGGGCAGCCGGGGAAGAAAGCTTGGTTTTAGATAGGCCCTCATCATGGTCTGTCTGAAACGCCATCAGGACCCTTTCCAGCCAGTGGAACAGTGCTGAGATTAGGAGGAGGCACAAAGGATGATTAAAGCATTTTTGGTCCTCTTCTCTGGGATTTCCAAGTTCTGTGTTGTGCCTCCAAGTCTTCCCTGATAAAACCACACTGCATTCTGTGCTCTTATAAGAGAAGAGTAGTTGAGGAGCCTTGGCCTGTGCCACCGTAGCTCAAAGCGAGTCATATCCACCTCTGTGCTTCCCTTTTACCATCTGTTAATTGCAAAGGTTGTGAAGGGCAGATTATTAATGAAGTGCTTATTCATGAAATGCTCTGTAAAATTGAAATGTTATTTACATGGATATGTAACTGCAAGTATTCCTATTACTAACTGCTTCCTCAGCTTAGTTTAGTAGCACAGTGATCTCCTGTGTTATACAAGCTATAGGACTTGCACAGATCACCCATGGCAGGGGGCCATGGACAGAAAGTTTTGTGATCGAAAAGGAGAAAAAGAGATATGTAACCAAAGAAATCTGCTTCACTGACAGTGTGTTAATCCTGGTCGGTTGGGATACTGTTTGCATAATCTAGCGTTGTTAAGAGGAAATGAAACCACAAATCCTGGCTTAAAGTAAAATGGTTCTGTAGAATTCCCTGTGGCTGAAAAGCAAGAGGTGTGATTCCTTTAGCCACAAATATGTTTAGTTTTGATGACAAACACAACTTACTAAATCAATGTCTTGATCTTTCTTTCAGAGAAGTCTTCCCTACTTCCTTTTTCTATGGCGATTCTGTGGAAGCATCCAACTTTGTTCGGCTGGAAAACCACGCATGTCTTTTCCAGTCTCTCAACTTCACACTGCAGGTAAAGTTGATCCCTTTTTGACTGCTTTCTGGCTTGACAGCGCTTTCTGATTTTTGTACCGCTTTGGAGTGTGGGATGGGCTCTGGTGCATGTTTCCACGTCACGGGACGCTGTGCAAAGTGTGCTTGATTGGATGCCATATTTATGGTGTGCAGTGGTGGTATATTTCCTTATCTGAGTACGTTATTACAAGAATTACAAATGGGGCATCTCAGTTTCATAGGAATGAAGCTGCTACCATTTGTTTCCTTTTTACTTTTCATCACATGTGAGGGAAGAGCGCCAGTTATTCAAGTGCCACCTCTTGGATGCAGTGCCAGGTTCAAAGAGGAGGGGTAATTTTTTTTCTGTGGCAGCAGCACTGAGCAAAAGGGAGGGCAGGTTTCATGCATGAGGGCAAGCACGTACCTGTGCAAGCGAGTCTGGCTTTGCTGTGTAGCCACTTGTATGAAAGTGTTTGTAGCACTACCGGTAAGAGTCTAGCGCAGGGAAGAGAAAGTAATGCTAAAAACCGGGTGCGAGAAGGGTTCATTAAATGTCTGTTGGTGTTACTCAAGTGTTATCTATAGATTATGCTTTCCATGACACTAAAATGTGTTCCTGAGAGAGCCAAACGTATGGAATACTTATTTTAATGAGTTCTTGTGATGGGACCAAAATGATCTTGTTTCACGGCCCTGACCCTGTGTGTTACAAGCACTTCAAATCCTTTTTGACCGCTAGATGGAGCCAGGGAATGATAAATCATGCAAAGGTGGGGGAATCAGTTATTGTGAAAAATAGTCTTTCCTCTTCTTTCCCCTTTTTTTCTCCTAGGCGTGAATGCCACTCAGCACGTAATGAGTAACACATGTCCGCCTCCACAGACAGACTGTGGTCCAGGGCAATTAAGCCCCCACTGTCACACAGTGCCCTTAGCTACTTACTGAAAAGGAGCAAAAGCAGGATTTCAGGACATTAAACCTTTGTGAAGGAGGCTATTAATTCTTGTGATTCTCATTTCATTCTTGAGGGTTTATAGATCTTCCCCCCCCCCCCCCATCACCAGTTATTGGTTAGAAACAGATAAAGACCAGATGTACTGATGGTTTGACTAGATGATTATTTTCAATAAAGCAAAGTGATAACGGGTAAGGAAGACAGAATATATAGGCAGAGCCACCACTCATCCTCCTCCATCCTCCTGTCTCTCATGCAAACACTTACAAGTTGTAATATTAAGACAGTTTTTTCCACGTAGAAATAGAAAATTGCACTGTAACAAGTCACAGATAACTGTGTGTGTCAGAGAGAAAGCATAGTGTTTCAAAATGGGCAAAGCATGGTTTGTATCACAGTTTGCTTAATTGTTTTTAATGATTTGCCTGCCATTTATTAAACTTCTCCAGATGGAGAAAAATAATAGTTTCTTAACCAAAAAAAGAGACAGTTTACAAAAACACAGAGCTTTATAGAGATCTTTTATATGTGAAAATCTATACCATGTCAGATGTTAATAAAGAGATCCATGCATCAGTTTTTTTGGGAACTAAGATGTACAATCAAAATGTCTTTTCTGCATTAACTCTTAAATTTGATCATGATGAGATAATCCAGGTTTTTTTAATGTTAACATGATACATTGTTTGTATTTCATGCAGCATTTATCATGCTCCATTGTAGTGGGATTTCTCTCCCTGCCTGGAGCCTCAGGGTTTCTGTAAGGATTTGGCATCGTGCACCAATCCTTTTTTATCAGTCAGGCATTTCTTCAAATTTAAACAGTGTTAGAAGAATGAAAACCTGTTGTTGTAGTCTATGTATTTGTACTTTACGCAATTGACAACTGATTGCTACGTCTTTAGACAGTACAGGATCAGTGCAGGTAAATGCTCTGAAAGGCTTAATATTTTTACTGTACGCACTTATGTTTGTGTCTTTAGAAATAACCAGGTAATTTATTTTCATTGAAAATAATCCATGGATTTTTTTTTTTAAACAAAACCCCAGAAATTTTGGAGTTTTCACTGGATACTTTTCAGAGGTGGACTGGAAATCCTTTGATTTATTGTTGAAAGGTTGTGAGGAGTTTGGTAAAAGGCCAATTTTTCCACCATTTTTTTTATTTAATCAAAAACCCCAAATCTTGAAGTGAAGTTTTTCGCATGGATTTCCTGGCAATTCAGTCAGTAAGTGCACAGTCATCATTACCTTGACATCTGCCCCATAAAAAAAACACTTGTGGAATATAATGCCGTGGTTACCAGATGGAAAAGGGAATGTTGATAGAGACAGCAGTATTTTCTACAATCTTCTGGATTGTGTTACTAAAGCACTCAGAGTAGCTTTAGCAATGTCTCTGTATATAGGGTAGAAGTCGCGTCCTATTTATATTGATGACTAGTAATTATTCTGCAAAATGGCTCTCACTTGATACATGAGCTGTGGTTAAAGACTGTCAGATAAGTGAAACCTTTGAGTGTGTCCTGGTACTTACAAAAGAAGTCTTTGCCTGGAGAGATTGAAAAACTGGCATGACATAGTATTTGAATTTTTTCGAGAATTTACCTATCCTCCCAGGTCTGGTTCTACAGTAGTTTCCCATTTATGAACAGTCATATATATGCATTTATTTATATGTATGTTCACTCTTAAAGGTTTACAATGCTGGACCAAGCACTCTCCCTGCAGCTTTTCTTGATATTTCGTTTCCAAATCGCCTCTCTGCCACTGGAGCTGAAATATTTCACGTTCAACACATGATGGTGAGTACTTTTCAAAGGGTGCTGAGCTCAGAGAGGCACTGAGGGAGATAGAAGAATGAGTCAAAGAATATCCAACAGAACTGGATGAATCAGTTGGGTTTTTAGATAATAGAAGATTCTTTATAGCTATGGCCGTAAAAGTAGCTGTGTTGAATGGTTTAAGAACTGCAAGTTAGAGCCCTGCCAGCTGTTAATTACTGTCTCTTACCTAGAGCCAGCAGCTGGTGTATGTGCCTGGTCTGTCACAATTCAGTGTAGATCTGGGTTAGTCTAATCCTGAAGGAAATGTGGATAATTCCCAGAATCACACCTCCAAATAGGATTCAGTCTGCCCCGATTAAATAGTGGATGTGGTATAAGCAGAATGTGTTAACAAGCTGACTCATGTTCCCTGGTTTTTTTATATCATCATCTGCAAAAATGCTAGCTAAATCTGAATACGATATCAATGTATATTATTCTATAATTATAGTCCATATTATAATTTGCTCTTTTTGACTGTTCTTTTAACAAATGTAAGTAACCCACATATTTCTTCTTTCAACATAACGTTTTTTAAAAGATGGTTTTATGTCAGCTACAAAGAAAACCAAAATATGTTGTGGTAAAGGAGACACATTCTTAGATTTCATTTCTAATATTTATTTATTACTTTCAAAGCTTTTGTTTAACCACTGAAATATTATCATTTATACTGTGGTGGCCAACAGAGGGAAACCTCACTACTGAGGTGAATCTATCCCTGAAATTCAGAGTGCTCTGTTTTGTGTGAGAAGGAACCAGCTCCTTCCATTAAGTCAGGAGCTACTTGAGAAGAAGTACGATACTTCCTTTGTGGCTACTTTTCTAGCCTTTTGGATGAGAAGTATTACCACTGCCAGTATGCAGGTAACTGTGTCACTGAATCAATGTAAATACAGATCCAGTAAGACCTTCCTAAGCAGGTATCTGGGATCTGTGCCATGCTGAAAAGTAAAAGAGCTAGCTATATATGGCTGAAAGGAGTACTAAAGATAGAATTGCCGAGAAATGGATTTGGGATAACCAGCATTGTATGAGGCACCAGTATTGCATGGGCTGAGTCAGTTCTCCAGCTGGACTGAATTAATTCTCCAGTCTATGTCTTATTTTCCATGGCAATGCGTCTTGTTTTGTTTAGTCCAGCCTTCTATGCAGCAGATAACCTTCTCTTTGACATATCTAAACCCGGGTGTGATGAAATCCTTTCAGGCATTGCTTGTTTCTCTGCATTGACTCTTCCAGAAGTCTTGGCAAAATGTCATGGAAAAGACAGCTGTTTTGCATGCTTAAATAAACTGAGATGCATGCTACCCATGAAGTGTACAAGTGCTAATTTCCAGACACAATTTGTCGTTCTTCCACTCCCAAGTCCCTGACTTCAACTGCCAAGGATGGGCTGGGCTGTATGGTTTTGAATAGCTGTTAGAAAAACAAAGCAAGAAGCTTAAACTTTGGCCAAGCTTCTAAAAGGGCTGTACATTTTTCATTGCCGTTCTCTCTGGTGGCTTATCTAAAGTAGGTCTGGCCAGGTAGCGTGGCTTTGGGCACCACGCTAGAAACACTTGCAGGATTGGCCTCTCTTTTCCTGAGCAACTAGTGTTTCCCCCAGCACGACTTGACATCTTTCTTCTACTCTGCAGTTTGTAGAAATTTCACACTCCCATTGTGAAGCCTGTTTGTGTTGCAGGCCATGTCTGAAGAGTGGTGGCAGGCAGGCACGGTGTTACGAGAAATGCCTACATGATACACTGGGGTAGCCTGGGTCGTTTTGACCACTGTTTTGGGTTATAAGGCCTGTAGGATTCTCATACATGGCTTTCTGAGCACCTCTGACATAGTAATGGATTTGAGCCAAGCAAATCCTCCCTGGGATAGTGGTTATCCCTGCTTTACAGATAATGAATTGAAACACTTAGAGGCTAAATGATTTGCCAGAGATCACACAGGAAATTTGTGTCAGAGCCAGGCACTGAACCCGTGTCTCCCCAGTCTTAGTATTTTAACAGGAAAAGCATCCTGTTCTCTTTCATCCTGCCTCTCTCCCACTGAGTTTTTATTAACTAAAAAGGGAACTAAAATCATGGAACTTTTCAAGGCATCTTTTCTCAGACCAAACAGACTTAAAAAAAAAAATCCCAGAAGCAGCAGATTGGAATGAACTTTGGAAAATGGGTTAGAACAGCTGCTTTTCAAAATGATTTTTGTAAGTGTATGCATTAAAGATTTTCGAGCTCTTGCTTATTCTGAACTTCCCAGAGTCCAGACTATAGTACAAAGCGATAGTGTCCTTTCAGACAATGCCAAGTTTTCTGTAATTACACCTTTCTCCAGCCCTTCTAGGTGTCAGTATTGCCAGACTTTTCAGAATAGCTGTCAGAGGATTCATGGAACAGAGGATTAGGAATTGAAACTTATTTATAACTGATGCTATTGATATGGCAATTGGGAGTTGGAGCCATCATTCTTTCGTAAATAAAACTAAAAATGCTTTTGCTGCTTCTCTAATGTACAGTACAGCAGTGACATTTATGAGTGAAAACACAGAGAAAAAACACATAGCGCATGAAATTGTGCCAGGAGCTAATTCCTTCACATTGTGTTGACTTTTACAGTCTTTCTTTCAGTCACAAAAAATAATGAGAGTCACATATGGCCCCCTGGAACTGTCTGTATCTCTGAGAGGTGTTAATAGGAATTATTATCTTGCTGCATTTAGAGGAAATGGCAGCTCTCACACTTCCTCTGTTCCTGTTGCTCCAAGCGTTTGGCTATATTGCAGAAACTGCTTTAAGATTTTCTTCTAGAGCAGTTCAGGTCACAAAGATGTTTTGATGTTTGGAGGTTTGTTTTAGAGATACTCAGGCTCCCTCTGAGAGGCTTTGGGAGTTTATGCAGCGCTTCCCGTAATAATAAATAAATAAATAATAAATCCCATAATAAATAAAGGAAACAGGTCAGTAGTAAAAAGCCAGGAAAGAAAAAGGACAATTTGAAAGAAAACTAAAAAAAAGTGAACCTCCTCCTTAGTAGAAATTTTAAACAGAAGGAAATGCTAGAAGTTTTACAAGTGATTATAACTGTGGAATTTCACTGTTGATGTTGATTTTTACACAGGATATACTCAAAGTCTGCAGTGGTGATGGCATTTAGAAGCATAAGGTAGAAAAGACAAATTAATACTAGCTTGCATTATGCATCTTTGTATTTGCTTTCCTGTGGAGGCTTCAAGCCAGGTTAAAACATAATTAATGGAATACTTCAGCTTGTTGGTAAAAGTGTTGTGATAGGCAAAGCATAGATGAGCACACAGAAAGGCAGAATAATATATACAATAGGGTTAGTGTTAACAGAAATGTAGCTTTTCCACTCTTTAAGCCATTGATTATCTATTCTTCCATAGAGGAAAGTACTGCTCATTAAACTTGTTTGTGTTTTGGTTTTCAGCTGAAAGATTAGTAATTTCCTTTGAGTATCGAGCTAATTTGGAGGGCAAGGGAAACATTACTTTGACTTGCCAGCCAAGAAGCTGCTTTCTGGGGCATCCAAAAAGATTTTCACAATGGGATTTCATACCAAATTAAACAGGGTATTTCTGTTTCCTGAAGCTGTTGATAAATTAGCAATGAGGCGTGGATTACTCTGAAGATGGTATAACTGAGTTGGATCAGATTGTTCCCTTCATATTTATTTTATTTTCAGCAAAGGTAAACACAGTTATGAGGAACAAGAGACTAACAGTTGGAAACTGAGTTTGTCTGTTTGAACTGGAAGCCAAATGTAGTGCAAGCAGATGATCCTCACCCCGGTCTTGGAGGGATGATGCTCCAGGGGGTTACCAAGCTGTTTAGACCCCAGTCAGACAATTGTCACTAGCATCAAAGCACAACAGTGTTAACCCGGAGTAAGCGCTGCGTGTGCTTGTGGGTTTATGGAAGGGGCTAGCATCTGTTGCAAGTATCATGAAGGCCAACAAGCATTTATTTGTAAGAGCCTGTTTAGGTGACTCAATACTGAGGCTATGAAAAACTGTGCCGTTATTGCTACTGAGATGGAAATCTTGTTAGGAACAGAAATGCATACACTGCAATTTCTGCAAAGAGTTTGCAGTCTAGAAATAAAAGGGATTTCAGAGGAAGGAGGGAGAAGGAGAGAAACATTATCCTCAATTTTCTCATGAGAAACTGAGTCACGGCATGTAACTTTTGACGTCTAAGTATAGCAATCATTGTTGTAGTAATTGCTAGTAATAGAGTAATTTTAATTACTATAATGTAATTACTGTAGTAATTAATGGAGAGAGGTTTTAGGCCCTAAGTCAGGATCTAAGCTTAGACTCTGAGAATAATCTCCAGAGAGAGAAATGAGTTAAACCTATGTGTCATGAATCCCAGTCCCATTAACCTTGAGGATGCCAGTTCACGCAAGTCCCTTATTCCTGGTACAGAGTTTCTGTCACGCTTTGGTTAGAGAGCAAAAGGAAAAGTCCTTGTGTTGGAAGGACAGGCACAGAAGTTCTCCAGATCTTGTGTTGTACTTGGTGTGGTCACTCTACACCTCTCCTTTTTCTCCCTGAGCAGGTGAGACCTGGAGCGCACTGCTATAACAACTGGGTATCAGTAAGATTTTAAAAACAACGAAAAGCTGGATTGAGAGTAAATTAACAGCATAGAGGAGTTGAAAAGAATTCTTTTTCCAAGTTGCCTTTGAAGTTAACGGCTACCTTAGCATGGGACCTTAGAACAGCTTGTCATGTTTAATAAGGAAAAGTGTTGAAATAAACATTTTCTTCATGTGAATGTTGAAACAGAAAAAGTAAAATGGAGCCAGTCCCAGAGCCACAAGTCTTTCCTGGCTGATGACAGGTTATGTTTTTAAGGCCGGTTTTGTATAGCCCTCATGTCATTTTTCTTCCTGGCGTTTGCACAGTAGAGTCTGCAAGGAGCAGAAGGACTTTAAAGGGAAGAGTTAAAGCTTGCAGTCTCGATCCACAAAAGGTCCTAGGCTGATTGAGATTTTTTCTTCACTTACATGAGGAAAATAAATTTTTGTGATTTTAAAACCTTAAATTTAATTGTTGCTTATTATCTGTAGGTTGCTTACCTCCAGCATAAGAACGAAATACTTTGGCACCCCTTCTGCTGATATTTAAAGCCTTAAGCAAAGGGAGACTGTCAGAGCTCTCGAAAGTGCTGGTGGTGTAGGAGCACTCTGCAAAGTATCTGATGAGATGTCAGGCTCACTACTGCATGCTCCACCTGCGGAGGCAAACTTATATATCGTTATCTTCTTGTTGGAAACCCCTTGTTTGTTGACAGCCAGTTTAAAATTATTTAGTTTCTGTCTTTTGAAGTTTCAGGTTTTGGCTCTGAAAACATATATACACAGTCCCAGCATGTGAAGATATAAATATTTGTCAATAGCATTTTATGTAGCAAACTGTTGTTCCAGCAGCTATTTCTACTGCTGCTGCTTGCCACCACTGATACAAGGTTTGTATAAGAACATTTCAGAATTACAGCATGGATTATTTGAGCCTTTTGTATTAATCATCCCTCCGTGGTCACTTCATTTCAGTGAGGGCTATACACACACTTGCATATACATATTTTGGCACCACATTTAAAGACATAGCTAGATTGCTGGAGGAAATTATTCATTTCAGGGAGTGTGTTGTTCAGAAACTTGCTGACCTTCCTGCCTACATTACTTTAATTGCTTCTTTAAATGACTATTCCAAAACATTTTGCGTAGGCAGTTGGAGGTGCTTTTTCCCGCCCTGTCTAGAGCATCTCCGTGATACCAACCGCATCTCGCCTTGCATGGGAACCCCATCACTTGCAGGAGGAATTGGTGGGTCCAGACTGGCCGCAAAGGGAGAAGGGGGCACGTGCCGCATGCCAGCATGGCACAGTCACCTTGCGGCATGGTACCCAGCACCCCAAAGCAGCTCAGAAAGATCCCCCCCTAAGCATATTCCTCATGTCAGCATGATAAACTGAAGCTGTTTCAAGTGAAGAGGAACTTAGCTCTGATTTAAGATATCATTGTTACACAGGAAGGGGTGCCTGGCCATAAAATGAAGTTCTTTCCTAAGTTAGGACCTTAAAATAAATTCAAATTCAAAAAAATAATCTTCATGTTTTGCTTTACTGGAACCATCTGAATCACTATACAAAGGCCATGCCTTGGTTAGAGTTCACTGTATTTACACTGCTTGAAAATAATCTTTTCAGGCATTGCTGGATACTGCCTTCAGGAGACAGCAGAGTTACATAAACAGGGCAGAAAGTTTTCTCTGACTTCCTACTTTGGGTTTTTAAATGAAACCACATTTGAACAAATTTCATGCCATTTTGTATTCATTTTGTCCAAATCTTCTAGCAATAAGAGTGCTGCAGTATTAGCATAAGCAGTGAATTTTACATGGATGCAGGATAACAAGAATGTTCATGGAAAGTACATTCTGGATTTATGAAGATAAGCCTGTCGTTAAAGAAAGATTGGTACTGTAAACATCAGGGTCATCTGAACAAGGGACAGCAGTGCATGGGGACCCATCTATTAAATCAGAGTATGGCAACGCTTAATGTGTGACCTGTTCGTGATTAACTTCTAAACCAAAGAAGTGAAATTTGTCAAATTACTTAGTTGCTGAAAATTTCCAACCCCTGCCTGCCTCAAAACTTGTGACCTGTCAATACAAAAGCATTGCTGCCTTTTGAACTGCCCGTAGTTTCTATTTTCATGACTAAATACGTGAAATTACAGTTTTGAAAAAGATGGCTAATTTACCTTTTCATATGAGTGAATTTGAGATGAAAAAGAAGCTTTACCAAGTAAATTGAGTATATATGCTAACACTTACTTGATTCATCAAGAAAGCTGGAGGTTTGGTAGATATCAGAATAAGCAGGAATTTCGCTGAAGTATAGAATAAACCATACAGTAGGCCTTTTGTAAGCTTCCCAGCTGAGCAATTCCCTGTGAAGGAACTACTGAATAAAAGAAGGTGACAGTCAGCCTTTTTTTTTTTATTTCGTTATATTATTTGAAGGAGTGTCAGAATTGTATCCTTTCACCATTTTCCCATTGGTGAAACTTCCTGCCAAAAAATAGTGAAGGAGGAGATTTGAAAGAGATGGTTAATTATTTTAACATACATGCCTCCTTTAAATGTTGATTCATGAACTAGCATTTTTCTGTTATAAATACTGTGAAAGATCTGTGGTTTAAGTGTAAATTTGGGAAAACAAGAAAGAAAGATTTGAAAAAAGTGGTGCTTGTTTATATAAGCTCTAGCTCCCATTTGATGGAAAGTGGGTTTACCCCCTTTTCATGTATCTGAGTGAAAATATAAGTTATTAGAAGTCTCTCCTAACTTTGAAAGTACATCATTCCGGTCTTGTGTGATATACGGAAAGTATCAACAAACCATTGCCTGCTAGAGTGTCCTGGCAGAATAAGAGCTCTGATGCTCTCCCTGAAACCAAGGGAAAGATTCCTCTGTCTAACTTAAAATACCCCAAGAGGGTGACTCATTTAATCTTAAAGTAAGTGTCTATAATAGATGGGCTAAATCGTCATCGGGAGATCCCACCTTCTCTCCATTCCCTCTAGAGAGAGAGTGGGGTGACTGCTTTTAGATATCTTTCAGATAGTTTCAAATACCTAGTTTGGTGAAACAACCCACCTAACTTGTTCAGACCCCATAAAGAATTTATTTTTCTGCACACTTTTCAGAGCTTTTCATCCTCACATTAACACAGCCCATGAAGAAACTCCAATCAGTGGGTAAAGGAAAAACATACATTTATTTATACTTTATGCATCATGTAAAAGGCTGAAGAAAGGGACTTGTTACAGACATGTAGAGCCTTGCTAAAAGAGAGCACTGAACTGCAAGTGATGTCAAAAGCTTTCTAAAAAGAGATGTACCTTAAGATTTATTTAACGCCTCCTGTGTTGATTAAGCACTTTGCAGTTCATAGTAGGGAGAAGGAATGTACATGCAGTGACTCTTTCTTGCATTTCAGCTGCTAAAGGCTGATATATAAGGAGCACATGAATGTTAGAGGTAAACTGTTGCTTTACTCGCCATGTAAGGTATTGTTCATTTTTAGGCCTAAACCTTCTGTGGACAGTACAGATAAATCATGTGGCTGCTCAGTCATCCTCTCCCTGTGTTCATGTGACAGCACTGTTTAAGAAAGAAACCGCTCTCTTATGAGCCATGAACTTTAAATCAGAATATCTTTGCTTTTCTTACCTGACTAGACAAATAGCACTAATTCTTGCAAGTAGTACTTCTGTGGATCGCTGCTTAGTATATGCAAAGTGGTTGCAGGGCCAAGTCCTGTAGGGTGACGGTGGGTGTTGCAGGATTATGCTGATCTAAGCTAGTTAATGGGTCATTTAATTAAGCTTCATGGCTAAGTGTATCAAAAAATCATCTGTAGGTCTTGCAGTCAGGTCAGCACAGATGTGTGCACTCAGTGTTCTCCTTCCAGCTGACGGAGCAGGAACCAGATCTACAGTAGATACTACTATCATAATTTAATGCTTTAGCAATGTCACTTCAGAGCTTCTCTCTTACATCTCCTCATGGACATGTAACCTTACCTGCTGGGTTTGTGGAGTACTCTTTTTCCTTACTAACATTGCTGTTTTTTAGTCAAAATCTTTCAAGTGTTGTATAAAATGGGTTAAAGTACTTTTCTGTTGTTTCAGTGGCTCTTAAATTTATTGCCAGAATCAACAAAACTGCTCTGATTCAAACGTTTTTCATTATCTGTGAATATTAAACACTTTTGGCATATGCACCAAGTAATCAGATAACATATTTACATAACTTATTTGTCTACTGTTGAAAGTCTGACCTTGTCTGGAATTTCTTGTCAGTACTTTTTTTTTTGCTCTGCGTGTGTTACATGTTAGCTTAACTGTGCCTATCAATTCATCTCTATTGCATTCATCTACTATAGGGTGAATCAGTTATCTTCTTTGAATCAGGTCATACCTATACATTTTTTACCTAATATTAAGGTAACTGTGCTACACTTTGTAACAAGGACAAACAAAAGAGGATCTGTTATTTGTTGTCCTACTTACAAACTTGAACCACTGATTAAGCATGTGTGCATGAATAGAACAGTAAAAGACTAATAAGAAAGAAGAAACATGTAAAAACTGTCTGGCAGCAATTTCAAGATGACTACAGCCAATCTGTCTTTTGGAGCCAGCATACCCCAGGGCTGATGAGAAAAGCATCCATTTCAGGGTCGAACAATGTTAGCAATTTTTTGAAACAAGTGACCTGTGTTCAGACTTTGAGTATGTTTCCTGCAACCAAAATTGCTGTTCCAAGTATTTGGTGTCGAATGATGCTTTCCCTGAACTTGCCCCCGTGCTTTTTCCATGTTCAAATGTGGGTTTGGGTCCATCAGACGCACTCAAGGCTTGATTACACATTCACACTTGTTTTGTATCAGTTTAATTCTGTTTGCTTCCAGGCATTCTAATAACTGATGATGATGTAATTCAGCAGGCAATTCAGGCTCACAAGAAAAGCCTGTAATTTTTTTTATTTTTGAAATTTTAATGCTATAATGAATTTCTTTGCATTAGTGGGTATCTGGAATTGTCTATGGGGAAGAGGCTGGAGATCTGCTTTTGCTTGCCTATTTGCCTTTGTGAAATGTAAAACATTTGCCTTTATAAGATGTAAAACATTAAATATGGGATTAGCACTCGGCTTCTTATATGCAGCATGGAGATTGTACTTAATGTTTCCCTGGTAGCAAGAGCTACTTTCTTCCCATTTTTCAGGCTCATTCCTCCAAGGGACTCTCATCACAGGCACATACTTAACCCCATGCCAGCTACTAATTTCCACTTCCCTGTGCTTGGCCCCTGGCTGACTTTTTCAGCTTCCTGTTTGGAATTTCCATTTCATTTCCTTCTCCTCGGTTGCCATCCTATGCAGGATACAGGGCTCTGGAAAAATGGAGGATCTCACCTTGGATGCATGTTTAACTGCTTGAGGTAAAGCCTGGAAGGGACCACTGGCTTCCAGCCAGTCTGTGAACTGGCTTACATTACAGGCAGCGGGGTCTGGACCCTTAAAATGTATGTTAACATAACTTGGCATTTTCTTAAAGGCCAGAAGGGCTTGTTAGAAATTTCCACATACTGAGAGTAGTTCCAGGTAAGCAGAAAGAATGTTATATGCATCTGAAGTTGGAGGAAAGAGCTGATGGTAGAAAGGGAATGTGCTGAGGCAGCACGTGTATTATTTCTTCTAGAAACCCTAAGCCCACTAAACCCAAGGCTGACCTGGATTAGAAATGTGGTAAGTTTTTCTTTAGCAGCTCTGGCTTACCCTCTGTATTCCCAGCCTGACAAAGCCAGGGTAACACTTGGTGATTGTCCTTCTTGCACTGGTACCACCTTGCTGGAGCACCAAGCCAGTCCCAAGTATTCTCATAATTTCCTACAAATGCAAGAAAAGCTGGAAAGGATGATCCCTGTTTATGTAATAAATCCAACATGTCATTCCTATCCAGCCCTATTTTAAAACTGTAAGATTTTTAGTATGTAGTGTATGTAGAAGGTACCTGCCATTTTATATGCAACTGTTTCACTCTGAAGTGAGTCAGCTCCATAAGACTTTTCAAATATTCAGGGTCTATTAATAAGTCCTGGGGGAATTTCTCGCTTATTGCAAATATACCATTCTCAAAGAATGGTATGTTTTCTCCAGTGCTTACATCTCGTCTCTGAGAAGCTAAGTGTGGTTTGTGCTGACGACAAAAAGTTGGCAGAATAACCTACTGTGTAAGCTGTCATATCTAAATATTGTCTCTCAGCCAGGTTTATGGGATCTTTAATGAAGCAACAATTTCCAGTAAATTAACAAAGCCAGAGGCTAACCTGTCTCTGAATTTGTGGCCATACATGGATAGGGTAGGTGGTATAAGGGGCAGTCCACTTTTCTACATGATGATAGGTTAGTAATAGTATTAGTGATTACAGAGTTATGGTAACCTTTAGAGGCCCATTATATCTACAATCTGTCTGCAATCTGTGTAGTACAAATGTTCATACCTGTATCTACTCATGTTTGTGCATGTTGCATGAATGTGCACACATACTGAATAGGAGAACTGTTGCAGGACAACCAGCTACCTTACAGTCCCAGACCACGTGGGTTTCATGTGGTGCAAGGCAGGGGGAGATTTACTCCACAACTTGTCGCAAAGATCAAAATTTACTGCACAAGTTACAATGGTACAAAGCAACAATTCTTATTAAGAGAAACTTAGCTCAACTAGAATACTTATTTTCTAATTACACTAAAAGTTATGCTAATGGTAACTACTTAGTAGACAGACAAAGCTAGCTGGTTTAGACTAATTGTAGCTACCCAAACAGATGAACTAGGCAAACAAAGCAACAATTCTTATTAAACCAATTCTGCTTGATCTTACCCACGTGTTGCCTCAGCAGCCAACGTACACTCAATCCCAGGGCAGTAACTGCAGGAGGGTGTCCCCATCCCGAGGGGATCCACAAGTTGGCAGACCCACTGTCACCCACAAAGAGCCCCAGATGGCCTCCAGGGCCAACCGATTTATACCCTTCAGGGGAAGGTGGAGGTGGAGTCGCAAGGCCAGTTGCAGTTGTCTTCAGGCAGTCGCAGTCCCTAGCCCTTGGCTGCTGCAGGGTTCAGCTCTTCTCCGTCGCTGTTACAACGATTGCACCCACGGTCACAGGGTGTGTGTGTGGGGGGGGGGGGCGCGGGGGGGGGCCAAGATGGTGATATTACTGAAGTGTTGCATCCATGTTCTGGTATCAGGCCTGATTAAGGTGTCTAAGTCAAGCACCCAAAATAACTTCCTGCTCTTGAACATTGTAGGTGGGTATTCTGGCATCCACAGGTGTTCAAGAATGCAAGTGGGAACTGAATGTAGACTGTGCTGGCTTTTATCATCCTGATATACTGCTGTATTTTCCTTTTCCTTGGGGCTGAGCAGTATTATAAAAGTGCCTTTGAACTTGAAATAAAACTAGAAAAAAAAAAGACATATGATGCAGTTACGTTAGGTGTTTTGCAGCCTATGACAAGATGTTTCTAGAGACTAGAAACAGCATTACACAAGGAGAACCTGGTGAAAAGAATGCATTGTCAGTAAAATCTTATATGGAAAAATTTCTAGGAGTAGGAGGCTAGGACCAGTAGTTGGTAATGTTTAGTTCTGTGTCACAAAGACTGTACTCTCTTACACTGAAAAGATTGATTATATATGTGACAGTGTAGACTATATGTGAGTGTAGAGTATAGTACAAAGGGAAGAAGAAAAAATAGAAAATAATGTAAAACCTTTGAAATTATTTTCATGCCATTTGTCCACCACATAAAACTGCTCAATGAAATTTGTTAGTTCACATTAAAAAAAAAAAATCACTTCTAGAAATAGAGGAATTTTAAGAGGCCGAGACTGCTTCTAGATCTTTTGTTCCAGAATGATTTGCTTATGTAGAAATATAGCCACTCTAGTACTAACAAATGCAGTGAATTCTAGATGTCCTGATTATAGGAGTTAATGTAACATCCACACGAAAGAAAAAAAAGGAAACTTCATTGTAAGCATATATAATGTGTATTTGCCGCACCTTTGGAGTTACTGCTCTTTGCAGTTCTACTGAGCTGAAGACCAAAGCGTGTCTGTATTAGCATCTCAGTTTAGACCACGTGTGGACTTTTAAAGTGAAATTCCTGGTCCTCCCCACTCATGGAGCTGTGGTTCACATCACAGAGCACGCAAACTGGATTCCTTTTGGGTGAAACTAAGCAAGAAGATGCCCTCCAGCAATGTACTTAATATGCTGCAACCATAAATGAATGTTCAGGCCACAGGACTAAACTCAGAGCAACCTAGGAATGTGTATAATGTGGATGTCAGGTGCTGAGGATGTCTGCTGATTGACTCTTTTGCTCTTCTGTTTGGCCTGTACCATATGCCAGTGTAGACTTTGTCTAAATATGCATGGGTGGATTTTAGATATACTTCCAGTATGGGAAAGTTGACTGTGATTGCCAGTGTACCAAACTGTACATATGTCTTTGCATACCCCCTACACTGCTCTGAAAGCCTCCCACTCCTGTTTCCTTGAAATGTTAGAATATGGTAGCAGCCAGGTGCTGGGAAGATCCCTTTTGGGGTAGTCCTCCTCTGTTTATAGGTTGCCCTGGCCTACATGGAAATTTCCATAAAGCTCTGGTAAGTCATGTTCCTAGAAACATCAAGACTTCATCAAAGAGCCTAGCTATTTACTCTGTTTCAAAGACTTGCACGGTACTGGCATTTGTAAATGGTAAGCATTTGCTCTTGCAAAGCCCGTAAAAACTTTTCCAGAGATTTTCTTCTCTGTATACCGTATTCTGAGCAAGTAGAAAAACAGATGCCTGGGTTAATACCATGTTTTGACAAGGAAAGGCTCAAACATGAGACCACATCCTGATTTGTATTTCAGAGATGCAGTTCAGTCTCGGCATAACGCACGCAGGAGCTTTGCACTGAGCTTTTGTTTAAGAGGCTGATTACCCAGAGCTGAATTTTGCATTGAAAACAAAGTTGAATCAAAATTTACCGTACTTAGTGTTGTCCTGCAAACATCTGACTGGTTGACTGAACCTTCCCTTTACGTATGTAACAAGTGAGGAAAATAAGAGGTGGTCTGAAATATAAGTGACTGATGGTCAGCCTAAGGGAAAAAATCAAACAGTTGTGGCCAGCCTTTTGAGTCCTTTGCAGTCCTTCATTCTAGCTCAGCTCATGATCCACCCGTTTCAGAGATTCTTGTTACTTTTTTCCTAGCTGTGTGGCTCTGCTGTTTCTAAGAGAGCGTTAAAGTGCTTCTCAGCTGCAATGCATCCTTTGCTGCCCACCAGCTTTCAACATACACTAATGGATCACAGATTGCCCATCAGTATGACTTAATTGCTGCCCAGTTGAATTCACCCAAATTCTGCCAAAAAATAGTAAGTGGCATCTACCTTTGGCTGCTGAAACAGGCTTTCAGTGACCCCTGGTCTGTTCCAGAACAGCACAGATGATAAGGATGACTCAGTCCTGCTTTTAATGGCCTTGTCATGCAGGATTACTGCGTAGTTGGTGGAGAGGAAAGGATATTTCCAAGATCAGACTTAGTCCTCTGGAGGTGCCTTTCTGTGTTTCAGCTAAAGTGTTTTAAAAAGGGTGAGATGTATCCAAGCTTCAGTTTTAGAAAATAAAGTTATTTTGAGAAGAAAGGACCAGATTTATGTTGCTTCATGCCATATAATTCCTTTTGGTCTTCTGAAATATTTCTGCTTTAGTTTGTTTTTATGCCATATTTGTCCGCACAGGATGTAAAGCAGGACAATCTAGAGAGCATGCCAAAAGCTGGGATAGTGCAAAAGCTTATACTGTCCTTTTGGTATCTGTTGCATGAATTTAATGAAATCTGTCCAAATGTCTGGTAATTCAAGCTTTCACGAAGAAAGATCAGGTATTGAATAGATCTTTGCTCTCTTGATTTAACATAAACATTCTGGCTGATCTGGATCTAATTCTAACATGAAAGTTCAAAGAAAATAAATGTCAGTGTGCTTCGTGAATCTCTCACATACAATAAATTATGAAAACTCATTCCAGGTGATCTGGGCAAAAGGAGAACATCATAGTCTTAATTTTCTGTTGACCCCAAGGAGACTGTAAACTGGGTAGCTACTTGTGTCTGTATTTGATGGGAATGTAAGAACAGATTATGCAAAGGCAGATTATGAGCAGTATGTCAAAGAACAGATTATGAAGCACTTGTGGACCAGTGAGGCAGAAAAGGTATCTTACCCAGAGACGTGGCCATTACTTGTTTGGAAGATAAACCTTTGGTTTTTTTAATTTTCTTTTTTTTGGCAACACTTAAGGTAACTTACCTAAAAACAATTAATAAAGAATGAACTCAAAATATGCAGCAATTTTGTATCTATAATAGCTTTTTTTTGCCCTCTTTCAAAGATTTGTGATTTGAATAAGATGCAAGTTTTCTTCCTCGGAATAGAGGACCTGGAGAACTTAACAGCAGGGCATTTGATAAGAATGTTGCTTGGTGAAGTACTTTGTGTAAAAAGCTCCCTCTCTCACTCTTACAGCTTTTAAGGATGGGTGCATGGAGGCAGAATATGCTGATATTTTATTGTCATAGATGGTATTAAATTCCAGTAGATTTTCCTCAGTGAATATTCATAAGCTGCAAAAAGAAAGAAGGGTTTTCTAGTGCAAGTTTATCTTGATCAAAGACCTTAAGCTCATTTTATCAAATCTTGATAAACTTCATTTTCTTCAAGCATCAATATTTCTGTCCAAGTAAACAAGCTAATGTTACAGTAAGTTTTCTTCATTTTTATGCTATTTGTGACAAAGGTAGGAGAACAGACCTTGTATCTAGGTTGGTGTATTTCACAAAGATTTCATTACTTCATTTGTTCCGATACGAACTGTGAAACAAGCAAGTTGGCTAAAACAGCAAATAATAAAATTACATTACAAAAAATTAATGTGCAGAATAATGCAAGGGACTTAAAATGTTATGTGATGTTTTGCGTCTTTGGCTGTGAAATGTTCCTCCTCTGTCTTCAGACGTACAGAACACAGGCATCTACATCTGAGCTAGCTTATATATGTTTATATCCTATCCAGTCAAAAGAGACAAACATTTCTAGGGGATGCCTTATCTGACTTATTTTAGATGTGTGCCTTAGGATGAATAGACTCTTGAAGTGCTTGTTTCTTTGTTGACTCTTAATGGGAGCCAGACATCCAGCTCAGATATAGGTGCTTTATTTGACCAAGTTAATCCCTGCCTCCCATGCAGTTTTAATTCTGAGTGATAATTGTGATTTTTATTGTGCTTGCAGGTTGGTCAGGACAAAGGAAGCTGTTCGTTTCAAAAAAACCCCAGCCCATGCGTTATTCCTCAAGAAAATGAAAATATTTTTCACACGATATTTGCTTTTTTCACAAAGTCTGGCAGAAAAGTATTGGTAAGAAAGTCCATCTATGACAAACTTAAGTGGATGTTGTATCTTACAAAAGATTTTGCATGGATCATCATGAAGAACTCATGCAGATAGTTCTTACAGAGTAAGGGTTTTGTGCGTGTAGACTACTACTGGGGGGATATTTAGTGCTTTTCATTTTCTGATTTTTACCTAGAAGAATCCTCAGGAAATCCAGTGGGGAGGTATTGGCCCGAAGTGGGAACACTGAGCCCTCTGCCCCCATACCATCGGAGGCACATGGAGTGGCTGGGCTCGCGCTGGGGCTCAGTGCCAGCCCCATGGAGAGGGCGACCAAGCAGCCCAGCCCTGCTGCGCTGCCCTCCCTGGCTCTTGGGACCAGCTCTCTTCAGAAAGCTGCTGCTATTTCCTATGCAAGTGGATTTTAGCAGCTTACTGTGCATTTTCTCAGTCAGTTGGAGCATTTGCTGTCCCAGAGTATTTTCAGTGAGTTATTTCCTTCTTTCCTGACATGCCTAACAGCTTTTTTTCCTATTTCCTGTAGGACTGTGAAAGACCAGGCAGGTCCTGTTTAATTATACGCTGCAATTTAAGCTCATTAGCAAAAGCAGAGTCCTGTGATATAAGTATTTACACACTGCTGAATACTGAGATACTGAAGAAGGTATGTGCTTCCATTGCAGTTTATCTTTAATACCAATTTAAGTATGTATATGTACATCAATGTGCTTGAGACTTGCATTCCTTCCTCTGTTTACTAGTATGTTATAAAAAGTCATGGTGTCAAAGAAAACAGATCAATTTACCAACAGTGTATAGGGAGGTGTTAATCCTATTTCTTACCAATTACATTAAGACAGAAATAAATCAAATGGAGAAATCAATACATTGAGAAAAAATAAGACCCCTCAGTGTATGTATAGTGTTAACACTAGAGATTTCTAAAAGTTAAGTGAGAAGTGAGTAAGTGCACATAAACTCTGACCAACTATCTGTCATTTCCTCTGTATAAACAGAGATATGGCAGTTTTTTGTATTTTTTTAGTCTAAATGATTATTATTCAGAGAAGATATAACACAGCCATAATAACACTGAGCTTGACGTTTGTGAGAAGAAACAAATGGCTACAAGTTAGTTCCCATCTTTTCTGAAGCCACTGAATGAAATAGCAAATCCTCTACATTTCTAGTGATTTACTGTATTTTTCCCTGTTTTCCTCTGCTTAGAAAAATACTGACTGTGGACTTATGGCAAGATTCTGTAAGATTATAAGCATGTAAGATAATCAGAGAGAAAGAAGGCTGTTAATGTGAGCCTAATAAAATAAACCTGTCTTTGATAGCTGCTAGATTAAAAACATTGGAGAGAGCCTTCATTAGAGAGCCATTGCTAAAGCAATTGATAGCTCTGAGGTTTTCCAGCTGAAACCAACTATATCTGTTAATGTTTGATAATAGGGAAAATAGACCAGACCAAAAGTTTCAGGTATTTATGTTACATGCACGCAGAAAGCTGAAATATGTAAGCAAGTAACTGAGTGCACATTAAATATGCATTTGGGAAATGCGGTCCCAGGAGTAGCCGGAATCCATCCCGTCTGCTATGTCCTTTCTAAGATGACCATTAGCAGATCTTCTTTAAAAGATGTACAACACTTACCCATGTCTTTGGGTCGGTGTCCTCACTACATGCTATTTCTTACTTATCACCCACCCTCCCCAAAGTGAGCAGCATAAGAATGACTAACATGTGCATTAAAATGGCAGCTTATTGGAACATGCATGTTAAAAAGCGCTGCATAAAATATAGGAGAAAAATATATTAATATGGGAAGATATAAATTGAATATTGAAGCTATTTGCAGTGCACAGATTCAGATAGTTTAGCAGTTTTTGTCTCAGGCTGTACTTGACTCTAGCCCAGCTTTCCTGTATCTTTCTCTCCTCATTTAAAAAGCAAATAGGAATTTGTCTTTGATGGTTAATATTGAACTTGCCAGCGTTGATTGGCAATGTTCTGCCTGTCTTCTGCTTGTGTGGTAAATGTGGCGAATATGAAAAACAGGCCAAATAAAAATGATGTGTTTAAAGTCCAACATACCTGATTTTGTTGTGTTTGTTTTAATTTGGGATAATGTGCTGGGCTTTGTCTATGTTATGAGCTTAAGGTACATTTTTCAAAGCAGGGTATTAGCCTGTTTTAACTCCCAACGCAAACTCCACTGAGTGCTATCTAGATATAGTTATTGCACTGGCAAATGTAGGGGTTTTCCATTTTGTTTTTTTGGTGCTTCCCCTCCGCCTCAAATCCAATCCTTCCTGTTTTTACTTCTCAGGACAGTTCGTCAGTCATCCAGTTTGTCACAAGGGCAAAGGTGCGGGTGGACCCTGCCCTCAGGGTTGTGGAGGTGCCCAATGGGAGCCCAGAAGAAAAACCAGTAAGTGAATGATTCTGGAGAGAAAGGTTTCCTGATCCCGTGGAGATCCTTGAGAGAGCTCGGCAAACTGGAATTTGTGGATTTAGGGGTTAGACAGCAGTGTCACAGCATGTGAGAGTGTTCAGACTTCCTCAGATCAGACTAACGATGCTGCTGTGGGTTGGCTCACTGGGATAACCGTGCCATCACTGTGAATGATGTTATGTGGAGTAGGAGAGTCTGTCCTGTGCTAGCCAAAATTGTAATAGTCTCTGGGATAGCTGTGCCAAAGTTAGGTTTAGCTTTCGGCTCTGAGGGTAATGTCTGCTTTAATCTATTTCAGATTTTCCTTGAAAACATAGCAGAGACTTGAAACCCCAGCAAAGTCATTTCAGATGTGCTGATATGAAATATTTAAAGTGGTAATGAATGATATTCTGGGAGCTGTGAAAATGGTCAAGGGGGTCCAACTATTCAGAGATTCATATACCTGTTCCTTTGTGCCTAGCTGGTGGAATTCATGTATGACCTGATACTGCATTTTGTGTTGTTCTGCATGAGGCTAGGTTGAAAATTCAGGTGGAAATATTGAAATTCAGGGTTAATGCACTATTCAGTTGTGGCTTGAACAGGGCCATATTTACAATCTGCTGGAGAAAAAGGAGATGTTGGACTTTTGCAGTCCAAAAGTAGGAGGTTTCCTACTACCAAGTGGCCAAACACTTAAGGCATGAAAATTGCATGAATAGCTATACCCAAATTCAAGTTTCTTTTTGCCTGGTGAAATAAATTTTAAGTTTCATTGCATATTTCACACTTACATGAGGATCAAAGTTAATCTGGACTGCCTTTAATTTCTTCTCTTGCTCTGTATTTTTGGAACATGATATAGATCCCACCTCTCACTTATCCCCTTACCCTGAATGATTGACATGACTGCCAGCCCATGAAACTGTTCTTTCTTAGTGGCTTCATTTCAGAGAGAGCTATGAGGTTTGAGCAGGAGAGGTATTGAGGTCAAGGCACTTCAGAAGAGCCTGACATCTCCCACTAAAGCACTCATCTGGGAGATAATGGATTTAAATCCCTACAGTCAAAGAAGGAATTGAACCTGCATCTGTGTACTGCCTTCAGTCTGAATGCTTGGAAAGGGGAGACACTGCTACAATGATCACCTTCATGACCATGTCTGCAACTCTAGACTTGTTCCCATTTCTTTTTTTTTAACTTTCTATTTTATTAAAACTGTCTGAAAAAAATTCTTTTGTATGACAGGACCCAATTTTTTTCCTTTCTGTTTTATTTTCTGTCAGGTTTCTGGACCATTCTAAAGAACATTAAAAAAACAGGCTTGGCAGCTGAACTGAAGTAGTCAGTTATTCACATAGCTAGTCTTCCCTGGGAATGTGCCTTATAAATGACCTGCAGCCCTGACTGTTAAGACACTGCTAGATCTCTATTTAGTTCCTCAGCTTGCAGTTAATGGCTTAAATCTTGCCATTTAATGGCTAAATTTCATTAATGATTGAAGTAACACCTGACTGTGATACCCATGCCCCATCTGAAATGGGAGAAGCCAGGATGTCTCTGCCATATATTATACTCTGTAAAGGGTTTTAGAATCTTTCAGAATGATGGACACAGTGTAACATGTGTGGGATTACTACTATTTAACAGTCAAAATTTAGAAATGCTTTTATCCAGGATGAAAGCTCTGCTATAATTCATTGTTATCTAATGTTTCGAGAAAAACAAAAAGGAAGAAAATCCCCCCAAAACATAGTTCTTTTCCTGTTCCCGGAAAGCTTTCCATCAAGCCTTGAGTTGCAACAATTACAAAGTTCACTGTGTGTGCTAGGAAACTATATTAATCTTCAAACAAGAACTTGCTTCTGGTTCCTGGGAAGCCCTAGCTGTAAAGAAGCGTACTTGACATATTGTAGTCATGTAGCATCAATTTGTAATTTCAGGTCTTTTCTAATGTGAGTGCTATTTGCTCTACTTTATGCTATTTCCATACGTCTATTGGCTTCTCCATTGCCGTATGTTTTACATAGGGTCATATTCAGGGAAAAATTTAAGACATGTGGTTTGGCTCAAGGCATTCATTTTTTCCCCCCTCTCTTTTTCTCCCTTGTATTGTGGAATGCAGAAGGAAACAATACTTGTTGCAAGCCACGGTTATTCAGCTGGAACTAGAGACAGGAGAGATAAAATGCCTTTGTTCATATTCCTCCCTTCCTTTCTAAAATCCCACTCTGTTTTCTTTTCGTTAACCACTGACTGCTGTACCATATCCATTTGGCTAGCAGCTCTTTCTGAGCTTGTGCATGGGTTCGTTGTGAGTCTCCTTATGAAGGTGTTCCCTAACAGTGAAAAATATTTTTGTAGACATTGTATCATGGATTATTTTGAAAAGGCCTTTTGGCTGTCTGCAGTTTAAATGTAGACATATTAAAACCATTTAAATTGTTCTGTAGAACTAGCTGCCCTTATTTCACTGGGCACTTTTACACTTTAATGCACAGAGTGCAAACTATTTAAAAAAAAAAAAGGCAAAAGGAAAAGGAAGACTGATATTTGTGATACTAGTGTAGTAGGTACAACAGTGGCAAGACCATCCATTTAAATATCAGTTCTGTGATAAACGGCAATGGACTATCTGCAAAGGGGATGCAAAAGCTTATGTAAAGATCTGTAAGTTGGGTACCAGGCTGTTTTTGAGAACATTTTTAAAACAGATGCAGGCTTGAAGTATTTGTTGTTTATACAATTTACCACAAACCATTTCTCTGGATTTGGATGACTAATATATTCTTTTTCTCCAGTTATTATAGTCTATTTAAACTCTTCTGGTATGGTATTTCCAGAAGACACGCTTTCTTTTCTTGAGCCTATGCGTTTCCATGAAAATCTGGCTCCCTTCTTTTGTGCATGTGAGGCAAGGCCAATGATGAGCTCTAGGAGACCACAGTGATCAAATATGAGGTCCAAGGGTCAACAGCCTCTGCTCTCTGCTTGCATACAGGAGGAGGAATGCTCTTACAGAGCAAAAGGACTTCCCTCCATGAACGCTGATGGGGAAGGGAGAAGAGGCTGAATTTCATTATGTCCAAACCTGCCAAATGCTCTGAGTCTCTCTGTCTTGAAAGTCAGAGAGTATGAAGTTGAGCAGAAGCAGGGAGAACCCAAGCTAACGTGCCTGCAGCTCTTGCAACAAAATGCGCTGTAAAACCGGAGGTTCCTGGCTAGCTTATGGCTGTCCATTTTTAAGCTCAGCACATGCATACTTTCCTCAAGCCTTTGAACCTCTCTCTCCTCCTGGCTAGAGCTCACTGCTCTCTCATTTTCAGACCAGTCATCCCAGGATTAGTTTAACATAGGCAAGTGGTTGCCGTACGTGAGTTTTTGTGTAGAGTTTAGTTATATTTATGTTCACAGTGATACACAGTGTGAAAAGAAAGAAAAACTTTAAAATTTAATTTACTGTGTGAAGACCTTCAGGGTGTTCTGGGAGGTCTTTATAACAGAAGGATTTATATGCATATTCACGTGCCTGAGCTTTTGCTGTCTGCAGGCAGCTTGGAAGACTTTGGACTTTGGCCTGTTCTCTGTGTCTGAGTTGGAAGGAAAAGCGTGTATTTACTGCCCTCTCCCTTGTCTCCATGTGGGACTTCCCAGACTTTTTTTTTAATGCACATGGGAATACCTCTTTCCCTTGCCTTTTAGGAACATTGAGCAGTATAAGGCTCCTATTCTCTCCAGCTTAGCTTTGAAAAGAATGTAACATCCCAGCCTGGCTGAGCCAGATGTGAACATCCTCTAGAAGCTTTGAAGCCCTCTTTCAAGTGGGTTATTTGCTGCCTTACTGTTTTCATTTGCTTTCTTTTTCATTTCATTGTTTTACCTTTCCAGCTGTTACTGTAACAATCCCTTATAGATTTACTGTGCTATCTGGCACATAGAAACACCCTATTGGGTAAAGGAACAAAAGTATACAGAATACTAATAAAATACAGATAATTCCTGGTGACAGAGGCTAACAGGTAGCAAGGATACTTCAAGTTTATGTTCTCCAAGGACCTTCAACCTTTTTGTTAGTATATGGAAATATAAATTTACATATATGTAATACACACATATATATATACATATATATACATATAAAAATACATGCATATACATATGTGAGAATGGTGTCTTCACTGGAAGTCCCCTCAAGTAAAATGGCTCTTGAATGGACAAGTCAACCAGCAGTACAGTGCGGCTTGAAACACCAGAAATATTCTGGGCGATAATATAAAATGAAAATAGCATTTTTTTGGTAAGCCTGTGCCTCCCATCGATGCTGTCTTTTTTGATTCAAGTGCATAAAAATCACTTAGCGTGGATAAACAAAAAGAAACACATTTTAGGAGGGAGAAATGAAAATTTTACAGTTACGCATTTCTAACCAATTTTTGCTGAGCTATGTTGCTTACCTTAAGGACTCCTAGTTCAGTGGCAGGTCCCACTTAGGCACAGTGTGAACTTTAAATATTTGCAAAAATCCTACTCGGTTAAGTGATTGCCTACACACTTTACTGAAATAGGGTTAGTGTTTTCAAAGCACTAAGAAATTCTGCTCCCTTTGCGTTTGTTCATAAAGACTATCAGAAATATAACAAGTGTTTGGCACAGGTAGAAGATGATGTCTTTGGTCATAAGGGTCCAAATTTCAGAAGGCAGTGGGAGGATGCAGTTCTGTGTTACTTTACACCAGAGAGATTGCATCGTTTAAAAACCAGATTGACATGTGAATTATGTACAACTAAATGGCAAGTTCCTCTACCTCCTGGAATTCCCTACTTTAAGAATCCCAAAGTACAGTGTGAAATATAAATATAAAACTCCTTATACATCGTAAAGACAACCATGTTTTTCACTGCCTTTCCTTGGCATTTGGTCACAGTATAGAAACAAGCCTATAATTTGTTCCATATTTTATGACCGTTGCATGTTCTTTTTCTGAACCAGACTGCTCTTGCCCCCACCACCATCTCTCACGTGCTTTCTCATACACACACACATGCTCTTATCTGCTGTGTCAGTAACTTATGTTTCACGACTGTGGGAAACGCGCTAGACTGGAGGCTGCTTTACGCTCCCCGTCATGTTAGCTGCCGTGCAGGAGCCGTGCAGCAGAGCTGGATGGGAGCGAGGCACTGAGATTTTCTCTTTCTCAGACTACTCAGTTGTCAGAGGTTCAAAAGGCAGGAGGCGGCTGGCACGCCACTTCTGCTAGCATCGCCGCCTGCCTTCCACCTCCCCCGGGGATGGACGGCTTCCCAGCCTCCCACCGCTTGCTGCAGTGGCTTCGTGCTGACAGTCCGGATGTGTGATGCATGTTGACTGTTTGCCCAGTCTGGCTTGTTTGGGTTTTTTTGGTTTTGTTTGCTTTGTTTCCTCACCAAAACTCATTGCTGTGACCGCTTGTTAATGCGGCCAGTATTTGGGGGCTTGAGAGGGATAACATACAGAGGTAACATATGCAACATCCCTGCTCCTCTCCAAACCACAAAACCATGAACAGGATTTTTTTATGCTTGTAAGTTGATTCAAAACTGCTAGAAGAAAGCAGATTGATAAGGAGCTGTTGTTACTCCGTACCCACTAAGTTACTATAGCTTGAGCTGTGACTGTGAAATCTACTGCCAAATTATTCTAGCCAGTATGTTTCAAAGCTCAAATGTAGGGCTCTTGCCATAGAAATGATGTATGATTTGATCTCTGCAACTATTCCTGGCTCTGCCTGCTGACAGTGTGAAGTACAGAACTATTGTGACAGAGGTTGTGCTATGTGAACATTTATTCTCTGTGCAGTGGATAGAAAACACCTCATTTTGCATTCAGTGATGGCTTAAAAAGTCTCCGTTGGCAATATCTAAAGTGCTAGGAGCTTTTTTTCCCCCCTTAGAGTCAGAAAGAAAAATAACATGAGTGCCTTATCTTCTAAGAAACAGTCGTCTGACCTGTGTCCATAAGATGGATGCAAACCCCCGCCTGCGTGAGAAATGGGAAATGGACTGCTACATCAGATTGTCTTTTCAGCCTGGCTCAGAGATACAAGGAAGGCACAAGATTTGGTTGTTGGTATCTCTTTCTGGTATTTCCCTTATGCTAATCTTGGCTATAAGGGAAACTCTGCTGACTTTCTGTGTTCAGTAAGATATTTCAAAAAGCCTTATAAAGGCTTTGTGCTAATATATGAATGTTAAAATGAGTCTCTTTCTTGGGTGAAGAACTGGTCTATGTTTGAGAGCTATTCTGAGCACTGAGGTGATACTTGTTTACGGGAATATGTATGGGAATTAGTTATGGGAAAATAGTATCTGCGTGTAACATCTTTTCTGTCCATTTGTTACATTTTCATGTCTCATTGTCATCAAATGCCTGATAATATCTAAGTGATAAGAAACCAGTGTGTGTAAATCGGCAGTGTTCAAATTCCTCTTCCAGAAAAGTTACGGTCTTAATCACCAGTAGTCTATGAAACTGAGATGTATATTTATGAGTAGTTCTGTATGGGAACACCATGACAAAACAGTGCCATCAATCTGGCTTCCTTTGCTTTAAGGCTGTAATTTTTGCATGCATTTGCTGAAACTTTGTAGCCTTACAGAGACTTAGAAATGTCTGGCATGGGACCTCTGGAGGTCATCCAGTCCCATCTCATACTAAAAGTGGGGCTGTTGCCTGCACCAGGTCAGGGCATCCATGGCTTTATCTACCTGTGTTTTGAAAACCTGCACAGATGGGGGACCAGTGACCTCTCTGGGCCCCTCTTCTGGTGCTGCCCTAACCTTCCTGTTACAGGTTTTCCCTAATGGGCAACCCAAAGCTCCCTATCGGTTTTATGGTATCACATTGCCTTTGCTGTCTCATATATGGTACTGTTTGAACGGTGTCACTAGTGAGTGGAGGTACTTCACAGGTTCATTCATGGGCTTTTCAAAATGAGTATTTTAGGGTTGCACAGTTCTATCTGAATCTAACCTCTTGTTTTTCACCCACTTTTAACTACTTTTTTTTTTTTTCTGGTTAAGATTGATTTAACAGTCCCTATCTACCAACGGAGTTTTGAAATTTTTAAGCAAAGATGATGAAAGTGGTTTGTGAAGGAGGGAGCAAAACTCACTGCTTTGCCTTCCAAAGCAAACCAAAACAAAGCCAGACAAAATAAATTTACTACCTTTTAAAAAATCCCTGCTGCCTCACCACATTTGCTGGATAGTAAATTGCAAAATTTAACAAAGAAATAGCCCTTACTGAGGAGAAAAGTTTTTGAGTTTTGCACTGAGAAGCTGGTTTTGATTGAAATAGGAGATGGGAAATTCATCAGTATAATTTGCTCCCCTTTTCTTCTTAAAGCAGACAGTTAAGGAAAGCTCTTCATAAGACATATTTCCCTGCCATACAGGCTATATAAAAAGAGAAGAAAAAACAGCAGGGGACCGCTATCTGCATTCCCAGAAGAAGAACCCATGACTGCATGCACCCTTGCCTCTTTCATACCACGTATCTTATAAAGCACAGCAGGGAATATTCACATTCAGTATGGATATTTCCCATTTTTTGCAAAAAAATTAATGAACTCAGAATCTGTAGGGTTTTTCATGTGAAGCACCAGGGCATTTGGCAGAGCTGAGAACATGATGAGTAAGACAAACCACACAAGATGTCATGGTAATCCGTGCCAATCCAAGAGATACAGTTTTTCATGCAAACCTCTGTGCACCTTTGGTGGGCTGGCACCAGAAAAGACCCAATGTCTGTCGGGGGGGCGGGCGGGAGAACTGGCAAGGTAAGGGTTAGTTTAGAGCCGGAGCTGATAGCTTTTGGATTGTATGCATGGCTACTCAAATTCCGCTTGAAAGGAAAGCTTTAAATCCCTTGCAAAAAATAGATGGAAAGCACAGAATTAAGGGCACATTCCATATTTGTTTGACAGATGAAATATGATCAGTGAGGCCACCAAGCAGTGTATTTAATAAGATGAGTACGAGAGAAAACAATGCAACTTCCAATCATAAAAAGATCTTTTTCTAATTGCTTTGTAGGTGGTCTTTGAGGCTTTACACAATCTGGAGCCTCGTGGGTATGTTGTCGGATGGATCATTGCCATCAGTTTGCTGGTGGGAATTCTCATCTTCCTGCTGCTGGCTGTGCTCTTGTGGAAGGTAAGGTAACAGATGCAACATAAACAACCAGGCTAGTCCCATGAAAAAAGCTTGAAATTGTCCATGCATTTAACATCCGTTTACTTTAGGAACTAAATAGTTGTCCACTCCATTACAGAAGCTGTTAGCCAGCAAAAATATTTTCATGTCCTTTTCATATCCCTTTTATGAGGGACAGGGAGAGGCTCCTGATGTAGAGAAGTGGTGGAAAAGTGGATTCTTTGAGGCCTGGTTATTAAAGGTTGAAGCTTTTACTACTGTTCCAGGATGAGGGAAAATTCATCTAGAGATCTGCCCTTATCTCATGCTTACATACTTGGCGCATCTCTGTGGTTTTCTGAGGCTCGCTGATTTCAACAGGGTTTCCTGAAAATCAGACGAACTTTGCTTGACCAGCTAAAAGATTGGATACATGCCTAACAAAAACCAGTAGGCAGCTACTGTATTCAAGAGGTAAAGGCCTGGGAGAGAGGAGTATCCAGGAATGAATTCTTCACAGCCCCCTCTCAAAAAAAAAAGTCATGTATGAGCAAAATGAGTTACTAGAGCAAAAAGTGCCAGTACCTGTTAAAAGCCAGCCTTCACACCATCTCTGATAAGATACAATTCTTGCACCCAGATACCATTACATAGTAGAAACGGGCAGATGCTGATGCTTTGCAGCAGCCATCTGGTGTGGTGAACCTGAAGGAGCTGAAGTGTTTTCATTCCTCAGTTCCCTGTTACCAATCCATAAATTTAAAAGGCCACGGTCAAGGTCAGGGACTGTCTTTGAAAGAAGTGAATCCCAAATGCACCCATGGGATTGAGTCCAAGCTTATTTTGCTTCCTGTGGCAGAGGTCCAGCAGCCTGATGCACGCTGCTTAACAGCACGTGGGCTGCATGGGGCCATTTGCCGTCTCTGCTGCGTTTGGGGGTCATGGCCGCACCGTGCTGTGAAAGCACACGTCGCTGCAGGTCGCACTGCTGAAAAATGGACTTGCTGATCTTGGCTAAAAACGGCCATGCAGTTCTTATTATAGATTATACAGGTGCATTTATATTATTGATTATATATATACTTCATAGGTTACATAGATATTATGTGGATTATAGCATTAGATTATTTTTATAGTCAATTCTGAGGATCTTTAAGTGTATACTGCCCAGGTCAAAATAGACTGCGTTCTCCATTTGGAAAGCAACATTTGATTGTAGTCTAGAATATTGAAATCTTTTAAATTTTATAGGGATCATTCAAGTACACATGAAGAAGCTGCCATTTTGTTACTTGAGAGCCCTGAGGGAAATTCCAAGTGACAGCAAGAAGTAATTATAATTAATACCAGGCTTATATAGCCCTTTCCGCATACAGATGTTAAAATGCTGAGGCAAAGCAAGGCAAGCTGATTTGTCCAAAGTCCCTTGGCAGCTCTGTGTCGGAGAAGGCAGTAAAAGCCAGGTTTTGTCAGCTACGCTGCAGCACTTTGTGCACTGAGTTGCATGGTTATTAACAGAACCAGTAACTTAAGGTTTTGTTTTAGAGAAAAGGGATTAAAAGTGTGTAGCTGCTAATATTAGCCAGTGTTTTAATTTAAAACTTAGTTTGGATCATAAAAATGCGTAAGCAATACTTTGCACTCTCGAGTTGCTGTATTTATTAAAGTTGCTGGCAATGCTAAAGATGTCTAAGACGAAAGTGACATGGGAAAGTTGCAGTCCTAGAGAGGAATCTTAATTGTCTGATTATAAATATTTATTAGTCAAAATTGGCTACGTATATCCTACAGTCATTCCTGAATTTTTTATATGAAGAAGTCCAAAAAAACTTGTATCAGAAGTGTTTTGGTTTTTAAGTGTGGAGTGAAAGAACAGCTGTAAATTAGATGGAGCTTGGGGCATTTTAGGAGCGTTATTATCCTTAGTATGAGCTCGAGATGTCTCAGATTCTAGGACTAGAGTATAAATTAAAGTACGCTTTTATGAAGAAATTAACTAGAATTAACCTGTGGTCCTGGAAGGAAACTATTCACAGAGGACAGACTAGGAACTGGAACAAATGCATTATGATGAAACTAAACACTGGCAGACGTGTAGGACTTGTTGGCAATGTCTGTGTCTCAGGCCTAGGAGGAACATATATTCTCACTGTGTGGTCGACTTTGCGGTGAGTGCTGCAACAGAACGGACAAATCACCAAACGCCCTGGCGTTTTGCACACTGAGTAAACAGCTACTTACAGTTGCAGAAAAATATTAAAATATGTTTAAATATTTTGTGTTACCTAATCCTCGAATTAACGGTGTTAATGAGAATTAGATCTCTTAGAAATTCCCGGCCTAAGTCATAATCTGAATCAAAATAAAGTTATTGCACATGCAATAGGATGAGAATGGTAGTTAATTCATTATTTGTAGATCTAAGATTACACTGTTTAGGAGTCCATGCAAATGGAAGTGATATTAAATGCCTAGTTATTTCACTTCAAATAAAAGCTTGTTTATTCACATGCCTGACCACAGCCATGTTTATACACACATAACAAGCTTTTTAGCCTGAGCATGGTCAGTTTTTGACTGGCTTTGCTTCTCTGGTTGTTTATTTTAGTATTTCATTTAGACACCATGTTTCTTCTGCTTTAAGTGTGTGTAAATTTGTGGGGGTGAGCAGTACCATGCCTAAACAGTAACAGAGCCCCTGCACGTGGCTGCAGTCCTGGTGGCTGGGGGAGCTGAGCCTGCTCCCTTCGCAGCTCTGCCAATGCCTTCCTGCCCTCCTCAAGGGTGGCTTTTCACTGACTGCTAGGAGATGTCCTGCACGAGGCAGATCAGCAAGGCTTGCCACATTTTTGCTCTGAACATTTCATTGGAGAGCTCAGCTGTCCCCTGATGCTCACGGCCATTTGTGTCCTGTTCATCCCCTCTGGGCCTGGTCTGGTCCTGCTCTTGCTGCTTCCTCTGCACGTCTTGCGCTCCCTGCTTATGCTTTGAGGTTGGTTGCAGGGTGTAGGCCTTCAACTCCCAGCATCTCTGGTGGACCAGCAGAGCTGGAGGGGCTCTTCTACCATTGCCTACAGCAATACATTTCGCTTTTTACCAGCAGTGATTGAACTGCACCTCTCAACCTGTTGCACTTCCGTGGTGGCTTGTGGAGAGAAGAGCAAGGGAAGACCCAGCTGCTGCTTCAGACCAGTTATCCCATGTGCTCAGCAGTCCCCTGGTTCCCAAGCAGTGGCAACCGTTCAGGAAGGAAAGGCAGTTACAACTGTTACTTTTTTTGGGGGGGGGGGAGGGGGGTGCTAGCCCATGTACAGTTCCCTCAGCCTTCAGGACTGCAGCCATGTACAATAACAAAGTTACTGTTCAGGCATGTGGAATTTATGCACACTTAAACCAGGGGAGAATTGGCACATAGCACGTAAATGAAATGCTAAAGCATAATATATTGTAACACAATAAATATTAGTAATAGCAGTGCTTAAAAATTCTGTGAAGTATTTACATTTGAACTGACTTGAGTTATGGAGTATTTTTCAATCTGTATCATTGAAGGCAAAATGCACAGGAAATTAAAAAAAAAAAAAAGAAAAAAAAAAGAGAAAGGTTTGTGTCCAGAGAATATTGAAGAGGGACTGTGTCCTTGTGTACCAGAAAGGACACTTGGGCAGTTGAGTGAGTTGTCACCAGATGTTTGAGATTGGAAGGGACCTCTGGAGATCATCTAGTGCAATCCCCTGCTCAAGCAGGGTCACCTCGAGCAGGTTGCCCAGGACCATGTCCAGACAACTTTGGAATATCTCCCAGGAGGGAGACTCCATATGCTCCCTGGGCAACCTGGTCCAGTGCTCAGTCACTCTCACAGTAAAAAAGTGTTTTCCTATGTTCAGACAGACCTTCCTGTGTTTCAGTTTGTGCCCAGTGCTTCTTGTCCTCTGACTGAGCACCACTGGACTCTGTCTTTTTTACAGCTTCCTTTCAGATATTTGTACACACTGATAAGATTCCCCTCAGCCTTCTCCTCCCCAGGCTAAACAGTCCCAGCTCTCTCAGCCTCTCCTTGTATGAGAGATGCTCCCATCCCTTAATCATCTTTGTGGCCCTTTGCTGGACTCCAGTAGGCCCGTGTCTTTCTTGTACTGGGAAGCCCAGCACTGGACCCAGCAATCCACACATGGTCTCAGCAGTGCTGAGTAGAGGGGAAGGATCACCTCCCTCGACCTGCGGGCAATGCTCTTCCTAATGCAGCCTAGGATACTACTGGCCTTCTTTGCCACGAGGATGCATTGATGTCTCATTTGACCTGTTGTCGACCAGGACCCCCAGGACCTTCTCTGCAGAGCTGCTTTCCAGCAGGTCGGCTCCCAGCTTGTACTGGTAAATAGGGTTATTCCTCCCTAGGTGCAGGACTTTGAAATTCCTGTTTGTTGAACTTTATGCAGTAGAACAAGTGATTTACAAAACAAAAATCTGTTGGCCGTTGCAGCAACGCTACTGTGTTTCTCTGTGACATGTTTTACACAGATCTTTCTTACCTAGTCATTCAGTTTATTTCTAAACTGAGCCTATTCCTGTGGTATCCAAGCCCTGATTTGTGTAAAATGATGTTTCTAGCAGTATTCTACAACTTTTGGATTCTTGGGGCAATTAGTTGATCTCCGTATGTTGTAGGTATACCTTATGTAATAAGACATACTTCTTCCAAACCCTGGATTTTTGACAGGGTTGCAAAGAGGGGAACCACTTGCCTAATAGCACACACATGTTGTTTTTTGATTACCCATAGGGTTCCTGCTTTTCAGTATGCACAAGACAGTGTTTATTTTCCTTCTGTCTTGTAAGGAGAGTTTGAAGAATCTTCCTTTAGTTTTTAGGAGAGTTACTGTGAACACATCTCTTAGGCTATTGAGCTTATAGTTAGTTCAGGCTTTGAAGTGGCTTTGTCCAGTGGGGAGCACGAATCCTTGTAAACGTTGGACTCGTGAAATCCTCACTTAAGTAGAAGCTGTATACATGGATACAGTTGTTTGCTAGTGCTGCTTTAGAGGAGAAATTTTGAAATATGAAAGTTTTTTATGAAATATGAAGCTCTTTAAAAAAGCGAGACAAACCCAAACAGAGTTTTTAAAGGTGTGTTCAGATATACTGCTTGGAGAAGCCCTGTAACTTTTTTCTGTGATTACACAAGTGTCTTTAAAAGAAGAACACTTGCATTCCCCTACATGCCGTATTTGTCATTGCCTTACATATTGTTTGAGCATTCAAAGAATGTCTGAAGCTAACTAAGGCTAAAGCCAACTTGAAATTCACCTATGTAGTAGAAACCACTGTTTTCCCCCTTTTGGAAGGAGACACTTTCCCTTACTTCCCTACTTACGGCCTCAAACATTAAATCTTTATACAATGGGCCAAAACATACAACTCACCATTTTCCAGGAAAGGAAAAAAACTCTGCACTTATTCTTTGCCAGGGGTTGCTTTGTATCCTGTGTTACAAGCCCCAAACCATTTTCTCTCTATCTACAGCTCAGCTGACAGAGGCTAACTGCTGTTTCCTGGCCAGTCCTTGTACCGACATCCTTTCCTCATGGCCAGGTTTTAGAATAGTGGCTCTGCAAAGGAATAAAATTGCATTTTTTAAATTTTCCAGAGGAGCATGGGCACATACAGTTATGGCACAAAACCCGTTTGGATTTCAGTGTAGGGGAGAAGCCTGGCTTTCCTCTGCCAGAAGATATGTCCTCCCACATAATCTTTCAAGGATTTCAACCTTTTTCAATGGAAAAAGTCTCCTAGCTAGGTGTCATCCACCCATTGTCACAGCTGTATAGTTCCAAATATATATTTTGGAACCGGGGATAGAGAAACCTGTTAAAGTGGAGGGAAATTTCATATTTCTGATGTGCCTATTTACAACTCGCATGCTGCTCCCATTCTGTACACGTAATTCCAAGAGTAAACCAGTATTTACTGTGACAATGCTATAAAATCAAGAGTCATCTAAAAATTTTGTAAGAGTTTTCATAATTGTTATTTAGGTAAACAAGGTTCAACTTGCTGTGTCAGTTCTCATTAGGACTAGTAACTGGAACAGCAATTTTTAAAGCAGAGAAAGATCTTTACTATAGAGATGTAGGTGATGTCACCGGTTGCCTCAGATTTCATGAAGAGAAATCTGTATTTTTCTTTTCTTGCTTCTCCATCCTCTGTCCTCAGTTTTAAGCCACATCAACACAGATTCCTTGTGCTTAATTCTAAGTTTCTGTCCCACTTTGTCCTCTCCTTTTTCAGATTATCTCACTTATGAAAGTATGATCCCTACTTGTGGGGACCTACGTAACACATATATGTAGGGACCAATGTAATAGGTACATGTCCCCGTCTCTCCATCAGAACTGCAAAAACTGTGACTGCAGTCATGGTCTGTATAATTTTTCTTTCTGTAATTTGCAAAACAGGCTGGGGGCATCTGGGGGCCTCCTGCTCATGCGCAGATGGCAAATGTGTACGTGTGGTTCGTGCCAGATGTGCTGTTCCCCTAGAAGCGACCTTCTGCCCTTTTTGCGCCCTTTTTCCCCCGTGCAGGTGCACAAGGTTGTTTACCTCGCGGACGGCTCCGGGGGTGCTGGCGCGGCATTGCCCAACACAGCTTGGCAGTGGTGGCTCTGCAGCAGCAGCAGCAATGTCGAGGCAAAACCGCATTTAGTACTGGTTCTCTACACTATCTGACATGCAGGCTTCTCAGAGGTACTGCCTGACTTTTTTGATACCGATGCTAACTCAGTAGGCCTAGAATTGGGCTTTCTCATTGTTACCATGTTATAAATAATGTAGTCAGGTGATAATTAACTTTGTGAGTCAAAAGCAAACCCATGTTATCTCCCAACCATGGATGGATGTTTGCTATGTATAGCAGCTTGGAAACCTGAAGTAATGGGGCAGCGGAAGGAGTTGGTCGTCTATATAAATAGCGACATTTTTACCAGGCAGAAGTTAGGTGCATCATTTGAAGTCTGTTGTCTTCAAAGCACAGTCAAAAGTGTGTTTTATTTTGTTACCTTCTTTCTGGGCCAAAGTGAGCATCACCAAATGTCAGAGCCAAGGCCTCCCAAGACCAAATGGCTGTACTCTAACAACACAGACTCAGATCTGGGGTTTTTTTTACAGTAGATTATTTGGGTGATTCACTGTGTTTTTGAATTCTGTCTACATGATGCAGGAAGATTGGTTTTGGATGTCTTTGCATTTGTTCTTACACAAGCAAATGGTTAATGCCGCTGTTGTGGCCACACCACCACCTTCCTCAGTGAGTTTGCTAGCTACCGTGTAATATTTGTTCACCACTCTCAAGAGCAAGGTTGGCAACATTTCAGTGGTGGTGTATCTCCAGTACTTAAGAAATGCCTTTGTTATCTTTCTGGATAAAATCAAGCTATGTAAATGTACAACAATAATATTGTGGCTGAGTGTTCTTTCTGCTCTCAGCATCCTCCAAATGAGAGCTGTGCTTGCCAGGACGCCTCGAGAACATCACAGCCATTGCAGCTACGTAGCTTTCATCCTGGCACTGCATGAACAAATTGAATCCACCGGCAAGAGAAAAGCCCTGTTGTGGTTCAGAAAGTCTTTTTAAAAACAAGAAAAATAACCATCATTTTCAGGAGCCCAAACCAGAAGAATAATATGTGTGTAGACTGAAAAATTGCAAATAAATATCCAATTTTCCAAGGTTCCCACCACCGGAATACAACATGTGTATTCATTGGAAGTCATTAGCATCCCTCAAACCCAAATGCCAAGAAAAGAGAAAATGTGACTTGCATAGTCTGAATTCTCTCTTCAAGCCTGGTGTCACAATGGGAAATGCTGTGTTATGACTTACACAGCCATACCATAGCCATTTCCTCCTGGTTTTACTAAACTCGTAGAAGTAATTTATTCTGATAACTATGGACACAGTACAACTTTCATTCAAAAATTTTTGGCAGGTCAAATATATCAAAATGCAATTTTAAAGCTACTTTTTATTGGTTCCAGAAATAGTCTTTAGCATTTAGTCTGGTTTTCAAACAAAGCCAGAAATATTTCAGTAGTTTTTCTTTTTCCTGTGGAGAGGAAATGGCAGATATGGATTGAGATATGGCTTAAATTAATTGCGCTTTCAGGAATGATACAGCTAATGACTGTCCTGTCCCCTGCTGAGATTTAAGAAATCAGTATATAGTAATTTGTCCAGACATATCAGCAGCAGACATTGTGTTCTTTCCAATTTTTGAAACTGATAGCAGAGAGGAACTTTGGATGACAACTATGTTCATCTAGAATTTTTTAAAAATAAACTACTTAGTAAAATTTTGCAATAGGAAAAAAATCTTTAAATTATTTGGGAATGTTCACAAGTTTTAATGTTGGCTAATGCACTTTTTGATTACATTTATAAGCATATTGGTAACATCTGTTATGCAAGTTACTGTGCACAGTTACCATCCTGCAAGAAGTTCATGCTTTCATTAAACTCAAGTTATCAGAAGAATTAATAACTCAGTGCCAGGCGCCGAAAGATCTTTAAATGTCCAGTTGTTGGAGTTCTCTTTATTTGTGAAGCAACAACCTTCCGTAACAAAATATATTGTGTATGCACAAATGAATCAAATGCCAATTGAATATCTTTCTTGTCTGAGGCAAATTAGATCCTACCTGGTAAAGATACCCCAAAGCTGGAGACCAGAACTACCAGTTTTCATTCACCTCATTAGCAGATAGGTCCATTGAAGCCAGTGGAACAACTCCTGGGAGAAAAGTTGCATGAGAAAAGGTTGCGGGAACATATTATTGATGACTGGAGTTCAAAGAGGGTTGTAGTTCAGCCTGGTGGCATAGACATGCCATACAGGTCTTCATGTGACTTTTCACCTGCTGAATTCCATTTCCTGTGTAAAAGTGAAAATAGCAAGGCACATCATATTTGAAAGGCAAAATACTGAATTAGATGGCTGTACTGGTATCCATCTCTGTGTGCAGTTTTTTCTTTTGCACACCTAAATGCATCCTTTGCACGTATGCTGCTAGTTGGAATCTGAGTGACTATTTTGAGAAGTAGCCTTTGTGACTGTTTCTGAAAATTTGGGCTGTGAGACAGATGTAAAGCATTTCGTTAAATAAATAGTTTATTTAATGGCTATATGAGCTAAGTTTATGAATTGACTGACTGTTCTTAGGGGGGGGAAAAGAGCACTTTAAGTATTTTTTTAATTGCAAAGTAACATTACAAAGTAACTACCTAATAAAATTATGTTTAAAATTCATGCTAGTTTTACTTAGAGTATTGTAAAATAGATTTTATTCTCCTAATGTCTATGGGGGATTACAGCTCTTCACCTTAGGTGGTAACAGTACTATCTTACGTCGGTTTGCCAGGCTTTATGAAAGTAAGTTAAAGTTAAGTGGTATGTTGGAAGTTTGTGTACATTGCTAATTCTTTTCTGCCATAGCAACTTTTATCTGTTGCAATGAATTGGGATTGGATACAGATATTATGTACCAAATTCTTCCATAGTAGTTACACAAAGTGGTTATAGAGGAAAACGACTCTTTGCCTCAGTTCACCAACTGCAAAATTATATATAGTATTCTGTATGTATACCCAGTATGTATTGTGTGTGTATACATGCACACACAGAGCAGTCTCTTATAGAGATGGTGTTGCTTGAGGCATGTGTACTTATTTTCATGTATGTGTTTCATTGAGCAAATGCGGATCTATGTTACAGCAAAGTTAAGGGTTTCGCCCCCTGCCAAAAGTCAGTGGAAGACTGGGTAATCAAAGCCAGACCACTGAGCTTACCTTAACCATAATATCATCCTTCCCCTTAAATATACAGTTTCTCCTTTAACTACAGCCAAACCATATGGCCACTTTCCAAATATGCCTTTTCCTCACAGGGGGGCCCCAAGCAGTGGCAGTTTGCCAGTCCTCTATGGAAAAGTTGATACACAATATCTGTACGTGACCCCTCTGTACCAGCACAGGAGTATTTTAATTGTGACGAAGGAAATGGTCCATCCTCTTGAAGCTGATGGTTCGCCAGAGTTATCAAGGGCCACACGAACCCAGTTGCAAAGCATTTTTTCTGCCTTCTCGACAGTAGTAAAATAAGATGAATTTAATAACCAGTGGTTGATCTCTGCATGGGGAAAAAATGTGTGGTTCCAAACTCAACAGCACCACTGCTTTGTGCAGATTCAGGGTGCCACTGGATAGCTGACTGGTGATGTCTTGCTTGGTCTGAGGTTCCTGGCTCCCGTCGAGTTCCTCATGAGCTACATTAGCTGATTAGAGGTTGTGGAGTCTCCATCCTTAGAGATACTCAGAACCCCACTGGACGTGGTCCTGGACCACCTGCTGTAGTGACCCTGCTCGAGCAGGGGTTTTGGACTGGATGACCTCCAGTGGTCCCTTCCAACCCCAACTATTCTGTGATCTTTCTCTGACTGTGCTACTGTTTATTAGAAGGGTTCATGGGGCAAACTCCTCAAAAAGGTGAGGAGAAGGGTAAGTTCTTTCTGAAGGGGCATGAAGGAAATGGTCTGAGACTTCCTAGATTCAAGATGCATGGCAGTAAAATATGTATGAAGTAAATATGAAGAAATAGTATTATAGAGGAAAGATGGCTTGTGATTAAGGCACTGAGCCCTAAGTATCTTGCTGTGAAGCCTAGTGCAATGGGAGTTCCCTTCAGTGATTTTTTTTTTTAGCTATATATACATCAGTACTTCATTTGCATTTTTTTTTCTTTTTAGCTTGTTTGGTTTTACTGTGGTCAGTAACCTCCATTAGAAGAAGTTTGCCAGAAGAGCCATACTGACTCTTTTTGTGTACAGCTCATTACATCAGTATGCAGTATAAAAATTGAATAAAAGAATTGTAGCTCACTGATTGATTAGAAAAAGTATCTGATATACTTCAGGATTCTGTCTGAACATTGTTGTTCACAAAACTGTTCCTACCTCAAGTCTTAATGCTTGTTTACAGCAGTGTGTAGCTTGCTCATATTGTATTTTTTTCTTGTTTCTTAATAGATGATGTTAATGGGAAAAAGAGGGTATTTTTATATGTAATGTGAGCATTCCTCTGTTATACATACTTCAAACTCTCTTTTTATTTAGTTGGAAGAATGAGTCTGGCTGGGCATGATAAAAATTCTTCAGCTGGTTACTTAATAGTGTCTATAACAAAGGCAGTGGTATTACTTGTCCTCTCAGCAGCTTTGTTTTTTCCCCCAACTGAAAATCCAATTTTATTTTGTAATATCCTCAGTCTTCAAACATGCTTGTCATTGGCATCCTAGAGAGAAAACCGTAGGATGGTACTGTAGAAAAAGTCAGTTAAAAGTTTATACATTTAGAGCTTAAAAAAATGCAGAGTTCAGCAAGTCAATGGCCAGCCTTTGTTTGGAGGTAGCAGATGGGGGTGCAGAAAACAGCAGAAAGAAAGGTGGTTTATTGTGATGTTAACTCACAGAAATCACTCTGCGGTTTTCAGTTTGTGATGCTTGAAGAATGTGTCTTTATGCAAGTGTTGTTAGATATGACTTGTCTGTGATTTTTAAGGGGTTTAAACCTGACATGACAGCAAAAAGGAGTTGTGTATGCTAGTAAAAGAGACTTTAAATACTCAAGATTGAATAGATGACTTGACAGTGCTGTTGTGTGGCAAGAAATAACTTTACAGTAACAGGTATAATTCCCCAGACTACAGGTAGCGCAGATTTTCTATTGCTTTATTGCTTTGTTTTACCAGAAAGATGCTTTTTGCTCAGCAAATACTGTAGATGGCAGTAAGGTTATGCTAGAAAAAGGTGCACAGACTGGAATAAGTAAATTTAAGCATACGTATAAAACCTGCTGATGGTTTCAGATTTTGAATCTAAGCCACCTATTTATAGCAGCTCTAATGCTTATTTAAAGCGCCTCTGGAAAGGACTGGTTGTTGTTTGTCTATTCTGGTAAGCATCAGGTCAACTTTTTATTTCCTTTCTGTTTGGTTCTGCCTGACTTGGTTTGGATTTGTTTAAGAGCAAGCAGACATCATTGCAATTTGTCATGGCAGACATGAAGTGCAGCGGTTTGTAGAAGGTTGTTCTTTCCCTGGCATGACAGGTAAATCCATTGCAAGTGATCCTGATAGCCCCACAATTTTGGAATGTCCCTATATTCTCAGAGTCTTAAATGGTCCTCTTTCTCCTCTGTGCTTGCATGTGGAAGAAACAAGGTGGGACCTGATGCCTTTGACATAGCAGTTCCTTAATGGTGAGGTCAGCCAAGGTTAAGAGTAAAGCATGGCACACGCTGAGCGGTGTCCAGCTCCCAAGATGGGGCAGCCTCATTATCTTGGCTGCAAGGCAACATGTCTGGAGTTGGCAGCAAAGACAGGGAGGGAAGCAACAAGGAAGTCATAGCAGAGCGAAGGGACACCAGCAGAGGCTGGGGAGATGGTGCAAGGAGGCATCAGCAGGAGTTTGGAAGGGGGAAGTGGCAGGGGGCAATGACCCAGAGGGCCCAAAACTTAGAGTGCTTCCTCAGCCTTCTCAGATCATTTTCACATGACTGAAATGTTGGCTGTAGTTTGTTTTTCTCATTTACTGCATTGCATTTGATAGTGGGTCTCTCTTCTTCCATTATAACCCTTCAGCTTCCCACAGTGCTCTCTCCTTGTCAGGTTCCCCTACTGCTCTTCCTCTGGTGAGTGCCTACCCCATGCAGAGGTTTACTGATCAGAGTATTAAGTCGTTGGTCCCTTCCTTGGCTGTGGTGGTGTACACTCACACCTTATGCAGTGGGGTCACAGCTCTGCAGCCTCTTTAGTCAGGCTGGACTTTACCATATTGCATGTGTGCGTATGTATGTATGTTTATATTTACACATACATATAAATATAGATATGTGTATGGAACACAAAGTTTGGGATCACTGAACAACATTAGAGAATCATTGCCCACAAGACATGGGTTGGGGACCATTGGCCCATCCAAAACAGCAACTCCACAAGCAAGGTTATGGCAACAATGTACAAGGTGTAGCTGAAGCTCTCTCCTCCTTCCCCTGCTTGGAATCCAGGACAAAGTCCCAGCAGTGCTGTCCTCGCTGGGTTTTCCAAATTCCCGTGGAGACTTTTCAGTAGCCACAGAAGAGAGATCAGAGATTAGGTCTGCCTGCTGTCAATTCTGCCCCAGTGATGAAACAGCTGGGAAGTACTCAGTCCCCGTGTCGCAGCAGTTCTCTCGTCTTGGTCGATATGTCCTTCTCCTTATTCCCCATGTCTCCTCACTCTCTGAACTCACATGTTCTGTTAATTTTGGTTAATATTGCTATTCTTTTTACAGAAGGTAGTTTATTGTAAGGAGATGGATAGGTGGGTTGTGTGGTCTCTTGTGAGGTGATGACTATGTTGTGATTCCTTTACAGTCATCAAACAAAAAAAACTTCCTAGTGATAATAGGGGCTCTATCACATTCAGTGGAAATGCACTGTGTTGACACTAAGGAAAAATATCCTGAAACAAGGCATTTCCTTGTCTTTTGCAGATGACAAATATGTGTAATTCATGACCACTATTTAAAAAGGTGTCAAAAAAATCTTTAAGGTCCAGTTTCTGCTTTCTCTCTCACTGTGTTTGCAGGTTTCCACTGAAATTAATTGCTGTCTCTTTCCTAATTTTGAATTATCCGCATCACTTACAAGTGAACATACACAGCTTCATAGTGGTGAACACTTACAGATGCAGGATTTCAAGCTTCATTAATATTTATTAAGGTCTCCGGCTCACCTTTTTCTCCTGCTGGAAAGCTATACAAAAGCATTCTATATCCAGTAACAAAACAGTAAAATACCAAAACTATCATAACCAACTTTTAAAGATAATTCCTGAAGCAGATGTTCACAAACAGACAATTTTTATTAAAATAACAGTGGGAAAGAGTTTGCTTTTGTTTGTTTGGCCCTGGAGGAAATTAAAAAGCCTTTCTATAATTTTGATTATAACTCGAAGTGTAGATTTTATTGTACCAAGGATGTGGTTATATGAAGGATGGAAACCTTAAGGGTCTAAAAGCTGTTTTTAAAAGCTATAAATTGAACTTCTCTTGTTAATCTTAGGAAACCAAGTCCTGTGGCAATTTTCTTCTCTAATGTGCTGAACATGTAGGTCTGTTCTAAAAACTGATGATACAAAAATGGCACCCACTTACTCAACACAGCTGCTCCCTGAGCATATGTGAGGTGTATCTGCAGATTCCTGTGACTAAAATAAGTACTTACAATTAATCCTACCAGGGCAGAACAACGTGGGAGGAGCAAGTTTTAATATGTTCTTTTTTTATTCCTGACCAGGAAAGTGGTTCACTAGAGCCTCCATTTTAGATCATGAAAATCTAGGCAAACTTGCTATCAGCTTCAAATCTCCACTGATCCAAACTACACTGACATCAACGGTGAAATTTCACTGGAATTTGATGATGACACTATCCTGAGGGTGTCTTCTCAAAATACATGCTTTGCACTGGTATAACCAGAGGTACATACATGAAATGTTTATTACCAGCAATGATATTTTACTAGTGAAAATGAAAGAATTTGATTCAACTTTTTTAGAGCAAGCTTGAATAACAGAGAAGTAGAAAAACTCTAATTTTCTTTTTCTTAATTCTTGAATACACTGTCCTGAAAGATACTGGGAGGTGAGCGAGACATGGTCTTACAGAAGTCAACAATATTCCTTTTGTGAGGACATTTTCAGAATAAAACCACAATTGTCAATAGATTTGTATGTACTGAGCAGCAGATAATGCTTTGCTTACGATAGATTGGAGGGAGTAGCCTGTGCACAAGACTATGAACAAATCATTTGGGGGCTCTAATTTCAGTTATTTGTGGGGTGGGGGAGCTTGGGAAGATCACGTGGTTTTCTTGATCTCTGTAAAGTTGAGATCATATGCACTTATGTTTATGCCTCTCTGTTGTTTGTTTATTATGTGTGTGTGATATACAGCTATGTACCCACCAGGATACACCTGTGTCCAGATTAGGTGCTGGGACTGATTGTTATGTGCATCAGGGTCATGGTGCAGATTATCAAAAAAGGGACCTGTTGGACCATGCTGCAGCTTCTAGGTCCTTTACACAGAAGCTCAACCATGGGGAAAGAGGTGGTGAGAGGATGGTATGTGTCTGGTCTCTTCTTGCTGCAAGTTCAGGATGTGACCAGGGAGTACTCACATGGACCTCGGATTTAGGAAGCTCTGCTGGATGAGCACAACCTGCCTTCCAGACTCTTGCGAGTTAAAATATACTTGAAGAAAATTAAAGTTGGTAAAGAACTTAAAAGCCCAACTTAACAGAAAGTAGTGACAAAAAAATGTTTGTACATATAGCCAAATTGGAAATAAAGGATGGCAATAACTGGTTGAATAGAGGAAGACTAAAGCATCATGTTTTACCCAGCAGGAGTAAGAAAACAGGTTTAGAGTGTAGGAGTTACATAAATGTTTAATTATGATGAACAAAATATTGACTCAGCAGTCTCCGTGGTGTGCTGATAAGTCTGAGGAATTATTCTTTTATGCTTACCAAAGCCTATTATTAAAATCATTTTTGTTTATTTAAAAGACTTAAAAAACAGAGATATGGCAGGTTTTTATCCAAACTGAAATGAAAACTCTTTGCATCTTTTTAACCAAGTATCAGAGTTGAGCAAACAAGAAGACATGCAGAAATGATAATCAGCCCTGCAACATCTTGAAAGCTTGTGGAGAAGTTACTGCTGATGCTCTGCATCTGGTAGTGTCAGGCTTGTATTTCGCATTCTGAGCTGCAGATTACAAGACTGGTATCAATAGGACAAAGGAAACCATAGAGCAAAAAAGAGTCTAAAGCTATACATTTCTTCCAAAGTGTCTTAACATAAATGATCCTTAACTATAAAATTCTGTGATCTGAGCTTACAGCGTGATTAGTGATGGGAAGAGAGCAGCAGTGGGGCTGGTGCTTCTGGAAGCAGGTGAGCCAGGCTGAGAGCGGACCTCTTCAGAACTGCCATGGAGCACCAGTGATGGACCATGCCGAGTTTGATTTAAGAGGAGTCTTGCAAAAAAGGCTGAGTTTGGATGCTGGGAGATGGCCATATTGTATTCCTTTGATCTTTTGTTTCATGCAATTGTGGACATTGATAGCGCAGTTCATAAACCTCTGGCAGCGTTTACTCCAAACCCAAGGGCTAGCCTAGATTTAGGTTCAGATCCAAGTTTTGCATTAGTCCTGGTGTTTGTTTGGAACCGAGAAACTTCTGTCTCTTGTTGTCTGTTTTTATTAAAAATAATTTATGTGGGTTTTTTTGAAATGATGTTTCATATAAGAGGACTCTTTCCTCCACGTAGTTCAGCTGTAGAAAAGCAGAGAACTCATGGAGATTGGGGAGCCAGTTCTAAATTATCTCATTTATATTCATGTAAACAAGGAGCTATGGTTCAAAATTGGCACTAGGAAGAACTAGATTTTAACACCTGTGCTATTTTTTCCACACCATTTTCTGATAAAATAGGTTTTAATTTTATGATACTGTTATTTATCACTGTTATCTCTTTTTGATTTGCAGATGGGCTTCTTCCGCAGGAGGTACAAAGAAATTATTGAGGCTGAAAAGAACAGAAAGGAGAATGAAGATAGTTGGGACTGGGTCCAGAAAAATCAGTGAACTGCCAGCAAAAATCAAAAGCCCAGTCATGTGACACGTGCCTGCTCGCCTATAGGTCCTGCTCTCATATCTTCCATATGTGGAAGAAGGAATCTTCTCCAGATTTTTCGGAGACCCCATTGATGCTGTGTCTTTATCACTCTAACAAGCTAGGGAACATATCCTGAGGCAACCACTGCAGCCACGTCAGGTGACTGGAGCAATTTACACTTCATTTAAGAGCTGAACTTTGAACTTTGGTAACGAAGCTGCAGTGCAGAGCAATATTTATGAATCCAACTATGTGGTATACCCTCAGGGGAGGACTGTTACCTAAAAGTATTTTTTATAAATATAAGCTTTTTATATTGATTATGTCTTTATATTTGTATCAATATTTTATAGTTTCTATTGAATAGCTATATAGTTCACTCAAGCACTGATATCTGGCTAAATCCTTGGAAATACATATATGTATATATAAATCCTATTGTACTTTTAAATTTCAATGCAAAAAAGAAAAAGATTTGTAGATAAAAGTAGCTGAAAACCTCATATACTTAATTCACAAGGCTTGGTAATATTGTATATAGACCATTTAATGGCAAGAAGCCAAAGTCTTTTCATTATTTTTTTTTGAGTTGAATTTGGTGTTTGATTTATAAACCAGAGAACCTAAAGTATTACATATATGCGATGTTCTGTATTTGAGTCTATGCTTCACTGCCCTGGGTGGGAGAGAATGAGACCGCTTCCTCGGTGACATGTAGCAAGGCTTGTAGCTCACTCTGGCCGGGTACCTTTCCGTCACAGGGCATTCTGCACTGAAGAAAGCATCAGAGACTGCTTGCCTTTGGGACGTTCTCTTCTGCAGTCTCTAGTACTTCGATGATGGTCTAGGACTGCACAGGCGAGATACCAAAAGGGTATAATTGGGCCAACCACTATGGCATTGATGAATTCTTTGGAAATAAAAAAAAATAAAAGAGAAAAATAAGGAGCTATATTAATGTTTGAAAGGATAGTTTTTAAGCTACTGTTAATGGTTGTGATCTGTTGCTGTCAAAGCAAGTGACAAATGGCTGCAAGCTATGACCATTATGCCTGCCTTGTGAGTTTTACACGTGAGTCATGGGTTTGTTTATATGGAATAGATGTGAGGGTTAAAATGTATTTTGATCTTGAGAGTCCTTCTGTGGATGTTTCTGGTACTGAATGTCATCATGTCTTCATCTAGTATTAAAAATGGGGTTTCACTGAGGTGCAGACATTACCGAATCTCAGATTGCCGCTTCGTTCAGAGGTAATAATGCCTTAGCAAATCATTTGCTGAATTGGAAGAAACTCACTTATAGTTAAATTAACCATGTGTCTTCAATAAGCTCTTGAGTTTCTGAACAGAAATAGTGCAACTGCTATAAGACTTGGTTTTAGATTCTATTTTTACTTTACACCTTGTGTAAACAAGGAATAACGGTCCTGTTGGTATAAAATCCATATGAAGGAAAGAAGGATCAGGCTCAATGATAGGAAATGAAGGAGTAGCAGGAATAAAAGGCTGGAGGATGTCTCTTTCATTAAGAGTAACCTAAAAGAACTGCTGGAGGTTTGAAAACTGAATGCAGAGAACATGCAAGAAATCTACTTATCCTTGCTCTTCCTTGCAAATTCATTATAACTTCACATTTTAAAAAATTAACCATGTCCATATTCATGCTTGCTCTTTTCCCCCCCACTGGCATTAAATGCCCTCTATTACTACAGTATTGATTAATATTTATTAACTTATCTATCTGCACCCATTAGGCAGAAGACAGTTTTTAAGTGAATGAAGAGTATTGATTCAAGATTTGAAAGGAAAATCTATTAGTCTATTCAATTTTCTTTCTTAAAACAATCTCTAGTGAATAAATAAGACAGATCTGGTATAGCAAGTCATCATTTAAGCCAGAATCTGAAAAGACGTACTAAGAAGAAATCCCGCTATAACCATATGTAGTTGGCTGCAGTTTCATCATCAAAGAGTGCAAAAACAAAAGGCTGATGGTCTTTTATTGCACTGTTGTATTATAAAATATTGAATTCCTTCTAGTATAATTCATCTAAATTCAGTTAGTTTTGCTAGGAGTATTTGGGCCTAACGTATCGACTTCTGCTGTTGTTGAAAAATACCTAAGAATGGCATATAGATGTTAGAGACAAAATTACATCATAAATATAAATGAAATATAAGAAATTGGCTAAAGCATATAGTGAAAAGAAAGAAAGGAGTCCATTTATTTAAAAACAGTAATTTTCAGTCACTGAACAAAAAACTGTTTAAAAAGTAAAGGTACTTACTTTTAAAAAGTAAAAGTTGAAAAGTAAAATTTGTCCCCAAATAATTTTGAGGACAAATGAAACTATTTCTGAATTTGAACTGAATTTGGAAAGTTTCAATAAAAAAAGGAGAAAATACCATTGAAATTGTTAAAATGTCTCATTTCCACTTTTTTAAACAAAAATTTTGTTTCAGAAATGCCAAAAATGTTTCATTTCAATATTTTTGAAAACAATTGTAACTTTTCATTTGAAACATCTTTTAAAAATATATAAAGAAAAGATTTTTAAAAGCTGAACTAGCCATTCAACATTTCATACTGGGTTGAGCACATATTATTTGTTTGACTCAAGACAAAAGAAGTTTTTGTCATTTCATTAAAGTAAAAAAAAAATACCATTTGAGTGAACCCAAGCTGGATTTTTGTGTTCTCTGAGTTGATATATCTATTATTCATCCAGCACAAGTCCTCACTCAGTGAAAATCAAGTCATCAGATAGAGTAGTGACAGATTTCTGAAATAGTCCATAAGTTCTTAGTGTCATGACTGTCAGGTACTTAGTAGTTCTGTTGCCACAGATACTTTTGTTTTTATATGTATTCTTACTCTTCATAATTTTCTTCTTTTTTTTTGGCAGATTCCATTGTGACCTCTTGCTTAGTTCCAGTTAGGATAGTCAGACCACATACCAATACACAGTATTATAAACCTGTAAGTTCTCCTTTCCCCTCCTTAAAAAAAGAAAGAAAAAAACAAGCCAAACAAAAAAACTCACTAAGACCAGTTGCTTGCCATCAGTTTCTACTCCCAGAATTCTTACGAAAATGTAATATACTTCAAGAACGTGTAGCAAATAGCTGTGCTATGGATCTGCTGGTTTTAAATAAAAAATCATAATAAATCTAATTGTATCAGAACTTTGGAAATTGCGTCAAAAGTACTTTGGAAAATGCTTATGGGCCCTGGAAGTTCCTGTCTGCCAGCTGCCTTTTAATTCCTTTGTGCTGTACGGGTTGTGCAGCAGAGCTGGTGGAAGTCCTTGTTCTCTGGTGTTTGGCCACTATCAGAAACATCAGCGATGATTTTCTGAATAAAGCTAGTTTTTAATTTATACAATTATAATGAGGAAGTCAGCAAACTGTGTAAGGTGCAGGTTCAGTGGAGCAGCCTCTGAAGCCACCTCAGAAATCACTTGTGTGATTTGAGAGAGCAAGTCTGCTTGATGTGAACCCCAAGCCTATGAACCGCTTCAACATGCCCTTAACCTCAAGGTGGGAAAGGTCTTTTGCGATGCTGACCAGCTAAGATAACCCTCTCTACCTTGATACATGAATAGGCGGGACTCCCTGTACAAGCCAGTGATGTGTAGGTAATTTGGATTGCTGAAAGCAACAGTTGCACAAAGATTGTGTTTGAAAATATTTAGTATTGACTTTCTTGAATGTTTTCTGTTTATGGGCACATTTTGGAGTCTTGCACGAGTTTCAAGCATAGTATCCAAGTGACATGAGTATATATAACATTGCTTTCACTAAGGGATTAAGGGAATCATAGAACTAATTCCTACCTTCATCGAGATTCATGCTCTTGCTAAGGTTTCTTCGATATAAGTGAAAGTAGGATTTAGTTCATTTAGTGTACATTGATTAAACTGGCATGAAGACTGCAATTGCTTTTGGAGCATGGTTTGCATATGCAGTAGGATACCCACATCATTGTCACTCCTTTTTCTTAGAATGTCACTCCTTATGTATTGTAAAATTATATGTTTCTTTTTGTGAACTTGTGGTTGGAAGAATGTGTTCACGCTTATTGACGTCACCTGTATTCTAATTCACTTGCACTGTTTTGGAAATGTCAAGTTTACAAAGATACAAGTGTTTTGAATAAAAAGTGGCTGCGAAATTATCCTAATATCGTTTTGTCACTTACTGTCCTTGTCCAGCTCAAATATTTTTCAGTTTTGGGGGTGAGACATTTTTTCATTTGTGTTTGAATTAAATGGTATGTGCATGTGTTTATCTCTCTGTGGGTAATGGATGTCTTTTATCATAATTCTGCAACCTGTATAAAACTAAGATATTTGGAGACTAAGAATATAACTAACTTGAGTACAATATTGTAAATCCATGGAAATAAAATAATTGCAGTGGAAATTATTTCTATTTCACAATATTACACTATCACACCAAATAAAACCCCATATGGTGGTGATATTGCCATAAGGTAAGACTGTCAACCTGCATAACTTGTTTGAGTTCTCTTTCAGTCTGGTATGAATTTGGATGAAAGTGAAATTTTTCAGCTCCATATATCTTTTTTCTACATGGGTTTATATTTCATGGATAGCTAAATAATATATCTGCAAGATTTTCTTCAGCTCCGTACATCCCCACACTTTGTCAAAGTGAGCAGAAACTAGTTTGGAGCAGTAAAAAAGCTGATTTATTTCTATTGTTGTCACCTTTCTCTTTGTATTTCTACTGCCAGTTAGAGGCTCCATCGAAGTTTTCTCGTAATTCTGAGGATGGGTGAAATCTCTGTAGTAAAATATGAACTGACCTGAACCTTCATTTTAAAACATAACCTGAAATTTCAGACTCTCCCTTTCCTTTTATTCTGCTCAGTTCCCTGCTTTTTGTGGAGACCCTCTATGCAGGTGAATAAATGTTCTCCAGTTATATGGACTCTTCCATTTTGTTTGCGTTAAGCTGGCAGCTAAATACCTAGGAACAAAGCAGACAGAGTTAAGATGTAAGCTGTGACTCGAAGCACATTTTTATTGGTGAAAGACCACGGCTTCATGTCCCTCAAGGCCAAAGGCATTACGAGTGCTCCAAGCAGGTCTGGATCGTGGCATGTAGCTAGTACCCTTCAAAGTGAAAACAAATGTTCTCAGTCAGGAAGGCTTTCTTCAGGGGAAAGAAAACATTGCCGGGGACCGGGGGTAGGAGGAGGATCCCGCAGAAAGGAATGCGGTGCAGGGTTTGCTTTGGAAGATTGGTGGAAGCTTTAGGGAGGCAGCAGCTAAAATAATAACCAGAAGCGTTTGGATGTACTAATACCTTTCTGTTACCATGCAAGCCAGTTTGTTTGTAAAGCCAAGCAAGGGGTTTCGCTTCTTGGGGAGGAGAATTATGATGTATTACTGCCCTCTGTGGGTTTCTCTCGCGCGCTCGCTTTTGCTTTTAAATGAGCGAAGAACGGCAATCTGAAGTGCTTTATTTTGTGTGCTGCTTTTGATCGTAGTGACTTTTAAGAACCACGTAGGAGTTTTATGACAAAATGGCTTTTCTTTAGAAAACAGTAATGTTTCAAACCTTGAATTTTTTGCAGATTTATTCCTGCCAGTTTCACCAAGAAGACAAAAACTAGACAAAAACTAAAGGAAAAGAATGTTCTCTCACCTGGGGAGAAAAGCTCATTCGTTAGCACGCTGCTCAGCCTGGCTCAGGTCAGGGACTGGAGGTGGGTCTGATGTTTCACCTTAGTGTGCTGGCCACTGGCCTGCTTCTGGGCAGTAGACTCAGTGGGCTAAGATCTTCTCTATTTAAATACTTATATATTCGTTGAGGAGAAAAGTGGCTTTTACTCACACCTTTTGGGTCTAGCAGAGTGTATAATGACTGGAGTAGTCCTGGGTAGGGTGTTTTGCTTTTGATTAAAATTTTGAGTGCTCATATCACACCAGACTGAGTGCCAGAATGGCAAAGGAGAGTGTTGTGGAGTCATTAGAGATGCAAAGTAAATCCTACCATGTTCCTCAGGCCCCAGCTGGCTCACTACCAGAATTAAAATATAACAAAAGCACCTACTCTGTGATGACTCAGATGTGCAAATGGATTTCAAGTCATATGGCTGCTCACTTCTGCATGTCCAAGGTTTTAGTATTTTAAATGGGTGCAAATGGAGATTTTTATCTGCGAGCAGTTTTGACAGGAGCAAAGCTTGATAGTGGGGAAATGAATCATCCTAACAAAAGAGCAGTGGAAATTATTTTTTCATGTCTTAGCCATGCTATAATTTCCCGTGACAGTCTGAAAGGACTGATTCATGAATTTCCAGTTCATTTCTTCTTCGCTTTTAATGTAGTTTGTGTCATTTGAATGCCTGAACTTCTGTATGTGCAATGTTTTGCTAGGTTAACCAGCAGTTCAACAGCTGTAAAGAATCAGAAATTAATGAAGTAGTAACCCTGAGCAGAGAGTTCCCTGCTGAAGACATGTATTCAGATATAATATATTGATTTTCATGAAATTATTCTAGATTTATACCATCGCAAATGGGAAGAGACTCAAACAGGCTCCCTTGAAGCTGAAGGACACACATCATGAGACAAGCTTTGCACTAATCTGCATAAGTGGTAATGTACAGTAATTTCTGTCATTTAAATAGTATTCCTCTGGGTTTGCTATCTGAGAGCTGCATAATTCAATCCTAATGATGCTGCTCTGTGCTGTATTTGGAAAGAGAAAAGGAATAGTAAAATAGTGATCACTTTATTCAGCAAAGAGAGCACTTCAGGGAGAAAATATAACTTGTCCTACACCAGATTCTCCATGGAGATGGGGCATTTGAAAACTGAACACAATCTGCCCCTTATCTTTAAGTTGAATAATCAGGCTGACGGCTGAAATTCCTACTATATGTTTAAACAGATTTTACTGTGTTGATTTTAGGAGAATGGCATAGAATAGGAAGCTGGCAATAAAGTGTTTATTTGGTCAGAACACTTGCTCAATGTTAAACTTACGGAGTTTATATGTAGGCTTTGATGCGAGATGACAGAATTAGGGTAAAATACTTTTTCCCCATTTTAATTTTCAGGGTATGGGAGAAGCGAGACTGCATCTTAACAGTGTCAGAAAGTAAAGTCATTGCTTGTGTGCATAAAGGCAGAGGGTTGCCTGTTTCCTAGGTCAAGACTATGTCCATGGCATGACCTTCATCAAAGGGGAGACCCATGTGTCACCTTCAGCAGGTGGCATGTGTCACCCTGCAGTTACCTTGTCTCATGCTCTACTGCTTGCTCAACAGTGCTTGTCCCATTCTCCCTCTCTCTGTCCTATAGAAACTACTGACTTTTTCACCTTACCTCTTCTGAGCTTCACAAGTGTAAATTACCCTTTTCTCTCAACTTCTCTGAATGGCAAGGCTAACTTAACTTTAAACAATTTTTCCTAACTTGCACTTACCTTGAAATACATTGTTTCTGTTTCAGACCTGAAGAAAGATTTGTCCTTCTGAAAACTTGTCAGTTTTCCCAAGTATATCAGTAGATCTAATAGAAGGTATGACTGTTGCCTGCAAACCTGTAGTTCCAGTACTGATATGTCGGAATGTCCTAGTTTGCACTGCCTAGCATAGGTGCCCAGTGTAAGCCTAATCCAGAAATGCTCAGTACTTCTGTGCAGTACGACAGCTGATGAAATGCTGGAACGGTACGGAGCTCAAGGCCTGCAGGAGGTTATACAGGGTACTAACCTATCATCCAGGTTAAACTACACCCTGTCACTAATTCACCTGTTCACACTAATGAATGTGAAGTCTGAGGTAATGAATTGAAAGGTGGAGTATCCATTCTGTGGATAAAAAAAAGCTGTGCTCTTTGGGAGGAAGTTTGTGTTTATATATATATAAATGTATGTATATATATGTATACACAGATGTATATGACCGAACCTTGTGGAAGTGGACAAACCTTAAAAAAAAGACCAATCCTGCCAAAGCCCTTCAGAATAATGTAAACATTTTGTTTGGAAATTCTGAAAGGCAGTTAGGAGCATGGGCTTGGAAGGTCCTCAAGTCTGGTCTTCTATTTTCATTGGCAACTACTTCATATATTTCCTTTCACAAAGTAACTGAACAAGCTCCAGTTGAACCAGTTAAATTTCTTTCCCTTATTATTCTTGCTGAAAGACTAGTCTAGCACTTCACTTTCATGGTTTTATTAATGGTCATTTTCATCCCAATTTGTTCTCATGCCAACATAGTCTTTTAACTTAAATAGTTCCTTTCTTTCCTTCCTGTTGGAAGTTCACCTTTCTTGAATATGGGTGACCAGAACAAGACACCATTTTCTAGATGAGGTGTCAGATGCCTTGTCCAATGCTTTGTACTGTACCCCTGGCTATACGGAGGTTGCCAGCTCCCTGTGAGATGTTGTGAACTACAAGGGACATTGAACTCTGAAAGTTGTAAGCACAAACAACCTTTCTCAAGAGCTTTTAACTTACCTTTCTGTGGAGTCTGGACATGTGGTTTACATGTCCCCACGGAGGATAAGGTTGTACTGAGACAGTGAGATTGGCTGTGCCTCGAGCTGTCAGTCTTCGGAATCTGACACCTTCTGCTCTTAGGTGAGCTCGAAGGGAATCAACACTATTCCCCATGGGAGACTTTGGCTGTGTTTTGGCAGAAGTTAACTGAAACCGATACATATGCATAAAGCAGATTGATTTCAAAGAACTGATATTTTCATCCGAAGATTTCCAGCTAGTGCTGACTGTGCGCTACATGACCAGAAAACCTATTGTTCTTATTTATTCTTGGAGTCTTTCCTTGTCATCAAACAAACGTGTTGTAAAAACAGAAATAAAAAAACTCGAGCTTCTAAGATAAAATGCACTTAAAGCACCATTAATTACTGCCCAATTACTTACAGCAAAGTTGTATGGTCAGAAAGGTCTGCTCTGAGATCGTCGAGTTGTCAATTATAGCTGATAATGAAGGGGCTGGGTGCATGTTTTATTTCACAAGATAAGTATCTTCCCAGATGTTGAGTGTCTGGTAGTTCATAACCACACAGGTATTTATTAACTGTACAGTCTTGATGTGCCAAAAATCACCTTTGGTAGGTGCTCATTTAAGATGGCTTCTGCATAAAGAGATTTGGGTTGGCACATGAGCAGATCATCCGTTGAACGATCTGCTTCTCTTTCTTTCCTTCTCTGAGGGCTGGGCTATTTTACCTCAGTATGCACCAGAAATGTTACTTCAGTTGGTTTATTTTGTTAATTTTCTGAGTAGAAAAGCTGTCATGTACTTCTGAGCACTGGCATACTGTACAGAAAATGTAGTCTTACAACAGGGTGATAAGATTTTAGCATTTTTTTTTAATTAATGTCTTGTTTTGGCAACAGGTAACAAAAGCTGACACATACTATGAAGGAGACTGTTAACTATCAAATATTTCTCTTTGGAATAATCTCCTTCAATAAAATGAAAAATAAAATGGCTAAAGCATAAATGGGTCCAAAAGCCCACGTAATCTCTAAGGGAAGAATGGGTGAGCTAAGTGCCATGAAAGAATCTGGGGTTTCATTTTTTCTCTCTTAATTTCTTTAGCTAGTTGGCTCTTGTTGTGGTTATTCCTTCGGTGCCCAGCATTGGGTTTACGCTGTGACTCTTGGAAATTTCTTGTGTGCTGTTGACTAACTCAGTTCATCGACTGTTCAGTTAAGACCTATATGAGTCTACTATAAATGCAGCTTTGTATTTATGTATTTATTACATTTATGACTGTAAATTTTTATGGATATTTCCATAACACCCAGTGTGGAGAGTTCTAGAAGGATTAAAATGCTTTTATAATGATACAGCATCCTACTGTTCTTGTGAAGAAATCATGCATGCACACCTTTATGTTGGCAAAAAACGTCTGTCCTCAGTAGTTGGGATGTGCACACATAAAGTGGGGCATTCTCTGTGTAGAGAATACACAGGAAAATACTCAGACTCTACCTCTATGATTTTCCTTTCAATGGGAAACCACCTTACATGTAGAAGAAAAATCCACTAATGCCCATTAAAAGAAAATATACCACCTGTGACCCAGGAAATCCCAGTGATTTGCACACTGGAGGCAAGATGAGCGTTCTGGGGAAATGTCGCTACCCTCTTGGCCAACTCTTTTTCTAGGTGTCTTCCACCAGACACTGTCAAGGTCAGGATGTTGAGCGAGATGCACCGTAGGTCTGGTGCAGAACAGATATTTGTCCATCCTTACGGCTTGCAACTAGCCTCTGCTCAGCAAGGGAGGGACAGGAAATTCTTGAGATGAGCTATGGCTCCAGAAAATTTCCTTGCCTTCTTAAGGGAGCTTTTTTTGTTTGTTTTGTTTTGTTTTGTTTCAGTGATTATAATTATTAAAAAAAAAAAAAATCTCCTGATGTGTTTCAGAACTCTGAAAATATAAAATACAACACTGTGCTGCTTCTCTATTTCCATATAAGCCAAATGTAATCTCTCTTACAAATAATACAGCATACTAATAGAGAATTAGGAAGACTAAGGAGACCAGGACTTTTTGTTTGTTTATGTGTTTTAAATCTTGACCTACATGTCTGTCTTTCTGTGGGTAGAGAGTGGATTGTTCTACTAGTTCCTTCACCTCCCCAAAAAACTAATTTCAAGGGAAATTATTGTCTCAGACTAAAACTATGATAGGCTCCCAAGATCCGATATCCCAAATATCCAATATCCCAATATCATTCTGAGTCGTCACCAGAATGATATCTAACCATTCCAATAGGAATGTTTGTTTCCATCATGCAATATTTTTGCTTCTGGCATAGCTATTTATAATTTGTTTTACCATCTAGCATTCTGCCATCATACAGCAAATAGCAGATACCTTCCTCCCTCCCCCCCACTGAACATATGACATATGTTACTGCAGCAAAACATTTCAGGTTGTTCCCAGAGGAAAATTGTCCTTCAGATGCCAATAAACAATATTAATAACAACAAAATGGATTCTACTTTGCTTAGCTCATCCTAAAAGCTAAAGTGCTTCTAAAGACTAGTCAGGAACATGACTGAAAGTTAAAGGTGTCCACCTAAAGATCATGCAAGAATTGTAATTTGATTATGAATGTTGAAATCGCAGGGGATAGCTGCTTCTTCCATGTCTTTGTCTTGCAGCAATCATGTCAGGTGATATATGCTTTGTTCCCCCTCCCCTCTTTTTTTTTTCAGTAAAAAAGTAGTTTTCTGACAAGTGGCTGAGCAAAAACTCTGAAGGACTGAGTCCTCTCATTGGAGAGTGGGTAGGCCCAAAAAGAAGTAGCAGCATTTTGACGGATATTGCCATAACAGGGTATTTGAATATTGAAATAACAAAAAATGCTGTGGGAATGCGAAGCTGGATCCTAATTTTTACCTGGGAGTAAAATTGCAGCAGGACCGCCAGGAGTAATGTGGGCATGCATGTGCTGTTTAGTGGAATCAGTCTTAATCTTTGAGCTCGTTATAGCAGATATGTCTAAGAGGGGAAGTTATGACCAGAGTGATAATAACTTTAATGCTGACAATACTTTACCAGGAGCTAGGCTGGGATCACTAACTCATTTCGTAACAACACATGTCACTTTAAATTAACAACTGATACTGGGTAATTTAAATATGTAGGTGGAAAGCTGAGTAGCACCATATTCAGCTACCTGTCTCCTAAGCTGTTGTTGTTTGTGCATTAATACCACAGTAGCCCCTAGATGTCCCAACATCTAGACCCTACTGTGTGAATGAAACAAATGCTCCAAAGCTGCTGTAGTGTTAGAAGTCCTATAGGGTTTTGTTCCTTATCCTACTGACTGATCTCAGTGGTGTAAAAATCTACCAGTCATTGAAAACTCTGATGTCAAGGCAAGGAGTGTGAGAAAAGAATGAAATTCAAAATTTTGGTTTTAGAAAAAGTGATGTCAGTCCTACGATTTAAAAGCAGTTTGCTCTCCTATAGTATAGCATTCTCTTTGTCATTCACTTCTGAAAACAGTTTGAATGATAGAGTCATTTTTAGAATAGTATTAATTTTGATATCAGACATGTTTTGATTGTAATTCATAGTTAATAGTCTGCTCTAAATTACTAAAAAAATCAACCATCTAACTTTGCAAAATAAAGAGTATGCCCTGTTCAAGTAGTGGTATGATACAACAGTCTTAAAGTTATAAGCTGTATAGTATGAACTATAAACTATAAGCTGGGTTAAGAAAATACGGGTCACGTTCTCCAAGGTAAAACTCATTTGTCCTGAATTTGTATCACATATTCAAAGCTGCCTTGGATAATTAGGCTAATGTCTTTAAATTGCTTGTCTTTCATGATGCCTAGAAAAATACCACAACAATACCAACAATACCCTGCTGGGTCACTTACTATAATGCCCTGTGTCATACTGTTTCATTCCATTCTGTTTCCTTGTATCTGTTTATTTTATCAACCTGGTGCCCAGGAGTACAGAAACTGCAGAGCTGGTGGGGCAGGGGTTCTTTCTTTGCTATATGGCATGTCCTCTAGTAAATTTGTGGCTTCAGACAGCGTATTATGGATACAACAAACCGCAAACCACTTGAAACCTGTATAGACCTTGAATCCTGGACAGAAAAAAATGATGTTAAAACACTTGGTCGTTAAAAAAAAAACAAAAAATACAGTCTTGCTTAGTTTAGGTGCTTTCATTTCTTTATGGCAAGCGCTTCTAGCACAGCCACAATGGAGGTAATTGCGAGCAGTCCTGTGAATGTAAATCTGAGAAGGATTAAGCCCACTGTCTGTAAAGCTCATGTAGCTCTCAAGCAATCCAGCAGTGATCAATTCATTATCATTATAAGCAGCCTGCCAAAGAAAACCTACAGGCTATTGAAGGCAAGATGACTGTAAAATTAGAGATCAGACCAACTCTAATGTTCACTAATGGACATGAACATTAGCCTTGCAGCTTTAGCCAACTGTGCTGAAAGAGACCCTGGTGACATTTTCAGATAAAACACATTAGGGATTGAAGATTTTTTTTTAATTTAACGTATTGATTTATTTTTTATTGGGAGTTAAAGTGGCTGAGGAAAGAAAGAAGTTGGAAAGGATATTGGAAGTGAAAAGGAATGAAGATTGCCTGCTGGCTTTTCTTCAATATTCCTTTCCTAGGTTTTTGCAATATTCAGCAACAGAATCTCTGAGTGAACATCTTCTTCCCACAAAACTTTATTTGTCTGCCTTATAGTCCAGGGCTAGTGCTGTCAAGCACTACCTGGCAAATGAAACATTGGAGGTAAAACTGACACCATACAAACTCAAAAAAGCCAAGTTTATGTGTACAGAGAACAACTTACTGCTAGTGAGCAGATGTTGAACAATAAGTAGAAAAAAACAAGTAATTTCTGCTCATTTTCATGCTCTCTTTCCTGATTTTTTTGTTAAAAAAACAGAGATGATACCTTCTTAACAGAACAACAAAAAAAAAAAATCATTATTTTTACACTCTTTTTAGGAGGCAAGTAACCTCTGCATAATAGTTGTGAGAAAAAGTGACTTGAAAGATACCTTACTGTGTAAGCAGTGGCCCAGTTTCCTTATTAGATGTAGCATCTCATCAAGAAAGGTACTCCTCTTCAATTCATTTTTTTGGTGTGAAAATGACATGGAAACAAACAAATAAAATTATTGCACTTCTTTTTTCAGATATGGTGTGATCATTATTCTGCCTAAACTCCTTTTATGCTATTAGCTATCTAAAGCTATGCTCAGGGCTAGTTCTGTCTTTTTTTTTTTTTTTTTTTTAATATCTACTATTTTATCATGTTAACTTGTAACAGGCTCCATTATATAAACTAGCTTGGCCTTAGCACTGGAAGTTACATGCAAAAGCCTGGAAAGGACTTCTCCACTGGCAGCCGCTGTGATTTGGGGTTGGTCACACATTTCAGGCATTTATTGTCTTTGCGTAGACTTCAAAAAGAGCATTAAGAGAAACTCAAGGTTGTTGAAAATTTGTCCTTTTACTGAATTTTCTAAAAAGCCTTTAAACAGAAATTGCTTTTATTCCTGCCAGGCTTCTGTGTGGTTATATACTACCACAGGATATTTTGCATCTTCCATATAGCATTTTTGCTCAAGTACTCTGTGCAGCTAAAAGGGACTCACTACTGTTCTCTGTAGTTTCCCTAGGGATGCTTCCCAAGGCAATTCCACCCCGTTCACAGCCCAGGAAGCACCATGGGATGCTCCGGAGCCCCTTGCACATGCATACAATGTTTGCATAGTTTACAGGGTGAAATCTGAATTGGCCTCACCCACTTCTCAGTATGTTGTTCCCAAAGATAGGACTGGAAAATGGGCTCAACGATTGAGAAATGCAAGGCGCAAGCAGGAAACCCGCACTTCCAAGGAGTAACCTTAACTCACGGGGGTGTTAACCATAAAAGAGAGATGGGAAAGAGGGCAGCAGATGAGTTATGCCTAAGGGTGGGGGGCAAAGAGAAAGAAGTCAGGGAGAAGCTCAGCATTATTTAGGTCATTGACTAAGCTGGCCCCACACGTCTTATTTTTAAAAGAAGTGCTAGACATGAATATTTTCTGCAATAGTTTTGTGGTCCAGATCTTGGAGGGCATACAACTGAGACATACTTCTTAACACTAAATGAATACTACCGCAGTCTTGACTGAGGTGGAAGATATTTGAGACGCTCCCCAACTGTATATTATATTTTAACACTGAGGCATTTCCTACTGCTTCCCATACTCTTAGTTGTTATTCCACTTCTGTTTTTTGCAAATAATATTCTGATTGCTTGTGTTAGAATAACAACAAAATGTTGAATAAAATAACAGAAAGCTGAGAAAAGGACCGCTCCCCCACCTTCCTCAAGAAATTTTGATTAAAGCCATAAATGATTCACATAATGGAGGCGAGATGGAGACTTGCCTGACCCCTTGTCTGGCATAAGCAGTTCAGCTTTACCTAGCTATCACCGTATTGATGGAAGCCCGTAACTTTAGGGGAAGGGGGAAGACAAGCAAAACCAATGCTTATGTAGCAGAAAGCAGACAACAGTTGTGCTGAAAAGCAGTCACAAGCTGGGAAAGAGCAGTGAAAGGGCAATGCACTATCTACATAGCTGCATGAATGAAAATTCAGCACTACCGTACCAAAACTGCTTCCAGGACTTGAGCTGAAATAAGCCCACTACGCACCCCCGTCAGGGGACCCTCGTACTCCCAGAGTTGCACTTTGAGACAAGTGCATGTTTTAAGGTGAAATCCTGGCCCCTTGAGATCACAGAAATTCGTTATCATTGATTTCAGTAGGAGCAAGGACTTAACCTAAATGTTTTATGGCACCATCACATACTATAACATCTTATAATTCTTGGGGGAAAAATCAGATATTCATTTGTGATGCCATGTGGCAAAGGATATGTCCATATGGCCGTGTTCACAGGAATCAAACAGATAATGCCACTGAATCCCGTAGACACCATCATGGCACAGCCCTGCGGAGGCTGCAGGAAAAAAAATCATTGATTCAAATGAGGCCAGGATTTCACCTCATGTTTTTAGTGTAGCAAATGTTATTGCAAGCCCACACAGAGCCAGCATGAAGCCCAAATTACCACAGGAATTTGTTATATTCATTACCGACCCACCATCATTAGTTTCCATGAGTGTAGCTATCTAGAGGCAATAAAAAGAGAGGTTTCTGTTTCTTTCTTTGAAAAATGTGAATTTTATTAACAAAATGACAAGCTCTTCAATGAAAGAAAGTCATATGCTGCAGGAAGAATCATAAATTTTAGGAAAGAGCTGAACGCAGGCAGCGTAGCTCCACGGACTAGAAGGCAGGCAATAACACAATTGCTTGTGTACGTGGGAAACAGGTAGAAGAAAGGTAAACAGGGCTGGAGAGATTTAATCTGAAAAGGCAGATTTAAAGCTACTGAGGACAGTGTGAGGACATTCAGGGGCCATTGCTGGACTTTGTTGTGAGATGCTGTCTCTAGATTTGTTTTTTCTTTCCCATTAACTGCTCTTCATTTTGGGGGTCTTTGGTGACCCCCATATTTGGTTCTGCCCTCCTCCCCCCATTTGAAGTGAATTGCAATACTTATTGTGGGCAAAAATATCTCTCACAGCAAAAGAAAAAAAAAAAAGATGCCTCCCTTTTCTTCTGCAGGTTTTAGTTCCACTCTAGCACATTGCTATTAACTTGAAATCAGTTCTGTCTGATTTATTAAGTATCTGTGGCAGAAGAGAAACAAAATATATAACAGCAGTTTCGTACATGGAGGTGTAAAAGTTGTGTACATTTGAAAAAAAAGCAAGACAAAGCCAAAACACTATTTGCATTCTGGGGTGATTTTTCTTGCACTCTGGTAGCTATGTTTGCTCAGGTTTTGGCACCGCGCTGGATTAGCAGGAGTGCTCAGTGCGGATAATCCTATTCTAGAGCGACCTCTCGTGTTGTTTCGGGTAACTTCTGTTTGTACCATTCGTTTCTTTTACCATGTTTCTGATGAGATTATGAAAATGCAGCTGAACTGATTTGGATGCTGGTTTTGCTCTACGGTGCAAGCTCAGTTGCAGTCCCCCCCCTTTTGCTTGTTGCTTCGTCCATGTGCCGCATTGTACTGACTCTCCTTTTTCCTGAAATCATCCCAACAGCACTAGCAAGAGGATTCCCCCCCCCCACCTTAAATTAATTTTCATGTATATTCACTTCTGTTTGGAGTCTTCACCTTTCATGAAATGACCAGATGTCTCTGAATGCCTGAAGCAATACTGGCATCAGGAGACATCACTCCCATCCTGAGTGACTGCAGACTGAGATGCCAATATGTTCTGGTTTGTAATGGATGATTGATTTGCAAGGCTGTTTTGCTCTGATTCTCCCTTGCTTCAAGAAGCATTGGACCTTTTTTTCTTTTTCTTTTTTATTCTTTTTATACCACACAGTATTTCCCCTGTCTGCAGTCTTGCATCTAATAAATCCAATCATATTACTCTTCTAACTAGCTGCTGTTTTGTTCATGATTTTTTCCCCCCCTCTGGAGAGGTTCAAACTGTTTGAATCTTTAATAGCAGCAAAATCACATTGGGGAAATAATCAGATCCATTGCCTAAATACCTTTGAATGCACAAGGATTCTCCATGAGGGAAGAGATGGAGGCCTTCTCCTCTGTGGCGATGTGGGCAGAGCACAGCACTTTATATCTTCTCCTTGGGCCTGCTGTGTGCCTCCTCCTCTGGTCCTCTGTGTCAGATGCAACCAGCTAATGTCCACCCTTTGTAGGACTCTGCAAATTCTGTCTTCAAACATGCCCTGTGGACAACCCCGCAGCGAGACCGCTCAGAGTCAGTCCTTCCTTGATCTGAATGTGTGCAGCCATAGTCCGCATTAGAAAGTCCTCCATATCCAGTGAAAGACCAGAAAACTGTTTCTCTGTGTATAACCCCTCTCTCTGTGAGATATCAGTACAGGCCAGACCACCTCTGGAAAGAAGCCTACTAATAGCTGTATAGTAAGTGTCTGGACCTTAGTGGCAGCTGAAGTGAGACTAGAAGTAGGATTTAGAAGTTACAACCTCCTATTTATAGTCCTCCATCCTTTCCCTAAGAATTGAGTATAGCTTGGTTGAACAATGGTAAAATCACTAATTTAATGCATTCCAGTTCCCAGGAGTTTTTTAATGCATGCTGCAGATTAATTACACAACTTTTACAAAGAGCAGGGACTGAGCTTTTAATTCCTCATGCAGAGGAGAGTGCACTAGAACATAACCTGCCAGCATATACATTACCCTGCCATAAAAACTTTTTACACTGGTCTGGCAACAGAAAGGAATCTCAGAGCAAATGGGAATCAGATTTCCAGTGTTTTAAAGCAGAAATGGGCTTCCACTTACAACACTCACAGAACAATGCTCACGAGTGACCTGCTGTTAGGTGCCAAGGCTATGAATGTTGGACTGCTATTTTATTTTTAAAAGTATGGTTTTTCTTAAAGGGCTATAACCGTGTAGTCATAAATGAGTAGAAGGCAGTGACCCATCTAGTCCTTCACTCACTAAGGTGAATTTGAGTTTTACCACTGCTTTCAACAGAAAAAGGGTCTGACATTAATTCTTTTTTTACTCTGAGATCATGTTCTCACTCAGTTTATTATATTATATTATATATTATATTTATATATTATATTATATATTATATTATATATTATATATCTATTTTCTGAGAAACAACCTTTTTGTGTCAAGCTCATATTCGGAAACACTTATTCATGATTTAAAATATCTGGCTGCACTGGAGAGCTCCTCGTGGAGGATTTTTGGATGATCCTCAATAAAATCCTCATGAGCCTGCTTTTGTGTAGAAGAATAATGCTTTTCATCCAGAACCGGGGAAATCCTGCTGATGTACAGTTTACCCCTAGAGGTCACTGTGATCCAGGGATTTTAATGAATCCTCCGTGGCACTGAGTGAAGTTTATGTCTGGAACACGCAGAACAATGTGACTTCCTGCTGGCTGGGGCTGGGTGTTAAGTCTGCGGGCGTTTGGTAGCGCTAATAAAAAAAATTAAAAAAAACCCCACACTTTTTCTTTTCTCTCTCTCTATTTATTCTCTTTCTCTTGCTTTCTCTTTCTGAGTTTTAAAACTCACCAGTCAAGCAGGTAAAGTCAGCTCTTCTCAGATTAACCAATCTTTCCTTCTTTTTTGCGCTCTTTTATTTGAACTTGAAGAAAAAATGATGCATAGATGTGGCCAATTTGTTGTTAATTATTTCAAATTCAGGATAGAAAGTCTTCATGTGGCAGACTTAGGGGTTCTTCTGTGTGTGTTCTTCTTAGGAGTGAATTTTACTGTGCTGCACAATTTAGGCTGCATTTGATCTAGCTTTTTGGCACTGACAGCATCTCCCATTCTTTCAGCATATCATTTGAGCTTTTTATTTATTTATTTATTTTGAGTTAACTCTCTGGTTTTAGTACAGACAACAGACTGCTGGTAACTCTGAGGCTCGGTAGCATGTATATATTGGAAACAGAGTGATCCGAGAGCATTATAATACTTTTGCAAGGGTTTCTACAAGCATTCCTGCACACTGTGGATTTAGTTTGTATTTCAAAACAACATCAGCTGGAATTATCTTCAAATACAGTGTTAGTAGCATTCTAATGAACTACAGTATAGTTTGATTTGGGGGGAGTATCAAAATGTTCTCCTTGCAATCAATATTTTTCAGGTTTTCCAGGTCTGCTAAAAATTTTGAAACTTGTTTGAAATGTGAACTCTTTTTGTCTCAACTCTAGAAAAATACTTTCAAAATGCCAAAAGAAATCCAGGAGAAATTCTTTGCTGACTCCCTCTTATCACAACATTCTGATCATATTCCATGGTCTTCCCACTGAAATTTGCTTGAGCAAATACATATAGTCAAAATAAGTGAAAGAGTAGCTGGCCAAAACTTCCTCTATAAAATGGACTTTGGGTCTTTTACAATGAACAAGCTTTAAACGTGGGAAAATATCCACAGCTAGGAAAAAGTGAACTGGTGTATCTGAATAGGCTGTGGTCCTTCTATATGACATCCATTTTAAATGAATAGAGCAGTATCCCACCTTAGCATCATTGCAAAATGATATTTGCATATTGCAAAATATGCAAATTTGTATGAATAATGGATTTAATCCTATTAGAAAAGAGATTAAAAGTAGTTAAACATGTCAGCCTTGATTCTGCTCTATGACTTGTTAGCGGAGACAGAAGTATATGCTTATCCAGTTGATGAACTGTTGTGCCATCAGCAGCCACAGGCCTCTCCTGGGAACCTGCTATATTTGCAAAACCAGGCTATTATATTTTTCCTTACCTGAAATGATTTTCAAAACAACAGCCTCAACTATTTATTAGTATGTGTGCTGGTGATGATATTATGTTCATTTGTTTTAGATTGGCCTAGTGCATAGAGGAGAAACCACAAATCCAGAAAATCAGGGCCCTGTGCATTTTTTTGTGCATGCTTTGCTACAGACTCGGTAAGTCCTCTAGCAAACTACTTAAACACTCTGTATCTTGATTTCCTAACTTGGATGAGATTCAGCATAGCTACACTAGTAAGCATGGGTTATATGTTGTGGAAATGACCAATTATTAACAAAAAATGAATAATGCTATTTAGACAGTCTAGAAATTGCAGGCATACTAAAATATCCACTAACTATCTGATCAAATAGCTGTGATAAAATATCGCACGTGGTTAAAGAGGACATATTGCAAAGTATAATATAGTTACATGGGAAAAAGGAAGAAATGCCACTCTCATAATTCACTAAAAAAAGATAGAAGTGCAGAAATTGACCTTTTCTGGGTTCTCAAAATGAGTTGCGTATGTTGGGGGTGGGTAGGGTATATGCCTAACTCTTAATAGCATGAAGAACTTACTTGGGAAAAAAGAAATGAGGGGTTAATGTGCAGCTCTGAATACCTTCTGTTTCTTGCAAGAAAAGGAATGATGGCAAAAAGTGTGATTTTAGGGGTCAGTTGAGTCAAACAGAATAGGGCCTCTTCCAGGAAAGGATTTAAAGCTCTAGCCTGGAGACTGTAAATAGTTCAGTTGACTACAGTGGAACTACTCACACTGTAAAAACCAGGGAAGTGCTTAAATGTCCCATCGAACTGGAATTGTGAGTCCCCCACTTTGCAACAGGAGGCAACAATGGTGTCATTAGGATTAGTGCAACTGGAAAAAATTTGAATGTATGTATTAGTGTGTATTATGTAAAAGCCTAAAATGTAATTTTTGCTAATTAGCTAATACATGAAGTTAATCTAAGAAGCAAAATTCTACTTGGGACTATTTTTCGAATCCTTATTTTTTGTATTTTCTTTTTCATTTTAATTAAAAAAAATCTTCTTTGGGTGCTTCTGCCTAATGCTTGGCAATTGTAGCCCTACAGAAGAACACTATATTCCTGTTGAAATATGAAATTACTGGATGTTACTGACAGGCTATCCATCCTCAACCATTCCTACCTCTTTCTTTCATGCTTTCCTTAAGCATCGAAAGCTATCCTTTTCGTGAGCCAGGTTTTCACTATGTGACAGAGCCATGCTCTTTCCTATAGTGTTGATTTATCAACTGTCTGCATTACTTTGCAACTGCTTCTGCTCATGACTGTCATCTCAAAAAAAAGGAGGTTGAGGCCGTATCATTTTTTACTACACAGTGGCAAAAGTCCTCCTAGAGCCCACCTCCCCCTTCGTGGAGACGTGGTACAGCTCTGAAGAGTGCTATGTCCCACATTCTGGATTTTTGCATTGCCCTTTAGTGAGAGGATGGTGTGTTTTATAATTTAGCCATAACATCAGATGGGGCGAGCAGATCCAGAGAGATTTCTCAAGGCTGCCAAATCTGATACAGTTCTGTGAAGGAAATTTCTTACCAGTGAGAAACCCTCCCATTTCTTGCTCCCTTCTCATCACAAGAAACGTGTCCGTTCCTCCGTCTAGGTCAGCCCACTCCCTGGCAGACTTGCAGCTCTCCAGAGGAGGTAGGACGCTGAAGGGGAGAAGAAGAATATCAAACAGGAGGATTTTCTCCATCCTCAGTAGCTCCCCACTATCAGAAATGCCGGCTGTGCCAGGTCCTCTCCTCCAGGGGGAAGTGCGGGGGCCAAGTGAGGCCCGTGGGGGCTCCTGGTGGTGGGGACACAGCAGGGCTGTGCTCAAAATGCAAGCAGAAGGAGCAGGGAGAAGAAAGGGCTTGGGGCTGTTCCTCTTCGTGCTGCTTGCAGCATCAGTGTCGGGTCCCCCGATGCCGTACCTTCCCTTACCGCTGGGTGCGAGGGCGCACGAACTGCCCAGAATGGATGGAAATTACCCCAGGGAAATGCCTGCATTTCATGCCGGAGGCATAATCTAGACAAGGATTGTTTTTGCCCCAATATATCTGCCACGCTAGACTTGAATTCACCTTGTTAAAGAGCAAGCACCTGACATTTCTTGAGAAAACGCAGGCTCCGCTGCGGTCCCCAAGGGCTGGTGTAAACAAACAGCGTGGCAGCTTGCTGGGGCACTTGCTGTTGTTGGTGTAAAATGGAGCGGCGGCGGCCTATTGTTGCCCCATAACAATAGCAGCCAACTGCTGCGGTGAGAAAGCAGCCATTTGCTGTGCCAGCTGCAGCCCGAAATAGCGGAGGGCAGGACGTGACAGCGAGCGGGGGTCAAGATGCCACAGCATTAGCCTCCAGCCTTCAGGGCTGCGCTTGTCTCGGTGTGACTTTTGCTAGGTTTGGGGAGAAAAGCAGTCGAGGAAAGCTAATAGCAATGTTTCCTTCCATTGTGTGCACCACTTGAAATCTGTGCTGATGCTGATTTTCCTTGCTCCAGACTTGAAAAGTCCAGGGAGGAGTCTGCTAGTGCCAAATGTGCATTGTGCTGTATGTCCATTTTATTACTACATGCTATCATTTCATGCCCTTTCTGCTCCTGCGAGTAGGTATATATTTTCCTGTTGTTGATGAGCATAGTTCAGACATGCCCCCCATATTCCTTTTGAGGGAAAACCTGGCCATACTTACAGCATTCATTGAGGAAAGCATCAGTTAAGTCCTGATCTTCTCTTCTCTGAGTGTCCTGTAAAATCAAAGATATAGGCCTGATTTTGTCTCTAAATCTTACACTGCTGTGCGCTTTGTGGTGTTCAGTGCAGCTGTTCTGGGTCTGTCTGATCAAAACTCAGGCTGGTATTTTCTAGGTCATAACTGCAGCCAGATCATCGTTCGGTGACGCTCTGTGCGAGTGGCTAGCAGGGCTGTGGGCTGCAGGCACTCGCCTTTGTGGCAGGCTTTTGTGTATATGAAGCTGAATCCTGTCTGTCCTTCTCTGTCTCCCTCTCTCCAGGTGAAGTTCTCAGACCTACCGAAGAAATCCCATTCTTTGCATGTTGGTACTTTAGTCCTGCAGGTTGCATCGATGTTGGAGAACGTCATCAAATCCAGGGGAATGTGTACAGCAGAGCTCACTTTTCACTCAGGGCTTGCCAAACTGCCACACAAGTTCTGCTGCAGACAGACGTCAGTGAAATCTGCATCTCCGGTCTTTTCCCCAAAGCTTTTCATCATTAAGTTCCAAGCCTCACTCAAGATTCCCTAACTAGATCTGTTCCTGAAGTGGAGCAGCGACAGCAAGTGTGAGCACAGAAAACTAGCAACCATGACAATAATATACCCCTGAAAGGGTTGGGACATTAGTCCTTACCAGAGATTTTGCTAGGTAAGATTCTCAGATGACTGTGAAAATTGGACAATGGCCCATGGTATATGCATCAGCCTGATGCCTGAGAGATCTTCAAATCACCAGAATTACCAATATACTCTGCCTGTCATTCTGCCAGTGGCTGTAGCTGTGGCCCACCTCCATAGCTTCAAAGGAAAAAGGTGAAAAAACGTCCCAGGAACCAGGCCAAAAGAATTGGATATGGGCAGTGGAGAGAAGTGAATTTCTTCTGATCCATGAGGTAACCAGCAAAAGCTCTGAAATACAGTGTTAATACACTGTAACTATTGCAGATCACTAACGGGTGATGGTCTCCTTCCAGACACCTTTGGAGATCTCATCACATCAGGTATCTGAGGACTCAGATCAAAAGCTTGAGTCTGTTATATCATTCTCTTCTGTAAATTTATGGGGCAAAGCTAAATGACAGAAAAGATGAGGGAGTAGCTTATATCAGACATAGCTGGGAAAAAATAAAAGAGAAAACCTTTCAGACACATACACTGTGATGAACAGTGTATGTAGTTAGGAAAAAAAAAAAAAGAATGATACCCAAACCCTAGAGGAGCTGTTCTGTAAGGATCATTGTTGGATAACAGAAGTGACTTTTTGGAGATAAGTAGTCTACAGTCCGCTTATCTTCAGCAGGAGAAGTTGATAGGAAATAACTTCTTGGTTGTACCTTTTTCGCTGTACCCATAGTGTTATAAGGAGAAATGAGTAAATGCCAGAATGATCTTATTGGTTATTTACATATTCATACACAGATTTCATATATGAGTTTTCTATCAGACGTATTAATAGGAACTGTAAATTTGAAGTGAATATTAAGAGGAAAAGTGAAACTTATAAATACAATCGTTTACTCACATCCTGATTCTGAAAACCACTATGATCCAGGTGAGGCAACATTAACCAAATGACCTGTGTTTCCAGTAATAACTAGTTGAATCTGTTTGAAATGATGTATCAGATGGTTGTTCAGTATTGCTTATGAGCCATGTTCATTTGGGAAAAATGGTAGCAAAATTCCCTCAGTATTTGCAATAACAAATGCAATAGAGAAAATTATCAAAAGTGGGTAGAAGTTATTTAGAAAACTGTGACATTGACCAAAAAGTCAAAAAAAACCCTATATGGCATTTTTTCCCAACCCTTTAACCAGAACTAAAAAAAAAAAAAAAAAAAAAAAATTGTTCAGGGACAGATTGCAGATTGAAGATATCAAAATTTGTTAAATAAATTAAGAACTGTGAATTACTTGCTCAGCTTTATTCAATCCTCTGCTGTATGAGAAGGCAGCAGTAGAAGGTACTTGATTCTTCTACCAGTTTACTTCAAGAGATTCATTCATACATTGAAGTCTTTCTCCTGATGGAGGAAAAAAGGGAGAGAGGAAGAGGAATCTCTGGCTGGTACATCAAGTTTTCCGTCTGATTTGTGCCCAGTACATGGGAAAAACATAGCAGATTGCATGTTGTGTTTACTAAAGAACATACACATGCATTTAAATCACTTACAGCTTCCTTTTTTATGATGTAATTGTGAATTATGTTCTTTTTGCATTTGTAATTAGAGGGCAGAACAGATGCGAAAGCTTTGTTTAAAGTGATGTGTCCATTAAAATAACCTATACTGCTAAGTAATTGTTCACTATAATGGGGGAATATGCCCATTTTAATAGTGCTTTTGTTCCAATTAAATACATCGGAAGGACACAAGTCCTCAGGAAATACTGCCCAGATTGTGGAAGTTCGTGAAACAGGGTTGCACTAGACTATTTTTTCTTTGTTTTAGAGGAAAAAAATGATACCACCACCACCACTATATCTTATTCTAGTATAAGGCATCAGCCTGACAATTCAAATTTGAGAGAAGTTCAGTGTTTTTTCATAGGAATGCTTTTGTTTTCCTTAGCAATGGCACTTAAACTACAAAATATTTTAAAATATTAGCTATTAGGTTTTTCATTTTGAACCAAGACTAAACAACTACTCAGTTTTTGATCAAAGACAGCTGCCCCGTAATCTGTAGTTATGCTTGATTGAGATAGGCTCTGACAGCCAACATAACAATAGACAGACCATTCTTTAACATATTAACCCTTGTGACCTAATTAGCCATCCAAAAAATGCAAATAAGATCCTCAGCAACCTTTTTAACCATTCTTTTTCAATGACATTTGATTTTCCTTTTGCAATGTCAATGCGCTTGTGTTAAAATTTTAAAGATCTTTAGCCTTTCTGCAGAACAGATGCACACATTAAGCACTCGTGCGGCTCTAATTGAAAACCTCTGTCTTTAGCCACCAGTGCTCACAGCAACATTTGCAAGCTCAAGGTTGAAGATCTTGGCTAAACAGAATGTTAACCATCCCGACTACATCATTTACACATTTGCTGATGATCAGTAAATACAGTTGAAATTGTAAACAGGGAATGGGGAGCAGAGAGCAGGAGGAAGAGAGAAAGGAGGAGAAGAAAAGCTGAAATCACTGTGGCCTATTTACTTTTTGAAAAAAATTCTGTGTCTTTTCTGAGTCACTGCAAAAAAGCTTAAAAGGGATAATTCACATTATGGGATGCAAAATGTAATAATGAGAACAAATCCCTGCCAGTATATTGTTGTTTTTAACTGGCATTACATTATTTGTGCATGTCAGCTGTAGTATATGCTAAGGCTCTTTCTTTTTCCTTTTTTCCCTTTAAAAGCAAGGTCATGAGATCCACTGAAAGTTAACACTGATGTTCTGGTCAAGGGGATTTAGATCTATAATTTCACTGAAAGGTTTGATTTAAGTTTATAGAAATCCCAAAGTGTATATGCTTAATTTTTACATTTTTAGTAATGTGACCATTTGCAAGTGCTGTCGAGCCCCTTGCTGTCACATTCTGCAGTGCCCCACACAATCGAAGTACGTTTCCATTTGTTGGTTGTTGCCCTTTGAGGGTCAGCTTTCTCTGCCTCCACGTGGTGCCTCCTGCTAGCACTTTGGGTGTGCAGACAGTTCTTCCATGAGCTGGGCAGGAGGCTTTCAGTTTGAAAATTATGTTTGTTATTTCTGTATCACATAAACTCAAATGCATTGGGTTCCTGTTTCTTTTAACTCAGTAATGGAGCTATATCAAGATGAGGAGTCATAGGATAAGAACCTGAAGTTCACTCAGCATGTGTTAGTTTAAAATGCTCTGCCACTGAAGTAAACATAAAAAACCCTGCAGTCTAAATTGTTGATGTAGTTGTTTTTTGGACTCTCAAAGAAATGTATTTCTTGAAATTTCTAGTGTATGGAAAACTACGTGAACATCAGTGCAAGCACAAAGCATCACAAAACTTCCGCTGGCATTCACTGCCGAGACTGGCAGATGAAGTTCTGTACGTAGTACAGAAAAAATCAAAACACGATTAGCAATGCCTCAGGTGTCCAACCCTCAAAAAGTCTCCCGAGGCACCTGTCTTTTTACCTGCCTTTTGGTTTTCTGAGAAGGGAGGTCTCACTTGCTGGCTTTTTCCTGGCTAAAGACTTACATTTTGCTTTCCATTTCATAAACTGGAAGGTGAAAATGCTGACATAACTGTATGATTCGAAAGTATTGGGATTTCAAGAGAATCCCCAAATATCTCTTAATTGGCAAGAAAATTGCAAGAGCATCTTCAGTGAAAGATGTCTGTGATTTTATCATGAGACTTGTGACACACTTGAGTGTGTCTACCCAACCGTCATTGTTGTGATTGCGGTGTACCTGAGCTGGCGTTGCTCTCAGCGTTTCAGGGAGCTGTGGTAGCGTGGAGCTCAGCAGGAGCTCATCTGTCTTGTTTGTCTGTAGGGTAGTTCTGCCTCCACACTGCTGCTAGTTTAAAACTAGCCTGGACTGTGGGCAGAACTCACAGTCTCTGTTGTGACTGTAGTGTAGACACATATTGTGTTTCTCTGCCTAAGAGAACAGAAGACAAATGAGGATTTGCTGCAATCTGCATTAGGAGGTTTATTCACTGTAAGTGTTAATGATAACTGGAGAAAAATAACGTGCCAGAGTGTGGTTACAGCTTACTGTGTCAGGGAACACATCGCATCGCACCTCTGACCAACACAGCTGTGCTGTCAGAAGTCTATAGGATAGAGTTGGCCTTAATATGGGAAACGAATGAAAAAAGAAGATAGCAACCATTGGCAAATGTACTCAGAAATGCTGAGTTTTTGCTTGATCACAACTATGGCATTGATGAATGATGTCCCAGAAACAAAGCTCTGCCCCTGTTTTGGAGGTCCAGCACAAGAACAGTTCATTTTCTGAACTGCTTGGGCATTTCAGATCATAATCCTGAAGAGCATTTGCACCTAACATGCACTCATTAATAGCGCAGTTTATGAGTTTAATGCAGTATTTTCCACAGAGAGAAGACTACAATGAATGCCCTATTGCACAGAATGAGAGTGGGCTACGATATTAATTTTCAGACTGTTTCTGTAGCTTTGCCAGTCTTAGAATAGCCAAAATCTTCCATGACTAATTCACTGATAAGTATATTGCCATTTCCTTTTCTCCTTTCTTTTTTCTTTTTTTTTTTTTTTTAATAGACTATGTTGGGTAAAAAAATGTGAAAATGAATGGCTACAGCAGTGTGCTGAGTCAACTCTCTGTGCAAGTTTCTTTTGTAATTGAAGGATCAGACTCAGGAACGTGTTGCCTCTTAGGTATTATCAGCACTGCATGTCACAGCCACGATTAGCAGTGCTGGTGGCAGGAACAGCAGCAGAGACAACTGCAGAATTGGCAGCAGAGGAGGCAAGAGCACAAGGACTGTGTGCAGCCTTGAAAGGAAATACCCTGAGGAAAATGGTCCCTCAGGATACATACAGCATTTCTCTGAGGGTGAATGGAACAAGAAATGTTACACTGCTGCTATAGGTCAGCTGCATGTATAAGCTGACTGCAACTTTAGTGGTGCTTTCGGAGGGAGAAAGAAGCTGACTTATAAGTCAGGACAGTCAGCAATAAGATGTAATGGGCCATCTCCTGCTTAAAGATACTGTTAAAGGTCAATAGTAAATTCACTTAGGACAGTGAACTGCTCTGGATTCACGATTTTAAATAGAGAGAAAGGGAAACATTCTTATGGCTCTGGTGGCTTATAAAACCCCAAATGCTCGATGTCATCTCCATCACATGGTGAAAATGCCTCCATTGTCCACGCCTAGGAGGCACAAACTGCCTTGGAGGTGGGGGGGGGAGCAGGGAGGCAATCCAAGGCTCAAAAGAGCCTTTTGACATCCAGCTGCAGGTTTGCAGAGTTGGCTTGTAGTTTGGGATGGGCCAGACCTGTGAACTGAGCCTGGTGAGATGGCACTGTTTGGAGGAGAAAGAGAGTTGTTAAAGCTCCCCTGTGATGAGCTTGAAGGCCCTAGATAATACACATATGAGCACTGCTAAAGTCAGAAGAGAAACAAATGTAGAGAGTTGGCTGTTGGATTTGGTTTCCAGCAACTGGAAGAGAAACAAGGCAGAAGCTGTTCCTTGCAGTGGGTAGGGAGATGCCTTTTTGCCTCTCTCAGCCAGAGGAGAAACTGAGCTCTGATGTGCCTCTTTGCCTGTGGGAGCTGACTAACAGCTGAGCCCTTGGGCCTCTGGACAGCAGGGAAGCAGCCAGTGCAGAGCCACCTACGATCCCTACGCAGAAGATGACAGATTGGCTTCCTAGCACTGAGCATTAGGCATCTCGTTGACCTCTAATTCCGCTGGCTATGCCTGTGGGGAGATCTGGGTTGGATTTTTCAGTATTACATACTTGTGGAGGGAATTTTAACCCTTATGGGAGAGTAGTGTTCAGCTGTAGTAACACTGAATAAGTATTTATCTTTATTTCTTTCCTGCTTGCCTCTGGTTCTGGATTTTTTTTAATATCTTCTTTATTTTACCTCTGCTTTGTCCTGGAATAAATGTTTATCTGCATCTTCAGTTGCTCCTGAATTTCCTATAACTGTGTGTATGGTTAAATCCTTGATGCTGTAGCAGTAGGGCCATGGAGTGCGAAGAGCAGGCAGACAGCTAATCCTGAAAAGTGTTGATGAGGTACAAAGGAGAAAGAAATATGAAGTGAAGGCACGGGAACCAGAGCTGCCTGATGGAAGGAGGTACTCAGCTGTTGAGCAATAACACTTTCTTGTTTTTTAATCAATACCAATGCTGTGTCTAATTTTGTCATTTAGTAGTGTGTAGGACATTTGCTATGTCTCCCCAAAGGGATCACCTGAACAGATACTCCGGGACTTCGGTGGTGTTTGTCCAAATTATCATCCACACAAGCTTTGCTATGGCTCTTTGTGCCTAATGGATCCACTACTGACAGACTGAATTGCTTTCAGCAACTTCAAGAGCAAGCTCAGTCCACCCCTCACCAGGGTGTTGTGAACCAGGAGGAAAGGTGTATCTTCAAGGCACCCCTCCAGTGACAATTATCAGCTGTCAAAGGTGCGTTTAGATACCATTTTTTGGCTGTGGAAAGGAAAGCAAGCTGGTTGCCTACTTTACGCAGAGCAAGAGTCAAACAGCTGGGTAATCCTAGGAGCAGAAGATGTCCTTCATCTGTGGAGCTGCTTCAGCCATGACTTAGAGGTCAGGGTGCAGGTTTTAGATGGGAAAAAGTTCTCCTTTTCTCCTTCTTCTATTAACTAGAAGTACCACATTGCAAATGAATACAGAACCAAATATGCAAAAAGGTAGTATGTCCCTAATTTTATTAGTAAAACCTTTCCTGATAGTTATAGGAGAGGGATGTATTTAATGCCAGCAGGGGCTGTTCCCCTATAATGATATATGTATTCTAAAAAGTCTCATTATTTGTTGAATACTGCTATATAACTGTTAATTCCCCTTAATTTTACTGTTTCATCATTGCTGTTTGACAATCATTGTTGTTATGTTAGATATTTTCATTAACTTGACATTTATTATAACAGCTAGAACAAAAGTGGTTTGTTCAAACTGCAGGAGGTACAATGAATTAATAACTAACTTTTATTATTGTGTTCCTGTTAAGCAGAAAAAGAGCATTTTTTTTTTAATGAGTAACAGTTTTACCTTGGAATATTTCAGAAACCTATTGGAGTGAGTAAGGACAGCCCTAGACACCTATGGTGTCTCAATCAGAGGATGACAGACGTTGCAATATCATACACCCTGTCTTCAGTATGCTGCTGTCAGTCATTGGTGAGTGAAGCTGTCTGTGGTCCATAATAATGCACAGCTGCTGTGCAGAAGAAATACCATAGCTAAACAAACACGGTGCAGTGCTAATCATTTAATTTGTTCCTGACATGTTGAAGTTCTGATAATTTCCTATTAAAAAAAAGAGAGATTATTCTTCTTTCCAACGTGTTAAAGTGATTTCATGGATTGCTTGTATAACCCTTTTCCATGCAAACAGTCCTTCTCGTGGACTTCTTGGGACTATTTGCATGAGTGAAGATATCAGAACGGAGGCTTTCCAGGTTTTTATGTTTACTGTTAGCAATTTGGAATTACAGCAGGAAATGATGGGGTTTAATTTCTCACTACGAGATCTGCTGTAAACTTTAAAAAATGGGAGCAGGTATAAGCTAAGTGAGAACTAGTTTTTAGGCAAAGCATTCATCAGTTCACTGGGCAAAGGTTACAGATATAAAGCAGTAAGGGGAATTGCTTCATGACAGAGCTTCTGGAAATGTAAGGGCTATATCCATTGACCAGTCTTAAGCTCCCCCAACAAGATGCCACCAACAAAGGACTTGATCAGAGTCCCCACTGGGGAGTTTTCTTCTGATTTCAGAAGGAGAAGGACTGGATCTAGATATCTAAGAGAGCAGTTTTATTTCTGCTAGAAAAATAGCTCAGGACTAAAGGTCATCTTCTTTTGGGATGCATTCCTACCCCATTGGAGTCCATGGCAATTTTGCTATTGACTTAGATGAGCTTGGGATTTCACCCCTAATATTGTTTAACCCATCTTTCATTAAAATAGAAGAAAAGAAAAGCCTTCCCCTCCCCTTTTTTCATACACTCATACAATATGCCCACATGCACATCAAGTGTTTTTGGTAACTCTTATTTCTTGCCTTTGGGCTTGATTTCAAAATATTCAAATATATTTGGCTTTTGTAACTTTCACTAATTAAACCATCTAAAGCAGATGGAATTACAGAAATTACAGGGTTTAAAATATCATCCTAATTGGTTTACGATCTATGTGACACTACAGTGCCATTCAGACTGTGTAATGCATAAGGACTGCACAAAAGAGAAATCTTGCCAATTAATTTTCTTAAACTCCATTATCTGCAATTTTCCCCTCCTTATAATCCCTTTTCTGTTAATCTTTTCCTGGTATACGTCTTGTCGTATGAAGGCACAAAGCATCCCATGGTCATACTGGGACTTTTCTTCCTGTTTGCTGAAAAACCAAATCATCTATTTTTCACGTGCAACAGAACAGAAAAATAAGTGAACTTAAGAGGCATCAACAGCTAGATGGTGTGGAGCAATAGGAAGAGCATAACACATATTAGAAATGTAAAACAGTCATTGTGCACTCTGACACATTTTGAAATGAAGGGGATTTGAGAAGGGATAGCAGAAGGTCCCGTTTTCTGAAAGTGTAATCATGCGAAGTTGTAACAATACCATGTTTTTCTTTCACAGAGAGAAAAAAAATTCCTTCTGTTTCTTTAAAGTATCTCATTTTGCCATTTAGACATGATTTTTAAACTCAGTATTCCCTTTTGTTGCCATGGTAACAGGTTTTGGCCCTCATGGTGACAGAAAAGTATCTCAGTTCTTGTTCCTCTTTGAACGCATATGTTTCTGTGTATAGCTGTACAGGCAGAAGGAAGGAAAGTGTGAGAAGATCACACCTTTCAGAGCAAGGTAACTACTCGTGCCAAATAAAGCCTGCAACTGAAGAAATAGCCTGCAGCAGGGACAGATTTCTCTCCCTAAATCCCTGCGTGGACTCATTCTGACTCTGGCTCTACTGATTCCAGAAACGATTGCTCCCTCGCACCCCTTGCCGTAGCACCCCTCTTATCCTATGTGACATCTGGGGGGCTTTTTTTATATACGAAGCAAACATTTCACTGGAATCTGTTTTAGGGGATTCCTATGGAGCTGGTTGTTTGCATCTTTCAGCATTGCAGGGGTCAGTTAAGAGAACCAATCATCTGGTTTTAAAGCTTTCATTAAAAAAAAAAAAAAAAAAAAGAAGAATAGAATGGAGAAGCGAGAAGGAAAGAAGGAAAAAAGAAAAAGTGGACAAAAAGTAATGTTAAATAGCATGGAGCATGACTAATGGCACAAGCATGTTAAAATCATTGGGAAAATGTCCTTGGAAGACAAATGAATTTTCAGCAGAATAATTAACTTAATTAACAAATTTGCATGCATATTCATCAGGCTATTGAAGTCTTTCCAGCACAGCTTGATGAGCATTGGTGTAATAATTGTCTCATTTACATTCTGCAATCTACTACAATTTGGGGCATGCAAAAAAAGCCGACCTCTTCCCTTTGACTTTCTTTAGGACCCTGACCCTCTTAATAAACACATGCAAACAACATGTAGTGTCCATTGCTTAGCCCTGTGTTCCACCCTTTATCAGTGAGCCTGCTTTGACTCTGCCACGTTTTCCTCCCTTTCACTCCCCACTTCCTTTGCTTTATTTTTTTTCCTTTGGCCCAGGTTCTCTGTTTTGCCTCTGCTTGCTCTCCTGGGTAAATCTTGGCACCAGTTCTGACTTCAAATCTCCTGGGCCGCCAGACTGCATCATGTAAAAATTGCCATTTTCCTCTATCTCTGCAGGGCAATCTTTAAAGGCAGTAAGGTGTGACGCTCCAGACTGGCAGCTTGGCAAGAAAGAGCCCATGGATACCAGCACACAGGAATCTGGAGGGTTCACTCTGACAGGCAGTCAGTACTGGGAACAAAAGGAATTAAAAAAAAGGAAGCAAATATATTTTTACATATTGCAGGCATATGGCCACAAGACCAGCAGAAATATATTTAATTACTGATCTTGTGCGTTAAGCAGAAATAATGTACCGACAGCAGTAATCTTGTTATTTTTTTCCCCTTAGATTAAAAAAAAGTAAACGAAAGGAGGCCTCTAGAACATACTTGGTTAATTGTGTTGCATTTCAGCTCCATTTACATTTTTTACCCCAATTTTACAACCATTTGCAAATAGAATCTGATAGCTTGATTTCATACTAGCATGATTATTTTAGCATGATTTTCTTTTGGGATGTGGATGGGCATTTTTAAATGCAGCCAGGCCATTTACCAGCCTTTTTGTTGCCTTCACTTTTTTTTTTAATCAAACACTTTAGCCATACTCCATCGAGTCTCTACAGTGTTTACAACTAGGTGCAAAAGCAAACCATGTTAAAGCTGAGTTAATCTGTAAGTGGCGGTGTCTGAACGTTTTGTACCAAATGACGATGGGAGTTTCATTGTTGTGGGTATGTTCCAGGCCACGTAACAGCAGCACACAAGCTATTTCCCTCAGAACCAATAAGCGCCTTAAAAATATGTTCCAGGGCTGCTGGTTAAAAGATAAACTGGTAAAGAATGGAGTGCCTAAAGCAGGATTGATATGAAAGGTAAACACAGCAATCCAGAATTGCAATGCAGTGCTAAACTAAAAGTGCTAAACCTGTCAGCCTCTGTGTAGCTCCGTTGACCTCTGAGACACGTGCCTAAAACTGTGCTTGCACCCTGCACCAGACATCTGAGCAAACCAATACCTATTTCCAGCTGAATTAAGCACAACAGGATCTAGAAATCTCAGTACTCCACCATTTCAGGCTCTTCCACAGCTTCCGCCAGAAGGTACGTTACGAACGTGCTTCACAAGTCAGCAGGATTGGGCAAAAAGGTGTTGTGGTCACTCCCTTCTGAAATCGTGCTGCTGCTGGGTTGTATGCAGCAGATCACAGTCCTCGACCTGGGGCAACCAGATATAATTCCCTCCTCAGCCTGATTCCTTCAGGCTCAGCCTGAGCCTAACCCAACATTACCCCAGCAAGTACTCTAAACAACTGAGTATAGACTATTTTGGCAAGAGAGGAGGACATCCCTGCACCCCTCCTGTTGGACTTAGGCTGTCATCTCTAGGTACTACCTAAATTCAAATGGTGTATCTATGTTACAGCAATAAAGTTATCAACCTAAGACGTGTTGCGAGAGCGTTAAGTTGCAGGTGAATTCTACCATCAAAGTATAACAGGACTGAGTTAGAAAGCATTTTTCCCCCTGCAAAATGTTTCCTATTGCATTGCCCTTTCTTTGTAATGCTTATGTCATTCATTTTGCATTGACCTTCTTATGTGAATGCTGGGTATGCTAGTTAATCACAGATATCTTAAAAAACATTTTTTTCTAAATCCAGTGAGAATTACCAGTCAATCACCAAATCTGTATTAGAGTGGTCCTTGTTAGCAAATTCATGGACCAACCAAGTCTATAAGATAATGATAACACTTAACACTGGGGAGACATCATGTTCCAACCTGTTCCTGCTTGGCTTATAGGGGAGGTGTCAGCTGTTTTGTCTGAACAATGCAGCGTGTCCTCACCAAACTTCCTGTCCTTCCTTTATGGAGGACATTCCAAAGACTTCCATATAAAGCCATTCATTAGTTTGCAAGCTCAAACGAGTTAAAAACTGTGTCATTTAAGAAATTTAACGTCTGTGTCAGTCTTCTCTTTGTCCCGGATGGTCTTAACAACATAATAATACAATCATTTAAATCTTTTCATATAAAGCTAATTGAAAACTTGTGTTCAGTCTGTATATGAAGAAATTAGGTTGTAATTAAGTAAATTTATTAGCATTTATTGTTTCTAATTGTTGTGATTATTATAGGCTATATATAGGCTTTCGTCAATAGTTTTTATCAGTCTTAAACAGAGTCTTTATAATACTACTAATTCTTCCAAGAACCATGCTTCTGCTGTTGTTAAATTGCATGCCGCAATTCCACTGATTTTGGTGACTTCAAGGAAACTCCACATGTCCAGAGACTATTGCTATGCCCATGTCTCACTTCTCTAAAGGATTACATTGCCATATGAAGACCAATGATTCGAAGGCTCTCGCAACATTGCTGCTTTTGCATTCCTGTTCCTGCAAACTGAGCCAGCAGTGCTAGAGAAATGGAGGAAGGATCATAATGGGAAACCCTAAAGGACAGAGACCCTGAGATATGCATACTGCTCTGGATGGCTAAGGCATTGAAACAACTCTAACTCAGCACTGATCATGAAGGGAAAAAACAGGGAAAAAAAGTCTTTTTGATCCCCCTTAAAAAATTCATTAATTCTAATCTGAACTGCTACAAAAAAAAAAAAAAAAAAAAAGCCATAAAATGTCATTTTGAGGTGAGGTCTTTTTGGAGTGCCTTAGCTTGAATTCTTATCTTGCTAAATTAATCATTGGGGTTTGTAGCATATAGTCTGAGGATAAGAAGAATACTTTCTTTTATATTTTATTTATTAGCAATTTCTTACACTAATACGAAGTTTTGATGACTAGAATAATAAGCACTGGCCAAACATTTATTTTGATATGAATTTTACCACTTTTATTTTGGGACTCTGTAACACTTCCAAAACATTAAAATTCCCACATTAGTTTACTTTGAAATTAAAATATCAGTTAAAAGGAAAAATCAAAACATTTCATATTGCAAATCTGAAGCAAGCATTTTGACTTTTCAGGAAAAAAAACCAAAATAAAACTTGTTATCAGGTGAAACTTTTTGCCAGCTTCAACAAGACTGTTATTTTTAAGGCTTTCAAACTGCATTTGTGATGAATTTCCTAGTCAGAGAAATAAAATTCCGAGCTCTAAAGCTGAGGCCAATAGACCTGCCCCACACCAAGGTGAAAGTGAGCCTGGCGACTGGATTTCTCAGTTCCTTGTCCCAGCTACACCCTACGAACCCAAGACTGCCACTTCCATTCTCCTTTACTCACACACAAAAGAACTGTTCGTTTTACACACCATGGGGTGAAACCACCAACAGGTACCAGGGCTGAGGCTGCAAAATACAACCGACAGTGAACCCAAGCTATGCAGCATCACCTCCCTCCTTCCCTCAGCAAGGGGATCGTAACAGATAGAGGAGGGCAGGAGGAATGGCCCAGGGGAGCAGACGGTGAGAGATGCTCTGCGTGGGGCCGCGTCCCTTCGTCAGACCAGCAGGTCAGAGCGCGGCTCTGCTACTCTGCTCCCTTTCCACGAACTGATGGCAACAGGAGAGTTTTGGGCAGCAAGGGAGAAAATAACTTTGGAGCAAAGGTTCCCCATGTGGGTCTGAAAGGAGGGTTTTGCCCACCATCTCTTTCAATGTTAATTCATTGTCGCCCTATGCCGACCGAAGGATTTTCCTTTTATTTTTTAGTTAATTAAAAATTTCACTTCATCACTACTAATGGCTTCATTTTCCTATTCACTTAATGAAATTAACTTTTTAAGAGTTTCATTTGTCCGGTACTTCATGTTTTGTAATGTAATGTTTGAGTTTTTAAAAGTGTGTACCGTAAGCTCATTAGGAAGCAAGAGAAACTAGGCGAAATCATGCCTGCGAATTTTCTGTGAGAGAAGAAAATGGAGTGACTTTGCATCCTCTAAATGGTGTCAGTTGATACATTAATCTTTATGCATGTGGTTATCTTTTTAAAGAGGAATTACTTAACAACTAATACGTGTAGTTTATAATAATTAGGAAAAATCGGGTACCCTGAATGTGTGACTGGCCATTTGGACACAGCCTGAGGTGCTGTGAAATAGAGAATACCGGTCTGTTTTCATAAATGGTTCATACATTATATGACAGCTTTATCACTTGTACTTATGTTTGTGGGATGTTGTAAGAATTGCTTAATGCCTGTAATGCACCTTCAAGATGAGAAGGACTGTGGGTATTCAACATTACTACTGTTATGTGCAATTTTAGTATTGCCCATTTTACAGTGAGGCCATAGATTTGCCCGACAACACCAGGCAGCCTTGTTATAAGTTTATATAGCCTTGTTATTTATCAGACTTTTACTAAACTGATCCTCACAACGACAACTTTGTTTTGCAACTGTGAATGGTTTGTGCCATGAATCGTCATTCCTTTTCTCTTTCTGGCCATTTAGGATATATAGCTTAGCACTGGCTATGTATGTAGTCTTTAAAAGCACATATTAATTCATAGTTTAATTTGCTTTCTTACACACTATCTGTTGGTGTTTTCAGCTGGACACATTCTGTCTACTTAATACCTGCAGGCACGGTGACAAGTATTTTGATAGCTGAAAGAAGCAGTTTACTCTTTTTGCTATCCCCTTACCTGAGAGTCATTTTTGGTATTTAGCGCTAAAATCACTCACTTGATCTAGTATGTGACCTACATATTCCTTGGCATTCTTAAGGATTGATTCTAGTGTCCTTCACAGCAAGCAGGAAGTTTTAATGTATAACAAATAGCCACTTGGATGACATTAGAAAGCAATTTTTTAAAGTGGTTGTTCCAGGCTTCCTTCAGATTTTTACAGCTCAGAGCCCATTTCTCAATTGCTTTAAATAGTATTTACTCAGGATTTGGCTGGGGAGTGAGTGTGAGGTGGCATCATCCTGTCTGCTGGCTGGTTCTCACTGCAATTACGTTCCTACCGCTGTCAAAAGTTTGGAGGCAGAACATGCTTGGCTAGCAGAAACATTTAAGGTTCAGCTGGAGGACTGTGACTTTCTGCTACAAGAGGGGACAAGGAGATTTGGACTAGGGGTTGAGGGCATAATTTTGTTTTTTTGGGAAGGGGAAGGCCTTAGAGATTACCCCTGCTTTCATAGGGGTTGTAGCCCTGCCTTTCTTTAAAGCAGTGATGGGATTTTTGGCATACCTGTTGCTTTCACTGACTAACCAAGAGGTATGGAGCCCCATTCTCTGTCAAGTTTGTTTAAGATTTTAGATCAGATGCCACAAGCTTTTTCGTATTGGCTATGTCTGTAGTAGTAAAATAAATGTGCCTAGGACTATCCTCTGGCCCCCAAGGCCATCTGGCACAGTAAAGCCTATATCCACATTATTAATACTTGAACCATGCCCAGGAATGGTTTGGGGCGGTGCTAGTTGGCCCAAGCCAAACCGGGGCTACAAACTGTTCTGAAAATTTAAGGTCAGGCTTCCAGTGCTTGGGAATATTCTTTTTTGCTATTTAGTTTACTAGTATAGGCTAAGTCACACCTTAATTTTCTGTTTCACTAGTTGACTAATGGAGGTAGAATATGCTAGTCAGCAAACAAATAGTAGAATTAGAGCCTTAATTTTACATACAGGGAGTCAAAATCAGGATTTCTGTGCCCATTAGGGAATCCTGTTGGAGTCTGATAGATTAAATGGCCTACATTCTCCACTAGTGTAAACCAGCTCACGATTTAACCTTTACTATCAAGAATATCAAGAATATCAAGCCCTTTCCAGAGCTTCATGTTTCTTTTAAGTGCAAGAATAAAAGCTTCTTACAGCAGCAGAGAGAGACCTCAGGTTACCAGAAGATGGGGACTTTAGAAGATTCCTGACTTAGTCAAGAGCAAATAGAGTAGTAGGCAGTTTCTCAAACTTGCTGGTAGGATTTTTTTGACACCATACTTTGTGCATTCTTGTCATGCATTGCCAACATGCCATATGCTTACAACACATGGTAAAAGCATGGGTAAGAAAAATGTGATTGTGACATATAAAGACAACTCTGGATCCGTAATACTTCTGAGCTAAAATACATTTGTGCATTAGTTATATAAGTGTAAAGGATTTTTTATCAAGAGCTTTGGATGTATATCTTTGGAAAGGATAGAGTAATTCCAGCTCAGCAGACTCCATACGAAGAGAACAAAGAATATATCAAGAGATTAGGAGTCAAGAGTTCAAGCTGATCGCTTACCACTGATTCTTATGAGTTAAGGTTAGTCACTTGAGCGTCTTCTATCTGTTAAGTACTCTGTAAAAGAGATTTCATTATTTGTCTGTAAAGCATCCTGAAATTGCATACAGATACCAAGGAAGCAAATGTGTAATGCAAGGATTTAAATGTGTAATGACCAGCTTACATCTCCTGGTTCTTAGTATATAAAGAATGGCAGCTCCTATCTGGAAGGTCTTATAGCATGAAAAGGTAAGATAGAAAATGAGTGGGAGAGAAAAGGAGCTAATGAGAGGTAGATTTTCGTAGAGTCAGTCACACTACACTCAGTGACAGATTTGGAATAAAGTCCAGGCTTCCTGCATTCCTGACCAGTTTCAGATTCACTAGACCTTGCTGTCTTCAGCTATCACTGCTACTTGTCTCCCCAGACTACTGGGGAACCTAACAGCTGTCCTTGTGTACTGGCATATGGGGCAGACTCCTCTTTAGAAGTTGCTGCAGGAGTTTGTCTGAAGGGTAGAACATCTTCCAAACATGTCATCAATAAAGCCAGCTACATTCAAGAAAAGTGTGTGATAGGAGAGAATATATGAGAAACTGCAGTTAGGGAGCTTAATTAACTGACAAAGTTAGGAAGATTGTCTCTGCAGGCTCCCCTGTGGTCATATAAAGGGAGAGGCTCTTTCATATGGATGTTCAGTGAAAGAACATCACTAAGGTGCCTGTGTCAGACAGATCTTACATGTATATGTATTTAGAAATATGTATGTTAAGGCTTGGAAATTACTTGATATAGTTGGTTGAAGAATATTATATTATTTATCCCCACTAAAGACATTAGTATGAATGCAAGGTTGCCTGCCACCAGACATGAATGCATCCTTCTTAGAGATGAAGCAAAGGCTATAGCTTTTGTCGCAGACACCCAGGCAGAAGATACTGCAAACCTGCCGTATGTCCGTTCCTTGTCTTTCTCTCTTTACCTCCTTTCTCTCAGCAGGCTACTGGGCTCATCACAAACTCAGAGAAGAGAGAAAGGAAGGCTACACTTCATTTATCATCCCTTCAAACTTTAAAGCCCAAGCGGGCCCTCAGATCAGACACGTTTGATTTAATTCATTCATCTAACAATAGAAACCAGAGCCAAGGCTAACATACATTTTTGTTCATTTACCAGGCCACCAAAGGGAGAGTTCATAATGGAGTTTACTGATACCTTGTTGGCAATGATGGTGAAATACTCCAGACTTTTACCTCCAGAGATTTCGGAATTCATGCTGACAGGAGTGCAGATGAAAAAAAATGCGGAATTGATGTCTTCACTTCCCTAGCTGCATTCCTGGGGCTTGATACATTTACTCAAATGCAATTTTCAGGGCTAACTTAAAAAGACTCTACTGAAAATATCAGATAATGAATCTGGTCCTCCCTGGCTTATGAGAAGGTTGTGAACAATTGGTGCTGCTCATGGCCAAAACAGGAAATGCCTTTTCAGGAAAGGAAACTTTCCTTTCGCCTTCAAACATAGTCTGCAATTCAGACCAAAGAAACTCATTTTGGGTATGTCACTTCTAGTTCCAGAGTCTCCCTGCAGGGTTCCTTCCAAAAAATAATGGAGTATGCACCTGTGTCCCACAAGGATGACTTTTCTCCTTGCTGAATCTCCATATGCAAGTACTAGTGAAAGGTAAGGTAAAACAAACTCAACTGGCAGGCATAAACAGATGATAGGTAAAACCCATAGTTGCTTTGTACTACATGTGACCTTGCAATCTCTGTGATGGCCCACTTCTAAAGTGCTGGCTGAAGCTGTGTTTGAGTAGCTGTATGACTTACAAATGTTTGTGGATTTTGTTCAGAAAGGTTTCACATAGCGTTATTTTTGAATATTGTCTTCTGCCATTTCTACTTGAGGTCTGCATATGGTGACTGGCTTTATTTAAACAGCTTTCTGTCACTTTGGACTGGCTCCAGCAGCACAATGTACTCAATATATCTTTGGTATTTAGGAAACCACCAGCAGGACCCAACACCGGAGCCTGCTCCACAGCAGAGGCCTGGTGCAGATGCCAGCCGTTCTCCACGCTGGGTGGCTTGTACAACAGCAAATCCATTCTTGATTCTTGGTCCTTGAATTCGAGACACTCAGTCATTGTCCTAATACTTCTACAGAGATTGCTTACAGCTCCAGGATGGAGACTGTTGTAAGGGCTCAGAGTTTGGGTCACCCTGGAGCTTTTGTAAGAAAAAGCTGCTCATTTGGGCAGGACTAGCAAAGCAGTGGTAGTGGAAGAGTTAATGAGAGCCTGAAAACTCAATCAGCCCTGAAGGTGAGCAGCTGATGGAGTTACTGACACAACTAATGGAGCAAGAGCTGGGAATAAAGCTGATAAGGGGCCTAAGAGAAGGAGGTGAGCCCCTGTGAGCTGACCTGAACTGTTTTTATTTTGTGGTGAGAGGCCTGGCTCTAGCTGTTTCCCAGAAGAGCTCTGTCTCTGTGGATAAAGGTGTTCTGCCTCCTCTCCCATGTACCTGGCCTTTGGAGTTACAAGGGGCATTTGCCTAAACTTTCCAGAAGAGCAGAGTCTCAGAACAGACATCCAGCATGGAAGGCAGAAAAAGGTAAAGTTTAAAAATGGAAAGAAAGAAACAAAGCAGCTGAAAACAGACTGTTAGGGTATGAATTAGTGGAAAAGTGTAATTAAAAAATGGGCTGCCTGATAATATTAGAAAAAAAAGTAAGCAGGTAGTTGCTGATTTACCTAAGATGGTCTTGCAATGAATTTTGAGACTGTTTAGACTCTGGAAAAGGCGAAAATTGGTTTCCCTGTTGGTAGCTAGGCCCTTGGTATGCAGGTATTCTCCTGATGCTCCTGCCCTTGAGCTGCTGGATCAGGGTGTCAGGAGCCTAATGGGAGTGCATCCCTGAAGGAGAGAGCGAGGCTCTTGAGTCTCCAGTGACAGTCCTGTAACTTGCCACCTGGTTGTGATATGGCTTTAAAGGATTAAATCCTGCAGATCACAATGGAAGAGCTTATAATGAGAATTTTGCTCTTTTCATTTTGCTGTCAGATTCAAATCTGGATCCCTCCTGCTGTCAAGGTTTTTGAACCTTGAGTTATAATTTTGATGGATTTATCACCAGTCACCCTTTGCACACTGTTGTTTCCATCTATTTCTGGACATACTGGCTGTGTTGGGATAGCAAACAGTAGGAGAAGGTATTAACTTAAATGAGCTACATGAAACAGATTTCTGTCCGTGTCCCCTCGGCATTTCTTGATAACAACACTGTCAACAGATCTAAACATTGTCAAGATGTGTGAAAAGAAGCTAAGTTTATGCCTATGACTAGAACTTTTCAGAGAATGGGCTTCAAAAAGTTTTCATAGTTTTATTTTTTCCAGCAAGCAGGCAAAATTTTCTTGGAAAGTAGATACTTTTTGTAGAAAATTAACTTTGGTCAGAAAGCCAGTTTTCTGTCGGAAGAGAGTTTCACTGGAAAAATGTTGACAAGTCCTTCTTGTTAAGGATATAGTTTCAACAATTCATTACATAAATTAGTACATTTGCTAATGAAAAACAGTTAAACTTAGGCTTGTAAGAATACTAGTGGGCAGCTCTGGATATGGCTTTCACTAGGTACTCCATCTTTTACAATGCAGATGAGTCAGCCCCTGTCAGATGCTCCATGCAGGAGGTACTTGGAGTAGGTCAGCAAGAGAGAGAACTTAACTTTATCCTTTGTGCAGAAATATTATATGTAAATCTCTGCATGGGCTTGTAATGCCTTTGCACAGAGATGAAATACCATCACAGAGCTTACCATCTTCAACACTAATGCAAGTCTTTCACCCCAGCTTCTGCAACATAAATTCCCACAGCAGTGTGTGTGCACGCATGTATACTTGCATTATAAAAAGAAAAAGCCAAAGAAAAACACTCCACTGTACACAATTGCACCCCTATGGAGAGGATGAGGGAACAACCGTGTGACAGATGTTAGTTGTGTTGATTACTGCCCTGCTGGAAGGTGCTCGGATACTATAGTGATGAATGCAATACAAGCGATCGAATAGATGTACTTTTGATAAATTGTCAAATTTTTAGTGCTCTTTTTCTGAGATCATGTCAAAATAAGATGTGGATCTCTGAGTATATTTCTCCAAGAAAAGCTTTTATGTAAATAAGGAATAGAAGAATTAATGTTTAAGTGCAGTCCACTAAAATTCTTAGCTTGTCATTGTAGATCAATTTCTGCTCACCTAGGAAACTCAATTATTTCTACACACTGCTATACAGTCCTTATTACATTTGCTGTTAAATATATTCCATCTTACTGTATACATTTGGCACTTGTATATGTTTCTGTGGTATAGGCTATTTACACTGGACTGTTTTGCCTGTTCATCTTGGGCTTGAAAAAATGTTGAGCTTTTCCTGATTGTTGGTTCATCCCAAAACTGTGAGCTCAATCCGATATTGAAGTGCTTAATGTCAGAGTGTTAGAGAACAAGTAGTTTCTCTTCGCACCATTTCTTTCATATGCAGAAGCTACTCTTCCTATAAGTTAATTTGAGCTTATGATGCTTCTCTGTTTTCAGTGGCCAATCTTTGCAGTCTTCTCAAGAGCTTTTGAGCAGCCCCAGCAGTGAGACTAGGAAAGAGGAGGTGCTATTCTCTGTAAGCAAGAGAGAGGGAGGGAGTTAAAGACTTTTTCCACTGCAGTGAATGCAACCTACTTGACGGGAGCGGTTTCAGTGGGCCAAATCACACTTGCTAGGGTGCTGAATTTAGGTGGTGCTGAATTTAGGCCACAGACCTTAGTGAAACTCTGTATATGAGCCAGCCAAACAGGTTATAGCTGGAACGTATGCATGTGGTTGATGATTGTGTTTTACCTCCGACTCCAGAGATGGCTCCTTGGCACTTCTCCATCAAAGAGCTCAATAGTTTGTTTTCAAGAGGAAGGGTGCGTTTGAGGTCCATTAAACATGGTGAAATTTCCTAATGTATCACAATTATGAAAACACCTGTGCAAGGCTGAGTAACTTTTTCTTGTTGAGTCACTGCATTAGATTTCTTAAGTAAATGTGCTTGTTTGTTTATAAATCATTTTAACAAATAAGCAGCATCCCAAATTACAATTTACTTTCTTTAGATAATTTGATAATTGCAGCATTACTGACAGTATTTATATGAGGAAATTGGCAATTCATAAATGTTAAATTATACTATCTCTGCGTATTTGCCAATTGCATAAAATTACTGAACTAAATCTTGCAGCCATCAAAGTAACATAGCTTGAGCTACAGCAAATCTTGGAATATAGTTATCCTGTGCAATATAGCTCCAAATAAGCTGATCTCAAATACTGTCAGTGCTATGAGAAGATACTAACTGTTATTTGAAACTGATACAGCCGTGTCATAACTGCAATGCACCAGGGTAATTTGCTCTCCTCAGGATTGTTAAAGACTTTCTAACTAATTTTTTCCAGCTGTGTGTGTATTCTTAGGAAAGCTGTCTTTTGTTCCTGCCATTTTTGGAGCACTGCCTTATCTCAGTTGTTTTATAAAATATTCTGGTGTTAATTATTTTCTGTGACTATCTTTTATTTTTATTTTTACTTTTACATAATTTTATAACTATTCAAGCAGGGCTCAAAATATCTGCTGATTGTTCTTTAATGCTGAATCAGTGAATGCACAAGAAAAAACACAGCACTGTAGTTTTGGAGCAATTGAAAATTAAGGTTTTTGCCAAAGGAAAAATAAAAATATATATACTGAAAATAAAAACACTCAATGATCAAAAATATAGATGGGCTGTTCTGGTGTCCTCCTTACAGCCCACACTTATTGACGTATACTTATGAGTAAAGATATCTTCTTTTGAAAAAGAAAAATACATACCATGTGCTCCTGGAATCCCAACTACTTCCCCTCTTTCCCTGAAAAACAGAGGTGAGGTTTGTCTGTCTTAGGCTTTTCTTTCTGAATGTATTTGCTTATAGCCCTTTCCAGGTTGTAGAGGCTCTGAGCTCTCTTGATGAAAAAAGGAGACAGAACGGGATTTTCTTTTCAATTTGGCTTTTCTCTCACCTGAATGTGGTGTCCAGAAATGCCAGGGACTAGCAGCACAGTCTGGGCTTAAGTGAGAGAGGCAGAATGTCAGCATATGGATTCCTCAAGCAGCAATCTGGTACGCAACTTCGTTATCAAGCCAGGGAACAGGATAGGGCATTTGACCCATCAGTCTGCCTTTGCACAGAGAGGTTGCTCCCTGGAACTGACTGTGGTGGTCTTGAGTTTGCAGGAGCAGTAACAGTCTGAGTTGGTAAACTGCAAAAGTATTTGTTTACCATTAGATGCCAAAGAGATCCTTGGCATGTGGAGGTGCTTGAAGGTCCTATATTTGAGCCTTGGTTTATTTATTTATTTTTATTTAATTTTTTTTTGAACAGAACATGAAGGTATTTAAGCTGTGGTCTCAGTTCTTCTGTATGAGGGTAACAATCACACAGTTAAATTCTCAGGCAGCAGTTATTAGCATTTTCCTTTGTAGCCATTTTCTAATCATTGTGCAGATGAAGTATTTCAGGATGAGAAAGTTACTGTAGTTTTTAGCAAGTACCTCAGGCAATTTGCTGACATATATCAGTGCACTTGTCAAAAGCTTTGACACAGATGTCTAGTTTTGGCAACCACAGAATTTGAATATCCTACCCTAGTACATATCTATTCATAGAGTCAATTCAGATCCGGTGTAGGTGGGTGCAACTTCATTGACTTCAACTGTGAGGCAGCCGCCTGCACTTGAGCTGAATTTAGGCTTGGAGAAGTGTGCCTGAGAACAGCCTGGAGAGTGCTCAAAACGGTCCTCCAAGACCTGTTGCCATCCTCACCTGTGAGTGGGGTTGGATCATACATGTTATTGAGTCATCAGAGCAGGCAGTGGCAGCGATGCGTTGCCTTTCCCTTCACCTCCTCTCCCCTTGCCCACCTCCAGGAGGATAATTTGGAAGCAGAGCTCACCTGGAGTGACAGTCTGATCATGCTTGCTGCCATGCTCTGTTGCTCATCCTCACCCTTGTGCTGTCATTTCACTTCTCTAGTTCACCTGAGAGCAACCATGGACCTTGGGAGTCTTTTTCCAGTGTTGAGGGTTTTTCAACTGCTGTAAATATCCCAAAAGTCAAAAAGATTCCTCATTCTCCCTCTGGCCAGCTGTTCTAACTTTTTGCAGCAACAAATCCCCAGGATTATTAATCATAACTATTACTCACTTAACTGAGCTTCTCACTAGTTTCCCAGTAGGCACTGAGAAGGGAGGGTTTCTCTTCCACCCTTGGAGGAGCAGCCACCCCAAACTCAAAGCAATGGACATCCAGGCTAGCAGCACAGAGGTCCTTTGTCACCTCAATTGGTCCCAGTCACCTCGGTACCCACTGTACTGCCAGAATATACAGCTTCCACTGCGCTGCCCTGAAACCCTCTCAAAGAGAGTTTCACATTGCAGAGAGGACAGCCAGGAAATTAGCACCGACAAGATCAGCCTTTGCATACCTGCTAATATCCCGTGGGCTTGTGGTGACTGGTGCTGCCTCTGCAGCTGTCGCTTCCCTGCTCAGTGATCCTCCATGCTGTAAAATACACTTGTGCAGTTGGAGCGGAGAGGGAGGGTGTCCCATGTGTTGCTGGGAATCGCCTCTTCTGCTCCGTCCAGACCCAGAGCTGTTGAGTTCCCTTCCTGTGTGTTGGGTCAATGGGGCCCAGTGGATGCATTTTAATTTGGAACAGCAAACCCAATATTAGAGAGTGTTAATATTTCCAGATGCAATGGGATTTATTAAAATTATTGTGATCTGCTAGTTTGACTTGTTTTAACAATGCTATGAGATGAAGATAATGGCACCGTTATAGATGTTTGTCTGCAGGTAGAAACACAGTGGTCACGGTACATTCAAATATGTCACTGCATATTCTGTCTAGATTTGATTTTTCTCAATGTGATCATGAAGTGAGACCCACTGGACCAACATAATGTCTTAGCTTGCAAATTATTGCATTGAGCTGCCCTGCTGCTATTGGAAATAAAACACAAAATATAGTACCACACGGCACGGATCATACTTTGGTTTGAAGAACACAGTGTTAATTTTATGCTCTCCTTTCACATAAACACCCTCACTTGCACCTTAACAAGCCCCCAAACATTGGTTACCAAACGACCATATTACATCACCCCCCCCCCCTTTTGTTCACTCGCTATAAAATTGAACAACTGGGACTGAGAGAATTTGGCCTCGGTCCAAAACATGGCTAGATGCATCTGCATTTGGCTCTGTGCCCAAAGATATAATATTCAAATGTGAGTTGTCCTTAATTTTTGTTTAAATCATCCCTTTTTTTTTTCCTGGGGATGGTGCACTGCTTGCAAGATGTTTCCCCCCCTCTCATTGTCAGATTTTTTTATTGCCATTTCTTTCTCTTCTTTCCCTGTGGAATTCAAAAGAGATGAAACCCAGTAGGACTGTTTAGAAATTAAATGAGGCCCCCTAGAAATTACTCTTTTAGAACCATTTAACATTTAATAAAGAATGGTACCATTTCTGTGTCGTCTTTTAAAGCCTCCTACGAAATATTGTGGGGAACTTTATTTCTTTGTGAGCCTTTTTATAAAAAGGGCTGTTATTACCTATGAATTTTTAGGGGTTTTCTACTCTGATAGCTTTAGCTGATAGTGCTGCTAGTTGATAATCATGAATGTGCTATGGACAATAAGCAGCAGATAGCGAGTGTCAGAGCAGACTCCCTCTGACTCTGGTGGGCTTTGGATCAAACCTGAGTAGGTTTTGGCCGTAATGGAGTTGCACACAGACCCTCTGTGCATGAAGCTGCCTGTGACTGAAGTGGGGCAGAGCTTTGAAAAATTGCACTGTACAAAATCGGAGGCAAATTCAGCGCCGTCTTGCACTTCTCCGTTCATTCTGCCCTAAATTCAGTGACATAAAGGGCATAGGTCAACAAAGAGTGTGACTTTCAGCTAAGGGAACATTTTCTGTATTTTGTATGCTTTAGCTGCTGTTATTAATACTAATAATGCTTAGCAGCAGTACCAATTAGACTGGTGTAAATAGAGATTATAATGTGGTTAGGGATAACACAATTGATGATACGTGTATTTAGTAAACAAGACTGTCAGTATGTATAAAACATCAGCAACATGTTAAAGCTTGATATTTCATAAGACAGCAGAGCATGGGGATTGCTTTGAGACAGCAAGCTGAAAAAAACATTTCATTTATAAATGAAACGTGTTTTAGTGTTATAAACCCCAGCAGGCAATTCACTCATTGGGGCTAATCATTCAAAATCTGCTTTTCTTTGGTAACAAGCTCAAAGAGAGACAGTGCAGCATTTCCAAAGACATTGGGGGTTTTCTTAGTCCTTAGGAACAAGATTCTTTCATTTTTATGGTTTTTCCGATTTACAAAATGCTGTCTTTTGTATCTGGAGAGTAGTCCTAAAAAGGTACCTTTATTAACATTTTCCAGATTTATGTGAACCCATATGCAAATAATGGCAAATACAGAGAACTAAAATACACACCAGATATGGTGGAGGATTTAAGTGTCTTCCTTAGCTACCTGATCTGACAACCCTGACTGAGGTATTTAAAACCATGTGTGATAAGTAATTGTGAATCAATTGCTTGAAAGACTGAAGCAGTTAACAAAAGATGTTTACACTTAATCTCCAAAATATTTTGACAATAAATTGTTCATTGTCTCTTCTAGGGCTATTGTCACTGTTCTCTTAACTGTGATCAAACTGCAGATCTGTAGCTTACCACTGGGGCTGACAACATGGATTAACACATGCTTAAGCAGAGGAAGAGGTTTGGGTCTTAGTAGGTGGATGTAAAAACTTGAGTCAGTTTCAGTAAATGCCGATCTCCCCTAAGCAACAAGGTGCAAAAAATTCCATTTTGTCATTTATGAGAGATCGGCATTTACTGAAACTGACTCAAAAAACCCGCTCGTCCCTAGCTTGGTATTTTCTTTCCCCTCTTTTTCCCTGTCTCCCTGCGATGGTATTAGACTTCCCCCCCCCAGCTATATGTACCCTACAAACCTGGGAGATAAACAGTGGCTGTGGATGTGCCACATTCAGCATTGGATAAGAATGCAATGAAGCAGAGTCCCAAGAGATATTATTTAAATGCTTCTCTGTAAAACTCTGCTTGCTCTCACTTGCTACCTGGATTGCAGTTTCCAGTGTTGGGAGGAGATCCAGGAAAAAAAAAACAACTAAGACTGTTAAAACAGAGTGGGCATAGCAGCATGTTCTCTGCTCCTCTTACTAGTTTCAAAAAAATTCTCAACACAAAATGAAGTTTTGCTTAAAGGTACTGAGATGGTGATTCCTGTATTTCTTAAGAAATGTAATGAAAGTCACTTAGTAATTGAAAAATGTAAGTGAAATACCAGAGTTCTTTTGTACTGACCTCACAAAAAGAGTATTGAGAGTTGTTGATCAGGCCAGTCTACAAAGAAGTGCTGAACGTAGTGATAGGAAAAAGTAGCAAAGTAGATGTACATCTGTATGGAACAAAATAGTCATAGATTAAGTTAGCAGGGGTATTTCTCCTAAACTGATGCTCTCACTCTCCTGAGGTATTCTTACTAGACGATATCATCACTAAATATTTGATCATATTGAATCTATTTGGTACATGTTTTATAGCTGTCATGGTAACTTCTGCAAAAGAATTATCACAAGTGTGAGCAGTTTCTTCGTTTCAAGTACAGGTTTAGTGCAATAGCTGCTACTGTCGCTTACCGCTAGCAAAGAGTTTGCTGGAAAACAGCATCACAATAATATCACCTCTCTTAAAAGGCAGTGGAGGCAGACCTAATTTGTATATACTGCTGTTAAATTATAGAACAGCACCAATGAAGCATGAGTTGTCACCTGCTCATGTTTTGTTCAACTGACTGCTGCAAAGCAGAGTGTCTGCACAGTTAGGCAGTGATGTCAGGCTCAGTGGAGATGTAGAGATACGGAAAGAATAAAGATCAGATAAAAACAGACGCTCGGTATGCTTTGACCACCTAGGTATTGCCACTTCTCCACGGGATGATGTTGTGTATCCACACCAGGAAACTATAGCTGCAAACCATGGGGATATCATACAAGGTAGCCCTCCAACTGCACAAAGCTTTCACTCCCACAAACTGTGGGTCTCCTGTGGAAAAACAAGTGACAGTTCCTCAAAATGCCAGAGTGGTAAGTGCACCATATCAGCCATTTTTATCATGACATCCAGAGACTTAGCAGAACCAGAGTCGCTTGTGACAGCTGAGCCTCGGGGCATCTAGCACTTATCATCACTGCCTCCTTAAAGTGATGCTGATGTCATGTGTGGACACAGAGGTCCATGTGTCACCGCAACTGAACATTTCCGGTTGATTTAGTAGGCTGTTGATGAGAATCTGCAGTCGTACGTTATGTCCGTATTGATTAATTAGTGTTATTTTTGGGTTTGACAAGGGGAAGAGATTGTGGGAAATACTCCCTTGTGAGACTCTGCTGTGAGAGGATTGAACACAGCGGCTGTGTCGCAGAGAGGCTCGTGTTTCCCCATGCCAACTGGCTACAACTCAGATACAGGTTGTAATGAACTGCTTGGCTTTGAGTCATTTCTGAAGAATGCAAGTATCGTGCAACTTCCCCTTACTCATTATCAACAAATGCAGATGTTGCAAATGTTTATAGTCATGTTTCAGTGTGGATGCTTTCTCTCTGCTTGGGCTCATCATATGTCTCTTGCCTGACTGCTGTCTGAGTCTTTCCTACAGCATCCTCTCTGTAACGTCTTCCGTGCGGTTCCCTACATTAAGAGCTATGTCGTTTCTCCTTTCAGCTGCCGCCTCCACAACATTCAAGTTCCTGTTAAAGCAATTCAAAATCCTTCCATGAAATCTTTGAGTGATTGCATTATGGACATCATGAAGCACATATGCATATAATATCACTGGATTGTGCTGTCTATCACTAATTTTACATTACAAGTTTTGTGGGGAACAAATGAACTTTTCTATGATTTGCTGAGTTCTTTCTTCACTTTCGGTGCCACCTGATTACTAGGAGGCAGAGGTGATCTTTTCCACTGGTTATGTTGACTGCTCATCTGTTCTGGAAGTTGTTTAGGTTTAGCTCATGACAAATCTATTGAATCTATTTTTTCATATAGCAACTTTGAGTTTTCTCGTTAGAGCTTCTCGCATCATGGCTAGGAAGAGACTTTTTTCTTCTCAGTGGGAAGAAAGGACTCCCTTCCCATAACATTTCTCTTTTCCTGGTAGTTTGCTCTCCCCTAAGGCTACAGCAGCCATTTCTTTCTGACCTTGCCCATTGAAATCCTGAGAAGCTCCATGGACTGCGATGAACACAGCTTTCTCTCCAGAATGACTAAATCCACCTCCAGCAGCTTTAAGGCAGTTGATTTTCTCTCTTCTCTCTCTCTCTCTCTCTCTCTCTCTCTCTCTCTCTCTCTCTCTCTCTCTCTCTCTCTCTCTCTCTCTCTCTCTCTCTCTCTCTCTCTCTCTCTCTCTCTCTCTCTCTCTCTCTCTCTCTCTCTCTCTCTCTCTCTCTTTTTTTTTTTTTTTTTTTTTTTTTTAACAATAGCAGAAGAGATAATGTGTGATCCTTGGAATAGAAATATACACAGTTATTTTCTAATATTTCAGTTAAGGACAAACATAAGAAATTTATTATATAACATACATAATGTAACAGCCACAGAATTAGGTTAGCTTAACAGAAATTATGTCTCTCAGTAGGAAAAAAAAATCTAAAATGGAAAGCCATACTTGCCTCACTAATAACTTTAAATGGTGAATCTTGTTTAGAAATTTTAAATAGTTTTAAAATTGTTTCAAAAAATCTAATATCTGTTTTAAGAGTTCTCAAGAGCCTGCAGTAAAAACTCCTTATGTTTGGTTTCTTCTATCAGCCTGTAGCAGACTATAGAGGCATGTTTTCTCTCAGCGTCCAGTCATTACTCTGTGGCAGGAACTCTCCCAGGTCCACAGGCAAATGCCTTCCGTCTCCTCTGCTCAAAGTCTGTGGAAAGCCAAAGACTCTCCAAGTTTTTTTTGTTTTGTTTTGGTTTTTATTTTTGCTGTTCCCATCTCAAAATGCAACCAGTTCCTGCCTACCAATAATGGAAAAATGAAGGACCAATATGATGGTAACCCTTCAGTGCAGGGGCCATTCCCATGGGCAAGACAAGGCTCAAGGTGAAGGAATAATAATGTAGGGCTTTCTTAATCTCACATCTTAATCTCTCTCTAATGCTTTGTGGTCATTGCAGAGAGTCCATTAGAGAAATGGTGCAAAATTACTCATTCTAGCAACTGCTGTGTAGTGTAAATGCAAGTTGCTCTCTGTTTCCTAACTGGAATAGGGATGTATATGACTCTCTGAACACAGACTGTTATTTTAACCCCAGAGAGCTCCTGCCACTTCTAAAATACTTCAAGGAAAAGACCTTGAAAATTACTTTATAAATGAAAAAGGGATTCTTTTGAAATTTTGGACTCCTTAAATTAGGGAAATTAAAGATAGCTTTGCTGTTATATTTCTTTTGCATTCATCCTTCTAACATCTCCACACAGACTAAGGTTACTGATGAACAAGCAACTGACTATCATGTTATTTCTCTGTCTCCTCTTTGGTAGCAGGAATATTTAAAAGTTAAGGAATGATAATGCTGTAGGGGTCTTCCTTCTCTTTAACTTCACTCAGTCTTTCAGCTCTCCACCACCAGTAATTCCAGAGATTTGCATTTCAAAACAGAGGTAAATTTTATCTGACATCTCTGCTTTTCTTCCAAAGAACTGTTTCTCAGAACCCACATCGGGATTGATAGGGGTTATTCACCTGAATGATATCTTAATTTAGTTTAATTCTGTGAGATACATTTCCTCCCAGCTCCACTACATGGCCTAGAGTGGTGGGTAAGAGGCAAGGTATTAATCAATACAAGCTTCCTCTGCTAGCCTCAAAAATGTGTGGAAGACTCTGGTCCCTAAAATGTGTATAACATGTCAATGTTCATGACTGAGGTCTCATGCAGAAGATAATCTTTCAGGCATCTGTAACTCTGTCAAAATGACCACAGTGGGAGAGGGGAAAAAAGCTAAGATCAATAAATATTTAGGTTTGTAACTCCTATTCAGTATCTAATCTCCCACAGATTTCAGTGAGATTTTGGATGCCAAAGCAGAAATTTGAGCCTCAGAGCTAATGGTGTAGGCTCCTAGTGGAACTTATTTTCTGATCAGCATAAAGACAGTTTCGGTCACTACAAAATAAGACTATTACCTTCCAGGGAAATGAATCTAAGGTCTCTTACCTGTGTAAAATGACCATACAGCTGTTTGTCAAAAAGCTGATGGTAAAATGCCATCTTAAAATACATATATAGGCTTGGCTTCTGATGAGATAGCACCCTAGCTTGGAGCGTACAGATGGACCCAGTCTGGTCACAGGGGCCTTATTTTACACTTTCTCTTTGTTTTTTAACTGCCACACAGAAATCCCTGATCACACACAGTGTTTATCTGTTCTGGTAGCCTCCTCTGTATTTGCCTGTGAATGACAGCACAAGTACAAGAGAGTTAAATGCCTCTGTACGGAGTTGAACCTCATTCATTTCAAAGTATGTTGCTCAGAAACACGATCATAAAAACAGCATGTGGATTTTTTGTGTGTGCAATTTTTTTCCTTGCTAGTTTCTATATCAAGTGTACTTTATACTAAAACATTTTTCCATAGGAAATTGTCTTGTAAACTCAGCCAAGAGTCCAAATATATTCTTCCTTGGTTGTTATCTTCACCAGCTGTGAAAATGCAACAGGCCAGATTTTCCCCTGTCTGACTGCTGCAGCCTTTCATTCAAGGTTAGGTTTAACCCACTACCCACGTACTTAGAAATTAATTATCAGTGCTGCTTCCTAAAAAAAAGAAAAAACAACCCTCAAAACCCCCAGAACCAAGCTTATTCTTAGCCATTTCACTTCTGCGGGGCAAACAAGGAGCAGAAACAATGCTAGCAACAAACAAGATTTGACACTTACGCAGATATAATAAGCAGAGATAAAATGGCTTTTTTTGGTCTTCAGTGACAATTTTTCAGCTTTATTCAAAATACTTTCTATATTAAAGGACTGAGGCATAGTTTCTTTAACAGCACAAACCTTCTGCGTTTTGCTTTCCCCACAGTAAGTAATATCATCACATATTTCTTCCTTTGTGAGATATAGAGTTTTCCCATAGGAAAAAATAATAAAATTCCCTAATAACTGTTTGCAGGTGTCAGTCATAAGTATAGACATGAATAAACCAAAATAATGGTTGTATAGTATTAAAGAATCATAAAACAGAAATACAGCTTGAATAAACTGAAACATCAAGGGGTCTTGAATACAATTGCAGTCTTTTGCATATGGTAATCACTGGACTGTGCATGTATCTCTCATGTTCTAATGATAAAGCAACATGATACAATTTCATTTTAATGGGGAGTAGCGGTAGTTGGTAAACAAAAATATTCTAGTCCAAAACAGTTTCAAGAACTGTGTTCTTGATGTATTAAAAAGAATATTTCATTATGTTTTTTGTCATCTAGCACAGAAGTATTTTGATAGTCCAAAGTAAATTGCATTGAACTTACTTGAGCATATGTATATATCCACCCTCCCACCAAAAAGCTTGCTAGAATTCTTGATATTTAGCATCAAGCACAGTATCTACTATGTACTGTAGTTAACTTTTTCTTGATGCTGCAATGGCTTTCTTAAAACTGAAAGAAAATGTATTTGTTCCTGTTGGAAGGTGGCTATATTCCCTTTTCATGTTGCCTCATAAACAAATACAGTTGCATGGGTTATTTTCTTAGACTTCATGCAGGCTATCACTGGTAAAATAGACACTGAATTAGTAGGCTCTTGCTGTGAAGATGTGAAGGAGGAAAAAATCCCCTGCCCAGTACTTTGTTAACCAATTTTATTTTTGCATTTTCACATTGAAAGTTTAGTGGACACTTGCAAAAATGTAAATACTAATTTATAGATAGCAAAAACCAATACTCAAAATATGAAAAAAGCAAATCATCAAATATATTGTCCAGATTTCCTAAACTGCACATAGCTGTCTGTGCAGTAGGGTGCCCATCCTCAAAGTATTTTAGCTGCCGGGTGAAAATTATCATATTGCGAAGTTCTTCATAAACCCAGTGAGTGAAGTGCATTTATCCAGAAGCTCAAGCTTCTGATGACAGGGGAGGATACAAGTAGCTGATATTGCTACCCTGAAACCATCTTCGTGTGAAAGCAAATGAAGCCTGCTGCCCAGGAATGCTGGAATTGAGGAGAGGTTTTGGTTCTTTCCTGGAACTAGCCATGGTGAAGGGTGGCTGTGCAGGATCCTGCCCCACTTCTCTGCTGCTCCAGGCATGCCCTCTGCTCGGAAGAATGAGGAAGGGGCACATGATGCAGGTGCTTCAGCAGACCATTTCAGCAGACCCTATAGGAATGCTTTGCTAGAGAAGAAAAGCTAAACCTTGGCCCTTTTGGGCTGCTCTTACAACAGCCTGAGACAATAAGGAGCTAGAAGCGGCCTTGGTGCAAGGGTGCTATGCTTGTGATTGTAAGAGTAAAGACTGAAGCAATATGAATGAGTCCTTGCTAACGATCCTAGAAATCTCTTGAAGGGTTCCTCCCAACATTGCTACGTGCAGAATACTTCCATGAAAGAGGCATGACTTTGGATGAAGTACAACGTGCTAAGAAAGTGCTATTTAGATAACGGCTTCCCATCTATCCCATCAGCAGCCCCTTCTGTACTAGTCCTGGAAACTGCTCTGCTAATAGATCGGCTCCTGATATGGTGTCTGCAGTCCTTGAGCAATTATTTTTGCTCATTTTTTGGCTCAGAACAAGGACAGCTTTTTGTAAAGTAAGTGCTGGCTCAAGCATTCTCTGCTTTTTCCCTGTGTGTGTTTGCATGTGTGTGTAGTGGATATATAATGATGTGATATCTCTGCAGTTAGAGCCTGGTTATTTTCCAGTCTATGTCAAATCATCAGGCATAGCTGTATAGTGCCATGAAATAAATCTCCCTCAAAAATCAGTATATTGGCTACGGACTGAGCCAAGTGCAGCATCCATCATTAAACAACAGTCAGAATATTCTGCTACTGTGTTAACTTGTTTTTTTGCCCTCTAAGATAGAACCATGAATAGTGGTTTGGGGGCAGGACCATTCTCACGGGGTCAAATGTGGTTCATTTGTTTGCGTGGCCAGAGGGAAGGCTTTGCGCCGTGGGTCACCTGGACTGATCTGAGGGTGGGCTGCTATTTCAGGGTAGCTTCAATTCTCCATGTGCCTGAAGGACTCTGTAAATATGGATGCTTCCTGGGTGTGGTTTTATTTGCAAGCCTGGCTTTTGTTTGAGGCAATATGCAAATACGAGAGTGTCCTGCACCTCCAGATAATGACAAGGAGTGGAGTTAATTTTTAAGGAGAAGCTGTATAAGCACGCCACAGTTAAAGTTCTTGATGTAAAGAAAGTCACCAATTCACAAAGGAATTTGATTACCTCTATCCATTATACACACACAGTGAGTGATCGTGCTACTAACCATCTGTCATCTATTTCATTTGCATCATCAACACCTGCCCTGTTTATCTGCTACATTCTTTTCTTCACTGAATTCTTACACTGCTTTAATAAAATACAGAAATGTTATTGTTAAAAACCAATTAATTTACAATCCTCCATAGAGATAGTATTACTTATAATTCAATTTAGCTTCTAATGACCTGCTTTCTCGCAAAATGACTTAATTCTAGTGTCAAAGATTAGTTATTAGACATTACCCTGCTGTACCAGTCATGTACTGCTGAGACAGGCAAAGCAGCTCTAGGTGTCCCTGGTCATTAATCAGAACTCGAAGACATTTTCCCTTTAACTCATTACAGAACCTGATTTCATCTGCCTCTAACTCTTCACTTTGCAGAATATTTTGGATCTTCTTTTCCTCAGGTTTTCATAATTTGGGCCTTCAATGGGAAGAACAGAGCTGGAAGTCTGATCATTTCAGAAAACCTCATCATTGCCCATGCAAGGACATTCTCCACGCTTTTGCTGACCCTCCACTGTGGATTTCATTTTACATCTCAACCATTATGTGAATGGGGCATGAAAAGCATTACTTTCTTTTCTCTACATCAGTTTTTGGGAAATTAACACAATTAGATTTTCCACACAATTACAGCGCTGGGTGTACTTTCCCTTCTTATTACAAGGAACAGTATTATAAACATACATCACAGGAGCAAACCTGCTTCCACACTAGTAGTTTGGCAAAGCAGCTACCTCTAGCCATCTCCTTCCTGGGCTTAACAAAAAGAATCATGAAGCAAGTGGCCAAATCCAGCCAAGTCCAGGCATATCAGCTGGGCCCATGGGTGTTCAGAAGAATGTCTGGTTTTGGAAGTTGCAAGTGCTTACGATATGCATGTTGATATTTCATATGCAAAATATTATGCACAATATAGACCTGGGTCAAATTCTTCTTTATCCCTATATCCAAGCAAGTATTGACATTTCTTACTCAGTACTGGTATAATTTCTTCCTCTTTCTCAAGTGGAGTAAGACTTTACTGGGACTAATCCTATTTACACAACAGTTGCAGACTATGATGTGAAAGTAAGGATGGATTTGGTTTTGGGAGAATAGTATAAGGCACTACTCTGTGCCTTAGTCTTTTTGTTGCTGTGGCATGTAAGTGTAAAACCTGCTATAAAATTAAATACAAAATCTTTAGAATATTTCAGCAACAAAGACCATAAAAGTTGCATATACACATGTATATAACTTTAGATGGAAATTAAACCTGTTAAACAATTTATGCCAATTTAAGCTTTTGAATAGTTATATACAGGGTATTTTTAAATATATATTAAAACTTAAGGATCATCAAAATCCATTCACCACAAGCTCCCTAGTGTTATAGAAGGCGAATAATGTCTCATCTGACTTCTTGACAACTGCATGCCGTGCTGAAAGAATAAGAGATGCTCGTTATTTTCCTAAAGCACAAGAATTGGCTGTACAGCGTAGGCTGATGAAACTTCAACAGCTGTCTTCTAAGAAGCATTTTTTTTCACAATAGACTATCAAGGGACATGTGAACAGTACACCAGACTAACTCTTAAACAACAGGCATTCTTATAAACGATCAAACTCAGCTATGAGCGCCTAAGAATAACCTCTTTTGGATGGCAGGGGTGGAATGTTGCTCTTCGTGTACTGCAAATACTAAAGCCATACATAAAACATTTTGCTGGGTGAATGCTCTGTTTATATAGCTTATAATATTTGCAGACAAAATCCATCTGAAACACTGACGTCTTAAATACCACGAGGATCAGCCCTTTGGACAACATGGTAAATCTCTTTGTATGAGCATCCTTAACAGCACTGCCTTCCAAATGATATAGACTTATTGCTTCAATCAGACTAATAAATAATTCACATTTCTAAATGGTTTCTACAGAGGGTGATGGAGCATTGTGGTAGGGTAGGAAACTTCCAGCTAGAGCCCAAAATGTCTTCAGACATAATCCTAAAGTAATTCTGTTTTCAAATGGTAAAAGTTCGTGCCTCCTGCTCAGGCAGCACATCATCAGCATCCAGATCAGGAGTTATGCCAAACTAGCTGTAATCTAATATGGAAATGAGATGTTGGCCTTGATATTGTGTCATTCTTCTGAATGGGATCACCTGCACCCATATCTCCTAGGAGGAAATTTCAAACAGAGTTAGCTCCTTAAACCTTCTAATTAAAATGAGAAATCCCCAGGCTTCCATGACTCAGCCTCGGAAAAAGATTATTAGGAATTTAATAGGGAAAATATCGCATCTCAGACCATCTGTGACCCAGTGCTCTGTGAGAATTTAAAGAAAACTGGAGGGAGGAGGTGCACGCTCCAAAGCACACTCTAGGAGTACTTCGTTGGAGCTGCAATAAATCAACATAGTTAGAGTACAGCCTTTTTCAGATTTAATTACTGTTACATAATTATTAGCAAAGCAGTCTCCTCTGAAACTGTAAAACTCATTACATCAAAAATCCCCAAGCTCCTGATGGAATTTATGAACTAGTTACTTTCTTCCTGACTCTGGGAAAATGCAGTAGAATATATTTAGTTTTGTCTCCAGCAATTCTTTAGCATGCTGATGTATTTTATTCTTTTTAGATTTTGGGGAACACACCCTACTTGCCTTTTTTATTATAAAACACATTCTTCTTCGTTTGTTTGCTTTCCTGCTCCTGGCATGGCATCTAGAACTGAACACACAGGGACAGATACCTCTCCCCCTAACTGAAAGGGATTTACATCTCTTTTCCTCTGTTACTGTAGTAGCCACTGATTGAGCTAAAGTATGGATTCCCTCATGGAGATGCCAAAGAACAAAATTTTCTTTTTCAATGTCTTTTCCCAGAGGTTTTGCTGAGAATAGGCAGCTTTAAAACCTGCCAATGAGCTGAACAAACTGCTGCCAGGGAAGTCTGTTTGGAGTATATACCAAGTGAGCTTGAGGGCAGCCCTTCCCTGACCACTGCTGCCCAGTGTGAGGCCTTTGGAAGCTGGTTCCTGGTGTTCCTGTAGAATAATGAAAAATTTGCACCATGCCCTAATGGTCAGGCTGACCCTTAATCCATGGCATTGTCTTCTAATAAGAAGTAATAAGAGACATATCCTCAGAGAGCTGAGAGCATGAGGGAGGAATGACAATAATTCCTTTAGGAGCCTGTTATTTCATGGCAGATTGGGCTGGGCTGAGCAAGCAGCAAGGTCCAACCAGGTGATAGCAACTGCAGCAATCCTCATTGCAGCAATCCTCTATACTTCCTCCCCAGCCTGGGAATTGAATTATGCAGCAGACCTTGCACCAGCACAGACCGACCATCAATCCCAGGAGGTACTCCTAGAGCTAAGCCCAATGCTGGCTGCTTGTGAACTTAGGAGGAACTTGAGGGAAGCTTCATAGTATTTTTGGAGGTAACCTAGAGGTAATCAGTGCCTTTAGACTACAGCACGAAGTAGAAATCATCTTTACCTATTGAAATTGCTATGACAGTATCATTGCCTTAGTGGAGAAGGCTGGCCTGCTTCTTCTGGCACTGCTTAGATGATTTTGTGGCATTGGAAAGTAACTGCTCTCCTTGCCTTTACTCTCCAAGAAAATAACTTTCTCATATAAGCTGACTTGCTGTGTTGTGCAAAATTGTTAATCTTATCATGGTAATTTTATAGATGTCCAAAATTTCTCAGTTTGGTCCAATTTTGTTTGTATATAGACATAACATTGTGAGATAACAGTTATTCCAAGGTTTAAACTGGTAACCTGGAAAACCTGAGATGTGGAACTACACTAGATCATACATATAAGGATATTCAGATATTTTTGCTCTGCATTTAATATAATTTAATTATATTCACAGATATTTCTCTTGGTGGATATTAGGGGGTTGCAAAATAGCAAGAAATCCATGCAAGACAATAAAATGTGACTTAATATTGCTTAACATTTTAATGTGTTCTGAATCCTGAAATGCTTAATATAGTTAAATGATACATTTATTATATTCAAAAAGAGATATTAAGGAAGCAAACCAAGCTGAACAGGAGCTCCCTTTCCAAAAGAAATGGTATGGCTGAGGGATCAGGATGAGTGCTTCACATAGCACCAGCTGAAGTGAAGTTTCCTGCCCTTACATTTCTGGTAGACAATAGATGAACAGATGGTTTAGAGAGGAAAAGAGAAGGACAGAGACAGTTTTGAACTGGATTTTTAAATGAAGGAGGAGTCGGTTTACAGTTTAACAGTAGAGTTTAATGAAAATGAGCTTATATGGCTTTTTTCCCCCTTTTTTTCAGGAAAAAGTGGTTGCCCGAAACATTCTGGAAAACTAGGTGTCAAGATCATGAGAAGAAACCGCAGTAGTTAAGGTAAGAGGAATGAACAGCATAATCCTTGTTGGTGGGTTGAAAAAAAAGACAATGTATATGAAACAGACAGAAGATGAAGACAAGAGATGAAAATAATCCTAGTGCTGTCTATGTACTGTATATAAGTTGCAGAGAGCTCTGTCCAGATCTAGGTCAGGGAGAGAAGCAGCGAAAGCGTCCCTGAGGGCTCTTTCCTTACCTAGACACTTCAGAGGAAGGTTTTTTTATCTGGAAAACTGTACTGAGCTTATTTTTCTTGGGCACCTTCTTACTTTGTGAAAGATGAGCTCAGGATGTTTATCGGTTTGGGGTGGCCCTGGGCCAGGAAGCTCTGCATGGAGGCAGGGAGCATGATTTGGGCAGATATGTGGGCCACTGGGTAAAGCATCAGATTGAGATCCCAGACACTTGAGCAAGTTACCATAGCTTAATGAGGTACTGTGTAGCAGCTGAGCTGTTGCGAATGTAGGGTAGCACATGCTAATTTAAACTATTTTCACTGAGGCTCAGCTGATGCATGGCAGCCATTGAGCCAAGGTAACTCAGTCACACGTCTGAAATCTGATTTAAGAAATCTGGGTCTAGTTCAATTCAGGGGGTAGGCTGGCAGGCTTCTGCTCACTTTGTGACTTCTGTGGGCAATCATTTCATTTTGGTTTTCTCATGCGTACAACAGTAGTAATGGTGCTAGTCTGCAATCATGAAGTGCCTTGAAAAATAAAAGGGTTGAGCAGGATGTTGCTATTTGTTGCTGGGTAAAAGCATGGAATACACTGAACTTTGTTTGACTTAAATGTCAAGTTCTTGTGCTTGTCCTTATTAATACCTGAGTAAATCCAATGAGTTTAAAGGAGTTGCTCATATAAATGAGGGCAGGATTTTGCCATAGGGATCTAGCCTTCTGTTGGTAAGCATGCATAACCTCAACTGAGATTTATCAAAATATTTGATAAATGCTGAGGGAAGAGCAGAAGAATTGGGAAATGCTCTCTCTCCAGCTTCTACTTTTTATTTACTTTCTCCTTGGGCGTTCTGGAAAGAATCATGCATTCCTATCCTCCCAAGGAAACAAAGAATTGTCCATTTTTTAAGATGGTATGCTTTTTAATCATTTAATATTGAGAGTTTTGGTTTCTCCCCTGTTTGAAATGAAGGTGTTCCGCTGTGGAAAGGTTTTCGTTTTATCTTTGTGTGGTGATCATAACATGTGGCACTCCAGACAGCTATTCTGCTCAGAGCTGAAAAACACCAAGCATTTCCTTTAATACTACCAATAAACATTTGTGTTATTTTTTTTCCATAAAGTGGTACTCTAAGCATCGTGCCAGTTTTTCAAGTGACAGATTCTTTTGGAGGCGAAAGAAAAGTGTCAGTATTTACTGGTTACGATAAGTATTCCCAAACAATTTAAGAAGCACAAAGTCCTAAAATATTTATGTATGCACATCAGTTACAGTACTCTGCTACCATTTATTGGGCAGCAGAATGACAAAATACATGTATCAGAGTTATGATTGCTACGACAAGTACTGAGCGAGTCACTCCATAATAAAAATTAAAAATAAAAACCATGCTATCATGTACCATAATTAAGTGTTGGTGGAAGGATTTATGCTACAGTCAGGAAGGTGGTTCATGTGTCGAAATATTTGATACAGAAAATTAAATGCATGTGCTTTGCTGCAAAAACAGGCATCATATTGTTACAATAGTATCCTAAGAAATTGTAGTGGACAGTGGTTCCTATCTTGCCTCTCCTGTTACAAAAGGACTTTCAGACAATAAACTTGCAAATTGCTACAAAAATCATCTGATATCACTCCTGTGTGCACTGAAGGTAGATGAAAATGTAGAACAGGAATCTAAGATCTTGGTTTGGGGGTCCTGCCTTCTAAGCATAGGCAGTCTCTGCCTAGTTATTCATCAGACTAAAGATTTTCAACAGAGCTGTGCTAACCCCCTCAGCTACTGCTTCTGGGCTGGCAGTAGCAGCTGTCTCTTACCATTATGCCCTGAGGAAGCAATGGCATTTGCCAGCAACTCCCTTTGTGTCTAACTCATTTCCTACATTCCCTTCTTTCATTTGCATAGTCAACTGGTCCTTACGCCTCAAGAAAATCAGGAGAGCATCTGAGGAATAAGTTGTTAGAAATGAAGTTTTTAAAAATCACACCAGGAGGTGTATGCACAGACCTCATTATATTCCCAACAGGTCTGCTAGCTCATAAGAACATAACACACCAGAGAGACTCTCTGTACCAGCAGTTGACAGTGCTAAAACAGAGAAGGCAGTTCCTTCTTTCACATCTCAGGAAATCATTGTGTAAACTCAGTGAAATATTTCTGTGAGCCTGCTTTCCTTTGCAACACCCTTCTGGTGGACAGACCTTTATTGATGCCAGAAGTGCTAGAAGGAACAGGACTAAAGATATAATAGGCTGCCTGCTTCTATTGTTCTTTCTTCCATCTGCCTCCCTTCTTTCACAGTAATTTAGCCTGAGGTTGTCCCAAAAGCATCAATTAGAAATTAGTCAGAATAACCTGAAATCCTGGAGGAGGTTAGAACAGAGCCTTGTTTCACTGAACCCCTTCAGAATCAGGGCGTCAGCATGGTTAGCATTTTGATCTTGTTTTTTTCCCATTTGTGGTGAGCCAGGTTGCAATGGCATGCTGATGTTGTCACTGCCCAGCTGTTTTCCAGGACAGGGGCTGGACTGACATCATCCCTCTCTGAACAAGCAACAGCTAATGACGCCTTGAAGCTCCCTTTTATAGATGATGGTTGTTGACATCCTTCTTCTCATTGTTTATGAATAGCCCACTGGATATTTGACAGACTTAACCTCCTAGATATGGATGGTGTTCATGACCCTTTTAGGGGCTCTGAGTAATAAAAGGCTGTTACTTCACTGCCTTGATGTGTTGTGGCTTTATGACATGAAAGGATCTTTTTCACTCCAGCCATGTGCCCTCTTGTTCTGAGTTTAGTTATTGCTGGGGCTATGCTTGATGTGGTTTCCCAGCTTAAGAGGAACTCAGGCACAGCTGAACTGTTCTGAACTAAACCAGCTGTTGACTTGTTGAACAAGCAGCAAGGGTTCAGTTGCAAGTGCTGTTAATGAAAAAAAGATAATTCTGTGCCCATGATTTTGGCTTTATTTGTTGTTGACCTGGTGCCGACCGCCATGCCACAGCTGATGCTGGTTGCCTGCTTGAAGCAAATAGAGGAAGCATCCTGGGAATCTCCTGCAGCATTGTTAGTAATGCCATTCAGAGTACTTTCAACAGAGCAGAAGTGCTTTGAAATATCTTACTTTGGTTTTGAAGAAGACTTCATCAGATGGTTTTTTTTGGAGGAGGAGGAAGAAGGAAAGAATGAGTACTGCTGTGGCCTGCGTGGGCTTGCAGCCTGGTGATCTGAGCTGTGACATGGGATGCCGACATTCATAGCCCCACTCTTATTTGGAATGAGCTCAGTTTGTAACTCCTGCTCTGAATCAGACAATCCACAGACAGGAATCTAGGTGGATATATCCACTCTAATCACTCTTCAGCAGACTATGTTAGGCAATGGTTAGCCTGGTGCTGGTGGAGTCTGGTGTGGTTTTAATGCTTGAGTAAGGTGGGAGAGAGACAGCTTTGAACAGGTACTGCCACTCACTCGAACATGACAAGGCTCTGCAACAAGCCAGTCGAAAATGAAATGGGCGTACAACACCCTGCCCGTTTCCAGTTAACATGTTCACGCTAATCTCAGTGCGTGTACAACTTGGTGAAGTACTGCTGAGTTTTTCCATAAGGTACACAAACAGCCAAGCTACGTGTCATGTCAAAATTTGGGCTTCAAAGTTGGTTTTAAACTTTATGTTGAGCATTCAGGTCCCATTGGCTTCCTAAAGAGGTATTAGATGCTCAGTGGTTTTGAAAAATCTGCCTTTGTGGTCAGGAGGCTGAACTGGCAATAGCAGTCTGACTGTGAGCGCCTGTTTTTTAAACATCGGTTATCTGCTGTTCTATGGATGTGTGTAGATATTCCTCTGTTTTATGTACGTTATGATAATTTCACATGTTGTTAGTGTTTTTGGACCTGTTTGGACTGTTGTACCTATGTAGACACCATCTAGAACAGCTTTTTTGTCAATAAGCACTAGCTGACTTCCCATGCCTACAGACCACTCTGCAAATGAGTCTCTGTAGTGACCAGGGATCCTAAAATTGAAGCCATATGGAAACTTACTGTGCATATTAAATTGCATGCAGCAGTGTTAACAGCATCTTGATTTGTGGCTGCAAGTAATAAATGAATTATATTAATTTTGTAGCTGCAAGCTAATTTCTCCAGAATTACTTTTTAATAACCAGCATCATGTTCACTGCTAAGATTTAAATACATTTAGGGACAAATTTGGGGATTTTTTTCTTTTAAAAAAATGAATGTTAGATTATCATTTGAGCCTGAGTTTATTTAATAATTCTCCAGATATTTTGAACTAAAATGTCATATAGCAATTGAGTGACCTGGAGACCAGATTACCTATATATGATGTGAGGAGTGGGGTAAATCACAGGTGAATTGGATAAACTGAGCAAATAAAATGTGAGGGACTCCTTATTGTGTACTGTTGCCTTCACACATACTGGCCTGCAGGAGGGAACAGGCAAGTGCAATACTGATCTAAGGTGTGTGTGCATGAGGTTATCCCTCCTTGCGGGCAGTCCTTCCTTGCCAATAATTTGTCCTTTTTAGAGGAGATATTGCTTCCCAGGCATTGCATACATGATTATAACAATACAAACAATGATAGCTGGTGTATGCTTGCAGTCTGGGTTTCCTGGAAATGTGTGGCCTGTATAAAATATCATCTCTTATGCCCTGGTCTGTTAATAATGCATTTAATAAATTACTATCTGATTTTGCTAGTGTCATTTTTGCCTAGAATAGTGCTGAATTTGAAGGGAGGGTAAATCCCAATACATGGATAGAAAAAAGAGTATGGGGAATATGACCGCAGTATAAGTGAGATATGATGCTTAGGCAGATTGTATTGTTAGTCTCTCATGGAGGCCACTAGGCACAGCTTAACTGAACCACTGAAGAGCTTTTCCATAAGGCTGTGCCTGTGGTAGAGGCCATTACTCATGGCGGATTCACCATCCTACAGAACGCGCTGACATCTGTGCGAGTACCTGAGGGTATGGGGAAGTCCATGATTGAGTAAGATGTGGATCTATTGTACAGCGACACATCTCCTCTAGGGCATCCTTTGGAGGCTCAGCTGTTGTGAAGTGCCTGTTAATCCAGCATGAAGGCGGAAGTAACTGTTATGGGGTAGATGACCTGCTGTGCAAAACAACTGTGTGGTTCAAAATAGAGATAGAGAGAGTTGGAGCTGGGACATGCTTGCTGTCCAGGCAGAGCCCGCTGACTTTCCTGCTCATGTTTAACATGCTTGTTCACAAGGAGGTAATTCTGTGAATTTGTCACCAGAGTTGCTCTTTCTCCCCAGAGCCCAAATACTTCCTTACTTTTATTTCCACGGGGCGCTGCTGTGCATCTAGCACTATATTACTCTATCCTCTAGGAAATCACTGGTCGTAATGCTGGTGGCATCTATTCATATCCTCTGTCACTCATTGCATTGGAGCTGTGTTTCTGTGGTTGCAACATTTGCCGTTCTGATTTCTGGTTTTAGTTGTCTTAAGCCTCTCCTAAAAGAAGATCATGAGATGGGGCATGGGGACCGGGTTACCTCTTTAGCTGAATTTGTGTTGTGTTGTTGTATTAGGGAAAAACTGGGTGCTTACAAAGAGTGAGAATATGTGAAATTTGGGAATGGAGGGAAAGTGATAATTATGTCTAGTTGGAATCCATGGGCTGAAAGTCTGTATTGCTGAATACTTGGGAACTCATGACTGGACAGACTGAATGGCTATTGAAGTCACTGTCTATCACACTCCTCAATTTTGTGACCTTTGGCCATCAAAATTAGTATAGCTGCATGCATTCAGTCAAATGTTTTCCTTATTTTCTGACCGGGCTCTGCAAATTCTGCTTCCCAGTGGGTATATGTGTGCCTCTGTGCATATACTGATGGGGATGAAGTGAACCAAAATGATTATTATGTCTATTACAAGAAGCATTTTAATGTATTTACTTTTTCAAAGTAATGTCCGTTATCAAGACAAGGGTACCAAACATAAGAACAGTTGTCTTTGTAAACCCAGAGGGAAGGGGCTTTACTGTGTTGATGGACGTGGACTCTCCCTCAGAATTTAGGGATGGAATGTCGATTGCTTAATTATTAAAATTAGCAAGAGTCCTGCTTTTGCTGTTATCTTAGTGTCTGGACAGTACTTTTCTTTCCTGCATGCACTTCTGGTATGGGGTAAACATTCACTGGTATTCATATGGGCTTCTCACTGGATTCTGAGGAAGATCCCATCATAGTTTCTTTGTTTGCAAGCTGTCTGCCCAACAGAAATGTCATTTCAGTTGCATCTAAGCATTATGCAGCTGCTCATGTGGCTGTAAATAAATAACATAGTGGATAAGGCTACGTTTAGCTTCCCATGTGATTTAGAATCCAATCTGGTATCTGCTAAACTCCCCTGGAACAAGAGCAGACCAAGTCCTCATGTTCCTGCTTTCAAGAGTACAAAATTTATGTTATAAACTCTGATTTAATCTGGATTCTGTACCGCTACTAGGACTTTTAATTCACTGATTATTATTCTTTTCATTTGCAAACATAATATTCAAGCACTTCAGAATTTATAGCCTTTTGGATATACATATAGACCAGGAAATTTCATTTTTTGAAAAATCCTACTTAACATATTAATCAGCTCCAATTCCCTCCCCCCCCCCCCCAAAAAAAAGAAAGTCTGCTTAGTAATGCTTTACAGACATGCAGGAAAAACCCAGAATATCAGAACAAGGAATGCACAGCATTGACGAGGCTTTAGGGGTTTGTGGGTAGACTGAATAGCCTGGATGAAAGATAGATCATAAAGGCTTCTTTTTTGTTTCAAACTTTTTTTTTTTTAATTTATCTCCTCAACTAGTCCAGGATTTCAGCAAAAACTAGAATATGACTTGTTCCTGTATGATATGTTCTACATTCACAGTGTCCTCAAATTAAATAGTGCAAGTAGTGCAGTTACAGAGATAGACATGGAAGCCTAAGGAGCTAGTGAACAAAAACAGTCAAGAGAAAGCAATGTTTTGGGGGGAGAACGGGGAGGAAATCTCTTTCAAACTCTGTAACAACCTTTGTGAGGGATGCTGATGCAAGGCCAGTTGCAAGTCATAAGAATATTCCTTACTCCACACTGCCAGCATAAAAAGGAAAAGAAAAATAAAACCAAAAACAGAGCACTTTTGCCAGTGAATTTTGCTTTCCTTTCCCTTTTCCTAGCTTGTTCTTGCACATCCTCAGTGGAGGGGGGTGCTCTGGAGGAAAATAGGCCATCCTCTTGACGTAATGTGCAAGAATTTTGCGAGATGACTCGCTCAGGTCTTCTTGTGAAGTAGAGAGGGCTTGCGAGTGCAATTCTGCATCCCAGCCCCTTGTATGGTAGTTAGATTTGTATCAGTGAGACACGACAGGTCTGCCCTTGAGATTGAGCGGTGGCACGGTGCCAGCTGTTCGCCATGCTGATCTGTTTCTCTCCAGAGCAAAATCGCAACCTGCTGCCGTGGTTCAGCTCTGGGTCAGACCCCAGCCAGGTTGCTGGGGGGGGTTGGGTTTGGAAGTTGCTCAGATTGTATAAGGACAGTTGCTTTCATTTCAATTAGCCTAAAGCAACACCACCTCTGCTATTTGTGCATGAAACGCTGTAGGATTTGAGTACCCTTAAATTAAACCTGCTTTGACCTTGAGTGTGGACGATAAGATATAACTATAGGCTTGAGTTAAGCTAGATTCACAATCCGAAACACAAAGACATACAGCTACCCTTTAATTTAGGCAAGTATTATTTGCTTTTGCAAGGAAAGATTCTGCCATGTGTTTCACTGGGATTTCATTCATCTTTATTGATGGCATTTCACTTAATTTGCTGCCATTTGAGAGCCCTAAAGGCAAAGGGGAGAAGAGTAGAGTAAAGTAGGGATAAAAATGGGAGAGGGAATTGCTAGTATGAAAAAAAACCTGCCATCACATTTGTGTCTTTGCAGTCTCCATATATTTAAAAAATCTTTGTGCAGATAGCTATGAAATGAAAGAGCACAGACAATCCCGAAGGGAGCACAGCCAGGATGTGTCCTCAAATGAGTGTATTCTTACTGTAATGCAGAGGAGCGTGTAGAGCTCATACGAGGTCTGGCAAAACAGTGGTTACCTCTCCTTCCATCTTCCGAATCGCGTTGGGATTTGTGGGACACTGATTTAAATTTTACTTGTGCTGTATTTTGAGAAGAATTTCAGAGGTGCACTCTGGCATTAGCCAGTCCATTCTAATCTGCAGTTACTGGTTAGCCCCATCTTGCAGAAGAAAGGGTCCAGATCCGGCAGGGTGCTGTCATGCCTCCCAGCCCTTTTCCGATCAAGCACATCCCTATCTTCAACAGGACTGGCTAAAGTCCTGGAACATGATGTGTAGTATTTTTTCCAGTGTGTTTATTAGTAAAACAAAAATATTGTTTTGCTTGCCCTGGTCTGACTTCTTTGGACATCTTTTTATGCCCCCCTGTTGGAAATAGGATATTAGGTTAGATGGATGTTTAATGTGAGCCAGTACAGCCATTCTTACATTCTTTTATAATGATACCATAAAAATATCCAGTGCTTTTAAAATCTTACTGAAATATTAGTCTGGGAAATAATATATGGTAAAGAGTTCCACTGTGTAAAAACAAAAGAAAACATAACAAAAAAGCCCACCGATGAATCTGTCAGCTTTGGGGTTCCCACCTTTAAATTTGACAGAAGTCTTCATTACCCTTGTGCTAGAGGACAGGGGAAAACAGAAACTTCTCACCTGATTTTTCTGGAGCAGTTGCTATTTTACATATTTTTATCTTCAAGGAAGCAAAGACAGTTAAGAGGAGAACAAGACAGGCAGAAATGAGCAGCTTTGTTTTGCTATATGAATGGGGCTGAAAGGAGACAAACCTTATAACATGGAGATTGGCTAAAGAAACCCGCTGGCATTTGTGCCGGTGGGATTAAAGCATTAGAACCTTCTTGTTGCTTGGATTTGTTCTCTAAAATAAAACAACTTCAAAGGCTTTTATAAATCACTTAGGAGCACAGAGCCCTCATGTTCTGTGACTGGCCAGCTAAAGAGCATGGAAATGTTTCTGTCTGTTGAGCATGTGAAAGAGAAGGTGTGTGAGAGAGCCCGTGTGCAAGGGAATTCCCTATCTCGATTTCTCTAATTATTCCATAGCTTCCCAGACAGGGAATGTCATTTTTTTGTGCTGTCTCAATATTTTTCTATGACTTGCTCTATTATTTATTCTGGACTGGCTTTCCAATTTGCAGCGCCCTGAGCAAGTGTGGTGTCCGCCTTGAGCTACCAGAGGGGGAATCTGGCTGTGAATTGCCTCCCCATCTGTCATGGAGCGAGAGAGAAAGATCTGAACTGGCAGTGATTTTTTCCTCCCTTCCTCTTGGTTCTACTGCCAGAAGGGGAAACTGGAACTGGCCCATGAGTTATTCAGTTAATATAGGGCCACAGAGCTGGAGACCCCCAGATTGCAGAGCCTGAAGTGCTAACACCCCCTTGGGTGCCTGCTAAATATATCGTGACAGGCATTTAGTTCCCTTGGTACAGAACGTTACAACTGCTTCATCGCTTCCCTCTCGACTTACGTAAATGCACCCTTCTCCGATTCAGCAATGCTGCTGTCGCGGGCTGTGTGCTCTGAGGTGCTCAGCAAAGTTTCAGCCTCCTGGAGGAGGCTTGTCTTACAAAACTTCACTGGATAACTTTTCTGCTAGTGCTCCTTGGGAGCCCCCCACCCCAATGAATCACTTGCTCCTGAGCTCACGTGCCTGTAGCTCCTTGTGATGTATTGGTATCTTTCTGTAGTTTCTCCTCTGCAACTCCATGCTGCGGACAGTGGGCTTTCTCCTTGACCAGCTTCTTTTCCCTTCTATGTTTGCCTTTTGCCTGCCCGTATTTTGCTGTTATTCCAAATTACCTGATATTTAGCAAAAGCAAAAATTTTACCCTATTCTCTCATTCTCTTTTCCAAACCTCTGCCGTGTTCAGTGCAAAACACCTGGGGATGCTTTTGAGCTGACAGTAATCATCATCATCATGTTTGTCATCATCTCATCCATGGCAGAAAACTGCTGCCTGCACCTTGCACAGTTTCCAACACAGATGAAAGGTGAAATAATCTCACACCAAACTCCTGAACCGTGGATCAAGACTCTGTTTCCAGAATCTCTGTTTTGGACCTGATATTTGTGTCTAGAGAGGATGTTATTCAAGCAAAACCCCATGCCCAGCACTCACACCTTGCAGATTTGGGAGCACTTAGTCCTTGATCCAAATTTTGTGCCTTGAGTCCCTCTCCACTTTTTGGGATAGCACTAAGAAGAGATGGACCTCAGACTGGTCTGTACTGTACGAGCAACAATGCTTGATGGTGCACACTGTTTACAAGAAGTTCTACCTGTGAAATTAGGTACAAGACAAATGATGAGGAAAAACCAGCCTGTCCCCTCTGCCAAGCTGCATAATTGAGGGAGGGTCTGAGGTTTGTGTGTCATCAACAAACTGTGACTCAGGCAGCGATTTAGCCTGTGGTTTCTGTCTGGCATTTTTAAATGTAGTTTTAAAAAATGATTCCTGGCTCATTCACGGTGTAGCATTTTGGTCCTTGAGGTGAATGCTTGTCAGGTAGCTGTTACTCATCTCTCCAAATTAAGAGGTCTTGCTTGCTAACAGATTTAAAGTCTGTTGATTTTCAACCCAATTGTTCATTCCTTTTGTCACTTGTGTAGTTATGTGGAAATAGCTGTTAGTAACTAGAAAAAGACTGAAGCTCAATTGAACTCTACTCTGTTAAGATGAGTGTCCATGCAGGCTTTCTGTATGTGCTTAACATGTGTGGTTTGAAAGCACATCTGTAGTTCACTGGTACTGTTGTTTATTAGCAAAGACTAAGTTCAGCAGTGACCAGGGAGTACTTCTCTTTGTAGCTGAGACACTTGCCTAACTCCTGCAGCACTCCACACACTAGAGTTTAAAGGCAATTAGTGACCTGTGTGTTCAGTCAGAGCCCTTCCCTTATGAAATTCAGCATTTGCATTTTGTTGAGTATAAAGTTACCTACTTCCTCTAATCAGTATTTCATTTAGCACATAACAAGCATACAGCTGCTTCTGAAAATGGTGCAAGGTTCACCCTGGTAAGTCATGATTTCCATCCCCAAGTGCAAGTGCTTTGGGAGTGCAGGGAAGAATGCTGTGTAGGCAAGACCAAAGGCAGCTGTATACTGTGAAATAATAAGTATCAGGCAAAATACAGTATCACAGCTAATAGATGTATTTTAAAAGTGGAAACATCTATGTTTAATTGCATTTAAAATACGTAGTGAGAAACCACAGTTATACATTGTTATAACAAACCTTTACATCTGAAGTCAGAATAATACAAAAAAGTGCTGATTATATATGGTCAGAATAACTGAGGCAAAATTTTGACAACATCTTCTAAAATATTAGCATGTGGCCCCTGCCAGCAACACACTAAAGGTCAGGTTAAATAATCTCAGTGGCGATCACTGGTTTTCTGTAGCTTACCCAAAAAACAACAGCCAAAAAAACTGTTCTTTTTTCTTTTTTTTTTGCATAGCTTTCAATATTGCTGCACTCTCACCTCTGCATATTGCAAGCCCATCTCAGTTCTGAGATAATTTCTTTAAAGTTCTGAATATCTTTTTTAATTCAGTTCTCCTCAAATACATAATATATAATTTCTACCAATTATAAATACATCATTTTTATTAATCTGATATCAATAACATGCATTTGTATAATTACTGTACAATCAAAATAGACATTGACTTTACACAGTGTGTATGCTTTTATTTCAGTGATATTCAGACACACTGCTCAACAAATCAAGCAAATAGGAAAATAAAAAAAAAGGAGGGGGGGAATAGCCTCTGGAAAGAAACAGAATCTCACAGTGTTTACAGACAAAAAAATGAAAGGAAAAATACTTATCAGAAAAAGGATTTATTAATACATAGAAAATCCCCACAATAGTTGAAACACACTTTAGAAACTAGTAAACACGTTAAATAGAGTTGTGCCAATTACGCAGTGCCCAAGCATCTGCTTGCTCTTAATTAGATGGGGAGGTGAATGACCACTGTTTATTTTCATTTTCCTCATTAATTATGAAAAACTGCATTTAATTCATCTTGCATGGTGAGAGACTGGCTGCGCAGATGTAAGTCGTAAGGGAAGTGGCTCTCTGTAGGCAACCTGAACATCGAGCTCTGCCCAAGGGGACCCCTGGGTGGCACTGCACAGTAATGCATGCCGTAATTGTAATTTTTGCCATAGTCCAAGCTTTCTTCTTGCTTCAGGGAAAATATCCCATTATAGTTAATTGGGGGAGGACTTAAGGGACCTTCAAACTGTGGGCTGGCGCACTCGGGGGAAGTGCTCTCATAGAAGGACTCGTAAGCGCTGCAGTAATTGTAGGGTTTCATGGACTTGGCGTTGTCGAGAGTCCCGTGCCCCGGGGGGGTGCCGAGCTCGGGGCTGTGGTAGGGGGGGTAGAAGGTGGAGTAGGGCGACCTGGCATGGTGGGCGCCGTCGCCTGCCTGGCCCATCAGGAAGCTGCGGGCGTTCAGCTGCAGGCATCCTGCCACCAAGTTTGTAGTCGGCTGGGACAGACCCTTGCACAAGTTTTGGACGAACGTGAGCAGGTCGGGTCTCTTGCCAATTCGCAGGATTTCGGAAAGAGCCCAAATGTAGTTTTTGGCCAGTCTTAGAGTCTCTATTTTGGACAGTTTTTGTGTTTTAGAATAACAAGGGACCACTTTCCTTAAATTGTCCAGGGCATCGTTAAGGCCGTGCATCCGGTTCCTCTCCCTAGCGTTGGCTTCTTGTCGCCTGAATTTGATCCTTTCCATTCTTATCTTGCTCGTCTTTTTTTTCCGAAGGCCCCTTCTCCTCGGCAAACCGTTCTCATCCTCCTCTTCTCTCTCTTCCTCCTCCTCCTCTTTTTCCGTGTCTTCTCCAGGAGATCTTTTAATATTCTTGCCTCGGAGTACAATCTGTTTTGAAAAGCTTTCTGGATTCTTCATTTGCTTTTGGTCATCACTTTCTCTGGAAAACTTTCTGCACATCTGGGATTCTGGCATTACAACAGACTCATCAAATGGTAGTGTTAACATGGTTCTATAATCTTAAGTTACCTGAAAGAATGCCAGCACAATATTTAAATATTTCCATTTATAAAGTTTACAGACTTATACACACATCCTCATGCACCTTTCATTTGTCTATGTGCACGCTCTATGTGTTTGAGGGCATATATGTGTGTACAAAAATGCACAATCTACATTTCTCTCATAAAATGTCAATTGCAATTGCCTTTTTTACATGCTTGCTTATTTTAATAATAATAAAAAAAAGCTGCCCAGAATTTTAAAATCACTTGAAACATTTGAAACTTAAAAAAGCCACATTTCTTACAGATAAGTAGAGAGTAAATCAATGTTTAAAATGTACAATTAACTCCCAGCCCATTTATCTGATTTTTAAACAAGCCCTTCGAACCCTCACCATCACGGAATTCAAAGAAATGCAAAACATGATAAAGCAATACAGAAATTTCATTAATCCAAATTCCCTTGGGTGAAAAAATGAGACGAGCGAGAGCAGTCTTAAAACTGTAAAGTGCCATATCTCTATTAACTGATAGTTAAATATTTTAAAATCACTTTTTGACTTATATTTCAAAGTTGTTTTTTTTTCCCATCCACATTTGCTCTCTTGTTAATCAAGATTTTAAACTCCAGTAAGTTAGTGGGTGAGAAAAAAAAAAAAGACCCCCCAATTACTTATTTAATAACATAATTAAAAATTAAGTAAGATTTTTTTTTTCTAATGATCGATGTGGAAATATATATCACACACATTATTTCTTTGATTTTAAAACAAAAAGCAGGACAGGTCTAATCCTAATCGTATTCAGATTAGAGTTAGGAAATAAAATCTCTCCACCTCTTTTCATTTTTTCCCCCAGCAAAAATTCCAAATTGTATAATATATTTTGGTTAGAATTAACTTATTTGCTTTTTCTTTTTCTTTTTCTTCTTCCTCCTTTTTTTTTCTCCCCCATGAATTGGGGGGGAAAATTCCCTACACACTATAGCAGTGTTTATGTTCTGCAAGGTTCAGACATCTCCCTCCAGCTAATATCTGACAGGAAGGGTCTGTGGATTTTGCCTGCAATAGTGCACGTGTGTGCAGAATCCAGAATGAAATGGGAAAATAATTTCCTTTTCAAATTATTTTGCTTTTGTTTTCAGTTTGGGAGCAGCAAATACTTGGATCCACAGTCCTCAAAGAGACAAACAGAAATGAATGCAGGGACTTTTTAACAGAACAAAACTAAACAATAACCCCAATAAAAGACTAACTCTCTCAGTATTGTCTACACACTTGCAATATTACATAATACCAATGAAAGTATGCAATTGCATCAGAAGAATAAAATGTTATGAGGAGTTAGTAGACAGTAAATAGCATACATAAAATACAAGACAATGATACTGTATCTTTAAACACTTGCATGCACACCCAGCACCAACTGAAATATATCTTTATTTGTATTACCTTAGCTTTTTATTTCATTCAACAATCAGTTTTCATTTTTTGCCTTCCAAATCTTTTCAGTCTGAATGTCGCATCGTCTCCTGGAGTCTAGATCTGTGTGTATCTGCACTATCTCATTGATCTCTAAAAAGTGACATTGATGCCAACTGCCAGAGCTGGTACCCATGCCATCTGCTAGTGACGTCACGGGGCAGAGAAAACCACGTGAGCCTTTCTCCTGGGACCTTCATTCTGCACTGATCATCTGGCATCCCTCTAAGTGGGTACCAGCATTCATGTATCAACACAGAAGGTTAGACCAATAGAAGAAAAAAAAAAAGGAAAGGAAAGAAAGAAAGAAAAAAAATCTGCACCAGCATTTCACATACAGGAGGTGCATTTCTACTGGAGCTGCTTCTTTTTAGCAGCCTTGCTGCATGCATAGACATGCCAACGCTTGGTGCTCTCCCTGCCTACAGGTACAACTGCCCTGTAGTTGTTAATATGGTTATTGTTTATAGGGAAAGTGCAGCCTTGGATCGCTCAGAGTCCCTGCTGTGCACCTGGTACCCAGAAAAAAAAGCGAGGAAGGGAAAGCAGCAATCGGGAAGTGATGCTGGTACTGTCACATGCAGCACAGTCGTGAAAGTAGTTCTTGTTTGATGCCTTTTGTGAGTGATTTTGGGGTGTTTTATTTATGTTTTTTAGAGTGCAATGTGTTGCCCCTGAACACACAGTAACAGGAGCGAATCTCCTGCAGGTTCAAAGAAATCCCTTCATCGTTTTCTTCGGTGTCTTTTGACATTCCCCCCCAAAAAGGAGTTTGGGGGAAAACGGGAAGTACAATGTGAAGATTTTACGAACGTTACCCTTTTTTCAGGAAGGAGCGGGGTGCCGTGCAGCCCCAGACGCGTGCACTCACCCGCGTTTGCTCAGCCCCTTCCTACCCGGTGCGGTGCCACGCGGAGGCACCTGCTCCCTCCGGGAAACGCTTTTGCAGCCATAACTCGGGGGAGTCAACCCCCCCCCCCCCCCCGTAGCCTTTTCTCTGTGTGCCTGGCCTTTCTGCCAACATTTCCCTTAAATCTCTCTTAAAAACTGAGGTCTTCGGGAACGCATCCTTCCTCCTCCGAAACCCTTTCTTGCCACTTGCCTCTTTTCCCACTCCTTTCTTCGTGCCCTTTTCCGTGCCGGGCGTCCCCTCTTCCCGTCAGCTGCCTCTCCCCTACTCTCTGCTCTTTCTCCCTTAACCCTTTTGTCTCTCTCAACAGACAAGAAACTGTTAAATGGAGCTGACAAAGCCTCTCCTCTAAGCCTTGCCATGGAGCTTATGGCAAACCCCACCTTGGGTTTTCAGGAGTGGTGTGTCATGTCTAAGCACCAGCAAGAGAGTTGCAGGGAGAATGTGTCGTCTTAGAAGCGTTTTTTTAAAGTTTGCTTTTATATTATCGTGTATCACTGCTTTTTAGGGACTAAGTAATCTCTATTCTAAAAAGTGAGAGACTGAGTATGCTCTTAGTATTAAAATAATCCCTGGCAGAGCTGCTATTGTTATGAGTCTGTGTCAGCGTTTCCATTATAAATCCTGTTTTTTGAAGGGTTTATAACTCATCTGCTTTAATTCACATTGGGCCCAAGCTTGGCATTAATGTTCTCAGCCCTGATCCAATTATTTTGTTTTCACAAAGTTTCATTTAAATCTGTTTGGGCATTTTTTGATTAAAAAAAGAGGCGGCAGCAAAATGTGTGTGTGGAGGGTGTATTACGTGTGTGTATGTGCTTAAGAATTTTAGGTACTCTTGCTTAAAAAGAAAAGGAAAAAAAAAAGCCTTCCCCAAACTTTGTATTTTCTACAGAAGTGAGAAATATCAGGTCATTCATTCCTTATGGAGCTCAGGCCTCTTTTTTTTAAAGGCAAATGTATTTGAAGTGACAAAGATGTTAAAACTGAAGTGGCAACTATTCAAGAGGAGCAAACGCTATACTATTCATAACATTCATTTCATTTTATTCCAAATATTACAATTGGTGTAACAGAAGAGAGGGTAGAATCCCATTATTCTCGATAGGAATTTATGTATTAAGATTTATATTGTGCAGGGTCCTAAGGGTTGTCAACCTTTTCAAGGACTTTGCATATTCAGAGTATTATACAATGCACGATAATCTAAATATGCAAAGTCCTGAGGAACCAAACCCTGTTTCAATGCATACTAAAAATACTACAAGAAATTGAAGGAAAGGTTGACATTGTCATGGCTCTGTGTTAAGGGAAGGACTGTAAAATTTCCAGCTACAGTTTCTCAACCTCCAAAATACACTTTCATAAAAAATATTCCCCCCCCCCTTTTATTTATTTTTTTTACTGCTGGACTATTTTTTTTAAACTACTCAAATGTTATTGCAAAATGCATTTTTGGATGGCTCTTATACTGCCACTAAAAATAAAATAAATGAATTAGTTTGTGTTGAAGGATTCCCTCTGTAGTAGTAACATTACATGTTTGCAGATTCTTAATCCATCATTTGACCTTTTTAGTATTTTCAAATAAATAGTGGAGAAACAAAATAGCTGAGATATCAAGGTTTAAAAAGCCTCTACTGTGCATGCATAATAACTTTTCATAAGGATTTTTACTACGCATTTTGTATTATGGATCCATGATATGCAAATGTGTACTGCTGTTAATATGCATTCACAGCATACCTCATAACTGCTGCTTTGCTGTCTACTGTGAATGCATGTTAAGAATAATACACAAAACACAGAATTAAATGCTTTCTATAGAATGGCTACACGCACCAAATGTGTTACTGAATACATACGGCAGGTTTTTTTCCTGTGCCCAAACTATAGTTTCAAATTATAACGGTGCCTCTATTCCAAATGCAATATTATTATATTACATTAAACACAGCTAAACAGTAATAGGTTTATTGAAATAATATGGAATTCAAAGGACTGCAGAACCCCCACAATGCATCAAGGGGACTGACCCAAACTGTACTGAAATCAATGGGAGTCCTTCCAATAAGTTCAGTACACTTTAATCTGACCTCCAGGGAATGTTTCTACTCTTTTTTCTTTTCTTCTTCTTCTTTTTTTCCTCCATGGTGCTCTCCTACTCTCTCTGGTCCATAGCTCCCCATCACCCTGTAACAGGAGAACTGCTTCAGAATTACAGGATGTCTCAGTGATGTTTACTCAGGACCAGTTTTGATACCGTTGCTCAATGTGGTTCGCTGTGCTGCAGTCTGGGTCATGCATAGGCAGTAGTGAGACATTGTGGACAGCGGGAAACAGTTCAGAAGGGTGGTGAGAGACTGAATCTGGCCATTTTTTCCCCCCTCTCATTCCTTCATCTTTCCACTGAAATCACTAAAAGTCACAGCAGCTTTGCTCCCTGCATGCGTGAAGTCCAGGCAACAGCCCCACAATGCAGAACTCCTTCTTGCTCACTGCTACCCTGCAGCGAATTTTGCTTCCTGCCGCAGCACCCATGTGCATGGCCCAAATACCAGGGGAGGATGGGAAAGACCCACTCTGAACCTGCTTGGTGCCATGTTTGCTGTCTATGCCAGAACCAGACCATCCACCTGCAACAGGGTTTCTCTGGCAGCTGTCCTCTGTGGGTACCTCCACTGCTTCAGGAGGGAAACTCTGGGGAAATGTATGCCTGGTGTAACCCAAATTGTGAGGATGGGCCACAAGGGGCAGTGACCAGATGTGCCAAATATAAGGGTAACGATACGAAAAGCAGTAATTCCTGGCTCCTACCTTCTGCTGACTTCTGAACTTGGAGGAGATGGGAATACCTGCTTTTTTTTGTTTTGTTTAGTTCTGTTTTTTACAAAACCTGATTAATGATATCTTGGGCTGGAAGACCACAGTCTCCAGTGAGATTCACACTTTTGAGAACTGGAGCTACCCGCAGAGGCAAGACCATGTCCCCTTGGAGGGGCTGCTGGGGAGGGACGAGAGAGGCTGAGGAGAAGGAGCCAGATCGGTGTGCCATCCCGCACGCCACTGGCACTTTGTAGGGCTGGAGGAACAGTGATGTGCATCCCTTCCAGGGGCGACCGGCCTTTTTCTACCTCTCCGCATCCCCAGCACACCGGCATAGCCTCTGGACCACTTTCTAAGGGGGAGCAGCCGTTCCTGTGAAATTGGCTTAGCCCTTCTCCCACCGCTGCTGTGGAGATGTACGGGGATATGCATCCTTCTCCCAGGGGAGATTAAAGAAGATGCTAATAAGGACCCCTGGATTCAGAGAACTAACCTACATTAGTTCAAGAGGATTTGGTTCAGTCTGAAAACATGATTTTAACCCAGCTGCTAGTGCTGGAAGACATTATAAATGTGCTTTGCACTGTCTAAGCCCCCTGTAATGAGGACGTAGTTTTTGCTCTAATCAGACATCCTTAGTTTTATGTTTTGAATAGGCTGTTAGGGACAAATATGAAAGAGCTGCAGAGGGGTTAGTTACTTCATTCTAATGGGAGTCACTTGAGTAAAACACGAATTTAGAATCTGAAAACGGACTCTAATACTAATTGAATGTGGTTAACCAAAAATGAGTTTGTGACCAGAAATTGCTCTAAGATTACTGAAGCACATGAATGAAATGGCTCTGATTTAGATATGACATTTGGCATAATCCTCTTAATTTTGAGCTATTCCTGCTTACACTGATATAAATGAGTTGAGAGAGAGTAGGACCAAATAATTTAAAGAAAGATGCACTTAAAAAAGGATCGAGCCAAACCTGCATTAATCGGACTGCATTCCACCTAGAAAAGTGATGGCATAATATAGAATGAAAGTTTTGATACCAGATTAATAGTTAATACATACCTTGCAACAACATGGGATCTAAGGTGCCTTGGGAAAAATGTTCTAGTCAGACCAGTTGTGTCTTGCAACTGCAGGGTGTTAAGAGCATTCCTGTTGCTTTGGGGTGTAAAGAAACCCTATGGCGTATCTGAGAAATTGTTTTGTCATTTCTACTCAGTGACTGGGCTTGTCTCACTGTCTGCTACTCTACCTTGAAGATACTCCAAAATCAGTAAGTCCTGCAGCCTTTTGAGGGTCCGGTATGGACACTTGGCTGTGGCACATACCTGACACTGCTGAACAGGGGCTACTCTTTAATGGCAATCCCTGTCAAACAGCTAGTTAGCAATGCTGCTTTTTATCTCTTTTTCTTCTCTCAGTGCCTACAGGGATTCCCAGGCACGATTCTTCTGTGTTTCCTTTTTGAGGATGTCTCTGTTCCCATCAGAGCCTAGTTTTCAGGACTGGCTTTGCAGCCAGTGCCTTCCGGAGGAGGTGGTGTGAGTGTGTGACCCCACACACGTTTCACCCCTTCCCGTTCTCCAGGCAGCCCCCTGGCTGGGGCCCACACTCTTTCCCCCAGAAAGCTGGGGTTCTCCTTCCTTGCAAAACCTGCGAGTCTGACAGGCTGTTTTCTTCTCCCTCCCGCAAACCTCCCCCTTTAAGGGGCATCTAATAGGAAATTCTCCCTAGATCATCCGTGTGGAGTTTCCCCATGCTTTGGCTCCCTTCCTGGAGTCTGTTCCCTGCGAGAGGATTACCCGCTCTGCGGTGAGTGACAACACGCCAAACTCTAAATCCTGAGCCTGTGCTGGGGCAAAAGCCCCTCTTGGAAGCAGTGGGAGATCTGCGCGAGGAGCAGCGGCGAGGAGCAGAACGGCCTCACAGAAAGCACATGCTGGGATGAGCATTTCGTTTAGGACTATGTAGCATGCTCTAAATTTAATGCGAGACACAAGGAGATAGAGAAGTTAAATTAACACTGGCTTGACAGAAGCACAAAACAAAACCTAAGAATAATGAAAGCTTCTGGTGGACAGTTCCCTCCCAGGAAATTATAGAAGATTTTGTAAGGGGAACTTCGTAAAAGATCCTTGCAAACTTTTTGGAGAAACTCTGACATTTCCATTATTTGCAGCAGACCTTTGAAACTCAGCAGGGAGAAAGCCCTCAGGCTAGAGAAATGACTTTTCTTTACCCCATGAAATTTTATCCAGGTTCAGGTGAGCTTTAAGCTCTTAAGAATCATCACTTCCTTTCTCTTGCTTGCACTCCTCAGGCAAATTTTAGCAGCATGCTGAAATAATATCTGAACACCTTAGAAAAAAAGATCTCAGAAATAACAATTCTTTCAAACCTATTTTGAAAGCACGTTATTAAAGTTGAGAAGTTGAGTGGCTGAAAGTAGGAAATGCCAGATCTACATTTGCCTATGAAACCTCAGTTCTTTCTCTTATGTATTATATACAGGTAGTTTCTTAACAGTAGAGCTCAGCTGAGGGGATGGTTTTTACGAAGTAATTTTAAGTATGGGGCCCGATGGCTCAGGTTTACTATAATGGAATATCTGCTCCTTTTGGTTTGCCTTTCATTATCTGAATTTATGACCCTCTTGTCCAAGGCTTTTCCTGAGATAGTCATCAGATGAAGATAAGAGTTTCCATTCAAAAATCAGAAAAGCTGTTGGATCAGGTATCCCAAACTGTTTATGAACTACAGCTACCCTAATGTTTCCCAGATCTGCATGACACTTTTGACTGCTCCTAGCATTTACATTTGCCAGCCAGCAAATGCAGCATGTGATATGGCATGTATTTAAAGATCTTTTTACTAGAGAGATTTCCTTATCAGAAAGAAAGATAATTCTAGGTTTAAAAAAACCCAAAACTCTCCCTACCAACCATCCCTCTCCAAGCCAGTCTCAGAATTAAATTTTTATCTTTATAACATTCCTACAGAGCCGCAAAATACTACTTTATGGGGGGAAGAGAGAGGTACAAGGATATTACAGCCCACATCCTGAAGTGTATGTAAGCAACTCATTCCCACTGATTTAAAATGCCCAGTGCAAACATTAGGAGTATTCAAGAACCAGATGTCTATTTGATTAAACACTCCAGAATTTATTTCTGAGGAACAGATCAGATGAAGAGTACAGTAACTGAATCCTCTAGCCTTGCTGCTCTTTGTTATTACAGAAAACTCTACAAATCTTCACTGATTTGAAGGCAGTGGAAGATGGAGGCTTTGGAGGATCTTGACCATTGCATTTTGCCCCAAAATACAAAACGCTTCTGCCACAACAGAGAGCGGAAGCCCTGTCACTGGAGCTATTTTACCCATAGGATCGATTTTTCCCCAGACACCAGGGGAGAGCAGGTGACAGAATTTGACCACAAGTAGAATGGTTTTAATTTTAACTGTTTTCTGGATTGGATGCATAACCTTCTGAGAAAGTAAAAGGCACAGCCAATTTCACCTCAGCTGCAAAATGGTGTTGATATTGTTTGTAGCGGGTGGTAGTGAATTTTCTCCAAAAAGAGTTGCCCACTTGATGTTTGAAGACATTTTTCCAGTGATGAATGAGCTATTACTTATAGCTACGGATCCACCTGTAAGTAATTAATGTTTCCCATCTTTATAAAAATCCTTTTCAAGGTGTTTTTCACCAGATTTCCTGGGGAAGTGGACATACTGATATTGCAAGATGTAAATTTCTTAGATCCCCATTGCAAGCATCTTAATTTTCCTGGGACAGGCTAAAGAAGAAAAGATTAAGAACTGAATGATGGTTCCAAAATCTTCAAGTGTTCAAGAAAGGGTTTTTCTTTGACTTGTATAGATGGTTTTGGGTAAGATCTGTGGATTTTCTCTAGGAAATGGCATTGTCTAACAGCAGTTGATAAAATTAGCCAAAATGAACATGAAATTACATACTGCCATAAGAAGAGGTGAGGTTATAATATTTTTAATATAACAGGCTGAAGTAAATGGTAGTTTCAGAAAATTTCATCTTTTTACACTGTGTCTGTGTAACCTCTAAGGAGTTTTGCAAACCCTCCAGTTTTCAAGCTTCTCCATCCAGCAGGCATCATGAAAATTGATGTTTCCTGCAAGTCTTGAGCACGCAATGCCATCATGGCAGGTAACTGCCCTGCTCTGGGGCCTCGCCCTGCCCGATGTGCTAAGGAAATCAAGCACTATCTTTTGGCAGTCCTGAGTTTTCATTTCAGTCCTTGGGCTGGCTAAAGACTGGTTTGAATCCTTGAATAGTTTAAAGCAGGCATGGCCAGAATGCACCCAGAAGTTTGGCAAAAAGCCTTTCTTTTTGGCCACGTTCCCTTTTCTAAGAAGGGAGCTTGGCCTGCTGAGCCCTAAGCCTGCTTTCATTTCCTCTCTGTTGTGCTAATTGCCATGTAAGGTGACTTTCTACCTGTTTTGCATGGTCTTACTGGGGGCTTGGCTCTTTAAGCTTTGAAAGTACTGGCAAAAGGTCATAGAGGATATCATAGTTTGCAAAATAATTGTTAACACTACCAGTGGTCAGCAGAAACAGTAGTGGATAGCTATATATCTTTGCAAATTAGGAAACTTTTCTTCCTTTTCCCTCCCTCTCTCTCTCTCTCTCTCTCTCTCTCTTTTTTTTTTTTTTTTTTTTTTTTGTTATGGTATTGTTAATATCCGCTGGTATGTATCTGGATTTATTCTGTTTTTTTTGTGATTGTCTTTAGTTAAATTACTATGTTTGGAGAAATGCATATTTCAGTTTGATTCACTACTACAGCAACATAACTAGGAGAGAAAAATACATACTTTACAAAGTATTCAGAGAGATGCATTCTGAATAATGTTCGGGCCTTATTCTCATGTTCAAGAGTTTTATGTGTGTCTTGGGCTGAAATTTGATGTGCACTTCCTGCCTAGAGAGGCAACCAATATTCTGCATTCTAGTTTTGGATTTGTAAGGCATCTCACTATGTAAAGCCATCTAGGTAAAATTTATCTCAAAAGGCTATTTTGCTATGAATTTTGAAGACAGCCATGTGGAGAACATTTACTGTCACCAACAGATGGTGACTGGAATAGCTGTCTCCCTGCATCTCTAAGCCCTTGAACAGTGTAAATACAGGCATCGCAATAACGAATTGGTGGAGTAATCGGTGAGATACATGGTATATTATACCCTGGTATTTGTAGCTTGGGGGCCAAATCCTGACAGGTTCAGAGTTCCTGCACTCTTCCTTGACTTCAAGGTGTTGGCACAATAAAATCTCTGAGATTCAGGTTGCTGAGGTCCTTGGAATAAACAGTGAAGCAATGCTAACCATTGCTTTCGGTTTAATACGTTATTCATTTGCTTCTTGCAGCACCAACTAACATCAGTGAGCTTTTTGCAAAGACTCTGCGCGAATACTCTGACTCCCATAGAAACAGAAATCTTGATTAGGAATGAGATATTTACAGTTTGACCTTGAAACCTGAAGTGGCAGAAAACGGAAGGTGTTTTCTTTCAGCGAATTGCGTATTCTTTTCAGCATAAAACTTTTTGATAGGAGGATTCTAATGAAATTTCCTTTTGAGAAAAAGACACTTAGTTCCTAAGTAAGGTCTTTATTTCATTTCAAAAGCACTCAGAAGAATACTTCCTTTCAAAATCACATATAATATATAAAATCAAAACCAGACCTTTTTTTTTTTTTCAAAACATGACATTTCAATTGACAATGAACAAATATTTACTGGAGGTTTTTCATTGTGGAACTCTTTTTTTTTTTTTTCTTTCTTTGCTTTTGTTTCATATCCGAAGAAAAACAAATTTAGAAACATGAGCTTTTCCCAAACAAAGAGAAGTTTGAGCTTCGGTCTACTGTACTCAAATCGGTATAGCACCTGGGCTAGATCAGGGTTTCCAAAAGACAAAGCTCTTTCAGCCACGTATTCTGGATTTGCAGTTTTCACTTTATTAATCAATTTCTGTATCATTTAATATATCATAAAATTCAGATAGCCTATTCTTATTTAGCTCCCAGACATAAATGTTCCTACGTGCTCCCCCAATTTTTTTTTCTTTAATCATCAGCAATTCTCTGAAGTAGCAGTTCAGACTCCCCCATACCCTCAATTCCATTATGCCAAACACAACACAAAAAGATAGCCTTTGTTAAAAAGTTTAATGTTCTTAATTAGTAGAATTGTCAGACTAATTAGAATACCAATTAGAATTGGCAGGGCTATCGTTAATTTAGAAGTGCTGTGGTCTAGTGTTAATCGCTATTAAACCTTATAGTTTGTGAAAGAGAGGGAGCAAGGAGATGAATATACACACATGCAACCTCCCTCCCCTCCCATTTTAAATGTTAAGGGTCCATAACCATAATGATCTGTGCTGTCAATGTGTACTTAGGGAGTGTTTAATCCTTGGAGATGTTGATGCAAAGTTAACAACTGTTTATGCACAATTGTAGCATTTCCAAATAAAAAGTTTGTACTTTTTCATGTGCTACTATTAAAATGGCAAAATCTGATTACTGGTTTGAAAAGATACTTGCTTAAAGCACTTGGGAATCTTTATCAGCAGTGTGCAGTTGAAATCCACTTCACTTTTACTTTTGCTGTTGTTAAGGTTACTTTGCATTTCTCACAGCACACGGCGAACAAGGATCTCACAGCACGGTACAGAGCACAATGAAAGTTCAGAGCCTGCTCGTTCAGTAGGTTCACACCAGTGTTTTATAGACAGTTATCGCTCGGGATCACATGGTGAGTCAGAGGTATAACTGAGAACTCAGCAACTTTTGGTCTCCCGATCAAACCCACAAGCACATGTGCCCTTCGCATCCACATAATTCTAACATGTAGGTGATGAGAACACGGTGGAAAAAAAACAGTTTTCTATTTCAGCCTCAAAGGAAAATAAGAAACTTCTATTCAAACTAGGTATTGAAAAACATCTGTTCCTGACTGAAACCATAAGGGACAACTTCCCAAAGGTGGATGCGGTGAAGATTCCTGTGAATTGCCTGGGCACCATCTACATACACACAGAGCCCAATTTATATGCACAAGCGATTAGAAAAAAGGAGTGCACAGGTGGCTGGAGAAGCCTGCGATAGCCTGATGTGTGCAAATTCCTGGCGCAAACATAACGTTTCCTATGTACAAGTGTATTTTCCACTTTGATGTTTTCTCCAGCTGGGCCAAATTACCTCCTGAAGTCTCTTACCGGTGATAGACTGAGGCAAGAGTGATGTTACTGACTCTTATTTATCTGGGGCAATGATGGCGCGAGCTAAAAGAGGATAGAATGAGGGCTTAGGAGAAAAAAGAAAGGCTGGTGACGCTTGTCTATGGAGTATGTGGTTATCTCTACTGGTAGCATAGCACGGCTTAAACATTTTTCTGTTACTCTCTAACCTGATCTAGCTTCAGTATTTCTCTGTTCACTGCACAGTTAATCCACAGTCTTATAAAATCCCTGCAGACCTGAATGTGCTGCCTCTTCTATTCCACGGAAACCTATAACTCAGCTTCCAAGCAGTCAGATGTTTAAACTGCAACTTGTAAGTGTGTAGTCAAAGAACCTTTGCCTTGTTCAAATGGCATCTTGTACATTAATGCTTTATTTAATCTCTGTTTATATAAAGCTATCATAGAAAATGACACATATATGTGTCTTGGGTATTGCAGAAAAAAAGGTGTGAATTTACATACTTTATATAAGACAAAGGAGTTAACATTCAGCTACAAACTTAGCCTACGTAGTTCCTATCGTGTTAATGCACAAACCTAAAATTTCATACTGGATAAGAAAGTTCTGAGAAAGAAAAATAGTTAAGATATGGTAAAAGATATGTACTGGGGAAAAATGAATTAACTGCAAACAAGCAATTCAATTTTTGTGTAAGTAAGTTAGGCAGTGAATGTTAAAGAACTGCATACAAAATCCTTTTCTCTCTGGTCCATAGGTTAGAGCTGTAATTTAAATGAGAAATTAAGAGAACTAAAAATGAGTAATTAGTATACAAAAAAATTAAGCTTTTTCCCAAAACAAATATTTTTAAACATGCAAGAAAATGCCCAGTACCTTAGCTGATTTTTTTAGGGCTTTTTGTTATCTGTGGGGCTTATTTTCTTTTTCTTTAAGCAATAATACATTTTTTTCAAGGCTTTGGTTTGGACCTGTCTAAACATCATAGGCGGTCAACTTGAAACCATCATGGCATTTAAAATCTCACCAAAAGTTTACACCAAACCCTTCAGGCCCCTTTTTCAGCTAGGGATTTTCCAATTAGAGACCAATTAGAGACTCCTGTTGTTTCAGACTGCTGCAACCTTTGTTCCCAGCTATGTATGCAATGCCGTAGCTTATGGTCTTTGACACTTAATCTTACAGGCTCTGCAACTTGCTTGTATTTCGGTTTTGTCCAGACACACCTGTGCAAATACAGTGATGCTAAGGGTAGCAGCGAGGCTTGGTCCTTGTTGTAGAGCTGTTGTACTGGCAGTGCCAGGATGGATATGCAGTGAAAAACAGCCCTGCACATGCATATGGAGTCATACAGCTGCTCACTTGCCCTATGATTCCTATGCAATAGCCGTCTGGGTGAAGCCCACCTATCTCAGCTTGTTTTCAGGAAACTGGAAGAGTGAGGCACCAATTTCACCTGGGGATCCCAACTGCAAGGAATTGACTTTCATTACTTTACACTAACTAGGGGGGGGAGGAAGTGTTTGACAACCTACTTAGGATAGATAATTTTTTGATGGCTAACGTTAGGTTGAGTTCTGCCATAAATCTCTGCGGGTTCAGCACTAGAGCTGGCTGGAAATATTTTGCCAGAATGATTTTCTCATGATAAAGCAGTTCTCACAAACCAAAAATTTTCATGGGAACATTTTGCTGTTACTGCAACTTGTTGATAATCTGCTCAGAAAGCCAAAACCAGTCATTTGTGAGGTCAATAAATCCCAACTGGAATAATTTTTCTTTTGAGCTGGAATCTATATTTTCCAGTCAGTTAAATGTTAATGCATCTTGCCCTAGGAAGATACATTGGCTCACGGGACCTGTAGTGTGGGCCCCAGTTTTTCTTTATGGGCCTTGTTCTCTGGCCATGACATGTCTTCCATTATGCAGTGCAACCTTGTCCCTGAATGATTGTCCCTGCACATCAAGATTTGTACCCTAGGCTGGAAGCCTGGCTTTCCGGGAATAACTTGCTCCTGAGCAAACCTTCCATGATGCAAAGTATCATCATATAAATATGCATTTTTATGTCTCACGTGTCTGGCAATGAGCTGCTGTTTTTCCACTTCATATGTCCAAGCTGAAAAAGTTCAGTTTCTGAAATTTAAATGTATTTTTTCAGTTGAAAATACTGTAAGGGAATATATCAACTGGAATATTGCAACATTTCATCATGGCTGGGATTGAAGACAAACTCTGAAATTTTGGAATAACTCACTGGGAGGACATTCTGATTTTGGTTTAGCTTTAGCTAGTTCAAGGTACCCTGCAACCATAGCTACTTTTTTAACGTATCACATAACAGTATCATTCTTTCTGCCTCAGTGTGATACAGAGTATCCCCCAACGAAGATGGGTGAAAGATTTCTAAATACAATCAAACAAAAAGGGCCAGATCTTTTTATCACAAGTAGGTATGTGCTGGTTCAGCTCTACTTTTGTGACCTGCCCTGGTAGAAGTCCCTGGAGCTGAAGCACAGATCTGCTTTATATGGCTGCTGGGAGCCAAATTCAAGTGCAATGGCACTTCTTATACTAGCGTGGTGCATGCAGAGCCAGAATGGTGCAGCACGCCTGGCCACGGCAGCACCTGCAGCCTGGCACCCCGGCTCCCTCGTGCCCCCGCTGCCGCCGTGCACCTGGCAGCTGCAAGCGCGGCTGCTCCATCTCGGGCTTCCCGAGCCCCGTTACCGCAGGGCCGCAGGAAAATCCCCCCTCGCCCCACTGTGACCCGTCCCACATGGAACTGCCCTCTCATTGCTGCAACGATGTGGGAAAAGAGAGGGAGGAATTAGTCCTTCTGCTCTTTTAAGACAGACAAAGAGCAGCCTCCGTTTGCTTCTCCAGATATCTCACCACTTGGGTGAGAAGGCATCTCTCTCCGGGAGTGCCTGGAGGCAAAGAGCTGTGGTCATGGAGCTTCAATATAGACAAATGATTTTGCCATTTTACTGCTATTTCCCCAATTGTTATTTTTATTTTTTGCTTAGGTGGTTTGCAGTTACCATACTTATTCATTCTATTGTTTGCCTTTAGGGCTTCTCTGCGCCTTTTCTCCACCATTAGTCTGTTCTCTCTCTCTTTTTTTTCCCCCATTGATTTTACATGTAATCTTCATTTTAATCTAGCCTGTTAGCTGTCTTCTTGTCCATTGTAGAAACAATTGTTTCTAAAGAGATGAACAATATTAATTAATTTCAGATTGGTACAAAAGACCTTGTGCAGTATGCTACCTCCTTTGCCCAAGTGTTCAAGTTTTCCTTATCTTTTTCTCCCTCTTTCTATTCTGGCCTTATAAAAATATCAGGAAAGAGAATAAATCAACTGCCAAAAGCCATCCATTCCCATAAAAGGAAGGACCATGTAAGGATATAGTCCACTGCCGAGAACAGAGGAATTATCCGATTTGTTTAGACCCGAGATCTGTCTCATCTGGTATCTGGTGTCCAGCAATAGCCACTGCCAAAGAGAGAGACCTCTAACGAGTGTACACGAAGGTTAAAAAGAGATTACCCTTGTTAAGTCTCAACCTGTTCTCTAACAGTTACTGAATTCTGTGAGCCCTGAAGCATGACCCAAAAATGTTATTGTAATTAATTATGGTAACTTTGATATGAATATCAATTCCTTTCTGCAAACATACATTTCTGAATGCCACTTCTTGTGGCAGGGAGTTTTCCTGCCTAAGCACATATGGAGTGCGGTCCATTTAGGATGCTTTATTCCGTTTTTCTTTATAAATCTCCTTATGTGTATGAGCAAATGTATCACATCTTGGATCAGTGAAGCAGCTACATTTTAGCCATCCTTTTTCCTTCCTTTATATCACTGAGCCTTTTATTCCTTGAATTAGAATGAGCAGGACCTTGTTCAGAATCTATCAGTATCCTTGATGAATTTCTGGCAACGGTTACTGTACTGCCATAAGGTTTCCTACTTCTACACCCTTCTTCCAGACATCACTGAGTCAGGGCACAATTGAAGACAAGTCTGCAAATTAAATCGGTGTGTTACGCATTCTGTCGTATTTGGGCCACCAGTCCTTCTCTCGGGAGTAGAGGGGGAAATTTAACACTCAAAAAAAGACACCAGAAAGCGGTGACCTGGTGCTATTCATTTGGATTGCATTCACCTGAAAGCAGCAAAAGTGACTCCAGGCAGCTCCTGCAGGGTATAGCGCGCATCCGCCAGAGCAGGGCAAAGAAACAGGCCGTGGCTGCAGTCCTAGTTCTTGCTTTGCTAGCATTAAATTCCTTTCAAATGGGGCACTAATAAATAGTGAATTGTATATAGCAAAATGCCAACAGAAGTCAATAGCAAATACACTGGTTTACTTGCCAACAAAAAGCAAAAGTGAAAATGTTAACATGTGAATGCTGCTCTTGTATGAGGAAGTGCCATGTTCCAAGCATAAGTGCAAACTAAAACCCCATTTGTGTGAATAGCTAATTATAAGGGTGAAAACACTGTCAATCTTAACGCTCATCTGGGTTTCGTCTTGGATGCCAAATGGGTCTTGCTGTCCTATATGTTAAGGAAAGTCTTAATTTCACAGCCCTGACAGGAGAGTAAATATCAGCCAGAAGTAATTGAAAGGGAATAAACATAGATTATCATGATGGAATTTTTATTAGTATCACCTTTTTCTGACTATATGTAAGTGTTCTGAATCAAAATAATATTCTTCCAAAATAAGTATCAATCAGCAAAACTTTCTTAGCTACTTTATGAACAAGATTTAAAAAAAAAGATAATTTCATTCGCAGTGCCTGCCGTGAAGAAGCCTACTGCAATTTGCAAAAGACGCATGTGCTGTTGAAGCTTTTTGACTGAAGCTAACCGAGCAAAGAGAGACTTTGTCCAATGTCTTAAGCTATATCTCATGTTCCAATGCAATTAGAATTTGATTATAACTCTTTAAAGAATACTACAGAAAATCAGTGCAAAGTCCCATTACCATCTAGTACCTATTCATTATTAAAGAGTTACCTGTGGAGTTTTGTCAAAATCTTTGCATATTAATCTCTGAAAACTTGTAGGGTTGTAAAGAAAGCTGTTTTTCAGTATCAGGCAAAAGTCACGGCAGGTGGGGCAGATTGTACTGTGCAACAAACCATTTGGATCCCATGTGCCTCTGGGATCCTGCAAATCTAGAAAGAGCACAAAGGCAGTTTGCTTCTAAATAAATATTTTAATTTGCATGACAAATGGCAAAGCCATTAGTGCACATTAGTATTTTAAGCAAAGATGGCATAGCTTTTAAAACAAATTTTATCTTTGCCTGTTCCATAAATTGTCCAGTCAACTTTAGCTTTTCTAGTTTTTTTCTTTCCTCTATTTTCCCAGAACCTAAATCACAGGACCTCAGATTATCAGTTTAATAGCATTTTATTCCAGTGTTTGGATAGGAAAAGCAAATGAACAAAAAAGAAGCTATCCTGGGGTTCCAAACTGTGAGAAGAATATACAGCTCAAGTTCTGGTTAAGCCTTGCATAATAAAGGCTCTTGGAATTTAATTATCTGTAAACCTCATTTATTGTTCCAATTTAAGCCCAATAATTTAAAGCATAAAGCAAAACATTTTATAATGTTTTTTCTTTCTTTTTTTTTCATTTTGGAAGAATTTTTACATATCAGGTGCCTGAATTTCAGAGATACAAGAAGAGCAGCACTGTTGACTTTTATAACCTCTTTATCTGGTTTTCAGCCTGTCTCTGTGAGATGGATTATCGCACTTGATCACGTTCAAACTCTCAAGAAAATGCTGTGTGAATGTTTCACATTTACTGAAATGATGGTATATAACAGTGAAAAACAAGTGAGTGTAGGGAGAAGAAACCTTCTGAGAGCTGTGGGAGCGGCTACACCATTTCTATAGTTAGTTACCTTGCTGGAGATAAGATGATGTACCTTGCCTAATTCTTTTCTAAACCCTTTAGGAGACAATTCAATTTCTGATATGCTTATGATAAACTGTGTGCTGTAGCATTGCTGGGAATTGGTGTAGCTCCATTAGCTCCATTTGATTTACTCCACCTGATGGCAGGGCGCAGTGATTTTTTTTTCACAGTCAGGTGCCATTGGGTTGTTTGTTTTGCCACATAGATGTTTTTCTCCTTTCCTCAAAGGCGGAAGATGGAGAATGAGCTGTGCTAGGAGACAGACCGGCTTCCAGGCGTGGGTGGGCTGTGCTACCTGAGTGTTGTGCGAAGCCCAGCTCCAGGTGCTGGCCAACCTATGCAGTGCGACTGGCACCAAATCAGCACGGGGAGCTCGCTGCAAATGTCAGATTTCAATAGCGGAAAGGAAGGCTGCAGATTTTGTGAGTCTAGGCAGACCAGCAGTGGGTGGGGAATGGAGGAGAGCACCCATATCAGCTGCGTGCTGGGTAAGCAAGGGATGCCCATGAGCAGTGGCTCCAAGATGGAGAGTCCAAGTCCCTCACTGAAGTGCACCAGATCCAAAGTACAATTCAGGGCTAGGGAGAAGGGCTCTGCTAGCAGCCTCTTCTCCAGCTACTTTTCATTTTTCCTGACAGCCCATTTGGATGTGATTTCTCTAGATGCCAGGACTAAAGCCTATAGAGTCAGGATGGCTTTAGCAGATCCAGCTTCCTGGGATCTGAGTGCAAGCTCCAACAGTCCATTCAGGTAAAGCAACCTGAACACTTTCCTCCAGATTATCTTTCATGTATGTATAAACAGCATTTGCTGCAAAATGTGTGAACGACGGAGCTAGGAGTCACAGCCTGCAGCACAGCAAACTGGCTTTTCCTGGAGCTCATAATGTGATAATTAAATTGCTAACAGGCACCTTAGTGATGGCATTTGCTGAAGATGTGAAAGCCTTCTCACAATCATACCTTTCTGTAGGGGACTCATCAGTAGAAGCAGAGCTATCAGAATAGATTTTATATATATATATATCTTTTCTTCAATGAGTACATTAAATTTTTATGTGGAGTGAAATGGGACAGGACGTGTTTCCCTTCCACTGCACAATGATTTATTACCCCAAAAAGACCGCAGAACTAATTAGCAGAGTAATTAATTAATATAAATTTGCATATTTGCATTTGCAATTAGTGCAGCCGACTGATTAGTCTGAAAATGGGAAGTTTGACTCATTAGATGTTAGTGTCTGCTGGACCGGAAAGCGCCTGCCAGATGAGGCGAAAAAGCATAGAATAAGCATGAGTGTGTGCGTGTGTGTGTGTGCGCGCGCAAGCTTATCACGCCTTTTGTTAGAAGAACGGAGTGCAAATATGTGGTCTTAGATACTAGAGATTGCTATTTTTTTTTCCTTTTTAATCAGCTTTTCAGCTATTTTTCCCACTAACTTACTTCCTGCAATGAGCCACTACAACCGTGAAACCCAGCAATGCTTCTGAACAATAAAATCTTTAAGGGAGGGTAGCTGCAAATCTCCCGATTTAGGTGCCAAATGGGAGCTGTAAGGACTCTTCTTGCCGTGTGATAGATGGGATGGAGATGTTTCCCCTTGTCCTAGTTACCAGGTCAAACCGATTGCTAATGCTGGGAGGTCAAACTCACCAGAGCTCATAAAAGCGGAGGAGAAGTGGTTGGCTTGGCAGATTGCGGTGCTTTAGTGTTTTCCTCCTTAGATGTGCTTCCGGGTGTGCCTCTTTGTGCACAGCTCTTAGTCCTTCTACTCCGTCCACTTGGAATAGCAGAGGACAGTGTACACAGCACCTGGAAAGGGGCTGTCAACCTGCGTTTTAGTGAGGTTGGGGAGAACATGGATGAGACACAAAACTGCGCATCTGGTGATACATCTAGATGCATCTAAAGGCTGATTGCTAACGTCCCTCAGCAAAGGGCCAGGACAGAGCAGAACTGCTCTTCGTGCGCCATCAGGGGAGGACTGTGGGAGCCAGAAAGGAGCCGTGGTTCCTCCTGGGACACATTGCGTTGCTCTTGCCACAGCTGCCAGGAGAAATCTTCTCCCAGGTACCTCTTGTCCTCCCCCAGCAAGACTGGCCGCCTCCTCTCCAAGATCAGTGTGACTGGGGGTGGGAGATTAGCAGGGGTTAGCCCCACTGCAGCCCTCTGAAAGCTCACTCAGCCCTTGTCCAAAAGCTTTAATTAGATTATAGCAGTTGGTGGCACACTTGTATGGGCATTGTGGAAGATTCAAATGGGCATTGCCCATTGCTTTTTTGGTGCATTCACAGCACAGGGGAGTTCAAGAGTTGCAGCAACTTCCTCTAGCTCCTCTACTAAGTCACAGTGTGGCTGTGAGCAAGTCACTTCTCTCCTTTTTTTTTGTTTTTTGTTTTTTCTTGCTACTAAGCTTAAAATTTTGGCTACAGCAGTTAGAGCCATAGTGTAAATGCAGTTATACTTGCAATAAAGTATATTCCTATTCTGTTCAAGGAATGAGTTTAAGCTAATGCACACTTCGCTGGTATAAACAGTCTCCCCTCTGGAAGTCTGTCAGTACACCTTCATTAGTTTGTAAAATCTAAGTGTAAACTGGGCCTCAGTCAAAAGTCAGTATCTTATAAACTTGGACCCATTAATTTTTGTGAGATATTCAGGTGCTGATAGTTCCCAAGATGCTCTTGGCATATCAAAGGTATGCAGGATAATTCAAAATGTAAAATAAGACAATCCCTATATTTCGCTTATACATCTACACCCATGTACAACAATTTATTGTTATGAGGTATGTGGAGATTACAAGAAAAATTACTTTTTTTTACTGCCATTCATTAAATTTTAACTCTACATTTACCACACAAAATTATGAATAAATTGTATCAGTATTTGAAAATAGTTACTAGATGATCAAATAAAATTTTCTATTATTATTTATGAAATAGTGTTTGAATGAATTGTTCCAAATCTTATGTTCCAATAATAATGGTAAAGAATTTGTGAATAAACATTAGATGAAGAAAGAATTAACATGAGTGAAGAACGTTGCTTACAATAAATTCTTTAACGAAAGAAAATGAATTTTACAGTTGTCCTTTTATAAGAATATATTTCACAAATTCTGTCATATTCAGTTGAATTATAAATGATTAGGAGAAAATATGTGTAAAAAAATCATCTTCTATCAACGTCATCCTCAGGCAAAAACTGAACAACTACCTAGTAGTTGGTAACCAACTTTAACTTAATAATCAACCTTACTTTTGACCAAAGTCATTTTTATACTTGATATGTAACCGGATTTCCAAAAATATTTAGGACCTATAGATGTAAAATGGTTCCCACTGCTGTTTTCAGCAACCTACTTTTATTGAGTTCTCAACTTGCATCCTTAGACATCTTTAAAAATTTAGCCCTGTAAGTGAGAGGGAAGCTCTCTGGAAATGGACCCACGTATGTATATGAGACAGCTCTGGCCTGGAAGCCGTGTCAGTGTGTTATTTAGGTGCCAACCCTTTAGCAAGGCTTATTATTGGGACTCAGCACCCCACTCGCACAGCTAGTCTCCTTGCGGGTTAGACTTCCTTGGTACCTAGTGAGCTCGAAGTGTGGGCAGACACATATCTGTAGCTGTCCGTAAGCTCCCAGCTCACTGAGCTGTTCCTTGTTTTAATTTGGATAGCTGTGAATTTGCTTTTGGATCCAGATTGAAATATCCTCTTCCCTTGTTTGCAGCTTTGTATACTGCGGTTATCTCCAATTTTGACCATCAAAATTGTGCTAAAAGAAAACTACGTTCTGCCCATTTAGGGAAATCCTTGCCCCACCCCCAAACATGCTGATGCAACAACTGAGAAACCGTTCACCTTTTTCTTAAACTCCTCTGTGCAAAATATCAAAACATTCTGTTTTCATGAGGTCCAGATATTTCATTTCAGCTTTATTGAAGACTTGCATTTTGATAAGGCTGAAATATTTTGATTCCAACCACAAAGTAAACCATTTTGCAGAAGCATGACGCATAAGCAAGCAGCAAAGTACAGGGCGTACAGTGCCTGCAGTTGGAGAGCACCCCCAAAGAGAATAGAGTAGCAGCAACGACACAGCACTCGTTTTGGCTACAGCACAGGATAAAGAAAAGGACCACAATGCAGCTAGCTTCCGAGGTCTAATTAGCTTCATAGGGCCAAAGAAAAACCTGCGACATTCAAAACTGATACTGGGGAAAATGTAATCTCTATTCATGAGACAGAACATGGGCAAAAGCCAGCTTCCTTTTGGACTCTAACGTTGGCTGAATCAATAAGACTAGCAAAATATATAGAGAGGCCTTCCACCCCCAGTATTCGAGAAACACAGATTGAATGCAGGTACAAAGGAAGAGGTCAGAATCTCTATTTCTATGTGGCAGACATGCTGGCAAATCAGTACTGAGAGAGAAAACAGTTTCACTTGATAAAATCTTGATGTCGGTGCAATCCATAAAAAAACATTTCACAACAGAGGCAAGTAAAATAAGATTTTCTAACAGCTAAGAATTTCTTTCCTGCAGGCATGGGCTGTATCCTGGAAACTGCAAAAAACAAGTCACCTCCCAAGGCTGTGGTACCGATATTTCAGTATTTCAGCAGCTGCTTCCAACTGCGAGGCACAAAGTGGTAAAGCAACTCCAGTGTCTGACATGAGAGTGTGATTTAAGTGTAGCTGAACCTCTAAGATGGGCACAACAGGACAGAAAACTGCAGTCTGGATACATACTGATTGCTGAGAAACAGCAACTCAAAACTGCAGGGAGGCAATAGCTCCCTATTCTATACGACAATATTTACCAGGACTCAGCAGCATATTCTAAGCATAACCTGCACATTCTGGGTGAGACAGGTGAGACTGGGCAAAGAGACGAGCAGCCCTAACATTTGGTAGGAAATGCACGTGAGATTTCTTGGAAAAGGGGTGCATGACACATGAATGTTGACAGGAGGTGAAAACAGACATGGCAACTTAGAGGTGTGTGATCCAGACAAAAGGAAATACCTCAACTCAGCCAAAATTCAGGAAGCATAAACTAAACCTGGATCACAGCAGAATGTAAATCACTGCATAGCAAATCAATGGCTTTAGTCAAGAAGCATCATGAATGAAGCGAATGCCATAAAGCAAACCTCCCCTAATGAACTGGAAACTATGCATTGGATGACAACTTACCTATTGGTATTAAGTACCAAGATTAGCAGAAGTCACAGGGCCTCCATAACAGCCGTGAAAGGGCAGCGATCTGGATGAGACTCTTCACAACCTGAAGGACATTGGTGCCTTGGAACAGAAAAAAAAAAAAACCTTTTATGAAAACAAGGGAAGTCCTGCTACAAGGAAAAGCTTAGCAAGCAGCAGCTGAAACAGCACTAGTGCAAGAAGAAGCTTCACAGTGCAAGGATTGATGGCACAGATGTCAATGCAGCAAAATGATGTTCAGATAAAAAAACTGAATTATTGCTGTTGCGCCTGGATATCAGGAGCTTAATCAGCACACATATAGCTGTGCTGTTACCACTGAAACAGGCCCCCAGAAGGCATTCCTGACAAACCTCTAGCATCTGTGTGGCCGAGACTTCAGCACAGGATTTTGGACTACCAAGGTGCAACTTAAAAGCCTGATTCCTTTAGGAGCTTTTTCTTGACTGCAGTTGTGTTGAACAGCATGTTGCAAGAGAGGAGGAAGAATTAGAGAAACAGACGGGTGTGCTGCTGCAGCACTTACCAGGAAAGAAACAGAAAGTGACGACGCAATCAGTCTTTTGAAAGAACTGATCATGTCAAGATGGTCTGTACAAGAATGAGTTGCCTCTGCTCTGGAGAGAAAATGCAGCTAATTGCGGAAAGTGTAGAAAGTTGAGTCCAAAGAAGCTGTGGCCAGAGCCAGAAAAATTTTCCGTGGCAGACACCTTCATATAGCACTATCCAAAACATGGTGTGCAGACACGTTCTCCCAGTTGAGAATTACTGTATCAGCAGTCCCATGCTAATGCACAAAATGCTAGGTTTGCTCCACATTGCAGAGCTATTGCTGCAAGGAGCCTTTGAGCATGTGTGTTGGACCTAGAAAGTGAGGCAGCAGCTGATCTAGTCTGACACAGAGGAAACAACTGTCTGATGACAAGTGAAGATGACAGACTTTTTTTGAGGTCACTTAAATAAGAGCAAGGTAGATAGATACAGTATTTCCAACAAAGTAATACCAGAAAGCACAGAAGAAATTTTGCCTGAAGTATCTTAAAGATTTCAGCAGATTGGTGCCTGATGCACAAAGGACTAATTGTTTGCATGCTATGTAGTCCCAGGGTCATAGCAAGCGTTACAGACAGCTAGACTGGGTTACTGAAGAGTAGCTAGACCATTTCTTCAGGCTACGAATGACTGGAATGTACCTGATGAAGTTTTCCCTCACAGGTATCAGTGAACAGAACTTTGTCTATGGAAGAGTTGCCCTTTTTAGAACCCAGAGCTGGAAAACACAACAAGTTAGTAGAACTTCCTGGCTGGAGGAAGGAGAAGGAAATCCTTCGATGACCGAAGACTGTAATGAAAAGAAAACATTCACTGTAACACAGGAAAACCCTATTGGACAGTGTTAGGCTGTTGCGGTAATTACCCAGGTCAAATGTAAAGCATTAGTTAGAAAATGTAGCTATTCAGGTAAAGCTGCTGATGGCTGGAAATTGCTCACATTAGTGCAACTACTTCTGATCATGAAAACTCGGGCTGCAACCTGAAACAATGAGTGATGCCATTAACTGCAATCACAAAAAGCCCACCAAGCAGAGGAAAGAGAGAACACGTTATATCCCCGTAAGCACAATCGTTTGAGGACACTACAGTGTGTATTCAACCACCCAGCTTTGTGTACCTACCAAACTATAGCCTCATCTTCCAAGATACTGTCTATAGTCAGTGAACAGAGGCTCCCAGGTTGTGACTTCCTCTAGAGGTGCCTGCTTCCCCTTACTGACTGTGGACCAAGGGAGTCCAGCTGCCTAGCTCTGTCAGGAAGCTCCCTCAAGGTGGCTGTTGTTTTTACTCTTCTTACTGTATCTTGATGTTCAGGAAGCAATACTTGCTCCATCCAGGCAGTGGAAGAGTTTCCAGCCCAATGAATAAAAGTTCTCTCATATGCCATAAATACTACCAAAACTTGAACTGAAATAACAACATCTTCAAAGCTCTCGATTTCTTGATGGGGAATGCTTCATTTTTAAGCCCAGTGAGAGAGCTGATGTCCCTTTAACAGAGGCATGGTCTCCTTGCTAGCTGCATATGGGTGCTCAGCTGGATTGCTGAGAGCAGGGTGTCTGCTTGTGAAAAGCCTTATTAAATCAGCCCTGCTCTTTTTCTTCTGTCTTGCGTAAAATCCTCGTGGCTGGGAATAGTCTGAGCCCAGGCAATGTCACTGAGACAAAGGGCAAAGCTGACCTTAAATGGTGGCCACTCTGCAGTATTCTGCAGAAAACCCAATTAGATGAGATGAGACAGAATGCTCTGCAGATCCTGGCAGCTCCCTTTGCCTGAGCACTTATAAAGAGATTCATCAAAATATCTTACTTACTCAAACAGGTGTCTTCCTCACCCCAGGGAGAAGCCTTTGAGTGGCCAGCTTCGTGGAGGGGTCGGGGAAAGCTAAATAAAGATTAAGATTACGGAGTTTAACTCTCAACCAGAGGAAATGCTGTACAGAGTTCCCCAGCAACAACAGCCTTAACCAGGGGACTTCCAGCGAAGGGGAAACCCCCAAAAATTTCTTTTGAACCACAGCACCAAACACCACAGTGGTTCATGAGAGAAGGAAGGCACATCTGAATGCAAAGACAGGCTCACAGTGAAGAACGCAAGGGAATACGGCATAGCCAAGACTTGTGTTTAGTGCAAGTCTCACACAGCTGACTTCTGCCTCATATTCTCCCATAATTAGATCTCTTTCTCATGCATATGCAGTACAGCATTATGGTTTCCGTCCTGATCTATCATCTACCCACCAGACGTGTCTGGTATATGAGGTCTTTGTTTGGAAGACAGTCCATGACAAAATGTGGATACGGGGGAGTAACTTCCAGGAATGCATGCTGGAAGTACACTTTCTCTCTGGGTCTCTCCAGCACATGACTCGATGTGCCTGCCATGAATGCCACAGTGTGGCTCGACATGTCAGAACCACCCACATGGATGGATGTGTTGGGAACAAAAAACTTGAGGGGTCCTGGAATACTGGTAATGGGATAAAGAGGCTTTCTAACACAGGGTTCCCAATTTCATCCAAACCATATTGTGAGTTTGGCAAAAAAGATTTGAGAGAACCATCTGGTGGTTGTTTGGCATCCTGTAGGAGCTGAGTTCCTTGTTAGTGGAAAATCTGACCAAACAGCAAAATAATTATTGCTACCATTGGCTTTAAAGGTCATCGTTTGTGGTTGCTTCAGCAGTGATGTTTAGATCTGAATCGAACTGTCTTCTCCTTTTTTATGATGACTGTGGGTGGGAAAAGCGTTATGGTCGTTCGGGTGGGAGGGTGTATGTAATGTGAATCTCTACACAGCATTTTTGATAGTTAAGCATTTGATTTTCAGCCTCCAGAGCCTGCTATTCTGGCCTTTTTTGAGAACACTAAGAGATGTGAGACCAAGTATGGCTGAACATGTGTTTTCTTTCATGACTGGTACATGTTTTCCCCCATATTAGACAGGAATACATAGCAGTTCTAGAGACCTCAGCATGACAAATGAGGTTGTAGGTCTTTATATAAACATCTAATTTCAAGGAAAGAGATGATTACAGAAGATGAAAGTTTGAAAGATGTACAGTACACCCTTTCCTCATGCCCCTTTCTTCTAGAAGAAAAGAAGAGAGGTGCTGAGGAACCATTATATCCCACTGGTAAAATAAACTAACAAGTCTTCAGTTATTCTACCTCCTAAGTGTATCCCTGTTGTGGCTGCAAATATTCACAGTGAAAAATTATCGTGCTGTGAAAGAAAAATTATTTACTTTACTTTAAAATAGCACAGGTTAGAACATAGTGCAGCCACCCTAAATGGTCGTTCTTGTGTTACACGGATGAACTAAGCTTTGCAGACACCTCACACCATCCAAATTATGACAGCGGGTCTGCCTGCAGTTCTGGTGCAGAAGTTTTTCTTTCACATCATAATCTCTACAGCCAAAAATAGGTAACTGTTTTACAAATGCCTGATTCGACCTACAACTTGACAAACCAAGTCTCGGTATGATAGCAGGAGCTATCTGTAGTAAGGATATTTTTATAAAGAGTACGAGAAATGTCAGAGTGACAATGGCATTTTCTTCTTCTTCTCCTGTCTTCCCATGCCGGGATGTGACTGTGATATGGGGACTGAGAGTGGACTACAATGGCCTAAATATTTTTGTTTTAAATACTACTTTATAAAATATTGCATGGCAAAAGTTACATGAGTTAGACCTGTCATTCCTATGGCTTTTAAGTATTTATTTCAACATATTCACAGAAGGTGAATCTTCAACTTATAACCCAGAAACCCGATTCTCAGAATTATGTTTATTTAGACAGGAAAAAGAAATGTGAATATTATCTAGAAAATCACTATATCTCTGGATGGCATGAGAGTCTTGCTTGTAACCAGACTCTAGTTGCATCTACTGTAGAAGTATACTTTCAGTCAGACCACATTAATGTTTTGATGAAAGTTTTGTTCCCACAGACATGTTTCTAATTGCCATCTGAAGAGTGCCTAGGAGAGCCCTCTTATAACTGCTACAGACTCTGGCATTACGCATGCCTCCACAAAGCAGCTCTATACTGCATGTGCACTTAGCCCAGACCTACTGCGTAGGCAGTGTAGAAAGTCCAGACTTGCTCACCACTCAAGCTGTGAGGCCTTTATAAATTGGGCTTATTCCTTAATACATCAGTGTGGCTGAGACAGACTTTCTGCTAGGGTGTATGGACAGCTTATGTGCTTTATCTTGCCTGCTGACAGGGTCAATCTTGTTCAGAAACCACACATGGCTTTGTTATGTATTGTCATTGCTCTTTGACATGAACCTAACAGAGGAGCCTGAGGTCTGAGTTGTTGACAGTGTTCTTACTCTGAAATTGGCTTTACAAGTTATTTACAAATTCTGGTCCATTTTATTTGTGGTCTTGCTTCTAAGCCTTGTGTAATCATTTAAATCCTGAAACTGAGCTTTAAGAGACAAACATCAAATATTGTGAAACTTGCTGAATCTATGAGCTCCGGCAACACCATCTTTAAGGTGGCTCTACAGCTTTATGTTGATGCACCTACAATATTTTTATATATTGTTACCTAGAAAACCTTCCATCACAAAGTTATCTACTGGATTTTCCCTGTATTCTGCTTTATTTTGCATTTGGCTTTAGAAGAGTGTAATAAATGTTATACAAAGGCTAGAGTCGGAAATCCTGACTCATACTAAAGAGTACCTTGCTCCATCAGTAATTCTGTAAGAGTCAGGCTTGAGGTGGAGAAGACCACTAAGTCAGGCAATGAGAATTTCAGCATAATTGTCTACCAGGTTAACATGTATTCCAGAATTTGAAGACTAACTTGTGTTGTCAAAATTGAATGATTCAGGTTTTTTGTTTCTTGGCAGGAATTCGGTTATTTCCCATATGCCCAAAGCATGACTTCCAGGCCTTAAGGACTGGAGTAGATGATCCAGCAGCATCAATGCCAATGACGCGTGGGGGGATCTGAAACGGATAAGGAAATAAATGCTGCTCTTATTGGCTTTTTCCAATACCAACTTCTGTGCACCCGTGATAATTTTATTCAAGTATCACAGTATGAGAAAAAAATCTGCCCTGGTAATTGAAACTTTACATCAGGCAATCATTCATTTTAATAAGTCAAATGTGCACATTACAAGAAACTGTTGAAAAACCTAGACTGGAAAACCCCAGGCCAAACCATATAACTCAAGATTGAAACCGATTTAAATTCCAAGAATAAGTAGCTGACAAAGATAATTTTCATAGATTAACATTTTTCACCTGGGTTTTATATATCTGGAAGAAATATACACTGCATTGGTTATGCATTGATCAAACTTTTATTGTGCCAGCTGTACTTCATAGACCTGAAAAAGTGATTCAAGCAAAACAAAAGAGAACATAAAAGCACAACTATAATGGTTTTAAATCCCAGAGAGGCAATTACAAGTTTGATTCCAGTGATGCAGCTGGACTACATTGGAAAACTAAACACTTTACACATATTAAGTAGATATGAAGGCTAAGACTCGCACTGTAAATAATAAATCCATTCTGCAGTTTTATTTGTAAAGTACAGCCCTTTTAATAAGTTGAGAAAATACAGCAATAAAATTCACACTAATTCATGTGTAAAATGTAGTTTAACAGAACTGAAATGTGTTAAAACAGTTTTTTTTTGGAAAAAGTTGTGCAAAAAGTAATCATTTAAATAAAACAAGTGGAAAGTGGATTAGAATAATGTGCAACAGGAATGAATTATAATTCTTTAACCTCTGTGTGTGTGTTAGGGTATAATAGTGTTTCATATACAGAATATTTCTTGGCCTTTTTTTTTTATAAAGAAAAGCCTAGCAATTGAAGTACATAGTATTTATTTTCACTTTGGGAGCTAAGGAGAAAAGTGAAGGGCAGGGCAGGGCAGCACCTAACAAATCACCCAAACAATGACAGTAAGACGGCCTGAGATTTAAAAATACAGCAATGCAGATGGTAAGCAGCTAGTGAGTGCAGAGGGGAAGAAGACACACAGTTGCCTCTGTATGCTCCCTTCCTGAAAGCAGCTTTTGCAGGCAGGGTACTTGCACAGGGTCTTTTCCCGCAGGTCAGCTGCACCAGCTGAAGTGATGTATCTCGTACAGGCTCCTCTCGGTAGTCACTTGAGAGACATTTTGGGAGGGCAACTCATCCCACTTAGAAAATTACTTTAGGCTGAGGTGAATCAGTGTTCTCCTGTGAGTACTGACAGACCCTAAATGGGTGGTTTCACCTGGACATCTCAATTTTAGATGGTTAAAGTTAGGTGAAATGAGTCCTTCCCTCAGTATAGCTTAAAAGACCAATCCCTCTTTTCTTTGCTTCCTCCCATGTGCTGGGCATGCTGAGACATTTCTTGGGCTGCTTGGAGAAGTTTTGTGCCTCTCTGGAGAAAAAAAAAATCTTCCTTTTAGTTCTCTCTGGATGGAGCAGAGTGTAAGGGTATCACCTGTTTCTGAAGGCAAGGGTCAAACACCACAGTCTGGGCAAAAAATCTATTGATCAGCTACTCTCCAACATTTTGCCTCTCAAAGTTAAAGCAAAATAAAAAAGAATTAAAACACAAAATGAAAGGCAACAGAAAAATAAAAATTAACAGACTAAAAAGAAAATAGATAGGACACGCAATAAGTCTGGCTGAACATTTTTCATTGGATTTCTTTGTTTTCTCTTTTTGGAGAATGTCTTGGAGAATGTCATTTCATTAAAACAAAAATAAAACCTGCTTGTAAGAAAGGATTGGTTTTGATTATTCTGACCTAATCTGAAACATTTCTGTGGCAAAAAAGATTGTCTTGAAATGTCCCTTTTTGATATTTTTAAGAAGAGTATGCTAGTTTACAATTCAAAACACCTCTTTCATTACAGTTTACATTTTACATCTAGTAAAACTGAATTTTAGTTAATTAGTTCAAAAAGTTAAAAAATAGAAAAAGTTAAGAAAGATATGAAAATTAATTACATGAAGTTTTTCAATGACTTAATCTTAAGGATTTTTATTTGGGGTTTTTTTGGACAGCATTATTTTTGAGGGTTTTGATGTTTTGTCAAAATCCTGAAATTTCTCATGTGACAGGAAAAACATTTGCTGCTTAGCTTTCTGGTTGAAATCTAGAAAGGTCTTTGGGTCAAATAATACTCCTTGTTGCACTATTAAATTTTGTCTGAACTTAGGTGAATTGTTGGTTCTTGCTGCTTCCCGTGGGAGCCTGATTGGTTCACTGCTTCTCTTCACCAGAGGCAGGTCTGTGAGTAGTATAAAATATTGCCTAGCATTTTTTCTGAGAAGTGTGATGCAGATTAACATTTGCCACCATATAGCTTTAATGTTTGAGGACTTCCAGCGGGCACCAATGCATGCTCAGGGGGTAAAGATGTGTAAAGGGGCAGCCGTGGGCAGAACGTGTTTCTGCTTTATACAGGTATGTTTAGTTTAGCTGAAACTAGTTCTGAGTGTATGGTAAACTTATGATTCACACCTCTACCAGCAGCAAGAGAGAAATCAGCCAAGAAACTAAAGTCAAGATCCACAGAAATAAATGAAAACATAGGATGAGATGTTACAAGCATAGCTAGTGCCACCTATAGGTAAAAGAAAAAGTGGCTGGTGGAGCTGTTTTCTCTTTTGCTTATGAAGAGTACTGGAAGAGCTTCTGTATTTGGCTGGCAGGACTCGTTCCTTTAATAGTTGCAAGGTTTGTAAATGCATTATATTTCCTTATCTTTTCTAGGCTTTGGTAGTGTGAGCATACTGCTGGTGACGAATTTGTGGAAATGGCTAGGGGATGAAGATGATCGAGCAGTAAATACTACAGCAAATGGTTTTCCTTCAGAAAAAAATATTATTTCATGTTTTTACCCTGTTGCTGAAGGAAGCTAGTAGCATCCTGAGATGAGGGGCATGTGGCTGGGTTTAATTACTCCCTCGCAGATGGACCAGAGTAGAGGAGTGAGGAGAAGATGGACTAGAGCTGACAAAGAACGAAAAACAACCATCCTTGAAAACAGACAGGGTGGGTGCACAGTGAATTTTAAAGAAAAGTTTCAAAGACCCTTTTCTAGGTTTGTAGCCTTCTTCTGATTGTTTTTATTATTTAAAAAATGTTTAAGACTGCAGAAAATACCAAAACATAGATATCTCTGTCTTTTGCAACTAGGTAGGGATAGTTTAAGGACCATGATAGGTTGGCGTCTAGCCCAGGCTGCTAGTCCCACTTCCAAACTTTATAATTTTCTGTAGTTTTTAAATCACATTTTCTTATCCTCTTTTCTGTGCTGTTCTGTGAAAGATCTAGGGGATCAAAGGGGTAATATCAAACTCAGATCCTGATGAGATGTGATAGAGAGATTCCTTGTTCATTTGTTCATGGGAGCCCTACAAAGTTTAGAGGCCATACATATTGACAGTTGCAGAACCAGGTCCTGGTTTCCAAGTCAGGAAAAATACTGAAATTGTTGAGCTCTCAGTGTTCCCATAGGTTGTATATAGAGTTACGCAAGCTCAGTGCTGCTAAAATGAGAACAAAAGTGCTGCCAGATGTAAAAGTAAATTGATTTTTTGGGGGGGGGGGGAAGAGGCATTTAACAAAGAAAATATATAGAAAATATTCATCTCATCTCCTCTTTCAGTACTATTTATAATAATAACTGCTTAAAAACTTTGGGTAACAGGAGTCTGAAGTTGGCTTGGTCTTCAATTGCTTTTTTAGCAGCTTCCAAGAGAATTTTAAAAGTTGTTTTGCAATGTTTTTCTTCTAGGTTACCTCTCTGAATATCTCCGTTCAGGTAAAATGTCATTCTTTATCATTTCCTCCTGTCCCTATAGAGACAGTGTGACACACCTTCCTGTGGGATTTGGTATTGCCTTTCCTTGCTTCCTAGTGCTTCTCCTTGGTGCGTCCCGTAACACTGGTTTTGGTCACTCTTTTGCTCTGATGTCCCACTTCCATTTGCTGATGTGTATATACTGTGCTTCATACTCTGCTTCCTATTACTTGGACTAAGGGTAAAAAGACCTTATTTTTCTAAATCTTGGGACATCCTCCTTGTCTGATGCTTTGTGTGTTGCTTGTCTTTTATGCTTGTCTTTATTATCAGTGTCAGCTGAATTATTCCTGTTGGAGTAAGCCAGAGAAGAAACCAGTGTGCCAGGCCTTTGCGAAGCTTTAAGACTGCAGTCTCTTTTCTGTTCATCCTCTCTTCAGTCTTGTTGCTAGCTGATGAAATTTTGAACATTATTTTCCTTGTTTTTCTACCTCTTCTAAAAACAAAATAGGCTACAGTCTCCTCGGTAAGAACATACAGATGGCTTCTAGCTGCCAAATGAGAAAGGGCAATTGTCATATCTGTAGTAAAGCACAAGTGATAGTTTTACTGGAGTTAAATATCACTGTCTGGATTTAAATGTTTGGACACAGATTAGCTACCAGTACACAGTAAATAGCATGAATGTTTAGTCAGGATCTATTATTCCTTCTGGTCAGACACTGCCTTTTTTCTTATAATGGTCAATATAATGCAGGCACAGTGCCTGCTGAGAGGTACTATGATGCTATTAATGACTGGGTAGTATTAAAAAAAATTAATTCATACCTTGGTACACACTCAGGATTCAAAGAAAAGAGAGTTTCATCTACAGATAGATAGGCAGGTGCATACTTTATAGCCCCTTTAAAAATTACGCCTGTAAAGTTGGGGGTCATGACTTTCAAAAATGCAGACATTTAGTCACTAGAGGGAGACATGATCTCATATAACCTAGAGCAAGTCTACCACCGCATGGAGATCAGTGATGAAAATTCCCGTGGAGGAAAGGCAGGTGCCAACCAAGCTAGAGTGTTATTACCCAAGTAAAAGGCTGCTGATTTGTTGAACATCTGAGTGTGCAGAGAGTGAAAGAAGCCCTCATGGACCTGCCTGGTCCTTGAGGACAGAATAAGCTATACCTTTCCATAAAGCAAATGCAGGCTGGGTTGCGATGAGAAGATCACCTTTAACTAACACGACTGGAAAAGGCTTTAACTGCATCTTCAGCCGGTGCTGGTCTATGCAACATTGCTTGTCTTTCTGAAGATAAAGGGTAGACACTCTTTCTAAACCTTGGAAAATAGGCTGAGTGGCTGGTGGAGATAAGTGGAAGGACACCACAGAAAGACCTGTGTTTCTTCACTAGCTTTTTATAATGTCGAAATGTATTGGTATACACTAATGGTATGCATAATATGATATGCATCGGTCGCCTCTGCTGCATGCTGCCCAATAACCATCAGTTCCTGTGCTGCTATCTCTGGGCTGGATAAAAATGCTCCTTAAGGGAAGACAGTGAGGAAGGAAGGTGCTGGGAAGGCTACTGAACCATTCACTGGCATAGGCAGGAGAAGATCTGTTTTTCTGTCTGTGTAAGACCCTGTAGGGGACAATCTGTGCAATTGTTTGGCTAAGGAGAGTAGTATGCAAGGCTGGATTGACAGGGTCTTACCCCAGCGATTTACTTTAAAATGAAAGCTTGGGTGCAAACATTAGAGGCAGATTTTGTGCTCACTGGAATGCACTTTGATCAAAGCACCAAGCCCAGTGCGAAGTCTGCACAAGTGTTATTATTCATCCAAAAAACAAACACAGCAAGCCAAAGGCCCTGTCCACACTGGGATCAGGATTGGGCTAGCAACAACCATGTTGCTGCTGATAAAACCACAGGGAAACATCCCTACATCTGGAGCTTCTGTTCAGTGTTAATCCATACCAGGATGCTGTTTAATAATGTATTTAACTAGCGTGCTGCAAATGTGTGGTAAATGACATTTTTTACCATTACATTAATAATAGGTGTTATTTATCCTTTATTGCCCAGAAACATTTTAGAGACCGTTGTTAATATTTCCTAGAAATAAATGTTTATGGAATCATTAACTCTGGTTTTATTGGCCATATTTCTTGCAAAGATTCTGAGTCATGCCTTCAAGTCTGCTAGGATTTGTGATCCTATATTCTGTTTGCTTTCTACATTTTGTCTGTCTATGTAATTTGAAGAGAGAATTGTAGAGTGTAAGATGGAGGCAAGTATTCTTTATTTTAATTAAAATACTAACATAAGAAATTATCTTATTGAGTGATTGTGTTGTAACACAGCCACTTGCTCTGCCATACAGTAGTTAAGTGTGATTTGATGCTTCCTCTGCAATGCTTCCTATTCTCCAGGGCTTATGCTGTAGCCAAAAATATTCCCTTTAAGCTAAAACTTGGCACACAAAATCTCAGCTAACTTCAGTGCTGTTTGAAACTTAAACCACAAAACTTTGCTTTCCCATGTTCAAGTTGCTTTGGGACACTGCACCTGTAGTTTCTTACGTCATTTCTTTGAGGAGTGATTGAAGAGCTCAGTATCTTTCTAATATTAAAAATGAAATGTTGCTGGCATTAATTTGTAATGAGAATTTGTTACTGCTGACTGAAGTAAAAAACTGTATCATAGGCCAGGTGAAATCTGGATGGACATACATATATCACTACACATGAAGAAAAATTAATTCTTTTCTTCTGGCAAATTTTGCCTGTGTTTCTCTGCCTAGATGGAAATCTCTTCTCATTTGTGGAGGGGCTGTGGCACAGCTGCTGTGGCTGACCCTTGTTGAGGCAGGAGCCTGAGCTAATCAGACATTTGGTCTGATCCAAGGGAAACCTGTCTTCTCTTCCCACCAGCACAGTGAACTGGATGACGGAAGTGTCTTGATATGGTGCCAACAATATGAATTTAGACTTTGTGCTAGACTGTATCCAGTACTTGCTCTATGGTTATTTATGTGTACATGGGATTCACATTGACTTGGAGCAGGCCAAATACGTTACTGGGTACATTGCATATTTCCGTGCCACTGACTGCAGCCACTAGTCATAATATTCTGATGAGCCAGTTAGATTCAGATAGATTTTTGATGTTCTTTTAATGGACAATGTACATGTATATTCAGGAGAAGACAGTCAAGCTCACTGTAATTTGAGGATAGAAAATGATTGAGTTTGGCATGTCTTCCACACCTTGGACCAACAGTGAATCTAAAAGGATTATAGAGTTGGATTATGCATATGTACATAATGTTTTTAGTCATTTGTGTTACTAATTGATTTCAAGCCATTTTTGTAACATTCCTTTCCTAGATCTTTAACATCAATGTAATAACTATAGATGACTGGGAAGTGTTTCCTAATGATGTTTTTCTCCTGGTTTTTTTTTGTTTATAGTCCCCCTTTGAAATTTCTTTGCACATAAAAACTGAAAAACACAGCATGTATGTAGACAAAAATATCTGTACCTATGAGACATCTATGAAAAAAGGTTTGTTTTCACAGAAATAAGGAAAAAGTTCTTTCTTTTTAAAAGAAAAAGGAGCATTCAAAGCTTTTGCAGTTGGAGCAGTACTGTCTGATGTTTGAGAAACGGAAAATAGACTCTGAGGTAAAAGTATTTGCCATCATTTAGGCCAGTCAAGATTCATGACAACTGGGCAAATTCAGAAGGACAAAACAGGACCCAACAAAATGGTAGAGGAAACTAAGTGTCGATAATGCAAGTTCATGCATACTTGAAGGGAGAATTTGAAATAGCCAAGGAAACTCAGGGAAAACTTTAAGATATCACTGAAGACAAGTCAGTAAGAACTAGTCAGTCTATAATAGTAATTTAAAAATAGGCAAAATATTAGCACCTATAAAAGTTGGACTATAAAACTATATCAGTCAGTTGTAGATATAAAACAGTGTAAACTCTGTAACACCACTGTAAAGATCAGCGGTGTGTTGTCACCTGTAGCATAGCATCAGTGATGGGGACAATACAGAAGATGCAGGGCTAATTTTTTCCCTTCAGATAACTCTTGTATTCCCAATATATTTGTCATAGTCCAGTGCTTATATGTCAGAACAGCCTAGGAAATCTGCTTCTGGCATCAGAAACCCAGAAATTGGTGTGGATTTTCTTGGGTCTATCATTCCCATGGTTGCAGTGTCTGACTCAATACAAAGTTGTATAAATCCAGAAGAAAGCTTGAATTACAGTTTTCTACCTTTCCAAGGGTCATGCATTCCTTTTCTCTGTCTATTTTGGGACATTAAATCTCCAGAGATTAGAAATAGATCCATCTCTATGTCACATCAGTGATCTTGCAAGAAGCAGAGTGTTTTCATCCCTCTTCAGCAAAGCATCTGACTACATGGTCAGCTGTAAGCACATCAGTCATTTGGGGTTGCTAGCTGGAACTCACATGCATAATAATCACAGGCATGTGCCAGGCAAGCAGAAACTTGTGGGACCACATTTTGGCGTGGGAATGGCCCATCAGAGAACAATGGGGTGCACTAGGACGTGTGGGAGGTCTACAAGAAGCTGACTTCTTCATAGCCACCTGGAGGCAGAAGCTCGAAAGAAGAGCTCCTTGAAGTAGGGCCAAATTTGTTAGGATGAGGAACTCCAGCTCCTGATTTGGCACTTAGCTCTCTTCCTGGGGAAAGCCTCCCAACCTCTTACGGGCACTGAGGACCCAGTGGGACGAATTCACTTAGGCACTGTTTTTTACATTGCATATTTCCAAAAGCCAGAAGTGACCTGTGGCATCCCAAGGTAGGCTTTCTAGGTCATAGTATCCCTCATCCCAGGTCCACTAAAGAACGGAGGCAGCCAGACAAATGTCTCCAGGAGCTCAAAGGATGGGACCAATACAGCTCTTCATTTCTCTTGATGAGCACATACAGTGCCACCTTCCACGCCAAGTGGTTTTCCTGTCTGCTGGGTGAGTGTGGGGGCCACAAGACTTGCCCTGGTGAAGCACAACTCAATGTAAGGATTGAGGAGCAGGGAATGGAATAGGTCACAGAGAAGGACAGAGAATGAAGGATGGAGAAACAGCTTGGGAATGCTGATGCAGAGTGTCTGGTCCAAACCCACTCATACCAATGTGAGTATTTTTGTGTTCTTCCCTCGTGGATCAGGCCCAAAATAAAGGCAATCGCCTAGGTAGGTCAAGGCTGCTAGCAGGTGACTTCCAAACTTTGTAAGTCCACCTCTAAGTTTACTGTGTTTACATGGAAGAAGAATGATGCTAAAAATAAAGCAGTGGGGCCTGACTCTCTTCTCACATATCATAGGAACCAGTGGCCTGACATAAATGGAGTGACATTTATGCAAAACTGCCATAAGAGGAATGAAACCCTGATTTTCAGCCTTTACTGGTTAGTTTTTTTCATATTTCTGACAGCAGAATCGGTGAACAAGGTGAGTTAATAGTACATAAGTAAAATTGAAGCCTACAGCAATTAAATTAAAAGCTAAAAAGATTTGGAATGGTAAAACTGAATACATTTTAATTGAACATAATTCTATTGAAGACTATTAAATTACCACAGTGGAATAGAAGCACAAAAAACATGATAATGAGTTCCTGAATGAAAATTTTAAATGGATAAACTGAAAAATTGCAGGTACCCCGGTGTATGACATGCAGAGTGCTCATGATATGAGAACATGAATTATTTATATCTTCTTTAAATGTAGAATGTAAATTTGTTTTGAATTAATTTCTATTGGGAAATCAGTACACAGTAAACATAACTGTCTCTTAGGGCAATATTTTTCCCTTCTAATTATTATTATTATTATTATTATTTTATCATATTGTTTGGAGAGGGGAAGAAAAAATGGTAAGATTTATGGTAGTGAGTCATTTAACTAATGGTTATAATGAAAAAAATTCAGTGCTTTACTTTGAGGTGAAATATATTGTAAGCTAGAAAGCTATGAAGTAACTTAGGACTCATATTCTTCACTTTGATGTTGCTGTGCATGGACAAAGAGGTCAGTATCTGATTGTTCTTCCTACAGTAACAGAGTAAATTGGTAGACTGGTAGGGGACACAGAAGGGTCTGCCTTATTACTCTTGTAGTTTCTAGAGGTTTGGATGAAGAGGCAGGTGTCAAAGTTTATGCTAAAGAGATTATGACCATAGTAGTAGTCAGGAATTGAAGGGGAGTCCTTGTGAGTAGAGATATATAGGATCATGATTTCTATGTCTGGAGATATTTATAGAGGAATGAACTACCACTGTTATTACCTTTATTCTCATCTCTTTGCCTTTAGCCATACAAGTGTGTTCAACAGTAGGGGAAATGTACTATTTTGGGGAAATTAGGACAAACATGCTTCCCTGCTTGCATTATTTTGTTCAACTGATTAATGCTGTTTGCTTTGTGTCTGCAATACTGCTGGTCTAAAATGTTTGCAGTGGAGCAATGTGCATATAACTGAAATAAATTCACCAGGGAATTAGAATTTTATAACTGTGTTTTGTACTCCTAAGTTTAGAAAAGTTGAGGAAGAAAGCTCCTTTTGGCTTCAGTAAGGCCTTGTGCTTAGGGATCACTGAAGTGTCTTTGCCTAAAACTCAGTTACCAGGACTGAAGCTTTCTCTGAATGGCCTGACCTTCGCGACTTTTATTGATCATTTCTGATGCCGCTTTACTGGACCATTTCTTCCACCCCAGGGAATAACAATACCTTTTGGATAATGATACATAGCAAACATTGATTTTTGAGTGCAAGTGGCAGATTAAAAATAGTAAATTATTTTACTGCATATACTGCACTATTTTTTTCATTACTTGTAACTTTGACTTGCAGCCCATCTGGATCTGAAACTCTTCACTAGCTGCAAACTATGTTCTGCCCATTCCCAATCCTCTGACAATGGGAAGACGATGAGCTAAAAATGTAAAGATTTTTGTTCTTATTATTTTGGAACAACTGCTCTACCGTTTTCTGCTGTTTTCTTTTCATGGACCATTAGCAGCTTCCAAAGGCAATATCCTTTCACTGTCACACTATGCCATGGGGTGCCATTTCAACAACTTCAGACGAGGGCATTAAGTACAGTTCTGGATGAGAGTCAGAGCATAACCAAATAAAAATAATAAAGGAAAGCTTGTAAGAGCAATTTGGAATGCTGTCCTGCGCTGAATTCATTTGCGGCTTAGCGGAGAGCTACCAATCACTGGTGATCAGCACAATACTCCACAGCACCTTATTTAATTGTGAAGTATTTCATACCCTAAGAAACATCACTGTTCATTTGCTTTTCCTTTTTCGGTGATCATCTTAGCTGAATGCTGAGCGGTGAATCAGTGGGAGGGGAAGAAAATTCATGTTTCTAATTCGAGGAGAATAAAAATGGACTTCTTGTTGTTCTTTCCCCCTTTCCCTTGCAATTAATCTAGAGTTATGCATTTCTTAGGATAGTTTAAAAAAAAATCCTGGGGGGAGGGAAAAACCCCTCACAATCATTCAGTAAATCTCTTAATGCATAAAAGCCAAATTCTGGCAGATGTTGTATAGAGGTACAAGCCAAAGCATCTCCCGGCCAGCAGTGGGACTGTGGGGCAGAAGCTATTTCCTTTAGCTCACATTCCAAGAAAACGCAGGAAGGAGCTATTCTGCAGGTCCTCACAGCACCCCGCATGCTGTGGAGGACTTGGACTGCCTCCGCTCATTCAAACATCCCCTGACTTGGCACAGACTGGTCTGGCACCGGCTTTTGTGTTCAGGCCTTTAACAAATTATTTGTTCTTCATGGTGGGGAAAGTCTGTAAGGTGCACAATGAATGGACTGCTCAGAGCAAGAATCCAGGCAGCCGCTGACTCTGGTCTTGCACTACCTCTCGGCAGCTACTTGGTGGTGATAGATATGCCACTTAGCAGGCACCAGTAGGAAGCTGGTGTGGAGATCTACACAGAGGTGTCAGCTGGAGAGCAGATCAGTCAAGAGGCTTAAGCGTAGGCCTGGAAGGTAGCTGGGATGGTTTCTAGCCTCCACTGTACTGCTAGATCACTTTGGGCTAGGTACTTAACATCTGTGTATTTTCCTTTCACCTTCAGCAAAAGAAGGCTAATCTCTCTGCTCATGTATGTCAGAGTTTTCTCTGGCACCCATCTGTGTAATACCTTAATGCAAACACAGAAAGTGTTGGGAGACTCTGCGAATGTTTGTAAAGCACAACAAACTCGTATTGGGCTAGGTGTTACACGTTACTAACGCCTTGCCACCCGAGTGTTTACATTTGACTTGCATCTTATGATAAATACTGTTTTATACTCCTCTCTGCTCTGTTGAACAATATTGAGGCTCATTACATTTTCTGCCTGATACAGAAACTATTTTACCTTGACAAGGTAGGCTAGACAAGGGCTGTCCTCTGCAGCAGACTGGACATAAATGATGATGCCAGGGCTGTAAAGAGAAGGCTGGGGCAGTCATTCCTCCTGTTTGATCTACATCTAAGTAGTACAGATGACTGTGTCTGATTTTTTTTTTCTCTCTAAATTTTTCCAATCTCTTTTGGAGGTCATGCAGACTTTCGGCAACTGCAACATCTTGTAGCACAGAGGTCAGCAGCTTAACCCTGTCTTGTGTGAAGATGTATTTCTTTCTGTTAACTTTGAACCTGCCATTGTTGGTTTTATTTGATATTCCCTACTTCTTATATCAGAAGAGACAGCAGGTAGTCACTCCCTATATCACAGAGGCATTCATTTCCTGCTTGAACAGGGCGATTGGACTAGATGCTCTCCAGAGGTCCCTTCCAACCTCAACCATTCTGTGATTCATGGTTTTATTGATTTCTTTAGATACGCACACCATTATCTCATGTCACGGTGGAAGAGACCTAATCTATTTATTCATTCTTCTTACAACACTGTGTCATACAAAAGCTGTGTCCTATCCTTGACATCCTTGCCACATTCCACCACCATCCTTACCTTATCAGTTCCACCATACTCTTTCAAAGATGGAGGGGATTAGAACTGCAAACAATATGCAAAAGAGCAGCACATTCTGTATTTATAAAATGCCGTACTGATACTTTTGGGTTGTCCTCTGCAGCAATTTGATCATTCATGGGTTTGCATTGCAATTATTTCAGATGTGGAAATAATATTGTTACTGTGATTGAGGGTATATAAGAATCAATGATATTCTGGTACTGGGTGCTAGAACCTGCAAATAATACTTACCACTGCTGCAAGTCTGCACATAAAAGAAATGTGTATGTCCAGACCAGTGCAGCTTCCTTTCCCATCTGCCTCACTTGCCTCTCTGGCTGCTTTATGGTGCCCCACATTTTATTTGTCACCTTCGATTGTTTTCTTCTTATTGTACATTTGCTAGGAAAGCAAAAAGCCTCTCTAAAACTGCTGGACTGAAAATGAAATATAGGATGGCTGCAGGCTATGTTTTTCTTTGCTGGGAAGCACTACCATGATAATTGTTTCTACAAAAAGAAACTACTACTCTGGCAAAAAAAAAAAAAAAAAAAAAAAAAAAAAAAAAAAACCCTCTGTTTGCTTGAACCTACCATAAACTATTGCGAGTAATTATAAAAGCCAACTGCACAACAGCTTAATTTGACTTAATCGGCAATTTTTTAAAGCTGCAACACAATAAAAATAGAAAACAAACTCAGTGCACAGGTTCTGGAGTTGTTAAATTTCACTTCAGGAAAAAGCTGTAAACCTTCATGGAAGGTGTTGGCTTGTAATTCACTTCAGTCAGTTATATTGTTTAAAACATCTAATTTTTTCTTTTCTGTTTTTCTTCTACTGTGATAGGAACATGTAGAAACATGCAGCAGTGTCTGAAAGAAGGCTAAGCTTTTCCTCTTGTTCTCAGTGCTGGGTTCCAGTCTGATGGAAGTATTGCACAGAGAAAGCTTATAGAGAGGGAGAGAGATCATCTGTTAGCCTTATTACTTTGTTAATGGCCACAGGTTTTTTTTTTTTCCCCTTGAGAATCTAGTAATTTTTTTTTTTTTTGAGAAACTAGTGCCTTTTTTTTTTTTTTCCTCATCAAACTATCCTTATGAAAGTAGTGGTCTACTAGAGGCACAAATCCCTTTTGAGCTTTGATCCTACAAATTTATCCATTCTGGATTTAACTTTAAATAGATTAGTAGTCTCCTTTAAGTCAATTGCGCTTTAGTGGGTATTACAGAAAATTAAGCCATCTGTACACACTACCAATGAGATGATTTAATTACCCAGTGTTCTGAAATGGTAAGAGAAGAATTTATATTAAGCCAGTGTTTATTTATTTAAATGGGAGCTTAGGACTGTATATTATCTTATGTAGATATTATACAAGCTTATGTGAATGGATTTATACCATAAATGCCTAAAGGTCGCAAAACTATATACACAGTTAAAATATCAAATAAGGAACTGAAAAAGTTAAAAGTTCAGATTTTACATCCACCACCCTCTTTTACGTCTCTCCTCTTACATAAGGAGCATCTTGTTCAAGAGGCTTTGAGAGTGGTGGGAGTCCCTAGAGGTCACACAGGCCCTTCTCCAGGGAAGGTGTCATATATGGAAATGAACTTGGAAGGGAGCTCGGGCATGCTGCAGATGGTGGGTGATTCCCAATGGACCTCTTCCAGTTTACCACAGCTTCAGGCCAGGCAGAAGAACAAAGAGTCAATCCTCTTACACGATGTGTAAACTCAACGCTATGAAGAATCTACTCCAGACTTTGGTATTATTCCTATGATGGCATCAGACAGCAGACTGTGCTTTGTCCCAGGAGTTCAAGCTCAGGAAGGCTGGGTATGTAAAGCTGTTTTTAAGCTACATTTGAACTTTCTCAGTCCTAGAGTTGGTGCACATTGAAGGCTATTTTACGTTGTGTGGCTTCATCTGTCCTAGCTAGTCACCAGTAGTTAAGATTACCCTCCTCATAATTCCTGTAATAATGGCTGACAGCTCCCCATGGAGCCTTGCCACAACAATGGTTTGACTTGGTGGCTTAAACCAATTCAAAACTTGCCAATAGAATTATACAAGTCAGCCCATTCAGTGAGCAAAAATAATCCTTACCTATAATAAAGCATGTGCAAGGTGCCCATGATGCACATTTCAAGTGGAAAATGGATACATACTCCAGAACACTCAACCATTCCTGGAACCAGACTTTGACCACAGTCCCATACTTGGGGTCTTCTGTTCTTATATGGAAGGGTTATGCCGGACTGTTAGTCCTCAGAATTTATGGGGCTCTTGGTTTGGTTTCTATAGGAGCTCCTTAAAGTGTGATGATACCGAGTACCCTGCTGGAGTGCAGTTTAGTCCTGAATCAAAAAGAAATGTGATGGGCATGCACATAGCACTGATAGTATTATACATTTTTATAAAGATTTAGGACATGCTGGTACTGGTGAATAAGAGGGATGTTATGGAAATAGCTGTAGGGGGTGGGCATTAACAGGTCTGGCAGCTGAGAACAAATAATCACTGTACTACCCATGGGGTAGGAACCACTTTTGTAAGAAGATCTTGTACACAAACACAAGAGAGGAGGCGCCTTGGTTGCAGCCCATCCCTCTCAGATTTCCTACCAGAACCAGGGTATGCTAATCACTTGTTTTGTAGGATCTCCCTTTCACATGACAATCCTTAAAGATAGAATGTAATTACCTGTCACTGATGCCATCTGAACATAGCTTTCTTGGTGGTCATGTCACCGTCCTTTCTGTTTTGGCCTCCGGTATTACAACCACCACAAACAGACAGATGATGCTGGTCATAGACAAAGAGAATAGCTTGAGTGTAGATCTTTTGTGTGCTTTGTTCCCCCAGTCAACCTTCCTGTAAGAAGCTCCAACAGAGCACATTGTCATTAAAAGTATAGCTTGATTTTGGTCTCAGAAGCAAATTGTAGCTCTTACTAAGAGAGCTGAAAAGAACCCAAATTATCCATTGAAAGTTGGTGTCACTTGGAACATTCAGACCTAGTTTAATGCTGGCATTTAGGGGGCCTGGAAGAAGAATTATCTGCTGTGCTGAATACCGCAGGTAAATTCTGACATCATGTGGTGAAACATACATATATACATCATTATTTTGTTTTTTTTTTAAAGGCCTCATTGCTTTATGGAGAAAGGAACTGTTAAAATGTAAATTAGTGCTCCCATACTGCCCAGTCAGCATTTGAAGACTGCAGGTCAGATTTCTCTATAGCTTCATGGCTATGAACTCTTCAGTCAGAGTGCTCTCCATGCTGGTTAGAAAAGAAACTGGGAGGAGAACCTCTGAGACACTGGTGCAGTATGAAGCTGCAGGGAATTTCTAACAGAAGATGATAGGAGCTGCCACACAATCTAGCTTTCCACAGTCAGTTTTAATTCTCTTTCATTTGGAAGAGGTTGCTATCAACAGGAGCAGGGCTGGACCTTTTAAATCATTAAAACTCATAATCTGAATATTTATTACCTACCCACTGGCAACAATGCAGTGATTCAAGTGATGTGTTCATTGAGCAGCAGAGAACCGCGTAGCCTGATTCATGGAAGACAAGAGACCGTAATAGGGTGATGTGCTGTTCTCCACTGATATTTGCTGAGGGAGGTATGGGAGAAAGTAGCAAAATTCAGGGACTGTGAACAGAGAGGGTCCCACTTTATGGGATCCCTTTACATTATTCTGAAGGCAGATCTAGATATCTGTATTGTGCTAGTGAAAAGCTTTTAAAAGACAGCAGAGGATAGCATATGTAATATAGAAGTTACATGATAAGAAAGCAGATTCGTTGAGGTGATGAGGATACTTGTTCAACCACTGAAAACTCTGTCCCATACAAAGCACTTTCCCAGCACAGAGGTAGGTCCTGCCTACTTTGCCCCCCAGTTTAGTGGCTTAAAACATCAAGAAAACAAATTTAAACATCCAGCTGGGAATTTCTTTGAGATAGTCTGAATCTGGAGTGATCACCTTACTTCCATGATAACATTATTTCAGCCAGTGACTTATGCTCTTAGATTTCATGTAACCTGGAAGTACCACAGGGAAAAAAGCAATTTTTCCTTACTGTTTCCACTTCAAGGGAGTAAAGGGGTTTGTGCTCACACACACACAAAGAATTAAATGACTGTGTGGACTTTTTCAAGGCTCATGAAAGGTTACATATTGATTTGGGTGAAAGTTATTAGGTTTTATATGACCTGAGCTGGTTTCATGTCCATAGCTGGGATATTCCGATCTCTACGAAAATGAAAAACTGGAATTTTGGATTCAGAAACAGCTTCATAATTAGTGAAGATTAATTTACATGCTGATATGCATATGCTCACTCTTTCTTTTTTCCCACTAGACCTGTCTTTGAAAAATCTTTTTTAGTGTGTGTGAGTGGTTCCCCTAACCTAAATATTCGTTTCTTTTCCCTATCCGTTGGCTTTGTCCTTGGCTAAGGCAACTGCATAAAACTAATGAGTGCGTAAGGATGAAGAGAAGCCTTCCGGTTATTTTTTTTCCCCAGATATTAACTTTTTTCTTCTTCTTATGGGAGCTGCAAGCACATGCTAAGAGAGAAGTATGACCCCAACTGTAGCAAATGTTCAGACCTTTTGATTTTGCTCTCAGGTTTCACTTGCACCTGTCGAGAAAACTGGACAAATTGATGCAGAACCACAGCTGGATAAGTCAGCATGTCTCTGCTATCTTCAAGGGAACTGCTGCAATTATAGTCGTCGTTCTCCTCAGTAGAACTGACTTACCATGGCTGAGGATGTGGCCCCACTCTTTTACAGATAAATCATTCCAAGATGCTCAGAGCTGTATTTCTGCCCGTGATCCTTCCCCCAGCGCAGTGGGAAGTATCTTGGACATGGTGTATCTATGCCTTTTCATTCATGTTATTGAAATATTTCTTTCTTGTCTTATGGGATTGACTCTCAAGAGTGGCCACATATGATATGGATAATATAGCTGTAAACCATGTAGGTTATTATCTAGGTGGAAGTGGAACATTTTCTCCCGCTTGCAAATAGGGTCACTTTCTGACACTGTAGTCTTTGGTTTTCTCATTTCCTGGCATATTGCTCTTTTGTAACTACTTCAGGGTTAATAGTCTTTGGCTCAAGAAGCTTGTTTGATTTTAACACTAAAGTTTTGGCTTTCTGCCTATAATCTTTAAACTGTTGTGGTTTTTTTTCTCAAAATAACGTCTAGCAGTCCTAAGCACTGATCTCCTGAATTCTCCAGGACTTAAGAAAAAGTGCATCTATTTATTATGCACATTGACTTTTTCCTAACTTATTTGACTCCACATAAAGCTTGCCATAATGTACTTAAACTAATATATCAGAAAGAACTGCTGAAAAATTCACTTGTGAGTTGGGGACCATTATTTGTAATTACCTCACTCAGAATCCTCTAGAAAGTAAACTGCAATTTACCATGTGTTATTATACTACTAAGGTGTTGTAAAGAGCTCCATTAAAAAAAAAATGCAGAGAAATAGTCCACCAGTAAAAGGCAATATTTCCTATTTAATTCAAATACGTATGTGCCAGACATGTGCCCACAATGAACAGGAATGCCCTGTAGTGGTTTTGTATTCCTTTATTTTATGTACCATGCTTGGATATTTCACATTTCATGACTGAATTTATGTGTAGCCAGAATAGGACACTTCGGATTTCCTCTTAAATTTCTTAATATCCAGGTGGATTTTGGAGCTTATTCTCTCTTTTATTTTTTAATTTCATGCTGGGTGCCATCATGACATTGACAGCTTCTGTTCACCCTCCTCTCATATGCAACACTTTTGCCTCAAAAGTTCAGTGCTTCATTTTCATGGCTGTGGTTTCTGAATGCATTTAATTTCCTTATGTTAACATCAGGTGGCTACTAATTGTATTCTTATATTTGCTGCGGTTACAAAAGACATAGTTCTAGCATGCTAGTATCATTTTTTAATGAATACTTTGACCATTTATTTCCTAGTATTACAATTCATTCTCAAGGATACTATATAAATTTATTAATGGAGTCAGTCAAGATCTCTCCAAACAACAAACCTGAAAATTGTAAACCCCACACCTCACAATTTGTCTAATCAACCTGCCATTTCTCTTCCACCCATCAAAGAAACTCTTGGTTAAACAGATGTCATGTAAAAACTTCAGGCCAATGAAGGATGTAGTTTTTCTGATCACTGGATTATTAATGGATGGTTTCTGAAATTTTTCTTGAGTTGTTTTTCTCAGGATATTTCTCTCATTCTCAGCAGATAATGTTTAATGATGATCTTTTCCTGGCAGACACCTCATTACTCTTGACCTTCTCGGATCTTCAGAGACCTTCCAAAGACTGAAATGGGAAAGGAGTTTCTAAATGTCAGAAACACAGAATCACAGAATGGTTGAGGCTGGAAGGGACCTCTGGAGATCACCTAGTCCAACCCCCCTGCTCAGACAGGGTCACCCAGAGCACTTTGCACAGGACTGCGTCCAGGTGGATTTTGATTATCTGCAGAGAAGGAGACTCCACAGCCTCTCTGGGCAACCTGATCCAGTGCTCTGTCACCCTGACAGTAAAGAAGTTTTTCCTCATATTCAGATGGAACTTCCTGTGCTTCAGTTTGTGCCTGTTGCCTCTTATTGTAACACTGGACAGCAATGAAAATAGTCTGGCCCCATCGTTTTGACACCTTCCCTAAAGATATTTGTGTACATTGATAAGATCCCCCCTCAGTCTTCTCTTCTCCAGGCTAAACAGCCCCAGCTCTCTCAGTCTTTCCTCATAGGAAGGATGCTCCAGTCCCCTAATCATCTTTGTAGCCCTACAAAGCAACAGAGAAAGCGCAGGGGAGAAAGGACTTTCTCTTTGGAACTTTTAGGGATATGTGAATCAATCTCACACCAAAAAGGGAATCACATCTTGGTGTTCACTATGGGAAGAAATATAATTGTTCCAAAATATGAGCATTAGATGTGCAACACTGAAATCTATGAATAATAACAATGAATGACATGCATTAAACTCTGAAAGTAGGACTTTGGTGATGGCTTTAAAGCATCCATTATAGCTAGTGCTAATGAAGTGAAAAACTGATGAAGTGAGTCATGAGAGGAGAGATGGTCTTCCGTCCTGGGCAGAGGAGGACAATCTAAAAGACCTTAGTTTATTCTTGGTTCTGTCACAGTCCTTCTATGTGACAAGCAGTAGATTTCATCTGTCAGTGACGATTTCTTTCTTCTATCCATTTTTCTCCTGTCTTCATTTGGATTAGGAATTCTCTTACTGTGTGCTGCACAATGAAGATGAAACTCTAAGAAACAATAGTGTAACCAAACCCAATTTTTTCATTTTTAAGAGGCTGACTCAGTTCAGTGAGTAGCATGATGAACTCTGAAGGGCACATACTTCATGACGCTATGTGTGGTCTGAAATCTTATGCAGAGACAGATTGAAATCCTGATATTTTAATGAAGCTTTAGGTATGAGGAATAATACACTGTCATATTAAATGATGATAGTGAGTTATTTTGCTAATTTGCAAGTTCCCATAACACCGTAAACAAAAATTAAAAAGCCCTACCCTTGGAAGACTTTGAAAAGAACCAAATCACACAAAAAAACTTGTATTTGAGAATAGTCTAAATAGAAGACTTGCAATATTATCACAATAATTTCAAAGTAAAAGGATAAAGTTAGAAAGCCAAGTATTTCATAATGAATGCAGCATATAGCTTTTAAACAGGGCTAACATATGGACCACTAATGTGAATGCGAATGCAAATTAGATACTTTTGATTGCTTGAAATAAAGTCAGCAGAATCCAAGCTTCAAAAAGCAAATTGTGTGGATTTAACTACCTGAGTGCCACAGAAAGAATACTGTTCCTACAATATTTCCATATGAAACAAGGTAATGAAGCTAATTAAGCTAATTCTAAGGCAAGCTGCCCTAGATAACTTGAAGATGAATTGTATGTTTTCTCTGGTTTTTTCTTTTTCTTCCTCCCTGCGCCCTCCTTTTGGTTTACCTGAGTTTCTCAGCCCTGGTGTGTTTAACCTTTTGAGGCTCCTCTGCCGATTTTGTCACCCACCACTACAGGTGTTTTACAGGGTAGCTATCGTATTTAGAGGCAGTGAAGCTTGCTAGGAATATGTTGCTTTTGAGGAGAAGCAGCACAACTGGTGCTGGCTGGAATAAGCAGTCATTGGGAACTCCTCAGCTCGCAAAGTATGAGGCAAATTTAGCAGATACCATGACAGGGCTTCTAACAAGTTCTGGTTCAGGTAAATAAAGGGAGAAAATCAGAGGTTGCCCCAAACCTTGGAAATGCTGGCGTAACAGCTCAGCAGGATGTATTCACATTTCATTCTCCGCTCAACCTTGCTGGCCACAAGCAGTGGGAAAACTACAGAATAATGTTTATTTTCTCCGTGAGCCATTGCCCTTCATGAGAAAGCAGCAAGCAGCTCTTGGTGAGAAGGAAAAATAACGGGACTACCTCCTGCCCTGCACCTGGCACGGCTTTGCCCTATGCAGCAGCTCCATCACCATCCACCTTCACCCATACCCATTTAATGCTGATATTTCTGCAGCTGTTCTGGATACTGCCTGGCATCTTCCTGCCACATCTGGATGCCACCTTAGTGCTTTAGCAGCCTACACTGTTTTCTAGCCTCCTTCCTCATGCTCATCCCGACACATGGGTTACACCCTGCCCAAACCCCTACTAGACCCACCAGGTTTTTGGCAGTTGCAGTTCCTTTCTTATCATAACTTGGGGAAGGGTGTAGCGATCCCAAATTGAAGTTTGGGGGAAGAGAGAAATGACTAAACGAGCTCATTTACATGTTTGCCAATCACTTGCCAATTTGCAAATATGTGAATTAGCGCATTCTGAAATTTGCATAAATTCACACATGGAGCTGTGCAAGACTTGGCAGCTATGAAACAAAATAGAAAAAAATGTATTAATGGCTGCACAAAAAGGAAAGGAAACTGATTCCAGAATATAAATGTCTTTATGATTACATGAAGAATGGGGACATGGCTTTTGAACCTAAGATTGTCAAATTCAGAACTGGTGAAAAAAAAGGATGCAACACACTTAATATCAGCAGTACCCTTTTATATAAATCCTGAAACTGGGCTTCATGATTCAAAACACTGCCTTGAGTTCCCTTCTTTCTATGGAAACTACAATAACCAGTAGCAAAGACAAGGAAGAAAAACTCCCATGAAAACAAAAATGCAACACTGGAGGCATTGGCTAGTGTTAATGAAGCTTTTGGGGGGGCTTCTTCTATCTCCGATGCCATGTGTTTCCCACCGACGCTACTACCCCTGGCTGTGTACTTGCATTCTGGAAAGGATTTTGATTAAAGCAAGTGGAGTTTCTGATTAATGGCTGTGTTAACATTTTAGGTTGAACCTGAAGAGCTTCCTGAATCGCTGTCGTTGCACTCCCAGCCATGTGTGGGCTGAGCTAGCAAGGCCACCAAGCTGGGACTGGAGCTCGGCTGCAATTTTCCTCCTTCTCCCAGGGACATCCCTGCAAGCAAGTGGCAGTGTGCCCTCAGCGCTTGGAGTTGGCCTCAGCTGGCAATTAGTCTTACTCTGAGCCATTTTTCTTGTGTCTTCAGAAATTCGTAGGCAGCCTGAATAAACAGCAGCCCCTTCTTCTCAATAGGGCGCTAGCTCTGGCACCCATGTGTTGCAGTTTGGCTTCCTCACCTATTTCAGGGACAGCTGCTTGTGCACAGACAGGTAATGCGTAATTCTGTTCAATCCCTCATGTCTTCCCAAGTGCCAATGTCTCCAGCTAGGTATCAGGCAAAATTGGCTGATATAATGTCAATGACTTACGCACAGTCTCTTTTTATATTGCATGTTTTTACCAACATAGATGTAACAGCCATGGATAGACAGGGCAGAGTGATTTATGGCAGCTACTAGCATTTTATACTAGCAAAATCAGGCTTTTGTTGTATATTCTACTTTACCTGTAAAGGTTGAAATAATCAATACTGAAAAAGCATGCATCTACTGACAAAAATGAGAATTACTTTACTGATCCCGGATCCTGTTATTCAGGAATGGATATGATCTCTATTGTTAACTGTCAGCACCAAAATCTTTTACGAATTGAAAATTAAAAGTGTGGAGCTGTGTACAGTAATGTATTATCAGTATGAGAGGTAACAGAAATCTCTGTTTTTTAACTGAAATGAAATGGTAAGTTTGTCAGAAGTTTTCTGAATTCTTAAAAGCAAAATAGAAAAATAAGGAAATTCAAATTTGCTTTGTTATACAAAAACATATTTTAGATTAAAGTTGCCTTGATTTTGGAAAATGGTATTACTTTATTGAAAGCAGTTTTTTGTATAAAAATTGCAAATAATTTATAGTAGAAATTTAGGAAAGCAAGTTAACTACTGGGTATTGTAGATTAAATTTTTAAAAATTTACACTGAAATGCCTGAACATCTTTATTCTAAAATACCTTAATGCCACAGACTTTGCAAACCTTACTAAAGCTTTTTGGACCATTTGATGCACAATATTTAGAACTTTCTTTTTCCTAGATAAAAAAGGTTGCAACAAATGAATCCCTAGTTACCTAGCTACTTCACTGAAATCAGCAGAGGGGTACACATATTTAAAGGACTGTTTATTAGAAAGAATGTGAGGTTGGTTGTGATATGCAGGGGGAAAGATGATATGAAAACTAGTACTCTGTTGTATTTCCAATATATCTAAAGAGACCTGCAGCCCTCAAACTCTTCCAGGTTCTTCCCTCCTTAATTTAAATGTCATACTTTAGGCTGAATATGTTTGAATGCTACTGTCACTGACTACCTTGTAGAATACAGTAATTAATTTACTAATGTTCCCTTTGGTGTGGATGACACAATTGGAAACGTGTCCAGGTATACAAAATTATGTAGAGGCAGAGAAACATAATCCTGTTGTCCCCGAAGTGACAGAATACTTATTCGCCACAGTTCCTCTGTTTCTTCTTGTGAGAGTCAGCAGCTATTTCAGTTTCTTTCATTTTATTTACTTTCAAGCCATGGTCAGATCAGAGGACTCATATGTTACCTCCCTCCTGTAAAATCTATGAAAGCAGAGCTGGGCTGCTTCACTTTTTAAAGATCATTTAATTGCACTAATGAGTTTGCTTGATTTTCAAATCTCCAGTGGAGGCATGGGCAGAATTTGAAACGGTTCTACTTGCCTTGGAGAAATACATCCACTTTGCACTAAATAAGTGGTTTATGCATATAACTCCAACGCACACACTGTTTTTGCGCCGCCTCTGCTGCCCACGGCAATGCCAGTGGGGCTCCTGTGCTGTCAACTGCCTGCGCACCCAGCAGGGTGCACACGTAAAATCTGCTCCGCACCCAGAAATGCCCCAAGTTTTCAGCAGTGCGGAGTATTCTTTACCTGAAGCAGAGAAGAGCTGAAGGGGCGCAATACCTTGCCAGAACAGGAACGCATGATGCGAAGCCATTCATGCAAATATGAATATTTGGGATGGTCAGCTCTGGGCAATTTGCCCTTATATAGGTTCTGTTTCTGAGCACATTCTCTATCATTCGGAAAGGAAGGAAAATGATGTCCAGTAAACAAGGCCTGGGAAGAATGACATGCAAAGCTTTGTCCTGCTCCAGACTTCCCAGGTGGCCTGAAGCAAGTTGCTTAGCTTCTCTGAGCCTTTGTTGTCCAGCCACGTAGGGAAATTATAGTACATAAAGATCGTGGGGTGCTCAGAAGCTGTTAGGATGGAGATCATGTGTATAAGAGTACCTCAGAAATAAGTTAAGTACAACTGGCAAAGGGTTATACATGTCTCCATACCCTTCAAATAGCTAGGTTAACTTTGGATACAGGTTTCTTGTCCAATTGTTGAGGCTAATAGGCATTAGTGGGTCTATCTGTACTTGCAAGCTTTAAGACTTCACTGCCTCTCCAGGCTTTTTGAGTTAAAACATAGGAGATTTGTATTTAGGACTAGGCAGCATCCTATCTGTTAGTGAAGCACATAGCAGACGTGAAGCTGTTGTGCAATCCCTTAAAATACTGATCTATAGCAATTTGGAAAATCCCATATGTAATCTTATCTGTGAGACAAATGCAGTATCATTCCGCTGAGAGACAAAATTTCCCTACATGTAGTTACTACCCTAGCTGAACAGGGGGCTGTTGGAAAAGCAAGCAGGAAATCAACTCAGCAGATCTAGGCAAACATCTTCCCAGCAAACTTTTGTGGGTAGTTATCAGATTTATCAGATATCCTTCCACATTCATGCTCCCAGCAGAAGCTGTTTTGCAAGAGAGAAAAAGGGCATGAGTGATTTGTTAGCAATTTATTGCTGTAGCAGAGAAGCAGTGAGAAAGATGGAGCAGTGCTCAGAAGCCTCTCTGAGCCCTGCGGGACCATCAGGGAGGGAGCCTAAGGGGAAGGGATGACCCAGGTGGGCAACCCTGGAGCCCTTTCAGTGGGCTCTTGTGTTTCCCTGAGTGCAAAACTTGCTCGAGGCTACTAACACAGCCGGCTTTCAGAGAGAGCAAGGGAGGAAAGGTGGGGAGTTGAGTCCTGTAATGCCTGCTTTGCCTTTTTACCTGCCTCCTGGCCTGCTGGATTATTTGGGTGCAGCTCCATGCTGGGGTGACAGTCACTGCATCTCCGTTTCTTCTGCCATTCTCTTTGGCTGCATGCAGGAGATCACAAGCTTCCCCTGCCTGGGGCTCGGTTCTGCCTGCCCCCTTTCTGCAAGGTTCCTTTGTCACCATGCATGCAACTCAGAATTTCCAAGCAGTTTCTCTTTCTCTCTTACTTTATTTTGCTTCATCTTGCCTGGGAAATAAGAGACTGCATTTCCAGCATAGTAATACACTTAAGCATGTATTTGCAATAGCTTTACGTACTTAATAAAGGCATTTCACAATGGTTTTGATGCTTTAGCCTGTCACAGTCACAGCACTTTTAATATTTTTTTCTTTTGTATTTCAGCATTGGCCTTTCCAGTCTCCATCACAGTTAGAGAAAAAAAGGGTAAGAAATAGAAAGAAAATGATCGAATATGATCTTTTACACTTCCCAAAAGGTCTGTGATAGGATTTGTTTCAAGTTCTAGTGGAAGTTTGAGTCATTTCATATTTAGCAGCATTGTTTTGCTTTCTCTGAATTAATTCATCCTAGAGGCAAAATTCTCTTTGGATCTTTCTTGATTGCATTTTAATCCGCTCATAGAAAATATAATACTCTAGTGATGCACCAGTTTTTTGAACTGCCTGTAGTTTAGAGGTCTACCTCGAAAGAGTTTAACCTCTTTGGTCTCTGGAATTAATTAGTATTTACACTTTGCCTGATCTCTGTGTATCCAGGCTGGACTAGGTAATGACAATAGCTCTGATTCAGAAACACATTTACTTACATATTTAAATCCTATGGCTAACCATGCAGTAAACTGCTGAACTGACTTGGGGTGCCAATGAAACTAATTAACCTGTGAGAGTCGCTTTTTATTACAAGCATGGACCTAGCATGTTTTCTGGACAGAAATACTTAAATGTGCACTGCTCAGTAAGCCGATGGTATTTGGGGAGCATCAGATATGTTGCATGTGTGCCGACAGTCTTCGTGGTAAACACTGCACCAGTCCAATGCATCTTGGAAGAGACTGACTGAGTTACCTGTTCTGTAAGATTTATCTGTACTTGCGTATTGCTCTCCAGGCATATATTAGGGCAAAACTTCGTATTCCTCCAGGTGGGAGAAGAAGACATGTCTGAGGGACCCCAAATACAGAAGAGCTTTATGGAAACAATAGGTAAAGGTTAGGTGAACACAAGGGTGACACTTTAGGTTGTTTATTGAGTGAAGGTGACTTTTGCTTCTTTGATGAGAGCAATAAAATCATCCTACATAGACAGGTGAAAAGTGACAAGAGGTTTTATTTGTGCTGCTCCATTCTATACACTTAAGTGTGTATTAATTCAGCTTTAAGATTTAATTTAACATATTTTTAATTCAGACAGAACAAATGTCAAATGGCATCCTTACTGAAAACTTAGGATGTAGCAGCTGAACAGTTTTTGCAGATCCTTTCTGTAAATGGTGTCACTGCTATTGTTGGCATTGCTATATGAATTATTGAGAGAGTCACTGGTGAGGAGCAGACATGTTTTGACTTCACTACAGGCACTTTTGGCATTTGGAAATACTCTGTTAAAATTTATATAACTTCCATATACTGTAGAAGATACAGATCTAATATTTTACACACAATACCAGCAAGCACTTTATGCAGCTGAATCCACAAATTGGGTAGATTAAGCCACTAAGGAGTAATTATGTGTTTTGTGGCTTCTGAGGTATACCTCCCCACCTCTGTGAAGAGTACCTTGCATGCAAAAATGCAATATTTTACAGGTGCAGTTCTAAAGTTTTTAAATAATGCACCAATATGAAATGTCTGCCATTGTGAAACATACTTACAGGTGCTCATGACCTCCAAACCTTCTCTCATAGCTGTGCCAGTCATCACTTTCCTTGCTGTCCACCAGCAGTTTAACCTATGTCCTTGTTGCAGACATTGGAGGAGACAGGGTACGTTCCAATAAGGTTCAGGACGGCATCGGTCAGTGAGATAGCTGCCTATCTCAGTCAGATAGAAAGGCCTAGAAAAAGCAGGATGAGCATTTCTAGAGTTTTCTCCCATCAATTAGAATTGCAGAGAAAAAATTAAAGGCATTTTCCCACTAAATATTTTCTTCCAGAAGCAAATGGGAAAATGTTTAGGCTATTGATTCAAATCATGCTCTTGCTAGTGTACTCCAGTCCTTCAAATGGAAGTATTTCAAGTGATATTACCAATTCCAAGAAGTGTTAGTCCCTTATAACCCCACTATGTTGTAAGCAAATATGTCATTAGTACTTAATATTCAGGTTGGTTATGTTGAATAAGTATCAAGCTGCTATGTTTACTTTCCAAACTTTTCTTTAAAACCAGGAATTTCTTCCTTATCTGTATCAGAGCATTAGGAGTGGGATGTATCTCACCTTGCTGCAGACATTTACAGTGCAAATTTCTATGTCTGAGCTGGTGAGCCTGACTCCCTTTGTGGACAGTCATGAGAAATGAGTGCTTTAAGGCTTTAATTTACCTGGCTTAGCTTAGACCTCCATGTCCTAGAAGTGCCCTTTCCTCTCCACTAACTAGGAAGGTTGTTCTGGGGTCTAGCTCAGCTACCAGTTATCCACACTGTGAATGCTACATTCGCACAAATGAATCCCGTTCTAGGTGTCTGCATACAATTTCAGAGTTTGATGGGTGTAATGTTCCTTTTGTTTTCATGCAAACAAGAGTGATTTTTTTTCTTTTTTACTTTTGGTATCCCCCTCCTGCCCTTTTTCTCTTTTTTAACTCTATCAATACATAAACCTTACCCCAAACTTGATATTTTAGTATGTCATTATTCAGAAAGAAAGGTTTGTACTGATTTACTTTATAAATATGCTAACAGTATTTTATGTGTACTAGCTAAACTATATATACCGTATTTCTCATTCTTAAAGAGCTCGGATACTTGTTTGTATTAACAGACAAGTAACAACCATAGATATTTTAGTGTTTCTTCTAATTCCCCCTATTTTGGGGGTGAAAAGGAAAAAAATTACATTTCTTGAAAATACCTATGCTACAGGTTCTGCTGAAAGCAGAAGTACAAAACTTCCAAAATTTTCAAGTCCTTTGGAGGGTTTATGGCAAAGGCAGTTTTTAAGAAGAGATTTACTGGAACAAAATGAGGTGGCTGTGTGAATGTTGTTAAGCCTGAGGGATTACACAGAAGATGTTTTGATGGGGCTTGTTCAGAAATATGGCATCAGATTGGAAGAAGATGACCACCCCATTTGAGATAGCGTCACCTTTTCTATTCCTTCGTCTTGCTCTGTTTGGGGCTAGCCCTTAGTGTTCAGGTGCCGTGAGTCAAGCCTCAGAAGAACGTTAGGAAATGGCTTCAAAAATAACTGACTTTGCACGCTTTTCATTTGTCCTTTTGCAGTTGCTTTTGTGAGCTTTCTTCTCATACTAATAAGGACCACCAACATACTTTCTGGTCTTAACGAAGAGCTGAGATTCTTAAAGATTCATGAGACTCCAGTAGCTGGAGCTTTAGGAAGAATGTCATGATATAATTGTGATATAGTTGTTGTAATTACGATATATTCATGGGAGCTAGCAGCTGTAAGATAGAGCTAGAGCTGAAAGCACAGGGGAGAGCCTCCACTTTCTCTAGGTACTTTGGGCTAATGGAGCTTTAGCCTCCTTCCCTTGGTACTTCTTCGGGGGACTTTCTCTGGGTCAGTGACACAGCATAGCCTCCTCACCGGTCACCTGCACTGTAGCTGCATCTGGCTCTAGCTCAGGCAGGTATCTGATTTTCCTGCAAACTGATTTTCCTTCTTGATTTTCCTGCAAAGTGTTCTTGTTCCTCTGGTTTCAGAAGACCTCTTTTCTTGGCTGTATGATCTAAAAGCTGCTTCTGAATGTTTCATCAGGAAGACGAGCAGCCTTCCCCTGGTTAATTTGTTCACACCAGTATGGATGCTCACGTCTTGTCTTTGCGCAAGCCAGGGTGCCTCAGTGTGCAAATCCAGGCGTTTTTCTGAGACTGGAGCTTAAGCAATCCAGAAAAAGGACAGCAGTAGCACTTCCATTTTCACATGTATACCCATTAAGAGGTGATCTCTGAGCAGCAGTGGGACTTGTAATCATAATTTCTTGTGTGCCACAGTGACCATTTACATTTTGCAAAAAAAGTCTCTACAGAATTAATTTTCAGCATTGGGGAAATATGGGTAGCTTTTTATAGTTTGATAATAATTTATCAGGCTCTCTCCTGCAGTCCTTTGCTGGCTGACTGCTCTAAAAGCACACAATCAACAAGAGAGCAGTGAACAGAAATATTTTCAAGAGCAGATGGGATGTACCTTCAAAAACCAGGATTGTCCCAGTGAAACTGGGACATCTGGCAACCTTAAAAAAACCCAAACTAGATGAAATAAAAATTATGAGATGGAGGAGCAGAAAAATATGTCTTTGCATTGATTAGCAGGCAAAGTAATTAATCTCCTTCAACTCCCCTTTCGGTCCTTGGTGTAAAACAAGGAGAAATAGGGATATTATTGCTTTGCCAAGCATTAATTCTTGTATAGTGATTGCCGAGCTGTGTTCTCAAACTTAGATGGCATTTTTCATGTCCTTTCCTCCTACTTTCCTGATGCCCCAAGCATCCACAATAACAGTCTTCATGGCATTTATAAACGAAACAAGTCCCTTCATATCTTTGTTGCTGGGCGTAATTCAAAGCTTTCTTCTTGTCTTTAAGGTGCTTTGGATCAAACTCCAACACATCTTTGCTGAGAGTGTTGTAGTGCAAGGCACCAGCCTGTCCGTAGTTGGACTTGGAGCTGACTTTCCATCCTGGGACTGCTTTTTAACAGACTGACATCCTTCTCGAAACAGCAGACAAACAATCTAGCCTCATCTCTGCAGTTTCACATGCACCGTCTGGTCTCACAATAGTTTTCTGGGGGGAAAGTTCACTAAAATGCTGCCTGTGAAAGACAAAGTCAATTGATCTGTCAGTTCAAGTAATTCACAATGTATCTTGCTACAAAAATCTAGAAGGCCAAATTAATTCTAAAATAATTTTCCTTGCATGCTAATAATCCAGAAATGTTGTTTACACTTTTACAATATCATACATGCTTATAGCATTTATACAGTGTCTAGTGCAGCGAGATCTTGTCCCTTGTTGAGGGTGAAGAAAAAGATCATGTTAACTTCCACATGATAAACTCTGTGGGTCTGTCATCTGTCAGCAGCTCACCCAATATGTCCATGATGGAAACTCCTGGTTTCAGTAAGGAATTGTATAGTAAAGAGGTGTTTGGCCAGAGACTGCAGGTATTTTTAATAGATGCATGACAAGGTGGAGGGAAATGTCCTTCTGAACACCTTGTTTACATGTAAACACCATAAAATTTCAAGACAACCAAAACAATCAAAACTCCCTGCTATCCAGTATAGGTGTGTTTTTTCTCTGTCATTGTATGAGGATTAGTCACTATTAACTCCCCTCTCACACCTTCTAGTTATTATCTGAATCATTGTGTTACTCATAACATTCAATTTGGACAATTACATGTTTTATCAACTTTCCTTTTGTTTCTTTTTTTAATTTCTTTACAGTAGGACAGTTTAATGCTTTCTCAGTTTCATCTCATAACCATCTTTATAGGGATTTCTTAATTTTTTTCTTGTAATCTGTTTCCCTTTCTAAATATGAGTTCTTATCCTTGCTAAAGCTAAAAAACTAAAATCCTGAAATCTAAAGATCCTAAAATCTAAAAAAAAAAAAAAAAAAAAAAAAAAAAAAAATCCCTCCTAAAACTCCCATGTTAGTATATAGTAATTCATGGTTTAATCCTAGAACAAATGGAATATATTCCTGAAAAGAAAGTTTGTGTGTGTCCCTGTGTACACAGTCTATCCGTCAGACATTATAGCCATGCCATTTAGGTAGTGTATCTGAGGGTAGGATTTGGCCTTCTGTGAAAGGAGTCACAGATGATGCTTGTAGGCATGTGGAATAATAGGGAGAAAACAGATGGCTCCCATTTAGCAACTGCATTTTTACTGAGACTTGGAAGAAGTTTTATTGTTGCATAGGCAAGTTTTCCCCAGAAAAATATAATTTCTCAGCAAAAATATTCAGCCCATCAGAGTTGCTTAAGCTGACCAAATCCATACGCACTAATAATGTGAAAACTGGGATTTTATTGATATTCCACAGCACAGGGTGAATTTGTTTGACCAAATTAAGCACGGTTTATTAAGCCTTTTAACATTCTTCATACGCAGCCCAGGGTTGATGAGGAACACCCAGGTCATTGGGACTGTTTTTTAAGGTATTCCCATAGATAAAAAGACAGGGCTTTTCGTGAGCTCCTTTAACTCATTTTTGGGTGAAAATGACCTCTGCTGGTGGAAATTTGCACATTAATCAAGTATTATCCAAGTCTTTTCATACATAATTGTGTCCAAATGCTGTTGCCCTGCTTTCTCAGTCAGTTTTCTTGCAACACTATTCTAAGGGGAACTGGAAAATTTCAGAGATGCCGTATGCTGTAAGATTGCCAACTCTCTTCAGTGCCAAGAAGATATAGACCAGGAGAATATTAGGGAAGATATTACAAATGCTGAATTATTGAAGGACAACAGAGTGACCCCAAAATATTTAGTCTTATATCAGGTATTTCAACTGTGGGCCCCACTCCTATGGCATCCCCCTCCCTACCTCTCCTTAGAAGTAATGAATGGCAAGGATAAAGTTAGATCAAACAAGTGACAGTAGAATCATTTTAATCTTTTCTGCCCAGAAGATGGAATTGATATGAAAGAAAATTATCATTCTGCATTTAGTAATAGATTTTGTCTTTCCATATGATGCAAAAAGTTTATGGTCTGATTCATGTTTATAAAATACATCATTTTATACCTCTTTGGGACGCTAGAGGGGACTTAAACAGTGGATGATAACAAGCACCCAGCTTTACATGGATGGCAGCATTAACCCATATCCACACAAGGAGAAATAGAAAATTGTGGCCACACAGATCTTCTAGATCATACCAGTTTTGAAAATGTTACTTAAAGTGACAGTACCATTATCTAGTCATCAGCCACTATTTTCAATGCAAATGTCCACTCAGTTTTGTTATTGGAAAAGATCTGACAGTAATCAAGAAGAAAAGGTTTTTTTAATCCACTCTTTTTAATTGCTGAACAGTATTTCCCAATTGGAACACAGTAACAGAATGGGAAAATGGGATGTGAAAAAATTGGAATGTCTTATAAATGTGCGTGTTTAAAACAATAAAAAACCCACATTAAAAAAATCCCAGCTTGAAAAAGCTGCATTCTCATAAGAATCTCAGTTTCCACATAGCTCTATTTTTCACTAGGGAAAGAAAGTTCTTCAGAAATTTTCCAACCAGCCGTCTCCAGGGAGTGTGTAGTCACAGGACAGGGCCTGTAATTTATATGCTGTTTTCCCAAATTCCCTGTAGCACTCTGACTTGGCATCTTCTGTGTGACAGAAAGGGGGCAAAAACGGAACAGAGAGCCCAGAAGGAGCTCTTTGTGCTGTGGGCGGCAAGAGAACAAGTATTACCCATTCCCCATTCCAAATTATTTTCTTCATATTTCTGGCTAACTTCACAGAGAACGTTGGAAAAATATACTTCCAGCACTTCCCTATAACTTCATAAACCCCACCACCACACACACATGTCCATAGATACACAAACTCATGCACATATGCAAATCACTGCTTATTAATGACTGTCTGGCTGAAAAATGTTCTCTTTTTTTTTGCCTAGTGTTCCAGAAATAGCTGTGAGGGGAATAATTTCACTTCAGTGTCACAGGTCATCAGCCAAACTTTCGCTTCTTATTTGTACAGAAGGCATGCATGGCTTTGGATCTCCCATGAAGAAGCTGAACTATCTGGGTTTTTTACAAGAGATGGGGAAGGAAATACAAAAATATTGTTGAAGGAAAGTTAACAGACTACTGCCAAAAGGTTGAGGTCCTGAATCAAAAGAGTACTTCAGCCTATGCTTAATTTCAAGAGCAAGTTTGCTTTATCAGCAAAACAGTTAAAGCCATGCCGAACACTAAGCAGGGGCTTTGCTGCTTCGGAGCCTAAATCCTGTTGCTGGTCGCTCTGAATCCAGCGGGGATGCACTGAGGTAGAGGAGGGAAATTTGGCTATCAGAGTGTTTGCAAATCCACTCCATCTACTGAAAATGTAACCTCAGATTTGTTAGTGCAATCCCACATCCTTTACACTGGGCAAAATGACATCCCTCCTGTTAGGAAAGAGCAATATTTTAGTAACTGGCCTTTGGAATAGCTCTCCTCTGTCTTGTGTGGGAGACGTGGCAGGACTGTGGGCTCTCATGGTGACATTCATCCTACCCAGAATGCTAGAACGAAGTCTATCCACTCTGAAGTCCCAACAAGACTTTATGTATACAAAATAAGAGAATACACAGAAGGATGTGAATTTTTTCCTGTGGATTTCTTCCCTCACGGAAAGCAGAAAGTGTTCCTATAAACCTAAGGACCTAAACCTAAGTTGTGCTAAGGCAGCACAACTTGGCAAACATACTGATAAGGAGTGTTTGTTGGAAACATTTAATGTTTGTTCCTCAAAAAAAGACAAGTCTATTGTAGGGCATAATTTTTCTCAAAATAATCTAAGATTGAGGAGGCAGAAGAGAAAGGAATTAGACATAGGGCTGGTCAGAGCATTTTCTGATATTCTTCTCATTAAAAATGTTGATCTGCCAAAACCAGAGCATTTGGTAGAAATGGTGCATTTGGACTAATTCTTGACCTGAAACTCTTTAGGATACCCTTTCTTATGAATTTGTTCGAAATGTTGCATTATAGCATTTTCATGACAAGAAATTTTTCTTTTCCAGTCCAAAAGGTCTTTCCATGTAGAAATGTAATCAATTAAAATACTAATTTTTACATGTGAATGGTGACAATAAAATTAGTTGTTATGATTTTATTGAAATAAAAAATTTTAATGGGTTTGAATGAGTTTTTAAAATTTCAGTTAGTACTTTTTAGGAAAAGTGTAAGATTTTAAAATAAGAATGGGTAGAAAAATCTGAAATCTAAAAAAATATTCAAAGGAATTTCTATATGGGGAAAATTTGATGTTTTGAGAGAAAACAGAATACCTTTTGACAAGATCAGATGCATACTGGAGGGATATATGGCCTCTGAAACCTAGTTTCTAAGACCTGATGATAATCATTGCAGAAGGATTTTTTTTTGTATGTTCACTAAATTACACTCATAGTAATGATAAATTGCGTTATACTGCTGGGGTACAGTGTGAGTTGGCTAGGAAGGTATGGAAAAGAAGCTGGTTTATTGTTGTTGACCTCTTTAATTTGACTTTTCTCATTTCACCTCTTTAGTACAACAGTTCACTGTATCCTGAAAATAAAGACAAATGCAGATAAATTGCTAATCCAAGCTGTGTTTTTTCATTCTCAAAGAGACTGACTTTCTACCTATCGCAAAATTTTAACATACTAAGCTTGTGAGAGTGAGTTTGCTTCCATTTTAGCTGTGATGTTTTAGTTGCTTGTATAATAGCCCCTAAGCTGCAGGGATGAATTTGTTACGTGAACATCATGCAACACAGGTCTGCATTAGGAGATATCCCTGCAGGCTCTGGTGGGCATCTTGCTGCATCTTGCAGCAATACCAAGTAATGTCCTGAAAGCTGGTTATCCTTTGGAGTATGGCAAAATGCCCTGCAATGGTACCAAATAGTTAGTCCTGTACTTTGGAAGTTTGATGGAGCTCCGTGCAGCTCTGCTGAGCTTATATTGCTTCAACTTCTGCACATCCCTCCTCAGTGTAAGCGAGGAGGGTTAGTGAATGGTTTCAAGTTACTCATATATACAAAACCAGGGAGTTGTGTTTGGGACTTCCTCTATGACAATGTGGGAAGCCAAAAAGCGTAGAAGATTGGGAGGAAGAAAGGGGGAAGGATAAACTATACTTAGGGAATGCATGTGTAATTTATGTGTATTCATGCATGTTAACTAGCTACTTTTATAGAGAGTCAGACAGATTCCTAGGCTTTTCCTCCATCTTGTTCTTCTAGTCTTTTCTAGTCTGGTTTATTTAACCCATTTGATTCTACTTTCATGATCTGGCTATTTCATGAAGCCCATCCAATATAAAATTTGATCTTTCAATACATATTGAGGAGGAAATTATGAAGACCTTTCTGGTCAGGGTTCCTGGTCAAAGGGCTGCTCTGAGGCATCTTTTCTTGCAGGAGTGTTACTTTCTGAGATTATATATAGCCTATGTTTGTAAAGGAGATATTTCATCACTGTGAGGATTGACTTTAGATGGCTACAAGGAATATTAACGTGTAAAGTGGTATGTATACCTTCACATACTGGGATATATGTTACAGAGTACTAAGGTCCTTATTTTACACGGGGTGCAGCGCAGAGTCAGAGAAGTCAAATTGCTTGCCCAGGTTTTTTAGTAAAAGTCAGTGCCTGGGCCAGGCAGAGTCTGTATTAGTTGGGCTGTTCAATAATCATGCCTGCAGTGTACTGGGGCTGTTGAAACTGGCCTTGGGCTTTCAGATATGCTCCCCGCTGACGTGGCACATCCTGTAGCAGCTATGTGTTCAGTAATATCATGCTGCTGAGGGTGGCTTTGTAAGGTTGGATTTTTTGTTTGTCAGGCTGTTTATTTGCTTTTATCAAGTCTGATGAGAGCAGCTTTGTGGGCTTTGGCTGTGTCGCTATTTCCATTAGTTTTCAAGTGCTGAGTTTGTTTTTGTTAGCTTGCCTGTTTATTTTAAAAGTCTTGTTTGTTCTTGGGATTGATGTTCAAGCATGTTCTGTGCCATTTCTGTGTGTTGTGAAGGCACCAGGAATTTTTATCACTTTGATGAACTCAGTAGCCATCACCCTCCTCTTGCACTTGACTAACAACTATCCTTGGGCAGATTGGCTTCAGGGGGGCATCTGGATCTTCACTGGACTGTGTGGATTGACCATGTTAAGGCAGTCCAATTTTAGATGCTATTGGGACCTCTTCCCAGTCGGTGTCATCCTTACCCCAAAAGATTACATCCCTCCAGAGGAAGCAGTCAGGGAACCAAGCCCCGTTGCCTGCACAAGACTGGCACACAGAGCAAGACTGTTGCTGTCTTCCTGCAGGAACAACAGTGCCTGGATGCTCAGGGAGGGACAGTGGCAGATACGTAAGAAGGCCTTGGGGTGTTTGAGCAGCACCACTGCATGAAGGGCTATTCTCTGTCTCCACTGGACAAAAAGGCAATGAGTAAGAGAGAGGAAGAAGAAACACCAAGACAGAACCAACCTGCAGGCTGGTAGCTCTTGGACTTTCAGTATGAGGCAGTGGGAATGTCATCACACAAGTCACCCAAACTTGCAAGAGCACAATTTTATAACTGCCTTGAATTATGCTGTAAGTTTGGTTATAGATAATTATGCATGGTTAAGTCATTCAGATAATTTTAACTCATGAGGAAAATGCACATGCCTCTCTCCCTTGCCTCTTTAATAGAAGCTTTGGATCCTTTGGGGCACTATACAATAAAATGCCTTGGTGATGTTGTTATTGCACTACATCACTTCAGGGCAGAGTGTAGGTCTCTTCTCAACATGTAGGATTTTTTTAATTCTAAGTTTCCTAGATTTCTATTTCTGGAATGTAGTTACAACATCCTGTTCATTTTGCTTGACCCAAAATTATGGTATATCCTCTTGTTCAACACACTCTAGACACAGTTCTGTCTGGATTGTAAAAGGTGACTCACCACACCTCCTTCAGATTAATAGATCTGCTAAGTGATCCTAGCATCAATGAAACTGGGGGTTTGGAAGGGTGTTTGAAACGTGGCCCTGTAACAAGTTTAGGCTTACTTGGAGGTGTATGGCACAATTTACTCTGGCTGGGTTTAGTCTCTGAAAAGGATAAATCTGTGTTCCTCGAAGCTAGCTCTTGGTCAGGTACACCTTCTCCCTGAGAAGCAGTGGTGCACTGTAGTCATCCTTCCCAGCTGATTAGCCCTTCCTCTGCAAGTCCTTTGCCAGGCCGGCTGTTGCCAGCAGCAGAGGAGGTAGCTAAGGTAACAGGCAGCAGTTCTGCCTGTAGCAGAGGAGAGGGCATCAGCAGCTGGAGCAACCGATGCCTCCTGAAGCGCACAGTCCCAGACACCCACTCAGTAGGGCTTTCTGCTCTGCTGTTTCCCCCTGTTCTCAGGACCCCTTGTCACATCTTTTTTTTTTTTTCAGCCATAACTTTTCTCCTATCTCATTGCAGCAAGAGGGTGACTGGGGGCTGCTGGGGAAGGAGAAGGTAGAGAGAGGTCTTTTGGTGGGAGAATGGTGGAAGAAGGACACTGTGGAGAAGAATGAGAGAAGGAGGACTGGATCTTAGATGAGAATGGACTGGAGAGAGGGTCCCTCTTCAGTGAGGGAAAGGGAAGGATAGGGAAGGAGAAGGATGGAGAAAAGGGTCATTTAGAGAAATAATTTCTTCCACAGCCCTCCTCAAGCTCTTCCAGCCCCTGTGATCCCACTGGCCGCCCCTCTCAGCTGCCATCCATAGCACTGGTATTGCACCAAGTTTCCTAGTCTCCATCCCCACCCTGGAAATCCCCTTGAAACTACCACTTACTCCTCCCCTTCCTTAGAAGTGCTCAGTCACTGTTTCTTTGTGCTGTCCCTTGGAGATCAGCACTTAATTTTGCCAGGGCTGCTCATCATCTCTGAGCCAGGTCTGGTCCTTGGCATAAGGACCCTCATCCAGAACAGCAAAAAGCTCTGTTAGAGCCTCCTCCAGTTCTGACCGAGACCCTTCCCCACGCTTGCAGCTGAGGGGGTTTCATGTGCACATACAACCCTGTGCATAGGTAGGTTTAGTTCTGCCTTTGCTTGCAGCACTGGTAGGACAGTAGCCCCAAGAGCAGAACTCTCTGGCCCTTAAAATCTGAGTCACATCAACTTCCCTCAGCACTTTAAGACAGAAACTCAACACTGCAAAACTTCCTGAACACATCTGTTCTCGAAAACACTTAAGCGATGCAGAGTGTATTTGAAAAACAGGTTTCTCTTCAGCATGGATGGGTGTGGATTATGAAAATATCAGCTGAGGTTAGGCAAATGTTTGTCCTCTCCCCTTTAGGAACAGGCAATGTTGCGACAGATTTTCGGTGCTGTTGAGCGAAGATGGAAAAGCCAGCTGGAGAGTTTCACCTATTCACTTTCTGGCTTCTGAATGCGTATTAAAGCATGCTTTGCAGTAGCCATTCTGGCACAGGTAAGGCTTGTTTACTTTCCCTTATTCTTCATTAAAGCTGTATTTGTATTGTAAGCCTACCCCAGATAAGCACTGCTGGCAGAAGAGTGATGCCAAGAAAAGTATCTTTGGAGGACAAAAATCCTTTTCTGTTATTCTGCTGTGTGCAAATGCATCTAATATAATGGGACTGTTTGTCTAACACAGTGGGATACAAGTGTCTTACAAGTAGATTACTCCATGCACATGTGACGGTGCCATTCTATCAGTGGCTGCATCTCGAAGCTTATATCACTGAGTGATTAAATATACAATGTCTAATGATACCTGTATCTAAGACACTGAGCCGTGTATTTTGCTTGGTCCGTATAAAGTCAGATTAAATTATTGATTTATCTACTGTCCTCTTTGTTTGGTCAAACATAGACATATGATTAGCAATTGTTTAAATGACATGTTTGCTTAACTAAGGGACATGAAATCTGGTCTACAACACAAATGATTACATATACATATAGCCTGCCTGTCCCCCCAATCACACATACATTATGCAGTTTCTCTTATCAACACAGAAAAATGTTTGCCATCTGGGTTTTTTATGCCCTTCGCAGATGGGGAAAATAAATGTAGGTGATAGCTAGCAGATTTTGGTGTGGTCATTAGTGTGAACAAAGCTTGAACCAAACTCTCAGTGTGTAATTTTCTATTGACTTTCGTAGGTTCTGCACTAGACCCGAAGTGACTCTCAGTTAAACCAGGACCAATTTAGGGCAGAATCTGTCTACTTCAATACAAAAGTAAGACCAATTGAAACTTTTTACTGAAGACAGGAGGAGGAGACTAATTATTGTAAAACCCTTATCATGGCAGTTCTGGCAAACATGTTGGGTCTCCCATCTGAAATGTCCTGCTTGTCTCTGAGACAGGGGATCAGTCTCATTTTATTTCTTTCCTCATATGCTGACACATACCATGCATGCTAGCTTCTGCTTGAAGTCAGCCAGGCTGCTTGTGAACTAACCTATCAGAATCTGCCCCAAAATTTAGTGTAGAAAAATCAGGTGTGAGTGGAGGCAAGCAAGCAGAATCAGAGTCTGCTTTTTCATGTTGGGATATTACTGAGACACGAGTGAAATGCATACTTATCATATAGTCAGTAGTGGTTTTTGAATTATCATAAAATAAGAAGGCTAAGTCACACATAAGGGCGGGGTAGGGATATAAAGGTTCATAAGAACCAGATTCCACTTTGAACTGTACTATTATAAATAGCAACAAATGTAAAAATATTTTGCACTGAAACTGTACTTTGAAAAGGACTCTGTAAGAATGACATTGCAAGTGCCAATAAACTTATTATTGCTCTGTCCTTTATGACATAAAGATCCTGTTTTATCACGAAGAACAGAAGCATTTTTCTAAATTCTAGTTCTGAAAATTTTGCCTGGTCTGTAAGAGCCAGAGTGAGTTATTTCTGGTTCTCACAATGCTGGAAATAAAAATAGAAGGACATTTATTTCTGAGATATCTGTCTGTAACTCCCTTGAAAGCAGTGGAAATAACAGGAGAACAACCATTTATGGATTCAGCATTACCATACAGAATTTGCAGTTGTGCTGATTGAGAAGGAAGGGAATACCACTTTTCTCATCCCTGTTGTGGTTATGTGAGATTAATAGTAAAAAACATGTTGTTGTTTTAATTCTAAAATAAACAGAGCAGACTGAATGCACAGAGGAAATGGATCTATTGAGCCCAAAGTTGTTTTCAGACATTTAAGAAAACAGCTTTTTTCAATGTATTATGCACCCCAAGTAGATTCTTCATTCAACAGACGTACCATCCAGCCTGCCTCACTGCATTTTTACTAGCTGGTGCATTAATACTTAAGAAAATGCCGAGAGAACTGTTTCCTATTCAATTTTGTTGCAGAGGAAGGAAAGGATCCTACGGGAAAGGAGGCTGGGTCTAAAAGTAAACAAAATACTAAGATCAGTTTTCAAGGACTACATATGGTCAGGGTTTACATTTTTTTCAGGTCACACTTAAGTAATTTTGCCTCAGCCTAACAAGGTAGGCTGGGCTCAGTGTTTTCTGTGCTTTCCTGTCGCTGCTGTAGGGTGTATCCGGAAAAGCCCTGGCACCGGCCTGTTGGCCGGGGCTATGCAATGAAGTGGCACTGCTCTGCCCGGCTTTGAGGGGAGAGTGAGGACTCAGGAGCCCTGCAGAGCTGGCGGAGACATGCAGAGGGAGCCACTGGACCAGGTATTTGCTCCCATTTCAAGTCCCCCCCTGCACCCCTCTTCCTTCTCCACCTGCTTCAGGGTCCTTGGAGAGAGGAGGAGAAAGAAAGAGTAGAACCATGGCTGTATTTTAATGTTCCGTGCTCCAAAAGGGTGGGAAAAGACTGATGCGCATGAGTGTAATGTCTAATAGTGCTTACTCAGGCATCACAAGGCTGGAGAATTACTTCTGTATTTAATATCTGCCTGCTTCCCTTTCCTGCTCCCCAGCCCCACATTTACTGAAGGGTCCAGCAGATTCTGTCCCTTTGGTGTACAGTCAGCATTAGGGCTATTGGAGATGCCCAAAATAATTTTTAGGGTACATGAAGCTCTTGTTCCTGTAGTTACGCTGTGTACATCTTTGGCACTGTTCTCAGGGCCACATAGTACTGTGCTGCTTCGGGGTCTAAGTGAGAATTTAAGCAGGTATGTGGAAGTGTGCTAACAAAGGCCCAGTTTAAAGCAAGAGGTTTCTTTAAGAAATCCTTTTTCAAAGCTTCCTGGTAAGCAAACACATCTGGGGCTGGTTTTTCTTGCATGCACAGATACCAACAGGAAACAACTCCACTGAAGTGAGTTGGATTATATTGGTGTAAAACCGTTATTTTTGGACCCTTTTGTGGGCAACTGAAGGATGGGTGGCCCTGTGACCACAGAGGCGGCCAGGTGATGTAAGGAAGATGGAGACCTGGCTGTGTCTCACTTGCCAGAGGAAAGCTACTTACATGGTGTGGACCATCCCGTCACCAGCCGTGGACCACTCGCCTGAACTGGTGAGCCAAGAAGAGTATCCTGGGACAACACAGCTGTGCACTGGTGCGGTCAAAGATGTGCCTGGATGGTCCCATCCAGGGCTAAGAGATGAAACAGTAATTTTGCCAAATGTCTGATCTACCATTCTAGTTAATCTGTGCCTAAGATCCTTTGGAAAGAAAATGTTCAGTTCATTTGATGTGGGCTAACTATTTGGGATCCAGTTCTTTTTTAAAGCAAACCAATGGCAATTTGGCCACTTCTATCCATAGAAACAGAGTTATATTGTTCGTATTCAATGTCAGTTGAAATAAAAATGATGTGTGACTATATATCTGGCAGGGCTTAGAGCAGTTAAAAAGAATTACTGACAATCTAGGAACCTAATAGACAAACAATCATCTGCAATTTGTTTTGGGGAAACAAGGCAATTTCACTCTTTGCTATTAACTGTACTGTACTGGTTCCCACTAGGTCTGTTTGGGGGACTGTTCATCTTGCTCATTTAACTGGATTTTGTATAAAATTAAGGCACTTTATATAGTACTTCTGCAGAATGAAGAGGACACTCAGTGAGATAAAAACTGCTGTATAAAAGCCCAGCAATTATATGACTTAGCCACTTTCTATTCCATTCCAGTATTTGTGGAAATCGCTTATTCCAGATTACCAACGTACTGATTTAGTTCTTGTACCACATGGGAAAAAGCTGGAAGCTGAAATGGTTGCTATAACTATTTGTTAACTGTTTAACACTAGATAGCACAAGAAATGTCGTTTGTTCTATAGATGTGCATGATTCTGCCTCTTCCCTCTCAATCTGAAAAGCGACATCTCTTACCCTTGTTTTCTTAGTAGCAAGTGCAAGCTGAAAGCTGTGGTTATTTTACTCGTGAGCATTCATGTGGAAGATCCAGAGACACTCTGTGGCCAGAATATCAAGTTCAGTGTCCTTCATTGCTCGTGGTTGTTTGCAATGCAAATGGAGGTTTTGTCTCACATAGTACTGTATCCATGGTAACCAAATGAAGACAAGTTTGCATTACTTCCTTAGTAAAGAGTAATCCTTCCCCTGGTGCTTGCGCCAAAGAGTCATACAGAGTTAAAGGGACAGCAATATATTTCTTGGAAATGGAAGCAAAGAAAGTCATTTCCGGATTTCTTTTTTTCCTTGTCTCACTTATCGCTGCCCTTACTCTTTCACCCTCTCTTTCTCATCCTGTGATTTTCTAGAGTTCCCGTTGTCAAAAACTAGGCTAGTCATTATTTCTATTTCCCTTTGCCTAGAGGACAAGCAAACAATCATCCATCTGAACTGTCAACTTAAACACCACTTCTTGGCAAACAGCCTTTCCTTGCCCTTCCTGGTATCTTAAAAAAAAAAAAAAAAAAAAAAAAAAAAAAAAAAAAGGGCGGTGGAAAACCAACCCAGGAACACCAGTTCTTGTCCTTCAGTTTTTCAGACTTTGGGTCTGTGGCAGAGCAGAGACACAGAAGCATTAGTCTGCAACTATTCTATTATAGTAACAGCTGGATCGAGCCGTACAGGTTGGAGTTTATCAATTTTTTTTTCATTGTATTGGTTAAAAGCCTTATTTTTCCTCCTCTGAGCTGTAAGATATGTGTGTGTGAAGGTTTTTTTTATTATTATTTTTTAAGTTTCTGGTTCAAATTCCAGTTAAAGAGCTTTGATTTAAACAGTTTTGATTTCTTGTAGCCTCATAGACTGTCTCTTTTGACCGGCCAAGAAGTGTCTTTTTTTAGCAAAGGGGCCAGACTCAAACTGAGTCTATCACAAAATTGTTGTTATTGTTACTATTATCACTGTTGATATTTTGTTGCCTTGCTTGGAGCACATATGCAGTGAATTTACAAGCTTTTCCTTCTGTGTCTAGGAGGCTTAAAACACAACTATTTCTCTCCCTCTTCTGCACAGTTTTATGTTGTGTTTCAAACAGAAACATTTTTGGCTGCTGTTAGTTATCATTATCTGTTAGGTTTCTTATCCATTAACAGTGAAATCACATTGTGATTAAAATGCAGCATGATGATACAGTCAGCTTCCAATGCGGTTATTCACAAAGACAAACACTGATTGTCTCAACTTGCGCTAGGACTTCTGCGCTGAAAAGAGCAGAGCAAGCTGAAATTGTGGCCTCTGAGCAGGAATTTTACCAAAGGCTTCAGACAGACAGAAATGTGCCCAAATTTATGTTTATCAAAGTAAGAGAAAACTTGAAATGTTATTCCAATGCTCTCTGCTTGATATGCTTCCAAAAAAGTTTCATTCCCTGGTATCATTTCACTGGAAGTTGTCTTACTTGTGAGTTTTCATATGGAAGTCCTAGAGGTACTCTGAATATTGGTTTGTGTGTCCCTCATTCTCTTCAATGCAAATGAGAGGTATTTTGAAGAAATCGAATAAATCTTATAAATAAATTCTATAGTAGCTAGGATTTCAGTGGACTTAACTACTCACAAACTGATGGACAGGGAAGGGAGACTTCAGCTTCATTTAGCTGCCCAAAGTAGGATGCTAAAGTTAAACACTGAAAAGATTTATTTCATCACTTTGCTTAGTGATTTTCTTAGACACAGAAAATGGGAGTCCTCTCGGACTTTCAGACCTCACTGCTGGAAATTTAGGGGGTTTAACCTTGCAATCTCATTTCTGTTGAATTTGACGGAGAGACTTTTCCACTTAACCAGTCCATTTAAGACTGTCTTTTGCACTAGATAATGAGGAGCCTAGCACAAATTCCCAGATGAAGCAAAGGAGAGTCCAAACACCTTTCTACTTACTCTCCTCAAAGTTACGCTCTTCAAGCAGTGGTTTGTCTCCAGAAATGGTAATTGAACAGAGTGAATACTAGAAACCAGAAATTACAGCTGTTTCTGCCTGACGGCACCACACTAACTGTATCTTTCTTCTTGTTAACTGGACAAGAGATGGGTAGAGAAAGGATAGATCCCGGATGGAGCTGAGTACTGACGTATAAAAAGCAGCTGACCTGGAACGCCAGAGGGGACTGTATCACATAAATGACTTTGCCGTAATAGTAAGGTTATTCTTTGTAGCTCTCCTCCTGTTCTTTTCTTTTTTTAATGCTTATCTGATTGAATCTGATTGATTCACAAACTATATATACTAATTCATAGTCAATAACAGAGAACCTTTGCCTCCAAGTATACACATCTGAAAAAAGCATTAGCTTTTTTTATTCATTTTGTCTTGCAAGAGCATACTTAGTGTTCTGCTGCCATGCCTAAACAGTCCAGATACTAAATATGTTCAGATACTTTCCTGAATGGAAATGGAATGTGCTAGACATTTAAAGGCCTTCTTAACTCAAAATATATGATATTTGCTGCTACCTTGTAATTCATATCTTCATAATTACAAGTTTAGTTGTATATTTCTCAATATTGAAGTTCCCCATAGGATGTCTATTTAAGTATTGGTGTGCTTGAATATGGAGCTGTTTGCATTGATAAATGTTTAAAGAAACTGGATAAATATTAACCAAGTGTGATTGAGAAATCACTTGACAAATGGGAAGAGAAGAGTAATTATTAATAGCACTATCCAGTAGGTATTGTACAGTGTGAGGAATGTGGTGTGAAGCTGATGAAGTTCGAGATCCTGTTTCAGTGAAACAATAACACTTTACTGTAGTTGGTGGCAAGAATGGTTCTGTTAAATCCTGGCAACTGAAGTGAGACAAATCTGTCTGGGAACCTGCCATAAACTGTTTATACATTTTTCAATTTTTAGGAACTTTTTAGTTCTTGAATTCTGTACTTAAGAGCTGGAATCAGTTGCTTGCTGATGCAGATTCCTCAATTTCTACCTTGAAACTTCCTTGGAGGGGAGGGAGAGGGGGAAAAAAAAGGGATTTCCAAGATGTTCTCAGTGTGTTATCAAATGAACAAAACACACAGAACATGGAAACCAGCCAGTCATTCATTCCATCAACAGATTTGCAGAGCTAAATTTGCTTCTGGAGAGCAGTTAGAAATTAAAACACACAGATGATGAGTGGTGCTGGCACCCAAACTGTGATCAAGAGGACACTCTTGTCTGAAAAGATGTACCCTATCAGATTAATCATTATGTGTTAATTAATTTGAAATCAAAAGGATGTCTTCTGCTGTCTATGCACAGGAAATTAATGGTGATAACACTAATTAAATATAATAGAAGTTACCTCTGTACTTCCCACATCTGGGGCCAAACTCTTTATTGCCCTTCATGTTGTGTCATTTACAGTTCAATCCCATTGCAGCATCTTACCCTCACTGTGCCCTCTGTAAATGGCTGTGCAAGTCATCAGACAGTAGAGAATCAGGCCAATGGATTACTCAGCTGGGAAATGAACTAATTTCAGCTAAACTAGTTCTAAACTTTGACCTCTAACCCTGAGAAGGTGTGTCACTGCATCTCCCCTGCTCTATGTCATCCTAAGATGAAAAAATAGTCCTTATGCTGTACTCTTCCCTTTTACTCCCCTAAAACACTTACTCCTTTTCTTTGACCTATTTCTACTTTCCCTGCATATCTCCCGGCAACTTCTCTGAGATATGTAAGGCTCCATTTCCTTGCAGGGGGGCTCTTCTGTGGCTCCTGTGCCCGCAGTTAAGAAAAACTCTGTGGTGCCCAATGAATGGTTAGGGAATTTCAGTTTTCCCACCTTGTGTGCAGATCAAGCAATGCACTGCTGGGACTGCGATGTGCAAGGGATATAAGAGGACTCTACTCTGGACTCTACTTAATTTTTTTTTTTTCAGGTACCTTGACCCCAAATAACACCAGATGGCTCTCACTGTGGGGGCGATGCTCAGTTCTTTTCTTGACCAAGTGTAGTGACAGGACCTGTACATCAGGTGTGAGGCTGGATTTGTGCACAGGTTTCCTTTACTCTGTCCTCCCTGCTCCCTCTTCCTTCAGCTCAGTATTTCCTCACCACTCTTGTGTAGTTGTAATAGTCTGACTGAGAGGATTTTGAGAGGTCTCAGTAAGTAGACTAGACTCTCTCCAGGAAAAGTCTGAAAGACTTGAGTTACACAGTTCATGCTGTACATCCCAACCTCTGTGCAAAGAAGGTTGCTTGCTCATTCTTTCAGTCTTCTATTCAAGACTTTTCATTAGCCTCTGAGTCTCCTTAAAGATAGCAATAAAAAAGAAATCAGTGAGTGTAAGAACCCAATGACAGATGGCTAACCACAACTAAAAATCTGAGTGATTTCAAAGGCTGCTGAGTATTGTGGTTTATTTGTCCTGAGAACATTCAAAAAGGGACAGCAAAGAAATTTTTCCCACCCTGATCAATGGTAATTGTCTTTATGTAATTTTTTCTCTTTGCTGTCATTTCTGGGCTGTTTTATGCAACTATAGCAGATATAGACATTGCTAGACATTTAGGTTTTCAAGGCAGGAGCATCACAAAGCACTTCTCTGTTAGTACAATTCACCTTGATGAATGGGCTCCTTGCTCAGGAAGTGGTGGCAGTGTCCCAAGGGATGAAAATAAAGTGCCTCAGCAAAACAATGTGGAGGCCGTTCCCCAGCAGCTGCTGAGCTGTGCCTTCCTTGATCCAACACTGCCCACACCAGACAAATAGCCTCCTGAATTTGTTAAATAAAACAGAGCACTTAATCAGTGTTCCTTTTCTCCACCACATCCAATGATAGAGAACCACTTAAGAGCTGCCCTTGTGGGGCTTAATCCGTTCTCCTCACTTAAAGTCCTCGATGCAGCCTGGCTTATGTCTGTCATCACATGCACCGCTTACTCCCCACCTCAGAAAAGATCCAGCCTGGTTGTAAATGTGATCAGTAACTGCCCTGATGGCTGTCAGAGTATTACATTACAGTTTTTCTGGAGTAGTTTGCACAGTCTGATGGGTAGCACCTGAAAAGCTATGTCAATGACATCATACCAAGCTCACTTTTGTTTGCAAACTGATTTGAAAATGTGGGAAGAGTTTAACTCCTGAAAGATATGGGACTTGATACCGAGAAAGATGCTCCAGCACTAGCAATTGCAGAGGACTGAGAATTTCCTATTACAATAGCACTGAAGAGATCATAAGGAGCACCGATTATTGCGCTGATCAGGGAACAAGTTCCTCCTCACCAAGGATCCTACAACTCAAATGTTACAGATGGAGATTCTTATACTTGTATGACACACAGGAAACTGAGGTGCAAGAGAAACAGGAGACTTGCCATTAAAGAAAGAACCCGTGTCTCCATCGTAGCAGCCCCATGGCTTAGCCATAAAAAATAGCCTCCCCCATATGATCCGCAACAGCGCTCTCTATTGCCCGATACATGCTAAAGTTGCTGGTAGTTATTTGTGGTAAGTAAGAGAGGCAGGTTTTTTTGTTTAGTTTTCAGACTTGCTTTGTGTGATGGCATCAGACTGCCAATGGATCAGCCATAGCTTTGAGAAGGCTGAGAGGAATTATATTGTCCAGTAGAGCATCATGGACTTGCCCAGATGAAGACTCTCCACTGTCCAATGTGGCAGACCACCCTTTTCCTACACCACAGCTTGGTAAGACTAGAAAAAGGATTCTGGGGATTCTCCACAGCCCATCATGACTGAGGGCAATTTTTTTTTTTTTTGGTTTTTTTCTGTTTGTTTTTTTGGGGGGGTTTTGTACTAGCACACTTGTACTGATGACTGATTTGTCATTCACACTTTGTTCTTAGTCATTAACTCCATTTTCATTTTTATTTTCAATCTTTTGTTCTTGTCCACAGAGGTTCCAATGGATCTGTGCACCTGTTTGTATTTGCTATTCAAATGTTAAATATGCACAAATCCATTTTTTCCCCAGGCTAGTTAATCAGTGTCAGGTACTTAAACTGATATTCAATGTAATGCTTGCAGTTGTGGTTTGCCTCCTTCCTCTTTACTGGATGGGGAAAAACAAATCACCAGATATTTTGCAAAATTTGATTTTGTTGTCATCAGCACTTCATTTGTGTTCAAATATTCCTGCTTCTCTGTGGATGAAGGTGTTACTTGTCACAGGATGTCATCTAAAACCTAGGATCCATCTCACTAGCCTTCTCAAAGGCATGAGTTTAGTCCAAGCCACCTGATAGGCTGCTGCTTTGGGCAGTTAAGAAAAGCAGCTCCAAACAACTCTTCGTCTCTTCCTCCTGACATGGAGGAACTGCCTTGGATGTGCCTTACTGTCTCTCTCTATATTGACCATAAAGGGATTTTAAAAGACTGGTTTAGAGAAGTCATACTGGCTTACACATACCCAGGGAATACCCTTCAGGGAACTCTTAATCCTATTCTTCAGTACACCAATAGTTAGCTTTCAGGGTTACAGCTAGGCAGAGACTGACAGTCTTAAAACAACTTTGTTGCTTCATAGTATAACAAAAAGCAGACTAACCTTTCAAATCCATATATACTGTATTCTAAATGTCAAAATTAGACTTCTAAAGATTCGAGGGTAAAGACTTCGGATTGCTGCAGTCTTTCCATGTCTTTTCACTGTGTTAATGTTGTACCATTGAATCTAGAAAGTGATAATATGACAGAAATGTCTCCCACTTGATGTCCTACTGAGCCATATTACAGACTCACACTTGCCTACTCTGTCACAGAGAGCAAGGCAGTACCTTAAACTGATGATTTGAGTGGTTTCAGTTGAACCTGAAGAAAAAGAGGCATGCTTGTAGCATTTTTCAGCAATGAACTGAATACTTCTGAGCCATCTTTGCTTGCCTTCTGGTTGAGGAACTGAACTGGGAGGCAGGAGACCTGGGATCCCTTCCTAGCTCTGCTGTGGGCTGCCTGTATGGCTGTGGGCAAACAAGGTTAATTTTTCGTATCATAGCTCCCCTTCTCTGTAAAAAGGAGGCAATAATCCTTCCTCTGCACAACAGTGGTCTGTCTCTCCTGTTTACAGCTGTGGCAGGGACCGTTCCTCAGGATGCATTTATACAGGATCTGAATAGATAGTTTTCCATTTTCATTGGGACCACTAGACACTATCAAGACTTGGACAATTGACAGATAATAGAGACAAATGAATAAGTCATCATTTTTGTCTGCTTTCTAAATTTGGTAAGAAAAAACACCATGCTACTAAATGAAATCACTAGACATCTCTCCCAATATTTTCCATGCATTCCAGGATTCATCGAAAATGCAGCAATACAGTAAGGTGGTTAATTGCTATAAATTGATCTGGTAATACTTTAGCTAATGGTTCTATTTTTATTTTTATTTTTAGAAGACTCTACGGAAGAAAATATTCACCACTGGTTGAATTCTTGTGTTTTGTAAGTTTTGGTCTCATTATTCCATAATTATTTTGTTGCCTGACCTTATTATTCCTACCAAGTGTAAACCTAATTTGGAATTTTCTCTTAGAATAAACTTGCAATAGAAAATATAATCTTTGAAGTACTGAAATTTCCTGTAGGAAAATTGTGACCCCTGAAAATTCAGAACAAAATATTTTGCTTTGGCTGGCTTCAGGCGAAGCACAAACATTTTATTTTGTTAATCTACATCAAGACACTCTGTTTCACAACTATGTCAGCATTAACTGACATGTCTTGCTTATGATCCAATGTCTCATGAGAAATGTGTTTCAATGCTCTGATCAGTTGCAGTGGGTTCTTTGAAGGATAACATTTCCCATTGTGTGTCTGGATAGCTTGATCAAACTGTGTGCTACATCCTGAGAATTTCACAATGCTGGATGCCTCAGGGGAGACATAGCCCGCCCCACTGCATGATTTGTGGTGGAAACTGTTGTTACATATACCTACCACTCCATGAGGCAATGCTCTACCATAGGGAAATGTAGTTTAACCTTGAACTTACTCAGATGTGTTTTGTCCACCAAAATTTTAGTATTTCAAGTATTTGTCCCTCTTTGGGATGAAAGTAAGCATTGAAAGACTGGTATTTCCCATGAACTGTTCAGTATGAGTCCATGGATTCACTGCTTAAACAAATTCAACTGAAGTTTACTTGTTTAGAGGTGGGGTTATACCAGAGAAGCAAATAAAAGATTCAGCCTCAGGAATGATGTTTTGGAGGTATGGTAAGGTGTATAAAAATAGCGGTAAGTTTATGTAACGGTTGTAGCGGCATTTTCCAGTGCCGGGGTAAGGCCAAGTCAGCCAAACTTATGCATCGCAGGGCTAGTTACTATTGCTGGTATCACTAACAACTACCACGTCACCATGCAGACACAGATCAGCTGGGAGCTATAATACAGCTGCTGCTTATGTGAGGCACTGAAAAGGCTTTTGCTTCCATTCCTCTCACTCCTGTCCCTGGATAAGCTGGTTTAATTAAATTCTTAGTAAAACTGAAGGTCACAAGTGACAGACTTTACTCATGCGGAATGGTAAAAATTTGTGGTCTTTGCCTTAAGCACAAATGCAAGATCTGAGTCTCAACATTTAGCTGAAGCCAATAGATGTTAAGGAGAAAGTAAATGGTGTTCACAGGCAGAAAAGAAGATGTGCCTATGGCTCTGTTTCTTCTGCCAGCAATCCCCATCACAGTTCATCTCTGCAATGAGTGCTCAGGGCTGTGCCTGCCAGTCAGGTTGCTTCTGCAGCCCTGCCTCTTCACGGGAGAGAGCAGCCATCCTTTTCAGAGGATTTAATTTCTTTGTCTTTGTTACTGTCCATCTACAAGTGGAGATAAGCAACAAGGTCAGAATCAGGCAGGTAAGACAGAATGTCATTTGTGGTTTCTAATAAAGACTGTTTAGCTACAAAATACCAAATTCCACAGACCTCTGAGGGGACCCATTGGGAAAAGCTGATATTCATGAGTAAGCTCTGTATTTTTTCCTCCATTTGGAGGAATGAGAAGATCCTCAAGTGAGGTCTTCAGCAGACAAGTCTTAGGCTCACCTTCTCCACTGGCATAATTTGATTTTCATCTGTAGAGCACTGGTGTTTTCTAGTCCAGGTTTGCACACTGGCCTAGAAGTTATACTATAAGAGTTTCAACTGTGCCTGAGTTCAGTGCAGAACTTCTTGCTCGTCCTCACCTACGTTCCTGATCTGCTGATTGTAGTGAATTCAGAGATTTCTTTTAAGAACGGAGCTTGAAGCCCAAATCATCTCTCAGCCCTTTATATATTCCTCAAAATTTCCACATTCTCAGTACTTTTGGAAGCCCGGAATATTATTTAACAGTGCTACCATTTTCTATACTTTGTGTTTGTTGAGTTTTTGTTCACAAGTGATTCAGTTCAAGAACATGCGATTTAATCGTTTCTCCTATTAATAGGAGATTACTGATGCTAAAATGCTTTGTCTTCCCTCAAGTATCAGAGGCAAGATTTTGCCTTGCAAAATATATTATTCATAAGCAAAGATGTACTTAGATGTGCAGTAAACAGAGCACCAATTAGCACCACAGTTGGTTTACAAAGTATTTTTGTTTGTTTGTTTGTTTGTTTTCATAAGGTTTTCTGACAGATTTCTAAAGGGCATTATTTCCCCCAAAGTATCTTCCAGTTTAGTAATGAGATGCAGTGTTTCTTGTGTCAGGAACAAGATACTTACACAGATCAGGAAATGTAAATACGTACCCTCGCCTTTACTATTTCTGTGACCTCTTAAATATGGAGAAAAAAATTCTAATATTTCAAAATGTCAGGCTCTCTAATGAGGAACTTCCCACAGGTCTTCTTATTAAGGGAAGAAGTGGAGACTCTAACGATGAATGAAATGGTGTGGCTTGCAGTACCCGCAAATGCAAAGTTTGTACAAGCCATGAGGTGGCACAGATTAATGAGCAGATTACTGTCACTTGAGAAGCTGGACAGCTTAGCCTTAATAACTGTATATTTGCATGTTCTTGAGCCACAACAAATAGAAGATAATTCAGCTTACTTTAGCCTACAATAAAAGGGACTTAAGGTGTCGTACCCTGTGTTTGCCTAGACGGAGTGTATAGCCACAAACAGCTATGTCTTACCTAATATGTAGTAGAATATTAAGTCCTACAGTTTGTCCCTAAGTCTAACCCCTTGAATTTTTGGTGAACAGTTACTTGCTATGCTGCCTCCAAACACGAAGTTCCTCATCACTAAATTGTTTACTCAACATCCCGAACAATTTTTCACAGTGCTTGGTGGCATTTGTATTCACTTCAGTCCTGATGGCACAAGATACTGAGGAAATCACAACAGTAGTAAGCTTGTGGTTGTGGGGTATTATGTGGGGTTTCACAGGGAAGAATACCTAAATGCTGCTAGGGAAAAATTCCAGAACATCTCTGTTCAGACTTTCACACTTTTCACACAAAATTCACACTTTTAGATCTTATTTTTGACATTCTCAAGCATTTTTATAGTGAATCTCCAGCTTTTGCTGGCACATGAATGGGAAATGGTGTACAACAAGTGGCTGATTCTTATTCAAATTATACTTAGTTTGCTGTTACAGAGTCTGATTTATGTTGCCACAGAAAATTACAGGATATCAGTAACCTTTATGTTCTCAGTTTGGCTGGATATCCTTGTACTGAGTAAGCTAGAAGGAACTTATGTTAAAATTTACAGTCAGAAAAATGACCCAATAGAGAATATGAAAAGATGTTTTCTCCTTCCATATTGACACAATTTTGTTAAATGGAAAGAAAACGTTAAAAACTATAAAAAATGCATCTTGTGGTGTACAGAAAAATATCTGCTATCGCTCCTAGGCAAATGCTGCCCCAACTCTCAAAGGATCAAAAAGTGTGTTACACCAGTGTTGGGAGGGGAAGTGATAACTACAGGCACTACATACTTGTATCTCACTTATTCTCGGTGTAAGCAAGTTTATGAAATGGTGAAAATGGGCACCACACAGCTTGTAGCTATAGCACACTCGGATTCCAGTAAAGTGTTAGCATTTCTTGGACAAATATTTTCTCCTCCAGAAACTCTTGCAGATAACCTGGAACTGTTTCGTTCCTCTCAAACACATTAATCAACCAGAAAATATTCACCAATTTCAATGGATTACCTCTGAAAAACTGCTCTGCACAGGAAAGTTCTACCAACATGTGCTGGAATGAGAATTTAAAATAATATATTTAAACTGTATGAAAACTGTTACTCAAAAAACAGGGATGAAAAAGTGTTTCATCTTATTGGCTGCATGTGCATCTTCAGCTTTGCAATAGATGGTGGAACCCACTTCATAGTGTTTACTCATAAATCAAAGGGGCTTAGACAATACCACTCCTGGTTTATGAAATGTAAAGGTATTTATTTTTCTCTGCCTATTGATATGTGTTGCACTTACCTATGACTAGCATATACTGTAAGTTGAGCTTCCCAGAAAAGTATTGTTCTGCAATTGTGCCACTTGGGATAAAATTTTTCTTTATATAATGCAATCAGTGTTCTGTTTTTTTCTCTAATTTGACACATTTCTGTTTTAAGGGATGAAAATAAGTAAGAGAATGAAAGATTTTTATTTCTTTTTGTTTGCAGTTTCCTTGTCAGTACCAGAAATGGTACAGATGACTGTGCAAAGCTACAGGAGGTAGGTCTCAGACACAGTAGAGCTCTGTTACGGATTCTTTTTCCTTCCTTTTCTTTATAACAAAAGGAGGAATTTTAGCTTCTTTTTTTTTCTCAAACAGATGAGAACAGTGCTCTTATGTTTGTTATATGCAGGTAAAATTAAGCCTGGGTGTAACAAAAGCATGTAATTTTATCTATTAAGAAAGAACTCCATGCTACAGAACATTCCTTTTGCAGTGAGCAAACTCTGAAAAAAAAGTTATTTCTATGCAGATTACCAGATACAACTACAATGAGAAGCTAAGTAAAGAATTGTTTCTCAGATGCTACTCCTGCTGCTGCAACTCATTGTGCCTGGTCTCTCTGAAACTTTGAGAGCAATTATATCTTTTAGAAGTAGGTGGCTAAAGGAACCGTGCTCCCTAAAGGTTCCCCAAAGATTCACCATCTGTCAAAAGGGAGCCATTCTGCCACCTTTATAATTAGCATTTACTGGTGCCTAACACCTACATTCTAACACCTACTGTAACATACTGTTCTTGAGAATAAGTGCATTTCCACACTCTCATGCCGACTCTTCTTCTAAGGCATTGTTATTATGTATCATTATAAACGAAGACAAAATACAAATGTTTACTCTAGGAAAAATCATAATGACATCCCAGAGGAGCACATGAGCAAACACATTTCATTGTTGCTTTTTTCCATCTAGTTCCCTGCAAGAGTTTTCAGAAAGTCCTGTTATGTCAAGATGCAACAGCCTCAACTCTTCCCATTCTCTCACCACTGTACCCCAGAGGTTAGTTATTTCCATGTATTTCCAGCTGAGAATACTAGGGACTAGCCCCATTTAGGGATCAGTAAATATGGATAGAATTTTGAATATGCAGTTCCAAGTGTTAGCTCCTAAAATGCATCTGCTCATTTATCTTAATAAGATCAAAATGACCTTCTACTAATAACAGGCGTCTGATCTGAAATGCATTTATTGCAGTAAAAAAACTACCCAAAACTGCAGAGGGCTTTGAAGCAATCAGAAAGTAAAAAACTGTGAGATCTTATGGCAGCTGTATCATTTCTTCTCTGTTTTGTGTCTAGAGAGAATTGAGCCTACAGAACTGTGAAGCTACACCTTTTATTAATGTTCCTCTTGTGAAGCTCTCTAGATCCCAAGCCACCAAATATCTCTGGGGGAAGAAATCTGCATACTACCAATACTAATATTGTTAAGAGCACTAGCTCTGAGCAATGTGGTGGAAAATGGCAAACTTTATTTGAGCAGAAATCATGATGAGAGGGGAGGAAAAGGAAAGCAAATCATTTAACAAAAACAGGACCCTGTAATAGCTACCGAAAGAGAAAAGTGGTACCAAGACAGTAGTATAAATAATCCTGATATTTTTACCACAGTGTAACTGAATGGCTCACCATCGGGGAAAAGGATCCAACTGAGATTCTTCTTGATTTGGGGTTTGGTACAGAAGAACCTGATGTCTGCACTAAAATCCCTCCTCGGTTCCTTAGTGGTGCTTCTGTAGCAAAAGGGATCAACATCCGAGTTTTTCTGGAGGCTCAGAAGCAGCGGATGGACATTGAGAGGCCAAATCTATATGGTAAGCAGAGATGTTTTAGGAAAAGGAAGAATTTTAGCCCGGAGATGACCATATAACATAAAGAGCATAGGGACTGAAGAAGAAGAGATTTATGAGCAAAAATTCATGAAAAGTGAAATCGATTCAGGAGACATCTAGGATTCTCATGCACCTCTTTGCAGCAATGATATTTCCTAATATAATTGAAACACAGTTTAGCTCGCCTCAGCGACGGACTCCTATTTATGAGCTGGAGGTACCAACTGTGGCATTTTACAACATGACCACCCATCCCCTGTCAGACCTATCCCACCACCTGAGATTAGCATTTGTATAGCAGAGGCTGCAGAATTGAATGCAGGTCCATTGCCTCAGCTGTTTCATGGCCAACATGTTAGCACCTACTCACCATCACTGGTGGTTTAAGCCAATATAAAGCATTTTGAACTCAGCAAGGCCAGGCATTGCATCGTGAGCATACATTCCCTTTTCCCCTCTGTGGGAACAGGACCCCTGTCTTGGGGAGACACAAAGAGCAGCTGAGAAGATCTTAACCTCCCCTAGCTGGAGCTGTATGAGCTTCTGTATCAAAGCCACAAGTCTCTAGCTAGAACTTTACAGTTTTGCAGTTCAAATATGCCCTGAGATGTAGATGAGGATCATATCATAAGAATGTTAGAATTGCATTATTTAAGACATGCAGTTTTGATTTTTATTTATTTAGACGTTTTTAGTTCTCATTTTGTGTGCCAAGTACCAACTGCATTTTGCAGATGAGAAATGAAGATGAGGTCCTCACCCTAAAGGTATATCTGCATTAAAACAGCATTGCTAATTCTCTGATATACCTTCCTTCTAGAAAGACCAATTTGGACATCATTTCCCCTCATGTTTGCTGCACAGGATAGCCAGATGGCTCTTGAAATCTTCTATTTACTTAAGATGCTCAGTGAAGCAGGATCTCTCCCATAGTCCATGCATTCCTATTTAAGATTGCACCAAGAAAGCAGTATGTATGGAATAAGAATTGAAACAGAAATGTCAGAGCATCATGGAAAATGTTTTTTATTCTTTTTTTTATAGCAAGCCCTGTGCACACATTTCAATATTTACAGCAAACTGACACATCAAACAGGTTTCTCTGCTCTCTCTCTCTCTGTAACCTCTCAGAGAAAAAGGGAGAGAGGGAACAGAGATAATCAGTATGAGTGGACAGTGGATGGAGACCTTAGGGAAGAAGGTGAAGAACTAAGAGTGAATGAAAGGAGAGAAAAAGAATTAAACGGAAGGAGAGAGGTTTGCACAGTGAAGGCAGACAGTGGTAAGCTGAGGTGTGAATTTAATAACTAGTCTTGCGGTAGTTCTCAATGGGGACACTCTTTGTACATGTTAACAGCTTATCCATATGAGGGAGTGACTGTGAAGTAAGTTAAGGTTTGCATTTCTATTTTGGTGGGTGTGATGTCCATCAAAACATATTATCTTGCTTTTGACAGTCTGGGAGGGAGTTTTCACACCATCTGCTTAGGCCTCCAAAGTATGTGCCTGGGCTGGGAGCTGAGGCTACACATTTAACGGAGAGAGGTGGGATTAATCCTTCAGAGATACCTACCTCTGCTCTCTCTGCTCTATATGTTGTTTTATACATGGTGCTTACCTTCAGCCTGGATCACTGCACCAAATTATAGACATTTAACTGAAGTATCATCTCATGGAGCTTTATCACCCCAGAGTCTGTCTCCGTAATGAGTGGAGAGAGTGAGGCACATCCAGACAGTCATCATCCATGCCAGTCTGTCTCACAGACCATGCAGACATTTGGGCACAAGTAAATTCCTACTGCTGGTGTTCCAGGTGAAGATATATAGCTAAAAGTGATGTATTAGGTGTTAGTGGCGTACAGACTCCTGAAGAATATCCTCAAATGGGCTCTCAGTGCATTTGTTTGCAAACTGTTTTTTCCAGTCTCGCCAACCTTATATTGTCTCATGATTTTGCAACGTGGTGTAGAGAGAAGCAGGAGTGGCAAACTAATGTTTATTAGATTTGAAAATGGATTGCATTTCTAGGGTGGGATCAAACTATCTGCCTTCAGCACTGAGGCTGCACCTTGGCTTTCAGGCACCTAATGATCCAGTTCTTCTAAAGCAGAAGCCAAAATTCCCTGTAATGGCAATGAAGAAGATAGGTGCTTTTGAAGGTCTCCAGAAGAAGATACTTCTCTAAATTAAGTAGAAAGCTTCAGCTTCAGAAATATTCCATGGCATTTAGCTCTCCATGAACCATTTAAGGAATTCAGATCCCTACTGTTACACAACTTCTTCAACAGGGCACTGAAATGGAAATGCCTAAATTAGGGAGACCATATGTCACCTCTAGAGATTTTAAGACTGTTTTGAACCACTGTTCCCAGAGACATGCTGGATGAAATCACCTATTGTCAATCAGTGTTTATTAACACTGAACCATTTCAATACACATACAATGTGAATCCCTCTCATTTGGCTTTAGCCATGGAAAAGGAAGAAGGTATTTAGTCTGAGTTAGTGAAAACTGAGAGGTTACCTCATTGTCAGTTTACTTTCTCTGATTCTCCGAATTAGCAGAGAAAGCTAATTGATTTAGTGTGATTTTGTATAAGTCTGAGAAGGTGAGAGGTAAGCAGGATTACAGATGCAATTTGGGAAATGACAAAAGTGGAGCAGAAAAGGAGGGAGGTAGGAGAGACCAAATAACTTTCAAAGCAGTGTGATCCCTCTCTAGTTTTCATATTTCATTCATTTTCTAGTGCAGTCCTGTTCTGTTTGGCTGTTTTCTGACTGTAATGAAAATAGTTTTCTGGAAGTGCTTCACTGCTGATCTGACCTTTTAAAATACGTGTGGCTTATTATAGTGTTATTTGTTAATTGTCTCCTTGCTTGGTGACAATTGATTCTTCAGCATAGTCATTAAGTTTTCAAATGGTTCAGTATGCAAAAATAAGCTGTATTTTCAAAAATCTCAGCCCCCCTGTAGGTGTCTCAACCAGAACCAAAAGAAAAGCTTAGCCTCATCACTCTCTAGAGGTGAAAATTTTACTGGCCTAAAAAGAAGTGACATTTGACTTCCTAACTGATTAAATAAAGTCACTTGACAATCAGTAGTTATGTTAATTGAAAAGTAATGATACTTTCAAATATGTGGATCCCTATTGAACGTTACAGTTTGATACTTACAATAAAAAAACGCATTTAGTACCACACTTCACTACTCCCATATCTAAATCTCCTTTTTTTTTTTTTTTTTTGGAGAGGGGGGTGTTTCTGGGGCTTTTTTACACTCATTTGTGTCTCTGTCAGCTGCTGCAAGCCCCCCACTGGAGCTGTTGCCCAAGCCTCACTCTTTGTGAGATGAGTGTATTCGGCAGGCACCATTTCCCATGATGCATGGCTGTCCTGTGACCACCACAGGTCAGCAAGGAGACAGCTGCATGCATCATGGACAATATATATCAGTCAGTAAACCCATTCCTGAAATGAAATATAAATTACTAAATATATCTTCTCTGAGGTACAGCTTTGGTTCAAGCAAAGACAGAACAGTACTACCAAGACTCAAGATGAAACAACCTAAAAAAAAAAAGGAAAATATTTTAATATGTGACAAAGTATACCATGCTGAGATTTTGTTTTGATTTTTCTTGACAAAAACTGAACAATTTAAGATAAATCTGCATTTTCTCACTGAAAAAAATTTTTTTATCCTATTTCTGTTTGTCTTGAAAAAAGATGTTGATTGAAAATTTCTTACTGGCTCTGGAAACTCTTCACTGCACTAAGGACCTATTGAAGAACTTCCACATCTTTTATGTAGACAACTATGTAATACCAGATTTAGGGCAGGAGGAACAAAACTGTGAGATTTTCCTCCTAAATTGTAAAAATCTCCTGATCTAATCATAAAATCATGAGATTTTGTTTACACCTTGGCGTTTGCTGAGTTGGCTTAAGTTTCTAGTGAAAATGCATCCACAATTATGTCCTTTAATATCTCATCTGTGTTACAGATTGTGCCTGTTTTGCAGCAGGCTCTACAGACTAAGGAGTTCTGATCAGCATCTTGCAATTTTCCTGTCACCTATCTGAGGACACTCCTTGGGGAGCACCCACTGAAACCAAAGGAACTGCTTGCCTAGAGAGAAATTGTCCATTAGGCAGGGCTGTCCCTGATATCACTTCTTCATGACCTGTGTATTTATTACACTGCATATGAGTGAGGGGATTGTTTGTTCATTTATCATATCCCCCATTGTTTGATTTGTTCATCAGGTGTCACAAGCTCTTGGAAATAATTTGCAAGAGCAAAGCAGTGTGCCAAAATTATTTCAAACTGCAGCAAGTTTGGTTCTAGTTCAAATGACAAGTACTGGACTTCTCTGCCACTGTCAGTCAAAGGACATTAGCACTTGGCATTTTTATGGCATGACATAGTGGGAGCCAGACAAAATACCGAGGCTAAAATGTGCTGTACATGGAGGGCATGTGATAGCATATTGGACACACAAAACCATAAGTGATTTACTCCAGCATCCCAAACTAACACAAATGCAAACTTTATCCAACACTGTAATCTGTGTGCTGATAGATCAGATAACTCCTTTAGTCAATATCTAGAGAAACCTTTGACCACATCTTAAAAGGTGATAGGAATGGCAACAATTTCCTCCCGTGTTAAAAATCAGGCAATGTTTGTGGAGGGAGGGAGAAAGGAGTATCCTCAACATATAGTAATTAACAGGAGTTATATGGCACGGTATTGGTCCCTGATGCAAAGGACCAACTCAGATCCATGTTAAATATCCCTTTGTTATCTAATCATCAGTGAAACAATATTACCAACAGCCTGCATGCAGACTGCATGCAGTAAGTTTGGCTGCTCTCTAGGAGAAATGACAGCCAAGGACGTTAGCATTTTGCCATCTACTCTCCTCAGCAAATGTTTTAAGGAAGAAGAAGTCCTGGTGACATATTCATTGCCTGAGGACGGGTGCAGACACAGTACACAAGCAAAAGTGTTGCGTTTCCTTGTATAAATAGCTCCATAGTGTTGTAGTGATTGAAATCTCCAGAATCTCTTGGAGAAAATATCATTCACTTCTCGTTACCTCTTATGCTGTGGAAAAATGACCCAGAAATTACAGAAGTTTGGTACAATGAAAAAACATCGAGAACCTGCATAAAACATCAGTGTACATACACTTTGCTATGACTTTCTGGGGGAAAAACTTTTTGCTTCGTGGTGCTCTGAAAACGAAGACACAGCCTCTGTGGGCAATTGCTATCAAATAATGGATATATACATTTTACAGTTATCCTGGACAGTAGCCAGCTATAAATGTCTGAGATCAGAATCTAATGACTTTATTCTCATGGAATTTAATAAGTCCTCAAAAATGGCATCCAAATCTGGCCTAACTAACTGGAGAATTTAAGTCTGGATTCTGTAAAAATTATTCACACTAAGTGGTAGTCAGCTGTACTTGACCTGATGAATTAAACATTGTGTAAATGCTTGTACAATATGAAGAACCATGCAGTGGAGTCTGTATATAGCCTGAATGGATCTTCTGGAAGCAAAAGTAAAAAAATAGCCAATTTTTAATATGGCTTTTTGGCAATGACAAGTTTGGATAATCATTATGCCCGATTATTTATTTCAAATTGCATTTTTTGATAACCCATGTTTGCCTTCCATTCTGTCAAACTAAAGGGCATTTTCGACAACTAGAAGTGCTTAATCACGTGACGAGTGCCTTCTCGTCATTGCTGACTGACGTGAACACCCAACAGAGCAAAGTACAGGACACTAGCGGAGATGAGACTGGCCTGTTGGATACTGAGAAGAGCAGACCTGTGGTTACACGAGCAAAGAAGAGAATAGGTCAGCTCTTGAAAAGGGCTTCTAGGCAGACAGCACTGCTGAAACAAAGCTCGCTGGCATCTGGCAAAGCCAACTCATCCAGCTGGAAAGGACAACCCCACTCCTGTGCTGATATTGCCGAGAATGGAACAATCCAAACAGGCTTTTCTGAAAGTGTTGCGGTGGCTTGTCTGACCCCAGAGCAAATCTCCAGAGACAAAGCTGCGTTCACAATATCCCAGTGTCCACAGACTCCATCGGGGAAAGCTTGGGCTTCATCACACTTACTTCCAAAACAGCCCCATCTTTCTTCTACGTGTGAGGTGCCTGCCAAAGACAGGCCAAGAAAGGAGTTGCATTTGCTTTTGGCCCCCACACTCAAAAAATTGGCCAGCCAAAACTACAAGCCACCAGACTCATTTGAATTGGAAGAGGTAAGGTGGATTTCTGTATATTGCTTACCATGAATGTATCTTTACACATATTTATTGTATAGGTTTGGATTCTCTTTTTCAAGAAGGAAGATAGAAGAAATTACTTAAAACGCCATATTGCAGCATTATGGGGAAAAACAGTGGGATTCACACTACTCATTGGGGTTTTGATTATTTTAAATTGTTTTTGTGTTAGGATACTGTCAAAGAAGTTGGCACTGAGATTACTGAGACAGGATTCATTCAACCTGTGTGATAGTATAACATGCCAATGCGTTTTATACAGCGCTAGCTTTTTTATAGAAGTAAGTTGCAGGAACGCTAATACATATGGTCAAGGATATTTTTACAGACCCAGTCATTAACCAGTTTTTTTTTCTTTTTTTTTTCCCCCCAAGCTTATGCTCTGCTGTGTTCTCTCAGAACGTTTCATCACAAAATTATCCTTGGTTTTATAGCAGCATTTGAAATATTTTATTGCTCTGTAAGCTGAGCATCCTAAAACCAGAATAACTCAGAGTGGCAGCTTGTTCTCAAATCCACAGTTTTCAAAGTCCATGATACTCAACTATCTATATATTTTAGCAACAGTGGGTTGTCGGTGGGGTTCAGCGTGAAGTAGCAGAGACCAGGATACTTGCCAGTCCTTGTCTTACATCCAGAGTTCTTGTGTCAGCAGCAATTTTTTTCTGGCTGTATTACTGCAGAAAGAGGGCTTTACTGTAAGGACAAAGAAAGGAGGAGAAACAGGATAGCTGGCAGCTCCCTGAAAACATTTGGAACATGGGAGGGAGAGAGCAGCAAGAGCCTTGAAAAGGTGGGAGGCTTAAAAAAGATTTCCAGTTTTGAAAGAAATTGGAAGAGGTCAGGTTAAGTTGGTGGCATCCTTTCTGAATAAAGGATATTTAATTAAAGTATTTTTCTGTGAAAGTTTTGGTGCAGTCTAAGTTTCCCTTTGTGTCCTACAGTTGCTGAAGCTTAAGTTGGCAGAGCTGAATCAAAGAATGGAAGTTTGGGTCTCACTGTCAGCCTTGGTGGGGAAGAAAGGGTCTTTCACAGGTCTCCAGCACAGCAAATTTAGGCAACTCATATGTCTTTGTACAGACTTAGCACACTGGACTTGCAGCTCTTTGGTTAGTAGCTCTGTAACCCCTGCAAGTAATCATGGACTCAAAAGTAAGGACGGTGACAGAGCAGTAATTGCAAATGATGATCAACTCCCCAGTCTGATGTCCAAGATGGTTTGACGAATGATATATGCCCAGAGCAGAACTGTGTATACACTGTTTAACTTTCAAGTAATCATTAAAGTAAGGTTGTAAGAACTGTGTACTGGCTCAAACCATCAGGCCATCTAACGTTATTCTGACAGCAGCCAGTAGCAGGTGCCTAGGAAGAGAATAAGAAACAGGCACATATAAAGTGATCCTTCTCATATATTCTTCTAGACTCTGACAATGGGTGGTTTAGAGATTTCTTGAGCGACAGGCTGCATCTAGGACATGCTGAACTGTTTTGTTTGTAATGGATCTGCTTTTCTATAATGACTCTTTCTTGCTGCAATTTATGCAACATCATGATTTAATGCTCTCCTTGATACCATGGAAAAGACAAATGGCTTCTTCATTCCTAGAGGAAAAAAAATCTGACCTTACATACACTCTTTGGCAAGAATTTGGCTCCATATGGTTACCATGCCTAAGGTTTCTACTGCTAAGTCATATTTTCTTCTAGGGGCATTTCTCTGAGACTATTCAAACAAGACTCTTAAGACATTTATGGGTGGGGAAACTTTATGCATTAACTTCTTTGGAAAGTCTTGAAAAGCGTTTGTGATCAGAGCCTGTTTATGACATAAACATGTTTTTTTAAAAAGGACACCACCAAAAGAGAACCATCTGAAAGATTTCATGTTTTCACTTTGAAATTTCTAGAATTTTTCTTTTTACTCCTATCCCCTCCCCTTCAATAAGGAATACACTCATAATAATCATCACCTTCAATAAGATGTTTTCCTCTTCCCTCACACTTCTTCTTCCTCTGCTTTTTCCCTTTCTTTTCAGATTCAGAGCTTGGAGGATGAAACTCTATGTAGAAATGCTCCTGACAGCGTATCAGGTGAGTGTTAAAAGCAGACATTTTGCCAAATTTGTTTTTAAAACTGTGTTCCCTTGTAGTCCCTTCTAAAGGCTTATACTAAAAACATGTTTTCTCTCTGTGCTCCTATCACCTCTGGTGTTTGGATGCATTATTCTGCCCATGGTAGGCTAGATGGTATGACTTGATAAACTGTAGGGCTGTAAAATGTACTCAGCTCATTGCGAGGACACAGTGAGTGCACACAAAGGGGGTACCTGCTCTGAGTGTTTGGGGTGTCTATCTGATGCGTTAGGCATCCTCATGTAAGTCATGCATGTAAGTCCTCTCAGGGCTTATGAATGAAGCCAAAGCCTCTCTCCTGCTCAGTGACTCATCCACCAGACACAGGCGACCTCTTGTCCACCAACCCGCTGATCCTACGAGAGGAAGCTACAGAGCAGGCTGGGAATTGCTGCATAGCAGCCACTGTGCATACAGCTCGCCCAGGGCTACGCAACAAGGACTTTCTGTTTGCAGCGTGGCCTCCACTCCATCATCTGAATCTCCCATATCACAGAGACTGTCGCATGGGCAGACATGACACTGAAATCATGTGTTAGGAAATAAGTTGAGAAGTCTATGAAAGGATTAAATGCAAAGCTGTTTGTTAGACGAGATGTTATGCTGTCATTTGGGGCAATATGAGTTTGGATCCTGAGAACCGTTTGCTGGCAGGGGTGGCTATATTGGAGGAGATGGCTATTCCGCCTCCAGAAAAGGGAGCACTCAGTCTTGCTCTCTAGTGACCCTTGCTAACCAGTGCTTAGAGCAGGACTGGCAGGTTTTTGAAATGAGACAGAAATTTGATGTAGAAGAGCGAATGAGTAGCAAGAAGCAGATAGAAAGGAACAAAAATGAAAGCCTGGTGAGCTCTCACCTTACAAATATTGCATTATGTCACTTTTGGGGACCCAGCACAAAAAATTAAGCAGCCCAAGTTCATACACAGATATCGGAATAAAAATCAGATATCAGCTGGTGCCAGTCATTCACAGATGCAATGGGCTGCAGTGACAGCTAGATTTGCAAGAGCGAAATCATGAGCCCATTGAAGGTAGTGGCATAAGTCCCACTGAGTTCAGTGAAGCTGAAGGTGTTTTAATCCGTAAGCGGGGTTTTCCTGATAAATGCTAGAGCCAAGCAAATGCGATGGAGTATATAATGGATTTGTTAGCCCTGGAGGTTGTATTTTTGTTTTCAAGTGATCTGTAAGCAGATAATTTTGTTGTTTTGCTAATTTTTTTAACTGTGCAATAGACTGTATACCTGTGTCAGCCAATTGCTCTTGCCACATCGCCTGGCAGGTTTCTACGGTTCCCATCTGTCAATGGGTGGCTCCAGCAACTCTTGGGGCTTAAAGTCAGGTCCTTGCTGCTAGTCCGACAGTATGATTTCCTGCCTGAGTTACATGTGGTTGCTTTGATTTTGCTTCCTGAATGACAACTCAATCTCTATGAACAAGGACAAGCTCCCACACCAGCAATCTTGCTCATGGCAGTATCTATACAAAACATAGCAGTTCCCCAGGATTTGTGCAAAGAAAACCACCATTTGGACAAATGTTCAATGAGAAATGAACAGAGAAGGTGGACATATCCCAACAGGAAAAAATAATCAAAACATACTCACAAATGCTTTTTTACTTTCTTTGTCCACCCCCCAAAAATTAATGTGCTATTTAATAAAGGGTATTTGTGAAAGGATTTTGCAGATTATACAGATATATTCATCTGAATGTAAAGGAAGAAAGAAATGTGTGCCCTGAAAACTCTTTTAAAACACAGGAATAAGCTTGTGGTGATTTTGGGATAGAGAATGCAGAATGTGAATATCTGTTTTTAATTCTGGTAAGACTGTCATCCAGTTAAGTGACCAATTAATATTGTACAAGTAAACTGTACTTATTTAAGATTTGTGCATTAACAGCACCATAGTATTATTTTAGAGTTTAGATTAAAAACTGGAATCTCTCTTTTTTGCTCTGTTCTTATAGTGTTACTGATGCTTATCCTAAATTGAAAGAAGAGATTTTGATCATCTTTTTTTATGGACTTTTTTTCATGTTCTTTCTCTTTTTCCCAATGGTTTTAAGTGGTATACCTCTCTATACCAAAGGATTTTTTTTTTTTTTTTAAGGCTTCAACTTGCTGGGCATCATGGAACAATCTAAAAAGAGCTGATATCAATTCAACATTGTTAGTAGTGATGATATCTAGCTCTTGGGAAGCTTCCTACCGAATTCAATAGAATTTGTCTCAGAGCCGTAATTTGAAATAGGAGCTAGTGGGAAACAGTCTAGATTCCACTAGGAGCCCAACAAGGAAAATGTCAGCTCCCAGAAGAACATGCCTGAAATTATATTTGGACTGCAAGCTCCTTGGGGCAGAGGCTGCCCGTTTTTCAAGGCTCATATTGTGCCTACTACAGTGAGGGCCCATGCTCATGTGGTTGGAGGCTGCGCTGGAAAGGGTATGGGAGTGATGATGAAGATGTGAGCGCCTGACATGGCTGTGCTGGAGTGGAAGCTCACCTGAGGGGAGAAGCGCAAGGGGCCCAATATGAGCAGAAATAGATAGGAACAGACTGCTTTGCTTAGATGGGGCATGTTAGAGATGGGTGACTTAGGGAAGTGCTTGTCCTGGTGGTATTGTCCCTTGGCTGTGTAGCCTGGCCTCAATTTTAGTCCAATTGCTTAATTTTCTACACTCCTCATGAAAGCCAATTCCCTGGCTGCTGTGTGTCTTCTTTATATTTCTCCATAATGTAGATTCTGGCTGTTTAACTGCAGTGGGCTTTATGATAAGGCTTTTTTTCCCTCTCTTTTGGCAGAATGCTGAGACTTAATTTTAAAAGACGCTCAAAGCCCCCAAACATCCCTGAATGACTTACAGAGAAAGCAGAGTGTTTTCTAGCTGTGTTTTAAAAAATATTACAATCTTTTTTATTAGGCAATTTTATCATTGTTATAAATAAGTAATTGTACTGGGGAGAAGGGATAATCCTTATTTAATTAAATTCATCTATACTCCCAGGTTGGCAGCAACCAGACATATGTGAGACTAATACCCACAGCTTGCCTGTATGCATGTGCAATTAAAAATTCACTCTACAGTAGCACTGGCAGTTTAGTGTTGCTTTTGGCATTTACAAATTCTTTTATTTTGTGACTTTTTTTTTACCATACACATATGCTGGAGCAGATGTTGCTTATTTGTTGTTTATTCAAATCTGTAGGCTCTGGCAGCTAACTCCATTGTTCTGTAATGAAGCTTTATTCACTGTCCTGTATTAGGACCCAGCAAATGCATGACAGGCAGAGTTAGCTCTCAGCAGGAACTACAGTTATTGTCCTTACTTATTGGCTGTTTATATTCTAAAGCTCACAGTTGAGAAAGCTGGCTGGGCAGGGTAAGGGGCTGGGGATGCTGTGTGCGGAGGAAAATTACTTGACTCCACTCACTGTATCTTTGCCCTGATGAGGTGCAGGCTTGCATGTAAACTCATCTGTTGCAGGGATTTCATATTCAGCACTTGAAAAATTGAGCTGTTCTCCCCCTCCGCCCCCTCTTCCTCCTTGTTCTCCCCCCCACCCCTGCTGCTCCTTCCTTTTTCAATTAGCCTTTGTAAAGCACTGGGTTTAACTAAAGGGTGTTTCAATGTTGTTCACCCCCGTTAACTCAGCACGTGCCTGAAAATTCATTAGCAGTAACATCTATTAGGGAGGCTCTAGAAGTCGGTGTTATTTTTGTACGTGTTGCAGTCATCCACTCCCCCTTGCTTCTTATTTACTTTTCTGCACCTCTCCATCATTGGGGTAGCCACACATCTGAGAGTCAACAATTTCAGCATGGGGCTGACCAAAGAGGACGTGCTCCCAGGCACTCCAGTGCCTACAGAAAGGCATTACCCTGCTGGATAAAACCCTTGGTAGCCCAAGAGGCAATCAATCAGAGAAGTAACCACCTCCATCTGGCTTGCTGTGCCATGGTAGCTCTCTGTCGAAGCATTTGTGATTCATCTTGTCCCAACGAGTGATGCCAGGGATCGAATACACCCAGTTTTTGCAGCAGCTGGGAACGTTCTAGCTTCCCCACATGCTGAGCTAACACATTAGCTCCTGTGACTTATCAAGTAGCAATTCTTTCAATTATCACACCTTCACTCCTCCTACTCACCAGCTCCTCTCATGGTTGGCACCATGGGAATATTCACAGAATGCAATTGGTTTTTTTTTTAATTGACTGAGTGCCAAGAACGTGAATCCTGTTTATTATCTATTGTAATGTCTGCCTGCAATTGAAGGATCAACATCTTCAAAAGTGCAAGAAGAAAATACACATATATTTCCTATGCTCCAGACAGAACTAGGATTTTCCTGGTACCTTCCTCTATTTTCCGTATGAGGAAGGGAACAGTTATTTACTGTAGTGCCTACATCATGTGTTTTTTCTTCACTTATAACACAATGCTTTTTAGTTTTTAGCACAAAAGAAAGAAAAGGCAAAAGCAATGAGAAAGCTACAGGGAAGAATTGCCAAAGTCGTAATCAAAATCAGGATCTAAACCTACAATATCCTACATCTACTCTTGTTTTGAGACCTTCTGACCCTTATGTTATGTTTTGCCATTGCTTAATAATCACATACAGCCTCCAAATATGAGTTTTCCCTTCATAAAACATGAGGAATAATAGATCCATAATATACTTCTATATGTTCTTGAAGCAGTCATAGTGCAGTTCATTTGGGTTAACACTGCACAGTGGTCTTCACAGTAAAAAATACCACTCCTAGAAAAAACATCCACAAAGGCCAGTCACTAATAAGATCATTTGGGGTTCCACATTTTCTGTAAAAGGGAAAATTTTGGTGTGTTATTAATGTGAGTTGCTCCCAGATATTTTTCTGTATGGGTCAGGTTTCTTGGCCGGACAGCATCACTCATTGCACAGCTCTGCCATCCCCCTCAAAGAGGAAATAGCCTAGTGCTTCATCTCATGTATACTACAGACAAGGAATCTGGGCTAGAAAGGGAAAAGAAAGAATGAAGTAACCTAAAACAAACATGTCTCTAGAAGCCTGAGGAGAGAAACTACCTTCCCAACAGTTTTACCTTCTGCAGGGGTCCTGTGCAAAGGAGACATCTGCTGCCTTTATCTGTTTTATGTTCCCTCCATTTTTTTATGATGCTGTAATCCATGTTGTTCCCATCTTCTGCCCATGAACCACATAAAGACCTTCTTGTCCTTTCCCTCTTCTGTATTTAAGGACCTGTAATTAAGAGTATGAGGAAGCTCTATCATTTATATGCATGTTGTAACCTGAAGAAGTCTAAAGCCTCCTGCCTGTGGGCAGGATGATGGCCTGTGGTCCCAGAAATAAGTGGGAACTGTCAGGAAGCAGTGACTGAGAGGAAAGAGCAAAGTGAAGGGCAAGTTATGAAATGACGAGTCTTAAAACCTTCCTGCATCTTCTGCCTGTTCAAAAACATCCTGAGTTGTCTGATCCCCTACCAGAAAGCGAATTCATTTCTGCAGCTCTTGAGAATGCACCATCTGCATCCCATCTTTGTCACAGTCCTCCTGGATGCAACTCACATACACGCATATATCCGAATTCAGCAATGGATGCAAAGATGGAGACCCAGGAAGCAGTGGAGCCATGTCCACTGGTACATGAATGAGATTGGCAGCACACAAAGGAAGTCTGAGACCTTTACAAAATTGCCATGCAAAAGCCTCTAGGAAGTAGTACCACCTGCTACTGGTGTCTGGAAGCCCTGCCTACAGTCCCAGGGTCTAGGCAGCTTTGGAGAACTTTGGGGGTTGTATGATTTTCAGTGAGTACATTCTTAAAAGTCATTGCACATTTATAACATTTCATTGCACATATGTGTCATATTTTAGGTCCTGCTGCAGCGGGCTGATTCATCCTAGTGGGAAAGGATATATACGCACCACATACTTAAGGCAGATGGCCTGGTGAAAGCTATAAAACCTACCGTTGTTTAAATCTTAGGAGAAAAAAAATCATGAAATACTTTAGGTATCCAGGGGGACAAGCAAATACTTTGACAACCAAATAGAGAGCTGCATTTAGATTAACAACCATAGGCTTTAAAACCAGAAAGGTTCTGAAACAAAATCTAGTTGTCCTGAAGTCTCTGAGGTCCTTGAAAGGAGACCTTTTCTAGTATTTTCTCTTCTGCCTTTTCTTCCCCCACCTCAGCAGAGCACAGCAGGATCAGAGTCTTGCCTGTGCAGTCACTGATCGCCATGATGCTTTACTAACTGTGCGATTTGACAGCCTGACCCTTTGAACTTTAAATCTTGCTGCAAAATTCATAATCCCAACCTCACATCCAACACAGGCTTCAATGCAGCTTCGTAAGAACATACTTACTCTTCTTGGTGATACTTTATTTCTTTGCTGTGGCTCTTATGAGAGAGGGTTGACTCCCTCCACTCCCAGTGACATCTGTAAGAAAGGTGGCACCTACCCATCTTGGGCACCTTTTTATGCTCTAGAGAACTCAGATTTTTTTCTGGATGAGAAATTTGATTCCTGGCCCACAGATCTTACACATACTTGCCAACTATTGACCGATAACTTTGCATTTCTCCTTTGGAAAATATCACTGACAAAGAGAGGTGGGCTTACTAAGCCTGAAGTTCTTAGACTCCTTGAACACAGTTTAATGGATATTAACATGAAAATAGAGCTATTATAAATGGCTGTTGATCTCCACAAAGTAACACCAGAAAGCCAGATACCCATTCTGGCCTCCCAATTGCTTTGGACACTGCTAACCAGGCAGAAGTTGCAGGACCTAGCAAGAACAGAGGGGCTCTTCACTCACTGTTCTCAGGGTTGCTTTATCGGAGCTGCTGGAAGCCACCTTCCCTTTCATGAGGTGATCTCAGTTGCAGAGAGCCCTACAAGGCTCACTGCAATCACTTATTTTTTATTCATTATCTCTGTGCAGCTGCTACTGGGAGAAGTTGTGATGTAACATGATCTACAGTGTAGGCTGATGACATTCAGCTCTACCTCTCATTTTCATCAGAAGCAGACACAACCATCACCCGTCTCTCCCGACATTTGGCAGCAGCACGAATCTGAATTAATGACAGTTGGCTGAAGCTCAGTTGAAATAAGATGGAAGTGATACTGACTTTCAAGGAAAAGTAGGAGGAGGACCTGGCAAAGTCTGAAGCCGTTTCATCAACTGAAGGAAGATAAAAGACCATTGTCAAAGTGATTGCAATTTCAGGTTTTGACTAGATTCATCACTTCTCCTAACCTCCCAGACTGCAGAAACATCATTTATCATAGATAACTGCCTACAGTGTTCTCTCTTTTCCTGTCAAATTCAGCTCTTAGATTACTCATTTATACTTTTATCATTTCTAGGGCAGTGTGTTCTTGTGCAGGACAAGCAGGAAACAATCGGAAGCTCTGACTAGCAGCCACCTAACTCCCAAGGGCAGCTTTTTGCAGGAGCGTATTCATTGTTCGTAGTGATAGGTGTGTGATATTCATGATGATGATCTGTATTGTCAAGCCTGACATGACCTTCATCCCCAGCCACTTTAGATACTTTCTGTAGCTCCAGGCAACCTACTAGAGGGGTTTCCAGAGCCATGGACCAAATTGTCCTGGAGATATTCTTGATAAGGACAAAGATGGAGCCTTCTGAATGGTGAACTTCTGCCACTGAAGTTCACAAACTAAGTTCTGGCCTCTCTGAGGAGGCACAGGATGGTTCACTAATGCTAGTCAAGAAATTATATCCTTTTCTGTGATGTAAAAGATAGAGCACACACTACTTCCTTCACCCATTTTCATCTACGATTTGGGGGGGAGGGAAAATGACAATTAAAAACCAATAAAATGTTATAACGTTTCATTAATAAGTAGCTCAATAGAATATTTTCAGCTAATTCAGTTCTTCCCCAAATCTTTCTTCTATACATGAGCTATGGACAATCTGTAATAAGACAGAAAGAGAGAGCCATCCAACCCACCCACCAGCCCTAGGCATTTCACAATGGCGTATATTTATACCTGCTGTCACAGCGCTGACTGTAGTGTACAGCAGATGTACTGCAGCTAGTTTTAAATCAATAAATATATCCCCTAGCTCTAAACACACTAGCACATAGTGTGCATATCCGTAACTGTCTAGCCACAGCACCAGGGAGCCGAGCGCGGCCCACCTCATCCTACTTTTCAGACAGGTTTTGCAGACTGGGCAGAGCTCCAGGCTGCTGTGCTCAGCCTGCTGGCTCTACTGTGCCACTAGCACGCTAGACATAACTATACTATACACCAAATTTTAAGCCAAATACTTGGCTGAGACTTGGTATAAAAATCCTTCTCCCTCAGGTATTTTGGAGGAGAGGGAATGAGGCTGAATGCTCTGATGATAGATGTAGAGCTGCTCTGTAGCTATTTGTGTTGTGCTCCTGGCCAGTGCAGTTTTTGTTTTTAATGCTCTATGCTGTGGTTACCTCAAGTGTTTATGGCTGATATCTGGAAAGCACATAGGCCTGTGTCTTTGCAAGGAGACTTAGGCACTTAGAGCACTGGGAGAGGAGCATGAGGCTGTGCAGGAGGATGTTAAGCACAGTACGTGCACTCCCTTGATGTGTCTCCTTCTAACAATGGCTGAGACAGCAAGACCCTATAATTAATAGTGTAAAAAACTGCAGACTGAACATGGAGATAGAGCAAAATGTAGGTAGCTATCATATGAGACGTGTACCACCCACCTTTCATCTCTTCTGGCCCTGCCACATCCCCTCAGGGTCCAGCATATATGGTCACAGTAACAGGGTGGAGGGTTTTCCCCTTACTTCAGAATGATATTGGGTTTATCTCACAAAAAGAAAAGTATGCCTGAAGTCTTACCAGTCAGTGTTATCCAGGCTAACTGGAAGAATAATATTCCAAACTGGGTGAGGGGTGGGGAAACTGGGTTTTGCTAGGCGTAAGGAAATACTCTGGGGAGCCAGATACCCTAAAGATTTCTGCTTATCTTGTAAGCTCTTTAGAGCACAGACTGTTCTTTTGTTTCGTTCATACAGCACCTGCCAGCTATGGCACAATTAATAACAGAATCTGGTTTATGTAGAGATTTTAAAAATATTTTTACCCATCACTCTGTGTGAGATGTTTGGCACAAAACTCCAGTTCAAAGATAGCAAGGAATACACAAATTTCTTAGCTAGACTAGGTTTTGAATAAGAATAGGAAGGAGCCTTTGCTGTAGCTGCTGTATTTTGGAATTCCGTTATTTGCTTTCATATAATATAACTTTCTAATAGGATGATTTATCTAATTTTTGCTGTAATGCCATTGAAAAATAAAATCTGCAGAAGGACACTGGTTAAAAGTCTGGTTTGTGCAGGCCTTTGGAAACAAAATCTGTGGTTTATGTGCTGCTGCCATCTGGTGATAGTTCTCCTAAAATGCTGTGTATTACTGAGACGTAGTATAGAGAAGGGTCACTCCTGCAGCATTACTCCAGTGAGAAGTAAGTATTTTTAGACTGATATCTCTTACAAGACAAGCTGTAGAACTGACACTGTGTCTGGCTAGAAAACAAATATAAACCAGATATTTATTACCTCAGTTAACTCGTTCATCCTTATTTCTGCAGTGTGGAAACTGAATCAGTCCTATAGAAAGTTGTACAGGAATTATTTTTTTTAAAAAAAAAGACTAAGACTAGACAGTCTGTTTTGGATTCTGGTGGCACTAAATCAAGTTTATGTTCATAGTCAACAGTCAGAAATCAGTGTAGTTTTCTGTGGGGGAGCTACCTCCTCTATTAACAGAAGACAGCACAGCTGGGTGAGGTATGCTGCGTATGAAGCAGATTTTCTGGAACATTAACACAGGATCAAGTTTTGTCACAAGGGCACTGATTGCTCCCATGCTGACAAATGTACAATTTTTTTTTCTTCTGATTCACCAAAGTTCAGTGGGCTTTGGAAAGTCCCGTGTTCTGGATAATATCACCTACAAAGGGTTCTTTGCAGCTTATGCTACAAGTATATATTTTCAGTAGACTTTATTAGCTCTGAATATCCATACAGTGGATAGCTACCCAAAACAAACCCACTTCTGTTTTGAAGTGCTTTGTGCAAATGTATTTTTGAGAATTCTTTTTTGTCCTAAGACAGAAATTCTTGATTTTTTTTTTTTTTTTTTTTTTTGCCTTGCATGGTGTTGCAAGGGTTTGGAGGATCAGCGCCTGCACCACCTCCCTTCCTTTCTGCTAGAGCTGTAGCGCTGAGCAGCTTTGGTGGACAAAACATTTTTAATTTGTGATGCCTGTCTTTGAGAAGTAAATCACAGAACATCCAAGATGTAATTAAATATCTATTCAGTTCTGGTACTTCCACAGACATGGTAGGGCCTTTCCTCACCCCATCTCTTATTGCAGTGGTACTTCCATTCAACAATTAGACTTGTAAGTGTTTTCTTAGGCCCAATTCAGTGAGGCACTTATGTGTGTATTTCACTCCAGGCCTGGGAATAGTTCTGTGTGCATAGACTTAAGCCTGGACCTAATTTCTTTGCTGCATTTAGTATAAATATTTAAGTTATAATGATGCTAATGCCTTGAGAGTTTTGTGTGAGAAATTGCAAAATGCCTTTGTTTATACAGCTAAGTGAATAATTCAAAATAAGTCCTTCAGCTTTTTTTCCTCCCCCTTACAACTTATTTGATTACATTGAGGCTCCTTTGCATTGTTTAGTCCCATGTATGTTTTAGAAATACTTATCCATTTCAGTGTCCAGGAGCATGTAAATAGCTACAGAAATATTTAAAATGTGAACAGCATTGCTAGGTTGCAACTGGCCATTCTGTTTCTCCTATGATAGGATGAGCAGCCCAGATTTAAAATTTAGATTTCCATAAATGTTCTTGCATTTGAAATTTTTATGCTCAAGCTTTCCCATACTCAAAAGATGTAGAAAACAAGCATTGAATTAAATCCATCAACATTAATGTAATTCAAAAGATGTGCAAAATGTGGTATTATTTATAAGCGATGTAGTAGTCCTCCAGGCATCTTTTGTGGGTTGCAAGTATTCTCTAGGCTGGAAACTATAAAGAGGTTGTGCTGTTTGCAGCCAAGTCAACAGAAAACCAGCTGCAGAGTTTTCAGAGGAACCCAGAACTGCACTCCAGCACTTAATTTTTACTAATTAGGGAATATCCCTTCTTTACCAATAAACCTAGGAGCCCAATAGTTTCTGAAAGTTCCTGCACTGAAAGCTGCTGAAAATGGAAGCCACTGTATCTGCATGCAAATAAGCAGAGCAAGAGAGTCTCTTAATGAAATTGGACTGATCAAATACAGGACTGGAGAACTTTGTGGGACTTGGAAGGCATATACTTTCTTACATGATACAAAATGGAGCAGAAACCTGATTAATAAGTGCCTCTGACCTATTTTTATTTAAAATTCAGACAGAACAGAAATGGGATGCAGCAGCTAAACTATCCCAGTACAATTAGCACAGAAAGGCGAAGAGCCAAGGTTTTCCTCACCAAGGTCTTCAGAGGCAATTCTCAGGTTTCCTTTTTCCAGCATAGCCAGATGTACTCTCCGCACAGGGCCCAGAGTTGTAATTTTTAGCTCATAGTTGAATACCAGTCTGCGTCTCTACTTCTTCTCCAAACATACTTTATCTTCCCTTTGTGCGATACTCTGCATGTATTTGCAGAATCTCTACAGGTTCGTGTGTCTCCACACACTAGGAGAACTGAGTAGAGCTATATGAATAATGGATATTTTGGTTCAGTGGCTGAACCAAATGACAGGGGAAAAATGCGGTTTGGGTAGACTAGAAATTAAAACATTTTTGCTTAATGTTCAGGTGATTTAACCCATTTTTGCACCTTTCTCCTTCAAACTGAAAAAATGCAGTTGCTTTCAGAAAGAAAGCACTTTTGAAAGTGAAAGGCAGGAACACTTTAAAAATGCCAAAATGAATTATGTAAATTTTGTTGACCCCCTCCCCCCCCCCCCCCCCCAGTCTTTTTGGCTAACATGTATCCCACCCAAAGCCAGTCTTCCAGTTTCTAGAAGGTTTTAGGGCACCTAAAAATGAATTATTGTCACTGTGAAGAAGTTGTGTCCCTACCCACAGGTGAGGTGACCTCAGCAACTGCTGGGAGTGCTTAGATGCTAATCCATATTGTGTCAAACTGTCACTAGGATACAGTCTGGACATTTTCAGAAACCTGGTAGTCAGAGGAATTTGTGCCAGGAGGTATGGAAAAGGCCTGCTTTGGACCCCCACAAAGAGCTGATCTCCTAATAGAAACTCAAGCTATGGTTATCCTCCCTGGGTATTACAGCTGCCGAGACAAATTATACCATCACCACTGGCAAACAATTAACATTATTAAAAAATTCACAAAGGAAGAAACTCTGTTCCCCATCAGGACAGCATCAGGTATGGTCTAATTTTAAGGCAGCGCGATCTTCCTTCCCAACACAGCACTTTGCATTTCTCCCAGGCATTTGCTGTTTAACCTGAAGTCCTTTCGGGAGCACTTTGATAATCTCTTCATAGGATTTTACCTCACCTTGAGTTGAAGGGTTATATACATTTTACTAAGTCTTTTACATTCAAACTTCCACTGAAATCATGGGAATTTTGACTGACTTTGAATGAAGTGTGTTTTTCAGAATCAGAGCAATACAGGGGAGAAAATCTCATCTTTTAAAAAACACTTATCCTCATGTGTGTAATTTCTACGGTTCCTGGCACATTGGGTAGGATCTGGCACATCAGTGTGGGATCTAATGATTAAATTAGGCATCTGAATGTAGTTGGAAGAGATCCACAACGTGGGCCCTCAGAGACATTACTTTGCACTGACCATATAGGGAATTTAAGCCTTTACTCTAGGAGGACTAGTTCATTAGACACCTAGTATGTAGGTGCATGCAGTTGAGACGCCTAACTTAGATGAAGCTGATTTCACCATCAGTGATTTGATTGAACTGTGCTTAACATAGTTCTCCTACTAAAAATTCCTTCTCTTTTACAGGTTTCTATTTTGATTATATTAAAACTGTAGAAGCTGTATTCATACTCCAAATGGTCATTAAGTCCTTTCTTATTACTATTTTTAAATAAACATGCAGGCACCCTTTCAGAGTGGTTTGAGGCATAATTTATGTACAGGCACACCTCAGAGATATTTCATATTCGGTTCCAGACCACCGCAAGAAAGTGAATATTGCAATAGAGCGAGTCACACAAATATTTTCATTTCCCAGTGCATATAAAAGTTATGTTTACACTACACTGTTGTCTATTAAGCGTGCAGTAGCATTGTGTCTAAAAAAATACTGTGTGAAATATTGCGAGAATTACCAAAATGTGACACAGAGATATGAAGAGGGCACATGCTGTTGAAAAATGGCACCGATAGACTTGTTCGATGCGGGGTTGCCACAAACCTTCAATTTGTAAAGACTGCAATGTCTGCAAAGCGCAATAAAGCGAAGTGCAGTAAAACAAGGTACGCCTGTACATACTTTACACAGTTGATTGGTGAGAGTCATGATAGCCAGGCACATGTCACATTTTCTTCCAGGGGAAGTCCAAGGAGACACATGGATGTCTTTCTGTAGCCTGACTGTAATGATATTAACTTGGCCTGCAGACTTTTCATTCAGTCTTTTATGTTTCTCGTTTTGCCTAATGATCATCCCAGAGTCCACTGCCTCGTATATTTTGGGTAGTGCTCTAGCCAGTGCATGAATACAAACATTGACAGAAAGGCTGCGTGGTTGCAATACACAAACACAATTGACTGCGTAGTTGGAATAGATCAATCACAGGTATTGTCATAAATGGGTCAGACCTGGTTATAACTGTCTGATTTTGACCAGGTCAGAAGGTGAATTCTAACAGCACTAATCTTCCATTAAAATTTAAGTTGTTGGGTTTTTTTTCCCTACACGTAATTTCCAGTAGCATCCCAGCTACTTTGGTATCCTGCATGTCTCAGGAGAAAACCAGGCATGTTAAAACCCTAAGTAAACTGATAACAATCTTCTAATTCTGCAAATTTCAAAACTTAAAGGTCATTTGTTATGATTATTGTATCCTATAATGGAGGGCCTTTCCTTTATAGGTATTATTTTGAGTCCAGAAGTGGTTGGAACTACAGCAACTGAAACATTTCTACTTTTCAAAAATTTTCTAAACCTTTAAGTGTTTCTTCATTTTTATGTATGAAAGACTATAGGCCAGACTGACATACTGGAAGCAACAGCTGGCTAAGATGCAAAGGGTAATTGAAACAGCTTTAAAAAAAGTTTAGCGAATCTGTAGAGCAGTCTCCCTGAGGGAGAAAATGAACCATGATGTCGTTTGTGGGAAACTGCAAGGATGAGTTTTGAGACCACCCACAAAATAGGCATTTTTCAGCATGCACTGCAAATGATGTGATGTGTGAGATGGGGATGGATTTCTCATTTGAAGTAGGAAAGCGAGTGACTGATGTGCTGATGGCAATACCAGGACTGACAATGCAAAAAATACATTTCAAATACATAACATGAGATCTGGTTTTGGTTTTACAATTCCTGCCTGTAAATAGATAAGAAACTGTGATTTTCATTAATAGTTGTCCAAGGTAGATTTAATAAAGTCAACAGTCTGTTAATGTGAATAGACATTTTTTGTATTTCCTAATCCCACAAGTAAGAAGTAGTAATTCAGGTCTCAGAACTGCTTGGTGAATTGTCATATTTTCATGGATATAACCAGCAGAGAAAATGCCTTAGCATTCACTAGCAGTTTCAAATGTAAGTAACAAGAGAGGAAGTGTACCCAGGGTATCTCAGTCTCTGTCCCTTTCCTTCCTTTCCCCAAACAGCATCCCTCTTTCTGCTCCCCACAACTCTGCCAAAACTCTACCTGGTTTTGTGCCAATTATCTGAGAATGAGGGCATTATATGAGGATGAAGGTTATCTAAAAATGCAAGTTTTCCAATGGCTGAGAGTTACTGGAGTGTGCAGGATAACTGATGGTTTGCTCTCAAGCACTTGTGCTTTAAAAGGGGGTTGGCTTATATTCATGGAATTAGTTAGCTGATGGTGAGGAATTTGTTTTAATTCCAAAGGTTAGGGTAAGAGGTGACTGAGCTAGAAGGGAAGATGATGTGGTTGCTAGATTAGAAACCTCTGGAGCAGATGTGCAATGTCTTCCCCTTTCCTTTATGTCTTGGCATGCAACCCTGTATCATCTCTGCTTGTTACTGTGATTTCCTATTGCACCCTGAGGTAAAAACTCAGCAAAGATGATAGAAGGTGTCTCAGAGTAGACACAAACTGACCTAGGACAGAGATGAGGGCTGCTCCCCTTTCCTGTAGGAATCTCCTGGTTGAATGAAGCCATTGAAACCACGCAGGTGAGCAGCCTGAACGATATTTGGTCTGAGCCAGTTCCAACAATCAGCTGTCAGAAGTCAATATTTTTAGCACGATAGTTGGCTGCTTTACAGGTTATTTATGTTGTGCCTGTTGTGCAGATAAGTCAAAAAATAAAATATGCAGTTGTTGATCATACTGGAGGAAAACTCGATGCCCAGCATCACTATCAGTAGCTACCTTGAGCACATTTTGTTGTTGTTCTGGTTGTAGCAAAATTGCTGGTTTCCTGGGAATGGTGCCAGCATCAAGAATATTTCTAGATATGGAAAGTACACTTAAAGTGCATCTGCTTAGGTGTCTGTCTGTTTTGGCATAGTATTGCTTTCTATCTTTCTCTCTAATTTTTCTCCTCCTTTTGTTTTTTCTCAACAGAGGTGATGGTGACAAGGACAAACAGCTGCCAGTCAGACAGCAGTGGGTTTATGGAGGAGCTGCCAGAACCTGTAGTTTTGCAAGTAAGAAAGAGCTGAACAATGATCTTCATTAGGTCTATGAAAACTCTGTAACCCTGGCAAAACTAACATAAAAAATCACGGATTCATGAAAGCCTCATGCAAGTCACCACAGTAACATGGAATTTTTGCAAGGTTGCAGGCATTAGATAAGAAATATTATAAGAATCTTTGATTATTTGTTTCCTTTGGTATTTATAGATATTTACAGAAGTATTTAAAGATGCCCTCTCTACCCAGGGATGGTCAGGGCATAATAGTGGTGGGTAAACTAGTGTGATAAAATAAGTGTAATATTTCAGTGCCTTTTATCTTATCTTATCTTATCTTATCTTATCTTATCTTATCTTATCTTATCTTATTTTTTTCCAGAATGCATCTTTGTCAGGAAAGATAAATCTTAGCTCTGATACCCACAGCCACCGAACAGCTGTGTCATATAGGACAGAGCTTCCTATGTTAAATCAGGATTTTCAACAAAAGCCAGAAGATTGTGTTGCTAAGGCCTTCATGACAGATTGCAAGAGGATTTTGACAGTATCTAGACCAATGAGAGTGTGCAGTGACCAGGGAGAAGAAACTTGTCTTCTGCTAACTGCAGAAGATTGCCAGCATCAGGCCTGTAATGCTGGGCCATGGAATTTTGTCCAAGAAACGTTATGTGATGTGGACAAGAGAGAAGAGAAAAGTGGAAGAAAGCAACCAGAAAAAGAGGAGTGCATGAAAGAGTATACTCCTTGTTTTCAGAATGATAACCAGGATGAAGGAAATCCTGTCTCCTCAAAATTTGATTGTCAATTATGTTTCAGTTCAGGACATAAAAATGCGAATGTGACCTTCACTGAACGAAATGACACTAACCCTGAGACTGCCAGTAAGAGCAAAATCAGAATTGAAGAAGAAAGTGAGAGGTGCCTGACAGAAAAGGACGTTGGAATTGCATGTCATGAAAATGTCCAGGGAGGTCGCACAGAACATGTAAAAGGAGAGTGGTGGGGAATGGAAGCGGTCAGTGAAGATGGTACCCTTCTTGCAGTGAGTGAGGTGACAAATGAGCAGAAGTTCCGCAAAATGGATGTTGATCCAACAAATACAGGGTCCTCTTTTGAAAGAGGGCTCCCAGAAGCTCTGTGGCAGGGCCCAGCAGTGTACAGTGAAAGCAGTGCTATTTCAAGCAGTTCTCCTCAAATACCTTGGAGCCCTCTCTCCTTACTAGCAGAAGGGCCTGGGTTAAGTTCTTCTGAAGATAAAGAGACTTGTAGTATAAGGGAGATATTATGTGCTAACAAATCAGTAAAGGAAAGCACTATCCAAAACAGTGAAATGAATGCTAGTCCTCTGAAATCTGTTACTGTCCAGATGTCTTCAAGGCTGGATTTTACTTTGAAGATGAAGTGTGCAGGGCAAAATGCTCCTCTCAGTGAGAGCCCTGCTAGGGACCACCCTGTGGACTTCTCCGAGGTGTTAGCACACTGCTCCGAGGGTGGTCAGCTCAGCCAGTGGGGCCCTGGGGCTTCAAAGGACGGCCTGAAGCAGACCACCGAAGCCTCCAGTCAGACTGACATCCCTGCCAGGAAAACCAGGCAGTTACCCCTGCTTCCTCCACCCCATCATCACCTCATAAAATCAGCCTCTCTTGACACTGTGCTTTGTGGCAAATATGGGTCGCACTACAAGGGTGAAGCATCTGGCACCTGGGGTGCTCAGGGCTGTCACTGCTGTCTCTGCTGCCACTGCTGCTGCTGCCACTGCTGCTGCCTGAGGACCTTCCCCGTAGCCATTTCTCCCCAGCACCCCGTGGGCTGCTGTTCAAACCATGCTGCCATGGAGCTGCAGCTTTGGAAAACACTGACACTCCTACAGGAAACTGCAATGAGAAATCTCTCTCTGGTAAGTATGTTTCTTCATATAATAGTATGTGAAAGGCTGGCGCACACATGTGCTAAATGCACACGCCACCTTTCCCTTTCCACTCCTGTTGTGCTTGCTTTAGTGAGGCATACCTTGGGAACTTACTGAGAAAATGAACTGGGAAATAGGCATTTGCTTCCGGACAAAGATAGCAAACACATCTGTGTTCATTCAGTTTTGTTAGGCTCCTTATTTTAATAACATATGTACATCAGAGCTCAGTCTTAAAATGGTTAATGTGAATTGGGCAATAAAGCTCACTGGTCAAGTGAAGAACTAAGAGTCAGTTTACAGAATCAGGTTCGATAAGTTCCTGTGAATCAGCTGAGTTACATTAACTGAATAACTTATGGGACTGCAGAAAATGCAAGGCTATATGATTTAATTCAATCCTCTTTTACTATGAGGTAACTGAGGTTGAATTACTTCATGTCTGTAAAAGACCAGCTGTGTACATCCAGATACATACTACAACCTAAACTGCTCTACGTTCAGTGAATTGTGGCTTCTTAGAAACTAAAGCGATCTCATCATTATAGAATAAAAAGCTTTCATTAAACTTATAGTTGTGCTTAGATGCATATTTGCAATAAAATTTGCAGTAAAATAATTTGCAGTAAAAAAGTCACCAGATTTTTATTTCATTGCCATCTCAGCGTTACTGAGACTTCCCAAAAGTTTTGAAAGAATAGGGTTTGGGTGGAAGAGAGCAGGAAAAGAAGTCAGGAATGGCTTTTGAGTCCTGAGAAAAGAATGTGGATTTGAGCTGCATATATCCTGCTGATTTACAGGAGTTTCAATTTTTCCTCTTCCCTTTGTGCTTCATAAGAAAATGAAACTTGAAGTATTTATATACTGGGGAAAAAAATGATCACATACAGGTTCCAGAACGTGAAACTGGTGAGTTTTATGCTGCCACATCATTGAATATAGAAATCTGCAATGTCTTTTCCTTGAACAGTATATGGCAAGACAAGTATTTTTCTAGATATCTTGCTATTGCCACAAGATGGCAGTGAGTCAGTACCTTATGGTAGACTTGGAAGCCTTTTCTCATTGATTGACTATTACTTTATCACTCCTCTGACAGGGGCTAATGGTGATTTTTCTTCTGTAGTCTGTGGACAGGGAGTGTGGGAGGAACAGGCTTTGCACTGTAACGTTATCCAAGATCTGTTCTTTGAGATATGGCTCTACATCCAAGCTACTGCGCAGTAGGTGAGGCCATGAATTTACTGATTATTAGTCACTCTTCAGAGATTACTCCCATGCCTACTTTGTACTTTGCTTATACATACGTCTTATACCGAGAGAAGCTCTCTCAGATTACTTCCCATTTACCAAGAGCATGCATGAGGAGTGCTACCACTGCAGAGCAACTGTTAAACAGTAAATTTACCTTATTTACGTATATCTTACCTTAGATGAGGTCTTGCCTGAAAGTAGTCCTGGAACATTTAGTTTCCCCTCTGCCGCTGCTGAATCTAAACTTTAAATAAATCTATATGATTATGTGCTCTGCGATATGTGCCAGAGGAGCTGCCCTTACCTCATCCACAAGGGTGAGTATGACATTTTGCCAAACCTACCCACGTTGTGCCTCTTGGATCTTTCGCATAACACCATGATGTTTTACAGTTTTCTCTGAGCATTGTGGAACCACCTAGAAATTGGTCTGTGGCCCATTTGCTTCTTGCTAGTGACCAGAAGGACAGGAGCTCTTCAGGCTAACTTAGGCATGCTTTCTTGATGGTCAGAAGTCCTCTTTGTGCTCAGGTTTGGCAGTGGTGAGAAGAAATCATAAAACCCCATGTGGATGTGCTGCTCACTAGCACCCCAAGCACTTCCACCTATGAGTAGCCAAACTTTCTGAGGATCAAAACTAAAGACTGTGGAGTGTGTGTGTGTGTCGGGTTGGTGGTGGTGGTGGGAATAATAAGCAATCAGCCACCACCTAGTTTGAAGGCGCACAGAACAAATCCGACTGCCTGAATGGGATCTGCAATTGCTGACCTGACCCGCAGCGTTAAGAAAACTAGCCGTGATCGATGTATAGTGGATACCGAGCACAGCCACCTCTGCAGTCACAGGACCTGCCCTGTGACCCTCTGATGGAGCATATTACTAGCCAGACCCTTAGAAGTCTAAAAGCATGCTGTCTCCCCTATCTGGAAATTACCTCAGTCAAAACAACTACCAGGCTCTGATTAGCCATTTTTTGGTGCTATCCCATGGCTGTTGGAGCTAGATTTTTCATTTACTGTTAAGGGACGGTTTATCTCTGCATCACACACATCAGCAGGGTGTCTGACATAATAGCTATGTTGAAATGGGGATTGAGAAAGGGGTTTCTCAAATGCACTGGGGGCATCTTTTGCCCTCTAGTTGAAGCTTGTGCCCCAGTAGGGATGGCTTCCTCGCGTTTTAGGCTTTGATGGGATTGAGAGGCAAATTCATGCACACAAACATGACGAAACCATCAAAGCACATGATTTCAGGGATCCAAAGAGATCGGGTATTTTCATGCTTTGCACATGTAGTTCTTGTTCCCTATCAATTACAGTGGTCAGCAGTGGAGTGCAGGTTTCTACACTGTCTTCCCATGGCTCATGAGACCAAAGCCTTCCAACGTAGGAACATCTCAAACATCTACTTGCACTGTAGATGTCTACTTCTGGATGAGAAAAATTGCTTCCTTGTAGTACTTGGATGTACATCTGTTGTGGTAAATATCTGCACTTGGTTAGATGAATCCAAATCCAGCTTTCCAAGAGCTATCAGCTGAAAATGTATCAGTGTAACACTTAGCAGAACTCATCATGGAAAGTACTTTTTCTTCTTATAGTACTTATATATCCTCCTCTTCTTTTTCTTTTCCAAAAGGGTTTCTGACTTGTAGTGGACAGTTAGTTAACCTATCATTAATCAAGAACAACTCATTCTGCTTAAATATAACGACTGATGCCACTATGATAGTATCAGAATTTGGCCCATTGTTTCAGGTCTTTGATCAAAGTCCTTTTCCTCTTCAGTGCAAAAACGAAATTCTTCCTGGCTTCAGTAAGGTCATTACTTCATCCAAAACGATTTAAGAAAAAAAGATGATGATTGGGGTGCATGCAATGCACCTAGAGCAAACTCATGTGACATGCCATCTGGACTTTCATGGCAGCTGCTCACAGAGTCCCAGCTGTGTAGTTAAGAAAAGGACCTGTGCCATTTGGGCCATCAGCTTCAAACACATCCAGACATGGAAGCACTTAAAAGGAAGTAGTAAAGTGGAATCTCTTGCTTTTTTATATAGTGTACCATCCATGAAATAGAAGTGATGAAGAGCTCCTGCCAGCAGTTCCGGGAGAAGCTGGATGAGATTGAACAGTACCTGACCGAACAGCAGGCTCTGTTTTCCAGTGCTCTGCCAGACGAAGGAAGGTAATGAAAGCACAACACAATTGCTTAAATCCAAAGTTATCAAAAGCAACATGGGCACATGTGATGTGTCTAGTCACTTGTGTTACCACAATGTTCTTGGTCAGTAAGATGCGGTTGTGGGCATCCTGCAGGTGGAAGAGAAATTTATTTTGGTGTAATTTTCATCCCAAAGAAAGTGCAGCTTCTCTCTACACTGTTCAGGGCTCCTAGCATTTTGAAGGGGAAGATTGCTCCACAGATGTAGGCTAGATTTTTAGGATGAAATTGTGTTTTAATAGCAGTAGGAATGCAGGAACAGGTCTCATATGGCTGGAGCTCAGTATCACGGATGAACACAAGACTGGGGGAGGGAGGCAGGCTGATCTTTGGTGAGAATCTGTGCCAAATCAGTCCCTTTAAACCATGTTCTTAGTGCTCATGATTAATGGGGCAATGATACATGATAATTTGAACTAGCTCTTCATGGACTCAGCCCAAGTTCACAGTGATTATTAAGAAACCTCGTATATATAAAAGTTACTAGAGAGCTTCCAGTCTTGAATTGGCCTTAAAGTAGGACATTTATGCAGTCTTTGTGCTGGTAATAAATCAGAATTAATAAATCCACCCAGACTCAGGTTGGTTCTGCTACTACAACATGCTAAATCTTGCAATCAAAGGACTGGGATTTGAATGGGCAGAGGCCATTATTCATTATTTTGTAAGCTATTCTGTGATCATGGGTAAAAACAAGACAGCAACAGTGAGCGAGATACAGTGGTTATGTTGGGGCTGAGAAAGAGGAGTGTGTTTGCTGCTCACATGAATGTGTTTTTGCTGCTGTCCCTACAGAGAGGAAAGGAGACACCTGCAACTCTTAAGGCAAGCTGTTCGTCAGGAGGTTGCAGAGCTGGAATTTCGGCTGAATGATAGGGCTTGCCAGGTTAAGGAAGGCATTCTCACGGTACGCTGCAGAAGTCACTACTTTGGGGTCATGAGGGGAGAATTTAAAGTCTGTGCTGCTACTAAGTACTTGAAGTGTTCAGGCTGAAATATATATGAATAAACCTTTCAGGACCAAAAAGAGGAAGTTTCCTGTCAACTGACTTACAATTTACGTCTTTGACCCTCTTCCTCCTTGACTATGTTCTTTGGGCTTACCCACTGAGGAAAAGTAACAATATGTATAAAAGTGACTGTATTCTACTCTAAAAAGGTCACTTGGTTTCCAGAAAAAAAGGGCAGGCAATTGGCCCACATTATTATTGATAAGCGGTTATTGATAAGTGGTTACTGGTATTGTCTTTTTTCTGCACCAGCTCTCCACTCTTTGAGGAAAGATAAGGAAATGATCATCAGGAGACTAGTTACTTGTCTTTGATTTTTCCTGGAGAAGCTTGCATTAGAGCAGCAGAGAAAGAGCAGCAGAGCATAAGAGTCCTCAAGGAGCCTGGCTGTTCCACAGTATCTCCTCCAGTCTTCAATGGGAATCTCCTCCAGGAAGAATCCATTTCAAATCACAATACCTGAATGATTCAAAGTGCTGGTCATACACTAGTGAATGAGGGTGAAGACTGCAACAACCACTGAAAGAAGTCCATTTGCAGATTTCCCTGTAGGCAGTTACTATCTGTTGGAATAAAATGTTCCTTGAACTTTTCTCCTCCTTTTTATGGCAATATCTCATTTGACAAATATTGCATGTCTTCTTTGGACCAAGAATAAGAAGCAGGCATGCTTCATATACTCTTGTGTATCCTGCTTGATTCCTTTTATTATATTTTTATTACTGCAATATGCTTTTCCTTCTATTTTCTCTGCAGCAGCTGGACCAATTACTAGTAGAACAATCCCATCTGTTTTCAGAGCTCGGACTCTCTGATTGGAAGGAAGAAAGAAATGCCCAGAATAAACAAGCGTTTCCAGATGCTGCTGACGCTGTGCATCCTAGAAGTGGGTGCTCAGAAATGGTACTCCAAAGAGCTCCTATCAGAAGCACAAAACCAGCAGGGTCTCTCTCCACTTTGCAGACAGGGACACCCATAATGCAATTTCCTACCAGGACAACACTTGAGCCAAATTCAGCCGTGTCTGACCCACAGGAACTCTCTGCCAGTATAAAGGAAATAAAAGGACCTCCGCAGCCAAAAATGGACTTTAAGATGTTTATACACAATGTAAGAACCTGTTTTATTCTCACCCCCAAGGTTTTAAGTGGAAGGGATCACTGATCTGCAATGCAATTATACTATTATGTATCTCACTGCCATAGCCAAGATCAGGAGCCTTCCCTGCTAAGCAATGTGTTCATCCTAAGGGCTAGAGCCTGTGTACCAGAGACTTTTCAGTCTGCATAGACAAAGCAGGCAAAGGCTGGGACTGGACATGCTTTGATGTATTTCCATGCCAATGGCCCGGATGCTCCAGGGAGAAAGGCATATAAATACATGGATGGTATCTGCGTGGCTTGCTTGAACTTTGAACACAACTGTTTGAGTTAATTGGTGTGTTCACCCCTCTCTCCCAGTGTGAAATTAGTAATTTATGTCTTCAATTTGCAAAGTCAATTAGCTGGTTCTACAATGGCAGTAAAAGCAGCGAAATGGAAGGTTTGTTGTTTTTCTGAAGAAATTTAAAGTCAGCATTTCTGACTGATCTAATCCAACAATGTAATCATTAAAAAAAAAAATTGCCTGCCTTCCTGTAAATAAAATGTGTCTGAAAGACCATACTTTAATAGTCTCTTCCATCTAAAAGTGTGGCCCATCCTGACTGATCATTCTCTTAAGTGAACAGTTAGGGTCAAATTCTGCATGAACTTCATGAAAACACCTCTGGAGGGAATGCACTTTAATGCAGTCTCATACCACTTTCCTGATTTATGTTGGTATTATCATTGATACCACCAAGCAGAATCAGGTTCCTTAGTGCACATTTCAAAGAATGAAAACAATTGCTAGTTAGGAACAAGGAATTAAAATTTTTCAATTCTTGTTTTGTGATCTTCTGCATCCATTTTTTTGCAAAACTAATCTTGGTCATTCTCTCAACAGACTAAAAAAATAATGCTTTTTTCCTTTTTTCTTTTTCAGTTGAAGAAATCATTCCAAAATCCTTTACGTAATGACTCAGCAGAAGGAAGAGACTGATGGTAGACAGACTGATGGATTTTGTTTTTAATAGCTGTGGCTTTTTCCTGCAATATCGGAACAAATGAACCAAACATTGCATTATAGAATGTTCTGATCACAATAATATAATTTGCAATGAGGTAACTGCCCAGAAAAGCAGGCATTTTTAAAAGATGTTCCAAAGAGAGGAACTATGTATTTTGCTAATGAGAGATTACAGAACTTATTATGCTCCTCTTGGCCATCACAATGGTTCTTCACAATGTCATTTAAAAGAAAAGCAGGGAGGGCTTATATTTATGAAGAAACTTATGCACTTGCACTCAGTGTAGGAAATATCTCTAGAAGGTATTATCCTCATAGCCACTTACCTTAGCACAGATCTTCAACCAATATGAATTGTCAAGCCCAGACTGTCTTGTATGGTTCTAGACACTTCAGCTTTTAGCTGACTACTGAAACCTAATGTGCCTCTGACTAATTTTATGATGCCCGTATCTGTTGTCAGTATCAAATCAGAAGCTCACTGACAGTGTATGAAATGTCAACATACATACCCTATGTTTAGTTAAACACTGAACTATGACTGTGGATAGTCTCCTTTTCCTCTTCATTTCCATATTTACTTCATGTAAATCCAATGAAAAAACAAACGAAACTAGAATAGCAAAATTTCCTACGTTAGAAACCTTGAACCTGAATCCTGGCTCAGTTTCCTGGGGAGTGCACAGATCCTGGATTCATGCAGAAAAAGAGCTGAGAAAATACTTCTCCGATTTGGATTACAGCAAAGAAATTCAACTAGTTCGTTTTCAAAGCAGTGTACTTCGTACTACTGCTTTTAGCTTAGCACTTCCCAGACTGTGAGATGTCCTACTGGCTTGCTTGTTTAATGCTCTGGAGGGAACTTAGGTGTCATTTAGGCTTTGTTGCTGCAAGTCACAGCTGTGTGAAGGTGCAAATAGAAGCAGCATTTGCACATGCAAGGAGAAAATGGAGTCAAATACGCAGAGCAGCCCTGAGGCTCCCTGCACCTAGAGGTTTCCACAGATGTTCAGGGTGATAAAATGAGTGGGAGGAGAAGGGAAAAACAGGAACTGACAAGATCCTCAACACCCTACTGGGCCATGAATTTCACTGGGTGAAATTTGCCCCTTCCTTGAGAGCCCTCATGGAATTTGTACACCACTTCCACACTACTAATTGTTAAAGTGTTTATACTTCAAGATTTGTGGTTGACTCCTTTGAAGCTACTGAGATTAATCCTGACAGTATCTCTAGGCAGAATAGAAACAGGACTAAAATGTCCCTTACGTAACTTTTTGGTGGAACCAACAATAAATTTGGCTTATTATTTTCTCTCTCCACAGTCTTATGAGCAAATAAAAGCATCACTACAGAGTGACTGAAGGTGCACTTGCAGATATTGTACCTCAGTTTATAGAGGAAAACAGATAAAGACCATGGTGAAGGATATAGAGTGATGCTGGTGCAGAAGACCTGGAAGAAAGGACTGTTAAGATGGTTCCTTACCTCACCTGCACAAAGGCTGTGATTCCTCCCATTAAAAAAAACTATATTTTTTAACTGTCACTGCAACAGGCTAGATAAAATCTTTGTATGTATGTGATGCTAAAAACCACTGTGTGCCTGTATATGTCCATGCATACAGATGGCAGTAGTGGCAGGTGGCAGTTATTCTTGATTAGGAAGACCACGTGAGCTCTGTGGCACCATTTGATTTCTACCATTTATATTCTCAGCCAGGACTGAATTTCACTCCTACTAATAAAACTTTCCTATTTGAATAGTCTTTAGATAATTGGTTTATGCAGTCCAGTTCCTCATTTCACTTTAATTATAAAATAATCTCATGCAAACTGTGCAGGAGATAGATAGGGTTTCCCCATATGCAGCACTGAGACTGCCATAAATATAGTGTTATTTTGAACCTGTTTGCATTCACATACATGTTGTTTTAACAGTTAAGCTGTAATCTTGTAGCAATAAAAATGTACTAAGCAATGGGAAAGTGAAAAATCTTTTGACTACTCCTCAAGCACAAGTGATATTTCACTTCATAACTCCTTCAAGTATGTTACAAGGATGCCTGGGTTGAGCCTATAATACTGCTATTGAAGACAGGAGAGAAAAGAAAAACACCAAAACACCAACAACTATGCCAATTTTGTGACCAAAGAGGTTTGGGATAGCAACAGTAAGTATAAGAATTTGGCTGTGTACCAGCCTTTTAAACTCTAGCATTTATTTTGCTTTAGGGCACTCATAGGCAAATATGCTGGGAATCTTAGTGATAACTCCACAGAATTAATGAAATAATACTGTATCTGATTGAGTATCCTGTATCATCATTGCTCTCCTTTAGCTAGAACCATACAAATTAGCTTGAGGGCTCAAAAGGCAGCAGTGATATCTTGGGGGGGCTGCATTGCTTAGCGCTAGGTGGTTTGCAAATTTGAAATCTGAAGAAAACTGACCTTGCGACATTGCGCGACTTCTAAAAAAAAAAGATAAATTGCAGAAGAAATTGGTTTTGTTCATCGTAGTTCTGTAGCAATTTGTGTCACTTGGATTTTACTTCTTTTGTCATTGTCTTTTGCCTTCATTGTCTTTCCCTGATGCCCAATAAATCTTTAAACCCTGAAGCTAAAAGAGGCTGTGTTGTGCAGCAGCTTTAATATTGATTTTGCTAGAGAGTATAAAATCCAGAGAGATAATAACAAAATCCATCTAAGGTACCCTGCCAAGGGCTCCCATTAGTTGCTTTACCAGGCATCAATTCAATAAACCCTCGAGAGCAGCACATGAATAAACATCAGAGCCTCTCTGGCATGTTAATGCATCAATCGCCTAGTTGTCAATGCTGCCAACAGACTCCAAGAAAAGTAGTATCTTGGGATTTCAGCCCATTCCAACTTCAAGTCCAAAGTAGATTTGACATTGGCTTAGAAGAAGGCATCCTGTTGCATGGCATCGATGTGTCTCAGTCCCAGGACTTTGCCGTTGCAGCACTGGAATTTGTGTTTGAAAAAAAAGTCACAAATCTTGGCCTCAAGCAGTGAGAATAAGCTGGTCATGAGCTGATAGAGAGAACTGACTTTCTCTTCCAAAGCTGTCAGTTCACCCGTGTGGCAGCAACCCAGGCTTTTTTTCCTGGCTCTACCATGTGTTTTCCATGTGGCCAAGGCATTTTTTTTTAACCCCATGAGGATCCTTATTCATGGCACAGCTTCTTTCTTTCTTATCTAATGAGATTTTAAATTCCTTGCAGAGAAGTTATTCTTTCATAATGTCTTCATACAGTGCCTGGCACAATAGGGGCCCAATATCAGTTGGGACCTCTGCTTGCTACTGTGATAGTAATTTTATGAGCAGCCTTTCGTTAAGATCCATTGCTACTTAAGAAACAGCTGCAGTGTCAGTTTATAAGGCTGTTCACTGCTTTAACTCCCTCTGCTTCAGAAACAAGGCTTTGATCTTCCCCATAGAAATGGATATGGGTAAAAGAGGCTGCAGCATGAACAAAAATGCAATTTTCCCATCAAATGGGAAAACTCAGAATTAGAACATTTGAGACTTCCAGGAATTAAAGAGAACATGAAGCAACACTATCCTGACGTCACTGGAGAGATGCATTAGAATTCATCCATCTTCATTTCTTTCTTTTCCGTTGTCTTTCAGTGGGCACATCACTCACTCAATTAGCACAGATCAAAGCTAGGAAGAGAGACACAGGTGTGTCCCATTGTGGCTATTCAACCTGAATATGGGAAACATTTATTATCATGACAAATAATGCAGAACCTGATGGCATTTTTCTGAAATTACATTTTTCCCATTAAAATACAAAAAAAAGCCTGTTAGTACATCAGTGCCTATTGCTAATGACAGTCACAGAAGAAGTGAGGAGGCAAGAAGCCCAAGAGACTGAAGGTCTACAAGCTAAGGAAGGTGTTTTCCATCTTTTATCCTAGGGGATCCCCAAGGCCCAACCTGAAGATGTTGCCACAATATGTGTGTCCCTTGCCTGCTACAGGTTTACATAGCTGGGAATTTCTGACCCTGTCACCTGCAAAAGGCTTCTGCAAATACACAGACAGGGAGAATATCTCCCCTCCTTCCCCCCCCCCCCAACACACACACCATTTTTTGTGCTCTCTGCTTAGACAGCTGCCTCCAGGAATGGCTACAGTAAGTATTTAATAGAGCAACTTTAGGCAAAGCAAGCAGCTGCCTAGGGTGGCAGGCTGCCAGGGGTCCCAAAATGCGGCGGGGTGAGGGGCCCGTATTCCAGAGGGATGGTGAAGAGGACGACTGCTGCCCCCACCCCGAGATTCCCATACCCCATGGCATTTCACTGTACACATTTTGGGGAAATTGCTTTACATCAGTTCCCAACTGGTGAAACAGGGACACTAATATACACCTTTCTCAATAAATAGAGCTTCTGTTCTCTGACAGCCAGCTCAAGGTCAGCTATTCCAGCCTTACTGTGAAGCAAGGTGTAAAAAAAAGGTCAGCAGCTAAGTATTATCTAGTTGGTGATTTAGTTTTTTAAAGGTTGCCTGGAATTTCCAGAGTCTTTCTAAGCTCCTGACTGGGAGAGATAGTATGGGGAGAAGGGAATAGTCATAGTGACTTAAAAAAGAAAAAAATCTAATTACTTGAAACTGGGATCTGCTGTATCAGTGACATTTCTGCAAGTCTGTAACACCCTGCATACGGAGCTCCAGCGTCCTTGATTTTTGCTCTACAAGGAATAGCAATTACTCACGGCATCAGGAGAGCTGTTCCAAATCTAACATTTCTCTAAGCAAAGCAGAACACATTGGAATCAGAGTAGCTGTCCCTGTTGGTGTACTTGTCCCATTTAACAAGGAGAAATGGAAGCAAGGGCACTTGAGTCACCCCAAACCAGGCCAGGCCAGGCAAATGTAAGGGAGGCTCATGCTCCCATTCCAGACAAGCCTTTCCTTCCTTGGGCTTGCATTTCCATCTGAACTAGCCCATGCAGATGGGGGAGGAGGAGGGAGGGAGGGTGGGAGGGAGTGTTAGTGTTAGTGTGTGTGGCCAAGGGTGGAGGAGAGCCAGAGTGAGACATCCAGGGAAACTGGAGCAGCTGGTCCTTAAAATGTTTCATTATGGGTGACGGTGCAACAGCTCCATGACGTCAGCAGCCTGCACCGAGCTGCTGCCTAGCCAGCTCATCACGATCTGCCCTCAGAGATGTGCACAGCTAAGCGACCGGTGTCATTGCAGGTGGCAGCCGTGCTGACTGCCACTGGGCAAGAGGTGAGTGAGGAGGCTTATGAGGAACATTGGGGAAAAGTGGTCAGTGAGGACCACCAGTAGCACCAGAACGCCAGCAGATCAGGTATAATGAAAATGAGAGACCTGAAAGTAGAGAAAGGAAGGAAGAAGCAGAAGTTAGTATGTGTAACTCACCTATTTAATAGTAGCCAAAAGGCTTGGGTCCAACATGTAGGGTTTCTTTGGTGAAATAATTAAGCTGCTTTAGCCCTTCACCAGAAACCCAAGGAAATAAATTCACTTGTTGCTCCTCCCAGAGACACTTATAAGAACTTAAGGACCACACAGAAGCAAAAGGAATAAAGAACACAGTCAGATTAAAACAGAGCACACAAGAGTACTTTGTACAAGGCTATCTGGGCCCTTGTTAATAGCATCCAGTGGTTAAGGAAATAAGAAATGTTCTACAGGGCCAGACCATCTGAGACAGGACTCCAGCTTTGACAGAGAAATGAGGTTTTTGGGGAGAGCCTGGCCAATTTTTTGCAGTCTGTCCTCCTCATATGTCTGCAGCAGCCATAATTTTTGAACATGGGATGTTGTAGTACTTCTGCTTATCCCCATTAGTATCTGCTAATGTCACAGAATCACAGAAACACAGGTTGGAAGGGACCTCCTGAGGTCATCTAATCCAACAACCCACTCAGAGAGGAACCATCCTGCCTTTTTGTCCATTTGTATGTCTAATCCTTTCTGTACCCTCCTACTATGTGCTTCCACTATGTACTGTGGAAACAAATGCCAGAAATTCACAAATGCCAGAAAATCACTACTTACACAGTATTTTCTTTTATTGTTTTTAAACTAATCTCCTACTTTTGGTGAATGGCTCCTAATTCTAGAACTGCAGGATTGGGTGCAAAGGAGTTCTGCATTCACCTTATCTACTGCTTTTCTCATTCTGTAAACCCTGAGGAACTCAACCTCTCCCACCTGAAAAAAAACAGCCCTTTTGATCTCCTCTCTCCAGGCAGTTCCTCCACCCCTTAGTCTTTTCCACCCAAATCTAGTTGGCTCCTCACAACAAGGTTTCTGTATTTAACTTGGTACATTTCTTTCTGAAGTTGTAACAGATTCCAGCAAGTATCACCTCTGGTCCGGTTTACAAAGTCAGCTTCGTTTCGGCTACTCATTTCTGCTGCCATTCTTCAACCTCACAGCAGAGCTGAGTCTGTAGTGGTATCTCTTCCATCAGAAATTCCCTAGGAGAAGAGAGCTAAGATTTCTTATGAATTTTGAGCAGAAATGTCATAACTTGTAAACAAATGCTCTGCCTCAAGCTCTTTTCTCTGTTCTGAGCCTTTTCTCAAAGTTCAGCCCTTGCCAAATCTGAGTCTTTGCTCAATTAGAGCTGTTTCACTAGCATCATTAGAAGTGTTATGGGAAACCTACAGTCTCTTCTCCTTATCCAAGTCAAGAAAAACTCCATGGAAGAAGAGGGGTTGATGGGCACAGCTGACAAAAGTTTTGGGACTAGAATGAAGGCAAGGGGAAGAGAGAGAAGTGCAGTGAGGGCTCAGGAGAAAAGCAGCAAGAGAAATGATGAGTCAGAAGTAGGGATGGCTGCAAACAGGAAAAGCTGGGAGTCTGAGCTCCTGTGCTAAGGGCAGTGCTTACGTGTCAGAATAGCTATCAGGAAAGGGTGTCCTCTCTTTCCCAAGAAAGGATCTGCAAGGAAGGCGGGGAAGGTCATAGCACATTGCTTACCCACCCAATACAGCTATGGGAAAGGAGACACCTGCCTGAGCTGGAGAAAATCCAGCACCGGACATCAGCAAAGTGTCTGGTCAGAATAAATTTGCAGGTCCTGGCTAGGACGTTGAAGTGGATAAGTGGTTTTTCCCATGTGATGCATGACTGTGCAGACACTTTTCTGTTACTGTTTTTTCCTGTGGTTTATTGTTTTACTCCTTCTTTACTCTTTTATTCTTTACTTCTGCTATGGGAGGTCCACTGATTTTATATCATATCATCTCAGATTCAGTCTTTTTTGTGTTCTATATTGTATCCAACGTGCCAGGTAAAGCTTTAGAGCCTACAGGGAGAACCTCAGAGAGTCTCCGTGGGAATATTTAAATAAGAGGATGTGTTGGTCTTTTGCTAAGAAGCTAACAGTGTGACATCACAGCAAATTCAATACAAGAGGGATAATGTTAACACAGTTAAGCATGAATTTAGACATGTCAGTGTTAATCCCTAGATTAACAAGAGGGAAGGAAATGTGTCAAAATAATAAAGTACCTATTAAAAAGGCTGTAGAGACAGACACTGATCCATAGTTAGCACCAAAAGATGACAGAACATCGTCAGTGAAGCGTGAGCCGTCATCTGGCAACGTTCTGTTTGCAGAAACCAGCTGAGTTAGGGACTTATGTCAGACTCGCTGGGGATTTCCAGACGTTGAAAAAAGAAATAAAGCAGGCAAACTTGAAAAAAAAAATCCTCAGTTTAATTTGGGGTCTCTGGGAGTTTCTCCTATTGCATTAAATTATTGCTTTCTGTGTCCACAGTCGGAAGTCAAGATCCAGCAGGGGAGACATACAAACTGTATGAAATTGTTGTCCCAGTCACTAATGCCCTTTGTAGGAATAAAGTTACCTCTTTAGATCCCACAAGGAAGGAGGATAAAGGTCTCAGGAGGAGACAGGTAGCAACCCCAAAAGTCTAAGACTGCTGAAGGGATTCAGGAGTTCTGTGAAAGCACAGGGCTTCTCAGGCTCTAATTCCACACTGCTCATCTCGTTTATCAGCTAATAGCAAGTAGAAGAGCAAGTGACATTCTGGTTAATGTTGCTTCTTTATTATTGTTAGTGTTTATGTTCTCCAAAGAGGAAAGGAGAGTCTAGGGGCTGTTTTTTACAGAAGAACTAGCCAAACACCTCTCTGCGAGTGTTACGGGGAGAGAACTGCCACAGCACAGCCCAGAAGAAGGCAGCCACTGATCGAAGCCAACACCTGGGCTCTGTCTGACTTCTGGACATCATGCCTGGCACCAACAAGAGCTCAGAAATCATTAAAATGGGGGGGGGGGGAAGACTGATTTTTTTTAATTGCCTTATTGGTTTTGAGCCTAGTTCAAGATTATTTTTACAAGCAGGAGTTCTAGAAACTTAGCTGGATGTGTCTTTGTGTATCTTATTAGAAAAGTAAGGCACCATACAATGATACCTGTACTTGGGAATAACAAAAAAATGATAAAATTAAAGAGGAATTTATTCATCCCTATTTGGTATCATTTATGAAATATCTGCTGGATATCCTCTGAAGTTGCCTTTTCCCATCATTCAGTAATAAAGCATCCTGTCAAATATCCTAGAAGACAGCTTACTTCTTTTTCTCTGCAGCTGTGTTCAAATCTGCCTGTACTGTTTAAAGAAAGGTTTATGTGTCTGTTGGTGTTTTAAGATATAAACTTGATATTTGATTATTTTATAGCTTGGGTTCTCAATTATATCACTCCAAGAGAAACAGCAAGGATAAAGATTAATTGCTTTTAATGTTGTTTCATACTTGTTATGCTGAAGATAATGCTTGTTTTAGGCAAGTGGAAACAGGTGTGTAGCAATTGATTAAATTAAATTAAACAAGCAAGTAGGGAATGAAATGCACATGGCTATTTTCAAGGAGAGATACTGTAAACACTAATTAAGCAGCTGGAAATCAATAACCACACAAAACTGTTCCCTCTTCCCAATTTTATGACATGAAGGAAATAACACACAGCCCTCATGTTTTCAATCATGACATTGTTATTTATACCCTGCCGAGGTGTAAATAAGAGGTATGCATAACTAAGCCAGCCGTGTCATCGTGGATGGACACAGTTGACTTTTCTTAACCAAATCAGAAAGCTGAACTTCTTAAAACTGGGCCCTAGTGAATGCTGTAGAGGACCAAGAAGGTTTGAGGATGATTTAGCATCACTTTCACACCTACTGTGGAGTCCCAAAAGAGAGACTGACTTGTCTGAAGTCAATCATTTTCAGAACTACTTAGCAAAAAATAATCCTCCATTCTCCTTCTGACTAAAATTAAGTCCTTTTAGATAGAATGAGGGATGGCAGGTACCTTTTTCAATGCTATATCACCATGTAAGACTATGCTGAATTTTGTGTTTATATGAATATAAAAGACTTAACAAGGGGAGAAAATTCTCAAGAGGCTTCAGTATTTACTTCTGCTCTTAGAGAGTCCCTGTTTGTGTACCTTCTCAGTCAGTAGATTTGCTCCCTGCAGAAGCACAGATAGGCTCTTGACTTTTGGAATGAAAATGTTTGATCGCTTTTTACTATTACTACTAGCAGGAGTCTACACAGCTAAGCTAGAGCAAGAAGCCGCTTTCACATCTGTCTCATGCAATCCTGTACAAGGCTGTTCATGAGTCTGAGGGTAACATTGGGTCTGCATTCATGGAGGAGAAGTTAAGCTCAGCACCATAAAATTGGTAGATATTTTGCCTCACTGGGTTGATTTTCCAAATCTCCCCATAATGGTTAAGGCATGGCTTTCACAAATGCCACCCAATGGAGCAAAGCCTGTGCAGACTGAGGAAGAGGAGCAGGTCCTGTCCTTCGGGAACTGGTGGCCAGCCCTGCCTGCTGAGGTCAAAAAAAAAAGAGAAGAAAGGGTATGTGTGGAGAAGAGAGAGAAGCAGTGATCTCTTTTTGTCTGTTTGGGCCCTGGGAAAGGTGAGTGAAACAGATTCAGCCTCCCCTTCCATTCTCACCACCACTGATCCCAAACTGAGCTGGGGTGTCTCCATATGGGGACAAGAGCACAATGTGTCCCAAGGCCTGGCATGCAAGCTGTTTGGATGGATGGACCTGTCCCACTTTCCAGGAAAAATTAACTCAGCTGCAACATTTGTTCTGAGCTGTTAAGTGCACTCACAGTTCTGGCCTCTAGAAAATTGGAATTACTCATCAGTGCCACTAGAAAAGTGGGTTTACTTACCAGTGGAGGACTTTCAGTTGGGACCCGCAATGCTACTTTCACATGGTCATGGTTCAGTCCTACAGCTGCTTCCACCGCACATGTGGGAGCAATTGTGAAAGTGGCCACAGAATGTGGGCATCTGCTGCTGCTCTCCTGCAAAATCTTCATGAATGGGTCAGAGTTCACATAATTGGAAGAGGGTTCAATTCAACTCAACTTGCTTTCAAAACCTACTTGCTGGAAGAACTGAACACCCTTTCTAGCATGTTTTATGTTAATAATTTCCTGGCTCTGCTGTACAGAAAGCAAGCCCTCTGTAGTCTCACTGGACTATTATAAAAGAGAAGCAGCTTGCTTTTGTCTCTGCAAAATTTCCTGCTATTAGCAGTTATTGTTCTGATGTTTCATCACTGATAAGCAGGAAATCTACCAAAGAATGGGCATTTAATTAGACTACTTGCAAAGAGACACTTGATGGTTGGAGAGTGCTTGAAATGAAGCAACCTTTATTATGTAACTGAAATATATACTGACCATTGAATATCAGCTCTGCAAAGGCTCCTCTCTATGACATTTACTCTGGCATTCTTCTCATCACATAACCTAGGTAAGTGGTCACTTTTCACTATGAATATTACTTTAAAAAAGATATTTTCCCACAAAGTACACAATACCTCGTGGGACAAAATAATAGCACTGGCATTGAATACGTGCGTGATTGTCCTAAGAGGAAGAAAGGTTTCCCAGTTCATCCTGATGATATCAAAACTCTATGCACAAAGCTGAAACTGTATTGCATTAGCTGATAAAACTGAGCACATTTTCTGTGTATTGTGGCAATGTTTCTTATTCTAATGACTGTCTCATTAGAAACATAATTTGCCTTTCTTAGGCAGCAGAGAGTTTCATCTCCTGAGGTCCAGATCTCATTGAAGTCACCCTTCTGGGAGAATTTTCAATTTTTATGTTGCTTTGGGAAATTAACTTTGTGCCATCTTGGCCCCATTAAGCCAGTGGGAGTTTTGCCTTGGACTGCAGTAGAATTAGGATTTTGTGCACTCTGCGGTAACTGAACTGGAAACTATAGGAGCACAATCTTCCTTTTGCCCTACTAATGAGCTTAACACCTTGCTAGGAGCAAGCCTCTTTGGAAAAGGAATCTGTGCAAGTATTTACACAAATCCCACATGAAGCAGAGCTTATATGGCTCTGATGAACGAAACAAAATGTGCCCATGCTGGGCTCAGTGTTCAGCAGCTTGCTGCCAAACATTCAGCTGGGCTCAGCTCTACTGACATCATATAAAGAACGTATGAAATGCTAAAGACCAACACACCTTTGTGATATTAGAATTGTGATTTTAAAATTCAGGCACCGAATTAAGGGTAATTATACACTTATTTTTAATGAAAGCAGAGCTGCTTCTACAATCTCCATCCAGCAGGGGGTCTTTGGGTTTTTTTCTCCTTTTAAATATTTTGTGCTATCTCATTTGTACAATGGGCTGTAATGAAAGACATTGTCGCAGGCAGTGGACACCATCCTGCTCCTAATAGTAGGCAATAATTTGCCTAGCAATAGGAATCACGCAAGAACTATTACAACACTTTTTTTCTCCTTACATTCATACTGCTGGCTGGGTTGGATTGTGGATCTGAAAGCTGAGGGATGGGGATGAAGACACTGGAAAAAGCACTGCATGTTTGTTGACACTGTTCATCTTTTGATAGCAGTACCTATATCAGAGGCACAGTGTCTTATACTGCCAGAAATAGTATTCAGGTCAACTTCAATACCTGTCACAAGCAGAGTACTGGTAATTTTATTTGAATGCAGCACTGGCTGGCATATGGGCCTGTTACCCTTGATGGTGGTCTCGGACAGGCATATTTTACTTCTATCCTGCTGTTGAAACCACTGTTGAGGAGCAGATGTGACAACAGTCCTCCTTCAACACTCCTTCTGTTTGTGACATCCTCTGTGCAGCGCCTCGTGACGGCAAACTTCAGCCTAAAGCTCCCATCACATCCAGCAGCATGCCTGATGGGAGCTGTATTAACCATCCTGTACAATCCAGGACGAGACACAGCCATGCCCCATCTGCAAGACCAGACAGCTGGCAGTCTGCTGTGAAGAAATCCTTGTGCTCCGCATGAGGTTGGAGCACTCTCTCCATGCCACCTTCTCGCAGCAACACAGCAGAGAAATGCTTTGTGGGGGGCTTTTGAGCAAGTTGTTAAGGGCAGAGGCATTCAATAAGATGCCCGTAAGAGAATTGGGAGATGGTTTGACTTGCTTCATTGGTCAACAGAATACAGGGCTCTTTCATATCTTTATTATACCTTCTTAACTGAGCAAGTAAAAACCCTTTGTCAAAAATTCCCCAGCACTAAGAATGATAATATTCATAGCATACATATATACAGATATATATATGTATGTATTCTGTAGGCATAAAAAACCCCCACAAAAACAACTGTTCTCCTCAAGAGCATATCCTCATGATAACAAACCGGTAGTTGTAACCCTGCCATCACACAATGGCCATATTAGGTCAAACAAAATCTCCTTCTAGCTCACCATCCTATACTGGTGAGCAATAGCAAATGCCCTGTGATGTGTGTAAGAGCAGGGCAAGCAGGAAGTGCTGTTTCCACTGAATATCCCCCCTTAACCCCACGGCAACTACTTCCATTAAGGACAAGCAGACTTTTGATAAAACTGATCCTCTATATCCATTTTCTAATTCTTACCTTATATGCCTTTATTTCCACAGCACCACAGGGATGTACTGCATTTTCCAAAGACATATAAAAGTCCAGCTAGTGTCACATCAGTGAAGTGGGAACCCTCCTGAATTTACAATCTGACATCTCATACCAGAAAGTTCCTCCTCTCAGACAGTTGTATTTACGTGGGTACTGGGGCTCTGCTAGACCAGCCAGTTGACCAAGTAAGGGCTTACATTAATATTAGTCAATGATGACACCCAGAATAAAGTGGCAAAGATGTGGCATGAAGAACTTTACTCCCTCCAGCCCTCATCTTCTATCTCCACCTAGCCAGCATCAATTAATCTATTACAGTTTCTCATTTACTGAATTTTTCAGGACTGTAAGTACTGAAAACCAGATTTATTTTTCTTTGTAAGGCCAAAGGAAAAATTCTCGGAATACACAAAAGCTAATGTTTTTATTGCCTCCTCCAGAGACGAAGTGCTCAGAATTGCCAGGGATGCAACTCCTAGCTTTGCCACAGACTGAGTGATGCTGGACAAGTCATCCTCTCTGACTAGGTTCCCCCTTGTGAACTGAGCTGGCTACAGAACTGCCTTTGCCTGTTAAACTGGAATTTCTTCAGCACAAATATGAGCTCTTAATGCGCTTCTGGGAAATTACTAGCAAAGGGTTGATGCTGCTGCTGTAATGCAAAGAATAAAAGATGAGTAGAGTTTTCAAGATGCTTGCAGTAAACTGAAAAATTCCTAGTGAAGAAGTGTCCAACATCCTTAAATTTCTTTGAAAATGCTCCCATCTGGAATGCTGTGCTCCTTGCTTCTTTGTTTCATGCCCTGGATTGAAAGTCCTGTGGTCTGGTTTCTATTCTCTTTTAATGCAATGTTTACTGGTAATGCATACTGAAATAGCCTTTATCAGGAGAGTTCACAAACACAAGGGCTCAGACCACCTTCTCTCTCTTCTGTCCTGTCATTAGGCTCAGAGAGACCCAGGGACAGTGGCATTTGCTAATGAGTTTCTGCTTCTAGTCTGGGAGATGAACACATACTGCAGGCACTGAAGTTTCTTGCAATCATGCATGTAACTTCCAGTCAGGTAAGTAGTTTTCTTCCCAGGCTTGCAGTCTAGTAAAATAACACAGCCAGCATGGAGGGCATTAGGAAGAAGAACAAACTCAGAGGTGTTTTATAAGCTGTTCAATATCTTAAGCTGTAAATGCAAAAGAGCTGTGGTGTTATCTGAAAATATAATGCTCAGATGCATAGTTAGGAAATGCTATAATCTTACCAAGTCTATACTGTTTTACCAGAAAGACCCCTCTGCATCTCTGCAAAGGAAAAAACTGATTCAGCACCTACTTAACTAGAGCAAGAAATTAGGAGGGAGGGTGAGGAACAGCAGCGGCTGCTCCGGGAAGCGCAACCAACATGGTGAATCTAATCCCTCCGAGAGGGGATGGAGAGAAACTTCTCCTGTCACAAAGGGCAGCCAGGGGCTTGCTCTCGGCTCCAGTTCCTGCCTTGACTCCACACTGCGTGTGAGCTGCTCATTTAAAGAGGAGCACAAGTTACATGGGCCAGAGGTCATCCGCTACTGCTTTGTCCCAGGTCTCTCTGGAATATAGTTTTCTATTACCATCTGCCATTTACTGGATTTTTACATCTGTCTTTCCCTAAGAGTAAGCCCCAAACCCCCTGACCCAAGGATCAATGAAAACCATGGAACAGAGTCTTTAGCAGCTCCAAACCAGAGAACTTTTCTCCCTCACTGAAAGCCATGTCTTATTCTTTCCTTGCTTTCTCCAGCCCTACCCTTCCTGAAATAAGCAAGAACACTCAGTTGTAGACTAGTTACAGCAGAAAATGCTGAGTTATCTGTCTAAACATAGATGCACAGGCTAATCTACAGCCATTTTCATGACAACTTAAAGTGACTCCCCTTTTCCTCAGCATTTCACAAGGAACTTGGTGTGACACTTTGACTCTTGATGTAGAAACTCCCTTTACCACTCTGTATGGGGTTATTCTCTCACAGTCTTCTGGGTCTCCTTCATATTCCTCCTAACATTTGCAGGGGCAGTAGGAAAAATGTCTGCATGGGCCATCTGTCACTGTAGATACAAATCTCAGACTCCTTTGGGCCTTAGAGACTGCTTTGGCCTCAAAGGTTTCACTCAGCAGTACAGCAAACACAGATGGTTTCCCTCTTGGACCTGAGACAAACATGCTGTCTTCCAGGACGTGGCAATGATTTGCCTAATGTAAGGCTGGTTTTAAAAATCTTGAGCTAGCTGTAAGTTTGGGTCTGTGATAAGTGCAACTTCTGTGCCTTACATGCATGTTCCTTTATCTGCAAGGGAAAATGCTTATAATCATTTGTCTGAAAAGTTAGGTATATTGAGCACGTTTCAATCATCTATTGCATTTTAACCCCCAAAACTAAAAGGGAAACCACCTAAGATAAATACTAGCTAGCACAGCAATCCATCACCAGCAGAACTATTTTAATGAAGATACAGAGAGGAAGGCAGGAAAGGCAAAAACACAGACCCCAGGATTTTATAAGGCCTCATGGAGTCTGAGGTTTTGCTGGCCTCAGTGCCAGGCCGAGCTGGGGCATCTACTTCAAGTAATTCCTCTCCTATCCCAATGGTAGGGTTTTGTTTAATGTAAGGCTTCCAAACAAACAAACAAAAATCATGTAGTATGAATCAAGGGCTAATAATGCTCTACCTCAGCCAGTGCTTCCCCAAAAACCAACCCCCAAAACCCACCACACAACTCGTGTTTCATATGCCACATAAGAACTAGCCCTAATTGTATTCTCACATATGCCAGAACAAGCGTGACACCAGCAATCTGTAAGGAATAGGTCTCTGTGTGGCTTCCGCCTCTATAAATCCAGTGTTTCAACTCAGTCACACCAGACTGGCACTGCTGTGAGTGAGATCTGATTTTGGTCTTCAGATTCAGAATGAGTTGACTGCAAGCAAAATTGCAGCTGGGAAAAATCTTTACAAGTCACTGCAGTGCTAAAAAGCCAGCTGTGTTTGCACTGCTAAACCATCTATAGACCTAAGATGGAAGAACAAGCAGAACTTCAAGGGGCACCATGCATCTTTCAAGAAATCACTCACTTTTTTATGCTATGACATCTGAAAGCTTCAGTAAGCAAACATTTTCGTATAGAAAGGAAAAGTTTTAACAATAAGAAGAATCAAAAGAAGGTCAAATTCTCACCGCCCTTTGGACATTTGAAAATGTCACCTCTGAAATGCAAACCAAACCAGAAAAATATAAAAATAGCAAATGCATAGATAGGTAGTTTTATATATATATCTCTGTTTTCTGTAAGTTTCCCCTTCTTTCCCATCTGTCAAAGCTGTATTGCCTGTCTCTAAAGCACTACCCTGGAAACTTTTAGACATGTGCTTATCTTTAATTACATGACTAGTTCCCTGAGTGCTGAGTGGAATATTCACATACAAGGGAAGAGGAGGGTTAAAGTGCAGAGTTATTATAGACTCAAATTATTTTCTTGGCCATCGTTGTGAGATAATTGAGCAGGAAGGACTGCAAAGCTGGAAGGATTCCCAACTCTTTTACAAGCAGGACAACAAACAACTGTGGAAACATTTAAAAGAAAAGATCTGGGAGTAAATCCTTGGCCACACTGTTCATGTGAAAGTCCCACTGGAGAGAGTAGGAGAAATCTTCTGCTAGAGTAAGATCTTACAACACATGATATTTTTGCCAAATGTATAAGATAAAAAGAGTTAGATAAGTGATCTTGCCACATGTGATAGGCCTCCTTCCTTATGATTAAAGTTGTAATACACCAAAAGCATCCTTGTGACTTAGGGGCTAGAATAGGCAATGATTTTCTCATCCCTGGGGAATTTTTCCAGCATTGTAAATTGTAATCCAGCATTGTAAATTGTTTCTTATTTTCAGTTGGGGCAATCAAAACACGAAAATCTTGAGCTGAGTTTCAAAAAATATTTCAGATTTGATTGTTTGTTTCAGTGATCTTATTCTGATTTTCCTCACTTCATAGAAAAATGCATAATAACTTGTGTTTCTAAGTAAAATGCATTTTGGTGTAAAAATAGAGTATTTCATTTAAAACTCACTGCAACAGGGAGATCGTGACAGGTCTGAAAGAAAAATCAAAGTGGTACTGAAATAGGCAACACATCAAAATCAATTTTTTCTTATGAGCAGTTATAGGGTTTGGGGTGTTTGGGGGGGGTGTTGTTTTTTTTCAGTTAGGAAACTCCGTCTTGCCAAAAAAATCCTACATTGCTTTACATAGGAGCATATGTTCCATTTTTCAGGAGTGATTTAAACATTTCTGAGCTTGCTTTTAAAAATGGGTCTCTGAGACACTTGAATACATAAATGTTACCCTCCGCAGGCTAATGAACGTCCTTGTCTCTCACAGACGTTGATGGGAAAGCTGACAGCGCTTTCAGGTGGTGCCCTCCAACCATTTAAGTTGCTCAGTACTTGACAGAATTGGACCCAAAAGGAAGAGGATCTGAGGATGCTGCGCAGCTCTCAGAATTGGGAACTAGCCCTTTGCCCCTTTGAGCCATCTGTACAATATATTATTTATGAAAGAAACCCTGACTAATTTAAAGCATGCAGCCCATGCTGTTGCTGTTGAATTGCAGTCACTGAGGGGGGTGGGGGGAAGTGCCAGACAACTGTAACAAAAATCTGGGAGCAGTCATAGTTTTTGAGGGTGGTTTAATGAAAGGGCACAGACAAAATCAGTTTTGTTGCAAATGAATACCAAGAGAGGGGCCATTCATAATCCCGCCAGTGAGCAGCGTTTCAGCCTGAGCTTTTCCAATGTCAGGCATGTATTTTTTTCCCTCAGTTGGAATAACAGCTCCATCCAAAGCAATGGGCTAAAATAGGAGAGACTGGTCTCTACTGGCAAACACCTGGCAGCCACAGAAGCCTCCCCGCCAGGCCTCATAAATGCCAAGCTTGTGTAACTCGTGGTGGCCAGACACACACACAAACACCGCAGTCATCGCTGCTGGAGACAGTGTCCATCACTTTTACTGCTGCTGGGGCTGCTCCCAGACGTGCCCTGCCTCCTCTCACCACTCTTATCCTCAGCTCTCCCTTGGGTCCCGCACAGCATCAGCCGCCCTCCCTCCCCTTCCCATTTTCCTACCGCCTCCCGGCACGGCGGCTGCAGCTCGCCTTTTGACTCCCTGAGCTACATGTCAAGGCTTTTGCATCCCCTCCGCAGCCTTGTTTAACTGTGCTTGCCAGCGTGTTCGCCTCTTCTGGCAGGGAAGATGCTTTTGCCTTGAGGCAGCGCTGATTTTTCCCTGTCCTGTTTCCTGTTTTCCATCGGCCTCGGTGACTTGCCGGAGAGGAAGGAAGAGGCAGCGCATCGTTAAAATCCACCGGGTGCGTGGCGGGGCGGGGGGGGAAGGTGATGCTATTTCCCACCCTCCCGGAGGACGCCTGAATAAAGCACTGCCATAGCAACGGCCGTGGCGGCTCCCTAGATAAGGCGGGCAGGAGCACCCAGCGCCACCAGAAAGTTCTCGCGCCACCGAGCCCCACCGCCGCTCACACCCTCCCCACACCGCTCACCGCCTCGTAAGTACTCCAGCCATGCGCCTTCCCCGGCCCGGGGAGCGTCGTGCTGCCTTTTGCTTTGGTTTGCTTGCTTAGCAGCAAGGTTTGACCCGTGCTGGCAGATACCGTGTCCCCCATTGCCACTGGGGGCTTGCAGGAAAGGCCAGGTGTCCCCGCTCCTCGGGGAGCAGGCTGGCGCTGCTGCTGCATGGGGAAAGTTGGTGGGCGATGGAGCTGGGGTGCAACGTGTGGGACGGGGCCAGGAGGAGGAGAATGCCTTAGAGACAACGGTTTCCTCTAGCTTTAGTTGCTGGGATAGTTCACAAGCATTTTGCGCAAGCCATCAGAAGGGGGACGAATACCAGGACTTCTTTTCCCATGATAAAGGGGTGGTGGGTTTGCTCCCTGAGGCAATAATTAAGCAAGATTTTGTATTTCTAATTACCTCCAAAGAGAAAAACTTTGTGATCAGTATGTGTGCAAATGTATCTGGTACTTCTTTCATTGATCAAAGTTTTACTATTGTTTTTTCTTTACAAGTTGCTGGGAGATGGTGGGATTCAGTCCATAGTCCTACTTAGATTCTGAACTAGCCCCTAAAAGAGTAGTTTGTGAGAGGAAGTTTCTCCAAGACAATTCTGTGGGATCTCTGAATTCATCCAATTATTAGTAGCAAAAGTTTTGGGTGGAAGAAGACACCAGGATCAGGATTTTAAACACCTAAGTGTTACCTAAAAAGTTTTAAGTCTGCCTTAGAAAATAGAAATCAGACTAATCTGACAAGAATGCCTGAAAAGAACAACCTAGTGTTCAGCTAAAACTTTGAAGAAGCTTAGTCCAGGCAGTATAATGTGACTGTAACTAGAAAGAAGCCACTCTGGTAGAACAGCGTTAAACACATGGTGAAACTCCTACCGAGAAGTTTGCAATGCAATGCAACACCTAGACTTTCTTTTTGGGGAGCATCTGTTTTCTACTCTGACAGCAGAAATCATGTTGCCTTGCTTTTTTCCCAAGCTTTGCCCAGTAAGCAGTTGTAGCGGTGTTAGGATAGGATTGGGGTGTTGGTGAAGGACCCTGTTTGCCGGTGAGGGACCCAAGCCTGGCTCCCGAGCACGAGCAGAGGAGCCGAATGTGCCCGGGAGCTGCACCGTTCCCAGCAGAGCTGTTTCACCTGAGCTCTGCGACTGCAAGATGGGTGCAAGATTACTACACCCGAGTGGTGGTATCTTACACCCTCCTTACACATATGTAAATGACTCAGGGCAAAGAAACTGCCAACTCGGGAGCCTACAGAGGACACGCAACAGGGGCAAGGGCAGGCCTGATGTTCCGTTCCCCTCCTTGCTCAAGCAAGAGTATACCAAAGGGATAATTTGCCCCAGGCTGCCCATGACCTCTGTTATGCCTTTTCATGCCCCTTGCAAAAAAAAGAACTGGGGAAAAAGAGTGAGACACAGTTTCCCTCACCCTTTTACAAGGGATAGTTAGCCCTTCATAGTGGCAGTCTGACTGATGCAAGAACAGTACCATGCCATTTATAGCAAAGGTAAGATCATATTAAGTGCTCTTGGTCCAAGAGAAGGCAAGTACCTGGTAGCATACTGGTTTCTGTGGTAACATTTATTATCAGCCTACCAAAATAAATACTCATATTAAATCCAGATTCAGATTGCATACTGCCACCCAACAAAAGGATGTTCTCAGAGTACTTTTACTTAGATAGTGCCCATGACAACATTTCAAGATCTCTTCAACAACTATGCATGTACTACTGCAAACTAGTGTGTGCTTTTCTTGCAGATTTTGTTGATTGTAGGAACAAAGCAGTCCCCTGACCAAATGAAATATCCGTGTACTTATGGACAGCACTACATGGTCTGCTGAAGTCCTAAAAGGCACAATTTGTGCAGCCTGTGCAAAGGGTCAGTTTGCAAATTCCAAGTAGCCAGTGCCCCACAGATAAGAATAATCACCTGTTAATGGTTCCCTTCAGAACCAAATTGTCCCTTGGGTCTGCATACAAATATACATAGGAATCTAATTTCCATGCAGGGGACTGAATCCTACCACTATTCAAACCTTAGGGGCAGGCAAGAAATTCAGGTATAACCTTGCTCTATCCAAAGCCATTTCTATGCCCAGGTCAGGGTCAAATGAGAAGAGTTCAACACTTTAGGACAAGAGCTCAACTCTTCAGTTTTGTTCTCAAAGCTTTAGTGTTGTATCTTACAAGATAGATTTTTCTCATGAGATGTCATTTCAAGTTGGTTTAAATGCCACATGATCAGATGTCCTCAACAGATTTGCATCAGTTCGGGTAGAAATCTGTGAGAAGAGCTTTGCTGAGCGTCACCCTAAGTCCTAGCCTGATTACTTAAGGCAAATACCTATGTTAAAATAACTGCACATTGAAACAGCAAAACAAAACTCATTTCTCTGTCCATCTCTAGGCAATATATTTTTACCTAGTGGAACCCTGGAACTGGAACTGGTCACATTGGAGGACTTTTCAATGAAACCCTACAGTTTCAGCAAAGAAAGGAACCCTATTATTTGTGTGTGTGTGTGTGTGTGTGTGTGTGTGTGTGTGTGTGTGTGTGTGTGTGTTTGTGTGTTTCAAGACTATGTTAGTGTGTGGTAGGAACTGTGCATCTCTTGTGCCCAGATACTTATGCTAGCATTTTAATTGCACACATACAGCAAATAAAAATTCAGGCCAAAAATGACTGGCAGCATTTTGGAGTGCTTTCTTTAAGCTACCCAGAAATCCATCAATAGCGAAGGTGATAGTTTGAAACTGAAAAGTTCAGATATTTTCCATTTGACTCCCCAGGTCTTACAAGTGTATGTGCCCAGGGGAGTCCTGCTATCACACAACGACTCTGCATGTGAGCGAATCCTTATGAGGATGAAGTAGTTTTAATAACCTATGCTTTTCAGCATGCCTTATCCTTCCTTACTCTTCTCTGTCTGTAAGTAGAGCCAATCCTATTTAATGCTGAATGCTTTTGCAAAAATAAACGAACTGGACTGGCAAAACTAGAACTCATTTGTGGCCAGCTTTAGGGAAGCATTTAGGGCATCTCCATCAGCTCTATCTTTTCCCAGAAGTGAGAGACTCCAGGTGACTCCACTGAGCACACATCTCTGTGGGAGAGGCTTGCACAGCCAAGCTGTATTGTGCAAAAGTCTCAGACTAAATGACTATTGAATCCTAATTCGTATGGAAAAATCTATATCCATTTCAGAAGATGTCTCCTGCTGAGTGTGATTTAGAGCTCCACTGTAAGCATTAAAGTTGCCTGAAGGATAAATGTGGCTTATTATGTCAAGAGATGTAACAGTGTGCAAAAAAGAAAATCCTGGTCCATCATGTAAATTGCAGGCATTACCTATCAAGGTGACCAACTGCTGCAGACAGGATGCACTGGGTTACCATGAAGACTAGTAGGAAAAGAGCTGCACTTAACACTCAAATCTGAGAATGTGCTTCCATTTGTAAAGGCATACTAATGCGTTCATACAGTTACTGCAACATTCTTCCACTCCACATGTAACATTATTGGGGAATCTGTTTCTTCAGTGTCGGGAATCGATTTTAGTGGTTTGGGAAAGTACCATTACAGTGCTCACATACATCACCTTCGCATTTGAATGAGAAATTTGTGCATAATGTACAGTGACAGGATATAATATCACTAACACTTTCTTATATCATATGCACTGTATATAGAATCAAGTTACCAAAACTGTTATATCAAGTTTCATGATATATTCTGGCAATCTTACTGTTTTATTATTCTTTTGTCACATAGATAGTTGAAACTTGCAGTGTGGAAATACATTTGTAAGCAAGGCAATGCAAGGCAGGGCAAAATTTTTAAAAAATAGAGTCTGAAGTTAGGCTATAAAGCCCTGGTTTAAAGCATTGAAGATGCCAAGGGGTAGGCACCTGTGACGATGGAAATATAAAGACAGATCTAAGAGATTTCTTTTAGGATACTATTTTTCAAAGTAATGTGTTAAGAAAGAGTAATTAAGCCAGCCTCTTATACTCTACATATATCAATCCTAGACAACGCCTCTTTATAAAGCTTAATTTTCATTAGGTGAAGTAACTCAATGAAACAACTTGGTGAAATCAAACCAAAATTAATCAGATTCCAAAGGCATTTCCAGTCAGGATATGTTACCACCAATGCTACAATTAAATTTTACTATCCCCAGCTTTTTTGGATTGAGACCTGTTCAAAAGAGTCCATAGTCTGAAATGGTGTCACTGGTTTTACTGAAAACATTCTAAACAAGGTAATCTTTAGAAAAGAACATTCTTCCCACAATCATGATATGTAGCTAACAGCTGGAGTGCATTCATCAAATCCTCTAAAATCAAATGGCGCTGAAGATATAAAACAGTTTCTCCCTGAAATCATAAAATGTAGTGTGAGCCTTCATGTGGCAAGTTAAGTTTATCTTTTCAATTTTGATTGTTATATTTTAAAAGATAGCTCTAGCTGGTTTATACAGTTGATAAATAGAGCAATCATATCACACTTAGATGCATTCAAAGATTTCTTTACGCAGGGTCTTCCTAAGTAGAAGATACTTTTTCTCCCCCCCACCCCAGAAAGGCTATTGAAGTTTCCAGGCAAAACAACTAGTCAACACAGATGTGAGGCTGGACTGGGCCAATACTGCAGTGAGCAGCCAGAGGTTCCACCTCTGATCCAGGCCTGATTCAGCATTTATAGAATTTTACAAATTTTTGTGACTTTTGAATACTGAAGGGCATGGTAGTTAATCCCATAAGTACACTATGAATCAATGTTTCTGACCTTTATTGCTGTAAACCAGTGCTGCTCCATTTACTTTGAAGTCACTAGAGTTTAGGACAATTTTTTCCATCTCCTGAAAAATAAGCTGAATGTATGAGTATGACTTTGACCTTTCATATTTTGTCTGCTAAATATTTATGGGACAGGATTTTGCCTCAGGGTTAATTGATCTTTGTATAGATTCAAGTTTAGTCATTAAAAATGAGGTTAACCACCCTACGGTTCTGTTTTTTATTGACCAACAACCACTATGATTTAAGGATAAATAATATAGGTAAATTCTTTACCTCCAGAAAGATAAAATGAACTCCTACAGTACAGTCGCTCTTCTATTCTTTCTTCTCCTTTGATTCTTCCTATCCTCCCTTTCCCCATTTTTCTCTGATTCCCTTTTCTTCCACCATTCTCTTTTATTAACCTTTCTTTCTCTACTTCCCTTTCCTTCTTCCTGTTTTCTCCCATTTCTGTCCTTCTTCTCCTATTAACTTTGTGTCCTGCTTTTTCCTCTTCGTAATTCCCTTCCTCCTCCATACCAAGAAATCCCAGCTTGCTCTTATTCCCCCAAAATGGAGAATAGAGATGGCTACTAAGAAACGGTATCACAGCTGTTGCTGCCTGAAGGGAGATACCCAGATCCATCAGGATGCACCTTAAGATCAAAGGTTTTTTTTTTTCCTATAACACTGCACTATTATTCTGATGGGTTTCTGCTAAGTGACGGCAGAAATTATTGGTAGTAAAAAATGGTCTAATCTCCCTCTCCTTGTGACAGCGGAATGAGCCCAAAGTGGGTAAATTCTGCATCAAATCTCAGCCTGCCTGGTGCTGGGGGAGCTCAGGTCAGAGGCTGGGGGCCAAGCCTCGTGCCAGTTATAAGTAACCAAGGATTAAAAACAAAGCCTGAAGCCCCAAGTGCAATCCACTGAGACCTGCAGAATACAGGTGCATAAACAACTTTGAGAAACTGGTCCTGCATGCTTCTACCAAGGTGATGTGTACGTCACGCTGGCTCTGGGGTCTGCAGTCACCTGCCACCTTTCAGAGTCAGCACTCACACCTGGGTCTGCAAAGGTATCCGGGCTCTTTTAGAGGGGCTGGAGTTAAAAGACTAACTAAGCAGCATTTGTCATTAAAGTTAGATTGAGTGATAGATGCCAAATACAACCCTTTTAGTTTAAAACTGAGAAAAAATGGAGAAGAAAATCAGAACAAAATATCTTGCTTTCTAGTACTTACTTCGTGCATGTGAGCACTATCTATATGGTCAAAGTCAGTATTCTTCTGTAGAGTTACTGTATTTCTTGTGCTTGTGTGGGTTGCTTACAGCAATGTAGGTGGAAAAATGGGATGTTGCCTGTGTGTAGCCAAGGCAGTGAATGAATTTATCTCTTAAAATGCTTGAAAAAAATCAGGCCAACAGACCGCATGGCAAAGAGCAGCTGGAAGACAGGAACTTCTCATGATCTGACTAGCAAGTGGATATATAATACCAACATGTCAGTTTCATGTCATAGTGCCTTTATTTTTTTTTTTTTTTTGGCTGTTGTAGCTTCCAAGAAAAAAAAAAACATTTCAATGATGTCAACAGAATATGTTCAGCCACTTGATATCCCAGAAGACAGACTGGACAAGCGAGATTCACACTGTAACCATTTAGGTAAGTGTTATTAGATGATGTCATTGCAGTAATTAGAGAGGTGTTATCTTTACATCATTAGGTCCCGTCCAGTGGCTGTTTTTCCCCTCCAGCAGTACAACTGCGGCCTCATGAAACCCGATAGATTACACCTTCTGGTGACACTTCTGATGCCAGATGGAAAGGCAAAGAATGTTTTTGCTGCACATAAATATTAGCTGAAGCTCAAGAAAGAAGTTTATTAAAGAGGAGAAAAGAAAAAAGAGTCATTGTTCTTTTCCTGGTAGAAAAAGTAGAGCAGTTTCATCATTTATACCACAATAAACTGAAAGATAGGGTATAGCTGAGCCTTCCCTGAACACATAGTCCATACGCAATTTCAAAAAAGATTTCAAATACCCCCTTTGCTCACACTGGGACGGCATTCCAAACACCCTTCCCCCTTTACTGTCAAGCTGTTTCCTTCCCTGAAGCTACTTTGTACATAGCTTTTGCACTGAGAGTACCAGAGGCATCTTTGCTCTGCCATGCTCCCAAATACCAGACTTCATGACTTGATAGATGTGCTTCTTGCATATTCATGGTACTTGCCTCTGCTTCAGATGATATTGCTTCACTCTAGCCTTGCAAAATTGTCATAAGGATTTACCAACCTAGAAGCAAGAATCTGCTTGCTCGTTATCCTTGTGACAGCAATAATGAAACACAAATACAATTTCAGAAAAGTATCTCACCTCAGGCAAGCAGAATTTTATAAACTTCATTTATCCAGCTTACAAGGAAGGTGTCTTAGTCCTGCTTTAGCCCCGCAGCATTGCTAGCCAAAGGCACCATTTCTTTAACTGCTGTCAGTGCACCTAATAAAAATAATTGTTCCATAAAACTGCTTATTTAAAACAAACAGGAATTTGGGTAGAATTAGTCCCATCGTACAGGCAAGAAACTGAGGCACTGAGAGATTAAGTGACTTCACCAAGACCATACAGGAAGTCTGCAAAGGCTAAAAAAAAGAATCCCCATCTTCCAGGGAATTAACCCTGAGGTCATGCTTCCTGCTTCTCATCCACAGACTTACAGCTGTGTTATATAGCGTGAGTGAGCCTGGGACCAGGTCCCTATGGGCAAAAAGTTTGGAGTTGGAGGGGAGGGGAGAGAATGATGAAGCCAAACAAGTGACATTTAAGAAATCAAAGCTTTGGTTTGTGTGATGATACTAATGACAGGCTAGACTTAACATTTTCAGCTTGCCTAAGTACCCAGAAATGCAGATCCCTGCAGAAAAACTATGCCGACCATCTAAGCCATCTGAGTCAAGTCTTGTTTTAAAGGAAAATCAAAAATCCAGTGTAACATTATGTAAATCAAAAGTGAATACTGACTGCTCAGCAGCTCTGGAAGTAAGGCCAACTCTTGAAGTGAACAATATGTGGCTTGGTTTACCAGTGCCTCAGGCTGGCCCCATATGTACAAATCTTCCCTTCATAAAAGTGCCCTTGTAACTCTTCAAGACACAGACCCACACAGCTGGAGATGAACAAAACAGTCATGGTCACGGGATCTCTGCACGATGGTAGCCTTCCCTCCGCCATGTAAGACATAGCCACACACAATTTTCTTCCTCTTTTTTTTACATCTATTACTTACAAAGACTAAGTCCCTTGGATCTCATTTGTTATGACATAGTTATACTGACTTTCTATTCAGGAGTTGTTTCTCCATTGGCATTTTAATCTACTTGGATGAAAGCAGTATTATTAAAACTTTTCTTTTCACTATCTGTTTTATTATTTCCCTTCCGTTTCAATTTCCATTCATCTTTTCTTGTATGCAGAAGATCTTTCAGAGCAGCTGATAAAGAGCTGTGACCTCAAAAAGAAACCAAGAAAAGGTAAAACTATCCAGGCCTCCCAAAACACTGAACAGGAGCAAAAAAAGCCAAGGAGAAAAGATACACCAGCATTACACACCCCACCACCCCTATCAGGTGAGCAATTTGACTTCAAAAATTCAAATTCGGTTCAGTGGACTGAATCTGGACAAAGGTCCAGAGATCCCTTATTTATTTATATCCATTTGGAAGTGAACAAGAAAACTCAGCTATCCTACATGCATCTGGGAAGGCAGGCTAACAGAGAGACTGACTTTCTCAAAAGCCTTCATTTTTAGACAAACAGAGTTCTCACACAATCTGTAAATACCGAGGTTGGTGTGTGCATGCTTCTGAAAAAAAATCCTCCCTTATAGCTCACATTCTCATTGCCTTTATGTGGCAAATGATGTATGTTTATCTCTACCAGCTGAGCTGCAGCAGGCATCCACATTCAATCCAAAATCAAAAAGGATCCAATTCTTGTACATTCTTGTGCAACTTGTGCCCCGTGCTCGGTGGGAGGCAAGGCTGGGAGTGAGCACAGAGGTGCACAAGCTGGCTGCCAGTTGTTCCTCTGGAAAGATCCAGGGCTCTTGTGCATATGGGCACTCTGGCAAAGGGTGGGTGCTTCAGGAAGCCAGAAACCACCAGAGCGACAAAGAGACTCTTTGTAGGATGCTTTCTGCTGCTGTGCATCTACAGACCTCTGAAGTCTGAGTGCCAAATGCCACCAACCTGGGGAATGGAAGGGTGAGCAGGAGACTGCCAATGAAACTTGATGATCTCCCAAGTGTCCCCTGTCTGTGCTGGGGAATAAATGTTTATCACTTCTCTCTGCTAGCAAGCAGTCCTCGCTGTGCTCTCTGGGGAGGGAGCAGTGTTCTTGTACCAAGTGCATTGCGTTTTCCCATGCTACGCGTACACAGAGGAGTTAGCTGGCAACTGCCTGCACAGTCGCCTGCGTATCTTCAATGGCTCACACTTACCAAGCGAAAAACAAACAGTTGGTCTTTTCCAATATGTGTAATCCAGATGTTGAACTCAACACCTTACACATTTGACTCTATTTAGCTTTCACACGTATACATCTGTGAACATTTCTCTCTTAGGGAAGAGTGGCCTAGAGGCTGGAGAGTTGCATTTTTTGCCTGAAGTATCCATTTCATGAAGACAGTCTCATTTCTGTGTGGTCACATTGCTTGAGCATTCATATGATTAAACAACTTTGATAAGATGTTTATCCTTCTGGAATACAAGACTGCATTCGTCTTCGCCATCATTTCTGATGGGTTGCAGTTTAGTCCACTAGGTACCAGCAGAAACCAGCTGGCTTAACAGCATCATTGACTATAGCCTACAGGATATAATTTACATAGAGGAAATGTACACTGTTGCAAACACTAAAGAGTAGGTACACCATACAAAGCACTCATGCTGTGTAAACAAGGCTGAAGAAGTATTGCTTTTATTCTTCTCTGCAGGCATACTTTCAGACTTTTCTGATAACCTGCTGAAAAGGTATGGTATCACAGAGAAACCACAGAGGGAGAGAGAGAGTCCAGGCTCTCAGATTACCGAACTTGAACAGAAGAAGCCCAGGAGAAAAGACACACCTGCAATACACATCCCACCCATTATAACAGGTAAGAAACTTAGCTAAAGATACTCCAAAGAGGAAGGCCACAGTGGCTAGTGTCAGAAGTATGATCAGGAAGGAGGTTGTCTGTCCATCCCACTTAGCAATTCTTGCTAAGCTGGACCTGCTAGTTCAGAGTATATAATAGCAGTAGTGGCTTATGGAAAGCCTCAGCCATATCCCCTCCACCAGCTGCAGGGATGAGATGGGCGGAAGAGAAGACATTATGTCAGCTGATTACCTCATGATCAAGTAGGTGATCCTACTTTTGTGTAAGTAAGTCCAGATATTGCACTGCTTTTCAAACTTGAGCACATATGAACTTTTAGGTCACCAGCACTACCTTAGCTCACACTGCATGAAATATACTAGGTAAACTTGTCCTGATGAACCTCCTGTTAACTCCACAGTCCCTTACACGCACTGAGGAAACCAAGCTGTGATGAACTACGAGTTAATAGCATGTTAAAGACTGTTCTGTGCTTCTGGCAAAATGCAGAGTGCAGCAGCTAATTTGTTCAATGGCCATATGGATTCAGGCACCCTACAATCCTTTATTTGTTGAGTTTCCCACACGCCTATATCAAAAAGGAGCCTCAAGTCATCAGTGAAGGTCTTTGGAGATGTAAAGACCTGTGCGTTAATTACTACTGATAGCCAGGGATGCAAGAAAAATTGCAAGTTTGCCTGCTATATACAACTGTTTCCAGATCACAGGATGGAGCAAAAAATGAACAAAGGAAAGAAAGAAAACAAACAAACTCCAGATCCAAAACTTGTATAAAGTGCCTCATAAAGCAGCTTCTGGGAAGGAACATATCTGGCAATTTTTCTATACCTTCTTATTGTGGCCCTGAGTCATGAAAGAAGCACAAGTTTAAACTTTGCACGTATGTACAGATTCAGCTGCGAAAACATAACTGGAAAATGCTGTTCCCTTAAGAACCTCTAGCGTGAACCAGTTCTGCTGTGAGCTGGCTAGTCTTAGGCACTACTGAACACACTACATGAAAAGGTTCCTGAGACAAATCCTTTGGTCCTGATTGACTATAGAACAGTTGAGTATAATTGTCTCTCCACCTCCACAAACATGTGTAAGTTACTTTTTTTCATATTAGCAGCCTTATATTAGTCAATATGGGGCTCCCAAGAGCAAAGAGGAGCATGACTGAGGTTGCCAGAGCAGGGCAGTAAGCACAGCGCATACAAATGCCTTGCAAACTGATCTGCCCAAGCAAAACACATTTTTTACACCCTCACTGAACTCAAGCATCCCAGTGGCTTGCAGAATTAGAGCTGCTGTAAGTGAGTCACTGGAATCCTGGTCTGATCACTTGCTGGGAGAAATTAAATCGATTATATGACTTGTTAGCCCAAGTGCAAATGCGCCAGTTTGGAATATTTAATATAGAACATTGATAATGAACTGCTTGTATAATTGCTGAAGGAAATTATCCGGACAAAAATTTCACATGATAAATAAATTAGGTGGAAAAAAAACTGAGGTCTTTCAGGGATCAGTTCAGAAGCAGAAGCAGAGGCAAAGTTTGTCAAATCATTTGTAAGAAGGCCTGTGTCTTATACTTCAGGCCTACCCTGCATTGTATATGGGAAGAGAGTTGAGACATCATTTTGGTCGGTTCTAAAATACTCCAAGAATAGTTGCCTTTGGCCATTTGTAGCACTTTTGAAGATGTTATGTGTCCCTTGGACCTCAGCATATATGCAGAGAAGGGGAATCTGGAAGTGAAACATGTTTGACGACAGAAATCAGAGATGAAATGTGTGACTGCAGCTGAGACATGTTTGACTCTTTTTTGGTTTAAATGTGATTGTTGCTTAACGGGATGCAGCAAGGATGGATTATCTCCTTGACATGGCTCTACAAAGTTCTGGTTGGATTAACATCTAGTCACTTATTGCTTTGTTTATCTAGCCTTAATTATCTCGAGTAGATAGCTAAGGGAGAAAGAAGAATCATTTTAATGATCTTCACTTCTTGCATCCCTTGAAGGCTTCCTCTTAATCTCTGAATAATTTTCAAAGGAAAAAGAAGCTAATATAAGTTATATGTTAACAGAAACATGTTATTAGAAACCCCAAATGAACTGGTAGTCAAAAAACACAAAAGAGAAGAGCAAAAAAAAGAAAAGAAAAAAAAAACAGTGACCTTCAAATGTGTGACAAAATTCAAAGCACCAGCATTTGTTTGGGGGAAATTATAAAAACTAATGCATTTTTCAATTAAATGACTCTTTCTAACCTACTGGTGTAGTGACTTTCCAGCAGTCAGCATGGACTCCATCAAAGCAGCCTGCTAGATGCTGCCTTGCTCTGCAGACAGCTTTTCCACATCCTATTTTCTGACTCCATTTTCTAAAGATTGATTCCCTCTGACAGACTTGTATCAGCATCAAAGCAGCCTAGGAGTTTGAATGCCTGAATTTGATTCCCTCCCTACTTCAAGGATGCGTATTTTCTTTTCAAGGTACACACCAACATACAGATTTCTGCTGTTTAGAAGTTGGCGGCAGTGGGTCCATGACTTGCCATGAGAAAGTGACTCATTGTGGCTGAGGGCTAGTCCAATATTTACTATTTGTTTACTTTCAGGGTTATCCCATCAGGCAGCAGACAGAAAATAAACAGACTGAGCTCTTGTGGAACTGCTGTGCAAAATAGCATCTGAATTATAGACTCGGAGACCTGAGAAGCCCCGGCAGGGCTACATGCGCTAAATAAATATGAAAAGGCCTTTCTGTCCCTGTTTCCCTGTTAGTGGTGTTGCTGTAGGAAGAAGCATATCGGGGCCACATGTATCCCTTGTGTCCTCTTGTTGAGTATTGCTGCGGTTTTTACCATTTCACCTTCTGATTCCTCCCAAATGCTGCTGTTCCAGATGTATTATAAACAATATTAAAAAAAAAAAAACCCAACACCCAACTTAATTGTTTGCAATAACAGAGCTTAATTACTAGATTATCTTTTTAAGCAGCTGTCCACACAAGTCATTTTGTTGTAAATGTAGATAAAAATGGCTGCTGCATTATCTCTCTCCATTTTGACCAGCTGGTTTTGAGCACTTGGGGACTGTCTCTTTCCTTCTTGGGTGGCCGGAGGCTCTCTCTACCACAAATAAAAATAAAACAATTAAAAAAAAGAAGTCAAAAAGGAAACATAAAGTGACCAGAATCACATGTATCTACTGGGCCGCATGACCCAAGTGAGAAGTAGAATCAGTTTTACGCTCTGGTAGAGAACAGGTATAAATGGGAAACTGAGGTATAGAAAGGTGGCTGCTAAATTAAGATCCGTACATTATTGTCTGAAGGATCTCTCTGTAGCCTACAGAAGGAGACTAGGAAAATTTGTTCCTTAGCCAAGTTAAATAGCACAGTATGAGTGTCACAAAACCCTCCCCTACAAGGACTGTACTTGTAAATGTATTCAGGCATCAAACTCTTACTAAAGTGCCCCAGATACCATTGTGCCACGTGTATACAAAAGAGGCAAGGGATAGAGATCTCCTTTAGCGGCCAGGTCTCCTTCAGTCAGCCAACACCTTGGTCTTTTTATGGGATTTAAAAAAGACAAATTGTAATCATGACTCTGATGTCTTTTCCCCCCTCACATGACACTAAATGATTTAAATCAGATCCACTGCCTGCACTCTGACCTGGAACACTCTTTATTGCCATACCCACTTAGCAATGTATTCAATTACCTGAAGTATTTCTAAGAGCTCTTTAGGCTTGTGGGTTTGAGCAAGAATGTAAATACCTGTGTAAATATGGGAACATGCTGCCTAAAATGTGGCTAGTTAGAGTTTCTCAATCAGATCAGAGATAACTAGTAAAACATGATTTCAAACCCTCATCCTTCTCCATGCTCTAGAAAACCAATTAAAACAGCTCCTTCAGTGCTACCCCCCCCTTTCAGTGAAAGTCTCTGAGTAATTAGAGCAAGCACAGCAGTTTATCATTGCCTCTTCCCCCTTTCCTGTGCAGGGGATGTGACGAGTGCCACGTCATTCTTCCAACCCAGCTGCAGGGGTGATCTGTAGACAGGCAAGTGCAGCTAGTGCAGTCTTGGAGGTGTTCTGAGAGGTCTAGATCTGGGTGGCACCTGGAAACAGTTGACTTAAAGCCAACTTTTTCTTCTGCCCATATCTCAGCTTCCTAATACCAGTTCTCATGTCTCTGTGAACCTTTGGGGTCCCAGTCTCTAGCTAAAAATTTCCAGTATTTGTAAATTCAGTTGTAAAAATATGACTACATTGTACTTCCATACTGCTTTCTTTAGTCAGATGTCTTGGCAGATATTAATAGAACAATCTACCAATCCTTAGAACATATCTGGGAGATGAACTGCTTTTCATAATTCCAACATTCTGCTTACTCCTCTAAACCAAAAATTCCCAAACTAAATTCAATAAAGCACACTTTGTCTAAAAATGGTCAGTGGCATCCTATCAAAGAAAATACTCTTTTTCTAGTGTTATAGAAATAATTCTAGTTAAGGCATCCCATTTATATCCCCTTTCTACCATTTGACATTAAATGGTTGATGTTAAAGTCCATGAAGTTGCTAATGGTCCGTGATCCAGAAAGTGAAGAACCTACAACTCTAGGCTACAACTCTGTCCTCTTCTGAGCTTTGAATCTTGAACACTGTTGGAAACCTTTGGAGTCCATCATTTAGCAAAATTATTTGTTGATAATGATGCATAGTCTTGCTGGGGGACCTCAGCTTGGCTGCTGCATTGCAGCTGTCTCTAGCATCTGCTCTGTGAGGGCAATTTTGAGTGCTACAATTAGGAAATCAGAACAACTTAAATATACTTTTCCTTCAATGCTCTTTAATTTAAATAAAAGTGATAAGACAAGATCATAAAGCGCAACACAGCTTCATTTAGCTTGCATTCCTTGTCTTATTCCTGAGTTTACCCAAAAGCTAGGTTAGCTCTCTCATCAAAGACCCATTGTAGCTTTACATTTTAAGAATATCTTACTTGAGCTAAGGTAAAGGGAGTGTTTTCCTTGTTCCCAAATGCTCCATGAACGAGAAAAAAAAATAGCCAAAGACAAAAGGAATAGAAATTTGTTTATATTTTTTGTTATACATGAGTAGAAGTCTAGATGGGGAACATTTACTTCCATCTCCAAAAAACCCACATCATTCTCAGCAGTTAACAATAGTGCTTACTCACTCACTCAATAGCTGTTCAGGTTGCTACTCAAACAAATGCAGTCCTTTGTGTTTCAAAATAATGTTCATTCACTCCTTTCAGTTTACTTCACAGTCTCACTGAAACCAGCTAGTTCATGAAAACTGCATATAGATAAAGCAGGAGCTTCAATGGAGGGCAGTATAGGTTAACATTTTCCTTAGTTCATCACCTCTTGAAAAGACTCCAAAGCTGAAGAAAATCTTCCTGTGTGGTATTGCTCTATTTTCAGACTTCATGAAGTCTGAAAGCCTTCACTGTGTAAGAGTTTTCAATGCAGAAAGAAGCAAAACAGGTTGGTTTGACAGAACAACTCAGCTGGTTAGCACAGACTAAGAGCAAACAGTAGGAGACAGAATTAGAGAGGGATTTCATTGGTCTCAACTCAATGGTTACCCTCATCCTGTTTTTAGACTATATTAATCTCCAGGCCAAGGAAGGTGGGCATAAAACATATCTTAGAGGTCAGTTGCTTTATACTACAAACAGGCCAAAACAACACAATTAGTTAAAATGGGGATCAAGAAGAACACTTGCCTATCCAAACTATTGGCCTCACTTAGCTTTATTAGTTAATTTTTTAATAAAGTGATTAGTTATAATAATTGGTGTATCATGATATCACATAAAAGCCTCAAGGTCCACCAAAAGAGGTGGACTTACTGTTTTAAGTATGATATAGATATAGATATACTTGTGGACAATATGGTCCATAATATAACTAGATAATAGGGAAAGACTTTGGAAGAAGGAAATACTTATACCTGGAAACATATGCCACATAGCACATCTGCAGCTGATGAGCCAGCTTTCTTAAATCGTCATCCCATGCTTTAACTGTGAAATCAAACTTCCTTTCAATATTATGTCATATCATTCTCCAGCGCTTTCACAACAGAGGTGAAGTCTTATGAATTATTCTTCTTCTCACTTCACAGGATGGCTACACTTCGAAGCATGTTCAGATCCCAAACCTCAATAATTCATATACTGGCTCAAAGTCTTTAGTGTACAAATCTGTTATAACACTGATCTCTATTTCTGTTCCTTTTGCAATTTATTGATACCATATAACATCAGTGGGAATCACACTTGGCATGTGGTATTCTAATATTTGTCTCTTTTAGCATCTGCACTGGCAAGATCTAAGTAACATTGCTATATACCTACAGAAAAGAATCGTGCATACACTTTTTCACACAGACTGGCTCAGTCACATAGGTTAATTACAGTGTTTATTTCATCATGCAAGCACTTTCCTTTTTTTAACTTCCCAAACCCTTTTAACAAACACTTCTCGAAAGAAACTTCAATGTCTCTGCTTTCACAGGTAGCTGAAGTATGCTGGATGTAAGACTGACTAATAATTTTAGCTAACAGTGTAGTGATCCAAATCTAGTTCACTAAATATCAGGGGAGTGATTTGCCAAAGTAAATGAAGAGTAATTCCCATGATGTCTGAAAAGCTATATTAGGGTCAAACTATTAGAGAGGACAGAAAAGTTTTCCTTAACCTGATTTTTTCCTAAAGAAATAATATTTTAAACTAACTCATTTTTTTCTTTCTCTCCCCTTCTCTCACCTCTTTTTTTTTTTTTTTTTTTTTTTTGGTCCGTTTTTAAGGCACTAAGCTGCTTACAGAAGAAAAGCAAACAGTGATTATGGAAGATGAAGAAAAGGATGGAGACACAATCCCCAGTTAAGATTATAGCAATATCTCCAATAATGTAATGTAAATAATAATTCTGGGTCATTTGAAGTGGCAGCACATAGAGAAAAAAGCCCATTCATTTTTATAAATAATAGTTTTCTTAAGTATGCACTTGAATTTAAATTATCTTCAAGTGCTTATCTGCATCTCATGAAATCCCAGGAAGCAGCACAGGAGGCGACAGAAAATTCATTTACACATGAGACTGGAAGGATTCCCCTGGTTTACTAAGAGCAGCTTTCCAGGACTTTTGTCTACAGGGATTCCACCTCAGACCAAATCTAGTTATATGAATAGCATAGTGATAAGGGTTAATGCAAATGGCACTGCTGACCCAGTGTAGCTGGCACTAGATACCAGAGTGGACAGTAGCATAGGGCAGTGCATTTTCTGACCATTCTTTCTTGGTTATGCAGGCTGTGCTTGTACTGTGTTGAGGTACAAGCTTGGCTCTTCCTTCTCCTCCCTCCTGTTCCCCTGGGATGTAGAACATCAACTAAAGACTCCAAATTGTATTTTTCTCCTGACTTTTCACCTCATTAGTGCAGCTTTTTTCCGCCAGAATAATGTTGACTGCAGTGAAAATTCCCACACGCAAAACTGAAGCGATAGACAGAGAGTGTGGGAGAGAAGGAATCAAGTCTAGAGTTCCTGAAATGCAAAGCAAACACTTCTTGTGCCTGTATCTGCTCATAACTTTGTTTGTAAGGAGAAAACGGCAGATTTATTGTAGTATGAAAACTTAAAGCTAAGGGCCATCGACACTGACACATCAAACAAAACACAGGGCAGAGCCCTCAGAAAGGAAACATACTGGAAGTGCAACATTTGCCTGTTGTACCAGTATCGTCTGTTGATTTTTTTTTCTTTCAAAGGTTTTATTCCTAGGCTGGTGAAAGATGGATGAGTTGGATAGCTGATCCTTTTACTCCACATGTTTTCTTTTGATATGTGTTTTTTAAATGCAGTCCTAGCTTGTCAGTTAGGAGGAGCTGTAAAGATTGAAAATCACAGTGGAGGATTCAGAATTGAGTAAAAGGAACAGCATTACTCAATGGCATATGCGTACTGCAAGATGAAACAGCATTATGCTTCTTTTCTAATAACTTAATTCATTGATTCAACCAAGAATTGTTCTCAAAGCTAGCTATAGTCTTCAGCATTTGTGCAGAGGTGGGTACCTGTAGAATATTATACAAAATAGGTAGGACTGGGTAGTTTTCTGCTTACCTTAATAGCTCTGTATGCTAGATGGAGCAGCACTGCCAGCTGGATCCTTAGGGACCTCAGCACAGAGGTTAAAGATTATCTAACCTGGCAGACTGAATTCAGTCATTTTTTTAACACCCTTAGGCAGACAGCTGAGGAACACACTAGCTAGGACTTCATCTGCCACAGTGACTGACCCAGCATCTTTCATAAGAATGCAGTCCATTCACAAATGTTCAGCTTTGAGATGTAACCAGCAAGCTTATAATAAATGATGATATACTAAAGCATACAACAGACTAGATATATTATTATGGGATGTCTGATAGCGAGAAGGTGTACTTTTTATTCTGTTAGTTTATTGGTGAGACAAGATAGTATTTAAAATAGAGCCAATAAATATTTCAAATAATAACATTCATGTAAAGAAAACAATAAAGTATGTCACAGCAAGTATCTGATAGGAATATAGACACAGTCTATAACTATGAGCCAATTCACTGTGGAATTTTTAGTTTTTGCAATTGGAAGCTACAATTCCATATCCATATAATTTCCTTTCAAGCAGGCACTGAGGTGTTAGAAGCTTTATTCCATGTCTGTCACCTATGCCATGTCTTTAGGAACCAGACTTTTTTTGACGGACAGTATTTCTCACACCTTGAATGCCCTTCTCCCTGTCAACTGAGTTTCATTTGGATCTCACCCAAATAACTCAAAGAAAGTTCAATGATTAAATACAGAATTACTCACAGGACATGAAGTGGGGAAAAAAGTTGCTCAGAGGCCAGCTCAGCACCATGTATTCAGGGATTCAAATAATGAATAGAAACAGAGTAAAGACATACGCTGTGTTGCTGCTGTGAAAGAAGGCCCATAGCATAAGAGACTCCCTATACTCTTCTTGAGTGCCAAGGGACTATGACAGCAATTTGCCTTTATGTAAGAGATGCAATTTTTTAAGGTGGAATGAAGAATTATGTTGCTGCTGTAAGAAAATAAATGTCAGGCTTGAGTTAGTCAAAGAAGATATTCATATATTTACACATGACAGCTCACACTAGCTAACAAACTGAATGAGCTGAAAAATCAGTCTCTTCTGCACTTGTGAACAAAAACCTTGATGTATCCTTTTCTGCAGGAAGATTTAATACAATTTCAGCTTGCAAGAAAAATACCAAACCTTATTATTATTATCATCCTTACAGTCACCACTCTAAACTTGTCTCTCTGCAAAAAAAAAAAAGGGGGGGAGTTCCCAGAGTTTATTATCTCCTGGCCGAACTCGTTCCTGCTTGAATTATATTGATATCAACTGAGCTGTAGCTGAGCCGGTGAATCTCAGCTGAGCCTCTGTGCTGCTAAAAGAGCTTTAGTACCATACAGAAGCTTCTGCATAGTGTGAAGGAAATAAATATAGTACTCACCTAAGGCAATCAGCCTCCGCTTCTGCACTGATGTGAGAAGTGAGGAGGAGAACAGAAAAAAATATGCATAACATGCAAAGACAGCGGCCGTCCTGTAGGAACTAGTACAAACAGCATCAATAAAAGCAGTATTCATGCTAGGTCTTTTCAAGATCCTTCTGCAGACCAGAACTTTCCTCTGATGTGAAGATGCTTCAGAGAAGTTGTGCAGCCTGGGCACTCTTACAGGTCTCAGGAGATGCCCACACCATTTCTCCCAGCCAACAGCTCTCCATGGCCTTGCTGAGCACAGTGCTCTACTCTTCAGATTACAGTGCTCGTGACTCTACTGGGAGCAGTCCAGTCTGGTTGCCCCAGGACTCTGGAGACTCACTGGAGATGCCTCAAGGAGCATAAAGCCTCAGGTACACCCCCAAAGCATCTTACCACCTTGTTACCTGAGCATCATGGCTCAGCTTAATTTCAAATGCACATTTCAGTGCAATCTGAGCCTAGATTTCCTAGTGATGTTGGGTGAATATTTTCAGCACAAAATACAGCAAGAGTGAGAGTGTAGAGTCCTGAAAAGATTGAAAGATTGAAAAGAACATCAACGATAGATTAGGCATGAAAATGTACATGTTTAGACATGAAGGCGCTTAACAAAAGAAGGCAGGAGCACAAATAGGATGTGACTGACTTCATTGCTCTGAAGATGATATTTTTTTCAAAGGCTGGGGAATGCTGACACAGGTTAATATGAAAAATATACATCACACTTTAAGCCTACCAACAGCACTATATGTCCTTTTCTGAAGAGGAATTACAGTCCTACTGACACCTCTGATGGCTCAGTGGCCTAATTTACTATCTCCTTATAGATCAACTTGAAGCCCAGCCATAAAAATGCCACAATATACATTATTTGCTGCAGTTCATTTAAAATTGCATATTCATATCTTGGCAATTAGGCATTTACTGTTTTTCCACCCAGGAGCAACTTGAGCAACTAGAAAATCATTTTTCAGTTGGTCAATTTAGTACATGGGGGCTTTTGCAGTGTTCCTGGGAAACAATTTGTTGTATTGCTTCTCAAAACTTTCATCTGCCTCATTGCATTCAGTGAAAGTGTTTAAATGTTACTTTATTTGGGAATAAGATCTGATTTGAAAAATCTTATAAACACCCACCATTCCTTCCCCCAAAACAATGCTTTTAGGTCTTGCAGAATCCTGTGTGGGCTGTACACTGGTGTGAATGCAGGCTTTTTTATTGTCCTTCAAGCTCTGAACTCTCTGAGACCATATATTGCCCAAATTGCAGGAAATGCTCTCTTAGACAAACATCCGGAGTTTGTGCAGTCTGGGGCAGAAATACTTTTGTCTCAAGTGTTCCCAAAAATTTCCCTCTGGCCATTACAGTGAAAACACAAGGTTGTAGAAAACCGAACTATGGCTTTTCATCTGGCAAGCTCCAAGTATTAGCAGTGTAAGAGGCCATATATTCTGGAGCACCACTTGTCTGAGGTGCTGGTAGCAAATTCAGTCCTTGCTTCCCGCTGCCAACTATCTCCACTAGGAGAAGGGGGCAAAGCACCTGGCACACTGCTGATGGAAACAAAAAGCTCAGAAACATTTCTGTAGCACTGTTAGGATTTAGGATGCTGCAGATCACTTAGATTGAGGTGACTACACACAGGCATTGACTACTATGGGGTCTTAGTTCCTGGCTTACATTCAGACACCTGCATTTAGCTGGAATTGAACCCCAACCTAGAAGTCTGCACTGCACAGGGCAACCAGCTCGACACTTCAGGGAATGAAATGCTCCAATCATTGAATAAAAGACTGGGAGATTGTTAATGGCTAATATTTTTAGAGTGAAATCTGGGTCAGCTTCTACCTAGAAACCAAGGGACCGTTTTCCATTTGCGACAGAGTTGGGACAATGGAGATTTAAAGGCTTGTGCTTTAGTGACATTCAACTAAGGATTGCAGTAAGCCCATCACATATCTGAAGGAGATGTTATTAGCCCTACTGTACTGCTAGACATGAGGTCCACAGGGTAAGTGTTCTACCAAGCTAAGCAACAGCAGAAACAAATACAAACCAACATTCATGGCGCTACCACTAACCCGCTAATACTTACTATCCTCACAAATAAAGCAGCATTTGCTTGCATTGCGTTTAGGAACATTTACACTGAAATTTTGTCTAGTTGAAATTTTGTCTGGTTGAAATTTTGTCTGTCTTACTGGTTAATAAATAGACAATCATAAAGGTCTGATCACCTAAAGTAATAGGTGGGTCTAGATATCATAATTAATTTTCTTCTTCCATGTCCTATGCTATTGCCCTCTTTGGTCATGCATGTAAAAAAACTTTCAAGAGCACACAAACTTTAAAGATTGCTTTTTGTAAACGTGATTTCACAGTATTCTTATGTGCAGAGACATGCCCAGCAGTTGCATCTACAAGTGAAAAATCAAAAATGCAGGCCAGTGAAGCACATTAGAAGTTTTGGCTTCTCACTTGTACTTAACTAAGCTCATAAACTCATCTTATTCTGTAACTTACATCCCCTAAAAAGCCATGGGCCTTTTACAGTGAGGTTGTGCAAACAGAAATTTCAATATTCTGGAAATGGAGCATGTGTAGCTCTATGAATACAAGGAGTGAACATTAAAAAACATTTTCCACTTCATGATACTGGCTCCTAGTCCTGCAGCAGAATCCATATCAGTCTGTCTGGCTCAGGTGCTATGAAGAGAAGCTTAAATCCCTATACCTGACAAGCTCAAGAGCCTTGAAAAGATAGGAGTTGGACAGATAGGATGAGAAGAAACAAAACTAGAAAGCACATTCCAGAAATGAGGGAGTCCCTTGTGATGGGTTACTTGTGTTCATTCTTATATAAGAGAAGATGCTGAATAGATGATCATGATACACTCTACCTCAAGCTTGGGAAGTCCCAAACCGTCCAGACCTTTCTAGACTTCAGATTAGTTTTTAGGCCCTCCAGGTGGTCTTAGGGTCATGTATTTCTGCATTCTGTTTAGCTTGAAGAAGAGAAGGCTCAGGAGGATCTTCTCAATGTATATAAATACCTGATGGGAGGAAGTAAAGAAGACAGAACCAGACTCTTCTTAGTGATGCCTAGAGATAGGACAAGAGGCCCTGGGCACAAATTTAAATACAGGAAATTCCAGTTACATACAAGGAAAAATGTTTTTTTACTGTGAGGGTGGCCAAATACTGTCTGCCCAGAGAGGTTGTGGTGTCTCCATCCTTGGAGATACGCAAAACCCAACTAGACATGGTACTGAGAAACCTGCTACTGAGAAACCTGCTTTAGCTGAACCTCTTTTGAGCAGGGGGGTTGGACTAGACAACTCCAGAGATCCCTTCCAACCTCAGAAACTCATTGATTCTGTGACTATTATTCAAGATACACACCAAGGTAGCTGCTTAGCAAAGCTCATCAGGTCTGCGAGAGGCAAGGAGAAAAGAGTTAAGGATAGAGGGAGGAGTACATGGAAAAAGAGTGAAGGATCAGGCTGAAGGACAAATGCTGGCTACACATCTGAGGAGCTGATCTGAACAACAGACCTGAACAAGAAGGAGAAAGGAGGTGAGGATACAGCCTGTGAAGAAACAAATTTGCCCCATGAACCCAGCTGTCTGCCTCATGACTGAAACAATATGAAAGACTCATTTATGACCTGCTAGCCACTGTTCTTCCTTCCTCCCTTCTCCTCTTCCTCTTCTCATACCTGTTCCTCACTGCTGCAATTGTCCATGAAGGATTTTGGAGCCAATCTTCCCTTCCAATCCATGTTTGTGGATTAGAAATACACACAATATAAGGAATGAATACTAAAAGGTCTCTCTATGCCCCACTCAGTGTAGATTTGAGCATTCCAATTTTTAATTCAGGCTTCAATCCTTTACTTAAAAAATAAAGTAACTCCCTCCAGGAAAACAGAGCACAAGATTTTCTTACCACAGCAAAGCCATCCAGTGATTAGAGCAAAAACTCAAGTCAAAACTGGACTAAACAGAAAAAAAGCGCTAAATTTGCAAGTGTTGACAGTTGCAACATATAATTCATAAAAAATCTAAACTGCATCATGAGTGTTAGATCATCAGACTTTCCAAGAGGGATGGATTACTCAGACTTATGCTGGAAGCATAGTCTATGGTGGAAGCAAGTGGTTAACTCAGAAATCATTAATGTAAAAAACATTGATTGCCTTACAAAGCCAGACCTCCCTCACATAACACAGATTTCATTTGTGAACTTCCTACTTGGAAAATCTCCCCTCGATGTACGCTAGATGTCAGTGTTGGATTGAGACGATGATCCCATCTGCTCCCTGAAGTAGCTCAGTGCATCAGGCTGGATGCCATTAGTACAACTAGCTTTGCTTAGGAATTATTTTTCTGAAGTGCCCACCATGAAACAGCCTGCACAATTGCCCTCTCTCCCCCACTTTGAAATATTTTAATTGGGCCTACAGCCAGAGACTTTGAAAAAGGGAGGAGATATCTTAAGATATCTTTGCAATACCAATGAACATCAGCATAAATCTCCAGCAAAGGGGACTCTAATAGCAACACAACACAGGACTTGGCTGCAGAAGAATGTGAGCAAAGAGGATGCTGATCAGAACTAGATTAAATTCTTAGTAATGACAAACAGTCCCCATGAAAACTTCAGGTATATTATTTCATTTCTCTGTGTCTTGATTACACAGCAGTAAAAGCAAGATGACAATTTTTCTCTGCTTCATGGCATAGGGGAGAGAACGCAGAGGGAGAGCAAGGAAAAAAAAAATCACTCACGTTAGATGTTTGTGACACAAAAGCAATAACCCCACTTAATTGTCAGCAATAAAAAAGGAGGAAAAGAAGTTCTGGTTCCTTTTACCTATTTGGATGGCTCAGTGACCTGAACCAGTGCTGGCCACTCATATAGAGAATAGTCAGGTAGGATTATGATAGGTAAATTGTTAACCAAAGGTGTCCTAAAGAGAAGGAAATGACACAGACAGAAAATGTGTTTGGAAGAACAGTATAATTTGGCTTGTCTATACAGCCTATTCATGTAAAACATTTCAGGGTATTTTACAGGCACAATATAGCTCTCTGGGAATTCCTAGAGCTAAATCGCATTTCATAAATAGAAGGCTTTAAAGTGCATTTCTCTTTACATTTGGTTTAGGTAGCTGGGCAGCCTAGTAGCTGGAGTCCCAAGTGCTGATGGCGTTCAAGGATGATGATACAAAAATCAAGTTCGTAGTAAGACGATTGGACAAAAATCACCGATACAGCATTATGTCAGAACACTTGACCAGCTGTATGCTGCATTCACCTGTTTTATGGAGATTTCTAGCAAAATACTGCAAAATGCTATAGGACCTTAGGGCAAGTGCACATAGAATCGCAGCAGTCCTTTCTAACAGAGCAAGGGGCACTTGTAACATTCCCCAGCTGTCTTCATACAACAGCCAGCCTTGATTTTAATATATTTTTCATAGAGCAATGTTATATATATTGACTGTAGCAGTTTTGACATTGGATGTAGTTACAGATCTGTGGTATATAATAGGCAAGTAAATCTACTTGTAGAAAATATAAAGAATAGAATTAGTACATACAAGAATAAATATATTATAACAGAGAAGAGTCAATATACTTTTTATAGGAAAAATGATGCCTCACAAATCTTTTAGAGTTCCTTGGAGGAGCATATAACCATTTGCAGTTTTTTCCAAAAAGATAGGTGACAAGAAAAAAACAAGCAGGGCACAAAAAGAAAGGATATAAAGGAAAAAAAAAAGTTTACTTTAGTGTAATCATCAAAGCCACCGGTTCAGTGTTGGTAAGTGCAGAACAATGCAGATAAGGAGAGACAACCCTGACCCCGTATCTGTTGATGGGCTATAAATAAATCAGCAATCATTACTGATAATTCTACAGAAATTACTACTCAGTGACCAAGGACAATACAACTTAAAAAATTATTTGGAAAGGCATGAAAGGTAAAACAGAAAATGCTATAACATTATTTTAGAAATTGCTGGTATGTCCACATCTTGAGTACTGTGCACAGTTCTGGTCCTCTCCTTTCAAAAACAGATTAAAAAAATGAAAAAAGAAAAGATACAGAGAAGAGTAGCAAAGATCAAAAGTAGAGTAGGTTTCCTTGTGAGGAGAGAGCAACAGCACAGGATTCAGCAGCTTGGAAAGAGAGAGCTGAGGTGGTATATAAATCACCAGGGGCTTGGAAAAATCAAATAGGGAGTTACTCGCCTCTGTTTCTCACAGTGTAAGATCCAGGGGCAACAAGAACTTTTTCACAGAGGGCAAGTTTAGCTGTGAAACTCAGTTCCATGGGACACTGTGTGTACCAAAGGAATACATGGGAATGAAACCACATAAATTAATGCCAAAAAAGACAATCAATGGCATTAAACTTTCAATAGGGATCATGCAAGACATATATTAATGCTGTGCTATGTCTTCTTTTTCCTAATGGGTGAAATGAGAGGACTCTTCTTAATCCATTTTCCTGCCTTCATCCTCCTGAACATCTGTTGCATTAAAACAGGAGACCATTTATTCTCAATGCAGTTAGGTAAGGCAAAACTTTCTCATGCTATCAGACACAGGAATTGTTGTCTCACCTCTGTTAGGCAGAAGGTCACATTGAGAACACCATAAGGAGCCCAACTATCTATGAAAATGTTGACTTTCTTAATTTGATGGGAGATAGTGGTATGCAATTATTATTTTTTTGAACAAGAGATCAGTATTTTAGTATTAAGCAGACATATGCTCCAATAATAAGAAGATTATTGAAAGCAGTTCTAGCAGAAGTGTCCATTATATCATCTGGTTAAATCATACAATCTCTTATATCTTGAATTACACCTGCTGCACAATGCAGTATGGCCTGTGCAAGGATTACACAGTGTCCTCCATCCAACTTTGAGAAATGTCATTCCAGAAGATGCCTCTTAATTTCCTCTGCTATTTCCTATTCCAGTTCTGGGAAATATGCTGGATCTTTTTCATCCTTCCCCTTTGGTCAAGCAGCTTATATCTCACTGGATGTTCCTCAGATTTCTTCTGAAAGGCTGGGAAATAGGTTCCTGAGCTATGAGTAGGCCTCCTGAAGTGACGAAGCTGAGGTTTGATGGCTGGCAGTGATAAAGCAAGAACAACGATGGTTACCATGTCTACCATTCACTCGCTGGTGGACAAGAAATGAATTTGTCAGAAGCTCTGTACATCCCACTCAGTACAGCCTGTCTGTGTAAAGGAGGGTTTCTCAGCCTGTAAGCCAGGACTCTTTTGAGTTAATGGGTGGTTACAAAGTGTTAGAAAAAGCTTCAGGGAAAAAAAGTGTGAAAATGTGTATTATAAAAAATACATAAATCTCTAGAACAAAAAAAAAGATGTCTCCAAAATTGAAATCTAGGCAATCAGGCACTTCAAAATGCTTAATCTTGAAATTATGCTCTTATTAAGGCCTCCCAGAGGATCATACCAACACAGGTGAATCCAAAGGAACATTCACAAGGTTAAGAAACAACAGTTTAGACAGAAGAGGAAAGGACCAAAAAGTCTAAACAAAGAAACAACTAACCTATCTACCCATAGTTAGCTGAGTACTTGGCTGTTTTCAAACTAGCACTGAACAAGAGATTAGCTTGAGGCAGTAAGTCTGGACTGAGACTGCAGTTTCCCCAGAATTCAGGATCAGTTGGATTTGATTTTTGTACATGACTTATCAGTAAACTGCAGGCCATTGTGAAAGTCACACATGGGCTATGTATGACTGACTATTCTCAGCTTTTAGAGTGTGGCTATTTGAATCTATGTCTTACTTTACTACATCTTTACATATATAAAATAAGAAATGAAACTTAACTATGACCAAAATGTGTTTGTCTTACTCTATGTTATTAAATGCAAAATAACCAAGCAGTAAGTGAATTATTAGCGTGATAAGCACTTTAAAGAAAAGTCATTGCCCTCAGCATAAATACTAATAAGCCTAAAAGATTCCCCCTTAGGAGGTTGTTAGCCTCACATTTTAGAACACACTTACAATTTCATCTTGTTAATCTCCTTGAGTGATTAATTGTACTCTAAAACATCTTAGGAAATAGGGGACAAAAAATAGCATGGACTTCATAAACTACAGAAATACATATCCATATTTACATAGTCATATCCTTTCCTGTTCTCAAGAAGACTGGCATTCAGAAAAGTAGGATTAAAAGCTTGAAAAGTATCCATTAGATGAGTTACTGTTCATTGAGGCACATTCGCTTTTCAGATTCATTCCATTTTCTTTACTCAGCATGGATTCAGCCAAACTATTATTGGATTTTCCATTGCTCAGCATGGGGGAATGTTTATTGTTAACTGGAATTTTACTGGAGTTGTTGCCAGCAGAGATGAGCTGGCTAATAAGTATAATAATAAGTAAGGGGTTTATCCAGAACACTGACAGTGCCATTTATCATCCAAACACAGGAGCTGATAAAGGGAATCCACGCCATTTAATTTCTTTAGGCTTTATTGATTCCAAATAGGAGATGGTGTTGGGGAGAAGACTATTTTTTAAGACTCCAGATGTCTGTTCCCAGGTTTCTCACTGACTTGTTGTGTGATCTGGACAGCACCATTCATCTTAGTTTCTCCATTTGTAGAATGAGAATAACCATAATAATAGTACTTACCTCAGAGAATGCTTGTGGGACTCAACTGGTTATTGTTAGTCAGGGTCTTCAGGAGCTTCACGTGCATGGAATGATGTAAGTATTACCGGTTTCTAACCTTGATGCTGCTAAGACATGGACTTATATTTTTCTTACTTTGGAAAAATAATCAGAATTTTTAAGATCTTGGCTACACTGTGCAATGAAAGCATGGTAAAGGTATTTGAACAGTGCCAGTGTAAATTGGGATGGCTACACAGGAAGCAGCACGCAAAGAGACAATCTCAGTGTAGTTCAGACAACGATCTAGCAGGGAGGTGAAGAGTGCATTAGCTGCTCTATTTGCACTGGCCAGCAGGACATGCATCCCAGCATCTTACAGAGCAGCAGCTATGCAAACATCAGATGTGGCTAGGACCATTTCCAGCCCTTATTTCTTCTCATCACTGCTTTGAAGCAATTCTTCTTTTGATTCTTGACAGAGTCTGGACTCCCGCTGGCTCCTTGGTATAAACACTACGCTCTATGACAACATTATGCCTTGATTTGCTTAAGATACACAGTCATCACAAACGAAAGAGACCTTTCTGCATGTCAGAGTTGCTGCTTGGTAGACAACTGCAAATGAAAAAGGAGTTGAATTCACTGTGTAGATTGCCAGGAAGATTTCACCCAGGCTAGAACTCAGGTTCTGTTTGCACCACCACAGTTTAGGCTGCCATCCTCATACCCTCCTACACCAGTTCCCTTCCTGAGGTGGACACACACCTTGAACTGATGTCTATGTTTTCAAAGAGACCTGCCAAGTGGAGGGAACCGTACAACTTGTCATCTGCTCCTAAGTTTTTGGTAAAACCCTATATGTTGGACCAGATTCACCTTAGGTTTAACTACAACTTCTGAGTCAAACTGGGGCAGGATTTGAGGACAACCGCAAACCCATTTACAGCACACCAGCTAGCAACTTGTACAAATATGTGATAAAGGAAGGAAGAAAAATAGTCCATTTCCTCATCCCTCTCCTCCCCCTATGCATAGCACAAAAGCAACCTACTATGCACAACTAGAGGTAGATTAGGAGCTTGAGCCACTCCACCAGAAGCTGTTCTGGTGTATGAGCAGTGATGGATGCTCCAACAAGCAGTCATAGCAAATGCGTAGGAGACTCATTTAAAAGTGGAGGCACATAAGACAGAAGGACAGGCATACAGATGTGCTGGATTTGCCACAGTTTAAACCACTCGTCCAGGAATCAAGGAGCCAAGGGAGTGCCAAACACTGCCACAAGTTCTGCGTTTTAAATGGATCCGGAAATGCACCACACACTCAGTAGGTGATGTGAACACCCTAGCCCATCAAAACTCAGCTACTTTGCAGAGGGATTCTTGAAGTAAGAGTATAGACAATGCCAGGAGCTTCAATCCCATGGACAATTTGAACAGGAGAAAACAGTTTGCTGAAGAGTCTGCTCTGAGCTAACTGAGCATTGATGGCTATTTTGCATTTGAGCTGGAAACCAGGGCATTTATCACAACGGTCCATGAGAATTACTGTATACTACAGTCAAATTCTTAGCTGGAATTTGTCTGGCTCCACTGACTTCCCTAGAAATGTACTAATTTGCAATAGTTTTGGACTGGTTGCAATAAGGAGGAAATTATTGCTAGCAATGCTGGCTGAGAAAAACAAGATATATCAATTTTAGTATTTCAAACTATTAGAATGGGTTATAGCAACAAAAGCCTTTGAAATGAAACTCTCGTTATTACATAGTAATTCCACTATGACCAGAAAACAAAACAAGACAAAACAACAATATCCTTTTCTTTTCTTTTTAAAACAGTTTAAAGCAGATATAAACATTTCTATTCATTCAAAAGGCATGTCTCTTTAAGAAAGTCACTGAAATTGCATTTTCTATAATGTCATCATCACAGTCACTGAATTGATAGCATGGTTGTTACTCATAAATATCTTTTTGAAAATAGTTTGGTTCTGAAAAAAACCACAATCACCTGAAAAGCCACATCTGCAAAAGTGACTTGAGTGGTTACTGCTGATATTCAGTAAGGGAGGAGAGGGAAAGGGGGAAAAGGAAGCAAGAAACTGGGAGGGACAAAATGCAGGGCAAAAAGCAGAGAAAGCTCTGCTTCCAGGTCTGCCCACTGAGGTGGTGGCCATCCTGTGCCCTGCTGCTGCTGCTGCAAAAGGACCCAGCCATAGCTCGCCCCCTTGCACAGAAACACATCTGGTTCCCTTGGTGCTTCTGGCCCTGGAGGAGGCCAGTTTTGCTCAGCCCTACAAAAAAATGCAAGTGAGTCTGGATTAGGAGGAAGAATGAGACACTACTGTCTCTCTCAGCTATCCTTTCTTTGTGAGGGATGCGGTGGCTTTGCAGAGGCATTGGGGTTGAAATAGTTTCTGGGACACAGCTTGGTCTGGACAGTAGTATTTCTAACCCCTCTCCAGGCACTCATGCAAGCACTAAGGCACCCCGGCACGCCAAAGACAAGGCAGCAGTGGTTTCCCTCACTGAACCGACTATGGTTTGTAACCATCAAGAATCCAGAAAAGCCTGCAGGGAGGCAGTTAATACAGACCTTCTGCCATCTCCCCACAGTCCCCTGCAGAGCTAGAGCGACTTTTGCCTTCAACAGTTATTCAGGTAGGATAAAGAAAATCTGAGGAAAAGTGCTACAAGACCGATGAAAGGCTTTTATAATCAATAAAGGTAATTTATTAATTTAGCTAAAAAGAGAAATTCACTGGTTATGTAAGGAAACTTCATTGGGCATTTTTACTAGGAGATGACTCAGAAGAGCTAGAGATACTTGCATTCCCTATACAGTATTCTTATGTTAAATCGAGAGAGCAGGTTCAGAAGGGTTTTCTCTTTCTCTGTTTTCCATTCTTTGCCACTGGGAAAAGTTTTCTGCTGTAATTAACAGGAGTGTCTCAAGGACAAAGGAGCAGGAGGATCAAGACCATGTTTCATTAAAGACATTCAAACACGCAAGAAGGGTTCTAAACTTGGGGAGAATCAGTCTCCTAGGAGTTTTTTTAAAAAATCCATGTGTTTATACAAAACTCACTGGGCCCACTGTTTCCTCCAACAGGACACCTCAAGGAGAGAGTCTAAAGACAGCTACTTGATGGGCAGTCACCATGACAATAGCTGAGAGTTTTGTAACTAAGGATACATTTCTTTTGTTTTTTTTAATCCACCGACTAAATGCATAGTGTACTCTCCTCTATGCCAAGTCCATTCATATGTTACAATCTAGCCCTACGGGACAACCTGAACTCTGCAAGTCCCCGCTCCACCACATTGCACTAGATCCAGCTTTCAGGAATATGAGGATGTGCCATAGCTTGTCACAAACTCTGTTGATGGGTACTGCCAGCAATATTAGCTGTGCTATCAGCTAATTTATTTGCTGATATTACCTAGCATAGCTATCTCTGTGCTCAGAAGAGAAGCATATTGGGAAGGAACCCTTTGGTTTTTTTCTTCTTCTCTCAATTATTACCACAAATTGCACAGGAAGCAGGAAAAAATATAACTTTTTTCCAGGCTTCTCCCAGACAGCAACATTTCTCAGGCGCCTATTACCACAAAGACAAGTACGAAAAGCTGTGACTTTTAAAAAATGGAACTTCTTTTGCCCCTCAGAGCTGAAAAAAATGAATATCCTTAATAACAATTTCAGACATTTTTTCTCTCTAAAAGGTTCCAGTGAATAAACCCTGTCTTTAACTCACACCTTTATACTCTGAGGTTTCTGTAATGCTTCAAAGAATTCGGTTTGCTGAAGCTCCGTAGCCAAATGAATGCATCAAAGATTCAAACGAAATAAAGAATTCCTACTTCTCAGTTTCCTACCTGTGCTTTATCAAAGATGTGTATATGTGCATACATATATATATATATGTACTTATATGTATAAAATTGGCAGTTCTGGAGAAGATGTGAACTGTATAAAAGGAAGGGAGAAAACGTTGACCTTCAAATGCCTATTCAATAGTCAGGGTGCATTACAGAAGAGTAGAAGTACTGCCTGCGGGTCTGACAGCCTTCTAATAAGACAGGAACAGAAGGCATGTCTTTTTGAGGAATGAAGGCACCTAATTAGAAAAAAATGTATATTTTTCTGCTTCATAGAGCACTCAGTGCAGGGGTAGGTATTCTCCACTTCTTCAAACTGCTCACAAGCTACAGAAGAAAAAATGTCATCAATCAGATTGCAAGTAACATTTTTGGGTCCATGGATGCCCTTACTGTGCTTTCTTGCTACTTAAAGTGCAGGCTCCTTGGAGCAACAGTTGGTTCATCCTTTATGGACTGAGAAAATGGAGCCTTTTGACAAAACAGCAGAGGTGGCCACTACAGCGTGAGGCTGAATTGTTGGGTGGATTCTCTGACTAATGGTCAGGCTTGTCTGACAATACATCTCCAGGTGGGAACACTACCAGGGTTCTCTCCCACACACTGACGCTTATCCTCACATAAAATTTCCAAGCTTTGTGACCTCTTGGAGATTTCTTCCTCTCACTCCAATGCACTTTAAATTGACAAGGCATAGATTAAGAAGTTACTGATGAGGAGGAGTGACTGACTGGCTGGTAAAGACAGAGATGGGATCACACACATACGTTGTCTGATCTTGTCAGCATCACTTATTCAGAAGTGAAACTAAACCCAACAAAATAAAGCTTCCCATTTTTTTGAAGGCACTGCATGCAATCCACAGAAAGAAGAGCAAGACAATGACATTTTCTCGGATAGAAAATTGTGTGTGTGTGTGTGTGTTTGCAGCAGACTGTTTCTTAACTAAACATTAATTAGTGGCTGCCTCCAGCAAAAGCAAACCCCCTGAAAAGTGATCATATACTGCATAAAAACCAAAATCATAATGGCTGTAAACAAAATGCATCACTGGGGATATATAAAAAGAAAATATTACACTGTTATCTGCTCCCCATCACATATTTTAAATACTTGCATAGGAAGAGTTGATTTGCACACTGTACTCGAGCAAACAGCTGCAGAGGACACATGGGAAGGCACCATTGTTAAACAGCCAAAGAGAGGAAATCTACTGAGTCCCAAAACCAGTCAATGCCAAAACATACACTGAGGTGGGAAATCTTTAACAAAGAGAGAGTCAAAACATAGCTAGTCATTTCCATAAGTGCCAGCCAGAAGGCACCTCTGTAAAATTCAGTGCAAGATTGTCACAGAGAGTATTGCTTCTGGAAGTAACCCTGAACTGGCAGCAAATCCACAAAGGCTGGATCAGCACAACTCTGAAAAGTTCTCTGTTGCAAGAAGGGGCATTACTGGGTGGATTGCTCTCCTCTCTTAAAGGTGGATCCTTCCTACTCGTGGTTTTCTAATCAGACCAGTTAACAGATCCCTAGGTCTGAAGTTTTTAAAATGGAATAAGCATTATTATTCCCAAAGAACAGATGAGGAAAGTGAGGCACACAAGAGCGTTTTGAGCAAGGTCAACCAGCCGGTCAATGATAAATAAGAAGCTATGCCTGGTAGTCTATGGCAAAACCCTCTTTTCTGCTTTATACACTCTACCTTTATATTCTAATGGTCTGCAGGCTAAGAAGTAATATACATAAGAAGGGACATCGGATTTCTTGTTTGAAGGTACTCGTTAATGGACTGGTACATTAAAAGTGGTATAATGCTGGAAAAATGTATGAAAAAGTAATATGCAAGCCATACTTGTTAAACATAAATGTCATCCAGCATAATCATGCCAATAATGTACTAAAAGTGAGTTAGTTTCGAAATTAGTTCTTTTGATATTAGCTGAAGGTTAGGGCTGAAGTGTGTCATGAATGTTTTATTCCACACTTTTTCCTTAAAATAAAAAAAATAATAATTTCCTATCTGGAAAAAAACAAATCTCCAAACAGCAAGACCTCTAGTTGAAACCTCTAAGAAAATCCTGTGTGAAAACTCCCAAAGTAGCAGCCCCTCATCAATATAAATTCCATATAAAAACTGTCTCAGGCTAGTTACCTGATAAAGGTCTTCACTCAAGCACAATGCCCAGAGGTTTAACTTTTACTTTCAATGACTGTCCATTTTGTGTTCTTGAGCAGCACACTGTTTCATGGAGCACATTGTTTTAGTAAGAGAAAATAGTATTTCTAAATCTCTCTCACATTCCTACCCATTCTTTTCCTCAGTTACATTCCTCAGTTACAGGTGGCTGAGCTGTGCCTGGGAAAACAATCTGCTAAGGTAGCAGTTGTGAAACAGCATCATGTCATGAACAGCTTGAAGAACCCAAACAGCACAAAACCCTGCTATTGCACATTGGTGTTATATATCGAGCCACACTGCACCTTGTCTGCTGGCACATCAGCTGCTGAAGAAAATGTCTCTAGCAAAACTTTTTTCAGTACTTTGCTTGAGGTATTTTTTTCTTGGTGATTAATTGTTGTGTTCATGTAGACTTACTCTTTCTTTCACTGACTGCAAACTACAACTATATGAATGGCCTTGTTTATGCCCATGCTGAGACAGCATCTTGACAATTAGTTCACAATGAGCCATTATTTTGTGTAACTGCTCCATTTTCTCCTCCCTTTCTTCTGACAATTGTGTGGGACAAAAATGAAGGAATTAAAAAAATGGTTATCAGGGTGAAATAGAGACAGAAGGATTTGGGGGATGGGAAGGACACACAAAGAGCTCAGGCCAACAAAACAGGCTTTTTTTTTTTTCCCTTCAGCACCTACGTCCACATGGCAAAGGCCCAAATAACTTTGCTGAGCAAATTAAATCAGCCTGTGGAGCACACAGTGTGATCCACAAAACATAATATTTAAAAACAAATAAATAAATGTGGTAAAGAAAATTAAAAACAACAGTTCGTTTCTTCATTCCCAGTGAATGGTGTTAATTTTTTAAATGTGTTGTGTCAAAGTCATGCCTTTCCTGGAGAAAAAGTCATCTATCTGTTTCTGTCCATCTCCCAAAAACCAGTAATCTCCGTGACTGCCTGTTCCTAAAGCTGTGTGTATAAGCAAATTACAGTGTGGTGATACCAACTGACCTGGCAAGGTAAGATGGTTTGCTGAAGAACCTGAGCCTGGTGAGTCAGCTGAATATCGCTTTGGACCTTCAAAGAGAAAGATTAGTTTCAGTAGAGGCGGGTGAACTGTAATCCCACCAGCCATGAAAACGCTTTTCCTAGTGATGTTGTCTTCTTCTGCCATTTCTTTTCAACAGTTTTAGCTCAGGTTAACTTCCTCATAAGCCTGGTCAAATATCCCAATATTCCTCTTTTAATCTAGCGGAGTCGACATCAAATGCATCTTTCTTACGTTTAGCACTTAATGAGTTTGGATAAGTTTGCAAGTTTCTTTGCAACTTTCTTATTCTTAAGTAATAGAAGTTTTCTAAAGGTTTGTACCTACAAACCATTGCAAACTCTCAGACAACTTGCTCTTCAGCTACCTCCATGTCCTCACAGAACTGACAATATGTCAGCTTTATTCTCTAATGCGGTACTGAAGGCAGTTACATGCCACTTACCTTGGCTTTGTGGTGTTTCAATGAGCGGCTGGCATCACTTTGGGAACCACCAGTTGGTAATAGTTCTGGACATTTATGTCATTGGATAGATACTCCAGAGAAAGGGCTCTGATACTGTATTTGCAAGTGGAGCTGAATTGCCCAAAACACTAGATGCCTTTTCCAAGTCACACTTTCTCCCTTTACGCTTATGCGAGACAGTCTGCATTTTAGATCTGAAGATCACAGTTGATTATGTCAATGCCCTCAATACTTACAAAAAATTAGTGGCTTGGGTTCATCTCTACTTGCAGGACTGGAGGTAAATTAAGAATGAAACCAGGCCAGCAAGTTATCAGAACCTAAGCAGGTACAGTGGCAAGCACATCGCACATTCTACAGGAAATCAATACCAGAGAATCTCTCACACAGCAGAAAGGAACCAGTTAAAACTGGAATTTCAGACAAAAGGGAATACATGGAGCCTTTCATGCTTCTATTGAACATCTGAACTTTACATCCTCCTTAGAGAGCTGCTTCTTTTCTTAAGGAAAAGATCTGGTAAGTTGGGGGGTGGTTTATAGCAAACAACTAGAAAAACAGCAACAGTGCGGGAATATTCTATTCGTAACTTGTGTGGTGCTTCATAAGTACCTCCGAAGTCTACCTGTGGAATAATTTACTTTGTAGAAGATGGTATGCAGAGATGTAGCACAGGGCACAGATGCAGCACAGGGCACGAGCCCTGTGGGATGGATACTCATGCTCCAAGTGACATAGGAAAAAGTGATGTGAACAAGTGTTTCAGTGGGCATGAGTCCTCTGTTGTTGGTTTAGACACCCTTATGGGCTGTGATTTCAGTCTTCCTAGAAGAGACCCAGCGACTTGGGACATACTCATGTTCGAACATAGACAGGCTTTACCACTCTAAATGTGGGATCACCATCCTCCTCTAAATGTGGGATCACCATCCTCCTCTGTGATTACCTTCAAAAGGCAGTTAGGTATATTCTTGGAGACAGCATTATCCCCCAATTTAAACCATAAAACACACATACAACCACAGATGGCAACAGTGTTTGCTGTCACTCAGTAAATATGCTTGGGATTTGAAACAAAAAAATCTATCGTTTTTGAAAGCTGGATATGAAGAAGGTTAGAAAGCTGAAATCAGAATGAAAAACACCCCTTTCGCCCCCAAAGCTATTTCGTTTCAGAATATAAGGCAACATTTGATTTTGAAAACAGATCCAAGAGTCTCACAATTGTAGTGAGAATGAGTACACCCACAGCATTTCTGATTTCAGGCAGATGTCATATACTCACAGACACTGGCAATGCAAGAGGGCAGGCTGAAATTGGGATTAATGAAAACCAAAGGACACTGCCATCTAGAGGAAAGCGGAATCATGAGGTTAACAAGTCTAATCTCCAAACAGGTAGAGATTTACCTCAGAGTCCTTAAACAAGATATTTCCACCCTCTACCACAATTTTACTGTCTTTAGGAAATGAGATAATGCCATTAATTCATCCTTCTCATAGAGGTTTGTGATGAGCAATGGATGCTGTCCAAGCAATGCTCCCACTCTGCTAAAAAATAGTTGATTATTGACTAGGACTGTACTAGGACTCTGGAGCTGGATACCGGAAAAAAAATGGCAAGTCCCATGCCTGGAATGGATGTAGAAAGCACCAGAACAAAATCAAACCTTCTAACACTTCAAATCAAATGGAGCAGAGACCTCATTGTTTTTATTTGGTAATAAGATGAACATACATGGACTCAGTTACAGAAGAACTGGAATGCTGAAAAATGTTTTATACATTTAGAGACCACAAGCCTCTTCTTTCAAATAAGAAATTGACAATAAATATATACTGTTTAAAATTATTCTCAGAACAGTTGAGAATACTTGGCATTACATGGCATGATTCATATCAGTTTTGCATTTTTTTTTCCTTAATGAGTCTTTACAAACCAAATAGGTTTTTTGGATACCCTACCCACCCAGTCCCAAGAGCAAACTTGCATTGAATTTTGCTTTCAAAATGGATTTTGATTTGTTTTCCATCCCCTGGCGCAAAATAGTACAATAACCTGCCTCTTGCTTCCTTGAAAAATGTTAGAGAACAGGTGTATATTGTTTGCTTTAGTTCAGTTCAAGAAAGACATCTCCATTATCAGTTCTGCTAATAAAAACATACTCTAAAGTTTATGTTCAACTTCATACATAGAATTCCCTGCAGAATGCCAGCTGAGGAAAAGTTATTTTACAAGACCAAGATCCTTGAATTTGGTTAATTTCCCCTTATCCCCCTTACGAATAGGTTTAACATTCCTTAGCTTCATTAGGACCTGTCACTATGTACATATAAGTAAAGAGCAGTGAAATCTACTGTCACAGGTAAGCCATAATGTTCACCCTTCCTCCCTGCTGAAGGTAGCCAGTGCACCAACATATGCCTTTGTTAGAAGTGCCTACTCGCTAAAGTGGCTGCAAAAAGTAGCATTGTAGTAACAGAGAGAGATTTTTCTTATTTAGATATATTGTGGTGGAAGCAGCTCCTACCACAGCAAAGGAAGACAGCACTACCCTGATGCATTGGCTTTACACAGGACTGTCCTGCATTTAACAAGATACACATATTTCGGTTATTTAGCCTTTGGCCCCAGATGCTGCAGTGGGACTAGCAAGACTTTGCATGCAACTTCCTTCGATTTCAGTGCAACTAAAAGAGTGATCAGGCCCTAGGTGTTATTTTGCTGTAAGCTGATGTTGCAAATGCAATGGCTTTTGCCTAGAGAGGAAGAAGGGGGAGGAGGAAAGGGAAGGAAAATATTCCTGTGAGAATCTGGGCCTGTAGACAACCAGAAGTTCTGGTAAAACCCCAACCAGAACCCTACAATAAAAATAGCAAATATTTAAAAAAATTGCATATAAAATTGTATAAAAATATCATCCAAGCAAGAAGAAAAGGAAAATGTCCACTCTGCCATTCTACTGCTAGGTTTCATCACTAGAAAACCTCAATGGCCATAAGTAATTCTGTTTGCTACATGCACTCCTACAACCACCAGCAGAGACAATGGGATTACATGTATTCCTCCTGCCACTGGATAGCTTCTAAAACTGGGGGTTACAAGAACGCCACAGCCTATACACATGCACTGGGAAGCAATCAAAAGAATGCAAAATGCCAAGAACGTGCTGTGAGGCTTGTGAGTGAGTGCTGTTGTGTGCTTAGATAGCAAAGCAAATTAGCTGAGACTGGGCTCTGGACTGGGAGGCCTTCGTTGCTTTGAGTCCTGAGCTAGTTTGTGTGGAAGTAGCTCCATTTTTTCCACCCTCTGCTCGACTCACCAGAGCAGAGAGCTCGTGCCTCTAAGAGAAGCATAGGGCTGATAACGTCACAATCATGCTTGGGTACAGATCAGAGATCTCTATGTTTGTTCAGGAAAAAAAGGAAATTGAAACATAAGGAGAAAAGATGGAGTCAGCAAATGGAAACGCATGGACCACATTTCATTTTAACAGAAAAGTGTCATCAGCAGTGGTCATGTGCTATGATTATTCTTTGACTACAGCAATCAGGCAGGGAAAGGGGTGCTCGGGATTACAAAACTCGTCTGCCCACATCAAGTGTAGGACATACACCTGATGTTAATCTGAGACTGAGGCAGACCTGCTGATGCTGTGGGATAAGCTTCTTTACCCTCCTCAGTGAGAGAAGAAATTGTGCCTTAAAAACGTGAAAAATGTGATTTTTTTCTCCCTTCTACCTGGCCAGCAGTGATGGCTGCTCTCCCCAGCAATTTGCATGGAGTCTATATAACATAATCCAGGCTCTTTAACAGCATCAGCTGGGGTGTTACCAGATTTGCATGCTGGCTTTCGGACATCGCACCAGCACACCCCTGAGATCGGCACTGGCTCAACACACAGGAAATCACAGGGTCATTCTTTTTTTGCTTTTAATTATTGGATGAGGTGGTAGATTAAAAGAAAAGGATTTGATTGTGCTGTCATTTGCTGAGTATAAATGGCTGACATATAGATCAGCAGAGGATAAGTTTCATTATTACAAAATGATCTCTGAGGAAAAATGAGCCAATAAGAAATATTTAAGACCATCCCGTGAGTTCCTGGAGATAGACTAGTTGATTCTAGCCGAGGCCATAAAAGTACTTTCCTAGTCAGTTTTCACTATTTCTAATCTGAATGGATTATCGTGTTTTTTAATTAAAAAACAGGTCTGAGATCCACTGTAGAATCTGCAAGGACAAGCAATGAAAGTGTTTGCTGTTCCCTTTAACTAGGTGAGCTCATGGATCTCCTGATTACAAAGCAGCTTTCTCTACCGTACTAAAAACTGTCTAGTTCGAACTGTTTTTGCTTCTAGATTGAGCATGTATGACCTTTGTGCATATTCAAACACTGTGTATTCAAATGGTATGTGGTAAAAAACATTTTTCTCTGACATAAGCAACTACATTTTGGAAAGTTTCTTTCCAACCACCAATTTATGTCCAAGAAACAATGCAGTGAGAAAGAGGAATCTGCCTCTTCCATTCACCAGTGCAGAACCAGGCTCCCAAATTCCAGGTTTGTTTTGCTACTATACATCCTACTGTATGAAAATATAGCAGCTGAAGCTACATAAAAGGCTGCACTTGTAGGTGAGTATCAGTCTGCTTAGACTGACTACTTTGAAGTATGTTTTAAGCCTAAAATAGCAAAGCTTTTTTAAAATTTTTTTTAATCACCTGCCTATTTATTGCCTCTGCAGCAAAAAAGTTGATTTATGGCAACTATACTTTTTCCCTAACATTGAAAGCAACAGTGATATCACCTTTTTATAAGGAAATGCAGAAATCTGACTACATAACTTAGACAAAAGAAGTTGTGTAGCTTGCAAGGAAAGCTGGTGTGCATAAGTACTTGATTTTGAAAGGGTGCCTCACAGCCATTATAATCTAAAAAGCTCAAAATAAACAAATCCTTTTTTTCATATGTGTGAACACTTCTTGACTGTTGTCGCAGAAACACACAGTTTAAATCACTGCTTGAGTGCAGACCAGAGAACCTGTCACCCTTTGAGTCATTTAAGTAATGACCAGGATAATGACATATTGCTTCCTTTTTTTTTAATTATCGTGTAGTCAGGAGCTCAAGTGCTAAATCACCATGAGAGAGAGGGCTGCTAAATCCCTCAAGACCAGTTCCAGCTAAAGGAGAAAACATCGGCAGGGATACTTCCAATGACAGCCCTCCCTATTTTAAGGGGGTAAAGTGTCTGGATTCTCCTTCCTACATTAGACAACACTTTCTGGGGAGTAAAAGTTGTCTGGTGCTCATCCAGCAAGGCAAAGCTTTCGGAGAGCATATTCAGTCCCCTCACAGAGGCAGAAGTGTACCATCTCATTGGCACACAACCTCCCTGTCTATTCCTCCCTCCATAAGGTGCTCGCTGACCCCATAAGACTCCGTGGTGCCTGCTTGTAGGCATTCCCAAATAAGTCTACTGCACTTCAGCACGAGGCCAGCATTACTGGCCCTATATTTTCAGTTTTTCTGGCTTATTCCTTACTTGGATAGTCTTAGAGATGCTGGAAAAAGAAGGCATCTGAAAACATAATTTCTATACATCCAGGGGAAAGTTCGGTAAGGATGTAACAGCAGATATCCTTTCTTATTCTTTATAAACAGAGGTCATGCCATTAGCTGATACAGACCTAATCCTTCTTTTCTTTCTTTCTTTCTTTGGTGGAATAAAATAAGAGAAAGCCGTTCTGTAATATATTTTTTTTAACTTTTATTATTTTTTTACACAACTGCACAGTGGCTGATCTCTAGTTTAACTGGGAGGTGTCTAAACATACCATTCCTTGGCTCACGATGCACTAGCACAATGCTGCAGAGTGCTCCAGGGAGGCGGATAATCAGAGTATAGTAATGTAGGTGTGATCCCAGGAAGAGACCCCATGAGAGATTTTTCCATCTGGCCTAGTCTCTTTGTAGGATCTCAATTTCTACATTTCGCTTGCACTTTATATCATTCCAAGCTAACAGAAGAGATTTCGTGGGGATTTTTTTTTAAGTGATAATAAAAAAATAAATCAAAAATGTTGTACCACTCTACCATACTCAGACACTTTAAAGAGAGCAGGAAAATCTTAGAGCTAGATCTGTCCACCTGTATATCGCAAAACATTTTACTGCAATACCTTTGTGCTGCAATCAGTAACTTCTTTGACTATAGCATCTCTTCCAGAACAGCATCCAGTTTGGATCTGCAGCCCCAAGGGATGGCAAATCCAACATATTCCCTTGTTAGTTTCTGCTAGTGGTGAATAACTTTGTCAGTCAAGGAAAAGCCTTTTCCAGTCTGATTTCACACCTTCGTGCCAGTGCATGAGAAGCAAGGACTGACCAGATATGAACAAAGCAGTCTTGCTTCACTATCTGAAAGGAGTCAGTCCCAGAAAGAAAGAAAATAAATATCAGAAGTAGATGAAGAAAAAGATTTTCATTTTTAAATTATTCCAGTTTGCATGATCTAAGGCATTTTTAATCACTGTACATTGCATAAGGGTAACTTAAAAAAAAAATTGACTAAATTCTGCTCCACTGACCAAGCTCCTAATCAGGGTATGTTCCCTCTCACTTCAGGGACTGAGTCACCAGTGTGGTATTTAGCTCCGTATTAGTGATATTTCATCAATGTCCCGTTAAAGAGCCTGGTCAAAGCCGGATCTCATATTCTACCGCTCTTGTTGGGGCTGGATGCTCACGGTGGGTGGAAAGGGGAGGTGGGAAAGCGCTGTGGGATGACACAGCCCTTTTCCCAGTGCATGACAGGGAGCACAGTCTGTACTGCCTGTGGAGCCACTGTCCTCTCAGCACCGTTTCTTTCCTCAGTAAGTCTACCCCAGGATATGTGCACAGAGCTACCACTGAACCAGGAGCTCACAAATGGGAACACTCTGTGCCCTTCTATTTATTTTATTTGAATGAGCCAGTACAGTGAAGCTAACTGTGAGTTCTGAGAAGAACTGCAAGAACTATTTTTGCATGTCTTCCTTCTTAAAATATGGAATTAAGTGCAACCTTTTCATAGCATGAACCTAATCTAAATATCTGGCTTTGAACAAACTCAAACTTTGGTGTCCAAAAAAAGAACTCAAAATGTCTCTAGCCGTAATAATCAAAACCCCAGACACAAACACTCCTGAGTGAGAAAGTATTCATGTTTAAATGTGGATATAGGCTGAGCTCACTGCTGTGACTTTTACTAGTGTTACGTGAAGTTCATCCCTGTACATGCACAGTTTAAGCAGGAACAGAGGCTCAAGTTCTCATATAGGCTGGTGGTAAAGTCCTGTGCTTTTGAACACGAGAATGAGTTACCTTCCTAAGCCAATGTTTTGTATGTTCTCTACATAGTGAAGAGCCATGACAGCAGTCAAATTCCTTGTAAAATACATATATGATTAGCACAGCAAGACTGCATCCTGAATGAAAGGGGAGTCAGGCAGAAAACAAGTGTATGTGTATATATGCATGTCTTGATTTCCACACAGATAGGCAAAAGTACCTATAATTAACTGCATCCCTACCGAGATCCCAAGCCAGAAAAGCACTTACATAAATGTTTAACACTCTTCATAAAAAAGATACTTTCCTGAATCAAGGGCTTAGGGGGATATTTTTAACATTTCCTCTTTAAAATGGGCCAAAATGATGGCTTCTTTCCATGTGTCTAGCTCCACTGGATGCCACAGTTATATCTACTGACTCCAGTAGTGTATTTAGGACACACTGTTTCATTTTGTTTTTCTCTACCTGTACTTCTCCAGTGATGTTTTTCCTTTCCTTTGGCCTGTCCATTCAATCAGTGATGAAAGAAATGTCACACTGAGATGAAAGTAAGAATTGATCTGTGTGATTCCCTGCTACCCTTCTTTTCCTAGATCTTCAGGTCAGACAAAGAGCGGTTACAAGTAGCCCATGAACAAATGTGGGAAACAACTCATTATTTGTAATCTCTAGTTAAGGCAGACACGTCAAGAAGTATATGCACTCAGAGTCTGACAACAAAATTTGCCCCAAGGGAATACCACTTTTGTTGATTCTTCTTTCCTTTCACTAACGGCAAAAACACAATAAAACCAAGGATTGAGTGAGTTTACCTGCAGTTTAGAAATAAAAACATTTTGCTATCATTGTATCACGCAGGGAAAGCATCACATCCTAAAAAATGGTCAATTAACGCTACAAATTCACCATGCATATGCACAAAACCTTCTATAGCGAGGGTAAAACTTAAGTCAAATTCTCTGTCTACTGGCAGTTGGAAAGACTCTTGGGAAAAAGAAAAAAAAAGTGAAGTATTATCAAGTTTTTTCCCATGATTTTTGATATTCTTTGCACAGTCTTCATGTGGGTTTCACAGGCTGAAGCACAGCAAAGGGCAATACTGACTTTTGAAGATGACTTTCATCTATTTGCTTGACCTGTCCAGAAAATGGAACCATTTGCATCAGGAAACCACCAGATTTTTTTTAACAAAAAGCTCCCCAAAACAACAAAAAAATGCACACATGCACACACATATGAACAAACAAATAAAAATAAAATCAATGCCCAAAACAAGGCCCCCACCCTAGAACCCAGAGTCATTAATTGTGAAGTAGCCAGTGGGAGGAGGAGTGTTTTGAAAGTTGTTTAACGCCTTCCCCAGAAACTGGTCTTTGCGGAAGGAGGAGAACAGGAATGAAGAAGCTCAGCTAAAATGATGAAAGAAATTTGCAGTCTCTTTTTTTTTATATTTTTTTTTTACTCTTCCGTATCTGGAAAAAAAAAAGAAAAAGAAAAGGGTCAAATGCTGCCTTTCTTCCCTGTGTCCAAGGAGAAGGTATTCTGTGAAAGAAAAAGATGGGTATCAGTTTAGACAGCCCCATTCCCCCCAAGCAGTGCGTCTTTACTTAACTGTCAAAAGTCCACATGGTGAGGTGCACCGAAGCTAAGCCAAGCTAAGTCAGCTAATCAGACTGACTTGACTGGAAGTCAATCAAGCTGACTCGACTGGTTCAGCCCTACACAAAGCAAAACTCATTGCGCTCTGGCTAAAGCAGTGGAAGGTCAATTTATGGCATCACTGAGATCATGCAGCAGAATTCAGTGTGGTCTAACCATTATGTTTCTTTGGTTTAGGGCTCTCTGGATCACACTTGCTCACCAGCTACTTCAATACGCTTTTGACCGTAAAACCAACAACACTGTACATGTGTTTTTGGCTAAGGAAAAGAAAATATTCCAAGCACAAAAGCACCATATCTTTAAAAGACCCTTTCTCCCAAAGACCTTGCAATGAAAAGCAAACCTTATGTGCCTGAGATCTAACCAAGGATGTGCATTATACAGCCTGCTTGACTTTTCTGTAACTGAAAGCTAATTCGATATGGTAAGCGTAAAGCTGTATCAGCTTACAATGCTGATCAGATTACAATGGCTTGTGAATTTGGTGGTCACATTCTAATCTCCAGAAGCCATTTGCCCAAGGCAGCAAGTAGCAAAGTCAGTCTCTGTACAATATCTGCAGGTGCAGACTAGAAAATAAAACAATGCACAGAAAAATTAAAACACGTGTTGATGGAGCTAAGCCATATCCTTGCTCATTGCATGGCCAGCCCAACTAACATCGAACAGGCTCTTGCATGTGATATCTGTGCCAAGAGCAGAAAAAGACATGTTGTCAAAGCTATAAGTTTACAATACACAGAAAAATATCTCTGTGAGGAAGAGCTTGTTAATATTGCCCTTGACCATCATAATGCTACAGCTTGCTGTACAATGAGTTTTGATAAGTCTGGTACATATGGACAAGCTATTAAAAAAAAAAATCTCTCACAGCAAAGATATGATGTATAAATATGCACTTAGGATTTTAGATTTGCCTTAGATAATTAAATTCCTTGACCTCTTTAGAAACCCAAAATAACCAATTGGAGCTAATAGAATTAACTCTCTGGACAAATATTAATAACTCCCTCAGCCTCAAAATTAGGCTATATTTGACTAACTTCATCCTGAATGTACAAACACAACTGATTTCTATGCGGTTGTACCACATGAATCTTCACAATCAACAGATCTCCTTGAGGAAGAAATGAAGTCAAGAAACTTTTTTCTTTATTTCTAATGAAAAAGGACCCTCTATACAGTAGTTTTTTAGTGTACATTGGCCCAACCAGTTCCCTGAATATGCCTGGCACTCTGCTTAGCTACTGTTATTCTAACAATGCTGATATTGGCAGAGCACTACCAGTGCATTAGAAAGCATCTCTCACTCAAGGAAATTCAACTGAAGAAGGGGTGTGCTTGCCTGGGAAGATGTGATTATATCAGTAAGTCTTTGTGTGCCTTTCAGAAACCAGTTTCTTTTGTCTACAGGAATTTTTGTTCTTATTAGGACAGTGGAAAAAAGGAGTGACAAAAACCTTAAGGCTTTGCTGCTGGATCATATTACCTCTGATGCACGCATAGCAGTGACTGCACAGGGTTTGTTAGTGAGTTGGTGTCATTTTCTTCTACTGTGTAGTTAGCAAGGGGACTTTCTCTTTTAGGATGGTCCACTGAAAGTTGCTGCAACAATATCTTGCCCACTGATGTGAGTCTAAGCCCCTACTGTAAAGAACTAAGCTTTTAGCATTTCATTGGATTTATTTAGACTGGATTATCACATTCCCAGCACAACTGAGAGCATAATCTACAGTGGGCAATAGTAACAACTATAACAGTAGTACTACACTTTCCTGACGTCTCCCATCTAAAAAGTTCAGCCTGATTTACCGTCATTAAAGGGACCCTAATACTCCTATGAGATGTATCATGAGCCACATTCTAAGAAGAAGATACAGACCCCAAAGAAGGGAAGGGGACAGGTCCATTAACTGGATAAAATGACAGCTTTGGGTGGTCATTATTTCTGAATCTCTTAGATGATTTGCTGAATTGCAGCTGGAATCTGACACAGAGCTGTAAGTACCACCCAATGTGCCATCTTCCATTCCTTTGCCATCTATACTCACAGGACTATCTCTTTTCGCCCCTCGCATCCCCATTAACAAAACAGGGGAAAACGCAATGTTTTTTCCAGACTCCAGAAGTTCCCTGCAGAGAACTGAGTCATATATTGCTTTTTGCTTCTGTTAGCCACATCATCAGCTTCAATGAGAACATTCTAGTACAGCATTTACTTTAAATTGTTTTCTACTTGGTGGAGCAAATGCATTGGCTTCCTCGCTGAATTTCCCTTTGGATACAAAATAGCTTCCCTAAGACTACACTAACCTTGGATATGATTCAGCCTCTTCTTCATTTCAGCACAATAGATCCAGTGCAAATATTAGTATGCATTAACAGAGATAATTGAAAGAGGAAAAAGAATGAATATGCAGTGCTCTGTACACAGGAAGACTTTAAGTAGTTCACTTGGCATATATTGAATTTTATTAGCTGAAATAGCCTCATCTGAATGCATGCCTCCATTCGCCAACATCACTGTTGAGTTTACATTGTTTATCAAGATTGAGTATAGACCCTCCCCTTGATCACTAATGCAAACACCAGCGACTCCTAGAGCTCTTTATGCAATACCAGCTCCCACTGCGAGAAGATTATTAAGTCCACTTCTGCTCTCAGCTTGCAGTTCATACTATGGAATTTTTAACATGTGCTCGCTGGATCATGAATGTACATGTTTACTATGATACTCTATATTCTGACATACTGAAGGGGAAATATACAGCAGTTTGTCTTTTCCTTTACACAGAATCATTCAGTGAATAACTACATCCATTCAACGAGGAAGCTGGCTCTCGGTTTTGCACAATCAGTGATTAATCTCACACATTTGCCTCTCTTTTTGTGATAAAACAAATGTTTGGGAGTCCTGAGGCCTTACAAGAATTACCAGTTTTAGCAGTTGGCATTTATTATGCCTGTCTAATTCAAACTTTTACAATCTGCTACCCAGTTGGAGAACAGGAACAGAGCCCCAGAGACATTTAGACTGAGGTGAGAGTTTAGACTGACTCAAAAATTACACCTGTTCTGTAATGACTCACAGTCCCAGATCCTCACTGAGTGCAATGCTAATTATACCAGCTGGAAATGATAAGCTAACGTCTCTCAGCACAGCCTCTGGAGATGGCCGATCCTGCCCCTTCGCCGAATGCCTGCCCTCATCCCTTCATCGCTGCCTCCAGAGCCACAGAGAGCAACATGCTCCTGGGAGCCAGCCTAGGGCAACGCCGCCTGTCCTCCAGTGCAAGGCTGCACCAGGAGGCAAGGCTCAGCCCTGTGAGTTTCAAATTTTCTTTAAAAGAAAACCTTGCTATTCTCTTTCCTAAAAAATAAAAGCCAAATGCAAACTGCAGGACAGAGTGATGTGGAGTAAGTATTTAATGAGCAGGGGGGGTTACACAAACTGCTAAGTTTGCTCCGCTGAGTAACACACCTCTCCCCATTAATAAAGCTTTGGTGAGTTTATTGCGTGCTCCCCATTGTCTCTTCTCAACTCTGTATTCCTTCAACATTATAAACATATTTAATAACGAAGGAGACATATGATGACACCATAATCATCCAGGATTATACCCTCGGATTTTCTTTCTAAGCAGATTGCGGTAATCTTGCAGCTCACTTGTGAAAAAGTAGTGCTTAGCGTGTACAAATCTGATCTTCCTAGCATGCTATATGAGTATTACTATAGGATGGCAGAACTCCACCACAGTACCAAATAGCTTTGCCCTGAGATAATATTACCCCAAGCTATTTTTGAGTGTCTGCTTTAATTGCACAGAAAAACTACAGAATCTTAAAACATATATATATATTTTTTCCCTGCTAAGTAAAAGAAGAGAGGCTCAGTGAACCATATTCATCCAGTACATCCCTTATTCAAACCCCCATGGTGATGTCTTTTCAGTAACAGTGAAAGTGGTTGTGAAATCATAAAGGTGTCAACAAAAAAATCCAACATACGACTATGTCAAAACGAATGTTATTGTGGTTTGGATATTCTATTTTGGATAATTTAGAGAAAAAAAATGTATCTTTCGGGCCTTCTCATTTCTATTAAAATCAGATGCTCTCATCCCATGCCAGCATCAGTAGCGTGTAACACAACCTGTCGCTGTGTTGCATTCTAACATACATAAGCAGCACACGTCAGAAGGCTTTCACTTGACAGGAGATTAAACAGATGAAGCTTAAACAGACCAGGACTCTATAGCCTGAAAAGGGAGAGCTGCACAGAGAACCTGCTAAAAGGTAAATGAAATTAAGAGCAGCGCTGAGAAGGTGAATAGGGAACAATTATTCACTGTTTCTCACAGAACATGAAGGGGGTATCAAACGAAATTATCAGGTAGTAAATTTGAAACAAACAAGAAAAGGTTATTTTCACATAATGCATAAGAAAATTCTGAATTGTGTTGCCTCAGGATGTGCATACCAAAAGTGTAACAGGGTTCAAAAGATAATTAGACAAATTAGTGCAAGAAAAATCCATTGGGAGCTATTTAATTCAAAAATTTGACTTATGCCTTAGATCTCTGGCAGTCAGGAAGGTGTGGGGAAGGTCTTGCTCTGTTTTTGTTCTTTGTTCGTTAAGATCTTGAATACGAAATGTCATCAGGTAGGTGGTGAGAGAGCTCAAGTGACTTCTGGTTGGTCTAGTGTGGCTATTTGAGTATTCTTAGGAAAGCTGAGATGGTGTTTGAAACTAGCCTCTGCCCTCACTTATTCAAAGAAAACAAATTCCCACAAAATAGCTTTAAAAATACTGTATAAATAAAAAAAGAGTTTAAAAATGTTCACATTTGTAAACAAAATTGATAGTTTCCCAAACATTTCAAAACTGACATCAAATGTCACATCCCTATGAGGATATTTCCTGAAACACATTTTTAATTAGAATTTCCAGCTTTCAAGAAAGTTTAGAAATATTTGGACTGATGAAAATTTGGAATAAAACCCCGTTTCCTACTCCCATTTCTCTGACAATTCAAATATGATAAATAGACTTATTAGGATAAGGCTATTCCAAAGTCTGCTTCCCCCATCCAGGTACTGGCTGAAAAGACAACAGAAATGATAAACTGCTGTACGGCACTTGATGTCATACCACAATTACTACTGAGGCAGTGCAGTGAGGGAATAACAGTCTGAGTAAACTGGTTTCAGATAACCTATAATCCAGAAGGTGGTCATCCCCAATACTACACATGGTGGAAGTATTTGCAGCTAGCAGGACCGAGTGCTAAATGATTTCCATGGGATACTGTCACATGTTTAATTCCTTTGTTGACTCACTCAGCACCTTGCAGGAGTGACCCCTTAATTTTATAAGCTTATTCCAAGAAGTCTGGGTACTTCTTGTCTCCCTGCATGCCAAAATGTGCTCAGTTGTAGGTGCTCCCATTTGAAAAGCACTGCTAAAGCTGTTCAGTTAGAGATTTAGGGAGAATTTAGAGAGTTAGAGAGTTAGAATTAGAATTTAGAGAGTTAGAGATTTAGAACACAGTGAAGAAGTCCAAAATTTCAGTGCTCAGTTCTCACCACTAGACAATTTTTTCTCATATTAAAGCCACTTGGAAAGCCTTTTTAAAGAGAATTAAGACTGTAAAGAAATAAATTGTGCATATTTATGCTATTCTTTTGCTTCTGTTGCACCAGAGACGAATGAGGCCTAAGGAACAAAGTTCAGAAGATCAGTGAAACGAAGAAGATATACGTGTTATAAGTTAATTCATCTCCATTATCTGTCTTTTTAATGGATGAGAAATTTTAGAGAGATTATTTTCTCCAAAGAAAACAGACCATTACTCAAGGTGCCTTGATCCTGTTTAAAGCAAGGGAAAACAAGAACAAATACTGTTGGGAAAAAATTCTTCATGCTTGTTTCGTAACTGAATTTAAATACCATCATTCTAATTTAGCAGATGACCCAAGTGCTTAACATTCATTTTGCTAGGGGAAAAAATGGTATTAGCGTAGAAGGTATTCTGATTTTCAAACTTTGGCACATAATTATCCCTAAATCAGTCACGACTTCAAACAATTTCTAATCCTGTTCACACTGATCTTGAGCTTTATTTTTGTTTGACAGCTTGTGTTACACATGACCTGAAATCACTTCAGTGATGGAAGAAAGCGATTAGCTTCGTTCTATTATGTATTCTATGATTACCAACACATTATGGAAAATCCTAACAGCAGAGAAAATAAAATGGATGAACTGGCAAAAGTTTAGTTACACCAAAAGTGTTTGAGTTTCCTGAGTAAAGTATATATGAAAGAAAAGATAGATTCACTATGCAGAGCAACCTACAGAAGTGCAAAAGCATATTCTATATTTGATAATCAAACATAATAAAAAGGTCTGACCATATTCGTGGTAAAAGTTGGATCATGGTTTTCATAAAGAGCTGCTCCGTCATGGATGGAAACTAAAACCTCAGTACTTTCCAAGGCACAAGAGGCATAAGCCACCATAGCCAGAAGGATAATCAAGGCCAGCAAAGTTTTCAGCAAAAGATGAGAGTCAGAATTTTGTAATTAGCACTAGGCAAATAATTGCTTCTTTGATTGAGTGACTAAACTGAAAAATTAGAATAATGCTTATCTCTGGGTCAGACATAAGTAATTGCTTTCATTCTCTCATGGCAAAATGACAATTGTTGAGAGGTGGTTCTTTTTTGTGAGCGGTGGTAGGGGGTGGAGAGGGAATGAAAGATCAGGCTGTGCTTCTTATCTGACCCAAATAAAACTTTTCTTTTTTACCATTTACTTAAAGCTGGTGCAAATGTAAAACAGAAACATAATTTCAGAGCAAAACTTCTCATTTAGATTTTTCTCAGTCTTTTCTGTTTTTGACAATCACTTGTGTTGAATTGGACTCAAATTCCCAAACTGCACCTTTCAACTAATACAAGTTGGAGTTTTTCTTCTTCCGCTTTTACCTATAGCCTCCAAGTCCCAGGTTATAAACATTAGGAATATCTAAGCAGCAGTTTAGAAGCAGCAGAAAGAATGAATTGTCTAATGATGGACTGATTAACGGTAATAAATAATAGATATTAGTATTAAAGTATAAGTCATAGAAAACTAACTTGTAAAATGACTCTCTTTACAAAAACTTAGCTCTTTGTCCAGCTTCTGTTGACTGCATGGGGCAGAACCACAGCCTGAGCAGCCTGAGGACACTGATGTCCCTTTGCCTCTGCCCCCAGGGAAACACCAGCCGGCAGGTCCAGCAGGCAAAGCAAAGGGCATGAAGGTACCCACAAAGCACCCAGCTGGTAGTTTGGATTGTACAGACTTTACATTTGGATTCCCATACACTTGATTGCGTTGGGTTCTTTCTTTCCTTGTGCTTCTATTTAAGCTACTTTATCAGAGTCCCTATCTGGTAAAATAACTATGACTGGGATGCCCAAATCAGAAACTAATTGTTCAGTGGGGAAGGGACAAGGAGAAGGCTAAAGGCCACCAAACTCTCTTCAGGAGTCACTTCAAATTCTTCTGTCCCTTCAGTCATTGCCTTCAGAAATGATCTTGTTTCTCCTTCGGGGCTGTGTTGCACAGGGAAAAAGGAGGCTTGACTGCCACTGGCTTGAACATAAATTCATGGAGAGAGTAGGCAAGTAGGGACCCTCCTCTTACTGAAGCAGAGACACTCCTATACACTGATAGGCAAATTGTCCTAAATGGGATAAGAAGGGCTAAGCCTGTAAGTATGGTCTATAACAAGCATAAGGTCAGGCTCAGTTCCCTGACAGGCACAATAAACTGTCTTATGATACAAAATCAAGGAGAAATTTGCAAGGGGAGTGTTATACGTTCCTGCTATGGCTCCAGGGCAGTGGACATTATCCCTGAGGAGCACTGCAGCCACGTGCTCTCTCTGAGCAGAATTACAACCAAACGACAAAAGATAACCTGAAAACGCCCTGTGTAAAGTTAACTACTTAAAGAACCCACCTACATTGATTTTTTTTACACTATGCAGTTGGAATGAATATTTCAAATATTTCCTCAAATCTGAAACCAAGGAAAATGCTACTCCCAGTTATTACATTTGTCACATATCCACACTGTGTGACTTCAAGTGAAATAGGAGTCAAAAGCAATCAAACATCTTAAGAACACTCTAACTTCCTGGCATGGCCTGAACTAGAGGATCCTGGAAAGCAGGCTAAAAAAGAGAAATAAGAGAGTCCCAAAGGAAAATCAGGTGCTTTTCATAAGATTTACAAACACACACAGAATGGAAGGAAGTTGCAAAATCGTATGCATATTTATACAAGGCACCTTTCTATATAATCCCCATATTCTCATAAAGCATATGCACCATGGTGCTGTAATACTCCTGAGATCAGGATGCTAACAATAAATTTTGTGTTTAGTTTCAAAAATCACATCACATAATGTTTATCCTCTATTTGATACTAAAACTGCATAAGACCTTCTCAAAGTACATCTCTCTACGGAAATTCCAGCTTGCCTTAGGTGCCACGTGCTAAATAAGACACGGTCATGTTTTTGCTAAAAAGCACACAAAACATTCCAAAAAAGTACAGAAGGATTTTTCCCCCTCTAGTTATTCTACATTGCACTATTATGGAATGGTTGCTCAGGAAAAATAAGTTATAGTGAAATATGGTTTCTGGAGAGTAAAATGTCCTTGTGCTTTCAAGGAAGCTTTTTAAAAGGTGTCAGTACAATGCATTCTGGTTTCTACCTTAGGGCAATAACCTCTAATATAATTAAAATAACAGGCTATAAAAGAAATAAGAAATGGAAGGAAAATGTCTTTAGAAATATTCTTAGACTATTGCAATTCTAATTTGCCACCACTGCTGGATTCTGACACATACTATCAAGAGTACTATCTAGCAGAAAGGACAGAACCAGTGTGTTTGCCTTATGAACCTAAAGCAAAACAGGCTTTTTGCTTCTGAAAATCAAGGAGAAATCAGCCTCTTTTGGAATTGAAATAGAGATGGCATATTACTTGTATTATTACTGAAATTTACCCTTCTTACCATACCCAAGGATATACAGACAAATGTTCATTTATGAGCTTGAATGACCTCATTTCAAATAACATTGGCATTATGCAAATAACAGGAGCAGAATTTTGTCACAAGAAGCAGGCTGCTTAGTGTTCACTGCTACTTATTGATCTTGGCTAGATTGATATATACAATGCACTACTGAAAACCATACCCACATCAGGCTGCAAAGACCAATAACTCTTAAATTGCTGAAAGCCTTTGTGAAAAGCTACATTCCCCCTAAATAAAGCTAAGGAAGAACCTTGTTAATTCAATTATATCCAGAATAAATGTGGAAGCATCATCATGGCTCCATCACACCACCATTACAAATCCCTGCAAAAAAACGTTCCTTCACCAAAGGCATTCTCAGGTAACAATACTCTGTGCCAGCTAATCTGTCACCACAAATACTTAATTTTGGGGGACAGCTGGAGCAGAAAGAAATGAAGCCCCTGCACTCTAGCTTTTTAATCAGGGAATTGTGAACATGCTGATTAAGAAATCATTGCCAAGAAAAATTAAGACCAAAGGCATGGTCAGTGCTTGGAAGCCATAGGAAAGGCTTTTAACTACTGTTTAACAACAGTAAAGCTCAAGATAATCAAAATATAGAAAGATAAAGGCCTCAATATTAGTAAGCCTGCTATGCACACTCATATAGATGCTGTCTATTTAAAAGACTACCTATTATTTTATTTTCTGTTGCTCTGTGTAGAGGAACATATTCTTGAAAGATCACCTGTCAAGACGCACGGTTACAATACGACCACGAGGTGGGAGCATTGCTCCTCACACATACCCAAAGCACACTGATTTCTTTGTAGGTACTAGTGGTCAAGCAAAGAGTACATATATCCACTGTATTTCTGTGCTATAACCTGTGAACTTGCTTGTTTACCACTAGAATAACAGATCCACAGGACTAACATAAAAACATCCTTCTAATTTTCTGTAATTTTTAGCTGAAAAAGAATAACAGAATAAACTGCACTTTGGGCCCTGGAATGAAGTGTTGCACTGAAAACTTTCTATTAACAGTGTAGAATCTTTTCCCAGTAGGAAAAAACGAGGAGGTGGTAGAGATAACATGTGAAGGTGGAAGAAGGTGAAATAATTTCCTCATTTATTGACAGCTTTGTCATGTGAGCAGAAAAAAATTGCAAAAAGAAAGTTCGTGAACAGAGAAAAAACTTACTTCCATGTGACAACTACTTACAATTTTCCATTCCAAGTGTTGAAAAGCAACTACTTCACATGGGAGAATCAGGTTTTCCAAAATGGTTTAACAAGGTTCTCTCCCACAGGAAACATTTGATGAACTACTTGTGCTGATGTTGTCTCTGATAGGACTTTGTCTTTACATGGGAAATGGCAGCCCTATATCACTTGGAAGAGACGTACATTACTGAATAACAAGAATGTCTGTCCCACAGATGAAAGCAAGATCTACTCAAAGCAGCTATCTGAAGATCAGATTAAAATGAGAAGAAAACTAGTCTATATTTAGGGGACTAGTGTAGGATTTTTGAAGCAGTTAATGCTGAAATTTAAGGCATGACTGCAGCTTATGTGGACATCCTCAAACTAGCTTTAAAGTAGTTGGCTTTAGTATGGATAGACTTAGTTGTACGAAGCTCTGGCTAGATGTGTACGTACTTTCCTGGTGTCTCAGACAGCCTGTGCTTCCTGGTGTCTCAGACAGCCTGTGCTCAGACAGCCATGCCTCCTGGGAGGCATGTCTACTTGCCTGCTTGTAGGTAGCTTAAAAGTAACTCAGACACAGCAGCTACGTCACACCTGTGACTAGAGTGCAGACTTGTTCAATGTCTCTGTGTCCACAGGGGATGGTTATCCCATGTGACCCTGACTACTTGGTTCCCCGCGTAGTAGGAGCAGGCATGCATCAGAGATCTTTTGCATGTATATATTCCAATAACCAGATGCTACTATAGCCTTCGTTTGTACATGCTCAAAAAGCACCTTGGACTTGGATCCTACCAAGATTTATCTACGCATGTGCATAACTCTGCATACCTTGATCTCACTCTAAGGAGCTACCTCAACAGGATTATTCCCTGTGCAAGAGTGTGATGTGTGCAAGTATCGTATACTTGGCAGCATCGTATACTCTGTGGCTTTCCTCTCCATGTGAAGGATGCCTGTGCAGCAGGGGCAGGGTAGCAGATGCGGGCACAGTCTGACCTAAGCTGCAGCATATGACGCAGAAGGGTGCAGGGCTCTAGCTAGCGCTTGTCGGTGGCGGAGAAAAAGCTTTAGCTCTCACAGGACCTGATAAATCTACATAAATGTGCACCTGCTTAATGTGAATACACCCCAGCTGCTGACTCAGCAGAGGCTGTAATGCCCAAGTACCAGGGCTGATGCTGCAAAGGCCTAGGCTGAGTCTGACACACTAACTAACTGGTGAGTGCAATATAGCTATAACCTTCATCTTTCTAACTCTCTGCTTTTTCTTTTTTCCAGCACATGAAAGACCGTGTACCGGCACATGAGAAAGCATATGTTCGAGTAAATAGTTTGGTACTCTGCAAACAGCCCTGTATTATCCATGGCTAATGTACCCTTCTCTGCCTCCCTCACACGGCTGGTAAGGAGATTTATTCTGGCGTGAGTAATGGATAGAACAGGTTGCACAGAATTTGTCAAAACAAAAGTGCCAAATATAGATCTTTCCTTTCCATGGCACATCATTCACAATTTTTCTCCTGATTTCTGTCAATGAGATCATTAGCTATAATCCCTCTCTACTGTGCCTGAATGAAAAACATTCAGCCTACAAATTGTCCTCAAGTGCTTACAGTTGCTTATTCACTGTAATCAACCTGTCCCACGGTATCGATCTTTTACCTAAGGGGATGAGTAGAACATTTTCTTGCAGGAGAACAAGCAGGCACTAAACAACTGACAGCACGCAAAGACTAGCTAGTCATAAAGAAACAAATTACTCCCTCGCAGTTCAAGTCATCACGAAACATCTCTCAGTCCTCCAGCTGGACTAAATTGTAGCCCCCCTACCCTTCCTGAGGGAATCCAGGCTTTCAAATGTAACCTCATCCTCAAATTTAGGGGTTTCTGGGACTATTCCCTTGGCAGGGCTGCTGCTCCTAAGCCTTCGTAGAAGAGCCTCAGTCTCCTTGCATCCACCTTGTCCTGCCAGGGCTGCTGCTTTCCGACACAGCCACTGCTAAGCCATCACTCACTGCAGCTGGGAAAGCAGTCGTTCTGCCCATTAATCCTTTTGGGGCCATTACAGCTATATACACCAGTGCACACATCTGGAGATTCACATTGCTCTTTGAATATTTGCGCTTAATTAATAGCATAACTGCAGAAAGAGTCATGAATGGTACTTGTTCGAGACTGTTTTCCTGACAGAAACTTCTCAAGTGTGTAAACAGTACCACCTTCTAACAAAATAATTAAATCTGCCTAAACAATCCTTGCTAAGAGGGCTGTTTAAAAAAGTACATACTTATGTGTCCAAAATTAATACATGCTTCTGGATTAATTATTCAACATTCTTTGTCGGGGCATCACATTTTCTTCTTATTTTTCATGTTGCCAGAGCAATAGGAATATTAAGTAACTTTTTAAAAGGAAACAATAAATTAGAAAATACAGTATCATTCTAAGCTGCAGTACTTAAAATGGGATTGTCTTTCCTGACCATCAAAACCAAGTACTGTATTAATAATTTATGTTTAGGAATACTTATGTTTCAGTGGATTTAACTTAGGCACACACACACAAAGAAGATGTTAGCTCTCACATATGTTTCCACTTATATTGCTATCCCACATTTAGGCAATCACTTGTGGAACAATGTGGGGTCAGTTACTATCTCAGAGCCCTATGGTGCACAGCTGAGGAGGTGCAAAAGAGTAAACATGTCATAGACCTTACAGCTGTTTTTCCACTTTGTCAAGGCTACTAAAACATCTGTGGACCTTTACAAAAGACTCAGGGCTGTTTGAAATTATTCCCAAATGCCCAAGGAACTGTTCTCCAACTTGGGATTATGTCAGACACCTCCTTTTGCTATACTGTCCTTAACATGGCCTCTACACTAATGTGCTTGCTCATGCTTGCTTCCCACACCTGTGGTTCCATAGCACTTGGCAAATTCCCACTTACACAATTAATCCAAGAAAGCTTTGTGCTTATATTGGCATAGTATAACATGCAACCATAAAAAGCAGGGGAACCTTGCACAGGGCTTGTCTTAGCTTTGTTTTGTGCATCCCCCATGCAATCCGTCCTAACTGAGAGTAGAATTTGGCCCAAAGGAAGTCAGATAGATAGAACCTCACAAATCTGCATTTCCTATTCAGCAACTTTAATAATCCAGGATTTTTTTTGCAGGCACTGCACAAAAATCGATGGGTACGGAAGATGGCTTACCAACAGAACAACTCAGTGTTGCTAGGTATTATGTGAAAGAGATGATTTTCCCCAAGACTGCCCCAATGGCTTTTGTCAAATCTGATGACTACTTTTGTTAAGTTTGTTTCTGGTTACTACAGTTTTTTCCTTTTAGAACAAACTATGGCTGTCTAGAAAACAATAGACTGAATATAGAAATGGGTGAAAAAATGTAATAAAATATTAAGTCCTTACCATCTGTTTTCTTTGATTCATTTCCCACACTAGACTGATCTTTTTTGTCTGACTTATTGTCTTCCTTTAATTCACCTAAAGAAAAGTAGTAAGAAATACTATAAGCATTTTTATGCAGAGAACATTTTATTCATGTCTGCAACCCAAACAAATTAGAACATCAGAAAGATGTGTTCCTTAGGAGAAAATACATGAATTCACAGAGAACTGGGATTTATACATTTACAAAAAGAATAAAGCACCAGAAAAAGTTTATCCAACTTCTACACAAAATCAAGGTTTGCAATCTAGTTTAAAATGTATTCTAATTGTTAATACCTCTTTAAGTGCACATGCAAACTCATACTCCCTCTGGCTGTGTGTAGGAAATTAAAAACCTGGAGCACAACCTTTGTTTCAAAATCAATCTCTGAAACATCTGTGCCTTCAGATGACTGAGTAAGACCCTCCAAGATTTCATTATAGCTTTTTCTAATAGAGAATCACCTTAGATATCCCAGACAGTCCTATATAATTTTGTCTCACTTTCTCTTACCAGCCTTCTTTATCCACAGACTCACTTTGGCTAGTCCTTTGATGATGGTCTCGGAGAATAGTCAAGCATTCTAGCAGTGAGTACCAGTTTTAGAGTCTCTATAGCAAACCAGGGAAGCAAGGCAGATCAATATCTGATGCAGAATGAAAATGCCAACTGGAGCTGGGGTGCATTTTATGAAGACAGGCAGGTTCACCAGAGTCATTCTCAACTTCTGTCTGCTATTGCCAGGTATTAATCATATGTCGAGCACAGCAGACCTTCCCAGACCATCACCTCATTGAATAAGAATGGCTTCTTGCCAAATTTAAAGTTAAACAAAAAATAACTTTAAGGGAGAGATCTAGTAGTAAGGGGCACATTCAGCCGCAGCAGCAGGGAAGGTCTCCTCCTCTTAGATGCCCAGAGCAGCAATGAAAGCCTGCACAGATGGGAGGAGGCAGCCCTCTTTTTGCTTCTGAAGCAACAGCTCTGAATTTGGGACCCACCCTTTAACGTGAAAGAGCTATAATGAACATAACTTCAGAATTTTCTAAATGAGAGGTACATTAGATGGCTATATCAAAGTGATGGTTATTCCAGCTATATTACCATTTTTGTTACTACAGCTACTTCATGGCCTTTGGATCAGGATGATAGATATCAATGTGTTAAACAGGATCTGATTTGCCTTCCAGAGGCCATGGCCTCTGGATCAATGGACTTTTGGAACAACTCAAAAAAAAAACTGGAGTGAAACAAGGTCTCCCTCTTCCACATTGTGCCCTAACTGCTGGCATACTTGTTATTCTTGGATGTCAGAGGACTGATCTTTCTCTCTCTCCTAATTAAGTCTCACCATAGTATAAAAGAGGAATGGCTTTGAAGTCTCAAAATGTTTAACGAGATGGAAAAACATGTCCTGTCCAGTTTCCATTTAGAGCCAGAACTTTCATGTTTTTCGTATTAAGCTCACTGTGTGGGTGAGAGAAAAATCAAAGCATGAGGACACAGCACAGCCAGCTACCTCCTCGGCTGTTCACATTGCTACTGACTCTGACTCCTTCAGAAAGTCCCATATGGCCAGAGATGTATGAGCAGCTCCAAGCAGGACTGAGATGTCTGATTGAGGAAGGCAGCCCGTAAAAGCAGGACACAGTCTTCAAGAAATGAAATGAAAAGGTATCTAACAAAGCACAAAAGTCTTCTCACATTCCTTCCATCACCATACAGCTGATAACAATGATAATCTAATAACACTTTATTTGACCACTGTATAAAGAATTTGCTTGAGAGTAAGTGTGTGCAGGCAGAGATGATGAATACCCACAAGTATATTATTTCATAGTTTGATCCCTCTGAGAAGGCATGTGGGCAGTGACTGAGAGAGATTTCAAACTCCTCTGACAAAACAATTTCTGAACTTTCATTGAATATAACTTATTAGGAATAGGACGCTTTTGAATATTGTAATATCTACCGTGCCATACTGCCAGCAGCATAGCAGAACAATGATCATAACAATCTTTTCGAAAGGGATTACAAAGGCAGAGAGATAATAAGGCGAATACTTTACGATGAGATATTAACATATAGGCGTAAAGGAAGCTGCAGTGAACTCAGAGAGATGAACGCTACATTTCATCAGTCTTCAAAGACCCTGCAGTGATTGTACCTCATAAAGGACTTTTCCAATAAATTAAAGAGCAGGATTTCTTTTCCTGAGGAAGACACTAATTTTCAGAAATCATTATAGTTCCTTTCAAAGCATTTTTGACACCTGCAACAGAGAGACATTGCAAAAAAAAAAAAGGAACTGTCAAAAAGCACTAGTGCACACTTAACCCCTGTATTGTTAGAAGCACATAAAACAGAGGATTTTGGAAGCAAAATCTGGTGCAGTCTGACTGGGATTTCACATGTCCCCAACCTTTTTGTCTTCCTGGGGGCTTGTTCCCATTCACTGACATAACACTGAAGAAAAATTCCATACGTGACAGAAAACAATAGCATGGCTCCCCATAGTCTTTCCAAACTAAAATACTAATAGCAGAGCAATATCTAACTGTGGGAAAGCCCTGCAGACAAGTGACATACATGGAAAATAGATCAGGAATGTTTTAAACAGAATTCCTGCCTCTGCTGCTATCTAAACCAAAAACCTGAGCCTTGTACTTTCAAGGCTGATTGTTCCCAGTGACTTGCTGTCAGCTACAATTACTTTACTGACCTTGGCCTGAATTTTCTAACACTCTCAGGACATACTATAGGCCTGTATGTTCACTCAGACTTTTCATAAAAGGACACCTCTGAGTTTTTTTGTGGTTTGGGACTGGCTGAAAATTTGTGAGAAGTCACAAGTGGTTACACTGCCATTTTTTGGTAACGGCTTAAGAGAGCTGGAGGTGGGAAGGCAAGGTGAAGCACATGGCCAAGAGACAACTGATCTGTTCTCACATGTCTAAGAATTTTTTTAATATGATATGTAATTTTCCAGTACTTTTCCACCTTTTTCACATACAAAATGTGGACTCCGTTCTAAATCAAGTTAAAATACTGGAATGAAATTTCTGCCAACAATTCTCAAAAAAAGGCTCACATTTCCCCTAATAAAAAAGAGAGCAAGAAAAACAGTGATTTATTTCAGCTTTTAGGTATGGATCATACCTGATTCCTTCATTTCCATGAGAAAAATTATTCTGTCCTTTCCTTCAAAAGTGAACACTGCTGGGGACTTAATTTACAGTTTCCAATTCCTATATGGAGGAGACTATACCAACTTCCAGGACATCTTTTGTTCAGGTACCCCCATCGCTGAGGTGAGATACTGATTTTAGGAACAGATTCACCTTTCAGTAGAAGAACAGAACTTACCATTCTGGATGTGCTGTTTCTCTTCTCCCATTGCTTGATGAGAGTCCGTTCCCTTATCTGTCCTAGATGCATTTTTCCCTTGAGTGGCCTCATGTTTGTTCACCCCGATTTGCCGAGTCCCATTTACATGATTCTTACTGGAATCTGCACTTTTGTTTTCCCCAGCATTTGGTTCTTTGCTATTTTCTGTCTTTGCTGCTGCTGCATCTTCTGCTGGCTTCTTCTCATCTTTTTCTTCTGTTTTCTTTTCCTCTGTTCCCTGGTGAGCATTTTCCTCTGCTTCTTTCTTAGCTTTTTCTTCTGCATCCTCAGCAAAGGGAGAAGCAAAATGAGAAAAGAAGCCATGATTATCAGTAAATTTTACACGAATGATACAACGCATGCATCTAAAACCACTTCAGCCTTTTACATGCAAACAACTTCTACTCAGATACATGTAGAAAATGCAAGGGAATGGCAAGGGAAAAAGAGCACAGAAGAACATTTAAGAAAGGTTTCTAAAAAAACATTTCATGTTGACCTAACTGTATATTATGTGCATGTCTATTTTTACCATGTAAGGTCCACCTTTGCAAATGGGGTTCCTCCAAAATTTTAAAAAAATTAAAAAGAGATATTAGTTATGTAAGGTTTTAGGAATGGGGAAATTAGTTTCATTTCTGACATTCAAGAACCTGTCACACCAAATCAGTTTATCTCATACTGTACCTTTTAACTTTAAGCACCTAAACACTCCTGGTTCTTTGAAAATCCACTGATTCCAGGTATCTTCCAATGTAAGCTTCCCAATCTTTTCCTTTGCACTTACTGTTATCCTTTCTTTGTAACTCTGCCCTTTCTATATTGCTACCAGTACCTACCCTTCCATCCCAAAGTATCCTACAGTCACGCACAAATATGCAAAAGTATAAAGTGAGAAGTGAATGTTAAACAGTAGCAGCATCTCAAAATATTGTAATTCAGAGAAAAATAAATTCACAGAGAAGCCAATTTCTCCCATTTAAAATACTGCTCTTGTTCCTATCCAAACACTGTGTCCTGATGCAACAGAAAACAGTTAATTTTAACATAGGCTGCAAATTACTTTGGCCCCAAGTGTTGAGACCGCTACATAGCCCAGGTGGGCAGCACAGCCCCAGGGGTACTCAGCCACAGCAACTCTGTGCAGGTTCCTGGGTCGGGAAGTAGCATAGAGCCACAGTCCCACAGTGCCTTGCTCGAGCTGATAAACTGGGCCAGGATGCACAGGCTCTAGGCAGAGCCACTATGGATTTCTCTCCCTTTCCCATGATGAATAAGGAGTTATACTGCAAATGCAGCTGAGTAGCTCAGGTACTCTCAATTCAGACCCTTTGACAGGAATCACAAATATATGTACCTCCTGGTGTCTGAGACACTGTGGAAGCAGATGAGCACACCCTATAAAATATTGAATGAAGTCTACTTCAGCCCAGCTGAAGCATTCTTGACACCTACGGCAAAGATGTTTTGTGCATTACATGACCACGGTCTTGGACAAGGAATAAAAATTACAAAAGAATTTCTAAGTATCTTCTCAAATACTTCTAATGAGTGAATAGGAACTAGTTTTGAGAAAAATCTACCAATGATATACAAAAGAGAAAGGGGGAAAGCCATCTTTATACCAATCTGTATTTTCTTGCCAGCAGCTAACTAAAGTTAATTAATTTTTAAATGAATAAATTATGGCTCACATGAAAATATAATTAAATTAGATATGAGCTTCCCTCACTTTATTAATCATTCCTGAAATCCATGGTAGCTTCCATAGACAGCTCAGCTATGCATGTTGATATTTGCCTGAAGACTTATGGTATACAGAAGGCTTCCTCTCATTTGAGGGTCTGAAAAAAAATTGCTATGTTTTGCACCTGAACCACAGGAGAGAGATTCAGCTCCAGAGACTGGGGTTTCTTACAGTACTATTGGATGAGTGCCTGTTGTCAAAATTAGTGTCAGAAAATACTTTACTCTACATGGTGCTTTTCACATCCGGGTGTATGTTTATATCGCCTTTTAATTTGTAGCTATTTAATGATGATTCTTTAAGCAAAAAGAGCTCAGTAATAAACTCACTTACTTAGCCCACACAGTCCAAGACATTTGCCATAAATATCACACTCAGGATAAAAACAACACACTGATGCTTCTAGGGACAATGCCCTTTCCAAAGGGAAGACAGTATTCTACAAACGCTTGAATAATAATACTAACAACAAAAATAATAACAACAATAATAATAATAGATGGTTTTCTTTCCCCTATGATCCCCAGCTGCCATTTGTTGCTGAATAACTCTTAGCTGCTTTATCTGTCCTTCAATAATAATTCTTACTTTTACCATAGAAGCATCTTACTGCATTGCAAAGATACCGGTTTGACAAGGGTCGGCAGTTTAAACCCCTACTGAGTGGCAGGCCCTGCTGCATATGGCCAAGTGAGGCCAGACAGATGGAGGGAGACACAGAGGTTGCTGCAAGTCAGGGATAAGACAGCAGCAGATCAGAGGGTTTTGACTCCTGGACACTGGGGTCCAAGAACACCTCCTTAGTCCCTAGTCCATAGAAATGTATGCTGAGTCTTTTGTTTGCATAAATCTTTCAGGATAAAAGAATATGCATGTCAACACGGTAAAGGCACCCAGAAACACATAAATAATTTGAAAACCAGTGAGTTCAGATGATCAGAAGCCTGAACTGTTCTCCAAATCTCCTACCCTTTGACACATAAACTGGGGCCCTGATCAGAGCTATTGGTGAAGTCTGGCAAAAAAGAAAAAAAATAGAGTAAATAAGCTATTCTGAGCTAAAGGTTGCCAGAAAGGTAAAGATAAAATGATCTACTCAAGGGACTCCCCATGTCTAATAATGCAGACCGGTGAGTTCTCTGCTTTGGACTCATAAATTTATTCTTCCTTAGACCCTCAGGAGCTGCCAGAGGGATTTTTTTAATCAGGTACTTAAAAATAAAACACTTTCCCCCTCCAGTTAAAGTATTAATAACTAAACACTTACTGTAGGGATACCCTGTAAAGAATGGGTATGAAATATTTTACCAAAACATATTACCAGTAGCAGCTTTGTTTAAGTAATGTGCGCACATCTACTTGAATCATAACTTGACATTTGCATGTGCACATTTAGAAAAAAAATCTTTATGCAAAGCAGTCACTGCAAATGGGTACAAAGCACATTTAAAAGTTAAAAATCCAGAATCTATTATGGTCTACTCTATATATTTGTTTTAAGTGAAACGTAAGATATGCATTATTTATTTCCCCATAGGACTCTCCTGCATATAGGATTTTCATCTAGTAGATTCCTAGTAGATAAGCAAATATATATGGTACATGTATTGAAACCCTTAAAAATAGTTAACTATATTGGCTTCATTCACTGAATACTCACACACTGTGAGATGCTGACCAAGTTAAACACTTTGCTTGTTTGGTTAGCTTTCATTTGTTCATTCCAAAAAGAATACATGAATTAGTAAATACCAATTAAAAAACTAAAAAGCATCCAAAAAACCTTGCAAATAAACAAATTTTGCGTTGTGTTTTTGTTTTTGTTTTCCTGGATTAAATAGAAAGGCTCTTCCTGAATGGCAAATTTTAATCCTAAGGAAAATTTAATTTGATTAATGTTTGGCCTTCTGCACCTACACACAGGCCTTTCAGTTGGAGAGGAACAATCTGCTCTGCAAAATAGAAGAGCTAAGCCAAATCTTGCATCAGTCCTGAAGCCAAGGCCACATAATGCACTAAAATCAAACTTCTTCCATTTATATAAACTACAACAACTCCATTAAATAAGGAACTGAGTAACAAGCATTCAGCTCAGAGGAGACATTGTATCACAAACAGTTTCCTGAAGTAAGAAAAAAATCAAAGATACGTTCCTTCTTATTTGATTCCAAAGCCCATCTAAATTACTCTAGGGTTTGAGGAGATCTCAAGGCAACTGAGGCAAATTTGAAGGCAGGGCAATTATACCTAATTATACCATTCTCAATATATGTTTCTCTCATTTCTTCCCAAATATCTCCAGTAACAGTGATTTGCGGTCATCTAACTTATTATCACATTATAATCATCTGTCAATTATTTCTTGTTTTAACAGCCAGAGATACTAAAAAAAAAAAAAAAAATTCTCTTATTTTGCAGCAGCAGCAGCAGACTTCTGAAAACTGCTTTCTATCTCCTCAGTTCTCTCTTCTTCAGGATAAACAAGTTACTAATTTTTGAGATGCCTTATAATTTGCTTGACTTTGCTCTGTACAGTCTGCAGCTGGTTCATATGTTTTCTGAACCACAGTGTCCAAAATTGGGTTCATGGAAGAGCCTCACTAATACTGAAAAGTAGGGAAGAATGCCAGGTGTGTTAGGAGAAATGCTTCTGCTTACACCTTGAAGTCTTTGGTTGGTTGGTTGGTTGCTTGTTTTGTTTTGTTTTTTTGCAATAGTATGACAATATTCACCCCGGACAACCTGTAACCAACATAGTTCCTACGTTCTTCTGAAGTATTTGCAGTCCCTCTCAAATTCATGACATGTAAATGCAGCATACTTTGTAAATCATCATCCAAACTACCACTGCAAATTGAATCCAGCAGTGAATCCAGCGTATGCTGTCCTTCTTCTCTGAACTATCATTCATATTTCTTTCTACCGATAACCGCTTCTAAATACACTTTTCCAGCTATTTTTGCACCCACCCTAAGTCTGACTCATTGCTTCAGGGGACCTCTCTTACAATTTCCTTTTTTTTCTGCCTATTGTCCACAACCTTTTCATCATATATGCTTACACCACATAGAGGAGAATAAGGCACAGATGAGTTATAATATTCCTGTTTTTCTGAATTCATTGTAGGTTGCTGACCTCGAAAAGCAGATTCTTTCAAACTAAAAGTGCTTACTTGGAGAAGAATTTCATTGAAGAAGAGCTTGAAGAAGAAGAGGTCAAAAGATTTTTTATTCTTTCATTAAGAAATCTCGCTGTTACCTTTGGTGGCTTGCGCTTTCCATTTTTCCCGGTTCTGCTGTACCACCTCAGTCCAGGTGGCTTTAAAACATTTGAAGTCCACAGTGAGTATGGAGCAGTTGAGTGAGGCACTTCCTTCTGACCCAGTGCTCTTGACACTTGATCTTTTAACTTCTGAGGGACTAATGCTGTTCAGACTGGCAAACAAGATCACACAACATAGCAGGAACCAGTATACCATATGCCCAAATACAGATAAGAAGTAATAGCAACTATAAATCTAGGTAAGTTAACAGAGTCAACCAGCAAAAACACATAGCTAAGCTGGAATCCTTCATCCTTCCCCCCTCCTGCACCAGGGCAATCAATCTTAAAACAAACAGCACAAGCTGAGCCAGCATTAGAAATGAAAGGCAGCCTTTCCCTGCTTATTTTTAGGTTTCCTCAGTCCCCAAGAAAAAGAATCACTCAGAGTTGCCCAGACTGCCTTTGCTGCACATCTTCACTCCCTAAACATTAACTGGAGAGTCAGACATTTTCAGAAAGTCAATATGTCAAATAAGGAGCCTCCTAAAATTCCCCAATGGGAGCCATTAGGCACAGGACTGCTTTTGAGCTTGTCCAGAGCTTGGGGACCTCAGTTAAGGCTGAAATCAGGCACTCATTTGAGTAACAGATCCTGCAGTTCTCTTTTAGGGATGGACGCTTCATTGAGCACATTTTAATAGAGACAGCAAAGTAAATGACATGGAAAGAGAGCAGTGGTCACCCTTTGTATATCAGCCCAAGGGTGAAGAAGTCACCTCGGAGAGGGAATCCTGACTTCGAGGCCCTGCTCTAAGGAAGGACCACTGACTATATCGCTGGGGAGGGAGTCGGCAGGAGGAGGATGGAAAGACACTGCCTTCTTCCTCTGCCCGTTTCTGGTGAAGGTATCCAGAAATTCAAGAGTCATGGCACCTGAAGGAGCACAGGTGGAAGGGAATGTGACTTTAGTACAACAGTGAAAGCATTTGACATTGAGGGAGCAAACCTGCATTCTGGTCTCTGCTCCATGGCGTTAGGCCTTCCTGACAGCAGAGCAGGTTGAATGAGCCCAGACTCCTTACATCCAAACTGTTCCAGTTGGTTCTGGTGGTACTTTACACATTTGCATAACCCAAGTGTGCTTATACTTCCCATTCCTCTTTTTTGTATTTCAAGCCTGTCTATACTCCCAGACATGTAGAAACGGGTGCTTCTCTATGATTCTACCTTGTCTTTGGCATTAGTGAATGCGGGAGTTCACCAGACTACATGGCTACAACCATTTGTGTTCACTGCTTTTAGAGGCAGGGCTCAAGTTTATGTCAGTCTCCCTTTTTGCCCTCTCCACCGGCAGGAGTTTCTCTGTGACACAATCACGTCACAAGGTGAGCTGCTGTGTCTGCAATGTGGATATCAGGCTTGAGACCCCATGACAGATGGGAAACTGGGAAAGTTGGGCATAACAGCAGCACACGCGATTATTCACCTGGACCGCCTGAACCCCGACAGGCCGGAGCGGGAAGCTTCATCAATGAGCGGCGTTACAATCTTCTCGGTCATGTCAGTCAGCACAGTAAAAGTGGGTTCCACAATGAAGTCGATGAAACCTGAGCAAAAACACAGGCAGAGCCAAGCAGGCGAGAGAAGGATTTATGCAGAGTCACTACTTCAGCGATCACAAACAACTTCACAGCAAAAGACACAGAGTAAAGAAATTACACGCTGAAAGCGGGATCAGCGAACGCTACAAAGGGAGAAAGGAGTTGTACATTAATCCCTGACCCAAGAGACCAATAGTTGGATTTAGCATGCAGTAAAAGGCACCTCCTTAAACCCTGAAAAGAAACTGGCAAATCAGAGCATAAACAGATGTATCAGAACTTGTTTTATATGAGGAGATTGGTATTTAAGCCAAGTTTCTAGTGGATTTGGATAAAACCCAGTTTCAAAGATGGTATCTCTAAAAGCAGAAAATTAATATAATAGCAATAATCCTGGTAAGCTTTGCTGGTGTTACATGAATACCTCCCTTACTGCGTATCAGTGGGTCACTGTGAATATTCTCTTTGGAATGCTTGCCCAGCTTGTTCTTGTTGATAATAAAACAGATTTAGATGCTTTTTTTTCATTTTTAACATAAGGAGTGAAAGGAAAAAAAACAGGGCCAAATCATTTCTGCTTTAGTATACAAGTTGGCAGAGATGAATACAGCTCTGATCTGAATATTGGGAAGAGGAGACTGGAGATCCCTGCAGCCATAGACTTATGTGCTGCTGGAGCAATGTGCAAGTTGCACAGAGAAATTCTGAGAATGAGGGCCTTACAGGACCTTAAACTTTCCTTTAAATCTTCACCTGGGGCAAGGGCTGTTCCCTGTGCTTGACTAGGCACTTCACTTAGTAAATTCCTTGCTGCTGGAAGTATGCAAGAAAGCAGTGATGCCCCTGGTCCCTCCTAAGGCACACACCAGTTCAGGTCTTTCACTACTAGACCTTAAGTTTGCAGTAGGATATTGGGTGTTTGGTGGCAGCTGATGCGTAAGGACATGTAGTATGTTCATTTCACTCTACACCAAACGCCTGTTTCAAAGTTGTCCATGACAGCAGGGAAAATGGCTTAGGTCACGGCTTCCAGTCCTGTGTTACCTCCGGGGCCCACAGCACTGATTTTAGCTCTTCTACCATGCATAACTACGTAACAGCCATTGGATTACCAAATAATCATAATTCTGCACCATTGTGCCATCAAGGAACAACCACAGGAGAAGTAAGACATTTCAGAGTCTGAAGCCGTGAGGCAGATTTTTAATAACACATTTGTGCTTTATTTGAATCTCCCTATGATGCCTGTATAGGGCTGAATGAGGGCTGTCAGAGTAGTCCCCTGGAATCCACACAAACTACAGATTCCTCAGTTTCTCCTTTACAGCTGCAGTATAAAATGCTCTTCTCTATATTGCTACCATACAACTTCAAGCTTGCCTCCAGGTCAAGATGGGGTTTGGCTGAGGATATTCCATTAAGATAACATTTAAAAAAAAAGCTCTAAGAGAATATTACTAAATCATATGTTTAAATCTTTGGCCATTATCAACGATCAGAATTATACAGTCATACCATTATAAATTTCTGTGGCTGGCTTATGGTATACTTCTATGGCAGACCCTGGTGATTCTGGTCAATAATGGAACAATAAAAGGAGAGCAGATCACACTGGCAAAGCATCTGAATTTACAAGTTTTGATCCACATCTAGAGTGCAAAGCTGCTGAACAACCTTCTAGTTCCATTTCCCTCTATTCCTCCTAACTCCCCTACTTTTTGCTAAATTTCTAAAAGATTGTGTATTAAGCGCATTTTTCACACCTAGCCTAATTAAAAACATTACTTGCAAGCTCACAGACTTCCATTCTGATATTCTGTAAATCTGGAGAACATATGCAGTGCAGAACCTTTCAGTCTTATCTGAATACCTGAATCATGTGCCTCTGTAACACTGAGATGGTCTTATCTATTCAAATTTAGGGAAAAAAGAACTCCCTTCCTCCCAGGGAATTAATCAGGAATGTATGCAGTATAAAGCCATGACAGGAAACTGTGTGCTGGATCACAACCCAGAAAATCCCACCAAAGTTCACCTAACTTTTAAAACACTGGTAACTGCATTGACTGAGAACAGCATTACATGTGTCACAGGAACTCTCAGGCAGGGAGGCACACACGCACACATGTATAATTGAAGCTCTCATGACCCTCAGAGTTCCAGAAATCAGATTTGGCTTCCTTGATCCTCCAGGGGTAAAAAAAAAAAAAAAAAAAAAAAAAAAAAAAAAAATTGCAGAGTAAAGGGGAATAGAAACCAAAGCCACAACATTTTGTGACTTCCACTTGACAATAGTTCCATCACCACCGACAAAACTGAGATGTACAAATCTCCGATTTCATACATGTGAATTTTTCTTTGATAAGACAGAAGCAAAGGTGGTGAAATTATTTCTCTACTGAAGGAAACTTTATGTGCTATTTTTTCCTCTATTTCCTACAGTCTGAATAAGTTATTCAGTTCTGTTATCTTTAAATGGGTATTATAATAAAGTTAGTAAATATAATCTGTTATAATAGAAACAAAGCTTGGGACTTTATTAATAATTATGTGACTTATGTCATATTCCCAAGCCCATCCAATATTCTCTCTCGTCTTACCTAAAGACTTCAGTACCATAATTCAGTTTGATAATTTAAAAAAACTGAATATCAAATAATGAGCTGAATAATATACTACTAAAAATCTACTGATGTTAATCACTTTATCATCCTTTTTCTTGTTCAACAGCATGAGTGCGGTAAATATTTCTGTACCCCACTAACCAAGATGATTTTATCAAATACCGCTGCACTCTGAGATAGGGTGTTCCAGGCACCTACCAAGAGTTTATTTTTATTGCAACCGGAGAACATCACCACGATGACCAGTGGTTAGAGAACAGTATCCCTAGAGCCCACCAGAAAAATCAGCAGCATTCGCTCAGCCTTTATCCGATGTTTTCTGAAGCTGTAATTTTGTTTCTTCCCAACCAAGGGACAAAAATAAAAGGATGTTGCTACACTTATCAGCTGCAAGAGAGGACAATGACAACACACTGATCTCCAGTCAAACCAGATTCCCACAGTCTGAGAGAGACAGAGAAGCTTTAACTCTTATAATACTTTTTTGGGGAAATACAAGTCTTGGGCTGGTTTTCATTGCAATTTGCTTGTCTTCCCCACTTTGATTAGAAGCCTGCCTTTCAGACATGAATCTCGTCTGATGGAGCTTACTCTGAGCACTTGCTTCACAAACTGAAGTGACAGGAAAAAGACAGCCTTTCTTTTGAGCAAATTTTTCCTGCTAGAGTGCTTCATTTCCATGGAAAATGTCCATACTGCAAAGCCTTCAGTCCGCATTTCTGAAAACCTTTCATCAATAAAAATGCTTGTCCGCTCTGCTTGTTGCATCTGCACAGACCTTAGAGTAGCAAACCAGAGGCTACAAACAAGCCAAGCCACCAGAACAGGATTTCTAGGCTTCACCCCTGACGGAACCAAGAACACAATTTTATTTCACAAATGACAGATTGTTTTTATCTGTGTAAACGGATGGCTGCTTGCTGCAGATATAACACAATTTGGAATTCATGAGGTACTTTCTTCTGCAAAGAAATGCAGTGATTACTATTCTAGGGAACTATTTGTTAAAGCTATTAATCAGATAAACAAATGAATAAGAACAGAATATTTCTCTGAGAGTCTCTCCTAAAACTTTGAGAGCCTTACCTAAAGTACACAGGCAGAAAATGTAAGACATTTTGATATAATAAAGCAGGTGTTATAGAAAGACATTGCCAACATGTGCAGCAGACTGAAAAATGAAAACTTTATAATATCAGAAGGCAAGATTTATAGAGTAGCCTATTAATGTCAATGGATTACTAAACTGCACGAATTAGATATAATGATGAGTAGTGTATAACTAAATAAGGCTGCTTTTGTATACTGATGGAGTGCCTCTTTTATAACGTGTAATTGTGTTGGTGATGGTTTAATTTGTCATTAATTTTGCAGTGGCTTGGCAACAGATATCAGTGCAGAAGTTTCTTGGCTCTCCTGGCCTTCCCAAGCAAAGGAACATAAAAGAGGAGAACAGGGCAAATTGCTTTTCCAAACACACTGCGACCCTATGCTGGAGCTCAGAGGGATTGTGTGGGAAGCACAGCTCCTCTCCCCTGTAAGGAGTGAGGGATATGTCTGAAAGCAGCTCAAATGAATGCAAAAAAAGACATCTCTACATGCCCTTCCATGGACACCAGCCAGGGAAAGAGATCATGTTTTCCCAGTGCAGAGCAGGAGGAGTATTCTGCCTAGAAGTCCTCAATACGGGCTTTAGCTGAGGCTGTAGCTCTTAAAGTTTGCTGCTTCCTCCCTCCACTGAGGTGCTGACAGAGCACAAATGCCTTCAGCAGTTTATGTCCCCTGCACGCATATCCCCTTTTCTGAGTTACTGTTACAGAGAGGTAAATGCTACGGGTTTGGCAACCAGGTCAGGCCTGCTTAGGGCTTTTCAAGTTCAGATTCTTGGCTGAACTGCCTAAACCTCTAAAGCCAGGAAAGTCTGGGATGGAGTCACCTCAGAGGACAGCTCGCCTAATGAGAACAATGAAGTAATTTTGAACAGAAATGGCTCTGAGCCACAGATGTGAATCTGAACTTTCCTAAGTTTAGGATATCTTTATCTTGCTCTTTAGCCAGCCCTTTACAGCTCAGAAGACAGCTGAGAAACTTCATACTTCCAATTCTTCGTTTGTTTTTTCCCTTAAGACATTTTCTCACTGCTTCTTTAAAACTAGACCCAGTTCCCTCATTTTGAGGGTCAGTGTTTTCTTTCTTGTGTTGTTCCATTTGGCGCCCTATTCTATAGCTGAGGTTAGATGACAATCATCCGCTTTCTTCTTCACTTGCTTCCTAGTTATAAAAATTCACCCATAAGTCTACTCTTTCAGTTGTCTTTTCTTGCTCCCAGGCTCCTGAACAGGTCTAGCTTACTCAGCCCCTCTTTTCTCCCCAAACACTAGGCTTGTTGCTTCTTCCATTTCCTAATTTTTCACTCAATAGCTGAAGAAGAGTTAGAGAAAGTGCTATTGATGAGTCTGTAAAAAATCTCCTCTGCTTCTGAAAGGATGGAGCAAAAAAAGATTTGGTATTTGCACAGCTTTGGTGGAAAACACTGTTCAGCTTGAAACACTTGGTAGGGGGGCAAAGATATGAAAAAAACAACAATTTTCTGCAGGTTTTCAAAATGACTGGCATTACGGTTCCATATCCACCAATGATAATCATATCACAAAATGTTGCCATACACACCTCCTCTTCACAGCTCAGGAAACCAAAGGGTTACTGTCGTAACTATGCACTGCGGTTGGCTTCGCAGTCACGTTAGAGGTAACTTGGTTATCATGTGGAACCAGTACCATAAATTTAATGGTAGCTTTAAATTGTTGATCTGGAGAAAATAATGCCATTGCACTTTATTTCCCTTCTATAACCTAACTGCAAATTATGAGAGATCACTGCGACATTAGTCCCACAGGAGGAATAAGTTTTGCTTTTAAAATGCTGCTTTGAATGCACCAAAAGGGACATACCTATTTGCGACTGAGCAACCATAGTAGACTTGCGGTCACACAGTGGAGAAAAGGGAAGCCCTAGTTCTGCTTCTTTGTCACCCTGGAGAAATAAAATTGAGAAAAGGTTAGAAAAAGACGAGACCCATTGCACTTCTGTGATATTTTAGGTGATGACTGTAAAAGCCTCTCATTTTACTTTCTTTAATAAAGTTTGTAACTTTTTTTTTAACACAAATTATCTGTAGAGAATTTGAGACTGGCCTGACAATGTTGTAATCCAAAGAAAAGTTTGTGAGTCAAGCATCTTGATTCCAATGAATCTCTCATCAGTTTTTCCTGCTTGTTTGGTATTTCTATGCATCAACTGAAAACACCTCTAGAGCGCAAGAACACTTCCCAGCACAGTTCTCCAGGGAACCCAGAAGAACTCAGTTCTCAGAGACAATCTTTCAAGAGAAAACCTCAGTGTCAGGGCTCATCCTTCAACGTTTGAGCTTGTGTGTATGTTCTTTTTGGTCTTTCAGATAAGGAATTCACTAGTCATGGCTGGCCAGATGCAGTTTACTTCCCTCCTCCCCTCACAAAGGAAAAAAAGACATTCTCAACATTTTACGTAAGTGCTTAAAAGCAAAAATCCAAACACTCTTTCCAGCTCTCAGAACTGTAAGTCCATTTCTAGCACTACATGGTAGAAGCATCCCTTGGCAGAAGACCAAGTGTTATAACCCCATCTTTGCCAGTCTTTCAAGCTGCACATTCTCAAAATGCCCTTTAACTTGGATCAGTTGCTCTAAAACAGATTGTACTGAGAAGATATATGGGATGACATAGTTTCAACATTCCCTGTTGAGCATTCAAATTTAAATAGCCTGTTACTATAGAATCAATGCCTTAAATCAGCAGCTCACTTTAACTGTGTCAAACTTTGTGCCAACTTTGTTCCAAATGATGTCAAATGGAAGCTAAAACAGCCATCAAACTAACGAGAAAAAAGCATTCTGTAGGCATAGGAATGGCTGAATTTTTCTTTTTTATGTTAATAGATCATAAATGAAAAGGTGGGCATAAGTCGTGCTAGATTTTTGGATGGAAAAAACAAACAATAGTGTTTTTATTCTATTGCAGCACAATTCTGCTTTACATCAGGAATCTGATGTACAAACCTCAGCGAAAACCAGAAACCAAACACAGAAGCAATTCCTAAGTAATGTTCCATTACTGTGTCTGTTGCATCTCTCAACGCCAGCTCTCACCTAAGCATCATTCTTCTGTTACTCCTTGTGCCTTTTAAAAACCCAAGTGCCTAAATCTCTTTAGGAGGGACTGCCTTCCTGAACCCGCTTGGACAGATATTTGCCTTCTTCTAAGCTGCTTGGCAGCTTCCTCATGGCTAGCAAAAGGGCATTAGTAAAACAAATTAATTCATGCAAGCTGTTTGCTTTAAGAGATGCTCACCATAGCTGCCAAATGTCAAAAAATCAGTACTGTAGTTAGAAGTACCATTCATACCTAGAGCATGGTTACTTAGTGTAAGAAAACCATGTGCCACATCACAAAATACTTAGAAAACTATAGCTGGAGACTTGTACTCATACAGGTTAAGTCAGGCTTTATATCTCTGTAGAGCACATAACAGAAAGGATGGGAGAGGGTCTGTAAGTAAAGAACATCAGGAAGCGAACAACTCAGCTGAGGCCAGACCAGCTTCTTATCCCTATGGTCACCTGTTGCACTATTGCTGTCACGTATGGATTTATTTATTGATCTAGTACTAAATAACGTCAACAAACTCCAGCCTACGCTTCATGGTAAGCTTATGCTTAAGGACTTTCCTGAAGATGAAATTTGTACTGCATCTGAATTTGAACTAGAATACAAGTTTTACATAAACCTTATCTAAAAGTGGAGGCATTTGTAATTCAAAAATAAAGTAGGATTTGTTGGCTGAAATTAATTATCCTCAAGAAAACTGAAAATAATAATTTTGTCTTCATTACACTTGTAAAACAGAGCAAAATTTGGTTTTTTAATGTTCTCATATCTGGTTAATCTTAAATCCCTCATCAATCTTCATTCTACAGTGGTGTATTTTATCAGATCTAGTATCCTCCTGAGCTGGGAAAGTGTAAATATGCTCAGTGGCACAGTTTCCCCTAAAATATATGTGAAAATCACCCTCATTACATAAGCCTCCTGTGTGGCAACACAGAGACAACTGCAGCCATAATCCACCTTCTTCCACCTAGTAAATCCATTCTTAGTTTGAAAAACAAATTAAAGAATTCATTTCTAAGCAAAGTTTTGCAATGTCCTCATTAAGAAGAGATTCCCACAATGCCTACAAAAACTGATATCATTTTAAAGTTTTGTTTAAACTTTTTTAAACTGTCATATATTTTTTTCTTTTTTGCATTCAGCTTTACTACAAAACATGAAGTTATGGAACTTTGGAGGAAAATTAAGTAATTCGTTTTCTACTTAGTTTAGTAATTCATATTGCTGTAAAGTATCACATACACTCCTAAATGCTCTGTTTACTTTTACTTTTTTTTTAAGATAGCTCTTTAAATGCTTTTAATTAGTCAGCTGTGGCAGCTTATAGTTATCACACCAAGCTTAATGATTTGTCTAGATTTATGTGTCTGTCAACAGAAGGCCCACTGCAAACTATAAAGTAAATCAGTTCACTTCATCCAAAGTAAGGGTAATGCATTTATATTCTTTGCGCCAACGATATACTTACAGCTATCTGAACCTGTTTTCTATGATTCTACAGCTAAGCACAATGTCAAATATTCTGACTTTTGATCATTAGAAACACGCGCTGAACCTATAAGAGTAACTGGCCCAGCCTAGCTTCCCAAATCAGAATTTTTACTATACTATAGATAATGCCTATATCTACAGGCACATTTCCAAGAGACATAAGCAGCACCACAGGTGTCAGATGAGAAAGGTTCATATCAGTTAGAATGCCCTTTAGAAAATCAGAGGAAAAATACTTTACCTGTCTGAAGAACTCCTCCAGCAGAGACATGGTCCAGCGATGATGGAGGTCCCAGGCCTTGGCTGGATGACTGATATCTGCTGTATGCAACAACAGTGATAAGGCTTTCGGCTTGTCAATTCTGAAAACCCAAAGGATCAAACGAATTAATTGTCTACTCTTGCACTGGAGAATGACAAAAAATCTCACCTAAAGCGGGAAATGAACCCGTTGGAATGTTTGGCAAGAATATTAATGGACTGAGTGTTCACAAAACCTGACAACTATGAAAGATTAAGTGTCACACTTCTCAGATATACCCCTCCTGTTTTAACGGAGACATTAAGTGCAAAGAGAAACTGGTGTTAGCCTTCCTGAGTTCCTTTCCGCAGTTGCCTGTCTGTACAAGCATGTTTGAAGAGTTGCAGTGTTCCCCACTCCAGCTGGGCTATTTTTATGCAACTCAGAAGAGGATTTAGTCCCTACTGTCTTAGTGTAGTAAACAGTTAGGATCTGATTTTACTGGCACTGCTGAGCCTACACAGTAACTGGTAGATGCAACATGTTCCACGGATAGAAAACTAGTGTGAGGTCAAAAGAAGATCCTTGCACTTGGTTCTACAGAACAAAAAAGGCTGGCAGTTTTTAAAAACTATAACCTGAGGGGCTAGCCCAAGAACCCAGTACATAATGCTTTTTGGGGATAAGTGGGTTCCGTTTTTAATTCCAGCTTTAGATTGCCTGAAATAGCTGGAAGGGCTGTAGTTCTTGAGAGGACACACTGGCTAGCTGCACTCTGGTCTGATAGGGGTACAATCCTGGCAGGCTTTAGGCAGAACTGCATCCAAGGTGAAAAACTGACCTTCACTCAGAGCTTTCTGCAGTGTAAATTTTCTTGGGGAGGGGAAGTGTTGTGGACAAGATATTCCAGCTCCCAGGGCCTCCCTGGGGAAAAAGAAAAGGCCTTCCCCCTATTGCTCCATCTGTTCTTTTTCAAGTCCTTCCCCTGGTGCATCTCAGATTATTTTTGTCTTTCCTGTGATCATGGAGCAGGCCCCTTGCAATGGTGGCAGTTGTTACCATCTGCAGAAGGGTGATGCAGAAGTTGAGTTCTGCAGATCTTACAGCCTTGAGTTATAATCAAGTTGTAGAGGTCACTCAGTCTGGCTGGATCATGTCCTTGATATTATCCTGATATGCCAAAGGAAATGACAGGGAGGCTTATCCCAACACTGTGACCTTTGCAAAGCTTTGCTCCATCAGCACAGACTAGAGATGGGGAGTATGGGGTGCAGCATCAGTCCGCTCCTATGCAAATTCATTCAAAATGCAACAGCAGAAATAGAATTCATATGGACATCAAAAGAGAGTGAGGGCTTCTGGAGAGGTGCTTTTTAAGTCAAATACAGTGGCAATGTACCAGCTGAAATGCAACCCCTCTCTGCACAGTGTCGTGAAGTGACTCACCCTTCTGGCTGCTGCAAAGCGTTCTTCATGGCTTTGATTTGCTGGAAGTGACAGGACATATCGGTGGCCAACACCATCTCAATCACCAGCGCCCTGAATTCCCTTTTGGATGGCATCATGATGAGAGGAGCAAGGGAAAAGAAAAAATGAACAACAAAATCAGACACGCTTCAGTTTCTTTTATATCTATCAGCAAATAATTGACAGCACTTCTGCCTTGTATGTCATTCTTTCTGTTATTCCTCTTTCAGGTAGGGAGAGAAAGACGAATGATTTTTTACAAACACAAGAGTGGGAAGGCTGTGAATTAAGCCAGGTGGCTAATCCTTGCTAAGAGAAATCCTAGATGTTTGTGAAGGGCCCACTACTATACTTCTCCTTTAATTAAGCACAAAACTCCTGAATTGATTTCTTCTATAGGACATTCTTAGAAGTTAGCAAAATGACTGTTTAAGGCCTGGACATGAAGCATGTGAACTTTGAAACATGAATCTCTATCAAAATGACTAAAACCAAGTATTTTGCAAACAAGTTGATACCTATGTTGAAAGTTTACTCATATTATTAAAGGAAAAACAACATACTAAAAAGTTGTTCTGTTATACGTAATGTTTGCTTTCATTCGTAAAATACGTAGAGAAGTTATATTATTACCATGTATCAATAACCCTTTTCTATAACAGGAATAAAATTATAATTTCTAATTGTAACTTAGCCACATTTTAGTTTTTGTATTACTATTGATCCTAATCAATTTACCCATGCTTTAGAGCACCTGTATTACTTGCCTGGTATTACTCAGGGTTACCTGTATGGATTTTCTTTTAAGCATACCTAGTAAGGATCTGGTTGAAATCCCTTTAAAGACAGCGTGGATGTCTTAGAACTTTTAAAATATCAAAACTCTCTGATCTAGCATACAACACAAATTTATTTTCTCTTTTTCTCAGTTCAGCTATCCAGAGGTTAAAGCTGTAATAGAGGAAGAACAGCCCAAGGTTAGGGTACCAGCCTGGAATTTGGAAGATTCAAAACAGGTCTTTTGTCATTTAAAAGTAAAAGTTTGCTGTTCTTCTCTTCATGAATCTTTCATGGAGACATAGTCTATCTTGGGCATGTCTCCATTGCCTCTGGTGGCTGTGCTCTAGTTCCAGCCCCAAGTTTCTGTTGCACAGAGACCCAAGACCACTGTGCTCACCCTGTCCCAAGGGTGGTAGGTAACCACGGGCACCTCAGCAGTCCTGCACACATGCTACGATGGCATCAGCTGGCCTTGCTCCCTCCCCACCATACTCACCTCCTCATTCCCACCCTTATGTACAAGTACTTCCACAGCCAGGCAGCACTCAAGCAAATGACATGGCGTCAAACAAACTTGTTTTACATTATTTTGTTTTTTTGTTTTTGGTCTTTTGGGGGTTTTTTTTGGCCAGTCCTGGGTCAGTTCCCTGGTCTGGTTCACTTCCCAGTGGCACAAACCCTGCCTTGTCAACACTGCCAAAAGGAGGCATGAGAGGAAAATCTGCTTCTTTTAGCAGCAGTGCCAGCATACGGCATCTGAAAGTGCTCATGGAATAAGAACTTCTAGTCTCACAACTGGAAAGTCTGTGGGTTCACTCCAAACCAGAGACAAAGGGAAAGCCAATGTCGGTGAATTTGGGCTGAAATGCAAGTGTGAGCCCAGAGCAAACACAACCTAGAGCACACCACCAAGATACCTATTTAGTCTTCCAGCACATGGGGACACTGACACATCTCCCCTGAACACAGTTTTACAAAGCCTATTCTTTCCCACAAGGTTGTCGGAGACTTCAGTGCTCCAGAAGACCTTGGAAATGTTTTAAATATTGTATTTTTGAAAGCAGCCTGAGAAAAGAGGAGCACATTTACTAAAATCAAGCTGGCTAAAAGGCCAGTCTTGGTACAAAATTCAAGGTTTTGTGACAACAGAAGTGCAGTCACACGAAAGTGTCCCAGTGACTTCTTGCTGCAAAAGAGCTACTTTAACTTGGGGATAGGTTTTCTTGCAGGTCCCCTCAAAGGAAGGTCCCTTGTGGACCCAAAACCTATTTTATAAATCTGGCTGTGCTGCTCAGTTGACAAATTCTGGATTTGAGGATGTCTTGATACATTTTGAGATAGTAGAACGTATATTTCCCTGAGGCCAGAAGCCAGGGCTACACCACATTCCTACACCTATAACCTACCTATGGTAACCATGAGTTACCAAATTTGAAAATAAATTCTAAGATAATTTGCCCAGGCCTTTTAATAACCCCTACAGGATTAGGGAAGGGCACACTTAGATGGAGAGAGCAGGCTGTCAGGGAACAGGGGCAGGAAAAGCAACTGGAGAAGAGGGAAACTTGGACTTTCTTTTTTTATTACTGTCACATGCTGCATAATAACTTATGCTATGGCCAATGTCACAGTTTTGTTTTTTTATTTTTTAACCAATACCCTGCAAATTGTTCTCATGAAAAGATGGTATCTGACACAGTCCCATGAGCGAGTACAGCAACACTTTCATGGCATTTTACTACCAATTGCTGAGATAAACTATAGCTGACTTTACATCTAAATACTTCCAAACCTTCCATTGGTCCATATGGAAAACATCTTTATTTGCTCTTTAGAATAATTATTTCATGGCTTTACCTTTCTTGCCTCATGGAATATTACATCATTTTGTTGGATACTTTGTTGGATGTAGTTGTCCTCTGTATGACTGCTCACCTTGGTGCTGTATCCTAGTGAAGGAGTCGCGCTCCCATGAACTCATGAGAAATGGACAGGAAAAGGCTATTTTAGATCATCTAATCTGTACTCTAGGAACCAACAGTGAGATCTCCTGCAGTAAGCTGTTTTGCCTGTTTTTCCCAGTTGAGGTCTCAATTCTTTATTCTCCTGGAAACTAATAGATAAAGGAAGAATGCTGCCTCCAAGGAAATATTTTCAAGAGCTGATAGTCACTGAAGGTATAACATTCAGATAATGCATGTATACAGCCATGCATCCGTTATCATGTACAAATGAAGGCTCTGAGCAAAGCTGTCTTTAGTCAAAACCATCCAAGGTTTGTCTCTGTGATCTCCAAAGGAATAACACTGATTGATGAGATGGAGTGCTCAGAATTAGAGGGACCAAACCCCAGGCAGCTTTACTGACAAATTCAATATTGCTTTAAAGGTTACTTCCCAAAGCTGTATTCTCATATAGGGTTAAGGAGCTAAACATTTTCCAGATGTCTTTTTAATCCTGTACTTGACAGTAAAAGACTTGCACTAAATATGCTCTGTTTCAATAAACTGCATGGAAATTATTAACAATGAAATACAGTGCCAGAAATGACATCTATAAAACTATCTTGGAAAGCATCTGTTCACTTTGGAGTTTATTTTCTTAATTCATTGTGATCTGTTTTTGTTGTAATTTCTTCATTTACTTGTTGGACTTGTGCAAATGGGATTCATCAAATGAAGCAACTCAACTGATTTTCAAATATTTAATAAGCAGCAGAGGTTTTTAAAACAGAGAACAAAATGTTGTTTAAACACAGGTAAGCATTAATCTCTTTTCTCTCTGACTATAACCCCAAAGATATCTTTCAGGCTTATCAGCTTACCCTATAAAATCTGTGCCCATCTATTTTCCCACAGTAAAATCTAGCCTCTATTTTCCACATTCCTTTCCTGAAAATATGCTCCCTAACTAGATGACAGAATATCACAAAACCAATGAAATCCACATGTACATCTAGGATTGAGAAATGTCCTGATCTTCAGGTTTTCTCTTACCAGTAACATCAGACTTTAATGGGCCCTCCGCTCAAAAAGGCACTTAAGAATATGCTTTCCAAAAATCAGCCGTCGGGCCTGTAGAGAACCAGTACTAAATGTGGTTTTGTCTCAACACTGCCACCGCCGAGGCGCACCGGGCAATGCTGCACCGGCGCCCCCAGGAGCCGTCCGTGAGGCAAACAACCTCATGCGCCTGCACAGGGAAAAAATGCGCGAAAAGGGCAGAAGGTCGCTTCTAGGGGAACAGCCCGTCTGGCACGAACCGCACGTACACATTCGCGATCTGCGCATGAGCAGGAGACCCCCAGAGGCCCCCAGCCCGTTTCTGGAAGGTTCCGAGAGGGCGGACTGCGCAGGACAGCTAATTTGCATGGGAAGTGAGGAAGCACCTCCCAGAGGCGGGGCAAGAACCTATAAAAACTGCAGACTGTGGTTTTTTTTTGGGGGGGGGGGGGGGGGGGGCTTGCTTGCTTGCTTGCTTGCTTGCTTGCTTGCTTGCTTGCTTGCTTGCTTGCTTGCTTGCTTGCTGTGACTGGAGTTCTTGAATGGAGTCAGCGGAACATCATCGGACTCGGAGTGGTGGTTAGTTTCTTCTCTCCTTTCCCAACTTTCTCTGTCTTTTCCCCTTACCCTTTTTCCCCTCTCCTTCGCTTTTCCCCACCTCTTCTCCCCACTTCATGGAAAATACAGGTTGTACGGTATTTGACCTGTTTTAGCATCTTAATCTCATCCTTGGGATCATAAGGAAACGCTCCCGATACTGGATCGGGACAGGGCCTTTTGCTGAAAGAGATCCATCAGGTATGTCTACAAAAATAAAGTTATATTTGTACACATTTAAATAGTTTCTAAAAGCATTCTCTGATATAGATGGTGTTGTTTCTGAGTGCCAGTCGGAGAAACTTTAGGGTTTCTCGCTTTTTTATCAGCACCTCAGATCCTGCTGAAGTCAGCTGATATTTCTAGCGCTTCCCAAACGTTTGCCTATGGGATTTCAAACTGGCAGTCAAAGGCAAAAGCAGACAAAAATCACAGTGTTTTGGCATTAGCACACATCCAGATAATGGCCTTTATTCTGCAGCTGATGCTTGATCAGCAGCTACAAAATAATACGGCCCTACTTGAGGGAGAACAAATAAGCAATCCAAACCACTCAATATTAGTTCAGGCAGTTACTGTATTTCTTAAAGGAGACTGGTTAATCTTCGAAGCTTCAAACATAAGCACCTACCTCAGCAGCATGCACACTTTGACACTATGGCATTAACGAGAAACATCTGAAGCTAGTTTTGATTCAAGCAACAACTTAAAGCCTCAAAGCAGACTGTTTTTCTAAAGACAGAGCCTATGCAATGAAGCAGCCTCTAGCAGCTGCTCTCAGTTAGACAGTGCCTCTAAGGCTGCTGTGTCTAGTCAGTTAGTTCCTTGCATTTCCCCCACCAACATAAAAGGAAGCAGTAATTTGCTACCAGTATTTGACAAGGCATTACCAGCTGTAGATAAAAAATAAATCAGATTTTTAACACCTCAGTGCCGATTTTTTTTTCTTTAAGTTCTTGCTTGCTGCCCACCATGAGCCTATTTTCTATATTGGGGGGTAGAATTTCTCAGGCCACTCCTCCGCAACACTCCTACTGACGGCAGCCAGCCACTTCACATCCTGGGTTTTATTTCTGGTAGCATCATGTCACTGTCCACCCTGTTCATAAGTTGAGGAAATTCAGGCCAAAGCAACTGGGAAGCAAAGCCTTCGCTGACCAGCTTACCAGAAGCCAGGTCCCTGAGAAGGGCTCAGTTCCTCCAGTTCCCATTAAAACAACAAGAACTGACTGCTCAGCACTGTGTCTCGTTTAATTGTATGCAGGAGGCACCACGTGTTACATAAGATGGTACAAGATACTTTCCCTCCCATGAGAAAGACTGTGGAGCAGGATTCTTCCTGTCTAGCACATCGGGTTATTTTTAAAGTACTGCCCCTTGGAGTTCAGAACAAAACACAAAAACAGAAAGCCCCCATTAGCTTGAATTATCTGCTATTAAAAACAAGTCATGGGCTGATTTTTGCACATAAATCATATGTTTCATAAGGCTTATTTTGAATTACAGCTTCTTACATCACCTTGGGATATATATCACACAGATTAATAGCTCCTTGGACTTGATTCTTATTTTCTTTTAGTCCCATTTATAATTTTCAGGCAGGTTAAAGGGGGTCTCAAAGTAGATAAAGGTTATGCTTATGCTTTAGCATGATCAAACAGCAGGCTACCTTTACACTCACTCACAACCTGATATGTGTGCAAGCGTGTGTCTGAGACTTTAAAATTACGTGGGAATCCAACCGTATATTATAATTCATAGTCTCCAAGTTTAGTCTCATGACTATGAGATGAAAACCAAAAGCAGAAATAAGCAAGATAAACACTTTTTAAAGCTCTTTTTGCCTTAGCAATAAAAATACTAATGTGCAATATGCAGTAACGCATATTACCATTCAAACAAGGCAATAACAATTTATGGCAATGCCACAATGTTCCTCAGCAGGCACCAAGTTCATTTTTACCTCCAGTCATCCTTTGAGAGGTTAGATAAAATATTCATCTCTTCATCATCTTGCAAAAGACGATACGCTGCACTAACATGGTGATTTTCAAGCACAGACCGGTCATTATATAGAATGGCTGAATCTGACCTAGCATTTAAAAGAAAACACAGGAAAGGTTACGTTTCTTCCCTGTCTAGAGTCTCACATTCAGAAATTTTCCTTTGATCAGCTACAAAGATTAGTTCCTATAGCACAGATACTAGCATTTTATGAGCACTAGTAATATTTAGTTCACTGTTGTTATTCAGTAAAGGAAAATTAAAGATCACCATGAAATCCTCCTCATCAGCTGAGATTCACCTAGTCCCTCTGTTACACAGTTAAAAGAAAGATATTGAGAGCTTTCTGACTGTGAGAGATACATAGATTTGAGGTTGAATCATGAGGTTCTTTTCCAGCTGTTGTGTATATTACTCTCATATTGAAGCCTGCCTGTGTCCAAGTAAGCAGTTGAAAGATGTGTCCCAATACTGTTTCCAGAACAGCAAACCAGCTGTAAACAAGATATAACTGAACTGCCTTCTGTCATCTCTGCATTAGACTATGCTGTCCAGAAAGGCAATTGCTGTTGGGATAGAGTAAGACCAAAGGTACTTCACACCTTATTTTTAGCTCCAGGGCATGGATCTGAGATTGCTGAATGGCTGAACTGGTTCGAAGATGAAGTGCTTGCTGGAAGTTAATGGCAATGCTAGGTGAGTGTAGTTTATTACAGTCTCCACTCAGTTCTGCTTCCCAGAGAGCAGTGTATATTTTTCTCCCCTGACATTTTACAGCCTCTGATGTTACTGGAATGAAATTAGATCTCTAATTCTTGCATGCACAAAGCTGTAAGAATTACAAGTGTGCCCAGCCCTAGAACAGAGACAGAAATGCCTGTCACCGTTCCCAAGCTTTCCTGAGCATATGTGTGGTTTACCCTTATCAGCCTTTAGATAGCTGTGATACATAGCATGATTCAGCTAACATATTCTAGACATCTAATTTAGGGTAAGATGAAATGCATCTTCAAAATGCCCAAGTCTGTCCATTGTCTGTTGAGGACATCTTATTTTGTTATTGGCACCAACAGATTCACATTGTCAAAATAATACACAGACATTAGGTGCCCACTTATCACCGAACTAGACACCTCACAGTCTTTGTATACTCTCGCACATTGCCGTCTTCTTCATCTCTCTCTTAGTTCCAAAACAGTGTCAGTCCAGTCCAGTCTGTGACCAACTAACTACTCTCCAGCAATTTCCAAAGCTTTAAAAAGTGAGTGTGATATCAGTGTGATAATTTATCACTGAACAGTTAATTGTACACATACGCCCTTGCTGCAGGTGTGGTATTTCACTCTGTAACAGTATCAGTGTGGTATTCACTGCTGCACAGAGATATTGAGGAATACCTGATTTATGCAGGTAAATGATTCTTAAAATTCAACCTGGAGAGATACTCTTGAAGCAAGAAGTCTTTTCCAAAACTACACCATCATTATAATCATCATCAGCAATTTGTCTTTGGTGAATTACGTGGAAATATTTTGAGACTTTCCTTTTTCCTGATTACTAATATAAAGCAATGCTCAGGAAGTTAGAATACCTGCATTCCACTGTAAATGGCTAGGCAAAATTAAATGCAGCCTAAGGAAGTGAACTTTCCTCCTGTGACACTTGCAAGCAAAAGCTCCTGCAGCTCTGTAGAGCTGTGCTGCTCTTCTCCACAGGTTTTCCCCTCCATTTCCCACCCTTTTCTAGTGATTTACAACAGCCTCACCGTGTCTGGATGTGAAAGTTGTTGGTGGTTCCAGTGTGTTCGTAGTCGTGGATGGCAGCTGCGAAGATCATAGCAAAGATCTCCAGCTCTGTCAGCCAGTGCTGAAAAGAGATTACAGAGCAATCAGATAAGCTGTCATTTTCCCAGGCATTAAGGCTTTTGTCTTTTAAGGCAAGCTATCCCCTGCTGACAGTCAACACTGCACATCATTGCCTTTTCCCTGCAGCCTGCCAGCTGTTCCAAAGCAAACTTCTCTTGCTGATACATGAAAGCTGAACCAGTGTTTTTCCTGAAGCTTCGTCTAAATAAATCGAACTTCAACAAAATGGTTTCAGGAGCTAATAAGGTTTGAGACAGAGTGAGGGGTAACATTTGCCCTTCTTAGACAGCAAAGTGGGAGGAAGGGAGAGAGGCAAACCTCAGGAAAATCAAGGTTCTTCAAGCAGAACTTGATGATACATATGTAGGTATGCACATACCACCAGGAGTATATATTTTCAGCTCTGTTCACTTGCTAGCGGAGCCTCAAATACAGAAGAATGTCACTAATTTCCAGTAACTAGAAGAGTCTTTGTGAGTCACTGAATCATGAGGAGAACAGGGAACACAGCCTCACAAGATGTACATCTTGTTATTTATTTATAATTTATAGAAACATTTGAGAAAGCCCTGAGGTCTTTTTTTTCCCCTAATTGCCCAGCCAAAGTCTCATTTTTCAATGCTTAAGTCACTTTTGACTTAGACTTCTAAATGACTCAGATGCTTTTAATGATTTCTCTCTGAGTCAATCAATCAATTTGTGTCTGTTTTTCTATTGGTAACATGCTAGAAGTGCTGTTGAGATCAAGTGTATTAGAGACAAAGGCTCTAGATTCTGTAGATACTGTAAATACTTTTACAAAACACTCCTTCATTTTGGAGGTAACCTTTACCACAGTGGTTGCCACACATTTTGGGTAATAGCACACTGTCAACCCGCAAGCACCTTCACAGACCTTCATGTACAAACTGCCTTTTAATTCAAAACCCAATAAAGACAGTATGGTTTCATAAATCCACTCTAGATGTTTACTATAGCTTAGGGACACCGCTGGTCTGTTAACCACATGCTGGGGAACCACCAGTATCTGTGGGGCTCTGCACACAGCGACCTACCCAGCTCTCTTCCGCCCTTCCACGGTAATTACTGCATAATCACAGCAATCACGATGCTTGTTTGTCATTTTGATGCCTGAACTAGCCCCTTCTCCTGAGGTAGCTGTGCAGCTGGAGAATGAAGCAAGCCTCAGCATTAAAGATCTCAGCATCAAAGACTTCAGTTTGAAGACACTTGCCACAGATATTTTGCTCGAAATCACTGATCGTTATCAAGGTAACTCGACTTTTTTTTTTTTTTTTTTGAGGGGAAAGCAGGGAGAGATCAAGAAATCAGCAGACACAGAGACTAAACTATTTCCTTGTTTTTACAGAATTTGTCCAGGACAGGAAAGGAGAGCATTTGTGGACAAGTTTCCATTACATTTCTATTTCCAGGTGTTACTTGTGAATAGGCAATGTTTTACAGCTGATGAAGAACATGATTTCAACTTTCATACAACAACCTGCTGGCAACTCTAAGGGGTAAAAATACGCATCAGCTGCATACAGCCGATCTGGGCTTAAATTCCTCAGCCATGTTCTCCCATTTGCCAAATGGAGGCAGTGCAAAGGAGAGAAAAAAATCAGGCGCAGCATCTAGGGACAGGCAGAGCAAATCAATATTACTTACACACACAGAACTACTGTAAGACATATAGCCAGCAAATCTAATGCAACCACAAAGGTCCTTCTGGGCATTAGCCGGCAAGTCCCATGCCAACAGGACCTTATAACCCAAGCCTAAAATGGCACTGAGGCAGCGAGCTCTGGGCTTGAGGTCTCCTGTGTTGTCTCTTAGGACACCACCTGGATATATAGGAAAAACACTAACTAACTTAGCGCCCCCTCAAGCATTCTTTGTTGAACAAGATCAGGGTAATGGAGGTATTGAAAAAGGGTGGCATACATGTGAGGAGAGGACTTAAATATCATTACAGTATTTGAGAAAGATCACAGAGTGCAGACTGGGAATACCATTGTGAACTGTGAATGATAAACAAATCAGTTTAAGTAACAGAGTCAAAATAGGCTTGTGAGTAGTAGGAGGAAAAATAGCTGGTAAATGACTGGAACCTTTTAGTCTCCTTTTCAGCTACGACTTTGCAAGGAAAAACAAACAAGATGGCAAACAGCCTGCAGAGAATGGACGCAATCTCCATCAAAGCGGCAATATTACCTTTTACTAGTCTGCGATAGACTTCACCTTGCAGAACAGAGAGCTAGTTTTACAGAACAAAGCCATCAGGGATGATTGAGAAAGCAGCAAGACACTGTCGCAGGGGAAGAGAGCAAGGAAATGTGAATGTTTTTGATTTTTAAAGAGCTGACAAAAACGATCCAGAACAAACTCTTCAGAGACGATGGGGGGTTGGGAAGAATGGCATGACAGAGCAAGTATTGGCTTCCAAACTGAGAACAAAAGAAGGGTAATGAGGCATGGTTGTCTTTCAAAAACATATAATAAATACGAAGAACTGGCTAGTAAGGCAAATCATTGGCATGTAAACAAAAGGATCGATGTATACAGAAAGAAAAAGGAAAAGGAAGGACTAGAGTTTCCAAATCTAACAAAATGAACTGAATGCCTTTCCAGGAAAACACTACTAAGTGAAGACAGCAGTAATTAGCCTATTTCTTTCCTCAGAGTTTACTGTCTTTTGTTCCAAAGTAGTTACAAGTTTCAGAGCCGATAGACTCATGATGATCTGCTTATTAATTATAATAGTCTAGGGGAGAGGAGGTGCTGTCTCCCCACTTTGGTACAAACAGATGTGACAGAAATCTTGCACTTCTGCAGTTTTACAGGTTTGCTGAATGAAGAATTCTCTTGTAATTCTTGACAATATCAGAGAAAGAATACTTAAGCTTTTCAGTTTGCACCTCATTCATTCATTGTGTGGGTTTGCAAAAGAATCATAAGGTAATTCCTAATAATTATCAAGATTAATCAGAAAATAATACCAAAGAAAATAATAATCACAGCTGAACAACAGAGTTAAATAAGGGAAAGAAGAATTAAGTGAGCAAAAGGATGTCAGCTCTTAAAAAGTGTCCCTACATTTTGTGCTTGTGTACTAATCCTCTGAAAGAAAAACATTAGGAAGAATTCCAAATTCTCTTTCTTTGTTACTTTTATGAGAGAACGTAAAATATCATATTTGAGATGGCTACATATGCCAAATTAATTCCTAGGCATTATCCTCAGGAAGAATATAACAAGAAAGATAAAAAGCTTTAGGGCATTGAATATGGTTAGAGGTAAATAAGATTTTCCGAGAAGAAGATAGAAGAAAAAAGAAGACCGGAACAAAACTGTTGAGAGAGCTTGTAAATAACTGCAAACATGACAGAGGCGTATGAAAGGTACAAAGAAGATAAACCAGATGATTCTGTTTCTTCTCCCCGTGATGCTAGAGGAAATGGCCACTATATAGAACATTTAAAATTGAAGAAGAAAGTACCTTTTTCACATTTCAAATAAGTAATTAACAATTTAAATGGCAGGGGGGTCCTATTTTCTTCAGCTATTATTACTTACTTTTTTTTTCAGAAGTCTTTGGCTTCACCCCGGTGAGGAATTAAACCAGTAAAAGCAAAGTGCTCTACTGTACTACATTAGATCCCACACCTAATGACACATATCATTTGGCTGTGGGAACAACTAAGCAAAGACCTCAATATGCTTTCTGAAACCAAAGTCTTGCTTTCCAGCATGTCCAAACTCCTTGCATACATATTGTGAAAGTGATGAACTGAACAGCAGCATGTCTTAGAGTAAGGATAAGATATTGATTCGAACAAACTCTAGTAGCAGGAAAACGTTCCCTGCCTTTCTTTACCGGGTGTGAATATCCTATGCATATTTGAAGTTAGCCCTGTAGTGAGTGGGAGGTTGGGCTAGATGACCTCCAGGGCTCATTTCCAAACTACCTTAACCAATGCACGTTGAGATGGGCAGTACCCTGCAGAGAGGAGGAAAGAACGGAGAAAAGTGGGGTAGGGTAGAAAAAGCATTTTAACAAGGGAAGCAAAGCTGAAATGTCACTGCTGGCACACCATATTGCTAGCCCCTTGTTCCTGTCAGGAGAAGAGTGCTTTTCTATTGTGCTACAGGAGATCCCAAACCAAATGCCACATATAATTTGGCTGTGGGAACAACTACAACTTAGGATTATTCCTGGGAAACAGCAGACACTTCTCTATGTCCTCCGGGGTGCAACTCCACATAATGGTCTGAATGGGATACTTAGTCTGTGCATTCCTTATTACAACAACAGAAATGCAAAAGCAAACGCTCAGGCGAATGACTCAGACTTCAGTGCCAGCATGTACCAAAATTCTCGTTTCCCTTTTATAGATGCAAATCTGGAATCTACTTATTCTCTGGCCTCTGCACATATTCTAGAACATTGTTTCCCCTGAAATAGAGAGGAAGAATATTCCAGAGACCCTAAACAAGAAAGTATTTCAACACTGGTGACTCCTTTTGCATTTGTCACTTCAAACATCAAGCTCCCCAACAGCAGGTGACTTTGAAAGAGCACAGACATAGATAATGTAATGGACAAAGGTAAATGCATGAGAGAGAGAAAAAATCTCAGAAGACATACTCTAAAGGACAACAAGTTTGTGCAGTTGTTGCCAGGTTGAGATAAGACCAAAACAACATTACAGAAAGAACTGAAGAGAGAGATTTATCTCTAACTTGGTTTTGCTTCTCAGTCAGACTGGAGTCTGAGATACAGATGTCACTCTTGCTCTGACCAACTTTAGCACTTGAAAACTTGAATACTTGTTCCTGAAATTGTCTTTACTGTCTACACAGTACCTACAGTACAGTGGAACCTGTACGTTGCATAGCAGCCTTGGCTAAATAGTCCACAGAAACTGTTTGCAATAGGTGTTTCCACTGAGATATTACTGGGCTATATTTAATACTGATAATAACATTCAAAGGCCTTTCCTGTTTTAACACGACATACCTTCAGAATGGCCTGTCTTTTAGCCTGAGCTAACCCCTTTATGTTGGAGAATCACTGTGCATAAAAGCAAAAGAAAAGCAAGTAAACTAAAATAATTTAATCCCATTTACCTTTAAGCAAATATATTTTACATTCTCAAAGATGAAAGAGGCTGCACTTTCTTTAAAGTCAGTCTGAAACCGTGCATAAGTATAGCACTGAATACATATGCTTTATAAATATTATTATTGCCATACGGTGAAAAGGCAGGAAAACTCAACTCTCACTTCCAGCATTAACAATGGGATTATAAAGCCAGAGATCCCCCTGGTATTTCTGCAGTGCCTTCTTCTCTATCCACAGTGATCTAAGCTCAGCCTAAGCTCAGAAAGCATTAAATGAAGAGGCAATGTTATTTCACTCAAATGATAATTCAATTAAAAATATCCAAGTCTTTAAAACATAAAACCGAAATTTGTACCTAAGAAAACAAGAAATAATGCAAGCTGATGAAAACAGAAGGATTATACCTGTATGATATTATCAGCTATATGAAACTCATACAGGCAGGGACATTATTCTCCTCCTGTCCCCACTGAAATCTTTAGTATTTGGAGGCAGAGGGGGGTTTTAGTCAAATCCTGCTCCCATCATCATCTCCTTAGGTAGGTCGGTGACACTGGTTCCACTGTAAAAACTGACTTGCCTGTAATACTTACTTGGCTATTATTTCGTAAAGATTTATCAGCCAGGGAAAAGGAGAAAGTAGAGAACTCATAAGGAAAACCTTGTTTTATTTTTTTTCTCCAAAGCCTTTCTTCACACTCAGACAAAACACGCTTTTAATTCGATTAACATGAGCTTACGTCCAAGGCAGTTTAATGCAGCAAGGACACAGAAAATTAAGCAAACCTTTCCGAATTTGGTGGCACTATAAAGGAGTAAGTGTCAAGCTAGAGAATGAATATCTTGTCCTAGACTGAATGAAACACAGGATTGATAATGAAATATATACAGCCAGTATACAGACAGCCAAGAATTTAAGTTGCTAGTTTATTAATATCTTGATCATAGATGGTTTTGATCATTTTAATCTTTTGCCTGAAACCAATGAGTAGGTAATGAGCAGTCCAATGATGTGAAAAAGGAAACAGAATTTTATCATCATTATCATAATCATTTTGCTGTTTCTTTCCCTTGCCTTTTACCTTATGCCTTACAGCTTTAGTATAATGCCATTTTCAAATGCAAGTCAATAGCCTTACAGGCACTGAATTCTCACCAGAAAAATGTTTAAAATAGTTAGAATTGGGCACTGAATAATTTACTAGAAAGGAAGTTAAACACATCCACACAAATAATCTGTGCATTATAACACAGAGGTAGCAAAATATGAAGAAACCATCAAGAGGATACAAAATTCCCATACCCTCTTTCACGAATAGCTCAAGTCCACAAAAGGGGCACAAAAGCACTCTTAGAAATGAGGCAACCGAGAGTGTGAGGTAACAGTGCTTAGACTAATACTATTCCTCAGGCGACAAAAAAATCCATAAACTAAATGTCCCACTGGCTGCTTTAAAACATAATTTTAAGAGAGAAAGAGGAAGCTATATGAGAGCATTCAAATAGGAGTTTTCTTTGCCGACATGCATGGAAGCATCAACACATCTCTAGCTCACAGATGGGCAAAAAAGCTTCACGTGAATGGTAGGAATCAATCATGAAATGGCAGCTTTGCTGAGAAAATTATCTGTGCAGAAAAAAATAGCGCTGTGAGCTCCTGAGCTCATCTGGCTTTAACATCTTTAGCCCCACAGCAAGTAGGGAGCATGCCATGGTACAAACACCTTGTTTCTAATCTATACCACTATCTGTTTTACTACTGTTTGGAGCCATGGAGTAAACTAGCATTTATCCGGCACGGGCAACTGCAGTCCAGGACCTGCAGCAAACCAAGGAACAAACTAAACTGACAGCGTAGGTGCACCTCAGTGATTTCATAGCAAGTTTTCTATGTACATATGCAAAAACCATGCCTTTTCTACCTGCTACATTATTTCTCTCTCTCTTCAAGAGAAAAAATCCCAAACTATGTTATCGCTCACTCATTTAATTGGTGTCTTTCAAGTTCTCTCTTTGTTAACAAGAGAAGCCAAGCTCCAGGAGGGACAGAATAAAAAAAAAAAAATTCAGCTCTGAGACAACATAAGCTAGAATAAAATAGCACTCATTCTTTCATAGCTGAGTTGCAGCTAAGATGCTAACAGGCCGAGAAGTGGCAAAGTAGAAGAAGGCAATTCTGAACATACACAGACAGGAGCGTTGCTGAACATGCGGAGCTGCTTTTATGCAGTCACTTTTCAGGGCCTCAAATGAAGAGTGTCCTTCTTAAGCCAGTTGAGGAGAAGAATGGGACCAATTTGTTCACCATTATAATGCAATTCACATTACTCGATATTTTAATATTCTTAGTGACTATGGTCTTCAGTGCATTTTCATTAACCAATTCTTACAAAAGCAGCAGCGACCAATTTGGGATCTTACATGGAGTTTTGATTATGCGTCCATATTTGTTGCAAATTTGAGTTAAATCCTATTCACTTCAGACAAAATCAGGAGTAACTGACACAACTTAGGTCAGAATCAGGCAGTCTGGACCAGGTTTGTGAAGACATATATCTGAAAGGAATCAGGCTATATAAGGATTACCACTATTACCCAATCTACACTGAACACAGCAGACTCAGGACATGTTCACAGGAGGCACTGGAGCACTTTACTCCTGAGAGAAAAGTATTCAATTTAGCTTCAGAATTGAGAGCAATACTACCATGGCAATACGGGGTTGCAGAAAGGCAGTCCATGCAAACAAACATCATTCCTGAGCTTAAGCAACTATATAGTTTCTGAAACTGGCCTAACAGACATATCAGGAGTTACACTACACCTTGTTAGCTTGCACTTTTCTGTCCTAGGCTCCATCACACAGCACAGCCTAGCTTACAGCATTTGTTTATTTTTTTCATTGATTTGTGGAGAAAAAAGAGTTACCAAAGTAAAAGCAGAGACACAAGTATTACTAAGAGTGGTAAAGGCTGCAAATTTTTATAGTGATGTCCTATAGCACACCTAAGATACTAACGCCATAGGAAACAATGTTGGAAATTGTTTGGACAGTTACGTGCAACCATGAGTTTCCCTCATCATTTTCTTGAACAGTTCTCAGTAACAGAACTTGGAACAGTTGGAGAGTATTCAGTAAGGTACGAGCTGTGGTAAAAGACTAAACTTCTGTTGATTTGGGTTCAAATCTGTACACTGCATTGCAGAGTCCCTGCAGGGACCAACTGCAGGTGCTTGCTTTGGCTACTTTTGAAAAGTTGTAAGTGAAAGTATTTCGGTAAAATAAAGCACAATACAATAGAATTACAGATATTAAAGTACCAGTCAAGAAGATAGCAACCAGTGAATGGCCACAATGTAACAATAGATAACACTGCAAAATGTTGAATATATTCACCTTTTTACTGGTGTCTTGCCTGTTTCTGCCAAGGCAAGAGTCAAGGACAGATTATTTTCCTGGCAACAGAAGTGAGTGATAGATGGAAACAAACTGCCATACTGGATTAGACTAAGTCATTTAGTTCACTTTTCTGTCTTTGACAGTAGACAGGAGTAGAAAGATGGGAGAGAATGACAAATGCACCCTGTACGCATTGAATATTCCTTATGATCTCCTCTCCCCACTGAATGGGTCAGAAACCTTCTGAGCCACCAGCTGAATCTGACCTACAATGTCTAATAAGCACTGCAGAATCTATCTTCCTTTATTTTGTCTAATCCCTCTTCAAATGCATTTCTACTGCTTGTCTCCACAACTGCTGTGGGAAGGCACTGTGGCCATATTTTTCTTTGCTTAAGCATTCTGTCCATTCCTGTCAGTGAGTTTATGAGAGAGCCACATCTTTTGGGTCACATAGCACCTACAAGAATCTTGAGATACTACTTCTACTTCAGAGGTGGAAAATAGAGATACAAAGTAAATAAAGGGAAGAATCATTTCCTCAGACTTTCAACAGTCTGCAGGTGCTCTATGTAAGCCAGCTCAGTCGGCTTTGCTGTAGGGAGTGGATGGAGACCAGCATTTCCAGATGGTTCATGTCATCCTCAGATAAGTGGAATGAATTACCCTTTGGAGGTACTGCCTTGCTCCACTAAGTAAAAAGAAAGCTTAGACTTTTTGCTTCTAGGTGGATCAACTTAGCTTAAATGAACCCAACAAAAATGACTTGCCAGAATCACCCAGGAGAGCTGCAGCAGAGTGGAGAATCGACCCTGGATTTCTCATTGCTCTCCTTACCTTCTGGCTCATTCATGCTCTTTCAGATCACTGTTAAAAGTTATCAGCATCTTCACCGACCTTTTTCTAAATAATTTTAAGCATCTACTTTTCATTAGAACAGCCATATCAAATGAAGTTTGTCGACAGTGCAAATGGGTTCTACTGTGGATAATCATAATCTCCTTAGTGAGCAAAAACTGCTGTAATCTCATTATGCATTCAGGATGCCAACTCCTGTACTTACCGCTACGCCTGTCTTAAATAGGAGGTAATGGACCGTCTGTGTCACATCTGCGGCATGCATTAGGTTGTGATAAGGATTTTTGTGTTTGCTGTACCCAACCTCCAGAGCTTCCACAAAGGAGACCAGGGCAGAAATGGGGATCTAAGAAAAGCAGCACAAAGTTAAAAATGAAATAATTATCTTTAATTGCTAGCATTTTGAGGAGGAGAGACCCTCCAAACATTAGAGACCCTAAAGAACAGTTTGTATTTCACAAGTAAATAACACCCTAAGACATCTTAAAGAGACCCTAAGGAGGCAGACTGAATCAAGTTTACTTCCTCAAACTGGCTTTCCCATCCATAATTACATTATGGATGAATCATTCCCACACATAAACACACACAAGTCAGTACACTACTAAATGTTGGCTAGAAGACACATGCAGTATGGAAAGTACCAGACAGCACTTGATTGATTGCCCCGGAAAAATATTCTAACTAGGTCACAAGTGTCTGTCTGTTGCCCTCACAACCCACTGGTATATATCACTGCTTTACTACTCACATCCCAGATTTTTTAATGAAACACACCATAGAGCAGGTCTGAGATACTCTGTTAAGAGGAGTGTCATTTATCAGACCTCTGGCTTTTCCCTGCCAAATCCAGCCTACACACATATTATGGGCTTGCCATGTGTTTTCTCCACCGTGCACACTGCAGAAAATGAAATTCAGCGGATTTCTAGGCAGGAGGCTATGTAGGTGGTGTCAGCTGCATATATATGCAACTGGCAACATGTGTTCTCCAATGCTTATTTCATCCGCTTAAACTGCAAATATCATAAACTCGTATTTCTATAGCTACTGTGGCACTGTTTTACTCTTGGATGTATCATGGAAGGGTGCAGTTCTGACCAGCTATCATCTTTGGATGTTTCTCATCACACACAGGCAGTTTCTGAAGACATACAGGTGTTGGAGATATTTGTAAACCCTTCCCAGCCAAAATGAGTGGCAAACCCCAGAGAGGATAAGCAACAATGGTGGAAGGGATAATGGAGTATTTGGGTGGGGACAATGGAAAAGATCTTCTGAGAACAATGTGTTCATGATCCAAAGATATGCCTGTTTGAAGCTGGAGTAAAAGATACAAAGCATTTGGATCTGGAAACTTCTGTGTAAAGCCAAGGTCTTATTTTTTTTTTCAGGCATGTTTGAGATGCTTATGAATCTCCAGAGAAAGACACCATCATTCCCACAGGATCAAGTGTAATATTTCCCATGGACTTCAATGGGGAAGCCTGTTTAGAGCCTATCCTTCTTCACGGTGTCCCATTGCAATTAAATAACATTCAGTCCTGCTTACTGCAAATAAGATTATTTTAACACTTAAGGGAAACTACAGTGAGCACAAAGCCCTCAAATACCATTAAAATTTCATTCTGAATGCAACAAAGCAGAATGAGACTGAAGTTAATAAAATCTGAGATGGAGGAAGAGACACATTTTATAACTACTGACCTTGAAACGGTTGATCAGATCATAGCGTGTGAGAAGTTCATAGAAAATGAATTTCAGTGCATGATCCCCACTGGCATCATTTAGTGCAAATACATCAAAGGACCACTTGTCTACATTCTGCAAGAGGCAGGGAGAAAAAAGGGTTAATACGGTCATCCCTTTTAAAATCATAGTGCAATTTCTGTCACTTTAAATCTTTTACAAATGGAGGAGCATCATTTGATGGACAATGAGAGAGTGTGTAGCTTTATTTTAACTTATTCAAATCCTTTTAACCAATGCAGAGCATATTTTACTCTTCAGTATTGTATGATTGGAGTTTAAGAAGCTTCTCTTCAGAACACTTTTATTTCATCTCTTTGCTTATTCTAACCACAGCAATTCACCCTACCTGAATTTAATCAGCAAAGGCTAAATCCAAAAATGTAAGAATCATGGTTTGGTTTAGTACTTGAAACACTGGGATGGCTCCATAGTGGCTGAACTTACTGTTCTTTGCCCCTTTACCCATGTGCTATGTCTACAAAAACAATATTCATATTGAAAGAAACCGAAGAAAATGAAGATACACTTTTTAATGATACTAAAGCCTCTTAATTTTGCTGCCTCTAAAGAGTTCTTACAATTTTGTATTGTAAGAAAAGCACTCCAATGCTCCACTCACACTAAAAATGGAACAAGATGATAGTCTCTTTTTCAGTAAAAAAAATACAGACACCTTTGGTCATATTTTCACTACTTGTTACTCAGTCAACCAAAGCAATAAATAACTAGAAGGACTGTCTTGCTATACCCAAAGAGTAACGCAGTTCCTTCTAGTTTTAATATTAATTCTAAATTGTGCTAATTGCAGCTACAATTGACCAAAGATAGCATGCACATAATTTTCTTTATATTTTTCAAAAGTTAAGTGAGTTCCCTGGGGCTTTCAGAAAACTACAGAGCAGGAGAGAAATCACAATAATGTTACATTAAGTGCCAACACTGATAGGAAAAATAACCTTTATAAAATAAGCATAAATTACCTAAAATAAAATACCTAAATCCAGTTGGGAGAGTTTCACTCAGCTGTAAATGATATACTAGTGCTGGGGGTGGTCAGTCAAGAGATGGAGGAGGAAAAGTGCAATTCGCAACTCATACAGCTAAATTATAAACCTACTTGTAGAAGGTTGAGTTCAATCTCAGCTCTTAAGAAAGGCTGCGAGAACTGGCAGCACTCATTATCTAGCAAGATAAGATATCTAGCTCCTTGATCTCAGAATAGGATGTTCCTGAAATCCCATGAGCCTTTCACTCCACCTCCTAGCAACAAAGAGTAAAGGTGCACAAGGAGTTATAGCTGTAAAGATGAAAAGATCAGCAGCACAGCTTCAACAGTTGTCTGGCACAGGGCCAGCTCTTAATCTCTCTTGCCTGCTGAAAACTTTGATGTGCTTCAGCAGGGACATATTTGTGCATATCTGAATGACTCTACTTAAACTGAATGTTAAAGATTGACATCTGTAAATTGAAGTTTCTCTCCACTTTCAATCTCTGTTGCAGGTTGGCTTCCATCTCCTCAAAACACCAAGAAAGAAAAATGACTGCATTTCATATATGCATGTGTACAGCTGACTTTGGCTCTCAGTGCAAGAAATGCCAGGTGGCTAGATGTCATGTTGGGTAGAGAATTGTTAAGAAATAGAGTTCATCTAAAAAATACCATCTTTTTTAGCAATATTAAAAATACTAAATTACATTTCTCTACCAAACTCTTCATGGTCAATCCACCTTCATTGTGTGTCCTCACAGACGTGGAACTATGACTACACTGTTCCAGGTGAGGACCTGACTTAAGGTCAAATGCAAAGGATCATGACCTTGAACTACCTTGCAGTCAGTCATCCATAAATCAGCATGGTTACAGGATTTATGTGGTGAACAAGACCAATGTATTTTGGTACCAGCCCTCTCCAGCATAGGCTGATCCTGACAACCTTGCTACACCCATAGTAGTGATTACCCAGAGCTGAGTATGCCTCTTGAGAAAGTACAGTCCAAGGAGAAACTAATTGGTGTCTCAAAGTCAGTGAACATCAAGGATGCTGAGGATTCAGCTCTACTTTCATCAAGATTTTTCCACCTATCCCAGTAAATCATCTGCTTGCAGAGCAGTTGATTTTATAAGCTGTGTAGAGCCCACATGTTGAAGGCAGGGTCGAGCTTCTCTGGAGATGATTTGTGGCCCAAGTCACAGAAGAGCAGTCATAAATTGCAGCTTTTCAACATTTTCAGTAGGAGTTGAACAGAGAAAACAAACAGGAGAGGAAAAATTTCCACCAACAAAATAGGCTTTAAAGTCTTTGAACAAACTTGGAAAATGGGCAAAGAAATTAGTGTCTGAAGCATCCACTTTTTCCACTTAAAGGTTGCATTGTTTTTAGAGCGTTTATTTTTGTTTTGTAATCACTTATTTAATTCAAAGAAGCAAACAAATTTAAAACTTGCATGTATATTACAATTTTTTTGTTCCTATGACAATGAAAATAACATCTCAACTATGTTGCCATTGAATTCACTGTAAGGCAGTCTTAACTTCTGGAAATAAAACTTTTGTGTTCCTTTTTTTTTTTTTTTTTTTTTTTTTGAAGTTCATGATGTGCTTTTGCAGCAGATGAAGTGTTCCAAGTACATGTGATCACAAGTAGTAGATCAAAATTGTCATTTTGCACCAAATAAGGGTTAACCACAAAGATGCTAATTTCACAATACAGCCATTTAGATTTTACTGTGGGAGAAATCCTTGCTTTCATCAAGTGACAATAATGACAACAGCATTTTATCCTAAATAACTAGTAGGGAAAAAATTCTCTTAACAGAAACATGGAAGTGTCACAGATAGCTTAGAGTTTTGCAGCAATATGAGTTACACTTTGAAAACTAGTGTATTATATGACCTTTAAAGAAAAAGTTAACACAGAAGTGTCCCTTGAACTGGGGAGAGATCTAAAAGGAAGCAGAGCTTCACAGATGGCTTGTGACGGGGGGAAAATGCTGCTGCTTCTCCCTAAGACTAGTGAGGCATGGGGAACTTTCCAAGCTAGATCTGCCCCTAGGTCATTGGTCTTACCGGCTCAGCCGAAGTGTCATAAGCTGCCCTAATGCCACATATACTCACTGTGCTGTAACTGAATATAAACCCAGAGTTACTGTCTCTATGTCCTGTGCATTTATTTCTGGGCCATTGCTTTGCCTTTACATGGGAGACCCTAGGGATAAAGTGAAGCACCAGTTCTTCCTAAATGCTCAATTTCCTGTCCTTCCATCTGTCCTTAACCTCAGAGACTTGATTTGTTTTATAAGCCAACAAGCAAACTCAGGGATAGATGCTGCTCAACATTATTGTCAGGACTGACATTTTTGTTGCCACAGTCAAGCATATGTCTATACTGTAAACACAGTAAATGACAGTTTCTGTATTCATTACCTGAATATTAGCAGATAAGCATGAGAATCTGAAAGGGCTGAAAAAATCACTTCTAAAGCAGGCAAATATTTCATCAATTAGTTAATATTAAATTCAGTCTCCAGTGCTACACTGAGGAACAGCAGATCAGCATGACTTGCTGGGTAAATGAACAAACTTATTCAGATACATCTCTATTAATGGTATATATAGCCATTCCTCAAATAAGAAACCAGTTTTATTGGCCCTGTTGTAGCTATAGGTTTTATGTCATCACACCAATGTCATGCAGAAAGACACCTAGCTACTGCACTAGGAAAATCACTATCTGACACATAGATAAAGCCAGATCCTATGCAACCATATTTGCCTAACTCCTCATCCAGTGAAAGAGTGAGAGATAATATCTGCCTACAACTTACACTGCTACCACTACATCCTGCTTTCTTTGCAGGAGCTTCAGTATTTCAATGCTTTATTAAAATCATGCAATCTCATTCTGCCAAGCTGATTCCACAGCTTTGGGCTACTCAGTGCAGACATCCTGCTGGCTATGGAAGCAAAAAGGAGAATGCATGGTTCAAAAATAAACTAGTTTTGAATCCACGATGTCCCAACCCTTGTCCTTATTGCCATGACTCTGAGGGGAATGTTGATTATGGCAATTCAGAACAGTTGAAGAGATGTGCGTGGTACACTCCTACACCCTTCCACATGCGTAAAACATCGGCTTGCTTTACAGAGGTCACCAAGCAGTCAGGTAGCTGCAATTTGATTTGGGGGGAAGGGGAGTTTTTTTTTTTTTTTTTTTTTAAATTGGCTCTACTAGATTGAAGCAAGCAACAAAATGTACCATCTCCCATTAAGGAGAGGGGACTGAGACATTTAAGTTGAGGTATTATTTCAAAGACAGAAAACATTCTTCAAAACAAGTAACATCCATTTCGACTACTTCCATTACCCATCTTGAGGCCATCCTCGCAGAGACATTCTCAAAATAGTTTTGAAAAAATAGATCTTATAGTAGACAGTGGCCAAGCAGGCGTTATTTCACCCAGAGCAAAATTAGTCAATGCCTTTCTTGTTATTGATGTGTCTTGACTTACTCCAGCTTAATCAGTTCTGTTTATGACCCTCAGTCACTTGAAGATATACAATGGGTAGAGGGATTCTAGGAGGTTTACGTCAGCTGAAAGTAGCTCACAGGTCTTGGTCTGTCTTTTTAGCTCTGAATATCTTTGGAGATGAGGTATCATTATGGATATTTTCCCCCATAATCGGGCTATGGGATGTAGTTCCAAAAGAGGACTTTAGATCCCATTTGCAGGAAGGAGGCTAATACCTGTTAACCTAAAGTAGGAAAAAGGTGCAGATAGAATATTTCAATTCTGTACATAGGAATTTCAGCCTTTTGAGTTGGATCATTTATCCTATTGTGGAAGAAACTTACAGAGAATCTTTTATCAACCTAGAAACTAGGAATTGTTTTTGAATGATTTTTATTAATTACTAGTTTATCTCCTTCAATGTCTTGAACAATAAACACAGATGGTACATGCCTCCAGTATTTTAATAGCCCAATAGGGCTATTAAAACTGAACTGGAAGGGACCCTGAAATGTAAGTTAGTCGATCACCTCCCTCAGTACAGAGCCAACTACACCTACATCATTCCCAATAGACGTTCATCTAATCTGCTTTTACAGGGCTCCATGATGCAGATTTTACAACTATTATAGGCCATTTATTCCACAGTTTAACTATCCTTATCCTTCCCAATTTTTTGCTGTTGCTGCAATTAAAACCCATTATATCTTATCCTATCCACCAAGGACATGAAGAACATGTTATTCCAATCTTTATAGCAATCTTTTAAATAACTGAAAGTTGTTACTTCACCTCCTTCCAATCTCCAAACCAGTCCTCAGTTTAAGCATTGTAACCTAGCACAGAGCTGTGACCTTCACAACTTGAAAACGGTCAGAGCCTTGAACTCTATTTTTTCCTTAACTGAAAGGATTTTCCCTTAGGTCAGTAAATGATTAATGTGTGTGACCTATACTCAGCTTCAGAGAGAAGGAGAGGGTGAGTACAAAGACCTCCTCCCCCCTGTCAAATATTGTAGTGTTATTCTGATGTTTTGCACAAAAAAACCCACAACTTTTCCTTGGGATTACCTTTAGCACTCCAATTACAGCTGGTGGGTAGCTCAAGCCGACCATATTTGACGTTCGTCTGTACATTCTACCAAGATAAAATAGTAAATAAAATTAAACAAAAAAAACATAAGGCAACAGACTTTTTCAAGAGACTTTATTTATCCAAGCAAACTCTGACTGTAGTTCGTTTTTCCTTCCTAACTTGCACATATATCCTTTGTATCATTCTTACTCTATAGCCTAACTGGAGACCACACACTTCCCAGTATCTCATAACTTGGTCACCTGGCAAGACTTCAGTGAGTATCTGCCAATATCAGATCTTCAAGAGGAAAAGGCTACACTCAAACAGACAAGATGTTCCCCATTCTCCATCGCAGATGACCAGACTGCTCTTTCAGTTCTCTTTGTCCTTGCTGGTCCAGCATGCAAGCTAATTCTAAATGCAGTTCAGAAAACATTTATTGTCTGCAATGAATCAACTCTGTTTGGTAGAGCTGTTACTTTTGTCTGCATTTTTTAAGATTGGCCTAAAATCTTTTGGATTTGTATGTTTGCGTGTGTGTGCACGCGCATGTGTGTGTACGCGCATGTGTGTGTGTTTGATAACAAGGCAATAATCAACATCTGCAACCATATTAAACTAAGCACTGAAGTATGCACTAGATTTTAAACATGCTGTCAGGCTACACTGTGTTTAACAGGCTTGGATGAATGCAGGAACACTGACATGGTTGGACTGCCTTTCCACAATTCATCCTTTTTTACACTTAAACAACCTAGGACTAAAAGGAGACGGTAGAAAGCTCTTTTTCCATCTGAAATGATCCTATGTGAACTCTCCCTTCACTTTCCTTTCTCTTTGCCATGTTCTGCACTCCAACCTGAAAACAGATCAGCCCCTTTTTCATTAACTCCTCCTATCCATGAATAAAGAATTTCTTAACCCTTCCTCCCTCATCCACTCCTCTAAGGAGCCCAACAGCTTTCTCTTAAGTGACGATTCAGTCCCTCTCCCCTAGCTCAGGGGAACTACAACTCTCCTCTGGAGCCATATCGTTTCTGAACATTTCCTCCTTTGGGCCACACTAATTCAGATCAGCTAGAAAACAGTCTTCTTCAGCTAGTCCTCTGCAGTTCACTCATGTCTTTGTTGAGCAAGTCCCTCCCCTGCATATGTGTCCCTCAGAATGGAAAAAATATACTCAACCTCCTGTCTAAAATCTGATCTGGCTGCCAAGGAAAGAGTGGGGATTATTTTAGAGCATGGTCCTTCTCTCCTCTCATGCCTCACTGAGACCAGTAGGTGACCCTGAGACCACTCGACCTTGGCTTCTTCCAAGGTCTTTCTTTCCACGAGACTGAAAGGGCTACACAGAGTCCAGACTCCTCACCAGCCCTACAGGGGTCCAACTCAATTATTCCCCTTCACATCCATATCACACATGAGGTGGCAGGCTTTTGATAATCCAACCATTTCAAGAGCTGATAGTACTTTCAACAAAATTTTGAAAGACCTGTTCAAAAATATTAATTACAAACTTCTTCCACAAATATACATTTTTATTTAGGTCCAACCATCTAGAAAATGTGAAGCATGAAGCTAGGGACTGATAAAGTCCACTGGCTTGCCACCCATAACAATATATAAGCTCCAGTCTCCATTAGAGTCTGACTGCAGAACAATTTCAGACAATAAAAAAACTGATAAAAAGTCACTCTTAACAAAAAAAAGGTATCTAAATTCATTACATTGCTGTTCTCAAAAATGCATCAAGAGTGAGGGTTAATTCATAAACAGCCTGTCAAATTTGGGAGAAACATGTTCGAAGGAGAAATGACAGCTGACACTTCCCTTTCGGTCTTATCAAAATTTGCTGCCACTCTTAACACACGTACAATAACTTCCTGAGTTTTCAGGTGCACAGATTAAAAATCATCTATAAATACGTAGGAGGAAGCTTCTGAGTTTCTGGGTGGCCTGTGATCCAGTGTCTGGTATAGTCTTCAATGCAGAAGACTGATGGGCTGTCAGTGAGATTCTGATAAACAGCATTGCTAACCTACCATGACTGCGGTGAATACTTCCTTTCAAGAGTAACTACGCAGAACAAGGCTCTCTGCAGACGGCAGCAGGAGCTCAATGAAAAGAGCTCTGCAGTGGTCTGAAATTCCCACCCAGCACTTCCATTTGTGAAGTGAGTTTCACGGCAGAGATATGGGACATGCCAGCTTATGGATTGCCTGAAGTCTGCTGACATTTTCACGTGTGTGAGCCCTCCTTCCCACATGAAAGAAGGACATCAGGGAAGAGCAGTTACTCGATAAGAAAAGGTAAAACAGGAAATAAATCCAAATTCAAATAACTAAATGTTTTAAAGGATTCAGAAATTTAAATTAGTTTTAGAAGTAAGTTCTGATGCAAACCATCACTGAGAAGGCTGAGAGGGCTTACTGGATTTTTAGAAATCCTCTGAGTTCCAAACTTTTCACATCTGTCTTGGTTCATAAGTGTACTATATAATTCAGGCAGGTAATAATACAATATCAGATTTTCTTCAGAGGCCAGAGAGAGCCAGGTCTGTGCTGACCGTATTATAAATTTTCATTCCTGACACAGGGCTATGCAGAAGGGTACATGATCTGTCAAAATTATTCCAGAAGTGCTATTACATTTGTATTATGCTAAGAACAGTTCAATATGTGCTGCTTCAGGTTGCGTTCTATTATCTAACCCCAGGTTTCCAGGAGTTATTCACCTCTGTGTAGAAATATCTTTAGAAGCACACTGAAGTATTCTTCGTCCAGTACTGCAAGTACAATCTGCAGTACCTGGATAGCTACCAGAACAAAGTAATTACATGATTCTTTACCTTTCCACAAATATCCCAGCTTGTACTGCATGGACAATACTCCTGAATCGGGGTTTTTCCTCAGTCCTTTTCAGCATCATCCCCATTTGCCGCGTGAAGGTAGAAGCCAACCAGTCCCGGACCTCAGAGGGCACCGAGTCTGACTGGATGTCACTGAGCTCATCTTCTGTGTCCAGTAAACGCCTAGAAGGGGAAGGAAAAAGATAGGTAAATAGAGGATTCCATAGGAGAGCATCGCAACATCATTAACAAGAAAGAAACCCGCAATATATTCTAACTAAAGCAGTTGTTAAAAGTCTTCTCTCCGTAAGCCCTAATGGAACACATTTTTACAAGTCTTCAACAGATTGTTTATTCTCATGTATAGTTGAATACCAGATTGTGAAACTCACTACTAGGCCAACAAACAAGAAGTGTTAGCCTTCCAAAACACAACTACATAACCATCCATTGATTTCTCATCTTCAGCTTGTCAATATTCATGAATTTTCTGCCCTCCAGAGCTCATTGATGGCCATGTCAAACTTCCCAATTAGTATCATGAAGTCACATCTCACATTCTGGTGAGAAAGTCATTTGAGGTGACTTTACAAGTGCACTTAGTGTTGGCAAAATAGCACATAATAGAGGGGAGAACTCCTCTGCAACATCTTACCAGTCCACCTCTGTCATGACCTGGAGTAAAAATTTTCTGAATCTTGAAGAATTGATGCAAGTGAAAAGACTGTTCAAAAGGAATTTTAATGATTATAAACATATTGTCTATGAGTAATAAATCTTGGCTAAAACAACTTTACCAACAGACATGTACATTACCTTATCATGATGTTGGCACTAGATACAAGCAGAGCGCTGATACCTGTTTTAACTTACCTGGTTTCATCAATGTATACTGATTCAAGAACAGTAGCAGCATATTCCAAATTCTTTTTTAGGTCTACAACCGAAGCCTCCCCTCTCTCTAACTGCTTTACCAACGATCGCAACCTAGAAGAGAAAAATAAGAATCTGACTAGCACAAAGAGGAAACAGGTTTAAGAGTGAACATCATTTCAAAACTGAATCCAGCATGAGACCTAGCATACATGACTAGCAAGTGAGAACTTCTGGAAGTCTACAAAGGTCTTTAAACCATATACAAGGAATCAACAAGTATTATTTTTCAAAGATCAGTCTCAATGATCCCAGACAAAACAACACATTATATTTAGGCTCAAATAAATGAGATATGAATGTCACCTACTCATACTGAAAGAAGTTAAAATAAAAACAACTTGGAATTTAACACAAGAGCTAAGAGAAGGCAATTTCACTCCAGCCAGAAGAAAGCACGTAACTCCTTCAGTAGTATCTGTTGGCAAATGTCAGCCATTTATCACAGAATTGCAGAATAGTTGGGGCTGGAAGGGATCTCTGGAGATCATTGGGTTCAATCCCCCTGCTCAAGCGTGGTCAGCTACAGCAGGCTGCCCAGGACCATGTCCAGTCAGGTTTTGAATATTTCCATGGATGGAGACTCCATAGCCTCTCTGGGCAACCTATTCCAGTGTTCAACTGCAATCACAGTGAAGAAGTGTCTTCCTGTGTTTAAGTGGGATTTCCTGCATTTCAGCTTAGGCCCAGTGCCTCTCATCCTGTCACTGAGCACCACTGAGAAGAGTCTGGCTCCATCTTCTTTACATTCTCCCTGAAGACATTTACACAGGTTGATTAAGACCCCCCTGAGCTTCCTCTTATCCAGGCTGAACAGGCCCAGCTCTCTCAGCCTCTCCACACATGAGAGATGCTCCTGTCCTTTAATCATCTCTGTGGTCCTCTGCTGGAATTGCTCCAGCAGATCCATGTCTGTCTTGTACTGGGGAGCTCAGACCTGGACCCAACACCCCAGATGTGGCCTCATCAGTGCTGAGCAGAGGGGAAGGATCACCTCCCTCGACCTGCTGCAGATGCTACACCTAATGCAGCCCTGCTTAATGCATACTTACGACGATTTATGTTGACTGGTGTACACCTATGTAAATGTATACAAGAGTATATTTGGAAATACTATTGCAAAAATACTGAAGTTAGGAAATACTATGATTCTCTTAGACTCTCCCATTTATATTAAACAGAAATCATGGAAGTTGTTTTACTAGATTTTTAACAGGGGGGAAAACAGCTTTTTTTAAAAACAAGAATTGTGTAGAAGATGCCCCTTTAAAAATCATTTTTTCTCCTGTACCAAAAACAATTCACTTATTTGCACAATTTTTATTAATCTTTTTCTCCTTCACTCTATTTTTAGTGGCAAATTAGAAAGGTGAAAAAAGAAGGACGAGGAGGAGAAAGTGTAAAGAATAAAATCTCAATATTTTAAAAAATCCAAGAAAATACATGCTTAAAATTAGAAGAAAATCATAATTCCTTTAAAAGGATTAGCAGCAGTTAAATAAACATTCAAATATACATGTAACAATGTAGTAGAACTCACAAGTTGTTAATTTGTCCTGTCTGTGGTACAGAAATGTAGAGATGCACTCATACCACCTAAAATCTGTCATCTATTTAGGAGACTAGTCTTCCTCAGCTCTTCTATTGTCTATGGACCAAGATAACCTTTTCCACAAGATAATTCAGAGCAAGAGACCAATACAGGTACCCTAAATTTTCTCCCTGCACTCTATTTATTAACCGCAGAGGGAGCCCAACCTCCTAAACTAAGCATCTAAACTAAGCTCTTAAAATCAAGAGAATACCTCTATCCCCTCACTAACACAATGTCCTTGTGACCTCAGTGCCTTCAAGAGAAAACAGTCTCCACTGGGCCTATGCTTCATGGCAGAGCTGAGAAGCAGTCAGTCTGCAATGATACCAACAGCTCTTTCCAGACGGGTTTCTTTTTTTTTTTCCTCATATAAACACTGAGACTATGAAGAACAAAAAACATTAAAAAATATTGATTGCTTCTCTGGCTAGCTCACATTAACTTCACTCCTACTGACAGTAGCACCATTGAAACACAGCTAAATATATAGATTTACAAAGAACCTTGAACAAGAGCTGGATCCTCAGTTTCTGGGTGTTTTAACTCATCTGCTTGTTGGTTGTCTTGAAAACAAAAGTATTGTTCACTACTTCATTCTTCACGTGAGAAAGGAGACAGAAAGGCCAGTGATGTACAAATACACCGAACACAACACATCTCAGCTTTATAACCCAATGGAGAGCATTCAAACATGCTAGCAGATTTTTCTCCAATCCTGAAACCCAACTCAGGGAAGCCACGGAGCAATGCGAGCCCTATAGAAGAGGAAACATACTGAGGACACCCCAAGGTGCCTTGGTGCTCCCACACTCCTCTTTTGTGTAACTGCACCATCAGCTGTGAGCAACAACTCACTTTGTTTTATGAACAGAACTAGGAAAGGTGCTCCTCAACCTTTCAGATCAAGTCCAGCATCCAGCAACACATGTGGGAGGTTAATCCACCTCCCTGCAAGAGCCAAACCACTGCCCTCTCCTCACCCATTCCCAGCTCTACTTGCCAATGCATGAGAGAAAGAAGAGACAGAAACAGAACAACTTTTGTGCCCAAACAGTAAGCAGTGGTTCATGGGCCTTCTCCTTCCTTCACTTCATGGGTAACGCCTTAACTAGTCATCAAAAAACAAATCTGTATACAGCTAGAGGAGTTAATCTGGCAGGAGGTACATTATTATTATTATTTGGCTTTTTCTGACTTTCCTTTCACTGAGTTAAGTACCTAGCAGATCTATTTTACAAGTCATTCAAAATTCATATTCAATAATAGCACAGTGAGTAACTGTTGTTTCATGACATCAACATTCCTCATCAAAGAAGTTCATGCAGAATACTGCATGCATCAATCATTTGGCAAAACAGAAGTATAGCTGTTATAATAAAACCTTATCACACGATCAGCTGCTCTCATGTGAAAAAAAAGACATTGTCTTTCTCTTACCATCCACTATCTATAACTATTTCTGATTCACTGAGTCACAGCAGCTGCTGCAAGTTACCTTTACTAAGTAAGAGCCCAATGACTGTTTGTCTTAAATGCACACCATGTATCTCTATTTGGTGGAAATAGTCCTAAATGCAATCGTAAACTTAAGGCCAGGCTGTCCCACTGAAGGGCATGCAGGCAAATTTATTAGCTGAAAAATGCAGTTTCAAGGTGGCTGAAGTGACTCACAAATTCAGTCAAATTCACCAAACCATTTTGACTGAAATAAAAACATTACAACAATCTCTTTTAATATGTCTCATTTTTAAGAACTTATATTAAAGCAATGGAAACAGAGGGCAAGATTCTGACTTCTTCTCTTCTTACCAAATAGCCTAGTCATTACAGCAAGTGACTACAGTTCAGTTATTTGTACCATTTCATAGAAGAATGCTCAGTCTGTCAGGATACTTAGTAAAAGACAGATAACGATATTATTATCATAATCAATTTTAAGAATCTAGTTCATTTTTTCTTTTGCTTTTACTACAGCTGTCTGAAAATGAGATATTCTAATCTGTATGAAAAAAACACCTTTTTTCAACCAAAGCATGTTTTGTAGTGATAAGTTTTTAAAAGTTTATTTTAGACTGATTCAAACTTTCAGTTTCACTTGATTTTTTTTTTCAATGTCATGACTAAAAATTGCCACAGATCTACTTGACCTAGCTCCATTGGAGTCCATGAAGCTAGCTGCAGAAGTTGCCACTGACTGTGAAGAAGGAGGTCCCTGACCAGAAGGTAGGTGTTTAACCATTTCTACTATTAAGCTGTCATAAGACCATGGGAATGTGCCTCAAATGGGCCAGGCTGTAGACCAGAGTTTCTCAAATTACAGTCGTCAGCAGAACACTTACAAAGAACTGGCTGGTCACACAATATTATCTCTAAATCTAGTTGCTGAATTATATTAAGAGACAGCAGACATTTTCCTTAGTGTGATTTCCAAGGGAAGTAGTTCCTCTAGTCCACAAATTCTCTCTGAATGTATACCAAATATTATGGAAAAGGTTTTAGAACCTTTGTTCTAGGCACAGTTATTTCACATTTGAGACCTTGGATAATCCCTTAACTGCGCAAAAGAAAAGCCCAGCCCTGGGCATGGCTAAGCATTTTGAATTTCATCCAACCCCACAGAGAGATCAAGCAGGTGTAAAAAGTTGGAAAAGGGGCCAGGCCACGTCCAGAATATGGCCCCCCACACTGCCCTTCCAAGGGAAATATCTGCATACATTCACTGTAAAAAGCACTGAGAGTATGTACGAATAATCCTACTGAACTCAGCTGAGGTGTACAGCAAGCGGGTTTGGTCCTCTCTGAAGGGGAGAGGTTATCCAAAGTTCACACTCTTCCAAAGCCCTGTTCCTACTCTGTTTAATGTTTCCCTAAAGTATGAACTGTGATACTTAAAATTCAGAGAGAGAAAAAGCAAAAAGACTAGGTAACTGAGCTTAGTCCATAAAAGTTACATAGCTCAAAATCCCAAAGCGACTTTAAACGCAAACTGAGTAACAGGAAAATGTGAAGCTGTTTTCAGAGTATTCTTAAAACGTAAAATTTCTGAATAAATGTGCTCCAAGCACCCTCCTCTCTGTTATAAATAAAACAGTATCTGTGTACAAATATTTATCTCCTTAGCTAGAGGGCTTGCTTTTATGCTGTCGATTTTTTTTTTTAAATAGCATTACATATCACTGCAGAGAAGATTAACACCACCGCAGTCTGGATACCAGTCAACTTCAATTAACATGCAAAGCACAAGTACTGCCTGAATACTTGGGGCAAGTTCCTTCAACCAGTATAAAGTCTGGAAGGCTGCACGGCTAGTCCTCAAATTTATTTTCAAAGCTTTATGACTTTGATTCATCACACATTTTCCACAGTGCAGCTCAACCTTGTTCCCCCAAAATCATTCTTAAACCATTGGGACAGCTAAGGAAAATCCCACTTTGAATGTACATCAAAAATTACAAAAAAGTGTGAATTTTCTCATATAATTACAGTTGATCAAGGATGGCATATTTACCCACTTTGCTCTTTTGATATTAACTTCTGAATAGTTTGATATTGACAGTTGAATCTGATTATTATGTTGTTTCAACCGGGAGAGTCTAATACTACATGACAGGCTAGGTTTGTAGACAGGAGAGAGATTTTTTTATTGCAGCTGGAAAAAGAAGACAAGCTATTGAACACAGCGCTTTTTGTTAGAGCTGGTTAGGGACTCTTCTGGAACAATGTTCTTTCGTCAATAATTTCTATTCTTAGAGATCAAAAACTATTCACAAGCCTCTGCTAAGCTCGATATATGCTTCATTCAGGAAGTCTGAAGTGGAATTTCTGGTCAAAACTGACCCATGTCCACACAGCTAAGGCATTCACCTGAGACATGGGAACCTTTGATTTAATCGATTCCTACTCAGCTTGCTCCATTCCTTAGAGCCCACAGTTAAATCAGAGATCACAGAGCTCAGATGAGAACCTGAGGGAATTATCTTGAACCAGAAGCTCAAGCCTGATGAACAGTTTGGTGAGAGAAAGGAACTGTAACCCAGACCAGAATATCTTCATGAACAGATTATTTACCTCGGTCGTGAGTTCAAACGCTTGCTACAAATGGCATGGAAGAAATCATTCAGTTTCCTGTCTCTCATTGAGGACCGGGAGAGGAAAGTAGATGTGGCTCACACCACACCAAAACAGGCTTTTGACTCATCCTTTTGCAAAATACAAGTGTTCTGAAAAACTTTAAAAGATTTGAGCCACATGAAAACTTCTCCCACCCTCTAATAATGACACGATTAGCTAAAACGAGTTACTGGCTTCCTTCTGCACTAACCCAAGAAAAGATGTGCCATGTCTTACTTCCGTTCAAAGATGTATATAGTTAGTATATACAAATAGAGAAAACCTTTTCATAACATGTGAAATCATTCCACAGTTACAACTACACATAAGCAAAACAGAAATAGACATTCCTTTAGTCTGATACCATTAAAAGCAGAGAGATCTCAATACTGGGACAGCAATTGCTAGGAAGGTTGTGAGTTACTCCAAAAAGGAGAATGTCTCTTCTCAACTCTTTTGTGATAGGGAAGTTCCAGGTTTTACTGATGATGTACCAAGAACTTACAGTACAAGAAAGCTTTGTATATAGAACTGCATTTTACTGAGGTGTGAGAAAAACTGGTGTACATAGCAACAAAACATCAAGTTGTTGAGCTCCCCTAGCATGGTAGCTTCATACCGCAGGAGTGAATTGGTTCGTGCTACCTCTGAAGTTTCCAAAGCTTCTGAACAAAACTTTAAAATGCAAGTCAGAGTCACAGTTTCTGTAATCGGACAGTATCTCACTGCATTCAGTGTGAATCTGGCACTGCACCAGCAGCAAACAGTTTGGGGGTTCCCTGTAAACATAAAGGATCCTACAACACATTCTGTAAGAAATCGAGTTTGTTCTTGTGGTCTCTCCTGATTCTTGTGAAGCAATTTTGTGCTGTTCAGTCATTCCCTTCAGTCGCAAATGTGGCCGTGCTTCAACGTAACTGGATATATTTGTAAAATGTGTTGCAATAGCATATTGGATAGGAATGCTAGCTGCTACATCCATATAAGAAATCATTACTAATAATCTTTTTGACACTTTTCCTCAAAATATATGTTATCATTAACCTCAGTACAGGGCATTCTATTCAGAGTCCCGTTCATCACAGAGGATCGTCGGCAAAAACTGACACACAGTGAGAATGACCCCAGTTACAATAAGGTCCTTCAAGAGTTTTCTCCGCACAACAAGACTGCCATTACAATTAGACACTAGTGTGGAACACATTCATTTTCAGCAAATCCTTGTCACTCTGACTCTGGAGGCATGAATCAGAGGCACCTTCCGCCATCTGTCTGCATGGCTTTTGTTAGTCAAATTACCCATATATAATGAAAACCCAAGAGAATGATTTCAAAGACAAGTCATTTGTGATAATACTCCTTTGATACACACCTGAAATGGCTTTCTTTAAAACAAAATAAATAAATAATCAACCAGAAGCTCTAGAAATTAACAAAATAATAATCAAAAGAATTACAGAGTAGGCCTGGTTGAATAAATACAAACTCCAGTGTACAGCAGGAAAAGCCCAAGGGGAGCCAGTATAGGCTGGAAAGACAAACATCTGCTGAACTGAGAGACAAAATTCTGCTTTCTGATCTGCAATATGCATTCCTTTCCCTTTCCTAGAAAACGACCATAAGTAGCAATAGAAAATTAGTGAATAAGTTTGAGAAAAAGATGTTCACTGTGCAGTGAACTCTTATATTTTTATTCAAAAACTGTCATCTGCTATCCAACCAAAACATGCAAACAAAATAAATCTGGTATTCTGGGGACATACCAGACTTAATGAGCATGTGCAAACCAGCTAAGCAGCAAGTGCATGGAAGGGCTATCAGATGCTCCCTGACAATATCGGACTTCCCTCCTGGGTGAAAACAAACCATAAAGCAAACATGCAGGATGTTTAACACTACCCCAAAGTATCCAATACAAACTGCATGCAGCTACGCAACATAACTTACATGTGCTGTAGCCTCAGTCAGCTGGCTGGACCGACTCCTCCACAATTTGTACAGAAGACTCTTTAGTGCCCCATTCAAATAGGGGGTTGATGGAGGATATAGCACACACAAAAAGCCATGGAGCTCACCACGTCTTTTCACAACAGTCAGCGAACATGATTCATTTCCCAGTCTGCCACATCCTAGTCGAGTGCTCTGTGTACATAGCACATGTCAACCACTGAGGAATCGACACAGCCTAGAAAGCCAGCCACAGCTACAGCAGTAACCCTTAAAACACAACAGAAAATAGAGTAACTGATAGCCTATAACCCAATGGATTTATATTAGACTTGACAGTTATCTTCTGTTACTGCTTTTGTACAGAAAAATTCAAGTGACATCTTCCAGAGAAAGAAGAAAACCAAATGTTTGCAAGGAGCAATCATTGAAACAGAGCATTGCTACACTGGCATTTATTCATCAGAAGAAATTACAGGCAATTTCTCAAGTCATTGTTTTGCCTTCCTCTTGTTTCCTGAAATATCCTTCTTTCTTTGAATGAAAAAAAAAAAAAAAACCTTTTGCAGTATGCAATTAATTTTGCATTATTTAGAAGCAGGACAGTGTAACAGTGATAAGTTCAGTGGCCTTGTCAGGCTGGTCATTGGCTTGTTTCAATTCACCTTAAGTCAAATAAGCTTCTAACTGTATCACCCAACCATAGGTGAAATCATATATAATTCATATTTTCACCTCACAGTCATAAATTCCTCCATGCCTATTACAGGAAGGAAAGTCTTATGTTCAAAACATTAACAAACTTTAGCTTACCAGAGGATTTTTAATTAAAAAAAAACAAAAAACCCAACCTAAAGCGATGCCCGCCTGGTTGCTGCTTCTGGGCAGAACTCCTGCAGAAACAAGTTCTTTGAATTACCCTTGTCTCCATCTTCTGTTACTGAAAACTTCTGAAGAGTGTACTTTCTAGCAAACACCTTGTCTGTTTCTGGGCTGTGAACTTTGGGAACTGAAACTCGTAAAATGTAGAGAGTAAAAAGCTTCACACTGCTGAATGTAGATAAAATTACCATGTTGGATAGAGTGTTTGGTAATGAAGCCCTTTGAAGTAATGGGCATGTGTCTTTTTCATTTGAGTCAATCACCTCATCTGGCATTAACCTTTTATAAAATCTAGCACACATGTTCTCAGTGAAGTCACTGGAGAGGGATGGCCAGGGTGAATCACCTTCAGAAGCTGCCTGTCCTATATATTACCTTAGGAAAGGGTGCGTTGCCTTTTAAGATGTGTCTTCCTTCCTCCACTTATGACAGAGGGGACTAAAAGATGAGCTTATGCAGATACTGTGGTTTTAGACACCTAAGATGAGGTGAGATGACTCTTTCCACTGAGTAGAGTGAGTGCTGAATGAGGGTAAATTTCAGCTGTGGGAGAGACAGAGACACTGCGATGCTCTCTGTTCGCGAGTAGCCATCTTCTAGCTGATGTTTCCCAAAATAATCTTGGCTTCTAGGGGACGACTTTTTTTTTCAGAAACCTAGTTTGAGATAGTTTTATGGGGAAACTGAAGAATCTCTGAACCTGCTGAAAATGAGAACCAAAAGCAGCAAATGACGTCCCCCAGAACTAAGCCTTTCCAAATCACTGGTGCTTTTTATAAAAAATTACCTCAGTAGTGAAAAGTCAGCCATGAATCTAGGGAACAATGGCTAGCAATTTTTAATTTGCATCTTTAAAAATTGGTACCTGAAATGAACCATTTTAAATTTACATTTGAGGCAACTGAACACATAATGTCAGTTTAGCGTTGATGCATCCAGTGATGCACTCCACTTTGTTTTATACAGACTGAATCTTTTTCTTTGAAACCACAATTATCACATTTCTGGGTCCTTGAACAAGGTCATTTCTCCAAATGATGCTAGCAGATTGCTTCGTGCAGATCTGAATGTCAGAGCTCCGCACTGGCTCTTTACTTAATGCTCGCTGCAGAGATCAGGGAGAAGTTCAACAGATAATTTCAAAACATTTGATCCACTGGCAGAAAGTCTGTAATTATCTCATTCTTTCCAGTTCCTAAAATCAACTATGTTCCGGACCAGCTTTTTGGAACCCACAGGGCTGTTAGGCAAGCGCAGATCAGACTGCACACCAAGTGCGAAATTCAAATGGGAATACGTCCTTCTCTGGTCTTTGGAAATGACCAGGAAACAAATGAAGGAGAAGTGGTTCTCAGTCAGCTTCATTTCGGACAACCTTCAGCCACCAGCACTTCCAGAGACCCAGCTGAAGAGTGCGTCTCCCTCATATCCCATCACGTATAGCAAGTGACGAACACAGATAAATGGTAAATTCCAAAATGACCTCAACGGTTTTTGTTGGGTTTGGTTTTGACAAACTCCTGCTTACTGTAATGGACCCTGAAGTTCATCTAGATCCTAAGGCAGCTGCATTCTCTTGACAACATCATCCATGACCTCACTAGAGACAGGCCAGCCAAAGATATTAGGCAAAGATTTGGTGCTATGTTTACATACAGATTTATAATGCTTTTTCTCATAAACCATAGCATATACATGGCTGCTAACTTTAATTTTTACTCATTAATTTTTACTCATTTACTTAGAGGTAACCCATTGATAAAATATGTCAGAAGCTTTTATTTTAAATTTGCGTAAAATGGAGAACTTTCAGATTTCTGGCTAAAACATTTAGCTATTTTCTTTATGTTTAAAGGCTTATGCCATGCAGATTTTATGGGTTGCATTACCTGATCACTAAGGGACTTAGAATTCTTTTAGATAAACAAATGCAAATGTGTTGCAAGAATTATACACATGCACATGTAAAAGCAGAACTGAGATGACAAACTACATGTATAAACTGCATGGAAAGTTGTTAGAGTTGTTATAGCCAACTAAAAGTTGGATAAGTTGTTATATCCAACTAAATGGTCTTATGATGCTCTGATTTTGATTGCAGCTCTTTCCTGGCAATTCACCTGGGTAAAACTGCCTGCAATATACCTATGTGATCAAAAACCAAGGTAAAGAACTAAACAGAAGGACCAGAAAAAATGAAAAAGAAAAAGGAAAAAGGGAAAGGAATAAGTGAATCTGTAAGCATGGGATTCCAGAGGTGAAGCTTCTGTAAGATTGAAAAGATTTTTGTTGATTTAGAATTACAGAATAATTCAGGTTGGAAGAGACCTTTGGAGGTCATCTAGTCCAACCCCCTGCTCAAAGCAGAGCTAACTGTGAAGTTACATCCAACTCCAGAGTTAGATCACGGTGTTCAGGGTCATACCAACCAAGTTTTGAATATCTACAAGGATGGGAATCCCATAGACTCTCTGGACAGAACTGGAGAGGGTTCATGTCTTAAAGAATAACTCAACAGTTATTGCAGAAGTAGACAATACTATTCTTGTTGCCTAAATATATTGCCTGAGGCCATACTTCGCCAGTGCTCCTGGAGGTAAGCAAACTATTGATGTAAATTATTTTCAATCTGCTCATTTTAACATAGTCATCTGAGGATTTCTGCACTTGGCCTTAATTCTCTTATACTCCTTGTTGAGATCTGGCCTGTATTTTCAACTATCTATTTACTTTACTCACACCTTAAACCACAGATGCCTACTTCAGGATACTTTCTGCATAATTCTTGGACTCAGTATGAAGCCAAAAAGAAATGGAGTGTGCAACTACCTGTGAAAATCAAGACAAATATATCCCTCAAGTATGGCCATTGGAAATCTAGGCACTGAGGCTTGTAGACATTTAAGATGTGGATACTCACTCTTTTGCCTCTGATTTCCTTTCAGGACAACATATTTACTGGGAATATTATACAGCTAATTGACTGACATTATTTATACAGCTGACTCACTAGCTTAAAAATTACTTACTACTACACTAAAGTTTTGCTATGCATCTTTCATAGTCTGAAGAAATCACTTTGAAAGTTCAGTTCACCTCACTTCAAATGTGAATTTGTTAGCTCAGATACTTAAGACACCTTTTTTCTAACATACAATTTTACCTTCCTTCTCTCAGTAAAATATCAAGAAATATTGTTAAAAGCAAGTTATTGTTCTCCTAAAGCACACAAAACTTGCATTAAATTGCAAAATCATTTCCTTCTTTGTGGTTGTGACTTGGCCAGTCTGTATTTCTGCATAGCAAGCCTGTTCTTTCCACCCTTAATTATCTTTATTTTGGAGGGTTACATTCTCAAAGTCAGCAGTAAACATTCCCTTGTCTTTTGCTAAAGGCTGGAAAATCAAGGTCCTCTCCAACTTTTAGCTGCACATATTGAAGGTGCTGAGCTAGATATTTGCCATGCCAGGAATTTTTAACAACCTGGGCTCTAGTAGGAGAATCATCGGCTTTGGAGAAAAATGGCAAGAAGAAGCAATTACAAAAAGAAATCTGGGGGTGCCAGGCCACCAACTGTAACAAAAAATAGTTCAAAAAGGATTCTAGTCATGTTTGCCGGAATGCAAATGATTCAGAATAGTTCTCCACACAGTGGTCTTCATTGATACTCTGGTAGTTTGGACTATGGGCTGCAGACTGCCTCCTTGTCTACCTTAATTACCGGCCTGACTAATAGATCCAGACGTTCTGCGGCTAACCACTACTAGCCATTCAAACCTGTATGTTTGCTAATATGCACAGGAACCCAACTTATCCCAAATCCAGCATTTAGCCACTGCAGCACTGGTTTAACTCTGGTTAAATTAAGTTCAGTTGAAAGCGAATTTCTGGGCTACATCCATTTCTCTGAGACTGCCACGTCCTATTTAGAAATGAACTCAAGAAGACTACACAAGCATCCCAGTAAGTTCATCCCAAAAATATATTGTGCACTTTTGGGTGGGAGAGTCTTACCTCCATGTTTTTATCACAATAACCAACCTCTCCTTTACTAACCCAGAAATAAGAGTTAGAATGGCTGCTCCAGCCGCTACAAATTACCAATTGTAAATGTTATGAAAAAAACTCAAGATTCCATGAAATATCATACTCAGCAACCAGATGGGTCAAAAGCGCACTGGGCCAAATATGGAATGCATAACTGGGAAATTATCTCTGGGGGGGAAAGAAACTATTGAAATTGATGGCTTGTTCATCGTAGCGCAAAATAGATTAGAAGACAGTAATGAAACAATGCAAAGTTTACACTAAAAATTGTAAAAATAAAAACTATGTGCAGCTGATGAAATGGTAAATTGTAGGAAACACTTTTCATTCATGGCTGTTCATGTAAGAAGATAAAAAGTCGCCAGAGATTTCCTGCACTCACTCAATGGAACACAAACAAAGCACTTCAAAACATCTGTTTGAAATAACCCAAGGTTAAAAAGAAGAGCAGCACTAAAATTGTCTTTGAATAGTGGTAATAAGAAAAAGATGTGACAAAGAACAAGGGAAACTTGTAAAGATCATTTATGAAAATAAAGCTCTCCTTATGCAGATTATTATCGTGTTTACAGGGGCATATGTCTCCCATCTTCATTCCCTGCATGCACTGTTGAATTTCACATGCCATTTAGGACTGTCATCAATTGCAGATATCTGCAGACCGATTAGCTTTGCTTTCCTGCTGTAGCAGCACTGAGCACTTCAGCTGTATTCACTACTGCAGCCCCAAAATACCCTCCTGCCATCAGGCTCTTACTGAAGGGAGTATTAACCCCCAAATGATCCTTTTGGGGATTAATGATTTCATATTTTTCTGGGCAAATTTTCACCTCTCAAACAAATACTATTAAGCAGGCACAATAAATATCACTGCATGAATTATCTTGAAATCTTGGCACCAATACTACCTTATTTCTGCCTATCCTTCTTTCTTTTCTCTTGTCTTGACTCTACTCGTGACTGCTTGCAATTTCACCAGCAACATCTCTGCCATTTGCTTTGCTTGACCTTCCTATGGCCTATTTCAGTATCATGCCAACAAGACTGCACAACAACATCAATCATGCAAAATGGGGCAAACAGATACTAAAGCTGTGAGAAGCCCTTTTATACTGCCATCCCCTTCCTAAGATGTTATAGCACTTAGACAACAACAACATGGAAGCTGAGATGCCCTCTGAGGACCTTCTGTCCAATAACAAAGAGGGAAAGCTTCCCAGATAGGGTGTCAAATGGCAACAGCATTGTGCCACAGAAGACTTGTCAGAGGAAAGGGAAGGGACGTGTGTCAGGACAGCAAGTTGTTTCAAACAGTCATGCTGAGCATAGCAGTGAACAAGAAATTTATGCAAGTTACTGAGTTATCAAAGACCGTTTTAATTTTCATCTAACAGAGCAACACTTCTGAAGGTATATCCAACCTGTCACTTCCCATCTGTGTCCTACTTATGCGATCTCTGGTCATCATTACAACTGCCCCTTCCACATCATGTGCGTGCTAAAAGCATGGAAACTTATAAATACCTCAATTCAGAGGTGATGATGGTAGATCTGACCAGGACCCATGTTCTCATGTTTTTTGCAGTAAGGTTTGGATGACCACCTGGAATTATGTTTTCACATTCTGCTATTTAACTACTGTCCCATTGTAAAAAGCACAGATGAAGCTATGGAGAGTCTGTTTGTATTTGTTTTACACAAAAAACCCTCCAATTCAAGGTGAAAACTAAAAACTGAAAATATCTCATCTACACTTGTGGCAAACCAGAACTCAACTTCAAAACACAGTAATTAAGCCACCACTTATCTCTGTGAGGATAAAACAGTATTAGTCAAGTACTAGGTAAGTGTAGTGATACTGCTATGAATCACTGCACCTGAAGGGATTATTCTAAGATAACAAGAAAAGGTCCCTAAATAATACATTTTGAACATGGAATGACATGGGAGGGGAGGGAAATGCATGTCACTATCATATGGTTTGCACCCTACAAGGGCATTTCTGTAACGACGAATTACCATGAGCTGGGTTCCAGACTGTAGTGGCACTGTCAGGAGAAGATGCTGGTCTATGCCCAAAACAGGAAGACATTGTAGCTTTCTGGTGTATGATGTGATGCTTCCCAGCAGCCTTTACTGATCCCCCAGAAATCCTTAACTATAAAAGTGTAGTCATATTCTCTTACAGAATTAGCGGGATCTAAAAGGATCCAAAGTAAACATTCTTGTTTGATTCCCACTTGAGACAGCAATTCCCATTAACTAATAAATTCACTGAATAATCACAGGACTTTTGGTGGAAGAATAACAATAAAGCAAAAAAAAAAAGTTCAGTTTTAGGGCAGGTGATACTTTTCAACTCAGTTTCCTAAGGAAGTGATGCTCATTCAAACCATCTCCAGAGACCTTTGAAACCACCAGCCAGTTTCAAACAATGTCAAAGAGGTTTCTACATTATTAAGTTCATACACACTGCATGACACTAAACAGCCACATACAGGACGGAGACCACACTGGATCCTCTACTAAGGAAATGAGAATAGCCTGACTGCTCCACTATTGTTAGACAACAGAAAATCTAAATCAGAGCAGCCTTGCCAGCAACCCTGACAGAAAAAACCACCAGTCTTCACGAGTGCCACGGCTCAGGGAACTACTTACAATTTTAAAAGGCACAAAGAGAGTATAATACAGTCAACCCTTCCATCCCTCTGAGCACCTGAGTAAAAACAGGTTACACAGCTGAACATATATGACAGATTCAGCCATTCACAAACAAAAAGAAGAAATAGCATATAACTTTCACCCACTTGGCCAGCTCCAGAACGATGCCCATATTTGGCAATTCACTTAGAAAAGCTGCCTCTAAAATCGTCATTGACAAGCAGAAAAGATGGAAAAATTCATAAAATGCCAACAAAAGTTCTGCTGTCAAAAAAATTGCCCACAAAACTGAACATTCATGGATTAAAACTGAAGCTGGGGAAAAAAAAAGACTTTGAACATTATGTTGTTTTGACTTAGGGTTTACACAGGTCTAGTCAAAACTTATGCTCTGAAAATACACCAAAAATATTTAATTTCATATGGTATTCCTCTCCAGTGTGAAACTCCGACATACACTAAATGAACACTACATGCTCCTGTAGTTTTTTCCTATGTAAACACTGTTCATTTTTTAAATTATAACAGTATGAAGTTACATTTGCAATGTTTTCCTGCCTTTGTCACTTTTCCTAAAATTTCAGAAGAGATACACAGGAATTCAAACACTGAAGTAGAGAGTTATCCACATAATTATTTACATTAAATCTCTGTTGGGTAGGAAAAAAGGGGGAAAAAATGAATACAAACGAATAAAAATAAAGCAAGTCACTTTAGCAAGTTTAAACACAAACTTGCAATCCTGCTGTGCCTTTTGCAGTGCTGAACACCACCACTGTCAAAAAAGAAACTCTTAGTGTTTCAGGAGAGGATAATTCATCAAGAAAAATCCTTCTTTCTGAATATTTAACCTTGTACTGTTGCCAGCATCGAGAGATGTGAAAAGTGAGCTCCTGAGAAAACTTTACATTAGACAGAAAGAGAGAAGCTAAAGAGGCCTCTCTCAAATGTGGTTAGGGAGGAAGAAGCTAAAAAAATGCAAAAATCTGGAACTACACTTGTATCGATCCCAGAACAATTTGAGAAGGGGCAGCAAAAACAAGTGTGCAATCCCAAAATTAATTGATGAAATTACAAACTAGATACAAATACTCCTTTGGTTCCTTACAAAAACACTCTGGAAAGTGTTTTCTCCCCTAGCTCTGGCATCCCATAGGATGAACTCTTTCATAACTGGTTCTTATACATGGAAAAGTCCAATTACAATATTTTACTTCAGTTTGCCAAAGGCCCTGGTGGGATCACTGAATTACCATAACTCACTAAAACCCATGGTCACTGTATGTTCCTGGCCCCATAACAATATTTTTCAGACACGGAGACAGCAAGATTGGGTCTTACCACCCAACAGACCCTATTGGGGATCAGGAAAAAAATCCACAGCAACTTTTTTCAGCACTGAAAACAACCTGTAAATTGTACCCACTTCCACTCATAGCTGCTTGGACTCAAGTTCCTCCTCATCTGCCCTTTACTTTCCAAGTTTCAGATTCACATTAACCCCAGATCTTTGGTGCATCACAGAAAGAGGAATTTTAGTACAGAGCATCAGCTGACACTGGTACATGAGCACTTGTGATACCTGTAACACACCTTGCTTGAGATTCAGACTTAGTGTCAGTGTTGTCCCATTGACTTTGGGATGACAGTCTGGATAAATTTTCATCCCACTATAAAACAAAAATTTTTAAGGGAGAAAATATGTAGAATTCTGCTCAGCAAAACCAGGACTTTCTGTTCCAAAGACATCAGGGTACAACACTTGTCTTTATTCCATGATGTTAAACTAATGTAACCTGATTGTTTTCAGTAAAAAACTCCCTGTTTTTTTTTGGCATGGATGCAATGTACTGAAAAACACAGTGTTTAGGCTCCTGTTTAGGTAGCAGCACGGGCAGAATATGTATCTCATCTCAGCCCAGTGGCAACAGGCTAAGAGAATCACCAGCTATTAATAATTATTTAAATTAATCAGTTGCAGTCCAGTAGGGAGCAGCATGGAGCATGCTAAAGAATTGTTTCACATTCTGAATTCTGAATGAAACCTTTGTGAAATTGCATTCCTTGACAGGATACTTTCTCTTGTATTTTTGAGCCACTGCAGGCCCTACTGCAATAGTGATGTTTCATCAGGGCATGCTTGCCCTCTATGCATCACTGGCCAGGGAACTTCTTTCAGACTTTATTTACATCTTGCTGCATTGATTCTGTAGGGTCTGAATGCATCAGGAACATAAATAAAATAAAGACAGACAGACAGTTATCGATGAAACCCCCAGAAAGTCTGCTTGCTAACTGCGCTGAGTAACCAATACATGACAGCCTTCTCAAGTGCCAGATGGGTTCAGCTGCACGTGGACTCTCCTCAGCCCTCAGAGCACACCATGTGCTCCCTCAAAGGTGGGTTGGTCAAGCCATGTTAGAGGTCATTTTTGAAATGCACAAATTCTTGGGAAGAAGCATGGGCTTTAAATAGAAGTCAGAAGTATTGATTCAGGGAAACCACAAATAAAATTAGCTTTGAATACAATCCACAGGCAGAGATGGAAGCTGCAGGCCGGACTGCCTCTTCTGTGAGTCAAGACAGTGTAAAATTATTGAGCTATGAGGATCAGTGTAGCTGAAGGGACAGTGTAGAAAGGAAAGAACCATGAAGTAAAGTCACAGATTCTGTGTAGTAAATGTAGGAGATGATATGCAGCAACCTGGAAAAGCTTTAAGGATAATTCATCTTAAAAAGAAATGTAATTTTAAAACATCACACTGCCTAAAGAAGTACAAATCCCTCTCTTCCCCAAGTTTTCCTTCACAACTGCATTTCTTTATATCAGCTTGAGGCTAAGTGAGCTTCCTGCTGGTCTCTTCTGTTACTTGTTGCCACTTAAATCAATAGCCTTGAGGCACCGCATCTAGACTTGGACCTTGTAATTTCTCTTCCCACACTTCGGTTCTTCTCTAGTTCCTCTACTGTCTAGCTCTCCCTCCTTATCCTCTGCTTTGCTCTGCACACACTTTACTAACAGCACAGCAGAACTGACTAGGAGCCCAATTGCCCATACTGCCTTGTGTGGCTCCTAAGCACACACTTAAGAAGTATGAGTCAAATATGGGGCCTAAAGGGCTTTGGCAAAGAGAAATATGAAAACCACGCTGCATGCACCAGCTCGTGAGAGCTTCATGAGCATGGTGCTGTCCCTGTTTAAGTGCCCTAGGGCAGTCCTACTAGACAGAAACTCCTCAGGACAGAGCCAAACACTTGTTCCAAAATGTTCAGAGCATCTTTGTGCCTAAGCAGAGAGCTACAACACAGGACTGGCTGTGTGATGATGAAGTCAGTGATGCCTAAACAGAACAACTGCACTGAGGTCTACAGGCCAGAAAATTCCTGACACCAGTCTATAAAGAGGGGGGAAAGGCAAAGGTGGGCATGAGCAGCTGCCTGGACTCACCCTTCACCCCTGCCAATGGTGAAGCCATCCAAATCTGTTGCCCAAGGCCATGAAAAATTTCTGCTGGTCCAGCATTTTGAGTCATTGTAAGCCACCTTTTGGACTTGACAAGGTGGAAGATTCACTTCTCCAGATTCTACCATCCAAACACACGTGCACCAGACACTGAGGAACAGCTCTAGTGGAGGACAGAGCAATGCACAGAACTGAGAAAACATGACCTTAGAGAGGGAAAGAGAAAAATGCCACTGAAGATATTGACCATGAGGAAGAAAGAAGAAAGGACATAAAGACAATAAGCTTCTGAGAGAGCAGTAGACGTTGTGGATGTTCTGTTTTCCAGCTTTTCTAGGGTTTGAGGGTTGCTTTCTTCCCTTGCTCATTTCCAGGAAAGAAAGTGTCACAAGAATGAAAGCTTGCACTGATGAATTTTTGCTGTATTAACTTTTCAGTGTTACTCTGCCTTATGAATATGAAAGCTGAAGAGATAACTGTAATATGTAATGTGATTGATTTTACAATTATTGCAGCAATAAAAAGAGATGATCTATTTTCCCACCATCTTTACAAAGGAAGTGTAATAATCTCTACAACTCTCTTCAATAATCACTGAATGTACAATGAGAAGCTGAAATGTCACTATACACTCAAGTCTAGACCTAAGGAAGTTTGCATGGTTTGAAAATTTCCGTGTTGGTCTCCAGGTCATAATGTTCATCCATTGTTCATATTCATAGATTTTCTATAGTCTGCAAAGTACCTGGATTTATTCAGCTACCTTAAAAAAACATAGGGTAGGCTGATACCCCAGCAAACACAGCATAGGTAACATTTCCATCCATTAACACACTTTTTTTTTGTTTTCATGGACTAACCACAGTCTAAGCAAGAAAAAAGTCCCACATGCTACATAAGCTAAAAGGAAGATGTTCAATTTCAAATCTGGGAGCTTTCTATCCAGGTCAAAAATTAATTCTCTGCTGTAGTCAAGTAGATATCATTTGCCCAACCAATCTGATTGTTTCAAAGATGCAAAGTTGTCTATACTCTTGAGGGAAAAGACACATTGTTGAAAATGGCACTTTAGATGTGGAAGACAAAAACAAAAGAGACAACAGAGAGTTCTAGTACAGAGACAAATCAGACACGTACAGCAACAAATTACATAGTCATTCACAGCATTATATTTTCTGGTGAAAATTCAGTAGCCTATCTGTATCATTGTCTAACTTAATCTAGAATGTACTGTCATGTATCAGATTATAGTAAACTTGTCTAAGTAAAATAGATAGCCAACATAATTTATCTGACCCGGATCTTTTTCCTCACCTTGTACACTATAAACTTGTTACCTCAATTTAGCTGGCTGCTGTTGGGAAACACTGGCTTATTTTACACCTATTTTACCATGTTAAAATGCACTCCCTTGCCTCCACAGAGTTTTACGGTATGTTCATTGGCCCTACAGCACTTCTAATGAAGGAAGGACACGGGAGTCCACCAAACACTGAGGGGTCACTAAATCCTTTCACTTTTTCATCAGTTTGAAAGGCATAGCATTACAGCAATCCTACCCTAAATGAGATTGCATACAGCTTTTGCAAAAACCAGCCACACACTGGCTTCAGGAGACTAGAAACTATGATTAGAGGACTATATAAGGTGCATCTTCAACCTCACGTGGAGATAAATCCTATACGGAAAGCACATGCAGAGAGCTTACTACCACTCCTGGCTACAGATGTCCTCTAGTTCATTCTGACAATATGCTATAGATCTCTGAAGGAGCCTTTCTTCACATACACCACACAAACAGTCAATCATATTCACCCATTTAGTAAGGGAGTTGTGAGGATGTACAGTGGCATATACAAATTTTATGGAAAACATCCATAAACCAAAACAGCTCAGTAGATAGAACAAAGTATTGAAAATATGCCTCCTACAATGCAGTTTGAGTCCCATTTTTATCTTTCTACATGCATACTATTCTCCTAAATAGAGGAGAGTGAAGTCTGAAGAATAAGTCTGTATACACAAAGACTGCAAGGCTTAAAGTAGTACAACCACTCTAAAGGTTTGGGAAGGTGTCAGTATTCAACCAATCTGTGATATTTTCAGTGACGCAATAGCACTGTGGATTATTAAAACTAAAAACATGTACTAATAAATATTTATAAAACCAGTCAGCTATTTCTAAATGTTAGATATGTGAGGAAAGGTCATTTCTTTATCTTTTATATCCTTTATATATTTATATCCTCTATATATTTATATATTATTATAATCCTTTATATCTATTTATCCATCCACCCAGGATTTATTCTTTAAAAACGATCAAACGATCAAAAACGATCACTTTCTACACATTGTTTATACAGCACTGGGCACAACTAAATAAACAGTCACAAACAACCACTAGAAATTGTCTAAGGGGTTTTAAAGACAAATATACGCCCAAAGTTTAGGTTGTCTCTTTCAAACAACTTGACAAAAAGGTAGATTTAAATGAAGTAGTTTTTCCCAAATTTGAACAATACATTTGAATTAAATCCTTACAGTTAAGAAAGAACAGGGAATAAATACAGGTTTGATCCACCTCAGAGATCTGGGTCTCATTTAGTATGATTTCTGAATGTCTGAAAAGCAGACAGTTGCGTCGATGCTGTCTGTGTGTGATACGAACAGGCAGCCGCACAACTGAACTTCCCTTCTGCATGGAGAGACACCAGTACAATGAATACACAATTCCATTAACTTCAGTGGAAGTCTGCAGGCAATATTAATTAAGGAAAAGATGAGTATGCCCCCTTTCAGATATGGAGCACAAATGAGACTACCTCATTTCTGCCATTTACATAGGCTTCCATCTTTTTTTTTTCCCATCTTCAGATTGCAAAGTGTCATTTGTGGAGGAAAAAAGCAGAAATAGCCACCATATAGCTTCGATCACCCTTTTGCCAGAAGGTGGCATTGCAAGTAGCAGTTTTCAAGTATTATTCTTATTAGGACATAAATTATTTCTGAATGATAGAGATACACAACATCTTTTTTTTCTCATTACTTCCTGAGTTCAACTGTAGCGATGATGTTCTTAAAACACATCCATGGAAAGCTTTTTTTTTCCTCCTATAAGAGTTGAGAAAATCTGACCCATTCTTGAGAAAATGTATTGCTTCCAGGATATTTCCTGTCCTTGTTTTATTATCTTTACAGTGCTGTGATGAATGATACTATGAAATTCAGCTGTATGAGTTCACATCAATCCCCATCGCACAAGAACTATCTGAATTAGATGGGCTCTGACAAGACTGAGTCTATCAACAGAACAGGAACACACTTTAGCAAGAGCAATTTGTGCTCATGGGCATAGTGTTTGCCTTGCAAATTGATTATACTTAAAATCCCTTAGTGTTATCTTTTTCCATCTTCTTTCCTATAGCCCTACTGCATAATATTAATTCTTAAGATGAATGTAGGTGTGACATAGAAGGCAGGTTTTGATGTTGATCTCACAAAGCAAGGACAACCTTCAGTACCCATTAATTTAAGACAGCCTGTAGTATCTTGCAGGATAAGGCTCCTCATGAGAACTCACCTGTTCAGTTCAAGATTTCATTAACTTAACCCTAATCTCTTTGACCCTCATGTTTCCAACTCTGGAAGCCTAATCGTCCCCACAGGCCTAGGAAGTGATGAGAGTTTTAAAACTGGTTCCCTGACAAGCAGGTGATTTGACTGGAATACAACAGCCCAGATTTGTCTGCTCACTTTCCATCCCAAAGCTAAGCCAAGGAAAGACAAGACTTTATCCATGGTGGATGATTTCATTCCTCAAAAGGACCCATTCATATTTAGGTCCTCAGATTCCTAGTGTTGACTATCCCTGAAACTAGACAGGCTATTAGCATTGGCAATTTAAGAATACAGATTAAAAAAGAAAATGCAGAACTATCTGTTGGTTGACACAGCTGCAAAAGTCCAGCTCTGTCCATCCTTGTTGCAAAAGATTGTCATTTTCCTAAAGAGACAGGTAAAATGTAAAGCACAGAGCTGGGTCTGGCATTCAGGAATAGTCCTTTTGGCTCTAACCGCTAGGGTTTCCTCTTGCTTTCTCTCCACGTGGCCTCACAAATCTGATGACCCTTTGGGCTGGAGATCTCCCAACCCTGCCACCTCAGCTAGGCCAGGAACTGGAGGTCCAGCTCCTGGCAAGCTGGTGTGAACCTCATTTTGATGAGGAGGGCCTTGCAGCCAAAATCTTGCATTGCTTCAGCCAGTGCTCTAACCACTAAGTCATTATCTAAAGAGGAAGCAAAATTAAAAAAAAAAACAAAAAACTCAGTGAGTCAAAAAGCCAGCGCTCAGTTCTTTGGAAGTCATAGGAACCTACCCTCTAAAGAAACCTCTGGACTCAAGAGCCCAATAACAGCTGCCCATGACTTTGAAAAGGTACCAAAGCTGCAGAGAAATAGGGCTCAGACATATTCTTGTACTTAATTTTTCCTATTGTCTATCTCTGACAACTCCCTACCCTGTGCAAGAGCGCCTCTGGGGCACGCACATTGCACAAGGAGCTTACCCCATGCGCTGACCTCCACCTAGAAGTCAGGCACCTAATAGCTAAGCACTGTGGTGACCTGACCTGCTGGTTCCTACAGCATTAATACACCATGTGATGACGTTTACAGGATATGCCAAGAGAAAACAGAAAAGCTGCTTCAGCTTTAAACTAATTTATTGGGATGATTTCTAATAGATGTTCTGCTGTAAAAGTGCCTTGAGACTAATTTTGCAGAGCAGAAGGAGCTATTAAAACTCCTAAAAATAACTTGTCCATATCTAAAAATACCACACTGTTGAAGTCCAATATCTCAAGCCTTCTAGAGTGGGCAATTAATATAAAGTGCTAATAAAATGACCATCTCCTTTTCAGTGAGTTCAATGTCACATTTTTAACTCTATAGGACCATGAAGAACTGTCTTTAGTGCTGTTCTTTATCTACAAGGGGTAGAGCTGACTTGTCTTGTGCCTGGTAATCGGTGACTTTGGGCAACAAAAACTTCAAACAGAAAAAACAGTCTTTCAAGCAATGCTTATACAAAATTTTATAAACGTGGACCCAAGAGTATCCATTGTTCCAGCTTAGGACACTGTTCCCTTACTTTTAATCTTATTTCATATTTTAAATTTTCATACGTTAATCTGGATGTTTTACAGAAAGTTGCTCTTTACTCTTCTTTTATATATCCTTGAAACATAAGAAGGTGTTCCACACTGCTGAGCTAGAACTGTATGAAATAACGAATGTTACACTTTAAAACACTAAAAAATTGTTGAACAAGCATTGCTGTGCTTTAATGATTTTTAAGTGCTCTAGTTATAATATTCAGCAATGTAAACAATCTTGATATTAAATATTTTGCAGCCTGCTAAATCACCTTTATTTGGCATAAAGACACAAGAGCAATGAATGAGATGGCACCCACTATTTCATACTTCAAAATGTACAATTTTATGAAAGAATTTTTTAGGAAATGTACAATATTCAACAGAAATATTACTTTTGTTGACAAAAAAACCTACAGAATAGGGTGAATATTTTATATACATATATACACACACACATATGTATGCATGTGTGTATATATACACACGTGTGTGTGTGTAGAGACAGATAGATAGACAGATATGAAAGAACTGATGTATCTATTTCTGACAACCAGTATTTAATTTTTTTAAATTAAATCCAGCACTGAATTTCCTTATTGTTTAGAACAAAATGAAATGGTAAGAAAGCCAACACCTAGGCAAGCACACTAAAATACATTCCCTTAGGGAAACATTACTGGGACTGAACAACAGTTAGTTTGATTGGAAGCTACTGCTGAGGTAATACTGCATTTAAATAAATAAAATGGAAGGACTACAGCTATATTTATACACAGAGTTTCTTTGCTGCATTTCAGTTAAAATTATCAATATTTCTCTGGGTATAACATACTGAAGGCATATCAGAATCATAACTCTTTATGAGTAAATACGAGAGTGTTTAGTAGTACCTTCTTAAAATTTGACCTACTTTCTACATGACAGTCCCAGATGATATAACCCACCTGCTTTCTTTCTGCACATCCTCATATAAAATGACATACACACAGATTGTAAAAAGGCAAGGTTTGAAACTATTTTGCTTGTCCCACTAGTTTTTGATTAATCAGGCTTTAAATGCTCTCATTACAATAGGCAAATAACTCATTTTCCATTAAAGCCTGAACAACTACCCTCCCAGCATGGAAGACGACCGTTTTTGCTGCACAGACCCTGTTTTTAACTTGCACAGTTCTATAGAAGTGGATATGCAATAGTAAAAAGTGAATCGCTTTCTCTTTTGAGGTAGGCAAGCAACACAGACCCATTCTGCTGTGTCTCCTGGCTATATTTCTCCCAGCAGCACTTCGGTCAAGCTAGGAAATGTGACCCATGCAAATACGAACACCAGCATAGAAAAGCTGCATATCTGCAGCTACAAACTGCTGTCATAAGGCCTTCAAAACTACCTCCAAAGACTTATATAGGTGAACACAAGAGCCCAGTTTCAGAGAATTCATTGTACTTTCTCAGAAACAGCTTACAGTTAATTTTCGATCTTTTGTCATTCAGTGACGCTCATGTTAGATGAACTTGGCTCCCAGCTGAAGAGCCTTCATCTAGCCAGGGCCCTAGTGAGGGCAAAGATCAATAGCTCAAGCATTCAACGTTCAGAAATATCACAATAGAGGAGACTGCATTTCAGAGCTGTATGCCCCTGAAAATCAGTCTCTCTCAGAGATTAGCTACCTGTATATACGTACTGTATTACATTGGCCAAATCCTGCAGCCCTTATCCACATAAGCAGTCTGAACTGTAAGTTGGACTAAGTGACTTCCACAAGCAAAAACTGCAAGATTAGTGCCTCGTTTTCCTGGACATCCACCTCAGCAGCTTGCGTGAGGAATGATGGCTCAATGGGACTAGGTATGTTTGACATGAACCAGACCTTGGGGCTCCTGAACAAGGAGACGTGGTGACCCACCAGCACAGCCTCACTTGCTGTGTGGCTGCAGTGGCCGCACGTGCCACTTTCTCTGCTCATTCCCCAGCACAGCTGAAAATCAAACTGGGATCCCAGCAGCTTCGAGCTGCTGTATTTTACCTTTGAGCAGACTTTCCACCAATTTCAACCAAACTTGTAGGCCTTTAATTTGAACTTCTACTTTAGGTTTTTCAGGTCTTCTGCAATCTGTATCAGACTTGGGTTATTCCTGCTAAAAGTCACTGAACAAAGAATAAAGTGTACATTCTTTATATTACTATTACAGGTAAACAGTTTCTCTTCCCCCAAACAGAAATGACAGTCATTCAGGAGATATGCATTAATATTTTTTTCTTAAGGACTTTAGGATATCTCTGCAACCTTTAACCAAAGCTATGACCACAGATGGTTTTCTTCTCTTTAAAATGAATTAATGTCAATATAAGAGTAAATGAGTCAGACTTACAAGTCCATAAGCATTATGTTTCAAATCAACTGACAAAAGACAACTTCACAGAATACACATGGAGCTCTGGCTCCATGAACAAGTCTGCTAATAAACTGTTGCACACAATAACTCTGATTTAAATCACATTTGACTCCATTGCCTTCTGCTCCCACATTGAATTTAAACTTCGGAAAGAAATCTAAAATAAAATAATAGACTACGCTTACCCTTGTCAAGTTTCTGAAATTTTGGAAGAATTCAAGAGAAGACATGGCGAACCTGGTGGTCCACCCTCTTAAATACTCAACAAAGTTACACCAGGGATAAACATTTTTCCCAGTGAATCCACAGAAAAATGAGAGGAAACTAGAACCTTTCAGGTTACCTCTGATGGATAAGCAATGCAAACTAATAACCACCAAAAAAAACAACAAAGCTTTGTCATGAATGCACCTTGTCAAGCTAAAATGATTAACACTGTGTAAACCTGGCATACGGATCATTCAGATACAGAGATCATTTTCACAAAGCATGTGGGTCACCATACACAATTTACCTCAAATCTGAAGTGTTTGAGACTTTCACTATATCAAATTAAATTCCAGGAATTAACAACCCCCAATAACTTCCATATGATTCATGTTTCATTCAACTTCTGTTGTCTCTGAATTAGCTATTAGCAACCTACTGCCAGTAGTTCATGCTGCTCCTCACTATAAACCCCTGAGATGACAGGAGACCTGTATGTTCTTTTGAAATAGCTACACTCATTACACCAGCACCCTGTCCTCTCCACAGATGGAAAGATGAAATTAAGGAACCCAAACAATCCTGTCAGTGAGGGTTCATGAGCAAAGGGTGTGATGCTGACAGCTTCTGCAAACAGATCAGAAGCATGGGAGAATTAGTGAACAATTCAGTTAAGAAATGGGAATGCACTTACAATCAATAAAACCCCAAAAGTGTTAAGATACAGAATGCCTTAAAATTCATTCATGAATAAGTAATAAAAACCAGGTTTTAATTATTCTTAAATAGCAAAATATAAAAAACAGTAAAAGATCAAATATAAATAAAGAAAATAAAGTATGTGTTGATCTAATCAATGAAAGACACAAAAATAATTGGGAAAATGCATAAGGGACAGGTGTGTAAGGTTCTTTGCTCTACTAGTCCCCGCTGATTTCAGTATACACAAGAGCTCTCCATATTTCCCAGGATCCAGTCCTAAATCTAATGTGATAAGAAAAAACTAGAAAAATAAATTGTAGGTAAAACCGCAGGCTGTGCTTAGTAGAGTGCATGTATGTAGCTCAGATAAGCATTGTGCTACATCTCTTTTCTTTCTCCAGTTTATTTAAAAAAGATGTAATGGCAGGGGGCTAATAAGAATCTGATCCTGCAACTTGCTGCTTAACACATCTATAGAACACAGCTCAGGAGTAAAGCCGAGCATAAGTGTAAAGGACTGGTCTGAAGGACTAGTTTAGACTTTACAAAATAGTCTACTTCCTTCTCTTGGACTGGAGAAAAAACCAAAATCTTTCTTACTTATTGCTGTAAAAATGATAAATATACTAAAAATTCCAGCACAATATTCTTGTACAATGAAGTTCACAAAAGTATCATAACACTTTATAAATTGGTAATTGAACTTCATTGTCATGGATTTGGCAACATATGCCTTACATGAAAATTATTTTAAAATTATTAATGTAGGGTGTCACATATCTATTAAGTAATCATAAAAAAGTTACAGCTTGACTTATGCTATTTAAGCCTAAACACATTGGCCATGATGTAATTACAGCTCCTATTACTAAGCATTTTAATATTTTTCCTCTTCAGACAGTATTTTAATTTAAAGAACCTATTCTGCAAATGACAATTTAAAAGTTGCAACTTCACTGAGATTCCTGTGTGTTTCTTTAAAAACATATATAAAAATAGGCTTATTATCATGGCAGACAACTTTGATCTAATGGCTAGAAACAAGGGATTTGTCCATTTACTCTGCATAAATGACATGATTTTGGAGTACGTGCTGTCCCATCTACACCTGATGGCAGGAGGGGCCACAGCGGGTCTCAGCCCTAGAAGATATTCCTGTCTGTATTATAATATGTTGCATGCACATCCTGGAGAAACCTGCACTATTTTGATCTGATAGAGTCATCACATTTTAACGTATTAGAAACTGCAAAGAATATAAGAAAACCTTTCATATGTATTCAGAAAAATCCCCAACCTTGCCTAGTTCACTAAACATTTTTCAAGCATGCTATTAAAGCTTTATAGACAGTGTGATATAGGAATAATTATGTGAAGAATTAATTGATCACGCAGTTAAATTTGATAACGTTATGGTTCATTAAAATATGTGAGACTCCAGCTAACTGGATAATTGCTTTGTATAATAAAAACCACGATTTGTTTTGGGAAAGAGAAAATACAACTTTGGAATCAGCCAAAAACCCAAAGGCAGGCTGCCCCTGTGCTCAGAGCACCTGGCAAACCTCAGCAGCCTCCCATACCACTTCCCTCACAAAAAGGTACAAAATTTTCACCATGCTCAGAGCTGGTCAAATTCTGCCACCAGGGAAACTAGGAAAAACTTTAACCAGGGAAACCTTTATCTCTGACTTCAATGAAAACATTTGTAGTGTATGAGAGCTTGTCCCTTCAGCCTAGCATGAAAGATATAACGTGACCCATATTCTCTGCTTTCTGCTACTAGACTGAGACAGGCTGGAGTGGATTGATTCTTAATTGCCATTTCTTCCTTTTCTTTTGAATTGTCCATGATAATGCAAGGGAATAGGAAAAGTAGAAGCCCCTTGAGCAAAATAAGTACTTCCAAAACAAAACTATCACATTTGTCAAGGACACTTAGCAATGGCTCCTTTTGTCTATAACATTCCCCATTACCCTTTATGTAGGCAAAGCTTTTGAGCCTTACTAATTAAGAGTACAACAACAACAGCATACTAAAGGGTTTGCATTCAAAAGAAGTGATTCTATCCTAACCACTTAAGCACGGTTGTAAAACAAGTAGCTACACAAATTAAGCCTTCAAACAGTACTGCAGAAGGAAAAGAATAAGCAAATACTCTGCATATGCTAACAAATAGCCTATTTCTCTACTTAGAGGAATGAGTATACACTCCACATTATCAATTTAAGGCAACTTACGTACAACACTAATGTAATTTTTTGAGATGCAATGTCAAGAAACAGTGCTAAAGAGGGTCCATACGATAGCTGTATGATTCAGAGCACATTCTTTAAATGGTCAGCTTTTGGGAATAATGCTCCCTTCATCCATCTAGAGCTTTCTATACAGTCAACTTGAGCACAGGCCTCTTTCGTTGCAAGACTGTGAGTCATATGGTCCAACGGTATATGCATCAACACAAGAAATGACTCTGCTAATGAAAGCTAACACAGGCAAAAGGCAAGATGCTTCTGAAAAGGATGCTGATAGCAGGACTCTCTGGTCCCCTCTTAAGGGTGATATTTTCCACTTGATGATGCCAATTGCTCCTGAAATTGGACCTGCTCTGACATTCCTCCCAGAGGAAAAAGAACTCATATCAAAATTTGTTCATACTTTGGGGCATGATAAACAACTGAAAAAGTTATTTTAAGAGAAATCCTGTGAGATCTGCAGAAGTCAGTATGGACAAAGGTATTAAGTTACTGCCAGCGTCACAATGGAGATGAAGACACTAGCAATAGACAAATACAAAAAGTCATCTCCATGTGAACAAAGCGCCTGTCTAATTTTAAACACCTTCCTAACTTACTAACGCACAGTCAAGGAATCTGAAGACAAGGCAGTGTTGATAGAAACTGTCATTATAGATAGCTATGAAACAACAATGAGCTTTAATCCTCAAAAATGAGACAAATGTTGTATGGAAGAATCAGCATGTGAAAGATCCAAGAAAGGTAAGCAAGTGCAATGACAGCTTGCAAAGGCAGAGCAAAGCAATATTCTGCTGCCACTAAAGGTCCCTTTAACACCCAGCTTCTAATTAAATCCTTGGGGCTGAGTGTATATTACAAATATTTGGGCTGACAAAGGCGACAACAGAAGGCAATTGCTACCATGCCTTTTATGCCTTTTTAACATCTGAAGCCCAAGGTTATGGTTAATTATCACTGACGAGAAGTGGAGGTTAGAGACAAGAGTAAGCTGAGCCATCATTCGATGGACACCTGTTGACATGGGCTATTTACAATTACAGTCCTCTCCAGTCTTCTGTCTCACTGACAGGGCCTGCAAGTTAAAACAGTAACACACCCACAGCTGATAATTAACCTTCTCTGAATGAACAGTTGACTTTTTCCAGGAGCTACAGATTTTCTTCCCTACTACAAACAAAAAGACTGGTGAATTTGAGTCGGAAAGGACCCATTCTGAATGGCTTGGAGAAAACCCCATTTCAAGGCATACTTAATTATCAGTGACTGAGATAAAAGATTTTCTGTTTCCTCGAACAGAAAAGACAAGAACTATATAAAACAGAATTCAAAATATATATTCTATAGTAAACTGATCAAAACATTTGGTGAAATGTTTTTCTTCTAACTTTTCTTTATTTTCTCTAGCATATTTCCAGAGTCACTGAGATTCAGCAAAAATAATAACACAGCCTCCTACTCTACCGAGTCAGTCCTATCTGCCATGAAATCCTCTTGGTCAGCAACTAGATTCAATACACTTCTACAGCTTTATTTCTGCTTTAATGCAGAATCAAAAAACATTATTCCTGGCCCAAACTGGGCCACTGCTACAATGCTGGTGCCTTCTTGCTTTTGCATTATATATAGCTCAATAGGGGTCACTATGGAGTATAACTATTACTGCTACTTTTAAAAATGTTGGTGAGGTCATTTAATATACTGCTAAAAGCATTTAGATACTTTTGTGGAAGAGCTTTGTTGGAATTTACAAAGACTAGAATATTTTCAGAAAGCATCTAATCATGGCTCGGAGACCCTAGATAAGTGACTTACTTAATTTTCCAAAGTATCAGTACCTGCTACCAATATTTAAATTCACTGACAGCTGAATCCTCAGCACTTGGATAACTTGTTTAGGAAACCTAACTTTACCTTCTAAATTTAAGCACATATCATCTGTCCATTGTTTCCAAACTTCTTATGGGACCAATCTAAAATTTCAGTTGTTGTGGAAAAGAACTATCTCAAATAGGTGTAGTAATAAATATATTAGCTACACATCACATAATTATTAAGCCTGTTTCTGAGAAATGTTTTGTCATAGTATATCCATAGTATAAACACCTTGTAGCTTTATTCTGGCATATACATCTCTTAAAACTCAATAAACTACTAGAAAGTGAACTGATAATCATTCAATATGCTGTAAGAAAAATTATCTCATCATATTAAATTTAAATGAAATGCAGCCCAAAGTGTAATTACCAAGTTCAATATTTAAAGTCATTGATTTTAATGGCAATATACTTTACTAATAATTGCAAACAAGCTCACTAGCTGCAATTTTACACTTGCCACAATACAAGCCAATAATTTGTTCCTTCTAACAACTTTACTTAAAATATATGTCATGTTTGATCTTAACAGAGAGAATAGAAATTTCTGTTTCATATTAGAGTTAGTATTTCTTAGAAGGTCATTAAATTGATACATATTCCTTGAGTCTCAAAGTAGTAATTCATAGTCTTCCCTTTTAAGGATGGGCCTTTTAGCAAAAGTCAGTTTTACACTATGCACACACATACGTAACTGTGCAGAGCTGGACACTCTGCAAAGGGGCAGAAGTGGGTACAACACTGCAGAACTCCAGACTGAAAGTGATGTTAATGGAGGGGCTACTGCCCTTTCCACTCTGCCTCCTCATTTCTTCCCCCAAGGAAACGTTTCCAGGAGTTCGCACAACTCCTTGAGTGTCACACAATGCGCATGAGACTTGCACAAGCAGCAGTGAGAGCCAGGCAAGGCTAAATCTCAGACTGTGATTTCCCTGCCCCATTTGCCCCTTCAAAACCATGTGTTGGGCAACATATCATGACATCTCATGAAAGAAGTGTTCCAGTACACCATTGCTCAAATGACGCAATGAATGCTGTCGTATAATAAATCTCTCACTCTAGGAGTTGAAATGTCAGTTGCTTAAATCATGCGTTGCCTGAAGGAAGGAGAAGAGAACAAGAATTATACCTTTTTCCTTTCAATCCACTCTCTGACAGCCCACCAGCACTTGTGACCACTAGAGGATGAGTAAAAATGCTTTCATCAACCAACTGCCTTCTGAGGCATCCATCTCAGATCAGCATTCAGAAAGAAAACAGAGGTGGACTTCTATAGTGACTGTATCATTCCAGTGGGCCAAGGCAGCAGCAAAGAAAGGCCCTTTGATAAATAAATACAAAATAATGATTGAATTAAAATATTGACTTCATCAGATACATATGCCCAAGAATTAATGGCCTGAACGAGCTACTGTACTAATAGACCTGGAGAATGAGGTGTCCTCTCTATCCAGAGAAGGGACACAATGAATAACTGTGAATAACATCCATTCCTCTGGTGAATTAGAAAGTAAGCTCAATTACCATGCCCAAGCTGCTCTTGGATTTCTCAGGAGAGATTTAGCTTAATTAATCCAAGCAGAAAGATAGCTACTATTTCCTACAGAAATACAAACAGAGAAGTGCATGACAAGAAATGTATGAAGCTTATAATTCTATATAAATATAGGGGAATGGCAGGAAGGTGACCATTTCAAGGCAAACAGCAAATTTAGCAGCCATCACTAGTAAAAGCATTAAGGTTTCAAATTTGAAATGGGTCACTGAGTCAAGTCCTTTGCTATCGGAGACAGTTATATCATACCCTCACTTTTATGATCAGACCAATATGCATCTTGGGCTCAAGGGAATGCTTTCACCTCCCACTAATCCTATCAGAGCACTGTTGCAGAACATCGCTGAAGTTGTCTGATTTCCTATCTAAATTTATTCATGACCAGTTTATATGCACTGTTCTTGTTCCAAGGAAAGGGAAGATTTTTCACAACAGGAGTGGTTAAGCACCAGAACAGTCGGGGAATCTCCATCATTGGAGACTTCCGAAACTTGGCCACCTGGGATCCTTAGCCACCTGGTCTAACTGAAGTTAGCCCTGCATGCAGCAGGAGGTTGGACTAGCTGACCCCCAGAGGTCTCTTCCAACCTGAATTACTCTTTGATTACATGATTGTCTTTTTTTTTTCCAGAACCAACAGCTTTTTGACGGTAGTCTGCTGATGTACAATAGAGAATCATACCTCTACTATAAACTCTGTACTACAGTTAATAGTATAAACTTACAAACTAGTTAATCATGTAAGTTCTTATTTTCATAGAACACATTTTACAGAACCATAACAGTTTTGTCCCTGGTAACTACATACTGCCTAGTGTTTCCAGAAATGCTAATGTGTGAGAGTGTGTGTGTGTGTGTGTGTGTGTGTGTGTGTGTGCGCGCGCGCGTGCACACACGCATATGATTCCTCATGGGAAGACTCCAATAGCTGAACACTCCCAGAATCAAAACATACTGAAAGCTAAATTATAGAGACTATTAAACCTAAATCACTGTTCTAACAATCCAACAAACAATCTTAAAAAACGAAGGAAAATAAAATGATTGTTAACTCAAGACAAGAAAAGAATGCAAATAATATTACCTTAGTTTAACTCACTTCACATGAGGGATTTAAGCATTTCATCTGGAAGCTTACAGCAAGCCTGTTAGTGCATAAACTTTACAAGATTTGATCCAAGTCTATCACGGGCACAGGCAAACACTGGTGAGCCTTGTAAGAGAAGTCACCATTCCACCGAGCACATTCCCTTGCCTCTTTCCCAAAAACCCACAAGACAGGGTCACTCAGGGAAGCGGAATGGAAGACATGAGGCCCCACAAGGAACCATCTCAGCCAACAGGGAGCATGGGCAGAACTCAGGACCCTAAGTACTGGATACAGGCGTGATGATAAATATGGAATAAAGAGATGGGGCACTTGAGGGAAACCCCACACGACATTGATCAGGCCAATTTCTTTCAGCAATTTAATTGCCATGTTCTGCATTTCTGAGAGGACATTTACCACACTGCTAAAACATTATTTTGAGAGGTCTATGCCTCCCGATCCTGTAATGACCAAATTTCAGTATAATCAGATCAGAACTTCTGTGCAGGCTCACCTCAAAGGGATATTATGGTCAGACTAGCCCAGCTCCACCACAGCTAGACAACTAAGCATATAAGTTCTAAGTCAAAATACAGAGTAGAGCACAACATCTCACCTCCACTCTCTCCCTTTTCCAGAATCAGTACTTACGGCCCAGCCAATCTATCCATTGGGCTGGGCGTGAATAGCCTAGCCATGAGTCCTAAAATAAATCTGTTGGCTCAGTTTACTCATTTATCTCTGAACATTTTAGCCTAGCATGAACTGTTTTTCTGGATCTTAGGACAAAGCAGCCTGCAGATGCAATAAAACAGTCAGCCAACCAGTTTTAACAAGGCATCACTAATTATCAAAACTTCATTGCAACTATTGTATGGGATAATTGCATGTCTCAGCTAGAGCACTTACTAAAGATACACCAGCGCTGAAGATAATTAAAAATTATGCTTCAGAGAAAGGATGCTTTTAATAATTCAGATCAACAAAATAAATATTCAAATGCCACATCTAAAGGCCTAATTGCATAGTTTTAAAAATAATCACAATGATTTCATGGAAAGCAAGAGGGTTTAAAAAAAAACAAAATATGAACCATTAGAGCCAGTCTTGATTGCTTAATGTAAATGAGCACATTATGATAGTTATATTATTGAACAGATTTTTTTTTAAAGCCCAACATATTTGCGTAAATACTTAATGAAAACAATTTGATGAAAAGGATTTATACCTACTATATCCTCACTGTTAGATCAAGAGAAGCACTTGAAATTATTTAGTTACTAATTTTGTCAAATAGAGGTGGGCGGATGTTAGTACATCTGCCTGTCATCAGTGATGACAGTTCAGAACAAGAAGCTGCTTTTAGGTCAAGTGACTTTGAGGCAGGACTGCTCTCAATCTAGCTTTTACCCAAACAGCCTGTGAATTGTGAGTCTTCATTTACTGTTTGGGTTGGTCTGCAATGCCAAGAACTGGGCAAAACAGAAATCCTAGAAGTTGGTCCAATGATGGGAGTTAGCATCTTTCATTCTGATGGAGCCAAGAGTCAGGCACATGGTGCTCTAGAAAATGCCAGAAACTTTTAAAAAAGTTGAACACAAGAGGAAGCATTGAGAGCAAACTATGTCAGCAAAGCAATGGGAAAAGTACCTCTCTGGGCACAGATATCTAATGTGACTGTGTGCCAGAGGAAATCCTCTCTTAATCCCCATGTTTGTCATGGTTCTAGAGGACTGACTCTGCTGAATGAAATTAAAAACTAGGACAGATAAAATTCTGCCTGCTTTTTGTACCACATGGTTCCCTTAAAGACATCATCGCACAGGGAAAATTATTGTGGACTATCCACTGCTGGTATATACATACGCACTCTATCTCCTTTACAAGACTATCCCTAGTAAACACATATTCTCTGTCTTTCATTCCATAAAACCTTCAATACAATGAAAAATTTATATGTGAAATCTTTGCTTCCCTTTTCTCAGCACAATCTTGCGCCTCAGCCTCTTTCAAATGTAATGCATAAAATCAAAAACACTTCTAGCTCACTTCTCACCTTCACCGTCAGTAGTACACACTAAGCCATTCCAGATTGCTTTGGAGTATCTTGGGGTAAGGCAATCAGAAATGTGGAAAGTTACCCTCTTTAGAATACAAGTAAGGATTAGATTCAGTAAACCTACCTGCTGGCTCGTGTAAAGTCACTTGTGCTAATTTTGTCATGCCTATCTTCCCTGTTAAAGGCAGGCTTACTGTAATACCCTTTGCTTTGTCCATGCTTCCTTCAGTCTGGTGCGCCAGCCAGGCAAGGGATTATTCTACCATGGCTTGTACACAGATAATTACCCTGCTGGATCTCTCTGTTTGCTTTTGGCCAAACGATGTCTGATGGTGGGCCAAGGAAACGGCTCCAGGGCCTTCCAACACTCCCCAAGCCACATGTTGCAGCAAACAAATATGTTAAATGTGATTGGAATTTTATTTCAAGCTCAATTTATGAATTTAAATATTTGCTGGGTGGGACTGATTAATCAACTGACTGAACGACAGATGTGAAAACAGACTTGGAGAGTGACCACGTAATTCCTGGTTCCTTAGGAAAACAGGTTAATATGTCTGTTTACACTAAAATACTTGGTCCCATTTAGGATTCTTGCTCACCCTTTTCTACAGCCCTCCCGCAACACTTGTAAGTATGGGAGACCTGGGGTGAGGGGGCAGGGGTGGGGAGGAGAGGAGGAGGATATCAGTGTTGACTGAAGGTGACAATAAAAGGATATGTACATCTTCATCCCCAAAGTAAAGTTTCAAAAGAATCTGCTGAAACCAACTATGGGGTCATTTACCTTTTTTTATTCTTTTTAATTTTGAAGGACTCCCTGAGAATGTCCAGAAAAAAAGCTTTATTTCTTCTAGGCGAGTTATCCACATTTTAAAAATCCCAGAAAACAAAACAAAAGACAATCTCATTGTCATAAAGTGATCAGGATTTTGAGTGTCTCCATTATTTGCCGGGTTTATCATTAAAGTAGTTGGGCATTGAAAGGACAGGGTGCCATACCATCTAATGGTGAGGTCCCTTTAAGCTGTCTGAAGACATGTGGCACAAAACCTGAGGCTATTCACTTCCAGAAGAAGAATTACTCTTCAGCTGGACCAAAAAATCCTACTCAGTTTAATCACTGCTGTAGCATTGAGACAATGTTTCTGCAGTGTAGCATTCCCATTAATACAGCTGCTAAAGGACATGCTCATAGCAGCCAAAGAAAATGCATTTCACTGTGATTCTGCCCATCACTTTATCTGGTGCAATTTCCAAATACCTCTAGGCTGGTTAATTAAAAGTAATATTTCAGTGGAGACATACAATATATCTGCATTTGCCAGAGTAAGCAAGGCAAGTTATTCCCCAAAGAAGGCAAGAAGCAAATTCCTGACTCAGAGATGTATCTGTTCCAGATTGTCACGTGTGCTGCTATGGCCTTCTTAGGTTTGAATTGAGGGCTAGACAAAGCTACTGTGTGGGAAGCCCTGGAAACTGAGATTTTACGTTTATATATAGAGAACAGGTACAACAAGTGCAGAAAGAATTAAACTGACCTGCACACAGCTTGTATGCCATATACAAACTAAGGACTATCTTTGGAAATAAATTTGAGGTCCATTCTCCAAGATCACTTACTGAATTGTCAATTCATAGCACATGGCAAGACTAACTGGAGAAGAGAGAAAATCTTTATCTAAGAACTCAGTAAAGATTTACTTTTGATTGTAAATCAATACGCAAATCATAACCCTCAGCATTTGAACATTCCTGCTAAGACTACTATTTGGTTGCTGTATTTTTTTTTTCCATTTTCAGCATTATGCTTTTAAAAGGAAAATCTCTTACAGGATAAATACCTTATAGGAGGCAAATCTACTACCTTGACTTTCTAGTAGAGCAGAAGGAGCAATACAAATCTCAGGGTTAACTTGCATCAAAGCTCTACAGATTTTAACATTTGCTTGAAGTTTGAACAGATCCCTTTTAATATAGATTAAGGCTTTAGTCAATTATCACTCATCTCCACGCTGATTGGTTTCATATGGAACAGGAACTGGCAATACTAAAATCCCATGGGGAAAAGCTATCCTCACATTATTTCTGACCAGCTGAAAGCAGGATGTAGTAGAAGTCTCATCAGAAAGCCTACATACAAGTATTCAAATGAAAGATGTCAGGCTAAGGACTGGATAAAGAAATTTAGCCAAAACAAAGCCAAAAATTTCACTCCTTCTTTCCATCCTTCCAATATGCAATAGCTACTTTCTAATGCTAACTCAGTATATATTTTCTAATAATAAGCAGAAATTAGGCCCTAATATCAAAGGAATTTCATAACTTTTTAAATGTTTAGGAAAGTTTTATGCAAACTAAGCATTTTTTTCCTCCTCACAAAAAAGAAATGATAGAAACAGAGATTTTTTTATCTTGGCTTCAGCTCTACCACTTGTTCACAGAATGAGGAAGGGCTATGACAAAAATATTTCAAGTTCTTGTCAGTATGTAATTGAAAATAATAATGAACACATACAAGAAGATAAAATTGCATGGGGAAATACAGCTGGCATTCCTGACTTCTGACTTCACGCTTTGGAAATATACTTTCAACAGTATTTTCTATGCATTTTCTTAGGCTTTTTTGCCTTTAAAGAAAAGGTGAAAACAAACTTTTCTCTGGACAACACTTTTTCCTCTCCCTACCTTCTAAAATAATATGGATAACTCAAGTCTACATGATTCCTTGGATAAGCATAAAGGGAAGATGGAGCCAAATGCTGATTCTGACATATGCTGATGAGGCTAAGTACCAAGCCTCCTTTTATTCCCTAACCTGTATTCTCTATCATCAAAATCTAAGAGGATCCTAATTCCATAAATACAATGTCCAGGGCATCCTCTTCTCAAATGAAGTTGTGGGTCCTCATATTATTCCAGCAGTTTTTCTTGAAGAACACAAGTGAGAGAGAAGTAGAATACATTATTTTTTCTCACGACAGAAGCAGATCAGAATTTTCCGTGACATAGAAAAGGCCATTTCTGGAGCTAAGGAATAGCTCCAGAAAACCTAGTTCCACAAATCAGAAAAGCATCAGAATTTCCTAGAAGTAGTAAATAATCACAAGATTGTTTCATAACACAAAATGTTTGATAACTTTCAAGTGCAGAGCTCTAAACCAGGTGTATACTGAATATATAACCAGAAACATTCTCATCCTGGAATGATCCTTCAGTACAAAAGCTTTGGGATACGCTGACAAATTCCCTTGCCTCCTATATGAACTTTTGACACCAACGTTACTTATGTAACATACTCAATGAGACCCACAAAATCACATTAAAATAGGCCTGGTTCCCTTTATTCTGTCACCAGCTTTATTTGTGTGATTTTACTGACTGCCATGAAGTTATTCCCACTTCACTTAGGAATGAGAGATGACTACATGGTACAGCAAACTACTCCCAAGTTGTCTGGACATGGTTATAAAGTTTTTTTAGTTGTTTAACAGAAAGAAGCATCTTCTGTGTAGAATGCTTCATAAACTCTATAGCTAAATTGCTATAAAAGGAGAAAGATATCTCAAATTGTGTTGCAGTTATTAGTATAAGCTATGGTGTTATATTCAGTGTTCACCTTTTTATGGCTATTTCTGTACCTTTTATTGTGAATGTAATAAAATTTTATGTACTGCCATGAGCTGTTGTATCACTCCTCTAGCTTGGTGTATGTTTTTAAATGTTTACTATAAAGCAAAGAGAAAGAGCAAAAGGGTCCATTTAACAGTGTTACAGAGGTTTGTACTTCTGAACACCCTGGCTTTTGTAGCAACAGAGGGACTGCCACAATGAATTTAAGCTGTGGTCCATCATCCTTGGCTGTAGCTAGAAGCTTCACAGCTAACACAAGTAGTTCTTAAGTCTTATATACATGCAGGTGTCATGCTTTAATTTCACTGATATTGGTAAAAAACAGACCCCTCCATTTATGCAAATGCAGTACACTAGTACTCACTGTTTATTTCTATCTACAGAAGGAGAATAAGCTATCTGGGATAAGGACTTTTAAGACTGATGTTAATTACTTCCATCCTGGCCAAAACAGTTATACTGCCACAAACGTCATGTGTAGTCAATGCCTTCATTGACCATTACAGAATAAATTGCTTGTAAGAGAAGTTGTTTCTTAACTCCCTTCATTGACACTTTGTCTTACGTGCCAAAGCTCAATGGTTTATATGTCTTCTGCATTTTTAATCCTCTCTAATACAACTGTGGATATTTTCATTATTCACATAAGTGGATAATCCTTTTTTTGGTTCCCATCAAGCTTATGGCTTTTTGATTTCTTAACCTTACTATAGCATTAACGATCAGTTCTTACATACTATTAACAACTAACCTTTATCCACAGTGGATTCACAATGTATTTTGGTTTGGATAAAAAAGCTTTAACTACCATTCTAACTAATAAGGGGTTCCCTTTACTTTATAAACACACAGGAAATTCAGAGCATGTGGATTTCAGTGTGGATCTCTGAACACTGCACCTTTCCAGACAGGTTTCGTCAGTTCCACGCACCTTGCCTCGCACTTCTTTGCCCTCTGAAATGTGTCAAGCTTGTGCTCTTCGGCATCACAAAGAAAGGCTAGATGCAGAATCTTCTGTTTCCCACGGAGATGCCACTGGCTAGCCAGCTTCCTAGGTTTTTCATAGATAAATACAGCTTTCAAACTCACGATGCATTTCCAAATACTAAGCTTAAAACACTTTCAACATCATCTTAGAATCACCTCACCCCTGACAAAGCTAAGGAATGGGCAAGTTCAAGATATGCTTCAACTCCAAAAGGAACATATAAAAATCTTTTCCTTTCTTCTCTCTGGACCATCTGCACACACAATTACTATTTTCAGTCCTGTAATTCCTACAGAATTAAAACAGGGAAACATCACAGAATCTTTCTCTCCTCTGGTATCTTGATATCTCTGATACCTTTGATATATCTGACAGAAGAATAACCACTGATATTTATAGTCATTACTTCTACACAAAATCTTCGCAAACAGTGTGGCTGCAGTGGTATGAACAAGGGTTTATATCAGCCTGTAAAAGCCTAACTACTAGCAACAACTCAGAACCTGCTTTAATTTCAGAGCCAAGGATGACTTTCCAGGATTGACAGATAAACTACCTTTCCTGTTTGACTGGAAATATGGTATGTAAATCTCTGAGTCAACCGTGGGATTTGACAGCACTGTTTTTAGAGATATTTCCCAGAGAAAAGCAACTTGCCTAAGATTGTCTAGCAAATTAATGGCAAAACTGATGTCAAGCTCTGGATATTCCCTCTCCTAGTCTCCTATCTAAAAACTCCATTGTCACTATCATGTTTCAAAAACCAATCTGCCACAAATTGATTTTGATTTTTTAAAATGAAGAAAGGCTCCCTTATAATGAAGTGAACGCTTACTAATTGACTTCCTGACCAGATTGTCTGACACTGTTTGGACAAACAAGAACATGAATTCCTAACAGATTTGATTAAATTAGTAACTACAGCAAGCTTTTGCTAATAACTAGGTTTAATAGACCACATTATTTAATATCTTATTTGCACAGCCTAATGAAACAACCATTAAAGTACTCTCTAATCCCATCAACACCACTGCCAGCAGAGATGAAAACATGATAACTTCAGGGTCCCAAAGAAGTAAGGAAAAATTCTCACAGGCAGGAAGAAGATGGAAAGGAAAAGGGAATAGAGGAGGTGTTCAGAATTATCCAGTGGATCATATGCCTCCTACCTAATTGTAGGCACTTTTCTGAGTCTCCTGAATGGAGAGTCTGGTTACTTTAACTCTGTCATCAGAGGAGAAATATTTTAAGCCTATGTGGCATTTCATCTAGCTAAGACAGGACGAAGAAGTGACTCTCCCAGTGACTCCCTTCATTAGCTATCAAGGCAGCCTTGACCCTTTGCCATTGTGTAGACAATAAAACTCAGAGAACAGCTAAACTGATACTGCTGTTGTAGTTATCATGATGTAGGAAGATGTCTGCACAGCCTGGCTCTGGCACCTGTATCACTTTAACCACTGCAAGAGAGAGCTCACCTACTAAAACCAACCCACTATAAAACCCACCCAAGTATTTGTTCAGTTTCTTCGGGTTACAAGCCTGGTGAGAGATGGTTCAAATAACTCTCTAGTGCATTAAAATCACACCAGCCAGTTCCACGTAAACATATTCAGAAGTATGAATACAGCAGCTCCTGTTGTTATGAAGATTTAATGAAGTGATATTGTGAAACCATGGAAGCTTCGCAAAAGCTAGGAATGGGACTTAAATATTTGAGCTTGCCACTTTGACCCTAAGTAGCTTGAAGGAGCTTTTGTTCATGAAAACATTTAAGTTTCACTGGTACAGCTTTTTAAAAACAAACATTTAATGTCATTCTTGGTCTTATATACACATTTGAGAGAACTACTACTCCAACATAATATCGTATGTTTAAGTACAGGTTATATAATGCAAAATGTTATTTCACTTCTACTTAGTGTTATTTGAGAAAAAAGTACATTTTTTTCTGCTGCTTAATAAAGCCAAATCAAAGGGCATTAATTTTTCAGCCCTTCTACAGTGAGAATAAGGAATATCATGCCAGCCAACTACCAGCTCAGTTATTGTGAACCTACACATTACCAATAAACGGCTGAGAAGACCAAGATCCTTTTTACTATCAGGGCAAAGAATAAACATATGAGACTGCATTGTACGTATTCATATATTCTAGTGTTTTATGGTTATGTATTCTGAAAAAGAATGCTTCTATATTCTTGCTCTTCTCTCTTTCCTTCTCTAAATATACATTAGTTATGGATATGTCAGACGAGGAACATGACAGGCAATACTATCATAATTTTTCATCCAGCACCTCTTAGACAACCCTGACAGCCTGAATAGTACACCAGCCTAAATGTCTCAGCAGTTCATGCCCTGGCTTAACCAGTCTATACAGAAAAAGCTTCTCTTCTAGGCTGAGCAGCTCACAGGATTAGATGTGCTTTACGTTTTTAACAAGTTGCTTTCCAGATGTTAAATGGCTCTAAGGATTAGACGTATTTTATTAAAACCAGCATGTCCCAGCTTTGAGATGGAGTTATCCACAACATGAAACACTGTTTATTCCACAAATCATGAGAGAACGGAAGGACGGCACTGAAATCACCAGATTAAGACAAGTGTGAGCACAGATTTAACTAATATTTGTTTTTCTTTCTCTAAATTCCATACAAATATCTTCCTTAGAGAGATACCCTTCCAAAGTTTTCCATTCCTCTCAAAGTTTTGGACAAAATCAACAATTCATTTTAAAAAAGAACAGATGGAAAAGATCTTCATATTCATTGTCGTTAGAGGTGGTATATCTCTATGTCAAGCCAAGAGCTTAGTATTTCTGATCACGTGATGAAGCAAACTTACCACTAACTAACTCAATTGCTTCTTCTTGCAGTTCTTTTGGTTGATGAATGGTTGTCCATTCAAGGCTGTTCATAGTGTGTGCACACAGGTGTGAGTACATGAGGCAGCCATTGACCTCAGTGAGATGGTGCCCACGAGCCAATCTTCCACAGAGTGGAGAACATGCAAGTGACCTTCCTGGGTCAAGGAGCAGGTCACAGGTTAAAAACAGGCCCAGAAATAAATCTTGCAGCTTTTGCCAGGGCATTTTTAGAAAAGAATCTTTCATTCAGAAATACGCTAATGCGAAAACAAGTAAAAAACTATTAAGTTCTTGTATTTCAAAAGAAATCTCTGCACCTCTCTAGGCAGGGGACATGACAGAAAAATACAGTATACAGGTCATTTTACAGAATAGGGATCCTAGTCCTCTTCTCCTAATAACACCAGACTTTATTGGCATGACTAAGGAATTAGCTGGCTCAGGGTGACATTCTAACTCCTTGCAAGGATGTTTGGGGGATGGGTTAATAAAAAAAAAAAATGTTTGAGCAGAATTTGAGTGATAACCTAGCCGGTGACAGCACCAGCTACCATATTCAAGGGTAAATCCACTCATAATATCTACCTCTTTCTATGCACTCCAGTAACCTATGCTTCTTCCAGAGTTACCAGACATAAATTTCACATCAAGTAAACAGTAGGATTTATGTGGCTCAAACTGTAATCCCCAGTGACAAGGCAGTTATAACACAAAAAGCATCATTACTGTTACCGAGTTCAGTAGCTCTCAGTTAAAAGGCTATGAAGAATGAATTACCTCCACTGTGATACTGAACACTGACTCTGTTTGATACCATGATGCTATCTTCACTTCAAGAAAGATTTACTATACAGAGATGACTGGCCTGAGATCTGAAACCATATCATTAGTAACCTGAGGGTGCTTTGTCTTCACCTGCATGAGCTGTGTAGAGTAAAGCAGGTCAGTTACCAAGAGTTGAAACACGACCATTACCTATAGCTCCAGTTAGATGATGGTCCATGGACAAGTTAGTGTGAACACTCTTGGCTGGCATGTTAAGAGGATGCAACCTGACAGCTTTGACCTTCCAACGCACAGGGAACAACAAGGCCTGTCTAAAATCTAAGAAAAAGTACCCAAAGAGGAAGAGTAGGTTTTCAGTCTTGGGCATTTGGAAATATCTTCATGAACGCCACTTTTATTTTCAGAAATATAACACATTCCATGATCTTTATACTTCTCCAAGGGAAATTAGAACAAACATAACAGAGAAACAGATCATCAGCAACAGATATTTAAGAACTAATTATGCAGATACTCAAGAACTGATTATGAAAGGTGCAACTAATGTGTTTGATAAGCGACTGATTGCAGCTCATAAATCTCTCCCTTTATATACTTAGATGCAAAGCTAGTGTGACTTGTGATGTTTCCACACTGTGTCTGCAACCCCTCGCTATTATCACAGTCTCATCTGTATAAAGTGCGTGTTCTTCTAGAGCTTCTACTAGTAACACATCTGTATCATTGATTATGTCAATAAAAAAGAAGATAGGTTTGGAACTGCATTTGAAAATTCAAGGTTTCCTCCCTGAATTCTTTAGATCTCATTACATCCCCAGGTTACACTGGCAGAGGAGAGTCATAGCTAATTTGTAACACCATGTGAATGCTATGCGGCAGAAAGAAATTCACTGCTGGAAGAGTCTCTGACAGTCAGTACAGGTCTCAGGATCCCAATGTTGTCATCTAATTCTCCTCTTTTTCATACCATTGCAACTCACTGGCTTACGGTGAATTATACTCACGTCCATCCTCCCCAAACTCTTCCTTGCAGTCACTTGGCTGCCAAACCCCTCACTTCAATTCAAAGTGCTCTCACACCACTATGGTGTGAAACACAGCTGGGAAGGGCTAATAGGCATTTTATACCAGTTTCACTGTCTGCCTAGATTTATCTTTTTCCCTAAAAGCATTGGTAGCTGAGATTTCTTTAACTCTCTGTCCTCAAGCACACAAGCATGCCATTCTCACCACCCAGGAGCAGGAAGCATGAGAGACCTAGCAGCAGGTTAGAGGTGTGCCACTTGTCTCTGCTACTTCAAGTCCCAGAGACTGGAGAAAAGAGAAGGGATTTTGGGGAAACAATCCTTTTCTGATTTAACTGAGGAAAAGCCTCCCTCTAACAGCATGGAAGTTTGCATGACTAATACTCTTCTTCACCTGAGCCTCCAGCTGATGCAAAATGAGAAATGCTGCTTTGAGCAACATTTACTAGTTTAAAGCTGCAGCCAAAGGCAGGTTTTGGACTTGCAGTTTGTCCTGCTGGTAAAACAGGAATTTTTATTATTTTCATTCCAGCAGCCTCCCTCCAGATCACTTTTTAAAGTGCTGCCATACTCAAGCTTACTCCATGGTGAGCCCTTCTACACCTCTGAATTAGTTGGAGACCAAAGGCTCTCAAGTTCAGCAGATGCCTGCTGAAATAGAACATAAATCCTTCAATGGAAGACTGGGAAAAAGGGGAGCATATTTAACTTGCTGAGAGAAATGACTCATTTCTACTTCTCAGCAGACCTCATTCCCTAAGGAGCTGCTGGAAGCCAAGGAATGAGGGAGAGGGAGAAGTGGGAAATGCAGAAGTAACATTGCAAGAGCAAAGTATTTAGCATTTTCAGAACAGCCCCTGATTTATTGCAACTGGCAGGGACAGGTGGAAATAAAAGCCACTTTCATTTCCAAAGCTCACCTAATGGCATAGTGACTGGCAAGGCATGAAGCATGCACATCAGCTAATGAGCACTCTGCTATACCATAACATATTGGTCAATGCCTTTGGGCTTACAGCACAGCATTTACTCATACTCTTTTATTTGTATATTCAGCAAAACAACGGCACCAAATAAAATCTAATTATAATCCCAAACCTCCATCATTCAGGTTACTAGAGCAACCTCTGATCACACAGCACTGACTGTGAAGGATATCTTAAAGAGAAATCCCTAGGAATGATTGACAAAAAGGCCAGAAAAATCATGAAAATTCCCAAATCTCTGGCACACTGTGAAATGATGCTTTGTTAACCCATTAACAATGGGCTAATAGATGTGGTATATATGAGTATATTACAGTGATAAACACAGAGCAGTTGCTTCTGCTCAACTAGTAACCCATTTTGGACACTGCAGTTCCAGTATTATCCCTAGGAAAATGAAATAAAGGAAAGGCGGCATAGTACTGGTTAAAAATAGCAATTAGATTTTAATTATTATAATTGCTTTAGAAATATTCATCTTGACAATGTTTGCATAAAGTAAGTGGACCCATTAGTAGCATTCCTACCACTATAAAAATGAGAAAAAAGAAGAGTCATAGAAATTAAGTGACTTGTCAAATAGCCACGGAAGTAGATAATGTGAAATTCAGCATTTGAATTTAAGATCTCATGACTGAGTTTAATTGCTGTATCACAGCTCTCTCCAGCTTCAAAAATCTATTTCCTTAGGCTCTAATTCACATCTCCCTCATAATTGTGTAAATCAGGAATGCTTTTGCAGATGTTGATGAAGCACATAAAACTAACTTGAGGAAAGAATCAGGCACTCAATATCTCAGAAAGACGTAAAAAGTGTTATCTGCTGCTGTTTCTAATGGCAGAGGAAATGGAAAGGAAGTTTCTCAGAAAATCCACAGAAATATTCCCATGAATAGAAGAATAAAAGAATAGGCTTTGACAGATCTGCTCAAACAACAAGAGAATATGTTTATCTATCCAGTAATTGCTTGCCAAAGGGAAAATAATCTTTGTTAACAAGAGCAGGCAAAAGCAGCAAGCCTGCAGAATTTTTTTTCCACATTTTTATTTGCTAAATAGATCTCTAGATGAAAATGTGCTTTCTTCTCTCTCCGTAATTTGTCTTTGCCTTGAAATGAAAGCTGCAAGCTATTTGATAAATGGATCAAAACAGCCTCCCATCCTGCACCCCCAGAGGAGCTATCTGTGAAGTACCATTCACTCCTTGCATAAAGCGATGTTTGGCAATAACTTACTAGCGGTAGGCAAGCACTGCAAAACCAAGCAAGTTTTTTAAAAATCATGACCCGTTATTGAAATAGATATCATTTCTGAACTGTTCTCTGTTGTGGTGCAAGTCTACGAGGAAAATAAAGTTTGTTCAGTAGCATATTTGCAAAAAAAAAGGAAAGCAGAGGAAAGCACTGATAGGAGGCATGAGCATTTGAATATGAAGTGGTGAGGACAGGAGAGTGTCATCTGGGAAGATATGGCAATCAAGAAATGAAACCCATCACCATGTGCTAGGTAAGCCAGAAGATGCCAGTGCTGAACACGGCACCAGGCACAAATGCTGGTGAGTCAGTCACATGCAAATCCACAGATTCCTATCCTCATATAAACCTTTCAACAAATTATTATAAATAATGAACAAACAGGCACAAATCACACACTGTTCACTAATCATTCGAGAACAAGGAGAAAAAGGGCCAAACCTATCCAATAAATTCTTTCCTAAGAACTCTTTTTTCCTCTGCCTTATTTCCTAGCCCCCCTCAGCGGATGCTGCTCAACTCTCCCTGTTGTTGCAGTGGCAACGTGGGGCCAGAGACACCCCTGGGCCCTGCAGGCAATGTTTCGGCAGGCTGCATCCTCCCCATGCCCCTCCACCTGCACCAGGGCCAACTTCAGAGCAACCAGGGCTGGAAAACACAGCACGCAACCCCCAACAGAACAGAGTACCTCAACTCTGTTGCTAGGTCCTGCTTTTTAATTCAACGTACAAAGATAGCAGCAGGCCAGCAATGCGACGGCCTGCAAGGCAGCATGATCCCTCCCTGTAACCTGTTGCCTGAGGGGCACTTTGAAGCCCCCAACCGATGTAAATAGCAGCTCTGAAAAGCAGAGGGAGGTGATTCCCCCCAGCTCATTTATCCAAGCCCACCAGTTACATAACAAGGTAAGAAAGGCCAACACATCTTGTCCGAGAGTGTGTTTTTCCCATCTAATCTAACCACTAGAACCATCAACCTTCTGAAAAAAGACTAGAGAAGATAGTCTATATTCAGCTGGATGAGCTATATGTTAATCCTGGACCCTCCATCTAGACTCAGAGATGTCCATCACATCAGAAGTCAGACTGGTAGCCATACATAATACAAAGCAGCATCTCTAATTCACCTTTAGCAGAATCATTGCCAAGAAGAGCCCATCTTCTCCTTCAAAATGTATCTTTCCATTAATTTATTAATTATTTTATAGCCAGCCAAATTGCACAGCTTCAGTTTTGACAACTTTCCTAAGTGTTTCCCACTGTTATCTTCTCTAGACAAACCTGCTTGCTTTACTTCTCCTTGCTTGGCCTTTTGGCAGTTGCCCGAATGTAATTATTCTAGCCAACAATCTCAAAATAGCAGTCAAACCAAAAACACTAAAATGCAAAGTTCTGTAATTCAGTAATTTGGAAGAAGGTGTACATACAATGCCATTCCTATCATATTTAGGAAGCATGGCTCCTTGCAGATATATATGTCTTGCCACAGACTGGTGACTACATGAATACCCATCTCTGCACACTTATGCTCAATTTGTTGACACCTGGCAAATAGGAGGCAGCATAAATTCAGATGTATTTAGCAAAGAAAAGAAAACCTGTCCTATTAAGTGCATTTTTGAAGTACTGTTAACAAAGAGAAAACAATAGTGAAGTCCTGCCATATTTTCTTTCTGTGTTTTCTTCCCACAGTTGTTCCATTTGGGGAGTAAAATCTAGCTCATTCTTTCAAAAGTACCTGTACCATGTTCAGCAGTAGACATTCGTGTACTTCAATACATAGGATTGTACCTGAAAGGTACAACAGACCTACTTACAAAAATATAAGTCTGATTCTAGAGGTATTCCTTGTTTTAAATAGTGGACATATCTCTTAATCTATAATCTCCATATAGCTAGAATAAATTTAATTGCATCCACTGTAAAAGAAACTATGCAAAATTTATCACAGTAATAAAGTAATAAAATAGAAAAGAAGCAGAATAAAGTTTTACAAGCAGACCCTTTTTCCTGTTCCCCAAGGAATAATTTCCAGCACAATTAATCAAGAATACTAGAGCCAGCAGCAACAAGAAGTAAGCAGACAAGCTCTTCTATGGAATGAGATCAGAGCCAGACACTGGGTAAACCATATTAACCATTGTCAATTTGACCTGAATGATTACGCAAAGCAAGTTGAAAAAAATTGACTAACCTTTCACCCTTCTCCCCTTAGTTTTGCATTTAAAGAAAATGGACAGAAGGTTGTAAAGACAGCTGTTTTCATGGTGTTTCCAGCCTGACAACAAGAGGGAATGCCAGACTTCTCAAGCCAAGTCTTCAAGGTCCTTTCCAGCATATCGTTCAACAAAATAGACTTAAACCAGACTTATATAACTTCAAGATCAAGCTTTTGTGAGTAAAAAGTCATTTCATATTGTTTTAACAGCCAGGCCTACAAAAACGCTGCCTGGAAGCTAAGCATCAGACTTTTTTCTTCACACTAAGTCTGCCCATTACCTTTGCCATGTAACTTTTATATCTTATCTTCATCTCTAATACATCTTATTTGAGTAAAGTGAAAGTAATAGCACAACTACAACTGTGCCATTACACCAAAATTAAAAAGACAAACCAGCAGTTTAGACTTTAACCCACAGCGCATGAAACCTGAGGTTGAATCCTTGTTCTAACACAGTTTTTCTGTGTGACCGTAGACTCGAATTTTAAGGCCATTTAAGCATTTTCTGCAGCTTCTGCCACCTAAATTGCTTTATTCTCAGTACGTATATGTAAAATAGGAATAAAAAAACCTACCTCCTTGTAATTACAACACCTTCTTCTCTTGAATATGCACGAAAGACTTGAGGATGCCTAGATATCACAGTAATGGAAATCAAATAAGTACAGAGATAACCATGCAGTCTTAGAAGTAGTTCTTTCTCTGGTCTTACATTTTAATTTCAATTGCAGGATTTTTTCAGAGCATTATGGAAGAAGAACCATTTAAACACATAGACTGAAACATGGAATTTTATCTGGAAGCACAAGCCTCACACAGAATCCCTCAATTTTTTCGTTCTGTTAACCAAGTTGTTTATTTTCACATATGCTGCAGTCTTGCTAGCCTGCATCCCAAATCACTTCCCAGGCACAATGGCAATAAAACGGGGTGAAAGTGTCAGCTAAAGAACAGCAAAGGAAGTTCCACACTCATGCAGGCATGCAGACATGCTATCTCAAGAAGACTCCAGGTTAAAAGTCTGCAGATTAAAAATGAACACACTGTAAGGATCTGTAGAAAATCATTAATAAAAAGAAATAATTAACAAAGTGGAGAGGTAAAATGAAGCAAACATACCACTATAATATGCTTTTGAGAGTAGGAGTTGGACGGAACGGTAAGAAAGACAGAAGGGACTGATTGTATAGGAAGCCTGAAGAAAACTAAAGAGAAAATACCATATTATGAGAACAATACTAAAATGAACAAAGAACCAGAATGAAGAAAGTGAATTTTCCCAAGAGTAATACCAAGATTTCTTTTAATGGCCTCTCTTCCCCTTACCCCCAACCTTGATACTTTGTAATGCCACAGAAGTATAGATAACACAGATACTTAAAATGAAAGGAAATACATACGAAATTACATTTGGCATCAGAGAAAGAGCATGGAGGAAACATGACCAAGATGCAGAGAGATGCCTTTATTTCTCAAAACTGTTATATTAAAATGTATACTTTCATTTATGACAAAATTTTGAAGACTGGTAGTCCTTTTCAGAGGTCCCAAACAGAGTGACACAGCACAAAATACTGCCATTTCTACAGGCTACAGTCTATAGGCTACTTCTATAGACTAAAAATGCTCAGTGTCTCTCAAAGACTCAGATCTCTTATTCAGATACCCAGTAGAGAGTGCAGGTTACAAACACTACGAAAATCTGGAATTAAAACAATTTCCATTCTATATCTCTTTCATCTGTGTTCAAGACACAAAAGAACTAGGAATGCACATCTTCAGACTTAACCGGATCTCATTTAGGAAAGGCTTTTCCTGAAGAGGTACCTATGGGGAAAGTCAAGTCTTGAAGTGTTTGCCACATAAATGCACTATATGGATAAGCCTTCAATTCATTTAATTCCAGTCCATAAGCCAAGTGTTCTTTTGTTAGAACAGGAGTAAATTGTAGTTTCCACTGTATAGTCATATCATGTATATTAGGACCTGCATGTATCAAATCTTTTTGTTCTTATGAATAAAGCTGTAACAGAAGCTTGAAATCTCAAGTACTCAATGTAATTATACTGAGAAAATGTGATAAAGAGAAGACATCTGTGTTATTAAGTATCACAAAAGTAATGAGCATTTTTTTTGCTTATTCATTTTCATTAAACTTCAGTGCTGATGCTTTTTTCTGAATGACATTCAAAAGAAATCTCCATAGAGACAGAAGCTAATGTGAGAAATGCAAGCTTCTATTTAATATTTCATTAATCAAAAAGAAATTAGACAGTATAGCAATGCAGCCAAATAACAACTAAAATATTTTGACAAACATGAAAATGTCAGGGACCCCAAGACTGATCTGGCAATGTCATTAATATCAGAGTTACCAGCTAATATTTCCTCCACATTATGTGGATCAGTCACCTTGATTCATTTGCAGAAAATATACCATTTCCCTTTATTAGCACAGTCCTCCATTAGTGGGCAGCATCACGTTTAAAAAAAAAGGCAATTAAAACCATTTTCAAGACTAGTTAAGAACCAGCAAAACTGGAGCAGAACAGTGAAAAGTGAGGGGAGAGAAGGAAAAGGGAATGGATCAAAAAGGGCTAGCTGGCAACCATGGATTCTGCAGTTCTGGTCTGAGGAGTTTTTCTTCTGAGTTTCTGGTCTTAATTGAGCCAAGACAATCCAGGCAGAACTGTCTGTCTCAGGACTTTTTGATTTTCTGCTTCTGCTTGAGCAGACATTTGAAGAACACACAAATAAAAAATATATTAAAGAAAATGAATCACTTCATTTCATGGAAAACAAATTTTGTTTCTGGGCAGTTCTTTAATCCCATTTGCTTCCCCCTCCCTGTGATAAAGTGGATTTCCTTTGTCTATATCCACATCTGAAGCTAGGTACACCATCTGTCAACTCTGACTATTTTCCAGAACCCTGACAAGAGTTTTTTGGATTTCTTGTCAGGACAAATCTCCTCATTCCGTATAAATGTACTGATAAATAGGATTTTGAGGTTTATTTTCTTTAGTGTTTTACTTGTGGTCTCACAACATGCAAAGGTAACATTAGCTTGTGTAGCTGCTCTGTGTGCACAGATGGTGCATTCTGAGCTGATTCAAATAAACCCAAAAGTATTTGAAAATAAAAACCACTCAGCTCCCTCCCACCAAAAAAAACAGCCATAAGCTTGACTAAATTATGTTCAAGAGGTTAAAAAACAGGAAATGAAATATGCAATTCATTTTAATTGTCTTTTCTTTCTTGAGGTCTCCAGATCATCGAGTCTTCTAAACTATGAGGGCTAAAACCTCACTTTTTTGTTTCTCGAAAAGAAAAAAGGAAACTCATGATAAAGTTGTGAAAGCTGGCAACAGCACATCTCATTTGGAGAGCAAAAGTCACTTTCCAAAAAAGGGCACGTGTAAAGGCACTGCACACAATAAGGTTAAAAAAAATCCTTGGAGAAAGCTAAATAGCAACAGGGTCTCTTTCTGACAGGTCAGGTGTGAATGGCTCCACAAATGAGATCAAATCGATGTACTGAAGAGATCACGTAGAGTTCCACTTGCATTTTACAGGCTGGGGAATGATGAGAGGATTTGTGATTTCCTTTTACACTTCAGAACAGAGGAAAGAGAAGTGCTGTTCAAGCAATTAAAGTTTTGCAGAAGGTGTCTCCAGTATAATACTAATATTAAATACATAACATGCAAGGCCAAAGTCAGCTATTCTTTCTCATGTTAAGTGGCAATGAAAAAAACAACTCAAAAAATAATGTTAATTTGCTCATGCTAAACAAACGAGTGATGGTACCTGGTATCTGTCCTCTAGCAGTATCTGCCAGCAGTATCTGGCACCTGGATATATGTATCCCGAATGATTATATTCTGGAAAAGAGAGTTCTCTTCACACGAGATAATAGGATACCTCTGTTCTTTTAGAGTGCCAGTCCCACCAGTCTCTAGCCCTTACTTATTCCCCCACATCCACTTCCTCCATCTCAGCTCTTGGATATGTTTAGTATCTCTCAGGGAAACGCCATGGCACACCAACTGCTTCCAGTAAGCATCAGCTATCTCCTCCTTCTGCCCTGCCATCTTCTATGGTAAATATCTCTGTTTCTCCAGCATAATTGAACTGCAGGCCTGTAACCTCAGCTGCCATTTTCACTACCTCTCTTTGAATCTTCTTCTCCTCTTGCTCTGGTATTATTTCCACAGATATCAGTGATTTCCCCAAGAAAATATGCTCAGAATGATCTTCCCCTTCGCTGGCCTCCATCTCCCTCCTCCAACTCTCTTATCTTCCTTCTCTCTCGCGAAGGCCAACAGTTGCCCTCTGCAGCCTTCCTCTAACTTCTCCACTGGCCCAGTGATACCATCACATTCCCTCCCTTGGTGTCTCTCAGACCCACTCTTATTCTTTCCATTCCCCTTCCCCCTCTCCCTAACTCTTTCCCTTCACAATATGCATGCTTAGTCTCTTTTATATTTAAAACAGATACAAAACAAAACAAAAAGCTCACACTCCTCCATTTGACTCTCCGACCACAATACAATCTCCCTTCTCATTTCACCTTTAAGATTAAATGATTTGCCGTTTTCAGAATCTGCCTAGAATTGTCCTCCAGTTCCACTACAAAGCCTTACCAGCAGAATATTACCATGTCTTCAAAGTCTCCGGTGACCTTTCCTTAGCCAAATACTACAATTTAATAAACCTCCTGACTAACCAACCACCTTCAACCACACAGCTTCTCAGCTTCTCCCCACAAATACCTTATTCATTGTTCACTTGCTCCTCAAATAATAAATTCCTGCATCCCAGTTTCTCTTCAGCATCCCCTAGCTAAATGTGCCTTGTCATCTATTTAGCCTAAAGATTAAAAAAAATAAAACCAGATTTCCTACATTACACACCGTTGTTAAGTTTTCTGATCTTCACTTCCTAGCCCAATGGGCACTTAGTCACTGTTTTACCTACTCACTCACAATCGTTTCATCTGTTCAATTTTCAGGTGCTTTTTTTTCCAAAAAGGCCATTTCAAATAAAATTGTTCTTAAGATGATAGGACTAGAAAGAAAAGTCCAGTCATCAAGCCTACTCCTCTATTATCATAGGCAACTTCATCATATAGTCCCACATAGAAATTTATCAAGTTCATCTTAAAATCAAGCACATTTTTTAATTTATCTCTATTGCTCTGATTGGAAAAGCTGCCTCTGACATTCATTCTTTTAGCAGCTACAAACCCTTCTCTAAATTCCAGCCTACATCAGTTCATGGTTTCTTTGCTCTTATTTGTAATTATGCCAACACTCATTTAGCTTAAATATTTTACTCTCTCTTGTTTTTATCTCCCTGATAGCCTTCAGTCACATCTTTTCTCAGTCTTCATTCCTTAGACTTAAACAAGCCAAACTCTTGTATTCTGCTAGTGCATGACAGCCTCTCCATCCTATGGTTGTTTGGAGTCTCTCCTCTTCATTTGAGCCAGTTTGAACTAATTCTTCTTGATCTTCTGTGGATTTATGCCAAATTATACTTGCAGTCAAAAAAGGGGGGGGGGGAATAGAAAAAAAAATTAACTTTTTAAAAATGAAATGGTTAATTGCAACAGAACGATACTTACAGAAACAAACCTAACAAAACCTTCCCTTTCAGTTGAACGTATTTTCCTGACCCTCTCTTTCCTTTGGTCTGATCCACTGAATCATAACAGTCAATTTGCCATATATCTGTAATAACAACCCAGGAAACTGTGAGGTATTTGGCACCTCCATTAGTAATGACTAGTTGATCGAAGAACCTCTCCTCATAACAAAAAGCTCTTGAAAGCACCAGGAGGAAAGCTGCGGACACAAGTCTCCCCTCGTACGGGCTTTTAAGAGAACCTGCATTCATTCTTCCATTTCGTGCAAGGATGACTCTCCCTGCCTTCACACATGGACCAATTCTGTGGCATCCAGATAGAGAGATTACACAGGGATTACTGGATGGAAGTATTCCAATTTAAAAAGTAGGTTTTAATGGTCCCTAGTCAAAGTATTTTTGAAAGGAAATATAATGCCTCAAGAAACTGCTGTTTATTTCTCCAGCCAGTGTGAAATTACAATTTGTAACCTTAGAGAGATGGTAGTGTTTGTGCAACTGCACCCTTGGTTCTGTACTGCATCTTTAAAACATATCAGCAAAATAAAACACAGAGGCAGCATGTTACCAACTGAGGCCAATTTCAAACCAAAAAAATACATTAAAAAGAGATGTATAGACAGAGCACAATTTGTTCTTGTTCAGTGTATTTTTAATATCATGCACTAAGGCATACATTCTCTTCTTGATACGTAGGCTTAACTCCACTGTACTCATAATAGGATTATGTACACAAAGCTATGGTCAAAGAACACACAGTTATCTGTTAGGCATGTAATAGAATATGTATTCTGGACTGTACGGATAGATACTTAAACACAGAACCCAGTCAAAAAAACATGAATTTTCTCATGGGAACAGAAATTTTGTCCAGCTGAAGTCACAGTATCAATTCAGATGGTATTTAACCAGAAATTGGCTGGTAATGACGTGTTCTTCTGTTGAAGTTTTCTCAAATGAGTCATTTATTTCTCACTGTGACACATCAGAGAATATGAAGTTTGTTGAAATAGCCCTATTTCATTGTCTTACGAAGTTTTAAATTGCAAGATGACAGTGTCCCTGATAAAAAAGTAGGATTTTATAATATAACGCACTTTCACAAAAACATTAGGCCTAAACTGAGAATTGCACTTCTCCCTAAAGATGGGAGAGCATGCTATAAGCAACAGCATCCACTTCAGAGGGCAAACACCTGTATAATTATATCCAAGGGTGCCAACACATCAGTGGTTAAGGCAGACATGATTTCAAAACAAGCTCTGCCCATGAAGACTGCAGCAGGCGCAATCATTCATTTATTTCCTATCCCTGAAAATGCTGTTGCCATTACTGAAGGATGTCAAAAACATTTTCCTTCTCTTTAATCATTACTATGTTATTCCCAGTAAGGGGAGATGACCAGACCATACACAAAACCGCTCTGGCTCCACTTCATCCCACCGCTGGGGAATTATGAGATCATCATTAAGTTATGAAAATATTTTTTCACAGCAGCAAAACGGCATAAGTGTGTATGAGAGGGCGCTCTCTCATTTTTTCTTAACCACTTTCTACTTCAAGTACATCAATGTAGACATCGAACAGAAAGAAATCACTGAGCTGAAAACAGTCAGCCATCGGCACAAGTAATCATATCACGTCATCTCTCTCAAACACACCAAGCCCATATGAAAACAAGTTGCATGTCTGGCCCCTCATTACCTTGAGGTTCCAGAGCCTTCTTGCTCTGATGATTAACACCATCTCCTTCTTGGTCAAAACTTATTCCTGGCCATATTCCTGGCCCTTTCTTTCACCAAACTTTTACATCAGCTAAAAATGGCTTCTCTCCTTCTCTGCCATTTACTTCTCTGATGTATTTACTGGTAGCAACCACGCTCACCTTCAGCTTTCATGTACATTTCAGATTAGATATCTTAGTCCACTCATATCAAGCCCAGATATCTTAGTTTCCACTGACCTCCCTGTCCTTCTCTGCCCTTTCTCGACCTTTCTTGAATATGAATGGTGTGGTGCTCCACCTGGTGACTCAAGCAATGGCTTCTTCAGTATTTCACCTCTTAAATGTTTTAACTGACACTTCCTAGGATCGCTATTGTCATTTCTCACTATTGCTTCTAGCCATCCTGTGAATGAACAGTAGGCCTAAGACTTTCCCTTCCTCTGTTACTGCCACATTATAAAAGTATAGCAGTTTCTTATTAAACATCTATGCCTCCAACTTTGCATTTACATTGCTAAATATCATCCCACTGGAGTTACTCCACTCCTCAATCATTCATTTTCCCTACATTGTCCTACACTCTTCTGCACTGATGGAGTTTTCCAAATGTTTGCCATCATCACTTTTTCATGAGCATGCTTCCTACTCTGCCTGCCACATTCACTAATAAAATCAGTCCCAAGACTCTGAGGAACTATTGCAGTAACCCCCTGTAGCTAGCCCTTCCTCACAACTTGTTGTCTCTCCATCAGCCAGTTCATTACCCCACCTTCCTCTTCTAATGTTAGTCACTATCTCTTCCAGGTTAAAAAATCATTTCTGATATAACACCATGCTTTCACAAAGGCTAACTGGATTAAAACTACCATGCTTTGTTTTTCTAAAATATCAGTTATTTATCTAAGAAAAATGACATACAGGCCGCCACTGGCAAATCTAAACTGAATTCCATCCCTTTTTCCATTTACTTCTGTGCCTTCATCTACTTTTTTCTTTCAGAATTCATTCTAAGACCTGTAAACTTCCAAAGACAGATTAATAAGCATTTATTTCTGTAGATTATTTTTATCTCCTTTTCCAATACAGATACTATATATTATAAATAACCCAATCACAGAACTCTGCCCTAACACAACAGCATAATTCTCTGTTACTGAATTTGGAATTTCAGTCTGCTGAAAACAGAGTCAGAATTTCAGTTCGCTAAGTATTCTGGTATGGAGAATATTGAGTCTCTACAAACCAAGTGGCTTAAAGGTAGACTGAGCAGATTAAATTCATTTTGCTGCTCCCCTGGAAGTGATAATTTCTCATTTCATACCTTCTTTCCCAATTCTGCTTTTCCACTCCACTCTCTGGTAGGAACATCAAAGCTATGGCCCACAGCTTGCACTCAGTCTACCCAGACAGTTCCTGCAGCCCACGGACCTCTCACAGCCACCCTTCACCAAAGGGCTATGGAAAAGGAGAAGCCCTAGGCCAGGTAACAAAGGCAGTCTCTTTCTGCCAGCTGCCTTTCCTTCTGACTCCTCAAATGCAGAGGGAAAGAAAACACACATTATTCAAGGGCTAGGACAGTTAATAGTGTCTGTCCCAGGCACTGGCATTTATGTGCACGCTGAAATGGCCTGTGCTTTGCATACATGCATAATCACTTGGCCCACCAGAGCAGCCCACTACAGTGGAGAAGATTATCTACCATTCACTTACACCATAATCCTTACGAAGAGTAAAGTTTTGACATAATTCTGGGGCCAGATGCAGAGTTTCTGCAATGTCTTCTTCATTGTACAGCAATCCCAATTTTTCATTTATACAGATAAAGAACAGTTTAGTATGTTTTAAATTTCTTTGCAAAATCTAGCATTGCTTGACCTTAGGGCACATTGATGTTTAGGTGAAAGCATTAAAATTCCATTCCTGTGAGCATTCATCTGTTATTCTTCTGCCACTACATTGGCTTCTGAAGCTAAACAAAAAGAGTTCTTTATTTAGGAAATTCAGAAACCGGTGGTTTCAGGAGCAGAAGTCAATAAAACAAAACTGCAGTTACCTCTCATCTTTGTGTGCAAGGCCCAGGGTATCTCCACAGCCTGTACAATGATAGTCTTACCCTAATATAACAACATTGTTGTATTAGATATGAGTGGAGCTCATCCTGCTTTGAATTAATAGAATGAGGCTAAACCTGTCGAATCAAAACTATGATAAGCCAGGCCACGAACGACACCTATTGCTGAGAAACTATTTTCAGTGGCTCTGAATTTTGCCAAATATCATTGGAAGAAAGGGACACAGATTTTAGAGCTGGTATATGTGAACACACAAAGCCACTATGGAAGGGATCAGAACAGAACTACAAAACAGGGCTCAGAATACAACTAAAATGTTCCTACTCCAGCATGTAGCATTGAATCCAGATTCCTCACAATCAACCACTAGGTCTTGCAGGTGAGCAAAACTATGGACACACTTGTGTGCTTTTAGCGCTGGGGCTCATACTTTCCAATGCCAACAGTGACGTAACAGGAGAAACAAGGCATAAGCTTTGGGATGCAATTTAGATCCTATAAAGATGGTCTTGGATGTTTGAGTTCAGACTTCAGCAAAATGTTCCTAAAGCACATATTTTATCATTTACCTTTCTTTGAGTATTCGCAGGGCTGAGGTAAAAACATTATCATTTTAAAATACTCTGAATACTTGGAGGCTTCTCAAGGCTGAATTCATTATATACGATACAAACAAAAGCTGTTTCCATTGCAGCATAGACAAAAGTTCCTACTTTCTTCATCTGATAAGTCATCATTTCAACTCCGCCACATGCTGGAAATGCAATTAAAATATTTCTCCACATGCACCCACTCTCTGGCAGGAGTGACGAGTCAACACAAAAATTATGCCATTGCTGAGTAATGACAGGCTACCCGGCGATTCATATTGGTTTCTGGGACTTCGAAGTAACTGTAATGTGTATTCTAATGCTGCACACTTCTGCATAACAAGCCCTTTCAAGATTATTAATGACTACAGGACTTCTTTAATGATGGCTGATAAATAATGGATGGCATAAAGGGTTGCATATTTTCTATTACAGAAAACAAATTTATTGATGTCTTTACTGCCATCACAATGGAAATGCAGGAAGAAAACAAATACTTTTAAATATTCACCCTGTTAATTGTATGAATTTATACCTCCACAAGATAGTCCTGTAGAGTTAACAGCACAACTGACTGACATTTTTTTCAGCAAAGAAGTGTTTTTATATTATGCCTTTGTTTTTTAAAAGAATAGAATTTTCATAAGGAAAATGCGTGCTGCTTCTGAACGAAGGCATACACACCGAGGGAATCTCTTCATTCTGAAAAGACTGAAAGAGTCCCCATCAGTAACAGCAGCTGAAACATTCAAACTGTGGACTACACCAAGATCTGGAGACCTTCATGCCATGGATTGTACCGGGCCCTTATGCTGACAGACTCAAGCACAGGACATTGGGAAATAATACACACAGCAGCCTTACTGCTCTGAGATCAGCCTCTCAGCTGCCTGGAAGCCACACTGGTGTGTTTAGCACACAGCTAAACCACAGCTACCCATATACTCTGTCAGCAACATTTAATAAGCCAGGCTCAGGACTACATTAAGCTAGGCAGCTCCCATTTCAGGGGTGACTCATGGCTTGTTGATGATAATCAAACAGATGGTGAGCACATATCAGCCCACAAAATAGCTACGGACATATCCTGCTGCTTTGCTGTGGTGAGGAGGACTCTGGCTTTCATTGCCATTGTTGGGACAGCCTGTTGGGGCAGGCTATCGATGACACCTGCTCTGAGGTCCAGCAAGCACAAGGACTGAGATAACACCTTGACTTTGTTCAGCTGCATAGATAGAGAGGATCCTATCTGAGTTAATAGATAAACACAGGCTAAGCCATCTACTTCAGTGCACTCAGATCAGGATAATGCTTTTAGGACAAGTTGTTTTAGTTTTTGGTGAGCAATCTAAACACAGAAACACTTCAAGGAAGTACCATGACTTTAGCAAAAGCTGAGGTAACTCCAGTCACCAGCAACAATCCTGATAAAATTCTGCAAGGACAGAAGCATTTGGTATAATTTATTCTCTGTGTATATCCCTATGTTTAGTTGTTCTGGACAGAACTAACAGGCAGAATTCATTTTTTCTTATCAAATAAAACAGTACTAAAAACTAACCATCTATTTTTAAGCTTGATGGATATTAAATCAGAATGGAATAAATACAGGGAGGGGAAAAAAGGAAATGTTGAGCTCAGGAAAGTAATAGCTGAATACCGGTGTTATGGAAGGGAGACCCAAAAAAGCCCCGTTCTGGCGGAGCCTATGGAACACACACCTCGCCAGCCTGGTAAGCCCTGAAAGAGCTACATATTATGCCCAAAGAAATTTCTCAGAAATATGGGCCGCATACTTTCCCAAAAACATCTGGAAAAAGATAGGAAATATTTCAGCTAACCCTGACTGCTTCACACAGACTGTCCCAATTCCTTTCCTCTTTAGTCCTTATGTTTCTTTTTTGTCTGCTATTCTGTCTTATTCTCTTTCCTGTTCACCTCTAGTCTAGTATTCTTTCCTTCACTGAAACTAAAAAAGTGATACAACAGAATAAGACCAACAGCTAACTTCATTTAATATTTCAGAACTGTTAGTCTGTAAAATGGACAACACAAACAATTGATCTATATGCTATGCTTTATGTTGTACACAATTCTGAATGTTTTAAATATAGTTAAGGGGTATAAAGGGTTAATGTCAGATTATTAATGATGATCATATATCATCAAGAATTTGTGTATAGACTGTCCTTTCCTTTTTCTCTCAACATATTCTTGAAGCTAACAAGAAGAAATGTAGAAGCATTTGTATATTTTTAGAATTAGGCATCAAATTATAGTTTAAAAGTACTGGTTGTGTCACTTAATTTTTGTATATAATGGATGGAATGGCTGGAATAAAAAGGCCTTAAACCTACCTCAGCCTCTGCTATCTGTGCTAACAAGATAAAAAGCAGGAGGAGACTAAAAAAGAAAGACCAGTGGAAGCCTGTGCTTTTGTTGCTAATAAAACCCAGCTTCTGCCATTTTATGGGACAGTTGTGTGGTTCCCAGTCTGGCAGCACCTCCATCCCAAGCTCCTCCAGAGCTTTCAGAAGTCCTGCACCGAAATTTTAAGTTCAAACGAGGGGTTCTGGCTTTTAATTCTAATAATCTCCTGAGTTTTATTATACTAATAAAGTAACTCTTAGAAACCAGACAACTCAGAGTAAGACAAATAAATTACCACAAACAGCAAGACAGAACTATCATTCCTTGCAGCCAGATTAACAACACTACAAACCCCTAAATGAATTGATTACTCTGCTTACTTATGAAGTACAGACCTGACTCTGTGAGGAGCCAAGTGAAGTTTCACAGAGTTACGGGTTCTCCTGAAATGAACAGGAGCAATCACTGAGCACAGCAAGTTCTTAGCAGGCACCCTACGCTGATTCCCATCCGAGCATATGCATAGTTAACATCCCTCTCAGCTTTTCCGCAGTGCTTACCTATCTAGAGAAAGCCTGTTCCTTTTATAGGTTGATATTTGAGGAAACAGACTTCAAAAGAAGTGTCATGATTCTGCTTCTGATCTTTCCCACTGAAGAGATTCCATAAATACTTCGTTAGACAGTACAGTAATGTAACATTACAAATGACAGTCACAAAGGGAATAGCAGAGTTGAGCTATCTCTTTATGGGGAGATGCAAGATTAACAGGTATTTTGTGAAAGTAGTTCAGTACATCCTGCTAGAAATGCAGGCAATGGTATTTTTACTTTTATATTTTCATCAGATCTTTACCAAATTAATTATCCTGATATTAACTCATCTTCTTCACTCTTAGCCTTCAGATGTCTTTTACTTAAAAAGATATTGAAAAGACTTGGAGAGGGACATTACAGAAAGTAACAACTCATTTCTGCACTTATCTGCTCCACCAATCCACCAGAAGGTGTAAATATTTGAGAATTTTCTAGCATTGGCTACGTGTCATTTCGGCTAACTACATTCTGAGGTGCTAGATAAATTAGACTAGAAGTGATACCTTTCTGTTTTTGTTAATGCCATATATTTTTGAGGAGGTTTTACAAGTGTTGGATAGGGATTAGCAGCATAACCAAAGGGCCAGCATGCCTATCATAGGACTGGGGTGGTGTCCTTGTAACAAGAGGCAACCCCACCAAAGCCTTATGGGTTTGGCCTAATGCCCCCAAATGTCCGACAAGTTGCATGAGAAGACAAGGGTTGCAGTGGGCAATTTTTCAGATGATAGCCTCATCCATCCCACCTGGATCTCAGGCCTTTGCACTAGACACACTGCATCCCCATCTTCAAGTCAACCTAGGAGCAGTCCTGTCGCTGTTACGAGCAGAGGCACTTGCTCTAGATCAGTGCTCACCATGGAAAAAAGCCTAGCAGTGGAAATACAGGCTGAAATGTTCCCATTTCCCAAATTCAGGGTTCCCAACAGTTCCTAGATATGGTCTCACCTACATCTTGCTATGAGCCTCCTCTTCATCCTCAGATTGCTGGTTCAAATCCAGATCCACCTAGTGGTACTAAAGGCAATAATGCAGCAGTCTTAAAGCCAGTATTCACATCACACTGACTTTTTGTTTGCATCTCATTAATCTGTGCATAAGTTTTCGGCTGAATGTGGATGGACATAAGATAAGGACACACTTAGTGTTCAAAACGTGTAATAAAGTATTAGCTTTAACCGATTTGAAACTTGCACCACTTTATATTTGGGATAGCAAGTCAGACAGTAGAAAGCCAAAATAACATATTTTGATTTACAGAAAAACTTTCAACTTATAAATTGTAAGATTTTGATAGAGAAGACATTGATAGGGTACAGATTAAGAAAAAATATGATGTCATTTCACAGAGTCCCTTTCCTGCTCATAAGCTCTTATTAAGAATTGCCCTCACAGAGCATTGTATAACTATGCCAAAATAAAAAGAAGGAGCACATCATGGAAAATTAGAAAGAGAAATAATTAAATTAGAAAAATCAATATATAAGTAATAAATGCCCAGAAACTGTTAGAGAGCTAAAACAAGACGAGAGTAAGAAATTTTACTGTTTAGTTCCAAACAATAAGATTTATGACTAAAGTGATGGAAGAAGCTAGCTAAAGGCTTGGTCAATAACAAAGAAAGAAGTCACTAAATCAATAAATGACTAAGAGCTGAAGAGACTATTAGTACAGGTTCCCATAACATTAGATAGATTTATAAATTCTCTTTTTCTGTGAAACACAGCACTATATTAAAGTGGGTCTAGTCAGAAAGACTGCCTAGTAACATAAAAGGATGAAAGCTACATCAAAGAAAGGAAAATCTTAAAGGGAGGAAAACACTTTGGAGAATCATGTATCTTAATATGTAAAAACACCCCCCTTAGGGCAGGATAGCATATCCTAAGAGATGAATGCACAACGTAGCCAGTGCTCCAGGTGCGGCACACCTAATGATTTCAGTGGGAAATCCCTCTTAGCAGGTAGCAGGAGCAGGTCTTCACTTGCCAGAAGGACTGAGCGAGGACTTGCACCATGAAACACAGCCTGGCCCAGGACCTGGACTCCCTCAGCACCCTCAGGAAGAGTGCCCGGCCCAGGTCACAGCTCAGATCAGCTAGGGGCTGTGGGGGCAGCCCCGCACTGCAGCTGCCTGTCCCTCCATGGGCCAGGAGGAGACTTTCCATGTCTGTCAGGCTTTTCATCTTCAGGGCTACTAAAAAGAGAAGGATAGGCCAAAGGCGGTCAAAATAGCTCCTGGATGGTTCCCTGGAGACATTCTGGAGAAAGCCACTGAGTAAATGAAAGAGTTGGGGAGAAAGCTCCTGTGACTTGTCAATGGCTTTATATGGAGTATGTGGCTTAATTATTAGGAAAAAAGCATGCGAACTCTTTGAACAGAGAATTTATTCACTTAAGTAAAATGTTACTTCCAAGCAAGAAAAGTGATGTGACATTCAGGCCAATTTGAAACACACGCAAATATAAGGGAAAATTTCTGACAAGTCAAAAATATTTTATTTCTAATGCAAAACATTTTCATGTCCATTAAGCCACTCCATTTTTGAAAGAGCAAAATAGATCCAGAAGCAATGTGTTTGTTTTCAAGTTAAGCAAAACATTTCATTTGGCACCACAAATTATTTTCCCCCAAAATACTTCTCTTCAGCAATGGAATGAAAAAAGCCAAACAAAATAACCTAATTATTCACACAACTTTAACCAGAAAGCAAGGATTGCAAATGTGTGAGCAGCAGCAGATGAGAAAGCAGAATTCAAAGTAATAAGAAACAAAAGGGTGGGAGGCAGTGACATGGAATTAATGTGAAGAGCTAGCTTTGACATAGTTCTCATCATCTCATTAGAAAACCATATTCTTTTCCCAGCACTTTGTTTTCTTCTACTTCGTACTTGTTGTCAGATTGGAGTCTGTAACATTTGGTGGTCTTCCCTCTCTGTGTAGCAAATATTGATCGAATGACTTAGTAAAGACATGAAGGCTTGCCACTTAAACATAAATATTTTTATTAAGTTATTCAAAAGATTATGCTCAGAAACAAATAATAATTATAGTGTCTAGCTTATGGGACAAGACAGTTTCGAACAGTCCACAGCATGTATGAATGAATGTGGACTTTTCATGGACAGGACAAATGAGAAATGTTTTATATAATCTACATTCCTGTTAATTTTTAAATCGTTCTCACAGCTTGACAAGACCAGCCTTCGGAAGTTTCTCACTGTGTAATGGTGAGACACTTGGTTTGACATCTCTGTTAAAAAAGAGGCGTAATTCTGTAATGATCTTGAGTCTAATCCCTACAACAAGTGAACAAGCAGTAGAGTGCTATTTTCCTTGTAAATATGTGATTAGAAGAGGGGAACAAGGGATATTCCCTAGAAATACATAAATGGGGAGAATGAATTATGTAAAGGGGGAAAAAAATAGCACCTTTCATTGTAATAGGGCTGCATCTAACCTCTGAAGAACCATTATGGAAGCACGCACTTCAGCGTCAGAGTCTAAAATGCCTCTATAGAATAGTCATAGCTCCACATCCAGAGCCCAAACCTGACTCAGATAAATACATCTACTGACAGCCCTAAGATTACTTGCATGAGTAAGCTTCTGAAAAAATAGTCTCTGTCAAGCAGCTCCTAAATTATCACCACATTCAAAAAAGGTTACTTTCAGATGTTAACGAGAGGACACTTAGAGCCCCATTAAAAGGCTGTGAGATGGTCAGAAAGGTCAGCAGTTACTTGGCATTAGAAGTGCTCACAGAAGCACCAAACTTGACATATTACATCTTCAAAACAACAGAGGAATTTATTTGTGTAGCACGGCACCTTCCCCTTGCGCAGGGATAGATGTGTTCAGGGTGCACATTTCCAAGAACTGCAAAACATCTGACTAGAAAACACTATAATGAACAGCAGATGTAGAAGAGTAACAGGAAATTAAGATGTTCTTTGGAAATGCGAAAATAAAAGGGGATATACGCAATAAATAATCATAATACAACTGCTCATTTATACCCAACAGCCTTTAATTATCAAACGTTTAAGTAAGAGGCCAACGGCTTAGAGAAAAGCAAAGATCAACATGGCCTGACAAAGAGTGGATCCATTGCAGGAACAAAGAGCCCATGCCTTCTCCTGCAACACCGCCAGGCTGATAACAGTGCTGCAGGAGTTGCCCATCAGGAAGACTGGGGTGTCCTCACAAAGGCTAGTTTTTGCCTAATGAGGATAATCAGCCATAATCAATGGGAAGAAAAAAGTTCCTCCAGAGGGCAAGTCAGACCAGGAGGAGAAGCTTAATTTAGCTGTTCGAATCATCCTCTATAGGAAACTCTCTCTCTGCACTGATTTTAGAGGGAGACTGAGAAGATCTGCCTGTCCCCTCGAATTCACTAGTCAATTCATAATAGCTTCAGAATTTTAGGTCACCTCAGGCTACATTTTGCTACAACTTCTAAGTGAATCATATGAAAGATTCGTGAATAACCACACTGTGAACACGGAGGCAAGCAAAGGTCAAAGCATGTTTGACAACCTAGCCTACTCAAAACCCTTTTCAGAACAAAACTGCGAGATCATAAGGCCTAGTCTACTGGGTCCCCTTAGACAAGACCAAGGGTCCACTGATGGAGAGTGTGTTTCACAGAGTACATCTGACAGTAATGTTACGATTTTCCTCTTTCTGTCCCCCAGAGTTGTTTAGCCACATCTTTCACCTAACCTGAATTCCTCTCCTATAACGCTGACAGCAGCCAGAAACCCCCAGTAAGACATTAGACTTTTCCTTCACCCTTTCTTTCCCCAAACATAAATAACTTGGTCTCCTTAAAACTAGGTGGTATCCAAGGGGAAGCAAGGAAAAAGCAACTCAGGAGAAACAATGCAAGTGTGGATGGCTGATAAAAATACTAGCATGTCTTGGGAAAGCACTGTTCTTCCAGTAGCTCTGCAGCAACACTCAGCTTTCTCTGACTGTGTTGATGGTGCTGTAGATCTATCTGAATTACCTGTAAATTCGGGTGCTGGTAGCAGTCCAGCTGCAACAACACCGTTCTCCCTAAACAGGCTATAAAACTCACTCAGAAGGTAGGAGAAGTTAGCCTACTCTGAGGTCTGTGTTGACATGGCTAGACCCAAAGCACCAAAAATATGGTGGTGGTGATACTGTTGAATATCATCCTCAATGGCCTAGACTATTGGATGTAATGCATCCTACCATGTTAGTGGATGACTTCAAATTTGGTGGATACAGCAGGAGGTTGGAATAAACAGCCCACAGAGGTCCCTTTTAACCTAAATTTTTCTTTGATTCTAGGATACATAGACCGACACAGAGTCAAGAGCTTCCACTTTTTGTTGTGGTATCCACCATCACCATAGCTGCTTTTTCTTGGCAAAATAGAAGTTAGCTGGACAAGCTAAGTCTATCCTTTGACTTTTCTTTGCTACATCACAATCCCATTTCACGTAAGTACACTAACTGCATGATCTGGGCATGTGGGAAACACTAGTTCTGTGCCTAATGACACCGAGATAATTGGCCGGCATATGGCACCATAAAGGCTGATCCCGGGAGCATCAAAGTGCTGTTTGTTACCTCCCAGAACTGCGTGTTGGCAAAGAGTAGCAGTGATTGCTTTCAGAATACCATTTGTCTAAATAGGAAGCCCTAGGACTCTGCTGTGCATGAAATGTCCACAGCTGCACAACATTTATTCAGCAGGAACACTTCAATCTTTTGCAGCCTCTGTTAGACTGAACTATTTGGTATGGATAGTCAAGAAGAGGTGACCAACAGCTTTTGGAAGGTGGTCAAGATACTGTTTTATTGAGGAGAAAAGGGTTTCAAAGATGTAATAAATATAACTCAGAAAAAGCATTGATCTGTTGGAGTTACGTGTTGCAACGAATTCTCCCAAGATATATTTATTGCTCAGAAAATTTTAAGAAATAAAGAGAAACACTCATGGTAGTGAAATATGCTAAGAAGCTAGTGCAGAATGAACTCATCTGACTACAGTGTGGAAGAATGTGACACGATGTTGACAAAGCATTATATGAACAACCCACCTAAAGTAAATGCATGTTAATTTCCAAGATACACTCTACTGTACCACTTGCAAACAATTTGTCAAAAATATCTGTGTCTTTTGCTGCATCATGTTCCATGAGTTAAGAATAAAGGCATGGAAGAGAAAAAACATGGATTCAATCCCACTAGAAGAGAAATATGCCATATGAATATGTAATACAGAATACCCTCTAAACATATTCAGTGGCTCTTCAATGTCCTATTTTTTTTCCAAAACAATATAGAAAGACAAGCAAATATAGAACAACAGCATATATTGCTTTGTGTGATGGCTCATAAGGCAGGACTGAGCCCATCTTGAAAACTATTATCTTTTTTCTCAGGGAGTATTACTTTTACAACACCAGAAAGCACTATCTGTTAAGCCCTCTGCTTATCGGTATTGTTAATTCATTGCAGGAACAATCAATTTGCATTCTTGTCTGAAAGCAAAACTGAGAAAGAGAGAGAGAGAGAGGAAAATTGTGTGCCTAAGGTGATGTATAATAATCGCTCTGATCCTAGACCTCCGGGCTGTATCCCTTTCCCTTCTCTCCTTTGGCTGCAGGGACAGGAGCTGCACTGGAAAGTGCCTAGCACGTTTTCAGTGCTACTGTTGGTTATAAGCCCTGCTGTAGTTACTTCTCCAGTTTCCCACGTTTCCAAGCTGCATACATTTACACCCATCTGTCAGAAGGACATGTCGCCTGCACACGTGACTGAAGGCTTCTGGGCACAAAGCACCTATGCCAAGGAAGGAAAGGTGGGCTGCAGTCCTAACCTTCCCAGTGACATCTGCTCTGCACAGAGCTCCTGCTCTGTGCCAGCTCTACAGTGCCATATGTCTATTTGTATTTTCTACCATGCACCTATTGGCACATGCATGCCCAATGCATGGGGTGCTGCTGGCACAGAAGTCAGAGAGGCCTGGGGTCTCCTGGCCAGCTTTATGATCTTCAGGATGTCACTTTATTTTCCCATGCCTCCAGATATCTTCCCAAAGCCAGTGAGAGCCAAAAACAACACATTTGCCTTCCTCCAGACCTTTCCCATGCTTTTTTTAAACCTCTATATAAAGTTTAAATATATTTTCTAGAATTTGCTGAGAGATTCTGGCCTTTAAGCCTTTTTTATTTGGCACCTCCTCTTCCTCACCCACTCAAGACAAGAGCAGTTCTAGGCCTCTCTGAGGAGACATCTCTCCTCTGACTAGTTTTTCCTTGCTGTTACCAGATAAAAGGACTCCCTCTGCCCAGTATAGGGCTTTTTGCAGCTCCGTGTACTAACAGAGCTTTCATGTCATCACATTAGACAGAGTTTCTAGTCATCTCTTTCCAAGGGATGGATTTTACACAAGAAAAAGGTATTCAGTCCTACAGGATTTGGGACCAGCCAAATCACATTCATTGTATGCTGACCCCTTCAGCCAGAGGCATCCTCATCTCCCTCCACATGACAAGCCTAAAGCTTCATCGCTTCCCTATGACAAAGGATCTCTTGAGAGCAAAAATCGCTCTATCCAGTAACAGAGTATTACTAGGCAGCAGTGCTTCTCTTTCACTGACTTGGGTAGATTGAGCCTGTATTTGTTCTGTGCATGTATATGTGTTTAGTCAGTGGAAAGATAGAGGGAAAATAAAAAAAGAACTGTTTCATACGAGAAAAAGCTATCTGCTTTGTCCATGATGTGATCATTTGTCATTCACCAGATATTGTCTGCTGCCCAGGGAAAAATATGTCATGAATATGGGAAATTATCAGACCAAATGTTTGATGCAGTTGGATAGAGAGCAAGAATGAAAATAAACCATACGAGTCCATTAAAAACACATACACCACATTATCAAGCATGATGGAAAATAATCATGAATCCCCCATTTCAGTACCTACTATTATTGTGCCTTCTGAGCATACCCAGCAGCACAGGTTCTGTCTCTATTTTGACATCCATAACAGAGGATATTTCGCAGAGAAGCAGTAGGATAGAGGATCTATGGGAAACTTAATGGTTTTCTGCTGAACATTTTCATGGAAAAGGAACTGACTTTTTTCTTCTTTTCAGGGTATATATTGTTTTATGGGTCTCATAAGATTTTTCTGTCACCTAATTTTGACAATTACATGCTCCTGCAAGAAAAAGAAGAGGCAGTACTTCTACTAATACATGTGTCTGGGTTTTACCTTACCGGAAAAAGTATAGTGATATGTCTTTATAAATATTTTCTGTATTTGATGATCATTGCATCAGCATCATTTTTATATCCATAGAGTAAATCAAATATGTCCCTATGACTCATATTTACAGTCTGAAGTGGATAACTAGAATAAAAGCATAAAAGTAAAATAGAAAACAAATGGCAGAAGGTAGGAGAAAGCCAAGCAACTTCACAAACAGCAATGAATTTAAAAGGTTAGTGCCATAGTTTAAATCAGGTAAAATATAACCCATTCAACTAGTTTAATAGTAAATTTTTAATTTTATTTAATTAAAACTAGCAGGCACATATCATATTGATATTTATAGCATGAAAAAAGCCAGCTGGGGAATGCAGGTTGTGCAGTACCATTTAACAGGATGAACAACTGTGTGTGAGCACTCAGGCCTGACTGGGTTTACTGGTTAGAGATATGGCTGGGGGCAGTTTCATGGATCATACCAGAACATACAGTTCAGCCATTGAATCCTCTAAACTCTTCTCATAGAGAGTACTTCTTCCAATATCTGAAGTCGCGGTAGAACTGCAGCTTGGGTGGTATGCGGCTATTGCTAATAGCAGCCAACTCCTTTTTCCTAGCAAGCAGTAACTGAGTTTAAAAAGTGGCAGTTATATCCACAATGTTTTCTGCTCACAAAAACAAGACTCTAAAATCTGTTTCCATCAAAGATCTGCAACAGGCATACAGCAATGCCTAATGCATAATTAGAACAATGTAAAACGTCTGGGACTAAATTCTCAGCCAATGCAACACAGCTAAACTCCACTGGAGTTTACTGAGATTTTTTGTCCATTTATAGAAGCAAAGGATCTGGAACATCACACCAATTTCTTCTTGTTTGACTGAAGCTACTCACTTTCAGCTCTGTCAGCTACCTTCAAATATTTTGATTAAGGCTTTTGTAAGTGTGGAGGAATGGATGAGGGAGCTGAGTAAATTATGGATCGTCATTTGGTTTCTGCCAACTTAAATCTGGTTCAGTTCACATGAAGGAGGCTGTTTTGATGGTTTCCTAACAGCCCTTCATACGCCTTTGAAAATAACCATTCAGTTTTTCAATTCTGATTCTTTTTCATGAAGACAGGTCTGGGCTGGTAGGTGAGAAGCCATATACTGTATTTCAGGAATAAACACATAACAGCAGGATTGCACGGGAACGCCAAGTGGCATTACACTTTTATCTTGATGTCACCCAGGCAAACCACATCCACCAAATTAACCTAAGAATATTTAGCTCTTGACCACTATGTAATCGAGATGCAATAAATGTGCAAATGAGCCATGTTTACTGTTATTTACGTACACAGTTCTGCATACTCTTGTTATGCAAATGAACTGTGCAGTAATCTTTGAGGGTTAAGATATAAAGAACCCATGTGTAATTCCATACCTACCTGCCACAGTCCTGCCGCTGTTCATGCAAGTTAAGTATGCCATAACTAGTAAATAGAGAGCAGTTTATCTGACTTAAATGATGCCACTAGTATTGGCACAATTAACAGTATTAAGACCTTCTGTATTTAGGGTCTACTGTCTGCTCCTATCAGGCAAAATCTTTGAGCTTTCTTTTTTCTACTAGGGAAGGAGCTAAAAAGAAATACATTTCAGAAGATGTTATTAAAAAAAAAAAAAAAAAAAAAAACCTACACACCAGCTTGCAAGTGAGTGCAGATTTCCTCCACTGATTAAAGCAGGTCGACCACGTCAGCACCGCTGAGTCAGAGAACCAGATTAATTCTAGACATACTCTGTGTAACAGCCAGCACCGAAGGTCATAGCCAAGGTTACTGTGTCACTTTTTCAGGACAGGGCTCTTAAGTAAACCACGAGAATCATTTGTAACTGTTCTTACAATCTATATCGGTACAACTCCAAACCTGCTGGCTGGGGTGTGGGGCGGAAGGCGCTCATTAATAGAGGTGGAAATTTAAATTTGCCAGCTGGCTGCATCAAAAACAAAAGAAGTGAGGTGTAGCTTTTACACCTGCACCCTTCTCTCCTGTCATCTTGCCAGTGAACCAAACAGCAACAGAGCTCACACCGTATCATTAAAGGATCACTCTGTGCACCCTGTTGAAGATGACCAATGGTAGAAACACTGCCACTTTCCAAAGAGGACACAATTCTCTGTATTGGTTGAGAGAAAGCAGGTAAAGAGCCAGCAGAGCCTGAGAAACAGAGGCACAGGAAGAGGGCACCTATGAAGAAAGCTTCCCCTCAAATACCTCCTCACTATGAAGCAGTCCCATCTGCTAGTGGCTCAGAGTCCCTCCCGTGGAAGTGTCAGATGCAAGGGAGAAAACATCCTTCCCTTTGCCCTTCTCCGACACAAAAACTTTTCTAACCCTGCAGCCAGTGCCTCAGCGTTACCCATGCCTGGAGCGCTTCCCATCTGAAATCACCCTCATAAGGCCAGGAGCCAAATGGGACCAACTGGCTGGAGCCTTTTCCACCTTCAACAATGATGAGTGTCTTCTATGGCACCAGACACTACTTTTTAACATAGATAAACTAATTTCCTTTTAAAACCTCTGCTCTAGACTTTAAGCTCCTTGAGACTTGCATTTCTGTTTTTTTTCACAAGCAGGTGATAAAATCTTTGCGTCACTCGAGGACTTCTCTTGTAACTACATCACTAAGGGTGCTAGGGCTTTGAAACTAACCCAAATCTTCTGAAAGTTCCAACAAGACGCATGAGTTTATAATCAACAATAATATCAAATGTGTGTAATAAGTCTATGAACAGCAAACTTGCAAAGAGTTATTCATATATACCTAAAGAATGATTTCATACAACCAGTGATTCTAAACAAATCATAAACTACGCATTAATGTCTATTAATAAGAGGGGGTTATAGCTGTACTCAACAAGTTACTCATTACAAATGACATACTCACTACAAATTTTGCAGGAATTACTTCTCCAACATCTTAAAGGAGAAATTTGCCTACATATATATGTTATCATATGAAATACTACCCATAGATGGAACTAAAACTAGTTGACTGAAAAATTACAGAAACATTCCCATCTCCAAAGACATTCCTTTCTTGAGGTATGTATCATGGCTAACATCTGAAGGATTGATGTGAATGATGATGCCACTGACCTTCCTGAGTACCTCTTTGCTGGCCTGGGTTTCGCCAATGTGACAACAGTCCATGCCTCATGAGTCAAAGATGTAGAGAAATAACACAGAACATGCTGGCCTAATCAGCTGGAGAAACTCAGACTACAAGAGCTATGAGTTCTCCCTATAATGCCAGACTGATGCACTCCATAGTTAGTTCGAAAACACCTTCTGGCACACGCAGGAGTGCCCTTTGCATGAAACCCAGGCACAGAGGGGAGGGGTGGTTTGCAAGTGTTATCTTAACAGCACAAAACAGGACTCAGCTGCAATGCACATGCAGAGCCAGGCGACAGAAAGCTTTCCTGAGTTCCAGAGAGTTAACATAGCTGAGGTAGCCTCCTTTATATTAATTGCTATCAAGAACATGCCTGCTTGAATATAGAAGCATCAAGAAAAAGACAAACAAAATTTTACTATTCCAGCCATGAAGATAGACCTAAGAAAGCAAGCAACTCCTTCTGTAATTCTTTTTTGTTAGGAAAAAAAGTTCAGAAGTTCAACAAAGATGGTACACTTGGACAAGCTATGCTTGAGGACAATAGGGAAATCCCAATAGAAGCTGCATCAGGACTTTAGCTAGATTAGCAGTATATAAACTTTAATATAAAAAAAATGGAATTAGTTTCACTGAGTCAATAAGGCTCTCTGGTCTTAAATACAATATTACATAGCCAGCTGAAATGATTGGTAATATTATTACTGATTTTCTTCTGTCCTGCTGTTACACAACAAAGAATTATGAATATTTTGTCAGTAAGAATACAATGCGGATAGAAAAGATCTTTTTTTTCGGTAAGGCATTTTCATTTTATTGAAGGTGGAAGAAATTATTCCCCAGCTTTCTGAGAGCGGAGACTTTGTTCATTTCACAGGTAGCAAGCCCTATGATTTTCTTTAGGAAAATTTTACAAGCAGCAATGTGAATTCACACTGAACGGACAGTACAAACCTATCGGTTTATACAAATAAGTTCTGTTCTTTCTTTTTTTTTTGGTGGAAGTTCCTATAAACTGCTTAAAGTTGGACTGCCAGCATGTGCTTAATAGTTAGACTGGCTGACTGGTAATCAGGACTTGTGCATTACACTCTTGAGTCTCTCACTAACTCACTACATGAATGTGATGAAGTCATGTAGCACTTCTATGCAGCAATCTCCCTGCCTTCAGGATGAACACACCACTTCAGTACATAATAAAGAGCATTCTGGGGCCCAGTCCAATGGGGCTTATGGTGTTCTTTGAGGTACCTGGATGAACAGCACTGATTCATGTTTTTAACTGTAGGACCTCAAAACAAGGAGCTCACACCAGTATTCGCTCAATTGCTTAGCAAAGCTGTAAAAAGTAATAATCATAGGAAGTTCATTTATATATCAAAATATTTAGGAGAAATATTTATATAAGAGTTCTATCTTTGATCAGACTGATCTTTAGGGCTTGTCCAGAGTCTCACGCTGAACCAAGAACAGATCTGAGAATGGAAGAGTGGAACCCGGAGCTCACAGTTCTTAGCTCTTCTGCTAAGAAGAGCTTATTCACCTGTTCACACTGCCTCCAGAAAATACAGTATTTTATTTAAACAACAAGAAAAGCATGAAAATAATCTATACTCATCTCCAAATACATCTTGCAACTACCTTCTGTGTGTATGCTTCCTAAAGAGAAGGGGTAGAGAGAAGAAGGTTTTCTGCAATAATATCAAAAATGAAGCAGTCTATTTAGCATCTTTAATGCCAGCCTCATTTCAGAATCTCAAAGCTTGGCATTTTCACAAATGAGCTTGAGGAGTCTGTGAGCATTGTGTCCTGTGAAACTGATATTGGCAAAGATTTATAGCAAGGGTAAGGCAATATTATGCAAGGCAAACCCAATTGTTGCTAGCGACTCAATCTTTTTTTTTTTCCTGAAACAGTTCTGCAGTTAAAGCAAAGAGCAAATGCCAATATACTCTCAGAGCAGCCTGTTCAATTTTAACTTTAAGTGCCTTTCATCACAGTTAGCTGCTCCCTTACCATGCCCGAAGCAAGTTCCAGTTCAAGTACATTAAGCAATTCATCTTTTGATAATGTAATGAATTTATAGCACTGCTAACTTTATTATAGCTGGATTGCTTATCAAACAACACCTGTAGATCCCTCTATCCTCACACAGTAAGTAAAAGTAAGGTAGAAGCAGAAGGAATTCACGGAAATTAAGAGTTGTATTCAACGTAAAACTTCCAGATTTTTTTTTAAACCCCGCCTGTGAAAAATATGTTCAACTTCTATGGTGTTCAGGCTTTTAAAAATTACTTTTTTTCATCAGATGTAATGCTGCAAATGGAAAGAGGATAAAAACTAGAAAGGTGGCTTTGCAGGATGAAACTGCATTGTAAACTCATCAGGACAGGAACGGTACACGTTGGTACACATCGTCACAGATCTGGCACTGTGCAGCCCTGATTTTATTTGGGACTCCCATGCATGTCTAAATTAAAAGTCAACAAACAATAGCTCTAGTAATAGTGAGAAATAGTCCAAATTTCACATAACTGGAAACGTCAGCTTTCAATGAAAAGAACATTTTGGCATAAATCTTTAGGCAGACTTTTTTTTTTTTAATTTCCACAACAAATAGACATTTTTGTGAAAAAGTATTATTTAGCTCTAAATCCAGTTCTCTATTGAAAAAATAGATTCAAACACAAAATTTCAACTAGCCCTACTTCTTTCATTGCTGCTTATAACAAAGGAAGAATACTAAATCTAAAAGGCTGGACTCTCAACAGAAGTTGCACGACTAAAAGACATGTCTAAAATCCTGCAGACAACTTAAAAGTATATTGGTGGCAATTCTTAAAACGTGCAAACTTCACATGAGATACATAGGAATATGAATATGGTTTCATCAGTAGTTTTGATCTGCCCTTACACTTCTCTATACTGGCCATTTGGTATTTAGCAATATACCATTTGGTATTAAGCAATAGCTTAAATACTTAACATGGAAAGCATAGCCAACTGCAAATGGGAATGTATATATCCATGAGAACAGTTTTTAAATGCAAGCTCTGTTACCTTTTTATTACTCTATTTCAGATTAAATTCTCCACATACAGTAAAATAAAAAATAAAAAAAAAGTTAACCTTTGCAGTTTGGGAGATCTGTTTTCAGTACAAACTGTGCTTAGCAAGTTGAATGCTTGCTCAGCCACTTGACTAGTCAAGCATCTAGAAAGAGGGAGTCAAATGCAATATAGCAGCACTAAGAAATTTTCTATAAGTATGAACAAATAATATGTTGTGCAGATCCTCGTGATATTAATTTGCAGGGATTCTAATGACTGAAGTAATACTGAACCTTTTGATAAAAATATCTGTTGTAAGCATTACCTGATTGATCCCAAGCATGTAGGAGCCACTTTGGTGCAAAAGAAGACTTAAACTCTACCCTTAGGACTCATTATAAACTAGAAGTTGTTATTGATATAAAAGGAGTCCTCACTCACCCAGTTTTCTTTTATATTGCACCGGAATTGCCTCTCTCCAGTTGCCTTAAAGGAAAATAAATGCCAACTTAACACAGGTCAATGTCCAAATCGTTCCAAATCTTTCCAAAATCCCTTTTCAAAGGTAGTCAGTAGCATATGCCTTCATGTATACCACTCCCCTAATGTATCTGCATGCTATAAAATGCTATTCTTTAAATCCTATGAAGAAATTTATGTCCAATCAAAATGTAAAAGTCTGAAGGAGAATGAGGTATGGTGTAGTCTGTCCCCAAAATTCACCTTACTGCTCATTTACATGAAGCCACAACCCAACAACATCCGCATACATGGCAGGTTTACTGAATGGCCTGAGAACTGCACACACCCAGTCATTTCTATTACCCTGCTTCCCAGTCTGCCACAGCCAGTGTCCTGTTTGTTTTGTCCAGCTGTGGTATTGCTGCACAAGCAGGACAAGCCTTAGAATGCCATTTTTAAATAGCCTCCAACACAACAGGGCACAATCTGGATGTTGAGCCTAGAAGCTTCAGTCAATCCTAAAATAAATCATATATATGTAAACTGATTGTAAATCCGTTTGTAAAACTGATTTAAGAGAGAAAAATGTATATTTTTTTCCTCTTCCCTGTCTGCTCCAAAATGCCCTTATTTCGCTGCATGAATTATCTGGAAATTCCCCCCCAAATCTATTTTGTCCAGTACAATAAATAGTTGAAAACTGACATTGTTTTAACTTTTCTTCTTTTGAAATATCAAAAAGTTAACTTAGTAAAATTTCAACATATGAAAAAAAATTAATCTACTTCTTAGCCTGGCAAGATCTCAAGAGTGGAAGAGCAAAAAGTCCACCTACAGGTCTGGGCCCAAAGTGCCTCACAATAAGTCATTCCTGATAAGCAAATGATGAGTTCACTTAGTATCAATCTATTTGCACTTTTCAGATGGAGAGGAGTAAGGCAGAATGGGTTAATAGGTAAGGGATGAGCTTTCCATGGAGTTACAAGCTGAAAATCCCAGACCTCTACCCAGTGCTGTCAACCACGCACAGACTTTGCCTGGATAGTTAATTTAGATGGATTCCCTGCAACATGTGGGAAATAATGGAAAAAACAGTGTTTGGAGATAAAGAATCCATGCCCCTCAAAGAAGACTAAAATGTTTCCCAGTCAGTTACTCTAGCTGCCATCTGTTATCATAAACTATATGTCAGATTTGCTCTCCGAATCGTCAGCACAAAAGGACGTGACAGACTCAAGTGGGTGAAATGAATAAGGAATGACATTTGGAACGTTAATAATGTTAGCTAGGGAGATTAATCAGCAACTCTGACCCCTGCTGCTTTTTCCAGTAACTATTTCCATGCCAAAAAATGGTGGGTTTCCCTTCTATTGCCTTATTACTGCAAATTGTGTAAGTAGTTTTCGCAGCTGTGATAGCCGAAGGAAGAGGTACAATGTTGCAGAGAGATATACCTGAAGGAAGGCTTTTTTGACCAAAGGCTTCTTCCTTTTCTGTAACATTTTGATCTAACAAAAGATACTGCCCCTTCCTCCAGGCTCTGCCTGTTACAGCATTCAGCTTTAATAATGCGGTTACCTTTAGTATTCTGTCTAGATTTGTACAATAAAATATCACTTGAAGACTGACTTCCAGTTTAGCAGTCACCTCTCTCTGACGCATTGGGACTATTTGTCAGGTAAAGTTATTTCATTTGATACATCCCAAAGCAGGAAATTAAAAGACCATCTGCACACTCATCTTTCACTGTGCAAAAGTCGTCCCTTCAAAGCCAATGCAATCTGATTATAAGCATCCAATGACAGTTTACCCCTAAAACTGCTTGAACGGCCATTCCCTTTCTCTTCCCCAAGTCTGTGCCATAACATAATTCACGTTGGAGGCAACAAAGCTATGATGAAATTTAACATGAAAAGACTAAACAGGAGTCGATGGGTGCTTTAGTAAAAGACAATTAAAGGTCAGGTCCTGCTACCTCCCTCTGGCTGCATAATACCCCATTCTGCGGTAAGCCCTGTTTCTGGCATTAGGACTTCTCAAGAATTAAGGTGCTAGGCAGCCTGAATGAGAGAAGCACAATTGGACTCAAAGCTAAAGTACATTTAAAAAAGTAGCAAGTGACTCCTGTGGTCACTTTCTGGAAAGAGCAAATAGCTTAAAAGCTTCAGAACACTTTGCAACACAATCCCATCAATGACAAATTAAGCAATTCATCCAAAATGTCCAGGAATTTACCATCCATCAAAGATACAATACACCAAACATTCAAGCACATCCACTTTTTCTTTTCCTCTTGCCTAAAACCTTTTCTTCACTCCCTTTCTGTTAGCTCTCTTTTCATTTCAGCCTTCTGCCATACAGTATTAGTTAATGAGATCACAATGCACTCAGCTCTTTCAGACTGCTATTTTCTTTCTGAAACAGAACTTTTAATGAAAAAAAGAGTTTGCAGGCACTACGATTAAATCAGACTAGTGTGGGATCACTTGCAATTTTCAACAAGCTGCCAACATGCTGCCAGCCTTCTTTCTCATCATTTTTTCTCCCTTTCTCCAATTAAAGAATAAAAGCATTTTTTAGATCAGTCTGCAGAAATACATTTCATTTTGGAATTCATGCACGTGTTCTTTAAAAATCACTCAGCCGAATCAACTTCGTATCTGAATGACAACGAACGATTACACAGGTATTGAAGAGGAGTTCGTTTTCTCTAATCAACCTGCATACTGAAAAGAAAATAATATCAAAATGTCTTTTACAGTGAAAGAGAGATTTTTTTAAAAGAGAAAAGAGAAGAAATATACTCTGAAAAAACTGTGTGGAATTTTAATGGAGTCTCCACCATCATCTTAAAAGGTTTTAATAATCCCTAGGGTTGAATTCTCACACTACAGTTCTGGATACCTCCATTTAAAATTAACATTGGTGCATTATAAACTTGATTTTTCTCATTCACTTCTCTGTGAACTTGGCTTTCTCATAGCACTTTCAGACACAGTTTTAAGAAGAACACTGGACTGCTGAACTGCTTAGCTGTGTCTCTCACTCCGCACATCTTGCCCTTCAGATAGGATAATATCTACAGACTGTGGCAAAACATGTCCATATAGCCAAGTGCAGAACAGATCAGTGAGATGATGGGCAGGGTATATAACCTTCTGAAGAAAAATATTATAAGTAAATTACCTGCAAATGTTCTTGTTCTTTGTAGAAGTAGCTAGCACCAGTCTGAATCCTAATGAACTCTCTGCTTATTGATACCGCCTTAGAAATACATAGCTTGATAGGACACCCTTGCATTTATGAAATTGAAAGAATTGTCTCTCAATTTCTTTTCTGGCCTCTGGTTGTTATACAACGGGAAAGAGCTAATGCCTGCTCTATATCATTGGCTGTTTCTAGAACACCAAAATATCCAGTCTGATTTATCTCATCTTTAAACAAAACAGTTTCCATCTTTCTAATCTTTTCTCACATGGAAGCCTCATCATTTTCATCATCAGGCTGTTGAATCCTCTTCTGTCTGCTATATCTTTTATCACAGAGAGTTACCATAAGGAAATGCAGTATTCACAGGGCGGCATTCCCATCATTTCATAGACTTGCTCTTCAATCTTTTGAATAGCCGCTCCTATCCATTTGCTTTCTGACTGCCTTTGCACACTGAGCTGAGCTTCTCCACCCAGGAATTCTGTCCAGAGTGAGTGTTCCCAGGCAAAAGGGGGCAAAACGCAAGATACCAATTAAGAGGCCTTTAGCCTATGGACTACTTGCAAGATCATAACAGCTCTATTGCCAATCTGGAAAGGCTAATCCACCTCATTTGTTGGTATCAGTATATAGCAAAAGCCTGACAAGGCACCACTACAATGTATCTTTGACACTGACATGTTGACAAACTGGAGAGCCATCATAAAAAAGAATTTGCCAAGCAGAGGCTTCTAAGGCTTCTTCTCCACCCCTGGTTCTGCAGGCACAGAGTACCAGTGTATGCGCACATTCCAGTGCACTGGAAACAGGGCAAAAGGGCCAGCTCCCACCCGGGGAAGCCAGCTGAACTTCAACCAAGTGTTGCATAAAGAAGAAAAGGGAGGTGGTAGCTGTTGGAGATTCCTTCCTGCAAGGGACTAAAGAACCCATCTGCTAACCTGACCTGATGTCTCAGGAGGTCTGCTGCTTCTCTGAAGTTTTGGAGAGACTGCTGAGGCTTTTCCAGCTCTCAGACTATTACCCACCACTGTTCATCCATGTGACCATCAATAATACTGCCAGGGGAGACCGTGAGTGTACTAAGAGTGAATATACAGCCCCAAAGGTGAGGATCAAGGGCCCAGGGGCCTCTTCAATGCCTTCTTTTCTGTCTTCACCAGCAAATTCTCCCAGGCCTCTGTGCTTAGTAAAAAGAGGGGGAGAAAGACCAGCATCGGATGAGGCTCAAGTCTGGGATTACTTGAGAGAACCTCAGCCATGCAAATCTGCATAGCCAGAAGTGCTGATCCAGTGGTGCTGAGAAAGCTGGCTGAGGTCTGTGCAAGGACACTCTCTATCACCTTTGAAAGTACATGGAGGTCAGGGAGGTCTCAGTGGCTGGAGAAAGGCACATGTCGCACCCATCTTCAGAAAAGGCCAAAAGGACAACCAAGGAAACTACAAGCCAGTCAGCCTCAGTTTAGCCCCTGGGAAAATCATAGCATGAGTCTCTTGTAACACATTTCTGGGCTTATGAAGGAAAAGGTGACTGGAAACATTCAGCATGTATTTACCAAGAGTAAGCCATATCCGATAACCTGACTGCCTTCTGTAACAGTGAAGGGATTTGTGGATGAAGGGACAGCAGTGGATGCCATTTGCCTTGAACTTAACAAGGCTTTTCAATTCTAGTTTCCCACAATATTCTTGTATCTAAGTTACAGTCTGGATGGATGGACAACTACATAGGTAGAAAATCTGACAACAGGTTGAACTCAGAGGGCAGTGGTTAACGGGTCACACTCTACCTGGAGGCTGGTAACAAACAGGGTACTGTAGGGGTCTCTCCTGGCACCTCCTATTCAACAACTTTATCAGTGAGCTGGAGGAGGTCACAGAGTGCATACTCATCAGGTTTACACATGACACAAAACTGGGCAGTTGACATGCTCAAGGTCAGGGCTGCCAACCAGAGGGACCTGGACAGTCTGGGGGAATGGGCCAACAGCAGCCTTGTGCAATTCAACAAAGACAAATTCGAAGTCCTGCACCTGGGAAGGATTAACTCCTTACAGCAATCTAGGCTGGTTATGGTAGGCTGGGGAGCAACTCTGCAGAAAAGGACCTCAGTCTTTGCAGACAGCAAGCTGAACATGAGCCAGCAGTGTGCCCTGGCAGCAAAGGTGGCCAACAGCATCCAGGGTCAAATGAACAGGAAGGAGCACAGTCAGCAGGTCATGGGAAGGGTTTATTCCCCTCTGCTTGGCACTCATTAGATCATATATGGATACTGTGCCAAGTTTTGGGCCCCCAGTACAAAAAGGACATTGACAAATGGGAGAGAGTTCAAGGGAGCATCACCTGGACTGTTGCAGCTGGAGCCCTTGCACCATGAGGAGAGGCTGCAGGACTGGGGCTTGTCCAGCCTGGGGCAGTGGCTGCTCGACGGGGCCTGACGGCACTACCCCAGGGCCTACAGGGAGGTTATTGAGGAGATAAGCTGAAACGAGATAGGTTCAGACTGGGAATAGGGAAAACATTTTCCCCATGAGGACAGTCACGCATTGGAGCAGTTGCCCAGAGAAGTTGTGCAGGCTCCGTCCTTGGAGGTTTTCCAGACCTGTCTGGGTAAAACGCTGAGCAACCTGGTCTGAGATCATAGCTGAGCCTGATTTGAGCAGAAGGCTGGATGAAGGACCTCCTGGGGGTCCCTTCCAAACTGAGGTACTCTGTGATTATGTGGAAAGAATCCTCTAATTCAGCAGCAATCATAGATCTGTCTGCAAAGAAAAAGTGCTAGTCAGAGGCAGATAAATTTATCCATGTACATGCAATAAAGTACATTTTTTTCCCTTTTAGTCAAAACTGCATGCATTTACATATGAGATAAAAGCATTAGAGAGATTTATATTTAAGACAAATTAGCACAAAAGTAAACACCAGATAATTGACTATTAACTACATTGGGATAACATACTTAAATTATTTCACACGCAAAAAAAAATCCCTAATAAATTTACAGCTTGCCTCATGGCAAGGCTCAGGTTCATAGTCCTAGCTCCACAACCTGTGTTATACTTGTATGTATGCCTGTAGAAGTGGGCAGGATAAAAGAGGGTTACAGTCACATCACTTAACACTAGCCATGTAAGATGTTTGCTGTTTACTCTGAGTTAGTCCTAAGCTCCCTCTACAGTCCATCACAGAAGAGTCACCTTCTGCTAAATCTCCCCATGATTTTAGAAAGAGGTTACACAACCAGCTTAACCTAAATGACAGACAAGCATAAATAGGCAAGATGAATTCCACCCTTAACATGAGCTGTTAACAGAATTAACTATGCACTCAAAGTGAAACACTGTGGCGAAAGCAACTATCCCTAATAATATTAAATGGGCTGCGACTGAACTCACAGCAAGAACATGGTGAGTAATAATTCTTTCAGTTCTTCTCATTCTTCTCAGTTTCTCAGTGTGACTTGCTGTTTTAGATCAGTTCTGTTAGACTGTTAATTCTTTGGGGTTGGGGACTGTTCATACTACTTTTCTCACCCAATACTTGGGCCAGAGTTTTAGTCTAAAATACTTGTATTTAGTTGCATGTCATTCTGTCCTGAAAGCCACTCTACCTTTCAGCAATTATCTTGTGAGTTCCACTACCTACACTGAATTAGCTGAAAATGTAAAGAGAGAGAGGAGGAGGCTTCTAAAGCATGAGACAGACTGTGCACAGTAAAGTTGATACCATCATAATTACCAAAAAGCTGTATTTATAAGATAGGCAGGCTTGGGTGACAAAACTAATTTAGGAAGTCCCCCAGCTGCAGCCCAACTCCAGCCTTAGCTCCATCCCCATGCCTCAGCATGCCATTCTTCATTTGCACCTGTTCTGTGATTCAGATAAAAGTATCTTTATTTGGGGAGTTATTTTAAAACCAGGATCCAGCATAAGGCCAGAATGAAGGCCTAAGATACAATTTTTCTAACTGAGCATCAGGGCTCTTGAAGTGTCATGTACATGGTATGAGGGATCAAGGTCTTTCAAGCTTTTCTTCCAGTCCTAGTTATAGCCTATGGGAGGTGGCAGACAGGGAAAGGGAAATAAAGATACATGAGAAGAGACTTCCAATCTGGAAAAGTGTGGCCTAAAAGAACTGGTTGCACACTTTTAACGTGAATTAGGCTTTGCCAATCAACTCAAAAGCCTAAGTGGGAAATGCTGCTCAAACTGAAGTCAACAGGAATTTTGTAAGAGCCGGAGTTTCACCCTGCTTATTTATTTCCATCTGTACAAAGTCAAATAAACAGTCTTTTGTCAAAAAGTCAAGTGCAAATTTTGCCTTCCTGCCTCTGCTTGTCCTGTTATGCTCCACACCCACACATACACACAGTGACTGACCGTATGTGAATTATCAGACTGTGGAGTCGCTCAAATGTGATGACTGTTTCCCATAACAAGCTCCTGAAATAAAGAAAATCCATCAGCTCTTCAACATTTCGCTTGGTACCTTTCTCTAGGGGTAGAAAACAGTCTGAATTCTGAATGCTGTTACAGAATCTAAAACAGCATGTGTTTTATTTTTTAAGATACAATATATAACTCTTAATGACTTGACTACTCACTGTTGGATGTGCTTATGCACTTACTTCGAAAAAAGAACGAGTCTTTTAAGCATCCTGCTAAGTTTCAGTGAGATTTGGACTGCTGACCCTAAATGTTTTAAAAATCCTTCTTTAAAATATGAAGGAAGTTCACTATTTCTTACTATAAATAATACTTTTAAAAAACTTGTTCATACGTGGAATGGTTTCAGGATTATAAGTGAACTAAACATTGTTTCATCATCTGAGATGTACCAAACAACAAAATATTTCCCCTCTAATGTATTTCTGTTACATAACATTAGTGTATAATGTAACAAGCGACTAAATGGAAAACATCCAGACAGACTAATTTTCATGATAACTTACAAGAACAGCAGTAGATACAGGGAATTTTTAAAAAATGATTTTTGAATATAAGATTAGGAAGGACTTCCTAATTTTTTTAATATATTGTATATATATTTGAATATATTTTGAATATATTGTATAATATATTCAAAATATATTTGAATATATGATTTTTTCCCTAATTTTTGAATATAAGATTAGGAAGGAATTAAATAATTTTAATGACTAAAAATAAATAAGAATTAATAGTGAAAAGTGACCTCTTCTATCAAATTTAATAAACTATTTAGCTAAGGTTTAGAGATACTTTGAACTAATACCAAAGTGAACCTCAGGCCATTTTAAAAAGCTCCCACAGATCTGCAAACCTACTGCTTATTAACCCCGAGCTAACAAGGACTAAGAGGACTGGAATGTTAAACATATCAAACAAAGCAAAGGGGAAATATGATTTTTAGGCAAGGTCACACTACCTAAAATGCAATACTTCCTTGCAAATGTCTCTTTCCAGAAAGGGCAAACATAACTTCCCTTCTGCAAGGTCTGTAGCTTGTTATTCTCTGTGATGATTCACACTGTACAATAACATTCCCATTTCAAAAAAAAAACCAGTGCAATTTTAAAACAAGTAGATATTTCCATTTAGGACATAGTAAGTTCAAGTTGATGAGCTGCTTGATCCATTGGAGACCTAAACAGTTGCTTTATCTGATAATCTGCCCAGTTTCCTAGCTGGTTTTTCCCCTTTTATTATTGGCATATCCTTTGGTTAGGATACCAATATCATACCTCTGAATCCTTAAAAAACTCTTCACATAAGCCTGTGGTATATGACAGTTCCTTGCTAAAGTCAAAAGCAGGTAATAAAAAAAAAAATCGCTGGATCTATTCAGCAGTCCTGGCAGAGTTTCAAGCCTTGGGTTTCCAAACAGTACAGCTTGGGAAGCGGTGATAAGACTCAGGCAGTAAACAGATGCTGAACAAATGTCTCAGGAATGGCCACATTAAGTGACAATTCAAGCTAACTTACCACAATGAGATTATTTTATCTCTCTGTACTGCGAAAAATAATACGTCACTGCTGTTCTGAGTAAGTGACAGAATGAAGTGCTGCAGTCCCATGCAAGAGTAAGTAGTTCACAGAACAAAAAACTGCTGCATAGGATATACTCTTTGCATGGGTTTCTTCCACTTCTCACCAAGTATAATTTTAATCAGTTAGAGGTTTTGAGTGTTCACAGAGATGAAGCCACACTACAAAACAAACTGTGTGGCGACTACAAAATGTGTTTTAGTATGGTTTAGAAACAGTCAGTATGAAGAAACACAGTTAACTTATTTGAAGGACACAAGGCAAAAAATAGCTTTATGGTATCTTCAGTCACAATCATGACTTTGACTGCTGACAGTACATGTGTAATGAGCATGTTTCCAAGAAGGTGATATCCCAGAAGCTTTCTCATGGTACACACACGTGGAGTGCGAAGAAACTGCTGCATGATCTCTGCGTATTGATACAGTCACAGAGCTGCATTTAGACCTGAGCAATTATCTACTGGTACAGTTCCCATCTTAATAGCTCTGCTCTGAAGACAGTGTTAGCTTTCCATCAACTTTCAAGAATGAATCACTCCTGACCAGAACAGCATTTAATCAATGTTCACATATTTGCTTGGTCACTCTTCTACTTTGTGAAAATGTGGTACTCGTTGAAATTGCCTACGAGGTATCCTTGCAGATAGAATTTTCTTGCTTTTCCCAGAAAATTCTTGCCAGTGTCTCCTCACAGTAGCTTGGAAGAAGCCTGTGTTGAAATCCCTGTTCAAAATTGTCTGGAAAAGCCCAGTAACACTAGATCTAAGTTAGGATAAGATGGTTTTCAAGCAAAAGAATGAAAAAATACATTATTTAACACATTTTAAACCTTTGGAGCAGACAGAGCATGTTGAGTTTAGCCAGCCAAGATTAATTCTGTGTTCCTCCTTGCATTGGAGAGACCTCGCATAAAGACTTTTAAATGCACCCACTAAAATAAGCCACATCTTTTTCTCAAGTAAAGACGGCATCATAACTTAGTGCTACTTGTGTGATATGGATATGTTTGGGAAAAACAGTTGTCAAACTGATTTGATATAAACAACTTAGCAGTCTTGCTGCAACCTAGACTGGTTTTCACATCATGCTACAAAGCCAAACAGCCCCCTAAACCACCCTTGCTTTTCCAGTACTACCCACTCATTCCCTTTTGCTTCTTTGCATCCAAACGTATTCATACACATAACACATTTCTTCTTACAACATTATGTATGATTTTGCTATTACAGTTACTTGAGAACATGTCAATAATACCTTTGTCCTGATACTGACCTAGCATATACAAGAGGTTTGGTTGCTCAGCACAACTCAGTTCACAACTGTAGTTCAGCCTGAATCTACATAGTGACAAGGGTGAGAATCAGTCACCAAAAGATAAATATGTCAGGCTGTTTGAGGTGCCCTCAGCACCTAAGACATCTGCAATGGGTTGGCACAGAAGACCTATGAGAGACCCATAACCTTTTGAAGCCAAAGTCCAGGTGGACATATAATAGGTATGGGATGCCTATGTGTGGGCAACTGAATTGAGTCCTGTGCTTGAGATGAAATCTTTGCAAGATTAACTGATACAGTTGGCAGACATGCTTCCAGAGTCACAAGCCCTTTTTCAGATCTGAGAGACACCTAACACCTTGAACTGTAACTATGATACCTATATTTCTGATCGAATAAAAAGCTTTCTACTTTTTAGCAAGAGTTGAGCTCCAACTCAATTTCAGGAGAATATTGATTAAACATTATCCATTCAAGAGAAATGCTCTTGGGATGGGAAAACACTGCTGACCTGAAAAGCTGCTTTAATAAATGCTTTATTACATAGTGCATGGCTGTGCAAGGGCCTTTTTATTCAAAATGTTTGTTAGATATGTTACTTGCAGAAGAATAATGCATACCACAATAGCTAACCTAACTTCATTTGATGTCTTTCTGTATTCCCTTGGTACAAATCTAGTAGCAATTGAAAGACTCCTCTGTGTATTCATGAACAAAATTCAGATGTCATTTATTAATACATTGAAAATACATGTCACTCTTAAACGTTAATAATTTGAGTTCAAATCAAAGGTATTCAATTTTTATATTTCCTACTGCAGTTCATGCTTTCCTTTATGTGCTATCTCTATTCTTCAAGCAGAGAACCTTCCACAGAGATAAAGCTATCATACGCTCATAAAATCTGATGTCTAGGTAGCAAACCGCTAGTTCAGACTGAAAGCTTTAGACCTGAGCACTTATCTACTGGTACAGACCTCATCTTAATAGCTCTGTTTTGAAGACAGTGTTGGCACATTCCTACTAGCACATTCCTAGTTCAGATTGAAAGCTTTTGCTGTATCTATGTGTGTACCATGCTTTGAAGGCACATGCTATCTTGATCGCATCATTTCAGCCAACTGCTGGAAGAATAAGCAGGTGAATGCTGTAAAGTTTGCTCTGTAACAAAACAATTTTCCAAAATAACAATGAGCAGTTGTACATATATGCAGACGTAACAAAATCTGTGTCAGAGGAAACTAGTGATGTCTTTGTTTACCTTTTTTTGTTTGCTTCAGCATTCAAAACTACCAGTTCACTCATCTAGCAAGTCCCCTACCAACTTGCAATATATGGTAATCCAGACGTTAACCACCACTTATTATTAAAACATAGGCTATAGTCTTTATCATTTTGCCCACTGCACTGTATCTGATAACCTCTTCATAAACCCGACCTGCTTTTTTAAAACAATGGGTCAATTGACAGTTCATTATGAGTAAGTTACCTCAGAGGGCACTAGTGTTTTGGCAGTCCACCTACGGGACTTTGTTGCAATTTCAAACAAACAAGCATAGGAGGCAATCACTAGCTGTACAAACGCACAAGGGAAATGCTCCAATTCATTTAAATGGTAGGCCTAAAGGCACCTCCATCCTTCTGAGTTATCTTGGAGAACAGAACAGTTTAATAGGGTTAGCTTATCCTCTATGATGTTTCTGTTTCTGCCTCTCTCACAGAACATTTGCTCTCAAATGAAAGGACTGAAGAAATTTTTTTATATTTTCTTCCACCTTCACCTTTTGCAACCAAGATCTCTGTATGTGCAGGTCTGTAGGCATTGCACGGGGTTTCTCAAAACTGCCCATCTTTCCACCACTGGATTAATAAGCGTAACCTACAATTTTCCAGTTCCACGTGGCACAGGAATCTGGTTTTGCTAGTGACGTGACAAGCTTCCTGCAGGTTCTAAGCATCTGTGAGACTCTGTATCACCTTCTGTTATTTTTTAACTATGTCCTGAATTGGCTCCAAAACGTCTGAGCCAGAAGACACAGCTCCAAGTCTAAACCACTGCACAACTGTTTTATTAACATGTAACTCTGAAGCATTACAGGATAATAAAGGTGCGATTTGGAAATATCTTTATATTTATTTTTTAAATTCCTCTTACGAGAAGGTTACTGGACAAGTGTTGATGAAGCAAGTTCAGCTATCTTTTCTTTCCAAGATGTTTCAGTTCTAAATTCAGATTAGAGCAGTGTCAAGGCTACGCTGATAAGTCGCAAAGGCTGAACATTGCTTTCTAGAGATAAAAAAGGTGAGAGCCAATGCTGACTGTCACAGGTCTCTCATTGTTTCTCAGGGACACTGACAAAAGCATAGTATCAACCTACCCACAAGGTCTTGTAGACAGCATAACTGGGGTGCAGCACTCTCACTGTTCAGACCATCCAGCTGAGAACTAGGGCAAAACTAAATTGAACTGAATCACATGTGCTGGGAATGTTTGGTAGGAATGCTCCAAGAGATTTGAGAGAGTCTGCCTCTACAGTCACGAAACTTCTTCAAGTTTAGCCCCAAAAGAGTAAAAAAAATCTGATATTTAGAGTTTCATTCACAAACATGCTCTGTTTGAAGCTGTTGGACCTCCGACTAATTCGCGTCTTGCCTTAAAAACTGCACAGCCACATCCATTCCATATATAAGTGGATCTCCACACTGATATTCACTGTTTCCAGGTGTGTAATGTGAGGTAGCTGTGATAATCCTTACAGTGCCAGATGTTTTATGATCTCTACTAAGCAGTCTGTGACCATTTGGAGGGCAGTCTCTTCAGGCTTTCCATATAAAACTCTCTCCTCTGGAAGCTGTGACGCTTTCAGCCTTCCAGGCCCTCACCTGGTAAGTTTTAGGACAGGACTGAAGATGAATTCATTCAGTCTAGCTTTTAGAGATTTCTTTCTTGAAAATGGCCACTCAAATACAGCATTTCTAGAGACAGCAACAGCAATGCTGATTAATGTTACCTACTGTCACTTCAGTCTTTTCTATCTTTAAGCTCTGTCAATAAGCAGATTGGTGCTAGAGTTCTTTGTGCCTCAGGAGTCATTAAAATTGAAGCTTAAAGACGAAATACAGCAAGTTGTTGTCTCCATTGTTTATTAGCGCAGAAACTCCCAGAAGAGGTGTTTGCAATCACAATCTGAAAACATTCAGCATATTGCTAGGGAAAAAAATTCACAACTGCAATCTGGAACAAAGCTGAAGTAAAACCAATTCTGTGGTGTGGCCAGTCTAAAGACAGATGAACAGCAAGTTGATTGCTTTTTAGAAAGTGCACAATACATTTTTAGGACAGCCTTGGTTTTCTTTTCTAAGCAAATTTACTGCTGGCAAAAGGTGCTGGAGTGACCACCCGGGAGACCAAAGTCACTTATTTATCTATATGCAACACAGTTTACATTCACAGTCCAGACATTTATTCCTTTATTATGCTATAATCTTGGACTGCACAAACATGGATCAGCAGTAGTTAAAAAAAAGCTTAGTCTCTGTGCCTGCTCATTCCTTGGGCATTCAAGTGAGAATCAACATTTCATTTTGTAGGAGCTTAACCAACTGCTTTGATGACAACTACTCATTTCATAAAACTATGAGACATAAATTATAAAAACACTGCTTATCTGGGGCACAGATTCCACTGCTTCCTGTAGTAGATAAGTACTTCTGTCTCAACTACAACACAAAACTGGAGAAGTCCTTAATCAGTAATCACTAAGTACTGCTAGCATTTGTTGAAATCTTATCAGCTAGGCAACAAACCCTCCAATAAGGTAATTATTTGATAATGTGTAACTCCATTACAGTATTATCTGTTTTGATGGGAACAGGAGAAAACAATCGAGAATTTAAAACCATCTTTTAGCCGACAAAGAAATCAGAACAAATGAATTCCATTTACAGACTGATTCACTTCAAAGATTTATTGGCATCTCTCACTTTTTCAGTACTTTTTTCTTTTTTGGTTAAAAAAAAAAAGTGTTACCTGCTGTGAATTTTCCCAGGAAGAGCAAGCAAGAACCCAAGAAAGTACTGCTTTCATCCTACCCCATCCTATCCCATTACTCTTAACATCTCAGACTTTGAAAAGCAACAAGAAGAGCCAATGGACTACAAGCCTAGACTATGTATCACAGATCAGCAATTCTACAGACAGCTTTTTGTGAAGCACAACACATTATTTATGACCACAAACTTAAGACAATAGATTTTTTTTCTTTTTAACATAGATGGTCCTAATCAAGAAAACAATTAAACATATGCTAAAAACATATTTTATGTAAATATTAGTCAAGAAATGTTCCAAAGCTGTGAACCTTAATTACATGCACCAGTAAATCTGAATGTGCTGCACAGGAGCACAGAAATAAGATAATAGTACATGTTAAGACTAATCTCCTCAGACAGAAATCATGATTTAACTATACCACTTCTATTATCTTCAAACAATTATTCTTTCTTCTTTCTAAAGGTTTAGCTGTAGCTAGGTGAGGGGGAAGGTGGGTTTAAGTACTCTATGAATCAGTACGACAATAAGGAATAAGCAGCTGTACTGAAAATAATACAAACTAAAAGGTTTGAACTTCTAGACTCCCAAAGTCCTGCCCATACATCTTGTGAAAAGACAAAGCTCTTCTACTGTAAGAGTTCCCAAAGGCTGGCTGGAAAGGAAAAAAGCAATCTTTGCAGATGGTCACGCCAAACTCTACTCCTAAGTGCTTGGGATCAATTTTATTAAACATGATGCATCTAATATGCCTGTTGTATGTGTACCCACTCAGAAATCTGTGCAACTGGACACATTAGTATTGCTGAGTATGGGCAAACAACAAATCCACACTATAAATACATCAGATATTTTCAAGAAGCCCTTGTGAAGCATAGTACATGCAGTTAAGCACAAAAGAACAACTGGATGTTTCTACTTGAGAATCTGCTCCCTGCAAAGGGAATAACTGGTCTTCTGCATGATGTCAGTCTAACAACATCAACCACAGGACCATAACATTAATTCAAACCCTGGAAAAGTATGCATGAAATTCTATAACATAGTCTACATCTCTTCTGACTCATCAGTAGATGGACAGGATTGATGGAAGGAGAGATGCCAGCAAAAACCTACAGTAAACTACTTCTTAATGTTTTTCATGGTGGTGCTCAATGAGTAATTTGACTGAACATACAGTCAGGAAGCACAGTGAATAACATGTACTGGCTATACTAATGTGTGATTCCTTTTTAAACTAATGCACGCACAAAGCAAGCCCAAGTCCTTTTCTACATACGGCTTATTTTCCATTTGCAGCATTAACACTCGGAAGCCAACCTGTCAAAATGCATTACTAGCCCTGCTCCCCTGTGCATGGTGCTCAGTAAGGAGCTACCAGCATTTTAGCAAGAGACTCTTGTAAATGTTTTTGCCTTAACGTGTGATAAACCCTGTGGCCCAAAGAGAGTGTGGTGCCCACACAGATATGGCATAAAGATCTGGAGGACCTCTTCACCTGTCACAGAGTTAAAGTAAAATACCATACCCAAGTTAACAGCTTCAAGTAGGCATTCCCACAGGGCAAACGAAACGCATTGGTTGGGAAAAATTTATTCTTAATTCTTGGATAGCCTATCGAGAATTTGCTAATGCAAACATAGAGTTTAAGCAGTTGAAATGGAACTGAAAGACTCTCTGGTGTGGCAGTGAGGAAAGAGAGTTTATAGCTTCCCCAAATTTCATAAGACTTGTTAGTAAGCTACAATGTAATACATATTAAAAGTGAGAAATTTCTCTTGAGAAGTATTACCACGCTGCAGGGAGATAGCCGATCTCAGCAAGGATGCCTCACTCCTTGATTTTGATGAGTTTTAACAAAATGCTTTAGGATTCCCTCTCCATCGCTTCAAAGGGAGACACACATTTAGGAAGTGAGAGATTTTGAAGGCTGGAAGCTTAAAGAGGACTTCAATTATTTTGCCCACTCTCAGAGAAGCTCCCTAAGTAAAAGCTCATTCCCACATTAACCGCCAAAATAATGTCAGTCACTAACATTTTTTTCTCTCTTTCTTTCTTCCCCCTCCCCCCTCCCAAAATGTTGTCCTTCATTCTGACCGCTAAATCAAAGAGAGGGATTAAAATGACTCATTATCAATTCAAATTGAATTTGAGACACAGCAAAGACATAGGGGTTTTCAATTAGTCATGGAAATGCTCCATTTTAGGATAATTTAAACGACCAGCTTTTTGTAATTACCCAGCATACTGAAAATTGCCTAGAAGTTGCTGCAGCTCATACAATATAAATGTTTAATAGGAAAAATCAGTGGACTAGGTATCCGCTATTTCAAGACCACTGGTCCAGAGGAATCCACTCATTAGCTGTTGGGACTATTGGCTTGACAAGATGCAAATCATCATTCAGTCAAAAAAACCCATTTCAGTCAGTTTGTTTTCTTTCTTTTTTGTGGTGTTTCATTCCCCAGGAACTTCTGGATACTCAGCTGAAGGGCAAAGTGCTACAGTCCAAGAGCAGTGAGTATCAGTGGAATCCCAAATGTTATTGCTTTGAACTGATTTCTTGAGTTTTCCTTTACAGGGAAAGCTTTCTGACAGCCAGCAGACTCTGTGCTTTTGTGTGTAGTGTGTGTAAATAGGAAAGCTGTGGGATACAGAGGTTAAAGACTAATGCTTGTCTTTCAGCTGTGGATAAGAACAATTTACATACAGTTAGAAAAGAGGGATGAGGAGGAACAAAGGAATGGAAAATGGTGGCTGGGGAAGAAAAGATCAGAGACAAATGTGTTAACAAGAAGAAAATACTTTGGAGGATATTGTTTTTCAGGAAATAAAAGCAGAAATATTTTTCAGATACTAATGCAGATCTACTGTGAACATAAAGAGGTTACTAATAAATTACAGTGCAAAAAAGACATAAACAAAGGACAAAAGAAGAGGTTCTACAGAGCAACCTCTGCCTTTGCTAACAGCTATGATGCCAGGCTCCATCAGCCCCAATTAGTGGTGTAAGCTCTTACCATCCGGACTTGGGAAGTGAAGCCTCAATTTATCCATAGATGGACTGCATCAGTAGCAACCCTCCTAGCTTTCTCCCTCTTATCCTACCAGCATGACCACCAAAACTAATGTCATTTTCACAAAGGAGGTTTAACTGGGTTGCATTCAGCAAATCTGAGTAATTAATTTCTTGGGGGCAAAACAATTAATGGTATTTTACAGGAAGAAGATCATGTCTAATAATATAGGACTTAACTGAATTCTTCATCAAGTTTTATTATCCTTCTTGTACAAATTATGTGTAAATCATGGGAGAAGAACTCTCTCTTACATCCCCCTCACCACACCCTAATCTAATTCTCCAAACATGCTTCAGTAAGGGATCTGAGATCAGCTAAAATGGAAATGAACACTTCCTGCAGCAGTTCACCCAAAAGTAGAATTATACTCCACACATGTAAGGAAGGAAAACTGCAAAAGCCAAGAATAAAGCAAGCCACTCAGATTCAGCTAAAAATAAAAGTCAGTGTGAAGAGCAACAGACGGTGTTGGAAAAAGCCAAACTGACCCAATGGGAAGAAGTTTACTCTCCTCCTATGCAACTTTCCAGTTTCATACACACACTATTTTGTTTGGTTCTAGCCAGTAGAAACAGAAGTGCCAAAACACCAGAAGAAAGGTGATAGTGTATCTCCAAATGCCTAGAAAAGGAACAGAAGGCACAAGATCGCTTCCACTGTGCCCTCTCCCCAATATTTGATCAGGACAACTTGGCAGACACTTAGAGTTTAAAAAAAAAAAAAAAAAAAAAAAAAAAGGCATCTATACTTCTCAGTCTATTTTGGTTTGAGCATTTGATACCAAAAAATGTTTGATACCAGTTTGTCTTTATCAAAGTCCATAATTTTTGAACATAAGTTGCACTTTCACTCTAGCAAAAAAAAAAGAGAATAAATCTTGCAAATTTAGGAGAGGGATTGCAAATAACTTCTAACAAATTGATACAAACAGATAGCCTGATTTTCTTTCAGCTATTGTAAGAGTGGCATATACATATTTCCAGAGTCCAGCAAAAATGTGACCCAAAATCTTGAAACATATCTGTATAGTGTCTGTAAAACCTGAATCTGGATGACATCACGATTATCTTTTGAAAATGAGTGTGTCATATGTGGCCAGATGACCAGTGCAAAAGCTTAAGTGTTTTGTCAGTTTTGCTGAAATGATACTGAAGTTTGTGTCTGAATTTCACCTAAACACGAGCATGGAAAAACCTCAATAAAGTTCTTTTTATAGTTAAGGACACCTGTTGTCATAGTATTTGAGTAGACATAAGCTACATTTTCCATTTTTCAATATGCTAGAGTCCACTCCTTAGTATGCAAATGTGTTATTGTTAAAACAAATTCTGCATAACCAAAAACATCTTGTATATTTTAATCAACTGGAAAAATTATGCTCATTCAATACTGTAATAGTCATTAATTGCTAAAAGCTTGCATTTTATTGATAATTATTCAGCACACATAATATAAGATATGGAAGAAATAAATGTTAATAAAATAATAGCAATGCGTATCATCAAGAAAGATTTTGTCACTATTTAATCATGTTTCAAAATTATTTTTAATTTATTCTTGCTCTAAATAAAGAAGGTATGACCCATTATTCATCTCAGGCTTTCAAAAATAATCTGTTCCTCTATCAGAGCCATCATATTAAGTAATGGCTGCTTCATTTTGAGTAGGAAAACCAAACAGAATTTCAAGAGCAGATCAGAAATGCATAAATACGCATGAAGTCCAATTTCACTACCTCTTCCAACTCTAGTAAACAGAGAGAAATAGGAACAAGGATAGAAAGCATAAAGGTAGGTAAAAACTTCAGTCATTTCCAAAGTTTTCCTCTTACAGAAAATGTTAGGGTAATGAAAGCTAGGATTTTCGAGAGGGTAGGTTTCCTCTTTTCTTCCCTGCACACGCCAAGTAATATAAACTTCTTCTTCTTCTAATATTAAAACATAAACTCCATATAGCTTTGTTAACTTGAACTGCAGCCTCTTTTGCAGAGCTGTGTAATGCTGCCAGTTTCTGATTGCACTTAAATTATATTAGAAGATTACTCAGGTTGCAAAGTCAAGCACTCAGAAAGCTAGGAAATACCAAGTTAAGGTTGCCAATGCTGCTTTAATTTGGCCCCGTCATGTATAGATTAATTATGTTATGAGCTTTACTTTCATGTTCCATTTTTTCTCAAAGCACCTGTGATTTTTCAGTGCACTGAATACATAGCACTCAATGAATCAATAACTTTTTTACTGAAATGAAGTATTCATTAAATTTAACTAAAGGTAACAGAACCTGCTCCATCTATATTATACAGATAAGTTAACAGGTCTTTTTTTGCACTACCTGAGCAGTCTTAAACTGAAAATTTAACCCCAGTTCCCCTGAAATACAGAGTTCCAAGACTCCACAAGGACTGCGGGTTCCAAGAAGCTACAGGGAGCTGAGGAGGTCTTAGCACCCAAAAGATCATGTTTCACAAAGAACTTTTGGAGCACGTGTGTGTTACTGATTAGGGTATCAACCTTCAATGCATCCTATATTGACAAAGTTGCTCAGATACTATATATAAAGAAAAACCAGAGCTAAGCAGCATTATAATTACTTGCAGAGCTTAAGGAATTAAGGCTATTTTTATTATTTGTAATTATGATAACCTTGCAAGGTCAATAGATAAGCTATGGAAATGAAATAGTACCAGAAGAAAGTACTATAGAACTAAACATATTGTCAAATTAAGTAAAATGATGAATGCCAAGAGTTAATCAAGACCACAATGATATTCTAAAGTATTGGGAGCTGGAATAGATGACCCCTGGAGGTCCCTTCCAATCTAAATTATTCTTTGATTTTGTATCAATGACAATGTCAACTATGACCGTATACAACTGCCTCTGCTCTGACAATCAGCTTTCAGACAGTGTCGATGCTTCATTCAAATAAAGATCTTTTTAGAAGGTCCTAACAGTGCTAAAGCAGAAGATTAGTCCAGAGCACACTGAGCTTTACTTACATGATAAAACTATAGGATCTGGTCCTGAGTAGATGCATAACTTAACAATTACCTAGCATCAGACCTCAGAAGGCTAGAAGTTTACCTTCATTTTGGAATAACTCAGAAGAGAAGGTGGATTATTTTCATCTAAAGTAGTATGGGTATGAGTAACCCTAAAGATGATTATCAGCTAAAATTGGAAAAAACACATCTTTTCCATTTATGTGTAATGCCATTTGAGCATGTATATGCTTCTTTAATGGTTTCACTTCTTGTACTACACACTGACATGAATACATCACTTATGTTTTTAAGGAAGGACATGTTAACATTCACATTTTCCCCAAGACTGTACAACTAAATGCTGGAGCAAACTGGAACTGAGAAGCACAGACACAGAGGAGAAAAAACAGGGAAAAGGAGGAGGGAAAAGGATGGAAAGGAACACCTCTGTGTATGTGCTTCCTGCCTGATTAGCTGAAGTGTCAGCAGAAGAAACAACCACAAAATCCTTATGAAAATTAGTGAAGGCTTGCTGTTTGGGCCATGTGGTTTCTATCAGAAGCCTACCTTTTTTTAATTAGTGAGTTCTTTTTTAAAGAAATTACATTAGTATTTTGCATGGCCTATTATGATGCTTCTTTTCCTGTCACAGCCATATTTCAAAAGCCGTTTAGTTACATTGCGTTTTCTATTTTGTACTTAAGGTACTGCACTAACAGGTATTTTGGGAGGGGAAAAACTGATAGATGGATAAAATATCAGAACTCTTGTTATTTAACTTTTATATAAAATGAATTCTCAGTAAAAGAGACATTGGCATCTTAATAGAAAATTAAACAGTACAATTAACCAACATGCAATTAAACCAGAATGGCAATACATGCAGCTCTATGTTACTAGCTGAGTAAAAATGCATTACTGTGAATTGTAACAGAGAAAAATGTGTGCAGTGTAAGCCAACACAAAGGTTATTCACTTCATAAATTTTGAGAAGATAAATAGGAGCTCAGCGAGTCCTGAGAAGTGCTAAACTGACTGTACCGGAGGAATTTCACCCAAGCAGCTGAACCTAATTTAGGAGGCGATTGCCAAGGGCTACTTGAAAGGCTCTTTTCCCTTTTAATCTCCCAGGCAACTGAAGGTGCTGAGCATCTCCCAAGGAAACATGGGCACTCACAGGGCCAGGCACCCCCACAACTGGGTGTCTTGAGGTGTCTTTCAACAGCGAACCCAGATGTGACATAGGTCTCACAGGAAGCAGAAGAAGCAAAAACAACTCAGGACCTGAAAGTTCAAGTGTACTTCAGTTTCCTGGTTAGCTCTCTCTCATGCTGTACATCTCCAGTTACTATTTAATAAGCTATCTACTATTCACTTACCCCCAGTGAACTAGATGGGAAAATGATAGATGACCCAAGCTCTGATTAACTATCCTGCTTCTCTAGTATTGCTGTGATTAATTTACATCACAGTTCAGTGGTTTAGATGCAATTACTAGGTTGGGACTAATGAAATTACAGTTGCCTAGACAGCTGTGAAACTTCCAACTTTATGAGGAAAATCATATCAGTATATTACAGTTACAAAGGTATTTGAGTCAACTCAGTTAACACTATGATCAATGCAAGAGTCAGTGTCTGTCATTTCCAATTACAATTTTAGTTTGCCTCAGAGTTTACTCTGACACTCTTTCTCTTCAAATTTTCTTGCACATATCTCTTTTTCCTTTTCAACAGATCTTGACTCAAAGGAAACTCTTTCCTTATACTACAGGTACAGACAACAGCAATGTTTCCCTGCATAGTTAAGTGCTGCTTGCTATCCCACATACATTCTTATGTGACTACTAATAATACCCCCAAAACAGAGGATGAAGATGCAAAAGTAAACAAAAGACCTTTTCAGTTTGGCTGCCAGTCACCCTCCCAAGCTTGGTGACATAAAAACCACAGAGGTAATTTTTGAAAAATGTAACAAAGGAAGACGAGAAGACTCCACAGTAGATGAATGTGGGAAATGAAGGCCAAGACTCATGCCGAATAATCACTTTATGTATATTTTCAGAATGACTAATTCAATAGAGAGATGCAACTTTTAAAAAGCCTTTAAATGAACTGCTGTCCTGCCACATCCTTTTCCTGGAGATGCATTAGCACCTGACACTTCTGCATCAGATGGCAATATGTGGTTTCCCTTTCAGGTGTTATACCTCAAGCACACAGCAGGTGGCAAATTCAACTCAGAAGCTCACTAGCCAACTGATTTGCCCTCCACGCATGCAAAGCGCAGTTCCCAGGCACAGCAACCACCTTGCTGCTGTGCACAGTCCCCTGGTTGCCTGCCAGCACCTGCAGAGCGAGGTTAGCATTCCTAGCTGCTCTGCAATTGCTCTGCACAGGTTCCTGGAGTGACCTCTTGCCTGCACAGAGCTAATGCCAGTTGTTTCACAACACACAGCCACAGAGGATGTCTGCCCAGCGGTCGCAAGCACCAATCCCATCAGCGGAACAGCAGGCACAGACAGTAGCATTAGACACAAAGCACAGACCAAGCATGAAGAGATTAAACAAAAAATTCCAAATCAGAAGGGACACGAGCTTACCCCTGTTGCGGTAAGTTTAAGTGCATCATCATTTCTGAGACATTTACATTTCGGTATAAAGTTGATACAGCTGTTTATTGGGCTTGCAGGAGCTTTTAACATCATGTCTCTTCTGAAGCTTATCAAACCTCCACTATATAGAAGAAATTCTGAACATAAACCTGCCTGACTGTAGCTATGAGTGCAGAAAACACACCCAAACAAGACACAGTACTTGGGACCATGCAAACAGTACAGGACACAGACATAGTGGACATCCATCCTAGAAACCATCTTAGCCCAAAAACAAATCTTGCAGCAACTCACCAGCTCTGGTCACAGACACTGTCATAGTTAATTAACAATCAAGGTGAAAGCAAGTGAAATGAGGAAAAAAGTAGAGCTGCAGAGTTACAGTGTAGGCTCCACATTTAGGAACAAAACCAAAAGCATATATTTACCTTCTCCCTGTTTTAGTGTCTCGCAAAGTGCCTGCCTGCACAGTTCAACATGGAAATCTCCACATCAGCATTTTCCACTGAACTGTCAAAGCTCAAACACACTTCATCAGTGGCTTGAGCCACCATACTTCAGCCTCTTGTGGCCATGACACACAAGCACACGCATAGTCTATCCTGCCAGCACTGTGGGATACTGTTGTATCCAGCAACACTGAAAGCCCACAATCCATTTTTTATTACAGCATGAGTAAGTAATAAGAGTTAGAACCAGTAGATCTTGCAGAAGGAACAGAGTGACGTTTATCAGTGTTTGACCTTCAAGGACAAATATTTCTATCCTTACTCAGGGAGCACTGCCACTAACATCAGTGGGAATTTGGAGCAATAGTGCAAGATGGACCTTCAAAGTGGGTAACAGTCAGTAGAATGGCATTTCCCAGGGAACAAAATCAGTCTGGTAACAGGAAAATCCTCCTTCAAACCCCCTAACAAAAAGAGACAGACGACTCACAAATACCTTCCAGTCCTCTGCGATTTACTCTTACCTCTGTGAAGTTTTCTTGTATTTTCTCCTGCAGGAAAAGAACAAAATACAACTGAGATAAGAAGGCTAAGGTAAGGACAAGAAAATGAGAAGATCAGAAATCAGGAGTGATTAAGTGAAGTCTAAGACATAGTGACTTGTGCCATGAGACTGTCCCAGACCTGGCACAGCCATTCCCTTCTGCTAACCTCAGTGGCTGTTGCCACTGCCTTCAGCAGGAAGAGGAGTGTGTTTGCCTATGTGCAGCTTAAGAAACTCTCTGTACATCTTGCCTTTTTCATGTAAGACAGGGTGGGTAGTAACTAAAAGAAAATGAGTTAATACTCTAAAAGTCCTTTAACAGGAAGGCAGGAACCTACTTCTAGAGCTGGGATGTAGGGTTTTATGTCCCCCTCCAGCAGAAAACTAGGGCCCTTTTTTTGAAGAGTCCTCTAAGAGATAGTGGTGGTCATGGGCACATCTGGTCACTGTGGCTGTGACCACTCAGTGCAAAACCCCCAGTGGCAGCCCCAGCGGTTTTACAGCAGCCTTCCTCTACAAAGAAAGCCTAGATCCTGGCAAGAGTGGTGCCCTGCTCAGCCAAATCCCAGATGCCAGACCACAGAGCCTCAGTTCAGTGCAGTGCACATATCTCAGGACTCCACTGACCTAACCCTAGGACTAGCAATCAAAAGAGCAGATAAGCACACTGACAGTACCTCTTGACCTCCCTAGCCCAAGGATCCAAGCCTTCCACTATATTAATTTTTGCAAGAGCTGTAAATCTCTTTCTCTTGTTAGCATAGTGGATTTTGTCCTCTACAGCAGGTAATGGCACAAAGCTGTCAACACTCAGAGTAAGGCGGTAATCATGAGTCTGGCCATATAGTCACTTACATGGCTATACAGCCATATAGTTAGCTACAGAGGTGTGTTTGTGTGTATTTTGACAATGAGCTCTTTATTCTATGACAGTCTTGTCTTGCAATGGCTTTGCACAATGCCAGGCAAAATGGGGCATTAATTCTGATTGAGCCCAACAGTGCCATCGTATTGCAAAGTAAAACTAACAATCTCAAACCTTAACAAGTACTGACGGGAATAAGTCTCACTGTAGACTGTGATGAGGACTGCAAGACCAACGTCCTGTTGTTGAGCCTAATGCTAACAAATGGTCCCCGTTTTTCAGATGTATAGGTAATGTCATTAGAACAGATGTACTGCTATAAACTTTGACTTCTGCTTTTTCATCTTTGATGCTACTGCAAATGGAAAATTGTGGCTACGTCAGATAGGCCCAAAATACCCAGAGAAGGGGTATTGTCTGACACCAAACAATAAAAATGAGAAAAAACATGGTGAAAAAGACTGAAGTGCCATTTTATTCTTAATAAGAAGCATGAATAATGTATCCTGGCTGTCAAATGTTTAATCTGATATTACCTTTAGAAATTGTACTCACGCTTGTACCAGTTTCTGTATACTGACCATGTTAGAATCATAAAAGTCCAAGATATTAACTTTAGAATGATTCAGAAGTATTTCATTTACACTTTACTGTGTGAAGAATTGCTTATTTAAACTTGAACAGATGCAAATGAGTAAAAGAGTAAATAGTCATAGCAGTATCAAGATTCCAGCTTACTGACATTCATGATACTGACAAATACAATGACAGTCCATTTGGACATATCTCATTCTAAGAGAATTTTTCTGTTCAGTAACAAAAGGGTGAAGAATAGAAATTCCATTTTGCAGAGATTTAGATTCAGAAGTTCTGGCAAAAACAGAACTTCACTAAACTTTCTTGCAAAAAGAAAAAAATGTTGAAAAAACCTGCCTAACCACCCACCCACCTTAATCCAGGTTGACATATTTTATGCATAAGAAATTGAAATTTTTTGCATTAAAATTTTTATTTTTTTCTATATAAGTACAACATGAGTGTTTAAAAATTCAGATGAAGTTATTTATGAGTTACTTCTTTCCTCCAGAAGTGTTTAATGATGTGTTTTAATATTGTCAGAACTATTTTTCCCTTTATTGGTCAAGTAAGAAATTTCAGTGACTTTCATATGATTTTGTAAAGTGTTTCTCTTTCAGTCAAGCTTCACATTCCAGCAAAAATATATTTCATAAACTCCTGATTAGTTCAAATTTTGTCATATATTCTAAAGAGCTGACCCAACCTTAGGCTGCTCTTTGCATTTTAGTAATAACATCATGTTTCTGGTCAGTTACACCTTTAACACCCCTTTTATTCAAGAACATTTTTACTGCCTTAGAAAACTGTATTGTCACAGATGACAATACTAGGAAAAGGACATTTGCCTCATCACAGGAGTTTTAAGAAAAATATATACATTTTTATTATTGTTGTTTATTGTTTCCACACCTGCAGTCCAATTACAGTAAAGGTATACATATACAGAGTTAGCAGTTGTGTTTGTGTGCACTGAATTTGTATGTTACAGCTGAAGAAGCTTGTTTATAGACTCAATATCACTACTGCATGCACCTGCTTTAAAAACATGCTATTAGCAGCTGCATCCATATTGCTTCTTAATGCTAGCAACAAATTTACTGTATTCCTGTACTTTCAGCATTGCAAAAATAAAGTCTGACAATGCTACTCACCAAAACTGTAAAAAGTAGCTGACAATATAAAGCTGTTTCCAAACATAGCCTTTAATTTGCTTTTAGAAAATCAGACAATGTGGATATCCACCTGTTTTAAGCTTGCAGACCAGCAACTGCACCTACCTTCAATTAAATGAGATTATTACAAGCAATGAAATTAGAAGCTGCCTCTTTTAAAATCACAGCCAGAATTGATGGTTGGCTATAATCAGCAGCTATATGTGAATTAACAAGAGGAAACTGGTTGGAGCAAACAGAGAGGGTCAGCAAACAGCAATACTCTGTGCAGTTATTTTGTTTTCCTAGGATTTTGTGGAGAGATTTTTGGAAAAGGTTTAGGGCAAGCTATTGTGGTTCTCCTCTAGAGGAGGAATCTGGGCAGGGAGGACTGGTTGCTAAATTGTCTTTTGTTCAGGGACAAACCTGGAAGCAGGCAGTTCTTCTGGTCAAGCTCAAGGAAATATCCTTTTCTGACAACAAAATCAAACTGAAAGAAGGAAAGAATGATAGCAAGCTAATGGAGGTAGTGTTACACTTCCCCTTCTTATGGGCTCCCAGTGCTGATGCCTGCAAGAGGCTTATGGATACTACCAGATCTGTGTAAGTAAGTGCAGTTTCTTCTCCTGCTGTACATGTGCCATGTGAGAACTACAGCATCTATTTGACTTGTGTTACCTGTTGTGAAACTTATTACTCATTGGTCTACATTTAACTTACATTAAAAAAAATTAGAAGTTGGGGGGGGGTTATGCTGAATAGAATTAACAGGTGACTCACACTAGGTAGGCCCTATATTACTAGTGTAAACTAGAAATAACTCCACTGAAGTTAATGCAATTACACCCACACAAGTCTAGTATGAAGTCAGAATCAGTTGTGGTAAAAGATGGCTGTTTTGGAGCCTAATGAAAATAACCTTAGTAAATGTTTTTAAAGTGTATAGTTTGCAATAAGGAAAAGCAAACAAAGTGGTGGGTAAGACATAACTTCTGAAACAAATGAGACAAAAATCAGTAAGATAGTTAAGCTGACTATTTCTGTACAGTCTTTTCTGGAAATGAATGAATCCTCTCTGCTATCGGAGAAACAATAAAATGCAATGGCCAGACACAAAACTAGGAATGAGAGCTATGCTAACAAGGTGTAGATAGCTAAACCTATACAGGCACCCAGCTCCCATGGAAATAAACAGACATGTGGAATCTCTTACTGTGTTTTGATGCCTGCCAACTTCTTTAGGGCCCAAGTATCTTTTCCCAAGATTATGTTCCTACCTCTATGATTTAGTTCTGATGTATCTTTAAGCAAATCACTTTTTTTCCAGTGTTTCCCCTTCAGACCCCTTTTCAGTTGGTTTGTTAGCCCCTCAGGGTTGAGGCTTTATCTAAATGTGGTTTCGTACATAAATTTGTCACAATACGGCATAACTGGAACCCAAGTAATGCTACTTTTACCCAGTTCCAAAAAGCCCACACACTTCCAGTGCACCTCAAAGCCCAGAGATAAGAATTTGCTACAAACCCCCAAGGAGTGTGTTTGAATCCAACAAGCGTATTCTCAGGCATTATTCCACTGAGAGAAGGTGAGTGAGTTAGTGACTGAGTAGGTATGGAGAGGAGCAAGGGTGAAGGGGTTGGGGGATTTAAGCAACTCTGCCAACTGTTCTGTTTTTGCCCCATAATCACACAACCCAGAATATCAACTAGCTAAGTGAATTGCTCTTTCACTCCTACACAGCCTCCAAAGAATTATCTAAATCACTTAGTTTTTACTCAGAATAGTGACTTGGTTAAAATGGTGTTATTCCGTATTTATTCCACAGGGTTTCACACTAACGGCATCTCCTCAGTATACAGAGTAAAACTGTGGGTGCTGCCAAAGTGATAGAAGACTTCTTGCCTAACTTCACTCTGGGAAATTTATGCTGAAATCTAAGAGTTAAGCAGCTTTACACTCTCCTTACACATCTCTACTAGAGACTAATGGACAATACCTGTCCTCGGCCATAATCTTCAGTGGGACAGATATCAGCATTTGGCCACTAACTCATGGACTGCTGCTCAGAAGTTGAGGTACACACAGGCTAAGTGCAGGTGACACTTTTTGGTGAGTTAGCATTCCTTAATGAAGAAGCATCAAGAGGCTGCAAGCACATCCTTAGCTTGTTGCAGTGGTCAAACAGCTCAAGCAACCTTCTGGCTGAAGGTCAGATTCAGCACTCCTGGTGGCTTAAGCTAACCCATTTTGTTTTGCTTGGCCATTGTAATTGGTTCGGAGGGCACACACGGTTAGTTAAAGCAGTTTAGCAAGCCAAGTATATCTTATAAAGTCCTTGAAAGTCAGCAGCCTGGGATCTTCAGTTTGTACCATGCACAAGCCCAAACGTAACACAGCAGTGGGTTTTACACTGGTTCTGCACTCCTTAGGAAAAGAAGGCAAAAACGGTTCAGGGAACTGAGAGGCTAGCTAAAGTAAATGTGCTACAGCAGTTTAAGAAGATATTGCCCCCAGCTGTCTTGTACACAGCCCCTGCTGCAGGTCAGTGCCCTTGCAGCACAACCAAGGGATGCAAGTGTGTCCCTGGGCACTCACCGCTTCAGTGCAAAGGTCAGCATTTTGGCTTAAACTGCCAGTGACGGTGGCTTTAAGCAAAGTTTTGTACTGCTGCAGCTGAGGCACGCTCCTTATTGCCTGTTCCGTGGTGGAAGCAGAGAGGCAAAAGTAACTGCCAGGGGCATTAACTTCTCCAGCTGATGCAGGGAGCTTCGCTCAAGCTTGCTTGCCAGGACCCTGATTTTCGTCACTGACATCAGGAGAGCTGATGGGAGCGACAGGCAGAGAAAGGAAAGCTGTTGTCTGCGGGGGAACATTTTACAAAGCTACTTCTTCAGGAGAACCACAAACTTTAAAGAAAATGGAAATGGTTGCACTTGCAAATAATTAGAGTTATTCTCTCTTTGAGGGGAAGGAGGGACTGTTCCTCTGCTACATGTAGAAGCTTTAGAATTAGGATGTTTAAGATATGAGTGGGAGCTTGGCACTCATTTTGTCAATGGACCCACTCCATTAACAAAAGCACCCAACAACATCCCTATAATGTTAGAGTCCCACCATGTTCTTAGCTCAGGTGAGCCAGGGCTGCTCATCTTTGCTCCTCTGGAAGGCTTCTCTGACCAGCTCATTCAGAAACAGAGAGATAAAGCAAAATGACCATATTGAAACATCCACTCCATAATACAAAAGTTCTGATAGGCTCTTTTTTTTTTTCCTCTTTCCTGGCAGATCTGGGCATCTCAGGTTAGAGTAAGTGCTATAAACCTATTTCATATTTTAGCAAAACAGTGAGATAAGCAATGAAATCTGGTAAAAGAGAAACAAGTCTCTCTACAGGTCAAATCTAGAAGGTTCTTCCTGCTCTTCTCTTACCCGTAGGTAAATCAACAGTTTTATCTGATATCCCTGCCCTTCTGTTTTCTATGAGAGCAGACTACGATGCACATTTATTGCTTCGGTCCCCAAACCCTTCTAATTTATTAATGCAGATTCCCCCAGATTTTCTCTGGGTGGCCACATCCAAGCAGCAGGATTAAAAGCTCCCAAGTGCAGGTGCCCTCCCTGGTCATATCATGCTGGCATATCAGTCTGTAGCTTGGGTGGGCACCATGACCCCATGCATTGCTCTTCAGGGAGAGGAGACCAGGCTGTTCAGACAAAGCTAGTTCTTCAAACTAATGGGATCACTTAAATTGGGAATCTTCTCTGCCAGCAGCTCAGTGTTGTGATTCATGCAGAGCATATCAATTAATTGTCACCATTGCAGCATTAGTGATGCATTTACATTACGTTACCAAAGCCTACATTAATAACCATGTATAAATCAATTCACAAACATCAAATCCTACAGCACAGACTATGGGATGGCATCTATCAAATTTCAAGATCCTGTGGGAGCACTGACCAGAACTCAAAAATATATTGCTATTGCCAGACTTTGAAGAGTAGGATACCATCAACTGCTATTTGTTTTTCAGTTCATTAACTGAAACAGGAAGAGCAGGTTTCTTGCTTTACTCTCTCTCAAGTTAACAACAAATGTAGTTTATTGTCTCTTCTACACAGGCTGCTTATCAAAATACTGTGCTAAGTTAAAAACAATACAATCACAGAGACTAATGACAACAGGAGAGAAAAAATACTAAAAAGTGAGTGAGGAAAAAAGAACAGATTTCAGATGGTACTTAAAATGTGAGAGTTTATGTGAGATTCTAAAAACAAGAAGACTTGCTTTAAATTGGACCCTGAACTGCATGGGACCTAGTGATATCATGAGATGATGATGCAGTTATTTTTCTCACTCTGAGTAGATTATTACAGTCTGCGTGCTCTGAAGCACGGGCACTTGTGGTACAGGTACGCAAAGACGTGAAATGTTCAACACTTGAAGCAGGCATAGTGATTTCAGCAGAGACAGACAAGACAGCACAGAAGGTCAACAAATTTACAACCAAAATGAATCAGAGAAGAAAAATGTGTGAAATCTTGGAAACAAGAGGTACTGGTACAAAGTAGAGATGAAGCCTGTGCTCAACATACTTTTCTCAAACTGCATGAAAATAACTCAAGGTCAGAAAAAATCCTCACTGCTTTTGTACAAGGAAAATACTATTTCAATAAATTTTAGTTTAACTGGCTGGCCAGTGGCTTTCATCACTGTAGCTACTAAGTTTTCTAAACAACAAGGCAAACAGGTATTTCGAGAAATGTGCAACTTCACCTCCAAAAGGGACTGTAACTTGTATGTCATACCAAGGCTCAATGGATGTCTCTTGCATGGCCTCTGCTTCTCGGTAATCTTTCGCAAAGATAGCGCTCCTACTTGTGGTTTATCAACCAATATCCCATTCAGTTATTTTGGTTCTAATGTGTTTATCAAGCCTACATGAAGTATAACTGAAGAGGCAATTTCTTAAAATTCTTGTTATAGAAAAACCACTGCAATAGCACAAGCTGTGAGAAATAACTTCTTCAAGAGTGGACAGAGCCTGTAAGTGTTATGGGTATAATCTGAGTGAACTAACATTAACATTATACTGTTACTATATTCCCTCATGAGAGTTCAGGGCCTCAGCTTGCACTTGAGCCCAAACTCTTTGATCGTCCACACTGCTAAAATGCTTGTCACCAATTCACCAGTAAAGCAGGGGTTCAAGTGCGGGGAGCGGGAAGGAAGCAAGGGGGCAATAGGAGAAGGTAAGAGGGAATTGTCCTCAACACCTGCCCCTACAGATAATGAAGACAGGCTTGAGCTCTTTGGCACTACAAACTCAACCTGAAGCTTGACCTCTGCTCCCAAAGTTGGTGTGAATGCAGTCCCTTATCCACCTTGGGTTGGGAGGCTGGTGTAGGACCCCATACAGCTATAATGTTTTTATTCAGACAGTGGTATGTGAGAGGTACAGCAATGAAAAGTATTTTCTTTTCTGATGATATAAATAAGATCTATGATCAATTGTCATGATTTTGTTTAGCTTCATTTTAACGAAGGGCAGCTATGTCTTGCCCAAACTTTGAAAAACAGAACTCTCAATCAGAAGAGGAAAGTAACCGCTATGTATCTTTTCACAGCACTATACACACACATACAATCCAAATGACAAAAAAAAGAAGTAAAGGCAAAGTTTACTCAGTTGGTTTGCATCAAACACTGTATGTGTATGAGGGCTAAAGGAGGCTTCAGCAAGACAATCTGAAGTACAGGGATCTGCAGGGAACACTGGGAACCCTACGGGAACAGCCAAGCACTCCAGTTTCATCATTAATTGAGGTGTCGGTAAGGCCAAATCAGAAGGGCAAATTCAATACAGAAATAAACTGGACCTGAATTTTTATATGTTGGTATCTTAACTCCAAAGAAAAAGTCTGTGAAATTTGTAGAGGGCTTCCAGAAATAGGGTTTCATTCATGTAGATTTTGTACAGAGCCACTATACTTATTGAAATCTTGAAGTTCTTTCTCTAATTTTACTCAGTTTTCCATCACTCCTCATGTAAAAAGTCCTGCCATTGCAGTTGGTATGGATTAGCTGAGGAAAAATATTAAGTAAAAAAAATGGGCTTGTTTCTTAAGATCTAGCTCTTTTGAAAAGAATGAGCTATTGCTCATTCTGCTTTTCTTCACAAAGAGCAAATTCTCTTGTGCTTGATGCACATCACTTTCTTAAGAAAAGTGTGCATGCTCATAAAAATTCTGTTACAGGAAAGTACTTTTCAGGAAAATAAAGTCTCAAAGTCTGCAAAGAATACAGAGCCGTCCTCAGTAGTGCTCAATTTTTGCTTTAAAAAAAAAGAATTGTCAAGACACCATACTGTATGACCTTTGCATACTTACTATTTGAAAAAGATATATATATTTAGTCTGACCAAGTGTTACTTTGTAGCTGGCCAGTCAAGATGACTTAGGGAACACTTGGCTCCAAACTAGAGGGGATGACCTGCAAAGCACAGGATGGGTGGTACTTGAACATGCCTATTTTGTAGCCTCTCCCACTGGAAGAGATTGTGACACTTACTGCACAATGGGCTCAGAGGGGCTGGAAGGGAAGAATGTTTCCCTGCTACTCTGAATATAGATGTGCTTCATATTGTGTTCACTTGGCAACACTGACCTCCACAAGTGGGATGCTGCTTCCTTGCCATTACAATGTCTCAGAAAAGGCAGCGTATACGCAGTCTTTCCTGTACGTGCTTTAGTTGTATCCTGTTCGTTTTCCTAAGAAAACAGCTTTTGAAAACAAGTCCTATCAACCAGGAATATAAAAGGGAACAGTCCCTTTTGGAATAAGGCAAAGAAAAATTTTGCAGAGCACACAGTGGCAATATTTATGTATCATGTACGTTCAAGGCACGTAATGCTATTTAGCTCGAATCCCATTCCTCTGGTGCAAAAAAGCTGTCAGAGACCCTCAAAGAAACAAACACATACAGATTAAAACTTTATTTTTATCAGCGGTACTATGTAAAATGAATATATTCGACTTCTGCAGGAGCCAAACAGGCAGCTGTCCAGTTTGTTTCATGCAGGGTGGCTCTGCGATTAGTTACAGCAAGCACAGCAATGGGGAGGGGGGGGATCATTGTTCATACCCTGGATTAAATATCAAGACAGGAAACATGGACTGGAATTACATCAGACCAGACCAGCCACGTGCGTGAAGTCACCAAACAAATCTGCATCTTGCCCTAAGCTCTAGTAAATCTATCAGACTGTTGCTTGTTATTGTTCCCCCCTTTATCCTTCCTCCCCCTGAACTCAACCCACCCCCTCTGTCTGCTACTAGACAGCTGGTGTGACGCAGAATTTTAAATCTCATGTTTTTGTGCCAGGCCCTCTCCTGACTCCGGGTTACAGACTGAAACACTCAGATTACTGTTTAACAAGCCTAAACGTGGGGTGAAAAAATTGCTGCACAAAGATGCAGTGTTCCCTTTCCAAAATAAGGTTCACTTCCCTGTCCCCACTCCCCACCTCCCAGCCACCCCCTCCTTCAGCACGCTAATAGTTTTTAAAAATGATTCAAGGCTTTAAGTGACATTACTCTGTGCAGTGAGGGAAGGACTGCTATTGTCCTGATGGTGCCTTCTCATTAATAGACCAAATATTAAATGTCATTCTTAGGAAAAGGCAACAGTTAAACTTCTCATGAACAGCTGATGTTCTTATGGTGGGCTTTCCCACCACTCTTTTTCCAGTAACAGTGACATTATACAGGGAAGCAGTCTGAGCAGTGATGTGCCTTTGAGATGGCCAGCAGAAGTCTGTTTACAGAGAAAAAGCAATTTCATGGAGGGTCCTTAGTGTTCAACCTCCATGTTTCTGACCTGAGCAATTGCCCGATGCGGTGGTACTCAGCACTCCCAGCAGACTGCTCCAATGCTATTGTCAGTATTTAAGTATGACAGTAGTGATATTTTCTGTAGATAGATGCCCATCTTTCCATCCCCACACCCCCAGGCATGAATGACATCGTGTGATAACACACAAATGACTACTGAATTAGGCATGATGGCAGAGTTAAGGAAGAGAGAGAGGATGAGAGCCACAGAGGCTGCAACTCCCCTCTGCCAGGGTCTGCAGCTCAGAAAAGCTGTCCTGTGCCCTGCATGCAGGGAGTGAGGAACTGCTCGCCACACAGGGAGGAAATTTGGGGAGAGGGAAATGGGACGGACAGGCGGATGGATACAAACAGTCTTTGAGCATACATACTGAGAATGGAGGAGGCTGTGAGAGATTTCTGTTATTTAGACCCTACTCCATGCTGTCACCAACTGTCTCACAAGCATTTAGATGCTGAAGCAATGGTGGTAGTAGCAGGGGGAGGGAGGGTGCTTCAGAAGACTCAGATATAAAGATGTATTTAAATAAACAAACCCTGCTGTCCTTTCCACATGCCAGGTGCCACGATTGTGAGAGCTACTCTAGTTCTTCAAGTTTGGCTGCTTTAAGTGAAGAGTCAAGTTCCCTGCACTCTGGCTGAGAAGAGGAGCAGAGCTGCCTCCGTAGGGTGAAGGAAATTCAACATACAATTTGATGTTTCCTAGATTTTGAGGCTGGGTGGGACCATTATGATAATTTACTCTGAGTTATTCAGCAAATTTGCATAACTCAGGAATTTCATTCTTCTCCATTTACGAGAAGATATCTTCACTGCACTCAAGCCAATCAGAAGCAGGTCTTATAGAGATCACTGAGCATTTATAGGCAAGCCTTTCACTGCAAAGCACCTTAGAGACATACTCCGTACAACATGAATGACTTCATTTACACATCAAGTCATATTGCATCCAAGTCTGTAGGCTCCCTGTACCTGGAACACTGATGCAAAGAGGGAAAAGAAAGATGAATCCCCAAACTTAGCTAATAGGAATGATAGGAGAATTTTGATCCATGTTACAAGAACATGGCCAAGACACTAAAGAAAGTTCTCCCCATCCTCTAAAAAACAATGCAAAGGATCCCGAAGAAGGGACCTTCATTCATGCAAATGAAGACATGCTCAAGAGCTGACATGAAAATAATGTTTTGTACAGTATTTATTACCAGTAGTATTCTTGCAACATGTAGGCTTTCCTTCAGGGTCTCCCTTTAGAATTTTAGTGAGGCCCAAATAATGTGCTACAGGTTGAGCACAATTTTCAAATGCCCTTAAAGGCAGCCTTGTCCCCTGATTTTCGGCATGACTCAAACTCCTAAATAACTTGTGCATATATTATGCCATGAGCTATAAGTGAGTAAACAAAACTAACAAATGTTTTTATGTAGGGATCTGAAAGAGAACTCACAGGATTATCTCCATTCTTCCCTCCATCTTCTTTTCTTTTTAAGCTATCTCTGGTTTTCCTCCCCACCCTCTTTATGCGTCAGTACGCTCTTTTGCATATGATCTCCCAATTCTCCCCACCCAGCCTCAACCCCCACAGCTTCCTCTTCTTTCACTTTTCAACCTTATCTAAAAAAGCGTTTTCCAGTCTGACTGTAGCTGTCCCTGATGCATCAATATGTGTATAGGAGCATACTTTAAATGTGTATTCAGACTCTTTGCTTAGCAGAAACCAGTAACTGCTTACTGCTAGTGAATCCCAGAAAACCAGCTGCTCCACAGGAGGCAGAGGAGGAAGTGTGATGTGAGCATCGTTTACAGCAACCATCTGAACTGTTCAGCCTTGCGAGGGAGTTTATGCTCTACTTCTGCTCCTCTGCCCTTGGATGCTCACTGCAGCTTGTGCCGTGAGCTCTGCAGAGACTCCCTGTGTGCCACAGCTGTAGCTAAAGGGCTCTGTACAATCTTAGCTGTTAAAATGGCACAGATCTTATGTTTAATTTCTGCTAATCTTGGTGTTGAAATGAGATTTGCGCCAAGCTGGGATTCGTGCTACAGATGGATATTGTGCAACTTTCTGACTTGGCTAGGAGTTTTGTGCATGAATAGTATCTGTCCCCGGGAGTGTAAGATATCATTCCTGAAGTGATGACACAGACCTACTAATAGCCATTCCAAGTGTCACATTAATAACAAAGTGACTCCACAGCTTGACAGATATGTAAGAAAAGCACAGAACATATCATACATGTCTTTATGCACCTTAATAAATAAATTCTCTCCTGCATCTGTCTCCAAGAACAATTACGACGAACCTTTCCTTCTGCACGCCTGAGCTCACATGTGTATCTCCATCCAACATGACCAATTACTAGGCATGGAGGTCCTCTCAAAGAAGACAGGGCAGCCTGGTGTGACATGAATTAGGCTCCTTGGCACAGGCACAGCATTTCAAATGCCCTCTCGATAGTCAGATAGAGCTAAGGCTCTCTGGGAGCTCTGCACCAGCCCTCATGGCCAGTAAAACTCTAAGATCCCCAACCTGGACATTACTGACTTCCGAGAGAAATCCTGAGTCCACTGAGGTCAGCCAGCTGAGTTTCACAAACAGTTTCAGCAGAGTCTGAGCTGCTACCTTAATCTATTGCAAAATTTTGATTTTGTTAGTTTTTCTTTAATCACACCTTCAAAATGGATCCACTTTTCAAATATTCAAGAAAACTGCAGACAGATTTTGGTTGAGGCCTGGAGCAATACTGAGTCTGCTGGAGGAAAGACTATTGCTCAGCTATAATTTGGAGTTAAGCACAAAGTTGGGCTTAACACTGCTGGGAAAAATTTTGCACTGTCAGGGAGTAAACAACTTTTCTCAAGCCATCAATTACTTTGAAAACATAACTTTTCAAAGAAAACAAAAACAAATGCTCCAAAGACCATGAACTGGATTCTAATTCCACCCATGCAAATGCATTGGTATCAATGGTGTCATTCTTCCTCCTATTTACAGCACAGCTCATGAGATCAAAAACAGCCTTATGAATCCAAACAAGCCCGTCTAGAAAACCTCTGATTTACCCAAAACCCCAGTGTTTTGAGAGCAATTCACATCTGTAAAGGTATGTTTCACAACAGCTATAGTGTTTTAATAGGTCAGCCCTAATACATGAACCTCAGTCTTTCCTCATCTACCAGCGGAGATCAGAGTCAGAAGGTTTCTAGTATGTTGCAGGGACTGAAGTGAGGTTTTGATGGAGCAAGACAAGGAAGAATGGAACGGGAATATCTCATATGCAATTCAGGAAGAAAGAGAAACACCGTAAATAAAAATCCTTTCAAGAGCTGAGTTGGGTTTAATATAGTGCTTGAATCCACCAAAAACTGGTAGATTAGATGAGCTGGCCTCACAGCCTTTAAAACACACGCATACACAGGATTTTTTAGTGCTGTCTTCCATCGGTTTTTACTTCTTTTATGTACGAACTCCTATCCTACTGAGACATTTTTAAAAGAGAATTCCAGAAAGAGACTCTTATTTTCCCTTTGAGCCAAGGTTTAAATTCATATTCCCCAAAATAACTTTTTTCATATCCTTGTTTTCTACACAGGATTGCAAGCTTTATAGCATTGATATTTGAAAAGCACTGAATTTAATATTAAAAAGGGAGCCCCTTTCTTCTACTACAGACCATGGTCATCTTTTTATAACTGCTGAAATAAATAATTGCTTTTTAGGCTGTAGGTATGATTCATTTGTACTACTTCCAGAAAAATAAAAGCTTTTTTTATGATTATGGTAAAAACTAGAGAGTGTATATTATTTCTTAGTCAACATTTTAGTATTAAACATGAAGTCTTCTCTCTTTTGTTACCTACAGGACTCATTTATTGATTTAAGATTCAAATAAAAGTCACTGGATGGAACAAACCGAATAAAGGACTGAGGCAAAATATATCACAGTTTACTGAATTACTACAGCTCCAGACACCTTACTTTTTAATTAACTTCTTCTGAAGTTGCTGTGCTCCTATTTATTAAAATATATTTCCTACTCTGTCCATTTTTCAGTCACAAGATTAGCAATTGGCAGCAACTCTCCTGTTCCCATTGCTCCTTCAAAAACTGTATCGCCGACCATATGAAGCAAGCTGTTATGGGCTAGTTAAATGGTCAAATTCAGCCCTTCACTTTACAGGGAGAAACATTTTTCAGATCAGCCAGACCCTGGCAAACCTTAAAACTAGTTCAGTTGCTCATACTCACAGACTAGCTTACCCAGACTAGGAATTTATAGGATCATGCTGGATCACTGCCATCTCCAACACATACATAGCACCCATTTTCTAACCTTAGTATTCTCCAAGGAATCACATCTCTATCTTCCATTCCCTGTATGTACCCAACTCTACCTTCAGTGGCAATTTGAGGTACACAGGACAAGTGAAATACAAAATAAGAGGCCTACAGAGCAGTTTCCTGACATGATTCTCAGACAAATGATCCCTGTCTACACTCATTAGGGAAGCCAACCTAGAAACAGGGTAGCAACAGCTGTTTTTAAATATGGTTGAAGCTAGCTCAGGTCTGCTTCCAGGGTGAACAGGGCTTTAGTTTAAACCTAGACTCTCAGGAGGTTCAGGAAGACTGAAACCAAGACCAAAGACAGCAGGAGTGCCTCTCTCACCTCCGGAAAGGAATTAGCATATTCATATTTTCCACTTGAAAACTGACTAATTTACAACTTTCCTAACAAAGTGGTGCTTTCTGAGGGGCTTTTTTAACCTCTACTATCTGCTGCCAGCTAAAATATTTAGGGACAAAGCCCACTGTGTAGAGAACGCTTCTGGATTAAAGGGAGCTCTCTGTTTTCCTGTTTACGATGGCTACATAAATGAAAATGAAGCAGATAGGATACTGTCACTGGGAGAACCAGCTGTTCTGTATGTGACATTTTTCAAATAAGAAAACCTAAAAATACTATAGAGCACACACAGATAAGGCAGGAAAACAGATAAGTGAGTGGTGGCACTTTAACACTTGCTAAATTGTCTTCAGTCACTAAGGCTCCATGTTTTCCCATTGAAATCAGTTGCTGCTTCACCATTTATTTCAAGCAGAACAAAATTGGATTTTACACAAACATTTGCATTTGGACCTCTTCAGTGTTGATAGGATTCATAGTGCTTTGCAGAGGAAGTCGAGGAAATACTCTAGGTGCTGAAATACCATTCCTGACTCTTCAGCAAAACCATGAGGTTTCAAAGACATTGATTTACATGTGTTTCTATTTTCTTTCTCCTTCTGATTTCTTAGGCCAACTCTACATCGACAGGTTCGAGCAGGAGGATCTGAAAAATGAGGTCAAAGTCATGCATCCCATTTGAGTCATAGTTCAGAGATGGCTGCTATTTGTAATTTCATCTTTGGGAGCATGAGAAAGTGCTACACTGAGAATGCAGGGATTTAAGATGAATTTAGCAATTTAACATTATAATCCAGCTATTGGGAAGAAGGTTAAAGTCCATTTTCTCTCCTATCCTTCTGCAATGATTAAAGTATTGCAGAGGCACCAGCAGATGCTAGCGGTGTTGGTAATGCTGTATTAGCTGGAAATCAAGGTTTTATTTTTCTGCACAAGAACAGCCAAGAAAATCAGACAGAAAATAACTCCATGGTGGGTATTCAGCTGCCATAAACTAGCAGAGCTCTGTTGAAACTAGTGGAGCCCTTTGGATACATGTCTTTGCATTCTTAAATGCCATCAGAAACTGGACACTTAATCCTAGCGTTGAAAAGGACTTCAGTGTTTTTACTATGCTTGAGAAATCAGGAGGTAACTGAAGCCACTTCCTGGATTTCAAGAGACCTAATTAACAGATAGGAGCGCACAGTCTTTCAGTGAGCAGTCTAAGTGCTAAAACTAAATACCCCGACATAGCCACCACTGCTCATACTTCCCTAAAGAAATTGCCAGATTAAAAAGCAGTCATACAATCATGTTTCAAAACCTGCTCTCCAAGCTCTGCCTCTGCCAGTGCTCTGTAATGGGCCAGTCTAATCTTCACTGATAAGTTTCATATGGCAGAAAGCCCTGTGTTTAATAGAGTGAGTTATCACCTATCATAAAGAGAGTGCAGAATGGATTCCTAAGTAATTCCTGCGTATACAGCGTTCAAGTCAACAGCTGAATTGGTTGCCCAGAGTGGTTGTTTGGTTGCCAGAGAGGTTCTGGAGTCTCCATCCTTGGAGGTATTCAAAAGCTATCTGGACATGGTCCTAGGCAGCCTGCTCTAAGTGACACCACTTGAGCAAAGGGGGAGGACGAAATGACCTCTAAAGGTCCTTTCCAACCACAACTACTCTGTGAATAAGGCGAGTTTGATTAAAAGACAGCCTTCTGGACAGGATCCATAGAGTAAGGAAGACAAAGCAGGGCCCTTGCTTAAGAGCAAGAGACTTGAATCCCTTTTCTGTCAGAAGTAGCTATTGAGAGCGATAAACAATCTATCAGTGCGTCCTCAAGCAACACAGTTTCTTGCAGGCTAAGCTTGTCAGCCTTCATGGGTGAAGGCTGCTTGGGAATAACAGGCAACTGTTCAAAGGCAGGCCCCATATGAGGAAACGAATGGACATCCTCGCACCCGAACAGCAGCCAAGGAACTGAAGAGATCTGCTCCTCAATTAAAAACATGCTCAGCAGAAGGAGTGCATGTATACACCAGCTGTGTGCAGAGGCAGTTGGCAGCCCGTCAGCAGCCAAGGAGCGTGTGCGTGTGTGAGTGCGCACGTGTGTGTGGGAACAGTGCGGGGGCTGAAAGGAGGAAGGGCAGAGGATGGTGGAGAGGTACCACGTACACCCAGGGGCTCTCCTGGAAGGCAGGCAGCCCTCAGTCAACCGAGAGGGGTAGCCCATAGGCGAGGCATATTTAGGGCTTTCTGTTACTGTTTGAGCACGGAAGCAGTCAGGCTGATGCAGAAAAGCACATGCAGGAGTCATAAGTCCCTGCAGGCTGCCCTGTCACAGCAACAGTGAGTCTCTATGCAGGCCTATGTCTAGGACCTAATGTGTTTTAGGACCTAACACCACCTGGGCTTTACAGCATGCACACTTTCCACTTCCTCCACAACATTTCTGCCCATTCCTCCATATTTTGCCCTCTGCTTTCTCATGCTTTGTGTCATTCCCAGGGGGGCTAGGGAGATTAGAGGTATTACTACATGAATAACTAAAGGGAGAGAATATCCTACCATAACGTCTCCTCTAAATATGCTCCTGCATCCTTTTGCATGTGGCTTTTCAGGTGGGTGAATCCTCCATTCTTACTACCAATACGTGAGATACTCAGGAAGAGATATAAAGCTGCTCCAGTCTGATTCATTTATGATGATGATGATGATGAAACTCAAAAATTGGTCCATTTCTGGGGGGAGGGATCTGTTGCAGGGCAAATCAGCATTTATTCCCAGGGGAGACGGCACCCCGATGGCTGCATGTCCAGTACATGACAGCAGTTCTGAATGAGCTTCTGCAAGGAAAACTCTGGAGTAAATCCCTCACTGACATTCTGGCTCAACGTACAAAGAAAGGGCAAGATTTTCAGTTCTCAACTTTCAAGATTTTTCTCCAGTGAGTTTCATATAGCTCTAGTGGTACCTTTGCACAGGAAACAGCTTATCCAGAGACCTTTCCTGAATGTTTATTAATAATAAAACACTAAAAGATTCTTTTCTGAGCTGTGATTAAATCTAAATTAATATCTGGCCACATATAAAAGATGACATTTATTTCATAGATCCCTGGTTTGAAATACCCAAATATTTTGTCACAGATGACTTATTGCCCAGTGAGGCAATTTACCACGCTCCCTTAAACCTGAGAAAACATCATGGGTCCATTGACTTGATTCTCTTACAAACTGCTGCACAGAATCATTAAGTCATGAATATGTGTATGTCAAGTAAAAATATTTCAGTAATGTTAATATATGTGGGTTTTAGCTCATTCTTAGGCAGCAAAAACAAAAGGAATCTGTATATGGCCTACGGACCATTGCCTTATACCACTATGCTTACAAAGCAACCAGGCTGTTCTGACCACGTAACTGTGCATTAGACAGATACATCAGGAAAAGGAGAAGGAAATCCTTCCAAACTACTCCAGAGGCAAATTCAGTATCTTGTCCAGCTCTTACAGCAACATTATGAGTCATGTTGCAACAGACACCTTGGCTGCAGCCTCTCAAAAACCTGCCCTTTGCACAACATCCAAATGAGCTCTCTATTCCTTGAAAATATACACCTTACGCCCAAGTCTCCAAAAGCAAATCATCCTGTGGGATAGAACTGTACCAGATGCACTCCAGAAAAGCCTTTGCCAGACTTGTTAAAGCAGAAAACATACTAAATTATGGGAGTCTATAAAAAGCCTCAGCTTAGCCTCCCCTTTGCCTCCTTTGGGTTTCCATTGCCTTCAAGCCAAGCAGGCTGAGATAGGGTGAAAATTAAAAGACTCCCCCTCCCCACCCCCTGGGAAAGCTAGATATTGCAAGAGGTGATGAAACAGGATTCTGGTTTGTCCCCTGAGTCCCTGTGAGTAAACACACCATCTGGGGCCAGGGAGTGGGCAGAGGGGAAGGGGGGGGGGAAGTACCAGTGTCCCTGCAGGTGAAGTCCCACCAAGGAGATATAAAACCCAATGCTGAGTGCCTCCTGAGTGCCTGTATCATCACGACCTTTCTCATTTAAGAAGTGGTGTCAGGCTCAAATTACTTATTGGGTATCCACCTGCTGCCAGCCTGAAATTCCTGAGGCAGTTTCAATCAGCAGCACATTCTTTCTTACTCTCACTATTTATTCAACACCGTCCTGGTAGCACTGTTGTGCCCTCTTAATTCCTGTGTTATATGGCTGTTGGCATCCCAGAGGTTCCTACAGACATCTTCTCAAGTAGTATTTGAATAGCACCTTATTTAAAAGATGTTTAAATGTCTGTGCATATATACACATTTTTCTTACACATATAGACATGCATAAAACAGACAAGAAAAAACATGAAACCTGATGCCAAATCTCAATTTGTAACCAATTTGTGCGTGTGCGCTGCAGCAAACTAAAAGCCTATATGTGATTGGAAATGGAAAATCTTCTACAGTCTTTAATTAGAGCAGAACACATTTCAGTTTTCATCTCGTGATTAAGAATTCTACAGAAAAATCGATCTCTTCTTCGGGCAAAGAAATGTTGAAACTCAGAAGGAAAAAGTATGCGTTTGTTACACACAACGCCAACACAGAGGGCTGTACTGAAAAACAGTCTGAGGTTTGGTTACTGCATATCTAGAGTAAGTCTGACAGTTTCTGCAGATTTCCAAAGGTAAAACAGACCGGAGTTTGACCTACAACATGCAGTCACTGCCTTGAACTAGCAACAGGAGAGATACTGAACTACAGTGCTGTTGAAGAATTATCCGTGAACTTCAGGTGTAATCTGAATCAGCACGCTGCTGTACTCCCTATTAGACAGAAATTCAAGGACTCCTATTACTACAGCATGGCACAGACTTGAAAATAAGAGCGTTTGTTTTGTGTAGCTGCTCTGTTTGGAAGGCTTACAAGACAACTGTCATCCAGTTTGATTAAGTTCCTTCACAAAACAGGCTTCCTGGAGTGACGCCTTGAAAGAAATACATATTCATGCATGCCTTTTAGAATGCTTGGAGTCCTGCAGAAGAACTGGATACACTTTACAAAATACGCCATCACCGCTCACACAAAATAATGCTCAAAGAGCAACTCAAGTTTAACTCGGACCCATTTGTTTTTAGTTATCAGCCTACTCCCAAGTTTTCTTGGTTCTGCTGTCTCCTAACCTCCTTGCTCCCTTCCTTGCCCCCTCCTCCTTGAGGGCTGAAATTTTAGTAACTCTAACATGTGAGGCTGAAGGGGGGAGGGGGTAAGAAAACAGTTCTGAACACAGAGAGGGATGCAGCTTCATATGGTAACGCTCTTCTTTGGCTTGCCCAAAAACTGAGGGGCAAATAAATGCTCTGCAGCCAACATCGCATCTTATTGCTTGTTGACAGGTTTTTTGCATGCTGAGACTCTACAAAAGACACCATATATTGACTCTAAATAAACTACACAACTTCTACAGTCTATAAACTTTTACTTTTCTGCAGCTCCCAGCCCTCCTTTGAGCACAGGTACTTTTTTTCCCACTCCGGAGGCAGCAGCTCATCCTTTCATGGCATGTCGGACTTAAAATAGATGTATAAATTAATAAATACAATCTGATCTGTGGAATATGGATTTGCTGCCATTATGAGCACTGCTAGGAATGTTTTCCAATTGTACTTTCTCTGCCTGTTTTGTTCTTATTAACTATAATGGTGCCAGAAATGGTGCACACTTACAGTAAAGACAGGTCCCTTCTGTATGTTGCATCTAACAGCGAGATTATTGAAAACAGAGGATCCAATTAAGTACAACTCAGGCTCTAACAAAACTTTTCCAATAGAGCAACTAAAGTAATTAACATTTCAGTAACTGCTTATATCTTACAATGCCTCATTAATGACATTTCTACACTCCCACTAGAAAGCATTAGTTCAGCGTAACAGGCGGTTTAATTTCAGGAAGCCAATGGATATTTTGCTAGAATTAAGTCGCTGTATTAATGGAAAGCAAGTGTGGAAACTCCCGGGTGATTTTAAGTACGAGCAAGAAAGGGAAAAACGAAGTACTGCAGTAATTTTGACAATGGGAGGAAACAGGAGAAGGATACGAAAGAAAGTGTTACTTACAAGCCTCGGAGACGAAGCCAGATTTTCTCTATCTGCTCCGGCTGCAGGTATTTGAGCGAGTTGCTCTCAAATTCTTCGATTTCCTTCGTGGGGGACTCCATAGCTGCAGGTGAGCGCTCCGGTTACCGTCGCGAGAGCACGGACGGACGGACAGACGGACGGACGGACGGACGCTGCCCGCCGCGCCGCCAGCGCTGCCCGCGCGGCCGGGCCCCCCCGCGGCCGCGGCCGCGGCCCCGGCCCCGGCCCCCGCCCCGCGCGGAGCCCCCGCAGGTGCGCGCGGCGGGCAGGCGCGGCGGTGCGCGCCCAGCCTCGGGCTGCCGCCGCCGGGGATTAGCGGCTCGTCTCCGGGTTGCAACCCGCCGCCCGCTTTTTTTTGTTGTTTGTTTGCGACAAGGCAAGAGTACGATCGTGATGCTGGCCCGAAGGTCTTCACGGAGGGAGGCGAGGAGGAAAATCCCTCGCTGAGAAGGGAGCCGCTCCGGGCTGCCCCTCCGCTGCGCCCCCCTTCCCTCCTCCCCCATCCCGGCCGGGGCATTTCCTTGCACTTACCAGCAGCACCGCTGACAGGCTCGAAACCTGACAACTGAGGGGAAAGTCGTCTGTCAGCATAGCCCGGGCGCCGCGGCTGCCTCCCGCTGCCTCCCGCTGCCTCCCGCTGCCTCGCACAGGCACGGCCGCGCCAGCCGCCCGCCCATTGGAGCAGCGCTGCCGCCGGGGAAGCGCCGCGCCGCGCCGCGCCACCCCGAAAAACGCCGGGGGGGCGACGGGGGGCAAGTCAGGGAGAGGGAGCGCCTCGCTGCCTCGCTGCGCTCGTCCCGGGCTGGAAACTCCGAACTGGGCGCTACTCACTTTAAAACGAGTCCGTCAGTAAAGTGCTGTTGTCTAAAGCCCCCCCCGCCAAAACAGAACGGGGCAGTCCTCACACCGAAGGGAGACCAAGCCCGGCACTGTGTTAATAACGGATATATCAGCGCCTTTCAGCAGGAACCACAGGCAGCACACTGAAAGACAACACATTATTCCTGACCCGGACCGCCAGCACACGCAGCATCTCCCTGTGCACCTGCCGGGTCCCTCTGGGCCGGGCGGGACCAGGGCGGGGGATTCCTGGCTCAAGTTCAGGCTGTGGGTTTGGGATTTTCAGCGAAAGACACCGAAGCCGAGGGAAAAGAGCCGTTGAAGCTCTGTCCTAGCCTTAACGCATTTGGTCACCTATTGCAAAAGTTGCCTCGTGCCCTCTTGAGAAACTGAGCCCACAGCGGGGGATTTGCCGGCCAGGCGCCCGTGAAAACGTGCTGGCTGATCACGGCTTGCCGTTACACTTGTACAAGTCCGCAGGCCCCGAGCAGCCTGCAGCAGTGTGACGATCACGTTAATGAGCCTAATCCAGGAAGCCCCCGCTCAGAGGACTTAAACCAGTTCTTAGCCATGTAGCCCCTTCCATTGGCTGCTTCAAAATCCGGGTAGGCAAAGCAACGACAAGCTGTCCTGCCTGCGCAGAGGTTCAGCTATGTCATGGGAGGAAAGAAAAAAGGCAGATGCAGGTAGCTATACAAAAGCAGTGGGCTTTCTGCTTTGGGAGCAGTTCTGTGCAACAGGGTGAGTAACTGGGCTCAGGCTCTGAAGCCGTGTGGCCGATTTTGTGCCACAATTTACTGATTCACTCTCTTGCTTCTGCATATTCAAGCGTGCTTTTCAGACTCAGGGAAACAGAAGCCTTGCATCCATTAATGCGAAAGGAGGTTTTTGCCAGTAAAAAAAAAAAAATGTTTTGAGGCAAACCCACACATTTTTAAACTTTTCTTTGAAAGTAGAAAAAAATACCAAGGTTCATTTTAATTCTAGTAAAATTAGGCATGCACATGCACACACCTGGCTCCATATCAGGTTCTAACATATTGAAGGGAAAAGAACAGCCTATACTGAATTAAAGTTTACATTATTAGAGTTTTTACCAACTTTGCAGCATTTGTGGTCTTATCAGTAAGATGACCCAGTCTTATTGACTCATCAGCAAGACCCAGGAGCTCTGCCACATGTTTGATAGGTGACAAGTAATCATTTCTCTACCCCTTATCTCAGTGTCTCCACCTGAGAAGTAGCACAGCGTTACGAACCACGTATGGAAAGGACAGTGCGTTCTGCTGATTACAGTGCCAATGCATTGCTTGTCTTAGTCCTGCAGTATCCTGCCCATAAGCATACTATACACATTTGATGTTGGATCCACTTTGCACCTGATCTTCCAAACTGCAACATATCCCATTCAAGGAAACCATTTTTAAGTTTTAGCATCCTAGTCAACACACTGATGCTGAGATTTCTATACACCTGTTTGCTATATACATGTTTAAATTCTATTGCCAAATCCACAGAATTGTGCTTTCCCAGTTCAGCTTCGGTCAGCACCATTTTCCATCAAGTTTCATTTACTACAAGAAATCTTCATTTGAATGGAGGTGTAATACCAATGCATCCAACTGCTGCAATCCATACAACTTTCAAATAACGTTTTCCATTTAAACTGTAAGCATATCAGCTTCAGTTTAGAAGTAAAATTCATAATAACAAGCAGATGGTGGTGTAAGCTGTATGTCTGTGGCTTACCTGTATGTTATCTATATGGACAGTGGCTGGGTATTTTCCTCAGCAATAATAGGCCAGCTGAGATTTGCAGAACACAGGTACTTTTCACCTTCACCATGTGACTATTTACCATGCAAACTGCACCTTTAAAACACCTGATAGTGTCAAAAAGAATAGATACATAATGACAAAGGGAAAAAGAAAAAGTGGGTATGAAAGAAAGCAAAAAAATCGTATTTTCAGCTGATATCTAAAAACAAATGGAGAGGGATGAGACTAAGAATGAGAGGAAACTTATTACAGACTTCAAAAAGGTCATAAAATTATGAACAAGTGTCATAGCTAAGGAAACAGACATACAGGGAAAAGATAAAGAAAACAAGGTGGAGAGAAAAAAAACAGAGAAAGAGGAGATTCTGTGACAGGCTAGGATATCACCACAGTTTTGGATAACTAAACAAATACTGAATGGATCCTATTAAAAAGGGGACACGGGAACTTAGATATTCCCCCAGCCTTTAGCCTCAGTTGCTGGAATGGTGTGTGGCATTTTGCTTCATTGTATTTTGACCTCCAAGAGTCTTTAAGATTATAAGCTACCAAATACAAAGATTGTGCACTCCAATAGCTAATAGTAAAAACAAATAAAAGCTGGAAGTTGAGCCAGGGACCAAATGAGGAGAATGCAGAGAAAAATACCATTGCTCCAATGTTGAGCGAATTAAGGACTGAGCTGATACGACATGACAGCAACGAAGTTAATAGGAATGAAAGGCAGAGACAGGAATTTCGGGGTTTGCAGGAAACCAGGTGATATGCAAGATGTGAGTCAGGGGAGGAAGGAGCACTGGCACAAGTGGCACCAGTGCTGTCGCCTGTGGAAGCAAATGGGAAGTGTAAAACCAGGCACAGAGGAATTAGGAATGCGTCTGAGGACACTACTCCTGCCAAAGGCAAACACTTCTGCAGTTGTGGCACTTGGCTGAAGGAAGCTGAGACAAAGACAGGAGTTTATCTGCTCCACACAGGCAGGGATGGCCTGAAGGAAGAGCCACTGACGACACAAGGTAGCTTCCTGCCCGGTTGCATTTAGTGCTGTGGCACAATTTGGGCATTTGGGGGGGGGGGTCCCTAATGAGATCCCCCACAGCAGCCCCACGCTGGTGACAAAAATAAACAACACTATTAGCAAGAAAGTCTCTCCCCTTTAGTTTCCATTACGTCTCCATTTGGTTTGCTCTGTCCTGAAGAAGCCTAGGAAAAAGAAAGTCATTTGGGGTTTCCTAAAAATAAAGTTTCCTTCCATTCTTTAACAAAATAAAATACCTACCACCTGAGCAGTAATTTTTTTCCGTGATAACAGAAACTCCTATGACTAATTATAAGCAGCAAGGAATTCCTGGAAGCCGGGGCTGCAGAAGGACACCCTACCTGCGCTTGCTCTATTGCTATTATGCCACCAACACTTAGCCCTTCGCACAGTCCAGTCTCCTGTGACCTTGAGAAGGCAGTCTAATCTGTGTGACAGCATTGAGCCACACGCGTACAAAACTGCGATCCAGGCAGGGTCTCTGAAATGCTTGAAGCTGATTTTCAGAAAGCCGGTCGTTTCATGAATGTCATTCTTCCCCTTGCTGGGTGCTAAATTCTATCAGCCACCAGCACCTCGCAGCTTATAAACTTTCTTAGGAATAATTCTCAAAGACTTACACCCGTAAAGGGGTGTTTTCTGATTGCTAACCATTTTTCAGTTGCCTGCAGTTTAGCGAGATCTTCAAATATAATCAGCAACGAAACGGGTCAAGATGAGACACATCCAGGAAAAAGAGTCATGTTATGGGGAGTAAGAGAATGAGCGATTCCCCCAAAAGTTCACTTTCCTCTCGTGTTACTGGGGGCAGCCTGGCCCAGTGTTTGCTTTAGGAACCTCTTTTGAATGATATGAACTGTGACTCTGACTTCTGCTCATAGCGCAAGCACCCATAGCAGTTTTCCCAGACGAGTGGCGATGCCTGTATTAGCTTGGAGCATATCGCCTACTTAAATTCCTCCTGTCTCTGGAATATAATATTATTCTTCACTTCTTGTACTATTTCCTGTTACGCTGCTGCCCTTGGCTGAACAGCTATCGTGTTACACACGTGACTGCATTTCTGTGGTGAGTAAAATAGTTGCAAAATACAATGTCTTTCTTTCTGCCCATTTGATTTTAAGATAGAGGGGGAGCAACACAGGGCAAAATACAAATGCAAGATATTAATATCATTGTGCCTGAGCTTAAGTTTGGGATTTCCTTGCTTGCTTAAGAAAGTTGCTGGCCAGTCAATCTGATTTTTTGATGCGTGTAAGCAAGATAGCAAGCACCAGAACAATGGCTGTGGCTCTACAATATTCTGAATTTGTCCCTTAAGTATCAGCCATGAATACATATCACCTAGCTTGCCTTATCATGAAACTGAGGGCTCACCGTGTGGTAAGCAAGAGTAGCTTCCGAAAGGATGAAGTTTATCGGCTGAGAAACTAGAGCTACTTCAGCTGTCTCACTCGAGTTGCTGCATAAAGACAAGGAGTCCCAGATAAACAGTAAATTCAGCTACGGAAGGCAGAAATTACACCATCTGCTTCGCTTTCTTTAAAGTGCTCGACTATCATGACTGTCATTTGACAGATGCAGCAATAATCCTGGTGCATTAACCACATCTTTAAAGCATATGAGAGCTCAGGTGAGCAAAACCCCATGTGCCCGTCGAATGCGGCTGTGGCCCAGCCTCCAGCGGGCAAAGACCATGCTGGGAGCAGGCAGAGCCCGCTGTGCTGTACCAAGCACCTCCCCACACTGTCCCTCTAGAGATGCAAAAGGGATTTAGAAAGTCACTGCTGCCTTCAAACAAGATCTAACCCAAAGGCAAGTCTGGATTTCTCCCTGCTGCTCAGTGACGTGGCACCAGCTCCAGGCAAGGAGGACTTCTTCCCAAGCAGCTGCCGTGCCTCCTCCACTGCCTGCCTCCTCATTTATCAGGGTGCATAGATTTGGGCAAATGGGGGCTTCACTTCTTTGCCCCTTTTTCCTCAGCTCAGGACTGTACTCACATTCATGCTAAATGCCTCTTGATTGAGCACTGTGCAGGAAGGCTCTTAATTACGGGTACTTTTCCTTCCTTATTAAGTGCACTATTCTGTAGGAATGCTGATATAAGGGGATGCTGCTGACCCACGGAAAAGAGGTGTTAAGAAGGCAGCTGAGGAGTATAGGCGCCTCAGGGAGGGAAAGCATCACAAGAAGATGGGCGGAATACCTGGCTGTGCACGAGTAGATCTGCCTTTTTCAAGGTGGTGTTACTCACCGGGAACGGGAAGGTACAGATATTTCACATAAAATAACCAGTCTGAAACAGAACTCTCAGCTTCATCTCTGAGACATCACACTACTGCAAACTGTGGTTTGTCCTCTGATTAAACTCCCCAACGATAACTTTTCTTAAAGGCACCTAGAATTTCTTTCTTTTGTCTGTCTGTCTTTTAACAAAGAATAGAAAAAGAGGATGAAAATTCAGTCTTCTTTAAAGGCTTTATCAGACCTAACCAGATAAAACAATAACGTACAAAAGGCTCACGGAAATGTGTGCAAAAACGCTTCCGAGACGGCATTCTGTCTGATGGACACAGCACTTTAGTGAACACATAATAACAATAATTTCGAACACAAAGATTTCTGAATTCTTAGCTGGACTACAGCAAAAACAGTTCAACTACACTGAATGAAGTATGTGGAAATTTTGTCTATTGCTCTTCCTACATATTGCCAGTGTGAACACACATTTTCTCCCATCAATTAATCTGATTTGACACAATGAAAGCCTCTAGGTGTTATAACAAGACCTATAATTAGTATGACTACAATACATTCATATGTCTGTCCATGCATAAATAATCTAGAATGTATTTTATTCTCTTAACACTAATGCCTTCAACCAAAATTGAGGAAAGGTATTTTTCTTTGTTTTCATTATTGCATGTTTGAGTCTGGATCTCTGAACTTCAGTTATGGCAAACACTGTGATGAGTCTGCCAGTGCCATATTCCAAAATATTATGCTTATACTATATTCAAACAGTTTGTAAAACATTGGCATTTGCACAATTAGCAGAAATGTCAAAATAAGCTGGGCAGATTTTGCTCAGTCTTTATCCTAACAGAAAAAAGTTCCTTTATTGATTTCCATTAGGAACAACAATATTGTGTTTTGGGAGGGGCTTAGAAGAAGGAAGAGGGGATTAATTGTATCGCTGATTTAAATTTATTCTATGTAAGTTTCACATTTAAATATGAGAGTCATCAGGAAATATTTATGCAGATGATTTGTATTTATTTCATTAAAAATTCAGATTTACACTACTGTTGAACAAAACATAACTTCAGAAGACTATGAACTATGAGAGAGAGAAGTACTGTGTTAAGTGCATGAAGAGTTAATAAAAAATCCGGAGACACAGAAAGCACATAAATCAGGCAATTCATTGACTAGCATGATTAACTTTGTCATATTTCACTACAAAATTGGTGTCAGTGAACAGAATTACTTGTACCTGATCAGCTTCTGGTTGCTGCAAAAGCATTAAAATTCACCTAAACATTAAGAGTTTTCGAGAGCAAGAAACTGTTATCAAAGTGTAGGTGCTTGTGCCCCATTTATTCAAGGATGTTATTGGTCCTAAGTCTGATGAATCTACTCTAAAGACTCATAATTCAAACATGTATTACACCAATGTGAACAAGCAACAAATCTGTTAGCATCTAGAGCTACACTATATATATAAATTAGATGCATTGGTTTCAGATCAGGTTTCAGATCTTTATTGCGATTCCAAATTCTAGTTCTATTAAACTAGATCAAGTACTTCTCAAGCTCCAGGTTGCAAGTGAAATTTAATCTTTTTTTTTTTCCTGCCTAAGATTAGTTTTTAGAGTTTGACGGTAGCTGATTGGAGCCATAGTTGTGCAGCCGATAATACCAAGCGTAAGTGAGGGCTGAAATGCAAGGCTGCAAGTGGTAAAGCTAGCCAAGGAACAGCAAACTCAGGGACTGCTAACTGCCTTTAATTACAAGCAATCACCCCGTTCCCTCAGGGCTGGGGAATTAGGGTTTCTGCTGCACCTAGTAATTACAGATAGTATTTGCTTCTTCTGTCCGGAAGGAACGCAGATGCTGCTGACCCAGGGAACACTGCGCTTTCAAAAAGTTTGAAAAACAGCAGACTAGATGAATATATGAAGACTACTGCTGCACATCCTGCATCCCAACAATGTGTCGACCTTGGACTGCCACCAGGACTGGAGATATTATGAAGAGTTTCAACCAGGAGTTTTAGGGGAAGGCAAATTTGAGCATTTTAAGTAAGGAAATAAAAAATATTACAAAAGTGTCAGTAAAATCATCAGCATGAAAAAACACCACTGATGGAATTAGTGGAAAAGGTGCTGTTCATTTAAACTTCTCTTTGGACAAGTGAGTTGAGCTGACAGATAGTTTTGATTAAAAGCTTCACCCAGCCCTAGTGACTGGCAAGAGATTTTCTGTCAAGCACAATTGACTAAAATTTCCATTAAGACAAGTGCATACCTGTTTTGTAGTCTGTCCTTTTGGATCCAGGGCTACTCAGTTTTTGTGAAGACAGATTTAAGGAAGCCTGCAGAACCTTCTTCAGCTCGGGAAGCTTACCAAAACAAGAACGTTTCCATGCTGGTGACACTTTAAGTTATTACTTAAACCATGTCATTGCAAAAGCTCCATAAAAATCCCTATTGCACTCACTCAGAGCACTGCAACTTTGACAAAAGCAGTGTCACTCCTGAAGGGCATTTTTAGAGTCTGTTTTCTTTTGAAGACCCCCTTAGCACCAGCCTTAACACCTATATTACTATATGTGACAGTTTAGGAAGGAGGCAACAGAGAATAATGATGGCTAAGGGAAAAGGAGCTTTATAAAATGCTTTGTCAAAAAAAGAGTGAGGAGAGCTTGCAAAATCAGCTATGAGAAGTATTGGCAAGATCAGGCGAGATGCAAGCAGCAGTCTGAGTAATTCATTACTTAACAGGCATATGTAATTAGAGGATTAAATAAAACCTGGCTCTCCCTTTCCTATTTCCAGCATTAGTCTTTTCCTTTTTCACAAGCAAACATCCTATGAAGTCAAAATAGACCATTTTTGAGGACCTGAAGCCTCATACAACTTTCTTGCAGTTTCCTGCTCCGGGTCATCCTTCCTGGGTCCTCAGATGCAAAGAGATTGAATAAATAGCAAATTTTATTCAAAATGAGAACAAAGCCAACTCAAAGTTCTTTTATCACTGCTTATGTGCTTGAGAGGTGAAAGTGGGAGTTTTCTTGCTTGTCTATGTCTTATACGCAAAAGTACACTTTATTACACAGGCCAATGCTGCCCCCTGTGTCATGAAAGTGCTATATTTGATCCTATGCTCGATACACACAAATAACAAAGAGTAGAAATTATTGTGCATCATATACTATCCCTTCTGGAGTCAGGAAATAACGCTTTGATTCTCATGGAATATCTGTATATTCCTTTCTGGAATATGCTCTTCTGGAATGTCTGTATATATTTAAGTCTATAAAAGTTATAGACTTAAAAGATTATGGAAGTCATTTGTTAAATTAGACATCCACTTCTCCTTCCCTCACATTTTTGGGTTAAAATGTGCCCAGTTGCTGTAAAGAGGGAAGATTCTCAGTTGCTTTTTGGCATTTCCACTGCTTTTTGATGCCAGGGAGCCCAAATGCTATCCCTTCCCTGCTGCAGCTGGCAACAGTTGTCTTCTTCATCTGCTGTCTCCTAGGGGAGACAGGTAGCCAGCTCTGGTGGCTCCACTAGCCTTTGCTAACAGAGGGGACTGGGCTCTGTCAGACATCAGCTCCAAATGATGGCTGTTAGCTTTGGGTCCTTAGGTAGATTCCTTTCCACCCAAGACCCCAAAATTAAATTAATAATTGCCTTACTTTTCCAATAATTATCCTATCTTCCCATGGATAATGTGTGAGGGACATAGGGGCAAACAGAAAGTGGCTAATGAGAATGGGGAAATTTAATAACTCTGTGTTCGAGCCATGTGGAAGCAAAATTCAAAACCATAATGCTCTGAAATCAGGGAGTGCAGAATATCATCATCAAGAGAAATGCCTGTCTGTAGCAGGGACCTGTGAAGTGGGGGGACCCTTTGCTGAAGTGATTCATAAAGTAGAAGCTCATTAGTCAGATCTCAGCAGTGTGCCAGGCTTTAAAACTCAGAAAGGAGGAGAGAATAATTAGAGAAAAGGAAAGGGGAATAAAAAGCAACATCTATTTATGACGTTGGATCATGGCTAATTAACCTGCTCTCTTTTTCTTGAATCAATTTCCTGGGATCATGTAAATATGGTAGATGTAACATGAAGGCCCAGATTCAGTGTTTTGAAAAAAATAGGCACTGAAACAGGCCCATTGTAAGGACATTGTAATGTGAGCTAGGACTCGACTAAAAGCAAGATTGCAAAGTTGGGTAAATTACCCTGTATAGGACTCTCCACAGCCACAACAAGCCCATCTTCCCTACCTGTCCTTGCTCTTGTAAACCTTAAGGGATCAGCTTCTTTACCTGAAGAAAACGAAGACTGAAGAGGGTTGCAATTGCTATCTGCAGTTATCACCAACAGATGTGAAGTTAAACACTAAGAAGAAAAAACTCTTTAAAGGAACAAAGCTGCTGCAGGAACGAATGGAAATAAACTGGCCCCGAATAGGCGTAGGTTGGAAACTAGAAGATTTCTAATCCAGAGAGCCCTGAGCCTCTGGGAAAGCCTCCCGGCTGGAGCAGCAAGAATGAAAAAACAAACCACCTCACTTATGTGAAGATGAAGCTTTCTCAGTTCACAGAAGGGATCACATGCAGGAGATCCTCCTCTGCACAGAGAAGCCTCAGGCTGTCACCCACAGGGAGCACAACCAGAACAGTGCAACCCACTTTTCAGAGGGCAAAGAAGGTAACAGGGGGTTCCTCTGCTGGGAGTAGAGATAAGAAATGAATGTCCTCCACTGGTCCTCAGTACGAACAACTGTTTCCTTCAGCACAGAGGCTGCTCCAAAGGTTCAAAAAGTATTCCTCAAAGATCACTTTTTTCCCCGCTGTCATAGTTGACCTCACTCGAACAGCTTGGGGGCTGTGGGGCTGCCCCTCTTCTTATAAGTTGTCTTCCCCTGGAAAGAGCAAAGGCCTGTCTTCAAAATCTGAAGCTCCTTTTCCTGGTGGCAGAGAAAAGATTTAGAGTTTCGTAAGCCTGCAGATAGATTTGGGCACTTCATTGCAAAGAAATGTTCCCCATCGTCTGCAGCTACAACTAACCTTCCTGCTGTAATCAACTCTTACTGCACTTAAAGCTAGTAATGTTTAGAATATACACAAAAATGACAGAAAAATGTCATTAGCGAGATAAGAATGTATATATAATAAGGACTTAAGGACTTATGGACTAAGGCATTAATAAGGCACTTGGCTGTGCAGCCAAGTGACAAGCAGAATCCAGAAACTTCCCAAATAAAGAGGTTTCCTACACCAAGGAAATGGCATTGCAATGGTGGTCACAGAGAAGGTTCACAAGGGCCCACTTCTCTAGACAGGTAACTGGCATCAACACCTCAGGATGTAAAGGGTAGAAGATTTAAAGGCAAATCCTTCTCTACCAAATTCTGTTGTGAAACTAAATCATCTTTGTCTGCAGGAAGAGTCAAGGGAGGCTATTCCTTTGACCGGAAAGTTTTACAGGCATGTGCCCATCCAGGAAGACTTGTGTTAACAGATTTGACAGTCACCGCTGGCATACAATTGGAGAGCTTTCACACAGATGGGTACTGCTGTTCCTCCTTTCATTGTGCAGAAAGGGATCATTGTATAGACCAGCAAATACAGATATTGCAAAGGACACGAGTACAAATGGAACCCTGAACACTGCAAATTGCAATCCACAGAGAGGAAAAAAGCTTTATTAGCAAGAGATTTGCAGCCTCCCTTTCGCCTTTTATTTACCACACTTTTAATGCTGCAGTCCACATGCTGAAAAGAAACCTGCTGACTTGAAGATCAGATCCTGTCAGATTGTTAGACTTTGACTGTATGTTTTCAAGTACATAGCATATTAGCTAAAAATCATAATGTTCCTCCATCCACAAAGATTTTTTTTCAAGTTGCCTTCTAAAGTACTACTAGAAAATCACAAACAGTTTACAAGCTATACTTTGTCCTTAATGTTCACCACCGTCTTGCAGCATTTCACTGGCAACACAGTCATTATCAATAGCTAAAAATCTGCCAAGTGATACTTCAAGATAAATTCTGCATTGGAAGAACACGTGATATTCCTAAAATCTTCATTTATTTCCTGCAATCCTCATTGAAATAGCTGCATTGGTCCGATATCACCTACATCTTGTTCACACTCTCATTTAACCTGTTTCCCCATTTCCACTGCACATTACCACCTCCTTTGCCACTAATGGATGGATTTGAGAATAAATCAAAGTACTGATATACAGCAACAGTGCAGGTCAATGAAAAGCCCACCATAGCTGGTCTCAGGGATGGCATTTGACTGGTACTTGGATGGATGAGGGAGCAAACCATCCCTGAGAGAATCACCACAACTCATCTCCCTCCGGGAGTTTGTTGGCGAAATTCTCACTTGGCAAGGGCTAGTGCATAGACTCCTTACTTTATAGACCTGAGCTCAACCATTTTTGCCCACTTTCGGTGTCTGTGTCACTGTTTACCCGCATGTCCAAAGTAACAGACAATATGTAGAAACTTCTCAGCTAAACCGTGTGCGAGAACTTCTGAAGTAGTCATTACGAATATCCTCCCTGAGCACCTCAGTTTCAGATTCAGCACATTCATCAGCTGTGTGGGTGTCAGTGTACTTCTACGTGTTGACAAAAACTTCTGCCTTCGAGGTAGCAGGAAGGGGCCAATTGATGCATAAAGAACGTAAAAATGGTGGGCCAGGCTTTGAAAGGTTTTCAAGTGCAATTACTACTTCTTTGATATAAAATGATTCTGCAAGTTTCCACAAGTGGCACGTGAAATTACTTATCTAGGTCACACCCAAGAAGTACTCAGTGTGTTTTACATACCGCAGCATAAAATAATTATCTTAGAGAGGCATTTTATTAATAGGCTGCATTACAATTAAATGACTTTGGAAACAAGAAACTATTTGCTACTGTCCTTTAGGAACAGATCGGTCTTTACCAGATTAGAGGGTTATATGCCTTTCCTTCAGATAAATATAATATAATGTCATTAATTCATCATGCATCTTAATAAGACCTGCACAGACCAAAGAAGCGCCCACTTGCTTCATTCATGCCTTAATAAGTTTCCTTCTCACCCACTACCTCAATTTTTAAAATATATGCTCAGCAGCAATCAGTTCACTCTTCAGTAAATATTTGATTTATATGCATGAAGCAACTGCCACCATAACAGCTCAGCCCTGAGCATTTCCTAAAAGGATTATTATTATTGCTTTTAAATTCTTATGACTTTAAATGCTTATCAAGCCTGGAATTATCATTTTTCTATATGTCAGTTGCGACCATCTGCACAAAAGTAAAAATTATACATGTGTGCTCACACGTGTGTGTTGAGCACAAGTGTGAGCCTAGATAAAAGAAGGTGACAGTGGAAAAGCCAAGCACTAAAAGTTAACAAAAGTCAGTGTAAAGAGTGCGCAGACAGCCTTAAGCAACTCCATTATGTGCCAGCATTTTGAGAAGACTTTTAGCTCTGTGATTTTCTTACTACACCATATACACCCTGCACTGCACACACAGTTATTAAATTTCTCCACGGATTCCTCTGTGGTATTCCTCTCTTTTCATATTAGACTGCTCAGCTTAGCAACCAGAGCAGGTAAGGTCTATAAAGTTATAAGGTCTGGAAATAGAGTCTTATAACAATAATGGTTTGGTTTAATTTCCACACATTCACTCATAGACATATATGATATGATATCAGTAAGGAAGGAAGTGTGAAATGGCTTTTTTTTCATGTGACATCCCATTTTCATTACTGTTCCCTCTACCACTAGGCATTCTCTCTCTGTCGCTGGTATGAAGCAGGGTCATTTTCCTGTACTGTACCAAAATGGCTTTCATGTTGATATTTTTTAATTAACTCTGTGTTCTGAACAGGGTATTGGGAGCATATTACACACGGACTGTACAATTGCTGCATTTTAATAATAAGTGATAAATAAGCTGCCATAAGGGAACTGCAACCCCTGAGTATATAATCATGATTTGGGGCCTGCTGTGCCAATAAAACAGCCCTTAGATTTGGGTGTCTGTAAGGCACTTACTGTAAAAACACAAAATAGTAATAAACCACCTCATGGATCTTGGCAGCAACTGAATTCAGCATAATTTCATGCTGCCTGAAATCACGGTCTATATATAAGTGTTGAATAAATTCTGTGCAGTATTTAAACCCTTAATTCACAATTAAATTGCCCTAATTTGCTCCAAGCACAATGAATATACTGCAAAGCCATGAAGTGGCTCAGACACGCAGTTGGTGTCAGTTGTTGTTAGTCATTTCCAAGCAGTACCTTCTCCAGTAAGTCTTGCATGGCACTGATTTATAGATATCCAGAGGCTCCTAGAAGCAATTTTTTTTAATACGGGTTTGGTCAGAGAGAAAAGGAAATTCCCTCTTTTCACCATCTCTGACTTCATTCTCACGGCTACACACTCCACTATAATGTGTCCTGAAATGGGTGCAGCAAGAGTCTGAGCAATTCTCACCCACACGACCTGACAAATTGGGACTCATGCTTTTAATCAGAGCTCAGAAACAACATTTTGCTGCAACATTTCATCTTGCAAGTGTGTTAAGAGGAAGAGAAGAAAGGGAGGTCTTTTTCTGTTTTCAACTGGAAATGGGTTATATAATCCAGTAGAGAACTGATTGCATAAAAATAATTATTAGAATTGATGATATCTGCTGTTCTGATTTATTCTGAGATTAGTGTCTGAGTAAATTGTACAGATTAAGAGTAATGACTTAGAGAAAGGGAAGGCAAGAAGAGAAAGACAAAGCACTTTCTGAATGCAAAACAATAAATGGTAGTAAATGCCACAATTCCCACAAAAAAAATCCTCCCAGTTGCTGCAGAAACATGACAGAATGAACACTTTTTCATTTTCTTTGTAAATATTCATATGACTCCTTCAGAAAGTTTAATGTTCTACATTTAAGTTAAATCTTAAATACTGTAATCTGTAGCTTCAATTTCCCTACATATATTAAACTCCATTTTCGCATGCCAGTGGACAATTCCTATCAAAGAAGACATCTGTAGGATTTGGATGGTTATTTCCCCATGTTGGGGCAAAGAAATAGGTGTTTTATCTGTGTATTAATGGGCTATGAAACTAAGCTTGAAATTGTAAGAAGGAAACCAGTCTCATAAGCTGTCAAGTTCCTCTCTTTTTAATTACACAGTTATGTTAAATCAAAAGAAGGCAGCTAAGTTATTCAAAGGCAACTAAGCTATTTGACTTAATCTTTGGCTTACCCTTTGCATTTTTTTTGGATATTAGTTTTAACCCTACTTTGCAGCTAGTTTGATCATCCTAGGATGTAGCCAGCCTTTAAAGGGATTTGACCCTTTTTATTTGTATTGGAAAGCAATAAAAACAACCCCCATTAAATGTGAATGTGAAAGGTTGCTTGACTTTCATTCAGTGAAGAACTTCACCGCATGGCTGGATGGAGCCGCAGTTGCTCAGTTAAATCACAACCGCAACTCCACTCACTACTGCAAAAGACTTCATTTACAACATGGAGATTCAGCCCATCCTCACAAGTACCAGCCTCAGTGGCTGGCCCACAGTAGGGAAAAAGTGTGCTGCTGCTCTTGCCTCAAAAGGAGAGGGAGGGAGGGAGGCTCAGAGGGTGCTCCTGAGGTGCAGGGGGAATTCCCTGCCCATGTCCCGCTCCGTGGGAAAGAAGGCAGAGGCACCTCTAGTAACCATCCAGGGGCAGTCTTTGAAGACCAAACCACACCGACCTCCCATTCTAGGTTACCAGACTGCTTGGCACTGAGTTAGGTGTTTCATACAAAGGCACATAACGCCAGCTATCAACTTTCCAGCAATGCCTTTGTCTGGAAACACTTACCCACTAAGCACCCTGGAATTAGTCATCATGCTAGTTGAATTTGCGTAGACATGCAGCTTGTGTGGCCTTTCCAAATTCCAGTGGCTGACACAATCGGAAAACTATACATTGCCTCAGTTCATTGCAAGGCTGCTCCTGATATCAGAGGGCTAAGCATGCGTTTGAGATCCACGCACAGTCCAAACACACCTGCTCAGAAACTATTGTAACTTTTTGTTATACTACAATCCCTCCCCTATGGGAAGTCAGTTTAGTCACTCTCAGCAGCAGCAGTGCTGGGTACAATCAGTGTAAACGGTGAGCATGCTTTTAACCTGAAGAGCTGTCCTTTGAGCCCAGTCTTGCAAAATGCTGAGTGTCTCTTAAGAAGCCTGAAGCATTTCTCTCCATTCCATAAAAAAGGGAATGAATGCCCCCATGGTAGGAAGACCAGCCTCTGCAGTTTTGGTCACATACCTGCATCTCTAGCAGGACCCTTAGCCTGCAACCATTCTCTCAGTACTTGCTTCTCTTGTGTGGTGTCTCCCTAATAGTACAATATAGGGTCCTGAAATATCAAATAATAAAATGTTGCTTTTCCTAGGAACTTATTCAGAAAGGCACAGAAAAAGTTATTAAATAATTCTTACTCTGAACCAAATAAAATAGGAATATTTAAAAACCATCTCCAATGCCACAGTACTAAAATAATACTTACAGCTTCCTGACTGTAATAATCTTCCTATCCAGGAAGATTTCACTCAGATACTGTGAATCACTGATGTGTGCAGAATGCTGGCAGAATTATATATATACCCAAAGCATATGACGTAAAATGAGGTAACACAATAAAACCTCAAATTTCTGTGCTATATCTGCAATACCTATGCATGCTTTAAACGGAGGTTAATAAAAATAACCCCGCAACAGACAGGAACAACAGAAAAGTGATGGATGTAGATTAATAAAGGATTAATGAGTTACCAGTAAGTGAAAGGAAAAAATAAAACTAGCTGTAAGCTCAGCCCGAGAAACAAACACTGGGACACATGGACTGGGACTCTCTTAAAACATAAAAGGTTTTTTTCTTTTTTTTTTTTCGTTGAGGAGGAATGAGTTAAAGTGAATTTCAGCGTGCAGTTCCATATCCAACTCCACATCAAAACTACCAGTGCAAAAGTGGTATCTCACTACCACCCTCGTGTCTCTTAAAAGGGGGCTAAGAAGCCCTTGCTGAGAGCATGACAAACTGCTCTCCAAGGGACAGCACCATATAATCCCTGAAAGTGTGACTTGCTTGTTCGAATATGCTATGTATGTAATATGTTATTGTATGAACATGTTAGAAAGGTCAACTTAAAAATAACATTAAAGCTTTACATAATAACAATAGCCTCTACAAGTCTGCCAGGCAGCTTCTGACATGAGCTTTTGTTCTCGTTTCTGCACTATGCAATGGCAATCACACAATGCGAGTTTCTACATACATTGAAAAACATTCTGTTCCTCGCAAAGACTTCTGGCTAACAAATATATCTGTGACTGTGCACCTACTCATTTACTTGACTGGCAGTAGTCAAGTGAGTCAAGGTACTCATACACTTCTACATTTCATAGGATGGGGCACTCAAGCTTGTCATTTTATATTTGTATTCACTTGAGTGAAGCACCTATAATAATGGTGCCTGCTTCAAACAGGTTAATGAAAGAACAACAATATAGTGAACCATGTGCACAAGCTATTCATAAGGGTCATTAAATACACCCAACTGGAAGCTCAGCTCAGCAAGAAGCAAACCTACTATAAATTTGATTAATTAGATGCCTTTGGACTTTAGGATAGATGAAATAAAATTTGTTTAAGGAAGAAAATTTGCATTAAGGAAAGTAATTTTATTTTTTAAGATGTCAGAAATGTGTCATAAATAGCAGTAGTTCCTTTAGGGAAAAATGATCATAGCTATCGCTAGTAATCATTTACTACCTTGTAGCAAAGACTAACATGTAAACAAGTGATTTTCAAATGTTCCCCTTCAGTTACCCCAAATAATTCCATGTTGCCCCATCTGACCACAGCACTTTGGAGAAAAATGTTCTTATGCACTTTTGGTCAAAAATCAGTCATTTGAGACAGCATATTGCTGAAAGCAATTGGGTATGAAAGCAATCAGCAGGTCTTCAGTTTTCAAGGTCACATCAGACGTGTCCCCCCACTCCGCTCCTAGGTCACACGCAGCAACGACCTTAAAAGGGCAGCTACAGAAAGGAAGTCAAAATGGATGATTTCTCATGCAAAAAGACCCATTTGCAGTTGCCAGCAAGCTGCAGGCTGGCACTCACACTAGTAAGAATACTAGAAGTCCCCTTATTCGATGGCTGTTACAGTTATCTCATGATCTAATATGTGGGCTAAATGTCAGGGCTTCCCCAAATTCAGTGAGTAGGCTGTATGCCTACAGTATGCAGTATGCAGAGATTTTTCTATGTGAATTTAAATCTAAGGGGAAATGTAAAGAAACCAGGTACAGTGGTTGAAATTCAGAGTTGCCCTCATTCTAACCTTTTCTTCAAGGAATAATGTGGCAAAATTTATGAACTTCAAACATGGTTTGCAATTCCAGGTGAAAAGACATTGCCACTCATAGAGCAAAATGATAGTGAAATCTGAAAGAGGGTGAAATTATGGCTTACTGATCAATATATTTATTTCAAACATAGCCCTTGATCCTGAGAACATAATGTTCATTACCATCTTTAAGCATGCCTGTGTTCATTAATTCAGGTATTTCAAGTACTTGGAGGATCAGGACAACATGACTCTCAAATCCACCAACGTTACACTGAGAGACGTTGACACCCTGCATCAGGGCAAAAAGCAGTCCAACCATGGAGCGTGGCCTGGGGAAAGCAGGGACGAATGAGCACCCTGAATCCCTTAAGGCATTGTGGCTTCTCAGGCAAATGCAGAATAATATCCACCTAGTCATAAACAAAGCACTGAAAAAATCAGAGACAAAATGGAAAACAAAAAAATTAACAAGTCACCATCTCTTCTTCTGAAAATCTGTATTATTTTCTTTTTTTTTTTTAAGAGAGGAAAAGTTAATATTGGATGCAATGCTCCCCATCAGTTCTAATACTTGTTCTGGCAAACGGACGAAGACCTGAGATGAATAACATCAGCCTCTCTCACACTTTTTCACCAAAAAATGTATTACGGTGCCATCACATATGCAAGCACCAAAAATCTCCAGGAAGGGCTCAATAGGGCTTTTGAATCTGTGGGTGGGGGCTGATGTGCCCTTGCTGGAGAGGAAGGGAGCAGTCCCTCCTTGGCTTTCCCTCGGCGGGGACTCTGCCTCACAACAGCCCCTTTATTGCCCCAGGTCCAGCTCCCACGAGAGTCTCTGGTGAAGGATCCCAGGTGCACAGCAGCTTTCTTCACTAGCAGTTCCCGAGGGAGGAGCAGCAACGCTGCCAGGCAGCCAAAAGCGATGGGGAGGGATGGCAAAGCCCAAGCCCCCTCCAGCCTTTCCTCCCCTACTGCCGGGCCAGAGAAGGGCTGCAAGGCAGAGGGGAGAGAGGGAAGGCAAGGAGGACATGCACTGAAAGCAACTGGTGCAGAACAAGTTGGGCCAGCTTGCACCAGGTAGCAGAGGGAATAGGACATGAAGCTAGCATGGACACTTCGTAATTCTGGTATCATTTCAAGTATTAAATTTAAAGTCGCAGTTCTGTGGTGGGTGTCTATGTATCATCCATCACCAACAGAGACTGCCAGCAGAGAGAAGCAGAAAAATGTACAACTTCAGAAGGCAAGGATCTTATGCTAGTAAGAGATTAGAGGCAATACTTAAAATACCAAAAGAATAATAATAACAATAATGACACAGAAAGAAATTGGTTTAGTTAGGTATGGAATAAAGAAGGAATCACTAATATTATGCATGAAAATTTACACTAGATTCTGGAGTGCGTAAGACAGAGTAAATTTTAAAAATGGATGATATAGTAATGTTCTTGTGTACAGCCTGCGCATCCTGGAGTGTGAACAGCTGGATCTTGGGGATACTGCAGAGAGAGGAGCTGGAATGGTCCAAGCATGAAAAGATGAAAGGATATACAGTTAGCAGGGATGGTGAAATGGAACACTTCAGACTCTTGGGCTCCGAGATATTTGGATATCTTTTCTTTAGAGTGGCAATATTTTTTACATATCACAAGTTACCTGATGGTACATGTATTTCCACTGCACAATATCATTTACATTAAATGAAACTGTTATAGCAATAATCTGTATATCTAAATGTACCTACCTAATAATCCATATAATATTTTTGACATCATGCACTGTTTGGAGGCAGAGTGGTAGAAGGGGGTGAAAGTGTGATCTATAGATAAACGATTATTCCTCATAGGAGAATGATTTTCAGGAAGAACTGGTTTCACTGGTAATACGGTCAGTAGTATCCACAAATAAATGAAATATGAAAGAACAAATCTTTTATGTTTTCATTTTAAAAGAACTGTAAACCGGTTTCATCACTTCTGATGGCCAGTGCCATCTGCTGGTTCCCAGTAAGGCTACAAATCATATTTCCTACTCCAGATTTATATATCCCATCATTATCACCTATTAAACCCACACATTACTGTGTTTTGCAAGCAACCAGCATAAGCCCATGCAAAGGCTGTTCATAGGACATAACACCTAAGTGTCTCTCCAGAGACCTACATTTTGGTGCCGCTTTCCTTCCTTTCACTACAGCCAAATATCATTTTGTTTTTTCCAGCAAGAGAGTTGCCAGAGAGAGCAATGCAAGAGTGCTGTGACAATGGCACCAGAGCAGTGCGAGAGCATGGTGCAACAGTGGTACAAGAGAGAAGCATGAGAGTAGTGCAAGAGAGAAATGGAAGGTAAAGGTGCAAAAGGGTGACACACGTTACACAGTAAAGCACCTTATGTTTTGAAAGAATGACCACCATTGCTGCTGGGACATTGGAAATACTACAGTTAGGAGACTGCTCCTCACCACAGAAGAGCAGGGGCAAAATTCTCTCCACAAGTCTCCAGGGCTTTGGTACCTGCAGGTACCATATGGTCCTCATCAACCAAAGGCTCGTATCATATATGACAAACACAAAGAACAATATGAAGATAGATAACGAACTCTAAAGAAGGTGAAGAACCACTGTCTGGGAAATTGCTAATAAATGTAACGTTCAGGAACAGGTTTTTCTGTGGTAAATACGTACTGATTTTCGTTGCTCAGACAGACTGAAGTAGAAGATTCAGAACAGCCTTATATTGCCTTCATATAGGACATTGATATTAAGCACTGAATAAAGAATTTCCCTTAATATAAGAGTTCATACACCCTAAAAGTGTTTCAGGGTCCTCTGCAACCCTGGAGGCCCAAGAGAATTAAAATGATCTAGAAGTTCCTCTCTTCCTGACTTTTTGCTACTATCAAAATAATATCACTGTATTGTACTCTTAAAATAAACAAGGAGAAGAGAGGATAAAGTTCCTATTTGTGTGAGCTCCCATTAAAGTTTGCAGCTATAGAAAATTTATTTCTTCTCCCTGAACTCTCTGTTTCTCCTGCACACTGTTGCTGATACATTTAAAGGGAACTCAGCTAACAGGAGTGCTTTCAATCCAGCATACCATGTATGAATCCTTTTATATATATTACAAACGTAATCGCGTGTATCAGGTCTCCAAAAAAATGTAGAAGAGGAATGAGAACAACTTTTATATCTCTTTAAAATTTTAGATTGTGAAGGAGGGTTGTATATGTGCATTGAAGGGTGAATGCCCTCCCCTAGGGTATTGCAGTTACCAGTACTTGCCAGATTATCACATCAATAAATCAACAGAAATAATAAAGTAAAGAATTCCTGGCAAAAAAAATGCTAGAGAACACAGTTCCTACTCCACCACAAATCAAACAAAGAGCCTAACACAAGACTCATCTTAAATGATCCTTTAAAAAGTCCAGCAATCACATCCAAAGACCTACTGTAGCTCATGTGCTTTTACTGAAAAATAGTCAAGATACTTTTTCCACCAAAAGACCCTGGAAGAAGCAGCAGCACTTGAATTAGTCCCAACCAACTTTAGGTACTGCAATGCCAAAATTAGGATGCTGCCTGGATAGTCAGTGGTGGAAGGTCTTGAAGTGGGTTGAATTTTCCGTTGAGGTACCTGGCCATCTCCCTTGAGAGGGAGCACAGGAGAGCTTCAAATTAATCTGAACCCAAATTTGTGAGCCTGTGGCTTTATTCACAGTGTTAAAAAGTGGGGAGAGACTAGTTTGTTTCTCTTCTGTTCTTCCAGTGAGATAAATCATGCATATTAACTATTCCGCTTAAAGATGAGTTAAAGGTTTGGACTGAATGATATGCCTACTAAAAAAATATAGTTACAATCATCCAGATACTGGCCACATACATGGAGTGAGTTTGGAAAATGCTTTTTGGATGGTAAAACAGGTTTTAGCAGGGACAGCAGTATCATCGTTCTGGTCTCCCTGCCTTTTAACTAATACCTCAGCTGTCAGAGCATTCACTCACGATGTGTGAAATGCAGGACACTTCATGGCTCTTGGTGATTCACAGTCCTTTGGGAGATCTGTACTAAATATTTCCCCAGGAATGCACCTTGTGAAGCAAAATAAGACAAGGCATCTAAATCTACTTGCATTTATATTTTTCAGACTTTCTCTTGGGACAGTTTTAAAGGACACTTATTTTCAGAAAAATAGTGTTTTCAAAGACTTTTCATATCTGTTTAGAAAACATGGAAATAGTGTTTCTTTCAAGAACCAGAGAAATGTGAGAAATCTTTCGAACATAAGAAATGCCAGGGCGGGTCAGAAAATGTCCCATCTGCAACAAACCAGTAATACCCACTAGAAGCAGTAAGAAATACTTTTGAAGGAGAGCACATGAATCTGGACATTTCCTGCAGGCAAGAATTTGTCTAATCTCTGTTCTACCTGCCAATATTACCTGTGTCTGCAATCTCCTATGGAAACAAATTTGAGAAGTTTATTACCTGCCATGGATAAAAATACTTCACCTGTTTTAAACTGATCTCCCACTAGTTTCAGTGAGCACTCCCTCACTCTCGTATTGCAGAATTTGGTGAATATCTGTTCTGCATTCACCTCGTCCCTTGCCTTAATAACTTTGTACAGCTTAATCATACTCTCCCTCAGCTTTTTGCTCTCCAAACTGAAGAGTTCTTGCCTTTTAATCTGTCCTTGCAGAGCAGCTGCTCCAGCCCCTAGATCATTTTTATTGCCTTTCTGTGTATTTTCTCTAACGCCACTACATCTTTCTTGAGATACAAGAACCAGAACTGCACAAAGGACTCAGAATGTGGGTGCATCAAAGTGGCAAAATGGTGCCCTCGGGTCTTATCCTCAGTACCCTTCCTGATGATGCCCCAGCATTTTCCTGGCTTTTTTGGCTGTCACTGGACTTTAAGCTAATGATTTTAGGCACCTGTCAACACTGACTCCAAGATCCTTCTCCTGAGTTGTAACTGTCAGTGCCAAGCTCAATGTTATATAAGCATTTAGATTGCTTTTCCCTGCATGCATTACTTTATATTTACCTGCACTGAAGCTCACCTGCTGCTATTTTTACAGTTTTGTGAGATGCTTCTGGAGTTCCTTGCCATTGGGGTGATATTCAAATACCAGTATCATCTGTGGACTTTGAGATTTTACTGTGCACTACCTGCTCCAGGTCTTGAATTAATGTAGATGAACTGCATTAATGTAATTGACATAATACTTTTTCTTAAAGGATATTTTAACTTGTGATGGGTCATTGAGTTGCCAGTATATTTCTTTATTGCCAGAAACAATTTGGTAATTGTGTGACATTACTGAGCAAATGTGGCCTATATAGCGATTACTCTGCATTTCAGAAAGCTGGGAGGGAAACAGAAAGCACCTTGGATGGTACGGTGACCGTCGATACGATAAGCCTTACATTTAAACATGCACTAGGCTCCTTTGGACTAGGCTCCTTTGAAACGTTTTGCTAGTATGAGACAGTTTCTGTTTGTAGCCTCTCTCCCTCTCCTCTTGAATTTACAACCTTGGGTTCCCTCCCAGCCATTTCTGCTCCCACCAAGAGAACCACGCAAAGTGTGCGCATGCACTTCCTCATGCTAAGTCTCAGTGCAAACTCAGTTCTGTTTCTAATTTCATAGAAATCAATTGAGAAACCAAGATGGATTTTGTAGGAAAAACGAACACGTGTAATTTCTCTGTGAAGCTGCAAGTCAATATACTAACAGAACTGCGAAAATGTGGGCAATTCAGGTGATGGACACAGACAGAATAGCCTGAAAATGGAGCAAGATCCCATTTCCATTAAATTTACTTCAATCGGGTGGGCTCAATCTTCTTTGCAGAGGTACAGAACAAAGAACAAATAGAAAAAAATTTCTTCTTTCACTTATCCTGTCCACAATAATATATTTACTGTAATATGCAAAGCAGTAATGTAATTTCCTACTGCTATTTGGTCTTGGACAGATATCCGTCTCCTCCAAAGAGGAGTTTGGCTGACAATTTTTCAGCAAAAAAGATTAGCTATCATCAAATTGAAAAATAAAGGAAGAACTAAATGTCTTCTGCTAAAACTGTCTGGAACTAACAATATTAGGAGTGCAAAAAATAATACCCATTCACAGAAATATTTCAGGATTTGACATCAGTAGATTTCTAAATTTGTTTGCTGCCCTGCAAAGTGCTGGGCTCAGTAAAATCAATGGAGTGTTGCAGATAAAAGGGCAAAGGGTACATCTTAGATTAAAACCATTTCACTTTGAGTCTTGCAAAGCATCAGTACTCTGGTTAGCTGAATGGATTTATGTTTTCATTCTGCTAAGACATCGACACTCTAACAGTGCAAGTACCTTTAGACCTCTGCACAATCTTCTCTTCATCTTTATCTGCCTGCTGACAGATGACGTTCTTTGAGGCTGAGTTGCCTGTCTCAGATAACCACTAAAGATCACTTTTCCCATTACAGTATTTTTGAATTAAGTGATATGTCACTTTAGTCTCTCATCGCTTCAATTAAAAAAGTATGAATCCACATATTTGTAACTTGAATGTGAATTAAAGTGGTGGGATTACAGATTTATGCCTTTTTAGATGCTGAAAGACAGAATTTCCACAAATAAAGCAAAACAGAACTAGGTACGCTGTGTGCTAGAAGGTCCACTGGTGGAAATAAAGCTGAAAATCTGGCCACTTACTCAAATGCAACTATGCCAATTTCTATTAGTTGATCTGGTCCACAGTCACTAATTAAACTCAATAAAATATGCTGCCTATTATGGAGATAAAATCTCTATTTATTTTTTGTGTAAAAATAGAATTCAATTCAGAAAGCTAATATTGATAAATACTTGGCTGTCTTAGGGAGCATGTTGGAGGATTGTGCTGGCCTCAGCAATCAGATCCCACATTGCTGTGTACGAAGCCTTGTCACCCTCCCAGCGCTGCTCCTTCCCTTTTGGACAAAGACTTGTCATACACATCGTAAATGGGGGGAAAAAAAGGAAGCTTATTGTTTTATGACTGAAGTATGCTCAGAAGAGAAAGTGCTACAAGCTCCTAACACTATTAACAGTAACTGGTTAGACAGGAATGAGACAGGGATAAGCAATCCCGTACAAAGTCTCCCCCCATCCCACCCTGTTCCAATAGGTTCATGGTAAGGAGACTGATTCAAACTCTGTCTTACATGAGCCCGTCCACAGCGTCCTACTTGCTTCCAGGGAGTTAGATCATCCATAATTTTGGACCATTATATCTATAAAGTGAAATTGTTTTCCAAGGACTTTTATCAGCAAGCTGGGAACAAGCACAAAATGTCTGTCATTTCATTCTGCATTATCTGGACAAGACTCAATTGGTGTTGGAGAAAAGAGCTTTCTGCACCCTCTTTGTGAGTGTTTACCACAAAAGTTTCTTCTCTGATGTTTTAGGAATTTTCATCATCCTGTTCCCCTGTTATCTTTTCATTTGATCTTTGAACTGTGAGTATAGTTCTGCATGCATGCATGTTTACAGATGCAGACAAAAGTATAGGGTATTAATTTTGTATTCGAAATTTCAGGCTAATTAGATGTTTTCACAAAACAGAGAGAAGCAATCCTGGATATTTTTATTTTGCAGTGAAAAGACAAGAGAAGCAATTAAAAATGTGAAAATGTGGAATTTTCTCACATGAAAAAAGAAAAGAAAATCCAGGAGAAACGGAATAAGTGCTAAGTATTTTTACTCAGCTAGCAGTAAGTCTAGACTTTCAGCTAACTACAAAATGGCTATTTCACAATGTTTACTATTTGCCAAATTTGAAGTGACAACTACCAGAAAAGGATCCTGGCAAAAAAGGTTAGGAAATTTTCCAGTAAGATGATGAATTACTCACTGATGTGTTTCCTTAATGACTAGAAAATTACATAACAGGTTTTTTTCAGAAGGACTCAGTTCTTACATTCTAGAATGCTAAAGGCTTAGGAGAAAGGTGGCCCAAGTTCTCACAGCTGGATTATTATTTTTTCATGTTATGATTCATAGCTAAAACTAGGTCGAAGTTTGAAACAGGACCTCTTCTTGGTTTCGGTGTAGCGTTCCATCAAACAATAAATTCTCACTACATTATTTTTGCAGTAGAAGAGGAAAGTAAAGACGCCATGAGAACACGAAGGACAAAAAGGGAGTCTACATATGCTTTATTTCAGACGGCAAATGGGATTTCAGAAGTTAAGAGCACAAGTTCTGTGATGATATCTATGATATTTGACACATTTTCATAGCGAATTCTATTATAATGCATCCCATTTCTTAGCAAAATTTTCAGAAATTCAGGCAAGGTTAGTTTTTATACTGAAAATATAACTAATTTCTCTCCTGACCCCATGGCAAAATTGCTTGAATTCTCAAAAGTTTAAATGAAGAAAAATTAGGAAGTAGTTTAAAATATTGTAAAGCAGGAAAAATGTATTCCAATAACTCATAAGCAAACCTAGGTCACCTAAATAAAGACGTAGAATGAACTGTGTTAAAGTAATGCCTTTAATATACATCTTTAAAGCACCTGGGCTTCTGTTTCTCTGGTAAGTGTAGGATGCTCATAAAGCACAGAATCACAGTGAGAAAATCCTGTGCAGCTTTCCATTAGTTGTTTCCAGATTTCAGGAACAACTCTCTTGAGCAGCTTGCTTTCTTTGCTTGACCTGATGACAAATCTTGACAAGAATAGATCATGCATTTAGAATAAAAAAGATTGGCCAGCCAACCTTGACAGTAATACCTGTATTATTTTTATTACTATTTGCTTTAAGGTAGTATCCAGGAATGTCACTGCTAGCCCAGCACTCCTTTATCCACTGTGCAAATGCAGAACAAAGGAATTCAGAGGCACTAGGATAACGTGACCTCCACAGTAGGATATTCCCTACGCTGTATATCTCACTGATACACACAACAGAGCAGACCCCACACCTTCAAACACTCGAGCTATTTTCCTCCAACACAAATGTGCTTGCTCTTAAGCAGCACCATTCCCCTCTGCCTCACCTTCCAATTACCATGGCAAAACACGCCTGAGGCTGGCAACATCTCCCATCAACACTGTAACTACACACACCTTTCACTTTACTAAAAACCCATCAGGTTTTTTTGGCATGATTCAAGTCAGACTTTGTGGCTGACCTCAAATGTCTACACAAAAAAGTGGACAAACATTGTTCTTCCATGGATTCTACTGGGAGCAATAACTCACTGTCTTCAATGCATGTTATCGAATGGAACTTGTTTCCTTTGAACTTCAAGGGGAGGGGGGTTTTGTGTCAGATTTTTGGAGGTATGCAGGGGGAACTGTAATCCATGTTGCCATGGTAAAAAGGAGAAATAAGAAAACTGAGTGCCAAAAGATGAGTATTCTTCTGTTTGTTGCAAAGTAGCAAAGGGAAAATGGCATATCATACACCGAGCACTGTACAAGCTATTGTGTTGAAGGTTTATTTGTTTGTTTGTTTCGAAAAAACAGAGATTTGAATAGTCCACAGCTTTAGTTAATCAAGAGTTGTGTGATGCTGCATCTCAGCTCCTGATCTATGAGCTGTCTCAGGGATGGTCCAGCAGCAGGGGTTACTAGACTACTAGCTGGAGAGCAGCTCTCACCTCCTCACGTGACAGAGTGCCTAGCTGTCAAATGGAGTTGGAAAGGCTTCTCCAGGCCTGTCCATCACTTTGAGACATGGGGAAGAATTAATTATTAATTGGGTTCATATTCACAACAGAAATGCTGATTGCAGTTAATTTTGCCTTCATTTGCCTACCCCATGCATTTCAAAAAGGAATTCAGTTGTCAGTTAGTGCAAACTAATGCACCTTAAAAAATACGGCTCAAATCCAAAACCATAAATTCAGTAACACATTTTCTTTTGTCTTTTCTGCTACATCAGTGTCACAGCTCAGCAAGTCTAGCAGTTTATTAAGAGGTTTTTCATTTCCTGCTCCTAGCATTGCTCTGTCAGATTTGCTTACAGCAGTTGACTTGTCTCCTCTGTCTTCTACAGAATTATACTACCAGTGACCAAGACAGTGGTCAGGTGGGCTCCAGTGCAGCTGCCTTGATAATTATTCTCTAGGATGGGAGAAGCAAAAAGAAAGATAGTATTTCCCCAGGTATCCATAACACTAAGAGGGGTCACAACCATCTTTTCCATTTTGCACAGCTGCTTTAACTTTCTGCTGTTCTTAACCAATCTGTTCACAAACTGGAGAGAGAGTAGCCCAAAACAGAGCCCCTGTCATTAACAAGTTGCTCGCCCAAATAGTCCTCTGTGTACTCTGCCGAGTTAATGTAAGCCCTGCCTTCGAGGAGCTTACGGGGACTTTTCAGGAACTTGATGGAGCTACTTGTGTGACTGAGGACCACCATGCGCAAAGGGGAAAAGGCCAAAGGACACCGTAACAAACACAGCACTTTGTGAAACACAGAAGGACAGGTTTTGCCGTCAGGCGGCTCATATGAGAGCAGGCTGGCTGCTGCTGTGACGGTGAGGCCTCCTGTCTCTGTGCAGCACCCACAGCACGCAGGAATCCCCCAAAGAACAGCATTCAGCTCCCAGTGGCAGTTCATGGCTGACAGCCCAGAGTTCAGTAAAGGAAAATCAAATCAACATACTGAATCAGAAAGAGTTAAGAAGAACAGCAAAAACAAAACAAAGCAAAAACAAAGCAAAAACCCACATACAAAACACCCTTTTTCCTTTTTCATTACACTTTGAAGTTGTGACCAAGTACAGATGTAACCAGAGGAATAGGTCTTACAGGAGTCACAGTAATCAAAAACTGTTACTTTTCGTGTTGCAAACCTAAGCAGCACAGCCCTAACTCAATACCAAGACATGTATGGGGGTTGAATAACCTAGTACTGTACTATTATTCACCCTTTCCCAGGACTGCTTGTAACTGAAAGGCAATCTAACTACGTAAGCATCTATGATTCCCTTGCACTGGCTTAGATCTGAGGTTGCTGATTACATTAGCAGTTCCATGATCACGACTGTGATATGTTAGCTTCACCTGTTATTTGGCAAGTGACAGTATTTAAGGCATGTCTACACAAAAACATATTTTTACAGCTTTTGCTGGGAACTCACAAAATCAATGCTACAAAAATCACTTAAAAATCACTTCAAAGACACTTAAGAATCAATGCTATAGAAAAACAAAATTAATTTTTAAAAGACTAACAGTGCATCCCATTTAGTAAAATGATTAGCTGGAATACTGCACCAGCTAGCGTTCAGGGAATGGAACGTGATGAAAAATTTTACTGTAGAATTGACAAAGAGTTAGGGGAAACCATAAGAAAAGAGTGTATGTGCCTAAAAAGAATGGGTTGCAGTTTGCTGTGACTCAGATATAGATAAACATTGTACTTCCAGAAAAGCTTCCTCAGTAAAACATTTTAGACTGAACACACTGGGAACAAAAATATTTTGAAAATTTCTGGAGGTGGTTATTTTTATGGGCACAAAAATCACATTATACAACATGCACTGAGATACAAGTTCTTTACCTGTTGGAAAAAAGGGTTGCTTGCATGTAAAGATTTCACCTCTGGTATAGCTCATCACAGATGTCAGAAAAGTGCATAGAATAATTTAGTATTTCAATACCATTTTCAATTTCTTTAAGGTTATGCATGTTTATCCATAGAGAGAGTCTCTCTCAAGAGCTCTGCCTCTAGCCTCTGTCTTTGACCCACTTACATTAGGTATTCTTATGACTCATCCTTAGGAAAAATGACCAGCCATAACAAGAAGTGAAGATTTAAAAATGGGAATTGATTTGTCTATGTAAGCAAGAGAAATCATGTAAGAGAAATATGAAGCAATAAAACAGAACAGAATGTAAGGATGACAATAAAATAAACTTTTTAAATTCCCTGTTTATTTTCAGTTGCTTTTGATTCTCAGTATGACAAGAAAAGAGCCTTTCTGCTAACACCTGCTCAACATCTCCAAGATCTGAAGAGAAGGAGGAGTTGCCAAGGTCCTGCAAGAGTCAGGCTTAACTGTTTGAATGCCTTCAATACCTCCTGATTATTTTTAATTAATTCCTACAAAAAATTGTAATGTGACTGTGGAAGAACACTGGCCTCTGATGTCAAGCCCTCGTGGTACAAGTTCTAGACAGACATCAAAAACATAGCTATGGCAAAACCACTGAAACTGTATCTAACCTTAATATGACACTGGGGGTAAATGCTGATTTTCAATGATGACTGGTAAAAGAAGGTTTCACTACAGTGCAAAAAATCTCTGATTTATGTTCCAGTATGGCAATATCCCTAGAACGACCAGTAGTGCTCTCCTGCCATTCTTCAACTCCCTCTGTAAAGGCAGAGCTGCTGAGGAGTCATTTGAGCAAGTCAGGGTACGAAGGTAGAAGATCTAGGTGTTTTAAGGGGCAAATAAGAGCTTAAATATTGTTAAGGCTTCAAACCTCAGTGGGTAGTATGAGCTGCAGGAAACAGCACAGCTACTACTGGAATTCCTGGATCATAATTAACTTCCATCTCCCATGGAGGTGGCTTGTAGAGTCTGATCTTGCAAATAGAAAACTAAGTGGGAGTGTAACTTCACAGTATAAATAGGCTGTTTCAGAAAACAGGATGAGGAACAACAACCTGAATGGTACGTCAAGCTTGTGTTAAGCAGTCTTGTTTTAAGAGATAAAACTAAACTCTCAAAAATAGCCTGCCAGGGCCCTGAGGTCAGAAAGCCCACGTGAAGTGTGACCTGTGAGGGAGTGCACCCATTTACATTCACATTTTGTTTTCATGACTTGGGAGTAAAGGGCTATTTTAGTGCCACACTTAACAGAGTGATACTCCAGCCTGCGGAGGAAGCACCATCAAAGCCACCCTGCTGCATTCACAGCCACCACAGCAGGCAGGAGGAGCTGCATTTAACTCCCTTATCCCAAATGTCCTTCCCCCCAGCTTGGCTCTCGCCAGGATCATATCATTCTTTGACTTCATTTCCAGTTCAGTTCAATGCTCTACACTAATCGCAAGTGACAGACAGAAGCTGCAATACATCTCCAGCTCCAGATCATTAAATAAGATGACCTGTATTTCCTGCAGTAATCAAATACTGCTGCAAGTTACCTCTGTCTCATCTAAACCATGGCTGGCAAAAGGACCTCAACAATTACAGTGGGGATTTTGTTTGCTTCTTTCTGAGTTTAAGTTTGAATCAGGAGTACTTGTATTTGATTATTTTGATATGTCAGAGAGTTAAAATTTGAGAAAAAAAACTGAGAAGCATCAATCCTCTAACCACTACAATATTAACAGAAAAAACTGTGGGCAACACCAATATTTTTCAAGTGTATATAAAATGGTCTGCAGCTACTGCTAGTAAGAAAGAAACACAAAGACTCAGAGGAAGAAGCTGACTTTCAAGAAGAAAGCACTACCGTAGATGAAGCAGATGGTCTTGCAATTTTTATGCCTTTTTTTAATTTTTAAGAAGAACAAGATCATTTGTCCAAGGTTGTAAAAGTTTTCTCAGCTGGAAAAAAATGGGGGATTTGTAATTGAAATAAAAGTTTGACTGTAAAAAGAGGAAGAAAGAGTTGTTATTCACCATGCTCTCTTTATGCTTTTTCAACCTTGCCAGGAGCCAGGCTGCTTATTTCATGTGATGGGGAACACCTGCTTTCAAATCATCCTGGCTCACTCCATAGGGGGGATTTGAAGAAAGCCTTGCACCTTGAGAGTGCTCATGCCTTCAACAAGTACAGCTTCAGTAGATATTTGCAATATTTTTCCTCCCTCTGTCTCTTTCCTCCCTCTGTCTCTCCCACTGTGTGAAATACTCAAATATTTCTTGGAGCAGGGCCCAAAAGCCAGGTGGTTCACATCCCAGGGAAGTGCCCTGACCACCAGGCAGAAGACTCATTCTCCCTCGTCTTACTGCAGTCTATTACATCTGCCTCGCTGGCCTGGCAAGTTTGGGCACGTAAAACAAAACTAGGGGAGTAAAAAAGAAAGAGCTGGGTAAGGAAACAGGGGAATCATATAATATTGACATTTATGAAATGTTTGCTTCCTTTTTTCTTTCCTTTATAAGTATTTGCCCAAACAGTTTTAGCAAATTCAAATCAGATTTGCAAACAGCTTAAGAATGTTGAACTCTGCATCTGTGGGCAGGTTATTCATCCAAAAAAAAAAAAAAAAAAAACTGTTCAGTCTTCATCCTGAACTTTAATCCCAGCTCTGACATAGAGAGCCCATATGGCCTTTTTTTAATCATATGGGCATCTTTGAGAAAACAAGCACAGATGGACAATTTCACAAGTGGTAGCAAAATAACACTGCATTAATTTCAATGGATTTTATCATTTTTCCTCAGTTTCCTTATCCATCAAGTTAACTAAACTGTACTTTGCAGTGGTGTAAAGCAAAGCACAGATTGCTGTCACCACTTTACCAATGAGCTTGTAACCGAAATCGTTGTAAGATTCGGTTTCTCTCTTTATCAAAAAAGTAACTTTCCTGCAAATGTATTGTACCCAGTAATCACCTTGAATTTGATACATTTCCTGAAGCAATCATTCCTCATAAATTTGAGATGCTTTCAGTTCTGTGTCATTTTTTAGTCATACGAGATATAATTCAGCCATTCTAAAGGTCTTCTAATCTGCTACACAATAAGAAGACAGAAAGGGAAAAAGCCTTATTCTGTAACACTAGGGAGATATTACTTTGTGTATAATGTAATATACAATGGAAATTAAAAATTGAAAAATAAATAAATAAATAACCCCTTGCATCCTGATTCCAAGCAGCAACAAAAAGAGACGCAGGAAGAAGCTGCTGCAGCGCACAGGAGTTTACAGGCTGCTGGTCGCTCCGGTTGACGTTCCAGGAAGTAAAATGTGGAAATGAAATTTAGAGATGAGTCAGAAGCTGAAATAATATATTTTTCTGCAACAGAACCTTAAATCAGAGTAGCCTGGTGTTTAAGGTGCTTGCACGGGTTAGGAAAGAACAGCAGAGTGGGGAGCTTGAAATGGAACTTCTCAGTTCCCAGGCTTCCCGTTAGACTGCCAGGCTGGCCTCTGAGCACATTTTCTCTGCCTTTCCCCCTTCCAGGTTCCAGTGCTGTCTTCTGTCCTAAGCCTGTTTCTTGGCTAAGCGTTCATCAAAACAACATAATTCCAACAAGACGAGACACATTAAAAATTTCCCAGGAATCTTACAATAGCTCTCAGTTAACTTTATATAGACTGGACTGTCACCCATGAGGAACAACTTGAGTCTAACTCCTAAAAAGTATACAAAACCTTTTAAAAATCTCAGGAGAGAAGAACTCGCACAAAGAGAAGGGGGGTGGTTTGGGGTCCAGTTCTGAACAGAGGACGGAGGGCTGGCAGACAGATGATAGCGTCGACTCTGCCCTGGCCTAGTTCTTTAGTCAGTGCTACTACAAATTTCAAGCAGGTTGTGTAGCTGATTTCAGTTGAGAATGAAGCTAGTTAGTTAACCCAGGCATCTGAATGCAGATACAGTTGCCTAATCCTTACGTAGACTGCTGTGAAAAAAAAAACCCAATCCCAGTTCAGAATACACTGGGCAGGTGCTGCCAGCTATCAAACCATTTTCTATAAACTGGGAAGTTAATAACGTTTGAAGCTTGACATACAGCCCCAGGGCCCCAGAATGGTAATGAGTCACTAAGGGGAGGCAGATGGGGTAAGCGGGCAATTTCCCATGGGGGCCTGGATGTTTGCACTGCACCAGTCCCTCATCCTCAGCCAGCACAAAAGTTGGTAAGTGCATTAAAGTTCTGAAAACAGGCTTATTTCCTTCAAACAGTATTAGTCCCACAACGTCCCTAGATAGTCACATGCAATAAGGACACAAACCAAATGGGTGTGCTGTGGCCACACCATGCCACACCAGAACATCTGCCATTGTTTCCAGTACAAAACCAGGCTGTGTGTGTGCTTCTCATCCTCTTTTCCTGTAGAAACTTCTGACACTCAACTTCTCTCCAATAAAGCCCTCTCAGGTTATCTTCCTATTCCATACATTTGTGCACACCCCTTTTAAGGCACATTATTCTAGATTTGGGGTTTTTCATGAGCTTGTACATTTCTATTACCAGGTGGGGCACTAATATCAGCTCTGTTGCATGCTGCCTGTGGCATCCGTACTTTAAGAAAGCCTCCCTACAATTTCCCTGTTTATAATGGCAACAGTCACACAGACATAACTTAAGTAGGTGAAGTTTATTCATGTCCTAGAAATATGGACTATTGGATCACACAGACTTTAGGGCACATCCACCAAAAAGGGCCACACCATCACCAGCAGACCTCGCCAGCCTTGTGCAGATGAATCTCCCCTGACCAAGGGTCTGGTCGGGCTGAGCAAACAACATGGTTGCACGTGGCATTCCAGTATAATCTCCTGAGGTGTTTACATGAGATTCACTATCACGTTATCTGGGTGCCCTTTTCACAACAGCACCTCAGCTGCCAAAACAGTCACATGGATTGGAAGCAATAAAGCAAGCTACAGTTTCATTACAAAAGACAGCATAAGTAAGGGATGACGTATACTTTGTGAGAGAGGAGGGAATGACCAGGGTCTCTGATGCACGTACGTAAATGAAGACCCTGTACAAATGTTTACAATAAGTATGTAACACAAAAAAGTGGTAGAAGGCTGGACTTGCTTCTGTAGCCCCCATCACTAGGGATGAGGCAGAACTCCAGAAGGTTTTTAGCCCCCTTCACCCTGCAGCTGTTCCTGCTGGCTTCATGCATTCCCCATGGGTTTGGGGATACTTCTTCTGATGCTGCCAGTGCTGCAGGCTCATCCAGCTTTGATGCAAGTTCCTTCAGTGGAAAGCAGCTGAGACTTGGGAAAAGAGCTAGCAAGTATTTTGTATCTCATTACAGCAATCTCAGACCTTTAGAGTGCACAGGAAGAAGTTCATCAGATCATTTGTACGGCCCAGTCTTTTAGCTGCTTTGCACTTCATTAGAGGAATTCATCAAGGAAGTCATACTGATGAACTGAAATTTCTCTTCTGCCCTCTGATCACTCCACTGTACTTTGAAATTATATGAACCTTTCTTTATGCATGGCAGACTATTAACTTTTTTTGATATTAAATTGTAAACAATCCCAAGCCAAAAATGCAGTATTAGAAACATCAGCTCATCTTCCACACGTCCTACTGACTTTTGAAGGACTAGAGGAATCTCAAACAAACATGTGATGCCTCAGACCACGTGTTTGTTAAGTTATTTGGCTAGGGAAGACATTGCTGATATAGAACAGGTCTTTATTGCATTATACAGTCCTGAACCCATAAAAGGGCACAGAAAAGATATGGAAAATGGGATATATCTGACTGTTGATGTAGCTTTGACTGCTTATACCAGAACTAAGAAATGTCATTACTTGTTACAATGTAATGAAATTTCAAAAAAGTGCCTAGAGGAGTAATGTTTTTTCTTTCTTGCATTTTGATCACTATTATAGTTTTCAGACTCTACCAAAAGGTATTCTTCAATATCCAAACTCTTTGGGTTTAAAAGGCCAGATATAGACAACCATTTTTTACAGTGATTTCAGGAATGGATCCAGGCACTTTAAGACTTCTCCAGCCATTCTCCCAAGATTCATCTCCCAAAGGTACAAAACACCTATTGTTACCTCTTTACTCTCAGTGCAACAGGTGACATAGAAGTGAAAAGGAAGATGCTAACTCAGGTATGCAGGAATATTCCAAATTTTTGCAAATTTTCAGCAAATTCTTTATTTAAGAATAAATCCTATAATTCCAAGTATTCTCCATTTTTTGTCTCTTACTGTTCATTTATGCTAACATTAAAATGCCATATTTAGGAGAAATACCATTGACAGACAAATCTTTAAGTTGAAAGCTTATTTAGCTGTATTTAGGAATAGATGAAGCAAACTACACCCATGCTGCTTTGTTGTTTTTGGGGGTGGGCTTTTTGCAAAGCACCTTTGATAATTTTGGGTAAGAAATGTTATGTAAAAAAAGGCATTTTCTGTAAATTTTATTTAAGAAATAAATTATTTCTGCATATTATTTTAATATAAGGATACAATTTCTTCAGCCAGAAAAAATGATGAATAACAATACTACACAAAATTAATTCCAAAGGATGACAGGAAGCTAAATATTTTGTTAGGAAGTTATTGATGGTTTTTTTGCTTTTATCTTATTTAATCTAGTGGTGTCTTCCCCCTTGCCTGTTTTGAGCCAGAATTCACTCTAACAGCTGGTGACCAGGCAATCACATTCACACAGTAAATTACCAAATTCCAAGGGCCATCATTTGCATACTCATGTTAATCTGTTTTTCACAGCGCATCCTTCGGTTCACTTTTAATAAACAAATCCCACAAAGAAAATATCAGATGGGAATGAAGGTCACTGTGTTCCTTTAAAAGTGAATCAATAATTCAAAGAGGCTCAAAAAGAATCATTCTGCCCCCTGCGCTTATCAGAGTAGCGTCCTCCTCTACAAGCAATAGCATTGTTTTCATGAATGGGCCCACTGAAGTACTCAATGTAAGGGTGAAGAAATCAAGCCCAAAATCAGGGCTGTTAAAGAAGTTCCTGGCTTTGCATTTCCCATGAAAGTGAAACAAAAAAGGGACTCTTATGCTTTTCATTTTCAGGCAACCTCTTGCTCTTCTGTTGTCAATTCCAGGAGCATGGGACATAGACTTTTTCCAGTCTTGATACATCACTGCTATTGCAAACAAGAAGCTGCAGCAAATTCCCCGTGTGCTGTGGGAGTTGCTGCACAGATCTCCAGGAGATGCCAAGAATCCCAGTTTAAATCTAATGTGCACTTTTTTTGTGTAGGTATTATGAAATAATAATAATTTTTTTAAAAAAAGAGAGATGAAATGTAAGCTAAGGTACTACAGGTTTTCTGACATGATACAAGTATGAAAACCCTATTCTGGAAATGCAATAGTGTTGATCCTTGTGCTAACCAACATGATGACAGAGAGGTCACCACATGCAGAACCAGACTCTCCTTTCTCTGGCACCTTTTCGGTTGGCTCCCTCTGAATGCTGCCTGCGCAGGCTCCAGCCAATTCCTACCTACCACCCCCAGTGTGCCCTCTTCTACCGCAGCAATGTACGTCTGCAGTCTGACATCTCTTTCACCGCAGCCCTAGGCAAATGATAAACAAGGGGCCTGAGAAAGGCTACAACACGTCCATCCTTCTCAGCCTCGTCCTCTTTTTTTAAGCTGTGGGACTCTTTTCCGAATGAAATTTTAGTAAGTATAGCTGGCAGATGAGCGTTGGAAGTCTCTGCCAGGAGCTGGAGCTGGAAGCGCAAACAGGAGTGGGGAGGTGTGGGAGCCTGCAAGGGGGTAGGCAGCAGGGGGGCTCTGCAGAAGGGCGAGGGGCTCTGCTGCGAGGGGCTGCGGAGCAGGGGAGCCTTGGAAATGCATGCAGTGACTTGCTGGGACCTAATATATAGTTTCCATAAGTCGCTCTCCTTCAGCCTTCTGGGAGAAGCCAGATGAGAACATTTCCGCTGTGGGAAGCAGGCTCGGAGCGGGCGCAGGGGAGAGGCGGCAGCAGTGGAGGTGTGGGGTTCGCGGAGGGGCTCCCAGCCCACAGCGGAGGCCGCTGGAGCAGCAGCTGCATTGGGAGCAACAGGAGTCGGGACTTTCCCTTGGGGCTGCAGCCCCTGCCCTTGGATCCAGGCATCTTTTGGCAGGCCACCGCATTAGTTTCAAAGTTGGGCCTTTATGGGGTTTGGTTTCCTCAAATTATTGGGCAACAGCATCTTTTTAAAGAAATAAAAATAGTGCTAAATTAATAAAGTTACCCTTTTCTATCACTAGAATTATCATATAATGCATCTTTGGTGTAATTTCACTGAATCTGGTTGAGTTACTCTAAGGATGATTTTTGGCCCCTTACATCTTATACATTTAAAGAAAATGATTTTTTTTTTTTTTTTTTGGCATCAGCCTAAATAAACTACTTGAGAGTCCATCTGATTCTTGGCTTTCCTATATGCCTGTTCTGCTGAAGTTTGTAAATAAATTATGCATTTTATTTTCAAGGTAATGTTATCAACTTACTTTAAAAATGCAGCTGCTAGACAGACTCATTCTGCTCTTTGATGAATACTTGTCTTACTTGGGACTAGCAGGTTTGGCCAGATCAAGAACTGGCCCAAACTTTGCCCGCATATGAGATGAAATCTTTTAGCAGGCTCAAGATTTAAAGAAATTTTATAAAAAATATGGATTGTTCAATTTTCATCCCTCTGCATTACATAAATGCAGGACAAACTCGACAAAGCTTAATTCCATTAAGTTCTTCTAGAACTCTCTTTTGGCTCAAAAGGTTGACTCATGGCTCAAAGAAATTTGCCAAAATTCTCACTATTTCAGAGCTACCTTGAAAATGTTTTTGTTCTCCATTTTCCAAGGGACAGTAGCACAGATATGTTTACTCGTATTCACAGTTTATTCCAATTTAGCGAAACATCCCTATTATTTATAACTAACTGGAGACAGATTTTTATCGCCCTTACACACATCACACATTTTTGCCACTCCGCCTCTAAATAGACCCATGGAAACTGCTCACAGAGTACAGTACCACTCTGCCTGCACAGAGGTAGAAATAACTTTGTGAATGGTAGCACACAGCATGCTCTTGCATGTTCTCTCCCCCCATCAGTTAGTGAAACATTGATATGCTGTATGTATCTGCATCAGTATTCCTAGAGTTGTCCTGTTTATGTAAACTGCTATTAAGTCAAGATGTTATGCAGCCTACATCACAGCTGTTCCGTAATTAAATTGGATACCATAAAATCTGATGTAGAAAGCATCACCAGGTTGCTGGAGGTAAATATTCATAGATTAAGCTTGTTCTTTTTAGCTTGAAAAACTATGCAATTTAGAGATCAACTTTAAAATTAATCTAAATCTTGGCAGATGTATTAACAAAAAATATATCTTAGGGTTTAAAAAAATGAAAAACAGTCTGCTTTGGCTCAAGCGCTTCTAAAGTTACCTAATATATAGGAGTCTAAGGTACATCATGTGCAAGAACAAACAAGGATCTTTCTGATATACTTTCTTAATCATTTTTATTGTTTATCAATAATCAACTCACTGATTTATAGATCGATGCTGATTTGAAGCAACTTATCCTGTTAGGGCTATTTTCTTTACATCTTTTTTTTATATACCTTCTCATTGTCAACATCAATTGTAACTGTGTACTGTTCAACACACATGATTCCCTTAGGTATCAGCACGTATACCTGACATTTGTGAGACAGTGCCTATGCAAAGGCTAAGTAGGTCAGTGAATGGAAGGTGAGATGAAGATTTATGCAATGCAGTGAATTTACTGCATGAGATGGGAAAAAAGGAAGAAGGATTAGCCTTCTGAAACTGGATAGTATTCTTTTCAAAAGCAAAGATTCCTGCTTTTAACAACTGTTTTCAAATATGCAGAACAGGACTATTATTTTGAGCTGAGTACTTGCAGGTTCTCTTTCTCTACCCAGTACATACTTGACAAACATGAATGCTAATATAGACCAAGTGAAGTGTATTGACCCCTGGGGTATGTTTTGGGTTGGCTGGTTTGGGGAGGGCAGGGGAGGTGTGTTGTTTGGTTTGGTTTGTGAGTTTTTTTCCCAGGACATAGTAAATGTCAATAATTCTTTTACGACAATTTTGCTAATATTTTGTAGTCCTAATTCCAAAGAAGCAATCTATGCACACAGTTTAGTGTTGAAAATACTTCATACTGTATTGATGGCTTTTTTCTTCTGTATTTCAAATTACAGTTGTTGGAAGGAAGTTTCCTAGTCATGCAGTTAGCTGAGTTATTGCAAAAACCTGCTGTATATTATCATTATACTGATATTCACCAGCATGGAATTTACTTACTGTAATGACATATCTCAGATTATATAATACATATTCATGTGTTCATTTCAAATGATCAGTTACTTACTTCATAGCTGAAGAAACATATCTTAATGTGAGAAAACAAGTGTACACCTACTCGACTGGATATAAGTTTTACTGCAACACACCTTATATTTTTAGTTTATTTCCAGAGGGGAAGATGACAACAGAAATATTAGATTCCACTGTTAGTTTTACCTACCCAGAATGTTGTCATTTCAAGTTATATCTCTGTGATTAATACAAAGATTATAATGTGATATGATTTGAATCATATCACATAATCTGATCATCTTTATTCACCCCAGAGAGTGTGAGTTTGTATACATGAATAATGGAGAAATGTGAATCAGCATGGGTAGATCAGTGATTTGCCTACTTCACACATACGACTAGGTGCTAATAGCTTAATTTGCAACTTTTTTTATTTTTATCCCTTTATCTCTATCACTAGTAAGGCAGTTGGGTGAGATCCTTCACTTCTGTAATTCCAAGTGTTTTATACAGTAATCAATATTTCCATCTTTATACATGGGCCCATTGAAATCACAAAAGGATTTCAGCTTTTAAAGATCTTTTTTAGTTTTAAAACATCTCTCAAAGATTTATATCAGTCCAAATATATGTGCAACTCCGAAACATCCATCACCGGTAAATCTATCAGCCTGATTCCCGTTAAATGTTCTTGAGGTGGGTACAATCCCATCGTAAACTCCTCCTTTCCATGCGAGTTCGGTAAAAACCTTACCGTGAGTGCAAATTCAGGATGGATGTAAAAACACATCAGTAGAGAAGACTGATTTAAAAAACACCGAGGCACATTCTCTCATTGCCTGCACAGACAAAGCAGAGAGGAAGTACAGCTATGGAGCAGAACCGTTACTCCTGTCCCACTACCGTCTTAAAGGTTGAGGGGCAGATTTTTCAGACTCTGGGGGACAGATGTCTCGCTATGTGTGAAGATCTGTATTCTGGTTTTTTGTTTCCAAAATGACTGCATACAGTGTCTGCATCATGCTCAAGGAAAGAAATACTCCTGCTGCATTGCGGCCCTACCACTCCACAACACCTAGGACACCACGGAGCTCTGCACATACGTATCAGTTCTCCTCTGGTGGGCATCCCATGGAAATTACGCTGCTGTAAGAGTGTAAAATTGTGTGATCCAAGACACATGAATGGTACCAAAAATTTTTATGTTTTCTGCTTAATATGCAGCCCCCCCTATACACAGCACTCACAATTTGCCCCTGCTCTGCAGCACATTGAGATAACCAGGCATCAATCACATCCTACATTTTCTCAGTGTTGTTTTTTTCTCTTGCAAAATTTGCAGATACCCACTGGGGAATATGGTAATCCCAAAACGCTACTACGTCCACGCTCCAAGGTTTTATCACTCGTCAACATTAGCTGTGTCAGTGCATTATAAACTACTGGCTTATTCATTTAGGAAGTAGCAACAAATTAGGAAGTCTGTTTACTGACACTGCCTGTCCTGGCTTTGACATACCATCCTGTCTATTTATAGAATTGTGGTATTGAAATAATATTGGTTTCTTGTCTACATTCCTCCCTGCATGATCAAATCCATTTTGAGAAATATGAGAGAACAAGCAATGCAGAAAGCACCTTGAAAGTTACTTTATCGCTTTTCCAACAAAATTTGTGGTTCTCTACCTGTGGAAAAGGTTAGGGGAGCTGCCTTGACATGCAGAGAATCTCCGAATGAAGGCAATTTCTCACTGCTCTAATTGTCACTCTATTCTGAAACTGAGACCTGCAGTACAGCAAAGAAGAATATTTCTAACATTAAACAAAACCAACAATTAAGAAAGATTAAGATCATTTCCCACACATAGCTCAGCCCTGCTGTTGGCAAACTGCAAGTGATTTGCTTAGAGGATACATTTTCTTCAGCTGTCAATTCAGCAACAAAACTGCCACAAAGAAAAAAAAAATCAAATAATATCTTGATGCAGTTTAGAAAAGGGAAGGCTATCCTTGACTCCAAGCAAACCAGGGAAGATGCTATAAATTTGCTTCAGGTTTACCATTCATTAGAACCACATAACAGAATCTGACTTCTCTTATCAGTCTGATACTCATCTGCTCTTTCCTAACTTACAGTGGACTGGGAGTAAAATATGACTGAAAAATCATTTGTTTTCAGATTTCATTTATATTCTCAAAAACCTCATATAATATTTAATTCTGCTGGATCACCTTGTAAATACATATTTACTAATGATGGACTCAGAAAATTGCACAATTAAATTAGCTCAGCAGAGCATCTGGTGTTTGAAAGGTCTCAGTAGGACTATGTAAACTTTCTGTTGCCAGATCTGGAAACCTTGAAAGGTACTTTACAAGGCCAGAAATTTACTCCAGTATACAAAATGCTTGCTGAAATTTGTAGAAAAAATTGTGCTAACTGGTGCGAATGTTCACATGAATTTGGACCAGCTTCTGTCAAACTTCCCTTTGTATTGTTTGGCTAAGAGTTACTCTTAGATTTGAATTGAGTAACAAGATATTTGTGCACAGATTTTTGTTCTGAGTTGTAAACTTTCATTCAAATGCAGAAAATCTTGAAGACCAAAATTATTTCAGTTTTCCATACTGACTTTCAGTCTCATAGAAGAAGTTCCAGCGTCCAGAAGGCTATTGACCACAGCCTTCATTTTTTAGCTTGAAGTATATCTAAGTCTAGATCACTGATGATAAGGACAAATGCTCTGAGTTTGACTCACAATATCATAAAAAGTCAGTGTAATAAGTCAAGCACAGGCTGAATAGTTTACTTCTCATATATCTGACTTCACTTTCCAGAAGAATGAATCAGCTCAGCAGCAATCTTCTACCAGTGGCAAAGTATAATAGAGTAATACATAGCACTAGGTGTCTTGGAAATGCCACAGAAATTTATAAAGTGGGTTGCCTGTATTTGTGTTTCACAATTGATCAGAGGCTCTGACATCTGAATAATGGAAAGGTGAGCTTGAGACTGTGCGCGTTACGCCACCCACACAATTCTCCCGCCATTAGGGCTCCCTTTTTGCCTGAGAGCAACATTTTTAAACTGTTTTGGCTCCACTGCTAAAACAAAACTACTTCCAAGAATTGAAATGAGAAAAGGTTCAGCAATTTAATTCTGAATCAAAAAAAAGCAATCCATTAAGTATGAACTGACAGGACTTAATTCTTTCTGTCTCAGTGTTGTTCATTTGCTCTTTATTTGCTTTCTAGAATAATATCTATGACTAATTTTGGGACTGGTTTGGAGAGGATTACTTGAAATATTGTGAGGACTGTGTCCTGTGCCTAGCTTAAAAAAGAGCTTTGGGGCAAATGAAAAGCATGACCCCTGCAAATCTGCAAGCACAGAAATGACCAACAAATGCTAGTTGACAGCCTCCTCTGGTCAGGAGAACAATCACAGTAAGCCTGTTTCTGTGGTGACAAGGGACAAGTGAAAGAACAACCATCCGTCAGGTGTCATGAGCAAGTCTTCATCTCTGCACAAAATTCAAGCATAATGGAAAAAGCCTGAAGAAAGGGAAATGACTAAATGACAGTGTAGAAACGTGCCCCTCTGCCTTATTTCAGATGGTCATCTAGTGGAAGTGAAGGAAGAGAAGGACAGACTTTGTACTCATGATTTCCTGCTGTTGTGTCAGTGCCCGAATGTGCTCAGTAACATCTCCCTTCACGCAAGTGTGTGAGAAAGGGAGGGCTGCACACATGAATCCCCAAATTCAGTTAAATAGATGTAAGGATTAACTTAATAAACTGATATTTAAAACACTGCTATTTTTGTGGATAGACAAGGTCAGAGCCTCTGTCCCAAAGTTTATTTTAACCTACAGCCTTAGAGCCTATTGACCCTCACTTACATAGAGTTATTCTTGATTTCACTCTTGAACTGAACAACAGAAAAACAGAAACAGGCCCTTTAGATCCCCATCCCCATGGTTACTCACAGCTAATGATAAAAACGTTGACCACAGTGTGTGTTTTTAGGGTTTTATCTATCATTTGACAACACTTCCAGTTACCCATTGGCCAGATAAATACTAAAATTAGACACTGTGTAGAGGGCTGGCTTATCACAGCTATCACTCTTCTGTCATTGGGTCCTCTTGTCCACAGCTTTTGTGGGGCCGTGGCAGAACAGTCTACAGTTATCTCCAGTTGTATACACAAAGTGCAGCTACAGTCACTCATCAGCTAGTCACAGATCCATGACACATGAAAGAGAAGCTGAGCATGACCTTCAGTGTCAAAATCACCAGCTCCCATGCTCTGAGCAGCATGGCAGCCTTCCTCCCTCGGTGAGGAGAGGGGCTCTATAAGCTGACACAGAGATATAGAAATATCCTACCTCTTGCCATCGATGCTACTCTGAGACAGTATACAGTTTTTAACAGGGATTTTTCTGTAGCAGCATGAATCACGCATACCAAAACAGTAAGGATAACAATTAAACATTTGAATCCAAGTTCCTGTGTTGTACCTTAGACTGAAAAAATGCAGTTTCCTCCAAACTATGCTTTCTTTCCCCTTTTGTAATAATCAACTGGGTTTTTTTTGCATCTCCTCAGAGTTGAACACAGCATATATGGTTCCCCATTGGACCTGATCATGACAAATCCCATTGCCAGCTTCTATTGGCTCTTCTATCATTCAGATTTTCTCCCTGAGTATGTTTTCAGCCTTCCCACCTGGCTGCGCTACTACACTGTGTTCATAAGTGTCAACCTATGATGTTGTCTTGGAAGGAGCAAAATTTCCATATGCCAACACTAAAGAGGAAAGCAGGCTTAAGGCTACAAATTACAGGTGACAGGCCACAGGTCCTCTTCTCCTAAAAGAGTAAAAAAAGCAGGTATTGGTTATGACCTTACTTTTCCAAGAGGAGCCATCTTTTTCAGGTTAGTGTTGTTGTCAGGCAGATTTCAGACAAATGCAGTCTGCAATTTGAAAGTCCACCAAAATTAGGAGGTGCACCTTTTCTCGCACAAATAGAGCACTCGAAGAGGCAAGAGAATCCAGAGAGAGGAGTTATCCGGGAGAAACCACTAGCATCTCTGAGCAGGAGATCCTGATCTGGCATATGCAAAACAGCCTGGGGCTCTCCCTGCCTACACGCACACAGAGCACAGCATCCATCCACTTTCAATCCTCATTTTGCCTTCCACTGCATTCTCTTTTTTGCTGCTATAAATCAGGTAACCTGAGGACAGTGTTACAAGAAAAGTCCTTTGCAAAGACAGTTCCCTACAGTAGTGTTCTGTAAGGATAATGGCAAGCCACTAAATAGGGATGGAAAAAACCACAGGGCAAATTATTCTGAAAACCCTGCATTACCATTTTTCTACACATTTTTCCACCACGCTGCTTTACAGCTTTACAGCATTTTTATATGGTTTTCTAACAGTGACATTTATTTATTTGGCAACTATTTATTTAATGTTGCTAGATGATGCTACTTTCTTTTTTAGCAATATCAAAAAATCTCAGGTGAAAAAGTTTTAAAGCTGAAAAAACACCCACTACAGTAACAAAATGTTTAAAAAATCATCTTTTTGTGAATATTTCATTTTTTTCTCAAAAACACATCAAAATAATAATGATGATTTTCACTGCAATTTCATTTAACTGAAATATATTTTCTACTCTGTGAAATGGAAAACAAGTACAACATTAGCCTCAGTGTTAAAAAACTACTTTTAATTAGCTGTACTTCTCTAACAAGTTTAGCTATGAGATATTTGTCTGCACGCTCCTAAATGTACAGTTGGGTTATTTTATTTTATAGCCTGTGTTGTCTGGAGATTATATTGCAAGATTTGTTCTTAAAGAAGATTTTATTTTAAAAAGACTTGACCAAGAAGAGTAAAGATGAAGAGAATAAATTTCAGTAAGTACATATAAAATGAACTCACTATATTCTCTAAAAGTAAATAAGCTGAAGCAATTGTATTCAGATGTTATTTTACCATTCTTTTACATTATTTGTATATTTTATACATATAGCATGATAATTGAAGCACATATGGCAGCATCTATTACTGCTACTTATTTCACTAAACTTTCTCTTGCTAATTCCCAGATCCAGAGCTGCATATGCTGCACAGTTCTGCCTAAACATTACACAGCACCTATTCAAATCAATGAGAAGCACTGAAGAGACCTTGACTTGGGCAGACCTGGTTGTCTATGTAGTTTTCCTACCACAGACATACATAATTCTCTTTGCATTAGCACTCAGACCTCATCCAAGCTCATAGCAAAGTGAAACCAACATTAAGGGCCAAATATGCAGTTTTCTTGATATTTTTCACCTGGCATCCCTCTTAGTGTATGTTTGCCACACCTGACTGTCAAGTGTCATTCAGCAATTTTTCAGTCTTTCAGGTGATGTTCAGCAATCAGTAAAGCTTTGAGAACAAGGTTTTCGAAGTGCTCTCCAGGCTGCACTCATATATATACGTTTGGAAGCATCACCTTCTGGACTCAAGCCACCTGAAACATCCTTAGTCCATGGACAAGAGGCACAGCCCAAAGTACTGCACAGCAGTCATCCCAGAAAGATGATCAAGTGCTGCACGAACTGAAACCATCCTCCAGAAGATGCTACACAGAATGGGAATCCCGTGGACTTTCCCACCCCAGAGGAGTATGTCTTTCTGTCAGGAAGAAACTATTAATTTTGTTGCTAAACCGAGGACAAGCCAGATGGCTGCGGTTTCAGACACCTACATGTTCCAGTAACTCTGAGGTTGGTGGTGGGCAGGGGACCCAACTTGTGCCAAGCTAGCAGACCACAGAATAATGTAAGTTTGGTGCAGACAGAGGATTATGACCACCCTCTCCTGCTGGACTGGGAAACCCATCCTAGACCTGGTACCATTCTAGACTTCCTGCCAGCTCATTTAGCCCACAGCCCTGCAAATCCAATCCTACCACTGGATGCTGACGTCACTCATCCAGAAACAGAGTGAGGTGACAGGCCTTGGTTCAGTAAGAATGGCATAAAAAGTGGCAACCAGCTGGAACTGACCCAAAAGCTAGACCTCTGCGTGTGAACCAGCTGGTTATCCACGACCATGAGGAGATCATATCAGCTCCCCCACCTGTATGTAGCTCTGGCTGCCCCAGCTCCTGTACAAAAGGGTTGAATGGTTGAATACAGTCCTCAGGCAGAAACCCTGCTGCTTTTCTCGTTTTGCTGATAACATCATTGTGAAATGTATCAATTCAGTGCCCGATAGAGCATGGACAAGGACCACTGTGAGCGGGGATGCTTATAAAGGTGGCAATGGTGAGGGCCTAGGGTCTGCATGGTTCAGAGAAGTCAGGTACGACACAAATGCTAGCAGAGACTAGGCAGACTGCAGTAAAGTATAGCTAGTAACTCTTGCAGTGCTCATCCTTTCAGCATTATGGATGTCAAACAGCATGAACATGGATGCAGTGGCCTAACCAGAGCAACAACCATGCGGGCATTCCCTAAAAAATCCACACACACATAGCCCTTGAATGCCACCTTTTTGTCTCAGAGAATTCAACAAAGCCAGCATTTATTTTAACATGCAAATATAGCAAGCCTGCTTCTTTCATCCCCTCCCCAAAATCTTTCCCATTTCAAAGCAAAGGCAGAGATGATTGTTTGGAATGTTATCTGCCTGAAGCTGAGTGCAATAAGCTTTTGTTCCTTTGATTCTAGGACCAACTTCCCTGAAATTCACAGAAAAGTATGAAGACACTCAGAACAGAATAAAGTTTTCTTCAGTTATCATTCTCTTCACCCTAATAGCATTCAATAGCTATTTTTATTCAGTTTGTGACATCTAAGTTGCCTTAGACTTTAACTAGTACAGCTCTCCTAAAGTCAGTTACTCCCAAATTGCATGGCTAAAACTGGCATAAAATCTGGCGTGATATCTGAGGCCATGTCTGGGAGAGAAAAAGAGAGGGGAGAGGAAAAAAAGAGAGGGGAAGGAGAAGGGAGGAAAGGGAAGAGGGAGGGAGAGGTAGGGAGAGGAAAAAGAGAGAGAAAGAGAGAGAGAGAGAGAGAAAGCATGTGAGAATGTGCACAAGAAAATAAAAAGAGAGAAAGAGAGCCAAAAAAGAGTGAAAAAAGAGAGAGAGAGAATGAAAGAAGAGAGAAAGAGATAGAAAAAAAAGAGAGGGCAAAAAAAGAGAGAATTTTAGAATCCCACCATAGATGGCATTTAACAGGTAGTTTCCCAATATACTGTCTGGAGAAAGACCACTATTAGGATTAAAATGATTTTATCTTTGCCAAGACAAAAAGTGTAATCACATTTTGGACATCGGATAGACTGAAAAATCCTAGAGAGTAATGTAAAGGTTAACAAGCAAATGTGCTTAACTTTTTTTTTTTATATTACTTCAACTTATCTAGATGGCAGAGAAATGTATCAGAAATTTTCCCATGTAGCATTTTAGGCCAAGTTCTCTATTGAAATCAACATTAGTGGGCAATACTGTTTAAAAGTACATGACATACCTTAGTCTAGTATCTCTGTTAAGACAAATATTTATTAAACAACACTTTTTGTAATACCTGGAGAAAGCTCAGCGGGACCTCCAGAAATATTCCCCTGCAGAAGCAACGAGCAGTAACCTCTCTTATTAGACTTCAGTTCAAGACAGATCAAGGTATTCAACTGACACAAGAAAAAAATTAACGATTACTCCTAGATTGTAAGGCTACAACTAATCGTAGTAAGACTGTTACCCAGGTTATGAAGAACTTGCAAAAAAGTTTTCCTGTTATTTATATAAGTTGCATCTCTGTCATTTCCATTTCACCTCCATTCTTAGAAGCAACTTGTTCAGACACATTTAAATTACATTTGAGGATCTGTATTAATATCTCATTTGCATGAGTTTCTTCTTTTCTGTCATCTAATATGAGCCGTGAACTCAGTGCTGCTTTCTTTAGATGACTGGGAGATGAAGCTTGCATTTTAATATAGTTCTTTTTGGAAGAGTCAATTCACAAAAAACAGTTTACATAGAAAAAAAGTTAAAACGTGTTATTCTGATTCATCTCAAACACAGATGGGGAAATTCTCCAGAGAAAAATCCCAGACTTGAGTCTGCACTGCAGACCTCTACTACATATTGACGTCAGGGGGAGTTCCATGCAGCATATGTGTATAGACTACGCAACAAAAATCTGCAATGCAGATAACAGATCCGCAATGCAGATCAGACACCAGGATTTTATTCACAGGGTGATAATTCATCTTTACCATCGGAAGCACAAAATCACTGAGGTTAGAAGGGACCTCTGGAAATTCTCTAGATCAATCCTTCTGCTCAAAGCAGTGCCAACTAGAGCAGGTTGCTCAAGGCCATGTCCCGTTGGGTTTTAATATCTCCAATATGAAACATTTGACCACGGTCACAACAGAAAAGCTTTTTCTTATGTTCAGACTGAATTTCCTGTATTTTAATTTTTGCCCCTTCCCTCTCGTCCTGTCACTGGGTACCACTGAGAAGGCTCTGGCCCCATCCTCTCTACATCCTCCCTTCAGATACTTATACACATTGATAAGATCCCCCAGAGCCTTCTCTTCTCCAGGCTGGATAGTCCCAGCTCTCTCAGTCTCTCCTCATGTGAGAGATGCTCCAGTCCCCTGATCATTTTAGTAGCCCTTCGCTGCACTCTCTCTGGCAGCTCCACCTCTCTTGTACTGGGGAGCCCAGCACTGGACCCAGCACTCCCGGTGTGGCCTCACCAGTGCTAAGTAGAGGGGAAGGATCACCTCCCTCAACTTGCCGCCAAAGCTCTGCCTAACGCAGCTCAGGTGCTGCTGGCCACCTTTGCAGCAAGGGCACATTGCTGGCTCATGGTTAATGTGCTGTGCACCAGGACCCCCTGGTGTTTTTCTGCAAAGCTGCCTTCCAGGCAGCCAGTCAGTCCCCAGCCTGTACTGGTACAGGGGGTTACTCCTTCCCAGGTTTTAGCCTTTGCATTTCACCTTGTTGAACTTCAAGAAGTTCCTCTCTGCCCATTTCTCCAGCCTGTCAAGGTCCTTCTAAATGGCAGTGCAACTGTCTGGTCTATCAGCCACTCCCAGCCCTCCCAGTTTTGTATCATCTGCAAACTTGCTGAAGGTCCTATCATCCAGGTCATTAATGAAGATCCTAAACAGGATAAATGGTAGCTGTATAAGCCATAATACAGACATGCTGTTAAACTGACCTTTGTAAAACATATTAAATCAGTTTGTGCTGTTATAAATGTTAGCATTAATTATTGTACAACTGCCTCAAAGAGAATGAAATACAAGACATGACAAATGAGTTTGCTCTCACCCCCTTTCAGAAAAAAAGTTTAAAGAGGAGACCAATGTTGCCGATGTTCTGCTGCAGTACAAAAACTAAGGATCCTGTATTCTGTTGACACGAATAAGTATTTTACATCAGAAATGAGGGCAGTTTTGCTAGCACAGTGGCTGATATGTCAGGATAACACAACTATTTAGATTATATAATAAACCATAAAGCAAAAGATGCTAAGTACAAAGTCTGAGAGCTCAAGCAATGAGCAAGTGGGCAAACCCTGAGCAACGCAAAGAAAACCTACACTTCAGGTCTTTGCTTCCCAAGACCAGCCTACTCAGGAAGTACCTCAGTTATATGAAAAACAGTATCAGAGTAGTGGAGAAAAAAAGGTAAACAGTTAGAGGCTGTGCTAATTCAAAGTCTGTACTGTAAGCTTAGTATTCATGGAGTTTTCCTGAAAGCCAGTGGGCATTCCTCATACAGGGAATTGCCACATCTAATCAAGGCCACTTTGATTAACATATTATTCAATAGCATTGCTAATGATGCAGCTAAAACACTCTGCCAAGTTCATTAGATTTATAAAATTAATGAACAAATATGCAAATTTCAATTTACAATCACCATTTTGAAATATCAAGACAGATGCTCGCCTACAGTAATTCAGCATCGTTCCACTAAAGTCTAGAGTTTTATGCCAACTTGCATCAAATCTGGCCCACTGTATTTATACTGCGTGTTCTATAATTCTTTTACTCGAGAACTGCTGACGTTGTGGATAGTTACATTCTGAGCAACCTTAAAACAATCCAGAAAGAAGCCCTCAAAAGAAGATAGAGTGCTGTAAAGAAGAATCCCATTTTCTCAAGATCTCATCTTCAGAATGAATCTGAATATTACTTTATTATGAATAATACTGTTAGGAATTAGGGCAGAGTTAATTACAACTGCTGCGAGAAGCTGGGTAGGATGACAAACATCTTTTTTATTCAGGAGCAGATACCATTGGTGACAACTATATGACAAAGCCAGTCATGAGATTCTAAGTACCGGGAGTAGAAATTTTATCTTCATCTTAGGAACTGCAACTGCGCACACAGATCTAAATGATGCTTGCACACATCATTCAGAAGGAAGGAAAATAAGCTTGTGATAGCTCTCCATTTTAAGATAAACGTTCTTTACTAGCTGTTATTTAAAAGAAACAGAACTTCATGGTGTGGTCCTTTTTCAGCTGAGCAGAGAGAAAATTTGCTATGGTGTGGAGCTCACTCTAAGTGCTCACATAAAAGAGGAGATGGAGATCAAAGGCAGGAATCATTGGGCACAAATGGGGGCCCAAAGGCCATATTCTCAGGCCAATTTCCACATCTCAAAATCAAGGCTTTTCAAGCAAAGGAAGATATAAGATTTCTTCTTGCCAGGGAAGAGCAGCACTGATAGCAAAGTTTAGAATATAGCCCTGGTTTTAAAACAACCTGAGTCAATTTATAAAGTTTAGATCAATTTATAAAGTTCAGATGGAAACCAAGTAACACATGATAGTTTTAGCAGTCTGGCTGTGAACACTTTGGTAGATTCAGATCCAAAAATTATTGGAACTAAAAATAAACATCCCAATCTGCAAACCACAGGCACCGTGGCTCTGACATCAGTGAGAGCTGAGCACTCAGATGGATAGTGTGATAATTTCCAAATGAGACCTCTCTATTACATAAAATAGTTTCTAGAAATTGCCAGCAAATAGTTTAGCATGCAAATACCAGACAGAGAACAGCCATTAGAAAGTTGTGTGGGTAAAGGTGTTGACAGTTCACATGGCTTTACTTACCTAATTGTTTCTAAGATGTCTGCAAAGCTCAGTAGACTGGGCTGTGAATTACTGGCAAAACAATTTTGGGCAAAATATGGCAGTTACCAAACAAAGTATTTTGCATGGGGTGGTAACAGTTTGGACAAAACTTTCATCAGAAAATGCTGAGTCAAAAGAGAGCTGCACGGAGCAGGGAATGCAAACAGATGACTCCAAGGCCCTAGAGCAGCCTGTGGCCTGAAGTTCATAGCATTCCCATGGGGACCACAAATTCAGTCCCTTGGATGGGTGACATCTGGAATGGATATAGAGATTTCCCATATCCCAGATAAATGCTTAGAGTAGATTCTCTCTCAAGCTTCATCAAAAAAACTTCTGAAACCTGTATTCCAATGCATAAATCCACAGTATTTTCTCAAGATAGAATATTGTTTTCTCTCCAGATCTGCTGATCAAACTGAACTAATTGGGGCTAAGTATCCCTTTTTCCTGCTCCTTCAGAGCTCTTCACGTTAATAAGAAATGCGTGAGGTTAGCAGAGATAAAGCTTTTATCCACCAGCCCTAAGACTAATTTGGGGAAATTTTGTAATTGTCGTTGTAGTTATTCACTTCAAAATATTCCTGAATTCTTACTTGCAGGTTTTGTAGTCTCAGAACCAAAACAAATCTGTCCCTTATTGGACTGGATTTGGGGGCTGTTTTAGCACAACTTTTAGGAACACATCACAATATAACATACCACTTCATTGCTACCAGCTAGCCAATTAAAAGCAGAGGAAGCTGCAGAGGGATTCCCTTCTTTAGTGTCCTTTTTTATGTTTCTCTGTTTACTCCAATTTAAGAACTCGAGATAAAGCTTCAGCAATTGATTGTTTAAAAACTTTAATCTCTGCTCATTACACTCTCTCAGACAGCCAAGAATAAGAAAGCCAGCATCCCGTTTTCTCTTTGGGAATGAAATACATACTGTGAAAGTCTTAATTTAATAACAGGATGAGCAACTAATGACCTGCAGGACATATGTAGATGGCCAGGACACTAAACCTGGCCTGGAACTAACTTCCCCACCTCCCCACTGCCCTCCAAGAGCAGACCCGAGCTACAGAGGTGGCCACAAGCCCCTCTCAGATGCCATTTTTCCTGACAGTCCAGCTGCTCCTCTCCATTAGGTGACCAACTCCATGAGAGTCAGTTTGCATCAGGAAACCCTGGACGTGCACAGACAGATAGTACTGGGTACAATCACATGGCAGAAGGAAGAAGTCAAGGCATATAAATCACTTCATCTCCTAGAATTAGATATGCGGCCCACTCCATCAGAGAGATTAGGCACTACTTATAGCATCATAATAGTGACAATAGTACTTTTCATTAGCACTAAGTATAATACTCAAAGCTGCAACATGAGCTATGGCTGGTTTCTTATGCATTTTTGTTTTCCATCTTTTACATCTTCCCCTCAGCAGTATATCCTGCTACCTGCTATGTCTCCTTCTGCTCCACTGTCCTTGGGCTTCTCCTCCAAACAGTCCCAGGCCCTGTCCAAATGCCCTGCCTGTTTTCAGGTCACGCACGGCGCCTGGTTCCCAGCTACACATGTGCTGATTAGCTAGAGAGTATGTTAACACTGTCTGATCAGATGGAAACACTCAGGAATCAGCCCTTCTGTCTCCTATCTATTCCTTCAGTGGGACCCTTCTTTATCCTGCCATCTATTTTCATAAAACAGGTAGGAAATGAGTGCCTTTGAGATGTATACTGCTCTGTTAAGCATAGCTGAACTCGACCAATAGCTTAAAAACTCACTAATGGGAAGGCTGACTGAGAGACATAAAGCATTTTCCTTAGGAAAAGGCTAGCCAGTTTTCCTTAGGAGAAGAGGCTCAAAATGATTTTGGCAATGGGAACTGCAAGGCACCCCGGTCTGGTGGTAGAACGTAGAGGCTATGAATCTCTCATGGTGGAGATGATAACTAGATAGGCAGTGCATTATTAAAAACATACTCAGCAGGACAAAGATGACCCTAAAATTCACATATCTTCCTCTGTACAACTCCCTGCCCATGTATGGTTTCTTCTGTAACCTGCAAGGAAGACGGGGTAGCAAGTCTAGAGCACCTAGCAGTTAATCTTGTTTGTCCTCACACATGGACCCTGGAAAAGCCTGGTATGCCCAAATGAGTGCTGCACAGACATTTGGCACTCACATTGTACAGATATATAATGCCTGGATCTAAATATATGCCTGCCCTTTGTGCATGGTGGCGGCTAGTGTAGTCCATGCTAAGGATCCAGGATGGCCTGTATGCTTATGAAGCCAGCACTGGAAGCATTGTGCAGCTGCAAAACAAATGCCCAGAGTTTATTACAGTACAAGATTCAAGTGATGTACGTCAAGCAGAGAAGTGTGGTCAGGAACAGGTCTTGCTCAGCCACAGAGCAGGGAGGGTTCTTTACTGGCAGGACTTCGTTTGTCCAAGAAGCAGCAACTCAAACTTGTTTCCATTTTGGAAGTGAGTTTGTTCCCCCCCTGTAGGAGGCACAGCAGTGTTAGGACACCCACACTCCATCTGAATTTCTCAGCTTGGGTCTTTTGATGTATCTGATATTTATGGGGACAGAAACACTGGGCTTTGCTTGCCATCAATAATACATTTATCCTATGAAGAACAAGAAGAGTCTGACGTCAAAAAGAAGAGGTCCATTTCTCTTTCAACAGACTGAAAAAAACCCTTTTTCTTGGACTCATGTGGACAGTGTGTGAAGAGAGAGAGTGTGCAGCCTTTGAACAGTAACTAGCATAAATCTTTCTCCTCTGATCATTCTCCCTCTGACTCATAAATCTCAATCTACCATGAAAAACGTGTGTATAGCTCTTACAATGTGTAACATGCACCTAGAAGGGAGGCACAATTAAAACAAGAAGAGAGCTGAATGATGCAGGAGACATCTCCTTAATGAACAGAACACTTTTCCTTCCCTATTCATGATAATGAACATCAATAAATAACAGGAATAAGCAACAGATTTGAGTAAAACACCAGTGAATTCAAGTTTAATGCAAGTAAAGTGCCTTATAACAAGCTTGTATTGAGAAAGATATTGAGAAGGGTGGTTTCCAGAGACACTGCTCACACTTTAATGTTTAGTGAGACCCGGGTCTGTTGCAGATGGGTATAAAAACCAATGAGAAAGTCTTTTATGTTTGCTGTCTTGCTGCATATATATATGCTATACATACATATATGTATACACTTTTTTTTGCACTAAGTTAAGAAAATAAGAACAAAAGCAAGTGAGACTCATGTCTCATTTTCATGAATGTGTTTTAAAAACAAGAAGAAACTCTAATTAAAAAACAGTCAGCAAACAAATACTAACATCCAGACATGGACTTATGGAGGGGGAGGGAGGAAGGAAAGGAGGGCTTTACTCTTTCCCACCACTAGCCCTCATCTCCCATTCCTCTACAACCATGGTCACAGTTCTCCTGCACAACATTGCCTCTCATCTCTCATTCTTGCCCCCCACACACTAGGTCAGGTAGCTACAGCTGAGCTGTGGTCCTGCCAAGACAGCATCAAAATGTGAGAGATGGTGGAGGAGGAGTCCCAGAGGCCCCTCTGCCACACGAGTGGAGATGAGCAGTGCAGGGCTCTTGCTATGATGCAGGCAGGGCAGGGTGGGGAAGGAAGGCTCAGTCACCTATTCCTGTTGATGCCACCTTGTCCCACACGATCAAGCCTCATGTGCTGACTCCCAGCACACAGTGCTATGACTGAAGCTTACACATTTAGAGCACAGCAGTATCATCCCCCATCCTGTAAACCAAGTAGCCAGTAGTTGATATAAGTGAGAGCTACGTAATCCATGACCGAACCAAAAATACAAGACGATTAGTTGTCAGCGTGATTTAAAGCTCCCAAAGCAGTATAGAAGCAGATAAGGAAAGCCAATCAAAGTCCCCTTGCAAAGATAAAGAAAGAAATATTGCAAGCAACTGAGCTAGGAAAAGCAGCTGTTAAGGTAAGCACAAGTCTTACCAGATTCAAACTGAAAGCTGGAAATATTCTAAAAAGTGGTAGAAATGAAGAACCCATGCAAGCTTTGGGTGTAAAAACACTTTAACCTTGAAGGAACTGAGTCTGCATCCCCGGCTCACAGGATGTCTTGCCTACCAAATGGTGAGACTTTGATAACAGACAATATGTATCACTGCCTAGTTCAGCATAGCCATGTGTGTATCCAGCTAGGCTCTTCTGGTAGAGGATGGATAGTCTTTACCTCACTGCTGAGTGCTGAGCTGCCCACTACCCTGATCTATCACTTCAGAAACACTCCTGCTCCAAGCCTCCATGTGCTGGATACAGCTGGACTAGTCTGTGATCCACAGAACTGTTTTAGCTGTCACACACACCTGGACCAGGATGGAAGGCTGTAAGGCTTCACTGAACGCCTTGTCTCAAAAGTACGTTCACCATTCCTTCGCCAGAGTATGTCCCAGTCACCCTGCCCCACGCGCTCTCTCCTGTCTCAAGATCCAACACGGCTGTCACGCGACCTGATGCTCCAGAAACACCATGGCAGATCATTTGGGCCAATGGACAGTGTAGCTCTCCAGACTCAAAATAATGTTCTTTCTCTCCTGCACATCAAAAGCAAAAGAGCCCAAGAAAAATTGTGAAGTGGTGGATGCTTCGAATTTTCACCTGGAGCAGCGCTGCCCTACTGACTTGGTTCACTGCAGACAGCAGTCTGGGGACAAAAGCAGCAGGTTCTGTTACACCCTCCCACATAAAACACTTCCACAAACTTCTGGGTGGTGTTTGGAGAACAGCACCCAAACCTATTGGCTGTTTCTCTGCTCTCCCTGGTGGAGCGCCGGGCCAGAGTTTTCAAAACATCTGTTTGGGTAGTGTCGTATGGAAGCTGTGCACAGATGCTAAATTAGGCTGTAAAGTTACTACGCGATCTTCTTAAGGGTTCATTAATTACCACTGCTAATTCTTACTGATACCAATAGCAAGCTGGATCATTACTGGGACCCAGCAGATGAAGAAGCACATCCAGGAACAGAGGTCCGCAACTACAGCCAGACTTTAGTGTCAGAAACCACTGACATCTCCAGCCAACCTCCAGACCTTGGCTGCCCTGGCAAATCTGTAAGCCCACCATCTAATATTCCTGGGCATCACTCTGCAGCCACTGCCGACTGTTGTATATAACTGCACATACACAGATGTTGATACACACAACTATTCAAAATGGTGATCACGGCTCCTGTAGCTGTGAACTTACGTATGTGTGCAAAGATAGGTATTAGACATATAAGGTTTGTTGCGTAAAACATGGGTCAAGAAGCTAATCATTTCTATGTGTATTTTTTCTCTGCTTGTCAAAAGAGGATAATTCACCATTCTGTGTTTCCACTTTCTGCATTTTCATATATAATTCCAGTTGGGGTCTCCCCTGGCTTTACCAGACAAACAGAGTATGTGCCAGTGAGAACGGATTTCAAACTCTGTATTTTAAGCACTGCAGTAATATAACTAGTCAAGGCACAGAAGTATTTATAACTGCTTGCTCATATCACAGATAACAAGATACTATGAACTCCTGCAATTCTGTCTTTATAAACCTTGTTTATATCAATCTTCTGTTTGTTTCTGGTATCTTCAGAAAACGGATGGCAAAAAGAATTGTAAAACAAAATAAAGACTATCAGAACACCTTTTAAGTACGGAGAGATTTTGTGTTATATTTACTTTGAGGGAGGGCTTAGGGGGTTCTCTGTTTTGCTTTGTCTTTCACACTATAGAGGTGGATTATTACTGCAGGAAATTAAGACTGAAATGACTGAAATAATCACTTTCCTCCTTTTATGTTTAAGTGTGCTTCAAGCTCATATCTAGGTGTTGAACAAAATCAAATATAGATCTCTTGCTAATTTTCTGAGCTACAGAACAATAAGCACTGCACAGTAGAAAACAGGATCTAACACCGGAGGCTGCCAATTGGCATTCACGCTGCTTATACGTATTCACATAAAAGGAGATGCAGTCACAAGGAAGTGTGACTCATTTGACACTGGAGAGACATTTTCTTTTTAACTATGCATGAAAGGGACAGTATTGCCACATACTGCTCTGACAGTGGTGAATCAGAAACAGTGAGGGAGTCGCTGCATTTTGTGGTTCGTAGCAGTTCATGTTAGAAAATGAGGCCCAGACCGTCCCTCTGTGAAATGGGCTCATACAAACCTGTCACTGCCCTCCGCAGACCCTGAGCTTCAGCCACCAGATTCTTAACTAGGACATGCCGAACAGGACAACCCGTGAAGAGCATTTCATCCCCCAAACAGCAATGGGGTGGCAAAATCTTCCATTGGCGTCTACTACACAAGAAGAAAAGGAAATCCCATACTGGCAGGCAGTCACCGGTGCCCAGACTCACCAGCCAAACTCTGCCAAGGACACGCTCAGAGATCACGGCCCGCAAGAGACCCTGATGAATCAAACAGGCAACCCACCGTGCCGAAGATGCCACTGCCTCCGAAGCCCCAGTTTACACCATAATGCCAACAGGATCTCAAACTGAATACAATTACAAGAGTGCTTTTATCTTCTGGTTTCTTTAGACAGTAGTTGTCATGCACTCTCTAATACTCAGTTCTTGAGCGTCGCACACAAATGCATACTGGGCTTCCTTCCTTTTTAAAGCCGGACAGATACAATTTACTTCACTGCAACAATTTGTTTGGATCTCATTCTATAAAAGTCCAAACAATGCCACATTGTACTGTAATTTCTATACAGATGATATACAAAGGTTCTCTAACATTTATAAAGCCATTTATAAAACATTTATAAATAACATTTACACTGCATTAAGGAAACTATTTTGCTAAATTACATTTTCCAAATCATCAGTCCTTACGATTCTATTTACAAGCTCACTTATTCCAAGAGTCACCCCTACTCACATAATCAAATCATGCCATTTGAAATGCTGTGACATTATTTTGTCATATAAAATGGTTGAAATGATCTTGATGATAGCAAAGTAAGGATTGCTCCTACCCAGAATTTGTTATGAGAAGTGAAAGCTGAAAAAGAGTTAGAGCTCTTGAAATAACAGATTTTAATATCAGAGAGACAAAATGTTTAAAAGCCATTAAAAATAACAGGTCATCATAAAAGGAGGATCCAGGTTCTGAAACTGAAACAAACTGAATAATTTCACTAGAAATATTAAAGAATGAGAACGTGCTATAAAAGTACAGGATTTATTTATACAGCTGACATAAATTTACTTTGTGGCAATTTTTTTAAAATGGCAAACAGTATAAACAAGATACCTGAAACTACTACCTAAGAAAATGACTTAAATAAGTACCTTCAAAATAATGATTATATGAAGACTGAAATAAATTTGACAGACTGAGGTATAATCAAAATCACAGACTTTAGAACAGATAAATTTTTCCAAAGTAAAAAGTGTTTTATACTTGCACATGCATGTGTTGATTATAAAAGTAGAGCATAGTTTTTCAACAAAAAAATCTAAAAAAAACCCACTTAGAAAAATCAGTTCTGTAACAATCTTTGTTTTCCCTGAGCACACCAATTTTCACATTCCTATCAAATATCCACTCTATGCACACACAGCTTCTCTACTATACCTCGCTTCTTGCAGAATATTATTTTCAGAAAGCATGCCTCCAAGAAACATCTGACAACTATATGTTCACATGATTAAAAAAATGAAAAGAAAACCCAGTAATGGCTATATTTCATACTTTACAAAAGCAGCAATCACTTGCTTGCAAGCCCTGGGCCAGAATCCTTCCCCCTGACTAAAAAAATTAATGCTAGCCAGTTCTCAAGACATTACATCAATAGAAAAAGGCTTAGCTCTTCCTTGCATCATTAAAGCATATCATCTGACCTAAAGAGCAAGTCTTCATCACTAAACCACTTTCAGATGAAACAATACCAACCTTCAAAGACATCTTCATATAACAAGCTGTCTCTATCAACCATTTTGACTAGCTACAGTGTTTATATGTCTAGCCCATAATCTTTTAACAAGGCTAATTAAATCTGAGAAACGAAAGACAACAGTCCTGTTGGTATTATTTATGGCCCTTGTTCTTCACTCCTGCTCAGCACAAAAATACGTAGCATTGCAGAATCTTTCAATGTTGATTTCTCCCATCAAATTCACAGTGCAGATGTCTATCTTAAAAAGACACCCTCTCAAGGATAAACAAAGTAAACTCATATCCATCAGACCTGAAAGATGTTTTCACCAATGCTTCCGGACTGTCCACTGGTGGTAGTTCATCTGCCAAGATTTCCTCGGGAGGTCTGGGGTCACTGATGATGGTCGGCTTCGGCCTTTCTTTGAGATTACCGGTCAGCCCACCAATAATGGTGTTCCACAGGCAGTTCTGTGATTTAGACCCTGTAAAAGCAGACAGTGAGAAGAAAAATGAATTCATAGACCTATTGTCTGGCCTCTCAGCAGCCTTTGCATCACATCAAGATTATGTCTAAAAACTTGAAATAAAGTTCTATGTGGAAATGGACATTAACATTCAGAAAGTCATTTTAAAATCCCAAACTCTAATGCCTCCCTTAAAAGGATCTGATTATAGAATATGAAGTCTACCTGTGTCAATAACAAGCTTCCCCTTCATATTATACTTAGGCTACAACTTATCATGCATTGACACGACAGCATTTTATACCAAAGAACTGACAAAAAACCCCAGAGTGCTCGATCAATACAATTGACTTCCTTTGATTAATCAATGATGATTAAATAACAGATTTAAAGCATTAATAAAGGAGTACTATTAGAAAACATATTTCTTTCCTTCTGAATCATCAGCTTTTCTCAGCAGATATTCAAATGCCAAAATATTTCTATGGATGATCTTTTTGCAGTTATTTAGAAGTGTCACCAAGCGCCTCATGATTGTCATTGAGGGAACCCATCATCTCCTCTGTAAGTCTAGCTCCACTGACAAAGTACAATTAGCACCTTTCAGTCAGATCTCCTCTCTGCCTTTGGAGAGAGAATACACAGCTTACATTTCAAAGAAATTGAAAAAAAAATTGTTTCATATTTGAAAAAATGTCCAAATGGCTTCTGAATAAGTTAGGCACCTTTGAATATCCCAGTGGTATTCTCATACTGAATACCTGTGTCATATTCTAACTTTTAAACATTATAGAATATATACAGGCAAGTTATCAGATCCCAAGAAAAGCAGTCAAGTATTGAAATACTGATTATCAACTCTAATAGTGCCAAAAGACTTCCCGCTACAGAGGTACAGCATTGATCTTATTGGATTTCAAAGCAGTAAGATATACCAACTCTGCTCCTAGTCCTTTTCCACGGGCTTTCTATTTTTGTGCAAAATTTTAAAAAAGTACTCTGAGAAATGGCATATTTCTAAAGTCAACAACTCATATTTATAAGGGACTATACAGGCAAGATTTTCAAATATTTCCCTTGTACTCAGATTTAATTGTGTAGCAGAGACAATTAAAAAGCAGATGATGAACCTAACATATATTGACTTATGTTGACTTTTTGTCCTATTATAAACAGAGGAATTATTTTAAAAGAAAACTGAATGGAAGACTTGCCACTCCACATCTCCTGAGAACATCATGAGAAACTGCCATACTAGCAGCAGGAGCATCTGCTTCTGCAAAAAGGCACAGACTTATTTTGCTGTTTTCTTCTTACCATATATTGCTTTGAAACAGCCTGAACGGTGCAAGGGCCAATTAATGCAGATCAGCAAGAATCCTTATTTATCTGTTCCATGCCAAAACAATTTCCAGTTTACTTGCCCAGAAAAGCTTCCACAATCATATGCTTCTCTGTTCTTAATTGTCAGCAGTTTAATACTCAAGAACTGTATTTACCCAGATTTACAGGTAGCCTTGACGTCCTGCGCTGAGTTTTGCGCTACCATAACTGGATAAATACACCTACCAGTTTGTCTAAATCCCAGTTATGTCTACCCAATGGCTACAGAAATTAGTGCACTGTCAATACATCTTTAAGCATTCAAGGAGTTTCAGTGTTATGGTAATACCACTGCTTCAATACTTTAAAGCACCACCCAAATTTCCCAATATTTCTTACATTTTAATCAACTATGTAAGCATTTGTCTTCCAATTTAATAAGTGGGTTGTAAAAGGATGCAAGAGTCTTAAATTACTTAACTCTGATCCATGCAGGCTACTCATGAGAGCCAAAAACACAGAGAGCCCCAATAATATGTTGAGAGCACTATTTCTTTTGCCAGGAACTATGGCACACTCCGCAGAGCAGGAACCAGGTGTCTAAGTCTCTGCTAAGATGAGGACGGCAAAGAAAAATGAGTTGCTATAAAGCCACAAGTGCTGCACAGTAAGACAGGAGAGCATCAACACTTGGTGAAAAAGCTTCTGTGCTCTACTACAAAAGTCACCCTCTTCTGGGAGGAAGCCGCGTTCAGAGTTTTGAGGCTTTCCCTCGCAGTTACTTCAAGGTATCTGGTAAGCCTACCAAACTGCCACCTTCTCTTCATTTCCTCAACTCTTCAGACTTATCTTTCTTTTACTGCACAAGCCCGCCAGCTTGTCAGACAGCAGCAGAACTCCACAGTCCAAAAACTGCCAAAAGATACAAGCATCAGCTTACTGTTTGCTCTACCACTGAAAATCAACAGTGACAGGTGAGTAACTGCCACTGAAAACTATGCAATCACCTTACTCAAACACTATTGTTTTAAAACAGCAAAAAAATAAACACACACTTGTTTCAGTGTACATATTGTTTTTCCCTCTACGCTCCACATACACATCCAGCCCTGTTCCTCCTGTGGAGATATCCATCCCATGCAGCTTATTTCTATGATTAGACCTAGATGGTAGATCTAGATCTACTTGATTCATCTGAAGATCAACATCAGTAAATCAAACAATTGGTGGAAGTTAACTAACTTCACTAGAGTGGTGAAATTTCATGTCCGCCTGTCCTAATCAGTGTTTAGTCTACTCATTACATGCCAACAGTTACACTTAGGTGATGTGCATTCAGCAAATGATTGTTTTTGTCTAATGGTCCTGCATGAACAAATATCTGGCAAAAGCTTCCCACTGCCTGAAAAGCTGAATGCTGAAAGCTTTATGGACTTAAATCCCTACAGGTGCTGCCACAACTGTTCAAAGACTGATGGCACTGTATTACTTGTAGCAAGATGACACAGTGAGAAACTAGGCACCATAACCACTGCTAAGGGGAGTAGTATCTCTTAAATTCTAATTCTCCTAAATGAAGAGGAATTTGACATTTAAGAGTACAGGAAATTGGCTAGCCCTAGCATTAGAATGAATAACACTTAACAACTCAATTTTAATTTCAAATCACAGTGATAAGTGTAAACATTTGCAAAAATGCTTTTCCTTCATTTTATTATACCCTGTCAAAGATGATTATAGCTGAGCTAGAGGCAAAAACTAAAGAGACTTGGGTGTTATTTAAAAAAGCAGAAGTCTGCTTAAAGAATACGTGGTATATTTGCTCTGGTAGGTGTTCAAATACACTCTGAAACACTGCTGTCCTGCAAGTCTAGCTACCAGGATAAGGATACAGACATTATTCCCATTGCCCCACTTAGCAGTAACAGCAGCTTTTCCCTCTTCTTTGCTCCTGAACTAAGGGAGAAACATCTACTCTCCAGAGAGCTGTTGGAGAACAGTCAGGGTGGACAAGGCTGATGTGCATTTTTGTAGCCTACATTGTGTATTTGGTTGCATGCACAGAAAGAAAGCTCTGTCAGGGTACTAAGGTCTGCAGAAAAATGGGTGTGATTTGCTAAGTGTTCAATGACAGCCTAACCCACTGAATTCCCTAAGAGTTTACCATTGACCTCAAATGGGCGGTTGTTAAAGGGCAATAGAAATCCTGCCCTCTTTCGTGAGGATAAGGTTAGTAGTTGCTTTATACTCATTGTTCAAGCAAATGTGAAAAGTTTGATCCTAGGAGACACCCAACCTCTGGTTTGTGACTCAGATCACAAGGCTAACAACAATAACACTCTCTGACTTCTGTCCTCAAATGCTGCAGCATTTTCTGCCATTCAGCCAGAATGTTTTTGAATCTTCAATCTGCACTCCAGTGTTTGTCTAATGAAAACATGTGTGGTTGATTATAGTGCTCTCTCAGCACAAATTTGGGGCTCATCCACTTAGCTCATATTAGTACAGCACATGCCTAAGACATTTCCCTCGTATTCATAACACAGTTCCCGCTCTAGTTTTCCTTTCCCATTCCCACAGAGTTGTGACCTTATATTCCTGATGCCCACACAGTCATCATTAGTGGTATGCTTTGATATTTATGCTGGATCATGAAATCCTCAACCTGACTCCCAGATCACTAAATTAAAATCTTTACAGTGAATGTCTGCTTTACACTTCAAATTATCTCCCTTCATCCCTGTATCATTCATGGCTCTGTGGCTATCTCCAGAACAGGCTTATCTATATGTTCCCTTCTGCACTGCATTTCTAGTACTGCCAAAGAGCCTGTGGCCTCAGTCTCACTTCCACACTTTAATCCCCTGCAGCACCGGGTCATATGATCAGGTGTTGCAAAGGGGTTTCTTGCGCTTTCATTTAGCTCATGGCCATCTACCAGTCTGTTCTCTTCCATTTAATGCAAGTCACCCCTAACTCTGCAAGAGAGGCTTCACCGGCTGGTTGAGAGCCAGGATAAAAACAGGAACAGGACCTGGTTATTCCTACGTCTCAGACCTACTCCCTATATACTATCATCTCTCTCCTCAAAAATCATGTTCTTATGAATGTCAGATTCTGCACTGAAATGCCAGCTTAGTTCCAAATGTCATGACATTATGCTTGACTGGTCATGTAATATTGCAGTATGAAGTCCTCATAACCCAAATATGCAGGAATAAGTGGTATTTGGACAGAATTTTCCAATCCTATGCATACTATTTAGCAACCCTAACAGACAAAAGGCAAAGTGATAAAGAAGTTCAAAATGTTTACATTTACATTGCTCTTCTTCGTGATCTCCTTTGCCACATGCATTTTGGTGACAGAACCAACCAGGACTGATTAATAGAGCCCCTTCCTAAACTTTACTGTCTACAACATGAAGGAAAATAGACCCTAAGTCAGGTATAAGGAATTCCAGTACATTTTTCTTTTTGTTCTGCTCAATCTGTTCCATGACCTAATAAGCCATTGTACAGGATAGATTTTATAGTCACACTATTTTCTTCTGCATTATATTCCTTATCTGCCTATGTGAGGTATGGCATGCTCAGAGTGCCATCCTGTGACTGTGTGCAATACTGCACTGTAGATGTAAGTTCTTTGGATGTTTTGATCTGCACTACCCAGGATGATGGCGAACGCTCTCTTTTAACAACGACAAGGGGACTCTCCACTGCTAAGTGGTAACAGAGCATCATGAAACTGCATGTATTATGAAGAGGCTTTCCCATCTTCCTCCTCCTTCCTACATATTGTCACATGTGTTTTTAACGATCCATTCATGCTGAGCTGGTGCTACACTACCAGATGCATCCCTTTGCTTAGTTCAAGCCTAGAGCACTGTTATTTCAAACCCCAAGCCACATCTTGAATTCCCAACCTTACTGTGTGGAGCAAAAGGTGATGGAGGAACTATTAGCATGTTTTAAATACATTCTTAGTATGCTGTTTTTAAGACTTGACCCAAATCTCTTTGTAGTCTCTGTAGTCAACTTTAACTGGCTTTGTGATGCATATATTTTTGTAACTTCTGCTTGAAACAAGAGTGTAGCCACAAAGCCTTACATTTTTTGAAATTTGCATCAACTCCATTCTGTCAGACTGAATCCGTAAGAGACATTTCCAACTAAGTCCTATGGTTCCTCAATTCTGGATTGTAAATGAACTGGTATGATAGGGCTGAGAGCAATATGCGTTTAAAAGACTTATTAAATGTGTTTGTTTCTAGAGTAGGAGTAGAAATTGAGCAGTTAAAATAAAAAACTCTACTTACGGGCAAATCGTGAAAGTGGTCGTGCATTTTTGTCACCTGTCTCATTTGCAACTGAAAAGAGAAAATATAGAGAAATAAAAAGTGTTAAATCTACATGTTATATTGTATAAGATTAATGATAATACTAATTCTCATGCATATAAAGGAAAAAAGTGATAGCATTTGGATATATTCTTATATATATGCATATATGCATAAATATTTATATTTTTCTGTATATACATACACAAACACACAGAGGTGTAATGCTTTTTTAAATGCCACCAAATATATTACTTTGAATGTTTGCATGGCTGTCCAGTTCAGCTTTCAGAGTTAGCAGGGCACACTATAGGCACACACAAATATTGTCTTGTCCCACATTATGAATGAATCATATAATTGTCCAACATTTAAGAATTAGCCATTAATCATTCATAGCAATATATGATCGTAGTCATCATTGCTAATCCTGTTTTCTATTGTACTTTGTTTTCCAAGTCCTAAATAAAATGTCACTTTTTCCCCATTGTTATTAATGACTCTGGTAAGGAAAAAGTAAGATTTTTGTTCCTAGATAAGGAAATACCTTATGATCCTCTGGGCTCATTTTAAAAACCAGTTGAATAAAATTTCAGCATCTGTGCAGAGGAATCCTGTGACATTAGAACTGCACATAGATATTACCTAGATTAAAACGAAACACATACAAACCCTGCATTTTTCTGCTTCAGATTCACACTGGCATAACTCCCCTCATTTATGTGACACAGCAGGTACCCTGTTAGTCAAGAGCATAAGTGGTTCTCTTTGGGGTTCTCACTTTATTAAATTACAGAAGGAGAGGAGAGTTATCAAGGAGATGAATTACCAGCTAACAGTGGCCTTTTTTTGTATCTAGAAAAATCACAAGGAATAGCACTGATGGGCAAAATAGGTAGGAGAACATACTAGAGTGCACACAGAAACCTTACAAATTCTTTGCTTTCTTTAAAAAAAGCTATTTTCTAGAGACAAGAACAGGCAAGCTGAGACACCCCACAAAAGAAAAAAAGGTTTATTGGTTCCTATCAAGACAATGTCCTCTAAACACTAATGGATTTTTTGAAGCCAGAAAAGGCTTTTGAGGAACTTTAATTCCTCTAATAAGTCTTACAGTGTCACTCTACGTTTGCTTTTGTTTTTAAGACTTGCATCCAGTGTCATGTCAGATTTCCTTACTTACTCTCCAATCTTTACGTGCTGATGAAGGTGGCACTAGCACTCGTTATTTTAGTGAGCAGTCGCTGCATCATTTTGCTCACGTTACCCAGTAGATGGGGCCCTTAGAACATGCCACTTTCCCAAGTGCTGTGGCACTTCTGTGCTGGAAGCACAGGCCAAGCAAGAGAGAGATTTTCTCTAGCTCCCACGGGCTCCACATAGGGACTGCAAAAGTCCTTTTGCAGCAGCCAGACAGAGAGACTGGGAAACTCAGCCTTTAGGGGTGCAGTTGCACAGATTCTCTTTCAAGACAGAATGCAAAAAGCCTTAAAAGGATCAAAAAGATCCTTTAAAAACAAAAAAACCCACCAAGCAATTCCAACACTTTATAATGGATTCAACCACGTAGCTCATTTGCTCGAGGTGCCTTGCATTTCCTCTTGGCCCATCCTAAAACATGGCCCTGCTGCTTCTCTACCAGAGCTTGGGAACTCCCTGGGCCAGCAGCCATAGCAGCCCTGAGGTGTCCCAGGTCTGGCTGGACGCCTTTCCCTCTCTTCAGCCCATCCCAAATACTTGCAGCACAAACCCCAGACAAACAAGCTCTCCTGGGACACTGCTTAACAGCTGCCCTCGGTCCCAGGGTGCAGAGACACCGAAGTGAGCGGACAGAGTTAACCATGTTTGGAGTTGTTTCAGCATCAAATCTGGCTCTGCTGGAGGTGATGGCACAGTGAAGGAGAGGTGCCAGCGTCCTCCATGCAGCAGGGATCAAAAGAGCTGGAGCAAGTGAGATGAAGAACTGTGCCAATTTTTGCAGTGAAAAAATGTTTGGAAAACATTGCTCTAGCCAAATGTAAATGTCAGGTAGCCACAGTGACCAAACCGTAGCAGCCACACTTTGTCTTTCACACAGTGCTGCCACCTTACTCTAGGTAGGCTGAGAGATTGCCTGGAGGACTGGTCCCTTCTGGGGTCCCAGGCATCCATCTGATCACAGCAGAGCCTGGGCAACTTCATAACATGAAACAATGTCTAGGTTTGGGCATCAAGTGAACTGTTAGGTCAACGAGGAATGTGCCTTCTAAGGACCTTTTAATGTGCTAGTCTTCCCTTTAGAGTATTTCTTCAGCTCTGGTAGCAGATGTCACTCACTGGTCACCAGGGGCTTGAGGTGCACACAAGGTCTCAGCTTTATTCCACCCTCCAGCTGGATGTAGCAACAAGAGCATGGGAGTGCTCCACCCAACATCTGTGTTTGGGAAGCTCAGCTCCCAGAGTCACAGCATGCAACACAACAGGTGTCATTAATCCCTTTAAAAAAAAAGATTTTCTGGTTCCATGCTGCATGTTTGTTTTCAGTTGTCAATGCTTTCCAAACATCGGGTTGTGTAATATACAGAATAATGCCCTTCCATTTGGCATACAGTCATCGAGAGCAAAGGTAGAGGTGAAACAGCAAAGCAATGAACACGGTGGGAAGCACTGTGGGTGTTGATCCTGCATTACTAATGAGATTTCTGCTACATGTGAGCTAATTACTGCCTAGGAATTGTACGGGATCTATGAAGAGTGTACATAGGTGAGAACTCATATTTGTTTAGTCCTTCATTTAAAAAGGGAAGGATTCAGAGGCAAAGAGTGAAGAGGATTTCTGCACTTGTTTTGTGTGAATGAATATGTTAGAGGATTTTACTTGATGCACTTCTTGCTGTGGAAATTTCACTTATATTTCCTACACTTGTCCTGTAAGTTCTTCATGTCTCCAGAGAATCCAACAGACCTATACAGGCAACACATGTAAAGAAGAACAGACTGCTTTTCTCCAAAAGGCTTGAAATAGTCTTCACACTTTAATTAAGTTTATTAACAGCAATAAGGTTTTGGGAGAAAGCAGGTATTAATTAATGGAATTGGAGAAAGATGTTGAGTCTCTGAGAAAGCAAGTCACAACCCACAAAGGACACTTTGGGTATTTCCTATGCCCATACTGCCAAGGTCTCTTTCGATGTCTCTACTCTTCAGTCACTGCGTATACTACTATGTTGTGGTCTAGGCTGATTTTGACCTCTGAGTAGATGAGACTGTCCACACAAAAACTTCAGAAATATTTACTTCATGCTTCTAAGTGGATAGGAGCTTCTTCAGTTCCTATCCAAAGACCTGTTTTTGTACTAAAGCAGGCACACTAGAAATTATTTTCCATTCTAACCTGGAAGCAACTAAATCTCAATGAGGGTTATAGCAATGTGTAGATATTTTGTGAGCAATTAGTATTCCTTCAGAAAGACAGCTATGAGAGGCAGGAAACAGACAGTAATCACATTATTAGGGTGAAACATTTGTATGCTATCTGTGGTCACTTGTCCAAGGAGATGATGAAATACCAAGGCTTAGCCAAATTTCTTATATTTCAGAAGTCATGTGTCATATTATAACTGCCTAGGAATCTCAAGAACCTTTCATTGCAATTATAGAAATATCTTTATGGGTGCAGTCAGTTCTTTGATTAATGTGGATTACTCCCATGCAAGTTCACCATGTGTCAACCTAGTGCCTTGGGTGGTTTTCACTTTTTAATGTTTGTCGTGTTGAACGATTTCCTACAGCTTGCCACCTTTTTGTATAGAAGGTATCAATTTCACCAGTACGCCCCCTCAGCTACTTTAGCTTTCAAAGTTTCGCTGGCAAATTTCTAGTACAATGCAAAGAAATAACACTTTATAGTAATGACTCATCAAGACTGACAGACTTAAACAATAGCACGTCTTCTATATTTTGCCATTAAACAGGTGAGAAGTTGAAAAAAAAGTCAGATATCTTTTACCCACCAGTAAACATATTCTTTCAAGGGGACTTTTTAATCAGCCAAAGGTCAGATGAGTTTGTTTAAATATTTCATACCTCAAAGCAGCCATGCTGCTAGTAAATTTGTTATAGTTTTAGGAAAAGGTAAAGTACATTAGATAAGGTGAGAACACAGACATGAAGGTAAATATATATTGAACACAAAGTCTGAACAAACTCTTTGCTGAGATTTTTCATTTTTCCACAGCTCCATACTTTGTATAGCATCCCTGTAAAAACCTCTGGATTGCTCTAGACAGATGTAACATTTCATCTCCTGATAATAATTTCCTTTAATACTGACAGAAAGAGAGCCTGGTGCCTACTGAGATAACTGTATCTTACTACTTTATAGGGACAAAGTAGGAACATTCCTGGGAAATCCAGGTTTTTTACTATAGGACTATAAAGTCATTAAGTGTTTCATAAAATTACCAAGCTCTTTCTTAAAAGCAACTCGTTTGTCTTTTTTTTTTTTTTTTTTTTTTTTGCTCAACCATTTTATATTACAAGACTTTGCCAGAACCTGATTGCTATGTGGGTTACAACCTTGCTTTTAATTTCCAGCATAAGCTTGTTCACAGTCAGTTTATGTTGATTTGCTCTTGCACCAGCAATCTCTTTAGAACTGAAAAATTTCTTTTCTCATGCTTGATCCTCTGAATTTTTTAGAAAAAGCCCCAGTTTCCCCCTTCAAACATTCCCTTTTGTGGACTAAAAACTAACTAACTAACTAACTACTTCTCTCTCTACTGGACATATTTTTCTTGATTAATCCCAGAGTCTTCTTCACAGCTGTTACACGTTAGTTATTCTGTGACCTGTTGCGATACCTCCCTCATATCAAATTAACAGACTCTCAGGTCATAGCAGAAGTTTTTGTTATTAAGTGATCATCTGTTTGATCTTTCATTCTGTCCTGTTGAATTGCACCCCCTTCTGTTAGTCTAACCCTCTAAGTAATCTGGATCCTACTGCTAGGTATTCAGATCCTCCTCTGTCCTGGCAATGCTTTGTGCCATTAGCAGCATTTATCAGCACTCTCTTATTTTCTGTCACAGTCGTTAACAAAAATATTAAACAAAATCAATGCCACACAAAGATCAGAAGCACCAATAATACCAAAGGAAGGCTATTCCAGGGGGGTTTATGACCCATTTAGAAACTGCAATTCCTGATAAGAAAACCTACGCTTGTGGAATATTGATTCCAATAATGAGATCAGAAAAATCTCAGACCATACAAATAATGCCATATGCAGTGGCCAAATAGAAAATTCTGCCTCTGAGAGTTTATATCCCACACTACACTACTTCCAGGCACATGAGCCATTCAGCCAGTAGGCACATGATTGAGGCAGAGCATATTCAGAACCCTTTGGCATTAGCTGCCCAAAGAGCCTTCTGCAGAACAGCGCTGGATCCTGGTACCACACAGGAAATGCCAGCCACCTAATATGATTTGCATTGCTTATGCTGTAAACAGCAACAGTACAGGCGGTAAAACCACATCCTCCAAATCACATCAGTAGGGTCACAAAGCTATTAGAACATGCAGCGTTCTAAAATTTTGCTGATCAAAAAAATATCGGATATTGGATGACTTAACTGTCTCTCTGGACTAAAGATTCTACTTAGTTACTACAATTAAGTAATAAATAAATTATACAGATAGAAAAGGCACACTATATGCCTCTTGGATTTAACTTTTGAAGATCACAAAACATTTTCTAAAGATGAGCTACTTTTCAAAATACTGATTCAAGGCAAGAAACTGTAATTCTCATTTACAGCTAATAACCAAGAGGCATACTCTACCCAGTATTTCCTAGAATAACTTCTAATGGATTTTTATTGATGCTGTCTGCCTGGCAACTTCAACATACATCAGACATTGTCCTTCTTCAACAACTGAGAGGAACGCTGTATGTAACTGATAAACCGTTCAGGTTATGAAAGGATCTTACACTGTAGATTAATTATATCTGTGATAGGAAACCTGCTTCTATGATGGAAAACACTTTGTTCCCTCAGGTAATCTGAAAAGGTTGCTGTCTGTCTCTGAGGGCACCCTCACTCCAGGCACAGATTTCAGAGCTTCTGCAGCCCACGGACAACCACAGAAATGTGTTCAAAAGTGCAAGGTGTATGCAGGGGAGTTGTAACAGAGAAACTAGTGCAAAATAGCTGTATGGAAACAAGAAAAACTACTCAATACACTACTAAGAATCAGCCAGCTCATGCCCTGTAAAATCACTTGGATCTTATTCATAGGCAGAGATGCAGACACTGAACTTGCAGAGTGTGGCCCTGCTAGCTAGCACCCAAAGGCCAGAGGGACCCAGATGCCAGGCTCTGGAGATGAAGGAAAACAGCATCAAATGCCAGCGACTGGCTTCTGAACCACTCACTGCACCAAGGCCCATGTTAAACATCTTCCTTACCTGGAAACTGAGAAGCAGTCATATTTAATCTATTCAAGCTATTACCGTACAGACAGACTATCTCCAAACTTACAGAGCAAATAGATCTGTTCTTAAAAGCCCCAGATTTCTTCCAGTTCCATGCCAATCTTCAGTCTCTGCCATGCCAGTCTTCAGAATACGAAGTGAACAGCATCCTCGGTTCCCTGGAGATATATACATATGCCAATATATGCATATGCCTCTGGCACACCCAGCCACCAGCACCCTGTGATGGGACTTTAATTGCCTGCTAAGACTTTGAAAATGGCTGCCTGAAAAGTTGTGAAACAGGAGATGATGGAAGAGGAAAGATGGTAAAGCTACAATAGCTTTTAACTTCCCATGAATGTCCCTTTTTCTATCTGGAAATGCCCAGGCTGATTTTCTGCACTTAGCTCATATTTCTTACTTCTGATAGCTCCAACAGATAGCCTGGTGTGGCAAATCTACTTATCTCTCTCTCTCTCTCTCTCTCAGGTAACTATACATCCGGAAAGCTTGGTCTTGGTCATATATTTCTGTGCAGTGAATCTAAGACAGTTGGATGGAAGTTGTAAGCCATGGGATTTTCAGAACAGGATTCTGCCCATGAAGGTTACTGTGAATTCTAGCTCACTTCCATTAGCTAACTCATCTTATAACCAATGCCACCATGAATAGCACCCAGACATACAAAAGGTGATATCAGATGCAGTAGCAAGACATTTTCCTGGCTGACATACCCTTGGCCACCAGCTATCTGCTACCTTTGAGCTTCTTCATCACCTCCTCCATTACTTGTCCTCCTCCCCTGAACCTGTAGCACTTGCGTGGAAATACAGTAACAGCCCAATGGGTCCAAGCACATTTGCCTCTCTCTGACACTCCATCTCTTGTACTTTCTGGCTATCCTTTGCATACAAAAAGACCCAGGTACATTGCTGCATAGCTGAGGCCATCCTCCCCAGTTGGAAACAAGGATGCAGAATGATATCAAACATTTGTACAGCTTCCTGTATTACTTCGTAAGAAACTGTTTCATAGGACAACCAGTTGCCTCAATGTCACCAGAGCAGTCCTTGAACACAGAGGAAATCCAAGCAAAAATCTGGAGCCTCTTACCTCAGTACTCCCACTGAGGCACCCATTTGCTTTCCCCTCCACCTCTCCAGCGAGTCTGGAGAAGTTATCTATTCCCAGGGACACAGAAGAAGAATGGCCCTGGCCTTGATCATCTAATCCAAGGGGCATGTCTCTCATCAATCACGTGGCTCTAAAAAACAACAACCTGGTCATTCTACACTTCTGGCCACTATCTGAGGCAGCCCACTGGCCTGTGTGTGCCTTAGTCTGGCTCAGTTCAGTAATTCTGTGTCTAAATACTGTCAAATGTAGTTACTGCATGTCACTGATTGCAATGTGGTTGCATGCAGTCATATCACACTGAAACTAGTCCCCTTGTGCAGGTAAGCCCTGAATGTGACATTGACACCAGCATGAACAGCCCTGATTTCAAGTCCTTTTTGAGTTAGCAAAAATAATCTATTTTCATCAGTGACACTGGGTCAAGTCCCAAGGAAGAAGCACACAGATAACTGAACCAAGCTCACAGTTTGAGGCATTTATTTCAAACATATTGAAACTAATCAAATTAGACCATATTGACAGCTGCATGTGTACCCTTGTGACACCGCTAAATCACTATATGTTATATAGCTCTAAATAACAGGATGATCTCTAAATGAAAGTACAAATTTCAAGTGACTCATAGCAGAGGTGTTAAATTAAGAATGTGAGCAGAGAAAAAGAAGCAGTTCTTCCCCACTATGTTTTTTGGAATTTGACAAAGTAAATTAAGGATGCCTTGTCCAACTGCACAGGAGTTTAGCAGTCAGATTCCAGAAACGGGCTTTGGCAGTCAAAGAAGCTGCACTGCAGATAAAGCTGATTAGAAAAGAAGTAAGGTTTTGAGGGAGATTTGTGAAGGGGTCTATGAAATTTTTTTTTAAGTTAAGTCTGTGGATTTTTACCATGGAAAACACTGATTTTTGTTTCAAAACAAAGGCTCTTTCAGCTTGGGGACCTTTCAGTTTTACAATGGAAACTTAGTATTTTCCAGAGTAAACCAGGAATAAAATCCACTTGTATAAACTAAGTCAAAAACCCAACTTCCTAGTTAAAAATGCTTTTAAGAAAAATATACAGTCAGCCCTCAACTGTGTAATGCAATTAGTCCCTATATTAATCCTGGATATCCCTATATTAATCTTAGATAAATACCAGTTCACAAGGATTGTCTGATTTATAATATTTCATCTGAATATGAGGCTCAGATTGAATCCTGTCCTGTCATCACCTGTAAGACACTTGTTTTACCCATGCTTTTATGCTTCATAAAATGAGCTCGCACAAGTGTAACCAACTCCAAGTCAGTAACAATTCTTTGGATAAAAATAACCCACTGTGATGTCTGAGTAATCATAGTTAAATTATACCACCACTTATAGAGAGTTCTGTAATAATATTCATCCAGTCCTTCTGATACAATATACCTCCTTTATGTAATAGTTAATGTTATTATTCTTTGTTAAGTAAAAAAACATAGATCAGTACATTTTTCTAGGGGGAAATATTTTAAAGACAGTCAATTAGTATAAATAAAAAGGCAAAATGTCTGAAAGTCTCAAGGGACTTTCAAAAGTACTGCTTTACTTTTACAGCAGGGTTTTCTTCCACTCTTAGCTAAGTCATCCAGAAGGAAGATCCAAATAGAGCTGGATTCATTCTTTCTGCCACCTTACTCTGACTATTCACCAAGATCCAAGGCTTAGCATTGCTACTCAAGAGTTTCCACTGAGATCAGATCAGCTGTCAGTTGCTATGATTATTTATAAACTTAGCTCCCAGTCTCTCCTGTCATTTCCACATCCACTTTTCCCTTCATAATAACCTATGAATCATAAACAGAAATCACTCTCCAGTCCATTAACTAAACGTGGCATAGGCAGATAGAAAAACTTTTAGAAGTATACAGATGACTGTATCATTAAGTCTGCCTTGATATTAGAGGGATCAGTATTGTAAAAATATCTAAAATAATTTAGGAAACGTTCATGTTGCATTTAATAGCATTTTCATTCCAATACCTGCATTATGAAACACTGATCTAGTAGGAGCAAGCAAGCAATCTCTGCCATTATATTAATACTTTAAATTATACTGCAATAATCCTGTGCCCAACAGGTTCTCAGACTGGTTCACTGAACAAGAAAATAGATCGTTTTAAAGGGCTTGTAGTACTGAGTCAAAAATGCCACAGTCTTTGGGGCAAAGCCTTGAGTTACCATAAACTCACTCTGCTGTTAAGATACGTGCCATGCCAGATCTAGCGCTCGGTACTGCGCTTGACTAATGCCACAGCATGGCAACCAGCTGTTCACATCTGCTCTGCACTACATCCATGCCGTTGAGCAAACCAGTAGTCCTCAGGCGCCGGCATTAAGGAGGATGAGACCCAGACCTCAGAGAGGCTTTTTTTAAATCAACCGCAAGAAAAGGGTGGACCTTCCTGACCCTCAGAAGTGTTTCTACAAAATCTTAAATATTCCTGCAGTTATTTCAGCAGAGAATTTTACAGCAAGTAACTCGTAACAGAATGTTTAGACACCTTTAACAATAAGAAAGCACTATAATAATCTGTCTTTCTTATATGCAGCCTCTCTAGAAAGTACGCCTGAGAAACAGAGGAAACCTAGAGCGAGGAGGCAGGGAAGCTGATAGCTTTATTCACAACAGTGACTCTCATTCTACCAGATCAAGACTGGCACAGCATTAGCAGAGGTGCAGAATAGATGTCAAAGCTTCAGACATTTTGGACCAATGGGTAACACTTTGACATGTACACAAGAAGATTGTGTTCATTTTTTTTCCACAAGAAAATAAAAAGTATAGTTAAAAATATCAAATCTACCAAACAGAAAAGATTTCCGTTCAGCTCAAGTTATGAGAGGAAAATCCTCTTAGGAGATTGAAAGAGATGTACTCAATAAACACACACATCTATCGTTCCCAAACCCATCTTTCAAAATGTGTACTGCCGTGAGTTTATTTTTTCCCACAGGTCTTCTCTAATTCAATAGATGTCACTTCAGTGAAAACCACAACGAGAAGCTGACATTTATTGAAGATGGGCAGGGCTGCATGAAATCTATCATGGCACTACAGATGAATTTAAACATCATCCTTACTCACAAATTTCCATTCAGTTCAGTGAAAGCAGAACTGCCTCTGAGGTGAGGCAATAATAAAGAGAAAATTCAGCTTTCAGTGGCACCTAAGAACAGGCTGGCAGAGGCACTGGTGGGAAGCCTGCTGAAAACAAAGGGGCTGTGTGGGTGTCCAGGAAGGCAGAATTTGCTTTCCATCACCTAGAAAAGCAGTGTCTTTTCTACTGCACAAGTTGCACCCACCTTTAACTCTGCTGCTTTTTAATTTCAGTCCCACAAATTTGTAATATTCTGGGCATCAATTAGCCTATTCAATTCAGAAAGAAGAACAGCATCTCTGCAGAGAGCTCAGTTCAGAGCTCCTGCGCTTTCCTCTATATTTCACGACACAGGGGAAAAAATCCTCAATAGGAAGGAGAGAACCTATTCACTGTTTCATTGCTCCATCCCCACCCCATCAGAGTTTTGGGAGGGTCTGGGGGTTTGTTTTTCTTTTTTTAATATAATAGCACTTCTGGATGTATCTAGATTCTGCAGATATCAGGGATGTTCAAATCTGGGTTGTCAGCTCATTAAAGAAAGAGGCAAGATGTCATGTTGTGGGAATTCAGAACTTCCCTCCTCCAAAATACGAGCATGTTCATACCTGAGCAGTTCAGGCCCTGTCTGACTCCTGAATTCCTGAGACAGATTTCAAAATGTTCATGGAGTTCATGGATGGTAACAGCACAGCAGATGCCAGGGCAGGTCACCAAAGACAAAACCAGAAAATTTGCAAGCCCATTGTGAAATAATTTGTATAGCCCTTTGAATATTGTTTCATAAAGCCCTTTCTCTAAATCAAAGGGGTTTTTTTCCGCATTGTGTGTCATGGCATGCATCTTCAGCAAAGAACTAAGCACAAACAGTGCATTTGTTGGACATTTTTTAAAAACGGTTCTCAGATTTTGTTACATTTGAAAAATAACATGTAGGTGTATCTGCTAGCAATCAACCATGGCAATAACCATATGGAAAGAAATCACTACTTTTTTGTAAGACAACAGCTGGCTCTTCTACTACTTTCTGCATGGACTTGTACTAAACTACCATGAGGAAATGAAAAGAACATGAGTTAACTAGCAAAATTCATTTTTCTTTGCTCAGTAGAAAGTCCCCAGCAATAACCTGCTACTCTCTGACCTACGAGTTTTCTAGTACAGGATTCAATTCCCTCACTCTGTGTCTTATGGGACAATTTCTATCCTTCATTTCTGCTATTGCCTTGAGATGTGTGGAACAATCCAAAATATTTGACTTGGAACAGAGCAGAGAAATAAGCAAAGGAGAAGAAAAAGCCTCAAGAAACAAAAGACATTATCACTATCCAGAGAAACAAATCTAGGGGAATTGCTTTCCTTCTAGAAAAGGGTTAAGTACAATTGCCATACTCTCCCCCGATATTCTGGTACCAGATGCCCACAGAGGAAACCAGTGACTGTAGCTCCTGCCTATACAGTGAGATATGAAGGAGGCCAAATTTGTCAGCTAGCCAGGCAGCAAGGAGATGTTTTTCCCTACCCCTGCAGAAGTAAAAACAGCTCTGCCTGTGGTGACAGCATCAGTGTGCCACAGCCCAGCCCAGCAAGTGACAGGCCTTTTTCACCCACTTAACCACCCTTGGGTTAGGAGCTCCCCTGTGTGTCCTCTAAAGCTTGTCAAGAAACAGTTAGAGAGAGGATAAGAATAAAAAAGATTGGTTTTTCAGGTCCCTAAAAGAGGGCTTGACTTTTAATCGCTTGATGCTTTTTTGAAGAAACCTATTTGTGGCATAAGCAGTAACCCTTGATTGAGGCCGCGATGTAGGCACAACAGTCGGGAAGGAAGGAAGTCTGTAGTTCACAATCTGACGGCCTTCGAAACTTTCAAGGAGCAATTCTGAAATGGCCATACCGAGGTTTCTTGGAGAGATGATTCAAGCTGCAGATACAATCAGCCACAGTTGGATTCCGTTTACTGAAGCAGAACTGCAGACATATTAATTATTGTCCAAATACAGGAATTTATGTACCCTTTCAGTCCCAAATAAGAAGTTTCTAATGTATTCGGCTTTAATAAGGTACATTTTGAAAAGCACCTTAAGATGCAGAAGTTCCAGTAGAGCTGCATAAAAAAGCTGAAAACTTATAACATGCGTAACTGAAGCAAATTAGTTCTTTTTCTTTCTTTTGATTTCCTACAAAGGAATCAAGTGAAGCACCTTATTGGGTAATTGTGTATTTTCTAGTTATTTGTTTTAGAGGGAATCCACATGAATCTCACTTTACAGAAATTCAGTTTGACAGCATCATGTAATATCACAAGAAAATCTAGGGAGTCTCAGATTTCTAAATATGATCAGTCTGTTCCTTCAATATAAAAAGTCACATGAGCTAGTTCCAGATGGTGACATTTGTACAAGCAAAGTCATTAGAAATCATGAACTTCAATGAAGCCTGCTGCAACCTGGATTTAGATTGGTCTGTGCATGTATATGAACACCAATGCACACATTAAACATGTTTAGCTTGGAATCTAGATAGCTAAAACCCCACAGTATTAGTCTTTAGAATGCTTTTGCCCTCTTCAAATCAGCAGCGCTTAATCAAAGTGAAAATCTTACTGTAAAAAATGCATTTATAAAATGAGCAAGCTTTCAGATGGCTTTATTACATGGGGTGCAACAGCATGTCACACAGCTAGAAGGTGCCTTCCAGGCTGAAGCTGGCTGGGATCCATTCACTTCCAAGCCAGCTTGAGTTGCACATGCAACTTTATAGACAACCCCTGAGATAAATCCCACCAGACACCAGTGGAACATGCATGAACAACTTCTCTAGTCTTCTCCAGAAAACCGAGCCTGCCTCTAATCTGCAATACCATAGCCACCCTTCCAAGACATACCGTGTTTAAAAGACATGGGGACACAAAGTGATTCTGTTTGCAATGCACCAAGCTGTGCTACTGTCCTGGAAGCAACCCTACTGCGCAAATCCATTTTTCCTCAAATTCCTCTAACATTTCCATATTCACTTATGAGGAACAAAAAGTCTCCCCATGTTTAAAAAAGCAGTTTCAAACTTCCCCTGCATTCATTTTTCTGTCATTTTAATACCTGGTAGCAATTTCAGTGGTTCCCCTCTTCCCAGTTTGTTTCCCCAATGAAGAAGATTCCAGTTCTAAAGCTTTGCCCTATCTGATGCTCTAAATTCTGATGCATCATATCACATCTGAGGAGTTTTAGAGAATTTAAAGCTCACTCAGTGTTTTGAGGCATGAAAAGGTTTCTAGAAAGGGCAAAGACTAGCAAGTCTCAGATTATTTAGTTTAAAAATCAGAATATTTCAGAATATATGTTACTGGATTTTGCATTTACCCTCCTCTGCTCTCAGACTGAGGCTCTGAACACCCTTGAATAAAAAAGAGTTTAAGGTTTTAAATGCTTTCAGAAGAAAATTTCTTCTGTCACATTGACTAAAACTTGCACCAACTAACAATACATTTTGAGCTGGCAACCCAGAAGTCAGAGATATTAACTTCTGAGCAAACTTCTGTATTGCAGAAATCGGCAGAAGTCCATTATAAGGGGCATCATCATGACCAAATTATGCAGCTGAACTCTAGGTCAAACAGGAAAAAAATGGAGGATAGTCACCACACTGGAAATGAAATTTTTGACATTTTAAAAAATATCTGCTTCCATTTGGGAAAGCATACTGGAAAATAAAGCTTCCCAGACAAGATGACAGAGCTCAGCTGTTAAAAGCAGAAGTTCTCAGAGGACTTGCAACTTACACTTTTGTAAACAGGAAAGTCTTTCTTCCTAGAAGAAAAACAGCTGTAGTTGAAAGTAAAGGTTAAAAGGCTACGGGTTGAAGTAGTTCCATAAGAAGCAGAGCAATAGCATCCATGTTTGTCATCCTAATTGCTAAATTTCCTTTCAGCAAGTCCATTAACAAACAGCTTGCCCTGCAAATAGCAGGTGGCCACTGAGATGAATCTAAATACTAATTCTGCTTCATCTGTGAGCACATGGAAGAAAAAGAGATTAAGCCCACACAAATTAGTAGGCTTGTTTTTAACAATTTCACAGGAAGCCGGTCCAGATTCCCCACCACACTGTAAAATTGCTACAAGAATGACAAAGTCCTTTGTTTCCAGATGCTGTCTTAAAGAAAACAAAGCAAGAGCAAAATGCACTCTCCTGTAATAGCACTGTTTGCTCTCCAAATGATGCTTCTTGATTGGAAGAATGACATTAAAGCTTTCAAGCAAAGTTACTAAGAGATGCCAACTAGTGACCAAGAAAGTTTCACAACACAGTCAAAACAAGCAAGCATCATACAACTGAATTCCTACTTTCACTAATGTTTTAAGTTAGCATTGTGACCAAAAGAAGCAGTCCCATCCTTTCATCTTCCGCTCATTTCCAGACCAACAAACTTTTCCTCTGACACTGGGGAAAAAGAAAAGAAATACTAGATTTACCCCAGGCCAGTTCCTAGCTCTGTTTTTTTGCCCAGCTGCAGCATTCGCAGCAGCTGGAGGTGATGTGGATGCAGAAACATGCAGCTAATTGGGACAAGATGCCGAAACCATTTCTTCTGTGGTACCAGTGGCTTAAAGCTCAGGAAGCTTCGGTCTGACAAAATGATTTCATTTACCTATACCAGTAGGGGAAAAATTCAATACATGTAATAAGAATATGCACCATCCCACTTCAAATTATCTCACTATCAAATATTCTCGTTACTACCAAAGCTAAGCTAAATAAATAAGAGAAAAACTTTTCATCCTTTTTTAAAGGAATAGTGTTGATGATTATTTTGAATCATGCAAAGTTTTCCTCCGACATCCTGTGAAACACCTTAGTTGGATATCAGAACAACAATTAAAAAATGCATTCTTTACCGTATCTACAAGCTATCTTCTTCAGATTTTATTTCCGTTCAAATATTGCAAGATCCTGCTTGTACTCTAGGAGATCAAAACTGTTGGCAAAAAACCCCACCCAAAAATATAAAAAAATCTCCTTCCAAATAAAAACCTTTCCAATGAAGAAGAAAAAAGAAAATTGTTTGGGTTTTTTAATACATCCTTAAGAAACAAAAGGAGGATATACAACCATGTGTTGTCTTGACAACAGGAAAAAGTATATCAGCAAGTACCTTTCTATTAAAGTAGAAAGCTAGTACCTGTAGGGTGCTGAGAAGTGAAACAAACTGTGGAGTGCTTCCATAAAAAAGTAGATAATCGGTATTTGTCAGTGAAACATCAGTGCCTACCTGCCCTTAGTATTAGAAATGTTTAACCTATTCCTTTTGTTTGGTTCATCCAATTTTTCCCTTCCTTTTTTCAGATAACTGTTTTGTATTTGAAGACTGTTAGGTGTTTCTCATTTTCTCTTTTCTAGACTATATAATCACAATTCATTCTACCTTTTTTCTAAAATCATGTTTTCTAAACCTCTAGATTTCAGAAGCATTTAGGGGAGGGGGCAATCCCTCCAGATCTAGACATCTACATTCCAATCTAGTCATCCAGGCTCCCCTTACAGTCAATGGAAAAAAAATGGCACTTCCAGGGCATGACGCACCTGAGACCAAGACTGATGTCTAAAATAGGTCAGATAATAACACCCTGGAAGAATCTATTTCTCTACATTGATTATAAAGGAAGCCAGCATCATGTGGCTTACCTCAGATGTGGATGTCTTAAATTAGGTGAGATCATGCCCTGACCTCGTTTCGTGTGTTGTTTGCACAGATTATGTTGGAGGCTCTCTCCTTGAAAATAATTGGGGTGTGTAAAAACCACTGATAGTATCATGTGAGGTTATACCTACAGCACAGGAGCCGCTTGACCTCAGAAACATCTAATCCACCGGAAAAAAGTTGTTCTTGGAGACGGTTTTCAAGCAGACACATTAGAAAGTTACCATGGAAACATTTTTTTCCATTGGTAGAACACAGTTCAACAATAAGCTCCTGTGGGTGTGACCCTTTGGATCTTGTAATGCCAGTAAATGGGGCCTCCTGGGAATTTCTCATACACACCTTTATTCCCCCGTGGAACACCAAAAAAGAAAAAAAACACACAGACAGAAAGAAAAAAAGTATGCTTCTGTTCACACAGAAATGTATTACAGCTGTCTTTTAAAAAAAAAGGAAAAGAAAGAAAGAAAGAAAATAAAAGGAAAAAAAGATAAAAAATTGGGCTGTGTACAGCTAAGGGAAATGGAATGAATTGCTAGACCAGAAGTCAGCTCCCAAGATAGGCGAGGTCTCTGTTTTCCTGTTCACAAAAGGAATTAATTTAGAAAATAACTGAATACACAGCCACCGCAGAGCAACAGACTGCCTCAGCCTCATGTACCCGCCAGCTCCAATACAACAGCTCGGTCGTAAAACTATGTGATGTAGCAAATCAAGTGATTCTCTAGTATGGGGGAAATGCAATAGCTCCAGGGCATTTTGTCAACAAACTGACAGTAATACAATAGGATCCTTGCTCAGCAGAACAGGCGTTTCTATCACCTGGAAACACAAGATGGATGCAACCATTGCTCTACACCAGTACTAAAGTAAATAAACAAAAGTAGTTAGTGCTTTGGGAACGCAAGTCCTACTTCTAAAGATCACTGAAACAGAAGTCCTTAACTCCTTATATCATTCTTGAAAGCAGATCCTCCACTCCCAGATCAGGAGGAGCTTTCGCAAACGTTACCTGTTATGAAGACAGAGAAAGGTACTCTTTCAGTAGTTATGAACGGCAGCACACCTGCTTATGATTTTACTACAGTCAGGCTGTAAACAAGTTGTTTCTGAAGAATAGAGACAGCTAGAGCATTTGTATCCATAGCGAAAGTATCGCAGGCCACTGTGGTGGTGTCAAGAGCATTTGAAGGAAAACAAAACAAACCAGGCTTTTGCATTTGCCTTTTCCTCTTCATTGCCCTGGGTTGTCTTCAACTGCCCTGTAAGAAACCTCTGACCTGATATTGCTCAAAGTGCACCACAAGACAGAGGATCATTCAGTATTGATGCATTCTGTAAGCAGCAGTGACAGCCCCATTGCGCAAACCTTCTCAGCTCTGTCCAGTGACCTTGTCTCCAGTGCATGACCCAGTGCCTTGGTAGGCTTTGTGGCTGGAGAGGGGCTACAGCACTGGAGCGCAGCCCAGGAAAACCTTTTCTGCCTGGGATACTCCGAGTGAGGCAGCCTAGTACACTGCTTAGCATCGTGATTTCTTTCTCATCATGATTCCTGGTCCTGCCTGATCACCTATGCTGGCATGGAGGTTCACAAAGTCACAGCGGGGTCCTACACAAGTGCAAGGCCTGGCCTTGCCATTGGGTGAGAGAAAGCCAGCTATGCTGGCTATCACCTTTTGACACACCTGCAGCTGAGCCTCCTTGGGAGCTGGGAGTGCAGAAGGTTTGCACGATCCTCCCCTACCTTATTTCTTCTAGATACATTAGATTAAGTTCGGACACAGTTCTGAGACATGCATCATCTTTCATTCTCACCCTGTGTAAAGACAGCAACAGTTGCCAGACTGGACAGCCCTCTGAGGCAGTCTGCAGAGCCAGACTTTTCCAGCTACTCATTTTGAGCACAAAGGCACAACGCATTAAGGCAAACGGCTGACACAGCTGGAACTATTCGTTTGTTCCTTCAGCAATATATAAACAAAGTAAAGGCACTAACGTCATCCTGTGTTACAATGCACATAGTGGCTAAATGCTAAGCTATTATTCCTATTCATTAGCACTATTTTCACCGTTAAAAAAGGGACAGTCTTTAGCTTAGACCGCACATAAAAGACTCTCGGTTGCTGGGCAGCATAGCTGAGAGCTGACTGTAGATCAAACCAGCATTTCCAGGAGTAGGTTCTTCCTTACATTTTCCCTCAGGGAGCCTAATCCAAAAGCCCAATCCAAAAGCAGACACAGTGCCACTGATTTCAGCTAAGTTTGTATCAGATTGAGTAAGAGAATGACTGCAACAGGAAATCAGTATTGAACATTTTTCTTTCTAAAGAGATGAACTCACTACCTTCTGTGCTATGCATCTTTGCCTTTACAGCAGCCTGGTTCAATATTCAAGTTGTATGCCCCCCTGGGAACATCAGTCTGTCCTTTCAGGTTTCCATCAGAGAGCTTCCTACATGTGGACAGGTCATATCCAACAAAGAACAGAAACATGCTGTGGTTACCAGCTCCTAGGAGGGTTCATTTTAAGGGAACTCTAGAGTATGCAGCCTTTGGAAGCTTCATTCGCAAAACATGTGGTTTTAAAAAGCAACAGTCCCATTGTTTTCAATAGGGACCAATTATATACCATTTCCTTTGCCCTTCTATTTCAGTATGTGATTCCTTGGGGGAAGCACGTTTAGCCCTCAGGTTTTAAAGGGAATTTCTGAGGAAGTTCCTTTGAGATGTTTATTCTACTTCCCTCCTCAGTAAGGCTTAGGTGTTTGGGGAAAAAAGTTGACTCCGAATATTAGTTTTTCCTTTGCCACCTCTTCCTTTCAACATTCTTTTATTTCAACTTTCTTTTATTTCTACTGTGGAAACTTTACTGTTTTATTCCCAGCATTTGAAACGTAAAGTTCTTCCCTCCATGGCTTTACTAGAGAACGGGGAAATCCAGCAGATTTGTTTTCCCTACAAGTAGTAGGAAGGCTGTGACAAAGGAAAGGTGACAATAGGATGCATGGCACCAGCACGAGTGGAGCAGTCCACTGGTGAAGTTCAGCCCTCTGTTCCTGAAGGATTGCACAGCGGAGGGACAAAGGAGGTTCGTCTGGTAATTAAAACTGATTTGCTGAACACTTACAGGGAGACATTATGCTGAAGTCTTTCCAAAGAAGAGGATGTAACACTACTTCTCTAATATACAGATTGGGCAAGCAGGGATGAATCTTTCATCGCCTGCTGTCCCTGCAAACCTGCCAACATTGGTAGATTAAAAAGAAATAAAGTCCAGGGCATTTCTAGTCAGGATATGGCACCAACGCGCTTGTCCTGTGTGTCTTGTCAACCTGCATTGCTGTGTGGCAAATATGCGATGGCCCTTTGCCCAGGATTCCTGTATGTCCAGTAACCTGACAGACTACTACACAAAGCAAATATACGGTGGAGTACTGTTTAAAAAAGTTAGTGGGTTGGTCTTCCTCTGTCTATCTTCTATTAGCATGAAGCTGAAGTGATATTTTGGGAAATTAAAGAAATTTCCAAGGCCTCATTTTAAATATGCTCATGAGTGTATTCATGTGAGTTTATGCACAAATTTTTCCCAGGATGCCCAAGATGTTTTCAGAAGTCCCTGTAGGAGAAGCCTTAGACTACAGAAGCAACATTTGCTTTCTCCTCTAAATACAACATAAAAACATATTTGTTTGTGCAAATCCCAACTTTGGTTCAGTCATAGTGGAGCCCTTTGCTATTCTTTTCAAAGGGAGAATGTAATCTTTTCATGATAGGCAAAAATAAAAGGAGAATGTGAAAGAAAGCATTATTTTAAAAAGTATGATTTTTTTTGTCTCATTTTAATCTGGGAGAACTTTTTGTTCACATATAGAATCACTGAACAAGTTAGGTTGAAAGTAATGAAGTCCAAAAGTAATGAGGTTCAATCCTTCCCCAAAGTAAGGCTAACTTAGAGCAGGTTGCTTGTGAGTTACAGGATGAAAATAACTATTTTTTCCCCTTCAATTACAATCCTAGGCAGAATGTTTTGAAATATTGCAAAAGCAGTTCACCAGTGGGAATGCTGTGAGTTTCTGTCTTCCTTCATTTGTGGTCATTTAGCAAGCGTTGCTGAGGTGCCACAAGCTTCCCCGTATCTTTGGCACCAATGCGTATGCTCTTTATTTATCTTTTCTTAAAGCAGTGTGGGATCAGATATAAAGGACTTTTATATCTATTTCAGGACTCCATCCTGAGCCATCCTAAGGAACACCTGCCCCGTACTGATAAAGCGCCCTGCACTGCATAACCTTAAACCCAGGATGTGGAAAGACACTGTGCTTGTGTGTCTGTGGCTGAGAGAGCAGGCCAAGGGCAGGGCAGGATTTGTTTCCTGTAACTCATGAAATCGAGTCTGATCTTTAATTAGCAAAACCTAACACGGCTCTGGCCCACCTGCCAGGTGGTACAGACAGGAAGGGCTCCTCACAAATAGAGAACGGCATGTACAAAAAGCTAAGAAAGATAATCCTGGCAAATAAACTTCTCATTAATAGGCGACGCAGCAAGCCAACCATACAGTAATGTTACACCACTTCATGAGCCATCGGTGCAGATGTCAGGAGCACCGTCACGTGTCACTTCTTTTTAAGCTTGTCTGCTTTCTACCAGTTTGCAGCAGGGGTGGACTGGTGACAGGAGACGTGATCCGATTTGATGCAATTGTTTCAAGAAATCAACATTCAGGTCAATAACCAAATCTCTGGTGCATATAGAAAGCAAGCGCTCCTTCCCAGCTCCCTGTGGCTGGCAACGTGCCGGTGATTACCTGCAGACAGCTCTTCTCAGATTCGCTTTTGCAGCAACTGGGGTCTAGACATGATGCTAAAGGATTCACTTGCAAAAAAAGATGCTGAACATTTTAAAATAAAACAGTATTTTTCCCCTTCTACTTTTTTAATCTCTCTATTTTTTTAGACTCCGCTTTGGTGTGAGTACAGCCAAACTATTAAGCATTTCTGACATGTGAAAGATGCCATCGGGAATATTTGCCAGTATTACCATTATTACTTCCCATAAACTACCATCACCTATAAAGGAAGCAACAAGGATAATGCACACACTTCTCCCAAAGCTGTCTTCCCAATTTAAAGAGGACAGCTTTGTGTTAATAATATATACATTTGAAATTATATCTTTAAAAGGTTCAAATTTCACATCCAATCGCTGTCAACTTGTGATAAAAGAGGAAAGATCCAAGGTGTGTGTTAGAGCATTTATCACACTGTGCTTGAATATACAGCCTTGGTGAAATCCCTGAGGAAAACACTGTCACTGGCTAATCTATAACATCAATCTTACTTTCAAAAATTACATATGGTTGTTTAAATGGAGACATTTCTCAAGGAAAAATACTTCTGTTCATTTGTTCTTCTGAAAGACTCTAAATGAAACTCCTATGAAAACTGCAAGTGACTAATTTTTTCATTAGTAATACACTGAGTAACTTCATTGCAGGTGCCACACAGACAGATTGAAGTAAGTAATAATACATGCTATGTCTCCCACATCTCCTGACAGACACCTTGGGGTTTTTTTAAGGCGCATTCCTGACTCCATATGAAAAAAATCCATTAGCTCTGTCCAAATACACTGCTAGTTCAGCAATTCTGAGAGTCGGCAGACCACAGTGTTCAAGTCTGTGCAGCACAGCAAATGCTCAGTGTCACTACCTTTCCAAGGCAGCAACAGCAACATTGATTTTATGACAGAAAAAGGGACAGAGTTTAAGAATTTACTCTTGGAAGACAGTAGACGGTCCTTTGCTCAGAAGGATATCAGCTATATGGTCTCTTTGTGAAACAGGAGCTATCTGATAGCCATAAAACACAGCAGAAGGTATACCTACCTTCAAGGTGATATATGATCATGGTATAAGGTCTTCTGCCTCAATACACATAATGCTGTGAATGGGACCTAGAGGAGGTCAAGTTTATCCCCCATAAAAGGTCTTACAACAGTAATTCTCTGCAGGAGTAATGAATTTGACCGTACTACAGCCTCTCAAATTTCTTCACTTCCAGCACATGGGCAAAGGATGGAAGCCACACAAGACGATACAGTGCCAGGCTGCTGCTGAGGAGCAGACAGCTCTTCTGAAGACCTGCCTCCACTAGGAGGTCCCTCGACAGCCCAGCTGGACCATGGTTCCCGCTTGAACCACTCACACCAGCCAGAGCTGGGCAGCTGCTCACAGATGGGGCCCTGAAGGTCTGTGGGCCACACATTGGGTGATGGAGCAGGTGAGAAACCCCAGCAGAGCCTTCCAGCTAGGTGGGACCCAGGCCTACTTGTGTTGACACACAATGAGAGAGCTAGCTTTGCCTGTCTTATGTTTCACTCATGATGCTTGCCAAACTGTCAGACCTGTAGTTAAGACCAGTGCTAATACTATCAGCTTCACAGCTTTACCCAGGGTTGTCTCATCTAGTGTTAAAGCTGCCACCAAAGCTTTCCCTGAGCCATCTCGGCTAGCTTGATAGGTGACCAGCCAGGAATTGCAATGCACTTCTGAACTGCTTCAGTGTTATCAGCACTATTGACAGAGCAGATCTAGAAAGTGGCAGAGACCTACAGCAGCGACACTCAGGAATACTCTTGCAAGAGGAAAGGCTGCTGTTTGGCACAAGACAATTAAAATACTCAGTCTACAAGCACAAGGGCAAGCTATAAAAAATTGTATCTTCAGGCCCTAAGTTCAGACAACATAGACAGTCAGAACTCATATAAGGCACCACACTGACCTGGTAAATTTTACTGAACAGTTCTGCAATGACCACTGTCTTGATGCTTGACAAGTATGTTAATACCTGATTGGAAAATATCTGCCTATATTTCAGAAAGATACCAGGAACAGAGTACTCACAAACCCCACAGAAATACTACTTCATGAAAGCTACATACAAATCATTGAATGTATCACTTAAGAGCTGTAAAATTGAGCTCCTAAAGCAAAGTATCTATCTTCTATATTTTAAATGTTATCAGTATGAACTAGTCCAATTTGGCAGCTCTTACAGTAGTAAGTCTTATTTATGGTAATGGGACTGATCACTAGAACTGCATGACTGAGCTCAAAATCTCTCTCATTTAGTTACTGCCTTCATTGATTTTCTTTGGTTTTGCCATGCATTTTTACAGAATCTTCTTAGATGCTGTCCTTTTTAAAATATTTAATAGAAGTTAAAGAAAAGATGATAGAGTTTTCTCTTTCAGGACTTTTTTTTTTTTTTTAATAATGTCTTTCACTGGGGAACTCCAACTGCATGTTTTGTAAGTAGTCTATAAAATCCATGTCTCATCCTGGTCCCTTTATTCTTGCTTTTATGGATATCTGCTGCCTTCTGCAACTACAGTCCTGATTTATTTTCCACTTACTCCTATGTTCATCCACGTCCCAGAATTTTTGTCATCAAGGATATAAGACCTTAAAATGGCATGGACTGCATCAGCAAAACATTGGAGGAGACAGAATATTACCAAAAATTGTTGCCCACTTTAGGTCACTGAATTCCAACTGGGAGCAAAAAGGTATCAGATTAGACACTTCACATGTGAATATTGTGGCACATGGCCCTCTAACCATAAAAAGCTCTAAAGCAAATGCTCCTTTCATTTAAAAAGCTGTACTGCTATGTGAATTATGAGCCTCATTTTCAAACATTAAATTACTCAGAGCCAATTTTTATCTCCTTTCTTATACAAAATCATAACTTACATTCCTAGGGATTTGGACAGAATAAAAAATATAGACCAAACCCTTAACCCTGTCTTCTTCAACGATTCCTGTTCTTCACTGCTCTTTTTCTCTAACAAGTTTTGGAACTGTTGCTGTTTTGCTCTTCAGCAGCCATCCTAAAAGATGTCTTTGTTTTGCAACTCTACTCCTTGTTGTAGTTTATAGTGGTTTTCACAGTATAAATTGAAACTTTTATGGACTTTTATAAGACTTATATTGACTGATAGACAATGAAGGATGAAAGAAAATTCCAAAATATTTCAAAAACTGTTTCTTTTCACTAGTCAGATATTATTTGATGGCAGCAATATACAGAATTTTACAAGACTCAGTTTGTTGTTTCCTTTTGAATGCCCAAAGATAACAAATATGATTTCACATAGCAGTCATAAATGTATTAGCCATTTGACTTTACCAATCAGCTTATTGCAAACAGAAACAAATAAATATTTTCTGGTGAGGATGACAAATATGACATGTGCCATCTGCAGAGACAGTTTATAGGATGTGATGATAAATCCACTAAATACACCAAGTTGCTCTTCAAATTGGAAAGGAAGATTTTGAATCAAATTAAAAACTAATCATTTAAAAAAGACTAATTTTTATGAGTCCAAAGTTTGTCTCATGATTCATTATGGAGCATTAAGCTTTGCTAGAAGCCCATTTCATGAATACAAAAGTACTGGGAATTTGTGAAAAGAAGGGAGAGAATATCCTTATGCATTTTCAGACTTCCATCATTTGAATTTAGGGGTTCAAGTTCCATAGAGTACTGTATCATTTTCTTTAGAATGGGAAAACAGTCTTAGCAGAGCCGTAGAGAGATATTTTGCCACTCAACAAACATCACCTGTTTCCCTGTCTGCTCCAGGTTCCTTCACGATACTCTCAGTGCCCCAAACCTCCACCTCCTGCCCTTGCTTGGCAGCACTACTACCAAGCCAGGGCTCAGGCATATTAGCACCACAGGGTGAGGAGGACTACGGCAGCAGGGGGAAGATATGCAGCTCTGAGTCTAAAATCTTTTTCCCAGAGTTACAGGCATTTCAAACACTGAAGCATCCTGCCAATTCAAAACCACCTTTGTCACAGCAATCACGCATGGCAGGCAAAATTTCCAGAAGTGCCAAGGGCCAAAATTGCCTTTGCCCCTTGGCTTATGGGCCTAAAGATACATGTCGACTCTGAGTAGGATTTTCAACGGCATCTCAGCAGATCGAGTGCTTAATAAACATTGAAATAATCAAAGCTAAAAACTTCCCAGAAGGACACCAAACTTGCCTGCTACAAACAAAAGAGAGATTAAATGCAAGCGACTGAACACAACATGTAAACACACAAAATCAACAGGGAACACATCCCAGAGGTTTCATTTAAGGATCAGTGCAGAGTTGGAGAAAAATAATTATGCATGTAAGTGTTACTGTAAATGACAGCTAATAAAACAGAGGGCTCAAATTAGTGTTGCTGCTTCAGAGGGCAAGTAGGCAAACACAATAAGAGAATAAATGACAAGGCAAGCCATGGCGCAGGATTTCACTTCAAAAACCGCACTTCAGTTAAATGGCACAATGAATTCTAATTAATAGGAAGCATTAGACTGGAACATAAGGCAGCAAACATCACTACAGAATAAACATATTCTCACACGAAGGAACATTTACTCTGATCATTTTGTCAAGCTGACAGAAGCATCTTCCAGGAGCAAGTGGATCTGAGTTATCGGCAATGCTGTAATTGGCATTCTTTGTGCTCTCACTTTCCCTGACTCAAGAACAACTAAACTTTAAGCGTTGGCCCCAGAGAGAGGAATAATATCATGAAGGCACCTAGCAACCATAATAACAATAACCTGTTGGTAGTTTGGGAATGGAGAAAAGCTGGGGCGTGTTAGCAGACTGGGCTGAAAGTTGAGGCATTTGCTTAGTTACAGGATCTAACACTGGCTCACGTGGATCCACATGCATGTTGCTGCTTCAGCCTGTCCAAGTGAAACTCGTGTACACCACTTAATAGCAGCCAGCATCCAATGATTTCCCAAGGCTGGTGTGATGACTCCCACACAGCAGCATTTTACATAAGAGACAGCTTGTAAGGGTTCCTCCGGCTCCGCGTCTTTGTCCTGGGCTTCTCCTAGGCCTTGCTCCTGTGGCAGGGCCAGCCAGGAGAAAATGAGTCTACTTTGCAGGCTGATGTATTAAAGAAACCAGAAATCAGAGCCTGTTCACTCTGGCAAAGTGGGCTATAAACTGCGGTCACACCGGAGACTTAATCTGCCTTTGCACTGTGAGGCACGAAGTTTCCATGTAATCATTTCTATGTTTAACAGAGAGAAAAGGTGAAACAAGTAGTACCTTAATGTCCACCTATCCCATAAACAAGAACTCACAGCATGGTGTGGGGAGGATGGGAGGGAAATCAATCAATCATTTTTGCAGAAGAAACATGCACCCAAATGTCATTAAATACTTTCAGCTCAAATCTACCCTGAATTACACTTGTGAAAAATGAGAATTTATTCCTTTGAACAGAGGTAAATTTAAGCCAGACCAGAAGAGACACTCCTTATCAGTTGATCTGTATGTGGCACTATTTATGAAAAGCAGGCAATCAACTAAAAGCAGTAGTCATTAGATCTGAGGTATTTCCTGCTGGAATTTTAAGTGTGCAGCTTACCAGAAAGAAATTAACTCTTTAGCTATGAAGGGACTTTCCAAAGCAGTGTAGGATGTCCTGTTCTGGATTTTCTAAAGATATCCATTGATTTTAGTGACAGCAGATTTAGCCGAGTAATCCCACTGCTTTCGTTATTTGAGCATCCATGAAATGAGTTTCTGTAAATTAGGGTTGAAAAGTTCTTAGGAGCAGCAGTAGAATCTACCAGACTCTTTTCTTTTGTACATTCTAGTACAACACATATTGGAAGGAGACACCATTGCGCTCCATAACAGTAATATATACATTACACACTTTTCTACTATATACCATGCATACATGGACTATAATATGTAGTTCCCCCGTCTATGATTCAGATTGAAATCAGTTTTGATTATCGAGTTCTATTTTAATATTCCCAATTTTGTCAAGGAAAAAGCACAGCTTTGCCAGAAATTTCTTAGATTTGCTCATACGGCAGTTTTAAGAAAAATAATATACACTGCAGACCAAATTACGTTCTGAGTTATCAGGGTTGCACAAGAGTCAGAGCATCATTTGGCCTGCAAGATCTGTAATTCTGAATTATGATAATGTTCAAGGCGGAAAGGACATAGCTTGTCTTTAGATCAAGGGCTGGCAGCCAGGAGAAAAGACTATCTATTTCCTGTAAACTAATAAAATGTGGTACAGTGCCACCAAATAAGGGGGAACAGAGAAGTATGAATCCCTAAAGATACCTTTTTCAGAGTAGACTCCATGGGAGATAGTGCTTATTAACACTATACGTGTGTGGTAATAATCACAGCTTTGGGCGTGGAGAAGAAAATCAATATAAACTGAGCGAATTTATTATTATTCTGCTTTTCACATTATCTACAGCAATACATAAAACACCCTGTCCTACAAAATGCCACCGTTACAGAGCTGAAGAGGGGATTCCTCTGACTTCCTCAGGCCTTTTCATTTTTTCCTCCAGTCTAACTTGTTTGGGCACGCATTTCGCCAGTGGAAAAGAAAAAGAAAGCATCATACAGAGTCATACCAAGAGCAGTTCTGAGGCTGTATCATACCCCACAATCTACCCTGGTCTTCACTCATGTCACCTGTAAACTAATTTTAACGGGAGATGAAGACAACCCTCTGTGCCTTTTGCAATATGGCTGACATTAGCCCCTATACATTTCACAGGGCTGTTCTTTTTCTCCATATATTTTCATTTTTCCCCTCATTTTCCAGACTCTTATAATTGCAATTCTACTCACTTGGTTTTTGAAGAAAATACCAGTACTTCTCATTTAATCATGGAATACACCTTTATCACTACCTGACAGAGCTCCTCAGCCTGCAGCTAACTGAATAAAGCCACTCATTTTCTCATAGAAAAATCCTGCAACTTCAGCAAGGATTCATGTGCTCAGCCAGCTACAGAATCCCAGCCTGGTTCTCTGTTTAGGTTTCTGTAAGGGCACCTGTCTGGTATTTGTAGATTATTTCTCTTTATCTATAGGTATCACAAAAACAAAACTTTGAAGTTCAATATTCTGAGCTGAGGAACGTTTTGCCACCAGTAGTTTAAGAGAGAGTAGATACATTTATAATTTTTACTTCAAGTCTATTTCCAAAGTAGTCTCATAACTTGAACTACTTGAACTAGCAATAAATGAAAATTTTCCCCTGGAAATTTTCTGCATGTACTTCTTATCTGCAGGGACCGGAGCAAGAACGTTTAGCTTTTGTTTGACGTGATTCAAATGAAACCATAGTGGTATTCATGAAGCAAAAAATAAAAGGGGGGAAAAAGGGTAACATGTAACGTGGACAATACTAGTACAAGTTTGGAGGACTGTAGATCCATTTCCAGAGACAGAAAGAGAAAAAGGCATGTAAAGTGAATTCCTAAAATCAGCAATCAGCATGCCACTTGGGGCACCATAAAAAATTAAGCTACTCACATAAGTAGGGAAGAAACTAGTAGAATTAGATTTTTGGAGAACTTTTAGTCCTACTGAGCATCATTGTCAATACTAAAAGAGAAGGGATGGGCAACTTTTATCCAAGCAATGCACCTTACTCTCTTCTCAGATAAGTATAAACTAGCTATAAATCTACTGAATTTAGTAGAGGCACTTGGAGTTGAGGCTGACCAAAGAGGCACTGGCTGAGCAAGCTGTTCACCCTCTCCCCTCTCTCAACTATACAATGCTTGACCGGTCTTACTCTGCATCACTGTGAGAAGGCAAAAGGAAAAAAGAAAAGCATTAAACAGAAATAAGACATAGCATCAGGCAGCAGCAGCAAGAGACTGAGCACCATGTACTTCCACTTAATGGAGAAAGATGATGTTTGCAGTCTTCCTGAGGGAAATTTTCAGTGGGATGATTACAGCTGCTATGACAACAAGGGCGAGGATGTGATGTCATGTAACGATCCGAGTGACTGCAATCGCTTTGTCCCAGTACACGGCTCCACTTGCCAGCTGGGAATCCAGTAGAGACCTCATTAAGTGCATCTGTTCAGTAATTACTATAACTTTCCCCTCATCATGCCTCCAACTTTGAAAACAGCCATATCGCAAGGCTACTGAAGTAATAATGAGGGTTAAGTTCCCAGTCCCAAAAATTTCAAGCCTGTAGCTATTAGAAATCTAGGGTCAAGTTTCAGTGGGAGTGTTATACACAGTCTCTGTCACCAGGCAGAGAAAAGTTGAGAGGAAAAATGTATCAGCAGAATCTTTATCAAATCCTGGAAGCAGGCCACAGAAAAGCTGTGTGATTTACCCCGTGCATAGGTGAGCTGCTTCTCTAACCTACAGCAGCATACACCTAGAGTGCCAGGACAGATCCTTTGCTCATTAATATGCATCATATAAATCATTGCCATTTTCCCAGCTGCAGTGGAGTGAGGCAGATTCAATTCTGCTCAGGATTCCCCCGCTTTGCCTTCATTTACACTGATACAAATAAGAGCAGGATTCATCCAGCAGCCTTTTACTTTATTACTGATGCACAGCTACAAAACTGGGAAAAATAAGCTTGCATTTACCCTACATCAGGAAAATAGGCCACTTAGTAGAGCACAAGGGTTTCAAATAGAAAATTTGCAGCAGAAATGCAGTCCCCAAGAGGTAATTAGGTTTGCAAGCCCCTAGACTCTGGTCCTCATAGCAGCCAAGGCAAGCAAGAGGGATGCAGACCTCTGGCTCTGGGCAGGGGAGAGGGCACTGCCTGGGCATGCTGCTCCCTGGCAGAGCCTGCCGACTCAGAAGCAGCCCTGGCTGCCTGCCTAAAACTGGGCTCAAAGACATAGAAGGATTCATGCCTGTTTGTTTTGAACTTTGGATAATCTGGAAAGTCTGAAATTTGTAACTGATCTTGCCGGAGCGCTAGGCTGCTTCAATCCAGAAGGCACCAGAAGCAGGACAAGCTGGGCAAAGACCAGAAAGCTCCCTCCCCTTGCAAAAGGTGAGCAGGGGACAACCAGCAGAGTGGGCGCGAGATCTGGCGGAAAGGGAACAGGAGCCCTCTCCTCCAGCGTGCGCAAGGGCTTGCCTCCACCACCTTCTCCCTTGTAACTGGGCCAATGGGCCATGGGGGCTCAGCAGCAAGGTACAACTGTGTCGCTCCAGAGCACCTTCCCGTTAGTGAACTTTATTCCCAAAAGATGGTGAAGGGCTCGGACTCGTTGCTGACAGTAGCCCTGAAATTAGGATCAGAGGTGACAAATTGAGCACCAAGACCTGGACACATGTAATTCATCAACCTTCAGGAAAGATCATGTCAACTAATTAGGGGGATGCTTCTTGACAGCAATGCTAATGGTTTTATCCATTAACATCTCTCATTCTCATCTACAGCTGTGGAGATTATTTTTCCTGTATGTGAAACAACTGTGGAGGATAGTGATGCCCCTTCATTCAGGTCAAAACATGCTGCAAAGTTTTTACCATTCACAGCTTGTCCAAGAAATGAAATCAAAGGAAGGAAAGAAAGTGATGTTTTTGATGCAGCTCTGCCACGGGGATCTGCAAGGTGAACCTGGCCCAGTGTCAGCTGCTGCTGAGTTTGACATGAAACCCTGCACAGGAATCTCTCACTCCAAGTGACTCTGACAGGGAAGAGGGCAGCCCCAAACACTCACTTTGTTTCTGGGTGCCGGGGTACATACAGCAGAGCACAGCTGTGAACAGCAGGCAGCAGTGATAAGGTAGATCATCCAGAGAGATAAATGGGCAAAACTCCATGAAAATATTGCCAGGTATTTTGCCACATGAGAACTAACACTGTAGTCTTTTCAGAGATAGCTTACTTAGCTTACAGTAGTCCATCCTGAAATACTGAAGATACCTGTGCAATGTTGAAAGCCCGCAGATGCCACTGAAATCACCACCTCCACCTCTTTATAAAACAAGATACACAAAAGAGCTAATTCAGCAGGAATTCATGCTGCCCATTACTGTGTCAGAGCAGAGTCCGCAGCCCACGAAAGGCCAGGTTGGTACCTTACCCACATGCATGCCAACTCTCCAGCCTCCTTTGAGGTGAACTTTCAGGCAGAGCAGGGGCAAAGATCAGACTGGTTCAAAGCTAAAATACAACCTTGTAACGGGGAGAGCAGAAAAACTCATATAGTCTTGGAGTTTTATTTCACAACCTATCTGCTGACAGATTTAAGTGTTTTTTTTTTCTTTGAGGGGAGGATTGTTGGAGTAGGTTGCCTTTCTTTGTAGTGTATAACTACATCAGGCTATGTTAAACTAGTGACTAGAACTGATAAAATTTCATGTCCTATTGCATGCTTAGTGTTTGTATTATATTAATAAGCTTAGACTTCCTAGTTCCTACATTTCAGATGACAAAACACTGTCATTTACACAGAAATCACTAACGCTCCCTATCAGCTCTCACTGGGACAGTATTCTCACAGCAAAGTCTATCAGGCAAAACAAAAACAAACAAACAAAAAAAAACCCTCCAAAAATCTGACAAGCAAATATCTTTTGATTGTAATATCACAACAAATACATGATGTCGAGTTTGTGAACAAAGACAGGGAGAGGCTTTAAAAAGTCCTCTAAATTTAGTAGGTGACGTATTTTGGGTTGGCAATCCTATTGACTGAATTTGTTTGCTTGCAGAACAAAAAGAGCTCATGTAGATGCAAGAAGAGTTTCATGCCAGGTTTAGGCGGAGTCAGTTCTTTTCTAGGCACAGACTAAATGGCCTCTCGAGAGTCTTTACCATCTTGCTTTACAGGATGCATCCTGAAGCATTCCCAAATTCTGGTTTGGAGAGAATGCTTATAGAAAGGCACTGTTATGCATTCCCCTGCACCTCTGCCATGCTTCTTACTGTTCTTTTCCAGGTAGAGACACCTTCCTTCCCCCAGGAGCTGGACTGACCCCACAAACAGACATTTCTCCCAGGCCTCCTTTGAAGCGAGGCCATGAGTGACGCACATACAGAATTAGTGAGAGATTTGTCAGCACCTTGTAATTACAATGTGCTTTCAGTTAAAATGACATTTTTTATTATAAGAAACTAAGGTCAGAATTAAAGCAAATCTCCATGAAAATGTACTGTGCATGTGCCTTTGCGTAGACTGGGGGGTCTTCTGCAAAAGCCTGCCTCTCTTGTGGGTTGCAAAGGTGCAGTTGCCCTCAGAAGAATGACAAATTCCAATAAATCTGGATCAGTACACAAGAATAAAGCAGTTAAATATATTAATAGTTTCTATAATATTCTATACATTTCTCTGGCTGAAATAAATATGAAAAATGAAACTGCTCTTACCTTTCTAGGTTCTTTTACGGTCTATTGTTTAAGAATCTTTACAAAACAGAAGTCTGACCTATGTACTCCCATTTACTGGAACGTGGAGTTCCTAGTGGACAACCTTTCAGGTGACAACAACAAAAAATCCACAGTAGCTACCACTTTGAAATAAGGCCTGAAAGGGCCACTGAGCAGAACTCAGATCTTCTGTAATACTTTGAGGAAGAGCTTTGCACTCAAGATGGAGAAAGGGTCCTTCTTCAGAAACTTTCCTGCAAGATTTAGATACAGCTAGGTGTTTCAGTTCCCCATCCCCCCTTCAATAACACTTGATTTGCAGCAGAACTCCCCATCACTTCAATTTATTCTAACCTATAAAAATAAATCTATTAGTTACATTTGGACGGGACGCTTAAAACAGTGTTGCCAGGTGCTTCTGGATATGAAAAGCAGAGAGTGGGAGCTTTAATGCAGTTAGCTCTTAGTCATAGGAAAGTGATAAATGCAGAAAGAAAATATCCTCTTGTTAATGTTTGTGTTTACAATTTTTTCAGGTTTAAAGGCAGTGGATGTTTCTGTCTTGCACCTTTAGCTAGTCAATTATACTGGCAAAGTCACTAACACACTGGCATTCTGATTTAATAGTATTTCATTGACACAGAAGTGATAAGACAAGGCGCAAGACAAAAAACAGGCCTTCTTCTTGATTTCTTTTCCTCTAAACTCAGCTGGCACTCTGCTGTGTTTTATTTTTAGTAGAGGAAAATTTAGAAGAATTAAACTAGAACTCAAATACAATAACTTACAACATACAAAAGCCTCATAGAGTCTGAAATTTGCTTACAGACAGATGGCAAATAAAGATCTATAGGCCTTCATCTGAGATACCCTAGACTTTCTAGAGCAAACTAAATGGCAAGCTTCCTCTCACAAATGGTCCCACCAAGGGCCTCACTCTCTAGCTCCACTATAGCCCCTTTGCATCATGCTGCCAATGCAAAGAGGCCATGAGAGCCTCAGCATCAGAAACCACACAGGAAAACCTCAGCTGGTGTAGAGCAGCACACCTCCGTCCTCCTCATGGTCTCCCTCATAAGGTAGAGGAGGGGTTGTACAACTAACCTGTTACTCTCTGTACAGAAGAAAGCTATCGGGGACTGGCATACATTTTCCTGTTGGTATCCCGGGCCAGATTGCCTGCAAGGATCTGTGAAGTTCTTGGGAAGTGCTGAGCTCTCATGGCTCTGCTGCCCAGCTACCAGCACTGTAAGTAACCAGGGTGAAAGCGAGAGCAGTCCAGGAGCTGCTCTAAGTTGCACTGCGGTGTGAACAGAGGCTGACCACCTCCGGAGTCATGAGACGATATAAACACAGGCTCCAGCTCGATGAAGAGCAGTTGCTGCTCTTTGGTAGCATTCCCGCGTGCTGCCATTCTGCCATTCCCATGTACTTTCATGTTTGGTTTTAGGCCCAGGTCTTTTTCATGAATGCTTTCAGCAAGTCTAGCTGTAAATGATCATTTTTCAAAACACTGTGAAGACCATCCTTATCACTTGGAAGCATAGGAGGTGATCCATTCAAAATATTTTCTTTCGCACACAAATGGGAATGCATTTTTCTCAAACTGATGTTACTTTGCTCTCCTCAAGATCCCAGCCCTGACAGACTTCAATAGCAGATGCAGCAGCTCAGCATTTCCCAAGAATTTCTCAAAAATTTGCAGAACCTGAAACTAGATACATACGCAGAAGCTTCTTCTGATGGAAAAAAAGTTTAAGTCCATCCCTAATACTGTGAGATCTTTTGGATACATTCATTTTCTTCAATACAGAGATTACCAAATACATGAATCTTTCAAGTCTGTCCACCACACTGTGCTGGTAATACTAGATAGCATGTTTACAAAGTTTTCACGGTTATGTGAGTCAATCTAATGCACATTTGCCCAGATAAAAAAATAAATGTTATATAATGCACAAGTCACAGAATCAATACCTTGGTATGTGTACACCAAACAGAAGAAAATAGCACATAAACTATCAGGCAACATCTGTCCTAAAAAGTGAAAGCAGCTGGATTTCTAAACCCAAGTCATTTGATGCGAAATCTGGTCCAGTTGTTTTGTGAGCAAAAGTAGTAATAAAGATAGCAAAGCCATAAACACAATCCTGTTGGTTCTAAGCAGGTACAAACAAGATAATTAGGCACAGCCAGAAATGTTCAGTGTCTTCAGGTAATGCTCTTTCCTTCCTAGGCTCAAAAGAAATGTTTACTCCCAAGACAGCAAAACTGATGAAATAATGTTATTAATAATGATTTGGGGATGGGGTGGGGAGAGGAGGTTAAAGTAGGGAGTTCAAAAGTGAGTTTGTTGTAACTTCTACTATGGAGGGACATTCCCATTTAAGAAAAAAAAAAAGAAAGAAAGAAATTAAGGTAGCATTTGCCTGTTAGTTTCACCTTTAAAATGCTGCATACACATTAACAGATGGCTCCTTGAAAATATTTTAGTGAAACATATTTCCACCTCCAATTTTTTCAGCAAGTTTAGTGATTGCAAAACAGATTTTCCGGGAAGCAGAGGAATAGATAAAACAGGTACCTCCTCCCACAACAATAAAAAGCTTGCATCCAACATTATTAGATGAAACCGTGATCCAGTTACACTAGTAGAAATCAAGAAAAACTTCCCTGATTTCACAACTGCAAGGAAATAGAATCTCTAATCTAAAAGGTATTCAAGGGGAATTTGTGGTGACTGTTTCCTCCGCATAAGTTATCCACATTTTTTAACTTGGATTTTAACTAAAAATCAAAACAGCATGAAAGCTTGTTTTATTTGTAAGATCTGTAGGATTTACATTATGTAGCGCAGAGAAATACATAGTTTTAACAGAGCAGCCTACTTAGGCAGTCCTCAGATCTTAACTTTTGCCCTGCAAACATCTTTGAAAAATATGCAGACACCTGTCGCTTTGAGAAGCATCACTTTTTCCCCCCTAAGATGATGAATACAAAGAATAAACTGTGTTTATTGGACCCAGCTACAACAGAGATAGTCCTAAAATTCCAAAGCTCTGCTCGTATCCTTCCCTGCCGCAGCAATTTTGCTTTCTGTATATGACAGAAGCAACAAGAGAGATTGCCTACATTTTTAGCCAAACAAAGAAATTACAGAATTTGGAAAACCTTGCTAAGTGAACAAAGAAATATAGAAAACAAAACCCAGGCTCCCAAGGGTTATGTTATTGGACTCATCGGAAGGAAACACAGCTAGCAAGCTGAAAATATGCACAGGCTTTCCTGAGATAAGGCTCTAAAACAAAACTTCTGCAAACATCTCGGTGAGCCTATGCCAAAACCCAGAGAAAGGATTTAGCATGGCTGCATATCAAAGACAAGTTTCTTCAGTGTAAGAAAATAAAGAACAAAAAACCAAACCCAAATGATCTATGCAGTTTAAATCATCTATATATTTTAAAGGTATATATGGACAAAAGGCAGTTATAAACAGTTGTCTTTACCTGTACTTACTGAGCTGCAGAGAAAGAGGGGAAAAAAGGACAAGAGAGAAAATGAAGGAAAACAAGAGGAATGAAAGCAGGCTCACCAATTGTAAAGCTATAGCCATCAATGCTGAAAGTAGCACTCCGGCATTTTTTAAATCCTTCCTTTCTGCTGCTTGGCTCTGTCATGATCCTGCCAGTTTGTCCTTTCAGCTGCAGCGTTTCTCTCCCGCCGCGGAGGCAGAGCGCTCGAGCTAAGCTCTTAGTCGCCCTTGCCGATGTGCTTGTGACAGCACGCACAGCCAACTTCACACATCTCCCCGCGCGGGGAGCCGACCCCGCGAGGCACGCACCCAGCAGCTCTCTCCTCCCCCCAACGCTCTCACTGGCACGCTCCCGGCACCGGCATGCCTCCTCCGACTTCAGCAGCTGGTTAGAGCGCCTGGTATCTAAACCAGCAGTCAATTAGCCTAAGACTAACCGAGTCAATAAGCTGGTTGTATCTGGCAAATCTCTGTGTAGGAGTTCAGGATACAATTAAAAAAGAAGATGAAGGGCTAGATTTTGCTCTGATCTACCCATTGACACTCCTTGTATTCCCTGCTATGCTTCAGTCCCCGCTTCTGTAGCTCCCCTGGCTCATGGGGACTTCTGGCTTGCAGCAAATTGTGCTCACATTTCAGCCCTTGGAATATGAGCTGCGTGATTTAATCATTCCAGATACAATGAATCAACCCAAGATTACAGTACACCATCAATCATCTACTTCTTGCACTAACTGCGAGGCTCTGAAAACACCGTTGGCACTAGAATGCAAAAGATTACCACTAAGTTAGAACATAAGTGACTGCGGGAAAGTAACAAAAGTGATTCAACAGTAGTGATGATAAACTACGGGAGATAGATGCATGTGGATGCACAATGAAAAGTCTTCCAAGCTCTTCCTCTTCCTGGTGGTTCACCACAGGGTTTATAAATTCCTTTTGCAATTTTTCCCCAAGGATCTTTAAAAATGCGATTCAGAGTGCTGCACCGCTCTGCTGAGAAAGGAAGGCAATTAGCCCCATTCTATGAGCAGACAAAATTAAGAAACTTAAGGCTGACAAAGTTTCCCCAGAAGGTTAGTAGCAAACCAAGGTTTTATAAAGAGGTATCCAAGAAAGCACTGTCAATGTTTTAATGATTCCAGTTCACATAAACCCGAGCAAATTCTATTCCTTTTTTCTATGATGTGTGTTAATATAGAAGCATGCTACCAAAGTACTCCATTTTCTCAAGTTCCAAAACACAAAAGTAAATTGCAGTTAAATTTGCCAGGCTTTGCATTGTTCTGGGTGTAAAACTCATGGAAACATTGAGTTGAAACTTGCTGCAGGAAGATTGAAGTAAAAGTAATAACTGAGACAGTTTGCTGCAACACACACCAAAAAGTTTACAAAATATCAGCAAATCTGGTCTGTGTTTAAGGTAGAAACCTCCACCCTACCATGGCTGCTTAACATAAGCCTAAGTCAGATAGAAATATTGCACTCTTTAAACCTCCTCTCTTCAAAGGGTGGATGAGAGCCATTGCTGAGCTCCAGCACAGTTAAAGTTATGCTTAGTTTTAGCCCAGTAAAGAGCCTCAGCCAAATACACTTATTTTTGTTAGCAAATGTTTTCATGAATTTGGATGTTCAATAGTAACACAAGTTTTTAGTCCAATAATAGGCAAACCTCCACTCTCAGGCATGAAGTTTTCGAGGGGCAAATAATTGTGCCCACACTTTTCTCAGCTTGTTAGGATAACACATATTCCTAGAAAGTGGATTTTGCTATTACACTTGTCGTCTTAGACTGCAAGTTCATTAAGAAAAAGGCTGTTAGTAGGTGTTTTTACAGGAAGGAGGACCTGGTCTTCCAGGTTTCTTGACCTTTCAAGACTGAAGTTGAAATAGTAATAAGTTCTTATCACTTCCACCTAGTACTTACCACTTCCATCACCTGCAATTATTTTTTTGACCTCAGAAGGGCAAGCACAAAATCAGCATTTTAAAAAAGGTGCTGCTGTAAATGTAGCCGCTGTAAGAGAGTTTTCAGGCACATTTTACTAGAGTCCATCATTTAGCTGCCGCTCCTTTACAGGCTAAGTATAAAGTGTGTTTCTAAGGAATCATTTTCTCTGTCACTGGTTATATAGGTCACACACCTACATAAGCACTAATGCTCTACCTAAGAAAGCAAAAGCATAGAGAATTACTCATAGTATATCTAGAGAGCACAAAGTTAAACATTATCTAAAGAAAAGACGAATGCTGAAACTGTTTTTCTTTTTTTTTTTCTCTCGACACGGTTTTTCTTAAATAAGAAAATGTTGATTCATCAAAAAAATTGTGGAAAGATAGCAGTGATCATGAAGTTTCAGTTAGGATTGCTTTCTCAGGTCTAGGAGAGACTTATTGCAAAAAAGGACAGGCAGCCACATTCTTGCTTGCTCCCCAGCTTGGTAGACCAGGTACTCAAGTAGGAAGCAGGAGAGTCACATTTGCATTTCTCTTCTCAGGTGAATGCCCTGATCACCGAACTACTGCTGACGTGGATCATTCCTGACGTCCTTCACTGGGATATCTGCCACTTTGTACATATTGCCACAAAGAAAAGGACCCTGTCACTCAGCAGCTGTGCACACCTGGAATATCTTGTGAAGATCAGTTTATTCAAGCCCCAACTATTTATTGAAATAATTGTAATAATTTCATAAGCTTCTTTAGGTCAAAGTGGAGCAATTCCCACAGGAAATGGAGGGAGAACTCATAAATATGCCTAGAAGCTGTATCTCCCGTACTTGAGAGGAAGGCCCTAACCCAGCTATTTGAAGTGGGATGCTCTCTCCCTTCACAACTGCAGAAGGCCTCGCCTCGGGGTGAAAAGGGACATGTTTTGATGTGCAAGGTTTTCAAGAAGGAAACAGTTTCTTCCCAGCTCTAGTAAAAATTTAATCTGGTCGCCCAAAGAATTACCAAATTGTATTGGTAACTTGATGCCTGATCCTATCTGATTCTTTGCATTTTGCTGTTCAGCTCTTGGCTAGATTTCAGTTCTGCCATTTACATTCTGCCTTCCTAAACAATCCCTGCAGATTTACTTGGGGTACAGTACATTTTCTACCTTACACTGCCAGGCAGTACCAATATAGATTGTTAGGCAGTTCTTGCAACTGCAATTCAGTGCCGTGTAGAGCAATCCATGTATGTCGTTTGTGAACCACCTGGGGATCCTTTGAGATGAAAAGCACAGTGTGAATTGAAAATATTTGTTATTATTGCTGCAAACAGACCAGGGTATCCATGGTAACATTTAATTTATCAACACATAAAACAGCAATTACTTTAATATTTCCCTTTACTTTTTAATGTGTAGAAGAGTTTGTATATTTTCAGAAAATCTATTTTAATCAAAGATCATATCAAATTAAACCAATGATCCATCCAGTCTGCTATCCTCCAACATACACATTAGCGGAAGTTGTGGGAAAAAAAACAGCCACTCATAAGACAGTGTTGCAGATTTGTGTGTTGCTATCCCCAGGCAGGCAATTGCCACCCTACAGCCTAAAAGGGCATGTTCTTTATGTGACTTTGTGTCTCAGCAAGACCGAAATGTTTTTAATTCTAGTCCACATCCAAATCTTTTCCTAAACATAAATTTTGAAAATCAGTTGCACATAGAAATACTTCCACCTATCAGCTCAAAGGTATGCCTTGTTATTTCAGTTGTACATCCCCTGGCTCTTGCACTGTGAGAAAGGGAAAATAAAAGCACTAAGTAAAATCCAACAGCCCCACTGAAGTCAATAGCAAAACTCCCACTCACTTCGGTAGGGCTGTAGCTTTATACCTCTAATTTTCCTCACCTTTGCTTCTATTGGCACAATTCCTGATACAGTCAAGTTTCGTGAGAGCAGTGATGAATTTAGAGCTTAGGTGTCCACGTGCATACGTAGTAACTGCTGCTGAAGTTCGCAGAAATGGCATGAAAGACTAGACTTTCTAGACTTAGCATCTCTGGATTTCTCTTTTCAGAAATGTCTCAGGTACCCTAAATTAATTGATGATTTGACTTTGAATATTTAGAACACAAATCAGCTGTGAGGTCAGACCAAAGGTCCATTGAGCCGTGTCCTATGTCCAACTCTGTATCATATCTCCATCAGAGCCCATAAAAGTAGATGCTGAGGAAAATGATTAAAAACAAGGCAGGCTATGGTGATACTATATATCCAGCTACTGCTAGCTCAGACACTTTGAGCCAGAAGTCTTTTCTGCATGTTCATAAACCCTCCAAAGATTCCTCTTCAGTCACCTTGAACCCCTGGAAGCCTTCAGCATCAAGAGGATCCTTCGGCAAGGAGCTGCACAGCTTAACTAAACATTGTGTGAAGACTTCTTGCTTTTGTTTGCTTTGACCCATCTCCTTCTAGCTACTTGGTTGCTCTCTAATCTGCTACTTACGATAGCAATAGCAGTTCTGATGCCTGCTGGCTACAAATCTGAAGGTGAGGAGCTGTTACGCAGGAGGCAGCGGGGTCCCCAACGTTTTGCATTTCTAGTATCAAGGAAGTACTGGAATGGCAAGTTTCAGTGATAGTAGACCACAACCACCAGGCAGGCCCAAAGGAGTCCAGCCTCTGATTCACCAAAAGTTTATGGAAATAAGGTGTTCCAGCCCTTATGGTTTTGATTTTACAAGCAGATATTTTTCAGGCCTGTTTTACAGAGGGCTTTCTCATCACTGGTGTTGATGTCAACTGAAAACAACATCCCAAAGAAGAGCTCAGCACTTTTTGGGACTGAGCATGACACACCAAGAATTGGTAAGTCTCTTAAGAAAACATTTGCAGCTTCACAGAGAAGAAATTAGGCTGAAATCCCCTGAGGTGTTTAGCATATTTTTCAAAAGCAACAACACAGTAATGTACCACAAGTTGTTTATGGAGAGGTAGCATTCTTCCCTGAAAGCTTCTTTGTTTTACTCTTTCCTAGAAGTACTCCATCTGCGTGTTATGATTTTATCAGAAGTTGTCATTGTCAGGAATATCCACTACATTTCAGTTATTTTTAGGCATGACAGCCAGAAGGCAATGACTTTTTAATGCTCAGCTGTTCTGATGCTTTCTACTTACTTCAAGCTTCACCATTTTCCCCCTCACCAAATGCTGACAAAAGGAAGTCTCCAGCATGCTGGAGTATTGTCTTGGTTTACACTATTTTGTATTTCCTAGTGCACACTTGTTTTGGGTCATTTTAAATGACATCATACCACAGATAAATCCAAATGCATTTGATAAATTCTGGGCACAGGAGAGGAAGAAAATAGTAATATTAATTTGGACTTGGATTTCCTCTTAACTATTTCAGGCAGCTCTGCAGTTCTGACGAAACGTGTTGTTTTCTTCAGAAGTACAGGAGAAATCTATACAACCTAATTTTAGGCACCTAGCTGAGGCCCCTAAATGAGGAACCCTGAGGCTCCCACTGCAATTAGCAGGCGAGCCCAAAGGGTGATTCAGGGCTCCTTAGACCCAAACTGCCCCCTGGAGAAGACTCACTCTCCCTTGGAGGGAGGGAGCCTCTGAGGCATTTAAGGCCTGAACTGAGGTAGCTTAGTAAGGAGCCTAAAGTTAAGCAGAAAGACCCCTGTCAATAGTTTATACTTTCTCCAGATTGCCTACAGATAGTAACACAGTAAATCATGATCCTCATCCAACTAAATGCAATCTGGTAACAGCAGTGAGGTCCATCTTTTGTGGTACATACAGGAAAAATCTGGTATTAGCAAACTATGGTATCGAACACCTTTAAAGTGCAACTGATAATCAGATAAGACTAAGTGGTGAAGGAGCATCTGGTCTGCACATTTGCAAAGTTAAAGGGTGGTAAAGGAGGCTGTAGCGAGAAAGGAGAACAGAAAAGGTATTAAAAGATCCCTATACTTATACCTCCCCCTGCCATTTCCTTCACACACTGACTTGCAGTCCCTATCACTTTGAAAGCCAAAAGCATCCCTGGCTGTAGATGTAGTCCCACCTTTTCAAATGAGATCATCTCATTTGTTTTTTAACAAATATTAGAATTTCAATAACAAAAGATTTTTCATGCTCTATTTCCACTCTTGCCTAAACAGTGCTGCTGATGCAATTTCAGTTTGCCTTCATGTTTTAATTTGATCTTTTTGTCTCATTTTGCACACTACTGAAGTATGATTCTCCAGTATAATGTGATTCTCCATATTACAGCAGCCATTCTCAAAAGCAACTCAACCAACATCAGAACTAATAAAAAAATATACCACTACACAAAAACAGTTTGGCGTAACAGTGTCAAAAATCAGGTTGCAAAACAATTAATGCTCCATTATTTTGTATTTGTATTTGTATTTGCCATACAAATGTAATGGACTGAATTCTGCTTCCCACGGCATTCCTGGGCCTATATGGCAATTAAACCTTATATGGCAGGTAAACCTTCTCAAAAAAATTCTACTTTCCATCTTGTCGCAAAGAAGAGATTTCTGATCCTTTTGCCACTTGCACCATAATTGACTTGGTTGCTGAATATGACTTTGTTCTTTCTCATCGCTACGCTTGAAAAGTCTCAACATGGAACAACAATGACCAGTTAGCGCACATGTGCAAGTCATTGCATCCCATCTGATGCCTTGGCAATCAGTATTTTCCCGAAGTTTTGGGCTGTGGCCAGTCAAATCACGAAAGCAACTATTTGCTTTCTGAGTCACTCATTATATCATTAGTGTTTTTTTTCCCTTTGGAGTTCTCTTTTCTTCCCTCCTCCCTCTTCTGCAATGTTAGTTTTAAAGCTATGTTGTTATGCTGAAAGAATGCACAGACATGCTTTATGTATGATGGGAAAACACTGAGGGCATGCTACAATACACAGAACAAGGAAGGACATCTTTTGACTGTGCAAATCAGTGTAGCTCCGCCAGACCCAGCAAAGCTGCCCTAGCTGCTGAGACCAAGATCTGTTCCTACCCCTCCTGCTTGGGGAGGAAATAAAGCTGCATTGTTTAAACAGCCTCTTATCAGCCGACAGACAGTGCTCCGAATACCAACCTCCTATCAGTGTTTGGCTTTTAATGTACTGTGCTTCCACACAGGAACAGTATATTAATTATGTACCCTCGCAAAGGCAGTGAGAGCATTGCTTTTCCCTATGATTGTGTATTTTGTATATAGGTCTGCTTTTCCGTATGTTGCATATAGTACTTCTTGCTAACTTTTACACTTTATCCTTTCCAGATCACAACTATCAGTAAAACATTCAAGACGTCAGAAGAGCTGCATTCTTCGAACTATCAAAAAATAAAAAACTGCCCAGGTAGATTAACAGTCTAACGCCCTGTGTGTATGCCAAACCACTCCCTCCGAGTCAGCTGCTCCCTCTTCAACCATACCAACTTGAGCAAGCGAAACAGGCAACAATTCCAACTTCTCTTAGCAGGTATTCAAAAATGGGCTGCCTGCTGCAGCCACATTCAGCTCCTAGACCCAAGCGCTTTTGGCCAGATCAAAACGTCCTTGATACTAAGCAAATGTTAGCCCCTATTCTGTTGGCAGAACTGGCCATTTTCCTTGTTGATACAGATGCACTTGAATAAATGGAAATTAACCTGCAGAAGGGTGGTTTGAAATGTACACACAACACATACACCCACACAACACACACACACACACACACCCCTTTATATACTAATTGAATCATAACAAATGATTGTTCTACCCTATCTCTTGAGAGGAGGACTGTGCATAGCTGCTTTGTCCCAGCAAGAATTTAATCAGCAAATACTATTCTAAAAGGGAAGGGAGGAGGAGGAGCTTCCACACTTCCAGTTCAGGCCTATAACAGTAAGTGCCCGATGAAAGTGTGCAGTCTCGGAGCAATGGAAGCCATGCCAGAGGGAATGAGTGACCTGTACCAGACCTTCCATCACCATGTGCGTATCAAATTCACTTGTATTTCAAAACTAACCAATTCTATTGCTCTGGTCAAACCACTGAGTGGTTAAAAACATGGTTCCAATAATAAACACATTATATTAATCATCAGTGTACTCAAGCAAGTGATGAGAACATGCTTCCTTTGAATTATGCACAGTATAGGTTGATTTTTTTTTTAATCAAAAGTCAGAGATTCAACAAGCATTTATTTCATGGTTAGAATTCCATTGCTGTCTAAATCTAATGCTTACAGGATTTCCATTTGTCTTATTGCCTTAAGATTAAAGCAATAAGATAAATAGAATGTTTAAGTAACAGGGTGGTGAGTGTCCTAACTACTGTAAGCTAGATTTTTTTTAATTTTATATAAATCCACATCTTTGGTAAAAAAATAGGAGAAGCAAAACTAGCTCAAATACATCACATTATTTTAAGTATAAAAGACCCAGTGGAGTATACCATTCTATCTGGCAGACATCTCCCTTTACTTCTTACTAACCCACTCTGTGCTAAATCTCTGTACTGCAAGTGGCAGCTCCCATCGTTAGACCTTGACCTGGCAGCAAACTACAGTTGCAAAATCTAAGAAGTGTAAAAAAGAATGAATTTCATTTAAATTCTAGACACTTGAAAAGTAGGCCTCCAATCTAAGCTGATCAGGTAGCTCCCCTCTACAACTGACCACCAAGACATAGGTACCTCCAGAGACTGGGTCACCCTACTTGGAGGTTTTCCTTGACACCAGAGCGACCTCACTGACTAGCTTACACTGCAGGGCCAATCCTACAGGAGCTGAATCCTGCCCTTAACAGCTAAGTACCAGGATAGGGCTGAGTAATCCTCTTGCAGGTTGGAAATGGTATGCAACTCCTTAGAGGCTCCTTCAGAGCTGCTGCCTGGGTGACCAGTTTTGGTCTGTCCACGTGCGTTATATAGTTAGGTCTATCCCCCAGTAACTTGCCTATCCAAAGTTTGGTAATCTCTAGTTAGAGGGATAATAATCTCAATAAACCTATTTCTTGTTGGCATCATGTTAGCAGCCTATTCAGAAAGGCTGAGAACGAAATAGATATCCACTGAAAACTACCTAAACCACCTAAATATCTTTGCAGCCATGCAAATTGTTCTCTTTGAGTTAGGGCTTACCAATGGCAGAAAAAACAAACGGGCTACAGGGTTGTTGCCAGTACCATAAAGATACCAACGTGTGGGTGAACAGAATTGCTACCTATGAGGCTGTCAGTACAATACTATTCACAAAAGAGTAGCAGCAGGAATTGCTTTGGAAGGCGTATTTACATGCTGCTGTGAGCATGCAACAGAAAACAATTTTTGACTCCAGATGAAGATATTCTCACATCTGTATCAGTATTTCTGTTCAAATCTGTCATGAGTTCACTCAGTTAAAACCAGTTAAGAGAATACTAAGCTTATGAAGGAATGCCTCAAACATAAGAATGCCTTAATGAAAATTACCCATGCAGCTATGGCATTTACCTGCATGTAACCAAACCTGCCACTTACCTGCAATTGCACCTCTTCCTAATAAGCTAACCAAAGTCAGGAAGATAGACAAGAAAAATCAGGCTAGTGGAGGAAAGGGCAAAGAAATAAGAATCTTGGGTTGCTGAGGGAGCAGCATATCAGGGACAGTGTTCCCTCGTTTTACTTAAATGCATGTGCACACATGTACAGGTATTACTAGAATTTGGGGATGAGGAGTAGCTAGATTTTTAGATATTTGTTTGGTTTCATTGTTATGTGCATGAGTACAACAAGGCAATGCGGTTCCTTCATGCAACTCAGTTATAATTCATTCTCTAATAAAATAATGCTTTACCATTTTTTTTTCTACAGGATCAGTTTCAGTGCCAATTATGTGATAAGGAATCACACGATTACATAGGAATATGAGAAATGGAAAGGATCATCCCATCCACACCCTTTTGGTCATAGGCAGCAAAAGTAAAGACATTTAGTCCATAAGACACCTGCCTCTAACTCTGCACCCCACAACTCACTAGACAATTCCACACCCAAAGATCAGCTACAGTCCTCCAACGGGAAACATACCAGAAGAGGAGTGACAGAGATTAAGGGCAGGAAATACCCAAGGCAGCAGCAATACTTTAGGTCCCTGCACTGGTAGGAGCCTTGTAAGCTGAAAATTCCCAGATGACTTCAGCAAGGAGCCTCCTCTCCACATTTCAAGAGAGGAAGGGGGGGGGAAAAAGAGAAAAGAAAAGAAAAAAGAAAAAACAGCAAGCAAGTAAACAGAAAAAAAACCAATGGTCCTTGCTAATCTTACCTAAAGGAAATTGTCTTCCTGACCCCTGGGCTCTGGGGATGAGTTTAACACTGAACACAAAGAACCAGAGATATTTTCCATCATCACTAGGAAAACTGCTATCTTAGTTTAATTGTATGTACATTTATAGCAAGTATCCACAGATAAATTTGTGTCTTGAGAAAAGTAGAATTCACAGTAAAGAAGTACACATTTCAGAGAAGTGATATGAGCCTAACTGCCTTGGTGATTAGCTAGACAAAAATCTTCCTGTTGTTCCACTGATACAAGTATTTAGCATATATTATTGCTATTTAGAAGAAAAACTTTTGAGCAATCTTTCAATTGTCCCTGCCCAGTAAAACAGAATTCTAATACCAAATGCTCACACAGAACCAGCAGCCTGAAAAATTATGCGAGAAGAAAATACTTTCATTTAGTTGCATGCAGCCTTTGAACACCTTTGTGCTGCTGTATTCACTTCAACATAATACTAATTTCCCTTTCCATCTATGAACGGAATCGAAATATTCCTTAGTATGAAGAATCAACCTTTCAGAGTAATAATTTCAGCAAGTTAAAAGAATTAGTGCAAAAACACTGACTGGCTGTCTTCTCTCTTTGTGGAACTGAAGGTCAAAAAGGTAAATTTGATGGGGTGAAAGAGTGAATAAAAAACCAGGATTTCTTTAGGTTTGGCTTTCAGAAGCAGTGGAATCACACACGGAGTCCAAAGGGAGTGGTCCTCTACTCTTCCTCACTCTCCGCCCTGCTGCACTGTCCCACCCTCTCCCTTGGTGCAGCCAATTCATTTCACTTGCACAGCAAAGACCTATTGAGATGGGTGAGATGAGAACCGGAGCTCAGAGAAGGTACCAAAAATTTGGCTACAATGTTGCCAATATTCGGACTTGAACACACACTCTTACATGGATTTTTATTTTTATTTTTATTTTTTTAAGCACAAGTCCTATATAACTGTGCAGTATTCATTGCAATGTAGAAATTGAAGTCCTCTTGCACCAAAGGAACCAAGAAGAATGCAGGGTGAAGGTGAGATGGTGCAGGAAGCAGGCAGGACCATCTCTTTTCAGTGCCAGAAGGATGGTAGATTAGACCAGCTGATCCAATTGCAACTTTACCTAAACCAGCTTTGCATTCACATTTTAGCTTTGGAGCCTTTTCCCTGTATAAAAACTCCTGAAGGATGATTCACAAGGACCTGTACAATTCCCTCGAGGAGGTCCCAGAAATGCACGAGGCACAGCTTCGTGTCTAAAGACAGGTAATCGGAGGGCCCCCTCAGTCTGGCATCCACAGTACCTTGCTGCGTATCCTGTTTCACCTTTAGGGGTGAAGCGTGTCAATACTGAGCCACCTCTAGGAGCGCTCAGCTAAGAGACTTTAATAGTTGACTTAGCTTGGTAGAAATGATTTATCAACTAGAATGTGTCTAACAAGGCCAAAATTTAGTAACCGGATAATAAATGCATTTTTAACTTACCATAAAACCTAGTGAGACCTGTCTTCCTCTGGGGGCAAAGTTCATTGGGGTCTGCAAAGATTTCATCATTAGCAAGCTCAAAGCGTACTCCCAGAGCTCATAAGGGTATGGAGACCTGATAAAGTGGGAGCATCAAGGCCTTGAGAGCACTAACAGGCTTTCATGGCTCTGACCAGCCTCACCTGGAACCTCCCCCACACCCCATGGACCCAGGTCCTGGATGAACCTCGGCCCTACACCGTAATAGCTGCTCCTCTGGATGGAGGCCCCATGTGTACATCACAGTGTCTCCAGCCTTACCTTCAGGGTGGACCTGGGACACACACCGCAGCCCTGCCTCCAGCTGCTCCTGGCCAGACCGTGGACCTGGCTCATCCTCTCAGTGTCCAGGCCAGTGGACAGACCCAGTTGCCAGCCCTCAGCTCTGCCCACCCAGCTTGGCCCCCATGGGACAGCGTGCCATCAGTGAGGGCACAGCCCACTCTAGGGTCACCCACAGCTCCCGGCTCACGTGCCCATAGTGAGCAGCCAGCCCTCGCTGCACCCTGACCCAGAAACACGGTCTTACACAAGCACGTATGCTACAAAGATAATAAACGTAAAAGCAGAGTACTTGAGACATACAGGGTAGGAAGAAAAGGGAACTCTAGCCTTTTCTTTTAATTGTCAGTCACATAATGCAATACAACCACTTTCCTCCCAACCCCAGTGAACCTACTAATACCAGTTTCGCTTTCTTTTCACAGTAATTATCACTTTGGTCATGCAGTAAGATGTGTCAAGTGAAAGGCCAGAGTGGGAGCCAATTACTTAGGGCTACAAAGGCTACAAGAGGACACAAAACTGCAGAGAGGTTCAATCCACCTCAGCTTTTCCAGCTCCATAAAATTCCTATAATCTTTGCTTTTCCACTTGCAGCAGACTTTGCAAAATTTTGTAAGCAGAGATAATTTTTTTGTGTGTAAATGTTTTTGGATATGTATATACAATATATTTTTGGATAAAAATCCAAAACATCTTTTGTATAGCTCAGATATGCTTTTGCAATTTCCAAAGAAAGAATAAATAGGTATTTACCACCTTATTTTTTATGTGTAAAAATTCTAGGCCCATTTTTAGGGAAAAATTAAGAAACCAATAAAGAAACTATTTAATGATAGTAAACATGCTATTAATAAAAACTAATAAACTTACACAAAACCTACAGATCTCAGCATTATAAGCTTTAAACCTCTTTGGGACTCAAGCACATATGAAAGGATATGTTAAAAGAAAAAAGACTTCTACTTCCATTTTTTCTCATGCATTCACAAGAGCCTTGTGCTTTGAGGCTTGCTAAAACACTGTCATTGTTATTCACAAAAATATGATTATGGGAAAAGTACTGAATAATTACTGCAAAAATTGGTATACTATGAAGTACAAGTATGTGTTACTTAGGTATTTCAACAGCTATGTGTGTTACCTTCTCTTAGATTAGTACCTTGTTCCAGTCTTGACTTCAGGAGAGATTTTGGTTGGAAGTGTGACTCTAAAACTAAGCTGAGAGACCACAAATTCTATTGAAATACTCTTTGGATATTAGGCTTAGCGAAGTTGTTTTAAGTAGCAGAACAAACTATTAGCAGAACAAATAATTTTCTCAAGCAATTTACTTTAAAAATGTTTAAGAAATCCTGACAGCATTTCTTGAAAGTAAATAGGATTGAGTGCTGTATTTCTATATGTGCACCTTAAATTTAGCTTGACAGATCTTTCTAGTGATTCATGAAAAAAAATCTTCACAAGACATCCTGGTCTCTGCTGCTTTTCACGGTAAATAATTATTCAGTATATCTTTCAGTGTGACCCAGGACAAAGTAGAAAGCAAAAACTCCCACAAAGAACAGTGAATTTCCTTTGAACAGTTCAAATAAAACCGTAATCAATATGACGGAATGCTATTAGCAGTGTTTTCCCCAGCCAGATCTCTTAACAGCACTGCTTTTTAACCCGGTGCATCTGAATACTTTGCCACAAGCAATAAATTCAGACCTCTCAAGTTTGTTTCTCCCTTCCTGACAGCCTCCTGCCCGGCAGGTCGGGTGACACAAGAGGGGAGAGCCTGCGGGATGCCCTTCTCCCACTGAGTGCCTCCCTGCAGCAGCCCCGCGAGCGCGGGGTCCTGCAAAGCCACACGGCCCTGGCGCAGCCCCTCTCTCCTGCTTGGCGACTCCACGCACCCGCTGCCGCTGGCCAAGGGGTCGCGGATCCCGCTCCCTCCTTTCGGTGCGTAAGACCACAAGAGCAAGGAGAGAGGCCGAGGTGCGGGGTTAAGAGGCAGAAGGGACGGTCCCTGCCTGCGAGAAACATGAAGCAGGAAACCTGGCAGGTTGGTAGTTTGTCAGTGCATCAGAATCTGTGTGTGACAGCCCACAGACAACCCCCAAAATCGTATGGATTGGCTAATGAATATAGTTTGTGAATGGTTTCTGCACACCTGTGTGTCATAAATCCTATACTGCTAATGGTAGAAGTCTTTTTTTCAGCTGAAGTGGTAGTATTCAATGCTCAGGGCTTGTATTCTGGATTTTCTGCAGCTTCTTCCCGGGTCTGCGGAGCTGGAAAAAAATCACAGTACTCCTCCTCTTGCTACCCAGCATCTCCTTGAAGCGGAGGCACACATGATACGACAGTGAGCTAACCAAGTTATTTATTTGACACACATGAGGATATATTTGCCCTTGTTCACCCACCTTGCAGAACTGTGCTCATCACGGGAGAACTCTCAGGAACTTCTGAATTTCACAAGTGTTTCCCATTAAGTAACAACAAGCAGGAAGCACTCATTTGCCATAGATTCATAACAGTATGAACATTACTCATTACTAACGCGCTGCCAGCCAGCCCATGCCTCCCGCTCCCCAGTCTCCTGAAGCGTTCTTGGGTTGCCACGTCAACTTGTTCAGCTCTTGGAGCTCTAAAACGGGGGCTTTGAATGATTATCACAGCAATCACAAATAAGAAGGTTTAGAAAGGGAAACACACAGTCAATGAAAGAGAGAAATGTGAATTGTAAATTGACTCTGACAGCTCCATTTAGGGTTGCTCAGTCAGTGACTCAATGCAAAAGGTAACAAGGGCGAGAGGTGAGAAATCAAAGTATTTGATAATAAGCTAACATAGTTCATCTATAAGGCGCCTTCAAGAACACAAGACCTATCTTTTCAGGAATGCGAATGCTTAATTTTTTTTTCTTTCAAAGCTGTCCCATGCTAACAGCCTTGCTAAATCACACCTACAATACCCACATATACAGAATATAAACATTATATGGGCCAGCTGAGTGACTCTCCAACACTTCTTAATATCTCGCTAGCACAGAGGACTGTTTTTAATAGTATACCCATTTCCAGCAGAAAGATCTTCTGTAATGTCAACTAGCTGAAAATCCCTAGTCAAGTACAATAGAAAACATTTCAATCAACTGTATTAATTTATCATTTTAATGGGAATAAAAGGGGAAATAGTTGGTATTAGTTGGTAAAATAAAATATGAATGGCCTGTCCTTGATCCTGCTCCCACAAACACCCATGGAAGCAGTAGTGTGCTATACTGAAATCGCTGTTTGGCTTATGAACAGAACTTTATAGGAACCGTAGACTTCCCTATAATACTGCCATTGATCTGTGCTTCTTCAGTCCTGAATCTATATTAATCCAAAACTATCTTCTGCTGAAAAAGTGTGCTGAGTCTTATAGCCAGTTAACCAAATAATGATCTCAACAGTGTGATCATGAAACACTCCAAGTCTGCAGCTTCAAACTCACTTGCTGTCTGCTTTGCTGACAGTTTCCTCCACCAGATGTGCATACCACATTAAAAATGACAAAAAAAAAAAAAATATATATGCTTCTTAAGCTGCAGGTTGTAATGGTATTTCCGCCCAAAATCTTTTGGAGGCTGGGAGTGAGGAGGAGAAATAAGATTTTCAAAAGTGCATAAGGGAGTTTTGGGACCTACACATCCAAATAGAACAGATTTTGAAAGATGGTAGGTTCCTGAAGAGTAAGCTTTAAAGATAAAAACAGAGGGAAGCATACAGTTCCCGTTAACTTTTACAAAGCCTGAGCATTCTTCTGTTCTGCCTGTCTTAGATGTTTGGGGCAGGTATTCAAAGACACTTCCGTAGGCTTAGCTTCTCTACTCCCCAGAAAACTTCCAACATATTTTTCAAAGACTCAGACCTATAAATATGCACTTAAACTTGTTTATGTGAGTGGTTCTAAGTTTTAACCTTGTGTGCCAAGGCTTGTAAGCCTAAGATCCGTGCCAGTATTTCTTCCCCCTCGAAAGTTGCTCTCCTTGTAAGATAATGAACATTTAGCTTGACAAAATCAGTTATATAAGCTGCCTGGAGGTTAATACTTTAACCCACAAAACCCTAAAGATGTTCTGATGTTCTAAACATTCATTGTTGCATTTAATTTACTTATCCTTGCAGTTTAAACTCTTCACAGCTCCATTCCTCTGCCATTCTTCAAATGCTGTCACTAGAGTCACTTGAACACATGGAAAACACCTCTCACTGCAACCTGAGCTCACCTTCCAGTCCCACAGTGTGTGGCATAACAGCAGGATCCGCGCGCACTTGCACAATGCAGATATTGTTAATACATAATAACCTTGAGAAACCACAACAAACAAATGAGAGAGCATTGACCAAAAGGTTAAAGGACTTTTCTCTTTGCTGCAGAAGAGAAAGCCCTTGACTTATTATTTTTCCTTCATGTACAAAGAAAGGATTATCTGAAATCATTTAAAACTAAGTTATTCTATTTTTTGGTCAACATGATTTTATACCCTGCAGCTGAAATAGTAGTCTGAAAAGGAAAGGAAATTATGCATTGCTCGCCTTTCCTTACAACCTTGATTTCACAATTTCCTCCAATTCCACTTAAAAGCTTGAACAATACATTGACCCAACACCAGCCCATGCTACCTCCCACCACTGTTTCAAAGATAGATCTGTGTCCAGCTTTGATCACACTCAAATATGTCTAAGTAATTTTCTGAAGGGGAAAGAGAGAAAATGACAAAGCAATAGGAAAAAAAAGAAGAAGAAGAAGAACAACTGAAAGATATGCATCTTTAAAAACTCACTGTCAAAAAAAATACCATCGGCAAATCTAACTGCACCGACTAGTCTTTCCAATCCTAAATGCTACTTTTATGTTGCGATTTTACAAGCAACCTACACATCCAGCACATTTGTGCCACATTTTGCCATGGAATACTAATACGAGAAAGATTTGTCGCTACCCACAATACGGCAGGGCAGGTGCCTGGGCTGTTTTTGCAGCCCCAGTGGAGTCCAGAGCCATTTTGGCACACAGTGGGTGAGCAGCACTACAGGAGATGACTCTGAAGTTTTAAGCAATGCCAGTGACCAGGAGTTTTCACAAATGCCAAATTAAAGCCTGCCTTTTATCCCCTTTTTCCCCTCAAAAAGGGAAAATAAAGAGTGTGTTAATTTCAAAACTCACTTGGACAGTCCTTTCTAAAAATGGGACTATGGTCCCAAAATCACCTCAGCTAACATAGTGTAAATATAGTTACTCTAAATAATACTCTAACGAAGACACGGGGCTCTGGTGTTTTACGTACCCTGGGCTAGTCTGTGTAAACCCCAGCTGAGAGGAAACAAGATTTGACCTTAACTACCTGCGGTGATATCAAAGGCACATCTGCTTTCTCTCCACTCTGATATTTGATCAAAAAGTTATCACAGAATCACAGAATGGCTGAGGTTGGAAGGGACCCCTGAAGATCATCTAGTCCAACCCCACTGCTCAAGCAGGGTCACCTAGAGCATGTTGCCCACGATTGCATCCAGACAGCTTTTGAATATCTCCAAGGAAGGAGACTCCACAACAATAACAAAGTATTTCAAGGTAAAACTGAGCTATAGCTTTGCAGTGTCCTCATGCATAGGCATAAAATTGTGATGCACAAATCAAAGTTTCCTGCACATTTTATATTTCTTGATTTTGCTAGCTGTATGTTCTTTTGACATGATTTTGCACTTCTTTAGTGTAATTTATCATAGGAACTTGCCTTAGGAGCAGAATATTTTGTTATTCTTCCATTTTGCAGTTGATGGTGTTCTGACACAGAAAATGAAGAAAAGATGTAAACAAAAACATCTTGCATTTCCTATTTTACTTATGGTCAGAGTTTAGCCACCTGGTAAAAGCAAGGGTCACAAAGAGCTACAGATTTAAAAAGTTCCTTCCTCACTGATATATATAGAATCTTTGCATTAATTTCATACATTTGTAATTAAATTCTTTCTTACAACAAATAAATGAGATGCTGTAGACCATGACCCAGCAAAGCTATAAACATTAATAAACAGCTATAAACTGACCTTTAGCTACATTAACTTGGCAGAACTGAGACATTACATTCACAAATTCAATTCTGCAACACATAACGCATATTGAAGTTTACTGCCTAATTTTATACAATTGACTTTCACCGCTATCTCTATTAATCACAGATGACAGAAAAACTTCCTAGCAACAGCCCCAACAGCTGAATTGCTAACACTTCTGAAGCTGAAGAGATCATGAAATGAAAGATGCTTCCAAACTCACAGAAAACATTCACTTCATTACTTCAAAGAAGGATGTAACGTTTCTTGTGATTTGGTGCATGCTAAATGTGACAGTGAAAATTACCTTTAATTGACAGATAGGAATTTATACTGGGGGGGGGGGGGGGAGAATATCTTCTGTTGCTCACCTTAATGTTTTCCCTGAGCAAAAATAAACAGATCAATCAGAACATAACTGCTTTCTCTTGCTCTTTATTCTTTGCCATAGAGGATACAGAAACAAAACAATGACTTCCTAACTTAACCTTCCAGGTGTCTGGCATGCTGTGAACACGGTCAGGTACTAGCCACCCAGGTGCAGAGATGTCTGTGATAGCAGGCACAGTAAATCGGAAGGCCAAGCTGGCTGAGATACTCTAGGGGAAAACGTTGCCCAGAGGATGACAAACAACCACGGGATGATGGCCACAAAGCTTTTATATATGACTAGCAAACTGGTGAAAATAATGGGGACTATTCTGCCTTTGGTTCAGGCTGGTTATTCCCGCTAGTGTAAAAGGCAGCTGTACATATGTACAAAGGAGAGAGCAGACCCCATTATATAACAGGCTTCCTCAGTTGTTATGAAAATACTGAAAAGGGAATACGCTTGCGCCCAAAGGGTTTTAAACCTCGGATCGTTAGCAAGGCATTGCAGAAGGCTCATTAGCAAAAGATGCCACCCTGTTGTAACCCAAGGACGTTTATGTGACCACATTTGGAACCTGCTTGCCGCACTGTTGATATCAACCTGCTTAAAACGGTTCACACCTTTCTTCGTCTGATTGCGCCACAGTACTTCTGTGTCTTTTTCCATGATATTTAATGTTCATAAAAAAACCTTGGATCTTAAAAAGTTGAAGGCAGCTCTAATCTACCATATTTACTTTCTGATCAGAGGGGGTGCAGAGCATATACAGTCACATTCACACTCTCCTACAAAATCTGATAAACAACTTCATTAGGTTCCTTGCTGGCCCCAAGTAGAGCCTCTGCTGTAATGACTCTAGTTCACACCATGCAACAGATGAAAATTAGATATTCTGTGCTGTTTCACAATTTGAAAAAAAAACATTTTGCCCTTGGCAAACCACTGTTCTCAATTAGAAAAGAATAGCTGTTTGGGATTTGGGGGGAGGGAGGGTCGTTTCTCTTGCTGCAGGGAATGGCAGGCTGTGTATGGGAGACCCTCTAAATTTCATGTTTTAGACCACTTCCAGGACAGAGGTTCAGCTTTGGATAAACTTCAGTCCATCGTCTCTTTACACTGTCAGTTATGGACTTGTGCCCTGATTCCTTGTCAAGACTTCCCTGAAGTGAACCCCAACTATAAGCACCACCAATATAGCCATAACACTACCAAAGCTTTACCATCAGGCCACTTTGGCCTACAAATGCCAAGACCTTAGCGTAGGCCAATGCATAGACTTCTTCATCATTCGTCTATGGGCAATGCACTGTTAAACTTTTGTTTTGGTGATACTGGCTGCTGTAGAGAATCTTGTGTATACACAAGATACACAACATTTCGAAGTATAAGCTTGTTCAAACTGCTGTTGATATGACAACTGACATGAAACTAGAACAAGATGACTCAAAATTAGGATGAGCTCACTATCTTGTCAGGTATACATATGTTGTTAAGGCCTGTCCTATGTTAGCCATGTACACATGGAGAAAAGGCAATTACCACATATGCTTTATGAGACAGGAGCTCTCTCAAGACAGAATCATCTGCCAAGATACCATCTCTCCCACCAAAGAGAGCTGTATCTAGGCAAATCAGCACACAGGTATATTAACTGCCGATGTAAAGTATCAAACCACTAACAACTGATGTTTTGCTATACTTTATATAATATATGCTCATATAGCAGAGATTTCTAGTGTCATTGCCTGTCCTCTGCAGTTGTCTTGACCCCACAACACAACAATTGCTGTTGTAACAGTATTCTTCAGTCCCCTATGCACAAAACAGCAAGCACTTTCATGCATATTACGGGCAACACAAGGTAATATCACACATAACTGATATTTATCTGGAGTTGGCCAGTTTGGGGTGTCTTCACAGTGAATATTATTACTTTTAATGCCTGTAGAGCTGTACTCACTAATGCTTGCCCACCTCACTAGTTTTCTGGGAAGATTTAATGCAACTGACTTGGTTTTAATTTTAACTAATGTCAAAGATTTAATTGAGGGAACCTTTCAAGAGTTCCTCCTGACTGAGTCAGGAGCGACAGGGGGGAGAGATGTCATGGCAAAAGAATTTCATGATAAAACTTATTCACAGCTTTTCAGTTTTCTCAGAATGGGCATTGTTTTGCATGAACATGATGCAAACTCACAACTCAGTTTTCATGGTTTTTTTTTTCAGATTTTCCATGCCATTATTGGCTAATGCTTAATTTGCAAGTCAGGGGCTTTATATTATCATCAGAAAAGCAGCATGTTGCAGTTGGCAGCAAGTGGGAGCATGAATGATTTAATTCTGAAATGCTCTTGTCAGATATTTAAGCTACGTTAAGACACTTTCCATTACAATAATTTCTCTCATACATTTAGCAACATGATTTTCTAAGACAATGCCAGAATAAAAAAAAAAAAGTAATTTGTAAGAAATACTCATTCCCACAAACGGCATGCAAGTTTGGTTCTTCTTTCTACAAAGATCTATTATGGCCTATTTCAGAACTTAAGGGCTTCCTTACATTGATATTGATGTTTATAGTGTCTGTAGAGGGAATAATTTGTGGAGTAGGAGGAAAGAAAGCTTACTAAGGATATCTAAAAACATCTGCCTCCAGAATGCATGTATTTGTATTGTATCTCCACAGTCCAGTGCATTTCAAAAATAAGAAAAATGTTCTCTAGAGATAGTCTCACATAAGTATAGATCTCAGGAGTGGAAAAGGTGATTTAGCAGTATCTTAAAGAGATCCTCCTCCAATTTTTCTTCATTTTCAGTACTGGAGGCCAAATTCAGAAGCTTTACCGAAACAAGTCAACTTGGCACAGTATATTTTTTCACATCAGATTCTTAATATCAGATAAACAACTGTTTATTTGCAGGCTAAATACTTTTAACTTTCCATGACATTAACTGGTCAGGATCCAGCAGCTGAGGAAGGTGGGTTGGGGGGGAGGACAAGTTAGTAGCAATTACCATAACAAAAAGAGAAATGAAAGTTCTTATTGCTCCTTACACAGATGCCAGTGCCCACAGCAGGAGCTCTGCTGAAGGGTACATGGATGCAAAGATCCCCCATTCAGATGCCCTCCCATCCACCCCTACATGCACCAGCATGTCCTCGGCTCATTGTCCACTCACCCTCTTCCTACCTGGTAAGGTTACAGTGCCTCTTTTCCCCTCTTCCTTCCCAGGCTCCTTTACTCTCTGTTCTCCGCTATGCCAGGAATTCTGCTGGGTGCTGCCCTCTTCTCTAAGCCTTTCATTCCTTCCTTCCGCACACCACTGTCCTCACCTTTCTTTCTGCTTGGGAGAAAACCCACTGGGGTGCCAAAAGCAGGACCCAATGAGGTTTCTTTCATCAGCCACTTTGTCCTGTCTCTCTCCTCATTACCTCTGTGAAGATTACTGGCCCCTCAGCTCTGCCAGTTCAGACGTTTTTCAGAGAAAGGAAGGGAAGGAAAGAAGGAAGGAAAAATCCCTAGCTTTTATTTCAGCCCATTTTGCAGAACTTTTTTAGAATGGGGACACCCAAAAACAGCCGAATAGGCATAATCAAGGGAGTAGACCTCTGGCAGTCAAAGTAGAAAGAGTGCATAAAGCTTTAGGGCAGGGGCAGTTCCCCTTCAGTCAGACCTGCTGTTGACAAAGGTTATACTGCTCTCCAGTGGGACTCTGATACCTTATGCTTAGCTCCACTGGGCTTGTGGGCAGAATAAACAGAAATGTGTCTCTAGAAAACACCTTCTGGCAGCCAGTGACTAGAGTCTTGCTTTAAGGTGGTAACAAAGTGGTGAAGGCCACTTATCCTCTCAGCCACATACTGGCATTCCCTGGCACCCAAATTTCAAGTTTTCAGTAGCATTCTGCCCCATGATCAAAACAAGTCTTTAGCGGTACAGAAATGCTGCAGTCCTATACTTTCTCCCTACCACATTCCCTCAGCAGCAAGTAGGGTTATATACAATTCAAGTGCTGGCATTACACACCAGCCACCGGTCCTGACCAGTTTTACCAAAAGTTTGCAGGGTTTTCCTCCCTCGTGAATCATGCCTTCAGGCTTCAATTCAGTTTGCAGCTTTGTAGCATGGCAGTTCACGACTAACACCTATTTGAGCCGATCTGTAGCATCTGAAGGAGACAAGCAGCTTCTCATAAAGAAACCTAACAGCAACAGGCAGGTTAATGCAGCGGTGGCAGGGAAACTCAAAGTTTGGAAAGCAAAGCGCAAGACAAAATGAGTACGTTTACTGTGTAACAGTGCACTGGTAAGAAGGTAACATTGTTCCTTCAAGTTTCACACAAAGAATACTACGCACATCGTTTATGGTTTTTATACAGTTTTGTTGACATCAGGATAGGCAAATTTTCAGCAATGGCTATTTACAACATTCCATTTGGCTGTCACTCAGAGAAGAGTAATGTCTGATCTTTCTTACCCTTGGCCTGTTTTCTAGATCACCAATTTGATATCACAGGTCATTTTTACCCATTTTGGTATTTTCAGTCAAACTGGTATGATACACGTACAAAGCATCTACTTCCTCTAGAGTATATTTCTAAGCTATAGCTTCTCTGCTTATCATTTTAAGTCAACATAGCCTGAATTACATGTACAGCAATTCAAATTCAAAGGACATTGTTTTGGTTTACTCCTTCTTCCAATAGCCTCTGAAGCTTTATAATAATGATTCCATTTCTTCTTTCAAACTTTTTTTTTTAATTTTTAAGAATTAAGGAATAGTATATGGAGAAAGTGGCACCAAAAATGCTAGAATCCTGAGTGTGGAAAGTGAAATTTACTCCTACAACCATGCTGAGTTAATTACTCAGTAATGAAAAACAGTGCAAAACCCATAAAACAAAGAGACAGTAGAAAACTGGCTGCTTATCTAGTATTTCCACTGGGGAAGTAACTTCACCTTCTGCTGGTTGCTCTATCCACTTTTTCATCAGCAGAGGATGTTCTTTCACCTTTCCTGTTGGCAGTAACCATTTTGTGGAGCTTTGCTTCAACGCACAACTAAAACCACTCCACCTTCTAAGGAGCTTACCTTGGACCTCAACCTACAACCCAGCAACAGCCAGTCTGATCCTCACAGGCACTTGACCAAGGGCTTGAGAGATATAAACCAGTTCTGATAATTATCTTGCTCCATCTCAGGGTCATCATAAAGAGGTGACAGCCTCAGCTGCTCCAAAGTCAGTATCAGCTGAAACGTGCCACTTTTTTTGTTTGTTTTAAACAGAAATGAGCAAGTAATCAGCAGTCTTCCAGAGACCCAACAGCTCCGTTTGAAGGTCTGCAACTGGGAGTTTTCCTGGACAAGACTCTAGTGCTCCTGGCACAGCCCCTACTGCCTTGTAGCTTGTTAACTCCAACACAGACGAGCCTGACCCAGGCCTAGTCAGCCATCACGATGATTTTTTCTGCAAGTCACACAATACTAGATGTTTTGTCTTAGTTTCAGCTCCTACAGTCATGTGAATGAAACCCACATATCCTTTCTCTCTCTCTTTTTAAAATAAAAGCATTTTTTCTACCCTTTTTGGGTATTGAGAAAGGCTTGAAAGATAAGCTGCACAAGATCAAAAAATATGAGTCAGAAAGAAAGAACCACCACTTTCTCTTCTATTTAAGATAGCCCTGTTTTTCTGGTTACTGGTTGAGGTTGGTAGCAGTGGTGGCAGGCAGAATCAGTGAGGCTTTCCCAACAACTTAGGTGCACAGCCACTGTGCAGTGCTTCAAGAGAAACTCCTGCTGCTCTGTGATAGCGACAGCGCATCCAACAGATCCACGCCATCAAAAATGTAGCTACGGGCAGAACAGTCCTAAAACTGTCAGTCTGCAAAACACTGAGTAAATATCACGTGCTGTTTTCTAACAGGTAATAAATAACTCAGTGGAAGAGCCTACACTGACAAACATCTGCTGAGAGCGCTATACCAGTAGAGTCTACCGGCAAACTGGGTGAAACTTCAGTTTATACAGGTGTAATCTAAGCCAGCAATCCTTTTGCCAGCTGCCCAGATGGAACAGATTATACGAACTGAACAGGTATTCTCCTCCCTCCTTTTTCCAAAAATTGCGTCCATTTAAGAACTTTTATCAACATAGCTCTCACTTAATGGTATGGGAAGATGTTTTGGTTTTTAACATATTTCTAGCTGACAGCTAATCTAACAAAACCTTTTAAGTACAGACTAAATCAAGACATTAGCTAAAGAACAACACAGTTTCACATATTTCAACTGTATTTGCATCATATACACCTGCTCTTTGAATTTACTAATGGACTTCTCTCATTGGCGAGACCTGTGTGCAATCAAGTTTGCAGAAGTTCAGAAAGAGAGGTTGCTCTTACAAAAATTTGCAGTGAATAAAGAGCCAATGCAAAGACTGAAATACAGGAAAACAGTCGGATTGTCTATGACACTGAACAGTAACCATATCTCTGTGGCAAAAGCAAACACTAGTGCGAGTTAAATGCCTTTTCCCTGTACTGATAGAAATCATTGCTCCGTATGCAAAGCAGTGGAGAATGAGGATTCCAGTCTTTATTCAACATGGTGCTACAAAAATGAAAATAAAATGTGTAGAAAGTTTGGGGAAACATCTTCTATTAAGCCAAAAATAAATTTGAAATTAGGGTGGCACAGGGCCACAGATGTGAAACAGTAGCTTTTCAGTTTTACCTTTCTCATCTTCAGCTGCTGAAGAATTCATCACACCCTTGCCACCTGGAGTTTCTCAGAGATCTACCATCTGATATCCTCTGCACTGTTTTGACTAATGCTCTGATTTTTCAAACTGCAAACTCTTCTGTAGCATCACAATTTGGATACTCTTAGACATTCACATGTGTTCCTTTGTTTCCCACAACCCCACAATGACATGAAGAGACAGTCTTGCAGGAAAAAGATTGCTCTCTTCACTACTGGTTTGAAGAAGTCTGGTATTTCTGCAGCTTATGTACTTACACAAAATACAGAATCAATATCAAGGTAATAAATGGCAAACAAACACAGAGCATAAAGTACTGCAAATAACCCACTGGTATCAATTAACACTACAACAGCCTGGAAGGTGAAGTAAATCCATATAATGTATTTACCATAAGCAAAATAATTATTCTTCATCTCATTGATGGTTAAGTGAAAGACCATGCAAAGATAAATAGGACTGTAGCCTATCTCATAATTCATTTCCATCTTTTCTTCCCCTTGCAAGAGCCCAGGATGGATTTTTCTTTACTTATGCCAATGGTATGAACTATGCTTCAGCTATTCTAAAACAACCAAATATTTGGATGAAAATACTGAAGAACTGTTCAGTCTGAAGTGCTTTGTATAAACTACAAATGATAGCAATACCACAGTTTTAAGTATTCAAAACAGCATGATCTTTGTGAATTTGAGTTTGTGATTCCAGAATCAAAAACTTCCTTAAATATAAATAGATTTGGGCAGGGGGAGGTTAGTTTTCTTTCCAGATGTTAAGAGTTTCAGAGTATTTAATAATAATTTAGAATATTTTATGCTCCAAAATTTTATTTGCATAAAAACTAGATTTCTTTCATTTAAACGAAAGCCAGGAAGTGGAGACACAAGAAGCACATATATAAAATATTTTGAAACAATATCATGTGGGTCAGCAACATCCTGCTATCTGAGGCTGCTAGGCACCTGGACAATTTAGGCCTTACTTACTGTTTGAGGGAAGAAGTAATATAAAGATGAAGACTGGCTTTAAGTTAAGTTGACAAGCAAAAATACATATCCATATACATATAGGATCCATAACATGACTAATGCATCCATATTCCTCACCTTGCAGTTACTGAGCCAGATTTTGCCTTTTTGAAAAGAACAAAGACTACAGTAAACGTTCAACCATATTTTAGCATAATTTGAGGAACTATATTTTCTCTTAGACATATAGGGTTTAATACTCGACCATCTTTTTGTCACTGTTGCCTTGGATACAAGAACTGCTCTAAATCAATTTAATAATTAAGGATTGGATCTTGTAAGATACTGCGTATACTGGCTTCCATCCAGCAAAGCACTTATCCACCTGCTTACCTTTAATCACTCAAATAGTTTCAATAAAGTGGGACTACTTACATCCTTAAAGTTAAATTACATGCTTAAATCTTGCTGAAGTAGGGCCCGAGCACTCAGCACCTTGCAAGAGCAAACCCCAAGGAAGAATGGTCATTATGAAAGTGATTAGCACAAACATGGTGCATTTTGCTGCTCAGATTTTGTAACAGAAACAAAAAAGTACATGAAGTCTTTGCTTTAAGTCTTCCTGCAGATTTTAATCTTTTCAAGAATTTTTTTTATATGCATACAAGATTGTTTATTTAACGCAGAAAACGAAATCATTTCAGGGTCCAATAGCATGTTGTATGAATAAGATAACCTAAGAATGTATCTGATTACTTCACATACCACAGAAAAGCAGAAGGCACTGGCAGGAACAGAAGTTGGCTGGGTTCTGCAGAGTGAACCTGTGGCCTTCAGCTTCACGGATGGTTAAGGATTGTTGAGTTTACCTACAAAGTTTACAGATGAAAAGACCTAACTCAAAAACTGACTGTCTGTTTTACTATGAAGCAGAACCTCTCTCCCATCCCTTTCTCTTCAGTTTTCTTGACCCTGTCACTTCACAAAAGCAGCTGAGCACAACGAATACAAGCGAATGACTGTTACCAACATAAAAGTTCCAAGGTCAAGTTTACATATGGAGCTTTTTTTGCTAAACAGAATGAATTTGAGCATAACCTTGACAAGGAAGGAAGAAAAAAAAATCACAGTTAGAGGAGACTATTACTAGAAGCTCTTCCACCCATCTGGAGCAGAGATGGTGGGTTAGGCTCTCCAGTGTTCACACTGCAGCTTTTCCTTGAACCCAGGGCTGCCATGCCCTTCCCGGCAGAAGGGCCTTGGTCTGCACAGGTGCCTCCACAGGCAGCAACGGTAATGAGTAACCAGCTTTGGAGGTCTGGAGCAGTCCTGGGAACAACTCAGGGGAGCTGACCTCTGAGCTTTCTAATTTAAACGTTGCCTATCCGCCCTTCAGAAGTAACACACCTAGAGTGGAATATTAGTCAGGACATGAAGATGGGTGTCAATGGCCCTGGGTTTTCTCCCCAGTTGAATCAGACAGTCTAAAAGCAGAGCCAGGTGGAATGATGGTTTCACCCCACTTGTACCAGTAAGTGTGGCAAATATTCATATTGCGCTGTGCGCTAGTGACCACATGAAGAATACCCAGTGCCCAGCATCAAGCCTCTCTTCTTCCCCACTCCTTTGAACTGCTGTTGAATTGGTCAGGTAAGCTTTCTAGGTCAAATTCTTCACTGCCTTGCACCATGAAATTGTCATTTAAATTTCTGAAAGTGTTACTGCTCTTGTTGAGACATTTCACCTCAATACGCACAAGTAAAAGGGTTCTGCAATTTGTAACAGAATAAAAACTCAAGCCTAGGTACAGGCTGGAGAATCTATTCTATGACAGTTCCCATCTGTACAAAGGGGTAACAACACTTTCCTGGTGGGAAGAAATATTGTGCATATTTGGAATGTGATCCAAGATCCCAGCATGCAGTATAATTTAGTTTAAAAAAATAAGGAGAGAGACAGAGAAGCTTATGACAAAATCATAACCATATTTCCCTTCCTATTTAAGATCTCTGCTAAGTCAGGTTTAAAATATAGTTCTTACTCTATCCTTGCATTTCTTATACTCTAGTGTCCTGTACGGATCATGGGAAACTGTGATATAGGAAAAAACTAAGGGCATGTAAAGAGATGAAGTAGCCAGTCCAGTTTCTCCCTCCCCTCCACACCTCCATTTTCCCTCCAAACTAAAGCCAGAAGAATACCATCTGTAAACCAGTTAAGCTCAGTAGGTTGAAGCTGCTCACAAGGGAGCACTCTATGCAAACAAATCCTTTTCAGCACTCTGGAGACTATTAGCAAAAGGTCGCTTTCGAGTTTTACCATTTTCTCTTCAGCCATTTAACTGCAGCACACCTAAACTAAATACCACTGCCCACTATGAGAAAGAAAGCTAAAGAGAAAAGTAGAATTACTAGAGGAGAAATACTTTTGTAAATAAAGGGACAGGGGTACAAACTTGGTGTCCAAAGCCAGGCTGGGGACTATAAGACTCTACTCAGCCCTACAGAGAATATGGCCTGAGTGCTAAGCAATGCTGACCCCACTCCTCCTTGAGACCAGCAAAGGTTAACAACATTGAGAAAGCTTGAATAATTTTGTTCAGGCATCTAAACATCTTTGAAATGCCCAGTCTTTCTCTTCCAAGTTGGAAAGGTTTAGCTATTGCCTCTTCTCAGAAAAAGACCTTAATCAGTCTCTTCCAGTTTTCTCCAACAGGTTTTCCTCCCCTTTGGTGAGGCCTCCCTTCTCTCAGCAGAACTTTTCAGCTGACCGCCGCACTGTCGCAGCTCCCCAGCTTGCGGGCTGGAGGCAGCTCGTGTCCCTGGAGCGTGGACAAAGCGAGCTCACGTGTTTGCTTGCACATCTATGCAGGCACACTCTCTGAGGCTCACTTGATTCCCAAGGAGCAGCCAAACCATACCCTTACCTGGCTGTATTCCTACATGCAAACAGGCACGAATCTCCCCAGAGCAGCAAGAGCCCATGAACAGACTCTACGGACACAAACATTTAGAAAAATACACAATAGGGGAAGGGGGTGGAAGAGGAGGAGAACAGACATTGACAAGGCTTCATGGGGAAACTTTACGCAGTTTCCATCCCAGTCTGTTCTCAGTTTCCTGCAGTGTTAGCTTATCAGTTCTTAGTGCTGGGGAATATCCTTTAACCTGCTAATTTTGCACAATAGCACAAGAGAGAAAAAGGGATAGGTGCTTCCAAGAAAATATATTTGGAACCCCGGGTGGCCAACAAACATGTAGACTTTCCTCAGCAACGACTATAAAATATTCAGGTAGTAACAAATTGCAACGTTTTTGCTTTTTGTCAACAAAACAGCTATTTAGTACACTAGGAAACCTGGCCTGTTTATGAGAACCAATAGGAAGTGAACAGTAGAACAGCTGGTTTTGGAGAAGGAAATCATGATTTAATTATCCTGGTTTATGAATTTAATTACTAGCATTTTCAAAAAGAGGGGATAACTAGAGTGAGTGAATGGGGGAGGAAGAAAGAAAAACAGCAAAATAGTAGTTTAAATCATTCATATGAAAGCTGTGCCTTGAAATTAAGTGCACCTCGAGACATGAGTGACAAGCTGCTTCCAAACATAAGCTCTGCTGTGAAGATTCCTGCAGTTGGGGGAAGGAAAGGATTTAATAACAATTAATTTGTTTTTTTCTTTAAAAGGCTAAAGACCACTGCACTCACAAGGCCGGGCACTCCATACAACAACATTCTCGAAAAGACACCTTGATTGTTAAAAATTTGATGAGGGACAGTTTGAGGAAATCATAGTGTCAACAGAATAAAGAAATAAACATTTAAGCAGAAGATACTTTTCAAGAGGTGTGTGTGGAGGGGTGTAATAAGAGCAAGTCTGTCATTCTTGTGCATTTCAGACAAAGCTTGGGTGATGTTATATTCTTCCCAAGTAATCTTTTCTCAAAGTAAGAATAAACAAAAATAATCTGAAGTTGGTAAAACCACAGTGCACAGCCTCTACACAAAAGCCACCATGCAGAGAGGCCACTCAAGGCTTGCAACTCCCCCGCCCACTCCTTATAACTGAGCAACTTTGACCACCATTGAAATCAAGGCATGTGCAGGCTGCGGATGTTGAGCTTCGGTACAGTGTGCTCAGACAAAGTTTTCCCCAGCCAAGCTAGGGATCTCCCTGTGTGACTGTACTACTGCTAGACCCTCCAGGATTGATTTCCTTCTTGGTAGTACAGCGTAAATCCAAAGTAATCTCACTGACATCAAAGTAATTTCCTCACTGTTAAGTGTAAGAGGAGGATCATTTTTGTCTCAGCTGATTTGTAAAGGAAAACAGTGTTTGGATAAAGCATAGTGCAATTGCAGATATGCAAATTCATTAGAAAAATCCTCTTTGGGCATAGCAAGTGTACATACTTCTCTGCTGACACAAGGTAATGACTGGATGCCTCATATCCTGTAAGTATCAGTAAAGAATGAAGGGTTTGGGGGGGGGGGGTTGTTTGTTTTTTGTTTTTTTTTTAAGTGAGATGCTCAAGGCAACATAAGCAGCAGCTACAAGGCACATGTGACTGGATGCTATGATGCCACATAAGCAAAGCATCGAGCTCCACGCTCGTCCCCTCTGTGAATGAATCATGTCATTGTATAGCCTGTGTTAATCACCGTATTGCCAAGGAGACCCGAGACCGGTTGGTTATTTCAGTCTTTTGTCACGTTTTTAATGACTGACAGGACCAGCTTGCACAAGACAAAGGGAGTTACTGGAGGGGGAGGAATGACAACCAAAAATGTGTCAAACATGCTTCTGTCTTCCAATTACAGACGCCTAAATATCCCGTTACCACTGCGCAACAAAGAGCATGATGCTGTCCACTTCATGGAGGGAAGGGTAGCAGATGGTTCATGAATGCAAGTGGTCCCCAGGAACCGACTGATCCATTTGATTATTACATATCAGATCTCTCCCTGCAATCTCCTGGTTAAAGCTTTATAAGAATTTTATGTTCTTGCCCGAGCACAGAGTGAACAAAAACAAAATATTCCACACAGGAATAACTTCACCTCAAACTCCAGGGTGGTGCTTGCTAAAGTGACTACTATAGCTTGAAATGAGTGAGGCATCCTAATCTTTCTACCACAAATGAAGGTTATTATTTGGAGTGTTTCACTTCCTATTTTAATCTCTATTCAGGGCCTCTTTCCTCTGTCTCCCACAGACCTGGAGGAAAGCAATCCCCTTTGGAATGCAACTACACATCATCTCAGCCCAGGAACGAAAGACTTTGGAAATGGGAAGAATGGCTAATGGGCTCCACCTCAGTGTCTACCATTCCCCTAGTCCTGAAGTGAAGCAATGACCAGAGTCCAGCATGACTCAACTGGCTGATCCAGAAAATGGTTGCATTAAAAGAAGGGCTGAAGAAAAAATATTGTTATATCTAACTGGAATTTCCCACGTTGCAGCTTGTGTCCATTGCCTCTCATCCTATCACTGTGGAGCTCTGAGAGGAGTCTGTCTCTGCCTTCTTTATAATCTCTCGTTCTGTAGTTGAGGACAGCCAGAAGATCCCACTTGAGCCTCCACTTCTTAGGATTGAGCAAACCCAGCTTGCTCAGCCTCATCTTGTCCTGTGCCCCAGCCCCCAGCTACTGCAGGGGCTGGACTCGCTTCAGTTTGTCAATGCTTTTTCTTGTACTGGGGAGCCCACAGCTGGACACGGCACTCCAAATGCAGTCTCACAAGTGCTGAGAAGTGTACAAACACTCTACCCAACCTGCTGGCTATGCACTTGATAGTACAGCCCACTATGTGGTTAGGTCTGCATTACCACAAGAGTATTGCTGTGTGAAACGCAGGATGGGAAAACAGCAGACTGCACCCAGCTTGAGGGACTCTGAACCTGGAACCAGCCCGGACTTGAAAATCTGGCAATCAAATGGATTGAGTAACTGGACAAAGCTTTTATGCGCAAGATATGTCATAATGTTTCACCGAACAAAATTTACCAAAATGACTTATTCCATTTTGAAAATGTAATGCCCTGAACATTCAAAAAAGCACAGCTGTAGGTTTCTTGACATGGCCAAATGACTAGCTAGTAGGCAACATTAAAAGAAAGCATTAGGAAGGATGGAACTGTTTATGTTTTGCAAAATAGGTAATGCACATGAGAAAGAAAACCTCATTCCATCTGTGTCCCTGTTGTATCACTGTATGGACCATCTTGAGTTTCTGGCCATCTCTGGCTCTGCCTGCCTGCAGGCCGTGGGCGAGCGAGGTGTTAAAAGCGTAGGGTGTGCTTGTCATCTCAGCTCTACTGTGTTGTTACAAAACTTGTGAAGTCCAGACTTACTCAGATTTTGCTTGTATTCCTGTAGAAGAGTTAGTTACAGCTTATTCTTTTGCACAGTAAGGAAATAAAACACTTAATCATTGTACCTTTTCTCCTGAGAAAGCTTTATCTATTTGCAGAACTACTGAAGGATGTTTAAAAATAAAACAAGTTTCTAAGTAGTTTTTGATGAAAAACATTTATCTGAAGTTTCACAAATTTTCCCATTTTACATTAATCTTCTCTCCTTTTCTCCCCCCACTTGTTTTTCCTCGCCAGCACCTCTATAAACAAATAAAGCATAGCAAAAACGTAGTCAAAAAGCTTGGCTGCCATAGTTAAAACAGTTACAGATTGAGCAGTACTGTAATATCATTCCATTTTTCTGCTGCACTACAACCCCCCTTGTATTTATAGAAGCTTTTAAAAACATTCTTTATTTCTACTGACTAAAACAAATTAGTAATGTGGGGTCCCTTTTGAAATCCAGTAATGCAAGTTTCACAGAAGAGTTTGCTTAGTTTGTGCCTGCACCTTGAAATGCAAATGCGAAGAGCAAAAAATATTATGAACAAAAAAGCAATTTTTAAATGAATGGGTTCAGTGCCTCATTTTATGAAGAAACGACAGACACCAACTTAAAGAAACAACGTTTATAGATGCATCATTTTTTCAATGATAAATAAGTGTTCAGAATTCAGAAATTAGAACATATATATGTAATCTTGTGTGTGTGTGTGTGTGTGTGCTCCTAATCTTTTGAGTTCAGAGACATCTAATCAGTGTCACTCTGATTCTCATGTTAAAAAGAGCAATAGGCTGGGTTTAAGGCAACAAGAAGCACCTCTGGTAATTCTGGCATGCACCATCTACCAAAGATTCATGGAAGCCTATACAACACAACATGAGTTTAGCATCCCAAGCAAAGCCAAAGGGAGTGTCAGAACCCACCCCCAGTACTCTTGAATATAAAACTCAGATGTTTCTAGTGCACTAGAGCCACACCGAATGCAAAAAAGCTGTTCCTATGAATAGGTTATCTCACTGCCAGGTTTCTTATCTCTTCCATTAATGCTTCTAATACCAATCTCCTAAAGAGGCATGCAAGTCTGCAGAGCAGGAAGCCTGCTGTGGCACACAAGATCCTTGATACATTCCTGTAAGAAGATAAAGCAAGCATTAAAGCTAGCAATGGCTTTTAACATATGCAGTGCACACAAGGTACCACCAGTGAGGATCTGCAGCTTCACGCTTGAAGCACAATGCAGAGGTATGTGGTGAGTCATGAATGTTTCTCTGTTTACTTGGAACAGCTACTGGCTACACACTGTGAAATGATTAGGCCACATTCATTGCTTAATGATTTCCTCAAAGTCTACTAATAGTTTCTTGTTTTAAGCAGTTACAGATATTTCAGAAAAATATTGTCAAACAAACCACCCAAAAAATAATACCAAAGCAAAACTGGCAGCCCACCTAAGGGAGAGCTTCTTCCTAGGTTCCTCCATTACAGAGCTTCTGATGGTCTCAGTCAGTGGCACAAGTATTTGAACAAGTTACTGAGGGATGCTGAGATACCATATATCAGATAGCACGTGATAACCCTTTATGCTCTGCATGCCTTGCTTGTGGAATTACCCTCCATTTACCACAGCACAGAAGTTTACAAACATAGGTATTAACAGGAGATGAACTCATTTGTGTCCTCTTCATATCCTACAGGAATTTGTTCGTGTGTCCAGGCCATATGTTTTTATTCTTTCTGAATATTTATTTACTTTCATGAGTACAAAAGTCCTCATCCATTTAGATGTTTAACTGCTTTCGTATCCAGTGGACAGGAGTTCCATTCTATAGTTATTCTTCATAGTAAAAGAAATACTTTCATAGCAGTCAGTTAGGTTAAATATTTTATATTGTAAAAACATTGCACAGGGTTTAGGTAACATATAGAGCACCTGGTCTCAAAAGCCCATGGCAGAAGTTTGCCCATTCCTCCCAATACAAAAAGCTCCACAGCACTGTAAAGGGTGATGCAATATTTGGCAACAGCTGAGTCTAAAACACAGGCACATGCATGTATATATGCACACTTGCCTGCATGCGCACTGCTCTCTTAGATGTGTTAACCTTTGATAATGCTACCTGCCAAGACAACACAGCTAAGATTTTCTGAAGAGTATTTCCAGTCATTATTGATCCTTTTTTATTTAGCTTGAGCATTCCTCAAGCTCTCTATCAGTCTGGGTTTTGGAAGGGTACTGCATTTGGTGAAGGGACAGATGGGGTTTGAAAGTTTGCTTCAGAGAAGGAATAACCTGTGAGGGGAATTCTGCCTTTCAGTCTGTTAAAGCACAGTCAGTGTAGTCAATGCTGCCTCACTTTTCAGTTAGGGAAAAATATAACAGAGAATCTTGATGTTAAAACTTAGCACTGGGTTGCAAAACTGAAATTCAAGGTATTGATCAAGGTATTCACTATCAATGGAGAGACTCTCACTGACTTCAGTTGCCTTTGGATCAGGCCCTACTACCACCAAGATCATCCGTCTCCCAAGTTCTTAAGCACACACACAAACCTGTTAAATAAATAATCTGTTAAAAAATAGGTGGCATAACTCCAAAAATAAAAGTAAAGATTTTTTTTCAATACTTCAGTTGGAGCTTTTTCATGTAATTCTATTCAGTAAATTATAGTTCCTTAAGCAATTAATCCTTGCTAACAACAAAAAAGGAGACACACCAGTATAATCTTAGAGTCTGCAAAAAGAAGAGAGTAGTTTATGTAATCATTCTAAACACCTAATTACTTAATTCAGTGCTTCACAAAACAATGCCTCCAAAAAACTGAACAAAATCTGCTGAGTTTAACATCCAATTCTTCTGGTGCCCATACCTATGGTATGGGAACTGCAGAAAATCTGAGCCCAGAAGAATATCCCAGAAGAATGTTTTGACCATGACACTTACTGGATACAAGGCCCACTTTTATAAATTAGAAGTAGAAACTAATCTGTGAATTTTGTTCAAATTTTTTTTTCAGCTGCCTCAGAATGGCATTGTCTCATATAAGCAATTTGCTTCCCCAAAAGACGGTCCCTTTGTTTTAAGCACTGTATTTACTAATGGAATGCAGCTACTCATTAAGATACAAATAAAAATATTCTTCTGCTTTAAATTTTTAGCAGCACAATTTTAGTTCTAGGTTGGAAGTTGAAACTCACAGTCCATTTCCTAGGCCCTTAGCAATCAGTAGCTTGACCCGTCTTTGGATGCAGCCCAGGGCCTCATTTTTAGAAGACTGGCCCTTCTAAAATTTTAATCACATTTGCAGTAAGCTCGTGTTAGGGTTCCTGTTCTCATGACTCACACCATAGTCTCTTCCATTTCTGGGCTGTTAACAGCTCTAACTGGCACTTTTTCTAGCAAGACACCTTTGTTTTCTGAGCAAATTCACATTCCAACCTTCTCAGTTCAAGCACATAAGGAGATTTCTCCGTCCATTTGTTTTCTAAATGGGACTTCAGATATCTGGCTACAGACACACTGAGATCATATAAAGAATGCATGATGGGTCATAAGTAGTTTTGTGATACAGAAATCCATGCTCACAAAATTTCTTACATCTCTTTCCTTTTTTTTAAAAAAAAAAAAAAAAAAAAAAAAAAAAGTCAACACCACCAGGCCTGTATTCTGGCTTTAGGTCAGGAAAAAAGTTGGGTGTAGCATCCCCAGCAATTCGTGACGCCGCTAACTTCCATAAGTCTTCAGTAAGTGCTTCTCCCAAAGAGAATACAGATTGCTTCCCCCCCGGCCCATGCATCTTTGTGTTGTGACAGACTTTGTCAGATTAATGTCTTAATTAAGTATTAGATCTGCTATCAAACATGTCCCCAGACATTGTAATTTAAATCAGTTACACTTTTTCAGTTTGGCTGCTCAACACAACTTTCATATTTCCATAAATACAGTTCTTGAACATACATACCTTGCACCATTTCTGCTATAGAACAATTGATGTATGCTGCTATATAAGTAATTTCTCATTGCAGCAAAGAGTTCCCATTTAAGAGTACTGCTTAGTATAATTTCCAACATATTTCTTGAAGCAGACCACCCTGTATCTGTGATTTTTGTAGTCAAGATTTAAGGATCCTTCTCTTCCACAGGAGACAAAAAGCAGAGCTTTTTTGCGCTGTTATGAAGATCAGTGTAAACCACTGGAAATTTGCCAGACAATGAAATCTGTCATTTGCTAAAATCGCTTTGCTAGGAGACAAGCTTTATTTCTTTTTTCTCCAGATATGCACTGATTTCCCTGTGCATACAGACCTGAGACCACACACAAAAAAGCAAGCAAATAAAAAACTTCACCAGTTCCTATACTATGACACAGTAACTTGGTCTGTCTAGCCATGCAAGGAAGTACCCCCCGCAAAAAATCAACCACCTGCACTAGATTTTCTGACCCACATAGGCAGAGGTTTCAGTAAATGAAGACCAATCCAAAATTATTTTGATGATGGTGGCAAGAAAAGCTATTTTGTAGGTTGTGTAGATATCAGCAGTTTCTTGCAGAACAATTCAGGGGAAGGGAGTTAGGCATTTTCTAACAAAAAAAGTTAGAAAAATGTCTGAACAGTAATATGTAGAACTACTCAGGTTGTAAAACTACTCAACACAATCAAGGATAAAGCTACAGGACGCTGGAAATCAAGAACGCAAATATACTCCTGTGACCATTTTAATCTGTCAAAACTAGCCCTAATGGTGATGTGGTGACATGGGCATCTGTGCAGGTTGGTGACATTTAACAGGGAGTCTACAGAGCTGCTCAGGTGGTGACAACAACATGCTCCAGGAGCTGCTTTTCCACATGCACAGCTGTGTTATCCACACTGTCATGGATACATAGCCGCTGCTCTAACTGTAACACAGAAATACCCCATAAGGAATAGAAAGCGATTCTTAAAAGGAAAGGGTAGGTCCTCAAAATTGGGAATAACTGCGCCAAGGACCGTGGAGATGTTCCTGCTCCCAGTGGTGCTGCAAAAGGATGTTTAGATTCTTGATTTGGAGGTCTGAGAACAAGCAGGGACCGAATCCTGATGCAGTTTCCCATTTCCCCTGCTGCAGGGCAGGTGGTTGTGTCCAGAGTACCTGAGCACAACACAATGTGATTACTGCTGTTGTACTTCTCTGAACTGCAGAGGAGAAAGGCAGGCTGCTGTACAGAAAGAGACAGGTTGCTCCATTTGACATTTCTGAAGTGTTCAGTGAGGTGAACCAAGACTTACGTAAAGTCTCGTACAGAATGTTCTGTTTGTATCAAACAACAGCCGAATAATTCAGAGTTCACTAGAGGATGCCCATGGCTGAAATTTAATCCTTCACTCTAAGAACTGTCATTTCCCAGAATAACAGATAATATCATCAAGTATATTCAAATGCAAAAATCTCCAGCTGGTAGTTCTGGATAGGTGATCTTTGCAAGATGAGCTGTTGCCTTGGAAGTAAAACAGCAGTAAGAATGTTTTAGTAAAGAGCACTCTTTCTGCTGCAGCCAGAATTATTAGGCTGATAAGTAATACACTATCAAAATAATTGTTTTATATATCTGTATCTGTATCTATAAAAAAGTTGAGTGCCTATACTAAGCTGCATATTTACTAAGCCACAGGCGATTTGTTTAGTCTTCAGTTAAATGCTTCAAAAGATCAGAGATCATAGCTTTTATTCTGTATAAACTGATTTCTGAAATGCAAAGAAAAACACAATAAACCATAATTCTAGAGTAACATCACATAAATATGCTATCAAAAATATCTGCAAACTAACAAAAACGTATCACAAAAAAGCATCAGAATATATCACAAAACCTTATTAAAATGGAAAATGACGCACATTCAGTATGAATTTCTACAATATTTAATTTGCCACAAACTGTTTGTATACAATAACTCCAAAATAGGCTACCAACCTGAGGTCTACCTATAATTAAGCCAGTTGTTTTCATATGGAATAATCTGCTTCTGAATTAAAACATTCCAGCAGAAAAATGGGGTCTAAGCAGGCCACATATGAACTTCCTTTAATGAACATTTAATCAAACTGTTACGTCATTTAACAACAGAGCAGAACAAAAGCATACAGACTATTGTTCACTGACCAACTTCAGTGGTACAAATTTCACCTTTTCCTTTTTGATTTTTGTTAATCATTCTGAAAGCGTGTTTACTCCAGGAAATAGCAGGCCTAATTATACCACTAGAGTTATAATAAAACAATCCTCAGTAATGGGTACACTTACTCCAGAATGAGTGTGCCTTTTTCCGGTTGAGCTTATTTTTCTTCTAAGGTAATTCATTGCAGTTCAGGAGAAAAAAAAAAAAAAAAAAAAAAAAAAAGGCCACAGACACACAATAACTTAAGTCTTTATCACTTCGGAAATATTCAGTCACTGCCTCTGCCTTAAAAGTATTAATGCTTCCAGTTGTGAAATGTTTCCCATATTTTTGTAACTGTGGCTTAATTCTTTACAAATCAACCTATTATGTAGCAGTTTTGAACATCTAATGGATTTTCATTCTTCTGTGCTGATGCAAGACATGTACATGGTATTGCATGGCTAGCTGCTCACATCTGCTAGACAAATTCAGATATGCCTGTTTGTGCATTCATACATGACTGCTGATTCAGTTAGAAACCACATTCAAGAATGAAGTCAATTGGTTTGACCACACTTGCAACTTTGTCAAATCCAATTTTCTACAAGCAACAGAAATTTCACATATATGCAGCCAAAAATATACAGCTAGTAACAAATAGGAAGAGAAGAGCAGCAATATGGTGTTTTATAGACTCTACACTATCAATTGTCCAAAGCCACGAGGACACAGCAAGGGGATGCCCACTCGGTGCTTGCCTTGCCCATACGCTCCTCTCTCAGCATCTGTCATGGGCCGCTGTCAGAGACAGGACACAGAGCTACACGGACCAGTTTCAGATTGAACGCAGCCGTTCCTCCCTTCCCATAAACCTGTGAGAAATCACTTGGATGAATATCAGAGAAAGTATTTGACTGCCTCCAATGTACAGACATACCACTCTGACACTGGACCGCCAGAGGGAGACAAGATACTGACTTATGTGCTGTTTACAGGCACTGGTTCAACACGCTCTCTGCGAACTATCTGCTCAAAAGGCTGCCTACTAGTAGAGGATAGGATATTTCAACTTTGGAAAAGTCAGGTCATGCATATCTGCAGAGTTAGTTCAGTCAGTACTAATGTAGCTATTATATATACAACACATAATGCGCATACAATTATTATTTTTTAAAAAGCTTCGTTAGCTGTTATTGATCTTTAGAAATACGTAACAAAAAGCATTACCACTGAGTAACTAAGGGTCTGAACTGGTCACATGAACCTCCTCAAAAAAAGCCCACATCCTCTGGCTGACATATTTCCATTAGTTCTATCACTGCTTTAACTTTTCTTTAACACCTTAAAGAGCACTGTGGGGTTGCTACTTTGTTTCCTTCATTCCCCCCCCCCCCCCCCCCCCGCCTTTGCAGCTGCAAGAATTTCTTCCAGTTCAGCGTAGGCCAGGCCAGCGCTGCACTGCAGAGGCTGGACAAGAGCACCGCCATCCACCGAGAGCCACCTGCCTCGGCAGCACCCGCCATGGTCCGCCACAAGAGCACCAGCTGCAGAGTCTCTACAGGCAGACATGAAACGTAGCTTGATTTAGTTCATGTTTCTGCATAAACACAATGACTGAACTATGTGGGTAAGGGTAACAGTCTCTTGTTGAAAAGAGTAAGATTGTTTTCTTATTGGAAAAGAAAAAAAAAAGCACACTTTTGGAATATCCTCTTCTTGAGAGTTTTCAGTAAAAAAATTAACATTTACTAGATTTTTTTTTCTACCCCTAATAGAACACAGTAAAAACCTTACGTCTAATGCAATTATTTTCAGGAAGAGAAGATACACACTTAGACACTTAGTATATATTTTAAACAGAAGAGCTGGAAAGTACATGCTGCAGGGCACGAGGCCATTGCTAACTGGTCTAGTTAAGAGAAAGCTTCACTCCTGTAGGGTCACTTGACAGTTGCCCTCAGAGGGCCCTTGTGCCTTCCCCAGGAGCATAAAAGCTGCTGGCCACTCGCAGAGACGCAGTACCACGCTGAATGAACCACAGTAATTCCTAGATCACTTTGCCAGAGCAAATTATATCTAGCCAGGCAGCCGCAGATTTCCGCAAATTACCAAGCAAATTCCATCTTCCCTTGTGTCCGTTTTACCCAGCTGTCTTGAAATGGTGCAGCGTCTTCTTTGGGGAAGAGGAGGAAGGCTGTGCTTTTTCAGCACAAATGAAACCTGCTTAGAAACGGAGGCCTCTGGAAGGACATCTATGCAATGTTTTTCAGGTAGTACTTCCTCTGTATGGAGTATTCACATGCACACTTCAGAAGCTTGTTAACGACCCTCTACATTTCCATGAGAAAGAGACCTTACTGATCTGTACCAGTTGCAGCAGTTTTACCATCCAGATCATTCTCAGCACAGACTTCTTAACATCCCTTCAATCCCATCCAAGCATACATCTTGCTGCTCATTTCTGATATGCAGTCATCCACAAAAAATCCCCATACCCCTGGTTCCAGTCACATACACAGTGTAAATTCTCACACATGATATAGGTTGAAAGAAGTCACTGTATGGCTGTAATTATGGAGGCCTGGACTTAACACCATGAGGAGAGACTCAGCAGGGCATAAATATACACTACATTTTCCACTTTCCCTTTCAAATTTAAGAAAAACTCTCGAGAAAAGATCTTTAGCCTAGTCAGTCCTTCTGCTCCCCCTCCATTCCAGTTATGACAGCCATCTCCTACGCTCTGTGATGCTGTAAGTCTCCTCTGCTCCCAAGTTCCCAGATTATAGGTCCAACTCAACTTCAGTAAATCAATTCTTTGTTTAAATGCAACCGTATAGCCTCATCTTAGCTTAGAACCGCCATAAATCAAGCGTGCACTTGACAGAGAAAGCAGGAACACGCACGCACATTGGCAGTTTTAAGGAAGCAAATAAATGATTATTGATTGACAGACTACAGAAAATGGAGGTTTTTTCCAAGACTGCAGTATAACTATAAGGAATCTAACAGTATTAAATACAAAGTGAATTAGATGTTTCACACATCACTTTGTAGGGGTTTAATGAAGTCAGCAAGAAGAGCCAGCATTTACTCAGCAGAAACATATGCTATGACCCTTCCAGTGGACTCAGTCATTCAGCATAAACTACCTTGTATACTCAGAACCTGCACTCCCTTCCTGCTGTGATAAGACAGCTTTATATCAATACAATTACTAGAGAGTAAGAAGACATTATTAAAAAAAGCCAATGAAAGTGGTACAGTATTTGTATTGCCTAGGAGTAGCGCAGCTGCCATGCTTCCCGGGTTGCTAACCCTGTACCATGCGTGATGGGCTCCAAAAATGGAGTCTTCCAGCCCCAGGCTGGATTGGAAGACACCCAGCTCGCAGCTGCAGGGAAACACAGACACTCATTCCAAGACCTGATTTTCTGTGAGACCAGCAGCCACCTAGCCAAAGCTTATGAGGCTTTCAAGAAGGCAGGCAGAGCTAGGAACCTGAAGGGAAAAACCCATCTCACTTGGGCTCCTTGGCTGCTCTTGTCTGGCCTGTAACTGGCCATTACGTCCTGACCAGTTTCAATCTAAGAAGTACAGTCTTGTTGGAAGCAGGAAATTTCACAGGAAGACTAGGCCTTGCTGTGATGCTGGGGACAAGCAGGTGAAAAAAAAATCAAAACCAAACAAAAAAATCAAAAACCCCACACCACCTTTAAAACAGGCCAGAAGCAGTATAGACTTCAGTGTCTTTTTCAAATATGTGACATGGAACCGACATAAACGTCTGAGCTGTGGTTTTGCACTTTAGCATCAATACAATCATCGGAAATATGCTAGTTTTCTTCTGTTTTAATACATATGACTTCAAAATGTTTTAAAGCCACAAGCTTTAAATTTTGAGCCATAGTCAATTAAAACTTTAGAAACACACAAATCATTTCCAAAGGTACTAGCTTTTTTCATATCCTTCTAACAGCATCAGGATAACATCAATAAACTGCAAGGCATCAACTCTCAAGTAAATAACTCATAAAAGGAATAACAGACATTGGTTATCTATAGAGTTATGTACTCTCTGAAGCGCTGTCTGATATCTAGCATTTCATACTTAAGTTTAATGCTTTTGGTTTTGTCTGATTTCTCTACAAGTATGGGGTTTTTTATTTCCATAAATATAAAAATAACGTATCTGTCAATTGCTCAGAAAAACTGCTTTTAGGAAGAAGGGAGTAGTAGATGAAACCATAGATGATTTGTTTGAACAGTGTTAAAGGAAATTCCATTTTTCCTTACAGGTATTACATCCTTATTTAGAATCAGTATCTAGAACTGCATTTTGCTTAATACCTTATGAGAACGGTATTTTCTGAAGTGCTCAAGAGATTTAATAACATGAATGCATATGATTTTAGCAGGTAACTCAACTGTTCAATTTAATCATTTGTTCAATTTACCACTATTCTGTTTAATCCCTTAAATGCTTTGCATAATCTCCCTGTGGGACCAAGATCTCTTCCAACTCTAGATAGGTAAAGGTTGACACCTCTTTTCAACTTCTTTAGGAAGAGGCATACACTCCTAGGAAGCAATTTATCACACTTGTTCTAGTACTGATGATAGGATGTGCCACAGCTAGGCAAAATTCACCTTTGTGAACCGGTTTATGTACGCTGTAGGTGTTTAATTTAGCTGGACACATTTACCTGCCTCATTTCGGAAAAGGCCAAAAATTTAACAAGCCTTCAAATAAGGGTGAAATAGATACAATTTTCATATAAGGTATGGCTGTGGTCCATTATCAGAATAATGCACCTGCATTTTCATGTTCTTTTCTACCTTTTGGGGAAGGGGGAGTGGTGAAGCCAAGTGTCAAAAAACATTACTACCTCTAACCACACACTTGCTGTATGCTCACCTTGAGACCTCTTACATCAGTACCTACCTGCTCCGATAACAGGACACATTAGTGTCACATTTGTGCCTGGACCATGGGTACTTCCGAAAGTGCAACAGGCTCCATGCTGCTGAGTGCCTATGCTAGAGCTTGGAATAAGAAACAGTAGCATAAACCGCTACAACTCTAAAAGGTTTTTTTTTTAAAAAACTCCACCCACAACAGAGTGCCATAGAACCAGAGCTCTGTTTTGGAGCCTAAAGGAACAATGTCTCCTTAAGCTGGTTTCTTGTTCTTCCCCTTCTAATAGCATATGCTGCATTTAACTCCTTGTGTTGATTCCTATATGGTGCCTCCAAGTAATCCAGGCAGACCATTTAATCAGCCTTTAAACAGCAGCCTGCTCTGTAACTGTCAAGTTCAGATGCTGTTGGACTTTGTCTGGAAAGCTCAGCTATTGCTCAAAAGATCTCTAACATCTTGGATCATCTGTCTGAAAGGGAGGAGAAAACTCCATGCAACATCTTGATGTATTTGTTAAATGTTAATTTACTTGTGATCTGTAAGGCATCTGGAAGCAGAATATGATTACTGAGATGAGAGACTCTAATGCAATATATCCATCACTATTTGTTGCTGTGGTTACAGTTATCAAAGGCCATAATAAAACACATCTGTTTCTCCTCTCCCCCCACAGTCTGGTATAATGACTTCCCTATCATTTTCCTATCTTCTTCCACAAAAGAGTTCAAACTGGTTTGAAAATTAGTGTTATCAGACCTGACTTCAAAGGCAAGAAGCATTTTATTACTTAGCATCATTATCAACAATAGAAACAGCAGAGAGAGAGAGAGAGAGAGAGAGAGAGAGAGAGAGAGAGAGAGAGAGAGAGAGAGAGAGAGAGAGAGTCAGTCAAAGCTAAATAGAGAGAACAAAAAAAATTAATTAATAATAAGAGCAGACTTTCATTCAACCGAAAGTTTAGTTATTTGTACATAGAGAGTAAAGGCTATACACCAGCCAGAACTGACCTTACATATTTCTTACTCTCAGATACATAAAACAGCACTGACAGCTGCCCTGCCATCCGGGATTTACAGCTAGTGAATTGGGCCACATCCTACGAGAAGGGCCACTGTGTGGAGCACCTTGGAGAACGAGGTTGGGTAGACAGCCTTATACCTCTCTTCTCCTGCCTCTGGCAAACTCACACCACATCAGGTGCACACACTTAGCAGGTCAACAACCCTGTCAAGCACCTGCATCCTTCACCTCCCTCCAGCGTGCCAAAAGACAGCACCTAGTGCCGTAACAGATGCCCCTCATCTCTGTGTATTTAGTATAAGGAAGGAGTCAAATGTACAAAATCCTGCTCAACACACCAGCCTTGACTGGGTCTGCAAAAGCAAGGAAAGAACTTACATATGAACCCTGGAATCATCTAGTATTTAATGGTGGAGGCATCAACAATGCAGAAGTCCTGTTGTCAAGCCACAGGAGCAGCAAAGTGGATGATTGCAGAAAGACCTCTGACATTGTGTTCCCCATAACATTATTTTTTTCAGGTCATGACAGATGTGCCTAGATGGCTTTTGAATATCTCCAAGGATGGAGACTCCACAGCCTCTCTGGGAAACCTGTTCCAGTGCTCTGTCACCCTGACAGTAAAAAGGTTTTTCCTTAGATTCAGATGGACCTTCCTGTGTCTCAGTTTTCTGCCCACTGCTTCTTGTCCTGTCATTGAGCGCCACTGAGAAGAGTGTCTCCAGCTTCTTGATACCTTCTCTCCAGATGTTTACACGCATTGATAAGATCTGCCCTGCCCCTAGCCTTCTCTCTTCCAGGCTGAGCAGTCCCAGCTCTCTCGGCCTTTTCTTGTATGAAAGATGCTCCTGTCCCTTAGTCATCTTCATGGCCCTTCACTGGACTCACCCCAGTAGCTCCATCTCTCTCTTGTACTGGGGAACGCAGGACTGGACCCCAGCACTCGAGGTGTGGCCTCACCAAGGTTGAACAGAAAGGAAGTATTATCTCCCTCAACGTGCTGGCAACGCTCTGCCTAATGCAGCCCAGCATATCATTGGCTGCCTTTGCTGCAAGGGCACATCACTGGCTCACATTCAACCAGGACTCCCAGGTCCTTCTCTGCAAAGCTGCTTTCCAGCAGGACAGCCCCCAGGCTGTTATATAGGAATAACCCAGGAATATAGGTTATTCCTCCCTACGTACAGGACTCTGCACTGGTCATTGTTGAACTTCATGAGGTTCCCATCTGTCCACTTCCCCAGCCTGTTGAAGTCCCTCTGACTGGCAGCACAACCCTTTGGTGTATCTGCCACTCCTCCCAGCTTGGGATCATCAGCGAGTTTGCTGAGGCACACTCTGCCCCATCATCCAGGTCACTGATAAAGATGATGAACTGTGCTGGACCCAGTATTGGCCTCTGGGCTACACCACTAGTTACTGGCCTCCAACTAGACTTCATGCCATTGATCACAACCCTCTGAGCTCAGCCATTCAGCCAGTTTTCAGTCCACCTCCCTGTCTGCTCATCTAGCCCATACTTCATCAGCTTGTCTATGAGCATGTTACAGGAGACAGTGTCAAAAGCCTTACTAAAGCCAAGCTAGACAGCATCCACTGCTCTCCCCTCATCTACTCAGCCAGTCACCTCATCATAGATGGCCGTCAGATTGGTTAAGCATGATTTCCCCTTTGTGAATCCATGCTGACTACTCCTGATCACCTTCTTGTCCTTCATGTGCCTGGAAATGGTACCCAGGATGAGCTGCTCCACCACCTACCCAGGGATCAAGGTGAGGCTGACTGGGCCTGTAGTTCCCTGGGTCTTCCTTCTTGCCCTTCTTGAAGATAGGGGTGACATTTGCTTTCTCCCAGTCCTTAGGCACCTTTCCTGATCAACATGACCTTTCCAAGATGATTGAAAGTGGCCTTGCATTGACATCAGCCAGCTCCCTCAGCCACTGTGCATCCTAGAGAAGGATTGCCCATACTGCAGAACAGATATAACCACACCTAGGTGCTTCCTAGGGGGCTTCCAAAGCTACCTTGGTCCGCAAACTAGGTATTTCTTTCCCCCACACCCCTCTCCCTGTGATCTGATAGCTATTTGTAGGGCATACCTACTAGCGTAGGTACCACATACATGCAAAGTTGGCCTTCTTTACTTTCAGAATGCAGAAAAGTAACTTTTCATCCAACAGGAATTAGATTTCATGAATTAGAACATTTGTCCACACTCAAATTACTCATTTTGACTAAACCTCCAGCTCCCAAGAGAAAGAAGTCTGCTATGAAGTAGGCAGTCTCTATAAGGCCATAAACCCATGTGTTTTGAAAAGGCTTGCACATCAAGGGAGGAAAGCACATCTCTGCAGGCCCCATGAAGTGCACGAAATCCAGAGAGACAAGATTAACACCCCTCCCTGCCCCCAAAAAACCACTTTACCACACCACACACCTGGCCTGTCTTCTGTCCTGGTTAGCTTTAGACAGTTCCCCTTTGAATCGGCTGCTTTCCCCTCCCCCCCACCCCCAACTATAAATGACCAAAATCTCTTGCACTCCTTCTAGATAGCTCAGGAATCCCCTAGTAGACCAAGTGCCCAAAATGTAATCGTTGTTTCTAGATGAGGCCAAGACAAAGTTCGACTCCGGTCCTGAGCTGATAGCCACTGGATGGAGACAAGAGAAGAAAGCCTACAGCTAGGGTACAAGGACAAGGGAAGGAGAGAGAGGTGCTTCTTCAGGTACTCCAGAGGATAAGGGAAGTCTTGCTTTTTTTGTGATTTGCAGTTGTGAGTTGTTCATCCTGGCAGATACTGTTATTTATCTTCATGTCACTTCACCATAACCTGATAAAAATCTCTTAGTACATTAAAAGGTTTTCACTACGCAAAGAAACTGAAATATTTCTCAAGTATCTTATACTTTCTATTTGTTCCTTTTTCCCCCCTCTATCACATCTCTGTTACAGAAGCTCAAAGCATGCTGTGTGCAGTAATCATCCAAAAACACTAACATTTCATTTCCTGGCAACCTCTGTACATATCCTAGCTGCTAACAAATCTAGAGGCAATCACAATACGATATAATTAAGCATCATTTGCCGCTTAGGCTTCCTTTTGAAAAGAGTGATGGTTTTCTGTCAGTCACTGAGACTAAAAATTCAGCAAATTTTGTTTTTGAACACAATGGAAATTGCTGAAGTCACATGCACATTTGTTCCTCATTGCTGTTGATTTGTTTCCAAATGTGAAGTCCAAATATCTATGATTTTGTGATTGGAAGGTGTATTTGGAAAAGCCGAAAAAAAATTCTCCAAGCTAAAGTCCACATACTTCGAGTGTGAAAAGTTTTATCCATGTAAATCATATTTGCATAGACAAACCAGGTTACTGTTGCTTCAATTTGTCCTCCAGAGGGATTTTTAATACAGCATTTGATTACACTTAGATGAAAAATGTCTAAGGACAGAAACTTTAGACCCTTGCCCAAAACAGAATCTATGCAGTAAGGTGTCCATGTTGGCAGACAGTGCAAACACAATATAACTCCTGCTAGTAGTCCTGCCTGAACAACTGATTGTTAATATTTGGGGGGGGGGGGGAAGTATGTGTATTAATTTCAGGGAGGAAATTCATATATATTTATTTATATCAGATAAAGATTTCAAGCCCTTGAAGACTAACTCACAGTTTCTATTGTTTCTGTGGTAACAAGATAAAAATATTAATGCTATAATATAATTTAATGCTGAATAACAGCAGCACTCCAGCTAATGTGCAAGTGATGTCCCCATTAGCTAGAAAACATGGTTTATCAAGAGCTCATTCAAATTTGGGCAATCATTTTTAAATATTATTCTGGCTTCAAATGATGGCAGATTAACGGTCCTGTTGCAGGACTACATCAAGTAGTGCAGAATTTCTTATTCTTCATTTGAAAGGAAAATCCATCCCATTAGTTTTCTAACATGAAAAGCTAACAGAAACAAAAAAGCCTCCAGACTTGGAAAAAACCCTTCCCCCCAAACACACACATAGCACAGTATTTTGGGATTTGAGATTCAGGCAGAGATGCCTAGCTTGCAATACTCCATCAGAATGACCTCTGCCTGGATTTTTATGAAGGCCTCCTCTGGTCATGGCAGGGCTGACTGCAGTTTGCCTGGATCTAGGTTTTCAGTTCTAGAGCTGAGAGGAAGATGCAGTTAGCAGAGTAAAGCAAAACATTGGATGTGAACAAATTACATTCAGAGCCATTTTAAGGTATGGGCACTCAGAAGATGAACCCCAAGCCTGCCATATGAAAGGGCTCCGACAGCCCAAGACCAGCATAGAGTCAGTTCAGTTCAGGAGGCTCCATGCTCATGTTGGAGAGTCCCTTACATGCACAGGACTCTGCAAGGCCCGCTCTCCTTGAGCACAGGGGCTGAAGTTATCTGTTCAGGCCCAGAACTAATATTCATGGCCTCACCAAGTTTTAAGACAGCCTCAGCTTTATCTGGTGACCTCAGGCCCATGCTCCAGCACTGCTCCTTGCTGACTCCCTGCTACATAAAAATGCTTCAGTGTTCCAGACATGCTTGAGGAACAGGCCACTTCTTCAGAGTCAGCAATAAACTACCTGTGTAAAAGCATGGGTAAGCATTTAGAGGAATCATCCAATTTAAGAGTGCTGAGCTTGTCACACAACAGGAGACTTTACATTTCATGCTAAACTAAACATAGGAAAGCTGGGTACAGATTGTGATAGCAGAGCAGTTGGCTAAGCTCTGCTGCAGGCAAAAGTATCTGTCACTTACACCAACAGAAACCACAAACGGCTCCATAGAAACCAGAGTTTCAAAAGTAAAAGAGCAACAAGACTGGGTGAATCAATCAGGATTCCACCCAGAAATGGAAGCTGTCAGCAGGGCATCATTTAAAAATAAGGAGGCCCAGAGAGCTCTTACACTATACCTTGTGAAAACTCTGGCCTATTTTTACAGATCAAAGTGATTCAGGTGAAGTGCTGATAGCATCCTTCTGCTACAATGCCTTTCCAAAGGAAACGGTCATAATACCGATGTGCACATGCTGTGATAACCTAGAATAATATGTAAGCTACTGCTTCCCCTTCCTGTTTTTTGTTTTAAACAGACTATATTTAAATAAAAAAAAGCCAGGAGCTTGATTAAGTTGACCACTCAAAAGAAAACACTTGCCAACTGCTGTTGATAGTATTTTCCACCTCCACTGCACCTCACTTCCGCAGAATTAAAAGTTTTTCTTGTTAACAGAACACTTCATAAGTAATTACTATTAAAATCACTAATTTCTAAATTGTTTTCACTTGGCTCATTACAGCGAAGAGAATCTTATGTAATTAATATATCTGTAGGCTTAATGGTGAGTTTTCAGCAAAAGCATTGCACATTCAGCCTCAAATCTCCCCTCTAATCCTCCCCCTCTCCCAAATTCTGTGTGTCTACATGCACAAAAACATGGACATAAACAGCACTTTCAAAAACCCTACACAGCTCAAGTGATGTGTGCAAAAGTTATTTTGCTTTGGAATTCACCTCCATTTAGTATACTGGATCACAAATGCATCTAAACTTGCTGTAAAACGTTCAGTACTTTGAAAACAGATTGTTTTGCATTAACTCCATTGGAACCTTAATAAATACCCGTTTTCTTAGGGGCTGGACTGAAAGTTAACCCTCAGCCCATAACCTTGGCACCAGATACCTGTCTAAAACTCAGAAGACACCAAGCTCAAAATGCTGATCCCACTGAGTTCACTGGGTAAATTCCTGCTGATTTCACTGTGACCAGAATTTCACCCCAACATGAGACCTGAGACTCCTGCCTTTGTCACACTGGCTCTGGCCTCCTCCAGCTCCTCCATTTTGCTGCAGATTAACACCCACATAAGAGGGGCAACAAGAGCAAGTGCACAACATTGCAGCTACCACAGTTCACAGCTCTAGTGTACTAGCTTATACCAGCCAACTTCAAACTCCAGCAGCTGAGGGGCCAGCAGATGCTTGTTGCTGTTACAGTGATGGTAATCTCCAGCAGAAGGGAGAGTGAGAAGAAAAGACCTATAAGCAGTAACATCTTCAACCACAGCTGCTGAATCCAGCACTCCTCAGAGGAACATAGCAGGTACCTACCAGATGGAAGAGAAGAATGCAGCCATCAAGACACTAGCATAGAAAGACAAACAGCTGAAGGCTGTATTTGCTTGATTTTTTCAAACAAAGGGCCAGGATAAGGCAGTGGGAGGGGATGCATAAGACCAATTTCTTTTAGTGCAGGTTTCCTGGGGGAAAAAAAACACTTCCCATGTTGTGTTCCATCCTACTAAAGTTAAATGACACCTATTTATTGACTTCAGTGAAGCTCCAAGGTCCTTTTGTGCCTCCTGAAAAAAATCTATCTTATTGAACATAAAAACAAACAGCATGTCAAGCAGGATTCAAAGTCTACAAATAACAGGACAGACATCACACCACAAAGCTACCACAAAATTTGGCACAACTGGCAGATATTGTACCAAAGTGTCCCAGAACAGGAAGAGGCAAGGAGTTACTGGGGAAATTGTTTTGCATGGGAACTGAAACATTTGTGTTACCTGGGGAAATTGTTTTGCATGGGAACTGAAACATTTGTGTTACCTGCTGAAACACACACTTTTTCTGGAGAGAGCAGAGTTAAGCCTGTGGACTCTGGTTGACCTCTTTATCTGTACTGAAGACTGGAAAGGTGGAAGAGAATGATTTTCTTCTTTGAAAGCTGGTCATAAATATCAAAAATTTTCAAGACAACTATAACTTTATTTTACAGTTCCCTCAAAACATTTCCTTCTGAAACTTCTGACGACAACTTTAATACCATACTTGAAATGGAGTTGGTAAAATTAGATTAAAACTGAACACCATAATCTCTGCTGTGATAATAGACTACATATTTGCAAGTCAAGATCATCTAAGAAATCACTAGCACTAATACCGAAAACTGCAGCAGTGCCATTTTTATCAGATGTACATTGCCCCTTGCTTCAGTAATGTTTACATTTTCAGAAGCCTGTCTTGAATTTTGCTTCCCTTCAGCAAAACAGGATGCTAACTTGCAGACTAAGTTTTATTCTGAACACAAAGGAGGAAGCACTTAAGTGGGGTCAGTGTATAACTCCACAGTACGTGCACCAGGAGCAAGGCAAGGTTAGGTTCCGCAGAAGAGTTTTGTACCAACCACAATTTGCAAATGTAAGAAAATCTGTCACTTTGAAGGAGAGAAAAAAGTCTTCAGCAGGTAATTTCATTTAATCAGTCTTGTTAAGAATAAAATTCAACCTCTGCTGTGGGCCAGCTCAATACTGCAATGCTCTTAGAGCTGAAAATAGAGTTATTTGGCATCTAACTGGTCTTGTGGCTGCAAACAAATGAATTTCACCCTAACATAAAGACAGCATGAACCAGATTCTCATTTCAGCTCCAGGTTAATATTACAAAATACTGCTATTATTCATAAGGAAATACCTATTCCTCTTTTATAGAATCATGGCATATCTTCAAACAGTGCATTGGTGATGGACCTTTGAGGTTACAATTACAGTGCCAAGTAAGACAGAGGCCAAAGAAAGATTTGTGCTCTTGAGGCCAAGTGACACAGACTGGCCTGTCTACATGACTCTTGGCCCCTCATTTCATCTAGGATCCAGGGGCCCAAAGGCATAGCTGTGAAGGGAGCCAGACCTGGGCCAGCCTTGCAGTTCTGCCTGCTGAGAACCATCCCTTGTACACAACCATCCAGCTGTGTGCAGGCCCTCACAGGGGCCAACAGTAGTGAGGGAAAAGGCTATTTAGAAGAACGGATGAATAATCGGCATTCAAGCTCACTCCCTGGCCTCATGCCCTTTGCAGTATAGTAACCTGTGGACCTTGCATAGGAAAGTACAGCATTGATAGATTCCTGAATGGTAAATTAAATGCTGCACACTGATGCTACTGTGGCTGTAGAGGTCACATGGCAAAAAGACTAAGTAGGACACAGCCCTTGGCCTAGCCCATGCAAAATAAGCACCTCAGGCAACTTTGCTTCTCCCCTAGGTAGCTGGAACAGCCCTAAAGGGACATAGGCAGGGACTAAGATCTGGACAAGTATACACAGGAAAAGAACATATGCTTAAACATACAAATATATCCAGAAATAAGGAAAATTTTAGGGAAAAAAAAGCTAACTAAGGGAGATTTCAATTTTATGTTGCATTAGCAATTACATAACAGCTGCAGTTGTTTGTTGCACATATGTGTATTCACACTTACAGTTAATAACAACAATCAAGTTCCCTTCAAGACCCACTGCAATAAAATGAGCACTTAATTATAGCGCAGAACAATGATCTCTAGTCATGTCTTATGCTCTAAAAATCTCTGTGTCAAGTTTTCATGTAATTGCACCCTTGATAAGCAAATGTGATTCGTAAGTGTTGACAGCAACTACAAAAAAAAACAGGTTCTTCTCCAAGCTGCAAGCCCTGGCAGACCAAAAGCAGCTCCATGATTTAGAGAAAGCAAAAAAAAAAAAAAATAATAATAATAAAAAAATAATAATAAAAAAGCATAGGTGCAGAATTATGCCTGTAACCTTCCTTATACACTTTTACAGTTTCACTTCAACATCTCAGAGAAATATGTAATGCCAATACAGAAAGAGAAAGTCCTCATCTTAAAGCTGTTATTCTTAATGCTCATTCCTAACGGTGAAAGCCTGTTTCCCTGGCCCAGACAGTTACAGGCTGTTGCACTGGTACATAAGAGACTGTAAAGAGTTGATGGCAGCCACGGTCTCAGCATCTGCTTCTCCTCCCCCAGCAGGTCAAATGAAAAATTGCCCTGAGCCAGTCATAAGTGGCACAGCATGAGAACCACGAGTCAGACCAAAGGTCCAATGAGCTCATTGCACTGCCTGCAACAGAGCCCTACTGAAAAGGGTAACATCAGCAGAGGGGTGCAGCTATCATTTTCACAGAATAACCTCCCACCTTCCAGTGTCCTCTCCTTGCCCTCCAGAAACTTATCTGAAACAGATTGCAGACCTGAAATAAACAAAATGTGCCTTCTTTACCAATGTGGGAGACCAAGAATGATTTGCTCACAAGGGTTAGAGGTATAAGCATTATCTTTATATTTACACTAGCTGCACATGGTCTATGTATCTGCCTGTCCTTCAAAGTCTCAAAGTTAAATTTCCTACCACAGACACTAAACATGTTAATCTGGAGCTGCTGAAATGTGAATAGCTATATGCTGTGCATCTAACCAGCCAGATCTTTCTGTGATCCTTAGGCTTTCAGAGAAAGTATCCGAATATCAACACGCCAAGGATGGAACTCTACTTCACAGAGAATAAGCAAAGTGCTATTTGATGATTTACTACAGGGAAATACTCATGTTTGTTTTGGTGGCTCATCAACAGGAAAAAATAATGTGCAAACAGACAGGTGACTTACAATTGCACTGGCAGGGCTTTTATTATTCTTTTACTGCAGCTTCTTAACCTCTAAAAATAAACTCAAATACTTAATCATACTTACGTGTCTCCGAATTTTGTTAAAAGAAAGCTAGGTGAACCCTGTAGTGTTTGTGTCCTTCCAGAATGCAGAGAACAGCTAAATATGGACCGCAGGGGAGAAACTACAAAATACACACCTGAAGCACCTGCTACTCTTACAGCTCAGCCTTAATTCCACATTGACAAAAGCCACTGGGAGAGTCTAGGTAGCTTCTGCAAACTTGAATTCACCACCAAGAAGAATGGTGATTTACAATCTTTCAAATCAAGATAGTGTGCCTTATGGTTCAGAAGGGAACTACCACAGCTTGATGCACATCAAGTTCAGATGGCACAACTGATTGCATGCCCACACCAGAAGTGAGGTAAAGTGTGTTAGCTGTTTTATTTGCATTCATGACAAGCTAAAAGACCATGTTTACCGTTCAATTTGTCTGTTGCATTTGCAAGTTCTGAAATGGAAAAAGGGGTTCAGACCTTGGTGCACATGGAGCAACACATTATGGAGCCAGGCTCAGTGTCAGGCACTGACAGAGTGGGGAGTTGTTTAGGGCAGAAGACAAATCAAGAGCCCCAGTAGGGATATCCATTCCTACGGCCTGGGCCTACAGTCCTACCTGCACCAGACTCTGTCCCACCTCTCATCTGTCTCAACACCAGAGGAGTGCAACAAACAGCAGCAAGGGGTGGATGAGCATGGAGAAGAGCTTCATTAGATCTGTTCTCCCAGAGCTCAAGCAGCACTTTGGCTTGGTGGCTGAGAAGGGGCAGGAGGGCAAGGGGAGCCTAACTAAGGCCTGGAGCCTTTGCTCAGTGCTGAGAAGAGCATTCACCACAGATCTGCCTCCATGGCAGAGGGAGCTCTGCTCCGCTTGAGCCAGCTCTGTTACAGTAGGCGAATGGAGAAGCAAAACTTTCTCACAAAAGGAGTAACACCTCTCCCCCTTTCCTCTCCGAGGTTTGCTTACATGAAAGAGGAGAGGTTAAGGAAACAGAGCTAGGACTCCCATGAAACACATATCCAGTAGATCCTGCCCAGAGAGAAAGACTCAGGACTGCTCCAAACAGCACAGACCCCTGTGGAAGGAATCCTAAAATTTCCCCAGGGCTTTCTGAAGTGGACATTACTTTTTCTACATGCTTTGCTCTACTTTAAAGAGGAGCTGACAGTGAAGTAAGAACAAGTATATTCCTGTGACCCATTTCACCCTCACCAGCACGCTACACCTCTTGCTGACATCCACAGAAAAGGAAGACCAGCATCTGTCAGGGATACAGTGGTTCTCAAAGAAATTTTTCATTCTTTGCACCCATGGCTATCTGATCTAGGACATTTTAAATACTTCAGGAAAATCCATACAGATATTATTTTGCAAATAAAGTACTGGAATTACTGCTTATGAGCAACCAATAGATATTGCTCTCTGGCTGCATCTGCTCAGTGCTCAGCATGAGCCTCGAGAGTATTTCCATTGCAGGCGAGGGCCACAAAAGTCCTCTGTGAGCAGGTCTGCCAGTACTCAGTCCTGCCCAGACACAAGTTTCCCTACAAACGGCGAGAAGTTTGCAGCACTCTGCAATAACAACCTCTGTTGAGGATAACATTACCAAATGCACTTTAAGAGCTATATGACTTAGTAGATGCAGCACCTGACTAGGACAAAGGAGAACTGATTTCTCTGCCTGTCTTTGCCACAGACCTTGTCCAAGTTGCTTCAGCCCTGAGGCCCAGGGCATGCACAACCACTACTACTTGGCTGCAGGTGGTAGCTCCTTGCTCCACCTACTAAGGCTCATTCTCTTGCAGCTAGGTGTTAGACTTTGATCTCCTCATCCATGAAACAGGCATACTAACCTTTTCCATCCTTGGAAAGTGTTCCAAGATCTAGTTATTACTTAAAATCTGGATCTATGCTCTTATAGAGACTGCAGAAGAGTGGCATTTGGTACCCTAAAATACTATTTTTGGATATCAAAGTGAGGTTACAGTTCCAGCACCAGACTGCATGACAGACTGACGTGCCTGTTGTGCAGCTTGGCATATGGCCAAGCTGAAGTGCTCCTCCCTCCCCACCCCCAAATCTTTCACACTCAAAGCAAGCACCTTCCAAGAGCTGTATCTTAAGAAGCAGAGACAGTGGAAAAGATCCTGTGAGACAAGGAAATTGCATCCCCTGAGCTGCTGTTGGTCCTAAGGAACAGTCTCCTCTAGGAGTATCTGATCATCCCCACTGAGGATGCATTTATATCATATGGCCAGCCTAAGCCAGGCAGCCCATATGGGGCATGACACTGTATGGTGCTGACTTTGCCAGCCTGCATCTAAAGTAACATAGTGATATTCAGGTAGCACAGTGCCCAGTGTAATCAGTCCAGCCTAAGCTTATTAGCCAAGCATGTTTGGTTCTAGAGTTGTTACTACACACAGAGCCAGCTTAAGTCTCTCTAGTCTTGGAGGAAAGACTTTCCTTAAATAACATTTCTCCATAGGTTCCACGCTATTGAAGTATGGTAATACCAACACTTTCAGCAGGTTTCATATTTTACCTACTTTCAGAAACTGATGCTGAACTAGAGATAACAATTTTTCAAGATATGATTGAAATGAAAAACAAAATTAACAGCTTCCTGTCATCACATATTGACACACACTGGGGCTTATCTAAATTATTTCTCCTCAACTCTAGTAGTAGACTGAGATATTGCTTACCAGTCAGAATGTTAGGGCCCAGCAAGGGCCAGCTGCTCCCTCTGGGCTGAGGAGGATGCAAGGGCCAGCAGGGCAAGGACCTCATCAGCCAGGGCACCATCCCACAGCCAAGCAAAGCAAACTAGGCAGACCCAGATTGCCAGGCAAGTCTGTGGTGATGAGCCAGGTCTGATATTAAGCCAAGCAAAGCAAACTAGGCAGACCCAGATTGCCAGGCAAGTCTGTGGTGATGAGCCAGGTCTGATATTAAGCCAGGAAGCTGAGTTAAGATGAGGTCCAGCAACAGCAGTCAGGATCAAGGTAAGACATAGTCCAATAATGGCCAGACAAGTCCATAATAACAAGGCAGAGCCAAGGTTAAGCCAGAAAGACAGCTGAGAAGTTGAAGTTCAAATCAACATGGTCCAAGGCCAGGCAAGGGCACGGCTGTGAAAAAGCTAGAGACCAGCACTCCTACAGCATAGCTCAGGCAGAGCCAAAAGCTCAGCTCAGTCCTGGGCCCCATGAGCAGGGGGTTGTGGATAGAGGCCTCAGGTGAGGCTGGTCAGGGCAGTTAAGGCTTATCAGTGCATTCAGGGGTCTGAAACTGAAGGTTTCCCTGCAGAGAACAAGTGGTGTTTTAAAAGACGGAACAAAAGTTCCTACTGAACCACAAGGCAGTGGAAGTTAGCCCTACTTTACATAACAGGCACCAGATACTGTATATTGACCTAAAATGAAAAATATAGTATGAAATTCCCTTCCAATTAATGCTGAAGCCACCCTGTTCAGACAACTCAAGGTTGTTTCTGGATCTTTCAAAGGTGTGTGAGCAGAACCCAAATTCCCTCTCATTTCACTATCAATGTGCAAAATGTCTCTCCTAAAGAAAACAGAGACAGGTCAGCATCCAAGAAAAGCTTAAGCAGGGAATATTTTTTCATTGGGCTTTCAGGAACAATCAGAGGGAATTTGCCTGTCAGTTCTGAGTGCTCAGAAAAAATTAGATACTTTTAAAGTAAAGATTAAACTTTGCTCAGAAAAGTACAAAAGGACTGTCTGGTTGCACTCATCTTAAAAAATACTCCTGGTCACACAGTATTCTCTCCTTAATCCACTTGGAACCAAATTAATCTTTCCACTAAGCGCAGGTAACTTAATAGACCATAACATTACCTGAACAGATGAGAATGAGTCTGCAATAGAAGGAACAAGAGCATCCAGGTTTATCCAATTGCTGATGCTGGATGCTATACCTAGGCTATCTAAGGAGTTCAGAGTTGTGCCCTAGAGTGGTTTGTGCATTACAATTGCTAAATTACAAGATCTATCTCAAACCCCTCAAAGAATGGGGACCACCCCAGAGGTCTTTGGAAAGGCAGAGAAGTTCCCTACCCAAGTATTTTTTATCCAAAGAGAAGAAACGCTGACCTGAGGATCAATGGGCCATGGTTCCATCACCACCACAGGGAGGTATTCAATATTTGTCTTTCATCCACAGCCTTTACTACTAGGAAAATAACTGTATTCACAAGGAACACATAAGTATCAGTGGATTTCTAAATGAGACTCTGGGAAGAACCGAGAGAGTCTAATATTTAAACGCAAAACTTATCTCTTTTAACTCTGCCTTTAAGACAAGCTCTCTGTAACTATGATTCTAACCACAACCTTTTCTACCATCAAGATAAAACCAAGTTTCCTGCTAACTACTGTTGTCTCTTCTATAAGCATGCCATATATGTTGTTATACATGAATTATTAATCTAACAAACTACCAGCAATGTGCACCCTATATGCTCAAAAGGGTAATAAAGCTGAGTACTACTGCTTTAATTATTTCATTACCTGAAGTATCAGAGGTCTGTCCTTTGGAGCAGAAGGCCGTGGACACAGCAACCATTGGCTAAATGGTATGTTTTCTGAAAACTCCCTATTAACGTCCTGGCAACATGCCCCTGCTACATTATAAGAGCCAGATATCACCACCTTGAAATAATGTCAGCCATTTAGCTTTTCACAGCAATCCCTCAGACACATACTTAACAAAAACCTTCAAATCAAATCAGTATTTTACTCTTTTTACTCATTTTCATCCAGTTAATCCAGTTAAGAATGACTGGATTCTGATCTCTCATATTTCATAGCAATAACCACATTGCTAGCCAATAATTAGCGAGTTTTATCAGCATCGCATGCTCTTAGCCCGAAACAGTCCCCAAGAGCCCAATTTAGATGCATATATCTCACTTGCTTAATATAAATTTAGCCTCCTAAATTATTCCTTTTTCCATAAACAGCCAGCACTAGAGCCCTGAGGCACCATAAGTAAGTAATTAATATAGATGTATTTTTAAACTATTTTTGTATGCACATATTGCCAGAAGTCAGACACTTTCTGTAGATTTGCATTCATTATAGGATACACTTCTGGATATCTTAGAAAATTACATGAATAAAGACAGTAGAGAAGTAGATAAAAGCAGAAAACAATCAATAAAAATCCACGGAAATAACACAGTATGGAAGGAATGACAGGTGTCCAGCAAAATGCTCGCTGTTAAAAGAGGAAGGGCACAACACAAAGAATGCTGTTTCCCAAACAGTCAAATTAAAACCTGAAGTATACTTGTTGATCTGACGAAATTGTTTTGCTTGCTTACTCTTGCAGCTCACATCCCCAAAACCTTCCACCAAACTGATTTCTCCTTTCCCCTTTTGTCTTCTCAGCACTACCGGATATATAATACTGCTTGGGTTTGTAGAGAGAATGACATTGCTAACAAATTGTGTCACAAAGTCCAAGGGATGAAAACACGACATTAAAACTACCTCCTGCCTTCCTATACCTGGCCTTCTTTCCCCTTGTGTAATCAACTTACCTGTTCTGCTGCAATCCTATGAGAAGTTACTGGCAAAAGATGAGAATTTCTCTTCAAGAGTTAGGGATAATAAAACAGAAGTGTGAAACAGCAACCCATTTGTTGGTTACATTCTCTAGCATAGTTTAGCTAGTTTAAAGTTCCCAAGTCTGCAAAGACTTAAGTATGTAACTGTGAGTACAGCACCTTTGACGCATGCAAGCATTTACAGCTTTAAGACTTTGAATTGATGCCTGTTGTTCTAATGTATGCACAACTCTACCTTAAAATGTGTCCTATTAAATAGAAGAAATGTATTATGAATAAAACATTTTCAGAAAAGTATCCAAAGCAAATGTATATTTCAACCACAGATTAACCACAGATGATGTGCTCCAAAGGACACAGATGTTTCCACATAGCCTTTTTCATTAATCTAGGAAAAAGTGTTGTTGATTTACTCCTACGCTACACGAAACAAAAGATGACTAACGGAAACGTCATTAACTACTATGCTCTCTGACTGTAATGACTGGGACTGTTTGGCACCTGGGCAGAGAGACAAAGAAGCTCACTGTGTCCTCTCATCCTTCTTACTCATTGCAGATAATGTGGCAAGTCCTTGTCATTTTATGGAGGAGGTGGGAGGTGTAGCATTTGTGATTGGACATGAAACAGTAATTTAACAGCTGAGGGCTCTATAAAGGACTGTTAGGTTGCTAGGAGACAACACGGGATATTTGTTTGCAAGCCAGCAGTGGAAAAAAGCACTCGTGCTTCAGGTGGACTGCCAGGAAAGGGCTCTAAAGGTACCAGAGAAATCAGTGGTTGCAGGACTCCTGGTTAATGGAAACACAGCAGTGAAATCAGGTGTGCAGTCATTGATAATAACATTTAAATTAGTTTTTCAGTAAAAACTCCCTCTGCTTGAGAAGATGAAGGATGAAAGAATTAATTCTTAAGTTTTTAGCACTAATTAATAAATGAAGGCTTGATGACTAAGTCAAGAGTGGAGATCTGGTGATTGAGTGTCACTGCAATAGCAACACCCCACAGATCAGCAAGCAACCCACTCCCTGGGACAGGGCTCATGGGACAAAGGAGAAAGGCCAGGAGTAACCCAACAGGCAAGCTGGAGGCCTGCTCATTAGTAATCCAAGTTAGGAACAACACTCATGACTCTCATCCACTAGTGATGAACACAGTCTGCCCTAAAAGAACAAACACATTCACAAGTTAGGACACTGTATCACAAGATATATTTGAATCTGGATTTTGAGGTATTTCTTAATAGTTGGTAAATCTGCAAAATGTTTTGCAATATTAAGTATAACTTGAAGTTATATAATAAAGTCCTGTGCTGCTGAATTCTTGCTGAGAATGAGGGAGAGACCCCCACATTTGTGTGAGCTAGAAAGTGTGCACTTTCACAGAGTAGTATCCTGTCTTTCCTCACATAATCTTTTTGTTCATTTCTGCTTCAACCCACCACCAGGCTTTCCTTTTTCTTGAACTGTGTCAAGAATTAAAAGCACAGAGCCAACTTCACATCATACATCACATGACTGTGAATACTGTGTCCTGCATTTACCTGGCATGATCAGGAGTAGCCAGTAAGTCATGTGATTTAGAGACTGTTGGACTATATCAGAATAAACCATTTTCCTATACTGTGTCAGGCCTTATGATTGAAAAATCAGTAGAGATAAAGTAAAGTTTCATTATTTTATGCCTTTTTTTCTCATTCATATGTCATACTGTAAATATATATTTTCCCTGCAGTTATAGAATCTGACCCTGAACTATGCATTATGATATTGTGACTTAAAGACTGGGCCTTAAGATTAATAAAACCATTGGAGCCCACTTTACAAACTGTAATTGAAATATATTTTGCTCTTCAGTGGATGAAAATGTTCTTTAGTGGAAATGCCACATGCTAGTACCCGTGGCATTTCAGGTCGGATTGTGTCAGTCCCTTTCTTTGACGTATCTGATGGAAACCAACCAGAATAGCACATTTCACTTCCCAGGGTCCGTGCAACCACACTATCCACAGCTCAGGAATCTACCAGGTAAGTCCCCTGAGGAGCAATATCTCCAGGAATTCTCACAAGAGCAATGCATCTCTCCCCACCAACATTTCAACCCTTGGCTAAAACAGCCTTTAAGTCTGATGCAAGCAAAATCCGGTCAAGTCCAATAGCTCCCGAAACATTGGACTGCCTTTTGGTTTCCTTCAGTGAAACTGAATCAGCCTGAAAACACAGTATCCTGTCTATTTGTTTAATTAGGCAACCCATGTAAGACATCATTCCTAAGTTTAATTATATGGTTTACAACATAAGGGAGGAAATCTATGTTCTATTACATTTGACACTGCTAAGCTGATATTAGTATATCTTCCTGGCATAAACAAGAAGAATGTATTAAAAATACTTCAGATGTCTGCAGCAAAAGCAAGGGTGATACCATTGCTGAGAATAACAAGTTTGAGAAATATTTAGATCTAGAATGTGCAGCTAAGCAACAACAAACACCCCATGAACTTAAATATTAGTTTGGAACTATCAGCAGCAGATCAATGCCTCCAGGCTTATCACAGTACTCACTCTTAACTGATCTGACTACAACACTGATGATGCACTTAGAAAGATTTTTAAAGTATTGGAAGACCACAACCAATGAACCACTCAGAGGAAAAGAAATGCTAAGATGAATGCCCTGAATAAATAGGGTCCAAATGTATTTTAATACCAAATTAATTCCACTATTATTCCTTCAACCCAAATTCCAGTTAAATTGCATCTTACTCCAGGTGTACTGGAGAAAATTAGACCTAATAGATTGTATATTTCACCATACATACTCTTTTCTCCTATAGTGTGAAGCATTAGAAAGCATAATTAGATAAATCCAAAGGTCAAACTGTCAGTATCAACTGCTATCACTACATCTATTTCAGGGTATTACCACACTGCGATCTCACCATATTATTCGGAATTATTGAGTGATTTGTCATGTTTGCATTATAAGGTTGCTCGTACACCAGCCGCATTGTACTGAAGATAGAACTGCTGGCTTTGAACTGAAAAGATATAAGTGATGAGGAAATGTTGAGTAAGTAAGATATAAAAAAAACTGATGGGATATAAAAACAATTGCTCCAACTCGCACTATGTCATAAACAGGAAATATTAAAAGAAGGAATGGTATGAAAGAAAAATGTCACCATGGGCACTTCTCCTCATGAGAGATCCTGCACTTAAAAATATGGAGCCACGCATTGCATTTAGTTAAATCAGTACCCCTAAGCTTTGTTAAACTACTCTTTTTAAATACATTGTTCCTCGTTTACACAATCTAACAAGTAGAAATGACAAAGAAGAGTTCTGAAGCAAGCCTCATTAAACAGTTACACTCACCAATCACCTAACATAACTGGAGGTATTTATACAAGGAGAAGTTGATGTTAAGCAGCATAAAAAGCAGAATATTTACTTTGAGTAACTTTCATATTTTGCTTTCATATGAGATATATCCCTGCCTTTCCTTTGCTACTTCTTACAGATTTTCAACCAATGCAGCATGCAGACTTACGCATTTATTACTCCTGACTGAATAAAACACACTGATCATTTTAAATCATCCAGAAGTCTTGTGCATTGTTCTGAAACTGAAGGACAGCAATGGAAAAACTTGGCACACGCAGTATGACCAGAAGTCTTGGCTGAGTGAGTGTAGGCATAGAAGGAGCAATTTCAAGCAGCCAGCATCCCTTTAAGAACAGTTCCAAGAAGAAACTCCTAGCACTTACCAAGCTCGCTCCTCATCCTAAAGCTATACCTGGACGCTTGCATGAGAAAAGTGGAAGACGTAATAAAATTTCCAGTAGTTTGCTTCCTCGCCTTTTCCAGGCCCCCTCCCCACGCCACGCTTCCAGAGCAAACGTTGCCCTGCTTTTAAACAGACCTCTCCGGCCCCTTGCTGTAGAGGAGGGAGAGGCCCGAGGGTGCCCCGGCGCTCGCCCGGCTGTCACCGCCGGCGCGCCCCCGCCCTCCCCCCGGGGCCGGCACGACCGGCCGGCTCAGCCCTGCGGGCGCTGACACTCACGGGCGCCGGCGCTGCGGCGGGGCGCCGGGAGCTCCGCCGGGCCGCCCGCCCTCTCCTCCTCCTGCAGCACCGCGGACAGCGCCGGCGGCGGGGGCCGGCGGGGGGCGGGGGCGGCCGGCTCGGCGCCCACCCGCACGGCGCCGCGCCGCGGGCGGCCGAGGGCGGAGGCCACGGAGCCCATGGCGCCGCCGCCGCTGCCCCCGCCGCCTGCTGCGCCCGGGCGCGGCCCCGCGCCCCGCGCCGGCTCCTCCCGCCCCGCCGCGGCCCGCGCCCCGGCCCTGGCCCCACCTCCCCCGCCGGAAGGCAGCCGCGGCTCCTCGCGCCGCCGGGAGCCCCCCCGCCCTGCCCCCGGGGCGCCTCCTCCTCGCCGGGAAAAGTTTGGGGCCGGGGAGAGTTCGTGCGGCGCCAAGTTTGCTAAGGGCGCAGGCGGCTGCGCCCGCGGGCGGAGGAGGGGGGAGAAGGCGGGGGAGGAGCTCGGAGCGCCTCCAGATGTGCGCGCACCCTCCTCCTCCTCCTCCTCCTCCTCCTCCTCCTCCCTGGGACAGCGGCCGCGTCTGGGAAACCTCCCCGCTGCTGCGCCGCCCTGTGCAGCGGCAGAGGGCTGCTGTGGCGCGGAGAGGGAGCTACCCGCACCGCGAACACCGGCTGCTCCTCGTCCTGCTCGTAAGGGGAGCACGAGTCGCTTTTTACCACTGCCTAGTGCCGTTATTTGTCTCTCGGTACTGCCTCTCGGAATCAGCAGAAGGGCCACCTTGCCGTGAATGGAGGGAAAGGCAGCCACAGCGGTCACCCTGAGCGACCTCCTCTAGTTGACCATGTTTTCAGAGGGGGAATTGGACTAGCGGAGCTCCAGAGGTGCCTTCCAACCTCAACTACGCTGAGGTATTAACTACTATAGCATCACCAACTGTGCTATACGCTATGCGTTTACTGTAACTGTAGTGACCAACTAAAACAGTATCAACAGCACAGGTCCTGTACAATCCGGCCTCAGCTCTCTGCTGCTGGAGAAAAAGCTGGCTTCAATTTCGTATCTGTAAAATCGGTATAATAAAACTTCATCAGGCCACTGCAAGTCTAAAAGCATTTCAGTACCATAGCAACATGGAACTGTGATATATGTTTCCTTGGATGTTTAAAATGACAGTAGTAATATAGACACCTTGCTAGGCATATTACCCCTATCTCTTTACACAATCTCTCAGTGCTACCAATTAGCAACACCAAAGTAACAAGCAGTTACATTTCTATCAGAACAGAAGTCAGATAATGGCAGGCTGTTATCCCCGGTCTATAAGCTTTTCTTTTTTTTTCCTCACCTAGAAACTACACATCATTTTCCAAAGGAGCTCTGTTCCTCAGAGCTGACTGCAGCAGGCTGGTTCCCTTTTCTGTGGTTATATTGCTATGGTGAGATCCCAAATCAGCTCAGCACTGACGTAACAAGCTGTGAATGGGAATTTCCTTTGCTAGGGCGGTCCTCCTTTTCTGGAGGAAAACAGTGCCACTAACATATCACAAAGCAAGCAAGCAAAGACACAGACAAGCTGCCAATTTTTAACCCTATACATTTGTTCAATTCTCTTTTTTTCCTCGGTGCCTCTGCCTTTATTTTGTTCTTGACTCTCCCTGCAGGGAAGACAGCTTCAGCACCAACTAACATAACAGGGCAGGAACATGTCTCGCTCTCCAGGGGTGTTGCTGATCAGGAGGGATTTTTCGTAAGCGCAAGAAGAAAGGAATGAAAAGAAGTATTAACCTCTCTTCTATGACAACAGTTATATTTCCCCAGTTTTCTCAGTTTTGGTGTGTGGCGAGGGAAAGTCTGTTTCATTTAAATATTCATATTTAAAACAAGCACTACTTTAAAGTGAAGGAGTAAAATTATTAATGATATACAGCACTGTAGAATTGTGAATTACTAAGAAATGCCAGAATTATTTTTTCTAGCCCAAACATGAAATATGCCAATTTGTACGTAGGTATTACAGTCCGGTCTGTATGATCCTATACATTTTTATTTCATCACCAGAAAGTTCTAAACTTAGGACTTTGATACAATCCTTTCAGACAGCTGCAGACACTTACTACACAGGCCTGTGTAGGCCCTGTACACACAGCCTAAAGAATAATACAAAATTTGTTCCTGAACTGGGCTATCTCAAATTTTAAGTGGGTATATTACAAATATTTCTGTTTTGGTGAACCATCACCTAAAAGCTGCCTTATACTCATGATGCCAATGTAATTTCTGGAGCAGCTATTACACAGCAAGGGACTGAGAGTCAGTATTTTTCTGAAATGCAAAGTGGATGAAATTTGGGTCTGTCACACTACAAGATCTGAAGTCTATTTTCAGTTCTGAAATGAGCTGTTGCTTTATTTCAGCCTAATTTCCAGAGGAAATAACACTCATAGACTCTCATATTTTTTAACTCCTTAGTCAGATTTGAACAAACCTGATAGAAGGATAAAGTGCTCAAAGATGCAAAGCTAATGAAAGTTTCATGAAAAAAACTGTAGAAATAAAGGCGAAAAGCTCCTCCCCCTCTTTAGGAAAGATTACAGTATTAGCTTATTTCTTGTCAGGCATCAGCCATAAAATTTAAGTCACAAATCAGCAGGAAATGAGGCTTCAGGAGTTCATGAAGCAAACATGAAATAAGAATACCTGCCTCCCTCTAGACAGTTACCAGGGTTCTGCCTTGCACAGGAACTTGTCTGCAGAGGAGGCGAGCGCTGAGCTCTGTGCCCTTTCCTTGGCCATCTGACAAGATTTCTGTCAGTAGCTACGACATTTTATCCGCTGTAAGGGCTGACAGAGCCGGGCCAGAAGATACATGACACCGAAGTCTGGCCATGATACAAAGACAGGAAGAGTAGCACTGTTCAGCAACCAAAGAACAAGTGTGGGGGAGGAGGAGGAGTAACGTGGGGAACAGAAAGGTGCACCCATATTCTCCCTCACTAGCAGCCCATCTATTTTATTTACATCCATCTAGAGAAGTACCAAAACAGTCTAGTGGATGATTTTGACTAAACAGGCTTTCCTATGGCAAAGCCAGATCTGTAGCACAGGGTGGATAGGGCTCTTGCATTCTTGCTCCATCTGCTACTTTTCCCTCTACTGAAGAACGGACTCTGCATCTTTCACCCTTAGGCTAATATTCGAGATTCAGCAGTAAACCTACAACTATGCTATGCAACAGAAATAAATTCTCTTGACTCAACCTTTCTCATGAACTACACAGCCCTGCAGCATTTATGCCTTACAGCTAGCAGCCTTTTAACACTCAAAAGTTACACAATGAACTGTTCTAATATTTTTAGCCAAGTGGGATCTATTTTGATGGATTAGCATTTTCATTCAATTCAGTTTACACTGAAAACCATCTAAGTCACTATTTCTAGGCTTTGGCCAGCATTTCAGAGGATTCCTTTGTTAGTTCTGAACAAATCGAAGACAAACATATATACTCTCATGGACCAAGCAATTCAAATATTTATTCAGAACATTTACTGTTCTTCAAGTGTTTTTTTCTTTCTTCCCCTGGAAATACCAAATTTTAGTTAGCTATAGGCCATCCTTCATCTCCTATAAAATTAGTTTTAGAATGAAAAGTTCACACCTTCATTTATTCATTCGCATTTATTTATATATAAAATGGAACTGGAATTTATATTTATATATCAAATGGTAAAGCCCAGTTGAGCTTAAGGATTGCTTTTTTTAGGCTTAGGTGTTTTAAGGAGTCCATTTCCAGAAGCAATCTAAGCTCTCTGTTATCTTTCACTAGACAGCCATTTCTCATTTCCCTTATGCAAGACACATTGCTTGTGAAATCAGGAGAAGGACCTCACTTAACGCTTTCTCAGTAGGGGCAGCATTCAGATACATAAAACAAGCTGAGGCAGTTCTAGGGTATTTTTTGAAAGATGTTTAGCCACTTAAAAATGCAAACCAGTGGAATTAGATATCTAAAAAGGAATTTTTTGAAACACATCTTCTGGCACTTCAGTCTGCCTCTTAGCTTCTAAATCATGATTATTTATGTATTCTACATGTTTGTTGTCCTGCAACATTTCATCCATATGTGTGCTATTATTGTATTTTATACAGTTGCATTAAATTCAAAGCAATGGTTACCTGAAGTGTTAAGAATGAGCTGTCATTTCCTCTAATAGAAATAGCTGCAAGCTATTATCTATATGCATGTTATAGTCATGAGATCAGAGACTCGGAGCTGAATATGTTTAAACACTAAGTCTTTGCTAATAAACAGTTGATACCGCAGCTCTTAGATCTGAGCTCTTCCTTTGTTTCTTTAGCTACATGATCCTCAAATAAGAGAGAACAGCTCAGTATTCTGCACATATAATTTGACACAAAACAAACCAATAGACATGCAATAGACTTGTATTTCATAGAAAAAAAAAAAAAAAAAAGAAAAAATCCCTGGAAGATTTTGGAGGACTGATGGGATGGGGTAAAAATACTGCAAAGGCATTTCTGTCATTGGATGTTTTCTTTTTGCTATCTTATGGATCCTTGTATTTTATTATGAACCTTTTGTACTTTTATCTTCATGAGCTTCCAGCTTTTTCCAAAACTGTGAAGTGTCTATCATCTCAATCCTATGCAATGACATTAAAAGAAAATGCCATAATATAGCATTCTGATTAGACAGCACTGGTACTATTGATGGGTTTCTTTTTTTTGAAGAAAAGAAATATATCGGAGATGGTGGCTCTCTTCTGCAAGTTCAGAATTTCATCATTAATCATTTCTCTAAATATTTACAGCATCCAGTGTTACTGTATCACTGGAAACTCTGTACACACAAATTAGAACAATTCTAATAACTAGCTAAATCATAAAGGTTGTGGGAAGTATGTGAATATTAACTATACATATAAATCAAATCATGATGTGTCTCCAATATGAAGGTACTGCATAGAAACTCAGTTACTTCTGTATGCTTGTACCACTGCAATGCATTCCTGGTTCACATTACCATACCATTACTTAACAATGCCATAATAAATAAGAATGAAAGTACTAAGTTTGGTTTAGCAAATATCTCACAGAAATCTCTTACAACATAGAGGAGATTAAACTATATAATGGTTCTTCTTGCCTTAAAACCCACTAACATTTCCATTTTCATTTCAAGATACTGTTACTTGATTTTTGCTACAAGCTTGATGGGGGATGGGGTGGGGAAAGCAGCAACACAAGAGAGGTTTAATTACACCAACAGACCATCCACTTTGTCACTTGGGACTATTGCCATAGTGAAATGCTTTTTATAGGCAGCAGCCTAACAAATACATGCCAATTATTTGAATTAAACTGGATATGCTGTGCCTGAGTGCTCATGACACCATCCCATCCTTTGGGAGACTGCAGCATGTCAGAAAAGAGTGACTGGAGTAAAGAAGCATCATAATATCAAGTAGAGTGTCCTCTCTTGTTTGTTAAACAGGAATACAGATTAAATTAAAACAGTTCTTCCCTGGGAGCTTCAAATTCATAGCTCTGAACAAGGTTCTAGAGGGAGACAATTGTTAACTTTAATCCCATTTTAAGTATAAAGGACAACCAGAGTTTATCACACGATAGCACAGTTTCAGCTAAATGCTTAACACAGGACAGAAAATACTGTTACAGGTAGCTGAGAAATGTCATCCTTGGAAAATTAATCTTTTGTATTTGGTCAGCAGAAAAAAAAAAATCACCAAATTTGTCTGTTTTTTCTTTAAATTAGAATGGTTCCTAAAGCTCATAGAAGGCAGAGAAGTTTATATTGTACACAGCTATTTCCCCTAGCAGTAATTCCCTTTTATTCCTGAAGGGAAGCAACATTTCCCCAAGGCACAGTTAAACCTTTGGAAGAGGAAACTATTAGCTTTAAATTTGATGTAAATGTCAACTATCCATAAGGCTAAACAGTATTGGATGACTTCAGGAGGAAATAATCAAGGATTTCACTTTCTATAGCTGCACCTGCTTTTTCATAAACTGCTAATTTAAATGTAGTAGTACACTTTCTTTCAGCATGCACCTTCAAAAAAAAAAAATTGTTGTCTCAATGCAAAAAATCTTGTCTCTTTTTATCCAGCTTGAAACTTCAGAATAAAGCCTAATTTTGTGTGAAAATTTGACTCCAGTTTAATATTAGTCTCTTTGTGTTCAATAATTGTTCTTCCTTGCATGTTTCATTCACTTAAGTCTTACTGAAAATTCACATCCTCAGTTGTGAGGAAAACAGATTATTTGGCAGTGTCATTATCTTGTTATATATAATTCCTGACAAAATCCTACTCTATGGTTTTGATGTAAATTATAATTCTATGCCAGATGTTGTTTGTTTCTTATGCTATTAGGAAACATTCATTTCTACTTACTAAACATACTGTGTTATAGCATACACACAGCTTAGCATTTACAATAACTTTGAAACTGAACATGGGATAAAAAAATAGTGACAGTATGGTAAAAAATAGGTGGTTACACTTCAGCTTGCACCTGTAAGGTGCTGCACATTTTGGCTTCGATCCAATGAAGTGCAGAAGCTATAGTTTCATATTCATTAATATTAAACCTGTGCACTACTGGATCACCTAGAAGTTGAAATCTGGATCAGGTATAAGTAAATTTCTTCTGATTAAGCCAGAACATACCATATGGTATTTATGTCAGTTTTTGTTCTAGATATGGATCCATGGGCTGTTTGCTCTCCTCATAGAATCTGCTAGGACAATTGCCCCTTCGAAGTTTATTAATAAAATGAATTAGTAGAGCAACTTTGCATCAATTCACTGCTTTGCATCATGTAGGTATGGCATTTCTGAACAAGTATCAAGTGTCCTAAAACCAGACGTATTGTTTCACCCTTATCCCACTTCAACTCGGTAGAGTTTCTTCTGATCTTAACCATTAACCAGATACTTACATGCTTCAACAGATTTGTGAATTCAAACCTCTAACAATATACTTAGCCTTATCAAAACTGATAGAGGCTGCAGGAACAGATGGGAAAATAAAACCTTTAGTTTGGTAAGTGTCATTGAGAAAGATATTCAAGTTAATATAGACCTCATAGATGCAATGATGTCATGTTAGCCAAGTAGCCTTTATTAAGAGGATGAAATTAACTTCTTAGGATCTTCTATGTTTCCGGGTATGAAAAAATTACTGTTAAGGTTCTGGAAGAACTAAAGAGAAATATTTTGGTATCATAACCAAAACAGCTCTTTCCTCTGTGACCTGGAACACAACCTATACACTGCATCTTCATTCCAAAACTCATTGCTTCTCTTTCTCCTCATTCAATATTCCCTTTCACACATTTCATGAAGTTCTTTCATTGTCTATCTCATATAATGAGAAATAGATTACAATGAAAGAGTTCCTAACCTAGAAAGCTAATGGAATAGACTAGCCTTGATACAGAAATGATTTGAGATAGATGTATGTTTGAGGTTAGAGTTATCTAGTTGTTTACAACTGTTAAAATTTCTTGCAGTATTACAGGAATATTGGCAACATGCATGAAAACAAGAAACTACTCATAAAGCACATTCAGTCTTCCTGCAGCTAAGTGGAGATTACATCCTGAAAACATTTGGGTCTTATACAGTTTGTTTAAACCATACAGGATGGTAACCAAAAATCATCAGATCGTATTTCTTGTCCTTTGGTTTTGCTTCTTTCCAGAGCAATTTTAATTTGCAAAACACATCAATTTTCTGTAAGATAGATGACCAGAGTTCATGTAGTCTGACTTTTCATTTGGGAGGCCACAGTAAGAATCACAAATGGACCAAAAATTTTCTACTTAAGCGCTAGCTTGCCTGCAGACAGCCATAACAACTCACTTCCAAGTGCTAAGAAAATAAGTTTTCCTGCAAAATTATGTTCCACTTATTATTATAAAATGTTTTCTGAAAACAAGCATAGCTTTTTCCCTAAAGTAATATTTTAATGTTTTGATTTTTTTCTAATGAGTATCAGTGCAGAAAAATTCTAAATTGTTTATGCAAAGAAATATTTGCTGCAGTTGCACTTGATCAATGTACCATTTTTTTTCCAAACAAGTAACCACAACCAATGACCACAACCAATATTTTCTTTTGTGAAGCCATTCGGAAGGAAAAAGTACAGACTCTGCTCTGTTAATGTGCTAATAAGGAGGTGAAAGAAGATGCTACAGATTTTAAAACTATTATAAAAGCTCTACTATTCAAAAAGGGAAAAAAAACAGCCCTTACTGCTTCAACATTGAGCTCCACATTCTCATCTGTGAAGTTGCTTTGAGAGACCTGGAAGAAACATCATTTTAGCAATGGATTTGTTTTCAGGGGGTAAGACAGTCATTATGTCTTGATTAATATTACATAGCACTGCATGGTAGGATTCATCAACACATTTTTGTCCATAGGGGCTCAGTTCTATTTTATTTTCCAATAAGAAACTCCTACTTTCCAGTAAGACATTCCTGTTTTAGGGATGAGCAGCATGTAACTTCTTCAAAGTCCACTTATTACACAAGGAAACCAACAAATCTCTTTTCTATAGTGACAGGCAGTTTTCAAATGTGTTCCAGTCATTAACTGATCCTAATCAAGGAGGAAAATAGAGTAGAATAAGTGTGAGAAAGATGTATGGTATTAGAGAACCTAGGCAAACTGGCACAACTTTCTTCCCCTTTGATTTGAACAGAAAGCTGTTTGTCTGCTGATCACACAGATAACACACACACAGGTAATACATATATTATTTGTTACTCTTTATCCAGCAGGCTAAGACAGTGCCATCAGCAATTTCATAGCACCACCAAAACCAAAAATCATATGTTACAGCTTGAAGTCTGAAGAACAGTCATCAACAATTAAATCAGCTGTAATAGGGAAGGCATGGTAAGCAACAGCTGTATTGATAATTTATCGTGGTTCTGTTTTAAATGCTGACATTTTACATGACTTGGATTATGCCTATTATTACAAGATCATTACATCTCCTATCATACAAGCATAACGTTAATTTGGAGATAAAAGCTGCTAGACAATATACAATGCAAATAAAAAAGTTGTATAAGAGAGGGAAGTGCAAAATGATTTTCATGGGCAATCTGGAAACAGGCATCTGACTTGAATTTCTGACTTTGAAAACTTCAAAGTCATTTAACATCTACATTTCATTCATCAAGATACAGCAGCAGCTCCCTCTGAGCCTCATAATTCTTTTTGGCATCCAAAGCCCACATAGCTGCACTGTAAGCTTGAACACCCAGTGTACCAGCCCCATTTCCTGTTCCTGTAACCTAACTGCATGTACCATTTCTTACTATTTGAAAGGCCCGGTGATAACCTGCCACATCCATACCACAACGGAGTTAGTGCCTCCATATAGTATTTTTGCACCACGCTTCACAGAGATGAGCTGCTGAACCCTCCAAATGGTGTACTGTGTTTCAAGAAGGGTGTAGACCAATTGGGGGGAGCCTACAGGAAACTCATAAGGATGATCAGCAAAGTATAAAAGCCTGATTTAAAAAAAAAAAAAAAAAAGACAGAATTACTATGTTAATAGGGAGGAGAAGACTGAAGAGAATTAGCAATGTTTAAACATCTAAAAGGTAGCTATAAAGAAAACTTTCCTGCACATCCACTGTACATAGCACATTGAAAAAACAGAGCTTAAATTACACTCTGGAAAACTTAGGGTAGGTACCAGAAAAAAACTTTGCAAAAGTAAGAATAATTACTTCGACAAGCTTTTGCCAGGACTGATACAGATAGTCGATCATTCACCTTTGGGCTAAGAGAGACACTAGATTATCTTTCAAGATTCTTCTTTCACTATTCCCCTCCCTTTGTCTATGTCTATGGTCACCAGCCATAAACGTAAGCATTTATGTCCCCAGCTGTGCCACTTACAACTGTGTATGTATATGCATATGTCCACACATACAAATTCATTTCTTTGTCAAGCACAATGGGAAGAGATTACACATGGATAAACTGATTCCCATAAAACACTGTTTTTAAGATCAGCACCTTAGTTTCTTGCAAAACATTAGGCCCACAGATCACTGTCAGCACTATGTAAATCATTATTCCAAAATTATGTTCTCTTAAATCTCACAAGAAAATATTTCTTGTATAAAACCTAACTCCTCTCTTTTCTGATATTCCCTTTCTCTGTCATCAGACATTTATTAGATCGTAAAACAACTGACTGAGGCCAAACACCAAAACCAGCAAAATAGCTTACTTCTGTAACAGTTGCATATTAAACATTTGCATATTAATCAGTGTATATAAAGGTAGATACATATTTATAAATATGCAAAATGAATAATCTGTAAGTAGATAGACCAAGAACTCTGCAATAGCATGATATTCCAGATCAACATATATCTGTGGGGAAGGGAAGAACAGAAACATTCTTCCAGATAAAGAAACGCAGCATTAATATGAAAAGATATTTTGTATATGTTACTTGAAATCTATGGAAACAGTGTCTACAACAGCAGTTAGAACATGGGCAAATTATCTTCTCAATAGCACCTTGAAACTAATATGCATTAGGTCTATTGCCAGTTATCACCAGCAAATGAAGGCAATAAATCAGCAGAAGTCTCTAGAACACCGAAAATAAACTCTAAAGTACGTCACATACAAGATATTCATTCTCAATACAGTCCACATAGTTGTGTAACTGTAAAGTAACTTGTAACTGAGAATAAGAATCCTGAAATCTGGCTTGGGGTAAATTAGTTTTTAAATTTTTTTTTTATAACTATTTTAGAAATTTAAAAAATCTTGTTGATTCTTGCACACTGCAGAAACACACACAGTGTTTCTCCCACTGTGAGAGGAGCAGAATAGTATTCTTATCTATATGTTTGTCACAGTAATTGAGGTCACAGGAGGATCTGTACTTTTCCACTGATTGAAAGGAACAGACCAGGTGCTTTGTGCCTCCTACTGTATCTGGAGCATGCAGTTGCCTGGTAACTTGTTGTGTGCTATTGCATATTTACAACACATAGATATATTTTTAATACAAAGCTGACCGTTTACATTTATTAGCCAAAACAGCTTGTAGCAATACTTCAGAAAGTTTAATGCTGAATTTAGAGGAATTTAGGTATGTACTGAAACCGTTTGACAAACAGCTTTAATGTATCTTTTTCTTCATACATAAAATTATTTTTATGCGAATTTGGAGCATAGAAAAGGCAAAGTCTACAAATGAAAATATCAATTAGTAGTAGTAAGTAGCTTTTCACAGGACATCATGTAGTCTCTCAAACTTGACAAGCATAAATTGAACAGATAGTTAGCACTTGAAAATTTCACATAAATCCTAATATTTGTGCTGGACTCACTGTCTTCAATAAATAGATAATATCTTAATTATAAAAAGGGAAATCTGATATATAAATAGTGCTAAACACTAACTTTATAACATGTAATTTCCTCTTGTAAAAATGAAAGCAAGTGTTCCAGTTATATTGCTTTGTTCATATTTAAAATATAAAAATTTTGCAGGTAATTAACTAATCCCCCCACTCCAGCTGCAACCACAACAATATAAACTCCTTATATACTTCAGACTATAAGTATTACAAGATCCTATTTCATTCAAGCCATACAATTAGCATTACCTGTGCAAACCCATTTAAAACAACAGATTCTTCAGGCATCAAAGCAAACTGCATTTGCTATAATTGGTAATGTAACACTTCTATCATTGTATGTAGTACCGTAACAAACAAGAACATGTCTTACTGTCCAAGTCCTTAATTCACTTACAGGGCTGCAAGGAATCAGTGAAGCTATGAGCATGAATTCTTTAATGTCACTGTCAGTACAATTTCCAGATCAAGGATTCAGTGTCCTGTGAAGATGCTCAGTTGCAGTCTTTATTTCAGAAAACAAGTAATCCACAACACTGCATTAGGTATTGTATAAAAACCTATTATCAGATCCTCAGCTAGTTTAAGTGTATGTGTTCTACTAAAGTCAATGATACCGAATACATCAACATATGACAGAAATATTTCAGTGCTCAGACCTAGAAAAACACCTAGAAAATGGCCCTAATTATGTATACAAAGTCTCCGTTTTCACCAAGGATCTCTTGGCACTGAACAAGATTAGGACGCTATTAGTTACTTTCAATATGTTTCTTACTTAACATTAGTTTTGATTTTCATTAAAAAGGAACAACTGATAATGAGCACAAACATACGTTCGAGTTTTAAATTACTTTTGTATAAAGACTATTAAATCTCTAAAAAATAAAAAATAAATTAGTTATATTTATCTACCTATGGATGCTTCAAGAGATGACCAAAGGTGCAGAGGGCAGGATAAGACTGAGCTCTAAAAAAAAAAAAAAAAAAAAAAAAAAAATTTGGCAGGGGTCAGCCTGTGAGGGGAAAGAGTAAGCAGCCTAGAACACTGGCAGACAACAGACTTTCTATCCCTTTTCTCCCTCCCCCTTCCTTTTTTTAAAAGGCAATACTTTTTCATCCAAAGCCTGTGAAACATATTGTCAAGGATGTAGTGGAAGCCAAAAGTTTAAATGAGTTTAAGAGAGGATTAGCTGAATTCTTTAAGATACACACCAACACTATCATTACAGAAAGGATCTGCAGTGTTGAAACATTGACAGCTATTTTGATAACTACACACCTAATTCACCAACTTTGTCTTTTAACCAACTGTATAGTTGCTAATAGTGAGAAGAGACACTGCCATGCAAGAAACAAACTTACAGCATTTGTGTTTTTGAGAAACACAGCCTGTCAGCTCATCACAGATAAGTCTTAAAACTTACACATTCCAATTAGACTCCAAAAAGATCTGGGATGGCCTCCTGACTATATTCAAAACTTACAGCTGATGTAGAAGCCTATCATCAACTTTACTTATTTGCCTTTAACCAATTCTCCAAATCTTTTAAAATTATTCTTAAATTAGTAGGTTCCCAGTCGGATTAGCCTAACTAAACAAAATCTTCCTTCAAATGTGGGTTTCTCTTCTCATCAGTTTTCACATAAGAAGAGAAATTAAACTCACATAACCACTGAAACCAGTGAAAAATTTTCAATTAACTTAACAGCATCAGAAATGCTCCTCAAGTATCATTTATAAAGCAAATGCTTCACTCTTAGAAATGTTTTTTTTAGCAAATGCTAGCAATGCTGTATTACAGATTCTCATTCACAGTTACGCATGCTTCTCCTAAGATTGAGCAACTTAGTATTTTAAAATCACCATCATAATTGTGCACTTGATACAGTTTTTCTGCTTTTCAAAGCTTGTCGATACAGAAAAGCTGCAAGTAATAAAAACAGACTGACTTGCTAGTTCCTGTGGAGAAAATAATAAAAAAAAAAGCATTATTAAAAAAAAAAGACTATAACATATATTAAGTATCCATAAATCTATGATCATGAAGTGTATGAGCTTTTGTTAACATTGGTATTTGAAAACAGACATGCAAAGTGTTCATTGGTTCCATAGAAACTGTATGACAGAAATGCTGTGCAATTCCGTAAGGATGAGAAACATGTCAAAAGCCAACAGTAATCAAGGAATCTTGTTTCATTTCATATGGTAAAAAATAGAGTAAGTGCTGAAAAAGAGGATAGAAATTAAACAGGGAAAGCCTATATAGTCATAGGGCAAGCAGTAAAATGGTTAGGGTTTGGATTTTTTTTTGCTTTTTTAATGAATAGCTAGACAAACGTAGAAAACATTTCCAACAGCAATATTCAGATTTCTGTAAGACAAAATAGAATGCAGAAAGGAACCACATCCATACTACAACACAGTACTGTTAGTCATGTAGAAAAGTTAAAGATCACTGCATCCAGTGCCATCATTAAAGGGGGGGGGGGGGGAGGAGAAGAAGAAAAGGAACTATCACCGTGTATGTCATGAGCATAAAGAAGTTATTTTAACCTAATGAACACCGTGCTTTTAACTCTTCAAGCTGTGTGTATTTTTAAAATTCAAGGTTCAGGTACTATTTTAGATGACTGACTTGTTTTCCAGACTGCTGCTTTAGGGTACCACTGCAGCATACTGTCAAAAGCTTCCAAAGGACAGTACAGTAGCAACACAATTAAACACTAAATTTACAGAGGTTAAAAAAAAAGGTCCATTTAATAGAAAAGCTTATTACTTCTACTTTCAAAGCAACAAGTAATATGAATATTGAATGAGAACTGCAAATCAAAGCAGATCAGACTAGAATACTTGGAATTTCAAGCTCAAAGTTACAAACTTTTCCTTTCATAAGGAAACTGTCTTTAAAGTGATGTCTGCAGACCTCAAAGTCCTGAGTCAAAATATCTTCCTAAGAGAAAATAGTCTTAGCACTTCCTCTGAAGGGGGTGAAAAAACACAACCACAGACAAGAAGGAAGTGAGGCAACACCAACTTTTTATTCTAGAGATAACAAAATCTTGAAAGAATAAAATACTTGTGCTGTCAAAACAAAAACAAAAGTTTGCCTTGCCTATGGATAGTTGCTTTGAGTCAAGATTTATTCTTTTTCTCTCCCAAGCATGAAATCTCTACTCAGTTTAAGAATGTGTTCAAAATATTAAGTGAAGTAGAAAGTAAATGCATACAGCAGAACATTTACAGACTCTTATTCCGGGGGTGGGGTGGGGGGGGGGAAATTAAGTCAGATGAGATTCTTGCACACATACACACTGGCAGTCTGAAAGTTAAACCACTCTGAGAAATCCAAAACACTTCACATAGATCAGAACATGCTCTGAAAGTTAGTCTGAAGATATAAGTAGGTGTCGCATTCTCTTTAATTTTATTAATTTTTCCTTTTAGAAATACTGATGCTATGATATGCATTTAAAATAGGTTTTATTCAGTCATTAAGCAATCACTACAACATCCTTCACAAGAAAGCCTAGCTACAAGATAGCTTTTGCACAAGTGTATCTCCCATTGTGACTACAAAGGCAAGAAAGAGAGAGGGAGACAGACAGACAGAGAGACTAAAAATAGTATTATACTATCTATCAAGCTTTCTGAGAAAAGAACTCAACTGACAAAGTATTTGGGAGCTAAAACCAACAGATGAAATGATTCTAATCAAATGAAAGTTTAAAAAAAAAAAAAACCCTGATTTTCTGATGATATATTAAAAAAATTTGAAGAAGGAAGGAGGGACAAAAAATTAAAAACCATTCAGAGAGCCAAGGGTATACACTGTCACTGTCTAATCTGAGCAGCACAAAAGCAGTTCATAGATTCAAAGCAAATGGATCTTAATGTAGCATGTTCCTGTGGGAGGGAAGAGAGGGGGTGTCTTTTCCCCTTAGAAGGCCAAAACAAGAAGTCCTTCTCAATATACTTCAAGCTAAGACCCAGCTAACAGAAGACTTTTCTCAGACAAAGCGGGGCAAGAGGATCTAATACAACTTCCTTGCAGTCTCCTGCTCCTGAGCCCCTTTCTTCAACTCTTCTTTCCTCTTCTAGTGATGGGAAGAAGGCAAGGCATTCACTATCCCTAGGAGACCATATTCTACCCTGCTTGTCTCTGTAGTAACAGCAGGGAGTTGTGAATCTTCTCCAAACAGATTTAAACATAGAAATCAGTAGAGTAGGGCATTATGGAAGCATAAGCTGCAGTGGACATAATTTATAATCACATTAGTTTCTTGTCCATCATGATAAAATAAATACACCAGTTCCTTCCTTTATCGAGCCTCTTCCAAAGTAGAGGTTTCCTCCAATATCTGTCATGTTTCTGTTTGGATCACAGAAACGTCCAAAAGAACATATTTACTCTGAAATGACTACTCTAAACCATGCAAGCAAGCCTGGGCAGCTTCTAATTTAAGTAAGTATACACAGCACCACTTAGTGGTGAAAAAGCAGTCTCCAGTAACATGAGTGAAAAGTTGTAAGACTAGCCTTTTCCCAAACATGAACTAGGCCTGGTCTTTTCTTGATTAATGATGATGATGAAAGTGTCTTTACTGTAAGAAGGTGTATCTACCAAGCAAAAGAAGTTCAAGAGAGCTGAACCTGAATGATCTCCAGAGGTCCCTTGCAACCCCAACTATTCTGTGACAGCAGAACCAGAGGATCCTGAACTTCAGAAAGATGCATCCACTCTGCAAACTTCTCAGAATTCTACTACACTTCATAGCATTCACCTTGGTTTCAGGTGATTCAGCCTCAAGTAGTGTTTAAACAAATGATCCAGCTTAATCTCTGCCTGTACTCCAAAGAAGTACAACATCTTGGCTCATGAACGTTTACATAGACTTGCAACATATAGGCAACAGCGAGAGAAAACTAAAGACTGATTGACAGCAACTGGAACATAAGCTATTCTTTTCCATTTCATGAAACAGTTGCAAAATCATCTCAAACTTGTGCACTTACATAGCTAAACGCAATAATTAACAAAAAGAAAGCCTTTTATTCAGAACAGATTAGTGCGCCTTTACAAGAAAGTCATGATTTCAACTTACAAAGTCAGCATTAGCAGTGCATCTTTCCTGAAGAGGAAATCTTTGTCTTTTATCAAATATCAACTTGAAATGTGTGTAAAAACGGAACACAACCTCCCCACACACACCCACACCCCAAAAGCTCTATTTAGAATACATATATAACTTGTCTTCATAGATGACAAATGGATCAATTTATACTTCAGGTCCTTCTCCTCCAGGAACCAGCTATAAAAGAGCAAGATGGTTTTGTGTTAGTGCCATGGATGTGAGTTATACAAATCCGCATCTGACGCTTCTTGCTTAACATTTTAGCAGATGGAGATTTCACAGCAAAACACAAAAATGTTTTTTGTATTTGATATTATCTTACCCTCCCAAAAGAGGAAGTCAGTAACTGCCAGAGAGGCATACATGTCAAAAAGAAACTCCAGAATACAAAAACGTTTAATACTAAATAGAAGAGTTCCTAGATAACAAAACATTATCTGTTACTCCATTCAAGAAGATGATTCTGCCTACAAAGACTACAACTCATTTTCAAAAGGACAAAGAGTATGCTTCCTGCCAAGAAGCTTTTCTCCAATTAGTGGTTCTTCCCCAGACTGTTACTATACTGGGAAATTTGTTTCCTCTTTCCAATTTTTATTGCAAAGCGGAGTGCAAAGGCTTATAAAGAGCCGGAATTCTTCTAAACATAGCAGGAAATTAGTCAACATAGTATTTTCCTGTGAAGAAAGTAAAGAACCGAACAACACAAAGGAAATACAAAAGAAAAAATATGAATAAGGAAAAAAACATTCAGTCAGACATTGCTTTTACCAATTTTTTTTTTAATATTTAGCTGAGAGCTTCTAAAGGCAAAGATCTTTCCTTATTTGGAGACAGAGGTGAAGGAGAGAGAGGGGAGGGGGGAGGGGGGGAGAGAAAAGAGAGAGAGAGAGAGAGAGAAAAAAAGCCTAAACCATAATTTTTGACAGCAGAAGATTTCCTCGAAAATAGATACAAGATGTATTGCCCAATACTTGCACTCTAAGAATCAGCAACTTCTGTTTTAAGGGCAAGATACTTCCACATCTACTGGATGACCGTAATTTCACCCCATATAAGAAGTCTGAGTATACACTATCCATTAAGGATGCAGGAGAATAGCCAAAATGGAAAAGGCTTAGAAATTAAGGCAAGATGGCACTTGCTCAGAAAGGTGGGACAGAGAGTAAGAAGGTAGTGGTGTGGAGGTTATTCCTCCTTCAGAGAGTCAACCTAGACTCAAGTCTGTCTTTTTCCTCTTCTCACAGAACTAGGAATGCCCTTATATTCAGATATAGTAGGCCCTGACTTTGCAGCCGGCTATGCAAATAAGCAAAAAGCTACTGTAATACATCTATTTTTGTGGTAAAGTGTCTAGGAAGTTGCAGAATTCAGCTTAGGGATGCATAATCACAATACTCAATTATTGGTTCAGTCCTGGATTACATATATCAACATGCAGTAAACTAAAATCATAATGCTTCTAATTCAGTATAGCCCAACAGACCTCCGTATCTTTTCTCAGACCATAAAGGCACTGCTCCCTAGGCATCGTATGCTATTTCAATAGTTGAATGACTTGGCAGGAGTGTCAAACTGCTGCAAACGCAGCATACAGAACATAACGGATGTGATTTGAATGCGTCCTGCCCCACATAGTTATACAGCCAAGCACTCATTAGTTAAAAGCCACTAAATCAACCAGGCTACAAAGAAGGTTCCAAAGCCAGAAGTGACTCCCTAACATACCTGAAGACCAGAAAAGGATTCAACAAAATGAAATTATGGTCATCCTATTTTCACAAATTTTATACTGTAACATGTGACAAGTATGGCAATAAGATTGCTTCTCTAGCCTCAGTCATATACATATATGTCCCTGAAGCTCCTTGAAGTAGCTTCTGTAATGGAACACTCAGCTTGAAGTAGCAAATCCAGCAATAACTGAACTCAGCAAGTACAAAAAATAAATGTACACAATCTATTGGCGATAATGACTTACCATTGTTATGTTATTTCCATTTAGCAAAATCTGGTCTAGTTTTGTAATTCTTCTGCCCTCAGGTGTAATTTCACTGAAATGGCATGAGGAAAAGAAAAAAAAAGAAAAGGTAAATAAATAAGAACATGTAACTATGGAAAATGATTATAGTTTTGATTATAGTACTGACACAAAGCTCTATATTACAATGGAATTTATCAGAAGTAACAAATTAGCTATGTCACAACATGATTTTGATACACTGGCCACCTGGGTAAAGAAAGCTACCTGAAGACTAAAGAGATCCATTATACTTTTCTTCTCGGTACTTAACGATGTGGATTTACTCTCCAAATCTTATCAAAATCTTGACTACCACTAATATTCAAAGTAGGTTTCAAACAGTAAGATTGCAAGACAAAGTAATAAATATTTATCCTTAAGTGTGCCAGGTTTTCAAATTTTTGCCTATATGTTATGAAGACTTAAAAAACAAACAAACTACTGGAGAGTTCAACACAGAACCTATGCAAAATTAATGCCATAAATTAGGAACTTCATTAAAAATATTTACAGAGATAAACCAGGAAACAGGTGCTCTATGACATGGCTGTCCTCAAAAGATCATCCTCTAGTTTAAGTCTAAGGTCTAAATTATTCAGTCAGCAAGCAGTCTAAAAATATCAGAACACTTTGCTGATACCATGTTTTTGTAACATGGGAAACCAAAGTTTAAAAAGCCACAAGAGACAGAAATAATACTTACAATTCTGTAACATCTTCTAACACCATATCTGAAAGTCTAGTTTCAAGGAAAGTACAGCACAGAGCCTTTAAATTATTTTCATTTTACATGGAAGTGTGATTTTATCTATAAAATGAGAGTAACATATTAATCAATGCAAGAAATTTCTACTCAGTGAACACCAAACTGTTAAAAATCAACAAATGAATTAAACCTAAAGTTTAGTCTTAAATATTTCCATCAAAGGATACTGACAAAGTCATCAAACCCTAGAAGCGTTCCAACGATTTCTTTATCACTCTTCATCACAATATGAATGCGTGAACCTATGCATTTGTCCACAAGTTCTGTAAATTAAAAAAAAAAGAAAAAAAAAGATTGAAAGGGATTAAAAACACACTTCTAAACAAAATGTCTGTCATGATGGCAAAAAAGTAATCGCCAAGGACACTAGTAAGAGAGAAAAATAAGTGTTTTCCTTACAGAGCTTACTACTATTACATTAAAGAGTCTTTAAGGTAATAGTACTGTAATGACATACTTGCTTTGGTGAAGACATATTATTATTGCTGCTAACTGTATGTTTAATTAGTATGTGATTGCTCAGCATCGAAGTTGGATAATCTTCAGCCTGCATCCAGCTGCATCCAAATTAAAAGAATGAATAATTTTTTTGAATCCTGTCCATTCTTAAAGACCCATGATTTCCCCCAAAGGCAGAAATTTAAAACCTCTCTCAGTTAACATCTGCCAGAAACTGAACAGTTTACCAATCCAGACATTGCTCCTGAGCAGCTCGAGGAGTGTTATAATGCACCAAGTTCCCACAATTTAACAAGACACAAGACAGAAATTTCATTGACAAGTTATACCTGTTCTCCTCACCTTTCTTCCCCGACCACCTACTCTTAGAGCAATGGAAAGCTTATATACTACACGTTGCCTCAGTTTTGGGGGGTTATTTTGCTTTTTCCACCAGAAAAGCTTGACGTTTGAGCTACAACCATGTAACCACCTAGCTTTAAGGCGTGACGGCCACTTTTTGACGTATCCCTCGCACGCCGAGGGCGGGCGCCTCGCTTCGCTCCCGCGCCGCCACGGCCAGGCCTCGACACAGCCGCGGAGAAATCCCCTCCCCACCCCACCCCACCCCACCCCACCCCACCCCCTGCCCCGCCCAGCCGGCCTCCAACCACCGCCCTCGCGCACCCGCCGCGCGCCGCCCGTGACGTCAGCACCCACCGCCGCGCGTGACGTGCGCCCCGCCCCTCGCCTTCCAACCGCTCCGGCCCCCATTCAAACCTCCCGACACGCGCGGCGCCGCCAGCGGAGCCTAGGAACCGCCCTCCCTCCCCACTCTTTGAGGGGAGCCCCCCACGCGCGCACGCCGCCGCAACAACCGGGAGAGAGCGGAGGCACCGCGGCGGCGGCGCTGGTTACCGAGCGGCAGGAGCTGAGACGGGTTGGTAGTCGCGTTGGCCGCCATGTTGGATCCAGGCGTGAACAATCGCTCCCGCCTCCCGCGGAAGTGAACGGTCCCCTGACGGGGAGGCCCACTCTTGGGTCGGAGCGGCAGCCCCGCCTAGCCGATGTCCGAGCGCTCGTTCCTCCCGGGCGCAGGCAGGGCAGCGGGGGGAGGACATGGCCGCTCTGGCCGGTGCCTGGCCACCCAGGAGGAGCTCTGAATATGTTTCCTCTTAAGACAGACCTGGTACATCTTCCCCTCTAATCAGAAGGCGGGGGCTCGGTCGCTGCCTGCGTGAATGCCGTGCTCCTATCCCCTCGGCTGCGGTAGGGCTCAGTGCTGCGATCCAGATGAGAAATTAAGGGATTTAAATTCCGCCTCAAAGTGGAAAAGCCACTGTGCCATCTGCACCCGCTTTTTAACGTAAGCTGTAACATTACAGCAGAGAGCGAGCTCCACTGTATTTAAGGATGAGCGTGGCTCTCTGCCCAAAGCTTCGTTATTTCTAAGTGCTTTAAAAATCCTCCTGATTTCTCGAATTGCTTGAAATTTACTGTGCTTAATAGTAGCACTGCCTAGTATTAATGTCTCGAATTGGAGATTGTTGTCAAGCTTTACGCCTCTTTTGAAAAATATTTTACAAAATTTTTTTTTCTGAAGGTTGCCTGCGTTGTAGCACTGATCCTCCTTTGACTAAATACTGTCACCACAAAATAATTTTAAGTAAATATTTTTCCTCCTGTGGGAGATGTACATAGTCACTGAGGGTGGGCAAAAGGAAAAGGTAAAACAAAAGCCAAGCAACATTGCATAAGCAGCAAAACTAGAACTGTGTTGCAGCTAGACAGGTTTTTGGTAATTTGGTACGTTTCATTGAATTTGAGCTATACACAGTGCTCTGAATCAAACAACCACAGTTCATTTAAGGTCATCGTAAATACGTACTTATCCTAAACATGCCATTGATGAAATTCTTGTGCACCTGAATTCACAATAGTGAAGACAGATGACCCTTCACATTCCAAAAGTTTTTTTTTTTAACCTCTTGCCTTACTGCTTTTTTCCATATTTTGATCAAAATAATCACTTTGTTCTTCAGGGTTTTTTGTTTATTTAACTAATGGGTATCTTCTGTATTTTAATATTCATATCTAAGATTTTTGTCTTTGTAAAATGTACTTCAGTTTCCTAATATTGTGAGACACTCATGAAATCTCTAGCCCATCATTACTTTCTTTGTCTTTTATCTTTCTTATTTCATTTACAGGAGAAGTTCCCAAGTGAGAGATCATAATCCCAAGCAGTGTCATGGTCATTAATTCAGATTGGTTTCGCTAGTATTTAGAGTAAGAGCCTCAGAAAAAAATAGACTCCAAACAGGAACTAAGGTTGCAACCAGCAAGAAATCAGTTACAAACCTCAGTTCCATGCTAGGACTTCATCTGTGCTTATTAACAGAAATCCTAGAAGAATTATTTTTAGTTACATGCTCTTTTCTACAAATTTACAATTTCTTCCTTTAGGAAAGCGGGCTATACCTAACAAATTCAGTGAAACTACCAGCTACTGCATGTGCTGCTTACCTCTGAGGCTACTCCTAGATATATGAAACATACTTCTCTTGTAAAGGTTATCCATCTGAAGAAGTCTCACTACAGATAATCAACGCTGATAACTTTGATTATCACTACTAAATTCAGAATGAATGACAAATTCTGATTACTATGCTAATGATATAATAGGTGGTGGTAGCTAAGTAAATATTACTGCTGAGAGAAAGGAACGACCTATATGGCCAATTGAGTTTGTTCGAGTTTGTTACTGATATTTATTAGATATGCATTGAGAGTGTAAATTCCATTAGGAAAGTTCCAACTGAGACTTTTCCACAAGCTTCTGTTTCATAGCTGCTGTATCTCCCCTTCCATTTCATAAAAACAAACACACAGTGTTAGCTGTGAAAAAGACGTAGAAGATGTCAGTCAGATCGATTTTCTAGAACAGGCTGATGTCATTCAGTCCAATGTTTACCATTTTTATTGCCTTAGTGGAAAAGAAAATTTCAAATAATGAAAAAAAATCTAATAACCTATTCAGAGAAGCAATATTCCACAATTATCCAGCAGTCTTATTGTGATGTCCCTATAATGCAAAATGCGTAGCGGTGAGAGTACTGCCACATTGCCCTTTCTTCAGTTAACTGAACATGAGATAAAAATAGTCTCAGGCATCTCTTTTTTTGGTATATCTCATCACTGGAGGAGATAATGGCTCATATTTCATACATTTTTCTGTTTTGAAATTATACTGAACATCATAAAAGTAAGCTACAGAAAAGACCTTATAAGGAATCATTCTCTTGCCAGTGAAGGATTGTTTCCTGCAGTTTATCCTTTGTTCCCTAAAGTATACATTTTATGTAATGGAACTTCTGTTGAAGTTGAAGAATAATATGTAATTATAGACTTTATTGTTATAAGTGAAGCTTCTGGGTGTTGTGTTAGTGATGGGATTTTCTTTTATCATTTTTTTTTTCAAAAATAATCTCCTCTTCTGATTTCCACGAGGAGCATCAACTTGATTTTTCTAACTTTAATCCATTGATAGACATGCCTCAAGTTAAGCAACCCCACAGCTGACTTCTCTCAAGCTCTGAAAACATGAAGCCCTAATTTGCTTGAACAGCAGCACTTTGAAAATGGAAGACCTATGCGAGAAAAAAAAAAAAATGCTTCCGAACTAAATTTTTGTTTTCAGCCTTCCGCAAATCACGACACCTACGTGGATTAAAATCAGCTCAGACTTTTGTGCTGCCAGAAATTAAGTAGTCTGGGGGTGTACTGTTTTCTGTGCTTTCACAGTGGCTTTGAGAAGGGGGGGAGGGAAAGCAGGGGCACCCCCGGTGTGGAGCAGGCCGGTTTGTCCTGCAGCCGAGCTAAACCTAGCGCTTTTTTTTATTATTTATTTTTCCTCCGCGAATCCCTTCGGAAGGCGGTGGCGGGACGGGGACGCCCCTCCCGGCGGGGGGCGGCACCGGGCCAAGCGAGCGCGGCCGGCGCTCCGCCCTCGCTGCCGGCCGCCTCCTCTCCTCGGGCGGCCGGGCCGGCGTTGCGGAAGGAAGCGGGCGGGCGGCCGGGGCGGCTCTGCGGGCGCCTGGGCGCCGGGAGGCGGAGCGAGCGGCCGCGCTCGGCGGCGGCGGCGGCGGCGGCGGCACCGTGAGCCGCGGCCATCGCCATGGAGAAGCGGGGCGCTTCCCTGCCGGCGCCGCCGCCCGGCGCGCAGCGGGGGCCGGTGCTGCACATCGTGGTGGTGGGCTTCCACCACAAGAAGGGCTGCCAGGTGAGGGGGGGGGCTCGTTTCGGGTGGGAATCGGTGGTTTCCGAGGCCCCGTCAGCCCAGCGGCACGAAGGGCCCGGCCCGGCCTTGGGGAGCGCCGCCGGCGCCGTGACTCAGGTCGCCTCGCGCGGGAGGCGGCGGTTGGTGTTCGCCGGGGCGCGCGCGTGACTCCGTGCGGCGGAGCGGCCGCCCTCGGCGCTGGGGCGGGACAAGGCTCGGCGGCCGAGTGCCTTTCGGCAGGTCCCCCCCCTCCCCTTGGCATGACCGCTGCTGGTCAGGAAGGGCCTAGGGGCAGAGGGGGTCTCCCAGAAGGTCAAAACACACACACACACACACACACACATATTTTATTACTATTTTTTTTGAGGTGAGTCCACTAGCGATGGAGGACCAGTGCCCCAGTGTGCGCGTAGCGCTGGACAGGGAAGGCAGCTCAGGCCTGTGCCCTGCTCCCTGGCCTGACGGTGAGGGGAGATGAGCTGTGCTCGCCCCCGGCCCTGCCTGCACTCGGGGGGCTCCCTCCTCTCCTCGGCAAAGGAGGGGGCTGAGGGGGCCTGAGCCCTGGTGTTAGGAGGGGGTTATCCCTCCCGGTAGTTTATCCCTCCAGTGTGGAGTGAATCCCTGAAGCAAGAATTGGATCACCTACCAGAAAGCAGAGACAGAACTCTCTGCCCCTGCGCTTGACTCCTGGAGCACTGCTGACTCCTTGCCCAACAGGATTTTAGCACATTTTATCCTCTTTTCTTTTTTTTTCCCCTCGTTTTTCTCTGTGGTTTTCAATTTTAAGAGCTCTTATGCAATGGAGGATTTTTTTTAAGCTTGTTTTGTGTCAGTAGGAATTGTATTTGAGCCAATAAAATAATGGCTATTCCAATGGTGTTTTGTTTAATGTTGCAGTATTAAAATAAAACTGGTATATAAGCTGCTAGAGTCATTACACACTTTGTGACTAGGCAGTCTCTAGAAGAATTCAGGTTGAATAAATACTGACCTCTGCTTAGAAAGATAGTGAGTTCTGCATTCAGAAATACACATAAATTTGAAATCATCAAATGATGAATAGCTGTTCTTTTCAGATGGCTGTGTTGTGTTTGGTGGGGTTTTTTGTTTTGTTTTTAAATATGGTTATGTTGCAAGAAAATTTTAAACTCTTGGACTTTCCATTCCTAAGAGGAAAAATAACTGTTGCAGTCTGCAGATTTTGTTACCCAACTAGTCACCAAACATAGTTGCTTTGTTTTTATCGGGGCAGATAGATATAACGTTGGAATTGACTTGCTATGAGTTTGCATGACCGGCAGTATTTCTGGTGAATAAATGGTGTATGGAGTGCCAGTCAGGGTAGTTGTAATGATCAAAAGCAAATTTTGTGTCTTGAGCTTCTAACTTACACCAGTGAACGTTTAACACAAACGGTGTTTGTTATGATTGTTCTTTCCCCTTTTGTTTCCTTCCCCTTTCTTCTTTTCTCTCGTTAGCTAATCTTTGGAGATTGTATTTCACTGTTTCAGTGTGGGTAGCTGTTCACTAATGCTCTTCCTCCCCCTCCCCTCCCCAAATCTGGAAGGGTGGATGAAACTGTGCTGTTTGAAATGGTCCAATGTTTCAGTTGTTAGAGAACTGAATGGCCTAGTAACCCATAGCACTGATTTACCAGTATCCTTCAACATTCCTAGAAGAAGCCCTTTTGAAAGCGGGAGAGGACAGACCAATCCCTTTACCTAGAGCATTCTCAGTCTCTGCGAAAATTACCAAAAGAACAGCGTGTCATACTAATTATCTGAGAATCAGTCCAAAACCAACTTATTTAGTACAAGGTAACAAGGAGTTAAACTAATTTTTCTTACGCTTCAGTAAGCAAAACAAGCACAGGATGGCAGCATGTAAAAGAAAAGATCGTACCAACAGCAGCTGAAACTTAAGAGCAATATTATGCATTGAGTGCATTACTAAATCTTTTCTGAAAAACCTGTGTAATTCTGTAGTGCTTCATTTCTTCTCAGGACATGTAGGGGCTATTCAAATGTGCATGTTTGCAGGGTCAGTTTCTATGAAGTAATTGGATCATCTAGCTCTGTTTGCAGTATTTATCGGTCACTTCCTTGTCAAAGATTGTTAAGAGATCAACATCAGTTGGGTGTCTGTAGGAAGAATAGCACGTTTTTGCCCTCATCTAGTTTTTGGCCGTATGGAAGAAACATGGGTTGGAGACAAAAGCAGATGTGGCTTTTGTTGCTTCTGTTCTTCTTTTGGGATCTTCCTTTCTCGTACAGCTATGCAGTGTTGACGCAAAGACAAAAGTTGTAAATTTATTGATAACTGAGTTTTATCTCACTGCCAATAAAATGTCTGTAGAGGAAATTTTCAAGTGTTCTCAAAAACTGGGTGGCAAAGCCTCCAAACCAAAATCTTTTTAATTAGAGAATTTGCAGAGGAAGGTAGTTGGAGAGGGTGGAGCATAGCTGTGTCAGCAATAAGAACTCTGGGAATAGAATGAAAATTGTTAGAATCACAAACAGGCAGACTTTCTAAACGAAATCTGAGTAAAAGGGTCTTCAGCCACATAAATATAAAAATAACTGGAGGACGGAGGTCAGTAGGCAAAAGGGGAGATTGACAATAATTTGCATATGATTCGAAGAAGTCCACATCTCCTTTTTCAAAAAAAACTGTTATCAAGCATGACAGTGAAGATGGGATGAGGAAGCAAAAACTAAATCCAGTAAGCTTGATTAGTGGAGTCATGTAACTTGTTTCAGAATTCAGGAAGAACTGATTCATGAAGCTGAACACCTCAAAGCAAGGTTTTTAAACGTATACTACCTCCAACTTGGCAGGTTCATTACTGAAATATGGAAAAATATATCTTCTTAAAAGAACTGGAGGCAGAGATCTGCGCAGCTATAACCTAATGAGGTTGACATCAGTAATATGCAAGGCTCTAGAGAATTTTCGAAGGAAAGAATTAATTAACAATATGAAAGCAAGTAGAATGAGTCCTGTGTGGATTTACTAAAGATAGATCATGCCCAACTGACCTGCATCCTTCATAAGAGTAAACGATTTGTTTACTCTTTATGTAAAAACAAAGGTGTTTTTTATTCATATATATACATATATATATAATGCTAATAGAATAATATAAGAATGCTTATAACTAAGGGTGCTAATCTGCCTGGAATTGGATGATGATTTATAAAGTACCACAAAGTAAATCATTTTGTAAGATGGCAATATTGGAGAATTAGTACAAGAGCTAGAACTTAGGTGGGGAACAGTTTAAAGGGGAAGAAACAGCAACAAATTTGTGTCAAAAGAGGAACTGCTGGTCTGAAAGGTGCTTGCAAGTGGTGTTTCTCAAGACTGACTTTGGGACAATGTAACAATTGTGATTGTAATAATTACTGTATACAGTAAATTCTGACTTGATGGTGATCAAACTTGAGGGGTCAGCATTACAAAGGAAGGTTGGAATATCTTCTGAGAATGGATGATGCTGCTGAAATGCTAGAAAAGAGATGCAATATGAAAACATGCAATAGGAATGAGTAGTAATAACATTATAGGCATGAGAGTTAACACCAAGAGACCTCTGGGAGAGAAAAATGACTGCATGTGATCAAAGATAATTGTAAGCCACGGAAGTAGTGTGGCTGAGGGCAGGAAGAAAACAACACATGTAGTCCTACAAGGTATCAGTATATGTACTGATGTATAGAAGTTCTTATCACCATCTTTCAGAAAGATAGATTTAGGCTCTCTCTGTCAGTTCCAGGAATGGATGAGATGGCCCTCGGGCAACCTGTTTTATAGGAGGAGAACTTAGAAAAGCTTGGTTATGTAGGCCAGTAAAATGAGTTTTCAGGCTGTAGTTGGATGAATGCAGTAAGCCAACTCTACAAATAGGGGAATATTTTCCCCTTTTCCTCTCCTGCCTCCACATTGCTGTGAGGGGAAGGTAGCTCTGTAGTAAGCTGACACAGGGAACTGATGTGACCAAAAAGTAAGCTTTGTTTTGGTGTTTTGATTTTGAGTTGGTTGGTTCACTGATTCTGTAGTGTACATCTGCAGAAAACAGCTCTGCTGGAACAAGGTGAAGGCTAGTGTGAGGGTGGGAAGAGTGTCTCTTGACAGTGGTAGTCTGGGAGTTCTGTTTATGGTGGTCATGTTTGTTTACGGCGTTTGAAGAGCTCATTGAACATTTTATGTGCTCATACAGCACATAAAATCATATTTCAGGAGAATGTTGGAAGGGGAGAAGCAAGGAGGGGGAAAAACAACTTTAAGCTAAAGTCAGGACTGGAACCAGGACAAATAGGTATGAACTGGCTGTGAATATATTCTAGGTTGGGGATGAGAAACTACTAGCTAGCGAAGTAAAGTTCTAAAGCTGCTTTCAAATGGGAACAATTAAGACTGAACTTGATGAGTTTAAAAATAAGAGATCATACAGCAAGCTTGCCTGTTACAACAGAGATTGGTCTTGCTTAACTAAGATGACTCTTGTCTTGTGTTTCTATCTGTTTCCTCAATAGACTTCCAGAAAATGCATATAAAGTGTACATATTTTAAAGAACAGTTCCTGTTCTTTAAGTTAAAGCTAAGTATAAGAAAAGTTTAATCTATACCGCAAATCATTTTAGGTGCAGTTTAGAAATGTGTAGGAACTTCTTTTTCTTGTGTAGCTCTCTTAAATTTTTTTCATATACACTTGTTTAAAAAAAGAGAATGAGACTCAAAGAATTGCTCCATTTACATATGCCTTTTGATTTATAGCATGAATATGATGGTTATTCTCCATGCTCCTTTCAAGGACACATGGTTAGTGTTTGGTCTTTTTTTTCCGCTTTTTTTCTTTTCTCCTGTGTAAAGTAGGCTTATATAGGAAACGAGGCTAAGGTTTACCATACATATAATACTGTCAGCTGGACTGTGCAGCCTGAGGATGTAGTTTTCTGTGTAATTGTTACAAATTTGGAGTTGATGCTCGCTGTTAAGATGGCACATCATACCACATTTGAAGGAGTGTTCTCTGGCTAATATTGAGTGAGCTCGTGGAGGAGCTGTATGTTTTTGTTTGTGCTTGCACTAGCAGATCTCCAGCCCGCTTATCTAGGCCTATGAGCTGCTGATTTATATAGTGATACTGATGAAATATCCAGAAAGTGCTGTTTGCTGTATTTGATATATCTGTTTGCAAAAGAGAAAACGTAGTTATAGTAGTGTTCTTGCAGAATGGGAGGAGAAGCTTGGCTGGAAAGTAGATTCCTCTGATATTTGAGAGGCTCTCAACCAAGTCATTAAAGAAGGCAATGATAATTTGCTTGAAGCATCTCTTGTGAAGAGTTTCTTTTCTGTGTAAGTATTGGGTGTCTTGTTATGCGGACCCTTTCAGTGTTTAATTAAATAAAACAGCAAATGTCATGAAATGTGCAGGGGTCTTGGGCATTATACATTCAGTCATAATTTTCATTCATCTGAAATGAAGTGACTGAAAAAAAGGATCACAGAATGGTTGAGGTTGGAAGGGACATATAGAGATCAGCTAGTCCAGCCCCCCTGCTCAAGCAGGGTCACCTAGAACAGGCTGCCCAGCACTGTGTCCAGACAGCTTTTGACTGTCTCTGAGGATGGAGACTCCACAGCCTCTCTGGGAAACCTGTTCCAGTGCTCTGTCACCCTGACAGTTTTCCTTAGATTCAGATGGACCTTCCTGTGTCTCAGTTTTCTGCCCACTGCTTCTTGTCCTGTCATTGAGCGCCACTGAGAAGAGTCTGTCCCCAGCTTCTTGATACCTTCCCTCCAGATGTTTACACGCATTGATAAGATCTGCCCTGCCCCTAGCCTTCTCTCCTCCAGGCTGAGCAGTCCCAGCTCTCTCGGCCTTTTCTTGTATGAAAGATGCTCCTGTCCCTTAGTCATCTTCATGGCCCTTCACTGGACTCACCCCAGTAGCTCCATCTCTCTCTTGTACTGGGGAACGCAGGACTGGACCCCAGCACTCGAGGTGTGGCCTCACCAAGGTCGAACAGAAAGGAAGTATTATCTCCCTCAACGTGCTGGCAACGCTCTGCCTAATGCAGCCCAGCATATCATTGGCTGCCTTTGCTGCAAGGGCACATCACTGGCTCACATTCAACCAGGACTCCCAGGTCCTTCTCTGCAAAGCTGCTTTCCAGCAGGACAGCCCCCAGGCTGTTATATAGGAATAACCCAGGAATATAGGTTATTCCTCCCTACGTACAGGACTCTGCACTGGTCATTGTTGAACTTCATGAGGTTCCCATCTGTCCACTTCCCCAGCCTGTTGAAGTCCCTCTGACTGGCAGCACAACCCTTTGGTGTATCTGCCACTCCTCCCAGCTTGGGATCATCAGCGAGTTTGCTGAGGCACACTCTGCCCCATCATCCAGGTCACTGATAAAGATGATGAACTGTGCTGGACCCAGTATTGGCCTCTGGGCTACACCACTAGTTATTGGCCTCCAGCTAGACTTCATGCCATTGATCACAACCCTCTGAGCTCAGCCATTCAGCCAGTTTTCAGTCCACCTCCCTGTCTGCTCATCTAGCCCATACTTCATCAGCTTGTCTATGAGCATGTTACAGGAGACAGTGTCAAAAGCCTTACTAAAGCCAAGCTAGACAGCATCCACTGCTCTCCCCTCATCTACTCAGCCAGTCACCTCATCATAGATGGCCGTCAGATTGGTTAAGCATGATTTTTCCCCTTTGTGAATCCATGCTGACTACTCCTGATCACCTTCTTGTCCTTCATGTGCCTGGAAATGGTACCCAGGATGAGCTGTTCCATCACTTTCCCAGGAATAAGGCTTCCTAGTGAGACAGACCAGCTTGTAGTTCCCTGGGTGCTCCTTGCTCTTCTAACTTGCTGAAGTTAGGAGTGACATTTGCTTTCTCCCAGTCCTCAGGTACCTTTCCTGATCAACGTGACCTTTCCAAGATGATTGAAAGTGGCCTTGCATTGACATTAGCCAGCTCCCTCAGCACTTGAGGTGCATCCCATCAGGGCCCACAGACTTGTGTATGTCCAGTTTGTTTAACTGATCTCTAACCTGATCCACCTCCAAGAAGGGAAAGTTTTCCTTTCTCCAGACTTTCTTCCTGGTCTCCAGGGCCTGGGGGATTTAATTTTAACATTTAACTTTACAATGTAATTTTAACATCTAATTAAATTAATTTTAACATTTAATTTAATTTAAAGAGTTTAACATTTAATGAGTAGTTCAAGAAACTTACTTTGATACCTGTTTGGTAATGACAGAAACGGACAGGAGCTGTAGCACTTTATCATACATAGTTGCTCATATTGTTACCTGTTAATGTAAAATACTATTTCGATATGGTAGTACTTTACTTTCTACACACTTCTCAGGCTACACAGGATACACATGAACTGAGCCCTGTGGAAGAAAGTTGCCCTTGCCTGAAACAAATTCTGGATATCAGCCCACTGTGGTCCCACAAAAAAGTGCTAACCTTATCTAAGTATTTGGTTTTTTCTTAGTTTTTTATGACTTACAAGCTTCTAACCGAGTAGCTATTAGGGACCTTGCTTAGACTGGTTTATTTGTTTACTTTTCTACAGCTTATCATTTAAAGAGAAATTCTGCATGGGGAAAAAATGAGTAAATTGTTTAAAAAACAGTAAAAATGAAATTCAACATTAAAAACATTAACTCAAATAATAAAATCCAGACCCAGACACTGTAAAATTAATAATAACAAAGACAAAAAAAAAAGCGTACAGGCATAACGTCTAATTTTAGATTAAGTTTCTCACTTGACTGCATCTTTGCTTTCCCCTGTTTACTACATGATGTGGGTTCTTTCTGTCTGTGTATACATACAGTTTCTAGTTATTAGAACACAAAAAAACTTAGGTTAAAGAAAAAGGCATGTTAATTTCTGTCTAAAATGTTTTGTCTGAATAGTTTAATTCTGTCTAAACAGTTTCATTTGGAACCTTTGTATGCTGTAGCAAGCTGTGATGTCTAAAGATAGTTTACAGGAAGAACCATATGAGCAAAAATGATTTGGCAGTATTTTGTCCTGGTCTTCATACTGTCTCGGCTTTGATAGCCCGCAGTAAATAGTTATTACACCTTCCAACAGAGAGTTTGCTGCTCATGTATTATGTGCATGTGGGAGAAGTGTTTTCAAGATGCTGCTTTCCTTACCTGGTTCAGAATGCCACGCGTAGTTCTCTATTGAAAGAAAATGGCTCTAAATTGCCTATCAAACTTGAGTGTAAATTGGGAAATATTATGAGGAAGCAATTTGCTTGTGAGAGAAGTTCTTAATCAGTCAGAAAAACATGCTGGCATAAATTCAAAGTAGAAAGATTTACCACAGAAATGGTGTTACCTGTTTCAGAATATCTGTAGGTGGATAGTTACTGTGGACAGTTACTGGCGTAGCTCTCTGGGTCTTGGTTGTGTTCTGCTTGGTTATGCTTGCTTCAGCAAAGGATTGTAAGATATGGATTTGGGGGCTGTTGGTTCTTTATCTTCTGTAGTAGCTGATACTGAATTTCATAATAGTTTTTCAGGAGTTGAAGTGGTAAATGGCTACTGATTTCAAAGCAAATGAAGAGAAATGTTTTGGGGGATTTTTCAGAATCATAAAGTATTTCCTCTCCTCTCATTTAAAGTGAGAGATCAAGAATTTTATTTGCCTTAACATTTTAATTTTTGAAAGCATGAAATGATGTGAAAAAACCCTTACTTATTTTATGATAGAGATCTTCAGCAAAAATCTAATCTGAAAAGAGATTGACTAGTAGATACAAGTCATGTGTTGAAAAATAAATGGGGAGACCTTACTGTTAAAGTAAGAGAGTCATGAGGCCTACTTCTGTACCTAACTCTACTGGAGAGATCTTGTGTGATGGGATCCTTGGGCACTCTTGAGCTCTGTGTCTAAGTTTTTTTTATGTGGGGTGGCAGAGGAAGAATAGCCTCTGAGGATGTAGGTTGAAAATATGATTACTCAAAAAATCCTGCATTCTGAAGGTGAAGTTGAATTGAGAAATGATTGACTTCTTTAAAAGGAGAGGAAGAAAGATTGGTTTCAGCAGAGCCAGAAAAACCTGCAGGAAACAGAATTACGTAGAAGATGTAAGCCCAATGACTGGTTGTTGAGGAATTATATGGTCCATCTACTACTGTACTACCTAATCTGGCACAGGAAACCTGATCTTTTGTTTATGCTTTACATGAGTCTTTGTGGTTATTACATCTGCGTAAACTGCGGCTCTGACTGTGTAACCAGCCATGCCCACAATCTTGCTTCACTTTTTTATGAAAAAGAGGCGCAAAGCCCAGCTTTGCTGCACTTGATGTCCACAGCCCAGTGCTGCAGGTCACTGCTGTCCTTGTATAATAGGTGAACGTTGCGTTACTAGGCATTTACTGTACTCCTGAAGTGTTTGAATATACTCTAAATACTCTTTTAACACAGAAATTTCTAATTGTGCCACAAAAGAAGTGTGGATAATGGGAAAGTACTGCATGTGTCTTGGACTGCTCACATGACCAGTCACTTGTGGTTGCTTGGGATCCTTATTGTGTAAAATAATGGCAGCTAATCTTGACCTGCTTTTCTATATGCCAATGGAGAATGACATTGTAAACTTCATGTCCCAGATGTAGTGGTGGAATACTCTAAATACAGAATATTCTGTATGCTCTTGGAATCCACAAATTTGTGCTAAGGATCTTCAAAATACTTTCAAATATTTTAACTCATTAATGTGAATATAATGTTTGCTTTCCCTTAAGTATTGTTGGACTTGCATGTCTGTGTGACATGCATGTTTTCTGGGTGGATTGTGTTTGAAGAACAAGGCCCCTATCTTGACTGACTCATTGTACATTCTGTTCCTTGTGTGCTAATAAAACTTGAGATCAGGAATGACAGAACTGATATGTATTTTTTTAGAAGAAAGATTGAGTATTTTGAAATTTTAGGGGAAAGTGTGTCCTTCAACTTCTCTTCTCTTCCTAAATTGCGTATGTTCTCATCCTGTAATTTGAGAGGGAAGGATGGACTTATCCATGAGTATATGGAAGGAGTTATGTTCTCTTCTTACAGAAGATAATGCTTGTTTTGCTCTGCAGAAATTAGGACATAAATGCCCTGAACAATCAGTGCATGTGGCCTATTTTTAGACATGCCTAGAGAGCCTATGAGGGGTAGGGAAATTATCTCCAAAAAGCAGTTTTGGCAAGTTATGCTTCAACTTGCTTGCAGAATTAGGAGACATCTAAGAAATTAGTGTGGTTATAGTCTGCTGTTTTTATAAACTGTTCTGAGCATTGCTTACAGTTTCAAAGTCTCCTGTTGTCCTCTCCTGTGCTGTCTTTCTGAACAAGAATGCTGAAGTCACTCTCCTAAGTCACTTCCACAGGCAGCCTTTCTTGAGGCATCTGTCTTTTTTTTTCTTTTATTAAGGGGATTACTTCTAGCATGTCTTATTCTCAGTTTGTCTCCTGTCTTTCCTCTAAGACTCCATTTCACGGGAAAATTAATTCCTTTTTTCTCTTCCTGATCTCTGCAAACCCAGCAGCGGTGCTTCTGTTAAATTTACTTGATATTGTCTTAACAGAGTAAGTGAAGTGCATGCCTTGTCTTTAATATTCCTGAGTCTGTGCTTTTGGGGGAGCACAGTAGGTAGATATTATGCAATAGGTAATCTTGTCTAGTGTTTAAATAAAATCCTGTTCAAGGAGCAATAGAAACAGAAATATCTTGAAAAGGTACTGGACCAAAATCAAGCAGAAGGGTTTTGTTCCTGGCTCATGTTACTGATGATAACCTTAAACATATCACTTAAGTAGGGAACTAAAACGGAGGAATTGTAGTAAAAGTATTTAAGCACTTTACAGGATTTCATGCTTGTAACACTCCCTTAATGTTGCTAAGTTAATGATAACATACATTGAGTATTAAAGATTAGCTTATAAGCTATTGTGTACTAGATGGAAATATATGGATTTGCTTCTCATGTTCAACAGGTTGAAATTTTGAAAGAAGCTTTTAGCTTTTATTAGAAGGGAGGCTACTCAAATTAGCCTGGGATGATAATCATTTTAAGGACACAATGCACTGTTAAGTATACGGCAAAATGAGTATCCAAGACTTCAGTTCTGTAACCTGTACCACAGGTTCTGCTCTCTCTTTTAGAATTAGTGACGAATTCCACTCTCTGCATGGCTTTCTATTCCGTTGAATTAGTATATTTAGTACCTTGTTCAAGGAAAACTCGCAAGTGTGATGGGGTTTTTGGTTTCAGTTGTTTTTGTTTTGTTTTTTGGTTTGGTTCTTAAGTTTTAAAGAGCAGTATGCTCAGTAGTTGCTTCCTCGAAGGCTCGTAATGGAAAGAAGGAATGCTTCTTTTTACAGTTCCATACTGATTATTTTTTCCATAGTTGCCCTAGTGTGTAAATTGAGAAGACTTCTAAATATTTATTTGCAGCTATATAACACCTTCTACCATCATTAACTTTCATCTTACGATCTGTCAGTTCTTTGGACATATCATGGCAACCTTGTAGTTATTTAAGTGATGCTCTGTACAAGCAATTTTGACTTCACTTGGATAAATGAATGAGTGCTAGATGAGTAAAACATGCATTTCTGTATCTCTGTGACACTTCTCGTATGCCTATTTCAGAGTGCTTCCAAATAGTAGCTTGGCCTCCCAGCACATTTGTAAAGTTGGCAACGTAATTTACAACAGGTATAACAGAGGAAGGTGCAAAAATGTAAAATAACTTACCAAAGGGCACTTCTAGCTGCAGGAAGTTGGAACCTGCAAGTCTTGACTTCATGTTCCCCGTCCTAATATTGCCTTATTTTAGAATCTGTGTCTGAATTTGGTAATCTGGCCTATAGCTTGCGTGTGGTGCTGAACTATGACACCTAGGCAGGTGCATTTTTTTCTAAAAGCTTGCTTATAACGTTTCTGACAGAAAAATTGAAAGCAACTTCCTTGTCTATTATGACCTGCTGGGGAATAGGGCATGGGGCTGCCTGCTCCATTGGGATTACCTGGAGCAGAGCATGTTCTGTAGTGTGTAATGCCGTTGTCTTTGTGTAGCTTCTCAGCCTCGTACTTGGTAGTGAGCTTGTCCATGCTCAGGTTTAAAGCTGGTGCTGAAACTTGTAAGGAACTAAGAACTGTTAAATAAGAACTGTTCTGGGACCGTCAGAATTCTTGCAGTAAATATCCTGAACACTTGTCAGATCATAGAAAAAGAGGATTACTAGCTTGGACTGCATCAGTTCAGCAATACTTGTTCTATGAATTAGACACAATGGCTGTTTCTGAAGTGTGCCCACAGTCCTGGTCCTCCAGTTGTCCAGAAAGAGGGGTCCACTGGATCCTCTGACAACTCCCTGTCCATCTGCGTAGGCTTCCTCACGTTGGGAAACGGTGTGCGGCAGAGCTGGGGAAAGGATGCACATTCGAATCTCATCTGTGGCGCAGTTTAGGTGCCAGCCAGGGAGTGAGGGAGTGCTACCAGCCCCTGTAAGTATCTAGCCCCACAGGAGGCTGTGTGGATGGAAGATGGAGCTACTGCTGACCCAGTCTGTACCAGTCACTGCTTTGGTCAGAGGTAACTTAACAGCTAGCTGAGCATCACCTTCTTCTGTTTCAGCGAGGAAGCTGACCTCTCTGGTATCTTGTACCTTCTTAAGAGTTCATTCTGTCTGAATTCTGTCTTATTTTCTGTAAGACCACAGTCTTTCCTTGAGGGCACAGAGTTACCTAGCAAGTCCCCTAGGATGGAATGGCTGCAAGAATATTGTGCTCCTCTTCTGGAAGGAGCTTTCCTTTTTGGAAGAAGCCTTTATTTTAAGGAGAATGATATGGGCAAAAGTCTCCGAAGTACAGGAATTACATCCGAGTTGAATTGTATTATTATAAAAATAAAGTATTGGGGGGAATGTCCAGAATACATACCAAGGTGGTTTTAAAAACAAGTATGAAGGTTGGGGATTTTAAGATTATTTTAACTTTTAAAGGCATAAGAGTTAAAACTCTACTAACCTAGTTGGATTATCAAAGCAAACTTGAATGGTTACACTATGCACCTATAGCTATACAAGTGGTATCATTATAACTTGAGTGGTTGCTTTATAGCTTTAATGGTATGGAAGAATTCAGTTGGCCATAAAATTGGAGGGATAGAGAAGACAGGAAATTAATGTATTATAAATAGGTAGGACATCTATCACTGTTACCTAGTATACTTATTTATATAATCTGCTGTTAGAGGTGTTTAGTGTGTAGGCATTACTGCTCTTTGCCCTGTGAATCCTGATTTGGGTTTGTCATACAGTGAAGAGGAAAGTTTGTCATTTAAACGTGATTTAAATTATGACTTAAATAATAAATGTAATTCTTCAGCACTGAGAACAATGTGCTTTGAGTTTCATATGGCTGCATGCTGCAGTTGTGGTGACTCAGGTAAAAATCATTGGTGTTCTGGTTTCCTCTGGATCTGGTTATGCTACGACTAATGTATCTGGGACTTTTTTGCTTTTAAAATCCTGACTTTGAATGAAGAGCAGGTATACTCACATATTTGAAATCAGGGATCAATTTAAGTGTCATTCTAATCCATTTTATTTGTCACTGCTGCTTAGCAGTATCCTCAATATTCAACATTCTTCTGCTTTTCTTGTTCTTCTTTTCATCCTTAAGTGAGAGAGGAGGAGTTGATATCCAAGAACTGAAACCTGCTGAAATGATTTATGAATGGAAAGGTTCTCCTAAATAGGAATAGTGGGTGTTTTCTGCTGAGCTGCTTTTATTTATTGAAGCAATTATCCTACCTATTGATGCAGTACAAGTAACCAAGAGAACATCAGAGTGGTTGTTTTCTAGAATGGAATGGATTCACTCCCTGCAAAATAGATTCATGAAACTTTGCAACTTGCTTAGAAAAAGTTCTTGTCTTTTAAAATAATACTGTAGTTCTGAATGTTTCAGATTTGCATTAATTCTGTGGTGAAATTGTCTCCCTATTGAAGCAGTGAATAAACTTATTTGAGGATAGGATTTCTTCATCTGTGGTCTGAAGAAAAATCTTCAGAAGTATTTACATTAAAGAGGAGGGTATATATTGTAACTGTGTTGACTAAGAAGGGGGATAGGGAATTTGTACCATGCACATATTAAATATCATTCATTTTAATGTTCACCAAGGATCAAACTCTTACTGTGACTGCTAACACTTAACAACAATTCTCACACACAGGGAAGACAAACCTGACCTGAATATAAAGTTCGTTGAAAATGGATGGGGACTACCTATCTGATGTTCAGATGTTAGTTTAGGTAAACATGTATTTTGTGTGCATTCCTTTATCAGATCCTTATGAATACTTCTCTCTCTCTCTCTCTCTCTCTCTCTTTTTTTTTTTTTTTTTTTTGGTAATAACTATATACTCTTGGTCAGTTCCTGAATGCAGGAACTAAAATACATTTTCCTGTCTGCACTCATCTTTTCTTACCATGGTTTAGTCTGGTAAACTTACTCTGGCTAGGAAATCCTTTTAAGTGGGAGGAAAAAAAACATTGCCTATGTGGTTTTATTGTTTGTTTGTTTTCATTCCCCAAACAAGATAGTACTGTGTATCGGTACTTACTCTGGGTCCAAGCTGTTGTGCAGATGCCAATTCCTGTTAGATTCAGTAAGAATTGCTTACAGAAGGTTCGTTAACGTAGCCAAATTACAGGTAAAATAAAAATGTCAATTTGAAAAATTCAGTTGTAGTTCAGTTTAGGGGGAGGGTTTTGTATTTTGTTTGAACTTGGTAATCAACAGGAATTACTGCGCTCTGTGCACTGAGGATCGCCGTTATATTCTTCACTAAATCACAACATAGTACTTTGTGTTGATTTTTTTTTACTTCTGAAATTCATCATCAGCAGCCTATATACAGAACAAGGAAATGTAACTGGCAGAAAATGTTGCCGTCAGAAAAACCCTTGACAGGCGTGATAGTGTTTCCAGCTTTAATGAAGGTCCCTGAAACTTGGAAGAATAAGAAATGAGTGGAAAAAGTGGTTCATGTTTTATATAGGTTCTTCTGAAGTCTCTGAGGAGTTAGACTTTTAATATGAATTTCATTTTGTCGAGGAGTTCTCTTTAATTCATTTGAGGGGAAGAAAATAAGTGCAGAATCTACTCAGACAATCAACCAAGAAAACTTGCATTTATTTCTTTGTTCATATTGACTCTCCAGTTTTATTAACAAATTCTTTCTCATATTGGCAGGCATTCTTTTCTAATGGTTATATGTGTTAATGATGAACAGAGAAACTGAAGTGCACATGCTTATGTATTGTAATTATGCATTATGAATTTGCATAGATTTATACAAAAGTGCGCTGTTGTATTTAAATAAAAATCAAGCTCTTTCTCTCTTTATGTAGAGAAGAAAGGAGGATAGAAGGAACAGGGGAGAGGTCCCCCATGGTTGTTCTTGGGTTTGAAGTAGAAGATGAGGGAAAAAGAACTATTTTGGTTTTTTGGGTATTAGTCTTCACTAGGAAAACTATACTGCACAATTTACACGCACAGGCTGAGAAGAGAATTTTATTGAGGCTCCTCTTGTTCAAAAACTTGGAAATGATAGAATTGAGATTCTCTCTACCTCACTCACTATCGCTTTTGTATGTGTGCATGCCTTAATTTCAAGATCTTATTAAGACAGGGGCAAGTAACATTATGACAATGTTGGGTAACTTAATTGAGACAAGAACTGCTTTTTTAAAGACTGCTCAGTGTTACTATAATACTTAAGCACTGAAAGCATGGTTTTTGCAGCAAAAGTTTCCTCACTGCAATTGAAGCCATTGTGCAAACTGAGCTGTAGATGTGGAGCAGGCTGTTTAGAAGATGAGGTGCAGTTAGGGTGAGATTCATTTGCATTACTTCAGTCATCTGTAAGTTAGACTTTGAAATCTAAGCTAGCTCTCTTTAGAGATGATGGAAAGACATCAGAAGAATCACCCTCTGGGGATGTCTGCTTTCTCTGACTATGCAGAATGGCTAGGAGAAGTGGCGCTGAGATCCTTCTTTTCAATACGTAGTCAGAGGAGGTGAATCCCCCCTGTGGTGACTACTTGGAAAAAGTTTGATGTGACTGCTTTGAAATAAAATCCCAGGAAACTCTCAAGCTGGAGGCAGGGGTAGAATAAAGTTCTTCAGGGCGTTGCATGCTGCCTTTGCTGTTAAATTGTCCTTTTTCTTCCTATAGCTGTCTGCCTCTTTGCTATTTCCACTCCTTTCAGCCTTTGTAATATGAGATGGTACTTGTGCAAACAGCAGTCCCTTAGCCTACACAAATGTGATTCCTCCTTAGAAACTAAGGTACTCTGCATGGATCCTCTTCAGAAGGGAGAGGAGTCATCATGTAAATTGGGACTATCGTAACATATACAGATAAAACAGATGAATTAAGGCCACTAAAGCAATCTTACTTCTGTTTTTTCTAAGTTTTGTGATCCTCCCTCATCTATATGTGCATGCACACACATGCATACAGAAATTCATATATTAAAATACATATTTTTGGAAGAAAGAGTCTGATATAAAACATGATTATCATTGGTGCCATTAATGCCTGTTCAGTTTGTTGAATTTGAAACCATAAGAGCCTACAGAAATCCCTATCATTGGGAGTCGCCCGTAGCAGCTGAAGTGTTGACAGCAAATTGGGGGCTGGAGCAAGGGGGAACAAGTAGTTTTTCAGCAAGTTCCGTACTGGCAAAAGAACATAGGAGCCAGGTCTCAGCTTTTTTCTGGACTTTAAAAACAAGTATTCCTCAGCAAATGCATGCTTTTCATATAGCTTAACTCATTCTGCCCTCCTTCTTCCCTCTAGATGTATCTTTATATATCTTTCCATTTCTCTTAATTCATTATTTTGATTAGAATGTGAAATAAACATTGCCGTTCTGTAAGTACATGAAAGTGCTGATGCCTTAGATCCTTACTTAAAGTATTTTCTTGTCAAGAATAATGCTTTGGAAGGTATTCATTGGAATTTAACATCTAGGAGTCACAGGGTGTCCTCTGTATTTGATGAAGTTACTGCAAAGGCTGAATCAGAACCCCTCTCCATTGACTGTGCACTGAAATAAAATATCTGCTTCAGGAAGTTAGTATAGATGCTCCTTATAAATATTTGTGTTCTTAAAACATAGGACCTCTGCTTTATTTTTTGCTGAGGTTATTTGTGTTGCAAATAGGATAGCACTGCCTAATCCAGTAATAATTTTGCTAATGGTATTTTCAGCCAGCAAGTCTGAATCTGTGGACAGTGTCAAATTGTATGGTATAATCATCTTCTCAGTTGCAAATGCTTACATTAAATTTCTAACGGCTGAATGTTTTCACAGTCTGTAATGTGGAAAGTGTGTCATGGGATTCTCAGGAATTATGCATGTACTGAATGGCAGGCAGTGCCTCTGCTCCTTGAATATGCCATGGTCCACTGTTTGTCACATTTGGAAGTCAAATACTCTTCTAGTTAACTTAATGGCATATGCTGTTTGAAATGCTGCATGCATTCCTAAAGATAACTAAGTACAAGTAAAAGCCTAGATTTCTTCCCTCCTTCCCCACCAAGCTAATCCTTTTACTATTGCATGTTTTTTTTTTTCATTTTTTTCCCACCTCCCCCTTGCCCTCCTTGCTAAATTGTTCTTTCTGACTTATGTTCAGTTCAGGAATTTGGTCATTCACTAGATCTTTATTCATTTTTCATGAATACCTTCAGGATCTCTTTGCACACAGGGATATGGAATATAGTATGAGGAATAAGAAAATTTGATACAGCAAGTAGCAAGGCTGATTTTTTAGGCTGGCTTTTTGTCTTACGTGGTTTTTGTTTGTTTTGGGGTGGGTGGGTTTTTTTGGAAGTTGGCAACAATTGGAGAAAGAGTGACACTATGTGGTAAGATGAAGAATTTCACTTCTGTTTTCTTGTCCTCCTCCCCTTATTCTTTACGATATTTTTATTTTATCTTCTGTACAATGGCAAGATTATTTTTTGTGTGATTGCTTTGTTATGCTTTTGTATTTTCCATAGGTTATAAATTTGTATTTATGCATTTGACAGCTGACTAATTTATGACTAAGCGTTTTCCAAGAGTACTTGCAATATCCCATAACAGTTTCTTTTACTGATAAAGGAAACCTGTGTTTAAGTTTTGTTCAATACTTCAAGGAATGTATATCTAGAAAAAAAGACTTAGTGAAAGTGGTTGCAAACTCAGAAAGGCTTCCATAGGGAGGAAGAAGAAAAAATAGTGAATGGATAACACTGTTACGATGCTAATCATGAGAAGCTGTGGTAGGCATGTATTACAGTGCAGAGTATAGAGAGATTGCCCTTATTACTTGGAAAAAGAGGTTAATGGCAAATAAATTAGGGGTGAAATCAAAAGGCAGAATTTATTGGGGAAAGAAAAAGGAAATACTCTTAGTCACTGTATAAAACTGATGTCATCATTGAAGCAAACAGCTTGATACTTAAAAGCAATATTTTGCTGTTCATGTAGCTTCTGAGACTAATCAACGTTTGGTAGTGCGAAATATAAAGGCCTGCATGAGTTAGGACTGTCTGATCATGAGCACTTGAGGGGGTTTGAAGCCAAATCCAGTTTTAGGATGTCTGTGCCCTAGCACTAACCCATGCTGACATTGCAGGTGCAGTGACACGCTGTTGGCTATGCACATGCAGGGGAGAAGGTATTCAACTGCCAGGGCAACGTTTGCTGCTTAAAAATCTGTTTCGTACTTCCTTTGAGGAAAAGGTACCAGGCTGGATAGAAGCACAATGGAAGCCAAATCTGCCCAGGGCTGCTCAGACCACAGAGAAGTTGGTCCGTGGATGCTTTGGGGGAAGAGATAAGGAGTGCAAGCAGAAAGAAAAAATCTTCTTTCATGCTGCCGCTAAAGAAAGACTACTAGGCTGAATCACAGAGGCTTGCTTGTTTGGTAGCAGTAATCTGTTTTCTCTCTGCCTCCCTCTGCCCCCCCTTTTTTTCAGGTTGAATTTTCCTATCCTCCTCTAATGCCTGGAGAAGGACATGATAGCCACAGTTTACCAGAAGAATGGAAATACTTGCCATTTCTTGCTTTACCAGATGGCGCTCACAACTACCAAGAAGGTAAGAAACCAGTGAGGAAAGTGGCATGTACTAGTGTGTCGTCTGTGCCTCTAATGTACCCAAGAAAAAAGTCCTAATATCTGATCAACCATTCTTTTCTCTATTAGATTTCTTATACTTCGCATTTTTGTATAACCTGCAAAATACATTGATAATGATGCATTGCTTCAAAGTTTAAAGTGAAAATATATCATAAAAGTTCATCTCCTACATCAGGAAATCGGAGGTGAATAAAAGTTCGGTTTAAGGGTTGTGTATCACTCGTGTGTACTCTTAAAAAAAGTACAAGGACACCTGCTATCTCAAAAAATATTTGAAGGGAGAAGAACCTCTTAAGTAAAACCTAATGTAGTTTTGAGGTAAGGTGAAAATGAGATTCTAACATTCAGCTCTGTAACATACATGCTGATTATGATATCTGTTCCCACACTAACTTCATGATTATTGGAATGACCTACAAGGACCTACAGAGCTCTCATTCAAAGTCTGCAGAATGGCTATATGCTGAACACAAGTAAATATAAAGGGCAGGAACAGGAGCTTTAGTGTATTGGTCTGCAGAACAGAAAGACAGAAGGATTCTTTTGCCTTGTGGTTACTAGTAAGATCATTGCTGAAGCCTAGTGTTCTTAGTAAATTATCACAATAGATGATAATGCCCTTAAGGATTCTTGAGGAAAACAGGGATAAAGGAGACTGGAACTTTTATGTGAGCAGTTTTCTTTCTTATGCTTTCTTCTTGAAGACTGACCTCCCTCCCCCTGGAAACTAAGAATCATACAATTCCGAGATCTGGCTTCAGAATTTAAAATTGCTTGTCCCAAGCCAAAGTAGTGCAAGTACTGTTCACTCCAAAAAGAATGGTTGAAAATAACTGATGGCTTACAGCTGCTATTACTGGAGAAGTTTTTAATTTATTTCTTTGTATTTGACAGCAATTCAGTCCATCATAATAGCATATTTATTTGCATGTGCAGTTATTTCATCAGTTTTTCTGCACAGCAGTGAAGAAACCACTTAAAACAGCAAAATAGCAAGAAGACCTTTAATGCTACTTTTAATGAGGCTTTTTAACTTTATGTGCTCAGTTTTCTAATCTTTCAACTTCCAGAGATTCATTTGGAGGTGAAGGAATTCATATCAAAATAATAATCCCTTTCCCAGCAACAGTAAGAGTCACTCTGACTCTGTGCTTTGTCATGATTTTGTTCCATTTCTTCATTCTTAAATCTCCCGTGAGCAATAGGATACATTTAAAGCTAGGAAATCAGAGGCCATCTCACTTACCTAGTACTATGCTAGTTAATACTGAACTTCTGGCAGTTTTATTACTGCAGTAAAAGGTTATTGATGTGTATTTTTTTGGTAAGGAAAAAACTGACATGGCAATGAAACTGATGCAAATCTTTGTTTTATAGGGAGGAATAAACATGAACTTGGAATTGGCAAATGCACTTCAGATAATTATTTTATATACTGTAACTTTTAGTTGTGTATTTACTTTGAAGTTTATAACCAGCTTCTACTGAAGGAGTTATATTTTGCAAAGAGGATGATTTGATATAGGAAATGCTCTTAAAGGTTTACTAAAACCCTATGTGATCTCTATAATAGAGCTAAATTTGTTCAGGGGATTAAATTTTCTTACGTATAATCTGTCTCTCAGTTGGACCCAATACATATTGGTCCATTCTGCTAGTCCATTCTGTTCTGTTACTGCAAAGCGAGCAAAAAATTTTAACTGATGTCAGTACAAATTTCATTCAGTATATTTTGAACGGCAAACAGAATCATAGTGTATATTTTGCAACTCCTTTACTTACGAATTAAAAATTTTTTTTTGGAGTAACAGCAAGTATGTATCTTTATATCAAGCCTAATAAATTGAATCAAAATACTCTTCTTAAAATCCTTTCTTGTGTCGTATTATATGGAGATTGCGTGCTTCCTGTCACACTTGCACAGAGAAAATAACTATTTTATGTTAGACTGGGGCTCCCAGGTCCTTTTTACTACAGTAGTAGTGTTGTGCATGGATAGCCACCTTGGCAGTGGTAGCAGCTCTAAGCTTTCAGGCTGTGTATTTCCTCCTTGAATTTTTCATACCTTCATTGCATTTACCTTCTTAGTGGCACTGCACTGCTACTGTACACCCAGCCTCATCAGTTCTGTAAGACTAGCCTTATGGTGCCTTGTCTCTGCACCTTCACAGCAAGCCAGAAGTGGGTACCTGTGGGTTTCAAAGATGCTTCTCTGCTGACAAGAGCTGCTCCTGAGCATCTGTCAAGTGACTCATAGGAGTTTGGTCAGGCTAAAACTCAGACTGCTGTCAGAATATCAGTATTAGCGCAGCTGGAGCTACTTCCCCAAGGCACCTCTCAGTTTGAAAACTCTCGTTTTAAAGCAAGCATAGATTTCTAGAGGACTCTTGTTTTAGCACAAATTTTAGCAGACAAAAAAAGTACCCAGCATTTTCAGCAGTAAATGTTTTATAAGTAAGTGGCACTGAAAATAAAAATATTGAATGCTTCCCTTTGTTAGTGACTTACGAAGTATTCTTTTCTTCATAGATACAGTGTTTTTCCACTTGCCACCAAGATGTGGGAATCGAACCACAGTATATGGTGTCTCTTGCTATAGACAGATTGAAGCCAAGGTAACTTTACAAGTTGTAAATTCTATCAGTGAATTGATAGGCTTGATGTGCGAATGACTCTGAAATTCAATGGCTTGTGTTACACCAACATTCAGACAGCAGGATCAGAATTGTCATCTCGCCTTAAAAATCCATGAAAACCTGCACAGTAGATAGCTACAGAACTTGAACTATTTATTTCCTTGTGTCAGCAGACATACTGTATTTCTTGTCAATTGCTTTGAAGATTTCAAAATATGTTTTGGTTCTTGACAAATAATCCAGACATCAGCCCCAAGTAGCAAAACTTAAGCTGACAATCTGTCAAGCTGCCAACTCCTGTTGCCAGAAAGTAGATCTCTTGGGTGGAAGCAATTTAAATTTCTCCTCTGTGTGACTGGGAAGATTTTTAGACTATTTCTTAGAATCTGACCATGCAAATGCTGTGATGTTTCTTTTCACATATCTGCTTTGCCAAAAGTACATTTGTGAAGTGGACCAGAATCTTCCCATTCACTGTATGTAGCTATATAGCTGCCCACTGGTACTGACCTCTTCCCAGTAAAGCTGAAAATATGGGAGGAGAGCTACACTGTATATTTGATCACACTTTGAGGAAACTGTGTACTTGATGTACTAGAATGTGTCCAGATTTTCAAAAGTAGCAGTGATAGTATCATCTATGCAACTCTAATTGAAAAGTTTTTACAGATTTCTTTAAAAATATGCCCTTTCCAGTGAAATGCCAAGGATCTGAAATGCCAGGTAGCTCAAAGTTCTAGATGAGTCATACATTTGGAATTTGCAATTTATGTACTCTGTTTTAGTATTAACCATACCTTGATTATACTTCAAGTTTCTGTTTATGCTATGGGAAGAAATTTTACAAATGCAGATTTTAATTGTTTCTTGTGTTGATTTTGGTTCACTCACTATGTTTGTAGACAGTCTTCACTGTATTCCGTGATTAAAATCATGTTGTGTTTAACTACACAATTGTTTTAACTTGGTTTTATTGCACTCTTGATTCCAGTTTATGCTGTTTACTAACCAATTAAGAAGATAAATAGATTTTTAAATTGAACCATTTGCAACAAGTAGAATATAAAACAATATGTGTGTTTATATAACAACTCCAGCACTCTTCCTATCTGGCTTTTTGATGTGTGGGCTGCAATCTGCACACTTGCTGTTTTGTACAATTAAGTGAATCACTTGGCTGTATTTCTGTCCCCACCTTTTCTAGCTTTGCTGTTAAGTGTTAGGACCATTTGGTCTGACTGAGAAAGTAGTTGCTCGTGCGTATGATACTTCTATTTTATAGATGGCTCAAAGAAAATCCTTGAGTATAAAGCAAGCAAACTATTGCCAGGCAAAGTCTTTTCAGCCTGGTCCATTTGCAGAAACAGTGTTGGAGAAGATCGTGATGTGTTGAGGCTTCTTCTCTTCTGCTATGTTACCCTGAGTTTAAAATGCCATTGCCTTTTACTTATACTAATGTCTTTTAAACAGTCCTGTGCATATCATCACAGCTGTAGTTAGATCTTTACTGTGAACAGTGAGATGAGAGCACAAATCAGTGTTATGGCCATTTGTACCAGGTAAGGACATACTGTTACATGGTTTGGATATTCCACCATTGAAAGCAGTCAGTCCTAGGATTTTATTTAAATAGGGTATGTGACAACTAGATCCTTGAAAGAATTATTTTTGAAATTGTGCGTGGGTAAAAATACCGTAATACTTCTATTTCTTAGGCATTGAAAGTACGGCAAGCAGACATCACCCGAGAAACAGTACAGAAAAGCGTCTGTGTTCTCAGTCAGCTGGTAAGAATGTTTGTTTAACTCCCAAAACACTTCCAAAGAACAAATTAAAATGGTTTGTTTTCCATATTCTTATTTGGAAACTTTTGGCTCTAAATATTTCTTTTTTTTAAATCATTGTAAAGTGTAACAAAATGAACACTGGAGTGAAAATGAATTAGAAAGCCATGGCATTTGAGCGTGCTGCCTTGAATTGTTATCTCCTTATAAGAATAATTGTAAAACTGTCTGCCTGTTGTCAGGAATTGGGATATCTGTTTGCACTTTTGATAGTTCTTAAGTGCTAATTCTTAATTTTTCACATAGTAGAATTTGGGGTTTTGGTTATTGTAATAACTATCAAAAAACTGGAGAAAGTAGCCATTGACAACTGTCAGGGAGGTTTTAAGATAGTCACATGCTCTGTTTTGAGGAGACATGTTGCATATATATACACCTATTTAGCAACAGCTACCAATTGCCAGGCAGGTAAAAACTTCTTTCAGTGCTTGAAGCTGAATTAAGGACTGTTACTGAAAGTGCATGAGCAGTGTTAAGCAGGAAGGTACTTTTCCAGAAAGTTATTCAGTGATGGTATGGTATGTACAAATGGAAAGAAAGAAGAAAGAATTATTATCATTTAAACTGAGCACAGAAGACAAGACAGCGCAAGTTGGCAGTCAAGAGTTTTTGCCCTGAAAATGAACTGTACCTCTAATAATATGTCCATATTGCAAGATAAGAATGGGAGAAGACTGAAGTTTAAAATGGATTGTTAAGTAAGTTTTCTTCACTTGTTTGCTTTTCTATTTGTTTCTTTCTTTCAAGCCTTTGTATGGGTTACTTCAGGCAAAGCTGCAACTCATTACACATGCGTATTTTGAAGAAAAAGACTTCTCACAAATTTCAATTCTAAAGGTAAAGTTTAAACCATATTCATACAGAACAAAGCCTTCAGTGTATGGCTAAAGGTTTTAATGCTTTTAGTGAGTGATTTGCTTAGATAATCCATTTTCAGAGGTGGTTCTGCTATTCAACTCAAATAATAAATTACAATAACTAAATGAACTGCCCAAACCTGACAGAGGGTCAACTTTCTGTTTTGTAATGAAATGCACATTGACTCTCATGCTCATTCTTGCATCTCCATTGGCTCTCTTAGTAAAACTTGCTTTTCTTCCTGAGATAAGCTGTTGAAATCCTTGAAACGAGTCATTTTTATTTATTCTGAACTCTGTGTGACCATATGCCATTAATGCATTCTGGGTTTTTTGTTTTTGTTCCAACTGTTACAGGAACTCTATGAGCATATGAATAGCTCTTTGGGAGGAACTTTGCTGGAAGGGTCACAAGTTTATCTTGGTAAGTGACATTTTTGTACAAGCAGCAGAGGTAATGTTATGCTAACCAACACATTTGCTTTTCAAGCTAATTCATTTCTGTGCATCAAGAAATTAAACACCAGGTTTATGTGCCTGCACAATATTCTATTACACTTTCCTTCCTTAACGGATTTAAATAAATGCCAAATAAATGCTTTAACTATTACTCCTACTCAAAAGAAAGAGAATTTGATATGAGTTCTCCTAACAAAATAACTAGATTCACATAGAGTGTATAGTTTAATTGCTCCTTGGATTTGGGTTTTGTTTTTTCCCCTCTCCTAAAGAAAAATGGTGCCAAGAAGTTAGTTGGAATCTCTGCTAGCTATTAAATTGGAATAATGGCTTTCTTTCTGGTATCTCAGGTCTGTCTCCTCGGGATCTTGTTCTTCACTTTAGGCACAAGGTATGCTTTCTCTGCTATATTATAATTATAAAGTACAGCATGATGATGCCTTGCACAAATTTTGTGGAGTAAAATGCTTTGTGAGCAACTGAAATATAAACATGTCTAAACACACATGTGCTAGGAGTGAGGCTCTTTCCTTAGGACTTCTGGTTACAGACTTCTGATTTCCCTTCCCCTTCTGTGTGCACACCTGCAGCAAAGGTTAGTTCCAGACAAAAAAGTTTTGTCCATTTCCTGGTTTCCCTGGAGACTTCTAGGTTTTTGTGACATTTCTTGAATTACATCCCAAAGTGCAAATTGTATCTTTGTTTCCTGCTCCTTGTCAGATGAACGTGATGGAAGAATGTTGCTAATGTCCTAGCACACACAACTTACCTTTTTCCCTGTATCTTGTAACTTTTACAGCCCCTGCCATCATAGAACATGAGGGAACTTGCTTCCCTCCTTTTTCTTGATGACTATTGAAATGAAGAGTGTATCTTAAGCTAAGTTACAAATAACCTTTAAAATCTTTTTTCATTAACTGAGAGGCATCAAGGAAACAAAGTTGAGAAACCAGGATAATGGTGTATTTGCATATGCACAGTAGATATTGGAGGGGGTGACTAATTTTTGTCTCACTACAAACATCCCAGTTATGCCCTAGAAGCATCTGTCTGTTTTCTTTGAGTACAAAGAAAGTCTGGAGAACCATCTCTGATCTAGGTATCTCATTTGTAGTTGTCTCAAATTAGGTGAGGTGAGTGCTATTCTTGGTGTTCTGCTGAATTCATTTGTGCATTTCTGTGGAGGAGATCTGTGCATATGCAGTTTACTGGTTTTAATAAGCTTTGTATGATTCAAAGTATGCAATTCCTGTTTGTGCAGTTCATTCTTTGTGCATCTCGGATGCTATTTTTAAAGAATGTTCAGGTGGAGAAAGGATATTAGGACACTAGTTTCTATTGGCCGAATGTATTTCACTGTTTAGCCAATAAAATCAATAAATGGTGTTAAACTTTGAATAAGACAAAGTTTGTACAGTATTTTTGATAAATGGCAATGGTTCACTAAGCATGTTTTTCTTTTCTGTATTTTTCAGGTCTTGATTCTTTTTAAATTGATTCTTCTAGAGAAAAAGGTAACATTTTGTAGGCCAAGGCAGAGAACTGAAGTAGAAATGTAATTGTTAGTTATCTTTCATATGAAGATGTGTAAAATATACCAGTGAAAACTAAGAATTATATTTAAAGTACTTTTGTATGCATGTATACATTTGGAAACTATGCTCTAATTAACTGTTGTGTGCTAACATAAATTTGTTCTCACCTCTTCTATACATACTTTGCCTTATTAATAGCTGTCCCAATGAAAGTTAAGTAAAATGTGTTTAAATGAGCGGAGAAGCATGATGTATTGTAAAATGGATGGATACATGAATGGATACATGTAATGCAAACAGCTGCTTGTGTGAAGGAATGGATAGGAAATGTGAGTACCTTAAAGAGCAACATACAGCTGTACAGAGTCCAGTTAACTACAACTTTTGATTTAAGCATTACATAAGCGTACCAAGGGAAACTAGTGCTAGGAACCTCTTTCAAACCTGAATTACACAGACAGCTGGAGGAGACAATGTAAAAGGTCATTTTTTTGCCTTGTTCTTTAAATTTTTGTTTAAACATTGCTTTTAGTTCTTCAAATGTCACTGTTTCTTTAGTGAGCCTGCTCTGTTAAAAGCCAGCTTCTTCAGAGTGGTGAGAAGGAACATCTGAATTTTCCCGTTGGCTACAACTGGAAAGTCAGTAGGACTTGACCTATAAAATATCAAAACAGCTTTTTGAAGTCTGTATCTAAGGCTTACCTACCTTTTGTGAGGCAGTAAATACACCCTTTTATAGATGTACTTGGAGGACTTCACTGAAGCTTCTGCACTTGCTACCTAATTCTGTATGCTAGATATACCTTGATAGTTATAAGTATTTCTTGAAGAGAATAAATCTAATTTCTGCATTAAAGATGCATATGCTAAAGCTGTTATATTATTTAAGGCTATGCGAAGAGTATACTTAAGAAAATACAGTTATTACACAGTGGCAGTGCACGTGTAGAAATGAATTTAATCAAGACTTGATAGGTAAGGTTTTATCCCCAAATCACTGAAAACATTTTGAAATTCTACAGTAAGTTTTTTTTTTTTTTTTTTTTTTTGGTAAAACATCTATATTGATCTGTTTAAAAACTTACAATGTTAGCATTACATCATGGTAGTTCAGCACTTAGGCATATATAAACAAAATACTTAACTGAGCTACAGTTCTTTTTTGAAGCTGCACAAACCACAAGACATAAATGCACAGGGAGAGTGGAGAGAAGCTTTCCCAAGCATGTTCATGTGACTCAAACATATGAATCTGGTTTGAAAAGAATTAGATGCTGATTGAATAAACCTGTGAGTTTGGATTTTTTTGTTTTTCATTTTTTTTCTAAGCCATAACAGGAAGAGAACACTTGCCATTTCAAAAGGAAGGGTTTGGTTTCCTGGTACTGCCTGTTTTCTGACAGATGTTAAGATTCCAGAATAACTCTGGGAAATCTGTATGTTCGAAGACCTTAAAAGCAAGAAGCTGCTAGTAATGCCAATTTTCCTTGAGCAGAAAAATGCCTGAATGCCACAGACCGATTTTCTTTAATCCCTAGCAATTTGGTTAATGCCTTTCCACAGGCTAAAGGAAACTTTTTTTTCACCTCTCAGCTGCTATTAAGCTGCAAGACTACTTCCAGATGGCAATTATTTGACTTTCTGCTGCCAGGACCACCCAATTTGCTGATGTGAATGTTGTAGACCTTATAACAGAATAGGGAGGGCTAAAGAAATGTGCACCCATACAGATAGAAAGACGACAGAGGCACTCAATGGAAAAAAAGTATAGAAAAGTGATCAGCTTAAGTATGCAGTACACCCAACCTAATAAACAAACGTAGGTAGACTTCTTGAAAAGGAGATACTTTATAAACTTGTTTATTACTGTAGACTTAAAAGTAAATTCATCTAGGAATACATGATACCTGAGAATCTTAAACTGAAAAGGGTATTGTGGGGTTTCTGCTGTAGTTCCATGCTATTACATCATCTGTCCTTCATTAACTTATTGACCAGCTTCTCAAAAGAAGCCAGACTTATTCCCATTGGTGTCAATGGAAATTACTCTGGTCAGATGAACTGCCTGTTCTTCTCATCATGCTATTGGCTTTTTCTGCAACTGTTGCAATTCATCTTTCTTGAACGTAGAAAAACAGATTGTACAAGACACTACACATGGTGTACTCTGTTTCCTGCTGAGATACCATTAAACATCATGTGATATGTTAGGACTGCCTTTCTCTTGGATCCATCAGGTCAGTGGCTCAAACACTTGAGCATACTGGTGGATCATGAGTTACTCATCATTTACTTCTAACAAGTAACAAGATTTTTCTAACCAGATTTTCTAGCTTATAGCAAAAGTCTTTTGTTAATTCTAAGTCCACAAACCTGCACTTTTGAATTTCATTATATACCTATTAACGTGGCCTGCAAAGTCATCACATTACTTATGGTCATTCTGTATTCCTTTGTATTGCTGACTCCTTGTAATGCTCATATTTGTCACTAGTATGCTACTACTTTTTTACTGAGTATGTTAAAATGGCATCATAAAGCAAGTTGGGTATTTTTTTTCTGAAAGTCCGTCTTGGAGGGACTGCAGTATTTATATTCCTTGAACCTCATGCTGCTTCTTTCAGTGCTAGCCTTTGACATCCCCCTTCTGAATTCCTAAATAACTTACTAATTCCAGTCTCTCTAAGGAAATTCTAATTTCCCATGTTATGCCCGAAGTGCTTTATTGAAGTTGACATCAATCAATTTTCTGTTTCCAGAAAATCAGTTTTTTAATCATAGAAAGGTATTTTTAATAAATGCATGCTGCATTTGTCCTGTTCTCCATTTATCTGCTTATTAATAATATATTATTTTCTTTGAAGAGCTTTTTTGCATAGGGTTTTTTCAGAATTCTGGAATGGTGATTATTTGGCCTCTGATTTACAACAGAGACAGACTTTAATGTACAAAAAATAAGCAGTGATGTATGCAGAGTGCCAGGAACCACTTTTGTCTGTCAGTCAGTGAGATTTTTTTTCTCCTGAAATTGATCCAGTCAGCATTGGATTGAGTTGTCCAACTGCAAGTTATACATGTACACACATTTAAAAATTTACTTCAAAAAACTGTTGTAAGAGCTTTTGTTGGTGAACAGACATAAAAAGAAAGAAAATGCCTTGGACAGCTTGCATGCATTTTTATCTGTCATGTGTAAGCTATCATTTGATTTTTTTTTTTTTTTAATTCTCTCCTTCCTACTCCACCCCTCCCTTTTTTTTTCCCCCCTCCTGCCACCAGGTGCTGTTTTACATTTCTCCAGTAAATAGATTGGTGGGAGCTCTAATGACTGTCCTGTCACTCTTTCCTGGTAAGAAGAGACATTTGGACTTCTTTTTAATATGGTTTCTGTTCATAACTGAGACTGGCTGTACTGTTCCCTGTGGAAAGCAACCGTATATGACAATAGAGTTCTGTTTATATATTGCCTGAAAAATGGAATAACTTGTATGCATGTCTGTGTAGTATGGACACATCTCCTAACGCTTATTACTTATAGTATATGGATTATTCTCTGTGTTTAGCCAGAACTACTACATCTTCTGTATTATTGCTTGTTGATAACATAGATGGGACTCTGAATAAGTCGTTGGGCGTGTATTCTTGCCAAGTTCTTACAAATCAAAAATACAGCTCTATTTCTTCTACACATACCCCTCAAAGAAAAAAAGGGGAGAGGAGGGGAAATCCTTGCCTAGCTAATTCTTAAGTTCTAACCATTCTTCTCAAAGCAAAAGGTTGCGGCAGATTCTCTTGGAGAGAAGGTTTGATTTTCAAAGTAGTGTTCTGAAGTAAGTGATTTCTAGTATGCACAGAAGAGCATTTCCTTCATTGCCTTTAATGAAAGTCATTTGAATTTGTATTAAGGTGCTGATATTCATGTGTGATATCACTTTCCAGGTATGATTGAACATGGTCTTACTGACTGCTCACAGTATAGACCAAGAAAGAGTATTTCAGAGGATGCTGGCTTGCAGGAAATCACTCCACGGTTAGATGATTATGTTTCTGTGTCTGCTGCTGATATTTCAAATACAAACTTGGGAAAGGGAAGCAGAAAGTTGGCAGGAGACCATTCACTGGAAGGTCAAAAAGCAAATGTGCCTTTTTCCCAGTCAGAGAAGACTTGCAATAGAGCTCAGTCCTCCAATGGTACTGTACAACGCTTGAAAGTTCCTTTCCGCACTTCTCCAGAGTCTTCTGAAAGTGATTGGGAAACCTTAGATCCTAGCATTTTGGAGGAGTCTAATTTGAAAGAAGAACGTGAAAATAAAGCATCTGAACAGGCTGAAAATCTACCAAAAGAACGCATCCACTCGGAAGGCCTTCCAATCACTGTGCAGCCCCAGGCAAATACAGGACACATGGTGCTTGTTCCAGGATTGATATCTGGGTTGGAAGAGGACCAGTATGGTATGCCGCTGGCTATTTTTACAAAGGTAAACAGGTTGTTCATGGTACCTGGTAACTCAAGACGACTTCTGTTTTTACAGAAGTGACTAATAATTTTGGTTATCCAGCTCTAAATGGACTGTAGGGTACTACAATGTACATGTAAGTACAGTCTGTGTGTTCCTAGGCAGATAAAGAAACTGAGTGCCTGTCTGAGGGGGGTGTGCATGCATGTGCACATGCCTTCCACTTTGCTGTCACATGTATACTTGTGTACTGCTTGCAATTCTGTATGATTGTAGCCTGTAGACCCACTATGCTCAATCCATGGTAGGTGTCAGTAACTGCTATTTTCTTTTACTCTCTGGAACTGTTAATCTAATCTATATGGGGCAAGATCAGAGTACTTAAGAAGCATTTAAATACCTTCATCCTAACTAAGATTCTGCAAACTATTCCTTAGCTGCTACCTAAGCCTAGAGGTAACTTTTCTTTTGTCTGTTAACACTTCCTCATTATCTGTGGCTCTTTATGCATGCTACTGAGCTGCAGAGCTCTAAGATTACACAGAAGTGTAATTGAACTCCAGGTATTACAGAGTTTCTCTAAGGACCCTGATAGGCATTCTCAGCTAATGCGGAATACACATTTACTACTGCTGGGTTACCTATGAAAATCAGGGCAGATACCTCTCTTTTAAACATAGCTTTGTCAGTGAAAGAAGTGATATAATACTTCATTTTGTTTTTATATAATAACCTCTTAGATGAGCACATTCGCCCAGGAAGTGGAGGATTCAGATTCATCCCCTCAACCCGATGAGGTTCACAGTAGTGTCCTACCCTTTGGAGATATTTATTTGCATTTCCTTGCAAAACATTGTATTTGACAGTTGTATTTGAGCTTCTCAGAATAACTTTCATTGGCAGCAATACATTAGGCCCAAATGAGCAGATCAAATGCCATCTGCTCTATATTGCCTTAAGCCACTGTTAGAAATGGCTGTCCAGCAAAGATCTACAGTCTGGTGTTTGCCTTTATGGTCTGTCTGGTCTAAAAAATAGTCTGTAAATTGTATTTAGTTTAGTTCTATTAAAATACTAGATTGAAGGCAAGGAACAAATAATTGATGGGGGCGGGGCTAAGAGTGCAAACTTTGTTTGCTGCTAAGCTCATAAAATGGAAAAGTAAAGAATTTTTATGGAAGTTGACAGTTTCTGCATGTTTACCTTCTGTTCCACGAAGGCACTTTTCATTTGAGTTCATCCAATGTAATTAAAATAGAAAAGGCTTTACATCTCAAAGTTATCAGAAAATGTGATTGCAAGTTAAAATTTAACTGCTTACTGGAAAGTTTAAATCTCATTTAGAGCTGTCATCTCTGGGTTCTTCTATGCAATGCCATAGAAGAGTAACAAATCTGACAAATTTGAATAGGATGAGATTTTGCCAGTTGGTAGAATATATCCAAATACACCAGAGCATAAGGAAAAATAGGCTGTGATATTTTGTTTCTTTATTACCAGTTCTATAGGCTCAAATGCTCACTTCAGTTGCACTCTTTTAGGAACAGGTTCACAGAAACCAACACAGTTATATTTATGGAGAAATGTGAATTTGGGAATTGACACTTGATATTTTAAATAGTGAAGTATTTCCAAAATTTAAGTAAAAATTAATTAGACCTTTCTTTGCCAACTTCCTAAGCCTTATTTTTTCTGAATATTTTCTATTTTAGGTTGGTGATTCTGTTTCAAAGCGCTGTTCTTTTGACACAGGCTGTTTGTTTTCAGCTGATAAGTGCTTGTCATCTGGAAAGCTATCCCTGTGTTTAATATAACAAAAGGGAATAGTTGTGCTCCCTTCTTCCATATGTTTCCAATTATCATGTACTGTGTGATAAAGTACATGTGCTCTTTGTTTCTGTCCAGTATGCCATTAGCTGTTCTGGGTTTGTACTAGTGAATAAACTGCATTGTGCTTTATGCAATTGAAACAGCTGGGGTTAGATTTGAGTTTTAAATTCAATCGGTATGTTGATTCTACCTTTAAAAGAAATATCTGCAGCTTCTTCTCAATGATCTTTGCATAACTTGCTTAAAAACCTTACACTTCCTTTAAAATGTGGAGTTTTTTCCTCTTTTTTCTTTTTAATTGGAATGTAAAATACTAGATTAATTTCTAAGCATGGAGTGGTTAAAAAGCACAGTGCATTGCTTTCTTTCCTGCTTTCTCTTAAAGCAGGCATGCACATGCTCACCCAAAATTGACCGCTGTCTCTGGAGCCTGTAAGTCTCCATCTTCAAAATGTGGACAGCAGCTGTGTAAGCTTCTGTAGCTTTTCTGCATGATGCACCTCAGGTCTACCAGAAGACAGTGTGGTATGCAAATGAGAAGTGAGATGAATCTGTGTCCCTTGACTTCGTGTCTTTAAACTGACTTGAGACCTCCATGCTCACTTGACACTGCTTATTCTGCTACTGTGTAAACACATTTGCTTCTTGTCAGCTAGTAGTCTATTTCATTTTCCGTCCTGAGACCAAAAGGCTACACAACCTCTTGAAAAACTTAGTTTATGTGAAATGTTTCCTTTGCTTTACAGATACAATGTAGCAAAGAAATAGATAAACATGGCTGAAATTATAGTAACCAGAGTTCTTCATTCTGGATGGGAATGTGCTGGCTTTTGTTAGGAAAAATTGTGAACAGGGACAATGTTTTGTCTTTTCGTTAATCCTCTAAATATCTCTGTTACTTTAGGGATACCTTTGTTTGCCATATATGGCACTGCAGCAACATCATCTCCTCTCAGATGTAACAGTTCGTGGCTTTGTCGCTGGAGCCACCAACATCCTGTTCCGTCAGCAGAAACATCTGAGTGATGCAATTGTAGAAGTATGAATCCACATTTAAACTTCTTGAACTGGAGAAAAAAAGGGGGGGGGGGAACAAAGCAGAGGTTGCGTTTTGGATGTATGTCTGTAATGTTTCAAGGTCCTGCACGAATTTTGAGTAACTTCCCCAGGAAATAAACTTTTACATTTAAGAATTTATTCTATTTGTATAGGTTGTTAGGGTGGAGAACACAACTTTTAAGCTGTGAGAAAGTAATACATATTTTTCATGTGTATTCTTATATCCAATATTTGAATTTTTAGGGCATTTTTTAAATTTTTATCTCACTACCATTTTAGTTTTACTTGCTATGGACTTTCATGGCTTTGTAATAAGGTCTTCAAAAATAAATGCCTGCAGCTGAGAAACTGCATCTGTATACAGTTGGAGAATAAAGGCTACTAATGCTAACTTCTTTCTGATTTAGTCAGCAGTTTAAAAAGGAAAAAAGTGGGGGGGAGGACCTAAGAAAGCACCACATGTGTTCTAGCAAATAGTCACAAGTATATAATCAGCATTTGGTAACATAAATATATGTAACCAACTTAACATAGTGGAAAAATTAAAGCAGTAATCAAAGAGAAAATCAAAGAAAATACATATGAACACTAGACTTCTCTGCCAAATACTGTGAAATAAGCAGCTTTTACTCTGTGCCAGGAAGATCATCAGGTTCTGTTTTTGTCAGCAATATCTGTCATTCTGAGAACAGTTCGCTCGTGATTTATTTGGTTATTTGTTTCTTCCTGATACAGGTTGTGACTGTGTGTTTAGATTTAGGTAGTTGTTTGACAGTAATAGTACACGGTTGTTTTTGTGTGTGTGTGTATGTGTGTATGTATATATATATATATATAAAAAATTTCATTTGGATCCACTTTTACCCTTGGAATTATTTCAAGCAGATAGAAGATGCTCATGTACAAATCCATGATCCAGAACTCCGTAAGATCCTGAACCCTACAACGGCTGACCTAAGATTTGCAGATTACCTGGTGAAGCATGTGACTGAAAACAGAGATGATGTTTTCCTTGATGGCACTGGTTGGGAAGGAGGAGATGAGTGGATCAGGGCTCAGTTTACTGCTTATCTTCATGCACTGCTTGCTGCTGTGCTACAACCAGGTACACTACATTCCTTATCTAGGGGCTGAGATGAATGTGGGTGTAATAAGCATTTGCTCTGTTGCCGTACATGCTTGGCCTACTGCCAAGGAGAAGGAGATGATCAAAGAAGAAATAGTCTTTAAGGCTGCAGAGTAAGAATTTAGTAAATAAACTTTTCAAGGTATAAAAAGGATAGCCAAGGACAACAAAATCTCCTTGATTTAATTAAGCTTTCCTCATAAGTAGAAGAACTTGCAACTCCATATAACAAGAGATTTTACAAATTTAGCATATTCTACAGACTCTATTGCCACCTGAAGTTCAGTTTGGGGAATTAATTGGATCCAAGGAGGAATGAAGTCAGTGACTGTCCTTAGAGTCTTGGTGGTCTGACCCATCTCTTCTCCCTTCCTGCCATAGTCTTAAATAGGAATTCATTAAGTGAAAAATGTCAGCTATCAGCTTTGTAAGCTTCTATTTTCTGAAGCTTAAGCATTTGTCTCAGTTCAGGGGGAATTCCCTATGTTCTAGTCTTTCCTGCATGAATATAACTGAAAGAATCAGTGGTTTATTTCTGGAAAATGTTTCATTTGCCCCACACTGATCCTCTTTGCCTCATCTTCTTCATGCTTAGTTTCCTTTTACTGATTGCTAACTAATTCAGTACCCGTTCCATGGTATTTATGCGAGAATATGGGATTGAGAACTACACTTTAAGATCTAGAAGAGGCTAAGTTTTGTTGAACAACGTTATTATTTTAAGATGATTACATGCCTGATATGAAGTATCAGGCTTCTCTTGAAACTCATGCTGCTTCACCTCTGGTTCTAAAACGATTTCATATGCTCTTATGTGTTTTATCTTAAAGGAGATGTAATTATAAGTAGCTGATACTTCAGTTTTGGAATCCATCTGAGGTTTACTAAATATGAACGTGTAACAGCATAGTACAGCAAAGCCTAGTGCATCTGACCAAGAGTAGTGCAAATGATGTTTCTGTTCCTGGTTGCTGTGTGGCCCAGAGAACAAGTCAAGAGGGCTGTGTTTGGATGACTTTTTTTTTTTTCCTCCCTAGCTGCACTCCTCAGAGCTTTATAAATAAATTAAAAATAAGAAAAATATTGTTTATTCTTAAGCATTATGAAAAGCTTTTTATAAAATCTGTCCTGTTACTGTTGTCATGAAAAAAAGACCAAAAAAAAAAGAGGCAACATAAATTGTGTAATCGTATCTGGTTTTTGTTTTTGTTTTGTCCTGGCTCTGTATATTTGGGACACTTTTTAAAATGAGTATAATATAACATCTGTGAAGTGTCTGGTTCATAATACTGGAATTTGACTTGACTTTGATTTGTCAAGAGCCTGGAAAATTTTAGTTTTTCTTTAAAAGGAAAAAGAAGCCTTCACTTTTCTTGTATTGCACCTCTAAAAAATTGGTACAGATTCACTCATCTTTATTTTAATTTATCAGACAATGAAAAGACTCTGTCAGACTTTGGAACAGCATTTGTAGCAGCCTGGAAAAATACACACAACTACAGAGTATGGAACAGCAACAAGCATCCAGCTCTTGCAGAGGTAAATTCTAGGTAAGGAACCAATTTTTAGCACTTAGCATAGAGAGTGCCTAGTGTGCAGAGTCAGGCACACTGTTCTGTGTGCCTCACAGCACACAGCGTTCTGTGTGCCTAATGCGTTCCCCTTGTTCCTCTTACAAAGCCCTTGAGGCTGAAACTTTTGCAGCCCTATGCTGAGAGGATTCTGAGCGTACAGAAGCAGAATGTTTCTGTTCTTTAATACCTTACTGTTTTTCTGGGATATAGTTTTATGAAGAAAACTATCCAGAGTCAGGAGATGTGAAACTTGAACAACTTAACAGTTGGCTGTCCCCTGCTGTAGAGAGTTTATTGTCATTCCTCAGGAATTGCCCTCAGATGGTTCTGCTTTTTTTTCTTGCTTTTTTAATTGCTTCCAGGTGTCCAGGGAATAGCTGTGTCCAAGGTTGTCATTGATGGGGATGGAGGGGAGCTGGCTGATTTGTATTTTGTCTTTTATACTTTGGATTGTTTTATGCTTATTTATGCTCTAATATCAGATCATGACAGGCTTGGTAACACTGTAGGTGCTGCGTGTGCTTTGTTTAGCATGGATTATTACTGTACTGCAGGGAGGTTTGTATGTTTTTGCTCTTGCTTTGGCAGCTGCTGTAGTCTGGAGAGGAAGGTTGTTTTTCTTTAGACCTGCAAAGCTCTTTTGGCCTACTTAAGGGATCACTTTTTCACACTCCGTCTTGTTAGAAGGAGGTGTGTGTCTGCCTTAGTGTGAAAAGAAGATTGTTTATATCTGGTTTATAAATAGAAAGCACCTTACAGGTGGTTCATAAGAAATCTAAGGTTGAATAGTCACTGGACCTAGCCTACTATAAAGTGATATACTACTACATCTTTAATAGACTTTTTTCTTTTTTAACAGCAGAGAAGACTATAACCAGTGATTTCAGTTGTTGTAATGTGGGTTCATCATGAAAAAATAAATAAATTTATTTCTTGGGTTTCTTTCCCCTCTTCCAGCCATCCATTCCAGGGACAATACTCTGTATCAGATGTTAAGTTAAGATTGTCACAGTAAGTATATAGTATTTCAATATATACTGGAAAAAAAAGTCAGATATTAATAACTGTGTAACTCTTGCTATGGTGAGCTAAACAAAATAACAATCTGAATCACCCATGTACATGAAAATGTATTTGAAGTTCTCTTGCAAAACTTCACCACATATAAAGATGGATGGTTTGCATAAAATAGGGGAGAATAGTGCTAATACACTGTTTTGTTTAGTCTTCACACAATAGAGCCCCGACTTTCGCATTGCAATTACAAGGCTTTTTTATATCTTTAAACTGTTAGGAATCCACGTAAATCAAAGCTATTAAAACTTTTATCAAGGTTTTTCTGTGTGTTGGCTTTGGGTCCAGTTGTTAGGAGAAATTAGTGTTTGGGGGCATTTTGTTTTTTCTGTTTTTTTTTAATGTGGCATTGTTCTAAAAAAATCTCTCTTGGAGGTCGTTGTATATGTGCTGAGGCTGTGGTCAGATTCTTCAATTTAGAAATTTAAAATGCATCTTCTGAAACTTCTTGCTGCACCAAACTCTGCCTGAACTTTAAGTTCTGTCAGTTCTTACCTATAGTATTCAAGTGTAAAACTGGCTTCAGTGGCACTTGTTATTCTCACAGCTGTACAGCTCTTAACTAAAGCCAAAATTCAATCTTTCAGTTGCAATTAACTGTTTCATTTTGTTCAGCCATCAAGCAAAACAGGTTGTTTTCTCTTACTTAGCTATGTTGACTGTGAAATTTATTCTTTAATAAAAGTCACTGGATTTGTTGAGATTTGATGGTGCCATCTATATCGTTGGCCTATTGTAGACATTTAAGCAGACTGGTTCTATAAGATGCCTGTTAAATCAGCAGTGCATATGCACTGCTAGTTCTGCACGTGCCTTGACTGTAAACTGTTACTTTCAGTACACTTTGAGTAGACCTAAAATACATGCTAACATAAAAGGGCAACTTGAGGAGTAAAAAGGTTCACACTTCAGCCCGCTAAATCTTTTTGTTGCTTCTGCTGACCAATGACAGATTAAACTTCTGTGATGAAAACTGAGAATTGCGAACAAATAAAGATTTAGCTCAAGGTAACTGCCTTCAATAAGGCGCATGCTGATAGCAGCTCTTACTATTATTGTGGCTTGTAGCCTTTGTAGAAAGACTTAATAATCTGAAAGATGCAGGGATGGCTATTATGTGTGCCCCCCCCTTTCTTTTTTTTTAAAGGGGAGATATTAACACTTTCTGGTACTCTGAAACGAATGTGAAAGGATCAGTAGTTGTCTCTAATAATAAAAATATTTTTACAACAGTATCTGTATTCTTCAGAAGCAATTCACCTGTCAGATACTCATCAAAATTACTTAATTTTTTGCAAATTGTACCTGAATTTGTTCTTGAGACGTACTCTGTTCTTTCTGCTTTTCATCTACACTGAAGATTTTGAAAGTACAAGTTAATGTAGAAAATTGTGAGGTGGAAGAGAATGTGGCATGCTTTTCTATAGCTGTGTTGTTGAGTTTTACATAAATAGGTTTTCAGAGTATGAAATGACTCTGAAACTTTAATGTTATGATTTAAAACTAAATGAGACTATTTTCAAGTGATTGCATTTGTGCAATAGAGCTGATTACTTTTGTGTGGTCCTTTCCAAATGATGGTAGTGTCTGTCGTCTTTTTACTTTTTTTTTTTTTTTGGAAACAAAAGCATGAGAGTTAAATTATACTTGATCAAAAATTACATCTTAAAAGCAAACTACAAAGTAAACCCTATTTAGAGAAATGATGACTATTCATTAACATGTATTTCTCCTTTAAGACTTACAGATCAGAGCTAAAACTTCCCAAAATTTCTATAAATTTGATTTTATAATTTAGAACATAAATGCATTTTAGTAAACATTTATGAGAGGTGGTAGTGTGTTTTATAAGAACGAACTGTTGTTGCTTGCTTTTTTTTTTTTTGTTCTATGCCTAACTGATCTTTGTGGATGAGATGCATACTTCCAATATAGGAATTGTACAGGCTTGATTTTGTGTGTGTCTGTGTGTGTGTATATATGTACATATATATGTATATATGTGTGTGTATATGTATATCAAGCCCATACAATTCCTATGCTATATATAAAATATTTCTAACTCTATAGTTTAATTACAATTAGAGATAATATGTCAGATGACTAACAGTCTTCAGCATCTCTTTCGTTTAGCTCAGTGCAAAATAGTGAACGTGGAAAGAAGATTGGAAATGTGATGGTTTCCACTAGTCGAAATGTTGTACAAACAGGAAAAGCTGTAGGTAAGAAATTTATTGAAAGCCAGCTTGCATCTAGGCACTGTCTATCTTGTAGAAGCATCCTGTATCTCACTTATATTTCATTTTAATCAAAGTGTACTTAAAACATACATACAAAATAGAGCAGTGTTTTGAGAAGCTAAGCTGCTGATTGAGGCCTTGTATATTGCATGATAGTAGAAAGAGAAGCAGTTAGGCCAAAGAAACTAGCATAAGTTTCTTTTCCATTGTAAGCTGGATAGGAACATGGGAGAGGTTAGCATAAAAGCTTTTCATGTCTTCTATAAATGCTTAAGACCACAACACTGCCTTCTGCATTCAGCTATTCTCACTCTTGTATCACTTTGAAACTATCCAGAGCTGGCTGAAATCACAAAGACTTTGTCAGTCTCTGTAGGTTTTGCAATAGTCTGCAGTCTTCTGGAAAAGCAGTTTCTGCACTTGAACAGGGACACCTTCATGAGATTGTCACTTTGCAATGTGAGAGAACATGAGTCCACCAGCTGAAGAGTCCTGTAGCTGTTCTGTAGTAGCTTTGCTGAAAACTGTTTGGCTTGCTGTGTGCATTGGAGTCTTGCACTTGTTTTTGCTGCTGTGTACTCTGGCCAGGAGCACTTTTCAATACTAAATCCTAACAGGTCCTCCAGGACAAAGGAAAACATAGGCCATTTCTGCTGACCTACTATGAGTTCTTTGAATGTTTTATGACACAGACTGTGGACTTGCATTTTTAAATCCCAAATTAGACAATCAGTTGTGCTGTTTTATGGGCCTAGTAATGACAAGATGACAAAAACATGACAATCATTGACCCTCTTTCTTTCATTTTATAATGCAGGTCAGTCAGTTGGAGGAGCCTTCACAAGTGCAAAATCGGCCATGTCATCATGGTTTTCCACTTTTACTCAGTCAACACAAAACCTTGGGGACTAAGCAATGCTACTGCACAGTGCTGCTGAATATTTCAGGTGCAGTGGCTTCTCTGAGCTCTAAAAAGACTGCTTCAAAATGTAGGAGTGAAGACTAACAGTCCAGGACCAAAATGAGGCATATGTTGCTTGCAAACAGATGTGGAATGTTATCATTCAGTTTCCCTAGAAGTATAGAAGAATGGTGAGTGTCTCCATACAATGGGATGGCGTTTGCAGCATACTGGTTTAAAATGACTACTTTTCTTTAAATCTGAGCCTTTATAAAGACATTAGCAAACAGGGCTTATTGCAAGCCAAATGTGTTTAACTTCAGATTTGTACATTTTCTTGGATGTTGAAGATATTTATGTAAATTAGCTATATTTTTCAATTCAGATAGCCAAATGTTTGTGAATTCTTGTTAGAAATAACCAGAGTATGAATACTGATTTCTCCTTCAGGTTAGATTTGAGAGCATGTCTGCAAAAAGCATATGGTGGGAACGCTTAAAAGGTTCCAAGCCAGGTGGAACCTTCTCGCTTTCACCTGCAAATTAAAATCGGCATGGTGCAAAGTGATGCTGTGGCTGACTTGAGATTTTTCTTTCTTTTTCTCCTCTGTAGCCATATACAGTTGTTAGATTAATCTATCTCTAACTCTTTGTGTTTTCAAATCTGTATGACAATTGTGAAATCAGTATTTTCTCGATGTTATGCAGTAGGCCTTCTCAACTTTACGTATGTTTCAGCTGTGTTTTACCCTGGGACATGAGTAGGAGTCCGGTTAGAGAGACCTCTTCAGAAAAAGTATTTAAAAAAACAGCTCTCCCAAATTGGGATAGAATCATCTATTGGGATGTAATTACACCATAAATGTAACTACATGCATATGAATACAAAGTATTAAAATTACCTAAAACTAGCACAGTAGCAAACTCTGAACATTTTTATTGCCAGTAAAGTTATGAAGACTCTTTCAAATGAAAATCAGCTGTATAGATTTTCTGTGTTTACTCAGGGAATGTTTTATTCAAATAACTGCTATTTTCATAAGGAAAGGAACATCAGAATTGAGAGAGTAACTGGAACAGCTCAGTTCATATCCATGTATGAAGAAATACAATAGTTTATGTGAAAAGATGTGGCATAATGCTGTATTTCATATATAAGTGCATAAATACAGTGTCTTCTGTATGCAAGCATATTCTACTTCATGCATTTCCTGCTTCTGAAACAAATTATTTCCTGTTTCTTTAAAGTGTATTCCTCTGTATGCCTTCTAACATCCCCATGTGGTAGCTGTTACTGCTTTCTACATTACACTAGCAAGTATTCCAGCTTTATACAGTAAAAGACACTCTTAGTTTATTGCCTCATGGGTATCTGTCAGCTTTTTGCCACGCTCTTTTCTGGGGCCAAGATTTCAAGTCATAGTTATTCCTTCTATTCCTCGAACAAAATATAGCAGCTGTACAAGAGGTAACTAGGAAGAGCCTAATGTAATTTGTTTTAAGAAATTCACTTCTAATTTCTTTAGGTGCATTTGAAAAGTTAATAGAAAAGCCAAATTTGTATCAAGTAGTTACTATCCAACAACTTAATTTTCACCTTTATTACTTCAAAAAACACTTTGAATTTGAAAACACAAGATCTGTTTTAAGGCCTTCATTATTTTTTCCAGGGCAAGCTACAGACAGAACAGCCATGGAAAATCTGAAAGTATACTGCTAGTCTAAATAGTTTTACTTGAAAAGGGCAAATAATGCCTCTGAAAAGCACTACTAATCTACTGCTTCTGACATACAAGTAAAATGTACCTGTAGAAGTGTAACTATTGCTTTTGGTCTCTGTATATATGTGTATCTTTTAAAATGACTGATGCTCTTTTCTGTTCTATTCCACAAATCTGTAATAGACATTTGTATCATTTTAAAGGCTGAGAAATACCTAGTATGCAGGAAGAGCTCTGGTGAAATCAGAGTAGGGATGCAATTAGTCGTGATGATTCTAGAGCATTCTGATTCAGCATGCAGATAAGAAAATAATTACTTGCTTTTGTGAAATAGTTAATTTGTATTATCTGCTGGCTGGATTTTAGGGGATCAGGCTTCATGTTGTAGTGAAGACTCACTACGGCCTAAAGGATTTAAGCACTTACAAAACTAACCTCAGCAACCTAAGGCACACTAGGAAAGTCTAGGCTTAGGAGCTCATGATGGTGAGTTCCAAGAGCTAGGCAAGTAGTTGGGATTTACATGTACAAGGTATAGTAACGGACTGGCGGGGTCCTTTTTTAATATCCTTGTTTCTGTCACCTCTTCACCTTAATTCCTTCTGTAGAATTCCCCTCTGCCCCAAAGTCATATTGCTGATTTGGTAGCTCTTTGCGTTCCCCTCACTCCCACAAACTCCCTCACTGACCCGGGGATTTTGGTAAGGGCAGGATTGTTTAGATTCACCTGAGAAAAGGCAGAATGAGGTGCCGTCTGCAGTGCTCAGCAGATGCCTAGCTGCTTGCTGTTTCATGTGGGGAGTCTGTTGTGGTGCTTCACAGTGTTTTCAACAGGCAGGAAGACCAGACAGATCTTTGAGCAGTCTCTGTCCTACTCTCCCAGCTGTCTGTTGCAGAGACAAACCTATGCAAACTGATAAAAGTGTCTTTATTCTACATTTAACAAATGGTAGAATAAGAAACTTGTATTAGTTTTCTATCTTCTTAAGAATCAGCTTCCTGCTAGCAAGTTGGACTGAGATGTTGCAGTGGATGGAGGCAAAGTGTTCTTCATAATAGGTGGTCTTCATTAATGCATATGCTTGCTCTTTGGGCTACAGTTGGGCATGCAGCCACTGAGATTAATAAGAGCTCTTAGTTTTCTTCTTTCTTTAATTGTTGTAACCTCTCTAGATAAATCCAAGAGAAATGCCTATTACTTTCCTCTCCTTGCCTCTCCTCTCTGTCTGTTTTTAAATTTCCAAAACAAGCATTATTACTTATCCTTGAAGATTAATGCAGTTGAACTTCTATCTCAAAGACCCTGACATCCATTTCTCCACTGCAAGGAATATGGAGTCCTAAATGAATTGGTGACATTGCCTATGATGACTAAGCATTGAAATTAGTTACACCTCAGTCATGATGCATGTTGCAAAGGTATTTCTGGCTGTCACTGTACAGTTACAACTGATTTACTGTTAGTACAACGGTACCTCTTTTTTTTTCTCTTGACTTTCTGAAGTGAAAAGCATCAACTTCTGCTTTTTGTACGTGCCAGGGTTTGGGGAACTGCCTATTGAGTGTATGTAGATACAAGATACAGGTCCCCAAAACCCCCAAGACAAAGTATGGATGACCTAATATTTGATTGGACTAAAGTGTTCAGTATTTTTCATTAATCATTTTAATGTCATAACCTTAATTCCTGTGCACACCGGACACTGGTTTTTCTCAAATATTATGTATCACAAGTATCAATTTTTAGATCAGTATTCTAATAAATTGCACTTGTTTAACCTTGTACATCTGTTTCAAGCACCTTTGTAATTAAATTTAGTATTTTGCCTAAACAAGCTTCCTATTTCCATAGAAATTATTACCAAGCAGAGAAACTAATGTGGCAGTATTTAATTGTGAAAGTGAAGGTGTAAATGCAGTTTTTAAATATAGAAACTGTTATTTGATAAATGAACATACAAGTAATGTACTTGATTTCTCTTGTGCTGCTTGAAATTAAATACATCCAGCCTGTTCAAAGCTCTGTCTGCTCAGAAAGATGTTTTATTTTAAGAAATTAATACCACTAGAAGAAACTGTAGATATCTGGTTTTGATACTAGAAGCTGCTTGTAATACATGGTCAGTCTTTTTGAAACTTGTATTCCATTTAAACTCACTATGGATGTTGCTTTTGCAAATTTATGGCAAGTGGATCATGTAGCGTAACTGTTTTCTTTTCCTAACAAATATTATCCTTTGGGAAATGGTAAGTCTTCAGTAGGTGACAGACTTCTCATATATCAGTAAGAACTTTAGATAAAACTGTGTAATTTTGAACTAAACATCAAAATAATATGCAATTAATGTGGATTGTGACATCTAGTCAAAATCAGGATGCTGAGTAAGTTAATTACTACGTATCTAGCTCTCTGCAATAGTGAGCTATACATTAAAGATTTATTTTTAAGATGCTTACTCTGATTTTGCCACATAACTAGCTGAGAATGATTTGGTAAATCACTTTTTCCAGTAGGAAGAAACTGACTTCCATATATAATATTCAAATGTGCATTAGAGCTTATATTTTGAAAAAAACTGTTGCATTTTTCTACTATTCTGACCATATGCAAGTAATTCTTTAAAGACTTTGAAAAACAAACTTGCATTGTGTCATTTACATGTTGTAATTTTGCTTTCTTGAAGGTATTTAGTTTTTATTTAAAAGAGCAACATAGAGTATTCATTAAAGGCAGAAATATTGCATTACTGTAATGTGATTTAAGGACTTATAGAGAGTTGCTTCATGGTGTTTTGAGTTTTTAATACTATAGTGGAAGAGAGACTGACTTAAAAAGAGCAGGCACAGAACTTTAGTTCTGACAGGTTTGTGGTCTTCACCCCATTCTTTATCAAACATTAGAAGTACTGTTTAGACTTGTAAAACAATTTGCAGATGTATTACTTCTATCAGTGTCCTTAAAATGGTTAATTTTGTTCTGATTACTTTATTCCCTGTAAAGTGATATGATACATCTGTATAGCATCTGTACAAAGACAGTGTAATCTCTGCTGTGATGGAACTTGGAAGTCTAGCTAGCTTGTTGAGTACTTTACTTCTGTGTGTGTTCAAAATAAAATCATTGCTTAATCATAGACTGCTCCTGTTGTAATACTACATTCCAAAAATAATTCATAGAAAATAAAATTGTTTTGTTACTTCCCTGCCTGAATTTACTGACTAGTATTGACAATAGCATATTTACTGTTTGCTTCAACAGTAGTAGAGAACACCTACTAAATCCTCTTCCCTTGTTTGAATCTAGATTACCAAGAAAGTAGCAGTGCTTTCTAGACCAGGCAAGAATGAAGAAAATGAATTAACTATTCTTCTTTCAGTCTAAACATGCTTATCTAAAGTAAAGGCAGACACAGAGTTATTTGGTCTTCTTAAAAATGACGTGGGGACCAATATCATTTGCATGTTACATGAAACAGGCTAAAAGTACTGACTGAGCAAACTTAATTGATATCTTATCTCTAAATTCAAATACTTCATGAAAAGCACACAGAAACATGGTGGAGAACTTTAAAAGCAGAGGCATCCCAGAAAGTGGCAAAAAAATAAGTGAGGTTTAATGTATTGCCTAATACAACCTATAGTCACTGGTCTTTGCTGCTATTAATAAACTGTGTATGTATGTGTTTTGAAATATTTAATGCAGTGCTTAAAGTTGACTGAAGAATATGTCTGTGCATACTTATATTGTGAAACTCAAATTTTTTAACTTTGGTAAGAACAAGTGCTCAGAGCTAAGAGCTAGTACTACAGTACCTTTTTAAAGAAAATCTCAGCATGAAGACTTAGCTTGGTATTTAGCACATAGACCTTAAAATAAATTCAGACTACATTACATCATCATCATCTTAGTATCCTTACTGTCTTGTTTGACTAGATCTTCAGTCATATTAATTAATTAGAGGTGCTTAAGAATGCATGTATGCATTTCTTCTGCCATTTTAAGACATAAGGTGACTTAACACTTCAGATAGAGTCATGCTTTAGCACTTTAGTACTGGGGTGTGTGCACAGTGCTTAAACCAGTTCCTTGCTGAAACAAAGGTGTCTAATTTTACAAATTAGATCAAACTGTAGAAGAGTTGGCTATTCTACATGTTTTCAAGTAGAATGGGAGAAAAGCACACACAGAGGTAGTTATTGCAGTTTCACTCTTGCTCATCTTGCATATCACTGTGTGTGAACCCTGGCCTTCGTGCAGCCAACTAATACTTCTGCTCGAGGTTGTAAGTTTGCTGGCTAAGAGCTCCTGCCTTGCTGAATGGTACTTCTGGCAAGTGCTGTAGGAGGGATATTTTAAATAAAACTCCGTGTCTGGCTAATGGTGGGCACAAAGTGGAAAGAAATGTGTTTTGAGGGCAAGCCTACCCCAGCCTCCTTTCGTGCTCCAAGCCAGAGCCAGAAATAGAGAAAACAATCCAAAGGTGGTGGTAAATGGGAAATGGAGGAGGAAGAACACTAGCCTGGTAATGAGTGTAGTGGTGATACTGTTTCTCCACAGGTGCAGTTAGTGCTAAGGAACAGTAACAGGTGCTTGTATGCCTTAAGAGAAGCTTTAAGCAGAAAAAGGAGACATACTGTGAGGATAAGTACCAGGTAGTGCTTTAAAATACTTTTTAAAAATTATCTTTAAAAATATTATTCCTAAAGATTAGGCAGCCTTCTATCTGTTCTCTATAAAGCTTGACACACTTCACCATCCTAGTTTTGTTTATTTCCCCTTGGAATAGAAGTTAAACTTGCAGTTAGGAATGTAGCCTTAACTGTAAAAAAAGAAAAAAAAAAAAAAAAAAAAAAGTGAATGCATTGGAAATCATTAGTGGAGGCCAGATCTTTTTTCTTTTTTTGGGGCGGGGGGGGGGGGAGGAAGAGAGGAATTGAAATTGTTTGTTTAAAAATTGAAGTATTTCTACCATAAAAGAGGCAAACTTACTTTTAGCATATATGGCAATGTTTGAGAAGGTAACAAAGTTGGTTCCTTCAAACTTGCACGTAAATGCACCTCAAAGCCAAGCTCAGGTTGAACAGTAGTATAACATTAGACTGAAGCTTCATCATAAGATACTACTTTAGAACTGTATGAATGCTTTAATCATCTTTGCTCTATTTATAAACCCCCCCCCCCCCCCGCATTTTCTTCAGCTGTTATCTTTGTTCCCACAGAAATATTTCTCTAATTCTGCCATTAGCAACCACTTTCAGGCATACAGCAGTACTTTGCCTGCACAGTTTCCTTTCCAATTTATACAGGAGCTTAGATGTGACAGCAGCCTTTGACAGTGACAGCTCTTTTCCTTTGGAATTGAATATTGACTGCAGTGATTGTTAACTGCATAAGTGAACTGACAGGATTTCTTTAAAAAAAAAAAAATCACTGGAAAAAGAGATTTGACTAGTCTCATCTTTCAGCACTGTATTATAAACAGTACCTGAAGTAAGGTACTACACAGATTTATACAACCTAACAATGTTCTAAAACGTTTTAAAAGGCAAACTAGCAAGAAGTGTTGTAGACCACCTGTATTTTAAAGGATGCTCCTACATGGGTAAAATCAAGCATCATCTTTCAGGTTCTGCAGGACAACAGTGACCAATAGTTGCTACGCTTAAATTTAAGATCGTATGCATACCTTCTTGCAAAAAATAAGGTTAGTCAGCTACTTCCTATTAAAACTTAACTTTAAAATTCTCAAAAGCAGAACACCACTGTGTGCTGTCATTAGCTACAGATCATATACGCTTGAACTTAGGAGTGACCTAGAGCCTACTGCTATTGGGTACAGCTTGATAAAGTCAGCTAATGTGAGGATGACCCACTTAGTTCAGCAGTCCAGTCAAGCTGGAGTTACCAAGATACTACTGATACTTTTACTTGAGGTGTGTGATTTTTCCAGCTTGCAGTACAAAGCAGTATCACTGTTCAGCTGTTTTTCTTCTAACATGTACTCCCTTAAACAAAACAGGTTCACAACCTGATGTCCCAGACCACAGGAAAGCGACATAAACAGAACCACTGGCAGACAACTTTCAGCTTCCTAACAGGATCCACAGAGTCACTTCTCAACTCTTGTCTAAGCAATTCAGGTGTCAAAAACAGTTTGATGCAGCAGTGAATGCAAACATGTGATTCACCCACAGAAATGAGTAGTCTGCCTTTTTCTCATTTGGAACTCATTATTCTAAAACCTTACACTGCAAAATGCCAGAGTATGAGAAGAGTTTTATATAGGGCAGCTTGCTAATCTAAGGTCCCTTTCCCACAGCCAACTGCAAAAACGTGCCTTCCATGTTGCAAGCTCAGGTTGTATTTACTAGGATAATAAACAAATTCAGTAAAATGTAATTGTCTGGAATACAAAGCAAATAATAAAGTCAACTAGTGAAACTTCTAGTGGAACTAGGAGACCTACCTTCTGAGTTTAGGTAAAAGTCTCCCTATTACTTCTGTAATGCTCTTCCTTCTCACTTTTAGTAGAGCAGAGTTTGTCCCATGATTGGAGAAGTACTGATTTACAGAAATCTTACTATTGGGGGAATAAGTACTACATAATCCTCAGTTTGACCTGTATGCTCAATTTCCAGTTCTTGACCAACTAGTGAGCACGTGTAACTAATGGACATGTCTCCCAGCCTCTTGCAGCTGAACTATCTGAAACTGTCTTCAACAAACCACTTTCTTAAATTTGGATCAGTTGGTAGGGGAGGGGGCTATAACTGTATCAACTTCAACCACAAAGCACACCCAAGCACAGTTGGATTCAGTCTTTTTTAATAAATTAATGTCATTCAAAATACAGTGCCAGAACATGATGCAGCTGAACATGCTAGTAAGGTCTGTCATGAAGCACCTGTGTTCATGTTAGATTGGCAGCGCCCCACTACTGCTAGTGGTTCCTGGGATTAATGCCAGAGCAGCACTAGTCATCTGCTCTCCTGCACACAGAGCACAGGATATTCCTGAACAGTTTGCTCCCCCCAAAAAAGTAAAAAACCTGATAGCTAAGGGATATCTATACACAATCACACTACAGTAATGCTTGTTATTAAATTAACAGAAAATAAAGACCTGGTTAATCCACACTAAAACTTTGTTTTACAATGGAAAAATACATCAGCAGCAGGAAGTAATATACATGAGCCAATGTTACTGTAATACAGAATGTGGAGACATTTACTGATTAAAGCTCCACACAGACCCGCACTATGAGGGCTGACAATTCCTATTGCAAGCCCAGCAACTTAAGTCCACACCTGGTAAACTACCAGCTGCTTGGAAGACCTGTATTCTAAATAGACAGGTATAAGTTAGTGAAAATAGAATACATGCACCTAATAATACAGCTTGACTGAACCTGCAGTCATTTTGCCCTGCATGTTACCATACAATGGAAGATCTACCCTTCCTACCACAGGTAGATCCATGGGATTTGTTTCTTTTTCTTTTAATGGCATTACTATACCAACGTGGATATTAGTATTAAGTGCAGCACAGTCCATTAATTAGGCCACACTGAGAATTACATAACTAGCACTTAAGTAGGATATCCAGAAGTAGTTCAAATATAACTGGAAGATACTTTCAGAACAGTAGTGACATACCATCCTAGAAACAGTAATTACTTTTCTGAAGCTAATTTGCTGAACTGAGACTTTATAGAACTAGAAATTAATTCTTTAGACAAGTCAGATGCTTAAGCTTGTGATATACATATATTTCTCAATTATCAGATAATAGTATTTCAGATTATGGAAGCGTATCTGCTCATTTCACTGATTTATACTGAATGGCTGCAAATGTTAGGTAGGGCATAAAAATACAGCTCATGAAGGACAGGTTTAACATCTCTATTTCAAGACCTGTTCTTACGTGACTATTTCTTTCAGGGTAGCTGAGCGCAGAATTGGTTGCACAATCTAATTTGGGAGCTATACAGGTGGTAAAGTAACCATCTCCCCATCCAGCTCAAATTCATCAGCTCCATCTGGTGAAAAGAGATACGTTGGAGGTTTCCACAGGGACTCTTCAAGGCAAGATGGATACAGCTTTCCTACAGTGCACCGGAAGTCTTTCCCCAAGTCCCACAGCACACGTTCTGATATATGCTGTCTTAGAAACCAGCGATCAAGTTCCAGGTCATATTGATAGGTGGCATACTTTGCTCTCTCGTTCATGTGGGTTTCTCGTATAAAGACGCATAAAGAATTAGAGATGACAACGGCTCTAACGCAGGGGTCAGAATACCGCTTGGCAGGGATATTAGCTGCCATTCTCCACTCATTTTTATTCACATCATAGATTTCCACAGTTACGGAAGACCCATCTACAGTACTACTTGGGAGTCTTATACCGGAATTGCTGGCGATATGCAATCCTCCAATATAGAATATTTTATCTCCAAAAGCGGCAGCTGAAGCAAAACATCTACTTGTTTGTCTCATAGCCATTTCTACCCAAGCATCTGACCTGGGAAAATAACAGTACATCAAGTTGTGTGCCATTACATAAATGCAGTTGTGAACTGCTACTGCTGTGCTCCATTGCCATGCACATGGCAATGGGCTTACCATGGTCCATTCATCTTTTTCCGTATCGTATCTTTCCACAGTTCTCCTGTTGAGTTCTCCTCCTACGCTGTCTCCTCCAATTGCATAGATGTATCCTTCACAGCAAACCAGGGATGGCTTTATACGAACAAAGAGCATTGGCGTCTTTGGAAACCAGGTGTTTTGCTGTGCATCAAACCAGTAAAAGCAATTCACAGTTCTGAAGGCAGCCTGGAGTTTGCTGCTTTTACTGTGATTGGTTTTCGTGTTTTTCAGAGGAACTTGCCCACCTGCTATATAGATATCATTATCAGGAGTTACAAGTGTTCCAACCTTATGCAAATCAGCAGGAGGGTTGCAGAGTTTGTAAACTTTTTCTGCCTGTGGGCTGTAACAGACAGAAGAATAAAGACTACCAGGGTTTTCAGCAGCAGCTTCAATGAATATCATCATCTCTTCTTTAGTCATACCAAGTCTGGGCTTGAAAAACTTGGGCATAGATTTGTACAGTCCTTGCACCACAACTGATTTATCATTAGGCGGTAAACCTTGAAACCAGGCTCTCTGTGTTACTTCTGAAAGTGCATCAATTCGAATTTGGCTAAGAACAGAGGACAAATACTGTGATCGTGATTCTGTGTTGTATTCCAGCCATAACATAGCAGCTTCACGAACTGTCTCCTCCTTTTCCACATTTAAATTGTCACTGCTTAAAATATCTATCAGTAGATCATGAGACAGTTGCATGAAAGCCTCCTGGTGGTACACAGCTGTGAACTTGTGCTCTACCATTCTTTTAGCACTCTGTTTTAACTCCTCACAGCTGAAGAGATCAGCAAAACTTAACAGACGCACACAATTTTCTGCATTAATTTTTTTAATTAAGTATTCCCTACATCGTTGTAGCACATCTTCTACCTATAACAAAGAAAAAACACATGAAGGAACAGATTGTATGCAGTAATACTTAACTTACCAGCAGTAGGTAAAAATACCCACACTTAGAAGTGAACAACCAAGTTTAAGCCTGGAATACTACACATACACAAAAATACAGGAGTGACTTAACTGATTCATACAGATTAAGTACATCTCGTGATGATGCCCCTTTGAGAAAATAATTATCTAAATGTTACAAGTGCACTGTTTTACTTCCACCCTCCAAAGAGACCTTCAAGTCAGGAGGAACATATGTGCAAAAATATATCTGCCAAGTGAGTGCTGTCCACGCTACTGAGCAAACTGAACAAGAGTATTTTGAAACAACTAAACAGAAAGGAGTGTCTAAGAGAAATTAAATAAAAATTAGTTTAGATATTAGAAGCAGTTATTTCATATTCAAAATAAACATTCCTACCTGTAAGAAGCAGGCAGTTTCATAAAGCTGTTCTACCGTGCTGTCACTTATTGCCAAGTTACCCGTGTATGCATAAGTTATTATAATTTGTAAAGTGGCTGCATCCACATTCCTCAGATGTACATGTGTTTGTTTACTTTCACTCAGCCCACTCATGAACATGGCTCTGAAGAGAAATATACAAATTAAGACAAGGACCCTATACAATACAATTGCAATAAGCACTGCAATCTTTAATAGCTTCTTTACCATCTGTAAGTCTGCAGTGATTTCACTCTAAAAGATAAATATTCTTTTTTGCTTGTGTATTTACAGGAGTTGGGTATTTACCTAAGGCTTCCATCTAGCATTTAAAATTGCACTTGTATAAAACATTCAAAAAGTATCATCAGTGCCTTCAGCAAGAGTATTTTATCTTTTTGCATACTATTTTATGTTAATCAGCAGAGAACTGTAATGATTGAAATTTCAAACTTTGCTATGTTAGATAATGATATGAGGGAAGAAACATCCTCCAGAAAATACTGCTTAGGCATATGCAGACAGATCTTAAGATTCTAAAACAAAAGAAGCAGATTTATGCAACTAACAGTTCAGTTTTATCAAAAGACATGCTCTAAGCGAAGGCAAAAGCCTGTCCAGAAAGACGGACAAGCACTAACACTACATCAAGCATTTCTCATACACCATTCTTTACAATATGCAGTAAACTACAAGTTTCTAGTCAAAATCAGTGTCAGAAAAAACTGTATCAGACTTGTTCTGAAAGAATCCTTAAACATCCTTACTACATCTTTCTGAAAAGCAGAAAGGCAACTCTAAAAAAGGGGTTTTTTTTGGTAATGCTTTGTATACTTATCACCCATTCTGCTTTCTAACCACAACACAGTTAAGAACTAACTGGATTCTGATACTGTAAATTGGGTACTTGATATTTTCTTTTAAATAGGTGATTAAGACTTTTATATGCATTCAAATTTAATATTAACAATCATATTGAAAATTTATTTATTTTTTTTAAAGGAAACCAGGTACAAGAGAAGTTAGAAGGATGGTGGGTGCTTGCTCCCTGTAGTCCTGCCTCTAATTACATAGGTGAATGGGACACAGGGATACATTCCCTCAAAAAAGCCATACCATAAAGCATCCGATAAAAATAAGTAGTGCCCTATCTCTCTGCATTCTTTTAAGTTCCTTTACTCAGGGCGAAGGCATTTTAGGAGGAGTCATTGACAGGCCGAGTGAGTATCTTGTCTCAACTTGCCAGGCAGCTTTCTGAAGGTGAGCAAGACAGTACGAGTACCTGGAAAGATTCTCTCTCCTCTTCATAGAAAGTAGGGGGGAGCTGTTACGGAATCTGGCTGTACTGCACACTTAGGCACAGCTGAGCAGCACGTGCCAGAGCTGAGCTGCTGCTAGCACAGTGCTTAAGTACAAAGACAAAAGGTAAGCTGTCCATATTCATACACAATGCTAGATCAGTCTAGGAGATATTTCCCCACCCCCCACCCCCCAAAGTCTCCTTCAGGGCTATCAGTTTTTCATAATAAAGCTAAATTTTGGAAACTGAACACCTTTTCGTAAACCAAAGCAGGGAAGAAAAACAGAACATGTCAAAACCACAAGCTTGATACTTCTTTTAACCAGTGTCAGAACCCCATTCCATAAATAATAAATACATAAGAATAAGAGATCTGACTGCATATTCTAATGCAGCACACTGCATGGACTCATGAGAGCTTTCCAGCTTTATGATTAGCCACCCACACTAAGTCTGATCACATTTCCAGTGGCTCTTACTGTATAGATTGTTGGAACTATGTCATCTGCAGAAGGCCACCACCAATAATCACTATCTAGTGATCGTATGGTATTTGTTGCTAAAAATTGTACCAGATTCATCTGAGATTAAAAAAAAAGATGAATATAGAAAAAAACAAGTGACATTTATGTGAAAGTATCAAATTACCCATTGAATATTGTTGCATTAAGAGTTATACTCTAACACAAGAAAGTAGACAAAATACAGAAAACACTTTGAAAGTGTTCTGCATGGAGAGACCATCTCAGTGAGAAAACAGAATTTGCAAACCGTTTGTGGGAAAGAAAAGCTATAATTCACAATGCATTAGGAAGACAAAATACCCATGGATGTCACCAAAACGAGCTTCAAGGCTTTAAAATTCCTTGCCTGCAAGCAGATTAATTATCCTGTGATGCTAACGAAAATGGTTAATCACTGCAGAAAATCCATGCTGCCTCATTTTCTAGGACTTATTATGAAGTTATCTGCAAAAAGTAGTAGCATTGGATAGATCTCAGTAACAAAACTTTTAAAAAGAAAAACAGGACACTTAGGAAAACAGGAGCTAATGAATTAAAAATTGCAACAGCATCTCAGTGGAAAAAAAACAGCACTGCTGCTTTGCAGCAAGACTGTCAGGCAAGAGCAGAGTTTCTGGCTTCTTTGCTGAATAGAGAAAAACAGATGATTCAGAACAGAAAGCCCATAAATTTGCATAGCAATCCCTACTTTTAGCAGAGGCTTCTGCTAAGACACTTCAGATAAAGTAATCATAATGGGAACTCCCATAGCCAAGTAAATAAAACCTAGTTACCCTATCTTGGAAAACAGAGAAGATCAAATACTTAAAGATTAATTTCATCTAGAAAAAAAAGTATGAAGAATTGGAAATGTAAACATTATTCAGACTCAATTAACTCTCTAAAGAAAACTATCACAAGTGATTTCTTTCTGTACTTTTGTAGAAAACTAAAATATTTACCAGAGTAAGTCACAAGATGCTAGAAAAATTTTACTCTTCATGTTTGCTATTAACGTTTGGATTTCTGTGATTTACTTCACTGCTCTCTAAAATACTCTGCAACACATTAACTGTTTATCAATTAAGCAATATTACACTCAAAAACAGATATCATACTTTACTTGAATTAATAGATCCTGCTTTGAATACTTACCTGAAATACGAGCTACATGTTGCAAGAACCATCTTATGGCAGGGGAATTCAGTGCCCTCAACAATCAATACTATGTCAGTGAGCAACTGCTGTTCATAAAACAATTTTAACTGCTCCAGCAAGGATACAGCATATTCGGTATTTATCTGCCTCTCGTCCTGGGTAGACATGACTGTATTCCATTAATGTTTCCAGGACCAGAGAGAAAAGTCAAGATCTTTCTACCAGAAAAGGGTCAGCTGAATGTTTCTGAAGTAACCAGGGAAGAAATGGCAGGAGGTCTGTAGCCTTCAGAAGCGATACTGATAACAAAATGCAGTTTAGCTTGGACTGCTGAATCAATGTTTTAGATTTTGACCTACTGTTAGGTCATCATGCTTTGACGTGATGTCACAATCTGTTCAGAGACTTTCAAGAGCATCTGCAGAGATCCTGTTGAGACTTATAATGATGCAGCAAATGAATGAGCAAAAGCGAAGTCTGAGGTAGATTTCGTGGTAACATCTCGTGATCAGTGGCTGCACTTGAGTGACTGAAAGCAGGAAAATAAAACTGGTTTACACATTAGTACTTATTCCAAATTGTTTTTCCCCTTTTATAGTTACCCTTTTGTAAAGCAACTGCCTAAAAGAATTATTTCTACATAAGTACTTAAGTACTATCCCAAAAATCCTTGTAGAGAAGAGAAAAATTTAAACAATAAAAATATCCCAAAGAAATGCAAAGCAGAATAGCTTGTATACAAATTCTCATACAGACCTAGAAAAAGTTATCTTAATTCATGCATCTATCAGCACAGCTTCTAACCTTGAAGAGTTTAAATGAGGTTTGAAAAGACTTTATTCCTACTACAAGAGTCACCCAGTTTTCCCACTGAGTTCACCTGTGTATTTACTTCAATCATTGGTAAGATAGCCACATTTTTTTCATTCCCATATTAAGCAGCTCTTTTATTGCCCATACATTTTTGTCTACTTAAGGTTATCAATATGAGGTCTTCTAATAGATGCAGTTTCCTAAACAGTCCATCACTTTCAAGGTCAACTTCCAACATCTCCATAAAACCATTTATTCCACCTATCACCCCTGGCATTTTACTATAGAGCAAGCAGAACCTGAGCCTAAGCATTAAAAAACCTGACAACCTATCTTTCCAAACCTTGCTTGCTTCATCAGCTCTCTCCAGAAGCGCTTCATCTATTTACATTCCACTTTATCCTTTGTTCCAAGTCATTTCCATACAGCCAGACAAGCACTACCACTATAGACAGGAGGAAAAAAAATTAAACAGATAACAGTAGCAAAGGAGTGATGGAATAGCGGCAGTCAAAATACCTACAAAGTGTTTATAAAGTGACCACAAGCTACCAAAGTCTGTTTTCTTGTTTGGATATTTCCTCTCTTAAAAAACAGTCAGGTTTTATCTTACTTTCTACACAAACACAGAAACATAATTAAGAATGGGAGAGTTTTGACAGTAAAATCATTATCATAAAGGACAGAGTACCACATCTATCAAGTACTTCAAGATTTATCTAATGTTGCACTGTTCTTTTCCACTCCCAAATTTAGGAACAACCAGTGACGTATTTGTCTAACATCTAAGTCACTATCACTAGTTCACGAAGAATGGGGAATGTAGAAATCCATCTTATTTGAAATGACATACTTTAAATTCCAGGCAAAATTACAAGATTAGGTGCAAGATGAACACTGTAGAAATACCTGCCAGCCACGTGAGAGATCTGCTATTTCAACAGAGGCCTGCCTGTAACACAATTCAAAGATAGCTGTCTTTTAAACTCACTCACTTAAAACAGATATGCTTAATTAATGCCATTTCAGTTACTACCAATTTAGTGTCAGTGACCTAATTCTTTATCAGTGATGAAATATACACGAAGAGAAAATACACACACATATTCAAACTCTTAGTTTTCACTGGTTGTTTAACTGGAGAACAATTAAAATAATCAAAGCCATCAGTGTTCAGTTTGTTGAAGTGAAGCCAGTTAATTAAGAAAAAACAGAATAAGTGTTAATATTTTGGGGAGGGAGAAGGAGAGACTACTATCTCCTGTAATAATATCTATTAGCATGGAATTCCTGCCCTCATACAGACCTTTGAGTTTCAAGTGCTGTTAAACACCAAAGTCACAAAACTGGAAGTGCATCAAGGAACTGGCTTATCTAAAGCAATTACTGTTTTTCTTCAAGTCTCAGCTTCTTTTCACCAAATTAATACATATCCAGTCTCTACCTCACTGACTGCTATCCTGGTTATCTGATAATAGCTTAATGTGCAACCTAATCCATTGACAGATTTTGCACTGAACCTTAAATGGCTACAAAGACATGCAGACTTCCTAAGTGTGTTAGCTCCATAGAAATAAATAGCTCATGGCTCTGCTGGTATCCAGGGTCTATCCACAGCATTGTTTTTCCTGACTTAGAGTACAGCTTTAAGAATACAAACTGGTGGATTAAGCTTTGTTCAGGCAGAACTTCAGTATTACTTCTTTTAAAGCTTAGTAAGATTTAAGAAATCATTGGTATCATAACTTCATGTTCTGATGTAATTTTAAAGAATATAAATCTTTAGAAACTGAAGGAAAAAAGTAAAACTTAAACATACAGAGTTTTAGTCATTGGCTAACAGAACTAAAAGATTCCACAGAGAAATTGATATACACCTGGTAGTAAGAGCGAAGACAGTTTTGGCAACATGAGGCTGACAGTGGGTAACTGAAAAAGTGGACCTGTTGAACAGAAGACAAGTTGAAACTGTGAAATTAATTACTATAAATAGCTGGAACATTTGAGTATGACCCTGAGTGACAGAAAAGACTGAGGAGATGACAGGAGCCTTGCTGCAGAACATTTATGTGGATGTGAACCACCTCTGAACTGTGAATTCACAAAGCTGGTCTCCTTGGCTTACAGCTGATCTGAAAGAGTGTCTTTTCAATGTTGTGCATTAGGGAGGTCTTCTGCTGGGAGGAACAAGCACACGTTAAGTACACAGGTCCCGTTTTCCACATCTATACTGTGTTTTGCTGACAGTGATAACTGTTTGCTGAAGAACATAAAAGTCCCATCCCACTCCATTCTACTGGAACGATACTAAATTCTCCTAGAAGGACAATCTGTCAACATTCTCTGAATTTTTGTTCTAAAGTTACTGTTATTTCTATAATCACTTGACAAAGAGAAGTGAATTTGTTCAAAACATTTGGGTAAGTGGTGTACGAACATCATTTTGTGCATGGAAAGTCATCCAAGACTACTTGACTCTCTCTCACACCCCTCCCTGAAGAGTTCAAGACAATTTTTAAAGGCGATGTCCCTCTCACCTTAGAGGATGAAATACTGACACACTGAAATAAGCAGCAATTTGGCAAGTGTGTGGCTTTGGACAAAGGAAAACCCTAAGAGGCTCAGTTCTCACAAGTCCCAATCTAATGTCGCGCACTGCACTATGCTTGGTTGGCATACAGCTCTTAATCTCAGCTAACTGAAAAACAGTGGCATTGATGGTGTTACAAACTTGAAAAGATCAACAGTCTTCTGTAGTTCTAACAGCTACACAGAAGTAGACATTTGTCATTTATGGATGAAAAGATACAGATGGCTGAAGTTAGAAATTCAGTTCAGCATATGATGCTAACAGAGTAAAAATACTCCTCGAATCCCAAGTTCCATGAAGGAGACTCTTCCCTCAGTACTAGTGTGCCACTGGAATGACCTACCTCTTATGCCACCTTGTTCTGGGTAACTTCTTGAAAGACTGCTATCAAAAGCAGGGTTGGTAGATAGCAGCTGGAAAGCCCCTGCAGTACTAGATTGCAAATTGAACCAAAATGTTACCCAGTGATCCAAAGTAACTCCATATCAAGCTGGAGACCAACATTAAGTGACAAGTGGATAAGAGGGTTTGTTTTGTTTTACATAATTATTCCTTATAGAGTAAGTTATTTTAATGAGGTGGCTTTAACATTGGTGCATGTAGTTCAAATCTGAAATAGGCCATTCCAAAAATCAATCATTAAATGTTAATGAGTTATGGCACAGTGCTATTAATTGCCTTCCTTGAATCCGTTTATCTTCTAAGGTCAGACAAAGACTTATAAACAGAGATATAACTCTATAAACAGAAATACATACTGCACTACATACATGGAAGTGTTAGCGCTATATTTTGATTTACGTTGTGAAAAAAATTATTATTTCCAATCTGAATAACAGCGAAATATGAAAGTCATACAGATATAGTATAATCTTCAACTGAACTAGAGTCATCTTAAGCTTTTTTATGTTTTAAACAAAAAATTTACTTTTGTTTCCCAAGTAATAAGGGCAGAACAGAGATGTGTAGACACACCTTTCCTTAGATAACTTAGATATTTTGATACTAGGAAAAGAAATAGGTTCCTCTAAAGATCCCATTAATAAGCCAGATTAGATGCCTAACTTCCAATAAAATTCTGGGAAACAAGGACATGTTAACGTTCCACAGGCAGGTTCCTATCTGCACCTTCAACCATCTAAACACCTCTGAAACTAACTTAACTACAATTAACACTTCAATAAACCACTGTGTTGAGGGAGGGGGACTTAACTGCCTGGACATCCAGCTCATTTAAGCAAGTTATAACTAATAAAAAGTTCTAAATGCTACTTTTGTGCACTTTTAATCAAATTCCAGTTTCCATCCAAGCGCAGTTTCATACAAATCACAAGTAAAAACATGTCTAAAGAAGTGAGTCACTCACTATTTTTAACATAATAAAATGTCAGAATTAAGAACTGAACGACCATATGCCAAACTACACAAGCATTCAAGTGTGTAGAGACAGTGATCCTCCCAGCTATCAATGAAAGTACCAAGTTCAGTATTAAGGCTATGCTGAATTACAAATCAACATGTTTCAAAATGCATATACAATCTCATGGCACAGGGAGAGGGGGTGTATAAATGCTAAGAAAGATTAAAAGCAATTATTTAAACCAATACACCTAGCCAACAGATCTCAAAGATGGGAAACAAAGGAGAAAAAGGAGTTGGAAGCTCTACATTCCCAAGCAACGTAACAAATTTGCTTCTTCAGTAGTGAAAAAGAAACAGGTAATTGATGAAGCAGTTTCAGACTTGGAGGTTTTCCTCTTTTCTGAAGCCATCAAAGCCATCACTGACAGCACTGGAGTCCAGAAACTTGAGGGCATCAAGGAGATTGTATCTGATAAGACAATGACATGAAATCTCAACAAAATCAGAAAGGACAAGTTCATTCCTACACTGTTGTCTTCCTGAAAATTACTTTTCATTTCATACAGGAAGTTTTTCAACACACGTTATGCTGGGGACAGGAGTTACAACTTCAAGGTAGATGAGCTTCCTGAAACTAGACAGAAACTAGAGACCGGAAGTGTCAGACTCCAGGCTAACAACATGTTTGGTCACAGTGCACTCCTCAGTACCCTTTTTTTTTCCCCCTGTTTTTCTGCTCCTAAAGGAAGTTATACAGTAAAGAGAAAACTGCACAGAAGTAAAGGTAGCACAAGATAAACCAACAACTTAACCTGGCACCTGGCCTAAGTAGAGCACAGGTACGGTTTCCATCCCCAAGGGCACTTCCGTCTCGTGGAAAGAATTGACCTGCATTGGTAAGTAAACCTTTGAAAAAAATAAGCCATGGATGTCTCTAGTAAGGTCCAGCCATATATCATGAATATACAGAACAAGTGCATTTTCACTGAACTCTAGAATAAAAAAGCTACTTTTTCCTTTAACAACTTCAATTCCAATTCACAAGGGTACATCATTCCCTTGAACGTTATCACAGTTTCATAGTGAATATTTAAGCTACAAAAATTCAAGCATCTCTAAATTAAGAAATTAGGCTAATAATAAGTGTGGCTTAAGTAATCTTAAATTACTTCCTGAAAGGTTAGAGTCATATAATGGGTACCTCATTCACATCCATTTATTCTCAAAGTGGAACAGCTACTAAATTAAGGATGAAACATCTTAAGACTTGCACCAGTTTTGGTCAATTTCACAATCCCATGACCAAAATTAAAAACCCTGCCTCAAAAAAAAGTCCAAAATTTAGTCAAAAAATACTGACCAAATAAGCAGCAAAGTTCTTTCCTCACTTTCGCTCTGTTCCTGCAAGATGCTAGAGTTACACAGCACCTTGTATAACTGGGCCTTTTTATTCCACATGCAAAATCATCAGATAAGAGGTGTAACACCTATGCCCAGATTGTGTGGTTATATGATTTATCTGAGTATCTGAAATACTGAAAATTATCTATTTCTCCTAATACACTTTGGAGAAACCGAACTAACTTGATAAGGTATTTTAATGATGTCCTAACTGCATCATCTTAACAAAATTAAAGTGGAAATAATCCTAGATGAACTCCAGTCACTCACAGAAATTTCCACTGGAGGTAGGCATTGGAGTTTCTGAAACAAACTGACAAACTGAAGGGGAGAGGGGGATACCACTCAGGTTGACTGTGATAATGAAGTAGTGCAAAAACAAAACAAAACAAAAATCATGGTTTTGCAAGGAAACCTCTAAAAATACAGGTGCTAAACACTACCCAAATCTATTTCTAAATCATAATTAAAGTTACTTGAAAAGCAGCAGGTATTTATTCCCTATAGCAAGTGTTTCTAGTAACAGAAATACTAAATATTGGAAAATCTTACGCATGCAAATGGTTGATTTCAAAGCTATCTTGCATTCTCTACTACACGTATGTTTGGTCTATAAAAAGTTCACCACGAATTATTCTAATCTTCAAATCCACACATACTGAACCCCCTCCCCCCAAGTCACTATGAGTCCTAATACTATACATACACACATCTAGACGTATCCGCAAGAAAAGGTGGTCAACTATAAGAAACAGCAGTGCCCACTGCAGCGCTGTTCTCCTGAAGACTACATCCTATCCGCCCTTTCGGGCATCTCTAGAAACACTCACGTTACTCTACGTGCCGGGCCGAAGAGGCACACTCAAACGCTGGGAGCCCTAATGTCCCCACCACAGAAAGTGCTCCGCAGTCCCCTCTAGCCGGCGGCACAGCACTAGGAGGCACGCACTCTTCCCCTTCCCGATACCCCGGTGTGCCGTGCCATCCCGTCCCTCCATTTCTCCACTTCCCTCTCCCCCACGCCAGAGTCCCCGGCCAACGCTAAGGACGGGCAGCGGGGCCGCTGCGCGAGCGCCGGCGCACAGCGGGGGCCATGGCCGGGGCCAGGCCCGCCGGCGGCGGCGCTCCGCCGACAGCCAGGCGCGCTCCCCTCCTCCGGCCGGGCTCTCTCCAGCTCCGCCGCACCAGCAGCCGGCCCCGGCCAAGGGCGGCGAGGCGGCCACAGCAGCCACCACGCCGCCTTCCCCAGGGCGCCCCCCCTCCCCACGGGTCTCTGCCGGTGTCCGGCGGGGCCTGGAGCCGCAGCGGCCGCCGGCGGAGCCGCGCCCAAGCCGGGGGGAAGGAGGCACGGGCCGCCGCGGGCCTCCGGCCGGCGGGGCGAGGCGAGGCCGCCGCACGGCCACGGCTGGGCTGGCCCGCCGCCCTCACAGGCCGCAGGGCGACGAGACGGGAAACGGCGTCGCGGCCGGGCCCGGCTGGGGCGGCCGTCGCCTCGCGGCGCGGGGGGACGCGGGCGCCGCCGCCATCTCCCCAAACAAACCTCCAACCGCCGCTTCCTCTTCGGCCTCAGCGTCCCGAGCGCGGGCGGCGCGGGGCGAGCGGGAAAGCAGGGGGCGGAGGATCCGGTCTCCCCCGGGCTGCGGAGGCGGCGGCCACTACGCGCGCAGGCGCGCTGCCCTCCGCCTCCTCCTCCGCCTCCTCCTCATCGCCAGCAGCATCACCTCCGCCCGCCGGCCGTTACGACGCGCCGCGCGCTGGCGCGCCCGCCTCCCCTGCGCATGCCCAGAGCGGCGACCGTTGGGGGCGGGGGAATGAGCCTCGCGCGCCCTGTCTCGAGCCGGCCTACCCCCGTTTCCTGTTCCTCTCCCTCGAGCCTCCCCTGCCTACGCAAGCGCCGGCGCGCCAAGGCAACGGCGGCCGCTCGAGCGCTTCCGTCGCCTGCTGCGCAGGCGGGCGCTGAGGTGGGACCGGCAGAGGGTTCTCGAGGGCGGCGAGTGCGCCTGCGCGGCAGGCAAAGCGTGCCCGGCCGGCTGGCGGCGCGGGAGGTCCCTGGTGCTGGGGGGAACGGCTCGCGGCGCCCATGAGCGCGGGGAGCCTAACGGCTAACGGTCGGAAGGCAGGAGAGTAGGCGGTTCGGCCCTGCTCGCCATGGTCCCTCTCTTCTTCCCAGGACCTCCATTCCCGGCCTCCGTGGTCCTCGTTAGAGCCTAGACACCGTACACTTAGAACAGTCATTTGGCCAAGTGCCGGAGTCGCAGAGCCTGGCTTTGCCTTTACCACATGCAGCCTGAGGCTTTGAGGGGTTGCGCCTGCAGCAGGAGAGAAACAGCAGGGCATGGAAAAGGGGAGTAGTCTGAAGTCTAGTCCAAGAAAAAGGAAAATCCTGAGATAATCAACTTCTTAAAAAACACACAGTTTTATTTATTTATTTATTTCCCTTTGGGTCCATTTGTGTTTTCCAGTTTTTGTCCACCAAGAGGTAGGCTAAAAATGTAATTCAAAAATAGGTGAAAGCTTAATCAGATGAATCCAGGAGTTGAGGGCTTAAAAAATCCCAGACAAGTCACAGAAATGATATCAAAGTCCAAGATAAGAAGAAAAGACAAGATTTCATTGAGGAGGTCTGAGAACAGCAAGATCAACAATTCTTCCCTGATAGAGCCCATTTCATAATTTGTGTCTTAGTGCAAAGGACAAGGTTAATCTGAATGTTACGCAAAGAAACAATAAAAATACGAGTAATTTCACAACCTAGATATCTTAACTATATCTAAGCATCCACACTTACCTTTCTTCAGTTACTCACCTACGTGCATCATACGTTGGTTGTGTGTTCCTGTCTTGCCATCTCCCCAGTACTGATGGTAGTTGTAGCGTTCCGTCATTCAGAGAGGTTCTCTCAAGCTGTGAAGTGGCAACTCAGATTCTCGTTTCCTGTAAGACCCAGGCAGAGTCAAATTGTAACCATCTATTTCATAAATTACTCTGGTTTACACATGGTAGAGTACATTTGCCTAGAGCAAATATTTCCCTTGTTCATATACAATAAAACTACAGTCACCTGTCCAATTAGTTGTGCGAGGATAGAAGAGCGTTCCTTCTTGTAGTCAGACTGAGCAGCTGATAAACTTTAAAAATGGATGTAAACTTAATCTTCTACTTTCTGCATTTTGTTTCTACAAATGATGTCTTTAACAGTGGGGTTTTAAGTGGAAGATTGGTAACAATTTCCTTTGACACCTATGGTTTTCTTAATGTAAGTTCTGATGTAACAAAATTTCCTAAAGATTGGATATATTGGAATGACTTAGGGACTTAAATGTCTGCAAGATGAGAGTACTAGCTTTCTTCACACAGGATGAAGGCTTCTACTGCTGTTCCTATCCCCATGTTTGATTGTTCTTCCCATTGATTAATGGAAAAGGGCCCCCCATCACTGCTAAATGAGCCTCAGGTGGATGAGGGAGTGGATCATAGTAGCTGCCTTCCATAAAGAAGGTGAGCTGAAAGAGGGTTTAGCTAGTTTCTTGCTGGGCTGTATGCAGCAGCAGCATGGACCTTTGTTTTGAGGGGCCCTAATGGGGGAGGAGTAGATTGGTTTTGTAGGGTTTTTTGTTTTTCTCTCCTGTTTATTTGCCATAGTCATTTTGGGAGCCTTGCTCTAGTAGAGTGAGGGGAGCCTGTAGGGTTCTGGTGCCTGCATCAGCTGGGCAGACTGTTCTAGATGGAAACTGAAGAGGGCTCCAGTGTTCCTGAAAGCTTTTTGAAAATCCTCTAGGCGTGAGCTGTGTGCCAGTCTGTAAGAGGTCTTAACTTCAACTTTACTTCTGTAACTTCAAAGTGTTTAACTTCTCCAAATTGTTTAACTGCTGCCTTTTTCCTATGTAAACACTAAATCTTCAGTGTTCTCCTATTTTATTCTTTTTTTATAAGCTCTATGTGACAGCATTGTATCTGTTCCTTGGAATGGACTATATTTGCTGTATGAATTAACTGAAGAAATGCATAGATGGGTGAGAGGGTTCTGTCTTGTGAACTTTTTATATGGTTCTTAATGTGAACATAAACATAGGGGTCTTGCTTTTCTTGTTGCCTGTCACTGGGTTTAAGCATGGGAATTATGGTGTTGCTGTATTGTGTTATGTTTAATGTTTTTTATTATATTAGCTATTTCTGTTTTAAAGTATCTTCTGATGTAAGAATGATGAATCAGTAGAGCTCTTATTGTGAGTGTAAATACAACATATGTGCTGACATCTACAAATACTTTTTTTATGAAGAACCAAACCTCAGAGCAGTGGAATGCTTTACACAACCAATCTAGTTTCTTAAAGACCTTTTGATCAAGATTCATTGGTTCAAATGTTAGCTTTTAATTGGCTGGCATACTACTTATATGGCTGTGTGCCTGTAAGGCTATGTTGAAGTTCAGTCTTATGACTGTTTTGTGGCTTTAAAATGGGGGTCTGGAGAAGCCTGAAGAAGGTTGGATTGAAGTACTGAGAGTTGAACATAAAAGCTTGCTTGGTAAAGGAGAATTAAAAAAATCTTTGACTTAATAGTAGTATTGGTTTTGTATGTTTTATTTAGAGGGTAGTCTTTTTTTTTTTCTGTGAAATGTTTGGTTTCATTGGGCTAGAGGTGAGGTTAGGGGGAGAAATACCTGTTGAATTCTGACAGGGTATGAAATTGTCAAGTCACACAGAATATGTTGAAGTGGTTAATCCTTATGACTTATCTTTTTCAGTGTTTAAAAAAAAAAAATGAACACCGCCTCAGCTTCAGAAAGTGGATCATATTCCACAAACCACCCAAGACCCTTTTTTTATGCCCAGCCAACAGCACAACAGCCTTTTCCAAATCCATGGTACCTCAGTCATGCATATAATCCATACTGTGTACCAGCACCAGGTAAGGTAAATGAAAGCCATCTGCAGTAGTTATGCTTAGTAAATTAGTACTTGTGTGTTTAGAAGTTTCTTGAGAGTTTAGAGTGGAATTAATATAATCTCTTAGTCTTCAAAGATCCAATTTTTGAAGTGTTAGTTAACTGTGTAGCATTATTGGAAGGTATCTGTTTCTGCAGAATGGAAGCTAAACAAAATACTAAGTAACTTTATAGGGCTCTAGAATATGCCTAAGAATGAATATGTGTGTGTAAATGAGCTTTATAAATGTACACACATGCTATATGTGTATGTGTAAATATAAATCATGCAAACAGTATTGGTAAATATATAATGTAAATAGTATACATAAGCTAATTGCTACCTGTAACTGGAGCTGTCTGTTTAAAGAAAATACTATGGCTTAGTGGGTAAAATTGCAGAAAATACGGAAAGCTGATCAGTGCATAGTCCAGGGACAAAATCAAACTGATTACAAAGTGCAGCTGCCTAGATAAGCTGCTCCATAAGAAGGAGCCCTGTCTGGGGTTTCTGTACAAGACTTGCTTTCAAGTGTTGATGGTTGAAGTGTATTACTTAAAGGGTCAGATCTTCTAGAGGTGCTTAGGTATGCAAGCAGTTATTAATCAGAACAATTTATTTTGGAAAGAAGATACATTTGTCTTTCTTTTTAACCCTATTGTCTAGGCTTCCGAAGTGGAAATCCATATTTTCCATTTTATTCTGTTGCACTCCATGAGTACCCTGGATTTTTTGTTCCACAGCATCCAATGCACGCAAGAATTAACAGAAGGCCTTATTTTAATGCTCCCCCACCTTCCCCTATGTTTTATCATGCAACACGATTTAGACACTATAGTACCCCTGGGAAAAAGACAGAGACAAAGGAAACACAGACTGATCCTAGACAGCCTGAAAACAAGCCAAAAAAGCATCAAGATACCCATATAGAAACGAAAGGTTGTGATGCAGGAAATATGGCCTGTGTTTCTTCTGGTATAGGTACAGAGACTGAAAGTACTTCAGAGAAACAGGATTCATCTGGATCTTCCATTGTGGTAGATAGAGAGTTTCATAATCAGAACCCTTCCAGCTCTACGCAGTATAGAAACCTTCCTTCTGGAAGCTATGCCTTTGAGAAGGAAGAAGTGAGAATAGAATATGGAAATGGCTCTCCAGCAATTCAGTTATGGAAGTCCTTTAAAGAAACTATTCCTTTGTATGATGTGGCAAGTGGTAAACCAGTCCCGGAGAATATAGTGCAGCGTGACTTATTTTCTGTTAGTTCATGTGAAGGAATGATATATGGCCCTCATGAAGGGGAGAAATTGGTGCCAGGAACTTATATAGAGGAGAGAAAAGCTGTTCTGCCCTCAAAACAGAGTGTTGATGCTATGCAAGAAAAAGAGGTCCAAAATAATGAGGTGAAGCTGGATGCAGAAAAGCAGGTGACTACAAGTCAAAGGGCAAAATCCCCCCCAGGTGAAGCCATGGCAGTGCAAATAACAGAGTTGGCCAGATCTGTTAGCATTGATCAACCAGTGACAAGACAGGATGTGCTAGTAGCCAAGAAGTCTTCTAGCTCTAAAAGAACTACAGGCTCAAAAACTTCTGAAGAAGAGTCCAGCCTTATTCAACAAGCAGGACTACTTCCATCTAGTATGGAGGTAATGAGTGACTTGAGTTTACAGCAGAAAAAGCTGAATCTAAGCCACAGTGCAACCAATGAAACTGATAAAAGTATTTGGTGTGATGAGTCAGTTGAGAAGTATGTTCCTTCTAACAGCTGGGTGGCTTGTTTGGACAATATGGACACAAACTACAACTACGATGTGTGTTTGCCACAACGGAAACGTCAAAGTGTCCTCAGTCTGTCTTCTGAGGAAATGTCCTCTAGAGAGGAAGGTTCATCACTTGATAATGCCCCGGTGTCTTATTTTGTCCCTGACTATGTGCTTCAGAAAAGCACGTATACTTTCCAGAAAAGTACAGAGGGCTTGGAGAAAGAGAAAATTAAAAGTGGTGGGTCCCTTAACGAAGATGAAGTGGTAGGAAAGGAGCAGATCAACAGTTTTGATTGCCCAGATGTCAAAAAACCTTCAACCATGAAGATTAAAGAGGCTTCTGGTAAAGGTAGAAAGCTGGGAGCACTTCCTAGGTCTTCTAGCTGGAAAAAAATCTATTCTCTCAAGAAAAAAGCTGCTAAGAGTTTGTCAGAAGCTGAGGACTCAGAAGAATACTCTGTGAGAGGAGAAGAGGAGGATGAAGATGGAGAGGATGAAGAAGATGAGGAAGAGGATGATGATGATGTGGATGAAATTGAATATTTCTTTCAAGAAACTACTCCATATGGAATCTTGATGCCTAATAAAGGAAGCTTCTACCGACAAGTTGGCCAGAAGGTGCTGTGGAAACCACCTAAAAATGTGATACCAGCTCAACTAATTAGCTGGCCTGCTCAAGAGAAAATAAAAACTAGGAGTGGGCTTGGTGAAAACATTGGTCTAGTTTACAAGCCAAAGGGGAAGGAACAGGATGAAGTTGTATACAGTGACTATGGGTATTATGGAAGAAAGAGGCCTACAGCAAAAACAGAGGGAGTTGAACATAAAAGAACACTGCAGAAGTTTTTGGGAGGTAAGCTAATCACTGAGGAAAAGGTGCTGGCTAATAGTTAGAAAACACAAGGAACTCCTAACTGTAACTCCAAATTGCAGTGATCAAAGAATGTAGCTTCACATTTGGCTTAGAGCAAGAAGTACTTAAGAACTTCTTTTGAGGCAGAAGGGGTTTGCTGCAGGTTGCTTGTTGTATGAAGGTTATGCATTTTTGCAACCAGCAGAGAATTAAAGCACAGATTTTAATATCAAGCTAATGTCAACTGATACAAAAATTGATAAGCTTAAAGTTGCTTGAACTACACTTGTTTACTGTTGTTTAATATCTTGGACACTGATCACTTACATCTATACAAACATTCTGAGTGTCCTCTCCCACATCTGTGTTAGGTGGGTTAAATAGGGCTCATTTCCCTGTAACCTGATGGCCGCACCTTGTATAGCTTATGTTCTCTATGGCCAGAGTGTCAAACCATTATTTTTTATCTTGGTTACTGCTGCTCCACTGTTAGCAAAAAGTTTTGCTATACTTTCATAAAAAATCAGTGTGAAATTGTATTAAATCTGGTCTGGAAAAGAACATTCCATTTAATAAAAGGTGGGTATTATTTGAAGTTGGGTCTATCTAAAGTGAGAATAAACAGAAGTATAGTCAAGGTTCAAAACTGGTTATTAGGGCACTTGTGGCTGTGCTTCTCATACTGTCTTGTATTGTGAAAGCCATCTAAAACAGGCTGATCTAATTCAAATAACATGGTTAGTGTTAAACTTACTTGCTTTAAATCTCAAGACTTTGTACAAAGCTGCTGGTAATCTTTGTGAAGTGGGGACTCTAGAAAGTTAGGTTCTTGGTTTTTAACAGACTTAAATTAGATTCAGTGATTGCCTTTGTATTTAGCCTTGTATTGTGGATCAAATAGTATATTAACATTAGCAAAACTAGCTACTGACCTGAAATCAACTCTTCTTAATTAGGAAGGCTGTTAAGGGAAAACATGGTGATACCAGCTGAAGAGTTCTGGATTAGAAGTGGTGCTAAACCCAAACTTACCAGCAGAATACATAGTAGTCTCTCGCCTCCAGCCAAGAGCAAAGAACAAGGTACAACTTCTTTCCTTGGTGTGTTTTTGTTCTTGCATTTTTTGAATAATCAAAAAATATTCAAAAAGCAAAATACCACAGCTTGCAATGTAATAATATTTGAAGGCAATAAAACTAATTCTTATTGCACTGGTATTGATGAAATTGCCTGTCAGTCCAGTACTTCTCAGGATGTTTCACATCCTCCTTGAACTCAAACATGCGAATAAAGATGTACTGCAGCTGTTTGCCTTTAAAGATACTATGGGAAAATCTTGATACGGCCAAGACTTTAATTGTGCAAAGCTTCTATTGCATAAACTGTAGTATTAATTCGTTACCCAGCTAATGCTTTTTTTAAGGGTGTGCACAGCAGTACTGCCAAACCCTGATGAGTACAACATACAGCAACTCATCTGTGATAGCTACATAGGCTAATGTTAAGAGAAACTAACATGGACCAACAGTTGCCCTGCTACTTCTAAAGGAAGTCTGAGCACAAATATTTCTGTTCTGAGATCAGTATTGTTTTGATGTCTTGAACTGACAAATCCAAGTTTGTGTGTTTTAATGTATGTGGGCATGCTAATTGATGTCTAATCACTCTAAAGATTCCTAAGTTTATGGCTTGGTGCCTGCCAGATTATCTTCAGATTATTCATTACCTGATATGGTTAAGGGAAAGAAGTCAAAATTATTCTGTGAAAGCAAAAGGTTATATAGTTTCTTTCTTCCCAAAGTAGAATGTTTTTCTTTGTAATTAAGATCTACTTGAAGTTCAGATCTTTCTAGATGCTCAAGGCATTTCTCAGCTTGAGTGCTGTTAGAGCAACTCTAGCATTTGCCCTATTCTGAATATTGCTATTGTCTCTGGTCACATGCTTTCAAGTATTACATGACCAGTCTATCAATTAACTGAGTATGAAGTTATCTTCAGAATAGATTAACTTATTTATCTTCCTTGTTGGCTTTAGTTCATTGATATTGTACATCAGGTTCCCTGCATCAACTGCCTAGCAGAACATTCTTCAGTGTTGATTTCTCTGCATTGCTTTCCTGCTTGAGGAAGTAAGGGTTTGGGGTTTGTCTCCTGCATGGGAGGGTTCATGTCCTTCTGTATTATAACTTGATACAGACTTCATCAAAATGCTTTTAAGCTGGTCTGCCCTGTCAAAGTTGTAAACTCTTTATTTCAGCAGAATTTTCAGTAGTTCCTTACAGCAATTCATAAAAATAAAATACTTGTAAAATAATCTTTATTTTTAACTTTGAACATGGCCCCTGCATTCTCTTAAGTCACAGATGGTAGAGCAGACTGAGGGTGCTTGGGCTGTGCATTATTTCTTCCTTTCTCCTTCCCCAGCCTAGTCAGAGTAAGCTATCACATTCAGTATTAGATAAGTGGGAACCAGTTTCTTCCGAATGGTGTGTCCATGCCAATGAATCTTTCTTCCTGAGATTCAGAAGCACTAAATATTATCTTTATAAAACCTGGCTTATCTTAGGACTGTGGTTTCTTCAAAGTTAACTTAAATTTAAGTGCCCTGCAAGTAATGGGGTCCTGGCTAAACAAAATATGTTGTTTTAGCAATGATATAACATGCTAAATTTGACTTCTAGAACTGGACACTTGCAGTGCATGACTTAAAATATGACTTGCCACTTCAGATCTATTAAGACAATAGGTGAATTGGGTCACTTGAATGGTGAACTAGAGCAGAATTGGTCAGCCCTCACTGGGTTCTACTTCTGCCACATTAATATCTATAGAAGTTATCCCAAAACATGATGCAGCCAGTGTCATGATTACATAGTCATTAAATATTGCAGACATAAAATTCTTGCTTGGCAGATAGTGTCAGTTTTAGCTGCTGCTAAAATGGGTACAAAGCAGTATACAGGGAAGGGAAAAACCCTATTTCTTGAGAGCAATAGGGGAAAATCAAGCTTAAATTTGCTTTATTGATTTATAGAAATAACACCAGCTATATCTGGCTATTTAGGTTGCCTGCCTTTGGTTAAGCCAAAGAAGAAAAGAATAGGCAAGCCCCCTTCCAAACGCAGAGACACAAGATGCGAGGTGGAAGAAGTGGAAGTGTGGGAGATGCCTAAAAGTAATGTATGCAAAGGTGGGTATATTGCTACAAAAACAACTCAAACATTCTGTTATCATCCCAAGGAATAATGTTGCTCAGCTTGTGATTTGTGAGGGTATTGGATCATCTGTGAAATGACAGCATATGCAAACAGGATAAGGAAAGGAAATAAGTTAAACTTTGAACACTCACTCACTTTGCTATGAATATTGTAGCATTGAATAGGTTACATTCTTTATAAAAAAAAAAAAAAAAAAAAAAAACCTCACACACAAAACCCACTGTTTTGGTCTAGTTGCTTTCCAGATTGTTTTACTACTTAAATGTTGGGTCCTGGGTCACTTCTTGCAATGTATGCCTTTTCCTAAACTATAGGACTGTCTTGGCCAAAATATTGCAATACGATGCATCACAAATGCATATAGATAGTTCTAAAAAACTTAAACTTTTATAGAGTAGGACCTTGTTGCTACTTTAGAGGAAGGTGAGGAACATTGGAGGGGCAAATCACATTGACTAAGTAGGTTCAATAATAAATAAGCTTTTAGTACTTCTGTGGGAGATTATAAAATGGCTAAAAAATCAAAAAGGATCAGTAAGCATAAGAAGTTACTTAAAGATCAATTTGGCATACTAAAGCCAACTAGAATATCCAATGAGGAAATAACACAAGGAAAAGAGGCTCCTTTTCTCTCAGTGAACACAACATTAACCAGAGGAGTCCTACAGACTAGAGTCTGAAACAACTTAAAATGATTGAAGTGTCCTATTAGTCTAAATTGTTGTCAGTCTTCAAGTCTGATTATTTAAATGTCAGTGTTATACCTTTTAATTGCTCATCTCCTTTAGTAAAAGTAGCTGGGATAGTTTGTAATTATGCAATTATCTGCTATATTTTCCCCAGAACTAGTCAGTGTCTTGGATGCCTCCATAAACTTCAGTGTAGTTACAGAGCACACTGAAAATATGCTTGTTCAATGCAGAACTCCTGTTGCTCTGTTATACTGGTTCAGCATCCTCCCTTCAGAGTTCATCCTTTCTGGGAAGTTTAGTACATAGTTCTAATCTCAACCACCAGTGTCCTCTCCTGCAATAAGAAAAGCCAGTTACTGATATCTAATCTTCCTTTGGAAGCAAACCAACACAAGGGAAGCAGAGTGCATAACTTGATCTTGATTGATTTATTTATTTTCTTTAAGGGCGTGGAACAAGAAGATCGCTCTATAAGAGAAGATAACTGCAAATATGGGGTAGGAGGGGAAATGCAATTGTATCTGAAGTTTCTGTAAATCCATAAATTAATTCTTTTGTATAGTTTGTAAGTTGCTGTGCACTCCTAAAAGGTAAGAAGTGACACTGTAAAGACTGAGGACACTATTAAAAAATGGAATTAAGTACTTAACACTAAGCCACCTTTTGTGAATAGCACCCCCACTATTTAAATAAATGTAATAGAATTGCACTCTGAGATTTGTATTCCATCTATACATGGGAGCAAGAAAGTTTCTGATAGGGATGTATGTGTAGCAATGCTGCTATTGCATACCAGCTTGCTGCTGCTGTTAAGCTCTACAGGACTATGATGCCTGTCAGTTCATCTCATCTCATAGTCAGCTTGCCTGTATGGTGGAGTCATGAGGACAAGATTCTCTTCCATCAATGAGATTTTTTTGTAAAGTTCTTTCTGTAGAAGTATAATGGAAAATACTCAAAGCTGTGTCAAGTTCTGACTTACAATATCAAGGCAGTTCCTCAGCTCTTAAGTTATTTTTAAATGCATGATTGAGGACTATAAAAAGTAGCATTGAATAGATGTTGTGCTTCCCCTCCCCTTTTCTGTGAAAAAAGAATAGCTAAATCATGGAGACCTATAACTGGAGAGGTGGACTTGGGAGGTGAAACAAGTTTCTAAATAGTGGCATTACCCCATTCTCTGACTCGTTACTGACAACTCCTATCACTGTCCTTGATACTGTCCTTGGCAGATCTCTATATACATTTTTTATAGTATTAACAAGATAAACATACATTCATCTATACATGTTTCTAGTATTAACAAGATAAAACTATGTCTCTTGCTGAGCTATATTATGAATAACTGGGGCAGGCATACCTAATGAGGTGGATAGCTTGTGACTTTTGACTTTTTAGTCTATGGAAAGTGGTATTGCCATGTGAGAACAATGAATAAAGTGGTAGTGTGAGTGAGGAAGACAGTAAAATTGTAGGAAACCAGTTTAACACAGGGTTTGGGGGGACTGGGGACAGGACTTACCTTCTGCTTCCTCAGTCTCCTGTCTCCATATACTTATTCTGTCCGTGCCCTAGAATAACCCATGGGGATAAAAGCTGCATTCAAACTCTGCACACCTATTACCAATCTGATCTGTAACTGAGCTTACACTTTATTTTCTGTCAGTGAGGAATAGTGAGGTTTCAATCCCCCACCCAAATGATCCTTGCTGTTGCTATTTCTTAATAGCACTTGTAGGAATTTACTTGCTAAAGAGCTAGAGTAATTATAGCCTTTCCCCCAAGCTATTAGGGGAAAGGATCCACATTAATATTGCAATACCAAGTTTTTATTTTCCCTTCCACCCTGAATACCACAAGGAAACACAGAACACAAATCCTTATTTGCCTTTTTTGCTGCATAAAGCTTCTATTAAGGATACCCCTTGCATCAGAACCTCAAAGGAGGGGGGGGGGAGAAAAGGTGGGGGAGAGGATTCTTTCAGGCAAAGGGCTTTTTCATACCATCCTTGCCCTGAATAATACAGGACTAAGTAGTCATTTTGTAGAGGGGAGACAGTTCTCCCAGACTCTATTCTGATGGGCAGAATGAGTGCTGGAATCCACTCAACTTGGTGGCTAAGTGACAACCTAGAAGGAAGCCTCAGCTGTAGCTGAAACCTTTAAGTAAGAATTGACTTTTTTTCCCTGAACTTGAGTGCAGCCTTAGTATTGAATGTTAAGCCACTTCTGCTGACAGACTTAACTGGTTACCTTCTGATCCTTGTCTGGTAAGGGGAATAGCCAGGCAGGTAGAAGGCACTTCTTGGGAGTGGCTAGTATCTCACAGATACTCCTCCCAAAATCATGCTATTCCATCCTTTCACAGGTCTTGTACTGGTCTGTGCTTTCTACCAGATGTAAGAACTAATTTATGGCCTGGTGATACAAGCTCACAAGAACATGTGAGGGAATAGTAGGACTGTGTAAATAGCTTTCTGTCTGAACACAAATGCTACTGTAAATGAATCCCTTAACTTCATACTGTACCCATGCTATGACCCATCTCTATGCTTAAAGCTGTATGCATGAATGTTGAAGTGCTCCAGAAATACTTTTCTGGATAGCTGTTATATATGGTGTACTCTGGAGTACACTAGTACTAGCTAGTCCTCTGCCCTTAAAACTAAGTCTTCTACTTGTTTTTCTTCAGTAAGCAGCATTGCTGACCTGCAGACTGCATCTTAAGTCAGCTGGCTTAGAACCATGTTTAAGGTTCCAGTGGATAAAATGGCTGTGGTTGAGAGAGGCTGTGAGCTACAAACTGTATTTTAAAAGGTTGTGAATCACAGCCCAGGCTCTCACATTCAATCAGGTAACTACCTACAATGATTCCCGAGATCTAATTTCTAGTTAGAGACACATACGTGTCAGTTTTTTGGTCCTTGTGAAGATTGATAGCCCAGTTATGAATAACTGCAGTACTGCCAGTATTATAAGCTTTTAACAGTGGCATCATCTTCAAAGATTTCACATGCCTTCTGCAAAATCTACTGAAAGGCAGCTGAAGACTCTGTTTGCTTCTTGGCAAAGCAACAACAAACAATAGAGGCCTCTGAGATTCCCTTACTGGCTGTTCTGTTGGACAGACTTATTGTCTGTGACTCAGAATTTCTAAAGCATTGTTTGTAGCTAAAACCTCTGTGGCAAAGCGGGTAGGGTGTAATAGCTAAGCTGGAGCCAGTGGTGTGTTGGCTTGTCAGGTTTTAATCTGATACTTTAATTTTCAGTTTGCTAGCATCTCTGTGGCATAACTTTCCCTTTTACAATGCCCTGTCTTCTGCCTTATGTTGGGAAAGATTAATTATAGATCTTTCAATTAAAATAAGACAATGGAGTCTTAAAAGACAAAGGAACAGGAGCCAATGGCAAAAATAGTCATTGTAAGCTAACCATGATGTACCAAGGAAAAGCAATCTACTGTTTAAAAAAAAAAACAAAAAACCAACAACAACAAAAAAAACAAACTCAGATTCCCTAGACTGACTCACTGTCATTGGCCATTCATACTCAACAAGATTGTAAAACCAAAGTCACCCCTGGCTGCATGACAAAGATGTAGGCAAATGTCTACTTCTGCTGAAGTAATCTTTCTGAAAAGAATGGTTCTGAGAATTAATATAATCAGACCTAGGAGCTAAGGAGCACTAATTACAGCTGTATTGCCTACTAAGCATGTTGTAGCTGCGCTTCAGATTTATGTAGATTCATGGGAATATGATTACACTACTATTACCACTCAAATTCCAGTATGGCTTTCAAATGGAAATAAACAAGCCTGCAAAAGAGGCAAGAAATACTAGCAAAAAATTTTGGTTCTTTGAGCAAGATATATTAAGTAGTCCAATAGTTAAAATTTAAATATAATGCTAATCATAGTCTTGAAAGAATATGGCTTCCTCTTCTGCTTTCTGTATTTATGTTTACAGAATCATTTTCCATTGATATAAATGGTTCTTGAATTTATTATTGTTCCTTGTCTACATATTTCTAAAAGACCTATCATCTCTTAAATGCCAGCTTTGGCACTTTTTAAGATGCCAAATGAGGAAACAAGTTGTGCTTCCTAGCACTAACACTGGTTGCTAGTCACCACTGTTAAAAACTTGTACTGTATTGAAAGTGGGCTAACTTTAACTTTGTTGGAACTGGCTATACTTTTATTAAGTTTGAGCAGAGACCTACTAAAATCATCTTTACACAGGGGTTTAGAAAATGGCAGGGGGCAGACACAGTGCTCAAATGCACAAAAGAGCTCTTATATCAGGAAACACAAAAAGAGTGATGGAGGGGCTGGGAATATGATGGTAATCTATAAAACCGCAAATGGCATGGAGAAGATGAATAGGAATCGGTTGTTCACATGCTTTCTAATAGAAGAACTGCTCTATGTGAAATGAGCAAGGGACAGTTTGAAAATATTTCATTACATTGTATAACTAATCTGCAGAATTCCTTGCTGAAGGAAATTGAATACTGGAGTTTACAAGAAGTGACTGGATGTTAAAGAAAAATCCATACAAGACTACTAAATACAAAAATGTGTATGACTCAAAGTAGATGCACTGCCAGCAGTGGACACTGAGGCAGCATTTTGGTGAAATAAGAGAAATATCACTATAGCTTGCCCTGTTCTGTTGCCTAGGCATCTACTATTGACCAACACTGGAAAGGATACAGATCTTTAGTCTGACACAGAATGGGGATTTAGCATTACAATTTAAGAAGAATCTGTTTTGAAATTGGTAAAGAGAATGTCTTTCCTTTAAGGTATTCTTCTTGACAGTTCAAATAGTGAACTCTGATAGGTAAAATTCTATAAAACATGTAAAGGGGAGGGATGAAAGACTAAGGAAAATATAAATTTATTTTAATTAAACTAAGCTTCAGAAGAATCTTAAATAACAAAAGCTAGAATAACCAAAGAGGCCTTTGGGTTAGCTCTGCTCTAGTGAAATCTGTGCATGATGTCTCTTGGAATGTACCAGGTGAATACTTCATTACCTGTGGCTTCCAGCATCTTTCCAACAATCACCAATGCTGTAAGCACACTTCTCATCAAATGTATGAGGTTCATTATAAATCTTCTCAGGCTATTTCAATTGTTAAAAATTCTTTTGGTGAAACAGCCAGGAGCTTCTAATTCATTCATGAGAATGCTGATACAGAGAACTGCTGGGAGTCACTGGTGAGTAAATCCCATCACAGGGAGATTTGCTAAATAACAGCACTGGAAGATACAAAAAACTCACTCCAGAACATTCAAGCTCTGGGAATATGACAATCTATGAGTAGTTTCACATAAAACTACTGCTGTGATTAATACACCTCCTTATAAAGTTGCTAGGATATAGCGGTATCTAAAACCATATGCTTTACCAGTGAATGTGTTTTCCTTTTGTTGCCATTGCTTATTCAAGATGTAAAATCACCAAAGCAAGAGAGGGGAAAGAGGGGTAAAGAATCTTTTTGTAAGTAGGCCTTGTCCGTCTTGTTTTCCCCGGGAAGTACCGTGAATGACTGTCAAGGTATGGGGCTTTGTTTTTACTAAATGACTTTTAGCTATTTAAGAGTTTAAAAAAATGTGTTTTCTCCCACCTTTAACACCTGCTTTCCCTGTCGTCTTTTCCAAAGGTTGAAAGCGCTCTCAAAAAAGGTTCTTAAGTGCATTTTAGTCTACTGTTCCTGAATTTCATTGCTAATGGCCAATGATGTTAGCGCTTTATCATGCATTGTTTTTGTTATAAATGCAACTGAAGAATCTAGGTTCTGTACAAGATCAAGCATGATCTAGTCCTTTCAAAGCAAATCTATGCTTCTTGTTACCCTTTGCAAGGTACCTATAAACATCTAGGTCCTCAAATCACAGATTTGTATCAGTAACTGTTGATCTTTCAAAAAGAGACACTTGCTCTAATGCAGTTTATAGCTGTATCAATCTTTTCAGTCAAGTCTGCCTTGCAAGATTATTTAAAAAAGAATCTTGCTGTCAGTCCCCAAGGTTAGTTAAATACACATAACTTTCCCTTCTTTCAGCTTGCAAGTTCTCTGCTGCTATTCTGTTGCTTACATGTATATACTTGAAAACCATTTTGAAATCCTTCCACATATTTATATTCTTCTTGCAGTATGATTCATAAAATACTACTACACAAAGTAACTCTACTAAACATACAAAATAAGTTGGAATTTACTTCCCCGAGCCTTTTTAAGAAGGAAAAAACAAGATGTATCAAAACAATTGATACTGAAGTGTATGTAGAAATGCATATCTCTTTCATTTCCAACATGAAAACACCCCCCCTTAACTAAAAATGTTAGTTTACAGTAAAACTGAATATTTAACATCCAACTCTTATGCTTGGCTCCCAATTCTATGGTTTGGAGAACACTTAAGATGTTGAAAAACTCTGCCTATTAATGGTGATGATGTTGAGATTTTTGCTATACCTAAAACCAAGTCTTGCTAACACTGCAGTTTTGTCTTGAAGTAAATTCCCTTGCTTAACTTTGCCCTCCCCCTTTTAGCAATGCTTTTCATTTCCCCGACTGCCAGTGCTGGGATAAGTACAGTGAACTTCAGCACATAGCAGTATATAGAAAAAAATACAGTACAACCTGCTCATGATAATTACTGTAAATGAAGTGTCAATGCTTTGCACAGTGCAAACTGCAGTCCCCGTTGCAATGAGGGTTTGTACATAGTAAGTTTACTTCCTGGAGAAAACATACTTCAGTAGACAGTCTGCTGAATTCTGCTGATCTGTTAGCAATCCTTTGGTAGGCACTGTTTTCTGGCTGTTGTCGCATGTGGCAATGCAGAGGCCCAGTCCAACCTAGCTAGATGACCTTCAGCACTGGCTCTGCAGTATAGAGATATGGTTGATTGAGTAAAAGTATTGTTTAATGCACCCCTCTCTTCTCTGGCTGCAGCAGAGGGGCAGAAAAGCAGAGCCAATGTAGGATGCTATATATATATATATATATATATATATATATATATATATCCACCTCTACGTTCTGAGGTTAATAAAGCCCTTTCCGGTGGTTTCTTCTTCATTCTTTGGATGTTTCCTTACAGTTCACAAGTAGGGGTCAATAAGCATGCAGCAGACAACTGCTGTCAATCAGATTCCAACCTCTCATTAGATTTAGAAGATTTATGCTTTTTCTTTTTTTTCTTCTTCTTTTCTTTTTTCTTCTTTTCTTTCTTTTTCTTTTTTTTCTTGTGTTTATCTCTACATTCTGAGGAAGTGGAGCTGCTGCTATTTTCATCATCATGCTCGCTGCTGTCATCACTGGTTTTGTCATCTTCTGAGGTAGAGTCTTCCAGGAGCTGCTTCAGTTGCTGTATCCTGAGGACATTTAAAAATGTGAATGAGAATCTTCTCTAACTCTCCCACACATAATAACTTGTTCTAGCTTTCATCTGTTCCCTGCCTAGCTTGACTAATGGAAGCTGCATGCAAATGGTTGGATTATTTTGCTGGATTACAACTCTTGTTACAATTTTCACAAACAGATGCAAGCAACCTCTTTTCAGACAAGCATATACTCTGTTCTCAAAGACTTTCCACTCCATGGGATATCAAAGAAAGACTAAGTTATTGGCCAATATGTAATTTATGTATGCAAAACCATCAGAGGCAACAGCTATCATCAGACCACCATAAGAAGTTCTATGCTTATGCAAACATGGATGCATACTGGGATTATGATACAAAATTCATTGCCCTGCTGATAGAGACAATGTCAGTGAAGTGGAGGGTAGAGTCTACTTTAGATCCGTAAGTATCTTTGAGAGGCAACACTCTTACTTTGTGCTTTCATGGATTCCTAGCAAACAGGGATAGACTACTTGCTTATTTTATTATTGTCTTTAGTATCCTCTTCATGAATTTGTTTCTTAAAAAACAACAAAAACAAAAAAGCACAACACCTTATCTGCAGCAGCAGTACCACTGTATGTGCCACCTGTAGTTTAAAAGGTTGTCCAGTATTCTTAATGGTGCAGTACAACAGATAAGAAAGCATTAGAAAACTCTGCCATTCTGTTTATTGAATAATGACTTCATATAAAAAGCATCATCAGGTGCTTGCAACTAGCTTTCTAAATCCATACCTACATGTCTACCAAAAGTACCTTAATGTACAGAATTTTAGAAAACATCTCAGTGAAGTCAATGAAAATTGGGCTGTATTTATTAGGTGCCTAAAACAGAATAAAACTCAAGCACCTGAAAGTTACAGTGTAAATGAATGCGACTCCTCTTTAAATTTTGTTTTGAAAAAAATACAGAAGCTAATAGAATTCAAGAGAAGTAGGAAATACTACTAAGAGATTCTTAAGACGGTAGAAATGCATCAGTCTCTGTTAACATAAAGAAACTCCCATTAAAAGATGTTCTGAAGTGGTGTGAGTAAGTTATGATGACATTTCACCTACAAACTTTAAATTAGTAACGTTATCAAAGTTAAAACCTTAAATTGAAAATGCACTTTACTACAGGGATACACTTACCTCATTTCTTTTACAAGGACTCACCTCATTTCTTTTTCATGACGTTTATTTTCTCTTATTATATCATACATTGGATCTTCATGTGCCTTTGGAAGTGAAAAGCAGAAATCCAGTGTTGGTAAAGAAAAGGTTTTATCACTGACTGTTGTAATTCTTAAGAAAAAAACAGAACACCACAACAACTAAAAGCAATCTAACACAGAGTCTTTTATCAAAAGATGAATTACACTCAGCAAGCTCTTAAGTAACAAGCCTACTCTCAGACTTTGGCAAACATTACGGTTAGTCTGGACTCATTTTTTTTACTTTAGAAAAAGCCTATCTAGTTATGTGATGAGGAGGGCTCTCCTTAGCTATGCTACCTCTCTCTCTCTCTACAATCACAGATTACTAACAAATCCCTATAGACATACTATAGGAATAGCTAAACAAAGAATAAATACTGGAGTTCAAAATAATAAGAGCTGTGCCTTTATAGCACATTTTAAAAACCTGGATACAAGCATGCGAGAATACAGTAGCAGGGAATATAAGGCAAATAGGTAAGGAGGTACAAGTTGTCCCAGCATGCTACCTACTACCATTCTTAACTTTTACAGTTTGCTTTGCAGCGAAAGATAGTTTTGAAAGAAGATAGCAAATAAACTTTGCAGATATTTAAGGTGAGTTCATCCCAAGCAAGAAAGCAGCAAAAAGAATGTGTGATCATTTCTGTTGGAAATTTAGTCAAAAAAAAAAAAAAAGAAGAAGAAGGGGGGAGAGGGAGATACGATGTCAAATGCTGATCAGCAGTGGAAACTGAAATTTCAGTAGTAAATGAAAAACATTGGGAATGTACCATGAAGGGCCTTGGACATAAAGCAAGAGTTTGATGCAACAGAGAAGCCTGAGGAAAAAAATGAGGGATAGAAGCAATCTGGTCAAGGGAAAGGTCTAAAAATTCTATTTGCAGTAGCTTGCTGACTGGCCAGAATAAGTCCAGACTGCATTTTCAAGGCTAGAAAGCAGGACATAGGAAACAAAACGATGAGAGTCTAAAAAATAGTTCAACAGTGCAGAACAATAGGAAAAGTTATATTTAAAGTGACAGGAACGCAGAAAGAATCTGCAAAACTAAGATGTAGCCTCATGTAGCAAGAGATCAGAATTGTAGACAATGACTGGACTACAGACCTAGACAACAGGCTTCATGATGTGGTTGTTCACAGTGAGAGTGGAAGGCTTGAAGCAACTGTAATGTGGGCAGCTCAAGCTTGACTAAACTTTTTTTTGTTATGTTGATATTTTATCATAAAAACTTTTGCTGTTACAGTTGAGTGAATATAATGGTTCAAACAGCTTCTCAAAGATTTCCAATTTAAATGTAAATATTAATTATTTTCCTCTTGAAGAGCAGATTTTTCTGCAAAGTAGTCAAACATCCAACCACATCTGTAGCTTTTTCTTTATTAGAAGATTTTCGGCATCTATATTATACTAGAGACAGAGGAAAACTCCTTAATAGAGCATCATCTAATAGGCTTCTCTTCACTTGCAAAATTACCCGTCAGTATTAAAAATACAAGCAATAATACTACAGTATTTGTACTCACTACTCTAAATTGTTCCAATTTCTGATTGCCTTTAATAAAGAATGGGCATTCTTTATCTCCTGTTCTGTGTCCATAACGTTTACACCTCCAACCTTTAAAAAAAAAAGCAGCAGTGAATTGCATCTCTGAGCCAGTTCAGAACAGAAAAAAAAGAAGTGTATTTATATTGAAAATATTTTCATTTTATTGGAACAGATACAGATACACAAGTGTTACGTTGATAAATGTAACTTTCATAAAATGTAAGGCTGTTATAGCCTTCAAGATACTGGTTGCTTTCATACCAATATGATGCCAGTCTACCTGGACCTCATCATCTTGTCTGCCAGACATCCTGCCCTCCCCCAGAGTAAAAGGATGGTCTGGTGACATCTGGAATATATTCAACCTTACACTGCATAACTTTGACTTCTTTTCCCAAAGGCATCCAAAGCCCTTTTGTTGGGGCATGTGCCAGGAATTCTCGTGCACTTTCATTGCCTGGTACATCAGGTATGCAGTCTTCTGGTTTTGTTTCATTTTCCTATGGAAAAAGATAGGAACAGTAAAAATCATTTTAGAAAAAACTTCATAAAAATTAATACTCCAAGTGTACAGGCCCTCATTTAATATGGAACCTATTTTCTCTGTACTGTTTCGTTTTCCTGTAACACATAAAGGATCCAAAATATCTGACTCTTTAAGTAACTACCTCATTTTCTTTTTCTCCTTACCCCTTGGCCAGCTTGTAACTGAGGAGTTCTGAATTATCCTCTGGGAGCACCTACTTCTCTCTGTAATTTATATAGATAACCTAGACACTTAAGGTAGATGGCTAAAGACAGGTTGTGTGAAAACCCCTTGTAGTGGTAAAAGATTTACTAAAATATATTTACTAACCTTAATTAGCCCTGGGGGAGGTTTCTCGTAGCTGAAAAGCAATAAAAATATAGTTACTCTGCTTTCTGTAACTTAGCACAGACAAATAAATTGACAAAATAGAGCATTTCAATGGTATAGCATTAAAATTCTCACCTCACATTTTCGCTTAAATTTTGCTCAATCAATAATCATTAAGAACTATAGCACAACACGGATACCTGGATGCAAATAGACTGAACCACAATGTTTCCAAACTGCCAAGTTTTTGTCATATCACAACATGCATCTTTTGTAAACATCCTTCAGATTCATATTCTTGTGTGGGGCCAACTACTTTAATCACACTGCTTTACAGCAATGTGTCATGCATCTGATTCAGCTTCGGTTACCATAAATTCACAGTTCTCTCATCTTTTTCTGTAGCTATAGCACACCCCCACCCAAGATCTCACTAATCCAAATTTCTTTACTTCAGCACTGCTGAATCACAGATATACTCAGCTGAAAACATCAAATCAGGCTGTTCCTTAAATCTAGCTTTGCCAGCCAAAGTTAGTATAAAATAATAAATCTCTTCCTCGCTCTGTATTTGACACCTAAAGATAGAACCTTGCTGACAAATGTACCATCTTTTCTGCAGCATTTTTCTGGAGCTGACAGTAAAGATACAATTTGCTAAAATCTAAATAGTAAGCAGGTGCTATGTAGTTTATAGCATTTCACAACAAACTTGACTTCCTCTAGGAAAAGATAAAGTTACATTCTAGTGAACTTCCTGATCTTTCTATTCCATTCAACCCCTTTCAATAAAATGGCATATACCCTTTACTGTACAGCACTGTGGACTACTAATGGAGTCATTTGGCATATCTCAAACCTTTTTATCTCTCTTTTTTTTTTTAACCATACTAGTGGAAACCTGCTGAACAACATCTGCTTCTCTGCTGCAACTCCCAGACATCTAAGAATCACTTGCAAGAAAAGACTCCCTTTTCCCAACAAATCATAAAGTGAGGAAGTTTTGCAGATGACACTTTGAAACAGAGACAAGAATAACAGTGTAACACCTTAAAACTTTCATGTTGACAGGTAGAGACAAGGGAGATACTGGCCACCTCCCAGGCGATGCCAAGAGCGACACAGCAGGTAAGCAAATGAAACACACCTACTCACAGATAAAAACGGTCCGCGTTTTGGAGAGCTACGACAAACGCCCCCCCTGAAGAGCTATGCATGGGCCCATTTCGAGGCCTCGTGGCCTGAGCGAACCTGGGGAGCAGCCGATGACGGTCACGTCCCCCCCAAGCGGTCCAGAACAGGCCAAACATGTAATAAATATGTGGTGTGGTGTGGTGAAGGCCCTGTGCATGACTCAGGGAACTTAAAATACTGCGGGTATTACTGCTCAAAAAGGCAATATTTTTAATGACTCAGCTTCTGCATTTGGCACTCCTGAGGCAAGGAGCTTTTCAGGGTGAAACCAAGGAAATGCTGGATTTGCGCAGAACGCAGGTAAATCACGGTGGAATGGGAAAAACCGTGTCAGTATAAAGCGGCAGCCCCGAGACGAGGGAGGCAGGGGAGCCGGCATGCACCCGGGTGTGAGGCCTGCATCGGCCGCGCAGACCCCACGCGCCAGCCCCGCGGCCCCCCGCGACGGCGGAGCGCACGCACAGACGTCCCTACAGGGGAAAAATAAAATAAAACAAAACAAAACAAAACAAAACATCCCCGCGGTGAAAACCGCCTCCCCCCGCGGTGACTGGAGCTGGCTGGGCGCCCCCCCGGTGGCTCCGGCGCGGCGCAGGGGCCGGCCGACCCCCGAGGATCGGGGAGGGGGGCGGCGGGCCCCGGGCAGCCTCCCTTCCCCGCCTTACAACGACTCCAGGTGCTGGAGCTTCTGGAGCTGCTGCGCCTCCCGCTTCTTCCTTTTCCTCTCATGCCGGTCCTGCGTCCTGCCGCCGCTCGCCGGCGGCTCGTGATGGCTCTTGTGCCGCTTCTGGCTGCTCCTCGCCGCTTCTCCTTCTTCCTCCTCCTCCTCCTCCTCCTCCCCCCCCTCCTCCTCTTCCTCCTCCTCTTCTTCTTCCTCCCCCCTTCCCGCCTTGTGGGACATGGGCACAGCGCGCCGGGCCGCGGCGGCAGCAGGCGAAGCCGCGGCGGCGCCGCCTCGCTCCCCGCCTCCCGCTCCCCAGCTGAGGATTTCGGTTTCACTTCCCATCGCCGCCCAAGGGGGGACTTCCTCCGGGCGGCCGGGCACCGCGGGGACGGGCAGCGCCCCCTCCGCCGCCGCCCGCCGCGCCGCGCCGCCTTCCCCCTGCCCTTCCCGCCGCCGCGGCTTCCCCAGCTGGCTGCCCGCGGCTCATCCCCCGCTCCCCCCCCCCCCCCACACTGGTGGTTTGAAAATAACGGCGAAACACGGCGTAGGGGCCCCCCAGCGCCCTGGTGGTTTACAAAGCGGGGCTGCGAGGGAGGGGTGAGGCACCCGCGGCAACATGGCGGCCGGGGTGGGGGGGGGATGGAATGGCGGTGGGTGAGTTAAAGGCCTCAGGCTGGGCCTGGCAGGGAGGGAGGCAGTCATGTCCCCCCGGTGTGCTGAGGGGGAGCAGCCTGTGGGGCAAGCGGCCTGTGGGGCGAGCGGCTGGCAGGTCTCAGGTGGGTGAAAGTGGGGATGGGGTCCAGCTAAATGGCGGCCCCCTCATGGCCCGCCTCATCATGGAGGCACCAAGTGACACTTGCCAGAGGCCAAAATACATGTACATTGGGGGCAGGGGGATTAAATGCAGGGCCATCTCTGCTAATGTAACATCCAAAAGACAATTTTTTTTTTTCTTTCTTTTTTCAGGGGCATGCCGGTGCCCAGGAAAGCACGTATTGGCTATGGGGCAGGCCCAGGGAGACCTGCCTCTGCACTATTACAAAGCTCCTGCTGCGTTTCTGGGGCCCAAACTGCTGTGTTACCTGACAAACAACAGGGAAGGCCCTTGTCTGCTGCGTGTGAGTGCCTGCACCACTAGAAAGCTGAATCTGGCGCCAGGTTTTTGCAATTTTCTGTCCCAGCCATGATCTTTTTGTTACACGTTGAGGAATGAGAACAGGCGACAGTTAGGAAGGCAAGTATAGGTCACTACTTTAGCTTCATGGTGAAGTTCAAGAGTACTTGAGATTTCTGGGATTGCTTAAGTCCTGAGTGATATGCACAAACTAAATCTTAGCAGAAAGAGAGGTCAAGTAATTGAATGTGATTGTAATTATTATCATGTCAGTATTTCAAAAATGCATGTCAAATGCACAGGATTAAGGTTAATTGTTAGTACAGCACTGTATGCTTATCAGTGCTGCATATATGCATATATCAGTTTTTCACTGCACTTAATTCAGATAGTGTTTTCTGAAGTTTTCTGCATATGACCCCAGTTACCCTTTGAGGAATCACTGGGAGCTGCTGATGTACTGCTTATCTTTTTCAAGAGGATTAACACTCTTAGCATTTATTTAACAATATAATATAATTTCAAAAGCATTATTTATTTCAATATTGTTTTAGGCACTACTGTGTAAAACCTTACTGCTTTGGGATACTGCCTTGCCATTGGAACTTCAGATCCTGGAAAATTATTTTTGTTTGTTTAACTGTCATAGCATTTTGCAAAGATTGAGCCTTTGTTTTAAGGCTTAAACAAAATAATCTAGCTTTTGTGTGTCCTGCCACTGATGTCTAATATTTATGATGATTTTTATTTCATGCTCCGGTTTTTTTAGGTTTACTGGCAATGGAAAGACTGCAGCAACCATTCTACCACAAAACAGCACTCAAAAACAAAACAATGTAATCTTGCAGATACATTTCTCAACCCCCGCCAATTTCTGCTCTCCATAAACTAATTCCAGCATTTCCATCTGGCTGAGATGCCATGAGATGCCAGGTAAGATGTGAGAAAACCTTTGTCATTCATTCAGTGGGACTGTAGTTTGTGTGTTTCGCTTAGTTGTGGGCCTTTTGTGAGTTTTATTAACAACCTTTCCTGGGACCTAATCTGAGAATAGAGACTGAGTGGTTGCCATCTCTTAAAATCCCAGATCATAACAGGCTGCAGGTGCAAAACCCATGGAAATCATCTTGCTAAAGGTTCAGAGGCAAAATCAATTTATCTGCTAATCTGAGTTAAATATCTGTTTGTCTGTGCTTAGTATGAGGCAAGTGTAAAGTAATGTGATTTAAGATAATCCACTATAGAGTAGGTTAAGCAGATGACTTGATGTTTGCTGCAGGCTAAGAGTTTTGCTACTGTGACATAGCTAATACGTGGTAACATGTCAAATCGTAATCAGTCCATTGCTCGATCATATATATTAAGGCAGCAGGTGAGGCCGGAAAAGTATTTTGAGGTGCCACAGTTGAAGTTACACAAATCACAGTACAGTTGAGGTTGGAAGGGAGCTCAGGAGATATCTGGTCCAATCCCCCTGCTCAAGCAGAGTGAGGTAGGGCAGGCTGCACAGGACTGTGTCCAGTCAGGTTTTAAATTTCTCCAAGGATGGAGAATCACCATTTAGTGAAAATAATCTGTCTTTGATCTTTCTTCATTGTTGAACTTAAAACTTGAGACACATGAAATCACTGGATAACTTAGACTTTTCATGAGCTGCACTGTGAGATAAAGTGAGCCCAAACCTCACAGCATTTACATAGCTCGCTGTACTGCAACTGCTGTGTGCACAAGGAGCATCTACTGAATTTTGCTTAGCCCCGAGCTTATGATATCAGTTGGGGATGTGTTGCTGTGCACTCGGCCTAAGCAGTGCCCAGACTTTGGAGGATATGTACTTAGAACCTCTGCATCAAAAAGCTCTGATCCCCTTTTTAGCATAGGCCTGATGGCTACACTGAGGATGCTGGATGAATCTGGTCTTGAGAATAAGCCCTGGCTTGTGGTTAACTGGTAGTGCAGACATGCACTTAGGGTGCTTTGGGGACGTAAAATACACGCTGACAGCAAAATCCTCTATAAGATGATGTTAGACTAAGAAGGGCAATCCAGAATGAACCTACGTGGATAAGAGTTATCATGTTATTGAGAATACAGCTGCAATGTTAATTTAGTACTTTTATTGCTGATCTCGTGCAGGTTCATTAGGTTAAATTCAGGAAAGCTGGCTGATCCATATTGCAGAATGCTAAAGCAGGTCCTTGAATCAGCTACATTTTCAGTGCCTTAAAGCCAGGTGAGTGACATTTTTACTTGACAAAGACATCTAACAAAATTTAAAAGAAAACTGTATAGTTAGCAAGAGAAAGAAGTGTACATCAGTGGCGTTATCAAGAAAAGGACCTATAGAAGCTCCAAGTGGTGAAACCTTCAGAGTATAATAACCATTGCAGGTATTCCTGATTATTGTGCTCAGTATTATAGTGACAAAGGTATACTTTTCCTGTAGATGAAAGCAAACTGGATATTACTAATTATGATATGAATGAATAAATAATGTATTTAATATCTCTTATATGAGGCTCACAAAGTTATTTAAAGGTACAACAAGAAATATACTTATTTTATTGATGAATAATCAGAGGCACAGAAAAACAAGGTTTTAGAGCCAGAAGTAAATCCATTAATTAATCACTATCAATTATATTAATAATTAATATTAATAATTTTTAATAAATTAATAAATATAATCATTAATAATTATTAATAATAATTGATTAAAATTACTAAGATTCATTAAAGTAATTAAATAAATTCTCTCATGGCTAACTACTGGCACTTAGTGGTATTTTCCTTAAGTGTTTACAAGCTTTAAAAATTGTTTAGAAACAGGATTAAATCTGAAATGATGACTCAGTTTCAGCTAGTCACTCATATACATCCCTGTAATCAGCTTTAGCTTTATAGTTTAGGAGCAGATCCTAATATCAGTATTGATGAGACAGTATGACTCATTTTCTTCTCTTGCTGGCCCCATGGTGGTAGACTCTGCTCACACCACTGGGCCCCACTCTGTACATACACCACTGGGCTGATTACCAAGAGGTCACAAATCAGTTTTGTTTGGTAGTTCCATGTTTTTGGGCTCTTCCTTTATTTCCATAGATTTTGTGTTTGATCCTTTTTAGTGTGTTGTAGCACAAGACTGCTGATTTATCTGTAGGCAGATACGATATCGGGCCGTGAAGCTGCATTCTTTGCCTCTGGATGACTCTTCACCCCCATACCTTAATGTCACACACACAAGATAAAATTAGATAGGTACGTAATTCTTCTCAGCAGTGATGCTTTAGACTTATTCTTTCTTAAGTTTGATACAGATAATTTTCTAGTTGCTTTCCTCATATATCTTATAAACAAATTTTATCATGAGGAAGCACCCAGCTCCAAAGTACCTAGGATGGAGGACAGTCTTTTTTTTCATGTTTAATAGAAGGAGATTATTTAAAGCTTTACTTGAGATATCTCCATAGTTTCTTTTCCCTCGTTTTCTGAGAAAAGCCCTGGGTTCCTGTGATTGTTGCACACTTACCCAAGGAGCTGATTACTTTAGTATCAGTCATTAGGAAAGATCCATACAGAATGAATTGTGAACAAGGAGGGAGTAGAAAAAGTGTAATGGTTATTTTCAGTGCTGGTTATTTTCAGTGCTGGTTATTCCAGAGCAAAGATTCTCAGGATCTGTAAATTGCTTGAATGTTATCTTTACAGAGTTTATATTAGCTGAGGAGTTGGTTGCTCCTATTTAGCAGGTGATCTATTTGAAGGCTGTTTTTCTTTATTTGAATATAGAATTTCAGACATTTCAGGACCTCATTTTTCATGATCTCTGACCACCATGGTGCTCCAATTCCAGCTTCACCAAAACATCCGTGTGCAAACATTGCAATTGCTGTTGCAATGCAAAGTATCTGAAAGACCTCTATTTTCATAATATCTACTACAACTTTATTTTTGTTACAAACAGTTGAATGTTTCAACTACAAGCAATAATATTTGGGCCAAATTAATTTACATCTATGTCATCCCGTAGGCATCAGTATGCTTATGAGAATGTAACTCTGATGGAATGTCACCCAGTCTGTTTTTCTCCATTTTTGGCTGGCTAGAGTGTTGGACCAGGATCTGTTTCTGATTATGTGTCAGATATTACGCACAGGAGAGGAATCCAGAACCCATGTTAGACTCCATGAGAAGTTAAGCACCTCATAATGGGATCCAGAACAAGCAGCAGGCTGAGCAGAGGACAGCCTAAGTCCGGCATGGTCAGCCTGCAGCTGCTTAAAACTAGCTTATAGGAAACAGTCAGAATAGGTGTGAATTTAGTATCTTGACCATTTCTAAGCTCAAGGAAATCTCCCTCAAGACAGCAGTGACGCTTCTATCCACTTGGGAAACTTAGCCTTGAAGAGAGGTGCTTACATCCTTTTTTGTGGAAAAGTGAAAAGAGCATTAAGTGGTAGTTCTGCCACTTTTCTTTTATATAATAGCTTAACAAATAGAAAGTGAGAGACTTGGGTTCAGTTTCTTCCTCAGTCTAAAGGCATTCAGTGACCCTGGCTCCCATCCCACTAGGAAAAAATACTCTTAACAACAAGGCTAATGGCCACTTTTATGGGGGCCACTCTCCATTCATATTCCACTCTTGTGGAAGCAGTGCAGAAAAGCATTTGAGATTCATGGTGGCACAGAGATGAGTGTGTCCGAACCTGGCTGTGCGTATACTCAGCTGGGTGCCCTCCCCAGCACTGGGAACTGTTCTTACTTCTTATTGTAAAATACAAAAACAATTTTATGAGCAGAGCCCAGAGTGCAGTTCTGCCTGATAAGCACTATTACCACTAAGTGACAATGTCATGCTGCTACTTCCTCGACAGAGTAATCTCACATTTACAGTGGCACTACTCAGCAGTGAAAAGTGTTCCTTTGCAGCCGAACCTTTACTGTGGTGTTTACTACCACAGGCCATTACATAAAGGGAGTGAAGGAGCACCTATTTAAAAGATGATGATGGCCACAGCTGCATTTTGTATAGTCAACCTGTCAGTGTTCAAGGCTCTGTAAATGTCTACAGGGACAAGCCTTCTAGGAAACTTGAGCCAAAGAACACAAAGTTTTGGATCCCTACCAAGCACAGGTACGGACTAGGCACTGAATTTTTCATTTTTGTCAAGACTGGGTTTTTACAGGTATGCAAGAGCATGCATCTGTAGAAAAGCTTTACAGTTGAGCGGAGAATTGTCTTTGGAAATTACGATTAGACAGCAGTTGAGCAGTTACTTGCATTGCAATTTTAGATTAAAGTCCCTTCATGTGGTTACCTCCCATTTTTGGCATCAAACTCCCTTTATTGAATCTATCCCAAAGACTGATAAGCTAGCACTTACAAGGGAAATGACTGGCTCCCTTTTTGTAAATTTTGTCCTCTAAGCCTCTGATAGTTGATTATATGGATGGATTCCCTCCATCCTTCTGTGGAGATACTGCCATATTGATTATTTGGAGCTTGTAGTGGTACTGTCAAGTGGCCCATTCTGTGAGAAGTGTAATGCTTACCGTCTCTCTGAGCCCTACAAAGACTCTCAGAATCACAGAACAGTTGAGATTGGAAGGGAGATCATCTGGTCCAACTTGCCCTGCTCAAAGAAGGTCACCTACAGCAGGTTGGCCAGGACTATGTCCAGTTGGGTTTTGAATACCTCCAAGGATGGAGACTTACCACTTAGTGAAAATGATACATCTTTGATCTTTTTTCATTGTTTAAAGTAACTTAAAACTTGAGAGACACAATATCACTAAGTAACATACATTTTTCATGAGTTTTTGTCCTTTGCTTTCTGATTTTTATAAATAAATACAAATAACTGTACTTAGTCCAAGCCATTTTGCATTAAGTATCATTGACTTTTTTTGAAGAACAGGGCTTTATTTGACAGTATATTTGTGTGGTACAATATTGATACAGAATTGCATTCTCCTGTTGTATACTGACAGAGAGTATCTCCTATTAATAGAAGGCCCAATATAAGTCATTACTGAGACAAGACTTCATTTAGTTTCCAAGGGAGTTTGCCTCAGTGAGGACTGAGCACATTTGGAAACCGTCTGTGTAGTAGGAGCACACGAATGCTAATGACACATTATATAACAGTAGAAGGGAGGGGAAATTTTGGCTGAGAAATCTTGGACAGTCTCCCAGCTTCTTATAAAATGTACCATCGTTTGTGGGAATGCTTGTGCCCAGGCTCAGTGGGCAGGACTTTGGTTTCATAAGAAACAGCCAGATGCAATGGAATCTATAATTCTCTATTTATCTATTCTGCCAGATGAAGGGTTGAGTGAGGCTTGCTGCAATTTGAACCCCTTATTAGAGGGTATATAATTATTCCAGAATGGATGCTCCTCTTGTGTTAAATTTATATATACTGCATATATACTGCTGCTTAACCCTTAAAGGGTGTAGTCTTACTGTCATCAAAGTTAGCAGGAGTTTTGCTGCTGACTTTAGTAGGGATTGAAGCCAGACTCTTCTCCTGGTAGCCAGTTTTTCTCACAGCTGCAGGAAATTCCTCCTTCTGAACTTTGGCAATATTCTTAAATCACTGATCAATTCATAAGAACTTTTGCCTTGCAAAAGCAGATTCCTTCCCTCAACTTTACCTCCTGAAATTCCATAATATAGTGACTGATAAAACAGTTTAAATGATGCTCAGTGTATCAAGTAAAATAGGCAAATTCAGCTTCATTGCCAGCATCTGCCCTTGGTATGTCCCCTATGAATTGCCAGCATTCCAGTGGAACATTGGTTGACTTGCCTAAAAGGGCCCCAGCATTTTTGAATGGATCACAGAAATTACAGAAATAAAGTGATGAAAAATACAGTCTAAAAGGTTTAAGGCAAAGATTCTTGGTTCTGCTAGCCACCTATATTAAACAGGAAGATGACTTTCTCTTACTAAAACAGCTGATCAGTTAGTTCCATGCACGACAGCTGTACCCATTTAACCATAGTTGTTTCAAGACCTATCCAAAGTTCGCAGCTCTTTAAGTTTAACATATTTGCCATATGTCAGGTTACCAACAGCTCCTCTCTAGATAACTGAAAAGAAATAAATGGAAATTCACAGTTCTAGACCACCTTCTTTTCCTGCCCCTGCCAAGAAGATAATGCAGAAGGACCAGAATAGAAATGGTACAGTAATGAAGCACATGTTAAGCAAATGTCTCATTGACCCAAGAGCATCTCTGACAGAAATGAGAAAGGATATCAGGGTGTTGGAATTCACGCCAGACATGCAAAAGGAACATTTTGCAATGACAGGCTAAGAGCTTCTATATTTTTATCCCATTATACTAGTTTTGCTGTGAATGATATCCAAGAACATTCCCTCATAGATACTTTTACTTGAAGGTTGCTGTCATCTACAATGATCTAGTTGGTATTTCTCTAACATGCATTTTCCCAGGCCATTCTGCATTTAGACAGATTTGTGCCTGGCCTATGCTTCTGTATGTCACTTGTGGCATATGTAAAAAGTTCAGTTTAGCATCCTTCAGCAGAGCTTTCTCCTGTTAGCCTTCTGAAGTGTTCTTTGGTCAGGCCTGAATAGACTAAGACATAAGAGCTGTTCTACCCTGTCGTAAAGTAATTTTAATAATGTATCAGTGATATTGCCAGAACTACTAGATATTGGCTGCAGGTGGTTAGGCTGTGTTAATAAAACTAAGTTATTTGGAGACCACAGCTTGAAGGCTGTGGAAATTTTGGGCCTCCCGAAATACAAGCACAAGGCAAGTGGAAACCTGGAAAATTCAAGCACAAGAGAGTTATAGAGGCCTCAGGGATATAGATGCAAACCACACATGATCAAATACAAGTTATTAAAGGAACGAAGCCTTGGGAGTTGGATAAATCCATTTTTGGGGATAACAGAACAAAGAACAAGTCTGCAACGTATTTAAAACATATCACATGTAGTAAAGTGAGATATAACACAGAGTTGTGAACCAGTGAAGAAATAGCAAGTGAGCAGACTGTTAGCAAATGCATAAAAATGACCCCAAGCAGACCTAAAGTGAGAAAAAAGAAATGCCCAACATCAACATTGTTCTCCTGGCAAAGAGGAAGAGGAAACCATGAATATTAACATTGTAATCATGACAAAGAACTTGGGATGCTGACGACTCACTGTAGCCAACCCTCACTTTTTCTAAAAAAGACTGGTGTCACTGACTTTTGGACCAGAGGGATGGTGGAAGGGTGAACATGATACCGGAGAAAGGGGTAGATACCAGGAAGTTTATATATAGTAGTTTTAATTATATCGTTATTGCATCAGCTGCAATAATCAGCTAAGTTGGACTGTAAGTTAGCATCGTTGTAACTGGCCAGATAGTAACTTTTTGATTTACTAAGACTTTAATTCTTGGCTTCGTGTGTATGATGTGTTTCTTTCGCCCACATACATTGCACAGGATGTTTAGTCTGGACCCCAACCTTGAGGACAGGCTGTTAAAATTTAAATGCAACAGCTGGTGCAGAATGTGGGCAACAAATGCTGTGACTTGTGGTGCAACAGCCCAGCAGTACAGAAATAGCATCAGAAAGTACTCAGCACTCAGTATAATCTTACTAGTTGTGTGCAAACACCTAAATCTGGGTATGTGAGCTGGAAGCACTTAATTTTGTAAGACTGGGCCTAAAACTATTCTTCAGTACTGTCGCGGCCCGAAAGGAGTCGTTCAGGACGACCTCCCTCCCCTTGGGGCCAAACGACCAAGTTCGTGATGCCCTTGGACTGAATTAAGGTGAAACGACACCAGCCAACCGGTTTTAAGATTTATTAACACAAAGATAAGGCATGTGGTCAAATAGGATAATTCAATGGCGAATACTGCAACTAGCTAGACAAAAACAGATCTTACCAACATTCAACAAAAGAGAGGGAGAAAGAGAGAGAGAGAGAGAGAGAAAGATATCACCACCCGTGGATCCAGCGGCGTCCTGTTGGTCCTCTTCCTTTGGGAGTCTCGGCAGTGGGGGGGGCTCCCGTCTGGTGGTAGGTGGGTCCTCTTCACCCTGGGTGTAAGTTTTGGTGGTGCGCGTGCAGTAATTACAACTCGAGTTGGGTCCGACCCTAGGTTAGCTCGGAATGACACGCGTGCAGTGGTTACAGCTCGAGTTGGGTACCTCCAAAGAGGGACCCTGAACAAAGAGATCCCTGGGCAATTATAGCTTTTTCAAATTAAGTTTCCCACCCCCCCACGTGGTAGTTCAGACCAATAGTAATTTTTGAGTCTGGGGTCTCCTGCTCCTTATTGGATCTCATCGTTGTTCCTAGGCAGGCTGTTTCTTTTCTCCCTTATCTTTTCTGTTGCAGTTTCTGCAGACAGGTGTGTCTTCCTTCCTTGGGTCCCACCATCATCCCTCAAGGTCTTGACAAAGAGGTGGTAACTCCAGCAATTAGCACTGTTTCAGCAGTGCACAGGAATGCAAATTGCTGGTAACTCCCTTATCGTTCCCGCCTGCACCAGCTCTGGGGCCCTTTCTCACCAAACTAGGGAGTGCGGCCTAAGGCTTCAGCAAATTTAGCCACTCATGCCAAGCAAGTTTTATAGAAGTTGTGCTAAAAACAGATCCCAAAGTCTCTGCCCGACTGTGGTCTCGTTCAGTGCAGGCTCGGTGTGTTCTGGGTGGTCGCAGGGAGACCATCTTGGGGGTCGCAGCAGCCCAGTCCTGTTTCCACCAGGGACAGATGGCTTGTTCGGGGTTATGGCCTGCCTGCACCCCATGCACCAAGAAATGTTTAAGGCAAAAAATTCATTCATCTGTCCGCCACAAGTACCTAGATTATATGCCTGAAAGAGGTTATTCAAATATCAGCCTACAGTTGCTCCTGAGATAATACCTCTTTGTTTAAAAACAAGATGTTCAGAAATGCAGTTAATATCCTATGAATCTGTTTCCTAAATAAGTGTTCAAATTTCTAGTAGAAGTGAACTGTTAGGGTTGATATCTAAACATACAATTTTTCTCTCTCAAGATCCACAATGTAAACAAAAATTCATGCAAGAGTTGTTAAATGACTACTAAACAGTAGAGATGACTACACTGATCTTTGTGCACTGGAAACCTGGTAAGCACATGCTTTCATTGTGTACAAATACTGTAAGAATGAGTTAGCATTATTCTGTAATAGCTGTGCACTGTGGGCCAGTTCCCAAGGGATCCATGTATGAATATTCATGACAGAGGGGAAAAATAACAAGGTCTTATATTTCCAGTTTTCTTAAGTAGTGGCCACTCATACTTACAGTGCTTGTATGCAGGGAAGTGACCAGACTTCTCTCTCTCTGATCACCTCTGAAAATGGACCTTTTGTCCAAGACATGCAAAGTGAGTTTGTGGTGTGCTCATTTCAAAATGCAGGTTAGTTTTACCTCTGGTGGAACAGATACCCTCACATTGCAGGGAAGTTTGCATAGCTCAAGTTGTGCCGAGTTTTCTGAGAAGGAACTGTATCCTCTTCTCCTCCCAACACATACAGCTTCCAGAAACCATTTTATAAGCAAAATGCTGTAGGCTGGGGATGAGGTTGTATGTATGTGTGTGGAAGGGTGCTGAAAGTTGGAAAAAAGGATTCTTTCTTTTGGGGTTGGAGTCATGATTCACACCTAATTTACAGGCCAACTTTATTCAGGCAGCTTTGTTTAAAGGAATTTTTATTTTTTTAATTTTTGATTATAGACCTATAAAAATTGTAGCAGACTGAGTACAGATTAGGCATGATAAATCTAGACATGAGAAGTTAGTTACCCAATTAATCACTTGCTGTTTCAGACCTTGGTGTCTATGCTACTTCTTGATAAAATTTCTAGCCTTCAAATAGATGTATAATGCTTCTGCCCTCCCTTTTGATTCAGTGAAGACCTTTTATAATAGGCAAATTATCCAGTTATTTTTTGACAGTGTTTGTTTCTAATGCAATTCAGAAAAACAGTGTGATAGATGGGATTCTTGTTGCAGGAAACGCCTGTTTCTGCACAGTTTGAGCAACATAGTTTTGCAGGGTGTGCATGGTGCATTTGACAGTTAAATGAGGCTCACTGTTTTCAGGATTTTGTAAAGCACTAGCCTAAAATTTAGTTCATTTGCTTTCTACCTTTTTTTTGCAGTATCCTAGAATGTTTGCATTACAGATGTGAACCCCACCTCGATGGGAGTTTAGGCCAGTGTATAGTGGGCCTTCTTACTGCTTGTTCATAAACCTAAGAAAATCCACAGACCATAGGCTGAAAACCAGTGGCTTAACCACATGTGTCCTTTGCCTATAAATATCCAAGTCTTTCTGCAGCTTAATATAACCACTCTGTTGTTTGAAAACTGTACTTTGACTTTGTGAGTACCTGCAATACATTTGGAAGATGCTTTAGTTCACCTGAGTTATAATAATTTGTTATCAAACAAATTTCGCATTTTGCCTCCAGCTACATTACATTGGGCATGTCACTTATGACCAGATTTTTTAAATTTCAGCCTGTCCGTAGATGAACATTTTTGAAAATCTGGTAACTAATGTTAGTACTTCTGTTGGAACTTCAGCTCTTTTGAAAAAGTGAGTCTTAACCTCTGTGGTCTCTATTTTCAAAGGTATTTTGGTTTGAAAACTTGGTTCTTTGTGTCCCTGTCCTTTTTGTGAAATGGGAATAATGGCATTTTCATATTTAACACATACTCATATATATTGCTGGATAAATACACTGAATGGGGAAGTTCTCAGATACTCTGGAAACTGATAGCATTTAAATATATAGGTAAAAGAAACAGTAAAAATTTTTTCTTGGCAATGGATGCATAGGTAACAGGTGGAATAGAGATAAATGAAGATAAATTCAGGTAAGTGGAATTTACCTACAGAATCAGCAATTTAAAGTATATCCATTTCTGTCATACTCTAAGCACTTCTGTGTTTACTGCTCAGCCACTGTCAGTAATAAATCAGAATAAAATCTGCATGTTAAATAGAGAGTGGAAGTGGCCAATCAATCCAGCATAAGCCTCTGTGAAAAGTAAAGGGTTCTGTGTTACAGTATGTCTCATGACCCAGCAAGAAAGAAGTCCAAGTCACCTGGGTCACTTTGGTCACCTAAGGCATTAAGGGTCATGTCAATCCTTGTTGAGTCATGCTGTTGACAGTAAACCGCTATTAAATTATGTGTAACTGGTGGAACTTATATTAAAATATTTTGTGTACAAAGAGATACTGCTGATTGCGGGTGTTCTGAATTTATCATGTAGCTATAGAAAATAAAATAGTATGTATTCAAATGCTTTTTACTAAAACAGATATTTATTGGGAATGTTTCATGGATATACATTAGCCATATTTAATATATAGAAACAGTATTAATATCCTGTGATTATGTGGTTGTTTCAAAGTATCTGAAAATCTCCAAGAACTTGACAGATATTTTAAATGAGAAATTAGTGCTGAGTTATAACTGGGGTTTTTATTTTCCTTACTTGAAAGGAAGGGAGAACAGCTCAGCAGGGAGAACAGTATGGTTCTTTTATATTAGTTGAAACCAAGAACTGTTCTCTAAAGAGCTTCTTAAGAGTTTTAAAGAGAGTACTGACTGAGATGAACGGCTGTGAAAAACTGTAGAGGAGAAAAATAATTCAGAATCTCTTCACACAATCCCCCTGTAGGGTATACTGCCAAAACCAATACTACACTGTGATCTTTCTGAATATTACCAGATGATTAAAAGCAGGCACATTTTTTTTTTTTTTTGGCTGGATTTGATAGCAGTTCAAACCAAGCTGGGTTTCTGATTGCTCACTTTTTTACTTCCAGTATCTACCAGAGTACTCTCTAAATTTGCTTGTCATGGTTTAAAGCTGGTTTGACATTTTCTTTCTAAGAAAAAAAAGGCTGCTTCTGTTTTTCTTGATCTATAATTGATAGAGTATTTAGAAAGCATCGTAAATCCAGTCTATATTTTTCTGTCTTTGTATGCCACCTTTTTATAAAACCTATGTATCAAAACACAATACATACTTGAGGCATCAGGGGAATGAATCTTCAGGTCTGTAATCTTAGCTGCATGATGGGTCATTAAGAACAATTAGTGGTTAAACGCTGGTTGAGTCGAAAGGCTACGCAGCAGAATATTTCACTAGTCACAGCCTCTCCTATATTTATCTGAATGAATGTACTGCAAACGTTTTAATTTGCATTAGGCCCACCATCTCATAACTGCCTTGTGCTTGACTTCAAGCACATTCCATGGAGCAGAACAGGATCTCAAGTTACACATGGGCAGGATCTCGCCTAACTCAAACTCCAACTGAAACTTTCTTTCCTTTTCCTATGTTACCATAAATTTTTATTTATGTGAGATGACTCATCAGCATGCTCCTCAGCTTTTTTGCATGCTTCTGAGACGTGATTTGTACCAGCAGCATATGAAGAAACTTTCATATCTGCCTTCTTGCCACTTGAGCTGTTGAATTTCCCCTCCCTGTGATTGAGATACACAGGTAGAAAATTAAATTTGGTATTTTACTTCCTTGCCTTTCAAAAGACTTGGGGACAGCATGGAACCCTAGACTTCTATTTTGGTTTGATATAATATAGCCCAAAGCCAGGATCATAGCCCAAAGCCAGGAGCTTGAACATTACACGAGGCACATGGTATCCTCCAAAAGGAGATGGAGCGCAAAGGACTGAATTGCAGCTCATGAGCTGGCACTCCTGTCCCCTGGTAACTACATGATCCTTGATCCTTATTTCAGGTCTAACCTGGGACATTCCTGAGAGCTAAATTTTCAAAGGGAGAATGGTCTGTAGTTGTACTGTGTTTTTAAGTCTGGGAAGCATAATCTTCCCTCTAGGACAGATTTCTGCAGTAGCTTTAGGCATGTCTGTGCTTATCCTGCTCCTCAAACTGTATTAGTCATTTGCTGTGTTTCAAGTTGACTGGAGAACAGGCAATCCGATAGTGATCAGCATCCCCCAGATTGCTTCCAGGGGAGCTGGTTTGGTGTTTAAACAAACCAGTAGATAAATAAGATTTCTTTGTTGTTGTTGTTGTTTGTTGTTGTTGTTGTTTTTAATACATGCTTTGAAAACTAGCAAAAATGTTAAGGATAACTTTTCGAAGAAAAATGATGGAAACCCCCTTTTGTATTCTGCTCCCTTTGTGTTACCTGAACAAAACAAGGAGGACAGAAAGCAACTCTATTTTCCTGGTTGAGAACTACTTGATGTACTATGACTTCTCCATTTCCTTATGTCATATGTGGATGACATACAGGGAGAACAGAGCTAAAGCACAAAGCACACTGTTTTGAAAATACAGAACTTGACCCATGGTTCTTTTAGCTGGCATAAATTATAGCAGTCTCATGGCAGTGGAAGTCTGCATCAGAAGTGGAGAATAGTTATTGACAGCGATAATAAATAATGAGTACAAAACTGCATGGAAATTAAGACTCTGAGGAATTGTTTTAAAAACTATAGACCTTCTTAAATAAATGGGCATAAATAAAGAATGTGTCACTGGCTGGCAAAAAGAAGTGCCAAATTTAGTGTACATTTTATCTTATATTGTATCAACATGTTCTGGTGGTGAACAGTGAGTTTTCTTCAAGAAAACAAAGCGTGCCCATTGAGACCAACATCGAAATAGATTATTTAAAACAAGGCAACTGCTAGCTGATTTGATTTAAATGGCTTGCTTGAAAGGATGCTTTATTGTGCTGATTTGGAAGGTGCAGTGTGACTGTGGTGGCAAGGAGGATGTGATCTGTAATCACAGATCTGGTTATCTTTAAACAGCTGCCTGAGTGCTTACTTTTTTGACTGGTTAGGTCATCTAGCAGCTGCTGTTTCCTAGCAGTGTGGCAATACTATACAAGAGCATTTTTGAAGGCACTTTGAAATCATTTCATTGGGCTGCATCCCTTCTGTTGCTGGAGCGGCAAAGCCGCGTGTCTTGGAGGTGCAAAGAACGGAGGGCTGCGCTGGCGAACCTCGTCCGCCCAGCTGAGATGCTCAGGCACCTATCACCACACCAGTGAAAAAAGTTGCTTTGCAGGCAAGCAGTCCAGTCAAGTGTGAGTCGTGCTTGCTTTATGAATCATCAGTAATAAGAGTTTGTCATCAGTGTTTCTTAAATGAAGGATATTCTTAGGTTTTGCTGTATTTCAGGGAGGCATCTCTCCTAACCATGAAACTCGTGCCATAAAATTTAATGCTTTTTCAAAAATATTGTATTATTTAACTTCATCTTTTTGTGTTCAGGGTTTGATGCTACACAGACAAATAGTTTGCTTTTCCATGCTTTATCACTGAAACCACTTTACAGTAACAGAGAACAAACCTAAGTTCTTCCTTACCAGCATGTGCAAGATCAGAGAGTTATAAAAAACGGATGGGTGACAGATTTTAATTTTGATTCCCCTCGGACACTGGTATGCTACGTGGTACTTGTCAGGTCATTTTTTCTCTCTGGGTCATTTGCAAATTTTACCTGACGGGGTGTAGAGAGGGTGAGCAACTGCCCGTGATGGGCGTGCGTAAAGCCGGGGGTGCCATCACCAACTGGCAGTATATCCCTTCAGAGGCTGGGGATAAGCTGGAGTATCTTCAAGGCGATTTTTTAATTTGCAAATATTCAAAGTCATGCGCGGGCTCAGCGTGCCACAGTGCAAGCAGAGTAATTAAAAAAAAGAAAAGAAAAGAAAAGGAAAAAACCAAAGAAAGGAAATGTTATTCAGCAGGTATCGGAGCCTGTCGCAAGCCGCCTCCAGTGCTGACCGCGGGCCGGGTGAGCGTGCACCGCCCTGCGCAGCGGAGGTGCCCTGCGGGCCGCCGCCAGCGCCACGTCGCGGGGGGAGCGCCGTGGGGGAAGGGGGGCCGGCGGCGCTTCATCCACGTTTGCAAGTTTTGCAGCAGGAGGAGGAGGAGAAGCGGAGCGGGCGGGCCTCCCCGGCCGCCTTTGTGCGCCGCGCCGCTGGTGCCGCGCCGCGCCTGCCCCGCTCGCCGCCCTCCATGGCGGGGCCGCCGCTGGTGCCGCGGCGGGGCCCCGGCTGCGGCTCGCTTCTGCTGCTGCTGCCGGCGCTGCTGGTGAGCTGGGCGGCGTGCCAGGCGCCGCCGGTGCCCGCTGCCGAGCCGCCCTGGGACGGCGCCGACGTCCGCGTCGAGCGGCGCTTCGTGCCCGAGCGCTGCCCGCGGGCCGTGCGCCGCGGAGACTTCGTGCGCTACCACTACCACGGCGCCTTTCCCGACGGCACCCGCTTCGACTCCAGGTCTGCCTTGCGGTCCCGGGGTGCATCCCGCCCCCGGCCCGGATTGCATCCCCTGGTCCCGGTGTGCATCCCGCCCCCGGTCCAGATCGCATCCCCCCCGGTCGCGGTGTGCATCCTCCCCGGTCCGGATTGCACCCCCCCCTCCCCCCCGGTCGCGGTGTGCATCCTGCCCCCGGTTCGGATCACATCCCCCCCATCCCGGTGTGCACCCCCCTCGGGGCTTGGCTTTCAGCCCCTGCAGGCTTTAGTTCGCATCCCCTTGGGTTGTAGTCTGCAACCCCCCTTCCCCCCGGGGCTCGGTTTGTGTGAGGACCCCCTTTGGGAAGAGGAGGGGACGGGGAGGTGGTGCCACAGGGGGGTGTTCTGGTGGGTGACTCATGGCAGTGGTGTCCAAACGGTGGCACTGGGTGAAGGCCATGGCCAAGCTTCGGTCCTGGCCCCTCTACTCTTTCCACCTGAGGCCCTTTTGGGGTGACTGGGCAGCAACAAGCTAGCGGGAAGCTGGGCAGCGCTGCACAGGCAGGCACGCTGTATGTACGGCCTAGTGGGACGGTGTCTGTGAAACACGAACGGGTAAGGAGATGGGGTTCAAGTGCTGGTGAGCGAGACCTCTCGCGGGGCCTCAGCCTAGGGTGTGACAGTCTGTGCGCTCCACGGGCCGCCACCATGCCCTCCCAGCCGCCTGTCCCATGCGCTGGCCTGGAGCTTTGCGCTCCAGGAGACGAGGAGACCGCCAGGATATTCAGCTAGCCTGGTAAACAGGAGCGTCTGTCATGCTGCAGGCAGTCGCTACATTTGGTGATTTCCTGCCGGTTTCTTTCTGTACACTTCCGATGTCTTTGTGAGGCTCAAACTTAACTGGAACACACAAAAAAAATACGAATCGTTTTTATCTGAAGTGCAAAAATTATCAAGCTGTGCTTACTTAGAAAATTTTGCGTAAGTTACTCCTGAATGAATGTGACCCATTCTGCAGACAAGTGTCTGATGGCACTCCTGGTGTTTCTTTGGGATCAGAAAACCTGAACAGCGGGTCAGGAGACTGCCGAGGATGCCAATACTGCCATCTCACTGCTTGCTCGTTTTGTCTTGATTCATTGATCGCCACGGATCAAAGTATTACTCAGAAAGAAAAAACAAAATGTATTTCCAGTAACTCTGGTAGTCTTCATTGTGCTTCAAAGATAATGCACAGCCTTAGGGAAGTAATAACTGTCCTTCAGGGTAAACTAAACTCTTCTCCGGAGCAGCCTGTACTTGCGTATGCCACCTCACCAGGAGTTCACTGCCTAACGCATAGGAGACAGTAGCTGAAGGCTCAGTTGGCCTAACTTGGTGCAGTTTCAGTGAAGTAACACACAAAAACAGTGAATTCATTGGCAACTGATAGTTGTGGAAAATAACTTAGTCACAGACCTGAGGACGACAAAGGCACTACCCTCAGTGCTCATTTTAAAAATGTGTGTGACTGTGGAGACCAGCCACGTGTTTGAAATGTGTTTCTGATTTATACGAGTCCGTACGGGGGCTCACTGGTGTGCCGAGCTGTACCAGCACCGAGGCAGGACACCTGGGAGCGCTGGGGGCCCGGCTGAGCACGTACGCTGGGCTCCAGACTTTTGAAGTGCTGGCTCAGCTCTGCCTCTAATGACCGCATCCTTGTAATCTGCCAGCAAATTATCTGGGGCAGGAGCAGGCTGTGCAGCACTGCACAGCTTTTATCTCTTTGGGTCCTCTAAATATCATTGTGACAAATAATATTGGTGATAGTCTACTCTAACTGAGTATTTGTATGATCGTCCTCATTTCAAAAGGAGGTAAAAAATCAGGTTTGTTTAGCTTGTAATTTTTTTTTAGATGGCAGCTTATGTTGATGTGCATTTTTGTTATTCACTGTTATTTACTAACTATGGTAAGTTTTTTTGATATTGAAAAAAGTTCATGTTAAGGATTAATGGAAAATTAAGAGTTTGGGGGATCCATAGGTTAATTGTAGAAATATTTTGGAATATTTCTCTTAAAACCTTTGCTGCTTACTGCATGCAAATTTAAGATAGTTTGTACCTCAGATTAATTTATTAAAAAGCCCGTTATTTTACTTCTCATAAAGGCTATCTAGTTTTTAAGTTGATGAAAGCATTTACTAATAAAGCATCAATTTAGTCAAATGCTATTGTGAAATTGGTCTAGAAGATACTTCAGGTGATGAACTAAGGGCAGTTTTACTTAGTTTCTTATTCAGCTGCCAAAAATTTTTTTGAGGTTTATGTTTTTTTTTCTGTACGGATATTTCCAAGTAGAAAGTAATAATACTGCTCTTCTTGCTAACAGGCCCTTTTACAAAATCTTACTAATGACAAACTTATCATGTGAATTAACTAACTTTTATTCTTTCAGTATTTGGGGGTTTATTCCCATGGTGCTAAAATGATGAAGATTTTAAAGTCTGAATTTAATTGCATTTGCATCTGCTATTACTTTGGTAATTTCCACTACTGGAAACTAATTTTGCTTAGTTTTAAGCAATCTGCAAAGTCAGTGAGTCATGCAGAGCTGCATGGTCTGTTCACTGCTTTGTTCAGTTCTTTGCTTAATGTCAAAGCTTTCTTAATTGTAGGTTTATTTTAGGTACAAAAAACTGAATGCTTTTATGTTTTAAATCTTTCCAAGACATAGTCATATTTTGTAGCAATTGACAAAGCTTGGCACTTTCCTTGGCTTTTCAGAATTTCTTAACATCTTAATTATATATTTACATATACAACAGAATTTTTCAGGAGCCTGTTTAAATATTTTCCATCCTTGTCCAGGAATAGGAATATTTGTGCCATAGAAGTGAATGCTTTGTATAGAGGGATGTCTGTTTTAAGAAAAATGTTTGCCGGAAGAAAAACTGTGGTGTAAACAGAGAGATCATTTGCAAAATTATTTGAGGGATTCGAGGCTTGGGACTGTTAGGAGGCTCAGTATGTAGTGGAAGTGATGTGTACAGCCTTCGAAGGAAAGTTTGACATCATTTCCCTAGTGATATCTAGCTACTGGCTGCTTTCCAGAATATTTTAGCAGGCAAAGACACACAAGCCTTTTTTTCTTTTTCAGTGCTCCCTTTTATATGAAAAAAGTCCTTTAAATTATAAAAGGAAATTGAGTAAATTAAAGCAGTGAAAATTTAAAAATAGGCAAGAAGCTTTTGAAGTGTTTCCTGTCATATTTGTATGTTGCTCTGAAAAAATAAAGAATAACAGCAGTAATTCAAGTACGGTGAAGTGGGATTGCTGTGTGAATTTAAGATAGTCAGACTAGCCATGTAAGCTAGTGTTAGTTTTAAATCACATTAACACTGCTGCTCTCAGTGCTCTATAGGATACTTTATTATCATCTAAGCATAATTTCTTTTTACCTACCAAATGTTCACATGTTATCACAGTGGAAGATTTAGTTAGATACATCGATTCTTGATCCTGCAAACTTGCTATTTAAAACACATTTGTGTTTTTTGCTATTTATTTAAATCTTTATGAAATGCAAACTGGGAGTGTGGAAGAGAAAATAAATAGCCAATTGCCAAGTCTCACAACTGTCACTCAAAAGGGCACCTTCTCCCCTTTCCTCTTCTCCCACAGAGAGTTACCAGCCATGAGGTCTCATGTCATAAAGCTTATTGATCTTGCAGAGTATTTTTCTGGTTAATCAACTAATATAAAGGTGTTAATCAACTGATATAAATAGGATGAGCAGCCATCCTTTTATACTTTATCATAGTGTTTAATCTGTCCCTTTTGTCATTAATTTTTCAGTGCTGCTGCTGCTTATTATTATTTTTATTATAGCATAAGTGTGTAAATTAACCATTTGTCATTTGGGGCTTGAAGTTTCTGCAGTATACGTCATGTTGTTACAAAGCGTTTGAGAGATGGTGAGCAGTGATGGAAAGGGGGAGTTGAAGTTTGAGAAACCCTGGGATTTGCCTGTTCTCTTGGCAGCTGTCTCTTAATAAAGTTATGCTAACAGGACAAAGTAGAAACACGATACAGTTAAACTCTCAGAAAACAGATGTGGAACAGTTGATTAATAAACTTTTTTTTTTTGCCTGTCCTTCCCTCTTTAGCTATGACAGGGGTTCCACATTCAACGTGTTCGTGGGAAAAGGGCAGCTTATTGCTGGGATGGACAAAGCTCTGGTTGGCATGTGCGTGAACGAGAGGCGCTTCGTGAAAATCCCCCCCAAGCTTGCCTATGGAAGTGAAGGCGTTTGTAAGTACAGCACCAGAGCCATGAATAACTAGTTGTGTGAGCAGTGCAACAGAGCAGTTGGGAGATCGAATGATAGAAAAGAATGGTAGAAATTGCATGTAATTAATGTCACAGAGGTTCTCCCCTGCTTGAGGGTATTTATTAACACTTTCTGTAGCCTGGCTAATCTGTCTAGAGTCCTTCTTCAATGGCATGCAGGATGTGCTAAAGTAAGATATGTTAACTACAGCAGACCTTCAGCAAATGAACCGTGTTAGCTGAAGTTAACTATTTATTTATACCTCCCTCACTGTTAAATACGTGTTGCTGCTGCAAGTCTGCACAAGGCCTTGTTAGTAATGAAAGCAGCTTTGCTCTAAAGACTCAGGGGACAGCAAATGCAAGATCAGTTTGCCCAGTGGACGTACCTGATAGCAGTTCACGCTTCAGATTCTCCCTGCTTATGTGGCTGCAACAGTGACGAGGGACAGAGGGATTTAAACACAGAAAGGAAGAAGTCACACACATTATTTTAGGGAATGTGTGGGTAGGCTTCTGTTTTGCTGATGCCCTGTAAAAAAAAAAAAAAAAAAAAAAAAAAAAAGGGAACTGTAACTGCTCGTGTTGTTTTGCTTTTGCAGCTGGTGTGATACCCCCAAACGCTGTGCTCCATTTCGATGTGCTCCTCATAGATCTGTGGAATTCAGAGGATGAAGTGCAGGTTCAGACTTATTTTAAACCTGAGACATGTCCTCGGACAGTCCAGGTGTCTGACTTTGTACGATACCATTATAATGGAACGTTCTTAGACGGGACCTTGTTTGATTCCAGGTATGCAGCTGCACTTTGTGTGTGTATTTCAATCTGATGTCACTTAAACCAGTGTTTTCCTCTGCCTCCTCTGGTGTCACAAATAATGCTAATTGCCCAGAAACACAGAGTTTTCACAAGAAACTGAAGTTAGCATCATACAAATGACAGTAATTTATTCAGGGATTATGGCAAGGCAGTACCGACTCAAACCAGTAAAACAATTTCATTATTTCTACATGGGCATCAGCAGCCCAGATTATTTTCTGTCATTCCCTGTATCCATATTACTGTTTATTGCAGTCAGCTAATAGTTTTTGTAACAATTGCAGCATTGCTATTCAAGTTAGATGCAAGGTTTATAAACTAAACAGACACAGTTGTTAAAGAGATTGAACTACTAACACTCTCATATTGAGATTTTAAGTTCCTAGCATGTGTAATCCATTAACGTTCTGAGGAAAATGATACTTTAATACCAATTGCTGTTACGTTTGTAAGTCAGTTTTCAAAACAATATTTAGGTTCCTAAATGAGCTAAGTGCTCTGGAAAATGCTACCAGGCAAGACCTTGGTAAATCAAGGAGCAATATATTCCAAGCAGCAAGTTGTGAGTTGTACTGGTTTTGTGCATGGTACAGCCTCTGAGGATTAATATTTTTCCTTCCTCTGGCTTCCTGTGACTTTTTTTTTTTTACATTTTTAGCCATAATCGGATGCGAACTTATGATACCTATGTTGGAATTGGATGGCTGATTCCTGGTATGGACCAGGGTCTCTTGGGAATGTGCGTAGGGGAGAAGCGTATTATTACAATACCACCTTTCCTGGCATATGGAGAAGAAGGAGACGGTAAAAGTTACTCTTATTCTTTCTCAAGCCATCCATATTCTAATGCAAACCTGTGCCCGATGTAATTTTAATTTATGGGCATCATTAGTACCACTTACAGATAAATGGAATGTACTGATGGAAAAGAGAGGTTCAAAACATATTACATGGAGGAGGTGGTTGATTAGAAAGTTCAAGGGTTTTTTTCCTACAAACAGTAAATTGCTTAGCTGACATATTGTTGATTCTAATTGTAACCTTTATATAGTGAAATTTAGTTCCCTTTCAGAGAATTTCCTCTGTGGTTAATGTCGTGGTTCAGAAAATTGGAAGTCAGGTGACTGCTTGATTCTTCCAGTGACTGTCACAGAGAGCAGAAAACCTTTAAAAACAGGAAAATCAGTTTGTAGCTCCAGTTTTGCTCATTTTTTGGCAACAAATCCCTCAGTAATAGCTACCAGATGGACTAACTGTCCTAGCAAACTCTATGCAGCCTGCAGGTCATACACAGAGCTCCCTGCTGTAAATGAGGGGGCAGTTAGGTATATCTGTGGATTCTTCCTTGCCTAAATTCTCTTTCTGCTCTTAATATTTAAGGATTGTCTGTGTCTGTGGTGTACAAGTTTTCATACTCATTCCATGACTTTATTACATTAATTATGATAACTCTACAGAGCTTTGTTATCCACGGAGATCGTTACTTTCTAAAATTTTGCCAAGATCTAGAGTTCATTGGTTCTTTGATAATGTTGTGATACAAATATCTATGATACAATTTGTGTACTGATAGAAAGGTACTTCTTCACTGAGATATTCGATTTACTTTTTTTCAAATTCTATCATCTGCTCTTCTGTTTTGCCATTAACAAGTAGGAAGAGCAGGAGGACCAGATCTGTGTTCTGATTGTTATTTTGATGTGCTTTCATAAAGTATGTTGGAAATATTCCTAGACTAAAACATGTAGCTCAGATGGACCTGTTGTAAGTTGACTATGGTAGGTGTTGTTGAAGAGATTGCAGTTTTTGGTGATCCAGTGCCATCATAATAAGAGCAAAATGAAATAATTGAATGTAGGTGACAAACCCACACATGAAATAAAAGATGGCTTACCGGAAGCAGATTACACTAATTTGTATTTGGAGGGGAAGTGCCTGATACTCTGAAATAGGTTATTTTTCTTCAATAAAAGAACGTAAGTTCATCCTAAAACCCCTGTTCTTTCTTACTGATTTCTACTCTAATACCCTTTCAGGTAAGGAGATCCCTGGCCAAGCTTCTCTGGTCTTTGATGTGGTTTTGCTGGATCTCCATAACCCCAAGGATGGTATTACTATTGAGAACCAGCACATACCTGAATCTTGTGAGCGGAGAAGCCAAACAGGAGACTTTCTCCGATACCATTACAATGGCACACTTTTGGATGGCACCGTGTTTGATTCCAGGTAACCAAACCATTTAGTGTTACGGATCGCGTTTCCAGCTTGGGTTGTCTGTCTGTCTATAATATACCCAAATAAAATTCTTCGCTTTTCCTTCCTTTTTGAAATTTTTGAGTGGGGTTGGAGCTTTCTGTTTTTAAAGCCCACACAAACCTTTTCAGTGTGGGGAGCAAGACAATGGCCAATTTTGTATGATGACAGTACCTAAGACACCATCTAGGGGTTATGATCCACCTGATGGAGCAATGTGTGCTTTAGACAAGCATGTTCGAAGACACTTTAGTCCAAAGAGTTTATCTGTCGAATAGGTAATATTACTAAAGAGAGAGAGAAAATAAATATGATTCCAGTTTAACATCTAAAGAATTGTAAAACAGTGAGCTAGTGGCTAGCTTGAGGTTATGTAAACCAGACCTTGGTCTCAGGATAGTCTTTCCTTCAGTACTTGAGGAGCGTCTGCATTTTGAAGGATAATGTCTTTCAGAACAGAATTCAGCAACAGGATTTCGGCGATAAACGAAAAGGGATCACTGTCACTTCAGATTCAAAGCTTTCTGGGCGCATATGAGTCCCGTGCAGAATTATATGCTGAATAATAACCCTGTAGCTTCCTGTCACTTTTTTTTTCACTTTAATGAGCGGTAGCTTACTTTTCCCACTGCAGGTAGAACAGCCAGCACAAGTAGCTAAAAACAGTTGAAAATGATCCACTGTAAAACATTTTAGAAAATAAACTCATAGAAAATTGCTTCATACTTCTACAGCTTGATCAGGATCAGTTTGCAAACATAAGCTGAGTAATGTGCCACATGTGCTATTAGTGTGAGAAGAAGTCAGGGCGTTACAGTATATGTTGTGTAAGTGAGTTGAGATGCTGTCAGGTTCAGGGTTAGCCTTGATCTCCCCACTCAACTGCTCAACTTGAGGGAGGCAAAAAGCTGAAGACCTGAGTCACCAGCCACCACTGTAGAACTCAAGTATGGCTTATCCACAGTGCACCTACGCAAAGTGTCTCGTTTTGAAAAGTAAATGATTATTGTCTTTTCTGTAGCAATTAGCAATTTTTGAGATGTCTGTGGTATTTCTATAAGGATTGTTGTCAATAGATAGTAATAAATGCTTTGTAGACAGCAGCCTCTACATCATCTAAAGAGCTGACAATTATCACAGGGCTTATTGGTTGGATTGTCATTCCCTGGCTTCCTGTGGAAGTTACAAGGCCAGTGTTTGACAAGCCTATGAAGACACACTGCCAAATCTGTTGGTCATACAAAGAGAGATAAAGCAGCTAACAATAGCTATTGAAAGCCTTGGAGTTGGCCAGGATAACTTTTCCATTGGTACACGGAGCATGCCCAAAGCATGGCTAATGGCTGCGGTTGGGAGCTCTGATAATTTTCCTTCATTCTTTTCTTTTTCCTCTGCAATATTGGCTGCAGAAGTGCTCCTAGGCAGCTCAGCCAGGGCTGCCTGGACTTAGAGCAGGTGAACAAGCCTCTGAATTTTATCAGGGATTGATAAAATTGATCGATAACAAATATTGGCCTCATGCTTTCCCAAAATCACCTTGTAAAGTTGAATTAAAACCTTTCTGCATTTCCTTCTTTGAGTTGTGCCTCCAAGTATCATGCCTTGAAGAAAGGCAGAACACAGCTGCATCCTTTGTAATCAACATCATCTGTTGTTTTAGTCTTGTTTTGTTTTATCATGAGGTGTTGCAGCAGATCCTTCGATCTATGTTTAAGTGATTGGCATAGTTTAGAAGGGAGGGATATTACTGATACTGTTGTCATGACTCATTTTTCTTCTATGCATCACAGGTGAACCTACTAGTTTTCCCATATTATGCTTGTAGCAGTTAAGCTACATAGTTGTGGTTGTTGGAAAATGAGACAGTCTGCAGGGCTAATCTATATCTAGTTTGTAAGCACTTATTTAAGCAGTATTGGGACAGGGGGAATTTAAAGTAGAAAACTTTTTTTCAGTTACTTATTAAAACATGATTTCTGTTTATTTTAAAATACATAAATAGACATGTTTTTTTTTAATGTAAGTGGTAGAAATGTGTTTGTAAATAAACGGCCAGTGTTCCAGTATTGGTTAATAAATAGTGCATGCATCGGTGACTGATGAAACATGGTAGCCTAGATTCATTGAACATGGTGATTATGTTGTGCCCATCCAGTGATAGTTAATGGCCGTGTGTTTGACTTTAACTCATTTAAGAATTGTTGCAGAATTGTGTCACAGACCCATTGCAGGAGTCTGTTTTCTCAAGCACACCTGCCACTGCTAAAAAGCAAATACTTTCCACAGCTATTCACGAAATCGTACGTATGACACCTATGTTGGGAAAGGCTATGTGATTGCTGGGATGGATGAAGGTTTGCTAGGTGTATGCATTGGTGAAAAGAGACGAATAATAATCCCTCCTCATCTCGGTTATGGAGAAGAAGGAAGAGGTGAGTTTGACTTTTTGTTCAGTACAGTCTTCTCCAATCAATGGTGTTTCCTTTGCTGCTCAGTGCAGTTGTATGTAGATAAGGTTTAAAGTATTTGTTCCACTTTTTTCACATTTGAAAGGCTTATGAATTACTCTGTTATTTGGTGGGTGTGCAACTGATAGGTTTACGCACAGAATTTGTAAAATTATTTTAATTAGCTTAATAGGCAGGATGATAAGAATGCAGGCCAATCTCGTATGTAATTGGTGACCTGCAATCATTTGAATGAGTGTTTCAGTCAGACTGGTACTTGGATGCCAGGAACTCTGCAGTGTGAGATCTTCCTTCCTGTATATCTTAACAAGCTCTGTGCATTAAAGGAGTTCATTGTGTTAAGTTTTCTTCCCCATTCCTTTCACAGCCACAGGTTTTGTGGACTCCTAAGTCGCCTCTGTAAACAGTGGATGCATGTAACAGCAAAGCATGTGTGTATGTATAACATACAATTAAAATTCCTTTGGGAAAACTCATTGGTACTTAAGAGTATTGTGAGAGGTTGAATATGTTAATCCTTCTAACCAATCACAATTTTATGGCTGGAGTTTCAAAAGTTGCCTCCTGGGATCTGATACAGGAAAAGTGACGTGCTATAAGAAAAGATTATTTTTGGTGAATTCTATTCAAATTCTATTATGGAGATTTGGGAATTAGACTTTTCTACCAGCAAAACCAGTTGTTGGGTCTGGATGTATCTGTCACTGCTGATGATGCAATTGCACATTATCCTGGGAAGGGGGGAAAGAAGTTGCTTGCTCTCAGGATATTTTCAAGAAATATAACTTTTTAAGCACAATAGCATTCCTTGAAGCATGAGAAGTCCTATGAGAATTTCGCTGATCAGTAATGAGTTGGTACCTGAAACAGAAATCAGTCATTTAGGATGGTCACAGGAAATGTTTGCTTATTACTTCATTTCTACATAATTTTTTAGATTCAGAATGATGAAAATGTTTTCCTTCACTGTTGAACTGAGTGTATATTTATTGCTTTTCCCACGAGTTCTCTTTCCATCATTGGATGCAGCTTGCATCTGTGCTGCACATAGAGGAGATGCAGTCCTCTCATCATGAGAAAGAAGAGCAAAATCAGTCAGTAGCAGACATAGTGGGAATATATATTCTTACAGGGTGCAGTACCTGGTCATCATAAACCCTTTTGGGGGTCATTTCTTTTTCTCCTTGCTTGATTTGCTTCCTATTTAGGAAAGATTCCAGGATCTGCAGTGCTGGTCTTTGACATCTACATGGTTGACTTCCACAACCCTTCAGATTCGGTTGGCATTACTGTCAACTATAAACCTTCCAACTGTACCATACTGAGCAAGAAGGGAGATTACTTGAAGTATCACTACAATGCTTCACTCCTGGATGGTACTTTGCTAGATTCGACGTAAGTAAATTCCCTGGTAAAGAAAATGTCCCTTTGTGGGACATTTTTGTGTCAAAAATTGACTATTTATATTAGAATATATTTTTCACGTCTGCCTACCTAAGACGTATAGGAGGAGGAAAATATCATCGCTTAAAGAGAGAATTGAGAACAAAGAGGATATTGGAATATGTTAGAAAGGAACATAAAGTGCAGGCAGAGTGATGAAACAGGTTGTGTGCATGGCAGTTTGTTTAAATGGGCTAATTCAGATATCTGGACAAGTCGTACTGGAACATCACAGGGCTCCGCATGAGTGAACTTTTCCAGTTTATTCAGTTTCTTGGGTAGGATTTGCACTCTGTCCTGATTCTGTGCTCCTAAGAGGTCTGGCAGAGGTAATCAGTGTAGTTTTGTTCGAGCTAGCTTGAGTGTCTGTGCAGGAAATGGTCACCACTGTGTCTCTACCCACATGAGTGCTAGTTTTCTTGTGTTGTGTGGCTGCAATAAAGGTCAGCATGGAGAAACTATTAGAGGGCTAGATGATGACGGGGACTGTAATGTTCCTCTTCCTTCTTCCTGTTGATGGTAGGTTTATGAGGAAAACAGAGATTGCTGCCAGTCCTTCCCTCTTCATTCAAAGAGCAGCTGAAACACTTTGTCTGACAACCTTGCTCCTTCCTGGTTGATCTTGCTTGCTTTTGTGATATCAAACATATTTCATATTGAACTGCATTGAGCCCACAGCACTGTTTACTGCAGCTGCAAGGGTACTTTTGCTAGCTTCTTGTTTCTGCCTTTATCTTTTGGATAGCAGTTGTTATCTAAATAGTATTGTATTTTATTTTTGGATGGGAAGGTGGAAAAAGCTATTTTTAAACAGAATGTAATTAATATAGCAAGCAAGTCATAGTTTTCACAATGTACACAATGGCTTGCAGAGCTGAAAACCTGGCTTACATTGACGTACGTGATGTGATAGTATGTATACAAGTAATGTGTTCAGCTTTAAAACACCTTTTATATGACAGGAATGCTCAAATCTCATCTTGCATCAAGAACCAAGGGATGTTGAGCTTGTCACTTACTCAGAGCAGTTTGCGGAGAAACAAAGATCGTGAATCTTGTGCTCCTGCTTTTAAGGCTGGCTTCTTATCCATTGAATTGGTTTCCTTCCAAATAATATTCCATGGTACAGGAGTCTCCTGCAATGGTACAACCAAGCCAAATAACCAAATAAAGCAGACTGACCAAAGAAAGCGTCCTGCTGTTGTGACACATACCAAGTAACGAGTCTTAACACAGCACACTCTTCTTTTAGAATCACAATATATGTTTAACTTCTGGGATTTTAACTTTTGCTAATTTCTTATTTTAGAAATGAGACACCAGCAGCAAGGCATAATTCACAGTATAATATGGTTAAATAGCAGTAGTATTCTTATATTTCAAAGCTGTCATGATTAAGTGACTAGTACATTATAGCGAATGATTTAGTTAAAGGAATGGCTGACACATGTAAATATACCCAGATTCTTACAGCTTTGTAGTTCTGAAACAAATGTACATCTGGAATTTTTAGATCTGCTAAAAACCCAACTTTGTTAGTCAAAAATATTTGCAAGGCAAAAAGCCCTTGTTTAAAGATAAAATACTTTGGAGGTTTAATTGGCAGGATTAATGGTACTAATTGGATTTAATTCAAGAAGCCTAAAATTTTAATACTGGAGGACTTAGCCAGAGAAATTCTATTATATGTTGCTTTTTCTTTTTCTCTCTTCACCATCCTCAGACTTAGTCTTGGCAAGACCTACAACATAGTTCTAGGATCTGGACAGGTGGTGGTGGGGATGGACATGGGCCTTCAGGATATGTGTGTTGGAGAACGGCGAACAGTTGTTATTCCACCTCATCTTGGGTATGGAGAAGATGGAGTTGGTGAGTAAAACCTAATGCACATCCACTTAGTATCTCTTGAGTAACTGAAATACACATGATGCATGTTTTGTTTCTTGCTATGCTTTGGGACACAAGGTGACTATAATAATAGAGACATCACTTGGCTGCTTGCATGGGGGATTTTAGAGTTTTTTCATTTAATTATTTTAGCCAACCCCTCCCCAGGGAAATGAAGATACTGTTTCTGTTTCATTTTAAGTCATTATTATTATTCTGTGCCAATGTAAAGATTATCCCAGCTCAAAGGGGAACACTTTTATGCCCCCAGTAACGTTGTGTTGTCAAAACAGAAAGCTCCAGGCACTCCAGTGGTGCAGGGGGAAGTAAACACTGTTTTCACAGATAGGAAATTAGGTACTCATGCTCGGACATACAATGTGTTATGTAGGAAAGAAAACTAAAGGGAACCATTCAGCACTAACATGTTAGAAAATAAAAAGAGGACTGAAAACTCAAGAACTACCTGAACCAAATATAAGATGTGAAACAGTGCATCAGTGCTGTTGAAATGCCAACAGTAACACATTTAAGGCAGTTTTGGAATCCCTATTTTACAGCATTGAGACAATCGATTTTTTATGATAGGGACAGCCATAATTAAAAAGACAAACACAGAAATGACAAGAACTTTAAGTTCCCACTATGTGGGGTTGTTACTGGCCTTCTGAGATAGAAGATTTGAAGGAAAGGAGTCTATCAGGAGATCACCAGGATCCACAAACTCTGGTTTCAGTGGAAACGGTTGCACAAATTGGTCTGTTCTTTGAATACCTCCAGAACAGTTTGTATTTTGCAAAGATTCTTTGTTAGGCATCATACATCAAGCTTAACAGAAAATTAACTTGTGGGAAGAAGTAAATAAGCATTTTCACTTGTATCTGTCTTTCATAAAAATTATGAATGAAAAAATATGAGTGTCATAAATATGCAGCATTTTATACTGTTACATAACATTGCTTAATTATATACAATTAAAAAATTGAAACTTTGCTTGTAAAATGAAAAAAAAATTGTTATGTTAACAAGACCTTAAAACATACCTGTCTTAGATATTTGGCATCATTCAAATTACATTAGGTATACATAGTCTGAAACACTGCATGATTGTTAGTGTTTTGGTACATTCCTACATATCTGAAGAGATTACCACTTATTTGCTATTGGACAGAATTTGTATGTGACATCTATTTTATTTTTTTAAGGATAAATTAAACTCCTTCCATGGTTTCACGGAGGTAATATACCAGGCTGTTGAGACACGGTTGTATCTGTCAGTAGAGGTTAGATACTCAGCTGCAATGCATACAGCAGAGAGATAAAGGAAAATCAATTCTTTCCCACAATTTTTAGTCTGTGAGCTTAAAAAAAAAGGATGCAGTTTTATTATAAAACGTTCCTTTATATTAAATGCTTATCAAAACAATTGAACTGAAACTTGTTTAAACTGTGATACTGGAAATTATCCCTGTTCCAGGGAATATACGTAAGTGGTTTAAAGTTAAAACATGTGCAAGTGTGCCTTTTGTGAATCAAAGCTAAAGGGCTGAAGTGCTGGTCATGTTATGTTTGTCTCTTGCTCTGCCTTTTTCTCATGATCAACATACTGTGCACATCATATATGTGTGCATACTGTATCTTGTGCATGTATCTTAGATCCAAATACTGCATCTCTGTAATCCCACCATGCTGTTTATGTTTGGCCTGATCCAGCCCCCACTGAAGTGAACAGGAAGGTTTGGTGGGCTTGGGATTGCAGTAGAGAGCCATCTCTTGGAGCGGGAAGAGACATTTAATTCTGTGTGAAAAGGATAGTGGGTAGTGGAAAAGAAAAAAGTAAGAAAGAGATGTTAGGCAAGATCAGTGAGAGAGCGATCAATGTGAGATCAGGGTAAGAGGATAAATATCTCTCCGTGCTGTTTGTTGTGACAGAAGGAGAAGTGCCTGGTAGTGCTGTCTTAGTTTTTGACATCGAGCTGCTGGAACTGGTGTCTGGGTTGCCTGAAGGGTACATGTTTGTGTGGAACGGCGAAGTCTCTCCCAATCTCTTTGAGGAAATAGACCAGAATCATGATGGAGAGGTTCTTTTGGAGGAGGTAAGCCAAGGCAATGAAAACACTTGCAGTGATTTTTCTCCTAGCACCGTCACCAAGGTACTCAAAGTCGTTAAAGAACTGGGTGTCCCTCTCTCCCTCTCTCCCTCTCTCCCTCTCTCCTTTTTTTTTCTTGTTTTTTTTAAGCTTTGGATGTGGTGGTTGTTGTCAAATTAACAGGAAACCAGTGTGTCAAATTAAAATATGATTATTTAGTTTTGGAGATGAACCTAAAAAGAAAAATGAAGTATAGGAATGGCCGTACTGCTTAAGAGCATTTAGTGTTTTGGTCTCCTTCTGTGGTCAACAACAGGTATTTAGAGAACAAGTAGAAGAGATGGGGTTAGTATTCAGTTGTCCTTCACCACATCAGCCTTCACAGTGTCTGTTAACTGGACTGCTATAGACAGTTCCCAAGCCAAGGCTGAGCCTGCAGCATTGCGTCCAGGAACAGTCTAATCACTTCTGGAGCTGAGCAGTGCCCACGGCTGCTCCTTCCTCAGATGACTTGTATGCCGTGTGAACAAGTCCTTTCCCATGCTTGCTTTTCAAGTTTGCTGCCTGAAAATTTCATTGGGTGCCCTAATGAAAAATCAGTTCTGTTTGCCATACCGCCTCTGATTATGTAAACCTCCACCTTATTTCCTCTACATTTTCTCTTTCCTCAAGTGAGGAGTTCAGGTTTTCAGCCTCTCCTCCAGTCAACTTTGTCACCTGTCTCTTACCTTTTGGTTCCCTGTTCTTCCTCGTTGGAGTAATGCTGCATGCGGCCCCCAAGGTGCAGGTTGCAGACCTAAAGAATAGCATGAGATGCCTTTCTCTTGTTTTTTCCTCTTCTGGTCACTCTTTCACACTTCTTTGTTTTCCTTCTTTCTCCATCTTTGCATTTACCTCCACTTCTGCCCTTGCAGAGAAGAAAAGAGCTTTTCTCCAGTCCAGAGAATGAGTGAGTTGGGGTGTGACTGATACCCGCATCTTTCTGGTCACTTAGCAATGAGGAGGAGGAGGAGCAAAGGAGATGTGAGAGGATCCTTGGTAAAATGTGTAAAAGAAATGTTAGAAATATCCCTCGTTGCTGAAGCTTATTTAACAAGTAGCACCAGGGACTGCGGTAACTGGAAAAATTGTAATTGATTGATTGTGGGTTTTCTGTTTTTTGGCAAGGCAGCCTGCATGACTTCTGTCAAATGTTGTCTAATTACCTTGAACAACTTCATCATTTGTAGCAGGATAGGGATTTTTAGGGAAATCTTGCCTGTGACCTTTTCCTCCCTCTTTCTCCCTTTTCCCACTCAAGCCAAAGCCCTTGGGAATTGAGTGGAAGGCATAATGCCTGAAACTACTTTTAATAAATCTCATGGTATCCTTATACTTTAACTCTCATCTTTTGATTTCATTCTTTTACGTTGTTTCTTGTAAGATGTAGGTGGGTGTCTGTTTTACAGGGTGGGCAGAGTGATTTAACCTCATTTATCTGTCCTAATTAGTCCAGTTTAGGTTGTAAGCTTTATAGGATGGTAACGGGGCATTTTTATATACACTTAATAATAAGTGGTAAAAGGCTAGATAGTCAACAGCAAATCAATACTTGTTTTGTAAACATCTGTTCAGTTTTAAATATCTGTTTCATTGTGAGCTGTTTTTTCTCTTCCTTTCCCTCCCCCTAGTTTTCAGAATACATTCAAGCTCAAGTCGATTCTGGCAAAGGAAAACTAGCTCCGGGTTTTGATTTTGAAAAGATTGTTAAAAATATGTTCACCAATCAGGACCGCGATGGAAATGGTAAAGTTACAGCTGAAGAATTCAAGCTAAAAGACCAAGAGGCCAAAGAGGAACATGATGAACTGTAAAGCTAAGAAAAGGAAGGTTATTGAGCTGACCGGCTGTTAGATTACATCTGTCCTGGAAGGAGTTTAAGCAAGCGTTTCTGAAAGGTTAGCACGCAGACGGGGGTGTATGTACATGTTCTGTGTGTGCCGATGCATATATGCTGGGTAGACTGTTGGAAGAGATTTTCATTTGGAATTGTTAGGTATGTTACAAAAAACCAAAAAACAGTGTTAAGTGCCTCAAGATGGGATTTTTAAATTGATGGAGTGTACTGCTGAACATGGTTTTGTGAACCATGTGGTTTATTTTTATATGAAAGAATGAAAGTCATCATTGAACGATACAGTCACTTGGATGGATGCTAAGGAGAAAACTTGCAGAGTGCTCTTCAAAGAGTTTTAAAAAACCTTTTGTATTTAAAAATATTTCTGCGGGAGAATAAATCAGAAAATATTCCCCAAGAAAATAATCTGTAAAAATAGTCAGAGATTGACCCCAGTTCCTTTTGGAAGGCAGGAACACTCTTTTCAGTAACTGAACCAACTCATATGAGTATTTGCCAGCAGGAACTCTGATTTGCAAATTACAGAACATGCAAATGATAGCTGTGTCATTGGAAAATTTTCATAAGCTGTGAACTTAAATTAAACAGACCTAGAATTGTAAATGTGTATGTGCTGGATTTTTACTTTACAAAATAAAAGCTTGCCACCATCTGTACCATATTTAATTAGTACCTTTGAATCTTCTTGCTGGCATGTTAAAGCAGTGTTCAGAGCAGTGATTCCCAAACCTTTCTAGCTGCAATCTTACTTACAGTTTTGTTAGACTCTAAATATTAGTGTTATGGGGTCCAAATACTATCATAAATACTGGATAAAATTGGTTTTACGTTGGGCTTCTGTCTCCTATTTTGGGAACTGTTAGACTAAGGAGTAAGTACTTAGATCTTATGCAGCAGAGCAGTCTGGCATGGTGAACAAACAAAAAGACAGTGATAAAATCAAGAAGCGGAGCCATCTGTTTATGCCTGCAAATGTTCTGGTGTATCCCTCAATACAAAATTAGTCCTGGGAGTGCTGTTTCAAGTGTGTGAACACTAACACAATCCCCCATTAGATCTATAAATGTAGCAAGCTGTTTAATGCAAAATATCCTGAATAGACATTTTTCTAGAAAACTATATGATTCCCCCCACAGTATACTACATTTAAAGAGCACGAATACATATAGTGCAACACTGACAAAGACAAGTAGGAAGGGAGTTGTGTTTCCATTATATGCTTTGTATCTAGTTTCTTGCTTTCCCTGATCTGTACATGTGGGTTGTAAGCTCCCTGAGATGCTCTTTTTGCAAACTGCTATTTCAATTGGGTGAAAACATTTTGTATTGCTTTTTTAATGCAGTTGTTATAGAAAATGAAAAGTGAAAATTTTGGGGGGTTTGATACCAGTAAATGTTGGATAACAGATCTTTTTGTTACATAAAATGTTGATCAACTACTACTGTTAACTACTACTGTTTTTTTTTCCTGGCATTTTGATGGGTGGGGAGTCTGAGTAGAAGAAAACACCCTTCACACAGCAGTCTTCTCATGCCCACACAGGCTTATCCTGAGTATGTTCACTATTGCTATTAACGTTTAGGGAAAATATTGTAAACTAAAATTATTTGACTCAAAATGATCAACAATAATAAACTGTAATAAAATATTTTGTTTCCATAGTTCACCTAGGTGAAGATAAATCATTCTTTGGCCTTGGAAGGAGTTCCCTAAACTATCCACCTCCTCTTGCCGTTAGCCGTGACTGTTGGGAATGTGATGTTTCTCTAGGCTGGGGACTCTGAGCCTCTCAGCTAACAAAATTGTCTTACCTAAGGATCACCGTTTCGTTGCCCAGGCTAGTGAAAGCAGCCCCCATGCTTTGTAGCTGAGGGTTCGTGTTTGCACTTTGTCTGTAGCTCTAGAATCACATGAATTGCATGAGCTGTTTCATGGGCAATGTTAGCCCTTTGTGTCTGACGTAAATGCCATGGGTTGCACGTGGAATCCAAATGTTTATTACCTCAATGGCAGCTCAGAAATGTTAATATCTCATGAAAGCAGCATTCTCAGAAGACTGCTGTATAAAATTTTCCCCTTCATTTTATTTGGAGGTTGATTGCTCGCTATTGCTGTAGTTCAGATTCATTGCTTCTGCACAGAGCTGAAATATATGTATTTTTCCACTTGGGAGCTGGAAGCAAGGTGAGACTGAGTGCTGCCAGAAGCAGTCCTTGCATGCCATGTGGAAGTAATTCTTTACTCTCTTCTCATACATTGTCACCCAGTACACCGCAGAAAGACCAGTATGTCAGCTGAATATCCAAAACTGTTTGAGCTGAGGAGGATCTTCGTGAATAGGTCTTTCTGCGTGGAGGATCCCTGGAGGTGCTCTGAAGAGTTCCTAGGAAGCCCCAGTGGCAAATTGTCCTGCAGGGCACATTTAGGACAAGGCGCAGCACCAGGCACAGCACGGCAGCAAGGTGGTAATCGGGAAGACTGTTGTGTTGGAGTTGTTTGGAAGGGCAAGTGGGAGATGGTATAACAGGTAAGATTTTGCCACGGCCTCTGACCAGTGTGTGTCTGAGGAGTGAAATTCTCATTCCACTGCTCCCCTGGCCTTAGCAAATGTGATCTGTGATCTGTCTAAATGACGTTTTCCTGTCAGAGGAAGTTTTTGTCGTCGCCCCCCCCCCCCAAAAGAAAAAAAAAAGCCTGGAGATGGCATTTCTGAAATGAGAATGCAGCTTTAGGGGAAAGCAGAGAGTAAAACAGAAAAACTTGCTACAGAATACTTGGGTCAAAGAAGGAGTTGTATTTATTTATTTACTTGCCCAGACGGTGACAACTGAAGCCAGGACTAGCTGGGTGTGTGAGGCTAAACTGCATAAAATCCAGATTTTTAAAATGCTTGTGCAGACCCAGTGAGTTGCTTTCCTTTCTTTTGGCAGCTATAGGTGCCTACCTCAAAGGGTAGCCACCTCAAAGGTGCTCTTTCTTGTCAGAAAATGCTTGTGTTTGTGCTGACAGCCTCTACCATGGCTTTGCATGGTGGCCCTTCGCAGGGAGGGGTGCTCCAGCCGGGCCCCTTTTCCGGGCCCTCAGTGCTGCTGTGTTGGCTGGGGGACCTATGGCTCCCGGCAGCCAGGTGCTGCTGGGGCGGATGGGCTCCGGCGAGCCCTGCTTTTCCCTCGTGAGAGGGAAAATTAAAAATATTTTCAGATCTTCCCAAGAGGCCTGTGGGAGCTTGGTGATTGCGCTCATCGTGCAGCCAGTGGGATACTACCTGCCAGGCAAGAAACCCCGATGTGGCAGGAGGCAGGGTTGGCTGCGAAGTTGAATTGGGCAGATCCTGAAGGGGAGAACCTGAGCATGGCCCCTCCACCTCACAGCTCCAGTGATAATCCGTGTACATCCCTGTCTAGTTAGAAGGAAAATAAATATTCCTAATTTTTTTTGAATACTTTCTACTTTATGTGGAAAGTATCTATTTAGATACTTTGGTACCCTCTGTACTGAGATACTAACCTATTTAGAAGAATAGCACAATTCTTTAAGGTTAAGTATCATTAATAATTGGATGAAAATAAGTGGTTTTCTTTAGCTCAAGAGAGACTCTCCAGAAATTAGACTGCTGCTGCTCTGATGAAGCAGCCAGGTGTGAGGCAGCTGGCTCCTGTTAGGCAGCCTGGTGGTGAGGGGAAGCTGGCTGCAGTCAAGATTGAAAATTACCTGCTGGCTTGTAAAGGTTGAAGGGAAGAGGGCTCTACTCACAAATGTCCAGGTATTTATAAGCATTTTTTTCTGCATGATTTTTCTGCCTTAATTTACCACAGTTACTTTATACTGTATAGCTGCCCCTGTTCTAAGTATATTCAGAAAAATTTACCAAAATGAGAGTTTGCATTTTTTGCAGTTGATGAACTCAAATGTTAACTTTGTATGTGAAAAATTATTAATTCAGATCTTCCTTGAAGCTTAGAAATGGCATCTTTAGCTAGGCCTTAGTGCAAATGTCTTGCTTAGTTCAGGAGTGTTAGCGCGTGTCTTGGCCAGTAAGAGGAGATTTGAGGAGGCTGCAACACCCACTCAGCAGGAGGAAACATTTTTAGCTAGATAAAGGTCTCAAATAGTTGACCTTGGACATGTGCTACAGAGCGAACAGATATTGTGAGTAGAGGAAAAACTAAGTAACAAATTCATGTAGCTCTATGCTTCTTAGGCCTTGCCTTAAATGTTAGAAATACACTTTTTGTTATGTAAAGGTTTGGGGAAATGTGTATGAGACTTTCCAAGCTGATCACAACTGAAATGTACTATTAGGACTGTGATATGTTTCTGGTTAGAAATCTGATTTAGAAAGATGTAGTGTAATAATATTTTTTTTTCCTAAAACTGAGTGCATAATACAGATGGCATTTTTAAGTTATAAGAATTAGACTTGCTGGAGAAGGATGGTTTAACCTATAATTGCAGTGTCAATTTTGTTTGAAGTAACTGGTCTGCTGCTTGTTCGTCGTCTTGGAGGGGTGATTGATAGTATTAGTTCTAGCCAAAATAGTGGGAGTAAAAGGGGTGGGGGGTTGATCAAAAATAGTGGCTTCTGGGGTTTTTGTTTGTTTGTTTGTTTTGAAAAAGTGGAGGATATCGATAAATGCATTTTGCACTTTCTACTGGCTTGTAAGATGATGAAAGGATATTGGTAATCTGTCCAGTATCCAGTAAGATGTAGAATCTTCTTAAACAGACCTCCTGATTCAGATTTATCAAGTAAATAACTTTTTTTTCTAGAAAGCTATGCATGTGGTGTTTCAAAAAGTAAAGTAATTTTTGGCACGCAAACACTCTTTGTGCAGGAAACGGGTTCCTTCAGTTAAATGTGGTTTTTGCATCTATATGGCTTCATTGTTCCTACGTCCCAGCCAAAGCAGAAGGACAGAGCAGGTCTCGCCGTTCGGGCATCCCCTAACAGGGAGTCTGAGACTGGTAGGGCTTCGTGATTGAACGAGAAAGCATGCTGCAGATTTTTCCCTACCAACATAGCTGCGGAAGGGTAATAATCCTTTTCTTTAAATGACTGTCATGGTGGTTTGAACTTTTGGTGAGTGACAACTCAGTGTCAGCCCCGAGCAGATAAACAATGAAAAATCCTGCTTACGCAGTGCTTGAGAAATGGTCACCTGACCTGAAATCCTCTGTCAAGGCAAAGGGTGTTAAGTGTTCACCTAGCTGTTTATGGAAACAGTCAGATGTTTCCCAAAAGGATCAGGTGACTCTGATACTGCCTGGTCTCCAGCTGGCTGAATACTAATTTACTAACTCTAATTAAGACAGAGTTGGATATCTGTTTTGATAATTCCTTCTAAAGATACTGCCTATTGCTTTGCATGTATTTTTCTGCAGTATTTCATTTTATTTATTTATTTATTTATTTATTTTTAATTATGGCTGGGTTGAATGAGCATCCTCATCACACTGAAGGAGTGAGAGTTTGCTTCCTGTGGAGTTGGGTGAGGTTCAGGAAAAATCTGAGAGGAGGATGAATGAGCTCGCATGAAATTCTGAAACAAGCTGGACAAGAACTTGAAGGACAGTCCTGCCCCTCGGAAATGCTTCACAAACGGACCAGAAATGCTCCCTCCTTTCAGCTGATGCTTGGTTCTCCAGAGAAATCCCCTGTGCTTGAAGTCAGGATGATCTTGTGCCACTGTGTGTTGCTGACATGTCTTGTGCTGTGAGCTGTGGCTATCGGTTGCCTCTCACATGCTCTAAATTCTCTTATCTGGATTCCAAAGGTAGCCTGCCTGTCAATGGGAAAACTTGTTGCAGGGTAAACTTTGGGAGTAATGCCTGGTAAGTAGCCCCTTGCAACTGGAGATTGGATGATGATTAAGCAGTACATCCAAACACCTGGGAGTTTTTCAGAAGACCTTTGCCTTTTGAACTTTACTTGACAGCTATTACAAAATATCCTGCATAATCTCTTAGTTAAAAAACAACAAAAAAAACCCCGGAAAAAACAGACCCCAAAAAACCCTGACATTAGCTCAGCTACTGCCAGCTCTATAGGTGTCTGAAATTAAAATGTTAGACCAATCGTGTGGTTGCTGACCTCCCCTGGAAATGCTACCACCTCCCAAGGAGCACAGCATGCCCGGGGTGGTGCAGGCTGTGGTGCTGAGCAGGCAGCTCACAGCCAAGCCCTGTGGGGATTCATACACGTGCAGCATCGTCCTACCTAGCTTGCTTACAGTGCAGAAACCGGTACCTGTTGGCAGAAGATGACAGCACGGAAGGCTCCTCTCCCTCCCTAAACTCTTGCAGTGTGACTGTGCTGCCCTCCCCTACAAGCCAGGCAAATGGGCTGGCCAGGGAGAGAGGTTGTGTAGCAGAGCCCAGCCTGGCAGTGAGGCTGTGGGGACAGGGATTGGGCTGGCTCCCTGGCATGTCCAGGCAGGAATAAGGGAGTAGGGCTCACTTTGTGCGGTGGGGAACATCGTTCCTGCCCTGCTGCCTGGGCGTTAGGGGCAGGAAGGAGGTTTTTTATCTCTTTCATGACTACCTGTACAAAGCTGCTCTGGCGTAGCTGCTCCAGGGTGATGTGCTAGAGCCCAACTTGCTGCCCTTTCCTGTGCTGCTTCCACTCCACGCGCTGCCCTGCTCCCCACAGCTGCCCCCAGCTGGCATGTCCTGACTGGCCAGGGCTGAGGTGACTGCTGCTCCTGTCTCCCTGCGTTCCTGGCACTGCTGGGGCACTCAGCTCAGCTGGGCTGCTGCTGCTGCCTGAGTCATGACTCTCAAACAGAGAGAGGCCAAGACCCAATCCTGTCCTCAGTCACCTTATGGTTTAAATGGCTTTCTGGTTGATAGATGGCTTTTAAGGCTCCTGCTGTTGGGGATCCAGCTGCTGCAGTGCCAGGAGTAGGGCATTGCATGGCTGTAGGTTGTTGTACATGAGGAATTTGTAACAGGTCTCTGGGCTCAGCAGTTCCCTACTGGCATGTGATATGCAATATGATCACAGGGGGTGCTCGGACCACTTCAGACGGTGCACCAAGGCTCTGCCACCCATTTAAAATATGGGGATGCCTTAACTCCAGTTTTCTGTAGAGGATGTTAATGCATTCATTTCCTCACAGGGATAGGGTAAGGAAACTAAAACATTTTGCCTTCTTCAAAAAGTCCCAGCAGGCACGGTAACAGATAAAAGTTTGCTGATGTGACCTAATATAAATTTGATGCTGCATGGTTGGCATTTAGATACTGGACCACAGGCTGAACAGGGAAGAAGCCACTTTTTGAGATCTCTCCACTGGGAGAGAATGCAGTTCTAAGCTCTCCCAGATTTTCATTCAGTTCCTTAGGGAACAGAAGATGACACAGTTCCTGCTGGGCATAAAAGAAAACAAAGAGGGCACAATGACTACATTGCACATTAAGGAAACGTATGATTGCCTCTGTTTTATTAATGAATAGAATAGTTGAAGTAATGAATGAATAGTTGAGACCTCTTAGTAGCAGGGTCTCAACACTGTCTTTAGCTTATCTTGCAGCACACCAGAGGAAGCTCCCACATCTGCAGCTACACTAAGCTACATCATCTGTACGTGATGCTGAGAGGTACTGCAACATGTTCAGTAGCAGGGGAAATACTGTCTGATGACTCAGTAGATGTTTAATAGTGAGGACTTGCATAGTGAAGCTAGAAGAGATAGACGCTATATCAGTTCTTGTGTTTCCAATTTGTGGACAGTGGGAATGTGACCCACAGCCGGCCTAAAGTCTAGAAAGGTGTTCTTTAATTGCTTCTGAGGCATGGGGCTGCTAGCAAGAAAACTTATTTTGCAGGATGGTTTGACTCAGCTTTAACAGCCAAGATCAAGATCTAGCTCTGTTCCAAGTCTGTGTCCAGAGCAGCTCACTGAGAATTCAGAGAAATTACTTTACACGCACTATTCTAGCTTTGCCGTGAAACAACAGGATAGAAGTGGAGTAATATTAACTGTAAGATCTGAGAAGGGGCTGAAATTATGGCTGTGTATACTAGTATTTGTAAAACTATCTGTTGTTACAAGGATGAGAAACTTTAATTCAAATATACCGACTTAAAACAGTGTGATTTCTCCCGCCCCCCTTCCCCCCCCAAATCCACAGAGGATAAACAAACAGTAGGAATATAGAATATTTTGTAATGATCAAACTTCTTAACAGAAATCTATTAATAGCAAACACTTTGCCTGAATTGGGTGAATAAAGCATTTTTACTGAAGAAAAATATATGTATGAAAAACTTCTGTGAACATCTGTAGCATGTTAGTAAGATCCTTCAAAGTGCAGCTGAGATTGAAGTCTCTTCTTTGAGAGACAACTCAGTAATGTAAAAAGGCAACACAAACCTGTGTACATTGCTTATTCACAGAACGTTTACACCTTTGATTTTACAAAATAGCCACATCTAAAATGCTCCTCTGAATGCCTGATTAAAAGAAAGTGAACCATAGTATTCCATCAGCAGCAGAGTTTATCTCATCTATAAATCCAATTTAAATCTAGTTATTATAATAGGAGTGTGAGACAAAGAACAGTATAACAACAGTAAAAGGAGCTTCTGGTTGACCATTGGTACCATATATACTTCAAAATACCAAAATGATGATAAAAGTTTTAAATTAAATTAAACAGTTCTGTAAATGAGTAATAAACACATCTAAGATGGCACAAGTGTGCTCTTCTCTCCAGTTGCCACCTGGAAGGAATGGAGTGACTTGAGAGTGCAATTTACAGGATTTTCTGTAAGATGGAGTTGGCGACTTCCAGAGATTCATCTTTCACCAAGACGATATCATAAGAGTCCATATATTTTTCCAAAAGCTCATCTACCTGATTGCAGAAAGGATAAAGACCCACTTAGTTTTAGAATATTAACAGATTTTTCTTCATTAAAATATTGCCCTGTCTTCCCACCAAAAATCAGGGAATGAGCCATGCAAATATATCTCATTCCTGTGAGTGAATTCTACAGGATGACAGAGAGTAGGACTAACTTGACGTTAACTGTCTGCACGTTCCAGGGTATAATACCTAAGGTTTATCCCAGGATTTCACATATAAGGATAGTGAAAGGGAAACTACTTTCTCAGGTTCCTGAAAGGCAGACAAAAACAGAAAACAGGGAAGAGTTGTCTCTCAAGTGCAAATGGATGTGCATTGTCATTTAGCAAACAATCAGTTCTGTCTCCTCCAAAATAGGAGACACAGCCTAAGTTTGTTATTTGGAAGATTACAGTTTTGCTCAGTTACCAATCCAGTATTGAAAGGGGGAAGGGACCAAAAAAAAAAAAAAAAAAAGGAATTTCAGAGAATTAATTTCTCCAGTCTCTGAATTTTAATTCCCAACAAAATATCTTTTCAGAAGAATTTCAGTATAAAAAGCAAAGCAATTTACATTTGTGTTTTCATAACTTATGGGTCAGAAAAAAACCTCAAAAGGCAAGAAATCCATGAAAAATGTTTGCAATCTGAAAATAAATATGGGCCTTGCATGACAATGACACTCGGTTTGATATTTGATACTTTCTATAATGAACCTATTGCTAATTCACAATATTTCACTCAAAGTTTACAACGTTACAAGGCTACTTACTTTATCATTGAGATAGCCAATCTTAAGAATGTGTTCAACATTTGCTACTCCATCTGCCATACTCAAGTCTCCTTGGGAATCCCCCAGCAGTATGATATTACTGTTGTCTTTTAATTGTTTGAAGTACTCTGTATTCTTCAAGGCACCATCATGTTTGTTGTAAACATGAATCAACTCTCCTTTAAATCCTTTTAATATTCCCTATTAAAAAACACTTAAGTTACTTTTGGTATTATATAAGCAGATAGAGTCTAGAAAGAAATAGAAAATACTGCTCTAGAACTAATGTTGAACAACTTATTCTTTAATTATGAACAAGATAAATTACTGTTAAATGACAGAAAGACTGTAGTAGCATTCCTAAGACCCAAGACAGGCAGTGATCTTCCTCACTTGGAGGAATAGTTCTGTACTGGGCTAACTGTGAGGTTGTCATTAGGTTGTCATTAAAGGAAACGAATGGCGTCTTAGTCGCACTATGCTAATAGTGTTTGAACTGTTACCTTCTGCTTGCTTTCTGCCTGGGAGAGTGGCTGACTACAGAGTTTTGATTTTCTAACTGACAGGGCAGCTGGCTACATCTGTTGCATTGAAGTGTTCATCTGTAGTATATATAAATAGATACTAAATCCTTCAACCATTATTTTTGATAAGAATGTGTTATTTCATACGTACGTTTTCATCAAAATCCATGAAATTGGAAACAACTTTCACATTAGAATGGTAGACCCCAGCCTGGTGGATAACTTCCTCAAGAATGTCTCCAATCCCAGCAGAAAATATGAACACAGGAATATTATGTTCATTGAGCTTATCAAAGAAGTTCTCATATCCTTCTCTGCAACACAAGATGTAAATATAAGTCAAATCTCAAATAAAAAAAGCCAAGAGAAGTCGGAGTTTTTGGAAGACACTCTTCTTTGGAAGAGAAAATGAACTTTCCCTAGGCTTTTACTGTATTTTCTTTGTCTCACCTTTTCAGTTAGCAAGAACAATCAGCCTAACACAGGGCATATTGTTTTAGCAAGAAACTCCTGCGTCAAGCAGCTTGTTTTGTTTTGGTCTATAGCATTTTTTTCTCCAAACACCTGATTGCGTTTTAAAGACTTCAAACTGAAAAATACTTTCCCCTACCCAAACTAGCAGAACTCTTTCTAGATACTTTTAGGCTGTCTGTCTCCCTTCAATCTTTCTAGCATAAAGGTTTGACTTTTTATAGGTTCTTCCTGTAAAACAAAATATCATTTTTGTTTTAAATCCTGAAAACATTCTTATTTCTCTTTCTTAAAAGCTCTTTAGTTTTCAATACCCAAATCAAAACTAATATATAGTATTCCAGTAACTAAATACCACCTCAACGAATGAGGTGCACTTTCACTACACAGACATTGCAGGGTAGAATTTTAGAGGAGGGTTTTTTTTTTCTTTTCTGCCTATAAAGTTCTTGTTGGAATCTTAGCCTGTGAATGCAGATTCAACCCAAATGGACTTAGGCTTTCAAATAACCAGAGATAGCAAGTGTCTATTTTTCCAAAGAAGAACTTAGTATGATAAACACTTCCACTTAGTATGATAAACACTTCCACAAGTTAAGTTTTAACATCCAGTTTCAGTATTTCAAAGTTTACAGACGATTATTTTGGAGAACTTTAAAAGAGATGGAAGGCACAGCACGTTTAAAGCAAGGATTCTGCTGGCTGTTAAACTTGCCTTTGGCCACCGAGAAAGAACAATAATCAATGCTGCAATAAAACACATGCTCCTCAAGTCACTGTATTTTTACCTCAGATGAAACTATAATAGGGAATGTTTTTCAAGGGCACAAAGTTGAACTCTGTGTTCCCACTTAAAAAAAAAAGTCACTAGTGCAATTTTGAGAGGGCGAAAGTCTGCAGAAATGAAGTTTGTAGAGATGTCACTCAAAATATATATATTTTTTTGATGCAACAAAAAACCTGTAATTTCAGATTTCTAGTTTATACAGTAGCTGTGAAATATCAGTAAAGGGGACATGAATTCACTGCATTCTAAGAACACGGTGTCACATTCCAAGTCTTTTTTTTTTAAACTGAAAAACACACAGTAAGAATCTATGAAAAATGCTTCAAACCAGTACTGTTCAAATCAAAAGGAACTTACTTCAGCATAACATCAGATTCCCTCACAATTTCTGAAAATTTATCCTTCTGTAAGCCTTGTTCAATGAGTAGTGCATGAGATTTATTGTACCTAGAATACAAACAGAAAGCTTGACTTACAGATAAAGATACATCATTAAATCTCATGACCAAAAGCATCCTATATAATTCTTGCTCATTCAAGTTAACAGCAAAGCAAAACCAGTTGTTACACAACACTCAGAGGTTAATTCAGTTGATGCATTACGAAAAGGCTAATCACAGCCATTCATGTGCTTTTAGAGACTTAGTATTAAATCTAATATTATTACAGTTTTAAGATGGGAGATGCCACTTACCATTCCACCATATATGGGTATTTTTCTTCAACAGTGAGAGCAGGATCAATTTCAATAGCATAGTATGTTTCTTTCAGCCATAATAACTGAAGAAGAAAAAAAAAGATGTTTAATGTATTTTTATAAAATAACACTTGTTGTTTGACCTAGCTAATCAAAATAACTTCCTTCATTCTAGTTCCTTTATTTAGGTACAACGGAATCTGAAATACCCTTTTCACGGACAAAAAGAATTAGCTTGTGGATATACCAAAGAAGAAAAAATGGACACTGTTAAACTAAATTATATGCAACTATGAAGAACATGAGCATTTCTGTTCTGTTTTATTAGTGATCAGATGAAATTCTGACTCCCTTGCAGTCAGCAAGGGAGATCTCAGAGCTGCAGGGATTTGAGAGTATCCTTTGTCTTATACTGCTGTGTAAGTCAACACAAAGTAGAGACAGAGAATAAAAACATTTGTCTACAGGAGGGACCAATAGTTAATGTTTTCTGTTTACCTTTTTCCGACATTCCTCTGTGATGAGTTTAGAGTTATCAATGATGTCTGTAGAGGGAAAAAAATTTTAAACGACATTATATTTCTTTCTGCTTTTCTATACAACATTGTAAATGGCATAGAAGACAATGTTTGATGACATACTACTATGTTTCTTCAGAACTTGTCTTACCAGCAACAACTGAAAGGTATGTTCTTTTTCATGAGCATGAAGATGTATTACTATCCTTCCCTCATCTCTCAATCAAAAGGTTAAAAAGTTAACTACTAGCCTCTTACTCTATTTCTTGAGACTTAACTGTTTCTGAAATAATCATCAGGCATCCTATGTATTTTAGTATTCCCACTTCCTTAGTATATTGGTTATTTTTATCTTGTGGCCTTTTAAAACAAAGGAAAAGTATCAAGAATTCCAGGGACTTTACTATCTGATTCTTAGTGTCAGGACTGTTATGGGCTCTTACGAAAAATATGTCAACCATATACAACCACCCACATCTTACAGTTCAAAACTTAGTTTGTAATTGTATATGACAACTTACCTGAATTTAATTCACACAGACTGTAATTAAAATATATATATATAAAATTACATACAGACACTCACTCTAAATCTTCTGCATTAGGATATACAGTTTAGCTAACAAGTCAATATCAAATCTGATATATTGGGGGATAAGTGGGATAGAAAATTAAAATCTGGGGAAAACTGAAAGGATTAAACAAAACAATTCATATTTAAAAAAAAAAGTACTCACTATGGCAAGTTGGACATCTTTTTCCATTGTAGGAAAATCTACTTAATGTCATATCAAAATCTGTAATAATCTATTTAAGAAAAGAAAAAGCAAAACTGTCTTACAACATGAAGGGACAAAATAAAGAATGGCTAGAAATTCTGAATGATCAACAATAGCTGCAGTTGAGTAGCAAATCCATCACAGATATCTCCCTAGTTTACTGAACTATAGTAATGTAAGCCAGAATGTGCTATCAGAATAACTTTTTCTTAAGAAATTTTTTTTTCAGTTCCTTTGGTCAGAATATTTCCTGAAATTACAAATCTTATGTTTATATCATTTACTTAATTACAGACTGGCTGAATTACACTTGAGACAACAAGGGTGACTAAGAGAGTTAAACAGATACAAATTTTGGAGGTTACCTGAAGGCTGACTTCTGTTATATATAAATTGCTGTCCCAGAGCTAAAGTTCTATGATTGCTTTCATTCTGATCTGGTTACTCCTCCTGTTATTTTTACCTGAAGTTTGGCAGCTCCACCTTTGATGAGGCCACAAATAATCTCTTCTACTCTTCCTGGGTCCTTGATATGGACAGTCTTCTTCTGAAATTCCGGCATCTATGGAGTAAGAACAAAGACATATTTACAGAGAAAACTTACTAGGTAATACCTTCTATCCATCAGATTGGAACTGTGCATATGGAAACAGTTTCACATGACATCAAGACATGCTCGGGTTTTTAAATCAGGACAGGAAGACAAGAGTGAGAAGAAATCAAGAACTCTGGATGTACTAACTCATGAATGCATACAGTTTTGTTTGCTTTCCATATGTATTTCGAGTCCCTTCTCTAATATCAAATTACTTAATAAGTTGACACTCAAAGAAAGGATAATCATATTTACAGGAAATAAGGGAAATGTAGAGAAATGGAACATCCAGGGTCACCTTGTAGTTGAAATAAGCCAAGGGAAATGGTGCACCTTAAAACTAGTTCTGTGTGAAATTAATAAGCACTTAAAGTCTCAACACAGATAAAGAAGACAGGCTGGTTTTAGAGTCCCGTTGTTTTGTTGAGAATGCTGCACAGTGTGTCTGTTGACAACAGGCTGCATTGCTCCTCAGCCAGTCCATCAACCATTTCCAATTACCTATTTTGTTGCAAACTTCCCAAGTAACATATGCTATCACACCATATATTCATCTTTAATGAAGAATATTTCCTGAACATCAAAATATATGCTAAATTTGGGTTTAAAAGGAAAAGGCAAGTTTTGCTTAATCTAAAAGTTTCTCTTCACACTTGCAGAAGCACCAAAGAGAACATTTACTAACAGAAATTTCCAAATATAGTATGTATTTATTTCCTTCCTTTATACCCAGTATGGACTGTTCCTAAAGCACAGTCTTCAGACATATGTAAGCTGTTTACATGGGCAGTTACAACTAGTAAGTTTTATTATCTGCGTATAGAACTTAGGAGATGAAGAAACACTAGGAATTATATTTTCCATGTTCTAGTCACTCAGCTTTCCTTTTCTTATACCTGGTATGTAATTTTTGCTGCAGTAAGCTTTTTTTTTTTTTAAAAAAAGCAACAAAACAACAAAAAACTCCAAATCCTTCTATTTTCAGACATGTTTCTGGAACTACCAGAGTTCGTCTGTGACCAGTTAGTTATTAGGTCATACAACACTATTCTTTCTTCCTGTTCTTGATGCTACTACACCTGTTTTTTATTCGTAACAACCAACTTGCAGTCAAATTGCAATCAGGTTGTCATTTAAAAATCCCTCCAATGTTAGTCTCTTAAAAGCAGTCCTGTAGATACTTGTATTTGTAATGGAAAAGACACTCATGTCAGGGAAAAAGCATTGTGTGTGTGTGTGTGTGGATCTTTAAGTATCTTCTTTAGTCCATTCTTTGTCCTCAGAAGCTACTATAGCAACAGATGCTTGTCTAACCTGTTCTTCAAAACCTCCTTTCACGCATTCCTCACTTTCTGCCACAAGGTATTTCAGTACTCAATTATCTTTATGTCCAGAAAAGTTTGCTTATTTGCTAACCTTCCCCCTTTCCACTTCTTTAACCTAACCTTTTCTTACTGAAATTGTAGCTTATTTAGCCACAGTGTACATCGAGAAAAGTATATGCTCCTTTCACATGTGCTCCCTTGGATGTTTTTCTTTTTTGCTCATCTGAAAAAACCCCAGTTGCTTCAATCCTCTTCTACATAGTGCATTTTTCTAAACCTCTGATCATTCCTCATGTTATCCTGGCCCCTCCATTTGATCCACATTTTTCTTGGAACACAGGATCCATAACTGGATATAACCTTTCTGTGCTGCTCAGCTCTGAAAAGGCTCCAGCTTAAAGGCTAACTTTGGCCTATGTCTTTCAGATAGTATTTTTGCATATACATTTGAATAAATTTCTTTTGTTAGCAATAATATGGTGATATTGATTCAAGTTCAGTTGGTAATTTGCAAATATTTTTCTCAAAATTACTGTTGGGTAGAAATAATTAGTTGCAAGAAGTGTTAAATTCTGCATTTAGTCTCACTAGAATATATCTGCTCTTCCAGACCAATGCTCCTATTTGTCAAATACAACAAATAATTCTAATCCTCTAGTATACTCATGACCACTTTCTGGCTGGTGTTGTCAAAGATGCTAATGAGAACAGACAGGAGAGATCCTTCTAAAAGCCTAATCATAAACCTTTGATAATTTTCCATGTTTTCCACCTATCTAAAAAGTTGCAGCTATGCCATAATATCTTGCCAAAAATTATAAAGTCATGACATGATACTTACTACTAGTTTGCTTTATGATCCTGATAAAGAAAGAAACGATTTGTTTTACATGAATTATTCTTCATGAACCCCTAGTACTTACTCATCTCCATATTATCTTCTAATGCTTGAAAATACTTTGATTATTTTTTCTAGAATTTTTCTGGGAAGTGCATTAAGCAAATGGTTTATAAATCACAAAATCATTTTTCTTCCCTTTGATAGATAAGCACTGTTTCGTTTTCATCTGCTTCCTTTTATTTCTACTTTCCTTTACTGGCTCTCTCATTTGCTCACATAGTGAGAATCACTTAATTTGAAAGAATTACACTTCCCCTGTTTTCTGTAGACCTGAGGAAAACCTTACGTCAAAGACATTTTCTGTAAAAGTGGTACCTTCTAAACCGATGTAGTTATTTTTTATGTAGCTGCAGTTCCTTGTTACTCTTATTAACACAGCAAATCCAGAAAATGTATACTTTGATTGGCTTCCAAATGCTAGCTACGTACCAGATCTGGAATCTCTGAGACAGCTAATGATCATAACAAAACCTTCATGAAAATGCCTGAATTCTCTCATCTTTTGAGAACTACATCTGCAAAGCACTTACATTTATTCACAAATACCAAAAGTAGTATATCAAGTGATCTAGTTGCATGAAACAAGACATTAAAAACCTGCAACTCTTTCCAAGGTGCTTTATGGTATTTCTCCTGCATTTTTTACAGTGTTGGTAGACAAAACTGAAATAGGCAGATAACAGCTCTTTGGTGGGTATACAGCACTGTTTCTCTATATTGAAAGATAAAGCAATTTGACTGTGTTCTGTGATTTTTTTCACTGTAAATTGACTAATTAATTGCTTTGGCTTTGAGGAGGTAAACTGTTTATATATTTTTAGACTTAGAATGCAAAAATTTACAAAAGGGAAATCTAAATGAGTCCTTTTGTAAGAAGTAGTTCAAACATCATTTGGTTTACTTAGATGCTAAGCAACAGACTTCATAATATAACTGATTTAAACAGAACAGCTGTTGGGGGGGGATGGAGAGATCAGAGGGAGAGCCTGTACGGCGACAGCTGGATTGTTTGCTACTGCTTTACTTCAGACTTTTGTAGGTTTTGAAACAACTTGAGGAAGAACACCCTTAGTAAACACTTCAGTAGATGATGTTAAACAAGACATTGCTTAAGACTGACTATGATAAAGGCTTCCTGCTTTGAGGTTGCAAACTGACATACTGTACTCTTACTAAAGACCAGTTCTGCTGGTTATAATTTATTCCTAATACAGTTTCATTTTCACACAAAGATTGAAGTGAGGTGAGCGTGAGCATTCTAATATAGGGGAAAAAGTCTTCTGCAGCAAAAACAAGTCTTTTTCATGGATACGGCATGTGATAAAGCCTCAGACAAATATGATTAGTCGAAATAGGTAGTGTCACTATCTTTATTTCCTTGTATTTATATTTACAACTGAACATTATGTAGTAATTATTTTATTTAGGCTTTATCATTATTACAAGTACATGAAACTGAGGGTTGGCTCCAGCAATCACTACAAGCAATCACCAGTTTTCTGGCAAATGGTCTTCTTCATTGCTTCCAATGTTTTACACTTCTGCCTAGTCTTGCTGTTGTTTTTTGCTGCATAATTGCCATTCTTCACAGTTGAAAAAAACCAAGCAGATTAAAGTTGAAAAGAACTGATAAGACAGATGAAAGAACAAGGAGGAATGAAATGCGAATAAGAAAAGTGCAGTTAATTTGATAAGCTCTGTTTCTATTAACTGTTCAGGAAAGCTCTAGTAGTCAAATCCGTGTGTACAAAAGGCCCCAAATTTCTGATGTACCAGCTAACTGAGAAGAACGCAGCTGGAGAAACAACCAACAAGAAACTCCACAGCACCTCGCAAAGACAAGAAAGCTTTCAGGGGCAAGGAGCTTCTACATATTGGACTAAAATTACACAAGCACAGGAAAAGCAATTTGTGCTTCCTTGTGACATCTGAAAGTACATCAAGCAAGCACTTAAGTGCCCTTATTTGTTCTGTTGTTATATAAAGGTCTGAGAAGAGTTTTGCTTTCTTATCAAGGACACCTGTATGTTACTGAAATAGCTCATTGAGACAGGTATCTTTTTGAAGTAGATGTTAAAAGATTACAACTCTCAAAGGTCATTTTTGGTTGATAAACACACTGGCCACAAACACATTCAGGTTTCTAGTCTCTCAGGTTTTTAAGGAGCCTTTAGAGAGAAGCAAGAACAAAGTGAAAAAATTATTTTTCAGGTTGAGCTTGACTGATTTATGAAAAGGATAAAAAGATACGGTTGTTTGTGATAGGAGGTGACTGGACCAAGGATATAGGAAAGTCTTTTGTAGTTCACAATGTTATAATCATACCTTGACGAATGAACTGTAATGGGTTCACGCAGGTTTGGAAATCCCCCAGTCCTACAAACCACAGAATGTGTCATTTACAACAAGGATACTTCTGAAAACAAGTCTATTCAGTACATAAGACATGCATCTATGGAACTGGGATAAATAAAGCGGAAAACTACTTAAAGACCATTTTGAATTTCAGTTTTGAAATAGTTTCCTGTATACAATGGGATCGCAAGAGTGTGAACAAGGCTGCTTTTACGTTTTATTTGGGTGCTGCTTATATACAGTTTTTGGGGGGAGAAGGGAGGGGAGGGGACAAAACAAGAAAAAACACCTTAAGGGCCAAAGTATGGTCCCACTAAAGTCCCTGACTTCAATAGCAAGTTTAATGGCAAGCTCCATGAAATTACCAGCGTTTCTAAAAAACCTAAAAACAGAAACAATGCATGTAATGTGGTAACTTACCACTAAACCTTTCCTTCATTTGTTTTAAAGATTCTGGAAAACTAAAATCTGATGTTTGTTTCCAAAGACTGTTAAATTTTATACAATTACTCTCCGAGATTAAGAAATGACATCTATGGATAGAGTGTGTATATTAAAATATTATATATATATATATATATATAATGTATTTTATATATACATATTTCATGGGGAATCTTGGACTCGATTCAGGAGATGTAAAACAAGATTTGTTCCCCACATCATTTTGCCACTGCTAGAGGTTAAAACACATCGTTATTCTGTATTTGTTACTATTGTAAGAGTGGTCATATTTTATTTCTAACATGTTTACATTTAGGAATATTTATTTTTACATACCTGCTCCTGTTTGGGACTGTATGTAAGGATAAGAGTTAGTTAGGATTTAGACACTTGTACAAGTTCCTCAGAATTATTAAGTCTGGTTTCTGGTGAAATGATTCAATTTATTGCAAAGCACTACTAATTATGTGCATTTTATATCCAAATTAGTAAAAAAGTGGGAAATCCTCAGAGCATGACACAGTGATTTTAAAGTACCATTTTGGGGGGTTTGGGCAATCCTTTCCCCTCCTCCTTAATTTAACAATTTCAAGTGTCTTTTGTGAGGGACCCTCCAGTTAAGTGAATTATATATCTATTTTGCAACTCAAAAGTGGAAAATCTTCCCACAGAGATAATCTACTATTAATGGTTGGTGTGCTACTTAATTATTATTGTTTTAAGACCTTAGCTAAACTCAGTAAGGAAAAATATACAGCTGCTGAAAGTCACAAAACTAGTCACTTTCTAGCAGAAGCGTATGTTTTGTTGGCCAGATTAATAAACAAAGAGTTGGTGATAATCACTAAAATAAGAGGCAAGTATCTAAGAGAATTCTAAAAGAATATTTCCCTTCAGGTATCCTAGGGAATTAATAACTGATTGGGTGCACAAGGTGTAATATCTTATTCTGGAATTAAGATTATATTGAACTTTTTGATCTACTGAGTGCTAAAGGAGATGCTTCCCTCCTCCCACCCAGTAAAACAACATCTAAAGTCCCTGTCATTATTAAAAAAAAAAAAAAAAAAAGAAAAAAAGTATTTTTTAAAATGTCTATTAGACCACTGACTAATAAAAAGAAAGTTCAGGTGAAGGAGGACTGTGGGGCCTTATTGTTTTCACTAACTGTGATTTTAAGTAGGGAAGGACGAGATGACAAATGACCTGCCATCTTAACCACATGGAGATATGGCTCATTTCAAAATCAAATCTAGATAAGCAGCCTGAAATATTATTAGCAATAACTAAAAATGTAAGAGGTTATCATCGTAAGACTGCTAGGCAGTGCTGAGCAATATCATTTCATATATCCTTTGAACAAAAAATTGGGGCAAAATGGTTTTGTATTGATAACTCTGTAAACCTACAGTCCTTGGCATATATGGTTTTCTTATTATACAAAGACTAATCTAATATGGATGCCTCCTTAAAAGCACTGTCTCTTTAAAAGCACCCTGCATCACTGGTTGATAAAGTTTTAAGGGAACTTCTCTATAATTCTCAGTGATTTATACAGTACTTTGTTAGGCATTAGTATCACACGTCTAAATTTTTAATAATAGTAACAAAAAGGAATGTTCACCTCACACTTACAAACATATTAAAAATATGAAAATAATAAAGTCATAAAAGTGATAAGACAAGGTATAAAAATTAGCTATGATACTATATTTTAACGTGTGTGAATAGTGACAGTCTGAGAATTTTGATTATCACGTGATTTCTTCTTTAAAATCTGTTGATAAGCCTGCCTTAGATTAGACTAGGTTCCAAACCTATTAACCACTTCTGATGTAGAGGACACATGAGGGTGGCAGGGCAAGGACAGGGAACTATTACTGTTATTTCTAAGCAAGTAAAATGCAAATCAAAAAGATGAAATGGATAGGAGACAGCTTCCGTGTAAAATGGCAAAAGCCAAGAAGAAACTACATTTATTCTGGGAACTGCAAATGCCTGATTCCAAGGTCTGAGACTAGCTATCATATATACTCACTTATGAACTGTACTAAAAAAGGCAGGGCATGGCATGGCATCAGCTATTGCTGTGCAATCTGATACCGTGGCAAGCTAAAGAAAATGGGATGTTAGCATTCCTGGTGGCAAAAAGCAACAGTTTGGTGAAATTGTAAAGAAAAGGGGCACATTGCTTGATTTGTATCTTCTTTTCCATTTCCTTTCTTCTTTTGATGTTATTACAGAACATTATTTAGATCTGCTTGGTCTACAAAACAAAGCTCGTCAGAAAACTTTTAAAAAGCCTGCAAACATAATATAACCTACACTATTTGCAGCGTATGAGTTGCAAAAAGCCACGCTTACGCCATAACAAAATTCACAGGATGGGAAAGTGTGCGCGCGTCTCTTTTTCCAGCTATATACATACGTATGCTCATGTAAAGCTTTAGGTGTCTCAGCTTTAATTCAGACACAAATTTGACTTTTGGTCCATAAGTGCAAGACAGGTTTCTCTCAGCAGCCCCAGCAGTTAGTTGACTTATCTTTTGGACAGGGACATCAAAAGCTACTGGACTTCAGTGTAATCACATCAATCACTCCATTACGTGCAGCTAGTCAGGAGAACTGTGCTATTGATCATGCACTATGCTAACAGAAGCTGAGCTCAGGACAGGCATCTTTCATTTTGATTACCAAAAGCAAAAACATACAGCAATTCATGTTCATATAATATAAACTCAAATATGATAAGAAATTCCTTAGCAACTAGTAAGTAGTAATTTTACCAGAAATAGCCTTAAAATTACTTATCTAAAAAATAATAGGCAAATATTATTATGGAAATGTAGAACAGAGCATTGAAAATCATCACATTTGCTTGACAGCATCCTGCAAAACTAGAGACTCAGCACTGGTTATATGAAATAAATGGCAGGCCCTTAACTACACAAGCCTATGCCACTCCAAAAAAATGTAGTGGTAAGCACTGGGATGCATACTAAAAATGTTTCCTGTTTTTTCTTATTTCAGTTTTTAATTATTTAGGTGTTTTACACAAAGCGTGCTGGATCCTGATGTTTAATTTGAAAAAAGAAATTGGAGAGACAGGGTTCACAGAAAACACGACAACAGCGTTTTCTCTTGTGCTTTTAAAGGAGAGTACCTGTGCGTTGAGCTTAGGGCACTCCTGATTCTTCTGTCCTTGATTTTGTCCTACTGCAACAGCACAGGTGGCAAGCAGAGTCCAGAGACGCAGGGCTTGCATACAGGCTGCCAACAAAAACCAACCAAATCCTTTTAAGAATTGGCCTGCTATATTATGTGATCTTTACTATTCCTGCTGTATAGAAAAGAAAGCAGACATGCACGGTAAACAGCTAGAACACTGAAAATACCTACATTTAAGACTACTCTGATTGATACACATTTAAAAGTAGATGAAAGTGAAAATTGAATTAACCTATCCAATAAAAGCTGGTAAATGTATTTATTCCTCTAATGCTGTTGTCAATTCTATGCTATCAAATTTATACTTTAAAATGTAATTTGTCAGAATAAACAACAATGACTTAGCTAGTAACCCTGGTTTAAAAATGCAAGCAGAAGACAGAGTCAGTCCTGTTGACAGAAGCTGTGCACGCTTACCGGAGGGTTTTGCAGGAGCAGCTGCAGAAGCAAAAGAAAATTCCTCTTGCTTGTGAAACACTAATATAGCAGTACAAGGTGCAGTTGAGGGCGTTTCCAAATACAGCCTGACTTAATCCCTGTACAAAACCCCAGGGTCCTGTGACGCACGCTGGCAAAGCACAGCAGTTTGTTATGCTCAGCAATACAGCCTGACAGGCTTACAAATGATCAGCTGGTGCACCAACAACAAAACCTTTGACCTTCACTGAATGAACAGCTTTCATGGATGCAGCAGGCAAATTTGGACTGCTCCAATAGAGGAAGGCCCTTGTTTTTCAAAGCAGAAGCTTACTACTTTGTTACTTTTTAACCCTTTCCTTACAAAATCTTTCAAAGTATTTTAGGATTTCCTATTGCAGAGTGCCACAACCTTCTCACAGCTCATTGACATTGGCCGCATTAACATTTAGAAGGGAGCACAGATTTATTTGTGTAGAAGTAGCAAATTAATTACTTAATGAGTCCTTGCTTTGACTTTAATTATCTATGCAATACTGGAACAGGTAATCAAGGAGGCTTGTTTGTCAGGATTTTTGAGAAACAAGGGGCCTCAACATGCTTTTAGAAGTTTGTCATTAGGCATACTGCCAGATGAAAGATAGTACCTCGGTGAGACAGAACATGCATTTAAAAGGAACTGTTTTTTTTAACTGTAAGAGGACAAAGAAGGTCATTTCTAATCTTATTTATACTTTAAAGTTGTGTAGATGCTTGGAAGTGTCACATCCAGTTAGTACCTGTGAAGAGTTCTAGTGCTATGGCAACACTGCAAACTTCCCTGTATCATCCCATAATTCCTGTTTAACTTTATGATCACTATCTCAGGCTGTCAGAAACAACCACAAACATCAAACCAATTCCTATGTGGCCATGAATGTGCTTGGAGCAACTGTCAGAATTAGAGCAAGGGCAGGTTAGTATTGTGGCACATGCAAAACCCCCAATACAAAAACTATAAAAACTATTACCATGATTCTAGAAATTCATTAGTTAAGCAAATTTGCTTTTAAAATGTAGGAAGAATAGCACATTCTCCATAAAAAGACTGACAGACTTTTTTGTGAATGGTACAGTGGATCCATATATGTTTTGTGTCCACATATCAACCATACACCAGTACCTACCATAGGCCAGTACATATTCTGTCAGGATTCCTCAGACTGTAACCTACACAGATGACTTTCATTTTTTCAGTTATGCTCTGTGTGTTTTGACCCAATGAAACAACTAATGAATATTTCAGCTGATATGAAACATGCAACTGTCATTGACACTCCTCTGCTAAAATTGAACAAAGCTCCCAAAATATACATGTTAAGGTCTGCTGTATTCTTGGGCAGTAAAACTGTTTGAAAGCTGTATTAAAAATGTAATACAATCCCTGCAAATACTACATAAAACTTACTTGGCATTGGTACTTGCCAGGATTTATAGCTCCTATTATATCTACTGGATATACTACCTTTTATAGTATTTATTTGTACATAGAGTTAATATACTTTCAGTTTATAATACCTATCTCCATAATAGCATTTGAGGAAGCTACAATATAACACCATATCTTGAATAAATATGAATTATTTGCACAACAAAAAGCTGCACCTTATAGCAGAGCAGGATTTCTATTTTAAGACAGTCTTACAAACACTGAAGAAAAAGTATTCTTGCCAGATGAATAATGTAATTCAGGTAATGGTATCACTTTATACATTTCATATACAAAGTAGCTGTCCTTGAGCTTTTATATACTTCAAGGATGACAGTGCTGTGGACATAAATGAATCTTGTGAAACCTCGTGTGACTAGGACATGGTGGGTCGTGGAGCCTGGCTGTTGATATTCTGGTGCTTCTCAGATATGATTCAGTAAGGGAAAATTAATTCCAAAGCCATCAACAATTTAAAGGAAATTAGCTTGCTCTTTATTAAAGTTGAAAAAAAATTCCTGTATTTCAGTCTTTTTTTAAACTCACTTATGATTTAAGTTTGAAGGAAAGGGTTATAGAAATTAACTCTAACTTTTACAGATTAGTATACCAAACTAATTAAAATTTTAAATGTACTAATATGGTATTAATGAAAGAACTAGAAAATGACACCAGCAAAATTTCTGTAAACATTAAGACAGCCAACATCTACTTCTTAGAAAAACATTTACTGTATCCCTAATAACGATGTATTTTCACTTTACGAAAAAGCAGCATATGAAGCTCCTCATCTAAAAAATACAAAGGACTGTCTTTGCAACTCAAAGAAACCTTTAGCTGAAGTGCTTTACTTAACTGACCAACAACAGAGAATAATAGCTACTGCTGACCATGTTCTGCTCCTGCTGACTTGAGTCAGATCAAGATTTGGTTTACACTGTTTAACTTCTGTTAGGAGGCAAATTAAAATTAGTGTTTGTTTTTAAAAAGAGATCAAAGCCAGCAGGACCTCTGAATAATTTCCACTCTTACAATATCGAAGGTCATTCAAAAATATTTTAAGCACCACAGACTAAAGAGGGATAGTTATTTCAACAGATAGCTTCTATTTTAACCTTCTCTCTTGGGCCAAGGGCCAAACGAATACATATCTCCAGTGCAGAATATTCTAAGCAGCAAAGAACCCCACTTAAAACATTAGATCATTTGTCTGTCCTGTAACACTAGGAAAAGGTTCCACTTTATATTGTGATGTGTTAAGTGAATGTGGTTTAAAAAGATTCAGGATGCTCTCAAAGAGCATAAGGTATTGAAAGTTATTAGTCTAAAACAAAGAAAAAACTGGTTCTACTAGTCCTTACGCACTTTTGCTCTAAGTTTCACCTACTCCTTTGGGGAAAGAAAAGAACACAGCACAGATAAGTTATGTAAGCAAGTCAGCTGAACTGTTTTTTAATAAAAAGTTAAATACTTCAACTAACCTGCCGTTGGGTTTTAAATATCAAGAAAGCAGTCAAATTTAAGTGTAATTTCCATTCATTAAAATCAGAATATTTCCTATAAAAATTAGAGATGACTGAATCCTGTATATCCCGTGAACATGAGCTAACAACTTTTCATGAGCTAACAACTTTTCATGAGCTTATTAACTTTCAGTCTTGTCTAATGAGCCTATTACAGCTGAACAACTTTGAATACATCCATGTACGTTTAGCAACGTTACTTGAGCAGTAGCCTGCTGTTCTATTGAAAGGATTGCTTTTAACCATTAAGAATTTTTTTTCCTAATTTTACTTTCATAAACTACTTGAGATAGTTTCCACAAGACAAGGAATGCTAACTGAACCTTTGTACTCAAACACCAAAACAAAGCAGAAGAAAGGAGCCAAGGTAAGAGTCAATTTGATCAATTTCAATTTGATCTTTATTCGTGTTTTAGCGAACGCAGCTGATGAGCAGCATACTGGTTTGGTTCCAGCAATATCTTTCTATGTTTCTAGGGGACAATCACAAAGAAAATAACATAAGCATCAAGTTAAACAAAGCCGGGGTAAATCAAGTTTTAGAAGAATATTTTGCAGGAATTCTGGAAGTGACTTACATTTTCTGTAGAGTTTTGGTGTAAAAAAAATGCTAGCCACATTCAAGGCTGATATGATGCAACACAAATACGTACACACAAATGTATGTGTGTATTATAGCAGTGGCTCAGGAGGAACACACATAGAAGATATTGTTTAAGCAGAAAGAGCTTGAACAGCGCTTACTGTAAAAGAATGCTTAGAAAGGGATTTTATTCTGGACTCCCAAAGAACATACCAAATGAGAGCAAGAGTGTTGCCTTCAGAAGAATAAAGATTTGAAGATACTAGAGTCCATTAAATCTTGATAAATCCAAAGGCGGCAAATGGTAGGAAGGAGAAGGTCAGCAAAATGTTAACATAAGAAGCTTTAAGATTAATCGGTAACATTTTATCAGAGAATGTGTTTTGGCTACTAAACTATCATATTTTAAAAATGCAACAAATTCATGCATAAAATGGACTATAGGGGGTAAATACAGTATCACAAGATATATTTAGCAACTTATTCAATATAGAATTTTTAGATCTGATCAGAGATCAGTTTTTATCACACAAGAGAAAATGAGTGACCATTTATAGTTTTTCCCTTTCAGTTTAAAGGGGATAACTGTATTGAACTGTAGAAAGCTATTCCATTGCAGTCAAACATACATTCAAATGTATAAACAACAGCTAGACTTCTGATGTATTTGTTTTGTTGTGTTTAACAACTTAATCACTCTGACGTTGCACTGAAAAGTATTTCAGTAAAACCACTGTAATTCATTAAAAATAAGGCTACATAAAGATGGATTTTAATTCAGCAAGATAATTGTGCATTTTTTAAACATAGGTATCTCGTCAGTTTCATTAGGACTAAGCACAGGTTTTAAGCGGTGAACACAAACAATAACTAACTTACATTAAGGTCATGGAAGTGAAATAAATTATGCTGTTTCAATGATTTCTCAAGGTGGTTACTTTAAGAAAGTCAATAATGAGTTTAGAATAAGAAGCTTCTTATCAGTTTCTGCAATTCCATAAATCTAGAACAAATAAGAGATTAAGCATCAATTTGAAACCTGTAGGAAACCATGACTGTTGCAATTCAATATGAAGCTGACTGTTCAGATAAAAGGATAAAACAGACTGCAGCACGTGTCCGTTAGCATCTTCCTCTTGTGCTTACAAAAAACACTTCAAAAGCAGAGATCCCTACTGGTAGTAAATCAACATTTAGCACCTCCCAAGAAAATAAGAATGAAGGCAGGCCAAATATGTTGTTGAACTGCTCTCTTGAAGTCTAGGTAACAGAATACAGGTAAGAGGTTTTGATGGACTTGCATATTAATGAAAGATATATTTCTTGAACATAGAGGTGTAGTTACACCTCTATAAATTATAATTATATATATGTATGTCATAAAACTCAGAATGAACTGCAACAACCGCAACAATAGAAGTTTGACACTTTGTGCGATATTTCAAATCCTCTGTAGAAGTCTCTTAGCAAGCAGCAGTAACTAGAGCTTTAATTTTCAATATATCATGTGATCTCCTCCTCTCAGTTATTACTCCAGGCAAAAATGTAGTCAGATTCTGACAGAATGTACAAACCATCTAGAACCAGTTCTGAAAACTGTGTGAGTGAATGACTATAGCTCAGGGCAGGCATCTTTTGCCTCTGATCATGTGTTAGGGGAATCAACACATCTCTGAATGTGCTTCAACATTCACTCAATCCAGGACAGAAGGAAACCGGGCTTTTTTTCTTGGCCTTTGTATTTACAGTTCACTGGTGACTATTCTCATGAATGATTTCTGGATACCCCTCTGTATAAATTCATTATGCACTTGCAACTTCAATACCAAATACAGTTCTGGTTTCCCTACCTCATAGAGTTAAGACAGCGAACAGTACTGAGAAAGGCAGTAAGAATGAGCAGTGATATGAAAAGCTTCCAATGAACAATTCAGTATACTAATCCTTCAGCCAGGAAAAGAAATGAATGGATGGCATGGGAAAGATTAATAGGGAAAGACTGTTCACCATCTTTTCCAGTGTAAGAGTTAGGGGTAATCAACAGAAATTAACAGGAGGTACATTCCAAAAACAAACAAAAAACCCCCCAAAACCCTGCAAGCTGGGAAGGCTGGGAAAGCATTCTGGGTAAGCACCATGACAGCTTGTCCTCTCCTTATGCTTTCTCTATGCCTCTGCTATAGCCCACTACTGGATACATGATATTACCTGTACCAAGAGAAATCACGTTCATGGAAGGTAAGTCAACACTCCTATTCTGTAACACATGACACGGAGAACCATTCATGGTTCAGGATAGTCATTTACTTACATTTCTGTTTATTTTATTTTTTTCCCTCTCCCTCCTTTTTCTTACCAGTTTGCCTTCAGAGAGATACAGAAAACTCATCTTTGACAAAATTAGAATTTTTGAATTTGATTGGTATTCACAGTTTCCTTTAATGCTGCTATGGTAAGAGAGGACAAATGTTGGAGTTTGGCTACCTGAAAGACCCACTTCCCTCTCGCATTAAACACACGCTAATGCTTACTGGAGGAACGTTTACAGATGAGATTGTTGGTACAAATAATCCTTCTACAAAATACCTAGTAAAACAATATAGAGCTTTAAGCATCGGCAGTATGTAGATATTGTGGTATCTTTATAAATTCTTAATCAGCTATCAGATGTGCAAAAATTCACCGTGCACAGTAACATATTTTTCATCAGCTATACTTTGGATTTTTTCCAAACTGTAAATTTGCATTTCTACTTTTTATAACAAAATATATGAGATATGTCTATTTGTACCTTGAAAGAACTTAGAAGTGCTTGTTTCCCTAGAAGCAGCTTTCCATGTAACACTATCTAGAATGGAATTTGCATTAAGCCTAAGGCCTGGAATGAAGCAGTTGCTGCTGATTCTCTTCTTCTCTTATCTGCTTGTAAGAAAAAAAAAATCTGCTTAGATTCACTAAGCCTAAGAATGGTGTATCTACATCAAATAAACTCTGACCCTTAAATGATGGAGTTGCAGGACCCAGTTTGAAAACAAAGTCCCCAGGACAAAGTTTAATCCACAATGCATTACCAGACACTAAATTCTGATGAAAGAATGTAGTGCTAATATAATTTTGCAATTAAAGTTACATATTAAGACTACCACATTAATTTTTCAACTGTTAGGATGTCTTCTGATACAGGCACTTCTTTAACCTTCTTTAAAAATAATCCAGTAATTCTAAATATGAAATTCAGCTACTTTACACTCATTTTAAAGGTAATAGGCAGCATGATGGGTTGTGGTGTAATGGATTGTTTCACCTCCATGTTCCATTTTTTCATGGCTGTTTCTGGATACTGGATCCATTTAACGATACAATTGGATGATCCTTATTTCTTGTTTCTCTGTGTATTTGCTCTTTGGAAGTGATACAAGGCATATTCAAAAACACTGTATACCAGATATCCTCCTTACCCTTCTGTTTCACACGCAATTTTTCCATACTAACATGCAGAGCAGATTGAAGACTTTAGATGATTGACTTTGGTTGCAAGGGCAGAAGCAATCCAGATGAAAATAATCGACTGCACTAAATAACTGACTGATAACTAATGTTTCCACCAAAGAGGGAGAGCCTTAAAAGAGCAGGTTAATAATATTCAAAAAAAATATAAAAATTTCAGTGGTACTCATTCTGTCTGAAATCAGGGCAAAATATCACAAACTCTTACGTAAAAAAAAAAGCTCCAGTAAATTCAGAGTATTTCAGTCATCCAGTTTACAAAGCAGACAAACCTTGATATAAGGAGGTAGGAAGTAAGCTAAAGCTTATGAGTGGGAAAACAAGTATGAACAAATAAGTAGAACACGACTCTTTCTTGATCGCAAAACCAATTCAAGAAGCCTGAAATTTTATATTCAGATACTTCAGGAATCTTCAGCATTCAAGTCTGGGCCTTGCCACACCCCTTTTTAGAAAAGAAATCATGAAAATTAAAACACTTACAAACTAAATATATTCTTTTTTTAAAGGTTGGCGTACATGAAAGCAGAAGCCACATTTCCTTCTATTACTACACATGCTTTACATAAGTTTATATATAAATTATTTTTTTAAAAGTCTTGTATTTATTGTCTGCGAGCAGGCTGCTGCAATTCTGTCTTTTGTGACATCACTGACCAATAAGCAGATAGTTACTCTTACTATTTAAAATTGGGTGTTGTCCTGTTTGACCTGTGTTCTGCAACCTTAAGCATATGTCCATTTGTACTAAAAAATGCCTCTTTTTTTAAACATTCAAGCAATACTCTATAAATTAAAGGGTTTAGCAGAATTAGAAAAATCCACTGAACTCAATTAAATACATAGAGGTGACCAACACAGTAGCTGCAGATTTCAGCTTATTGCCAGTGCTAGTCAAAGTGCTGCATAATTGACATGGAACTAAAAATCTGTCCACAACTAGCATCATCAGTTCTCTGACATTTTACAGCAGCTGATCATTGGTGATTGATTGCTTCTGGGTAAGAGAGAGAGCAGCTGATGTCCAGCGAACTGGTCAAAATAACTGCTGTAATAGCTTTGCCCCAGGAAGAAACAGTCACTACAGATTAACTGCTGCACAGTAACCTGACTGGAGGAAGGCCAGAAGAAGAGTTAGATGTGTCCACTACAGTATACTTACTTACCAACCTCTCTTGCCTGGTCTTACCTAGCCTCACATCTCTTTGCATGGTAGTTATAAAAGGAGGCCAGGAAGAGTAGTTGTGAGCTATTTCTGCCTCTCAGTTGCAATTAGCATGTGATGGGATCAGCCCAGATTCAGTACTGCATGTCTGACAGGCAGCAGAGACATAGCTGCTGCTCTAGGCCCTCTGGATGCAGAGGCAGTCCATTTGTACATGTCTGATCTGGAGTCAGCAGAGGCCAAGAAAAGCTAGTCACTGTTGGACAGGATTTCTTAAATGACAAGTTACTCTAAAAATATTGTATATCCATCTTCAGAGATGTACCGTGCAAACAGACACAAAATCCACACTTAGTGCCACCTGCTGTTCTATGTTGTCTACTGCAGCTAAACTAGCTAAAATTTAAGTCCTTAAAAAATATCATCTGACGAAGACACCAGATTCCAGAAAAAAATCTGACAGCATGCTTCTTTCATGATATTTTTTCCTTAAACCTCTCTCAAAAACTTACTCTTCACAAGCTATAGCACAAAATGTGCTTGTGTACGTTCATGTACAGGGAAGGCCTGAAACTAATAGCTTGAAGGGTATTAGCACAAAGTAGAACAGGCTAACAGAGAAAAAGATCATGTACTGTATATTATGCAATTATTCCAAGTGCTAAAAATAGGTAAGAGGCAGCCAATCCAGTTTCTTGAAGCAAAGAACTTCAAAAGTTAAGCTGTTTTAAGACATTTTCCAGATTTAGACAAGTTTTAGGTACATTTAAAATCACAACTGAATTTACAGACAGAATTCCCCTGCCCATAAATGCATGATTCCATGCACCTTGGGTCTCTTCAGCACTTACATCGATTTATTTAGTTATTTTTTTATAAAACTTTATAGCTCTTGTTAAGACTGATTGTTGAAATACTGTGCAACTGTAGTCCATAACAAGAACAAATTTGCACTGATACATATATTCAGGCATTTAAAAAATACTTACGTTGTTTGACAGTTAAAAGTAACATGCTTAATGTTTTCAGTTTTTGTTATTGGCTTTCATCTGTAAAAAGTTTAATAGAACAGATGCAATTATAGCTCAACCAATAAACAAGAGTTATTGCAAATAGGAGAAAATCACGTGACAACATGACTTAGCACCTAGAAAGCATTCAGGACAAGGTAAAAATGCTTCAGAGCAGAATGACTCATGGAAAGATCGCTCTACTGTTGTAGAGGAAGACTTTCTAGAAAAGATAAACGAAAGCAGCAATTCCTCAGTGCTGTTCTGAGCCTATACCTACTCTATATATTGTATCCTGACATTTGCTTATTATTATTTACTGCTTGGAGCTCAGTTTTCAGGTGAAAAAAAATCAGTAATATCTAAGTTAAATCAATATGAACTACATTTAAAATATTTTTCCTGGCCCTGTACAAATCTGCTTTACAAACCATGTTCTAGGTTACCATATATCATGATTATTTGGACAGAAAAGTCTGCAAGCAACACAAGCTTGTTTTCGTTATGCTGATGTTTATCACTCTGTCGAAGTGTTTTTTCTATTGATAAGTACAGTCTGAACAAAACCACATTTTATAGAAATAGTTATATGAAACCTCCAGTAGTCATACAATTCTAATGTAGTTTTAAAAGTTTAACAGTCTCCTAAAAATTATTCAAATAGTCTAGTCCCTAGTAATGTAAGGGCTCTCAGTCACGTATGGTCAGTGTTAGGTCTCAGGAGTTCTTTTACTTTTTAGTTCTTTGAGTCATACCATGGCATCATTCCTTTGAAACAGTATTGTTCCCACATGCATTACATCACTGGATAGGTTCCAAGGTCACAAAATTTTAAATACTATCACTGCAATACCCAGAAAGTGACAGTCCTACGGTGACATTTAAAGAGAGTCCATGTTCTTCCCCCTCCCCCTTCTATTGATTCCAATTTGCTTAGGCTCAAGCTCTTTTTTGTCTTTGTAAAGAAACAGTATGTATTTACCTGAAGGACTTTCATGTACTAGCCATTTAGATGCCCAAAGGACAGTGTCAAACACACGCTACATACTGCACACTCCTTTATTTCTTTCTCCACTAGGAGGTCATCAATGACCCACACCAGTGTGACATCACCGTCGCTACAGCAACTAGTGAAAACACTCCGAAGAAGAGCAAAGAGGCAGAGCGGTATGATATCACTGCCAGTTGCAAAGATCTGCATCCTTCATCTGTGACACAACTGCTTTGATCCCTATGAAATGAGAAGCCACTCTTGCCAGGGTGATGCGAAAAAAAAACCCAACAAGAAATAAACAAAAAAATCTCTTCACACAAACCCTATGACAGTCATGCTTACCAAATAAGTTTCTTTATTTCTTAAGAAAGGAAATAAATGGCAGTTACATCACTTCTTATCCACTTCCTTGTATTTCTCCTGGTAAACTTTTTTACTTTTTTTGTCTGTGGACACTCAGTTTCTGCAGACTTTCTATGGGCTTCAAAAAGATAACCAAGAAACCTATGTCTATTGTCAGTACACCTGATTTGCTCTGTAGGGATCCACAACTTCACTGCAAGACTACCTGGGACCTGAAAAATCCAAGAGATTGAGTGCTACTGTAATACTGTAAATTTTAATCTCTTTACAGTAGCTATCAAACATTAACTAATAAGTTACTTCAAGAGTCTAATTAACCTCCTCTTTAAACTGAAGTTAGCAACCTCACTGATAGCTTTTACGTTCACCTGACTGTAGGAATACTCCTACAATTGCATAGAAACAGCAGTTTGACTCTGCAAGGTAATATAGAAGTCATCAAGAGACAGCTGTTTCTTGACACACAGCATAAAACTTCACATAACTGGCTAAATATTTACCATTAATGCCTCTGTTCGATTGGAAAGGGAGTCACAACACTGTTTACATTCATCAGCACCTAAGGCAAAATCTGTATTTGTGAACCTTACATGGTCAATAAAGACAATACATTAATACCTTAACCCTATTCCAAATGTAAACCTTTGCTTTTAAAGGAGATGCAATAATTTCATGGTGTCTCTAATATGCTTAAATTTGTGTATCAGGCTAAATACTTTGCTAAAGAATTAATCTCCTGAAATATGAGACAGATATTTACAAATCTTTTGATTTCATCATTCAACATTGAAACATGGTTACCCTCATATTTTCATAATCCCTGAGAATACTTACCACTTTTCTTTAAGTTAAAAATTCTTGCCCTTACAAGCCTTGATATTACCTTGTCTTATAGATATTCTATTTGATTCACAGAGGTTGCTGTCTTTTTAGCATCTAAACACTCAGATTTTTTCTTAGATTCTAGTCTTATATTCATCTAATTATATTCTAGCCAAGGAAAGTCCAAAAAATTATTGCTGTGGTTAAGTCAAATCAAAGAATATTTCATTGGTAAGAATTAAAGCCATATAACTAAAGTCCAAATTCTGCAGGCCTATTCTCTACTGATTTTAACAAGTTTATACACCACGGTATCTGAAAATCAGAGTCTAATACTGGAGGTAAAAAGCCATAGTATAACTCTCTCCAAGATAACCAATTCCAGAATATAATAAGAAATCCCAGCTGTCCAGTTTCACACTTTCGGTTCAGCTTAACTATTTTAAATAGCTACTGCTACAGTGCTTCATTCAAATAAACTTGGAATTTGGAAATCAAATTACTGTTTAAATGACATCCACTTGCAATTTGGCCAGATATCACCTACAAAACCGTTGACAAGTAATTTTTAGATACCTCTACTGATATTGTGGTTTTTAATTTTATTCTGGTTTTAGAACAGGTATGGAAATACTTCTGTAATGAACAACAACAAAGACAACTCAAACCAGAAAAATCCACCAAAGATACAAGAACAATCCATTAATCTTAAAGTAAATATTCTAATGCAGCCTGGCATAGCAGGCTGCGTATTGGAAAAAATAGATTTCAACAAAGTATAGTCTTCTTTCCTACTTCACACTAACTTAACACTAAATTACAGACTGGAAAGCAGCACCTTCTCACAACAGCTCCAGAGAAGTCCTTCTTTCTGATAAATTAAAACAGATACACTGTGTCTTGTAAATGACAGATGTTGAATCAAATCCGCATTGGTGGAAAAAACTGTTTCAGGAAGATCCGCAGAATGCAGCATGTTCGGCAAACACGTAAACACATTTTCTCCCTTATCTGACAAACTAAAATCCTTGGTATGAAGTTTACATAACTATTTCACTTCTGAAGTAAGAGAAATTTTACAGCCTGACTACATAGGTTCACTGAAAATGCTGCTTGAGGAGAAAAAATACTTGTAGCTGATGAATTTAAGAAGTTTGTTTGCTGAGAAAGTTGCCAACTCTAATTAATTGGTTGAAATAATAACTCTCTGAGTGGGCAAACAGTATCAATGTGTTGTATCCATTTGGTAAAATATTGAAATGAGAACAAGCTGGCATGCTTTGAACAAGCTTTGTTTTTTCCTTGGAATTTAAAGTTGAGAAAAGCTGTGACCCTAAAAGCAGAATTTTCAGAAGTATCTATTTAGCATCACAGATCTGCGTCTGAGAACATAGATCTGAAAATATTATCTGAACATGTTCAAGAGGTAATTTTACCAGAAATCAAATTTTCATTGACATGACAACCTTTTTTCCTACTAAAAGCAAAACTTCTGCAACAAAGATAAAATGTTGAAGTTCAGCCTCTCTAGCTGAGATATCATTTAAAGAATGTAAAGAAAGTTAATACAAATATACCCTTAGCAATTATTATGCATTTTCTGAATTACAGCTTAATTGGGTTACTGAGAACACAAGCTGGTGAAACTACTATAACTGCCTTTTGAGTGTTTGTATGGTCAAGCTTTTGAGTTTTCATATTTTATTGTGCACATAACTCTCTAAAAGAAGATGTACTATCAGTACTAGACCTAAAAAAAGAAATAATTTCTAGTTAACCAGTATTATGCCACTATAGATTTTCAAATGAGTTTTTGTAAAATCCTACAATATAGTTCAGATCCCTGTTTAGAAACAGATCTAAAACCTATCTGAAGTGGTAATCTGAAGTTTCTGCTCTTCCACAAGCTGTTGCCAATAAGAGAGGACACAGAAACCAAAAAGCAAAACAACCCCCCCAAATTACTGAATGAAGGGATTGGTGACTGGGAATAGCATTCAAACATTTTTTTCCAGCAGGAAGTAGGGTGACTCTTATAAAAGCAGACAGTGGAATTCCTCTCTGAATCCACATTACCCTAAATTACATTGTACAGCTTCCACTGGCAACTGTTGAATTACACAGTCAAGTGAGTAGCTAGACATCTCACTATTTACATACACAACGGTAGTAATTCTTAGTAAAAATCTATGTTTTGATGTAAAATTAAAAAAAAAAAGCTCTGAGTAAAGTTTTGTAGGGGATATCACAAAATACTCATTTTGGCTAACATGAAGCAACCGGATGATTTCAGTTCAGTTCCTTAGTACAGCGGTGTCCAAATCATTAACTCGGATTCGAAGGATTTCAGCGTGAGCGACGACAGCATGTTGTCTAAGACCTTTTAGCAACCGCTTCCCCTTAAGTAAACACTCAAACCGTCTTCTAAATAACAAGTTTAACAAGGGCGGTAGACAGCTTAATCTTCCGTTTACAACAACCGTGCACAGGCATCGCTTCCTAGTTTCAACACCGGACTGAACACACCCCGCGTTTTTAGCTCGCTATGAGCCACGAGCAGGCTTTTAAACTCCCACCAGAGCAGACCGCTCGGCCTACGGGTGCAGGTCCGCAGGGTGCGAAGAGGAGGGGAAGGTGTGAAGGGGAGAGGAGCCGTGTGCACGGGGGAAGGGAGGGGAAGCAGGTATTTGGCGGCGGCGGGTGCGGGACCCCAACCACCACGACGTACCATCTCGATGATCTTGGTCTTCCTGCCCGTCTTCTTCTTCATGGTGAAGATGTACTGGGCCAGCACCACGCCGCCCACCAGGGCGCACACGCTGGCGCTGGCCACCGCTCCCATCTTCGCCACCGCGGTCCTGTCCATGGTAGCTGCCCGGGACGCGCACAGTGAGCCGCTGCGCGGCGGCGGGGCCGCTCTGCCGCCGCCGCCGGAGGAGGGAGCTTCTCAGCGCCGCCGCGAGCCGGCTGCCACCAACCGCCGCGGCGGCCGGCAACGGCAACGGCAACGGCAACGGCAACGGCCGCGCCGCGCGCCGCCTCCCCGCCAGCGACCGGGCGCACGTCACGTGAGCGTCGCCTGCCGGCGGTACCACCCAGAGGGAAACGCGGGGGACGGAGGGAGCGTGGGAGAAGGGCGCTTTCAAAAGGCGGCCTCGAGGGCAAGGAAGGTTAAAGGCTTCTCTGTTGCCTTTGAAGAGGAAAGGCGCACGCTGGGAGGCTGTGTTTTTCCTCCGGGACACAAGGAACGCCTTTATTTCTCGCGCTTCTTCCCCCTCCCCGGAAGAAATGATAGAGCCCAACTGTCCTTCGCGCGCGCCGAGGCGGCCGCCGCTTCCGGAGCTGCCAAACTACAGTTCCCGGTGGCGGCGGGAAGGGCGCCCCGCCCTTCCGGCCGGCGGGGTCCGTTGCTAAGGCGCCATGACAACGGTGCTGAAGATGGCTGCTGCGCCGCTGCAAGCGCCGTAGCCCATTCCTGCCGCCGTCTCGCCTTCTGTCCCCTTCCTCGGGGTCGCGCCCGAGCCCGAGCGAGGAGCTCCCGCGGGCGACGGGGCCGCCCCGGGGCCGGTCGGTCCGTGGCCGCGCCCGGGAGATGCTGGCGGTGCCCGCTCGCCTCGGCTGATCGGCGCCTCCGGCTGCCGTGCCGCCGCCCGGCCGCCTCTCTGCCTCTGGCCTCGCCTCCCCGGTAAGCCCCCTACGGGTGTCTCTCTCTTTATCTGTCTTTTTTTCCCCTTTCTTTCTCTTTATCTCTCTCAGCCACACTGCTCAGGTTAGCCCCGCTTTTCCAGAAGCATAGGCTAGGACTTGAGAAGTTTGAACTGAGGCAATGTAGTTGTCAAGCTGCCTACAACGCGATTAGCCTACCTCTTCCCCTCTCCCCCCCGCCTTTTCCGTCCTAAAATAACAGCAGGCAGGGAGCAGAAAAGCTGATTTGTGCCCTCTCTGACGGAGTTCTTCAGTCACATCGTCAGGGCATCTTTAAGGCGATTACTCAGTGGCGATCCTGATACTTTCTGTTTGTATCTTGATTGACTTTTCTAAAATAAGCTTTCTTATGAGAGACCTACACCAGAATCTTTTTTTCCTAATTCTCTTTGGTGAGAGGGGAAAGTCTAATTTCTGTGACTTTGGAAACTTGTATTACTTTTTAATGCTTGTTATAGGAGGCTTGTAACAGTTTTAAAAAAGAACTGTGTTTTTTTTTTGTTTTCTCCTTGTAATTGCCAGTGTTTATCACAACTAATCTAGGAATTCATCACAAGAAGTTCCTTAACTTTTTTAAAGTATATAATTTCAGATATTTGGGGTATTTGGTTAATGTTTTTTCAGTTCATGTTACAGCAATATGAAGCTAAGAGGTGGAAATAGAGTAAATATTGTTAATGTTAAAGTTACTTGTATAAACTCATTCATCAACTATAGGTTTCAACAACAGTTTGCTTCCCTTTCAGTGAAGAAGAATGTCTTTGTTTAAAGCGCGAGACTGGTGGTCCACCGTACTTGGAGAAAAAGAAGAATTTGATCAAGGCTGTCTTTGTGTTGCTGATGTTGATAACAGTGGGCAAGGTAAATTCAGAATCAGTGGCTGCTGACTTTTAAGCCACACAGCTGCAAGTATGCTTTGACAGAGCTAGTGCATGGTGACAGCTTGTTAGCCTGGCTAGTTGGTTAGTTAGTTTAAGGTCTGTTGTCTTCAGTGTGTCCTTAATAAAACAAGGTGAGTGCTCGTATTTTTGTTTACCTTTTGTCTTTGTGTATTCCTAGATCTCTAAACATTTCAATTCTTGTTGATGTTCAATAGCAATTTCTCTCATGTTTTATTCTTTTCTGGTAGCTATGTTTAAAACAAAGACTTTAAATTGGTCATGGAAAGAAACACATATATCATAAGTCATTGAACTTATGGAAAAAAAAAGAAGGCTAATAAGTATTTTTATTTTTAAAAAAGTCTTCTTGTGCTGAAAAATAAGAGCCCATTGAAATCAAGTTGCCCTTCACTTGAGGAAACCTTTTTCTTCTTTGTAGTCATTAAGAGATTAAAATACAGTGTGGAGTTGAAGTGATGCATCTCTGTGATCATATTTTTACAACAGTTAATGATCTTTGCACTCAGGGAGAGTTCTCATATATATGTGTGGTGTTGTGTGATGTGGTTTTTTGAGATTCTCTTGCCACATCTTGGAGCTCTATTTTTTTTGCTCAGCAGGGGTCCTTGAGTATGACTTAATTTTTGCCATTTTTTTGAACTTTGTTCTTTTAGAAGGATTTGAACAAAGTCAAGCTATGCTACTGTTTTGGTGCACTTTTTGTATAGGAATTGACTGAGGAAGTTATGGGTAGAATCTATTGCTAATGAGAAAGTAGGCCCTTCTTTTGTACCAGTTATGAATAGTGTTGTGGGAGTGTAATAGTAGTCCACTATTTCATTTGCTTTCCTAACACTGTATTTTCTCTTTGTTTTTAGACTAGTCTCCTTTTCTTGCAGAGTTCAGGGCCAAAAGTAAATGCAGTCTTAAGGCAAAAGGTGGTCTTCTAGATAAGTCTGTTAAGTATTTTTAAGGAATATGCAACTAAATTATATTTAAAGATATAGGTTATGCATCTGTTAATTTGTTGCTGGTAGACTACCTGTTACAGCACAGAACTGAGGCAAAGGCAGAAGGCAGACAGTAATATCTGAACCAGGGACTGTAGGTGGAAGTTTGCTGCTGGAGTGGAGAGGAAGTAGGCAGCTGATCTGAACTTCTGAGCTGGGGTCCTGTGGAACTATTCCAAGCCTTTAGAGGCTGGTAAGCTGGTTTGAGTGTGCTAGGAGTATGTCATCCTGACTTGCGGACAAGACTTACAAGATTTGATTTTGATCATCATTGATAATGATGACCTGTATCTGGAGAAAATACATACTGATGACTACTTTAGAACGTTGGTTCTTCTAAAGTAGTCTTAGCAGCTCTTTGAGGTTTTTCATTAATAATTTTTTTGTCGTTAACAATATCATCCCAAAATAACCCTGGTGTAATTTACCACACTCCTCTTGGAAATAATGGCTCTATCTCAAGATGTGGAGGTCTCAAGGCTGTGTTGACCTGACATAATAATTGTGTGGATTTAGTTTGCATTTGGATAAATGTCATGGATCGCAATTTTAAAATTTAACACTTCTGCTGGTTTGATATGTGTTTGCACAGATCAAAGATGTGGAAGCTGGAAGTTTGAAGTACTCTTGAAAATCAGAATGTGACCTTTCTTAAAGTGTGAGCATCAAACTGAAATGATAGAATAGTAGCAATGGTCAGTGCCATCACCATGATAATTACGCTATGTGGCCCTGTGCTAACCAGTTTTTGTTGCTGGAAAAAAATTAATTACTAACATTAGTCTAGAAGGCAGACCATCAATAGAATCACGTGTGAATATTTTATTTTTTTAGGGTATTCTTTGAAGCACTTCTGCAGCAAATCCGATTCTACAGGTGCTAGTGTATTTTTTTTAATCTCATTTGTTTTCTTTTTTCTTTTTTTATAGATAAAATTATTGTGGGCAGTTATATGGGATATCTCCGAATCTTTAATCCACATCCTGTGAAACCTGGGGATGGAGTCCAAGCTGAAGACTTGCTCTTGGAAGTGCAGTTACGAGAACCAATACTGCAGGTGGAAGTGGGAAAATTTGTTTCGTAAGTCAACATGCTGTGTTGCTGATCAAGCTGTGTAATTAGCATGGTCTGTGGACTAGTTTACAATAAAAGTTAGCTCCTCTCCCTAAGGATGGTCTGCAACAGTTCTGTAAAATACTTAGGGCAAATATTTAGCAAGTGTTTACAGCTTAGATGTCTGTCTGTCTTTTTAGGAATTTCAGTTTAGGAATTTCACTTTCCAGATTGGCAACCTGTTAAAAATATCCATACTATAGTATTCGTTTGATCTACTTAATCATCTCAATATGAGAGAGTTTTTGCTTAATGTATAGGTGGAAGAAAATCTTCCAGGTGTGTCTTTGACTTTTGTTTTTCTTACTTTTAAGAAACATGAGAAAACTTATGTTTTCTGTTCTAACACCCAGAAAACTTCCAGAGTAGCCTCTTTTGATCTGTTGAGGATGTAATGTTCACCAGTTGTTTTTGACAGAGGATTGAAGATCTTTAATTTCAAGGAATTTAATGAAAATAAGGAGCTGGGTAGAGGAGGTACTCAAGGAAAAGGCTTTATATCTAATTGGATTTAGAACAACCTAGTACAGTTTGTTTTGTTTTTTTTTTTAATTAAAGATTCTCCCTTGTGTAATCCTAGGAAGGACTTCTCTGAATCTTGTGCTTTGAGACCAAAGTCCACCAACCGAAAGGAAGCCTTTTCTGTAGGAAGTCATTCTTTTATTCTAGTAATTATGGAGTGACCCTGTGTAGAAATACTAATGTTTTGCCTGATGGAATGATCTAAAAATTCCTTCTGTAGTTTAGCATGAAAACTTTTTCTCTGCAGGAAATACTACTTAAGTTTGGTGGAGGAAGAAGGTCAATATGGGATTCGAAGTACTGTGTCTTTTTCCTTAGCAGTTTCTGGTGTGGTGTGGGTGTGGTGTGGATTTTCTGTTTGCTTTTTAGCTTAATTCGTTCACGTTTTCCATGCAGCTAGCACTGAAAAGTTAGTCACTTACATAGTTGCTAAATAATACTTGTTTGGAGGAAGGGTCCTCATATCTGTTTGTTTTTTGGAGGAATTAACAGCACCTTGTTTGGAGTGAATTTCAGGCTAAACTGGGAAAATAATTGGCTTGCTCTTCATACTTAAATTCGGAAAAAAATGTTCTGTAAGGATTCATTTTAATTTTGAGATGAAGTTCAAATACTGCAACATGAATTTAAAAAGATATTTAATTATGCTGGGATTTAGCATCCCCAAATCTTGGGGTCTGGCTTACACTTGACAAGAAATTATTGGGAATCTTTACAGTAACTTCAATATGTCACTTAAATTTAATCCTGTATGTTGCACTTTACTTCACACTAATCTGAAACAACTTTTTTGTCTTCTTTCTTTACAGTGGCACCGAAGTACTTCATCTGGCTGTGTTGCATTGCAGAAAACTCTGTGTATATGCTGTTTCAGGTGAGTTTAAAGATACAAACCTTCTAGCTATTTCAAGTTATTCTGAAGTTGGTTTAAGCTGAATATTAAACTCAATAGTAGAGGATTTGCTGGTCACTCCTGAATAGCTTTAGTGGTGTTTTCACTCAAGCTTGTGTTTGAAGAGGAACATTATTAATTAGGTCAAAATATCTCCTCATGATTAAAGGAGATCTGTTAATCTGCTCTGTGCCTGAAGCATTGTGATTTATGGTATGCAGGCTGCAGTACAGAGTCTTGCTCTGCTCTTTGTAATGCTCTAGATGCCTGTTGGAGAAAGATGGTCTTGATCTTGCTTATGGAAGTGATGGCTCTAATCTTTGAGCAATTCAGTTGCAGTTTACTAGCTAACTAGTCTTACAGTGTGTAGTGTCAGCACATGAAAGCTGTAAGTCTTTATATCTAAGTGTACATATCCAAATGTTTGAGTGCAAAAGTACCTGTAAATAACAGTTTCTTATTATAATTTTAGAAACAGGTGTTCAGCATGCAAATGAACAAATGGTTGTTTAAGTACAGCCTCTTTAAAAACAAAGCAGTTCTTATAATTACTTCTGAGAGCAAAAATCCAGTTAATTTCTTAGAAAGCCAAAAGATTGGAAACATATCCCAAGAGAAGATAGGAAGTTAATAGTGGTAAGAAGGTGAAATTACTACTATGGCTTTTCTTAAATCCTCTTTCTTCTCACTATCTTTGTCTGGAAATTCTAAATGATAGACTTGAACTGTATGTGGAAAGGAAGGTCATAAAATACCTATTCTGTGCCTTGAATTATCTCTAATGTTCACCCAAAGCACAGCTTTACAAGGTCTGTTAACGGTACCCTCATCTTCAGAATTCAGTAGACTTAACTATACAGTTTTCACCTTCATGCAGTGACAGCTGTGGCTGCTTTCACTCTAAGTGCATAGTTTTCTTACAGGAGCAGCTTGCCTGTTAATTGAGAGCCTGGTAGGTTACAAATGCACATTCTTTCCAGTTCTAATTGACTTCTAGTTGTCTTACCTGGGGATGCCTATATAATTGATCTTTGAGGGGTGATGCTTATCCTTCTCTAATGTTGCTTATGTCCTGTTGCCTACCAATGTAATTTTTACTGGAACAGCTTAATTTTAAATAGTTTCATTAAGAGCATACAACAAATAAATCCATCTAGAATTTGTTCCAATTTTAGTGTGCCATTTGGTCTATATCGTTTAAGCATTTCAGTCATAATGAAAGTAAAGTTTTACAATCCTTTAATTATAATACATTATATATAATAATATATATAAAAATAACAATTATTAACTAAGTCATAAGCACCCCTACTATAATGATAACCTTCTAACATTTGAACAGATACTTTTGAACAAGCTTGTTCCAAAATTCAAGATCACTACCTCTTTCTGCTTCAAGGGCAAATCACTGTTTTTGTAAAGTAGGATTTTACCTGCTTTATACATGTTGCCATACATTTGTTATTCATAGTAAAACAAATTCACCATGTTGTTTCTCTTCACGGACATTTGAGAGCATCTTTTAAGATTTGTTAGAGTATAGCCTGGATATTGCATTACAGACCATAGGCACAGAATGACTACCTTGTAACTTGTTTTTCTTCTGGTATTGCTACTTACCTGCCAGAGTTCTTTCTCTGTGTTTATTCCAATCCTCTCGCTAATCAGGCCTGCTTTAATGGTAATATCTGAAAATCTATATTGATTTTTAGTTGGAGCAGTTGCCTAAAAAGGTTATCCTAGGCTACAAATCTTTCTCAGAACTCGAAGATTGGTGTTGAAATGATCTTTATATACTTGAGAGTTGTGAGGGGATCTAGCATAGAACCAATTCAGTCAAGCAATTGGTGACTCTTTTTCCTATTAAGGTCACTTTTTTTAAACTTATTGCACTAGCTAATATGACTTCTAGAGTGTAATTCTACATGATGAAGAATTTTGAGTACTCTTCATGGGAGAGCTGAAGAAAGACTTTTGTTTATCAAAAGATGATCCTTAACTTCAGTCTCTTTCAAAAGACTTTGGATTTCTTAGTTCCCTGAAGGGATCAGGAACTTAAAGTTCTTGAAGGTGCTTTTGAGACAATATGACATTTCAGAAGAAATTATATCTATTACTGTATATATGTATCTCTTATCCTTGTGTTCTTAATGACTGCATTGAGTTTCAGAGCAAGTAAAGGCAAGTGATAAATGCACCCTAAAGTAGCTTTTCAGAATGTAACTTGGGACTGGCTACAGCTTAATTTGAGAGACAGACTATTACAGCTGAAACTATCTGCTGGATGTAGCACATCCACTGAATAACTAGAGAATCATAAAATTTCCCCTTTTCATGAGTAGGCTTTTTTGATCTGAGAGTGGTGTGTGTGGGTGTGGGTTTTTTGTTTGTTTTTTAATTTGAGGTGTGCTTGACCTGAGGAAAACTATATTTAAGTAATAAAATCTGTCTCTTGTGAAGTTTTTATACAACATTTAGTACAGTGGGACATTATTTCTGGTTCTGGCCTTCAGGTGCTTTTGTAGCTTGGTGCCTCTTTGGGAATCAGCAATGTCAACTATCGGATCTCAAAGTCATTAGGAGTAAGCTATGGCTTTCCAGGTCATTCTGTAAATTGATACTCCGTTACTTTTTTTCATATTGCATGATTTGGAGGGGTGTGTGTGTACATATACATATATATGTGTCTGTACACATGCATATATATCCCCCTCTTTTTTGTAGGAACTCTGGGAAATGTGGAACATGGGAACCAGTATCAGATTAAACGGATGTATGAGCACAATCTTCAGCGAACTGCTTGTAATATGACTTATGGACCATTTGGTGGTGTAAAAGGTAAGCTCCTTCCTGTGTAGTCTTTGTCATTAGTTGTTTAACTGAAAAGTTGTGTGTTAACTTCAATTTTGAAGAGCTATGTGATGCTGTTTTCTAGAGGAGACCATCTTTCTAAACAATGGTCTCTATCTCATGCATATAAAAAACACTGAAGTTAAAATGAGACAAAGGATATTAAATGCAGGATAGTTCTTTTCCTCACAGCTGTATCTTTTGAGAACAGGATATGGGTTTACAAGGATATATCATTGATTGAGAGGAAAAAAAAAATTATGAAAACCCTTGATCTTCCCTTGTAAAATATTTTAATAACAAAATGATTGTGTTCTTTTATGCTTTATTTTGTTTTGCTTTTCTGCAATGTGCTTATCGTGGACAAAGAAAAGTCAACATCTTCCTTCCCTGAATCTAAAATATTGAGTGTTCTTAAAAATACACAATGCAGGCTTTTTAAAAAAATAATATTTTTTTTATTGGAAAACATAACAATGGAAAGTAATATTTATGGTGTGTTTGTAGTTTTAAAAAAGCTTAATAAATTTCAGTCTCTGAACTTCTGTGACACAACTGTGGGTGCCTTCTTTGTGTTCCAATCTGGAAGCATTTAAGTTTGTTCTACATGACAGCACTTTCTCTTCAAAAGTCAAGTTTTGCCAGCAGTGTTGGGGGATGGTAGTCATCTGCACAAATGATGTCCCTAAGCTGTTGGCGGAGTAATACCACTTGCTGAGGCAGAAAAATATTCTGAGTCAATATGGCAAAGAAAGTGTGTATGCTGACAGTCCGTTAGTTCTGTGACTGTAATAGTCTCTCAGTAATAATCCTACAGTGCCTAACCATAACCTTGGGCTTGTACCTGGGCTTGAATTCAGCAGACCAAAATTCGGACAGATTGAGGAGACTGCCACTTACTCATTTTGCACATCTGCCTTGGAAAAATGGTCAACTCTTAAGTTCCATGAGTGAGAAGGTGAATAGTGCTATCATGAGTATCTTGAGGGGCAATTGTGTGAGGCATGGGCACATTTCTGCTAACAGCAAAAAGAGGATACTGACTTGCCTAGGAAGTGCACTATTTAATTTTCTCACTTCTGATATGCTACAGTGGAATTGCAGAAATAAATGTATTGAGGGATCCTGAGCTAAGAATAATTAGTGTGTCTGGAATGGAAAAACAAGGGATCTTTACATATATACCACCATGCAGTTCTGCAGAATAAACTGTCTGGATCTTCCTGTGTGAGGTGTGTTCTTCTACCATGGAGATCCTGGGCAGTGGTCTGACCAGCTCAGTGTTGATGACAGACCTCTATATGCCTATGAGAAGCTGTGGAGGAAGCTGCTATGTTGCACAGTGAAGAAAATATCTTCGCAAGTTAGGAAGATGGAGGGTGAACTTTACTTCAAAACCTACTCGGTCAGCCAAACACTTTTCAACACCTTGGATAGTTAAAATGAAGGCCAGTCCTTGGCAAACAAAGCTGCAAGGACAGGGAAAGCAACTGGTAAGTCCTGCAAATTTTTCTGGTTTTCTAGCAGCATTTCTGTCCCAGCATGTCAACCTTTATCCCTTTTCCTTTCTTCTTTCCTATGCTCCAGTTTGTGCTAGTTTCTAATGCTGTGGAAAAAGAGTGGCCTCAGGTGTTGTTTTGGGGTGGAAGAATATCAGGAAACAGGGCAGAGATTTGTGTTATGTAATAAATAATCGCTGTTTCTGTTAAAAAAAGAAAAGAAGTAGTTTTCTGTTTAAAACTTATGTTTGAGAAAACTACAGTGAAAGTTCTCCATTCAGGTGTCCCCTCATGGGCTACTAAGGCAGGCATTGAAGAATGGGAGTAATAGGCAAAGTGGACATGGGAGAAATAGCCACAGAGTGGACCAGAAGTGTTCTACCAAGTGCTGTTAACTTTAGTGAACAGATGCCTGTCCTGGTCTGGTCTCCTGTGCCATCTGTCTGTATCACTGGCAGATGTTCTGTGCTGCAATTGAGAGCCAACAACAGGTTATAAATAAATATATATTTTTTGACTGCCTTCCACCAACCTTTCTGGAATTCTTGCCAGGCATCTGTTAAGTCTTCCTCACTTCCAGTAGGGGTTAATTCATGATAGTGGCAGTGCTAGAAGTGTGCAGCAGCAAGCTTGCTTTCCCAGTAGTCTGACCTACACCAGTCGACACCACTCTCTGGAAAAGGTAGACTAACAAAAAACCATAGTGAGGCTTTTTTGTATATATTTCCTTTTCTGTTTTGCTGTGACTAATGTGTCCTCCTTATTGCAGTACTCAAGCATCCTTGGAAAAAAATGAGGAGGTGAAAGAGGCACTTCAGAGGTCATGTTTGCAGAGCTACTGAAGCAGACACAGAAGAGTGGCGGTTGAACAGAAGGAATACAAGGAAAACATGCTGTGGGAGTGTCAGAAGGAGGGGGGTGAATGTAAATCCCCCAGGAACATGATCTTTCATCTGTGGAAGCAAAGAATGTTGCAGGAGTTGTCAAACCACTTGATCTATGAAGTTGCTCTGTCTTGGTCAGATTTCTCTTACTGAAGATGAAGCGCTTTATTTTATTTTATTTTAATTTTTATTCCCCTCCCCCCGTTTTCTCTCTTAAAAAGCCCTTAATCCTATACCTCCAATGGTAGTGGAAACTCATCCTACCCAACCATACCATTTGAAACTGCTAAAAGAAAAAAAAAATGGAGTTGAATTCATGTGCACTGGTCTGTACTAGTGTCCTGTGACATACTTTGAGGTTCTTTTTGTCCTTTCTTGGGACTAACAGTTCTTTGGGTTCTTGTTAATGCTCTGGTTTTGTTTGTTTATTCATTTTCCTCTTGTTTACTAATCCCATACAGTTGGCTGTCAGTTTCATGGAAACTGAAGGAAATAATCAATTCACTACTGTTTGTTCTCACCTCAAATAAAATATTCTACTTTGGGCATTGTTTTCTATTGTGATCATTTAAAATTTGATTTCTGTCCATGTGCAGTTGCAGTCTAGTGCTGTCTAGTGGGCTGCTACTGTTGTGGTCTTAACTGGAATGCAGTGTGGTCTTAGTCTCACAATCCTGTAAGGGTGCATAGTGGATTCTGAAAATCTTGTGGAACCAGTGCATAATTTACATTTGCTATCCCACAGCTAGCAAACCTTTTCTGACCTATGGGGTAGATGGCTGTATTTTTCAAATGAATAAGCAGATGAAAATGTTTCCTACTTTGTTTGAATAAGTATGGCTGAACAGCAGAGAAGGCAGCTCAGGCTTCTCTCTTCTTGGCAGCTACCACCTGTTTCTAGAGCATGCTCTTGGGGAAAAGCTGGAGCATACTCAGTATTCCTCAAGAAGCTTCCTGTATACAAGATGTGGTGGGTAGGACTGTCTGAGAGAGGTGCACAGAGCTGGAACAGAAAAGTCTGAGGCTGGATGACTGCTGTGGAACTGTTCTACAATTTCCATAACTGGGCATCAAGGTATGGAAAGGTACTTAGCTTCAGTCCAGTTTTCAGTTTCAGAACTTCGTTTCTGAATTGCTGGAAATCCTGCAGTCCCCTTTAGATCTTTACAAAGGCCGAAGAGGCAGAGAAGTTTGTTCAGACCATGCTTTTAGTTCTCTTGATACTTTTTTTAAAATGCTTCTTAATCTTTAAAAGTTTGGTTTAGATTGTATTGGAATGGAGTCTACCTCTCCAATTTACAAAGCGTCTTACTGTCTTTAGGAGGCTCACATTTAAGGAGAAACTGCTGGCAATTCTTCCTTTAAATGTTGGTTGACCTATAGTCCTGTCAGAGCTTTTAAGAAGTTAAGCAGCATAGCTATTAAAATCAAATGCTCTACTACTGCTTTTATGGTTCAGTTTGCTTATGAAACCTCACTGGGTCTCCTTCAGCTATTTATAGTTAAACATGTGCTCACATAAACCTCTCTCCATGCCTATAGTCCCCCTTCTTCATGTGCTGCTTGATTAGGCAGGAGTATTTTTCACAGCTTCTCTTCATGTACTAGCTGGGGAAGAATGTCTCTGCAGTTGTTTGAAATGTGCACGCATTTAGAATCGAACGTCATTAGGAGATATGCAGATAGGTCCTGCAGTCCCATCTGGAACTTCACCATAGTTAAGATCCTGCAACTCACTACTTACATGTACCTACTGGTGAAACAGGGTATCTGCAGGATCCAGTAAGAGGTCTTTCCTAGTGCACCCTGAGTTATGCTGATGTCACTGTTTCTTGGACTGGATGTAAAAACAGGATGCATTCACATTGTAATATGCTTTCTTGTTTCTTATGAAACAGCAGACCTATTATGGTCTTCTATTTTCTATATAGTTTTAACTATGGGCTCAGTTTGACTGCTCCGGGTAGTTCCACACTGCACAAACAGTAAGTGTATATGCAATTTTTGAGGGCTTGGGTCAAATCTGTCAATATTTGTATAGATAATTTCATTGAAGTCAAGCTATTCATGAAGTGCTATTCTTCATGTGTTGTGGTACTGTAATAATATAAATATTCATATCTAGGCCAGAGTATGTCCTATATTATTTCTTTAATAAAATAACTGAAGTCTTGTAATTCACGATCTGCTTACAAATTTAAGTTAAATTATGCCTTATATCTTAAGACATTCAAAATGTTTCTCTAGTAACTTAGTCATCTATTCCATAATATTAAAAATGCATAACAGATATCTTGATTGGCAGATGTGAACTAAAATAAGTCTGTTTCAGTAGTGCAATCTCTCTGTCCCATGTCCCCCCCACCCCGGAAGAAGACTGTGTGGAACATGAGCTTCCTATTTAAAAGATTAGTCTTTTAGATCTTTGGCTGAGTAAATTGAGGGAGCAAGCTTCCTCATGAAATGCTTCTGGAGGACTTGTTTTTTTTTCGCTTGATAGGTAGTGATGGTGCTGTTTCCTCAAGCTCCTTGTCTGATAAGTGTAGTGGTGGTGGTGTGCAGAAACTGCTAGTCACAAGGTTCTTACTTTAAATCACAAAGTCAGCGTTCTTGGTTTTTATGCTACAGCACTACAGCTTCTGCAGGAATGTGCTGCTACTGTTACATTCTATAGCAAGTTTACCTGCTTTCTTTACGTGATAGTTTCTGTATGGTTTTCAGGTATCTCAGAAGCACAAATTATTGCTCCTTAAATTGACAATAATATTGCAGGCTTACACCATGTGAAGTCTAGAGTCTTTTCTCTGTTTAATCAGGTAGGAAAAGATGCTGCTTGTCAAAGGCACTAGCTAAGAAAAGCCAGTCTGTATGATGTGCTTTAGACATTAAGAAAACAACAATGCATTCAGTGCTTAGAAAAGAATCATTAGGTTCTCAGTCAACTTAAACTGGAAGGTTTTGTTCTTCTGTCCTTGCTAATTTGTTGCAATCTACTCTCCCACTTGTTATGTTATAATTTGGTCTGTTGATCTGCTTAGGTGATGTGATGGAGATGTAAAAGCTCTTGAGTACAGCTCTTGTTTTTCTACTGGTTCTTTTAGTCTCCTATATGTATTAAAAGAAGTGGCATTATAGATCTTTCTGCTGAAGCTCTCCAGAATTTTGAGGTAAATAAAATCCTACTCAGTCATTTAAAAGCAACCCCATTCTTGCTAGCATTCAAAGGTAACAAAACTTAATGCTGTGAACAACTTTTACATATATAAAAATTGGCATAGATTATTGTCTCGTAACAGGAGCAGATGAAGACAATAACAAATGCATTTATTGCATCTGATAATACAAGGCCTAAATCTAAACTAGAAAAGCTATTAAAGGCTGTAGAATAAAAAACTGCTGAAGAGTGAGAAAACAGAATTGTCCAGCTGACTTGCAGATGATAGAATAACGATGTGTATTTGTCACTGAAATAGTGCTGTGTGGAATGTGGTTGAGTCACCGCTAGATGGTCCTCTCATTACATATATTAGTCAGTAGGCTGCATTTTTAAAGTTCTCAAACTGGAACTGATTCTACAGGTGCATTTACTGCAAGACTTAATGAGGTGTAGAAAATGCAGAAACACTTGCTGAAAGTCTGTATAGTAAAACGTATTATATTGATTAAAATAAAATGTTTTCTGTGGGTTACATGGTTTTGGCAAAAAGGCAAAATGAATTTGACTTCCACTTTCTGCAAAACTGTTAAGGGGCCATGGATGTGAGAAAGAGACAGGAAAGCCCATATATGTTTACCATGTTTAGCTAGACTTCTAAACAAAGCTAGTAAGATTAGAAAAGGGCTAAAAATATAAATGGAAAAAAACTACAAAGGCTAAAACAAAAACCAAGCACAACGTAGGCATAGTTAAAAGTTATGAATTAGAATTTTAAAAACTCTAGCAAAGAGAAGGCTTTTAATATAGAACTTGGTGCTTGTTTGCTGCTTTAATTTTACATTTGTTCTTTGCTGAACTGCTCAAATGAAAACATGAAACTATGAACTGATACAGAATAATAACTAATCATTTTATGTTAAAGAAATTTGTATTTTAGCTCAAACTTTCAAAAATTGAGTTTAGATCCTTAAGTATTATTGTAAATTACAAACTTCTTTTAGTTTCATTGCTCTTGTTACATAGACTATCTGTGTATATCAATTTCCCCTATTTCTGAACTTTTCTTCAAGAATTCAGAGCCATAAACTGAGTTTCTGCTACGATGCCATGATTCTACCATCTGGGTCTTTTTAGGAAGGAATGATTCATGATAAAATCATGAAAGTTAGTAGTGCTGAATGCTGGTTTTTGATCAAGTGAACTCTTAACCTAGCCACAAGATGTCACAGCCCTTAAGTGATGAATAGATTGTACAGTCTTCATTTCTTACTTGAAATGTAAAACTGTAATTTGAAGACCTTCAGGTAACTCTACTGTAAGCTTTGTTTTTTTCTTTTTATTTAATTATTTCAAGAAAACTGAAGTGGAAAAGCCGCATACACTTTTATGATTTGTATTGCAACCTTATCTACGGTGAGGACTCCACTGTACAAAAGTTCTATTTTATATAACCTATTTAGTCACATAATATAATGTGACCCTACATAAAATTATCATGACATCCTGCAATTATGCCACTACAAATTGCTGTGTTAACAGTTCAACTTTCATTGTATGAAATGATGTTTGCTGATGGCTTAAAACATCTTGGAAAGTGGTTTCTGTATTCACATCTGTAGTGAGTCATTCTGGGTCCTTATAAGATAAAAAGTCAAGTTATCTGGTAAGATTATGTTGAAGAACCTGATCAGTTTGTAATAGTAGGAGTATAGTTTGTGTAGTTTATATTTTTCTTTGGAAGAGAAATGCAAAAGTCATTGAGCCTCCTCAGCATGTACAAAATCTTTGGTCACTAAAATGCAAAGCTATCAAATATCTGAGTTGACAGTTTCCCTAACATGAGCAAGGATGTGCTTATGCTTTTGTGGTTGCTGTGTGGCGTAGCTGTACTCATACTAGTTTTGAAGCAGGGTGTTTTCTAGAAGCAGTATGAGACTTCCTAATTTAGAGCCCATATACTGGACAGCAGGCCTCCAATGTGTCTTCTGTGAAGTGCCAAGATTTTTAAGGACAAGTAAATAAGTTTAAAATGTTGTATTTAGCTGGCAAACCCCAAGTGTTGGAACTTCATTTGGCTGATTGGAAGTCTTTAGATGTTTCACCTGAAAGCATAGAAATATTCATGCTAAAAGGATGGAAAAATTCATGTGTTTGTGCCAGAAGGTTCTGATAACCATCTCAGTTTTGCAACTCTTGGAAAAGAATGGAATGGAATGAAGCAAGTGAATTGGATCTGGTACAGTTTTAGTTTAGGAATTCTTTTTCTTTCTTATTCTTCTTTATGTAGCAGTGTATCTTCACTTAGGTACTTAATGAAGGCAAAAGTCTGATATTCATCTAGAGAGAGTTCTTATTAACCAATATTTTACATGTTGTTTAATCTTAATTAGATTGAAAACAATATTGAAAGACAGTAAGAGGAAATTATTTTCTACTGATGATTAGATTTTACTAAGTGTATAGTGATGGATTTTTATAACATGATTGATATCATTTTGAGAATGTTTTTGTTTTATTCTTCTCCTTAGATTTTTGTTTACAGTTCTACCAAAATCATGTGGTTTGTGTTCTCTATGGTAAAATTTGTATTTCTTAGTTGTAGTTCTTTTGATTAAATTAATGCTGAAATGAAGCTATTCTAGCTGTGCAGAAACTTTGGTAAATCAATTTACAAGTGTTGACTTTAATTATATATAATGATAGCAGTGAACTATCCTCCTGGAGTAACACTAAAGTTTTTCCAGAGGGACAATCAGTTAGATAATTTTAAATTGTTAGGAATGTGGTGATTTTGCATATTGATATAACAGTTACGGGAAACTGGCATTAAGCAAAACTCATTTTTAACTCGGGGCAAGAAATAAATTCATATTACTTTTTTATAATTAGTTGTTATAGACTTTCTCTAATGTGATACTTAGATAACCACCACTATGGGTGTCTTAACAGTGTGTCTGCAATATCTGGAAACAAACTCTGTACTGTGCCTTGACTCTCTGTCTTGTTCTCAGTGAGGGCATTTAGACATAACAGTAGGAATTTGTTGCTCTGCCCTTGGAGATATCTGAGATGAGTTATGTTGTGACTTGGCAAATCACACTTACACCTACACTTCCAGTTGCTGTTGGAGGGCTTACAATTCAACTAGCTTATAAACATTCACCTAAGTTCCTCCACATCTTGAGAAAGAGTCAGGACACTACTTGTACCTTGCTCTTTTTGAAAAGAGAGATTTACTGATTGTGGAGCCTGCTTCCTTCTACTTATAAAATGGTGGTATTATGCTCTTATGCAGTTAAAGAATTAGGATGCCTTTACTACTCTTTTGAAAAAGTGTGCAGATCAGGCTGCCATTTCGTTCTTTGCTGTATGTTCCTTGGGTCAGAGGTGTGACTTATTCGTAAGAAAAATGTATGCAGTAGATTTCTGCTGAGATTACATAAAGAATGGAGAAGTGCTTTAAAAAACAAAAAAAGAAAAAAAAAACCCAAAGCACCCAAACCCAATTACTTAAAGTTTATACAGGCTTATAAATTATCACATGAAATTCATGTGATCAGTTATGTGTTAGACTGAATGGTAGCCAGGATAGTAGTTAATATATGAACAAACATAAGCATATAAGGAGTGAATACTAAAATTCCATGCTTTGGAGACAGATGCATGAAGTGTAGGATTCCTGAGCTACTATCTGAAGTGCTCATGAAAGGTGTGAATGATCATATGGTGTAATAGGAAGATGACATTTCCTGGGTGAGAGTTGAGTTATATGATTGTTCTCTGGGGGATAAATGGTGTGTTGAGCTGCGTATATGAACATCGCCAACACTTTGAGATTTCTTTTTCAAATTATGCTTTTAAAAGATGGATGTTGCCTTCCACTCAGGAACTGAAGAAACAGCGTATTGATAGCTCACCAGTGGGACACACAAACTATTGGGTTACTCTTCAGTAAAATAGAATGCTAATTTGATCTGGCAGCAGAGAAAGAAAGCATGGTTTAATAATCTGGCTTTCTTTATTAGTTGCTGGGTTATTTTAAAATGATGTTCATTCATGCATAATACCTCCTTTATTTTCATTTGAAAAGTATTGTTACCATTTTGTGTGATTTCACAAAATATATTTGTGTTGCTTAATGGAGTTAAATGATCAGTGAATTCATAGTGGTTTGATATAGCCTCTTCAAATGAGTTCATAAATGATTTAGAATCGGATCTTCCTTAGTCATGTACAGGGTTTAGATTATTTTTTTTAATTGGAAACCTTAATACTGGAAATTGGCTTCCAGATTGGTCAGATTTGTTTGAAGATATTCCATGAATACGGTACAAATAAAAGGAAGTAATAAAACAATAGCAAAGGGAAGGAAAAAAATAAAATACAATTTGGACATGAAAAAGTTACAAGCAAAAAAATAAGCTGTGAAAATACCTTGAACCTATCTCTTTCTCAACAAATGGCCTTGAATTCATTTTACTTTTATTATAGCAGTGGCCTTGGGGCAAAGTATGTTTGGGTGTTACAACAAAGAGGGTGCTATAAGGAGGAATTTTTTTAATAAAAAAATACAACATATGTGTAAACCATGCAACCTTGTAACAGGAAACTTTATAAGAAGGGCAGACTGTGCTTAACTTTTCCACAATTCTGCAAGAATGAGTTTTATTAGGTGTTAGTCAGAAAAAAAATTATCAGCTGAGTTTTATGCTGCAAGGTTAAATGATTCTTATGACTATGTTTAAATACAGCAGCAATATAAATTCAAACTTTGATTTATTGGCTAGTTCTCTTAAGGAGCAGAGTGTTTTACTATTACCTTTCTGTTAAAATGCTTCTGGATAAAGAAAGATTATTTGAAAGGCTTATTCTTTGTGAGTTTTGTTCAAGAAATAAATCTACCAATCACTACTTTTTAAATGCTTTTTCTCACATAACACAACTTTGGAAGCCTATTAGTATGTTTTCAAATAATGGTTTTAGAACCTCTTCTCTAAATTGAATGTAAGAAAGGAAAAATAATCGAGGGAAAAGCTCTCTGAATCTCTTACCACCCGGTTCCTTTTCCCTTCAGCTTTTTTTCAGAAGTGAAGAGAAAAATCTTACTGAATTACAAACTCCCATTGACTTGAGTATGCCAGAATGTTGCTTCTGTTACCAGTTGCTAGGTCTATCACTTATTCTGTACTTCATATAAATAGGGCATAATAATTAAAATAGAGTAAAACTAACTGTAGAAGTAAATAACTTTGGGAGCAGTTATGTATGTAAGTGGAAGACTACATCATTCTTATTTTTTTTTCCAAATATTTTATGGATTTTGTACTATACTTTTCCTAATTTCTTTTGTTAAAATATGGTACCCAAATGTGTGCAGTCATTGTTCATTGGTAGTATAAAGAGTTTTGTATCTTGCATGTGGGGTTATGGCTTCTGCCGTATTCCTGCCAAGAATCAACCAGTGCCAAGCAGAACAATAATTACCTCATATGGTTTTAATAGCACATGTATATTAATAATGACCCAATCTTGCATTTGGCTTTTTGGTGACATATTGTTGACTCATATTTAATTCATCATCCTACTCTAATCCCCAGATTCTTCTTCTTAGTGCTATTGCCTGCCATTCTCTGGTTTCCTGTGAGACAATTGTCTGAGATCATATCAGATGTTTTACTTAAGTTTAGAGATGCTGTCTCCAAAGTTTAGAAATACAGTATATATTATTACCCTGTCTAATAAATAGTTGGATGTGATGAATTTTCTGTTACTTCAAACCTTTTATGTACAGCTTTATTATTTACATATGTACTTTCTTATTGAATGTTCCAGCATTTCATGTGAATACATTGGTTTACATCAGATTCATTAGCTGTCCTATAATTTTTCTTCTCCAGAAGAGTGCAGTTTTATTTTCTAACTATTCAATCTTTTTCATCTTCTTAAAGGATCTTTCTGAAATGTCTTTACATAGCTTTTAGTTTATTTTTCTAGTGTTCTTCTGTGAGTATTCCTATTGAAAAAAGAAAAAGTCTGCTTAAGTTATATAAGTTAATTTGGAAGGTCACCAAACCTTAGTTAATTGTGTTGCTCTTCCAAAAGGTGTGAAACATATCTTGTATAGGCTATGATGCTTTCTACTAATTTTACTGTAAAAGTTTTTTGGGATATCAGGAATGATTCATACCAACAAATCTATTAGAAATCACTCTGCTAGGTCATTCAAGGGAGATTTTCTTTACTTGGAGATTTTAGGTAGTAGTAGGTCTTAGTGTAACCTCAAAGCACAGGAAGAAAATGTAAAACAGAATACAGCAAGAGGAGTTAAAAATCAGTGAAAATATGACAAGGTAGTTCTGTTTCACATTCATGAGGAGAATTGTAATTTTGTACTGTCCAGTTGGTGCTAGTCATAGGGTGTGCCTTCTTATGGTGACAACTTGTTTTAGACCTTGTTGAAAGTTAGATTTATGGTTGATGGGAAATTTGGATAGCATTACTAATGCAGAATAATAAGATTTTTAAACACATCCCCGAGTTACCAGAAATTCAAGAAGCTAAAAAAATGAAAATTGTCAGTGGACTTTGTTTTATATACTTGTTTTGTGTAGCACTACCATGGTTTCCCTGAGTGTTAAGGCAAGTTATGCTCAATGAGACTTGAACATACCTAAATCATAGCTCTTGCCATCAGCGGAACCTCTCCCCATCGAAGATTTAAAGGCTGGTGCTATACAATGCTGCTATTTCAGGTAGCAAAGTTTTAAACTTTTAGGGGAAATTTGAAAATTCTGAGGGGTTTAAATAACCCCAAAAGCAGGTAAGCAAACTAAAAAGAGAATTTTCTAAGCTATTGGATTCAAAATTTGTTTTTTAGAGTTATTCTGTAACCTCAGTGTGAAGTGCTGTGCTTGTCTACCTGTTCTATTGCTGCTTATGTAAGGTCAGATTGGATGAGAAGATCCATAACTGAAAGCAATAGTGCTGCAACCTTTCAAATCCCATTTTTTTATAACATAATTGAGTCCGATTGTTAGCGTGGTTTAGTGAATAGAAACAAATATAAATAATCCACAGAAATTTACTTAGTGTCTGTAGTGAGTAAGAAGGACAAGGAAGCATTGCAGCAGCTTTGCAAATCTGACGTGAAAATTTAGCTGCACAGATATAAAATGTATTCAACTGCCCATTAATATGGCAATTGATTATAATGAAAAGATGTGCCATCTTGCTTACCTGTCAACAGTGACTTACTGGCCAAAAATGACTGAAAATAATGCTTTACAATGTTAGTAGCAAAGTAATAAGATCATGTGACTGTTTGCAGTATGCTTTCCACAGTCTTGAAATACAAGATAACAATTTGTTCCTGCTTGTTAAATCCATGATGTCTTTTCTCAGATTGCCAAAAAATAAACTGGTTATGATGGTGATTTTTTTGCTAGAGATGTAATATACTGACTCATTTGACCACAAAGTAAGAGTTAGTTCTTTCTATCTGTTGGTTATTATAGGCCTGGGGTGTGTATGGACAAATGGTCTAAATGTTAAAAGTGGCTGTATTTTACTGGCAGTTTTTTGTGGATATTTAGTCAAACTGTTTGTGTTTATAATTTTAAGCAGATATTTGAAACATCTTAGAGGTATAGGAATTCCAACTAAGCTACTGTAAAATAAATGAACAAAACCCCAGTTTTCCATTATAAGCTTCAGACTGTTAGACTTCATTATAAAAGTATATTTAAAGAATTCTTTGGATATGATTTCACTTATTGGGGATAGCATTCCTCAGAAAGTATTTTCAGCAAATCTCTATCAAAATCAATTAGTAAAGAATTAGAGTGCTTTGGGACACACTTGAAGGGACAATAAAAATGGAGAAGTAGGAGAAAAGATGGAGAATTTTACTGGGTTTCATCAATGCTGTCCTGTTCTATTTGGTTGTATGCGTACAAATCTGTGTCTTAGAATTCTGAAGACAGATTTAACATATGATATTGACTTAAGATCCTACAGATAACTTTTGAAAGTGCTTAAAATATCATTGCAAAATAGGGTCTATATTTCAGCTTTAATTGAGCTCAATGAAAAGTCTACTACTTATTTGTGATTTTCATCTAAAATTGTTATCCATATGCATTAAATAACTGTTCAGTCAAAAGCTATTGATTTTGAGGGGCTAACTGCTGACAGTGTTTGTCTTTATTTCATTTTTATTTGTGGCATATTTGCTAGTTCAGTGAGGTGTTAAATAATGTATACATAATATATGATATATATTTGTATAATCTCAGATGAGGGCAGTTTGACATTGGAAGGGTTCACAGATTAGGATTTCTCCTGCCTCCTGCGTAGAAATTCTCTTGCTAATTGATCAAATGGAAAAAAAATTGCCTATACTGTTAGTATTGCAACACTTTGCTAAATGCAGGGGCTTCAAACTAGATTTCTACGGTTTCCTGGGCTTGGAAAATAGTTGTATTGATGAGATGAGGAGAGAGAAGCTGAATTAAAGGGAAAGATGGACTTCCACCATCCTCCCATGAATCTTCATTATTCAGGCTATACTTATGCACACATCCATTCTCCCATGCACAGCTAATGTTCTTTTCAAGACCTGCTCTGTTATATTGTCTAGAATTAATCTGAGCTTCTGTAAGGTGTATTGAAAAAGGAACAACCCTTTGTGTGATATTGCTTTTGCAGTGTTTGTTCTGAGATGGCGAGCTTGCACTAGATGGTTAGGATTGTCCATTCCTGAATGCTTGAAAAATTCTTTGCTGAACAAGGGTTGTAATAAGCAAATCATAGTAACTAAAATCTGTTTGGAGGAGGACATTTTACCTCTCTTATGGCTATACAGTGCTGAATACAAGGTTTCTTTCAGTAGAAAGTTTTCTATGTGCTGGTTGTTGCATGTATGATAATTCTGGATCTCTGTACTGCATGCAGTCAGTCATACAATATGATGGGTGAGAAAAGCAAAAAGATCCATTCCTTAAGGTAGTTCTGCTAACTACATACTTTTCTATGTCTTAACCAGGGAGACTTCTGAAAGAGTGGACTGTTGCAGAGCAAACATCTTTATGTGTTGGGATTTGTGAAACTTTGCAGTAAAACGTGTTCACTATCTTCAGTGCCATAGTGTTTGGAAGGGATCAGAAATAGTTAAAACTGTAATATCAGTAGAGCAAGGATTTAGTGTTTCCCATGTAGTTACTCTTAAATTCCCAGCACCTTCTCTTGTTTTTATTTCCTTCCCGTTGCAGTGATTTTCACTTCCAGCAGAAGGGTGCTTAACTCAGCTGGAAAACATGTATTCTTCTTGCATCATTAGGTATGGATACGTGCATTAGCAGTGAATGATGCAGGGCATTTTTCCTTTTTCTCTTTCCCCGTTCTCAGAATATTGCACTGCCATGGCAATGCTGTCAGACCCTCTGGCTCTAGAATGAAGGTCTTCAGCTGAAGTCTTGAACTTTGATCCCTCCTGTGGTAATGTAGTGAGCAGCCACCAGACCACCAAGCTTGGCAATTTGGTGTTCTTTCTGAATGCACACTGACATGTGCTTCCTGCTTTGGGTTAAAGAAGTAACCTAAGACTTGCTTTTTACTAGGCATACGTTGTTTTAAGAACTGCCCAATGTATTTTTCAAATGGTTTTTCCATTAGTCAGAAGCGATTCCTGAAGTGCTTTTCTTGCAGTTGACCCAGATCTGTTTTGCCTCAGGAGCTACCTTCAGCTGCAAGTTGAATTCTCCAAAGCAACTTTGAACTGGAGGTGACTTTTCTTTGTGCTGGGAGAAATTCTGGGGGTAGATCCCACTGAGGAAGGAAAATAAAAACCTATTTGCTTGTGTCAAGTCAGGACAATGACTTCTGTTCCAGTCTGTGGGAATGCAGTTTGTGTACATCTTTTCACTAGTTAATGCTCTGTAGATTTAACTTTTCGTTTGTTAAAATAAGAAAACATTTCCTATATCTCCATTAAAGGAAAGGCTCTTAGGTCTATTATAAATACCAATTTATCTTTTTATTTCATCGACAATTCCTCCCACACTAAGCTTTTGACTGAAGCTTCTGAATTACTATTGGTGGCAGTAACGTTATCTCTGCTGACATCTCCCTAAAATCAGTAACTTTATGAAGCTTGTTCTGGTTTCTATTTTATCCCATTTGATGCTGAAGTTTTTGTTGCATGATTTCACGTGGTGCTCAGGCCTTGTGATTACATAATGTACTTATTTTCATGAAAACGATTTGGTGCCAGAGGGGAGGCTCAAGCAGAGGAAATCATTAACATGCAAAAACTTGAGCTCCAAAATAGCTTTAATTACAAGCTTATTTCAAAGAGCCACCACCTGCCTCTCATTTTGGCTTTGCATTAGCTCTAAAAATACATTGCGGTTAAAAAAAAAAGTGTGATGTAAATGTATTCGTATCACACTAGAATAATGAAACTACAAAACAACAGTAGCTGGACTTGTGCTTAAAAGTAACACTTGCTGGCTGAGGGACGTTCCTCTTGAGGCAAGTTGCTGAAACTATGTAGAGTTCACTAAGTGATTCCATCTGATCTGCAGAAAACACTATGGGTTACATTTTCACTTTATAAATATGTCACTGGCAAAGCCAACTGGCTGCAATAAGCTTTTTTGAAATGGACATTTCTGGCTGAGCTTTTGGAAGACAGCATTTCTTGAAGTGAAACATAAAAACCCTATTCACTAGCTACACATTAAAAACAAATGGCCAAAGAAAACAAGATGGCCCATAAAAAGCTGGGAAATAAAAGTTCATACACGATTTAATTTTCTTTAATTATACTTTTACCTGTAATAGATTAGATAATTAGAGTTTGATCCATTAATACTAGCTAGTTAAAATCCAAATTTGAAATAAACTATAAGGGAGTAAAAACAACACAAATATGAGCAAAGTGCTAGCAATATTAAGATGTGATGCCATCAAAGGCCATAAGAGTCATTACTGATTTAGTTTTGTTATGTCTTACGTGCTTGAAATACATTGGTTTCTTCAGAAAGTGGTTCAGTAGTACAGTATGTAGTGGAGATTATGGGATTGCTCTAAATAACCTGTCATATATTATTTAACTTAAAGTCCCTCATTACTATTAAAACAGGAGATCTTTTAACAATGGTAACTGTAGGTGTGCTTAGGGATTCATTCATGAATGCTAAGGGTAAATATTTCCATATCTTATATGACATATAACTTGCTACATTTGTGAGAAGATGCTGTTGTTTTATTTCTACTGCTCATTATTATCATGCTGTAACAAAATTGGTAATCATAAGTTTGATACTTCATAATATATATGAGAGCAATAAGTATTAATGCTTGTTACTTAACACCTCAACATCTCTAATAGTCTTTTCTTTTTAACTGTTATTAGCGTTGTAATAGGTCTACTAAATTATCCCTGCTGCATACCAATTATAATATCTGCTGTAATACATTGGGTTATTAAGCTTCATCAAAAGAATAGAAATTAACAATTAAATTGAATATTTTAGCTAAGCTGCTTAAACTTGAAGGTTATAGTCAGAAGCTGTCTAAAAGATACCATTTCCATGCTACCATGAATATAACCAGAAGTACTTGATATTGAATGCTAAGTATTAAGAAATGTATTGTTCAAGATTTCTGTACTAGTAAAGGCATTCACTTTATGATTAAATGTCTTTTACACTTTTCAAGTTAAATCAAGCAATATTTATAATTTTTTTAAAAGAGTAGAGTAACAGTATGGCAAAAACTTAGATGAATGTGGGGTTTTTTTTCCCCATGGTTTTTGAAAAAAATTGTACACTATTCTTATGTTTTGCTGCATTTTTGGGAGGAGTCGTGGCAATATCTTTATCTTTCTAGTGTAGAAAAGATGAAAAATGAGAGTCCTTGAGAAACAAAATACAAATGCATCCTATTGTGTCTTTTAAAAAACATAAATATGGTTTTTGTTTTGAAGTTGATACCTTTTATCTCTTCAGATTTCAGGTAGCAGGGAGATTCCTTGAAGCTAGACATTGAAAGTTAAGGCAATGGAAATAGGGCAGATTTCACCTCAGATTTCTTCTGTAGTGTATTGCATGCTGATGGTAGATTAATTCAAAGGAAACTGTAGAACAGAAGTTGAAGACCTTGTCTTTACACCCAGACTTACAGGGTTGTACTCTTGCTAAAGCTGTAAAATGGAAATAGAACTCAACAGTTAGTCAATGTCAAGTGTTGGGGGGGCTTTTCAGTATGCCTTTGGCTGTCGGATTCTAACATATCTAATTCCCAAGTGGTATTTGGGAGAGACAGCCCACTACACTTTAGAGATAACAGAAGCAGAATAACCATGGTCACACGTACATCTCGATCACGAAGCAGTATGTTCTTGCAAGGCAAATAATAAAATGCCACCAGTGATTTCTGGCAGCCAATAACTATATTTTTAAGACAGCTATACCTAAAAGACTGTTGTGGCAGCCAGTGGGCTAGTACTTTTTACTAAAGTTTTTGGCATTTGTACAAATTTCTCAGAGAACTTTTGCTTACTAGTTAACAGCACAGTTTTAAACAGTTAGCTTCAGCTAACTTTCTTACTTTTTCTAGACTGTATCAGCAGGGTGTTAGTACTGTCAGCAATTGCTGGAAGTGGAAGCTGGGTATCATTAACCTATTGATAGCATACCAGTGCAGAGCATCCCACGTTCTTCTCTAATGGTTTCTGTTGTTTGTTGATCGGAAGATACATGATAGGACTAAGTCTTGTAAAATTTCACAAGCTGGAGGAACAGATAGCTACCACAGAGCTTTGGAGTAGTTCAGGGATAAGAAAGATGAAAGCTTTCTTTGAATAATTTTTAATCTCTCAATGGCTCAGCTGCTAAGCTTGGGTGGAGTTATTTATGTAGGGTGATGATTTACTCATTTGAAAAATAAAAAACAAAAAATCACAAATTCAGGATGGCATCCTACTATCAGCTGACAGCTGTCAGATGATTACTTGAGCACAGGGAACTGGAGGCCCAGTGGGAAGTGGGTAGGACTGACCCTTCCAGCATTAGCAAAACTTTAGGTTGGCTTAGCCCATTTGTCTAGCCACAGCCTTCATGTGCTTCAAGTGACAGTCTCTGAGCTTGTATAGTTGCTATAACTGTTATGAATTTAATACATAATTTTTCTTTTTTCATTTGCACTAACAGTAGGTGAGATTGTCAGCTGCTAAAATGATGATAAGCAGGACATTAAAAATCATTGAACCTTAATATTAAATAATTTTCAATTTCACACATGCATCTTGCTTTATATTTTAATTGAAAAATATATATAGTACTTATAAATGATTTTCACTGACTAATTTCTGAATCATATGTTGGTCAAATCATTGCAGTGTTCTTGGCTAAAACTTCAGAGGCTCAGTATAAGCAGCAAACCAAATGTTCATCCTGACTGTGATCAGTAGATGCTTTAGCCTCTTGAATACTGCAGACTTCAGCTATAGAATGTCCACTCTAAGTTAGGAATAAATCAAACAATGCTGGAACCTTTGTGCTATGTAAATATTACTTAAGAGGTAAAATGACACTTTGAAGATTTTTAATAAAGCTGCTTTATACAAATTTGAGAGGAAACTGACTACTTATCCACATGTAAGAGGTGTGTGTATATATGCTTATCTAATGTGTTTGTATAAGGTCGAATATGTTTCTAATTTTATAAACAATAAAATCTAAGATTGAACAGAAGCCATAGGCCCTGCTTTATAATTTAAAAAGTGTGTGTAGAAAACCCTAGGAAAATCATAACTCTAAAACAATCTGTCTGTTTAGAAAATGTTTTGGGGATCTATATGTCAAAGCCATAATTCTCTTAAAATTATTGAGTTTAGTCACAGGAAACATTTGTTCATTGACTTTATGCTGTTAACAGAGGTAAAGAGTTTCCATTTCCTAGAAGGATGTATGACTTCAGTCTGCACATGGAAGAGGAAAAATTTTAAAAGTGCTGCTATTTGGAAACTTCAAACTTCAAAACATTATAGATTAAATTTTGAGACTTAATCATCAAATTGAAGTTGCTGGTGACAAATTGCCAATAGCTTAAAGAGCTGCTGGTAAAATGATATATTTAAACTTTCTCACTTGCAGTAGTAAAGAAAACCAAAGATGCACTGATTTGCTGACTTCAGTAGCTGGCAAAATCTTAGTCTGAGCTATTGAACAGTACTATAATGGTTTTCATGTTGAATCGCTTTTCTACAAAGTGTTGGTGGACCAGTACAGATTCTAGCATGGTTCAACTTCGGAAGATTAGTTTTCATTGTTTTCTCAGCTAAGTTTTTTATTCAAAGCTTTATTCAAAGTTTTCTCAGTTAATTTTTTTATTCAAAGGATTCTTGATTAATGGAGTACTTTATTCTATTTTGTGTTTGGTACGATAAATAGAATTTTTCTCATGTTGAAGGAAATTCTTTTCTATATCTTAATTTATGAGTTTGTTGAATGAAAGTGCTATTTCTACTTAAAAAAAAGCTTTAAGTGTTTGATATCAGCAGTTAATAACATTATCCTTCAAAATATATGTGCTTTAGGAGATTTAAGAGACAAAAGAACAAAACTTTGTTAAATAACAATGGTGTTTAATTATATGGTTTTCAGAAAAGATCTATATAGAACTAAGGCAAGAGACAGGTGGTGTGATTGTGGTTGAAATGCCCACAAGAGCATTCCTGCACTTACACTGTTGTTTTGCTGGTCTATCTATATCATCATCGGTGTGAAGAACTAAAGTATTTTCATTTTTTCACTAGAGAGACTGAGAGATTGAATTTAGCCTCTGCCAAGTGAACAACGTAAATTACATTTTCAAATATCCATCTCACCAAATAGCTGATACTTGCAGCAGGGTTTATACAACATGCAGTGGATTATATACAGTCTGGAAGGAAGGATAGGCGAACTTGATAATTTTTAGAAAATGGGAAAATCTCAACAGGGGCATAGGTGCCAGTGGAAAGGATTCAGGTGCTTTACCTTCCTTTCATCTTACACAAGCGTGCTGCTTGTGTTAGAATTTTGTGTTTTTACCCTAAGCCACATCTTTATCCTATGTCTTAATCACAAGGACAAGTATTGCAATGTGCTGTGTGACCTATCATGCTATTTATTTTAAATTGCTGTTGATACTTGCAACTTCTATGAAGAATCACAATAGAGAGGGCAACTTTTTCCACTGTGTTTTCTCTTTGTCCTTTTTCACATACTGAGCATCATCTCTTTGACCTTTGTGTAACCATGCTTATCAAGCGTGAGTGAGGTTTTTTTTAGTTCATTTTTGTTTTTCATATGTTAGAAAATAATTTTTAAGGGCTTGGGAATGGTGACTGAGTAAACAGAGAATTTGTCTTAATCCTCCATGCATCTACTATAGTTCCTGAGACATAAAGAGTACTTTAATGCAGAGGAATAGACTTGCATTAAATTACAAGTATTGCTGTGCTATGTTTGCAAGATAGGGGTTTATTTCTGAATTTAGAAGAGGTACTTTCATCAACTTCAGAAGATGTTTGAGTCTTATTGTTCCAACTGTCCTTTTATAAATACATGCAGAAGATTGTTTTTATTTGAATTATTGCCATCGTATGTGAAATGTACAACCCACAACCAGCTTTTGATCTCTGAAGACTTCAAAATGAAACTTGGATTTAGATTGGTGTAGTTGAGATATGGCAAGTCATGTCTAGAAGCTGTTGAATCATGGAATTGCAGGGCTGTGAGAGACTTGAGGTCATTTACTCCAAGCTGAATTTTTTTATTTCAATTTTTAGTAGTGTTGGTTACAAATTGATCAGACCTGTTTTATCTTTCCTTGAAGATATAAAATGTGAATGAAAAGCGTGAAAAACGTTATCATTGTATTATTTTCACAGTAGTGTATATTTCTATGATTATGAATACTATGAATAGTATATATTTCTATGATTTTTTTATATTGTTTAGCTAGACTTGAAAATGTGGAATAGGTTATTTATTTCTAAATTAATGCTGTTATGACTGCTTTTAAGGTATAGAGGTGTTTAAGAACTGGAACAATTTTACTTTTACAGGAGTATTCAAACATTTTTTTAAACTGAAATTGTAACAGTTGTGTCTTTGGGAATTTTAGTTTGAAATGAAGTAATCTAACTTTTTTTTGCTATTAATATATTGTGGATGTTATAAAAAGATTAGTTATTTAGTTTTGTTCTTTTTAATAAATAAGCTTTTTATTAAGATTGGAATGCTTAGCGTTCTTTCCCATAGTAAACTTGTAAATTAAAATTAATCCTATTTTTCTAAGGATTTCTTATGAGTACTATTTAATTTTTTTAACAATAATTTTAAGATTAAAACTATACAATTAACATTGCTTTATTTCCTTTTTATTTAGGTCGAGATTTGATATGTATACAGTCCATGGATGGGATGCTTATGTTATTTGAGCAGGAAAGCTATGCTTTTGGACGATTTTTACCTGGTTTTCTTCTGCCTGGTCCTTTAACTTACAGTTCTCGGACAGATTCTTTCATTACAGTGTCTTCCTGTCGACAGGTTGAGAGTTACAAGTATGTGTTTCTGTTAAGTAACTATTGCATATTTTGGTGATTTCATGTAGTAGGTAAGCAAATGAAATGAAAGTAATCATGTCCAATTTTTATTGCCTTTACTAATATTGTATCCCAAAGCAGGTGATAGGTGGTAGATATGTTGAGTGTGATTAATATCTGCGTACAGCTGTAGAAGAAAGCATACTGTGTGTCCTGATTTTATGGTCATTATTTAAATAATATAAAAATGTTGTTTTATTTGTAAGTTTGTTAACTAATCAAAAGCACATCATGTTGTCCTGCAAGTGCCAGACTTTTCCGCACTTCAGTGCAGTTCAGTTTTATGTGTGTTTTCAGTTTTCTCTGCATTAGACTGCTCAAGCAAGGAGATGTTCCTTCCAATTGTTTCAGCATCATTTTTATTTTGATGCAAATAGATGTTAGCCTGATGAATCTGTCCAGTTTTCAGGAAAATTTTGGATCAGGTTAAAAGTCACTGACAGTGCTTTGGCTCTTTTGATCATAGGATCCTCTTCAAGGAATGAGAGCTGGTAGGGAGAGATGGAATCCACCTGATGAAGCGGGGGAGGAGGTTTATTAACCTAGCTGAGTGCTGCACTGAGAGTTAAGTACTAAATCTTGCAGTTAAGTGATGGAATAGGGGACAAGGGTAAAGTGCACACAGGGGGTGCTGTCATACTCCCTTAGAGGAAGTGGAATGACTGGGGGCCCATTTGGAGGTGTTCACAAACATCTACAATCTGGGCAACAAAGAGGAGCACCTGAAAGTCTGTGTGCAGTTGCAGAGCTATGATGTCACTGTAGTTACAGGGATGCAGCGGGGTAACTTGCATGCCTAAAATGATGCAGTTAATGGCTGCAGGCTCTTTAAGGAGAAAAGAAAGACAAGGGGGATTTGTGTTCACCACAGAGGCAGCTTGAACACATGGCTCTGTTGCGGAATAGGTGATCGACTGGTTGAGAGATCATGGGCCACAGTCAGATGGATGCACAATGAAAGGGATGTTGTGGTGGACATCCACTGTGAAGCCTTCTTTAAACAAGTAGAAATCTTTCAATTGCAGGCACTTGCTCTTGTGGCACTGATATCTGCTGGGAGGACAGCACAATGGACTTGAGCAATCTGGAAGGTTTCTGGAGTGCATCAGGAAAAATGATGCAAGTGCTTGTTAGGCTGGCTAGGGAAGATGCTTTGCTGAATCCACAGCTTGCAAATAAGAAAGAACTGCTTGCAGATGCAACAGTCAATGGCTGAAGGGCCTATGAGGTGGTATAGATTAAGATCAACAGACTAAAGATTGTAGATTTCAGGAGAACAGACTTGGGCTAGTTCAGGGAACTAGTAGGCAGGATCCTGTGAGAGGCTGCCCTGAAGAACAAAAGGGCTCAGGAGAGCTGGTGGGTCTTCATGGACAACCTTCTCAAAGCCCAGGAACAATTCATCTCAATGTGCAAGAAAATGAGAAGGAATAGCAGAAGGCAGCTTGACTGAACAGACAGGTCCTGACTGAGTTCAAATGGGAAAAGGAAGTCTATGGGAGGTGGAAGCTAAGATGGGCTATCAAGGAGGCATACAGTAGGGCATGTGGGCATGCAGGGGATGGGATTGGGAAGATAAGCTTGGTTAAGGTTTCTGCTGGCAGGGGATATGAAGGACAAGAAGGACTTCCACAGATACATCAGCCATAAAAGGATGATCAAGGAAATTGACCTGCTGCTGAATGGATTAGGCAACTTTATGACAAAGGCATGGAAAAGAGCAAGGTACTCAACATAGTCTGCCTCATGTTTTCTCCATTAAAAATGTCAAGGTTTGCTCTAAGACCTTCTGAATCTCTGTGCCTAGCAGTAAATTTTGGAAGGCAAAGGTACTACCCACAATAAAAGAGAATTAACTGTAAGACAGAACAAAGTGTCAGAACTGTCAGACTTAAAGAGTAACAGTCAGCAGCTGGAACTGTCTCCTGGTCTCTTTAAGACTGAAATAGATACTTTAATATTCTCAGAAGTGCAACAAGCAAATATTATATGAATGCCGAAAGTCCTTATTTTCAGTTCAGTAGTTATTTTTTAGTAATAACTTAGTAGAGTTTCATTTGCCTCACAACTGACAGATCATCTTTGTGAATTGGTATTTTAGGCAGCTTTCAATGAATTAAGTAGGCAGAGACCTTTCAAAGTATAAAAATGATCAGAGTTAAGCAGAGCCCAGAACTGGAGCCAGCAATCCATACACGATCTCACTAGTGCTAATAGAGGCAAAGGATCACCTTCCACGACCTGCTGCAACGCTCTGCCTAATGCAGCCCAGAATGCTGTTGGCCTTCCATGCCATGAGAGCACACTGGTGGCTCATAGTCAGCTTGTTCACCAGAACACCCAGGCTTTTTCTGTAGAGCTGCTTTCCAGCTGATCGGCCCTCAGCTGACCAGCCTTCTGCCTGGGGTTTTTCCTGCCCAGATGCAGGACTTCGCATTTCCCTTTATTGAAATTCATGAAGTTCCTCTCAGCCCATTTCTCCAGCTTGCGGAGGTCCCTCAATAGCAGCACAACCCCCTGGTGTATCTGCCACTCCTCCCAGTTTTCTATTATCTGCAGTCTTCCTGAGGGTTCACTCTGTCCCATCATCTAGGTCACTAATGAAGATACTAAACAGTCTTGGATCCAGTATCAAACCCTGGGCTACACTACTAGTGACTGGCCTCCAGCTGGACTTCATGCCTCAGATCAGTCATCTGAGCCTGGCTGTTCAACCACTTTTCAGTCCACCTCACTGTCCACTTATCTAGCCTGTACTTCATCAGCTTGCTATGAGGATGTTATGGGAGTCAGAAGCCTTACTGAGGTCAAGATAAACAACATCCACTGTTCTCTCCTGTCCATCAAGTCACTCATCTCATGTTTGAAGGCTATCAGTTTGGTTAAGCATAATTTCCCCTTTGTAAATCCATGCTGACCACTCTTGATCACCTTCTTGTCCTTGATGTGTTTGGGATGGTTTACAGGAGGATTTGCTCCATCACCTTCCCAGGGATCAAGGTGAGGCTGACTGGCTTGTGGTACCCCACATTCTCCCTTCTTCCCTTCTTGAAGTTGGGAGTGATGTTTGCTTTCTTCCATTTCTTAGGGACCTCTCTCGGTTGTCCTTTTCTTGTGATCTTTCAAAGATAATTTGAGAGTGGACTTTGCAATGACTTTGGCCAGCTTCCTTGGCACTTGTGGGTTCTGCATCCTGTCAGGTCCCATGGACTTGTGTTTCAGGATGCTGAACTCAGTTGAAAACAGAATGGATAACCTGGACCTGTTGTCAAATTAATGTTCGAGTATGCTTGAATGTTATGCTTGAACATTGTTGTATACATGAGGGTTTTTTTTTTTTTTAATATGAAAAGGCTTAGAAACATTGACGCTTATCGTTGGGAAACATTAGTGCTTTTACAGACTGATTCAGAGCTAACCGGTTAGGTAAGACCTAATGCTAGGCTTTTAGGATTTTTTTCTTTTTGAGAGATGTGTTATCTCAAGATTGAGTGCTAGAATGTTAGTCAGGTACATTAGGTACCTTGTAGTGAAATCCAGCTGAGAATCACAAATCAGTATTTTGGTGCTGTCAAAGGTAAATACCTTAGAATTTCGAAAACTGGCAACAAAGCTTTTCCTGTCTGTTCTGAGAATTTTTTTTCCATTTTTTTCAGCTAAAACACTACTTGGCTTACTTATTTTCCTTCGTGTAAAGAACTTTTCTTTTGTTTAAACCTTGACTTTGCTATTTTGCTGAGGATACATGAGATTTTCATGCTACTGTTTGTAAATGGGCTTGGAATATATTCCTTTTCAAATGTCTAATGATCTACCTTCTTGCCATTTTGGTCCTATAGCAGGACAAAAAGGTGACTAGCCATTCTCTATTTGCCTGTCAGTGTGGTCAGATAAAACGAATTGTATTTTTATCATTAGCTTAGAATCATATTTGCTCTTTGGGCTTACGTGGTCTTCTGAGGCTCTGATGGTAAATATTTTTAGTTCACTTTTCTGTTGGGAATATCTTCTACATTAAAAACAACTGCTAAAGCTGGTGACTCCTCTCTCTGCAATAAAGCAGCAGAGAACTTGGGAAGCACTTAATACACTGTTTTTTGTCTTCCTAAAATGAGTTTTTCAACCTCTCCTCTTTTTTTTTTTTTTTTTACTCCCAATCCCAAGAGTCCTCTACTTGATCTCCACATCCCTTGAAGCTGCAGAAACTTCACCTTCACAGTATTGCATGACTATTGGTTTTAGATACACTGAATCACTCCACTGAACAACAGATACTACTAAATAAATGAATAAATTTAGGTCAGGACCAAAAGTCCTTTTTTTGTGAATGAGTTTGAGTGCAGTTGTCACTGCTCTTCTTCCTGGACTTAAGTTATTTTACTCCTAGTATTTAGGAGTGGCCAAGTGATATACCAAACCTGTTAACCATGATGTCTTTTTTCTTTTATTTTTTTTACACTGACTAGAGTTATGAGTTATGATTATGAATGATCTATTGTCTTCAAGTCATTAGTTCTCTGACAGATCAAAATATGCTTTCTGCAGTGGAATTTGGTCTCAATTACAGTAGTGACATAATCTAAGGCATTTAAAGGATCATTCTAGTGTTTTTTTAGAAAGGAATTAACATTTATGAAACATGTAGTGTCTATGGAAATTTAGGGAAACATCCTGTCAACTTTATTTTCTGTCAGAACTAAAATTACGTTTCTTTTTTATCATAAAGGCTCTTAATCATGATGTATTTTGGGCATGAGAGGGTGAAGGTATCGAGAAATAATCATAATAAAAGAAATCAAAAATGCCACTTTTTTGCAGATTATGCCCTCAAGCATCTAATCCAAGGAAAGTTAACCTAACACAGTGCTTGGTCGTACTATATATTACCTTGTTCTATCACCTGAATTTCTCAATCAGTTCTCTGTCTATTATGCTCCTTAAGCTTAGTAAGAAACTTTTAGCTTCTGGATATTGCGTCAGCAGATTATAGTCATTGAGTATTATTTTATGAATAGGGGAAAGTAATGTGGTATAAGTAAAAGTAATTTGTAAAAATAAAAAATTCATATTTTTCTGACTTCTAAGAAAAATAAATTAGAATTCAATTACTATTGATACTGATAATGAGTACAAAGAAATATTTTCCATTTAAAATGGACATCTAACTTGTTTTCATCATGTTTAAAGATTCATGACTTACTTTTTTAACAAGTTTGGTTAAAATTTTCTCTCAGTCTGTAATTGATTCACAAACATGCTCTCTTTATTGTAGAAATGTGTTGTTTTAAAGGTGTTCTTCATTTGAATCCTGGTTATTGGTCTTTACTGCTATCATGCCTTAAGACCCTGTGGTCCTAATCTCTAGTGTGTCTCTGAACTATTAGGACATTAGAACAGAGTTAAGTAATCCTTTTAAACTGAAGAAAATAGACATGGTAAGGAGAGAAGAGATTATTTTTGTTTATATTAAACAGGTTTTTTAAATTATTTTAGTAGACTACAAATGTAGTGGTCCTACCTAGTATTTTAGCAAACAAGGTGACAAATTAGATATTATTTATTTTCCTGTTGCTCATACAGAGCATTGTTTTCAGTTTGAAAGCGATAGCTGCTGTGTTAATTCAGAATTCTTTCACTATCTGACAGCAAAACTGCTTTCATATTTAAATGATTATTTATATGATTAATCATATATTAATGATTATATTTGATGTGATAGCTGGATTGCAAGTTTGTCTGTTGGTCATCTGTGGTTTGAGGCTTTTCGTGGTGGAGGACTTGTATTCAATTAGGTGGTACTTAGACATCAGTGCATATCAATGTTCAGTATGATTTTGGTTCGGAGACTAGGTATCAGCCCATTATTAGATAATGAAAGGATTATGTGCTACTTTACATTTCTTGCCCAGATTCCTGATGTCACCAAAGTAAGATGAAAAGAGAAATTTTTCTTGCATAAGAATTTGAAAGATCTCTTAAATTCTCTTTTAAATTAAAAAAGGCAAGTGAATTTGTTTGCGTAGGGAGATGTTAAAAAGACGTAATCATTTTGCACTTCTAAAGGCAATTTATTATTTTATTATAATATTACAGATCTTTCATTCTCAGGTCTTCATTGTTAACTTTTACTTTATTCTAGGCTGGCAGTTGCAAAGTAAAAACACAGCAACTTTTGCTTGTTTCTCAGATATATTTGAGGCAGATGTGCCACCTACCAGTGTCAATTTACAGCTATCTCTTGGATTAGAACCATTTAGTCTACTTAATGGACATATTTGAGATTGTAACTGTTATAAATAGCAGATTATGTTGTGGGGTAGTTGATAATTTTCATTTTTTATATAAAGCTGATCACAAGCAAAAAAAAAGTTTACTTTTTTTGTCATTGTCCTAATTTCCTATTTTGAAAATATGTTGGTATCCTGTCTCATTTGTAGTCTGTATTTCTATCCTTTAACATATTAAAACTTTGCTTTTTTTAACATCAGATAAAAATTCAAATGAAATGTATGTTTTAAATTCTGCCTTTGCATTTAACTCTTACTGTGCAGTGATATTCATTTAAAAATCTTTACTGTTAATAGGTGCATCTTCCAATATATGCATACTCATAGCTTGATAATTATATTTTGCTTTTTTCTTAATCTAAAAGGAATTAATTACAAAGATATTTGCTATTTTTTCCTTTTTAATTTTCTATAACAGATACCAAGTGCTGGCGTTTGCAACAGATGCTGATGAAAGACAAGAAACAGAACAGCAAAAACTTAGTTCTGGAAAAAGACTTGTGGTAAAACCTGTTTATTTTACATAACCTGTACAGTACATTGCATACATATTAAAAAGATTGAATGCTAAGTAGCAAATGGAAAAATTGTCTGCTGACAAAGGACCTGATCCAACTTCCATTAAAGGCAATGGAAAGACGCAAGTAGATTTTTGTTAGGATTTCTTTGGACTCAAATTGTTTAAGGTTGGGCCTTAAAATTCCCTGTTGTTCTAAGAAAAAAGAAGATTGTGTTCTGAAATTGGCTATTTCTAAGCTAGTCTTTGTAATACAGAATTTAAACTGTAGTAAAATGGGTATATCTGAAATATTGCTCATGTTTTGGACAGTCTATTTGTGATTGTGTATTGGATTTACAAAATAAACTTCATTGCACTTGGAGAATCCTTTGTTCTTTGCTAGAAAACTCTTCACTGAAAAAGATGTTTCCCTAAATAGCCAGTACGTGCAAAATCCTGGACTCTTTTTTCTTTTTTTTTTTGGTCAAAAACATGTGAAATAATGGTCTTCAAAAATGCTCTGCGACTAATAAATTGTTTAATAATTGATCTTCATTCTGTTAAGAGGAAGGGAATTTCCATTTCCATGGTTCTGCATTAGAATTGCTTGTCTGCTGAATATGGTGCATAACTTGCTAGGCTCAGCTCATTTCAGATGTGACAGTAAAATATAGGAGAGAGTTTTCCCTACAGCGGTTCAACTGTGAAGACAGTTGAACTTTGATATTTTCAGACATTAGAAATCCTGAATTTCTGTTCAACCAGCTTGGCAGTAGTCAAAAACAGTTTTTCGCAGGTGTGAATTGGTTTAGTTGGAACTTCTCAGAGGAGCTGAAATAACAAACTGATGAAGTGTATCAGTAAGCAGCAGCATTGTTTAAAAGTGTAAGGATATAGGCAAGGCAAGATTTGCAAGTATTTATTTATTTGTGCTACCAATGTATGTAGTTGAAAAGTAGACAACCTCTCATGCATGCAACCATTCTTTAGGCTGAAAATGTACACTAATGACTGCAAACATGAATGTTGGCTTGTGCGCCTGAAATCTAGTCTACTTTTTCCAATGACATATGTTGGTAGAATTCGTAGAATTATATATATTGGTAGAATAAGTTCTGCTGACTAGCCCTGCCCTTGATATCAAAGGATGTGCAGAGGCAGATTTAAATGATTTTGTAATTGTGTACTTGAATTTAATATTCAGAGTATAAAGCATTTTTATGTTGAATGGGATGTGTATTTTGAAATTTCATTTGTTTGTTTGTAAATTGAAGCGTAGCCATCAATTCATGACCGCTTCAAAAAGTATCTGGATGTTGTTTTTGCTGTTTTCCTCACAATGAGGAAAATCACAACTGCCTTCAGAATAAGTAAGTGGGTAGCTGCAATATTTTCTCCTTCCAAAAAGACTTTGATTTTGCTTTTCTAACTATATTACTGGTATTCATGTAATTTGAATTCTCAGCCTTCTCTGTAAGTGTTTTATTTAATATGCAAATGTCAGCTGATCTCTGGAGCATGTTTTTTCTTTCGAAGGTGGATTGGGTTTTAAACATTGGAGAACAAGCACTGGATATATGCGTTGTGTCCTTTAATCAAGCAGTTTCTTCTATTTTTGTGCTTGGTGAGAGAAACTTCTTTTGTCTTAAGGATAATGGGCAAATCCGATTCATGAAAAAGCTTGATTGCAACCCAAGTTGCTTCCTTCCTTATTGCTCAGGTTTGTAAAATGATAATTCAACTGAAAAGCTTTAGTTCAGTTATTTTTACAGCCAAGAATATTTTTTTCACTGAATAAATATATTCTTCTTAATATGCTGTTGATTCATAGAAAATATGTGAAATCAGCTCTTTCTTGCTTTGGATGAAGCAGATTTATTTTCAAATATTACTTAGTGTGAAGTATCATAAATTTTAGAATTTAAATAGGTATTTTTTCTTGCTAATAGCAGATCCTTGTCTAGGTTTAGATAGCTCTTGAGGCAGCTGAATAAATTTGCTCAGGCTACAAAGGCAAGAAGCATGCAAGAGTGAGAGGCTTTGGGAGAGTTAATTAGTATTTGAGGTGCTTCTGTCATTTACTAATAGAAAGAATGTTTGAAACATTACTGTAGAATAGGTATTAAGAATCTGTAGTTTTACAGCGACATCGAAGTTGCTTCCACACAATGCAGTAAGTTAGTTTTCTCTCCCAATAGTAAACTTTTTTAATATTTGATTTTTTTTGTCTGAAATTTGTCAGTGTCTTATTTTTAGATTTAGACTCTTATTTTAAACTTAAATACTATCGTAATCTTTATATACTTTCTGATTTAAAATATAACTAAAACATAAATGCTTAGATCTTTCATCAGTGTTCAGAGTTCAGTGAATTAATGAGCAATATAAGTAGCTGATCTAAGTTAACCAATGTGTATTTTTTGTCATGTCTATCCTGGCATGTGAACATAGTAATTATGACGAATCTTTGTTAGTCATGTTTTAAATTACCTAAGATGACTGGCTAGAACCATGTGATGTGGAAAAGTTGTGGCATGTGTGATGTGTAGTATGTAATTGGAATTTGTATTCATGATTAGTCACTTATCTCTTGGTTATTGTCAATAGTTATTGTCAATATGATTTTCTTCATTTTGACATTTTAAAATTCTGTAAGTAAAAAAAGAAGTGTGTGTGTATATATATATATACATACATATATGTGTATGTATATATATAAAAATATGTATATATATTCATGTATACCAAGTAATGGCTTACAAGGAAAAGAAAAAATAACATAATAATAATATAAGCCTCAAAGAAAAGTACTGGCTTATGAAAGTATCTTTCATCTAAAAACTATTTTTATATCTTTAACAGTGACAGAAGGAACAATAAACACTTTGGTTGGAAACCATAGTAACATGTTGCATGTTTATCAGGATGTGACACTGAAGTGGGCCACTCAACTTCCTCACATTCCTGTATCAGTAAAGGTAGCAAATTTACAGTAAGTAGCTTCTTAAAGTTTACTTTTTTTTTGTTTATAGTAGTGAAATTAAGGTGTAGATCCTAACAAACGGTTCCGAGGTAGGTAACAAGTAAGCTGAATTGTAGAAGGAAAGTTCAAAGTGTTTTTTCTTTGTTCTGTAAAATATTCAGTACATTAATGTATATACCGATAGTTCTAGAAGAATTGCTGTGCTTGTGCTTTAGATTTTCTGGTTTTCATGTATGAGGGCAGAACTTGGTGTCTCATACCTCCAATCAAGTAGTTTCTTCTTTAAGAGAATAAGCAGTGAAGCTTTGCAATCTGGTAGGGCCTTTCCTGAGACATGAAAATAGGGAATCTCACTGAAAATCTGTTTTTTATTAAATACATAAGAGCACTGGTATTCCAGAGATGATTTGTTGGAACAGATTATTCAACTCTATTATTAAACTTTTGAAATTAATTTAAGGAACTGTTTAAATTGCGCAGAATTGCACTGCAACAGACCAAATTTTTTTGTAAAGCATGTATAGAAGAGTAACAGGGCAAAAAACTCGGGGGGGGGGGAGGAGGGAGAGATCAAATGTAAAGAAATTATGACAGTATTACTTGTGTTGAATCTCTGTCACTGAAACGAGAAGAAAACTGTACAAAAGTTCAACTAGTGTTTTTACAATTCAACTTACGACTGTACTGCGTGAGCATACTGCATGAACAACACTGGGTGCTGGCTGCCTGGTGACCATGACTGCATGAAACGCAGTGGGAGTATCCTTGGCAGGTAGATTACCTCAGGTCCCCAGCAGGCTTTAGTGGCTGTAGTTATGCCTTTGAACTGTAATGCCAACATACTCTGGGTTGTTGAAAACTTACTGGATCGTAAATTGTGTGTTTTATCACAAAATCTCATAACGTGAAAATGCAACGTCTGACTAACTAGCTTTGCAGATTTATGCAGACTAGAAATCTGTGAGGGGAGTTAGTGTTTGCTGTTTGCTACTAATGGATACTTAATGATTTTAAAATAGTTGTAACTTAAATTTTTTTTTGAGAGACTCTAAAGAGTTCTGATAGCTTTCATCAAGCAAGTCTTACATGTAAAATAGAACAAATTACCCCAGTGGGCCAGTTAGCATAAAACAAAAAGGGCAAATTATGCAGGGTGTGACAGCACAGCTTTTGAAGTTTGGAAAAAATGTCATTGTCATTAGAAAAAAATTGAAAAAATAGGAGATTATACTGATATTTGTACATACAATTATTTGTTTAGAAACACATTATTCAAATATTTGTTTTAATTAACTTTTAAGAAATTTATGCAATTTCTGCCTGTTTCATGTGATTTTTAACATTCAGTAGTTTGATCTTAGTGAGAATATTGAGAACCAGGTAATTTGTCCTAGATCACTTTGCAATTACAGATTCAAAATTCCCACAGACATACTAATACTAGGGTTTGGTTGGGGTTTTGTTCTGTGAAGGATGGGGAGAAGGGATTCTAGACATACAAGGTTATTTTTTATACAGGTATTGATAAACACATACACATGCGTGCACATGCATACACACACAGAGATATGTTTATATATAACAAAGATATGTAAATGTGTGTGAGTACACACGCATACATGTGCATATAATGGCCAGAAAGGAATGGGAGAAGTCTAGGGTGTATGTGTTTCAGAGCCATGCACCAGGGGCAGTATAAGATCTCTCCCTTGTGTAGTTGGCTACAGTAAGAGACATGGTTGAAGGACAAAGGTTTGAAAAACCATGTGATTATATGATGGTTGAAGGTATTAAAAGAAAGCAGGAAGTAGTCCAAATAAGTTTTGACTTGCATTGCTTTGAGGTTCGTCTCAGTATGAGCAGACACTGAAAAAACTTGAGTAATCTATGGATTACTAATAATTTTGGATACTCAGCGGGAGCTACTGATTGATTGTGTGCATGTGTGGAGAAAAACAGATGGCCAATACATCAACTCTTTCTTATTTCTGGTAGCTGTTGTTTTCAGAAATCTCACTACAGCTTTTATTGTCGTAAGCTACTCTCACTTCTGACCTCCTCCTTTCCAGGAGGTATAGTCTGCTTCCAAAGAGAAGACAGGTCTGGTCTGGTTTACAGTTCACAGTTTGGGTTCTTATTAGAATAATGGTAGATTCCAGTATTTCATATTGTTCACTTTTTTAATGTGACCTCCATCTTTTTATCCCGCAGGAGTAACACTTGCTGCTTGGTTTACATTTGATTTTATTAACATATACATAATTTTTTATGCATACATATGGCTTTTTGCTTACTTAGACACTCCTTTGGATCACTGTATTCAAAGGGTAATTAAAAAATTTCAGTACTTCATAATATCTTGTATACGTAGCTAAATTCCTCATCCAAGCACATACCTCCAACCTTTCCTACAGTCTTTTCTCAAGTCTTTGCAACCCATTTTTGCTCGTATACACTCAGAATATTCCTACAAAAACTGTGGCAGTTCATCACTTTGAACAAATCATTTCCCTCAATCTGTTGCTTTCCTGGCTCATCCTCTAGTGCCTCAAAGATAGGTTACTTGTGTTTCTTTCAGACCTGTACAGCTGTTCATTGCAGGCACAGGAGGTCTGATGTGTTTGGAGTACATTGCTCTTATGCTTCTGTTAGGAACAAATGTGCCTTGCAAGTGTAGAAGGACCCATTGCTCAGGCACCTAGGAGGCTCTTCAGTACATGTGTAGTAACTTTAATGCTTGCAAAAGAAATGTATGTGACCAGCAAGTCATGTCTGGATATCCCATGATCATAGAACTAGATTTAGTGTATCCCACATGTATTTTATACATGATATGTTTACCATGCTTTTTGAGAAAAGCTAATTTCCTGTTCATTTGATTTTTTTAATGCTGGGTGAGGATGAAAATGCTTGTCCAAGTGGATACATTTAGTCATTTATTTAAATATATGCAGTATGCTTGTACTTCTGTCTAACATTCTAAATGAAGATGAGCTAAACAGCAAAAACTGCAGTAAAGCTTACAAAAGTAGTAATTTGGCTTAAACAAAGAATATGTTTAAAAAATGTATTTACTTAAAAGGAAATTCGTTTTTTATATGAGTCAAATGTGATAATGATTTTCTAATACTCCACTCAGGAGAGGCCTCAGTCTCAACAGGGGCCTCTAGGCACTACTGTTACATAAAAACATAGTTTTTTAATAAGCATAGAGTTGTTAATCATGTGCTGCTGAGAGGGAAGCGCCTTACATATGACATGTCAATGAATTATTTTCATATCCTTTTCACTTTTATTGTAAAACTTATAAAGTAAATGGAGCATTCTGAAAGTGCTTGTCTTTACAGATTGTGTATGTTCATCTACAGTTTATTGTTGGCATAATATCGCGCTTCCAATGTGCGTCTCCGTCTTGCTGGATAAGAAAAGCATTATTAGAAACTCTTTTATGTAAATCTCTTGGGGCAGGGGTAGTGACTATCTCATAAAGGGAGTCATACACTTACAATCTTTATAGTCTATTCCTAAGATCAAGCCTTCAATGGCTTCAGGGAATTTCAACTGAGTAAGCAACTTGTGTGTCTAGTGTGTGCCCCTCTTTTTCTTTATGAATTCATTTTTCTCTTAGAGTAATGTGAAATCCAGTATTTCTTTATAGCAAATAGCAGTATGGAAATAATAATAATAACACACTACAACATTTGAGATTACATTCCAGAATAAGCTGTAAGCTGTTTGATTTCCATACCACCATTTTCAGAAACGTACTAGGAAAAAATTGAATAAAAATTAAGTGGGAACTAATAACCTTTTTATTGAGGTTTATCTGTTTATGCTCTACGAGTGATGTATTTTTAAGCTGTTCAACTACACATTTTGCCCCTTTTCTGTTATAAAAATTTGAGTGTTCTCCATCAGTGAATTGAAAGTGAAAATTTCTTATAAAATCTTGCAATCAGAAACTTGAGTAAAGGTAAAAATTTGAGAGTTTAAATAACTTATTTTGTGTATTACCTGAAGATATGTATAACTATGATCACTGAACTGGCAGTTCAGTTCCAACCATTGTATAGAAATTTGTCCTCTATCTTGTTAGAAGTTTATATCCTTCTTCTGTTAGTGAGTGGTAGTTAATAGCAATATTTATGATTGTTTTCATGTCAGGGGACTCCTATATTATTAACACTGCCTGGGTTGCTTCAGAGTCATAACCACTTAGATTGAAAATTTGGATTAATTTAAACTGTTTAGGGCTGTGTCTCATATCAGCATAAATTCATCTTTCTATTAACAGGCCTGCTTAGACAGTTGTATTTTTTTACATGCTCTGTGTCATTACCCTTAAAGCTATGGCTGTGCAAAAGCATCCTCATTGAAGCTGAAACTTGACGAAAATGGTTTAGGTGTTCTGTCTGAGCTGATGGGGAAAAAAAGACCCCTCTAGAGCAGTTTGAGAGAGAAACTGTTGATGTGCTGCATTTAAAACAGCTGGATTCTGGGAAGTTACACAAAAGAGTTAGTGGCAATTTGAGTGGAATAGGAATTCTTGTGTTGAAACAATAATTCTGAGCACCAGCATTAGCATGGTACCCACCATAGTAACCCAGATATCTTCTCTGCATTGACTTCAAAGTCTGTTTCTTTTTTTCTTACCCTGCAACATCCATTTTTCTATTTCACTGGAGAGACTTTTTTCTAAGACCTTCACTGTACTTTGCAAAGCAAGTGTCATGAGCAGTATCTGTGGTGTTCATGGATTTGATGCAGTCACTTTCTGGTGCTGAGGTATGTTAGATTTTCCTCTCTCTCTCTCTCTGAATTCAGGTAAATGTGGGGGGAGCAGGCCTATAGGAATGTGATTCTGACAAAGCTGTTTACAGTTCTTGTCAGCTAAAACACCTCATATGAACTTTGTGTGTGTGCGTGTGTTGGCAGGAATTTTAGCTTGTAAAATTAAGTGACATAATCATTCTCCTACCAAAAAAGGTGGGTTATGTTTGTCTGAATCATCTGAAATAACTTTCGGAGAAAGTAGGAGAAAGTCACTTTTTAAGGGCCTATCACAGGTCATATTTGTTTTCCTTTGTCTGAATTATCCTGTCTCCATATGCTTGACCATAAAAGGTCCTTGGAGTGGATTAAAATCCTTAGACCGTTCGCTTTTCTATTTATTTGAGATTAATTCACTTGGCAAAGCTGTTTCTAGGAGTGCCATGTTCTAATGGCTGATTGATTGCACTCAGTGCTGCTCTGACCTGGCTGGCCCGAAACTAGAACAGTATGTTAAGGTGCGCTCAGTCCAAAGCAAAGCAGCTCGTGTTGCTAGCCTCAGGGATGTTTCCATCACAAACTTCTGAAACGCTGCTGTGGGCTGAGTTAAAACCATGTAGAGCATTAGGGCTTGGATTTAGTCTCAGGGAAGGGAATTCTGTTTTGATCTCTTCCAAGTTACAAATGTGTTTTTGTACTATTAAAGCGTGAAGACTCTAAATCAAGGACTTTGTTTCTTCTCAGCGTTTTTTATTTCAGTTGGCTAGTTTTGATTTTACTACTGGTTTTGTTTATACACAGCCTTTAGGTTATATCTAGTAAGCCTGTGCTTGCTAAAAGATAGCCTGTCTGTCTCTTTTCAAACTGAAATAGACCACAAAATACATCCCTCCCCCCCCCCCCCCCCCCAAGGTGGTACTGCCTGGTGCCCCTAGTTTTCACTCTTTGTGCTCTGGGCTATCCATCAAGCAGTGAAGACTGACAGTACCTGTAAAGAAAAAAGTAGTTGATTTGATGTGGAATTTATCTACAGATATAGTTCTCAGTGTGGTGCCTCTTGTTTTTACATCTGGGAATTAGAATATGGGTACCAGCTCTCTCCTCTGTGAGCTGTTGTATGTCTTGTGTCTGTGAGTGAAAGTACTGTACTTACTCTTTATAGAAGAAAGATTTTTCTGAGGCAAATAACCAACAAAATGACATATATGCCTTGTTAAATGTGTAGTTCTCTTTCTTACAAGGAGTTGACAGATATGGACAAGTTGGTGAAAGTAGAATACCTGCTTTTACTTTCATTTATTTGACAGATAGATATCATTTTACTTGGTAACAGAATAGCATGTTTTCTGAAGAGGAAATATAAAATGGTCTGGAAAAGGTGTTTCTTTAAAGTTGTTTTTTTTTTGGCCAGAAGTAATTTATTGCATTTGAAGAATAAGAATTTCTGAGCTTCTTATAATATTAAATTTCCAATATTCAACTTTTTAAGTTGAGTTAAGCTAGTAAATAGATTTTCATGATTTGACATGAAAAAAATTTTTCTTTTTTAACAAATGCAACTGTTGAAAAGTCAGGAAATAAAAGTAGACTTTAAATGTTGAAACTAGCAAGCAGGGTTACTTACTAATCTTTATCCATACTTTAACTCTTTCCTGGATTTCAAATCTACCTATGTTTCTGCTCTGAGGAATGACCCATGAAAATATTATACATCTCAATGTTTTCATTACTGATCCTATATAAGTTTTTGGTCAGTTTGCAATCAAAAAAATTGCTAGGATTATAATTGGCTGATTATGGTATAAATTCACTTGCTGATTCTTTTTGTGTGTTCATTATTACTTCTCCGTGTATGATAGCCTAATCCTTGACTGTAGGGATCATGGTTGAACTAAACATTAGTTTCATGAACCATCACGCTATTAAGACTGTTTTGCGTAGTAATGTATTTGTCAGCCGCCAATTAAAGACCGCTACTCAAACGCCATCCGTGTTCACGTTTTGAATTATGCTGTTGCATATTTGATTATAGATCCTACTGAATTAGAGACTTATTTAAAGTTATAAACTAAAAGTTGCATGGTGCAGGCTCAGGTGCAGAAATACTGCAGCTTACTGTATTGCTTTAAACCTGTTGACTGAAAACACTATATTAATGTGTGATTTTTTTTAACTTCCCGTCAGACAAAATAAAGCAATTTAGTAGGTCTAAAATTCAAATGTTGTCGTTGTATAAGTTCCTTTTCTGCTTAACCTCATGCCTTTTATGTCTTCGTTACCAGCGTTTAGGGAGTATTGACTCTCTTTATGTGCCTTTCTTTTACCCTTACCTACTATTAATTTTGAGAAAGATACAATGATCTTCACAAGCATAATGCTTCCACCAATACTTGTGGAAATAGCAAAGAATCAGAGACTATTTGGCTGATGCAGGTACTGAGAATGAATTTTTCTATGTAATCACGTTACTGCATATTAGAATTTTTGTACTGCACCATGTGGTGCTTGCTCATGCTTGGGAAATTCCCACTCATGCTGCAGTTAGCCAGGCTCATTACAAGAGAGAATTTTGCAATATTTTGCAATATTTGCAAGTCTGGTTTTGGAGACAATAACTTATCATTTACTGAAGCAATAATCTCTTGCTGTTATCTAAGTTATAATATAATCCTAGCTGCCGGTTTCCTTCTTTTTTTTTTTTTTTCTTGCAGCTCTTCTAATAAAAGCAAATCTAACATATGTAGCAAATCAGTAGTAAAAAAGATATATACAGTGTTGCTTAGTCATCTACTAGAATATGATTTCCAACCTTTTTCGCTTGAATGCAGCATTGCCTTGCTACCTGTCTTTGATTTTTCTGCCCCTGTTACCATATTCTACTCCAGGCATGTGGCATCCATTCTTTATAATCAGAGATGACCATCTAAGAATACTTACAGATCAAAAGGGAAAACTTTTGATCGATTGCCTGCTGTACTACCTTTGAATTGTATCAGTATTATTTTTCTTGGCCTTGGCTACCTGAGGACTGTATGAGCAACAGTAAGTGCTTAAAACAAAACAATGTTTGAGGAAGGGTTGGGTGATTTTATTTTGCCCCGACTTTGTCTTGTCTCATCTGTCCACGTTAGTACACATCTTGACCTTTACCTTGTGAGGCTGAGAAGTATTGTTCTGGTGATTCAAATGACCAACAGAGATTGTCCCTACACCTCCAGTGGGCTTTAAGCCTAAGCCAAGTGATAAGTACTGCTGAACTTTGGACTGTAGTATGGACACTCATTGGTTTGCGTTTTGAAGGGGAGCACAGCACTGAAGGAGACTTTTATTGCATTTATTGCATTTAAAAACAGCCCCATCCTTACCCCAAAACCAAACAATTAAGAATTTTGTGACTATTTGAACATGTATCATTGAAGATAATCACTGCTTTTGCTTTCTAGAAAAATGTTTAATCCAATATTTCTTTTAGATTATCTGATTTGTTAGTATTACGTAATAGAATATTAGAGTGATCTAATAATAAATGTGAAGTTTGTATAATGGAATACAAAGTGATGATTCCCTGAAGGCTGTTCACCGGCTTCCTAGAATGAAGACTTGTTGTCTCTATATGAGTATTAACCTAAGCCTGGCATGATTAACATGCATGTAACTTTATGGCACTTTATCTGAGTAAGTTTGATTGCAAGTCTCTGAATCAGTAACCTGTTTCCATAAAGGACAGAACATAAGTCAGTGCTTAGAGCCTTTGGAAGAATTTTGGGATTAATTCACAATTTTGAAACTATATTGTAGCACAGCAAACTGATTAGTTTTTATTTAATAGAGTACTTCAATCAAAAAAGATGGAGTTGAGAATTCTGGTGTTTAAACATTGGTTAAAAGTGTGCTTTATTTTATGAAGTTTTAGCTGCATATAGATATAAATATATAAGAGAGAATTAAAATATGTGATCAATTTGCCATTGAGAAAATGTCTGGTCGAAACGTGAACCTGAAGTTAAAACTTGTTCTCTGGCCCAGAGTCATAGTATACTGGGTGGTTAGGTGAATACATTTTGTGTAACTGGGGCTGTACAAACAGTAGAAGAGCAACAGGAACTGAATTTAACTGGAAAAATATGAAGAAATATTGTAGTTGAATTAAATATATAAGGTGTAAAAGTGCAACCATATACAGGGTAATAGTGGGTGGAATCAAAACAAACCCCCTCTCATTCAATTTTTTTAGCTATCCAGATGCTAGAAAATACTTTGTTCTTCATTCCAGACCATCTGTTATTCCTTATTATAACTGACATCACCACAGCTACCACAACTGTTAAAGAATCACCATATAAAAATGGCAAAACTTGCATATAAAAACAGCAAAACTTAGCACTTATTACATGGTTTTATGGAAAGAAAACTGCAGGAATCAGACTTTACAGTTTGCTGAAAGATTTTTCCTTTTTCTATGTAGTAGTACTGTAATAGAAGCAATGCCAGTTATGACGCACTGTATGAACTGTTCGATTATATGTGTGTGTATATATATATAAATTTTTATTTGAGTGTTCCGTAAGAATATGTTGCCTGATCTGAGAAGTTAAACACAGAGGCTTCTAGAATCTTTCTATTTAAACATAGTTGCATTTTAAAGAAAAGTTTATTAGGAAAAAGAAATTGATTACATGGATGTTTTTCATCATCAAATTGCCACTGAGGTTGGCAAGAAACAGCAGTACAAAATATTACCATTTTTAAAGGTCTTTTGAAGAGATTATTTTGATGTGTATAGTTTACACAGCCAGAAATTATGGATTTTTTTGTTTGTTTTGTTCCCTCCTTCCCCCCCCCCCCGCCTCGATAGGATTCTCATCCTGCAAAAAATACAGATGTGCCAAGTACTATATCTGGCATGCACTCTCATTCATGACTGAGGCTTTCTAGCAAGTTAGAAGTTTTAAATGGTATATATTGTATGGCATTAAGCACATGTCCATATTGCCAATTCTCCTAGTTTTATTGCATGTCACTTATTTGCTTTAAAAAAAAGCCTAGTTTTTACGGTCATGTGGTTTTGTAAGGGTTTCAGCTTTCTTTAGAAAAACACTTAAAATATTCCTACCCTCAAGGTTCTAGAGAGAGCCTTAAAAGTGGAAATTCTAAATGCTGAAGAACAACAAAACAAGTAAGTTTAGTATTTAACATAAAAAGACTTGCTTTTAAACGAAATAGCACGAGGCTTTTTGGTTGACTTGCGATTTCTGTATGCTTTTTTGTGTTAAGACAGAGTGGAATATACCTGTATCAGATTTTGAACTTGATCTTGGAAATGGGTATGGAGCAGTAGGCTGGAATTTGTGGCTGCATTGTGACACTTGCTCTGCCCATTGAAGTGCTGGACATCTTGATTGAAAGACTGTTGTAAACAGTCTATGGCTGTTGACTTTGAATGTCTTGAGTATTATTAACACAAATTAAATTTTTCTGTACTAGGACCTGCAAGGTGGGATGTGTATGCAAAGATGTGAAGATAAGAGCTAGCAGTGCAGAGTGCCAGAGATCCTTATGAAGAGTACCTTTGCTCTTTATAAGATAGGGTGAAGGGACAGTGATAAGTATTGTGAAAAATAATCACGTATAGACTTTTCCCAGACTGAAATGCTGGTGACCTTTGAAGTTTGCAAGCACATAATTGTCAAACTCGGTGAGGAGCTGGAGAAAAAGAGATAGAAATTAATTTCTGAAGTTCAGTGTTTTAAAAGTTCTCAAATTATTCAGTCCTGGAGTAAATTTTTTGCAGTTCCTTAGGTTTTCCAACCTGTTGTACCTATGTGTATTGACCTTGGACCTAAAGCTCACAAAACTTACCTGGAGCTCTGGGGATTATGTGAAAATGATGGGAGGAGTTCAGGTCCCAGTGATTTTGTTTGATCTGGAGGGGAAGTGATCTGCTGCTGTTTTTGGTGAAGAGCATTATAAAGAGGGTTGAATCTGGTAGGGTGCACAGAACTAAAGGGTCACTAAAAGCAGAAAAATGAGCAAAACCATATTTAGACTTCATTGACTGGGAAGCCCTGGAGATTCTAAAACAAATTTATATTTGCAAAGAATGATGATTGTATGGAGTGATGCTGGCAGGTGGCAGGAGGTAGTGCAAAGAACTGTTGCAGCGTGGTGATTTAGAATCATGCAGTAGTGGTCATTGAACAATGTTCTTATTTGTAAGATGTGTAACTTTCCTTGTATTAAGCTCATGCCTCGTATGGAATATGATTAAAACAAAGCTCGCAGATGATTTCTTGAAATGTAGTTTTACAATGCTAATGGCACGTGTCCATAGCTGACTAAGACTTCCCTAACACACGAGACTTGTCATCATCATTATTCTTGTTAGCCTCTTTGTAGTTTGCTTGTAGATAGTTGTCTAATTTCACTCATGTATTGTCTAACATTAAAGAGCTTATATGTAACAAGCAGTTGAGAATGAGCTTTTGCCGTAACAATAAACTTAGTAGTTGAGAGTAGATTTTGCCAGTGCAGCATCTTGCATCTCTTACAAATTCTTGGAGCCAGAGATGCTAAGGATCTCTGCAGCTTGCCTGGAGTAAAATGGACTGAAACTTCTGTCTTGAAGAAGTGGGGAAATTAGAGGGTTAGATGAAGGATAAACTTTTGAGGCACCTGGGTCCTATATTCACAATGCTGTAACTGTGGTAATACCTGTCACAGCCTTTTAGTATAACTTCTTTAGCCTTTGGAAGCTGCAGTATACCTATCTGCTAGTGAGGGACTCTGGCCTTAAAACACAGATTTTTAGACTTCAGGGGAAAAAGTTGTAAATGAAGAAATGTGGAGTCCTTAATCTAGTTCTAAGAGGGAATGAGGCATGGAGATGTTTGTGTTAGGCGTTTGATAGTTCCTCTTAATTTCTTCCTTGCTGCTGATGCTGATGCTATCATAAATGAAATTACAATGTAAGTTCTCTTGTTTCTTGTTACTCGAAGGTCTAACTTAGAGACTGTACTCTTATTTAAAACCATCAGCTTTTCTTATCAGTCTTTATATTTGTTTTCAATTCAGATAATGCAACTAAGTGTCTTAGCTACTAAACTGTGAGTGATAATATGAAATACAATGTAGAGGTTATGAACTTTTCCTAGAATGCATTGTACTTCAGAACTTTTAACATTTTTTTTAACCTAAAGTAAGATCACATATTTTAGGAGGCCATCACTTTGAATATTCTGCTTTTATTCTACTTTGTGACAAAAGATGATCCATCAGAAAAAAAAATAATTTCTTACGTAGTCAGTAGCATGAGTTTAAATTGCTTGTGTTGTGTAGCCTGCTGATACCAGTGTGTTTGTTCTCTACCTTAAGGACCCCAAAGAGCACATTGTGCATGGAAGTCTAACTCTGCACCTATGTATATTGTTAGCATTTCCTTACATTTAAACCATCATGCTATTATACTAACCCTGTTAAAACACAAAATAACTCTGTGCTTCATTTAATGTGACATGGTAGCTTTTGGGACTTTTGTATGTGAAAGCTTTGCTGTTTGGCCTGCCCTTGCAAGCCTTGTTGTGAAAACACGATGTGCTGACCCGCAGGTGGCAGCAGTGATCTGGCAGAAGAAGACCCCTCACCCAAAGTGTTAGTAGTGTTTTCTAAGTTGGCTGGAAAAGTGGACACAATGTTCATCTCCGTTGCTTTTTTTCCCTGTTGTCATTTGGTAAAAGACTTTTTATTTTTTGTTTGTTTTTGTTGGACAGTGCTTGACCTTTTAGACAAAGAATCTCTTTTAATCAGAAACCTACAAAAACTAAAGACTGTCTGAAGTTGTCTTTCTGTAAGAAAGATCATCGCTGATTTGATGGTATGATGTGTGGTGTCACCATGTAGAGGTGCTAAAATCCTGTTGCTAATGAAAATATTTTCATCTCAAATAGAGACCAAGAGAGTACTGTAGAAGAGCTAGAAGTTTGTGAATCCTGCAGGCATTCAAAATGGTAACATTCTGGCCAAATTTAGGTTTTATTATATTATTTATTCAGTTCCAACTCTCAGTGGATTTTTGTGTTTAGAAAAGGGGATAGTCTTTGACCTGTTGTCTTGGTTATAACTTCTCTTTTTTAAACTGAGTTTGTATGATGAAATCACGTTTCATCTCCCTCTTCCGCTTACATGTATTTCGTACATCTTTTTACCTGGATTTGTGTCTGGCATTCTGCTAAGATCACCTGTCCAAAATTATCACACAAATGGGAAGCATGAGGACTGCTTTTCCATACAGGAACAGCACAAACTCTTTGCTACTTAATGCTATTCAATATTAAATAATTATAATAAAATATTTTATATGTTGCATGCCCTCTTCGGAGTGTGCAAAGCATGTTTAATACATAATGTAGATAGCCTTAAAGGAATTCCAGTTTTTGTGATCAAACAGGTTATTTGTCTTCATTTGTAGTAGCAGAATGGGGAAGCCTTATATATACAAAAATTACTCTCTCTGCTGCAAAGCTGAGCAGAGAATTTTAATGAGGAAGTAGTTTTCAAAGGAGCCAGAGGGAGATCTGTTGATGCCCAGATATAGATAAATATGAGTGGTAGCTGGCACTGAATTCCATCAGGTAGACTTTAAATATTCAGCCAACGATCTGATTTCAGAGAATGTGTTCTATGGCAGATTAAGATGGTCTTTTGACTTTTACTCCCATTACTTCATGTTAGAAAGTTCTTAGAGTTTATTACAACTAGTCTGATCTTCCTTCAGCATTTTATCAAATACTTCACACAGTTACTGCTAAAGTGAGGTGGAAATGGTAGTGAGACTTAGAACGACTGGAGTTTCCAAGAGCACCAAAAATAATTTTAGTTATGCTATTGCATGTAAAAGTTGGCTTCACAGGATGATAAAATGAGGAGAGACTTGATTCAAAATGATTGAGTGCAGTTCAGGAATGTTTCCGAATTCAGTTATTTATAAGTAATACATTACCAATAAGGAACTGAAAGTAGTATTGCAGAACACTTTGCTTTCTAAAATTATTGGTATGAATAATATAAATTAAGACTGCATTTGAAATTTGGAAGTAAAAGTTTTATATATTATTACAAATATAAATAATTAAAGCTGTAAATAGTGTCAATAACCAAACCTATGGAATAATGCCTTGGTTTGTCCGTTAAGTAGAAATTAGAGAAGCTGAATCCATAATTCAAGGTCAATTTTTGAATGATCGCTTTGGTATTATAAAACTGGAAACATGCAAAGCAGTTTGATTTGTTGAAGAATTATGTTGTGAGCAATTTGTTTAGTAAGAGAAGACCTACAGAAAGCATGTGCCATTATTATTACTAAAATCCAATAAAAGATAGATTTTCAAATTTTTACCATGTGTGTGTAGGAGTTGCTTTGTACTGTAAAGTTATTTTAGATACCAGAATAATTTGTTTCATACTTTGAGTTCCTCTCTGTTAAAGTGTCCCTTTAGATTTGCTATTACTTTGACTATTGTGTGATATATAATAAAAAAAATAGTTTACGATAAAAGAAATTTAACAAGTAATTGAAATTGCAGATTGTGTGCCAAATGTGCCAAATGAAGTAATGGTATTTGCAGGGATATTGTATGAGTGCAGTAGCTGTAGGGAAACTACCATAAAACTGTTAAATACACTGCTCCCCCCACCCCTCCATCTCCAACCACTGTTATAAAAGCCTGAGAAAATAAAGCAATCTGACTGGATGACAAACATTCCAACAGATAAATTCATATACTATATATCAGGTGTTGCAACTTGTCGCCTATATTTCTCTTATGGTTTCTGTTGATCTACAAATTCAGGGACAGAATTAACATGGAAGAATTATTGGAAATAGCTGTTCTGTATTCCTATATGTTTCATATTGAGCAATCTTTTTCTTTAGGACCCGGCAGAATAGTAGTTGGAGCAAAGGCTAGGTGCCATTAGTTATGCTGCTTGCCTAAAACAACGCTTTTGCCTCTGAGCCACAGCAGACTTGAATGACATCAGGGCTAAAAGGAAAGTTGATCAAAATGAGCACAGGTTTATTTTAAGGCCGACTTTTTTCATATGCATTCTATAATCCAAACTTTTTGCTGACATAAACTCCAGAGTTTTTAGGGAAAAGTTCATTTGGATAGGCAGATCACCTCATTGAGGTTTGGTTTGATAGACTGCTTATCTGTGAATATGACTGCCAGCCTAAAGATGCATAAGGAGCACTGCGATTTTTGAATGCACCACATTTAAATGTATTATAGTAGTATATCATCAAAGATTTGTGGCTAACAGTGTAACTATATTTCTTCATACCCTTTGATTTACACTCAGATCTCCTCATGGATCCTTCCTTCTTAGCTTAACAGATTCCTGTCCTCAGGAAAGAAATTTAAAGATAGTCCAAAGCCATTGCTGGAAAATTTGAATAATTGTGTCAGAGTGTCAGAGTTTTCTTTCTCCAGTTGTGGAACAGGTTCATGATGCAATTCTCCTGTTCTCCTGTTTTTCTTCTTTCTTTTCTATTTCAGTAACTTTGGCATTACTTGTTGTAGCTAAATAGCAATTCATGATCTTTTTATTTTCTTTCAATTCACAAGATTGTGTATTTTGTAGCATGGTAGCTTCAGCTACAAGGATTTGTTTCTATAGTCTTCCTTTTTTGAGACTTCTCTGCAGCTGTGGCAACTATGGCAAAGTTCTTTGCAAACACCAAGCAGACGTTGAGCAAGGTCCTGTCTGTAAGGTGTAGTTTGCAAACCTTACCAAAACTGAATTATGCCCTCAGTATTTACAACAGTTAGTCTCCTTGTATTAGCGCACACATAATTTGGGAGTGAGTCCAATGTATTTGGTCCATGTGCCATCCCAGGATTCTGTAAATGTGGCACAGATGTGTGTTGTTTAGAGCCTTTTGGGCATCTGGAGAAAGAAGACCAGGATGAATAGAGCCCTATCTGGCCAGTTTGGCATATAATTCCAACAACAGGCCCAGGCCCGAGCAAGGAAATCAACATCTGCAACAAATACTTGAGTGGCTACAGGAACCAGGGCTCTCACTTAGTTCTACTTCTTGTCATCTTGATTTGTGAGTTTTGAATTTTTCAGAGATCTTGTATGCAAACCCCGAAGCTTAGGGGTTACAACTAGACCATCACCTTCACGGTACAGCGGTTAGCAAAGGTACTGGTTATAAAAGTTGCAAAGCAGTATTAGCAGTCTTCTACTTTTTCTTCTTAAAGTATATTTTTGGGAGAGATTACCATCCTCAGCCCTAGAGCGTTTTGTGAGCTGCAGAGAAGCTTGTTAGTTCTGCAGAAATGCTTTCACCAGTGTCAGTAATAGCAGTTGTCTTACACCTGACAAGTTTCATTCCTTCAGGGAATCAGACATGGATTTCTGATGGCAGTGGAATGGGAATTAACTTCTTTCTGGCCACTGCCACTAAGAAATGGGACTATAGTCATAAAACTGAGAAAGAATCTTTTATGAAACCTCATTTCAGAGGTTCTATGCATCTTTTCGTGGGTAAGATGCCAGTGGCTTCTAAGGAACTTAAAAGTAACAAAAACATGTTTAAAAATTATTTAATTCATGGTTTCTTGTAAATGCTCAAATTCCTCTGAGGATATTATAAAATCTAAGTGAAGATTACTGACTAAAACCCCAGTGTTAAACTAAAATATCATATTAGGTAGAAAATCAAATCTCATAAGTTAGACAACTAAAATAGCAGTATTGATTCTACCAAGAAAAGAGGATCTCAGATTCAGAGGAGGTCTTACTTCTAAAACAGACTTGGGAAGAAAAAGTAAGAATCAACTTCCGAAGCTTCTGACAATGGAAAACTTATCCTTTGTAAGGAAGACTTTCTTTGGAAATAAGAAAATGGCTCCTGGTTAACATTTATCATTCATAAGGTAGAGCATAGTAGAGCTGGCCAAAGATGTCTTCCTTTATACTTTTAAGGAAGTCATGTTCAATGTATCTGAAGAGTGGTTAGTCTTCCTAAACAAATACCTTGTTTATCTTCACTTAAAGGTGAAATGCTGTTTTGCAGAATATTATAGACAAATCGGTATCTGAGCTAGAAGACAGATCTTTTGTCTTGGTCAAAACCAGCATAGTGATGCATTGTTTATAGTTGAATATCAAGTGTATTTAGGGAAGAGCTATAAACCTGACTGAAAATTTAGAGCAGAATCTTCAAGAGAAACTAGACAAATTATCTCCAAACAACCCAAAAAGTCATTCACCCTGCCCTCCCCCCAAAAGAAGTATTTGCGAGTAAAAGATCTTAGTTGCCATGCAAGATTCATTCTGACAGGATGTTTGAGCATGTAGCTTGACTAGAGAAGTCAAGGCAAAGTAAGAATTTGCTGCCTCTGAAGGGGCGATGGTGTTGCTCTCCCCAGTTCCAGTTCTGGCTGTGCATGCCTGCTCTTTCCATTGCAGTAACTCTGGTGCAAATCTGACCTTTTGAAGCCCTGATTTAGCTCTCTAAACTACAAGAAGAAAAGTTAGGAAGGAAAGAAAAAGTAGTTTTCTGCTGGTTTAATTACGTAAACTGGCTCTCTGGGGAAAGGCATGACTGCCAGAACCAGTGGAAAGGAGCAGTCTCATTTTTAGATCACACCATGTCCCTTTGTTTGCTGACAGCAAGCTCTGTTGTCACTTTAGAATTCTGCTTATTTATTACGAAGAATGTATTTCGTTGTACAGATAGTATTTAGAAGATAATTTACTTTTAGAAGATAATTTGCTTTAGTGTACTTTACTTTTGGATAACTCTATCAACAGTATGTTTGAACCAAAGCCGTTTTCCTACTCCCACTCTGGAACAAAGGTCACAGCATAGGCACACAGGTTTCTCTCAGTCCAGTGTACTTGTACAGGATTATGACCAATCCTGGTTGCTTTATGAATAGATACAAGAAACTAGGTAATGAGGAATTTTGGTGCTGACAGACACACCATCCTATTATAGTTTGCTGAGAGTTCTTGCAGTGAATGTTGATATACATTCACAAAAGGGCAAGTAGCCGGAAGCTTTTCCATGGCAACGGGATTAGATTCCCCAAAAGAGAAGACTCGTTCTGTTTAAGATAAGGTTATATAATAGATAAGGGGAAGGGTATTTCTCTACTATGTATATTCAATTCCACAAGGTGCTTTGAACTTGCATTTTAATCTCCAGAGAAAGACTGAGAATACCTATAGTCTAAAAAGATAAATTTTGGTTTCCATATATACATAATTCAACCAGGAAATTTAGGTCATTCATTCAGTAAAAATATCCTTATGTAGAAGGAGAAAGCTCAAAATCATCTGCAGCAACTGCTTATTTTACTTGTATAGTGTTCTGCCAAATAGGGTCCTTATTTCTATACGCAGTTATCACAGAATGGTTGAGGCTGGAAGGGACCTCTGGAGATCATCTAGTCCAGCCCCCCTGCTCAAGCAAGGTCACCTAGAGCATGTTGCCCAGAACCGTGTCCAGACACCTTTTGAATACCTGCAAGGATGGAGACTCCACAACTTCTCTGGGCAACCTCTTCCAGTGCTCTGTTACCCTCAGAGTAAAGAAGTTTTTCCTCATGTTCAGATGGAATTTCCTGTGTTTCAGTTTGTGCCCATTGCCTCTTGTCCTATCACTGGGCACCACTGAAAGGAGTCTGGCCCCATCCTCACTGCACCCTCCCTTCAGATACTTCGGATCCCCCTTCCATCTTCTGTTCTGCAGTCTGAACAGGCCCAGCTCTCTCCGCCTTTCCTCTTATGAGAATTACTCCAGTCCCTTGATCATCTTAGTAGCCCTTTGCTGGACTCACTCCAGTAGCTCCATGTCTCTCTTGTATTGGGGAGCCCAGCACTGGACCCAGTACTCCAGATGTGGCCTCACCAGGGCTGAGTCAAGGGGGAGGATTACCTCCCTTGATGTGCTGGCAGTGCTCTGCCTAATGCAATGCAGGATACCACTGGCCCTCTTTGCCACAAGAGCACACTGCTGACTCGTGTCCAACTGGTTGTTCCACCAGGACCCCCAGGTCCTTCTCTGCAGAGCTGCTTTCCAACAGGTCAGCCGCCAGCCTGTCCTGGTGCCTGGGGTTATTCCTCTCTAGGTGCAGGACTCTACACTGGCCATTGTTGAACTTCTTGAGGTTCCTCTCTGCCTGTTTCTCCATCCTGAGTGGCATCCTCTGAGTGGCAGCACCACCCTCTGGCGTATCAGCCGCTCGTCCCAGTTTTGTATCATCAGCAAACTTGCTGAGGGTGCACTCTGCCCCATCGTCCAGGTCACTGATGAATAAGTTAAGCAGTACTGGACACCTGGGGGACACTGCTAGTTACAGGCCTACAAGTAGCCTATAATGGTTATAATACAACTGTACAGAGTTCACATGATCTCAGTTACAGCAGAGTTTTTTGGGCACTTTTGATTGGAATCCTGAAGCCAACAGTTGCATAACGGCCTTAGCATTCTTTAAAAAGGCACTGTCCGACTGACAGCCATCAATTCTAAAAACGAATCAGTGACGCCTGGTTTGCCTTCGTAGTTACTGTTACCCTGGAAATTAGATTTTTGAATAAGGTCTCCTATCTGTATATACTTGGGCCATGCTTCAGGACACTGTAGGAAACCAGATTGAATTCTGTTGCTCATATAACTACCTGCTTTTTTAGGGAGAATTGTATCAGAGGAGGTACTTCAATGGCACCACCATATATGTTACAAGAATTTTTAAAATTTCTTTACAAATTATAGCTTGAACGTTTATATAATACAATATTTTATGTAGGGCTAATTAGCAGGATAGTGTATTAGACTTTTTCATTAAAATTAAGTTTTATGTCTGGGAATTAGTTAAACAGATCTTTCAATATATCTTTACCTTGTTTAATGATAGTTGTATTTGACACAGCGGCAGTGTCTGCTGTAAGACACTCTAAGTATGGAATAAGAATGTATTACTGGCCTGAGTATGTTGTCATCTTGTGATTATGAAAATAAATGTAAACTTTTAGTTATATCATTTTAAAAATAGAAGGAAAGTTAGCTAGCTTACACTAACAGCTATGCTAGCCTTCCTTTAGTGTTGAGTTCCTCTTCTGATTCTGGATAACCTTCAGGTAAAGTAAAATATTGGTGGTACTTGCCCAGTTGTCTCATAATCTGTGAAAATACCTTTCTGAAGTGTTGTGCGTGCATGGTACATGATCAGATAAAGAAAACAGGAGTGAGATTTTGTAGGAGGAAGATCAAACAAGTGCTGTTCCTGGAGAGAAAAGTGTTACGGACTAGGGCATAGCTAATGAGGCACTAATTTGTGTTGATCTAGAGCAATCTAAGGGAATCTTCTGGCTCTATGCCTCCTTTCAGAAAGATATTGGAAGGAGCAGCTAGCCAGGGCTTGAAGCCAACACAGTAGCTGCAGCCGCAGTCCAAAGTATAAGGGGTGCTGCTGATGCCGTCAGAGTCCTTCCTGCTGTCTGCAGTGTGAATGTTCTTTCCATTTGATTAATGATTTGTTCTAATGTATCCTTTTCCTTCCCTTATTTTGTTTTCTAATTAGCTAATTCGTCTTCCTGCATACCAACGTGAATATCTATACTTCAAAAAAATTTGAGTAACAATTTGTGAATAAAAATGGTTACAACAATTGTACTGTCTATTCTGCTTGTTTGTTCTGGTCATTTCCTTTGCCTGTTTTGTTTATACAGATTCTGAGTTATTTGGATGATATTTATTTTGCCTTAGTAATCTATCTAACCTAGATTGCTCCTTAGCTGTAATTGTAATAAGCAAGACTAATATTCATAAACACATGTGAATAGAAGAATAAATACTGTTGTTTTCTTTTGGTCAAAGAATCTCATTAAATTCTGTTTATAGAGTTCTGTTATACTTGTAGACAGATAAATAGAAACAGCCTAAAAATTCAGTGTTGCTTGTGTGATTCTTTCCCATTTCTTAATAAGCTTTATTTATTTATTTTTTTTATGCAGAGATCTGAGGGGTGTTATAGTTACTCTGAGTGACAGTGGGCATCTTCAGTGTTCCTACCTTGGAACTGATCCTTCGCTATTCCAGGCTCCCAAGATCGAATCTAGGGAAATAAACTATGAGGAACTTGATGCTGAAATGAAACAGCTTCAGAAAATTATCAAGGAAGCCTCAAAAACACAAGGTACACTCCCTCCCTTTTCTACAGTTGTACATACTTCTAACTGCCTGGCTCTCACTTAGCCCTGTAAATTGCTCTATATTTAAATCATGTTTTACAGGAAATGTAATATTTAATATGTTCAACTTAAAAAAGTTCACTTTCTCCTGATGACAAACATACAAACTAAATCATAGACTGTATGGCTCTTGGATACACAGTGTATTTTTATTTTCATAATGTCCGTTGGAACTTGCAAGATATTTATGTCAGATTGCAGAGAATTCTTACTAGTGCTAGGTTTCAGAGAAAAATTGCAGGTAAAAGAAGGGAAGAAAATTTCCGTAATTTCATGCATGCAGTCCAATATACTTTTCAGCCTTTAGAAAGAGCAAAAGTGTTGCCAAGTTCTATTTTTTATTACAAACGGCTTCTTAAATGTCATGCAATTAACAAAGAATGAATTGTGTTAAAGCAACTGTTCTGCTACCTCTTTCAGAAGCAGTTATATTTGAACATGGCGAGAGATATGAAAAGTATTGCACAGAATAACTGATCATGTTAAGCTCTGGAATTTAAACGCGTTGCTAATAACTTATATTGCACTTGTTCAAATAATGGCACAGTATTTCCACAAAGATCCTTCAAAGATTGTGTTTTCATAACTTGAGTTTTCAAACAGTACATCTGTCTTGCATTGGGAATCGGAAGCATGTCATTTTACAGGAAACTGTGGAAAAAAGATCTTAGACAAGTAGAAAGTACCAGTTAAAATCTTTTCTTGGGGATAGTTAACATGTTCTCAAAATGTATATTAAAAATTATAGTTATTTATGTGAAAAAGGGAGCTAGAAAGCACACAGTTGGAGTCTGTAGAAAAAGAGTAGTTTGTTAGCTGCATTCATTAACTTCATTCTTCAAGTCAAAGATTTATTCTCTGTAATTGCATGTAACTTTTTCCATTACTATTGTGATAGACTAGTATCAGGGTTTTTTACTTTAACAAATCCAGTAATTGGTTATTTAAACATGCACACATATCTAAAGTTCCATTGCTTTTACCATAATCTTTACTGCAAATATTAGAACATTTTGTCTGGCTATCATAACCTATAGGAAGAAAAGCATGATGGAGGGAATCAATCAATTTGTGAGCAACTTTTCTATAACTTGCATTTTGATATGTTGTGCCAAATATATAGGGAGGGAACAGGAAGCGGGAGGGGAGGTGGGAAAAAAGTGGGGAGAGGGGTGGGAAAGGAGGAGAAGGGAGTGGGGGGTGGAGAGGGGAGGAGAAGGAGGTAGAGAGGTAGAGGGGAGGAGAAGGGGGCGAGAGGGGGGAATAAAAGGGGGGGCAGGGGGGAGAGAAAAACTTAACTGTCCTTTATAACTTCTCTAATAAAAATATACTGTTGTGAGATTGCCATGTTTATTGTGAATATTGCTGACTTTTTCCTCTTTTTATCCCTCTGTTAATTTTTTTTCTTCCTTACAATCTTTCTAAGGTGTCACAGTACTGTTTTCACAGATCTTACTGATGTTCTTTTCTTTTGGAGAGGTGGTCTAAAGAGATCTTGCTTAATTTTAATTGGATGTAAAACTTACCAGAAAACTTTTGTTACAACAAAACATGAAAAATTTTATAAAAATGCCTTTTAATTTGTGATGTTTTGCTTTTGTCTCATTTTGGCCTTTTTTCAGATCTTTACCTGAGTCCTAAAATAACTTAATCATGGATAGTTGAATACAAACGCTTTTGAACACAGGTCACCATTCAGTTACTTTAAATGTGGTCTTTAAAATGAACCATTGATTTTTCTGTCTTGTGTATTCATATGTGTGCAGTAAGATCTTGTGTTGTTCTAAAAACTGTCTGCCCTTATATGGAATTAATTTTTCTTTGTTTCATTTTGACTTCCAAAAATGGAAAGTTTTTAGAATTAGATCATCATATTAAAAATGTAGAGTGGTTATTTCCATAAATATGTTTTGTCTTTCTGTCCAGTGCTGACCATTAAACTGTTGAACTTTAGTCACTTTATACTTTCAGGGAAGAAGGATTTATATTATAAACTGTTGTAATATTTTAAAACCTTTTTTAACTGTTATATTAACTTAAATCTAATGTTACTTGCATCAGTCTGGATATATAACTGATTAAACATGGGTGCTTTGGTGTAGTTTAATACTAACAAAAAACTGATGCCTATGTGTAAACTTAGGCTGTGGTCTCTGTCCTTTTTCTAATAGAAGAATGACTGTGTGGCAGACCTTGTGTCACAGTTTGCTTGAAGAAACAACCTGAAGAAAAAAGATTAAATAGGGTTGGAAAAGATAGATCTTTTCTTATTCGTATAGGTGGAATGGGTTGTGCTAGTTGTGTACCATTGGCAAAACCAGCTGTGTGCATTTGATTATGATAGTATGAAACAGGCTTTGGCTTCTTTAGTAGATGATATTGGAGGCAAAATGTTTTGGTTTCGCTATTTTTTTCTTGTTGTAAAGGGAGGCATTGTTTCTGACCACAAGAAAATGGAAAGAAAACTTGTTCTCCTTTTCATCAGAATCCTTAAATCCTTCCCCCATCTTTATTGTTAGAAGGAGACATAATGTGCTACCAGCTAGTTCTAAGGTCATCTTTAGTACTCTAGGTGTAATAAAATTCTTGCAGCTTTCTGGATGTGCTCGCTTTCCTTAATTATTCAGTTGATATGTTAATTTCTTAGTTAGTTTGAGTGTTTACTGTTTGCTACGTTAGGAGCTAAAACTTCTTTTTTTTTCTTTTTCCAATACATTTAATATTAAGAAATAAAAGTACTTTTCAGAAAGACACAAATAATTTAAGGAGTTAAGAGAGTATTTTTTTTTTCCAGAAAAGATTATGTAATTCCTCACGATATTTAAATACCTTGCTTTTAACCCTTACAACTTCTTTACACATGTGAATCTGCATAAAGTTTTATATCTTGGATATAAAACAGTTGGTAGCATTTTTTGCCTTGTATGTAGACATTCCTTGGAATCACCATATTACAACCAAACTCCATATAGCATTCTGTATGTAAAACTTTATTATACCTTCCCATGCAGAGGAATTTCTAAAATGCATTCTAATTATGTTCCAGTATTAGTCACAGAATATTTGTCTAATGTATTAACTACCAAATTATTTAGATGAAAGTGTACCATGAGAGATATGTGCCATGTGTTTTGGAAATGGAGTTGTATTTACTATACATGTATATATGTGATGAAAGAAGTTTCAAAATTCCTTACAGGCTTTCTGGAGTCCTTGAAGACCGTGGGTAGTGGCTGTAAAATCCCGTTACGAAACACATCTAAATACTTTATCATCCATAAGACAGAAATCCAGACTGGAATCCAAGTTTAAGTTGCAAAATTGAAAAACTTCTTTGTTCAAAAAACAGGCATTGCTATTTTTTCCTTTACAGTAGTTGCTATAATGATATTAATGACATAAAATTCTGATAAATTTGATGCTGTTGAAATCATTTGAATTTTAGAAATTTAACTGAACATTTGTTAAAGGAGAGCTGATTTGCTTTTTCTCTTTTTCTTGCAGATGTTTTGCCCAAATCTGAAAGACAGAGAGATCTAATTGTCACTGCAGAAGTTTCACCTGAACTGGATGCAGAATCTGTATGTACCTTTATAAAAAGGAAATTTTTACAGTAGCGATGACAAACAGTTCAGATCCTTGGGAATGGAAATTAGAAATAAATTGAAAATAAGTCAATAGCTATTGTTTTTTATGTAGGAGTTTAGATATGTAAAATGCTATACAATGCTAACACATAGTTGTTCACGGCTGCCTGTTAGGTGAGTAGATGTAAGCTGTTTTTAGATCTTTAAACAGAAAAGAAATGCGGGTTGTTTTTGTAGGAGAAAAGCACATTTCGCAGCTGGCTTATTTTTTATAATTTAATAACTTGCCATGCACAAGCAAACACATGCTATTTTGAAAGTTCTCTTTCCCTCTGTTTTATATGAATAGCATCTAAGGCTGCTTGCCTTGGCATTTTGGGTAACGTTGTCTTGTGCATTTGTTTCTTGAACAGATGCGTCAGGAAATTTGAATGTTTATTCTGTGAAAACATTGATTTCATACACGAGTAAATAATGATTGATCACAGAGGATCTATACTAAAGTGCATGGATCCTTATTGAATAAAGCAGTATTGGGCACTTTTATCTGCAGTCCCACGTATACGAATGAGGCATTGCAAATGTGGCCAAATACAATTATTCACCTTACAAAAAAAGTTTAAAGGAGACAGGGCAGAAAGATGGCAAAAATTCCAACTTATTTTACAGCTTGTCATATAGCGTAAGCATTATGTCATAAACACAGTTAAAACATCTGAAATGTGTGATTATTATATATTTGTTTATATTTGTGGGACTGAGCTTGTGCATAACACCCAGAAGTATGTCTATTAAAATGTGCTGTTATGTTAATTATGTATGCTTATTATGTTAATTAGAATAACTGAATTTATCTATTATCTTCTGTCTGGGGACCTTTCGATTTTAGCCAAGCAAAACTAGGCAAAGGAAAATTTCCTTAGAGTTTGGAATAAATTTCTAATAGCGAGAAATGTTACAGCAGTTAATAATATGAGATGAAACAGCAATAAGTGTCCTCCTGTGGATCTCTTAAAGATAAAAGGTACAAAACACCCAAAGATGCATCACAAGAAGTGATCTTTCTCTGACAAGGTATCATTTGCTACTCTCTGATGCAGCAATCTAATTAGAGTTTACTCATCTAATATGCATATGTAGTTTATAAAAAATTAAAATAAAATTTAGGAGAGTTTATCTTCTCTCCTGAAATTTTTCACATGAACCTTTCAAATGTGTACCTCATTTTACAAGTATAACTATAATTAATCATTTCTGGCCACTGATTTCTGTAAAACTGATTTTCAGGGCTACTTATTGTTTTAAAAACACACATGAAACTGCTTTTTAACACTTTCTTTTACAAATCTAACAGCTATCTTTAAATAAAGTCTGTTATTAATATTACTAATATTATTTGATAAAGAGAAGTTTTTTAATATGTCCTGGCGCTTGTATGTTGAAAAGACTAATTGGTGGAAAAAGGGAAAGAGAGTGACAGGATCTTGGCTAGCAGCAGTAATTAGGTCACATCGCTTAGAACTATTAGATCCACAGAACGCTCTGATGTTGTTGTATTCATTTGCTTAATCTTGCAGATGTAAATGATCCGTTTCAGCTATAAGCAACTCAGTATATCAAACGAACCACAGCCTTGAATCTGTAGTGTTCACGGCTGTCACTATATCTTAATTTCCTGTGAGGTAGAATTTCCTAGGGGTTCTTTCAGTAACCATCTAGAGGAGGACAGTCCGATAAGGCACTTCATGGGGAAGAATCAGCACAGCAAATCTCAGAACAATTTTCAGGCTTCCACAGTGATCTCAGATACTACAGGCTTGCGAATATTATCTCTGCGCTTGTGAACAGACTTAAATTGCCATGTGGGTGGGTAGAAGCAAAGAGTATAAGCATGTTAAAATGGATTAGATAAGCAAATGGAGGACAGTTCTGGTTATTTAAACCCACCTCCTGAATGCAGCCTCTGATTCAGGAAGCCCGAGCTGATTTCTGAAAGCTGGATATGGTATACCTGGGCAGGGATCACCCTCTTTGCCTCCTGTGCTATTGCTTCAGGATCAACCACTGGTCCCCATTAGAGATGGTGGGCTTGACAGACCAATCTTTTGATCCGGTGTGAAAGTCCTTATGTTTTTAAACTGCAAATATAAATATATATATATATTTATTTATGCATACATAGGTATGTAGGTATGTATCTATATGAAAGACCTACTTGTAGAACCCAGAGGGAGCCTACTGACTTTTTGACTTCTCAAGAACTCTGCAGATGTGGACCTTACACTAGCATCTTGGGATGAAAAGGAGGGTGGGTTAGAGTGCATCAGATTGTTCTTAATTTACTGTTTTATCATGAGAAAGTATAATTTTACGTTAGTGCATTTTGGTATTTTAGCAATAGTTAAGTAATTCTTAAAAAAAAAAAAAAAGAAAAAAAAAGGTTTAGACAAATAAGAATACTTCCTTAAACTGTAGAGACTGCCCTTGCAAAATGATATATGAGCATAAAACAAGATATTCAAAAAACCTGCATGACCAAGATGAATTTTGCTTTTGATGGAATCGCTTATTGACTTAGACATAAGTGGGAGCAACAAGATGCCCACCATAATTTTCTTTTGAAGTTCAAGATATATTATTCTGATTGTAAGATAGTGTGCGGTGATTATATAGTACATACTGTGGTGTGTATATAATATATTGGTGGATTGGAAGTCACCTTTCCTTGCTGAATAACAGAAGGAATTTCCAAAATTTGAATAAATATACAGTAGAAAGAAGTGTGCCAAGCAAAACAGTTTCAAATATTCATATATAGATCAAAGTGTATTAGCTTCTTATATACACAACTTTCATGACCTTTTGCTAGCCTTTTTGCAGAGGCATTATATTTTCAGAAGGAGCTCAGAAATGTATTTTGTGTATTTTAATCTGTCATTGAAGTGATAAGTCCTTTACAGTTAATTGCCTGTTTACCAAGTTGATGGTAGGAGAGTAATATTGCATTCATTGTGTTCACTCATTCATGTGTAATACTGAATATACTCAGTTTTCATCTTTTTCTTCACAGCAAGCCGTTGACAGTGAGGTAAAAGCAGAGGCAGTTCCATCAGTCACAGTAAAGGTACTGTGCCTAGCTCAAACTGTAGCACTCAGATAGTGGTGGTAAATTCTAGCAAACCTGTCTATTTTCTGTCTGTTTCACTGGGACCATGAACATTAGTAGAATTTCAAATGCAATATATACCTAAATTCTTCCTTCTTTTTCTTAATATGACAAAGTGCTCTTCTTGCAAGCTTTCTGCTGAAGTTAAGGTGATTGGAATTTTATTTTTGATATATTTATGTCTCTTAAGAGACATGTAAAGACTTATGATGGGATGAAGTTATTTTTGAAATTTTAAGAACAATTTTTACAACATTTTTCAAAGGGAATATATGTCAGTTTGTGCAAAACTTGAAAATTGTTATCTTCAGCTGCTTCTTTAGTTATAAATAAGCAAAAATAGACTTTGTTTTCTAAAAAAAATTCATATTTTTAGTTATTATTACCAGAAAAGTCAGAAAATCTAATTTAAAATTCACACTATTTTAGCCCTCACTGAGGGTTTCTGCCTGTGCTTGATTTTAAAGAAAGCGTGTGTGTGTGTGTGTGTGTGTGTGTGTGTGTGTGTGTGTGTGTGTGTGTGTGTGTGTTCTCTGCAAGTGCAATTTCTCCTTGGTATTGCACCCAAAGGACTGTGATTTTATTTCTCAGTTTGATGGTGGCTTCTGGGAGTACCAGCAGAGCAAAATCACGGCCTTGTTTTTGAGAACCTTGCAAGTTTTCCCTCTGTCTGGAGTGAAAAGTTCAAAACCTAACTGGACTATTATTGAATCAGTTTCTCTTACATTAGTGTAGTTTAATTTCATTTAGTCCAGCATCCTTCTATACTTCTTTTTATGCTAAGATGATATAAGATTAAATTCTAATCCTGACTGAGTTGTGATAGTTTTGCTATGAAAACCCAAAGAAGTTTAGATGAACTGCCCTGGGCTTAGAATCGGACTGTGAACATATGGGTGTCTTAAAATATATAACACAAATTACCTCTGGAGATGTATGAATTTATCAGTACTTAGTTTACATTGGAGCTAATACATTGTATAGGTGACTTGTTGTAGATGAAAGTATTGTATACAATTGCCAAATTCTGTTTTGGAGAGGGGTTACGATTTTAGTATTAGGAATGCAGGTAATGCCCATTATTCTCTCTCATCCGATCATTATCTCTAATATAAGGCCAATGCCAAGTGCTATTTAAAATCAGTATGGATTTGTTCATGTGTTGAATATGCTTTTTGTGGAAAGATTTTATACTTTCCCATTCTATTTCCCTGTTCATGCATCTTGCACATTTTAACAGAACCAAGATAGTAAATCTAGGAGTTATCATGCATTCCAATTTTTGCAGAATATTTTTTCTGGGATAAGTGCTTTTAACTGATCTTCACATATGTCTCAAAATCAATTGTAGTTGATGGGAAAATTCTTTTAATTAGTGGAATTTAAATTCTTTATTTATGAAGTTACAAACATTGGTCATTATTAAAATAATAAATATGAATACGTTATGGTTGTTTTATGACTCCCGTCAGACTAAATTGAACTTGAACACTGAATTTGAACAAGCTGAGAACAATTTTGAACTTTATTTTGACAAGTGTTAAAATTAAATCTTATCTGGAATTAAACTGCAGTGAGTTTATATGAATACTTTTGCAAGTTTTCTGCAATATAGATAAGGCTAATAGTAAATGTAGTTTGGCTGTTACAACGGTGAATATGGCACCTGAAAAAATCTACAGGCAATGCATGACGCTGTAAAAAGTTTCCAACATTTGTGACACATTTTTATATTAAAATGTTAAAAGGGACAGCCGCAGGCCTATCAGAAAAGTTTTAATAAAATCATGCGCTTTTGACAAGAGCTATTGGATGAGAGCTTCTCACTTCAGGCTCTTATATACAGCAAAAAGCAAAGCATGACTTGAAACGGTTCTCTAACTGCAGTTGAGTACCGGAGACAGTTACTTAAGGACATCCTTGGAAAACGCGGTTTGGAGGGCCAGGCTTTAGGCAGGAAAGACATGGTCACAGCATGAAGTATTCTGGCAGTTTTAGGTGGTTTATGGCCCTTCCGTGCATTAAAGAAGTTGGTGTAAATTAGACTTCATAAAGTAACCTGATAAATTAGATGTAGTCAGCACTCTGACTGGAAAACATATAGATATTGGCTCAATTAGATTTGAAGGGACTAATTTGGGTATAGTAGCTGCTTTGGAAAGTTAATAAATAGTCAGAAAATTAGCTTGCACTGAAATTTTTGAGGTTGTAGTAAGCAGTCTGGCAGTGTCCAGCTAGCTGGCTTAAAGGTAATGCAAGTGCGTTTATGCAGCTGCATTCACTGAACTATTTCAAGTCTGATGTAATTCAGAACTGAGGACAAAAATGGATTTTTCAAAATGTGTATGTGTCCCTCTTTCCTTCTTTTTTTTTGGGGGGGGGGGAGGTAAAATACAGTTTATCTTCAAAAGCAATTTGTGGAAAAAAAAATTATTTTGGAACTGCCCTGAAATGGCATTTACCAGTGACTTTAAGGGTCACTATTTTGTTTATAAATTTTCTGAAGTGTGCAGTCTCATGCTTGCAGGTTTTTATCTTGCTTACTTGCAGCAGCATAAGTGAGGATATTAATTTCATCTTCCTTGTTCCTTTTGTTGAGATCGTGATTTCAGAGATGGGGTAAGGTTTACTTGATGGCTCTACAAAGAGACATCAGGTAAATATGAAATGATCTTCCCTGCCCTTACTTGCAAGCATTAGTAATTAAGGATTATCTGAGGGCCTGTTTACAGCCCAAACATATTGCTGTTTAACCAAAATTATTATTAAAGTTAGTTAATTAAAGTAGTCAAACTTCCTCACGTTCAAGTAATTTTAAAGCTTTAATAACTTTTTCCCAGTCTGATTTTACCTGGCCCGCGATGACTCTTTGGTAGACCAGCTGTAGGAAACATATAATAATAGATAATTGGTGTGGTCCAGATATATAGAGACCATGTTCAGATCTAGGTCAGCCACAGTAATTTCATTTTATACCTGAGTAAAGGACATTCTTTTGATATGCATTGTTTCTGCAGCCAGTTATTTCCCTCTGCAATGGAAGCAACAAGGAACATTCAGGTTTGCAGCTTATTCAGCTGTCATTTAATCTACAGTTCTAGGTGTTCTGGGCATACTATATATTGACTTTTAGAACTTGCTTCCAGTAAAAATCAAGTGGAACTTGACTCTGAAGTTATTCAAAAGACCGTGTGTTGTTCTTTGTAGTTGGAGGAACTTATTTCTTAGGTTAACTTTGCTTTTATTCTTTCTTTCCCTTTAGCCATCTAAAAGAGGGAAATATATATTTTTATTTTACATTAAAATAAGCAAACATGACATTTGAAAAATATTAAAATATTTTAATTAAATTTCAACATAAATTTATCTTGGCCTAAAATTATAAAGAAAATGTGAGAAATTCCCTCATTTTTTGTAGACTTTCTAGTTATTTCATACCATTATTTTTGGCTGAAAATATAGAAGAAAAGAAAAATATTGGTTTTGAAGTTGAATTTTGAATTTCTTAAACATTGCTGAATTATTTTGCTGATTTTTCTTTTTCTAGTCCTGTTGCTGGTTATGTTAGTTTTCTGCTATACAGAGATTAATTTGTTTCTTCATTTAAAGAATTCTATTTTAACTTGATTTAGATAACAATACAGAGCAGAGTGACTGCACAGAAACCAAAGCTGGCAGTATGTGTACAAGCTCCATTAGCGGTGACCTGCGACCAGTTCGTCTTTGATGATTTAGGTAAATGATTGTAGTACCATTACAGGTATTGTATGATATTTCTTTTTCTGGAGATGTTTGAAGCACATAGTCCAACCTCCATCAAGTGCATTTTTGCAGATACACTACAGTGCAAGCAGTTACATATTGGTCCTGCCTGCACTTCACAGCTCCTATGTGCCATTTGGTGGAGGAAGACGAAAAAGTAGAAAGGTTGAAAAATGGAGGACTGAAGCTTCTTCCTTGATTATGGTATGATGCCTGGCAGTTGCTGCAGGTGAGGAGAGGCAGGGTGGCAGCTTTACTAGGGAGAAAGAAACTTAGTTATTCTCTAGAGACAATAACGTGCAGGGGCATTCTGGCAATTCTGTGTGTGCAGAATAGCACTGTTGAGCTAAAAGCAGGGATTGAAGGCTTGATTACCTATGGGCAGTCCAGCTTATGTTCCCAACTTAGCATTTACTGCTTGGTGAGTCTAGCCTTTATCCAACTCTGTTGATATGGCCACAGGTGGGATTACCTTGAAGACTGTAAATGGAGCTGCAAGCCGGAGAATTGTGTCCTGCTGCCTCAGTTGGGACTGCAGACAATTTCTGCCCTGAGGCATCTAGTATTGGCCCCTGTTGAAAGAGGGCTTTGCTGCTCTTATCTGAAAGGAAAGAGTTCTTATGTTTCTTCAACATGTGACAGGGAAAAAGGGTGATGGTTTTGTAGGATGTTAAAATCACAATATAAAATTGCATTTGTCTTGGGATTTTCTATGCTTTAAGATGGCTTTGAGTTGAAGAGACTAGTTTGCTTTTTACAAACGAGTATTGCAGAAAAAATATGTGCCATGATTTGATAAAGGTTGAACTGATGGAAATGACTATCATCATTTAATAAAATATTTCCTGAAGTGCTAGAAACTCTGTTGCTTTTGTTCCTATTACTTGATTTAATTTTGTGTTGTCTGTAGAACCAGATGCATCTGAAACCGTGGTCCTGTCTGTCTTTTTGAAGGGGAATTGTCCTCCGCCAGAACTCGAAGGAAATGGTGTGCTTTCGTATAGTACACCAATAGGTGAGCCACTGGAAATTTCAAATTGATTAGCCTTCTTTTAGGTCTTATTGTTTACCTATTTCTTTTAACCTTCTTTTGATGTATTTTAAAGGGACTAGTAATTAAAGAAATAATGTGTCTGAGAATCCAGCAGTTGTTTTAGTTAATATTTTATGTAGCATCATTAAGCTGCACAATCTGTTCTGTAGAAGTAAAATCATGTTTATGGTATGAGAAGCAGCTGTGCAAGCTTCCCCATCCTACTCCATTAATTTGCTTCTGTTCAGCTCTTTAAGGAACCACCTCTTGGGGTGAGAAGTTAATTACCTCTTTATGACTATTCAGTCTTCTGGGGCTGCCAACAAATGTGACAATAACTGCCTCCCCACAGAGGAAGAGGATTTGAATAAGCATTGGGAGTGATTATTCCCCACTTCACTTTTAACAGTTGAACAAATTGATTCTGAACAAATAAACTAATCCAAAACAGTATAATTCGGTCATTCCATTTAATAATGTTGTAATGACCCTAGTGATAGAATATGTAAATTTACCCTGCTATCTATAACTGAAAGCTCATTTGGTTCATTTTCCTACAGCAACTCTTTTGAGTATTTGTCAGGCTACATGACAAACTGCACTCAGGCTGGGCTTCCCTGTTAAGTTAAACACAGCGTAAACCAGCTTAAGCAGCCTCATCTTTCCCCACTTCTCACTAGTTTTGCTTCTGCACCTCCTCTTCTAATATGCTCATGCAATCAGCTTAGTTATTTCTCAGCTAGATTTGCTGATTCAGTTCATTGTGCTGGCACAGCTCTCCGTGTTTACACAAAAGGAAGGGTGACATGAAACAGGCTTGCACCAAAGAAATGCATGTGGAGTTACAGCCCCTGTGGTGGGTTGTGGTCTTAAGTACATTATACTATGTATACACTTCTACTTAAGCATTTATTTCACATCAATTCTTCCTTGAAACATTCTATTTATGTTAATAGGCTAGGCTGTTTGCTAATTAAAATGCTGATCTAAATCTTGACATAACTGAAACTCATGCTTTTTGTAAAACTTGATCATATCCTCTTTAGGCTAGACTTACAGATATGTGTACATGGTGGGAAGTTAAAGGATGTTCTTCCCTTTCTCTTGAGAGCCTGCACAAACAACTTGTGCAGTTTAGTCCCTCTGTATTATGTTTCTTAGACTGCTTGTTCCTTGTGACTGAGTTGCTCTACCTTCACAAGTGTCCCAGATAAAGTGATGTGGCTTCAAACTGCTTCTGTGGTGCATCTGTATAGATAGTATACTTTTGAGTGTATTGGATCTTCTGATCTTAGAAGTGTGCTTTTTGTTTTTGCTTCTGTAGTTTTTAGCTTTGCAAGACCACTGTATGAAACTTAAATGTTATTTTCCCTCTGCAAATGAATGAATTATTATTTCTTTCAGGCAAAATTAGTTATGCTTATATTTTAGATATTAGTTTGAATTTTGTAGACCTTTTTGGTTAGAGGAGTAACAAAATCTTTTCACTTGAGTGTGTTTGAGTCTTTAAATGCAAAACAAACATACAAAAAGTCTCCAGAAGACATGACATCTAACAGAAGCAGAAGTAACTTTAAAAGCTTGTCTTGAATGGTAGAATTTGCAAGACTTCTAAATACAGAAGCATAAATGTTAGTATCTTATTAAAATTTTAGATATTCACTGAAATTATTAAGCTGGGATAATTCTCTTCAGTTACGTACCAACACCGGTGCTAACATTGCTTGTATGAGGCAATGAAATCTTTAAGTAATACACTAAAACAGAAAAATAAAGTGCTTTTTATGAGTTCATTTTATCTGAATAGAGACTTTTTTCCTCCATTTTTTTAATCAAGATACCTATATTTGTAGCCAAATTAGTCTTGCATGTAACTCTTTGGGATTCATACAGCTGAAGTTTAATATGAGTCACCATTTGGATGGGGTTGCATGGCTGATGAGCATGGTCTTATGACTGTTTTTTGGCTAATATTATGTTTTTCTGTATTTGTCTACTTACAAACACAGCTTAAGATTTTTTTAAAAAAAACTGTTAATAGATTTCTCTTTTCTTTTTTCCTGTTGCTGGTTAAATGGTAGAGCTCAATCCCGAAGGTGAGTGAACGAAAAAGCAGTCTGAATTGTCTTAAGAGTGAGAGCAGTTACTGAATAAAGCAGATTTGGGAGTGAGCTGTTAATTTACCTACAAGCTGTTCTACTGTTCTAGGCTTGATGCTGCTGTAAAGATGAATATTGGAGAAATTTGAAAGTGAATGAGGCTTAGACATGGGAAAATTACCCATGGGAAAATAGAAAGAAATAATGACATTTCTCAGTGAATTATGTTATGCTTTCACATACGTAACAGGAATTTTGCAATATATGAAGTGTTTTGTGCTTTGAGATTAAAAATGGAAAACACAATTCTATAGTCATTTTTTTACCACATTTTTAGCAATTTTTTCAGGTTTCAGTAAGAACTTATCAGGCAGCTAAGTTGTAGCTTTATTTTGTGTAACACAAATAACTTTCAAGATTTGCAGTTAATGCTATGCTGCTTGGAAAAAGTAGCTCTGAGAATAATGTAACTAACATCTATTAATTCCAATTCCTTTTGAAAGCATCTTAATCCAAGCTAAAATATTGCTTTCCAGGTGATTAAAAATAACAGCACAAAACTTAGCTGTGGTTGTCATAGATGTGATACCTTTCCAGTCCTGTTTTGTCTTTTAATTTTAGCTCTTGCAAGTAGCTTACATATTGGCAGGCTGAAAAGAGGGGAGTTTTGAAATATAGTTGTGTACAGGTATACAACAGTCTCAGTAGGAAATATTTTACTGACTTAAAAAATATTAGGTACAAATTCTATCACACTTGGGGGGTAAAACATTGCTTGTGATGGATTTAGGGGTCAACTGAAAGGACGTTTTTCAGTTTTACAGTTTTCTTCTGAACATAAGTGTATTTATAGATGTATATTTGAGTCTTGTCTTTCAACACTTATGCTCTCACAAGCGTAGCAGAAATGAAAAAGTAGATTATTGTCTTAATGATTCACTTCCTTTCCTACGGGTTTCTGGATATTTCAGGGGACCTCAAGATACTATACAGGAAGTAGATGCTGAACCATCTCGAACAAAATACTATTCTTGGCAAGAATGGCTGTCACTATGTGGCAGATTTTTGCCATGCGAACTAATTAAATTATTATAAAATATATAGAATAAATGTGTAAAATATATAAAAATCACTGCATATAATTTGGGTGACATTCTGAAAATGAAGATTTGGATTCTCTGATTTAAGAAACTTGTACTCAGGATGAAAACCTACTAATATTAAAGGGAATATTGTGGAGCACAGTGAACTTTATAGAATTATCCCTGGCAAAATTTGTGCTTGCGTTAGTGTGACGTGCACTGGGCTAGTTAAAGTCAGTATAATCAATAATAGAAGAGGCGTGAATTCTCTGAATACTTATCATCCCACATTGCAGTTCTGAACTTGACTTTCTTTTATCATACACATCTGATATCATATTGTAGACGTAATTAAGATTAATGCATCAGTAATTTGGAAGCGGAAGCTTAACTACAGTGCATGTAGTTATGTTATTACTTTCATCTGGTAAGCACATAGTATGTCTGTCTTTAAATATAATAGTAACATTATGAGATAGTCTGATTCATTTGTATGTCAGAGTAGGAATTCTACTTTTATACATGGCAAAGAGAATCTAAAAAAAAAGGTTTCTATGTGATTTCTTCTCCATTATTACAGTGTTAAAATTATATGATGTGCAATGCATCACAACTGTAGATGAAGGAAGATCGATTACTAGACATAACAGGAAAGGACTAAGGAAGTTCTGGCTCCCTGACTTTGCTATTGCTTTGGATTTCCTTACTTCCATTTAAAATTACTCTAGCAGTCCCAAGGAAACATTCTGAAAGGTTTTCTGAATATGAGTTTTTCACTCTAATGATAAATTTTGCTGGAGTTTTTTGATTTTGTTTTGTTAGATTTATTTTGGACTCTTGTAGACCAGAAATATCCTTTGTCCCCTCTCTCAAAGCAAAGTATTATCAGATTTAGTTTTGATTTCAATTTTCTCTGAAATGTTGAAAAATTATGCTTTATGATGAGGCAGACTGAGAACAGGCAATCAAGGAGAAGCTGATTTGAAACAAGAAGAAAAACACTGTTTTATATTTAAAAGTGTTTCAAAATATTTTGGATAATTTTGTTACTAATAAGCAAGATGTTTGTTATATTGTCATTAAGAAGAAAAGGTTTTAATTTTCGCATTAGATTGTGAAGAGATAGTTGGACAAATCATTCTGAAATGTCATGGATTTATTTCGAAATATTTTTCAGCGATCCTTCTTGGAGCACAGGGATAGTCTAGCTTTGAGGGGCTGTCTTGAGCTTTCTGCTGGTTTTACACTGATTTTTACAAGCTCCTTCAAAATAATTACTTGGAGGCATTATCAGCCAGCCAAAAGCACTAATGAATTGACAACTATGATAATCAGAATGATGAATTGAGTCCGAGTCTTGTATTTAGTCTTCTAGTAACTTTTTTCCCCCAGACAAGTCTTTGAAATAATTCTTCTTTGCAAGAGATCAGTGAAGGAAAGAACAAAAGAAAATGTAAGGAGAGGGAGTATTTTTATTCTAGTCTTCTAAACTTACATCCCCGATGACCTTTGTATCGCTGTCAGTTTTATAGCACATGACATTTCTGTCCCCATATGATCCATGAAGAGTAACTTTATTCTCTCTAAAAATGTACTCTAACTTCTGCTGGCCTGAGGTGGGTGTTGGGATTTTGAATTTCCTGGGTTGTGTGGAAGAGATTGAGTGATGTTGCTATGACGTTAATACCATTTTCAATTTTATCAGTGTTTGTACCTGTAGTGGTGTCTGTACATGAACAAACCAGTATGTTTTCCTGTTAGCTGCCCCATTCCTGCCCCCCTCCCCCAATAAAAACTGGTTGTCCCAAAGAGCAAGCACTCCACATTTCATAGCACTTAGGATTTCCATTTTTCATATATTGCAATTTCTGACCTGACAGGAATCATAGATAAGCATTTGCTTATATTTGTGCAAATTCTTGACTAATTGTATTGAACATGTTTTCTAAATATTAGTGTTACAACTTCCTCTTTTCTCTTGTGGCCAGCACCATTCTGATAAAACTACATCTGATAGGACATCCCAATACCAAAGACAGTAACTAGTTTGGTCTTCTACAGTTGTTCTATTACCATATAATCAGTTGAGAGATAAACATTTAACATACCTTTGGGTAATTCAGTATTTAAGCAAGTAAAAAAGAACTTACCAGGTTCTTTAACAGCATCAGTCATTAAATCCAGATCTTGTTTTGTATTCTTTTCTGTCTTCCCTGAAAAAAACAGTAACTTTCAGCTCCTTTTGGATTCTGTATTGCCAGCATGAAGGCTGTTAACTTGGGTTGTGATTTCCCCCTAATGTGCTCTTAAGATTCACTGATACAAGAGTGGCTACTACTGTTAGGCAATGATTGTGGGATGTCAGCTTTAAAAACGTTATTATCAAATTGATCATGAGCAGGTATCCTGGTAAAAATAGGAAGTTTTTGCCCAAGAAAAGAGATGAGGAGTTATTTAAAATTGGAAAGAATATCTCTGCAGAGTATGCAGTGATAATTACTAATGCCTGTGGTATTGTTTGCACCACAGGCCTGTTAATTTGTCAAGTCCTTGTGGCATGTTTCTGGCTGATAGTTTGGGTAGAAGCATGCCACTGTTTTGTTATGACATGTCAGAAAGAAAGCAGTATACAAAAATAGCTTTTGATATCTGCCCGTGAAGAACTGGTGCAGTTTTCATCAGTGCGTAAGTAATAGTATCTATTAGACACACTTTTTCTAAGCTCCAAACTTGTGGTAGCTGATAGGAAGGTTACATAGATTTCACTTAAGAGTATGAACACAAACAGACAACCCCCCCCACACCCCCAAACAAAGAGGATGTGTGTTCCTAACAAGCCTGTAGTTTGTTGTAATCATGATGTAAACAAATTTTTCATTTTTGTGTTCAAAGCAACAAGAGTAATGATGCAGCCATCTGTCATGAAGGTAGAATTGTTTGTCTAGAGGTTTAATTAAGCTATTGCTAATCTTTATTGCATGTTAATTGGTGTGAATACAGGTATGCAATGCATTTGGGTAATGATGCTTCTTTCACATTCAGTTTAAAATGTTCACTTGAGAAGGTAATTAAAAGTGGTCAAGTTTAAAGGTATTTTAGGTGGAAAGCTAACAATGATTGAGAGTTTTATGTAGTTTTTTTTTTTTAGCATGTTCCTTAGCTGCATTAAAAAAATTCATTGTTACACCTCTGAGGATAGTAGTATGAAGTATCTTGAATTCAAAATATGCATATGAAAAAATAAATCTGTATGTTCTTTCATTTTAGGAATACTAAAAGTTGCACAGTTTAAATTCAGGCTACCTTTGAGATTAATTTGCTTTCCAGCTCAACCTTCAAAAACAGCAAACCACAAGCTAACTATTGATACCAATAAACCTCCTGTCAGTTTGCTCACCATTTTTCCAGGTAGGATTTTAAATATGTCCATAAGAGGAGATGTGTTAGTAACTCAGACTGGAATCTTTTGCCAATAAGGAGTAATTAAATAATTAACAAAGCTAATATCAGAATGTTTTAAAAGTAAATTTTGAATGAAATGGTAGAATAACATTTCAAGGTAGGTTACCCATCTTGGCTAGTATGGTATCTGTTTCTGGCAAAACTGCTGATTTGTTTACACAAATGTGTAATTTAGCTTAACAAAACACAGGCAAAAACTGGAATACAGTTGCCTTCAGTAAATACTTTAGGGGTATATCTTTGATCTGGATGATAATGTTAGCACAAGAACAAATGAATAATCAGGGCTTATAAAGTGATTGTGAATAAATTTAGGCTGGAAACCCTTAAGTTTCTTAACTTTAGAGGATTAAGGTTCTGGAACAGTCTTCTGATGAGAGCTGTAGGGGCCAACAAATTTAATGTAATAGCTTTAAAGTGGAACTGCAGCCATTTCTGAAAAGATTATATAATACATTTGTCTGAGATATCAGAGGACTGGGCGTGAGTTTTTTGTAGCCTGGCTTTCGTCTCTCTGACAGTAAACATACCTTTTTCTTTCAAATATGTATGTGCTCTGTAACACTTCCCTCAAGCATAAGTAATAATTGAAGAACTTTCTTTTTACAGGCCTACATTTCTGGGTTTTTGTCATAGGTTTCTGTTATGGCTAAATGATAATAAATGTGTTGCATTATGAAATTCTGTTTAGAGATACTCTCAAAATAGAACATTTTATTTTTAACTTAGGGATTTATTGTTGAAAATATAACACAAAGTATAGACTTTGTGTTCCAGAAGGAGGTATTAATATATTCTGATTTTTATTCATCCTGTTTTCAGTGATGGAAAAGAAATATGAGGTATGCTGTTTATGATGTGATCTGTGAGGAAACTTTGGATTTTTGGTGTGCTCTTTAATGGGAATCGTATCTCTTCTACTCCTTGTTTGGTTATTTTAGGGGAAGGTTGTGAAGAGATGTGATTTGTAGTAGTTTTAAAAATGTGGTGCTTTTTAAAATTGAGCTTTTTTAACCAGATGTGGTCCAATACATAGAATTTAAATGAGAATGGGCAGGCAAGAGCTTTGCAGAGTAGCTAATTTTAGCAAGCTAGATGTTTTTTGCCCTGTATGCTGGAAGATAAAGCAGAGCTTTTAAAGTCTAGGGGCCGCTTAAACTTTATAATGATAATTTTGCATAGACGTCTGAGCTAAAGGAGAGCTACAGTGTTGCATCCATCATAGGTGGTCGTCTCTTTGGGCTGTGCAGAATTCACTACTTTTATTAGATGATACAGCTGAACTTCTCAAAAAGTGACCTTTGCCAGACCTACGCAATTTGATGTGAGAAGAGAGGGTGGCTCAGTTTCCTGCCTGTGAACGAACAACAGTTCCATAGAAGGAAGTGTATACCAAACTACTTGTGATATTCCTTACTTCTGAGTTGGAAAACCTTCTTGTTCAGATTGCTGCTCTTAGGTTGCTCATGCAAAGCTTGATATAATCCTTGCTATGGCTTGAAGTTTGGTGTATACTGGTGTTGAATTATAGCAAACTGTTTTTAATTTTCTTTTAGACTTTGCTGATCAATCTGAAGATGACCAGTCCAATGCTCTGGGATTTCAGTTTTTAACTGGTTCAAAAATCACTCTTCTTGCTTCAAAAACATCACGTAAGTGGTATCAGTATTAATTTAAATATAAAATGTAAAAGATGATAGGCCACAAAAGGACAATATGGATCATATATGGAAGGCTAATCTCTGTGTGGGAATTTACACAAGATTTTCAAGGTGTTGATAAACCATTTCTTAACAATTCCTGTTAACTATCCAGTAATGTTGCTAGGAAGTCACAAACTTTTAAAACTAAACAAAAATCATACTTAGAGTATGCTATGCTACAGTGATAAGTCTCTGCAGAAATTGGATTTTCTTCAAGTTTTTACTTTTAACACTGTCTTTATTCAGAATTTAATACTGTCGTCATAATTACGGAAAAAACCCGCATTTCCTCAAAGGTATTTAAACCCCTGTGGTTGGAAGTAATCATCTATTGGAATTTGCAAAAAGGACTAATAACTCCCCACAAATTTTCAGTAATCTTTGACTTTGAGAGATGGCCTTAGCCATCTGACCCCACCTAGGTATTTTTCTACAGATGCCTAAATACCTTTGTAAATCTAGGACTGTGGTTTTAATATCCTTTCTGTCAAATTTATGGAATGCACAAACATATATGTAGCTATACTGTTACCTGGTTCAGTGTCTCTTGTATTGGAGCGGTTTGTGAATTTGGTGGTCATGTTCCAACCACCTTTGCATTTGTACTCTTTAAAAAATTGGTTCTCTTAATTTTGGAGAGTTATGGAGTAGCCTTGTGCAACTACTCAACTTGCTAATCTCTTTCTTGGCACGTGCATTGGAACCAAATCAGTTCAAGTGTTTTAGCATTTTCCATGCCATGGAGTCTTCATTTAATACATCAGACTAACAAATTGCAAAGCTAAAATACCTGCTACTCAGAGTTCAAATGGAACACTATATGAATTCTCTATGAAAACTATTTTGAGTGAGTGAGAGATAAGAATCTAGTTTGTTGATGTGAAAGTCTTTCAATATAAATAAAAATAATCTGCCTCACTGTGTTTTCAAAATTCAAAATTCATGATGGGTTATATAAATATTAGTGGTGTCAGCTGTAAACTGTGGGATAATATTTAATACCTTTTTAATGTAATCAAATGTGTTAAAAATAGAAACCATCTGGAGATTAATTATTAAAGAACTTTCATTATACCAGGAATCACTTTACACTTCTAAGTTTCAAATCCATTTTTATTAGTTTGTGTATGCACTATTTGCATTTTGATTTATTGTAGTTGATTTTTAATATTTGTTTAAATAGACAGTAGATTTTAAACAGTTTAAACTAGCTAGACATGCAGTGATAGTTTCTAGAAACTAAAGAATTTAAAGGTTTTATAAATAGTTATTTCTTTTTGAATGATGATTTAAATCATTTTCTTGGATTTTGATTTGCGTAGTTGCTAAATCTGATGCTTATAAAAGGGACAAATTTGTGTCAATGTAATGAACATATTTTAACTTTTAGTGGGGACATAACTTTCAGTTCTTCCACCAAAACACTCGAGCTTTTCCTCTCAGGTTTATTTATTCACTAGCTAGGAATGACACATGCAGTCTTATTGTAAACTTTCCCACACTGCTTTAGTTGTGAAGTTTGCTTTAAAAAGAAGAGGTAAAATATCTGTTTTTCTCTTAGTGTGATTACTCGTTTCTCTTGTCTGGGAATCCTTCCTTTAGAAAACAAATGAGGTGTTTGATGCCACCTTCCATGTAGTGGCCTGTTCCCAGTGTCAGCCTCAAGCATTGCATTAGTTACAGAATTTCTCAGAGGGTTTTGCTTGTTTGAAATGTTATTTAAATAAAACTCTAAAAATTTTACAAAATCATTTGCAAAAAATGTAGTACACAAGCAGAGCATTTTTGTGAATGGAGGCTATTCATAGCATGACCAATACCAGACAATAGACCTTAACTTCTGAATGGGAAGGATTGTACACAGCAATGAAAGTCTCCAGGTTCAGCTGGGTTTCACCGCAGAACCTGCAAACAAGGATGCTATCGTGACATCTATTTAAAATTTATTTTTAGATGCATTAGCTAATTCATTTTAAACAGTGTAGTAGTTGAGGATGATATTTCAACCTGTCAAAATGTCTGCTGAAAAGTAGCCTAGCCTAAACTTCATTTTGACAGTTAAATATGTTAAAATGAAGCTTGCCCATGAGATTTTGTTTGCTAAAATGTTTAAAAGCTCTGCACTTTAATTCAAGTGTAAGTTGTTTGCTGAAATTTTTTGAAAGTTTTGCACTTGAATTAAAGTGTGAAGAAGTCTTGACTGCTATTTATGATTGTTTTCTCTTGTGATAAGGACTTCCTTGCTGAGAACTGAACTGAGTCTTCTAGACTTCCTTCAGATAAGCTACTGGCAGGGCAAATAATCATTCTTATTGCAGGTTTTATTACTTAAACTACCTGCTGTAGTGTTGAAAGTCTTTGTAACCTATTAGCACTCCTCTGAGTCTCCTGCTTTTCTCTCTGAGAATTTTCTGAAAAAAGTGTATTGTAATTTTCTGTAGGAAAGCTTTTTGACAAAAGGCTAACATAAATTAGTTTGTTTTTATAAAAGCACTGGAAAAGCAGAAGCCCACTTATTTTTCTTACTGCTTCCATTGTATTTCTGTATAAAAGCATGTGTTTAGTATAACTAGAGATTCTCAGTTTCCTACAGTTCCCAAACCTAATTTGTCTTTTTCTTGAGAGCTATAAGATCACGTAAAGCAAACGACAGCAGTGCTGTACTTGGGCCATAGTAAAATTAGATTGTGTTTGTATTGACCAACAAACAATGTATGGAAACTGAATATGCATTTTGGAGGAAATTAGTTTTATCCATTTTAAACCATTAATGTATTAGTTACATCAATTATAAATGGAATGACTGTTGATTTGGTCTGAAAATATCTGAGGTAATTTCACATAAGGAAAAATCGTTTAAGGTAAAATACAATGATATATCCAACTAAGTCCAGCTGTTATATTGTGAGTATTTAAAAAGTAGATATTAGGTTAAATGGTATCTTTAGCAGATGGAGTTCTTTTCTTTAACAGACATGGTTTTTAAACAAAACTTGCTTTTTTCCTGTTACACTGTAAACAGAATTTGTCATTCTCTCTTCAGTGAAATGCATATCCTGGGAATGATGCCAGTGGTCATGTCAAACAATCTTGGATTACTAATGTTGAGAAAATTTTAAATAAGTACATTAAAGTCCTAAAGAATTTTTGTTCATTTGATTTTGCTGTGAACCTTATTACAAAGGGGAAAAAAACCCCTAAACTATTTTGTATCAATAATCCCAACAACTGTTTTTCATCATAGCTTCATTTTTTCTTTCCTTTTGGATAAGATATTGATAGATGCATAATGAAAGGACATATGGCAAAAGTGTTAAAAAATGTCTGTCTGACCAAAAAAAAAATTATTATTATTATACTACCATGGTTTTCAGCAGTGTTTTCCTGTCAATATTTAGTTAATTCTGACTTCCTGGAAACTGAAATATGAAATAGAAACAGAAGAGAAATGAAGTGTCTTGCCATTAGTTAGATAATTTGAAGCTCATTAAAGTGTATCAAGTTGAGTGAATTTGATGGGACAGATAACATTGGCTAAAGAGTATTTATTTACTTACTTATTTTCAATTCAATTTATGATTGTATTGACATTTTCATTTCTTCAGCATCCTAGGCCACTTTTACAAAACCGTTCTGTATACTGTATAGATAGAAATCACCTACTACTATCAGCTGTCTCTGAAGTGAAGCATTGCACTAACAAAACTGAGTATTGTTGCCTATGACTCCTGAATGAGTAACAGTTTCCTACCAAAAGCCATTGTAGGAAGTAGAAATGTAATGCAAATACATTAACAAACTTACTGTGTGGGAACTGTTTGTAACTATGTTTCCAATTAAGAAATTCTATCTGGATTGGGGTTGGTTGGTTATCACAACTGTCAGCTGCTTAGGATGCTCTGCTTCCCTGTTGGTCCAAAGTGAATTGATCCTGACTCTGCCCCTAGCCTGGCAACCAAAGCTCATTGAGGGCATATTATGGCAGAGAATTGGTGACAGTCTGTTGTTATGACTTTTTCTCATCCAGTAATTCTCCTTATATTGGAGGAATCTCTTGTTTCCTTATTTCCTTATTGTGATAGTTCTTCATAGTTTTTGTGCTTCATGAACAGGCCCATATTCTGCAGTAAATAATCCTGAAGCATTAAATACTTTCATACCCTCAAGAAAAGGAAGAAAATGTGTATGTTAATATTTCTTATTATGTGTCATTAAGAGTTATGGAATTAGACTGTAGAATTTAAAGGTAATCTTTCTGAAAACTGTATTACATCAGACTGAAGAGTTCAAAGGTTTTTGTGGAAACAAGAGAGGTTGGGGTCCTAAAAACTTACTTGTCTGCTACAAAGAATTACCTATTAAAGTTAGGATAAAAGAGGGGGTATTTAGGACTATCTTATCTGAATAAAATATAAATGTATCTTTAGCACCATTGAACAAGTATCCCTTATTAAAACCTCTACTACAGACTTTGGATGTATTTAACAACTGTATTAAATTTCTCTGTATTAACTAAAGTATATTATATAGTGAATGTGTATGGCTTAAATTTACACATTTAGTCTTGTATTTAATCTTATTTTTAAAGAACGATACAGAATCCAGAGTGATCAGTTAGAAGACCTATGGCTAATCACAAAAGAGCTCACCCTTAGACTTGAAGAACATTTCAAGAAGGAAAATTGCAAAGACTTTGTGTGTACCTTTTCTGGTTCAATTCCCCTGCAAGAATATTTTGAACTAATTGATCGACATTTTGAGGTATGTTACATAATATATGAATAGCTAACTAATAGTTTCCCCAGTACAAGGTTGCTTGTAAGTCACTGCTGAGATTAATTAGGTTAAAATTGCATAGCTGTGGCACACAGCTAACTGCCTTTTGAAAATAGAAAGCTGTATCTAAGATAATGCTGGAAAAGATCTAATTCTCTGTTTAGTTTTTAGCATGCAGAGTATGTCTTGCCTTTGAAACAACCCTTGTGATTGGCAAGCACAAGTAGTTTATGTGTAGTCTGCAAATGATACAAATTGGGGTATTTGTTTAGTTCACTGCCTTTGTGTACAGAAGCTATAGGTTCTTCATTCAGTTACATCATGTTAATTGTAAAATTGTTTCTAAAATTTGTCCTTGGTCATAGGCTATTTTACTAGTCTATAATAATGAAGTCATGAACATTTGTTTCAGCAGAATCATCTTAGTAGTTATATAAAACGTACCTTTAGATTTTAAAATACTAGCTGCCCTTCTAAAACCATCATTGTAGATATGAACACATTTGCCAGATGAGGTATGAAACGTATGAATTATCTTTGCCTGCCTGTTTGGTCATGCAGATGACAATGAAAAGCCTCTCCTGAAGGAGACTCACCCTTATTAAGAGATTTTTGTGTTACAGAAGCATGTACTAGAAACTGAAAAGGTGATTATAAAGTAGGAATTCTCATTGTCTGGGCATTTGATATACAGTCTTGTCAAAGTTTTGTGAACATTTTAAGAGAGTTGGTTGCCATACTTGATCAATATATATAAGAAGGAAAAAGTGTTTCACCTCAGAAAAAGATGATCATTCAATCAGTGCAGAACTTAATACTCTATTTATATTAAAGGGAATAATCTATTTTCTAATGCAGTGATTATCCCATCTACCAAGTTGTGTGGATGTGTCATAAATAGCATGCCAAGACAAGGAGAAGCCCTGAGAGATCCACCCTGAGAGTGGTGAAATTTCACTCTTGTCATTAGACTTCTTGATGACATTCTTGTGCATTATTACAGATTGTGGCTGTCAACAATTATTTGTGATTTCAGTGGCAACTGATAGTTTTTCCACTGTTGTTTCATGAAGAGTCTGAAATTAACCATGTTGATATGAAACTGGCATGGGCAACAGAATCACGTTTGAAGGAATACGTACTCTCCCAAGAATTTTATTATTTTTCTCCCATATCATTAGAAATGTGCATATATCATGTATATGACCCTTAATCTGAATTCTTGAAAACCCTTAAATTGCAGCTACGTTTGAATGCTGAAAAATTTCAGGAGCTGTTATCTGAAAGGGCTGTACAGTTTAGAGCTATTGAGCGGCGACTGCTGACACGATTCAAAGACAAAACTCCTGCTCCTCTTCAACATCTGGACACCTTGCTAGAAGGAACATTTAGAGAGGTCAGTGCAGTTTGATTGTGAACCTAAACTTTCTGTATGTTGTTGGTAAAACTTAGTTTAAAGCATGTAAGCTATGCTTTCCTGGTTACATTTACCATCCAAGAGACCAGGAAGCAGTAATTTGTTTAACATAATATTCCCTGTAAGTTTCCAGATGATTTGCAATGGTTTTATTTAATCTGCAACCACAAAATTTTTACTCCTGGGTCACACCAGCTTGACAGCACATCATTCTTTCCTAACTGATGTTGATAGTGTAAATATTTTATAGTTCATGTGAAAATATTTTATAGTTCATAGCTTGTGTAAATATTTTATGGTACACTGTAAACTGGTAGAATGGTTTGGCTGGTATAACATTCACAACAAAATAGTCTGAGGCTCACCATGTCCTTCCTTAGGAGGTTTTTATGTTCTAATCATTTCAGAATGCAATAGCTGCAGAATAACTTTTTTTTTTCCAATTCGTTCCTAACTCATCCCTATACTGTGAGTACACAAGAAGGACAGAAAAACAAACTTTCTTTTTCCTACCTCAGCCCTGCAGTGCTTTAGAATAACCCTTGTTCCGTGATGCATCCCCTTTGCTAAGAAGTCACTTTATGGCATTTTGTACATTTCTGTTGGAGGATCTGATATATATTTTTTAACTTGTCCTATTAGAGAAGTTGTGTCACAGTTAGATTCCTTACTGGAAACAAGACTATATGCTGTTGCATTTGTATATGATGACAATTAAAAAAATGAAGGTGTTAAGGAAAAACATTTTTACTGTTTGAATTAGGAAAACCATTCTGCAAATTAGAGAAAAACTACCCTTCCATGTATGATTACTGTAAGAGTTAAATTTGTCTTTATTTCCATCTTTACTGTTATTAAATGTACCATGAGATGGTTTAAGTGTGAAAGTGATTTTTTTTGCTTACTTGAAGTACTAGGTATTGTTGACAGAGGAGTGATTCTTTAGCACTTTGAAATGGCACAACTAGATCAAGCTCCAAAGATCAGTTAAATAAAGTGGGTCTCTTGAGTCTGTTTTTTATATGCATACCTGTTGCCTTTAAATTTAAAGCAACTGGGATGTGCTTGATGGTTTTCTTACGCATTTGAGTTGAAACATCAGGTCTGACAATATGACCAAAGTCATGTAGTTGATATAGATGTACATTCTGGAAGTATCACAGAATGGTTGAGGCTGGAAGGGATCTCTGGAGATCATCTAGTCCAGCCCCCCTGCTCAAGCAAGGTCACCTAGAGCATGTTGCCCAGAACCGTGTCCAGACACCTTTTGAATACCTGCAAGGATGGAGACTCCACAACTTCTCTGGGCAACCTCTTCCAGTGCTCTGTTACCCTCAGAGTAAAGAAGTTTTTCCTCATGTTCAGATGGAATTTCCTGTGTTTCAGTTTGTGCCCATTGCCTCTTGTCCTATCACTGGGCACCACTGAAAGGAGTCTGGCCCCATCCTCACTGCACCCTCCCTTCAGATACTTCGGATCCCCCTTCCATCTTCTGTTCTGCAGTCTGAACAGGCCCAGCTCTCTCCGCCTTTCCTCTTATGAGAATTACTCCAGTCCCTTGATCATCTTAGTAGCCCTTTGCTGGACTCACTCCAGTAGCTCCATGTCTCTCTTGTATTGGGGAGCCCAGCACTGGACCCAGTACTCCAGATGTGGCCTCACCAGGGCTGAGTCAAGGGGGAGGATTACCTCCCTTGATGTGCTGGCAGTGCTCTGCCTAATGCAATGCAGGATACCACTGGCCCTCTTTGCCACAAGAGCACACTGCTGACTCGTGTCCAACTGGTTGTTCCACCAGGACCCCCAGGTCCTTCTCTGCAGAGCTGCTTTCCAACAGGTCAGCCGCCAGCCTGTCCTGGTGCCTGGGGTTATTCCTCTCTAGGTGCAGGACTCTACACTGGCCATTGTTGAACTTCTTGAGGTTCCTCTCTGCCTGTTTCTCCATCCTGAGTGGCATCCTCTGAGTGGCAGCACCACCCTCTGGCGTATCAGCCGCTCGTCCCAGTTTTGTATCATCAGCAAACTTGCTGAGGGTGCACTCTGCCCCATCGTCCAGGTCACTGATGAATAAGTTGAACAGGATTGGACCCAGTACTGACACCTGTCCTGGTCCCTGTGGGACACCACCGTCCCTGGGGGACACCACTAGCTACAGGCCTCCAACTAGACTTTGCGTCACTGATCACAACGCTCTGAGTTCTGTCTTTCAGCCAGTTCTCCGTCCACCTCCCTGTCCACTCATCTATCCTGCACTTTCTGAGCTTGTTTATGAGAATGTTACAGGAGACAGTGTCAAAAGCCTTGCTAAAGTCAAGGTAGACAGCATCTACTGCTCTCCCCTCATTGACCCAGCCAGTCATCTCATTGTAGAAGGCTGTCAGGTTGTTTAAGCATGATTTCGCCTTTGTAGATCAATGCTGACTACTCTTGATCACCTTCTTATCCTTTGTGTGCTTTAGAGATGAGGCATGCAGGATGAGCTGTTCCATCAGTTTTCCAGGGATCGAGGTGAGGCTGACTGGCCTGTAGTTCCCTGGGTGGTCCTCGCCTTTTTTTTATTTGAAAGGTCCTGCAAACCAAAATCAGATGGGTGATCTTTTTAATTACTACTGTTGTGTGCTTTTTAAAATTGTTTTTACTATTACTGTAGTTGAAAAAAGGTTGGGAGGGGAAAAAGATTTCAGAGAATGAATGTTTACATTTTTCCATATTTGTTAAAACTTTATTTTATGCAAGCTCAGATTTTCCTTGGTAGATTCATTTTGTCATTTTCTTTTGTGTGATTCTCTGTACAGTGCAGGACTTTTTTTGTTTTTGTCACAAACCAAAATGTAGTAAAATAGTAATTACCGTAGGGACCCCAAGATTTTATATATTTTGGAAGTGAATGCTGTGGTAGGTTTTAATATTGCCTCTTTGCTATTTGGATGAAGTGTGGTTGCTTGAGTATGTATTCCCTATGCATTGAAAAAGACCTTGCTTCTATTGTTTTCCTTTTTAAAAGTCAGTTTCATCTTCTATCTTTATTATTTGAACAAGTATATCTAACACAAATATTTAAAGCATTCAAAATACAGCATATAATTTTTTGGTAAAGAAGGAATAATGAAGCTGCATAAATATGAACAGTACAAAATCTCATTCCAAAAATTCTTTTAAGCCTATAGTCTTCTTGACATTGAAATGAACATTACTGTTTCTTGAGAATGCTGATTTTCATAAGAACTGTTCAAACATATTTTCTTTTTCTTTCTTTTGGAAAAGTCTGTTCTGAGCACGTTTGGTTCTGTTTGGTAGCTTTCTTATTGGAGGATGCATTCAATGAAGAATGGCAATCCATACCCCATAGAAGTTAGTGGAAGGGCTCCTATTGGCTTCAGTGCAATTTGAATTGAACCCTCAGTGAAAGTAATCTAAAAGATTTAAGTTTTTTGTAATAAAATAGACATGATGAGAAATCCTACAAAAAACATTTTAAACATTAGATAGAAATTATTCTTTTTATTCCATTGCTTATCATTGTGTCTAAGAATCTCATCTCTTCCCTTCTGTTAAATTTTGTTTAAAGAGGAGAAAATAATTTGAATCGTTTTGTCCCCCTCATTTTTCACTGAAGTAATCAATTATTTACAAAAGAAAGCCTTCATTTGTTACTTTTTATATCAGGTTTTGTAGTCAGATGGCAAATGCACATATGTGTTTCTACAGTGTATTCCAAACTACTTCGTCTAGAACAGTTAGGAGTTTACCTTTAGTGAGAATTTTTTGTGAGTACACTTAGTGAGATTTGATTAGTTATTGGTTAAAAGTCTTTTTTCCACCCAGAATCCTCAAAACTGGGACTATGTGAATATGTGTTATTTTTTGATAGAATTACTATCATGGGTTAGTAGGTGTAATGTTCTCTCCAAATCTACACTGATATAAGGTGCCCCTTACTGCATGCTTTGCATTAAAATAGTTATGCAGAAGATGTATAACCTTTGTGTGTAGCATTTTTAATACAAATCAAATGATGATTATTCAGGTCCCATAACTTCATTGTCTGTGTTTGATATCTATTTTAAACGTATTTTGTACAGTCCTTTTCCTTTGCCACACTGCTAATGCTAAGCTGATTGCTGAGCTCATTTGAATTCTACAATTGAAGTAGATTGCAAATGTTAATTTTCAGGTGTTCAACTTCATCAAGCAAATTTGTATGTTTGAGATGTATATGTAGGTGTATAACATATATGTTTGTCAAAGCTATAGATGCTAAGCCAGAGAAGATTATTCAGGCTGCATTTGATTCTCTGGTAAAATGCATTTCTAGTTGTGAGCTAATTTTTCTATTAGTCCTTGTACATGAGCACCAAGGCAGGATGTGTGCAGTGCTACAATAAAATTACTAATGGGTTCATTATAAGTAAACCGTAGCCTAATCTTTTTGTCCTTGCAATAAGAGAGAAACATATAAGCAGGCTTCAGTGTCGGCAGCAATGAAAGGCTTTTGTTTGTTTTTATATTCCTATTTAATCTTATCTCCTATAATTTGTCTTTTTGAATTAATGTTATAGATCTAAATAGATTTGAGTGAATATTACGACAGTTAACAGCTACATAAGGTGTTCTCCTTTAGAAGGAAAAGCTATTACAAAGCAGTAGTCTTGTACATTAGACAAAGGAAATGACATTCTTATGACAAGTGATTTATAGGAAGACACTATGAAAATACTGGAAAATCAGTTTGCAACAGATGCCATTTGCATGTCTGAGTTAGTTTCTTGAGCACTAGTTAAAAAAATTACCTCTTCAATCAAATACACTGCTTGCTCATGTTCTAAGAAAAGAATTTAATTAGATAAATATGTAAACAACTGAACAGCAGTTAAGATTGCACAGACATTTTGTAGCTTAAAGGAGGACTTTAAATATGAAATGAGATTTCAGCAAGTTTTATGGTAGCTGTTGTAAACAGTTTGAGCTTTGTATAATGCTCACTTATTGGAGACATGTTATTGCTTGAAAGTGTAATTTAATGATCTAAATCTCTCCAGTATTTTTTCTGTCATATTAAAAAATCATAGTTCGGCAGTTAGTTGCAGGTGATTGCTCTGGAATTATAATTCCCATACATTGACTCTTGACTGGTACAAGCAGGAATTAACAATAAGGATCATAAGCATCAGAAAGTTCACTTTCTCCTTTCAACCCACATGGATTTTAACCCAGTGAATCTGCATACTACTAACCATGTTTAGTACTAAGCTGTATTTCACCCAATAACCATGTTTAGAAGATTACTGTGGTTATTCCTTTTTCAGGGAAAGAAGAGGAGGGATGGATTTGAAATGTGGGGTGGAGTTCTCCTATGTTACTAACTGTTGCTCAGCCAATCTGATGTACTTGAACTGTTCAGTCTTCTCTTGTATTCATGCTTTAAGAAATGAAATGACAAAGCAATCTCTACTACATTCCATTGCATTGCATTACAGTAAAATGTTGTAAAATTAAGACAAATCATGAAGCTAACGGATTCATGTCCTGTATCCCTACACTTCCATTGTAAACCTATCTCCCTTCCTATTCTTTGATGCCACCGTTGTAATTCCTCAGGTTTTCCCACGTTGTAAGGCTTCTCCATCCCCCCGTAAAATCTCTAGCTCCCTTGAGTTTTCTAATATTGAAATCTCAATACTTAGTCTTGGCCCCAGCAATGCACCTGCAGCTGCTTATTGCATGTGTGTTAGCTGTCAAGCCAGAGCACTTGTGCTGACTGGCAGTAGCCGCCTAACCAAACAAGATGGACAATGTCAAGATTCTTGCCTCTGTCTCAGTGGGACTGCTGGCAGTGTCTCTCTCCCCTCCTGCTTTGCTAGTTTTAAAAAAACAAAAAAAGTATATAGGAACTTACTGACTTCTGGGTCTTCATTTCTCTGTAAATTCGGTAGTGGTCACAGGAATCAAAAGTTACTAGGAATGGGCTGACAGACCCAGTCTGATGTGAAAGGACAGCACAGTTGCAGAACCTTAGAAAACTGGGCTTATAAACAACTGCATTGACTACAGCAGTGGTTCTTTATCTTTTGATTGACACACTTCAGCTTTCTTGCTTTAAGGCACTTTATAAATTTCCTTTAAGGCACTTTATAAATATCCTCCTGCCATTAGCAGGAGGATAGTTCTAGACAGAATTGATAGAACTAGTTGAGGCTGCCAGCTCCATCTGTTTTCTCCTAATTCTCTTTCTCTGCTCTGTTGTGGTCATCTGATTTACGTCATCACTGAAAAGTTTGTCTCACAGAAATACTTGGTTGCAAACAACAATAAAATGGCTTTTGAGGTAATTTTCAGATCTTCCTCTGCAACAAAGTCGTCCAGTTCTGTTCCTTCTGCTTTCTTTAGAATATGCTGTATATTTATCTTGATTGGTCTTGGTCTTGCATCTTAAGAGGTCTGCATATGAATTGCAGCTCACAGAGATTCACACACTCGGGAGTTTTTTACTTCATAAAAACTCTGTTGCTTGAAACAAGGGGACAGAATATTCAAACAGCCCATCAGTTTGGAGAAGTGGTCACACGTTGCTGTTTAAAGGGCGTAGGAACTAGTACACTCTTTCAAAAGACTAATTTCAGTGTAATCCCTCCTCATCTGTTCTCCCTTCAGCATTCCCATTTTGTTTATTTCATTCTTATAGCTAGCAACATTGGAAAGTCAGTGTAGCATTTCTCCATCAGTCTCTTAGAAGTGGTCAACAAACATAATTCCTTCCAATTAAAGGTACCATGACTCCTCATTTAGACTAAGGAAGGTACTTCCATCAGGAAGATCCATTTTAATTCTTCGTACAGTAGTAAGCTGTACAAGAATTTATCACCTGTGACCAAAAATGCTTTATCTGTGGATAAAGCGTCTTTTCCCTGAGATATGTGATCTGAGCCCTCCCTTAGAAATACAGCCACCTCAGTAATTTGCCCTGAATGTTTGCTGGGGATCTTGAGGTTTCAGTAGTGACTGCTGGAGGAACAAACGTTTTTTGCAAGGCATTTGGAAGTCAGACTTCTGTAAATGGATGTGCTGTTTTTTTAATTAGTAATGTCATAGGAGTTCCCCTTCCTCTTTTGTGTACAACAGAGGGGTTTTAAGAGAGGTGCCTCTAATATTTTCAGAGCTTTTTGAACTGCATCATAAAACTGTTCTATGTTGTAGCTTAATTTAAACAAACAGATGGATTATTGCATGTTCTTCAGATGGAATTTAAGCAATTGTGCTGTGAATTAATGCCAGCTGCTAAAAGGTAGGACCAAATTGTAGCTGACATTGGCTCACAGTTTCATGCCACAGCATAGGACTGGTATTTAGGAGTCCTTAAGTTTGTTCTATGTTTCTGGAAAATTCTTCTTGCAACTGGCTGCTCCTTCTAGAGCCTGTCAATACCCCTGTTGTTTCCAGAATGACACAGAGTAGCCATGCCACATGGCAGGATCTATCCTAGTCTTAAAAGTTGACATTTAAACAACCAACTCTAAAGCTAACTTAGCAGTTTTCTTTTTCTCAGAAAGAAAGAAAGAGATATTTTAGAGCAACACCTGATTAAAGAATGTAGGATCTGACTTGCAGCTTTATTTAAGTTTACTTTAAAATACACACACATAAAGAACATTCAGCGCAAGGAAAAGCATTAAGTAAATGTTTTTTTAGAAAAGCATCCAAAAGGAGAAAGCTATGATACAATAAACCTTCAAAGTTAAATGTATGGAGAAAAAGCAAATCTTTTGTATCCATGAACATAATTTAGGAGGCCATAGGAAGTGCACTAAATATTTATGTTTCCTGAGGTTTCAGCAGAATGTGTAATTAATCTGAATTTTTGGGCAATGCTTAAAGGAACTTAAAGTTAGGATCCCTTTGAGCACATCTTTTTTAACAAGACAATTGTGAGGAATTTGCACCCTAGTGCTGCTGATCATGCATGCTAAATCTTTATTTTATTGTGGTTTGCGAAGAAGCAAGAATGTTGAAACCTTGTCAAGTAGTATTTTAAATATTAAAGTAGCGTGTGCCAGTTCTTGTCCGTTTTATAATAATACTTGATACTATCAGGCAAAATCATTCTGGGGTGTATATCACTGTCAAGATTGAGATAACTCGTTGATTCTGAGTCGTGTTCTGAATCATCTGGTTTCCTCTCTGAAGGTTGGGCACTTCAAAGGAAAACCAGTATTCCAGTTAACAGTTGACAAATATCCAAATGCAAGCACATTTTATCCTCCTTTCGTCTGACACATTTGATCAGTTTTCACAACAGAACCTTATTCCAGTGAGGTTGATTTATAAAACATCGGATTCTGGCTCACTGTTTAAGGGCTCGTCTTTATGACTGGGGACGAACTGTCACACATTTGCTTCACCTGTATTCCACACCAGCTAGGTGTGAACAAACTGCCATCTGGATGCTTTGCACCTGTGCAGTGCTGAACAAAAATCATACCAGTGCCCCTTATTCATAGCACTTCACTAACGTAGTTATATAGCTCCCAGTTTGGATATGGTTCACAGTCTGCTGGTTTAGAACAATTCTGCACCTCTCTGCAGCCTTCTCTGTAGATCTCATTCGACCTTTCTCTGGTCAGATGCTATGACAGTAGAAGTTTAGATACTCTCTTGTTCTGGGACTTTAGGGATGTGCTTTAGATTCAGTCCCATATCTGGCATCTCTCTTACAGGTTCCTGGAGTCCAGTTACCTTGTCCCTCAAACTGGTGTCAGCTCTTTCGACTTTGCCCTGAAGAGTAGTTACTGAATTTCTCCAGGCATGAAGGGTGTATATATATACATATATATATATATGACATTTAAAGCAAGTCACACTTAAATTCTGTAATGGAATTTTTGCATGTGCATGTGCACATGCACAAACGTGCATTTTGTTGTTAGGTTGCGTGAAACATATAGCTTTGTGGAAAACAGTGCGACATACGTGGAAATATCTAACTTAATTTCATCTCTTAAGAGAGAAGGATTTTGTTACTGCGTTTTGAAAGGAATTGTAAATCTCCCCTCTTTGTCTGTTCTGTTTGCTCGTTTCCTTTTTTTCTTCACTCCCAGAATAAGGTTTCCCTAGCTGCCAAATGACTTCTCCGTTTGGTATCAAGTCTGATTCCTGTGACTTCATTCCAGAATCACCTGATTGAATTGACTCCACTAGAATCAGCCAGTTTTTGTTTTAGGGAACTGGAAATCCTCCAGGTGGCCTTGGGCTGTTAGCTGCCTGTTAGATACAGTAATTTCTTTTGATATTTCCATAGTGATTGCAGCACAAAGATGTAAAAGGCAAATACATAGGTCTAGGAAGGCAACAGGCAATTTATAGGCAATAGTACAAATGGATACATATTTGTGTGTGGATGTATATGCATGCATACATACACATACACATAATTCATCACATCTTTATTTTAGTTTTCAGTCTTGTTTCCAAACATGTCTTTTCAGCATTATGTGTCTTAAGTAAGAGTCAGCATTTTACTTCCTTGACAGTTAATACTAATGCAGATCTAGCATATAATATATTAAATGAATAAACAACTTCCTTCCCATTTCTTTTACCTCACTTTCATCTACTGATTTAGGAAGCTAGGTTCTTTATTTGTAAGTCTTGATCTGTTAGAGGCACAATGCAAAATAAGTGTTGGAATCTACAATATTTTAAGTAAAAATATTTTTTAAATCTTTTACAAACACATGAATGTAGGTCTCTGAATTATTTTAACATTCGCAATGTGTGGAGCACTTTGATCACTGGTGATATGCGGTCAGTGGCAAATAAAAGTCATTATGTTCTATTCACTAAAATACATTTAGAATCTCATTAAAGGTCCATTAATTCTCTGTTCAGGCTTCTTAGCTCCTTTCCTTGCCTATTAGTCCATTGATAAAAATCTCAAAACTGATCACTAATGATTGAGTATTCTCTCTAGAGCCACACTTCTGACACACATGGCCTCAAGAACACAACATTTTTGGAATGATTCATTGCCTGATTAGTAAGGACTTTTACCTCAAAGCAAAACCATTAGGGTTTATCATGCATGACTCAAAGGCTGTATATCACACCCGCTTCTGTAATAGTCATTTTCCCCTGATAATGTCTGCGAGAGTTACACCCATAATATATATTAGTTCTTTTTGGCTTAAATAAATATGCTGTTCCTTTGAGGAGTTATATTTAGCTTCTCTTGTTTTATTGCTGTTTCTGCAAAATGTAGTATTTTATTCTTTTCATAGCCATTAAAAGTAGCTTACTGGGTATTACATATAATTAAAATTCTCTATTTTATTGGTGTTCAGATAGCATTATGTTTCTGTTTGCCTAAGACTTATTTAGCTTTAACAGTGGAATACTTATAATGTCATCAAAGCCCTGTTTATTTGAAGATGTAGTCAAAAAATGTCTGAAAGTAGTTAGCTGCACTTGGGAAGCATATATTGAGATTGCTGGCACAACTCTTCAGTATTCTAGTCTTTGCTAGCAATTATTTGCTCAAATGAGAGACTAATCTTAAGTGAAGACTAAATTTGTCCCACAGTTTGTGGGACAAATAGATGAAACTGATATTTCATATCCTCAGCAAGGTTTTTTCATGAGGGAGAAGAGTTTAAGACTTGTCTAGGAGCTGAAAACATAGGACAACCATTGTGAGAGAAGGGAGTTGGAAGTAAAGTGTGTGTGTGTGTGTGTGTGTGTGTGTGTGTATGTATGTGTAGATACAGTACAAAATGCCTCAACTAGGGTCTGTTGAACTGCATTCAATCCATCTGGCCTGTCACATCCTCAAAGAAGGACACCAGCTACAATGTGCCATGTCACACAGCATGCAGTCCTACCTACTGCGTTTCTCCCTTTGAACTTGTGAATGGCCAGGTTTGGAGACCCATTGTTCCATTCAAAATGCTGAAGGGCCAGAGGTGTGATTTTTTTCCTGTGTGGGGCTCACGTTTTAGAGCTGTTCCACCACCTAACCTGTCGGAGGATTCCTCAAACTTTGATTCAAGCCTGGGGGGCATGGGGGAGATTGTATCTTCTAGAATATAAAGGTAATAGCAAGAAGTGAATTCTATCATTCAGCTAGCATTGGAAGATCTGATGCCTTTTTAAAGGGGAATAAATGATACTACTTTGTAAGGCCAGAGCTTGTATCCTAGGACCAACACAAGTAGTCCAGATCATATGTTAGGGATCTCTGAATGGACTGAAAGAGCCTGAATACATTTAAGTGAGTGAAAATGAAGCCAGTTGGCTACAGTTCCCAGTAGAAAGGAATATTGAGATGTCTTACTTCTTTGAAAGAAATCTCTGTCATATCTGACAATATGAAATGTAGTGTATGAGATACCTACGTTGAAACTTAAATAATTTACAGGTTCTTCCACAGGGAGAAGTACACTCTGTAAGCGAGAGAGGAAGTGCTATACAGTATGGTAATCAAAATCTGAAGAAAAATTTCATAATGTCTTCATAGAAAGGTGGAAAACCACTATTATTTCATGCCCACTAGGAAGGTTTCTATTTCAGTCCTGTAATAATACAGTGCAAAACCAAATTGAGGCAGGAAAGCTATGTAATTGAGAACAACTAGTGAGTGTATATGAGGAAAATATGATGGCTGCTTGGCAAGTTTGGATATGTGATATTTGCGAAATTGGTCATTTTATGCGGGTGACCCAGACATTAGTTGTTAGACGATTATCAAACTAATATAAATGTTGGTTAATTTCCACGTGTGGTACCAAAAATTCTTCTGATGATGTTTTAATAGTTTGCTTTTGGATGGCTATTATACTTGTTTTACCAGTGTGAGCACAGGTGCTGTACCTTGAGATACCTGAAATAACAACATAATCAACTTGATCATTTGCTGGTATAGCTTACAATAAATTATATTGCTTTCTCAGATTTACAGAGATGACAAGTATATGTTGGTTTCAAATTCATGCCAAGTAGATATTTCAGAGATGTTAATGCTCAAATTCAGGGAAATTGAGTTCTTCACAGAGAACTCTTCACAGAGTTCTTCGTGCTTTGGTTCACCATGTTGAGTCATATGTTCATTATACCAACAATTCACTACACAGTTAGAAGGAGAGCTATATTTCTATTAGATTCAGTTTACAGGAATTTAATGGGTACCATGTAAGTTATCAGCATTTTACTCCAAATCCTGATTAAAAAAAAATAAAAATAAAAAAAATACTGGGCATTAAATATCTTAGGGCCAAACTGACTAAAAACTCATCTAATACTTGCAGGTTTTTAGTAGGAGTTAGATATCTAAATAGGGGTTAGTTACATACTTTTTTAGTGTAGGCCCAGCTTTGCCAAGCTATTTTGTCTGCTGACTTTATCTGAAATCATCTTACATCAGGCCCTGTAATTACTTATTTTCGTTAACTTTACAGAGAACAAGCATCTGAATCAGTCTTGTATTGCCAATTATGCATTATAATATGGAAAAAAAATTAAATAGTAGAATTATGACTTTTTTTGAAACTTACTCCCTTTCTTTGGTTGTATATTCCTTGCAGTCAGCACAATCTTAACTCAGGGCTCCTGGTCTAGCCACTACCTCTCTGAGGAAAAATGTAACTTGTGTGGTCATTTTCTGAATTTAGATCTTTTTAATAAAAGGAAAAGTTTATGTTGGAACAAAACTATGGGCTAAATCTGTAAATCGACAAAAAACAAAGAACATTTGTCTCCAGTTCTTTTTGCCAATTGGCATCTCCCATATCTAATGTATGTTTCAGTTGTGCTTAACTGGTACCTTCCACATAGTTAGTAATTCTACATTGGGAAGCTTTTCATTATTCTATTGTGGGCAATTTAAACTGGTATGAAAAAGGAAAAGATGGCTAATGCAAGAAAAGGTGGTGCAATGAACTGTGGGATCAGAGGTCAGGAAGCAAAAGGACAGTATAGCTGAGTATCATAGCTGTTATTTTAAGGTTTTAATGAAATAAAAGCTTCTTTCCATTCTGTTTATTTCTGAGTAAACGAACTTTTGACAAAGTGCAATAAAAGTTAGAAACTCTGAAGCTATGCTAGTTCTGTGCAAGAATGACACAATATATTCAAGTTACAATAATACATTAGTAAATAGTGGTTAATGTTTTGAAAATACATATATTGGGCAGTTTAGTTTTATACAGTTTTAATCATATTGATATACTTGAGGGATTTTTACCAATATGTCGGAAATAAATCAAATGGCCGTACCATAATTTGGATGATCTGAGTTTATTTTTTCTAAATAATTTGCAATAAATTGCCATGCCTAGCATCTTATGTTCTTTGACAGAGTTTTGTGGCTGCAGTTTTTTGTTTTAATACTGGCAATTTATTGTGGATACAAATTTGGAATTATTTAGCGATCTTAAAGTTAATCATCTGCTTAAGTTCCTTGTTGGATGGTGACCAGGATGCTCAAGTCAGGGTGTCAGGTTTTGAGTATAAGTGCTATATTCCTTATTTTTTCAAGAAGCCCTTGGTCAACCTAGAAAACATTATGTACAGGTGCTGAAGAGTGTGCTTGCTAGTCTAGATTCCTATAACATGGGAAGGAGAAGTAGAAAAGGAGACCTTGTACATTATAGGAATTGGGGTATTTTTAAGGATTTTTTTTTTTTTAAAGGAATCCTTCTCTTTCCCTTTAGGAAATTTGAAAGTTTTTGATATGGATAACATTTTTATCTTGTTCATTGTTTATACTCTGCACCAATTGACTTGGGGGGGGGGAGGAACCCTACACCTATTAAAGACCTTTGAATTCAGTCTCTTTCATGTTACAATGTGTCTATTTACTGCTGTCAGTAGGCCTGTAATATATTTAGCTTGAAGAGGTTAACAAGCATACCTTGGAGTGTTACTTTTATTTTCTGTTCTGTGACACTTAGCAAAATCCCATTATACAATTGAGTAGTATTATAATGTTAAAATGTCCATTTGTTCTGCATTCCATTAAAATTGGATTCTTTTTCTTGTGCATTGGCCCATGCATTTTGTATAAAACCTGTAATTTAAACACTACACCATAGAAATGCCCTAAATTAGTAACCTTTTGCCTTTGCTACCTTAATTACTCCTCATTATTTACTACTTAAAGAGCAACCTCTAGCTATTGGTTAAATATTTGCAAGCTAATTAGATTTGTCCTGTTAAAGAAAACAGTAGCCCTTGCCTCTGTTCTAATTTGAAAGGGGTTTCAGAATTTGGAGCAAATTCCATGCTTTGCTGGGAAGAAAAGTAGAGAACTGGACTTCTTGAATTTTACTTGTTCTTTCAGCTCTCTTTAAGGCATTTGTTGCAGTGCATTAGCTATCTACTACGTTCTAATGTGCAGCTAAAGTCTGTCTTTAAATACGTATTTTTTAAAAGGTTCTGTTTCAGTAGGTTCTGTCTTCTAGTTACAGATATTCCTTTCAGTTTTTATGAGTATCTGAAGCACTTTTTTTTTTCTTTTTAATTGTGGAAGTAAATAGGAGGCAGATTACCTGTTGTCTACTAATAACTGTCTTTCAGATTTTTACCTCTTTTTGGAAACAAGTCTGCATTATTTGGTCAGATTTGTAAGGAGTACAGTTTATTAAAACATTTTTTTTTTTTGACAAATGTAAGAACCACTTCTTTCTTCTTGTTTTTCTTTGGAAACGTATGCAGATATTATAAAATGCAGAAGTTATGAACAGTTCACAGGTTGACTTATCTTCAGTATTTTATCCCCCTGTATTGGATTATATTATTTTTGCAGTGTGTATTGCTAATTTTCTGGTTGTATGCAAGCATGTGAGCAGACTGTAGTTTATAATTGCAATTAATTAGAATGCCATGATGTGAGATTACCTGTCATATTCAAAGATACCATGTTTCATTTCCTGATTTGTTTCCTGAGATCCACAGTTGTTGGAGCTTTTCTAACACAGATTTTTCTACCTGATTTGATTCCTACCTAGCCTTGCGGTTCCCTGCTCAGTTATTGCTGTGTATAACTCTCTGCTTACCTTAATTGTCGTGATGTCACTGACCTTTTAGTTTTAGAAAGGCGTTAGAGACAAGTGGGGAAAAACACACTGATACAAGCCTTCATTTTGTTCATGGGACTTTTTTCCTCCTATGTGAGATCCATTCATAGATGGGGGGAATGTTTTGCCTCTGGTATTTTATTAAATTCTTTTTTTGGGAGGGAGGGCAGGGATGGGGGAAGAAATCTCAGCAGTCCCTTTGCAGTGAAGCAGTGTGGCCTGTCCAATGTTAGGCCAAGTAGTTTAACCTTTGAAGTGGATAGTTTCTATGCAAACTTTTTTCACATTTTGTTTCCTGTGTCACTGTTTACAGATTTTGTAACTCTGAAACCATCACTTAAGTATTCAGGTGAAGACTTTGGGTGATTTGTCGATTATTGCCTGTATTCTTGTTTTTCAGTTCAGGCAGGCAATCCGTAAAGGCACTAACTGGCTAAGAGGCCCTGTTGCTTTTTGCAAAAGAAGTGTTCTGTGAAAACCTTTCCCTGAGAAGAGTTTTTGAGATTTATGTGGATTACAGAGTATTAAGAAGGGTCATTCCTTAATTTTCTTTCCACGCAAACAGGCCAAGATACAATTTTAGCAGGTATTAGCAAAAATTGAAAAGTATGTTTTGTGTTCTGGGACTGGTGCCAACATCTGTATTTGCAACTCCCAAGACAGGTCTAAGGGTGAAAGCTTTTCCTCGTTGCCCTCCAAAGACTGCTAGAACAAGCTTGTGACATTTCTGTTCCATTGCATCTGTGTTAGTTACTTCCCCTTTCACATCTTTTCTTTGGAAGTTTATGGTCAATGCAAAGAGGTTTACTCTTTTTGGAGGGAGGGGAGGATCTTGACCCTTTGTTTTGACTACTGGTGCATTTTTCTAGCAGGTAGACACATTTAATTTGAAATATGGCATCTTTGGGTCATTCTGGAGCAGATTCTCAGCCAGAATAAATGATCTCTGCAGTTAGTAGCTCTGTGGCTGTTAATGTAAACTGAGGTCTGTTCTCTAGTTGTGCCTGGGTGAGCTGCTTCAGTTTTTATTTTTTAATGTAACAAATGGGACTGCAAATGTTAGTTGAATAAAAAGTCTAGTAAATTGTAGTGATTGTTTTGAAGAGATTCAAACTGTTGTCATTTTATATAAATGGTGTAATAACTTCTTTCCAGTGTTTACTATTATTATAAGTGGGGATCGAATGGAAGGAGATAAGTTTCTGTGTATAGACAGATTTTTTTTTAAATATAATCAGGCAGAGGATTTTTAAAATGATGCATGCGAATCCAGAGTTTTCCAGTTTTTGTTCCAAGAAACTTTTCAATTCCTTATTTAGCCACTTACTTTGTTGTAGTTTTACTGTGAGTGTTAGTAAGCCCTCTGTAATCCTGTTCAGTCTAGATCAGTTGCCGGTGCTCAGTGTCTTTGCAAATGGGACATTCTTATTAGACAACAAAATATGGATTTAAATGTCCAGCTCCTGGTTTGAAAAATACCTACACTGCATGATAGTCTATTTTTACGAGAAAAAAAGTTTCCTGGTTTTTTTGACTCTTTTTTTTTTTTTTTTAACATTTCCATTATATATGGAACAACATTACTTTCAGTTGATAAATGGATTGTTCCAGCAGAGTGCAGCAAAAGACAAATATTGCAAATATGTTTAGCCTTCTTGTCAAGAGTTGGAGTGTTGGAAAAAGGAGTTGACAATTCATAAAACGTCAAATAAAACATGGAGAATATCTGTATAAAGACTGCAGTTTAACAAGTTCTCTCTGCAGGTTTTTCCCTGCAACTCATATTAAGACTTAAGTAGAATTTGCTAGGAAAATAACCATGAAAATTATTAATATATAATGAATAATATGTAAAGTGCATAAAGATCTGTCAGGTGTCACTGATAAATAGTGGCAGAATCTCCAAGTTGTAGGTAACTAACCACTATTTGGTTAATAATTTACCTGAGGCTGTACAGCAAGGTGGTGGAAGAGGTGAGGTTACAATTCAAGAATTTTTTTTCCTTCTTCCCATACTTAACCTATCAGACTTCCCTACCTTTCATAATTGTAGCTACTGTATATTTCATTTTTTCCTACTTAGTTGCTTTGAAGTTAGTGGATTTAATTCAAATTATTTTGGCCTTTGTTTTATTGCAGCAAGCAAAAGATTCATTGACACCTAGGAGCATGAGGGATGACACCTAAGTGTCAGTATGGTTTTAAAGGAGACGGACCCAAAGTTTTGAGCAGCGTAACAGGAAGGGAAATGTGACTGATTCAGTGTTTGAATTAGCAGACATAAATTTGAGTTATTAACTAAGGGTGAAGAGTGAGAATGAAAGGAATGAACATTAGATTAAGTAGGCAAACTCTTCCTATACAAATCCTGCCTTCACCTTGTGTCTTCAAAATAAGATTGCAGAGAAAAAGTAGATCAGACTATCATGATGTCAGATATCCTTTTGCTGTCAGTTCTGAGAGGATTCACCAGTTGCTGTATACCTGAGTTTATCACAAGAAGTGTTGACCTGGATCCCTATGGATACTAGCTGCAATTTACTGTAGTATTCTGTATTATTTCTTTATCTTTAATGATTTAATCCAACAACGATATGAGGCGTGAGAAGGTCTAACACATGCTCTGTTAGGCTTGTTACAGAAGAGGAATTTCTTTTTTCTTCTGAAACCTAGACTGAAACCTGCAGGCTACGACAAACCGAAAACCTAGCTTCACTGTTTGAATGACCTCAGATTAGGCAGTATGAGGTCCAGCAGCAAGAGCTGTGTCTCATGCCTGGGACTGCTGATTCTGTGCTCCGACTTCCTACCTCACTGACGGGAGTGTAGGTGGCAGGGGAAGTGCAAACTCCATTGTATTCCCATCAGGGCATGTTCTGCATTATACCCTGGTGCTTTGGAATGGGCATTTCATTTTTAAATGTATTTTTTAAATACTCTTTTTTAGTTATAATAATTCAGGCTAGGCTAATTATTAACATTCCTAAAATTTCATGTAGCCATTTGAAGCTTTATTTAAATGACAACATTTAAATATATGTATGTCCCTCCTCCAAAATATATGAGTTAAGTGTGAGAGTAATTGGTTGAGGGTATTATGTGTAATTTGAGTCAGTCTTCTGGTTTCATTCAAAAATTCCCAATGACATAGGAGGATTCTTGCATGCTATCTATACCCTCTGCATGTCTAAAGTCATTTTTTTATGTTTTACTTTCTGTGTAAGCATAACTTCACTGGATATGAGGAGTTAAAGAATGCTGAAGAGACCACCTACAAGTATAGTCTTTTATTATATCTCTAAAGCTAGTAGTAGTTTTCAGAACTTGAAAAGAGGAAATTGAGTCTTAAAACATGTGTTAATGAGTATAAGAGCTACTTATTTAGCTAAGGAAAAGTAAATATTTTTTTCAAAGATTGAAAATTAAAATCAGTGTATCTCAAAGGAATGAAGTTTTCCTTAATCCATCTGTTAAATTTTATATAATTTGAATCAAGTCATACATTATTACTAATAGTTTCTAATGTTATTCCCATGTCAGAATATAGATTTAAAGCCTGAAGCAGGCTTATGTTTTTACTGTTTGGTTTGCAGCCTGATCCCCTGGTCTTCGTGATCCTGGGTTTCAAAATGCCTTGCACTGCCAAAATTAAAGTGGGAAGTGTTCCCAGGCGAGTTCATTCTCAGCTCATTAATCAACACAAACAAGTCAAATATGAAACTGAGGGTATGCAAGTTTGGGATCCCCATCCAGTCGTATTTGGACACCGGAGAACCACCATGCCCATAATATGCCCTTCCCTCCTTCAGTGGGTTCCCTGCCCCACTTGCTGAGAGCGGCCATTCCCCGGCACCTTTGCCCACTCGGAGTGCAGGGTATTGCTCTGTGCGCCAGTCCCTTCCTTCATCATCTTGCTGGTCAAATACTGACAGGTCTCCAGTGCCCCATGAGAGAAGTAACCTATGGGGATGTTGCCGTTCTGAAGGACTTGGGATGCTGGTTTGGAGAGGAGTCAGAGCTTGGAGAGGAGTTTTAGGAAGTTATCTCAGTATGCTACACTGAATAGTTTCCCAGTTTTCCCACCTCCTCTTGCTTCTAACAGCTGATGGTGACAGTCTGACACATACTGAAGGAGACTTCCTCTGCCATGACCAGGACTCTCTGAGATGGTGGTAAAAGAAAATTCCTGTTTAGGTTGAAAATTTCTGGTTTGGTTCTGATCAGGATCATATATGCAATATGAAGTAACCCTAAATTTCTGGAGTACCTAGCGACTTCCATTAGGATCAAGGCACCCAGTATGTTAAATGCTGTGCAAACATAGAATAAACAGGCTTTTTTTTTTCTTCCTGATGATCTTGCCATTTAAGTGCAGCAAAACAACAAAATTTGAGTTTAACAAATACTCGGGTAAAGATGAAGGCCAAGTGTGAAAAGAACATGCAGATATTTAGGATAGCTGTTACACAGTATGGTGATTCCACATTCATGTATTGACTTTTCTAATACTGTGTTTTGTTTAAATTATTGGATCTGTCCCAGTCTGTAGTCTGAAGGGAATTAGTTACTGACCTTTCTCATACCAGAAAATCTTAACAGTGCCAGAAGGGTGTTAAGCTCATCTATTTTTTTCTTGCCTCAGCTTTGTCAAGACTTTATTTACAAGAAGACAAAGGGGAATGCATTTAAGAATCATTCACTGATGAGAAAATGTGATTGTTGTGGTGGTGATTATTCTTGTGAAAGTGATGCTTAGTTTTACAGAGCCCATTACGAATCTCAATGAACTGAAAAAAGTGGTCAACAAATACAGGCCATAAGGTTCATACAGAAGAAAAATTTAAAACTGTCCTAATAATGTGGAAAATGTGGCAATGACTGCTTTTAGGGGCTGCCCTACAGTATTCATTATCTTAATATTTCTTCTGTGGTAGCACAGTGTGGCCACTCAAGTTGGAACCCTTCTCTGCAGGCACAGTCCAAACATAAATAACATTCATTGTCTCAAATATCTTACAATTTAAACAGTATTTCTCTGTCCGTTTTAACTTAATGACTGCCTTCACACTGACTTAAAAAATCCAGACACCCTCTTATTTTTCTCTACTATTTGGAAATGGGGAACAAGGAAAGATAAAGACATAAAGTGGTTAACATTTAGATAAACAGAATTTTATTGTTTTACAAAGGCATTATCTTACTGCTATAGGAACAAGTATTTTAAATCGGCACAGGCAGCAGTTACAAGCCATCCCCTGACTGTGCCTTCTGGCAGCCCCAGATACATACCTTCCAGCTGAGTGGGACTTCCATGTATGTGCTTTTCATTTGTATTTTTAATTGCCAGTTGCTTCATGGATTCTGCTAGGAAATCCACCAGTAGCTCTGGAATCACAGTTTGAAAAACTTTCAGAGTTTACAGATGTGTGAGATTAGCGGAGGTGTGATTGCAAAGGCTTTAAAAAAGCAACAACAAAAACCAACCAGAAGATGGAATCATAAAAGCCCTTTGGGTTGAGGGGAGTTTGAGATGGTAATTATGGCAAGATAATTATCTTGATGGGAGTCAGTAGGTTGGTCCTGAAATGTCTATGTGAAGAAGTCATTAGTCTTTGAGAGCCACTTTGTGGATGCAGTGGAATGGAGGTTTCAAAAATGCAGTAAGTAGAAAGACTGTCAAGACAGTGGTTACAAAGAGCACATTCACTGTTCTCTGAGATGAGGGAAAGAGAGAAGATGGAGTGATAACTTGAATAGAATATGATGTGCCTATGGGTTTTTTGATTTAATGGGGATACAAACTATATGCCCCTGGATGGACTATAGCACATGAACTGCATGCAGAGAAAGAGGAGAGGCTCAGAGCCCTGGAGTACAGAGCTGTCTTTGTTATCATACGACCAGATGATTTGCAGCTGTCATTTTTACTTTTCCAGGCACAGCAACTAGTAGGGGGTATTTATGATCTGCACGGGGTCTGACTGTTCACAGTGGTTGTGAGGCAGTAGGGAAGGAGATCTGAGTCGTGGATGGGTTTGTTAAGCCTAGAAGAGGTGTGGGTGCGAGCTATTTTGAAGTAAGTGGCATTGCTTAAGAAGAAACTCTGTACATAGATATCCACAATAGTGAAACTAAGAAAGAGTATCTTCAGCTCAGGGGAGGTTACATACATGTGAATGGCTCTTAGTAAGAAGGTGAGGGTTTAGGGAAACTGAGGGTTGGAGGAACATAGTAGAGATTGTCCTTAGAGGAGTAAGATGAGACACTAAGGAGAGGAATAGTGTCTGAGACTTTTAGGGAAAAAAAAAGGGGGATAAAAATTATTTTTACATGTTCTACTTTGCCTTAATTTTTTAGCCTAATCATCAACTTATAGAGGCCTAGAAATGATTTAAGACAGAAGTGGGAGTTTAAATGTTGTATGCCCTGATAGGGGAAAAAAGCCCAGTGGAAAGTACAGAAGCTTAGTCACGCCTCAAAGCAATAATAAATATTTGGTAAAGATAAAGCAACATTTATACTGCTTTTACACTCTTTTGTCAGAGTTGCTTCTTTTCATCTAGTAAAGATAATAAGTGAATTACCATAAAATATTTGTGTTTGAAAGTTCTTCCTTGGTTTTCAAGAAGAGTATTTATTTTCCATCAGTCCATTACAGTGTAACATTGATTGGTGCATGTAATGTATTATTCATACTGTTCTAGTTTCATCCCATTAGCAATGCCAACATTATGCTGCATTCTGCAGCGGTAATCTTGTGTGAAGAGTCTTTGTACAGCAACTTGTGCTGTGGTTCAGATCCTATTTCACATTTAGTGACAAGACAGAGTGAACCACAGCACCTTATTGATACTACTCAGACTTTGTTCCCCCTCCTTCCCCCCCTCCAATGCCGTGAGAATCGTAAATGTACTGTAGAGTTGTAAACCAAATTGTGAAAGGCAGAATGTGTATCAGAACTGGTTTATTTTTAGCTCTTGTATTATATCTTTGTCTTCCTGATAGCTAATGTCGTTGGAACTGACAAATAACTAAAACCATCCCATTACAAAAATAACAAGAACAGAATTAAAACCAGCCTTCACATAAAAGTAGTCTGATATTTTGGTCCATGCATATGATCCTTTGGGTATACTTTCTGATCATGTAAATAAAGTTGTGCCTAGAGCTGATGTAAATATACACTAAATACAAACAGCATGGTTAAGATTACTGAAGGTATGCCTAATGCTGGTAGCAAAAAAACCAAAAAATCAAACTTTTCATTTGAATCATAATTAAGGTTTGATTGCAGTATGCTGCTTTAACATTTAGTACAGGAACTTTTTTCCATGTGTAGTGGCCCAGCCCAATGTCAGTCAAATTCAGTGAGAATCTTTTTACTGACTGAATGATTTGGGCCTGGCTTTGTTAGGTGAATGCTCAGGGTTTTATTCCTTTTCCTGAAAAGAAATATACTTCTCCCTCATTCACTATACTCTCTGAAAATCCAATCCATAAAAACCCAAAATCTCTAAACAGGTAAATGAAGATTAATTTAAAAAATATCTTAACTTTGAAATACTAAGGATGTGGAATTACAAGGAGATAAAATTGGAAGTTTGAAGAATGATTTTTATTCAAATGTTTTCATTTTTTCAAACAGCTGTATAAACAGTGAAACAATCTCTTACTGGCATGGATACTTCAAAAAAAATTATCATGTTTTAAGGTGCATGTGTCATGAGGACAAATGGTTGGCATCTGTGAAACTATTTCTTTGGATTTTTATCTTTGGAGACAGGAAGAGCCTGAGCAAAGTCTGCAGAGCTGCCTGTGAGAAATGGGAAGTTTACAGATCATCAAAACATATTCCCAAGGTTCTGATAAAAGGAGGCGACGGGTAGCAAAGAGGGTCTAGAGATGCTAAGGGGTTAAATAAAGATAGAGGGGGGCAGACAGACAACTTGAGGGACAAAAGAAATAGATTAAAAACTCAAGAAAGAATATACCAAAGGAATAGAAAATAAAGGTTTAAGAGAAAATGATGGTGCAAGAGGGTGAGTATTTTCATTTTTAAGTGTATGCATATTCAAGAAGCATGGTTGTACTTTGGCTTTTATTGGGGCTGGCAAAAAGATGCTTGTTTATCCTTTTGGAGAGTAAGGAGGCTAGTGTTCTTTGACAGTCTCTAGATGGTCTGGAAGGTGCTTACCTTGCATGTAGGTAGATGCTTTGGAGATCATGCCCCCCTTTTCTTTCTTTGTGTTTCTCTGACAGGGAAATCTATATGTAGCAACTTATGTTGATAAAACACTGAGACTTCAGAGCTAAAAATAAAATTAGGAGAAAATTCAGTTATTTACAGCAGTGTTATGTCTTTGCTATATTGCAGTAAAATATTTTGTCTGTGATGCTGTGAATAGACTTTAGAAAATGTGAGGAAGTTACTATTTTCAGTAAAAGCTATGTTTTCAGGTTCTCTTTGCTTTTCATTGTTACCTAAATAGTCTTTATGATTTATTACCTAACATGATTTTGTATTTCAGTTTTTGAGAAATGTGTTTTTGAGTGTTGTAGAAGTTTAAGATATTTCCTCTTCATGAATTGCTGCATGCACATGTATAATGTCAGACAGTTATAACAGCATATTTTGAAATGATTGATCAAAATACTATTTAACCAGCATAGGATCAACCTCTTTGTTTGCACAAACAGGAAAGTTGCTCTACCAAACGGTTCAAAAATCAGCAAATCCCCAGTGTACTTCTCCTTCCCCACTGCCTTCACCTAGTGACATCCAGCGAAGAGGGGAAAAAAACCCATGATTTTGCAATGCCTTGTGTGGTATTTGACCTTCATAAAAGTAGTTGCATCTTAATGCATTCCAGTGAATAGGACACAGAGTTATGGGGAAAGAATTTAGATGCTGGCCAGGGTGAGATATGCCATAGCCAAACAGCATAGTGGATTATGAGAGAAACTTCTTCGTGCTGGCTTGCAGTTCTTTTTCTTTTCCTTTATTTATATATTTATTTATATATTTATTTATTTATTTTTACTTCTCTCCTGGCATCATAAATTTTTCATTCTTCACTTCATTTGGGCCCAACGCAGACTCCTTTATCGTGATGCTTAAGAAGCCTTACTAGAAAACAGGAATTGGGAGAGTCCTGTCCTAGGACAGTGCAGTAACCACTGCGGTTCTGTGTAAAGACCTGCAGCTTTCATTAGATGCCTTTTTTGTTTTAGCTTCTGAATCTTGAGTGGACAGCAGGAGCTACAGTAGAGCTCCAGGCTGCCATGTGCTTATCATTTGCTGTGTCGAGAAACTGGCAGTAGGATGAGAGAATACAGGCATGAGATGTGAAATTCAAATGAAGAAGAGTACAGTAAATGGGATAATTTTTAAATAGTATTCAACTCGTAATGAAAACTGCACTGTTCAGTCCATTTATATGATTAATGTATACATCACAGCAGCATTATGTTAGGGATAAGTTATTAAAGTTATTAAAAGTATGGCAGGTGATGAAAACATACTGATTATTCCCAGCTCCAGGGAGGTACAAATTTGTTAACTGGACTAAAAAACCCTGAATATATACAAACCTCCTCAATATGGTTCTATCATAGGTACCGAATAATAACAAGGGAGTATACCAGGGAGTATACCAGAGAGTACAAAACTTCAGGTTCATTCTTTAAAACATTTTTCTTTTACATTTAATGTATTTAGGGTCAGATTTTCATTGCTTAGTTTAGACTCATAACTTAGTGCATCAGTTAAAAACAGATAATTAGCTCCAGTGAGTTGATTCTGTCCTTGTCAATTAGATGTTTAGTATTTGTATACCACAAATGTCATTAATTGCACTGGGGCAATGCGATACAATGGATAAACTAGACTATGAGAACTGGTATTGGGAGACCTGGATGTCTTTTCAGCTTTACTATGATAGCGTATATAGTCTTGAATAAGTTCCTGCTTATTCAGTGATGCCACCATCTTAAAAACTTAAACTTAAAACTTAAAAAGTGCAATGTAAGAAGTAAATGCTATTATTTGCAAATAATAGTTTAATGAGAGGACTGTTACTTCTTAAGACATGACATTCGCAATCTTTTTAAATCATACTAAGAATCTAAATTTTTTTTTCATCTTGGGAAATTCTTTCTGCACTTCTTTCTCTTTTCAGTTTTCCATCCCTGTGTTCCTATTAAAATGTTACTTTTGTGTAAATGTTGTAAACTATGCTCCAAAGACTGTGTGTGAAAAATTCTTTTTAAGTGCTTCTTATTGCTCTGATAAATTTGTTAGACTTAATCTTCTTGAGATCTTTATCCAGATACTCTTTTTGATTCTGCGATTGTCTTAAGCTATTTTTAAAATTCAAACCAGCCCCCTCACTAACACCAAAAAGAAATATCAACAACAAGGGACAGATATTCTTTTGCCATCAAAATTTGACTGTGTACTTCTGTACATTTCATCAGGCATATTTCTGTTGGATTAGCTTGCTAAATTTTGATACTTTACACAATTCAAGTCAAAGATATTTGACTTGGAGCCTTATAGCTCTATAGAACGTTAGGAAAAATAGCAGATCAGTGGTTTAACCTGTTAAATTCATCCCCTAAATGTAGAAACTTGTTAGGATTGACAGTATTGCATCATTTTATTCCTAAAACGGTCTTTGCCAGTGGCATTGAATATTACTTCAAATGTAGCTTAAGTTTGGCATGTGGCTCCTGCTGTTTCACCATTCAGCTAATCTATAGGTTGGTTTTAGTAGTGAAGTCATAAGCCTGTAACTGTGATATGATGAAGTTTCCTATATCACCACAAATTTCACATTACAACCTTGTGGAATGCTTAAGTAGTGGAGAAAGACTGGTGAAGAAAGAGGTTCAATTAAATGCACACATCAGTGATCCAATGTGGCAATCCGCTTGGAGCTTGGGGAGCAGGAGGCTTGGTGAGTATTGTTAATAAATTATGAGGAAGTAGTGCTAGAAGAATTGGATGAAGTTGGCTCATGAAGAGTTTTGCGAGTACTTCTGTTTTTGCTGACAGCTTGTTACAGTTTGTTCCTATGATATTTTTTCTTAAAGAAGTGGCTGAAATGCAAGTATTTAGACTTGTATAGAGCCTTATGGATTAAATAGTAGGAGAAGCCATATTCTAGAATCATTATTTTAGAGCTATTACTATTACTCATGTTGGATTTTTTTCTTTTTCCATCTCAAGGTTATTGCTATATTGAAAACATACTTAGAGATATACCTTTCAGTAGTTTGATAGCTCAGGTCATCATCTGAAAAGAATAGTTATTAAAATATTTTGAGCCTGAATTGGAAGCCATTTTATTATTTTTATTTCATCTTCTACAATTTCATTTTGAGTCTTTTTTTTTTTCTACTTGCAAATCAGATGACCTGAAGCCCCCTTTTTTTCTGGCATCCCAAATGTCTGCTGCAGGTATCACAGTTTCCTATTTCTCATTCCCTTTATGCTCTTTCTGCTGTCTTTCCATCCACAATATTTAACATTTTCTTTTTTGCTTTTTTATTTTTTCCACACAGATAGCAGTGTCCATTATTATGGACAAAATATTTTTTCATTGGAAAGTGCTGGCTCATTAAGATTAGCCTGTTAACTAGTTTCAGTTAGTCTCCAGGTTTTCAGAAGTATTTGTAGTTGTCTAAATGTTCTATTTCAACATTTTATATATGGAACACATACCTTTTGAAAGCCAAAGATTTTTTTCATTTTGAAATTTAAACTGATTTTCATGTCTTAATATTAAAAGAGAAAATTGGAAAGGCAGCTTTCTGAAATTAAGCTAAATGAATGTTTCACTTGAATTATTATTTTCCACTCTTCATTTTTTTGGCTTTTTAAATGTTTTGTTATTTTGTCCCTATTCAGAACATGACCATTTCAAAATTTCAAAACTAAGAATGGCTTCAAATGGAGTAGTTTTGGAAGTTCTTTACTGGAAAGTTTTAATATTAGATGTTTGCACTGAGATTTTAAATTGTCAAATATTTTGTAAAATAGAAATTAAAGTATTTGCACTTTTTGGTTAATTACGTTTTTGAAGCTGTTAAGTAGAAATATTTTTATATTCATTGCAGAGATGCAGAAACCATGTAACAAGTAATTTGCTGCATTAGAAGTAGGGTTGAATTCTCACTCCCAATCCTCTATTCTCAACATAGCACTCCTTTCCCAGCTGAATTCTAAAGGGAATCCAGATGTTTATTTAAATATTCATAACACAAATACAGTTAGAGCTGGGAGCACCATAGATGGCTGTCTGTACCTGTGTGCATTTAACACTATATTCATCTTCTGGTTAAAAATATAGTATTCATTGCAGTGCTAGCAGATGAGCTCTTTGACAGGGAAATGTTTTCTTTTCTCTAAGTAAGGCTTTATGGAGACGAGGCAGTTGAGCTGTCTCAGAAAGCTTAATGTATTGAGTATTGACCGCAGCCCTACAGAAGAAGCTTTGTGTACTGTATTTAAATATTGTATTCTGTAAGAATTCTGTATTTATTTGCACTTGCTTTAACACTGGGCATATCTAAAAAGAGGATAAAATTTTCAAAGGAGCCAGTTGCAGCTTTGTAGTTAAGGTTGAGCTGAATTTCACATTTAAGACAGGGATTTTATATCATTGTTTGTGGAAAAGACAGAAAAGTTTACTCTCTTGCCTGACATTCAGTGGAGTGAGAAAAAAAATTGAGAACTTCCAAATCTTCATTAATTTGTATGCCATCTGAAAAAAGGTGATTTTATGTGGCAACTTTTGCTGACAAACTTTTCTAAGAAGAATTATGATCAAAATCTTAAATTTTTAACATGCTACCTGATAGAAGTGATGGTATCACAATCAAGTAAACCATTTAGATGTGGCCTTCTTTATCCCTTCAGATATTTGTCCATGAGAGTATAAATGGGTAAGGAGATCAACTGGTGTACTGTGCATATATTCCGGAGTCCGTACAAGGGGATGTGTGTGGTGGAGGGAGATTTACGCAGGGGAATGTGAAAAGCAGGGTATTTGGGATACATGTACAGAAAGACATGGGAAGATGTAAGCAGGACTGGGAATCTGTAAGGTAAAAGGGAGGAAAGGGATGAACTTCTTAGCTGTTCCAAGGATATAAGCATCTGTAAACCTTTCCAAATTGGTACTATGTGCTTTTGCTTTTCATTCATTATGTTTCTGTAAAGGAGTCAAAGTTCCAGTGAATCTGGGCCTCAAAAGTTTAAAGGAAAAATAAAAGTAAGGAAGTATAATTATTACTACTAAAAAATGAAATTGTTCATAGTCACCAAAGATTATGTGGATTCTTCTATCAAAACACTAAAGTGCTGACACTGTTGTATTCTTCACTCACTTAAGGATGCATTCCTATATATTTTACTATAGGTTCTGATAAATTACATATTTAAGAATCTAAAATGAGAATATTTAGCAAATAGGAGTAGGACCATTGGAAGAAGGTAACACACTGAGTGTGCATGGTCTTATGGGAATGTTAGAACAACAAGGTATTTGTAGTTCTGTGGAAGATCGGGTATGAATAGTGCTTTTTCAGGTATTTTTTTCCATCCTTACTCATGCATTCCTTTTCCATGTTGTATCTATCTTGATACCTATATTAAAAATTGTGGCTTTTACATCCAGATTCAGATGTTGCTGAATGATAACAAAACACATTCACACTCTGAGCTTACAGTAGTGGCTTTTAAAAGCCCTGTAATAATGCATTTTATGAATATAAAATATTTTATCTATGTCCAGTTTTATTTAGGAGAAAAGTAATTCATTCTTGCAGGCAGGCAGTATGGATCTATTGTGTCTAAAAGAGCTGAACAGATGTTTTAAAATACTAGCTTTTTATTGCTTTCAAGACACTGGGAAAATGGTCAAATTAGCGTCCGTGGCATTGTTTGTTCGTTTCTGAGTCAACCTGAGGAATGATAAATGGTACCTATAGGAAAAATGAACTGTGAGGAAACAGAACTGAAGAGCTGATTTCTTCATTTGATTCTTTATGTGAATTTTGTAGTCATTCTGACATGCTTTCATGGCATCGAGCACCATAATGCAAATCAAGCTCCTTTGACTAATGTTGTCAGTTTAATTATTCCCGTGGACTATGGCGACCTAAGAGCTACAAGCCAGGGAGGATCCTGATTACAAGAGGTGATCTTCCCTGCAGTTTTAAGGCCTGGGAAGGGCTTGCTTTAAATGGCATGTTAGGAATAAGGTTCATGAACGTGGAGGAAGTTCAGTCCGATCAGGTACCGCATCAGAGAACTGGCCCTTGGGATGAGGCACACCCCGAAACCCATGTTGCTGAGCAGCTGTAGTGCCACATTTTGTGTCATTTAAAACTTGCTTTCTTGTTTTGCGCAGTGAGCAATGATGATGGGAAATACTGGTCAGTGGGGATAAACATTAAATCAGTCTGTGGGCCTCTGCCATATTTTCAGACATCTTATATTCAAAGCACCCAGGAGAGTTTGGTAATTATTAGAAGAAAGTGTAATTAATTTATAGAGTTCGAGTTATTTTGCTGAGTACTGTCCCTGGAAGTACAATGAAGCCTTTAAGTAAGGTCCAGTCACTGTATAAAGCTGTCTTGTGGCTGCTAAACTTTCACATTATGCTGCAGTTGGATATAAACACTCCTTTTATAACTTGCATGTCACTAAAGCGCGCAGATGGCTTGGCTCTGAAAGCACGTTTATGAGACAAGCGCGGCCCTGGATTTCCGCCAGGACCGAGGCACAGGAGGTTGAGGAGGAGCCCTGATACCCCTCCGGGTGGGAGTTCAGCTTAGTGAGCGGGGCTCCTTCGTTCGGGCTGCAGAAATCCAGCCCTCGGAGAGCTCGCTCTGTGCATATTAGTTGCATTGTGCAACAGCTGATTTTTGAAAAAAAATGCATATTATAACATTGCGTCGGTCCTCACTGAAAAGAGCCACTTGTGTTTAACGTAGGCGGTGTGCCTTGTTAAATGGGAAAATTAGAAAAAATCCAGGAATTGTCTTAGTTTTTATGATGAGACCATTTTGTGAAAAGCGGTTAGCAAATGCATGGATTTCTCAAATTCATTAGTAGTACATGTTTTATATAGCAGATATGTAGAGATGTGTGTAAATATATATAGTGTGTATAAATATATATTTATGTGTGTATATATATCCATATATATATAGATCGATATGTATATAAACCCCAGAAATTATAGAGGTGACTGCAGAAGATTGCCAGCAGCATAAATGGAGTTAGATTTTTAGAGTATTTCGGATGTTTTGCCTATGTGTGAGCAAAGTGTTCATAATAAAGCAAGTGGGACAACCAAGTCTCCATAGCTCAACTACAGTATTGGATATTGTACTTTTTTTTGGTACAGATCTAAATATATTATATAATTTGGCAGAAATGTAATAGAATAGAATTGTTTTCGTTTTTTTGAATAATTTGCATTGTAGTTTTGATTTGTTGTTTGAGACCGAGGTGAGAGGTTTTATCCCAGTTATTTAGCACATGAGCAGCTAACGGCAGAGAATTGAGCCCAGAGCTGAAGCACTTGTTTTTCAACACTGAGCCACTTTCCTCCCCTGGTAATAATGATGATATGCAAGTGAGAATTAAGATTAAAATCATATCTTACATTTCAACATTATAGCTATTGGGCAAGATGCTTGGCTCTGCAACAATACTGTCTCCATATCAAAAACGACCATATGAGAATTCCCCTTTTGGTAGGGTTTATCTATACATATATTACAGACAGATGTGAGTTCATTCTGGCTGTGCTGAGATTATGAAGTCATGTCATGTGAAGTATTGTACCCAAGCTACTGGGTTAGCACAGTGCTAAAAACACCTCTAAATTTTCTGGTTTACAGCTGGTTCACATCCAGCCAGTTTAGGTAGTGGATAGCGAATCTCGTACCACCTGTACTTATCTTTTTAGATCTGTTTTTCTTTTGCATTATTCCCAGGTATTAGTGCTATCTTTCAGATCTATAACATAATAAATTACTTAGAGAATTCTTGCATTCAACCCTACAGATCTTGTATGATTACATACTTTAGCTTATAGATGATGTGTGAAGTTATTTTTAAAGGAATAATGTTTTTTGGCAGAAAAAAAGTTATTCTTGGCTTCTTTTCTGATTCGCTGTGTTCTGTTTTAACAAAATATTTGTTAAGGTATTTCTGTTAGTTACTAGCAAGTGGAAAAGTTTTCTTTTAAACTATTTTTGCAAAATGTCCATGTCGGGAACACTTGGTATAATTCTTGGGTATGGATAACAAAATGATTATATCTCCTGTCTATTGTAACACTCTGAAATTAAGCTGCACTAGCAAAGGATTTAATCATGTGCCCCCAACTTATTATTAAACTAAGACTTAAGTATGTATGTTCTACCTATTTCTTTTTTGCAAGTAATTGTTTCCTAATATTGAAATATCCGGGTACAACAAATTAGACATAGATGTCAGGAAAGATCTAGAGGAATATACTATGTAAGGAGTGGCATGGAAATGATTAGTGTCAGTGAACTGAGTCTTTCATTCTAATATTTAGCCCCTTCATGGTAACTTATTTCTAGCAAAACAGAATGTTTTCATTTTTTTGAAGGTTTGCTTATTTTATATGTGTGTATATGCACTATATATTTGTGTGTGTGTATATGCATGCACTGTTTATACATCACACTATCCTATTAGTGGTTTTTTTGCAACAGCAGAATACCATTGATTCATTTTGAGCTTGTGATTTGCTATAATACTGAGTTTTTCTGCAGATCTGCTACATACCTTAGGAATGTTTCACTGTTAATTATTTCTTCCTAAATGAAATACTTTTACTTTTCTTGCTGCATAACAAACTTTTTTTTTTTTTAACCATTTCTCCAATTTTTCAAAATTATTTTAAAATGTAATCCTGTTATCTGGCATGCCCTCATGATGTGGTGGTGTTTATTGCTGTCTGGCCATATTTTACATTCCATGCTCTAGGTGACTAATGAAAATATGAAATAATACAATATTTAGGACAGGCCCATGTAGTTTCCCACTGGATCCAGTCTTACATTTGCATGATGACTCACTGATAATCTCTGAGCACTTTTCCAACTAGCACTTACCTACTGCAGTTTCATTCTCCAGGTGGTTCTTTCTTCAAGGCTCACTGATTTCTATAGTTTCTGAAAGTACAGTTATTATTTAATGCTTAGAGCTAGTAAAGCAAAATAAATACAAGTCATTTTCCCCTTTTTTAATGTTAGTAAATAGCTATCAGAAAACAAGTTGAAATCGTTTCTCTAAAATACTCAGGTCTAAACTACAAGAGTCTATGGAAATAACAGAATTCAGATACTCAGTGTGGAGGATTTAAATTCACAGGTTTCAACAGGTTAAACAGGTCTCACATAGAAGTGGCTACATCCTGGCTGTACTGGTTAGTCTTCATTTAAAGAGAAGATATTGATAGACCTCTGTGTCTAATAGGTTTAGAAGATGCTGTTTCTGGGGGTTGAGATTAAGGACAAAGATGAGTAAACTTTTTCAGATAACAGAAGAACTCAGCTAAGAATCTTTATTCTCATTGAAATTTGAAGTAGCAAGCACTTCTGAAATGAAAGATACTCTGTTTTTTCACTTTGGATTTATGATGCAGGGGTAGTCTAAGAAGAACTAATAATGTATACAGCATAGATATAGCTTGCAATTGTAGCACTAGTGACATAAAAAGTTACCACTTCCAGGCTGTCTGTCACATACATTGCTTCTGGTTTCTTTTATGATCAGTCTTACTCTACTACAATAAAAATTATTTTAATAAGCAAAAATAATATTTTGGACCAAACAATTATACATTGCATTGAGAGGTAGTAGGAGCTCTTGCATAACCAGATACAGTGTCTGTTTTGAAAGGGAGTTAATTTTCTGCTGAGGGACCACAACTAAGTTATAACCAAGAGAATTTAGTCCCTTGAAATAGACCTGCCATCTGTGCCCGGAACAAGGAAGACTTTCCTTATGTTCTTTCATGCTAGGGCTATAAACAGGCATCATAATATTATCACAAAAAACACCTCTGGCTTTGAACTATTTTAGCTTGATTTTACAAGCTCAGATTTATGAGAGGTGGATCAGGCCCAATAATCTTCATATAAAGAAGTGAATATCTAGAAGTTAGCTTGATTCAGCTAGACACCAAGTCTTTTGAAATTTATGTACCTTAAGTCATAAGAGTTGTGATTAATTATCTAATTCTAACAAGATGCTGCAGTAATCCAACTTCTGCATCAAGGTTTCTAGAGTGATGGAATAATCCCGGCTGCCTGTGTGACTGAGGCATTGGCTATGTCTGTTTTTCAGATCTTTGGTAAATTGGCAATTGGCCATTCTTGGGAAATAAGATGAATATCTGAAATAATGAGCAACAAAAGTCCTGGTTAGTGTAATACTTTAGTTGATATATTTTCTACAAATGTATTTCTTGCCCTTATCTTTTCAAAAAGACTATGGAGCTAATAGGACCAACCTGAGATAGTCACCCTTATTTTCTTTTGAAGTAATAGACATACTCGAATTATCTAGTATCTCCAGGGTGGAGAGAGGATGTCGTGTCATGAAATGGGAATCTTTTGAACTAAATTTACTTTTATGAAATTATATAAGTTATGTTAATGGAGAAGTTTCATTTCTTTAGTGGCATCAAATCTCTCGTGCAAATGTTTTTCATCATAGGGGTAAGATAAAGTAGATATTTCCCTAATTTGAGTATTGAAATACTGTTGAACCACACAGAGTTGTCATTAAAGATCATGTAAGAGCTGTCACATGTATACTTTTGAGAATATATTCAAATATGAATTCATCTTAATTTCTTTTGACTACGTATTTTATCAGGTGCCTCTGTGAGAAATGGCCCTGCAATATTTTTCTCAGGTTTAAAATTCTTTGTGATTTACATTACTGATTAACAAGTAAAGAATCTAGAACTGACTGGAGATCAATATAGTCTTTTAATAGTCAAAATATTGACTGTGCAGTCCTTATGTCTGTCTGACTTTTGCCTTGTGTAAGGATTGGCGGCAGGAAAGGGCAGTATAAGCTAGCACCTTTAGATCTCACCTCTTAAAATCCAGCACCAGGCAACAGACCAGTCTAGCGCGTGTGTTAGAGCCACTTTGGGGAGCCTGTGCCTTTGATTGGGCTCTAATGGGTTTTGAAGTGAATTCTGCTCTGCTCAGTTACCTAAGGGCGGCAACGCTGAGGCGAAGCACGGAGGCACGTTACAGATGCTGTGTCTGTATTTTCTTCGGAGAGAGGCTCCAAAGCTGCCTCAGTATTAGTGTGCGGGGACCTCCTGCCAGCCTGGGCTCCCCCCATCCTCCCAAGTACCCCGAGGCCCCGGCAGCGGGGAGCACCTGGCGGCTGGGTACGCTGTCAGGCAGCTCACAGGTGCCCCACAGGGTTGTCCGGAGCGGGGGCAACAAGCAGAGCAGAGCATGCTGTGTTCACCGGGAGGGAAGCTTACGGGCACAGAGCTGGCTTTGCTGCTTTGAAGTCCCTGATGCTAGAGGAAGTGATGCAGGAAGACGTCTCACCTTGACTTCAGCTGTATGCAGGTACTGGGTGGTAGCAGAAGTCAAACATCTGCTGGTAGCCAGGACGTGGTCTGGTACAACTAAAACTTAGTGCCTGTTTATAACATCCCATGTTTCTACAGCGTCGTTTCTAACCGCTGTTTTATGTACACTTAGATAGCACAATCGAAAGAAGAGATGACTGACAGGTAGTAAAAATGAGAAGTATGAAATGTGAGATAGGCATACAGTTTTGTTATACTAAAAGTACCAGTCTGGATGTTTCCAAATTTACACATGCTACTGTAGGTTCCTATGTTTAGGGACCTAAAATAAAAGTCAGCTTTCAGCTGCTTAGAGTACTCCATTTGAAATTATTGGAAGATATTTGATACACTGGAGTGTCAGTCTGTGGTACTTCAGAAGGCTGGATAGTACCGATTTAGGATGCAGATTTGGCACATGATCTTTAAATATGTTGTTCAAAGGAATAAATGCACTGTCATTTTACTTTTTTGTTATTTCTTGGAGTTGATTAAAATAACTTTCAGCAAAACTAGAACATAAAAATCTCTGTGCAAAAAATATTTGTTAAACTGCATACTTGAAATGACCAAAAATGCTGTTGATGACACAAGGCTTTTTTAGTCCTTTGCATAATTTTCAGAGTAAAATGTTTTCTCTACCATGTGCTGACATATTTATTCTTTTTGTATTTAAAAAAGATTTTAGTTAACTCTATAAATGTGTATGACATCATCAATGTATAAATGAGACGTGCTGTATACTCTGTGAGTTAATAACTTGCCTCATTCATTTGTAGGTTTTGAGGGTGTGTTTGTGTTAACTAAGCTGGTGGCACCATTTCTTTCGGTGGAAAAACTGAAGGCTGCTTCTGTCTCCTTCTCTCTTTTCCGGCACTGTTTTAAACACCTTAGATAAGTAGTCAAACTGGATGTTGCAATTAATTGTCCAGAACATGGGAATGGAATGCCGGTCTGGCATAACCCAAATGAGTTACACTGCATTTGGCACAGAGCATAAAAGAAGCTGAAGTCACTTTTAATGATATGTCCCCATTCATAAACAGGTGTTTGCCCAAGGGGGACGCACCAGAGTTACTTTGCAAGCATTATGGGAGAGTGATTCACTGGAATATGTGAACATTTCGAACCCTACCCTGGCCCCCCCCAAATATGTTATGTCAATCCTTTTAGCAATTTGTGTTCAGTGGGGTATTGCTTGCAGCAGTGAAAGAGATTGGATTCCAGAAATTGTGGCACTGTTTTTATCTATTAACTTATCTAATGAATGGTGTTTCAAAATTTGATTGGCAGCTTCTTTTCCTATCTTAATTAAATTGCTCCTTCACCCCAGTGTCTTTGAAGGACAGAGCCTTTGTTAAAGATGTCAGGTTAGTCTTTTATTGTTTGTTTCCATGGGGAGCAGAGCTTGTTGACAAGTTAAGATAAAGGTGTGGAATCAAGAATATACTTGTTCAAATACTCATTAAAACAGTCTTAATACTGCTAACCAGGGCAAAGAGGAAAATGTGCCCAGTGACATTATGTTTTTCTCCACCCTGAGAGGAAAAGAGCTTGTAATATTTCTACTAAATCCAATTCTTTAGCTAAGGTAAGGATTAAAAAGAAAGCTGTAAGGTTTGTCTGAAATCATGAAGACAGCTAAAAGTGAAGAGAAAAGAACTCAGTTAAAGTATTATGTTTCTTTCTTTGGTGGTATGGGGCCTACCTGCCTTTAATTCCTGTTGAAGGAAAGGTAGCATCAAATCAACATCACAAAATGATATTTGTTAAGGGGGAGATTAAATAAATAAATATTTGGTTGTAAATTAAGTGGGGATTAGAAGCAAGGTATTTTAAGGTCACCACTGGAGAGTTAGAATAATCTACAATCTGCATGTTAGCAAGCTCCATTGGAAATCTCTTTCTTGACACATTTCAAGATTCTCTATTTGCATATATATTTGACTTATGAAGAGGTCAAAGTACACCTTCTACTATTTTAAGTTCACTGACATTAGTTTTCTCATGTGAATGTATTCCTGATTGTCAGAACAGTGTGGTTTTAACAAGATTGTCAGAGTTTCGTGAGATACAATTTTCTCTGGATTAAAGGAGATAGAGAAATCAAATTCAAAACAATAAAGGTCATTTAAGGCTGTTAAGAATATATTTGCCATTCACATTAACCTCATGGGAGTTGAGGACCAGCACTTACAAAGTTGTTCTTTATGATCTTTTCTAGACAATAACATTTCTAAGGAGTTGAGAGAGTTCTGACTTATTTAAAAAAAAATACTATCTTTGTTACACACTTAGAAAAAAATCGAGTGAACAGTTGTGCTCCAGTATAACCTATAGTCATATACATTGCATGCTTCTTCATACTTTGGGTATGTCTTATATTTGCATTTTAAATCAACCCATTCATTGTTTGCAGTCATGTTTTAATTGACTGGTATGCAAAATTTTTGATAAGGAACTGATGCCACTTATGGTAATGGAGTCATATAACTGGCCTTAAGTATTGATGCTATTACGTATGTGAGCTTAACCAAAATCACGATACCTTACCTTTAACAGAAAAACCTTATTTAATGTGTATCAGAGTAAAAATTATCAATATTAATGAGTCAGATTTAAGACCATTCAACTAAATTACAAACTGCCTTAGAATGAGAACAAGTTCAAGTTACAGTGTTCCTAGCAGTGCTGTGAAAAAAGTGAAAGATGTTTACTGATCTTGAATTTAGTTCTTACTAAATATAACAATATGAATAAAATGTAACAATATAAACAATATACAATTCCTTAACCTATATTATGGAAAAAGATTAGAGTTCCAATTTGTTTTTAAAATTGGGCATTTCTGCATTAAAATAATTTCATGGGCCCCAAAGCAATCAAAGATGGAAAGTGGGGGAAGACATTAGGAAAATGTATGCTTTTCTTGCTACCCACAGAGTACATGGCATCATGGATTAATGCATGAGCCTTTCACTTATGGGGATCTAATTTAGGTCATATGTGGAATGTATTTGTTTTGACATGTATATTGGTGACTATTGTCAGATCACCAAGTACTTAAAGATTGATAAACGTATTTGTAATGGTATATAGGAAAAAACTCTTTGCTTATTTGACTCCTCAAAATGACCAAGAATAGGACCAGATATAAAGCCTCATATTTTGCTTGAAAATTGCTCAAATTAAGTGCTAATTGGTTTCTTGACAGAATATTCAGTGATGTTGATGTGACCCTAAAAATATCTATTGCTAGCTGGGAGAATAGAACCCAAGAATCCTTAGTGGATGACTCCAGCAGACCTTAATTCCCTTGGCTAGTCTTGAGTGAAAGGAATAAGGTGTCCCAGCCAATTTAAATGGCCACTGATTATAACCAAACTCTGACCCTTACCTAGAAGAGAACAACTACTGAGTGATGCTGTATTGCTGTGTGTGTAACATCATAACTGCATGTGTGCTTCCAGTTTACATGAAGTTTTCATAATATAACAAGTTTGAGTAATGTAAAATATAATGGAAACATTAATAACAGCCACACAAGACCTTATTTGAATAGTTTTTTGAATCATCTTGTAGCAAACTGACAGTCATCAGTGTTATAATCATTAATGCCACTGGTACTTTCAAACACATTTCACAATGTGTTTACATACTAAAATATGTGTATACATACTAAAACAGTTTTCTCACCATATGAAATCTAAGAACACACTGCTAGTTAAATACACATTTTCTGTGTATGTAAACTGAACTCTTAACTTTAAGTTAACCAAGCTAAACCAAGTCCTAAGTGGCTTCTTTGGATTACCTTAAACTAAAACAAATGGGCTGATATTTTGCTTATTGAACTTGTAGCATCAGGTTTTGTCAGAGCAAGGAGCAGTAGAAGGAAATAGGAATTATCATATCAATAAGTTACTTCAGGTGTCGTAATTACATTTGTGACACGGATTAAAGGAAAAGCTCTCAGAATAAGTTTAGGTGCAGGTGTGGGTTTTCTTTCCTACAGAGGTATTTGTGTGTCTCGAAGCAGTATCATTCAGATTGAAAACAGAAGATAGGGATAAAAGATCACAACACAATAGGGAAGAAACCTGCTTGATCCCCTGCCTATTTAAGTTAATTAGGTAATAGCATATTTTTTCCTGCAAGTTTCTTCTTGTGGGCTTTTAAATGTATGTATAAGGGTCAATATGAGGTGCCATTCTTCTCAAACAAGGAAGTTAAAATGGTATTTTGCATTTAAATCTTCATGAATCTGAAAAGTTCCAATTACCTAAGACTGGTACATTCATATTAGAAATTTCTTTCCATTCGAAGTGGTGTTTTACCAATTTGTTGTTGTTGTTCCAGTGGTGATGTAACATAGTAACTCCAAAAGCCAGAAGTGTTCAATATCTATTCTTCATGGATCTAAAGAGAGAAGTTGTGTTCCTATTAAATGATGAAATAGTTTCCAGTAGTCACTAAGCAGGCTATTAAACATTACTGTAAACCTTTTAAAATCCATGGGTTACCTTGTATTTCAGAATTTTAAAGGTTTAGGCAATACAATTCTCTGTACAAATAAGGTTAATAAGATGTGGCAAAGGAGGGCATTTCCAGAGAACTGGAGAAAGCTGATGTTCAAATGAATTAAAGGAAGACTGAAGTAAGTGTAAGGATGTTGACCTGACATTGATCCTGGGTATAATAGTGGAATGGATGAAGTCAAACTGTGTTAGAAATTTATGCAGGAATATAGTATAAATAATAATAGTCTATATGAATTTGTAGAAAGATGTAAGATTTTTATTTATATTACTTTAATTATATGCTTAACTCAAATTATTCCCAAAATAATTTCTGTTCAGGTTGCACAAAACTAATTTTTGATTAAATGCTATTGAATTTTACTACACAGATTCTACTACACAGATACTACACAGGTTACAGATTCAAGCAGTATCTTTTTGTGAAATCTGTTGGTGTGTTATCTGTGAAACATCAACCTGAACAAAGCCCAATGGAAAAAAAAGAATATCTTGACATCCTGTCATACCTAGGATACACTCCTGACTCATCTATCTTTAAAAGTTTTATTAAGAGACCAAAGAAAAAATATCTTTGAAGTATTTTCCTAGGTTGTTATGTAAGGAATTACGTTGTGTGGTTTTTAAAGCCGTTTAATAATGCATTTATGTAAACAGTGTAAAATTACCTATTAAGCTTTGTACTGTAGATGGTATTGCAGTTCCCAAATGGCACATTTTGGAAGAGCCAACTTCATTTGAAATGTTGGCAAAACTATCAGTGGTGGCTGATAGAGAGGACTGGGCAGAGGGCATCAGGCACCGGCTAAAACTGATGCTCAAGAGTATTGAGAACAGTCAGGATGGGTTATTTTTACTTATTTCCTATTCATAAGAGTGTGTAAATAACACATTTGCTTCTCTGTATGTAACTTTTTGGTCAAGAGGGAATGAAACTCTTTCTTCCCATAGAAAATAAATTTCTTACCTGGTAAATGGGTTGAAAATTGGAAGAAATTCGAAAAGAAAACAAGTGGCTATGGATGGCTAAGACTGTTAAATAAAGTAGCAGATCAACTGTGAGGGGCACTGACTGATACCACAGAGAGAAAAACAGATAAGGGGAGCACTCACTAAAAAAGATTAAATGAAAGAGGGCTGTTTCCAATTAGCTGGGGTAATTGCTGACAGAAGTACACCCTTCCCATTTTGAAAGGATTTTGTCCATCAGTACTCTGATAATAACTTCTGATAATAGTAGTGATCTTTGAATGTTGAGAATGCCAAATATTAAAATTGGTGGAAAGAATTTTTTCATTTAATATGGAGCTACTTTTTCCTCAAGTGAAATATTAAAATATTACATCAGGGTAACTCTTTGCCAGAGTTCAGGGCTGTTTAAATCCTTTTTCTTTGTTTCTGTGAATATTGTTATAAGTTCTGGTACCTGAGTGTATGACATCCACACTGAGAAAAAGCTATTTAAGAGTAGAGTAATTGGCAGGGAAAATATTTTACACACTTGTTCATGTTTTGCATTTGATTCTTCCTTGTGTAAAATCCTAGATAGACTAAAGTCAATGACAAAGCCTTCTTTGACTTTAATAAAGCCAAAAATTCTCTTTAGGTACAATTACTTTGGTTTTTTAATTTTTATAATAGGTCAATGTCCTTTTTTATAGAAGATTTACCAAATAAGAACTGTGGAGCAAAAGCCCATATTTTGGGAATTGTGAAAAAAATCAGAATATGAAGTTTGATGCATATACACTGTCTTCAAGAAACTTGTTTAAAATTAAGTAATTCGAAAGGGCTCGAGACATAGTGGAAAAAGATGACTGCAAGATACAACGATTCTTTCCCACTTGTGGTTCATTTTGCCCTAATATTTAACAGCATCAGTAACACTTTCTGAAGCAATAACTTTCTAATGACCTCTTCTGTAAACCTTTTTGTGTGTAACTCAGCATGCTAAGCACTGTGAATGATATTAGCTACCAGAAGGATAGAAGATGTATTCTAAACAGTAGTTAAGGCTTATTTGTTAATGTATTTGTTATTGTACAGATGCATATTGTAGTTGGCTCTACCATGTAGTGTTCTGTTTCAAAATGTACTTGCCATTTGAATTCAGTATACTCTTGCCTGTGCTAAAACCTCAAGTTCAAACAGAGAATAACCATTTTTACAATATTCTAAAACTGACTTGCCTGCATCCCAAACTACTGTTTACTTGTAGCTTTTTTAACACTAGGAATGTATCTCATCTGCAGTGCAGAAAGTAGAAAATAACAAAAATAGCTCTATGGTGTGGTGTTTGTGTTGTCCTTGATCACGTCAGCTGAAGCAGTGGAATTTTGTTCTCTGTAAATGGCTCCCAGGAGTCCCACCAACAACTCATACTGTTGATCCTTTCTTAAAGGTGATGCTTCTAGCCCCCTGCCTCCCCCCTAAATGGGATATGTTGATTTATTTTTTTAAGCTATATTGTACATTTTAAACAAAAGTATGTGTTATGTATGCCTAAGTTGAACCAGCTTTTTTTCAGCAGGAAAATAAATGTTCTTACTTCACAGTTTCTGGGTAAAGTTTTAGTTTACTTATAGCTAGAATTATTTAACTTTAGAGATGTATAGATCATGTGTCCAAAGCCAAACATACTGAAATTTTGTTCTTAAGGGAATTAAAATGAGCGTGGTTACTTTACATTGGACCACTTCCTTGGCTGCTTTTGCAGATTTTAAACTTCTACTCTTCACAGTAATGGAAAGTGTTGGGAATTTTGTGTCTTTAGGATTGTGCTACTATGTGAAAGAAAGAATTGTGGTGAATGCCACTATGTAACAAACTCGTAAATTTTCCTTTTATCCCTACCTTCTTTTTCTAATTTATTCTGTACGTTAAGCTTTTGCTGTCAAATAAAGATCTGACGCTGATTCATGCCTTCGTGCCTTGTATGTGTGTACACTCCTTAAAGGACACCTTTTGTCCTTCAAGGGCATATTGATTATCCGGACGAGAGTGTATAAAGGGAAGAAGGGTAGACTCGTGTAGTCATTTTCAGGTTACAGATTCTGCTGGTCAAGCAGGAGTTGTGGAAAACAGAACTTCATTGTCTCATGGATAGCTTCTCGTTTGGTCCTAGGGATCAAACATCAGTGACTCCTAGGGAGTGGTTTCAGGTGTGCCTCCAGTGCCCAGAGCAAACTTTGGCAGGGCTGAGTAGAGTGAGAGAGTCAATGCTCTATTCTAATGCCTTGTGTGCCTGTTAAAGGCAAAGTAAGACCAAAGTGACCTGACAGTCTTGGGGATAGTTTTGCTTTTTACTTCAGAATGAAGCAAGGATAGCTGCTTTCTGGATGCATGTTTTTGAAGGAGAGCGAGATTTTTCAAAAACATGTAACTTCAGTACCCAAGTCATTGATATATTTTTGAAACTTTTACCTACATGTTGGCAGTTCAGTCATTATACTAAGATAAAGAACACTAATCAAACAAATAACATGCAGGCTGCAATGTATAGTGCTTTTATTGCTGTAAAGTGGTTGTGGCCATTGACTATCTGTACAGCGAGACCCTCCACATAGTTATAGTTATCCTTGTTGCAGTAAAGTGTGCAGTGTGGGAAAAGACCTGTGCCTTTAACTGAAGGACTACTACATAGGAAGTACTGCGAATACCTCAAAATGGTGATTAAAAACCGGAAGTGCGCTGTGCACAGAGTTAACAAAGTGTGTGTATAGGAAATTACCAATAGGTAAGTTACAAAACTGGCTCCTATGCTTTGTTAATTTGTAAATGGAAAAAACTCAAACAAAAACCTTTACTGCTCAGTGCAGCGTCAAGTGACTTCTTTCAAAATTTTCCTTTGAATTCAGTACTTTAGTGGAAAACTGAAAAATCATTCTAATTACATGAAACTGGCAGTTCTTTACATTTTGCTTTTGTCTTGAAGTATTGAAAATAGTGGAAAAACATCAATATTAAGTAAGCCTATGTATTGTAAAAATTTTGCTCTTAGCCTTTCTCATTAGTACTTAAGAAATTGTTACAAACCAATACAGACAAACACTATATTAATGGTAGCTGATTTTTGCAAAAATAAAGCTTCTAATTTCCTTGAACTTTTATAGCTCTTTTTAAGGAAGAGGAAAGGTTTAATGTGTAGAAGAGAGAAGGAAGAATTTAAAGTGTCTTTATGTACAGTACAGGATTACCAATTTCGAAAGCAGAGGGACACAATAATATATCTACACTGGAGCATTTCAGCATATGCCAACATCTTGCTTAGAAGTCTGTCGTTCAGCTACTTATTTCAATAAAATTAAGCGAAATGCCTTTATTTCTTGGTAATGCAGATTGCGTTTAGTGAGATGTCATTGTCCTTTGACACTTTTTCTCGTGAAATCATGTTAGTTTTTATTACAATATTTGCTGCTGAGATTAAACATCATTTATGTGCATCTGTTAAATAGGTGGGTTTTATGCTATGGGGGAGAGAGATTCACAAAGTAGTCAACAGAGTGGAAGAAGGGTATTCTGGAGCTGATCAAAGGTGCTGAAAGTTGCATAACTTCGCTGGATCTCTGGTAAAACAGCTATGGTCTCTCCCTAGCTTAGAATTAGTCTTTATGGATCTCTCACCTTGTTTTTAAACAGCTGTATTCCCATACTTGCTCCAAAAGAAATGTTTTCCTTGTTCTTCACAGTTTCTTTGCTCCATGAGGGTAGTAGACTTTTTTCTCTAGTTCCTTTAATGCTAAGTTTTAGAGTGGAGTTACTTCCTTTGGGAAATTACTTTTCTTTTATATTTTCCCCTAAGAATTTTGCATTTAAAAAAAGAGCATAATGTTTGGTTCATATTCTCATTGCACAGCAGGTTTTCTTTAGTACTTCTCACAGGAGTGGTGCTCAGTAATTCTCTGCAGCCCTGCAGTTTAATAGTGTGCCAGCTGACTTCTTTGTTACATGATAGACTGTACTCAGTAAATTAGTTTTAGCACCTGGTATGAGGTTTTTATCTATTTATGTATTTCGTTATTCATTAATTAATCTACCTATGTAGTCTGCATTCTGCAGTGTGCACCTGCAATATGAATCTCAAATGTCATCCTTCTCTGCGGTATCCTAGGCAGACTCCTAAGCCATTTTGATAAGAGTGGAGGCAAGCAGTGAAGATGGTTCCACAAAAAGGAAGAATATGAAAGTTACAGCTGAATGTGAGCTAAAATGTAGAAATACCTTTCCTTAGGTTCCTATCACTTTATTCATGTTAAATCCTGCCCTCACTCATAACAAATGCTTCTCATATTTTTCTCAGCAGACCCTAAAGAAAGAGGCAGTTGCTACTCTTTCACAGGATGTAACTATATCACTTATGTCATGTTTCTGTGCTCCACCAGTTTGAAACATCAAAGTGAATTTGTTCTGATATTTGGCCAACTTGTTTAGTCATCCCTCTAGACAAAACGTTTATCTGGATTTTTGGTCTACAATGTGGCTAGAATGTACGCTGCCCAGATGTGTTTTCCTAACTTTGATGCAATACAATAAAGCAAAAATAAATACCTTTTTGAATACATCTTGTTATGACCAGTAATGGATGAAACTAAGTTAAAACTATTAGATTTGACTGAACCAGAGCATGAGCTTAAAATGTATTACATCAGGGAAATGAGATAAAAGTGTTTAAATTGAGCTCTTTTTTTGTTGTTGTTAAGGGAGAATTTTTGCTTATCAGAAAGCTTATCTCAGCCAAAATCAGTAAGAGCATTTGTTACTAATTTAGTGGGGTGTGTTTGTGTGTGGTTATATATTAGCCTTGAAAAAATGTGCTTTTTCTTGTTACACATAATTGAGGGTACTATTTGTTAATCCAGATATTATGCAGTAGAACTATGCATAAACTTTTCTGATGCAACCAGGAGATTTTTCTAGATTTAAAACAGAAAGATATAAGGTTAATTATCACATTTCAAAGCCATTTTCAGGCACTGAGGCATACTTGACACTTGCAATTTCTATCTTTCCTCTGCTTCACTACTTCTAGTAGTCCCAACTGGAATCTTAGTCTAAGCCAGCAGGATTTGAAAAGGATCTTACATATCTTTTGTCCCATCTCCTCCATAGATTCAGCTGCTTGTTAAAATGAAGGAGGAATCAAGGAGTGAAATGTTTGCATGGAAGGTTGCAATATTGCATTAATTGCATTAATAATGCATTAATTTTTGTGCATTTGAGGGAAGGCTTTTTAAACTTTTTTCCTTCATGGAAAAAAAAAAGGTGTCTCTCCTAGGAACTAAAGTTGAATTGGTCTTTTAGGCTTTCTGAGGGCACCTTCAAAGCCTTTTTGAACGTGGGACATTATTCCCTCTTCTCCCTCCCTTTAAGGCCAAGTTGGCCTGAAACCATCATCTTGCTTTTCTGTCAGCATACCAGGGCACAGAAGCAAGGAGGCTAGGTCAAAAATGTGTTTATGCTCACAAACTGGCAGCTTTGCCACACAGGTGTTCTTTTGGTAGAGAATTTGTCATGCAATAAACTGACATGGGAAGGACTTTCTTTAATCTATTTGGTAGCTCTTCTGTTTTGGGGGTTTTTAAAAATTTATTCTAAGGAAAAGAAGAACGTGGGATATGAATGGAGTTAGCCCATTCCCTACTGAAAGTTGTATTTCCAAAGTGAAGGAGTTCTGCCTATACCATCCAGTTTGTACTGTTTTTTCATAAAATTTCTCAGAGGATAAATGATTATAAGTGCATCATTAAATACTGTATTTTGAACTGAATGTTAGAAATCCATTATCTTCAGATATATTTAGAAGTTCAACAGGAGAACAATGTGGAAATGTGATGATGAATAGTAAAGTCCCAATCCTGCAGATACTTACATACATATATAATGTTGGCATTTATTTTATTGGGCATCAACCTGTAGCCTATGCTGATACTTCTTCAGTCAGAATAATGCTGTGCTAAAATCATTTTTATGCATTAAAATAATTGCTGGCTTTGTAGCTCACCTCATTTGAATTTAAAACCAACCAGGTTGAGGGAGGAGTGTTTACTTGTTTTTGTTTTATTTTTTGATTTCTACTTGAAGTTCAAATTCCTCGATTTACAAGGCTGAATGCCCTGCCTCATGAGTTTATCATGTGGCTAGGGCAGGTGTGCATGTGAAGAAAACTGCACTTGATTTTGTTCCTGCTGGCTTTGTTCATGTGAACTAGCAGAGGATTTTAAGTGGGAATTTTCTTAACTCCTCTGTTTGAAAGGAGAGAGGTGTTAGGAAGAATGTGCAGTTCCAGGTGCACATAAGAATGCAATCATTGCCTTGACCGTTATCTCCAGCACAAATCTGGTGCCTAAAAGTATATGTTGTTTTGATCACCCGATGAAGAATTGCAATTTAATACACTGTAATGTGGCTTCAGGTGGTTCCTTCTTTCATTTCCTTTCTTTTTCTGTAGATGGAGGGTCACAGGGATATGTTAAACTTTTTTGCTTCTGTATTACTCAGTGACTCTATTCCCCTGTTCAGCTTGGCAGTAGGATATTTTCGGATGGTTTTCTTGTTTATCAATGCTTGTTCCCAGTCTTGCTCCCAGAAAATGAAGTCTACATCACTGAAAACAATAGCACCTTTATGGAAACACTGTTGTCATAGAAGTCAGATGTGTGAAATAAGATGCACCTCAATAAAGTTTGTAAAAGTTATTTGCTGGGTATTGTCTTGGAGCAAGCATTATTTGGTCTGTGCTGTACTTTGTCTGTGGAGGAATACAAGATTCCAGTCTGTCTGAAACTTTGTTTTGGCACCTTGCGTGAGCACTGAAGTTATATTTTCATTAAAAGAATGTTCTGAAACTGTATTTCTTTTGTTGCTAATAAATGAGTCCAGTGTCTTTGAGTTCTCTCCAAGTTTTATACAGATTATGTTTTTTGACTGAGTTATGTAAAACCTGCATCTCATTGTAGCATTCTTTTGTTTTGAAATGGTTATGCTTCTTTCAGAAGAAGAAATAAAGAAGATATAGAAATATTTCTAATTAAACACAAGATATTCAAGAAAGCAACTCATATGTTTTATGTCACTTTGACTTGAGAAGTCAAATGTACTGGCACATGCTTTTAAGATTTTATTAATAATCAAGATAGCCTATCAAGTATCTCAAAATGATAGAATCACAGAATGGTTGAGGTTTGAAGGGACCTTAGGAGATCATCTTGTCCAAACTCCATGCTCAAGCAGAGTCACCTAGAGCATGTTGCCAAGGACCCTATACAGACAGCTTTTGAATACCTTCAAGGAAGGAGACTCCACAATCTCTTTGGGCAACCTCTTCCAGTGTTCAACCACCCTCTCAGTGAAGAAGTGTTTTCTTATGTTCAGATGAATTTCATTTGTTTCAGTTTGTGCTCAGTGCCTCTTGTCCTGTCACTGGGCATCACTGAGAAGCGTCTGGCTCCATTTTCTTTACACTCTTCCTTTGGATATTTCTACACATTTATAAGATCCCTCTGAGCCTTCTCCTCTCCAGGCTGAAAAGTTCCAGCTCTCTCAGCCTTTCCTCTTATGAGAATTACTCCAGTCCCTTGATCATCTTAGTAGCCCTTTGCTTGCTCCAGCAGGTCCACGTCTTTCATGTACTAGGGATCTCAGAACTGGACAAAGTACTCCAGATGTGGCCTCACCAGGGCTGAATAAAGGGGAAGGATCACCTCAGCGTGTTGGCAATGCTCTGCCTAATGCAGCCCAGGATACCATTGGCCACCTTTGCCACAAGGGCATGTTGCTGGCTCATGTCCAACTGGTTGTTCCAGCAGGACCCCCAGGTCCCTCTCTGCAGAGCTGCTTTCCAACAGGTCAGCTGCGAGCCTGTCCTGGTGCCTGGGGTTATTCCTCCTTAGGTGCAGGACTCTGCACTGGCCATTGTTGAACTTCTTGAGGTTCCTCTCTGCCTGTTTCTCCATCCTGTCAAGGTCCCTCTGAGTGGCAGCACCACCCTCTGGTGTATCAGCCGCTCGTCCCAGTTTTGTATCATCAGCAAACTTGCTGAGGGTATACTCTGAGCCCCATCGTCTAGGTCACTGATGAATAAGTTGAACAGGATTGGACCCAGTACTGACCTCTGGGGGAGACTGCTAGCTACAGGCCTCCAACGAGACTTTACGCCACTGATCACAACGCTCTGAGTTCTGCCTTTCAGCCAGTTCTCCGTCCACCTCCCTGTCCACTCATCTGTCCTGCACTTTCTGAGCTTGTTTATGAGAATGTTACAGGAGACAGTGTCAAAAGCCTTGCTAAAGTCAAGGTAGACAGCATCTACTGCTCTCCCCTCATCAACTCAGCCAGTCATCTCATTGTAGAAGGCTGTCAGGTTGTTTAAGCATGATTTCGCCTTTGTAGATCAATGCTGACTACTCCTGATCACCTTCTTATCCTTTGTGTGCTTTAGAGATGAGGCATGCAGGATGAGCTGTTCCATCAGTTTTCCAGGGATCGAGGTGAGACTGACTGGCCTGTAGTTCCCTGGGTCTTCCTCCTTGCCCTTCTTAAAGATAGAGGTGACATTTGCTTTCTTCCATCCCTCGGGCACCTCTCCTAATTGCCAGGCCTTTCAAAGGTGATTGAGAGTGGCCTTGCAACGTTGGCCAGCTCCCTCAGCACTTGTGGTTTCATCCAATCAGGGCCCGTGGATTTGTGGATGTCAGGTTTGCTTAAATGATCCCTAAATCGATCCTCTTCATCAAGGGAAAGTCTTCCTTTCTCTAGACTTTGTCCCTGGTCTCCAAAGCCTGAGATTCCTCAGGACCAGTCTTGCCAGTAAAGACTGAGGCAAAGAAGGCATTCAATATCTCTGCCTTTTCTGTATCCTTTGTCACCAGGGTCCCTGCCGCATCAGCAGCGGGCTCACATTTCCCCTAGTCTTCCTTTTGTTGCTAAAGTATTTATAGAAGCCCTTGTTGTCCCTGACATCCCTTGCCAGATTAAACTCCAGATGTCAAAAATAGAAAAGAAATTTGTATTATAAAGAAAAGAGGTCTTGAAATTAGTGTTATAGTTAGTTTCAGCTTCTAATTAGCCTGCTGTCCTTTTTCATGAGTTGCTATGTTTAGGATTTGTTTCTAGTGCAGTCTTTTAATGTAATATGCTATCCAGCCTGCATGGGAAGTTTGGAAAATTGATCAGGTAGGTCAGTATAAAGCAGAAATGCCAAAATTGCAAATGGGATTGGATGGACAAGTTTCATGGCTTGGAATTTAGCTTAATATTGCACTGTCTTGACTGGCTTACTGATTTGTTTGATGTTGATACTTTTATCACTTAGAAATGTTGAAATGGAAATTCAGGGAGTTGTATTCACTTCAAATGGAAGTATATCTGTGTTCTGTATGAATAGGATTTGTTTGTATTAATTTAAAAACAAATTTTTCAACAGCATGTTTACTGCATTTCATATAATAAAATATAAATATGAGACAAGCCTGATTTAAGAGATATTTGATTAACCATATACTTTGTAGGAAGCAATGACGATTCTCGTGTTTAGTCTAGATTTTTAAAACTCCTCTCATCCCGTGATACCTACCACGCTGCAAACACATTTCTCGTCACTATGTGCATGAGACTGATCACACTGGGAGTAGTGCTCTTTAATATGATGAAATCCTGTCTTTAGTAAATCAGTGTTGTTTTCCCACTGATGTTAGTAAAGCCAAGATTTTGCCCATTGAGCTTCACTGTGCATAAATGTTTGCAGAAATAGGGTCTCATGGGTCTCTCTTGATTTCCTGACATCCATAGATCCCTTTGGACTGAAATACACTTAGAAATTTGCAGGCTGAGGCCCCTGGAAAAACTATTTGTTTAGGTGTACGGCTTATTTTAATATGCCAAAGATACAGCTTAATGGTTTCAAATTTGTTACTTTATTGTAAAATAATTTTTTCGTCATTACATAATATCATACATTTGTTGATATAAACCAAGCCCTCCACCTCTTTCTCCATTTAGCTAATGTTTGGCTGTATTTTTTTTTACTCTTTTATTTTATACATAGCTGCTAATTCGCAAGCAGCTTTGCAGTGAAACTCTCTTGAATGTTAATTGACTATAAAAGATTCTCTGACATGTCTTGTGCATTATTTGGCACATCTCTATGCTTAAATGGAACTTTTGTTTCGAAGGGCTAAGTAAAGGATTCATTGTAACTCATTGGCTTCATGGGGTTTGTGTAATTTGTACCAGATGTTCTTTCACTCAGATAAGCTGCTAATTTTACAACTCCACTTTTAAATTTAGATTTGTAGTATAGAACTTGCTTCTGAATGTATTGGAAAATATTATATGCATTTTGGAATAAATTATGTTTGTGGCCTTCCATCATGAAAGATTCCTTTTTTTGCCCTATCTTGGTATTTAACATTTGTACCAAAGAACAAGCAGTTACTCTTCTGCAAAGCTCGCTGCAATATTTACCTGTGGAGAGCCTATCAAGAGGAGGTATCAGAGAGGTATCTAAATCATTTTCTTCTATGTATTTGTCTTATTCATCACATTAATTTATCTGGCTTCTCAAAAACCCTACATCCCTTTAAAAAACAACCAAACAGAGAAAAGTAAATTAATGAAATTAAAATGCCTAAACTGGAGTTCTTATCCCCACGTGGAAGAAATACTGGAGACGACAGGAGTTCTGCTTTTCTGTTACTGTGGATTTAGAAACAAGGAAGCACAGATAATATAGTGATAGGCAGCAATATAAAATACTAGGATGTGCTTAAAAGAACCAATAAACTGACAACAGTGATGCAATCAAGCAAATTTTTGCCACTGCTTTTATACTGCTAAATATAGAAAATTACTGAACATTAGTTTGTGTGTATGAAGGACAGCCCAGTTAAATCTAGTTGTGGAATATGGTTATGCTTACTGCAATTAGATTGTAGCTGTTCATAATGCAGAGCACACCAGGTCATCTTCATGCTTGGGTTTCACTGGCCTAGCTTGTTTAAATCACCTTTGTCCAATCGTAATAGAGATTTCCTGTGGAGTAGGGTGACATTGATCTATCAGGTTTTTAATTTGGGTTTAAATGTATTAACAATTAAATGCTTTTAGTTAATTCCCTCGGATGCCTGGGGTTCTGAACCTGCTAAATATTTTACAATAACCTTTTAAAAATGTCCTAGTTAAAACAGAAGAAGAATATAATGGTATAGATAAAAGCTGGGGAGTAGAGACTTGTGAAGACAAAGTAATAGTGTATTTCCTTACTGAAAGTTTTAAAGAGAAAAAATAAAAAGAGGAGAGATCTTTTTGCTTTTACATTGTCCATGCCCATACTTTCACATCTTTCGATAGCTGAAAAGATAGTTACTTTATCCCAAACGATTCCCTTATTAACATCATTGCTACTAGTTCCTGAAATAAAATAAAAAATGCATGTGATTCACAGTGGTGATAATCCACTATCTCTTTGGCTTGTGGAGATAAGACTCAGATTTATTATATGTGAAGACTGAGTGGATTTTAAATTTAAACAGTACATGTGTTTGACTTTTAAAGAGGGTTTGAGTTGGCTGTGGCTTTAATTTTTAACCTGTGTTGTGCTTGTAGAAAATACTGATTCTTGGTAAATTCCAGTTTTGAATGGTGCAGTAGAGATAAAAATAATCATTCTGTCATGAAAATAATATAGACATAGGCTGTTGAAATGTAAGAATTGGAGACAACACATAACGTGCCCTGCAACCTTGAATATTTCATTAATCTAGCTGTTCTAGTTTCCAGAGGCACAGATTACTATAGTACTTATTTGCAGCGATCAATAATTTCGTGTTTGTAAACTGAGGCAATAGGATTTTGGGAGGTGGCTGAATGCATCCAGATAACAAAGTATAGATCATAAAGCTGCAGTGTCTCTTGGGTCTCTGCTGCCGTTTCAGATCATGGTCTTGTTGGGTTTTACTTGAAAGCTGAGTATTCGGTGTCTGTATGAACTGATGCTTTTTTGGCATCGTGGTGGCCCTACACCACACTTCCAGAAACCACTGTCATGGTTAGCACTAGCTGACATCTTACCTGAGTCAGATGCTTGTGGCCTGGGGTACTTAATGTGACTTTGCACTCTCACATATGCAGCGCAGTGCTGTGGGAATGTGGCCGTGTCAGAAGGGCTCCCCTGTGGGAGTGCCGTGGTTAGTCTTTCTGGTGACGGCATGTTTGATAAGGATCACTGCTTGACATGGATATCTTTGCCTACATTCCATAAGGCTTTAGTCACATGTCAGGAGCTGGGTGCACAATGGCTGTTGAGTGAGCTGGTCGGCACAGGCAATCAATCTGCTAATAACCGTTCAGATCCTTTGAAAACTACTTTGAGATTGTTCATAAAAAGAGATTTTACTCCCGAATAAAGGATTTTATTAATTAAATAGATATTATCATTTGTCATATTGTCTTATCTGTCCTAAAGATTTGCTTTACTGGTGTCTTAGTTTTTGTGTGTGGTTGCATGCCATGTGTGCAAGTTGAACAAAAGAGCGTGTAGGGAAAAAAATATTTGGTGACTTTGAATGCTTATTTGTTCTATGTGAGTTAAGATATGTGATGGAGATTTCTTAAAACCACAAGAAAAATACTGTGTTATATCTTGTTACAGATTTAGCAACTGAATTGTATTTCCATCTCTCAAATGAGTGAATGTGGTACAGGGTAAATCAGAATAAAAGTTCTGTTACAATAGGAATGAACAAGCAGTAATCCTAGGAGTTTTCTGTTCTCTATTTTTGTGGTTTGCATTCATTAAAATCCTATTTTACGAGGATCCAATTGTGTTTAAAAATAGTTGGAAGGGGTTGGATCAATTAAGTACTTTGCAAGAAATTATGACATATTAAGCTAAGAACAATTACCACAAGAGAGCCATGAGCTCGTGATCACTGTTTCTGCTTGTGTAAGAGTTTTTGTGTACAGAATGACTTTGTCTTTTGAAACAAGGTAAAGAGGCTTTAATATGATTGTGGCTTAATCTACTGTGTGGTACATAGTAATTGTCTTGCTAATTCATTATCTGTTTCAGAATAATTACACTTCTGATCTGGTTTTTCATATTTTAAGAATTTCACATGGAAGACTCGCTCCTCAATGCTATATATGAGAAATCCTGTACCCCTTAAATTCCAAACTTCTGCTTTCTTCAAATTTAGTTTCTGTTGAAAATGAAGATGCTTCAAACTTACCAGAAGTTGAACACACTATGGTAGAAATTGATGAGAAGAAGACTAGTTGGCTAAAGTTTCACCAGTGGTGAACAGTTACGTTTTTCTTGGATGTTATGAAAAGCAAACAAATTGTCAGTCATATCTGTTTTTCTTCATTTCCTGTTCTCCATTTTAGCATTTGGCATAAAACCTGTGCGAGTCTTCAGTCCCTACGGTGTTAAAGGCTCCAAAAAAATACACTCCCCACTCAAAAGAGAGCTGGATGGACCTTCACACTCATTTCTTACCCTTTACTTTTTAAAAAAGTTTTCTTAAACTTCCTAGTCAGCTAATAAGAATACATGTTGTATTTTTCCAGTAGGACTGAACCTGGCAGAGTAATGTTCATTATAGTCCCAAGCAACTTGTCCGAACATGCAAGAGGGGTATGTTGTAAGAATTTTTCGAAAGGGATTAGTAACTTTGAATAGTTATTGCTGGATGCTAAACACTACACTAAAAATATCTTTATGTAAGCACCAATAATGGAGAAATCTGAAAAAAATTTTTGAACTTGAATCACCATTAGTTTACAGTTTTTAAATGCTTCCCATCTTATAAGTTCTACTTTGCAATGAAAGCTTTGTGATATTAAGAAACAAGGAGAAAGGAAAAAATTGAATTGATAGTTATATGGCTTATGCTCTTCATGTGGACTTTTTACTTGATAGTTTCCAATTCAGTTAAAGTCTTTGTATCTAAAATGCATTTGGGACTGACAGTTGCAATATTTTTTTCCACTTATTCTGTGAAGAAATAAAATACACAGGGAGGGAATTCCTTTTTTTGTTATTTTATATCTATTTACAAAGATAATAAAACAGATCTTAACTAAATAGATTGAACAACTGCCATGAAAACAAAGGCGTAGTTGGTAAATTATGGAGAAATCATGACTGGATCTGAGGAGACTGGGATCTCAGTCTGCAAAGACAGAGATTCTTTTTCTCTCTCACCTATTGTAAAATATTATTAGAGATGATGCTCAGGTGAAGATAAAATGTGGATGTTAGAAAATGTTTTTAGAAGTTATTCTTCTTTAAATTCTGTGAGTTTTTGAATGAAGATCTCAGAACACTTCTAAAACTTATAGCTGATGTCTTAGGAATTGTTTAAAGTAATTTTCCTCTGAGGAAAAATGTATATGTATTTTTTTTAAATCTTAAAAACCAAGTGTGGTGCTGTGTGTATTGTCAAAGTATCTTTAGTCTCTTCTTTGTTTCTATGGCTTCTCAGCATATCTCAAGGGATGCAGTACTGATCATCTTTGCTTTATCTGTCGTAGAGGCTGGAGTTTTTAAACTAGAATGGCAGTGTGTATCTTCATTATCTTACAGTAATTAAGCTTGTGTTTTCCTGAATATTCCAGAACTCATGAAGCTACATGAGGCCAATTCTTTGTCTATAAGCAGAATAATTTGTACTTACAAATGTTTTTTTTTCTTTGATTTCTCTGTAAGTGTGAAGTGGAACTCATATATATACGCTGTTATGTAAAGATTTCTTTGCTATATGTTTGAGTAGTGTGCAACCCTCCAAGACCAGTACTTTTCTGCTGGAAACTTAGTCCTGTCACTGGTGTAAGGCTTGTCTTGTAAAGGGTGCCTTTTAGAGCAACAGTACAATTTTGTACCAAAGACATCATTTTCTGACAATATAACCTTTTAGAGTTTTAATAAAGCTAATTTCAAAATAGATTATAGGCTTAGTATATTAGGTGTCATTTGGGAGTATTGTGACATACGTACTTAGATCTGTAGACTATGAAAAGATGAGCAGCTGCTCCTTTGTACATGGTTGTAAAATGGCAGGAAAGCAACCTCTGAAGTGGAGGATTCTTAAAGTAAAAGGTCATGTCAATAACTTCTTATTTATACTTCAAAAGGATACACTATGGAAAAAGTTCAAGTATAGCACAGAATGAGAGACCATCTAGGAATCCATGAGTGACTCGGACTAGGAGGTGTTTAGCTGTTTAGGGTAGATGGAGTTCATGTAGCTGTCGCAGCTACACTTGCTACATCTCTTGCCTGTGTCTTCGCACTTACTGTTGTTAACTGAGCCTTACCCAGAACAGGATACAGCTTAATTCCAAATTCCAGGAACTTTTGAATTTATTCATTCCACTGTCCCATCCAGCAATGATATTATGAGAAGCATACTGATGAATGTCAGCAGTGTATTAAATTCATCCTAGCATACTTTTGTTCCTAGAAATCTCAAAGGCATGTTGAACAGGAAAGGTGGTTGATTAGTTTCTGTAAGGCCCCCATTAGAGGGCAGAGAACTTGTCTGCTGTTGTATTGTGTGTCTTCTCAGACAGATGAAGCTGTGTGGTGCATACAGTTAAGGGGTACAGTGGTCAGGTGCCTAACCTTGATGAAGAGTACTGTATAGCGGTGTTGTGCAGTTCTGTCATCCATAACTTGGTGTCGAAGAGTAGCTGCAATTGTGGGAATGGTACTTTGTGTAGTATACAAGGTCAGAAGGGTGCCATGACTTTGAGATGAACAAACTGAATGCAGGCATGTTTACATCAGATCTCACATGCTTGACTCATGTCTGTGATACTGGTGCTTTCCTGTAACCAATTTCAAAGCATGTCATGTCAGCTTTCACTCTTTGGGATTAATTTCTCACTGATTTTTGAGCAGAGCTTTATTCCTTAGTCTGGTTAGCTGGGCCTTTCTTTTGTTACTTGGCTCTCATGGATGTAGTGTTTGGACTGAGAGGTGTCCTGTGGGTTCTCCGTTTTATTTGGAAACACTACATTTTAAAATCTAAAACAAAAGCTATCAACACGTTTTGTTTGTAAGGCTTCATATTTATGTGTCTTTATCTTCCCAGTCGCATGGGAACCTGGAGGGAACACACACACATCTCTAATGCCAGTGTTGCAGATTAAAAATAGTTTTCCTTCACCAAATGCTAACAGCTGGCTGGCTTTGTTTCCAGGCTGAAGATGCATTGTATAGTATTTTCATTTTCATGCTGTTGCCAAATGTTAATGGATCAAGCTCTGCAAGCTTTACTTTGTAAATTCTGTTGTAATACTAATTACACTTTAACTGCATTTTTGTAAGGCCTTTCACAACTCTGGTCAAGTACCTATTACCCCATTTTGTAGATAAATAAACAGGAGAAAGTGGTTAAGGCAAGTGCTTTGTGTTGATTTAAAAGACAGTGAAGATAATCAGCACTGCTGCAAGCCAAGTATTATTTAGGCTACAAGAACATCTAGTGGCATTAATGAGAACAAGTTGCAAGTTGTGCTCAGACCCTACTATAAACCACTTACTTTTGTTCCTTTCTTTCAGCTAAAATAATTCAGTGTGAGTAGCATGGAAAATCTACTGTTGGCCTATTGAAATGATAACAACTGAATATTGAAATCGCTGTCATCTTCACTTTTTTATCAGTGATGAAAAATGTCTGAACATTTTATTTCAAGAAAGGAGGAATTTATAGCAGTATTTTTCAAATGTCCATTTTATATTGCTGTGAGTGGACAGTATTGTCTATAGTGAAAAGGTATTTCGGAAATGAGTAAAATACCACATAATAGCTTTCCTGTTTTTTCACCATCTTGAAGTGCTCAGTAAACATATCCTACCATCTCACAAGAAGTGAATCTGCTATTTCATTTTATTTTGGAAATTCTTTCATAATGTCCAGCAGTTTTGTTAAAGTGGTATTGACCTCATAAACATGATCCATAGTGTTTTCATTTGGCATAAATGCTGAAGCAACTAGTGCAAAATGTGGAGAGACCCGAGAGTTAATAAAATAACAGATGGCAGTTATATTCATGTGGAAATAATTGTAAATTATATTTTTAATGGAATAAAATCAATGTATTGCTTTTGATTAATAGAACAGGCTTGCTGGTCATATGGGGATTAGCATCATGTGTGGTATAAAAATGAAAGTTACAGTTTGTTATCATATATTATGTGCTATGATGGGGATCAACTTGAGGAATGCCTTATAGACTTATGCACTAAACAGAATCCTTTCTACACTGATTGTAGTAATAGATTAATCCTATTGCCATATGGACTTGAAATTACCTTGGGTAGGCAAAAGAAAAGTCTAGGTAAATAATAACTCATTTAATAGTCTCTGTGGTTTGTGTTTATGGAAAACAGAATTCTTCAGGATCTTCTGAAGGAAAATAAGAGTGTGTCAAATGCAACTTCAGTGTTGAGTGTTCAAGGATGGTAAAATTATACCTAACAGAAGTTTGTAATTTTTTCAGGTAATAGCTCTAGCAGATGGAGCAGAGGAAAACCAAGCCAATGTGTTCCAGGCATTTACGAAGTTGAAAAGTGCCACCCATCTGGTGGTTATGCTGATTAGTCTGTGGCAGAAGCTCAGCACTGATCAAGTTGCTATTCTGGAAGCTACATTTTTGCCATTAGCACAAGATACGCAAGAGCTGGTAAGAATCTGTAGAAGTTACTGGGAAAATGCTCATTTAAAATAGTCTAAGCTCTTAAATTTACATGTTTCGTGTTTACTCTGTCGAAGATTGTTCTTTGAAGGGATTTAGTAGGCTTAATAGGTGGGTGTTTGATGTAAACTACATTAATGTACTCCTATTTTTCTGTGAAGTCATAGAATGGTTCATTTGAAGAGATGGCTTATACCAGTTAACTTCCAGTTAGCCCATCCTTGCTTATCAAGCCAAGTAGGAGTATCTCACTGAAAAAGTTTAGCTGGTTTTAGCGCTGTCTGGTTGTTATCATTAGCAGAGTAGTTCCAATTTTTGTTAAAGATACTAATATAAAACACTATGTAGTATACACACTATGTAGATGCTATAATATATAGACATATATTCACAGTAATATAATATATTGAATCTGTTAATTAAGCTTTTGCCACACACCATCTTCAGTGTTTGCACATTGGTTTATATAGCGGATGAAAGTTATACAAAGAAAATACTGTGAATAGATAACATGCCAATATTCTCCCAACCATGCTCTGTATAATCTTACATTGTGTAGATATCTTGCAAATTCTGCTCTGATTTAATGAGCGTGGGACATTATGTGCAAAGTTCGGAGAACAGTTTGTAAAGAAAGACAGTGCTGCATTCTATCCAGAAATGAGGGTGCTAGTTAAACTACACTGCTTTAGTAAAATTAAGGAATGTTCTGAATTTGTAATAACTACAGTTAGCTTCAAGTATAGCTTTTTCACTGGGTTGTGGACTGAAGTATTTAGAGACTGTGTGCCACAATAAGAACTGAAGTAAACTCTGGTGACATTTTCATCTCTCAACAAAGTTTCTTTGAGGTATGTGATTTAAAGTATACTGTACAGCTCTTCTTACAAATGGATTACATCTAATTTAAAAAACCCTATCTGAATACACTTTCATTTTCATGCTCTTCACTGTGTTTTTGCAATGTGTAGCCAATCCAGGTTTCAGTTCATACCCAGAACACCTGGAATGGTTTGTGGCAATTTTAGAAAGCCTCTGCTAGGTTTCAAGTCAACCTAGGATCATGTACAGTTTCAGCTAGGAAAAAAAGTGTGTCTTAGTGTTTTACATGATTTTGACCCATAGCAGGCAAAGCAAAACAGTTTGGATGAGATTTGCTTTAGATTTTTGGCTCATTTAAACTTGAAAATCAAACTGCACAACTGAGGAGTATGCATTCATGTGAATGAAATTGAAAGAAGGTTCATAGGAATCTCCTAAAAGCCCAAACAACCATTTTTTGCATGACTCACTTTTATTTTGCCATCAGGAACTGCATTGCTTTAACATATGTTTTGATACAACATGGTGAAGTCTGTTGCACGTCCTATAATACAAGATATCACTGCAATACATATCTCAATGTGGCTTTGATATAGTAGTTCACAGTATTCCATGTTAAGCTGTAAGACATCACATATAAATATTGTAAGGATGTGCATCCTGCAGAGCGGCTAGGATGAAAAATGTAAACCTGCAATAACTGGAGGTGGAAATGGAAATGAAACCTTTACAAAATATTGAAATACATGCCATATTGAAGTTATTATGGTACCGCAGAAATCTGAATGTAATTTAAGGAGAGGTTTAGTGAGGCAGGGGGAGGGAAGGGAGGAATCTTCTGACATACCAATGGTATTTACAGAAAGAAGCTCCCAGCTAGTGTTCAGGTTTCCTCACAAGCAGTTGAGTGGAACTGCGGTGAAAGAAAGTACTGTGAAGAATTTTTATTTACTCTTCAAACAATTCTGCACAATGGTTTGTTGTATTTTTATTTGGATGGAATGTGTTAGAAGACAGTTTGGATGCCGTGTACCTCTCCAGAAGATTTTCTGCCTTGTGAACATTAACCTCTGAAAGTGTTTTTTTAATAAAAGGGAAATGTTTAGAATATACTGTTACCGTAAAAAGAAATGCTTCTCTAACCATAACATCAACATTGTTCCCATACATGCCATTCCATTTAGAACAGATTGCATCTTGTTTTCTAGACCTGGCAATCACTCCAGTCAGATTTTTAGCAAATAGAAAAGTCATGTTTTGAGTTCCTGTTGTCACCAAATCTTTCTCAGACCTCTAAATGGTTTCTGTTGCTTAAACTTTTGTTTAAGAGCATATAAAATTTGGTTTTCTTACCTACAAAGGTATAGCAAAAGTAATACTGCAAGCTTTCAAAACAAGTCACTTCTGTGAAGCTGGGATTTTCCCTTGTGCTTTGGTGACAAGGGATCTTCAGATTTCTGAAAAAAAGTTTCATTTTTCCCCTTCCAATTCATAACAATCATTGTATTTTCTAACAACTTAGATATATCCTGGGAATAACAGATTTTTGGCATCAAATACTTTATTTCTAACAGTAAACTTCTAATTAACACCTAAATAATATTTCTTTGACTAAACTGGCTAAAAGAGTGGCTGCTGTTCAATCCTGGAAATTCAAGAGTTTAGCCCTTTTTTTCAGTGATTCTTTCATACAGTTCATGAATTCTGCATAGTCTGAGAAAAACATTGCCAGAAATTGAATGAGATCTATAGATGTAGTAGAAGTATGTTTTGTCAGTATTTCAGAACATAGTGTTACAGTGAAAGTCTAGTTTCATGCAAACTATACTTTAAAATGTATACCATTTTCGACTCCTATTTTTTTTGTTGTTGTTTCTTGAAACATAGGGGAGAAAACTATTTTGGAGTTGTTTTGGAGACTAAAACAAATCTTTGATAGCTGTAATAATATTAATGACTTATCAGAGGTTTTATTATGCGATTCCTTTTTTACAGGAAATTGGTGACTATTCTGCAAGGCTAGCATTTTTATTATTAGCTTACAACAGGGGATGACAACAATTTGAAGTACTATAAAATCTGCAAAATGAAAATAGGAACATTTTAAGTGTTATTTTTCATTGATTATGCTTTACCAAGGTGAGCTATCTAGATGGAAGGAGAAATTCAAAAAATGCTGAGTTTGTGATAGAGCATATGTTTACAATAGGAAATCCTTTTGGGAAGGGAAGGAATTTATTCAGGCTAATTTAAAGTGTTCAAAGGGTTCACAATACACAGGATAGTTTTGATATAATGGTTGCACGGCGTCTGGATTGAGTGTTGACTTAGATGTCTGATCATTAATCTATTAATGCTTTCTTTGTTTAAAATATTACAAAGGGGAAAAAATGTCTGTCAGTGTTAACATTTTAATTTTAGGATTGATGGAGGGCCCCTAGCAGTATAGCCATCTATAGCAATTTCATGGAAGAATAAATATTTTCATAGCTCTCATGATGTTACCAAATAATGTCATACAGGCTTTTCATTGCTCAGAAGCATCCCTTTTTTGCTATGGTCACATTTGTGTTGTTACAGTTTTTATTCACTATAAACTGGCACTGTGGAAGCATGTTTTAATCTGCTTTTATTTATGTTTGGTATCACAGCAACCAAGCAGGTTTCTGTATTCTGTCTTAATTTCATATTACAGTTTAAATTAGAGGGAAAAAATGCCTGAGGATAAAATACATATTCTTAAATGGTTATATGATTTAGTGTAATAAACTTAAGTTAATGACTATAATTTTACTTCTTTACAGTGTTGATACATAAAGTGGAAGAATATACTTTAAGATAATGCTGAAAAAGAGATGATGTCAGAAGAAAACAACTAAATGCCTAATAAGTGTCGCAGGACACTTAGTATCAAAAGTGCCTGTGATTTCTGTGAGAAGATCTGAATGTAAATCATGAGAAAAAGTAGAGACTGGTAATATGGGAAAGGTGGATATGCTGCTAGGTCTCATGCATGATAGCAAATGGGTTTTATTGTAGATGTGTTTGTGTAGCACAGAAAATACCGCTTTGTGGAAGGAATCCTTTTTTGACTGGAAATTCTCAAGATTAAGAATAAGTTTAATTCCTTAATTCCAGAAAGTTTAATTCTGTTAAGACTAACAGTATCCAGCTTTTCTTGACTTTTTCTATTAATGTTTACCATCTTCGAAGCTTTGAGGAGAATAGTTTGCATGAGCCATAATGCTTAGAATTTATTAGAAATTGTCACTTTAAGTAATTCTGTGTAATTAGTTAGAGACTATAGTCCAGCCTGTGTCTTAAGCACAGTAAAATAAATCTGGAATTAGTCTTTAAGATGTCTCATTTTCTATTCTGTTTTTGTACTGTTTAGCCACTTTTTAAACACAGAAGTCTAAGTATGTGACATACCGTGAAATATTTTAAATTAGACTGAAATATTTTAAATTGTATTCCTTTTTGGTATTTTGTAAATACTTTTTCTATTTCTCTCTAAAAAAAAAAAAAAAAAAGCCACAAGGCAGTGATAAGTGGTAATTTGAAACTAGGCAGTTTGTCTTTACAGTTCTGTCGCATTCTTTACTTTCCTGAACAAACAAGCTTATAGCAGATATGGGGTTTTTTTTCCTTTCTTCTTTCCAGAAAAGAAGTGGAGCAGCTGAATGTAAATAGTTTTAGAGGCAGACACACAGGAAATGTGATGTCTTTTTTTCCAGTTAGGAAAAACTACTTTAAATATTATTGATATCTTTTTTCAAAAACCAATACCACCAAACAAAAAGTCTTTCTCGTGTTTGAGGCAAAGCCGTATAGCTGAATCATTCGGAAAGATTGTTCCAGTACAGTCAAGCATCTAGGTCCAATAAAAGGGGAGAGAAAACACTAGTGGCTTTTGAACCACTAATCCCCTAAATAAAGAGAAGGAGCTTTAAGCTTTTCTAGGTTAAAATCATCATCATTTTCAGTGACTGGAAATAAGATCAGCCTCAGTCTGAAGCTTAGTTTTAGTTCAGGGCATTATAAGATTCACAAATGAGGGAAAAACAGAGCAGAAGGAATGACATTTCCCACTCCTCTCTGGGCAGGGAAGATCTTGGTGGTTAGAGAAAGAGGTTACGAATGCAACAGTGGTGCCTGGAACCTGTCAAATGCCCTTTGCTGACGCATATACACGTGACCCTGCTCTAGAGTGAGGGAAGTAAGGGTATGGCTCAAGTGCCGGCCTTTTCTGGGTATGTTTTCCACAAGTTAGGAGGCAGAGAGCTCAGCAGAATAGTCTTTAATTTTCTTCTTAATTTTGTTTAGTGAGGAAACAGTACATGATGGCAAGCATACCAAGTTGCTTTCAGCTGGAGGTTAAAATTGCCATTGCCTAGTGATTTTTGTTTGTAGCTAAATTCACATCATTTTTAATAGTGAATTCTATGGATAGCATAGGAAAGTCCAAATCTTGCTGGATTGAGAAGAAAGGCTTGCTGTTGTCTATGAAATCTATTGTGTGTTACTGAAAATCTGTAAAACAGTATATTTTCTTCTGATGCTTCCTGCTTCAAAGGACTAGCAGAAGAAGCCCTACATTCCAGGAGCTGCGTCCAATGATATTTTCAAATCTGTTTCATCATTTGCAATTTTTACTGTGGTTGGTGAGGTGGGGACATAAGCTTTTCTAATTTTAAAAAAAGAAAAAGAATTCTTACTTTCTTGTGGTGGTCAGGAAGTGTACTGTTTTCAGAGGAAAAAATCTTGTTTTCTATAGGCTTTTTTTCCTTCCTCTAGTTTGCATAAAATTAATTTAAGCAAAAATATGCTGCAAAAAATGAATGTGATGTGCATTATAAATTGTTTAAGTTTTAGGCCAGAAAGGATCATTATATTCTTGTCTTGTTTAACTGTATTTCTTGGGACTTGTATCAAGCCCAGAACAAACATTCAGCCTTGGTGTAAACATTGTACTAATGAAGAGTGTGACATATCTGTTGGTTAGGTGTATTAAAAAGACAATCTTTTATTTTTAGAATTATTTTTTCCTAACTTGAGCTTTCAGCTTGCTTAATTCTGCCAGCATCACAGAGGTCCCAAAGTTAGTGTTTGGTGGGTGATCTCTGCTGTGAGCAGAAGCCTGCTCAGGGATCTTATTTCTCAGTGTAAATTAGTGAAGGCAGAACTCTTGTTCTGGTGTGATTAGTTTGCCTCCAGCATGTATGTTACCTACTTTAAAACTAACCTGGATATCCTACGAAGTACTGCAGTTGTCATGAGAGACATACCCTTTGTTAGCTAGATTAAAAAAGCTTCTGTTGTCAGAAGTCTTTCTATATGTAATATTGTGATGGGGCACCTCTGAACTTTCTCTTTGTGAAGGAAGTGTAATCCATCTAGTTCAGGTACAAAGAGAAGCTAAAATATTTTAGTGTAGTAATTCAGTAATTACTGAATATGTGCTGCATACCAGGAGTTCAGATCAGTTGTCATTTAAACTGCTTAATGACAAGAGTGATGCATTACAATGATTACGGCAACATTGTCCACCAAAAGGTCTTAACACTTGATACATCATCAGTGTGTCTTTCTTTTGGGTTGTTTCTTTCAAGGAGGCTGAATATCAGGGCAGAATTCCCTTGATATGGTGTCCTAATTGAAAATCTGCAGACCCTTGGTATGTCAATAAAGCTGGTCTCTAATGAAAAGTATTGTACTACTGTTTTAAAAATATAATCAGATTATAATAGATTGAAAAAAGTCATGCACTGGAACTACTTGATATTTAAAAAAATACCAATATTTTAAAAACTTACCAGTTTCAGTATCATTAGTGCAATGTTTTCACATTACATGTTAGGACAAAGTTTACAGACTAAGACGTTGCATATTTAATGTTGGTTTTATTTTCTCATTGTCTCACTCCAGATCAAAGCTGTGATTCTTTTATTCCAAATAATGCAATGGTATGTTAGTAACTACGTGTAAAAAAAAAAAAAAAAAAAAAAAAAAAAAAAGCCAACAATGTGTCATGGCCTGATAAAATAAGGAGGAGACACTCCCAATGGTTTTATGAAGCTGTAGATTCTTATCAAACATATGACTTAATAATATGCAGCTAAATAGATATGTCATTTCCCTCAAATGTCTAACACAGAAATGTTTCTAGGAGTGTCTATCAAGACCCGATCATCAAATAATCCTATTTTGGCAGCAGTACAATTTCAGTTTAGAACAAAAAACCCCGTATCAACAACTTCAGAACCAAAAGCAGTAATACCACTATTACTTGGTTTTGGTTGTAAGATAACCTATAGCTGTTAAAGTTCTCTAGTTGCTTTTCCCACTTAGTAAGGACAGCCATTTGAACTGTTTACACATTTTGGTATTGTAAATCTGTGTACTGCAATTTACAAAGATATCGCTGAGCAGTGTGATAAGATATGAATATTTCATCTTGTTAAAAGATCCCAGACATAATCGCTGGCTTTTTTTTAACATGATTTTACAGAGTAGCCGTTTTTACAGGTGGAAGTCTCTTTCTTTTTAGTGGATAGTAAGCTGCTTCGTCTTAATTTCCTAAACGAAGAGTATGAGAATATTCTCTCATACCTGCGTAGGTGGTGGTATGATCACTTTCTGTTTGGATTATAGTGACAGCCCAGTTCAGATTGAAGTAATATAAAAACTGCAAAGAGCATGCTACGGTCTGTTTCAGCCATCATCTCCAGGCTTTTTCAATGAAGTGAGACTTTGATATACTCAAAATCTAATCTTGATTCCTCACACGTAAAACAGAAGATTGTTCATAAGACAAGTTCATACAAACGATGGAGGAGTTCACATTTGTACCCCAAGCTACAGTCTCAAGAAAAAAAAAATTAGTTCCAGCATGAGCTTAAAAATCAGATATTCGAGTAAACCATGCAAATCCGGTTTGCCATTACCCTCTTTGTCCTCACCTTTTCATTTTGTGAGAATACACCTTCCAAAAATTGAAGCAATTGAAGTGAATTTACAGTTACACGTGTATGGATCTGAGGGACCTTGAGAATTCAAATAGGAAATGGTAAACTTGCTATCAGGTTATGTTTCTTTCAGAGCTAAGATATTTGAGTGGGTGGGGTTCCATATTTTGCAGCTTTCAGAAACAAGCTCACTTGTTAGAGTTTCTTAGCACGTTATAGTGGCAAACTAATGAAGGATTTTATAATAAGTTAAGAAAGGAAGTCCTTCCCCAAGGATATCACTGATATGAAAATGTGTGCTGCGATGCAGTGAGATGCCTCAGAAAGATATTTTTAAGCATATATTTTCTCTGCTTTTTTCTCCAGAGCAAGTATAACATGGTCCAAGTTCTCTTCTCCAGATCCAGAAATAGTCTTGCTGAACCTACTGAACTTGCAGACCTTGTTTATGGCAGACCCACTGGTGAATGTATAGCATTCTTCAGCAAGATCCGTTGAGTCCTGATGTGTTTGCATGCCTGCAGACAGCTTTGACAGCATCTACAAAACCCAAAACAGCACCTCAGTTTAGCTGACCTTACTGGTGAAAAGTTTTTGGGGAAAAGATAGATGAAGTGTTAGATGATTTCAGTGCTAAAAAGCTAAACAACATATTTCCAAAGCTGACTACAAAGAAGCCAAACCACTCCATTCATGCGGTGAATACAAGTGTTTCTTTCATCAGTTCCCAGAAAAGAATCAATGGTTGTAAGAAGTCAAATTCCAAAATACAAGATTAAGATGACAAAAAACCCAGAAAATTCATAAACTGAATCAGCAGTGGCCTCTACAGAAACCTGTGATGTGTATGAGCACTCATGGTGCCAGACAGGATACACTCGTATGTATGACAAACAACCATTGCTGGAGGTGTAATTGTACAGTTAGATATTTAGAGTTGGTTTTCTTGAAAAACATACCTTCTTCTCTTTTACAAACAAACTCTGCCTCAGAGATCTTCATAATTCTCACTGTTGGCCAGAAATAAAACAGTAACAAGCAGTTATTAGGAGACACTCTGATCTCATTTTAGAAGATGTGAGACAATATGAAAGGGAAATGGGGTGATATAGATATACTGCTTGTCAAGAAGAAAACTGTTTCAGCTCTATTCTAATTCTGACCTAACATAGTTCTAACCTAATTTTGGAAGTCTTTCTGTGTGGATGGAAAAGAATATCCTGTCCTAAAGGAGACAGCCCACATGCAAGTTTGGGTACAACGACCAGAGATGGTTTCAATTTTAATTGAAGAACTAACAAATCCACCATCTATACTGATCCTGATTTATCATGTTTCAGTGAAGCATGCATTTTCATAAGAGCAGACTACTAAAAGCCAAAGTATGGAAGAGAGTTAATTAGCTGTAGAAATATGAATACAATCCCTTCCTAGAAGAGAGATTTGCTACCTTATAGGTGATATACTCTCTGATCGGTTGTTTCATTAGTACACTAAAACCCTGCAACAGCTAATAATTGTAATTTGTCTCTGTGAGTGGGATTTTCTTGATGATTGTATTTAAAAAAATTTTTAAAATCTTGAATGATCATAATCATCATTATGATAAAATACAACATACAGAATCTTTTAGTCACCCTCAGTTTCCTAGAACACCAATTAGTTGGTGTGCTTCAGAAAGCCTTTTGAATTCCTGAAGAAGTGATGTTCAACAAGCATTTTTAATACTTCTTGTCATAATTCCCTTTTGTGCAATATTATTTTCCCAGATTATTGCTGGTGAAGTATTAGCTTAGGAGCACTGTTCATTAAAGGTAAATATTGCATCTTCTGTAAGATAGTTTTAAAAATACTGTTTTACTTTGCAAGCCAAACACACTTTCAGCCTTCTTCCCATACCTGAAGACATTATGAAAAGAGGCTTTGGTAAATCATGTTTAAAAAACCATGTATCCATAGAATAGAAACCAAAAAAAGCACTGTTAGTCTTACATTTAATGTGAAGGAGTTCAGTGGTTTGTGAATTGTACTTTAGAGAGCAAAGATAGCAGAGCAAGAATAAAGTTTTGAATAGAAAGCATGCTTTTCAGGAAAAGTATCTGTCATACACATTTATATCCTGTATTCTCCTGTGTGAAGCTGCCACAAGGTACATTGTATATTTACTAAGCAGAACTTAAAATGAACAGTTGTTGTAGAGTGGTATTCATGTTGCAGGAGTTCTGTTAAGTACGTATTTCCACACTGTACAGATAAAGATGCTATTCGTATTATCACTGGCAATTACAGCACAGCAATGCAGAAATGACAAGTATATTTGTGACAGATTTTTTTAAATCTTATTTACGTAGGGTTTTTTTTCCTGACTATATATTAATCACAATCTACTGCCTCAGAATTTGAGGTATTAGTATTTGAATTTGATTCTTTGAAGTAGCTTGAAAATAGTTGCTAACATTGAGTAGTTAAGATATTATTTAATAGCTCTGCACAGATCTACTGTGCTATGATCAGAGACTTAGACTAGTTCAACAAATATTGTAAAGAAGACATCTCGTGCAGCTTCCTTGATCAGTCTTGATTACTTTCCATACTATTCTATTTGTTGGTCTTCATAGATTCCTTAATCTTTTCTACCTTAAATAAATGTTGTATCATGATGCCCACAGAGCTTGATTGTTCAGGAGATGGCGTGTTGTGATCAGAGTTGTCTCATTTTTACCTTGTACTGCCCTGTCTGTTGTATTCATCTTTTGTCCCTTGTGTTTTAAGTAAATTGTAAATTTTTGGAGTAGTGACTATTTCATTGTACGGTGAGCCCAAATCCTTAATAATAAGGACAAATAATCACGTAGTATTTGACAATAATTTGAGACTTCAGAGGTGCTGCCTGACAAATAAGAATGTTTTTTCTTTTCCAAATTTTTTTTGCTTCAAAATAAAATGAAATTGGTTCATCTGTACTGGTTTGAACTATTCTTCTAGAATTCTGTATTTTCTTAGTTCTCTTGATTTTAGTTGTTCTGTCTTTTACCTTGTCTTAGATGTTTAGCTCTATCCTCAGTTTGATACTGCTTTCATCAGTCTGGAAATTCCTGTTAGAACTTAAATTATACTTCAATTATTTTAAATGCCAACAGAAATAAAATTCAAATCAGTAAAGAATATTTTGGATGCTATGCATAATATTTGACTTAAATGTAGATATGATTAGAGAGAGCAGAATGAGTATAGCAAGAATCTGAGTTGCTTCTTTTTCCTAATGTGTGTTTGCTATAAACATCCTTCTTAAACATTTAATAGATCTGGAAAGTATTTAAGCTTGAGTCATTCATCTGGATTTTCATCAGACTTGAAGAATTTCACTATTTCCTGTGATGTCTTTTTTTAGTACTATTAGTAATTTTTACAAAAGTGAATTCCTGAGGGTTCTAGAAGAATTTTTCAGACTGGCATTTTTAAAGCACTATGATGTAGAAAAACTGTTTTTCTGTTGTAACAGGGGTAGTTCTTCAATTACATCATATGCATCTTAAAAATTACCTTGTTTCATGAGGCTGTGTGTTCAAAGTTCGTATGTTAAGACTTTGGTAATACTTCATTGCATTTTTTTCTAGTTAGCTATATAGACATAGAGTCCATTCACTTGGCTTTTCTTTTAGTGTTATTCAAATTGTGTTCAAATGGTCTCCTAAATGACTTATCAATTCATTTTTAACAGCAGTTTTTCAGATACGCTCTCAAGGAAACAGTTTGTCCACTCCAGTTCTGCCAGAACAGAGACATCTTGCATGCCATCTGCATGGTTAGTAGCTGCAGCAGTTATCTGTCATTCAGGAGATAAGTAGAATATAGGATATCCTTTAAGAACGTGGGGCAGGATGACTGGAGGTACAGCAAATTCATAGCAAAATTTGCTCATGGTTTGTATCACAGGCTACTGATTCAGTAGCCCTGGTTTAGTGAATTGTATGTGTAACAGTAAGCTAACTTTTCTTTAATCACTGTAAAATCAGAGTATTGAGACACATTGATGGTGTTTCTTGTAAATTAGCTTATGCAATGCTTTCAGCTATAGAAATCTCTTTTGTGTGTGTCGTTTGGATAAGCATAAAGGCCAGGGTTGTCTTTCAGTAAGGTGAGTTTCCACATGCTCTAGCATTTTTGAGAGTTGATGAAATCATTATTGTGACTAAAATCAAGAAATAAGATGTATACAGGCAAATTCCTGAGTTAACAGCTGTAAGAATTCCCATAATTTGGCTTACAGCAGTGTTGCATAGTTTTTGCAGTACGTTTCACATTGCATCTGCTTTCTTTGAGTGCTGTCTTGGCTATAACTTCAGGATAAATTATTTCATAGTCAGCCTGAAAATGTTTTTTGCTTTAGGCGTAATAATATTAAAAGAGTGATAAAGGTTTTCAAAGTGAATCCATGCTTTTTAAGACAGACTTCCTAAGATGCTGCATCATCTGGCTGGTGAACACAGCTTAAGAACTATCTTGATCAAGTTTCACTGATATGCCATTAGAATAGTCTGTCTACACTGAGGACAACCAGTATTAATGTGTAGCTTGCTAACTAAATTTTCACAGTTCCTAGAGTTCTGTTAATTCCGTAAGCCAGTGGTTCTCAAACTTACCTCTTGAATGGCTCCCTACAGCCACTTGTTTCTTTCTGCTTTCCCTTGCTTTGTTGTCTACCCCATCCGTTACCTACAATGTTGCCAGTCCAACTTGTATTTCCGAGCTCTTACATCAGCCACTTCCTTCTGTTGGTATCTCCAGCTTTGCTCCCTGTAGTGTATTCTTCCCCCTCCTGGAAACCCTTTCAAGGTTATCCCCCAGTTTGACAACCTGTTCCCTAAATAGAACCATTGGTTGTCCTAATCTATTCTTTCCACAAAAAGGATGCAATTTCCTGTCTAACAATCTTATGTGGGGGGTTTTGAGTGAATTTTACTCAGCTTTAAACAGAAGAAGAGACCTATCAGCAAGCAAAACTGTAAATACAGATTTCTCTAGGCATTTATGATTTATTTCCCTTTTTTTGCAGCTGTCTGCATAAAGCTCATAAGATGGGTTTTTATGGAGGCTTTTTGTTGCTTAAAAATTCCAGAAACCATATTTAGTGTTCAAGTGAAATTAAATAAATCTTCTTAGCTCATATTTTATAAATTAAACTAGAAATATAAACTTTCTGTGGACAAAGTGACTTGTTCCTTGAGCAGTAAAAAGGTTATTTAGCTTAAAGGATTGTCTCCAAAGGTCTTCAGCCTATTTAAAGAAGGTTCCAGAGAATTTTTAATGCTTTTTGCAAAGTACAGAAGATATTTAATCCTACTGATGTAAACTATCTAGCTATGACTTTCTAGCTTTCAATTTCTATTGAACTTTCAATGAGCTGTAGGAAATAATTTTACATCTGCCATTTTACTTTAACATGTTCTTGAATGTCGTGTATTCTCTGATTTGGACAAGAATCCAAATTACTTTCCTGTATAGACATAGATACTGGACAATTTTATGCAAAAAGATCCCTAACACGGTGGGTTGAGGTATTCTAGATGCAGTGCAGGAGGTGTTATAAAAGAGGAGCTGATGGCACTGAGTACTTAGAGCTACTTTTGTATCTCCGATCCTGGATAATTCTGATCCTGGATAGGAGTCAGTATCCTTGCAGTTTAGAGTGATGTGCAATAGCATGCAAAATATTATAAATGCAGCTTGAAGTGGCTATCTTAATTCCATTTTTCCTTGCTTTTGTGGGTTTCACTTGAAATGCTGAAGCTTTTCTCCTTGACGATCATCTGTAACTTTGCTTGGCTTGTTAAAAAGGACCTAGCAGATTTAATTGAACGGAAACTAAACAGTCTAAGGGAAAAATAGTTATGAAAATGTGTATATTTAACCATTTTGTCATGTGTCCTAGCAGGCTTACATTATTAACAGTCATTCTTTAAGAATTTGCCCTTCTTCTGCATTACCTAGCATAAGAACTGAACTGACTCTGAAAAAGTCTTTGATATTGTTAGTCTGTTGAGCAAACTTTTTTGCTTGAAGGTCTTCAACCAGGGTCAAAGGCATGGCGAAGTTTCCAGTAAATTCCAGTCCTATTTATGTGTTTAGTGTACACAGACTTTCAGGAGACAACATTTGCTTCTCAACCACAACCAAAACAATCTTCTGTTTCTATTGTTCCTTAAACGTTCCACTCTCTCAAATTCTGTGGCATGTAGAACAAAGTAGATTTCTTTTGCATACTAAACCATTAACTCATTCACTTCATTTCTTTTCCAACTTTGTAGGTATAATCTTCAAGCTAAATAATGACTTCTGTGGGGCTGGCATTTACGTATTTTCTTCCTGTTGCCTTTTGCTTTGCTTCCATATATCAAAGATGTTTTCATCAGTTTAATTTTGAGAAGTACAATATTTAATTCTAGTGACCTATTAAATACTACTTTTCAAATATTAAACATCACAAAGTGAACGAGGGTTTACATTCAAAGAGAATCCTATGCTTATCTCTTACACCCAGAGAGGAAAAACACTGGAAGACTGACAGCTTGGCAAAACTGAGTTTCCATGGTTATTATCCATGGTAAAATACAGAAAAAAAAAAAAAATCCTAATACTTTAGTAGTTATTATCTTAATGAAGTTGTGGTCACTTGGTTAAAATTAAGAATACAAATGATATTTCAGTTGTGCTATGATGCAATATATAAAGAACTTGTTAAAGGTTCCAGCTTCACAGCACAAAACCCTTCCATTTGCGTCTCCAGCATTTTGCTACTATTGAGGCTGCTTTTTCTATGTCACAGGTGCTGAATGAAAGCTAATTCCCTCTAGGTAAACTGGTTATCTGTTCTTATTATGTTACTTAATTAATGTTACTTATTCACTCCTTAGAGACCTGAGGCTATGAAATATGATAATCACATCCAACTTAAGTGCATGCTTAAGTACTAAGAAACTTTTGACTGCAGATTAGGCATGACTTACAGATTTTGCTGAACTGGAGTTTTCTGGCCTCAACCACCATGATGAAGATATTTTTCATGAAGTAAATATTCATTAAAAATTAGGCAGTAGCTGGGTAATTAATGAACAAAGCCAGGACGAATTTCCGGTTCAAGAGGTAAAGAGTTTACCTCTGCTACATTTTGGCATAACTAATAAATCTCAGTCTCTCTTTTACGGAAATAGAATTTTTGAAATACAGTTTTTGGTTAATGTGATGCCCAAATGTCTGGGAATTAAAGGTGGCTTGAGGGACTGAAGGTGGCTGGAGACTGGATAAAAACCCTTCTCATTAGAGGAAAAAGGGCCTCCTCCTTGAGAGATATCACTTGTTAAGATTATTTTCTCTTGAATCCAGTTCTGAGCAATGTGAGTGCCAGGGCTACTCCAAGTAGATAAGAATATCTCAAATGAGAAAGTAAAAACTTGTGCCGATTTTGAATCAAAAAACATAGAATGTATCATACTTTTTAAAAGATATATATTTAAAGAGGACCAAGCTGAGACTGCTTAGAATGGTGTCTTTCACAAGATTAATGTATATATTTTGATCTGAACAAATGCACTGTGCTAGCATTTCAAAAGACTCTTCCTCCAAACAGAGCACGCACTTTCCTCGTGTTTCCTTCAGCTACTAGGTTAGCTAGGGGTAAACTTTCAAAAAGGCTTGAGATCCATTTTCAAAAGTAATTTAGACATGTTATAACTGGGCTGCCTAAGTCCCAGAGCTTTCAGCGATACTTTGTTCCTTAAGAATCTAAGCACCTTTTGAAAATAAGACTTTAAAGTTCTTTAGCCAATTTTGAGACTTCTATTCTTGATGTAAAACATTGACAGTTGTGTATGAACGTTGAGAGCTTTTGTAGGATTTCAGCTTTTCTGCATGATGTAAATTTATTTAAGATAACTTCAGAGTAGTAAAGGAAATCATGTTAAATGCTGCCTCATATAAAATCTGAGCATTCGTTCTCAACAGACCACAAAGCTCCTTCCTATCTTCCAGTTGCATCTTTTTTGCCTATATGTGTGTCTTTTAAGCCTGAGGAACAGTGTTGCCTGAAAGTAAATCAACAGATTATTTACATCATTACAGATTTCAGGAAAAAATCTAGTTCACAAAAATTGTAATGTAGTAATGGTTTTTGTCCTTTCAAAATAGGGATTTAATACCAATGGATTAATAGACTGAGTGCTTCTACAAAACTGAACAGCTGTAAGGCTAATTGCTATAAGCTGGCCCACGTAAAGCTTAATGAATTAAACTAGTGTCATAGTATCAGAAAGCTCGGTAATCTTTTTCTTAAATCCTTTACCTAGATTTTACCCTCCATTAATATATTTAAGGCAGTCCTGCAGACTATTCTTGCAAGTCATTGATTTGACTGCCCACAGTTTTTCAATCATTCCTCAAATCAATCTGTACCTATAGAGCTTCTCAGTGAATGGAGGTTTACCTTGGCTGTCTGGATGCTTGTTCACCATTCACTAAATCAGTAGTTTAAAAGCTATTTATGTATCAAGACCTTAAAAGAGTCTCAGAAAAGATTTTAGTAAAGTCCAATATTAAACAGGAAGGAGAAAGGTAGTTCTCTCCTCAAATAATAAACTTTCAGTTTATTAATTATCAAATTCATCCCAGCATATCATGTACTGATTGCAGCAGGAGTGTTTTTCAAGTGAAATCACTTCAGTGTCTTTAGAAACTGATGTCAGTACCTTTTTAGTTTGTGTTTGCAATGTAGCTGGATGACTGTAGAACTTCTTTGCAATGTAGCTGAATAGCATTTGACTGGACCTCCAATAGGAGCAACTTGATTAATTCTTCATCTGTCATTTCACTAACTTATAGTGGCTTAGGAATGATGCTATCTGTGGAAGCAAAGGGCATCTAAAAATTTATGAAGTGGTACTTGTGGACAATATCTAAAATAAATTCATTAAGAATCAGTAAATACATAAGTAGACCTTTCAAGTCTGAGAACAGGCCCTATCTCACGCTTTGCCATATATGTGTGTGTCCTCCGCTTTTTCAAAACGATGTTGTAATCCCTCTCTCAGATCCCAGCCCTATGTATGACTAGCTGACATTGTCTGTTAACCAGTTAAACCGTTGGAGTGGGGTCTTGCAGTCAAGTGAGAGGCTACAGCACTGTGCCTCAGGATAGGGCCTGTCCTGACACAAACTTTGCTAGTGACCATATTTCTCACTTGCATACTGGGTCACAGGATCGGTACCCACCCTGCATCCTGACACCTTACCTGCAGGGTGAAGTCTCATGTACTGGATGGACTTCCAGTTTGTTGTCTGGAATTGTAGAATACCAGTAGGATAATGACTTTCGCTACAGGGGACATTATTTTGGAGGTTTCTCCATGTTCAGCTAATGGGAAAACCTTGAAATCTTCCTTAACAAAAAAACAAAAAAACAAACAAAAAAAAAGTTAGGTACTTTAGACCAAACCTTATGCCAGTGAGGTCAAACCTGTAATCACTGTCACACTCAGCTATGCCATGACACCTGAGAATCATTCTTGATAATATATGTGGAATATAGTTGATCCCTATTTGTACAATCTTAGTCCGGGTAGTCTCACTAATCTACCTTTGGTCTTCAGATTCTAGTAGGGTATTTGATCTGACATAAAGAAACTGCAAAGTATCTACTTACTTATTATCTACATGAGAAAATTAGTAATGTATACCTGCAAAATATGAAGCTAAGCCTTTCCCAATGTAAAAGTTAAATGAATGAGTAATTTTTTTATTTTATTTATTTCACACGATACAATATGAAGATTTTTTCATGATACAATAATACCTCTTTTTGTGAGTCAGTAGTAGTGGGCTCACAATAGTTGTGGTAATGCTCGCTGTTCAGAGGATAATGGGTTACTGGTATCACACCTCAAAGTGCCTTCTTCAGCCCACAGAATACTACACAAAAAGTCAAAAGTGAACATTACAGCTATGACTAGAATTGGTCTTCAATATGGACTATAGACTAGAACACTCACACTTTCAAACACATCTTTGCCCTTTTAACACAAAAGAGATGAAGAATTTTTGTCTTTTCTTCCCATCTCCCCGTTCTTGCACCAATAAAAACTGCTGACAAAGGCAGTCTTATTTCAAGCTATCAATTTTCAGTTGTATAACTCAACATCATTTCCATCAAGATTTTTTTCATATAGAGGTAGCTTTTGTGTACTCTTTGACTAATCATAAAGGCTGATTTGGATTTGAGTGGACCTTTTAGGTCAACAGTTCTTGAATTGGAGAAAATAGTTTTATGGTCTACTGAAAAGAGAGTTTTACATGGAAATTGAACACAAGAACTAGGGTTGGAAAATGTTAAGGTGATGTTACAAAGTAAAACATACCTGTGTGAGTCAAGGACAGAACACTAGCCACTTTTAATTTCTTGACTTTTGTTAGTTTGTATTTCAGTCTCCATATTTAAATGTTCCTTTCACCTGTATTTTTATAGCTTATTTGGAGGGATATTTCAGCCAGCTTTTCAGCTACTGTATACTGACACCAGTTAACCATATGTTTCTTTGTCTTTTAGTGAAACTCAAGATTCTTAGATTTATGTTGTATTATTTTTCATGGTTTGTAGTATAGTCAGGAGAGATTGGCTTGACTGTTTTTGATGCCTTGTACATACTAAGTTTCATTGCCCAGTATGTGGAAATGTAGACAGAATTTACCAGCTCATTAATCTCCTTAAATTGGCTGCAGAATGGATTATTTCCTGTTGCCATCACAGGTCAGTGGATGACTTGCGCCCCAATGGACTCTTCATAGAATATTTGAAAAATGTAAAATTATCACCATATTGGTTGCTTGGCACGATCTTTTTCCTAATTTGCCTACCTTTTTGGCGGGGGAGCAAATAAGACAACGGGTTATGGTGGTACCATACAATGGGTTACCTGAGTAATCGCCATATAAAGAGCTACCTCAGTGTTACTTCTGTGAGGTTAGCAACAGATACCTCTGAGTGGTTCCAGGCTGCACCCTCAGAACTTCTAAAGTCCGTGAAGAGTACTGCCAAGCTGAGTCCCAGCCAGTCAGAACTGCTGTGAGAGCAGACACTAACACTGCAGCAATTGCATGTTACTTCCCTCTACACGTAGGCAGCATATACATGAAACTTGCTTATATGTTGGTAAATGCTAAGAGATGTAATGAGTCCTGAAGCTAACAGACCACAAAGCCCTTCATACTAGTAGCTAGCACTGTACAAGATATAGTGTTGTCAGGAAAAGATATGAGTAGGCTTTGTAACTAGCTTGCAGGATCAAAAATTATAGACCTTTCAGATCAATCACATGGCCTCATCATATAGTGTAACTTAAAGATTGCAGCATGCATCAAGATGACTTGACTCTGCATTGCATGCTACAGAAATGGAATAGGTTAATATGTAATATCTAGTATGTAACATCTGATAAACTTCTGCTGTCCAGGATTTTTACCTGAAGGAACGTGTTTGCTTTGTTCATGTCACTGAAAGCCATAGTACAAATGACAAACTTGAACCTAAATTTTAAAGGTGTTTTTCAAGATGCTTTATGGGGGAAAAAAGGCTTACTTGTTTTTGCTGAGTGTTATTTACAGAAACAAACACTTTATTTTGTGGTGTTTTGTATATTGAATACAACACTGAATATAGCTTTTCCTCCTGAAAGTTTTTCCATTGGTAGTTGCTCATTTTAAGTGATCTGGTGACTAAGCTGCTCTTCTCATAAATTTTTACAGATTTACACTACTCCAGCTTAGAAATCTAGGTCCCAGTTTATCAGAGCACTCAAACACCTGTGTTAATGCCTTGGGCATCATAGCTTAAAATTAACTGGCCTGATAAATGGGTACTTACTATAGTAACTTTGGGTTACAGTCATGATGTTCTGTGTTACTGGTATAATGCCAGGATTTTAGCCAGAGCTCCAAAGGACATTTAATTGGATACATCTTTTTTTTTTTTTTTTTTCTAGCTCTAACATGTCTTCATGTCACTGTATATTATAATGTTTGTATTTATTTCATAGTTCTGTTTTGAATCCTAAATGCTGCACCCAGGAAATTCTGTTTTTCAGTTATTAAGAAAACCACTGAATTCAGTTGTAACTGTCTCATCCTGTCCATGCATTATTTTTATTTAAATTTTATTTCTCAATCAGATCCTAACAACATTGGAACTTGGTTTTTTTCCAGGTTTACTGGGGATTTTTTTTGCTTGTACAGGCTGAAGAACTGTGCACTCATGCCTTTCATTAACCCCAGTTTTATGTATCAATATTGTTTGAAAGTTCTCAGTCTTTGATTTCTTACCTTGTTTGTGGTATGCTGCATCATATTACAGTTCACATCATTTTATCTGGTTTTCTTTTCTTTAATCCAGGGCTGGGAAGAAACTGTGGATGCTGCCATTTCTTACTTATTAAGAACTTGTTTGTCAAAGAGCTCTAAGGAACAGGCCCTGACTCTCACCAGCGAGTTGTCCATACCTAAAGATACTAGTAGGCTGAAGAAACATATCACCCTCCTCTGTGACAGATTGGCCAAAGGTGGTCGCCTTTCCTTAAGTACTGAGACAACCACTCAGCAAACTGTTGTCATGCCAGGTAAGATATGAACTATATGTTTGTAATTCAAAACATGTATATTATAATTAAGAATGAGGTACATTTGGTTGTGTTTGGAGTTTGTTTTATATGAATAGGCAAATAATTCTTTTCCATTTCCTGTCAGAAATTATAGAATAATCTGGAATTTTTACACAATTTTGATGTTGCATATTTTCAGTAGAGTTGCTCTGCTTTTTTTTTGTTTTGTTTTTGTTTTAAACAGGAGTGATATGACACATTATATTTCTGTTCTAAGCAGTAGTATGAGGTAGGTAGTAAGTTGTAATGTATGAATGTAAGTTTTATCTAAAGTTGGTCACTTACTACTCTTCTTACAGCACATACTTACTAATGCAGCAGATGTACCCCAGACAGTCATTCTATTCTAAAAACTGTACAACATATTTCTTTGCACTTTTCAATTGAATGTATGTATGTGTGCATTTTATATAACATATATGATAGAAAAGTGAGGAATGAAAAGATATGCTGTATCCTTGATAGAGAAATCATTGTAGCTGTATTACCCATTTCATGACATATGCATATGACTAATTACAAAGCAGTGAGAACATTGAATACAAAAATCTGCAATTGTAGAAAGTGCCAATTGGTAGGTGATATCTCACAGAAAGCATGAAATAAAAGATCAAACTAATTTAAGCAGGTGTTGAAATCTATTTCTCATTTGGAGAAGGAACATTGAGAAGATTTTTGGAGCGTTGCACAATGGTTTAAATGAATGTCATGGAATGATATTTTTAAAAAATATTATCCAAGTTCTTTTTTATATTCACGCTACTTAGTGACAGTAAGCAGCTCTTTTTTGCAGAGTCCAAAGGCTAGCATCTTTGTATTAGTGAAAGAAATTTTCTTCCTGTCTTTTTTCCCCACGGGCCAGGTAAGTTCTCAACAAATGTCAGACTTTCCTGATGACTTGGAAACGCTGTATTTTTTCAGCTTCCATCTCTGGATTAGGTAGGAAGTTCCCTCAACCCCAAGGTCTCCCAGACCATACAATCTCACTAGGGCCTTTGGCCTCAATGACCTCCTTCACCTACAGCAGTCTTCACAACTGCAGGCATGTGTATGTATGTGCGCTTAATGCATAAAATTAAGAGTTTAGTATTTTGTCTTCACAGATGTTGTTTTTGATCAAGATTGTTTTGAGTTGTTTCAATTGTGATTTCCTATATTTTGTTTTCTTACATTACAATGTATAACTTAATTCCTGGTTAACATAATCCGAATGGCCTCATTTAAAAGTTCTTGCTTGTTACTATGTACAGCCCTTCTTTGCATGTGCTAATTGAAATGCTTAGGTAAAATGACTTCAGAGTGTTCGGTGACAAACTATTCTATTTAATTAATTTCTGTAAGTGTTATGTTATGCCCATATCTGGAAATGGATTTATAATCACATGAATTGAAGATGTGAGCCAGAATAAGTAGCAAATTAGATTTACCTTTTTTTCTTGGTATTTCTTTGCAAGATTTTATTTCCTCATAAAATACATGTTAAGAGTTAATTCATTTGTTAAACTTAAAAAAGATTATATAGTCATTGTTTTCCCTTCTAAATATTTTGAGAAGGTGTAAATAGCTGCAGTTCATTTTTTTCCTCTTAAGTTAAGCAATAAGGTGAAATGATTTAATATGCAAATTCACTTCTGCCTGTTGAGTAGTCTCACTGAGCTCAGTGCGACCGCTCACTTTGGTCATGATTAATTCTGATAGGAAGAGGGTAAAATTTCTAAGTGTAAAGAACTTAGAAGAAATTCTGCTCTTGATGAGGGACCTTGAGAAAGCAGTGTGTTCATGCTCTCCATATTGTATACATTAAAGACTAAAATTCAGAAAATTTTAAACCCACTGTTTTCTCTTACATGAGGCCAAAATACCAAGAAGGCATGAGTGACGTATTAGAGTGTTTTTTCACATTGTGGTACAGGTAGACAGCTATACTACCTCTCAAATTAAAAAAAAAAAAAAAAAAGAAAAGAAAAAGGAGGAGGAAGTACATTCCAAGCAAAACATAAGAAATTTGACCAATAGCAATGTATTGATTAAATGCGGATCAGGCTTAACAGGTTACATATGGTAAGTAGTGAAAAATTACTTGTAAGCAGCTGGTTGAGACTTGGTATAGCAATGTCCCACCCAACATAAACTGTTTTAGCCATATGTGAAAAGCCCTTTGGCCATGATTTACATTAAAAAGAAATAAAATCTGTAATCCGTATACAGATTCTAAAAAAGGTCATTTTCAGAATTGCTGACTGTAGTGTGTAGCCCTTTCAAATACCAAATCACCTAATTAAGAATCAAAATTATGACCTAACTGAGCTAACACTTCAGGCTGTCAAAAGAAGATACCATTTAAAGAAACTGTTTTATAAAGCTCAATAAGACTTTCTTATTTGCACTGGGAGTTTAGCCTGGAGCCTAGAGAAAAGGGTCTATACAGTATGCATTTCCTCATTAACAGTTGAGAGAACATAGATTTGGGAACAGTATGGCACTAAGACCAAAGATGTGTTATATTTAAAAATAAGAAATTTCTTCATTTATAGGACAAGTCACTGTATAGCGAGAAATATTTGTTCCCTATGCTTGGAACAGCATAGTATTTAAGAACTTACTTTCTAGCAGGATGTGTTATATGCTTTGAAAGTTTGTGGATTGTTGATTGTCGGGGTAGACTGGAGAAAACTGGGAGGCTTCTTGGGAGAGTAATGATTTTACTGAGGCTTTTAAAACGTCCATTTTTGTCTTCTGCTAGCTGTTTGCACTTTTTGAGAAGTGCTTAGGACCTTCAGGCACTGCTGAGCTGTAACAGCAACCAGAATTTTTAAAAGTTAAGTCCGATACGTTCAAGATGGTTTACCCTGAAATCTAGAGAAATCAGATGAAGCTATGTTGAAACAACTGGTGATTATCTTTAGGTGCGCAACTACTTGAAGAAGTGCGTTTAGAAACCAGCTATCAATATTTGTAGTCAATCCAAGAATATATGCCTGAGATATGCTGTGGTCTCTGCTGGGCCTGTTTTTATACATTATTTTCCTTAATTGCAGTGATGGAATATGAACATGAAATTTGTGGATCTGCAACAGCTAGAAGTAGTTTCAAACACTTTGAAAGACACAGCAATAACTTGAGTGATCTTGATGAATTAGAGGATTCATCTGAAATAAGTGAGATGAAATTCAGGAAAGATTGCTAAGGACTCTAGCAAATAAAAATCAGACAAACAAATTTGAATTTGAGAAATAATTCCTTAAATAGTGTTACCATAGGGGAGGATCTGTGGGGTTATACTAGACCAGCAGCTGGATACAAGTCAGCAGTATGATCCTATTAAAAAGGCAAATTCCGATTTGGGGTTATAGTCATATGACTTGAATGAAAAAACATAATTATTTCTTTTTACATGAGGAAGCTTCAGTTGAAATTACTGGGTAACACAATTTAAGAAAAACTTAGACGAATAGAATTCAGAATAGAGCATAAAAATTACAAATGACTTGAAGCAATTTGCTTTCTCTTTCTCCTGGGGGAAGGAAAAAAAGGAGGTTGAGCAGGGACATGACAGTTTTCCGGTATGTAAAATGCTCTTCTAAGAATGATTAAAAGTTAATCAGAATCGTTGGCTAAATGTGATCATAAATAAGCGTGCACCACATCAGGCTGTATCTTGCACTGTGTTGCCTTTGGCAAGGTGCAAACGGCTGGAGCAGGGGAAAGGTGAGGGGCTTGGGGAACCGTGCCAACCCACAGTGTGGGTCAAAGCCAGGGAAGTGCTGTGGAAAGGTGCCACAGACCACCCAGGTTGTCATGTACTCAGTTTAATGGGTGGGAGAATTTATAGTATAAATCCTGATTACCTGCAGTGAGTGAATTTTGTAGCTTTTCAAGATCACTTATAATATCAATGAATTTTGCAGGATTATTTTGATAACCTTAAGCAGTGTCAGCAGTGGCTGTTTGGAGACTTCTTTAAGTGTTGGTCTGATTGGAGCTCTGTTTGCAGTATTGTACAACCTGTATTTTGGGTATATCACAACTGTCTAGAATGTGATCCTGCTTTTCTTGTAGTAGTCCCTGATGTACAGATATCTCTTGCAAGTGGCATCTGTGTCAGTTCAAGGCTCTGTTCAAGGGGGAAAAAATCAACCTTTTTTCATAGCAAGGAGTTTTATCTTTAATTTAGGACTTTGTTTTTCTCTCAACCATCTCTTAATGAAGAATATCTCTTAATAGCTTATATGACTGATTGTCCTTATAGGAGAGTTTTTCTAAAACTTAAATTATGTCGTCTTTCCTGCAATCAAACCAGTTTCTTGTGATCCTAATATAGAAGGTAGACATGGCAAGTAATGCCACCTCTTTATAACCTTGTAAGCTTCGGAAGATTGTTATTAGGTCCCTTCAGGACCTCTTCCTATTTCATAGCAATTGTGCACAAGTTCTTTTTTTTGTGGATGATTTTTCTATCCTCCTTATTCTTTCTGTTTTCCGAAATGGAAAGAATGCCAGGTCTAATTGTAAAAACATGTGCTTTTAAGTTGCTAGAAGAGCAATATTCATTTCTTATATAGAACATAAACACTGCTGTAGAATCTTAGTACACCAAGAATGTTCTATAGAAAGACTAATAATAGTTTGCTCAATGTGAAGAAATAATAATTTTTTGCTTGAAATTTCATGTCATCCTTTTAATTAAAAATTTCTTCATTGCTATCATTAGGGGAAAGGAATAAGCAGTATAGCTCAAGTATTCTCAAACTTTACAGCATGGTCTTTCATACAGAATGTCTTATGAAATGTGGTGCCTCCCATTTGTAGTCACATAGATTCTCAGCTCCTCTCTGTAATAGTAATGTTACCTGAGCAGCAACTACAGTAATCTTTTGCCTGGAAAAGTTAGAATAGTGTAGTTTAATAAGGCAGGGAAGACAGCACAGAGGACCAGACAATTCATCTGAACAACCAGCAAATATTCTATAAATGGCCAGAGCCTACTGATCACAGTTTGAAAGTAATGCGAGGATTTTGTACACCTGAGGATTGATTGATACTGACTGGTGGAATTGGTAGTCCACTGAAGTCCATGGAAACTTTGTCATTGACCAAGTTAGACTGAACATATTATCTGCGATTTTCATATTATTCCTTGTCTCTTTCCACTATTTCATGAGGGAGAGTAACATTTACAAAAGTGCCTTACAAGTCACCTACAAGATATTCAAAAATATCTGGGGATCTCAGCAATCTAACTTTTAATAAAAGTGCCTAATTCTTACTGAAACTCAGGTTACTGAGGACTTCTTTTTCTTAAATGTACCCGGAGATTTTTAAGCCACATTTATAAATCACTACCTGATGATCCATTCCCATTGACCTGAGTGTTTGATCAGGCTCTTAAATAGGAAATTGGCACAAACTCACTTCAACTATTACAATGAAAACTCTAACTCATTTTTTCAAGCTTCCTTAATATCATATAGGTTGGTCATATAAAGTACCTTAAAAGGCAGATTTCACCTGGAAGCGGATTGTTTATTGAAGACTGAAAAAGAATTATTATTATTATTATTATTATTATTATTATTTACATCTGTGATGATATTAAAAGATTGAAATCTGCATTTAAGCAGAAAGATAAGATATGTTTCTAACATTTTTGGCTATATTAAAATTATCCAATTCCAATGCCAGTATACTTAAAGTATCACATTTATTAACCTTCATTTGCTTAAGTGCTCAAAACTCATATAGACATTTTTATCTGATCTGAAAATTATGTGCGTTTGTATTTTAACAGGTGTGTATTTTTGTTCTCTTTCCCTGTAAAACCCAGGGTTCACATATCCAGATAAAGATTTCTCTGTGGGAGGAAGCTGTGCATTAAAACAAATCTACCAGTGTTTGCTTCTCTCACTTTCAAGGATCTTCAGCTTTTATTGAAACTAAAACAGACCAATCATCTCTGTATCTCTTTTTCAAACTTTCCTTACTTTCTCTCCTTTGGCAAAGGCTAGCATAAATATTTGGTAAAATGCGTACTTTTTCTCTTCTCTCTCTAGTTCATCCCTCTAGTAAAGATCCTTCTTACTTGTGTGGCTCCGCTTTGCTGAGGTTTCTCCATCTTTCCTCAATTATTTCCTCTTCCAGTTTTCTTTTTCTCATTTCTCTTTTCTACATTATGCTTCACTAATTTCTTTCTCTGTACTGTACTCTTTGAAGTCCATGCAACTAGATAGTATTCTTCACTGTGATAGTCAAGAGTGAGTAACTTTATTGCTAGCCACCTGAGAGTGTAAATGGCTGTGACTGTGAGAGGGAGCAGTGAAGGATAGGAGGACCATTTTCCTGGTCGACTAGAGCTGTACCATTGTCACCCTGGGTGGCCCAAAGGAGTAATTATAGAGAAAACCCTGCAGGACTAGTATGGATCTATCAGGTAATGAGACTCTAGCAAAGTTTGACAAAAGCATAACAGAGTCTAAATCCATAAATACCGTGATCATTGTATACTTCTGTATCCAATTTGTGCAGCTCTGTGCAGGCTGAACTGTTGAGCCAGTTTAAACATAACTTTCTTCTCTCCAGCTAATCGCAGATAATAATCACATAAGAAAATAATAGGAACAAAGAAGTTGTCATAGCTCTTACAGCCCCTAACGTCGTCATGCACTTCTGTTGCGTTGTGTCATGCCAGCTAGTAATGAGACATGATATAGTGTATAATGCAACACGATATGGTAGTGTAACTCTAACATGACTTTAAAATATCCACTGTGAACTTCTACTTCTCCACACACAAAATATTTTTGCAGTAATTTACCAGCTGTTCATGATGAACAGTTTTATCTTAATTTAAAAGCCTAGAAATAAGCAAATAATACATATCAAACCAACATTTTAAACAATAACGTATCAAATTTTTTAAACAAATTATTTGGGTTCTATTTTGAGACTAAAATATGCCTCTTGCTCCAAAAAGCTGATTTACTGAAAAGGAAGGGGAGTAGCAAACCATTAGGGAGAATTTGGGAGTGCTTACAGCAACGAGATCCTGTGGTTGCTCAAGAAAGGCTTAAGAACAACTAAGTGGAGCCAGAAACATTGATTCTTTGGCTCTCTGATATGAATCTTTACTCTTTATAATTTTTATTTTCATTGTAACTTTCCATTGTTTTAGTAACTTTGGTAATTGAATTCTATGAAAGGGAAAATTGAGCTATGCAGAAGTTAAGTGACTTGCCCAAGGTAATACCATGAGCCAGTAACACCTGCATAAATAGGATTCAAGTATAATGCCTCACGGTCTCATACATATTCAAGTATAATGCCTTAGCTGCTACGCACAGTTGTTTTTATGTGTTTTATTGTTAAAAGACAGGTTACAAATGTAATAGATTTTTGTAAGCCAGCTTGCCTGCAGCCTGTTGCTATATCATTCTGTGATCACATTTAAAAATGGAAAACTGAATATCAGACACAGGAAGAGAGGGAGGGAGAGTGCCTCAGAAGGTCTTTAATTTGCATGAATTTAGTCAAATTCCATCAGCCTGCTACAGTCAGTTGACAGCTTTCTTCAAGAGGTTGATTTTCTGGGATTACATAAAAAGCAGTAAAGCACTGAATTTTTTTTAATTGAAAATAAGGACCTGATAGAAAATACATTTAGTTTTTCAGGACATTTTGTAGCTCGCTGTTTGATTGGTGTGTTGTATCTCTCATCTGACTATTTCCTCTTACATATGCAGCTTTTATAAATATCCATTTTTTCAAGATTCCCCTATTGTGACAAGAACCAAAACAAGATGGAAGGGGGTAGCAAGACACATGGGTGTGCAGGATGGTGATAGGCTTTTTATTATATTGCTGGGCAACTCTCTCCTCCTCAGTTGATATTACAGCTGGCAAAAAACAGAGAGTGAAGGAGTATAAAGGTTAAGATGGCTAAAGCAAAAAAACGTTTAGAAAATGAATGATTTAAAGAGGAAAATGTCATGCATAATGAATAAAAAAGAAATTCTGCCTGAGACTTGGGATTCATTCATTTGTTGTACTATGAAATTTAGCTGGCAGCATTGCAATTCCAACTTGCCTCATCTAAGTACAGTTGGGATCAACACATTAGTGCGCTGGTGTATAAAATCCTATTGCTGGCTCTTTCCATTGAAATCCATTACATTTTAATATGTTCTGCTTAAGTATAAGTGGTCACAAATGATTCGTAATGTTGAAGTAAGCTTTTAGTGAAAATAATTGTCTGTTGCAAGAATTTCCCATAATGATCATGCTTGTCATTGAGCTTTATTTTCTTATTCTTTTTGTGTCCTTGAGAGACCACAAGTAAACTTCTCTAATGTGCACTAACAAGTTAATTGCTTAAAATTATGGAAAAGCAGTGTGTTGCTAAAGGAAAAGATATACAGCTTCTGGCCTTCCATTTCAGAAAACTCAACAGCAGTAAGTAAAATAAATAAATAAAGCCTAGATAATTTTTAAGAGGTTGTTACAAATGATGTAATCTATTTTTAAAGAAAGCCAAACGTTTACTGTAAGAATACAACATCATCCTTTTATTTGAAGGTATGCTACTAATGAGGAGTCAGTGTCACATGTTCAGTCATCCTTTGGGTTTCCATTTAACAGGTTTTCCTTGGTTCTATTAAGTTTGGTTTTCTGTAATGTTTCAAGAACCTGTACGACAGAGAGTGAGCCTCAGTAATAATATAGGAGTTATAGGAATTTGAAGAGCAGAATTAGCCCTGCACTTTAGATGACATGTTCCTTCTTTCCAGCCACTATTTATGATGAATAACACCACTACAAAATTACAGCCATTATCTATTTTTCATAAATACAGGCCATGACAAAGCATGTTTATCCACAGGAAGGTACTGGGAAAGAGCAATTACAGAGGAATGGGAGGAGAGGGGGAAGAGAATGATTTTCAGGTCCTCTCTCTTTTCTCTTAAAATGCTGAAAGCTCAGGTTCCTTGGGAGCCTCTACCTTTTGTTGTGTTGTGTTGGGGTTTTTTGTGTAATATTTCTCTTAAGGTGACTGTAAGCATTTCTTTTAACATCATATATAGCTCAAGCCAGAATATGTTAATGGCTTTCTCCTCAGTTTGTTGTGACTGGAAGTAATATCTCTGAGTCAGCAGAGATTTAACTGTTTGCACATCAGGTGATGCTGTGCTCTGTTGGTCTCAGACATTTTGCACTTCCTGCTCTCTTTGTTTTCTTGAACAATTAGATTGAGTAAACCTGATTCTTCTCTTACACTGCAATAAATTAGATATATTGTAACTGGAGTGACTAGTGTTACACTATCCTAAACTATTTTGAGCAAGTGAGCCCAGATTGAGTTTATTTGCATGATTTTTTGCATTATCACTGAACTGAGACTACCATTTTTGAAGAGAAACTCTACTCCATGTTTTATTTAGTCTTCAGAATTTAAAAAATCACTTGAACTATGATAGTATTGATGTTTTTTCTCAATTTTCTGGCCTTTTTAAAAGGAAGTAAAAGTGTTTGTGGGTATGTTGATTTCTTTATTTACTTATACTGTTGCATGATAAAAAATGCATGAGTTTGTAGAAGTCCGTGGTGAATTAGCAATGCAAAACCACATCTACATCACTAATACCAACTGTAATGTATTTGCTCTTCCAGATTGCCGTAAAGGAGTCTAATAAATCTAAAACTAGTGAAAATTTCATGTTTTGTGCATGCAGAATTGATTTTTCAATTACTTCAGACTGTTTTAGGGCCTAATCCAAAACCTGATGAAATCTATGGGAGTTTTTCCCTTGACTTCAGTAAGCTTTGGCTCTGGACCTTGGTTTTCATTTTTTAGAATAGATTTGCCAAAAATCTGCAGAGAACCACGCACTTGGAAAGGTTTTACTTGCAAAGTACAGCTGGTTGATTTGCACACAGAAAAGTTCCCGATGCTTTTCGAAGCAGAAAAAATATTTGTAAGGACTTACAACTTTAGTAGGTAAAAGAACTTTGCTTTAACATTTAAAGCAGAAGTTACTTTGTGTCCTAAACCAAACATGACAAATTCCACACCATGGAAAGATTATATTTAAAGTGCATAAATTCGTGATAACAGAGCTTAAAAATGGCAAATGACCTTTTTTTTAGGTTGTGGCATTAAGAGAGCTGGGACTGCCTGCCTTAATAAAGGATACTTCTTGCTACAAATAAAAACTACACTGCAATTAAAAAATAATTTCCTGAGGTTAAGTACACCACTTTGAGGGATGGATCTCGAACTTCAGAGAGCATAGTATGCAATCAGGTCTGTGCAGCTCCACAGGGAGGGTTTCACTACCTCTGGGTGGTCAGATCACTGTACATAATAGAAGTGATGCAACAGACTGGGTTTTAGAGGCCATGGAGCGTGGTCTGTGCATCAACAAGGCACATGCCCTTCAAATATCAACCTAACCTGAAAGTAATGGTGTTTCAAGGTAGTGTGCTGGGTTATGAATGGCAGTCACTGAGGAGCAGAATCCTTTGCCATTCCCTTTTTGATTTTTGAGCAATCATCTTTAGCAGCGATAGGACACAGATCTGGCTGCATTAAGCTCTTCAGTAACTACACTGTGAATTGGCAGAGACTCCCACCCATGGTCTTGATTGCTTTTTCACAGGGAGAATAAGCGTGGACTTCATCATGAAACTGAGTGCTTGAGAGTGTTACAAAGTTGTGCAGAGTCAGTATTGAATTTACATTTTTTTCCCTTATTTTTAAGGAACTAGAGCATTTTTGAAGACAAGTCACCGTTTTGACTGTAGCTCTCTGAGCAATCAGCTTTTAGTCTACTCATGAAACTAGTGTGGATGGTTCAGCCAGTGTTCATATGCTAAGCCAAGGTCCATAAATTCATCTTTCCCTTTCCCTTGAGTTTATTCAGATTCACCCAACTCTAACACTTTGATCTGGCATTTGAGCTGGAAGATCTAATGAAATCAAACCTGAGGTGCTTCATGATACTGGCAGATAGTGAAAATTCCTCAAAATATATATATATATTTTTTGGTACTATTGGCTGAACCACAAACAGCATTGATATGGGGCAAGCGAAAGCGAAAAGCTGTGTAAACTTGCATCACAAAGATTTTAATTTGGTTCAGTTATATCTTAAGGCAAAGATTTAGCTCACCTTCCTTTGATTAGAATGTTGCTAAAACACTAATAAAATATAACGTGTAGTTAACCAAACAATTTTAAAGTAGTCTCTTGTAAGGCTATAAAAACTTGCAGCAAACTGATGAAAACTGCAGGCTTGATGAGTTTCACGTGATTAACATGGAAGGATGCATCTCTGAGTGTTTGCGGTGTACTGTAAGTGCAAATACCACAGCTGCTTCATTGCCAGTTGATCTCTGTATTTTGATGAAAGATGTGCTTTATTAGTTCTGACCTTAACGAAAGCTTGACTATTATTCCACTTGAAAAAAACTAGTTAACTAGAAATTAGTTATCACTGAAAGTGGTGTTACTTCAAAGTTGGGATATGATTAGGGGGATGTTCCGCTGTATTAATTGAGTTTCCATTTTAATGACATACTGTCTTCAGTGTAACAATAAGCAGCTGTGCCACACTGTGCATTTCAAAGAACATTTACTCAGCCCTCAAATTTGCCATTAGAGATCAAAGAGAGGATCTGATGTGTATGGATGATGAAGGATGCCTAAATTCAGATGGATGACTGAACAGAAATAGTGCAGCTAGAGGATAATAAATATTATGAACAACCTTTTTTGTTATGTAAGTTATGTGGTGCTGAATTATATTAAATTTTATAGCTGCACTGAGAAATCTTTCATGATGTGTTTTTCAACTGTATCATAGTACTGATAAGCATGTGTCTCTTTTAGCACTTATTTTTCAAATGAAATTTTGAGTTAATTTTTTTTTTAGTAAAAAGAATTACTGATGACATTTTTAAAAGCAGTTTAGAAATAAATGGATGCTTACATGTAAGAATTAGGGGAGGACATTTCAGAGTAAAGTCTGACTAAATGGTCAGATTGATTCCTTCTGGTCTTAAAATCTATTTAGATACGTTTAAATTAGTAGCTGTTCTTGGTTATGTCCTCCCTAAATTTGAGAGGTTTTTTTGTAACCAAAGTAGTCATTAGGCATATAAAGTTGCTGTTCAAGGATACTTAAATGAAGTTATAAACTGGCATTCTCATTTGAATCAGGTCATCAGTAAAGCAGGGAATAATTTGCCAGAAGTTAAGCAGGAGATTGCAGTCAGTGGAGTATACTATGCTGTTAGAGATTTTGGGTCTGATTACTTGCTAGCATAAACTGTTGAGAAAAATGGAATTCTGTAGAATAGTGTGAAGCAGAATCAACCCAGAAGCCTTACGATGAGTCAATTAAAGAGGTTTGGATTTAGTGAGAGCTGTGTTGCATGTTATAGATAATAAAATCATGGGAGCTTAGAGAAATCCAGTAGTCTGAGCTAAAAGTCCTTCTGAAAGTATAACAGGCTCTTATGATACCTGTGGCAATAAACTGCCCTGTTTGCATACAAAGGCACTGTATCAACAGAATTAATTACTTTGCAATACTTTCCGAGTCTGAGGAGACCAAACTCACCAGTTCTGTTTGATTACTTCATTCAATTAGTTATTGAGGAAAAAATGCTTGTTGTATGATCTTCTTACAGCAGATTTCCCAAATATTTCACAATAGAAGTTATAGGTATCTTTCTGCCCCCAAAAGAGCCTTTATTTTTGGTCCTATTTGCAACACATATAAAACAGCATTTTACTCTAGTTCAGTGTAAAATTGATTCTCATGTGGATAAGTTGGTTCTCTCTGGCTATTGAATTGCAAATATATGCAATCATTTTGATTAGTATAGTAACAGTGTATATTATAAGCAATGTGAAGAAATACAGAAGGTGTTATAACATTCATGGGTAGTCTACTCTCAATGTCGGTATGTGCTATGTAGAAGATGATACTCCTTCGAATGTTTGCTCTGTGGTTCACTGAAACAGAGGAAGCTTTCTGCAGCACATCACTGCCAAACAGGTAAAACACTTCACTTCGTGGGTCAAACCTATCCTTGTTTAATGCAGGTTTGCCACTTCAGCAGGTAGGACTATGAGTGGCTGGTAACGAGTGGTGAGGGAGCGATAATTATTTATTTACAGACCAGCAGTAAGGTTATACTATGGAGAGAGTATTTTCCACTAGCTACCCTGGTCCATCTGGCTCTCTGCTAAGATGTAAGAAAGATCTTTGTTGTGTATGCTGTTTGATTATGTTGTAATATTTTTGGCAAGTCAACAGTTTACCTTGGTAGAATGAAAAAGGAATATTTACGGAGGTATATACAGTTTCAAACTCGGCATGACAGGTTGCATTAAGAAATTCTTGGTTGGCACAGCACTCTAGTCCTTCTGAACAGTGAAATAATTGTTTTGATCAACAAGATAAGGGTAAAATCCTGGCCACATTGAAGACACTGGGAATTTTGCCATTGTCTTAATTCAGCCAGGATTTCTCCCATGAGTTTAACAGCAGTGTATGTTATTGTTTTACTCATATTCACCTAGTAGATGCTAACCTACTGACTTAGCAGAGCACATAAGAACGAACTGTGTAAGTACTTTTAAAAATTTGCTTCTCAGTTTGAATTCATTCCTTCAGGTAGGACTTCCTTGGGTGTTTGGACAGAAAGGAAGGAAGAGGTGATGTTTTTAGACCATTATCTACTGCAGATTTGGTGCTAGTAAAGAGGAAAACACAAATACTGAGTTATATTTTGGGACAAAAAAGAACACAAAGTTAAGGGATTGTGAAAGCCTTGTTTTTTTGTGTAACTTTGGCACAATGATGGGAATGCTATCCTCTTGTCTCCATGGGATAAAAGTATAAAGAAAATACTAACTACTGATTTATTCGTATTTATTTCCACTGAACACTGAGCAAGATGCACTCAACGTGCCTATACCAGGCCTTTATAAATGCTGACTTTTAACCACTGCCACAAAATGTGAATTTAAAATATTAAGTTTCCCCTAGTATTTATTTTTTTGGTTGAAATCTTCAAATGAGGGGAAGCTAAAGAACTGGGGGAGGAGAACTAGTACAAAGAATTTAAATGTACCTTGTTAATTACAACAGGAAGTAAATCAAATGCAAAGAATCTAATGGTACTTTATTGCTTACAAGGTAGGCTGTAACAAAGAGGACCTCTTGCGTAATTGGTTCTTAACAAATTCGGCCATTTAACCAGTACTCAAAAAATACCACAAGTGTTAGAGGATTTGCAGGTTAAAATGAACAGCCTGCTGTAAGTAGCCTTTCACATTTGAGAAAGTGCAGATGATGCTGCAGCATGTATAATGTTTCCATAGTCAATGATAGATAAAAAGAATTGTTTAACAATCCATATCCTTGTGTGTGCACTTAAGCTATGGGTAGATCGATAAAAAAAGCATTAAGCCTGGTGCCAGCTGAAGTTATTGTACCTACAGGCTATTTGACTACATAACGGAAACTGAATCTGGATTTCAGAAACCCCATTTAGACAAATCATTTTCTAGGCAATGTCTTTTCCAGTCTCTGTTTTAGTCCTGGGTCATTTGGAAAGGGAAAACCTATACTCAATTGATGGGGTTTCTTGTTTGGTATTTCTAACACAAAGAATTTTTCTGCATACGAAGGAGGTATAATTAGTGTGTTAATGTAAATGTTGTAGTGCTTAATAAGAATAATTGTTTAATCCTTTTATCTTTTATTTAATGTTACTATTACCAGAATCTCTCTGTGAAATGGTGGTTCGGATTCATATAATATTTTATCAGTAGGTGGGAGTATTCTCAAATAATTTGTCAAGGTAGCTCTGTAATGGTCATTCTGAGAAGAGTGGATGAGCAGGGGCGCAAAGCCTGCGCTGCTCTGCCCTGCTGTATCGATTCTGCTCCCTGCTGGAGGCTGGGGCAGGACTGGGTCATTTCAAGCACTGGCTTTATTCTTTAGATTAGTTCTCTTCATGCTTCTTTTCATTAGCAGTGACATTAGAGCATAGCGAAAGGGAAGCCAGAAAGGTAATAATGTTGCTTCTAACCCTTTACCCTGCTCTATGTATCTTCTGTTGCAGAAGAGGATAAATCCTAACACTTCTGGTATCCCATGTGTGCTTCTGTGAAAGTGAGTTTAAAGGGAAGTCTGCTCATATCAAGGAAATTTTTCAGTTGAGTTGTGTGTTTTGGCTTAAGTTTGGATGCATAAGAAAACTTCAAGAACATGCGTTGAAAGGATTGCTCAGTTAGAAGAAGCTTTGTTAATCTTTTTAAATCCTATACTGTATTATTATATACTCATATTTCTGTCCATTTTGGAGTGTTGAGGGATGTGTTGCATTTTAGGTGCTTGTTTGATTTTATAAATTTTACACGAGAAGGAGAGAATGCATTGGTTTGTTGAGTATGAAAACATAAACAAAATTTTAAGAGTTTCAGAAAAACTGAGGGAGCAGTAGGCCAGGGCAGTGCTTCTTGGAGCGTACCTACTACGTTCCTTTCTGCTCTGACAAACTGGTGGTGACAAACTGCTCCAGAACTGACAAATGTGCTCCAACTTCTCATAGACATTCAGTCTATGGATCAGGTCAGAGTAATACCTTTAAAACATGAACAGAGTAGACACCAAGCCTCAACATGAGCTGTTTCACTCTCTAGATAGCCTACTATTGCTCTGCCTCACTTAATATTATAGACATAACCAAATTACTTGGTTGCACTTCTTGACTAATAAAATATATCCTTGGCCTTTGGTCGTTTTATCTATCAAGTCAGTAAGCTTATTTATATATATAAAATAAAAGTCAAGACAATTTATGATGTTTGTTTCAGACACAGAGTAGACAAAAGATTCAGAATGCCACAGACCTTCAGCGGGCTATGCTGCAGGTCCTTTAGAAGAACATGAACTGTTAATGCAAGGAAATTAAATAGGATAATGTTTAGAGAGAGTTTTAAAAAATGTCTCACAACAAGTTCTTCCTTGTAATGAATGAATTCAGGTCTTAGTGAGGTCAGGATGATTTTTGCTGGAAAGTAAAAGTTGATTTTTCCAGTGAGACAACAAATAGAATATCAGAGCCAAATAGATGTTATTGGATTGCAAATAAAAGATTTGTGAGGTGTAATGATATAAAGAGAATATTTGGTAGGGTTAATAGTCAGTTTGACTCTGAAATACTTAGACTATTTTTAAATATTGTGAAATTTGGAGAAACTAAGAAATTGTTAATGCTGTTATTAAACTCTTTCCTTAAAATATACTATTAAAACCAGAGTAGATACAAAAGCTCATAGGTTTGATGACAGCAAGCTACATTGATGTAGCATTTTTGGTTTGTCACTCAGATACAGGTATTTGGACTTAAATGAGTTTCAAGTGATGTACAAGTAGAGAAGGAAAATGTATGTGATATATTACTGCTGTGGCTAGAGAGATAGGAGAAAGTAGAGGTGGAATTAAAAAAAAATGGTAAGATATTAACCTCACCTTAATGGTAAGGTATTAACTGTGGGGGAGGAGCAGCTATATCTTTTTTTAATCAATAGTTTCATAGGAAAAAGTCCACCAAATAGTTTAAAAGCATATCCACATTTGCAAAAAAGCTAATTTGGTTTCAGAACTGTTTTAGAAAGTGGAAGTCAAGCCAATTTCAAATTGAGCCTCACTTACCCTCCCAAACTGACGTTAGGGGTTCTAACCTGTGTATTTGTGCATAGTTCTGTAACACAAGTAATACTATTCTGAAGTTGTACAGTGTAGACATAAACTACACAAACAGGTAGTAGACCATAGCATATTTCTTATTCCTGTTTGAAACTCTGTCTACTAACCAGATTGTGCCTTTCACACACAAACCTAACTTGCTGCTGAAAAGCCTCTGTATTGATCAATCTGTTGTTTAAGCATCACTGAGTTCTCCTTGAACAGAACTCTAAATATTACTATGAATATGAACAAGAAAAAAGTTGTAGCATCTCGGAAGGTCAAAATAAATGTTCAGCTTCACAGTTAAGGTAAGATTGATCTAGAAAAGTATTGTAGGAAAAAAAGGCATGTTAGTGGCAAATAGAGTATCAATTGGTTTGTTAAACAAATACAGAAAGTGTTCAGAACGTCTATGGGGTATAAACACCAAATTCAAATTATGAGTTTGACAGAATTTATTTTTAACTGACAGCTTCTTATGCATAGGATTTCATGAATGATTTTGATTGTGGATCCGTAAACTGCTGTTTTGAAGCATGTGGAGCATTAGTTGTTGACAAGAACAAAATTTTGATTATAACAAAAGAAGGTCAGAATGCAAAGGTGTGCAATGAGCCTGTGATTAATACTTTACTATCTAAAATAAATGACACCCTCCCCCCCACACACACTTTCTCATTGCTTCATTTTAACGTTAAGAAATACTCTCAAAGTCCCTTTGGTCGGGCCAGCACTGAACTTGCTGCATGCCTAAGAGCTTCTTTTGGCTACCATGTCCACTAGAAGACATTTCTTTCTCAGAGTCCTGTCTCACCAGCTTTCTCACCAGCATGAAAGCAAAGCAGAGGAAAACTGTGTTGCTCTTTAGACATGTTGTATAATATATACTGGGTTGCGATTACTGCAGAAGCATTGAAGTCCCTCAGTTATAAGGGATGTAATGCCCCCTCTCTAGACACTTGTGTTCCATTACTGGAGTTACATTTGACCTGTTTTCATGTTCAAGAATGAAGGATTTCTTAAGGGAAGGCTTGCAGAAGTGGAGCCTTACTATTCTAGAAGGTGCATGGGTGGGAGGAGAGGTAATGGACAGAAGTTGGAACACTGGAAAATCCTGTTAGATATAATATGGTAGAATCTTTTTGCTGTGTCAAATTCTGGAACAAGTTGTGCAGAGAAGTTGTTGAATCTCTATCTTGGAGATATTCAGAACTCGACTGAGTATGTCCCTGAGAAACCTGATCTAGCTGAAGCTGTTTTGATCAGGAAGTTGGACTAAATGACCTCCAGAGGTCCATTGCAACAAATCATGCCATGATTCTCATATGTTCACCTTTGTGCGTCTTTCTGTTGGGTTAATCTTCAGCTAGATGACTTTCCAGGTCTGACATATCACATGGCTGCAGTCATAGCTTTGTGCTAGCGCAGAAAAGGCAAAGGGGAACCAAAAACTGGGATGGTAAAATGAGCTTCCTATTTTATTGAAGTGTCACTTGACTGGCTAAGAATAGTTGTTAAACTTCAGCTTAAGATTGTGTTTATCACTAGATAAGTTTTAAAGATAATGAAATATTTTTACTTTTAAAAAATGGATATGCAGGAATGGAATAGTATTGCACAAATCAGTAAAAATAGCTTCAAAACCTTATTTTTTCTCTCTCACTTTTTTATTGATTGTTGTGACTGGGCAAAGTAATCTGTAAGAGTCTGTCATTTCAATTCATTCTTTTCTCGAGTTTCAGGTTACTTGACTAATATTTTTATTGTATATCTTGAATAGCATATTTGTTCCTTTAGTCTTCAGATTGCTTTCTTCTGCTTATAGCCTCCTTAAAGATGGTTGTACAGATTTCTACATTATATTTTATTTAAACTATATATTACAACATTTATGTTTAATTGGCCATATACTTTGTTTAGCTTGTACTAATGTTGTGCAGATACAACAAAAATATGATTTGGAGTTGGAGGGAACAACTTTTACCTTGTACTTTATCAGGTTTCAGGGTACTCTGTCATAGTTATCAAAATTGTTTTTAAAATGAATAATCCCTCCTCCTAATCAGGGTAAAAGATGGCCCTTAAAAATTAGAGAGTTCATTTAAAGAGTTAAATAAAGCATATGGCATATAAGTAGCTGATTGAGAGCATCTCCTTATTCCACTTGCTTGGTCACTTATTTAATTTATTATTTTGGACAGTAGCAGCACTGTCAACTTTTTTAAAAGATGAAACAGTACAGTTAATCCTGTTCCTTCCAATATAAAAAGCCACTTTGTTTCAGACTTAGCCTTATATTATAAAAACAGACATTGCTTTACTGAAAAGAGCAGGTTGGATTTGAACATAGTTCTTTTTAAATAACCTTTATCTTCTAGTGGATGTAATTCATTTGATGACATTAGCCAAGTTAAATCTCTCCCTCTTGTCTGAAAAGCTCAGTGTCAAGGTTCTCCCAAGTGGTTAGAGATTTTGGGGAGCACAATTTCTCATATCTGTAGATGCCTGGTTTTCAGGCGAAAAGTATTATACAAAATATTTGCTTCTGTGAATTGTTAAGTAATTCATTCTTAAGCAAGAAGAAATATCCAAAATAACTTCAGTAAAGGAAGATCAATTTTATTTTTCAGTTTTATCATTTTCATAACATTTAAACACCATTGGTATTAGAAAAGTTGTCTGTGGTTTACACACAGATGTGTGGTGATATTGAAAAATCATGAAATTCTATGCACTTTCTAGAGTAAAATTTGCTGAGTGGGAAGAAGTTTTTCTAATGAAAGAGCAATCTCTTTGTCTACAGGAGAAGATGTAGTTTTTAAGTATTATATGCAGTTCTGTGCTCCAAATAAGCTTATTTCCTCCAAATAAGCTAGATTAATTGAATGATACTAAAAGGAACCAAAGGTGCCTTTTTGTTTCAGAAGTATAAAATTTGTGTATTGATAGTAATGGCCTTTTTAACTTTCAGTTATTCTTAGACCTGCCAAAATAATGATGTTTGCTGCAGGCTTTTGCGCATTAGTAAAGTACTCAGGTTCTGTCTCACTGTGATGGTGCCAGGAACCATCCTGTTCTTTTCCTCCTAAAATGAGTTGCGCAGATTTTAGTATTGTGAAGAGTTGACCTAACACGAGATAACATTTGGATTAATTTGAGTATTATTTGAGTAAAGTATTAAATACTAAGGGGATTAAGGTAAATATAAGTCATGTAAATGACTTATTGCAGTATTGGAGCAAAGACCATTCATAATTACCATTTGATTAGTTCTTAGCTCCTAGTGCAATTGGTGAAAAAGTAGGAAGTTACAGTATACAAAAACACAGTGCTGTCTTCAATATATGCAACAGAAAAGCAAGTTTCTTGAGCGGAGATGGTATTTCAGGTGTGGAAGGGAACTTTTGCATGATAAAAGGGGGAATTTTCTTTCTCTCTTAACAATGCTTTTGTTTCCTAGAGTTCTCCATGGGGTACCCAAATGATCTAAAAGTTGTTTAACGTAGAAATTCACCAGGTATATGTTCACTGTGTTTCTTTTGATAACATTAGAAGAGGATGCTTGTATCCCTGGTTATCTCATTGATGTGTCTGATTATTTCCAAGTAGTATCTGGAGATACAGAACAGAGGCTAGTTCTTTAGCCTCTTACGAATATAATGTCTGATTATTTGTACTGAATTTCTGCATGTGGTATTTTTATATTTTATGGTTAGATGTCCCTCCGAATATACATACATGAAGTTTGCTTACCAAATACTTTAGGGAGACAGAATTGTCAGAATTACAGTTTTCAAGTATTTCACAGTATCTCTGCTGGTTCCAGCAAAAGATTTCGATGATACCTTGGTCTCAGAATCTCTACATTTTTTATTTTTCATTGAGAACTATTTGATTATTTGCTACAATTAATTAAAGTAAGCAAATAGTCTTTCTTTTATGATGCATTTCATGTTCTTTTTGAATTCTTCAGGAGAATATTATTGGATAAATAGAGAATACTAATTAATTAGTATTCTAATGATTAGATAACTAGTGATTATTAGATAATAGATAATTGGATAATTACAAAATACTAATACATAAATCTGTATCTGTTTTGTCCTGTCTCCCTTACATCTTTCATTTAGGGGGAAAAAAGGCAAAGGACAGAAAAGAAATTACTGATTCAGAAACGCTGAAGTTCTGTGTTAGAATGGTGTAATTTAATCCCATTAAATTAAAACAACAATGGAGTTGTTTACCTCCACTGATTCTATTCAGGGGCTCTTTAAGACCCTTGCTCTTCTGGTAGGTCAGAAACCATCTAATTTCAACTTGAAATTAATTTATGATTGGTTCCTTCTTGTTTCAAGAGTGTCCTTTGTTTCACCTGACATGAAGGATTTCTGTCCTAATGGTGTTATTGATAAAGATGAGCCCATTCTGTTTCCAGTCCTCTTGGCTTAGAAAGAGTGATCCTTTACTCTCTTATCCTTAAGGTAGGTTTTTTCTATATCATCTCAGTAATCTTTAACTGCATTTGTTTCAGATTTATTTAATCTTTCATGTAGATGGTAACAAGAACTGAACACAGCATTCCAGATGTCTTACCAGTGCCATGTTCAACCCAGAGGGATTTCAGAATTGCATTTACCTTTTTTGTGGTCATCACAATCGCACTGGGACATTTTATTTTATTTTGTTTTATTTTATTTTATTTTATTTTTTAATCTTGATCACTTCTGTGACTTTCATATCTTTTCTATTAAGGCAACTTCAGTTGGTATTGAAATCTGATCCCAGTGGTCTATAGCTAAAGTTTGACACTACTTTCGGTAAACCACTTTTTAAACTTTTCCAAATTAACCAGTTCTAGTACTACTCTTTCAATGGCCCATCACAATTCTACTATGAAGTATTACTGTACCGTTTTTAATTCTGCCTTTCTGAACAGCATTTATCTTTCAGTATCTGCATTTGGGTCCCAATTACTATTCCACTGTCTTCTGTTACCCACAGTATATCTGACTTTGCATCTGATGTCAGTAGTTTTCATTCCTCTCTTCTGTTGCCCAAACTCACATATTACCATGCATCTGAAATGCTTTTTCTTTGATTTCATTCTCTTTCCTACCTGGATAAGGAATAAGCCATTATGTATCTGTCTGACTGCTGTTCCAAGGCTGTCTGAAGTACCCGAAAGACCCTGCATAGTGTGTCCTCAAGTGACAAATTTCCTTATTGCTTATTTCATATTCACAGCTGAGACAAAAATCCTGATTTTAATAACCCCTATTTCTGACCTCCCTCTCATCATTAATGGCTTGTTAATATCATTTTGCCTAGGTCAATAGTTCTCCATCTTCTTGAGGATAGTTAGTTTTCTCTGCCTCCAAATCAATGAAGGAATACTCATCTTGAAGGTCTGAGGTGCAAATGTACCGCAGAACACTTGGGAACACTCGTAAGTTACAAAACTGCAAACAAACCACAAATATTTACTGTCTCTTCAAATTTTCTCTACAGGAAATAAGGACATACTCTTTCTTCACTAGTAAGTCCCAAATTTCTGTGTGTGTATTTATATATGCATATACGTATATATAGTGTGCATGTATGTGCCTGCATGCGTGCATCTTTACCAAAGGGAACATTACCTATTTAATATTTAGATGGAACTTAACAAATAATTTCTAAAGATCTATCTGCCTTGCCACTGTGCATTACTGAAACAATACAGTAAATACATTTTTCCAATGTCATTGAGATTGTGTTACTGAAAACAATATCTTTGACGCAATGCATTATATATTTCACATATATATATGGATATATACATGCACAAAATGAATTTATGTATGTAAAACAAAACCAATAACAACAAAACCCTTGCATATTCCTCCTCTAGCTCCCCAAAAGGATATCAAGTTGAGTTAACATTACTGAAGGAAGAAAGCTGTCTTGAAAATATCTTGATGACAGTGTATTCTGTAACTTCTGCTACTGCAGTATTTAAGCATGTGAAAGAAAATCCTGTATAGCTATGCTAAATGCAACTGCAGTTAGAGAGACAATGAATAGAAGGGGAAGAGGGCATGAATCCCAGTCGAAAAGCACCAGGTGTTATGTTAGACAGTGCACTTCCAAAAAATTACAATGATTTGTATTGTTCTGGTGTTTGTCAAGGGTTGCTATTCCCCTTGAAAAGCCCTTGTTATAAACCAATTTTTTTATACTGTTACATAAGGGGAGATGGAAGTCCTCCAAGCACTACACAATTGAGTAATAATTACTTCTCCCAACACACATCAGAGCACAAAGAGCACATTTTTCAACCAGTCTGAGCTCACCAGGTGAATGTGTTGTTGGATGAAACAGTAGATTTATGTGGTTGAAGCACAACTGTCGTTATTCATCCGCTGTTCATAGTGAGTAAGAAGTGACTTTTGGTAAATGTTGAATGGCCTTATATGGTTTGCTGTTATTCTGTTCTCAGTCCTGCTTTGGTAAGGGTACTACCAAATGTTCATTTTCATTGTGTTCTTGGCTGAATGTCCAATAATGCTTCTTTAATAAAAACAGCTGTTAGATCTGTTCTTAGCAAAGTGGTTTCCCAATGCTATTCCTATGGCTTGCATACCACATGCACTGAACCTCATCCTGGAAAAATGGCCAAGACAATTTGACAATGTAAATGGCATAGCTGCCCTCATAAGGAGATTGTACTGTCAAAGTACCCCAGACTTCCTAAGTCAAGGTTTTACAAATTCAGGCACATTCAAAATATTTGAATATGCTGTGAGATCAGTAGAAGCCGTACAATTGGGGCAAATTATCTTTTTATAGCTCTCAATAGTTGCAATTTATTGCAGGACAAACTGCAAGGGAAATTATGAGCTGGTAGTTTCATTATCAAGCATTTCAGCATAATGAGGATAAAGCAGAACAACAGCCTGGTATGTTCCTGTGTACTCCCCTGTACTGAAAATAATTTTTGGTGACCTGCAATGACCTTGGCCTGTACGCATAGTCAATGTGATTTTTTCATTGAGTTTATTGTTCTAATGGAATGTCATACAGAAACATTTTCCATCAGGTTGAATCCGGTTATGTCAGACCTGGTGTACTGAACAAAAACAGTTTTGTGACTACCCAGTTGTAGCCGCACAAATGGACATGCTATGTGCTATGCCACTTCTCTCCCCCTTCCCTCCCTCCCTCCCTTCCTCTCACCCCCTTCCCTCCCTCTCTCTCTTGCTTCTCACATTTTACAATAGGAATATGCTTACATTTCCAGCATATGGTTATTCAAATGGGGGACTCCAGTGCAGTTCCAGTCTGTGATTCAATCTTGCCTGGACCTCATTAGACTCCCAAATCTGTAGTGTTTTCTTCCATAGATCTTACTGTTGTCTCTCTCTTCTGGGAAGCAGCACCAGCAGTATCTAGCCACAAAGGCTGCGTGCAGTGTTTACTTAAGCAGGCAAGCTCCTTTTTGCTGAGCAGCTTCCAATAAAATTCATAAGACTTTATTAAATGTTGCTAGTAGAGTCAGTAAGAAGTAATTGTTTTGTCTAAAACTCTATTACAGAATGAACAGTCTTAACGCCTTAGACTGCATTTTTAGTATGCACTTTCTTAAACGTTACAGACAGTATGAAAAAACAACTGCATATGCATTTGTCTATAGTTTTGAAGTTCTCTGTGAAATAACTTTGCTCTTTAGATTATCTCCATCATATAATGGTATGCACATGGGTGAAAAGACTCCTTTTTAGAGAGCTTCCTCGTCACATCTTGACTGTCTTGCTGCCAAAAACCGCTCATGAAACATTTTTTTTCCTTCTTTCTCTGAAGACTCTTGTGAGAGATTTAATTTCAGGAGGAAAATGGAAACTTTTGAGTAATTTCGGTTGTGATTGACTGGAAGAGAAAGAGGAAACCAAAATAGTCTTTCCCTGAAAGTGCCTTTATTCTTTATACTACTTTTGTTTTCCTGTTTTTCAATTTTTAGAGCCATATTAAAGCATGTGTAAAAACATGGTGATAGGAACTTGCAGGAAAACTGTCAGTGCTTTACCTTTAAGTATGTATTATATGTTTATGTTTCCTTTGGGTGTGGGTGTCTTTTTCCAACTTATGAACTAAATGTGTTGCAAAAACAGATGTAGTGAAAATAAGCAAGAGAAGTCTCATTTCCTTTGGTGAACAAAGTTCACAATTATCTTGAGTGTAGTTTTGTGCATGTCATACCCTATCAAACAGTTTTGCTGACTGCAGCTTGCTGCTTGGATTTATCATAACTGATAAAAGATCTGTGATGTCAGACAAGAATTTTAGCTACACAGAAAAAGGAGGAAGAGTCAGTCAAATGTAATAACATATTCTAGATGTTATTCCTGCCAACAATTAATGGTGAAATTCATTTTATGAAACACTGTTTACAGACTGACATCTGGAGAACTTCTCAACCTGGATCATTTCCAGACTGTAGATTTATGTACTATTCCTGCCTCTTCCCCCTCCCCCCCTTTTTTCATTAAATATTTCACTTTTCCTGCTTTGTACTGTTCACTTAAATAATAATTAATTAGAATGATTATGCCATTGTGATTTTAATGGGACTTCAGGTGGATAAAAATTTTAAATGCTTGCTAAAATGGACATTCAGTAGATACCTTTTGAAATGGAGAGAGAGATAAACAAGAATTCAAAGAGAATTCTCTCTTAAAATTCTATTAGTCCTTGACCAGAAAACTCAAAATAAGTGCTCTCAGTAGAACCCTGGCAGCATGAAGTTGAAAAGAATTCGGAGTTCTAAAAGGAATGAGTTCTTTTCAGTCTAGTCTTTCTGAATTATAAAATGTTTTTGAATTGTAAAATCCTGGTTAAATAATGTGGTTTAAATGTTGTATTCACAGGTGCATATTTGTGCCTTACCCATTTCCCATTTTACTCAAGTGAAGGATTATTATATCTTCAGTGAATGTTTTAGTTCTTCACATTCTTTCTCTAGAATGTAACAATTCCCTTGTATCCACTACTCCTCCTTTCCTTTGGGGACTCATAGCAGTTGCCAGTGCTATCCATCTTTATCATGAGGATGGGTAACTGCCCATTAAAGCATGAAAGTGGAATTTGCCATTGATTTCAGTAGTAGCAGCACATATCCCTTGTATTTCTGTGTGCAGTTTGATATGTAGATGTTGGGGTCCAGAGTCATCCTACCTAGTCCTAGACATGTGGGCAATTTAAGGAATGGAGTCCAGCAGATTCTAATTGCAGTTAGAAAAAAATACTGGTGTTGGAAGAGGAGGACAGAAAAAGCATGGTTGTAAAGACCTTGTTCATACATGCCTCTTTTCCTAAAAACAGTAAAATTATCACTGTTACATTGCTTTCTTGACTGGTGGTTCATTAAAATAATTATTGACACAAGGGTCCTCGTGAAATCCAGCCCCACTGAGAATAGTGCTCTCAGCACATTAAATGCATTTAGGGAACAATAGTGTTTGAAAACAATTCAGATGGACCAATTATTAGTGTTAGCATCTTTACAGAATTAAGAAGTAATTACTACTCATAATGTTGAAAATGATGCTGATAGTATTGCTCCATATATTCTGTCTGCACTTTCTTTGTATGTAAAATAGTCTGTCACTGGTAAAATTTCAGTCCTCAATATCAGGAAAATAATGTTATGGAAAAAGTAGATTTTACTTTTAGTTTTGGTACCTTCTGACAGTATCAGTTGACAAGTAAATCTTAACAAATTTCTGACATCAAACTGAAGAGCAGGAAGTCTTGCTTCCTTTCAGAAAGTAGCGTGGTATACCTAAGGGCAAATAGACCTTTTCTAACTTTTATTCAGTTACTATCAGCATGAAAAGCCAGTAGTTCTCAAGGCTACATAAGTTAGGAATTTCAGGTTTCAGAGTGAATCTTGTAAAAGTTCTTTTATTCACATGCAGAAATTCAACAGATGTTAATGGACTAAGTGAATTTTCACTCATAATGATATCAAATGTTGTAAAAACCTTTTAAAATATGATACCATTCTGAGGTTCTTTTGTGTGAGAAACCTTAATGTATCCTGTGTTTACAGGTTTCTGTTTAATAGGATAGATTTTATCTGAAGAATCTGAAGAAAAATGGCAAATATCTAAATTGAATTTTAAAGCAGTGGTTTCCATTTCATCAAATCTCGTAGTTTACATTTTAGTCAGAATTTGCAAGTGGGAACAGAAATATTAGTTTACTAGTATTTGTTTTCATTTAGGATGTAGGTATATTTACAGTGTCAGGCATTACCGCAGTGTTATAATTTTTTTAACAGGAAGACATTCTTCTAATTATCCGCTTTCATAGTGTGTACCCTAAATATCTGAAATTACAATGGATCATATCAGTCTGTACATTGTTGACATATTTACTCCTAACCTTCCTTTCTAACTGAACAGATTTGCTTGTTCTAAGTCAAACATGAATCCATGATGTATCTTAAATTGGCTGACAGCGTGTGTCTAGAATAGAATATCTTCTGTCTTCTCTCTTCCTTAGAAACAGAAAATGCTGTATCAGTTCTTCAGCTGATACAAATAAATGACAGTTTTCACAGAGCTTCCATGCTTTACACCAGCTAGCATGATGTGGTACATTACTGTAGCACACCGTGCATTGTCTTGCCAGTGTTTCCAAAACCGCTGAAGAAAATGCAGCTTTCCTACTTGGGAATGCAACATGCTGTACAATATTGTTGGATCAATATCTTTCATTTTTAACAAAAGTTTTATTCTTTTAATGTTGAAGGAGAGAATAGCCTGTGTTGCTGCAAATTGGGTACCCAAGTGATAGGGCCTGGAAGAGAACATTGCTTTTCAAAACAGAACAATTATGGCATAAAGCAGAAAAGTCTGTGTTCTCTTCCATTGGGAGTTGACTTACAGTTTATAAACACATCATTTCAGAAGATGATAAATAGGTAAATGGATTTGTTTGCTTCCTAGTGGAAGCAAATCCTGAGAGGATGAGATGTAAACTTAGGTCTTGGACCAACGAAATGTTTAAATAAGAGCTAAATTTGAAAGCAGGTGAGTATTCCCTTGCAGTTGAGCATAGAGTTTTTATGCACTTTTTGGGGATTTTGATCAAGCGTTAATCTGAAACTACTGAACAAAGTTTCAGGCTGTGGTAAGAGCTGCTAAGAATATTTAAAGAAAAGATGCAGAAATATGAATTATTTGACAAATGTGTTAGGATCTTGGTCTTCAAGCTGAGCTAAAAAGCTACTTCTTTCTTTGAAATCCATGCAGTCTGACAAAAGCTACTTATATTGCCATCCACTGAAAAGCTCACAAATGTGGCAAGCTAAGCATTCAGCCTATGTGCTGTATTGCTAGCAATGTACTCATTGTAAGGTCATGTTTTTGGTGTGGAACAGTCGCACTTTCTCCAAAGGGCTGATCACAGCTGTTTTGAAACAAACTTACATCATCCTACTCCATTGCAAACCACTGCAGCTGTCTTCTGGTGATAGTAGTACTAGATTGTACCTTTCTTCAAATTCTTCTAAATAATCATTTAAACGCGTTTGAAGAGAAAGAAAACGTTTGCATCGTTGTGTTCTGTAGTGAGCTACTCAGAAGGTAATATTGCAAAATACAAAAAAGCAGTTATTTCATATATTCTAAGAGCACTTATGAAGAATAAAAGCACTGCCAATGCAGTGTGTGATTGGACAGGGAAAGTGTCCTTGAGTTTCCATATCTGTAGCACTAATTAATAAAAATACTGTATTTAATAGCCCATCCAAAAAATATAATCATATGTCATTCTCAGTGGTAAGCTAACAGTCTTCATGACCTTTGTTGACTTTGTAAGGTTATTTCATTCACAGTTAATTGCTTTTATTACAAAACTAGGTCCCAGCAATCTGATCTTTACTGCAGATCAGATTATTTCCATCTTGGAAATTCAGCACTGATTGAATTGATTCAACAATCAGTTTTACATGTTTTATAGGTTTAATACATTCAAATTTTTTTTAAACTAGCGTAAGTAGTAGAGAGAAGTCATTAAGGCATAATCAGTATTCTAAACAATAGTTACAGTTATCCTTCACAGAAATTTTTGTCAAGTTTTAAGTAAAGGCTTTTTCAGTTTTATACATTTTCAGGATTTCATATCACTTAATTTATCATCTCTTTTCCTTATTTATGCACGGATGAACTCGTATTGTTACATAAACACCACATTACAGTTCTTCCATTTCAACTAGGTCGCTGCGCTACAATCCCAGAGTCTGACTTAGAGGAAGGAACAATTGTACCGGGCACTGCAGCAATGTTTACCAATCATAGGCACATCACGAAGCAGAAATCCAAGCCTGGTAAGTGAAGGAAAATTACTTTGTTGTACTTAAGATGCACAAGGCATTTTGTCAGGATGTTTGTGGATGCATGAAACAAAGGACACGTATTTCTGGCTTTGTTAGGATAATTTTCAATTTTTCTTGGTTTAATAGCATACTGTGTAGGATTCTGAGTTTTTCCAGCTACTTTTAGCAAGAATAGTTAAGTGTAGAGATCAGTCATGGAATTAAAAAACTTTATTGTTGAAAGGTTTTGTGCTACTTAGTATTTGAATGAGATACTTTAAGATTTTATTCCCAAACTCTTTTAGAGAGGGGGGAATGAAGCTAAGGACATTTTGGTGTAATAAAGTTGTTTTTTTCCTGCATTAGGGCAGTTAGACTTAGTGCCAGTTGGTTAAAATATGGTTATTACTTATCTTTTGTGGGAGGACTTCCTAGAATTTCAGAAAAATATTATTGGATATAATAAAACAAAATTATACTGGTTATAAAATATGCTGCATACAGTGATGACACATTTTCTGGAAAGACTTCATGCTGCCCGGAACTGTGATATAGTGTTAACATATTTTAAAAGCAGTACTGTAAAGCAGTACATTGCAGTTTAATAAAGTGCTTGATTAATAAAGCTCTCAGGCTATGACTACAGGTATTTCCCATTCTGTTTACTAAGTTGCACCTTTCCGCTCATTGTCTATTATGTCATAATGATTTTCGTGTAATACTAGATTTTAGATGTATTTGAGTGTTGTTACTAAAACAGATGTTTTCGTTGTAGATGGGTGTTGAAGTCGGGTTAAGAACAGTAGAAAGAGCATACAGCCTGCAGTCAACAATAGTCAGAAACAGACAGAAAGTCTGTATGCATCTGCAAAAAACAGTTAATTATGTGTGCAAAATACATCCGGCTGCTTGTTTGCACAGACTTTTGCACAGACAGTCATAGATTTGGAATATATATTTAATTGCAATAGCAGGATTTACCTTAGTGAATTTTTAATAGTAGGCAGGGAAGAAAGATACGTAACGCAGCAATGTATAGTAGTAATACCACAATGTGACTTTAAACTCCAAAATCAATATCTGCTCACAAAAACAACACAAAAAACCTACAGAAGGCCTACAGCTCTGATTTTTTCAGACTACTAGTTATCTGCAGTCTCTATGGACTTCAGGTCATAAGAAGAAGGGAAGCTGTCAGCTTTGACATACATACAGTTTAACTTTTGTCATATGGCTATATTAAGTACCCTCCTTGTCATGAAAAGAGATATCAGCTCCGTGTGATGTAGGATACAATCCTGATAAAATTCCAACTTCAGGTGACTACAACAATGAATCAAGAGCATATGGCAGTCAGTACTTCTTCTTCATCTGCTGCTCCATTCTTCTGATCAAGCAGGTGGTGTGGAAATTTAAAAAGACTGTGTTTCAGTGTTTTTCAGTAGATAGTATTCTTCTATGTTTAAATAACCTGGTTGCTGAAAAGACTGGCATAAGAGGAGAAGTTTAGAAGAACAGTACAAAATACTCATGAACTCCAGAAACAGCAGCATGGGGACCTGCATACCCTACAGTAAGTCTTAGCCCATGATAAAAATTGAGACGTGCATCACATAGTTGGCTGTTGTTGATGCTTTGCAACTTTCTATAAAAGTCAGAATGAACATTTTGAAAGCTTTAAACTAGTCTTTAGGTTTACAGCCACGTGTTATACCAGTGAATTTAATTCATTCACGGTAAGAATTGGCTGCCATCTGCCAATTAATGCTGCAATATAGAGAGAGCCTAGAATATCTGCCACTGAGCTGTCTGGAAATTCTAATTGCTACAAGTGTAAGAGCCAAGGGAGCTACTTAAACCATAAGGTAACACTAGGAATGAAATCACAGCATTGCAATGTTTTTCTGAACGTGATTTTTTTGGCCTGAGTTCTTGCTCAGGCACCAGAGACTGGAGCAAGACCACGGTGATTGGGTTGAGCCCTCAAAGAACATTTGTTTTGCCTTGCATATCTTTTTTGAGTTTTTCATAGGGCTGTATCAGCTGAACTGATATGCCATGCAAAATCTTCACAAAAACCCTCCAGTTTATAAACAGAGTTTAATAATAGAGGCTATAACACCAAATAGCTCAAAACTGAAGAGGAAAAACAGGGTCTCTTCAGCTGTAGCTTGCTGTGAGGATGGGTATATCTGTGCAGGGAATCTAGTAACAGCTAGTATTTATACAGAAAGATGGAAATGAAAACAATAGAATGAGCTGATCAAATCAGTATAGTCCAAAGAAATCTGTAGGTCACAGGAGAGCTTCATCTAAATCTAGTGGACTGCCATGAATTGAAACTGAGTAAGAAGTGTAGCTACATACTTGCTCCATCTGGTGCCAGACATAATCTTAGCATCGGTATTTTGTGCAAGTTAAAGTCTATTAGTAGTTATACACAGTGTAGTGCAAAAAGGAGTAATGAAGTTGTGTCAGTGCGAGTGCATCAGAAATAATGGTAAACTCTGATTTCTCCCACTGATGTAGGATGCTAGATTAGAACAATGCTCAAGCAGTTCTCCACAGTGTAATTTGAAGAGGCAGAAAACCAAAACAGAACAAAATTACTTACTGAAAAAAAGTGTACAGCTTAACTTTGCAAAGGTCTCAGTAGGAGGCAGTGGGAGTTGCTCATTTAGAAAGGAAGAAGCAAGAGTTCGCTCTGAGGTGCTGTAGTCAAACTCCCTTGATTATAAGTAAATTGCTTACGGAAGTACATCTGCTGAAGATAAGTGCTATCAAGAAGTTGTAGCATGGAGAAAAATCGTGCTTAGGAGAAAGCCTCAAGAGCAAGAGGAGTCTTGAATTCTGTGCCAGACTTTGTGAGCTCCCTATGAGTATGTCTACACTATTACTGCTGTGATAGAGAGGTTCAGCTAATCTTTAACTAGCTAACTCAAGTATTACTAGCAGTCTACTTGTGATGATGTGGCATTGAACACTGGCTATAGAATTTACCAAACTAAAAATAAATACTCAACAGTTAATTCACATGGAACTCTTGCTACTAATAAATATCTCAGCATGCTAATCTCTTGCTAATGAGATGTATTGTGTAGAGTGTGTAGTGATGAGTGCCAGTCATTGCATTGTAGGTTAGTATGCTCTTTGGGCAGGTTGAGAGTTTTTAAAATTCTTCTGAATTTCATAAGACCCTCGGAAACCCTAGGAAAGAGGTTGCTGCCTTAAAGGTTTTGTGTGAGCTGTTCAAAGAACTCTGCAGGAAATAAGAGATGGAGACCTGGAAGACCATGCTGTTCTTTGAGGAAATACACTATAGGGTAGCATCCTGCTACAGATTTGCAGGGTTTTTCTTCATACAAAATATTAATTGAGACCTTCCAGGCAGCTGCTAAACATGCCAGTGAGGCAAGCTTTAGTTGATATAGTTACTTAGAACAGCAGAAAATGAAATCTAGTAGTCATACTGTGAGTGTGTGTTAGCAGGGGATGAATGATGATGATCCAATCACTGAGTCTTTTTGAAAGGTGAATTAATGGTTGTATGATGTTTTCTTTTCATTGCTGAGATACTTCACACTTTTTTTTTTTTTTTTAATTCAGGTGCATTGTTATTCCATAGCACAAGGCAAAAGCATAGCAAAGAATGGGTTCAGGTTCATGTTTGCAAATGGGTGATATTACTGCAGCTGGAGGAGTTGCTTCTTGCTAGTGGCTTTGAGTGGGTACAAGAATGCTCCCTTGAATGTTCCATATCCAACTGAATGGAAGATGATTCTTCTCACTTACTCCCTCAAGGCCTTGAGTCTGTCTGCATTGCATTTGGAGGAGTAATTATAGCATGATAAATCTATTCCACTAGCTTTGATCTTGCTGTTTGGGTAAAATGAGGACAGAGCAGCGCAGATTCCATTGTGGGCTGCATGAGCCTTGCAGAGAATTTGAACATAATTTGGAGTTCTGAATCTACTTTGAAGTCTCTGCTGCTACATTGTTACTTTTCCCCTGAGCTTGCAGCTATAATGCTAATACAGATGTGCAGACCTCTGCTGCAATCACAAGTGCAAATGCAGTTATTGTAGACTCTCTTTCATGCAGGTCATCTGGATTTCCTTTCTCTGTTATGCTGTTCCTGATGTTTTCCATTTTCTTCCTTAAAAGTTAGGAATTTCTTACTGAAGTCACAGTGTGCTTGAGAGATTGAGTTGTTTGGTTTCAAGGAAAAATTTTCATATATTCTATAAAGTAACAGTTAAGTGGAGTTATGTGAATGTCAGTTTTCAACTTCTTCCTTACACTTAAATATTTCTGACAAAGTGACCTGGAAATGTGGTTTGTAACAAGTAAATATAGGGAAGTTCTTGTAAATGGCAGCTTTTTAGAGAATCTCTCTAGTGAACAAGGTGAATTATCACTTAAATAACTTGTCTGAACAATTGAACTGTGATAGATGGTAAGCTTTAGGATGAAATAAGCACAGTTGTGTGCTTATCAGGATACAGCCCTAAAAATTAGTACTCTTTATTCCTTGTATGCGACTGCTTCATGCTACTTTATGAAAGAGAATTTCCTAAGCAGTATTTTCTAAGCAATGTTCCTGCTCAATATTTTGGATAGAAAGGCTCTGGTTGCTCTTTTATGAGTAGAGAGACCTTTATTCTGGTAAATCATGAGTAACTCCACTAATTAGATAGAAAAACAGAGGAAAAGTTAATACGAATCAGAGAATAATTAGGCTGAAAAATATATTTTTGTTTCTCTGTGAAACAGTGGTGTAGTTTACATTTTTGTTTCCTTATTCGCTCAGCTCAATATTGTGACAACGTTGGGAGTCAGATTTGTCAAATTCATGTCGTGCAGCTATTAGAATTTTCATATCTTGTAAGACTTGATTTTACTGCCAGAACTTTTCACCAAAGATAAATAATCTGTCCTGTAAGTAATCTATTCAAGCAAACAAACAAAAAAAGTCTTAAATATTTGAGGAAAATATTTGCTTGACTTTGCTATGATAGTTCAGAATAACGGTTGTCTATTCCCAAGAAAGCAACAGGAGACATAATACCATGGACTGGCGTTTATATTTATTGTTTAAATACAAATATTTCACAGAAGCTATTGACAAGAGCAGATATTACTTTCAACCTGAATGAAGGTAATAGAATGAGACCGTATTTCTATCCAAAGCTCTGGCATTTGCACTTGCTACTGTTCTGCTGCTGTTTTTAGTTAAACTCTTTGTATTTTACTGTCACACAAATATTTAGATGACTTAAGGATTAAATTTCAAAGTTATCATCTAGTATGCTTATATTTAGTAGAATAAATAGACTTTCATAGTTTAATACTCCTTGCATCTAAGACTAAAAACCATCTCAGAGTTTATAGTTATGTACTGGAATAGATTTTTAACTCTCTCTTTAATTTGAAGCATCTGGCTTATTACTTTGTATTAAACACACAGACAACTATACAGAAATAATTGAGGTTGAGCTATAAACTCTAGTAAAACAAGACATTCTGAGTCAGATTTTCAAAACTGCCTTCAAAACTGCACCCGGACATTACACAACTGCACAGCTTTTCCTGCAAGTTTTGTTTTGTTTTGTTCATGCAGATGTGGTGGATGCAATTTAAGAGGATCGTTCAAGGTTAGCCTTCTAATCAAAGATTGCAGTCCCTGTTGTACCTAGGCAATTTTAGGAACCATTGCGTGATTCCAGCCCACCAAGATATTTATTTACACAGCCAACTGTAAAGAAGCTTGCAACCATTTTTCTTTAATGGATCTAGTGACACATTTAAATTTAGATATGTGCTAAGTTTTCTTATGAATCATGATTTACATGAACACACAGCTGTGTGAAGTTGCCATCTCTGAAGTAGCTCTGCATGAAGTGATGTAATATGAAATGAAGTTTTGTAATAGTTTCATTTATTTGATTTTAGAAAGGAATATTCTTAACCATTTGGCTTAACCATTCTTAACCAAACAATTGGAAAAAGGAAAAGAACTTTGGGATAAAATTCATTGCCAGCTATACATGAGTCTTTTCATTTTTATACTGTGCCTTCCTTACTACTATCTTTTATCTACCCAAATGGGAAGAGAAGCATCCTTGACTTTGTTTTGAAGGGTGTTTAAATATCCTCTAAAAACTCTAAAAGACACAGTCTCCTAAAGATTTCTATTTGCTCTAGATCAGAGCTATATTACCTATAGGACTTATAACCACAGTAAATTTTCTACATATGCGAGTAAGATACAGGTGGCCTTAAATTACTGTCATTGTAATTTAGCATCATTTGCTACACTAGTGATCACTGGGATTTTGAGATTCTTGCCAATTACAGCAATGGTAGTTTCAATGTATGTAGCCAAGCAATTAGTTTTTTCAGATTAGACAGTATAACTAGGACAGAAATCAATGCTAATGCTAATTGCATTGTATATCAGATTAAATAAAATGGAAGTTTATAAATTAACCTCAAGATCTTTTTGGAAAAATGTACATGCTGTCTGGAATAGAATGCCTTTAATAGATTTTCAAAACAGTCGGTTGAATGAATCAGTGTTGTTTGGAATGCAGACTTTTCAGTAGTCCAGGACCAGTTTTGAACCTATCTGGTGTGAAGTTGTGTTACTATATTCACGGTGAAAAAGTAATAAGAACAGGTCTGGTTTTCAGGTTTAATTTCTGAAAATCACCAAAGGACTAATTAGTTCTTGCTATGACTGTTCTGAAGTTTGAAGGGATGAATTTATCTCTGACAGTTTGAGTTCAGTTTCAAGCATTTTGACAAGTGAGTTGCAACACAATGTTTTGTCTTTGAGCTGATAAAGATTTTTTAGAAGCAAATTAGGCATTAAAATGCTAAACCTGTGATGACTGCAGGTAAGTGAAAGCTTCTTCAAGACCTAACCTTATTAGTAGCCTGCTTATGTATATCATATTGATGTATTGTAGTACCATGAGACTGGATCCTTGTTTCTTTCTGTATAGACAGTCTTATGTAAAGGGAAAGCCACCAGAAGCCTGCAGCTGGAACCACCTAATACTTTAAAATTGCTAAGCTAATTGTTTCCACAAGAAAAGGTGCAAAGAAAATCATTGGCCTACAGAAAGCCTGTTTTTGTGGAGAGCTGAAGAGATTTATGGGGGTTTTCTTTTCCATAGAGTCTGTTTTTCTAAAGAGCAGTACAGCTTAAAAGATTAATTTGAGAATTCCTTCATTAAGTCAATACCAAATGAAGTGCAGTTTCTCGAGAGCTTGTATATACATCACCTGTGAAATGTAATATAAGAAATGAAAACCTAACAAGTACCATTTATGTTCTAATACCTGTAGATTCAAGCATATTCTAGTATATACTATCTGTATTTCTGCAGCAGAAGATGATCAGTCTCTGTGTGCGTTTGCCCCATTCCAATGGTCGTAGCAGTGTTTTACAAAATGTTTCCTTTCAAAGGTTTAAAGAAAAAAAAAAAGGAAAGGAAAAAAAGCATGCGAAGTATACTTATCGAGTATCTGACTAATTCCGGTATGTTTTGTGACTTTCACTGAAACAGAAAGAACTGAGGGGTACTTTACACTTTTACTTCATGGGATGGCTCAGGAGGTTTTTTAGGTGACTAAATTTAATGATGTTTCTCATACTTCCTTGGCAATTATTCTGCATAACTACGAGCTTAAGAGATGAAGTAGATGACTGACTGTCACAAGGATTCATTCACTCTCTCTTCCTCTACCAATGAAGATGGGCAGGACAGCAGCTAATATGATCTCTCTTTTCTGCTGCCTACTGTTGCTCTGGGACAGAGAAGGTTGATGGTTGCTCTGTTCTCCTTGCTAATGGTCGTGGGTTTTCTCTTGTTGTTTTTGTTTCCTCATATCAGCTATTTTCTTCTTCAGGTGTTCAAGTGTTGGCATCTGAAGTGCACACTGCAAATCGGTCCAGCACTTTGCTTCTCATAGAGATGAACTGCTGATTATTGATTTCTCTAACCTAATCTTTTTGAATACTGAGTAAGACTTGTTTCTAAAGGCATCTATCTTCCCACATAATGCTTTACTGACTCTCCAGTTCTTACAAGCAAAGTTTTGTACTGAGATTTTTGTTTATCTAAAAAAAAAATCACTATTTTGTTCAGAACTTTAATAGCTTTGAATTTCATACATTGGTTGGTTTAGTGTATTTCTTATTCCTGGTTTCATTTTCTTTGTCAGATCTCTATTGGCTAGTGACATAATACACAGATATCTGTGCTGCTTTCTTGACGATATATAGAAGTGTGTCTGTAAAAAGCACTTTCTATTAATGATTATTTATTTACATTTGTATTAGATGTTAATGAAAAGGTCCTATTCATTCTTGGCAATATTTGAGAAATATAAAAATGGTTTCTGCTGTTCTGGTTTCTAATGAAGTAGTAGTTCTAATGAGGTAGTAGTTTAAAAAAAGGGGGGGGGGGCAGAAAAACTCATCTAATAGTTTTTGGAACACCCACTGAGCTTTTCCAGCCAAGAAGGGTTTAGTGGCTGCCAGGTATATTATTGAACGCTGGGCAGTTGTTCATGGCCCTTGACGCAAGGCTGGCAGGCAGAGGAAACTACAGACATTTTTGGCTCCTACTGTCCATCTTTACATAAAAGAGGTAATTGAAAAGATGATGTTCAATGACACAAAACAGAGCCAAGCATCCCACTATAGGACCCTTTGTACTTCTGAAAATCTGTACTGCAAAATTTAGGAAATCCTAAAAAACTTCATTTGGCTCCCCAAGAAATTGTTTGAAGAAACTGGGGCTTGGCATTATATGGATTATGTTTGATAAAAAGTCAGACTACATATTAATGAAGGTTACTTCTGTCCTTAAACTTTGAGTTTCACTAACCTTCCCAGAATCTGAAAGTTAGTGCTAATGTAATTGTTTCACATATCAGATGAGCGTTAGTGAAGTCCAGAATAAGGCCGTAAAATTGTTTTCCAGGTCTGTTACACAAAATGCCAAGACTTACTTTGTAGCATGTCAACATTGGCCACCAAAGGGAGATTAGCTCTAGGTCTTTAGGAGCTGTTTGCTGGAAAAAAGACACTGTGAAGGTGTTAGAGGTTATTTTCCAAAATGCCTTCTTTTAGAAGTCATTTTGGTGTGCCGCTTCCCCCTCCCCCAGCCCCCCCAATTCCCCGAGGCAGCCATTCACATTATGAGCTAATAGCTTAAAACTTTATAAAAATAAAGACAACTGTTTTTGAGATACAAGTTTGCATGAAGGCACCTGAAACTGCTAATATCAGTTCTCTCTCCCTGAGGGCTGACTCTACAACTTCTTGAAAAATAAGGGATTTGAATGGAAACATTGACTGTCTTTTAAAGAACTGCTGACATGCCTGAAATGAGGGAGCACATTCCCACATGCTATTTGTTGGAGAGTGTTTATGGAATTGTGAATAGATTTTCCATGTCATTTTGTAGGAAATTGTCAGTGGCATTATAAGCCACTTGGAGCATTGCTAGAACTTTGCAATGAATCATCAAGGAATGGATATCAGTAGTAATATGGATGATAGATAATGCCAGAGCATATCCTCTTTGGTAAATAATATTGTGAATGGTACACAAACATTTCCGAAGTTGACTTCAGCAATTTTTTCTTAGTTATTAGAATGAAATATTCAGAATATTGTCACACCTGTGCAGTTTTACAACTCCGAGCTTTTCTGCAATGTGATTTCCATGTCTATACTGGAGAGGATAATGTTTGGGTAGGTGATACTGTGATGTTGGGATTGACATGTCTCAGAAGAGGCTTAAATCCACAATTCTGGTAGTCTGTTGTGACTTGCACAGTATCTCTGGACTCAGGAAAGATTCTTATTTTGGTATGCTGGACCAGTATGTATTTCAGGCACTCTGGCTGCAGCTCTTAAAACCTGTCACTTTGCTTAAAATTGACTATGACATTTTTATTTTAGATTCATACGCAGTAGTGATAAGAGTTTTTCTGCAGTTCTTTGAATGCTGGGTCACGTAGTTCCACTGTATGAACACATGCCTAATACACAGATGATCACATTCTGTTTTTATTAGGAGTGTCTTTTGAGTCCACATCTGCATCTCTGCATGCTGTCACAACTGTCATAGCTGATGGCATATCTCAAACTCCATTTGACTTGGTTGTTATTGCCTGTGGCCGTAAGATACAACACACACATGTTGTAAAATGTAAGATACAGCACGAGTCATGCATTTTTAACTTAATTTTCTTCAGTGGAGATTCAAATTTAGTAGTTTATGACTCAGTAAGTTTGACTATACTTAATGTATATATATCCTTAAAGTCTTCTGTCCCCCTCTGAACAAGAGACACATCAATTTTAAGAACAGAATTCAAAACATTAGGCTTCAAGAACTGATGTGAGTACATCGTAGTCATAGAAAAATTGGGAGAGGATGGTTGGATGACTTTCTTAGAAAATAGCAGTGTACCTTGGGACTGAACAATATTACACTTTGTGAAGATTTTCACAGAAGAGATAAGTAGCAGAGTAGTAGCCCTTGTTATTAAGATCAACAGTTCCAACAGTGCGGTACTTATTACTTACCCTGAGGTGGTGCAGATTTTGTCAGCTGAATTAAAGTGTATTTATCAGCTGTCTCTGCTAAACACATTCTACTTCTGAGTTACTCTGTATTGTCATAACCCACAGGGTATCCTCGCATCTACTTCTTCACCTATTATGGTGACGCCCTCTTCCTGAGATCGCAGTGTCACCCACACCAATTTAAGCCTATTCGGTGTTTCCAAAAGTAGGATATGAAGCTAGTAGAAGTGAATGAAAAACAGTGTAAATGTTGAATTTTGTAATAGCTGCTGGAGCATATGACCGGAAAAACTCATGCTGCACGGAGCAGAGCTAATGGGAGCTGCCATCTTTTCATTTTGTGGGTAAATCTGTACTCGTACTGGAAGTGCTAGGAAGCAATGTGCTAATATATAAAGCCAATAAAGTTCAGATCTTTGGTAACGTGGTGGATGTAAAAATAGCTTTTATTTCCCAACACAGACTTTGGTTTCAAAAGTTTGGGTCTGTTTTGGGGGGAAAGCAATGAGAAGATATTCTAAAATGTTTAGCAGCATGGGATGTGATGTCTGGATTGATGTTAGAGCTACATCTGTTTTTTTTTCCTGCCACCCTCAGAACAAGTGTGCTGTGCCACTTACTGAAGATGCATTTTCTTTTATCAATGCCATGGTATTTACAGCCCATGTTGCCTCACAGAACAAAATAAACTACAACAGAAATTCTGTATTTCCTTAGCTTGCTACATTTCCTAAATATGTAGAGACAAAATTTTTTTGACACAAGTTAGGCCAGATTATTTTTCAGCTTGATTTATAGCTCCTATTTAGTAAGACAGCAAATAAAGTACTGTTTAGTCAAATCTGAACCCTTACTTAATTTAGTTGTCTTTAAAATATCTCTATAAAGGTTGCCATTGCTTTCATGTTAATAATATTAGTCAAATGTGTGATTTTTATATATTTTGGCTCATAGATAGCTGTCATGTATATATCTGTCTTCACCAAGTCGAGTGCCCTGAGTGTCCTGGACAGAGTGATGGACTATGTAACGTTGTGCAATACCCTAGCTATGTATTAGCACACTGGAGAATACAACTGTAATTCAGAAATTAAAAGCTAAGCTTGTTTTCTGGAAAGTAGCCTTATCAAAATGTTGTAACCTAGATTTTGATTTTGATCTCTGATCCTATTCAAGAAAACCTTGAAAGTTAGTTAGGAGTTAAAAATACCAAAATTATATGTAGTTATAAAGAGCTATGGCTTTTCTGTGCCTCTGTTTATCAAGAAAAAAAAATTCTGTAGTTTTAGTCTGGTGTGTTTAACTATTCCAGAAAACATTGTTAAGATTTCTTTCACATGTATGAGTACTAAAACTTTTCACTTTGAGACTGGCAGCCATAGCATGTGTTCCACATCGGAAGGTATTAGACAGTTCTTTCCTCAGTGCATGTGGTTAGTCACCCAGTTGTTCCAAAGACCTGTGCTGTAGTCACAGTGCAGTCTGTTTAATCAGTCTCAAACACATGCACGCTTTCATCTGGTCTGCATTGCTAGCAGCATCAAGCAATCACTGCAACTGTTCCTCAGTGCACATTGCAACGTGTGCCTGAGAAGGTAACCTGAGCATAGCTAGGCTGTTAGCAGTACCGAGGTTAGCTAGATTAAAAATAGGCTGGTTATATTTGCGTGAGCTATGGCCTAATCAGGGCTGTTGCCGCAGCTTCATCTTTTCCTCTCAGCCACCAAGTGTTTCTCCCTTCATGTGTGCCACTACTGCTGTTTATTTGACCAGGTAGTAAGGCAGCTTTAGGGAGCTGATCTGGTTGAAACCTAATCTAGCCCCAAATGTGGTGAAAGGTGCATTTTTATCATACTTTTAAATCCATTATAATCCAAAAGGAGAGGTTACTATTCCATGAGATCAGTGAGTTGTTCTGACTGGGTCTGCAGGTGAAAAGCTGCTAGATCTGCTGTGGAGGAGGTTGGTATGTGCAGCACGTTGCAGGGAGAAGAACAGGACTATACATTTTGTCAGGAGGCCATAGACAGAGCAAATTGCATATAACATGAAACTACATCCCAGCTTTTGACTTAATTAGCTACCTCAGTCATTTGCCTCCTAATTGCAGGAGCACAAGTGCTGTGTGATGGAAGGAGAAGGGAATGGGGAAACCACTGCTGCAGCTTAGGTTAGTTTATATTGCTGTGTGACTTGCAGCCAGAATAGCTGAAACATATTCAGACCCTTAGTGGGAGCACTGAGAAAAGAACCCAGAATGCTATTCTGTTTTTTTAATTATATGCTACGCCTTAGCAAGTAGGTATGTAAAGTTGTTCTGAGTTTTGTTACATAATGAACCACTGCTGGAAATACTAGTTTATTTTTGTGCCATGGAAGGTGGTTTGTTTGTGAGGGGGAGCCTCTTCATTCTTGTGCTCCCAGTTCACTGTGCCAGAACTCATTTATGCTTTTTTCCTGGCAATTTTCTCACAGTTCTAAAATTGTGGATGCAGGCCCTAATCCACCAAGGTTCTTAAGCATATACACTGCTAAATATATGTAGTCTCACAGGACTCACAAGGGACTGTAGTAGGCAAAGTGAAAACACCCTCAAGTCTTTCTGTCAAGTGTATTTGGTCTTTCTTGGAGTAGCATTGGTTGTAGGTCTAAAAGAAATGTCATATGAGGACAGCTGCTTCTCCTATCTCCCTTCATATTGTATTGATTGAGTCAAATAGAGAATAGGTCAAGGCTTCATCACAAACATGAGGCTAAGCCAGCACATAAATAGCCTTGAGCAGCAGTTTTAACATTTTTGAATAGTTGTAGCCAACAACTAAACTTTAGGATAATAAACTGTTCATGGGCTGTGTTCGTCCATTTTCTCTAAAATATATATATATATATATATATATATATATATATATATATATATATTTTCTTTCTGGTGGGATTCCAGACATCTGAGTATGGATTAGAAATCAATCTGGAATGGTCTAAAATTAAATTACCATTCATTCCTTTTTTTTTCCCCCTTTGCTAAAAGGATTTTTGAGAAGAGCAGCCTGATACTCACAGTGTAACACAATAAATGAAACCAAACTTAACCCCCCTCTGCCACTGTTAAACTTCATTTGATTTCTGGTGTAGTTCTCTAACAATTATACATTGATTTAAAGAAATGTGTCACTTCCTGTTTTTCATTGTTTCTTTTCTGGGAACCTCAATGTTTGATATTCATTGTCATGTAATACATCATGACCTATATTAATGCAAAGGCAAACTAGAAAACAGACTATTTAGCCAAAGTGATTTCTGTTTCCAGTAATTATATGCATCTCCCCCCATTCATAAAATCTGTATTTCAGATCTTTTTTTCTGCTGATCAGCTTTGTTTTGGATTTATTCTTTTGCTCTCCCTTTTGCCTTTCATTCTGATGGATCTTATGGGGTCTTTTACTGCTGGACTGGGGTCTTTTACTGCTTTTTCTTCTGTCTGGAGAATAATGAATTCTTTTCAGTGCTCAACATGTTATATTCAGTAGAGATGGCAGAAGGTGTTAATGATTATAGATAGTTTTAAAGAACAAGGTTACTGAGGCTGTTGAGTTTCCTATCTAGATATCATGGGTGCTTTACATGTTCAGTTGTGTGCTTTTGTTGTCTGGATTTCATTAGAAACAATTAGGTTCTGTTTCCTAGTGCCTATAACGTTCCTGAATTTTAAAGACCCATCATATATAGAATTTAAAACTTACTGTATTTCAGGTAGAGAAAAGTTGTTGGATTGAGTGCAAGATCTCATTAATTTGGTCAGTGACTAGATTAAGTCTTCTCCAAATCGAATATTGCCTCGGCCGTATTTATTACCCTTTTGTTTCTTCTTGCAGATTCAGGGTCATTTCTACAAGAGAGTTTAAGTCAACATATTTAAAAGTGGCCATTCCCCCCAGAACTGAGCATTGCCTCTCAGTTCCTTCCTTACGCCAAAAAGGCTGATCTTCTGCCAGCTTAAATTCCTGAACTTGGTCCCCATAAGGGCAAATGAGCACTAATGCTGATACAAGCAGGAGTTCAGACATCTGCAGCCACAAGTTAAGCAATACTGCATTCAGCTAAAACTGTGATAGAAGCTCACCCCGCAGATTTCTATGTGAAAAGCTGATTTTGTTTATTTGCTCTTAAAATCAGATTCTAGGAGGTCATTTGCAGAATCACAGAAGTGATAATATTATCTGATGCTATTGTTAATAAATAACCAAAATGTAGCCAATCAAAATGCTAAGTATGAAATACTTTGTAACATGCAGCTAACAAGCCATCTAGAGAACTAGTATTCTCAGACTTCTGCAAATGAGTGGGAATGCATTTGTAGAAAAGCAAGTAATGGTTAATTCAAGAAATTATGTAGGTTAAATTAGGTATTATGTGTCATTGTCTAATTCCGAAAAAAACTTCCACCTAAATCCGACTTCAGACACAAACAATTTTTTGTGCTAACAGCTATTTCGCTTCTGAATTATCTGTGGTTTCTCTCTTTCTAAAAGCTTTCTTCCTTCATGTTTTTACTGCTAAGTGCAGTAAAATCTGGGAGAGACAACCCATACAGTTTTTTTTTTTAAGCAACCTGAGTGCTGATGCTTGTAATTTTCCTCTCTACCTGCTTTTAGAAGAACCTGTTTCCTATAATGTCAGGAAAATGGGGGTGGAGGAGGGTTTCTATCATGCCCTGTTTTCGTTTAGTCGCAAATAGCAGAATATTCCCCTAACTCTCTGAAAGCTGCTGTTTCAAGCATGCTTGCTCACCATTATTCATCACCACAGAAAGATCGGAATTGGATTTGAATTCTAGAGATGTGCTTTTAGAGCCATTTTAGATTTGTGCTCTTCGTTGATTTTGCTACATATATATTATCGTCCTTTGTGCAGAACCATGGTGATGTGTTTTGTTATCAAACACAACACAGAAAATCTCTGTTTTTACAGCAAACAGGATGGGTTTTAAAATCCACAATGTACATTAAGTAATGCGTGCTGCACAATTTAGTCATAAGTAACAGTTTCAGGGCAGACCACGCTTGGCAGGCACTACTTAAAGTAGAATTAACAGGCTCATGGAGAACTGCTGTCTTTGTAGAGATGTGTAAAATAGTCCAGAAAACTTTCCACGGGAATCTCTGGATAGAGAAGATATATTCCCTTGCTTTGTGCATCTCCCTTCTCCTAGAAGACTCTGCCTCTCATTTGTAACTGTCCTGTTTGTCCCATGATATTTGACACCTCTTTCTACCTGCCTAGTAGAAACTGGTCAGTCTTCTCAAGATTTTCCTGCACAAGGCAATTTATGTCTCATATTGAGCTGAATTTGAGGAGTTTCAAAAAAAAAAAAAAAAAAAAAAAAAGACGTGTTTTCCAACATAGATTTATGACCAATAGAAGAGGCAATGTCTTTGCTAATTGGTTCACCTTTACTAAAGAAACAAAAAAACACTGATACTGAAACAGCCATAAGTAAACTGGTTCATTAGATCTCTTAATGATCAGTGCCATAGAAACATCTACACTGGAAGGCAGTAACAGTAATGGCTCAAATCTCTTCTCTTGCCCAACTTGTGATGAGCAAAACCCTATTCATTTTAGTTCAAATGAATATCAGTCTAAGTGAGATCAGAATCAGTTTGTCGTGTTGTAATTAGAAGAGCTTTAATATAGGTTAACCTGTTGATTAGCATTACTTTAAAATTAAGTTTGATAATTCATTTATTAATAGTAAAATATATTGAACATTTATGATTATGTTACAGGTTTATGAAGTCCAATTTTTTAAAGCCTAAATATTAACAAACTCTGTATGCATTTTTAGTATGCTTAAACCTTGTCCTAGGTAACAGATAAAATCTTTTGGTGTTACAGGTAAGTGAGGGATTAATAACATTATAAGGAAACATTTTTTCCAAAACCTAAAGAGAAATTAAATTCAAGTTATAATTTTTAAGTAGCAAAAGCCAGAAAGTTATCTTCTTCATGTACCTGTTTCCCCCACTCTCCCATCCAGCAGTATGTGTTCAGACAGAGCTACATTACAAACTCTAGGTATTCTGCTCTTTTTTTTTTTTTTCTATCACACTGTCTCAAATCACTGCCATGCCTAAGTTGGTATGTGAAAAACTATATATATACTTCTGTACTATAGATAGTTAACTAATAAACTATATATATTGAGCAGAGAAGGGGAAAATGGTGCCTGAGTACCTGGTGAGAGCCTTGACAGAAGTGGAATTTTAAGACCAACATTGGCAGTGCGGTACCAAGCACAAGAAGTCCCATTTTATATATGAGTGTAAATGCTTAGATTGATCCAAGAAGAAAGAGTTACAAATAGTCAAGTATGAGCTTTCCCACTTCTGGAGAATCTCCAAAGCTCTATAGCTTAAGTTGTGTGTTCAGAATCTGAATATATGTTTAGCCAAGTATATTGCTAAGCATACAGCATAACAAAGAAAATTGTGCCTAACCATATAGCTAAGATACTTGCACTTCTCGTGGTTCCAGGACTCGAAGTACCTGTGCCCCCAGCTCCATCCCTTTAATTCTACTGAGCTCACAGCAGTGGAATGTCTGAATGAGACAAAGCTGCCAATATCTTTCATTCATGAAACCTTTAAATGAAAATGTCTTATTAAATTATGAACATTTTAAATCTCTTCTAGAATGAAATTCTGGGTTATTTTAAATATAATTTATTATTTGAGCATTTGTGCCTGTGTAGTTTTGAATTCTGTATCTGGATCTGTATGAGATTTATTTAGAACTATTGATATTTAATTGGAATGTTTATCACGATATTCAGGTTATTGACATAATCTATATTAGAATTATTAAGAAACAGACTTGCTTTTTTTCTTTTCCAAAGGTCAATTCTATCAGATCCCTAGCATATTTTGAAAGGGGACAAGGCAAGACGATTTTCTACTGACCTCAGTGAATCCGGTGAATCTAGAGGTTGGACTTCTGTTCCACTGGCCTCATAATTCAGTGCAGGAAAAATAGAAGGCAGAATCTTTTCTTAATTTAAATTAACTTAAAGATTACTATTGAATAGTTACTATATATTATAGATATTGTATATACAATATATTCAAGACCATTGATACCACTGATGGGCTTTCTTTTGAATTAAAAGCACTTTGCATCAAGCACTAAGCTATACTTTAGCTGCCTACTTCAGGCACTTAACAAAGTCTTTCAGTATCTGAAAAAGCAAGTGTTTGTTTCAAGCTAGTGCACCTAGTGTAGCAACCTAAGCTTCTGTATGATCAGTGAAGAGAGCGGATTCCTCTGAAGAATTAATTCAAGAGCTAATTAAGGTACCCACCTCACTGTGGATTGTTTTGGGGCTTACATGGATGCCTGCATGTGGCAATTCAGTGCTCCTGCCTGCTGCACAGGGAGCCACATGGAATTGGGGATACCCCTCGGTACAGGCATTCATGACTTTGTGTCTTTGCCTCAGGACTTTTCAGGCTATGCTTTCCCATTTAGTTAGCTGAACCTCAGGCAGTTCCCTGACTCTTCCAAAGAGGGAACGTTGAGGCCTGGAAAAGCACAGTTGCCTATTTTTGAACCAACGTGTTTATGCTGTTTTATTAACTCTGTGGAAATAGAGCATCAGTAGGTTATCTCTATCCACTTGGCGCTTAGGAGCCTAAGTGCTCTTTTAAGTTTACATGTGAAAGAGCAGGGAGAAGTAACCAGTTCTCAGTGCTGTTGATACAATTTACTCAGTGATTCTTAAATGGAACTTCATATGACATTAGGCAGAATTGAGATGGTCCAAATACGACCTGTAATGGCTATGTCTACACTGCTAAGCAGTGCAAGCCCCAAAACACATTTGTGGAAGGAAACAGTTGATGTGGAGGACTTGGTGTTCACACTATATGCATTTCAGGGTGTTTTACTTCAGACTGCCTCTAATCTGATCCAGTGGACTCCATTAGTGGCTGGAGTACATTTCATGGTGTAGCTTCATCTAAAAGGAGTCTTCTCTGTATTCTTTGAGACTATTCCATGGTATGACCCAAAGTACAGAAAGTGGGAATGACCACAGATGACTTCAAAAGCTCACTTCAGTTCCAAATCAAAATGGTAATGTAGACACATCCACTCTATGTCACTTCATAGTGGCAACAGAATTAACAAAACATGTTATTCAGTTTTTACTCATGTTTCTGAGTAATATATTTCAGTAATTAGTTTCTGTTTATTAAAATATGCTCAAAAACAATTTTTGCCTTTGCTGTTTTTGCTTTAAATTGAGTGTATTCTTGTTACAGAGAAATCCTTGCAGATGCATGTTTCTTCTTCTAGAACATTTTGTTCTCCAGTTTTGTTTTTAACTGGAGATTTTCTGTTACAGGTCATTAAAGTATGAATTTTTAAGTGTGCTTCCAAATGTAGCTAAAAGTTGAAAAGCACATTTTTGTCTCAAATCTCACTGTTCTTACCTACATGGGTTTTCTTTTCCCTGTTGGAATAGGAAATGTTGCTACATCATGATACTTAAAGGATAGTGTCTTACTTAGTGCAGCTATCAATGCTTTACACTGCCCTGGTATAGGTGGATTTGTTGTAGAACTTCAGAGCAATTTGAATTTTAAAAGATTCTGGTAAGAGCTATGCTCCTTTTTGAAGAACTGGCTAAATGTGTTTTTATTAGTGAAATGAAATGTATGCAGAATTTGCAATCATCTGAGATATATATGATAAATGATCTGTGATCAACTTTTGCAAAAATGTAATCTTCTTACTGATAAAATTTATTTCTGATTATTCTCAGTACTGGGTTTCTTTACCGCTTATTACCCTCTATGAGTTCTATCATATAACACTGTGAAACAGAGCTAGCAAAACCTGATCAGCTTTTTTTTTTTTTTTAATGTGGATGTCCAGCATGGGTTACACATTCAGATTGAGTTGGTCTTCATGCAGCAGTTATGTCTGTTTGTCATTCAGTGCATAATATCTTTGATATAAGAGGAATAAAAGTTAACTAGGTCACAAACTTTGCCTCATCTCTTTAGTGTGTAGACTTGTGTATATATCAATAGATAATACAAATCAGGAGATTATGAAATTTAAGAATTGTTCCAGTCTCACTTAATATGATTTTGAAGTTATCCTATTTTGTTGCTTGGGAGGAAAATTTCAACCTGAGTTGAGTCTTCAATGAAATGAACCTTATAGGAAATGCTCAGTGCATTTCAGGAGCCATTTACTGTTTAAGAAAGAGTGGATTACTCAATAGGTGCCAAATTCATAGAATACTGGTAAGATGTTAAAAATCTTTTCATGAGGTCTTGATTTTTCAAAGTTTCTCATTAGAAAATAGTTTCACTCACATCAGATTGTTTTATTGGGACATTGTTTTTCTGACTAACATTCTGACTTCATCCCATGTATGATTTTCATAAAAGCTTCTCCTGCCTGAATTTCATTTACTGGCCTTTCAGTGCCCGTATGTTTTTTCCTAGTAAGCTGCGGAGTGAGATTTGTGAAATCTTTGCCTCTCCGTACAGGTATATGTATAACATCTATGCACAGAATCCACAAAACAATTAACATCAATTCAGGTAGAGGAGGAGGTGACCATACTTTTTGGTATCCATGGCTGTTATACTGCATCTTAACTTCTCTTCTGTATCCCCGCTTCTCCTAGCTGGAATTCCAGCTGCGGGCTACTCAGGCTCATGGTCTGCCTGTATGGTATGCCAGCAATGCCCTGATTCTTCCCCAGTCTGTCACTGCTAAGGTCTTTGCTCTACTTTAAGAACAAACTGTTTTATACACTATTTCTATGGTTCGTAAGAACTGTAAGATGCTACTGTGTGAAGTCCTGAATGTTACCTGTGCATATCATGCTGCTCTTAGTAGTAGCAAAAATCATGCTAGCAAGATTAGTCATTTGCCATTTGAGTAACATCTACCTGTTTTTTTCATATGGACATGTGTCACAGAGAAAGAAAATCAGTCTGAAATGCATTTATTGTATTTGCTTTTCTTCCCTTGTTCTCTCCTACTTTCTGCCTCTTTAGATTATTAGCTGTTTTTTGCAGTCTGATTTAAACAAACTTACTTCTTTGGAGAGGGAAAAAGTACAGCTTTGTCTTATTAGATTTATGCATCTAAAACCTGCTTATTCGAACAAGTTTTCTTTTTTCTAAACAGAAATTATCTTCAAAGAAAGTGTTTCTTCAAGTGCACTCTCCTTTAGACATTTGTCTCATAAGCAAAGCTTTCTCTCAAGAGAATGAGGTCTCAACAGCACAAGGACTGAATATCTTTTAACTCACTCTTCCCTTATCTGAACCGAAGTCTTGTTTAGTTCTTTATCCTCTCATCTTGCCCTGTAGGGGAAAAAAAAAAGTATATGTATTAAAAAAAAAAGAAAGCTAAAATATTGACAATTTACTGTTTTATCTTTTTGGATCAATTATTTATATGTAGCCACTTCTGGTTTAACCATTTATATACATGTTTTTGATATTTGGAACAGAATATTTAAACATTGAAGCATGATTATATGCTTTTTTTTGGCCCTAGTCATACAGTTACAACAATATTATCTTGTGCTTAAGCAGTGATGCTATTCATATGTAGGTGGTTTGCAGAACTGAGGCCTGAACTAGTTCTGATCTTTTAATTTTTCCAATAAATTTTTATTCTCTGCTTTTTGGTTTAAAGATGAAAGTTTATGCCGAACCCATTTACTATTACTAGAGGGCTGTGTTTTTTAAGGTACGTTGTTTTAACCATTTGAACTTCAGCTTTCATAGTTGTTCTTATACAATGTACCATGAACTTGTGGGTTTCAGTTAAGTTTTGGTGAAGTATATAAAATTATTAATTTTAAATGAAGAGTAAAATAAAAATGGCAGTAGGACAAAGAAACTGATAATCTTTCTATGTTTGTGCAGTTTAATTTTGCTTTAACTCAGTACATGAAAAACACTGTGAGGTGGTCTATTGCATCGATAAAATTATCCTCTCCACATGAAATATTAGATCTCTTGTATATGTTTGCTCCTTACTGTGTTCAATTATCTTAATGTGTTTTGTAAATGACACTGATTCATGGGCTTAGCATGGGCAGAAGTTCAAAGACCTACATCAGGAAAAGATCCAGGAACCAAAAAATAACCAAATTGACTCCATAATTAATTAACCTGACCATATACCTTCATAGTTCTGATTTAACAGAAATTTGGGTGTTGGTTAAAGAGAATTTTTTTCTCCTTCTCCACTTCGTATTGTACAGAGTGGATGGCTGCATGTGTTTGAACTTGCCAATAGACTACTTAAAAAAATTCATGGTTTTATGAAGCTGCTAGCTTAAAAGGAGAGTATATTACATCTGTGCTGGTGCAGGAGAAAGTAATTTAATAACTTGATCCAGAGAGCAGAGAGTAGGAGCCTCAATTAGAGTTTTGCTTTAATCTGGTTTATGGATTAATTTGGCTCACTTGGATCATATCTATCTCATTATAAAGCTATACAGCAGATTAAAGGGAACTAAAAAAATCATACCTGTTACTAATGTACCTCCCACAAGTCCTTTTCATTTTAAATTATTTTGTTTATTTGTTTCAAATTTCATTCTAACAGAAAAGCCTTCTGGCAATGAGGTATAAGGGTCTGTTACTTGCAAGTCTTAGAGAAAGTATAAGGATGCCTCTCTCTGTGTCTCTCTTTCTCCCTAAGGGGTTACTTTTGAAAGATGATTTCTAATTTTGTACAGACAAATTTATGCCTGCTGTTTAATTGCACAGACATATTTTAGGATTTAGCCATCTAAGCCCTTGATTGCACCTGTGTATTAGGTAGTTAGATGACTAAGCCTCTTAATCTGCAACTACGATTAATTGCAGAAAGAAAACTCTATTAGATTGAAATAGTCTAGATTGAAATCAAAATAAAAATGGTGTTCACTTTTCTAAATGATACTCACTTTTCTCCCTCTGACTGATTTTTTTCTAATGTTTAGTTTAAGGTTGCTTACCAAGGTTTTATTTCTGTCTCCACTGGCTTTAGCCTTGATGAAATTTAATTTTATTAGTAGATTTCACTGACATTATGTTTTTTGACATTTCTTGTTTTGGCTGATAATGTTGTATGAAAAGGTCTCTGTGTGTGGTATATTTAACTGTGGTAAAATTTTACTTTCCATTTGTATTCTCATATTTTTTTTCTCTCATACAGGTGGTATGTTAAGTAGAATAAATGGTTGCAGTGAGATTTTCAAAGCTGCAGTCACTCTGTTTTACTGGTGTGTTTAATACATGTTGGAAGTACATCTTCTGAAAAAGAGAATAGCTTCTTGTCTTCAGTGCTCCTGATTCATAACCCATTATGTCCTGTACTAAACATAGCATTTTTCATTTATGCTGATCTTGTTCCAGGAATGTGTTGTGTAACATCTGGCAGTGGACAACCGGAGGCCTGATCCTGAGGGCCTGAAAATTATTTCAGCAGAAGCTGTAATCTCTTAGTATTTTGCATGCAGCGTTTGGCACTGCCCAACCTAAAGCACCTACCATCTATCTGTCTCACACCATGGCACTTTTATACCACCCAGAAGTATGATGCTAAGTCAAAATTTCAAGCTGTTCATATTCCTATTGTTGTTCACTCTCATCTTTTGCTGTTTTTAAGCAGGCAGGAAAGCAGTTTTCTCCTGAGCTAGAAAAGTGGGTTGCCAACAAAAAACTTTGTATATTCAACTTGCTCTTGCAATTGCTTTCTCCCTGTTGTCTTTCTCAACCTTCTTCCTTGCTGAAACTGTATACCAGATTATTATTCATCAGGCTGGGAGCTGCAAATATTAATATTAGTTGAGATAGCACAGAGAATTTCTTACTGAGGCAAGCTATTGTTTTCTTTTGTTTTTTGGATCTGAATCTGTTTCTTCTGCAATTGTATCTATACTCTCTGGTGAAACCAGCACTCTTTTTCAAGAAACCTTAGTTTTATGATCTCTTTGCCTTTCTTAAATGGATATTGGCCTATCTTTAAAATGCAAAAGGGCTTTGATATTATCGACACCATGAAAAGATACTTTTGAAAATAATTATTTTCATAAGAACAACTTATGTCTGTGTTTTGAAATGAAGATAAACAGTAGTTTATCTGCTTATTAGATCACATAGTCTTCACGATGCTGTACCGTACAAGAGATATGATTGCTTTCACAGCGTCTCTTTTCCAAAGGCAAGATTTGAAACACCTGTTTTGGTGTTTAAAATGGGATGAACAAAAATCATAAGAAAGCAATAGAGAGCCCATGTTCTACTTCGGCCATAGGGATGTCTTAAATGCACTAAGTGACGTCTATTGGACTAAAGCGTCCCCTAAGTTCCCCTGCCTTTCGCCAAGGAGATCAGCTTGACCTTTACCTGCGTCCCTGGCAGAGCGTTCCGTTGGGCGTTCTCGGAGTGTTATTAAAGTACACCCACACCGTCTATTTTGGAACAAAACACGACATTCATTTATATCATTTATATTCAAAAACACAAACAAGAAACGGGCCTGTTATTTTACAAAAGGAGAGCCCTGTTTATTAGAGCGTCTGCCTTCAGTGGCAGATTCTGTGCTTCAGAGTCCAAGTGGGCACAGACACTTAATAGACCGCCCTTGTTTAGATGGAGAAGGAGCGATCAAGTTCCAAAACATACGAAGTGCAGTATTTCTTACTGGCTATCCTTAGTGGCTCTGCACGCAGCTTTTGGACTCCTTGAAGATATTTTGCTATCTCCATAGGCTGCATAGACAAGTGATCAGGATTGCATTCTGGAACCAGGCATCCACTTTTTTGATATTTCAGTCTTTAAATTAGAGATTCCTGAGTCAGTATTCTGGATTTCTCCCAAAATTGCAATTCAGATTTTGGCACGTCAGCCATCCTATTTGCAAAATCAAGGATAGGATGATTTTAGCTACTATGTTGTTGTTTCTTGTTTTTTCGGCCTGATTTTACATATCCAGATTCACAAGTACATTTAGGGAACTAATTTCCCCTGGATTTGAGTGTTAGTCTTTATGTGTGCATGCATGTGTTTGTGCAGTGTTGTTGATGAAAGCTCTTAATGGAGAAAAGAACTTTGGGAAGGAACCTGAGTGACACGCAGATAGGTTATTACCTCTAAGGAAGGGAAAGGGAGGGAAACAACCCTGAGGTCTGGACCGAAGTAGACGGGAATGCAAGAGAGGGAGGAGAATTCCACCTGAGGCATAGAGAAGAACATTGTGAGGGCAGCAAGAGTCATCTAGGGAAAAAAAAGAAGAAAAGATGCAGCCCATATGGATTTCTTTTAGTGTCTTTTCCGCTGCTGAGCTCTGCCTTGTTTTGGTTCATAATGATTTTCCAAGTACAACATACTTAGATGAAAACACTGATTTATTTTTGAGTTTTTGCACTTGCAGTCCTGATTCTGTTTTTAAAATGCAGCTGTTGAGAATCACTCAAGTTTGCTTACATTTTTTGTGTTTTCTCTGATAAGTTATAGTTAGCTTTTTTTGCCAGCTAGATCACACACAACTTCAAAATTAGTCTTGTGTAAAAACTATTAAAATGTAGTTGACAAGCAGAACTAATAATTCTTGTGGCTTTGAACTTGTGTTTTTTTTTATTATGGTCTTATTTCAGACTGGGTGGGTTTTTGTGCAGATTGATCTGCTCTGTGAAAAGCAGGCCAATGGGCTTAAACACAAAGCACTAAAAGGCTCTGTGGTCATATACAATGCTTTTCTGTGGAAAAATGTAACTATGCTGGAGGGTAAACAAAATAAAGTCCACAGGAAAAATAGATAGCTATTTTTCATAGCTGCTTATGAAGCAGCATTGGTTAGCTTCAAGAGAATGGTTCTGCTCATATACAATTCAGTTTAAGGGCTTGCTTGGATTTTTTAGCAGCCAGATAAAGCTGTATTGTTTCTGATACATTAAACACAATACCAATTTTGCTATAGCTATGAATAGCATTATTTTCTTTCACCCATCTTTATTTCTGATGCATACACTATATATTACTGAATGAATGCTGTAAGTTTAAATATAATATATAATATATATAATATATTATATATAATATATAATTCTATATAATGTAATATATATAATATGTATGTAATATATAATGAAGAAAAAATCTAATCCTGTACTTTCGTTTGTTCCTAAGCTATGCTATCATCAACGTTCTGTATTTTCATATTTATAGTCTTATATCGGGAATAGATCTTTTGTTCCTGTTTACTGAGGAAATGGTGTGTAGTCAAAACATTCCTTGACACTGTAGCCTTTTGCAAGAAGCTGCTTGGTTGAGGTTTCAAGAAGCTGCTTGGTTGAGGTTTGACTATAGCATGTCTCCATGCTCCTTGACAATTATATTACCCAGAGTAACAGCCTCTATGACAAAGCTGGTGATAAATTTATAATTTGTCTTTAAAACAACTCTGCATAAGTTAAACAAATATCTGTTCAGATAAATTACTTTCTTTTGAAATTGTTGGTGCAAGATTTCAGTTGTATTGTGTTGACTAAATTTGAAGAACTGATTACATCCTTCTGCCTGAACCCAAGTGAATTGGGCAGATACCATTTTGGCTCCTATCATTAATCAAGAGCGCCTTGTCTGATACTGTGTGTGTCATCCCATATTTTCTGTCTCTCTAAGGATGTTAAAAGGAAGACCATACTATAGCCTGTGAAGTCCTAGCTTTAAACAAAAGATGGCATTGGACTGTTGGCTCAAGCAATCGAAATGAGTCGAGAGCTGAACTAGGTCCCTGAATTACTTGAATAGATCCTGAGACTGTGATTTCTCCCTGCTGATGTTCTTGCTGATCGCATTTTGATGTCAGTATTGGCTTCACTGAAATTACAAGATTGATGTTATTTTTAAGGGATTCACAGCCATATTAAGAAAAGAGGGAGTACTTATAAAAGGCATCAGAGCACAGTTTAAACATCTCCTAGCACACTGTGTGTATCAGATGATGGGAAGGCTATAGCAGCACTTTGATATATTCCCAAATACCACCTAGGTGTTAGAGATGTTTTAAAAAAAGAGCAGAAGTCTCCAGGGATTGTGGAGGATTTTTTATGTTTTTTTTTTTTTTTTTTTTTAATGGAAGAGGAAGAAAGAATGAGTCAGACCGTTTCCTCAAGCAGTTAGAAGAGGTGTCCACTCCCTGTATGTCCTGTAGGTATTTATATTGGACACATCTGCAGGTTTCTTGAAACAGCTCGTACTTTCTTTTGTCTGTGATGATGACACTATTTGAAGGACACGTGAACTTGAAACAAAAGTACTCTTCCTCTGTAAGGAAAATGATGAGACATTCATCTTCTTACCTCAGAAATCATTCAGTGTTTTTTGATGAAATGGAATACATTATAAGAAGCTTACTTTAAATCTCATCTAATTGCTAAGTCATTACATTTCATAAATTACCTAAGCACAACCTGGTCAGGTTGAATAATTTAATTAACAAAATATACATTTATATATATATATATATATATATATATGATATTCCTGAATCCAACTGAATGAGATATTCCTGAATTAACTGAATTTTGTCATCTGTATCATTCTGTAAGCCTCATTGATGGATTCTTTTTAAAAAAAGCTATTGGGATGCATTTTACAATGGAAATAGCTATGTGGGGACCAGATTCATTAATCATCCCTTTTTACTGTGACATTTAGACCACTGAAGTCAATGGGATTCTAGTATATACTTTCATATTAGTGGACTGTTGTACTGAGTGGGAATGGATTTATGCACATGAACAGGTCATCCACTGAGTTAGAATTTAAGGCTGGAACAGTCCTTTCGTATGGGCAGCTCCTTTGTATTTGTATTGCCATTGCAATACAAATATTAAATATATTCTCATATAGTTGAAACATTCATTATATTGATACTTGGACTTACTGGCTGTAATACAGGAAATAGTGACAGTAATTTGACAATAATCTTTGTCATAGGGCTTCTTTGCTGTCTGAAGTGTCCAGAGTTCTCCATTATCATACAGTGATGAGTTTTCTTGCATTGATGGGTCACCTCCTGATATGATCCAAAATTCAGTTCTTCACAAATGTGTCTAGTGATAGGTTCCTATGAGAGTTCCAGTCCGTTTGCTTGCTAATGATTTTTCTTTGTGTTATTATTGTGAACTTTCACTGAAAATTATTTAAAGCAGTGAAGTCCTGGAATCATGCTGTTCAAGACAACACTGTCCATTTAAACGTCACGAGTGAGGAGATTAGGAGATTTACACTGGCTGTTGCTTTTCACTCAATGGTCAGACTAGAGCTGGTTCAAGGAGAAGGGTAGCAGGAAAAACAGTTAGGCCACCTGTTAAAGTCATTGGTTGAACTGAGACTTGCAAAGCGGCCTCTCAGCATTCACTGCATACTTTCATAAATGATATTGTGTTGACATTCAGTTTCTCAAAAGTTCCAAGTGTTCTTTGGCTTTGCTTTGGGCCTCGTTGCTATTTGCAGCTCCTGCAGAACTCTAAAAGCTTTCCATAGGGACTCAGTATATGTACAATTTATGCCTGCCAGTTTGGGATTATGAACTCTATATACTTTTATCACATGGCAAATTTCATTTTATTGTAAGGCTACTTGCATTCTCTCCTCTCTTTTTTCGAAGTTTTTTGGGTAGAATTCCAGGTTCGTGACACAGTGCTAGCAATGAAAGGTTTTTGCATTTTGAGTCTTTGGTAAGAAGTTCATTTTGAGAGAAAAGATGGGTAGGTCAAGAGAACTAGTCCATCCAACTATATTGTGAAAGTATAACTGTTTCAAAGGCAAATACATCTGTTGAAACAGTAGCTAAAAGTTCATTGTTTACAGTATAAATTTTCTTCTAGTGTTGGATTATGGACAAACCAGTGCTTTTTTCCTTATATTTTTTAGCTGATGACAATTTTCATAAATTCTGAACAGATAATGCAGTGAAGGTCTTTATCTGATGAAAATGATCGGAGGTCATCTGCTAAAAGCACAGCAACTTTACGAACAGAGAACTTTCTACCAAGGAGTTTAGAGAGAAGGAAAAATTCAAAGCAGCACTGCTGTAGGAAAAGAAAGAAGATTGTGGATATGCTATAGGAATCTCATTCACAACAAGTGAACTCCTAATGGGGAGGAGATAGAAACTGGGAAGGTCTTGCAGATGATTTGTTTTGCTTGGATCTGTAAATCTCTTATATGAAATGAAGAGTAACTGTTTTTAGATTTGCAAATTCTAATTTTTTTGCTTCATTTAAGCACTGAAACTGTTTAAAGAGTGTACTTAGGCAACTAGTGTGTTATGAAAGGATAGGAATATTGTCTTCAAGACCTATGGATGCTGAACTGTAAGGGTCTGATTCTTTAGAGGGGTAACAAATAAGTGGTGCTCAAGAAATGTGCTGAGGGAAAGAAGATAACAGAGCATAAAGGAAGGTTAAAAGCATCCAGGTCCAGTAATGGACTTAGGTATAGTAACCTAGTGAGTGACCAGGATATATAACTTAACTCAGACTGTCTCTGTTTCTTACAAATTCTTACGTCTTTGGCTTCCCACCAGCCATGGTGATGGCCTGGCACCACTGCCTGTGATGTCAGTTGGATACAAATGCATTCAGTACATCATGGGAGGATACTAGGCTACAGAAATGTATTTCATTAAAAACTACCTAAATCCCTGATTTCAGACCATGCTGGGGTTTTAAGGCAGTGTTTGTGACTGAAGTTGCACTTTCTTCTTGGGAGGCTTTTTCTGTGTATGATGAGAGACTATATTTGATGCAGTGTCAGTTTCTAAATACAGCAGATGCTAATTATTTCGAAGTATAGTGCTGAGTAAAAGAAATGCCTGAGCCAAATTTACCATATTATCCACCAGCTCCATTGTATCTTGGAGCTCTTGTTTTGCTTTAGACCTCACATGGTTTGGAGTTTCTTTTTAGATCTAGGATCACAGCTGGGGCACACCTCATATGTTTTGCCTGTTTTAAAATGAGATAACTTTACAGCTTTCAGGCAAAACGTTCCTTTTCTACAGAAAGTGCTAGAGGGAAATGCAGGTATATTTTGGTGTTTTACATCCCAGAATCATCTACATATGAGATTACTAATTGGTAGATGGAGAGGACTTGTATTTTGGAGAGATGATTATCATTAATTCCACCATGTTAAAAACTGATTTTGTCCTCCTTATGTCACTTTCAAATTTCCAGTTTTTGACAGTACTTGATCTTTCATGTGTGGTCAGTTACTTTGCGTAACAAGCTTCGATAGTCATTTATGCACATTCTTCCTTAGTTATAATTCTGTCACCACGTTCAGTGCAACAGTTTGCTTTACAAAACGTTGGTTTGCTCCTGTCATATTGTAATAGCTTACTTATTTCAGTCAGTTCATCTGCTACTAATGTAACATTTTTCAGTCAGCAAGCACCTTTAATTCCTACAGAATTTAGCTCTCCCAGTCTACCAATTTTAATAACTGATTTTAACAGGAGATTGTGTGTTCTTTTTCCTAGCAGACCTATATTTGATTCTTTAATATATCAACTCTTGGATGAATATAACCTGCTGCAGGTGGATTGTTACTTTCTAGTTGAATACATCTTTCTTTTTATCACTTCTTGCCAAAATATATTCATTTCTAAATAAGTCACCCCTTTGCTATCTGCAAAACTCAGTGATGTTCTTCAACAGCTTGTCAATAGGATTCATTCTGGTGAAGTGTTTGTTTTTTGGTAACTTATGACGTTGTTGCCTATAACAGTAAAGAACGGCCCACTAATAACTTGAAAATGTCTTTAAATCATATACTCCAAAAAATAGATGTTTAACTAGCTACTTTCACTTGCTAATGATAACTACTATTACATATTTTCAGCCTTTGTTATTTGTAGGAAGGTAATAACTGTATGCAATAACTCACATTCAGTATTAAGAACTACAGTAGCCCAAACAGCACATCATTCCTGGTACGGTGTCACTGAAGTCCATCTAACTCAGTTTTCATAAATGAATTGGCAAATATTGCCTTGGATAGTGTAGATTCCTGTAAAGATTAATAGGGTGGCTACGATAAGTATTCTGTAGCTTAAGACGGTATTTTCCTTTTTAGTCCTACCTGTTGGGTTGCAAATCTGAACCTATGTTTGCAAGGAGTTTGAAAGCCTTTAAGTATAAGGAAGAGAGAACTGATCTTTAGAATAACTTTTGAGTAGCCCATAAACTAAAACTAAGAGCACTTCAGCACTAACACCAGCATACCACCCACAGGAATTAGGATTGGCTAATATAAGTGTATCCACTTAGGTTGCTAGAAACTACTAAAGTGGGGGTGCATTAGGATAAATAGATAAAATTAGGCAACTCATTGCTTAAGATGGCTGATTTGTCAGGCACAGGCATGTTTAAATTGCTTTTATATTTCTCACTGAGATGAGGTGGTGATTAATCAATAATTCACTTGCTAGTTTTAAAGGGAAGGGGCAGCCCAAATAACCTTAAGTGAGGGCCTGTGGTACATTTCTCCTTTAATAAATAACAAGAGTTTGCACTTACATTGCAAAATGCCTTTCATCCAAACAGCATAAACATTTACAAAGATGGTAAGTGATGTTACATTCGTTTTAGTATAGGAGGAGCTGAGTTATATTGAGTTTGAGATTCACCCAAAGTCATGCAGAAAGTCAGGATCAGAATTAAATTTTATAGTCAAAGTAATTTTCTTCAAATCATACTTTGAGCCAAATAAATGTAGCTATTCTTCCTTGAGAATCAAAAAGAGCTATTTGACTAGTTTCTACCAGTCTTGCTGGAGTGACTGCTGACCAGTGGAACTACTTGTGGAGTAATACTTCACATCAGGGCTGAAATCTTACTCCTCTGAAGTAATTTGGATTTTCTCCTCTGACTGCAATATGTCTAGGATCTCACCCAAATGTGAGTATAGTTAGTACAATCTATCTGCTCTGTGATCTTGGAAAGCCACTGCTGAACTTTGTTGATCATAAACTGAAGGTAAAATTATAAAGTTTATCCCTTGAAAAGATGATGATTGTTTCTAGGACCTAGATATCTGATCATTTTCAATGATGCTGAGAAAGCTTCCTCTGCAGAATGCAATCAAGTGAACAGTGATTTTGAGTACCATTCTGTTGGGCTTTGCTTCTCACTTACAAATTTTGGGAAAAGAAAATCCAATTACAAATTAACGATGTGTACAATGAATTACCCCTATTTGTGTTGCAAAAGCATGAGGGCTGTATATCTTAGAATGGTTGCAAAAGATAAAATATATAAAATATATAACAGGCTTGTGCTATGAATTGGGCCTGTGTTGCAAGATCACTTCAATTCTGCAGAGATGTTTTAAAGGCACCAGCTTCATGTTGATTTCAAGCTGTTATTACTTTTCAATTTTTTAAAAAAATCTTGTGTACTTTAGGAATCTAAGCAGCCAAAAATATAGTAGCAGAGAAATTGATTTTTTCTAATATAGAAAGCCTGTCCACACCAGAAAGTGAAGTATGGAATATTTGGCACAAATAATGCTTGTTTTTGTCACTAGCAGATCACGTTGCACCACAATGTGTGTATTCTATTAAGTCATGTTCTTATCAGCTGGGCAGGATGAAAAGTAGTTTAAAATGCTTCTAGAAGAAGAAATCCTGATTTTTGACATTTTTTGACCTTGCAGATGCTCTGTTAGCAAAGACATTAGCATTAGCATGGCTAGTGATTCTATTCAGTTGGCTATTTACTGAGAGAGTACAAAGTAGGGGATGGAATCCAAGAAGCATAAGTTTCAACAGAATTTTCTATACTCTGGTATTACCCTCATGTGATAAATACTTTGCTAAGAGCATTGGCTTTGGTCACATGGTATTCCACTAATCTTTTTTTTCTTTAGAGAATCTATATGTGTTCTTAGAGGTAGACATCTGAGCGAATCCAGGGAGCTGAGTGATGTTCTAAGAATTACAATAGTTGTTTGAAAAGTGTTTTTTTAATCTAGAGTGAATTCACAGGGTTTTTTTTCCTTCTTAAAATCTCAGTGAGTTGTTTATTCTGCTATAAGGTGAAAATTTCAAATGTGTATAAATGTGCCTAGATCTGTTTTTCTTAGTTTTTAAGTAGTGTTACCTCTTTTCCTCCTTTTTTTTTTTTTTTTTTAATAACCGTATGTGGGCGCTAAGTGTGCTGATGCTGGTTTCTTTTCAGAATCATAGATAAAAATCACATTTTTATTCTTTTTTTATTTCATCACAATGTTTCAGAAGAGTTTCAGTGAGAAATCATGTCCTGTTATCTCATTTTTTCTATTATTGGGTTTATGATTTTGCTTTTTTTTATTCTGAGTTTGACTCATTTCTAATCACAGAGTATACAGGTGAGGACTTATTTAGGTTTATTGTATTTGTTAAAGAAACTCCCTTGAAAATACACACATATTGCAGATTTTAACCTACCATATTCAGGTGTTTTTGCTGTCCAGCATCACTGCATTTCAGTTCAGAGCTAGAAAGGGTAAATGGATGCAGAAGCAATAAAAGGATTGTTAAAACAGGCATTCACTGAAGGCTGAGCCTTCATTTATCTGATTTGTCTAATTCTAATTTCAAGAAGCTAAATCCAGTTAGGAGATTATATTACTCCTCTCCATTACACTTCCATTCATTTCTCCCATCCTGGCTGCTATTTCTCTCATGTGAGGTCTGATTCAGGAAAAACTTGTGTGCATCTTTCCTTCCTTTTTGTATATACCTAAGAGGGTGTTTTCAGGAAGACTCTTAAGTATGTGCTTAAATCCATTCAGTAATAATCTCTGAAACAGAACCCTGATACAGCTCTATCCCTTTTCATGAAAAGCTTGATCTGATCTTATGTCTTTTTAGCTAATAGGAGCTTGGCCTTTGATTAATAATTTGGGTAGGATAGGTTCAGTAGTCAAATATCTTTTTTTTTTTTCCCCCTAGCCAGTTTTATCTTTCTTGAAGCATTGCTTCTCCTTCTCTTCCACCACTTTTCCATACACTGTCACAGGATATAAATCTACTTCCTTGGTTTTGCTTTAGGTTAGTTGCATAATTCCAGTGTTGAGTAGTTGCTCCATGCTATCTCTCTGTTTGTTAAACATACATGTTAAAATTATTTCCAAGCGTTATTAAAGGACCAGAATAGATGGGGCCTTTATATTAAGTTACATTAATTGCAAGAAGTGTCCCACAAGAAAAAGTTTAAATTCCCTGTGGGAATCTGTAGACGAGGGAGGATATTAATTAAGTGTATGTTTTGGAATAGTGCTTTCCCCAGGGAATAACACTGAGGACCAATTTCACTGAGTTACAGTAGGAATTAATTTGACCCACTGTCTTTGATGTTAAGAAACTGGGGACAAACTGATTTCTTTGGTATCTGCTTTGAAGAAGAAAGTGTATAAGGGTGAGGCAGGGAGTTTACATATCACCAGAGAGCGTGTGGATGTAGTTCAAAAGCAGTCTGCTGGCACAGTATTATATTTCAGGTCCTGTTCTGTGCATGACAGCAGTGAATAGTTATAATTACATTTTTTTCACATCTATTTCTCTGCTATGGATTGGGCAATGTTTCAAAATGCATGGTATTAACAGAAAAAAAAAAGAAATACCCTTAACAAGTAAATTAGCAAGGATCTAAAACTAAAATTAGCAATGCTGGCCAAACTTGTGAGGAACAGTGAAGCAGTTGGGACAGGTAAGGGGAGACCTCTCTGAAACTGGAAAATTGTACTCCTGTGGCAAAGCTTTATTGATAAAGGGTTAACCAAACTGACCCCTTGGTGACAGTGAAAATCTGTGTAAAATTTGCTTGTAAATCTGTAACCTTATTCCATTTACGGACAACAGCTCTCCACACAAACTTTTACATTCCTTGTGCAATCTTCAATAGACATTGTAAAGCAATTATGTAATGCTGCAGTGTTTTCTTTCAGGAAAAAAGGATGGTGGCTGTAAATAGTATAGCCTTTAGCAATTTTCTGCTATTTAGGCCTATGACTGACATTTACAAATGGTGTGTACAGTGACAGCTTAATTAGGTGTAAGATCTTCTGTGTATTTGGATAGTACGGAGGTGTAGATGGCCAGGTTTTTTCAAGAATAATTTGGAAAGTGTTTCTCCTTCTGTTTTCTCTAAACTCACTCTTACATACTGTGCCCAAAATCAGTCTTCCCTGTAGACTTTCCCAAAAAATGGAAAGATGTCAATTTAACAGAGATGTAATATTCAGAGCCATCATTGAATGAGAGATGCTGAATAAAACTGAAGTTTTACAGAAAATGCTTTTGTGTTATGTTCTCATGTGCATAGCACATAAGATGACCCGGGAAAGAGCTTTTGTAGGAAGATTTGTATTTTTGTATGGGTTGCGTTTCTCTTGTTGCTGGTAAAAAGTCAAAATGAGGAAAGTAGTTGAGTAGAAACTCACTTGCTAAGGTTACTCGTATTTTCACTGAAATGCTCTTTCACTGCACAGTGGAGATTACAAAATGTGAAGTTAACGTAAAGAATTTTTGCATCAGTTGTCTTTGTTGTTGGCTTTTTTCTTTTTTGTTCCTGTGTTCTTTTTTTCCAGCTGATCACCCTCTTCCAGAAACTAATGTAAAGTTGCATACTATTTATGATAGTTATGTTAAAAAAGCCCTTATGCAGGTCAGTAGCATGAGTACCCTCCTTTACTGCTGCTGTGTCCCTAAGGCATACAGTGTTTTACCTAAGTTTGGTTTACGAATGAAACTTAGCTTGTAAAATACTTGGCACTTCCTGATCTGAGAGAACCTGCCAGCTGTCTTCTACCTTGGTAAGTGGTTGTTTACAGTCTTCAGACCAAAGAAACACTTAGTATGGAATTTTATTTTATTTAAATAAGACCACACTTAGGATAATGTTGATTACTTTTGAAAATTCTCCCCAGAAAGTTGATTGTGCTTGCAGATAAATGCATGGTAACTCTGGTTGTCAGAAATGAGTTGTTTTTTAAGTTTCTTTGAGTCATCATGCATCATTTACTGGCTGACTTGATTCCAGTTATGCAGAAAAGAGTATTTTGAGCTGCATGTATATCAAGTCTGTACATATAGTTCTCGCTTAGCCAAAATACATTTTATTTTCTGCTTCATAACTCTGAGGAATTTTAATGCATATTTATCATTAGCTTTTCTGATAGTAAAGTAGAAAGCGCATCACATACATATGTCTTCAAATTCTCTTTTTATCACTATTGACAATTTCAATCACTGAATCCTTTTTACAGTCCTTCTATCACAGCATCAAAGGTATGTGATCAAACCATGCTTTTTTTGATAAGAAGGATGTCCACTATTAGTCATGTACACCCACCTAGAAAATTTGCCTAAGCTAAAGGGAAATGTAGTTTCATCCTCCTTTTCTCTGACTGTGAAAAGGGATCCTGATTTAGGATTGTTACATGCAGGGCTTTGGCAGTTCGACCATGTTAAAAAAGATGTAAGTTCCTTGGTTACCTTAACCACATAGATCTACTGTTCTATTAATGTATGGGATTACATTTAATTTCCTGTGCTCTCTATGACAAAAACTGAGAGAAGGAAGAAGTTTCTGTGCTATTTAAATGGTCTTAGTTGGTATTGGTGTTCATTCTACTTTGAGACGAATGAAAGCAGAGGTGAATTCCTGCAGTTTTTACCACCGTGACTGTATTAGTAAGAAAGAGCTGTAAGAATTGTCTAGACTAGTAGAAATATATGTTATTAGTGCAATATCTTTTCCCACAGAAAAAAATCATTTTGCATCCTGAGAAACAATTTTAATTTTGTACTCAGGAAGCTATGAATTTGCATAACACAGCCAAAGGCTCTTGGTACAGGTCCTTAGCATTGCTGTAGCAATTGACAGCTTAACTGCACGAGGTAGCTTTGCAACATCCACGGGGGAAACGATGCCACATAACTTTAACTACTATGTTTGCTATTAATTCACATCTTTAACATCAGTAAACATAATAAATTAGTTATTTAGTAGAGTGCACTATTAAGTAGTTACAGAATTTTTACTTTTGAGTAGACATAATGAATAGTTTGTGACCTTACATCGGTGTGTCACATTTAAGGGCCTTGTAAGTTTGAATGTGCTCCACTTGTATTGGAGATTACCTTTCTGTAATTTTCTTGAACCAACCTGTAGAAGTCTTTGCTGTCAGATAGAACAAAATTCTCTCTTTGCTTGACATTGATTCCATATAGTAAAGATTTTATTTTCAAACAGTTCAGTAGGTTGCTAGAGTAGTTGCTACAGAACTCATGTTATTACCTCATTCTCTATTTAATTCTGTGTATTTATTCTGAACTAAAGGAAAATCAGACACAGCAGTGGTACGGATTCCTTCATGCCGTATCACCATGGTTTGAGAAACTAAATCAGAGGAAATAAAGATATTTCAAATTTTGGCCTCTGAGATTGTCAACATGTGTGCTAGTTCCCAGGCTCCTAATGCAAAATTCTGTAAAATTTAATAATAATCATGACATAAAAATTCCAAAGAGATTTAATAACTCTGTTAGTAAATTTTGTAGACACATTTCTGAAGACGTTAATAGAAGTCAGTGTCCAGTTGGTACATTTGAATCTTCCTTTAGAAATCTAAGAGAGGAATGTGATTTACTGATTAAATATCATAGAAACATCAAAAAAAGCCTGTCAGATTCTGCACAGGTTTTTACGTTGTTAATTTCTTGTCCACTGGTGCATTGATGAAAGTAACAGCTGGTACTGAATATGATTAGATATGAAATAAAGATCTTGAATTTTTTAAAAAAAATAATTTCCCATTCCTAGTCTGTTAAATCATTGTGGATTTATGGTCCTTGGGAAGTGTAGGAAGCTATATGAAGTTGCTTATACTTTTTCTGTGAAGACAGAGAGACGTTTAGATGTGGTTGAAGATAGCATTTCTGAAATAATGATTGCAAAACTAACTTTCTGAAATACTTGAATTAATCGTCTCAGCTATTATATCTGCTGCGCAGGAAGGACATGCCTGACTATTTCTTTCATGATTTTTGTATCCACATCATTTTCTCTTTAAAATTTCTATGGGGAAATGCAAATAAAAATTTATTTTACAATTTTTGTCTTATAATACCTTGTCAGTGCTTCCTGTCATTAATTAAGAAAATTAGTCAATCATTTTTGAAAGCCTCTTTCATTTCCCATGGGACAGGTCTTTGTGCATAATTCTTCTTTGAACTAAACTGGTGAACTTACACTGATTGACCCTGAGAAATAGGTTTTGATATTAAAATGTTTACAAGAAAGAGAATGGCTTATCAGAGGAACTATGCTTAGGGGAAAGAAGACTGCTACTAGATTGAGGAATACACATTTCTTCTCCTAGCTTGTTTTCTCTGTAACCTTTGGACAGACCTACCACAGCTGAAGAGGAAATGCCAAAAGGTAGTAGGTTAGCTGGAAGACAAGGCGGACAGAAGGTTGTTTCTGGATTTGTAAACATTTGTAAATATTGCTACAAGTTTCATGTGGGATCCAAGAAACTACCTTATTAAATTTATCAGTGGATTTCATAACAGCTCCTCTGCAAATCAATAGTTATTTTCTTTCATGAGTCACAAAGAACATTGCATTAATAAGTTTAGGACAAATTTCTGAATTTGTGATGTTAAGAAATGGGGGATTGAATCATTCAAATGAGCCAACAGTCCTTAAATAACAGCTTTTTCCACCCTAGACTGAAGGTTCAGTTTTCATTGAAGGCAATAAGTGTTTTGTACTGTCAAACTAGCTCATTAGTCAAACATTTTGGCCTGATTTGACTCCTGCTGAAGGCAATAGATGACTTTTCCTGGGAATGAGATCCAGTTCTTGAATTGTTCTCAAAGTAGAAACCATTTCATTCCCCTGTTTACATAAGTAGCCTATAAGCAGTCTGAACATATTTAGCCTCACTTATAATTGTTCAGCACTGTGAGTAATTTGCATTGGTGCAGGATAAGATTAAGGTATTGTTGCAGTTTATTAATGTTTTCCCACCACATAGCTTGAAACTTGCTATAAGTTTCAATTTAACATATTAATTGAGATCTAAGACTTATGTTTTGTCAATATCCTTTTTTTCAGATTGAAAGTTATTTGGATCTAACAAGTAGTGCCATTCATGGGTATAGTGAGGTAAATACAAATATAGTATGAACTATTTTTCTAAAGTTTTCTGTGCCTGTGTCAATTTTCCAAAGTTATCCTTCATAACTATATGGCAAACTAATTATTGAGCTATACAAAGTAGTTCTTTTATGAACTGGAGATCTATGTTAATACATCTCAAGCAAGTTGCATTGCCATACCAAAGATCGTGTATGTAGACAGAAATCAGGGTAGGAGCAAGTTTAGATTATTTATTCAAATTAATTTTGCAGGGAAGATAAGCCCCTAGATGGCATGGTACCTACAGTGGTAGTTTAGCAACTATCTAGGTAAGAGAGTCCAGTATTTGCAAGATGATGTAGATGAAAAATCTTGCCTTGCATAGACAAACTCAAAGGTATTATATTAATTCTAAAAGGGTGAGAGGTGAGAATCTTCCTTATTATGTGAAAAAACTAATTGCTCTGTAGAATGAACAAAAAGTATGTCCAGAAAGATGGAACAGGGTGTAGTAATATATTTTCTATTGCTAACATTACTTTCAATACAATATTTATTATATAATCTCATTTACCCTGGGGCGGTGGGGTGAAGGACTACAAAAGATCTATAGCTATGTATACTTTGAAGCTGCGTGAGCTAACGGGAGACCTCCTGTTGATATTTGTAGTGCAGGATTCAGACCTTATATTCTTTTCCACTGCTGCTTCAATTCCTGCCTCTGAAAGAAGCCATTTTCTGCTACTATAGAAAGATGACAATTCTGTTGGTGGAAATCCATTCCTTACAGAAAGTCATTCTACAGAGGAGCAACAGCATAAAAGCTATCACAAAAGTATTATATCATGATCTATCTTTGTGAAAGAGAGGCTTTAAGATCTTAATGATTGAGAATTAAGCCTAATACTTCCTTAAAAAGAAAATGGAGTCTTCTACAGGCTTTTTGTTATTCCTGTGACCATTCACTTGTTTGATTTCATATTGATTCTTAATGTTTTCACTCCTTGGAATTTTTGTACAAACATCATTGCAAAGTTAAACATATTCAAATAAAACCTAATAAATCCAACAGGAAAATATTGTAGAACAGTTCCATTTAGATGGTGGGGACTCTCCCATTAAAGACTCCCATGGTTTTTTTATTACTTTTTTTAATGTTCGGTTCCTAGCTTCCATAAATTATGCATGCTGGCTTTTCATTAACTCAGAAGGCAAACATAATTCATTGTGAAGAATTCTTTAGTCACACATAATTGAGAAGTTCAGAAAGATCAGAGACATTACGCTTTGTGGTAGGAACTAAACTGTATTTCATGTAAAGGTTCCAGCTCCCTGAATTTCAATATTGATTTTTTTCCATTTCCACAAAAATTCAGGAATGCTGATGCATTACACAAAGACATTTTATAACTGCTGGAGCTCTATAAGGAGCTTAAAGAGTGATGTTACCTATTCCTGACAAATGAAATAATTGTGACATTCCTTTGTGTATTAAATGAGAGTCATGCATTGCAATAATTATTTCCGTCTAGAGAAAACTTTAAGGCAATTCTTTGTTCACATGTCTTATGTGTTAGTTGAGGGAGAAGATCGAAGGAACTAGTAAAAAGATAAGATCAAGTTGAGACCAAATAAGGCAAGCTTTGTTAACGCAGGGCTCCGTCTGTGCATAGATTCTTTTTTTTTTTTTTTTTTTTAAGTCTGAAAAAAGTTTGATAGTCATAAGACTTCCAATGAAAAATGTGACATGGATTAAAATGGTATGTGAGAGATGTATGAAGATGAGGATGATGGTTCTCGCTTTCTAAAAGAAAGCGATGGAAAAGGATTAAATTTCATGCAATACTAGTGTCAGAAGTGAGTTTTCTATGCTGTGAGTACAAGAGACTGATTATAGTGTGAGTTTGATAAAGAGACGAAAAATTGCATGTGGTCTAAAGGGAAAGAGGTCCCTAGTGTGTTGGGCCCTATGAGATAGGTTTTAATACTTAGTGTTTGAACAGAAGAGTTAAAATACAGGTGATGTAGGAATTAGTCTGTGAGTATGATGAATTTGAGGATAATGTTAATTAACAGAATATGAGAAGAAGATTTGGATTTTAATACCTACATCAGATTTTTTTCTCAAACAGCAAAGGTACTAAGCAAACATTTTTTTTTCTGTATATGGAGAATATCTAATATTTCTAAAATATATCTGCTTTCTGATAAAACGATGTTAAATATAATTATTCCTAGTTAAAACAGACACTGCTAAAATCAGCAAATATGTAGTAAATAATGGCAAATCTTGATGTAAATTAGAAAGCATAAACAAACTGCACTCAAAAAAGAATGTGCTTAACCTTAAGAGTCTACTACAGGATCAGGATGCAGGCTGTGAGCTCTTAGATAATTCATAGTAATCCTTCCTCATGTCATCCATTGTATTAACATTTTTGGTTAATGGCTATATTTAGATTAGCACAAATAATTGGGCAAAAATCTTCAGTTATATAAATATTATTAAAAAAAAATAAGGTTACATGCACATCAGCAATATTGTGTCCAGTTTTGGTCCCCTCCAGTACAAGAAAGATGTTGACAAACGTGGGTGAGGTCAGCAGAGGGCCACCAAGGTTGTTGGGAGCTGGATCTCATACCCTTTGAGGAGAAGCTGAGGGAATGGGACATGTTCAGCCTGGAGAAGAGAAGGTGTGGGTGGACCTGAGAGCAGCCTGCTGGTACCAAAGAGCAGGTTTATGAGCAGAGCTGCATAGCAAGAGGAGAAAAGACATTGGTCCTAAATTGAAAGAGGAGAGGTTCCAAACTGACATAAGGAAAAACTTTTCACCATTAGGACAGTTAAGCTTTGGAACAGGTTGCCCAGAGAGGTTGTGGCATCTACATCTTTGGAGGTTTCAAGACCTCATTAGATAAAGCCCTGAGCAACCTGGTCTGAATTCAATGCTGACCTTGCTTTTAAGCAGGAGGTTTGACTTAGATGGTCTCTTGTATCTAGAGTTACTCTATGAATCTTAAAAATAAAGTCTGACACTGACCCATTGACTGGATATGTCATTTAAATGTTTCCTATGCCACTGGATGAAAGAAATATAAAATAATTTAAATGATTGTAACATAATTGAAGGAATATAACATAGGTGAAGATACTATCTCCTCCATGTTTCTGTTAGTTCTTCCATTTAATATGACTAGAATTCACTTCGCAGGCACTCGTGCACACTTTCTAATCATCGCATTTGTCTGAGAATCACTGATACCTGTGTATGCCCTCTTTCCTACCTGAATTTGGTCACTACAGACTGTGGTCTGAAGGTTTATAACAGGTGTTAACTTCTATCTAGGTGATCTTACTATTGTGCCAGATCCTAGAAGCTGGAAATGGTATCTCACTGGAAGAAGCAATCTTATCCCAAATAAAAAACGTAATGCTGTTCCCATTTTTCAGAGGGGCATCATAACTATGTTTCAAACGATAGGCTTAACAGCATACATGTCATTTTGGTGGAACTGAGTCCACATCTTCCGAATCCCAGCATAGTGTCAAAACTACAGAATTACTCGTTTTCATGGTAAGGTTTGATTTATGTCTCATGTGCTCTCTTTTTTACAGTTAGAATTAATATTTTATATGTTTAATACTTCTGGTCAAATACATTACTGTAATTCAGTAAAAAGATTTACTAGTGATGAATTTAATACATGAACCCTGACTGACAAAATTTGCAGTGCAGTCCTGTCATCCTGTCCTTCAAAATCCTTTCCTGAATAATATTTTGGCTTCTGTCAGTGGAATTCAATGCACTAATGAGACTGTATTCTTTGACCAGTAACTACAATACATCACCTTAAAGTTTTGATGTTGAAATAAATCACAACATTCATTCTTAATCATACTTAATAGAGGCCAAGTATTTAATGCATTGTAACTCATTCCTAAGATTGTCCCAATAAGTGAATTGCAATCTTGTGTAAGGACAAGTATCAGGTTTGTTAGCTTTACAAGGGATTATTGTCTCCAAAAAAGTGTGCTCAGCGAAAGTATAATATAAAACCTTATGTCTTCCTTTCACAATAACTAGATCAAATTCTGTTCTGAGTGCACCAGTTTAAATCCAGATTATTGCCCACAACCTGGTTTATCCCTCACATGAATTGGTGTAATTTACCAATAACCCCAATAAAATTGTCGTCAATATGTAAAACTGATGTCAACTGAGTGGAGAGTAAAACAGAGAAGAATTATTTTAGATTCTAAATTGACATGACTTGAAACATAATTTTGCTAACTATATGGTTGATAGAATAATTAGGTAGTCCCTATAAATATTTGGGAACTCCTGCACTATTGTGATACACAGAGTAGTAAACCTAAAGAGGTATCAGAGCCCTGCAGCATTCTGAAGAAGACACAATGAAATATTATGCACTTTATTTTTGAAAAGGTATGGCTGAACCAGAGTACTTCTGCAGCTCCCTCATGTTAGCTATGCGGGAAGCTGCGGCCAGTGGATGTGTATAAATCTAAGGCCCCAAGTTACTTTGACTGAGACCTTTTAAATGCAAGGCTAGTTGAGAGACAAAAAACAGAGAATGCACAGGCAACTTACGCAGATCTTTCATCAGCTCCTTCTCAAACTGGCTCTATGTGGGGCTTAACTGCTACAAAGAGCCTTGCATCAATTTTCTACGTTTCAGCTCAAGACCCATCTAGAGATGATTAGAAATGTTGCTGGATACTGGGTTTGATTCCACACTTTGAAAAGTGGTCAAAGAGTAGTACCGTGAGAAAGGCAAACCACAGTTCATATTGGCAAGTGATAACTCTGCCAAGCATCCTGTCAGATGCAGCAAATACCCTCATCTTCCTGAAAAATCAATGTTGGGAAAGGGGAATTACGGAGTCAGGAGGGAAATACTGCGCATGTGATGCATTTTGCAATAGCTGGCTGTGCATATTGACCTTCTTCCAGCTTTCTTCTCTGCGTAGCTGGTGCCCTGTGAACTGAATAAAATGTTAATAGTTAAAAGGAGATGGCCCCAATAAATCCCTCAAATTCTGTAAGAGATGATAAATGAGTGGTCGTAGATCACTGCTCTATATCCAGGATGTGTCTCATTTTGAAGTCTCTCTGGTATTGGAAAATAGTGCTTGGCAGGGCCTTACTCCTCTCCTAAAGTAAGTAAGTCAGAATCCTTTTTCCATACAAATCATTGAATTGTATTCACAATGAATGCAAATTGGCATAACTGCTGACTTCATATTGATCTAAATTAAGTACGATAAAACGCGAGGCTGTGTTACATGGCAAGCCTTTTCTTACTTCACCACCTGCAGTTTGTAACTAGAAGTTCATTTCTTAGAGACAGACTATAGCTTTTTTAAGGTAGCTTCAGAGAAGCTGGAGTAAGACAGGCAGCCAGATAAATGTTTCCCTTTGCTTGGTGAAAGGGGAGCTAAAATATAGCTAGATCTTAAGGCCACTATACTGCCTGTGGTACTGCTTTGTGTCTAGAACCTTCAGAGTAAGCTACAGAAAGTGCTTGAAGACAGCATTCATAGTGATAAAAGTCAAGGAACTGATGTAGTACAAACATTGTTGGCATTATCTTGGTTATTAATTATTGTTGTCAGCATTTTGATGGTTCATTATATAATGACAATGGTTCTGACCATCATATGAGTGATATATGAGCAGTAATACCTGACAGGATGTTAGGCTTGTCCCAGCAGTTTACAGGGTTTTCATCTAAAACTCTCTTAACTGCGGTGTCCTATCTACCTATCTACACACTCATAAACATATATGTATGTATATGTAAATATCATTTTTTTCAATTTAACCTTCCTGTGGTGAGACACATATCTTGAAATGATAAATGTAAAATGGTAACTTGGAACAATGTTATGTGTGTTCCTAAAATGCTTTTAAGAGCAAATGTGTAGTCAGACTATTGTGGTTGCATTTATTTGTGTGTATCTATATTAAAAATGTTAACTGGAACTGAACCGTTTAACATGCCTAATCCGTTGCAGATGTAATGGTCAGTGAAACTATTTCTGTAAACCACTTCTATTGGCATTCTGAGCTTCCTTTAGTATTGATTCAATTTTAGCAAACCACTCAAACTTTAACTAGAATAGGCTGGTGCCAGATTATGCATCAGTGACATATGTATTCTGTATTCTTCAGAAACCCCACGCAATTGCAAATTTTGCTTGCCTGTACAACCACTTTGTAGCTAATTAGACTAGACGTGGCACTAAAAAGAAACCACAAACGCAGCAGTATGCCATGATAGATATTAATACAGTCCAGTCTCTTAACAAAGTGAACAATTGCCCAAATAATGATTTCCTGCTGTGGACTTTTTATGCTTTGTTTGTTAAATCCTATTTTCCTTCCTACTTTCCTATTGACTGCAGCACAATTGAATTTTATTCAAGCCATCTCTCACTGGGTCAGCAAAACTCTTCACCTTTGTGCAAGAAAAGTTAACTCATTGAAGGCAGGCTGGTTTTGAACGTGTCTTATCAGTGCATTGAGCTCCCACCCACAAACAAGGGGAAGGGGTTAATACAGTGTTGATGAAATATGGGAGAAATGAGGAGCTGAGGTACATATTTGCTAATGTGTTTAAAGCAAAGCCAGAGTTCACTGGACCATGATTTGGTTTGTTTTCATTTTTTAACTGTTCATTCTTTTCTTTTCTTACTATATGCTTATTACCTTAATGATTTGGCAACAAGTTGTGCTAAATATATTCAATATAATGTTAACAGTGATCGATAGCATAAACATGACTACAGAAGATGAGGGTATAGTGGAAATTAATCCTGTGGAATATCATGTCAAAAGCGAATGGCAACATCTTTTCTTCATATTCATTGCGCTGCTAGCGTGGGGATACTGAAAGTAAGGTAATTTACAGCATAATTTACAGAATTATACATATAAATAGGTTTATCTAATGATATGCAGAAAATGTCTTCATTGTCGCTGTTGGGCAGAAGAGGAATAATTTGCTAACGTTCTAGGGTTTGTAAGCAATATAATTACATGCAAAGTTTAAATACCTATATTGTTAGCACTGCTCCTTGCTGCTTTTACAATTGTGAAAACAAATGGTCCTAGTAGTCTTTTGAAAATTTGAGCACTTGAAAAAAATGTTTCATATGGAATAGCTTTCTTGCAAGTACAGGGAAAGGAAAGGTCAGAAAGGTACACTTTTGATCAAGAATACTGAATAAAATGCTGGTAATTTTTAAAGACCTTCTTCTTTCATAATAAAATCCATGGTTAATTTTTTTTTCTACCAGACTGACAAGTGTCACACATCTTTTTTTTCAATTTAATACTGTGTAAATACCAAGCCAGCACTGATGCAAATAGTGATAATTCTGTCACAGAATTATCATCAGCAGAAATAAAAAGATATGCTGCTTTTTTATTATTTTATCTTGGAATTTTAATCTTTGTTTTGCATTCCATAAAATATGTTGTGTGGATATACTAAAATCAACTAAGAGTAAAAATTCTATACTGTTAATTTGAACTTTTAATTGCTACAAAGCTTTTCAAATTAAAATTATTTTACCAGGATGGAGAATTGTCACTGTGGTAGATAGAAGATATTGCATTTAAAGCAGTGAATAAGTGTTGGAAGTTGTAGTTTCTTTGGAATTTGAGAAAGAGTTTCACTTTGTGGCTTCCTGTAATCTTGAAAAGTACCCACGGCATCTGCATCACATTCACATTTTCCCAGTATTTGCTGTCTTTTTTTAATGCTTTCATCTGCTCAGGTGGTATTGCTTGAATGCTGAGCTTCCTGATAGGAAAAGCTTTGGGAGGCACAATAAAGGAAAAGTCATTGATCATGGAGGAGAAGCAAATCTAAAGCCAAGTTTCCCAAAATTGCTTTCAATATAGTGATAGTTGCAGAAGCCGCAGAACTGGCAATGCCACACTTCCCGTATCCTTTAGAACGCTTTGAACGACGAAACGGCATGACGCCATTTATTTTTGAATTCTTGGATGGAACATACTTCCAGTTGCACAAATTGATCACCTCAATCAAATGAATGCTGTATTCAGGGCACCTTTGAAATTAAAAAGAAAAATGTTTAAATGCCCTTGTTTGAGGACACAGTGCAGATGGCCAGTCCATTTGCTTATCGCTGATGGCTTGTTCAGATATCCAAAGCAGGTTATATTATTGGTATTGAGCTTTTCAGATGAGTCTGTGAATCAATTTCTGCCATGCTTCAACTGTAGCAGTCTTTCTTTGTGCCACAGAAATGATGCGCAGGTTTATTCAGTAAAATACTTGGAGACTCCTAACTGTGATTCATTTTCTGTAATGCACGTGGATATGTTGGGTAGTTGCTCATCTGTCTACCTCGTTTCCTGTCCCAGGAAAGATTTGAGCTCCTTGACACCAAACCTATGCAAATGTGACCATGTTCTGCAAGAGGCAGATGTGTAAATTAATCAGGCTGGGGGGAGCAGTTTCACCTATCCCCAAGAGACTTTTGTATGATCATTCTGTGGAACTTAGCACAAGCATTTCATACAATTATTAGTCAGCACAACACCACGGTGAACACAGGTAATGATTGTTATTAGCTTAATGTACATGAGGAAACTAATGCAGGCACATTAAATGAATTGAAAAGGTTTGAGGAGGAATCAGGATCTAAAATTCAGAATTTCCTTGACTTGACTCTCACGGTTTGAGACCTTTATATTTTTAACCTATGTGTTACACTTAGCAGCAGTCATATTCACTTGTTCAATTATAGGGAAATGTGGGGGGAAATTTAGATATAACCTGAATTACTGCCCTGTCCGAAGCTGAGTTTTTCCAAACATTCCAGATGGCTGATAGCTCTGATTTCACTTCAAGCTCAAAGGAAGAAGCGGAAGAGAAAGATTTTGTATAACTAACAATATTTAAGAATAAAATCATCGATACTGCCCTGTGAGACTTATACAGCCTTGTGAAGAAAAAAGGGACAAAGAGCCTATTTTAAAAAACTTTGCAATTAGCTTTAACATTTTAGATTTCCAATCTGCAGTCTTTGTGGCTCTTCAAAACTGACTGCTTCTGGTGGTAGCCAGTTTTTATTCTAGGAGTTGGCTTTGCTGTCAGCTATGAGAGCAAGTCAGCTTCCACATTGGGATATACAGCTGATTTTTTTTCTAGAGAAGGCAACTAAGGCCTAACTATCTGACTTTTTATGAGATAAATAGACTGCAATAATATGTATTATATATATTGTACCTGACTCCTTAACGCTGTTTTGGATTGTCACTAAAAACTGCAATTCAGTAGAGCAATTCAGAGAGATTCAACCTGCTGTTCTGCTTCCAGCTGCCGTATTTCAAACAACATGGGACTCTTGACCTCTGAAATGACTGCTTTTCAGAGGGGCATTCAGGCTTCTAGAAAAGTTAAATCAGTATCAGGCTACCAGTATATGACCAAAACAACTTCATTTATCTCACCAGACCAGTTTTTGCTCATCAGGGAACTCCTCCAAATAGTTTGGTTGAGGAGGCAGCTATTTAGGACCTAACATAAAGCTGAGACCTAACATATAAATTGTAGTGTGGGAAATAATTCATTGCTCCTACAAAAGAAATTATGTTCTTGTATATTTATTATGCAAATAATTAAAAAGACCGTGGCACTTGAGATTTTTCACCATGTTTCTGTTCATCACGTTTGGCTCAAGCTAAAATTTCTATTGGTGTCTCTCTGAGCTGTGATACAGTTAGCCTGTTTGATTAACATGCAGTGCCCAAATCCCCATACTGCCTAATGAGGTAAACATTTACTGGCATCAGTTTAGGGTAAACCATTTGTACAAAGTGGCATCATCAATTTATCGTGTAGTATAGTAATATTAACAATGGGGATCACAGTCTAAAGTTCTGATGTGTTAATGGCTTTAGGAAAGAGAAATTACAAGGCTAGTAAAAGGTCTGATGTGCAGTCCGAGAAGGCACTGAGGCAGACACGTAAACGTGCTTTCATTTCCTACTCTGATGTACAGAACTGGCATAAGTAATCTCTAGCAATGCTGCTAATTCATCCTGTCATGTGCTGGCTTGGACCACTGGACTCCACCCTGATTATCGCCTGTTTCATTTCTTTTTGAGGAAACATTTAGATCCTGAATCCCATATTTTTTTTTTCTTTGAAATTACCGTCTCCTGTCCTCAGTAGCTGATAAGCTGTATAGTATTTTTTCCTAGTAGAAAGTGCTGACTCAGCCTTGCTTTGTTTTCTGTATGGTTTATATAGTGAGCCTGGTGAGACAGAGCACATTATTTTGCATGACTGCGTGGTCTGCCAATGATACCGTTAGTGGCTATTTATTGTTATACCTGGTAGATCATCCTTGTGAAGTTGTATTTGTGTTACTTATTTCTAAGGAAATAGTTTTTATTGCAAAGAAGCAAGATCTTATTGAATCTCAGCTCCAAATAGAAACCAAATATTTTAATACACAAGCTCCTCAATGTCTCCCTGACATACATTCAAACAGTTTTGCTTTCCTGGCAATATGCAAAGCTTAGAAACAGCCTTGTGAAGGTTTGGCAATCCTTAGTGAGGCCATGGGTGAGGCAGATTAGTTGTGAGACACACATCTGACCTGTATCCAGAATGAACAGGAGCAAAGTAAGTCATTTTCCCCATTTAGATGCATTTGGAAAAGTGGATAAAAATACACAAACATTTTTTCCTTTATATGTGATCAAATTTATGATCTCCACATTTCTGAAAGCCCTTTTTGTATCAGCGTTGCAGTGTATGTTGCTTTGATGGAAGAGAATAAGCAAAGTATAAATTATCTTTGAATATGGCACAGAGGTTTGAAGGGGGAAATAGTGACTTGTTTCTGAACTTAATTGCGCTAACAAACAGGCAAAAAGATGACCTGAATCTCAAATTTCATTGTCCGTGATGGAAATATGGTTATCTTTTTTCTTTGATACTCAAAAGGAAGTTGGGGGGGGGAGGTTATGTGCCATTCTGAAACTCTTCTATTTCCCTTTCCATTGGAGAATTGTTATTGTTCCTTGCTGCCCTTGCACAAAACAAGTTCAGTGGTCAGCAGACATGTGCAACCTGATGGCTCAAGAATGAAAAATAGTCCTTCACCTCATCTTTCCTTACCATTGGCTTTTTTTGGTGACAAAACAAAACTGATGAACCAGAATTTTCGAAAAGGCCCCCTGATACTAGGTACCAAAATTTGGGGCTAACAGACTTTTTGGAACAACTTGATTTTTGGCTGCTAAATATCCTTAATTCCTATTAATTCCATGAGAGTAGTGAGGGCTCAGCATCTTTTACAATCAAGTTGGGCACTAAGAGTCAAAGATTCTCTCTGAAGATCATGTTGCTACCTTGCTGTTCCTATTTATGATAGGAGAAGGCAAATGTTTATCAATATTGTAAAACAAATTGAGATCTCCTGGTTAAAAAGCTCTGAACAAGGTCCAGATAGCATTTATACCCATCCAGAGATCAGCACTTTTACTCAGTGCAGTATGGTTCACAACTGACTGACCTCAACCAGAGAAAGAATTTTAGTAGACTACTAGGCAGCACAGATTATGCATTTCTTCAGTGGCATTTACATGCAACTTTCCTGGCAAAGCCAAAGTTGGTTACATCTTACTTGCCCGGACGTGTTTCTTCAGGTTGTCTGACAAGAAGTTACTTCCTTGCCTGATGTTTCCCTGACACATTCCAAGAAAACCTTTGCCAAATGGACTTGCACTGAGAATAATTCCACGGCTTCAACAATCGTAACTGACCACAGAAGACGGGCTTGTTTTTGTTGTTTCCCTTTCCTAATTTGGAGCTGGAATCCCGAAGCCAGACCATGGCAGCAGCAAACAACATCAGGAGTATTTTTTTTTTCCGTTCTGTTTTATTCTGCTTTTTGTAGTTGGAATTTTCACATTTATATTCACAGTTTTATTCACCAATTAAAAAAGGCCCCGCCAACCTGCTAGCGACATTTAGAGATTAAAGTGTTTTGTGCCAGTAACAACCAGGAATAATCACTGCACTGAACCAGTTTATTAAGCTTGTGTTTGACTCCAGCTGGCGTGGTTAGCGGTGACTAACCTTCTCCCCGAGGCAGGCACATCAGTGCACACTCTCTGCCTGCCACCGTTATTGGCTCGGGCAGTCATGTAAAATGGCACCTCGCAGAACAGGTCGGAGACCTGTAGTGTGTTTTAACCACCTGAGAGAAGGCACTAGTGACTCTGTGTCTGGCACTGTTACCAAAATGCAGCGGGCCGGATTCTGGCTTAATGGAAATGCAATGATAATGTCATATAATTCAAGATGAGCTCGTTTGCTCCAGTTTAAAGAGGTGAGAAGTGATCCCTGTTTGAGTATATCTGTTCTCTTTTCTGCTTGGCCTCTGATAGTGAGTAGGTTTCCATCTCCTGTTATGCATTCTCAGCAAGGTCATAGCAAGACTTTTTAGATGCATCTTCCAACTCTGTTCATCCCTGGCTGTTTCCAGTGTGATCAGCTGTAGCTGCTGACCTGCAGCCCCTCTGCCTGCACAGCAGCAGTTGGTGCAGTCTGTGAACGTTTGCCTCCATTTGAAGCCCCTCTCACCCCTCATTTGCAGGAGGTCTGCTGCATGCTATTTTTTGTTAGCCCTTGAAGTTTAGGTGGGAAAAAAATTGATGGAGGAGTCCTCAACTTGGATATAGTCCTAATGAAAGACAGAGGGACAGTCCCTCCTTGCTTTGTGATAGAGTAAGCGGCTGAAGCCAGCACACCCTGGTTCATATGGAGACTTTACTTTCTGACCTGCCTTTGAACTTGACTTCGGTAGCCGTCACTCCCCCACTGTTTAGTTTTGCAGACTAATCAAGCTAGAGAGGTGAATATGCAACAGTTTTCTGGAGATGTGGAGTAGGTTTTGACAAATCCTGAATATATCAAAGATAGGAAGAAGAGACAACGCGTAATGGCCTGTCACTATGGCAAACGCTCATATCGCATTCAATCGGCTGACTAAGCATGCAGCTACTTGAACTGATCATCTCTTCCTTTCAGAATCTGACAATCTCTGGGATCATATGGGGAAACCAAACCCTCCTGAAAATTGGTGGATTTGATTATTAATAAGTGGAAGCATGTTGTTGGGTAGGTGGCATGAATTTTCTTGAGTTCACTGCCTGAGGGTTTAGACACCTTGTTCCTCATATAAAAATCATTGCCACCAGATGTTTAAAGGTCTCCTTTCAGACTTCTATAAAGGTGGTGGTGGGGATATAGCTAAAAATATCATAGTATACACTTTTTGATTTTTTTTAAGCCTATGAATTATTATTGTTACAGAGTACAGCTGATTTGAGGTGTGTGTATGTGAGGTCATCATATCTCTTGGTCTTTCTGGCAGTACAATGCTGGGTGTGTGTTGAGTTAAAAAAAACAGTTATGAAGCCATTGTTATGCCTGCAGTCTGTAGTCTGAGCAAAAGATGGGCTAAAAGAAATATATGCTTGAAATAATTTTTGCCTGTGCATAATTTCTTACAGTAAATGAAATGTTACTTTGGTGTAATTACCCTATATAAAATAGGCAGAAGACAGTATTAATTACAGTATTTGTCATAAGGATGTTTAATGAAAGAACCATTAAGATAGGCTGTAGGCTTTCTAAATAATTCTGCCCTGATGTATATTCTCTGCTCTTACATATGTATTCTGTTCTGTAACTGTGGGAATCTATAAGAATATGTCAGGAACCTCTCACGATACACATAGCAGTTCTCATAGTAAGGAAAAGTGAAAAGTAGGTGGAAGTTCCCTGTTGCTGCAGCAAATTGCTAAAGTCTACTTCTGGCTCAGTATTTCTGTCAACATTGTTTATTCTAAAATACAGGGCAGCACACTGTGGTTATCAGGAAATTCCAGCCGTTTTCACAGTTGTCCATTTCCCGTGGGGGTTACAAGGAAACTTTTTAAATTCTTCATGTCTAGACCAATCTGTGGCAAGTAGCTACTGCTGACAAAATCTCGTACAAGCCCGTGAGGTCCTGTAGACTCCAGCCTTTTCTGTCTCACCTTCTAAACACAAGGGTGGTTTTGCCAATAACAGAGGAGAGGAGCTAAAGAGGTTTTAACCTTCCCTCCCCGACCTCCCATTCAATTAGCAGCATCTGGTATGTACTATCTCAGGTTACATGGGAGAAGCTTCGTTAATTGTACCTGCATCCAACCCTGACAGATGCTTTCTTCCATAGGACTGAGGGTTCAGGTACACGTGTGGATTGAGCCATACTCTCACAGCTGGTGTGTTTATGAGGAGGGCTGAGGCTGTGGAGCAAGGGGCAGATAGTGGTGTAAATTATTATTGTTCTTAGTGTTCTGTTGAAGATCTCACAGTTTACAGCAGCAGAGGATCTGCCCATGAAGCATTATGCATAAGTAAAGCAGAATTTGAATAATTTGCACTAATAGCCATGTAATTCAATATAGAAAACTGAAATTTCTTAAGTCTGTAAGAGAAACTGCTTAGGAAGCAATTGGGATCCATGCATCACCAAAATATAGTTAATTGATTACACAGGCAGGCTTGGCAGTGGTCATTGTATTTGGTTTCATAGTGCACAGGATCCATTTCACAGGGCATGGCACCATTATAGTGGGTGCTGTACAAACTGGGAGCAGCAAGGCAACCTTTCCCTGAACTTCACATTGGAGGATAAAACAGGAAGGAGGGAGTGGAAACAGAGAAGACAGTGGAGTACAAGAAGACAGGGTTAGTGTGCATGCAAAGCAGTATTTTCTGCATGCTCGAAGGCTAACTATTCTGCAGCTTAAGCACTACTTCAGTCAGTGGGAAGGTAAAACCTGCACTCTGATAATGCTTCAGGGAAGATTTTGGTTTTTATATAGTGACTATCTTGTGTAAAATGCCTAACATGTCCAGAAGGAGGAGGGTCAGAGGATGAAAATTGGCAGCAGCCTGGCAGTTTAGTATTCTGAGAGGAGCAAAGTATGTTCAGTTCAGGCTAAAAAAGGAACTGATTCCTGTCTCCTACTTCTGTAATAGTGATATATCCTCTAGGCTGGCACTGCAGAAGGTAGGTGCACACATGTGCCCTGCTCAGTTATATATGCTGCCTGGTCCTACTAGTTGGTAGTACTAGTTGTTGGTACAAGCTTCTGCTCATTACACAAGCTTTTCTGAATTACACTTTGAAGAGACTTGACTCCATCAATTCAATAGGGAGCTTAGTCACTTAATTCTCTTTTTTGGGGCCAGGCATGAAATGTAGGTAAGCTAAATTCCACCTAACACATCCCTACTGTGTATTTTCTGTGTTTAGGTGTTTCTGAAGGTTTATGACACAGTTTGCATGGAACAGGAACATAGGGGTCTCTGGATTAAGACCCTGTTTTTTTATTGGTAGAGTGCCTAAGCTAGATGTTTGACTTTTGCCTTCAAGACTCACAAATAAGTGAACTGAGAAGTTTTGTTTTCTCTGTTAGAGAACGGGAATACAGAAGCTCTATCTACATCTGCTGTGCACAAGAAGCACAAAGACCAGATGTGCCATCTGTTGAGCTACTTAGCTATCGACCACCTTTAGTGTTGAATCCAGGGTAGCCCAATTACACTCCTGAAGAGAAAACTTTGAGGACACCCTAGGCTCACTTACCTGGCATATGGAAAGTTAGGCATGCTGCCTGGTCCAGAGTCTTATCTATTTCACCTGACTTGCAATGTTGTCATGATAGCAGTGCTCGTTAGTCAAGGCAGGTCTGGAAGGAACCTGACCTCATTGCTGCCACACAGGTAGGATTTGTGGGTAGCCTGAACTCAAAGAGAGAAATAGGAATATCAAGTGTTTGGTCTTAAAGTCATCTTGTGCTTCAGAGTAGTTATACAGTCTCCCATCTCAGAAAAACACCGTAGGTAGTGAGATTTGTCCAGATCACTGAGGAGGCTTGTTGGCAGAACTGAATTGAACCCAGATTCTTCAGTTTTTGTCCTGCTGTTCTGTGAAGGTATAAACTTTATGTATAAACGTATTACTTCATGGTTTATTAACTAGCGCTATAAACTCATATCCTACGTAATACCATAAAATGTTTTGTGTTAGCAGTAGGAGACACTGCAGTCTCTTACTGGTAAGCAGTGCTGAGAGATAGTGCCTGCTTTTTGAGATACGTATAGAGGCAGGACGGTTGGGTATAGTCATGCAGCAATAAAAGATGTTTTACTTTATGGGATATCTGAGGGATATCATAAAATACGGCTTTCCTAAGCCCTTCGATGTATCATTGTGCTCACGAGGATAATGAAGGATAACTCATGCTCTTTATTCCAGAGAAATATACTGCAGGACACTGCTATCTCACAGGTGAAAAAAAGCTTACAAATCAACTAATGTTGATTTGTATCATATCAGATATAACGTAAGGGCTTTGTTGACTAATTAAATCATCCTTTCTCATGTTTTTAGACAAATAAAACAGTTTTCTTTTTCATTGTCATTTAGTCTAGTGATTTATGTCTTTGTCATTCCATACTGATGCTGTGGCAGCTCTGAGATGTTCGTTGTTAGGCTCAAAGTGTTACAATAATTCCGTTGCTTTCTCTGTCTCCATGTAAAATTTTCAGTCAAGATTTACAGCTATACACCCCATGGATTCTCATATGAATAAATGGTCTCATCTGCAAAAACAGATATAAATGAGTCCCTTGGCTGGTTCTTCGCATTTCTAATGCTGTTACACAGCCTGCATATGGCCAGCACACGGGAATACTCACTCCTATTGATGTAAGAGCCAAGTCAAGTTATTGCCGCTGTCTGTAGGTGCACTTTCTACACAGTTGTTTTTAGGATAGCATTATCTTTATTTCATATAGTCCTTTAATCTCTGTTAGAAAGCTGTTAAAAGCAGATAGGAGATCTGTGTTGCAGAAAGTGTAGCACAGAGTGCTCAATTTTGTTTTCTCAAAAGGCCAACATCTTTCTCAAGTACACTAAATTTGATTTAATTTATTTTTTTAATGGTCACCTTCAATGGTCACCATATGTTGACCATAGATTCTGTACAAATCTAGTTTTGAAACCACATGGGAGTTACTGATTTAAAGCTAGTTTAAATTAAAAAAAAAGTGTTCCCTTAGAGACAGTCTTTTTGTACTTAAAAATAAAAGAGTCATATAATTTTTAGGTCTTAGGATTATTCTAAAGAAAGTTTCTATATCAAACATGGTGTCTTTTCCTCTTTTTTTTTTTAATACTGATTTTTCATTTCAGCTCTGCAAACTCATCCTGTCATACAAAAACCAGGTGAGGTTCTTCCCAGCTTCTGTGTCATCCTTGTACATGCATGCAGAATACACAGTCAGAATTAGCTGACATTATTCTTACTGATATTATTCTTATTTAGCCATTTTGAAAATCTATAAATCCAGATTGTTTTTTATGTAGCCTGTTTTTATTGGCTCTGTATTGGTAAGTGATTAAAAAAATTGGTTTTGTCCAGAAAATAAGCAGATATCGCTGAGAGAGATGCAAGCAAAAATACTCGTAACAGAAGCTGGGTTCAGTATGTGGAACAAAGACTTTTTCTTCTTTTGTTCCCCTGCAAACTCTTGCCTAAGCTACAGAAAAAAAAGAAAAGAAAAGAAACCCAAGCGACAAAAAATTTAAAAAAGTAAAGAAGTTCATGAAAATTCTAAAATTATGATGAAATTTCAAATGACATATTCTTTTCTGTGTTTGTTTCTTTGTGTAAAATTGCTGTTTCCCCACTTTCTCTGGTTTAAATTAAAACTCTCCCTGCCTGAGTTAGCATTGTTTTCCTGTGAAAGTCACTTAGCGGAAAGCAGGGCTCTTCAACTCACAGATATGAGATCCATGAGAACTATTTCTATAGTTCTCTATCTTTTCTCTAGTTCTCTATCTATCTCTATTCTCACTATCTTCTCAGAGTGCAGGCTGCAGGAGGGATTAATCTTTTGGCAGTCCAATGTTCACTTGCTACTTCACACTTTCCCAGAAGTCCTTCAGCTCTTTCTCAGTTGTGTTATCAGACACAGAAAGGGAGAAACCCAAATATAGCACTGGCCTTTGACTGCCTCCATAAGAAGCTCTATAGCCCGTGCAACTAAAAGAGTGGTCAGCATTGGTCTAAGAATTAGAGTTTGTGGGGAATATGTCTTATTTTGGAGTTGTATCAGTGATGGAATAGCAGTTTGACTTTTAGAAGGTCTAAGCAGTAACAGTTAATTTGAATCAGAGCTGAGGTGCCAAGGACTTACAGCTGTATTTTTTTTAAAAGTGCTTTATTTTCTCTACATCCATTTTTCCAATTATAAAATTAAGATAATTATGCCTTTTCATAATAGCACTTGTAAGACAATAGTATGACAGTAGTACAGGTGTTGCTTTGTTAGTCAGTGGTATAATTTCTTTTTCCAAAATAATTAAAAAAAATACCTTTCACATTCTGCATGATTTTTTCCAACCCTCATTCACTGCTGTTGCCCAGATTCATGAGAACAAGACAGTCATTTCTTTCCTTAGTAATCTTTTTTTGCCTCTCCTTTGCTTTCTGTATACTTGTCTAATTATAAAAATCAAGTTGTTGTTATTGCCTTAAATTATTCTTATAATGGAATTATCTCTGTTTTGTTTGAATCAGATTCAAGGAGATACTAATTCTTAATTAATGGCATAAAGTTAATGGCTCTGGTCTCTCCAAAATAGGCAAAGATACTTGATCTTATCTCTTGGCAGTTACTTTCACAGTCAACCATGCATTACAAGCTGCCTTCAGTTCTGTGTAAAAACATGTATTATGTTCATGAGGGCAAGAGAACTGTTGTCTGTTGCTCTGCCTAAAATCTTGATGCCCTGTATGCATACCAAAAAAAAAAAAAAAAAAGACAGGCTAGACGCCAAGGAGACACTATATATAGTAGAGGTTTTTTTTTCTTTGACTGCTGAAAAAGATAAGTGGCTGAAAAAGAGTCAAGTGTTGTTTCTCTATAAATTGTGTGCCAGCAGGTTTATCACTAAGCATTGTAGATTATGTTGAGTGGAATAATCAGGAGGAAGAAAGGGAGGCTAAAATAACAGAGTGATAGGACTGTTTTGACTCCACAATCAAACCCTCCTTGACTTCTGCCCTTTGGGTGGAAAGTGCTTATGTTACAAAACAACATGAAGTCAACCTCTAGAGTCTGCGGGTAGTTTCTTTCTTACTGATCTATACTGAGGGAGTAGTTGCCTAATACTTTTGCGTTTTTCGCCTTTGTGTCCAATGTTACATACTACTGTCTGGATGATAAGAGTGGCAATCGCTTTTCCTACAGAGTATAAGAAGAATCACAGAAGTCAAGAATGAAAAGCTGCCTAGATGGGATTAAGGAGCCATGCCCAGGCACAGAAGGGAGATAGCCTGAAAAATATGTGAGCCTCCAACTTTCAGTTATGTCCCTTCCTCAAAGAAAGCGTGCAGAGTTAGGCAGATTATTTCTGCAGTTATGAAATCAGTATAAAAAAATTTTTGGAGGATGCAGACCATTGATTTAATAGCATTCTATGAAAATTCTCTGGAATTCTCTTTAAAGCGTAAATCATACCTGGTCTAGTCTTCATTTTTTTTTCTGAATCCCTACCAGGTTAGGAATATAACTGCTTGGTTAGTGATCCAGTGATAGACCCATGATGTGGAAGAGGTGTGGGAGCCTGAGCGTATTATTTAATGGCTATGGTACAGTGGAGGAGGTGCCCCTAGCAGGAAGCAATAAAGCAGTTATTAGGTAATGACTGTGGAGGCACCATATATAAGGTTTAATTGATATATGTAAATCACTGACTTCAAGATGCTGAAGCTGCCTCTTGGCACCCATCTTTTTTTACACAAGTGGGGATCAAATAGTTACTGTTTTGATAAATGGTATGTAGCTAACCTACGTTAAAGGCCTTTAGGGAGTTGAACTCTCTTGTTCCTTTGAAATGTAATGGAATTTGGGCGCCTAGTGCTGTTTCTTTTGAAAATGTCACTGGCTCATTTGCTTTTATTAAACTGCTTTTGAAAATAGAGAAAGCAAAGGATTTGATATGTTCTATTACAGTATGGAAGCAACATAGGCATAAGGTATACACACAAGCAAGCACATCTGTCTTGAAACACGTGTTGGCAGTGGCAGAAACCCGTGCAAACCAATTGTAAGTTTAGCTATTAATACCTTTCTCTTGTGTCTAATGCTTGTGATGCAGACTATTGATCACAGTTTTTGGAGGCCTCTGCACATGATGCATGGGATAATTTGAATTGAAATGTTTTGTGTTGTCTTGTTATTTGGTAACATAAATATTATTTAAAATAATACATTTTAAAAGTAGAAAAAAATCTGTAATTTATTGGAGATCAGATTTCTGCCAAGTATGTGAGCCTTAGGTCAATAAAGTGTATAGGAACAAACATAAGTAACTTCCATTTTCTTGCATATCTTGTCTTCTCTGCACCTGTACCTTAAGAACATACCCATATTCAGCAAAGCTGTTAAACATGCTAAATCATGTGAAATCTAGTGTATCATTATTACCCAAATTCAAAATAGATTTAGCATATAATTAACACTTTGCTGAACTGAAATCATGGTCTATTTGTATAATATAGTGTTAGGATATCTATAAACATATATACACAGTTAATATATGAATGTGGAAATATTTGTATGTAAAATAGATATAAACAGGATTTTACAGGATTCTCTGCTAGCTGCAACATCACAAACAAGGCCTGAGATTTTTGAAGAAGGTATCCTTGTTTTCACTTTTGAGTTTTTAGACGCTGCCTTCTCTTTGCTTGCAGAGAACAAACTTTTGCATTGCCCGTGTATGGAGTCTGTTTATATGAATTAAACAAACCCAAATTGTCTCTGTACTACCTACAAGTTTTCTTTCCTCAGAGTGCTTATGTAAGGGCATTGCAAATTGCAGTTTGTCCTTTTATCCTCATATTTTTCATGTGGCAATGCTGTATGGTGAATACTAACTCGTATTAATGGAGGACTGATATTTTTTTCATCTGGGTTTGCAGCTGTAAATGTAGCTCATTCTACTCTGGAATTACAAAATGAATTTTAATTGGTATTCCTTCCAAAAATATTTGTAAAATGATGTGACTTTGTTAGATTGCAATCTGAAGCATTCGCCTTTGATTTGCAATGGAAATCATTAGAGGGTTTTTCCTGGCCACACCCAGGACTCCTCAGAACAATGCTGAATTACATATATATTAAAAAAAAACCCAACTTAGACATCTGTCACGCTTCACAAAAGAAAACGAGAACTTTCTTCATATTGTAATTTACATGTGAAGCTACCTACTCTGAAACTGAATCTGCAATGATTAAAGAAGATAACTAATAGCATTCTTAACAGTTGGCTGTGCTTAGAAATTATCCAGCATTATAATAATGAACGAGTAAAATAAAAAGAAGTGCTGTCTGCTTTTCTTAAAAGATATGTAGAATTAAGTCGCTGAGGCTATGGAGTTAGTCTTAGATACTCGGCTACCTGACTGGGTGATCACCAGGGGAACAGACTTGCTTTTGTTTATGAAGGCACGTGCTATAAATGCACAATAGGCAGTTGAATCAAATTTTGGCTTCATGTAATTGTGTGAAATAAATACAGTTAAAGTAAAACCAAATCAGATGGGATTTTATTCTGCTAATTTATTTTCTTTTATTTATGCGAGTGCAATTTTGCAAGTTTTCAGTTATGAAGTTCACATGTAAACTTGAAAGTCTGGTTGTAAAGTTAAGACAGAAGTACCTTATTCAGAGTTACACAAACCCATATAATGCGCATGAAAATATTTTTGTGCTGCCACATGTGATATATTATTGCTGTGCTATGTAAACAAAATTAAATAGAGCCTTGGGGACTCCCGCAACAAGAGCTTAAACTGGGAAACGAGACCAAATACAACACTCTGCATCTGATGCCTTCCTTAATCGATCAAGGCAGGTTTTCATTCCCAAAGATTTCTATTCCCTGAGACATATATTGTAAGAATTCATAAGTGCAGTTTTCTAATGCTTTAAGTCACAGACATAAGTAGTCTGCTACATACAGATGTGTCAATAGAAGAAATAACAATCCTCAGCCTTTCCACAGATGCACATCATTCTCCTCTCCCTCTTCCCCCTTTTCTTTTCCCCCATCAGAGATTACCAACCATTTAGACTTGTGAGTGCAGCTGCTTGCTCAGTGCTGCCTAAACTGCATGAGATAAGATGACCTTGCTTAGCAAAGACCTACCATGTAAAATGCTTAAGTTAACCTCACTTGTTTTGACTGGAATAGGTTAAGGAAACACTCTGTCTGCAGGTCTATAGAAGGTGCTTCTGATGAGGAGGGTGGATATTAGTAGCTCAGGTGTTTCAGGGAGCATCAGCTTCCTTTGCTGAAATAATAGTTTGCAGAGCATACATGAAGTGTACCACAAATTTAATAAAGTACTTGAAAAATAGTGTCATAAGTCAGGTAATTGCTCATAATTGTTAAGGTGATTCTTTCTTACATGATCTGATTCTGAATAATACTCTAGAATTAATAGTTTTTGATAAAAAATGCCTATTTCTTATGCATTTTAGAATAATGTATCAAATATTAAAAGAAACTTTGTTGGCTTATAGCATTATAGGTGAAAACAAAATTTTGAAGAATGGCATTTTTCAAAATTTATTGCTTTTAATAGCATTCATTAGGACAGAAATACTTTCAACAAACCAGTTCAAATAAACCTCTTATGTTTATGCCATGAAATGGGATATTTTGATGTCATATGTTATGATGCCATGAAATCCATGGAATAATTTCAGTGATCATTTACACTGATTGTTAGTTACAAATAGTTTAGTACTGTATATTTTTTTGTGAGGCTCCAAACTTTGATTTTTCTAGTAATAAATCACAACAAATTCAGCTCAAAATCTGAAATGTAATTTTGGCAGTGTCTCTTGGAGGAAAAGAAAAATTCTATTTAATTAACTTATTCAGTTTTGATGCAGACTGTAATTTGGATTATAAAATTCTTTTCCAAAATTTTCAGATGTTTAAAATAATTTTTAAACAAAATTCTTTTCTTTTTTTTTTGGCTTGAATTATTTTAATTGTCATCTTTTTATCACAGTGAAAATGTTAGGCAAAAACATTGCATTTGTGTGCCAAATACTAGAATACATACTGCAGCATACTGCTCCAAGTCATGAGATATATTTGGTTGGATTCAGACCGTGGACAGAAGCCAGTGGTCTTTTCTGTAGGGTGTTTGGGTTTCCAAAGTTAACCCCACTGTAGCCTGATTTTGTGTCTGATTTTTAGAGAGGTGAGTGTAAATGACACTGCCATACTTGATAAGATTTGCACATTTTGCAAAAGTAGAGAGATGCTTGCATGTGTGTATGTTCATATATATATATGTATGTGCATATATCTTTTTATATCTGTCATGTGCACACAACAGACTCCCTCCTCTTCTCTTTTTCCATCATTATGGTGGTCATACACAGCTTCTTTGATTTGCAATGGAAAGCATTCTTGAAGAGCTTTCAAGACTATGACTTCCTTTTTTCATGTCCAGGCAACTGGAAATAGAAAGTTAGTTTGTACAGTCACTCCAGTAGACTCAAAATAAGCACACGACTGACCCAGCCTGATAAATAGATTATAGGAGCTCTGGTTCAATTTGTTAACTAAGAGCACTCACTGCTCTAGAGATCTATAGTTAACTTCTTTTCATTCTACATGCTGCACTCGATGTGCAATGATTCTTTAAAACAAGTTTCATTAGCAAGTAAATTTATTAAACTGTCCTGCTACCCACAGATTCCCTTTACAGCAATAGCATCCCCAGTGGCCTAATCCAAAGGAGTACCCAGAGGGTCAAAGATCCTACCTAGTTGGTTGTGAACATTGCCTAGTCTCAGAACTGGACACTACACATTATATAAACTAAATTCACACGAAAAATATGTATTTTTTAATCATTCTTGTGAGGTCATAAGAGTCAAAGCTGTATTCAAGAGAGTAGGAAGTAGGAGTGGTGACCTTAAAAGCTTGTTCTTTTACCATCCTTCAGCTTCAGTACAGATGATGGGAATTGGTGATTTCGAAGTAAAAGGCATGAATTAAAATGAAAGTTTGAAAAGAAAAATATACATTCATGGTATGTATTTACCTATTCAATTCCAGAAAAGAAACTTTAATTCAGAAATATTGTAGTTTTAGAGCCGTAGCCTTCTATGGTACAGCAAAGTGATGAAATGTTTAAGATTTTTGCTAACTGTCCAGGAATATTCAGTAACTGAAAAATAAATAGCAAATGGTAAGGGAAGGAAATGGATTTTTAAGCCTCATTTAAAATTAAACCTAGTGTTTATTAGTATCAGTCCATAACAGTAATACTTGTATTTGAATATACTGTTACCAACAGGGAATATTTGGACATGCTGTGAGATCCAGGCAGCTGCTATGGCTTAGCCATTTTTAAATAGTTAATAAACTGGCACTCCTAAACCTGACTTATTTATTATATTATGGACATAAAATCCTTCAGAGAAAGCCAGATGTTTAGGGAAAACAGTTTGGTCTCACGGATTTGGGCTGTGTATCATGCTTTTCATTACATGATTTCTTATTCCCATTCCCTGTATCTTTCCTTTATTTTATCTTTTGACAAGGCTACCAGAAATTCTTGCAGTTCACCGATTCCCCACATACATGAGGTCTACTGATAGTGACTGGAAATTTTAAGAAATAAAACGTATCTAGTTTAAATGTTTGATTCAAGAGCTCATGAGTCTTAATGGGTGTTTTGTTTTTATTCAACAACAGCAGAGTTGCTCTTAAGTACTTTTGAAAATCTTGTTCAGATTAAATCCCAAAGAGTAAACCTGCACAGTTTCAATTCTTCAAAATACTGTTGAAAATAATACTTCCTGTACCAAAATGTAGGCCGTCTGGTTGAACTCTGTGACTCTTCTCATTTTCTTTGTGTTGAGCTTTATATTGTTATCTTTCTGTCTCTGAAAAATTCCACCAAACTCAGTGTTTCTGTCTTTCGTATCAACCTCCCCTCACTGGTGATTTTTGGTGTCACCATCTTTGCTCCTCCTTTGAAATCTCTTTACCTTTGTAAGTTCAATATTCTTGCAAGTTGAATAGCTGTCTTCACTGATGTTCTTTTTCAAGCGCATTTGGGGGGAAAAACTTACAATAGCATGTACATTTAATATATATGTATCGCAAGAAGGCTGATCATTCATCTTGGGCAGCGTATGTGCCTAAACTGGGTTTCAATAGGAGGAATAGGAGGAATTTAAAACGTTTTTCTGTCTTTATGTGGCATCTCATATGTTTATATTTAGAATGAAACTGAGCACCTCCGGTTGCTTAGCAGCAGACATTTACTGATCTCAAAATAGGTCCATTTCATCAGTGGAGAACACTGCTGGAGCTGTAAGAGATTTGTAGTTCATGTATAACATTTCATTAAATTCTCTCTGTGTGGTATTTGAAATATATGGAACTTGCTAAAAAGTTTGGAAGTTAAAAGTATAAAGGGGAAAGAGAGTGTGGCCTAGCAGAAGGTAATTGTGTTTTAGAAAATACTTGCTCAGAAATTATAAATAATGACTGTTTGAAGTTCGGGAGAAAGAATGGAAGAATGGGCATGGATGTGGAAAATGTGAAGTAAAGATAATGTCAGGACTAAAGGTGTACTTCTGAGTCCTCTCCCTTTGCCGTTGAATCTTCCCCTTTTGTTATTCATCTCTCTCCTCTTTAAATTTCTCTCCTTTTTCTGCTCCACCCTCCTAAGTCTGCCTAAGTTTGTCTGCCAATGTAGAGCTGGAGGTAAGTAAATGAAGATGCACCTCTTTGATAAAAGAACCCAAGGACATCCAAGTTGATTCAGTTCATCAAAGTTATTGGATGAGACTATTTGAGAATTGTAAAAGAGTGAACTTTTGAAAAATGAAGTATTAATGGAATATTATGGAAACTTAATTTAGCAAAAGCTTAGGTACATTCAGTCCATAACTGGTTTGGTCCTTGAGACACCCCGAAATGCCATATTTCCTGTGGCCTAGGCTAATGAAGCAACTGGGGAATATGCACCTCCCCAAATTAATTTCTGAGAGAATTGATAAAATTATTATGTGACATTTTGGTTCTGGGCAAGGGTGGGGGTGAGACGGTTGAGGAACAAACAGAATCAAGAAGTCATTTGAAATTCAGTTGGCCATTTTACACCACAGTATTTTCTTAGCAAGTTCCAGTTTCCTGAGATCTTTGAGACGTGATATCACCACCTTGGTTTCCATTGAATAAGAAGAGGAAAAGGGAGGAGAAAGGGAGGAACAAGATATAAGGCTTTGATTTGGGGCAGACAGTAACATATAGGGAGCCCTGAACTGTGCTAAACTTCATCTTACTCTGAAATGTGTGAACTAACTGTATAGGGCTTTATTTATCAATACCACTCTCAGGTTCTGGAGCCTTCCACTGGAAAATTTATGGTTATCCCATGGTGAAATTTTTCTTTGCTGAAATAGTCAGTATATGTACGTCAGCACTGGTGTATATAAACATATATGCAGCAATGAAAAGGCTAATATGCACCGTATATCTAATATTTTCTTGAGGGTAGTCCCAATAGCTTGTACAGATTTTTTTTTTAATCTAGATTTCCTTCCTTTTTACTTGGCAGCTGCTGATTTGACACTCAAATCAAAAAGTACTGTGTTTATATATGCATATGTATGTATATTTTATAATATTTATGGAATGTTACAATGTTTTAGACACTGCAAAGATTGAAGAGGAAATGGAGAATACAGACTTATTATTCAATTTCTGTAGTAATTGTTAAGCATAATTTAAAGAAAATAACATATCAAATAAGCTACATTTTGAATAACTATGAGGAGGATGCAGAGGGAAGATTTTTAGGATTTACCACGGAAAATCTGGGTAAGTATGTTTTGTGGAAATATGTCTTTTGATTGATAAGTGATAAGATTTTATCAAAGAGTTTATTATAACAAATTATTAATAGTAACAGCAATTAAAAACAGCAACACTACAAATCTATTCCAGCAGCCTTTCTCTTTGCTTTCCTAGATGTGTATTGGTATGAAGCATTCCCAGACCAGTTTTGCAAGTGTTTCCATTTACCTTCTGACTATGCTCTTCTGGAGCATGTGGCTTCATGCTCAGATGTTTAGGTACTCTTCCTTCTCAGTGGAATAATCAGTGGCTAAAAAATGATTTTAGATTACTTGAAGAATATTGACCTGGGAACACTTGATTTGAATATGCAACCTGAAGTGTTTGTTTATCTGAACAGTGGCGTAACATCAGTTCTGCTCTGAGCGTTTGTGATCTTTACTTTTTGTAAGAAAAGAGCCCAAATCAGTGGAGCATTTCCAGCAGCTGATAGTCTGGTCCCAAATTTGCCTTCTTTCTTGTTAATTCATTTGTGTAGCCCACGATTTTTGATTGAGGCCTCATTGCTACATTCTGGAAGGGTGTAGATCAATATCCTCTCTTTCCTTCAAAGTAAAATGCGCTTGTTTCAACATGTTACAAATGGAATTAAGTATTTTTAGTAGATGATTTTCAGAACTTCAGTTTTTCTAGTTTGTTTTATATCCCTTCCTCATCCCACATTCATGGAAGGTGCTATATTATACCTGCAGAAATAGAGGTTTGGTTTGAAAATTTTCAGTATTCAGTACTCAGATTTTCTTCTTACTCATATTACTTGCAAAATGAGACGTTTAATTCCAGAATACAGTATTTTCTGTGATGAAAGACAGTTTTATTTTCATTTGATTTGTTGTCCTTAGATAGAATTTTGGTTCTGAGGTTCATCTAAAAATTAATAAATGGAAAACAAAATGGTACAGTCTTGTTCTATTTTATATATATATATATGTATGTATTAAGCATAGGTTTATATTGTAGCTTTATAACCTAACTTTGTGTATTAAGCATATTTTTTTATGGGTGCAGGTGCAGATGGCAAGTGTATCAGTCTATAGCATCAGTTATACTACGTTTCTTATATTAAATTTGACCCTCTGCCCATTGATTAAAAAAATTCCAACCAGTATCAGTAGTTGCTTCTTAACTAAATAGTGTCTGAAAAAGGACATAACCCACACATGCTTTCCCTTATTCAGCAGTCACGCCTACTATCACACCTCCCAGCCTCAATCAAAGGTTTGTTTTGAGAAGAGCACGGGGACTCTGGCTGGAGCAGGTGTAAATGGAAAGCAGATTTCTGAGTCATGAGCCCAGCAGCTAACAACTTCCTGCCATGGTTGCTCATGCATTCAATGTAGGGCTTTTAGTTCCTTAAATGCACTTGTGGTATAGTAGGAGAAGGACAGTCTCTCAGTTACTGAGGTGATAGTTTAAAGTGAATCCTATGTGCTATGCTGAGGTGCCCAACAGGTACGAGTATAGGCAGTTTGTTGCTAAGTTCTGTAGGGAACAGGCATGATTTCTAGGGGTAAACACAAATATGGTGTGCTGCATTAATGTAGTTCCAAGCAAATGTGGATTGGGTTCAGATATGTGATTGAAAAATCCAAAGTCTAATCAGATGCAGATCTAATAAGAGGTTGCCTAGGGTTTCAGGAGTTCCCAGGCAAGTCCCTTGAACACAGGGCGGTGAAACCCTCCTCATAATGAAATAAGAACAGAGGCTGCAATACACCGCTGCACCTAAATAGGCCTCACTATACCACTGCACCTAAATCTGATTTTATTCGCAATCGTATCAGCAGTTTCACTGAAAGCAAAGATTATGTACAGACATAAATTCCCCCCTTTCTTAAGTACTTTGCTGGACGTAGTTGTTTCTGTACCCTCAAGGTCTTTCCTGTGTGGCAGCTTTTTTCCTTTGCACTTTTATGTTTAGAGTTGGCCTACTTGCTCTTGTCCAAATTTTGGATTTACTCAGGCACCAAGAAATCAGACACTATGTTATTTGGTTTAGGTTGTCTCAGTAGTTGCAATAAAATGTCCAGCGCTTTTGACTGAAGATGGGCCTGCACTATAGGATTCTGATTTTTGGATCTATAGTCACAGCTTTAAAGTTCAGAAATGTTCAGAGCAGAAGGTTTTGATTAGGTATATCATATGTACAGGTCACCTACAAACCACTCTGGAGACAAAAGTGGAATTGATTTGCAATCAAAGTATGATGTGAATTACGTGCAAGTTAATATTTTTTGAAACAATCATGTGTTGCGGTGCTATTATGTTGTCTGTATTGAAATGTAGAGAAAAGGAGTTTGCAACCCTTAGTTAGATTAACGTGCTTTTCACCAGGATATCAATAAAACCCTAATGCCAGCCTTGTCTGTGAATAAAATACCTATAAACACAGTATATAACACGTTTTTACATAGTTGACCCATTGAGCATTTCCATATGTTTTTCATTTACGTGAAATTGTTCTCTCTTACTAGACTCCATTCCATTTTTTTAACTTGATTTAAATGGAACAGACACCTTAAATATATTAACAAGCTTAGCTGACCTTTCCATCGAATTCTACAAAAAAGATTGTGTGCAGCTGCTACCCAAGGTGTGCTTAGATTGGGTTTGTGGAGCAAATAAGGTAGAAGAATCCTCACAAGTTGTTTGTGCAAGTACAGTGTAAAAGCTAGACACAAAGAAAATACTAGCACTGGTGAAAGAAGTATTTTGGTGATGCATATAATTTCTCAGTGGTTGTACTGTGCTGCACTCATACATGCAATACACTGGTTAACTGGTAATAGGAAGCCGTTGTTTTCTTTAGAAATCAGAAACATTAGCTCCTGGCATGTCATAAGAACATGTGCATAATGTAATAGCTTAAACATATGTCACTGTCGTAAGGTAGGTGTGAAACAAGGATTTTCAACTTGAAAGATCCTAACACTAGCTTTAGAGTTGAGAGGAAGGCCAGGAGGATTCATAATCTGGCAGTAGACAATCTAAATGTTTTAGGAGGTTGCTTTTATTCTATGTGCAAAAATATGATCTACATACATACCAAAATTCTTACTTATTCTGTGTTTTTCTTTTTTCTTTATTTTTCAACATTCTGGTTTCTCCAGGGAAAAAGCAAGTTAACTTTTGATAAGTTTTTATTGATGCTGTTTTATTTTTTCCGTTATTAAGGTATTTCAGTTTTTCAGGTTGCATTATACACTATTTAGAGAAAAATAAAACAGATTTTTACTTTATATATTTGGCATTAAAAGGAATCATTTGTATGACTTCTGAGACAGAAAGAGATATTATTTAATATTAGAAAGAAGATTATTTTCTATTATGGATAATGGACCAAAATCTTTGAGAATATTAGTCACATTGTATTGTCTTGATTGCCTTTATTATATGTCTTTATATGTCATTGTTCAGTTATGGCTACTGAAAGCACCAGCTCTGTCTGATGACAATCCGTGCTGTAAATGTCCTTAGTCATTTTGAGATGTATGTTCATTTCCTTTTGGTAATGGAACAAACTTTCTTTAGCTCATAAACCCCAAAGCAGCTTTAATAAAAAGTAAAACTGAGGAATGATTTGGCCATACTATGACCTTGTTGTTTTTTGGATTCTATTCCCTCCTTGTAGCTAAGAACTTTCAGAACAACAGATGTTTTAAATGTACAACACGAGATTTTAAATGTGAAGCAAACCCAGTGGATAAATCACAGATCTGGGGCTCTGTAAGCTGCCTCTGTACTAGAGTAAGATTATAGTCACAATCATTGTGGTATAAAACATATCTAGTGATATTTTAAAATTTTCCGTATCACAAAGTGAAATATTTGTACATAGGTTGTATCTGTTTCAAAATCCTTATTTCGCAGATGAAGATAGTTTGCAGAAGCCACGTGCTTTCGTTCTGAGTGGTCTGGGTACGTGCTTTTTTATTTTATTTTTTTAATTTAGGAAGAATTCTTAGAAGTCAGAGCTGATACTTGCAAACTCTGTGTAGAAATGGCCTCATCACAAAATCTTGAGCAGCTGGAAGCAAAAAGACATTTTCTTCTAGCATTGAAACTCCGATTTCTGTTCACTGGGCTAATCTATGGAATAAAAAGTTTTTTTTAAAAAAAAAAAAAGGCAAAAGGCAAATGCCAGAAAGAATCCTCTGTGTGTGTCTGGATGTGTGAGGGAGACAGAGAGAGCAAGCTGTTTCCAAATTACAAGACTGAGGACTTGAAAGTTAAGGCTCTTTGTACTTCCTACCTGCCTGTGAGGTGGCCATATAATGGCTCTGTAGAGTTTTCTCCCTCTGCACAGCTGTGAGCAGCAGGATGGCTAGGTGTAAGGGGTCACCCCTTTTGAGCTATCATTTGTGGCGTGGGCAACAGGGCAATATTGTGGCTGTAATTTCTGCGAATGATGTGTGAAGCCTAGCCTTGATGCAAAGGAAATCAATAGAAAGTCTGCTGTTGACTACAGAAGTCTTTGGATCAGGCCCTGGGCTTTTAAGTCTGTAATTGTCATGGAAAATAAATACTGTACTTCAAGCTCCAGGGTCTCCTAAAAGTGGCTTAAATAGCTCAGAGAGGAGCAGTATAATAACTCCAGCTTTCATATAGTAGGTTCTCACTAGTTTTACATCCCAGTGATACTGCTGGGACTCCCAAATCACTGGTCAACAGTGTAATGATACATGGCAAATTACCTAGGTAATGGCAGTAGGATAAATCACCTCCAGCCAGTGCTGGTTAGCCAAGGAGGGGTGCGCTGCGTATTAACTGGAACCAATTCCCCAAAGACAAAATCAAAGGAAAAACAGACTTGAGTTTTTTTTTTTTTTTTAACCCAATATGATGATTAGAGGTCATTAGTGAAGAAGATTTATTTTTCCTTATGGAAAGGCTAGTGAATGGCTTTAGAAAAGCAAAGTGAATGTGTAGCTTTTAACAGAAAGGGATCCAAGATTTCACAGAAGAGGTGTTCACCTTTAATATAGAATTTCTATTTGTATTCTTCAAATAAGGCAAGACAACATTGTGGAAACAATTCAGGAAATTCTGGATAACATCCAAGCAGTGCTGCTGAACCAGACACAGTGACTTGGTGTTATCATTTTCATGAGAGAGAAAGGAAATAAACAGCAGCTACTCCCAAACCTCCTAAATGTTTTCTTGGGGGTGACATGAAGGTGACGGTCGAAGCGCTGTCAATGCATTAGGAGTTGAAGATGCTGAATATGTCGTAGGATCCTGGCCAGGGAAAGTGCTGTGATTAGTCTTAACTGAAGCACAAACTTCCAGAACCAGGTCAGTCAATTGAAGAAAGTCACAGAAAAGTGTTATATACCTCTGTCCAGAAATGTATGACTTCTAAATCATATCTGATGCTCACAGTTAGCTGTGGGTAAAGTGAATGTAGTTTACATTGATGCCAATTAAAATAATAGTAATTTGAATTGTTTTTGAGCATTTCAGGATATTTTTCTGACACTAATGAATCCTGCTAATAAATTACAGAGTTAAAGGAAGGTGTTAATGGAATCGAGGTACATTGACTAACATTAAGCACATCCTGTATTAGGCAGTGATATATGAGTCCACAGTAGTACTTTTGGAAATTCCTTTGCAGAACAGTGGTGAGTATTAGAATGATCACCTCTTTATGAAGGTATGGGGGGAAGTGACTTAACCATCTCTGTTGCAGAGTTCAGTTACAACTGCATTATTTTCAGTTGGGGTGTATGGAGACAAGCGCTAAAGGTTCCCAATTGCCAGCTTTATGCTGTTATAACTTTAGTGTATTCAAGTGTATTTATGCAGGGGTTTTTTTTTCAAATATTTCAAGGTGAATAATTATGATGACTCACAGAATCATTTGCGCATAGGATTCCTTCTGAGGTTTATAATGACTGCTATGCAACATTCAAAGCCCTCTGAGTTAGAACCAGTATTTATACTTCCTTAAATCAGCTTGTTTTCCTGTTGTGAGCTGCCTGTCTCTGGCTTTCCTGTAATGTTTCTGACAAAAAAATCCAAGACTCTTGTTCCGCTAATGCTGTGGTTTGCACTCTTGACTAATCTTTTTTCCCAGCAACCTGGATCCAGTGTGGTAAAAGAGAAGCAGATATGATTCATCATCTACTGTAAAGTGTGGCCAAATGATACATGAATTCTCAGATGAGCAGAGGTTAAACGCCACAGCAGATTACACACTGAAGCAGGATTCATGCTAGCAGCAGAATGCAAAGAACCCAACTTAGTGTTTGATGCAGGGAGCCTTTACCCTTTGAATAACTTTACTCACAAGAATAATCCCATTGATGAGTCATAATATTCATATAGTTTTTAATATTTTGATTATAGACAGACTAAAGTATTTGGAAATTCTGTTCAACCCTTAATTTTGTGGCAATGAATTCCACAGGCCACTTATATTAATGAGGCAAAATGAAGTGCATATCGATGTACATAATAATGAGTAATGATTTCTACCTGTTTTCTGAATACCGTCCAAATGCTAATAGGTTTAGACATGTTTTTGTTAAAGATGTGACTAGCATAAAAAGAATAGTAATAGCAATTGAATCTTGTTTCCATCTTAGCCAGCAGTCATGTCTGGGACTGATCTCTGATAGCTTTGAAAGGTTTCAAGTGCTTTTTTCCCTGGGATTTCAGTTCGGTCTTTGTAGCCAAAGCTGGGTTGAAAGTCTGTTCTTTAAAAGTCTGTAGTTCCTTTTCTGAAGAGGAATTCTGTGTGCCTGGATAAGACTCAGTGGCTTCTGCGTATTACAGATTTTCTGTAGCTGAGTTGACTGTCTTACAAAGGTGGCCCTTTTCTCTCACAAAGGATGAACTGGGATGCTTTTTCTCTCCCCAGAGTTTGTCGTTTTGTGGCCCTATTTCTAGTTTCAGTCAGCTCTCATTCATCTGAGAAAGATTTCTGTAGCCTCCTGACTGACTTTTCTGCTCCCACCCCCTTTGAATATGCTCTTTTCACAAAACCAGCAGAAAGCTCATACTTTCTGAATAATGCTTCTGACCTTAGTTTTGTCATTGGTGGGATCAACAAGCCTCTAACCGCCATTCTTTTTTTGTAGATGATTTCCTTGTCAGAGTCTGAGTGAGAGAAGAACCCAAAGACCTGCATAAAAAAGAAAAAGCAGTTATTTTCAGTGGAATCAGCAGGTCAGAGGTATAAATGTCTGTTTCTTCATTTGTCCTTGCTATAGACTATCCCACAAAGAAGATAGCGGATCTGTAAATCCAAGAGGCCAGTTAAATATTTTGATTTGTCAAATCTGTTTGGCTTTTTTATTTGGAATCTTACACCATTCTTACTAGTGACATAGTGACTGAGTTAAGTACAAAAATAAAGGTCATATTTTTGTAGTACTAAAGCTATAATGTTTAACGTTGCTGATTAAAAAGATTGAAACTACACAACAGCAAGTGGACCAACTACTGGTTGTAGTGCTAAGCCGTCTCTGCCAAAGTTTGCAAGAGGAACCAAATGTTAGTTGTTTGATAATGTTAACTTTTCCAAGACACCTCACCAACCACAGTTTAAGGCTTTCCTTGTGTGTAACTGGAAACAAAAATGTTCTTTCTGTGCATCCCAGTTTGATGATTTCACTGACTCCATTCTTCTGTAGATAATGACAATGTGCTTTCTACTCTTGTAAGGCTTTTCATGTAAACTAAGAAGGCAGATGAAGCTTTCGCAGTTGGGATTGTCTGGTCAGAGAAATTCTTAAGATAAATTCAGGAGGCATTAAGATTCCTTATATAACCATGAAATGGTTGATAGCCTTCAAAATTCTCAAGTAAATGCTACCTTCAATAACTTCAGGGGAAAAAAAAGAAAAAAAGAAGTCTCCTGTTGAAAATATAAAGTAGTATATGTTTTGCTGTACTTTGGAGAACTTAAAAAAAAAAGAAAGTTTTCCCTCAAATAGCACAGTGACTGCAATTTGCTTTAGCTGCTTTGTTTGCATGATACTGATATCACAGTCTTGCTGTAAAAGAAGCAAAGTAAATTTGCAAGTCATTCACACTGAAAGGAAATTGTGGCCTAAATATTGTGAACGTTTTTTGGGCAAAATCTCTGAGCAAACAGATATACGATTTATTGCAATGCAACCTGCGTATCAACTCGGGCAGTTGTGTAAGTATTAAAGACATATAATCTAAATCTAATGAAGATCACTTTGTACACAGTTATGCTGCTGCTAGTGTAGTAGACATAGCATCTTCTCATCTCACTTTGTTTACTATGAACTCTGTGTACTTAATTGGCATAGGCATGGTCATATTTTAAATTTCACATGGTGCAATATTATTAGGATACTATGACCTAAACTATAAAAATGAAAAAGAATGGAGGAAATTGAATACATACTCAAAAATTTTTGATTTTTTATCTGAATGGGAGGTCATATTTCAGAAAAAAATCTATGGTGTATATCAGTAGATCCACTAGCAAGATAAATTCATTACAGAAACTTTGGCTTCCCTGTCTTAGGTTTCCTTTACACCATTTGCAATTTGAAAGTTATGAAAAATACAATAAAAGGTTTGACAGGAGAACTTAGCTTAATGGTATAGCAACTCAAAAGGAAAGGTATCTAAGTTAGGGCCTCATAGTCTGGATGGGTGAACAACTAGGGGGTAAATAACTGGTTAGGTGGTTGGGCTCAGAGGGTAGTAGTTAGTCTATCTGGAATCCGTACTATTCATCATCTTTATCAATGACCTGGAGGAGGTGATGGAGTGCACGCTCATCAGGTTTGCACATGACATCAATTTTGGGTGGCCAGTTGTCAGGTCAGATGAGAGCTGTTAGGGCTACCATTCAGAAGGGCCTGGGCAGGCTGGAGGAATAGTCAGATAGAAACATTATGAAATTCAGCAAGGACAAATGCAGAGCCCTGCACCTGGGCAGGATTAACCCCAGTATGCTGGGAAGGGACTCGCTGTGGAGCAGCTCTGCAGAAAAGGCCCTGGGGGCCCTGGCAGGCGGTGAGCTGAGCACCAGCCGGCAGCATGCCCTGGCAGTGCCGCAGGCCAACAGCACCTGGGGCCATATGACCAGCACAGCTGGTAGATCAAGAGAACGGATTATCCCCTCCTACCCAGCACTCATTAGACCACATGCAGATACTGCATCCAGTTTTGGGCCCCTCGGCACATCAAGGACATGAACAAATGGGAGCAAGCACAGGGGAGGTCTCCCACAGTGGTGGGGCTAGAGACCTCAGCCCATGAGGAGAGGCTGCAGGATGGGGCTTGTTCAGCCTGGGGGCGCAATGGCTCCAGGGGGGAGGCCCGACAGCAGCCCCCTAGGGCCTGCGGAGAGCTCATCGAGGAGATGGAGCAAGGGTCTTCACAGCAGTACAGGGCAAGAGCACAAGAGACAGCAGAAATAAGTTGAGACAAGGGAGATGCAAAGTAGCTATAAGGAAAAATTTTCCCCCATGAGGACAGTGAGGCATTGGAGCAGTTGCCCAGGGAGGTTGTGCAGGCTCCATCCTTGGAGGTTTTCCAGACCTGTCTGGGCAAAACCCTGAGGAACCTAGTCTGAGCTTGTAGCTGAGCCTGCTTTGAGCAGGAGGTTGGACTAGAGCTCCTCCCAGCTCCCCCTCCCCAGGGTCCCTTGCAATACTGAATTACTCTGTGAGTCTATGAAAAAATTAGCTTCTCTCTGTAGTTGTACTATAAAGCACAGTATTCATAGCCTTGAAAATGTCCTAACTCCATTCATAAGGGAGCTGCAAAATCAAGATATGCCTGGTTTTGGTGAGATTTATGGATTTAACTGTAACCATGAATGACAGATTGCTCAGCTTCCTCTGGTACAAAACAGCTGTGCTGTTATGAGAACATCACTGAAGTGAGGTTAGAAATATCTTCATTTGTTTGGTTAAACAGGTTGTTTCTGAAGCCCATAAAAACAGGTTTGGTGGGAACCAGCATGCTCAAAATAAGCACGGTTTAAGTTCTCAGCAATGTGGCATAAATTCAGGCTCAACTTGGGAATGAGTTTGTTTTTATACAGTGAGAAAACTGATGACTTACAGTTTACAGATGTTTTCAAAACAATTTGTTTCAAGAAATCTGCGTATTTATTTGGAAATGTTCCAGATTTGTGAAGAATTCTTTTTACCCATGTTTAAAAGAAAAATGCTTTCATGATCTGTTTTATACAGTGATAAAATGTATCTACTTTTAGTAAGTGAGATATGTTTAAGATCTAGATCCCTGTTTTTTTAAATTATGAATAAAGAAATCCCTACATTGGGATGTTGTGGGGCGATTGCTCCCCCTCGCATATCTTGACTGTCTAATGTAACATCAGGAAGGCAGGGTAGTTAATGCAGAGCGATTAGTTTGGAGTGTTTTTCCTCATCCATTTTCAATTGATTCTTATTTCTTTGATCTTTGCAGAATAGAGTTACTACGTTGTGGCTTGGGCAGCATGGGCTAGAGTGCACTATGGAACCTGTAGGGTATAGCAGAGTCCTGCCATTTGGCTAAACAAAGGAACAATAAAATGTCTCTTATGTTCAGCGATAGCAGACACTGTCTAAAACCACTCGTTTGCTTGCAGTCAAGGACTAGGCTGCAGGGAAAGCTGTGCAGTGACCAGGCCTTGGTCTGTCTAGGGCCAGGGGAATTCTCAGGCTTCTGATAACAAATATAAGGGAAGAAACTTGACTTACTCATAGTCTTTTGTGTGCACAAGAGAGTGGAACCCTAAAACACAGAAAAAAGGCATGGAGAAAGCAGCAAGAGAGAATTAGGCAGGCTTCAAGGCAAAGGAGGAGAGACTGAGGCAAAGCGTTTTTGAGGAGGCAGGACACGGTGTTCATTTTCCTTATGCGTCAGCAAACCAATTAATCTCATCATTTGTTTCTTTGCATAATAGAGATTAGCCACACTGAATTTTTAATAACTACTTGCATCAAAGAACAGAAGAACATGTTAGAACCTATTTGCAGTAGTAAGCAACTTATCCCATTATCTATACTGTGTGGTTTGCACTGATAGACTAGCTCACAGTGTAAGATCCATTAACACTTTAAAGCATTTGCTTTGTTGTAGCTTTATAAAAACCTTGTGCTAATATAATCAGAATGAGGTTTCGCAACAGTGGCATCGCAGTTTTCTGGTTAGCTAATGTAGCATCCATCAAAATGAAAAAGTGTAACAGCATTAACTACAACTATTAGTGTAAGGACCAGTCTTGAAAGCAGTTCTGTTGAGTTGGTAGGCATGATCTTGCCAGACACTGCACACACTCTTAGAACACAAATGATATGTTACCTTTGAGCTCGTTAAGTGACGAAAAGTCTTAATGTAAAATTGCTGGAACATCAATTTCAGCCAAACTCAGGCTTCTGAAAGCCCAGAAATGAAAAGCTGAAGTCTGCAGGCTCTCCTTGCAGGACAAAGCTTTTTCCTTCTATTCTCTCATGTTTCTTCATCTCTTTTCTCTTAGCAACCACTGAGCTGTAGGTTTGAGGGTTTTTTGTTTGTGCGTTTGGTTTTGGGGGGGTTTTTTTTGGAAGACAATTTCAGCATCATCTCTATTTTCTCTTGCACTTGAGCCATATTACCACACAGGAAAATGTCTAGATGGAAGTATCTTGTTTTGGATTCTTTCCAGATTTGTTCCAGAAATCAGATCTAGCTGACAATAACTAAATAGAGATCAGAGTCAATGGCCATTACAGTTTTCTTGAGCTACCCTGCTTATAAAAAATGACAAGCTACAAAGTGTTTTGCTTACTTAGTTGGTGAAGGCATTATAACCTGTTCAGCTCATGAAAATCAGGCCCATCCTCTTGAGATCAACACTGGCTTTCATGAGGAGGGACCGAGTAGCATAATCATTGGGGTAATTGCCAAGCAATTGAGGCCACCGCCACTGCAGTAAGACCAATTGTTTGATCATGGACATGTACAGAAAGTACTGGGAGAGCCTGTCAGTGTTCATAAAAACTGCTTCTTTCTGAAATCTGGACCATAGGAAGTTTTTGCTCAATGGATCACTTTTTCTGGCTTATCATATAAGGCATATCAAAAGAAAAGAAATCCAAACCGGGTCAGTTCTAGAGCACACAGCAAAGTCAACCTTTATTCAGAAGTAGGTTCTTAGCCTTAGCATAGCAATAATTTGGCATTAAAACTTCAGCAGCAAGCATAAGCTTTTCTTCATGTCATAGTTTACTTTATTAAATGCCTTCAATAGATTCTAATAATTCCAGTTACTGTTTCTTTCCAGTTTACTTTTAGATAGTTTTATTTTCAAAATAATTTTAATAAGAAAAATGAATTTAAATTGCATCCTTGTATGTGTTTAAGTAATTGATATTTATTCAGTGATCTAACCAGAGGCATGATCTTGGCTCTCTTATGACACAGAGGAATTTCTGTACCAGCAGTATACTGATAATTTTTGAGTGAGTGTATTTCAGTCTCATCTGTTGGGGCTGTTTCACTTTAAATCACTAGATATTCATTAATAAGAGGGAAAGACTGCAGTAAAGGGCTGGACCGTTGAGTTCTCTTGGGAAATGGGGAAGTTTGACTGCATATCCTTTCTTCAGTGAATCTTTATTGATCCAAAATGAAATGGTTGCAGAAAGAGAGTGTGTTAACCATCTCAGAGCAGCCAATAGGCTGATAGATAGGGAATGGCCTGGGATTTGGAGAAATAGTGGAATCCAGCACTTGAACTGAAGTCGTCCTCTTTCCAAGTACATGTCCTACCTAGAGGTGTTTTTGTGATCTTCTGCTTCCCTTTTCCAGTGCAAACCTAGGGTACCTTTCCCAGGACAGGTTTTGATTTTGACAAATTTGCATTTTCCAGTAAAAAGAGACTGTCGAAAACCTCTTGATGAATTCTAACCTTGATATAGGCTGTAACATAAGATCTGAGAATTTGAACACTGCTTTTCTTTGCTTCATGTCTTTCATCTGCTTCTCTGATGATTTTCATTTCCAAATAGTTTCACAAACAAAAGTCTAAAATCTTCTGGATTTAGAGGTTTTTTTCTTTTTCTAATTGAAGAAGTGGAAGTTTATTCTGAAAGGTTAGTAGCTAGTTTAAGGTGGAGCAGTGTCCTTGCCAACTATGGAACATTTGTTAACAATGTTTATTATCACAACGCTAATGGTATGTTATTATAAACTTTGTATGAATAATATTTTTGTGCAAGTTACAGCACACAACAAGGTGTGCATTATAATACAGCATGTCTTTGGCTGAATGACCTAAGTGACTTGAAAAGTGGGATTTTTGTATTTATCCACATAAATGTGTTCATACTGTTAAAATTTTCCAAAGCTAATTTCTCTTGAATAGGGAAGGAGATTAAAAAAGGAAAAGTGATTCCATATGATCTTGTCATGATGGAAGGAACTTCATGCTAATGACTGGATTGTAATTTATAATCTGTTCCCTTTTTTTTTTTTTTTAAAGACAACTGTATGTTTTGAGTATATTGTAGTTTAAGAAGGAAACAGCACGGCTTTGTAATCTTAAAGAGACTAATATTCAGTGATGTGTTAAAAAAACAGTAGTGCTACACATCCTGTCCATTTTCAACTCATACAGTTCCACATAGTTTGAAAAACTGTAGCCTAGTGGTAAATGTCAGTTCTTTCATAAGGTTGTAGCAAAGAATCAGCTATTATGTATGTTCTGCACTATAATTGATTCATCTTTCTGCTCCAGGTAAGCTTCAGGAAAAGAAATATGAAATAGCTATATCAACAGGTTTTCACAATTATGGTTTCAAAGTTGGATGTGTGATCAGTGCTAGCTATTTAGGCTCTAGAGTCTGTAGAGAAATAGGAAGGGATGAAACATCATCCTATCCTACGATGGATGCCTAACACAAAGATAGTGGATTACTCTCTGGTCCTGAATTTCTTTCTCCACTATCTACCAAAGCAGCCCATTTTATTTTCTTAAACTGGATACCTAACTTTTTGCACAGTTAGCATTAGGTGAGCTGGATCCTACTCTTCTGTTTTGTTTTGTTTTTGCCCACTGATGAAATAAAGTCATTTGCTAGATAAAGCTCAAGTTGGTAACGAGTTAAAACATTAGTGTGTTGTCTATTTAAGTGGTGTAACACTTTAAAAGAACTAGTGGCTTTACTGAAAAGCCAGGATCTCAGTGCATGTAAAATCACTGTCATATCACTGAAGTCAGTGGACTTGTGCTGCTTTACATGAGCTGAGGGTCTGGCCTGTGTTCTGGAACTAGTTGGGAAGATCTTTCCTTTTTACCTTTTACTTTATTAATGTCTCAGAAATACACAGCAGTGCATATATTTGTGTCACATACTTTCTGGAAATGGCATTCACTGGAGTTGCCCATGAATCACGTAAAAGGTTTGATAATTGTATATTGTTTGACCCCAAAGTAACTGAATAAGAACGCAAGGCAGTTCTTGCCATCCATGTGTTGGCAGGAAGCCAAACCCTTAAATTCTAGTATATACCTCAAATAAAACTTGACATGACACTACTAAATATATAGAGTTTTACTAATATTGTGTTGGCATAACAGAGGACAAAGTTCTTCTCTCCGTTAAAGGGAATTCAATTTCCTGATATCATTACTGTGAGAGCAAAATTTGGCCCCCCTCTTCTTAAGCCACTCTGTCTCCGTTATTGATAAACTGCTGGTTTTCTTGGACAATTGAAATGGTCTGGACTTTAGGCTTGAGATTGAATTAGGGAGGTTTTTCTGTGCATCATATAGTGTAGTAGGTCAGTGCCATTTAGTCAGTCCGTAGGTCAGTGCTGTTTAGTCGGTCCCTGTTTGCTAACATCAGAAAATATGATGGATTGCACTGAAATGAAACCGTCAGGTTCTTAAACTGAATGGTTCCTTTTTCAAGTTCAAGAAAAGGTTTAAACCACTGGATAAAATTATGTGCCAATTATGTATAAACGTCTTTACCACTAGAATAAAGGAAGCCGTAATTCTGTAGGCTTACATTTTATTGAGTTCATCTGTTTTCATTTATAAATAGAAAGAAAGAGAAAAAGAAATCTATACTGGTGGACAGTGATATAATGTGGCTTCTATACACTTGCAGTGAAAGGAACCAGAACCCGCAGATTTTTTTTCTTTGTTAGGTTGAAAGAAGGCTCAAAAAAGGCAAAAATACTTCAAGAAAGTCAGTCCTGAATATTGTAGTTAATAAATATGAAAAATCAGGAGGCCAGTTTTTAACAGTGTATTCAAGCTTGTATTCCAGGAGGAAATTCAGAAAGAGGAAAATTATTTTACCAATTCTTCAGAAAAGAATTTAGACCAATCCTATCAAATTCTGTATTTGGGGCATCACTATCTTTTTAATTGCTTCAAGAATTCCCAAGCATCGAACTTCATAATTTAGAATGTTTAGACTTGTCCTTGTGCATGTAGTCTTTTAAACCTAAATACAACTTAAGTCTAAAAAACAGGGAAAGACAAGGTGTTTAATACATACAGAAGTACTCAATCTGAGGCAATAAACCAGGAGATCCAAAAAGTGCAATGGTTAAGATTCTGCTTTTGCATCTGACTTGGGCATTTGCTTGCAGGAAAAAGGGAATATTTTTTATTTATGATAATTAGGCTTGTTGAATCTAAATTCTTGAGAATGATAAATGTGTATATATACAGTTAAATCTCACTTCTCTTTGCTGCTCAACAGTTATCTTGTGTTACATCAAAGTCTTAAAATTAACCACTGGAATACATCATAATTAGGATAGCAGCCTGTACAAACAGGAATGAAGTGTTTAGTGCACCTGTCACTAATGAAGAATTAATTTCTGTAAAGTATATTAATCTAGGTGTGAACATCTAGCTTGCTAATTGAATTTATGGTGTGGAGTACAGGATGAATATATTCTAAAGTATTCCTTTAGCAGTAATTAGGACTGCTAAGGACAACCTTGTGGTATTTTAATAGTGTCATTAAAATGAAATGATTAGTCAAGTAGTCTTACAGCAAAACCATACCAAATGGGTGGTGTTTAGCTAAAAAGAGGGGGGGGTTTCTACTTGAGTGAATTAGTAAAGCCATGATTAGAATGTTAATTTTATTTATGTGCATACCTATATATACATTAATTACATGGAATCTGGGAAAATATTATATGACTGATGCTATTTACTTTTGATGTTTAGTCTTTGTTTCAAAATAATATGTATACATTCTGCTACTCCCCTAAATTCCCAAAACATCCTCTCTGATATGTCCAGATTTCAGTGAATTTCAACAAAATCATGGTATTTGGCTAATATCTAGAAACAGCCACAGTATTTTCAAATTTTTATTGTAAGAGTGTCTGAGTCTCAGTGAACATCTCTGAATATAGAAAGTATATATATATTTAATGCAGAGTCATTAAATTGTCTGTAGTAATTTTAGTCTGAACTATATGAATCTGCTTATTGATAGCAAGTGCTGTATCATGTAGCTACATAGAGCAGAGTGAATGATAAGAGTCCAATTTTATTTTTGTGAATTTAGGATAATTTTATTTTTCTTGATTTTGCCCAAACACCATCATTTCAGAGTCTGTTTAAGTTCTTGAACAATGTTTTCTGTGAATCCAATCAAGAGTTGAATCCTGAAATTATCACTTTTTTTTTTCTGATGTCACTATTATGTGCAATTTATGGCTCTTATTCAGTGGAAGAAATCACAAAGTTTCTGTGGAATCAACTGGGGAAAAAAGAAGCTGTTTCCAGTTAAAATACAGATATGTTTTACCACCTAAAATTAAGTCACAGCAAAGCACGTGTGCACTGAGGAATTTTTCTGAATATTGCTTGCATAGATGCCTACACAGCTGAATAAAGGCATGATTACAGCACAGGGAGTTTTAATCTAATATTGGTATCAATAGCGACGGTAATGAGATGACCCAGACTAGCAGTATCAACAAACACTGAGAACCCTTGGCAGACTGGTTGCTAGTCCACGGGGCCACGTCTTCACTATGGCTACTCAGCTACCATCAGAGAGATGCCCGTCAAAACTCCCCATTCACCTTCCCTATTTCTACAGAAATAATGAAACAGAGGCAGAAAGACTTAATGCACTGAGGCTGCAGGGAATCGTCAGGCACAGAGCTGTGAGAACCTCAAAAGGTTCTTAAAAGATGGTGAAGAGTGAGCTAAGATTGGGCCCAATCCTGAGTGGGAAGGAAAATAACTCTTTTTACGTTGCTTGTTAATGAAAAGTTGCTTCAAAAAACACATGACTTCTTCATCATTTTCTCTTCATAGCGGAAATATCCTAAAGGCACTAAATTTTGGCTTTCCACTCTGGTCAAAAAGTAATGCTACTCAGGCAAAACTCTGAAAAGATGTGTCCAATAAAAATTTATTACTTTCTTGGATTGCCTGTCACTGACTTAACAGAGATTTAGATGACCTAAAATACATGAGCAATATAGGTCTCTTTGCTTCTCTGTAGTGTTCAAAATCATTCCTCTAATGGCTGTCATAAATTATATGTACCTGTTTAGTACCCAAAAGACTGTCTAGCAGCCAAAGTGTACTCAAAGTTAGGTTTACTCCAGCTATTTCTCCTGTTTCTTTACCTCGTGACAAGCTGATAGGACATACGGAAATATAGGAGTCATTATCCATGCCCTTGAACACCTGAGAAGGCTTTTTACAAGGGTGTGCCATCTGTTTACCACTCAAAATAACTTTTAATGACAGTTTTTCAGCACCAGAGTGCCAAAGAGCAGCTTTCAAAAGGTTGAAATGCTGCCCTGTATCTCACTGCCTTGGGAAATCCATTAGGCAATAATTTAACCTTCCTTCCCCTACCTGTACCTGTTGTCCTGTATTGCACTGCAAATCCCTCATCTGCTTTCTATTTCCTCAGACTGTGTTTGGACTCAAAAACTGTGTTTTCTTTAAAAGTGTGGCCCACATAATTCTCTCTGGAGACACAGGAGAGGAAAAAGATTGCAGTGAATTGTTTCCACAGTGTTTGTGTATATAGGGATGCTTAAGAAAGAGTGAATTTACTTATTATTGAGCAATAATGCATGTAAGCATTAGGTTGGATGGATGTCCTTGTGAATGGTCTCCTCCTCGAATTAAAATGGTCTTAGACTGTGCCACCAGGGTTCTAAAAATACTCCCCTCACTAGGCATAGCAAACATTATTTAATGCATTTGTCTTCACATCTTTTTGCTGAATCACTTTAACTTTCGAGAATGAACCCAGATACATGCGGCTGGTCTATTCACGTCAGTGGAGGTTGTGAAAGGCTTATTTGAGGTGTAATTTCATCATGTGACTAAGATAAAAAGAATTATTGTTTTTGAATGGAAAAAAAAACCTTTTACTCCAAAAGTAAAAGTGGCATGTGAAGATGGTTATGCTGCTTCTCTGCTATCCACACTGTTACATAGGTGGTACTGCGTAGCGCTATGTAGATTTACTAGCTTAGACTTCTGCAATCTCAGCATCATTCTCATTGTGTATTGTAAAACTACCCAGAGAAATCTGTGTCTCTTACTAAATGAAATGTCATTCAGGACAAAGTATCCTAGGAAACTTTCCAGGAAACATAAAATGTAAAGTGGCATTATTTTTTTTCAGATACCAGTGAATCAATGACAGTGCTGAAAGAAAATGTGGCTAATATAATCTGTCTGCCTTTAAATGTAAAAGACTTATTGATACTTTTTAAATTTTTACTGTACTATCCTATTTTTGGTAAGTGAAAAAATAATTTTACAAAATTATGTATGATTTTATGTTTTGTATTCTGGAGAAGAATTGGTAAGTCTAGAAAGAAAACAAAAACTGGTAGTTGCTGGTTTTTAATATTTGGTGTACCATGCAATTAGATTTTGTTTTGTTAATAATTCATTTTGAATATTTTGTATTGGTTCAGTTGTTTCTTCAATCTCAACAATTTTTTATTCTTTATTTAGGGTAGCAGAAATTCTATGAAGGTACCAGGCTCCTTAATAGGAAAATTGGAAATAGGTTTATTAAAAGGCTGTATTTTTTGCTTTTCTTTTATACTTCTGTTCATCTCATACTTGTTCTACTGTTTTTAAATGCCAGCTCTTAAATCATGCCATAAAGTGAAATTACTGATTCATACCCATATCAGTTTATCAAACCCTGTTTTTACTTACAAATGAGTTTTGGATAATCCAGATGATTATCAGGTGGCATCAACCTGATAGGCTTATTACTCTAAAAGTGAGTGCTGTGTTGCTTCAGAGCTTGCGGCTTAATCAGTCTTTGTGCATATAAGGAAAAGTATGTAACAGGCTAGAGCTTAGTAATTTTTTACTGCCCGGACAACGTGATCTTACCAGAGTGTGATTACCCCTACTGTCAAGATTGTAGATATCAACAGTAGCTGTATTTTCCTTTGAAAGGCAGGAAAGGACACTGTAGTGCCAAAAGCATCTTTGGTATTTTCAAGACAGCTGAAATACATTTCAAATAAGCCGTTTAAGTTCATATTCTACTTAATAATATTGATAATTTGTTATTGACATTTTTGAACAATATTAATTTTCAAGAGAGAAAAATGACCTATGTTGGCATTAGGAAAAAAATGTTTCTAGAGTCTTCATCCTCAAAGACTGGATACGAGGTGGGTACGTCTCGCCACTTTCTGTTTTGCTCACATTATTTGAAAAGTGAGCATATATTGCAAAATTTATTTAGGATATAACTAATTTGCAGATTTCTTGAAGAACTTGTGATTTGAAGGTTTCATAACAGTAGTCTGAATCCACAGAATCTTTTTCTGTTATGCTCATGTGATTATTATCGAAGATGAGTCATTTGAAAAGCATCCTTTCCTGGTTCTGAGGCTGCCTTTGCTGCATAGAAGGGAAACCTCCAGTACCTTCCCCTGTAAGCTGTAGTAGTTCAAGTTATTAGTATTTCCTATGTGCATTATGTTTCCATTGAATGTTTCTTCCTTGTCCTTTACATTTCGTTTTTAATAACCCTCTTCATTTTCTGCCTGGATAATGCTCATTCTTGTCTAAGCACAGGAAGAACCAATTACTGTTATAATATTTCAGTTAGGTGACATTGTATATCAGGGTGTATCAGCCATTTAGGAAATACCACAGATGGATCCGTTGATGGCTTGCCTGCTCTGAGATTTCATTCTTCCAGATTATAGACAGCCTGATCACCTTTACTTATGCCTGTGATCTTTGGGAAAACTTGTGTCTTCAGTCCAGATACAGCTATGGTCTTCATAGGTATGTCAGACTGGGCAACAGAGGACTTGTGTAATGCAGATTTTTAATGTAGCTATGCCTTTGTATTCTCTGTTCAAATAATAAAATAATACTGTTTGCCCTTTTATGAGGACATAGCCACAGACAAGTTTGTGAATTGATTAAGACTAGTACTTTTTGAACTGTTTTGATTTGCAAACTACTACACATTTTCCAGAACAGCTGCAGAAAGGTAAAGCAAATCGAAGTTTTTTCAAAGCCTTTAGAAACAGACCTCTGATTACAAGTTTAAGACATTTATTTTCAAGTGTTATTAATTTTCCTTGCTAAAGCAACAGTTTCACACTTTTCATGTATTTTCTCTTCTTTCCTTCCAGCTTGTTAAGTTCTGTCGTTTCTTTCAATTTAATTTTCTAAAATCTCTTTTCTGTGGTGTCATCTACACTAGTTAAATTGTTATTCAGTATGGTCATTCATTACCTGAACTGTTATGGTCTTTGTCATGGCTTCCTCTCCATCATCTCCCTCAGACTACAAATCATATAAATATCTTTAATATAGCTTTTTCTCCTCTCTGTCTGAGTGTCTTTATTCTTCTGTCTCTTACCACATCAAATGCAGTCTCTTGGTCCTCCGCTGTTGAGCGAGCATTTTGTTGCTTCACTTCCTTCTTTGTGGCTGCTGTTGCTTTCTGGTGTACATTTTTCTGATGAGTTCAGTCCTTCCCATGTTCTTATTTTCTTTCTGTCGGTCTAATGCCCCAGGCCCGAACTAATGGCCCCTTTTAGCCTCAACCCCAATGAAACTGAGTTTATAATGATCATAGAAGCTTTTGTCACCACTCTTGTTGAAGAGTAATGTTTTGCTTTTGTCATGCTTAGATTCTTGAAGGTGAGGCCATGTTTTCTGTCTTTGTAGCTTATCTTTCTCAGGAGTTTTTGGTTTGCCCGTGTCTAATTCCAAATATTTACAGTTACATTAAATTTTTGGCAGAATGCAATGGATAAATGCTAGTTTTTCTATTTATTTTTATAAAGGGTTCATGAATTTTGCCTGTGGGCTTTGACTGGATTGTCTCATTTGCTGGGTAAAGGAGGGATGGGTCATCCATATCCTGCATATATGAAATCAGAGAAGACACTTTCCAACCCTGCACAGGCTAAGGATATTTTATTTCTCTGAAAAATTTCGGAGGAATGAAAGCATCCAGTCTCTCTGTGCCAGATGCAGTGTTATTTTGGTCAATAAGTGGCCAGCCATATTTAAGCCGTCCATAGAAGTAAATTAGCATATCTGGCTGTTGTAGTAAAAGATTTCCGAAACTCTTGCGAATCTCGTCTTTTATCAGCCAAGATTTCTGGCCTGTAGGATTAGCTATACTAGTTCCTTTCAGTAATATTATCACCTTTTAACATGCAGAAGCACTCCTCTTGAGTCAAAGATTTATCACATGAAGTAAAATGTTTTTGCTGCATTAGAAAACTTCATCTGAGTGATTATGTAGCTCATGATATCAAGGTTTTTAATTCACAATCTAGTTCAGAAAATCAGAAATTATGCTTCAATAAAGTGTGCTTTATTCATAAGATGTTTTAAGTTTATTTTATTTTTGTGAATATGTGATCTCTTGAGTTTATACAGATAACCCTTTTTTAACCTCTAAATATAGTACAACGGTAACACAGAGCATTTCATCCAGGGTACAAGTAATCTAGCAACAAAAATGCCTGTGTTACAAGGTTTGAGTTCAAATGTTCAAGGGTAGAATTGGCTGTAATGGTATATCTGTGAAAAAAATAAGCCTGTGGTGAAGTTGGAACCCCAGTGCCAAAGCACAACATATAATTGGGCCTAATTTTTTCCATATGTATCAACAAAAACAGTCTTTGCTTCCATGAGAGATGAAAGCTTCCCTTTCTGTCATATTTTTATTTTGTATATAATTCCTAACTCTTTATAATTTCATAGGCTTTTTAGAAAAACATGCCTAGATTTAGGGAGAGATGAGCTGTCACCCTGGATTCAAGTTTATATTTCTAATAGAAAAGCTTTTTTTTTGGTGGGGAAGGGAAAATACAACTATTTCCCCTCCCCTGCCAAAAATGGCCTCCTATGTTAAAATCCTTGTGCAGTGCTTGTGAACCATCCAATTTGGTGTGGAACAATCCATTTGTGAATTGATTTAAATACCTCATTTAAAATAAATAATCTAGTGAATTAGTGTCATAAATCTTCATAGAATAAGCTTGCTATTTATGCACAATCAAAGAAGTGTTAAATACATTTCTGTTCTGTCCACAATATAAGGTGTGTTGGTTTTCCCTCTTCTCAGGTTTATGCTAAGTCTCAAATGGAAGATGCATGTTTAGTTATGCATTGGTTTTATGTTTTAATGTGGTATCTTTTCAAATCTGCTGCTGCTCCTTATCTGTAAGTCAGCAAATATGTATCTGAATTCCATAGAAGACCGATGGTATAAATTACATTTCATCAATAAATTAAATTTCATCAATATATTTTGTTGTATTATTTTACCCTCTGTAGATTTTATAATCTTTATCAGCTTGGTTGATACATTCTCTGCATCGGATTATAATTCTTACAGAGGTCAAATGTTTACTCTCTTAGGAATGGATTAAGAAAAACTTTGCTCTCTATCTTGAACACTTGTGTGTGTACTCATAAACACACACATTTGCGTGCCTTATGATACTGTATAGAGCTAATAAAACTGTCAAGTAGGATATCCTAAACTCCTTGCAGGTGACAGTAGTGCAATGGCTGCTAGATCTCAAGTGCTTTGCCACAGGCATAGGTGTTCTCTTGTCACACCAGCCTCCTCTCCCTGTTTGTGTAGTGGCAGCCCCTGAGACTCCAGATATTTGACTATGTTCAAGAGAAGACAGTTAATTAGAGCTCCACACGATGCTCAAATAGCCTTTTCCTGTGTCTGCTAAGGAGAAAATAGTAGGCTTCATGGAAATGTCTCACAGGGTGCCAGCTGTACCCTGCTGCATTGCTAGTTCACCTCACTTCAACTCTAGTTACACTTAAATCTTTTTTTTTTTTTTTTTTTTTTTTTTTTTTTGTAATTTATCCCTTCCCCAAGTGTTTCCATGGGATAGAGTGGGATTTTTTTTGCTGGCCTTACATTTATACAGAGTGTAAAATATCTTGTGTAGACAAGGTTATTTTGCTAGGGGCAGAGTTGAAAGTTGAATTGGCAGTGGAAGCAGATTCCTTGAAGTGACTTTTGTATTCCCTGTATTACAGGCTGTGCAGAGGCTTTGCTTTGGATGTAAACTAAAGCCATCTTAGAAATTACTTCTCATGGGCTCGTATGTGTCCTAGAAAGAGAATGCACATCGGACAGTGTACCTTGCCCTTTTTACTTTATATGCTGGTTTCCTGCTTGTTGTAAAGAAAGCAGGCACTCAAGAAAGAGAAAGAAGCATTCTTCATTTTCCAATGTAGCTAGAAAATATCTGTGTAAAATCAGTGGAGGCACATCTTAGTCATGGTAACCTGTTTCTGTGGCTCCTCACTGACAGATTTTTGTGGTGGGTGTTTTATACAGTTTTGCTCCTTGTTAAGAGATGGAAATAGCAGCAGAAGCAGCAACTAGCTCAGAAAAATGAAGAAAGGAAATCTTTTCTACTTTGTTCTCATTCCACGTCAGCCAGAGAAATGTGCTTTTTTAGACTAGGTGATCCCAAATCCCAGGACCCTCCTGTAGCAGCAGAACTCCTTTTGGAGGCAATCCAAATGTAGATCAGCCACCCTAGAAGCAGTTGCTCTTCAAGGTGCTTACAGCCTCCAAGAACAAGCCTTCTTTCTCATTCTTTAATCTGCTGCTGTCACTTCCTTTTCAAACCTTGGGCTAGCTGCTCCTTCTTTAGTGCATCTCTTCCCCATAGGTACCACACAGACCTCTAAAACCCCCACAGTCCTATCTCCATCTCAAAAGACAGGCTATCAGAAGTGAGAAGTCTGGCCTGTGTGCCCACTTCAGGTTCAGGTCAGACATGCTACTGGCCTGCTCTTCTAGAGCTCCCTGCTAGTCCGTACTCCTTCTGACAACTAATATCCAGATTCCTTCTGCTCTCTCATGTCTGATGTACTACAAATTGCTACTAGTACTACAAACTAACTATATCTCATCTGTCACTTCCTTTATTGACAGCCACTGGTTTTGTTTACCTTCATGAACCACCATCTCCTGCCTGAATCAGCCTATTGTATCACCCTATTTCATTGCTTTCACACTGGCCTGTCAGACTTTCAGTTCTACATGTACTCTTCTTGTCGCATTTCCTCTCTAGCCATCTTTTGTCTTCCTGTTTTGGCAATATACTTTTATTCCAAGCTCTTCGTAAACTCCGTCATTTGAGACTCATACTTCTTTTACCTTTTCAAAGAGAATATCTTAAGCCAAAATTTTAGGAATGTAATTCAGGCCCTACTCAGGTCAACTGGCCAAGGATTTTGTCCTATATCTGTTTGTATAGTTTTTCCCATGTGTTTGGGCAATATTTGCATATATAATTATTACATATTGATCTTTCTCTTTAAAGAAAAATAAGCTGAACTTACTTCAGTCTCTGTGGAGTCAGATGATTGATATATGACCAGTATAGACTAACAAAAAGAACATTCTCAAATGTGCATATTGCTTTGATTACTGAGGTTTTCAGAATGTCCAAACGCTGTACAAAATGAATAACAAACATCAGATGTTTGAAAAGTTAACTCAGTAGAAGTCAAGGAAATAATGCTTAGTAGCAACTTATTACAAAGGGTTCATATTTTTCTATTAATGGAAAATGACACAAAGATGCCCTTAAGCCAGTTCAGTATTTGTATTAGTAAGTGACCAAAACTATGTGTCAGGGTACTCACACATACTAATCACTTGCATTTGTAACTGCTTCCTCTGTCTTCCTGGCAAAATATCAGCATTAGGAAATTGTGACTAATGCTAAGAAGAAAGAACATTGAAACACTTATCTTAACATGCACTGTATCAGTATAATCTTTGTAGGTGCCAAAGAAAAAATAAAATATAGTTTGATTAACCTAAATAGGACAGAGTGTGAATGAAGCGGGCAGTTCCTTTGAAATGTAAGTGAAAGTGACAAAGAAAGCTCCCACAGAGTTTGCTTTTATTACTTATTATTTTTGATTGCATTTGTTCGGAACATGAACAGTGTATGTACTTATGCCTTCTACACAGAATCAGTCTCGTGCATGTGCAAGCATGAAAGAAAGTCTACAATATTCATCTGTTTTGATTTTTGGATATTTTTACTCCTTTAAAATCTAATATTTCTGGATAAAATTTACATCCTTTGTTCCTTTGTTTAAAAATAATGGGGGTTGGTTTGTTTTTGTTTTGAATAATTAGTTATGGCGTCTGATTGTATAAGAATTACTCTATTGTTTGGACAGTATGACAGTCTCTTGTGTTTTGAGGATTTTTTTTCAGGCAAATGGCTTTTTAGAATGGCAGCATTTCAAGATTATGAAACTGCTGCTGATGGTAATGGTTCTGTGATAATTAAATTGTCCATGATCTTTTTTCTTTTTTTTTCCCGTGAAACTGAGACAAGGGTGGTTGTGATTTCATCAAAGGCTTTGTTTGAGCTCTGGCAGCTGGCAAGGCCAAGCTCTCTGCTAGTAGACTGAGTACCATCCTGAAGAGTTTTCACTGTGCATTTCCTTCATCAGCTGCATATTCATCACATTTCATCTTTGCCCGTTGAGTAACAAGACTAGTTGTCTTCCTCGTGTTCTTTGTTGACAGAATAGCCAATTTGTCCTCTTAGTAGTAATGCAGTAAAATTGGCTTTTGGAGGCTTCTTAACCAACTGTTAAAAGGCATGAAAGTCCCGAAGATAGGGACTACATTCTCCTTGGCAGTTTCTTCCTGTGCTTGATCATTTGTGTAAGGAAGCACAGTAAATCAAATTTGCCCTAATTAAAAAAAAAAAAAAATCCTAAAAGTATAAAATTATCGTGTGTCCCCAGGTTAAAAAATAAAAATGATTTTCTTCTCTTATTTTGAAGAAATGTGCAACTCATTCTCTGTACAGGCCTGCACAAGTTTACATGTCTACCTTTAAGCAATTGTGTAATTCTATTTAATACTTTAGGACTGCTCAGGAGTTTAAAGTTAAGGATTTTCATGGCTAGAGCAACACGGCGGGGTTTTCACAGCTGCTTTTTCTGTGTATGATTCTGCCATGTAGGCAAGAGGTTATCTACTATTCTGTAGAGAAGCGTCCCTGTAAATGTGAGTCTCTGGAGGTTCATGGTGAGTCTCTGGAGATTCATGGGAGTAGAGCTTATAGCACAGTATGTCAACTTTGCTCAAATCAGCTGTTCAAAAAGCATATCTCAAATCTGCTGTTGAGATCCTATGTTTATTTACTGCTCAGCTGGTTCCCTTGCTCACATTAATTGCAGTGGGCTTGGAATCTCCTTGGGATCCTTGTACGGAGAAGCTCAGCTCCTGTTCTCTCTCCTTTTATCTTTTTCATTCAATGTTGTCTATTAATACAGTTTAATTAGGTCAGAAGGTAAGATGGAGAGCCAATAAATAGAAGGTGAAATCCAGTTTAAAACTCATTTATGCTATGATGTTTATAGAACACTTGGTAATTTAGGAGGCAACTGATAGACTAACAGCTCCCTGTTACACTACACAAATGTAACAGTAAGTGGCTCTATGGTCTCTGTTGATTTGTATGTGTTATGAATGCTTTGGGGGATGGGATTCTGTTTCCTGAGAGTTGATGCCACTAAGTACTGCACGATTACTACCCATTTTTGGGTTTGGAAACGGGTGGCCCTTTCTTTCTAGTGGAGAAAACATTGAATCTGGTATGAGGGAAGAGTGGCAAATCAGAGTTGTATTAAGGAGAGACATGATTGTAAGTAGGAAGTAAATCTGGGAAAGTTCTACATAAGTGAAGAAAAAGGTAAAAGGAGGACAGCATTTGTACCGTGAGAAATGTTTTGAGGAATTTAGGTGAAATGTAAAACAGTTAAGGAAGATAAAGGAGATTAATATGTGGAGAACTGTATGATTCAGAGTTTGGTTAACTTGAAAATGTAGAAGTCAGTAAACACTCGAGAGCTTACTAGGTGAATTGTAAGATATTAAAAACTTAGAGGTTGAGAAGGAAAATAAGTCAGCAAACACTGGCAAACAATGAGCAAGACAAAGGGTCTTTAAGGCTGTTTGAGATAAAGGTCTACAGTGTGTGAGTATAGCATTAGATGGGTAATAAGCATTTCTGGGTTCAGTTGCTCTGCAGACCCTCAGCTGTGCCCCCTTACAGAAGCGATTTAGTGTGAAGGTTCGTGAGAAGCTGAGCTGGTCTTGAGCTGTCACTGCTTGCTGGAAGAGGAAGTCTTTCTCCATTCCCCCTCCTGCCCTAGCCCTTCAGCTCTGGAAACTGCCTTCTGCCTTTCACTTTGTTAAGCTGACTCAGTTCACTAAATCACCAGAAGAAAAAAATCTGTACAGTTTTAGCCAGTTTAGCTCTCTGTTGGGTTATTTTGTTGAACCAGTTGTGAAGTCTGATGAGCCTTAACACCTGCAGGAGGAAGGGATGGGTACAAGCTCCTGGAATAAGAGATGGGGGGTAAGAGAGGAAGCAAAACTTTGCACTGTTGTGCATTGGTGACTCCTTAGAGAAGCTATCTTACCTGTCTCCACATTATGGCTGCAGTTTTACGCTAGTCTGAACTGTAGTTAAGTTCAAGCTACCACTGAAAGGGTGGGAGCTGTGCTTTATGCCTCAGCCATGTGTTTTCCCTGCTTCCTGGTGACACACCACTGGTACCTGTGTGGTGGGATGGTCAGCTGAACTAAGGAATTGTTCCAGCTGAAAAGTAACCTGATGAGAGAAAAGAGGTTAATTTTCAGCTGGATCAGTTCCCTGAGTTGGCTTGTGGAAGGGCTGTATGAGCTTATTTGCAGGAACACACAATGAGGGAGGAGGAGGAGGAAGGGTGGGCCTTCCTGTACGGGCAGCAGCCCATACTTAGGTCAGCTTCAGCCAAGGGTGAAACCATGCCCTTAGGCTTTCTGATCCGTGTTGCCTCAGATTCTGCTTCTGTAAAATGGATATAGTCTTACTTGCCCAGAGGAAAGGGGCTTGTAAAGAAAGAGGTAGTTCACAGAGATACGGCAAAATTTAACTTAAAATGTTAAGTTCTTTAAGCTTTTGGGATGAAAGACATTGTATGAATGCTGTTTGTATTAAACTGCAAAGTAACACTGTTTAAAATTTCAGATTGAGGTATTAGGAATAGCTGTGGGAAATAATTTTAGGTCTGTGCAAGGAATGCATGTTATTTTAAAAGAGGAAAAATACAGAAAGAGAAAAGTTACAGCAGAGTGAAGGACAGCTAGAATAATGCAGGAATTCGAGGGTTTCAGTTACGCAAAATAACTAGGTCTGTGTTCTACAGGAAAAAAGGGGATCCTTTTGAGGTTAGGTCTGTGTTGTTTAGGAAGGAAGGGGATCCTTTTGAGGTAAGAGGGATTCCACTTAAAACATGTATAATTTTTAAGGGTATTGAAAGAATGGGTCTTCAAAGGCCTTTTGAGTTAGAGTCTGGGGCATAGGAAAGGAGTTTATGGACAAGATTTGAGAACTGCCATGTATGAAAGGAATTCCAGAGGACTTGCTGTTTTATGCAGATAGTTATTAATATTGTACAGCTCCCAGAGTGAAAACAACAGAGAAGCAACTGATACAAATAGTTTTTGGAAAAGAGATGGATAGGTACTTGGAAGAAAATATGTAGTGAACATGTGCTGACTTAAATGAGGGGAATGTCCTCGATGGGTTTTTGGCTTCTCTGAATGAATAGAATTTTCTATACAGATGGTTCTCAGTCCGTAGTGGTAGACAACACAGGAAAGCAAAATAGATGCCACAATCCGGTAGAGACAGTTTAGCATGGAAGTTGTAGCATGCAGTTTTTGGTGTATATGTTTTAGTACGGCTACCAGATTTCACCTTGATGATTGCGTTTAAGTAGAACATACTGTATTTTGATCAGTCAGTAGGCTGGTGTGTGTTTATTTGCTTGCTGAATTGCAGTTTTATATTTGGGCAACTTTTGATGCATTATGCTCTTTTGCTTCATGCAAGGTATTATTTTGGTTGACACTGTGTTCTTGCAAAAGAACACATATATATATTCTGTGTGTTTTCAGTCAAACCAAACATATATTTTTATATGCAGATGGCAATTCTATATAGGGCAGAAATTGGGATTTCCTTCCTTTCAACCACAGCCTTTTCTATTCCTGTATGGTTATGTCATAACATAAAAGTAGTCATAAGCAGTCATGCACACTCAAGGTTAAAAATGGTTTCACGCAGCAGTGTTATATAACTTGTAAATAAGTGCCAACCCTTGCAAAGTGCACTGAGTCAATAAAAATTTCTTCATTGAATAGAGTGATACTGTAGTTAAGTAACCATACCATTTTAGGTACCCACGTCCCTTGGTACTCTCTTGCAGGTGTTACAGTTGCAGAATTCCTTTCCTCAGTACCGAACTGTAAAGGAAATAAATAGTGACAGGCAAATCTCAAAAGAATTGAAAGTTCCACTCCTGCAGTTTTTCTGTTTAGAATATTTATTCATATTGTTTTGATTTGGAAACTAAGCTGGGAATTTCATGAGAACAAGCATTTTCATGAGATTTCTGGGATTTAATTGCCTTCTGTTTGATATAAGTTTTACATGTTGTAACATGATTTTAATAAAGCTCTGTTTATGCTTTTTAGAAATGCTTTTCTTATGTAGTCTTCAGCTGTGTGTCATGTAAAAGGCTGCCCTCTGACTGCATGGAAATAGAGTACTTTAACGGTAATCTTTAGGAAAAAAATACGTGTGTGTGTGTGTGTGTGTGTGTGTGTGTGTGTGTGTGTGTGTGTGTGTGTATGAAGATATATATATAAGATATATATCTTTTTTAAGAAAGAAGATTCTCTGAAGTGTCCCAGTTCAGATACACAAAAAATTGTATTATTCCAAAGCCAGGAGTTTCATGGAGCTTGAGGAGAGGATCCCATCTCTTAAAGCTATCTTTTCTTCTCCTCTGAAAGCTATTGTTTGTCTTGTCTGTAAAATCAAAATGGTGATGCTTGCAGCTTGTATTTGCATTTCAGCTAGAAGAATTTTTTGTTGTTATTCAATATAATTAGAGACTGGGGCTAACTCTCCAATAACCGTAGATTGCTGTGCTAATTCTGTAACTGTAGATCCACAGAAGATCCAAGACCTGATTATATTTTATCTGATAAAGTTGTCTGTGTAATGGATCATGGATATAAAGACCTGCTGTGATCTCTGAGAGCAGTACAGTTTAAAAAACTGTGAGAATCTTTTTGAGCAGAGGTAAATTTAGGAGGCTGAAAACAAATGAGGCAGTATTAATGCTTTGTCTTATGTAGTTGTAAGTTGATTCTTCCAACTGAAGGTGCAGTCAGGATTTGTAGAGGTATTAAAAATGCAAGCAAAAATAAAAAATAACTGAAACTGCAAAAACTTTTGCTTTGAGGGAAGATTTATGTAGGTTTTTAGTTTATCCAAATTGCTTCACCCATCCTTAGAAACACTAATAGTACTTTGGATTTCTGTAGCACCTTTCATCTGAGAACCTCAAAGCACTTTATAGGCATTAATTTAATTAAGTTTCACAGCACTCCTGTGAGCTAAGTAATGTTTAAATAAGGATCACTTCACCCAGCACTGAAATGGAGCCACTCCTGGGGTGGAATGTGGTAAGTATTTAATAGTACATAGCAACTCTACACACCAGTTCAGGACAGAGTGTGAATACTGTATCCCACTGAGACTGCAGGGTGAATCTTGTTAGACAGCATATCAAAGTTTGTTTCTGTTACTTTTCCTTTGTAATTGTGTATTCAATTCCATCATATTTTTGATGACTGCAAGGGGTTAGGAACTTGCCTTTAGGTCCTCCCAAATGATCCTTGCTTAACCATGGTTTAGCTCAACAGTGCTGTGCTGCTTGATTGGATGAGTTACCACCTCTAATAAACACAGTCTCTGTTACTTTCATGCCTTGATAGTTTGATACTGATTGAAGGAGTGGAGCATATCATCTACTCTGTAATCAGTTGCGGACTGGCAGCACCTTCTTCCTTGGAAGTTTGCCATGCAAGTACTATGCTTGCCTATCCCAGCTGAATTTGTAAGATCTGATAGGATCATAGCACAAGCTACTGTTACCTTCTCACATTGTGTCATGGTGCCAAAAAGGATGGACTGCAGTTTCTGACAGCTTACTTAGCTTTTGTATTCAAAGCTGAGCTAATGTATCTGATACTTGAATGAACCTTTACCAAAGTCTTAGGACTGCAACAAAGCATTTTTTGGTTGTTACTTTTTGAGTGCTGTAGAAAGTAAACATGCCTGTTTGCAAGTGTTTTCCTTTGAAGAGTAGCAGTTTATGGAATTTTAATTTTCAGCATGCCCTGCATGACTTTACCCAGGTTAGAAAGCGTAACTGAGGTGAAGAGGAGGAAAGGGATTCATGCCAGTGGAGATCAGTACTTGCTTTGGGAACCTGAACTGGAACGTTCATAGGTCAGCGACATAGTGGTTATTGAAAGCAGAAGGAATTTCTTTTTCACTAGCTGCAGTGATTACATTATTTTGACATGAAAAGAAATTGCCGTCATACCTCTTACCTTCTGTTGGTGTCATTTCCATCATATTTTGTGTCCTGTTTGTATGTTTTATCTTACTAAGCCACCAAGGTGCTGGGTGTGCCAACCAAAAAGAGGAGTTCCTGTATTTTTTTTACCTTCTTCCTAGCCATTTATCCTTTTAAATCACCTTCTCTTTTTTAACACGACATTGAAAATCTCTTGTCTTTTAAGTAAGTACTATAGAGAGAATATAATGAGAAATTCTACATAACCAAGGGGCAGGTGGTTTCCATTATGAGCCCAGCCAGAGCTTCCTTCCATGCCAGAAGCTTCCCACAACTAAACTAGTCTACTCATCTCTACACTTTTTGGTGGGGAACACATGGGGGAAATGGAGAAGAGCCCTGTCAGATAAGGGATTACTCAAATGGTTTCTGTGACAGTTTGAGGATTAGGTTTGCTTATGAATCCTATTTGATTTTGTGAATGCCGTTTGTACTTGTGACAGTGGTGAATGAGAACATTCTGCTGGCAGGAACTTGGCACCTGAGGAGTGACGGTGGAGGCACTGTGTCTGGAAGGGTGCAACAAAGCAGTCTAGCGACATCGGTATTGAATGTCTCTCACCTGCTTGAACAATGGGGCCTTTTGCAAACAGAGCTATTGTCCATACATATGCAGTCTTCTCACAGGCCTTCTAGGGGTGGGGAAAGAATATGTATTTGGAAGTCTTTTTGGAACAGAATCTAACTGGAAAAAAAGTGTAGCTTTCTCTAGCTGTGGCCACTTGACCAAAGAGGGACAAATTCCTACCTCAGGTGGGAGAACAGTATGTAGAGGTGACAGACTTATCAAGAGAATTAGAAGATCTGTAGAAAATGGAGAAGCGAGATGCTGGTCGTGGTCCATATGGAGAACAATGACAAAAAAGGGGGACGAGACAGATCCAGAGGGCAAAATTTAAGCTAAAGACCAGATGCTTCATGGCAGCATTTTCTAGAATGAAAGAGAGGTGAACGAGGCATGATATGATAGAAAAATTGAACAGCATGGATAAGGTCAATAGGAATTGTTCAATGATTCTCAAAATACTAAAGTTAGAGCCATTAAGTGAAATATCAGGCAGTGGGCTTCAAGCAAACAAAGGGGTTGCTCTTATACACAGTACATAAATAGTAGAATACCTTGCCACAGGATGTTATGGAAGCCCAAAGTACAAGAAATGGGTTCAAGGATTAGATGAATTTATGAGAGAAAAGTCAGTTGAAACCTACTAACTACAAAGATGCAAAAGTGTTCACTAGCTCAGGAAGCCCACCAGCTGCAGAATGCTAGAGGGTGGACGTTGCCTTATAGTTTGCCCTCTGCTTTATACACTACCGAAGTATTCACTTCAGGCCACTGTCAGAAAGTGGCTAAGTAGTCTTTGGTCTAGCTAGAATGTCACTCCTGTGCTTTTTAAGTATTTTTAAGAAGTGTTTTTCTTTAAGCTAAAGAGTTGTTCATTTTTTAGGTATATGCATAAGGCACATCAGGATATGAGAAGCTGGAATTGCCTGGCTTATTCTAAAAAGCTGGATCATGCTTAACTTCAAACTCATGAGTATTGTCACAGCACTCAGTGGAAATATCTGTATGCTAAACTATAAGCATTGATGTGTGTTCTTTCCTGGATCAGTTACATGGTACCTGGCAATAAGTGAACATGTACAGTTGCAAATCAGCATGTACTTTTTAAAATCTTCCTGCTATTCAGCATGAAAATAAGTGTAGTCATTGCCACAGAATAGATTTTTCTATGCAGTTTGGCTAATTGGGAATTGGAATCAGTAGATGGGGAAGCAGATATGAAGCTGGTTTGGGGCGTAAGAAAATAGGAAGGTGGTCACTGGAGTATTTCTCCCTTCTTCCACACTGCCCTACACCCAGCACTGAGCATTAACTGAACAGATTGCCAGGTGAATGAAATGTGCTTGCTCTATACTTTCTAGAGCTATAAGGTAAGTTCCTATTTGATTCTTTTCATATTTCTATATTATACCCATCACCATGCTAAAAGAGTACTAAGGAACTTAATGATAATCACATTTCAGTGAGATTTGGGTGTGTCTGAACTCATTTGACAATTCAAGTTCTACATTTTGAAGTCTTGTTGTTCAGTTTTCCTCAATGAGCATGTTATCTTTTTAAGCAAACATGCTATGTGATCAACTTTAAGCCGATATGTGGAATATAGATTCCACTTAAAACCTGAAGGTTAGTTGCATAGGAAAAATTGATCATGAAGTTAATTAAAAGTGGATAAATTACAACTTTAAGATAACTGTAAAATGTTACAGTGGATGGGATTGGTTTATTTACAAAATATTTGCAATATTATATATAAATGTATAAATGTATATATTATTTACTAGGAAAAATAGGAATCCTAGCATTTTAAATTCAGCAATTGCTTTTTGAAGCTAAGAATGAAATAAAAATTCAGTTCTATCCTCAGCAAAACATCTGAAAAGAATCAGTTCATTCTTTAAATTTCATATTTCAGGGCCATTTTTATGCTTGTTTATATGTTGGTGTAGAGGGAAAGCAGTAGAAATATCGCTTCAGACTTTAAGACCTCTTCCCAGGTCAATTTTCTTTATATTCCACAAATAACTGGCCTGGTTTTGAATGAACTTCCACTGTATTTACACAGCCGTTCTTTAATTTAGTTTTCTATTTCAGTGATGGAACAAATCCTTCTTATTGTTTGAGAGAATTCAGCAAATGCTTCAAACCAGAAATATTGGCTTAGCTGGCAACCAATCTGACCTGTGGCTTAGGTACCAGAGGATGTATTGCCTCAACTCCTAGCCTTTTTGGTCACAAACTGCATACTGTGCAATATTATTGTTGTTCCTTCGGGGAGTTTGTTTATTTTTATTTTTGTAAATCAAATACAAACCAGGTGGTGAAAGACTAAATAGCTAAACTACAGTCAGGAAGTGGTTAGAAACAAAGCAACAGTAGCCTGTTGATTCTCAGCTGGATGACCCGACTGGGGGACCTGGTCCCAGGGTCTGTGTGTTTCTAAATTATGAAGCTGCTGCTTTTATTCTGGTTATATTACCTTCTGCAGAGCAGCTGCCAGAAATGACTCTGGGGCTTGAGTCCCTAGTAGAAGATGACATAGACATGGTTGTAACTGTGTTCCTTGTATTGTTCCTCATTTGTTGATGAATATGGTAAAATGATATTTTTCTAATACTTTATGATGTTGTTACTATGAATTCTGCTACCTCAGCTCAGCCAGTTTCCAACAGAGAGCTGCTTTGTCTTGCATTGCTCTGTTTCCTTGCGCCATTTCATCTCGCAAACTCTGTAGATGTCTCTATCAGACATTCTTTGGTCAGTGCCCTCTGCCAGAGGTGACAGAGAGCTCCTCTGGTTCAGAAACAGCATAAAACTGTGATCTTCCCTTTGCCTCCTACAGCGCTGACACAACTCTGTGCAAGATTATGGGATACTATCTGTTTTCCTACCTCATGCTCTCAAAGGGCCCTTTTAGGATATTGAACAAATGTTCAGCTTGTCCTCATCACTCTGTGCTGCCTCCCTGACCTTCGTCATTTCTTCTTTATTGCTGTCACAGTCAGAGATTGAACAAAATCGTTTCCTAACAATAAACTTGTTCCATTGTGATGAGTGTGTTATGACACTAAAGCTCCTGGGGAAAGATAGCTGCTATTTTTACTTCCTTCTACTGAAGAAAATTCCCATCTTAATCAGTAGGGACTTTTTCACTATAAAGTTTCAATGTACAGAATATAAGATTCTAGTTTGTAAAACCCAGACTCAATTTGCCAAGACCTTCACCATCTCTACTCAGTTCTTCCAGTGACTGGTGCATGGCACAGGACTGAGTTTGTATTCTGTAGTTAAGGCCAGAGAAGCAAATATGTTTTACAAAGCAAACAGGAATTTTATAAGGGAAATTATTTGGTGGTAGAATGACTTATTAAAGTGAAGCTTCTGCATAAATAAAATCGTATGGCTTTCAAACATACTCAAATAAAAAAATCCACTAGACCATTACCTATTCTGTGGAGCAAAATCTGCTGAAACTAGAAGTGCAGAGTGTACTGTGTGTCATTTCTACGTCCTTAGTTCCATCAGCACTCATTGACGAATGAGGCAGCTGTATCCACATTGGGGATAGTTTGCTCAGATAGGTACTTCTTCTAGATTTAATCCTTCTGGTATTAACAAATTGAACTCACTATCAAAGCAATGACAGTTTCAGTAGACAATGTGTGCAAGACTCGAGATCATTATCTTGTACTTTGTATGACACTAGACATGAGATTAAGTGATCGGTAGTGTGTATATTACAGCTATTTTTTACTTCCTTTTGTGTTTTGTTTGATGTGAAGTAGAGATGAACAAAACCGGATTGTGATTTTAGAACCAAAGGATTGCACATGTACATGGCTGGAAGCAGAAGGAAGGAAAATTTGGACCTAGAAATAAAGGACAAATTTTGAGCAGTGAGGAGCAGTTTTCGTACAGATGTGATCCATTCTTCTTCACTTGAAGTTTTTACATCAAAAGGCTCTACTTGAAGTTAAGGACTCGTAGAGTAAATTGTTGGGTGAAATTTTTTATTCTGTATTATTCCGGGAATCTGACTAGATGGTTGTATTGAGATCATCGTAGTTCAAACTTTTCTGTTTTTTTAAAATCTGTGAACAGTGGAAGATTGCTGTCATATGTTTTTGTGTTACCATAGTGTGTTTTCTTAACTTGTGTACCCCAGCAAGCAGTAGCATTCTATAAGTTGTTTAATAATACTCAGTGTTCATTTAAAATAGTAAAATTCTGCTCAGTGTAGCTCCAGTAGTGTTTTCTACATGCTGTAGATTCCCACAGAGTGTCCCCAGCATAGAGGTACTCTCTGTTTGGTGTACATGTGCCAGACGCGTAACCACATCTTCCTTTCCCCACTGATCCATTAAAGCCTTGCTTTGGTGGGGCAGTTTGGTGGGGCAGGGTTGTGTGGTAACAGCTGAAAGAATCCTGCTCTTTCTTATGCTATACTTGTGAGGATGAGGCCAGTTATTTGGTGCTTCATCCAGAACTATAAAAAAGAATGACCTTATCGTTTCCTTTTGAAAATGAGGCACCTGTTTTTGTGCATCCTTACTGAGAATCGTTCACTCTGTGGATTCCTGTGCTTCTCGTTATTGAGTCCCTGCTTGTTACAGGAAAATGTTGGCTCTTTGCTAGTTTCTTGCTGCCAGTGAAAGTTTGTTCTGCTGTGCAAGATTATTCTTGTCATTCCAATGTAAAAGGTTTGAAGTAGCATGATGAAGTGAAAAACTCCAGGTTGCAGCTGAGGAGGATTTCGTCAAGCACAGGTGTGGTAGAAAAATCTCTCAAGCCCTGGTTCAAGGTTCAAGGTATTTGGGAGAGAAAGAGAGAGAGTTAAGTACAAGCCTAAAGTAACAGTGCCGCAAAGACTCCAGACAACACTGCAGCTGTTCAGCAGCCCACAGAAATTGGTTTTAACAAGCTTCACAGAAATCATCCTTAGGCCCTCAAATGGCTCAGGAGCAGAAAGGTGTAAACTAGGCTTACAGCTTTGCTAGTTGTCGCTGATGAGGGCGGGAACAGCTGTGCCTAGGGCATGCGGTGGAGACCACTGAGCTGCCACCAAGTTGGTACATGTGTGTAAAATCAGCCATCTCCAGTTAGAGTATGTTTTTTTTAATCATCTCAAATGATACAGTCTTTCAATATGATCTTACAAGAATGTTAACAATCAGGATTTTTTTAGTGATATTTTTTATTACGTTTGCTTTTAACCCATAGCATTTTGTAAAACTAACTAGCGTCATAGACCATAGGGTTTTTTTAAATTCGAATGCAAGCCTTCGTTTAATACAAACTCAGAAATGCTTGCATATGGACTGTTTTCCGGTTTGAGTATATATTTAAATTGTCAGGATGTGGGCTTTGATTTTGAGGATTTTTTGATTCACTAAAAATTCTCTGCTAAAGCTATTCTCATCTAGGGAAAATCTACGATACCATTTTGTTTTCCAATGGCAAATTTGTTTATGTAAAAATTTTCGTACAAATTTAGGCAAAGTCTTTGAGAAGCAGATGGAATGCAGGAAACCAAGCTGAAAAGGCACATATTCTTGTTTGACATGAAGCAGCTTGACACATTGAAATAGCACATTTTGATTGGCTGAACTGGAAGCCCCCTAAATTATAATTTGAAAATGTCCAGTTATTCATATCTAACAAAAATTCCTTTCATTTTTAACCTGCTCTGAAACCTCATCTAATCATAGTGTTTCCCTGTTGTTCTTTTCTCCGCACCCTTGTTGAACCCCCATAGCCAATTTCTAATGCATTTAAAGGAGAGATAGAGATCTCAAAAAGAATAATTTCATACAAATTTCATAGAAATTATTGGGTGTGTGTAAAGGAAAGGTTCAGATTACTAGGGGAAAAGCTCAAACATGAATTCAACAGTTTTCTGTTCTGTTTGACATGGTCTTGAATGAGCACACCCCTACTTCAAAACCAGCCGGATTTGTGGCTCTTGCTCAGGCGGAATTAGTAAATGTGAAGGGTAGCTGAGGATACTGTGAGGTGAGACTAGAGGGCATGCAGATGGGTTTAGCTGGGCAAACTGTGGGATATGGAGTATGAAAATCTCTGACAGAAATCCAGGGTTTGATATTTCTGTTGTTCACAACTATGGCTTGTTTTCTGGTGACATTTCCCATCTGAAACTTAATGAAAAGTTTCATTTTTGATATATTTCCATATTTTCATATAGTTCAGAATGAAAACCAATGACAAATACCAACATTTTCCATAAAGTGAATATTCCTATTTCTGGACTGAAGTTGCAATCACACACTCCTGCGTGGTTCAGAGTACATATGTATATCTCCAGTACAAGTACCGACAATCAAACTTCTTAAAGAAAATGTCCGATTTCATTATTGCAGCCGCTTGGCACTTCAGAGTTATGGAAGGATTTCACAAGAACTGCTTTTCAAGGCTTGGGTGACAGTTCCATTCCTTGGCAAGGCAGATTTCAAAGACAAAGTTGTTCCTACTGTCAGTCCCCATTTTAGTGTTTGATACCAACCAGGACTTAAATTTAAAAAATGATTATGAAGATAGATGGAGGGGGAGGGAGCAGAGAGACAGACACCATAAAATTAACTGATCTTTTTAATACTTCAAACTGTTTCAAGTTGATTTATAGCTTTTATTTTATCTGAACAAGTTCAGCTATCATTCAATTTACCATGTACCCCTTGCTTTATATTTGTTTTTCTTTCTCACTGTTACAATTCAACATAATGAGATGCAAGTTATGCTTTTATCTTTTTCTTACTTTTAAGTTAGCAAAAATGAATGTGGTAAAAGTTTTGTTAGCTCCTTGTTAATCTTTAATGAGTATAAAAGATGATGCTATCTGCTGTTTACAGTTTGAAAGAGAATGGTCTAAGGAGTGGCTTCCGGCTATCAGATGAAATATAAATTATAGCGACAATGCAGAATTTGGCAGAGTGCGTATACATATGTACATGATTACTTAATTATATAGTACCGTGTATGTGTGTATATATACATCATTGTAATAATGTTCTTTTTAAGTTTTAATCTCAAGTATAGTGTCTTTTAAGATTTCACCACGAATAAAATAAGAAATTGGAAATGGTGCTGACTCGAAAAGTTTCTATTTCTCGTTTCTTATAGATAATGTCTGTTTGTAATGTAGAAATCATAGAAGTGCAGCACAGTTCACTAGGAAAATGAGCTTAGTGTTCTGAATTCAGTCCAAGTTGGACAGCACATTATTTGGCACAATTGAGTGGCCTAGCTTTAAGAGAAGTACAAGACTGAATAAGCATAGAGGCTTTATTATTTTTGAGTAGCTGAACTGTATGCTTAGAATGATGAGAAACCCTTGTACTGTGTCCCACCTGCTTTCAATTCTACTGGTTTCATAAGCATTGGATTTACAGTAAAAAAGTCTCATAGAGAAATGCTTTTATTTGATATTATGTATAGATGAAATGCTGAGTATTGCTGCCCTTCACATACTGTATCTGTGTAAAAAAAAAAAGTTGTGTGAGTTTTACAGAAGCATGGATAAAAATATTAGTGATCACATAAACAGACAACTTTTTTAAGAAAACCAAGGTGAGATATTTTATGTTCAATAGACAAATCATTTTGTTACACTGGGTATTTCTCTTGTACTATCATCCCTACTGAACAAAACTTATTGTTAAGGGGAAATGTCCTTTTCTTTGTCTAATCTTAATAACTGCATGGTAGAATGTTGACTTATGTTGAGTCATAACCGACCTTAAATAAGTTATGGATTCCGTTCCTGTGAATTCTCATGTATGTAGATTGAAATAATGAAAGCAATCCTTCCAGTCCATGGAAAGTATTTTTTGTGTTGAAAGAATATGATGAAATAGAGCTTTAACAATGAAATTCACATACTGAGGGTACCCAGAAAGGGGCTTGAAAACCAGCTAGAATATGCTAGCTGAAGGATAAGTTTCAGTGAAGGTGTGACAGAAATCCTCAGTCTGATATGTCTGATACTCTTCTCAGAGATGTTAAGCATTAAAGTCTGATTTTTTCAGACTATGATTGCAATAAAAGGATGGGATTCTTAGATGATGGCCTTGTAGTTGACTCAGAGATTGAAGAGGAGCTATTGAGTTTCATCCCATACAGACTGTGTTCTGTAGGCAGTTCTATTTTGGACCTAAAGTTACAATGCACTGGGCATTTCAGATGGCTTCAGCCTGAGCTGAGGTTAAATAAATAAATGGTGAAGTTAAGTGCAGTTATCAAATACTCAGTCAAGCAGAAAATAAAGCTGCCTTTTTCACATGGTCTTGGGCTTCTCAGACCTGCCAGAGGAGGAACTTCAGTATTAAGGGTGTTGAAAATAGCTAGTAAACCGGAAGCCAATGCTAATAAACAGTTTTGGAAATATTGTGAGTGGTTTAAGCCATAGTCTGGATTATTGTTATTACTGTGTTAAATCATAGTAATCAAATAGCCAAGCGTTGCTTTGAATGATAAAGTGGAATGGCCGTCAATGAAAAACCTTCAGGCTCTGTAGGAGACATAGAGATGGGTGTGGTTGTGGTCAGCTCTCCCAAACATTACTTTGGATGCTGTTGCAGATACAGAGCAGGGTGTTACATGATATTTTCAGTATCTGGCAGATTTTAGTTTGGTTTGGATATTTTTTATGTACCTTGGCAGGCATGCATATCCCTGCAGCCATACAGCAGTCTGCATTAATGGCTGAAGTAACACCTACCAGTGAGGCAGAGTCAATCAGCTACAGGCTGCTGTTGACTCATGACTTCTGTTGACTCATACTCCATTGAGCTTTGCAGGTCGCTTTCTGCTCCCACCCTGAAGCCAGTGCCAGTTCTTGTCATGATTTGAATGGTCATTGATTAACAAAGTAGAAAACTGTGCTTTGTGGACAAATGAGAACATGCCTTTAAGGCAGGTAAGATAGAGCCTTTTATTATTTCAATTAGCTAATTAAATTAATTAAAATTATTTATCCTAATATATAATAGTCTCTACCCAAAGTTTTAGATAGATTGCACTAATCCTATACCTATGGTATATCAAAATGGCACAGAAAGACTTCACCAAAAATAAGTGATTTCTTTCAAACTGTATTCAGACTTTATGTTCCTCCTGCTTATATTTCTATTGTCTGTCTTGGAAGAGCCTGGAAAAACAGATTAAGCCTGAGATGTGCCAAATCTGGGTCCTGTCATATGAAGGTGGTCTCATTTGCTATATGAAGAGATTTCTAGATCAGATTTAAGAGAAAGAATAAAGAGAGAGAGCATCTTGATCCTAGAATTTGGAAGGTAAAGAAGTATTAGAGCATTTCTAATAAGTCAGTCAAAATAGTGTTGGCTGGAGTGGGAAGTGGTATTGAAGTTTCTCTTCAGAAGATCATTACCTCAGTATGATCCAAATTAGTTTTACAAGCATGAAGTAATTTATCATCCCATGCATTATGCAGGATAGATCTGAGAATCTTGTTTTAATGTGTAATTTGTTAAAATGAGTACTCATCCTTTTTCAAGCTACTGCACAGGTACTCAGTCCAGTAATGCATATGAAATATTTCAGGCAAATAGTGTTTTTGACAGCAGAATTTAAGTTCTCCTTGTCCTGTGTGGATGAAGAAGATCTGACCATGTTATCTGTGAGACAGCAGGCTATTTGACCATTCTGGAGGGAACTGTCTTTCTTGAGCTACTTTCTAGTCCTACAGCAACACATTAAATGAGGTGCTAATACCTGTATCTATTTCAAAAGAATCTCTGTCTTACTGCCTTCCAAAAAGCATGAGGAAAAAGCCTGTGTAGGTGATACATTAAATAGTGTAACTCTTCATTACATGTCATTTTTATTGTTCATATGTTTTATTGTTCATTTTCTGTAGTTTTACGAATACTGCCAAAATCCCAATTTGATCCTGTACTTTTCATCTTCATGCACCACTGAACCACTGGTTTCCAGACTTTCGCAGTCATGGATTTCTGTCTGCCCATTTCTTGCAGATGATCATATCTTTGCCCTTTTAGCTAAAAATACTATAATGATAATGTCCATCTTCTTGTTTAGTGTGGTTTCATGGGCGGCAGAGCATGACTTCATGTATGACAGTTTGGAAAACCCTGGTAGATACCATTCCAAGTAAGGGTTAAGAGGCAAAAAGGTTCTATATCTTAACTCACAGTTCCTCTTGAAACATCTTACATGCGATGTATTTTGCCTTTCTTCCAACAAAATCCCTGAGTACAGTAAGAAGACTTCTAAACTGCAAACATACTGGGAGAGAAGCAATAGCATCCAGCATGTTGCAAGACCCTGGCAGAAGCAGATAATGGACAGGCACTGTGGGACCACCCTGTCTACATTTTGATAAATCTCCATGTACTGTATTTAGATTTCACTTCTGCTCCAACAGAATGTGTCTCAATAACATATCTCTCTTTACATTTTTGTCCAAACTATCACCTTGAGAGGCTGCAATGGAGCTTTTGGAGCACTATGTGAACTTTGATGTAAAACTCTCCTGCAGTGAGAGATCAGAAATGCCATATGTGAAAGTAGAGATTCCTTTGAGAATGCTTTGGAGACATAAAAGTATCTCTTCCCGAAGAAAGCAAGTTTTAAACAAAATTGTATTGTGTTTAATATAATATATGACTTAGGTATTTCCTTGGGAGATGTCACCAGGTGGTTCTTAAAAATATCCATACCAACATTACCTGCAAGTCGCATGTACAATAAAATGTAAAAGTTTTAAAAACCCTTATTTCCATTTTGTCTCTGAATGTGCATTGTTCATTAGCATTTTATATATAATTCAGAACATAAATGTAGACCTTTTTAATTTTAACTTCTGTCCCACTGTAGTTCTTTTATGTCAGAGTTTCAGAGATCATCAGCAAAATCGAGGAGCGGGGGAGAGAGGAAGGGAAGAGGAAAGAATCATACACAAAAACACATTATAAAGATTTTCTAAAATCCATATATTAGCAAGTTTAAATTTGAAATGATATTGGATTAAATCCCTTCACATCACCACTCTTGGAATACGGGTTTAAATAACATCTTATGGCATCAGAGAGGTCTGGACCATGATTAGGAAAGCATTTAAGTCTGTGCTTAGATCTCTTGTTAGGACAGCACTTACGTGTGCACCCAGCTTGTGTCAATAACTTGAACACACACCTGATATGCTCAGCTCCACTGAGCCCAACTGATTGTATGCTTAAGTGATTGGAGACAGTTTCCTGGACTGGAATTATAGTTGATTAAGTATAATTAAGGAGAGTAAAATAATACGAGTAGGTAACCTGGATGTCCAGGCTGGCTTAAGGCCTCCCCTTTGGGCAAAATAACTGCCAGGTTTTCACAAGCCACTCTGAAGTCACTGAAATTCTTCCTTAATGGCATAAATCTGTTCCTACTTAGCAGTTCATAGGCCAGAGCTTCAAGACTCAGGTTTACTAGTTAGGAGAGTAGCGAACTACTCTCCTATTTGACTACTCGTATTTAATTGGTAATATTGTTATACTAATATCAGAATAAAAAGAGAAAATCAGCTAACAGCTTTAAAACTTATATAGTATGAAAATTAGGCTCTAATACTGCAAGCATTTACACATGTGGTTCACTTCACATGCTTGAGGATTCCTCTTGGACTCCTTAAGTTCAGAGGAATTACTTATTCATAAACTATGGCATGTGTTTGCATTACCTGACCTTAAATTAAGCATCCTATATATATTTTTAACATGATTATTTATGGCATAACACTTCAGCCATATTGTGATTTAACATTTTATTTGTAGGTGTTCCAAGCAGCTGATGTTATTAAAACTCCTTGCAAAGTTGTAAAGAAATGCAGTGTGATTTATAAATTAAAACACTGCTCAACAAAGGAGCTCCTTTGCACTGTGTTTCAGTGTACTTTCTGAAAATTATTTACCTTATTAGTTCTTTCTTCTTTCCTTCTTTTTCTTTTTTTGATAGATCATCTCTATCTCTTTGCTTTCTTGGCTTTGTTCAGGCACTTACCTAACATTATTAGTCAGTGACGAAATAATGAAATTGTTTGCTCTTTGTGGCATTGTAAGTGTCCAGTTTAAGAAGAAGCTTATGATCAGTTGTGTTGCAGTGTAATTAAACCAATTTATTCTCATGACAGCAGATTTATTGATTATGTTGAGCAGGTTCATTGCAGAAAACAGAAATTTGGATATAACCTGCATTTGTTATGGAAATCACATAACAGTTGAAGTTTTTGAAAATCTGTAATGCTGAATTGCCTGTCTATAAAAGTTGAGTTTGTTTTCCCTAAAGTCACAGAAAATGATGAAAGCTATAGTGCTCTCCTGCATTCTGAGTATACTTGTTTTTTATTGCTTCCTGAGCCCATGAGAAAATCCATACTACATTTAAAACCGTTACTTTCATCATTCCAGGCCTCACATGCAAGCATGTTGGCTTCAGTCAGTGTTTTTGGAGGCGCTAAAAGGCTCAGTCCTGCAAAGTGCTGCTCCCCCTCCGCTTCTGCTGGTTTTGGTGGGAGGTTGGAGAGCCCACAGCTTTCTAGCAGTTGTTCACATCTGGGCCATAACGAATCCTTAACTGGATCGCCAAATCTGAGTAGCTTCACAGTTTCTGTGAATTGCCATTGTAGCTACTATGGCCAGTATGTGCCTGGAAATAAGAGCAGGGGATGATTCTCTCCTTCCCTCTGTATGAGTCAGTACTGGTACCAGTGGAAAAGTGATGGAAATAAGGAGAATTTTGTTACAGCTCTGTGGTACGGTGGGATGTTAAGACAGTTAAGAGGACATATGAGGTGAAAAATATGAAGTGCTGTTGCATTCACCTCTTCTCCCCCCCGCCTCCAAATTATCCTTTGCATTTGCAAAGATAAGATTTATTGAAAATGCTTGTTTATAAAAAGCAAAGAGATAACAGATTTTTGGAGAACAACAAAAAGAGGCATTTTTAAGTGTCTATATAGAAGATTTTTAGCTGTTATTTAGCTGTTACTTTAATACATGCTCTTTCTTTCTTTCATTCTTTTTTGTTCTTTTGCTTTTAAGCCAATATTGAGACTTACCAAAAGATTGCATGTGGAAAAAACTCTTAGAGCATTTTTCTCATATAGTGTAGCTTAAAAGGAATGTGCAAAATTCAAGATTGGAAAGTATTACACAAAAGTATTCTTTTTCCTTTGTTGTTTTTTTCAAACACATTTTTCCTCAGACCTGCCTCCTTACCCAGCCCTTTTCCCCACAAGACTCCAAAGGAAAAGTGACATCAAATGCTAAAACCCTGTTGTATGTTATTTCCAGAAGAATCCATGGAAATCTTGAATATGATTTTATCATTTGCACTATAATGTTCCATTGTTGAAAGGAACAACATATTGAAGAGTATTCAGTTGCTGAATGCTTGATGGTAAGCAAAAGCTGATATTTCTGTGAATATTACAAAACACTTAGGAATTTGTAGCACCTCAGATCTGTTATATGATAGTAGGGGTTAGAAATGGAAAACTCCTGTTGTATCAGCTTGACCATCTCCCTGACACAGCCAGATTGTTGTCTTCATTGTGGTACTTGGTCTAATTTGCAAATGTCATAAGCCGTGTGGCTTCCACAGCTTCCCTTGGGAGATTACATGGGAGACAAAACAGCCTAAATATTCCTTTCCCTTGAATCCATCTTCTTGATGCTCTTTTATATTTCTTCATTGCACTAAACAATTTCTAATGGTATTTTGTCGTTAGATATTTTATTTCTCTGCCTGCCCTCCTTTTGTGTTTTCTGCTAAGTCACTCAGTCCTGTATGCTTTTCCTTTTGGAATTTCTTTTATTTTGTTGCATCTTTCTGGTACCGAGGAGCCATGGGTTCATATGTGCTGTTCCCCTTGAGGCTATAAAGAAAATGTGGAAAATCTCTCCTGGAGGAAGCAATGTTTACTTATGAATATACTAACTTCTTTTGTGGCCATACAAGTTACACTTGCACAAGAAATGGCACTAGGCCCTAAATAGGTGTCTTTATCAGACTCGCTATTCATTAAAAGTAGGATTTTTTTTTCCTGATAAACCTAAGATACTTCTTATTCCACGTCTTGCTGAAACTCGTGTTGTATAAAGCCTAATATAAACTATAATATATATATAATATAATAATTGCACTTATGTATTATAAAGCTTCATTCTGACAATTATGTCATGCATATTAAAAGTATAACTGCACTATTTTGACTTGCTTAAGATATGGGTACATGCTGCCAAGGACAGAACTCTGTGAATAAATGATTTTTTAAACTTTATGACTGAAACAAGAATTCAGAAAATATGTTATTTTGGGACAATGCACAGTGATTCTTTTAGGTTTCTGTTTCTTTCCTCTCCAAATGAAGCATTTCACTTATGTTTAGGATCTGTGAACTTTTTTTTTTAATTCAACTCAAGGAAGTCTATTTACAATACTTCAGTGCAAAATAAAAGTTCAAAAGATTTTTCTTTTTCACCTAAATTGATCTGACAATTTCGGCATGAATTTGAAAAATGGTTTGTTAGACCTGCATCTGCATTTTTCAAAGGAGTATCATCTCAGCTGAAAATTTTACTCAGCCTTAGCCAAAGTTACATAGATAGATGAGGAATGTTTGAAGATTTTAACAGGGAGGTCAGAGGTCTTCAGATGTCAATTTTGAGCTGCAGTCAGCCTACAGGAGTAGAAAGTGCCTGCAATATATATATATCATATCCGTGAAGGATCTTAGCTCTTCCTGCAGGCAAACACTGGGTGGCTGTCTCCAGGAAGAGGATTCACTGCCATTCATATGAAAATGGTGGAAAATCTTGCCCTAAAGGTAACCTACCCCTGGAGTTTTGCCTATCTGTCACAGTGATCACTTGTCCAGGAAGATAAAGGAATTGTTAATAGTCGGATTGCCATTTGATTGTCGGTCTGGGAAGTCAACAAAACAGCACAACAAACCAAAGCAGGCAGAAGACCAACTATTGTAGTATTACTTCTCCCAAGGAGAAAGCAAAGAATTACATCTACAGTAAAAACACCCTGCTTTTAAGTATATTATCATGTGTCTAATCTAAACATACATAACCCACATGTATTTTTCTATGATAGCAAATTATTAAAGAGCCAACATTTCTGAAAGGCTTAGTAGGATTTTGAGTTGCAGTGAATGGGAAGATAGAAACCTGATGAAGAAACCTGATGAAGAACAAATTCAAGTATAGCCATTCATGTGGCCATAATTAGATTTGTATTTTGTGTATTTGCCTTGGAAGTCTCCGAGTTAATTTACATCACTAACAAAGGCTGATAGCTAATTAGAAAGAAGGGGATTTTGTCCACTGAAAGGCAAACTCATTTTCAGGAATCATTTCCTGGCAAGAAATAACTGTTCCAATGAAATTTAAGCATCATCTGTTGCAGAAATGACTTTTTCCCATGATAATTTTTAAGTGAAAACAACCATTTCTCAAAAATGTGGAAAGCATAGAAGAATGTCCAGGATTTGATAACCGATCGTGATAACCCAACTACTTGGGGAAAATGGACATCTTTCAGCCAAAATTTTGTCTTCATTGAAAATGTGTTTTCCCCAGAAATGACCTGCTCTTTCATTTCAAGATAGTACAAAAAGCTATTCTCTTTGCCAGACTAAGATTAGACTGTGGATAAACTGGGGCTGTAGTATGGTGAACAATTTTTAAGCAGCTTGTCTTCCTGCAAGCATATTCGGACTTTGCTCCATAATCTTCCTTGGATGATCTTTTTGATTCCTAAATGGAACTTAGAATATTGTTGTTAGACTGCTATTTATGAAGCTTCAAGCTACCGAGTGTCTCACTCCTCTTACTCTTCTCTCCATCTTGATATATTTAAATTTAAGCTAGATTCAATGTTTTGGCAGTTCCACATTTCTTCTAGAATGTGTTGGTTCCAGGTTATATATATTTTTTTTAAGTGCAGGTTGTGAAGTAAACATTTATCTAAGTTCTCTTGTGTTACCTAAAAACATGAATGCACTGTGATGGAAGGGTAACGCACTCCATTCCTTTCTATTTCACTCTCACCAAGCTTTATCCAGGCAGGTTCATTATTTTTGATCTATGGCCAGTCATTACACGCAGCAGCCATGCTCCCTGGGAATTTTTGTTCCTGTCACTAAATATTTTTCTTGATGTTCAAGTTTGGTAGTTTTCTATTAGTTAAATTTTGTGTGTTTTTGGCATTCTCCAAATATAAAACCGAAAGAAATTTTGCAGCATTACAAATGTAGAGATTGAACTGCACCATTCACAGGTTGAGGACTTGATTGTCCCAGGAACTGTGACCTGGTACACACCTCCTTACCTTACCCCAAACAGATGGGCTGTAATTCAGTCTCCTTCTTCATTTCACTGGACCCAACAGTGGCAGCTCTCATGCTTTTTAGGTAGTGGGGTTCTCAACAGAAAATTTTATAGTAGGGGTGTGTATGGGTGTCTGTGTGTGTGTGTGCGCGTGCGCATGCAAATACAACATGTAATGGAGGTTAAAGAGAAGCGTGTCATACAAAACAAGCACAGCATAGGTTGTTCATTATCAGATAAAATTAGCGATGGGAATATTTAGTTGCTATACTTTGGAAAACAGAAAAAATGGCTGTTACCTTCGAAGGGGCATTGTAGCTTTTTCCTGCGTACCCCTTCTTACGCTCAACCTTAGTTGCCATGTGCCGAGGTTTGCAAAATTGGGGATAGCCAGCAAAGTCTCCATTGAGGGTTACTGCTTAAGGGCATGAGTGCACAGGAACTTTGTCAGCTGTTTAAAAGTTATTAAAAAAAAATCCGGGCGCTTGTTAAATGTTGCCTATGTCGTTAAGTTACCTCCTTGTTCCTTGTTATCTCCATTGTGTTATGCTGCTACTACATGTCACTATTGAGACAGAATGATAAAATAAAGAGTTTACCAAGGTTTATGAAGGTTTTGTGGGAATGTGCCCTGCTGTTCCCAAGGTGAGGGCTGCCCTTCCTTTGCATACTTTTAGTGTTGCTATTTTGAGACGTGAGTGCCAGTTCTTTGGAAACTGAGCGGATGATAACTTCATGTAGGTTGGACCTTTTGTGTTAGCTGCAGTTAGTAGGGGGCATATTTAAATGAGTGATGGAAACTGTTGTTTCATGTTATCCATCTTGTGGTGTATACAGACCCACAGGACAAGGAGAAGTTCACTGAATGAGCTCCTTACTTGCATCACACTACTTCCTAAACCAAAAGCAGTCATTTGATTCACACAGTTCTTAATGAGTCAGTCCATGTTTCCCATTCATTCATCTACCATCACCCCCCTTTCAGTTACAAAAGTCTGATCATGTTTAAATTACGTATGCATGTATCAAGTGATCAGTGACTCACTGAAGGCTGGAGAGGGACTGGTAATGTTCACTCTGTTTGCTACTCCACAAAAGTGGTATTGAATACTGAGTGAGTGCAGTTTCTTCAGGAGTTTCTTCTGTGAAAGCAGTGCAGGAAATAGTTTGTAGCTCGACCATCATAAGGATCCATCTTCAGCGCAGCATTAGGATCAATGATTTTACATGAATCCATTTTGCACTCCAAGCTAAACCATGTCAATTCACTGGTTATAAGCAAGATATTGTTACTTTCTTAAAATTTACGAAAAACTCCTTGGATTATGCCCATGGAATAAAGATTATATGCTAAGGAAAAGGAATCTACATTTATCTCCTTAGCAGTTTATAATGATAATGAAAATTACTAACAGTGAATGGATGGAGTTCTTAAGAAGAAAATTATCATGATTTTCAGATATGTGACTTGAAGGTGCTGGGAAAATTCTGTGTTCTTTTGTGAACAAAAAAGCAAAAAGAGCTATTAACTTTGGTCATTCGGAATATTTAGTTTTGAGTCCAAAACTTTATGAAAAACAGTTACTTTAAAGCTGTAGTTTGTTCTGAGGCTCCTTTATATCTGGTCTAGAAATAGAAATATTAACCATCAGGCCATGAGTTGGGGTGTTTTTTCCTCTTTTAGGTGGGAAGAGCTGAAGAAAGTGGTACCTCCCTTCTCCAGCTTAATCTGGACTCAAAATAACTTTTTGTTCTCTTGCTGTAACAGCCCTTTTTCTGAGTCACTGTACGAAAAAGAGACTGGGAAGTGTTGAATACTGTCGATTAAACACTTCAAAGCCAACTTCGACTAACTTTTATGCATGCTTCAGAGTAGACTAATGTACAATAATATCCAGGAAACTCAGCCAGTAATTCATGAGAGTCCAAAATGTTGTTTTTAGGATGAGTCATAGCAGCATAAATGATAGGATTGGAGAAGATCCTTTAGGTCATCCAGTTCAAAGCCTGTGTATCTTCCCCTTCACTAATCCCCACTAGGATTTAATCTACCCTATCTTCACAAACCTCTCCTGTACTTGACTCAGCCACCTCCCCAGCCTCCCTGGTTAGTTTCTTCCATTGCCTAATTGCTTAACCCGAACATTTTTAAACCTCACACCATAATGCTTAATGTGAACAATTTATGACTACAGAAAACAATCTTTTCTCCTCCCTTCTGCCTTTGTGCTCAGATATCTTTCCTCCCTTTAAATGTTCTTTTTTTTCTCTCTAGCTGCATGAATAATAGTTCCAGGAAGGATTTTTTTTCTTCCATCTGTCTTCTGATACTTCTGTCTCTATAACTGGTTTTCTTTGAACTTTCTCTGAGTTTTTAATCTTTGAGAGACTCAAAAATACATTTTGATCTAAGAATGAACTTTCTGTGACTGCAAAAATACCTATGCATTAAGCCATGCTTTTCGAAAGGCAAATTCATATAACTGAGCTATTCCATTTTTTTGTTTATAGATATTGCTTTGAGGAAAGTGCTAATGTTGTCTGATTGGCAAATATGAAAAACAACTTGAAGAACATTGGTTAAGTGGATGAAGGTGGAATCCATCTGTGGCAATGTGTTTTAACCTCAGATGCATGCAATCTCATGTTAGTAATGAGGACATTAATTTAATCCATCACATATTTTAACTCTATGGTGAAAACTTGTCTGCAAAAACTCTTTGGTTTGCTCCCTGCACAGGGGTTAAAATTTGCTTTGAAGCAGTTTCCTAATTTATAACTGTGCTGATTTATAGACATAGAAGCCTTCTAATATACATCTATCTAAGATAGCTATTTGCTGAGCATATGCTCAGACCAGTATTATTTTGAGAAGATTTTTTGATGGTGTACAGAATGAAACATTTTTAAAAACTTCATAGTGAGGGATATAAAGTTGGAAGAAAGGAAAGAAGGTGGGTTTTTTTGGTTTTTTTTTTTTCTGAAATGGGGTAGAGGAGCTTTGATCTACTGAATTTTAATTTTATACCATGGATTTCCTAGGATTTGCCTAAGCTTGCCAGAACATACTGACAATAAACCTCCCTGATGTTAATCATCTGACCTACCATGATATGTAATGTGCCAGTTTGATCCATGTGAAATTTATGTTGTTCTCCTAGATGACTAATAAGTACTGCGTGGTGAAAAATACAGGGTAGTGGTGGGAAGGCTCGTTATTACAAGGCACATTTTCATACTGCCTCTCATTTCAGTTACACAATAAAAATATACTCAATCTATACTTCATCTGTCAGCTCACCTCTCCCACAATTTGCTCATGCGGTAGTTCTTTGATTTGTACTGAAGTATTCCAGGTTCTCTCTAGTTATGTATAGTACTGCTGGGCAAAGCTGTGTGAAATTGAAATAATTCCTGCTATATTACTTCAGTTCTGCCAGCCCATAATTGCAGTTAACACATTAGGTTGAACTGATCCACTGCATTTCATAAACTTGAAAGTAACCATGAACACTGTGCATTTTGGCATGGGCATTTGTAGAAAGAGACATGAAGATTATTGGTAAGAAAGCAGTGTCATGGAAATAACTATTTTTGAAGGCAGAATCTTTGGCAATATTTTCTATCTCCAATAATTATTTTTGCTTTTTAATTTTATAATTACAATTTTAATTTTTAACATGTTATACCTTCAGCCTACTAAAAGAAAAGATGCATTTGGATATTATGGCCTTTTCCTGAAGTTCTTTTTCCCCTGTTTTTTGTCAAAACCTCCGCTTCCTTTATTTCTTGCCATTATGCTTCTAAGATGTCCTTTAAGCAATCCTCAAATGTAGTTGTATTGATAATGAGCGGATTGTGCAGTGGCAGTGTCTTGAAGTCTTTAAGTGAGCATCTCAGTAGGTGATGCTAATGGACAGGTTAGTGCCTCTTGGTTTCCCTGGTAAATCTGCGGCTACTCTCTTAAGTACAGAATATCAACAGTGAGTATTTCCACCTTTTTGCTGTTTCTTCTCTGAACTATTTGCGTGTTCAGCTTTTGTAAAAGTGTGCAGAAGCCAATTTCCAAACTCTTGGAAATCTTTTCCCTAATTTTGGTGGGAAAGTAAGCCATTTTCCACTATCTTTTTATATTGTAGTACACAGAGCTGTAGACAGTTTTCCAGATGTAATTGTAACAAGGCCACGTAGTCAGGAACAGCATTAACTCCGGGCTCTGCAGTGGCTGCTGTAGTTCTAAGCTGTATTGAGATACATGGCCTATTTCACTGAAAATGCATGTCTTCTACAGCTTTTCCCGCTGTAGTAGTTTTTGTGGAACTTTCTTTAACAAGCATGTGCTTAAGATTGCTATTTCCATGTACTTCAAGTTGTATCTTCTTTTATCTTTCCTCAGATTTGTTAATCTCTTAGGCCCTACTGCAGTATTTCTTCATCCTCTTCAGGATATGTAGCTCATGTGGGTTTCTTATAATCCACACATTTCATTAACGTGCTGCCTGCCTCCTTCTTCTAGATCATTAATGAAGGCATTAAACAGATGGGACCTAGTGCTGATCCCTTTCGCATCCCAGCATGTGCTATGTGATAAGAGTTTTGAACAAAAGAACTATCATGCTGGCGCTGGCCTTTTTAAACCCAAGTCAGCTTTTAACATGTTTTTTTTAATTATCCTTTTAAAAAAAAAAGAAAGTAGAAACTTCAGTGAGGGGAACCTCTCAGCCTACTGGGGGCCTTGAGATTCCAGCTCTTGCTGAAATCTTACTGCCTTAGTCTTTTGGACCTTAATGATTTTATCCTTGATCTCCTGCTGTCTGTTAGCCTCTCTGATGCTTTGCTTCAGTCTCAGGGCTTGAGGTAAAATGTGTTGAACCTATTACCATCAGCCATGAAAACCATTCATGCACATCCTGAAATGCCCAAGCACCAAAGGACATTGATAGTGGGGGGGGGAGAGGAAAACAAGAAGCAGAAATCTAGATGTGTGGAATTGCATGAATCTAAATGTAGGCATCCTATTTTAAAATGATGTAGATACTTGGTGCTAAATTCTATGTGAACACAGGCAATCAGGCCTACAGACAATGCACTGGCCTGGTTTAGAAGACCTGAATACTAAAATCTCATTCAACTGCTGACCTGCTGGATCATTTCACTTCCCTGGGTGTGTAGGGATTTCAGCCTCCTTCAGAGATGGCTCATCAGAAAAAAAAAATTACATGAAAGTGGTGTGTTGTTTTTATTATTATTCATATGTCATTTGGAGATAGTACCAATTTATTTTGGATTGCTTTGCATTCATTAGGAAAGGATTAAATCAAATCATTTTCAACCAATAATAATAGTAGACATGTAAGAAACTGTGCTGGGTTAAATAATCACTTTAATTAATCCATGCAAGTGTGTGCGTAGGCAAACTAATGTGATTATCTACTGTTCTTTTTTTTGCATAGCCACTCCAAGCAATCTTTTTAGGAGTTCCTACCCACTTTTCTGATTTTGTTAGGTTCATTATTGCAAAGGTTAATTTGAGATCCAATGTGGAATCATCTCTTGCTGTACTGCTCTTTGAAAATAAGAAATTAATAATTTCCTACTTTAAGGAGAAGTCTTTTTTGATACAGGGGGTTTGCTATTTTCTCCTCCCCCAAAGCAACCCTAATATAAAAAGCAATCCTTCTTAAAAAACATACAGGGCCTAAGTTTCTATTGTTTTGCAGTTTGTATTGCCAGTTCTACCTGGGAAAAAATGCAGGCAAAATGCAACTAGATTAAAGTGACTGCATCTCAAATCATTTGCCCAGTTGTTCTCTGCCTTTTTTTTCTGATGTAAAAATAGTCCATTATTTTTTAGTTTAAAGACTGTTATCATCCATCATATGCATAAATAAGTTAATATAAAGTTGCCTTTATTGCTTTAATTCTTACAGTTCCTAAACTTGTGAGTGCTTGAATTTGCAAGTTACGCATTTTTATTGTAGTGGTTTTGCATGTAATAAATTGTTTCCTCTAGCTGCAACCAAGGCTTTTACAAACTCTGATAGGATCAACAATATAGTGTATGCAGTTGCTAAGTATACTGAATTTTTAAGTATCTTCTTTATCCTGTATAGGTTTGTCTGAGGATGCAGCAGAGGAAGCAGAAAAGCCATGAAATCTGAAGATGGCCCTCAGGAGGAATTTCATCTGATGTCAAATGCATTTATAATGCAGCACTACCAAACTACCAATTTTACTCTGTACTGGTTGCAGCCTCCAGAAGGAGAGGACTGTGTAAAATGTTCCCTTCAGATCAAATTAGTTGGGTTTCCCTGCCAACTACTAGCATCATCTCTGTGACCAAAATTTAAGCGCTTACCAACTGTTGTAGGCATGTTGTGTTATGTTTTGTGATATATCAGCCCTTTCTAAGGATTCTGTTGATTGATCAAAGACTGTTTACTCACGGTTAAAAACAACATTTGTTTCAGGGTTTATCTGTTTTTTAAGATATTCTGAACCATACCTCCCTTTGAGATTACATTAACATTTGTTTTATCACAGTTTTGACAAAACTATCTCCCTTCCTCCTGTACTAACATTCACAATTTCAGACAGCTGAATTAACTACCAGAAAAAAAGCTGCTAATCCATCAACTTTTTTTTCTCTCTCTCGTTCCTTATACAGACTCATGCTCTCAAGAGATACAGAGTAAAATATGGTTACTGGACATAAAGGGCATACCCTTTTGCCATTAACTATGTCACTATGAATGTGAATAAAGTTTACGCTCTAAGTACCCTGAGCGCAGCAACACATGGATCTTTTTATGGTTACCTGTGATTTCTGTTTTTCTTGTGAATCAGTCTGTTCTAGTTATGGGTTAGATTTCCAGAAGTGGTTAGCAGTGCCTAAATCTTTTTGAATCTAGCTGGGAGAGTGCTTAGAGGGTCTAGTTTTTAGAAAGTGCTGAGCACTCACGTTCTGCAAGTCAGGCCCTGCAAGGTGTTGGAAATGCAACACTCAGCAACTCCAAAACTGAGGCAACAAAAACACATTTGAGAACCTTGGCCTAGGGTTTGGAAGTGTCTGAATGGACAGACAGGAGCTCACATCTGAATTACTAAGCTGAGTATGATGTCAGTACGAAATATTTGGAACTGAAAAGAACTGAGACCTGTGTAAAGTGTAAAGATAAGGAGTTGCACAAGTTCTCCCTTCACTGTTGCTGGTTCATAGAAAATTATATGCTGCAATCTTGGATGGCAGATACAGAATGCATTACTGGTCTCAACTTAGTTCCTGGTGGATGCAATTGCATGAGCCATCTCCACATCCCATATTCCTGTTTGTTTCCTTGACAGAGATTCACCAAGCTATTGTTCTAGCCATAGAAGAAGTCCCTTCAGCTCACTTTTGCACTGTTTTAGCAGGGATTGTGATGGTTGCTGTAGTCTACACTAGACTTGTTCTGTGAATAAAAACGAGACATTATTTTTCAGGATATCTAAGCCAGCAATTTTCATCACCTCCATATCTACTCTCAACCTCTTTGAATCCAATCCCAAAACAAAACCAGTTTCTCCAGTTTCCACCAATTGTGCATCTGCTGCTTAACCCTGTTGTCCTGCTTTGGCTCAGTAAACATGATGTAACCATGTTTCTTGGAGCCTTTTTCAACATGTTAGCTATTAAGTGGAGCCAAGAGGCTGGGTAACTGGGTAAGGCTACTGATACCCCTAGAACTGAAGTGACCAGTGACGCCCATAAAAATGACTCTGGCCCACAAGAGACCCCAGAGATCTGCAAGTTGTGGGGCCAGAAATCTTGCTGCTTTCCCAGGAAGACAAAAATCCTACCCCCTGCTTATTGTGGAGTGATTCTGCTGGCTGAATTTTCTTCACTTGGATCTGTCCCCTGTGGTTTTTATCAGGAGGGCAGTATCCAACCCATTGTAAAGGTACCCTACTGCGCTGTGAAAAGTACACAATAAAATAATCTCCTGTAGTCTCTGTACACACCTCAGTGACCAAAGAAAATCCATGGAGAACTAATCAATTACTGTAGCTATTAGGCTTAAACTTTAACTATAGATCTCAAATCTTTTGTCCTCTTGTCAGTGGCTACTCGCTATTCTGGAAAAATCAGCTGCAGTTACAACTGGAAACCCATACCGTATAAGTGCCATTATGCTGTAGAATCCTGAGCCAAAGAATCCTATGCTATATACGTACGATAGTAGCTGGAAAAGACACTGCGATTAGACTTCTGTGATTTATATTGTTCTGTTGTAATTATCATTACCAAGTGTGATCCAAATGATCAGAGCTGCCTGGCTCCATTGGGAGTTTAGGGTAAACAATGTCTAGGGACTCAGGTCAATTATACTATGTACTCGTATTTCTTTAAGTTATTTTCTGTCATTTTAAAATGTAAGGCTCAGAGGCACTCTTATTTGTCTTATGTTCTCCATGCTTTGTAAAATGAGGTCTCGTGGGAATATTCTTATAGAAAGGGGAAAACATACTGGTTATAAAGAAAGAAAAGAAGAGGTAGGACTGTCTATAGTAGTAATGTATGACCTCTTTGTATATTGTGCTAAATTGTGAAATGCGATAGTATCATCAGGATTTAAATGAGAAATACTGTAGCAATGAGTGAAAATTACTTGGTTTTCCGCTAATACCAAATAGTCAGGCTAAATCAGGAGAAGTCAGTCGTTGAAATGTAGTCATTTACATGGCAGGCTGAGATGAAATATTGTAAAGTAATTCTTAGCAGTTCTCATATGTAGTTTGAATTTTAAAAAAAATTGGCTGGCAAAAAATAAGGCCAGTTACATGAAGTTTTGAAGTTAGAGAGCCGATCAACTGAAAAATGGAAGGAAACATCGCTAGTTTGGGGGACCAAATGTTCAGTTCTCATCAACAATGTTTTTGAACAGGCCAGGAAAGACATTGCTGACCAATCAAACTATTATAGACAGGATTTTAGAGTAATACCTGGTCAATTGTTCTGTTAATTATAATATCACACTGTTTTCAAATGAAATCAGGTCATTAATATAAATGTTATATCTAGAAACCTAGTGATTTATTCTGCAAAAAGAATACGCATGTGAAAACTCTTACTTTCTTTTCAGTATGCTTAAATATGCAGCTTGTCTGCTCATTGAACTATTTGAAGAGAATTTTTTATTTTTAGGTGGCTCATAGGCAAAAATGAAGTTTAAATGAACATTTTATTAAAATCAGTTTTGGATATTATATATATATAAAGAGAATATCATGACATTTTGAAAACCACACTGAGAGTCATGGCAACTTTTTTATTGTATATGTGCTATAGCACTTTGGAATGCATTTTCTAAGTCATAACCTAAAATATATACATCTTATTTCTATTAAATGGGTAAATATTTTGTAAAGTTTTATTTTCTGAATATTATTGCCCAAGGGCTTTTTCTTTGATTTTGTTTTTATGCTGTTGAATTTTAGAAAAACAGATTAAAGCAATTACTGCTTTGATGACCAAAATCTGAAGGCTTGGGCTCTGATGATCTTTTGGGCTTTGAATGCAATGCTGAGTTCAAACCAGTGCTGTGGTTTCCAGCTCCAGATTGATTCTTTTGTCCAGCTATTATTAAAGCATGACCCAGAAAAACAATAATTCTTTACTTTCAAGGAGCAGTTTTTCACTGTATAATGTCTTGTCTTTCTCTTCTTCAGCATGTATTATGCAAAGAGTGTTAGAAATAAGTTTGAATATTGTTATATCACTTATAAAATTCTTGTATTGCTTATAAAGAGTAATTTACTGCCATAAACTGAAGTTTTCTGAGCAGAGATTGTAATTTCTGTGTGAAGTCCTTTCAGCTTAAACAAATACGTAGGCTATGCATCATATTGAATAAATATCTTCCCTGTTTATCAGAATATCCTGTTTAGAAACACTGTATGCAAAAAACTGTGCTTCAAAGACATTGCAAAATATATGACGTACTCCTGGAACCAAGCTTCTATATTGCTTCTTTGCTAGAAACTAACCTTGAGTTTTCCACAGCCATGTTTGTAATCACCTCTTGACAACATACTTTTTCGTTTATTCGCTCCACGGTTGCTCCAATATTTTTGTGGTATTTTCATATACAGTTTGCAGGCGACTTTGTCCCTTTGCAGCTCCATGGTTGTTTAAGGTTGGCAAGTATGTTTCCCATTTGTTTGTGAGCCATGATCCACTTGAGGTGAGTGAATGGCCTCAGGTCCTGTTGAACAAAGGTAAAGGCTGAGACACTCAGTTTTCCACAGGACTGGCCTTTGAATTAGCAAAAGTGACCCAAAGTAGAAATGTTTGTTAACCTATTGTTTTTGTGAAAATTTGTTCTAATAATCCAGTAAACCAAGTTCACACCAAACCTGATATTCATATAAAGACTGAAAAACGTTGTTTGGTTTAGAGTCTGCAACTGCTCTCTACTTATCCATCTTCTGTATTGTAAATCCTTATAATGGTGAATAATATCAGGAATGATTTCTGTCCTCCTCCTTCTCCTTTATATACCATCTGCTTGCTGTATCAAACATAGGATTAAATCTAATGATAGAAGATAATAATTCTGAGGGGACAGGCTTTATCAATGAGCCCATATTTCTTAGCTGTGACCAGCAGATCACAGCCCAGATACCTAGCAGTTTTATTAGCATTAAATGTATAGCAAGTGATTTAATTAGTTGTGGGATGGAAGCATGACCCACTTAATTGGTTTGACCTGGTGCCCTCTGTCAACATGTCCTGGTTGCTGTATCTTTACATCTGCTGTGACTGGGAGTACAAAGAACAGCAACAGGCAAACACATTTAAATAAATATATTTGTTATTTTAAAATACTATGGTATTTCCTAAGAGTTTCATGTTGTGGAAAGCAGGAAAGGGAGTAAAAAAACCATACTTTCATATGCAGTCATTGTGGGTTGATGTTTCTTTTATATTCACTTTTGTGTGCTTAGATGTACTGTGCATGATATATGGATATATGAGGCATCAATGCTTGCAGACATGGTGTATTGAAGATTTTGCTATCCAACCTCATCCTTAAAATGAAGGGATCGAACAAATTTCTGCTTTCATAGCAGAAATCATGGCAAAAGTTACCTAGAGCTCCATATCCTCAAGCTACAGGACATAAACTGATGTTAGCTCTAATGGTAGTATTTTCCATTTGATACAGCATAAGCATATTGTATTTTTCACTTGTTTGCTAGCACCACTTTAACACTATGTTCTCATCATGAAAATCTTTCTTTTGGAAACTATTTTTGGCAAAAGCAGTTAAGACTCCAGAGGAAAATGGTAACAGTGTTGGAGAAGATATTTTGATTCATCTTTATGAGCGGACTAGAGACTCAGGGTGTTCCATAAGAGGGAATCATCGCTGCAGATTGTTGCTCACCCACAACCAGCCAGCTCCAGCTGGGTGCAGACTGACAGCGTATTCAGCTGCAGAAGCAAGGTACAAGTTCTGTTCTGTGTAAGCTGTTGCTTGATCAACAGTCTTGAAGGGAGGACAGTAATACTGAGTCATTACTGTAAGCTGAGGCCCAAGTCTACCTTCATTGAGTTTAACTGAGTATTTTGCCATTGATTTTGATGGGAGCAGCATCCTTACTCTTTTACCGGAGGGCACATGTCATGCTAAGATGACATATAAGCACCATTTACTCCTAGCTGGATGATATAATAAATTATGAGGATCACTCCAAAAGGCATTATTCTGAAATACAATATCCATGAGAGTTAGCTTGTCAGTATTAATTAAATAGCTACTGCATTCCACCCCAGAAGTGGTTGCTTCTCTGTAGAAAGCAACATTGCATGTTAAATAGGCCCTTTCAAAATAAATAAAATCCCAAAGCATTTTATACATGTTAAGTCACCCACTTTTGAGATGAAGTCACTTTCAGGATAATGTATAGCAGCTCTTCAACAACCAAAGCACCACTATTAAATAATTTAGGAAACGAAGCAATGAACATTATGCTCCCCTTCTGCTCCCCAGTGGAAAAAATATGGGAAGGAAGTATTTCCAGGAGGAAGTTCTTCTAAGAAGAATGCACTTAGCTAACCTGGAATTTGATCAACAGAAAGCTTGGCTCTCTATCTTTTTAAAGATTGCCATGATTTCTGTAAACTGATGTTGTGGTTATTATTGCTATTTCCTCAATTTCATGTACTATGCAAAAATTGGCACCTCTGATCTTTTTAACATTATACTGAGACATTTTGTCATGCTTAATGAATATAGCATAGATGACATTCTTAAGAAAACCCTTAGGATTCATCACCAAGGTTTCTGAACCAGGTACAACTTGGACCAGACCTCTTTATTTTACTAAACCTGATGAGACTGTATCCCAAAGTCTACAGTGTGTTTGGGAAGCATGTTTTTTATTAATTAGATTGATTTTGTTATTTTATTCATTTTAAATGACAGTCCAATTCCACAACATCTTTTATGTGTTAGAAAATATATTAAGAAGTTGGTCTATCACAGATGATAATCCAATTCATTAAGAGGCAAGCATTCAATAATTAATAGTTACTTAAAGTGCCCACAGTGTATTTTAATCATGGTTGGATGCAATTACAAGAGACATAGAGGGGATTATTGTACTTTTTCTTCCCTTGATGATACAATGAAGTGGAAGCAGTTGGGATCCATACATATTGAAGAACAGACAAGTTGCTACATATATTATATAACAGGAACTGCTTTTTCCAGCTGTCTGACTTTCGTCTCTTCCTTCTGCTTGAACAGTGACTGTAACTAGGAACTGTTGAGAACATGGCTTTCTTAACGTGGTGTGATTGCCTCTGATCCAGGAAAAACAGAGTTTGCCTTGGCAGCATATTTGACTGCCATGTTCCAGCATTAGCTAGCTATTTCATGGTGGCATGACACGTATCTTTCGTGATGCAAGTGGACAGCTGCTTTGTGGAATTGAGGGTGCAAGTCCCAAAAGCTGTCGTAGCCGAAGAGGAGCCTGAAGTACACGACTTGTGACGGGAATGTTTTGCCCATTGCTCTGGGCAACTGTATTTCAACTGTAAGGACTTGTCCCTTACATCTGTGACAGAAAGGCCTGGGAGGAGAGGAAAAAGAGAGCCACAGAGCTTTGAAGTGCACTAAACTATCTGATACCCAGCAGGAGTGCGTCCTAATGCTCCCTTGGCGCTGCTGCGAAGAGATGTGTTCTCCCCTGGAGAAGAGGAACGTTGTCCTATCTGGGTAAGACTGTCCCCCCAGGTTTATTACATTCAGGTGTTTGGTGGTCAGGCACTAGGAGTGGATGTAGTGATACCAAACAACGTGATATCAGTAAGAGAGGACTGAAAATGAATGCATTTGGGTGGCCAAACAATCACAGAAGAATATGCATAAATATGACTGGCCTTTAAATAGCTACTGATCTATCATTGTTCCAGTTGTACCTATCTAGTCTTAACACCACTGTGAATCAAGAGATTTACAGTCATAGGAAAGCAAGATCCAAATAAAGTTGGATTATGCTTCCTTACTGCAGGCTAACAGAATTGGAGAAAGTAAAAGGTCTTCATCTATGCAATTATTACAAGTGAGGTTAACAAAAACAAGGTGAAAGAGAGTTGCAGATGCATAGATTACTGTAGATTGTGGCTGGTACACATCTGCATGAAGAATTGATTTTATTTTTTCTATTTTTGTCTTGTCTTTTTTTTTTAACAAACTCCTTCCACGTTCAGCATTCATTGGCTCATCTCGTAGGACAGGAGTCCTTCCTTTGCTTCCCGTCCTTATTCTCGTCATCCAGATTTTTATAGTCACTTTTGCAATCATGTAATTCATTTCTTTTCCTTTTTTCTTTCTTTTTTGAACTAGATACCGTCAACCATAAAATGATGATTTCACTCAGCAACCAGTTTATAGATGTGTTTTAAAATCCTGAAAGAGAGAAGGACAACTTGCAGCAAAATGAGGAGAGTGTTTTGGTTAAACCTTTAAAATACAATGTAGCTATTCTTCTCTGGGATGAATAACATTGCTTTCAGCATCAGAAAAATACTGAATGGAAAACCCAATGTACTCTAAAGAAGTTGAAGCCTTTTTTTTTAAAGGGCTACTGCCCAAGTATGTCATCCAACAGAGGAAAGTTGGTAGCTGTATTGTTTTTTGTAAGACAGCTACCCAGACGGTGATGTGATACCTTTTATTGGGCTCACCAAAGTTAAAATTAGAACTGAGCAAATAAATCCCAGTGAGTAACAGAGTTAGCGCATTTAACCTTTCTTGCTTCTCATTAAGATCAACATTTTCCAAGCTGGCCACTGATTTTTGGTTTCCAGTTTACAGCATGTCTAGAGAGGACCTGAGCGCTATGCCTAGTGAGTTTTCTACCTTTAACTTGATAATTTTGATCACACAAAACCTAAGAGGCACAAAATAGAGTGTGGTCCTACTTTTTCAGGATTCTCTCATTGACCAGTAAAACAGTTTCAACAAATACTTTTCAGCACCTCTGTCACTGTAGATACCCAATATACAAACCTGAACCCTGAGGGTTTAGGTTCTTAGGTCTCCAATCAGTGAGCCTGTCTGTCGCTTTGTGGCTAAGCTAGAAAGTGAGTTCTGGCTTTTACCTGTATATTTATTTGCATTGTTATAATAGAGCTGGAGGAAGTTTTGTGTGTAATATTTATGAAAAACTGTTACTTTTTGTAGAGCGGATTGTTATCAAATCGTTTCCACACTGACTTCTGGTTGAAACTCCTTCCTCCGTGGCTCTCTGGTTATTGTCCTTACTACTGTAATTTTTTAGGTGCTCCTGCAGGCACCAAGTTTAAAGATGAATTGCTCCTGCTCTGTCCCACCGTGACTCCAGTCGATAGCGATGTCTCATTCCAAACCAGCAGCGCGCTGCTGAAAGTGGAGTGAGTGGTGCAGCAGAGGTAAATAAGTCAAACTGCCTGCAAATAGCAAAGTTGTGTAACTCGTACTGATTCAGCACCCAGTAGGTGTGGCAGAGTGGTTTCCAAAGTGGTAAACTTACTCACCAGAGTGGCCAGAGGGGATTTTTTTTTTTCCCCAAGAAAAAACAGCCAGAGGGTGTAAGTGAAAGCAGCACCCTTCTCCTTCTTAATTTCTTACAGCTGCTTTGTAGTTATTTGGGGTCAGACTGTTGTTAGTCATGTAGCTTTTGTGGTGAGAAGATCATGGGTCTGATCCTCAGTGGGGATAAGCTGTAACGGGGGGCGGTGAGGTGCTGACAGCATGCCTGGGCACTCCTGACGCCAGGCACCAGCCCTTTTCCCCTTCTGCCCCTCTGTGCCCCCAAACAGGGCAGAGAGGAAGCAGGAGAAGTGGAGAATGATCTGAGTTTTATTTGTAAAGGATAAATCTCTTATTCCAGCACAGGACTCCAACAGAGGCCACATCTTGCAGTCAGACTGTGCCAGAATCCCTTAAGACCAAGGCAGGGCTCTCCGTGGATTCCCCCGGCTCCGTGCCTCTGGCTCACGTCAGAGGTATTATCTGGCCTTTCTTTGTGTTTTCCACCCTTTGCAAACTATAGCACTAGGCAGTGCTTAGAAAATACTCATAAACAGATGTAGTCGTTTTTAATCACAGCAAATTGTCTCTCCCTTCAGGCTCCAACATCTCTCTTCATCTTCACTATGTGCCCATGAGGATATCTTTGTGTTAATATATCACACATTGTTTCAGTTGGGTTTGGCTCAGCTGCTGTCCTGCCTTCCCTACAGCCTGTATTATCAAAAATGACTGGTGATTTTGATTGCCCTCCTTTTTTAGATATCCCAATTAAACTCAAGGGCTGAAGCTCAGTCTGGGAAACCAGAAATTGAGACTCCAAATTTTGAGAATTTGGTTGTGGATGAATGGAGTTATTGTTTGGGTGCTCTCATGTTCATACCTTTGCAATGCATGTATATCCTACTGGATTCTGCTAACTGTGGAAAAAAAATACTTTGCATTGCACCATTTTAGTTTTCTAAGAGAATAATATGTAGCTTTATATAGAGCCATCTTTCCTTGTGTGTTTCTTCTAGTTAGCATCATGTAAATTCAAACTGTCTTTTCTTATCCTTTTCTGCACTTGGGCTAGCAGCCGAAAGCCTGCAAAAGTATGTGCATTCTGCAGAAACAGCTTTACAAACCACAGAGACTATTTTAAAATAAATGGCCATTTTTTGAAATCATATCATTACAGGGCAGAGGGTTGATTATTGTCCTCTGAATGTTTCATAGCAGCAAAAATTCCTGCATTTTGGGAATTGTACTGTCTATTCATCCAACTGGAATGGATCCAAAAGCAAGGCATGGAGCTGTTGCTAGCACTAGCGACTCACTGGATGTTACTTTCTGTAGTAGATGGTTTGTATTGTCATTTTGCAGAATGTTCAGAAGTGGATTAATCATCATTTACAGTGTGGGAATGGTTGTTTTTTTAAGTAGAGATGCATAGAAATGATATTTATAAAGTCCAATTACTTCCATTACTTCTGGCACGATAGAACTGAAAGCAGTTCCACTGTGGGAGTGCAAAACCCTCAGTTTGGTGATTTATTGTTTGATATCTCTCTCTTGTAATATGAAAGTTTATGAAGAGCAACATGTGCCCCCAGACAAGTCTATTTAGGAAAGTAACTGTGAACATCAAGAAATACCATCCTGAATGATCTGTTAGGTAAAGATTTGTGTCTCCATCCTGCAGGCGCTCTGCTCTGCGAGTGGCCCCCTTCCATGTGACACTAGTGGGTAGCGGAAGGACATGGCTGGCCCCGCGCTGCAGCATCGGCTGGCTTGGTGTAGTCTGTAAGTACCAGGACAGTGTTGCGCCTTTTACCCAAAGGAGTCCTGTTTTACTTGTTGGGTTTCTTTCTGTTCAGCTTTCATGAAACCACTGTCTTCTAAGCAAAGTCTAGAAGCCGCCAAACTTTGACAGCCACTTAGCAGTGTTTATGGCTCAGTTGGTCATGCTGTATTTTGCATCTTTTTTAAAGCAGAGTCATTTAGGTCTGGTGCCAGGTTGTGGCAAATGTGAGGGCCAGCCAACTGGGGTGTGATGCTGTGGGGCCCGTGGTTCTGGGACCTGGATGACATCCTCCGCGCCCAGATTTGTGGAAGTCTGTGCTAATGCTGATGGCACCCAGTGCTACCGTTTTTGGAGGGTTATGCACTTTGCCACCTCAGGGCCCTGGGAACAGCAGAGCTTCAGTCCTCTTGGAAGAAGAGATCTTGGGTAACCCAACACAGAGTCAACCTGAACGCAGAGGCACACAGATACTATAATTGTTCCACTTCTGAATGGAGTTATATTGGTTTCCTATAGGGTCCTGGTTCAACAAATGGGTACAGGACGGCCTTGTTGCCCATGATGTAACTATTCTCATTGAACACATCTGGGCTTCCCTTACGTGTGAATGTTTCCTGGGAAAGGGTCTAAATTACTTGATCTCTTAGCAAGGTGGGCAGTTTTCAAAGTACTTGCAATATGATAACATTGGTTTTGTTTAATAGTCGTTATCATTTATTACTAAACTTCCATACCAATGCAAACTAGAATACAGCCTGACTTTGATTTGATCAAAATGTGACAGTATGAAAGCTGGTTAGAATTTTAACTAACTTGGTAAAAAGGTAATTCTGAGGGGTTTTTCAAACTAGCTTAATTAAAACCAAAGCCAAAACCAAACTTCAAACCCACAAATTCACTTCTGAAAACAGCTTATCACCACCCAACCTTTAAAAAGAAATCATTTTGTATGTTAGAATACCTGCCAGCCATTTCCTTGAGACTTCAAAGTCTACATTTAAAGATACCTAAAGTAAATAGTGTATGCCACATGTAAATACATATTTAAAATTCTATAAAACATTAAAACTGATGATTAATTGTTTTCTTTGGTCACAAGTAACTCAGCTGACTCTCTTGGGTTTAACCTGCTAATATATACAAGACATGGGACTGATACTTCACCAAAGTAAATACTTTTCCCTGTCTCTTTTCACCTCATGCTTCTAAATTACGTATTTAGAGGTTTGCTCTTGTCTGAGAACTTGAGGCTTTTGCAGAACCCCCCTGCTGATCTGCGTAATGACACCAAAAGCCCACAATTAATGATCCTCTCGTGTCCCCCTGAAAGTGTCACAGATAACTGAGAGGCAGGCAGATGAATTACACTGCCTGCTGGAAGTACATTTTTCTCTTGCTCAAGTGGCTGTGTGTGTGTGTGTGCGTGTGTGTGTGAAGATCTAAGATTAATCTGACCTCAGTGAACCAGTAGCAAAATGAAATGAGTTTTTAACAAATTTCTACTTTGTTGTTCCTAGGAACTTGTTCATTTCTACTTTCATTTTTGTGTACTCTTCTCTACTTTTGTGTTTAAGCACATGGAGAATTTCCAGGGTTTCAATTATTCAAGTAGTTAGATTGATGGGCAGTTCAGTATGACTATGAGATCTTGTTTGATTGCTTCTTTAATAATGGCTATATTATTTATTAAGAAACTCCATAACTAGCAGATGTTAGACTAGATCAGAGCAGGATGACCCTGATTTGCTTGTGTACATCTGCAAACATCCTGATGGCTAGAGCTGAAAAACGCTCCTTATTATTGTCAGTTCATTGCTCTTTATATGTGTGGTACTGTCATTTACACTAAATGGTGTATTAATATAAATCAGAAGCCAAGAAAAAAGTTTTCTTACCTACACCAGCTGTAATGTTGCACAGCCAGTTTTCTAAAAAAAAAAAGAAAAAAAGAAAGAAAGAAAGAAAGGGAAAAAAAGTAATTTTAAATTACCTAAAGTTTGTGTCTGTAAAATAAGAATAAAAAGGGGTTATTTGTAACACTGTCTTTTGTTTTGCTTCCGGATAAGATAAAGTACATTGTATCCTTGCAGGGATAGTAAAAGTGAATGCCCTGTACATGTAAAGCCAGATGAGCACAAAGAAAAAGTACATTCTGAGAACAAACCAAGAAAGCATTTCACTCATGTAGGAGCAAGATATTAGCACATATAGATTAGATTGCTATAAACAGGTCTGTGGTTCAGGTAATTGTGGAAGCAGCTCCATCTCTGTCATGTGGCTGCGAGCTGTGGAGATCTGGTCTCCCAACACTGCCATCTGCCAGCAATTGCACCACACAGCAGCTTTTCTTTTTTGCCTGCTATTGTCGACAAGCTGTAACTTTTTATTATAGATGGCTTAAAATTAATGGCCCTTAGTCTCCTCTCACTCATTAGAGTGTGAATGAGGGCACCCATGTGAACGAGAGGAGACTCTGACTTGATGGATTTTATTCCTCAGACATCACCTCAGAGTTTTTAAGCCTTTTAGTTGTCAGTCAAAAAAGGCCTGGGAGAAAATCTGCTGTAAAACAAGAACAATAGCAGGAAGAACAGAGCGATATGAAAACTCACTCGGTAGAGTCTCGGTAGGTGAAGTGATGATCTTACAGGATGCATGCAACTGGAAATGTGTCTTTTAGTAAAAATACAACCCTCTGCCTTTCTGGGCTTGGTAAAGGCAGCTGCTTTTGAGTTGGATCCTGGCTGGAAGGAAAAATCTCATGTCAGAATAAGCATGCCTTTTTGTATGGGGGGGTTTAAGAACTTCGGTGTATGTGGCGCGGCTGTCCATAGTGTGCAAAGGGTCTACCCTCATCTGCAATCATCAGTCTTCCATTTTATAAAATGTTTCTAGACTCTACTCCTTATTTGTTGCAGTCATTAGCTGGTAAAATAGCTGGGCAAAATGCAGGTTTTAGTTTGTCTCACGATTTTAAAACAAAGAAGGACTTCATGTATGGCACTCGATGTGATTTCATTAGCTCTTGTCCTTTATCAGACCCACCAGATGTCCAAGGGTAAAACTAACACAAACACAAATAACTCACACAAAATAACTTTTATTGTCCCTGGAAGAGAAGCTATTTGCAGCAGCTAAGTAACAAAAAGGAATATGAGCATATGCCAGTTTAAATTGTTTGGCCTGTGGCCTATTTCATGATACCTGCTAGGACTTCTATAGTAAAGACTGCATCAGATATAAAGCAAAAATGGTCCATTTTCTCCACATTGAAGTGATATTTTTTTATTGTTCTCTGCCAGATTCAAGTAATTTTTTTAGTTTGAGGTACTGCTGTTTTTACATCCAGCTTAGCTTGTGCTTTTTGTTGGTTTGGTTTGCATGTGTACAAATACAGATAATGATGATGATTTTGAAGACTTTTGCAGTTAGAAACTCCCTTTTGTAAGACACTAACTTTCTGGATTCTTAGAAAATAGAATTTAAACAATGGAAGTATGAAAGTCGATGATGCCAGGACATTCTATGTTAATAAACTCTTTAAATGTTATTCATTATCTTTATCTTGCCACAAATAAATTAAATGCTCTGCATGTTCCATGAGTTTATGGAAAACTGTCAGAATGATGTGTTGTTTGATAAAATTTATAAACATTTATTCAAGTAAGTTTCACTGTAACTTTTAGGTACTTTCTTGTACTACCCTTTTATTTAACGACTTTGTCCATATGTCATTTTTAATCCTGTAACAATTTAAAAACCTGTTGGTGTGGTCTCCAGACCTCATTTACATCAGTTTAGTGTTCTGATTATTTTGCAGTAGGGCAGCTTTGTCAGGAACATCTCTTTGATATATTTAGGCTGGTCCCAAAGTTTATTAATTTTATCTCATGGAGGAAAAGTGGCTGTGCAAGAAATACTGTTTGTTCATTCTGGCAGACACTCTTAACTTTAGAACATGAGTAAAAACAGAAATGAATGAGTTATTCAGAAGAATCAGTTATTCAGAAGAATATGTGCCTGTATTTGAAAGGCTGTAGCCCAGATCAGCACAAGAGAATGATGAAGACCTGATCAGCCACCAAATGATGAACTGTAGAATAACTCACAGCTGCTCTCCTGTGTGGAAGTTTGATGGCTGCGTCACGATGATACGAACTGTTATCAGACTTCCCAACTGGTGTGTTGATGCACTGGCAGCAAAACAGCTCCCCAATTTACTGGTCACTCAGCAAGAATTTGCAGGGTCAGAGCTTATCAGATCCATACCTTCAATTATAGCACGTATGTGTGGCCTTCTTTCTGATTTTTATATAAATAAGTTATTGGCTCAAGAATTCTGTTTATCTCTAGCAAAATGTTAGTAACTATAGAAATGTGTAAGCTGAATCTGTTATGCAAACCACTGTCATTGCATATTCATTGCCTTGTAAATGCATCGTCATTCAGCAGAACAGAATTTCTGGAAACAGTCTGCTGTGCCAATTTCCATAGTCTTCCATATAGTGTTTTTCAGAGATATGCTTCCTTCTTTATTTTGAAAAGTCTCATAAACACAAAGAAACTGCATTAAAATAATGCATAGCAACATAAAAATAATAAAAGCAGGGACATTCACAATGCCAACATATACACCTTCCTATGTAGCATATTTATTGCATACATTCTTGCATGGTAAGTGACCCCTAAGTACACCTATGCACAAGAGTTAAAACAGTACATTTCCTGAACAAAAGAAAGTATAAGTGAACTGTAATGATTAAGTGTGTTCTTTAAGTCCTGGCAGAATTCTTGAGATCATAAAGAATGAGGTTTCTAGCTATTTGGCTTGCCAGTAAAACAGATTATCATGAAGAAAGATGTGAACGTAATCACTGTCATCTTGTTCGCTGTTACTGTTAACTGTAGACCTTTTTTCATTTTAGGTGGGTGCTAACTCAAACCTTTATTACAACCAGCTAGTTGTTGACACTGTTAACACTTTACAGCTGATCACAGGCAAAGCATCACTGGAGAAGCAGTCAAATTAATTAAAGACTAGGTATTTGTGAACAGCCAAAATTCCATCAATGTGAATGAACCTAGATTGACTGATAAAAAAAAAAAACCTACTGAATATATCTTTGTGATACCAAGTGATACCATGTAGTGCTTATACTTTGTACATATATGCTTTGTTATATGCCAGCAGTTAAATCAAAAGTCTCTATGCATATCCAATAGCACAACCAGAGTTTTCAGTGTGCCCCTGATTCTGCTAAAAGCTCTCATAGCTTTGAATGTTGCTTGGAAAAATAAGTGCTCCTTCATGCAGGGATGCATTAGGGACACTTAACGTGGCATCACAGCCAAAAAGGATGCAGACCTCTTGTAAGATAAGCTTGGGAGATAAGGTAAGGAAGAGGTAAAAAAACCCAAACCCAAACCCACACCAGTAGCATGGAGTGGGTGAAACTAAGGCAGGGGAATTAAGATGGTGTATTTCCCTCCCATGCTGGGTTTCACTTCATGAGAGATTTAAATTAACATAAAGTGACTCTTCTCCATGGCATGTCACCATTATCAATATCAGTGAGGAAGCAGGAAGAAACTGAGGTTGCTCCTAACAACAACTGTTTCCCCTTTTCCCAGATGAGAAGGGAGATAGTGCAGCGGGAGACTGCATGGCCTCAGCAAGCCGGTTTACTGGGCAGCTAACAGGCTGGGAAGCATGGCAGAGGAAGCTTTGAGTGCCATTTCAGCAGGCGTTTCAAGCAATGAAGATGGGCAAATTCCTCTCCCAAAACCCGTGTGCAGCTGCAAATAAGGCACAGACCTGGGGAGCTCACCCCGTGGAGCACTCGTGCAACAATTTCTTCTCACAGACCTTGTTTCAGAGGTAAGTTTTAGGCCCAACCAGTGTGCTGAAGGTGTTTTAGTTGTGCTTGCACTTCTTTCCACAGGGAAGGTAAAGCTATATAACAAATATGTGTATATTGCTCGGTAACTGCCCTGCCGCTGGTGTGATTTCATTACATGTTCTTATTAACTGTGAATGAGTTAAGGCAGGAATTGAATGTGATGTTCACTTGCTGTCACCTCTTGTCTTCAGTTTATAAAGGAGATGAATTATTTCACATTTTCAGACTATTTTAGTCCTCTGCGGCTATTTGGGTGCCGGAATTATTAGTTGATGCCCTCTGTGCTTTGTGAATTGTATTCGTTCCTCACACCAGTTGACATTAATATTTAATGAATTTTAGACCGTTGTGAAGAGAAGACTTGATGCACACAAAGATGTAAGTACTCTCCTGTGGTAGTTGTCACTTGAGAAATTATTAGGGTAGCTTCTCCCCCCCCCCCCCGCCAAGGCTGTTGCTTTAGAAAGACTGCGAATGCACGGGGATGAGAAAAGGGAAATGTAGCCGCTGCTCACAGATAGAGACGAAAGAAAAAGCCAGTTTGCCAAAAGATTCAGTACATCTTTCCAATGGAAAAAACATTCAGAACAGTGAAGATCTCTTCTAGGGTAGTGTGTAATATGTAACCCTGTGTATCTCTATGTGGTCATCTATGGTGAAAATACAGAGAATGATGAGGATGTTTCCCAGAAAAACAGTATTCAGATTACAGACCTTGTATTTATATACTGAGCTTGTTAGGTACTCTACATGATGTGGAGCAAATTTTGTATCCTAATTACATTTTTATGGAATATAAAATCCTTTTCTCTGTGTGTTTCTTTTAATGGCATCTAAATGATCATATTTGACTAGGCAGCTTCAACCTGTACAAATTGAGATTGGGTGATATGAAACAAGTAGGCTTTCTTTTTTCATACAGAAGGATTTTGCTGGTGATCTCTATAAGTTTACCAAGATCAATTTTCTGTAATCCCTATCATAGAGAATTTTAGCCATTTTAAGACTTTTGCTTACCACTGTAAGGACAGGTGACAAATTGTATTGGAAATGAGGTATGCATTATCTTCTGTTTTAGAACAAAGATTCAGGCTTTCGGGGTTCTTGGCTTTTGTTTTTTGTTCTTAAAATGAACCTGGAAATCTAATTGCCTTGCATCTTACTGGGAAGTAAAACATATTTAAAATAGTGCTGTACATACCGGCCCTTGTCATGCACCTGATTTGCTATTGCTTTAAGCCTTTTTGAAATAGTAAGTCAGATCCACCCCCCCCCCAAAAGAAAATAAAAACGTGTATAAATCTGAAGACATTTTTCAGCTCGTCATCAGGCTAGTTTATTTCTGAGTGTTGATTTCCCCAAATGAAACATCACAGTTGAAGGAAAACGGTTTGCAAAACAGACTTGTAAAGATCTGTCAAAGAAAAATCTCCTGCCGTATACCAAGAATGTCATACCGTCCAGATGATACATGCGCGTGTGCGTGCAAAGGAGAGGTGTATGCCTATATCTAATATTGCCTGTGTTCATACCCTGAACAGCAAAATGTGGACCCGCAAACGGGAAGCGTTAAGGAGGAAATGGAAAGACTAAAACCTACCAGGGCGCGACGGGGCGATGGACTCGGCGCGGCAGGTCAGATTTAGGGAAGGGGAGCCACCAGCCCGCTGCCCCCTCACCGATAAACCCCTTTACAGGGGCGGTGGGCAGAGCAAGCCCCAGCTCCTGCGGACCCCGCGATGGGACGAGGGGGCCGGGGGCGAAGTGGGCCCCGGGGCTGGGCAGGGGGCAGCCGGGCGCCCCGGGCATGGCGGGAGCCCCCCTTGGGGCAGCCCCCGGGGGGGCCGGCGCCGGCAGCGGGAGTTTGTGCGGCGGCTGCGGCGAGCGCAGCTGGGGCGGCGGGAAGGGGGCAGCAGGCGGGGGAGCGCCCCGGCCCCCGGCAGCCGCGACCCGCGGGGAGCGGAGCCGCCGCGGCGTTTGCAGGCGTTTGCCAGCGTCTGCTCTGCTGTCCGTCCCGTCCCGTCCCGTCCCGTCTCGCTGCCTGCCGGTCGGGGCTGCCCCCAGGCAGGACGAGCCCGCCGGAGGGAGCCGGGCACCGCCGCTTTCCACCCAGGTACCCGGGGCTGCGGCAGCACCGGACCTCTTCGAGGATCCGAGTTTCCTCCGCTCCTCGCCTCCTTTTACCTTTTCCTCCTCCTCGTCTTCTCCTCCTTGATCCTCTCCCTCTCCCCCGCCTCCCCCCTGCCCGGCGCGGCGCGGCGGCCGGGCGCAGCCCCCCGACGCCGGGCGGCGCGGCGGGGCCCCGGGCGGCGCGGCGGGGCCGGGGAGGGAGTGGTTGGGCACCTCCCGGCGGGGAGCCGGGGTCTGGGGCTGGCAGCGTGTGTGCGCCGGGGGGGAGGGAGGCATGGGGCCGGGGGGTGCCGGAGGAGGGACTATGGGGAGAGGAAGGTATAAGAAGCGATGCGGGCAGGGGCGGGGGGCGACGCAAAGAGGGGGTGCGGGGCCGAGGGGCCGGCGCTGACAGCCGCTTTCCCCGCACCGGCAATCCCCTCCCCCGCTGCCGCCGTGGGGTGGGACTCCCCGGCGGGGCAGCGTCTCCCTTCCTCCCCCCGGCCGCCTCCTCCTCCTCCTCCTCCTCCTTCTGCTGCCGCCCGCGGCCGGGCTCGGGCACCCGACGGCGCGTCCCGCGGGGCGATGCCGCGGTTCGGCGGGGGCAGGACGGCGGCGCCGCGCCTCGTCCCGGCCGCCGCCGTGCTGCTGGGCGCCCTGTGCCTCCCCGCCGCGCTGGCCTCCTCGCTGCTCACGGGTAAGCGGGCGCGCAGGCTGCGCGGCGCCCACCTGCCGTCGGGGCGCGGGCGTGGGAAAGGCGGGCGTCGCGGCGGGGTCTGGGGCAGGGGAAAACAGGCACCGCGCCTCTCCCCCTTCTCCCCCCCCGCCTGGGGGGAGATGTTTTGCTGGTACCTGGGGCGTAAAGGGGAGCGCGGCGTCCATCCCTAGCACAAGCAAAGGGGCGCTAGGTGTCCCGGAGCGAATCCAGCGTGACACAACGCAGGCTCATCGCGGATAGGGCCGTAAAGGGATTTCCAATTTGATTCGTTTTGACAGTTAGCCTGCTAATTTTGGCTTGTCTGCCAGTTGGCCGTCATGCGTTAGAAAGGATGCTTGGTTTAGTGCTGCTGTCGTACCGATGATTTTGGTCCAAATCCTCCGCATGTAATGGACAGCTTTCCGCTGATTTCAATGAGGTCTGGATCTATCATTACAGAAGTATCCTGCTTTGCATGGAGTACTCGTTATTCTCCACACGTCATCTGAGAAGAGAAAAAGCGTCCTTCTTTGCTATAACTGGGACACAAAGAAAGTCTAGTAAAAGGCCAGTCATTTACCCGTTCCCTTTGGGATCTTACAGAAACGCCTAACAAACATCCTTGACTGCTTGAAACTGGCAAATTAAGGCAAAACTTAAAATTGAAGGCTAGGAATGGAGCAACTAGGATAGTTTCCAAAAACAGGTGGGGAAATTAAAATACGTCAATATTTTTTAATTTTTATTTCTCTTTCAGGATCCGTTGCAAAATGTGAAAATGAAGGGGAAGTTCTACAGATACCATTTATCACAGACAACCCTTGTATAATGTGCGTTTGCCTGGTAAGTTTGGATTTCAGATAATAAGAACATTCAGGCCTGTACTAAGAGTAACTGCACAAGCGGGGGGAGCGTTTTACCTAATCAAATCTTGGGTACCTCTGTTGCCTTTAGGTAACACAGGGTTATCTCAGTGCTCGGCTAATGGAAAGTAATCCAATCCACGATCTGGCAATCGTTTCTTTGACTTTAAAACTCTCAGGCACAAAGTTATAAGTGACTTTAAGTATGACATTGTGAAACGGCATTTATCATGTGAAGTCAGGGTGAGAACAGTTTTCACAAAGTCAGAGGTGCTCTGGCACACAAAAATCTTTGCGTATAGCTCAGCAAAGGGAGTGAAAGGTAGAGGTTTGGAAATGCTGCTGCTTCGGGCTTCGACATGCTTAGTGCCACACGCCGATGGCTGAGGAATGGGCATGAGGGGCCACAGTGCAGGCTGCGACGGGGCTGTACACACTGTCATAAGAAGACAGTGAAAGCACAAGTGATGCTTTTATCAAAGTGCTTTATTCCCAGGATGACACTGCCTCTTGTGCTGGGAATTCAGCAGTTAATAATGTCCCTGGTTGATACACATTTCTGGGAGAAATATTCTGCCAGAATGCTTCAGAGTTAAGCATTTTGGAAGCAGTTCAGCTTGGGAAGCCAAGGCTTAGGAGTTATTGAAAAATAGTTGTTGTAAATAAAAATTTTCACAATATATTTAAGAGAAAGCCATAAACCTGAATTTGCTGTTGAATGCAAAGAAAAACATAAACAGAAATCACTACACTTTACATTTTGGAAGTTACAGAATAGCTGAATCTACAGAATGTTTTCTGCTTTATGACTGAAATATCAAGAACCCCAATTCTATTACTGCTATTCATGTTATTAGCATTTCTAGAAAGCCATCACTATTTTAGCTCTGTAAAAGAGTTAAAGAATTGTTTCAAATTGCCTTTAGAAGGCAATTTTGGCAACTGTAGGAACGAACCACAGTGAACCTGATCTTAAGCCCGCTGAAGTTGATGGATGTCACCGCACTGACTTCAGTAGATTTTAAGTGAGACTCCGTGATAACTTTTCAGCTAATAGGGATAAAGAATAAGTTATTGATTCTTCTGAGTAGAGAGGGATGGGAAAGGGAGGGGAATGGGATGTGGTGAGTGAAGAAATCAAAGGGAAAACAAGAAAAGAAATGAAGCTGTGTTTTATCATGGCTTACCTTCCTAAATATGTCTGCCACCACTCTTGCTAATGGAAGCTGGTGTTAACCAGCGAGGAAGCAATTTATCTGTGAAGGAGCAGAAGTTCAGTCTTGGGCATCAGGGCAATAATGCATCAGGGTAAAATACCTATATTTATAGATCTCTCTAGACCTTGGCTTATTAAATCAATGAGCACCCTTTTAGTGTATGAACATGAAGAACTGCAAAAAACATGGCACATAAGAAATCTATGTGGTTTGAAGGGCTTACTTTAGGGAACCAGCAAATGAGGACGTTTGGTTCCCTTCTATCATGTAGGATACTTCACGCTATTAAGAATATGGATGCCTAGGGAGCAACTGCAGTTACCTGCACTGGATACGCTCTGTTTTATTTTTGCCAAAGGATAAAAGCAATCTCTGTTTCTTGAGATGGCAGCTGGGAGACTTGGTAGAGGAAAAGGAAACCCATCTGGAGATACTGACTTTAGCACTGTGCAGCATCCAAAGCAGTGACTTATTGGACAGACAGTTTCTGACATCTTTGTCAGGCCTGTCACGAGGGAAAAGGTCAATTATAAGAGGTCTGGGGAGAGCAGAAAGTAATGTGGTGATTTGTGGCCAGGAGGGGAAAAAGAACCAGGTTTTCTTCTATCCAACTAGAAATATTGATTGTTTAATAGCCATGCAGTGAGGAACTTTCTCTGGAAGGCTGATCATACTCTACAAGGGCAAACCTGATGGATGTTCATATAGTAAGCAGTGAGCAACTAACAAGAGAGCTTAATCAGCTGTTCCAGGAAGGAAGCAATTGCTGTCCAAGCATGAACAGAACATTTAACAAAGGGCACTTGTGTTAGAAACAACAGTAAAACAAGTAACTGAATTATTGGATTGGATTGTGACAGACCTCCCCTAGCAGTAATACATTTAGCACAAATGTGAACTGTTATAAAGAACTGCACAAGCTACAGAAATCTGAATGGCTCTGGGAAGAAGAGGAATATCTAAATAACATCTTTCCAGGTCTTTCCCATCTTGCAAATGAGGGAAGACGGAACTGAAGTGCTGGAACTGAATCCTCAAGCGTTTGACAGAGCTGATGCTGGGGGCTGTGTCCTGCAGAGTGCAGGGATGTGTTCCAGTGAGGGAGGAAGAGGAAAGCAGCAGGAGCGAAGCAGTCCCCCACTTACAGCTTCTCTCCCCTGGCTGAATCAGTTGGGAGGGCAGAGCAAGGGGTGGTGGTCCAAGAGGAGATGCGGTAAAAACGAGAAACTCACAGGCCGCCAACAAGTTGCAGTAATGCAATAAAGACTACAAAGAGCAATTATGAGTGGAATTCATTATACACCACTGAGAAGTCTTGGTAGAAAGACCCAAACCAAAAGTTGCCTATTCTTACTGATTGACAGGGTAGACTGATTTTCATGATAGTGATTAAAAACAAAGCAGATACAGCAGCACCCCCTGAACCCAGGGTCTGTTTTATATGAAAGGTTCTGTTTTGTCTTTTTGAGTCATTGATAACACAAAATTCTGAATCTTGAATACAAAAGTGACACTGGTGGGGATCTTCTAGAAACAGCCAAGTCTAGCTAGCAAACAAGATGAGTTCATGCGCATCTGCTGTAATGTGTGGAAAGAGAAGTTGTGATACGGGAATTCAGGCTGGGGGATATGTGCTGGAGTTTTCATGTAGCACGTAGTAAATCATTCACTTCTAAAGTATAGGTAATGTTTTCTAATAAAAAAGGCACTGCACCCACTATGAGATAACTATTTTGGACCTCCCTACTTGTTAAACTGAAATTTGTTGGAGTGTGCAGAACAACACTGATATTTGCTCTTAGTATAAGGAAACAGAGGTAAGACTAAGTGCATGTATGTGTGTAAGTGTAAATGTACGCTGAAGGTCTGTGTGTAAGAACTGCAGCAGAGCAAGCCACTATGGATAATGTTGGATTTTGCATTGTGTGATGCTTTCAAGTGATGCGATACAACGCTTTAACCAGAAGTATGCTTTAGTTTTGAATATGTGATTCAGCAACAAAGTAATCGGGTGAAAGTCTATGGCTAGTGGTAGAAAGTAAGTCAGACAAGAGGGTCCAGTGAACCCTCTGGTGTTAAACTTCCATGAATCTACACAACCTAAAAATATTTTCTGGTAGCAAACATGAGAACTAACAAAGTCTCTGCAAGATTTTACCTTTTACTTAGGACTGATAAAACTCCTTTTGCTTTTGCATTTTGGATGGGATTACTCATTATTATAAGTTCTGAAAGTATCAAAATTTAGAGATGTCTAATTTATATTTTATATGCCACTAATTTATAGTCGTAGTGATGACCATAAAGGTGATCATTTTAAACATCTATAAGCAAATAGTTTTGATATGAGCTTTCACAATTACAACACTTAATCAATTCTATATTGCTTTCCACCTAATCATCTCTAAGCACTTGATAAAACATGGATGAATTTGATCTCCAAAGAACTGATCATTAATTGCAGCTGACCACAAGAAATGACCATTTTTATTGCAGAGGAAAACATCAAAGTCACAGAGAGATTGCGGTTTATCCACAAGGAATTTCTTGTAGGACTGTGATGAAAGCTCAGGCCTCCTAACTCCTGGTCTAATGGTTTGATGACAAAACCATCCCTTTTCACTTCACTAACATTCGCTTTATGAGTGGCTGTGTGTAGTATAGTCACAGCATTAACACATTCATTTTCTTTTTGTCTCTCTGACAGTGGGCTGGCTACACTGATACCAGGTTTTTGAAGTGTCTGCTTAACTAAACTTGTTCTAAGACATAGATGGGAAAAGGCAGATTAAGCTGACTTTATGATCCAGAGGTTTCGAGAATAGTGATGATGACTTGCTGTTGCTATCTGAAAGATGGTGTTAGGGCTTGTGTGCCTTGGTCTCCCACCCACTTCCACTTTGGACATCTGTGGTTCTGCATCTCCAAGGAGACTTGCTATCTCTGGAAAAGCTCATGGATTTCCATAGGACTTGGGACACAGGCAGAGCACAAAGCAGGCTGAAAGTAACTGGAAGTACCTCTTTTCCTGTGCATACACATTGTATGCTGTTAGACATAGAAATGGGAGAATGCACCATCATCCTTAGTACTTAGAGCTAGTGGTTAAAATGGAACGATAGACGCTGCACTCAAAAATCGTTGTTCTGAAGCTAGGCTGGATAAAAATTGCAGGTAGGCCTACTTGTGAAGTGCCGGTGCAGTATACTATGGTGGACTGGCCCATTTCAACCATGGTTATAGCCAAAGACTTCTCTGACTAAGAGGTGGAAAAGACTCTCTCTAACAGGCAGTGAGCTCCTTATCCAGGAGGCACCCAGCTGAACCGGAGTGCCAGATATGACAAACAGTAGCAAGGATTAAATACACCAGCTCTGTGAAGAAAAATATAATATTGTAATAAGGATAAGGATGTAACCCTTGGCAGTACAAAAAATATTTGTAGAATGTATTACTGAATACAATTGTGAAATTAGATTTTCTTATTATTGACCACTAAATTAACAGAAAATAATGTCCTGCTGGACTGTGAAAATCAAAGCAGTGAAACTGTGTGGGTTATGAAGTTGAATGAAAAAAGTTTGTGTTTTAAAGAACTTTTCTGGATTGGCATGGTGATTATAGGTAAAGAAATATAATCTTCATAGCATTCATAAGGGAATTATATTGGTTCAGTCTGAGAAACTGATTCTTTTATTCCCATTATTAAATGCTTTAACACCACCAGGGATTATAACTGTATTACCTAATGCAATAATTCCCTTCTAAAAATATTCTCACTTGTCTGTGAAAAACAAGTTTATTTCCATCTTTAGAAGCACTTTATGCACCTTTACAGTTTGAGAAGATTTGAAACATGTCATGTCTAACAGATTCAGATCTTTGTATTTCATATGTGAAAGTTTTAGGCTGAGGGTACAAGAGGCATGAATGAATTTGTGCTAGTAGAAACAGAACTTCATAAATATGAAGACTTACCACAAAGAATACTATCTAGACTTTCTGTAGCACAGATATATATTGAGCATTTTGATGTTAAGGGGAAAATGCTATTAGCAGAATATTAGGGGAACTTTTGATTAGATTTTTTTTTATATGGACATCAGCATATAAAATGGGCATGGAATATTTTAAGTTCAACTTTAGTACAAGTACAGTAAATGGCCAAGTGCAGCCAGTTTTTGTTGGTAGAGCTTTTTGGCTGGAAGGTGTCTAAAACTCAAAATAGAAATAGACTCACACCTGATATTATGGCATTTGCTTTCAAGAAATATATACTCAAAATAAGGGTGGAAAAGACATAAAAATGCTATAGTCCAGCGAAAATAGGTGAGATGAGAACCTGTGTATAATTATAGGATGAAAATGTAAAAAACCCACAGAATTAGCTTAGCCTGAATTAAACTTCTGAGTGCTGGGTTTTCTGAAGGTGAGATGAGATCAGCAGTGACAATGATGATAGGTGGTAGTGCTGGTGGTGGTGGTGAGACCCATGTAATTTCTTGCTCATTTATCATCATCTACATGAACCCGAACATCTTGCCAGAAGCAAGCAGGGATCCAAGAATAACCCATGCATTGGCTAGTGGTGGATATAGTTTTAAAATGAATGAACCAAAAATGCCAGCTGAAAGGGATAGGCGAGAAGCCAGTCTGTTCCCCTTAACTACAATGAAATAGGTAACTACACCTTAGGTAATGATGGCCTGTGCATTGCAAGAGGTTATCTCAGTTGGGCAGAAAATTATTCTTACTTTGTCAGGAGAATGCAGGGCAGTATTTTCGGTGTGTTCTTTGTGGGAAGGAAGTTTCTTGGGGTTTTTTGATTTTTTTCTGTTGTTTTTTTTTTTAATACTTAAGAACAAAGTAAGTTGTGTCAAGAAACAGCTGATAAAAGGCAGTGGTGATCTTGACAAACCACATCTAAACCAGGGCCAAATCCCCCTCTTTTCCTCCCCCCTCCCTGCCCTCATGTCTGTGCCTCAAACTTGCCAACCGCACCTGAGGAGTGGTAATCATATGTCTCAACCTTTTATCACCTAAATCCAGAAAAGAAGGAAATAAATGTGATCCAGAAAGTGTAACCAAGTGTTGGAAACATGAGAAAAGTTTGGAGACAGGAGCTCACAAAACTAGAAATCAGAGCTTTGCTTGGCATAAGTTTTATTCGGCATGAAACATCATTCTGTAGTTTAAATTTCCTCTTTTAAATCCAAATGTGCAATGTAGAATTTGACCTTTGCTCATAAAAAACAATTATATTAAATTTGGAATTATAAGATCTAGTGTTCTACCTAGCTTGAACCAAATGAGTAGGGAAACCAAGCAGACCAAAAAATGGAAGAAAACACCTCTACCCTTTGTCTTCACTGTACCCCTCAAAAAAACCAACTCCTCATCAAAGGCTAAAGCAAGAAAGCTACTGGATTTTCAGGGATTCTTTACTATATAGCATGTATATATAACATAGTTGATTCTTATGGCACAATAGACAAGCTGAAATTGTATAGCTAGCCTGAGAGCAAGTGTCTGAGACATGTTCAGTGAAGATGGCAATGTTTTAGCACATCAGGATTCAATTGTTGTTGCGTCAAGGTATAATGTGGCCCAGATGATTTTTAGAGGACTAGTGCATATTAAAAAAAAGATACATCAAACAATTCTTTCATATCTATTTCATTTAATAGAATTTCAATAGTTTCCGTACATCAACTACAGAACCTACCAAGACTGCATCTTCTTTCAATTTAAATATTCTTGGTCTTTGTGACTGTATAATATAATCAGCTTTCTCTTCACCCACAAAAATAACAAACAAAGAGACAAAAAAGCCATAGATACAGTAGTGTACTGGTAGTTTTCACCCCCATATTACTGCAAAAGAGAACATTGTTTTGATTGGTGTTTGAAGGCATCCTGGAACACAAACATGCCCCTACATGATGAAAGGTTTTATTAGTTTTTATCCAATTAAAAAATAATACAGATGTACATGCCATCTTTTAAATGAAGAAAAAAAAATCCAACCCCAAACCTAGAAAACAAAACACAGTCAAAACTTTGTGTCTGGTTCAGCTGGATGTCCCATGTGTGCTTTGTCAGAGAGACCAAATATCTGTGTGTGCATACAAAGATGGCTTTGTGAGTGAGAAGTGAATCAAATCAAGAGCTGGAGCTGAGTTTTTTTGCCTGTTCTGGAACCGATCTGCTTTGGTAGAATCTCCTGAGAGATGAATTACGTGTAGATTCAGTTGTACTTTTTCTTAATTCATGCACTACCTGTGTGCAAGACAAGGCTTTGGTCTTTCTGATAATGAAACCCAAACAACTGATGGCAGAAGGTGGTTATTCTAGCTTGATCCAAGTTTCCATCAGCAGCGTCAAGGCAACATTTGAGTCAGTCTAGTCCCATATACAGGCATGGCCACCCTGGTCTCAGAGGAGGCAGACAAGATTTCCTCCAGATCAAAGTGTTGTACTGGCATTAGTCTCATTTCAGGCAGGAGGCTGGCCCATGGTCCTTTCAATCCAACATTTCCATGATTTCTGTGAAACTAAACTGGAAGAGGGGCTCTAGCTGCTAATGGGTGTTCAGTCCGAGAAACAGGCTAGACCTACACCAAAGTAAACCCTCCCAAAATGCACACTGGGCGTGTACTGGATCGTCAGTACCAACTGTTTCCCTCTACAGACCTGCTTCTGCTGGGGCCGTGTGTACACAGCCACAGCGCGAGCAAGTGCTGCCTCTCCCCGAGCCTCCATAAGGATTTTGGTTGCCAGGTCAGCTCTCTTGGTTTCCCTTGTGCCCAGCTCTCTGCAGCTCAATCTGCTTCAAAGAAGCTTTGTGCTCTGCAGTGTGGGTGAGAGTGGCATGACAAACCCCTCCAGAGGTACATTTGCCTTCGGCTTGCTGTGCTTTATCGTGACATTCGTTTCAGAGACGTGTTGCGCAGTCATATGTGACAGCTTGTGATTAAACCATTCTGGAAATCTGCAGGCTTGAAGAAGCTGTTTCATGTTTTTCTCAGACCACATGGGATAGTGAAGAGTTCACTACTTGCACGTTTCTAACCTAGAGTCAGCTGCATTGAGCAAACATAAATATGCACACAGTGCTGAACTGATTACAGGTCTTGGCAAAACGCTACTGGAAGAGAGTTGGTGATATGACACTGCAATGATGATGAAGATCCAGTGCATCAAGTAGGGAAATGAGATTCTCTTTGGCATAATTACAGGGTCAGAAAAGTCAAATACCAAAGAACATATTTAAAATGTAAAAATGATATGTGGAAAAAATATGAAGGGCACAAAAATGCCATGAACTAAATGGCAGAATGTAATACAAGTTGCCAATGTCTTCGGAATGTATCTACAAGAAGTGCAAAATGGATCAGTCTAAGTTAAGGCACTTTTTTATTGCCAATAAGAAAAACATTATTAAAGAGCTGGTCCAATATCAAAATGGCATTTTAAAAGCATACGGTTACCTGTATATAGTTTTTATTAGCTTTCAAGTTTCTTCCATTGAGTTGTTAACAGTCTTTTTAAGAATTATGGTCCTGTAAGTGAATGGTTCACCGTGTCAGTGTTTCTGGTGTTCTGCTTTGTGCTGCTATATAAAAATAGATATTTTTTTCCCCCACAAAATATCTAGTTTTATTTCCCCATCATGTTTTAATAGAAATTTTTGAGGGAAGAAAAATATTAAGCAGCAACCAAAAAATCAAATGAAAATGCAACCTTTTTATATTAAGCTTATGGTCAAATAAAAGGCCATTGTGAAGAAAAAACAATATTGTATAAAAGCTTTTACCTGTATTACTACTATTAAAATGACTATCGTTCTGGTACTTGCTCATATTGTACCTAATAACTGCTCTAATTACTTCCTCTGAGGCCTCTTGGCCTCTTCATCTTATGCATTAAGCTGCAGCTAAAACATTCCTGGTCTGACCATTTGTCAGATTTAGCCCTGTGCCCCATTTTGCATCCAGCTGAATCAAGCACTGAGCTCTGTGTCTGAGAGCAGTGAGGACCCCATCCCTTCTTGTCCTTTTTGTCAGGAGCTGACCTTCTGTGCATCTCTGAAACGTCTCCATTTCATCCGCTTTTTTCTGCCTCTTGCATTTATTTCTCCGAGTTCTTTTTCCTATTTCTTTCCATTTCTTCCCTCTGTGTCTGGAATCCACTTAGTTGACACAGTGCACCAAAATGGCCTGTTAACCTAGGACTGTGTACTTTCCCACTACCTCACTGAAAAAAATAACATGTCTTCATGCACCATTTATGATTTGCATCCTCTTTATTTGTTGTTACATATGTTTTCTCATCAATTCTCCACAACAATCTCCCATCTGTGGTTCTCATTTTCTGCATTGTAATTTAGACTTTTCAGAGAGGGAAGCATTATATCTTTGTGCTGTAAAGTGCTACAGCAACAGGCAGTGCTATTAAATAGCATTAGGGTTGAAGATCTGTTTGTTTTTGCGGGCACAAAGTATGGGCATGTGATCAAATGGCAATTAGAAAAAGGATGCAAAAGATCTGGAATTTTCACTGACAATCTCAGGCCCCAATTTCTTTGAGTCTTGGTTTTAAATAAACCTCTTCCCCAAGGTTCGAAGTTAAGGAGTGGATCAAGTCCTATTAAGTCTTACCAGTCCTATTAAGTCTTACCAAGTCTTATTATCGAGTCTGATCTGGCTTAGAGCTGTATGGACACAATTATACAGCTGTTTGCTCTGGAGTGGGGTTAGTTCATGTAGGACATCTGCTGGCCTTTGTACGGTGGTGACACTGCTCAGTAGCTGTATGGGTGCATAACCCAACTGGCAATGCTGAAGCTTCCCGCTCATTGGATACCTGGCACAAAGTCCTTGACTCCCTCGACCCTTCCATTTCAGTTTTAAACTCTGTCCACTATGTTGACCTGAATGTCCAGAGCTGCCCCAGATTTGAGGAGTTGAATGGTGTCATTTCTACTCCACACTGAAATGCAGAAACCAGGTATTGCTCAGCACTGGGCTGCCACGGTGCTTGCGTGATCCCGGCGTGCGCTGAGGATGCAGGTTGCCCCTTTGGTGCAGTGCCAGCTGCTGCTTTTGCCAAGCAGCTGTGGTGCGTGGTACGGCTCACCGCCTCCTCCCTACCCAATGGACTCGCTTGGGGTATGGAAGAAGCAGCTTCACATTCCTCCTCGCCCAAAGGGATACGAACCCATGTGTCCTAGAGTTCTGGCTAGGCAGATCAGGTTTTTGACAACTTTTGGTCTAAAAGTTGTGTTCTTTTTTTTTTAATGGTTCCTGGCATCTTTATAATCCATTATATTAAGTGGCTTCAATGGGAATTGGATCTATCACAAAGTTTGGAACCCCTGAAATTTATTTCGATGGGCGTCTGTTTTTCTGGTTGCAACGTTTACATCTGTTTTTCTGGTTTGTCTTATGATTTATTAGTGGCTGAAGAATTACAGACCTTGATTGTCCTGAGGTTGTCTCCTCCTCCTTTTTTCTGTCTGGGTGGTTATGTGTAACTGAGGCATGGTTTGGGAGAGAAGGGGAAGAGTTGATAAACAACTGCTGTAAGGCTATGTAATGGCTATGATGTGATTTTGCCACTTGGTGAAACACCTCCAGGTTGTGCTGGCTGGGAATCATTGGTGCAGGAAGGAACTGGATAGTGCGGCTGGGCCTTAGATAAGGCTATTAGCGAAAGCGTTGCCTGTGGGACCCAAAATACTGATAGGGCAGCCAGCCCTCTTACCACAGGGAGACTGTTGATCATTTGCTTGTGACACAAAATATTTTCTGCTGTATATGGCAGTGCATGGTGGATCATTTTCATATTTAGCATACCTCAGTACTGATGACAGCTGGAGCAGTTAACCAGGTTAGGTGGATTGGTGCTTTGATCTGGCAAATGCTTTTGGTAAAAACAAATACAGAAAGTTATGTTGGCTGGCTGGCAACATGCAAAAAGTACAAGCTTTGTAGTCCAGAGACCAAGGGTTGATTGATGTCTTGTTCTTAAAAGCAGTGGATAAGGGCTGCTCGACAATTAAAATTGTTACACTTTAAAATGCTGACAATGGAACAGCATAAAAAATTTTTTTAACAGAAGCCTGCTTTTTCTATGATCTAAGCTCATTAGGCATTTCTGGATAAACTTGCTGATGTGGATATTTAACAAGTAGCATAGTGCACCTATGCTGAATCACAGCTTTTTAAACATGAGCATGCTGAGGAGATTGAAGTAGCATGCAATTTATATGGCTTCTGGAAAAATATCTGAATATGTCCAATTTAAACTTGGCAAGGTTTCTAATCCTCAAGCAAAAACTGTTTGACCCAAAATCAATCTGGAGTGGAAATTTAAAAAAAAAAATACAGAACTCTAGGCCATGATAGTAAGAAATTGGACTGGCTTTATGTACTTGTTGTTACGAGAAGCGTACATATTTAGTACCTAAAACTGTATATAATTATTTTAGTATAAAAAGAATATCTATGATATCATCAGGTTTCTTGGCATAATTAACGAATCCACATATGGAAACATACAAATGTTGGAGCCAAAAGGGGAAAAGAAAGCAAATCATCTACAGCAAAAGGGAGGTTCACTGGAGCGCAGCCATTTGGACAGATGCAGCGGTAGCTTCAGTCTGTTTGCTGGGCATTACTTCTTACATGCAAGACAGCACAAAAAAGCACTGGTGAGATGGGGCTTTAATTGACAAGTCATAGATGTGACTTGACTCCAGGAAAGCCAAGTAGGAGTCTGGAACCAGAGGTGTGAAAGGATTTTAAGCATCTTCTGGAGACTTAGTACTAGTCTTGTGCGTTTGTGGACAGCTTGTGACTGTGGCCCTAAGGTACCGTTACCATCAAAGGATTTAGGTTAACCCATTAGATAGTGCTTAGGTTTGACTGTTGGCCTGAGCAACCCATGTTAACTGTTTTGTCTCCTCAGTTCATAATAGGGATTTCTTACAGCCAACATGCTGAGCAGAGAGCTGACAGGAGTTGCTGAATACTGGGCTGTACCCTAAACTTCTATCTGTTTTGGGGCAAATACCTTATTCTGTCCTGTTCAGAGTTTGCTGCTTTGACCTGCTTTTGGAGTTCAGTGTCTAAGTCTTGTCTTTCAAAACCCAAGCAGCAGTCACTCGTGGATGATACTGACGTCTCCTCTTTTATCATGCAGCTTAATAGTTTGAAAGCATGGGAGAAAATCGGCGTATTTTACAGTATGTCGAAAGTCATTGATGCAAAGATTAGAGATCTCATCTTTCTCAGGAAAGTTCCTGGTCTTCCCTGGGTTAGCAAAGAGTGTCTAAATAGTCCATGCAAAATGCAGCCACGCTGACAAGGTGGCTGAAGTGTTCCTCTTCCAAACCTGAACAGGCTTGGCAATGAGGGCCTTCTCTTGAGAGGCAGCTCCATATGGGACATCCAGAATGCCCTATATCGTGCAGAGAAGGATGATTTTCGTGGTAGTTCCTTCCCAAGTCATGTTTCAGTAGAGACATTTTGTGTCCAATCTAAATGCCCTAAATATGAAGTCCTTCACCTCAGGTAGGGCTTTCTGTAAGAGATGGGTTAGGCAGGAGCTGGCTAGCAGACTGCCCAGAAGCTGAAGCAAAGGTCAGTGCCTGCAGACTTGAAGCGCCAAAGGTTTGAGGCATGTCCAGGACTCGGTAACCATCTCCTGATGGGACCTGCTCTAGGTTATGGTTCATTATTATGGAATGAGGTGCAGTTAATCAAAACTTAATTTCCTAAGTCCTTTGATGGATATGTCTTAGTTTTCTTCAATTCAGGTTCTCATTTTTACATGGGACTTAGCTCTCTCAACATAAAGCTTTAGAAATCTCCACATAAAGTTCTAGAGCCCTTCTTACACTAACGGTGTGAAAACTTTGGGTTTCAGACCACCTTTCCTCCTCTCCCGGGGTTTCCCTCCTGATCACTGAGGTGGCATTGCTGCCCGAGTTCTTGCTCTTCAAAGAGAACAGCGCTGTCCCACACAATGAAATCATCTGTGGCTGCCTTCCTAGCACTGTGAATTCCCAGGCAGGCATAATCCCTTTCCTGACATTTGAGTCTTATTAATTGGGTTAGCAAGATGCTATCTGCACACCATACTTATGTAAATATAGCCTGCTAGCAAAGATCTTAATGGCACCTGATATATCACGCTCCCTTTACATCTATCAAGAGGTACCACCACAGGAGTCACTTCCAAAAGCAGGTTGTGTTCTCAGTCCCCCAGGGCCCCTTATAAGCTGTGAGAAATGCTGGTGGTCAAGGCCAACCATTCAGATGTCTTTAAAGTGTCCCATCGGTGACCGAAAATCACTTTGTCAAGATGACAAATGGCTTGCGCATACCCCATTCACCTTGTAGCTTTGCTGTAATGTCAGCTCCATTTACTTGTCAGAAACAGGTATTTTTTTTACTTCCAGCAGTGCAAGTGGGGCAGGGGAAAGGAAGGAGCAAAGGGAACACAGGCTGTGAGAAATCTGCTTGTATTGCCTCTATTCAATGCATTCTTATAGTTGAGATTCATAAGCTTTGGACGTTCCAGAATCTGTTTGTTTGTACATGTGCAAAACAGAAAGACGGGAATTCGCTTTGCAGAAGTGAGAACTGTCCCTGCAGGGCTGAGATTATGCAAAAGCATGTTTTAACCACTGGATTTTTCAAGCAGAAAGTGGTTGTGCAATATTAGTTTCTTATTTTGGATGGCAAACTTCTTTCCAAAGCAACATTTAAAAATAAATGCTTAATTAACTAGGCCTACCCAGTACGTAGGGCACTGTGAGTGTGTCTGTGCTGAAAAGCTGAGCTCAAACCTCCGCACTCCTGTGGGTGGTTTCATTGATTGCAGTGGTACTGTCATGTGGCTAAGTGATCACTGCTGTGAATGAGGGCTGCTACATCTCACCCAAAAGCAGCAAGGGCCAGGCCGCAAAATATGGTCAGAGTCAGCTAAAGCACTGCAAAAGTGACTTTGACAGCTTTGGCTTTTAGTTTCCCCACAATGACTTCCATATCACTTTTGCTTAGTTCACGAGTCAAAATATGCTTTTTTTCCCCCTAATAGCTACAGTGTCAGCTGAAGTTTTCAAAGTCAAAATCTAAACCTAATTTGGCAATGCGGTTGATCACAGCAAAGGGGAATTTATTCCCCCTCCCTTTCTTATAGCAGTAAAGCTTTGTATCCATCAGAAGCATGAGTGGATATGAAGTAGAAACACATAGAAATGAGATGTGTCAAATAAAGCATCATTTTGGTATAATGTTTTCTGACTAAGTTTTCCTGTGGCTGGAGCTTCCTTCTGTTGGCACCAATTGCAAAGTTAGGATTACCAGCTGCCTCTCTGAGAGGCTAACAGTGCAGAGCAGAAAAAGAGGAGAGAGATCCTGTGAGCTGAGGGCAGCTTAATAAGACCCTGAAAGTTCTTGCTTCCTTCCAGAGTCTGGGCTGAAACGCTGGTGCTCCTTGTCCCTTCCTGCCCACAGGCTTCGCTAGACAGACAGACAAGATATTGCTGCCTCTTCTTGTGACAGACCTCAGTGAACAACCTTCATGTTTTTTGCAATACCACTGTGCAGCATGGGCAAGATCACATAAGAAAACAAAAGCAGAGTCAGCGCTCAGCCTACTTGCAAGTACATTAAAACAGCAGTGTCTGGAGGCCTCTTGCCTAAATAATTTTCTAATAGAAAACAGACTCTTGTTACTTTCTTTTGGGCTACTATTTTTATTTGGTTGTTGTTCCTCAAGCATTTTGGTGCTATTTCAAAACCTGTTTCAATTAAATGAAGAGGTTTTTTTTTTTTTTGGTGCTTTCCAGTTTTAAAGCAAAATTTCTAGGAGTCCTCTAGATTATGAAGTTGGGATTAACAGGGATTTTCCAGACAAAATAACATTAAAAAATAAATTGTAGATTAAAAAAAGAAGAAAATAAAAAGATGCCCCTCTACCCCCCACCAAGATCCCCTGTTGCTACTTCTGGCATGCATCACATCTTTGAGGATACAGTATCATGAGAAAACTGTCACTTAGTGATGTATTAGGGTAATATATCATCAGATCATCATTTCTTTAGAGGATATGGGCAGTAAAAGACATGATTCTGGCCAGACAGAACAGCAGGGGACCTTGCTTTTTTTCTTTCCTTTTCTTTAATCTAACCCTGTTTTTATGTTGTACAGAAGTGAATTTCTTCATGGGATATGACTTGTTGCAGAGTAAGTTAGGAGGCCCATTGGGCTTTCTAAACTCTTTAGAAACTACATGGCCTCAAGGGCTGCTTTGTTCAAAATATTTAGTACAGGCTCAGGCCCAAAATGGACCATTTGCTACTACCTAAATCTCCAGAGTAAAGGCCGAGTAAGGAGATTTCAGGCACAGAAAGCAATAAAGAGTTCTCTTAGATACAGTGAGATGTAACTTATTGTTTGGATAATGTATTTATAGATTTATCCCATCAAAATGTGATGAGATGATTTTTATAAAAACACAATTAATGCATCTCTTTTAAATAAATGCCAAATGAAGGTTTCATTTGCATCAGTAGAAGAGAAATGACTATCAGTTGGTATTCAGTCTGTAATAGAAGATGTGGTGGTCTTATCCCCAAAATGGAAATTTTGGAACTGATGGAGCCAGTTTTCGATGCGCTTTTTAAAGATTTCATGGTTTTGCATTTCTCTTATTGGCAATAAGACCACAGGGAAATAAGCTGAATACAGTCTATTGAACCAGGATGGTAATAGTTAAGAAACAAACATGGAATATTGTAAAAAGGTTCTTTTGATGGGCCTAAGACAGTGTTAAGTTTCGAGACAAGAAGGGACATGAGACTGTGATTTGGTCAAAAATTAATTGAATTCAACTGATTTAATCAACTATTTTAAACCTTCAGCACAATCTGCTTTACCCTCTCTGAAATCAATTTGATAATTCATCAGTGCAAACTTCAACATTTTTTTAGGCTAGAATTTCCTTAGAGTATTTTCAAGACAGTTCTACTAAGGAAGCGTATGGCTTGAGGATATAAGCAAACTCTTCTTCCTCAGGCCATGGCACTACACTGAGATCAGGTCAGCAGAGCAGCATGCTCCAGAAGCTAATACACCTGGGGAAGCAATGATATTTCATATTTGTTGGCTCAGGCTGTGTACAGGAGGCCTCTGGATCTAACCAAGGTAGTGGGAGATTTACTGCCCTCAGCTGCCTTTCCCTTTTCTTTTCTAGGAAATTACTATCTCCTGTCAGACTTGCATGCATGGATTCTCCCTGTCTGCTTCAGTCAGGATAAACCAGGTTAGGCTGGACCAGACTTTCCACATCACTCATCTTGCTCGCCAGGAATTGGGCAGTGACTGTCCAAAAAGTTTGACCGGCTGATCTGAGTGATGGGCAATGTCCAACAAGAGGCAAACTGTAAGCTAATAGCGTCTGATCTGTGAGCCATCACCTCTTCCAGGAGCACAAGCACACGTTTGTACCCTGAACTTCAAACTGACAGGTATTGCCTGTCACTGCCATTTTCTTTGTCAGACTGCTTATTGTCACCAGATTTAGCTGACTATTTGGTAAGTAATATGAGGGTTCTTTTTTCACAAAAATAGAAAATCCATTAATTTTTTGACTAAAACATGAAGGGGAAAAAGCTGGAAATTTTAAATGCATGCATGTCATGAAATACAAAGGTGCGATCTCCCACAAGAACCCTGATGCATGCCCTTTCCCTGAAATGCGACTCTTGGATTTATATGTAATATTTTGGACTACAGTATGAACTGCAGGGAACTTCTGAAGACCATGCCTTTTATTGTTAGGAGATTGTTGTATGCTATTCTCTTGAAAGGTAAAAAGCTTTGCCTTTAACTTTATAGGGTCAAATTATAATCCTAAATCACACTTAAAGGGTGAGGTGGAGGCAGAGAGATTGCGAGCTAAGAGGTCTGGATCCTGTTCTGGCTTTCTCACTGACTTAATGTGCAATTATGGTCATTTTTTCTGTCTGTGTCTACTTTGACGGTAAGCTCATTGGAGTAGAGGATCTACTCTTAGCATGTGCTTATGTGATGTCTAATGTGGTGGGACCCTGCTCCCAGCTGCAGTCATAGCAATTGCATTAATGCAAACAAATATGAGAGGAAAGTGCTTTTATTTCACTATATAATAGTGCAGCAGGCTGCTGTCAGGGAAAATCAGGACTGAAGCTGACCACAGAGGTCACTTTCCTCATGCTGGTGAACATCATTAAACACGCTGCAAAAAAAAAAAAAAAAAAAAAAAAAAAAAGGCTATAAGGGGTTGTGAGTGATGCATCCTGAGCGACTTGCACATACTAATGTGTTCTTCACAGCGGTGGCAAATCCCCATTTGCAGTGAAATTTGGTGTCATCTTTCAGCAAGCAAGACTTTTTGTTTTAATTGTTTATCCTAGGGAGTGGGGATAGCCTAGGCTGCAGGGAGTCGTTGATGTTGGCTGAGCGCTGCTGCAGGGAGAGCTTTAGCCTCATCCCTGCTTGGTGTCAGTGATGGGCTGATGCTTTGAGCAGAGAGGGCAGATAAGCTAAAGAGATTACGAGGACGAGGGAGTGAATCAGAAGCTACTGTGTGCTCTGTTCAGAAAAGGGAAAAGAGACTCTGTGGACTGAACTGGCATATTTTATTCATGATGAAATACTGTCATTTGCACGTGTCTAATGCAACTCATGCTGAAATCATCGTCATGTTGTGTGATTGGCAAGACCCTAATCCTGCAAGTATTTAAGCATCTGTTTGACTTTACTCATGTGAGTTGTCCCACTAAAATTAAAGACACATTTAAAATTAATAGGACTTCTCTCTATGTATGGTGAAGCGTGTGCCTCAGTGTTTGTGGCTTTATGTAGGTGAACAAAGAGAACTTTATCATTTTGCAGAAAACAGCCATTGTTTTATAGGGAAATATTTTTCTAGCTTGAATTTAAAACTCCATCTAGTGTGCTAAATCGTTTTTGTCATTGCACCCACAAAATTTGTGTCTGCTAGGAGAAACCAGATAATTGGAGTGGAAACAAGGGAATTGAGACTTTTTTTCTTGTCAGCGGTTTGAAGTGCCTGCATACTCCTCTCCTTGGTAAGTGGTGTCTCCTCCCTAAGGCCAAATTGTATGGCTCTTACTCAGGCAGAGAAATATTCATTGGAGACAGCAGCCTCACAGTACTTCATACGAATTGCTTTCTTGCATCAGCTCCACTGATTAAAGTGAAGTTTGTAAATCAGACCTGAAACGGTAAGTTCCAAGCAAGAGTGCCAAAGGAGTAAGGGTAGTATTTTCAGAAAGCGCCTCAGGATTTGTCTAGACCATGAGTTACGCACGTGTCTAAGCCTGTCCTCAAGTTGGGGTTGGCCCAATGTCTTGGTTGCCTGCATGTAAGCAAGGTGCAGACACAGACTTACCTTGCGCTCCCAAGCTTTGCTAAGGAGCGGAGCCTGGATGCCAGTGCTGTCCTGAACCCTTGCTCCTGAGGCCTGGCCGGACGCAGCACAGCTCCATGAACACCGAGTGGGTGCTCTGGCCATGTGCAATATCTGGGCAGAAAGCCAGCAGCAGGGCTGGGAAACAGGCAGGTCATGGTGTTCAGCGTGCTTTAACTTGTGCTTGAGCCTGCCCTGCACCTTGTGGTGGAGAGGTTGCCTAAGTGACTTAAGTGCATTTGCCTCATTAATTTCGAATGGCTCTTTTTTCTCCCAAGGTCATATGTGCACACTGGAAAGCGCCATCCCAAATTCCCCAGGGGCAACTTTCACCATTGTTTGGAAGTTGTTACTGTTTTGGAGGCTGATCCCACAGGGCTTCTCCTTGCAGAGACATAAAGACACTCTGAACTACTCTGGGAGGAGTCCTGTCAGTCAGAGTTACTAATGAGCATAGTAGTAGGACTGTGATGAATAATGGTCGAAAATGAGTGTTGTCAGGATTAGCCATTAATGGTAGTTCATGTTCCTACTTAACCTGCCCCTATTGCTTTTACTATTTCTCTCTCTGCAGACCTTTTTGGTTAAATGAAAGTTTAGGCAGCGTTTTTCCTATTCTGTATAAATATTTAATATCTTCAGGTTACCAGAAATGCAGTGTGAGTCTCCTGAAAGCATTTTCAATCCATAAAAAAGAACAGAATTTCCCGGTGGAAATTTACTCCCTGAGAGCCCACATCTGCAACGTCTTCCCAGCCAGGTCTACCCCTGCAGCTGACAGTGAAACACTGGGCTCGGAGTGCTGTTTACTGATGCACTTGCTGATGAAGCCCTTAAGAAACAAAGTGGACTTCTGATTTTTTTCTTCTGCAAGCCAAATCCAGGTTGAAAAGAGCCATCCTCCTAGCGGCTGGTGTGTGAGATGGCAGGAGCCCAGTGGGGAGCCCTGTAGAAAGCTGGCTGTGGCTTCCAAGCTGTGGTTTGGCTCATGTCCTCTCTAAGATCTCTGCCAAATATTCCGATTTCTTTTCTAGTTTTTTTTCTTTTTCTTTTCATGTTGGCATTTTATTTAACTGTACCACATGAGCTTAAGGCTGTTAGTCTTGATATATTTTGTCACTGGAATGGGCTATTTTGTGCAGAGTTCTTTGATGGAAGGGAAAAATATGAGGTGTGTGTGGAAGATGAACAAATTCTGTTGAGAGAAGGTTACAATAAAGGTGACATGAAGCAGTAACACCAGTAATAGTCCTGGTTAACATATCTTTCCTGTACAGGAATTTGACATCACACTGTGTTAAAGATGAGACCTCTGGTTCCCACTGGCAAAGCGTGGGAGAGGTGAGAAAAGAGGGCATCAAACAAAATGTTCTGATTTTCTCCAAAACATTAAAAAGCAGAGTTCTCCAGCAGTCAAGCTCAGTGAGTATAGGAGAGGAGTACAGGGTGATTCTCTAGCACTCCCCTGAATTTTTCTTTCTGAGGGAGTCTGAGATTCCAGCATGAACCCTTTACTGAGTGTTCACTGGGGAGTTGCGTCAGATGTGGCAGCGTTGTTCTGGATCAGCTTGACCTCTTTTAAAAAGTACGTATTTTTCCAACACTAACAAAAAACTTAGCTGAGGTCTAGCGATGTTCTCTCCCTTTCTGTGTGTGTGCCTGAGCACTAAATTAAAAAAAAATAATCCCAGATGTGAATCTATAAACCATCTGTTTAAAATAACTATTGTGCAGGACTATAATTAAAAGTTATTTATTATGAATCTTGGGATCCTATTATGGATTTTGACTGACTCCCAGGTTTCTGATTTAGCAAATGGTTTATGTATTTATGAGCCATGTGTCTCTTCCACACTTCTCAGTGCCAGAGTGCATGTCCTTTAAACAAAAGGAAAAAATCCCCTACCCTCCCATAACAGTTGGCTTCTGAATGTTGCCGTCTAAGAAGTTTTCTCTTAAGAACAGCAAAAATCAAAGTATCTGAGGGCTTTCAGCAACTCCTGAGACGCTGTTGACAACACAGATGGAGGTTTGGTAATACAGCTCTCCTGCATGCAGCTACTTAACAACTTTTTAAATGTATGGTTGGGACAAGTAATGAAATGTTATGGTTACTGGGGGTAGGAGGGAACGTTTTGGAAGAAAAGAATTTGTTGTTAAAATCCATTTGCTCTCACACTCCGCTTTGCCTTGTGAAATGGGAGGGAAGGAGGCAGCAAAACTGGAACAAGCAGACTGACAGTACATGTTAAAAGCAGTGTTTTGGACTACGGGCTGAAAAAAAACCTCCTGGTGACAATTGCTCCTTGTTTTATCTTTGTACTTTTACACCCTATGGGCCTAGGAGATCTGCACTGGATAATGCCTGACTGCAGTAGACTAAACAATGATTTACCAGCCCTGCTTTATCTGTTCCTGTCATATGATTGATCGCATGCTATTAACCCTTTCCTCCACATCTTCTGGCCTAATTTTCCACAAGATGCAGAACTGAGATAAAAGAATAGGATTTTCAGAAAGAATTTCAAGATTGAATTCAGTCTTAGAAGAAACAAGAGGAACTCCATTGCACTTCCACGGAGTTACACTCATCTGTGTTCAGTTCAACAGAGATTTTGGCATTAATGCTATCCTGAGGGGGTATGTCTCAATTGTGGCTCTACTGTGTGTTTGGTGATCAAAAAGATTCCCAGAAGAGCCACAGGGGCTGCATCTCTGAGCATCGCAGTACTTCATGCCTAGACCCCTGGAAGAGCAGCTCAGCCCGTATGTCAGGCCCCATGTCTTGCATGCGCAGGGAGTTAGGCACATCAAGGTCCATCTGCTGGGGCTCACCTATAAGACCAGATAGAGATAAGGACCGTAGGACATCGGCTTTGTAAATCCCACCTCTTGTCAGGGCTTAGATACCCTAGTTATGATGTCAAAGAATTACCTCTGTTTACCCAGGATGCACAGACCTGTTCTAGCAGGCAGGAGGCTGCAGCTTGTCCTTCAAAGGATAGAGCTGCTGGTGCTCTTTTCTTTTTTTTTTTTAAAAAAAGATGCAAATGTGGCATCTCCTCCCCCACCATGCTGTAGTGACTGGTGCACTCACCTCTGACACGGAGATCTTCATTCGGTGCCCTCCACCTCAGAGGCAAATCCAAGATTCATCTCCCACTTTCCCCCCAAGAGTCCTCTTGACCAGGACCAGTGGCTTTTGGGACTGTGAGGAACAAGCCCCTCCTCTGCTGAAGCTGGGCCACTGAGCAGCAAGTAGTTCAAGGTCTGCTGGGATTAAGAAAGGAAATGTGAATCCGTAGCCTGCCACTTAAGATACTCTCCAAGGGGGAGGACCCTTCAGTTCCAGCCACTGCACCGTGGCCCGCTAATGTACGTTACATGGAGCAGCTGCCTAATGTAAAACAGCCCTTGGCACTGGGATGTGAACTCCCAAATCTTCCCTCCCACAAGAACCTCAGTTCTGATCTTTCTTTCTTTCCTGCTACTTCCATCCTCACCTGTAATGAAGGTTCTGAGACTGGGATTTGGCCACCAGGGTTGCTGGTGATACATGAAGAAGAATAAGATCCGAATTTGGCTGGCTCCCTCCCTTCCTTTCTGAGCTGGTTCAATGGTACCAAAATTGTCACTTGCAGAGAAGATTTCTGAGTTAAGTGATCTGGGTCAAACAGGAGAATTTTAGTCTGAAGCCAGATACCTCTTGTTTGAAATACCTGTGTCAGGGTCATCCTTAGGATTCTTTCATACCACTGACGTGGAACAACCAGTTGGCCAGACTGAGAAAGTCCTTTCTACAGAGCCACATGATGGCCAGGAGGTTTCTGAGGGCAGGGAGAGGCAGCCTGTGCTTGAGAGAAAGGGGGAGAAAGTTGCTAGGAAGTAGGGCTGTGTTTGACATATGAATCAGGAGTGCCCTGGGGATCAGGGAACAAAAGGAGATACAGAGCTGTGTTTTACTTCTCACTCCTCTCCCTGCCATCTGCCATAATGATTTCTTCCTTTGAAGAGGGAGTCTAGTGGGTAGGTGCCCACTGAACCCGCAGTAATGGGTCCTATGTGGGTAGGTTACTGTAGAAGGGTGCTGTGTGCCACAAATCCCTTGGGTCTATGACATGTATCTCAGGTAAATCATGTGGATTTTGACCTGCCTTCAAATCCATTTCGCCATGCAAAAGATTTTCCCACTGTTATAGGTAATGAGGCCACTAGATATTATTAATTTGTTGAACAAACTGTCATTGAAAAGAATCAGATCTTAGCAGAATCCTTTAAAATGTAGACTTGTATTTTTGGTAGGTTTAGTAAACTTGATTTTGCTGCCTTTTAACATGTCTGACTGAGGCTGAAATGAGGCAAAGTCAGGGGCACTATGTTCACATAAAGGAAATCAGAATTTCATCTTGAGCTCTGAAAAGAAGTTGTTGAGCCAGTTTCACTGCTGTACTCTGGCTTCTTTGTGCCAATCCAGAACTTCAGAACTGTCATAAATTCAGGTTAACTAGCCAGTTAAATTGCATTTATGGTTGCTTTGCAATGCTGGGGTGATGAAAAGCAGCCAGCACGTATCAGTAACTAGCAGTGGCCTGTCTTTTTACAGTAGTCATTTGTGTCGCTGCAGCTGCAGTTTAGCTGAGAACATTAGGGCATGATTCTCATTTACTGATTTCACACTGACTTGGCTAGAGTTATTCCTCATGTACGCTGATAAGATTGAAGTGCCTTTATAGCTCCCATCGGATGAGGCAGTGACTTTGAAAAAATAAACCTCTGATTTTAGACAAAGAGGCTGGAGTGTAATAAAAGCTTTGTGTTATCCTTCACAGGCACCTTGAATAAGGCCACAGGGAGCAAAAGAAAAAGACTGGGAAGCATGGCTTCTTTTCCTTTAGTTTTATGATTTACATTTTTCTAGCCCTTTGATTTTTTTGGTCTCTAATTAAGTCATAAGATTGGATGAGGTGGGTGCTTGCATCTAGTAAATGGCCACCTGTGTCGCTTGATGAACTGAGGTACTGATTATAGGTGGAGCTCACTTCAGAGGGCTACTTTCAGTCAGGAATTTCAAGTACCAAAATTTTACTTTAAAAAAAAAAAGGTATTAGTTTTCTGCCCTTATTCAAAGGTAGGGTTAACGAGAACGGTTGACATCACAGCGGAAAGTCAGGCTATAAATGAAATATTTCTTCTGTCCATTGTCACGCTTCTACATCAACATTCCTTAATATGATCAATGCAGTCTTTGGCCTTGATAGTTACTGGCTTTCTGCCATAGAAAGATGATACTATAGTGTACAGTGATTCTACCTGCTTGTATTGTTTTGCAGATTCTGAGCATTTTGGGGACAAAGAGGTGAATTATAGTTGTCTCTTCTGAGGGACCTCTGCGTAGTTAGGTAGCCAAAATGATTTTCAGCACTGCAGGAGAGTCTTGTTTTCTTTGAGGTTGTCGCCTCTTCCTCAGCTGTCCACTCTTTTGTCAGTATGAGAAGTGATTTCTGAACCTCTGCGTGAGGTTCAGGGGGTAACACCTCAGGACCCTGAGGGTGTTTTAACAGGCGCATCATGTAACTAGCTGTCCATTTAAGTAAAGTGGATTTCTTCAATAGAGCACATTTTCTGTGCTGGCCTCACATTTTATTTACTGAGTGGCAAGAAACTGAGACCTGGATTTGGTTTACTTACAACAGCTTTTGTCTATTCTTTTTTTCCAGAATAAGGAAGTGACATGCAAAAGAGAGAAGTGCCCAATGCTTTCCAAGGACTGTGCTCTCGTCATTAAGCAGAGAGGAGCTTGCTGTGAGCGCTGCAAAGGTGCAGTTCCCTTCCTGTAGTTTCTCTCTTTTTAAAATGGTATCAGTTCTCTGGCAAGTTTATTTTCGGGGCAAAGTTAGAGTCTTCACAAGTGAGACTTGGCTGTCACCAGCCAAAAAGACAGCAATCACAATTAAAATTAATGTGTTTCCAAAATTGATGGAGATGTGTAAGTTGATACATTCATCCTGTAATTATTAGTTTTTGAGCAACCTCAATCCTTTGGAAATATGTATTTATTCTACTTCATTGATATGTTGTCAGACTTTTGAGTGACATCTCCTTTTCTAACTTTATCTATTATGAATATTTTAGGTCAAAATCAATCTGCTAGTAGCGACTGGTCATTAAGATTTCCTTAAGCTTCTTGAGTAGTTGGACAAAATAGAAATAATACTTTTTATTAAAAGTGGGCATAGTAATCATTCATGACTATTTTTTATTCTATGTTAAAAATAAGCAAATAAAAATCTATTCATGGTACTAAATCTTTCCTGGTTCCAGTAATAATATAGCAGAGATTTTCCTTAAAACCAAAATGGGCAGTGATCCGAACATTATACGTTTATTTGTTGACCAACATGGTATCTTCTAAATCCTTTAGAATGAGCTAATTATCAAGTATCAAGTAATTAATAAATGAATTGTGTAAACATGTTTATTATGTGATTACCATGCTTATCCACATAAGAAATGTAAAAGTAGGTTAAATTGAAAACAAGTCTTTTTTATACTCATACAGTAGATGATAAACTGTAAACCACTGTAATTTTGCTGAGAGACTGCTGACAGAGTCAGTGAAGTGGAGAATGTCAGATTCAGACAACTTTATTTTTCTTTATTTTTTTCTATTGTTTAATTACCCATTGGAGATAGAATAGCTTTGGGAGGGAGATAGGGTAGGATAAATTGTTTGGAAATTCAGGCATTTATTGCCTTCTCAGAAGATATACAAGTGCAAGAAAACAGATTACACTGAAATTCAGATGGAAGAGACGTGATGGATGTGCATTTTTTCCTGGATGATTACAGAGATGTGTTATCTGGTCTACTCATGTTTTGCTTCTATGGTGCAACTTCAGAATAGGCTTGGCAAGCCCGAATACAAAGCTTTGTCTAGAAGGCTGACACTAAAAAAAAGAAAAAAAAAGGAAACAAAAAAGAATGCAAGTATTACCTGAACAGTAAGAATCTGTAGTTACTGCTTTCACATAAATTAAACATAATTTATTCTATTTGTCAAATTGTGTTTAGCATCAGCTTTATAGCAAAAGATTCCTAAACATTAGTGTGATTAGGTTGGAGGTTGAGTCTCCATTTCGATTATGGATGTATTGGTCAGTTGCCTGAAAATTTTAAATGCATACATATACATATGCACACACATGCATACAGCATGTTTCTACATGAAAAGAAAATTAATGCTTTAAAGTTAAGGATACAGAAATTAGGCTTTAAGGGCTGTTATCATTAGCTTGACAGTTTTAATTCAGACTCCTTGTAAAGCTTTCTGGTAATCCTGAATTGTGGTGAGTACCTTCAGAAAATTATTAATAGGCTTGAGCTTGAGATCTGCAGATCAGTAAGCCTGACATCTCTAACAGGAAAATTAATAGAGAGTATTAAAAAATAGAATTAGGGAGCACAAGGATAATTATGATATATGGGGGAGGAGTTATATCTTACAAATGTACTAGAGTCCTTTAAAATGTCAATAAGTATATCAACAGGGAGATCCAGCTGATGTTATCTTCTTGGATTTCTAATAGGCATCCAAGAAGATCCTGTGCCAAAAACTGCCAAAGACACTGAGCAGCCCTGAGTTTATAGAGAAACTCTTCCCATCAATGAATAACTAACAGAAGGTAGCAATGAATGGTTATGTTTGTAAGACAAAAAGGTTACCAGTGGATTCTTGCAAGGATCTCAGCCTGTCAGCTTATTCAAAAATGATCTAGAAAAGGGATGAAGAGTGACACAAAATTTGCTGGTAATGACCTCTTTAGGGCAGTAAAATAAGAGGACTGTGAAGAGTTGCAGAAGGTTCTTAGGACACGGAATAGCTGCTGATAAAATAGCAAAGGAAATTAATGTAGATGCACATGTAAAGTGATACACACAGGACAAAACAGTCCTAACTTTTAAAATATAATCTTGGGCTCTGAGTTCATGACTCCCAGTTCACAACTCGTTCCCAGTGTAATAACAGTTCTATGGCTCAACACTCAGTGGCTCTCAAAGGTGACAACCAAATGTTGGAATTGTTAGGAAAGCAGCAGAATACAAAATGAAACCCCCCAAAACTATTATCCCTCTGTATGGTGTGCCTGCCTCGGAAATCCTGTGTAGAGTTCTGCTTTCTCCCTCTCTGGAAGCTAGTGTAGATCTATAGAGCAGAGAAGAGCGATAGGAATGATAAAAGAAGTGGCATAGCTTCCCTACAAGAAATACCTATGACTCCTTGACTTGGGAAAGACAGGAAGGATATGCTAGACATTTATAAAATGTTCAATTACCTGGATGAGATGAAGAGGAAATGATTGTTCAACGTCCCCTTCGGAATAAGAACTAGGCCACATGATTCAAAGATAGCAGGTGGCAGGTTCAACATACGAAGAAGGAGATACATCTTGCAACATACACTTAAACCATGGAACTCTTTTCCACAAGACATTGTAAAAGCTTATACAGACTCAAAAAGTGACCAGACAATTTAATGGATTGAAAAAAACATTGATAGCTATCAAATACCAAGGCACCGTCTCTAGTGCAAGAAGTTCCTGAGCTGCCAGTCACTGGAAGCTGGGAGTGTATCTTGTGGTATTACTGCTACATGCTTGCCTAGGTGTCTGCTATTGGCTGCTATCAGAGGTAAGACACTGGGCTAGAAGGACATTTGGCCTGACCCAAGATGGCTGTTCCTATGTACTTAAGATGCAAGAACAGCTTTAAATTTTAGCATTTCCAGGTTCTCGAGAGCTTAATTTTGCCAAGTAAATGCTAAATTTCTGAACAAAATTTTCTGCTATTTCTAAAAGGTAAAGCTAAATACATGTCTGTATAACTACAGCAGCCCATACACCACACATTGTCACCAGGCTATTCTGGAGCCATGGGAAGAGGCTGATGGGGCCACCTTCACCTCACAGGGAAGTACTTTTTTTCCTGATGCACTGAATGCTGTTGAAGCTCCTGTTCTGTGCAAAAGAAGTCTGTGTGCAGTTACAGGGCTACAGTCTCGCTGGCATCATGGAGACATGGTGTGGTAGGTCACATGACTGAAGTGTTGTGATGGATGGATGCAGGCTCCTTAGGAAGGACAGGCCAGGAAGGCAAGGAGTTGGAGTTACCCTTTACATGAGAGAGCAACCGGAGAAGGGAGCTCTGCCTGGGGGCAGCTGAGGGGCAGCTGAGAGCTTGTGGGTCAGGATTGGCAGGCAGCCAAATATGAGCGACATTGTAGTGGGTGTCTGCTACAGACTGCCTGGACAGGGAGAAGAAGCAGATGTGGCCTTCTCCAGACAAGTGGAAGAAGCTTCATTTTTGCAGACCCTGTCTTCATGGGGGACTTCAACTACCCTCGTATCTGCTGGAGAGACAACACAGCAAGGCAGATGCAATCTGGGAGGTTTCTGGAGTGCATTGATGACAACTTCCTAACACTGGTGATCGAGGAGCCAGTGAGGAGAGACTGGGCCTCTTACCTACAAACAAGGAAGAACTGGTCAGGGATGTGAAAGCTGGGGGCAGCCTTGGCTACAACAACCACAAGATGGTGGAGTGCAGGATCCTTCAAGGAGGGAGCATGGTAAAAGGCAGCATCATAACCCTAGACTTCAGTAAAGCAGATTTTGGCCTGGTCAGGGACCTGCTTGGAAGAAACCCACAAGATGTGGCCCTGGAGTGAAGAGGGGTCCAAGAGAGCTGGTTGATATTGAGCTCCAAGTTCAAGAATGGTCCATCCCAACAAGCAGGAAATCAAGCAGAGGTGGCAGGAGGCCAACATGGAGGAACAAGGAGCTCCTGATATGTCTGAGCACTCAGACATAAAAAGGAAGTGTACAAGAGGTGGAAGTGGGGACAGACAACCCAGGAGGAATATAGATACACTGTCTGAGCATGCAGGAATGGGGTTAGGAGAGCTAAAACCTCATTAATCAACCTGACAGCTTTATATGATGAGACAACTGGCTTGGTGGATGAGGGAGAGAGCAGTGGATTTTCTCTACCTCGACTTCAGTAAGGCTTTTAACACTGTCTCCCATAACAACCTCATAGACAAGCGGATGAAGTATGGGCTAAGAAGTGGACAGTGAAGTGGATTGAAAACTAGGTGAACATCATCAGAGGCATGAAGTCCAGCTGGAGGCCAGACACTAGTGGTGTCCCCCAGGGGGTCGATATGGAGGCCAATACTATTTAACATCTTCAGTAATGACCTGGATATTGGGACCAAATGCACTCTCAGCAAGTTTGGAGATGATACAAAACTGGTAGGAGTGGCTGATAGACCAGACAGTTGTGCTGCTTTTCAGAAGGACCTTGACAGGCTGGAAAGATGGGCTAGGAGGAACCTCATGAAGTTCAACAAAGGGAAGTGCAAAGACCTGCACCTGGGGAGGAATAACCCTATGCATCAGTACAGGCTGGGGGCCAACCAGCTCAAGAGCAGGTTTGCAGAGAAGGACCTGGGGGTCCTGGTGGACAAGTTGAACATTGTGCATTTGTGGCAAAGAATGCCAGCAGTATCCTGGGCTGCATTAGAAAGAGACTTCCCAGCAGGTTGAGAGACTGACCCTTCCCCTCTACTCAGCACTGGTGAGGCCACATCTGGAGTGCTGGGTCCAGGTCTGGGCTCCCTAGTACAAGAGACATGGGACTCCTGGAGCAAGTCCAGCAAAGGGCCACAGAGAAGATCAAGGGACTGGAGCATCTCTCATAGGAGGAGAGGCTGAGAGAGCTGGGACTGTTCAGACTGGAGGAGAGAAGGCTTGGGGGGAGTGTCTTATCAATGTGTATAAATATCTAATGATAAAGGAGATGGAGCCAGACTCTTCTCAGTGGTGCCCGTTGACAGGATGAGAGGCAATGGGCACAAACTGAAACAAAGGAAATCCATATGAAGACAACACTTTTTTACTCGGAGGGTGGTTGAGCACTGGACCAGGTTGCCGAGAGAGATGTTGGAGTCTCCATCCGTGGAGATATTCAAAACCCAACTGGGCAAGCTGCTCGAGGTGACCCTGCTTGAACAGGGGGATGGAACAGATGAACTCCAGCAGTCCCTTCCAACCTCAACCATTCTGTGATTCTGTGAAAATCCAAAATGGGTGTCCTGTGGGAAGTATTTGGGGATCAAGGGTGGGAAGGACCAATGCCAGGCAGATACTGCCAGCTATGATCCAGTTCAGCTCCCTTTGCTGTCCCAGCAGCTCTCTGGCACTTTCAGTGCAGAGTTCAGCTGCAGCCAGGACTTGGCCCTGCAAAGTTTGTTCTCAGTTACTATTTTGTCAAGCTGCCAGAATGCCCATAGGGAACACAAGCAGGAAAAGGGAAACAGTGATTTTTACTGGTTATATTTCATCTAAACCTGAACAAAATGTTATGAAGAAAAGACACCAGAATCTGATGGATTTTTTCTTGGCTTAAGTCCCAAACCCTGGAAAGGCTTAATCAGACTGTAAGGGCTATTGCAAACTCTCTTTGATAGTGTCAGGTCTTCCTACCTTGTGAAGAAATGAATGAATGGCTGCTGTCATTTGAGCACAGTATCAGGAGGATAACATCAACACCAAAGGGTATGTTTCTAGAATTGGCTTGTGTAGGAAGGAAACCACCACTCTGAGTCAGTCGTAACATTGCTGCCAGGATACTTTATTCTATTAGGAGGAAGGCATGATGACTGGGTGTGCAGGTCCAATATAGCATAAAACATTTCGAAACTAAGAAATACTATATGCCTACAACAGCACATCCTGCTGAGCTCTCTTGTTCAGAGTTTTGCATACAGGAGAACTTGGGTTGTTGGCAGAAAGTTTGCCTGCAAAGGGTTGCATACTGAGCATATGTCCATTGCTTCTGTTGGATATTTGTATGCTACCTAGATGGCTTTCAGCACTTCTTTTTTTCCCTCTTTTCTTAATAAATAAAAAAGTAAAGAACAGCTTTTGCAACCAGAAAGAAAAAAATAGAATGATATTCATTGTGATGGAAGCATCTTGTAATCCCTAGCATATGAAGAGATTTTGCTCTACTTAATATTTTAACCCCCCAGACTAGTAATGTGTTTTAACAGTATTCCTTACTTTAAGCATGTAGGACCTTTGATAGTAAAGTCGGTGGGGCAAGGCACTCTTTTTTTTTTGTTCTGTGTTTGTGCAAAGTCCGGAACAGAGAAACGTGGGCCCATGATTATGGCTCTCTGCTGCAAGGGGAATGCAAACAACTAAGCATAATGGTGAAGACTTTCTGTGAGACTATTCTGACAGATACTTTCTGTAGTTTATAAAATGTATTATATACCTTTAACATACCATTCATTCTGAAAGAATTAAAAAATTAAGCCCTCTTATTACTTTAGTGTAGGAAAAATATTCCACTTTTCATCTCTCATTTTATTTAATATGTTTAATGAAAACATATGAGATCATTGAGATTATAGAAATAGATTTGGCAGCATTTTCTTACTTAGTTGGATGGAGACATGTCACTTGGATATAGAGCTCTCTACACCTCTAATAATAAGTTATTTCTCTCTGAAGAAGTGGCATTACTGGCTCAGGGTTGTATAAAGTGTATATTTCTAAAATTGTGCATCATATTCACTCTTTTATCCTAAGAATGTGAAACTCCCATGGATGTGCAAAGGCAAAATAGGTGGGTATTTGTCACAACAAGTATGATTTGTTGGTTTTAAGTTTCTTTCGCTTCCCAGATGCAATTTTGCTTTTTTTGTACTTGTTAACTTTTGAGAGCTACCTTTTTTCTTTTTTTCTTTTTTTCTTTTTTTTTTTTCTTTATTTAATGAACGTAGAGGTTTGGAAGCTATGCTCCATTCATAATCATGGTGAAGAAAATTCTGGAGTTTACCAGAGAACGAAATCACAGCCCAGGCAGCAGCAGGGCTAGTTCCCCTGCATATTGAATATCCAAAGTGATCGGAGTTAAATTGTGCATTTCTTGGGAAGGATATCAAATATTATGCTTGAGGACTGCGGCCAATTTCAACTATTAGGGCTGGCTTGCAGAGGAAGTCAGAGTGAGGTTACGAGTTTATCAGTCACTGGCTAATCTACCCGCACCCTGCAGGAGCCGTACGTTTGGCACACTGCTTGCCGCTGGACGCCCCTCGTGTGAGACAGGCGATACGAGTTTGGTGCCTTGCCGTAAGAGTGACCAGGGGGACGCTTTGTGTGGGGCACTGATGGGGCACTATAACTTGCAGCCTGTCCTCACGTGCCCTAGGGCGAGCTCTCCAAGGCGAGGATGAGACCTCATGTGTGTGGAGGGAGGGGTAGGGGATGGGAAGGTAATTGCATATTTTTCTACTAAAATCTGTTTCACCTTCATCTGAATAATATAGTCCTGGCCCCTGTCAGAGACGGGTTGTGGGATGAGATGGCTCAGGAACGAAATCGAGTCTAACTTTTCATTTGGCCTTTCCTCATTGCCTCTCAGTAATGTGCTCCAGCTCTGAACCAGGAGACCCCCTCCTTGAGCCTGGGGTTATATGTTCATCTTGACACTCACTCAGTTTGTGGCTCTGTATTTCAAGTAAAGGTAGGGATTTTGAAGCAGTGACATGCAGCCACTAAGGACAGTATCATCACTTTATGGTATCAGTTTTGGTCACTACTGATTGTGCCAAAGGGTGAAAATGTCTCTCCCTCATCACCACTTCCTCTGAGTTAACTCTGCAAACAAAGGTCTTAACACGTACGCTTCATATACTTTCAATATCCAGTATATACTGTCTACAACTGGTATATTCAGTTGTGCCTCAAAGTTTAGATTCCCTTGTTACCTTGATTACCATGATTCTCCCATTTGTGTGAGAAGCTTTTAGGAACTGTCATGTCATGTTGTCCTAAATACTTTTGCAGCCAAACATCAGTTACCCACACTTTTGCGATTGCACAGAAGTTCTTCCCACTCTTACAGTTGAAAATAACATGAGATGCTTGTGGTAATATGCAGATGTATTGACAGCTTGTGTGTGGACATTGTGTCCAGTGCAGCACAGTAAAAGGAAATTAAAGACCAAGATGGAGACTTTGCCAAATAACTTTCATGTGTAACATTTGTCTGGAACCACATAATAAACAAATTTAGTACACATAAGACTGGAATAAGAATTTCTTTCACTATTTAACTCTGAAGCTGTAAGATGCACTGATATTTTTGTGAATGATTTTGCCAAGCCAAGCAATTGGAGAGCTGTGACCTCTCATGGCTGTAAGGGGATGCTGTAAATGATGTTGCTTGGTGACACAATTACTTGCCATTATACCTGATTTTGTCACAGCAGCAAACACATAGGGTATCAGATCAGGAATTAATAGCAACTCTAGCTACATATATTTTTGCATTGCAAGGTTCTTATGGATCCGGCAGGGTCACTTTTATTTATATAAATATATAAAATATATAAATATATAAATATATAATAAAAATATTTTTATATATTATATATTTTTATATATATTTATTTATATATATATAAATAAAAGTGAAACACAAGATTTTTGGGAAGGTGAAATTCATTTTGGGGAGATTGCAGGGGGCAATAACGAACCACTGGGAGGGGGTAATGTCTTGATCTCTGCTGCTATTTGCTCAATGAACATGAGCTGAATACCATCATATGCCTGCTAATTCTGCAGTCCAGGCATAGCCCACTTCCAAGGCCATGCTACTTTAAGATGCTGTACACCCATTACATGGCCTCTGCGCCTTGCATCCCTTGGGTGGTAGAATTGCAGTGGCTCAGCTGCAAATAGGTTTGATTGCACTTAGCTACAGAGGAAAAAGCTGGATTTTTCACCCTTTTAGAGTTAGCCTTAATTAGCATGGGGGATTCTATATATATTTTTATGCTTCCTTGTTGACAAATGAAGACCAGAGTTACCTGATATGAAAATTACACAAAAGTAGAATTGCATCCATGGAACTTTAGTTTACCAGAAACTGTCAATGACTCTACCATTGCTAAGACATTTGGCAGTATATGTAATAAGAGATGTATGAGCGATTCACAGTTCTCTTATTTTGGCCAACAGCTTTAATGTCAGGGAAATACTGCAGAATGTGCAAGTTGTTGGGATTTTTTGTTTTGTTTGTTTTTTTTTTTTTTTTTTTGGCTAGAACTGGTATTTAGTGTTAACATGCCTGGATTCCTCCCTGAGGATTAATTTATCAAATACTAAATAAAACAAGTCTTATGACTGTTTTCTTTTTCCTGATGTTTATTTTCCATGCCAATAGAGAGGTGCCTTTTTAAATAGAAAGTGAAGGGAAAGCAAGAGAAAGACAAATAGGAGAAGAAAGATGCTGAAGAAATGAGGGATGGGGAGACAGTCTATTGTGCGCCAATCTATTACTTTCTCCTGGGAGAATACGGAAATGACTTGTCTATAAAATTCTCATTAGCCTAAAATAAGCAAAAATTTCTTCTGGAATCTTATTAGGCAATGTCAAGTTGAGTAATAAAGGCTTGTTTTTAATGAACTCCTGAGGACACTGGTTGAGCTTTAGCACTATTAAACTGTCTTTTCCAGTCAATTTCCCTCTTTTCATGATATTGCTCTGTGCTGGGGTGTCTGGGGAAAAAAAGGTTCATTTAAAAATATTACTGCATTTGGAATGACAAATGACTTCCTGATTGTCAGCTTGCCCACATGCCAATAACTAAATCTGCTATAATTTGCATCTTTTGTTATTTCAGTCCAAGTCCATGTGAGGATGCTTATTTTGGAATTAAATTGTTCTCTTTCAAATTAAATTAGCTAAAAGTTGGTTTATGCTGTTTGAAACTAGAGTGCTCAAATAAGGCATGCAAACAATTGAATTAAAATAGCTAAATTAGTAAATCAGAAGTGATATAACCATTTTATCATCATTTATTGTGCAAGAATGACAAGTCTAGAGGATCATTTTGCCTTTATGAGGTGACTAGAAGTTAATGAGCAGTTTCCACTGTATATACAACAATTTACCAACTTCAAAGTATTCGGTGGTTTGGTTTGATTCAGATAAGTGACTTTAAGCTTGCATGTTTATCCAAGACTTATCTGAACTATTTGGGTTGAGGTAGATTATAGGAACAAAACCTACAACTAACTGAAAGTTAATATTTTACATTAATAAAACACCAGCTGTTCTTAAAGACAGAAGCAGGAAGGCCTAAAAAATTAGGACACACTCCTTGGCTGATATGAATCAAGCTAGCTCTTTTAAAACTAATATAGACCAGTGATATTCAACCTCTTTCTGTATGTGGAATCCTGAAGATTTTTGTGATGGGGTGTATATCGTGGGATCAGATTTGCCTACTAGTGTTAGGCTGACTCATTTCTGTTACCTTTCATGAACTCCTTCGAACACTGCTTGGGAGTTTTCCTCTTGACAGCGACCTCTCTAGCCCTTTCCTTTATGCTTTAAGTAGGTATTCAGGCAGAATAAGTGCTTGGCATTTATATAATTAAGTGATTGTGCTAAGCTCTGATCTTTCTTGATTTATTATTTTCCCCTGCTCTCCCTTTCAAATGGCGGATGGAGACAGTAAGTTAGTGTGCCAATATCTCCAAAGGGAACTAAAATGTCTTTTAGGAACATGAAGTACATTCAGCCGTAGTCCATTGTAGAAACAGGCACTGGGGCCTTTAGTAATGGATGTGAGATATTCAGTGACTGCTACTTTACAAGCCAAGCATGGTAGACCTTTAACCATGGGCTACTTAGAAAATCTTGACTGAGTAAGCACATTGAAGCAGGAGGGTTTTGCTGAGCTGGATTTAGGTGAAGCCCATGAACTTCCATACTATGATTAGGTGGGTTAGGAAAGTCCTGATCTATGTTTGCATGTGTCAGCTGAGAGATTTGTGCATTGAAAGTGACGTTCCAAAAAACTGTCTGGTATGTGGTCTTTGTTTTCTTTTCATTTTGAAGAATGAGTTCTGGGTGTAGCTTTGAGGTGTACAAAAGGCAGAGTGGCAGGGCACAGCTTTGGTCAAGGACAGGTTAAAATCTTGCCCAGAGGTTTGAAAAGCACTTGCTTTCTTGCCTTCTCTTCAATCTGTCATACGCTGTCTTCCCCCAGCTCTGGCCAAGTCTGTCTGTGTTATCGTCTAACTCTCCCCTTCCTTGGTACCATTCTTCTCAGCTGAGCATCTGCTGACATCCAGCTCCATCATACTTCACTTGGAGCCTGCACAATGCTGCTCCTGTTCCCTTATTCTACCTATTGGCCTGTGCCAATGCTCTGGAGCTTTATTTTTATCTTGAACTCTTCTGCATGCTTTCCCATCCTGGTTTCTATAAATTGCACTTTTGTTGTCTGCAACCTCTCTCTGCCATGGTTTCTTCTGTTATGTTGTTGTCCCCCTGCCATGGTTTCTTCTGTTGTGCTGTTGTCCCCCAGTGCTGACGGCACCATGTATCAGTGGCTTGCAGGCAGGTAGAAATCAGCTACCCCCCTTGCTGCTAACCAGAGTGACAACAGACAGTGCTATGGGCACAAGGATTTCATAGCACAGCTTGAATGCGTCTTTCAACTGAGAGTGAAGTGACTGCATGGATGCACTGCCTTCATGCTTTCTCAACCAGGCTAATCCTTGTACTGAAAATTTCAGTCCAAAATGCACATCTGTACATGAAGATTCGCCTGGGGCTCATTATCTTTCTTACAGAGAAAATCCTTCAAATTAAAACACACAACTGGTGAGCAAATATGTAAGGTGTTTTACAGCCAATACTAGTTTCCGACTGGAGCCTTGATCCTGCGAGGTGCTGAAGACTCCAAACCTTTCTAATAAAACACACACATGTATATTTAACAACACAGATGATTGTTCCATTTTGAGTGCTTAGAAGTTAAGCAGATGCTTAACGTCGTTCTCAGACTGGGACCAGAGTCCTGATACGACCTGATTTCTGCAACCTGAGCAAGCGGAAGCTCTTTGAACAGACTGCTGTTTGTCAAAGTTTGCAGTGTGCAAAAAGTGAGACTCTGCTGTAAAATTATCCCAATATTTTTCAGAATGGGACTTTAAAATGCTTAAGAAGAATCTAGGACTTCAGGTTCCTCTTTTGAAATGTCAGCCTGTGTGTATAAGCGCTCACACAGAATTTTATTGACATAGTGAGAATCTAAACACTTCTTTATTGTTCAAAATCACCCCATCCTGGCTGTGCTACTTCAAAAAAGTGAGGTTCAGATGTATACTTTGTATCTTTGAATCTTTGTCAAAGATTAAATTATCATGGCCAACTCTTACACTAGTGATCAACTATTTTTAAAACATATCTGTTTCAGCTTAGCTAAGTGAAATTGCCTAAGCATCTGCAGGATTCTCTTGTGTTGATATTGCTCTGTACTTAGCCTGGAAAAATTTCTGAATACTGCAAATACTGAAGTCTTCAGTTTTTTAAGATCTTAGATGAAGGCAGTTAATAAACTTGTAAATGATCTTCATACACCAGGTTTCCTTTAAATTTGGGGTTGAATACAAAATTATTTTGTTGCAATTTTAAGTTCATCAGCAGTTCAGAGCTGTGACCCTAAAGATTTCTTTTCTTTTGGGTTTGAACATTTACTGGTGCAGGACTTACAACTTGCAATATATGAACTTAAAACAAAAAACCCTCTATATTTTCAGAAGGGTGCAAAAGGTATCCCAAAGCAACTCAGGACAATGCACCCTGAGCACCAAAGACTGACTGTTAGAGTAGCTGCTGAGGTAAGGTTTGGAAAGGGAATGACTCTGTGGTATTATTTGATTGATTTTACAATTTTGTGCTATGTGACTGCATGTAGATGGCTCTGTCATTCAAAGTCTCTGGCAGGACTCCTGTTGATTTCATGGGCTCTTGGATCAAGCCCATTTTGAGTAAAATAGACTAGGAAAAAACCCTCAGAAGCAGTAAATGGAAAATGGGCATTTTTCCTACTTTTAAAATTTTTGTTCAGAAACATTTTGGCTTTCCAAAGAATTAATTTTTAGTTTTAATTGAAACAATTTTGCATTAATAAACAAACTCTTTCTAAACAAATATTTTATTTTCACTTAGTATGTCTTCTATTTTTGCTTTTCTGGTGAGGTATTTTATTCTTTTCTTTGTGCTCCCTTTTGGCTCTTCCTTCTGCAAAATTTCAGGGAAAAAAAAGTGAAAAAGTGGGAAGGAAACTTGTAGGAACAGCTTATAAAAATGTGAAATTACTTTTTTCTTCCAAAAGACTTGGATGAAACTTCATTTAACAAAGGAAAAAGCCTGTGTTTGAGGAATGTATTTCAGCTCTAGTACTGATCGCGTGCGTGGGCTAACCAGCCTTTCCTGTCTTCTGGTAACAAAGTTATTACATAACCCCTAAGGAAGCATAAAGCTAAGCACCCAAGTGCAGCGCCTTTGTGCGATGCTCTTCTGTGAGCCTCCCCAACAGTGGTCTGACTTGCTTCTGTCTCTCTCTCTATATATAGATTGCAGTTTTGGGGGAGTTACGTACAACAGCTCGATGAAGTGGCACCTCCCGACCAATCCCTGTATTACGTATCAGTGCCAGGTAAGGGTGTTGTAAGCACCACAGGAATTGAATCATGAGCTTTTCCCATGAAATTCTGAGCATTTTTTACCCGATCCAAATAACCTTAAATATTTTATGTCTAAAGCACATAGGAGCTTTGCATTTAAAGTAGCTTAAACCCCTTCAGATGTGGCTGGCTATAACCAAACATTCAGAAAGAGAAGTTTTATGTGTCTTGAGTACTGCGATACCCAAACATTTGTGAAGGAGTGGTACAGAGTCAAGTCATTTCCTGCTACCCTGACCTTGGAAATAATTCTGCTTTTCTCAGCATGCTAGACCTTTTATGAGATGCAAATTATTATTTTAGTAATTAGACATTTTTGTGTGTATGTGTGCATGGGTTTTACTTGGGATGCTCTTTAAGAGAAACCTGCAAGCAACCTTTTTCTTTTCCTGTGCTCCTGCCTTATTAATGCTGTGGATCAAGATATTTTGGTAGCCTGCCGATCTGCAACCATACCATTTGCAAATTGTCCATTTACAGGCACAAAACAATTGATTATGTAAGCAATTTTGGTTTCTGTCTGTGAATAGATCAGTCTGCAATTTTTGCTGGTAATTTGATCCAGTATTAATGCCTGATGCAATCAGGCACCTTGTAAGAATCACCACTATTGGAAATAGGAGAGTTGCCTGAGTTTAAAGAGCTCTACGAATAGGAGAAAAGGATTCTGAGATGTTTTTCTTTTTCTGTGATGTTTCTGCTCTATGAAATGCACCCACATTTTTAAAGACAGATATATTGAGGAGAATTAAGTCGCAGCAGCAGTACTCTGTATCCTTGCACTTAATGGAAATATAATTAAAGCTTGAATTTAGATACTCTGATCACCCCTAGCTACCTAGAATGAGCATTTATTTATTGTCTGCTTTAGTGTCCAAATACACACCTGGGTACGCCTGTTTACCCCAGATGCACACATTTAAAAAAACAGGTTTTCCCTGCCTCCAAATGCAAAGGTGTAAGCAGCAAAAGAATAAGAGCCTTTTGTGCACAGATCCTCACATTCAGATTTGTTCAGGAGGACTTCTTGAACGAGAAGTACAGGAAATGTTAATTTACTAATACTTATCAGGAGCAGCATCAAAGATAAGAGGCTCCCCTATGCAGACCAAGATGTTTTTATCTCCTTTCTAAGTCTTTTTCCTCCAAGGGGAGAGGGAAGAGATTGCTTTGTGTCTGGTCCATTTCCACCAAAGCTGCATGGCAGATTACTAAGGCTAAGGATTCCTGATAAAGCAGGATTCCTTTTCCTAACAAGGTGCTTGGTTTCCTACCTGATGCATTTTAAGGCAAATCCTATGTCTGGAGTCAGGGAGACTCAAGTGGATCTTTTGACTGTGGATTAACCTGAACCCTGATACCAGGCAGCAAATACTGAGAGAAAAGAGGCTTTGAAACCCAGTGCTCCACAGCATGTGTCGTGCTATAATTGTGCCTCTCGTAATTGTGGATTTTTGCTTCTGAAAGCAGCCACAACAATAACGAACGTGTCTGATCTGCTCTTTTTTTCAGGAGGGAGTGATAGTAGAGTCAGAGGTACAGTGTGTTGTTCATTGCAAAAACCCTTCCAAGCCCATAGGAATGTGTTGCCCTGTGTGTCCAGGTAAGATTCCATGGGAGGATGCTGCTCTGTGTCAACAGTATTTCTAATGATAACCATTATTTCCTGAGAGACTGCATCTAATTCCACCATTGTACTTGCCAAGTTATTGAAGTGCGGGCCAGTGGCACACAATGCACTGAATGCCATAAAAGAGTGAGCTTTTTTTTTTTTTTTAGTAGAGTATATACACAGCAGGGGATGCATGGAGGCACATTTGAAGCAATTGGCTATGGCAGTGGCCTGGGTTTTTTTAAAGTATATTTACATCATTTTTCAGAGGATCTGTCAGCTGGGGTTGCCTGGCTGATGACTGGAATTTTGTTGGGAATGGAAGTATGAGGGTAAGCCTAAAGGATGAGGAGATCCTTTTTTTTGAAGGGTAATGGGAGTGGCTCGCCTGTGTGAAGCACTGTGGCAAATTAACCTGGTTTTATAGGCTAATTCATTTTCAACATAGGTTTTGTAGGTAAGCACTGCTCCTGTTGTGCTATAATTGGTTTATTATATTTAATTTGTTACAATTTCTGCCAACATCTAATATAGACTCAGAGTGTAAGAACTAATAAGAAAGAGAAAACAGCTTGGAAAAATGTTTCAAAACCACTTTTAATGGAAGACCTGAGTTAGCCTTGACTTCACTGGTATGTATTTATCTGCTATAGAAATATGCTTTCTTTCTCCCAAAAGTTAGTTGGGGGTCCTCAAGGCCTTTATACAGGCTTTTGAAGTGATGCGTATCAGAGAGGATGGTATGATTTATTTTTCCCATTGTCCTATGGTAAAGTGTGTTATAGTGAAAAGACAGTGTGCTGTCTTGAGCTAAATTTATTCAAACTCTGTTTTCCAGGTTGTATGTTTGAAGGGAGACATTACAATGAAGGAGAAGAATTTCGGCCTGAAGGAAACAAATGCACCAAGTGCTCCTGTATTGTAAGTATTTGCCTTTTGGCATTGTATCTCCCTGTATGAACTTCAAAAGGCACATTACTATTGTCATAACAAAACAAAAAATATAAGGAATTCAGCACTATTATGCATTCTTCTCTCCTCTTGGAGTTCAGATTTCTATTGAAGATTTTACCGCAGTAATACATTAAATCACTCATATTCTTAGTTTATCATCTTTTTTTGTGACCTCGCTCTGTGTGCAGATAGAGCATCATGCTTGGGAGAGGGTTGATGTGTTGAATTAATGATGCTTTTTCAGTGATGGGATCATACAGGAGACAAAAAGCTATTTGGGTTTCATCTATTGATCAACATTTATTAGCTGTTTCCTAAAACTGCTCTGTCATAAGGATTCATTTGAGCTGTATGTGGCAAGGGCCTTTGTTCTGAACTACTGAATGAAAGGATGAGGGTAGCCTCCTTAGGCTGTCCCAGGTGGGTTTTGGCTTGATGCTAAACGAAAAGGTCATATCCCAGATTTTATCCCTGACTAGCAACAATATAGAGAGGAAGTAATAATTGCATCCTTTGGGTAATGAGCACAGGCTTCTCTTTTGCTTCCATTAAATTAAGAGATAATGCTGTATGAGTTGGGGCAGATAACTTTGACTTCATTGGCGTGATCTGTGAGACCAGTAAAATGCAAGGTTCAAATCACTACTTACGTTGCAATTGATGGGCTGGCTATCAGCAGAAAATGCAAGCCCTGGGAAATGTACTTTTCAGTCGAATGCCACACAGTTCTGTTGATACCAGACCCAACTCTCCTGCATCATAAAATAAAAATGGAGTGGAGAGAAGAAAGGATAAAATTTAAGAATTAATATGTATTTATATACATGCGCACACACACACACACATACACACACGTTTAATGAAGTTACTGCAAAGAACTTGAACTGTTTTGAGGTGGAAAATCCTGCTAATCTGAAAAACTAACTTACATTAAATCATCACTGCTCCTGTGGAGAGTTAGGCTGCTCAGTTTTTTTACGTTTTAATCCTGTAATAATGAAAATATGTGGTCCCACATGTCGTGGTGATAAACGCCCTGGGCCCCCGTTCTGCTGAATGCCTTCTGTACCATGCTGAGGAGCGTTGCTCCGCATGTACTCAGTGGGTCCTCCTCTCACTCCAACTAATTTTGCTTTACATTCTAGCTTGAAGTTCCTGAGGGAAGGGCAGGTCTGAATGGTTAAGAAGTCTGTGGAGACATGCGCAAGCCTTTTCAGGCTGTGCTTTGCTCTTTCGTAAATACTGTGCAGATATTGCCTATTGCCCAGTTGCTGGTGTGCCAATATCTCCTTGATCAACCTTCCTTTGTTCCCTAAATACCAAAAGCAACTGTGCCTGGAAGAGCAGAGTGGGGAGGGATATCTGGGAGCAGAAAAGATAAAGAAATACAGGAATATGGGTTCAGACCTGAGGGCCTTCCTTTGATAGTAACCAGTACCAGGTATGTTAGAGAGGGAAATGCATCAGCTGCTGATGGTAAGAGATTTAAAGCCTCAAGCAAGAGGCTTAATGATCCTTTCCAAGAAAGGGAGTATGACGGTTCTGGATATTAATGACATCTGTATAAAGCTCAGCTCTAATTCTGAATCTTACAGATAGCAAAAGGAACACCATCTTTGTGCGTGTCACACCTGCCTTTACTTCCCTCTCTCTGCAACTCCTCTTCTTACTGCCTCTTGACAGCTTTCTTCAGAATTTGGGCCCCTGTTATTTCCTATGTAGTTTACTTTGGAAGCGAGCAATGGGGATATCTTAAAGGCTGTGATAGCAGTTTACCACCTGCTCTACATCCATTCCCTTTCGGGAATGGGTTTCCAGTGAATCTGTTATCTAAGCAGTTGGTGGATATCTTATTTAACGATACCTATCTAGTCATGTGATATGATGGGAACAGACTTGTGTGTGATTTGCTGTAAAATGTGCAGGCTTTATTAGACGAAAGGTAGCTACTCCCCACTAAGTCGATTTCTTCTGTGCTTTGAGATTGTAACTATTCAGTTAGTCTTATAGAAACATGACAGAGGAAGTGACACAAATTATTGCCAGGGTGTTTTGGGGGGGGTGGTATAAGGATTCAAATCAATCTCACTTTGGTGTGAATTTTGGATTTTATTTAGGAGCCAACCTTTCTAATAATGGAATATTCTGGACTCCACAGGCCATCACTGTCCTCAGGGTAACTCAGGCACGGAGCTTTTAAACAGGAAGAAAGTAAAGAGGAATAGCTGTGGTTTGTTTGCCCTGAGAGATGTAGGGCTGTCCCACACTTGCTAAATTCATTAAAATGTGGAATTACTTACGAAAAGGAATTTTACAGTTGCAAAATCATGCACTCAAAACTCAGTACATGTCAGAAAGCTGTATTGCCAGGCACGGTCTTTGAGAAGCTCTTTAGTTGTTCAAGTCGGTGGTATTTTCAGCTTGAAGCGGTGCCTACTAGATACTACTGAGCTCCCAAAGCATGTGAAGTGGTCATTAAGATGTCTTTTTGTTGTTGTTTTCAATGTGCATTGTTTTTGCAAATCGGGCTGGAGTGGGAATCTTAGGAGCTGGGGAGAGCAGACTGGGAACTGGGCAGAACAGACTGGCCCACTGCAGTGCTTTCCTTGCACTCCACGTCCCCGAGCCATAAAGCGAGTGATGGCATGGGTACGCCTGGGTAATTTGTTCAATCCTTGCCCTCTGTGCAGGGAACTTGCTAATATGGTTTCTGTTTAGCAGCACTTGTGGTTGCAGTTATTGTCTACTGAAAACCGGACCAAACCCACCAAACTCATTTCATGTAGGTCACTGAAACAGCCATTAGCTAATAACTTTTGGGTTGCTACTAAGCCAGGCTGCATTCGCAGTGGTGACACCAAGATGAAAGGCTCTGTATTCCATTACCACTTTCCTGGGCAATCTACTCCTTAGGGTGACTAAGATTTCTTGCTGAAAATGAAAATGTGTCACCCCTCACTCAATGCATATTGCCTGTCAGGAGTGAATGAGCTGGCTTTTAATGACTCAGTTTCTCTGGGGAGAGGTATTTGTGTAAGAAAGGTGGACAGGATAATAGGGATCTCCTCTCACTTCAGCTGAAGCCCAGCTGTCTCACAATAATTCATCTGTCTAGCCTGTTCCTGCTTTTCCTGATAGGCCAGCAGAGTGCTCTAGAGAAACCTTGGATATTTTCCCTACCATAAGCACCTACTTAAGTGAAGGGCTGGATGCTTTAATCAAGTGTTATTTCTCAGATACTACTTTTATGAGGTCGAGAGTGTGTTTCTGCTTGCACAGTGTGAATACTTGGCTTATGTGTTTCCTTTCCTACAGCCTGCATTAAAATAGTCAGACTGTGATTATCTTAAATGTTTTCATTTTCTCTTCTGATGTAGCACATTTGGGGGAAAAAAAAATAGTTGGAAGGGGGAAGGAGGGAGAGCTGGAGAGGGAGGGAGGAGAGGAGGTTTGGCAGGGAAGTGACCTTGTGTAAGAGTGGTAACCATGGAGAAGCTTATCTTTAAACGGTAGTATCCAAACTCATAACTAGCCCCTTTTGATTGTGAGCCTGCTCTCCCACCACTGTTTCCCAGACCGTGGGCGCAGGGAGTTTCGGCATGTGAGGCATGCGGCGGTGCGAGGTACCGCCACGCTGGGAAGACGCAGCGCTATTGAGACGTTTCGGCCGAGGACCAGTTTTACTCAAAACCCCCAGCCGGGAGCAGGGGAGCGGAGCAGGGGGTCACCCCATTAAGGGAACAATTGGAGCCTGGATTACCGCATTGCTGGGATGGCTGAGGAGTCTGCTCATTATGAACTGGGCGGCACTGGGAACGGCTGCACCGGCTGTCCTTTCCGCGGGGAGCAACCTCCCTGGCAGGCCTTCTGCACGGCCATCATGTGCTGCGTGTTCCCAAGCAGCAAAGGTCCACAAAAGCAATGCCGGCCTCTTATAGCTGGTCTTCCGAAATGATTAAAAACAAGTGAAATTTAAACAGCTGAAAGCAGAATGCAGGGATTTGGAGCCTTTCAAGAACAGAATTTGAAAGCAGCCTCAAACCGCTCTTATTTATGCATACGTCAGTGGCTTTTATATTTTACTTGAGCATGCTCAGAGGGACTCAGTATGCACACAGCTAGCTTGCCTCCTGGTTTGCAGGTATAAACCTGGGTCTGTGCAGGAAATGTCTTGTCATTTATTTTCCTGAGTGCTAGGGTGCAAAAACGGTATAATGAAAGTTTTGCACAAAGAAAAGGAAATCACACCGACAAAATCTGTTTCTAAATCGATGAATAACAGACGTTGCAACAGCGGTAAGTAATGAGAAACTACATATGCTAGTATTTTGGACACTGAGGGTGGAATTCATCTTGTCTAACTTTAGCCACGTAGAAATAATGTGTTTCGCCTAAGCTACTTATCTGGGCTCCTCTTTAGTTAATGGAGAGAGAGAGGTGGGATGGATTACTCTCTGCAGATCCCTATCTTCCTCCACTAAGTATAGGGAGAGCCTATGCGACTCCCACAGCCTCGGAGATGGCTGCAGATAGCTGAGATGAATCCCACCCCCGCAGTCAGCTGAGTGATAAAGCACCGCAATACTGTTTTAAAAGTTTTTCTTCAACAGATATTGGGAGCTGCTGAAATATGTTCCCACAACAGCTGACCACAGGGGAGGTACTCCAAACATGGGTACTCCAGTCTACTGGGAAACTCTGGAGAGCACATAATTAAACATGTCTTCAGTGAAGGCTAGTAGCAGAAGCTGAGTCCAAACTCTTTTCCATCCTTGGTGCAAGGCCAAATGCTGATCTTCCTGAATTTCCATGTACTTGATGTGCTTTGATACAGTGCCAAATTACAGCAGACATTGTCACTTTTGGGGCTGAGAAACAAAGACATGGAGTTTTAGTTGGGAGCAGAAAAGCAATGAGTTAGTCTTCTGCTAAGAGTAGTATTCACTTTCTTAAAGTTAGTAACATAAGTAGAAACTGTTGGCTTAGAGGTGAATGATGATGGAGAGCAGGGAGCATTAAAAAATGTGATATGGAGGGAGACTTACTGGGTCTTTCTGGGAACACACACAGAAAGTTTTCTGCAGATTTTCTGCATGCCTTGAAAATTTGGTTTTCTGACTAGCCTGATAAAATCCACTCTTCCAGATAGCCAAAGAAATGTACCTGTGCAGATAAGTGTGGAGGAAGAGGGACCTGGTGTGAGCCGAACATCCGCAAGAAAAATAATGTGGCATAGACGTAGACAGTGTCCTGTTATGTAGTCTTTCTTTATTTGATTTTCTTCAGACTTAGAAAAGTACATGGATTTCATGTACTTTTCTGCTTTCATGGGGATTGTAAACTACCTGTGCCATGTCCAAAATATTAAATCCACTTAATTTTGGTAACATCAAAGTCCAAAAAATAGCGTGAACAACTTTTTAAAAATTGATTGAAAAAGACTGTGAGGTTTTTTGTTTTCTTTTTCTTATGTTGAAATATCTGTTCAACCAATTTTAATCTTTCTTTTGATTTCTCTCAAAGAATCATTGTTGAGAAAAGAATATATCTGATGCCCTCTTTTCAAAAATTGTTTCTTTGAGAAGTTAAAAATAGTTTTAATAGAGATCATGGAGAAAAGTTACAACTTTGCAGTTACAGTAAACAGAAAAGTTGTAGTTTTTTTTTCCTGAAATACGAGTAGACTCTGGAATAGTGAGGTGTGTGTGCATAATTCAGTGTAATTATTCAGTGTAAATGATTCATATTTATAAGCACTTGAGATCTCAGACCGTAGAAAGCATATTTTTTGTGGCAAGAACTCCTTCCCTCCCTCTGCGGCTATTTGAACTTTATTGTATATCTCCTCTGCCAGCAAATCTTTCAGCTTACCTAGACCATGTGTGTTCCTAGTTCAGTCTATTCCTGTATGGAAACCCTTGGTCATACTTTTAATTTTGGCAAGGACTGAAGCAGTCCTTTGGTGCTGTTAGAGACCATGCCCCAGCTGGAGCACGTTTCCGGAGGGCTTTGGATCTTGCACAAGAAGTCTCGTCCTGAGAGGGGGCAGCTCTGAGGAGCGGAGGCATTAACCAGCTTCCTCCTCCTGAAGATCCAGGGGACTCCTTAAGGACCCTGGGCCCAGACCATGCAGCACCTTTTCACATCACTTCCTTCCTCAAAGTCCTTGGCTTGCCCCTCAGGATTCAATTCAAATTTCCCTTCTGTGCGTCGGACTGTGCAGTCAGACGCATCTACCTGTTTTTCTTTTTCTTTTTCCTCCTTTCTCCTCCATCATTTCACATAGGTAGCACTACCCAGTTACTGAGATGGCATCTAGGAAGACCAATTAAGGGTCAGTGCCCATCGTGCTTTATATGACATGGCCATGCGTTACCTGGCCCCAAGAGATGAGTTTGGAAGAAGAATGTGAAGAAACACTAAGTGGTGCTTTGACAGATTTCTGCAGGGAATTTTGCCTGCTGGGAAAGGAGAGAATACTTGCAGACCTTGAGGAACTGGAGGAAGGAGCTCTGCCCTCATAAGGCTCCTGTTTAGATGAAGACTGCCTTTGCGGTTTGGTGTTCCAAGATGGTATTGTGATAACTGATGAATTAAGTGATACTAGAAGACATGAAAGACTCATAAAACTTCCTGGGTACCTGAAGGGCCTAAGTAAATTCTGATTAACAGCCCCTCCTGGCTGTGCATTGCATGAACTACCCTTGTTGCGGTAGAGAGAAAAGTGGCCTTTTGATGATAAGAGTACTTCTTATCATTTAAAGGAAACAAATACATGGAGCAGGATGTATTTTGCATTCCTAAAGCATATAAAAGAAAAAAATGAAGCTGAACACTTTAAAATCGTGATAATAAAGGCTTATACCTCAAGTGCAGGTTGCCATACTTCTTAATAACAAAGGAACGGAGAGCTTATGCTGTGAGGTGTCTGTCCCCTCTCTCGTTAAACTTTTCCTAATGAACAGGCTGAGATTGATTGTTCCTATTGACAAAGAAGAATTAAGCACACAGAGCTTTAACAATAAAGGAGGGCTGTTAACAGGCAGCCCCTGATGAAGAGACTATTTTTTATTGCCACTGGGCTGCAATGAAGACTGCAAACATCTCTGCTATAACTCACTCCTTGGAAAGGCAAGAAGCTATCTTGGAGGGAAAACAAAGCCATAAGACTGCAGAAGACAAAGAACCTGGTTAAAGTAAGCAAACAAACAAACAAAAAACCTGCTGGCCAGCAGGGCTTGAAAAGGCTGCACGTGGTTTTAGAAGTGCCCGGGTAACACAAGGGTTTTATGTTAGGCTGCTGTAGCACTTCTTATAAGTGGCTTCGAAAGGAATGCGTGTGGCATCTTGTGGGAACGCTTGTGTGCAAAATTGATTTCGGTCTAAAAGATTCCCACAAGTTGTGGTAGGAAGCAGTAAAAGCAATAGCTTGTCAATTAACAGGGCCTTTGTTTGCAAAACATTTTATGAAGAGTCCAAGCCCCTCCTGGCTGATGTTGCAAGGAAGGAAAAGCTTAGATGAGTAGGAGTGCTTGGCTTTTATGTTTGTCACCCTTTCAGTTTAAATAAACTTGGATGTCACAGGTTTTGGCTTAGTATCGGCTAACAATAGTTACTGATTTTAAACTTGTACACATCCCTCTGTGTCCTGAGACAAGATGTTTCAGTATGCACAATACTACTAAATGAATTTACACAAGAAGGCTTAACAACTTTCTAACACCTGCTTCTTTTCCTTTATCTGATTTTCAAAAGCTACAAAAAAATGCAAAGATTGGTGGAGCTTTGGTTTTCCCCACTTCCCTCTCCCTTACGTCTGACCTCTATATCAGTTTGGGTACTGTATTTTTTACTTAAGCATGCTGTAGCCATTGACTATGTTTGTATTTAATGACTTTTGTAGAAGACATGAAGTGAAGCTTGGGATCATTAAGTCTAAATCAATGCTGAGCTCTAGTGTGATGGCCAAATTCCACCCTGACTTATCAGCCTGCCTAAACTCTCCTTGCTCTTTCCGCTGCACCCTCAGCCTGCTTTTGTTTTCTGCCCTGGCAGCATTGCATGTTGTTATGGCAGCAATAATTTCCAGCTGCCTGATATAACTATTGTCCAGCTGGGAGATGTGATAATTTAACATTTCTGACAAAAGCCAGTGATATAGAAAGACAAGTCAAAGCACTTTGAATGCAATCAGCTTCTAAAATGTTAATGAACATATTATTACTTTTGTATATTGCTTGATTTAATGATGAGAGACAAACACATTGAATAGTCAAAGGGAGGAAAAAGTTACCCAGCAAGTGTCATTTTCAAGACTGTGACAGGCTGTAACTCTTTAATGCAACTCATCCTTAGTCAAGCTGAGAGCAGGATAGGCAGACTAAGTCAGTGATCTCAAAGTAGGCATGGGAAACAGAAAAGAAAAAAAAATCTTCAAAACATGATGGTGATTTACCTGGTCCACCTTTAATCTGTCAGAAATGAAATCTGGCTAGGATCATAACTGTCTGGCTGGTATCAAGCTATCATAACGTTTTTGGCACTCTGCTGCGGGTACATGAATTTGAAGGAAAGATGCAGGAATCCTTGCAGGCAACTCAGTGTGAGAGTCAGAAGCAGGACTTACCACCCAGCCACTGTTGTAGGTGAGGACTCACACAAAGGTGAGTCCTTAAAAACTGTGTCTAACCCTGGAGATAGAAATTGTCTGTATGTCTGACTTTCTTCCAGGCAGTCTCATGGCACCTAAACTTCTGTCCCAAACATGATTAGAACGCCATAAAACTTGACAGTCCTAAGCTTCAATGAAAAACAAAGTTTTCAGTTTTCTGCCAGAAGCTTCGTAATGAAGCATTGACATTTTCCACAGAAAGCAGATGTGTGTGTTTCTTAAACTGCAGTTTAGTGACATTACTCAATATTTTATGCTAACATCATTTGGATGGAAATCTCTTTATTGCCCCTTCTTAGGTGTCAGAGCCAATGCAATCGAAAGTGCAAAGTTCAGATTTCCAGCAGGTTTGGATCTGATGTTTGAGGCATCTGTGGCCAAAGGGATTTGTGTGGCTTGCATGCTTTATGTGGTTTCTTTCCCTTTTTTCCTTCTCTTTCTCCAGAACACAGCACCAGGAGTTTTCTGAGAGTAGAAAAGAAGCTAATATGCCCTTGCCAATAATATTTTTCTTCACAGAAAAAAACAGAGCTGGCCTCAGCTCTGAAAACATAATAATGAGGATATTATCATTTGTTTTACCATCATCTGCCTTGCACCCAAATATTCATCATGCTGAGCAAAAACTTGAAAATGAAACAATACATGGGAAAATAATTATTTCGAAGTAGTAACAGGACTTTGTGCTTTCCAGTGCCTGTTCTCTGCCCCCTCTCCTAGTTGCAGCATAACTTATCTTGCATTAATCTGACTAGGATCTTTTGCTAGCAATCTCCATCACTGATGCACTGTTTATGCTTTCAGCAGCCAGCTGAACTGCCCTGCTGTCTGCCTTTTGAGCTCAGTTTTTTTTAATTCCCTAAGGTTCCTGCAATTACTACTCCTCCCCGTCTAGGTTTTTGAGCACTGCACTTAAGCAAGTATGTATATACATGTCTGGGACCACGCGGGGAGGGAAAACTCTAGGTCTGTTATCTTTTCTTCAATCAACTGCTCTTTGTAGTTGATGTGCACGTGTAAAATCTCTTATCAGTAATACCTGAACTGCATCTGCTACTGTGACTCTGGTTTTTTTTTTACTGCAAACCTGATTGTAACACAGCATTTTGTGAAGTAACTAAGTGGGAATAGGGACCATAAAAGTTGGCACCTGGTGGAAACCAAGGCAGGCAGGCGTTTTCTTTCCCTGTGGTGTTGGCATGCTCCTCGTGGTCAGCAGGAACAGTCCTGCTTGCTGCAGGGCGGTTTTATCCAGTGCTTAGACAGGCACTGCCTGGACCGCCGCGTTCACCCTGTTTGGCAGACAGATATTAATGCAGTATTCAGAGCAGCAAAGGTAGCAGTAAGCACATGTAAAATCAGGAGCAAGCTGCAGGATACTTTGGGGGTGAGGGAAAGGGAGAGGGAACATGCTTCTGCATCCACAACAACGGAAATATTGTGAACCTTCATCAACCTGAGCAGCTCGTTTGCTGTTGTTCCCCTGAGACTGTTTTTGCGGTATTTCTCTGGGTCAGACGAGAGGCTAAAAAGGATGCTATTAGCACATCTAATGACCAAAAGGACATTGTGCGGTTTTCGTAACGTGTGTGTCTTGTGCTTCTGTTTCTAAATATCTTATCAGGCTGCCGGTCTCTGGGAAATGCTTTATTTCAGTCTTTCCTCAAACCAGACTTATGGAAAGCAACGATGACAAACTAGACATTGCTTGCTTATTCCGTGATACTGTTCTTAAGACTTTTCTAGACCAACCCAGTAAATGCTGATTATTATTTACGAGTCCCTCATGATTTTTCCAGCAAAGGTGTTCACCTGGAGAGGACGGTCCCTTCGTCCCTTTTTAGGATGGGACAAGGTTTAGCAGGGAGCTGCCAACTCATGCTTAGGAAAAAAAATTGTTTCTCTCGTGGCATGGTGGTTGTAAAACAACATGTAAAGCGCACAGTGCTTGAAGAGGAGCATCATACTGAGTTCATACTCAGTGGGACCCAGGACCTGCTACCCCAGGGTGGAGTGCCAGCTTGCCCCTGTGAAAACCCACGGACATAAAAATCTGCAATTTCCAGCTACCCACAGATTCCTTCATCCCTCCCTCCCTTTTGAGCTCTATCTTTTTCTAAATACTACATTACTTATTAAAGTGGAGAAGCACGTGTAAGACGTGTCCTAGGAGTGGGCAGATGAAAGTAGAGGCAGCAAGACAGCAGCTGGTAATTTCTGGTGTACAGGATTTACATCGTATTTGTGCTCTTGTGGATGAAGTAAACCAGTAATACTGGAAGTAACAGCTTTAAGTCAGCATAACAAAACTAATTTCTAGAAGCTCATCTGAAATTCATAGTAACTTTTATCGGATGGAAGCAAGCCTTTTGCCTAAGGATGACACTTGCCCACTGAAGGAAAGCTAAAATACAATGTAACATACCACACGTGCCTGAAATATGCATATCTAGAATGCCAATAAGCATATTTGTGATTCAGCTACAGATTAAATATGAATTAAATATTTATTCATTAAATATGATTTAAGCACACAATCTCTGGGTAGCATATAACTTTGAATTTATTATACTCTTCTTCCCCATTTCCCAAATGCTGAACATTAATTTGGATAACAGCTGGTGGTGGGTCTCCTATAAAAGCTTGTAATATTACTCGTGCAATAAATTAGAGGCAACAAGTTGAATATGAAATGTATAGGTGTGACAATTCGTCCTCAGTAGCCAAAAAGCCAGAATGTCGATGTCAGCCCTATGGAATATTGCGAAGAGCTTGTGGGGTGTCTCCCCAGTCTATTGACAAAAATAAAAATGTTTATTGGGAGGACTCAAGGTTTCAAAATTTCAGGGAAGAATGGAAAGCATTAAAGAGGATGGAAATTTTCAAACATGGTAACTTTTGGCTTCAAGTTCCAAAATAAGAATGGCCTCAAATAAGACAGTGCTGAATACCACCACTTCTTACTCAAGTTAGAAAGTCTTAATGTTGGCTTTGAAACCCTAGCCCTAGGGAGGAAGTTTGTGCCATCCCTTTTAAACAGAATTTCACTGAGACTCGATGTCTCCTCTTTATCTGAATTAAACAATACTGAACTTAAAAGATTACAAATATTAAAATGAATGTTGTTTTCTATGATAAAACTGAGATAACTTTGTTGATAAAAATGGAATCCGGGTACTGGGTTGGACGGTATAAGAATGAAATCTAATTATGTCCTCTGCATATTTCTATCATCTCTTGCTAGAACACTATTGAAACAACAGGCTGCCGTCTAGAAGATTACTATGCGCTATCTCTAAATTTTGCAAAATAAAGATGCTTTTCATGTCGTCCTACAAGACGCATGATTTCCTGGTTTAATTAGGTTCATTTAAGTGGTGTTAATTCAGGGATAGATTGACGCCTGAATTTGTAAGTTATTGCTTTGATTATCAAGCGCAAATATTGGCAAACTTTACAGAAACATCTTGAGTAATTGCTTGGAGGGAGAACGGAAAATTTAGTCTAAATGGATTGTTTTGCCATATCGCAAGAAAGTATTTGGGGGAGGGGGGAGGAAACGGCCTTCTTTAACTGGAACATCACTAGCGAGACATCAGAAGTTGGGGGGAGGTGAGTGCCTGTGCGTGTGCGCGTGTCTCTGTGTGTTAGTGATTGTGTGTGCGCGTGTGTGTGTGTGCGCGTGTGTGTGCGCGCGTGCCCGCCCCTGTGTCCGAGTGTGTGGTGTCTGTGCGTCCCCGTGTGTGTCCGTGTGGGGTGTCTGTGTCCCGGTGTCCCGCTGCCCCCGTGTGTCCGTGCGCGTTCCCCCGCGGCCGGCTCCCCGCCCGCCGCCGGGCGGCGCCGCAGCTGCCAGCGGTCCCTGGCGGCGGCGGCGGCGGCGGCGGCGGCGAGCGCCCACGGCGGCACCCGGGGGCGGCTTGAGCAGCGGATGCGGAGCGGCGCCGGGTACCGGTACCGCAGAGCTGCGGTGCTGAGGCGCGGCGTTTTCTCCGCCGGTCTTAAAACGCGTGCCTCAAGATCAAAGCGGTAGGGCCTTTGCCTGTGATTTTTTTAACTTACTCTTTTCATCGATGGCATTTTTATATATAAATAAAAATAAAATAAATATATAAATGAATATATAAATATATTATATATAATATATACATATTTTATATACTTATATAAATATCCATATACATATTTTTATATTTATATATTTTTATATATTTTTATATTTTATATTTTTTATTTATTTATATTTTTACATATATTTTTTTTAAGGCATCCCTGCAAATCTATATTAAATAACCAGCCACTTAGTGCTGTTTCAGTATGGTTTTGCAGTCATTTTAAAGGGTCCGAAATAAAAGGGGTGTTATGGTGTTTGTTCCATGCACCTCAGACTTTTATTATTAGTTCAGTGAAAAAGTTTAATGGCTTATTGCCATGGTTCTTATTTTGCCAATGCGCTGTTAAAGAAGAAAAACAGAAGGAGTTAAAATATTGTAGGAATGTTAATGAATCATATTCCCTTGCTACCATATATTTTAACTATTTTGCATGTAGAAAGGCTATAAACAAATCTTAATGCATCACTTTATAATATTCAGAAGTTGGAAAAAAGAGACAATGATCCAATATCATCTTTACTTCTTCTGCAGTCTCGCACAGCAGCTACACCTCTATGGTGGTTCATTAAAAGGAAAAGGATCAAACCCTGTCATTGAAGTTACTTGCCCTTAGTCAGGCCTCAGGGCCCTTTTGAAGTGGTCAACTTAAAAATAATATGAAAATATATTTGTAATTGCAGATTCTTTAAAAAGACCAGAAGGGCTCATAAAGTGAGAAGGCAGTCACAGAGCTAAAACTTTTCTATAATGAAGACTGAATTGTTGGTATGTTCCCATGAGTCCAGAACTGAGGATTTGGGATTTTTTTTAATATAATTATATATAACTATATAATAAAAAACAATATAGAGAAAGTCCTGAGCAGCTTGCAGTCAGTTGCAATAATCACGAGCTCTGCTTTAGTGCTAGATGGAAGAGGGCGTTAGAAAACCAGTGTCAACTGTATTAGCCTGAGAGATTAGCGAAGTTTAGGTGGACCTTGGAATTAGGACCCAATCCTGAAAATACGTGCATGTTTTTTTTTTTTCCTTCTGTGATTAAATTTACTGACCTTCTGGATGTATTGATTTAGCAAGGTTACTTCAGTAGTGCCTTTGTGTGCTCAGTATCACTCAGACTTCAGAAGGATATTTGTCGTAATGAGGTACATGCATAGTCCAGGACCACAAAGTAGGCAGAATGTTGGGAAAGGAAATAGCCATTAAATAATCCCACTGACTTCAGTGGTACCACTCATGGGGCAAAATTATGCTTCTAAACACCACAGGAAATGCTTAATTAAGGGCGAGGAATCAGAAGAAAATCCCATTGAAAATCCACATGTAGCAGACCAGTGGGGTGAGGAGCAGAAAGGTGGTGATCAAGTCTGGTAGAAGAGTATTTTCTTTTCTGTTTTCAGCAGAATATGTGGCTGCAGAAAGAGAAATTTAATTCTGAGTAATATTAAAAGAGAGGTTACCACATGCGGAGTTGACTATATTTGCTGGTAGAAAGGCACTGTGATATACCACAAGAAGCTTAACTCACTGTCCACAAGGTCAAAAACTCCTAAGCAGAGATATTGCCAATAATGACTAACTGGACAATTAATCCTGATAACAGACATTTAATGAAAACCATATTTGGAGATTTCATCAACTCCATTTTTGCATACAGTCAAAACCTAATTTAAATAAAATTCCCTAGAACTTGAAAGTACTTAGGCTTTTTGTGTTTGAGCTAACTTCCTTGTTCATGGTGTTCCCATGTATGTCTTTGCACCCAGAGGTTTGAGTAATGCCTTTTAATAGTTCTGCTGTTCTTTGCTTTCACCTCTCCCCATAATCGTTTCTTGTCTCTGGTAATGAAACTCAGAGGTCGGTGGGGTAAAACTGTTGGATTTGATTTCTGGTGACATTGCAGCTTTTGAAGTAAACTTTTACATATGTAGATTGATAGAAATTTGCAATACTAGAATGACAGGCACTAATACATGGCTTTTGGTTTTCAGCCTAATTAAAATGAAAAGAGAATAAGTAGGCGGGAAATCTACGCAGTTGTGCTCCACTAGGGAATTAAAGAGGCAGTACTGAGCTGGATTCCAGTTGGTTGCAAGTGCTATGTTCAAGTTGTTACTTATTATCAAAAGGAAAATAAATGAAATCACGAGTCATTAGCTTACAATGTGTAAAGAGCTTTGCAATATCTTTGCAAATGCAGCAGCCTCCCAGACAGCTGCTACAGAGCACCACTGAATTTCACTTCTGTCTCTCTTCGGAAAGGTTACCAGGTCTTTACTGCAGAGTAACCTACACTTGACTTCCCTTCTCTTTGGCAGTTTTGACTTGTAAAGAGTGCCCACACTGTGGATTAAACTCAGGCAGCACAGAATGACTGGGTTACTGAGTAATTTACTTTAGCAGCTAGTCATTGGTATTGGTAGGTAGCCACACTCCTGCATGGGTTAGCCAGTTAATTGCCACTGAATTCAGCAGGTAGGGACAGCATTTAAACTGTAACTCATGTTAAATTCAGTAGCAAGTATTCTTTGCAAGGGAGGGAAGGGAAGAAGGAAGGAAATACAGGACTAGATCCATTTGTAACCACACTTGTAAATAGAAAATTGGCTTTCAGGTTGTAGGGCACCATTATCCTTCCTCTTTTAGCCCTAAGGAGCAGAAGGCTGGCAGACATGTATTCCCCTTATTTTTTTAAAGTAAGAGCACGAGGTTCCACCCAAGAATTAAATAATTAAGCAGATGAGTGCAAGCTGCTAAGACAGTTTAGGGAAAACAATCTATGCTCCATTAGTTCCCCATTCACTTTTTACTTTATGAAATTCAGCAAGTGCAACAAATGCAAAGCCCTGCACCTGGGAAGGATTAACCCCTTACAGTAGTGCTGGGGAGGGACTGGCTGTGGAGCAGCTCTGCAGAAAAGACCCCTGGGGGCCTTGGCAGGCAGCGAGCCGAGCATAAGCTCCCCAATATACACGAAGGACATGAACAAATGGGAGCAAGCTCAGGGGAGGCCACCACCATGGTGGTGGGGCTGGAGACCTCAGCCCATGAGGAGAGGCTGTGGGACAGGGCTTGTTTAGCCTGGGGATGCAGTGGCTCCGGGGGGGCCTGACAGCAGCCCACCACAGCCTGCAGGGAGCTTGTAGAGGAGATGGAGCCAAGGTCTGCACAGCAGTGCAGTGCGGGAGGACAAAACACAGCAGAAATAAGTTGAGACAAGGGAAGTTCAGAATAGCTGTAAGGAAAAAAATTTACCCATGAAGACAGTGAGGCACTGGAGAAGTTGCCCAGGGAGGTTGTGCAGGCTCCATCCTTGGGGGTTTTCCAGACCCATCTGGGCAAAACCCTGAGGAACCTAGTCTGAGCTTGTAGCTGAGCCCGCTTTGAGCAGGTGGTTGGACTGGGGGGCCTCCTGAGGGACTCTGAGACTTTGTGATTCACTTGATTATAGAGTATTACCACTCATATGCTTATCCCTTAGTTTCTTTTAGCACCTCCTTCAATAGTTCAGTTACAGCTCCTGCAACTTCACAGTTTAATTCCCAGCTTTGCTTTTCTGAGCATGGGTGCCCATGACAGACATTCACATTTTGCATGCTCAGATGGATTGGAGGTGCATGCTTAGCTGTATGGTGAGATATCTGAAGAGGAGCCTCAGTTCTTCTATTAAGACAGCTATGCTGGAAAATTAGGTCACCCCAAATTTCTTGGAGTACTGTTAGTATGAAGTGTGCCTTATAGTGCGGCATTCCCTTCCAAGGTCCACATTTCTGTATCTCATTTTTATGAGAACATTTTCCTCTTCGTAAGACTTCTCATGTTTTTTTTACTCCTGTTCCAGCATATGCCCAGGATATTTTCAAATACACCCCTGTACCTGACAAAGAAGAAATGCTATAGCATTGTATCTCAGACAGCTCTTGTATCCATCTTTTTTAAGAGGCTTTCTCTGAGTAACTGGTAGTGTTGCCAATGCCCCATTTTGTGGGATATTTATCATTATGAATTTTTATTGGCTGTCTTAAGTAAAAGGAGAGAATGTCACAAAAGAAGACATTAGATACAACACGGATGTATTTGAAGTGCAAATTATAGGAAAATCCATTAGACTGGCATGAAGCATAACTACATAGCTAGTAAAATATTTCATGAACTTACTAATTTAGAAGTTACCTTTCCCCTTTTTCCTCTATTAGAGAATGACAATTCTCTAATATTCTGAATTCCTGGGAAGAAACTTGCAAAAAAATCAAGAAGGAAAGGAGACTCAGGGACTTCCTGAACCAGCTGTGGCTTCTAGACACTTAGTAACTTTCCATGATTTTCTTCTTCCATGCACTTGTCCAGTTTCCCCCTTGAAAGTAGGTAGACTCTTAGTCTTAGTTGCCCAGTGAGTCTAAAACAGTACCTTTTGAGTGAGGTCTTGTACATCTCCCCAGGGTTACTGGCCAAGAGGAGGAGATTGTGATAGGATCCCCCTAAATGATTGCTCATAAATCTAAGTAGATGAATGAAGTATAAAAATGGAGGTGTAAGAGATGCTGAAGCGAGGAATGTGCTAAATCAAAGATACAATAGAAGTATCAATCATAAAACCTTGGGGAGGACAGATTAATTTCATCCCTGCATTATTATTACACAGAGCCCCAGGACCCAGTTACAAGGAGTCAGGACACAAGGTCCTGTCAGAAGCAAATGGGCAAGACGAAGCTTTTTAACTTTGAACGGGGTTAGGCAAAGTGTTGTATGCTTTGCTCGAGGCCTTCTGGCACAGTGGAAGACGGAGCGGGGTGGAGGCCAGGGCCGTCTTGGGCAGCAAAAGCTATAGAGTCTGTTTTAGGTGCACAGGGGGAGACCCTGGCACCCTCTATTAAGAGAAAGAGAAATGAAAAGAGCCTGAGATATTGGGGCAGCTCAGGGGCATCGTTTGTAAAAGCTTAATCTTGCATTTGATTTATCTTCTTGTATCTTTACTGCACTATTACAAATCTGTGTTTTCGTGCAAACACACTCTTTTAACCTTTGTTTTCCCTCACTGATAAGGCTGTTTCGGGGGATCCTTTCACTGAGATGATGGGATGCTCACAATAAGCGCTGGCCCTCCAGTGTGTTCCTGCAGGGTAGCCAGAGCATGGCAGTGTGTGTCTCCACAGCAATTTCTTAGGTCATTTACAAGAGACAAAACTAGGAGAGGAAGAAAGGTCTTTCAGTGACCAGCAGTCACTGAGAAAACTCTTGCATATGGCAGGCTTTGAAAAGCACTTATGGTTTTGAGGAGAGAATGTGACATACAGATGTTGGGCTAGCGTTATGTAGCTGGAAATGAAAACTGGATGAACATGACATGTTCTGTGAGATTGCATCCTCGTAGCAGAGCATTGCCTCATGTTGAAGGAAATGTTCTAGCAAATGTGCTGCTTGCAAGAGAAACAGGATTAAAAATAATATTTGAATTTTTTTTTAGTTCAGCTGTAGATTGGGGAAACGTATTATTTGTAGCTGTTGAAAATGAGATAAATGTTTTTGTGTTACTTTAATGATAGTCTTAATGAAGAAGAATTCTAGGAAGTAGGGAAAGGTCCGTATGACTTCAGCTGCAGCTATATCCCTGGACTGGTAACACCTTCGCTGGAGAAAATGGGCATGTGGCCAACCAAGCTTAAGTATGAGCTCACCTTCCACTGGGACTGCCCGTCCTGCTTTCTTGAAAAGCATCTGCATGCGGGGCTTATTCGCAGTGCTCTTTCCTCGGTTGTGGCTTGTCCTGCTACAGACAGAAGAGGAAGCTTGATCTGGCTTCACACCTTATCCTTTCTCCCGACATGAAGGCAGGCAAAAAGCCAGCAGGAGAGCAGAGAAATATATTTCATGCTGGAACACTTAATCTCTGCACAATTTCCCAGGGAGCATGGCTTTTCCCCTCTCTTGCGCAGTATTTTCTTCATACTGAACATTGCCCATTCATCTGATATCCTTGAGAACTGTCAAAAAATGGGACAATCATGTGAGTTATAGGATTTATTTACCTTGCCCTGAAACACAGAAAATTCTCAAAACACAAGAAATATTAGAAGAACAAATGATTACACTGAGAAATTCAGTAACAGAATGGTTACTTTTCTCCCTACCATTCCTCCTGCAGTACAGGCTGTCTGTAGCAATAGCAGAGGTGTATTTAGGCAAGCATGGCAAGCAGAGCCCACATGAATTTGTCTTTCTCTGTTGGTGGGAAGCACATCATTTTTGTATAATTTGCAGTAGTAGAAGAGGAATTGAGTGGTGCTATGGAGTGCTGAGCTGTAGGGGAGGCCAAGTGCAACCCTCTAGGTGGACGGAGGGTTGATCTACACGAAGAGGCTGAGATGCATTTTCTTAGGAAGCAAGACAGAGCTTTACTGAAGAAGAAGTGAAACAGCCTCATAGAGAAATGACTTCTGGTGTTCTTGGGCAGGAATTCCCTTTCTAAACACAGTTCTTGAAAACTTTTTTGGCACATAAGAGCAAGGCAGTCTCTCACTGATGTCATGAGAATAGGAGAGCCTAAAGACGTCATCAGTGGGAATGTGCAAGTTGGAATAAAACAAGAATTGATTGCACCTCTGAGTGAAATAAACTACTGTGAGAGACAGGCAGCGTTTGTAGTGATTTCATGCTGGGTGAAGCCAGCAATGCCTGGGAGGCATGAGAATGGGATATTTCCAGACCAGAAAGAGTCTGATAAACTCTGGGTGGCAAGTGTTCCTGCCTGCCATCGCTCTGTCTGCAGAAATGCTGTAACACAGTTTGAATTTTTTGGCCAGGACTGGCCTGAGGCTAAGATCTACTTTTGGGTAGAATTTCCTAAAGCTGGAAGTTTCTGTGTATTAACAGATGTCCTTTAACAGTGGTAGCATCTCCTTCTGCATGATGCATGGGTCAGTGCAGATGTGGTGAACATGACACTATTAGCTAGATCTAAGAGGCTTGCCAAATCCTCAGTGGTGCTTCAGAGAGGGCCCCAGACAGTTAATAAACAATGGCTTTGTCTGCATATGGGAGATCTGCTCGACAACTTATTTAATTACTGGATGGAAAAAGTTTAAAATTTAAGAACCATGTGTCATGTTCTTCAGGGAAGAAAGTCATCTGAGGGAATTGCATCATTATTACCCAACATGCATGTAGTAGTGGTAATGCTAAAAAGTCATAGAGAGTATTCTCCTCTGTGCTGTTTCCTCTCTTAGTTTTACTGTGGGTCATTTACATTAAAACTTGCAAAAAAAATACAGGTATGTTTTGATCAGCAGTGGGGTAGAGAGATACTCAAATTAGTTTAGATAACCAAAACAATCTAGCTGTGGCAGCACAGACCGTTATATGGGCTAATTTATACTGCAGACAAACTTACCCATGGAAGAATTATTTTCTTGAAGAGTGAGCATACATTTGTGTTGTCTGCAAATGAGTCTCTGGGAGAAAACGTTTTCCTTTTGTTTGCAAAAGGAGACCTGGGCAACAGACAGATGTTCACTTTGCAGGCAGCTGTGCTGGTTGAGATGTTACCACCTCCAGCTGTTTAATATTCCCATCTTGCGCATGTTCCTGTCTCCAGAGCGCTGCCAGTGGAAGGGATCCAGTGAGCACTTGCTAAATGGCTTCAGGCAGGTGATATAGGTGGCTTGAGATACTCTGACTGGCTTTACCTAAAGCTCAGGAAACTCTTTTCCTTGATAATGTGCTGAGTGTGGGATAATGTCCAGCTGGCAACAATGAGACCTGGAAGGAAACCATCAGCTGGTGGTCTCAGAGTTACTACTGCTGCCTTTATTTGCAACTACCCCTTCCCATATGTTGGTTAGGAATGAGGAAGATACTGTTTTAAACTGTCTTTATGAGCCTTATGTTTGCAGATTACATGTATGCTTTTTTCAGGTAAACTGAACTCAGAGCTCCTCTGACTTACTCCCTATTTTTTAGGCCCCTCTATAAGGTTAAAATTATGTTCTCATCCATTCCTTACTTCCAGCACTGGAAGTAAACCTGGCTTAGAAACCTTAAGCCTGTTCTGTGCTGAGTAGGGGGAACCTCGCTGTAGTGATGGGGCCTTGGAGAGGCTGCTTTCGCTTGCTGCATTTGTTGTCATGGAGGATCAGTTCTGTGAGTTCTCTTTCGGTTTCAGCCATGTGCGGTCCTTACTTATCTGCGCCTCAGTTTCTCTTGGAGTAAAGTGGAAGCATAGCTGCTTACCGGAAAAGAGTGGCCAGAAAGCTGTTAGATGCTGGTTCATCACTGTAGGCTTTTGGAGATTCCCAGAAGAAATCTCCTCTTTGAAGGCAAAACATATTTCTAGTTAAGCCTCCTGACTGCAGCCACCTATCTCCATGGAGTGGTGTAATGGTCCTGCCTAATTCAGCTCCTGGGGAACAGGCAGGTGAGTGAAAGAAAACAAAGGTCCAGTGTGGCATAGCGGTGGGGGGATTCGGCGAAGGGGCTGCCATGCAGAGCTGCTGGTGGCGCCGTTCCCAGCCAGGCGTTTGCCAAGATAGCTCTGGAAAGCTCCCTGGGAACCCACTGGGGAGCAGCCGGCAGTGATATTGCTGGATGACATATGGCTACTGGAAGTTGCTCGGGCTCAGTACTGAATGAACAGCTTCACAGTGTATTTAGCACCGCTGAGGGGGGGAAAGAAAACCCAAGCGAGGGGGCCTGGATCTGTGACACAAAATTGAAATGGTAATTTACAGAAGAAAAATGATTTCTGTGAAAAACAGATCGCCAAAGATGGGGAGGGAGATGGAAAAGGCTCAGAGTGAGAGACGGAAAAGGAGAGAATCGTGGCGAATCTATGCACAGTAGTCGTGGTGGAAGTCATGTTGCATAACAAATCTCAGCTTTTAAGTCTCCACTTGGCACTAACGCAGCCCTGTGTTGCTGCCTGGATGGCAGTGCTGACAACTGATTCTTTCTCAGCGGATATGACCTGTTGGGGCTTTGTGCTGCATTTGTATTTCTATGAGCCATGCTCTTTAGGCCATGCTTGAGAGGCAGAATTTCTCCTTCCAAGTAGGCAATGATGAAGGCTTTTATAGCCTTTGGGTTTTCAAGAGGGATTGTAGAAATAAAAGGGTTTCATTAAAAATCCTCTTTTCAACCAAGAGAAAAGCGGCAAGGATGAATCAGAGAAGAAGTTTTGCCCATGCCAGAGAGTCCTGACAAGGAAGTGCCACACAGGCTGTTCAGCAGCGAATTCCCAGCAGCATCTCTTGATTTGACCCTTTTTACATTTTGAAATTTGAAGTCCAAATAAATGTTATTTAGCGAAGAGAGGCCGGAAGTTTATTGCTGGTTTTCCAGCTGTTTCATTCCATTTACTTCACTTCAATCGGATGAACTGCTCCGTATAAGAACTGTTCTTTTTCAGTCTTGGTAGGAGTGGAAACATGGAGAAGTGGAAGTTGCAGATTTCTATTTGAGCGTTACTGGTGGGAGAAAGAAAAGGGAGGAACTGCTGGTTTTCCTTTGGAAGTTCACAAGCAAAATGTTGCTTTAAAAATGTTAACTGTTGATTTTATGGTGCTCTTGGTTCTTCTAATTTTTGATGGATGTTGTGAGAGGGGCTTTAGTAATTCTCCTCAACATATACTGCAGGCAATTTTTTCCCATGTTTTGCTGCATTTAGAAATAGCTGCAAATACTGGATTTCTGTTTCATTACATGTCATTCTAATAACACTCTGAAACCCTGTTTGTAATTAGAAAGTTTCACTCTGGGGAAAAAGTGCTTTCTCTCTCTTGCTTTTCATGAATTTGCAAATGGGTGAAATACACGGTGCAATCTGCAAAGAATTTACACTAAAATAGAAGAATCCCCCTGTATGAGTGTCTGACATATGTATAGGTTTTTCTCTCCCTGCCTTTCATTCACTCTTTTGGGAACAAAGGGTGAAAAATTACTTCAGGAACAACAACAACAAAAAATTAAAATCACTTATGTCAAATTCAGCTTTGGTGTAAGGAGCTGCTATTTTACTGTGTTCAAATTGCCTTTGCTAGAGTGGCATTTCCTTATGTTGTGTTTGAATTTGGCCATAAAACCTTATTAGATTATTCTGGAAGGCTGCTGGACTCTCCTTGAGAAATCCTTGCATTAAGAAATATCCTGTCCGAGGTCTTGCTTACACAGAGTCTCATTGTATCTACCTAAGGGTTCTGCTGCTTTCGAAAAATCGGAGTTAAATTTTGTGAGCTTTGCAGTCAAGCTGGAAAGAAGGAAGAAAAAAGAAAACATAATTCAGACCTGTCTTGACTTAATGAGATTATTACAGAATAGACTGTTTCCTTTAGGATTTGCCAGGAAAAAAAAAACAACGAAAAACAAAAACAGAACATCCATCAAGTTAGGAATGCATATAAAAAAATTGCACATCAGGAGTCCAGAGTTTGACTCGGATACAGTAGTTGCCTCATACTCTACAGTGATAACGTGACTGATCATCCTTCCTTGCTTCCTCTTAGAAAGGGGGAGAGAAAAAGAAAAAGAGACAGTAATAATATATCTTCTGTTGCTAATGCTGATATGTCATCTAGAGGGATTTGAGCCAACTTGGAAAGCTCTTTGAAACTAGCAGTAAAATGAATTAAGAATGTTAGAGAGGGCTATGGATGGAAGGGATAATACAGAGGAGATTTCATTTAGCTTTGAAGAGGAGCCCTTCCTAAGCAAGTGGTTCACATTTGGGAGGAGGGCTGGGAAGGACGATGGAATTGCAAAATAATCCCTTTTTCTTTACGTTTGTATTGGTTGCTCCAGCTCGTTTAAAACAGAACGGAGTTGTGGGGAGAGGATGCACACACATATACTGACACAAAACCATCGTATTGTATTTAGAGAGACTGATGAATTTCCTTCCGTGTCTTTAGTTAAAAAAACAATCTATTTGCTTCTGATACATGCACTTGTAAAAATGTCTTGGGAAGAGTAGGCAGCATTTTGAGGGAAGCTCCCAGTATGAATTGCTCTTCATCCTTCTTATTTCATTTTTTATAATTCATTTATACCTAAGGAAGAAACTGTATCATGCCTTTGTCAAGTCAAAACCCCTTCACTGACTTTCCTAGGATACCTTTCTTGCTAATGCCATTTGGAGAACCTCTGGCACATGGAAGATGGTGGTCATCCTCCACCACTGTAAATCTCCACTAAATTTTTCTTTCTTGAAGAGCAGAGTAAACTTCTGAGTAGATTTGGCTTGTCTTCCCCTTTATCTAACTCCTAATCAGTGCTGGGGAAGGCAGTTTGTGCTCGCAAGTTGCCATCTGGGCAGTCTTATTGCCTCACTTCTAGAGAGGCCTTTGGAGAAATAGCAGTCCCCAAGCCAAGAATAATCTCCCTCTCTCTCTCCCTTTTTTTTCTGGTTAATCTTCTCAAAATATAATGTTTTGCAAATCTGAAAATTCATGAAAGAAAAAACACTTTCTCCTAACCAAATAATGAAATTTGTTGAAAATAAGGTCCCTGCAGTGTCTTTGAAGTACAAACAAAATCAGCTTGCCAGTCAGCCTCCCCTGGCATTATTTAAAAATACTGGCTTAATATCAATCAGAACAGTGTTTTTTTTTTTTTTTTTTGATTAAATGTTGGATTGATCCTAGAAATTAAGGGTTCAGAAGTATTAAATGTAGCCAATACCAGCACCGCTTGTCGCCCACAGAAAAGGAAAAAATAGAAATCCCATTGCAATGGCTATTCTAGTATGAATTTGAATTGGACACAGAATTGCAGAGAACTCATGCAGCCTTGCTTGGCAGCACTTTCCTTCTTCAGTCCTCTGTTTCTACCATCCACTGCTATTTTTAGACCCATCTTTAAGAAGATGCCTTTGCCGAGGGACAAAGGCAGGATAACTTGCAGAAAGTGTATTAGCATAGAAAACGCAAAGCTTACAAGATGGTCACATTTGCAGTTTTGTCAAGCTGCTTTCCATTCATTCCCTATCTTTGTCTCTGCTTCTCTATTTAGGTGATAAATAGCTACCTACTTAGGTCATTCAGGCAAGAACTTCGTCTTTTGGCTTTTTTGTGTATGCTTAAAGACCGCGGCATGTTTTTTGTACCTATGTAAATACGTTACTTACAGCAGAAGATCTGCACTGCCCCACTCTGAAACTATGAAAAAAATTCTTATGTCATTTAGCCACAGTGTTTCAAATGAGTACCTAAAATGGATGTGGAGAGTTTTGAGTTCTCAGCTTGTGGTCTGGCTTTTCTGGGACATATTACCTCCGATACAGTGCCATGTTAAGAGGTTAGCGTGGCCTCCAGGCAAAAGATGTCTCATATCTGACCAGCTCAGAATGTGAGATGAGGAGATGTGACAGCACCTTTTTGTATAGCCAAAAATGTCTCGGGTAGCAATCCAAGCTTAATCTGAAGTGAAGACAGCTGGCTGTGGAGAACAGATATGATTCTGGATAGGAGAGGATTTAGTTATTCTGCATGGGCATTTTATGTGCTCTTGGGTAGCCCATCTGGCTGCCAGCTGCTGCTCTAGAAAGGTCTCCCATGATAAAGCTTTATCATGTCTGCCAGTGCTATGGAGGTGTCTAGGGTACTCACAGGGTCTCAGGTGGCTCAGGCTAGGTGTGTTCGTGCAGCTGAATTTTGTTCAGAGGGGCTACTTAGGTCATCTAGTATGGTCCATCCTTACAGAAGCCATCACATTGCATAACCCCAACGTGATTCTTAATTTAGAGATCACATATGCACTTGAATTTGAATGCTGGGTTGTAATTGCTGAATAGGGGTTAGGTCACTTGCTCTAATTGGAAGGTGGTTTGCCTTGATCTGCTGAGAGTTAGTAGCCACCTTCTAATTGCTGTGCATACATTTGTTCGTGGCTTGGTTGTACATAATTATCCTTGGGCACCATTTTCTCTTGTCTTGCATTTCTCTGACAGGCAATGTGAATACCACGGAGCTCCTCTGTGATGCAGGGTGATGCCTAGAAGGTGCTCTTTAGTTGTATGTAGTGAGTAATCCATAGTACCTGGTCCGTATATATACTAACAGTACTATGTGGATGATTAAAAGCACAATTACTGTATTAAATATATGAAAACAAATTATAACAGGCTTAGCAGACTGAGCTACAAGGCTGGGGTCTTGAATTCGACAGAGAATTTGCTTTGTGTATATTGCTTTTTTTCCCCCCTCTCTCTCTCCAGTAACCTCAGGAGCTACATACAGTGCTTTTGTGTGGCATTGCTTAATTTAGCAAGTACTGAATCACAGGAGTGGAACGGTCAGGTGGAAAACTGCTGGAGGGGAAGTGCAAGCCTTCCTCACCCAGCGAGGAACAGACCTGTGGAAACCCGCCACTCTGTATGTTTCATCAGACCTAACACATGTTGCACCAGTGACATGCTAATAAAACTGTCAGGCCTCAGGATCAGTAATTTACACCAGTATTTTTAGATTCTCCATAAGAAAAAAGAAACTCTCTTTATGGATGAAAAATGATGTGTGAATCTGTAAGGCTACTCTGAAAAGAAGCAGATGCTGACATTTCTAGAGTTAATATTTTTGCCTTAAAAATACATCTGTCATCAGCCTCCACTTATAAGAGCAGAGGAGCACTTATCTAAATAAACATGGCAGCTGTTTTATATGATGGGCCTGCTTTTTAAATAGTAAAAACTATTATATCATTTTGGAAGATATAACTGCCATTCAGTGTGAACATAAAATAATAGGTTAGAGTGTGTAGCTGTTCTCTGCTTTAAAATAATTTCAAATGACACTTTCTCACATTATCAAAAAAACCTCCCTGCAAGGCCAGCATGAATAGAGTGAAGGTTAATAAGTGGAAGTGTATGCTGCTGAGAACTGTGCAAATTCTGAAAACTTGCTGAGGAGAGAGTCAGGGATTTTAATCTCAGGACCGTATTCAAAAAATGAAGGGCAGAAGAAAAAAAAGGAAAGAACTCCTGGAGAAATAAATTATCCAAATTCTCTGCCTGCGGGATGAGGCCTTAAATATAACCCCCAGTTCACATTTCTTTCAAATGTCTTTGCTCATCTAATTAACTTCTTCACAGTAGTCCAACAGATCTTTTGCACAGAAACATATGATTCTGCTTCCTAAGAGAATCTTTAATGAGTCACTTTACACTGATTTTAATACCATTTTACATCATTAGACAGATATGAAGGAGAGCTAACAGGGCCAAGGAGAGATGTACACCTGCAACCCAAACATAATTTTATTTGCTTCTTTATTATCTCTGTTAGGATTACTGATGGCTTGTGATGAGGAGGCAGTAAGCCAAATATAAGAATGTATTGTAATTTTCGCTTCCAATTGCATGTGCTGTGACCCCCATTCTTAGAGTTTTAATATGGCATAAGTATTTCATGAAATGGCTCTTCAATGCAAAATGCAGAAACACCTTCCTGTGCGATTAAGTCCCAGAATGTAAAGCTCTCTTCCCTTGGGTTATGTGCCCTGGTCATTAACGTCCAGAACCATAATCATACAACCTAATCGATCCTGGAGTTTCTTTTTTGCCTGCTGGTATTCCTTTCACAAGAGGATGATGGAGTATGTTCACCTCAGGCTTTGCCTCTAGCCTCAAGTGCTCTAACTAATAGGATGTTATGTGAAAGGTTGATACCAGTATTTCCAACTCCTCTGGCAGTCTTTTTGACTGAAGTTGGCCATCGTTACTGTGCTTTGGCCAGAACATACTGTACATGGCCTCACAAAGAATTTAGATACAAGGCGGTCCAGTTTGTGCTGAGCTCTGAGGGAAGTGCCATGCTGGTTGGCTTGCCATACCAGTGCTGAGCCTGGACAGATACAGCAGCAGACCTCTAGGTAGGTGTCAAAAGAACTGGCCTGGCCAAAATATAGACAGCTCTGGAGTGCCAGGTGTCTTCACAGGTTAACCCGTATTTTTGTAGGTTCTACATCTTGACTAAGCCATCCCTTAGGAACCTGTTTTTTATAGATCTGGGCACCAAACCTTTACAGATGCATTACTGCCAGTGGGATGTCAGTAATTAGCAACAGGATCCCACCCATTAGTTAACAGTAGTAGCTGGATATGAATTTTACGGGGAAAAGGAGATGAGACCAGGGAGAACTACGTGTAGGCTGTGGTTCATGCAGAGGACTAAAGGAGGAACAGACTTCTCAGGGTTTCATCTACCCTCTATCTGTGCATGTGCAGATGGTTTGCAGGCCAGCAAGGAGAGGAAGGGCTGTGATTCCCTTATAAGTCTTGCTAGCCAGGATTGGGAAATGTCAGAATTTGCTGCTGATACTTCTGTAAATCATTATCCTGGAAGAAGGAGGAAATGGTAGAGGAACTGTGACTTGTAAATGATTCCTAATCAAAGTGCTTCCTAAGGCTATTCTTAGAGAGCTGCAGATTCCTCAGCACCCCTTGCTCAGGCTTGCATTTAAGGCTCCTTTCCCTTGATCACAAGCCAGAGTGTGCCCTACCTTGGAGTAAAGCCAAGCCTTACCTCTGAGGAGGGGCAGCTCTAGTTAGTACCAAGTAGTGAATTAGTACAGTGGGATAATAGGAATGTTACCACAGATAAGTCCCATTAACCTGCAGTGGGTGCAATCCCACACTACTTTGAGTGAAGCTATTCCTGTGACTCTTTCACTGTAGCAACAGTTTCATAACCTGCTGGTTTCATAAAAGTGGCATGGCATGGCATGGTTTTCCTAAAATTATATTTCCAAGAAATGCTCTGAATGAGCTGCAGTTTAGCACGCTCTCTTGCTGAACTCTGCATAACACTTTAACGTGTATTTTTAACTCTCTTTGCTAAGTGCTTAGAACAAACAGGATCTCCTGTTAATAAAAACCTTTGATGGATGCATTAAGGAAGTGGTGTGTATGTAATCCTATATTTCCTGAAGTTACCTCAGTAATACACGTGGAGTGCAACATTTAAGGAAAGTACATGCACATATAAAGGTCGTGTAAAATGTTAGAAGTAGTGTCCTTAATTCTATGACAGTATGATTTATTTTACCACTGTTGTCCTACAGATATCAGGGCGCTTTATCATCAGACCTTCAGGCAAGGGCATCTATAAATTGTAGAAAAAGCAGGTGAAGGATTACGTCTCAGCCTCTCCAATACCTCATTGCCTTGAATTACTGAAGGAGATTTGTTCTCTTTGCTTGTGAATGGAACAGGGACTCGGTGTGGACTTCCCCCTTTTCTGGCAGTTTTCGACATGGTAACAACAATTCCAAGTTCAGGTGTTTAGGCACCTTCCTCTAAACAGTGTGCTTATTTTTTTCTCTTCCAAGAACAACCCTTGCTAGTTTTATTCATGGCCATAAACATTTGCACCTCCAGAAAGTGAAGCTTCAGACTCTGCAATGACATGAACTCCATGTTGTCTTTAAAGAACTATCCACACCACTATAAATAAAACCTTTATTTTGTATCCAAATATCAGATACCAAAACTTTGACATTTTGAGATTTAAGTCACTCTAGTCTGGCAATTTAGTCCTGTGGATAATTTAAGGTGAATTATTTAAAACTGATGCTCTAGGGGTAAGCTGTACCGATGCATCTGTAGAGTTTCTTGTCATGGAGCAAGTGTTTTACAGAATGATGATGAAGTGAGAGCTGGAATTGTCACCTTTCTGAGGACCACAATGGTACTAGTATTCTCCATGTATGAGAAACATGCATGTGACATTGGAGGGATTTAATCACTGAATATCTCTGTGAATGAACTGTTCTGAAGGAAAAGCTGTTCTCCGAATGGTGGGCCAGTGCCGTGCTGTACTGTTGGAGTTGGAAGCGGGGGAGAAGGTAGCAGTGATAGCTGCCAAAGCATTGGGTTTACAGCAGTACAATTTCTCTAGGACATAGCAAAAAGAGATTGTAGGGCTGTTTTGCAAAGTTTATACTGCAGTTAAAAAAAAAAAAAAAAAAAAAAAAAGGAAAACCAGCCTTTGTGCAAATTTATTTTATGAAAAGCAAGTGCTATTTATATGAACATGTTGTGGCAGTGAATATCGTATTGCAAGCATTGGGTTAGGACTTTGAAACATTATGTAAATGCTCTGGTGGTGTATACACAACTGTACACCCACTGGACTGTGCTTCGTGTGTTCTTGATGCCAGTGAAAACAAAGCTGTCTCCAACTGATTCAGGGGAAAAGTCATGGCTGCAAGAAGCCAGGACCTGGTTTACAGAGCTACTGCTCTGCTTCTAATAACTGAAGTTAGGAAAAGTCTCTTGGATTTAACCCTAACTTTCTTATTATCTGAGATGGGACATGAGTAAGCTGAAGAAGCTTGTTAGTGGTTTTTAATAGTTTTTCTGGCCACAGATGATTTCCAATGTAACATGTTTTACTGCAGTTTTTCATAGAAACAGTTCATTGTAGAAGAGAAATAAACAATCATGTGGCTCACAGCAAAGCTTCCATATTCACTGGAGACCTCTGGTGTAAGAGCTAAATTAATCACAAATAGCTGAACTCTCTCCTGGAGTGACTTTCCAGAATCATTTCCTTGCCAGTGTCTTTGCTTGCCTTTTGCTGTCCCCATGAAGCTGCTGCTTTCTGTGCCCCGCGGTGCTGCAGAGCTCTGCCCCTTTCTGCAGTTTGGGGCTCCACGGCTGCCCAGGTGCCCTGCTGGTGCTTTCCTACTTTGAGCAGTTACCTTGACTCAGTTTTATGCAACCTGTGGGACTTGTGCCCTAAACGCTGTCATCCAAGGCAGACTGAAAATCAATGGAAAAATCCCCACTGATTTGAATGACCTTTGATTCAATCCTTGCCTACAGCCTACCTTAAAATTTAGTTTCAATGTTACAAGCCTGAAGCTTTTTGATATTACTGCCCAGCATGGAGTACATGGGGTGCAGTGGGAGCAGTCAGTTTAATGAGACCTGTCGCAAGGAAGAGATTTTGATTAGTAAGTGCATGAAATGGCAGCTAGTGATGGAGGTGATGTGAAAGGATTCAGATTCGAGAAAAAAAAATAGATTTCAGATGCTGGACAATCATCTCTATTTTGGAAGTAAGAACTAGGCTTGTATGTAGCATTGAGCATTGTAGGTAAAGTTGAGAAAATGATGATAACTTTTTAGCTATTGTCTGACTGAGAAAAACTTATGAGAAGCAAGTGATACTGTTGCTGGAAATAATGCCTGGGATAACTGAACAGCTAGCACGGTTGTTTGAGGCATAGTGTGAATCCAGACAGAACTGAGCCTTAGGGAGATAATGAATTGATCTTTTTTTACTCAATAATAACTAGCAGAAGAAGAAATAAGTACTTAGTACAGAGCTGAGAGGTCTGGCTTCTACACATAACTTTGGAGACATTAAGGAGTCTCTAATTAAAGACAGATTCATTTGTGGGACACATTATTGCAGCTTGCAGGAGAGATTTGTTGAGAGAAACAGGTCTGTCCTTAGAAAAAGCCTGAGTTGTTGCGCTCTCCAGGAGAAGGATCAATAAAATAACAGCTCCCAGAGCAGAACAAGTATATGGGCTCCTGCTAAAAGACTTCAGCGATCCAGGCCTTAGCAGGCCGGTCTGGAGTGTGAATATTGTGAGTCAGTGTGGGTACTGGGCAAACACAGCAAAGGCAGGAAGAAAAATGGCTTGTCTCTCGAGAATGGTACAGTAGATGTGGGACCCAGACGCACCTTCTGTCCCATTGTCGCTGCTAACCTAGGAATAGATACATTGATCCAGAAGCAGAAGACAACTAATGAAGTCCTATTTACTGTAACTGTTTAGCCCTTCTTCCTTAATCAGACCCTGCTGCAATAATCTCAGCTCTCCTCCAGTGCCTCCCACCACACAAGCACCAAGTAAAAGGCAGCGAGTCTGGAAGATGCTGCCTGGGTGGCTAGCTGTTGCCAGATGCTGTATGATGCTTTCTGGTCACCTGTGAGGTACAGACTGGGGGATGTGTGCTCTCTGCAGTAGTCTCTGCTTTTCACAAAACTTGTAGGAACATAATTGCTTTGAGATCTTCATGTCTTTGGGGTTTTTGCTGTCTTCTCTCCCTATACCCTTTTCAGAGAGGTCCCTTGATCAGCTGTGGCTCGATCAAGGACTTGATCAAGGATTCATGAATTATAGGTGTGACTGGTTTGTACTTGCATAAACCTTTCCTTGAGAAATCAGGCCAAGCAAGGGAAGAGCACACACAATGATTCAATCTTTCACAGCTTCCCACGAAGAGGGGCTGTTTACAACATCACTTCAAACAGCCAAGCACTCTCGATATGTAAGCCCTGAAGGGGAGGACTGTTGGCTTCTCAGCAGCTGAAGTCTGCAGCTATGCTATTGGGTCAGGTGATTTGATTTCAGCTGGATCATGAAGCCAGATGCAATGCTTCTCAGCAATGCTATTAGACTGGAGAAATATGACCAAGTGCTGGTTATGCGGAGTCATCTGGCCGAGAGCAGAGTGCTGTGTGACCCTCCTCGAGGATCCCGTTCAGCAGTTCCAGGAACTGTGAAATTTTAGCAGCAGTGTCTCTGCTGGTGTATACTTAAAGGAAGCTACTGTGTAACCCAAGATTTCATATTCCAGAATCTTTCCTTTCACCCCGGGCAGTAAATATCCTGGTCCACCAACTCCTCACACAGGAGAGTCAGTGGAAATCATGTTATAAAACTGAAAAGAATTGGGCCTGCCAGTTCCCCTGCAGTGTGATTTCAGAGTGGAGCCATACCCCAGAAAAGCACACTTTATTCTGTAGGAGGATGCTGTGATATTTCAAATATGCATTTGTAAACAGGCATTGCACACCACTTCCCTCTAAAAAAAGTAGATTTTTTTTTCTCTCTTCTAAGCGATCCCAGGAAATGTGGCTCTCGAGAACTGGAATAGATGACAAGACTAGACTGATTTGGCATTTACATGTGCCACTTTGTACACAGGGTAGTTGATTGATGGAAAGCAGGACAGTGCTTTAGAGGCTTCATCCTGCCCTAAATTGCTGGCCAATTGATAATGTAGGTAATTCCTTAGCAGCTGGATACAACCACATACAGATTAACTTCCAAAAGAGGAAGGCTTTTCAGTTCCTGGTTGTTTTAGGTCAAGATGTTCTAACTCTGTGACGCTTTGCAACCACATATGTGTTTGCTAGGAGTTCAAGGATATAAATTTACATTAGTTGGAGACAACTAGTTGAACTTTCTTTTTAACATAGCTTGTTGATGACACATGCAGTGTACCTGGCTATTTATATCATAGTAGCGCATATGAAGGGGGAGGTGATAAAGTCAAGTTGTTAGCTGCTATAAATTGATGGAGTTCTTTAGGTTTCTCTTGTCTATGTCAAGGAATGACTTCATATCAGATTCAGAGAAGACAGAGAGAAAAGTTAGCTTAAGGATTGTGACTTCACTTTGCCCACTAATTTGTTCTAGAAAAAATTGAGAAGACTCTTTCAGCTTGCCATTTCTCATCTGTATGGATGCTAGCTTATAGTTAAGATATTTCAACAATATTTAATATCCATAGCCACTGGCATGATCTGGTGCTGAAGTGAAGGAGAGCTCTTCAGAGCATTAGCTGCACATGCAGTTCTTAGGGCACTACTTTGAACTGTTGCTAGGACCACTTTCTAAAGGTTTCCTTTAGCACTGATACCACAGCAAGTAGGGCTTGAGATCTAGATCCAGAGTTTAAAATCTAGAGCACACGGGGCAGTATAAATAACTGTTGTTTTGAACGGAAGCTTACGATCTCTCTATTCTGAATTTTTTTTATCTAGTACTTTCTAAAAAGGCATTTTTAAAATCCCAGTCTAGACAGTATATCAGGCTGCAGGGATGTGGGAGGTGCTGACTTGTCTGTCTGTTGGTTTGGTATACTGATTGATGTGCTGTTTGCTTTTATACTGAGAACTGTTTTGCTGCTTTGTGCATTGCCTAAATAGCTGTTCCCTCCAATGACCTTTTCAAGGAATTCTCCCTGTGCACAACATGGCTTTTTCATGGATCCTCAAGTACGTACAAGGTTGAAGTTATTCCAGAGGCTGTATGCCACATATCACACAAGCATTCTTATATGGACTGGATTATATTTCATCTGATTTGAGAGATACCACGTATTTCATTTCCAGAAATAACTACACTCTAAATATGATGTTCTCTCACTTCTGTGCCTGAAATCTACTTGTACTGCACATCAGGAATGGTACGTCTGCTTGTAAACCTAAGGTATGGATTTACAAGCATATGATTTCAGGGGCATTTTGAAGGCCTTTCCATAATAAATGTTTATGACCTGTTTTACGTCTTTAGTACGCTTTTGAGAGGTAGTGGAAGCCTTTACTGCCACACAGTAGTTAATGCATCAGACAGAGTTCCTGGTGACCAGCAAGTGTGTGCAAACCAGTACACTGTCCAGTTCGTGTACGAAGCCTGATTCACTTCAATGAATATGGCCTAGTGAAATAGAAGTCCTGGTATAAGTCTTGTGTTTTTTTTTTTTCCAGAATGGTAATATTCATCATTATCTGAGTCTCATATTTTAAGTGTATCTCATTATCCGGAGATTTCTGTTCACTGCTTTTATGCCATCAATGCCACAAAATGACAATGTCTCAAAATATATTCATGGTGGCTTTAGTCACCTGTGAGGTGTTGCAGTAGTTGAAGGCAAACAGTCATCCAATTTTGTATGTTTATTTGGCTTCTCTTGCCATTGGCTTAGGACAGACGTGCTTAGTACTGACCCTGCTGAACTTTCAAAGATGTTTTTCTTGCTGGTGGAGTAAAGTCTTTATTCATAGCCGGAGACAACCTTGAACATCTGTCTTAGTTCTTACAGCAACCCCTGCTGAGACTACAGTCTGCATCCGACCTTGCTCTAAATGCCTGGAATATGTATCATAAAATTGAGAGGAATGTAATTTTGATTTTCCTTTATAAACTATTTATTTTTCCTGTAAGCATAGCCTAACTGGTGGCAAATGAAATCATTCAAACTTCTTTGAGAATGGAAGTAAAGAACAAATGTCTTACAATCCACTGTGGGCTGAATCCTAATGTCAGAATTTAGACAAAATTTTCCATAAAATCAATGGCAATTTTACTTCTGTAGGAGTATTTGCAGTCTTTCAAGCACAAGGTGAACATAGAGCAAAGCTAAGGAGCAATCATTCTTAAGGTGATTTCTGGCTTCACTTTAAGACAGAGATAAAGCCTGAAAATGGAATGGGAAATGAGATGCCCACAAAAACATAGGTCTTGATAATACCAAAGTCAATGTTTAATATTAAGTAATATTTATATTAAGTAATGTTAGGTTTAAACATACAAATTATCACTAGCACACTAATTGGGGGTATGGTGGCCTCTGTCCTCCTGAGATTTCATGATCCCTGTTAAAATCTGCTTATGACAGGGACAGCTCTGCTGTTGGTTGTCACCGTTCTCTCCTTAACGGTAGATGAAGCCCAAGGCTCTTTGAGATTAATTGTAGCATGGTCTTGACCCTTGGAGAGTTTCTAGACAGACAAGTTTTTATGCAGACATGCTTCTCTCCATCTGTCCTAGCACATGTCCATTGGGATAGAGATTTTTTTCAGGTAGTACAGCAAGCTCTCCCTGACTTGGGAATCAAGCAGGAATGCTGCCTTTTGGGGCATATTCAGAAGCGCTTCTTGTGCTCCCCTCCCTGGCAGAAGACAGACTGCCCCAGGCATGTGGGAGACAGCACCATCTCCTTCATCTGGTGTCCCCAGCAAAGTCACTTGTAGCCTGGCTGCCTGCGTCTCTCGGCTCCGCCGTGTCCTCAGTGAGCAGTGAAGGACTGTAGTGGAGGTATGGCATTAGTAGGAATAGGCAGAAGGATCACCAGGACAGCTCCTCTTGTGTTTTGGGGGGAAAGACTAAGGCAATTGTCTGTCTTTTTCTGAGAGAGGCCTCTCATGGGAGTGTTAGAAATTGCTGTTCTGTCTTTCGCTCTCTTCCATGTCTGTGAGAAGAGACAAGAAGCTACCTGGGTCCATACTGCCCTCTGAGTCGATTCCAGGGATCCTCTTGCTGTGTTTTGTAGAGACTGGACATCAGCATGGATTAAAGTGGTTTTGTTTATTTCCAACATGGAGAGTGAATCTTTTCCCTGTAGAAGCTGATTTCTTACAAAATCTCTGTTACCCCCAGAGGACTGTGCACTGCAGCAGCATCCCCTGATTAAGGCTTCATGTAACTATCACTGAGGAATTTATCTGTCTAGCTATTGAATAGCATTTCTCGCAGGAAGCGGATGGGACTTGTACTTAACTGATCTGCACTGGCTTCCAGTTCAGATTTGGTTTTACTGGAAGGTGTTGCTTTGGCCCCGGAATATTCTGCCTGCTCAGGAGATGTTATACTTAAGAGGGAAATGTGAGCTAGAAGCTGTAACATAATTGGGAGGTGGAGGAGGCAAGGTGTTTACTGTGCAGTTCCCGCCCTGAGTTAGACCTTCCAGAAACAAGCGTTTTGCTTGTTATTTTTTCCCTTGCTTTTTTTTTTTTTTTTTTTTTTTTGAACTTCAGTTGTACTGTATTTGTTTTCTACGCATTTCTACTTAATGCTATTTAAAGCTTTGGCAACACTAGCTAATCCTGCTTGGAAAGCTAGGATTCTGAATGCTTCATGAATTTTGAATAACAATAACTGAGGCTATGCACTTTTCTGAAAATAGAGAGTCTGATGGGAATATTTTGTAGGTTTTGATGTTTCCTTAAAGTGTTGAACAAGCTACCTCTCTAAGCTCTGTAAGGCAAGTAAAATTGCTCTTATTTTAAAAGGAACAGGTTCATTTGTTTCAGACTCTTTTTGAACATTCTGTAGAGGGGTTTGAAGGAATCAAATCCAGAAGCAAGGTTGCAAGAAGAGACATGTGTTCACCATTTGTTAGAACATGGCTTTATCTTCCGTGGGTGCATCCCTGATTCTGCTACCCAACTGACAGAGTTCTCCAGGCCCTGGTTTTCCATTCAGTGAATTATCAGCAAAGTTTGAACTTTGTCTTCTCTTCGTCTTTTTCCCTGGGCAGAATGACAGCACTGCTTTGGAGAGCCCTTCTTAGGTATTTTTTTTTTTCATTCTGCACCTGTGTCTCTTCTCACAGAGCTATTCCCTGAGAAGGAAGAATTCAGAAGAAAGATCGGTGGAGAGTTCATTTCATTTTGTCAAGTTTCTGGTCTGATCCTTAATTTAGAGCAGTCATTTCAGTCTACAATAAACTCTGTGTTCCTGCATGATGCAATGAAAGAATTAAGAGCAGTCCTTGGCCATGTGCATTCAGGATGCTTCGGTAGTCCGGTGGGACACGTAGACTTCAGTGCCTGAAAACTTACTACAGATTGGGGGTACAGTCAGTACACTATTTTCTGTAAAATAGCATATATGTGGCTCTGCTTGTGTGTAAAAGCCTTTACATGATTCACTGAGGCATTGTATCATTAGGAGTGGAATGGCATGTGATTTCAGGCACAGAGCTCCACAAAATGAATGGCTTTTTTTCCATCTTTCCCTAGGGAGCCCCGAGAGGCATCCAGCGTGTACGTGGGAGGAGACTGTTCATAATTCTTCCATCACAGCATCCAGGAACACAAAGCTTATTGTTGGGATGAGTCTGCTGCTCTGAGTGGTAAATCAGGCAGGGCAATTAGAGTAAATGGACTGACTTCTCTTGTTAAGGCAAAAGTAGACTGATCTTTAAAGTGCAGCAACCTGGACATCTCTCAGGAGTGTTTAGAGCACATTTTAGTAGAGGGTCCAGAGGTAAACAGTGTTCTGTAAACACAATGAAGAGCAACAGAGCAGAATGAGAGCAAAGTTCTCTTTTGACTGATTGAAGTTAATTGATCTTACATATATATGTTCTGTGCTTTTGTCTTTGCTGTTCTTTTTGCCTCTCTCTGTTTCCTGATATTCATTGATTCTTCAGGATACATACAGTCCAGGATGCTCATTTTTTCTTTTCACCACATTCATTCTCAAAATCTCATATACCCTCTTGGTTTTCAGTCCTCTGAAGAAAGGAAACCCTCTGGGCTTGAATAGTTGGATTCGGAGGCTAACAAGAATGTGCTTTCTTGAATGATTTTGGCTTATTTGGTTTCTGAGGTCATGGACAGAATAGAAGAACACCTGCTCTCATCTTACTTCAGCAGTTAATCCCTGTCCCAGACAAGCCTAGAAGGGCATGGCACAGGAGGTGAAGAATATTGTAAAAAATTACTCAATAACTGTTTTGAACATCCAGAAAGGTTCAAGGGTAATGATTTTTTTCTTTCTGGTTTTCTCATATCCACACCAAGACATCAGCTAAAAAGACATTGTTTCTGCAAGTATTACATTCTCATTACATTGAGAGAATGAAAAATATGAATACTCCAAGGGCTCTGTAAAAAATGTAGAAAGTGCTGAATGACAGTTGTACACAATCCTTGTATGCCTGATATGTGTAGAAATTTCTGTTGGAAAATACTGCTTTGGCTAAGGCTTTTCAAGACTTGTTACAAGCTTGTGTGGGTGTGTGCACATGTGTACTTGGCATTTTGCTTTTTTTTTTTCTAACTCAGCCTATTTTTCTTCAGGGAGGCAGGACACAGTGCATCCGAGAAGTCTGCCCTATTCTCTCCTGTCCCCAGCATCTCAGTCACATTCCTGCTGGACAGTGTTGCCCCAAATGTTTAGGTGAGTGATTGCCTTCATGGGAATGTTGTATGTAACGTAGCTTGTTTCTGTATGGTATCTTTTATACTAGTACTTCACAGTCCTGGTAAATTTTGGGACATGGAAGAAACAGTGTTGCTCAGTAGATTTTATAATCTACAGGTTGTAAAAGGTGGTCATGGTCGGTGTGGCACAGCTGTGATGGATGATACTAAGGAAGCAGTTGCAGGAGAGCATTTGAGCATAGAGCAGCTGGCTTGCTTGGAGAAACAAATACTGTACAGAGATGATTCCTACCTTCATTACATGTTTTGCGAAGGAGATTGAGATGGGAGGAAATGTTTTGCTTGAATTTGCTGCAGAAAAAGGCCTCACCCTCTCATATTTTTACTCAAGTGTGCATTTGCATTGTTGGTTTTGAGGAAATGCAGGTCAAAGGAAACTTCTGGGTTGAAACTGCATTCTTGGAAGCTGTTGTCAGAGAGGCCAAGGACCTGTGAGTCTGCCTGATTGTTGCCATGTTAAGGGGGAATCACAGTCTCAGCCAGGAATATTTTCAATTATGTCTTTCCAACACATTTTAAAGGAATAAGGCCAAAGGCCTCTGAGAAGGGCTAGTTATTCCAAGTCATTCCAAGAAAGGCAGTGACTTTTGAGAGTCCTTATTTTGCTCATATCATTTCCACACATTCCACAGGTTAACTAAACCTCAGCATGCTTTGCTCTAGTTCATAAAGAAGGAGTGTTTACATCCTGCTACATCAACTAAGTTTAATTTGGTCTATGAGGCTGTGATTAGGTATAGCACATTTTCAGAGCAGATGATTCCCAGTTTTTCAACAGAAACATTTTTGTTGTCTTGGCTGTATCCTTACTGCTCTCTGAAGTCTTTTTCTAGGTCTGGGTTAGTGGAACAGAGAGCTCTAACCTTGGAGGCACTGAGCCATAGAGAGTTCCAGCTTCTCGTAATATTTAACATTTTTTAAACAAACTTGAAATTTATTTATTTATTTATTTATTTGCTAGTTGAGAAGTACTACAAGTACATATCTCTCTGGAACATTTAACTACAGCACCAGAAAGCAATAAGGTAGGAGAATGAACTAGAGAGAAGAACAGCCCAGAACCTATTTTTCTTTCCTTCTTCAAACTCCCCTTGTCCTCCTCAGCTCATGCTTTTCTCAGCTGAATCTTCCCCTCCTTGATCTAGGCATTCAAAAGCCAGCTTTGATCCTTTGACTGCTTTTTTGCTCCTAGAAATGTCTGTAAATTAATTCATTAATAATACCCATTTCCATTTTATGGTGCTTTTGCTCTACAGCAGGTCAGACATGCCTGTCAATAGATAATGTCTGTTCGCAGTGAAATATTGGAAGTTCTGGAGTACGATAGTAGGGAAAGGGAACCATTTTCAAGGATGCTGAGGCATGTTTTTTTAAGTATCATGAAAAGGACCTCCCTGCAATTGAATTCCTGATGTTCAGCATATATAGCCTGGAAGAATGCAGTTGACTTTACTGGGACTTGAATTATTGGTTTAAGTAATGGTTATGAGCCAGCAAAGCAGACCATTAAGCCAATATCCCCGTCACCACATCTTTTAAAGTGGCAGCTCCTTTGTCAGTGGTTTTAGCCAACTATTTGAATGGGCTTGCCCACCCTGAATTGTGTTGGGTGGTTTGCAAGGCAAGGCAAGATGGTGTGAGAGAGAGCTGGACTCTTGTTCACTTGCTGAGACAAGTTATGCGATTGAAGTCCTGGCCCCACATAGTAGCAGCAGCGTTGTTACTGACAGAAATATTGTTAGGCTTTGCCCATAAGCAATGCACGGACGTGCAAGTATTCCACTTAGGGCTACTGGGCATCCTCAGCTGAGTTCATATGTCAGTCCTGCGAGAGAGATTAAGCCTTTTTGAAAGGGTGCACATTCAGTAAAAGGCAGGTTGATTATGTGAGCATGAGTTTGTCCAAGGTAGCTAATCTACAAGAGACAGATGTTTAAATCACATCTTAAATCACAGTAGCAATTGTTTTTTAACATTTTTAGTAGTTCTTTTAGCATTAACTTTTGTAAAAACTCAAGGCTAATTCAATGAATTTTGCTGTCTGCTTATCCTTATGTTCACTTATATCTTAGAGCAAACTGGAAGCTTTTTCTTTTAAGCTGTTCTGCTTTCATCAGGAGTTATTAAAAAGGGAAGGAATTGCATACAGTTTAGAACACAGGGACAAACTTCAGTGATTCCAGCTGAACCTGCCAGTTGACTTGGCAGCTTAAGGGCTAAATTATTGGCCTAATATATAGTGACATGCTATATGTACTTATAGTGGCCATTCCCTACCTTAGAATTGATGTCTTTTTATCATCAGATCTCAGAAATGATAAGCCCAGAGACTGGCTGCCACTTATAAAAGAATTGATTAGTTAGCTGCCACCAAAAGTAAATGGGGGAGGTGTGCAAAGTATGAAGTAAAAATAGTGATTTCACGTTAGTTTTTGTAAAGAACTCATGTGTACGTGTATGTAAGGTGTTCACTTGTTTACAAGACCTTATTAGGAAGGAAACTGAAGAATAGAAGAGAAACTTATAGAACAGCAAACTGTGTTGGAACTTGGATTTCACAATGCTTGCCCAGCTTCAGGAAGGTTTTGGTACTGATGCTACCTTACCTGTATGGTGCTCTAAAATTTGCCTTGCTCTTATGAAACACAAATTTTTAATAGACTATGGAAGGTAAATTCTCCCCCACTGATGTTCTTTACTTGTTGTGTTGGCTCCATTCTGCTTATAAATTGTGTAAATGTATGTAATTCTTGCAACCATGTTTGAACACGGTGTACTAAGCTACCTTAATGAGATTGGACAGTGTGCATTTTTTTGCGTCAGTGTAACTGAATTGATTTAGTTTGGCTGTGAACCCCTGAGGTAGATATGCTAAAACCAGTTTAGGCTGCTTTATTTGATAAGCTATTGTATTAAGTTAAAGATTGTTTAAACTAGTATAAGTGTACCTGCCCTAAGAGTCTGCAATGCTTACTTTGTATTCATTTAGGTGCACTTTATGATGAGAAGGAGTAGAAGGATTTTTCCAACATAAAAATGCCATAAATCGTATTTATATTCCCTCCCACAGTAGAATTTGCACAGATGAATGTGTGCTAGAGGAACAGTGAACTGTTAAAAGAACATTGTTTTCACACCAAAATGGAAACACACAGCAAATGACACACTGCACATGAATTTGGTCTGGTGACAATAAGCCCTACTATTTTAGTTGACAGTATGGCATCTTTTCAACCACATTCTGTTTCTATTACTGTTTATTTATATTCAGGACAGAGGAAAGTGTTTGACCTCCCATTTGGAAGCTGCCTCTTCCACAGCAACGTGTATGATAATGGGTCCTCATTTACTTATGACAACTGCACAGTGTGTACATGCAAGGTAAGTCCACAGTGCTTTGGTATCGTATGCTGCTGGTTGCCTGGCTTGGCATAAATATGTAATGCTGTAGAACTATAATGCCTGATACTGTTCTGCTTTGGCATCTTGTGTGGTCCTTGGGTCTGATCTGAAAAGCACTCACAGTTGTGCTAGGAAAGTTTAAAGGTTATTGACTGCCTCAGTTGAGACGTGATGCCTGATTATGTGTGATGCAAAGTAAAGATACTCAGATTATGTGATCCTCTTTAAGTCTGCACTGCAGTGGAAGACGATTTTGTAGATGATGAGTTTCCACATCTCTGCTGAAGGACAGTGAATTTTTTAGTGGCTCCAATGTGACTGTGATCACTTGTACTTTGGCACCTAGGCACAAAAAATGTAAAGTGTTGCCAAATCAATAAGTTAAGATTTTGCAGGCCAACAAAAGTGCAAGTTGGGCTTTAGCATCACAGACCATGAAAGATTGCCTTAATCCAGTAAATTGTGTTTGTTTTCCCTGAGCTGACCCTTGCAAAGCAGTTGTGCTATAGCTCGGGCAGATAGATACAATGACTGAGCAAACAGAAATGTTACGATAAGGACATACAGGAGCACAAACATCTTCGTGATGATTTCATGACTTCCTTCTGTTTTTACCCAGGATTCAACAGTGATATGTAAGAAGAGATGCTTACTTCCTGGAGAATGCAATAAAAACAAAGACCAGTGCTGCAAGGAATGTGTCTCATATATCTCTCCTGAGGAAGTAAAAGTGTGCAAGTTCGGCAATAAGATCTTCCAGGTAACATTTCAGGTGTGGCTTGAAAACAGATGCTGTTGTAACTGCTGAAACAGCATGGGTTTACTGTAGATTAGCATTGTGGTTTGCTTTTTAGCACAGTCCTCACCATCCTGGTTGATGATGGAACAGCTCAGAGGGAGAGCTTTGCAAAATCTGCTATCTGTTATTTTCTTTTTGAGTCTGTGTGAATTCTGCTGTTACACAGAAATTAAGATTAGTTCCTCCTGGACATGGCATTGTGTCACCCTCTCCCCACACAGAGACTCGAGCTGCTGCTTCATGACAAGTAATGCATTCTTAGTTAGAATTATGCTCTGCCTTCCCAAACAAATGCTGATACTCACGGAAAAGGAAAGAAAGAAAAAGTCCAAAGGCTTTATCAGCCAAGGAGTCCCTGCCCCAGCCCCAGCTGAGCTGCCAGAAGCTGTGCTAAGACTGTCTTGGCTAGGAGTCACTCATCGAGATTTATTATACTTCACAGCTCTGCTGAGGACAGCACCCCTGACACCCTGTATTGGGAAACCATGTAATAACTATCGCCTACTGCAATCTCACCCAACGTTTTCAGATCTCAAGGGATTCCCTGCAGATTGCTGAGCTCCTGTTTGTTTTTTCAAGTGGTGCAGTTTATTTCACACCGCGTCAGAAAAGATTCTGTCACCTCATGGGCCATCTGTGAATGAAGAGACCCTCGAATCAGATCACACGTTAAATCCCTTGTGAATACTTGGTTTGCTCAGGCAGAATTACTTCCCATTTATTCCATCTTTTGTGTACATAGCTGAAGTGTTTATTCTGGAAGTTATATGGGAGCAAACCCTCTGTATACAATAGGTACAAGGAGACTATATTCCATCTGATTGGAACTCGCACACAGGTGCTGTTGTACTTCAGGAACAAATGTCTGCTTCTCAGGCACCCAGATAAAATACTCTGCTTCTTGTGAGGATCTTGTGTGAGTAAGTATTCTATGCTGTAAGAAAAAATAAAGAGACAGTACATGCACTTCGTTGAAGTTAATGGTGCAACACAGATGGAACGGGCACAGGTTCGTGGGGAGTCTGGGCAGTCTCCTTTTTAGATCAAAGCTGTGTCCACTGCTGTGAGGCCAGCTGCATGCAGTTAGCCGTCATATCTTCTGGTACCTTAGCAGATGCTTGGAGAATGGTCATTAGAGGCCCATGGAAACATGTGCTGCATCAGAAACACCTATCTTAACATAGCTTGGAGATAGAAGATAAGGGAGAGACAGCCTTTAACCAAGCATGCATAGATTAAGTCAGTTTGCTTGGCATTTCAGATTTAGTCTGTTTTTCTCTGTGGTCAAAACATCATGTTGGGGTGAGCACATAATTGTTCACAGCTGTCTGGTTGGACTGCCTGTTCTGTTTGTGTCAGGTCTATCCTCACCCTTCCTTCACAGCAGTCCTGTAAACAGAAAACATGCACATTTTGCCTCTAAATCGGCAAGCATAAGACTGCAAGTGGATGAGACAGAATGCTTTAGGAACCACACTTGGCAAAGGCAAAGCTCTACAGAAATGAGCCTGGGCAGTTCCACAAGCAGTCTTTCCTAAGTAAGTGGGGAACAAGATTATGAGGCATATTTTGTTCTGCAGCAAATATTTTAAGAGCCACGGACTGTCTTACCTGTTATACATTTGGGCAGTTTAGCACTGTATCTGTTCTAAACATTTTCAGATGTTTAGCGGATCAAGTGTCTGTGAAAGTGCTGTAAGTAATCTGAATTAGAATTCATTATTTGACCATTCCTGCCGTAAGTCAAAATGATGTCACATCTGGGAATAAATTCACTATATGCTGACATCTTAATCAAACGCTTTCACGTGCAGCAACTTAAACATGTCACTCAACCCAATGAATCAGGTTTTTCTAATTATGTCAGCTTAAATGAAAATTCGTGATAGGTGGGATCACATCTCAGACACATACTGGAGAGAAAACAATGCAACTAATCAGGATATTGATGGAAAATGCAAATGTGATTTGGTTAGCCATAGAAGAATTAATTTCTGATGCAGCGGGCTAAAGGGAAGAAATCCCTGCTGAATTTGATCTTTGTCTGTAATCCGACTGGGTGTGGACAGACACCTCAAAATAATTTAGACTAAACAATGACACAGTGCCAACAGGGAAAGCCATCCTTCCTTGTGCAGTGATACATTGCTGGAATAGCTTCCTGTTGCCAGCCCAGCTGATGCTATATCATGTTCCCTCTTGCAGGATGGAGAGATGTGGTCCTCTGTTAACTGCACCATCTGTGCTTGTGTGAAAGGCAAGACGGAGTGTCGCAAGAAACAGTGCATTCCAGTCAGCAGCTGTCCTAATGTGAGTTTTTTTTAAAGGACATAGCATTCTTCCCTTTTTTTCTTCACCATTGTCTTTGTCAGTGTTTCACGGTGGTACGTGCATGGCAGGAGGGCACGCAGATTGGGGAAGAGGGATACTTTGGCAGGTTAATTTAAGCTGGAATTCCTGAAGTGCACTATTGCTGCCTTGTACATGGGCTTCCCGCCTCTGTCCTTGCTCTGAAGAGGAAATGCTCCTTTTCTCCACCTCCCTTTCCCATTCTCTATCCTGAATACCTACACTGGAGCATCTCTTTCACATATATTTAGTAGCTTTGTAGAATGATGAGATGACTGTTAACAGATCAAGCGCATGTGTTTTTTTTAGAGCAAGGCACAGGAGGTTGTGCTGACTTTTCTTAGTGCAAATGAGACTTAATCACTTGGTTAGACATGTAAATTCGACAAAGCAAGGCAAATGATTTCAGTCAAACCATGCCACTTTATCTGAGGTTACAGCCTAAGTATTTTCTGCACTGAAGTCTGAAGTGAACTCAAAGAGTGGTGTAATTATAACTTTGCTTCATTGCTTCAAAATTAGCATTATATGAAACCTTGAGCTAAAGTCTGCCTTTGTTTCTTGGATGTCTGTTGTCTACAGATGATTTTGTTTTAATGGCTAAAGCTTTCAGAAGAGGGAGCTCTAAATAGCATCTCATGTAGGTGCAAATCTTTGAACAGCACTGCGGGAGAGAGCCAAGTCATTTGCATTACACCTTCTCAGTGTTTCCTTCTCCATCCTGGAAGCCAGCAAGGCAAATATGAGTCACAGACACCTAGGTAGAAAATTTTAAAAGACAAACTTGAGTTTGTAAAACTTTATACTTGTGAACTTTTGACAACCAGAAGCTATAATAGGATAGAGAGCCTGTGTCTTGGTGCTCCCTGTTCTGCTGTGCTCATGGGCTGCAAGAACTGTTTGTATGCTCAGAAGAGGGGACATCCTGCTCCTGTCACCCTGGCCCTCTTTTGCTAGTTAACCACAGAGGGCAGTTCTCCTGCTAATGGGCCTCACACAAGGTGTTGCACACACCTTAGGAGGTGTGAACCAAGGGAGCTCTCTGGGGAGCCTGAAGAGGCCCTTGGTAACCAGGTTTCCTCCCTTCAAGCTATTCACGGGATATACAGGAGGAGAGAGCTTGGGCCCTTCAGGTCTCTTCAAATCCTTTGTTGTCCAGGAACCTGGCCCACACTGCACCCATTTGCGTTTTCCCTGTGCTGGTGCATTTCAAACATTTAAGACTCTTCTGAGATCAAAATGTATGGCTTAACATAATTCTTAAGTGAAATACAACTTCAGCACTACTGTATATAAATTTGAGCATTGAGATGACTACTTGAAGTGGCTTCTGTAAACATGTTAGCTGCTTTGCTGCTCACAGACAACTAGTGAAAATAGTGGTGAGTGAAAATTCACCATCCACAATCCTGTGGCAGCATAACTGACTTGCTTACAAACTCTTTCAGTGCTGTTATATGATCCCTGCCAAGGCTAATGTGAATTTCTAAGCTATCCTAAAGCTCCAAGTTCAGTTCTCAGACAAGAACCAGTTCCTTAGGGCTGAAAAGACCAGCTTTGTTATCCTGCAGCACCATTTCTCATAGTATCTAACCAATCAGCCTGTCCTCTATCTTAAAATGGAGTCAGTAGCTAGCCTTAAAAAGCCACCCTCCTCCACAGGTACAAATAACATTTATACTCTTTCATGCTAAATTGGAAGGACAAGTAGGAGAGAGAATGTAAACTCTAGAGTGAAATTTATTTTCCTATTCCAAGTGGTACCAGCTTAAGTAATTTTAAAGCAAATAATGTACGCTAATGGATTTAGATCTTCTACTTCTTGTCTGTGCTCCACTCTCTGATGAGATATTCTGTCACAATCTGTAAACATTAATAAATCACATCACATCACTGAAGGTAAAAGATATATTAGTGATTCTGGTACTGAGTGTCTGGATATCATGCATAAAGTTTTGCTGCTCTTGCTGAAAACCATAGCAGTGTGAACTCCCTTACCTTACTCTGTTCACAGTACTTCTGGCAGTAAGCAGTCCCTACTGGCTATTGAGGACTGCTGTGGAACAACACGTCATTTAGTGTCCCTTTGAATGTCAGGCCCCATAAAGTTATATCATTAAAACTGTATCATGATACACACATCTGAGTGTGAAAGAGTTAAGGATTCACAAGCAAAATTACAGTGTTATTCCTTGACTTAAATGCTTTACCATGCAGTCTTTATAGTCTTTGCATGATGTCTTTTTCTGATGGAATCTTAATTAATTTATCAACATAAATTTTAGTCTATTATCCCTTGGAAAGGATAGGTTTCAAAGTGGTAGTTCTGGAGAAATTTCCTGTGCCATGCAGCCATTGGTATTACTAGATGTGTTGGTTGCAGGCTGCTGTATTTTCAGAGACTGTTTCTGCCATTTATTTCATTTTTTCTTAGGGTTAGGCATTTTTTTTCCTGTTTCTTTTTTTCTTTTCTTTTTGGAGCATTTAATTCTGTATCAGTAATTACAGAAAGTGTCTTTCTTAGCTTCTTTTCATCTACAGCAGAGGCAATGTATCTCTCCCGACCTCACATCCTCCTGTCATATTAATAGCAAAATCAGTCTTGCTTGGGCTCCTAGTGAGCCTTGTGGCTTGTGGTTTCTATTTCTTACTTTCTGACCATTGACTCCATGTACAAGTTCCCTCTCTTGGTTACCTGGAGTGTCAGCCTGCAAGGTGCAGTACATGCTGGCCCCCATCCAGTAAAGCTATTAAGCATATGTCCAGTCCTGCTGAAGTTAGTAGGCCCTCCATGTGTGCTTAAACTTAAACACATGCTTAAATACTTTATATAAAGGGAGTAATTTCAACATTTGGCAAGACTGAATGTCAGATGTCCTCTAGCCTTTTTCTTACCTAATTTGCTATTTGCTTGCCCTAGTCCTACTCTGTCCTCTTCCTTTCTTGTGCCATCTCCCTTCCATTTTTTGGACATTGTTTTCCACTTTGCCTCTTTTCCTTATGCCTCTGCTATCCCCACTAGTAATGCCAGCCTGTGCTAATGGTCAGTGATTGTGGACAAGTCTTTTTTGGGGCTGCTACAGGAGATCCTGGTGAATTTTACAGCATACAGCCTTTTCTGAGCTCCAAGGCTGTGCAAAAGTTAATAGAACTAAATTCATGGCATGTGAAGACATTTGCAGAGCTTGACTTTGTGGGTAAATTTTGAACCCGTGAACTTCAAGTGAGTTGATAATTTATTCAGAACACGTTCTGTCATCCCTAGCACAGACAGCATTTAATGTTATACACATCTGTTATTATTACAAACAAAAAGTTGCTGTTTTTACTCTAGTGCCAAATGAGGCACAAAAAAACAACAGCTGTTGCTATTGCACAACCAAACAAAAAAACCCCTAATTAGTCTTGCCTTAAGAAAAAAAAAAACCCTCAGACATAAAATTGAAAACCTCATTAAAAAGAAGAAAAATCCCAGAAAATAAATAGACTCAAATGTGGTCTGCTTATAAATATTCATGGGGAAAAATGGGATCACATCACTTAGCCCACTCCTAAGGGAACCCTCAATGCTAACGAACTCTTGCAGCACATGTTAGCAATAATGGGTTTCCTTATTCTACAAGACAAAAACAGGATCTCATGCCAACATGGTGGCTCAAGTAACCAGCCTCAGCAGGCTGCCTTGGAGATTCCAATTTCACTTGAATTCCTGCCACTTCCAGCTTGGCTGATGATTTCAACTCTTTTATTGAAACAGAGAGGTAAGGCTACGCAGTGCAGCGTGTGGCATTCAGCTTCATGTCTTCCATTAGTGCAAATAAGCATTGCCTGGCTTCATATTTCTGTCTAGTCTTAATGGTTCTTCGTTAAAGGTGTTTTATTCTAGCAGGTACTTGATAGAACTCCCTGCTGCCTCCTGGTACTCAGTTTTTCTCTTTGCTGTGAGTGCCTGGTAGTCACACAAATGTCTCAGCATTTTCTCCATAGCCAGTTAAACTCAGGTCCAACCCATTTCTCAAGTTCGGGCTCGCATCACATCCATTCTGTTTGCATGCAGCTGCATACTCAAGGACGGGCTTACACTGAACTCAGGAAAATGAGCCCAAGGGCACTCAGCACCAAGCTATCATTCATATGACCGGGATTGATCAGGCATGAGTGGGAAGGAGCATGCTCTAGTCCAGCCTGCCAGCAGATATCCTTAGTTCACTCCTCCTGACGCATGGTGTCCAGGCTTTGCAGCAGTGCAGGCAGAAAGCAGTGCAGATAGCAATAGGGCTTACTCTCTGTATGCCCACTTCTCCCCTCTCTGCATCGATGTGCCACTTATCCCTTTTCCATCTTCACAAGCTTTTCTGCACTGCTGGGTGTGTTTGGGGGAAAGAAAATCACAGCTCCATTTGCTTACTCTTCTTGGCCACTCATTGCTCTCCTGCTTGCTGGGGAATGGGAGTAGTGGTCCCAAGAAGGGGATGTTCTGTATGTTCAACCATGCCGGAGGGGAGAATCAGTGCTGGGGAGCAGTGTAGCTCCATATGAGTCCTACTAACCTGTGTGGGAACATGGGTGAGCTCTATCACCATAGGTTCTGTTATAACCCATGCCAGTTTTCATTTGGAAAACGACACCATTCAGGCTGAAATTTTCCAGGCTTATTACTTGAAGGTTAGCTTTAGGGAATTTGAGTAGAATCAGATAGGCCATCTTTTGATTCAGTGAAGACTAAAAAGGAGCATGAATGTATGTATGCACATACAGATATGTTTCCTACTTCTAGCCAAACTCCTTTTAGATACTGCTGTAAAGCAAAATGATCTGGGCGGAGTGGTAAGTAAGACTCGAGCCTTTGGTCCATATTACTACAACTAGACCAAACTGTTTGCTTTTAGATGTTACTCATCCTTGGATGTGTGCCCGTTTATTTCAGCAGGGGACTTGGTCCATGATTTCTGAGTTGGTAATAAGATTTGCTAAGAGGTATTACAGGATCTACCTATGAAAGGAATCTGGCCAAACTAGACCTGTATCAGTGCCTCCTTCATTCATGTTTCTGGGAAAACTAGTGGGGTTTTTTGTTTGTTTCATTTTTTTAGAACAGATCACCTCTGCAGAGACATAAAGGGTGCACATAAGAAATGTGCTGTATGTATTTTGGGAGGTGGGGGAAAGGTAGTGATCTTGGTAACCAAATGACTAGTTTGCTTTAGATATCCACGAATATATGAGTCCAAAATTCTCTCACACTCTCTCTAAAGAGAAAAGTGGTAACAGAGAACCCTTTTAGTATTTCATTTCTTATAAGACTGCCAGGAAGCTCTTTGAATAGTTCTGTCTGTTTTTAGCACCTGATATTTGAAGCTGTAACCAGGGCATTGAGTTCAAACACAACTTGAACTATTTTCAAAGGCTTATCCAGCCTTACAACATAACACAGTCATTGCTCCAAAAACTCTTTCATTAAATCAGCTTGTCTTTTTCCCAATTAGGGTAAAATCCTGAACAGAAAAGGATGCTGTCCTATTTGCACTGAAAGTAAGTTCTTTCTTCACATTCTTTAAATTCTTTTTTATTCTTTCAGAGAAAATAAATATACTAGAATTATGTTTGCATTTCTGCCTTCCTTTTAGAGGGAGCAAAAGGGCAGGTGGGTATGGCTGGCCACAGATTTTGTCTTCCATAAATCTGTAAATTTAAAATAAAATGCTTGTCAAGGGGATTATTTTTTCTCCAGATGCCACTAGTTTTGTCAAATTTGAGGTGTTGCTCTGTGTAGGATATAGCTGGCCTGTGAAATCTGAAATATGGATAGAGCTGATACCTTTTATACCTGTTAATAACACACTTAGCTATGCAAGAGTGGAGAAGCATAACCAAAGTATGCATATAATCCAACGCTTTTGCAGATGATTTGTGAGAGTTAAAAAGAGGTGTGCAGAAATCTGGGACGTAGTCTGGGAGAGCAATGGAAGATAAAATAGAAAGCTATCCCTCTGTGAGTAGTTCAAACATTGCCTTTTTATCGCTTTACTTTTCACTTGAGGAATGATCATCTTATGATCATCACTTGTGATCTCTCCTAGTCAGCAAAGCACTTACCCAAGTACTTATCTGTATGCTTGTCCTATTTAAGTCAACAGGGACACCTAGCCTCACAGAAGTTAATGGGATACAATTACATGTTTCATTAAAGACATGTTTAAGTATTTTGCCAAATAGGGACAGACTGTTAAAATGGGGCTTTATGATTTATAGGAAGCATTTGAAAAAAGGAACAGGTTTTTAAGGAGAATGTTATCTATTCTTTTGTCTTAATGGAAATTGCTTTTGCTGATTATCTCAGTTCTGGGTGCTCTTGGTTCTCACGAACATTATATACTAAGTCCCTGCTTCTCCATTCTGTACCTCAATTATTTTGAAACATATCACTTACGGTAAATTAAATATGGTTTGCAAATTTTCAGTATCAGAATGAAATGAAATATGTGTGACATAACCTCAGAAAGTCTTGAGATAAGAAATACCAGAGAGAGGGAGAAATGAAAGAGGATTCAACTGACCAGCAGTTGAATTTCTGCATGCTCAGTTTCAAGGGAGAAGAAATTTCCAGGGACCTCTGTTCAGATATGACATGTCATTATTGTCATGAATTTATTGATCTCAATCTTACCTCTGTTCTTGTGTTTCATTCTCATTTAACATTTCTCATGCATTCTCTTGTAACATGAACAGTGTTCTGTGAGAGGGATGTAAACCAATGGGGTCATTCCCTCAAAGCACTGCAGACTCTCTTCTGGAAGGGGTTAAAAAGAAGACAGTAATATGACTCTTTCAGAAGTGCTACTAGTGAACTATAAATTGTGATAATTATTTCATGAGAGAAGGAGGCAAAAAAATACACATGTTGAAAGTAAAAATAACTCATCTAGGAACCAGGTAAACTAAAGGTCAGAACTTCTGATGATATAAAAAAGAAATAGTCATGACTATAACATGTGAAATTAAAGGCACAGTGTCATCAGCCAGCAGAGCGTATGAAATTTGTATACCTCCTATGAATGAAGTCACAGCTGTAACTTATGTTTGATTTTAAAGAATAATCGTATCTGGCCATGAGCAGGTGCACAGAGAGAGGAGTCCTAGAGAAACTATGAGAATTTGGGCTCTGATTCAGTAGCCATTAGAGATCTCCCCATTCACCTTAATGGATCCAGTCTGTGTGAGGAAATGGTAACCCTTCTTGACATCTGGAAAGTCTGTAGTGTATAGTGCAAACAAATGCACGTGACCATAGTTTCCCACTGTCCCTCTGGTTGGAGGTCTCTAGTCCAACCTCCTGCTCAAGGCAGGGTCAACATTGAATTCAGACCAGATTACTCAGGGCTTTGTCCAGCTGGGTTTTTAAAACCTCCAGGGATGGAGATGCCACAGCATCTCTGGGCAGCCTGTACCAAAGCTTGACTGTCTTCATGGTGAAAATTTTATTCCTTATGTCAAGTTGGAATCTCTCCTGTTTCAGCTTACAGTCATTGTCGCTTGTCCTCCAGCCATGCAGCTCCATAAAGAGCCTGGCTCCATCTTCTTGGTAACATCCTTGTAGGTACTAGAAGGCTGCTGTTAGGTTCTCCTGAAGCTTTCAGGTTAAACAAGCTTGTTCCCTTTGCCTCTCCTCATGGGTCTTGACCACATTGCACTGGCTGTATGTAAGACTGGGAAGCACGTTTCACTGTCGCACAGTAAGCATGCTCCTCTGTTGCACATGAAACAGATGGATCTTTTTTTTGGCGGTGTCTCAGTATGTATCCATCTAATATTTGGAGAAGAGCTGATGATGAACTCATCCTAAGCTTTTTTAATTAAATGGTCATTCCCAGCTTTTATCAGGTAATGTAATCAAAGTCCTTAAATACCTACTCTCATACTGTAGTGATAGCCATTAGCGTTTTAACATTTGCCATTTGCAAGGAGCCAATTCCACCCTTGCGTCAGAAATGCTGTAAATCTCATCACAACATTCAGACAGGCCAAAGGCAAAATCATAAGGATTTCAGTGATGATCACTATCTCAGATAGTCCAGTAATCAAAAGCTTTGCCAATTCAGCCCATTTCAGATGAGATAAGATGCACGTACAAAGCTCTTTCCCCCTCCCACTCGCACATACTGATTCTCTCTCCACATATTAACCAGACATTTTTGGCGGTCCAGCAGATATTAATTTTCCAAAGTAAAAACAACATAGGAGGTACAAGAACATACTGTACACAGGAGAGCTTTGAGTACAGTAAAAGGCAGCCAATTTCTATGAAGTGGGTCAAAAACAGTCACGTTGTTAAAGGACACACTTTAAACTAAAAAAAAAAAAAAAAGAAAAAGATTATTTTTCAAAGCAGTTTTGCTGCAGAGAGAAAAAGTACCTCGTCTCCTAAAGGGCTGGTGAGTCCCTTTTGTCTACTGTTGCTGAAGTTAACTATGGTTAGTTTTGGCATGTTGCTGCTTAAGCTCCATGGCTGGTGTACAGTTATCACTAATTAAACACAGTGGTCATACCAGTGGAAAATTCAACAGTTTATTTTATCCTGCTGTAAAAACGTAATGAAATGTACTCTTTTCGGCTTGATTTAGAAAAATCGCCACTGACGTCAATTCCATAAATTAGTAATCCTATGTTAGACCAAGGTCATTTTCATATTAAAAAAAGAAATCACTAAGCCTAAGTTCAAATAACAGACTCTCTCAACTCTAGACAAAGAAGGGAATTTGCAAGGGAGGATAAATCTTTTTTCTTGACAGTAGAATTGATAGCCCTTGCTGGAATTATAGCATGCAGTGTGAAAGATTCCTATTGCAACCATGTAGATATCAGTTAATCACGATCAGTAATCCTATAACAAGCATACCTAAGTCATTGGTAGACATTATGGGTGAAGATTTTTCAAACTGTACTGCCGTCATATATGTCTAGCAGTACACGTGGTTAATTTTGCATCAAAGAAATTTTGGGGGCAGAAAATGCCGTTCATCACAAATCATTCTGCAGCTTTTTTAATTGACAAAAGACCACTGGAGCTAATGACTAAAGTCACCAAACTCAAGGCCATTTAGACCCAACCTTAGGAGTAAAAGATTGCTACTTTCACCTGCTCCTTCATACAGATTCTTTTTCATTTGTTTTTACAGAAATGCTTAAAAATTGATGACTCTTAAGAGAAAAAAGAAAAGGAAAAACAGGATTATGTATGTAGGTAGCTATGAGAGCAGGAACCTGGACTGATGGACCACAGAGGCCCCTGTTGGTTCTGTTTCTGATGTTATTTCCTTGCCATGGAGAAATACAAAAAAAAACCCTGCAATTGTTTATTCATACTGAAATGCTGCTCGTGATTCACCTCCTCAGCCGTTTCAAATGTGATGGTCTACTGTATAAATATGTATTTGGACAAATTGGAGTAGCTATTTTATTTATGAAATAGACCATAAACACTCCTGTGGAGTTTTTGACACCACACCTTGTAATGTGTATTATATCAAGCTGCACTATGCAGCAGTTATGAGGAAAGTAGTCTATGGCTATGCATTTTTTAAGAAAAGTTAATGAAATTCTATTATTCATGTTCTGTAGCTACTTTTCAAAAGTTAATAATGTGTTGTGTTTGATTTAGGGCTTAATTCAGTATATGGTCTAATTGCATTCAAAGTTTCAGTTTGTTTTTAGAAAGCTGAGATCTTTTTGAATTATAGATGTGCAACCAAATCACCCTTAAGTGGTAAACTTCTATTTTTTCCTCCTTCTCCTTACTTAGAAAGTGTCCAAACCAATTTTAGTTATAATTTAAAGTATATTTTTCTTGGCTACTGTTAACTAGCTACAAGCCCAGAAGAGTGTGACCAGACATCTGGACATCTTGGACTTCAATTGACTGCTCTGATGTCCTGAAAATATAAAACAAGCTATTCCATGAGCACCAGAACTAACAGAGCCTGGTGGCCTATGGATATGTGTCCCATTTCCTTTATACTCCAAGAAATAATAAACCCAGTGAGAGACAATATATCCTGTGGCTGATCTGGAGCTACAAGTGTGCTAATTAGCCAGCCAGTAAGCTCCTGCTCTTTGGCCAGTCAGGATGTGTGCTGACTGTCTGTCTGGCCTCTACTGAGCATTATGTATAAAGGGCTAAATACTGTCTGTCTGGCGGTGGGGACACTGGGTGAAAGGCAGGAAGGTGCTTTTTTGCAACCACTTATTCGAATCTCTTACCTGTACTCATGCAGTGTTTTTTCCCAACACTTACTAGAACTTAGTTGTCTTTGATGCTTTTATTCCTCTGTCAAATGTTCTTTGAATTGGCCAAAACATGTCATGATTTCATAGGTTTTTTTTTTTCCTTAGGAGAGGATGTTAAAACTCATGGAATGCTAAAAGGTCATTTTCCTTTCTGTTGCTTGTTTCAGCTTCCTTTTTCGTACAGATAATTGTGTTTTCAAACCCTGTGCTTTTTGCCTACAGTTATCTTCCCAGCAGAGTCAATATTTTATCTGAATTGGGCACATGATTCGTAATATACAAGGAAAGCAGTCCAAGTACTCTATAGTATTCACTTTAGCACCTGAATATTATTATTACTAGTTTGCTTGCAAGCTTTAGATCCTTAGGTGGGGACTGAGCAAACCGCATGAGTCATGTGTGAAGTTTAAGATTGTCAAATGTAAAAGCATGAAGTCCGTATAGAATTGCTCAAAAAGAGAATGTGGAAACTGCCAAGCTCCCAGAAGTTCTCGCTGAAGCCAGAAGTTTTGAAAACCGATTTGGGAGCCTAAATGTTGGATTTCCAAAAGAGGTTTAGAGGTGTTTTGCAGCCAGCTCCCAGTAATGTTTAATTGGAGTTGAGAGCCTTAACTGCATCAGGCTGCTTGAAAGTCAGCCTTCAGAACATAGTTTTGGGGCCCTCCTTTTACAAATCTGAGTCTTTCAGGGACAGAGAAGAAATAGGGGTATATTTGCCTTCATGCAAAAATGTGCATGTGTGTAGATGAGCAAAAGATCATTGAACAAATACCATAAACGCTGGGTTCAAAACTAGCAAAAGGCAGTGGTTCTCCACACACCTTGCCAAAGGTTGTTGTGGATGCTAAAAATGTATCTGGGTTCAAGGGGAGCCTGGACAAATTCATGGAAAAGAAGTCCGTCAAAGGTTACTAAATAAAGAAGAAACACGTCTAGCTTAGAAAGCCCCTAAGCTGAAAACAGTTGGAAGCTGGCAGTCTTGGAGGAAGTATCATATCCACTTGTCCTTTTCTAACTCCTTCCTAGACCCTAAGAAAAAGCTGACAGGGACTCAGAATATTTGCAATAAGCTGGCGAGGATTTACTGTAAAAAAAGAAGGGAGGATCTTCACCCACAGCTCTCTGCTGTATTAGCACAAGCTAGCAAAACTCACACACTTGCACTGGGTAACATAGCTTTGGTGATCCAGCGGCTGTACCTCTGTAGCAACCCAACATAGATGCAAGTCACCACAATGCTAACTAGCGAATCATTGCTTCCCATAGATCTCAAAAACAGCCAACCAGAAGGGCTGGTTTGTTTCAAAAGGAGAAAAAAAGAAAGGACCAAACCATAAAACATGATGTGATTGAAACCTTCCCAAAAGGAAATAAAAAACAATCCCAAACCTTAAAGCGGCTGGAACTCTTTTCATGTTGCCTGCCTTTTGCTGTCTTGTTACACCCTGTATTTAAGGTTTCTTTCTAGGCCAACCAGTTCTTCTTACTGGCGGACCAGTTCTTCTTACTGGCAGCGTCCAAGTTATCCCATACACTCTTGCAGAGTGTAGATTTTTAAAAACCTGCAATTCTAACAAACCTTTAAAAATGTTTTAGACAGTGATATCAGACAATCAGTTATTCAGGTTGTTTTTAGGAGGTTTTCCCTTCCCCATTTCCTTGGTTATTAAAGAAGACAGAAAATTCTGGATCAGACATTCAGCTATCCAATCCAAAATACATTCTTTTTTATTTTAACTGCACTGCATCAAGTTGACATATGACGTGACATAATGTAACATAACATAAAACAACATTACTCTGCATAACACATTAGAAATTAAAAATGAATATTTCCTTTGGATCCCATTGGTACTATCCATTTTACTTGCACATCTCTACATTATTTTTGCTCTTCGCAAGCCTTGCCTCTTAACCACTGGCTTAGGTGAAGAACTCCCCTCTCAGTCCCCCCACAAGATGTATTAGGTAAGAACATGTACAACATCTCCATTCTTGGCCTCTAGAAGTGCAGACAAAAAACAGTTCTCTTCACTGAAATCTTCACTGATGGTTCACTGATATTTAGGCTGTTTTTTTGTTGACAGTTTCCTTGTTTTCATAAAAGTTTTTATTACATTTAAAGAAAAATTAAAACCTGAGGAAATTAAATAGAATCTGAACGGGTAATAAAAATATTGTTAATATTCATCATGCAGATAATTACATGAGTATATAAGGAAATTAGAATCATATTAGTATGATTTAGTAGCATTAAAATCAGAAGGTCCCCATATAAAATCTACAGAAGTTTTCCTCTGGGTAAAAATTATGTTTGTGATAAAAACTATATTGTTCCTTTCATTTGAAACTTGCAAATTTATCCAGAAGTATCAATTAATTAATCGTCCCTGGATTTTGGGAAACAATCGGTATCCTCATTGGTATCAATGAGGAAATGAGACTCAAAGAAGTGGACCTGTGCTTTTTTAAGGGCATTCCCTAAATTAGGCGTCTTGGTTTTTGGGCTCTACTTAAAGTCCTTTGGGCCTGATTTCGAGAGGTGTTGGTCAGCTGTGGTTCATTTCGACTTCAAATGGAGCTGTGAATATTATGTCCTCTAGAAATAGAAACTTTTGGCCACTAGTTACCAGATATAGTAAACTGGCATAGTAACGATGCCAAATATAGTTATTGGTTTAACTGAAGACTTAATGAGAAAAAAGCAAGGTGGCAAAGTTAGGGGTAAAGTACAACTCTCTCAGGTACCACCTCTATAGGTATGGCTCCGTGTGCTAAGAGAGACTGAAATTAGATTTAAGAAGACCTTACTAGCAGTTAGGATAGCTAGGTACAGGAATAGGTTGCCAGAGGAGCTTGTGGAGTTCCTGGCACTACTACTGCTCTTTAAGAACAAGTTAGATAAACATCTGTCAGGAATAGCATAGATACAGGTGATTCTGCATTGCAACTGGAGAAGGAAAAGATAATGTCTCCTTGGGTCCCCTTCAGCCTTTTTTCTGTGACTCCACATAGGAATCCCTGAACTCTTCTTACTGAAGCAAGTAAAAAATACCAGAAACCGTCTAGCTGCATTAGCATGGCACTTCATCTAGGATGAGCAACCCTGCTGAGGAAAGTGTCAGAGCCCCACACTGGACCCCACCATAGAAATTCGCTGCGTCTCCTCCGTAAAAGCTATGCCTCCCTCATTCTTTGTAGTTTTGAACTTGCCTTTTTTTTTAACTGTCTTTCCAGAGGAGCCATTGTTAGTTAGATTTTTTTTCTCTTTTTAGCAATTGTATTCTCTGTTAATCTCCCCTCCTTTGGGTTTTTTTGATTCGCACTATTCACAGCTCTCTGATTACTGAGTCAAATTTTGTTACCCCACTAAGCTCTCCCTCTAAAACAGGCATCATCTTTCAAAAGCAGTGTAAACCCCTGGGTATTCAGCTCGCAGCAGCCCTGTGCGTGTCTCTGCCTGGAGACTCCTCCTTCCAGGAACAGCAGCAGTGAGATGTGGCTGGGACCTATTGTTATACCCGAAGGCTGAAATGCAGATAAATGTGCTGCTCTCCTTGATTACTAGGCTTTGGATTGTTTCTCTTTCTGAGACGTGTGTTAGACTCTCACTGAGTGATGAGGCAATGGCCCTTCCTATGCCCCACAAATATGGGCCGTGCTCTACAACCCCTGGCTGGAGGGGAAGGAGCCCAGTCCTTGCCCAGTCAGCATTGCAGCTGCATCCATTGCGTGCCTGGAAGCTCCTCGGAGCTCCTGGGAGTGAGTCAATGCCCTGCGTAGCCTGCCTGGGCCTCATTTAGAGTTGGCTTCGCTTTGGGTGACCACAGGGCGACTCAGCGTTGTTGAGTGTGGAAAAGGTCTGCCTCCACGCGGCAGCTTCTCTGACTGGTGTATGAGCTGCAGGCATCACTAAGAAATCTTCCTGTATTCATAATGGTGTAAATGATAGGTGAATATACCATGCCATCCAATAGTCATCTCATCTTGTTATTCGTATATGCCTTTTAGTAGGTAACATGATTCGTATTTGCCTTTTAGTAGGTAACATGATAACAATAACTACTAAAAGTCAGTTGTGTATAAACAACATTTGTGATAGTTTGTAAAATTATACAAAGATGTTAATAGTAAATTAGGTGATTGCATTTCATACATCAGGCATCACGTTCACGATTCAATGATAGATGTGGTTTACAAGCTACTTAATGCTGGTAATACGGAGAATTTGGGAAGAAGGTAGATGTACATAGTTTATAAATGCACAATATTTTTAAATGTGCCTGTGGGAGATATAGACAGACCCTGGTCCTGCTGAAGTGGTCTGATGGCTATTAATTTCAGTTGCTCACCTCAAAAATCTATGTAATTTTTTCAGTTCTGCTGATGCTAATGCTAATTAGGCTTTGCTCCCACAACAGAGCTTAGCAGTGGGAGTTCACCCCAAGTAACTTTAACTGTCTAAGAGGAATGTTTCTAGTCCAAGCTACTTGTCTACGCTCCCAATGCAGGCAGCAGAGAGAAACAGGCACCTCCAGAGAGTAATTCTCCATGTATTGAAAGTGAAGTCTACACTGGTGAGATGAAAGAGTTTCTAGTGGTGTCTGTTTCTCACTACCAATGAGAAAAGCCTGGATAAATTGCTTGGACTAGACACTTAACTTTTCAAAAGCTGAAGATAGGTGGGAAGGCTTCTATCATGTGTGTCCGGACACATGCGGACTCTGCAAAGCCCAGGGATCTGCCTGCTCTGGTACCATGAGTGAGGTTTGCATTTTCTGTAAATGAAATAATTTGAACAGTCTCACAGACATTGTAATAACCTAACCTATTCAGGTGGTACAGTGTATGTGGATGATAAACGCTTAGGTTGGAAGAGTTGTCTTTTGTTTTTAGCTACATGTTAGCCTTCCCATACTGACCCAAGGATTGATTGACCCTCAGTTCCCACCTGCTTCGAAAAATGCTTCTATTAAAAACATAGAGCGTCTGCTTTTGAAAGTATATATCCCTAGCAGTCCTCAGCCAAATCTAACCTGTAGTGGCATTAGGTGGGAGCAGCATCCTCTAAGTTCTTATCAACTGCTTCTTTTCACACATTGATTGATCCTGATATGGCGCTTTTGTTTCTCACTCACCTGCAGAGCCTGGAGTTTGCACTGTATTTGGAGACCCTCACTACAACACTTTTGATGGACGGACATTTAACTTTCAGGGAACATGTCAGTACGTTTTGACGAAAGACTGCTCCTCCTCTGCCTCGCCCTTCCAGGTGCTGGTAAAAAACGATGCCCGTCGGACCCGTTCTTTCTCCTGGACAAAATCTGTGGACCTTGTGTTGGGCAGAAGCACTATCAGCCTCCAGCAGCACCTCACAGTGAAGTGGAATGGGACCCGCATCTCACTACCTTGCGAGACACCACAATTTCAGATCGATTTGGATGGTTATTTGCTGAAAGTGACAACCAAAGCAGGTAGGGCAAGTGTGTGTGTGCACGTGTGTGCATATGTCTTCTTCCTGAAGAACATCTCAAGTGCAACATGAGCAGCAGTCAGTAGAAAAACCATAATGGTGGCAGTAAAGATATTTTATAATTCTGTAGAGATCTGAGGATCCCAAAGTGCCTGACAACCCTTTCAAAATCCCTGCAGCCTATAAGGAGGCAGATACCAGTTGTGAATTTGAAAATCTTTGCAGAACACTTCCTAAAATATGTTTCATTCTGCAATTGATAATTAACTGCTTGCATACACAAGCAGCGTGCCTGTGATTTTCACTTCCAGTAATATAGGAATGATTTACCCAGGTTCATCGTTTGATACTAATTGATAAGAACAGAGAGGAAATCAGTTCTTAAACATAACACTCAGTTCTTCCCCAGTTGCAGCAACACACCTTACAGTCTAAGTGGGCAATATATATAAAATCGTAGTAATTAATTGCCAGGAAAAGATGGTATGTGTTGAAGTTGTCAAATTATAGAAACATTTCATTAGGGATATCCACCAAAATGGAAGTCCTGGTTTGAAAATCAAGACCTGATTTGCTTTGTAATGTCAAATTTTTGGGCTCACTTTGTGTTCAAGTAAGAGTTTACTGGAACAGAAAGTCCACGCAACACCAGACGCAAGAGGAAATTGGAAGCTTCAAAGCATCTGGTACCTTTTTTGCAGAAACATGGAGGGGAACAAGCAGACTCTCAGGTCTTTCAAGTCTTAGAAAGTACATAAATTGTCAAAATGCTAAATCAGAAGACTTGCATTTGTTTTGATAAACTGTTCTGAGGCTATAGTATTCTGGCATAGATAAATACTGAGTGGAAGTTAAAAATTTACTCATTAGCATGTGTTAGGCACTATTGCAGTCCTGGGAGATTTCACTTACACAGTGAAGTACTGTTTCAGTGAGAATATTTACTGTTAATTCAATTAAATGCCATGTGTCAGCAAAGAAACCAGTCTTTCTTATGGAGTGATATGGTCACCGGCAAGAAGCGTAGTCTTAGTCATTATCTAGCATCTTTTTTTTCAAGGGGGACACTAGCACCCACTGTTGAGCTGAGAATTTAGACACCTATTCATATATCCCCTGGAAATGTAAGTCTGTATAATGTGGATCCCAGCTCTGGGCTCATTCCTCAAAGTGGCAATGCAGATTTTTGTGGCTGTCTGTAAAATGCACACAAGTTGACCATTATTCACAACTTCTAATTAAAAGCATCTTGAGGGTTTCTCTTTGCAGCCAGCTGAACACTATGAATTCTGGTGATGTGGATTTCATTAGCCAACCACAGGCCAAGGAAAGGTTTTCATTCAAAGATGAATGACAGCTAATCCTGCTGCTATTCCATTTGTCTCTGGTATAAGCCTAATAAATGACGGCATGCATCCTTGTCCATGTTTTGGCAGTGGAGTGCAAACATGGCATATGACAACATACCAAACAGTGTGTAATCACTGCAAATTATAGTCTAAATAATTCCTTCCCTTAACAGAGAAGGATCAGGTTTCTCTTGCTGAACGCAGCACCATGGGCCAAGTCCTCCTTTCCTCAGCACACAAGGCTTGGAAAGCAGCAGAACGGTGTGACTCCATTTTGCTGGGAGAGGACAACCAGCAGAGAGGCTGAAGAGAGGTGCAGTGTGCTGAGTAGAACTGGTTTAAAGACAAAATTTTTGTTCCACGGGGAATTTTGAAAGGGGGGGGGGAGAGAATTTTCTCTGTTTCAGAATGAAACATAGATTTTTAAAAAATATATACTTCCCCAGTGTAGGGGAAAAAATTGAGGGAGGGGAAGATAATTAGAAATAACCAAAAACTAGCAACACTAGCAACAAAATTCAAAATAAAATGAGGCTTGGAAGTGTAGGGTCTGATGCTTACAGCTCAGGCAGCATTCCCACAGCTTTGGGGTTTCCTTCTGCAAAGCTGGGAGCAGAGCCCTTGATAAACCAGGGGAGCCCAAAATGTCAGGAAGCCTTGCGGTCCCTGGCTGCTAGGCAGTCTGCATGGCAGGGCTGTCCTAGAATTGTGCACCCTGAGAGTCCAGGCTTCCAGACAGCCCACCAGGCGAGCTGGCAGGAGACCAGCTTGGAGCCCTGCCTGTGTTTTGTTGGAAGTTCACTGAATCTGATATGTCTCCCTGAAGTATTTCAGTTCTGATGAATTGGCATTTTCCATTGCAAACCTGTTTTGTTGCTAAATTCCTCACCAGCTGTAGCCCTGGATGCCATGCAGCAGCAATTCTGGCACGCTGCACTTGCAGGTACTTCATCATAGGTGCTGTTGGGATGTGTTGAACCTTCGTCTAAAATTTTCGTGTTGAGAAGAGAAGAGAGCAGAGGGTCCCAGGGTTGGTGTTATTTCATCTGCTCCTGTAGTGCAGGTTTTATTTTATTTTATTTTTTCCTGTGCTGGTCTTATGTCCAAATCCACTTTGTTGAGGTTTTCTGTACCAAGTTGGCCCTAAGTCTTTAGGGAAGAGTGGTCTGCCAGTTCTTGAGGATGCCTTTACTGTGAAAAATTGTGCAGAACAATTGATGGGAGTTTCCAGCATGTGGAGCTGAGTGTGTGATGTGCATAAATCCAGAAGGAATTTTTTAAAGGCAGTAGAGCACACATTGTGCCAAGTTAAGAAATCAAGTAAAAGTTGGTTAAGCATCCCTCAAAGAAAGGGGAAAATTGGAAAACCCTAAAAAGTAACACAAAGAATGTTCCTTTTCTGCACATCCCCAGATGGGACAGATGCTGCATCCTTTGGCTTCAAATCTTGCCAATTACTTAGATTCTGATTCTTGTCCAAGTGAATGGGAAACTCATCCATTTGAGGGGAGAAGAGAGGGGGGAGTAGGCACCAACAAACCCTTCCAAACAATTTCTGTCTGCCAGGGAGACCATTTCAAACATTGCTCCATAGCATAATTCCATCTATCACAGCTCTTGTTGGTTTACTGAAACCAACTGAATTTTCTGCATGTGGACGAACAAAAAGGCACACGCTGCACTGTGCAAGCAGGCACTGTGCAAAATAGCATGTCTGTTAGATACCGTTCCAGGTTATCCAAAAATGGAGCAAGCTCCATTATGGACAGAAACCTGTGAGCTGTTCATCAAAGCTAGAAATCTTGTTAGTAAGCTCTTTTAAAAACAACATACCGTAAAGTTACAAAGTTAAACTTAAATCTGAGCACTTAGCAGAATATAGTGTAATTAAATGTTATCCAATTAGAGGAAGGTACATCCTCTTGTGGTAGTTTGGCTGTGACTCTCTTGAATCAAATCTAATAATCAAAGCAGGAACCTCTAGATTTAAAAGTATGCGTTTTTCTACCTAGAGATGAAAAGTCAGAATTTTGTTATTCATATCTGCATACCTGGAGTTCACAGAGCAACATGGAACAAGTAGATTTCATAAAAATCTCATAACATTATAAAGGACACACACTATTCAGGATAATTTCAGGGTTAACTCTTGTAATGAACGTGAGTGGTTTCAGTGAAAGTCAGTTAGTCCTGATTTGAGAAAAAAAAAGTTGTAAAAGGAAAATTAGGATAAAACCATTAACCTGTCTTTTATGACTGTGCTTAAAGTCAGCAGCTCTGATGGAGCTCGTTGGAGCAACAAGCTGAACATTACTTTAAAAGCTAGAGTTATTTTCTGAAGAGAACTGTCTGAGAACTTGGATCTTGACAAACTTTGAAAAAGTTTATATGGTTCTCAAGTATGGAATAATCTCAGTTTATAGGTTAATGGCAAGGTTTTTTTAAGTGCCAGCATGGCAGTATTAGTCTAATGTCTGCAAATCAAGCTGTGTTTTGTTTTGTTCAGTGTTGTCAGAAGCAGAGGCAGCTGGAATTTGAATTTGTCCAGCAATGATAATGTGTGAAGCAGCTTAAAAGGCAGTTTTGCTCCTTGCCACTGTGCTGGCCTTGTTAACAATTGTAGTCTTGCTCAATTTCTCAGTCAGCTGGGTGTCAAATGCCTTTGGAGGAGAACACAGTGGCCCTATCCATTCTTGGTTTATTAGACATTTTGAAGCTGTTTTAAGGCATAATTAGCTCAGGACATATTTGTACTGTCTTGCTTATCCACAATGATAAGAAAACATGATGAAATAGACTGTAGTGACCAGATGATGCAGAATTATTTGCAAAACCTTGCTAGGTAGATCTTTCCCCAAATGCTTGGTAACATCTAAATCTCACAAGGAACAGGACAGTACTTACCAATGGCAAAACACCCCTTCTATAGCCATAATTGCTATTGAGCCTCACCCTGCCTTTTTGTGGTGCTGGTAGGAATTGTCATAGGAGACAATGGGACATGTTGCTTAAGGAACAGTTCCAGCTTTGAACTGAGTCACTGGTATGTTAATTACTTACATGAACGTAGGGCAGGATTTGGATCATATAGTGTCAAGCACTGATTTACAAGAGAAAAGGGTGGTGCTAAGCCAGCCTACACATCCGATGTAGAAAGCTGGAGCAAAGCCTTGGTCCTGCACCATGGAGTGGTGCTGGTTGATATTCTTGGCCAGGCGGTTAGAAGCTGGTAAAAGCCTGGATTACGCTGTTCAAGAACAGATTCCCATGTTTATCCTTAACTAACCAGTGCTCACAGGTACTTTATGGGAATAAATTAATGTCAGCAAAATGATTTGTGGTCTTCAGATGGAAAGCTCTGCAAAAATGTGAAGTATTAGCAGTGATCAGACATTGGAAATAATTAACGGTTATTTCTGGATGGAAGTTAAGCAGCAGTGATTCTTAGTATTCTTCTTATCCAATATGATACCAAAATTGTCTTCTTTTATGAGACATATATTTACTCCTCAGAGGATGGCATTCATTTAATTTAAATTCAGCTAGGTTAAAACTAGAAGTTTAGTCTCCACCTGATGTCTGGGCCCTAGTGTCAAAGGAAACAGAAAGGCATCTCCAGAAGGTAGTTTATCCCTCTTGTGAAAAAACTAATGCACCCAAGAGCTGCCTGTTTCTCTCCATCAAAAAGAGAGCCCAGACAGATGACTTAAGCTAGACACCTAGCTTTTAGGTGGGTAAAGACAGATAAAATGGATTTCACCCACAGAAAACAATTTTGATTTTGATGCATGGAAAGTGCAAAATCTTATTGTTAAGAATGCAGTAAAATGGATTATACATCATTATACATCATAGCCACTAGATAAATGTTAGATGTCTACCGTCATTCTTCAGTGCTGATGGTTTGTGAAGACTACATTTTCAAAAGGTTGGTCATGGGCTACGGAGTATTTAATAACTTTTAGGTGAACCCTTTGAATCCAATTAAGAATCCTATTTAAAACAGATTTACCCATCTGACATCTCTTTACTGTTACCTCTTTATCTCTTTTTACCTACACAGAATAAGTTATTGGCTTCAGAACAGTTATATTCACCCAAATGAGTTACCAGTTTCAGCTCCACAGGCAGGAAAAGAAGGATATTTTCTAGGAAGTGGTCACTACTAGAGTGCTATGGGGCGCAGAAACTTTGGTATGTGACCTGTGACTTGTCCTGTGGCTGACAGCAGCTGAAATTTTGGCTGCACTGAAATCAGCTAGAAATTTGCCACATCAAATTCAATTCTGCAGAATTTCACAAGAGCCTTTGAGAAGCATAGAGTATTTCTGTCTCATCTCCAGGTTTTTCAGGATCGCCCTATCCAATAGCAAGGAGGAACAAAAATAAATAGAGAGAGACAAGTGTATGGTAACTGTCATTTGAGAAACATTATACTTGCCAGAAGGCACTTACTGGCAGGTATATAGAAATCTAACAACATTTTGGGAAGAAAACCAAAGACTGTTTAGGTTCCCATGAACACTCTTTCACAGACATAAGGCACAGTTTGTTATCCTCATTTTCTTCTTCTTCTTTTTTCTTTTTTTGGTCATCTCCCTCTCTTTCTTTATTAGGCTTGGAAATCTCATGGGATGGAGACAGTTTTGTGGAAGTCATGGCTGCACCACATCTGAAGGGCAAACTCTGTGGTCTCTGCGGCAATTACAATGGGCACAAGCGAGATGACCTGATTGGGGGGGATGGGAATTTTAAGTTCGACGTGGATGACTTTGCCGAGTCCTGGCGCGTGGAGTCAAATGAGTTCTGCAGTCACCCACAGAGGAAACCTGTGCCCGAGCTCTGCCATGGGACGGTGAGGGTGAAACTCCGGGCTCACCGGGAATGCCAGAAACTCAAAGCCTGGGAGTTTCAGAGCTGTCACTCGACGGTGGACTATACCACGTTTTATCGGTAAGTGTGGCTTGCTGAGGAGTGAGAAAGTTGTTGTGTGAGGAGAAAAACTGCACAGAGTTGGCCCACTTCCGGTAGCACTTGAGCGCATGCTCTGACCTGTTTTCTCTAGGAATTAACATACAGGCTTAGAGTTAGGTGCATTTTGAAGAGCTTTTCTGAGTCAGGCATCAGAAGAAGCCAGCCCTGGGTCAATGAAGACCAGAGCAGTTAAAAATGAGAAAGATGGGCAGGCTTATAAGTGCCTAGTGAAAAAGTACTTTTGGAGGCTGAGGAAAGAGGGGGAAGATAACAAAAGTCTCTAGAACATTTTGGGATGCTCTTTCTGATTTCAAAGTTGGCTGTAAAGCTCTGGCTGACTTTAATCGCTATTGCCTGTGGTTCAGAGAACTCTGTGTCTTCCCAGAAGCTTTTTGAAAATGACTTTATTAAAACATGTACTACTGTTGCCTCTTGGATGGTGTGGTTTGTGGGTTTGAGAGTTTGAAAGGACAGAGTTAATACAGTGTTCAGTTTTTGCCTGTCCTGCCCTGAGAGCAACGGAAGACAAGCTGATCTAGAAGCCTTGTTTGAGCTGAATTAGTGAAGACTTTTTTTGTCTTTAAAAAGTTTCCAGTCTAAACCACAGTTCTTTCATTGGCATGGGTTTATTTGCCCCTCACTCAGTCAATAAAATTGTCTTTTCTTTTGATTGCCTGACATAAAAGATGAAAGCAAGCTGAGTCACAGTTGCATGGTGGTGGATGGAGCTCCCTCCACTCTGCGCTTCCAGCTCTCCCCACTTGTGCACATCTGCTGAACTATTGGGCTTATTAGGAAAAGATTTTTAAAATGACTCTATTTCCCTTATGAATTGCCTTTCCTCTTCTTTTGTAATGAGACAGAAAGACTTTTATCTACCCCAATAGCTTATGGCTGGGTGCTAGGAAGTGCTGAAAAAAAGTCACACAACTTGGTTTGCAGTCTGTGTGCTTCTGCATGTAGTTTACCACAGTGTATCCCCATGCTAGGGGCCTGGCAAAGAGTGAAGGTGATGCTATGTGCAGGTTACCATAATGCTCATGGTTTCCAATGGCTGTGGGCACAGCAGAGACCACTAGAGTTGCTAACACACACACAAGGTCTGTTGCATGCATTTCAGCAACATTCCCATCTCACTTCCATTGTCCTTTGAAGGTAAGTGATGACAACGCAAATGGAAAACAGGCACAGAGAGATTTGTTTCATTTTGCAGTTGATTTTTTTCATCCCTTTTTTAAAGTAGTTCATGATTAATTTAGTGCAATACACTTCCTGACTCCACAGCAGAAAATGATTTATATTCTGGCTAGAGGAGCCAGAAAAAAAATCTCTGCATCCTTGCACACAAGAATTACCGTAGAGAATTTCTATTTCTTTAAAGTGATCCTGGCCTATTTGGCCTGGAAAGACAATGAAATCAAGCAAGTATTTAATTTGATTAGATCCATTTTGTACAAGTATATTTTACCCTAAAGAAACTTTACTTTGAAATGACTATCAACTTCTGTCAGAATTAGCTGATTGTTTGCTTTCCTGTAGATATTGCCAGCTGTTAGAACACTCAGCTGCAAATACGAGAATCAAAAAACAAATATAAACTAAAATTAAATAATGGCATTTAGTAGAATGCTAGTTCTTGTTAGAAACTGTCAAAGCTGTAGCAAACAGCTTATTCGATGGCCATGGCCATTTTTCGTACTAGGAAATTCCTGCAACCAGGTAATGATTGTATGATACAGTTTCAAGAAAGCTGTGGGAGCCTTTCTAACATAAATCTTTATACACACACACGTACTTATTAGATTGGCACTTTTCCTGGATGTTTTTCAAAGAAATCATTGTTGCTGATGTACTTCCACAGGAATTAAATTTTAAAAACTCATAATTACTATCAAAAGAGATTTAAATTAACATTTACAAATTTTCACTGAGGTCTTTTAGAAGAATGTACATAGTCAATGTTTTCTAATTTCCTGTTGGGTTTTGCTAACATTTTTCCAAGTCTGCTTTTCTGACTATGAATGTCGTAGCCTCTAGCAATAAGGAAAGTGTAAAAGACAGAATGTTAGGTGCCAGGTTCTTTCTTTTCCGTCTGTTCATCTGCTCTTTGAATTGAATAGCTTGTCAGTTTTTACTCTCCATCATTACACATGATGTAATGTTTCCGTTTGAAATACTGCATTCTCAAGAGTTAACCTTTCTTGGTCATTCTCACCTATATTATCAACATTGCCTCATTTTCATGATGCTGCTCTGTTAGCGACCTGCTGCTAATAAGAATTCTCAGAAATAGAAATAAACTCAGCAGGAACATTACAAATTAGGGTGTGTTTTCTCCAAATACCAAAAAAGGCAGAGGACAATGCATTGCAAACATTTTTCTGACATTGTGTTAGTGATGAGATTTCTGTGAAGATGTCTCAAATTCATGTTAAGACTCATTCTTTTTACAGCTGTAATTTCTCCTTTTGTTATCCATTCAAAAAACATATACAGCAAGATTGTCATGATTATTAGGAGTAAAGGGTATGGTTAATGTTTTAAAGAGTAAAGATCTAGTTGCATGGTCGTGGGGTCAAGAACAGATAATTCCTGAGTTTGACCTTGATAGATCTTTGGTACCTTATGAGAAATGGTTGTGCACGTTTCCCTTAATCCCTATTTGACTTTGTGATTTTGGTGACTTGCGTTTCTCTGCAAAGCACATTGAAGAATAAAACACAATATAAGCATAAAAGAAAGGATTTTGAAACAGTCCAGACTGCAAACTAACATTTTTAGCATCTAATTTTATACTACTCTTTTAATTCTTTGTTTTGTAAGTAGACACATTTTATGGGCTTTTAATTGCTGTTTGTTTTGTTTAGTTTTGGGTTGGTATTTTTGTTTGTTTTTAATGCACTGCTAGTTGTTCAGTATTCATGAGTAATACTCTAAAAATAACCCTCAGGGTTGAACTTTATGGAGGCAAGTTCATTTAAGTAGGGAAACAATTTCCAATTTCCAGGTGATTATAGTAAAATCTGAGGGGAGGCGCAATTAACCAGTGACAGTCGCCACTGTTGCCACTTGCCTATTTTGATAAATATGGGTGAGCATCCTGGATTACTGCTTGCCAAAAACAAACAAAAAAAGGGACTAAAGTTACTCATTATCTGGTTTTTAGAGGGGCAGACTTTGATAATGTGTGCAATAAAGCTTGCACTCTGACTCTTAAAGCTGCTCTTTAGTATAAGCTAATAATAAAAGGTGATAATAATAATCTCTGATAATAGGTCATCCCATTTGAATTTCTCATGCTGCTGTTAATGAAAAGCCCCTATCACTTCATCAGCAAATATTATGGTACTCTTTAAGCTCTTGGATGAGGATTTGGGGGTTTTAGAAAGAAGAGGTCTTTCTGCGCTCACTAAGCCACAGCTAATGTCACAGCATGGCTTTGCTGAGTGCTGGAGCAGGGGCGTGGAGGGGACTCCAGCGCTGGTGAGCCCGGGGCCAGCTCTCCTCGGGGGACATGCAGCCTGGGGGCAGGCAGCGCTGGGCAGGGGGATGGAGGGAGGAGAGCAATGCAGAGGCACAGTGATGCCGGTCAGCGTAGAGAGGCTGGGCTGCAGGAGGCAGCATAAAGAAAGGCAGAGGACTAATACACCTAGTAACGTCTGCCCTCATTAACATATATGCTTTCCACTATTTTTTTTTTAATAGTTTGGTATCACCAATAGGTTTGGAATGTGACAATAATGTGGTATCAGTATATGACCCATCTCTCATATATATACACATAGTAGCTGAGTTCATGAATGACTAATTACACATTGTTCAAGAATCCCACTACTACAGTAACTTTGGAAAAACCTTACGTGTCTTGCTCTTGCCATGCAGTGAATATCACATTTTGAGATTGCAAAATTTGTACTCCTGACTTGACAAAAGTCTTGTTACTATTATTACTGTTACTATTATTATTATATTTTTATTACTCTTACTATTATATTATATTTTTAACAGACAACAGCATACCAAATAATTATCTACTCTTTTCTCTTATGTAATTGTTGTAAGAGATTTGTTTTCCTCTTGAATACCTACATTTAGTCATATTCAATGTCTTATGAAAAGCAGTAATTAACATAGTAATAGCCTTATTTCTTTGAATCACTTAATCAAATGCATTCAGGAATTGCAAATTTATCTCGTTGCAATTCTTGTCTTGCTTCTAGTGACTGTGCTGATATTACTTCATCTTAACTTTGCTAATCAGTTTTCATTTCAATTAACTGATTAACTTTAATGCAGTTAACTTTTCAATCTTGCTGTTTTTCTAAAAATTTCCATTTAACTAGAGAAAATATTATTGTTTAGAGTTGGAACATAAATTGCGCTGGCGTGCAGTCTATCATCTTCCTCTTACTGAGTCTGACAGATAGGCCACTGCATGGCTGCAGAGAGCATGTGAGCTGTAGCATTGCTAAGTTAATTAAGAGCTCTATTTCAATAGAGGGGGACAGAGGTTTTGTGGCTTTGAAGCAGAAGGTTTTAAGGCTTTTTCCCCTGTTAACAATGATGTCCTGCAGCTGTAAAATTCATGTGGTTATTCCCCTATGTTCACTCAGCAGGATGGTGCTGAAGAATGACTTCAGAAAGGGCCATTTTGAGTGTCAGAGGAGTGGGTAAAATTAGGATCTCTGTAGCCTTGTGTTTTCTGATGAGTAAATGAGTTGTGCCAGGTAGTTAGTAAGCCGCCTGCCTCTAGAAGTAGAGGTGCCACAGGTGTATATTGCAAAATGCCCCACGAGAGGTTTCTGCCCCAGCCTCTGCTTCGGTCTCTGTAGCCTCCCAGGGCAGAGCTGCTGCCTCCCCCGTCAGGATGGCTGAGCTGGCAGGTGCTGGCTGAAGGGAAGGATGGCCTGGAGCCGTGGCTGGGCCCCACACACACCGAACATGGAGCAGGGGCTGTTGCTCTCACTCTCTTGTGCTTCCTGCTCCTGTCAGACTGCCCTGCTAAAGCTGGCCGTTAGTCTGGGTACTAATAGCAGTGTAACCACAGCAGAGAGGAACTCAGGATGAAGCAATTTACTCAGCTTCTTGGGCAAATTTTCACTGAGCAGCTGTACAGCCTAGGGAGCTTCTGGTTTGGAAGGAATTTTAAAATATTTGAAATTATAACGGTATTTCTTTAAGCAAATCTTCACCAGGATTTGTGTTTCCCATGAACTAGATGCTCCACTTTTCAGTCCACTCTGTTCAGCATCTTTGAGTCTTTCATCCATATGAGTTACCCACTGGAGCTTTAGCTGCTTGCATTATTAAGTACTTGATAATTCAGGCTTTCTGTACAAAATAATCTGCTTTATGTCATTCTAATTCTACAAAGTGATCCTTTGCAGAGCTACACAGGAGAAATGTGCAAAGGACTAAGCCTGAATGTGTAGCAGTGGGAGAGCTGATGTTCCCAAACCTTACATGAATACTTGTGCTTGGGAATACTTTCTCCACGCATATCTGGACTGGCTACCTGCTGCCGTTAGTTTGTGCCCATATATGAACTGGTATTACTCCCCAACCCACTTATGAATGTCAGCCATTAAGTCATGCCTGTGCATCCTGCGTAGTTCCACAATGAACCTACTTGTATACAGGTAAGAGGCACCGTGACTTACAGTACTGATGGTTGACTAATAATGAGTGGAAGAAAACTCAGACTTTGTAATGTCTGATGCACTTTGGGAGTTCTGGCAGCGAGACCTACTTATATGCTGATGGTAAGGGGTACTACAAAAATACCGCAGTACATGTATATAAATCCATAGATCACCACTGTTCTAAGCCTCCTCCTTGAGCTACTTTTCATCTGACATAGCCAAGAATGAGTGCAAGCTGCCAGAAAAATATTGTTTAGATTTAAGGATTAGAAGTTTGGATTTGGACAAATAGGTTGAGTGGTCAGGGAAGATAGATAAATCTGAACCCAAGCTGAGCTCAATTAACTGCAGATCATGATTCCTCTTCATCTTTCCCCCTCATCCCTGCCCCTGGTGGGGTATTTTTCACTTAACCAAGCCCCATCCACTTGCATCTGTTTAGAAAAGTACCTGAGGAATTTGGGGCTAGAAAACATTCTTCTCTTTGTATCAGTGGTTATTACAGCTGTAAAACATTGAAGAAGTGCCAGAGGATTCACAGATGTCTCCTTTCCTGTTGAGGTATTGGGAGTGGAGGGGGTATGGGGGTGGAGAGGGCTCCAAAATCTGACAAGACCGTGGTGTTGGACAGACACTGTTCACCTGGGACTGGCCATGGCTTGCTTCCAGTAGAGAAACGCATGCTTCCCCGATGACCCACTTTGTGCTTCCCTACATGGAAAGTTAATGATTTCTTTTTTTTAAACGAACAATTTTTATAGGAAAACCAGATGAAGCAATATACTATTCTGTGATTAAAATGCAGAGAAGTTTCCTTTGCTTCAAAGGATGGCATGTCTGGAATGTGTTTGCTTTGCTTACCTAATTACATGATCACAGCCCTACCTGACACCATGCTCTTACATTAAATGAGATGTTATTTTCTACTGGTTGCAAGTGTAATCTGAGGCTTCTTTTCTCTCTTTTCTGGAAAAGTAATCCATTTGTGATTATTATGCATGCAGCTATATGGGTGCTTATTACAAAAACCTGCTTCTGCCTAGTAACTTCATTTGGTTTTGGTTTATTACCTGACTCAATGAAACTCAAGTCAGGTGTTTCATAACAAAATACAGCCTTCTTCCTTGCCCATCTGACAGATGTGAGACTCTATATGTGAAAATGGAAAGTCAATTTGACTAAGACAAAATTGATCCTGGCAGGTGGTAGGAGGGATTGGGAAGGGAGGAGAGGGGGAGACATCTAACAGAACAAGCAGGATACTGTGAATGCACTTCCTATGTATCAATACGGACTGTGTACTCAGAACTTATTGTTCCTGGTTTACCTTTAACAGAGGTTTTGGTTATTTTGTCTACAGGGCCTTGGAGTCCTGGGTTAAAATCCTGGTTCATCAAAGTCAATGGCAATACTGCTATCTTTAGGGGACAGGTTTTCATCATCGTGACTGTTCCTGTCCTGCACAGGATTATTATGCTAATCTCTGCATTAGTAATCCTGGGCTAGCCTTCCTACACTTTGCTGTACCACAGACGACTTAAGATTCAGCTGGTTCAGAGACAGAGGGTCCATTCTTTAGTAGAAGCCAAAGTGACCTGTGTTCAGATCTGGCTTCCCAGATCCTGTCTGGCTGCCACTTTCTTGCTGGATGAAATCTAAGGGATGGCTTTACAAAGCAGAAAACCTAATTTATCTGGCCCCAGGCAATTGCGTGATTCCTTTTGTGTCTCGCTAATTTGAGGTCATTCATGGTTCTTTCTTCTTGGCCACAAGATGTTCATAGAGAAAGGCTGCAACTTTTAGGCCTGCCATCCCTCACATTTTTCAAAGCTTATCTGATAGGCTTTTAAACATACCCCAGGCATAACTTTTCTAATACAGTTTCTCACTTCAAGTATTTTCATTAAAGCTGCGATCTAAAAATGCCACTATGTGACAGTAAGCATGAGTCAGTTCTAGGAACACCATTTAGCAAGATACAAGCACATCCCTGTCACGTACACTATACATATTTTTGGGAAGGGCCCTTTCTATATATCGCACTCTGGAAAACATCCCTGATGTCTCGGTAATATAATACAATGCATGATTTTTAGGAAGAAGAGAAGAGCAGGTGTGGGGAGGAACTGGTAGAAAAGCATAGTGATATCCTCCCTTGTGAAAATGTTTTAAAAGACTCCACCTGCCATTTCATGCATCCTTATCCATTCCCAAAGCAAAAATATTTGCTACTCTGAAGTATTCTTTTTAGCTGCAAAAATAAATCCCAATTTTTGGAGGGATGCTATTCAGAAAAGTTATCATCAGAGGAAATCACCCTATATCTCTCTCATATACCACAGAATTTTAACTACGGCAGCTACAAAATCCAAGACCTCTCTTCGATTTCGTTTTAATTAATCTCTGAGACAAGTTCACAGCAGGGCTTTGTTTGCTTGTTTGTTTTAATTTAATTTTAGCTTTTTAAGTTTTAAGCTTATTGCAGTATTGATTTTAAAATCCAGACATGCTGAGCTGATGGTAATATGTCTGTTTCAGGGAATAGATAATGCAAGAGTGCAACCCCTCAGATCTCGTAGCCTGCCTTGGGCAGAGGCTAACAAGTGTTACTAGGAAGAGGAAACCCACCCATACTGTGGCTGGCCAACTATGCCATGTCATATATGGTGGAGAAATCCCTTTCAGGCCCCTGAGATGACATCTCAAAGCATGAAATTTTAATTACCTTTCCTTTAACATGCATAACTGCAATGCTACTGTATTTCAGCTCCTATTTTAAGACACCTGCAGTATATCCTGGCTAATTAGACACACAGCAAAGATGAATGAGGGTGTTTATAAGCAAGCAAATGAGATGAATTTGTGAGAAACATTTTAAAAATAAGCTTAACCTAATCCTCCTGTTATTCTTATGAGTTCATTTATGCTTCTGGCAGGCCAACCAGACAAAGCAGGACGTGAGCTGTGACCAGCACAAAAGACTTTTCTGTAGAAAGTTTGCCTTAGGAAGGTCTTGACAGCTCAGAGCAACTTAGCCTGCTTGCCTTTGCTGTTGGTCTGAGAACTGACTGGCTGCGTGTGAGGGGTCTGCTCTGGAGACTTTATATGTGTTAGAGTTAGCTGAAAGCTTTCTTGTGGTTGTTTTCAATATCCGAAGGTTTTTGCATCAGTTTTGCTGTTGTTTCCTAAATTTACAGGATAGCCATAAAGTCTGGGATGTTCCCAGTCTCTGAGACTATTGGGGATCCTTGCGTTATGTCAGCTTTTTAGTAGCAATCTGTGGTATAAAGATTATTTCAGGGAGCTATGGAGAGGAGACTATGCCCCTCTCCTGTCCATCTCTGTAAGTGCTCGTTTTATGGATAGAGGTGTGTGGTTCCTATATTCCGTACTTGCTTGCTCAAGTGTAGCAACTGAATTGTATTTCCCTTAATAACTTAAGCTTAATTTTTCCTTCAGTCTTGGCAGCAGACGAGGAAACCGGCACCTCACGTAAGCAGTGATTTGTGCAGTCTCACAAAAATGCATTGCAGAAGCCCTTTCAGGAGGCAGCTGCCACTGCCGTTCCACCTGCAAACCATTTGCTCCCCTGACAGCAGAGCAGTGGGAGTGTGCACAGAAGGGGTTCCAGGCACCAGTAGTGTGCTGCAAGGTGGATGCAGCCCTGTTTCACTGAGGGCACCTGGCTCTAACTGAGCCATATGTGTCAGGGCCAGTGCTACTGAGGGCTCCTGACCCCCATGGCACGTTGTAACAGCCGAGAGTTATTGTACTCTAGTGTGTCACAGCACCAGAATAAAGGGCAGACCTGTAGGAAGTAAGGCAAAAATTTGTGGAGGTGCTTGTAGTTATACAGGAACATGTGTTTGTCCATCACAATATCTAATCTTACCCAAGATACACGGCACATACTCTGTGCATGGGTGTGTGTGTGTTAGGTTCACTCACCCTTTAAACTATTGAGATGCCACTTAGAAATGCATGTTCATAGCTCTGCTCTCATAAATAACTCTCAGATGAAGTCGTCAGAACAGGCATAGACTTATGTTAACACGGTGAGAAGGTTCAAGACTGGAGCTCACTGGTGCCATCCTAGAGCAGAGAGAGAACTAAAATGCCACTGGACCCAAAGTAATCCTGTAAGTCCAATCCTTTTCTCACCCAAAGGGAGGGCTCTGGCTATGTGAGAGCAGGTGCTGTGATTTCGCATCTTCATCATGATATACAGAGGATAAGAGCATTTAAGTCTCTCCCTGCCTCCCCCACTTAAGCCAGTTGAAATTAAAATTGGTAGGGAATGTGCTGGGAATACTGAAGGGAGTTGGAGCCATATGTTTTCTTGCATTCCTGGGTACTCCTACAACTAACATTCTGTTTATATAAAATTCCTGAAACATAAAAGCTAAAATAAATCCAGCATGTGAAAATTAATAACAAGTCATTTCTCTTAAGATCAGTCCAGAGGAAGCTGTCGTAAGTGTTAAGGTATTCAGACAGCTGATTTTTGTACATCAGCTCTCAAGTGAGGTATGCAGTTTACAGAGAGAGTGAGTGCTGAAGTTTATGTACTCTGTGAGTATATGAAGTAAGAGGCTGTTGAGGATGGTGGATACCATGGCAGCAAGGAAAAAGTTTACAAAGTTCATTTCCTAAGTGCTCCTTCTTAGCACTTTACATTTTCAAATTGCAGTGTAAACATTTAATTCTCACTACACCTTGGTTTAAAGTTGTCGAAATGAAGAAAGAGTCCTTTGCTGTGCAGGAAGCCAGGAGTAGATTTGAGATTAAAATCTGAAAGTGCCTGGTTCCTGGCCTCAAGCTCAAGTCTTTCTGATGAGATTTAAGAGCTTTCACATGCACAAGAAGTGTATTGTCTTATTCTTGTCAAAGCCCAAATTCAGAAGAAAGCATTGCTATTCTTTTTAGAAAGAACTAAATCTTATGTGCTCCTATAAAGCCCAGTTAAATGGCAATGTGATAATGCTCCAGGCAGTAATGAGTCCTTGGCGAGTAAAGAATTAACAAGAAATCAAAACTTAGTAATGGATTGCAGCATGGACTATAAAAGACTTGCTTCTGCAGCAGGAGATGCCCATATGCAAGAAAAACTCCATACTCTGATGTCAGAGATCAAGGATTGGGCTGAGGTTTGAAAATACATTTTGTCAATCTGCTCATTTGTCTATCTACTTTGTTCTTATCTGTTGTACAGATTTTCCAGCCCATCATTACATACTTTCTGGAGGCGTATTTTTCTTCATGGCAAGGTGATGACATAGATCATGTCCTCAAAGGGTAACAGAAGTATTCAATGATTTCAAGAGTAGCTGTGGGTACAGAAAACCTTTTGAAAACAGGCTTGTGGACTACGTGGTATGAGGAATTCATTTCATGGCCTTGTTTCTAAAGGCAAGGATGTCTTGCTGACAATACGCAGAAGCATCACCAAAGTATCAGTTGAAGGGATTGAAGGTGATACTGTAATCAGAGAAAACTACACAGATCCCACAAAAAAATGGGTATTTTGTCTGCCATTGTTGAGTTGTAAACCTGCCATCAGATTCTATATGTTAATTAGGTTGCGTTTTGTCAACATAATGCAATTCCTATCATTTGTGTGGTGATTCCTCAGTTTAAAGAAGCCCTGAATATTCACTGCAACCATTACCAAGGAATCTCTGATTTCAGGAAAAAAACATGAGCACAAAATTGAAATACAATGCAGAGACATTTCAACTCATTAGTAGGGGACATTTGGTTCATCTTCCAGGTCTTCTTTTACCACCTTTACTGATCTCTGTTAGATAGTTTGTCTCTCTAGGTAGTTCAGTCTCTAGACAGTTGTTTCAAAACTGGTGTCCATCTATCCCCTGCACATGAGGAATGCACAGTTAGCAGCCACCTGTGAAATGCTTACTGTTCATGAGCTGGCTGGATTACACAAAACATGGTGGCACAGAGGCAAGGAGAGTATTAAATTCTCCAGCAAGGTATGTTTCATGAGACCATGCTTTCTTAAAGGATCTCAAACTGTTGTCTTACTTGACACAATCTGTTCCATAGTCATAACCTGTGGTACAGGGTAAACAGACAATATCTCTGGCCAGGATTCACATCTGGTTTTTGAGGTGAAGGATTCAAACTACATGGTTCTCTTATCAGATGCTTACAAATTGTGCAGTTTTTAGTAGTCTTGAATTTCCTTCACCTGCCTTTTTTATTTCTCTTTGTCTCTCAATGCTATTCATATACTTTTTTCCAAATGATGAAGTAGTTAGCCAGGAATACTTTCTAGTTATAGAATACTACAGGTTTTTTTGTGAATGTTCCCCATGTATGGAAGTTATAGTTTTATATGGGCAGGGGGAATTTAACTATGACACCATAAGCGACATAAAAAGATTCTATTTATTATCGTCACTGTCCTCACTATCCTTGGAGCAGATGCAGACCCTGGTTCAAAGTCATAGCCAAGGTTAGAGATCCTGTGTGCATACTAATAGAAGTGTTGGTGGAATGTGCTTTAGTTCCACAACCGTGATGGGCCTCATAGACAGTGGTCTATGCAGAATGTCTAAAAGCTTTTCCATATGACTAGGAAGTCAGGAGACTGACATATTTCCTTAGTGTTTGTAATTAAAATGGAGAAGATATTAAACAGTTACTGGTTTCTATGTTGTGGTCAATGTTATGATTTATGGACTTGAGAGCCAATACTGACTGAGGGGAAACTAAGCTTAATTTTTCCCCTAAGACCTACTAAATCTGGATGTTGACTGAAAGCAGAAGTTTGCATGCTATAGACATGCAAACTTTTTACACAGATAGTAACTTGTTTCTCTGAATTTTGGAATGACTCCAGAGTTTTTTATACTGTTTGCTGTAATGCTTTACAGAAAACAGCATTACAGGGTTGCTTTAAAGAACCTTTTAAATGTGGATGTGCCCCTTTAAAATAGAATTGATGGGGTTGTTTAGAGTGCATGAAAAATTCCGGATTGCTAGCCCAACGGACGGACCGTTTTCTGTTGAGTGGGTGCGATATGAGCAGCAGTAGTGGGAGTCGATATGAGCAGCAGTAGTGGGAGTTTCTTATGGTGTACGATCAGCATGCTTCAATCTCAGCCTGTGGCAGGATAGCTTGCTGAAATCTGAGGTTGGTATGATCCTTGTATCCATCCAGTCTTTGACTGTGTATCAGAATTACTGCAAACAGTCCGATGACTTTTGTGACACAGAATCCTCCTTGCTGGGAAGCAAGAAAATAAGACTGAACTCATTCCAGATCACAACTGCTTTTGCCTTTGTGATGGAAGTTTTGTTGTTTAAAAACATCAGGTGCCTGAATACAAGAGAGTTCAAGCCAGGAAAGTCAGAGATCAGAGCCTGATCTCATAAACCTACATATACGACACATGTATTGTTGTCTGCTTCTGACTATTGCTTGAATTATGTACCTTGCTGAGGATCTGAACATAGCTATTTTTTAACAGTCTCTATGAAATTAATCTCTCGCAGATGTTGGCTTGAGGCTGGCAGCATCCTTCATTTCAAGCTTAAGGTACTAATAAAATTCTTAAACCCACTTTCCATTTGCATGTGAGGACACCCTCCAGTTTGACATGAACCAACTCTTTGATTCATCTTTTGTTGAGTGGTGAGAGTGGGGCTAGTTTTGCTCTCAGGGCTCTAGACAGAATTGTATTTCATGAAGTAGCCCAATAACCCGTTTAATAGGTAAACCAAAAGAAATAATTCACCCAGGCGTTTTTGACATCTCCCTTCCTTGGCAGCTTGGGGCCTGTCAAATTACATGTTCAGACAGAATTCAGGCTTCTTGGTGGCTCGGCAAAAGGACTGTGTTGTGAGCTGAGTGTGGAACAACCAAGAGAGGATTATTCTGCTTATGTGTGATAGGATGAGAAACAATTTTTGTAATATTGAGTGACAACTGCAAGAAAAGCAGCTTTAGCTGAAGAGTGATGGTATTACTGAAAGCTGGTGAAGGGATACACGGTTTAGTTTCCAAGGCTTTTATTGGTTTTGTCCTCTGCTGTTTTAGCATCCACTGCCTGTTTTGAATGGGAATGTTCTGCAAGAGCAGTGATGCCTTACCTGTCCTTTTGCCTCAGGAATACACATTGTGCCCTGGTAGCTAGGGTGTCCAGAATATAGTAATAACTTCTTACAAAGTCTACCAGAAGCCAGTTGCCTCAACTTCAAAAATTTTTATTGGTCCCTGAGATGTCTTGTAGGTATGAATGCTGTCCTTTCTGCTCCAGATCATGCAGAGTGTGCAGTAATTCAAATGAAATGGTAAGAGAATGTGTTTTTTTCACTCTGACCCTTTGTTTTCCTCTTTTGCAGTACAGGTGTGACAGTGATGGAGGAGCACATTTACAGGTCTGTGGGGCTTCTGGAAAAAAACGATCCCTCCCAGGGGCGTTCACAAAGTGAATCATTAGCCTGACTGTAACAATAAATACCACCACAGAGAACATAGAAGGATTTATCCAGAGGTCACATTAACCCAGAAGGTTTCTCTGCTGAAAGAAACTTGCAGCTGTGTTAAGATTAAAGAGTGTCAGAGAACCATAGTGTGTGTGATTTTTTCACTCTGAATAAAATATGAGCTGTTTGTCTAACAGCCCCAGCCCCAGGGATGCTAGTGTCAGACTGCCTTGGGGCTGTCATATATATTTCCAGTGGGTTTTTAGCATTCAGGAATAATCTTCTCTTTGATGCATTTATCTGACACATCCTAAGCTCCTGTAATACCTAGGAGGAGATCTTCCTCTCCTTATTGTGAGAACTTTGATAGCCACTCTTAGAAAAAGGAAGCCTGTTGAGAACTGCTCAGACAGATGACTGAGGTCAAAGTCATATCCCAAAAGTGGGAGTAGCCCAAATGAATCATTCACTTTCTCACTTGAATGTGCTTGACACAGTGGGCCAGAATGAGATATGATAAGCATTTTATTTGCAGCAGCAGGCAGCTGCATGGGTGAATAATCGAAGCTTGGCCTCAGTGAAAACCCATGTGTGAATTTTTGTGTATGCCTGTAAGGGCACAATCATGTAGGTCAGTGTCGGGATAGAAATATTTCTACGGCTAATCTGTTAACCTGCTTCTCCTTTCACTAATAGTGTTTCAAAAACAGGAATAGTTCTTGGAGTGTCATGGCTTTTAATATTCATTTTAACTGAGATGCAAGAGCTATGTCTATAGTGGCGTTGGGCATGCTGTAGCCTGTGCTTACATGGCATTTCCTGGTCTCTGTGTAGCAGACAGCACAGGTTTTCTCCTTCCCTACCATTAGCAGGCCTGGATCTATGAGCTCAGGCAAGAGGCCTCATGCTTTCAGGACCATAGGCTAGTGCTCTCAGCTGTGACAGCCCGCAGTAGGGGCCATGTAAAAATAATGTGGTGGTAGAAGGGGACCTGCAGTGTTGCTGAACAGAATGCTCCTTGAGAAATGATTGTGGCTATCTTTACATCTGTAGACAGTAAACAGATGAATCTCTGACATTTGCATTGTAGGAAACACTAGGGAAAAGCCATGAGAAAGTTTAAAATAATTTTAACTGCCCTTTGTCACTTCCTACCTGTAAGTCATTTAATTCTGTTATCAGAGGAGTCCGCACTGGAGATGCACATGTGGCAGAGGAGAGGGAGAGAAGTTCGGCAGGTGTCACCTTCTCGATTTCCATTGTGAGTTGATTTATCTCAGAACACTCAGTGTTATGTTTTTGCTCTGTACTTCAGAGAGGTTTCAAGTGATCGCCTAGCGAGAAATGTAGTCCCTGGTGGGGTCCACAACAGATTATAGGCAGATGTTTTGAAGGCCCAGCAAGAACTCTTTAGCAGCCAGTTAGGAGGTTGTGTACTCACCCTCAGTGGGAATAGAAGTGACTTTCAAACTGACATCTTGCTCAGCAGCGTAGCTGTGCTGTATTTTTGGATTAGATCCGAACCTGCTTTCTATCCTTACGATTCCACACAGCTCTTCATACATGGGTTTGATATGGATAGTCACATAAATGATTGCAGGTTGTTATAAGAGGTGGGTTTTCATGTGGGATACTAGCCTTCAAATATGGAAAGCTGCCATTAAACACAGCATGAGCAGAGAAGAAAACACCTGGGGCTGAACTAGTGTCATGTTTCTATTTTACTTCCGAAAAACCTAAGTCCATATCCAAATTGCACAAGACAAAATAGCTTAAATCTGTTGTCTTAGCTTGTGCTGAGCTCCTAGAGGACCTTAGTCAAAGCAGAGTGCACAGCTTTTTGGCAGAAAAAAGTTTTGGGTTTTTTTCATTTAATACAAAGTTGATCCAGTCCTTGTGAGGGAGAGCAGTAACCACTTTAATGTAATAGTATCTCTGCATTATTATGACACTAAATAGAGAACTCTGCAAGCAGGGCTGTGATATACCCATCCGTAGCCCAGTTAGAGACAGGAGAGGACAGAAACCCCATTGCAAGGAAGTAATCCCTTTTCCTCAGACTGCCAAAGGCTTTCATTTTGAATCTTCAAAGCCTTTTACCAAGCATCACATTTTTTGATGTGCCCTTCATGAGCTAGCTGGTGTTTTGGAGCTGGACACATGGGGAGCCTGAAGCCTGGTCCCAGCTCTGTTATATATCACATACCAACTAGGTCAGGGAAAGCTCAGTCAAAGTCTTCAAATGTCAGTATTGCAAAATAAAGTCTCCAGATTGAGAGTGAAACCTCTAAATGGTTATCAGGTGTTATTGTGGAGTCTATCCAGCTCCCCCTGCCTTCTGGTGCAGGTGTGCTGATCAGCTGTGCAGAAAGTGGGCAGCCATTTAAACGACTTCCATGCCATCAGTGTAGAGTTTTGCAGATGCACACACTGGACCCAAGGCTCAGAATATGACCCTGAACCACCCAGGCAAAAACTACTTCAAAATTTATTTTGGATCTCTTTTATACATCCACCCTTCTTCTCTGTCTCCCTCAGATACTCCAGTTCTGTTGATGCATGCGTAGAAAAGAAAAACCATAATAAAATCGCTCTTTAGAAAGAGATTTTGAAGCAGTGACCTTGTTCTGCACTTTACATCATGGTTTCCATTGGCCGTCATGCTTGCAGCAGTTTGAAATTTCCTGTCGGCTTATCCATTGGCTCAGCGCTGGGGCTTACACTTAGTCTTTGTTGCCCATTTAGTGGGCAAAGAGGAGAAATGTGCTCGTGGAGGTGCTTGCTGTGCTGGCGTTAGCTCTCCAGTGAACCTGACAGCTTTAATAATGTCATTATCGTCTGTTTTGCTTATGGCAGCATTGCTGGGGAGTATGTTTTAAGGAAGGGAAGTTGGAGATAACAGGTGGTAGAGGTTAGATTTGGCATACTTGCTCAGTTTGATTACTGCAGCATTGAGGTTAGCACCAGATTTTAGAGTCTCTGTGAGCTGAGGAGAGAGTCCAGTGCCGAGAAAAACAGCTGGGTGCATGATCTGCAACTCACGAGTGGCAGATATTTGCCACTTACCTGTTCGCTGGTTCCTGTGTTTTCTGATCACTTGCGCGCTGTGTGATCCTGCTGGAAACAGCAAAAAAATGGATTCAGAATGAAATTCTGAATCAGTTCAGTTCTGCCAGGCGCTCTCATAGAGTACCGTGGGTTTTCCTGTGTAGGTTTCTGGGAAAAGGGCTGCTCGAGGAGCCAAGGGTGTTTGCTTAATGTGGTAAGAATTTGCACTCCAGTCAGAGTAGAAAGTGCCTGGAAGTTCTCTGGAAATCGGACAGTGAGTGTGACTGACAAGGCAAATGGTGTATCTAAGTGGAGGAATTTATTTTGATTGTTGCTAGGTAAATGGATGTCAACATAGGGCACTGTCCCTTCATGGCGCAGTGTGTGGGCCGAGAGCTGGGACCACATATTACCAGTTGTTACTGGCTCCAGGGAATGAAAGGAGTGCTTTCCCATCCTGCTCTCCGTGCATGCCCGTGGCCTGGCAATTTGTAAAGCTCTCCTCCTCTCTCCATCAGCTCAGGGGCAAACCTTAATGGCACGGTTTTCATCTATCTCACTGCAGGTGAGATTATTTGCTTGAGGCCACCTCAGGAAATTGTATGTGCAGGTTCAGGTTCACATGCCTGCTCAGGATTAATAAAGAAGCGTGTTTTAAACCTACCCTAGAGTGCTGTGCAACTGCATGCAATGAATCATAGGCCCTGTGACTTTTGCTGCATAGAACAATACAACTATTTCTTTTGAAATAGCAATAATATTTATAAATCACAGTAATAATATTTATAAATAATAATAACAATAAAATAAAGAAGAATTGCTCTTAGCCAAGTTCTTCTTTTTAGCCTTTAACCTCCTGTTTCTCTATTTGGTTCATGAATGGAAAAACACCTCTAGGTCTCTTTATTGCACAGAAAACAGGAAAATGAAAATATGTCCTGGGATTGTCATCATGACTGATGGTGTCTAGTCAGTTTAACAGATTTTTATGAAGTTATTGGAAAACTGCTGCCTTTTTATTTCAGATTAGAATATGGGGCAGCGCTTGTTTCTTCTGTTGTCAAGACAAACTCTCCATTTTGAATATTACCCCTCATGACCCCATTTTTTGACCTGGATAGCTCAGGCCTGATTAATCTAAAATGACGTGGCCAGGACCTTGGGCCAGGAGAGAATGCATCTAGAAAATCTGGTATATACTGGACAAGTAATATGAGAAATATGATAATAGTGATGAGGCAGGGACATCTTTCGCTTCTGCATATATTCCCTGCTGCTTTTTGGAACTTGCATTCAAAAGACAACTGTGCTCTACACATGCCCTTGCTGAAGGTTGTGATCTGACTCATTTGGGAAAGCCAGATAGCACATGTCTGCAGTGCTCTAGGCAGCATCAGAGGAACCCTTAGGAAGCATGTGTATCCCAGAAACACGATTTATGTATCACTCTGCAGTCACAGGGTGTGATCTGTACATTTTGTTCATCCTCAGAAAGGCACTGGAAATAAAAATAAAAAAATAAGAGAGAGGATCTGTCTACCATGCAGAGGGGTTTGAGGCATAGGCTTTATAGTGATGAAGTGCCTCATGAGGCAGAGCAATGGGGAGGAAGGAAGGTGGCGTCAGAGCCAACTCTGCCATTCTCTCCCCACTGAAGAAATGACTTGCATGTTACGTGGGAAAAAAAAATCACCACGTTGTCCCCATCTTCCCATGCCTCCACAGAACAGTGCCCTAAGGGTAAAGTAGGGCTTCCTTGGTCAGATCTGCCCATTGCCTTCAGCTCACAAAGAATGAAATTAAGGCTTGGCGTCATTTCTGTCTTCCATCCCCACACATGTAAGGTCTGACCATCAGAGCAAATAATTTTACAACTGGCTCTGGTTTGAATTGAGCCTGGGGCTGAAAGCTGTTTCCATTCAGTGAGCAGTATGCAAGTTACATTAAATGAGATGGTGACTTCCATGTGTTATTAGACATTTACATAAATAATTAGCAGCTCACTGAACAGCATCCTCAGCAGAAGCTATGTAAGGATGCTGCAGTCTTTCCTCACCTCTACAGCAGGACCATTCTCAGTATTCTGTGGTAAATACGTTGCTTTGCTGCATGTCTTATTAAACAGGAGATTTCAGTTCCAGGGTTTTTATCCTGTCAGTATTTCATAAATACTATATTCAGGATTTTTTATAAGTTAAAAAACATACAAACTGCACAAGCCTAGCAGGAAACATACAGGAAAAAATGGCATTTCAAGCTCCTTTGACTTAAAAAAATAATTTATTTGCACATGAGTGTAGTTATGCTTTGGGGCTCTAAATATTTTTACAGTGCCTTGACTTGTGCCATACATTCACTTTCAAGGCTCCAAATTGCCCATGTACTTGAGTATGAAATTAAGTATGGAAATAGACCATGGGAAAATGAAACGCTTCTGGAGCTCATCTGATTGGGATAAAAAGCACTGAGTGGGTTTGGTACCTATTACCCTCACAGAGTTCATGGTGCAAAACACAGAGATGTGTTAGTGGGTGGGACGGAAAGAGTAGGGAGAAGAGCACTTTGTGTTCAGGCGCAAGTGCCCAGGCACTTTCTGAGCCTGGGTTTTAAGGTACAAGGAAGGAGGTTTTGCTTCCAGTACTGGCTTGAGGATTTCCCCTGCCTCCTCCTAGCTCCCACAGTTTATTCCTGGCCTCACTTTCCATAACCTGCCCCTTTGCTGTGCCCTCCCTGCAGAACAGGATCAGGGAGCTGATCTGGCTCAAATGCAGTCCTGACAAAAGGAAAAGGAATGAGGGTTGTTGCCGAGGCCATTTCTTTGGTCTGCTTCCCAGGCTATGTGTGCAAACCAAGGAGGTGGCCAGGAGGCGGGAAGGAGCTGCTGAGGCAGGAAGGGAGCAGGGACACCTTAACCCAGTATTGCCACAGAAATTGTCAAGTCAGGGCCTGAGGTTGGCTAGCTTAGAAACCATGGTGGCTCCTGCTAAGTGTCCCAAGTCCACTGGCTGCAGAGCTGGAAGAGGCTTTGACTCCAGGTCCTTAGTGCTGCTAGTCCAGGCTGCTCTGCAGCGGGGCAGTGAGGGACTGAGCCCGGACACATGGCCAGGCAGGCTAATGGGCTCAAGCGTCCCCACAGCAAAGGCTTAGCCTTGCTCTCCTTTGTAGCTCCTCTTGTTCTTCTTGCTACTGTATTTCAACTCTACCCCCTTGTACAAAGTGGAAGTTAGGAAAATACATGGTTTTCATGGGACTTCTGAAGATAGATGCAAGCTCTGTGAAGGACTAGATGTGGAAGAGTTAGGGGGAATAATCCTGTAAATTATCAGTGGTGAGACTATGAATGTATGTGATACTATTCTACTATGGAAAACAAATATATTATTGCAGAGCCAGATTTTGGACTAAGAAGGCTGGGTAGAGATCTTTGCCTGGAGCTGTCTGTGAATCTCAGCTTTTTCTAGTGAAACTGGACTGATTTATGGTTGTGTCTGGAAACTAGAAGTGGCCCAACATGTATCCAGATCCAGAGGCAAATGTCCTTAAAACTAAGTGTTCCATTGTACGTATGTGTGGATATGCTTATGGGGAATGGAGAATGAGTTTAGTTTGTTACTAAATTGGAACAGATGTAGGATCTGGAATTGAAGATTTTGATTCTTCTTGTCTTGTGGAAACAATGCAGCGCTATCATTTCAACTTGCAAGTTAGAACTTGTGCACAGCTTAGGTTTCAGCTTTCTTGCCCTCCGAGTTTGGAGACTTATCAGAACGGAAACACAAAATATAATTGACATGTTATGATCTCAGAAAATCAAAAGTAGGTGTTGGTATTAATACTGCTATGGACAGGAATCTTTCAAAGTCCCTAGCACTTTATTACCGTAGTTCTGAATCAGTCAGACAGTGTGGGCAGGTCATGATCATACAACAAAAGGTAGATGAACTGCTTATCCTATGTGCAAGACCTGAAAAGGGTATCTTTTCATTTTTAATATATGTCTTCCTATTCACTGTTTTGAAATTTGGCTAAGGAAAGTCATACATGAAACAAAGATACAGGAAAAAAAAACCCAGCATACAAGAGAAAAACTAATGAACATGCTTACTGAAAAGGGACATTTTATTCTCCCTGAGTAATTCATGCCGTTTTATGGCTTATTTAAAATGAAGTAGTCAGTCCTGGTGGGATAGTGAGTTACTTGGCACATGTACTAAGTTGCATCCATGGAGAAAAGAAACAGCTCTTTTTGGAGGAAAGTCAATACTGTGAATATGAGAGAACTTTTTCGGAGCTGGTCATATAGGATGAAATGTCAAAAGCACTTGTTGCTGGCCAACCTCACCTGGCATTGCAGACAAAAGGACTTTGACCTTGGGCTTCAACAGAGACAGGTTATAGCAACACCAAGTGTTTCTAGAAAATCTTATTGATGGAAGAGCCTCCTTTTCTCAAGCCAACCAGTACCCTCCTCTAAACAACTTTTCCAGAAGAGGGAGAAGCTGACCTGAGGTTAACCATCACATGCTCAGCTGGGACCAGCTCAGAGACGGTCAATGTAGAAATGTTTAAAATATACCCCTTAGCTGAAGCTAGAGCTATTTGTTTAATATCCAAATACCCTTACCAATTTCTTTAAAATTCCATTATCCATCTCCAAATCCTAGCTACTCTTTTGTTTAATCATAATATCAAAACGCCCTGACTCATTGGTTAAGATCCTAAGGTGCTAGTGTCGGGCACAGATCAAAATCTCATGGCTGCCCTCAAAATGTTTAAGTTTTAAAGATGTATAAATGTAACACTGTTTGCTTAGCTTTGAGGAGTGCAGAATGGTTTCTCCCATATAGTATTATACATTGTTCTGCCAGTACTCTGCTTCATTTGACAGAGAAGCAGCCTGCCTCACTGCTGTAGCCTGTTTTGTCCACTGACTTTTCCAGTGGACTGAAAAGTGGGTATATTAAGAAGCACAGAGGGGAAATCATAATGGGGTGATCTTCTAAATCTTCCAAGTGTCATCTTCTCCATTCTTTCTTCTTGCTGCCACCTTGAGAAATGCACCATCAGGTCTCACAAACTCAGTAAATTCAGGCCAGAATATTGCTTACACGGAGAACCCTCTGGAATCAAACATGCACACAGCAAGAAGTTTGTTTTAGGACTTACTAGATAGCATGCTTCCTTGGAACTCAGTGCCTTCCAGTAGTATAATCATCAGGATGCCTTATAAAAATGGATCTGAAGGAGTACAAAGGAAAGCTATTTGCAGTGCACAGCAATACATTTTATTAGGTGTACACCACCAAGAAAGGTATATTCTATACTGCTGAGCACATCTGTAGACACGCCTATAAGTATGTACTCAAGGAAATGCTGTCTTCCCAATATGAAATAAAGACCAAAGGATAACAGTGTGTGGGCATAAAAATTAATGTGATATTTTGCATAAAAAGTAAAGGGAGAGTAATATTCTGTTTTTCAGAGTTTCCGTTCTAAACATTTAATTCTGACCACCTCAAATCTTCCTGCACTTCAACTTAACTACAGCCTTTTGGTCACTTCCTGTCATGAAAATTGTTGTACAACATTTCTGTAAGATGATAAACAGGTGTTACTTTTCATTCTGGCGGCAATGGCATTTTGGTGCAGGATGAAATAATCCTACCATTAAATAAGAAGCTCACAGTGGTGTTGTGAAGCCTAATTTGTTTGGAAAACGCTTTGCAGTATTCAGATGAAAGGCACTCTGGATATTCAAAGTATTATTACTGCACAGCTGGTGGTCTACACACTGCAGATGTTTCTTCCATGCTGTTGCATGGTTACTTAAGTGGCTTAGTGCAGATGTTCACTAGTGAGCATGCACAACCTCCTCCATCTATGTTTTTTTGACATAAATTTTACTGCTTCTGCACTTTTGATCTTGAAAAGAATATTCCTCCACCGGTGAGGCTGTTTTTTTCTTTTTTTTAAGGCTAGTAGGTGCTACGTGAGTGTGTGAGTACGTCCGTGCTGGTTCAGCCCCCATTGCAAATGACAGCATCTGCAGATATTTAATGTGGGCCTTTCTCTTTAGCCTCCATTTCCTTCTGTGGCTTTTACTCATTCCCACAGTGTTTGACTCTGGGGACTCAGCCTCTTCTGTTAATATTCCATCATCATCACTCTCTTCATGCAGACGTGATGATTCCCTTCGTACTCCCAGCCCAGCTGGGATCGAGAACTTTGTTGCTTCTTGATTCTTTCTTTCTATGACTACTGCTACTGTTACATAAAGGGATCCCTACAAACTGTTTGGCTTGACGTTGGCAATAATACAATCTCTCTAAGAAGATTTCAAGATAGGATGAAATTCCAGAATGCATGCATTCTGGTTGTCTCTCCAGTTGACATCAATGTGAAGTGTGCTGAACATGCACAAAGCTCCATGGATGTGCTATATGATTTCATCAACCTATTTGGCTATGGAAACAGTGTTAAAATTTATGATCCTCCTGCTGTGCTATAATTGCAGCAAATGGCAAAATATCAAAAATATCAATCTTGCAGTACAAGAAGAGCAACTGAGAAAGACTTTTGCCTGACCTGAAGAGCAGCACAACCTATTACATTACTGATCCTAGGAGCAGTGAAGAAGCAAATATGTACACACATGCACATACAAACAGAGAAAAAGAAAAGTACAACAGAACTGTACTGTTTCTGGTTAGTGTAAATCTTATTTACAAGATTCACATGGAAGACGTAGAAGGATTGGATATAATATATTGGCCTGTTTTTTTCTAAAGTATTTTGAAGAATAGATCTCTCGAGAACGTGTTCAAGAGCCAACATCTTGCAACTCACAGGAATGAATCCTGGCCACATATCTCTGGGAGACACTGTGAGAAAAGAGAGGCTCAATGTTTACTGTATGCAGCCAAATAACTTCAGAGAGCAAGTAGAAAGCACATCACTTTCTGTAGCACTTTCTGCAGAATTCATCATGAATTAAGGTGGAAAGCTCAGTCTTCACCCAGGAAAGTTAGATCTGAAGGTGAGACACCTTGAGGAGGCAAGACCCTGGCTACACTAGGAGATAAAAATGTACCTTCAAACATGAGCACAAATTCAATACAGTATGCAGTTACATCTTATGTCCAGATAGCTAAACTCAAGGGTACAAAAGCAAAACTGCTAGAGATTCATTTCTTCTTTTTTGTTACTTCAGGATGGCAACTTTTATACCTTTCTGCTACATGGTCTTGTGCTTAGGTCATCACACAGGTTGATTTATTTGGCGTGCATTGACACTATGCTGAAAGAATTGTGTCTTAAAGACTTGGTCATTTCCCCTGACTTTTAAGTGTGTTTGCTGGTGCTCATGAAATCTTCTAAAATGGCATCCATAGAGACCATAGATACTTTTATAGACAAAACATAAGCAGATATACACAAATTTCTTTATACTCCTGTGATGCTACCAAAGTGCCTCATCCTTTCTCTGGGTTCATCTTGGTAGGCACAGTATTCATTCTGCCTCACTGATGTCTGTGAACTATTGGAATTGCTATAGATAACATGTAATAGGATTTCCCTACTTTATCTCCCCAGCATTACCTGGTCCAAGGGGACAGATCTATGGTATGGCCTCTTGTCCAGATCCCCATCTCTTTTATTTTCCCCTGGGCTATTGGTATTGCAGCTATTCCTCTTCTTTCAGCACAGCTATTCCTAATAGTCATATGGCCTGCGTCTCTGAAGTGGGGGGAGAGAAGGGGGGAGAAGGAGGGAGAGAGGGAAGGAAGGAAGAGTTTCTAGCACTGTCTCTTTACTCAGTTCATCTCCCCTGATCCATGATCAATACTTCCTCTTCTCTTCTGGCATATGCCTTTGCTTATTCTGGTTAGGTGTCTCAGCTGAAATCTAGTCATCACATGGGTAACATTTGGATGCATACCATCTTGTGTCAGCCTTATTCATTATGATGTGATCATTTTTGATTTACTTATTGCATGGTAATAAAAGTTTTCTTTGCACATGATAAAAATCGCGTTAAGTTACTGGCCCCCTAAATAGTGGCTGAAAATCAATCAGGAGAGGCTTTTACTCCTGCCACTTTGGCTTGAGATTGAAATGTTTTGTACAGTAGCTCTGCTAGGAATAAGCTGGGCTTCCTTACTAATGTAATAAAACGCAGACCATCCTGAGGGGACGAGGGAGTTGCATTCCAAGACTTGCACTGCAAGCAACCAAAGTTTAATGGAAAACTTTGAAAAGATTCTATTAAAAAACAATTTTCCTTCTATATATCATACACTCTATTTTATGCTTTCCCTGCTCCCTCCTTTTTTCCTTACTGGCATGAAAACAGGATCATTGTTTTGACAGAGCTAATCCACTCATGCTTTCATAGGGGCCCTCAGGCTCCCCACCTGTGGAAAGATCCAGGGGAGCAGAAAAACTACTGAGTTCATGCCACATGCTCACCTCAAAGGGAAGAAGTCTGTGGCCTCCCAGCGGTATGGACTATAAACATTGCGGTTCCTGAGGACCCATGGAGAACATGAACTATGAATCCTGTGTAACCTACAGCAACAGGTTTTCCTTCCGTATTGCCTTCTGGGATTTCCCTCTCCTGTCAAGCCGGGCTTCTTTAGGAGACACGCTGTATTGGCTGCTTCATTGCAGCTGTGCTGCTTCCCTGTTTCCAAAGACTGGAAGGCACACTCTATGCTGACAATTTCTTCCCGCAAACTTGACCGGTAAGTAAGCTTTAAAGTGGCTTGCAACCACTGCCAAGTCTGACAGCAAGCTTCATAACAAACCAGTACAGCTCCGAGATTTCTCTGTTCCTCCCGTGGGGAGGCCAGAGAAGATTTTATGGAGTGAGAAGTGATGGAGAAAGAATGAATTGCTTTATGATTCCATCAGGCAGCATGCTCAAGGTGAGTAACACTGGGCACAGATCTGCTTGGCAGTCTCTCTCCCTGGCCAACAAAAAGAGGTAGAGTCAAATTCAGATGTTTAGGACTTTGTATACTGGACAAAATCCAAGATTTGTCTTAGCATCTTGCACTCTGCCTTTGCCACTGAGCATCACCCACAGAGGAAAAAGAAAATAACTCAGGATTGTGGAGTTAATGAGGTTGCGATCCTTTTGTGATAGGAGGGGATTGCTGACGTTCGTTTGGCCAGCATTTCTCCTTAAAGACTGCTGATTCATATCAGAGCTCTCTGTTTAGCCCTGTGAATGACCATGCCCAAACCAACATACTGAAAAGTAAATTTGTCATGAAGGAGAGCAAACCTTAGCTCTGTCTCCTCCTATCATTTCATTCCACCTCACACAGAATTAGGTAATTCTGACTTTATGACATTCATGTGAGTTCCTGTGGCTCCCAGGCAAGGCTGATATGTCATGGAGTCACTATGTCTGGTACAGGAAATTTTAAATCATGGCATTTTAATTCAGGAAGTTTGAATTTAATGTATAGTTGTGTCCTGAATGAAAGTGTCTGTATCCTTCAAAGCCTTGCTGTACAGAACTCCCAAAAGTGCTGATGGTAGTTCTGAATCTTGGCTCCTGTGTTGTCAGTAGGAAAACTCCCATCCATTGCAGTGGAGCCAGAGTTTCATCCTCTATATTTTCAGGCTCTGTTTTGGTGTTTTGTGATTGCAATCTTGCATTCAAGAAGTTTAAAGAACAGTGGTAATATGCAGAGCGCCTCTTATCCTAAGCTTTCTATGTATGAAGTGGCAGGCTAATTCAAACTGACCCTACATCAGAGACCAGAAACCAAGTCTCTACCTTTTGGCTGAGTGTCGGATCACTGTCCAACTGTTGTGCTCATTCTGTGTCTGTCTCTCTTTAGTCCAATGAATTTTGAGCAGGACAGTTGCAGCACTGCTGCTGCTCATGACAGTGGCAGGCATAACTCAGTCATGTCTGGTTGAGCCCCTCAGGACGTCTTGGCAGAGGAACACCACCTCTGGGATCCCAGTCGGGCTCATGCCCGCCAGTGGTCATGCAGTCTTGGGAATATGCAGAAGTGGAACCAGAGATGCCTGAGGAAACACAAAGGCAGAAACTAAGTCTCCAGCTTGAAGAAGTTTGGCCTCGCCAGGGTCAGGGCAACTAAGCCAGGACTGCAATTTTGGATTCTGGTGCCTGAACTCTGCCTAAAGCATGTGTTATGTGCCTACCTCTTTCCAAGGGTCTGGGCCAAGACCATGCAGGAAGCCATAAACCCAAGGATAGAGTGGTTTTTGAATGTTACAGTACAGGTAAGCTGGCTTTTATGGCCCCTATTTCAAGTCCTATTTTTTGCCAGTTATCTTTGATGAGGAACAAACACTGAAACCTTTGTGATGAAATGGACTATGAGCATGTGACAGGCTGAAAGTGTGACATGCTTACTGTGAGCTGGTCTTTGGTGAAATAAGCCTTTGGCGCTTGCTTTGTAAAGGGAGCAAGATGAAGAGAACTATTTTCTAAGTAGTGTTCTCCCATCTACTCCTTTCCTTGCTCTCTCTTTCATTTTCCATCTGGAGGCAGCAACTTTTTAAATGCTCTGCAGCCACCTAGAGGAAAAATATGCTTTATTGTAGTTAATTTTGTGTGGGTTAAGCCAGAGAGTGGGCTCTGCAGAGTTTAAGAATGTGAGATTCTAAACTAGCCAGCCTGTTTATTATTGTATCACAAGACCTCCTTGGAAATATATACAGAGAATCATCATCAAAAGCTGAAGATAACTTCAGTTTATGTTTACACTTCAGAAATACTTCCTGCTTCATGTTCTCATTGTGCTTGTTATTGAATATGACACATTTTCATGACAGATAGCATAGCTGGGCTGCAATATGTATTGTAGGCAGGGAGAAGGAGATGATCTGTTTTGAATTTTTATGTTAGGAGCCTTAAAGCTTGCATTATTTTATATGGCTATCTTATGATTATGGCAATATGCTATTGGCATAACTAGATGGTTTATGTTTCTCTAGGGCTGTGGCTTTAAACATGACATCTCTCAGTAATTTTTGAGGTTCTATGGTGTTTATAAACTCCTGACAAACCTCTGGCTTTTCTCAGATGAGGACTGTCACAAGTAATATGCTAATGGCCTCTCTGTCTTCTAGAGTGAAAGTTGGTGCAGTCAGATTCATTTAGTCTATACCATGTTCATTTGCAGTGCAAGAAACATAACAGAGTTTAACTGTTGATTGAAAGTACCACTTGAATGCTCTGAAGTTACATATTAAAATGTGCCTGAATTGCCTGACTTGAATTGATTGTTATTTTCTCTCTCTAGATAACATGTAACAGCTCAGTCTCCACTTGTGCCTGAAGAACTGGAGGCTGGGTGGAATCTTCTTTAAAAATCAAGTCTAGAGACAGAGAAAAAGATAAAATTTTGTGTCAATTATATAATCCAAAAGCTGCAAAACATTATTGATTTTTCATGGCAGCTATGCCAGAGGACACTGAAAAATTCCATTACGATGGAGTGACTTTTTATCACACAGCACATTCACATAAGCAATCTTAGTGCTAAGCTAAGCAAAGTATGCATACACAGTGAGCAGACTGGAAATGCAGAAGTACTGGTGTGGATATTCAGATGATCCACTAGGACTGTGCCTTCACTTTTCTTCAAGGAAAGAGTTAGTATACACATCTGAAATACCAGTATGACATATTGTGGTGTTCAGGCTACTTTAACCACTGTGTTATGTGAGAACAGGATAAATAATATAGAATTTTATTGGTTTAACAAATTCTAAACAGGGGATTGTGAAATTTAGGGATTTGGTTTCTGAATGGAGATGATGGAGTTTTGAAGACAGAAAGTAGGTCAATTTGGTCAAAACACTGCAGCAGTGTTTTACAACCTCATCCATAGGGAACCAGTGATGAGCGCATAGGCTCTGAACCATAGGCCATTGGGCCTAAGAAAGATATTTTATTAGTAGAAAATCCCTTCAGAGGTGTATTTTCTCTGTGAACATTAAACCCACAGAGCACTGATAGTTTTTTCACCAGAAAGCTTTGCACAGAAGCCTCATCAGCCCAATTGGGTAGCACTAGACATACCGCTATTGTAATTTGCACCAATTGTGTGGTGCATATTTGCAAGCAGATCATTATGGATATTTATTAACTGAAGCAATGCTTCAGAAACCAGGTCCCAGTTTTGCAGTTGATACTCCTAAATTTACCTCTGTACCTTTTGGTTCGTCCAAATTTTTAATGCAGGTGACCTCTTTAAAATGAGTTTGGAAACTCTGTCTGTGCTACAGCAGAGTTATTATGGTTGGGGTTTTTTTTCCAGCTAAATATACAAACTGCAGGTCATACAACATACAAACAGCCAAATCCTTTTCGCAGTAATCCCACCAAAGAAAATGTAACAACTTGTATGCATACTGCTAGTGAAAGTAAGAGATCAAGTATTGATGGACACATTTCAGTGTGATATTAGGCCCTTGCTTGAAAGGTGTTAAGAAGTGTATGCTGTTTGTCCACTTTATTCCAATAATTCCTTATTCAGAGTCCTATATAGTGTGCACAGAAACATCATTTTTAACTGTTTTATTTCAGCGTATGTGCTATGTGTGAATTCATGCATACAGATCACAGAATCACAGAATAGTTGGGGCTGGAAGGGGCCTCTGGAGTTCATCTGGTCCAGCCCGCCTGCTCAAGCTTGGTCAGATAGAGCAGGTTGCCCAGGACAATGCACAGTCAGGTTTTGAATATCTGCAAGGATGGAGATTCCACAGTCTCTCTGGGCAACCTGGTCCAGTGCTCAACCACGCTGACAGTGAAGAAGTGTTTTCTTGTGGAAGTGGAATTTTCTGTGTTTCAGTTTATGCCCATTGCCTCTCATCTGGTTATTGGGAACCACTAAAAAGAATCTGGCCGTGTCTTCTTTACTCCCTCCCATGAGGTATTTATACACATTGATATGATCCCCCTGAGCCTTCTTTCCTCCAGGCTGAACAGTCCCAGCTCACTCAGCCTCTCCTCCTATGAGGGATGCTCTAGTCTGCTAATCATCTTTGTGGCCTTTCGCTGCACTCTCTCCAGCAGCTCCATATCTCTCTTGCACTGGGGAGCCCAGCCCTGGACCCAGTACTCCAAATGTGGCCTCACCAGTGCTGAGCAGAGGGGAAGTGTCACCTCCCTTGACCTGCTGGCAACTCTCTGCCTGATGCAGCCCAAGATACCCTTGGCCTTCTTTGCCATGAGGGCCCACTGCTGGCTTATGTTTGACCTGTTGTCTACCAGGACCCCCAGATCCTTCTCTGCAAAGCTGCTCTCCAGCTGGTCAGCCCCCAGCTTGTCAGATGTTTCTTTCAAAAGTCATAACTTAAAAAGTTAGACTGTGCATGGCCTAGCACAACTGAGCCAGAAGGAGGGCAAAACTCTCCCACTTCCTGAAAGTGAATGGCAGTGCAAGTGGTCATTTCTTCCAGGGGCTGTGGCTAGCGTTTCCATATTCTGTTGGAGTTTTGGGGTAAAAATGCACTCTCTCTGAAAGTGGCAAGTCTGCTGCTCTACTGTACTGTAACCTTCAGCTCTAGGAAACATTCTGAGTCATACCAGATGCTTCTTGTGAGCCCAGCATGGGACTTCATTCTCTTCCTCAGTCATAGTTCAGCTATTTCCCCATGGAGGGACTTTAGCCAGCCTTTCTGTTCTCAGGACCAGAAAGAACTTTTAAAGTAACAGGCCTATAAGGATCTAAGCACAAGATAGTAAAAGCCTACTTAGCATACTAGTAGGAGAGTTATCATGAAGAGAGAAGTAGTGAAGGTTGTTGTTTTGTTTTGTGTTTTTTTGTTTATTTTGTCCTCCATCCCTCCTTTTAAGTGCTTTTACGACTGCTATTGCATATTCAGGGAAGATTATAAACATGGTGTCAGAGTATTTTTGTCCCAAGAACTTTAATTCTCTGCAGTTTTAGAAAATGTTCCAGAACATTTCATTTTTCATTTTACCATATTCTTGTGGGTAATGTTGGTGAAGGCAATAAAATGCAGTTCTGGCACATCATGCTATTTATACGAAGGTTTGGCATTTTCCAAAGGCCTTTGGATAATACTTTTAGTGGTGTGTACTATAGGCTTATAGTGATACTGTGCAGCACAGTATGCTTTTTCAGAGGTCTACAAGGACCTTCATTTATTCAGAGTCACTGGAAAATATCATTTTTTGCATACTGTTTGTGAGGAAAGTGTGGATTCTGAGCTTTTTTAAAGAAGCTGGATATGCAAAGAAATGAAAATCAAATTACTCTTTGTCTTCGATATGTTGGATATTACCAACAATAATTATCACTTGAATTTAAAGCATCTTTTTCCCAACTTGACAGGACTCCTCTAAACAACTACTTTGGAAGGGTGCCTTGGCAATGTGGGGATGGATGTGGATATCTCGTATGTTTCTGTTTAATGATCTGTGAGTGCCAAGTCTGTATGTGGATCAGGGACAATGGCACTCCTCAGTAAAGGACTCCTAAGTAAAATTAGGACTCCTCAGTTTGTGCGTATCGTGAGTACTATACCCAAGAAATTTTATATCACATGCAGCTCTCAATCTTCAGTGAAGTTCCATATATTATCATTTCTTTCTTCTTGGCTTCAAGTTGCAGAACAGTCCACAGTTGACTCAAAGATGCAAAATAAGTCAGAGATGAGGATGAAATTTGAACCATTCATTCAAATGCCTACTACTGCAACCTCCTCTTCTACAATCTGCCAAGAATAACTGTGATATTCTCAAACAGTATGGCCAGTGCTCTCAATGATTTCCCTGCAGACAGCGTATGCCTGCAGTAGATTTCTGATTTGCTATGCACTGCTCACAGAAGATGAACTGTGAGTTCCCTTTCTGCTCCCACATTTCTAGGGTTTTTTGGAGCCAGTTCAGCAGTGTGGGAGTTCTTATACCATGGAGAAGTCTGCAGTACAAAGCATGTGTAGATTGACTACCACTTACTCTGGGTGCTTTCCTGCTTAACAGAGAAGTAGGTTGGGGCATTTATGATTTAACTATATGTTATGGACCCCCTTTTCAGATCCCTGATTTAAGGCAGTGTCACCAGTGTTATACTGTGTGGGAACAGCACAAAATAATGCAGGTATGGCTACCTAGCTACCTGGGCAGAAATAATCCATAGAGATGACTTTGGTTCATGAGAGAGGCTGTTGCCCAGGTAAGTGCTTTGAGTGCATACTCAATGGATGTAAGGACTTCTGTGTTTTTGGCAGCCTCCAAAATTATCTCCCTCATGAGTTACTTGCTATTTTATATTAATATCAGTAAATTCTGGAGGAAGAGAGAATGATCTCAAGCCTCAAAGCCATAAAAGGTCTCCAACTCTGAATACCAAGCTTCAATACTTCTGTAAGATTAAACATGCACACACAGACAAGACAGTTTACAATAGCAGCAGCATGAGCCTTTCTGTTGTATTTCAGAGTCTGGTTAATCTTCTGATCTTCTTACCTTGTGAAATGACTTCTGTACTTTGGGGCCATAAATAATGGAAACTCCTTGGGACCTTCGTAGGAAGAGCAGCCCAAAGAAACTTTCTTGTAATAAGGTAACTATTGACAGAAGCCACTGGCTTTTATTTTTCCTGTAAAAGAGGAAAAAGGAGGTCTAATTTTGGATCCAGAAAATGAATCCAGAGTTCTGTTGCTGAATTGTGAGCACTCCAATTTGAATATAGGAATCCAACTTGGCTGTCATGTAGAATTTGGCTTTTTTCATAACCAGTGCTAAATTAGGACAAAATTGTACTAAACCTCAGATTTTGCATACCAGTAAGTTCTCCTGAAAAGTCTGTCTCACAGGATGGTGGGACTGGAAATTAATCCTCCTCTTTAGGCAGATCCTTCAGGCTTCGGAGTTTTTAATGTGCAGCTAATCCCAGATATGGAGAACAAGCCCCTGCACTGCCCAATGCCTTTGTTTCCACCTATGTAAAATGAGAATAGTGATGTATTATCTCTAAGAACTTTTTTTAAAGTAAGTCCTTTGAAACCTACTGATGGAACAGGGAAGAGGAAAATGTTCTTGATGGAACAGGGAAGGGGAAAATGTTCCTGTTTTCCATCTGCATAGATCCATTGCTTGAAGGTACCAAAAGGTTTGAATAATGTGCTACATCGTATTTCTGTTGTGAAATGAGAAAACAAAATACTAAATGCAAAAAGACACAGTCCCTCCTAAGAAACACAGTTGTGTTTGGATTTTTGTATACTGCAAAGTAGAAGGCACTGCAGATGTTCAGCAAGTGACACCAAACATCTGCAATTTCAATCTCACATGGCATGAACTAGGGCTGCAGGATCCATTGCTGTGATCTTTTCTTCTTCTTTTTAATACTGCATGTAGCACAGGACTCATTTCTTTGCCCTTTGTGGGACTTGGAGCCTTTCCATAGTTTAATGTGAAAAAGAGCTGTTGCTGAAGGAGTGTACTCATCCAATTTGCTTTGAAGATGTGGAAGCAGTGCATGTCTCCTCCAGGGGTGTGTCCCACAGCTGCTGCCTGCCTTCGTTTTCCTGGATTTCCCTTTGCAATAGTTTGTGATTTTACACACCCAGTTAGCACCATCTCTAGCACACACCTTGCAGGCAGTATAAGCAGCATCAAAAGCAGTCACAGCAAGGCGTTCAGGACCAGGTGAGGGTTGAAAGGTTGCCTCTTCCATGGTGCTGGGCTCCAAATAACGTGCTTTGGAGAAGGAGGGCTCACAGGAAAGAAGAGCACTTCTTCCCTAGCTCGATGCGAACAGGTTTCAAAGCCTGCTTTTATTCTCTCTGTGTTCTTGGTAGTCTGATGTTTCCCTATATTGCACGTCTTCCCTCCCTAGTAGACTAGCATGTGAAATCCACTATTTTTTTCAAGTGCTATCCTATACAGAGATTACTGTAATATACAGAGCGCCACACTATGTACTGTAACTATACAGAGAGAAGTGTTGTATAGCAAGTGTCTGCTTTGTTCCATAGGCAAGCATGTGTACATGTGTACTACTCTTGTGACTGGGAAGGAGTTTTTTTAAAAGAGATGTCTAAACAAAAGTGTAAGGCACTGGGAAGGTATGACTGAGTTTAAAGGATGCTTGAGAGGATGGCTATGACACAGAGAGGAAAATAACATCTGCTATCTGCTATCCACTTAGAACAACGTGGGACAGAGCGTGGGATTATTTCCTTGTTACGCAAGTATCTGTGGTTTGACAAAGGATTTATCACTTATGTGTGTGCACAAATAATTATGTCAATTTGCTTAAGATAAAATACCTGTCCTTTCTAATCAGCATGCTGTTCTGTTCTTAAAGTAACATCAGTATCACATGGGAGCTGTCACCTAAACTCTGGTGGTGATAGGATTTTCTCTAATATAAAAGATGGTGAAACAAGAGGCAGGGATAGTTCACCATCATGGGAAAAATAACGTTTTTAGAAATCTTAATATATCCTTAGTAAATATATCCTTGGCAAAAATATCCTTAGTAAAAGATATCCTTAGCTGGACCACAACTTCACTGCATCACTATATGAGGGCAGAGTTAAGGCTGCCTGAGGTACCCTGTGTGTATTTCTGTAGCTGGTAAAATGGCTTTATTTATAAGTAACTTCCACTGTAGTCTTCCTGTGGGATTATTTCTGTATGAATGTAATTTTTTGATGTTTAAGCTTTTGATATGTATTCTCATTTTTTTTAAGCAAATGTTTTATTCTTGGAAAAGAATCACAATACCTTGGAAGAGCCAAAATCTCCATTAGTGGGCAGTACAGTAACTTGACAGTAATGCTTCATTGTCAGCAGAATTCCAAATTTTTAATAAAAAGCATATTTTTCTGTTGTTTGAACAGGCCCGTCAGTTTAGAGTACAGATATGCCCAGAGCCTCTGCATACATGCAGTTAGCGTCATAGAATCTATTTATTTAATTCAAAGGAGGAACGAAGAAGAGGCAGAATATGGAGTTATAGAGAAGAATTTTGAAATGTATCAATCACTGGAGGAGGTAAAAAAGAAAGTTACAGGCCTGCCAAAGATTTTTGAAAAGGGAAAATATTAGGACAGCACGTAAAAATCGGTTTTTAAATTTAACTAATGAAACACCCCCTAGTATCCCTCTAATACAACTATAGCAAGAAGAACTGTGAGAAATATAATTAAATATAAGAAGTAAACACAACTTGAAAAAAATACAGAAGCAAAGTCAAAGCTTGATGGGACATTGCCACCTCTCTCTCACTAGCCAGCCCCCCAGAGAAAGGTCCTCTCTGCTGCTACAGCCTTTCCCAGAACAGCCCTTTGACTCCCTCGGTGGCTTTGCCTGGAGTTTTCCGCAGGGCGCGCTAGCGGGAAGCAGTGACTGTGTTGGTTATCAAACAAACCAAGTACCTGTTCCCTGCTGATTTCAGAAGTGATGTAAAAAGACACGCCCCCCCCCCCCCAACCGAACTGCCAATCTGTCTAACTATGGTTAATATTAAGGCATTAAATTTGCCAGGAAGGAATTTCACAAGAAGAAAAATAATCAGTTTTGTTTTGATTGTTGACTAGGCTTGGCAGTTCTGCATATAGTTTCCTTTATTCTCATTTTTTCACTGTTATTTAACCTTAAAAATAATTAGCAACTATGGTTGATTAAGAAAACAACAGCAATCTGATGATTGCTCCTCAGCCAAACCTAGGGATTGAGCCCAACAGCTGTTACCAGCATTAAACACTCAGGAGAATAAGAATTACACAAGCAATTAGGTGTGTAATGAATCAGAGCACTGTTTCTGTTGAATGTGGCATGCTACCTTTTTTAGCAGACATCCATGCTGAACACTGCAGAAGACAGTGCTGATCCCAGCCATGCTGGAGATGTTTCACTCTGAAGCCTGCCTGGACGTCCTAGGCCATTTCGATGCCAAGGGCTAAGGGCACAGTGTCACTCACGTGAATATGGCTAAACTCTCTGCCCCCTCAAACTATGTGGCTGCCCTGCTGCCATATGGCATCTGGGGTGCCCTGGTCTCCCTTGTCCCCCAAACTGTGCCCTGGCTTTGCTAGGGATAGCGTGAGGCTTGTCATGAACGTGCTACTAATGAAAAAGCAGAGGGGACTGAGGGTGAGCCTATGCCCTGGTCTTGTTTAGTTGTTAATATAGATGTAGCCTGAGCGCTTGAACCTGTAGTTCTGGGGACGGTCCGTCATTTGGCACATTAGATTTTGGTGCCAGGAAATTGCATGACCTGATACGAGCACCTGAGGCAGCTTAACCACACTGGCTCCCTGCTGGGGCTGGCATCCCTCTGAGTAACCAGAGACTCTCGCGGTGAAAAACTGTCAATCTGTGCTCTCCAAACCAGAGGAAGTACCTCAGGTTTAGGATTCTATAATTCCTAAGGCAGGAAGTCAGTGAGCACTTTACCAGCCTGGCACTGGCAAGCAACCCTAAACACCCTGGGCTTAAAAAATAACTACATCTTAGTGGAGAGCAGTAAAATGTGTTTGGTCAAGGAGGCTAGCACAGCAACAAAAAAGATAATGAAATGGTATCTTGATAACTGACTCCCTCTGTGGAGATTATTAAAGACTGTCTTTGGGCTAATAATTTGCTACAGTAGCAAACAAGCATCTACCTCACTGTGAAATGAGACCTGCGCCTCTTAAATGGCAGGGGATATTGAACATTTCCTATTTTGTAGCAGTGCCTGTTAACCACAGAACAGGATGCTAGCAAAAGAGCACAGAATGCTGTGGCCAAAGGAAACTGTGTAAAGCTATTCAGTGTATTAAGTGGCAAGGTGACCCTATATGCCTGTACAAGGCCTTTTATCAGCTACGATGCCAAACAATGCCAAGGATGTTGTGCTAATCTGTTCCTTGCAGCCTATACAGCAACACCTGCTATTCTAAAAGATATTAAGGGACCTACCGTGGAACTGGAGCAAAGTAAAAGTACATTTTCACTAAGAAGGAAAGTTATTTCAAATGAAAACCACTGGGCTGTAAACACAAAAGTGTTATCTATTTGATACAAAGAAATTCTATTTATTTGCATTATGTGTATATGGATACATGCAGGGCAGATACCTTTTTCCATTAGCACTTATGTTGCTTATTTGTCACAGTGAATTTTTAGGTAAATTCATGTTGGGGGTTCACTGAGGGCAAAAATAATTAAAAGCGCATGAAAATGCCAAATAGAGCTATTACGTATAAGCGTATGGAAGGTCATGGCAATAGCCAGTGACTTTGACAAGAGGAAGTGCTCCTCTTTAAGGAGCACTGTTGACTGTGCAGAAACAAGCTTGTCCGTGTTTCAAAGGACAATAATTCTCTCTCCTAGTTTTGTATAAAGCACTCCCAGTGACTCTGAAGTATCTTGCAGGCATTAGAGCTCCTGCACACTTTGGTCAAGGTGCTCCTTTTGCAGGCCGTACGTATGGGGAAGGTTTCTGGGAAAGCAGGCTGATACTTATCCTTTTTCTAAAGACAATTTTTAGTCCCCAGCAAGGGAGATTAACACAAAAACCTCATTCGTGACTTTCAGCCCTTCATATCTGGAGACTTTATGCCTCTCAATGACCCTACCTTGTCCTCTCGGGACAGTGGGTGTGCTCCTGCCCAGGGACACCCACGGGCCCCAGGCAGAGCACCCCCAGGGGAAAGCAGGGGGATGGAGGGCCTGATTTTCAAGGGGCTGAGTGAGTGCATCGTCTCCACACCCTGTCCCTGCCTTCCAATGATTTCCCTTGGAGCAGCAGATGCTCAGCATTTCTGAAAGTGAGCCGTTACGAGTTTGCAGAACCATTTAGGCATTTTTTGCATATGCAGAAACTGCCAACTGTGAATCTGCCCTCTTTTGCCAGTTATGTTTTAGGCCTGTGCCAAATGGGCTTGCATTCTGGGTGAGCTAACTTTAAATATAGTGGTGACATACACAGTAGCAGTTTTGCTTCGGGCCATGTTAGGAGCTTTGCTCCCAGCCACATTTTGCGGTGATTGCATCATACGCAATGGAAGAAGATGGTGGTTTTAACAAGTGTCCAGGGGATTTCCTAGCATAAAACCTGCTCAGTTATGCTGCATCACCCCTGCTCCTTTATAGATCTCTTAAAGTCTGGCATTTAGTAATGCTGCCATTGAGAAAACAGGCATATAGTTGCTGAAAGAAGGAAGAGGCTGGAGAGAGGGCACCGTCTCATCCCTTGCATGGCAGGGCACATGCTCACTGCCTGCCAAACTCCTCCATTTAAGGCTGCTGCTGCTACTGGCTTTTGTTGTTATTATTTTTGTTATGTTTATTATTACTGTTATTAAACTGGTATTTTCCAGGGAATAAGAAGCCTATATTCTGTGTTGCATTTGCAACAAAATTGTTGCAAATGGTGTTTGTCTTCTCCCACTAGTGTCTTGGTTCTCTCTGTTTCTTGGTTTTTATTCCACCTCCCTGCTGCTGTGTGGTTCTCTCCTGGGTACAGATGAGACTTTTCTGCCTCAGCACTGCACATTAAAAAAGAGCTGAACCCTTTGGATTTGGCAGCAGCAAAGTATTTAACTCTTTTACCATTTAGCACAAGCTGCTGTGGCATTGACCTCCATGTGGGGGAAAAAAAAAAAATAAAGAGGATTCCAAAGCTGAGAGAGGTATTTGTCAAACCTTCTCTTGCTTATTTGTTTCTGGGTGTTGTTCTGCAGGTCCTGCGTGACGGACATGTGTGAGTGTCCAGTTCATAAAAACTGCTACTGTGAGTCCTTCCTGGCCTATGCCCGAGCCTGTCAGAGGGAAGGCTTGAAAGTCCAGTGGATCCCTGAGCAGAACTGTGCAGGTAAGTGTTTTCGGATTGCTTCGTTGCAACCCAGTGCATAGGCTAAATAGGGCATTATCCTGGTACTGGTGGAGGAAGGTCAGAAACGAAAAACTGTTTAGAAAGGCCTGGAATTATGTCAGCAGTGAGTTTAAATTGTGAACTATGGAGAAACACCCTACTAGGAAAGTTTTTCAACCAGCAAATATTAGAAATGTTTATTTCATTGCAAAATTTTCCACCTCTGATGCCAGTTGTCCTAATTTTTTTCACTTCCAGGAAGAAGCATGCGTCTTTTTCATTCAGAATATGTAAATAGTTGGTTACCAATAATGTTTAAATTCCTTTGCCCTCCTGTCAAAGCACAGTTACATCTTCAGAGACAACATATATATGTGATTATAATAGGTACAATGAGGGAAGAAGAGAGAATGTTTTTAATGGGAATATTAAAATGCTGAATTGCATTAATTCTGGTGCTTGGGCAAGATTCCCCATGTGATTAGTACTGCATTAATTGCAAGTAATTGTAATTGTTTCCAAGAGAAGTGGTGGTCTGTGGTCATGGGCACTTGAAGTAAAATGCAATATTGCAGATGAGTATTTCCCCTGATGATGGTCCTGTTAATTTAGGACACTCTGTAATGGCATCAGTTTGTCTGGACATGTATTCAGATTTATGTAAAGCAATTGATAGTAGTAAAAAAAATGAGAGAAGGATATTCTATGCTGGTTAAAGAGCTATTGCTCTGTGGTCCATTTCGGTGACTGTATGTGGCTAACGGTCTACTCTCTCAACTTTAATTTCCTTTTATGTTCAAGTCACATTAGCAAGAGTGGGTGAGCGCAAATTATATTTGACTGACTGTTCCTGAAAGGCTTGATTTTTTCTTACAAAGGAACAGAACTATCCAAACAGGGTGTCACTAAATGAATACTGTTCAAGGATGTGTTCTCAAATAATATTAATGACATATGTAATTTCAATCTATTGATTCAGTAGCTAGTAGATCAGAACAGAACCCAAAACAAGCAACCTGAATGCTTTTTACTGTATTATTTCTGACCAAAGCACCTCAGACCAGGACCCCACTGTGGCAGATGCCATACAACACAGAATGAAAACTCCAGTCCCTTGCCTTAAGGGGTTTATGCTAGTGTTGGCATATCATGACTTCACTAATTGAGGCTTCCTTTCACAATTTTTCTGGTATTTTGCCAAAGAGAAGAAAACTTTCTAAGGCAAAAAAAGTCCTTGAGAGAACATTATGAAGGAATTTAAGCACGCATCTTCCATTAAACCTAATGGAAGAAGTGCTTAAATCCACTTGAGTTTTTTAATCTCAGTGCAGACTTCTAGAGAGGAAGGGGAAATCTTATTTAGCAGAAAATGTAGATATGCTGTATGTGGTGAAGTACCCTCAAAACACTTTGTTTAGCATCCAGTGTCAAATGAGTAGCACAACATTCTGTAGTAAATGGTATGGTAAGTGTTAAATTTTTAAAGTGCATCCACTACAGTTCTTACCTTACCAATGGCCAGGATCATGGTTTTAATCTTTAACTCACTTTTTTCCCCAAAAAAACTTGTAGTTACAATTATCATGTCCTAATTATGGATAAAAGTTTCAGGGTATGGAACAATATATCCATCATAAAACTTCAGCGTTCTGTGACTTTCATTTCCTGTTTGACATTTCATAGCTGGTGGGATACTTGGAAGAGCTGTGTTTCTGATGAAAATGGAGTATACTTATTAGTAAAGTTAGGTTTTAATTATTCTTTTGTGTGTTATAAAACCAGATCTTGTGTAGTTGCCAGTTCCCCTACCCTGACTGCTGTATGCTTAGCTCATTCTTCATAATCTTCAGAAAGCTTGCGTTGTCTGGACAGCCAGCCAAACGGGATGCTCAGGAGGCTAAATTATATGTCCTGTTCTCTGCATGTTCTTCCTCCTCCCTCAGCTCGGCAGTGTATCCTCCTCTAACTCATCAACTAAATACTGCAGCACAAGGTTTGGTGTACTTTGGGGCTAGCTTGGTAAGGAGAGTCTCAGCTGTCATCAAACAGGATGGGTGAAGAGAAGAAGCTGATGAATAGTGAAAAGGGAGGAGGTTATTCTAGGAAAGGGTTGGTGAGAACCACATGGGGAACTTAGAGGGCTTGGAAGCGAATCCAGGTTTCCACGGAAAGTAGTGGAAAGTGAGCACTATTATGATGGATACAGGAAAAAAAATGATACACGAAGGAGAAGAAAAAAGCAGGAGAGTCAGGGAGCAGGAAGGAAGAAATAAGAGAAAACAGTATGAGATAGGGAATATATATGACATAGGGAAAATAAAGGTTACAAATTGAAGGAAGAGGTAAGAGACAGTAAGAAGATAGAAAGGAAGATTTTTTTCAGCCCAAGAAAGGATAAGAAAGCAGTTTATGAGGAGGAGGAGTTAAGTAAACTGAGGGGAAAGGCCTTGTCCTGTAGTAATTTAACATTGAAATTCTGAGGGCAATGAGGCTGATGGCAGAAGGCAATAACTCTTGCCACAGGCATGACTACACAGACAGAAAGGAAAAGCAGGGATGAACAACAATAAAGTGTGAAGTACTGATGGGAGCAGTGAGGAGGGGCTGGCATGCTCCAACAGCCTCCTAAAATCGGAACAATTTTCTTCTCTGATCTCTGTGTGGTTAGTTGAACTAGAGAAGGATGAGTCTAGATCTGATTATGTCTCTTCTCTCCTGGATCCTCTCTCTCCTGCTGTGGAGTTTTCTGTCCAAAGTCACTCTTACCCCTGTTACATTTTGCTTTCCTTTAATCACTTTAATCTGTGTGAATAAGTATCAGAGGGAGGAGGGCTATTTTGACTTTTCAGTGGAAACTTCTCAAAACCTGAAAGTTGAAAACATCGACACAGCTGCATTGCTAGGAGGTCAGAGTCCAGATCTATTACCTTCTCCTGCTCCATGTTAAAGGACATTTTGTGAGCTGCAGGCACCATGAGTGACATCTAGCTTGTGAATCCTAAGAAACACCTGGAAAGGACAAGCTGTGTGACACCAACAGAAAAAGCAGCATGAGATATTGATGCACAAATGTCACCTCAGAAGTTTCAGTGGAATCAGATTTACCAGATGCCATCTCACAAGGGAAGCCTCACAAAGCTCCCCCTTTGATATTTCAGCTTTTGTGTTGGGGAAGAAGAACTGTTGCTAAGTAATTAGGATCGTGTCTACCAAGAGGCACAGACAGATACAAGCCTTCTCTGTGAAGGTGCCAAACTGGCTGGAATAAACCGGCTCTGGTTTGAAAACTGTATAGCCTTATTAGGCAGGGTTTATTAGCTCAGGCACAGGGCTGTATTTATGACTATATGGCTTCTGGACCGGAGCTGGCTACCATCCCGCCAGCTCAGAAAGCGGTCTGAGGAAGCTCGCGTCTGTCATGCCAAACACATGTTCTAGAAGAAGAGTGGAAAAATCCTGTTGGGACTGGTAACATTGCAAAACGCAGTATTATTAGTAACTTTTGTACTTTTTTTTTTTTGTGCTAGTGCACTAAGTTATTACTAACAGAGCTCAGTGCTTTAAGAGAGGAATTTGCCTCAAAAGACGGGTGCAAAGGCTTCACTTCTGTTTTCCATGTTTACATGGTCCTGATTCATTTCAGCAGTCCCCGGGAAGCCTACTGCAGAATGTCTTTATTTTTATTTTTTAAACTGTTGATGAAGTGGAATGTTCTGGATCAATCACACCACATGTTAACAGCTGAAGCACTCAACAATAAAAACCATCCAGGGAACTGAAACAGCAGCCATTGTGCTTTTTTTCCCCATTTTTCCCTAGACAGTAGGTTAATACTGCCATTATACGCCGACTGCAGTGGCAGGTCAAGCCCTCGTATGTTCTCCATGATGCTGTCTGAAGGGGAAGGAGGTGTTCTGCCGCGCAGAGGGGCATCTATCCACGTGGAGCAGAGCAGGCAGAGCTGGGGAGCACGTACGGATGCTGTGGCGGCGGAGGGCAGCCTCTACTATATTCTCATTTCCTCTGGGGCAGAGATGAGGAAGTGGAAAGGAGACCTGGAGCCAACTTTCCTCCAACCCACCAGCTGAGGCACCAAACAGGGCTCAAATGGAAAGAAAGGGCTAGCTACGAGCACAGTAGAGCTTTGGGGGAGAAATCTCTACTGCCTAAAAACTTAAGTGTGCGGAGCTTGCTGCATGGAAATTGCATGTACTGGAGCCTGATGTTTCAGTTTTGTGGTTAGTCCATTTGAGACCCTTTGAAAGGAAACTCAGTTTCAGAGAGGAGGGAGCAACGCTTCTGGTGAACAGGTCCCTTAAGATACTACATGCTGTGCATGGACAATCACTATCAGTCTTCCAACCTCTCAGTCCACTCTTCTAGACAATTGATACATTGTTTCCAAAGCCTTTTGAAGCTGCAGGCATTTCGGTTTCCACTCTTACAGAAATTCAATCTCCATTTTAACACACTATGTAAGTGCAGAGTTTGTAGCAAATCTAATGTTTTACTGTATGATTAACGTTGCTTGCATGTTTTCCCACCTTCTAAATTTCCCTTTTCTTCTACATTTCATTTTAACTTTTCCTTTTACATTTCTTCTCTTCTTTAAATGCAGGAAAGTTATAATGCAGGGTAAGATAGAAATGTAAGGCTGGAAAAAAATCCCCGAAAGACCTATGCCCACAGGCAGAATAAGCATATCTAGAACACTGCTGAAAGATGTTTGTCCAACCTATTTTTAAATGCTGTTCAATGAAAGATGTTTTACAGACTTCTTGGGCAGTTTGTTTTAGTGCTTTCTCATGCTTAAAGCTAGAAAGCTTTTTTTAATTTCCTAATATCTATCCTAATATTCAGCTGCTAATTCTGTGCAACTCCAAGAGTGTTTTCTGCTGTACTATCCAATATTTCCAATTTTTTTTTCTCCTTTAATCTCTGTGTTCTGAGATCTTTGTATGCATTCTTTCCTAAATTCTTTCCTTGCTCAGGCCTGCTTTATGCAAATGTATAAATGCCATAAAATTTGCAAGAAGTAAAACTTGCAGGAAGCTGATGCTGTTATGAAGTTCACTTTGTACAGCTGAAGAGGAGCCCTTTAAATATGATCTCTGAGTACTTAGACTTCTATCCTTCATGATACACTCATATAAGCTCTAGTATTTTAATCAGCTTACATGCATATTTTCTCTTTATGAATAATCGCAGCACAGTAATGGCATTTTAAGGCCAATGTTTAATGACATTCTTCTGTCTATAACCAAACTGCTCTTAACAAAATCTGGATCTTCCATCACTCTGCAAATGGAAGAAACCTTTTTAGTACAGCCATTTCACTGTAAATAGCAAGAGATCATCCTGGATGCTTGAGATCGTGTTTCCATATATAAGCTATCTGATCAGTACTTGTTTTTGCCATCAGCACAGCTGTTTGAAAGAATAACGGGCTTTTATTCACTGTCGAGCCATGTATTATTCTCCGTACTGAAATGGCAGGATATAAAATGTTAAGAGTTTAAATATTGATCTGGTGGGGGTATAGTGCTTTTAGGTGAGCCCTCGGTGGTCTTTATGTTGGAAATCTATTGTACTGTTAGCTGCATAAATCAATGAATAGACACTACAATCATTAAGTACAAGAATCATCATTCTCAGTGATTCCTTGATAAAGTAGCATAAAGCATGGAAATCATTGGGGTTTTTTTTTAAGAAATGGAGCTGCTGAATAAACTGCATTGTTTTGATTTGCCACAATATGTAATACTGAAAGTATAATTTTAGGAAGATACGGCGAATGACTTCCCCTTTTTGTTCTTCTTTCCTTAATAGTGGAAATAATAATTGTCTGTCTTTGTAAATGTTTCAGAAATCTTTGATAAAAGGCATCATACTAAATAAATAAACAATGCTAAGCCTTAAATACAAAGCATAGATCTGCTTCTGGATAGAAACCTTCCTAAAGTTTTGGGGACTTGAGATCTAGATCTACATTTCTATGCTTTATATACAGTCAGCTGTGTTAAAATTCTCAAAATCTTGAAGACTGTTAGGAAATTAGATTTTGATACCTTTATATCTGCCATGTAAAGTAGCATTGCATTTAATGTAGTCAAATCTCTTTACAAAAACCATTTTCCTCTGGATGATCATAATACCAAAATGTGCTTTCAGATATTTGCAATAGAAAGCAAACAGATATTTAACTTTCTGTATGTGACTTTGTGTAATACTAATTTTTTTTTCCTTTTAACTGCCTTTCAGCAACTCAGTGTAAACACGGTGCAGTTTATGATACCTGTGGTCCTGGATGTGTCAAAACATGTGACAATTGGAATGAGATTGGCCCATGCAACAAGCCCTGCATTGCAGGGTGCCACTGTCCAGCAAATTTAGTTCTTCACAAAGGAAGATGCATCAAGCCAGTCCTATGTCCACAGCGATGACATTAATTCTCTCCCCACGGACACTAATGCGGGTGTCACCCACACCTTTGAAGCTCACAGCCGGTGAAGGACTGCAGCTGTTTGTGTATGAATTCGGCAAAGTACACACCTACTCGGAGTGTAAATATGCTCCTGTTTGTGTATTTATGTGTGTTTATGTATACACACATGAGCATCTATAAAGATACATTCAAGTATACTGTGTGTATGTAGATATACATATCTATACACAAATGCCCTAAACATAAGTACAACCCATATATTTATATATATATGTACACACACACAAATATACATCATTTCTATATATCATAGAAGGATGAATTATTATATGTATATTTTTTGCTATAAAGTTTATGTATTATTATTTCTAGGATGCTAATCTGCAAGTCATGTGAGTTATTGTAAAAATAAACCAGGTGTTTTTAATATAATATAGTGGCATGAAAAGATTGGATGACTTTGCCATTGCATAAGTTTGTCGTTTCCAAGGAAACTTTTCTAGGGCCATAGCATTGCCAGACTGGATTAGTTTCAACACAGAACCTGGATTTACAGTTGTACCGGAAACACATTTCTCTGGAGATGGAGGATTTATCTAGGAATATTTCATGTGTACCTTAGAGCTGCATAGTGATTGGTGACAGTGCTTAATCATGCAGAGAAAGCTAGAGATCGGCTTTTATGCTTTACTGAAATTACTGTGCAAAAGGATTTCCAAAGCTGATTGGCCAGCTGCCAGCCCAGAGATATTTCTTTCTGGAACGGCACTAAAGAGTCGGGGGCAGATTTTCAAGTGTTCGGCACCCAGCAGCTTGCTTTGAAAATTTGACCACTTCCCATTTCATATCCTAATACTCCTTCTATGCTGTTGTGCTTGGCAGTAGCTGTGAATACACAATAAGGAGCTTGAAGAAAATATTCATGTACATTTTAGCCCCTTTAACACATTCTAAACTGCTGGGTTTGTTCCATATTTCCCCAAAATATTATGCAAAAAGCAAATCCCACTGTGAATTGGAGTTTTTGATTTCAGTGCGCCTTAAAACATGAAATAATGCTGGGTTTAGTAATTCATTTAATTTATCAGCATGGTTAAGAAGAAAGACAAATTCTCCCTTTCAGAAAAACAGAAGAGAATGTCAAATGCTAATTGGAGAACTGCAGTTTATTTCCTTACTGGTCTTTTGCTTGAGGTTTACGAACATGTGGGCTCTGTGAAGTTTGCTTGACTTTTGAAGTCTCCCAGGGGAGAAGCAATAATATGGGATTTCATTAGAAACTGTTAAAAAAGCCATACAACTTTCTCAAGCCTGAAGGAAGAGGGGGTTATTTTTCTTCCACTGGAAAACCTCATGTAGAGCCTGATGGAATGTCCTCTGGAGATGACAGAAATCTTTGGGCATCTGATTTAGGTTTACAATGAAGTAATATCCTCCCACACAGCTACTTCCATTATGCCTCGCATTGAAATTGCTCATTGTAACACTTTGAACAGATTTCTTCCTTAATTCTTCACACTCCGGGAAGCTTCACAAAGTCTGAGTTTACAGTGTGTGAGTGGGTGTGACACACTTGGGTTATACAACATGTCTGTGATCATCTCATAGGAGAAGATGTTGAGGAAGTGTGGTTAGCTTAGGCACCACACTCTCCAAAATGCTGTACCACCACAGTGTTAAAAAGAGCTGGGCAAATAATGCCAGGAGCGTTCCACGGATGTTTGTCCAAATCCTAAATAAATTCAGCTTGATCTTTTTATGTCCCTTTTGTGTTCATTTTCTCGGAACAATCAAATAATTCAGTTTTACTGGCAGAGAGGATTTCAAAGCCACATATACAAGTGCACTGGGAAGCAGAATTGCAAATGTGCAGATCCCATCAGAGCAGGAAACTGAAAGAGTTTTATGTTGCTCATGTGATAATTGAATGGAGACGCTGAAATTTAGAACAATTGCAACTGGTCCACAGAGTTAAAACATAAAATGGCAGTCATTAAAATAATTTAAAGCATCAGTTAGATGGAAGAACATTACTGTCTGCTTGAGCTTTCTATGCTGAGATATGGGGTCTAAAACATTAAGAGGCTTATTTGCCCAGCTCTAGTTTAAGATAGATTTTTGGTACTTACTAATCAGTATTCCTAAAATAAAGATACATGCAAAGTGTTTAACCATAACACAGATGGAAAGTTCATAATGAATTGCATGCATGAACAGTGTAAAGAACTGTCTTTCCTTTTTCTTTTCCTGGCTAATGACTGTGAGTGAAAGAGGAAGGGGAGCCCTCCAGCTCTCAGTCCGCTGATTGCATTCAAGCAATGCTAACTGATGTCCAGTGAAGAGGTAACTGAAACTATCATCTGTAGTATGAACTTTTTTTTCTCAATCCTAAAATGGTTCAGTTTGAAACCTGACCTACATGTCATCTCAAAATGAGGACTCATTCTTCAGTTTGGTTTTGGAAAATCTACCGAATTAATGGCAACCCCTTGCTTTTTGCTTTAATGATGTGGCCTGCAGAAGACAGGAAAGTGGTTTTACCTCTAATCTGTTTGATTGTGCCTCTGTGGTGCTGACAGCTTTTTCCTCCAAACTCCAAAGCTATCAAGGGAATGGTAGGGCTATAGTCTGCCTAGTTCACCTGTATCCTCTGAGGCAAAGGAGTTCTGCTTTTCTAGAGACTGCCCCCAAACTTCAGCTTGGCACAGGCTTTTTATCTGTATTTGTAATTACCCTGTGCCCAGCTGAGCTGTTCAGACCAGATCAGTCCCGGGTGTGGCTGTCTCACGCCTCTCTCCTGTTTGTCCTTCTTCTTCCAGACTGTTCAGAGGTTGAAAGTCTAGCCCAATAACATCAATAACAGCATTACCAGCACTGGCCTCAGAGAGTTTGGGTTGCAGCCCATCTTCGTCCTTCAAACAGCATTCTTTCTAATTCTGCTTTCTTGGCTCATGCAATATTATTCCTAGGATGCTAAAACTGGAAGCTTCCTGCATATCATCAGGGGTTTATTTTTGACAAAATTCTCTGATAATGCAATTTTAGCATGCTCTGGCAATAATGGTTTTTTTAATAATAGCATAAGGTTGATAATCTGTATGGTATATTCACCACACAAAATTGATGGTTGTATAACTTTTGGTCTTGTTTATGTTTATGTCAATATGTTCATATGACTTTATGTTAGTTCATAAGGTGAAAGGAACAGATTCCAACCGGAGGGTGATCCAGAAGGAAAGTCTGAGAAACAGTGCTGTAATCCAGTGGATGGAGTCAAGGAAAGACTTGTATCAATAGCTTTGCCATTAACCTGCTGTGTGTTCTCTGGCAAGTCATTTAATATTTTGTACTTCATTGGGGAAATAAGGCATTCATATTTATGCATCTTTTTAAAGTTTATGGATAAGAAATCTTTTAAAATGCTAGACAGCACTGGAGGAATGTCAGCTGGTATTTTACCACTCTTCTCAGGTCTGCTTTGTATCAGGTTGTCCCATATCTCCCATATCATTGTCACTTCAAAGCTAGCTTTTTGCTGCCATATGTGGAGGTAGAATACATATACCTCCTCCCCATTTACTGTCAATTGTGTATATTTTTGTCAGAAATATTGTGGTTTGTAAACCATGGAGATAAAACTTAGCCAAGCAGAGTAATTTGGGTTGTAGCCAGAAGACTCTGCAGGTACTCCCAGGTCTTCCAAGAACACTTCTTCTTTTACAGATTTAGGTATACACTGAAGCTACTTAGAGCAAAAACAAAAAGATTCTTAATATCTTTACCAAATGTGACCCTATCCTTACATCACATTAGTAGATTCTCGTAGATAACCTAAAAGAAAGAACTGCTTCTCATCAGAAGTTTTGCTTCTTTTGAACACAGGATTCAAATCCAGTTCGACACTGCTTAGCCTCCCATTGATAGAACTTGACATTTGCAAAAGCTGGACTGATCCTTGAAGTGACCGTATAGAGTTGGGTTTTTTGGTTTTTGTTTTTTTTTTTTTTTTGTCCTTCATTAAAATAGGACAAGGTAAGATCAGAGATTAATAGCTCATACATTTGCAGCTGGACAAGCTGAAGAAGCAGATTTAGTGAACTGAGTAAAAGCAGTGAGATGTTTCAGGCATTTTGGGAAGCGTCCTGACTAATGGGACATTATGCCAAGATTTCAGTATTTGACAAACAGGAACTGGGAAGTGGACTTCATTACGTACATATTCTTATGAATCAAATGTTGAGATCAGAATAGAACAGAGTATGTTGAGATCTGAATACATCCATAATTAAAATAAAATTATGAGGTACTATTCCTACTTTTGGTCACAACTCCTAAGTCACAGTAGAACAAGTCACCTAAGTTAAGGAAAATGATTTTATTTCCTGGGCTGAGATTAGGCAAACTTCTGGAGAATTCAGAAAGGGGGTCCCTCATGCTTCCACTAACAAAACAAAGCCATTTCATATTCCTCCATGATGTATGTTTTAGTGAACATGCATCAATTCCCCAGTCTACAATAGCGTGAGCAAAGGCTACAAATGCACATTTATAACTGTCTTGTTCCTGGCTTTGAGATACAATTGCAAGTTTTACTAACTACTAAGAGCACTCAAGTTTTTTTTTTATTTCCAACAATGCCTTTTTATCAGGCAACAATGTTGCTGAATGTCAAGCAGTATTTTAAAAATTCTAAGGAATGTTAAATATGAAATGTGACATTTGCATAGCTATTTGCATGACTTTACCCTTTTTATTACGAGTTTTTCTAGGCCTGCATCAAGGAGCAAGCTGGCTGTAACAGAGTGTGTGTTTGTAAAGGTGGGGTTGTATAATTAGCATTATAATTGATCATGTTTTGTATTCCCCCACGGGATGCTTATACCTGGACACCAGTATAATTTGGTTTTGCACATGAAACTGAAATGATGGGAATGTAGAAATTGCCTGCCCAGACATAAACATGTTTTTTTTCCTTCTTCAGTGGTGAAAAAATGCTTCAAAGCATGCTTCAAAGAATGGTATGTAAGCCTCATAATGGACAGCTATGTAACAACCTGTTCATAGCGGTAATTTGGCCTCATACTCTGGCAGTAAGTGGTTGGTACTTTAATGACCCAGTCTTTCAAAGCACTTAACTATGTGCTCAAACTTTGAATAACCTCATTTGCTTCAGTGGGGTAACATGCAGGCTGACCTCTAACCACATGTTTCAATGGTTTGCTGGGCCAGGGCCAGAGAGTTCAGCATCTGGCAGGATCAAGTCTTAAACCTCATAGCATAGTATTTCATATTTCTTTATTATTTCTATACATAGATCTATTTTATGGTCATGCTGCTATCTATTGCTAGAACATCATAGATGTCAGTGCTTTTCGAAGCTTTTTGTATTAAGACTTTAGAAGATGGGAGAGAATTTTTCTAATGCCAACATAGTAATTTCTTACACTCTAAGTTCCTACCCTATTTTATTTCTTCTTTTTGTTAAAAGATAAGGACATACTGGACTTGATTTTTCTTTTGCAGTGGTGAAAGTGGGGAACAATTTTGGTGAGCTAACTGTTGCTAGCTATACTGATTTTAAACTGATGTGAGATCATGCTAACACCATCCAAGCTTTATAGTTGTGGATCACACAATTCTGGTGTGATTGTCCTCAACTATTAGATTTCTAAAACATCTCTTGGCATATTAACAATCACTATCAATTGCTTCTAGCTATAGTTAATATCAATCTCTGAAAACACTGTACTGGAATAAAAGCATCTACAACACAAATCAGTATAAATAATTTGCTGTAAGAGGTCATAGCATATAAATGAAGGAAAAAAAATAAAAGTAATTTGTTGTAGTTACTTTACTTTCACAAAATTTTGATAAATGGTATTAATAAGAAAAAAGGAAGAGTGACTATAGAAAGTGAAGAGGTAAAGAGGATTTCAGAAATGAAGGGTCTTTTTTGCATTTAAAGTATTGAACTTCTTTAATGAGTATGCTTGGGTGGCTTTTGAAACCTATAGGAAAAACTCGATCAGGTTCTACAGAAGTTGGATCAAAACCTTAAAGAGTATATGTAGTAATTCAGTTTTACAGCTAAAATGTCAGTGTCTTGAAGAGAGTGAAAAAAATGAGTACAGTTCAGAAGATACTGCTTCTCCCGTGTTAGGCAGCTGAATGTTTGCTAGTTTGGGGTGTGAATATGCAGGTGTTTGAACCCCACCATACCTGATCATCAGCTCTGACTTTCTTCATGTTGATGTATATCAAGAATTATCCCAGAGGAAGCCATAGAATTATACTTGTGTCAAAAGACAAGAGAAACTTGTTCATCTTGTTCATTATAATTAACTGTTATCCTGCAAATGATCAAGTGGAAGAGAAGCTGCAGGGAAAATTAGTGTGTCTCACATATATTAGATGTTTGAAGCCATTAATGTATGGATATGTTACTTGAAATATTTTATATGCAGTTTGGGGAGAATGCTCTGTAATGTCAAGAGCATCACTGTAGAATGTTTACAATTTGATGTTTAAAATTGCTTTGCTTTCTCATGCTAATTTTTAAGAGATTTCACCAGAGATGCATTCATGTAAATATAAAATATATTTAAAATTTTACTAAATTTCTGTCTTCAGTATGTCTCAATTTATATCTTTGTTGAATCTTAAATGATTATGTAGTTCAAAGTGTCTTATAGAACTGCAAAACTGTACAGTAACTTTGACATGGCTTGTCTGTGAGTGTCTATACAGTTTTGGCAAGAATATTGTACTAATATAATTTTGTAAAAGTAGGATTGTGATGAGTCTGTTTGTAAAGACATTATTTATTCCCTTATAAACTTAATATTTATTATCTTTACATGATAAAAAATGATGCCTGATTATTTCCTAGCTGTCACTTAAAACAACTGTTCTGATTTGTGTGGTCTGATTCAGAAAAACAACATCTTCCATGCAATGACTGATATTGTGTTCTACCAAGAACTTATGGTAAATACAGTTATTTCTTGGGAGGGGAGGGAGGTGTGCAGGGCCATGTAGACTGTGTTCACTTTTAGTTTTACCTGTGATTTGGGAGCTGGGTTTTTGGAGTCTTTTTTCAGTCCATGACTGGCTTATGTGATATGGTTTGGCCAAGTTACTTCACTTCCATTTGCCTCAGGTTTCCCACAGGTGGAACAGGGATGACAATGCTTTACAAAATCACAGAAACTGTAGGAACAATGCATTTGTTAGAAATCCACTGATTTCTATTTGGGCAAGGCTTCTGCTAATGTCCATTGGGCTCTAGATCAGCCCTCACAATTGCTAAGTTTTTTTATTCGCTGGAAAGAAGAACCTGCCCTACTTCTATAAGCGAGTGTATGGATCATGAACCCAAAAGGCAGGGCTGAGAGCAAGCCTGGCTCTGTCTCGAGCGAGAAGAGGACCTGATGCTTCCTCTCGGGATTTCTCCGTATTCGGCTGAGGCAAGGAGAACCTGGAGGGTAAGAGAGTCTGACCTTTTTTTCACTTTAAATTCATGGGGCTACTGGTGCTGTATGCTCTGTAGCTGTGGGACTGTTTGCTTGGTCTGTACTAAGTATACTGAGGTGAAGCTCGCAGTGACCCTGTGGAGGCTGCTTCAGTACCATGAGACACTGAATGCTCATTTTGGGGAGGGCAGCCTTATCTCACTAATACACATCCATTCATATTTCGCTTTGTTCCAATACTAAGCCGTGAGGGTAATGCAGAGGTTGCAAAGTCTGGAGGTCATAGGTGGGGTGATCTGGGCCTAGATGCTGAGCATGCCACCTGTCTACTTAAATGCTTATGTGTTACTTTTACCCCTAGACCTATGCCTCAGCGGGGAGGGTTATTTGGTGTTATTTTTCCTCACCGAAAATGCTGAAGTATTAATTTTCCTTCCAAGCAGCATGCAGGTACAGACTTTATCCTTACTTCTCTCTTGCCAAACTCCACTTGGCCACTGGGTGAGATTAAGCTCAAAGATGGTCAGCATTTTGTCTGCCCAGCATGAAGGGTTTACACACTGACCTTCTTCAGAGCGCTTGCCCTTTTCACCGGCACAGAGTGTAGGTCCCGCTAGTACCTCTAGCAGCTACAAGTGTTCAGACCCTAGGTGTTTAGGACACAGAACCAAAGGGTGAAGAATATGAATAATGAGGATATCCAGCTTTACATATGAAGCCCTTGGAAAAGACCAGGATGAATCCACAGCTTCAGGATGACATTTGAAACCGAAACACCACCTCCTGCACTCCCTCTAACATGTGCTCTATAGGTCCTGCTGATGACAGCCTCTGACCCATGAGGCCCACGCTCACTGCTGAGTAGGTGCATGCTGGGCAATAGACTCCCTGAGCTGGAAGCAGAGGTACAAAATGAGTAATACTTGTCAGGCATGATGAGGAGATTGCCTGCAGGGGGAAGGGGAAAGGGCCAGGGAGGATAGGAAAGGAGGAGAATGAGCTCCAGCAGGGCATCTCTTAGATTCCAGCCTCTCCATCTCTGCTGCCTGTTTTCATTTGGTCAGCCTGTGCCTCACATCTCATAGTAGTAGTTTTTCCCTTCCTGCTCCTGTGCATCCCATTCTGAACTGGACAGATTCTGACACTCATTTTTTTTCATCAAAGCACTAGAAGAGAAAACCTTCCTTAAAAAAATAGAGAAGAAAGGCCTAACATTCAGACTGAGAAAAAAGGCTGGTAGCTGTTGTTCATTTAATTGTTCTGTAGGCTTCTTTATTTCTTTCAGACTATTCACTCAACTCAGGCTATTAATCAAATGGAGTAATTTTTCTTCATCATCTACAGTTCACCTTCAATACAGCTGTGATGACTGGGTGTACGGGTAATAGCTGATCTGATAGGCAGCCACACTTCTCTGAAAAATAGTATTAAACCATACTGAAAAGCTAATACTCTCCATTAAGGATTTTGAACTGATGTACAGCTTCTGTTTTTATCATTGTGTCATGCAGTCACCACATATTAAATCTCCCCTAAGAAAAGACAATGCTTTGTCTTCAGTTCTATTCATCCTGTTTTGTTTAGTACATCTGGAAATCAGGCCCAACATAGCTGTTTTTTCCCTGTCTCCTTCCACTGTTCTGTTGTAGGACACCGTGTTTTGTAACACGGTTTCTTTCCTAAGTGTCTCTCCCCAGTGTGTATTATATATGTAACTGCACATAAAAAGATAATGCAATTGGATAACTATATAAATACAGTTTAAATATTCAAGAGCTGAAGTAATATATCTGATAGTGTGAAGGACAGCATTTAAATCATTTTAGTTTGATGCTATTTTCTGAACGTACAGCAGATGGTGCTTAACAAATATGCTTTACAGCCAAAGTCTGAAAACAGCAAAGACTGGCAATTTGGATTTTAGTCATGCCTCTTGATCTTTACTAATTGGAAAAAACATCAATTGGAATCGAAGGCCCCCAACAGGATTGAGGGGGCCTCTCATGTGCTATAAGGAACTATACATTTGGAAAGGAACTAGGCAATAGGAGGATTATTTCTCTCCAGATTGTTGCCCTTTCCCTCCAGACTCATCGATCTCAATTAATGGGAAAGAACCAAGCTCCCAAATACGGCAGTCTACTTTTCACAGGGGCAAGCTTCGTCCCCCCAACAAAAGAATATGAAGAAAATTCTGTGATGAGACTTCATCTGATATTCCTGGACTCTCATCAAATGGGGGCATTGCTTCATGTACATGCCAGTGAGGTAAGGTTTTTTTCCACTGGCACCAGCACACTAACCCATGGGCAATCCTTTCGCAGTGTGGGTGGGACGTGTCCCCTGAGTAAAGCAGAGCTTGCATCATTGCTTCTTCTCTTGGAATCTGATTAGCGAGATAAGAACAGAGATATAACTCCGAGGTGCTATTCACATTCTCCAGTGTCAAAAACTCAAGATGGATCTCTAATAAGGCAGCTGTTGTTATATATAAGCATAAGCTACCCTGAGCCAAGAGAATAATATTAAGACAGGCAATGAGTCAGACTGCTAAAGAGAATTTACTGACACATTTAGTAAAGTTTTAACTAATCATTACTCTTTTTGAGGCCTCTTTTTTCTAAGATCTGTAGTTGCTACAGAAAAAAATGCATTTTTGGTAGAAATTCATAACCGATAAAGTGTTCACAATGAACATATTGGAGAGGGAAGTTTGTCCTGCACAAATGCTGATACAGCACTAACAGCAGGAATACAAACATTTGCAACCATCTTCTGTAGTTATGCATCAACCCCAACCTATGGGATGTCTTCTCAACAGTAATGTGTTTTTAGTCAGCTGCAGACTTCTAGCTGTAGCAATTGTGTTTATGATATGCAAAACCTATATGCCTGTATAATTTAGCCTAAAATCGATAGTGTTGTACTGATGTAAAAGAATGGAGCACTTTTAGATACTCTGCTTGCCTCCTAAATAGCCAGTCATGCAACAGAGCTGCAGCAGTTTCTCTAATTTAGGGTCAAAACTTGATTCCCTATTAGAACTGAGACACTTGGCCATCCCCAGAAGTCCCAGGAGCAGGGAGGATCAGGTGGCCATACATCTTATGGGCAGCTGTGGGGGATGTAGTCCCCCTCCTTGCTTGTAGAGGTTTTAAAGGCAAGCCAGCCCCATGCAGCTGCAGGCTTAGTGCCGGTGTTAAGACTCCTTTAAGAACTTGAACATATGAATTGGATGCTTTTCCACCACATCTGCATAGAGATGCACATGATGACCTGCCAGTTGGACTTGCATGCAGAAGTCTCACATCTGCAGTAGATTTACTAGCATTTAAAAACAGAGTGATTTGAAATACGGGCTTGATCAGATTAACTTTGAAAATAGATGGTGCCATGAGATGTTATGAATCATATCTGCTAGTCCAGATAGGAAAAAAATATCAGCTCTGCAGATTAAACCAAGTCGGAGTCCAGGTTTGAGAGCAAAGGTGAGTGGTCCATTAATGATTCAGAGCCCCGGAGACTTGAGTGGAAAACCTGCCACCAATTCAGCAAAGAGACTGAAGACCTGCTAGGACCTTCAGCACAAGCGATGTAAAGGGCCTTTTGTTCCTCGCTCTGGAGCAGAGCAGGGAGTGCTGCCGCTAGCATCAGCAATGTGGCACATGACGGGATGATTGTTTATGGGCAATAGCAAATGATGTGAATTAATCTGAGGCGTAGCCAAACAGAAAAGGCCAAATTTTCCCTGAAACCATTCTAACAACAGACACTTAAAGGAGCCTCTGTTTAATGATCCTAAGAACATTTTGAGGAGTAAGCTATTACAGCCAAGATTGTTCTGCGACTGTGTGGAAACGAGTGTCTGTTTAACCACCACCTGCAGCTGTTGGCCCACCTTCTCCCTCTGTTTAAACTTCTATTCTCCTCAGGAAGCAGAGCAGCACATGCAGGCCGCTGCAAGCAGATCATAGTACTGCTGAGGCAATAATCAATAATGCTCTAATTTTATCTCACTTGCCACTGAGAAAGTCAAATTTAATCTTCTTGAACTTTTTGAGACAAATTTGGGTAACAGACTGCACTGTTTAAGTTGCAGATACATTATGATTATATAGCTGTAAGAAAAAGGTTCATCGATGTACTAATCTGTCACAAATGCATTACATCTACTTCCCTATCATCAGTCCTATTCTGTAGAGTACTGGGCAAACTCCAAAGCAAACTGCAAAAAAACTTTTATCAGCTGCAATAAGAAAACATAATTTAACCAGCCCTGAAAATGGTGTGCCCTTCAGATCAACCTAAGTGTGTGTGTGCATGCTTGCATGTGCTGCATGTGTGTATGCACACAAGGGGAGGTCAGGGAAGAAGTAGGCTAGATAAAACTGCATTGTATGATGCAGAAAGCATGGTCCATTTTAATGGTGAAGGCAATTTCTCCTTCCACAGAAAATCTACTTATCCCTTTTTGGTATGGAGAAGGATAGCATTTCTGTACCTTGGGTCTGTAATTTGGAGAGAGTCACACTGTGAACCCAAGCTTTCCTGCCTGCTTCTGTCCCAAACACAGCCAGTGGGTCTGAGCTGAACAAAAGTGTAAATCTGGCTCTCCATAGACCTGTTTCAGGAAATGGTAAGACTAAAGCAGCATTAGGAGAATTACAGAGCATGTTCCTAAGGAATCTGAAAAGATCAAGCTTTACTGCTGCTTCTACCAGTAGCTGATCAAAACCTGTGCTCTGAAATTTTCATATTTAGGAAAATTTAAAGCTGCCGTCCATCTAAAGGGATGCTTATTTAGTTTCAGAGTTTCCAGTGACATTTGCTAATACTACCAAACTACTTGTAGGGATAAAATTAAAAATGAAACCAAGCTAGGTTGCAGCAACATTTGTAGTTGAAAACATGTCTCCTTAGCTAGAGAAAGGCATGCTCTAACACTGAGAAATGGGAAATTGCTTGTCTGTAGGTGAAATTTAGAAGGGAGGTATTTAAAGGAGTTTTATTATTTAGAAGGGAGGTCTCTATTATGCTTGCATAAATACATCTAGATTTCACAACAAGTTTGCTCTATTGTCTCAAAAGAGCAAGTGTTAACTTGGAGTTGGGTGCAGTAAGTGCATCCCCAGGAGCAGGGGGTATTGTGCTATATTATTTAGAGTTGCTATTTCTTACGTTTGGGTTTATCTACACCACTATGAACTGCACCAATTGAACTGAAAGGAAGCAACTGACTTATACTGGTGAAGTTGAACAAGTGTAGGTGCCTGCTGGCTTGGAGACATAATATAGAAATAAATGCTTACATCTACTCCTTTAAACGTTTAACTGGCTCTTGAACAAGATACATCCTGAGGTGTCCTGTAATGCTGGCTCTAGGTGGCTGCCATTCAACCTGTGTCCAAGCTGAGATCTCACTGAAGGCAACAGGTATGCCATATACTTCTTATTCTGAGAAAACAGAATAGCAATTACACATCTTTGTTTAATGTCAATTGGATCGACAACAATCACTATCCCAAGGCATGGAGCAGCATGATAAAGCCTATGCAGCAACTCTGCAGTGGGTTCCTTGAAAATTGGCAGCAAGCACAGGAGCTTGGGCATTGATTTGACTGCAGTTATGTGTGAAAGGAATCAGAAAGTGAGCAAACCGCAGGAGAAGGCAGTGAGAGAATGAGATTGAAAAGAGTCAGGAAGGGCCTCTGGTGCACAGGACTTTTTGGAAGAAAGACTCTATCAATACAGATCCTGAGTTTAGGGAAACTGTACTTTCTGCTTTCCTTCTATGCAAACTGGACTGCATCATCGAAAACAGTAACTGCCTACCCCAGCCAAACAAACTTGACCTACATAATTTCTAAGAAGCAAAGCTCCATGCTGTGGCTAACTGCTTAAGCACTAACACTTAAAGAAAAAAGCAGGTATTTAGACTAGATGCTTAGTGGTGTAAGCAGACTATTTCTCACGTAGCTCCAGTGAAGTACTGCAATCCATGCCAGCTTCAATCAGCTGACATAGTCCTGCAGTTCCTTTCATTATAGACCAGCAAACCATCCAGAGCACTGTCTGCATCATATAAATACACCTGACCTGTTAAAGCTTCTCCCTGCAGGAGTACGTTGTGATCAGGAGTCATTAGAAGAACAGCTTAGTGCTCTGATGTTCCTCCTCTATCTCTTGCAACTTTTCCAAGCACAGGGTTTCTTTTTACACAACTTCTGTGTATGGTCTCTCAGCTTTTCCCATTGAGCTGTGACTTTTTATTTTGGGTTGCTTGGCTATGACTCAGTTTGAGAGGATGTGGATGGCAGACGACCTAGTTATCTTCCAGTTCTGCCCGAGATCAACGCTATGGCACTGTCTACTTTTGGGCAGAGATGACAGCTTCGTATCAGTACCTTCTGAAAAAGATTATGAAGAAACTGTGCCAGAATCTCTCGCTCGTGATTATCTATCAACCTGGCAATTACCAGGACTGACATGAAAGTCTCTTTTAAGATTACTTTTAAAAAAGATCAAGCCCCCAGTTTTTAGAAAAATCAGAGGTATTAGCCAGATAATCTATTTGCATATACTAGTATTACTTCTCCCAAGTTGCAGTGATTTATGCTTGACATTCCCTAGTTATGGGGCAGCATTCCATTCAGACAGAAAGAAGACATGAAATTGTCTTTAAAGTAGCTGAAACAACAGAGCCAGATTTGAATACTGGAGTCTGATGAGAACTTAATGGAAAAATCCAGCTTATACTGCTGAGGGACTGATTCCATGCAGTTTTTATAGGCAACTCTGAATCAGAAACAGGAAGCGCAGATCCAGCTCCAAAGTCCTCTTAAAGCTTGCACTTACTTTTTAATACCCTATTGCTGTACCACGGAGAAGCAGAGCACACACCTTGGATTCTTATTTAGGCTGAGCTCTTCATTAAAAATATTAATGTATCAGTCATAAAATATATATTTTACAGCAAGTACTTTTTTTGTTGTACTTCCCAGCAGCCCCATTCATCCATTCTGACCTGTTAGCTTGTTCCAGATAGCTTAGGAAGCAAATCAGCCACTATTGAGAGATGGGACAAAAGACTTTTCACAATTAAGCGTGAATGCATGAGAAGACATTTCTGAAGCTTATTGTAAGCAACAACTGAAAGTGAAGACAATGCTGAATGTTCATCTCTGCAGTCTGAATGAGTAATGATCATGTAATCAAAGTGTTTTGTGAAATACTGACCAAGAATGCATTACAAATGCTTCTTCTCCTGTGATTTTATGGGTAAGATTAACTAAATTTTCACACAGCCGCTTTAATTCTCATAATAATTTGTAACTATAGTCTATGGAAGTATTAGTGAATTAGCGAAATTAGCAGGAAATAAATCAGAACAATCTTTTTATTTGGACTGTAAGATGCCAGAAGTACATTTCTAAAAGGCTCTATCCATTGTTTACGATGTTTAAAACAAAAGGAAAAAATAGTTATTTTCCTCACTTTGAAGACAAAGAACAACATCTTTGCAAATTGTTTTTATTAGCTGTAAACAAGTTTTATGACTTTTCACACCCATTCATTTAATTGTAAAGAAAGTTTGAATACTGTAGGGCAAAAGTACATTTTTAAGAAACTGTTTCTCCATTAATTTAGTTGCAACAATATCTCTATTCGTTAGCTAGAAAAAAGAACAGAGGAAAAACTTTTGTGCGGGTAACTTTGAAGACCGAAAAGCACTGACACTGTATCTATGTATACTGCCTGTAACTGATCAGAGATTTTACTCTGAATAATACAGGCAAATTAAATTCTTTGCAAATCAATTAGCTGTCAACAAGCAAGACCAGAAATGGGGAAAAATGTAAAATCTACTAACATGTTAAGATTTAAATTTGGGGTTCTTGTAAATGTCTTCATTCACAAGAAATGAATGAATAAGGGATTTTACTTTGAGGGTAGTAAGCTTAAGGAAATTATCTTGACGTTTGTACACATATACATGCGAGTGTAAAAGCTTTCTCTTTGAGGACTGTCTGTGAAAAATGGCCATGTCTCAAGTAGCAGCATTTCACTTGAGTATTTTCTTCCAACAGACTAAGGAGTCTTGTGTGCAACAGGATAAAGCAGAAATGCACTCCTTATTGAGGCTATTACGGTAGTGATTATAAATGGCAGCACAGGTTGTAAACTGGAGCATTCACATCTCCATAATCTGACGTTGAGCGTAAACATTTTCATCCATCAGCTGTAACTGGTGATCACCTCCGCAAGCTGCAACCAAAGCAGAGTGCTCCAATGCTGCATGTCCCAGCTGCACGCCTGCGATGAGCCATTTTCTCAGGTGCCGACCCAGTGCGAGGGCTAGTCTTAAGCTGCAAAATAAGACTCACTTCTGCGTTGAAAGGCGGAGGTGCTACCTGAAGCAGAGAAAGCTCCAAACACTGCTTGCAAGCAGTCTGCAGAGTCCCGAACGGGGTCAGTCAGGCCTGCAGATGGCTGCATCCCCCTGTACCTCGCACCCAAGTGTTAACGCAGGGTGCCTGCACGCATCAGGCCAGAGCTGCTTTTCAGTCTGCCGCACTGCAGCCCTCGGTTTGGGGGGCAAACGGGCTGCCCTGGCCTCCTCCTCTGCCACAGCCGGGCGCCTCGCAGAGTTCAGGGCGGCGAGGCGGGCAGGCAGCGTTGGTTTTCAGTCGGAGCCCGTCAGCGGGAGTGCTGCAGGGCAAAGGCGCACTTCTTGTAGGCGGCATAGAGCAGCAGGATGGCGCGCAGCATCTGGCGGCACATGGCGGCGGCGGCGGCGCGGGCCTGCGGCGCCCGCAGCCCACAGGGCCGCCGCTGCCGGGGACTCACCACGCGGCAGAAGGCCGAGCGCTCCGACACCCGCAGCGCCCCGGTCCAGCGCGGCGGCTGCGCCGTCACCAGCCGCCCGAAAACGGCGTCCAGGCCGCACAGCCGCACGGCCTGCGGCCGCCGCAGCCCCGCCCCGCGGCCGCGCAGCCCCGCCGCCCCCCCCGCCGCCGTCGCCTGGGGGCCGGGGCCGCCGCCGCGGAAGGGGTGCGCCGTGGCGGGCTGCGCCGCGCCGCCCCGCAGCCACCGCAGGGACTCGTCGAGGGGCGAGCGCGGCGCCCACAGCTGGTAACCGTCCGCCATAGCGCCCGGCGCGGGCCGCGGCATCTTTCCGCCGCGGGGTGCCCGGCAACGCACTCTGACGCGGCCCGCGGGGCCGGGGCCGGGGCCGGGGCCGGGGCCGCTCTCGCCTCGCGTCGTGGCGGTCCGCCTCGGCGGCCACCCGCTCCCTGCCGGGCCCGCGCACGGGGCCGCGCCGCCATTTTTGCGGAGGGAGTTTCTGGGCGGAGATGGCGCCGCTTGCAGGGCCGCGGCTCTCCCGCTGCCCGGTGTGTCAGCTCTCCCTCTCCTCCCCGTGTCTTTCTGCCCCTACGTGGCTATGTTTAATTTTACTCAAATCCCCGCTCGCGCGACTTTTGCCGCCTCCTCTGCTACCGACAGAAACGGAGAAATCATGGTGGCCATCTGTTGTCACTGCCACAAAGTAGCATCTTCTGCCACAGTCTCTGCAAAAACAGCTTCTCCCTGCTGTGTGGTAATGCCCTCACCTATCCTTGGAGCTAAAATTCATCATCTTCTGTTGTGATTTACTGTGATGTGTTTTGCCGTGATCTCCCATTAGCATGAGCAAAACCTTTACCAGACTCATCTTGCTGGTCCCAAGGTGCCAGCAGTTTCTGCAAGCTTGCTTAAGATTCCTCTGTCACGTTGAAGTTTAATTGACACCCCCCCGAAAACTGACCTAGAAATTAATAAAGCACTCTTAACCCAATTTTTAGTTGTAGTGAATATTTTAAAGGTTCTGATTGTGCTGAATAAGACTTACCTCCCCTCTTGATCAGTAGGTCTTTTTATTTCCTATATATTTAAAGCCTTAGTAGTCTCACTTTCCAGCTGTCTCTGAAGGTCTCTACTTTTAATAACACTTGAAACGCTAATCTTAAGGAGAAGCAGTGCAATGGGGAAGATTAAACGTCTTTCTAGACAAAGAACATACTTGGAATATTACTTTTGGAGTGATTTGACCAATAGTTTTAAATGCCCCCACTCTGATCCATTTTCATTTTTTTCCAGCTTGGGGTCACGGTGAACTTGTGTCATGATGCAAGCTGCAGAATGTGCTTGGGGAGAGGGGTTGCATTACACAAGTTTTGCCGAAGTGCTTCTGTACAGATGGAGGAATGTTACAGCAGTGTGATTTTTCAATATGACCAGTTTTGTTTTCAGTCAGAAGCTTCCAGCAAACAGAGCCCTGCTGTTATGAACAACAGTATGGCTGGAATAGAAGAGCAAATGGCTTTGAGAATGAAATGGTTATGCTGTGTAACTTTTTTTGGCAAATGCACACATGCACAGATAACATTAAAGGACTTTGTTAGGGACTATGTCTCTAAACCATATTACAATAATGATTATGATCTGAATATTAGTCTATCAAGTGTTTCTATTAAAACAATGCATGTATTTCTTACTGCCTCATGAGACACAGGGGTGTGTGTTTTGTCTTCAGCTGTAGTGATGCTTGGGGCAAAGTCTTGCAGGAAGTTAGTTTAGGCTTTTTCCACGTGGCCACCCTCCCAGTCAATGGACAAAAGTGATAACACAGAAACGATAGCCTTAACTAAGCTCACAAAGAATAACATAAAAAAACTTATTGGAGATAACTTGCTCAATTTCTGCTCTGGTTAGTTAGCTTGTTTGTTCCCATATTGACCAACTTGCTTACCACAGTAAACAGAAATGTCTTTATATTTGGTTGCTGTCTGATACACAGCTGTTGGAATATGTGCACTTGATGTGTACATGTGAAGTATGTATAAGAACATGACAAGCGTTCCTTAGAAATACTAACGCAGCAAAGTATTAAACATTATGAGCAACATTGTTGTGAGAAATTCACATTCCTGAGTTGTTCAGTGTGTGTGGGGGGGAAGGAAACAGTTTACCAAACCACAACAATAATTTAATAGAAATTAACGTATTTAATTTTGTATGCAGCAATATTTGGCCTGTTCCTGCAGGAAAGCTTTGAAAGGAAGGCATGACTGATGACAATTACAGTTTGTTGAATTTATGACCAGCAAAGAAGGATCTGATATGGCCGATTTAACTTAGTGCAGCATAAATTTTCTTTTTGGATTAATTTCTCAGGAAACAGAGTTTTTAATTCACTCTAGCATCTGTGATTTGCATTAATATAGGCAAAGCATTGTAACAGGATACTCCTTCCAAAGGCAGATCTCTTCAAAATGAAATGCTCCATCTTTCTTTTTTTTCTTTAGAAGGAGATTGTCACGGTACAACCAACTGTCTTTACAGTCCTGGACCATGTGGGTTTCGTGTAGTGGGAGGGAGGGGAGGAGAGGGAAAAGGAGATTTACTGCATGACTCCATAACTTGTGTCAAAGATCAAAATTTACTATGCAGGTTGCAACAATACAAAGCACAATTCTTATTAACAGAAACTTAGCTCAACTAGAATACTTATTTTCTAATTACACTAAAAGTTATGCTAACGGTAACTACTTAGTAAACAGACAAACCTAGCTAATTTATACTAATTGTAACTACCCAAACAGATGAACTAGGCAAACGAAGCAACAATTCTTATTAAACCAATTCTGCTTGATCTTACCCACGTGTTGCCTCAGCAGCCAACGTACACTCAATCCCAGGGCAGTAACTGCAGGAGGGTGTCCCCATCCCAAGGGGATCCACAAGTTGGCAGACCCACTGTCACCCACAAAGAGCCCCAGATGGCCTCCAGGGCCAACCGATTTATACCCTTCAGGGGAAGGTGGAGGTGGAGTCGCAAGGCCAGTTGCAGTTGTCTTCAGGCAGTCGCAGTCCCTAGCCCTTGGCTGCTGCAGGGTTCAGCTGTCCCCTGTCGCTGTTACAACGATCGCACCCACGGTCACAGGGTGTGTGGGGGGAGGGCGGGGGGGGCCAAACACCCCCAACAGCAGACTAGCTGCCTTGAGCACTCTTCAGCACTGAAGAAAGGATTTGAGTGACTGCGTGTGACTGCTTTACTGCTGCAGTGGTGGTCCCAAGGAGAGATCCCCTGGCTGGGGTAAGAAGGAGTTAATCCAGTCCGCAATGGTTAACACTGCCCCATCAGTGAGAGCAGGTGTTGTCTCTCAGTGTCCTGATGAGGAGGAGTTAATTCCAGTCCACAGTGATTAACACTGCCTCAGTAGTGAGGGCAGGCTTTGTTTCTTGAGGTCCTGGTGCCCAGGCAGGCCTTATAAAAAAGTAGAGAGATCTATATGTAAAGGCTCACACACCTATACATAATATAATATATAGATGCATATGTGTGTGTATATATATATTTACTTCATATAAGTGGCAGACCATCATGTAATTTCCTTTAGTGAATCAGATTTTCAATCCTAAGATTGCTACTCAGCCCTTTTGTTTAGGACAATTTTCTATTAACTTCAGTATGAATTTTGCTTAATTACAGTCTGAAGAGGAAACTGATAAATGCTTCACATTTTGGTTCTGGCTTAATTTTGAATGACTGTAATTTACTTGTGGGCTTCAGAGACCTGCAAAATAAGGTAAATGGCTATAATTTCTCGTAGCTGTTGATCTGCAGCAGTCTTTTTGTACTGCCTCCTGTTTGTCTGAAAATCCTTCCATGTCATTTTTTTTAGGTGTCAGCAGATAAACAAGTTGTGTCTTGCTGTGAATTCTTGAATCATGAAAAGAAATAAAATAATGTTAAAAGATCTGGTGGAGACTCTGGCCCACCTCTGTTTTGTCTCCTTAATTTTTACCCCCTCAGTCTTGGATCTGTCTAACAATATAGATATCTTCAAAAGGTCAAAAAACAGTCATTTGAAAAGATAAAAATCTATATTTAGGGCTGCAATACTTGTGTTTACATCTTCCTGATTGTTATAGTTACTTTGATTTCTGGGCCTCAAGGCCTGAAGTTCATCTTAGTATCTCCCCAGCTTAGATTCATGAAAGAAACACATGAGCTGTAATTAATGAGATTTACTATAATTGTAACCACTTTGCTCATGAAACAGTCTATTTTTACTTGATTCTTGACATTCAGCCTTGTTAGTATGCTGATGTGTGTTTTGCAACATTTCACTAACTTAGCATCTCCACCATACAGGCTAAATAGCAAATATATTTTCATAACTAGGACATATGCTGTTTAAAAAATATTCTTGATGATCTATCACACTTCCTGTAACTGGGGGTTTTTTTTAGTCACTTTGACTCAAAGTTTAAATATATCACTTTCTCAGTGTTGCTATTGCTTGAGGTACGTGACAGCAGTCAGACCGATTCTTCTGTCCCGGGTCCCATGTGTGCCACAGCAGAGCCTTCCTCTAGCTTGGCAACAAGCAGAGAGAAAACCAGAAAAATAGACCAATTCAAAAGTCTAGTTTTCAAAAAAATGAATTTTTGCATTCCTCATTCAACATATGCAAATACTTGTGTAATAGAATTTGAGAAGCTGGAGTGTAAAAGGGATTGTATGTCTTTCAGCTTTAGACTGTAGTTACCGAAAAGAATAAAAAATGAGATCTGGGCATTATGGTAATTGTCTGATGACTATTGGAGGACAAAAGCCTAGTGAATTAGGATAATTAAAGAGTAAAAGTCTGTGGGTTTGATTTTAGAAAAAAATCCTTCATTCCTGTGATTTTTCTTCTGCTTGCTTACTTGGTTTATCTCCTAATAGTTTATTTAATTTTCTGTTTTGCCATTTTACCTACCATATATACTTAATATAAACAAACATACCAGTTTTCTTCAACAGTGCCCAGTAGGTCTGCCCTTCGTCTAGTATGCTGGACTATTTCTAAAGAGAAGTTTTTTATTTCTGTATTTGAATTTTGGTATGCTCCCCTTTTTCATGGTCAGATAAAGTAGGCTTTGTGGCTCAGAATACTATTTTATTTAGAGGTGTCTGGAAAAGGAAAAGATTACATTTGAATTTGAAATTGGGGTTGGCAGCAACATTAGCAGCTGATATGGAATGAGGGTAGTACCAGCTTTTGGAGTTTTGTCGTCTCATTTTTAAGAAAAAGGAAGTATTAAGGAGATTTGAGTACCAATGACCTCTTAGAGTCTCATCTCTAATGGACCTATGGCTGTGCAAATAATGTCATTAAATACAAAGTATTTAAAGATGAGCAGATGGGTGCAAGATAAACCAAATGAGAATAGTAGCAGCCTAGAAAAAATATTTTTTTCTTGATCAATAATTGTATGAATGTAAATATTCTTAAATAACTAGTGCTTCATCTGGAAATGACTTACATACAAAAAAATGTCTGTTTGTGGAGTGCTCTTCTAATTCTTTTGCCACTAGGGGGTAAAAAAAGAAGCTAAATTTTGGCTCAATTAGAAAGCGTTTAGAATGATCACACAAATAAATACTGTGCTTCCAGTTAGTGGTTTTAATTTTGTGTCACTTTCCTCATCATTTGCTCTTAATGAGAAGACCAAGATTTCAGTAGGAGTTTTATCATTTACTTTGGTCAGTTAAAGTAATCAGAATTTCATCCATGGGCAATAAAGCTGGTCATAGAATACTGCCTGTTACTGATTTAGAAATGGGGGAAAAAAAGATGAAAGGATTCTTTTCCTGAAATCTCCCCCCCACACACACTCTCCCAAGATTTTGACAGGAGGATCTTCTAACATTTTCTGTCCTTCTCTTTGCTTTTCATGTTAGGCTCGTAAAACAGAAAAAAAACCAAAAGGCAAACCAAAACATAGTATGTGCCCTTGCCTGCGCAACTTCGGGTGCAGGAGGGACTGAGGGAGGGAGGAATGTGTGCGCGAGAGGAGAACCGACAATTTTGTGAAGGGCTGTGCCTGTGTGTACAGGATACATATCCAAAGGAAAACAGCTTCTGTGCATTCTGCTCCTTACAAGACAGCTTTTTTTTGTATCCAGTTTGCTCCTGCAGGTGCCAGGAAAAGTCTAGTAGTGGTTGTCGCTGGCCTCCTGCAATTTCTAAGGAAACTAAAAGTCTGAGATACTTGGTAGCACCCTATTTTTTTGATAGCTGCAAATGTTTCCATGCTTGATTTCAAAGTACAGTTATCGGTAATAAAATATTTTCCTTTGGTAATATTGGGAATATTTGCTTCATTTAGGACACCCGCTAGAGGGAGTAGTGATAATGTTTTAACACTGAAGAAGTTAAACAAATTACATTCAGCAGTGTTCAGGTAGATCTGGAGCACTAAGAAAACATACAGGTTCCTGCCTCTCTCCAAAGCCCTATTATCCAATAAATCACAAATCAGGTGTTCTGCAAGAGGGTTTCTCAGTGCTCTGGACATGCATCTGAATAAACAGTTTTGAAGAAAGGCCGATGTTTCCTTTCTAATTTACATAACTGCATTGTTGAAAGGCTGCACTGAAAAGCATTTTAAATAATAAAATGAATTTTAATTGTCCTAGAAATGACGGATGATGGAATGAATGAAATGATGGAATATCTTTTTTTTTTTCTTCATGGTTAGAATTTGTGTAAAAATGGATTTTTCTTCTCCTTGATCTTCAGAAGCAGTGTTTTTAGGCTGAACTTTGAATTTTAAAATATGTTGGCAATGATAGAGATTATTTAAAATAACATAATGATGTAATTCATAAAGTTTCCCAAAGTTTCTTTCTTCAAGGATTCTTCAACGATCTTCAAGGATTGAATCGATTTGTAGTTGGGAGGAAGAGAATATATTTCAGGTGAAATATTTCCTTTCTTTTGAACTTAAAATTTTCAGTAAACAGCTAAATATCACTATGCTGTAGATGAAACAATAAGGCAGCTACCAGGAGTGCTTAGACTGACGAAAGGACTTAGGCATTACAATGCCTGAGTATTTGTCATGGTTACGCATGCACCCAGCTCCATTGTAAAACTGGCAATCCGGTGTTGGGTACCTACATTCTGTACATATTTAGGATATGAAGAGATGCTTCCAAACAGGATCTTTAAAAGTTAGTGCACTCAATAGGAACCATTCGGAGGTAGTCATTTGGGCAGTGCTGAGGAGGAGGCATACAAGTAGCTGAGAAGTGTTATTTTTGCCCACGAGTTTTTATTTCACTCCTCCAGTTCTTTTCTGTTTGTACCCCACTCCCTCCATCTTCTGGTAGTTGTGAGAAGTGTGAATCTTACATACCCACAGCTATAATGTCAGTTTGAATATTTTCTGTTTTTTCTTTATCTCTTTTTATAATTCAAACCCTCTGAAACATGATTTTATTAGCATAATGTTAAATTCCATGAGCTGCAACTGATTTCATAGGACAGATTTTCCTACATGCTTGCCATTTTTTGGCTGCTTTTCTACAGCCAGCAGACAGGGGGAACTGTGTAAGTTCTGATTTACTAATATGGAACAATCTCTTTAACCTATTTAATCCATTACTTCATCATCTTTTCTTCTGATACCCCTCAAAAGGTAATAGGCACTTAAAAGATGTCGGTCATTCCAGAACAGACACAAAAATTATCATTTATAACCATGAAGCTGAATTTTTTTAGAAAAAGGTAGAAAAGGTGTTTGTTCTAGTAGCTGACTGCTTTTATCACACAAGAAATGATCAAATCTTCAGACTGAACTTAAATGAACAGCTAAAAATTTGGATAGTTACCTCAACATTTTTTGTTGTTCCTCCTTTCTCATCAGCTGTCCCATTTTTCCTCAACTTCATCTAATGTGATGCTTTCCTAAGCATCCTGTTTTATAACCTCTTTAAAAACCCAAATCTGTCCTGTCCTGTCCTGTCCCCAGCTTCTCTTGCTCTCCTAAGATTTATTTTTCTGATACTGTGGTAAGAGTGACAGGGGTGTGGTGGTACTCGTGTAATGCTCAGCCTGACAGATGGAGTAGCCATTCTGCTGCACCTCCCTCCAAAGTTGGAGGATGGAGCCCCAAATCCTGTATCTCACACTGGCTTGAGGAAGATCCAAACCACCAAAATTTGAAGATAGCTGCTGGGCAAGTAGAACTAGATGTGACATAGATTTTCATGGGCAGTTTGTGAAGAGGGAGAGTGGGAAAATGTTTCCCCAAACATATTTGTACCTAAATTCATAACCTGGTTTATTCTGAGATAGGAGACAGCTTTTGTGTTGTTACAGGCCTATCTATTTCTAAACTCATATCAAAAGTGACTGAGTATGGAAGGCTGTAAGATGCTGACAATAAATATTTCTTCATATCATGGAGCTTTGCCTTTGCTGCTATGGTATAGATAGGAACAGGTTCTGCTTACTTTTGACACCTTATTCTTAGCACAGTGTAATCCCTAGAGTATATTGCCATCAGTATTGAATATGGACCAGTCATTGGCTCTGCACAGTATCATAGAATTGTATACAAGTTCAGGTTGGCATGGACCTCTGGAGATTGTATGGTCCAACCTTCTGTTGAAAGCAGGGTCTTAGATTGGATTGGGTATCCAAACACTCTTGTCAAGCCAAGTCTTGAACATTTACAGTGAGGGAGGTTCTACTGCTTCTCTGGACAGTTAGTCCATTTAACTGTTCTTGCAGTGCAAATTGTTTCCCTATTCCAGATGGAGTTTCTCCTGAAGCAGTTTGTGACCATTGTCTTTTGTCTGTCACTGTGCATCATTGTAAAGGGAGTATCTACATCTCCCACTATAATTACCTTTTAGGTACTAGAAGACTCTGACTTTATCCTCCCCTGAGACTTCTCTAGGTTGAGTGGATCCAGTTCCTTTAATCTTCTTCAGCTGTCAAGTTCTCAAACCCTCTCATCACCTTGGTGGCCCTCCAGTGGACCCTCTCTAATTTTTCAGTGTGTCTCTATAACTTGGGGGACTAAACCTAGACACTGTATTCCAAGTGTGGCCTAACAAGTGCCAGGTGGAATGGAATAATCATTACCTTTGATCGACTGGCTTTACTCTTGCAGGTGCAGCCCATGACAAAGTTTGGCTTCATTGCTGCAGGGGCACACTGCTGGCACGCATTCAGCTTGCTGTACGCCGGGACCCCCCCGAGCTATGCCCCAGCCACTCAGACCCTTGCCTCTACTGCTCTGTGGGATTAATCTATCCCAGATGCAGGATTTAACATTTATCTTTGTTAAACCTCATGCAGTTCTTGCTGGCCCACTCTTCCAGCATGACAAGGCATCTCTGTAAGGTGGATCTTCCTTCCAGTCTTCCTTCCTATCCTTTCTTCTTACCTACCTCTCCTCCCAGTTTGCTGTCATCTGTGAACTTGGTGCCCTGTGACTCGTATATCATATTCTGGTATATGTCACAGCCACCTGCTTGCAGGAAGGCATCTGAATTGCTCACAGGTAAAGGTTCAGTTGGCTGAGTGAATAGGCAATATCCATTTGGGTCAGAGAAGACCTGTATCGTATGCTACTCAACTTCAGTGGGAAATGGAAGAAGGAAGACTGCACTGTGATGGAGGTATAAGTAGCCAGATAGGCATCTTATTTTTGAATCTGGTCTAAAACAGCTCAATTTTACAAAAAAAAAAAAAAAAAAAAAAAAAAAAAAAAAACCACCAATTGAATGTGGACCAGTCGTTGGTTCTGCACAGTAGGTAATGCTTTCTTAGAGAATGAATTGTATTAGCGTAGCTCACAGAAGAAGTAGCAATGGGTACCATTTTCCAAATGGCTTTGTAAATGTACATAATGTAGTTCCTATGCCAAATACTTATAAAAGGAAAGAAGATGATAGGCAGGGAAACCAGCACTTAGGCGTAATTCTAATTTGAAGACATGCGGAAAAAAAAATCAGACATGAATTATCCACCCGGAACTGTCCTAATAAGTGAAAACTGAATTTAAGAAAGGATCTCATAACTGAACATATGTTTTTGCAACTAAATCTACATTTTGACAGAAAAAATAAAATATCCTAGAATTAAATGACTTAATTGCACTAGAAGAAAAATGTTACTTCTTACACAGCTCTAAGAGGGAACAATAGAAAATGAATCTGTATATCCAAGCCTGCTTGTGTCAGTTATTGTTCCCAGGTTGTAAGCCAAATCTGTGTTGAAAGGGCTGTAATCTGTCTATGTGTCAACTCTGTATTTTGTCAGAATTACTATATCTGTTTTCAGAAGTGGAATCCTTTTTGGAGTATATCTGGCATGTCCTCATTACAGGCTAAGCATACCTTGTTAAGATGAATGAATGGTTAAATGTACCAAAAAATATAGGCTGCTGTTAATATCTGGCATCTTGAAATATATGCCGTTTAATGTTCAGATATATAGCCTGGCTGTTCTCAAAATTGGTTTAGTTTGGATGATGTGTGCAGATAGCAAGCAGATGGTGGTATGGCCAGATGGCATCCGACTCATTCAGTTTGTTATCAGTGAAAGAAGACTGTAACTTTGATAGAATGGAAGAAACTGGCTAAAAAGAATTATGAATTTTGAGAACTACAACATACATGAATACAATACAATCACGTTATAGTTATTGAACTAATGATGCAATAAAATCTCTGAGATCAAATCTTGGGAGTGGGAGAAGCAGGAGTTCCTAGTGAGTCAGAATTTAATACAGAATGAAATACACTAATACACAGTAATTGTTCTGCAACTGTCTGTGCATGAGCTACACTTTAAAAATCAACTTATTTGCTCTGTGAACTAGTCATGCATGAAAACATTCCCTCTCATCTATTTTCAGAACAAAAGCATGAGACTTATGAAATCTTTAACATTGATGCCTTGTGCTTAAAGAAAAAAATTCCTACTGTTGTTGCTTTCTTTCTTCCCAGCAGACTTCAGTTTTTGCTCTGCACTTCTCTTTCTGGACGAATGTTTAAAGGGTTTTTGGTGGCTTTGAAAGGCTGCTTGTTCTAAGAGTAATTTGTTAGTTAGGGTCCCCTTGAATTTCAGAATGCTTTTGAATGAAAATGAATTTGAATCTTGGATAAGATTAAAAACTCTTGCTAAATGTAATGATTTTGATGAAGAAAAAATGCAGGCTGAATTATTGAATGCATTAGCAAACGTTCAAATAGTCCAGTAGTCTGCAAAATTTTCTGCATTTATCCTCATGGGCACATAAGTGACTACTCATCAGAGGGGGTGGGAAAGAAATTGTAATTCCTTCAATCTTTTCTAAGAAGGGCTTGAGGAAATAAACTCTAGTCTTGCATTTGTCAGTGAATGATTATTATTTGATGCAGTGCTCTGTTCTCCATATGTCACTATTCAGCTCTTTTTCTGTTCTGACACATGAACAAGAGCACATGTTCTGACATCTTTTCTCTTTCTCCCTAGATGATTTCTTATATCTCTTCTTCCTCTGCAGAAAGCATCCTCTTTGAAGTATCAATCTCAAGAATTCTTTCTTTTCTCCCCCAGATCGCTTTCCAGCTCTTCGTAGCACTTCTCTCCATTGACTGGCTCTTTGTAAAGGCTTTTCAAAGCATTTCTCCCACAACACTCTCCTGTCCAGTTGGAGACCCACATGGCACAGATGCACTGTGGCATCTCTGCTTAGAAGTGAGCATAACAAATTTGTCTCTATCATAAAAATATCCTTCCTAACACCACAGTTTCTTTCTAGAGGAACATCAAAGGCCTGATTCTCATCTCATACAAACTAATACATTTGAAGTAAATCTTTTTGGGCCAATGATATAAATCTGTTATGCCATGGGACTGGACTTCTGCCTTCTGTTATCTTGCTACGATAGCAAAATTTTGCTTGGGAAAGTGCTCTGCCAAATACCAATTGAAATTTATCAGCTGTCTTAATTTAGGACTAGACCAATTTTTAGGCATAGCAGAATCCTCCAAAGAGAGCAGTGAAAGGCATAAACTACCCTGTGTGAGTCTGTGCGGTGAGAAGTCAGGGGAACTAATGCAGTCCCTCATGAGCAAAGTTGTCTACACCATCAAGGTTTGTTTATGCAAAAAGAGAGAGTTTCCCCAATAGGATGTGTTCACATCTAGACAGAAATGGATGTAGACTGCAGCCTGTACTGTCCAGCTATCTATCCCTTTACTGTCCAGCTATCTATCTTGGATACATGCTGGACCTTTTTCTCTTCTATTTCCTTTTGCCTCCAACACTACTTTAAATAATGGTAGCAAAGTGACAAAAAAAGGGATTTCCAAGAGGAGCACTAGAAAGTTTGCAAATTTGCCAAATTATCATTGTCTTTTATACTGAAAGAAGAAACTCCAGAGTTATTAAATAGAAGCCTAGCTTTTAGAGTCATTCAGTAAGAACATTTTCAATTCTGGACAGCCTTTGAAAATCTCTCTTCAATCAGAGAATCACATTCTCAGTCATTTCCCATGTGAGAAGAAAAGGGTAAAAATTTTGCAGGCTCTGGAGCTCTTCAGACCTTTCCCCAAGCTGATTTAACTACCAGAGAACTTTTCATACTTTTGCTGGATTAACTTCCTCTGCTTAAATGGGTCGAATTGATTTGTTATATGATCTGATGAGCCAGCTGACTTATGCTTGTATAGCTCCACTCAAGCAGTATTGAGTAACTACTTCTTCAGCCTCCAGGGCCCAAATCTCAGGCCTAAGATTCTAGATATATGTTTATTTTGAATAATGTTTCCTGTCTGACCTGGGCTCTGAATAGGATTATCCTAAAGGATAGGAACAGGTACTCTGAAGAAGCACATTTCTGAAGCCCATATTCACACTGCTTTTGAAGCTGTTTTGGGTTGTTTTCCCTTGTTTCTGGTAGAGGAAGAGGGTGACGGCAGAGTTGTCTGTGTTCTGTTTATAAGTCTTGTATAGTGCCACGCTTTCACAAAAGATTGGTGACTTACATGTCCTGAGCAGCGCTGAGGAAGGTGCTGTTACACAATAAGAGAAAAATCACTGTCTAATCTCTCAGCCCTCATATAAAAATATTTATGCAAAAGAATGGATTTAGTTAACTGCCAGAAAAACTTAACAATCATGAGTTTACTTTCTAAAATTCCTCATCCCAGGGGTTAAATAATTGTTATGTCATTTCAAATTACAATTTTTCTTTACTCTTGCAGATTTAAAACTGATGAAATGAGGATTAGGAGCACTATAGTCTCTCTTTACTCCCTAATCCTCTTTGCAATTAATAATAATATATAACACAGGAGAGACATGCAGCTTTCTTTTTATTTACTGGCTATAGCTCAGTCCCTGATGCTTTGTAGAACAGCATTTATTAGAATAAAGGAAGTGCCTTGTAAATTGGATGTATATCTGACCTGGTCTAGATGTTTGTTGGTTTTTCTTTCAGTGAGGGTAATAGGCTGGCAAAAAACCCTGAAAGGCAGTATAAGTAATCACACTGAAAGAAAAAAGGTCACTGCCTTTTTATATATACAAATAGAATTTTAATAGATGATGTTGCAGGCCACATGGTCGTATTTTGTGCTCCACAGTTGGTATCTCCATACAGTTACAAAAGCCAAACAAGGACACTTACCTCTTGCCTAACACAAAGTTTATGCATGTGCAACTTAAGTGGTTTGGGTGGTTAATCTTGACACACGAGTGTTAATTAGAGGATAGCTAATACCGTAGTTCTTGCTCAAGGGCTTCTGCGAGCTAGTAATATAAACTCTTGTGCAAATGGAGAGGAATAAGTGGATGCAGACTAACTGTCTTTCAGCATTTCTGTTGGAAAGGGTTTTGTCCATAGCACTAGCATGTCTAGCTCAAGCTCACTGCTTGTGAGTGCTTGTGGTACAATTAGGACTGATAGCATAAAAAAGCACAATGGAATTTTAGCTGCACAATGCTGCCCCCAGCTCGTATATTCAGTTTATGATTGATAACTCAGCTGCAAAAACAGAATCAGTTATCTAGCAGTTATCTATCTAAGCTTGCAGGTAGTACTCATGGCTGGATCAGCTTATTCCAAATATGGAGGGTGCATAGTTTATTGTTTTCTTAGGAAATGCATTGGTTCATCACTGGAATAGATATAGCTTGATTCTAAAAGGTTGTTAATCAGCTCAGAATGAGAGGGGAAGGGAAAGGTGAAGCTTTTTGATTTGTGTAATTTTAGATGTTAAGTGGAGAGGAATTCTGGAGTATGTCCAGAAGACTGAATGGCTTACCAGAGACTAAATAAGCTACTTTTAGTAAAACTGGGTTATTGCCATCTTGGAAATGTATTGGAAAGATAAAATCTAGTCTGTGCTCTGAAGTCATCGGTTATTGTTATCTTCCTCTAGTAGTGTCTTGCATAAGAGAAATCCCTATTAAAAGAGGAAAAAACAAGATTAAAGTAGTACTTTTCCTATTTTCTGTTAGGTGCATTTGGGGAGGAGGGAAAGATGTTACAGTGAAGTAGATCAGTAGATGATTCATTTTAATATGGACCCTTGGCAATTAAAGGAGGAGTAACATATCTCCGTTCATAGGAGGTGAAGACATGCCCCAGACTTACTCCCCTCTTCCTGGTAAGCTGTACAGCAAGAAAGTTAGGGTTGCCATTGCGTGTCTGTTAAATGTCATGTGGAAGAGGTGCTGTGTCCTGCTGCATGGGAAAGCAGCTCCTTCTCCTTTCTTAGAAGATTGGATGGGGCTCATAGAAGGATGAGAACTGCTGGTCGTAGAGAGAGACTTCTCAGAGTGAGAACCATCTGTGTCTAAGGGCATTGTAGCTGCTAACATCGGAGATTTATGTGAGGAAGGAGTAAATGGTATGATGAAGACTTTTGAAAGTGTTGGAAGGTTGGATAACACCCTTCCCCAACCCAAATGCGTAGCTCAACTTAACCACCAAATTGTGGGAGAACCCCTCTCCATATCTATACATAAGCTTCCTGTCAACTTAGCTGATTCCTTATTAACAAAGCATATCTGGAAAACTCGCTCTAAGGAGAGAGGCTATAACTTGATCTATATTATCAAGTGTTATTGACAAAATAAGATGAGGTAAAGTCTGTTGTATAAAATCTTGATAAAATATCCGTGAAAGACGCAGGTTTTTACTCTGTATTGAAAGGCATAGTGAACATGATTTTTGGAGACTTTATTTGAAAGAGATGTTTAGTTAAAGCTGTGGTAAAGTCTATATCAGCACTTCTAAAGCTGCTGGTCATCTCTTAAAGTAAATACTGCATCTCACCCAGAAGATGCAGATTTATTTCACAGAGTAGTTTTGGTACTGGTAAGGCAGAAAAGAAGATGATTAGTTCCTTCTGAAGGTAAAACCAGCTGGAAACAGGCTGTACTGTGTACTCCATGGAGTAGAACGCTACAGTTGTGTGTGTATCAGCACATAGTGCCAGGGATTATTCCTGGGCACTGTAACTTGATCATGACACTGTTAAATTCTTAGGAAGGTCCTTGACAGTGATTTGTGGCAAGTATTGCTCTCCCAAACAATTCCTGAGCAAGGCCCAGAGGTTAGTTTGGACCAGGGACCGCTCTCAATAGGCAATTTAGATAGGGCTACATTGCTTTGGAGGTGAGGAGAGATTAAAAGTATGAATGCAGACTCTTTTGTGTTAATTGACCTTACTGCTGGAAGGTCCTCCTGCGCACATTTAATTTAACAATATTAGAAAAGAGCTGACTTTCTGCCAATTTTCCTTGTGTAACATCACAATCTTCACTATATTTTAACAACTCCCTCGGGACAGACAAGTATCTCAGGACATGATTTCCAACGAAGACTTTTTAATTTTACGTTGGATGCTGGGGTCATGAAATATACATTCACTTTAACCTCTGACCAGATGTTGTTGTTGTTATTTAAAAGCAACATAAATAAACCATAATGTAAAGTTTCATGATGTTATAATTTATGAAAGTCTTTATCTTGTACGTAAGCAATGCTCAAAGAGATGCTATTTCCAGCCACAAAACATGTGTTTTTGCTCATCTCTTTGTTCTGGCATTACACCTGTACGGCAGTCTTTTGGGGATTTGCTCCTCTCTTCAAGCAGTTTGTTATTGAAATTCTGTGTAGTGGCTTCCTAAATTTTGCATGTAATTTTGGATAAATTACAGCTTATCAGAAACTAGTTTTGCTACCAGAGAATTGCAGGCATTTGGTGTCCCATTTACTGACAGCTGATTTGACAGGATTAAGCATTAACATTTCTCTGCATGAATAGATGTCGAATTTCTTTTTTTTAGGAGACCGTGCATGTGATTTGACACATGAAAATTCTGAATAAAAGTGAAATCTTTGGCCACTTTCAACCTTGACCTTTTTTGTTATTCTTGTTTTTGACTTTGGTGCAAAGGCTTCACTCAGCCCTTTTACAGAGATAAGATGTAAATCTGGTGCCCTTCTTGTGCCCTTGTGGATCATTGTAGCACACACTTTTTATCTGATTTTTGTTCGGGAGCTGAGAGGTTTGTTGAAAAAGGAATTCTAAAAGTTCTGAAGTGCTGGTGGGTCTTAAGCATCTTTCAGGTCTGTAGCTGTTACAAGATTATGTATAGCTGTTTTGCTAAACTTTCACTAGCCCAACTGTCTGTAATGTATTAACATTTCATATCTAGTTGTCGATTTACCAGAGGCCTGTTACATGAAACTCTGAGTTCCAACTTCAGTGATACATGGATTTCCTTCTGACTTTCAGTGAATTCTTTATTCTTTATCTACAATTTTCTTACTCTTTAACCAAGTAGCTGGTATTTGTGAGGGTTTAAAAGATTGTAAGGTGCCTTCAAGATGAAAGTGTCAGTCAGATATTGTGATGCTAATTAAGAGGCAGTTAGGGTGGTGGTAACTTCCAGTATGCCTGACCAGACTGGTATGCCTGACTGGTGTTCTTCAGAGCAACGTATGAAGTGAAAGTTTGTCTACGTATTTTTCTGTGTCCTTTCTAATTTTTATGCAACTTGGAAGTTAGTTGAAGACAGAAACAATAATAATATCCAGGGGAAAAGAATATATGCACTGAATTAATAGATGAATATTTATGATGTTCTTACATCAGAAAATGTCGCTTAATATAGCTGTAGTATTCTTACAGCAAGCCTATTTCTACCTACTGCTCTCCTTATTGTCAGAACTTCATGTTAAATTCCTTTTGCTGACTTTTGCTTTCATCTATGACCTCAGCTAAACTGTCATGCTATCACCAAAAATGTATGTATCTCTTTCTCTGTGGGTCCCAGGATATAGAAATGAAATTTCTGTCATACCTGTAGGTTTACATGCCAAAGGTCTAACTCAGAAAAAAAGAAAGGATTCCATGCCAAAGATGATTAGCAAAGGCATTTCATTGTGTTTCCACAAATACCTTAGGCCATTGCGCATAGACAAAATAGGCAGCTGCCTCCAGGCATCTCCCTGGCAGCAGGAGCAGCAAGCCCATCAGCATCTGGCTCATGTAGAACTAGTATCCTTCAATCAACTACTTGAGTGTTTTATATTATTATCCATGAAGTGGGTGATCAAAGCATATAAACGTGTACTCTGAGTAGCAAAACTGTAATGATAATTATTGCTTTCCTGGATCTGTGATTTCTGTAATTGGGTATTCCATCCGAAATATAAGAAACCCTAAACTATAGAATTTGTGTGCCTACTGGGGAGGTGGGCAATGGGAGAGGAGGGAGGATACTGTAACTGTTGAACTATACCCTTCCTTCCCTTCCATCCAATGCTACTGTACAGCTTTCTAAAAAAGCAGCTTAGAATTTTAAATGGGGAAAAAAATTACTTGTTTTGGAATGGATTTTTCACAACTGACAACAGAAATCAGTTGACAGCATGCTGGCGTTTTTAATTGATCTCCTAGCACCAGGTGCACAGTAGTCTCCAGTTGACAGACTGAACTGTTGCCAAGAAATACAGCTGGAAGATACCTGCTGTTACAGTGCTGCACATACAAAAACAGACTGGGACATGTGCTTTCGGAAATGAGTGTCTCTGAGCCCACTCATTATTTACTGCTAGCCACCACAGGCAACTTCTGGGCGGTATCTCACTTGCTGTTTGCAAGTCTGACTACTGCCAGTTTCACTCTTCTTCACTTTGGTGGTATCTTGATTACTTATTGCCTGTCAGATTCAACAGGAGATGAATTAGACTCATCTTGACAGAATGGGACAATTCTGAGAGAGGAAATGTCATCCCTCCATATTTTGCTATTATTCGACTTTTCCAGAAAGCCTCAAGGCATGTATGATTATCACTAGCAAAATCTTAATTATAGAGCTCTTAATATTCAGTGACTATTCTAAAAGTGCAGGTACTCACCAAACATTTAATTAGAACTCAGTTTTGTGCAAATCCTTTGTTCATAAAAAGAATTCTAATGATCCTTAGCAAATTAAAAAAAAGTCTATTGCATATGGCAAATATGGCAGCATGATTAAAGTCCCTTCTAGAAATGCAACAGAAAAGGCCAATATATGTTTTAAGATATATATTTTTAGCATATGATGTTGTTTCTACCATCAGATTTTGGCTTTAGGAACTGTTAATAGATTGCATTTTTGCAGACTGTTAATTCTTGATGCTACCAAGCCTTGAAAATAATTATACAAAGTGAAAGTTTAGATTTTTCAATTCTGCTAATCTCAAAACACATCCAAAAGCATTTAAGTTGGCAATTATGGACTCAACATTGGTTAAACTGCTACATTTAGAGTCTGTGTATAGTACTGTCATTTCTGTCTTGTTCATTTATGTTGTTGAAGCGTTTGACGTGCCAAACACTTAGATATCAGAGGATGGATCAGGAAACTTCATGAAATAGCTCTGTGATACTATCATTAAACAAGACAAAGTGATGCCATGTAGCAGTTTGATTGGGCCTAGTGGCCCAGTGGGCTGGTGTAATACAGCATATCTTTGATTTGAATGGAGTATTCCAGTTGCATGAGTTTCTATTCCATTTTATGTAGCTGACTATTTTCATTGTGTTCATGTTCCTGCACAACATTCCAGACAGAAACATGTGTCTGATCTTAATCTTGCGTAGATTTTACAGAACTTGAACTTGACATAGAACCATTTTTGAACAAACTTGTTTTTTTTTAAATTAGATTGAAGTAGAAAACCATAGAAAAGTTGGCAGCTGAAGGTGTTAATGACTGAATAACTGATAATCCATGAATCAGATTATGACTGAGATTAGGAATTAATTTACAGTCATTGAGGGTCTAGTCCAACTGTGGAATAGAAATGTCTGTATATGTATACATGTATATGTGTACATGTTGCCACATGTATGCCTGTATATATTGTAAGTATACATGTATGCCCATGTATAAGTGTGGCTATAGATAAAGATATAGATACAGATACCTCTGTTCCTTGTCATCATGTTAACTCTTGTGTTCCTACTATGATAGTGTGAAATATGTGAACACTATGCCTCTGTGCCTAGTTAGTGTGGGTCCAGCATCATTTTAGCTTCAGATAACATGATGTCCCACAGACATGTTCACAGAGAAGGACTCTACTGAGACAGTAAACCCAGAAAACAATTGTCTCTAGCCCACAGATGCAAAAGGAGAAAACAAAATGACATGGACACCAAGTGGAGTCTGGGTGATCAAGGGCAGGCTTCTTTTTTCACCTACTTCTCTTGGGACCACATAACAACAACTTCCATTTGTTCCCCACAGAGGGGGAAAGCAGCAGAATGCAGGAATTCCTGCTATACCTCTTACTCACCCACTGGTAACTCTCTCAGTTGGTCAATTTCGGTTTTCCTTGGGATTTACTACTTCCAAAACAAACAGACATGAGGAAAGGCTGCATTATGAAGGAGGTTGAGATACAGATTTGGTTTTCAGCTCAAGGTGCCTACAGGGTGCTTAATATATTTCTGCCACAGTTTCCCATCTGTAAAATGAGGCAATGTTCCTTTCTTACCTATGCTCTTTTGTTTGTTTCGATGTTTTAAGGGGATTTATATATCCTTACAGAATGATGCGCCTGGCTTTTATTACTTGAGAAATGCACAACTACCGCTGTGTGCATAGTAGTTAGCTATGTGGCTCACAAGGGGTCTATGAAGCCCCAGTTCAGGACTTTCTTGTTCCATAACGGCATTATGCCTCACTGCCTTCCCCTGTGGGGGATTTCCAAACACATGGAAAATGGCCCCAGCATCTCCTGTGCTTTCTACATAGCTCTTGCAAAGTACATGACAAGCGTCCAATCTGGGATAAAAGGAAACTTGCATGACATTTTTTCTTGGTGTCTTCTCAAACAGAGGCTCTGAAGTCCTTGGCAATTCCCTGGCTTAGTCCCACAAGATGCTGAATGCCTTCTGATCCTCTTGAGGCTGACAGAAGCTGAGAGCGCTTGGAGTACTGAGACATGGTATCAAGTCAGATCCACTTCATGGAGCTTACAGGGAAGAAGCCAGCACATCACGGAATCTGTTTGCATAGCCTTCAGCTTTGATTACTGCAGATGCAGACCTGAATGAGTTTTTTTCACTTTGAATTTCTTGCCAGTTTTCAATTTCAATCGAACAATCAGCACTTTGGGAAAAACTCCAAGTCTCTTATCCTTTTGACATTGGACCAATAAACTGGCTTAGGCTCTCAATCCTGCAAAGAATCCTTCCAGACTGTCACATAGCCAGAGAGTATATGGACTGCCAGTCTGCAAACATAGTTTTTGCACAGCAAAAATCAAAATATTACAGTTTAACAATAAGGCACTGAAGTCATTAGTAGGTACTGTGGTAATCATACTCACTTTGGGTGTTTTAAATCTAAGCTTTAAATTGTGCTTGAAATTAATTAGTGGGAGCCCTACCATGATGTTGGTACTGCTTTAAAATATTACCTTCATCTGTAGTCCTTGCCTGAGCCTGCTTCCTATAATATTATGAGTTTGCATATTGATACATAGGATTGGAATACTGGGTTTTCAACCCCTGTCAGTCAAAATCACATTGCCACCATCGCATTTAATAATAACCCATGTCAGTCCCTCTTTGTGCTGTTCTGTCGTCTCCTGTGTTAATTACAGAACACGGCATCAGTGCTCCTTGGCAGCAAGTAATAGTGAAAAAATATCATTGCTTTTTACAGCCAGAGCATGGCATATTCCAAAAACCAGAAGATATTGGTCATGTCTTAGTGCTTGTGGGTATGTGGAAAAGGCTGACTGTGGTGGTAATGTTTCCACTGCAATTGCACAAACGTCTTATGTTTAACTGAAAACTCTTAAATTTGTCTGATGGCTTTGGGGCTTTTTCCTGTGTTAGTTTTCTTCTGCACCAGCTTGCTGAGCCTATGGTTGTACAGGCCGAAGTTGGCTCATGGAAAGGTCTTAGGAGTGCTGGAGTTGTGGCTGGAGAGGAAGCAGGACCATATGGTCAGTCACAAGAGGCAATGAGCTGGAGCACAATAAAGGGGAAGCCTGATCTTCCCCTTTTGGCAGCACTGAGCCCCGTCTTGGCTCAGCTGCCTGCTGAACCATGGCCTGAAGGGGTGCAGCAAGAGCCTGAGACACTGCAAGGGAAATAGGAGGACTGGGCAGCCAAAGCGGGAAGCAAGGGCCCCTTTCCAGCAGCAGTGAGACTCTAACAGAGTTAATTTGGTCAGCCAGTGGCACAGAATTTTTCCTGTATTTTCCCTAGGCTCAGAGTGTGTCATTATCTTAAGCAAAAATGATACTACGACAAATCTGAGCTCAACTCCAATGCACAGCACTCTGTTTTCCATAGCAGGAAATATGTGTCCCTGATTCTTAATGTGCCTATATACATAGCAGAGACATCTGTCAACCGTGTATTCATTATCTTGCTGTGTCACATCTGCCAGGCGTATTCAATTAAGTGAGCATCCTTCCAGCTCCAGTGAGACTTTCTGTGCCTGCAAAATGCGCCAAACCCCAAATCAGGAGGTACTTTGTAATCAGAAGGTTGAGCAGAATGAACTAGGGGAAAGCAGGGGAGGACTGTGTTAGTATTTCTAGGTCTGCTGCCCCAAAAGTGCAGCTCCATGTTTTTAGAAGTGCTTTCAAATATTAGGTTGCACAATGCTGTGTAAAGAGAGGGTGCTGGAGACCAGTCAGACAGTTGGAAACATTTCACTCCTTGTTATCCGTTACTTCCTTCTTTTGGTAATTCTTTAAAGAAATGCAGTCTAATCTTAGAAGTTTCCGCTTCTGATCATTTAATATTCTCCAGCTTTCTGAAGCCTGAAATGCAATGTGGTTTTGCATGCATGCGTGTGTGCACTTCTTACACTTCAGTAAACACTTACGCAGTTGCACTTCAGTATTTTTACAAACTATCATCAACTTACAAGGCCATGCTCAGTATACAGCAGCCTTTCAACATGGCACAAAAGAGCATGCAGCCTTTACAGCCTCAGGGAAATATGCTGCAGGAATGAGGACCCCTCCTCTAGAATCACTTTTGACTTAAACCATGGTACTAGAAACTTTAGCATCTGAGTTAGCAATAACCACCTGAGGATCACCAGAGGAATGCAGCAGAGACACACTGACACGCACGTGCTCTGCGTGATGGGTGGGAAGGCAAAAGCAGCTCTCAGCAACTTCAGCGAGTTCCCTGCTGCTAGAGGTGATCAGCTGAGCTTGCCCCTCGCACAAAACAGCGTAGCTTGGGGCTGCTGTAGCTTATAGCAGGTAGATAATGTGATTCCGTGACTTCTTAATGAATTAACTTTTGCCTTAAACTCTGTGAAGAAGGAAGAGCAGTCCTGGAAGTTTGGGGAAGCAAAAGAACTAACACTAGTTGAAGGCTTGGCTCCCTGATGCATTTTATGTAATTTGAATATCTGCCTACACACAGTGTTATAGCTTTAGATCTTGAATCCTAACAGTAAAGCAATTCATGGTAACAACCCCTGATAAGGAATGACCAGACCTACAGAGAATATGAAGGCAGACACCAGACTGTTTGTATTAGGAGGTTCTGGAAAGGGATATGATTCTCTGTTGTGTTATCAGTCACAGATTAATTTAACTCTGCTGAAGTCCAGCACTTTGCATAGGTGCAAAAATAATATGATGGGAACGATCAGTCCTAAACTGACTTGTAGTCATGCTGAATTAAATGCCTTCCTTGACTTGGTTTCTATATTAACAAGATAAAGGTGCCACATTTCATTGATTTCTTACATTAAAATCATTTGAAATGCCTGTAGTGGGGGTTTGTGTATTGAATAATCTCATCAAATATAGATGTTCTGAAACTCTTATATAAAGTTAGATTTAAGATCTAGAACTGCCAGAGATTTAGGAGTTCAGGAAAAAGGATTTTGTGACAGCTCATTATAATACAATCTTAATGTGCTTCCTGGACTAGATAACAATTCAGAGTTTGGCACAGGAATTTAATGAAACAGATTTTCCCAGTGGATTGGCCATGAAATAGTTGTAAATACCCAGCAGCATTGTCTACTGAAGAGGAATTATGAGCTGGCACATTCTTGCCTCAAAACTCCTCCCTGCCAGGGCTGGGAAATGAAGGGCAGAAGGGTCCTCTCATACAGTTGCAGTGCTGGCTCCAGGGCTGGTCAGCATCGGGAGCCCAACCAATGCAGACTATTGTCAATATGGGTGTCTTTTTTTTTTTTTTTTTTAATCTTTCAGCCTTGTGATATTAGGTGTAGTATTTCTTGCCATTATTTTTAAAGTTCTAGCAGCTGGATTCATGCTCTTACATGGAAGTCACAGTTACACACAAAATAAAATACCAATTTTATTTTTTGAATTATGATAAAATGTAAAGTTTGAAAATAGGACCAGGGCCTACAATCATTACCTAAACCAAAGGCTAACAACTGCACTCCATTCATTGATTTTTATCATTTCCAAATGTTCACACTTTCCAGAACTCTTTGAAATTTTGTGTTAAAAACATGATAAGTCTTGAAAAACAGTAATGAGAATTTATTGATACTACTGATTTTTATTTTGTCCAGTTCGCAATGGGCAAAGTTCTGGTCCCCAACAGATGTAGAGTCATGCCCCCTATCCCTGCCCTAATTATTATGGCACAAAAATATTTTCACTAAAATGTCCATGTGCTGAAAAGCTCAGAAACACTGAACATCCAAAAGGAAATAAAACTGGAGCAAACCTGTCCATTGCTCACCTGTGGCAGGGGCTGTGGGAACTCTTGTCCCTTTCTCCTCTGTCTTTGCCTGCCACAAGACTCTTTTGGAAATCCATGGAGGCCTTTAAAAATAGCACAACATCCCTGAGTGCCTCTGTGTGTCTTTGTCATGAGAAGAAGATGACCTACCTTCAGCTGTGTTTTTTTTTTAAAGTATGCACTGTACTAGGTAATTTCAGAACAAATTTAATAGACTTTTCAGATCAGTTTAAACAGACACTGCAATTGCTATTGAAGGTGTTTTGCTCTCGTCTTTGTGTGTCTTCATGAGGATCAAAGGCTTAAAATATAAAACCCAGAGGTATGTTTGTTTTAGGAGAGCGCATATGTTGTACATATGCTCATGCTTTTGTCTGCAGCTGAAGCCCTGTGTAAATTGCTGTTTCTTGCTGTCTCCCATCCATAGTTGTGATGGTGGATTATGTATTTCCTTTCCGGAGGGCTGATGTCATCCCAATTTTGACTGGTTAATTTCTAGGTAGTTTCAAGGCAGCTGCAACATCTATAACCAAAGAAACACTCTTTACTTGAAAAAAGGACCCCTACACTCTTTTTTGTTGTATCAGGCTAACTTGGGAAAGTTAGTTGTTTAAGACTCATGTATTCTTCTCTCAGATGGGGTTTATCCTTATTGAAACCAAGAAGATTAAGATTAATTTACAGCAATGTGAGATTAAAATCAGTTATGCAGGAGGTAAACTGCCCAGTCAACCCAATGCTCTGCACCTTGCTGTACGTGCCTCTGCACCTTGCTGTACGTGTTGGGGGAAAGGAGTCCTGCTCTCAGAGCAATTCAGGAATGCTGACAGCCTTCGCGTGCACCCGTAGAGTCCGAGTTTAGCATTTGGATTTCTATAGCCGCTTCAGACTAAGACAGCAGACCCCAAATCCCAGATGTCAGCTAGGCATTAGCTTTTGTTTTTCTCTGATTTTAAACCTGCGCTTTAGGAGATAGTTTCCACACATTTTCTTTTACAGATGATTTGCTTCAGTAGAACAGCTGCATCATTGGGGGGCTAAAGAAGAGGTTAACAGAAATCTGCACATTTGATATTTAGATGGACTTAATTTTAAAGATTCATAAAAAGTGTATTTTTTATGAATCCTGCTTGCAGATTGTCTGTCATCTTATGATATTATTAGATTCCCTTCTGTGTTGCAGAACTCTCCTTTCAGCAATAGTGAAATATCTGTGCCTTCTCTGTCTTAGCAGACCACAGTATTTTTCTTCCCTATCTGTCCATTAATATTGTCATGGAATAAACAGGAAATAAGAAAGTAACCAAGCTGTCTAGTGGCCTTCCTTCTCGTAGGTAGTTTCGCTTCTGTTTTTTTCCAGCATTGCAGATGAGAGATATGTCCAATAACTTTATTTGTTCAGTTGTACTGGGAAGAATGATTTGCTGTGAATCTAAGGAAAGCATTAATCTTCTTTAACTTACCATTTAAAAGTTAGGTGTCTAATTTAAGTGGTTGTCTAGATTCTCTCCATTAACTATGCAGAGAAAGACGATTTCACGGCTGATCCAGTCCATCCAGAGGTGGGGGGACAAATTTTCTGTAACACTTCCTTTCTCTCCCTTGACTGAAAACCAGGTGAATGACACCTTAGACTAGAAGTCTTATTTCTTATCAGGCTAGAATTAAGTACGATGAATGTTCGTCCTGCTCAGGAGCCAACATCTCCTGGCAATGGAAATGTGACCCTATTTGTTTCCTTCAGTCCTCAAATGGAGTCTTTAGAGATACTGCTGTTAGGCTAGATCTGTCCTAGCTGAAACTGAAAGAAAAACAAGTGAGACTACTTCCTTTACCTCATTAATGGAAAAGTAAACATTGCATCAAGAATAATAGGCCAAGGGAATGTTTATGATTTTCAGTTCAATTTTCTTTTCAACTTGCACCACTACCTTCATCAATATCATCAAAATAGAATTTTATGTAAAATTCATCATACGGTGGCATCACAAAAGTCCCTGCAACTGAATGCTCTGGCCATTGCTCTCCCCTTATCTAAAAGGGTTTATAAGTATTCAGTTATTATCACTATTTTTTCTAGCTGATACAGTTCAACAATTCTTCTGTTTTCAAAACCAGCCTGGTAGAGATTACTTACTGAGCAATAACAACACTTTCAGGCATTACTGATACATTAAAGTGCTACTTTAATACAGTCTAAGGATTGGATTTCCTGACTGGGATACCTGTGAGAGGGTAGACTGATTATTCGAGGATGAGAAAAGATTAAACAACAATGCATAAGAGATGAAAATAGTAAATCTGACTTTACAGAAGTCTGAAGATAACTTCATCCTGAAATATGTGGGCATTGGCTGTGGAGACACAAAAATAAGTAGATCAATCAGATAGGCAGACCTTTTCCACATGATGTTGCAGTGATATAAGAGGAAAACAGGGATAGATTTAAAATACAGAACAGACACATAACAAGTACTTATTCAGCCCTCATCTCTCTGGCAGCTGAATGATACTCTCTCCATTTGTTTTCAAGTGGAGATCTGGGACCAGGCCACCTCAGACATAAAGGGACAAACTCTGAGTTCAAGTCTGGACTTAAGGTTTATTTTCAGCTCATAAACTTTCTGTAGTAGAGGACACTGTATCAATTAGTAGTGTTGCAGTCATGATGGTCTAAGGACATACTCAAGGTTTGCAGGGTGAAGTGATATTGGTTGTTTAGATGAACAAAGAGAAAAAAGTAGAAAGGACTTATGGGCATACGAGCCCTTCTTTCACTCTCAGAGCCACCCATTTCAAGCTAAACCATATAGGAGAAGTTGCTTTGAGAAGAATTTACTTTGAGCTGTGAACATAATTGGCACTGGTGAAGCAGGAGGAGTGTTAGCAGTGGAAGAGTGGAAGTATCTATGCCTGTGGGACAAAAGAAGAAACTAGGAGTTTTTAGTCAAAGATCAGCAGTAGGTTTGTACAAGCTGAGGTGCAGACATACAGTAGTGTAACGAGTAGTTATGTGGTGCTCTGGAGGTGTGCATTCAGTTCCCTGAGCTGTTGCTGATTTCTCGTGTGCAGCAGAGGAATACTTAATCTCTCTGTGTGTTGGTCTCCCACTTATAAAAGGATAATAGTTTATACATCCCTCCAGGAGGTGTGAATTTGGACACACTAAAGGTTGTGACCTATGTGTATTGGAATGTCTTGGATGGATGTTTTCTAAAATCCAAAGTAAATGCAGGGGTAGTCAAATAAGCTGCTAAGTCTCTGAAAGGAAACATATGTTCATTTTATTTATTTATTTTACAGAGGTTGGTGAATTAATGCTTTGTTTTTCATTGCTGCTTGCACTGTGGTATATGCTTTAGTGACTGCAGAAAGTTGAGCCTGCAAGATTCATTACCTAACTGGGGAAGGATATTTGCAGCAAAGGTAAGAGAACAGGGACAAAAGTATAGATACCAGGGTAATTTCAGTTTTGTCTGGCTCACTGCAAGAAGACTAAGTTGATCAGGAAGTTCAGAGAACAAATCAGAACCTACTTATTAGCAAATCCACTTCCAAAGGCTGACATACATGGTGTTTAAAGAGTCCAGTCTAAAAGCTCTTTGTTAGCTAGTAGAGCTGTGCGAACATTGAGACACTTATGCTTCTAGGTGGAACTTACTGGGCCGATCCTTTGCCAGCTAGACTATACTAACAGTTCTGCAGTGAAAAAGCTATGTTTTAATTTGGATAACTGCACCTAGACATCACAACAATATATTGCTTGTAATTATTCTGAAATAAGAATATTGTGGCTATTTGTGTGAGCTGTGCTTGCATTTGCCAAGTTTTTGAACCTTGTGGAAATGTAGCTGAATTCTTTGCTCATGAAAAATAGTAGTGTTCTTCTGATGTTGGAGGGAGGGATGAGAGGCAGGACTTTTTGGCAACAGCTCAGGAAGGTAACTGAGCTTTTTCCAGGACCAACCCTCTAAAAAATTAGAGTGCCTATAAGTCATTATGGCATAGTTGGAGATACTGTGCAGAGAGAGTACAGTGCACTCTAAGAGCAGTAGCTGACCATAGGCAGCAGACTGAACTCTTAACTCCTTCTTAAAGAGAGATTAAAACCTTCTTCTCTTTTCTAAGCAATGGGATTAGCCTACCATGAAAAAAAGTGTCACATGGCCTATTAGTCCTCCTTTCTCTTCAAGAATTTGTACTCAGGATCTTCTAAACTGAGCTGATATGAGCAATGCACACCATTGCATGCTTCTGGGTCAGTCTAGAAAGATGGACCTCTAGAAACTGGTACAGCCTTGGGGACAAGCTGTTATCAGCACTAGGGCATTTCAAATAACCCCACTGAAACCTTCTTGAATGTTTGTTGCTCATTAGGAATAAGTGCAGCTCTGCCCACTGAAGAAAGATTTTTATTGTATTTTCAAGGCTATATGCTGGTATAATATAGCCAAACTAGAAGTAAGCTACCCTTCTCAAATCAGCCTTCTGTAGTTTGTTCCAGACTGAAAGTATGTGTCAGTGCTTATGATTAGATACATGGGCGCAATTCATATGACTATCAGTGCAGTCCAGGCAATCTACACTATTTCTGACACAAGAAATAGACCACCAGCACGTTAAAAGACACTGGGCTGTGGGTTATGGTTCAGGTGACACCTCAGAATATTGCAGGGCTGTGGCAGGTAAGATAATCAGGTGGGGAAAAGGTCTGAGCTATTTTCCTTCTATGCTGATTTCCGCATGCCCCGAGGGCATTGGACTGGGGCACACTTTCATTAGGCAGTTTTTTGGTGTTCTTCCTTCCCACCTCACAGCAGTAATTCAGAACTTGCTCTTTCTTGGCTTTTGGTCACAGAAAGGACTGACAGGATCAATAGAAACAACATTTCACAGTCACTTTAATAATAAAAAAGGTTCTTGGCAGGAAATGCAAAAGATTTGTGTTCACTATAGCCCAAATTTTAAAGGTACTTAGGTGCTTAAAGATATAGGTAAGTACTTAGAGGATTTTTCCAGAGTAGCTGTATGCCCAACTCAAATTATTTTTAATGAGACTTATGTGCCTCACCATCTCTAAAAAGCCTGATAGGAACATATGTGAGGCCTTTACAAATCTGGTACCATGTCACTATTGAAAATGAGATTTCACTGCAAGACTAATTTGACATTAAAACAATCTGCGGATTGTATCAATACCCTTGACCTTTTAGTGGGCTTATTTCATTCACATTGAGTAGCTGATCTGGAAAAAAAGTATTTTCTGCTTAATCAGGGGATAATTGTGTGTTACAACTATAGGCTGGAATTATGCAACTGCTAAATGGGGGAGACAAGGAATGGAAATGTGTATTGTAGCATTGAAAAGAAAACACCAGGTCTAGTTTTGGGAGCACTGCAGAGAATGCCCATGGTTTGGTGCTACTGTCAGAGGAGAAGCGGACCTCAGTTTTGAAGAATCTCCCAATGGCTTGAAGCTAACACCATGTAACATGGCCCAGTGCATGGGACACAGTGCTGGCACGAGGAAAACCAGAATTCTCTCCTAGCACCTGACCTGGCACAAGACCACAGGTACCCTACTCCTCTTGGCCAGTCCAGCATCTCCTCCCTCGGGAGGTATATTGAGCTCTCCCAATGGAAGAGGCTAGCTAAGAGTCACCATAGTATGGCCAGCTCTGTGCCACAAAAACCTGGGCCCAGCTGTGTATGAGTCAGGAGCATGAATGTGTAGTCAGTGGGACAAGGTGCATCATCAGCCAACAGTGTAGTGAGCCTGCGCTCTCTGGTGTTTGTGGGAGGGCTTTTATGCTCACACCCACGGGGCTGCGCACAAGCACACATACTCATCCTTTCCCGTCCCCTGCAAGGCACTTCCCTTGCATATGGTATTTCCACTGCTGTGGGGAGTAGAACAAATGTTGGACTTAGAATTGGTTAGGAAATGAATTTTAAAGCTAGAAAAAAGAGCTGTGGTGATAACGATGCCAGTAAGCTGTGCGGCTTTTGAAGTGTTTTTTGAAAAGATACATGATAAGCAGTTATGGAAGTGGGGAGGGAAGGCAGTTAAAAGCAAACTGTAGTGAAAGAAGATTAAAGTGCGAGGATACACAGGAAACAATATTTGGTTTTAATTCTTTCAGCAGAAGTTGCTGAAAAGGAAAATGCTGAAATCTGAAATGAAGGCAAACTAATCAACATTCAGCTGAATAATAATGCAAATGCTAACAAACAGCATGTTGATAATGGTAATTAAGGAGATCATAATGATGATCATGCTGATGTCATTGATTGATTAGGTTGTTGTAATTAGAGTTCTGTATGACACTGAGCCACCTGCCGGGTTTTGACCTCAGAAATCTCTTGTTTCCATAACACAGAGATAAGAAGAGGGACTGAAATATTGTAACATTGTAGCTAATTACTTAGTTGCTTCAGGTTGCCACAGGTGCAAGGTGTGCTACTGATGCGTCAGTCTTATTAGTGAAAACAGTGGATGTGTCCATATAGAGTTTGATGAAATTTTTTGGACAAATAGCTTACTCCTTTCTAAAGAAGTGTACTTTTAGGCTAGGAGAAAGAATCTGTGCAGAAGTTAATGAATAGTCTTAGCTATAAACAAAAAGAAAAATGAAAGAAAAAGAACTGTAGATCTCTTTTAAAAGAAAGTATCTCAATACTGTGTTTCAAAATGCCATTCTTCTTCAAAACTTGTCCAAATGTGACCTTCACAAAGAGCACAAGCCCTCTTCTCCCCCTCCCACCATTAGCGAAACACTTTGTTTTTTGATAAAGGAAATATGATAAAAATATTTTTTTCTACAATTTTTGCCTTGACCAAAGCAGAGAAATCAGAGATTTGTGTGCTTGTGTGTGTGTGTGTGTATGCAGTTAAGCCAAGATAATAAAGAGGAACAGTTTTGAAAAGGAAGATAGCAAGTTTAGAAGCTGGTGATGGTTTAGCTGATGCCTTTTATGTTTTGATTCCTTTTTGACATTTACTGTAGATCAAACCTAGCAATTAGCTATTCCTGGCTAGCTCTCTTTGTCTGTTATCTCACAGGGACTGCCAATATATTCCTTTGAAATACTATAATGCAAAAAATCATTTTCTACTTTTTTCGCTTGCTTTGTGTTTTCATAAAATTGCATTTACAAGAAGTGCAAAACACTTCCATAATGGCAGTCCGGTGCATCTCTTTCATTACAAGCAACAAGGTGGATGTCTTTCCATTTCCAAACCAATCTTCCAACAAATCATTTACCAAAGTTTATATATATATGTGTGTGTGTGTATATATATATATTTATATACACACGCAGAGTAATTAGTCTGGTATTTTAATACTGCGTTTTTAAAATGATGGTATTACTAGATTATGCAATATTCAAACAAAGATTGTAAATTCTGTGGTTTAATATAATGTACATGCATTTGTTCTGCAGTCTTAGATCCATACAGCATAATCAAGAGAAATGAGAATGTGTAGTATTTTGACTGAAATTTTAGAAGTCAGAAAAATGACTGGCCTTTTCAGTTAAAAATCTTTAAAAAATGTAAAAAATCTTTTTCAGTGTAATTAGAAAATGAGAATCTGGGCATGTGAAAACAAGTCGAGCATAGCAAATGAGTTAATCTTCAGGCAGTGTTGCTTGAATGCACTGTGAGATAGCGCAGGTAGTACCCTAGGTCACTGATCTGATATGCACTGAAATTATGGGGAGGCTGGTCCGAAACTGAACAGCTATGTGACAGAGAGTTTATGGCTTCTAGGGAAAGTCATTTGAATGTTCATGGAATAATAGTGTCATTCCTAAAGACAGCAATCTCTGTTGGTTGGCAAGTCAGAGCAATAAGGTAGGTAAGAGATGTATGTATGTTTGAAATCAGAGTTGAGCCCATCATCATCTATATACCAAAGAAAGGGGTAAGCAATGACTTCTTAGATCTGGAAACTTACTCCTGTCTAATGCTGCAGCTTTGACTGTCCTTAACACTCATCCAGACGGGATGTAAAAACACCATCCTTCTGGTGTGAGAGCAGAAAGTTCACTTCCTTTTGCCCTGGGGTAAATGATCTTCCATGGCCTTTACTCATGGGAATCTGGCTTTGGGATTTGATGCTGTCCTTATGGAACTGCAAGGGTCTTTCTGGCTACAGCCCAACATTGTAGGCAGCTATGTCTAGCAATTTCCTCTAGAAAATGATTTTCATCTTAAAATCTGTCTCCTGGGTTCTACTGCAAACTAGTTCCATAGCTCAAATGCCCTGATGAGTATAAATCTCCCATTTTTCCGGATTATGTTTACTTACTGCCATTTTGTGTCTTTTTGCTCTCATTCCAATATAATCTTTTAGCATAAGAGCTGTTATTTCTGATGGAGAATTAGATACCATTTTTCTCCAGTGTGCTTACTGAAAGTAATCTTCCTCCCTCCCAGCTGTGCCTCTGGCAGTCTTCAAATGTTTGAAATCAGGTGTGATTTTTCTATATAAAACACAACCAATAGTCAATGTAATAAATGAACAAGAAAAAATAGTTGGACAGCTCAATGGGAGAAAAAATATATGGCACTACTATGACTTGTTCTATCAGTTCTTCAGTTCTTGGGGAAAAGAATTTTAAGTTGACCAGACTTCTAACTGAATTCCTCGTTTTTTCTTCTCTCTTTCCTTTACTCCTACCTTCCCCCTTCCAGTCCCCCTACTTGTGTATATCATTAACTAAAAACGCATTTTTGTAGCATCAGTTAAACATGTTTGCATTTGGATCAGAGCACACTTTTGAAGTGAGTCTCATAATTGCCCACAGTTACCATGGTTTATTTTGTATCACAGAGTGGTCTCAGAGCTCATGAAATGGATTGTTTTAAGAGGAAATTAAAGTGGAAAACGTGCTCCAGCAATGTGGCATTTCAGCCACTCCTCAGGGCTCGCACTTCTTGCTGTTGTAGACATAGGCTTAGCGTTCTGCCCTGGCCTCCCTGGGTATCTGAGGTGGCAACACAGGAGGTGAGAGCTGCACAATGCTTTCCATACCATCAGTTGACTCTACATTATGATAACCCATATAATATCTTTGCATTCATCTGTATCATGTTTAATTTTCCACAATGTTTGTCCTACATTTAGGAAAACAAACAAAACTACCTTGAGCAGAACAAACTGAATATTCTTCCTGTGTATGAATGCAGTCTCACAGAAGCACAGTGCTGCCTGCTAATCAAGGCCAGGAACCAAAAGGGCATTTTGCTTCTTGAAATGGGTTCCACTGGGTGGTATCCCATGGTTACCTAGTGACTCATGAATACCAGTTTGGGGATAAAGAAGACTATTGATAAAGATGACTATTGTTTTTTAGTGCAGATATTATTAATTTGGAGATAACTTCTTCATCAGAATTTTTTCTTCTTTACATTTAAAAGCTCCTTTTTAGCTACTGTAATCCTGCTGGATTGTAGTATATATGTAGCAATTGAAAAGGCAACTTATTTTCTTGCCTTCAAAATGGGCTGATAGATATTTCCTTCTGGGATACTGCTAAGAATTCCCTGAGAAAAGCAGGAAGCAGAGCAGGTGAAAAATAACCCAAAATGATATGTCAAAGATGGTGTCTCCAACAGATCCTAGCTGTCCTGCCCATGGGGAAGCTAATTATCACAGCAGAACTATGAAGAGCATTGGATACATGTAAATTTTGGGAGGAAATTAAACACAAGCTAGCTGGCCTTTGATGCCCAAGAAGTCTTTTAATGTGTTCATCTGTTTCACCACTTACCGAATCTGGTATTTTTATCCCAAACTGTATGTTTCCTTGCAGTACATCCTACTACAAACATTTGTAGTAAGCCAGGAGGTGCGGCAAAGCTTGTGTGCAGTGTTCTGGCAGACATCCTTCCTTTTATTAAGAATTTATACAAATGGACAACCTCTGCAGAGCCACCATTTTTTTAGTGTTATTCAGTGACCCTGCCTGTGTCTCACCAAGTCAAACTGCTAGAAATTGAGAGAGTATGCTGGAGAAATGCTATGCTATGATTGTCCTATCCTTTTCCTGTTTCCAAGGCCTCCAGTTTGGGCCAGAGTCAGCAGCAGAATATGAGGCTAGGTGGACTGATGGTATGACCTGGCATGGGCACTCTTACATTATTAGCTGAAAGAAGATTAGGTATCCATAAGAATTTTACTGAATTAATAATTCTTCCCTCCAGAGTGTAATTTTACTTGTGTGTTTTATGTGTTACTGTTGCTAAGCTCACAGATAAAAATCAGAATTTTCTGAAATGAGTGATTTTTGGATGATGTGGATTGTGCTTAACATGACATTTTAAAAGGACCTAAATCTCAAATAACATTTGGCACCATTTCTTGGAGAATTAGATCGCTTCCAGGTAGCTCAGACCGAACACAGAAAACAGAAGTATACAATTTCCTACAAGTTTCTCAGACTGACATCCAGATTTAGTTTGTGGAAAGCTTTCCTCTTTCTTCTTATACAGTGACTTCTGAGATACAACACAGCCATTCTTATTTTATCATCCTTTTGGATACTTATTTTGAGCTGGGCCATATTTGGTTGGACCCAGTTCATAGGCTTTGATTGGTTATGTTTGTATTTGCATTTTTCAATGTTTTGTGAATAAAATCCATGCATTATTTTTAAAGCAGCTATTTTAAGAAAGTTTATCACTTACTGCACAAAGGAACACATGGCCATGCTGTGCAAGTGATCTTGCAAAAATGTCCTAGGAAATGCATCTACAGTGGCAGTAGTCATTGAGGACCTTGGGAGCTGTGCCGGGAGCAGAAGCTGTGCTGGTTGACTGTGTACAGCGAGTCGCTGACTGTAAGTGACAACGTTCAAAGCGGTAGTTAGAGGAACTCACACAGGTATCAAGGCCCCACGCAACTCCCCATGGCACCAGAGTCAGGCCTTGCAGCCAGGGTCCATCCCATCGTTTGCAAGGGAGCGGGACAGCTGTGGGCAGCCCCAGCCCTGGACATGGGACACCGCCACGGAGACAGGAATGGGCTGAGGCCGTGGCTCGTGGTCAGAGATGGGGGGCCCACGGCTGGGCAGGGGCAGGGCCATGGCAGGGCTGGAGCCCGGCACTGCTGCGGCATTGTGGGGCAGAGACTGACGGCCCTGGGCTGGGCTGAAATGGGGGCTGGGGCTGGGCAGGGTGTGGGGAGTCCAGGACCGGCTGGGCTGGGGATGCCCTCAGGGGCCTGACAGCAGGCTATGATGTTAACAACACTAGCAGAACAATCAAGAGTTTGGGATTTACAAATATTTGTGGGTAACATACAGTCCGTAAATGAGGCTGAAATTTGTTAATACTGAATAGCACTATTAATAACTTCCCCAGGTCTAATTAATGCATTTCAGGATGATAACACGCAGTATTCCCTCCTTGGAGACTATTCTTGGCAGGGGATTGATGCACGTAGCCATAGTGCATGTGTGTGTAGCAGGACAGAATGAAATAATTGTGGTGAGCTTTTTTTTTGTGGTTTATGTGTGTACTCTCTTGCTTAAAAGAAAAAGGTTTTATTTATGCTTTGAATGGGGCACACTGTTGGAATACAGGGTTCCTTATACGGCTTCTCTCTGAATCTTTTTTCTAAGGATTATCAGGCCGTACAGCTTGCTTCCAGTTGTCACTTTTTGCTATGCACCACAGTGTTACACCTACCAGTACGTAAATTCATCTGTCTGAGCCTTGTGGCCCAAAAAGAGAAGTAGAACAACCTAACAAAATGCTCAGAGTAGTCCATAGGTCAATTGGCTGACTTGAATGAACGCAAACTTCTCAGGGTGTGAAAACTCCAGTCTGATTTCAAACAGTTCAAGGCCATCTATTTTTTCAGCTGGGACAAGAACAAGAACAGGTATATGTGTCTCTAGCTTCATTGCGTATTATGATTCATACTTGCCAGAGTCTCAAATCTTAGCCGAATGAGGGGTGTTAGTTTAGTTATTTCTGTTTTATTGCTTTGTTTTTATTTCTTTTTGGCACTGGTTGCCAGCCAGGCATGGAAGAAGAATTGCTCAAACTGCAGAAGAGTCTGCATTATGTTACCTCCAGCAGAAACACCAGATTTCTGGCAAGTAAGTAAATACTTACAATATTTTTAGCTCAGTTCTGCTGCCTTAAGAGGCACAGATGAGTTTGAAGAAATATCCAGATGCCTTGAGGCATATATGAGTTCCAACTCTGAAACTTCTGAAAATGTATCATCACAGCAGTAAAACCAAGCAATAGAAGGAGATGCTTGAGAAGCGTGACATTCGGTTTGACCTGGGCTATCTGTCTGTATCAGTAAGTACTGTGGACCACTAGGAGTGGCTCTGGGGAGCAAACAGTGGACGCGATGTCCATAATATGCACATTTCAGGGGGATTTACTTTGGACAAGTCTAGTCTGATCCTGCGGAGTTCACATCCATCAGCGACTGGAGTGCCGTAGGGGTGCTCCTGGGATGATGCATCTCCCAGAGAAGTTTCATCCGATCAAGTTTATGTTCTGCAAGACTGCTTTGCTGTGTGAACCAAAGCAGGTAAGTGGGGACAAGGGGGAGATTCACTTCAAAAGGGCACTCCTGATCTGAACTGAAATGGTAACATAGACGTACCCATACTCTTTCCAAGTTGATCCTGGGCTTCTAGGAAGGAGTTTAGGAAGCTACTCCACTTGATAGCTGCACAGAAATGTTTGTGTGTTACTAACACAAACCTGAAGCTCTAGAGAGGTCTCAAGTTTATTTCTTATCACAGTGTTGGCAAAGGTGACTTTTTTCCAAGATAAACATGCAATTATGGTTTGAATAGTTCATGTAATTGATGGTAAACCCCACTGTTTGCATTGGGGTTTTTAAAAAGGCCAATTTGCTGCAGTCTAACAGCCCACACAGACAGGTTGCTTGAAAGTAAAATCACTGTATTTATTCAAGTACATTAAGGGCATGTGAAAACTGAAGGAATTTCTTAAGACTCACAGGGAAGAGAATCTGCATTTAATGAAATCCACCAGAAGAAAAAAATTATGGCTTATTTTTTCCATAGTGCTAGGTCCATAGTGCAATTCCATAGGTCAATGGAACTGCAATCCAGAAGCAAATGGATCAGGTTTTATTCTGCTTTCCTGTAGAGCAGAAATACAAACTCTAACACCTACTGGCATTTCTTCACTGAAGCTTTCATCTGTTTTATACTGTCCTTCCTAGCTGAAGGTGAATAAACGTGAAGTACAGTCTTTCAAACTTGTAAGGGCTGAGGGAAGAGAATAGGATGCAAAGAATGAAATGTTTTTGTGCTGAGCTTCCTGGAATTTTGTGCATGGTTACAAGAGTTGTTTTCCCTTGTGTTCACGAGCTGGATCAGGGAAGGAACCTGAAGCCATTCTTCAAGATTCAGAATGTGAAATTGTTTTTATGCTTTGTGCAGCAGGATTTTGGTAATGACATCCATAAAGTAAGGATCTCATGCAGAAAGTTTGGATGGTTCAGTTACCATATGGTGATTTTAAAAAGCTGAATATATCTGGGAAAAAAGCCACTGAGATCCCTAAGCTAATTGCAGGAATGGCTTTCCTACAAAGACAGGGAAGTAGCTGTGTCACTGGACAAGACACTGTTAGACCTTATCTGGACAACTGCATAAAATTCCAGTCTTCCCTCTAGAAAGATGAACTCAGATGGGAACAGTCACAGAGAAGTGATAAGGAGAATAGAGAGCCTAACCTTTGAGGAGACATTAAAAGAACATGGTTTGGTTAGCCAAATGAAATAAAAGCTTGGTGGAATATGAAGGCTGTAAATGCCTAGGGGGCTAAAATTCCAGAGAGTTAGAAAGACTAATCTAAGTGAAATGACAACAGTAGCTCAGGAATAAATGGGTATTAGGAAACCATGAATAAGCTTAACCTGCAAATTGGACTCCTAGGCATCAGAGCCGTGAGGTTCTGGACCAGCGTTCTGATGGCAGGGGAGCAAAAAGCCCTGTCTAAGCCAGACCTGGATAATATTTCGTGGAAGGAATAGTATGATTTTGTGCCTGCAGGAGGAGGGACAGGATTTAATTACCCCTCAAGATGTTCCTTCTGATAACAGCTGTTGGAACACACTGAAAAAAAAGCAAAAATCCAATTCATGCATAAAAGCAGATGAAATATGAGTGTGTACATACATATATAAATATAAGTGTGTGTGTGTGTGTGTACAAAATTTTGGTTTATTCCTTAGGATCATGTTGTAAATGTCAAATATCATCAAAGTAAAGGCAGTTACTGATCTAATACAGAAGTTAAACAATGATTATGCTCTTGCCTTTGCATTAGATTTGGATACACTTGGTCCATTTTTATTTGATAGGAATTTTGCTTGAGGTATGTAAAGGCTGAAGCAACGCTATGCATGCCTGTAAACAGAAAGTCTAATTATTATAGCAATATGGATGAGGTAATGGAGTGTGACTGTCAGGAGTGCAACTGATGAACACTCAGGTAATCGACTACCAACCAAGATGTAGTAGTGCATTAGAAAACCAACAGAGCTCTATGCAAGGTGCCTTCAGTATTGTGCAGTGGGTATGTGAAGAATGCAAATAGCCAAATATAGCAAAGACATGGAGTGAGTTGAACACATGCTGTTAGTAATGACCAAGGCTTGACTGTGTGCTTAAAGAAACGAAGCCATTTAACTAATGGGAAAATGCATGATACAGTGTTTGAAGATCTGATTAAATTTATACAAATGGGAGCTACAATCTAGCTTCTTTTCCTGTGGGTAACTCACAGCTGGATCCACAGGGATGCTATTTGATCTGCTGAACATAATACTATGCCAGCTATTTGCCACAGTGACTGAATACAGAACCGGAGTGGTGGAGATGGTCTCAAGGTAAGACTGTGGCTAAAGTGGACTGAGTGAGTAGGATCCCTTTTCAGTGAGAGAAGCAGATAATTAATCTACTAATTTTGGTTAGTGGGTAAACACTTGTGGAGCAGTCTGTTAAACAGCTTCTGTGGCTCCAAGGACTCCAAGAGACACCGGGGAAAAGAAATATACATTGAAAAAGGAAGTTAATAGTAATAAGTATTTAGTTTAATAAGAGTAGATTACTGTAAAAGGTGGCTTTTCCCCCCGAGATATCTGCAGTGTCTTGTGTTAGCCTGCAGCAGAAGGGGATTAAGCTAAATCAAATTCCCTAGTATTTATCCTATCTTTAGAAACGTTTTGCTAAAGATATCACAGCCCAGGTTAACACAACCAAGTTATCACACTCTGTCAAGTTATGTTAACAAGTGGTGTATCATACAGCTACTGAGATGATTCTTGCTTGCCTCTTAATGTGCAGTACCTGTGGCTATGTCTTTATTGGGAAACTCTTTCAGAGAAGGGGCAGAAATATCCCACTGACTTGATACAGGGTGAGAACAACATCATTGGTTGAACAGTCCTTATACAATTGTGTGTCTTGACAACTGGAACCAGAGAGTGCCCTAATATCATACTTTCCATTCAGCCATCTGCTACACTGTAGACTGAAATCTGTACATCCATGCTGCTGAAGACTATGGAACTAAAAGCAAACATCACAGCCTGTCAGAAAGGCATGTAAGGTCTTTGCTTCTGTTGAGGACAGTGGGAGTTAGGATCGTGCACGCTTTTCTGAGTTTATGTCTTCGGTATTCATCATTACTGAAAAATATTTCTTGCCTTCTCCTCCAGCTGCATGTCCTCAAAATCCTATATTAACTCTCAAGGTCTTAAGGGAAGTGTAACTCAAAACACATGCACAGTGCAGGGCAGGTTGTACAATATTCAACTATATTGGAGAGATCTTTCATGAAGTACCATGGAAAGTGTTCAAAAATAATTCTTTGAAGCAGGATCATTGCTTTTACCACTGAAGCAGGATCACTGCTTTTACCACTGACATGAGAGGAAATGCAGCCTAGTATATTACATTCCTCACAGGTAAGACTTGGGTGATTTAAGCACAGTACAAGCCAACCCAGTAAACCTGTTAATGAAAGTACTCCTCTGAATAAAAGAGCTCAGTAAGTGACCATAAGGAAGTTTTAACAGGCAGGATGATTTACAAAAAGCAAAAAACAGCCACAAAGCTTTTGTGCAATATTTGTCTTGGATGAGTGAGGTGCTGGGCCTCAACATATGTAAGCAGGTGTAGTCCCTTTGAATTTGGTGGTGTTGTCCTGGTAGGGCCAATGCAGCTGCCAGACTAGTTGTCCCAGACTAGCTTAGACTAGTGGTCAGACTTGATTAGTAATTGCACAAGAGTGGTCCTCAGTCTGAGGCGACATTCCCTGAGGCAGGGTCCAGAAGTCCCTTCGGGGGGGAGTGCAATGGCAGCAGGCTGCAGGAGGGGATGTCTGGTTCAGGGCCAGAGTGGGAGGAGAAGGGGGTGAGCAGCTGGAAAAAATCCAGCTCAGGAATAGGTTGGGCTGTGCCAAGAGCCTCTGGGGCAGAAGGCACATTGCAGTGGAGCTGTTTGTTAGACTGTCAAGTGCATTGGCTGGATCAGACTTCTGTGAGCTTCCCTGACCACAAATGGTGGGCTGGCTGCTTAGCCCACTCTTCAGGCTTGCCAAGGACAGGGCAGAGATGAGGCTGAGTGCAGGCCCTCAGCAGGGCAAAAGAAGGCCACTCCCTCGCTGTGCATCCTGGGCATTTCCAGGACCCCAGGTCCAGAGGGAAAACTGCAGTACCACAGAGCAAAAGACACCTCCGTGAGCAGGCTGTTAGAGTCTAGACTGTCCTTTGAGGATGATGAGTCAGGGCTGTTTAGGCAGCAAATCTGGCAGAGTGGCTAGGATGCTGCATGGCTGAATAAACCGTGAGCTGGGAACGCTGCAGAGCAATGTGGCAACTGGCAAGCTGCCTGCAGGGCTGCTGTGTGCAGGGGGCGGGGAGTGGATTGCTCACCTGAGACAGGCTTGGTAAGGCTGCGGAAATTAAAACCAACCCTTTATTCAAGGCTCAGTGGTTCCTGGCATTAAAAGTCACATTACCAGCTGCTGCTGAGCTTACTGCCCAGCAGGGCATCAAAGCAGGGTATCAGTGGGAACCTGTGTTTTCACTCGAACTGCAACAGATCTACCAAATATGACCCAAAAGAAACTGTATGTGTGGGGGGGAAGAACTTCTCAGATTTATTAAAAAAAGGAGGACCCTTTATTTTATTCTTGAATTTTTTTTAGCTACAAAGACTACGAAAGAAAGGAGGAGTGCTTTATACAGCTGTACTAGTAATGACAAAGGGAAGGGGGGATGTAAAAAAGCACACGGCCAACCTTCGCCATTGGGGAAGAGGGGAACGGTTTCCACTCAATCCGTTTCCATGGCCAGCCAAGGGCAGGAGACATCTTGTTTACAGCACTGGGCTTTGACAACAAAGGAATATGCACAGACCATTAATGCTTCAAGACCATGCTTCTCTGTGCAGTGTCTTGGACCTCCTACTAGTATTTTACAAAAAAATTTACTGCTATCTTTAATTCAATTCCTGGAATTTTTAAGCAGGCATCTCCCCTGGTTAATTCATAAAATACTTGTAGTATATGTTGTGGCAGCAATTGAGTTGAAGTCAAAGAGGGAATGGAAAAAATATTTTGCAGGATTGTTCTTCAGATATGACAGTACTAAAATAAAAAAATTCAGTGGTTAAATGAGGGAAGCAGAGCAACAGTCATTTGTACTAGGGAACCAGCTTGCCCATGTGAAGACTCTTTCAAATACGCTTCCTTCAACAACACACCCTTAGTCAAATCCCCATCCATGAAGGCTACTATGACACAAACTAGTTTAGATTTCATAGTCACCAGTGCAGCAGTACTTAGCAAAATGTCTCCTAGGGCCACTCCTATATTCAGTCATTGTAGTTGTGTACAAATCAGTATTCTGCAAAATAGCTGAGCCTGTATCAGTAGGACTTGAAACTTTGACTAAGTGGTGAAAATAACAGAAACTCGAAACATGTAAGAATAATGCTAACAATCATCACCATCAACAAAAATCAAGGGAAGAAAAATTTTACTGATGAGCATTGTGCCTCATAACCAGAAGGATTAATGATGTATTTTAAATAAGAGGGTGTTTTTTTCCTTTATTTTTCAAAGTTAAAGCTGGTGTGATCTCTCATATAAGTTATAAGGCATGATATGTACATCTCCTTAAAAACAATTGAGAAATACTATGCCCTATCACTACAGTGGTCTCCTTTGCAGACCTTTGGCTGGGCAGAGGTGAACATGTGCTATGTGTCCATGCACATTGGTGGCTCCATGTAACTTGTGTGTGTGCATGCATGTGCTTATATATGGGATGGATTGCTGCTGCCAAGTAAAATGGAAAATCATTCCAGCAGAAAAAAGCATTCTCCTCTGTGGGTCCTCTGTACTGACACCAATGCTTTCTACTGTCAGCTGATGTTCATGAAGTTGAAGGAACTTAATGTCTTGGAAACACCTAGTGCTCTGTCAGATCTGATTGAAAGTGGCCTCAAAAGTTAAGGGCAATCTGAAAGACAGATAATGTAATTACATAAATTTTGTTATTTTAGGAAAGCAGGTTAAAAACTCTCTATCTTAGTATGACCTACCAAATGGCATTCAAATTAGAGTATGCTTAAGCAACTCTTGGTGCTCAAGGACTTCTGCCACCACAAGAAACACCTGACTGCCACACTAAATGACCTGAAGTATTTATCCTGGAAACAGAAGTAAGTATGTGATATCACTGAAGATATTAGGATAGCCCTGAAGCCTGCAAAGACAACAACCAAAACTCTGCAATATGAACAGCTGCATGAGGAACCTTACAGTATTTTATTAAAATGTCAGTGGGAACCATTGGGTTGTTTCCTCTCCTGGAGCTTTATGAATGTCATTGCAAAAAAAGATGAAGAAAAACACTATTTGAACATGTGCCTTTCATCAGATGTGTACCGTGGTCACAGATAGCAGTTCTACTTCCAAATTTGAACGACGACAATAGGGTAAAGTTTCATTTAATCAACACATAAATGAGGAGAGACATTTTGTTCAGAAACCAAAAATAATATCACAGAAGCAATGTTAAACATATCTGACCTTGAAAGCACAGATGAGGAACAGAAATTTCTTTATTCTGTTTTGGAGATTTCATGAGCTCTATGCAGATCTGGATGGAGGATGCTCCGAAAAAGAATCGAACCAATTAATTACAGATAGACCATGTCTCAAAAAGCAAGAAAATGTACTAACTTTCTGTGAACATCATTGAAATGACATGACTCAGCTGTACCAACTGGCAAAAAATTGTGCTGTTTAGTCCAGCACTGTAAGTGCATGTTGCTGCTCTCTAGTGTTATCAGTCTATCTCAGGTCTCAATAGAAGATGTTATTTTAGGATACTTAATAAACCTATGAATTGCTCACATACATTTTTAGTTGCAAAAATATTGTGAAATTTAAAAATAGTGAAAGTGAATAGTGAAATCATGTGAAGTTTACAAATAGTCAAAAACCCTCTAATATTTCCATTTTAAGTTCCATCTCTCTTTGTTGATGGGTTGAATGGGAGCTGAACCTGAACCCACTAAATGCAATTGAACCCAAGCTTGAATCAAACCTAAATAATTAATAATTTAACTCTTTACTCCCTTCTGAGAAGCTAAGCTATATTCTGTAATCCTGGCCTGTGGATAGCCTGGCTCAAAACATCCTGACATGTGTCAGCCTCCACTGAAAACGGTTTCTACCATTAACTTCAACAGAGGTAAGATGTCTCCTGCAGTCTGCACCCATGTAGTGGCACCATACAAAGCTCTTAAAGTGCTTAAAAACCTTGCAGAAGTTTCACCAAGACCTTGACCTGTCAAGGTTCATAAATATGTCTTTATATTTTCATTGAAGCCAATGGGATGCCATGTATTTTGAGATACTGATTGGAGTGTGGAGACTTTTCCTTCTGAACACCTGAGACAGGCAACTCATAACTGGCACAGCCCTTGGATCATGTAAGCACAACTGGTCTGTGCACTATCACAGAAGACAACTGTGGTAGGTGTGATACTAAAACCCTCTGAAGGCCTGACTCCAGCTGACTTGAAGAACCAAATACCAAAACAGCAATAACTGTTGACTTAGTAACAAGTACTAAAGCGAAGAAATGGTCATAGACTGGCATGCGTTTCTGTCACAGTCTTTTGTCCATAGGGGGGGCGGGAGGACAGATAAATAGAGGAGAGAAATACAGTGGAATAAAAGCAACATTCCACTGTACAGCGAAATGATTAAATGGTTGTGTTTGCATCTCAGCAACTTGTTTTGAGATTGATGACAAGCTGGAGGGGAGCTGTTGACTTATGGCAATCTTTGATTATTGCACTCGATTTTTTTTTTTCTTGGCAACAGTAACATAAATTAACTAAGTGAGCAGCACTCCTCCCAGCCGGTCCTGCCTGTATCCCTCCAACCATACAGGCCAATGCACAAGGCAGAGAAAGTGCAGCTGCTTCTCACAGAATTAGTTTTATTTAAACTATTTTTTTTCTGCAAGCACTTGTCCTATCACAGGAAGGACCCTGTTTCTCTTTCAAGACCATGAAAGCCTTAACACATCTGGGGCCACTGTGTGCGAGACATGGAGGGCTCAGAGGCACCCTGCAAAGCTCATGCACTACCTTGCCACACAGAGCTGCTTTTGAGGGCACTTCCACTTGCTTTCCAACGAAATAGTGTTAGACAAGACAGTCTGGAGCTACGTGAAGTTGCTTATCCCTGAAAGTACAGACGAAGCATGACTAGAGCTGGAAGAGTGCCTGGGACCCAATCCTACGGTGGAGCAGCTCTGCAGCCAGGAGCACATGGCTCTCCTGTTTGCAACCCACACTGAACAGAGGGCTCAGGCTTTTCAGCAAGCTGCTGAAACATGGAGACTAGTTAAAAATTGAAGCAGTGATGGAAACAGCTTTAAAACTGGCAGAATACACAGCATGGCTTTAAAACATTTTTGCTTTATAAAGATCAAATGATTTGAGAGGTGTTGGGGGAGGTATTTGTTTCATGCCTCAGCATAATCCACTTTATTTTCATGTTTTATAGCCCTGTACCTGAATACACTTAAGGCTAGTTTTATTCTTGGTCCAGCTCCATATACAGTCACTAATCATTATTTAGCAGTAGATATATGTTTGAACTGCAGATTAAATGCAAGGATTTTTACAGTTCAAGAATGGCCAGACAATTTTACACATAAAGTTAAATCTGAATAGTGGTTTCTTTTATTCCAGGTGCTCACAACTAAGCTCTGATAAAACGTAGGTCTGAGGCATCCAGGAGAGACTGGCAAGTTTTTATCATGCTTCTCTACAGGGTACAAGGCACAGTGTTACACAGACTGTCAGGATGGGGTTGAGAGTTGATGTGCTTTTGCACGTCCTTTCCATTGCAGGTGGGGTTGTCAATATTTTTCATGATGTTATATAGTCAGAAAGACACAAAAAAGAAATATAAAGAATATCACTTAGGAATAGCTGATCTTTAGGAATCTGTTTAAAAAATTTCTTCAGTGAACTCATCCATCTTTGTTTCAGACCAATTTGCTTAGATTGCCTTTTTTTCTCTTTTTTTTAGTTAAATATCTAAAGAAATAGGCAGCAAGCAAATTAAGTTTAAAAAGACCCACAGTCACAGCTCCACCAAGGACTGCTCTGAGCAAAAAGGAGCCCCACTCTTGTCTATGTGAAGCTCCAGGTAAAGTACAGCCACCGCTGTGGTGTGGTGAGGTAGTAGGGACTCATTTTATGCACATCCCTGTCCTGTTTGGCTTTGGCTGTGGGGGAGGATTGGGAGGCTGTGGGAACTGAGTGCAGCTCCATCCTACAGAATCCATTTTCACTTGCTTTTCTCTCTGAGCTGTCTGGAGAAATGGGCCTTGGAAGAAGAATATGCAACTTCTGTTTCTCTGCTGTTGGTGGGAATGTGCTGTTTGAAAGGACAAATGTGTTACGTCTGTCACCTCAGATTGGTTCAGTGTTGCGTTTAGGGCTGTATTAAAAATCTGTACCCTTGATCAAAAAAGGCTATTATATTCAAGAATTTTAAGTATTGACAAAGACTTTCAGCAGCTAATGGCTTCCATGACAGAAAATTTAAATGAATGGACAGGGAAATAGTTACCCAAAAAGCTTCACAAGAGGAAGAGAAGAGTTACCTTGGCTCTCAAATAGCCATCATCTGAAAACTACTTGAAAACTTCTGAAAACTATTTAGTAGAGTTGCAAGCAAAAAGAGGAGGAAAACTGAAGTCGAAATGTAGCAAAGAGTGCAAAATATGAATATTTCTTTCTCTTCTCATGCCCTGGTATGAACATATAGGTAACAACCTATTGATTGATTAGCTTATTTCTGTGAATTGGAAGGAAATGGAGAAGAAGAGAATAATGAGGAAAAATTCATTCTGTGTTTGGTTTACAAAACAAGAAAACTAAGTAATGGTTTGGTTACACTCAACTAAGCTAAATTTGCATGACAAGTTGGTGCAACATAAATGCTTTGCATACACCTAAAAGACTTCATTAGAAGATCAACTTTTAAGCAGATAAGGAGTGTAACTCCAAGGCTACATTGGGCCAAAGCTATAATGCCAAAGCTGCTCAGTGGAAGTTTTCTGGGGGAAAAAAAATATCCTATTATTCCCTAAAAGACCTTGCCTCCTATTAGAAGTAGGAATGAGCAAAACATGTAAGAGAGCAGAAATCTAATAATTCAATCTGATGGACTGAATTCTCAGAATTCCCTGAATTTTGCATAGTTTACCCCAAAATAAGTTAGGTATATCAGTTTAACTTAGAAATTTGAGGGCTTTTTACTTGAAATGAATATTTGCAAATAACTTCTAGGTGCTTGACTTAATGAAAATTCTCAGCAGATAAAATAACAAACAGGAACAGTATAAGAGTTGTGAAACTCTAATTCAAAAATGTTTTGTTTTTTTTTTTCGTAAGTGAGCCCAGAATACAGTGAGAAAGAGAAAGCAAGCAGAATGGGAAAGTAAAATACCTCTAAAACTGATGTAACAGTAAAAAGCTCTGAGTAGAGGTGGACAGCTCCTTGAATGTGTTCTTACCACAACACAGCTGGTGGAACAAGCTATTGTTTGAAAAAATACTGAGAATATAATGTGATTAGACTGAATCCATGTGGGTGGTTTTTGTTTTTTTTTGTTGCAGGAGAGTATTGCTATGTATGTTTACTCTAAAATTGCTTTCCAATTCTAAGCCATTGAAGAAACTCATTAAAAAGAACAGGTCAGAAAGACAACTGAAAAGACAGTGCTTCACAATGTTAGATTTAGATTATTTTTTAAAATAATGGCTAGGTATCTTTTAAAATAATGACAGAAATGCAGTTCTACTTTAAAAAAACAATGCCTTATTCTGTCAATACTGTTTTCATTATGCTCTCTCTCTCTGATATTTTAAAAAAGCAAAGAGAACAAAATAGGAAAATGGAAGATGACTAACACCATAGCTTGTTCTTTGAGAAATACAAATATGAGAAGTCATACACTGGTAACAAAGATGGGGAGAGAACAATTGTCAGGAATAGAAAATGTATTATGAAATATAAACAATTCAAGAAATACTATAAAATATTCAAACAAATTTTTATTGCCAAAATGTGATAATTTGTGATTGGATGGTGGGAATGCAATATGTTATTACTATGCAGTAACTGTGCTAGGTGAAGAAAGGAGAGGGAAGCTGTGACATGCACGGTTTTGGGCTTGCTCATGCAGAAAAGGAAAGAATATTTAGTTATTACTATAGGCAATACCTTAAGTAGTTTTAAATAACGGCTCCAAATAATGAATTAAAAGCTCATTTTGTTTGATTTTTGGCATGGGAAATTACTATTTCTCTGACCAGTGCATGTTACACTTTTAAGTTAAAATAGGATATATGGAGACATGTAGAAATATATGTATGTGCAAAAGTTGGGACTGGTCATGGATACAAGCCAATATTAGCACAGCTCCTGGTCTCCTCTTGGAAGATGAAATTGTCACCCTACTGAAGTTGGTGGGAGATTTTCCAAATACTTCAGTAGGCCCTTCAATTTTGTTTGGTGTTAGAAGAAAATTCATGATTTTGTTACAGATCTGCCAAGAGATGTTGATAAGACAGAGCAAGACAAAAAAGTCCCCAAACCCTACCTATGACAAGATCCAGAAGAAGGATGGGGCAGTTTGCTTAAAAGGAAAAACCCAAGATGGTGCTATGAATTCAATTAGCTTTTTTTTTTTTTTTTTTTTTTTTTTTTTTGACAGAGAGGAAAGGAGGTGGTTATGAAAGTTATTTGCTATGGTGTAAAACACAGATTGAAAGAGAGAGGGTTTAAGAGTAGAATTTATGGCTTGGATATGAACCTGGAGGTTTGTTCCATTTAGATTCTGATGCAAGATGTGAGTGGAAAAGCTCCAAAATGAATGAGTGTGAAGTGGCTCCCTAAGGAGGGAAGTGGGGGACAGGGAGGAGAAAGGGAAAAGAAAGCACTCTCCCTCACTGCGAGACAGAGAAATTCAATAAACAAGGATCAGTGTCCTACCATATTTTTGCTATCACCAACATTCCCTCTCAAAAAATGACATACTTCTGTAATGATCTCTAACAAACATTTCTGTGCTGCTTCTGGGTTAAAAAAAGAAAGCTAAATATGTATATAGGTTTTGACAGTTAAATAAAATGGAACCACATATAAACATGTATCTAGAGATGTAGCTGGAGAGAATTATGGTATCGTTTTCTTACTAGAAAATAAAACACTAAAATCAGAATGCATCAGGTATGCCCTTCTTGCAAGAAGGTCAACTGCTGAGCGCTGTGTCACTTCATCTAAATAATTTCAATCCCTTTAGGACTGCCAATGCAGCTCATTTTTACAGATTGACATTAATAATAAATGAGTGGTTAAAAGCTCCAGATGAGGATACAGCAAATCTCATTGTCTTATGTTTGCAGTGTGTTGTTTTGTGCAGCTGTTCAAAGCATGTAAAAATAGATACAAATCAGTCCTGGTAGTGTTTTACATCACTTCTGTACCATTGGTGTAACGAACTGATCAAAGCACCAGCTGGTGGAAAGATAATGTCTGTACTCAAACTATGCACTTTTCTGGTCATTGAACAAGGCCTTCTGAATGCTGCATTGGGTTATTTCCAAAGTTGCAGACCGTGTTACAGGCATTGGTGGCCAAAACCCTACAGATTTTTCTTGAAAAGGAGTAAAGCCCAAAGAGGGGGGAATGGGTAATGAGCAGGTTCTTATCAAGCCACTAGTAGTCAACCACTTTGACTTCAGCCACCTCTGCAATAGTTAAGAGCTCAACAAGTGGCTAAGCTTTGCTCTGAGAGTGATGCCAGCTGTACAATGTTAAAGGCATACGATACAGGGTGGATGGTGGAGGAACTGCAGCAAGTCTTGAGAAATGCCCATGTGTTGCATGAGCCAGCAGCTTTCAGCAACTCTTTGAAGACCTCAGAGGTCCCTGGGTAATTTCCAAGGAGCTCACATGTAACAATGAAAACCAGACTTACTTGTGGACTCTCAGGCTTAAGGTTACACTACAGTCATCTGCAACACCACTGAAAAGTATTTAAGCACAAGCAAAGTAAAGAGGTTTGAAAACCATTCTTACAAGACTAAGGCATGCTGGAAGATACTGACAGCTTCTGTTGGAGCTATCTTGCTAGTGATAACTTCTGCACTGAATTAAGCAAACTTTGCTGAAATAATTTTAAAATGAGGTTAGTTCTAATTGCAGCTGCAATGAGTTAACTAGAGAAATACCTAGCGCATAGAGTAGATGTGTGAAATTGTCCAGTATTTTTTGGTCTTTAGCTGTTTGTTCACAGGAAACTGAAAACATGCTGAATCTGCCACTAGTTGGCCTTTCTTCCCCTCTTATATAGTATCAGTATCAACTCCCTAATTATATCAATATCATCTACTTCAGTGGATATTGGAATGGTAGCCTAAAACTCTTCTGAAAAGCATTCAGTATGAAGACAGTGGAAAAGCAGTCTGCAGAAACCTTACTTGGAGCTTAATGCTGCTCTGAAATGCACATCTTGATGCATCTCTTGGAGTCCTGTCTTTGAGGGGAGAAGATTGTTCATTTTAGATTTTTTAAACAAAGCAGGATCTGCTTTCCTTAATCACAAGCAGAACTAGGAAATTACAATTTTTTACAGGCATGCTTGCAAAGAACATGATTATTATTCCCTTTTAAATTTCACTGGATTCAGGGAATTCACATATGTCCATGGTTTCTAAGGGATCAGTGGGAGTACTAAGAAAAGCAGACCTGTCAACGAAAGCTTAAATTCACTGGAGAGGACATACAGCTTCACTGGAAAACTTTTATGGGGTCTTCAAACTGGAAAAGACCAGCAGCTTATATAAAGGACTACAACACAGTTTTCTCCTGCTTGCCATTTCTTGCTTGCTTCACAAGCTTCTGCTTTATTTCTGTGCAAAGAAGGCTATATGCTCACATTCATTATATAGCTGAGTTTGAAACTCTCATTCTATGACTCATCACTTTGATATTGACCTCTGTGGCTGCTTGAATTCTTTTTAGTTAAAGAGAGAGTGTGAGCCAAATGTTTTTCGTTACCAAGTCACTGTTACATTATAGTAGACTCAAGCTGAAACTAATTTAATGAATGAGGATGCTCTCAGTTTGAATCAAAGATTGATTCCCACAGTCAGACACATTAATTTAGATCACCAAAGACTAATAGCAATAGCTAGTCTTCCTAAGCCAAAGCATGGATGTAAATGAAAATGGAAATGAATTCTATGATCTTAAATAAGCTCCAAAAATAACCACTTCAGGGCCATTGCAACCTGTGGACAAAGCTCATGACTTGCAGGGTTTGTTTCTACTGGGGAGGTACTCAAGATACTTACCATTAAGTAATTCAGTCATCCAGGGTAATGCAGAACAAGCAAATTGGAAGACTAGTCAGGCTCCCTTTTGAGTAAGGAGAAAATTTCCACTAAGGAGAGCAGGAACATTTGCATTTATGTAAGTAAATGCAAATTACCTATTTGCTTTAGACTTCCTTCAGGTTATCAGTGGGAAAGCTGTCTCATCCTGGCTCAGCCCCATGATGTGTTTAGTAGATGTTCGGGTGTCTAAAATGGCTCCAGAAGACTGTATTTAGGCAGCTGAGTCCTATTGCTGAGGTGATAAAATGTGATACATGTATTGTGAAGTGCCACAGCTGTACAAGAACAATGTTGTTCCTGACTCTGCACTTTGGCATGGATTACAATTACAATTCTCCTTTTCTCTAATACTTTCTACTTAGTTTTCCCTCTAGAATCAGAAAAAAATGGAGATGGACAGAATCTCAATAGATCTGTCTCCTCCTCCCATGGCAAGACAAATTTGTACCTAAAATTTTTTTGATGGATGCTTCTCTAACCAAACTGGAAAGACCCCCCCAGGATGGGCTTCCATTACCTCCCCAAGCACTCTATCTCAGAGCTTTCCCTAGCCTTGCAATTAGAAAGATTTTTTTTTTCCATTCCTAATGGCCACCTTAAAATCCTTGTTGCAATTTTTGCCCATCATGTCTTGTCCCATCTCATGCTGATATTTTTGAAGACTGTTTCCATGTCTTTCTTCATGTTTTCTCTTCTGAGTAGCAGTTCTTTCACATCTTCTCATAGACCACCTCTCCTGAGCCTTTGAACATTTTTATTTTAATGGTTTTATTGTAATCAGCGAAAAGTAATTATTTTAATAAAATACTTATGCTAAATATTGGAAAGACCAAATCCTAATGCCTTGATTAACAGGACTTTTTTAAAGAAAGTGATGAATATGGAGATTTATTTAGCTAAATGTTTAAATTGTCACGTAAGAGAATACACACACACACACACACACACACACATTAAGGAATCCCACATACATGAAAACCATGGGGAATCTGTAAAGGTAGAGACCGAAGATACGAATTCACTGTTTTATTCTTGAGTTTCTCGAATTATTGCCCTAGTGCCACATGAAAGTGATGAGTAAAGGAGAAAGGTTTACCTATAACAACTCCTAGATATATTTATGCTTTCTGAAGCAGTTTTTTTGTGAGCAAAAGCACTTTAGTGTAAAGTGGAAAATGAATGCTTGCAGAAATGCTACTAATCCAATCTAAAATGAATGCTAATAGAGTCTATTCTGTCAGTGATATTTGTTGTTACTGACTTAGATGCTCGTATGTGTTTGATGACTTTATGAATTTCCCTGAAAATACTATTTATCCTCTTGACTTGGATGGAAATCATCAGAAATGTCATCCTCCTTTATGCCCTGATTCAGCAGAGCAGTTAAGAACATTCTTAATACTGAATAAATGCTTAAATTTCACTGACTTCAGTAAGAAACAAATATGTGCTTAGCATTAAGCACATTTTGAAAGCTTTTTGCTGAATCACAATCTTATTTTCAGGTGGCTTCCTTTTCTTTAGCATTCAACAATTCAGTGCTCTCTGATTTATTGCTTATGTTACGATGAATCTTTCATTGCTAACTTTCATTCTCCTTTGTTGTTCAGATGTGTCCTAGTGCTATAAATAATGCTGCTGTGTGAGCATGAAAGAACAGTTGCTTCGATCAAATATCACTGTATGTTGTCACTATGTTTGTGAAGGTTAAAGATTAATGATTTAACAAAGTACTTAATAATGTTCAGATTATATATCATATATCTTCTATTCACTTCCATTATTTTTTCCTCTTGCTATTGTTAAGGGAAAAGGTGTTATTGAATAAGAGTGACTGCAGTAACTATTTGAAAACAGTGAAGAGGGAAGTCGCTTTAATAGCTACAAATGCTTCAGACTTCAAAAAGTTTGGGCCTTTAACTGAAGACAGATGATGGGCTTATTTTGCTTGCTTCTGTCTATTATGTAGATCAGTTGTGGTGTTAGATTTTTTTAATGAGAAAAATCTTTCTGTATGGGGAAAAGCATTGAAAACTATCTGCGAAAATGAGTGTTCATCTGAAACTTTCCAGCAGAAAAGAAGTCTTCTACTGGGAGAAATCTTCCCACCCACTGGACAAGCTCTGTTTCTGGGTCAGCTGTTTTCCTGCAGTTTTGCGCAAGTCTGTCAATAGCTCTGCCCACCAGGTAGGCTTCTAGCACAATGCTCTTTTTCCCCCAGACATTTAAACATCTATGGGAGCCCAGACATCCCTGGTTTGAATTGGATGCCCTGTTAACTCAGGTGACATCATGGCTGCTCATGATTTAATCTTTCGGTCAAAAAAACCCCTCAAGTAACTATGGAAAGAGAACCTGCTTTTATAGCAGGGAATGCACATGGGTTCCCCTTCTTCTCAGACAACATAGGTTGTAATTTCATCAGGCATTTTTCTGGATACATGGGGGTAGATGCAGATTAGAGTCTTTCCAGAAACCAGACAGAACTGAACTCAGCTCCTGTTATAATTACCAAGTAATTGAATGAGTCACAGCACCAGCATCATTACCCTCTGCAAGAACAACTCCTCTCTGTATTTGAAAATGCTGTGTGTTGCTTACCTACCACTGAAGGATCGGCCTGTGAGTTTCAGATTTCTTGTAGCTGAGAATGCCAAACATGTAAATGGAACAGAGATTTAAAGGACACCTTCTTTTCAGTTAGCTCAAGTGTTCCCTCATTCTGCTTGCTGATTTCTGAGATCTTTTCTGTAAGCACCGAACTCTTCCACCAAACTACACATGGAGCCTACCTGCCAATTCAGTGCTACCTGCTGTGTTATCCACGTATGATATCAGGTGATGGAGAATAAAGGTGCAAAGAGGACCTAAGCCCTCTTTTGAATTCATATCCTGTTAAAAAGATTATCACTGAACTAAATAGGGTATGTAGATGAACAGATGTTATCAGTAAACCCCTCATTTGGGAGACACTACATTTTATGGTATAGACATGCTATGGACAGTAAAAAGAATTATTAGTGACGGAGAGACAGAACTTGAAAAACCAGCTGCTGGTAAAATACAAGGCAGAATTCTTTTTTATCAAAAGACAATGATTTCTTTGAACTATTAGATCTAACACACCTCAGGCTCAGTGTGTTTTTTCTGAATCCCAAGCAGTTCCAACAGAACCTCACCAGAGCTCATGGACTGTCTTTCTGAGCTTAGCAAACTGAAAGTTCATGAAGTCTTGGCTCTAGCCAAGCAGTTGCTCAGAGAAAGAGCTCTTTCAGCCTTTCTGGATTGTCAATTTGTGCAGAAGTCTGGAAAGACAAATTGGAAGAATAGGAATTGTGGGAGTGAAGGGAAGAAAGTTTCCATGAATTAGATATACTGCTTTTTAACCCCTTCCATTTCAAGGCAAAATAATGAAATCTATCTGTACACCAACTGGTAATACCTGAAGGTGTAGGAAGCTGGGAATACATGAAGGTTTGTGGATGTGAGAGAGCAGAAAATTTGATGATATGGAAGAACTGTGCAGTAATGTGCCTAATGCTGTGGTCAACTTTATGTAACTTGTCAATCCTTCTTCCAACTTTTTGCTGAAATCTTGTAGGCAGAACTGGTGTGGCAGTCACCTCTAATCACCTTGAGAAACCTGTTCTGCTGTCTCCTGCATCTGTAGGAGATTTTTACTGATTCCAATGGACAACACAGGAGGCTGCTGTCTCTAGAGGGCTTTGAAAAGCTCTGTTGTTCTATAACCCTATGCTAGCTGTTTATATGAGATAAAAACATAGTACTAGCTGAGTATATTTAGAAAAAAACCCAAATGCAATAGTGACAGATGCTTTAAAATGTGAATGACGTTAAATTATGTAGGAGGTCCCCAGTAAGTCGGCACCAGGAACAATGTTCTATTACATTTTATTGTAAGAGATGGTTACCATTTTTTTAGCTGTGGAATGACAGGCAGCCAGTCTGAACTTAGGCTGTGCTTGGGGTGGAATAGCAAAATTCATCTGATAAAGAATGATTTAACGAACCTATGGAGAACATAAGAAGACCTTCTAATGCTTGCTGGGGATGCTGAGGTCCCCTGACAAGGAGTGGCATGCAAAAGGAAGTTTGCTATTGCTAGGCAGTCAGGTCTGGGATACCCACCTTAAAGCCACTAGCTAATGAAAATGGAGGAGCTACATTGCATGCTGAGGTCTGTTTCCCTCTGCATTAACTATGAAAGGAGAAGAGAGCAGCTTGGTTGCCTCAGGTACACGGGAAATACCCCAGGTCTCTGAGGCAGGATGTGTTATAGACTTTCCTGAGAAGAGCAGTTGCTAAAGACAGGGAAGAAGAGAATCGACGACAGAAAGATCCCTTGCCTAAAACCACCTCTGGTTTGATTCAAGTTAGACAGATCCCAGGTGGATGCTCTGCAGATCCCTCCCTACCTTTCTGGTAGGCCACACCAGGACTGGTTCCCAAATCTCAATGGTGGCCTGGAAAAAGCCCCGGGCACACCACTACAAACCAGTGTCCTAGGGGCAGGACAGTGAAAGGGTAGAGAGACTGGAGTAGCAGGGCTGAAAGGGGGAAGGAGTGCTTTGTCATTTCCTTCGTACGGTGAGGCAATTCTCAAAGAGGGACTCGAGACACCCTCAGGAGAAACACTGAGTGTTTTTTCCACAGGCTGAATTCACTAAATGTAAAATGTTCCCCAAGGTAGCATGGACACATGAGTATGGCAGATTAGGAGGCCCCTGTTCTTCGGGGAGAAGGTGGGGCTGTGGGGACTGCTATGGCAGCAGGATGGGGACTTCTCCTCAATCCTCCCTGCAACATGGATCCCTCTCACGAAGACTGCAAAACTGAGCCCATGAAAAGAAGCTGTCTCCTTGTGCTTGGCTTTCCAGAGAAAGATGCACAATCCAATGTTAGTGCTAAGTCAAAGATATCTAAAGAGGTTTGAATTGAAGAAAACTACACAGGTTCTCTAGCCCTGCATCAGTTTTTTGTCTTTAGCATCCACAGACTGACTAAGCTCTGTTCCAGAGCTGAAGGATGTTGCTAGCCATCCAGTACCTCTTCTTCCCAAAGTCCCAGTAACCGATGTGGAAAGCGAATGGTAGTGCCATTTCTAGATGTGTTTTGGTGTTCCTCCCTCATATTTACAGTACCTCACAAAAACATGGGAATTCAGATGCATACCAGAGAGAAATCTGTAATGAAATGATCAGACCAATCGAGTAAATAGTGTCCTTATCAGCCACCTTCTCCTCCCTCCATCTACTTCCTACCATTTTTCCTTCACCTGAATACCATAAATTAAAGGAAATGGTAAATGTGGCAGCTCACTTTAGTTACTGTACTTAACTACAGTTAGGCCTGATATCAGGAATTACTGAATTTCTTCTAATCCTGTGGTACAGTCTCAGGTAAATGGTGTTTATGACCTCTCAGATATACCAAAGAAGTGAATTTGCCAACTTGATTTACTGCTACATCAGCACTACAGGAGAACTAGCATTTACAGACCTCAGCATCTGGCACAAGTTGGCTACATGGGTGTTGCTACTGATATTTAACATCAGCGTAGCTAGTTTTCATTTCTCTTTTTCACTAATTCCTGTGGCAAGAGTCCTGGAGAAACAATCTTACCCAAGATCCTCTCTACTGTTACTGGTTTTCGATCAAGCACTATTAACCTTGTAAGGCAACTTGTAAAAATTTAACTGCCTTTTAAATGCTGGCTGTCTTCAAAGTTTGACTTGAGTTTGGAAGCAAATGTGTAATGACTCATACATAGGCAGCAGCCAATTTCTGCCTTTTGAAAGTTAGGTCCTGTACTGCCTACTTTATTTGCAGAGAATGTGTTGAATTAAGGTAGTCTTTCAAAAACTTATTTCTTTGCGGGGGGGGGTGGGGGTGGGGGGGTGGGGGGGGGAGAGGATATAGTATTGCAAAGCAGTAGAATCTGATCAGCTGCTTGCAAGCTTTTAGATTCAAAGTTCTTACCCACGACTGTGACAGTATATTTCTCTTGGGACTGTCACTGATTCTGGTAACATTGATATACCTTATGAAAAAGGCATGCAACATAGAACATCTGTGCTATAGATTTTTTTAATATAGTTATGGGACAACAACTGCACACAAATGACATTCAGTATTGTCTCTCCAGGCTGGGGATTGAATTGAACCTTCACTGTGAGTTGGGAAAAAAATATTCAAGTTCACTTTGACCTCCAGAAGAAAGTTAGGTACCTGGGGAGATAATTCACCAAGAACTCCCCACACCATGCGTGATCAGGGAGATCAAGCTGTTCCCCGGTGCCCTGTGAGGGGGCATAACTTACTCAGGTCATCATATCATTTGAAAATCTGCTGATTTCAGTTACTGCAGTTTTATAGCACTTCCTCCCCTGGCCAGACAGGAAAATCCATGGTGGGGATACACAAGAGAAGTGTCAGAGGTCTCCCTCCTGTGTCTGCTCATGGAAGATACCAGTTTTTTATACACTGCAACCTCCGAATATCCCCTTCAGCTTCCACTGGAACCCTTCTTAGATTTGTGGGTCCCCTGGTTCAAGGCTATATTTGAGGAAACTAATTTTATGTAGCTTTGGAGACCAAGGTAAAGAGAATGGCCAATAAATAAGTGTCTAAAACTAGTTCTCTTTATTCTTCTTCCAAATAATCCATTCTCTTTGCTTAAAGGTTAGTCTCAAAATTGCTTAATCTTTCCTATTTAGGAAGCATGCTCATAGTGTAAAACCTGATCCAGAAAAAAAAAAACAGTTTAAAATGGTAAGAGAACAGTATCATATTTTACTATACATTAGGAAAACTTTATCATAGAGTAATAATTTGAGAGCATTTTACATTAAATCAGTGGGAAGGCTCTAAATCGCTTCACGCACTGAAAGTTCTTGGTGACTTTTCAAAGTTCTGGCTGAGGAAAACTACCCAGTCATTGGTGGGAATCAATCAGTTAATCATCCTCCACAGAGGAACTGCTAGGATTTGATCTTGCCTTTTATAGGCTCTTGATATTCCATCAGCAAAGTCTTTCCTTTCACCATTCGTTTTAGGGGTATTCAAACAGTTTGCTTAATCTAAGGGGAGGGGAGAGAAAACAATAACAACAAACCCCCCAAAAACACCAAACTTCAGAGAGCTAACATGATGTTGTAGAGGCTTAAAAAAGGAGTGATGGGTCCCAAAGGATTAGGTTAATTATAGATGTGGTACTGTAGACAGTCGATAGCTTGATATTCCATGACTAAAGAAAGAAAACAGCATTTCAGCAAAACCAGCCACCAAGAAACCAGAACGGTGGCAGTGACTGTGAGAGACTCAGAGCCAAGACGAAAAAAGTAGTACTAATGGAAGACTTGAATTACCTCTGTGTAGACTGATAATTGCTGGAGTAGGGCATGATACAGCCTTTTTAATACTATAAGTACTTCTGAGAGCAACTAGCTGGCAAACTCACAAGAGAAGTGACTCTTGGTTTAGCTCTGAGAGCTGTGCAGGATCTGGCTTACCATGTAACTACTGAAAAGCCTCTTAGTGCCCATAACATGCTCAAGCATAACATCTCTGTAGGAAAGACAGCGCCAAAAAACATTCACTGCAATAACATTTAACACTTAGAAAGGGAGTTCTATAAACATAAGAAAGCAAGAGAAGAAGAAGAAAAAAAAGCAAGTAAGCAGTAAGGTGCTTTCAGGAAGTTTGGATGCTACCTAAATACTCCTTATCAGGGACTCAGAGTCAACCTGTACCATCAATTAGAAAAGACTGCAAAAGGATTTCCTCCTCTCTTTCACCTAACATATTAAGGAGTGTTTTCCCTGTTATTTTCAGCTAAATATGGTGGTTCTAGGACATTTCTATTTATCGGATCATATTCCAACCTGCACATCATTCACTACAGTTTAAATATGGATCACTGGAACATACAAATCAGTGCTGATCCTTTCTCATCACGAATTGTACTAATCATACATAGATGGGCTGGAACGAAAACCCTCCTTGGGATCCCGCTGGCATCACTTGGAGAGATCCGCATATTGCTCAGAAATCCAGAGGTTTCCCCAAAGCCCGGAACAGCTTGCTCCAAAGCCCTAGATCCAGATGTGACCCAACCTGGGAGGATTAAGAATCAAAATCCAAACCTGCCTTTTAATATTTGCACCCACATCCTTCTGTTACTACTGGCTGTGAGAGCCAGAAGGCCCTGATGCCACCGCTTTCTCTTGCAACCCTGGTACTGCCTGCATGCACGTACACACAGGACTAGGTTCTGTGGTCAGCAAGTAATGAAATGTAGTTGTGGGGGGCGTGGGTGTGAAAATACATCCAATTCTGCTAATAAATGCACTGATATCAGGGCAGAGTAACTCCACCAAGCCAAACAAGTTCTGCATTTACATGTGATTTTGCACTCCCGTCAGGGAAGAACCTAATCTATCATGTAAACCTGGAGGAGCACCGCTGAAATAAATCAAAAAGAGCAGAGGGTAAGAGTGGTCAATGCCCAGACAATTAATGAGTAGAAAGAGAGCTGATTACCTTGTTGTGAAAAGTCCTGTGCCGATGCCGAAGAAAGTTAAGTACCTAGGGAGACAATTCACCAAGAACTGCCCACACCATGCCTGATCAGAGAGATCAAGCTGTCGCCCCCGTGCCCTGTGAGGGGGCATAACTTACTCAGGTCTCCTCTCACACAGAGCTGACAAAAGACAGCCCCTGCTCTGGTCTAGGTCCCAGTGCAGACCCACTCTGGCAGGATGGCACTTGCACAGTTTGGTCACAGCTAGGAGCTGGAATACACCTTCTTTCCAGAGGCATTACATACACCGACAATGCTACATTTTAGAATAACCCTGCGCTGCCTTTTGCCCACTGCACAGACATATGCAAAGTGTCAAGGGGAGCTTGGCAGCTCAATTCCATAATTTGATTTTGTTCGCTTTTATGCAAGTGTGAGTTCCTCCTTCTCCAAGAGAATCTGCCCTGCTGCAGTTGAAATCCTGTCAATAGCAAGTCAAATGCAAACGGGTTCATTAGTAAAGTGTTGTTATGGTGATAAGTACATCATCGTGACATGGTCAGCTGGGCAGCGGGATCACTTCATAAGCTGATTGCTCTAACACATATTACTTTGGCTATCCTTAAGGATGCTCCATGCTGTGAAATTAACTTTTGCTCACCTCTTTCATTTTAATTGCTGGTGTTAAGTTATGAGGTTAACTCTTTCACTTAAAAGGCTGCAACAAAGGTGCAGAAACCACAGATAGCTGAATACATTACTTATCCACTTCACAGAACTTCAGTTTTTTTATAACTCATGTAGATTACTGTATATAATTACAGGAGAGACATTTCAATGTTGTTTAATGGCCCATGGTGTGCAAAAGGATTTTAAACCCTGGGGACTATGTTTATGTTGCAGATGATGGTCAAAGCTTTAACTTGTCTCCCAGACTAAATCTCTAACCTTGTGCTCCCTAACCTAGAAAACCTGCAACTGTCAGAGGGTTTCTAGGGTCTGTGGTTATCCAGTGCAGCCCGGGAGCCCTTTTACACGGCTAGCAGGGGAGTGGGGCCCAGCTGAGGAGGGCAGCTGGATGCTCTCCTGTCCATCACCCAGCTCTTATCTGCCAATGCTCAGCTGATACGAGGAACGGAGGGGAGAGGAAAAAAAGAGTCTGTCTCTCTCCTGAGCTGTTTGGTGATGCTCCTAAATGTTGCCACACAGCTGAGATCAGAGTCCAGCTGTGGGCAAACCAGTAAGGACCAGTAAGAGGCCAGCAGGGCAAAGCCTTAGGGTCCTCCCCTTGGCTTAACAAATAGCACTCAACTTTGAAAAGAGCTTCAGCTAAAATAAGATGTGAGATAAATTAGAACTTCAACTCTTCTGCAGTGAAATATTTAAGTTTCTTCATTTTGGAAGTCTTGAAACATTATAGATTCATCTACTCAATTAAATTAAAAAAAACAATTACCTGACCTGGAACAAGAACACTAAAATTTTCATTTCACTGCTTTGCTGAACTGACATCCCCTCTCCTCATTGTTTATTATCATAGTTCCAAAAAGCAGCATAGCATAAGTAAGTAGTATCAAAGGCAATACACATACACAGTCTCAGCTAGACTGAGCTACAAGTACACTATTATGTGATACAATCTCACTTTAATTTTGTACAGGTACCCCAAAGGTTTCATTATAACTTATTTGATGTAGTTGCTGACCTAAGTCTTGGTATGTAGAGACGTGGGATGAATTAATATAACATACATTCTTTTTTTTCCCAATTAATTGTACGTATATAGTATATGTATGTATAATTTACTGTTCAGTCTTTGAACTCTAATCTATTTGACAGTCTGGAACAGAGATTTTTAAATTCAGCTATGCTAATTAGCTGATCTGCTCCCTTGACTATCTTCACCTTCTTCAAACAGAAGAGATTTATCTTTGGAGCATATTACAATTTGAACAGAAAAAATTAGATGCTGACATGACTTTTTTTAGAGCATAATTAAAATGCATGACAAAGTTCTGCTTCCACACCTTTAGAAAAGCATTTTATTACATTAAATATTTAATCCAGGACAATTAATCCATATTTATCTTACAGGGCCATGGCAGTTGCTCTAAAATTCCCGGCCATTGATCCTTTCTTGAATTCCTTGCGAAAGATCTACACTAAAATTATGGACTAAGATGGCCTTATAAAATTCAGGCGAATATTCCTCGAAGTTGAGCAGTGTTTAAATCAGTAGGCCACATCTTCCAATACTGTGCTCTACTCCATCCAAGAGACTGGTCCACCTAAGTGAGGGGACAGCAATTCCTTTTCTGATGCTCATCAGAAAGAGAAGCAGATGTTTAACAAGCATCTGCCTTACACATCTTTCATTTTGGGATGCAAGAAATGAGCCAGATGCATGGCATGGAAATGCAAATGAAGTCCCAGGCTTTTCCAGGGAGAAGTTGTACAGGAGAGAGTGTAAAGTTCTTTGTTAGAGTCTTCTTTTTTGATCGCTGTCTGCATTTTATTCTGTTTGTCTGTCATACCCTTCTGGTATGTGATATGTATTCATTGCATTTATTTATTTATTGGGTATCATGTGACAAAGGGAAGTACAACAAAAGGAAGTTCAAAGTCTTGCACCTGGGCAGGAATAACCCCATGTACCAGTACAGGCTGGGGGACAATGACCTTGAGAGCACCTTTGCAGAAAAGGACCTGTGGCTCCTGGTGTACAACAAGGTAAACACAGACCACGAATGTACCCTTGTGGCAAAGAAGGCCAGTGGTGTCCTAGGCTGCATCAGACAGGGGTTAAAAACTTCTTAAAAACTGTGGCAATGTCACAGCAGCTGCATCTTTTTCTCCTCCTGCTTCTCCAGGGCAAAATTGACATGCGAGGCACAGTGACAGAAATGATCAGCGGTCACATATTAGGACCAGCTTCCCTGCAGAATTTGAGCCAATCCCAACAGACCTCATAGTTCAATCAGTGTGAACAGAAGGTGTCACTGCCTTGGCAAACTCATCACCAAGGGAAGTAAAAGCATATGGAAAATCTAGGGCTATTCATATACAGATAGACATAGCCTGCGGTTATGTCCATAAAGCAGGAAGCATTGCCCTTTTGCCACAGTTCCCAGTCCCCTCCTCCCCTTCTTCCACTCTTTCATCCGGCGGAGTTTGAAGATGATTTTTGGTGAACGAAAATCCCGCAGTGGCTACACACGAAGACCACCAAACAATGCCGCCAGTCAAAGGAGATTCCTGCAGGCTGTGCAGCTGCAGTACCACCTTCAGAACTGATCACATATTTGTGCTGATACTGGAGTATGCAATACAGGAAGCAGGAAAGATTAAAAAAAAAGGGGGGGGGGAAAGAACAGCAATAAGGAAAAGGAGTTACGGGTGGAGGGAGCATTTAGCAAGAAGCAGTAGTAGTAGTAGTAGTAAAACGTGGCCACAGCAACACAACTAAAGTGGGAGGGAGAAAGACCAGAGACTGCCTGACAGTGAAAGAAAAAGGGAAAGAGATAAAAGCAACTGAGGGTGAATGACCAATATGATCCGAGGACAGAAGCTATTTTGCTATTGAGGGATTAACAGGATTGAGAGGAATTCTAATTGTCTGCAAAACCGCATCTCTGGAAAAAAAGATGTATCTGCTGCGATGTTGCCACAGTTTTTAACAAGTGGAAGGGAACTGAGGAGTGACCAGCTGCTACCCATGAGAGGCAATGCTCTCTCCCCTTTGAAAGGAAAGGTATGTGTCCGAGGGAGAAGGGAGGACAAATGCCAGATGGGTGAGGCATGGACAGGAGACGTGGGCGACCAGGTGGGTGGGCCACTGGCTTGTGATCAGCAGCACAAAGCCCACCTGACGGGCCAGTGAGTAGTGCTGTCCCCCGGGCTCAGTGCTGAGGCCGACGCTGGTGAATGTGGGGTCCAAGGGCCGGGCTGGTGGCACCAAACGCACCGCCCAAAAGGTTGTGGGTGGCTCCCAACTGGGCAGGGCAGGAAGGACGTTGCAGAGAAGGACTTGGGGGAGTCCTGGTGGACAACAGCTTGGACATGAGGCAGCGACATGCCCCTGTGGCAAAGAAGGCCAATGGTGTCCTGGGCTGCATTACGCAGAGCGTTGGCAGCAGGCTGGGGGGAGGTGATCCTGCCCCTCTGCTCAGCACTGGTGAGGCCACACCTGGAGTGCTGGGTCCAGCGCTGGGCTCCCCAGTACCAGAGAGACATAGGGCTCCTGGAGCAAGTCCAGTGAAGGCCCACAAAGATGGTTAAGGGGCTGGAGCACCTGTCACACCTCAGGAGAGGCTGAGAGAGCTGGGATAGTTCAGCCTGCAGAAGAGAAGGCTCAGGGGCGATCTTCTCAATGTGTATAAATACCTGAGGGGAGGGAGTGAAGACGACGGAGCCAGACTCTTCTCAGTGGTGCCCAGTGACAGGATGAGAGGCACTGGGCACAAACTGAAACACAGGAAGGTCTGGCTGAACGTAGGAAAACTCTGCTTTACTGTGAGGGTGACTGAGCACTGGACCAGGCTGCCCAGAGAGGTTGTGCAGTCTCCCTCCTGGGAGATACTCAAAACCGGACTGGACACAGTCCCAGGCAACCTGCTCTAGGAGACCCTGCTTGAGCAGGGGCGGTTGGACGAGCTGCGCTCCAGAGGGGCCTGCCAGCTCCGGCTGCTCTGGGATTCTGTGAAAACTGCGGTTCAACTGTCACTTCTGCTGCGGTACAATTGGACTCGTTCTTCTGCTTCCGGGCTTTTAAAAGAGAACATCTGACATTGCAGCCATGCATACTATAGTCCTCTTTCAGGAATTACATGGATACCCCCAATGTCTAATGCTGGAGCTGGCTGTCCAATTTTCTGTGCTCAACACTTTTTCTTTATTTGTTTAATTACACAGATCACGGATTTCTTCATCCAGGAATCACTTACAAAAGTCGCACAAGGGCACCTTCCTCCCCCAAAGTCTTAAAAGCAGCCACATACCCCTTGAGAATACACGTACTGAAAGGCAGCCTTAGATGAGCTGGAAGTACGCAGCGTTGCGTGTGGCAAATCGCATGGCTGTCTCCAGTAGTAGGCACCGGGGGTACCAACTTAATTTCTGAGAAATGGATACGGTGTTTATGACGCTAACGATCAACATATTACTTTCTAAAAGAGCACGGTTGCAAGTTAAGCCCTTACGGCCGCGCACTGGTCATGCTGTGTCTCTGCTGAAGGTCACCTTAGTGTCACAAGCCTGGCAGGAGCCAGCGTGTGCCAGATGCTCGCCCACTGCAGTTTGTTGCCCCACGTGCTCAGTTAAGCCGCTATTGCGGTGGCCTGGAGTGAACACACTGGGCGGTAAAGTGGAGAAACTGAAAAGCTGGTGCCCATTCGCTTGTGCTCCCTCGGCTACGGTGCAGTAGCGTTCAGCTGAGGTGCAGGAATCAGCTAACCTTTGACCTGCCCCGCCATTACCTGGTAAACGCTGCCCGGAGACACCTTGTTTAGGCAGGAAGGGCTAAGAGACTCTGCGCAAAACCAGTCGCCACTAGCCCTTTGGCACTAGACGTAGTGGCAGCCAACCTGACTTGCTAAGAAGAGAAGGATAAAACACAGCAGAGGTGTATTTTACAATACCGTGAGACCACACTGTCATGGCTTGCTACTACAAGCATCCCTGTCTGAATTCTAAATTGCTTTTCATATTTATATTTATATTTATATTTATATAATATATATTGGGTCTGTACCCAATAAAAGTACCAGAGAAACGTGCTTTGTGAAACTATTTCCAGCTAAATTCCGAGACTTTTGCCACACCTGCAATCTGATTTATATCAACTGCTGCAAATGAGACACTGAAGAGGTGCCAGATAAGGTTCTTGGGGGTTTACAGCTGTGGCCTAGATAAAGGAAAAAAAAAAAACAAAAAGAGGATGGGCTTCAAGAAAAGGGCACTATTCCCCATACCGAAAAGTCTCACCAGTTGCTAACTGCAAACGGTTCCTTCCAAAAGAGGCACCCGTTCAGAAAAGAATTAAGTATCAGTCATGCACATTGTGAGCTTTCCTTTTCCATAACTATAAATCAGCCTAATGTGTGCAAGAAAGTATGCACACACGTGTCTCAGTGAAGCCTCATAACTTACCAGATCTCACACAGCCAACTGCAGTAATATAGGTAGTAGTATGGGAGTCCAGGCAAAGATGAAGCTCATGCCTTTCTGAATTTGTGTGCGCACCCAGGTGTGCATGCACGCATGCATGCACATACATGCACATACAACCTTCTACTTCTACAAAGACACCTGGTAACTTAAAGTGACATGGTCCTGGTGTCGCTCTCAGTTAGTGTTGTATGACTAAGCACAGTATGAAAAGAAAGTAATTTTTTTTTTTTTTTTTTTTTTGCTCTTCTTCGGTGTCGTTAACCAGGAGGCAAAAACTTGAAAGCTTTCCCACGTGCCAAGAAGAAAGGGAATGCTTATGTTCTAAGTAGCTCTAATGACAACCAGCACCTTTAAGGCAGCTGTACTTTGTGAGACTGCCATTTCCTCATCTAGATTTACCGCTTCCTTTTGATTTACTGCTTCCCCTGATGTTCCCTAGTCCGTCTGCAAGCAAAACAGTGACCAGACAGCCAGTGCTCACAGCACTGGCAACTCCACCATCAAGACAGTTGATTGCAACATTGCTTGTTTGTAGCTGTAGGGCAGTCCCATGCAACGCACAGAGGTAAAAGTGAAGGCACTGTGAGTCTTGTGAAAGGAAGCCTTCTCTTCTGAACACTGAACAAGCCCAGGTCCCTCCACCTCGCCTTTCATGCCACGTGCTGCAGCACCTGATCACCTCTGTGGCCTTACGCTGGGCTCCTCCAGTCTTTCAGTCTTCTTTGGGGCGGGGGAGAGGCCAAACCCAACACAGCAATCCAGAGGAGGTGCCAAACAGGGAAGCAAATATTTTTGCAGTTTGAACAAATCAGCCCAAGTCCTGAAAAGAACTCCTACTGGAGCCATTAGAACGGACGGAACTCCCTGCTGAAATGCAGCACGTCTTCGTGCTGGAATTGAAGCCCTTTGCTGCTCCAGAGGAGCAACTCTGTCCATGGCTCCTGCGATCGCTCCGGTGGTGGTATTTGTGCGCCTCCAAGGAGGGTCTTGCTCCAGTTTCAACCACCCGTTAGGTAGCTGAAGAGAGAAGGAGCTGAAGACAGCTACCCCCATTCACCTTCTCAACCGCCGACTGAAACCCCCCCCCCCCGGGCCCCCCAGTGACGGTGGCAACCCTCTGCCAGACTCCTCCTGTCGCCCCGGCACAGCAGCCCAGAGGAAGGCAGGCCCTCTCCTCGCCTCTCCCTCGGGGCTCGGGGCAGAAGAGAGGCCACCTCTTCACGGCCCAGGGCTTGCGGGGCAGCGCGGGGACGGTGCGGGGCAGGAAAGAAGGGCTCGCACAACACTTTTGACTCTCGGGAATTCTTTTATTCCTTGGCCCGTGGAGGTTGGCTGGGCGTGGTTTGCAGCCCGCAGATGTCTTTACAGCCCCTTCACCCTGTTCTTTCGGCTGGGGGCTGGGGGCTGCGCTCTGTTTGCCGCCGGCAGATGTTTGTCCTCCATGCAGCCCACTCATCTCGATCTTTTGGTGGGGGGCTGGTGACTGGGCCCAGCTTGATGGCCGTGCGGCCCCCTGGCTCTCCTGGGATGACTCTGACGCCGTGGCTTTCGCCAGGCCATCCCACGCACCGGGGGGTTTTGGCAGGCCACCTTTGCTGGCGGCATGTCGACCTCCATGGGCTCCTCCTCATCACCTGCTGGAGGATCGACTTCCATTGGTTCGGGCTCGTCAGGGGGAGGATCAACCTCCATCGGTTCTGGTTGGTCCTTCGGGGGGAATCGTATGGAATCCCTGACGGCCCAGATCGTCTCCCACAGTTCCTTTCTTCTTATCCGCAGGCGTTTCGTTCCCCTGCGGACCACCTGATTCATCGTGCCTGAGAATGCTCTCAATGCACCACCCAGAGGGCAGCAAGTAGCTCCACGAGGCTTCTTGTCAACCTGCTGCTCCAGCTCTCGCTGGGGCTCCAGGAGCAAGAACCTCAGTGAGCTCTGGGCCAGAGCCAGCGCTCCCGCTTTTATAGGGGCAACGGCACTGAGGTGGCTTGTGGCATCAGCGCTCCTTTGTGATCTCAGCCCACTGAATAGCTGACTTTGGGGTCCAGTTGGCATGAGATCACAAAGGAACACTGATGCCACAAGCCACCTCAGTGCCGTTGCCCCTATAAAAGCGGGAGCGCTGGCTCTGGCCCAGAGCTCACTGAGGTTCTTGCTCCTGGAGCCCCAGCGAGAGCTGGAGCAGCAGGCTGCCAAGAAGCCTCGTGGAGCTACTTGCTGCCCTCTGGGTGGTGCATTGAGAGCATTCTCAGGCACGATGAATCAGGTGGTCCGCAGGGGAACGAAACGCCTGCGGATAAGAAGAAGGGAACTGTGGGAGATGATCTGGGCTGTCAGGGATTCCATACGATTCCCCCCGAAGGACCAACCAGAACCGATGGAGGTTGATCCTCCCCCTGACGAGCCCGAACCAATGGAAGTCGATCCTCCAGCAGGTGATGAGGAGGAGCCCATGGAGGTCGACATGCCGCCAGCAAAGGTGGCCTGCCAAAACCCCCCGGTGCGTGGGATGGCCTGGCGAAAGCCACGGCGTCAGAGTCATCCCAGGAGAGCCAGGGGGCCGCACGGCCATCAAGCTGGGCCCAGTCACCAGCCCCCCACCAAAAGATCGAGATGAGTGGGCTGCATGGAGGACAAACATCTGCCGGCGGCAAACAGAGCGCAGCCCCCAGCCCCCAGCCAAAAGAACAGGGTGAAGGGGCTGTAAAGACATCTGCGGGCTGCAAACCATGCCCAGCCAACCTCCACGGGCCAAGGAATAAAAGAATTCCCGAGAGTCAAAAGTGTTGTGCGAGCCCTTCTTTCCTGCCCCGCACCGTCCCCGCGCTGCCCCGCAAGCCCTGGGCCGTGAAGAGGTGGCCTCTCTTCTGCCCCGAGCCCCGAGGGAGAGGCGAGGAGAGGGCCTGCCTTCCTCTGGGCTGCTGTGCCGGGGCGACAGGAGGAGTCTGCTGCAAGATCGAGACAGAGGGAGTTGGGCGACACGAGCTCCAGAGGGGCCTTCCAACCTTAACTATCCCGTGGTTCTGTGAATATGCACGTGGCTCTTAATTTTGACCTGAGCCAATTACATTTCAGTTTATGTATAAAATTATGTATATAATTTGCCAGAGATTTCACCAGAAAGATTGACACATATTAGGGATTGTTGATGTGGGACTCCACGTAAGAGGATATAGAAGTTTATTCTTGTGAAACAGCTTTCAGAAAAATGCCTGTTTGTGTTGAGTAAAATCATTAATTAGACTTGTGTTGAATCATTTTGAGAAAAAGAGTAGAAACTGGAATATTTTGTTTTAATTTTTAAAAAGGGCATTTTTAGTTCATTTGAAAAGTTATTTTTAAGGATAACTCTTTTCCTACAGTGAAAAATTTAATTCAGATCAGTAGAAGATTTTAGACGTTTAAAAAGATTTTTAAAAGATTTAAAAGACCTGCATTTGGATAAAATATTCTTTCAAACTGTCATATCAATGCTGGGAGGAATTCAATCATGCACAATGGGGTTTTTATCATGAAACACACAGTGGATGGTGTTTAATTTAATTTTATTTTTTTCCAGCTCTTATGGATTGTTGCTTTGAGGCCACAGAATAGCTCGTTTGCAGCTCTCAAAGAGAGCTGAAGAGCCCAAAGAGTGGAGGGGTCCAGGCAGCATAAGGTTTCCTGTAAGATACACTAATTTGTGTCCTTCCTGGCACAAAGTGTTGAAATGCCTCTCCAGACTTCAAGACCCCAAGGCGGGGTTAGGTTAGCTGGCTTTTCATTTGCGTTGCCTAAAACACCAGCTGCATAGGCCTGCAAATATAATTTCTTATTTTTCTGTGACTTATCATAGATTCCCAGATTGGCATTTTCATGCAAGTCAAACAGAAGTTGATAAAAACATGTTACCTGAACAGATTTTAATGAAGCTCACATGCTATTTGCAGCACCTGCTGCTAGCTGTGATGAAAGATGGTTGATAGCAGCATGGCTGATAACAGGAAAACCGTGTATTAAGAACTTTGGAATGGAAAATTCAGATTAAGGAAAGAAGATTTCCCTTATTATTTTTGTAATATTACTAAAAAGATTGATTTTCATTCTTTCATTCAGACAGTCACTAAAACAGTAGCAGTAAGGACTGCCGAAACTCTGCATAGAGAGGCAACAAGTAAGCACAGAAAAAAAAAGTGTGTTGCTTTTTTTCTTCCAGGAGTGCCACAAGAACAGTCAACAAATGCTAGAAGTGAGTGAAAGTTTGTAAGCACCTCCTCTCAGCAGCTTACTTGTGCCTATTCGTATTTTTTTATTCCCTTAAAATTTTAAATATTTCAGCATAAGCACCCTTTGTGCCTGTCTTCAATTAAGTGACTGAGACATACTGGACACAACGATTCTTCTGATTAGAGCACATACAAAGTGTTTCCAAATAACCCGCAAATGGTGATATAATTCAGCTAAAAAGATTTTGTAAATAGTGCCTTGGTACAACAGCTCCTACTTCAAAAATGAGAGCTGGACAGGATTTTTGTACTTACTAAGGCTTTTGACTGATGCTAAATACATTGTCATGGTATTTGAATAGCCATACATGGAACAAATCCGAGCATCAAAAAACAAGCTCTAGCAATTTAGGATACGTGACTTTGGATGATTCTTTCCTGGGTATTTGCTTAAACAGAAATACTTGAATTCTTAAGCAAGGGAGACATCAGTTAACTTATGAACCATGCTTTGAAACAGACACTCAGAATGTACCTGCATTTGGATAACAGTTTCATCATTTTTGGCAAATGTTACAGTCCAAGTATCAGGAGCTGCTTATTCTCCTTAGTTTGCTGATGAGACACTAAAGGTGCAAGGCACAATAATGGGTTAAAGTTAGGCACTAATCTTGTTCCAGAGTTTATTGAATATAGGCCATTCTTAGTGGCACACATTATTATAGATGAAATGAAATTACAGCCATGTCCTAAAACATCCCATATTTCTCATAACAGCAGTCTTATCAGAATCAGCAAATAACCTGGTCTAAATAGTTGTACGTTAATGATGAAACAAATCAAACTGCCCATGAGTCTGAAAGAATCCAGCAGGGGATTCCTAGAATTAGCAAGCAAAGTTGGTCAAAAGAAAAACCTGCTGAAAATTATTTTGAGGAAGAATTGGAGTTTTGATTAAAACAGATATTTTTCATGGTAAATGTCTGCTTGCATTAGAAAAAAATTACATCATAAAAGTCAAAAACTGAAAATTCTTGCCAACAAAAAAATGAGAGTGTGTGTGTGTGTGTGTGTGTGTGCGCGTGTACTCACTAGCTTTTGATGAAAATCTAGGTCCATCATGAAAATTGTAGCACAATTTTTCATGAGAAAATCATAGAAAATGGGAAATCCAGCTAGGTCTATTGAAACAGATGAACTTCCTGTTGGGCCAGATATTGACTGTAAGAAATTTCAGTGATATAGCAGTATAACAGTGGGCATGTGAGAGAGCAATATGAAATAAATAGTATGTATAACTTCTTGAACTTCTTTTGGAGAGAAGGAGAACACATTATAAATTGATCTAAAACTTTCAAGAATAACTTTGCAATACTCCACATTCATTCTGCAAGGAATTACATGGACTAGCTAACCAATTCCACTGCTAAGCTTGAGAAAATTGGAACAAAAGGACAGGTCCTTAGTGACATTTAAGCAGTATTTGGTTAGCTTCTAAGAATAGATTTTCAAAATTTTCAGAAGGAGACTCCATTATTCAATTTCTGTTGGCATTTCAAAAGCATGTAAAAGTCCCTTAAGCAAGTCCTATGATTAATTTCTAAAATGATTTCTTTTTTTAAGAAAAAGGAATGAAATGCGAAATAATTATATATGTTTTATTTCTGTAGAGAAATAAAATCAAAAGCTTGATATACACATATATGAAGTTGTTTTGCTCATCTCCTTCCCAAAGAGGAGAGACTTTAATTAATTCTTTTTCTGAGAAAGATATTCATTTCCTCATCTAATCCCCCAAGCTGCAGTTCATATAAAGTCTAGAATCATTTGGCATGATCATAACCATAGAAAACATTTTTCTTTTCTCCTAAGGTAAATTGTGCTACAAAAACTATGAATTCTTCAAATGCAGAGATCATTTGCTTTTGTTTTCTTTAATCTCTCCCTAATTTGTTACATATGTGGATGCAGAACAATTTTTCTTCAAAATTTCTTTTTGTTCCAAAGAGAAAAACTAAGGAACATTGCTTGTGATGCATCATTCTTCAGCATTTTTTTTTTCTTTTAGAAGTTCTGAAAACTTGGCTCTGGGCAGCAGGAGCAACACATATCTCTCACACTGATTTCAGGTTTGTTTCTAAAGATTTTAACAAAATACGTATTGCATTTGTTATTTTATTCCACCCACACCACTATTCTTTTTGCACTGAAAACCTTTTGCATTCCTATTTCCTAAATGATATTTACTACTTTATTCTTTCTGGTTTTATTACAGGAACAATATGACCTGTTTCAGAGGCATATTTGGACAGGGACTGGAAATTTCTTGCATAACTGATGGAGATGTTGTTTTGTCTATATAAACTGTAACTTACCTCTGTTTATAAATATGAACATATAATCAATACCATATGAAGAAACCAATAACCCACTTCACAGGCAGAATCTGGAAACCAGATCTTCAACTCACATACTTGGGATCAACCTGTGAGTTCAAGAGAGTTAAGCCATCTACTTCCATGACAATCTGACACTGTCTACTATAACTTACTGCAAATAGAGCATTCATTCCCAGTATAGCTAGTAAAGGTTGCCTAGTACTAGTGTGATAGTTGGGTGATTTCACCCATTCTGAAAATAACAAACTATTTTACATTTCTCTGTGCATTTGGGTAGTAATACTCACAATTACAAGGGTGAGTAAAGAATCAAAAGTGTAAGATATCCAAATCATTTTTTATGATCAAAGAATTAGATACATCTCATTGAAGTGCTTATCAGGCCAGTGCTCTAACATCCACTAAAGTCTTTTCAAATGTGGGGACATAAATGCACTGGACTGGGAGGATTTATCTAGTCACAGCTTGCTACATCTTCAGTCACTAGGCAATATGAGTACTTATATCAAGTACTGCCCCGGAACTTATGACAGTTGCTAAATTTTGTGTTTTTCTTTAGACAGCATTGGTTTCAACCTGCTGTGTGGAGCATTCCTGGTTTACTCTTTCTCCATTGCATCAGAACCATAACCAAGTGAATTTATTTGTTCAGAAATGGAAATGCTATCAGTCCATTGCCCCATTTTTATGAAACTGTGTGTTTCATAATGTGATCAATAACATGAACATACTGCCTTTGATATTCTAAACAATCCCAGATAATATCCAAAGAGGTATGCCTGAAAAATGTATTAGCAAAAGACTATGGTATTTTGGAAATGAAATTTTGAAACACACAGGAATGAGTAACATACATCTATATTCCAGTCGGAGAAGAGCTGGCTTGCAGAAGACATTTTTCTGTGTCACTTGTCTAATGCTAAAAAAACAAAGTTATTGTACCGCCTAACAGATCTGGACTGCTGTTCTGGCTGCTCTGTATTATTAAACACACTGCTTGTGGCAATATGCAATGACACATATCAGCATAAACAAAGGAATAAAGACTGTATCCACGTGAGATCTCTGAAGCAGCTGAGACAGTTTCCTCAGCAAACATTTCTTCAATTATCTTGGTTCCCTCCCCTTTTCCCCTGCTCTGCAATTGAGTGATCTGAATTCAAATAAGTGCTGGCACAAAGTTGGTGGGACTCAAATAAATCATCCATCTTGTTGCCTGAAAATATACATGATCCTCCTTTAGGGAAATGCCTTGGGAAGCAATTGCATATTATGCCCAATGTTATCCTCTGACCCATATACCCTTTCTGACCCAGAACAGATTTCACCCACTAACAGTTTTCTTTCCATCTGCACCCTGCTTTCTGAGGGGAGAGCAGTGGGTGAAGTATATCTTTTTTTGGAGAGCCTCAAAAGCTGAGCTTCTATAATTGACGAAGTTACGCTGGTCATGTTGTCCTTCACATGCCTGTTAGCGATAGCAGTACAGAACATATACTGCACCTTAGGCTTTATTAAAGGGAAGCTGGATATAACCTGTTCCCCTCCTGTACAGTTATTTGTATTTCCTTCCTTCCGTCCTTCTTTCCTTCCCTCCTTCCTTCTTCTTTCTCTCTCTTTCCTTCCTTCCTTTCTTCCTTCCTTCTTTCTTTCCTTCTTTCCTTCTCTCTCTCTCTTTCTCTGTGTGTGTGTGTGTGTGTTTGTTTACAAATTCAAAGGCAGTAAGCAGCATGCCTGCTACCACAAGGGATTTTTTTTTCCTTTAGCTCTGCATAATTTCTGCAGCATTTATATAAGTGGAATTAAGCCTAAGAGCAGTTAGAATTCAACTGGCTGTTTCTATATTTAATAAATAATAACCCTGCCATGAAATTGTAATTGGCAATAAAAAGTCCTGCAGTTCATCTAACAGCTTTCCACCTCCATTGTAAATCTGTACTTTCACTCAGCTGCTCATCGCCAAAAGACAGAGTGAATTCATTACTCCAGATACAACTTCTTCCACAGAAATGAGAATTGGATTGTACACATTTAAAATACTTTATTCCCACACTTTCTTTATTCTCTTACCTCCCTGTGGGCACAGGGTTCCTCCATTTTTGACCTGTTCCATTTTTCGCTTTGTGCTGGTCTTTTCCCAAGCTTTTAGTGTTGAATTGATTAATTAGATTAATTTTTCTAGACTTCCCTCTTCTCTCTCACTGTGTATCTGTGGTACCATTTGATCTGAAAGCAATATTGGTGAGATAGTCTTAAAGCACATTCTCATGTGTTAATTACTGCTTTTTGCCATGTTATAAACTTTAAGTTGGCCTGGTCCTGCTTAGAATTGTATTTTTAAAGATCTGCCCAGTCAAAATTCATTGCAAAGTAGGTCAATTTTGCTCTACAGTGACCAGCTCACTTATCGTTGTGTGTTTGGATATCCCCGCTTTGCAAAGGTGTCTCAGCACAATTTTAGCTCACTCCCCAGTTCAGACCTGCCAGCCAAGGACTGGGAATGATGGTGGTGTGAGGGCACATCCTCTCCACTCCAACAGGGAACAAATCTTACGTCAGCGCGGGCTTTGAAAATGGGATTATCGTCTTGTGTGCAATCGCTAGAGGCAGCAGATGGGAGGGAGAAGAGAAGTATTTCTGTCCCAAAGCAGGTATGATGTCAGTATGCTATTGTCTAAGATGGACTCAGAACAATGTTAAATCGCTTATAGTTCGATTAAATACGGACAACGGGGGGAATAATGCTTTTGAGCAAGAATATGAAAACTGCACTGAAAAGAATTCCTATCTTTTGAAATCACATATGGGTTAAAAACAGTTGTTTATCTGTGCTGGTGGTTTAAAACGCTGCAAGACGTTGGCTTGTGGAAATCTGGAACTTTGTTTTCCTCTAACTGGCCTCCCTGAGCTGTGCTAAACCAAGCTCAGGCCCTGCTGTGGTGCTGGCTCATAGCTCGAAAGACGCCATATAAACACACAACTAGCTGCTGATGCCAATTTTAGACAAACTGGGAACTAGCATCGGTGTCTGCACAGCCTCTCTGACCCACTCTCAGTAACTGTTAGCACTCATTTTAGTTAACTGGGACCTTAAGTGGAAGGAGGAGAAGGCCAGGCCGGCCATATGGCCAGTGTTTTGTTCTCTGCTGCCACACCATTTCCGACCATCAGGTCCACGGCATGGTGTGGCCAGGCCTGGCTGCTCGCCTGGCAGGCATGCTGGGAGCCAGCCCAGGCTCACCCGGAGCCGGATATCCCTCTTGGCAGCTCCACTTCACTTCTGAGCTGCTTTCCCGTGCCAGCTGAAGCTGGCACGCCAACCCCTTAAGAACGGCAAATGGTGCCTCAGCGGTTTGAAATGGAAGATGATGAATGAAAATCTTTCTGGTGGCTCTGCAAGTTGTGAATTTATTCTGTCTGTCTCGTGGCGTGCCGATGCATAACTGCTTGCCAGGACCTTCTGTGACTGATGACAGAAATATTGGTTACCTGCTCAGCTCTTTAAAAGTAGAAATACTCCAGATGACTATGTTGAGTGCTCAGCATTTTAGAGGAATCCACATCAGGCTTCTCCTTCAGTTCATGTGTCTTGGCTTTTTTTCACTTAAGCTACTTGCAATTCCATTCGCTGAACAGGAAGCAACCCTGATCTACAGGAGATTAAGCGAATGGAGAATCAGGCCCTTGCAAAATGTATGATTTTCTTGATAGTTATACTAAGGGGAAGAGAGTAAAGGGATTTGAAATTTCAGGGTATCTGACAGTTCCACTAACATGATATTCATATTTAATGACATTCTTCTATGTATTCTCTTCCACTGCTTGCCTTCCTTTCAAAGATGCTTCCTTAAGGATTACTTATTCTTCTGCAAGAGTTTCTTAACAAAAACAGATAAATGGCTGTCTGTCCTTTTTGTAAAATGGACCAATCTGAATTAAGACCATAAAAAGCAATAAAGATGTGAAAAAAACTCCTCCCTTTTGTATTCAACTTATCTACGGAAGAGAAATAAAGTGCTTATCTTTTGTCATTACTATTATGAAAATGCTCTGTGATTTCTATGGCTCCAGTGTTTACTAAGGGTAAAATACAGATTTTTTGCAAAAGATCTGATCCAAAACTTCAATCAGTAGAAAGAATCCAGTTACTGAAAGTTTTGAGGTCTGATCCAAAGCTGGATAGCACACTGACAGGTCAGAGATCAGACTGGAGCCTCGCAGAATACAGTCATCTCATTTTGCAGAGGATTTTAGTATTTCAAGACTGAGTTCATACAGATTTTGAAGGAAATACAGATTTTGAAGGAAAAAAACAATCAAAATCCTCCATAAACAGGACAGACTCTTCAGCTCCAGCTGCCGGTCCAGTCTGCCTCCAGAACATAGAAATTCAGGCAACGAGCTAACCCAGGGCTTTGGCAGCCCCATGGCCCCAAGGTGACCCACACAGCGTAGCTGGAAGAGAGTCACAACCTAGGACTCTCTGCAGTTGCTAACTGAGATTCACACACCTTCAAAGAGCAGCTTGGAAACCACTAACACTGATAATGTCAGCAAGCTGCTTGCAGACTCCCAGGATTCACCTCAAAATCCTGCAAGGAGGCAGGGATTTGGAAACAAAACACTTGGGAATAAGACTGAAACTAACTTCTGCAGTCTTGCTGTGTCCCCTGAATCTTGAGATCCTAAGTTACAGCCATTTCATTCAGAAATGTGGGGAATGGGAATTAGAGGCTTCTGTCAGCAACTATATTTGGCTGCTGTAAAAGATCTTAAAAAATGTAAAAGATGTATATTTAACTGGTGTAAAAGACCAGAATCTATTTCTAGCCTTAGAAGATTCAGAAACTTGGTGTTGTCTTGACCAGAGGGGCTGAAAGCAAGTGTAAAACTGTGAGTGTGAAGAGGGGGGATAGTTACAGCCTAGGCTGCGGTGCTGTGCATGCAGATGTGCAGGGAAGGTAGCTGGAGAGCAGGATGCTAAGGAAGGCACAGATGGCACTGGCGCTGCCTTATGCACACTTCCGACCTCAAAAAGTCCAGAAATACGTGCATCCCTTCCTGGCCACGCACACTCTTGCCAGGCCTGGTGAGTTGCTCGCTGCCTTGGTCCATCCCCGCCGAGCGCAGCACAGGCTGCGTGGTTATCTCCCGCCTGCGCTGAACAGGGCTGCGCCTCGCCAAACATGCAGGGCAAACAGGGAATAACATGCAGCCTTTGCATTAACGAGGAATAAGCGTATGCCTCTAGCAGGTCTCTCTGCCAGACAACAGGAACTGTGTCACTAGCGTGCAATTTCTACCCCTGTGCTGTGCAGCAGGGGTGTGGGGATGCAGCTCTCCAGCGCACCTCCGCTGCCAGCAGCAGCAGCTGAGCCCCTCCGCACTGCACCAGATGTTAAGCTTTCGTGGAGACGGGCTGTGAATTGGGAAAAACAGACTGACCTTCCTCTTCCAAGGCCGGTGTATACTTTCTTCCTTCAGTCTGATAATAATAGTCTCTTCTTGCCATTTAATACAATTGTGTCCAACTGTTCCAGGGTGTAGGAAACTCTAAACAACAAAAATCCAAATGTTTGCACTGTATTTCCAACTCTGCCTCAATGCAGAAAAGATATATACTCTACTTAAACTGTATATGTATATACTATATAGACTGCATATATGCTACATATATTGCAATATATATTTTACTATACTTAAAGGCAGTGTAAATTCTTTGTAAAATAATATAGATTTGAGCAGAATGTTTTTTCTGTCCATTTCAGATGTGCTTAATTAATTAAATAATTAGACGCATTAAAACATTTAGATCAGCTGACTTTTGGCAAATTATAAAAATTATGCACAACAGGTACTGCCCCGCTACAGTTTCTACCAGGGCAGACAAGATAAGGAAATGCACACAGGAGGAACTGCCTATTCACACGCAGGTCCCTCTCCTCCTGCCACTGGGCTTTGGACAGTGATGTCCATTGTGGCTGCGAAGGCATCTCCACATGGCAAGGAGTGTGACAAAATGTGATTTCCAAAATGGCCCCTTTCCATGTATTATGTTTCAAGACTGCTGTGGTGGGGAGACCGGAGTCTCTGCATGAGGAATTTCTGACTTAAACAATCAAAATCACTGTTTTGTACTGGTCTTTAAAGTCTTTCAGACTCAATGTGTCTCTTTTCCAGAGGCACCTACCTTAGTCTCATCATATCATTTGAAAATCTGCTGATTTCAGTTACTGCAGTTTTACAGCACTTCCTCCCCTGGCCAGACAGGAAAATCCATGGTGGGGATACACAAGAGAAGTGTCAGAGGTCTCCCTCCTGTGTCTGCTCATGGAAGATACCAGTTTTTTATACACTGCAACCTCCGAATATCCCCTTCAGCTTCCACTGGAACCCTTCTTAGATTTGTGGGTCCCCTGGTTCAAGGCTATATTTGAGGAAACTAATTTTATGTAGCTTTGGAGACCAAGGTAAAGAGAATGGCCAATAAATAAGTGTCTAAAACTAGTTCTCTTTATTCTTCTTCCAAATAATCCATTCTCTTTGCTTACAGGTTAGTCTCAAAATTGCTTAATCTTTCCTATTTAGGAAGCATGCTCATAGTGTAAAACCTGATCCAGAAAAAAAAAAAACAGTTTAAAATGGTAAGAGAACAGTATCATATTTTACTATACATTAGGAAAACTTTATCATAGAGTAATAATTTGAGAGCATTTTACATTAAATCAGTGGGAAGGCTCTAAATCGCTTCACGCACTGAAAGTTCTTGGTGACTTTTCAAAGTTCTGGCTGAGGAAAACTACCCAGTCATTGGTGGGAATCAATCAGTTAATCATCCTCCACAGAGGAACTGCTAGGATTTGATCTTGCCTTTTATAGGCTCTTGATATTCCATCAGCAAAGTCTTTCCTTTCACCATTCGTTTTAGGGGTATTCAAACAGTTTGCTTAATCTAAGGGGAGGGGAGAGAAAACAATAACAACAAACCCCCCAAAAACACCAAACTTCAGAGAGCTAACATGATGTTGTAGAGGCTTAAAAAAGGAGTGATGGGTCCCAAAGGATTAGGTTAATTATAGATGTGGTACTGTAGACAGTCGATAGCTTGATATTCCATGACTAAAGAAAGAAAACAGCATTTCAGCAAAACCAGCCACCAAGAAACCAGAACGGTGGCAGTGACTGTGAGAGACTCAGAGCCGAGACGAAAAAAGTAGTACTAATGGAAGACTTGAATTACCTCTGTGTAGACTGATAATTGCTGGAGTAGGGCATGATACAGCCTTTTTAATACTGTAAGTACTTCTTAGAGCAACTAGCTGGCAAACTCACAAGAGAAGTGACTCTTGGTTTAGCTCTGAGAGCTGTACAGGATCTGGCTTACCATGTAACTACTGAAAAGCCTCTTAGTGCCCATAACATGCTCAAGCATAACATCTCTGTAGGAAAGACAGCGCCAAAAAACATTCACTGCAATAACATTTAACGCTTAGAAAGGGAGTTCTATAAACATAAGAAAGCAAGAGAAGAAGAAGAAAAAAAAGCAAGTAAGCAGTAAGGTGCTTTCAGGAAGTTTGGATGCTACCTAAATACTCCTTATCAGGGACTCAGAGTCAACCTGTACCATCAATTAGAAAAGACTGCAAAAGGATTTCCTCCTCTCTTTCACCTAACATATTAAGGAGTGTTTTCCCTGTTATTTTCAGCTAAATATGGTGGTTCTAGGACATTTCTATTTATCGGATCATATTCCAACCTGCACATCATTCACTACAGTTTAAATATGGATCACTGGAACATACAAATCAGTGCTGATCCTTTCTCATCACGAATTGTACTAATCATACATAGATGGGCTGGAACGAAAACCCTCCTTGGGATCCCGCTGGCATCACTTGGAGAGATCCGCATATTGCTCAGAAATCCAGAGGTTTCCCCAAAGCCCGGAACAGCTTGCTCCAAAGCCCTAGATCCAGATGTGACCCAACCTGGGAGGATTAAGAATCAAAATCCAAACCTGCCTTTTAATATTTGCACCCACATCCTTCTGTTACTACTGGCTGTGAGAGCCAGAAGGCCCTGATGCCACCGCTTTCTCTTGCAACCCTGGTACTGCCTGCATGCACGTACACACAGGACTAGGTTCTGTGGTCAGCAAGTAATGAAATGTAGTTGTGGGGGGCGTGGGTGTGAAAATACATCCAATTCTGCTAATAAATGCACTGATATCAGGGCAGAGTAACTCCACCAAGCCAAACAAGTTCTGCATTTACATGTGATTTTGCACTCCCGTCAGGGAAGAACCTAATCTATCATGTAAACCTGGAGGAGCACCGCTGAAATAAATCAAAAAGAGCAGAGGGTAAGAGTGGTCAATGCCCAGACAATTAATGAGTAGAAAGAGAGCTGATTACCTTGTTGTGAAAAGTCCTGTGCCGATGCCGAAGAAAGTTAAGTACCTAGGGAGACAATTCACCAAGAACTGCCCACACCATGCCTGATCAGAGAGATCAAGCTGTCGCCCCCGTGCCCTGTGAGGGGGCATAACTTACTCAGGTCTCCTCTCACACAGAGCTGACAAAAGACAGCCCCTGCTCTGGTCTAGGTCCCAGTGCAGACCCACTCTGGCAGGATGGCACTTGCACAGTTTGGTCACAGCTAGGAGCTGGAATACACCTTCTTTCCAGAGGCATTACATACACCGACAATGCTACATTTTAGAATAACCCTGCGCTGCCTTTTGCCCACTGCACAGACATATGCAACGTGTCAAGGGGAGCTTGGCAGCTCAATTCCATAATTTGATTTTGTTCGCTTTTATGCAAGTGTGAGTTCCTCCTTCTCCAAGAGAATCTGCCCTGCTGCAGTTGAAATCCTGTCAATAGCAAGTCAAATGCAAACGGGTTCATTAGTAAAGTGTTGTTATGGTGATAAGTACATCATCGTGACATGGTCAGCTGGGCAGCGGGATCACTTCATAAGCTGATTGCTCTAACACATATTACTTTGGCTATCCTTAAGGATGCTCCATGCTGTGAAATTAACTTTTGCTCACCTCTTTCATTTTAATTGCTGGTGTTAAGTTATGAGGTTAACTCTTTCACTTAAAAGGCTGCAACAAAGGTGCAGAAACCACAGATAGCTGAATACATTACTTATCCACTTCACAGAACTTCAGTTTTTTTATAACTCATGTAGATTACTGTATATAATTACAGGAGAGACATTTCAATGTTGTTTAATGGCCCATGGTGTGCAAAAGGATTTTAAACCCTGGGGACTATGTTTATGTTGCAGATGATGGTCAAAGCTTTAACTTGTCTCCCAGACTAAATCTCTAACCTTGTGCTCCCTAACCTAGAAAACCTGCAACTGTCAGAGGGTTTCTAGGGTCTGTGGTTATCCAGTGCAGCCCGGGAGCCCTTTTACACGGCTAGCAGGGGAGTGGGGCCCAGCTGAGGAGGGCAGCTGGATGCTCTCCTGTCCATCACCCAGCTCTTATCTGCCAATGCTCAGCTGATACGAGGAACGGAGGGGAGAGGAAAAAAAGAGTCTGTCTCTCTCCTGAGCTGTTTGGTGATGCTCCTAAATGTTGCCACACAGCTGAGATCAGAGTCCAGCTGTGGGCAAACCAGTAAGGACCAGTAAGAGGCCAGCAGGGCAAAGCCTTAGGGTCCTCCCCTTGGCTTAACAAATAGCACTCAACTTTGAAAAGAGCTTCAGCTAAAATAAGATGTGAGATAAATTAGAACTTCAACTCTTCTGCAGTGAAATATTTAAGTTTCTTCATTTTGGAAGTCTTGAAACATTATAGATTCATCTACTCAATTAAATTAAAAAAAACAATTACCTGACCTGGAACAAGAACACTAAAATTTTCATTTCACTGCTTTGCTGAACTGACATCCCCTCTCCTCATTGTTTATTATCATAGTTCCAAAAAGCAGCATAGCATAAGTAAGTAGTATCAAAGGCAATACACATACACAGTCTCAGCTAGACTGAGCTACAAGTACACTATTATGTGATACAATCTCACTTTAATTTTGTACAGGTACCCCAAAGGTTTCATTATAACTTATTTGATGTAGTTGCTGACCTAAGTCTTGGTATGTAGAGACGTGGGATGAATTAATATAACATACATTCTTTTTTTTCCCAATTAATTGTACGTATATAGTATATGTATGTATAATTTACTGTTCAGTCTTTGAACTCTAATCTATTTGACAGTCTGGAACAGAGATTTTTAAATTCAGCTATGCTAATTAGCTGATCTGCTCCCTTGACTATCTTCACCTTCTTCAAACAGAAGAGATTTATCTTTGGAGCATATTACAATTTGAACAGAAAAAATTAGATGCTGACATGACTTTTTTTAGAGCATAATTAAAATGCATGACAAAGTTCTGCTTCCACACCTTTAGAAAAGCATTTTATTACATTAAATATTTAATCCAGGACAATTAATCCATATTTATCTTACAGGGCCATGGCAGTTGCTCTAAAATTCCCGGCCATTGATCCTTTCTTGAATTCCTTGCGAAAGATCTACACTAAAATTATGGACTAAGATGGCCTTATAAAATTCAGGCGAATATTCCTCGAAGTTGAGCAGTGTTTAAATCAGTAGGCCACATCTTCCAATACTGTGCTCTACTCCATCCAAGAGACTGGTCCACCTAAGTGAGGGGACAGCAATTCCTTTTCTGATGCTCATCAGAAAGAGAAGCAGATGTTTAACAAGCATCTGCCTTACACATCTTTCATTTTGGGATGCAAGAAATGAGCCAGATGCATGGCATGGAAATGCAAATGAAGTCCCAGGCTTTTCCAGGGAGAAGTTGTACAGGAGAGAGTGTAAAGTTCTTTGTTAGAGTCTTCTTTTTTGATCGCTGTCTGCATTTTATTCTGTTTGTCTGTCATACCCTTCTGGTATGTGATATGTATTCATTGCATTTATTTATTTATTGGGTATCATGTGACAAAGGGAAGTACAACAAAAGGAAGTTCAAAGTCTTGCACCTGGGCAGGAATAACCCCATGTACCAGTACAGGCTGGGGGACAATGACCTTGAGAGCACCTTTGCAGAAAAGGACCTGTGGCTCCTGGTGTACAACAAGGTAAACACAGACCACGAATGTACCCTTGTGGCAAAGAAGGCCAATGGTGTCCTAGGCTGCATCAGACAGGGGTTAAAAACTTCTTAAAAACTGTGGCAATGTCACAGCAGCTGCATCTTTTTCTCCTCCTGCTTCTCCAGGGCAAAATTGACATGCGAGGCACAGTGACAGAAATGATCAGCGGTCACATATTAGGACCAGCTTCCCTGCAGAATTTGAGCCAATCCCAACAGACCTCATAGTTCAATCAGTGTGAACAGAAGGTGTCACTGCCTTGGCAAACTCATCACCAAGGGAAGTAAAAGCATATGGAAAATCTAGGGCTATTCATATACAGATAGACATAGCCTGCGGTTATGTCCATAAAGCAGGAAGCATTGCCCTTTTGCCACAGTTCCCAGTCCCCTCCTCCCCTTCTTCCACTCTTTCATCCGGCGGAGTTTGAAGATGATTTTTGGTGAATGAAAATCCCGCGGTGGCTACACTCAAAGACCACCAAACAATGCCGCCAGTCAAAGGAGATTCCTGCAGGCTGTGCAGCTGCAGTACCACCTTCAGAACTGATCACATATTTGTGCTGATACTGGAGTATGCAATACAGGAAGCAGGAAAGATTAAAAAAAAAGGGGGGGGGGAAAGAACAGCAATAAGGAAAAGGAGTTACAGGTGGAGGGAGCATTTAGCAAGAAGCAGTAGTAGTAGTAGTAGTAAAACGTGGCCACAGCAACACAACTAAAGTGGGAGGGAGAAAGACCAGAGACTGCCTGACAGTGAAAGAAAAAGGGAAAGAGATAAAAGCAACTGAGGGTGAATGACCAATATGATCCGAGGACAGAAGCTATTTTGCTATTGAGGGATTAACAGGATTGAGAGGAATTCTAATTGTCTGCAAAACCGCATCTCTGGAAAAAAAGATGTATCTGCTGCGATGTTGCCACAGTTTTTAACAAGTGGAAGGGAACTGAGGAGTGACCAGCTGCTACCCATGAGAGGCAATGCTCTCTCCCCTTTGAAAGGAAAGGTATGTGTCCGAGGGAGAAGGGAGGACAAATGCCAGATGGGTGAGGCATGGACAGGAGACGTGGGCGACCAGGTGGGTGGGCCACTGGCTTGTGATCAGCAGCACAAAGCCCACCTGACGGGCCAGTGAGTAGTGCTGTCCCCCGGGCTCAGTGCTGAGGCCGACGCTGGTGAATGTGGGGTCCAAGGGCCGGGCTGGTGGCACCAAACGCACCGCCCAAAAGGTTGTGGGTGGCTCCCAACTGGGCAGGGCAGGAAGGACGTTGCAGAGAAGGACTTGGGGGAGTCCTGGTGGACAACAGCTTGGACATGAGGCAGCGACATGCCCCTGTGGCAAAGAAGGCCAATGGTGTCCTGGGCTGCATTACGCAGAGCGTTGGCAGCAGGCTGGGGGGAGGTGATCCTGCCCCTCTGCTCAGCACTGGTGAGGCCACACCTGGAGTGCTGGGTCCAGCGCTGGGCTCCCCAGTACCAGAGAGACATAGGGCTCCTGGAGCAAGTCCAGTGAAGGCCCATGAAGATGGTTAAGGGGCTGGAGCACCTGTCACACCTCAGGAGAGGCTGAGAGAGCTGGGATAGTTCAGCCTGCAGAAGAGAAGGCTCAGGGGCGATCTTCTCAATGTGTATAAATACCTGAGGGGAGGGAGTGAAGACGACGGAGCCAGACTCTTCTCAGTGGTGCCCAGTGACAGGATGAGAGGCACTGGGCACAAACTGAAACACAGGAAGGTCTGGCTGAACGTAGGAAAACTCTGCTTTACTGTGAGGGTGACTGAGCACTGGACCAGGCTGCCCAGAGAGGTTGTGCAGTCTCCCTCCTGGGAGATACTCAAAACCGGACTGGACACAGTCCCAGGCAACCTGCTCTAGGAGACCCTGCTTGAGCAGGGGCGGTTGGACGAGCTGCGCTCCAGAGGGGCCTGCCAGCTCCGGCTGCTCTGGGATTCTGTGAAAACTGCGGTTCAACTGTCACTTCTGCTGCGGTACAATTGGACTCGTTCTTCTGCTTCCGGGCTTTTAAAAGAGAACATCTGACATTGCAGCCATGCATACTATAGTCCTCTTTCAGGAATTACATGGATACCCCCAATGTCTAATGCTGGAGCTGGCTGTCCAATTTTCTGTGCTCAACACTTTTTCTTTATTTGTTTAATTACACAGATCACGGATTTCTTCATCCAGGAATCACTTACAAAAGCCGCACAAGGGCACCTTCCTCCCCCAAAGTCTTAAAAGCAGCCACATACCCCTTGAGAATACACGTACTGAAAGGCAGCCTTAGATGAGCTGGAAGTACGCAGCGTTGCGTGTGGCAAATCGCATGGCTGTCTCCAGTAGTAGGCACCGGGGGTACCAACTTAATTTCTGAGAAATGGATACGGTGTTTATGACGCTAACGATCAACATATTACTTTCTAAAAGAGCACGGTTGCAAGTTAAGCCCTTACGGCCGCGCACTGGTCATGCTGTGTCTCTGCTGAAGGTCACCTTAGTGTCACAAGCCTGGCAGGAGCCAGCGTGTGCCAGATGCTCGCCCACTGCAGTTTGTTGCCCCACGTGCTCAGTTAAGCCGCTATTGCGGTGGCCTGGAGTGAACACACTGGGCGGTAAAGTGGAGAAACTGAAAAGCTGGTGCCCATTCGCTTGTGCTCCCTTGGCTACGGTGCAGTAGCGTTCAGCTGAGGTGCAGGAATCAGCTAACCTTTGACCTGCCCCGCCATTACCTGGTAAACGCTGCCCGGAGACACCTTGTTTAGGCAGGAAGGGCTAAGAGACTCTGCGCAAAACCAGTCGCCACTAGCCCTTTGGCACTAGACGTAGTGGCAGCCAACCTGACTTGCTAAGAAGAGAAGGATAAAACACAGCAGAGGTGTATTTTACAATACCGTGAGACCACACTGTCATGGCTTGCTACTACAAGCATCCCTGTCTGAATTCTAAATTGCTTTTCATATTTATATTTATATTTATATTTATATTTATATAATATATATTGGGTCTGTACCCAATAAAAGTACCAGAGAAACGTGCTTTGTGAAACTATTTCCAGCTAAATTCCGAGACTTTTGCCACACCTGCAATCTGATTTATATCAACTGCTGCAAATGAGACACTGAAGAGGTGCCAGATAAGGTTCTTGGGGGTTTACAGCTGTGGCCTAGATAAAGGAAAAAAAAAAACCAAAAAGAGGATGGGCTTCAAGAAAAGGGCACTATTCCCCATACCGAAAAGTCTCACCAGTTGCTAACTGCAAACGGTTCCTTCCAAAAGAGGCACCCGTTCAGAAAAGAATTAAGTATCAGTCATGCACATTGTGAGCTTTCCTTTTCCATAACTATAAATCAGCCTAATGTGTGCAAGAAAGTATGCACACACGTGTCTCAGTGAAGCCTCATAACTTACCAGATCTCACACAGCCAACTGCAGTAATATAGGTAGTAGTATGGGAGTCCAGGCAAAGATGAAGCTCATGCCTTTCTGAATTTGTGTGCGCACCCAGGTGTGCATGCACGCATGCATGCACATACATGCACATACAACCTTCTACTTCTACAAAGACACCTGGTAACTTAAAGTGACATGGTCCTGGTGTCGCTCTCAGTTAGTGTTGTATGACTAAGCACAGTATGAAAAGAAAGTAATTTTTTTTTTTTTTTTTTTTTTTGCTCTTCTTCGGTGTCGTTAACCAGGAGGCAAAAACTTGAAAGCTTTCCCACGTGCCAAGAAGAAAGGGAATGCTTATGTTCTAAGTAGCTCTAATGACAACCAGCACCTTTAAGGCAGCTGTACTTTGTGAGACTGCCATTTCCTCATCTAGATTTACCGCTTCCTTTTGATTTACTGCTTCCCCTGATGTTCCCTAGTCCGTCTGCAAGCAAAACAGTGACCAGACAGCCAGTGCTCACAGCACTGGCAACTCCACCATCAAGACAGTTGATTGCAACATTGCTTGTTTGTAGCTGTAGGGCAGTCCCATGCAACGCACAGAGGTAAAAGTGAAGGCACTGTGAGTCTTGTGAAAGGAAGCCTTCTCTTCTGAACACTGAACAAGCCCAGGTCCCTCCACCTCGCCTTTCATGCCACGTGCTGCAGCACCTGATCACCTCTGTGGCCTTACGCTGGGCTCCTCCAGTCTTTCAGTCTTCTTTGGGGCGGGGGAGAGGCCAAACCCAACACAGCAATCCAGAGGAGGTGCCAAACAGGGAAGCAAATATTTTTGCAGTTTGAACAAATCAGCCCAAGTCCTGAAAAGAACTCCTACTGGAGCCATTAGAACGGACGGAACTCCCTGCTGAAATGCAGCACGTCTTCGTGCTGGAATTGAAGCCCTTTGCTGCTCCAGAGGAGCAACTCTGTCCATGGCTCCTGCGATCGCTCCGGTGGTGGTATTTGTGCGCCTCCAAGGAGGGTCTTGCTCCAGTTTCAACCACCCGTTAGGTAGCTGAAGAGAGAAGGAGCTGAAGACAGCTACCCCCATTCACCTTCTCAACCGCCGACTGAAACCCCCCCCCCCCGGGCCCCCCAGTGACGGTGGCAACCCTCCGCCAGACTCCTCCTGTCGCCCCGGCACAGCAGCCCAGAGGAAGGCAGGCCCTCTCCTCGCCTCTCCCTCGGGGCTCGGGGCAGAAGAGAGGCCACCTCTTCACGGCCCAGGGCTTGCGGGGCAGCGCGGGGACGGTGCGGGGCAGGAAAGAAGGGCTCGCACAACACTTTTGACTCTCGGGAATTCTTTTATTCCTTGGCCCGTGGAGGTTGGCTGGGCGTGGTTTGCAGCCCGCAGATGTCTTTACAGCCCCTTCACCCTGTTCTTTCGGCTGGGGGCTGGGGGCTGCGCTCTGTTTGCCGCCGGCAGATGTTTGTCCTCCATGCAGCCCACTCATCTCGATCTTTTGGTGGGGGGCTGGTGACTGGGCCCAGCTTGATGGCCGTGCGGCCCCCTGGCTCTCCTGGGATGACTCTGACGCCGTGGCTTTCGCCAGGCCATCCCACGCACCGGGGGGTTTTGGCAGGCCACCTTTGCTGGTGGCATGTCGACCTCCATGGGCTCCTCCTCATCACCTGCTGGAGGATCGACTTCCATTGGTTCGGGCTCGTCAGGGGGAGGATCAACCTCCATCGGTTCTGGTTGGTCCTTCGGGGGGAATCGTATGGAATCCCTGACAGCCCAGATCGTCTCCCACAGTTCCCTTCTTCTTATCCGCAGGCGTTTCGTTCCCCTGCGGACCACCTGATTCATCGTGCCTGAGAATGCTCTCAATGCACCACCCAGAGGGCAGCAAGTAGCTCCACGAGGCTTCTTGGCAGCCTGCTGCTCCAGCTCTCGCTGGGGCTCCAGGAGCAAGAACCTCAGTGAGCTCTGGGCCAGAGCCAGCGCTCCCGCTTTTATAGGGGCAACGGCACTGAGGTGGCTTGTGGCATCAGCGCTCCTTTGTGATCTCAGCCCACTGAATAGCTGACTTTGGGGTCCAGTTGGCATGAGATCACAAAGGAGCGCTGATGCCACAAGCCACCTCAGTGCCGTTGCCCCTATAAAAGCGGGAGCGCTGGCTCTGGCCCAGAGCTCACTGAGGTTCTTGCTCCTGGAGCCCCAGCGAGAGCTGGAGCAGCAGGCTGCCAAGAAGCCTCGTGGAGCTACTTGCTGCCCTCTGGGTGGTGCATTGAGAGCATTCTCAGGCACGATGAATCAGGTGGTCCGCAGGGGAACGAAACGCCTGCGGATAAGAAGAAGGGAACTGTGGGAGACGATCTGGGCCGTCAGGGATTCCATACGATTCCCCCCGAAGGACCAACCAGAACCGATGGAGGTTGATCCTCCCCCTGACGAGCCCGAACCAATGGAAGTCGATCCTCCAGCAGGTGATGAGGAGGAGCCCATGGAGGTCGACATGCCGCCAGCAAAGGTGGCCTGCCAAAACCCCCCGGTGCGTGGGATGGCCTGGCGAAAGCCACGGCGTCAGAGTCATCCCAGGAGAGCCAGGGGGCCGCACGGCCATCAAGCTGGGCCCAGTCACCAGCCCCCCACCAAAAGATCGAGATGAGTGGGCTGCATGGAGGACAAACATCTGCTGGCGGCAAACAGAGCGCAGCCCCCAGCCCCCAGCCAAAAGAACAGGATGAAGGGGCTGTAAAGACATCTGCGGGCTGCAAACCACACCCAGCCAACCTCCACGGGCCAAGGAATAAAAGAATTCCCGAGAGTCAAAAGTGTTGTGCGAGCCCTTCTTTCCTGCCCCGCACCGTCCCCGCGCTGCCCCGCAAGCCCTGGGCCGTGAAGAGGTGGCCTCTCTTCTGCCCCGAGCCCCGAGGGAGAGGCGAGGAGAGGGCCTGCCTTCCTCTGGGCTGCTGTGTCAGGGCGACAGGAGGAGTCTGCTGCAAGATCGAGACAGAGGGAGTTGGGCGACACGAGCTCCAGAGGGGCCTTCCAACCTTAACTATCCCGTGGTTCTGTGAATATGCACGTGGCTCTTAATTTTGACCTGAGCCAATTACATTTCAGTTTATGTATAAAATTATGTATATAATTTGCCAGAGATTTCACCAGAAAGACTGACACATATTAGGGATTGTTGATGTGGGACTCCACGTAAGAGGATATAGAAGTTTATTCTTGTGAAACAGCTTTCAGAAAAATGCCTGTTTGTGTTGAGTAAAATCATTAATTAGACTTGTGTTGAATCATTTTGAGAAAAAGAGTAGAAACTGGAATATTTTGTTTTAATTTTTAAAAAGGGCATTTTTAGTTCATTTGAAAAGTTATTTTTAAGGATAACTCTTTTCCTACAGTGAAAAATTTAATTCAGATCAGTAGAAGATTTTAGACGTTTAAAAAGATTTTTAAAAGATTTAAAAGACCTGCATTTGGATAAAATATTCTTTCAAACTGTCATATCAATGCTGGGAGGAATTCAATCATGCACAATGGGGTTTTTATCATGAAACACACAGTGGATGGTGTTTAATTTAATTTTATTTTTTTCCAGCTCTTATGGATTGTTGCTTTGAGGCCACAGAATAGCTCGTTTGCAGCTCTCAAAGAGAGCTGAAGAGCCCAAAGAGTGGAGGGGTCCAGGCAGCATAAGGTTTCCTGTAAGATACACTAATTTGTGTCCTTCCTGGCACAGAGTGTTGAAATGCCTCTCCAGACTTCAAGACCCCAAGGCGGGGTTAGGTTAGCTGGCTTTTCATTTGCGTTGCCTAAAACACCAGCTGCATAGGCCTGCAAATATAATTTCTTATTTTTCTGTGACTTATCATAGATTCCCAGATTGGCATTTTCATGCAAGTCAAACAGAAGTTGATAAAAACATGTTACCTGAACAGATTTTAATGAAGCTCACATGCTATTTGCAGCACCTGCTGCTAGCTGTGATGAAAGATGGTTGATAGCAGCATGGCTGATAACAGGAAAACCGTGTATTAAGAACTTTGGAATGGAAAATTCAGATTAAGGAAAGAAGATTTCCCTTATTATTTTTGTAATATTACTAAAAAGATTGATTTTCATTCTTTCATTCAGACAGTCACTAAAACAGTAGCAGTAAGGACTGCCGAAACTCTGCATAGAGAGGCAACAAGTAAGCACAGAAAAAAAAAGTGTGTTGCTTTTTTTCTTCCAGGAGTGCCACAAGAACAGTCAACAAATGCTAGAAGTGAGTGAAAGTTTGTAAGCACCTCCTCTCAGCAGCTTACTTGTGCCTATTCGTATTTTTTTATTCCCTTAAAATTTTAAATATTTCAGCATAAGCACCCTTTGTGCCTGTCTTCAATTAAGTGACTGAGACATACTGGACACAACGATTCTTCTGATTAGAGCACATACAAAGTGTTTCCAAATAACCCGCAAATGGTGATATAATTCAGCTAAAAAGATTTTGTAAATAGTGCCTTGGTACAACAGCTCCTACTTCAAAAATGAGAGCTGGACAGGATTTTTGTACTTACTAAGGCTTTTGACTGATGCTAAATACATTGTCATGGTATTTGAATAGCCATACATGGAACAAATCCGAGCATCAAAAAACAAGCTCTAGCAATTTAGGATACGTGACTTTGGATGATTCTTTCCTGGGTATTTGCTTAAACAGAAATACTTGAATTCTTAAGCAAGGGAGACATCAGTTAACTTATGAACCATGCTTTGAAACAGACACTCAGAATGTACCTGCATTTGGATAACAGTTTCATCATTTTTGGCAAATGTTACAGTCCAAGTATCAGGAGCTGCTTATTCTCCTTAGTTTGCTGATGAGACACTAAAGGTGCAAGGCACAATAATGGGTTAAAGTTAGGCACTAATCTTGTTCCAGAGTTTATTGAATATAGGCCATTCTTAGTGGCACACATTATTATAGATGAAATGAAATTACAGCCATGTCCTAAAACATCCCATATTTCTCATAACAGCAGTCTTATCAGAATCAGCAAATAACCTGGTCTAAATAGTTGTACGTTAATGATGAAACAAATCAAACTGCCCATGAGTCTGAAAGAATCCAGCAGGGGATTCCTAGAATTAGCAAGCAAAGTTGGTCAAAAGAAAAACCTGCTGAAAATTATTTTGAGGAAGAATTGGAGTTTTGATTAAAACAGATATTTTTCATGGTAAATGTCTGCTTGCATTAGAAGAAAATTACATCATAAAAGTCAAAAACTGAAAATTCTTGCCAACAAAAAAATGAGAGTGTGTGTGTGTGTGTGTGTGTGTGTGTGTGCGCGCGTGTACTCACTAGCTTTTGATGAAAATCTAGGTCCATCATGAAAATTGTAGCACAATTTTTCATGAGAAAATCATAGAAAATGGGAAATCCAGCTAGGTCTATTGAAACAGATGAACTTCCTGTTGGGCCAGATATTGACTGTAAGAAATTTCAGTGATATAGCAGTATAACAGTGGGCATGTGAGAGAGCAATATGAAATAAATAGTATGTATAACTTCTTGAACTTCTTTTGGAGAGAAGGAGAACACATTATAAATTGATCTAAAACTTTCAAGAATAACTTTGCAATACTCCACATTCATTCTGCAAGGAATTACATGGACTAGCTAACCAATTCCACTGCTAAGCTTGAGAAAATTGGAACAAAAGGACAGGTCCTTAGTGACATTTAAGCAGTATTTGGTTAGCTTCTAAGAATAGATTTTCAAAATTTTCAGAAGGAGACTCCATTATTCAATTTCTGTTGGCATTTCAAAAGCATGTAAAAGTCCCTTAAGCAAGTCCTATGATTAATTTCTAAAATGATTTCTTTTTTTAAGAAAAAGGAATGAAATGCGAAATAATTATATATGTTTTATTTCTGTAGAGAAATAAAATCAAAAGCTTGATATACACATATATGAAGTTGTTTTGCTCATCTCCTTCCCAAAGAGGAGAGACTTTAATTAATTCTTTTTCTGAGAAAGATATTCATTTCCTCATCTAATCCCCCAAGCTGCAGTTCATATAAAGTCTAGAATCATTTGGCATGATCATAACCATAGAAAACATTTTTCTTTTCTCCTAAGGTAAATTGTGCTACAAAAACTATGAATTCTTCAAATGCAGAGATCATTTGCTTTTGTTTTCTTTAATCTCTCCCTAATTTGTTACATATGTGGATGCAGAACAATAAAAAGTTTTCTTCAAAATTTCTTTTTGTTCCAAAGAGAAAAACTAAGGAACATTGCTTGTGATGCATCATTCTTCAGCATTTTTTTTTTTCTTTTAGAAGTTCTGAAAACTTGGCTCTGGGCAGCAGGAGCAATACATATCTCTCACACTGATTTCAGGTTTGTTTCTAAAGATTTTAACAAAATACGTATTGCATTTGTTATTTTATTCCACCCACACCACTATTCTTTTTGCACTGAAAACCTTTTGCATTCCTATTTCCTAAATGATATTTACTACTTTATTCTTTCTGGTTTTATTACAGGAACAATATGACCTGTTTCAGAGGCATATTTGGACAGGGACTGGAAATTTCTTGCATAACTGATGGAGATGTTGTTTTGTCTATATAAACTGTAACTTACCTCTGTTTATAAATATGAACATATAATCAATACCATATGAAGAAACCAATAACCCACTTCACAGGCAGAATCTGGAAACCAGATCTTCAACTCACATACTTGGGATCAACCTGTGAGTTCAAGAGAGTTAAGCCATCTACTTCCATGACAATCTGACACTGTCTACTATAACTTACTGCAAATAGAGCATTCATTCCCAGTATAGCTAGTAAAGGTTGCCTAGTACTAGTGTGATAGTTGGGTGATTTCACCCATTCTGAAAATAACAAACTATTTTACATTTCTCTGTGCATTTGGGTAGTAATACTCACAATTACAAGGGTGAGTAAAGAATCAAAAGTGTAAGATATCCAAATCATTTTTTATGATCAAAGAATTAGATACATCTCATTGAAATGCTTATCAGGCCAGTGCTCTAACATCCACTAAAGTCTTTTCAAATGTGGGGACATAAATGCACTGGACTGGGAGGATTTATCTAGTCACAACTTGCTACATCTTCAGTCACTAGGCAATATGAGTACTTATATCAAGTACTGCCCCGGAACTTATGACAGTTGCTAAATTTTGTGTTTTTCTTTAGACAGCATTGGTTTCAACCTGCTGTGTGGAGCATTCCTGGTTTACTCTTTCTCCATTGCATCAGAACCATAACCAAGTGAATTTATTTGTTCAGAAATGGAAATGCTATCAGTCCATTGCCCCATTTTTATGAAACTGTGTGTTTCATAATGTGATCAATAACATGAACATACTGCCTTTGATATTCTAAACAATCCCAGATAATATCCAAAGAGGTATGCCTGAAAAATGTATTAGCAAAAGACTATGGTATTTTGGAAATGAAATTTTGAAACACACAGGAATGAGTAACATACATCTATATTCCAGTCGGAGAAGAGCTGGCTTGCAGAAGACATTTTTCTGTGTCACTTGTCTAATGCTAAAAAAACAAAGTTATTGTACCGCCTAACAGATCTGGACTGCTGTTCTGGCTGCTCTGTATTATTAAACACACTGCTTGTGGCAATATGCAATGACACATATCAGCATAAACAAAAGAATAAAGACTGTATCCACGTGAGATCTCTGAAGCAGCTGAGACAGTTTCCTCAGCAAACATTTCTTCAATTATCTTGGTTCCCTCCCCTTTTCCCCTGCTCTGCAATTGAGTGATCTGAATTCAAATAAGTGCTGGCACAAAGTTGGTGGGACTCAAATAAATCATCCATCTTGTTGCCTGAAAATATACATGATCCTCCTTTAGGGAAATGCCTTGGGAAGCAATTGCATATTATGCCCAATGTTATCCTCTGACCCATATACCCTTTCTGACCCAGAACAGATTTCACCCACTAACAGTTTTCTTTCCATCTGCACCCTGCTTTCTGAGGGGAGAGCAGTGGGTGAAGTATATCTTTTTTTGGAGAGCCTCAAAAGCTGAGCTTCTATAATTGACGAAGTTACGCTGGTCATGTTGTCCTTCACATGCCTGTTAGCGATAGCAGTACAGAACATATACTGCACCTTAGGCTTTATTAAAGGGAAGCTGGATATAACCTGTTCCCCTCCTGTACAGTTATTTGTGTTTCCTTCCTTCCTTCCTTCTTTCCTTCCCTCCTTCCTTCTTCTTTCTCTCTCTTTCCTTCCTTCCTTCCTTCTTTCTTTCCTTCTTTCCTTCTCTCTCTCTTTCTCTCTGTGTGTGTGTGTGTGTGTGTGTGTGTGTGTGTGTGTGTTTGTTTACAAATTCAAAGGCAGTAAGCAGCATGCCTGCTACCACAAGGGATTTTTTTTTCCTTTAGCTCTGCATAATTTCTGCAGCATTTATATAAGTGGAATTAAGCCTAAGAGCAGTTAGAATTCAACTGGCTGTTTCTATATTTAATAAATAATAACCCTGCCATGAAATTGTAATTGGCAATAAAAAGTCCTGCAGTTCATCTAACAGCTTTCCACCTCCATTGTAAATCTGTACTTTCACTCAGCTGCTCATCGCCAAAAGACAGAGTGAATTCATTACTCCAGATACAACTTCTTCCACAGAAATGAGAATTGGATTGTACACATTTAAAATACTTTATTCCCACACTTTCTTTATTCTCTTACCTCCCTGTGGGCACAGGGTTCCTCCATTTTTGACCTGTTCCATTTTTCACTTTGTGCTGGTCTTTTCCCAAGCTTTTAGTGTTGAATTGATTAATTAGATTAATTTTTCTAGACTTCCCTCTTCTCTCTCACTGTGTATCTGTGGTACCATTTGATCTGAAAGCAATATTGGTGAGATAGTCTTAAAGCACGTTCTCATGTGTTAATTACTGCTTTTTGCCATGTTATAAACTTTAAGTTGGCCTGGTCCTGCTTAGAATTGTATTTTTAAAGATCTGCCCAGTCAAAATTCATTGCAAAGTAGGTCAATTTTGCTCTACAGTGACCAGCTCACTTATCGTTGTGTGTTTGGATATCCCCGCTTTGCAAAGGTGTCTCAGCACAATTTTAGCTCACTCCCCAGTTCAGACCTGCCAGCCAAGGACTGGGAATGATGGTGGTGTGAGGGCACATCCTCTCCACTCCAACAGGGAACAAATCTTACGTCAGCGCGGGCTTTGAAAATGGGATTATCGTCTTGTGTGCAATCGCTAGAGGCAGCAGATGGGAGGGAGAAGAGAAGTATTTCTGTCCCAAAGCAGGTATGATGTCAGTATGCTATTGTCTAAGATGGACTCAGAACAATGTTAAATCGCTTATAGTTCGATTAAATACGGACAACGGGGGGAATAATGCTTTTGAGCAAGAATATGAAAACTGCACTGAAAAGAATTCCTATCTTTTGAAATCACATATGGGTTAAAAACAGTTGTTTATCTGTGCTGGTGGTTTAAAACGCTGCAAGACGTTGGCTTGTGGAAATCTGGAACTTTGTTTTCCTCTAACTGGCCTCCCTGAGCTGTGCTAAACCAAGCTCAGGCCCTGCTGTGGTGCTGGCTCATAGCTCGAAAGACGCCATATAAACACACAACTAGCTGCTGATGCCAATTTTAGACAAACTGGGAACTAGCATCGGTGTCTGCACAGCCTCTCTGACCCACTCTCAGTAACTGTTAGCACTCATTTTAGTTAACTGGGACCTTAAGTGGAAGGAGGAGAAGGCCAGGCCGGCCATATGGCCAGTGTTTTGTTCTCTGCTGCCACACCATTTCCGACCATCAGGTCCACGGCATGGTGTGGCCAGGCCTGGCTGCTCGCCTGGCAGGCATGCTGGGAGCCAGCCCAGGCTCACCCGGAGCCGGATATCCCTCTTGGCAGCTCCACTTCACTTCTGAGCTGCTTTCCCGTGCCAGCTGAAGCTGGCACGCCAACCCCTTAAGAACGGCAAATGGTGCCTCAGCGGTTTGAAATGGAAGATGATGAATGAAAATCTTTCTGGTGGCTCTGCAAGTTGTGAATTTATTCTGTCTGTCTCGTGGCGTGCCGATGCATAACTGCTTGCCAGGACCTTCTGTGACTGATGACAGAAATATTGGTTACCTGCTCAGCTCTTTAAAAGTAGAAATACTCCAGATGACTATGTTGAGTGCTCAGCATTTTAGAGGAATCCACATCAGGCTTCTCCTTCAGTTCATGTGTCTTGGCTTTTTTTCACTTAAGCTACTTGCAATTCCATTCGCTGAACAGGAAGCAACCCTGATCTACAGGAGATTAAGCGAATGGAGAATCAGGCCCTTGCAAAATGTATGATTTTCTTGATAGTTATACTAAGGGGAAGAGAGTAAAGGGATTTGAAATTTCAGGGTATCTGACAGTTCCACTAACATGATATTCATATTTAATGACATTCTTCTATGTATTCTCTTCCACTGCTTGCCTTCCTTTCAAAGATGCTTCCTTAAGGATTACTTATTCTTCTGCAAGAGTTTCTTAACAAAAACAGATAAATGGCTGTCTGTCCTTTTTGTAAAATGGACCAATCTGAATTAAGACCATAAAAAGCAATAAAGATGTGAAAAAAACTCCTCCCTTTTGTATTCAACTTATCTACGGAAGAGAAATAAAGTGCTTATCTTTTGTCATTACTATTATGAAAATGCTCTGTGATTTCTATGGCTCCAGTGTTTACTAAGGGTAAAATACAGATTTTTTGCAAAAGATCTGATCCAAAACTTCAATCAGTAGAAAGAATCCAGTTACTGAAAGTTTTGAGGTCTGATCCAAAGCTGGATAGCACACTGACAGGTCAGAGATCAGACTGGAGCCTCGCAGAATACAGTCATCTCATTTTGCAGAGGATTTTAGTATTTCAAGACTGAGTTCATACAGATTTTGAAGGAAATACAGATTTTGAAGGAAAAAAACAATCAAAATCCTCCATAAACAGGACAGACTCTTCAGCTCCAGCTGCCGGTCCAGTCTGCCTCCAGAACATAGAAATTCAGGCAACGAGCTAACCCAGGGCTTTGGCAGCCCCATGGCCCCAAGGTGACCCACACAGTGTAGCTGGAAGAGAGTCACAACCTAGGACTCTCTGCAGTTGCTAACTGAGATTCACACACCTTCAAAGAGCAGCTTGGAAACCACTAACACTGATAATGTCAGCAAGCTGCTTGCAGACTCCCAGGATTCACCTCAAAATCCTGCAAGGAGGCAGGGATTTGGAAACAAAACACTTGGGAATAAGACTGAAACTAACTTCTGCAGTCTTGCTGTGTCCCCTGAATCTTGAGATCCTAAGTTACAGCCATTTCATTCAGAAATGTGGGGAATGGGAATTAGAGGCTTCTGTCAGCAACTATATTTGGCTGCTGTAAAAGATCTTAAAAAATGTAAAAGATGTATATTTAACTGGTGTAAAAGACCAGAATCTATTTCTAGCCTTAGAAGATTCAGAAACTTGGTGTTGTCTTGACCAGAGGGGCTGAAAGCAAGTGTAAAACTGTGAGTGTGAAGAGGGGGGATAGTTACAGCCTAGGCTGCGGTGCTGTGCATGCAGATGTGCAGGGAAGGTAGCTGGAGAGCAGGATGCTAAGGAAGGCACAGATGGCACTGGCGCTGCCTTATGCACACTTCCGACCTCAAAAAGTCCAGAAATACGTGCATCCCTTCCTGGCCACGCACACTCTTGCCAGGCCTGGTGAGTTGCTCGCTGCCTTGGTCCATCCCCGCCGAGCGCAGCACAGGCTGCGTGGTTATCTCCCGCCTGCGCTGAACAGGGCTGCGCCTCGCCAAACATGCAGGGCAAACAGGGAATAACATGCAGCCTTTGCATTAACGAGGAATAAGCGTATGCCTCTAGCAGGTCTCTCTGCCAGACAACAGGAACTGTGTCACTAGCGTGCAATTTCTACCCCTGTGCTGTGCAGCAGGGGTGTGGGGATGCAGCTCTCCAGCGCACCTCCGCTGCCAGCAGCAGCAGCTGAGCCCCTCCGCACTGCACCAGATGTTAAGCTTTCGTGGAGACGGGCTGTGAATTGGGAAAAACAGACTGACCTTCCTCTTCCAAGGCCGGTGTATACTTTCTTCCTTCAGTCTGATAATAATAGTCTCTTCTTGCCATTTAATACAATTGTGTCCAACTGTTCCAGGGTGTAGGAAACTCTAAACAACAAAAATCCAAATGTTTGCACTGTATTTCCAACTCTGCCTCAATGCAGAAAAGATATATACTCTACTTAAACTGTATATGTATATACTATATAGACTGCATATATGCTACATATATTGCAATATATATTTTACTATACTTAAAGGCAGTGTAAATTCTTTGTAAAATAATATAGATTTGAGCAGAATGTTTTTTCTGTCCATTTCAGATGTGCTTAATTAATTAAATAATTAGACGCATTAAAACATTTAGATCAGCTGACTTTTGGCAAATTATAAAAATTATGCACAACAGGTACTGCCCCGCTACAGTTTCTACCAGGGCAGACAAGATAAGGAAATGCACACAGGAGGAACTGCCTATTCACACGCAGGTCCCTCTCCTCCTGCCACTGGGCTTTGGACAGTGATGTCCATTGTGGCTGCGAAGGCATCTCCACATGGCAAGGAGTGTGACAAAATGTGATTTCCAAAATGGCCCCTTTCCATGTATTATGTTTCAAGACTGCTGTGGTGGGGAGACCGGAGTCTCTGCATGAGGAATTTCTGACTTAAACAATCAAAATCACTGTTTTGTACTGGTCTTTAAAGTCTTTCAGACTCAATGTGTCTCTTTTCCAGAGGCACCTACCTTAGTCTCATCATATCATTTGAAAATCTGCTGATTTCAGTTACTGCAGTTTTACAGCACTTCCTCCCCTGGCCAGACAGGAAAATCCATGGTGGGGATACACAAGAGAAGTGTCAGAGGTCTCCCTCCTGTGTCTGCTCATGGAAGATACCAGTTTTTTATACACTGCAACCTCCGAATATCCCCTTCAGCTTCCACTGGAACCCTTCTTAGATTTGTGGGTCCCCTGGTTCAAGGCTATATTTGAGGAAACTAATTTTATGTAGCTTTGGAGACCAAGGTAAAGAGAATGGCCAATAAATAAGTGTCTAAAACTAGTTCTCTTTATTCTTCTTCCAAATAATCCATTCTCTTTGCTTACAGGTTAGTCTCAAAATTGCTTAATCTTTCCTATTTAGGAAGCATGCTCATAGTGTAAAACCTGATCCAGAAAAAAAAAAAAACAGTTTAAAATGGTAAGAGAACAGTATCATATTTTACTATACATTAGGAAAACTTTATCATAGAGTAATAATTTGAGAGCATTTTACATTAAATCAGTGGGAAGGCTCTAAATCGCTTCACGCACTGAAAGTTCTTGGTGACTTTTCAAAGTTCTGGCTGAGGAAAACTACCCAGTCATTGGTGGGAATCAATCAGTTAATCATCCTCCACAGAGGAACTGCTAGGATTTGATCTTGCCTTTTATAGGCTCTTGATATTCCATCAGCAAAGTCTTTCCTTTCACCATTCGTTTTAGGGGTATTCAAACAGTTTGCTTAATCTAAGGGGAGGGGAGAGAAAACAATAACAACAAACCCCCCAAAAACACCAAACTTCAGAGAGCTAACATGATGTTGTAGAGGCTTAAAAAAGGAGTGATGGGTCCCAAAGGATTAGGTTAATTATAGATGTGGTACTGTAGACAGTCGATAGCTTGATATTCCATGACTAAAGAAAGAAAACAGCATTTCAGCAAAACCAGCCACCAAGAAACCAGAACGGTGGCAGTGACTGTGAGAGACTCAGAGCCAAGACGAAAAAAGTAGTACTAATGGAAGACTTGAATTACCTCTGTGTAGACTGATAATTGCTGGAGTAGGGCATGATACAGCCTTTTTAATACTGTAAGTACTTCTTAGAGCAACTAGCTGGCAAACTCACAAGAGAAGTGACTCTTGGTTTAGCTCTGAGAGCTGTACAGGATCTGGCTTACCATGTAACTACTGAAAAGCCTCTTAGTGCCCATAACATGCTCAAGCATAACATCTCTGTAGGAAAGACAGCGCCAAAAAACATTCACTGCAATAACATTTAACGCTTAGAAAGGGAGTTCTATAAACATAAGAAAGCAAGAGAAGAAGAAGAAAAAAAAGCAAGTAAGCAGTAAGGTGCTTTCAGGAAGTTTGGATGCTACCTAAATACTCCTTATCAGGGACTCAGAGTCAACCTGTACCATCAATTAGAAAAGACTGCAAAAGGATTTCCTCCTCTCTTTCACCTAACATATTAAGGAGTGTTTTCCCTGTTATTTTCAGCTAAATATGGTGGTTCTAGGACATTTCTATTTATCGGATCATATTCCAACCTGCACATCATTCACTACAGTTTAAATATGGATCACTGGAACATACAAATCAGTGCTGATCCTTTCTCATCACGAATTGTACTAATCATACATAGATGGGCTGGAACGAAAACCCTCCTTGGGATCCCGCTGGCATCACTTGGAGAGATCCGCATATTGCTCAGAAATCCAGAGGTTTCCCCAAAGCCCGGAACAGCTTGCTCCAAAGCCCTAGATCCAGATGTGACCCAACCTGGGAGGATTAAGAATCAAAATCCAAACCTGCCTTTTAATATTTGCACCCACATCCTTCTGTTACTACTGGCTGTGAGAGCCAGAAGGCCCTGATGCCACCGCTTTCTCTTGCAACCCTGGTACTGCCTGCATGCACGTACACACAGGACTAGGTTCTGTGGTCAGCAAGTAATGAAATGTAGTTGTGGGGGGCGTGGGTGTGAAAATACATCCAATTCTGCTAATAAATGCACTGATATCAGGGCAGAGTAACTCCACCAAGCCAAACAAGTTCTGCATTTACATGTGATTTTGCACTCCCGTCAGGGAAGAACCTAATCTATCATGTAAACCTGGAGGAGCACCGCTGAAATAAATCAAAAAGAGCAGAGGGTAAGAGTGGTCAATGCCCAGACAATTAATGAGTAGAAAGAGAGCTGATTACCTTGTTGTGAAAAGTCCTGTGCCGATGCCGAAGAAAGTTAAGTACCTAGGGAGACAATTCACCAAGAACTGCCCACACCATGCCTGATCAGAGAGATCAAGCTGTCGCCCCCGTGCCCTGTGAGGGGGCATAACTTACTCAGGTCTCCTCTCACACAGAGCTGACAAAAGACAGCCCCTGCTCTGGTCTAGGTCCCAGTGCAGACCCACTCTGGCAGGATGGCACTTGCACAGTTTGGTCACAGCTAGGAGCTGGAATACACCTTCTTTCCAGAGGCATTACATACACCGACAATGCTACATTTTAGAATAACCCTGCGCTGCCTTTTGCCCACTGCACAGACATATGCAACGTGTCAAGGGGAGCTTGGCAGCTCAATTCCATAATTTGATTTTGTTCGCTTTTATGCAAGTGTGAGTTCCTCCTTCTCCAAGAGAATCTGCCCTGCTGCAGTTGAAATCCTGTCAATAGCAAGTCAAATGCAAACGGGTTCATTAGTAAAGTGTTGTTATGGTGATAAGTACATCATCGTGACATGGTCAGCTGGGCAGCGGGATCACTTCATAAGCTGATTGCTCTAACACATATTACTTTGGCTATCCTTAAGGATGCTCCATGCTGTGAAATTAACTTTTGCTCACCTCTTTCATTTTAATTGCTGGTGTTAAGTTATGAGGTTAACTCTTTCACTTAAAAGGCTGCAACAAAGGTGCAGAAACCACAGATAGCTGAATACATTACTTATCCACTTCACAGAACTTCAGTTTTTTTATAACTCATGTAGATTACTGTATATAATTACAGGAGAGACATTTCAATGTTGTTTAATGGCCCATGGTGTGCAAAAGGATTTTAAACCCTGGGGACTATGTTTATGTTGCAGATGATGGTCAAAGCTTTAACTTGTCTCCCAGACTAAATCTCTAACCTTGTGCTCCCTAACCTAGAAAACCTGCAACTGTCAGAGGGTTTCTAGGGTCTGTGGTTATCCAGTGCAGCCCGGGAGCCCTTTTACACGGCTAGCAGGGGAGTGGGGCCCAGCTGAGGAGGGCAGCTGGATGCTCTCCTGTCCATCACCCAGCTCTTATCTGCCAATGCTCAGCTGATACGAGGAACGGAGGGGAGAGGAAAAAAAGAGTCTGTCTCTCTCCTGAGCTGTTTGGTGATGCTCCTAAATGTTGCCACACAGCTGAGATCAGAGTCCAGCTGTGGGCAAACCAGTAAGGACCAGTAAGAGGCCAGCAGGGCAAAGCCTTAGGGTCCTCCCCTTGGCTTAACAAATAGCACTCAACTTTGAAAAGAGCTTCAGCTAAAATAAGATGTGAGATAAATTAGAACTTCAACTCTTCTGCAGTGAAATATTTAAGTTTCTTCATTTTGGAAGTCTTGAAACATTATAGATTCATCTACTCAATTAAATTAAAAAAAACAATTACCTGACCTGGAACAAGAACACTAAAATTTTCATTTCACTGCTTTGCTGAACTGACATCCCCTCTCCTCATTGTTTATTATCATAGTTCCAAAAAGCAGCATAGCATAAGTAAGTAGTATCAAAGGCAATACACATACACAGTCTCAGCTAGACTGAGCTACAAGTACACTATTATGTGATACAATCTCACTTTAATTTTGTACAGGTACCCCAAAGGTTTCATTATAACTTATTTGATGTAGTTGCTGACCTAAGTCTTGGTATGTAGAGACGTGGGATGAATTAATATAACATACATTCTTTTTTTTCCCAATTAATTGTACGTATATAGTATATGTATGTATAATTTACTGTTCAGTCTTTGAACTCTAATCTATTTGACAGTCTGGAACAGAGATTTTTAAATTCAGCTATGCTAATTAGCTGATCTGCTCCCTTGACTATCTTCACCTTCTTCAAACAGAAGAGATTTATCTTTGGAGCATATTACAATTTGAACAGAAAAAATTAGATGCTGACATGACTTTTTTTAGAGCATAATTAAAATGCATGACAAAGTTCTGCTTCCACACCTTTAGAAAAGCATTTTATTACATTAAATATTTAATCCAGGACAATTAATCCATATTTATCTTACAGGGCCATGGCAGTTGCTCTAAAATTCCCGGCCATTGATCCTTTCTTGAATTCCTTGCGAAAGATCTACACTAAAATTATGGACTAAGATGGCCTTATAAAATTCAGGCGAATATTCCTCGAAGTTGAGCAGTGTTTAAATCAGTAGGCCACATCTTCCAATACTGTGCTCTACTCCATCCAAGAGACTGGTCCACCTAAGTGAGGGGACAGCAATTCCTTTTCTGATGCTCATCAGAAAGAGAAGCAGATGTTTAACAAGCATCTGCCTTACACATCTTTCATTTTGGGATGCAAGAAATGAGCCAGATGCATGGCATGGAAATGCAAATGAAGTCCCAGGCTTTTCCAGGGAGAAGTTGTACAGGAGAGAGTGTAAAGTTCTTTGTTAGAGTCTTCTTTTTTGATCGCTGTCTGCATTTTATTCTGTTTGTCTGTCATACCCTTCTGGTATGTGATATGTATTCATTGCATTTATTTATTTATTGGGTATCATGTGACAAAGGGAAGTACAACAAAAGGAAGTTCAAAGTCTTGCACCTGGGCAGGAATAACCCCATGTACCAGTACAGGCTGGGGGACAATGACCTTGAGAGCACCTTTGCAGAAAAGGACCTGTGGCTCCTGGTGTACAACAAGGTAAACACAGACCACGAATGTACCCTTGTGGCAAAGAAGGCCAATGGTGTCCTAGGCTGCATCAGACAGGGGTTAAAAACTTCTTAAAAACTGTGGCAATGTCACAGCAGCTGCATCTTTTTCTCCTCCTGCTTCTCCAGGGCAAAATTGACATGCGAGGCACAGTGACAGAAATGATCAGCGGTCACATATTAGGACCAGCTTCCCTGCAGAATTTGAGCCAATCCCAACAGACCTCATAGTTCAATCAGTGTGAACAGAAGGTGTCACTGCCTTGGCAAACTCATCACCAAGGGAAGTAAAAGCATATGGAAAATCTAGGGCTATTCATATACAGATAGACATAGCCTGCGGTTATGTCCATAAAGCAGGAAGCATTGCCCTTTTGCCACAGTTCCCAGTCCCCTCCTCCCCTTCTTCCACTCTTTCATCCGGCGGAGTTTGAAGATGATTTTTGGTGAATGAAAATCCCGCGGTGGCTACACTCAAAGACCACCAAACAATGCCGCCAGTCAAAGGAGATTCCTGCAGGCTGTGCAGCTGCAGTACCACCTTCAGAACTGATCACATATTTGTGCTGATACTGGAGTATGCAATACAGGAAGCAGGAAAGATTAAAAAAAAAGGGGGGGGGGAAAGAACAGCAATAAGGAAAAGGAGTTACAGGTGGAGGGAGCATTTAGCAAGAAGCAGTAGTAGTAGTAGTAGTAAAACGTGGCCACAGCAACACAACTAAAGTGGGAGGGAGAAAGACCAGAGACTGCCTGACAGTGAAAGAAAAAGGGAAAGAGATAAAAGCAACTGAGGGTGAATGACCAATATGATCCGAGGACAGAAGCTATTTTGCTATTGAGGGATTAACAGGATTGAGAGGAATTCTAATTGTCTGCAAAACCGCATCTCTGGAAAAAAAGATGTATCTGCTGCGATGTTGCCACAGTTTTTAACAAGTGGAAGGGAACTGAGGAGTGACCAGCTGCTACCCATGAGAGGCAATGCTCTCTCCCCTTTGAAAGGAAAGGTATGTGTCCGAGGGAGAAGGGAGGACAAATGCCAGATGGGTGAGGCATGGACAGGAGACGTGGGCGACCAGGTGGGTGGGCCACTGGCTTGTGATCAGCAGCACAAAGCCCACCTGACGGGCCAGTGAGTAGTGCTGTCCCCCGGGCTCAGTGCTGAGGCCGACGCTGGTGAATGTGGGGTCCAAGGGCCGGGCTGGTGGCACCAAACGCACCGCCCAAAAGGTTGTGGGTGGCTCCCAACTGGGCAGGGCAGGAAGGACGTTGCAGAGAAGGACTTGGGGGAGTCCTGGTGGACAACAGCTTGGACATGAGGCAGCGACATGCCCCTGTGGCAAAGAAGGCCAATGGTGTCCTGGGCTGCATTACGCAGAGCGTTGGCAGCAGGCTGGGGGGAGGTGATCCTGCCCCTCTGCTCAGCACTGGTGAGGCCACACCTGGAGTGCTGGGTCCAGCGCTGGGCTCCCCAGTACCAGAGAGACATAGGGCTCCTGGAGCAAGTCCAGTGAAGGCCCACGAAGATGGTTAAGGGGCTGGAGCACCTGTCACACCTCAGGAGAGGCTGAGAGAGCTGGGATAGTTCAGCCTGCAGAAGAGAAGGCTCAGGGGCGATCTTCTCAATGTGTATAAATACCTGAGGGGAGGGAGTGAAGACGACGGAGCCAGACTCTTCTCAGTGGTGCCCAGTGACAGGATGAGAGGCACTGGGCACAAACTGAAACACAGGAAGGTCTGGCTGAACGTAGGAAAACTCTGCTTTACTGTGAGGGTGACTGAGCACTGGACCAGGCTGCCCAGAGAGGTTGTGCAGTCTCCCTCCTGGGAGATACTCAAAACCGGACTGGACACAGTCCCAGGCAACCTGCTCTAGGAGACCCTGCTTGAGCAGGGGCGGTTGGACGAGCTGCGCTCCAGAGGGGCCTGCCAGCTCCGGCTGCTCTGGGATTCTGTGAAAACTGCGGTTCAACTGTCACTTCTGCTGCGGTACAATTGGACTCGTTCTTCTGCTTCCGGGCTTTTAAAAGAGAACATCTGACATTGCAGCCATGCATACTATAGTCCTCTTTCAGGAATTACATGGATACCCCCAATGTCTAATGCTGGAGCTGGCTGTCCAATTTTCTGTGCTCAACACTTTTTCTTTATTTGTTTAATTACACAGATCACGGATTTCTTCATCCAGGAATCACTTACAAAAGCCGCACAAGGGCACCTTCCTCCCCCAAAGTCTTAAAAGCAGCCACATACCCCTTGAGAATACACGTACTGAAAGGCAGCCTTAGATGAGCTGGAAGTACGCAGCGTTGCGTGTGGCAAATCGCATGGCTGTCTCCAGTAGTAGGCACCGGGGGTACCAACTTAATTTCTGAGAAATGGATACGGTGTTTATGACGCTAACGATCAACATATTACTTTCTAAAAGAGCACGGTTGCAAGTTAAGCCCTTACGGCCGCGCACTGGTCATGCTGTGTCTCTGCTGAAGGTCACCTTAGTGTCACAAGCCTGGCAGGAGCCAGCGTGTGCCAGATGCTCGCCCACTGCAGTTTGTTGCCCCACGTGCTCAGTTAAGCCGCTATTGCGGTGGCCTGGAGTGAACACACTGGGCGGTAAAGTGGAGAAACTGAAAAGCTGGTGCCCATTCGCTTGTGCTCCCTTGGCTACGGTGCAGTAGCGTTCAGCTGAGGTGCAGGAATCAGCTAACCTTTGACCTGCCCCGCCATTACCTGGTAAACGCTGCCCGGAGACACCTTGTTTAGGCAGGAAGGGCTAAGAGACTCTGCGCAAAACCAGTCGCCACTAGCCCTTTGGCACTAGACGTAGTGGCAGCCAACCTGACTTGCTAAGAAGAGAAGGATAAAACACAGCAGAGGTGTATTTTACAATACCGTGAGACCACACTGTCATGGCTTGCTACTACAAGCATCCCTGTCTGAATTCTAAATTGCTTTTCATATTTATATTTATATTTATATTTATATTTATATAATATATATTGGGTCTGTACCCAATAAAAGTACCAGAGAAACGTGCTTTGTGAAACTATTTCCAGCTAAATTCCGAGACTTTTGCCACACCTGCAATCTGATTTATATCAACTGCTGCAAATGAGACACTGAAGAGGTGCCAGATAAGGTTCTTGGGGGTTTACAGCTGTGGCCTAGATAAAGGAAAAAAAAAAACCAAAAAGAGGATGGGCTTCAAGAAAAGGGCACTATTCCCCATACCGAAAAGTCTCACCAGTTGCTAACTGCAAACGGTTCCTTCCAAAAGAGGCACCCGTTCAGAAAAGAATTAAGTATCAGTCATGCACATTGTGAGCTTTCCTTTTCCATAACTATAAATCAGCCTAATGTGTGCAAGAAAGTATGCACACACGTGTCTCAGTGAAGCCTCATAACTTACCAGATCTCACACAGCCAACTGCAGTAATATAGGTAGTAGTATGGGAGTCCAGGCAAAGATGAAGCTCATGCCTTTCTGAATTTGTGTGCGCACCCAGGTGTGCATGCACACATGCATGCACATACATGCACATACAACCTTCTACTTCTACAAAGACACCTGGTAACTTAAAGTGACATGGTCCTGGTGTCGCTCTCAGTTAGTGTTGTATGACTAAGCACAGTATGAAAAGAAAGTAATTTTTTTTTTTTTTTTTTTGCTCTTCTTCGGTGTCGTTAACCAGGAGGCAAAAACTTGAAAGCTTTCCCACGTGCCAAGAAGAAAGGGAATGCTTATGTTCTAAGTAGCTCTAATGACAACCAGCACCTTTAAGGCAGCTGTACTTTGTGAGACTGCCATTTCCTCATCTAGATTTACCGCTTCCTTTTGATTTACTGCTTCCCCTGATGTTCCCTAGTCCGTCTGCAAGCAAAACAGTGACCAGACAGCCAGTGCTCACAGCACTGGCAACTCCACCATCAAGACAGTTGATTGCAACATTGCTTGTTTGTAGCTGTAGGGCAGTCCCATGCAACGCACAGAGGTAAAAGTGAAGGCACTGTGAGTCTTGTGAAAGGAAGCCTTCTCTTCTGAACACTGAACAAGCCCAGGTCCCTCCACCTCGCCTTTCATGCCACGTGCTGCAGCACCTGATCACCTCTGTGGCCTTACACTGGGCTCCTCCAGTCTTTCAGTCTTCTTTGGGGCGGGGGAGAGGCCAAACCCAACACAGCAATCCAGAGGAGGTGCCAAACAGGGAAGCAGATATTTTTGCAGTTTGAACAAATCAGCCCAAGTCCTGAAAAGAACTCCTACTGGAGCCATTAGAATAGACGGAATTCCCTGCTGAAATGCAGCACGTCTTCGTGCTGGAATTGAAGCCCTTTGCTGCTCCAGAGGAGCAACTCTGTCCATGGCTCCTGCGATCGCTCCGGTGGTGGTATTTGTGCGCCTCCAAGGAGGGTCTTGCTCCAGTTTCAACCACCCATTAGGTAGCTGAAGAGAGAAGGAGCTGAAGACAGCTACCCCCATTCGCCTTCTCAACCGCCGACTGAAACCCCCCCCCCCCGGGCCCCCCAGTGACGGTGGCAACCCTCTGCCAGACTCCTCCTGTCGCCCCGGCACAGCAGCCCAGAGGAAGGCAGGCCCTCTCCTCGCCTCTCCCTCGGGGCTCGGGGCAGAAGAGAGGCCACCTCTTCACGGCCCAGGGCTTGCGGGGCAGCGCGGGGACGGTGCGGGGCAGGAAAGAAGGGCTCGCACAACACTTTTGACTCTCGGGAATTCTTTTATTCCTTGGCCCGTGGAGGTTGGCTGGGCATGGTTTGCAGCCCGCAGATGTCTTTACAGCCCCTTCATCCTGTTCTTTTGGCTGGGGGCTGGGGGCTGCGCTCTGTTTGCCGCCGGCAGATGTTTGTCCTCCATGCAGCCCACTCATCTCGATCTTTTGGTGGGGGGCTGGTGACTGGGCCCAGCTTGATGGCCGTGCGGCCCCCTGGCTCTCCTGGGATGACTCTGACGCCGTGGCTTTCGCCAGGCCATCCCACGCACCGGGGGGTTTTGGCAGGCCACCTTTGCTGGCGGCATGTCGACCTCCATGGGCTCCTCCTCATCACCTGCTGGAGGATCGACTTCCATTGGTTCGGGCTCGTCAGGGGGAGGATCAACCTCCATCGGTTCTGGTTGGTCCTTCGGGGGGAATCGTATGGAATCCCTGACAGCCCAGATCGTCTCCCACAGTTCCCTTCTTCTTATCCGCAGGCGTTTTGTTCCCCTGCGGACCACCTGATTCATCGTGCCTGAGAATGCTCTCAATGCACCACCCAGAGGGCAGCAAGTAGCTCCACGAGGCTTCTTGGCAGCCTGCTGCTCCAGCTCTCGCTGGGGCTCCAGGAGCAAGAACCTCAGTGAGCTCTGGGCCAGAGCCAGCGCTCCCGCTTTTATAGGGGCAACGGCACTGAGGTGGCTTGTGGCATCAGCGCTCCTTTGTGATCTCAGCCCACTGAATAGCTGACTTTGGGGTCCAGTTGGCATGAGATCACAAAGGAGCGCTGATGCCACAAGCCACCTCAGTGCCGTTGCCCCTATAAAAGCGGGAGCGCTGGCTCTGGCCCAGAGCTCACTGAGGTTCTTGCTCCTGGAGCCCCAGCGAGAGCTGGAGCAGCAGGTTGACAAGAAGCCTCGTGGAGCTACTTGCTGCCCTCTGGGTGGTGCATTGAGAGCATTCTCAGGCACGATGAATCAGGTGGTCCGCAGGGGAACGAAACGCCTGCGGATAAGAAGAAAGGAACTGTGGGAGACGATCTGGGCCGTCAGGGATTCCATACGATTCCCCCCGAAGGACCAACCAGAACCGATGGAGGTTGATCCTCCCCCTGACGAGCCCGAACCAATGGAAGTCGATCCTCCAGCAGGTGATGAGGAGGAGCCCATGGAGGTCGACATGCCGCCAGCAAAGGTGGCCTGCCAAAACCCCCCGGTGCGTGGGATGGCCTGGCGAAAGCCACGGCGTCAGAGTCATCCCAGGAGAGCCAGGGGGCCGCACGGCCATCAAGCTGGGCCCAGTCACCAGCCCCCCACCAAAAGATCGAGATGAGTGGGCTGCATGGAGGACAAACATCTGCTGGCGGCAAACAGAGCGCAGCCCCCAGCCCCCAGCCAAAAGAACAGGATGAAGGGGCTGTAAAGACATCTGCGGGCTGCAAACCACACCCAGCCAACCTCCACGGGCCAAGGAATAAAAGAATTCCCGAGAGTCAAAAGTGTTGTGCGAGCCCTTCTTTCCTGCCCCGCACCGTCCCCGCGCTGCCCCGCAAGCCCTGGGCCGTGAAGAGGTGGCCTCTCTTCTGCCCCGAGCCCCGAGGGAGAGGCGAGGAGAGGGCCTGCCTTCCTCTGGGCTGCTGTGTCAGGGCGACAGGAGGAGTCTGCTGCAAGATCGAGACAGAGGGAGTTGGGCGACACGAGCTCCAGAGGGGCCTTCCAACCTTAACTATCCCGTGGTTCTGTGAATATGCACGTGGCTCTTAATTTTGACCTGAGCCAATTACATTTCAGTTTATGTATAAAATTATGTATATAATTTGCCAGAGATTTCACCAGAAAGACTGACACATATTAGGGATTGTTGATGTGGGACTCCACGTAAGAGGATATAGAAGTTTATTCTTGTGAAACAGCTTTCAGAAAAATGCCTGTTTGTGTTGAGTAAAATCATTAATTAGACTTGTGTTGAATCATTTTGAGAAAAAGAGTAGAAACTGGAATATTTTGTTTTAATTTTTAAAAAGGGCATTTTTAGTTCATTTGAAAAGTTATTTTTAAGGATAACTCTTTTCCTACAGTGAAAAATTTAATTCAGATCAGTAGAAGATTTTAGACGTTTAAAAAGATTTTTAAAAGATTTAAAAGACCTGCATTTGGATAAAATATTCTTTCAAACTGTCATATCAATGCTGGGAGGAATTCAATCATGCACAATGGGGTTTTTATCATGAAACACACAGTGGATGGTGTTTAATTTAATTTTATTTTTTTCCAGCTCTTATGGATTGTTGCTTTGAGGCCACAGAATAGCTCGTTTGCAGCTCTCAAAGAGAGCTGAAGAGCCCAAAGAGTGGAGGGGTCCAGGCAGCATAAGGTTTCCTGTAAGATACACTAATTTGTGTCCTTCCTGGCACAAAGTGTTGAAATGCCTCTCCAGACTTCAAGACCCCAAGGCGGGGTTAGGTTAGCTGGCTTTTCATTTGCGTTGCCTAAAACACCAGCTGCATAGGCCTGCAAATATAATTTCTTATTTTTCTGTGACTTATCATAGATTCCCAGATTGGCATTTTCATGCAAGTCAAACAGAAGTTGATAAAAACATGTTACCTGAACAGATTTTAATGAAGCTCACATGCTATTTGCAGCACCTGCTGCTAGCTGTGATGAAAGATGGTTGATAGCAGCATGGCTGATAACAGGAAAACCGTGTATTAAGAACTTTGGAATGGAAAATTCAGATTAAGGAAAGAAGATTTCCCTTATTATTTTTGTAATATTACTAAAAAGATTGATTTTCATTCTTTCATTCAGACAGTCACTAAAACAGTAGCAGTAAGGACTGCCGAAACTCTGCATAGAGAGGCAACAAGTAAGCACAGAAAAAAAAAGTGTGTTGCTTTTTTTCTTCCAGGAGTGCCACAAGAACAGTCAACAAATGCTAGAAGTGAGTGAAAGTTTGTAAGCACCTCCTCTCAGCAGCTTACTTGTGCCTATTCGTATTTTTTTATTCCCTTAAAATTTTAAATATTTCAGCATAAGCACCCTTTGTGCCTGTCTTCAATTAAGTGACTGAGACATACTGGACACAACGATTCTTCTGATTAGAGCACATACAAAGTGTTTCCAAATAACCCGCAAATGGTGATATAATTCAGCTAAAAAGATTTTGTAAATAGTGCCTTGGTACAACAGCTCCTACTTCAAAAATGAGAGCTGGACAGGATTTTTGTACTTACTAAGGCTTTTGACTGATGCTAAATACATTGTCATGGTATTTGAATAGCCATACATGGAACAAATCCGAGCATCAAAAAACAAGCTCTAGCAATTTAGGATACGTGACTTTGGATGATTCTTTCCTGGGTATTTGCTTAAACAGAAATACTTGAATTCTTAAGCAAGGGAGACATCAGTTAACTTATGAACCATGCTTTGAAACAGACACTCAGAATGTACCTGCATTTGGATAACAGTTTCATCATTTTTGGCAAATGTTACAGTCCAAGTATCAGGAGCTGCTTATTCTCCTTAGTTTGCTGATGAGACACTAAAGGTGCAAGGCACAATAATGGGTTAAAGTTAGGCACTAATCTTGTTCCAGAGTTTATTGAATATAGGCCATTCTTAGTGGCACACATTATTATAGATGAAATGAAATTACAGCCATGTCCTAAAACATCCCATATTTCTCATAACAGCAGTCTTATCAGAATCAGCAAATAACCTGGTCTAAATAGTTGTACGTTAATGATGAAACAAATCAAACTGCCCATGAGTCTGAAAGAATCCAGCAGGGGATTCCTAGAATTAGCAAGCAAAGTTGGTCAAAAGAAAAACCTGCTGAAAATTATTTTGAGGAAGAATTGGAGTTTTGATTAAAACAGATATTTTTCATGGTAAATGTCTGCTTGCATTAGAAGAAAATTACATCATAAAAGTCAAAAACTGAAAATTCTTGCCAACAAAAAAATGAGAGTGTGTGTGTGTGTGTGTGTGTGTGCGCGTGTACTCACTAGCTTTTGATGAAAATCTAGGTCCATCATGAAAATTGTAGCACAATTTTTCATGAGAAAATCATAGAAAATGGGAAATCCAGCTAGGTCTATTGAAACAGATGAACTTCCTGTTGGGCCAGATATTGACTGTAAGAAATTTCAGTGATATAGCAGTATAACAGTGGGCATGTGAGAGAGCAATATGAAATAAATAGTATGTATAACTTCTTGAACTTCTTTTGGAGAGAAGGAGAACACATTATAAATTGATCTAAAACTTTCAAGAATAACTTTGCAATACTCCACATTCATTCTGCAAGGAATTACATGGACTAGCTAACCAATTCCACTGCTAAGCTTGAGAAAATTGGAACAAAAGGACAGGTCCTTAGTGACATTTAAGCAGTATTTGGTTAGCTTCTAAGAATAGATTTTCAAAATTTTCAGAAGGAGACTCCATTATTCAATTTCTGTTGGCATTTCAAAAGCATGTAAAAGTCCCTTAAGCAAGTCCTATGATTAATTTCTAAAATGATTTCTTTTTTTAAGAAAAAGGAATGAAATGCGAAATAATTATATATGTTTTATTTCTGTAGAGAAATAAAATCAAAAGCTTGATATACACATATATGAAGTTGTTTTGCTCATCTCCTTCCCAAAGAGGAGAGACTTTAATTAATTCTTTTTCTGAGAAAGATATTCATTTCCTCATCTAATCCCCCAAGCTGCAGTTCATATAAAGTCTAGAATCATTTGGCATGATCATAACCATAGAAAACATTTTTCTTTTCTCCTAAGGTAAATTGTGCTACAAAAACTATGAATTCTTCAAATGCAGAGATCATTTGCTTTTGTTTTCTTTAATCTCTCCCTAATTTGTTACATATGTGGATGCAGAACAATAAAAAGTTTTCTTCAAAATTTCTTTTTGTTCCAAAGAGAAAAACTAAGGAACATTGCTTGTGATGCATCATTCTTCAGCATTTTTTTTTTCTTTTAGAAGTTCTGAAAACTTGGCTCTGGGCAGCAGGAGCAACACATATCTCTCACACTGATTTCAGGTTTGTTTCTAAAGATTTTAACAAAATACGTATTGCATTTGTTATTTTATTCCACCCACACCACTATTCTTTTTGCACTGAAAACCTTTTGCATTCCTATTTCCTAAATGATATTTACTACTTTATTCTTTCTGGTTTTATTACAGGAACAATATGACCTGTTTCAGAGGCATATTTGGACAGGGACTGGAAATTTCTTGCATAACTGATGGAGATGTTGTTTTGTCTATATAAACTGTAACTTACCTCTGTTTATAAATATGAACATATAATCAATACCATATGAAGAAACCAATAACCCACTTCACAGGCAGAATCTGGAAACCAGATCTTCAACTCACATACTTGGGATCAACCTGTGAGTTCAAGAGAGTTAAGCCATCTACTTCCATGACAATCTGACACTGTCTACTATAACTTACTGCAAATAGAGCATTCATTCCCAGTATAGCTAGTAAAGGTTGCCTAGTACTAGTGTGATAGTTGGGTGATTTCACCCATTCTGAAAATAACAAACTATTTTACATTTCTCTGTGCATTTGGGTAGTAATACTCACAATTACAAGGGTGAGTAAAGAATCAAAAGTGTAAGATATCCAAATCATTTTTTATGATCAAAGAATTAGATACATCTCATTGAAATGCTTATCAGGCCAGTGCTCTAACATCCACTAAAGTCTTTTCAAATGTGGGGACATAAATGCACTGGACTGGGAGGATTTATCTAGTCACAACTTGCTACATCTTCAGTCACTAGGCAATATGAGTACTTATATCAAGTACTGCCCCGGAACTTATGACAGTTGCTAAATTTTGTGTTTTTCTTTAGACAGCATTGGTTTCAACCTGCTGTGTGGAGCATTCCTGGTTTACTCTTTCTCCATTGCATCAGAACCATAACCAAGTGAATTTATTTGTTCAGAAATGGAAATGCTATCAGTCCATTGCCCCATTTTTATGAAACTGTGTGTTTCATAATGTGATCAATAACATGAACATACTGCCTTTGATATTCTAAACAATCCCAGATAATATCCAAAGAGGTATGCCTGAAAAATGTATTAGCAAAAGACTATGGTATTTTGGAAATGAAATTTTGAAACACACAGGAATGAGTAACATACATCTATATTCCAGTCGGAGAAGAGCTGGCTTGCAGAAGACATTTTTCTGTGTCACTTGTCTAATGCTAAAAAAACAAAGTTATTGTACCGCCTAACAGATCTGGACTGCTGTTCTGGCTGCTCTGTATTATTAAACACACTGCTTGTGGCAATATGCAATGACACATATCAGCATAAACAAAGGAATAAAGACTGTATCCACGTGAGATCTCTGAAGCAGCTGAGACAGTTTCCTCAGCAAACATTTCTTCAATTATCTTGGTTCCCTCCCCTTTTCCCCTGCTCTGCAATTGAGTGATCTGAATTCAAATAAGTGCTGGCACAAAGTTGGTGGGACTCAAATAAATCATCCATCTTGTTGCCTGAAAATATACATGATCCTCCTTTAGGGAAATGCCTTGGGAAGCAATTGCATATTATGCCCAATGTTATCCTCTGACCCATATACCCTTTCTGACCCAGAACAGATTTCACCCACTAACAGTTTTCTTTCCATCTGCACCCTGCTTTCTGAGGGGAGAGCAGTGGGTGAAGTATATCTTTTTTTGGAGAGCCTCAAAAGCTGAGCTTCTATAATTGACGAAGTTACGCTGGTCATGTTGTCCTTCACATGCCTGTTAGCGATAGCAGTACAGAACATATACTGCACCTTAGGCTTTATTAAAGGGAAGCTGGATATAACCTGTTCCCCTCCTGTACAGTTATTTGTGTTTCCTTCCTTCCTTCCTTCTTTCCTTCCCTCCTTCCTTCTTCTTTCTCTCTCTTTCCTTCCTTCCTTTCTTCCTTCCTTCTTTCTTTCCTTCTTTCCTTCTCTCTCTCTCTTTCTCTGTGTGTGTGTGTGTGTGTTTGTTTACAAATTCAAAGGCAGTAAGCAGCATGCCTGCTACCACAAGGGATTTTTTTTTTCCTTTAGCTCTGCATAATTTCTGCAGCATTTATATAAGTGGAATTAAGCCTAAGAGCAGTTAGAATTCAACTGGCTGTTTCTATATTTAATAAATAATAACCCTGCCATGAAATTGTAATTGGCAATAAAAAGTCCTGCAGTTCATCTAACAGCTTTCCACCTCCATTGTAAATCTGTACTTTCACTCAGCTGCTCATCGCCAAAAGACAGAGTGAATTCATTACTCCAGATACAACTTCTTCCACAGAAATGAGAATTGGATTGTACACATTTAAAATACTTTATTCCCACACTTTCTTTATTCTCTTACCTCCCTGTGGGCACAGGGTTCCTCCATTTTTGACCTGTTCCATTTTTCGCTTTGTGCTGGTCTTTTCCCAAGCTTTTAGTGTTGAATTGATTAATTAGATTAATTTTTCTAGACTTCCCTCTTCTCTCTCACTGTGTATCTGTGGTACCATTTGATCTGAAAGCAATATTGGTGAGATAGTCTTAAAGCACATTCTCATGTGTTAATTACTGCTTTTTGCCATGTTATAAACTTTAAGTTGGCCTGGTCCTGCTTAGAATTGTATTTTTAAAGATCTGCCCAGTCAAAATTCATTGCAAAGTAGGTCAATTTTGCTCTACAGTGACCAGCTCACTTATCGTTGTGTGTTTGGATATCCCCGCTTTGCAAAGGTGTCTCAGCACAATTTTAGCTCACTCCCCAGTTCAGACCTGCCAGCCAAGGACTGGGAATGATGGTGGTGTGAGGGCACATCCTCTCCACTCCAACAGGGAACAAATCTTACGTCAGCGCGGGCTTTGAAAATGGGATTATCGTCTTGTGTGCAATCGCTAGAGGCAGCAGATGGGAGGGAGAAGAGAAGTATTTCTGTCCCAAAGCAGGTATGATGTCAGTATGCTATTGTCTAAGATGGACTCAGAACAATGTTAAATCGCTTATAGTTCGATTAAATACGGACAACGGGGGGAATAATGCTTTTGAGCAAGAATATGAAAACTGCACTGAAAAGAATTCCTATCTTTTGAAATCACATATGGGTTAAAAACAGTTGTTTATCTGTGCTGGTGGTTTAAAACGCTGCAAGACGTTGGCTTGTGGAAATCTGGAACTTTGTTTTCCTCTAACTGGCCTCCCTGAGCTGTGCTAAACCAAGCTCAGGCCCTGCTGTGGTGCTGGCTCATAGCTCGAAAGACGCCATATAAACACACAACTAGCTGCTGATGCCAATTTTAGACAAACTGGGAACTAGCATCGGTGTCTGCACAGCCTCTCTGACCCACTCTCAGTAACTGTTAGCACTCATTTTAGTTAACTGGGACCTTAAGTGGAAGGAGGAGAAGGCCAGGCCGGCCATATGGCCAGTGTTTTGTTCTCTGCTGCCACACCATTTCCGACCATCAGGTCCACGGCATGGTGTGGCCAGGCCTGGCTGCTCGCCTGGCAGGCATGCTGGGAGCCAGCCCAGGCTCACCCGGAGCCGGATATCCCTCTTGGCAGCTCCACTTCACTTCTGAGCTGCTTTCCCGTGCCAGCTGAAGCTGGCACGCCAACCCCTTAAGAACGGCAAATGGTGCCTCAGCGGTTTGAAATGGAAGATGATGAATGAAAATCTTTCTGGTGGCTCTGCAAGTTGTGAATTTATTCTGTCTGTCTCGTGGCGTGCCGATGCATAACTGCTTGCCAGGACCTTCTGTGACTGATGACAGAAATATTGGTTACCTGCTCAGCTCTTTAAAAGTAGAAATACTCCAGATGACTATGTTGAGTGCTCAGCATTTTAGAGGAATCCACATCAGGCTTCTCCTTCAGTTCATGTGTCTTGGCTTTTTTTCACTTAAGCTACTTGCAATTCCATTCGCTGAACAGGAAGCAACCCTGATCTACAGGAGATTAAGCGAATGGAGAATCAGGCCCTTGCAAAATGTATGATTTTCTTGATAGTTATACTAAGGGGAAGAGAGTAAAGGGATTTGAAATTTCAGGGTATCTGACAGTTCCACTAACATGATATTCATATTTAATGACATTCTTCTATGTATTCTCTTCCACTGCTTGCCTTCCTTTCAAAGATGCTTCCTTAAGGATTACTTATTCTTCTGCAAGAGTTTCTTAACAAAAACAGATAAATGGCTGTCTGTCCTTTTTGTAAAATGGACCAATCTGAATTAAGACCATAAAAAGCAATAAAGATGTGAAAAAAACTCCTCCCTTTTGTATTCAACTTATCTACGGAAGAGAAATAAAGTGCTTATCTTTTGTCATTACTATTATGAAAATGCTCTGTGATTTCTATGGCTCCAGTGTTTACTAAGGGTAAAATACAGATTTTTTGCAAAAGATCTGATCCAAAACTTCAATCAGTAGAAAGAATCCAGTTACTGAAAGTTTTGAGGTCTGATCCAAAGCTGGATAGCACACTGACAGGTCAGAGATCAGACTGGAGCCTCGCAGAATACAGTCATCTCATTTTGCAGAGGATTTTAGTATTTCAAGACTGAGTTCATACAGATTTTGAAGGAAATACAGATTTTGAAGGAAAAAAACAATCAAAATCCTCCATAAACAGGACAGACTCTTCAGCTCCAGCTGCCGGTCCAGTCTGCCTCCAGAACATAGAAATTCAGGCAACGAGCTAACCCAGGGCTTTGGCAGCCCCATGGCCCCAAGGTGACCCACACAGCGTAGCTGGAAGAGAGTCACAACCTAGGACTCTCTGCAGTTGCTAACTGAGATTCACACACCTTCAAAGAGCAGCTTGGAAACCACTAACACTGATAATGTCAGCAAGCTGCTTGCAGACTCCCAGGATTCACCTCAAAATCCTGCAAGGAGGCAGGGATTTGGAAACAAAACACTTGGGAATAAGACTGAAACTAACTTCTGCAGTCTTGCTGTGTCCCCTGAATCTTGAGATCCTAAGTTACAGCCATTTCATTCAGAAATGTGGGGAATGGGAATTAGAGGCTTCTGTCAGCAACTATATTTGGCTGCTGTAAAAGATCTTAAAAAATGTAAAAGATGTATATTTAACTGGTGTAAAAGACCAGAATCTATTTCTAGCCTTAGAAGATTCAGAAACTTGGTGTTGTCTTGACCAGAGGGGCTGAAAGCAAGTGTAAAACTGTGAGTGTGAAGAGGGGGGATAGTTACAGCCTAGGCTGCGGTGCTGTGCATGCAGATGTGCAGGGAAGGTAGCTGGAGAGCAGGATGCTAAGGAAGGCACAGATGGCACTGGCGCTGCCTTATGCACACTTCCGACCTCAAAAAGTCCAGAAATACGTGCATCCCTTCCTGGCCACGCACACTCTTGCCAGGCCTGGTGAGTTGCTCGCTGCCTTGGTCCATCCCCGCCGAGCGCAGCACAGGCTGCGTGGTTATCTCCCGCCTGCGCTGAACAGGGCTGCGCCTCGCCAAACATGCAGGGCAAACAGGGAATAACATGCAGCCTTTGCATTAACGAGGAATAAGCGTATGCCTCTAGCAGGTCTCTCTGCCAGACAACAGGAACTGTGTCACTAGCGTGCAATTTCTACCCCTGTGCTGTGCAGCAGGGGTGTGGGGATGCAGCTCTCCAGCGCACCTCCGCTGCCAGCAGCAGCAGCTGAGCCCCTCCGCACTGCACCAGATGTTAAGCTTTCGTGGAGACGGGCTGTGAATTGGGAAAAACAGACTGACCTTCCTCTTCCAAGGCCGGTGTATACTTTCTTCCTTCAGTCTGATAATAATAGTCTCTTCTTGCCATTTAATACAATTGTGTCCAACTGTTCCAGGGTGTAGGAAACTCTAAACAACAAAAATCCAAATGTTTGCACTGTATTTCCAACTCTGCCTCAATGCAGAAAAGATATATACTCTACTTAAACTGTATATGTATATACTATATAGACTGCATATATGCTACATATATTGCAATATATATTTTACTATACTTAAAGGCAGTGTAAATTCTTTGTAAAATAATATAGATTTGAGCAGAATGTTTTTTCTGTCCATTTCAGATGTGCTTAATTAATTAAATAATTAGACGCATTAAAACATTTAGATCAGCTGACTTTTGGCAAATTATAAAAATTATGCACAACAGGTACTGCCCCGCTACAGTTTCTACCAGGGCAGACAAGATAAGGAAATGCACACAGGAGGAACTGCCTATTCACACGCAGGTCCCTCTCCTCCTGCCACTGGGCTTTGGACAGTGATGTCCATTGTGGCTGCGAAGGCATCTCCACATGGCAAGGAGTGTGACAAAATGTGATTTCCAAAATGGCCCCTTTCCATGTATTATGTTTCAAGACTGCTGTGGTGGGGAGACCGGAGTCTCTGCATGAGGAATTTCTGACTTAAACAATCAAAATCACTGTTTTGTACTGGTCTTTAAAGTCTTTCAGACTCAATGTGTCTCTTTTCCAGAGGCACCTACCTTAGTCTCATCATATCATTTGAAAATCTGCTGATTTCAGTTACTGCAGTTTTACAGCACTTCCTCCCCTGGCCAGACAGGAAAATCCATGGTGGGGATACACAAGAGAAGTGTCAGAGGTCTCCCTCCTGTGTCTGCTCATGGAAGATACCAGTTTTTTATACACTGCAACCTCCGAATATCCCCTTCAGCTTCCACTGGAACCCTTCTTAGATTTGTGGGTCCCCTGGTTCAAGGCTATATTTGAGGAAACTAATTTTATGTAGCTTTGGAGACCAAGGTAAAGAGAATGGCCAATAAATAAGTGTCTAAAACTAGTTCTCTTTATTCTTCTTCCAAATAATCCATTCTCTTTGCTTACAGGTTAGTCTCAAAATTGCTTAATCTTTCCTATTTAGGAAGCATGCTCATAGTGTAAAACCTGATCCAGAAAAAAAAAAAACAGTTTAAAATGGTAAGAGAACAGTATCATATTTTACTATACATTAGGAAAACTTTATCATAGAGTAATAATTTGAGAGCATTTTACATTAAATCAGTGGGAAGGCTCTAAATCGCTTCACGCACTGAAAGTTCTTGGTGACTTTTCAAAGTTCTGGCTGAGGAAAACTACCCAGTCATTGGTGGGAATCAATCAGTTAATCATCCTCCACAGAGGAACTGCTAGGATTTGATCTTGCCTTTTATAGGCTCTTGATATTCCATCAGCAAAGTCTTTCCTTTCACCATTCGTTTTAGGGGTATTCAAACAGTTTGCTTAATCTAAGGGGAGGGGAGAGAAAACAATAACAACAAACCCCCCAAAAACACCAAACTTCAGAGAGCTAACATGATGTTGTAGAGGCTTAAAAAAGGAGTGATGGGTCCCAAAGGATTAGGTTAATTATAGATGTGGTACTGTAGACAGTCGATAGCTTGATATTCCATGACTAAAGAAAGAAAACAGCATTTCAGCAAAACCAGCCACCAAGAAACCAGAACGGTGGCAGTGACTGTGAGAGACTCAGAGCCAAGACGAAAAAAGTAGTACTAATGGAAGACTTGAATTACCTCTGTGTAGACTGATAATTGCTGGAGTAGGGCATGATACAGCCTTTTTAATACTGTAAGTACTTCTTAGAGCAACTAGCTGGCAAACTCACAAGAGAAGTGACTCTTGGTTTAGCTCTGAGAGCTGTACAGGATCTGGCTTACCATGTAACTACTGAAAAGCCTCTTAGTGCCCATAACATGCTCAAGCATAACATCTCTGTAGGAAAGACAGCGCCAAAAAACATTCACTGCAATAACATTTAACGCTTAGAAAGGGAGTTCTATAAACATAAGAAAGCAAGAGAAGAAGAAGAAAAAAAAGCAAGTAAGCAGTAAGGTGCTTTCAGGAAGTTTGGATGCTACCTAAATACTCCTTATCAGGGACTCAGAGTCAACCTGTACCATCAATTAGAAAAGACTGCAAAAGGATTTCCTCCTCTCTTTCACCTAACATATTAAGGAGTGTTTTCCCTGTTATTTTCAGCTAAATATGGTGGTTCTAGGACATTTCTATTTATCGGATCATATTCCAACCTGCACATCATTCACTACAGTTTAAATATGGATCACTGGAACATACAAATCAGTGCTGATCCTTTCTCATCACGAATTGTACTAATCATACATAGATGGGCTGGAACGAAAACCCTCCTTGGGATCCCGCTGGCATCACTTGGAGAGATCCGCATATTGCTCAGAAATCCAGAGGTTTCCCCAAAGCCCGGAACAGCTTGCTCCAAAGCCCTAGATCCAGATGTGACCCAACCTGGGAGGATTAAGAATCAAAATCCAAACCTGCCTTTTAATATTTGCACCCACATCCTTCTGTTACTACTGGCTGTGAGAGCCAGAAGGCCCTGATGCCACCGCTTTCTCTTGCAACCCTGGTACTGCCTGCATGCACGTACACACAGGACTAGGTTCTGTGGTCAGCAAGTAATGAAATGTAGTTGTGGGGGGCGTGGGTGTGAAAATACATCCAATTCTGCTAATAAATGCACTGATATCAGGGCAGAGTAACTCCACCAAGCCAAACAAGTTCTGCATTTACATGTGATTTTGCACTCCCGTCAGGGAAGAACCTAATCTATCATGTAAACCTGGAGGAGCACCGCTGAAATAAATCAAAAAGAGCAGAGGGTAAGAGTGGTCAATGCCCAGACAATTAATGAGTAGAAAGAGAGCTGATTACCTTGTTGTGAAAAGTCCTTGAGCCCAACCTCTGTGCGTGTGGCCCCAGCAACCTCTAGAAGCCGTGCCTTTCCAGAAAGGCTGCCCTTACCATGAAAAAAGCCCTGCTTTCCAGGTGTGTGGCATATTTGGTATCTTTGCAAAGGGAGGTGCCTAGGCCTATTTGTGATTTTTCTTAGTAAAGACAGTGTCAAAAGTCAGACAGTTACTGACAAACAAATGATGACAGCTTAAACCTAAAAGCTTCACAGGGTTTTGCTAATACAGGAGAGCACATTGCTGCTTGTATATGGATATACTGTAATTCTGCAAGTAATCAAAATCAAAGCAGGCTGTGCTGAGGTAAGAAAGCAAAGCTGCTGAGTGGAATAACTAGACTTCTGAGCTATAATGTAGAAAGGATGCCAATGTTTTTACAGGTACGCCTGACTCAGACTTGCCAATTTTGGGTGCAAGACCTTGAGTTTGCAAGGTGTGTGGATGAATCCACAGTTGCTCAGTCTCTTACTGGGGCTGGTTCTGCTGCTGGAAAGAGCAGAACCAGTTGTCATTAGAGTTGTACCAAAGGAGAGCTCAAAGGAACGACTCCAGCTTGCCTTTTTTTTTTTATCACTCAGCTGCACTAAAGCCTTATGCCTCTGGTAGCCAGGGCTGGAGCAGTGAGAAGCTGTTTTTGCTGCTGTGCTCTTACAAGAGAAGCTTGGCTGCATTAACTCTTACAAAACCAAGCACCTAGACAACTAGAACAAAATCCAGTGATGGACGTTGCCTTCACAGAAGCCAGCAGCAGCTCCCATGGAGGCACCGACTGGCTGGATTTTACCCTTGTCACCTGCACAGAAACGGTGACTTTCACTGAAGTGGTAGAAGAGGAGTGGGGATCCTTTTACTATTCTTTTAAGGTATGGACAGCATGCATTACTTTTCTCACGTGCCTGCAGCTTTGGTGCATTTTCAGCACCTCTGCAAGGAGGCAGCTAGGATTATAGAACTTTTTGCCTGAATATTTGTGTTTTCCCTGTAAAGACAGCTGACAAAATGTGGGAATCATTTACTGAAAAAACAAAATCATTGTAGGATTTTGACTTTGGACTTACAGTTCTTGGCCAGTCGTATCCACTTCCACTAGGAGATGGTACTGTTTTTCTAAAGAGGTATTGTAGTTATACATTCATCTTTCTTTAATCAAAGGCTTTTATTTGTTTAATACATCGTTTATGTAATTTGTAACAGCCATCATCTTGACATAAGGGATTTCTTTTTCAATTTTTCAGCTACAACATACATTGTACACAAGTAAGAGTTATTTTTATTTCTTTTAATCAAGAAGGACAGGTTCTAATTAGTTGGTTTGCAGTGTCTCTTGAAGGCTGCTTTTAAGAATGTTTCAGACGTATCATTCAGTACTGAATGCTGTTGAATGACATGAGGAGTGTATTCATTCTTCTCCCAAAATAAACTTCCTACTTGCAGTATATGCATGTAGGGAAAAGATGAAAGGGACACTGAATTACAACTTTACACAGATTTCCTGTCATTGTTTCATTTCATGCTGTATGTCATGTATCGTTTTGCTGTTGTGCCACATTGTGTAAGTTAAGTTTGAGTTATTAAAATGTCTATCAAGAAGTACCTTGCTATTCCTTCTGGAGTTCAGGGCTGAACAGATCTGTTTCAGATAGAAAGATACGGGCATTCAGATCATTTGACAATATGTGTTGAATATAAAGGAATATGTTCCAGAGGCAAATTTTGATTTCTGTGAGATTTTTACTACTCTGATATAATGCCAGTGGAATCAATGGAATTACAACAGGTTTCCACCTCTGTTAAGAAAAAGTTGATCTGTAGACCTACAATTAATTAATGAGGATCTCTTAACATGCTGCTGGTACTTTTTTTTTTTTGTCTTGGTAAGACAGCACTTTCTTATTTGGGATTTCAATAATAAAACTGGTGTGTGTGTGTGTGTGTGTGTGTGTGTGTGTGTGTGTGTGTGTGTGTGTGTGTATTAAACTCCTAAAATGCTCTTGAAAAAAGCAGAAGTAGGCAAAACATTTTTAACAACTTTAACTCCTTTTTTCTCTCCACCACTAAGAGCTGTAAATTGGAACAATGTCATGGAAGCAGTATTTTATAATGGTAAAAGTGACAATTACTTCCATGGTTAAAAAGACTGCAGGCAGAAAAATGCTCCTTAATAGAGGAGATAGAGTAAATTACACTAATTAGGATACCATGGATAGTCACGCATGCTTGTCCATTGCTAAAGGAAACTTGATTCTGTTAGCTGAGAACTTCTCATTAGACTTGTCATCTGCTGCCTCATGTCTCATTCTGACAAATATAATATGAACTTTGCAAAGAGGCTCACTGATGCCACATCAATTAGTAGCTATTGATAGGCATGGAAATATTTTGACTTTGGAGACAAATGGCAGCTGGTGTTGCTACTACAGGAAAGCAAGAATTAAGTACCTGCTATGACAACTACTGTGCAAGGAAGACAGGACTTCCCGCCAGCAGTTTCAGCTGTCTGTAAAGCTCAGTCCTAAGCCTCACGAGTGGAAGGTACTGTTGATACCTGCTGAATCAGTGGTGCTGCTGGCTGTCCTCCACCTGTTGTCCTGTTGTGTCGGTGTCCTGGCCCCCTCCAGCAATACAAACCTTCCTCTCTACAGCACCAGGGCTGTCAAGTTCTGAAGAAGCTAGAGCAATAAAAGGTCAGCTTGGCATAGATTAAATGGATTCAAAACCAGTCAGAGATCAGAACTCAAAATATAGCTGTAAATGGGGCTTTGGCCATTTGTCAGGGTTTTCAGTGCTATGGGTCCCTGACACGTCAGACTTGCCACACACACAGGAACTTCCAATACAGAGCACAGGCACACAAGTATTCCTGTTTGGGAAACGCAGAGGTGCACACTCTCTTATCAAAGAGCACAGTGGGGAAAGGCTGGTGCTGTTCCCCTTGTTTCAACTTCATTCTTTTTCTTTCCTGCTTTAGTTGGGGGGGAGGGGGGAAGGCCTGAGCTTGATACGTTTCACAGCCCTCAGGGATTCAAGCCACCCTCGGCTTCCAGGAAAGTCTCACCAGGTTTTGGCTATTCTGAGGCTTCGCCTCTGATCTGATAAAGCTGTTCTACTTTGACTAGAATAACTTAAGATACTCTGGGCCAGAGAAAGAAAGCATACAAAATCTAGTGATTTTTAATCCCTGCACTTCGGGAATGAGTGTTGGAGTGAGCCTCACACTGTGAAGCCCCTGTGGAGGGAAGTAGGATAGCCAAGAATAAGGCGCTAACTCCAGGACACGGGTATGTTTTCAGTCCTATCCCTCAGTGGATTTTCCTGCAGACTACATTAGGTGGGTGCTTACTCAGAGCAACAGGTTTGTGACGACTTTGGCCACAAGACCTTCCCAGCGGCTGATCAAAGGGGACAAAGTAGTCACCTCCAAGTAGTGTCTGGGTCATACTATGGTGATATGTGACCGAAAAAAAGTGACTCGGAGCATTTCAGTGCCAAAAAGTCCTGTTCTGGGCTGAGGTCTGAATGCCTCTCTGCTCCCCCTTTCAGAAATATTTGCTGAATATTTGCTGAAAACAGCTGCAGCCACGTGTCATACAGGGCGCGAAATCAGCTACTGCCTCCCAAAGCAGATGAGAAAGTGGCTCATCCTCGCCTACGTTTAGGTCTTGCTGTTGTATTATGGTCAATTTTCCATGAAAGTCCAAACTGTATCTCTTCTCAGGTTTCTTTATGTAAGGTATGTAGTTAGATTACTTAAACCACAAGCACTAGAAGGTTTGTTGGCTGTGTCCACGCCAAACTCATAATGCATGTGCAAACTGGTATTAGTTACAGCTCCTACATTCCAGTCTGAAGGAGAGCTCATTATATCCCTTTCCTTTTTCAAATAATTTATAGGTAACTTTGTTATCTTTTGGTGGTGAGAGAGGAAGAGAATTAAGCCTACGCAAGTATAGTATTGAGAACTCCTGAATGCAGGTATTGTAATATGCCATAATGACTGTTGCCATTCCTGAGATGCTGCATGGAGAACGCAATAGCTGATCACCTTGTAAAACAGTTCTGGAGTGCTCTTGGCCAGGCTGGCCTCATCTATTAACTTAAATGCAATGCAGAAGTGATCTGGCTGTATGGCAGGCTGACTTGGTGTCGCTTTGAGCAGCCAGTGCAGGCATTTTTATACTAGCATCCCTTGTACTTCTGATTCCATGGTCCACAGGGCCCATGGGGTTTGAGTCTGTCTGCCTCTCTTATTTACCTATGCCTAGAAAATATAGATTTCTCTAGTTTGTGAGATGTTTTCATTTTGCAAAATAGACATACTGAGAATTGTCCCTTTTTATGATTAAGAAGGAACAGTATTTCACAGTCCTAACTGGGCTATCAAAATTGTACAATTATGGATGGGCTGTTGAGTGACCTTGTATTATCTCCTCACATTGTAAATCTGCTAGGAAAAATTAGATAGGTACACCACGAAAACATTCCTGATGACATTAAAATGAGAGAAATCTATTTATCTCCTTTTGTGGAAGTCTCCTAGGGTACAACGGGTGAAAAAAAACCCTGCAATAACAGAATAATACAGTCCCTATTTATTATCCATCTTGTACCAAAATAGAGCAGAACAGCACCTGCAAACTGAATTGTTACTGTTTGTTATTGGTTGAAAATTTGAATGAAGAAAGATCACAGCAATTCACATGCATTAAATGCTGCACAATGAAATGTCCATGTCTCATTCGTGATGGTGAAGTCAGAGCTAAGAAATATATTTTTTTTAAATTGGAGATTCACAAAAAAAGGTCAATATAGTTCTGTTAGATTTCAAAAAGAAATGAAAGTAATCTTAGTAATAAAATTACCCCTTCCTGTGAGAAAGTGCCCTGATTTAATGAATATGCCTCCTTGGCTTGTCTGTTTCTCTAAGCCTAAAAGGGTGAAAATGTTATAGCTTTTCCTCTATATAGCACCTTAATATTCACAGACGAAAAGTGCTGCACAACGTGGACAAAAAATCAAACAAAACTGCTTCTTTGGTGGAACAGAAAACACAAGCATGGGCCCCTTGTAGCAGGTTCTTTCAGTCGAAGAGACAAACCTGAAACTAAACTAGTGCTTGTGCAGCTTGAATCAGGCTCAATTCCAGGTCAAGCCACCAAAAAAAATCAACTTCTAACAGGCCAGTTGCCTGCCCAAATGTGTTCCTTTCAAATTTAAGCATAGCAGAAGTACTTCTAAAAATATGTATGTAACTTAACTTTGAACTTGTACTTCTCTCAGTCTTTGTTATCTTCACATGAGTTTTCTCAGAGCTTTTTGGTGTCAATCAAATTGCCCTCCAAAATATTTTAGGGGAGGCCAATATCTCACCTTGTGAGAGCAGTGTATACTAACATCTTTTCATTTTTGCCATATTGGATGGAAAATGTTCTTTCCAAACACACTTGTGCTACAGGAACAGCCAGTACAATTGTTGCTACCTGTGGCAACTAAGCCTCAGCGTTTCAATGATCTTCCCATCACTTCAGCATGTTTCTTTCTTCCTGAGACAGGGGCCATCTGCAAATGAATCAGGAGTGGCCCAACCCTTTCCGTGGCTTTTCTTCCTCCACACATTTTCCTTCCTTCTTTTGGAGATTTCTTGAGCCTTAGGAGGTGGCTCAAATTAACCATCTGATCTTCCACATTCAGATGCTTGACTTTTACTGTGTAATGTTTACTTCCAGCCTAAGTGTTCCCACTATTGTCCCTGTTTCAGTTAAATTAATTTGTGTCTCGACTTTGCTCTCTCCTGACAGTCAGAACTGCTATCCAGTACTGAAGGATATGTATCGCTTACTCTCTCACTGTGCACCTTATCTTCAAACAGATTGCTGTTGTTTTTTTCACAGAGTCAGGAAGGTTTCAGCACAAGGAGAAATACTGATGTTTTCAGTTGGCATTTTAACCAAGTCAGTTCTTTTTTTATATTAAAGAACCTTTTTTGTGGTTTTAGCCAGCCAGAATGTAATTGTTATCCCTTCACTGGCATCCCACCCCGCTTCTGACAGCTCAGCCTTTAACCTGGCCATACCCTGGCAGATATGTTTCATCTCAGAGCACTGCATAAGCGTAACACAAATGCCACCTAGTATTTTTTAAGTTACTTTTCTTAAGACTGACATGTTTGTGTCATTCCCACACCAACAGCTTTTACACTTGTACTCTTTTACATACCTTTTCCCATGAAGATCTGAGTTTGTTTTTATGATACAATATATAACATACAACTTGTGCATAGCTGTCATCTGAATACCTGCCTGCATACATTTTTGCTTTAGCCTAATTCCTTAAGAAAATAGGTCTTATGTATATTTCTTCTGTATGCATGTATGCCCCTGATCATAGAATAATTTAGGTTGGGAGGGGCCTCTGGAGGTCATCTGGGCAAACAGCCCTGTTGAAAGCAGGTTTAAACTATTTCAGCTTTCTCAGGACCGTGTCCAGTCAAGTTTTGAATACCTCCAGGGATGGAGATCCCACAGCCTCTCAGGGCCCCTGTTCCACCCTCATCATGAACACTTTTTCCCCTAACAGCTAATCAAAATTTCCCATGTTGCAAATCCTATCTGCTGCCTCTCATCCTTTCACTGTGCACTTCCAAGAAAGGCCTGGCTCCATCTTCTCTGCACCCTCCCACTAGGCAGTTGTAGGCAGCAGCTGGGCCCCCACAGGCTCCTCTCCTCCTGGCTCATCAAGCCTGGGTCTCAGCCTCTCCTTGTACAGCACACGCTCCAGCCCCTTAATCGTCTTGTGAGCCCTCTCTTGGACTCACTCAAGCATGTCTCTGTCCTTCTTGACATTGGGGAGCCCCAAACTGGACACAGTACAACAGATGCAGTTTCAGAAGTGCCAAATAAAGGGGAATAATCACTTCCCTTGACCTACTGGCTGCACTTTTGCTAATACAGCTCAGTATGTGGTTGGCCTTCTTGCTGCAGGGTTACATCTGTAACTCATGGTCAACTTGGTGTCCACCAGCACTCCCAGTCCTGCTTTGAAAAGTTGCTTTCTAGCCATTTGACCCCCATGTCGTTATTCCGTCCCAGTTGCAGGACTTTGCATTTGCTTTTGTTAAACTTAGTGATTTTTCTGCCAACTCATTTCTCCAGTCTGTCAAAATCCCTCTGAACAGCAGCTCTGCCCTCCTGTTTACTGACTGCTTCCCCCAGTTTTTTATCATCCATAAAGAGGGCACTCTATCCCATCATCAGGTTGTTAATAAAGACATTAAACAGTATTGAAACTCCAGGCCAGCCACCAGCTGGACTCTGTATCACTGAATACAAACCTTTGAGAGTAGCAGCAGAGACAATTTTCTACCCACCTTTGTAGTTCAACTATCCAAACCATAGCTAAACAGTTTGGCTAAAGGATATTATGGGACACCATGTTGAAAGCCTTGCTAAAGTCAGGTAGCACACTTGCTAAATACAAGTAACTTCTGAAATAGCTGTCCAGTGGCGCCAAAATTTGGTGTTGTGGTAAAAGCCTCAAAGATATTAAAATGTCTGGCTGGCCAGAGGAGAGAGCAGAGCCTCAGGAAGAGAAAGACTAGGAGATTCTCATTTTTCTTCAAATTCTGCTAGGAGGTATGGTTTCTGCTGTGAGGCAGCCTGGGGCATATATGCAGAGGATATGGGAATTACTAAGTGTTCTCCTTCGTGGAACAATTTGTTTCATATCCCAGCATGGTTTGTACTGTTCCCTCCCTCCTTTTTTTTTTAATAGAAACTTTATGAAATATGTCAGAGATTATACCAATACCTTTAAGACTCTAATTAAATTGTGCCAAAGGGTGTCTGTCTTTAATTTCTTTCAATGTCAGTCCAAAGAGCAATCTGCCTGAGAGGTAAACTGTGAATTCCCACTGGAATCAGGAAAGCTGCATAGCACCTGTCTGCTTCAAGAAAACCAATCTTTTTTTTGTCTTTTCTTCCATCCTAAACAGGGGCTGCTAAATTAGCAAATCTATCCTGCACATATTCAGTATTCAGTCACAGTTGAAGACGCCAGATCTAGACTTCTCCATTAGCTTACATGGTCTTCCATTGAAAGTGATTATTTCAGGGGTGAGAGGGGAGAAGAGAATTTTCCTTTTTTTTTTTTTTTTTCTTCTCTTCCTCCTTTAAGACTGGGCAATGTAATCTACTAGTGGTAAACTTGACTATGAGCACACCAGTTCTCCAACTTAACAAGCAGATTTATGAGTTTATTTCATATTATCTGAGAAGAAGAACTTGTGAAATTATTTGTGTTTCTCCATGATTATGTCTTTATTGCTACAATAAGTTACACTAGGAACATTATTCTTAATATAAACCAAAGGCAAGTGATCAGACTGCTTGCATAATTTAATCAACTAGCAAGAAAAAGCTGTTCAGAGACTTCAGTCACCCCTGACCTGTGGAAGTTCCCATGATATCAAGGAACAGTCCCTCTTCTTCACCCAGCTGATTAGGGACACGGAGCAAGAGGGCACCCTGTCAGCAAGCGCTAGTATTTACTGAAGGTCTCCTTTCTTCACATGAAGAGGCCAGCCAGTTACGTAAGGACCTGTGTACATCTCCCTCTCATTTTTTTGGTTTGCTCTTTTCTTAACTGGCAACCTGTTTCTTTGTTTTTTCAATTTATTTCCAAATCAGGCTCAGCAACTAGGGCAAAATTGTGTTTCACAGTGGGTTGCTGTTCAAGTGAAAACTCCCTTCCAAAACAGGTCCTACAGTTCCCGTTTGGCTCCTTGGGCAAAACACTTGCTTTGTTCAGCAATATTTGGATCCCGCCTGCCTTTTATCAGGCAGCTGCTCCAGCATCAAAGGCTTCTGCACCTCAGACTACAAGCAACAGTACCTCCACTGGGGTGGGCTATCGAATATATCCCAGTTCCACAATCACAGCTTGTACCCCCAACAGAGACGATGTAAATCCCTAAGAAACAAGTGAGCAAGGAGGATGGCTAGGAAGAACGGGAAGGAGGTACAGCATCACGGTACTGAAATGTTTCCCCATGGCTCTGAAAGGATTTAGCTACACACTCAATTAAAGCTACTGCACCAGAATGACTCTGCTCTGCCAGGGCTGGATGAATATGAGATACCTGGACTGGTATCTCTCATCAGGTCTTGCCTGGGAAGTTTATTCATTCTGTTATTTACTGCTGCATGAGTCACAGCTCCCCAGCCACTGGGGCATGCTTTTCTCCTCTGCTATTTAGTGATCTTCAGAGAGTGCTTTTTCCTTGGATACTGACAGACTTTCTCCATCACAACCAGCAAAATGAGAAGTAATCTGAGGTATAAATCAGAGTGAAGTTAACTTATGCTCAGGCATTTATAGTGTTAAACATTTCCCATTTCTAAACTCTCCACACTAGAACAAGTCACATGGCATGAAGAAGCCTGCAAGGGGATTTCAGAGGAAAAAATTATCATTGATATTAGATAAATACAAGAGATGGTAAAATAAAACATACGTCTACAACCCAGAAGGATCCCTTCTGCCTAGTGATGGTTTATGAGCCAAGAACGAGTGACACACAAGGCTCACAGAAATGATTTTTCAAGTATTAGGCACAAAACACCTCATGCTAGACTTACTGCAGCCTATGAATTCAGAAATTTTGTCAGAGAGACAAAATAACAAGCAACTTCTACAAGCAAATAAAAATGCCCACCATTTTCAGACAGATTTTTCTGGCTTACACTTCTTCCATGAAGAGGCTTGCTTCATGGGCAAAAGCTGCTTTTAATCTCAAAGCAAATTAACAAAACATGCATATGTGCTCCAGATGTCCAGCACTTCCATGCTCTGAACCCAGCAGTCTTACGGACTAGCAGTGTATGTAACAGTTGTAGTCAAGCTGAGGAAATCTACCTGACTCTGATCTGTTCTGTGACCTTAACTAAGTCACCGGCATTTTTAGTTTTGCTAATCTAAAAGAACTGGTGTATGACATTAACCTCTCTCACAGCATTCTTGTGTGGTTTAATTAGTAATACCTATTGCAAAAGCACCCCTTGCCAGCAGCTTCTGCACAGGGTTTTGGGAGACATTATTATCTTTCTTTTTATCCAGAATACCTCTGGTGTCCATGCAAGATATTATTAAACAATGATTTTTGAAAATCTTCTTGCTGAAGGTTTTTACAAAAAGAGGATTTCTACTTAATGAACAAATAAGACATGAAATGAAACACCTCTATGTTTAAGCAATCTGAGTATGAGGAATATAACAGAATTACAGAAAATGCAGATGAAGTTCAGGGATCTCTAATCTAATAGTTATTTTTAAGACCTCCAGGGATGGAGGCTTCACTGACTCGATCAATCTATACCAGTATGTTTTTTTTAATGGTCAACCTGAATTCTTTGCTATAATTTTGCTTCACTGATTTTTGACCGATCTGCAGTGGATCTGAAAAAGAGACTATTCCCTTCCTTTTTGGCAGCCATCTTTTTACCTGTTCATATTTTCCTGCACCCTGCTCTTTGCTAGATTGTGCAACTTTGGTCAGTCAGTCTTTTCTGCCAGCTGTATGTTCTTGATTGCCATCAACTCATCACTCTGTGTCCTTCTTGAAGCAGGCTGCCCAAAAGTGGACACAGTGCAGCAGCGGGGTACAGTGGATGGATGAGAGACATGCTATGCTGGAGTTGATCCCGTGGTGCTGCTTGTCATTTTCATGGTAGCACGATATTATTAATTCAATTAATGTTCCACTTATGAGGCGCTTTACCTGCCACACGCGGGGGCATGATTTGAAGTCTTGCCCAACCCGAGCTGACTACAGCTGCTGCAGTGTAGACCCCCGCGCTTGTCCTCTATTGAACTGCGTCCTGTTTTTTCCAGTACACCTTTCCAGTTCATCGACATCATTCTGAATTTCAATTCTAGCCATCATAACAGCCTTTACTTCTGTGGGCATCCCATTTATAACCACAGAACATTTCTTTTCCAAGCTCATGCAGGCTGGGAGAGGCTGCGGTGATTTAAGTTGCCCATTATTACACCTCCTTAATCTCCAAGAATGAGATCTTTCTCTCTCTCTCTGAATGGCAGCTACCACAAACAGCTGGAATAGAAACTCTGGCTTTATTCCTTTGTCTACCTCCTTTCAAAATTACTACTTTTAGATTCAACTTTTGTACTTTTTTGTTCACTTCTGTAGAGTGTCTCAATGGTACATTTCTGTAGAGCCTAAAACTGCTAAACTGTTCAGCGTTGGTCTTTCATTTGGTAGAATGGGATTTAAACTGACTGCATATGCTGTCCCCATATTGTAGAAACACCCCTCTAGCACAGTCCCTGCCACTCCAGAGGTATTCCTCCTGTGGGAATTGTAAGAACAATTTGAGTGCCGGAGGCTGGTTCTATTCTTACTCTTATCAATATAATATAGGAATACAGGATTTCTTTCAAGAAAATGCTCTCAGAGCATTTCAGAGCATATCAGAGAAGATCAGAGCTAAGCTGCTCCCTTTGGTTTTTTTCATGTGCAAAAGATCTTTTTTGAACTGGAAACAAACAAAACCCTGATTAGAATCCACCAATTTCAGGGAGGACAAATATAATGTAAAATCTTACATGCTTCTTTTTTAATTACCTTCACAAAAGACACCTCCTTCCAATTCCTAAACAAAACAAAGCATCCCTGAACAAATAGTTTCACTCTGTCTCTGCCATGCATTTTCAAGGGAATTTGTTTCCAAGAGATTTGCAGAACAAACAGGTTCAAAATGTTTTTAGTTGTGTAAAAGCTAAGCATCCAGCCTAAGCTAGCTGTCTTAGGTAGGTCCCTCTATAATCAGTGCAGTCCATCCCAAGGTAGGTAAGATGAATGGTGACTCATCTTAGACATGTCACTGTCTACAGACTACATGTGAGACAAGTTAGACTAGTTGTCTATCTTTATACCATTAAAGTTAGGTGAGATGACTCAAATGGTAAGTTACTCTGTCAAAAGTTATCATGCAGGGAAAAGCAAAACCATCTAAACACAGACTTCATTGTATGCCATAGCTAATCCCCACATTCAAGCACAGAGTGTGGCCTTGAATTGCTCATACACTGACTCTCATCCTTATTGCACACCTGTGTGACTCCCAGAGGCAGTTCCTCCACATAGCAATGTACCTGCAGCAAAGGGCTAGTTCCTGTGAGCAGCAACTCTCTGGGCCCGTGGGCCCTGACAGAGGAGGGAGCAGGGAGCAGGACTGGTGACCAGGAGAGTGCTGGGAGCTGGGTAAGTTGGTCAGAGTTAGTGACTGCCAAATGCTGTGAGTGGTGCTCTGCTTTGCTGCCTGCTCCCCCACCAACACTGTCAGGTGGGCATGGGTCACACCAACAGCCCCTCTCCTCCCACCTGCTCAGGGCAGCGCCTCGCCCATCAGGGTCACCTCATTAGGGCCAGCAGGCAAGGAGCACAGATTGCTCTTCAGCTGCAGCCCTCATCTCGCTCCTCCTTTTTTCTCTAGACCCCTCAGTGTGGGATCTGGTGGTAGGAACATGGAGATCCCACACAACTGATTTGGCACATCCCGCATCTCAGCCCTGTTGCTAGGATGTGAATCCAGGCGACTCATGCAGCTGAAGCACAGGAAAGCTGTAAGAAGACAGAGCAGGAGACTGATGGCCCTTCCAGATGTCATTGGTGCAACCTGTCTCCTCATGCAACATCCTTAAAAGCAGGGGTCTGCAGGGAGTAGGAGCAGGCTCTGGGAAAGGAAATGCAAGGAAACCCTTCTGGAAGTTGGCTTTACCTTCATAACTAGTAGTTCCGCTAAGACACATGTATTTTTTCACTCATGGACTAAACAAGTTAATAATAATGTACATATTGTTGCTGTTGGGTATGTGAGGATTTTTTTTATCCTGACCTCCCCCACACTACACTCTTCACACATAACTGTTGCTGTGAAAAATACCCTCTGTTCTAGTTGCCTCTGCAGAAGAACAGCAAACCGTCTTCCTCTGTGCCATGACATGTAGCCTCACACAGGACAGCTTTTATAATTGAGAAGTCTGCAGAAACGCAGAGTCTTTTTGCCAAGGTGACCCTGTGCTCACTGGTTCTCGGGCTCAGCATCAGAGCTGGCTAGCTGACAAGTAGAAAACATGGACCTCACACTCCTACCTGGCCAGGAAAAACCTACAGAGCAGCCAGTGAAAAAATAATTATCCTGTGTCTAGAGATGAATGAGTGGCTTTTGGTAGGCAAGGTAGGGGTAAGATTGTGCATGCGCTCATACAAAACAAGCAAACGCACATGTATACGTCCTTATTCTTGCGTCCAGGCGATCCTGATGCTTTGAAAGCATGAGTAACTTTCTTACTTCTTTTCACTGTGCACACTACCACTAGGGGACGTTTTGTCATCAGGTATTGCTCACTACATGATTTTACTTTTCCTTGCAGTCGGTCATGCTTGCTTTTCAGTCTTGGTCACATCTAGATCATGGAGTGGATGTCTGAATTTCATCAGGTTTGTGTATGACCCATATCCACTGGGGCTGGGAAGAAGCAGCTATTTCCCAAATTTCTCCAAATTTCTCCAATCTGTCAATATTCCTTACAAAATGAGGCAGCTGGTTATTTCACAGTTCGCTGGAGCAACATGAGAAAACTGAAGGCTGCCTCTCATTTTAGTGTTAAGTGCTGAACATAGATGCTGCTAGTGGTTTTGTGAAAATAGAAGTAATATGCAGACCCTGCAAATAAAATTGGAATGAATATCAACAGCTGGGATGCATGCTAATGTTTTCTGAAAGGAGATGAATACATTTTGGACCAAATAAGTAAAATCAATTGGCAAAACTCACATTTCACTCTTTTTTTTCCCCTCTCGTTTTTCCTAAATTAACTCACTGGCTTAACCCAAGTTACTATCCACTGACCTACCTATATGCTTTTTTTCTCTTCTCTCCAATGCAGACAGAGCAGCTGGTGACTCTCTGGATTCTCTTTATTGTCACAATTGCTGGAAATGCCATTGTGCTGTTCTCCACCTGGAAGAGGAAGCGGAAATCTCGAATGACCTTCTTCGTCACACAGTTGGCAATCACAGGTAATGTATGGGAGGGAAAGGGGTTTCTGAACTGCACAGAGATCAGGATCAAAATGATAGAAAATGTTTCCATAAATACGAAGATTCAAGCTGAATGGTGAAGAATTCGGTTGCCACCTAATGTCTTTATCTTGTCTGCAGTTTGTCATAAGACAGATCAGTGGCTGCTTATCTTAGGGCTGTCTGCCTCTGATCTAAAAAGATGTTACTGTATGTAATATCTGTGTCAGACAGCAGCTGCAACTCAGTAATTTCATTGAATCTTATCTTCCAATCTGAATTTGCATCCACAGATCCCAGTAGTCATGTCCCCAGCTGTTGTCACAAAACTGTTTAGATTAAACCTATTTAAGATGACTCTCCAGCCTTTTTTTGCTAAAAATCTTTTTAAACTACCTCATAACAGTGTGGCTCCATCAATTATAGACATGCTTTGAAGAGAGAAAATAACTTCTTGTCATCTGGTTTGGCCAAGTAAGGTTGATACAAAAATATAAATGTTGAGAGGAATGCATTTTGTTAATTTTTTGAATTAGAAAAGGGAATCTGATCCAAGAACTTTTTAGTTTTTGTACGAAATGGAAAATATACAGAAACCTGGTTTGTAAAAGGTCATTCTCAACAACGAGGAATAGAAATAGGAACAGAAATAGCACTTCATTTTTCTCTGGCCTAGAATGGCCTGAATTTGTGCAGTTTTAACAGTTTCCCAGAAGAAAACAGGCAGTTTCTATAACAATGTCCTGCTACTAATCTCAGCTTACAAGAGAGCTGTGCTGTATTGTTAGTGTATGTAGGATATATTTGTATGGTTTCTGTTGCTTTTTTTGTAAGATATGGAAGGAATTATAACACAGTTCTGCTAAAGAGAGTGTTTTCCCAGCAATTTTGAGTCCTCCTTTGATGTCTATTTTGTCTCTGTTTAACCTGAAAAAGCAAAGGACTAGACTCCCCAGTTTTCAACATGTGTGCACTCTTGGCAAGTAAATGAACTCCTGCTCATGGTCTCTACCATGTTTGCCCGGGGGTTTATCCTGTTTCAAATCCTACCCCCAGCTGAAAACTGTTGCACCAACACATGCAAAATGATGCAAAGGGCCTGGCCCATAACTACACATAGTTGATGTAAGAGTTGTTGCAAGATGGAGAGGTGAACGTTTGATGTGACTCCTCCTCTAAAGTGCTGAAGGCTAATTTTTGGATTTGCCTATGAGTCACCCTTAATGCAAGGTTTCACTCCTTATCTCTGTGGTGACTTTCATGTCATTTCCTCCATGTGCCATCAGAAAATGCAGATAAGTCATGTCAGTATGGTCTCATGGTTCAGTTTAGAAACGTCTGTCACAGACCAAGCATTACTGCACTCACGTCAGGTCCAAAATACCCAATCCCTGCCCAAAGCACTCCTGCTCTAGGATTAATATGCGGGAAATGGTAAAATGCAGGCAATCAAGCAGTAGCATGGGAAAAGAGCAAACCAGTAGCTGAAGCCCCAGATGGTCACAGTCCATTTATCACCTACTTCACCATCATCAGGGAGCAGAGCGCTGGGGGCACTGCCATGAGAGGGACTTTGAAGGGAGGGGGGGCAGAAAATGACCCTGTTTGTAGGGCTGGCACAGAGGGCACAAGAGTTGGGCTCCTTGCCAGAGCAAAGGCACGGTTGATATGGTCATAGAAGATGACTCCCAATAGGAAGAAAGAAACTAAAGAGTAAAAGGCCTTGTCCTGGTAAGAAAAGGATTTACTACAGCAGAGAAAGAGCCAGTGAAGGGAAATAAGCACTCGAGTGTCCAAGTCAGAGGAATAAAGCAAGAAGTGGACAGAAATGCCTTGACCAGGACAGATCAGGAAAAACCTGGTCCATGTGAGATGTACCAGGAGGGGGGGTACTGTTGCTGCTCTGGGTAAGAGCCTGGATGGGAGTTTTGGCATTTTCAAGCCATAGGAAAGGCTGACTTTTTGGATTAGAATGGAGGTAAATAGCTATTCACTGGGGATTCGAATATAGCCCACACTAAGGGAGCGGAAGGCATTAAAAGTGCAATTTGGAGGGAGCTGCAGTAATCAGTGGCAGAGACAACAAGGCTATTAGATGTTTAGTTGTTGACATGCTAATACCCTATGAGATGTGGGCAACAAATAGTGCTATGCAGCTAATGCTATTATATTGACTGAGGTCCACATGCTGCACTTGCTAATTCTTCTGACCTTTCCTTTCCAAAGATTTTCCTTGACTTCCAAAATCAGAACTTAAAATCAGCTTAACAGTCTGTTCCATTTCAAATTACAGAAGCTTACATAGAAAACTTGTTTGACATTCACATCTGCAATATTAAAAGAATTAACATCAGCTTGAACAGCAAAGCTCCTTTCAAGCAATGTTGACTTCTTTTTGGGATGCAGGAGTCAGATCTCTAATTTATCTTTCCTTCCCAAGAGTTCCTGTCAGCATTCTGGCACAAAGAAATGACTTAATTCCTGAAATGGAGCCATTTAGCTTTCTTATCTTCAAAAATATTAATAAGAACAAAGCAAGCTGGCAACAGTCATCATCCTTTTACAAGTTATGAGGTGTATGCAGAACATTACAAAAACACTGGCTTGTCACATTGCTTTGACATGCCAGGCATATTTAAATCCTACCAACTAAAGCCTAATCTCCTGGCAAACAGTTTCTGCTTAGTCGGTATTACTACTTCCATCTATTTCTGGATTCTTAAAATATTTATTATTTCTATCCCAGTAGCAGAAGAAAGAAGAATGGATATAGCTTTATCAATGCAGGCATTTCAAAGTCATTTAAAAACTTTTTTTTCTCTGTGGCTCGATAGCTGAGTAGTGGCCTCAATTCTCACATCTTCCCACTCATGTAGTACTAATATAAAAGGAAAATATAGTCTTCATGTTAGAATAAACAAGGTATTCAAAACAAACTATGCATAATACATGAATAGGAAATGAGCACTGTTGTTCTTCTTGACTCGCTGCCAAGCCAGATGCAGAAGAGAAGTAACTGATTGAGGCTTCTTTCACCACCGCCGAATTCAATGGTTCAACCCACTTGGCAAATTCACAGATAAGACTCCCTTACTATACACTAATTCAACATGGTGCTAGAGGCTGCAGTGATCTTTAGGAATGTGAATAATCACTTCAACTTCAGTGTACTTAAAGACCTTGCTGAAGCCTGTATTCAGAGAGTATTTCATATCAAATCTATGCCTATACAATGCCTATGTCAATACTGCATTTAAGCCTGTGTTTAACTCTCAGCTCATGCATAAATCCCTTTGAAATTATCTGGGAATAGAGCACCAGGAAATCAGCTAAGAGTTAACAGCTGAGTTGAACAATAGTACTAATCATTAACATCATCTAATTTAACAAAGAGGAATATTGCCATGTTTGTCTTGTGTTCAGCTTGCTTTGAGCATATTCTCTTTTCTAATGTTTTTCCTAGAAACCAATTGTTCTGTGAAGACTGAAACTAAAGGCAGGTTTTCTACAGATTTCTATGTCCAAGGCAATTTAGTATCTCAGAAAGTGCAAACTGTAAAGATTGCCCTGTTAGGAGAGTTTATAAACTCTTTTCCCAAACAGTTTTCTTCTGAATGTAACCCAAGTTATGCACATGGTGTAGATGTCCTTACTGGTGGCAAACCTCTCAGATCTCCCTCCTCTACCCGATGCCATTTCATATAACTTGCAGATTTGAGTGTCCTTAAGACTTCTGCCTCTGACTGAATTTACCAAGTTGTTCAAGAAAAGAAGTGAGGTCTGACAGACAGCCAAATTCACAGACACTGTGTTTACACTGGAAATTTTCAAGCAGTTATATTCAGAGAGCATGGTTTTGTCCACACATTTATTTTCATTTAGATCACTTTACCCAGCTCTATCAAATAAAGGCTCTCGTATCCCTACTCTCAAAATGTAAAAGCAGCAGACTTGAACACATATTTTTTCTATTTATAACAGCATTTTTCAAGTACTGTTGGACAAGTAATGCCATTTATTGGCTAAACTGTCCTTTTAATAAAAAAACTGTTATTATTTGAGCAGTTCTAAAACTGATCAAAGAATACATAAAAAATCTGGTTAAGAAGTATTTTGTCAGTATTCTTCATCCAACTTCAGCTATTAGTGATTGAAGAAAGTATTTAAGTTCCCATTAGTGACCAAAAGTTTATATGCCTATGCATAGTCTTAATTATTTATTCAAAATTAACATTTGGAAAATTGGAGCTTGAAATGTCATGACCATTGACTCTATGATATTTCCCTTTTTATTCCAACATTTAATAGAAATCAATGCCTTAAGAATGGTGTTAGGCTTCTGTCTTTTATTATAAGTAGAAATACAGGTAGGTACTTTACAACATGCCTAATTTTACACCCTTGGCCTGCAGACTTCATTGGAAATACGTGCTCCCTTACGGTGTTACTGTGGACATAATGAAGAAAGGAAAAACAAAGCATGTCAGCTAATTTCTGCTGTAGTGTATTTATAAGCAGAAAAACAAAATAAGATCTGTAAAAGTTTTTAGCTACAGTCTATACTGTGACCATTTAAACACCAAATCCTAAGGGATAATTTGAGAATAACATTAGAAAGATAGGGAGGTATTTTTGAAAGTGTCTCTTCACATCACTTCCATCTTCTTCAGTTGCTCCCAGGAAGAACTTGTCCTTTCTTTCTTATTCTTTGGGGTTTTTTTTTTTTTTTCCCCCGATTGGTCCCTTGGCCTAATCTCCTCCAAATGTGATCTCTCGAAATGATTTTGAGAATAAAACTACAACACAGGAGCTCTTGCACTGGTATGACATTGACAAACCACTGCTTTCTGCTTTCATGTGCTGTATCTGTCCTTCATTGTTTTTCTTTCTTGTCTATGGGACTTGAAGGTATGAGGACGACTTGTTACTCCCTGATCTGTACAATGCTTAACACAAAAAGACCGTTACCAAAATGAACATGTAGAACAATATTAACAGATAGTTCTCTCTGCTCCAGCTTTTCATCTGGAAAATGGTACTTGTAACATTTCCTCACTTCAGAGGAATCATAAGTACAAATTTATCAGTGCTACAAGTACCTTAGGCATCGCAGTGATTATGAGCATTGGGAGTTAATTGCATAGAGCCATTAGTGGCTAACTCAGCAAGTCACCTTATTGGAGGTGGACTGTTGGCAGCCGAAGAGCTCACAGATTTCCCGGTTATACTGGGAAATGCATACCTCCCCAGCTGGTCTTGGCTGGAACTTGCCATCAGATTTACATGACTGTCTACCCATAATGCAGAATGCTGAACTGAAATAGAATTTATTTTACCAATGCCCAGAAAGCTGTGGCTTTCTCCTCTTTCTCACACCTCTATTTTCTGCTTATTTTGTGGAAAAAAATGAGACCTGAAGAAAGGGGACGGTGTTTGGTTTTCGTTTGCTTTTACATTAAGGAAATAGTTCAGTATCCAACATGCAGGAAAGAAAGTTGGAGGAAGATATAATTGTACAGAACCATTCATCAATAACACTGAAAGAAAGATAGCTGCATTCCATATATTTACTATTTACTAAGAGTTGCTGAAACCCAGTTAACATACAGTAAGAAAAAAGTCTGTAATCACAGATTGTCTGTGTTCTACATGACATGTTTCTGTGATTACTGAGAAAGTATAGGGCAGAATTAGGAAGGAAGAGCAGCATTTTCTCCCTCACATTGCCTCAGGTACAGACCTTGAAATGTGCTTGAATACCCAACAGGGGCCAAATTCCCCCATTCAGAAACAAATTTCCGAAGTCTTCATTTGCTACAGTTTGTTTCCTGAATACGTCGGCAGAAGTCTAACTCTACAAATGATCTTAGTATATACATGACTTGAAAAACAGGGAAAGAAGTAGATTACATCCACCTTTCTCTGCAGGCCTGAGCAGCTACAGGGTTTAGTAAAACTGTCATTTTTCTATTGTCAGAATAAATGAGAATCAATTTACCAAGAGCAAAAATGGTTTCAGGGAATAAACACAGCAACATTAATGTTACTTTCTATGTTCATCTCGTGAAACTGTGCTCAGTTTTCTGGCCTGGGAGTGAGTAAGAAAATTCATTGTGTGATTCCATTAGATGCCTGGAGAATTAGCTATCACTCTCCATCCTACCAAGAAGACTAATCCAGTAACTGGAAAACAAACTGGGACTTACTTTAAGCTAGGTACATATTAGCAATGCCCACAAAATATAATGCAGGATGATGAGATAAAAGTGCTGGTGTCACTACCTACAAAACCCTTTGGTAGCACATGGCAAAACAGATTCAATAACCACTGCCATTTCTGGCAATTTAAAGCCACCTACCAGGAACTCAAATTCTCCTTTGAACTCTTCCTACAACTCAAATTGGAAGATGAGTCATAGTATCCTACATGGTAATAGGTAACTTGGACACTTTGACTTTATACAGTTCCAGTTTGATATAGTGAACCATGCTTTGCTATATTCTCAGACTTCCTATGTGAACAGACAGGAAAAATTCTGTATGTCTGTATGTAACCACTCTTGTCTGCATGTATGGTCAATCAATGCAAGGCTCAGTCTTTCTTGGGGAGAATAAAGGGTATCCAATACACACATCCTCATCAAAACACATTTTCTCCAAACTCAAGCCTGAAGTACATGGGGTAACAAGTGGGATATCTCCAGGAGTTAGGCAAGGAAGCCACGTAAGAGCATTAGCACCAAAACTGAGAGAGAAAAGGAAGCTTTGTGTGAAGGAGAAGACATAGTCTCTTGGGGGGAGCCGGGACCTCTATTTCACAGTGTTTGGTCATACAACCAAAGGAAATGACCGTACGAAACAAAGTAAATTTCATGTTTTCAGAGGTGAAAACAAGAGGCTAGAGGTCTGGCACTGAGAACTGGGCATCCTAAATATACATTGCCATTGTCAATCCTGAAACAGTCCAGTAGCATAGGAAGAACAACAAAATAGGGAGTAGGACACAGACTCTCAGTCTAGTTATACAGCTTCCTTGTGTGGTTTAAAGTAAAAGAAACTGTGCAGAATGTTGTCCCGATCCAATATCGGGAGGGTTTCGTTACGATCCCAAGGACGAGATTAAGACGCTAAAACCGGTCAAATATCATACAACCTTTTAACTTTATTTTCCACAGAGTGGGGAATAAAGGTGGGGAAAGGCAAAGGGGAGGAGAGAGAGAGAGAAAGAGAGAGAGAGAAAAGGGGGGGAGAGAAAGAGATATCACCACCCGTGGATCCAGCGGCGTCCCGTTGGTCCTCTTCACCCTGGGTGTAAATTTTAGCGATGCGCGTGCAGTAATTACAACTCGAGCAGGGTCCGACCCTAGGTTCCCGCTGAAAAGTTTGGAGCCAAATCAAGGCAAATTAAATAAATAAATTGTAATGACACGCGTGCAGTAGTTACAGCTCGAGTTGGGTGCCTCCGAAGAGGGACCCTGAACAAAGAAATCCCTGGGCAATTATAGCTTTTTCAAATTAAGTTTCCCACCCCTCACGCGGTAGTTCAGACCAATAGTAATTTTTGGGTCTGGGGTCTCCTGCTCCCTATTGGGTCTCATCGTTGTTCCCAGGCAGGCTGCTTTTCTCCCTTATCTTTACTGTTGCGGTTTCTGCTGACAAATGTGTTGATTCCTCGGGTTCTGCCCTTCTTTCTCAGGGCCCTGACAAACAGGTGTTGTTCCAGCAATTAGCACTGCCCCAGCAGTGACAATAGGTGTTATCTTCCAAGGTCCTGACTAGGAGGATATAATCCAGACCCCCCCCCCCCCCCTAATTAACACTGTTTCAGCAGTGAGGGGAGGCTTTGTTTCCCAGGGTCCTGGCGCCCAAGCAGGCCTTATTTCAAAGCCTTGACATCCTCCCTCCCGGAGTGTGAAGCATAGGAATGCAAACTGCTTGTAACTCCCTTATCTTTCCAGTCTGCACCAGCTCTGGGGCCCTTTCTCACTGAACTAGGGAGTGCGGCTAAGTAAGTTTTATAAAAGTTGTGTTAAGCAGCAGTAATTTGCAGTCCAGGTCCCAAAGTCTCTGTCCAATCGTGGTCCGGTTCAGCGCAGGCTCGGTGTGTCCCGCATGGTCGCAGGGAGACCATTTCAGGGGTCGCAGCAGCTCAGTCCTGTTTCCGCTGGGAACAGATGGCTTGTTCGGGGTTTTGGTTTGCTTGCACCTTATGTACCAAGAAATGTTTAAGGCAAAAGTTCACTCATCTGTCCACCACAAATGTCCATATGACATCCTTTAACTCTCCTTGAAAAGGTAAAGTTGTGCTCCCACATGACTGTGGCTCTAATCTTAGTGGCAGTAATCTTGGTGGACTAGCAATAATCCTGAGGCCTAAGGTAGCTGTACTGCATTTGCTTTCTATGCACATGGGCAAGAGAATCAGTCAAGGACATATACAAGGAAGGACAAAGAAACAGTGATGGAGCTGACCTTGACTGAATAGTCAGAATTTCGGTCTAGAATACGGTACCCCAAACAGCAAGATGGTAAGTACTCAACAGGGAAGCTTATGCAGGAGTGAGAAACTTCCTGAGAGCATAGAAATGTGCCGTAGACCTGTTGAAAATTATTTCTTCCACTTTAGTCCTAAATTCCAAACCAAATTCAGAGTCTTTTTTTTAACCAGCCTGGACCCAAACTTGCAGACTGTAAATTTTGCCAAATGCAAAATATTTTAATAATATTATTATATTAATGATATAACTATGATAAATGATAATATATTTAGCAACTTTCTTAACGGTTCACTGGAAAGTCAAGGGCTGGATACAGTAACTCTGTTTGCTGTTTGCTCCATTGTAGCTCACTGCTGTAGGAAATAATAATGCTGGCACAGATGAAACACTGCGGTTAAAAAAAAAGAGCTGAAGTGTAGAAGGTCAGATGAAATGTCCCTCCTATTAGTGGAAGTGTAAAGATAATGAGCTCTCCAAGTTTGCTACTGAAAGTAAGAATGGTCATACCCCTAAAATGCCTGCAATAACTGTTATTTACATAGCCTACTTTAATCTTATGAATGCAGGAACAAGATGCTCATGATTCCTGGTTTGTAATTAACACATTCACAACCCACTGGGCAGACATCCTTTAACCAGCATTTTTCAGCTTGCTGTCTCTACGCAGTGGTCTTCAGATGCCTCACAGGTATCAAAACCACATTGCAGCATAGCACCCAGGCATAGTGCTGGGTCCCCATGAACAAGGATAACTCATGAAAAGCCCTCTTCTTTCCTATTTGCTCCAAGAACAGCATCTAAATCCTAGGCTAAACTGCCCCAGAGGGGAACAGTCCATGTCTTTATCATTTGCATGCTGTTCAGAGTGGGATTTTCAAAGTGCCCAGTGATATAATTTATCTCAATCCTGCAACTGCAAGATGCTCCCAGCACTCTCCCAGCTTGCCAATAGCTCCAGGACCAATGGCAGGGTCAGGGATGGCAACATGGGTTTTTCACGTTGCATAAGACCACCCAGGACCCCTGAGAATTTAGCAGCTAAGACTAGATGCCCTGCATAGCAGCCACTATCATACTTCTCAAGGCAGAGCAGTAGTTTTCCACTTTTCTTTCCTGGAGCTGTAAAATATTTTCAGGAGAGGTATAGATTCCTGTACAAAGAATTTAAGCCTTTCCTTATAAAACCTTTGTATACTTACTAGACTTCATTCCACAGATCCCCTCCCGTTCTAAAGCACAGGGAAAAACTAGCCCCAAAATGCTTATACCTATCCAATACCACACAAAATGATTATTCATTTGCAGGGTACACATAGATTTAAAATCACAAACACGCACTAGACTTCTATTCCTAAGTCACTGAGGAGTGCCATCCCTAAATGCCATCCCTAAGGCTCGGGCCCTTAGACACCCCCGCAATAGAAATAATAAATAACGTTAGTGGAAACAATTGTTACAATCCTGTCTCTTAAAATTCGTACTTGATCATACATTTTTAAACCAAGATGGAATCAGTTGCTCTGTTTTCTTTCCCTGGGTAATAAGTCATTTCTGAAAGGATTAAAAAATGATGAATGAACCTTGGATGTCCTATCTTTGTACAAAGGCACCATCTTCTCATTTCAGCAGACACACACAGCCTAAACTTGATTCCTCTTCCCACCTACAGATTTCCACATAGGAGATCCACATTTACCAATTTTATTATTTTAAAAGGAGCTGTCATTATTTAATAATGCTTTTCCTGACTAGACATCTGTTTGACTAAAATGAAAGCATTTCTTCTCAGCCAGACTTTGCTAGTAGCTTTTTTTTTTCCTTTCACCATCAATGTAATTTCTCTAACCCTGTACTGAGACCAGCACTGGGCAGCTAAATTACTGTGCCACCACAACTCTGCTGATACTGGTATAAGTGAGTAGAGATTATAAAGGTCTGCCTGGCTGACTGCAGCACTTTTGGGGGCTGTGAGACAAAAATGCATTGTGGTCTGTGTGCGTATGTTAAAATGACCATACCATATTTCAAAGGAAAAACAAAAACAACCACCAGATTCTGATCTTAGCAACCTATCTATTTAGCCCACAGAAATGTGAATTATGCAAATATCTTCAGAGACCTGCTTTCTCTTTTAGCTACCGTAGGCAGTTGAGCATATTGGTGACAACATGCGTTTGCACATCTTTGAGCCAGACAGAGTTTAATCTGTGATCTTCCTTACCTCATAGAACTATTGTTACTCAGGGTGCTACATCTTTTGGTATATTTGTCATCACTATTAGAAGGGAGGGAGAAGGGAAAATGCTCTGTTAGCTTTTCACGATGTTTATAGCAGCAAGAAGAAGAAATCATACAGTTCAACTTCAGTCCTGGGAAACAAAATGGGCCATAGGTGTCATAGAGGTAATTAGATTAAACTCTATTACTGCATCCTCTCACATGGGTTTTCATTTTAGGGATTATGCACACAATCTATTTTAGGCACCTCACTTCATGTACAAAAGATAGGAAGCTACTTTCTTTATGCTCCATTTGTAGCCAAGAGAGGAAAACACTCTGAATTGCCTTTTAGAGGAGCCTAAGATAAGAATCGCTGACTGTACAGGAGTACTGAATTCCTAATTTAGACCCCTGAAGTTGACTATACAAATCCCTCCAACATTTGTACATCACCAAATGTGTCAAGATTACTATTCCTCTTTGACAACTAAGAATCTAATCCTCCACCACTAGAGTCGGACCTCAGAAGGCTTTGACCCAAAACCCACTGGCAAGTAAAAAGTTTTACAGAGAAGCTGTTTCTCAGTACTTTTTAAAATGTTTTTAAGCACAGCAAGGCATATCGACATGTTACCTGATAGAAAACACATAATTAATTTTTTATACTCAGCTATGTTTCTAAGCAGCCATCTGGAATTTGACCAAACTTTTCTGGGCTCTGCCCAAAGGACAATTTATTCAAGTGGGGTCCAGAAAAAAATGTAGCTTAAATGGCAAATGATTTTCCAAACCTGTGCAGTAACACTACAGCTGCATGATTAACCCTAAAATAGAACCTTTGCCCTGTAGATAACTGCCATGTCCCACTCCATTAGCGGAAAGAACAGCCTGAAATTACTGAAGGATATAATGTGGGTGTGGACGTATTTTAGCAGCTCATTCTGTTTCTGCACATATTGAAAACACAAAAAAAGCTCTGACTATTAAATTGAGGTGGCTAAACTCCACAGCCCAAGCTTTGAAATACAGAAGAAACTTGTAGGTAAGTCACATATTTCTCCATTTCTATTATGTTTATTCAGCATGAGGACATAAATAGATAAGCGGTAGCTAGAAAGGGAGAAGGGTGAAGAACAGAAGTAAAACCTGCTTAACAACAAGGACAGGAATGGTCAAAATAGGATGAAACCTACATCTGGGCAACCCCCAAACACTTAACTCCTACTTAAGGTACTGGGCTGATAGCACTGAAAAGCAGAAGAAAAGGATTGATCTTCATGATTTCTTAGACCAGGAGCTTGCTGGTAATGAACAGGCATAATTTTTCTTGCAAGATGTTTGTACTTTCATTGCAACTTGCAAAAAAGAGAACTATAGATAAAATATTACCCAACATGAAGGAAGTCTGAGGACTAGAGCCTGGGACTGGGGGGGTTTCTGCATGGGGAAAATTATTATTTGCTTTGTAGCTCTAGGAACCCAAAGAAACTTGAAAGGAAGGGGAGAAATTTAACCATTTTCTTCAAAAAAGTCAATATTTTGTATATGCATAGGAGTATTTTTACATAGTCATTTATGAACTGAAGGAATAATGTTAATAGCAAAAATCAAATTCCATCCGCTGGATGTGCTGGGCTAGCTTTTTCTTTACCAGGTTTTTGTATAACCTTAACTATGAAGACAAGTACCATACCTCTACATTTTGAGATGGTGGTGTTCTACGGATGGATTTTCTCTGGTCTTGAATGTAGATTCTGATTTCTACCAAGTTTTGAATTTCCAGCTCATGTAGGCAGGGAGAAAACATGAATGGGTACCACATGTGGAATAGATGGAGGTCCTTCCTAGAAAATGGCTGTCCAAAGCTACAGAGATGGGCATCGTATAAACACTGATTTTCTAATGTGTTATGAGGTTACTGTAGTTACTGTTATGTTACTGCTAGGCAAAGGTCCAGAAAACCACTCTAAGGTATATTAAATATGGTCATTTCACACTGCTCCCTGTAAAATTGTATCTCCAGTGATACCTGCTAAACCAAATGCAATACAATAAAGTTTTCTTTTGTTGCTCTGCCTTCTTTGGTTTAAGGAAATACACAAACTATTTAAAAATCAAGGGGAGTTCTCTTTTATCTAAATGTCTTTATTCAGTACTTAAAGAACTGCAAGGCCATGGTCCTTTGCTCATGAAAGCCAATGGAAGATCCCCCTCAAAGAGCTGAAAAGCAAAAGTAGCTTTTTCCTTTAAGCCCTAGCCTGGAATTAAGCAAATATAATTCAGCATTACCACTTCCAAGGTCAGCTTTATACATTGTCCTGAACAAGTGAGAGTCTGCCACTGTTTTGGTTTGCCCATCTCTCTAAAAGGAGAATACCAGCTCACCTTTTCCATCTTTAATTTATAGAGTCACTTTAAACTTGGGTTCCTGTAATTCCCTGACAGAAATACGTACAGACACCCAGCAAGTCTGACACATTTTAAATACCAGGAGTGTTAGACTGTGTGGCCCATTTGGAGTAAGTGTCACAGTACTGGATGCAGGGGACCTGCAGAGTCTGCTCTGTAGCACTGGGCCACCAGCGCAATACACAATTTGAATCTCTGCTGATCTTCTGAGGTGAGTTTTTATAGCTCTCAGTTACTAAAGCTCCCTATGATACGTTAAATGTGGCTCTTGGTATCAATGAGTTTTTGATGGCAAATCTCACTGCTCTAAGTCAGAACTTATGTAATTTTGATGTGCAAAAGACAACACAGCAAAAAAAAAAAATCTGAAATCTTTGCTTTGTACAGGTAGCTAATCCAATATTAGTAAGTGCCAACAACACTGGATGCACACCACCCATCTCTCCCTGAAGGGTCCTCTCATTATATTGTACCGCCAAAACATACCTCTCAAATACTTAAGTCTTTAAAATGAGCAAGTCAGTCATGAGTCCTGTTAGCAACATGGCTGTAAATGAAGACTGTCTCAAAGGCTCCCCACACGGGTAAACTTGTACTGGTATTTTGGTAAGTTAACAGGAATAGCAGCCCCACACAAATCACATACATGGTTTTTGTAAAGCCCCTCCCAAATGCCCAATTTGCTTTCTGTGCAGTAACTAAGCCAACTGGGTTTATTCAAAACAGAGCACGACAGAGACTATTATTCTATAGAGTATATGTCAAACCTTTTGTGCCCCTCAGATGATTCTCAAAAGCATTTTTGTCTCTTCTACAGCAATAACTTTTTGGAATAGAAATCGTAAGTTGTGTGTGCACGTAGCACCTGCAATAATAGGGATCTCGTTCTAGACTGGGTGGGACTGAGGTTCAAAGTTAGTCATCTTCTGTGACTTTTGAGCAAACAGGGTGGCTGATGGAAATCAGCAGGAAAGTGTTTTACACTATGTCTGTGGGGGAATGTTAAAGTATGCTACTTAAAATATGAATTTTCAGTCAGCAATGATATTAAAAACACACATAGCATTCTCAAGCTGTAAGTGCATGCTATCCCCAAACAAGATAGCATGGAGTAACTAGGGCGCTTAAATTCAGAGTTTAGCTCATCATGCACTACTTAATTCTAGTCAAGGAGGAGACATAAACTGCACCTTTAAAAAAAAACTTGCAAGTGCTCTTTATGGGACAAACACTTTTCTCCTGTATAGATCAAAATGATCGAATGATCAAATATCAGCATTTAGACTTGGGAGTGGGAGACGGGGGATGGAGCAATGGAGAGGAGGAAAAGAGAAGGCAACACAGTTTACTGATTACCAAAGGGAAAGTATTTGCTGGTCACATACCAATAGAGAAATAATTGTTCAGAATAAAAATCTTGAGGCTGCCTGAGAAAATAAATAATGTATTGACAATTTCATATTGGCTAGATTGGTCCATGTTCTCTGTGTGAAGATCTTAGATATTCTATCATAGTCTGCATATTTTATAACTGTGGTCTATGGAAAGACTTCTGGGGCTACAAAACCTGGACCCAATGGACACCATAAAGTTAATGCTTAGCTTACAACAGAAGTAGGCAAAATAAACAAATGAAGACAAATTCACAGTTTATTAAGAGAGGGAAGTAACTTCACCAAAGCAGTACTTGAGCACCTGCAGTGCAAATCCTAGACCACCAGACAGTTCTAATTTAATGTAATTTAAATTAGACATTTCCTTGGGGTAAATGCCTCAAGTCATGGCTCACTAAAATTTCCAGCGTCCACTCTCTTAATGCTGTGGACCTCTAAGTAAAAAATTGTTTTCTCTGGAAAGCTTTATATTTCAAGAACTGAGCTCAGATCTTCTGCACATGGGAAATCAAGCATTGACATTCACCTGCTTCAAAAAAACGGCCTGAAAAATGGTGGAAGTTTCATATTCAGAAGCAGCACCATATGTCCAGCAACCAGTCTTTGTGGCAGCAAACACAAAGGCTTTCAGACGAGAAGGAGAAGCTCCTTTGGCCATAGGGAGTGGTTGCCTACAAGCCTATCTCAGAGTGCTCACGGTCACGGTCAAGTGCTCACTTTGACCTAACAAGTTAACTTTACAGCAAATAAAAGCTAGTATGAGCAGAAACCTAGAATGAAGCCAGGACAGATGCAGAGAGAAAAGGGTCCCCACAGGCTATGAGATTTGACAATATTCATTCAGCTGCTAAAAGCTGTGGTGAGCGTCATTGCTCTCCTCTACACTGGGAAAGCTGCAGGCTGCCTGCACAGGACCTGACTTTGAGAGAAATCATGTCCTCAGATGAACTCCCAATGCTTAGGTAAAGGAGTGAACTTGCATGTCTGAACATAACGAGCATAGACACAGCTGAGCAGGGGATGACCTCGGGGAGCAGGGACAAAGGCTGTTTACTGCATCCAGAAATAAAAGCAATATGCTGCTTCCTCAGCAAACAGCAAGGACATCTTTGATATAGCTCCATCAGTATTTCACCTAGTGAAGCGCTCACAGCACTTATTTTGCTAGCAGTCTACAGAAAGCTCACATGCTCTTTCTCTCCACGGCGGAGGGTCTCCATTACTCTCCCAGGGCACCAGTGCTACTGCAGACAGATTCATGCTAGCAGCTTGGCCTGAGCCAAGGGTATGGCCCACCTGCCTCTCTTTGAGCTTCCCAGCAAACCCTGCTCAGACATCCTATGTCTTGAGTTGGAGGGGGAATTGGTGTCAGACCAAACTGGTGAAGGACAGGAGAGCACAAAGCTGCCAGTCAGAAAGTCCCAGTATTGTCTCAAACAGAGCACATCTTGATAATTACAATGCATTAGAAGTATTAAGGCACTTGAGCTTGCGTAGTGTAGAAGTTATGAGCACAAAGGGCATTTGCCTTTTAATAATGTTTTTATGAGCTGCCTGAGTGGTTTGCAAGCAGCTCAATATTCACTGCTGCATACCATTACTACTGTATTTTCTAGAAGACTGCTTGGATAACACAAGAAAGAAAATGACTGTGATCAAGGTGAAATTACAATACACAATTGCATTTCTGTGAACACTCTACACAGCTAATACAAATAGACTGGAGAAAACTGATTCAGCTGGATCTATCTAAAAAACAAAGCAATGTTTTCAAAAACATACTCCTTACAGATACACTTTTAATTAACTTTGTGCTTCACTTACGTGGTTTAAAATGCCAGTGCAAGATCTGAAAAAGGAAATGATTTTGAGTTTTTCTGTTGGGCTTTATTGTGTATAGATAGATAATGTTACAAACAAAATATTTTGCTCTTGCTCAGGACTAATCTGATCATCCTGAAATGTCACAGATAAATTGACTACCTACTCTTCCTAGACAGATGTATGCATTTCCAATCATACTGCCAAATCCTTATACGCCACTCATTAATATATCAAATATATTTTTAAATAAGTGCTTTGGCAGGTTAGCTGTTTTAGCAAACACTGTTTCCACACCTCATCTTTTATACTTTGCAGAAACTGTTCTCAAGAAGGTAGTGACTTTATAAATTCATCAACTTGCTGAAATTATGCAGTTAGAGGCTTAAGTTACCTATTTCTCTTAGGATACTGTAAAAATGTTCACATCCCTTCCTGTTTAGCTTTTCAATGCTCCAGAACTGGAGAAACTCAGTTTGGTCTGGATGAAGCTTTTCCCACAGTTAGATTTCTCGTGTAAATAGTTAATAAATATAAGAGTTCAAATACATTTACTATTTCAGAAAACATTCTAATTTCAGAACTTTGCTGGGATACAGACTGAAAGAGGATGTAGAAAATGTGCAAGTAAATTGATTTTAGTTTTTAAATGAGACCTCTTCATTTACACTCTTTAATCTCATCAGCTCAACAAATTAACTTCGGTGAGACTCCAACAATCTGGATATTCATCTTGAACATACCCAGCCCATTTTGGTCAGGAAGAGAAGCTGGACATTTTGGAAAGACCGATTTCCTTCATGTTTTTAGCATGCCATGGTTTCAGCTTGGGCTGGGATTGCAACAGTGGCACGAGCTGCTCACTGACTTAGCCCTCAAACCAAAAATAACATCTCATCCCAATACTCTTAGGCTGGTGGGAAACTTGGAGCGTCATTAACTCTGGCTAGCAAAATGTTGCTCCTGTTTATGGCATTTTTTTTTAAATTACATTTTCCATAACGACCCATTTTTTGGCCAAGCCAGTGTGCAAGAAGAACAGCTCTACCACATTCAGTACATGCAGAGCGGTATGGGGAAACACAAAAGGTAGAAGGTGAAGTCGAGGTTTTCTTCAGGGCCACAGAGCAAAACCAGACATTAGGGTGGCTGATATTTTAATAACCTTTTCTATGTCCTGGTGGTAGCAGTACATATGCTAGATATACGCAGCAGCCAACAGAATGAACTATGTATTTTTTACATCAGCAGCAGTCTTTTTTGTACTGTGTCAATTTATGCCAGTTTATAGGAAGACTTAATTCTTGTTTTGACAGCTATGGAACTGTTCTGCTGTCCTGAAGGACTGATTATGGCTTTTCTACCTTCAGCCTATGTTAGACGTTCAAATCCAAATGACAGTTTTGTTGCATTTGTTTTTGTTGCATTTGTTTTTGTTTTAAATAAAAAGTGCTCACAGCCAAGCTGTATAATCCTTTGGGTCCAACATTTCAGCATAAAGGGGGAAGTGGATTTCTTTCTGAATTGCTTGGAAAACATGTTGCCTCTAAGTTATATAGATTCCTGTTTGATTCCATGCTGAAAGTACAAGCAGAATTGTCATCTGATAGAGGAGACACTTACATTACAGAGTTATTCTACATGAGGGTGACTTCTGCTGATAAACGAGGGCAGGTGTATGGACTTTTCTGCTTAGCTTCTCTGCATGCTGGTGATAAACATAAGAGAGAGGATGCACGAGCAAGATGTATTTCACAGCGCTGCCAGCTGTATGGCCATAATGACCACATTTTACTCAGACTCATCATGTAAAATCTCATTACTTCCCGTTAAAAGACATGACTTTAAACTTTTGACATTAGGCATATAAATACACCATTAACACCTTTTACTCCATCATCTGTACTATGACATTTCTAATTCCAATCTAACAGCAATTACACTGGAAAGAATCTTTGCAGGTATTAAGAAGCACTGAAAACATTTAGCTACATTAAAAAGGTAGGGCTTTTTATTATTCCCTTCTAGTATATTTAAACAGTGGCATTTATTTAATATCCAAAGCTAGAATGCCTTTGTGTCAACAACAATAAACCGACTTATTCTTTTCCCCACCTTTCTAAAGGGCTGTAGGACAAAACACCTAGCAATTTCTTGCAGTACTTCGTAACCTGCTGATTTTGCAACTCACGTTCACATGTGTCAAAGGTTCTCTATGAGGAGTTACTTCTCTTAACTCCATTGCATAGCTGGATACCAACTGGCTTATAAAGGTTTAACAGGATTTGTGGAATTCACGTCAAAGATATCACATGTGGCATTACTGAGACTTAGTTGTTATAATGAGACCAAAAGCTCAGAAGACCATATTGGCCAAGTTCAGCTCGCTTATAAGACTGAGATCCAGACCATATGTTGCAAAATCTTCACCTTGTTCTAGTATTGCAATATATTTAATGGAAATCAGGTCAGCAGATATTTACATATGCTACCTTTTCTACACATTGTTTTTAAAAGGCAATTCTCCAAAGAATTTCACCAGTATGCTTTTTTCATGTTATCAGCAAACAGCAGCGGAGACAGAGCAGGTACAAAAATCAGAATGAAGACTGTCCTAGTGTTTTGTAATTGCAAGCCTATGGTTAGATAAAAGTTGAGCTGCAGATGACAATATCACTGTTTGAGCATCATGGGAATGTGATTTACAGGTTGACATGAGGCAGAAAAGAAGGCTTTATTCTTACAATCTGTACTTAGACTGAAGTATATACATCAACAATATCTAAGCCTAGGGACAGTATTATAGGAAGAGCATGTATTCAGTGACTATAATGCCTAGCATGCCTGAATTACACCAACAGAAATTATTCCCAGGATAGTCAACAAATTTTATATGAGGAAAATCCTGCAGCTGCTGTTGTGACCAAGGTATAGATATGCAGTCCTTAAAATACTCAAGGTAAAGCATTGCCCAACAGGCTCAACAAGGGTGATGCAGAGGAAATAACAAAAGAAACTATGTAGAAGATGTAGGGAAGGACAGAATTAAAATGGAGCTCTTTGCTGCCTGGTATCTTAGAAGGTATATTTCTTCTTGATAATACTGCTTACAGACATCACTTGAAATAAATGAAAAGGCAATGAAGTACAAACTACAAACAATTTCTTGCTTGTTTTCTGGTGTGTAGGTGAGAGGAGCTGATCCACAGGAGCTGATCATCTGCATTTATACTGAGTTCAGTCTCCTGTATGCAGGATTTTTTCCCTCTGCTGCTTTTATTCTTTTTACCTGCTCTGCTTGGCCTGAAGGAGAGAAGGAGGGTTAAATTAATGGGTTCAATTTAAATTATACTGCCCCAACAGCTAAATAATTATGCAAGCAGTTGTTCTTCCTTAACTTTGACTTACAAATTCAGGCATGTATAAGTCATATGTTTGTATAGCTAGCGATGCTTGACTCCCATTTCTACACCTACAGCCACACTGAAAGGAACAAATACAACAGGATCCTTGACAATAGCGTATGCAGTGCTGTAGCATTTGCCACTAGCTGTTGTGCAAACAGGTTTTGCAATTTGTCCACTGTACAAGCCTCAGTGTGAAACTACATTCAGATGAACCTTTGCATGGTTCAACTAAAAATAATTTTTCCCTCTACGTAGAACTGAACAGCTGCACGCTGCAAAATGATGTTTGACCAAACAGACAGGCCATGTCCTCAACTACTGGGAAGTAACACAAGAAGGGAAGCAGAAACGTTGTTCTAACACTCAGAATTACCATTAAATTCATCTTCCCCTACTGGAATTAGGAGAGTTCTGGAGAGGGGGGCGTTTGGATGGAAATCCTTTGCCTTTCCAATCCTGATGGGCTCATGATACATCCTGATTTTACAAGAAAACAGTTCTTCATTCCACACCGTAATCCTGTTTGCCTGAGATGGGCTGAAGGAAACAGCTCTCTGAATGACCGAAACTCTTGCTGGCATGGATGACCAAGCATCATAAACCAGATCATTCTTCTTGCTGCATTTGCTGCGCCGCTGTTATCCTGGTTGCTTTGCCTTGTTCTCCCAGGACCCTCTGCAGCACCCCTGGTTCATTCCAGCCCTCCGTGACCTTTCCGCTCTATTCCCACAGCGTGGGTAGGGGTGGGAAGGGATGCTAAGAAGCGATTTATTAATAAATGCAAATTATACAAAACCTTAACACCCCTCAGAGTCGCAGCTCACTTTGAATTTGAATTCTTAGGGACCTGTTCTCCAGCTCTCTTGTGAGCACTGTTTGTTAAGAGGTTAAAATTGTGTGTTAAAAGCTATTCTAAGCCCTTCACATTTTAACCTGGATGAGCTCTGGGGTGAGGATGGAGGGAATGTCTTCCCTTTTGCCTTTACAGCCTCCAGCATAACACAGCCTGCCTAATGCCACGGGTGCTGAGAGCAGAGATGCAATAAATGCAATAAATAAATAAAATGCTCACCTATTACAACAAAACTTCCTGTCACTTCCCTTGAGCCAGAAAGAGAAAAAAGCATCAATTCTACCACTGAAAAATTGTGCGTAGCTTCAACAGAGGAACTGAACGGGTTCCCTCTTGAAGATTTTCAAGTGGATTTTGTATTAACTATTTCATTTTATGTTCCACTCCAAGCTTGTGTGCCTGAAGGAGAAAATACATAAAAGCAGCACAGTATGTATTATTAGCACTTGTGGCAGAAGTGCTGCTTCACACAAGCACCGTGGCAGAGCAAAGTCTTGCAGATTGCAAAGGCTGCCAGATTCCCCAGGAAAGCTGAGTGCACCACAAATTTTGGCCAGCACTTTCGCCCCTTCACCAAGGATTCCCCAGCAGAGGTCTGGGCTCCTCGCAGGAACTAGGAGCAGCCCCAGCTACTCCACATCAGCCCTCTTAAAAGAGTTAAGTCCAGCCTGGCCTGGACCGCAGCAGCCCTTGTGGCTGCCAACCTACCACTTCAGGAGTTCTCAGTATACTTGATTTTAAACTCCTTACTCCCCTCAGCTAGTTTAGGTTTTAATAAATTCAAATTAGGTTTTAATAAATTCAAAAACAAATTCACAGCACAGTCTTTGGGAGAACATTATTAGCTAACAGAGCATCAAGCAATGATATAAAGCATAAATGGCGGAAAGGCGACGGCTGTTGCTCGACGAGAATTTGTCTGACAAAAGCCGCCTCATCCCTTCAAAAATCACAGATGCTGCAGAGGCAGGACCCTATTGCTGGTGCCATTTTGGTTTGTAAAGGTCAAGTACTCCCCTGCAGGCAGGCGTTAACAAACTGTTGCCTTCAGGTGATGTGTTCCTCAGGCACAGGTTGTGACGACAGCGCACATGGTGGGATCCCCAGGAGATTACCAAGTGACATGCTGAGTCCTGACAAGGAACTTGTGCCCTCTGTCCTGCATTACAAAACATGCTGCTGCCGTCCCTCATGCAATTTGATGCTAGAAATGAAACAGAACCAAACATCCCTCTTTAAAATGGAATCATTCTATAAACGCTATAAAAAGGGGGGGGGGGTGAAATTTCAATGAGCAACACAGGCTATCGGCTCCATCAAAAAGTCATGGATCACTGCATTCAACTTAATAGGACTGTTCTCCTTGGAGAAAAAACAACTAAACTACAGCTGAGAGGACACGTACAGCTTTTCAAATCACAACAGCTTCCCAGCAATCTGCTCTCCACTTCCTACAGGAAAGACCTTCAGCAACCTTAACATGAAGTGATTTATGGAAAGACCAGTGTCAGTAGTAATAATCAAATCACAGATATTTTCTTGCAGATTTCCTAGCACTGAATTTTGTCTTAACTTTCTTAGTTCTAATAGAAGAAAGATCCTAGAAGAAAGAAGTCTCTAGAAGATGCCTCCCTTGGGCAAAGCCATCAAGTCAATGAATTTCTATAAAAAGAGTAACTGAGACAGTTGTTACATGTCTGTATTCCCATGCTAGATCACCAATTACCTTTGTTTGTTCTCCGTAATGGACTTTTATCTTTGGGGGGGGGGGGGTGCCATGAAAATTTGTCTCACCCACAGTAATAGCAAATCTGCATTCAAATGTGTCCCTCCAAGGGCAGTGCTTTCTTTTTCACATTTTTATGCACTTCAGTCATATGGGGTAATACCCACCACACAAGTTTCTGTAGTCATCTCAGGAACCAAATGGTTCCTGTGCTCAAATATATAGGAGCAAGTTTGGCATTGAGTTAAACCAATAAAAATCCAAAGTGGTTTTACTGAGCGCAGTGAAGTAAGAATTAGTCTTTAGGGCCCAGGATTGTCACAGTTTGTTTCAGTACCTCCCATATTTCCCAGCTGTAGACACTGTAGAGCTACATTCACTGTGTTTCAGTGCCCTCTAGGAACAGGCTGTCTCTACTTCCCAGTGATTTTTTGGTCTTTTTAAGAAATGCAGTTTTAAAATGATGCGTTTTGAAACATTAACAGGATCTTAAAGGTAGATACTGGTTCTGCCATAAAGGGCTGGATGTGGTTGCGTTGATGATGGGGAGGAGGAAGCTGAAACCTGGGCAGCTATGTTTCTCTCAGACCACTGGGTTCATGCATTTCTCTGGCTTGTGCAGTCTCTGACAGGCCATTTTTCCCTCTCTCTGCACCCCACCCTCTTTCCTCCCCACTGCTTCTACTTTTTCTTATTATTTAAGTCTCATGGAATATTTTTTAATACATTTTTAGAAACTCTATCTCCCCTCAACAGCAAGCTGCTACCTTCACCATCACATTGGTGCCATTTTCTTCTCCTCTTTAACAAGGAAACATTTTGTCTGCATCGTTTTGTGAATATGTATTTGGATCATGTTAAAAGTCACTTGCTGGTATTTTTATTTTTCATCAAAAGATAAGATATGTCATTAACTGAGATTTTGTCCTGTTTTTCAGAGGAATTAAATGAAATTATAATCATACAGTTGCCTAGCAATGTAGGCACAAAACTTACAGTAAACATCCAATTCTTGGAAAAAAAGAAAAGTGTTAAGAAAGCACTGGCAATGATAAGACTGCATATAGTTATGAGTGAAGGCTGATTAACACTGCTTTCAGCGAAGAGGTTGATTTCATTTGACCTAGGAACATTCATTACTGAAAGAATAACAGTATGCAAGCCACCAATTTTGTAAGGAGCATTGAGGACATCAGCAGCAATAAGGACGCTGAGATTCAGAGTGATGTATCGGCTAGGTTGGCTTCTGATACTTTTACCACTCAAGATGATAATGATATAATCTAGCAACACATGTAGAAGTACTGGATTTTCAACTGTAAACACTGAACATGTGCTCTGCCAAGATCGCATAACTGAAACCTTCTGACTTCTATATGCTGACCTCTATCAAAACAATTGAAATAACATGAAGAACAAGGATTTCAAGACATCATGATCATTGCTGTAACTGTATGCAAGGTGATAACGTGGGTGAGGAGGATTCATCTATCACTGACTAGAGCTCTGCAGATAATTTGTGATCAGTGCCTCAAATTTATAGCGCTAGCAATGTTATGAAGGTTATGAAAAATATGAAGTCTAATTACTGCGGCTGTGATCAGCAGTTAGGTAATAGAGTAATGAGCAGCACATTCACTGTCTAAATCACTTAACAAAAGTCTGCACCAGCTACCTGTGTGGTACTGAAAGAAGGAGGACGCAGAAAGCAAGAAATGGCCAGATGCTAGATGGGACATTCATAGCATGAAGAGAATCTGGTGCTGCCAACCAATGGAGCTTGGGTGTACACTTAACATAGTGGTAAATAGTTAGCTGACTAGAAAGTAAATAATAGGTGCATAAAAGAAATGATGCCCAGAAACAGCTGCTGAGAAGCATATATAGAAGGGTGCAGAAGCCCAGATTCTTGGTTTGTCATAACCTGCTGGTTGGGTGCACTCGCATGCGTGCAGTTCAACCACCTGTACAAAGCCCAGTGTTTCCTCAGTTGCTCTATATAAAGTAACCTGCATGACAAATGCTGTCAAGTTGTGTGGCTGGAACAGACTGAGGGAGTCTGGGTCTTTGAAGAAACAGGAGAAGAAACAGCCTCTGGAGCAGCTAGAAGTGTAATTGCACCATGAAGTGAGAGGAGCAGGTCCCTGAAGTACCTGCAGAGCTGGTAGTGGAAGAGATAGCAGTCAAGCAGACCCTGGAAGGAGCAATCACAGAGATCAGTAGGATTTCTGGCTGCTGAGCAAAAAACAATAAAATTGGCCCTGTAGTTTGTAGGATCGAGAAGAGACAAGAGAGATTTCTGAAACCGGCAGAGGGTATGAGGATGTCGCGTGGGAGGGTACTTCTCTAATTAAAGAGTATTGAGAAATCTGACTAATTTGGAGTGTGCACGCAGCTGGTTGCATGTGCTTTGGCACACACATGCATTCTGTGGTTGGGGATGCGCACTCTGAGGAATGCATGCTGAGCACTTCACAGTGATTCAGAAACTCAGCACAAAGAGCTCTTAAAATATACCACTGGGTGAAAGCAGCTTAGGCTTGCAGCACAAAGAAGCTGTGAAGTTTAAATCCTGCCTAAAAGCCTCTGCAGTCACCTGAAAACCTTGCTCAAAGGCTTTAAAGGGAAAGACAGTTTCTATTTGTCTTTAAAGTTCCCAAAGTACTTAAAGCTATCGCTATATCGGCAGGTAATGCAGTGCAACTGGAACAGATCTGTAGAATGAAAAAGATGGACATGATATCCATGCTGTACTTTTGGGGAGGATATTACTTCAGCTACACTCTAATGTGGCCCCTCAGCCTGAGCACTGGGTAGCAGTTATGGTGTGTGAGGTGCACCCATAGGGAGCATCTTTAGGCTGAGTCTAATCTGAAGCAGATCCTATTTACTCACTTGTGACTGCTCTGTGACATGAACGAGAGAAGTGGGGTCAAGGAGGAGTCTGAAAATGCATCCCAATGCAAACCGAAAAGCTGATATAGCCATACGCTAGAAGTGTGCTTTCTGGGCCTGCCCAAATCGCTAGCCCCAGGAGGCAGCTCCGCACCCAGCATTTCCGCAGACTGCAAAGACTCTGGCTCTTCCTTCACCTCATCTGCAGGATCTGCCTCCAAGGCACTTTCCAAATGTACCAAAATGTATGACGTTCTAGTGACAAATGTGACTAATCACTGGTGAGAGGAAATGAGAAGACAGCTGGAGTGTCTTCCCTCCTCCCCCCTTTTCTCCAAAGCACCCTCAGATCGGAGAGGGGTAGGGTAGACTCTGCTCCCTCCTCCTCTGGAGGGGATCCGAACCCCTGTTTACCACCTGCTCGGTGGATGCTCTGACCATCAAAAGCTGGAGGATACCCTGAGGTGAAGCTCTATTAATGTTTGCTACTTTGAACCAATGTATATTTCATTACTAGAAAGAGAGAATATGAATCGATAATTCAGGAGTTAGGAGAGGGAACAAGCTGAGTTTGAAACACAGCTAGAGGATACGTTTCACTTTAAAACACTTAAACCCTGTGGTTTCTTCAAAGACCACCTTAATTATAGCAACTTGCAATCTTTTCTAGAAAGTCTTAAAGACGTTACACTCATCAGAGGAACAGTGGTTTCCTCACCCCCATTATTCTAATTAATGAGCAACATTTAACATATAGTTTCAAGGCATACGATTTTATGCTGTCTGGAGCAGCTGTAAGAGTAGAGAACATAGAAATCCTGGCTGGAAGGGACTTCTGGAGGTCCTTTCTCATCCAGTCTCCCACTTGAGGCAGGAGAAGGGTGGAGAAAGAGAAAAAAATGTTAAGAAATACTGGGAGAGGAAAAATAAAGTCATGAACAGGGAGGCATTTTATTTACTTGCAACAGTGATGACATTTCGGTTTTATTTTCATTTTGAACTGAGCCTTGACTAAAAAGAGGAGATAAAGAATTACTGGTACAGAAAAAATAATCTCAGTTTTCCAACATACTGAAAGAGGTTGCTTCTTCTAAAGCATTATGCTCAGATCTCAATTTCTCACTAGAAGTATCTGGAACTTCTGTAGCTTTAAAGGGCAAAGGGTTAGAAGAAACTCAGTTTGTCAAAACAAAAACTGTTCACATGAAGACATTGGTTTAAATCATCTATTGCTTAAAAAAATGTTTTGAAACTGTTGAAATGTCTTGCTTCCAGAAGCATGTATTTTCAAATCAGTAAGTTCTGATTTGTGGATTAGACTGCCTTATCATAGTAAATTTTATAGATAGTTTTAAAGTATGTAAAATGTTGGTCTCAAAATGAAACATTATACCTCAAAATTTTTAAATATGGATTGAAGTTATTTCTAGTTTAAGAAAAATTAGACTTATTTTAGTCTTGACAAAATGCATGAAATCATGTTTTTCCAACCTGCTGTCTTCCATTGTGGTAAGCTCTGTAGGGAGAGCAACATGCTGTGTTACTTTAAGTGGAGAATGCTTGATTGATGCACGTTTTCTTCTGTGCATAGCACTTAAAAGATTTATCCTGTCCTACTGGGAGAGAACTTCATTATTTTTGTTTTAAATAAAAGAGCTTATTATTGCCCATATGCACAATAGCAATAACAGCATCTGCAATTCCTATGTAAAACTTGAAAAGCTGTGAACCCCATTTGTTCAAAAGGTAGCAGAATGAAGACAGGTGTATCTCCTTGGATTTTCTTGAAAAAAAGATAGTCTGAGGTAAATTTATTTTGGTGCATACAGACTACAGTATAAATACAGGCATAAGTAGGTTAACTTTAAGCTGACAGCCCAAGGTTCGCTGTAAAATAATTATGTTCACGAATAAAATCCAGACAAATTTCCCACCAACTTTGGCAGCATTTGGATTTCACCCCAGATGTTTTCGCAGGAGACATGTTTCTTTTTACAGTGAAAAAACTGACAATGAAAATCAGCCATTAGACAGTTCGATATGTGGCATAGTTGGAAGCAAGCTGACACATTTAGACTCTAACCTACAGCTTTTCCAGTGTTATATATTATCCATACATCATGGAAAGTCTGTGGGGAAATAGCTAGCACTCCCAGCACAGCTGTCAACTAAAGATGGGCTTAGTCCAGGCTTAGGCATATACCAGAAACAAAAGCATGACTGAACATTAAGATTAGGACCTATCTGATGTCTGCTATTTATCCTAATATTAAGATAAGTAAGAGACATTGGATTTGTAATAATACATATAAAATAAAGAGACATGAAGGGACCTGACTGAAGTAATAAGAGCAAAATATGGTCAGCATGAGTGACTGCATCAAATTCAATTTTCTCCACTTCTGTAGGTCAAGTAAACGAAACACAGTGATTTGACCAAAACTGGGCGTAACGTCACTCAAAAGCTGTGCCGAATCGTTCTGAAATTATTGTAGTTAAAGCTCATCTGGACTTCACTGACCAGGACATTTTGGGCCTCTCCCTCCCTGGCGCTGGGCCCCCGCCCCGGAGCCAGCAGAGCCTGGGCAGGCAGTGCTGAGCAGGATGAGGGGATGCCCAGCACACTGCAGGATCAGGCCTCAGGGGCCTTTCTGCCAAGACTTTGGTGGATAGTCCTTAAACGTTGAGCTGAACATGAGAGTAACCCCAAGCAAATAGTTATTTAAGGTGGAATTGATCTCAATTAATTTTAGGCATCATTTTTAGGCATCCCAATTTTAGACAGATGTCAGTATAGATCAGGACCTGCATACAGCATAGCGGCTCCTATGTACAGCATAGGGCTGCTGTAGCCATCTCAGCTGGTTGCCACACGTCCCTTGATAGTTAATGGAGAGAAGTAGACACTTTGAGGGTGCAGTTCACCTGACCTGTTTGAAATGCCACAGCCCAGAGGGTAGTGACAAATTTTCCACTGACCACACATGACACCACACGACACCTATGCTTAGAGGAATCACACTGTTTCTGTCTGAAGGGATTTACTTTCAATTGTAAAAACAAGATAACAAAAGCACAGAACTCAAGTGTTTTCTGAGGTTTTCCCTCTTCTCCAGCAACCTGCACTGACCCACCACAGAGTGGCTGCCCTCAAGATTGCAGGAGCTGACTCATCCTAAGAGTCCTAGCTGCCTCCGTAGGTTAACTGCTGCTGTACATTTGTAGCTGTTAATGTACCTTCAGTGGCTTTCCTTTGCAGATTCATTCACGGGACTCATAAACATAATGACTGACATCATTTGGCGCTACACTGGAGATTTCATGGCTCCCGATCTCGTCTGCAGAGTTGTTCGCTACTTACAGGTATAGCAACCACATGCCCTCCTCTATACCAAAGCTCAGATGATAGCAACGAACCCCCACAAAAATGCTGTATAAAGATTCTTCGAGCAACAGAAGTGCTAAATGCTAAAAATAATCATCTAAAATTTAAATGCTTGTAATTAAACCATATGAAATCCTTAACACAATGTAGACAAGGAAAAGGAAAAAGATTTGGGTGAGAATACAAGAATTCTCTTTTTTCTTCTTTTTTCTTTTTTTTCAAAAAGAGTTTTCAAATATTAAATACAGAGAAGTGTTGTAGCTAACATTATTTTATGCAAATGTGTCTCAGTTGCTGTCTTGTATATCTTCTGCCCCAGGTGGTGCTTCTATACGCTTCAACCTATGTCCTTGTATCACTAAGCATAGACCGCTATCATGCCATAGTTTATCCAATGAAGTTCTTGCAAGGAGGTAGGAGAATTTCTGTGCCTTGCTACTACTATAGATGTTATTGGTTAGCTCCATTTCGCTCAGAAAAGTTTCAAAATTATTAACCTTGTTGCCATGAATTATTCATTCCTGCTGTAGCAATATTTGGACTCCATTAGTTTCCCAAATGGCAATAGAGTTGAGGCTTTGAGATTTATTAAGCTGCACTTAGGCATCAGCAGTTCTATAAGCATTGTGTTAGCAAGAATGAAATGACATTTAAAGAAGTATAGAGGTTTTCATTATCTTCCAGCTTTCTGAGAAACTTGTTACAGGCAAAAGCTCTCTCTTGTACAGCTGTACTGAATCGAGGAATTATAGCAGGAATTTCTTACCTACGTTATCTATTTATTCACACTAAAAATAATTGGGATAGAGAGTGAAATATTGAGAATTAATGTGACAGTTTGATTAGACAACTTCAAAAACTATACAGAATAGGTTTGGGATACTTATTGTTTCTTATAATTTCTTCTACTGCTTGTTATTTTTACAGTGCTCAGAAATATCTTGGCTGCTTAGCAATACATTTAAAGAGCATGATTTCTTTTCTATAGAGCTTAAAGTCTAAAGTTTAATATATTGCACTAAGTGAATAAACAGAGATTGCATGCGGGGAAGAAAGGAAGCAGTTACAGGGACCACAATGCTTGGAAGATGCACTTTAACCAGACACAAATATCATTCTTGTTTTGCAGTAATGATGGCATTTGACAGCCTGCTCTATTAAGGGGATCGGACTAATGGTCCTTTCTGGCCTTAAAAAACTATGAATCAATCACAGCTCAGGTAGCTGTGCAGCTTTGGCAGATGTTAAGATCTGCAAACTTCAAATACTTGTGCGAAGCTTAGCCGAGTATTTCCCAGTAGGCACACCAAGTTCATTCAGGACAGGGAGATTGCTGGGAAGGTTTTGGCAGCAGCTTTGCAGAGGTGGGGGGCGCTCTGCGGCGCCCACCGGCATTGCATCGGCTGAGCAGGACCACCACGCCACGCACCTCGATGGTGTTTCTTCTTCAAGTGCCATACGGGAAAAGCAGCACTAGTTGAACTACTGCCAGAGCTTAGTAAGGAAATTGTTCATTAATCTTTGCAAGGCACTTTGAAGCTGGGAGGGGGAAAAAAAAAACCCAAAACTCAAAAACCTTTATAAATGCCTTTTTATGTTGCTAGATAAAATTTGGCAAAGGTGAAAGAACACACTGCATGTGATTTCTTTCTTTGCATGGGCAGAGAGCTGGCTTTTGTGATGGGCGGCCTTGATCAAACTCTTCCTGCTATCGTGGGGCTGGGGCAGCCAGGTCCTGCCGTCCCCATCACATCCGCCCAGGAGACCGCCTGCACCGGGCCTTTCTTCTGTCCAAAGCCGCTGTTTTCACACAGGACATCAATGCTGGGAGCTGAACCGTAGTCTATTGTATAAAAAAGTGATAATGAGCCTAAGAGGACTAGAAACCCAACCCGGTTTTCCTTATCGCCCTTACTGAAGCCTGAGTGATTCGGGCAGCTTTACTGAGATCCCGCATGCCAGGCAGAGAGAGGTGACCATCACGGGGCCCCAATCTCTGGCTATGGCACGGCCAGAATCTGCAGCAAGCACAAAGTCACCAGGCAGAGGTCAGGAGCTGTCTTTAGCTCCATCCAATTTCCTCTATCGACACTACAAAGGCTTTTCTTTTTCTTTTTAAAACCTTGGGAAGAGCTGGCATTGTATCCAGCTGAAGGGCATGAAAGGCATCAGCAGGAGACAGCTTTCGGAAGGGAAAGCAGGCCGCAAGCAGAGCCACACTGCTAAACGCACCGTCTGACACGCTCTACCTGGCTCTCGCAGTGCTATTTACACTGTGATTGACATATTTTATGGAGCGGCACTGTATAATCACCCACACTTGCACATGTTCAAAGGGAAAAAGGGGGAGGCTATACATTTAAAAGAATGATCAATAGAGCTCTACTAACCATAGCAGCTTCCTGCGGTGTATAAAAATATTAACCTTTTGCACCCAGCTATTCCTAGCAGACGTTTCACGTGCAGTGATTTGGGAAAGTCCTGTTAGTTATTTTGCGGAAGAAGAACAAAGAGAACCAGCCTTTGTAATTGGTGCTGACACAGGGAAACTGTAAAAACAGTTCTGAGTCCACCTATGGCAAATAATTACTGTTTTTTCTTCCCCAAATGAAACACTCATCCCTCCAGAACACCTTCAACCAAGAACCAAAAGAATCGTTTCTTTCTACAGCTTTTAAAAATTATATTGACATGTAGCATTGAAATATTATGTTGGGGAAAAAGAAGTCAAACATTTTGCTTTGAAAATGTTGAATAATTTGTTCTTAAAAAAGGCCATGTTTTAACTACTAGCCTCAAGCTATGTTAAGAAACCATTTGAAAGAAGCTGTTTTTGCATGGCTTCTAAGATTAACTTTGTCAGTTAAATATTTTATTTGCATGTTGCAGAGACATAAATAACCACAGAAAGTGTAAGATGTAGAAGATTATACATTCTAATGCTAACACTTTTACTGTGTAAGAGGAATCTAGTTCAATAACCAAAAGGGTCTTTGAAAAAAGGTGAAATAAAGATTTAAGAGAAAAAAGACCTTAGAAGTTCATTCATGACAAGACATTTTAAGAATATGTCATCATATTTAAAACATACATATAAACATTGTACAAACTAAACAACAGGAGGCAATAGAACTACCTAAGTAAAAGACAAAACCCAAATAGGTGTAAACTGTCCCCTGAGCAACTTTGAGCTGCAAATGACACCAATGTGTGCTAGTGCAATGAGATGCTGGAACAGCTCTCTAGGGTTTAGGGAGTGATAAATCTAACTATTTTTAAAATGGCACTTGGCTTATGGAAAGATTGCACAGCATTGCCACTCTCTGTAACAGGGGATAAAACAGCCTGAGAGGTGACTTGCAGCTGCATGTTCCCAGGAGCGGGCAGATGTGCACAAATCCACTGCAGCGATATACAGATGGAAGAAGGGGAGCAAGGGGAACAACGACATGAAAAAGTCCATTAAAAGAGTCAGGGCCAAAGCTGGGAGCAGAAGGCATGGCTGAAATTCCTGTTCTAATGCTGGGTGCTAGTACTGGAGAGCATTTCAGTGTATCTAAAGCTTTATATTTATAAATTCTTATATATATTTATAAATAGCAAATTTTTTAAAAAAAGAAAAATACTGAGATTGATTGAGTGGAAGTTCATATGCAGAAATGCATTTATTTATTAGAGTCCATCTATACTTTACTTAGTTCTAGTCATGTGATTTTCTAGCTTCAACATATTATTAGAGCACTTATTAAAAGCATAATGAAAAAAAACCCCTACTTATGAGGCGACAAATTAACATTAGTCGGATAAAACAAAAATTCTCTTACTTAGATGTTATCAGTTCCCGATAAAGCCTTATAGATTAGCAAGATCATGTTCTACCAAAAATGAGGAATATTTAAAAAGGAGAATAAATGAATACTGCAGCTGTTTTATAAAACATAAAGATAAAATAACCCTCTTGCCAAGCCCAAACTGCCCAATTGTCTTCAAATTAAGGGTGTAGCTAAGCAATACAAAAATAAAGTACATTACCTAAATATAATCTTTGCCCCTACATATGGACCCCACTGAAGTTCCTATGTGTGCTGTTTAAGTAGCTAGTTCGCAGTCTGAAAGGCTTTTCTGTCAGAAAATATTTTGTGATACTTGCTCCTAACATTCCTTTTGCCAAGTTTATTCTGTTACACTTTGCGAAACTTCACAGTTTTCCTCTGCCTGCGCAATATTTATAGACTTAATCTAACCTTCTCACTTAGGTAGATGTCTTCAGAGTTCCCTTAAGCCCTCGATTAGCAAGGCTGAACATGGGTAGCATTTAAAAATGAGCAGGATAAATGAATATTTGCAAATGATGTTTTATAAAGCGTAAAATTACTTTTTGAACGCTTCTCCCATTTGCTTTCATATTGCTCTTTGAGCTTCAAGGAGGAAAAACGTTCTTCTTGATATACACACTTTAAAATGATTTTCTATTTCCATGCACAACCCCAGGTATTTTGCAGGCAGGTAGGGCAAAAAAATAGTTCAACAGCAAAGCTGCCTGGGATCAAAACCTGTCCCCTTCTGTTCCTGTAGCAGTCTGACCGGGGTGGGACAACTTCTGCTGTGGATCACTGGTGCACCACAGGCCAGCACCCCCCCCTCCACTTTTTGGCTAGAGCTACATGGATTTGAGCCAAGAGATGCAGATTTGTGGAACATAAAAGCTTTAGGGCTTTTTCCTTCAACCTGTAGATTTTTAGAAAATTTCCATGGTTGCTATCAGGCATCGCCTGGTTTTCTGACTTGTTTTCCTGGCTTGGCAGCAGAGGAGAGCAAAAGTCAAAGGGAAGCAGTAGCCCAGATGTGCAAACTATCTGGGGATCCTCGAGCTTCTGATCTTTGCTGTGAGGTCCAGCAGGCTCTCCAGGTGGTATCCGTACGAGCAAATAAAACAGGGCTGAGCTTGTGAGCACCAGCCCAACACCGTCGACCTCCTTCAAGAGGTCCCTCGTCTTGGCACAGTTTGGGCACATGCCCATTGGCAGAAGCTGGGCCTGATCCCCACCATGTCACAGAGCCCCTCAGTGCAACCTCTTCAGGAGACATCTGGGCTCTCGCAGCCCTTCTGGGGCCACATATCTTTGGCGCAGTGAGGAGCAGTGGGGAGGTAAAGGCAGCTGGCTGTGCAGTTTTGCTTTGAGCCTGAGCAAAAGCATTTTCAACTTTCCTGAAAGGAAATGTTTTCTGAACTTTCTCATTGCAAGATGCATCAAAATGTTTCATTTCCCTTGTGAGGAGAACATCTTTCCCCACATTATGTTAGGACCTCTGCGCGCTCCGGCCCAGTTTATGTCTTGAACCTGCACTTCCAGTCTCAGCCTTCCTCTGATATGTGTAGGGCAAAGGCTCCTTCTTCTTTTCTGTCCAAGTCCTATATGGACCCCAGCTTTGCTATGCTGGGGTAAGCTCTTGTCTTAGGGCAGGCCCACAGGATCTTCCACACATCTGCTAAGTGGTCTCTGAGGCAGAGCGCAATCTTCTACACCTCACATTTCTGACTTGCTGAGCTTGACCAGTGCCTTTGTCCAACATTTCTGATTCAATGGCCTTTTAGTGTCTTTAAATAAAACAGTTAAAATCCAAGCCCACAACAAAATGACTTTTTATCATAAGACTGAGGTGAAATTCTCCTGTGCAGCCTTTTCAGCATCAACAGGCTGCAAACCAAAATTCCCTTCCTTCATCCCGTTTCCTCCCTCTCCCCCCTCCCTATCGTTCAGCATTGCTACAAGGGGCCGGTGGCGCCAGCACCCCCATTAACACCTTCTGTTTCAATCTGTTCAACAGAAAGGCAGGCGAAAATTCTTATTGGAGTGGCCTGGAGCCTCTCTTTCCTGTTTTCGATACCGACTCTGATTATTTTTGGGAAACGGCAGCTCTCCAACGGGGAAGTGCAGTGCTGGGCGCTCTGGCCTGACGACTCCTACTGGATTCCCTACATGACGGTGGTTGCCTTCCTGGTGTACTTCATTCCTCTGATCATTATCAGGTAAGTCTGGTAGCGGGAGAAAACAGTAATCAGCAAGTGCATGGCGAAAGCTGTCGAGTGTGCAATCAGTTTTAATGCTTTAATTTACCTCATTCATTATGTTTTCATTTCCAGACCTGCCTTAAAGCTGCTTTGGTTTGCATCACATAATGCACAGGTCACTGTAGATGCCCTGGGTGCTCACCAGGCAGTATTAATAGATAGGAACATTGTTTCTGAACAAGAACTGAATCTCCAAGTGTGTCCACTTATCTCCATAGCTTCAGGCTTGAAATATATCTTTATAAATACAGTATAAAAGTGTTATGACAAAGCACAGTTTTAATAAAAGAACAGAAACTGCACTTATTCTAGTTAAACTACAATTAACTTAAAGTGTTCCCAAGCTTCATAGTACTAAAAGAGTGTTTATTCATCAGGGTCTGGAAGAAATCTCCAATAACTTGAGGCTGTCAAGCACATTTTAAAAAGTGAACAAATGAAATCCTTCCCGTTTTGTAACAGGAAGCCTGAACCGCAAATCCTTAACACCTATTTGCTCAAAATCACAAAGGCAATCGGGAGCAGCGTATTGTTTTAAGCTGAGGTCAGTCAATATCCCAGGCTGTGCTTGGTGACCTGTGACTGTCACTGCCTTCCTCTGGGGCCACTACCACTAGCCACTCTGTTTTGAACAAATATTATCTAGCCATGAAGAGCTACCAATGCAAGAGCGCAGTCAAAAACTGGTGTGAAACATCCTTAACAGCCCTGCAGGGCTGGCAGTGGCGGCAGCTTGTCCTGCCTGAGCCCAGATGTACTTCTTTCCCTTTCCCTACCTTTTTTTTTTTCTCTTTCAGTAGAAAAGTTCTTCATGTTTGTCTCTCCTTTCTTTAGTGGCAAAGGCAACTTACTGGGAGGCCTTTCTTGCTTGTAATTTGGTGTCAACGCTATTTGGGCTATGAAAGAAGAGCTGTGTTTGCAGGTCCTTCAGACATCTCTTGACCACACTGCTCTGCTGGTGTGTGCAGTGGGCGCTGAGCCAGGCATCTCCCTCAGCTGCCTGCTCCATCCGTGCTCCTGGTGAGAGCAGGTGGTTTTGATCTTTCCTACATGATGACAGGACTAGCTACATAAGCTAAATACTAAAGCCTGTGCTCTTGTTTTAGTTCCTTTTCAACTGACTTGTGCCTTGAAGTTTCTTACTGTTTAATCACAGAGATTTAGTTCTGCAGCTTCTGAAGGAAACATGTTTATTTCTAGTAGAACCAGAAACATAGGAGGAATGAAACCTTGGTGGCTGAATTCATCTAGCTGACTTTTTGATATTGAACATTGACCAGTGTTGCTCCCTAGAGTGACGGGACAACTTCTATACTTTGTTCATAACACGTTAATTTGCTAAACCTTCCTTTTTTTGTGTCAGATTGCACAGATATAAACAATAAACAAAATTATGCGAAGTTCTTAAATAAAGGGCATCATAGCAATAGGAAAAAAAACTCCTCCCAGATTATCCAATTGCTCTTCTTTCCTAGACAGGGTCATTCCTCTTTCTGTGTTTTCCTGTATCTTAAAACTAGTCTAGTTTTAAATAAAATAAAAATTCATCTTGGGAACATGTGAACAAAGATGTGGGTGACTCTGCAGCCCACCTTCACCAGTAGAAAGAATAAACATACACAAAAGAGACAAAAATAATTTAACTGTGTGCAACAAATGACTCTAGGAAAAGCTTGAAGCCAGCAATTATTTGTGGAGGAGTTTTGTTCTGAATTTTCTTAAATGGTTAACAACCAGGAAATTCAATCAGCGTTTTAAAGCATTTCAGGGAAAAGGTCTATAACCCATCAATTTATTGGTCATTCCATAGATACATAAAAATCTCTCTTTCATATGCGAACTTGCAGATTTGCAGACTTGTCATTACAGATCAGCCACTCTCTTTTACATGGCATATATACTTGTTTGGCAACAAAAGGCAAGCAACAAATATTTCAAATTTTCAAGCTGACATTATGCTACCCCCCTCCTTCCTGCCAAAAGAAGATATTCAAACCAGATCAGCACTGTGACTTATTTTACAGTAATTCCCCAGAAGCGAGAAGGTGATGATGACACAAGGGGCAGGGAAATGCAACGTTTCATGAATTTTCCCTCACAGTTGAGACATGAATAAAATGTCCTAAAATTTTTGCAGCTGTAACCTTAAGTGACTTTCACACAAGAAGTTTATGGCAGGACAGGAACTTAAAGCACCAACTTCTGAGTCACAGGGCAGAGCGCTGCCCATCGCCTGTTCGAACATGCTTCTGAGCTCAGCATATGCTAACACAAAAGCTGAAGTCAAACTCTTAACAGGTCCTAAATGGTGCTGGGAGCTGGGAGGAGGGAAGGGGTGGAGTGGGTGGAAGGATTTTTGTGCCCATTTATCTCTAGATGCCAGTGATATTATTTTCTTCAGAATAGAGAGGACTAAAACCACTTAAAAAGAGGATTACCATCAGGACAAAGTCAGCAGAGACATTGCAAACAATATATGCCATACAGTCTAGAAAGAATCGGCTATTTTTTAAACTATGCTTTCAAGTTCTGAATTTCCAAGCATACAAATGAAGGCTGCAACTGCCCAGCTGATACATCTGTAAAACATTTTTCAGTGTAGCCTCAAGGCACGTCATCTATTCCTTTAAAATTGTTGGAAAATCCTGGAGCTTAAAACTAATCCACCTAATCTGGCTGCAACATGTAAATACTCTGGTAAGCAGTTTGCACCTAAAGGATGTTTGGAATGGCTGCTAACGTATGCAGGAACTCTATTTCTCTTCAAAAGCGCTGTTCAGCTTAATTCTTTCAGATGCATAGTAAATTTGATTGCAAATGAGACTGTTTCAGAAAGGTGAGAGAGATAGCAGATACGTTCTAGTTTTGTGCTACTCTGTTGAAAAGTTAACTATAAAAATGCAATGTGTTATTCAGTAAATTAAGGAAGGTATTTTGTGGTTTCTGAATTTAATGGCCTTTACCTGGAGATTCCATAAAAGATGCCATAACATAAAAATGGATACACAGTCAATAAATGTGCAACTGAAAATCAAGGAACAGTATCTAAGAAGCAGGGAATAAGACCAAACAAATAGTCAAGATGCATACAGCACTTAACTGAGGAAGTAAAGTTTCACACTGCAGGCAGCACACAGAGAAAGAGTAAGACCTTTTCTGTAATAATTCAGTTTGGTTTGCACAGCTACTTTATTTTCTCTTCCACAGCATTCTGATTTAACTGCACTGCAGGTACATGACACAATTTGGGACACCGTCTGGTGGAAATAATTCTAAATTAGTTCTACCGCCTGAGTCTGCAGAAAGCCTGTTCACTCCAGAGCAAAGTAGTTTACTGATGACAGCACTTGTTCTGGTGCCATTCATCCAAAGCGCATACAAGAGAGAAAATTTTACTTTTCAGGTGCCAAACTTAACTCCATATTAAATATGCCACTTTGGCTGAGCAGTTTTCACTTGCTACAGTCCAGGTACCATCATCTTTTAAGCTTCTCTCCCCAAGCCACTCACTCGTAGCAGAGCTGATTTCATGTGTTCCTGATGCAGCATTCAGCTAATTCACAGGAACTTGGGTTATTCATACCAGCCCAGCATATGAAATGATGTATTTAGTTGATAACCTTCACGCTCATTGTGAAAAGCCCGTCCACTTATGAGATAATCCCCCAGACGTAATGGGAGCAAACCCCGTAGATTCCACCAAAATGTGAACCATAAGAAAACAACAACCTGTCTCTCTCTCTCTTTATTTTTTTTTTTCCACAAAAGGGCCATCTACAAACAAAACTACAACTGTCCTGAAAGACTTGTATTGTAGGAAGGTCTGTTCCTACCATGTCTTCACAACTGGAGTCTCAGCTATCATTTATCATGTGGTTTCTGGTTCTGTGGCAAATGTCTGATTATAGCAAGAATGAAAAAGACTTGACTAATGAAAAAATAATGAAAAGCTATGCTTAAATTTTTAACCCAAGTGTATGGTTAGCTTTGAGAGCTGAGAAAAGGAAAAAGTATTTGTTCTCGTCACATCATGTAAAAGCTGCCCTCCTTCCTTAGTGTTGGTTAAAGCCAAATAACCTGCATCATGTTCTTCCTTACAGCATTTAAAAATTTGGCCTGTTCCTCTTATTTAGACTAAACTACCACTTATTCTGCAGTTCATATTGTCAACCTACCAAAAAGATCAGAAAAATGAACTAGGCAATCTGCAGTAATTTATTCTCTCCTATGTTTGGACAAGAGTCATCAGCTATAACCAAAGCCATTTCTCCTGCGCTAAGAAATGACAAGCAAATCTCAAAAAGATATCCGTGATAGCTGAATACCTCCGGGGCATTGCTGAACAGAGGTCAAATACGGGTCGAATCAAGATTACAGACTTCTCTTCTATAAATATTTGCACCTGGCTCTCCCAGGTCCTATCATGGGGAGACAGGACAGTTACTGGGTTTCTGTTCTGTATCACTGCTCTGTGCCAAACCATGATTATATTCTGTCATTTGGGTGTCCAGAAATTCAAAGTCTATAACGGTTTGCTCTTTTTAGCTGTTATTCACCAGTAATATCTTTTCAGTATTTTAACCTGACAAATGCAATACATAGACATTTATCTAATACAATTCTAGATGCAAGTTAAAAAAATTGCAGAAGTATTTCTTGAAGTACAGTGAAAAAAGGATTCATCTGCCATTTAAAATCAAAATTCCAAAGAGAACATTTGCTTTGGAGCAGAGGAAAAATAACTAGAAGGGAAAAAGCATAATAAATTAAAAGAAAAAATATACAATTCAAAACGATGCTTCAATGAGAAAAAGAGTAGATGAAATAAATGGCAGTTGTCCAAATTAAATAATAAGAATAAAAACAACATTAATAACAATAAAAAGGTATTTTTTGAGCTTGATTCAACTAGCACAATCATTTTTGCCTGCAATTTCCACTTAAAAATAAAAAAGCCTACTTCTTGCACATATGTTCCAATATCTGTCTGTCTATTCACTCATCTATTACACAGGCCTACAGTCCTTTGTCTGGATAAAGTTACATATGATTTTTGTCTTGGATAAATGATGATGTAAATTAGCTACCATAAAACATAATATGGTTGCATGGCAATAAAATACAAGGAAACAAACACAATTAGTAGGGAGCTTAAGTGTACTTTTTGGCATTGTAAAGGCTCACTTTACTAGTAAATGTTGAGACTGGATGGGATGCTATCATAATGCAATTAGTTAATGTAAAATTTAAAAAGTTTCTGTGTTTAAAGAGCGGGCAGATCAATAATTCTTGTAATGATTGTTAATAACAATACTTAGCTTAACCAGCACACATTTTATTTTTCAAAAGAAAAGTGATCTAAAAATGAAGAAAAGGCAGTGGGAATACTCACAGTAGGAATTGTATGACTAAACATTAGTTAGTTATTTACAGTGACAAAGACTGCTGTAATTACTGATGGAGTCAAATTAACCAATGCCATTAACTAATAACATGCTACAATGAACAAGCATCATGGTCCTTCAGAATTTGGATCAAGCTAAATTGCTTCTGGAGATGTAATGAATTTCACTTGCTGAGTTACACACACTATCTGAAACATATTCTTGTATTTTTCTGCCAACACTACACATATGTATCTTCTCAGGGCTAGAAAAAAAAACACTGTATTTTCAGATCAATAGCATGTCCTTTCTACCCTGTCACCATCACAGCCTGAGCAGCTCCTTCTCAAAAAGGCTTGGATTCTTTTTCTGCCCAGATTTGACTAGTTCATCTGAGCTCTTTCCTCCCTTTTTTAGCCCCTCGGCTGCAAATAATGGGCCATAACAACTCAGATATTATTTTAACATCATAGTATGTATTAAAATCTTTATGACCACAACTCATGTTCATATAGCCCCCAAGAATCCCCAGTCAGGGCTTGAAGATCAGTGCACTAAACACATAAAGAAACAAAGAAACCTGGTAAAATCTGGACCTAATGAACTATACATCAAATCTCCCAGTGGCGACAAGAACTCATCCAGCAGCATGACAAGTGGCACACAGGCATATTTTGAAGTTCCATGTGTTGGAAAATGAGGGGTTTTTTTACATTTATAGGCATGCCATGCATGTGTCTCTGGTGTGCTTTTACCTTTTGACAGTGAATACCAAGTATTCAAAAAGGGAAGGGAAAAAAACCCAAAGATTATAAGGGGACAGAACGGTGTAGACCATTGCTGAACACACTCCTGTCCATCTGATCACTAACTCTCACCTTCTATTCTTTGTCCACCTGCCATTTCATTTTCCATCAAGCAGGAATTTCTTCCCACCCTTTAAGATGTTACCAACCACCACTTACCCCTCTATCCAGCTTTTAAAGGAAGAAAAGCATCTACAAGCACATTCTGCAAGAAATTTGCTTTTCCCTCGAAAGCAAAACACAACTTTTCCTCCCTAAATGTTTACTTTCTTGTCATGGCTTTGAAATACATAAACAGATGCCTTCTATAATCTTAAACTTTGACTGATACATTTCTAGCAACTCCAGTTGTTTAGCTCCGTGTCACAATAGCTGGAGAAAAAAAGATTAGGCACTAATAAGATCTGGAGTCCCGGAGAGATCAAGGCATCAAGGTACAATTATGGTTGGCAAAGCAGCCGCTGAGAAGTGTCACTAGTGTGACAAGTGACTCCTCTTTCCTCGAGACCCACCCTCAGCAGTGTTCACCACTGCTGGACTCCTCCCAGTAAGGATGGCTCCAAGTAGACCCAGCTGCTATAGAGAAAAGAAAGAGGAACAGAGGCAAAAACACTAAAACAAATCTATTATGTTGGCAACACTTCCGAAGTCCCTGGATTAAACCAGGTATTAACTTTGCCCCGGACTTCAGAAAATTAAGGATTCCAATGAAAAAACATGTAATCTTATACATGAAATGGCAAGTGTATTCTAGGGCCCACTGTCATGCCCCTCCACTGGTGCATTAAAAAGAAATCTGCTATAGCTGCATTTTGTGAAAGGCTTGCTCTTATCAAACTCTGCAGCCAAGAGGGCAGGATTTCTAGGGCCAGAAGAAAGCGAGTGAGAAGCCTCACTTCATAATTGAATCATTAGGGCACGTGGCTGGAAGTAGGAAGTCTGAGCATTTCATCCTTCTTCTCATTGCTGTGTATACATTTCACATTGAACTGTCATTAGGTAAAAAGCAAAAGGAAAAAAAGGCAAAAAAAAAAAAAAAAAAAAGCCATAAAGAATGTCCAGGACCTCCTCTCTCTCATCATAGCATCACTTAACTACAGAGTTAAGCTTCTTCATTCTGGCATTTGGGCAACTCTGGATGTGTCCAACAGGATCTAGATCAGAGAGGATATTGTTCTGACCGCAAATAAAAAAATCAGGCTAGAGACATCAGGATAATGATAAAATACAAACAGGATTTATAGCAGCTGGGCAGAAATTTTCTTAAAATTTTCTTGAGATAACAACAATTATCATTATAATACACTCACTCATTGGAACAATCAAAGGAGAAATAATGCATGAATTTTCAACCATTGTCAGTACCAAGTACAAAGGAACTGTCAAGTGTACCAGCGGACAAATAAACAGGTTCTTGAAAAGCCAGAAGATAAAAGGAAAATGTTCAAGTCAGCTGGGAGCCATGCTGGACTTTTGAAGGGATTAAAAAGAGGACACTGGAGTCCTTGGCAGATGCATGCAAAATCCTACCAGGGCAAGTACGCTACAGCCTGGCTGCACAGCGCGGATGTCACATTAAACCTCCAGCTTTCATCTACTGTGTCTGGAAACCTGATGGCTCTAACTTCCACAGAAAGGAAACCTCCATCACACACAAGTACTACATCTAATAACTGGGAGTGCTGCAGGAAAGGCTCGTATATTCGTCTGAAAGCTCTTATAAAAGTAATGTCTCTTATGATAACAAAAAAAGTAAGCCTACACCTCTTGGTCTCTATGAAACACCTAGAATTAGTCTCCAGAGCTGCACCTTTGTCACAGACTCACCACTAAGGTTTATAGCAATTAATGCTCAGGCTGCCCCAGGCCCAGCCAAACACCATGGTGTACTGCAAACTGCACGTGACTTCTGTTATGACACTAGGTTTTTATACCAGGGAAATGTGGCAACCCAAGTGCATTAGCTGAAATATTTTAAAATTATTTTTATCTTACTTACTAGACTAAAAAAGAAATCACCAGTCAAAAGTATATTGTTGCCTAGCAATTTTACCTGCACACTATCCAAATTTGCAGGAGGAAAGGGACACAGAACAAGGCCTGATTTTTGTGTGTGTGTTTTGTTTTTAAAATATAAAGTGCTAAAGGGGTAACATCTTCATCCAGGATGTGAGATCAAGCAGTTCTTCAGCTGAAATGAATTCATTTTACCCATTCTGTAGTAAATGCATACAATTCCACAGTTCTTATCACCTAGGGAAAGGCCGTAACTATCGAAGGCTGTTGAGGACTAGAGCACTTTTCATCTTTCCCTTCAAAAGTATATGTATATTCTCTTCAACTGTGGTGGATCTGGTTTTGTATCATTTAACTCTTCCCATCCACCCACTTCTGAGCTCCTCAGTTTCACTCCCAGGACCTTGATCCTAAAAGTAATCAGTGCAGTACTCACATCTTCTAATGGATTTTGTCCTTACCTCCTTCATCCAGGATACAGATTTATTCTTTAGCCTCACATTCACAAAGTAACCCCAGAGCAGACCTTTACACCCACCCACACCAGGCTTCCCAATGCCAGTGGCCGCCCCGCTTGCATCCCCTATTTCAGGGCTAGCTTGCCCCTTGCACCTCCCACAGAAAGCACGTCGGCCCATGTGGGAATCAGGTGCCTCCTAGCTGGAGCCAGTAAGCAGACAGACTTGGCCCTGGCTAGCTAGAAATTGCCAACAAACATGCCTGTGGGACTGGGGCTGAATCACTTCATTTCCCTGTACCTCAGATTTGACATCCGTCAACAATTCCCATTGTCAAAACACTGCAGATTTGCTTGTGCAAAGTGCACATTTTGTTTGTTATTGTTGTTGTCATTATTATTACAATGCAGTCCTGTCACCTCCATGAGCTCCATACAGATAGATATGTATAGTCACAGAGCATGAATGACTGGGATGTTAGCTGAGTTCTCTGTGCCTCGTAATATCAATGACTCTTTCCCTACTGTAGCGTCATATACTCAGTTGTGATTCGAACGATCTGGATGAAGAGCAAAGCTCAGGCTGTCATTATATCCAGCTGTCCTGGTGAGTCTCAGCGCACACGTGGTCTCCAGCCACGAGTCAAATCGGGATTGTCCCACCAAATCTGGGAATGGCTGAACATACGATGTTGCATCAGGCCCCAGGTCTCACTAAAACGGGAACAGGTTTTCTGTAACTGTTCGTTCATAGTTCTTTTCTACTGTGTTTACTTTCTCTCCTTTGACACTAAATCCCCTTTTAAAAATGATGAAAAACATATGCAAGAAAACAATTAAAAGGTAAAAATCCCTACTCTGCCTAAAACCTTTGCCCATTTTTAGGATCAAGATTTTTTAGTCTAGTAAGCATCTAGATAATTGGCTGTACTTTTACATGCCCTTGCAATTGCAGATTTTGGTGAAGACAGCAAATTTCTGAATGCTAAAAAAAATAAAATAAAATAAAATAAAATGAACCAAAATTTCCATCCCAAGAACATAAACTTGCTTGGACTGTTCTGAGCTAAACGATCTGAACACAAACCACTAACAAGTACAAGATCCTCACTTGACAGCTGTCTTTCCTACCTTTACTTGTGCAAAAAGATCCTCTGAAATCATGAATTGTCAACGCAGACAAGTAGAGTCGTAACAGTTTCTCAGATGAACCATATTAACTAACTTTGTCCCATGCTCCTAAACATTTGAAACTGCAAAGAACAGTATGTTTCTTTACACTAACGCATTTTACTGTAAGAGGACAGCGCACATAACCAGTTACTTCACCTAAGTGATGAGCGGTAACGCACCAAACTGTGGTGACTATGTTGCCGATACATGCCTTTAGTAGGATCATGCCTGCTACAAGAGCAAGCATCCTGACATGATGCTGCACCTCCTCAGGTATCCTTGCATCATAAGCATGTATCTGTCAGCAGGTATAATCTGGCAAAAATTTACTCCTCCTTTGAAATGTTTGAGCAGGATCAATTTCTAACCATCCTGCCTCAATGACACAATCAGTATTAAGTAGACTTGAAAAAAATATCAGTCTTCTCACCCAAGTGGTATATTCTGCTTTGTGAGCCAACAAGTAATTTACAGTAATATCAAGTATGGACTATTTTCAAGCTTCTAGATGGGGTGTTTCACTGACAAAAAACCCACCTTAACTTTATTTATATTTTCTTCTCACGTATTACACAGCCTGGTTGTGCTGTTTTTATAAGAGGTGCAAAAAATTACATACACAGAGTTACTTCTGATGATATTCATCAAAATTCCAGTTCTAAATTGGGATTACAGGAGTTTAGAGATGTTTTGATAAATATGACCTTCTTGCATAGTTACTATGGTGAACCTAATTATTCTAACACAGCAACATGAACAGAATATTGACATTAATAATGAAATCAAGCATATCATTAAAATCATGATAGTACTGCTATTCAAATACAGAGCTTGATTCTCAGAGACATTAGCGTGACTTAAAAGGAAATGAGATCAACCAGCCTTGGTGTGAGACAGAATAGCATTTTCTTCTCAATTCAATACCCACTTCATTTCTGAAAAGCTAGTCTAACAGCATTTCTTATTTCATTACTGAGCCAACATGAAAAGCAAAATGCTCAACTGATTATCTAACGCATCAAAAAGAGTAAAAGGTTAAAGGAATGGAGTATGGAGCTTTTAAAATCCCTCTAATTGAAATGCATTTAAAGTGAACAGGTAGTCTGTTTTGCCAGGTTATTTCTTACATTTTCTTCATTACAGTTGTTAGTTCCTTTCACAAAATATTCTTATAACACCACTGAGGTAGCATTTTGGTATTTGTGATAACCACATAGTTTTTAGTAGACTAAGTGATATACTTGGGCACAGAAGCACTGTTTTTGCTGACTGTGCACCCAAGTGCCGAGGATCACAATGCCCCAGCGCTGCAAGAAGATTTGTTTTGCTTCTGTTTCCACTTCTGATTTTGGATGGCTCAGGTTTGTGAGTGTCCAACTTGAGAAGACTTGAAAGCATCTGCATTTCAGAAAGTGCTGAGCCCCTGACTGACACCCATGAAGGACGAGCCACGCACCACAGTCCTAACCGTAGTGGCGCGCACGGACAGATGCCTGCACCACCCCTGCTCTTTTACCAGCTGAGCTGTTCTTTCCCCAGATGGTCAAATCTCTGCTGGGTACACCAACCGTGGCTTCATATCCAGGGCGAAAGTGAAAGCAATCAAGTACAGCATTGTAATTATTCTTGGTAAGTGAAAATCCCCACAGCTGGTAGCTACGGAGGATACGGGAGGTCGGGAGCTAGTCTTCCTCAGCTCCCTCCATCGTCAGTGGAGAGTGTAAAGTGCAGGGAATGAATTGAAGAAGGCCCTTTATTTAGACCCCTGCCTTGCCTTCTAACCTGGTCCCCCCTCTCTCCATTGACTGATAGCCTCCTAATTTAGGCATCTGACATATGCCTCGAAGGAAGTGATATGCACAGCCCGTCATATGTGAGTAAGAAAATAAAGGAGCAGGCATTACTAAAAAAGGAACAAAGGAGGGGGTTGTCTCCTTGTAATCCAGGCTGCCAACAGACTTTGCAACTGAGCTGCCTTTTAGGCTTACAGAATATATATGGCATATTAGCAGCTGGGGCAATGAAATGGAAAGGAAGGGGAGGAGGGAGACGCAGAGCAGCTGAATTTGATGCTGCTTGCCTAGGTGGGAACAAGGAGCTCTCCTTTCCCGACCAGGCAGCAGATGACTCAGTGCAGGTGTCCTCTGTCTCCCAGGGAGACAACATTATCCTGATGGAATTAGGAGGTTGACATTATGTCTCAATAAATAAAGGCAGTGTCATGCAGGGCTCGTGATTAGCTACCAGAGACAGGCAGGAAGGCAACTGAAGCGACTTACCCCAAGGGCTGACAGCCACTGCCTACCATTAAAAAACAGATCAGTGATTGTTCATCTTTCCAATCCTGCACAAAATTCAGACTGATTGTGGTAATAGCTGCTAGTGAGGTGCTTAGTTCCCTGTTTAGCAGTATTGAGAGCCACCAGTGTGGCTCCTGCTTCTCAGAAGATGCTGAATACTTCAGAGGTCCTTGAGCATATTAGGCACTCCGTATCTCTCAGCATGTAAACACATTACGGTACCTAACGTTCTTCGATTTCTTTAAAGAAATTTAAAATTCTGTGCAGTCAGTACAACAATCCACACACTGATGCTGCATGTTGTTATTTTACAGGTCAGTGTATACAGACACAATCACTCTGGTACTCTAGAAAACAGGAGGATAGTTTGCCTGCTCCTTGCACATTCAGTGAGCCCTCAGTTAACTGCCAACTAAGAAATGCTGCTTCATATAACAAGAAACAAAACATGGGGTCACTGCTGTCTCGTTTGGATCCCAGTGGGATCGCATGTTTGATTTCACAGATAATCCTACCTTTGCAACTCCTGAACTTACAGGTTAGATGTGATGGACTTACAGCTCTCCATCCCAGAGTTTCTATGTAAATCTTGAATCAACAAACTTTGTGAGAGGAGACAACACAAATTCATGAGGCACAGATTTATTCCCTATGCCTGCAAATAAAGGTACACCTGTGGCCTCTTCACATCTGCCACCTCTGAACAAAAGCAGAGGCTGCAAACAACGCAGTCCTCTTTTCCCTCCCCCAAATTCAATTCTCAAACTGCAGTACAGCAATTAGAGGGTCTTCCTGCGTGCTCAGTCTATGCACTGCCTGCAACCTGCATGCGAAGTCACTTGTTGGGTGGCTGTAATTTGGTGTGAAAGAGTGTCATTCCTTGCTCCTGCGTGTTTAAGAGCCTCTTCTTAGCAGGCAGCTGTGATAGGCAGCACTGTCACAGAGCAGCACTTTGGTGGTGTGTACATTTAGGTTGGCTGTTCACTCAGGGGACCATTAAAAGAGCTCCTCGCTATAACTGATGATGCTTTAACTGGCTACCTATTTACCCTTTATGAGTTGTGTAGTGCTCAAAAGTGCCTCGATAAGTCTAGAGGGAGCACTTTAAACGCTTAAAGGAGCCCACATAATATATTTTATGGGCATTAAAATAAAAATAAAGACAAATAAAAAACATTCTAATAACTATTCTCTTAAATAAGATGCTGAATAGGGAGAGATATTTCTTGCATGAGTGAATATATGTGTTATGACAGTCTGTGTGTATGTGTGTGTGATTACCTCCCTAAATTGCTATACTATCTAACATCAGGCTTTTCCCATCTCTCTCTCTCTGTTGCAGCATTTGTTCTCTGTTGGAGCCCCTATTTTCTTTTTGATATTCTGGACAACTTCAACATACTACCTGAGACCAAAGAACGCTTCTATGCGTCTGTGATTATTCAGAATCTGCCAGCCTTAAACAGCGCCATCAATCCCCTCATATACTGCATCTTCAGCAACCGTCTCTGCCCTCCTTTCGAGTATCGCTCTTTTATTATCACTGCTATTATCCACGAAGAAGGGGTGGGAAAGTGGGTGGGAGGGAGACACATAAATGCAGTTGCTACACTTTACCAACCGATTACCTGCTTTTGCATGTCTTAATTCTGACCTTTTTTATGTTCTTTAGGGAAAGAAGGACAAGAAGGCTAGAGGGAACTTTCAGAGACAGAAGCGACGCAGGGCAAGAGATGCAGGTCCTATCCAAACCAGAATACATCTAGCACGGGTGATGTCCCCCAAAGTCATGCTGGGACCTGTGATGAGGAACGTGGCGGTTCCTCCCAAGCCTGTCATGCTGTAAGCGTGGGTGCACATCACGCGCGTACCAACAGGAAAAAGCAGCTGCCTGCTTCCTGATCTGCAGGATCAGTATTTTGGATGGTACCACAGCTTTGGCGATTGCACACCTTCGGGGCCAAATTTAGTATGAGGGGTTTGCATGCATCGCTTTTGTGATGGCCCCTTCTGGCTCCCTGCTTTCAGACAAGCTGTAATATGCACGTATGACAAATACCAGTGTAAATAGAGCCTCATCAGAATCTGCTCTCTACTTTTAAGGAGTCTCTTGAAGCCATTTACTATACTGTGTGGCTCATATAACTGGTAAAGAGCATTTAAAAGTAATTACAGAGGGAGAGCCCTACTTAAAATGAAAACACTGGCACTCTTCCCATCAGCACACACACCACCATCGCTCTGTGATCTTGTCTTGTTTTCACACAACACCACCTACAACGCTGTACTCTGAAAAGAGGGGGAAAAAGGGCTGGATTACTGCCTTCCACGTCTCCCAGCTCCGCTTCTGAGCCCATGCCAGTCCTCCCAGCTGCACTGTCCATGCAGGTGCTTCTCCTCCATCCCTTGCAGTACGTCCCTATTACCTTACCTTAGTGCATCAGTAGCACCACAGCTTCCCTGCAGCACTGCCCTATGACACACCCAGGGAATTATTTTTCTCTAGGCTACTGTATTAACAAACTGTTTGCCAGCCCTTACCAAACCCTGCGGTGCTCAGATTGACGCATGTTTCTGTGACACCAAAGCACAAAGCCCTGAGCAACCTTTTAGGGATCCTGTGCTCGCACTGGTCAAGGAGAGCTGCCCATGCAGAGCATTTCAGCAAGTCCCTATCAACCTTGCCACCGTGCAGCAGCATTGCCCTCACCCAGCTGCTACTGGGTGATCCAGCCCGTGCCGTTCCTGCCCTTTGCTTTAGTTCTTCCCTGTCATTTAGGACTCGGGTTTCGACCAGTCAATGTACATTAAGAGCACACATGCACAGTCTGCATTTGCAGGATACCTTGCTCACTTGTACTTGAGACTTCATTCCCTGCTTGATCACGTGCACTGCTAATGCTTTTTCCTAACTGCTGATGCCCCCTATATCTCCCAGGGGAATGCAAACTGCCGCTTTGGACAGCAATTGGTATTTTACTGTCTGGAGCCCTACATAAAAAGTCCATGCTACTTTAATCATGGTTACAGATGGCACACATCTTCAGAGAACCTAAGAGGTAGAGAAAGGCCTGGGTGAAATTGCAAAATTCAAATTTTATTTATGAGAAATTTATTTTTTAAATGGCCTACTCTTGTATATTCATTCCTAGGGTCCACAGAGCACAGGCCATTGGGCAGAGAGCTTGGTGCCCCAACCAGTTGGATACTTTCTTCCCTACGCTCTCAGGGGATCCTCCGGCCACAGTGTTTTCAAATTTAAAGAGAAATGTCCTCACATAGGTTTAGCATGTGGATGAATGATACTGATTGCAATGTTTACTTTGCTGTAAGGCAAGTTAAAGTGTTTGCATGATAATACACTCTAACCAGCTGTATTACACTGTGCATTATAATAGATCTTCTGATATATTATATCTTCTGCTTTATTCTCTCACTACAAACTTTGCATTACTACATAAGCGGATCTGTTTAAGCAGGGTTTTCTTTATTATTTTTATTATCCTTTACAATGAGTTTGTTCCCTGCAAAACAAGAACTGAATAAAGTTTATTTAGTTAACTATATTGCAATAATATTTCTTCCTAAATAAGAGAGATACAAGATCATGGGGATTTATGCTCTCAAGAAAATCTTTTTTCTCTATTATTAAAAAGTTCTGTTATATCTAAATTTTGGTATCAAATTAATTAAAACCGTGAATCTACACCACCCTTTACAACAGCCACACTGGACAGATTGTATGTAAGGAACAGATGACTTTTTTCCCTGTTGGCATCTTATCACTTTCCCAACAGTGGATTTCTTGGTTTAAACCTCATAATGAGATTTTATATATATATATATATATATATATATAAAACTTTTCCATCTGATACAAATACATTGGCTGCCTACTTTTGAACAATTAATGGAGTTCGTAGGCTTAATACCTAAGAATCACATAATATTTTTAAGCAGCACTTTGATTGCCAAACTTAACATGAACTCAGCCTCACTAAAGCTCACACATCATTCAGCTGGGTCAGCACATGAATTATCCTGTTTAAACTGAGCATATACGTGATGACTGTAGCCTTAAATGAAATCCTTACCCATTTACTTTCAGAGAAAGTTATTTTGTTTCAACCATTACTGTACTATGCATCATTTGCATGTTATTTATACTGTTTTTCCTGTGGACCTGATTGGGATGCTCTTCTTCATATGGCGAAATGGCACCAACCACTCGTGGCCAAATCCCTTCCAAGCAGTTAAATACACATTTATTTACCTCATTTTCTTCTGCCGCTTACTTACTGTGCAGAAGATGAGACTTGACTAGGTTTTTATGTTCTCCAATATTTTTCTTGTATGCTAGAATGCTCTAAGTAAAGAAACGGAGACTAAGCTGAGTTTTGCAATTAGTCCAGAAAACGCTCCCACAGGAGAGGTAGTGAATGTCAGTCTGCAGATCTGAATGCCGAGAGAGGCTCTGAACGTGACAAAAAGAGGGCACCCAGGTGGCTGGCCTGTGACAGCCCTCCAAAGTAAGCTTTGTGAGGAGCTCCATTTTTCATCAGTTATAGCATTTCAAGACGCATTTGTCCTTCCAACATTCCCACAGCCACCACAACTATTTGTACACATGCCTGTTTGGGCATAAAATCCTGTATGGTCATACATTCCCAGGAAGCATGAGAAATCAGATATCCACCCCGCAGAAAACAGGTAAGCATTATAACTCCCAGTCACATCAAACAGCACAGGTTTACAATACTTTTCAAAGTAATACATTAATTCAAGAGAACAGAAGATGTGTGCTTTCTGTGACAGGTGCCAGTAAAATCTGAATGGAAAAGCTATTTTAACTTGCTCTTGCACATTTTCAGATGTAATTAAAAATCCAATTCTCTTAGTCAGATTTCCATCTGTGGCTAAAAGTGCAAGGCTGTATTTTGTCTTTCATGCTGGTTTTGCCATTGAAATCTCTATTTCCATTTTTATTTTTTACTTTGAAAAAATTAATGAAAGACAACGAAATGAAATGTTCAAATTCCTGGGTATATTCTAGTAATTTTATATAATATTTGATATTGCCACCATGGAAGAATAACAAAGTAAAAGCCTATCTTGAGGCATTTTGCGTCCTCCTGCACGCTGCAGATCAAGGGCCCAGAGGTGCAGATATTATTGGTCAAGAAATATAGTAGCCAGCACAGCTAACTGGTCCGAATGTGTACAGATGTGTGAATAGCCCAGGTTTCTATACTCATTTACTGGCTCAACCATACATGAATCCCACAACCAGGGGCAGATTCTCACCTCTGAAAAAACGCATGCTCTTGGGACCAGACAGGGGAGGCACCTCCTGTTCCAATCCCTGCACACACTGTGCTTTTAGTGGTGTTTTTTCTGGATGGCCCCTGTGAAGACTGACTTTTCCCTTTGCTCCGTTGTCATTTAGCAGCATAGCATTCCATTTTAATATTTTAAAAAATGGACTCTGCAGGACCTGTTAAGTGGATGGACAATGTTAATTTTTCTTGAACTTGATACTTCTGGGAAGGAGTATGTGTACACAGGATACATAGCACTACAGCTACTCAATGCAATTTGGGGGGAAAAGGACGAGTTTCTGGAATAAAACAATTCTCTGCCTCCTAGGCTCCCTAGTTGTCTTTGTCTCCACCTGATTTTTTTTCTCTCCCACAGCTATGTTCCACAGAAAAAAAATGGACTCTGATATGATTCAGAATGACTTGTCTTCCACCGAACAAAACTTCAACTTCTTACACACCTCTAGGTATTACAGTCTTTGAACGAATGAGGGTCCTTGTTATACAAGCTAGATAGACATTTAAATATGAATTCATTTCAATGGGGAACAGGCACATAAATGTCTTGACACAATACAGCTTCAGTGTACTGGCTATGGGAAGTATCAAACCCATACTGACAGCAGGCTGCATAAACAAGGGAAGAAGGCTGCATAAACAAGGGAAGCATAAGCAAGTCTAGTACTTATTTTAGTTCAAGCCCTGGCATTTGAATAAAAGAAAGCTTTAAGATTATTAAGATTTCATATAGTATTTTCTTCACATTACAAGACCAAATAGGAAAAAACAGGCCTCTACTAAGAGCATAGGAAACAAATGACTTGAAAAAAAGAACATTTTCAAAGGGACTTTGGCAGAGAATTTCTCAAGAGATGAAAGCTTTGGGTAATACCAATCTGAGATACCTAAGAAAAGCTTCTTGGCACTCCTACTGTTGGCAAGATGCCCCAAATTATGAGTTCTTTTAGAAAGTACTGCCTGTGCTGTTTGCACGGATGAGTTTCACAGAAGAACTCGGAGAGCTCAACTCTGCATGCCACTGCACCTTACCCATCCCAAGGACTGCAGGTAATCCTCAGAAATACTTGGTGTGAACAAAAGAACTACAAAAGGAGGGAGGTACAGAAAGCACAGCAAAACAGTACATGCACATCATTGGCACAGGTGCCTTTGCTCAAGTGAGGAACCATTCCAAAGATAACGAACTACCAAAAAAGCTATCTGCCTCCATCTTCTAACCAAGAGACCGCTGCTTACAGGAGCAGAGAACTGAGTTTATTCATCAGCCTTTTGAAACATGATTGATTTGGGGAGTAAATGCAATTTTTAGTGTAAGGTAAAATATGTTTCACTTTCTATAGCAAACTGTAATTCATTTTACATAGCATTCAATCTAGATAAGCATTATAGCTGAATGGTTCATCAGATAATCTTTTGTCCTGTTTTGATGGCATCTCATTCTGAGTACTCATAAAATATGGGGGTAGAGGGTTAAGCACAAAAACACAGACATAAATTTACAAATAGACATTGTTGATTCCTTGTACTGAGCTGGTTAGAGTGGTACATAATTAGAAGCTTAACTGTTAATTTAGACTCAAGTGAGGCAAATGAAAATGGGCTAAAATTCAACAGATTTAATCAAGTCAGTAAAAATGAACACAGACTGAGGCATCACATAGAAAGAACTGGATGATCTTCAGAACTGGAATAGCAGAAAGGTACTGTGTGCTAATATTTAATTCTATCAATTACAAGAAATTATGTTATAAATTAGGAGCTCATCAGTTGGAAACGTCTGAGGAGGAGAAAGACTTGAGTGTGTTCATGGGTCAGATGATGCCTGGTTATTGACAACACAGTGCAGCTGGGGGTGGTGGGGAGCTAATATGATCCCAACAAGTATCTGGTAAAATATATATGTCAGAAGAGCTAAGGCCACATTAGTGTCATTGCAAACCTCTGTAGGGACCACTCTGCACAATATAAGTGGGGGAAAAAAAAGTGGAACGGAACCACCTGAGAATTTGGCTTGTTGGGGTTAGCATAATGAAGATCAAGAGAGATATTATTGCTGACTATTAGTACAGCAAGAATGTCAATTGGGGGAAGGAGGGAGAGGAGAGAACTACTTAAAATAAGTGATAGTTTTGCAACACCCTCCCCCACCCCTCAAGGAATAAACTTACCATGAATAAACTTGAATAATAAATTCATGAGACTTAGTGTTCTTATTGCATGGGTCAGGAACAAGCTTTTATGGCAATAAGAGAGTCCTTTTAGCTTGCGTTACTGCTATTTATTGAGGTCTAAACACAAGGCAAGGAAAGACTTTCTGTGCAAGCTTTTCACAGAAGGGCAGTGAGAGGAGGGGGTTAGTTCCTCTCATTTTGAATCATGCTAGTGGCCATACTTTTGCTGTTGTAACAGTGCAGTAAGGAGATCCTTGCTGGGACAACCTGTAAGTCCTTAAGGAACATCACAGTGTTGTGTTGATGTTCCACCTCAAGTCTGCAAACCACAAACCAAGGGGAAGGACTTGCCCGTTCAGGGCAAGGCAACATACAGAGATACAGAATACACAGATGTCAGAGCTGTATTTCCTCCAGATTTGAACTGACTCATGCCTAGAGATCACCAGATATCCTAATACCTCACTTAGTAGTGTAGGCATACAAAATGGCTTCTGCAATGCACAAAATGACATGGCAGTTACCTTGATTGGTATGGAGACGCCTGTGTGACTCCATGACCTTATGAAGAATGTGAATGAGGGAATATTTCTTTGGAGAGGTAATATCTTTTTAGACTAACTGATGTCACTAGGAAAAATGAACAAGCCTTCAGGCACATACACACCCTTCCCATTTCCAGCCTACCAATGCACATCACAGGTTTTAGAAAAGTACAAACTAGCAACTGACCTTTTTTCTTATCTTCAGACTATCAGGTTGGAACCAAATCTGATAACTGCAGAAGTATACAAGCATTATTCTTTGGAGTATAATCCTCTTTCCTGTCTGCCCAAGATACTGTGACTTGCACTGTTCGGTCTCACATGAAAAATGTGTGTTAGGACATCACCTTGTTCCCCTATTGCTGTCCTCCAGCCAACCTGACTGCACACACCTCTTAGTGGGCTTGCTGTTGTACTAACATCACATATGCCCGTGGTTTTATAGAGAAGTCATTAAGAACCTGTAATCTGACAAACATTTATGCATTACATGACTGGAAAACTGCACCTGCTGGAAAGTACAGACTAATATCAAAGGGAAAAAGTACATGTAGCCATAAATTAACAAACTGTCCTTGGCTTAAAGGATTTGGGTCCCTTAAGATACATTATACGGAAAATTAAAGCAAAGTCAGAGTCCCTTGATCATGCTAAAAGCTAAAAGGTACCTTATGAAACTAACAGAGAGAAAAGACTTTAAAGTGATCAAATAGAAAAATAGCACAAAGTTCCATTCAGAGCCCATGACTTAATCTCCTCATTTGGGAGAGAAGGATTACTCTGAGAGAGTTTTTAAAAATATAGACAGGCGAATTGCTGATTTATGCAGATATCAGGTAGGTGGAAGAAGTGTATTTGGTTTTGATATGGCACCAAAATAATAGTTTAAAAGTGATTCTGCTTTGCAGTGTTTACAAAATGCCATGAGTGAAAGATCATTTACTGAGGAAAGTCAAATGCAGTCAGTCTTTCAGGAATATTTTGCAATTCCTCTAAATATTTGGCCCAGAGAACACATTGCTGATGTGGTTGTTCACATGCTACAGGGAGCGAAGTCATTTGGGAATGTGCATTGTCAAACAAAAATTACGCAGGACATTATTTTTGAGAAAAACTTTGATTTTTGAGGGTTCTTACATGCAGACTACATCTTATGGATCAAATGGAAGAGGGAGGCACCTCAGCATGTTGATGGCCCAGTGGTTAAGGAATGCGCTTAAGCAAGGACTTGATCTTAGTTTCCAAAATCCTGAAAACCTTGGGCTATGCGGCTGGGTACTTTCCTCTGAACTAATTAAAAATTCACTCAGATCTGAACTGCTCCAACAGGAAAGGCGAGGACAGACTTCTTGGAGACATCTCTGGGACATCGCAGCATGCACGCACCCTTTGGATGCAAAAGGCCCAGACGCTGCTCCCAACCCCCAGGAGCAGGGTCCCGCAGTGCCTGGCCCATGTGGGATGCCTGAAAGCTGCCTGTTCTCCTCTTTCTCCATCAATCTTTCTTCCCATGCCAAGACTTTCACATGGGCATTCATTCCTCATCGAGGCTGGAAAAAAAGTCTGAACTCTAAAAAAGTGAAATTTAGTACAAAGTAGCTTTGCCGAAGAGTGAAGAGCAGTAACACAGCTCTGTCTCAGCTTTCTACAAAAGCACTGCTTGATAGGGGAGACTCATTACAACACAACTGCTTGACTACAGTAAATGCTCCTTTCAAAGCAGGCATAATTTTATAATTATTAGAATAATTATAAAAGATTAGTATTCTTCCCAGCTGGACACTTTGCAAAAGCCTGAGAGCAATAAAGCTGCCATATTTTTAAAGTATTTGATCGATTCTTCCTCTCTCTCTTTTTTTCTTTCTTTTTTTTTTTAAAAAAAAGATTAAGCAGCATGAACTTCAATATGCATTGGCAGAGGAGGCCTGTTTTGTTATGAATAATTATTATTTGATCAGTCCAGGCCTCTTGTAAGTCAGAAGGATTCTTCTTACTGATTTCAGTAGCTGTTGATTGGGCTCTGTTCTAGGAGGAGACACGGACCTCGTTAATGTGCTTATATTTACTATTTCAGTCAGCACTGAACTGATTTAACTGCCACCTCAAATCAAACTGACATTTAAAACCCAGATTGCAGAAATTTTTTCAGGTCAGCCAAGCCAAACGCTAAGAGAAAATAATGCACATTGACATAGAACTACCTAGGAAAGCATAAGAAACAGGCTAGGAGGCATAGCTTAAATGATGGCAGAAAGAAGAAAGAAAAAAAAGCAGCATCCTTTCTATAAGCACAGGTCATTCCTGTTTCTTGAAAGACTTCCCTGATAGCCAGTAAAAGTTTAATGGATTCTAATTACACTACAGACAAGAAAATCATAAAATGCTGACACATGACAGATGTGATGCTCTGGAAACACAGTCTAGTCAAAAACACTCTAGAGGCACAGATCACTCCAACAATATTGCATCAACTTCATACACATTCTTCATATTTTTATGGGCTGAGCACTGGTGTAATATAACTTCTGGCTCACTGAATATGCTTAGTCACCACCTGTAGGAACTATAGGCAATCCAAAGGATAATGTAAGCCTCTCTCTTGTCTGGAGGAGAGCTCTGTTGGGTTTCACTCCACCTCACCCTTCACTGCGTGCAAGCACAAACTCCACAGGACCAGGTTCAGAGGTCTTAGTAGATTAAAAAGTCTGAAATCCAGTAACATTTCCTACCATAGCCCCAGACTGTGACCAAAAGCCATGGATTTTTGAAAGTGGGTTTGGAGTATTTCACAGTTGCCAGGATCTTCATGAAGACTTTGGGCAGTCACTGCTGAATCCTCTCTTTGCACTCAGAGCAAGCGAAACTGCAGGCCACAGGGTGTATCAGATCTTAAGGAGGAACAGGTAATGCCATGGGTAGCTGCAGCCTAAACTCCCAACCCAGAGAGAAGGAAGCAGTCTGGAAAGAGTCCAGCCAACAATCTACTTGTGATTCAAATCCACATCCAAACCCTTTACTTGGGTGGCCCTCCCTATGCTGCCGTCATGCATGCGTGGGGTTACAGCCACAGGCAAGAAGTCGCGGGCCACACGCTGCGCCCGTACTGCTGTGCATGCGGCACTGGTTTGGATACCTCTGCTTGCTCCTGCACCCAGCTGCATACTGGGATACTGCCTCTGCATATGTGCCAGCCTTATGTCTAAGGCCACAGTCAAACAAGTTCTGAAATCTGTCTCTTTAATAAGGAAAGGCTTTGGGATAAAAGATACAGCATGTCCGATTGCTTTGCTGTTTGTCCAAGAGATGAAAGCAAAAGGTGAGCTTCAAAATAAAAGTGCTTTCCCTGAAACACGTTCTTTTTTAAGATTCATGATACAGTAATTTGATTTTAATCTTCCTATGTGTATAAAGCACAAAAAGCCACCCACATCTCCACCTCTGCTTCATAAAGCTAATGTGGCTCAGATAATTAACTTAATGCCAAGCGATTATCAAGTTACAGGACTTTCACCAATGGAGTCACTAATCCCTTTAAATATATAACCATGGCTCAATTGGCTCACATCCTGTATGTGATTAGCCAAATTCAGTTCATGAACTTTTCATCAGTTACCAGCACAAGACGTACCACTGCAGTTTCCCAGTCCTCCACTTCTGAATTGCCACATTAGCCTCTCCTGAAGTTTGAATCACAAGGATCTGCAAAGCTTCTGCTATTACCTATTAAACTGATTTATGGTTCATACCATTTTATGTCACATACCTGCAAGTAGAGACAGAAATAGCATTTCTATCCTAAAGCTCCTTTTAAGCCCTTTAAAGCATTGCGAAAAAGGAGAGAGAGGGGGAAAAAAAAGTATTTCTAATAGAGACAGTGACTCCCAGGAAATTTTGTTTACTGCAGCCTACAGCTACCAACAGGACTGTAGCATGACAGCTTGACATATTAACCCCCCGCCCCCCCCCACCCCCCCATTTAGAGCTTTCCCCTAGAACTGCTCAAGTCCCTTAAAACTCCTTAGAAATCCTCCTGATACCGTGTTGCAACCCCGTGGCTCGAAAACAGAGACTGAAAAGGAACTAGAGAGAATAATAATTAATAAAAAAATTTAGCATGAGCACCCAGAGTGATCAGGGGATCACAGAAGATCAGTGAAAAAGAACAAGTTGTTCAATGCCCCTATATACACAATGGGAAGGACAGATGGGGATATTGCATCTTTTTCCCCAAAAAAGTTTGAAGAACCTGGGAAGGCTGTGAACAGAGACCCATAAAAGAATCTGAGGACTGAAGAAAATCTCCTGCGTTAAGAAACTTCAAGATCAATCAACTGTGCTTAGAGCAAGAACAAGATTACTGAACACAATATCTGAGAAAAACTCAGTACCAAAAAGTGAAGTTTAGTGGAGCAAGGCATAACACAATTCAGCGATATAAAGCTGAAGCCTACAATCAAGTCAGATATTAGAATCACATTTAAATAGCGTAAGTGTTTTAACTACTGGAGGGAATTACCATGAGAAATACTGGATTCTTCATCTTTGATGTCTTCAAATGAAAAGTTGAGGACTTTATGCTTTAGAAACATAATTCAACAGCCCTTCCTCAGTTTAAAATCTTTGAAGAGCAAAGCCATATTTTGCATGGCTTTGCATTGCCTCTTCTAGCAATATTAGATGAAGTGAGAACCAAAGGTAAAAAGGTTGGCTAGCTTTTGAAAAGTCCCACAAACAGATTTTTGCATTCTTGTTTTTGGATGGAATCAAATGCAAAACATTGATTGTTTGCATCTAATCAATGGGACTGACATGCCCAAGTATCTTTCAGAACATGTTGAGTTGGCACAGGAAAAACAGGAGACGGTACTTGCAGTCTGAGCGAAGCAGACTCTTAACCTGTCCTCAGTAGGACACAGGAAGAACACAGGATGCTGAAAGAAGGGGTGAACAACACACCAGCTGGACAGCAGAAAGAGACTTTCAGGACCGTGAAGGAGATCTCCTGGACCTTCTGCAGTTAATGTAAATTCTACCTTTGATTTCAAAAGGAATCAGGAATTCACACAAACATTACTTAGTTTACACAGGAGAAAGTAAGGATTTGGACACCACTTTAATATCATTTATATACTGCTGTGACAGGTGCTTTAAAGAGATAGGAGTAAAGTATATAAAATAGAGATACAGAGCAGATCAGACAATCCTATTTATTTTGTCCCACAACAAAAGAACAGAGAGCATTGAATTCAATTATAAAGGTAATCACAGTTGTAAGCAACAGCTGTAAATGCAATACTATAATTAACATATCAGTCTTTAGAATTCATTATTCCATGCTAACACTGAGTAGTTTACAAAGATTTAAACTGATTAAATGCTTAAATGAGTAAGAAGAGCACCTGCAATTACTGTAGCTCTGGGCAAATTAAAAATATAATGCTTGTAACATTCCCGGGCAAAAGATACCACCGCTGGATGAGAAAGAAACTTCCATTCTCTGCACTGTGTATTAGCTCTGCACAAGCGTCCAGTCCCATCCTGCTTTTGTACATGACTTTCTTCTCTGCTGCTCCATGCAGCAAAGATCACTTTACTGGTAGAACGGGACAGTGAGGGGATGGTGTCTTAGCCTGTCTGAGGATATCCATTGCCCTCTGTTCTCTTCTCAACTGTTCTGGCTTGATGTAAATCTTTGCCTATAGTACTTTGCATATAGCAAATAGGAAATGAGTCATTTTTCATTTTCACAGAGCCGCACAGTGATATTACCAATTGTACATTTAATCTGCAACGTGTATTGCCTATAGCTCTACAGCTGAGCCACCATGAGATTGCTTGAATCTGCTTTTGTAATTTTGAGAAGGATTTTTTAAGAAAAGAAAGAAAAAAGAGGTAGGCCTAAACAACCTTGCTGGTGTTTGGCAAACATTCCTGTTCTCCTGAATGGCAGATTACTGGATGTTAATCCTTCCTAAAGGCTGTATATTCAGCAGATTCCCAAGGGAAACATGGTCCACTGTGACAATTGAGATGTTCTGCCTCAGAAAAACTTCACAGCTGCACTTGTTTAAATGCCAGGATGCCCATGGCCAAGGAGTGATGGAGCCAGACCGCCCTGTGGGAGGAGCCCTCGGAGCGGGACCCCAGCACTGGCATTGGCAAGGACAGCGCATTGCACCCCCCAAGGCCCAGTCAGCGGTGCCAGGACTTTGGTTCAGTTGAGCCATCATCAAGACAAAGCTTCTCTTTGAAAGAGCAACCAGCAAATATATGTGTTGGTGTCTTGTATGTGGGAGTGCAAGGGTCTGCATCCAAACACAAGGCTAGTAAGGGTCTTCCCAGCAGTTAACCTATACTAATTTCCCCTTCAATTTTCCTTTCTTTCTGACCTTCTGTTCTTTTTAGGCCTGAACTTGCAGTCACACAAAACAGTGAACTTGTACTATCAACAAAAATACAGGATTAGGCCTGTTTTAGTTTCTTCTAATTGGAAAAGGAAAGTAATACTGTGTGAGTTCAAGTTTTTTTTAATCTCTGTGTTCAGTGAAGTTCAGGTTTATTTTAAATATATTGCTTTCTTTCCACCTCCAAGCTTAGACTATGCTATTTTTTATTAAATAAGACAGATGTAAAATTTATTCATTAACTGATAAAATACTGGCAACTGAGGAAATGCATTCATGAATGCTTGAGGGAGTTTGTTTACATGCACACATTCATTTTCAGTGTTAACCAGATGGAAACTCTTTGACTATCCGGTCCCCACCTCCCCCCAGACAAGACACTTTGGTAGATTTTGAAGGTTAATTTAGCATTTTCCAAATGTCATCCAAACTCTGAATTCTAAAGTTTGTCCAATTTCTTTTTAGTCCTCGTCACAGCAAAATGTCAGCAAAGTACTCACTTCACAACTCTTTGGGCGATAACCTCTGCGAACTGAAGGAGTTGGAAAGCATGAGCCCAGCTCTTGATCGTACTAGAACAGTTCCCAGTTTCTGGAGGTTCTCTTGTTTCTGCAGCTTTGTTCTTTTCACGAAAAATAGCAATAGGGCAGCTAATTTCATCTAAACCTTCATCCATTTACAGACAAGGATGCTAAGAAAGAAGGGATGGCCGTGCTGTGAGCACAGCTTGTAGGCCAATAGCTTGTTAGGTCCCTTGGGTAGCAAGTGTCTGTGAGGTTCACTTACAGCTGCTGAAGCTGATCTAACTCTGAGGTGCCACAGCCACGAGGCTACTAGAAAGCTTATTATTTATTTTTTATAGAGTTATTTCCAGACAGATCATTTCTGAGAGTGACTAGCGTTAGGGCACGGGGAAAGAGGGGAAACATGCTGTTGGGGGCAGGGAGAGGACCGTAAGCTGCCACAGACTTTGTCCTCACTCATGCTATACTGCTGAGTAGCGGCAATGCAGCATCAGTATACCAGATGTAGGATGGGAGCCACCTACTCCTTCCTCTCAGACTCTGGGAAAACCCCAGGAGCAAACACGTACCAGCAGCCCTGACTTACTGAGGGATGTTTGGCACTTCAGCAACAGACATACCTTGCAGTACAGAAGCGGAAAGTGTTATAAAAATGCAGATTCCCTCTCCATACAGATTGGTGATGGGGGTATAGGGAACTGAGGGCAGAGAGGGGATTTGACAGGGCCCCCGAGCTGTCTGCATCCCTGAGGGGAACCCCAGGCTCTGCCATGTCAGCGTTATCACTGTGAAAGCACCCACATCTCCATGCAAAATTGCCTGCACTCCCAGCAAGCCCAGCAAGACACAAAACTACAGGCACCAGGAGCAAACTCTTTACTTAAATTTCTGATTCCCTCATGCACTGGGGGTCCCTGCCAAGATGTCAGCCCTACAGACACACAGAGCAAACCAAAACTTGGGTGGTTCAGCTAAGACCTGTCTCTGGCTAAGCCGCAAAAGACAGACTCAGTTCTCAATGCCACTTCACACTTTCCCAAATGAGTTACTGATCTGTACATCTGTTACTGGGCCAGTGTACAAGACATCTAGATTAGCTGATCAGTTTACTGATTGATCTAACTAGATCTGCTGCTGGTGTATCCTCAAGATTGAATTCACAGTTGATGAACCTCCACTGAGGATGGAGAGTTTTGGACCAGAGATTTGTGAAAGCTCTGTACCCAGCAATTCCTGTATTATCATACTTGCCACTAGAGATGCATTTCAGTAGTTGAACAACAGAAGGAAGTGATCATTACAAGAAAACATCAGCCTTACCAGATTATGCAGTGACCTTGATTTCACTTCTTTCTCAGTCAGCACAGGATGAGAAGAACAGTGAGCGAAATATAGTCATTTCCCCAGCATGTGGTCAGCATCCAAGATGAGTATCAAAGTCAGTTTGCCTGAAGCACGAGAAGGACAACTGGTCAAAAATCTAAATTTTAGTTATTTACACATTTGCCAGAAAAGCTTGGTCCTGACAACTCTTTGCATAACAAGCTTCCAAGCAATATTTTTTGTTGTTGTTGTTGCTGAATGAGACCATTTTATTTGGAAATACTGGCAACAATGAGCAAGCTCTCAAATACTAGAGTGAAACAATAGCAAGAGGTGGAAGGAAGGGAAGGCATTCAAAAGTTATTACAAGGAAAACGCCAATTTTCTAATCAGCTCATGAAAGGAAAGTTCATTGGCACTGTGACAATTAGCATTTCAGTCAGACTACAAGGACTATTTTGTCTAATTTGCTGATGAGTCCAGGCAAACTCTTCCTGTTCATTCAGTTTCTTGGTCTGGAGCTAACCACACTCACCACCACAGCTCTGTAGCCTGTCCACCCATGTTTCCTAGAGACTCTCCATCAAAAGGCAAGCATGCAGACTAGGTCTGCTCAGTTTTCATGACTGAACATATTTAGTTATCACAGAAGACCACTTTTAGAGTCAGCACTAATCTAAAGACAAGATATCTTAACAAAAAAGGATGGCAGTGATAAGACAGCCTTACCAGCATAATAGCTTTACGGGAACTGAGGCTGATACTATCTCTAACTATAATTATTAAATAGGCATTAAAGCAACAATATAATTACTTAGTTTTCAGTGTAACCATGTCCTAAAATTACAAAAACATGATAAAGATAACACTAAGCAAAGGGCTACTGCAGCCTATGCAGATTCCACTAGATGTAAAATCATTTACCATGTAAAGGACAAATAAAATGAGCCAAGAAAGAAGGAGAATTTGTGACGGGAAGGTTAGGTCTCAGAGGAAACAGCTCTCTACCAGAACCACTCAGTAGCTGGTACCATCTCCTTCCAAGCAGGAAACACTTGCATACTGCTCACAACTTAATACTCCCATGGTCCTTGTTTAATCCAATATAAATTATGGCTAAGATTATTCCCTGTTCCCCTGCTCTCCTCGGCAACCAGATGGGAGAGAAAAAAAGAGCACTGAAGTGCATTTCTGCAAACCCTGTGTTCTTTCTTGTTTGTTGTGTTTTTCAAAACTAACCAAATGCTACCTATCCAATGGTCAGGTAGATCTCCATTACCAGCAGAACCCTGATTCAGAAGGGTACTTCAAAATATGACTTTATTCACTGATGACCTTTTGTACACAGTGTCACGTTATTGTCTCCCAGACTTCCTCCTCCTGGACTCGCTTAAAAATTTCCTTCAGCAAGTAAGGCTTTTAAGAGCTGGCATGCAAGGGAGCTAACTTAATGTGGCAGCATATGATTAACCGAGTTGTCTATAACACCACAGATACCTAAAATATTTTTAATTATATGAATACCTGAATGGAAACAGGCAGAGTATTGACATCCCAGTTCAACATGTAAATTCAACTTGTAAAAGATGCTGAGCCATAGAAGGAAAACGTCTTTTGATCCAAACAGTCCTAACGTGTCTGTGCCAGAATGGCCTCTGCTTTTCCCACCTTGTAACAGACCCAATCAACTGCAGCACATCCTGCACGTGTGGAAAAACAGCCATCCAGAAAGCGAGAGAAAACCCAAACCAGAGACCATGAACATAGGGGAAGGAGATTCCAAGCACCTCACTAAGAGACTTTACATGGAACTGAAGGAAAAGGATGTTGTCCAGATGCCTTCAGAAAATGCTGCTGAACTTCCCTGGCAGCCACTGCACTTCTGCGGCTTTACCGCCTAGATGGGGTTCACATGAGCCTCAGATTTTCCCTCTCTCCATTCCTGGGAGCAGTGATGGATTTTCCAAAAGGTTTGTTTTAGCTTGGCTCAACCAACTGTTGATCAGTATTTCACAGAGTCCTTTATGTTAATGAAAAGAATATGAAAAATGCTACCATCCAGGTTGGTGCATCTTAACCTACAGAGAAAGAGTCAGACCCACCTTACTGAACCTCAGCTATAAGCAAGTCCCAGACAATGCTGGCAGAGCAGTGATTGTAAGAAGCTGATTCCTTTACTCAGCTTTAAATATTAGATACCATTTTAAAGCAATTTCTGACCTTTTAAAAATGTCATTTTTATTAATTTAAGCAATTTGCAATACTAAACTTTAAGTACTATTCAGAAGAATCCCTTGTCCTTTTAAAAATGTCATTCTATTCACCCAGACACACACATTTTTTTATTTATAATACTCCATTTTAATTCTATTTTATTATATCACTGAAAGCGAAGTGTGTAACCTTTGACTACACTTTGAATTGCACCACTTCAAAACTTCATACTACATGTAGTTTGCTGTATGGTGTCAGGTGTGTTTCTTTACATTCTCCAAGATTAAATTGTCACGATGTAGGAGTCAGGGCTATGCTTCCCAGACACCTCGCAATTCAGAGAAGGGCCCTTTAGTCCTGCGATGCTCCTAGGTGTTTTGTGGGCTGCAGGAGGTCACAGCACAGCTTAGCCAGGCCTGGATCCATCTGCTATCCAGCACGATGAGATTGCGGATGCAAGTGTGGCTGTGTAGATACACGCAAGGTATCTTTTCACCTAACTGGGCTGACCTCACCCAAGATCACTACAACTCAGGGGCATAGCTGCCTTCAGGACACATTCAGGACTAGTGCTGCTGCAGCTACTTGGCTACTGTTATCTGAGCTTTGAAGACTAAAGCTAGCTTCTCTGCTTTTATGTCAGCTACAGTCTTTAATTTCCTGACTGTACGGTTGTTACACTCTCATCCTTTAACCAGCCCGTCCTCAACTGCATCCTGGCAGCAACATCACACCAAAGATCCTCAGAGCACTGCAGGTTTCAAGCTTATCTGAAACTCCCCCTTATCCCTGGCTATAAACCAGTGCTTGAGAAAAGACGGATTTTTTGTACTAGAGGCAAAAACTGTAGTTCCATTCAAAACACTAGAAAAAAACAAAAGCTATTAATTTCCATAAAGAAAGCTCCTGTTTGGTTACTTGCTTATTTATTAGTTTACCTCCAGCTGAGGCTCTGACTCATTGTTGGTATCTAAGTTAAATGACACGTGAAAGAGAATGAATATAGGCAGAGAGTCGCTTAGTCACAACTTTAGATAGCAAAAATTCCTAATAGTTTGTTTACTCTAAGCACTTAAAGTCAGGGAAAGAAGAGATTTAAAATCTGACTAAATCCAAAGAAAAACAAAATGGACTATTTCCAGGAACGAGAAATTACATTTTTTTTGTATTTGCATTTAAAGTGAGAATTCCTTACTGGCTTGCAGTATTAGCGTATCATTTTGTTATACAGCATACAAAGCATGGTATTTTAACAAAAGGAATTTTTACACAGAAATGAGCTAAGTTTCTGAAGTTACCTGAGGAAATACTATGCAGAGAATAAGAAATGGCAAGAAAAGTTGACCATAATTTTCCAGGGCTGTAGCATCCACATTTATGTGGGTAACAGCATATCAAACATTTAACTGAAACCAAACCAAAGCCATTTTGATTCATGGTTGACTATCCTTTGATTGAAGCTAAACATGTGCATTTAGTCAATTCAGCCATAGCATAGAAGTTTTTCTGAATTCTGCACTGAGCTTCATTTCTGACTGATTAGTAGACCCTATGGTTTACTGACACTGAGTTGGTCTCGGTATCTAACACACTCTTTCAGCTAGATTACTGTTATTCAGGATTTCTAAATGCCACATCCAGGATGCAAAAACACCAGCTTCTCCTGCAAGCTTCTGTGCACCCCTGCAACAAAATGGAAGGATACTGGTTCTGACCCTGCCCCACATATTAGCAGCTACTGTGGGGTGCTGAGTCTCATTCAACACATCTGTCTTCATCTTTACAGCACTTCATTGCCTGGGATAACAACTTCTAAAAGCCTAAAGCTCTGGGACCAAGTTAAAACACTTCTGTCCCAGGATAGACATTGCTGATCAATGCCAAATATAAGAGATAAGACTGTCATGCGGAAGCTACTTGACAATCTGGCTCTTAGACCCATCTTTGCATGTTATACAGATGGCACCTACCTTTAACAGTTCAAAGCCTGTTCGCTTTGATTGTCAAATAGAATCAGATGACTGGAGTCAAAAGCACTTAGGAATATACTTCTTCTCACACCTCCTAGCTACTTCATCCTGAACACTCTCCAAATCTCTAACTATACAAACCGAAAATAAGCAAACTAAAGCATAGAACTTTGCTCCTCTTTTATTAGGCATAGTTCATCCACTTTATTTTTCTTCCTGGATTTTCAAAGTAGTAGTAATATTAACTACCGGCAAGGCACAAGATGTGATAACTTTGTTCTAACTTTTGAGCCATACATGCATTCTGAGGTTTTCCTTATTAAATCATACAAGAAAATACAGGATTTTCACTCACTTGTTATATTCCCTTTATTTCTGAGTAAGAATGTAGGAGAAGGCAAAATAAAACCAACAAAATATTCACAGTGCACATGGTATCTCAGACATGGATATAGTTTAATCCTATGAAACATGCTGATATCACACTTCCCTCCCCATGTACACACACACAGCACTGGTGACTGCTCAGATGATGATCTATATTCATTAGGGGTCTTATTTATCATGGACCTTCCCTTTTCAATCCAAAAGGATGAATATAAGCTTGAACAGCTGTCATGAAATGTTTAGAATTTTTTTAATGCTGGAAAAGACTCTCTGCAGCTTAAATGTGGAATTTGTCTTTTTGCAACAAAGGGGACCTCTCAGCTGGCGCGTGTGCATACATGTGCAAGCACTGTTCAGTTCTCTATCCAGGACCCATTCAGAGCCCCACACTGCCTAGTTTCACAGATGTTCACATCAAAACCAGTCCTCATTTTGCACATTGAAAAAGCCTAAGACTTCAGGCTTTAGGGTGCAACATTTTAATGTACAGCAAGTTTGTTGCAAGCCTTGTCGAGAGGCTTTACAACACACTGATTTCCCTCAGCTACTACTGATTTTAGCCCTCAGCTTTATACCTACACTCTCATGCTCATGTTCCACAGGCACCTTAAGGCGGTGTAAGCACACATTGTCACTGAAAAGAGCAATCCTGTCCTCTCCCACCCTCTACCTCATACTCCTCTGTTTGCCAGCTCAAGCACACAATCACTTTGATGGATGGTGCCGTGTTAGCTTTAATTGCAGTAATGTGGATAAATATTATCTCAGTCAATTCCTACATCCTGTTCACTGTGTATCTTCATGGAAATCAAGACTCACAAAAGGAGAAGGCAGTGGAGGGGAAGAGCCAGCAGACGGTCTTTCCTGGCAGCAACAGCCGCTTGTAGAGCTGTTTGTGGATGCCTGATGTTGGCTTTACATGCAGAAAAAGACAGTCCTTCAAACTGTAAAAGCTTTCTGAAATAATTGTCTTATAAAATATAATCTGAAGACAAAGCATGTGATTCAAACTCTTCATCCACAGCATTTTCAACAGAATATCTGGAAGCAACTCACTATTTCAGATAGACACACAGTCTCTAATTGGGCAGCACGTGAATGCAATTGCATGCAGATCCAAGCACTAGAAAACTCACAAATGTGTCAAAGTTAATCCCTCAAAAACTAGCACAAGTCAAAACTAAGGTTGTCTGTGCAACTTGATTTACCCTTTCTTCCTGTATGGGGATATAACATGATACAGAACAGAATTATTACCACAAAGTGTATTTTATACAGTACACAGAATAGACTACCCCAACAAATACTTCTTCATTGTTTAAATCTTATCCTAATCGTTTAATGTATGACTATTTATTTGTTGACCTTATTTATTCCATACTTTTTAAGTGTTCTGCATTAGGTTTTTATGTAATAACCATCATTGCGCCATGGCTTCACTCTAGACACACCAATGAAATTCGCTCCCTTCCACCCCTGTGAGGTAGCACATCATTGTTATTCCACTCTTACAGACACAGAAGAGGAGTTTCGCATTATCTGTTTTAAATTTATGTTTTCAGTTCAGAAATCCCGATGGCTTCATGGGCATCTGTGAGTGCTCAGCACTGCTTTAAAGCAGATTCCAGCAGCCTTAGTGAAGAAGCCCAAGGACAGAAGAGCACTTCAACCCTGACCCCGTGAACACACAAGTTTAAGTGATTTGCCCAGCATGACATCAGCTTTCGCAGGACAGAGAGGAAAAAACAGAGCAGAATCCATATCTTTAGGACAGTGCCCACATTGATCCAAATTGGACACACTTAAAGCCTCGTTAACCCTTAGTCTGGTTTATTCAGTTTAAATACAAGTGGTTAATAGGAAAGGATATTATAGCTCAACCACTTCTTAGAATAAGCACAGGAAATAACACGTTGCATTACAGAAGCACACAGCCACGTCCCCACGAAGCTGGGGACTCTCCATTTTTGAGACCCACAACCAGGCAAGGAGCTGGCCCGCCGCAGCATGGCAGAGGCAGCCTGCGGCGGCAAGGCAGCCCAGGCTGCGCCCGCGTGAGCACAATCCTCCCCCACAGCTGGGGCTGAGGGTGCCAAAATCAGCCTCAGAAATCCCCTGCAGCCAGCAAACAGCACTGACATCCCACTGATGGGGGTAACCGAATTCTTAGACCCTTGGTGTAGATTTTTCCATCGCTCTGCTGCAATCTAGCCCTTAGTGCAATTGCCACACACACGTGCAGAGCCACACGCGCTGCACACCCATGGTGCACACCAGCCCACACCTTGGTTGGTGCCAGTCAGCTGGCGTTAGTGACTTGACCTCAGCAAGGCGTTAGCTCTCTCCTTTGCAACGCTGGGTCTACTAAATTCAAGACAAGTCCAAATCTCAGGTGATCCCTTGCCTTCCAAAAAAAAAAGCAAAAAAAATCCAACCAAAAAACCGGATAAAGAAAGATGACATTTAAATAATAAGTTCTGCCTGAGACACCAGGAAGCCCCTCAAATCCCCACAACCCACATCCCCTGAACCTTTGCACCACACAAAATCTGCAGAAATCCCCCAGCTCACCTTTCGGTCCTGCACCAAGGCCTGTTGCTTGCCGTGTGGCCACAACCCCTGGCAGCCACCCACCAGAGCATCCTGCCTAGCCTCATGTCCAGCCTTCCCACTCACCTTCAGCCAGCCCAGCAGTCGCCCTGCACAGAGAGCCACCCACTGCAGGACCTGGAGGAGTCCTGGGGCTGGGCTTGCCTAGAGCCATCTCTGAATTCCAGCTTGCCCTCAGAGGAAGGCCTGCAGTCCCCACAGGCCAGGTAGAGGTTTGCTCTTCAACTAAAATTCACAATGTGGGCCTTCCCGCAGCAGGTCACAGAGCCCCCACACCACTCAGCCCACCTGTGCTACAGCAATCTCCCCTGAGCCCTTAGAGCATGGCAGGAGCCCTGGGAGGGACCAGGAAGACCCTCTGCTCCCCCAGTGCTGCCTGCAAATTTAAGGCAGGAGGAGGGGCCTTTTCTGGAGGGAGCAGGTGGCTGAGGGGGTGTAATCTCACCTTAAATTTAGGTCAGGGTATTCATGTGCTATGGATACTTTGTGGCCATCTTAATGCTTTCCAAAGAAAGGTGCGTTTCTTCCTCCTATGTGCAAAGCCGTGCACAAAAGCTCCAAAATATAAGCACTTGCCAAGGACAAAACTGGCAGACCCACAAACAGTGAAACTTGTTCTTAGCCTTCCCTCCCCCTTCCTTTATCACCATAACCTCGTTTCCCTGTATCCTCACTACGTCTTGCACAGGCAAGAGACAGCAGCATTGCTGTTAGGGCAGAGGTAGCCACTGCAGATAGGTCTTGCCGGCTTTTTCTGGGTGGGGGAGGTAATGCTGATCTCTCTGGCCCTCCTCCTGCTGCCTACCAGTGTCAGCTAGGCCTGCAGAAAATTATCTTTGAGAACTCTACCGCCTTGTCAGATTTACTTGGAATTAGACAGGAGTTTAAAAATTATTTGGTAGGAACTGATAGACCGAAACACTTAAGAAGGCACAACATCACAAACGCATTCAAACAGTGTAGAATGACATGGCCACCAAAAAAGCTGGTGTTGCCTGTGTCTTCCTCCATGATGCTTTTTCTCCTTCTTGGTTTAAGTCGCTGTACTGACTGCAAGAAAGTTCATGCTACCACAAGAGATGGCTAGGGCAGAATGACTTCTTCAGTGGCAGCTGAAGTTTATGTTGGTCCACAGCATATGTGAAATTACAGCCTTTGCTAGACTAAATCTTTCCAATATTTTAAAATGACTGAGCTGGGAAAGCCTCTAGAATATTGTATTTCAAATGCTAATATTTGTATTGTATTTTGCATTAGCCATTCTCTCAGGGTTAAAACCACTTTTTTTTCTTCAAATGTTCTCCATTTTATTTTTAACTGCATTCCTCTTTTATAAACTCATTGAAAAAGAGTAATTTATGGATATTTTCCTCTAAGTGAATGTGCTGGCTATGTTTGCCCCCAGTCCTTCAAACTTTCTCAGTCAGACTGTAGTCTGAGGAGGTGCTACTACAGCCCGTTTAAACTATGGGGTGTAAGGTTCCAGTTATCCTGACGAGGCAGAAAATCCCTACATCAGGGAAAGTTTAGTTTATGTTCCTCTAAATTCTTCTGGAAACAATGTGCTAATACACAGAGAATGAAGTTTCATGCAGTGATGAGACTGACTTATGAAACTGCTCATGAAAAAAAATGTGAGGAAAATGGGACATTATATTTTATGGCCCATTCCCCTGGGTGTTTAAGTGGACCAAAAACAAGGGCAAACACCCCTCAAAACTCATTGGAGTGGCACTTGAACACCAGTTTTCCCAGTAGTGATACCTGCTATAAATGAAAGCTGATATACTGTAAGAGGACAAACCTGGGCCGATGATGCAATCAAGCTCATCTTTGTGCGTATTTAGCCTTTTGCTCATTATGTTGTCTCTGAATTTCTTTGCGTATCTCTCATAGACAATTTTTTCTGATTCAGCCTTCTTTTTACACAAATGATAGCAATGCTGGTATGTCAGCATGCTCCATGGTGACAGCCTACAGCATCAGTCATTTGCCAACAGCATATGACCTTCTCAGCTTTAAGTATCTCTTTAGGATGTGCCTTACTGGTTGCTCCCTGCCACCCATCTTTTTCTCACAGCTGTGATTCAGTTAATTACACAGGAATCAATGAAGTTGCTTTTACAGAGCTTATTGCAAAGAATACAAATAATATTCAGAAGGATTTGCTCCAAAGGACATCTTCTGCCACTGACTGCGCAAAGAGAGAGCAAACAGTAGATACAGATAATTCAGTAAGCACGAGCCAGCAAGAGATTTTGGCTACTTCACCTTTTACATCCTCAAATGCTCTCACTGCTCATTTATTCTCTATTATTAGCTCAGATGGTAATAGCAAAGTCTGGCCTGCAGTCACACTGTGCCATAAGGAAGAAAATATGAGAGGGTACTGAAGGATCAGAAATTGATGAAGAGTCTCTGTACCCTTCACCATTAGTTGTGAGTGGGCTGGTTTCATTCACTTTTACTGCTCATCCAGACTGCAGGGCTTGTTACCATGGCTCTTGGAGTATTTCAGCCTGATTGCATTGGAGCCTTGTCAGAAATGAACTATATCCCAATTCATGTGCTTCCTTTGCCGTTGATTACAGAGTGAAATCTGATCCATCAGAAATAGATCAATGCGATTCTGTTATGTTATCAGAAAATACCTTTTTTTTTTTTTGGTCACTTTAACATTATCAGAGGAAATTGCCTTGATTTGTGAAGCTTTCAGTAAATTCTGCACGGATCTTTTCTGTATTTACTTTTCACAAATTTGCAGAAGCAAGTTCCAAAGGAAAATATGGGCATTTACAGAATGGCAGAAACACGCGGTGATACATCATTAGTATTATTTATTTGTTAAATGTAAATAGGGTAGTACAGAGCAGATAGCTTTCCATTGTAGTTGCTTGCTTTGCATGTATGGAGTTTAAAATTCCTTTAGTCACACAGACTGTGGAGTGGATCCACTACACAAAGGCATCTGAATGCTGCAGTGAGAGATAAAGCATGATGGTAATAAGGAAAGGGTGCAACACAGTGTCAGGTAATAGGGAACACTGGGATCCTACGGCTCACCACACAGATAACGAAGATGACAGCACCCATATGCTCAAAATGATAAGGTTTACCTGAGAGAGTCAAAACAATTTGGAAAGATTTATGAAGGATTCAGAAAGCACACCAGTACAAAAATAAATGACGCCGCTAAGCTGACAAACAACAATTCCATATAAAAACATTGCCAACCACAAATAAGTCCAGTTTTCTGTTTGCAAACACTCCAGACATCATCTTCTGCTCCAAAGACTCTGAAATCAGAAGGGGTGATTTCATAGGTTGCATGTTCATTAAAGCAAGCTCTTCAGCAAAGATTGCCAACTGAACTACTTAGAATAGCAAGACATCTTCCTGCTTCTCCTTCAGTGACTTGTCTCAATTTACTTATCATTGATCTCAGAAAGGAGAGGAAAAAAAATAGGAGCCTCAGAGCAGAAGTACTGTGTAATTCTCCAAGGGGCAGCAAAAAACAATCAGCGCACTCTAGTCCTACATTCAAAACATCTGTGAGTGAAAAGCAACTTGAAAAAACACACACTGAGGACAGACATATTGATGTTCTGTGATCAGATGATTTGTTTTAATTGAAAATTCTTGTAACACTTCCAAGATATGCTGTAACTACTTACTGTTGTAAAACTAACATGGAGTAAGTTAGTAAGTAGGGTTTCTCTCTCCTTCCTCTCTCTCTCCCTCCCTCCCTCCCCCTTCTCTCCCTGTCTCTCCATTCCCTTTCCTTTCCCTCTCCTCCCTCTCCCCCTTCTTTCCCTTCTGTCTCCTGCTCCCTCCCTTCTCTCTCCCTCTCCCCCTGTCTCCCCCTCTCCTACTCTCCCCTTTCTCTCTCCCCCTCCCCCTTCTCTCCCCCCCTTCTCCCCTCTCCCCTTCCCTCTCCCCCTTCCAAGATTTGGGGGTTAAAGTTTTGCTTTACATAGCCAATTTTGAGTGACTGTATTGACCAATCTTTCTTTCCGGAAGTTAGGCCAAGATTGCATATCCTAGAGTGGAGGGGCACGAAACCATTCGCTACTTTTGAAAGGATCTTCACTTCTTTCGTGCTAAAGTTTGTCTCATTATGTTTCCATCATTAACAACACCAATAATCCCTCATTTTTCTGCTACAACCTTGACAATCATCCTCATTCTAAATAGTCTTCTGTAAAATTGGTAATAAGGTAAGTTGGTGTGAATATTTTGAACACAGCACCTGTGGCAGGATGTTCTGGGATCTCCAAAGCATCTCCTCTGTGCTCTTTTACTTGGTTACGTACAGTGGACAGATTGGGTTACACTGCTAAGGAACACATCAGACACAGCATATGACATTTGTGCAGAAGACTTTGAAGCTGCAGTCAAAGTCTGGGGAAACTTGACCAAATCACCACTCTGACATAACAGATGCAGTTACTGAACCGCTACTTACTGAGTAATATTTGGTAAGTTTCTAAGCACTGAATATAGTAAAATCTAAGACAGAAGTGCTGGATCAGGAGGTCTTGGAATACAACTACTTTTGATCATTAACTTAACATTTTAAGTTCTCTTCTCAAAATATTTTATCTATTTAAATTATGAAATAACACAAAAACGGCCGAACAAAATGAAGCAGTCGATAGCATGATAGTTGCAGCTAAATCAAACAAGGTTCTAGAACACAGGAAACAGCCTTTTTATGCAACTTGAGTTGAGTGACCTTTGGAATACTTCAGGAATATGAGAATTTTCCTCAACTATTAAGCTAGGTAATTTTCCCTCCATAATCAGCATAGGTCTTCCTCTGCAGCGCCTCCATTTCTTGGCCTCTCAACTCAACTTCTCAGCTCATGAACTCATCTCACACAATTACCTTGCTCATCCAGGATCTTCTGTATCACCCTCTTGTCTTTTTGCTTCTAACTTTAATTTGCAGGGCTCATAAAAATGAGCTAAACTTTATCAAACATAGATGCACTGCATTTTCATAATCAAAACCAAAGAATAAAAGCAATGCAGTAATTCAAGTACAATCATAAAGCTAATTTGGGAAAAAATAGGAAGCATTCTATTCTGGAGTATTTTCAGTCTTTGCTACCTTTCATCAACTAAAAAAAAAGAAAATATTTTAGAAATAGTTATGTTATATTATAAAAGTCAATACTTTAGAAGAGGCTAGGAGTTTTTCTAGTACTCAGAGATATGCAAAGCAAAACACTAACTGCCTGTTAAATTACGTTCCCTAAACTGCATCCTAGGATGCTCTAAGGCCTGCTAATCAGGGTAGCTGAACACTCGGTTGCTCAGTAATATAAAGACAATACTGCTCAAGTGTCTAAATACACCAATAATTAATAACAAAAGTAAGATTTTTTGGCATCAAAAATAAGCTTGGTCATGCCAACTGAATAAACTCAAACGACTTGTTTCCTTCCAGATGAACACCAAAAGGTCAGACATTTTCTCTTTAGAAATTTTTCTGTTTCAGGCCAAAAGCTAGATCTCATCCTTCCTGCCAAATAGGGAAGACAAGTGCTGCTTGCACTCAAGAACCAATCTGCACATTGATATCTTGAGTAGGTGGAAGACTGGCCACAGAAATACTCCCATTTGTAGGAATTTTGCAGAATAATCAAGCAGTATTTTCTCACCTAACAGCAAAAGGAGAAGAAACTTTCTAATAAATGATTTCCTGTGTATTTCTGACATGGCTGGGGAGGCCATTAAGCTGCGGTAGCTGTAATGCCTGATCCAAAGTCCAGGGAAATTGATCTGATATCCAGGAAAAGGTTCAGTTGGCATCATTATGGTCTCTTCTCATATCATTGATCAATGTTGAAATGCAGGCTATCCGACTCCAGGCCTCAGCCAGAAAAGAAATTAGAGTTATTCATTCATCATATTTTGTATCTATACCCCATCATCTATTGGCAATAGATGTTCTGTATGTGCTCTGACAGGAATTAATAAAGTTGTTGAACAACTACACGATGAGTCTACTCAAAAAGCTGACATTTTCGTACATTATTTGGACTTCAATAATGGAGAATTATAGGACAATATCAGAAACAGAAGTCAATTCGTGAGGAGATGATAGGGATTTTAAAACTAGCAAGTGTAGTTTTAAAATCATTTGGAAAATACACATTGTTCTTTCAAGATAACACTAGCACTGTTTGACCCGATTTCTCTGCCACTTCACACATGAGCAGGGTGGGTCAGTTTTTGAAACAAACATTATTAAAATTTTAATTTTCTTATTTAAATAAGCATCTGATTGTTCCTCATTTGTAACTGTGCCACGTTTAGTAACTTCTTCAAAAAACCTATACTTGAACAGTTATGTTCTACTAAAAACTGGAACAAATCATGCCTTCTTAAGAGGTGAACAGATTGTATATATACTGATTAATAGGAGTGGTATAGCTCAATATAGTTAAATCAACATAAATTGAAAAATAAACCAAAAAAATGGTAAAGCAATCCTTACCCCTCCTATATTCAGACTCAGGCAAAGATGAAGGAAAAGAATCTGAAATTTGGAGAACCTAAAAAGACCAGCCATTTCCTTCTGGAAGCAGAAGGAAAACTGCTCAATATTGAAGAGTTCAGAGAACACTTCGCAGACGACTCATTTCCTCCCCTAAGTTTGTCATGGAAGAGGTGATCTAGCCCATGGAATTTCATTAATGGCTGCAATTTGACATCTGCTCAATACAGAAGCCAAGTCTGTATGGCCATCCACCTATGCTTACGAGCTGCTATACCAGCTAACACACTTTTGTTAGTGTTCATGTTCATACCATGTATTTCCCCAATTATCATTATTTCTGGCAATTTTAGGAAAACTGTTCCTGTATTCCATTGCTCTGCATTAACTTTTGATACCCCTCCTCAGCCTTCCATTTCCACCTAGCAAAACTAAGTTTGTTCCAGCCAAGGTAGTTAAAAGCTGTTCCTAGGCACCATCTCGCTACAGTCTGATACTCAACCCAGTAAATCCTCCTTATCAGCTCCAAACAAACAGGTCAGCTTAAACATCTGCTGAACATAGTTTATCATAATCTGTTCGACTTTGACCTGAAATAGCTTTGAAATGCTTGCGTCATTTAGCTACAGTTGAGAATTTGTACAACATACCACTAAGAGAGCTTTCACCATCCAAGCAATTACTACACAGCTGACCAGATCTCAAATTTACAACTTTTGCATGCCATTTTATGTCCCCAGTCTTAAAGTCACTCTGAGAATAATCATTCTTCAACATTTATACTGTTTAAATATTTATAGAGTGAAGGCTGCCTTTCATACCACACCTGTTATCCTACTCTCTCCTTATAGTACAAGCATAAAGCTTATACAGAAGACCATTAGTATCAGTTAAGATTTCAGGTCTTTTGTCCAGCTGCTGAAATGATACAGAAGCACCTTTTTATTTGTCTTAAAAATGTCGTATTGATTTATTGCAGTCCTTCACATTTTGTAACTTAGGTGAAATAACATTGTTTATGGAAACTGTGCAACAATGCCATTTGAATACACAGGTCCCAAGACATAATTTGCATTTCCTAATTGCTTTCAACAGTGCTGATTTCCAAAAACCCTGTACTCTTCCTTATGTGTTTTCTTTTGCTGAAGGAGCTTTCTTTACTTATCTCGGAGTGAGATCTGTGTTGTGGAACTCACATCTTAATCGAAAAGCCAAGTGAAACTGACTGACTTAGTTTCACTGTTTAAGCTGAATTGCAAAAAAGGCAAAAGCAAACCAATTTTTTTAAATGGTAGATGAGAATGACAAAAGGCTAGGCAGTACTGAATAGGTCTTAGTATCTTTGTTTCACAAAGGTGCCTCATTTTATCTTCATACTAAATGTTACAGTTGGCACAATTATCAAAAGTGAGATACTGAATTATAAATTGTGCCCATTGTACTGAAGAAATTTATTGCACCCAAAGCTAGAAGTATTTCCAATTCCGACAGATAAATCAGGTAAATAAGAGCAGAAATGTAACATCAGAAACATGAAAACACTTTACATCTTTTTTTTATTTAACCACATATAAGTACATGTTAACAGTTGGCATAAACCTCATAAAAATACAGTACCTTTTTGTGCTGTAACACTAGTCACAATGTTTATATAAAGATCTTTTTTCCTGCTTCCTTGAATTCAGTTAACATTTTAAAAAGTGACTTCCTGAAAGCCCTTTTTGTGATAGTTTCCTTATAGAAATTTTTCCAAAATCTACTCTGTAAAAGTTAAAAGGCTAATGCATTTTCAGCCATTTTCCCTCACTCTCTTGATAAAACAGATTAAAAAAAAATGAAAGTTTTTGAATACTGATCAGCTTTTATAGTAGTACTTTATCGTAAGTTCTCATTTAATTGTTACCGTTTCAGGTGTGACAGGTGCTACTTCTATAGCACCTAATACTGCTAGATGCTGTCAGGGCTCAAAAAGACCAGTCATATCAATAGACTAGTGTCTGAACAAAAAACAAACATGAATGATATCCAGAGGATCTTTCAACTACTACAATCTTAGACTGTAGAACCACAATTGCTGTAATGCTTCCAATGGCTATTTATACAAAAACTCTGTCAAGTTTGTTAAATGACTACAGGGAGTCCTTGCACTGAGTATATTGGAAAGTAATTCTCTAAACTCTTTATAATGTTGGTTTGACGTCAAGATGACAGAAAAACTGTAGAACCATTCTAATGTCGTGGAATGATTATGTCCACACCACCATTTGACTATACCCATATCACAACTGGGGTAAATTTCATTTTTCTTTAGAGCTGAAGATCCTTCAAACTATTTCAAAAATTAGCATTACTAAAACTGGATGAACAATGTACAATAAAATCCAGGCAGGATGGATCTAATACATGGGGAAAGAAAATTGGACATAAATTTTGAAAGTCATTTCTTATCAAGTTAGGCGCTGAAGGTCTAGTTAAGGCAGTGAAGAGTTTATTTTAGTATTTTTCTAAGGCTATGACAGATTTTTCCTGAATAAAGCATTTTCCCTTAAAAATTTCACATACATTACGTCTGCTTATTCTGAATGCGTAAGAATGCCAAAATCCTTGAAGACTGAGAAGCTAAACTATTGCTCACTGCAAACATTACCCTTGTTAGTCTTTTTAATATCAATAAGGTTCCAGAAAGATGCGTCTAAAGAATAAAGTTTCAAGATTGTTTACAAACCTTTCCATTTCAAAAGCAAGCTTAAAGCACATGTTTAAGTGATCCAAAATGATCAATATTCTTAATCCTCTCAAAGAAGAAATGTATTTCTCTCAGATATGACTAATGAAATTACATGACTTTTAAAAGAATTTCTAGCAAGTATCATGTCGTCCAGAAGAGAGATGGGTAATGTTAGTGACATGAGAAATGCGATGCCAGATGCTATAGCACCATTCTTTTGCTCCTAGATGATAGCACCAACACTTTAAACAAACTTGCTTTGCTAAAACATTCTGACAGTCCCATTTCACAATAGTATTGGTTTTGAGAATGGAGTTTCTTTCCACAGCTACTTTTAACTTTTTTGGATCAGTGTTAAATAAAATGTGCAAACATATAACCATTTGCATAGCAAATCTCAAGGGACTGACCCTGAAATAGAAATCCAAACTGTTAGGTTTAAGATACTTCTATAATCAGAATTCATTTAAAATGGTAAAAAATAAAATACACATTTTTCCATTTTAAGTTTAGTAGAAAAGGTATTTCTGATTTAGAATTCTTATAATTACTAGTTTAAAAAATTGAAAGACCGATGGTTCTTTGCATTGAGACATTATTCCTTTGGAACCTTCAGGACCTTGTAATTGCTATTCTCAAATACCATGATGAAATGCGGTCTGGAATCCTTGCTCATAAGGTTACAGAGAGGAATTTTGCCACTATTGGTAGGATCTTCCACATCCCAAATTTCAGGCATACTGCAACCAGGCCTAGAAAACATTTGAATATGTAAACAGAAATTAAGAAATGCCATCAAAAAACATGCAGCTCTTTAAACTCCATTGTATAAACTTTTCTATGAATATTTGATTATGCCTTCTCTAACTTTTTTAGGTTTATTTTTATGCTACAAATTCTTATCAGATTAGAGAATTAATAATTATATTAGTAATTCAACAAAAAGTATTTAGAAGATATAAAATTTGTCTGCTTTGGGGGTTACACAGTTAATAATGATTAATTTTGAAGAGGCGGTATATATTACAAAATGACTCAAATTATGCAATATACATTGCCAGAGATCCTTAAAACTTCCTAGAAAATGGAAGGCAAAGTTCACACCCCCAAAACTTCCAAAGAAAACTCAGGAAATAAAACACCTTTTTAAAAAAAAGTGGTATCTTCTTGCTTTTTTATTAAGGCACACAACCAACAACAATTCCTTATAGGGTTATCTTTCAAAGTTAAAATTACTGAAAATTTCCTAATTTGTCAAAGATATTGTCTAAGAAATAGCATAGATTTATTTCATTTTATTCTAAACACATAGAAAATCAAGTTATCTGAATGAATGGTGTTTTAAAGGGTAAAAAGAAAAATTACGGAAAAAAGCATAGTTTTTTCTTAAGTCGAAACATGACAAAATATTCAGGGATCTACAGTGGTAATATTACAATTCTCAAATTATGTTTTATTCTGCACCTTTTAATCATACTAGACTTTTATTATACACACACATCTGTTCTTTCCACAACAGAATTAGAGGGATTTTAGGGGGGAGATCTTATCAATGTGTATAAGTATCTGAAGGGAGGGTGCAAAGAGGATGGGACCAGACTCTTCTCAGTGGCGCCCAGTGATAGTACGAGAGGCAACAAGCACAAACAGAAACACAGGACGGTCTGTCTGAACATATGGAAAAGCTTCTTTTGTGTGAGGGTAACAGAGCACTGGAACAGGTTACCCAGAGAGGTTGTGGAGTCTCCATCCTTGGAGATATTCAAAAGCCATCTGGACACAATCCTGGGCAACGTGCTCTAGGTCACCCTGCTTGAGCAGGGGGGTGGGATTAGATGGTCTCCAGAGGTCCGTTCCAACCTCAACCACTCTGTGATTCTGTGAATTATAACTTGTTTCTTTTGTGAACCCCCTCTATATTCTACAGTGAAGTTTAAAAATAGACAAAACACAGCTTTTTAAGTGCAAATGAAGACCACAGTGTTATCAATGTGTTTCTAACCTTAGTTATACGTATTAGTGTCTGGAGAAGCCAGACTAAAATGTATTTTGGGCACTTTTAATAAAGTATAGATCAACATTTCAAAACTACTGCTTTATGTGAATGCTAGACTATGTATTTGAGTGGCATACTACTCCTGTGAGAAAGACAGAGATCACTCACTTTGTTCTTCTTATGCACCATGACTCTTCTAGAATGTAGTAATCCACTCCTAGTTTTATCAATTCTTTTTTTACTTCTTTTGCAGGTTTTCGACTGTACATGGAATATACTATCTTAGTTCTGGCCCTTCAAAAAGAAATGCCATAAAGATTAGTTAACAACATGGCAAGAAAACCATAAGCTTAAATTTTAGGCTACACAGGAAGGCTCATTTCACAAGGCAACTAGTCTAAAATAAAGTTTAAAATAAGAGTTATTTGCTTTAATGCAATGGCTTCACAAATAGAATGATTCCAAGAACAATATATACAGTCCTTCCATTTTTCTGTAGCAGGAGACAACTTTGTAACAAGATCCATGGTTACTGGGAACGCAAAAGGTAAAGATGTTAAATCTATGTATTCAAAATGTAGTATTCAAGGCTAGATAGAAAGACAGCAGTTCGAGCTTGCTTGGACTGGACACGATCAAAAGAAGTTGTTTGCTCAGTCCCCTCTGCCGAAGGTAATTCTCATTGGTCCTGTTAGACTATTCTCAAATGCAGAGCCCAAGACCAAAAGTTCACTCTGAAGTCTATTTATGCTGAAAGAGAGCAAAATTGTCACTTGAAACCATGGTCTTGTTTGTATTACCCAGTAATATCCTTCCTTGATTGTGCAAAGCATGACATTGTCAACTCCTGTGCATTTTCTGATAACATCTCTGGCTTATTTTCCCCAAACACACCCTGTCCTATATTTTGGACTTAGCGCAGATACAGAACTAAGGGCATAAGGCACATAACATCGGTGTCCCCATCACCTCCTTTATCTTTGTTTTTTATCCACCTTGTTTTTACCAAACAAATGATCTATGACATTAAAATAAAAAAAAAGAAAATCACGACCTTTCTGGATAAGTCAATTTTGATTTACAAAAATTTCCTGATTTTGAAAATAACAAAGAACACAACTTAGTCCTTCAAGTTCAATGTAGAATGAACTGGTAGAAGTTTCACTACAAATTTCAACTTCAACTAGTCTCAGTATTGCCATAATTAGATATAATACGATGAAAAACAACATTCAATTGCAGAAAGGTGAAAAGAACAACTAAAGTGACTCTCTTGAGGAAAAAAAAGAATCTATACAATGTCATGAGAAAACAGAATGAAAAAAAGGATATATTAGTACATGTTATTCCCAATTCTAGAATCATATTTGGATTTTTTTTGGATATACGTAAGTTTGAAGCTGTATCTATCCTACAGTACATCCTAGCTGATGAAAAAAAATCTTCAAAGAAGCTTCATATGTTTTCAGTCTGACTAAATATCGAAACAAGTTTTACAAGTTTTTAACAAGTTTTACTATATAACATGATGACAGTCCTACTGCATGTTACCAGTGTGAAGAGAGCTAATGGCTAATGAAAAAAAAAACCCTCAACCTTTACATTTACCTCAATCCTGCATCTTCGTAATGAGGATGATTTACAATAGGACGAAGTGTAGACAATTTAACACTTGCCATCGTAGGCATTGCTCCTGCAAAAACTGCATCTGAAACACAGAATGAAAAATATGTTTGAGATTAAGAATCAAGCAGTAAAAGCACAGAATTGATCTTCAAATATCTAAAACAGTATTCCTGTAGAACAAAACAACAGAAATGCAAGGAGGGAAAGGCGCTCTTTTGAGAAGGCCTTTCATGGCACCCACAGGACACACAAAATTGACACCTTTCTATTTTTTTTCAGTCTTGACCCCAACATAAGTCATTAGATAACTAAACATCTAATAATGGGTATGTAATACATATTATTTTTTGTTCTTGAATAGTATTACCATTTATTCATTATGACAACATTTGTTTATTTGTCCCTTCTTATGCCACTGCTAAATGAGTTTAAAAAAAAAAAAAATAAGTTCTTACAAGTCCTTACTGGCTGGAAAGTATTTTCCCACTAAAATGGTAACTATTTTTTCCAGCTAGTTTTATGACACTTTTATTCACTTTAGTAAAAGACAGGAGCAACCACAACACACCCAGTTTGAATTCTCCTCTAGCAAAACAACGATCTTCTATCAGTACAGGATCAGTGTCATGTAAGTGAAAAAATGCTTTAATTGGACTTTGCACAAACACTTCTGCTGTAGGAATACTACAACAGTGGTTAGAACTTCCAGACTGGTAGGCTGGAGTCTAACGAAACAAGCATTTTGCTATTTTTTCATTTGAGACAACTTCTGCGAGTACAAATGACTAAATAGTGACTTTTGGACGGTCCCAAGGCAAAGCCATGGATAGTAGCAACAACTTTGCAGTTGTTGCTCTACGAAGTCCTATCACCTCAAACAGGGAACATCAAATATTATTAAATAGTTTACCTTGTCTGGTATTGACTTTTATCCATTCTAAAAGTTCCTCCTGTGGCAAATTGCTAAATTCTCCTATGATGTTCCACTGAGTTTGAAGGTTTGATGATCCTTCTAATGTCATCAATGCTAAAATGGCAAAGACCAATATTTTGGGCTGGATTTTACAGAAGAGCCATCCAAACAACTGAAACAGAAGAATCGATTAATTCCTAGACAAAAATTCTGTAACACTATAAGCAGGACAACTGATTTTTATTTCTCTGTAAGGAATCTAACATATATTATATTATGAAGTCATTCTTCTATTGCTTCTCCACTATAGTTCGATGAGACCTCATAAGAAGTACCCACATTTATGGAATGCAGTGCATTATACTTTTTAATACTATAAAAAAAGAAAATTGACATTAATGCAGCTTCTAAAGTTTTAGTTAGGATGTCAAATTCTGCAAGTAAAGACCACTCAATAATGCTAGCTGCACTTATGCAGTATTTTATCTTCTTGTATCAAGAGTTTCTGGCTCTAGTATGTGGATTAAGTAAACATTATTATGCAAATTTCTGAAAATGTATCAAAAAAGCAGAATTTTAGAATATGGGCTTAATATTGCTTTATATCCTATGCTCCCCTTTCCTGAACTGAAAAAGATTGCCCTTGCATTTTTCCCTAAAGACAACATGCTGGAGGCTTAAAGCAAATATTAACAAACCTGAAAAAAGTACCAAATTTGCTGTGTTCTTGTTTGGTTTGAGCAAGGATACTTTAAGTCATTCATATCTGAACTAAACGTCAGATCACATTAAAATGTAAAATATTTTTTTAGCTATCTGTTGATTGGAAAGCTTTACATTTCAAATATCAAACCTGCACTACATAAGCACATTTCACTCAGAGTACTTTAACCCACTTTTTAATTAAAGTATGAAATAACAAAATTTCCCAGTAACATCTCCCACTAGTCTGATTACACCAATTAAGTAGCATATATTATTTTTGGTATAAACTAGCCCTAAATTATTTTAGATTATTTAATTTCCCAAGCCACCTGCAAAATACAGTGTACTCCACTCTTTTCCTAAAAGACTTCCTGCTAAACACTCCAGCAAAAACAGCAGCATTATCCAAGAAAACTTAATATACCAAATATGCCTGACCTCTGGCACAGGTCTGGAAGGATGGGAGAGAAATGAATTCATTTGTATGCTGGTCTACATGAGCAAACCTCCTTTTTTAACAGCAGTTGCAGTAGCCTCAGTTCAACTAAGAACATGTTAAAAGTTCAGAACTCTTTACAGAGTTTCATGGCTTTCCAAATCAAAGGAAATCACATACCTATAATGCTTTTACAAAGCATCAATAATATTAAGAAATACCTCAATTTAGCACTATTTTGTTTACATAAAGAGCCTAGAATAGCTGAACTTATATGCAGTGCAAAAGCAGCATTTCTTTTTCCAGCATGTTGTCTCTCTCTCTCTCTCTCTCTCTCTCTCTCTCTCTCTCTCTCTCTCTCTCTTTTTTTTTTTTCCTTTTGTATTGATTCAAGGTTTTGGGGTTGTTTTTTTTTTTGATCAAATAAACAAGTTTTAAATCTCTCTAGCTTTCCATCAGATGCCACAAGCTGCAACAGTGAGATAATGGAAAATATACAGATTCATGAAATGGTCTCAAAGAACACTATAAACAAAATTCCTTCCCATTTACAGATTACTTCTGGTATATCCTATTTACAAAACTACTTCTCAGACTGATGTTCATTAATAAAAGGATACATTTTTACTGGCAGCTGATAAACATGTCTCAAAATAAAGCAGTTATATTAACATACCCCTTGCAGGTAAATTTAAAAGGCCTGTTAGAGGATACGATAGTGTTGACCTCACTTAAAATGAGATAGTTATACATGTTTTATTTGCTTAGAATTTTTTTTACATCTGTAAAGACAAATTGTTGCTTGTCAACATATCTTCCATGTAAACATCTAAAACTTTAAACAATGAAAAACGCAGCAAACTAGTCAATCATTTGGTCTCAAGTCCTATCTTCAGCTGCTCACCCCCTCAATCACAATAATTCCTCTATATCATTATTACACATAGAGTCACATTTTTCAATCTCAAAAAATTATTTCTGCTAAGAAGCCAGTAGGGCAGAAAAAAATATGTAAACCATTTGATATTTTCTTGAGCCTACAAAAAATTCTTAGTCTTAAATTTTCTTAGTCTTTTGTTTGCTTAAGTCAGAGTAGTCTTAGAAGTGGTCTGATAGCCCTATGGATCAGGATGTCAGCATTTCTCTCTTGTGCTCAACCCAGTCATGTGTTACCTGGAAAATTACAGCAGCTCCACACTAAAAAAAGTGTGCCTCAGTCAAGACTGGAGAGAATCTAGCTTGTCTTTTACAGGTATCAATCAGCATCAACCTAGCAAACATTTTAAAGGCAAAAGAATCTTCATTGACAGCAACATGAGGTTTTTTTTTAAATTATTTTTACTTGTACTACAGCTGGTCATTTACCTTCTATACGGAGCAACTCTCCCAAATTACAGCAACCTAAAGCCTTATTTTTCCTAGCATTCAAGACCTGGTTCTTTCAGTCCAACTACTCCTCCATGATGCTGCAAAGAAGGGGGAAAAAAGCCACTGGACCTGAGCCATCTGGTCCAACAGGAACAGCTTCCAGAATAGGTGGACATTTGGATTTGTACCTTCCTGAGAATCTTGCTCTCATTCTACAACCACAAAAATAAGAGCAGGACAACCAAAGGACCAAAAAGCTTTTCGAAGCAGAACACACCTTGTCTTGCACTTTTTTGTTCTTTCCAGTCTCTTTCTCTTTTTAAACATGATAGACAATCTTTCCTACTGATAGACTGGACAAAAGTTAGTGGCATAAAGTAAATCCTAGAAAACTGATACAACTTGAAAGGAAATATATATTGATAAATTACTCTGAACCTTTCCTTCTTGCAAATATTTACATAGTGCTAACATGGCATCCTCTAAAATCCAAAAGGCAATGATTACCAAAAGTATCGTATTTCATTAACTGGCACAATGAACTTAGTTGCAATAGTACAATGAACATACTGTTACCCAAAATGAATTTTGAATTATATTCAAAATGAATCGAAAAATATTGCTTTGGTATTAAAACAAACAAAAAAGTAAAGTTAAAACTTTTGCTAGTTTGCCATGTACTAGCTAGCTTACTATACAAAAAAAGCAAAGGAGACAACCTATTACCAGAAACCTTCCTATCGGCTCATCTTTCACCATTACCAGTTACAAGGTACTTTTTCTTATCTTTCAGAGAATACTTCTATCCATACAACAGAAAAAGAGTAGTTCAGATTTTCTTAAGTAATACATTTGTCAATTTGCAGAGGTATGACAGAGAAGCATCAGGCCTTTTCCTGTGGCACAGAATACAGAAATAGCACAAAATTGAAAGTTCACCTGCTACAAAATTACACAAGTGTTTTAACTCTTGTTGCATTGTATTGTATAATGCAAACCAAGTGCATAACAGGGCAGAAAAGCCAACAAATTTTCTTTTAGGAACACAAACTATTAAAACAAGAATTAAGAACAAATTATCTCTGGACGGAATTCACTTCTATGATAATTTTGTTATCCACAAATTACAACAATATGTTAGAAGAAGATAAACAGATTTGGGTTTTTTTTGCTTTTCTGATGTTTTAAAAGCCATTTCATATCAAAATACTGTACAGTGACACTTCCACTGCTAGTATAAGACAGAGTCCACTTAGAAAATTTTAACTGCAGTGTAACTCCTATTAATTACTCAACAAACAACCAGACCCCCTAAGAGGATGCCAATACTGCAAGATCAAGTAACCAAAAGCTGGGGAGTGTCATAAGAGCACCTGCCTACCTTTCAGAATGGCAACAGAATACAGGAAAGGTAAGTTTCTATTAAGTCTGAATACTCAGTTCCAAGGTGACTAAATGAATTTACTTTTTTAAGAGTATTTCACATGTTCATAGTATTTTATATGTTCAAAGTACAGATTCCTTTGATGTCAGCAAGCACTTGGCACTTTTGCATATGAGGCCCCCAAGTAACAAAATAAGCATCAAGAAAGTAAGGCGCACAACAGTAAACCAGACGGATTACTATGTAGCCTGCACAGCATTATGGAAGAACTGTCCCTCCCTGGATTCTTTATCCCATAGATCCTCATGGTGGTGTTCCCCATATAGACATTCCCATTAGCTTCCTGAAAGTTCAGTATTAATCACCATTCACTCTCTCAGTGTGGGATATTTACTTCATATGATGGAAGTAACACTTTCCAGATAGAGGACTGCTTACCCTACTTTTGCAGCAGCTGCAAAGCTTGTGAAACAGCTACCCAGATACAGATTCAATCAAGTTCACTCTCAAAAACACAACTACTGAAACATGTAAAGCCAATTCTAAGACATTCTATATGTGGAAACCAATCTAATAACATTTTGGTTTTATGGATGATTTCAAGCTAGGAAAATTAAATCTGAATATAAATCACTATTTAGAAATGTCTTTTTAGAGTAAATTAATAACCAAAAAATATGGAGTGCAATCCAAAAAGCTGTGAAAACACAACGTAAACAAGCTTAAACACCATTTGGATAAAATCAGTAGTTCATACAAAGCTTGCAATGGCATAGAAGTGTTCAAATAAAACAAAATCTAGTATATGCCTTCCTATGCTCAAGCTCAATTCACAGTGTATTAATTTGTGTAATAATGCAGTTGGACAAGTTGCATAATACAAGATTTTTGCTTTATTTGGGCTGAGGGGAGAGGGGAACATGTGTAGCCTTACTTTTAGACAGACTAAACTGGTTTACTTTTAACTAGTATAGTCAGATTTACCAATTACAAACACGAAAATTGGTTTTAAAACCAGTATCTGGGTAATAGTACCAGTGCTGGACAGTTACAGAATTAAAAAAAAGATCTTACCTGCTTTGAACACACTAAGGAAGCCATAACACAAAGATGGGGTGTCAAAAACAGTTTTAGTCTCATAATTAAAATCGCTAGGACACTGTACGCCAACAGCTGCAATGCATGATACACCAGCTGCAAAAACAAACATACCACACAAGCATAAGCTAGTATTTGCGTATGTTTCATCTGTATCTTAAATATACAACTTCTTCTTCAGTATAGCTTAAATGACAAGCTTATCCAAAAAAGAGTCTATGTCAAAATAAAGATCTTCACATTTCAGACAGTGATAATGACTTTGCAATCTTTTTTTCAAAAATGTGTGTAGTATGTTAAGGTATGGAACAACAAGAAGGAGAAATAGTAATAGTAACACTAAAAGCAGCTAGTGAAACGGCTACGTTTCCAAAAGATCCTGAAGTATGAGGGAGGCAATAATGTATGTAAAATTTCTTGTATAATTTCTTTATAGGAGTGAATAGACCTTATTACTTAATATCTAAAATACTTAACAAGCATGAAATGAAAGAAGCAACTAAAATCATCCTCAGTAATCACATAACCACAGGTCTGCTTATAGCACCAGACTGCTTTAGCATTCTCAAAAGTAAGAGCTTAGAAAGTTCAACAAGCAGAGTCATCACTCAACACTCCTAACATTGAATCTATGTTTCCTGTGGAAGTGCTGTAGTTAAACATTAAGTATTGATTGCAAAAATACCTGTATCTGATTGATTAAAATATTCTGAATGGCATGATAGTTCTCTCACAGCACAATCCATAATAAACTACTAAATACCCAAAGCAAAATAGAAGCTCTTTAGGAAATCTTTGGTTTGCATTGGAAGTGAGAGTTCATTCCTTCCCATCTGAATCAATTATTATAAAGCAGATTCAGTATTTTTGATACATCACTCTATAGTTATATTTTCCTAATTATTGAAATAATTCTGTAATTTCATACTCTAATGAATAAAGTATTTGGCTTTCCAAATGCGACCATGTGCATATTTAAAACTGATCTTCAGTGAACTGTTTCCCTATTCTACTCTAGAGTTATAGTAGGTTTCCTACTAAAGAATTTGAATAAATGGGTATAAAGGTCAAAAAGGATTATAAAAAGCTTCTCTTGTAAGCTTTGACCACCTTAGATGCTAAGAAAATTTTGCATTGTCCATGCTGACTTAACTGCAAATAAAAAAGAAATCACAAAAGAAAGCTACCATTCAAGTATACTATTTAGGTAATTTTATTAAAAGAACCATATGTAGAACTATCTTCATTGTGCCATATTTAAAAAGGACCTTTAAAAGGATAATATTATTTGTCAAACAATGACAAGCTTTGTCACTGCAGACAGAAAATTATACCATGAAACTACATATAGTAATCATTCACCTCAGTCTGTATGGAGAAACTGAAAGGCCCAGCTTAAGATCAGTGTTCTGTGCCTCTACAGCAAAAGCCCAGAAAATTCCTCTCCTGCACTATCTCCCCTCCCCATTAGCTAGTATATTTCTTTTGTTCAACATTTCAGAGTTACTTCAGTGATATACTGGACCCAATAGAAAACAAGGGAATAGAAGTAGATGTGAATACTTAGCTTCAAATAATCATGTATCAGCATCAGACAACTGCAATTTGTATCTCAATATTGAATATTCGCATTAACATAGGAATAGAACTGTGCAGAACGAGTCCTACCTCACCGTGGCTAAAACGTTCCTCTCTGAATAAAAAACAGAAAATCAGATTATTTGTTTTTATCATATAGAAGCAGTCATTTTACTTTAGAATCATCTATGACAGTTCTAAACAATTGAACTAAGCTGGTATGCATGACTCAGCATCTGCATAGCTATTTTTTTCTTTATAAAAAGCTTTGAAACATATTGCAGATCAGTAACTATTCTCCTCCATCCCTATGTCTATTTGCAATCTGAAAATAAATTTTAGCAGGTTTTTTAATTACTTCCATGGATTATTTCACATATAGAACAGCCTATCTAGAGAATATCTCACTAACATAAAAGAGGCAGAACACTGTCACCAAAGAGTCAACCATTTACTCAGTTACTACATATGTGGTCTTTAGCTTCTTGGAAAGAAATATAAATGTGAATATAATCAAAATGATGTATATCTGCTGTTCTGCTAAAACATCTGTGAGGACAGGATGGTGAAACCTGCTCATATCTGTTGAAATTTTGATAAAGGCCATTAGACTATGGAAAGCAGAGATCACTGAAATAGAGGTAAATAAAAGAAAGAAAATGCAGCTAAAGGTATGTCAGGGAAATGAACAACACTCAGCTGGCCAAATTTCCCATTCTTGAGCCTAATATCAACAACTGATGCCAAACAGATATAACAGAGCAAGCATTACACATATTTAGTAAATAAAATGAACATGATAGGGATTCCTTTCTAAAGATGAAACTCAAGTATCTTCATAACACAGGAAAAAAAATAATGGGGAGGAACATGTTTGCATTCACTGTTTATGAGACAAAAGTGAATAGGAGCATAAATAAATATTGGTTTAAGAACATACAGCAGAAAAATATACTACGAAAGAAAGATTTGGGGCAGGAAGTTAGGATGTCTAAAACTAAGTTCAGCAGCTAAACCTAGTTTTAGACATCCTATAAAAACATCACAAATAGTACATCCAAGACATTCAGTTATTGAACTGCAAATAATCTACGCTTCAAAAAGGGCCAACACAATGTAAAATTCTAAATTATCTAGCATATATCTAATCATTTAAACTTCCAGCAGAAAATTCCATTTTATATTCAAAAAGAAGACAACATCTACCTTTCACATTGGCCTTTTTGAGATGAGACCCACACAAGATATTTAATTGCCTGAAGAAAATGAAAGCCAAAAAAAGCATGAATAAACTTTCAAAAGCATTCTAAAGCATCTTCAACATTTGCAAAATTAAATTGCACCTGGGCAATCTCATTCTGAGATTATACTAAGACAAAAACATGCAATATTTTAGCTAAAAATTCTTTGTTAGCATGTTTAATTAGTCAGACAGTTTTCAGTTATCCCATCTGTTCTTCTGTAAACTGTAAGTTGTTTTTACACAAATTACACATACTGAAATCTACAGAAACAGTTATAAACTATAGTTACAATTCTCCTCAGCTAAAGGACAGAAATTTGTGTTTGGTGCTTTAACATCAAAGCAAGCTTTGCCACTGACTTCTGGACTGTACTTTTGCAAAATCTACGTAAAGCGAAAACAGAATTTTATACAAATATTTTTAAAGAATCGTATTTTATCTAGCCTTCTCCTTCCTCAATATAGAGGTCCCTCCAAAAAACGCTAAAAAGCAAATTCAACGTAAAAGTCATTCAGTAAATCAATCACTTACCCTTTTAATGATTACCACCAAAACCACCAGAACAATTGGTAGTAGCAGAGTCTTTGTGTATCTCACTGGAGTCTGTAACGGAAATAACTGCATTGATTGTTTTCTGTTCATCCATAATTACTACAATGGTCATTTTAAAGAAAATAATAAAAAGACATCCTTCCTCAAGGCAAATGTAAATTTAAACGTATAACAAAAACAAAGTAAGCTAAAAGAGACTAAAATTTCAGCTCTACCCAGAATTCTCAGTAGAGGTGGTAATATTAGGGTCATGAGCAAATGTTTCTCATTTCTTTGGCAAGCTTCCCTCAGGCTAAGAGTAGATTGTATGCCATCTAAATTTGAGTACTATGGTTTGAGGAACATATAAAATTTCAAATACATATCTAGATACTGATTAATTACCCAAGTCCACTAACAGCAAATTAAGAAGAATCAATGCTCCTCTGTAATCTAAATCCACAACATAGGACCTTTAATAGCTCTAATCACATTTTCCCTCTATTCAACATCAGTTACTGACAGCTACATAAAATCTTCAGTTTTCAAAACTGTAAATTTCCATTTGCCCCTGAACCAGAAACTTCTTTCATTCAAGCAAACATGTTTTCTAGAACTGAAATCAAAATATTCCTTCATTTTTAGTTCATTTAAAAGTAATAAAGCTAGTTAAATTTAGCTGAAGTCCATTTATGTCTCCAGCTTCATCAGTAACCTCTTGAATTCAAAAAAGAAAAGTCTTATGATGCGAGCAGGAGATGGCTCTCAGATATTTTAAGTTACAAATTGATATAAATCAAAAAGTTTCCAATTCCACAGTGACCTGATTTGATCAGATTACCTCCTTTTCCATGAAGTCAAATTCTGCAGCACAGGTGTACATCAATGTATCAAAATCCTTGTAGCCAGTAAATTTAGATTTTAATAGATTACCTATATGAGCCTGGTAGGAAACAAAAAACAAAAGCAGTAGTAAGTAAAAATTGGCCTGTGTTCTGCAATGAAGTAGCTGAAATGTAAATGCAAAGATTTTTAATTAGAACAGAAGTCTATAGGACTTACAATATTGTGACAAAAGCACCAAAAATTTATTTGGCTAGATTAAATGAGGTTTTCACACATAAAAGAGCTTGGACAAAATCAAAAGTGGAAAGTGGCAGAAAAAGGGGGATATCATTGGGAGCAGGCTCAAAAAGAGTATGGTTTTGCATACTCATTTTAAGATGCGAGCTTGCCACCTTTTGCCCCTTGATGTAGCATCTGCACAGAAAAGGTCTAAACAGTAGAATCTGATAACAACAGGCCAAAGTGCAATGAGGAGTCCTAGTCACAACAAAGATTTTAAAACTGTCTTCTTAAAAATTAGCTTCACAGAAAAGTAAACTAAGGAATTGAGAAAATACAGGAAAAGATATCAGAAGATAACAGAAATGCACAAAGCTCTACAAAGCCACATTTACAGACAAACAAAGCATTTGTTAAATCAGTAGTAAAAACCTCATAGTCCTTTGAGGTCATAGCACCTCAAAGTGGTAATTCATAATGAATGGGAAAGCAATTGTGTAATCTCTCCTCCACTTCTGCAAAAGTAATCTTGGAGTTTCAGGAAAATATATGAGTAAGATGATAAAAATCAACATATTAAAAATTAGGACGTTTCCTAAAGAAACCAACCTAAATAAATGAAACACATCAATACCTGTCTTGTAGCCTCCGCTGACTTCAGCTGATATGTATTACTTTCTGATCTGTCATTAGTTGATTATTTATATAGTTTTATTATTATACCGTTAATATAACATCTTTCAAAGGGGATTTTTTTTTAAATAAAAAAACCCATAATGATAGAACACAACTATAGGAAAATAAAGGTTCCATGTATAAAGTAATGCTCTTCCACAAAACATAAAAGAGGTTTTCAAACATAAATTAAACTTATTTAAAAGCCTGAGAATAGTTGCATTAAGTTGCTTCCCATGGGCCTAAAATATCTTATTGGACTTGTGTACTCCTAGACTAAGGAAAATTTCTTTTTTTCTGTGCTAACTTACCTTCTCTCAATATCATGCTTCACTGGCAAAATAATGTTAGTTTTTAACCTAACTCCCACTTCAGTTTCATTTAATTTGAAAAGGAAAGAAAACAGAATCATAAATGAGCTATCATATAAAATGTTATCATAGATATCACTATCACATAAATCTACTAAGAAAATAGTACTTTAAAAAAGTGTTACGTAATAGCAGACAGCTTTCTGAACAGAAATCAAAATGCCAGATATTAAGCTAAGAGAAAGAACACTTACATCATCAGATATTCCAAATGCTAAAGAAGTCAGATATTTCAAGGTGACTGTCCCAATAATCCAGGCACATCCTTCAATGACCTTAAAATGTATTCAGAATGATATAAACATGTCTCAAAGGAAGTTTAAATAAAAACTTTCTTTTTAGAAAAGCTTGATCAATTAAGCACTTAGTTAAAAACTCTCAAATGTCATCACCAAGAAGTATAACTATCTCTAACCAAGTGTGCTCCATCAAGTAGAGTGCACCAGGGTGTTACTTGGTTTTTTCCTAATACAACTGAAACAATTTTTGTGCTATTGATTTATGTTATGGCTGTATCACCACACACTACATTGTAGTAGAGGTGATACCTAAGCTGCCCTTAAACAGGTGCAGCCTAACTTTGAATTCCATTTGTTTTGCATACACTGGGGTAGTAGGATTATTTTCCACTGATTGCCCCCCCAACATTATGAGCTTGTACTGTTCTGCTAATCTAACCCTTTGGAGGAACTTGCTTATTTATAGTACCTTCTCAATATAAACTCAAGTTGGAAATTCATGGAAATAGAAATTAAATGCAACTTATACTTTTATTTATATATTAGGTTTACCCCTACACCAGAATGATGCAAAAGAAATTCTAGACAATCTAACTGAAGCTATCCTCATTTCTTTATAAAACCAACTGAACTGAAGAGGACAACCTGGCTCAGCATCTCGTATCTGACAGACACCAGCAGCAGATGCTTTCAGAGAGAATATAACAACAAAATGCGAACTGATCTTTCCTTAAACATCATCAGAGGAGTAACATGACTTCTGGCTGCATTCAGTATCATATTTAACGGCTGCAAACAAACTTAAATTCCTGGAAGGTACTTAATCCTTTTCTAAACACTTCTATATTTTTTGCTTCCACAGTATCTTTCTTCCATCTCCTATGAACTTGCTGCTGCTAACATAAGGGGCATCAGAAACTATAATAAACCATAAACTAGACATAAACTGTAATCATATCCTGTTTAATTATAGGCTGCTTATTGTTGTTATCAAAAAGATTCTAAAATAGTAATTACATAGAATATATTTTTATGTGACTCTCTAATGCAGTATCTTAATCTCCGTATCTGCAATCACGTTATCCTTTAAGCTGCTTCTTCTAAATTCTTTCCTCAATTTTAAAGGGAATTTCATACAGATCTTAGTAGTTGTAAATATATTCAAGTTTTGAGTATAAAACTAAATGTGTTGCGATAAAAAGGATGTTATTTCAATTTTATGAAATAAATATGTTTATGTCCCATTTTTCTTTTTCCTTAAATGAAGATTATTTTCAGGGAATATGGACAATTTACTTGAATACAGCAGTTCAGCTGTATTTCTAGATTTTAAAACACAAGAAACTAAACCAGAAACTATTTCTCTATTTCATAAAAAACAAATAAACCAAATAAAAGTAATTGTCCTTTTCTGAAATTCAAGATATATCAAAATCCTTACCCATAAACTGACTTCTCTTCTGCTCATTTTCAAGCATTTTGGACTTAATTCAAGAATTCCCTAATAATAAAAAGAATGTGCATTTTTAGGTAAGATGTAGTAGCCACACAACAATTTCCAGTATCCCAGATTATTATTTTATTTTAGTAAGAGTTTATTGTACCATGCAACTATTTATTAAAAAACAAAAACAAACAAACAAAACACAGTACTCCAGAATCAATACAACCTGAAATAAGAAAGAATATATTATTCTGCAGTTTCACCTTGCACAGACCTGACATTCTATTTTAAGAACTTTTACTGCAGTTTACACACAATGAATGGAAGACTCCTCTAATCCCTAAATTAATCTTTCTGAACTATTTGGCAATGCAGAAGTTTCACATTTTACATCAATGCATTAAATAACAGTACAGCATTATATTCTTAGCATCTCTCATGATTTCTTTCTTAAACAACTTACCCAGATAACTACTAAAGATGCAGCATAATAGGATGTCAATAACATTGAATTACCAAACATCAGAATAAAACACACTGCAAGAGATACCTGAAATAAAAAAATAAAAGTAATTAAATTTAAAATAGAAAAGATAAGAATTGTCTAAAGTATAGAACTTGCTTTTTGACAACTTTAAAGAAACTTGCTTCACAGCAAATGCAAGCTACATATCCGGCTTAGAGAACTGTTCTGAAAACACTAATTGTAAGGATGCAATGGTTATAAAGTAGCCAAATGTAGAATATTACAGTAACTTACATTAAAATATAAGTACAAATGGACAAAAAGATTTGATCACAAGACCGATTCATTTTATGTGGTATACCAGTTACATTTTAAAAGTTACTCCTAACATATACATTTTTTCAAATTATTATATCTCTATCCTGCTTGTTGTCTTTCAGAATCCTAGACAAACATTAAAAATCTTGAATAAATGTTTGCTTCTTTTTATTTCTTACACACTAAAATATAATCATCACCAAATTCAATAAAGCAAAATTCTGATCTGAAACTTTCATCATATACACATAACTATTTCAGCTGATAAGGCTGAAATTCAAAGCTGAAACACAACTTTTATCCAGCGTCTTGATTTTCTGCTGTGCCTGTTCTAATTTTTCAAGATTTTTCTCCTAAGAGAAAGCAAGATGAATCAAATTTTCTAACTTGGAAAGCTATATCAATGGTTAATCTCTGGGCTTTCTCCTACATACAGGAACATTAGGAAAAATAATGACTATTCTACAATTTTGACTAGCTAACATTCCATTTTTCGTTTCTATTAACCACGAAATATGATGAGTTGAACAATGCATTTTCAGCTTTTTATTTTTTATACCTTATTACGTGGTATATTTTCTAGTTTGCTGTTTGAGACAGTATCTTCACATTCATAGAACAAGTAGGGACAAAAAGGAGAGGCAAGTATTTCCACGATTCTTGTAAGCTGCTAAATTTCGTGAGCTCAAAGACGCTGGTGTGCCAGAAGGATTCTAGTTTCTGACTCTGTGATCTAAGTATGTGTCACATCAAACTGTTCAAATGCAGGCCCCTCCACCCTTTATCACTGCATCTGTTCGATCATCTTGTAACTAAGCAAAACACTTAAGACAGCGAGCTTCTTTTGATGCTCCAACCTGGTTGACAGAATTTAGCTTAAAAAGAAAAAAGAATTACCATATGAGCAGAGAGTATCTTCTGTAATTTGCAGGAGTCAATATAACCCATAACATACACAGCAAATAAAGAAGCTATCTAGAAGCAAAAGTGAAAGATAGTTAAAACAATCTAAAGTGATGTACTCTCCCTAGCAGAATATGTATTTATACAGAAGAAGTAATTTTGAACAATCATACATCAATTTTTACAGCTACATATTTGACTATCTAAGAAATAAGTTTTCAGCTTTACAAAAAAATGAAGGACATTAAAATATAGTACTAAAATAACACCTTTCACCTTTGATTAAAAAAAGAATTAATTAACATTGCTGAAATATTACAGTTAAGTATGGAAACATCAAAAATTTGCTGACAAGGAAAATGCAATTCAGTGATTAAGTAGCTTAGTAAAAGTAAAACAGGAAATGCATGAAATTATGAATTGAGCCCATAACTTCAAATTTCAGGCCCAGAATCTTAAACAGGTGTCTACCCCACCTTGTCTTACTGTTTCTGAAACAAAACAAAACAAAAACAACTAGAAGTTTATAATGACAGGTTTCTTAAAATATTTTATATACTTTAATGACTTCCTCTTTTTTAGTTAGAAAATATGTGTACCGCAGCACAGGCTGATTGTTCAAAACTATTAGCTCAAACCAAGCAGTATCAGCTTTGAGTGGGATAAACAAGTGAAAAGGTATGGACACATGGCTGGATTCTGATCTACATGCCACAGTTCAATCAATTTAAATACTAAGGAAGAGCGCTGCATGTCAATACCCTCTTGCTCATATTAGCCAGTGCTGAAATATAGTAAATGCTAGAACTACCTCAACTATTTGAACTCTCTCAGACAGTTAAATTATGCCATTACTCACAGAATCATCAAAATCAAATACAAAATCATGCAAAATCATGCCAGATATTACATGCCATGCAAAAATTGCTCAGTTTAAAAATTCTGTGTTTAATTTTGTATAACCTAAAGTGACACAAGACTACTGCCTTAATTTATTTTGTAATTCAATTTGCAAAGTTTTCTCTTGTTCTACACTCATTCTAATGTACCTATCTTAGGCTGGAGGCTGCTTTTAAGGGAAAGCCAAATTGTTTAGTCCTGGAAACAGAAGATTGAGTGATGTAGATGGTCAACTTTTAACTTTTTAAGACCACTAAAACAGTATTGATGTGACAAATGGTATGAATCTTTCCTGAGAACAAGAGTGAAGTCTAGCTAAAAGGAAAGCATCAGCATAGTTGTAAATTCAGTGACTGTCTGTAGAATGTAGTCAACTTGCCTAAATAATTCAAAGATGCTATTTGAAGTTGCATACAATCTTACCTGTGTGAGAAGAACAAATTGAGCAAACTGCCAGGGAAGCATGAAAAAGATATTAGAAACACACAGTGCAATCAAGCTTCCTGTATTAATATTCGGAATCCTTGGGAAAAAGAGACAGAATAGGTATCAGTAAGTTAAGCTACACAGATATTTGCGTATTATCCAAAAGTACAGCAGAGAACAGAATAAAAACAAGGTTACTTTGAACCTTAGCTAGCAATATTGATCTACTATAGAGCACATACCTGAAGCAAATCAATTTTCTATCAGTTTCCAAAAACAATAGCTCCCATAGTTCTGAAAAATATCTAACTGAAGAGTGACTATTTACCAGACATGTCTTTTCCTGGCAGCATGTAATACACCAGGCCAAACTATGTCTCTTGCAGGGGTCCAACTCCTTGTGATAACTTAACCACCGTGTCACATCCATTTCTTTTTTCTGCCGAGATCACAAATATTCTCAGAATAGCCAGTATCTGACAATGACTGCATTCCTCTAACATCCTATCTCACATGTTTCTTTCCATATTGACTTTCTGCAACTTTTTGCCAATGTCCCTCCTTGGAATGAAGATGTCACGGCAGGAGAGAAAATCAAATATAAAAAGGAGCTCTTGAAATCCTCTTTAATAGTCATCTGTCTCTCAAAATTGAAAATCATCTTTAACTGAACAAAGCCCATTCCCCAGGTGCTACTAGAAGTACTAATTATTTATTTCTGTGTTAGCTTTGAATTTACTTCTGAAACAAGTCACACTTCAAATTTCACTAAGTGGCCTCCACTAGATGAGAGACCATAAATAGTCTACTGAAAAAAACCCCAAACCCAACAGATAATGGCAGTCTTGCCAAACTCTGTAAAATTATTCATCAGTTCTCTTAGAAAGCCTCAAGATTAACCTATACTGGAAGCTATACTAAGCATGAGACTACTGTTTTACCTAATTGATAAAAGTAGTGGAGCATTTAACTTCTAGTCTCTGTTCCAAAGAAAGTTCCTGTATTACAGCAAAAGACTGCTATACATAACACAAAGCCGCTCCTGAAGCAGGAACCATAACTGAGAACCAGAAAGTTAGGCCTTAAAATGTTTTACCACCTCTTTAGGACCTGGGGCTGAAATGCCTATCTTAAATACCCACTTCTCACTGGCAAATAAGCTTTAGTGCTATTTTATATATCAAGATTTGAAGAACAGGAGAATCAAAAAGCACCATAATTACAGGTGCAGAATACATACACTCTCTTCACCCTAACTTAAAAGTGCAGTTTTCTCCTTTTTGTTTGACCTTACACTTTAGGAATAACCATTAAATGAATAGGTGCCATTCTAATATAAAATCTAGCAATCAGTCTATAAACTGTTGCTCAAAATATTTTTCTAGACAGTATATATATTTTAGCCCCACCTAAAAATGACAGGTCAGTAACAACAAAGCAAAATGTATTTTTGTTTTAATCATCAATGACTACAAATCAGCATGACCTAAAAAAGGAAAATCTGGGGTTGCAAATACAAAATTTAGCTAAATCACAACTAAACTGAGAATCTGATACCATGGAGTTGGTGGAAAAGCCCTCAAGTATCATGCTTATTTTTCAAACCAGAGGCAAGATAGTCACATAAGCATGTTGCAAGCTAAAAGCAACCACTGCAAAACAAGGCATATGACCTCAAGAGCATCCTTGCATTAATATAATGAGATTGCTCTAAAAAGCTTGAGCTAATAAACTCACAGAAAGCTGCATGGGCATACTAGCTTATAGGTGCCTACAGCATCCTCTGTCGCATAGCATAGGCATATTCTAAGTGCAACCAACCTACCGCTCCCTAAGAGGGACAAAACTAAGGTCATGAAATATCAGCTTGTTTCTCATTAGGAAGTAAGTCAACTGAAAATTCTCATTTGTAGTTTACATATGTATTTGTCAACATGTTCAATATGATTTGTATTACAGTGATATCTTGAAACTGCAATGCTTTTCCTCTTAACAAATGAGTAATATGACTGCAGTTTTGGTGCAGTGTCTGCTATGTAGACAGCCACAAGAAAGCTTCTGTGCTACTGATACCACTGTTGCAGCATACAAAGGCACTGGAACTAGCAACAGCTGATAAAGTTCAAGAAAAGTTCCAATCTGCAAAACAACATAGTATTCAAATAATGCCCTGTGACATTCAATTTTTTTTAAATTGTAAATAGCTAAGTATAAATTGAAAGGTACCTGAGAATATAGGTCAAAAGCAACATCTGAAGCACAAGGAATGGGTATGAGAAACTTTCACGAAGAGGCGGAGTCCACATGACACGTGTACACTAAAAATAAGAACTGGGTTAGCTGATGTTTGCTGCTGTATTTCCATAAAGCAATGCATTTGTATGACAAAATGAATGACCACTGACACTTCAATAAAGTAAAACCAAACAAGATGAGCTTTTACTCATAAGCTAACAAAACAACATGCCAAGAAGCAGAAAAGGGAAGGACAAAGGAAACAGCTTTCAGACTTGAGGTCTATGGTGCACTGTTTTTCGGACTGCTACTGTTGGCTCATTCTCCTGAAATGTGAAAATTAAAATAGATTATTGCTTTTCCAAAATTAAATGTGACAGCTAGATAACATCAAAGAAAAAAGCCAGGACAGCAGCTGTTTGTCACTGTTTCTGCTGAAATTCGCAAGTCATTCAGGTAACAAAAACCATTCTGAAATCCAGGCAGTGACTTGCTACACTTACATTAGAAAGTATGTGGCAAGAGGATCTGAAGGACAAATCAACACAGTCCTCATTACTCTTCATTATGCTAGAGTTCTCCAAGTTACAAACATTTTATATTTTCAGCAGCAACAACACAGAAAATACAGAATTTGTAGCTGTCCTGTAGGCCAGTAAAACTCAGCAATGAAACTAAGCTCTTACAGAGCTATACTAACTTATACCCTTCACTCTAACTCTAATGAAGCAAAGAATAACAAAATGAGATCAACTGAGTAGCTTTTTCATTAATTTCTGGGAGTTCATGGCAAACAGCTCAGATACTTAACTCTCATCTTGGATCTTTATATTCAGTTTTTCTTAAAGGTTTGGAGACAGTACTGACCATCAAAAAACTCCTAAGACTTTACATGTTAGCATATTACTCTACATTCCATCTCCATTTTAAATTAATGTATCTGCACAATTATATAATGCATTTCATATTTTTTCAACTTTACATACAATGTTCATTCAGATGCATAAGCAGTTTATGCAAAGAATATTATACTTTCTACAGAATATGTTGTAAAAATCACAAGTCTGGATGGAGGAAATACAATCACTTTTAAATCCACAGTTTATAAGCAAAGCTGGAGAAAAGCTTTGATTACCACTCTGTAGCTATCACATGTGGGGTTTTCACCCAATATTTAGGAAAAATACTTTGAACAAACACTATCTTTGATTTGTATCTATTTACAGTTGCAATAGAGAGAATCACACTTAAAACTGCTTTCAACATTTTTTGCAAAATTGCTAAGTATGCTTTGACAAATGAACTAAACATTCCTGTAGTTTTTCTTATATAAACCTATTATATAACAGTATTACCCATTCTTCTTTGTCTACTACCTTGTTTATCATTAAGTGATTTGTTTCTGTAGGATCGGTGTTACTGAGTCTTCAGCCAGAAAGCATGTAAGTACTGCCAGCAGGAGCCTAAAATTACTCTCCCTCACAATCTGAAATACCTTTCATGCCTGTGTCATGTCTGTGATCAGTTGCTACAATATACTCCAAAACAAATAAAACAATTAAAACGAGGAAAAAGAATATAAATCCTTGCACATCGTTTCTTTTACATGCAACACAAGACTGACTGTGCAAGTAACAGAAGGCAAAAATAAATGAATGAATGTATGAATGAACAAACAAACAAATAAATAAACAAATAAAGGCAATTAAGCATAGGCTTAATCATAAAAACACCCATACTTCAGGAAAGAAAATTATATCCTCAGCTGAAAGAAAAATACATAGATGGATGGTAACACAAGCTCTTGAGAAGACTGCTGAAAAGAAAATTCTGCTCAAAAATTGCAAGGAAGACCAACTAGAAGAGGCGGAGCAGAGGCCTAGTAAAAGAACTGTGTAATGGAGATCCTATCTCAAGAGTGGAAACATGGAAGGGCTTGGCTCATTCAAACAACTTACATGAAGGTTGACGGGGATAAAATTGTGTCAGTAAGTATTTTGTGATATAAGCATTGTGGAATGCAAATAAAATGTTTCTAGTAGAGGTCAACTTCGACATACAAACAAATAGGTTTGGAATGGCCATCAATAGATTCAGGCTAAAAAATCACAAGAAAGTTCTTCACTACTACAGCACAAAAACATAATTCATTCTAACATGGATCGTGATGAATTTATGAAAGTTGATAGTATGTGATGCTGAGATAGCATGGATTGAACTCAGTGAGTAGACAACCCTTCTATTTCGATTCCTATAATATTAGAAACATTTTTAAAGTGTTGCTTCACTGAAGAAGTCATGAGAAGTAGTATTATAACATTCATTGATTATTGGCTTGCTATTTTACAAATACGTTAATTTAATAGTGTAAAATAAATGCAACGGATAGAAGACGGCCACATTCGTCAAAAATAAACCTTAGAGTCTAGCAAGATTCTCTTTGTAACATTTGCATCCTGACAGCCATTAAAATAAACTTTTCATCGATATAAAAGGTAACATGTTATCTTCAGCTGATTGAAAGATATGATTACTTAAAAATTTTTATTAACAAAAAGACTACACTGTTTTAGAATAATCATGATTATGTTTGTTATTTTGCAAGAGTATAGCAACATTTGATTTACCAAATCTTTGATAGGAGGAGGAAAGAAAAATGAGAAAGAAATGGTGAGGATGTACAACCTCACCTATAAAAAGGAAGCACTACCTTAATAGTACGTTGACTAATGTAACCCATGTTATTTTTCTATATTTGGAATGTAATACTAAATCATCAGTGGATAGTTCATCAAGGATGTAAACTAACTTTATTACAGGTATAAATACGTAAGATCTATCTGGGTTTGGAATCATTAAAACATATTAGCACAAGCACAGCACAAATAAAAACATACCGCCTTAGGGATCACCAGCTAAACTCCAGCTTAGCCACTTTTATGTGGCATGGAATCTGAGCTAAGACGACTTGCAAACCAAGTTGACTCTTGTAGCTCAGTCCTACCCTTTCAGAAAGCAATCTTATAGGAATTGGTCTAGCTCCACAGTGGGTACTGTTGAATCACATGCAAGATGATTCCCACAGACCAAAAAGCTTATCGAATTCTCAAAGAGTTATCTGATTAGGTGTAGCAGAAACACAAAGAACCAGCTGAGATCTCGCGCTGAATCTTTGCAAGTAAGCCCTCCTTCCTCTCCAGAAATCCAAACTACGCAGGTGAGACTCAATCAATCACAATACTCAACCTCCACATAAACCCCAGACGAGGTGTGCACACAGCCACGCAGGTGTAATGTCTATGCCATTGTCCCAAATATCCACATTATCTGTGTTTTCTCCCCCAAGTCCAGCCATCCATATAATGGAGAGCTAACTGTACCACAGTGAAAATACATGTTTCTTTTCAATACTGCTACCACTATCTTTGACGCTTCCAACTTGTTCCTTTCTGAAGTTACAGTTTATCACCTTCACAGATTCAGCAAAACAGCACATACTATATCAGTATCTCCTGGCAAAGGATAAAAATATTGAATTCACTTCCAGAAGAGTATTAGTAAGAATGGAAACCCATGCAAAACTCTGCAAGCACTTACAGCATGAAAAAAAGTTTAGAAACACTAATATTTATCTGACTTCTTCAAGGCAGTTAATATCCATAGACAAAAACTCTACACAAAGGATATTTAGAGAAAAACATTTCAAATGAAACTTACAAGAGCTATTTCACCAACAAGATTTTTGTTTTAGAAGAAAACCATCAAAGCTCATCATAAGTAAAAGAATCTTTCATTCTATTATGTACAGCTACATTTTGTTACTACTCAGAGATCTCTATAAAGTTCAGCTCGGTAAACTAAGAAAACAAAATGGAAATTTAACCCTAAACAGAATCATAGGGTATCTCATTTCCATCTAGACAACAAGCTTTACAGTTCAGCTATATTTTAAATAAAATAAAATGCATATTTTAAAAAAATAAAAGCATAAATACTGCCCATGGGCATACAAAAACAGTGACAAGAACAGCACTGCCTGGGAGCAGAGGAGGACATAGTAGGTGGCAGTCTCTTTTCTCCTGATTCAAACAGCTTCCTAAAAACGTTTAGCATTAGACTACTGTATATATGCATGTAGTTTCTAAATTCTATGTATCCTATCAAGAGTATACTAAATATCAGTATAGCATTTGAAAATAGTACTAAAGCCTTTTTTTAAATATTCATGAATTTCTGATAAAATATATGGTAATCTACAGAAAACCTCCTCCATTTTTGAAGCTTGTTCATATGGTACAACTAGTCCAGTTATGCCTGGAATGAGGACAGAAATAAAAGCTTTTGGTGTTTTGAAACTCAAAGTCATTGTGCTACTAAGATTTCAATCTCAAAACCACATTAGGTTACATTTTCTCCCCTCACTATTTCTTCTCTCTAAAATGTAGGTTTCAAGGAAATAAAATTACATTCTATAAAAGCATACTTAATTTGACTTATTAAAGGGTTTTGATAAATTTGCTAGCATTCTACTGGTAAGCGATAAGAACGCTACCAATCAAGGTTTAGCAGAAGATCATTAGTTAATCGATCAAGTTAGGCTAGATAAGACTAATTTTCTGTTAGGTTTCAGTATTTCTTATATACCATCTCTCTTTAAAGAATTAGTCAAGACAAATTATATCAGAGTTCTAGTATGGGATTTACTCTGGAAGATGCCCCAAACTGACACATCATATACAGATGTTTTCCTTCTGAATTTCATTTTTGTACCTAAGATGACATATTAGACAATGCTATAAATTTTCAAGTCACTACTATTCTACTTTCAGTAATACCTTATACCTTTCTTGTTAGCCCTTTAAATTTACCCCAAAACAGACAAGCAATATCATCATCTCTAATGAAGTGACACCTAGCTTAATCAAAAAAAAAAAAAAAAAAAAAAAAAAAAGACTTACCTCTCCATGGTTGAAAAAGTAACATATCACAGTAATGAGGCCTCCTAGACGGCTCCCACTGTGAAAAGAACATGAAAAATAAGTACAGCAGAATCTCATAATTGCCAATACTGCTTCAGAAATGTGGCTACATACAGTTAAGTTAGATTCTGTGGCCAGAATCTCACCGAAGTTTATAGGGGAAAAAATATATTATTCATGCATCAAGGGCAAGCAATCTAGGGTGTAAAACAAGTATGAACTAGCTAGTCAACTAGTGCTTGTTTCAAAACACACCATTCCTCATGTATCAGCTCCTTTCTGCAGAACATTTCAAAATTCTAACAGAAACAACTAGCAAAATGGTTACTACGCTCTGTCTCAGACTTTGGTTTTGACCATTACATGGGCAATAGCTGTGACCCCTACTAGTTATGGCCTTCATTCTGATGTACTTAGAGCTTGAATTTGAGAAGTGCTGAGCATTTTCTCCTTTTTTTTAATGCTAGGCAATAGAAATGGGATATTTCTTCCCTAAGCTGTTGAGCAGGAGACCTTATAAGATGCATGGTTAATCATCCACAGTTTGGGCATCTCTGCAAATTTTGGTCTGAACCGAAGACTATGATAGGGTAATCAAATCAGGCAAACTCAAAAATGTATTTAAACATGAGCTCATGTAACATAGTCAGTGTAAGATATAATTTAATACTCATATGAAGTACTGTGACATTATCACAAGGGTTTTTTAGCATTCCACTTAAGGATTTTTATAGGTTTCTAAACTGATAAAGTTTACCTGTCAACTAACTAGCACATTGCAGTCAAGACTAAGAAGAAAAATAGCACTTATATTCTTCCCACCCCAAAACAGCACTAGGTTAGGTTCCCATTTTGTTTGACTAGATTTGTAGTTGTCCTTGTTCTGGGATATAAAGCAAAGAAATTTCTCTGCAAACAAGTGCACTGCTACTAAGTGACTGCATTACCAAATCTTTACTGTGTGTTAGAACACAGCAATATAATTGCTGTTACTGCTGCTTTGTTCCCTAAAACCTGCCCTTGAACACTGGATCAGCACTTCCATAGCATCTTGTACCCCTGTTTCTTGTCAGAAGGCTGGAACAGATATTGCTCCTGTGCCTTATACCATCCATGCAACAGAACTAGGATTTCCTCCCCAGCCTCACTGCACAAACAAATAAAATACCAGCTCTTCACAGTGCTGTATCCTGTCTGCACCACATACTGCCTCCTTAATCTGATGCACTTCTTGTCCATCCAAGAGCATGCCTATGTTGGAGGGTGCTCTCATTTCCACTCATTAAGGAAAGAAGGGGAAGAGAGCTGTTGTACCAGCCCCCTGCTTCTGAGCCTACAAACTGGTGACATTGCCACCGCTAAGTTTCCCCACATACACATTTCCAGATTAGCAATATGAGAATGGAGAGGGACTGAAGGGAGCTGCATAGTCCTAAACCACATGAAAAGCTGTAAAGCCATAATCACATCCAGTAGCAAGTATCAGCCATTGTACTCCTCTAATGCTGCCTGCTCTCATGCAGACCTCCAGACTGCTGAATCTTGCCCTAGCATTCTACTTCCTATGCTTCTCACTTATCCCTCTAGAAGAAATGTATCCTTCATCTCTCTCTGCTGGTCCTGGTATTACATCCTCCTCACTACCCTTCCCAACACCTACTTTTTCTTAACTCTTCCTCTTCCTCTCCTGGCTGTTTTTGATAGGTCTCTATTTCACATCTAGTTCTAAGCTCTGCCTAAGCTCTTAAGAAAGATGCTGTCCGTTTCACTGTAGGCTTTGAATAGCAGTGATCAGAAACTGGAGGGGGGGGGGGGGGGGAATGGAAAAGTAGCAGCCTTTCTTCAGGTCTCTCTCCCTTACAGAACATTCTTGGCTTTAACCAAGCAATATTCCGCTGCCTTACCTTTTTTCAAAAACTTTATGGTGGTTAAAAAGAATGTGCCCTTATTCCTCTACACTGATCTTGCAGGCTTTAAGCTTTTTATACTTGATATATTGTAGCTTTTTATAATTTTTGATTTTATGTACGCTGGAAATAAACCACCAGTTCTCAGAGATGGTAAGCTCAAACATTCCAACTAACAAATTACGTAACAGTAAAATAAACTTCTGACTTATTATGGCCAACAGTCTAGTATTAATCTCACTCATTTTTGCAGCCTACAAGGAACATAAAATTCAAATCTGTAAATAAATTCCTTACAAGGGCACTGCTTTATACTTCCTGTTTACAATGCATACTTGCAATGGATGTTGCATTTTAAAATTGAAGACAGAAAAACCCAAGCCCTGCCGATAACACCTACTGCCAGATTTACATGTTAGTGACCATTTTGCAATATGCGCATTTTACTTGAATGAACTCTTGCTGATTTTAGATTTGCCCAATGGAAGAACAAAAGAGACTAATTCACTGTTTTCCAGCTCTAGCCAAAAGAGCACCATGGAAATAAATTCAATGGTACATCAGAATCACAGTACAGTGCAATTGTGTATTCGCTGTATAATACTGAGTTTCATGCTGCATCCCACATGATGTGACCTAAAGTGAGTATTATTACATAGTATTCAAAACTATGGTATACTTAACACTAATATTTGAAAGGAAGGAAAGGAAGGAATGAAAAATATACAACTGCATATACATTATGAAATAATTAAGTTTAAAATAGTATCATTGTTCCTCCCATGTACCAAAGCAAACTTCTGATACTGCAGTGTCCATTTGGCAAAGCTCAATGAAAACACAAGAATACCAGTCATCTCAACATATCAAAAGGTACAGATCATTGAACATCTTGTTAAGGGACAAACAAACTAATCTATTTTAAAAATATATGAATATCATCAGCTAAAATGAGGAAGTAATACTAAACTGAATTTTTTGACATCTTAAAAGTCCAGTCTTACTCCGTTAAAATCAATACAACTTTCTACTAATCCATTGCACTGGCATCAATCCAGTCCAGTAATTGCTGGTTTTGTTTAGCAATATTGTTATTCCTTACTTGACTACTGGTTTACAAAAAAAAGCATTAACATCATCAGTGATAGTCATTATGCTGGTGCACAAATAGAAGTCTCTTTGGATCTGGAGAGGCTTAGCTAAAAGTTACTGGCTTCTAGAAAAGGCATAAAAGTACGTATTTAATCTTTTATATGACAGGGCACAAGCTTTCTGCTAATGAAGTAATGAAAGCAATTAGCCTTTTAATATATTAACATGTTAGTCTGAAATGCCCACAGACAAGAAAAGTTTGTGTGTCAAGTGTGCCTTTGTAATCCCTCAGTGAAGTCAGGCTGCATCAGCACCTAATACTTCGAGACGTTCACAAAGTGAAACTGATAAGTCATGCATTAGTCAATTCTAACGCTGCTATAATACTAAAGTGATGTAAATACAGTGTAAAGCAGCAAAATAAAGCACTTCATGGTATATAATTTGGGGTACATGCCCATATACAGCTCACAAATGAATGACAACTTGAATTTCTTGGTTTAGAAAAGAAGAATAAAAGACACGTCTAAGGATTTACTCTTGGAAAAGCTGTTTTCCCCATGACAACATCTGAAATTTGTAAATCGACTTTTTTATACCAATCCTCCACAGGCTGAAAGAATGACCAGAGAAACCTGGAGAATATTTGTTGTCAGATGAAAATTTTTTGTTGTTGTTACTTGAGTATTGTATTAAAAAACACCAAATTTCTGTTTTTTTATTTCAAAAGAAATACCATATAAAATTCTGTACACAACATCAGTAACAGAAGACAATTAAGGAGCAAACCTAAAACAAGAATAAAGCCAGCTAAATTTTAACTTCATCCAAACAGTTAAACTGATATTATGGAACTTGTAAAATCCTCATCTACAGTCACTTGGGAAAAAGTAATACCTAACTAAAAATAAACAGTGCTAGAGCTGAAGCATGTTAGCCTGATGTTATATGATACAGTTTAGTACAGAAGCACTCAGTCTAAAATAATACAGGAAGAGTGTGTATTACACGTAATACATAAGATTTAATTTGTGGAAGAAGATGACAACATAGACATATAACAACATTGCCCTCTCACATCACTCCATAGCATTAGGATGTCTGTGTCTTAGTAGAAAAATGCTTACCACTCCATTATTCAGGAGCTGATTAAAAGACACAACATCCTTTAGGTATGATGTTCACTTAATAAGCAACATACTATCCTAAAGTTAGGAAAATGAAAGCCAGCATGGTTATTATAAATACATTTCTCACATAGCTAAAGGAATTTGATTTAAAGAGAGAGAGAGAGAGAGACAGACAGACAGACAGACAGACAGATAACACTACTAACTGCTGAAGTACTCCACAATATATTTTTCAGTTACTAGGTTGCTACTGTATTTTCGTATTCAAGAATTATATTTGCCTTAGGGATTTATTATTTCTAACAAATGGTCTACATCTCGGTTTTGTTTTAAAAATTCTAGTTTAAGTTGAAAAAAAGTAAATGGTCATGTAAATAAAACATTGATGAAGCATCTACCGTTAAAAGGTTAACACTCACCTAGAAAAATAATGATGTTCTATAAATACTGAACTTAGGTTTTAATACAGGATTTAACACATTCCCCAAAATATCAAGTTGGTGAAGAGAACAACAGTTTAAAAAAAAAAAAAAAAAGAAAGAAAGAAAGAAAGAAAGAAAGAAAGAAAGAAAAAGCTTTTAGAGGTGGTCCTGAGTTCCCCTAAGTCCTTTAAGAGTCTGATGATAAAAGAACCTACAAGTAACAGATCACACTTCCAGAAGTCTTAAGAACTGAAAAAAAATTCCGAAACTTATATTTAAAAAGAAACTATTCCTTCCTTTGTACTCTCTTCTCCAGGCATTTATCTAACATCTCTACTTCTGTGAATTTCAGATCACTAAAAACATGCTGTTTATTAGCAGTGTATGACTTCATGTATTAGAACTACTCTCTTAAATCTGTCCCAGCTGAGACATAATTCTTATCATTCTAACTAGTTAATAGTAGGTAATCTCAATTTTCCTGAGCGTTGCAATGCACAATTAGAAAACACAAACAGGGGCTAGACCTAGGGAAGTAAATAGCTTATTATTTTTGAAGTTGTTATTGTTGATCTGTGTAATTGTTTGTTTCACAGCAATGTGCATGAAAGGTAAAATTGTAAATAAAAAGATACATTTGACACAAACCACCATTTTTGCTACTAAACAAAAATATCAGCCAGCTGTTAGATTTTAAAAGAGCCTCAGATCCTCCACCCATCACTAATACACAGGTCAAACAGTATCAGTGATTTCTGGATACAATATCTGAGGATGAAAGATACCAGCTGAGTGCTAGAACAATCTCCAGGACATGTGCATTCTTGCACATAATACAAAACTTTTAATTCCACAAATACTAAAAGCATGAACCCTGAAACCCAGAATGATTAAAAGAATGTTCTTTTAATATTAAGTCTTAGAGCAAACTAAAAATTTATACATGTACACACACACTCACAAAATATTCAAGGATTATGCTAAAGGTTAACATTCTGATAAAATCTTAAAGTCTAGCATACCAGGTCTTAATTGTATTGTGAATGACAGCAGCCTCTGCAAGGCATCAGTATTTTACCACGTGAGAAAAGAACAGAAAATCTGTAGGCAAAAATAGGGATGCTTGTCAGCATCTTTTCCCAGAAGAGGAAAATACACATAGCGTATATCAGGGAGGGGTACAGGTAAGATTGAGCTAGAATCATTATTTGCTAACATTGCAATGCTAGCATGTAGGACACACAGTAGTTATGACATTCTACACCAATACAAAATATAAATGATAACTCTTCCTGTTGAAACTCTTGTACCGTATTGCAACTAGTGAAGTATATGCACAACTAACTTTTACAAATTTTTTTAAAAAGCCCTTCAGCTGGAAGCTAAATCCCCCATGTTTATAAGCCTACTGATTATTTATTACATCTTATTTTAGACTATTCTGTATTAAAGAACTGTAGCTGACCTGAACAGTTATACTTTGTCTGGTAGCATCAGCTCTGGAATAATAAAGGAACTAGTATTTTGACTCCCCAGGTACAATAAACTTATGCCTAAAGAAACTCTATCTAGGGAATGGTTATAATATATTATTATTGATTAATAAGCAAGAAAGAAAATATTTTAAAAGTATTGTCTAGAAGAGATAAGGAAAATCCACTGGTAGTTCCTCAGGATACAGTATTTGACAATCAGCTTAAGTATTCTGCCTCTCACTCCCTTTACTACAAGAAGAGAGGGACTGAGGAGAAAAAAAAAATCAGAAAAAAAACCCTTAGACTTGCATAAAGTACTTATCATCCAAATGCCATTCCTTTGTCCATAAAAAAGCATGAGTTCTCACCATACTGCTTCAATTATCCTTCTATGTATTTCAATTATCAGAATGTTCCAGAGCTTGAGACTAATTTGCATCAAACGAGAAGACTCCCAAGTGCCTTGCACAAACAAAAGTTATAGTTTCACATTACAGCCAAGCCAATCCAACATCAGCTACTGTTCAAAAGGATGGTTCTGCTCCCCTTCTTATCCTTGGCCATACACTTCCAAGTCTGGCAATCTTCTAACCTTGTGGGAAACTGGTTAAGGAAGCTAAACAGCAAAAAGTTAATCCTACAAGAGCAACTAGTTTTCTGCTAGCTTAACTCCTTGATCAAGCTCACTACAGAGTACAGTGAGCACAGAGGTGGAAACACATGCTAGCTTGGAAAACTAAGGTAACAAAGTGGTCTTCCACAATCCTTTCACCTTCCATCACTAGTCAAAGTTGTGAGGAGACTAAGAGTAAGCAAAGGCTGAAATAGAAATAAAGCATACACTCCATGAATACATATGGAGAGAAAAAGTAGAAGAAAAACAATTACGTATGCTAGGGATGATTGCTGCCAACAAATTACAGGATGAAATGTTAGATGGAATATTAGAGGATGGTCTCCCATGATCAAATAAGTCAGGCCATGAAAAAGTCCATCAAAGTGCATAGCAGAAACAAAACAGCTTTAGGAAGGAGACTTGCCACCATTCATGAGATTACCTACTTCAATGTATTAGAATTGGATTGCTCTGGAATGGTGTATTTGGTTCTTCTATTTCTCACACCTTACAGAAAAGCCTAATTATCCTGGCATTCCTTGAGTAAGAAGAACCTTGGAACTGCCATAACAACTAAGCAGTCATCTATATCTGGTATCCAATTATGACTTTCTTCAGAATAAATAAATAATATCATAAAACTACTTGCAGGAAACTGTGTAGTCAGTCATTTTTTGTAACCCCAGATAGCTAGTGGCTTACACCTTGAAAGAATTGCATTGATATTCTAATCATCCTGACTACCTACACTGCAGATCATTTGCATTTAAAATTAAATTACTTTCAACACTTGATATTTATTTACAAGACTAGTACTTACATTCAACACAGCCCAACTCACAGTACTGAGAAGTTAAGACAATAGTGACTTTTCAATGACATTAGTATGAAATGTTGATGTCTATACATCTCCCTTAAGAGAAACATGACAAGTTAATGATACTAATATTCAAAGTTCATTTACTTCCCCAAAGCATGAGGCATTCATTTCCTATATTAAGAAACACAAACATACACACTTTACACCCAAATACTTGATAGTTTCAATTGGCAACTTCCTCTTTTCACTGTCACATTCAGTTCCTGCCCTGCACTATTCCTTATTTGAACTTTCAGCACTCTTTAGAATCAGCACATGCTTCAGAGAGAGCAGGAACAGAACACAAGAAAGTGAAGCCAGGGAATGAGGTGGGGGAAAAATCACATTTCTTAGAGGAAAATGTAGCATGCCTTTTCATTTTTGCACAATTGGCATATGAAAATAAAATTGTAAAAGTGTTTCCACTTCTGTTTTTCTGCTGAATGTGGAGCCCATTTTCATATGAAAGTGTATTATAGTTCCTGAAATTTAAGGACAGATACTGAGAGCAGAAATTCACAGAAAAAGAGAAGTGTATACAAATGCCTGCAAACAAAGTATTATCTTAAAATACTTTTCCTTCTCATTTAAGCTAAAAATGAAAGAAATGCAATATGACTTCAGGCAGAGCACCATGAAAACTCTAACCTTGATTGTACGTACAGTATCATTCATACCTTATTTACAAATGTGTTGCACTAAAAATTTTAAGAGCACATCATATCAAAAGCTGTTTAAAAACTGGATAGTACCTAGTTTTATGCACAACAAAGTGGTGTCAGTAAGATACCCACTTCACTGAAATTTTCCGCAACTTTTTGTAGCATCATCATTAGTTTTAATCAACAAGCTTCTCTGTCCCAGTAATATTTAGTGACAATGTATATTGTAATAAAAAAAACCTACTACTGTACAAACAAACAAACAACACCCCATCAAAACATTTTACCATTCATTTTTTAAAATGCTACTATAAAGACAGACAACTAGCACCAATTAAATAATTCAGTCACAACTGTCTTACCTCAGGTATGTGCCATATATGAAGAACAGTGACATCATTAATCCATTCAAAAGAAAAATCACAGCAACATAAAAGGAAGCAGGGTCCCCCAGCCCTAACAAACAAACAAAAAGTTAACACATATTGCCAAAATATATGAAATATTATATTGTTTATAAACCACAACCAAGTCAGCATAATATGGCACATAGCATGCTACTGTAATATACCTACAGAAACAGAAAAGCAAAAAAGATAAGTGTCACCAAGATTACTGGGGGGATTAAATCAGAGGACTATACTCCTGAAAAAGGGAGTACAGAGAGGAGACAGCATTTGAGCAGTCAGCATAAACCAAGACAAAAGCATTAACTTTAAAAAAAGACGCAGTGTATTTAAGGGATAAGCATGACTATAAGAACATTCTCCAAAGACCACATTCTGACTTCACAGAGTTTTTTTTGAAAGGGCTCATACTCCCTACACTCTAACTTCCTACCCTCTTTGCAGGAGTAAAGCCATCTTCATATATATCACTGTACCACAAATGCTCTTTCTTCACCTTGTTTTATTAGGAGCCAAGAGTTATTCCAATAATGCAAGCCTTTCAATTTATTTATTCACAAACACTTCTATGTTCACATACCTATTATTCTTCTCTTTCCCATTATTTTTTAAACCGTCCTGGCTCTAATTATTACAGCTATACAGCATAAAAAGCCGTATTCACTACAGAGTATCTAGCAAAACCTCACAGTTCAGTCTGCAGAAATGACTAATCATTATTGCTGAAAATACATGAGGACAGCTCTCAAAAGTAAGATGACAACATGCCCAGCCAGTGTGGAAGCCCTGAGAAAGTTCTTCCCCCCACAAACAGGGAAGATAAATTACAATTTATTCACTATTATTGCTTCTGACAAAATTAGAGAAAGTGAATGGTTCATGCGCTGAAGAAAGTTCTTACAGCCTTTATGCAATGGAAAAATATTAACATGTCACCACTTGAAGACATTTTAAGTGATAAAATGAAATAGCTTCACAAACTACCTTTTATCATTTAGCTATAACTGACTGTAAAACAACACAATGGTGTTTCTGGACAAGGTACTTTTATCACATAAAACTCACTTGACAAGCCACTATCAGCACTATTTTAAGTATGGAAAAAATGCAAAGAAGTGGCAGCATCCAAGCTTTGATATCAGAATCACGATATAAGGCTGAAATTCTTAGGTTGAATATTAGCAGGATTTTCCCAGCAGAATCACTACAAAAGATACCTTCAAAAGGGAGCCTTGTGTTTTCCCTTTCTTCCCCATCCCTCCCCTCAAGTTCTGGTTTGGGGAGGAAATACAGAGGATAAGAATTTGAAATGTAAGATTCTGAAATATACACATTCTGCAGAATGTATATTCTACAGAATCTACAAATATTTAATATATCTCCAATGATCTTCAATTATATTTAGTGACACTTTGCTCTTTATAGGAGCCCAAGACTATGAAGGCTCAGACTTCATCTGTGAAGATTAGAAGTGCAGTATATGAGTTAAACCTAGATAGGAGGATATATCTAAAAGGCAAAGCCCACACCCCTGATGTTCTTAGAAGTATCTTCTTTTGTGCTTCTCACATATGTTGTTACTCTGCCAGAAACACAGGCTTAGCAAAATTAAAGCAAGCAGTGTTAAAGCCATAGGAATATTTATTCCTTCTGAAATATGTAAAGCCACAATTACATGCTTCCAGGAAGAAACTAGACCAAAACATAACTCACCCTCACAGCTTTCAACAGGGCTAAGCCCTGTCCCTCTGTTTACTGTCCAGCATATCTTTGTTGGAACACCCAGGAAATCCATTATGGTAGTATATATGCGGTACCAGCTGGCAAGGACCACCTATGTGGAAAACAGGATTTGATGTTTCTAAAAAGGAATTTTGAGATTAGGTAACATTTCATGACAACTAAACCTCATCCAAGATTTTTTTTTCAAGCTTAGAATTTATCTAAGCAACGAAGCATTGTTGAACACAATTCACTAAAGGCACCCAACACAGACCAACTACTGACTAAGAAAGTAAAATTATGCCTGCTCTAGAATAGGAATCATTTCAACCATTAAGCTGAAGTATTTGGAAAAACTGGTATATTTCAATATTCTGTGGAAGGTTCCCCATTGAACCATTTTGTGTATTAGAAGTTAAAATTCTAGATTTTGTTGACAGAGAACAGATAGCCTAATTAGATTAAAACCAATTTAAAAGGCCAGTCACCTTGATTTCCAAGAACGTGATGGAGTAAATGTTCCTGGGAACTATTTCCAAACACACTAAGGACAAAAAGGGTGATTGGGAGTAGTCAGCACAGATTTACAAAGGGTAAATCATGCCTGACCAGCACGACGGCCTTCTGCGATAACTGGCTTGGTGGACAAGGGACAGCAAGGGATGTTGTTTATCTTGACTTTTAGCAAGGCTTTCAACCCGTGTCCTAAAACATCCTCATAGACAAACTGATGAAATACAAAGTAGGTAAGTAGGCAGTCAGGTGGATTGCAAATGGGCTGAACTGGCTTGGAAGGCTGTGATTAGTGGCACAAAGTCCAGCTGGAGGTCAGTCACTAGTGGAGCACCCTAGCGGTCAATACTGGTGCCAATTCTGTTTAACATCTTTATTACTAATCTGGATGATAGCACAGAGTGCACCATCAGCAAGTTTGCAAAATATAAAAAAAACAGGAGTGGTTGATGGTTGTGCTGCCATTCAAAGGGACTTCAACAGGCTGGAAAAATGGGCCAACAGGAATTGCACAAAGAGAAATGCAAAGTCCAGCACTTGGGAAGAATAACCCTATGTACCAGTACAGGTTGAGGGCTGACCAGCTGGAACGTAGCTTTGCAGAAAAGGACCTAAGCATTCTGGTGGACAAGTTGAATATGCGCCAGCAACGCGCACCTGCTGTGAAGAAGGGCAAGAGTACCCTAGGCTGCATTAGGAAGATTGTCACCAGCAGGTTGTGAGAGGTGATCCTTCCCTCTGTCTGACACCAGTGAGACCACATCCAGAGTGCTGTGTCCAGTTCTCAGCTCTCCAAGACAGGAGTAAAAAAGATGAAGCCAGACTCCTTGCAGTGGCACCAGTGACAGAACAAGAGGCAGTGAGCACAAATTGAAATACAGGAAATTCCATTTACAAGTAAGAAAAAGAATTTTATTGTGAGAGTGGTCAAACACTGGAACAGGTTGTCCAGAGACATTGTGGGGTCTCCATTCTTGGAGATATTCAAAACCAAACTGGACACAGCCCTGAGCAACCTGCTCTAGCTCTCTCTGCTTTGAACAGAGGGGTGGCATTAGTTGATCTACAGAGGTTCCTTCCAACCTCAGCTGTTCTGTGACTCTATGATTTATTAATTCTTCATACTAGGGCTCCAACACTCATAATTCTTCACCGTTGGGAAAAAGTCGAACCTTATATTCTCAAAAAATAACTACATCTTTCTTCCTAGACCCAGACTCCCTGCCTCAATACTGTGTCCTACAAAGTACACTGTCTTGAACTCCTGAAAGCTTCCTGAAAATTTGTGCCAGGCATTTCTGACTATGCATGTGTGCATATATGAACCAGATTCTTGATGCTTCTCCAGGTAAGCAACAACAAGACTTGGGAACCAATTCCAGATCCTTCCTCTAATCAACTGAGCAACTGAGTGTGGTTTGTAAGCTACCAGTGGAATGTGTATGGCAGCTCAGAGACATCTGTCTAGCATATCTGCATGACTAGCCCTAAAAATGACACTGCCCTAAACACATAAAGCATTTTGGCTGAAACAATGCCACATAAAAAAATCCTACTTGATTTATTAACTTAACCTTTTCATGCCAGAAGTGCTAACATCTACTGCAGACATTATCACATGTGAATACTCTCAAAAAAAAAAAAAAAAAAAAAAAAAAAAAAAGCTACCTGATTACGTACTTCATACAAAGCAAAGAAATATTTTTAAAAAGTTACTTTACTTGAACAGTTAACATGGCAATAAAAATGAAAGCAAATTAGTAATACAAAATTGCTACGTCAATTAGAAGATAACAGCTTTTTTGAAATTTCTACTGTTCTGTGTTGGATAAGAAGCAGCAAGTACAAAACACAGAACAGACTATTTTGCAGATCCAGGAGATCCTCTGTAGGCCAGTCCTTTGCTACGAAATAATATTTAGAAAAGTCGATCCCTTTTACTAGTTGCCTTTGAGTAAGCACTGAAAACATATGGGTATTTGGAACATTCTTCAGCCCAGCTAAAATTTTCATCAGCATGGCCACATACAGATATATGAACTGTTTTGTAAAGATGAACAGCCAAACAGCTAATTGCTTATTAGCATGACATTAACACATTCCCTCTCTGCCACTTTACATCAGAGACCATAGACCAAAACAGCAACACAACTAATGGAACAACCTGACTATGCAGCAAATACCTAGAAAATCAAGATTTTGTTGGCACTATAATACTGTATAAGTACAAAGACTGGCTTGATCTTTTTGAAATTTTTTCTTCTACTGCATATTTTTAATTTACACAGACCACTTAGTCCATGACTGCTATGTACTGCTTTTTTTTGGGTTTTTTTGTTTTGTTTTGTTTTTTTTGAGGTTTCAAGGCTGGCACCAACTGTCCATCTAGAACCTGTTCTGTTTTTCTTAATGGGTTCTGCATCCTGTTTAATACGTGGATTTCAAGGCTATTTTTGATGCAATTAATTTCAAACTCCATTAAATAAACAAAAAATTTTATTCAAATTCAGTCTTAATGCTAGTATTGGGCTGAAAAGGCTGAAGTCCTCCTAAATATTAAATAGGAAATGGAAAACTTTCACAAAAAATATGACTGGATACTAGGTATCAGAAGGAAATACTTCATTGCCAACAAAGCAAAGAAATCCACAAACATCTTCCTAATGCACAGCCCCATTATAATTACGGTAAAACAAAAGTACAAAAAATTTGGAGAACATATTTCGGATGTCACGTTGTATCTACTGACAAATTATATAGATGCAGCTATGTAGAAACAACAGCACTCAAGAAATACCATTTAAAAAACTATTTACAGGAAGGCTAGACATCAAGCAGCAAATGGCTGAAAGGAGTAGAGAATATTTGTCTGCTTTGTGTGCCCACACAGGCACAGATATAATGAATGAATTCATATATTATTAAAAAGTTCTATGAGCCAGTAAAATGCTAGAGAACTCTGAATGAACAGACAAGCCTACACTTTCTGCACAGTAATCAACTTAATGTTCTTATAGAAAGTCAGTCATTTTATGGTTGCTCTTGTTTTGATTTCATCATCCAGTTTACTCAGGAATCTTTAACTTTGCTACTAATAATTCAGTTAGAACAAGTTCATTTGATCAGATACTTTTGCTAGTCAGACCGCAGCTGAAGACGATACTTTTCTTTTTTTTTAGCTAAAGAAAATAACACTATATTATTCAAATAATGCAGTTGTTCCTAAGGTTACATTTCTAAAATTGAGCTCCAGTCTCTTTTACATATAAAAAAACAAAAAGGGGATAACAAAGAAGCAGTAGTCTGTAGCATTTAGCTGTTCCAGAGAAAGAAAATAAGACGCAAATGAAACTAGTATATGCAAGTTGTGTAATATGCATGCAGAGAACTCTTAAACATGTAATCCCTGGAAGCGGCTCTGCTCCATCAGAGCAGGGGAATGAGCATAAATGCTAGTAACTAGCAATTACAGGCATGATTATGCTGTGATTCCTCAAAAACTAAGTTATTACTGACACATGGAGTTACACCAAAATAGATTAAGCAAAGCAGGTTCCCCTTTTCAAAATGTTTGAGACACACAGGCAAAAGTGTGTGCATCACCACATTTCACAACCATAAGAGGGAGAAATGTTTCTGTACTAGGACACAAGCTCTTTTTTAGAGTCAAAAACAGAATAAGTAACCAAGTCTAACATCAAATAAGTACAAAACAATAATAGTTAGCCTTTGAAAGAGAAATTTCTTCTGGAATATACAAAGTAAACAACAACCATTCATGGATTTTAGGGCCAGTGAACTGTGATGATTCGTTAGTTCATGGTCCTACACAAAATGCAAGCCTAAATAACCTCTCAGTATCTGCACCATTACAGACATTATTCACATGCATATGCCATATACTATTGATATTTCATGTGTCATATTTCCTGAAGCGCAAAATGTCAGCAACTTACCTGCTTTCAGTGAAAAGAACAAAAAAAGACAGACAGAGAAATATAGAATTAGACTGCAGTTTTAGGGCGTGAATTATTAAGATGTAGAGAACATTCATATTTGATTGGATATACCTGAAGTCTCAGAATGGTAACTATCCATAGCAGTTGATCAGTGTGTGAAGTAACAGAGCCACACTTTCCAGAGTAACATTTCTTACAAACTTATAATCAAAGTTAGAGAAACCAAAGACTGCTCAGAAGGTATACTTTTTAAAATGTGGCTTACCTCTGGGTAAAGATTGAACCTCTGTAAAGTGTTAATCACTAAAGGATATTCAGTTAGTCTGTCATTCATAATGGCCCATACTCCATTCCAAAATGATGGTGCCTCAATAATGGTCTTGAAGTAGGAATAATAAAGACCCTACAGGAGTGCAGAATTATTATTTAGGATTAAAGAGGTCACTTCTACTTCATGAATTGCCATAGATAGGCTTTTTTTACATGAAATTTTGTATTATAACAAAATAGGACAAAATTATTCAAGATTACTATGCAGTTTTCCAAATATCTTCTACTAGTACCAGTGAAGCAAGCAAGGAGGACTTCCTTCTACCTTGTCTCACAAGTGCATCTTAAAATCTCTCATTTTGGCAGGTAATGTGCACTAGCATAGTATTGCACAATTCTCAGAATAAACAAAAGCTGCAAAAAGATGTATACATATGTTATATGTACTAATGAAAAGTGATTTTTAAAGAACTGCTGCATAACGTGGCTGTAATTGAAAGTATGTTACAGGGTATTTGCAACTTTGTATTTTAGGTCCTCTACAATCATATTTTTAAATTATATTTCAAGCAAATTATTTTAAGAGATACATTCACATGAACTGTAAGACACACAAATGCTCTATAGGTAAAACTAATGAACGTTAGTTGTGAAATATCAATATATTAATTGTATATAAAGTATTATGAAATTTTGGAAGGTCCACAATCACAAGATTATGGACAGAAGTTTTCCAATCACTGAATTTTTGTTAAAAGATAATCTAACCATTTCAGTGCGAAAAGCCATTTCTCTTTCTAGCGTTGACAGGTGAGAAAAATGACGGTCATTTTCAAAAAGAGTTGTTATATGACACCTGTTAAAGAAAAAAAGTCTAATAATTAAAAATGAATAAAGAGTTTTAGAACCTGTACTATGTCATACATACCAAGAAATATCCTGCAAACATTTCATGCAGACTTAAAGTCTACTTACAAACTGATATTTTAATTTACTCATATATCATAAGAACATTCTCCTCTATTCAGACTATTTTAACTTGGAAAAAAACCATGAAACCGTAGACCATCTATTAAATACTATTATATAATTAGTTATAAAACATTTTAATGCATTTTAACTTAAGTGCAGCAACTTAACAATCAAAATTTTAATGCTACTAAAACTAACAAGTCTATACTGTAGGAAAGAAAATTCAAATGAAAACAAGGACAAAAGAAAAGAAAGACAGATTAACAACTGGTGGAAATACTACAGTGCACATGTATGTACTGCATGTTTTTTCTATAAAAGTCTTTCCTGACTTGTATTATAATGCAGTTATCTGCAACTATATGTGCTTACCATCAAAATTTAAATAAAGATGCAGCTATGAAAAAATAAAAAGCCAGAAAAAATGCAAGTTTTGCCTCCATAATTATTTGCAAATTCTGAGCTTTATCTCTGAAAAGCGTGAAAAAAGAAAGAAATAGAGCAGTGCACATGCCTCTGCTTCTGGGTAGAAATTGGCAAGAAACAGACTACAACGATCGTTAGTTCTTTTTTAGATAGAAAACAAAAACAGAGTAGCAGGATCTGTTACTTTTTATCTCTGCAATCACAGCTGGGGGAAGATCACTGTAGAAGCCATTCTATTCCAGGTCTTTACCACAAAAACAGAGGGTGAAGATTGGGATGGAACCCAAAACACAAGCATTATGGCTACAAAAAGCAGTTGAAAGGACGCTCCTCTGCACGCAAAATATTTACCAGTCTTCTCTGACGAGATGGAAGGGAACCTGATGCTAAACTAAGAAATTAAAGCAGAATGTAAATAATCAGAATGTAGGAGAAAGCTGAAAGGATTTAACCTGGACCCTCAAAATCAGCTCAAGGGTAAAAGGTCTGCTAGTAGAAATGCACCTGAACTCACATAGCTGGACAATGTTTTCCACCTGGAAAGGAAGCTTCACTCTTGGCTGAACAGCCTTAGGAAACCCTTTAAGTCAGCTTCACAGGAACAGAATTATTGATCTTTGAGATGACAATTTGGTTTTGAGAGGAAAGATCTGAAGATAAATAATCCCCATAGCCTGTCTATGTAAAAGTCAAAATGACATTTTTATTATTTTAAAATATCGTGTTACTCTCAAGCAATAAATATAATCTTACCAATGTAGGACTCCTGCAAAAGCAGCTGTAAAGAAAACAAAAAGGGCCAAGTTATTTAAATATTTAAATCATAGAACATGAAATCATGTTTTTTAAAGCAATTACAGTACTATTTCAGAGACTGGGCTTAGTGCACAGAAGGTGCTCAGTCTCCAAGGGAGCAAAGATACAGGAACATCTGAATCAACTTTTTTGATCAACTTTCAGAACATCTAAAGTTATGCTGATGGTATTAAGCAACAGGTGATGGTCTCACCTGTACCCTGCATCACTCAAACAGATACATCACAATCTAACAAATCTATTTGAGGTATCAAGAAACAAGACTTAGTTATAAGCAATTATAAGTTATATTGAGACTATTACATAATTCCTAAAAATGGTGGAACCACTACATAGTAACACATCCTTTGCCCATTCTGAGGCCATTTGTACTGTTGTTACTGATCACTGCGGTAGAGAATAAGTGAGGTAATTTGAAGAGGGAAAAGAAATGACAGATGATGATAAAGTTGTGGGTAAACAGTCTAGGTCTCTGACTTGTTGAGCACGACAAGATCCACAGAGAGCAGGAGCCAATCCATTTTGCTTGGGCAGTATTCACAAGGTATCCAGAGCTCACACTCCAGATGCAAACCTAGCAAGAGTGAGCGATCAAGAGTAGGCATTAAAGATAGAGGGATCATGGTGCTCCGTTTAGACTGCAGGAGTCTTGGTTGCTTTCTAGACACACAGTGGTTCTCTGCCATAGGAAAGTCAGGTAGACTGGCTACCTTCAATCTAAGAAAGTATATATGCTTAGTGAAGGGCCATCTTAGCTGCAGAGGCTATACGGAGCAGAGAGAAAGCTGAGAAGACAACCACCATTCCTGCTCATGCCCACCTAGAGCCAGAAAGGTGCTGAGCATCACGCCCCTCTCCATGGTGCTGATCTTCACAAACCTTCAACTGCACACAGGCCTGGGGGCATGGCACCTATGTCTGCATTCCACAGAAGGGGTCAAGTTGTGTGCACAGCTGTTCATTGTAAGTAAAACACTTGCATACTGAGGCAAGAGATGGTCAGAGGGTTAGTGAATGTGCATATGTTCATAATGTGTCTGCATTACACGCATGTGATGGGCTGCTTCTGGCAAGCAGCAGGAACAATAGAAAGAAAATACCTTTGCAAGAAGACTAAATTTATAGTGAAAGAAGGGACTGAAGGTACACTTACTTCCCAGCTATACATTCCCCCAAAGTATGTACCTCTGACAGAGAGGCAGAAACTGTTGTCGCTGCCACCCATGGCAGTACCCGTTATCATTGTCACTACAGTTGACAATGCAACAAGCTATATTTATGAATCTCAATTTTAACATTAAGTTTTGAATATAAAGATATGTGAACTGAACCCTCAGGGGTGAAAAAACAAAAAAGTATCACATAAGGGGAATAAATAGGTCTAGCCTACCTGCCTATACAACTAAAAGGAAAACATCTACTTAAAGTTACATATTTCATGTAGTAGCTGAATTTACACAATACCACTCAGAAGTTTCCTTAGTTTTTCAGCTCCACTTTGGTCACTGAAGCAGTTTTCTCAACTGAATTCCAGTTAGAGAATGAGTTCTACAATCTTATATTGAAAACTTTACATTTTTACACATACTTTCTAGAAAAAAAGTTTACTGAGGATTGCTCAGTCTATCTCACATTTAAAGTTTCAGTGAGCTGCAGTTGTTTTACATTAAGGACAATTACATCACTTCTCACACAGAAGCTGCAAATACTTTTTTCAGTATAGCAAATATGATGTTTGGAATTCCAGGTAAGCACATCAGCTCTGTTAGCAATGTAATAATCCATATTTAGTACACAAACTTCTTTCAGAGTAACTGTGTGGACAGAAAGAGAACAGTTCATTCCTTTTTTTAACTATTACTTATTGAATCTGACATTCACAGACAAAAGCACAATAATGCATTATTTTATTTCTCAGTAAAACTTTTAAGATTGTCTTCCCAATAAGATTAGATGCAGAAATATATACATAAATTTTCAAACACATGAACACATATACATACACATCTCAACTACAAAAAAATCAAATTCAAGACAGATTAGATGTTGGGAAAGCATATACAGTAAGGACATGATGCACATTAACAACTAGTACTGCTCATGATCTCAAATTCAGGAGGTATCAAATAAACCAAAAACAGTGTATTTATGTTGCAATTAAATTACGTATTTATACTGAAATTACAATTCAGATTCAAAGGTGTCACTTATTTCATAAACAAAATAATTTATTTAAATCTTTTTCCCTTCTGCAAATATTTTATCTAAATTCAGTGAAATAAATACCTTTAATCAGTTATTCAGAAGAATTTCATATCTATTTTTATTCAACTTCACATTATCATTCTTTATTGTAAATATATAAAGAAAACCTTTTGTAATCACAGAGCAATTAATGTAATTACTTACATTTCAAGAGACAACATGCACCATTCATAGACTTACACTACAAGTACAGATCTACAGTCTTTAACAGGCTGTATCCAGACTCACAGTAAGCTAGTTTCTGAAGGAAAACACATGGAGCAGCTCTCTTAAATTACCATCCTCTGACTCCCTTAATGTTCTTACTGGGGGAAGAAAGGGAAGAAGCAAGAAGGAGAGCAACACTACACAGTCCTGATGTTACACAGATTCATACAACCGCTATGTACTTGAATTTGCAAATGATATTTTCTCAGCCAACAGAAGCATGCGATCAAATTTTTGCATACTAGGGCTGTTGAGTAAAATCTGATTTTTGACTCTTCAGATTTTCTATTTTCGCCTGTGTTCTATTCTAAGAAAGGCAACATGAATGGCATACAAGAAGCATTCTAGTTCTGTAAATTAAATACGAAAAAGAGAAGTCATTCTTAAAAAGACGTAACATACAGAACTTATTCATAAAGAGAGCAAATGCTGAGATGCTGAAAATGTGAAACATGGTAGAAACTGGTTAATACTTTGCAAGCCTCAAAAGTGACTACACAGAAGTACAGTAGGACTGGTAACAATGAGTAAAGTCTAAGGATTGACTACTTTTGCAGCTTACTCAAAATATTTCATTGTGAGACTCTGGAAAAGATGTCTTCAAGAACTAGGCCTCAATTCAGCAGTCATAAGAAAACATCAGAATACATCAAAGCATTGTATAAGAACGGTCTTGAAAATCCTGTAACTTTATTGTAGTGCCTAAGTTGGAGTTAATTTCTAAAAAGAAGAACAAAAAACCCCACCAAACACTATAACAAAATTTACTCCATCTGTAGGAGTCTCTGTATTTTGAAAGCCTGGACTTGAAAGCTTAAACAAAACAACAAAACAAAAATCCAGCCATCACTAAAAGTTACCAAACCACTATTTAATATTTAGTATATTTATATATTTACATAGTTTACTATCTGCAATAGCTTTTCTGCTAAAAATTGTAAATAGCTCCCTGAAGCATTCAATTCGTTATCGAGTTTTCAGATCCAAATGTAAACTCCAGAAATTACAAGGCTGTCTGCCTGATCTGCTCTCAAATTTCAATCATAGAAAAGTATTCAATTTTTGACCATTTGGTCATCTTTGACCATGTTTTTGTGTCATTTAAATAACTACTAGTCTAAGAGATGCAGCATAAACAGAGGTAAACAAAGCAATTCATGAACAGTTTATTCATCAATTAGTCCTTAAGCTAAGAATTATTTCTCTGCTACAACTTTGCAATGTAATCCATCAAACTGAAAAAACTCCCTTTGGCAACATGAACTCTTGGCAGTGTCATTAATACTACCAGCATATTTGGAATACAATGACAGTGTTTTCATATAATAACTTTAAGAGTATATCTAATTATGAATCTGCTAAATACGCTATTATTTAAAATTTCTTAACTTTAGGAACATATTTTGTATTTACCCTTGCAAAAGTTATAGATGCTTTTTCCAATAGGGTGGCCATTAGCGATTTTATTATTTACTCCCAAATATTCCCAGGGATAATGACATTTGAATTTACATCCCCCCTGTTGTTATATCCTCTTCCACCAATAATCCTTACAAAACAAGCTGTTGTGATTACACTACTGAATAACAGTCACTATTCAATGTCTTTTCTAGAAGTTAATGACTGACTAGAAGAGATCCATAGACCTCATCTAGACATTCATTTTCCTACAAATGTCCTGGCACAACATCAACTCCTGTAATAACAGCTTTAAAAAAATTACCAAGCAGGAAGTTATTTCCCCTCTCTTTACAATATGAGCTACACTCATTTTTAAATTGTATTTCCAAGTATATTTTGATACAGTTTATGACTTCAGACCAAGAAAGGTGAAAAGAACAGGTTTTTCCCCAACACATCCCTTCTACTTACCTGAAATTAGTGTGAGCCATATCCTGCTATCGGCTTTTAATATGAAGGCCTTTTTGTCTTCAACAAACACTGTTAAAAGAGAACAAATTTTTAAGCATCTGTTAAGAACAGCCTCTCTAAAAGGAAATTGTTGAAATATTGCAGCATTAGTTTTTCTGTAAAAATCTTGACCAGGCTTCAAAACTGCAGAAAGAAACTTCATACAGCAAGTTAATAATTACACATACAAGCTTTAAACAACACAAATAGACTGTTAAGGTGACTACACGAACAATCAGCTTTTTTATTTCTGAAACACCTCTTACAAAATAACCTGACAAAAGAAAACATGTACGTAAGACAGAAGAAAACGTGTACATAAAAAGAACATATCCATGTTATGGATATACTCGCTCAAACAAGAAATCAGACTTTTTCTTTCAGAATAAACAACTCTCTATCCCTTCAAAGCACAGTCAAGAAATAGGCAAATAACGCCAACAGAGTCAGCAGAGTTAGTCAGTATGAATAGGCTGTGCTAAGACAACTTAGGACACGTTTTTCCTTTTCTCCCCCAAAGGAGAGAAAAAAAAAAAAAAAAAAAAAAAAAGATAAAAGCCCTTTAAAAGCCCTTTTCCTTTCCTGTACGCCAGTTTTCACTGACACGAGCGTGGGTCCTGTCAGCCTCTTTTATCCCCTGCAGCTGTGTCGGGCTGGAGGACAGGCACGGGGAGAGTAGCCAGCCGCCAACCGCTGCCCCACGCAGCGCACACAAGTCCTGCCACCCCTCCGCAGGGGAGACGCTGTGAAGGGGAAAGCGGTGCCCGCTTCCTCACGGAGGTGCTTCTTCCCACCCCCGCCCGCCGCGGGGAGCGGAGCCCTCCCCAGGAGAAGGGCGTCCCGAGGTTCCCGTTTCCAAGGCGGTACTTAAAAGCCGCCCCGTGCGACCAGAGCTATCGCGGCTCGCCTGTGCCGAGCAACGCTACACACACCCGCGCACTCCGAGAAACACCCGGAAAGGGGGGAGGCAGGCGAGATGAAGTCCCATCCCACTTCCCCCGGGGGAAGGGCTGACCCCCACCCGAGCCCCCGGCCAGCCGGGGCACAGGGGCCGCGGAGGGGGGCCGACGTGGGGGCGGCGGCGCGCTCCCTCCCCTCACCCCCACCTCACCTCGGAGCCGGTCTCTGCAGAAGCACAGGAGCCCCCGGGGCCCGCGGCCCAGCGCGTCCCGCGCCCCCTCGGCCGCCGGCCCCTCCTTGCAAGGTCTCTGGGGGTCGCCCCGCGCTCCCCGCCGGCCGCCGCCGCCTCCCTTCCGCATGGCGCCGGCCCCCTGCCTGCCGGGCGAGTGCGTCCGGTGCCCGCGGCCGCTCCTGGGGCTAGCGCCCGGCGACTGGTGCTGCTGCTGGCCCGGCTTGAGCGGCGGCGACTCTTTGTTCCTGCCTCGGGTCTGGACGGCCATCTCCGCATAGTCCCCGCCGCCGCCGCCGGGGTGCCGCGCCGGAGGGGCGGGGAGGGGACGGGGCGGGGGGGCGGTCCTCAGCGCGGAGCTTCCCCCACCCCGCAGGCAGGGCCTACAGGCCGAGGGGCGGAGAGGGAGCTGGCGGGCCGGGAGCAACGGGCGGGGCGTGGCGGGCGGGCGGGCGGGCGGCCACTACTCTGCCAGGCCGGGCCGTGCCGGGCTGCGCTGCTGCTGCCGCCGCCGCCGCCGCCGCCGCCTGCTCCGCCCGACTGGCCACGTGGGGGAGGGGGAGGGGGCGGCGCGCGGCCCCGGCCCCGGCCCCGGCCCCGGCCCCGCCCTCGCGCCCGCCGCTCCCCGCCGGGGCGGGTAACGGCTCCCATCACCCGCCCCGCGGGCGCGCGCACGCATGCGCCGCCCCGGAGCCCAACGGCCGCGCGGCGACGAGGAGCTGTTGCCTCCTCCCCCATTGCGCCGCACGTGCTGCCCCGCGGCGCGCCTCAGCGGGGGCCGCTCGGCTCCCGCCGCACGCGCCGCACTGGAGCTTTCGGTCCTGCGTGGGCGGTAGGGCCGGGCCGCGGGACTGCGAGCTCCCGCCTGCCGAAGGCGTTTGGCAGGGCCCTCTCTCTAAATAAAGCCCTTTCTCCGCTTCCTGTCCCCCTACTCCCTTTAGGGACAGCCTCGATTTTTCCGCCTTCCCCTTATGCAGGTGGTGATGCCTGTGCTCCTAGGCTGAGGTTGTGTCCTGTTTCACCCTTTTCCCTCACCGCGTCCTGCGCTGTTACTGCCTGCTGCCTTTTTCTTGCCCGTTCTTGCACCATTTAGTTTTGTGAGTGTCATCTAAGTTAATGAAATGCTCCCCAAAGAGAAAAATCAGAGGGTGCTCCCCCCCCCCCAATTCCCATCTGCAAAGTTTTAACTGCCACGAAGTGATTTGCTGTGTGTTGCCTTGCCTCAGTGGCTTCCCAGTCACAGAAAACATGACCTCCTCTTCATTTTGGGGTTCATCTGTGGTTTTGCATTATCATTTGTTAAAGGTACTAAAACATCGTAGTTAGCGCCTGCACACAGCCCTGAGATCTTGCTGTGGCCTCTTCCACCCTGAGATGGGTCTGAGGATGCCCATGAACAAACACACTAGCAAGAGCAGTGCTTTTGACCCGTGGTCTGGCTGTGCCTTCGGACTTGGTAGATTACCTAACAGGAAAGATGATGAGCAAAGCAAGGCCATGGGCAAAACGTAACTCTAGTTAAACCCTTCTGGGTTCAGAAGTTTAGAAAGTTTTGAAAATCACAGATCTGGAATAACATTTAGAGTGCTGCTCTGCATCTGAGATTTAATTTAAGGCAGGTAATTGCATGTTTATATGAAATAAAACTCCTTTCAAGTCTGTGAGACTACACTTGATTTATAGCAACTGAGGGTTAGTGGAAAGATTTTCCAGTCTCTTATAACAAAAGGTTAACATTTTTCTCATACAGATTTCACTCAGAGATTTTAAGATTTCACTTTTTATTTAACGTATGCTGCTTGTGCTGCCCCGAGAGAGCTTTGCGCTGTGAACCGCACCATCAGCATAGGTCAGCCAGGGTGGCAGAGCGCATCTCACTTCCAGACTTGCTTGTCTAGCAGCCCGATTCCTTCATTTTCTGGGAGATGCGGGGGAGGAACAGTACTACTCAGCACATTGTATAATTGGTTATAATGGCCTGAAAACATTTATACTTCCTCACAATACCCATTTAGATTCTGTATAACATGGACCTCTGAAAGCTGAAATATTATTTCACAACTTTCTAAAGCAGTCATCTTCAATAAATCATGGTAGCTACTAGTGTAGCTCCTATACTAACAAATAGAATTACTGCTTCACTGATGATGCAAATACAACATAACTGTCAGACAAGACTGAGCTACAAAAGAACAATCTTTCTTCCTCCCACCTGTGTTTTTCTGGTCAGCACAACCTGTGGTCAGGCAGTGACTGATCTGATAATGACACATCAATTTAATTACCATTTTTGGATAATGGTGATTAAATATAAAAGAGTATACCCTCTTCATTCACTATAATCTCTACAGACTATCCCCTTCACTGTTCTCTGTCTGACCCTTTTTATTTTTCTCCTACAAGTTCTTTCTCAACCATACATACTGCTTGTTTCCCAGATGTCCATTATTTCTGTCTGAAGTGTTTCTTTTGACCCTGCTCCCTTTTCATTTCTTCGTATTCATATTTCTGCTCCTGAGTTTTCTACATGCTTGAGTTTTCTTGGATCATTTTTCCATTCAACTCTTTGCTTATGTTTCCCTGGCATTTCCACCCTTTTCCACTCTGAAATAAAAGCCACGTAGCTGTTTCTAAAATGTTTACAGCTTCAGCTTTTCCTTTTTGTTTCTTTTTCCTACTTCTTTAATGAATCCTATCCTGCTTGAAAATAAGGTTTCAGCATTATGCAGCAAATATTATGCTATCATATTCTTTCAAAAAGGTGTTTAATATAGTCAGATTGTTAGGACAGGAGGGTAATTTGGTCCAGGTTCAGCTACCAAGGTTATGAATGTATGAGAAAAGAATGGCCTTTGTATCTTTGTGGTATTAGGAATGTTGTTACCACAATAATAGTGTAAGTATTTATTACTACAGTAATAGACATAAGCTGATACAGCTGAATACAACAAACAAGTCTAGGGGATTGACAGAGGGCCTGTGTGTCCACAGATACTCATAGCTCTACATTCCTTAGCTTGCTGAGGGAAAATCATCGCTTTACCTCCAATTTTTTTTTTGGAAGTAAATTCAAATGGCATATGTCCTGTGTTACATTTATCTCAAACATGAGCAGGGCAGATCTTTGGGGAAAAAATAATACCTTTCATTTGCCCAGTTTATATAATTGTATAAAACAGACAGTCTCCTGGGCACACATCCTTCAAAAGTGAATTACCTGCGACAGATTATCATTACAAGAAACATTTATCTGTGCCCATTATAAACTAAGTATATCTAAAAGAATAAAAGGAATACTATTTTAATGTTTGAAGACTACATACTATTTTTCTATCTGTTTTCCAAGTGGCTAAACCAGAAGTTGTTTCACAATCTACTGTTCTTCCTACCTGATACTTATCACAAAGCCTTGTCATAAATTTAGTAACTAACCAAGTCTGCTGTTGCTGACTGTGTTTTGAAATGTGCAGTCTCCAGATATTTAAGGAGTTCTGCACTTAACTGGCATAGAAAAAGAGTAATATGTTATGTTCTGCTGACTTTTAACCCCTGAAACCTACTTTTAAATTTTGCCAAAGTCAATATAGTTGTGGAAGAGTTAGGAACTAGAAGGGTTGGCATTATTAAGGTTCACATCATTGCTGTGGGATGGCTATTAAGATTAACTGGGCCTAGTCAAGCCTGTGGCAAATCGATTACCTTCACACTGTTTTCTTTCAGTATAACTCTTCAGATAATTTATTTCCAAAGATACCACCCACAGTGCCTAATAACAAAGGCACTTACTACTTAACTAAACAACCCAAAAGATTTACAAAGCTATAAGCTTTGTGATAGGAAAACAAAGATAGAACATCAAATCTTTAAATGTAAAGGTATTCAGCAATTATGAACTGTGATAGAAAACCATTAAAACTACCTTGAAGGCACTGCAGTAGAGCAGTATACCTCTAAAAATAAAATGAGACTTTCTTCAATCTAAAAAAGACATAAGTAGTAAGAATCCAATATTGTTTCAGACGGAATAGATCATTACTAAACCTGCAGATCACAGACAAAGGAGTGATCCCAGTAAGCCAACACATACCTTTCTATTAAGAACAAAAAGAAGAAAGAGGAAATGTGATAACTCTGAAAATAAATTTGATTTCTGTCAGCTCTTGATGGTGCTGAAGGACATGGTAGGCCCTAAGAGAGACAACACCTTAATCAGCTTCTGCTAACTTCTTTTGACCAGGGATAGCAAAATGCATGACACCACTCCCAGGACAAAGCACATCCTGGACCACAGTACTCATGTTTCTGCTAAGTCTTCCTTGTTTCTCTGACCACAGATCTTCTGTCAGTGACCATTTGACTGTCTTTTCATATTTCAAAGTCACTCTTCCAGCTTTCAACAGCCTTAGGGTACTGAGTTGGATGGTATTTTTGACATTCTTTCAATGGAGATAATTCATAGTCCTTATGTATAAGGCCCTACCAGTAAAACACATTGCCTTGACAGTTCCTACCCTTTCTCTGGCAGTATTCACGCCAACCCTGGACATGTACTCCTCATCACCAAACAGTCCAGAGCTCACTCTCTTTTATTCCACTCGTTCTCATCTTCTGTAGTGTTTCTTGCCACCTGTTATCTCACTTCACTTTGCAGTTTAATACCAATACTAACCCCTTCCCTTTCCCAAAGTGGTTTGAATGAGACTGTCCGTGGAGCATTCTCTTTTCTATGTCTATAATGTTTCTTCTGCTGCTCTGCTTTGTCCCAGTTGTGTCACCTTTGAGTGTATGCCACAGATTTTGCAACTAGAGAACAGTTAATCTGCCATTGGCAACTACCACATCACTCTACTTCTTTGAAGCATGTATTGATCCTCCACACTTCCCCATATTCTTCAGCAGGCTGTTAATAATAGCAGGATTTCACTGTAGCAATTTTTAGGGAACATCACCTTCCCTTCCTTTCTCTTATTTAACCTCAGGTTAGCATGCAGTAAAGGCATAATCTGGAAGGGATGTCAGTTCAGTAGACAAATGTGTGGCTGCTGCTTGGTTAGATGTACTCAAGCTAGCTATTAAGCTAGCTGTCTTGAGTACTGACAGCAACATAGCTACAGCAATATGGAGCTCAGAGCCCCAGGTAAATACCCAGGCAATTAGAGCTTTTTGAGCTCCATGCCATATGGGCATGTCTGACTTAACTAATTATTATTCCTGATTGAATTTCAGTCACAGGGCAGACAAAATCTTACCTAGGGAGAGTACTTTGTGAGGACAGAAATATTTGGGACCTCTTCTTATGAGACTAGGCTGAATAGAAGTGAAGTCTGAGGAGTCTCTCAAGGCAGATGTGAAGGAGCAGGGTTGTCCTAGGACTTTGCAAGTGGTGCAACCTTCCAGGAGAAAGAGCAAATGTAATGGTAATCAAGCTATAATGTGTATCTTGTTCTATTTAACAGCTCTGTGGGGCCAATTCCCTTTTTGCAGGATATGAATATCTCCCCTTGAGTTAACTCTCTTACACAAGTGTTACCTGTATCCTGAAGAGAGAAAAATGGGCTCATGGTGAGGTAGTAATACAGCAAACTGATTGCTACTGGCACATCTCTGTTCACATCCATCTTCTCTCACTTTTAAAATTGCAATTGCATTTTTAACTATACTACTGCAGAATCTATGTATATATGGCTAACCTCTTATACAAGCGAAAGCTTGTTTCTACTAGAAACAAATGAGAACAATTTACTCAGCTTTCCTGTCCTGGCAACAAAAAACACTTTTTTAAAGTGGAAGGTCGTGAAGACCCTTCTTTCTTTGACACAGAAACTAGCTCCTTCCTTTCCAGAAAGATGACTGTGAATCTCAAACTGCCTGCTGCTAGAATAACACTAGAGAGCATTAGTGACTCAGAAAAAAACAATTATCCTCCACAGACCTTTTCTGATTTCTTGGCTTTCAGCTTCCAGTACCACCATTTTCATGCTACCTTAAATACTTACCTGCATCTCTGAAAAAAATAGTGAAAAGACCATGAATTATTATGAATATCAAGGAAAAAATATAAGCTACATTGTGAACCTCTTAGATCTAAGATATCTCCGGTTACCCTTCCTTGCTTGCTGCAGACAGAACAGTCACAGCAGCACAGCCTTCCGCTTGCCCTGTTCAGTAGCTGATTTGGGAGATTTGTCAGTGCCCCTTTTTATAACATGGGATGTGATCATCTCCTCCCAACTGGAGCCTGAAATGTTTCTGTAATTCATCACCATTCTGAGGACTTTTAACTCCTTTCCACAATATAATCTCCTTATAGATTTCAAAATGAAGATCTCTTGCTGTATGCTTCACATTCTCACTGCGCACATTTGGCCACAGCAAGTAGTCATGCTGATTTGGCCTGGATGCCATGATTCATAGCCACAGCAACTGCATCTCATTATGCTTGCATTTGCAGCAGGAGATTATGGATCAAGTTATCTGAGGACCTCAAAACTCACTGTTACAGAAAAAAGGGATGGACCCAGCTTATCCTAATCTGATTTACCAACCACCAGGGTTTTGCTTCATTTTTCATGGGGTCAGTGTTTATTTGGCAGCTCTTTAAGCAGCTGCTGCTAGAAGATGTATCAGAGAAGACAGAGGAAGAAGCCTGCAGTGACAAGCAGGAGCTAAGTGACAGGAGCAGCCATTTCTGGTGGAAATACAGGAAGGCCAGCAATGGACTGAGGACAGTAACATGAGAAAAGCAATGATCTGGAGGTGTACACAAAGTAGCTTTTCAGTTAACAACTGGCGGAGCAGTCAGATGTGAGAAACAGTATTGCTCTTGAAATACATTGCTATTGCCGTTTTGAAGTCAGTAAACTTACACTGCTGGAGATTTACTGGCAAATCTACTTTGGCAAGAGAGAGAGAAGCTTGTGAACCCCCCTGAAATACTTACAGACAGCTGTATCAGAAACACTGGCAGGGTCCAAGCTCGCTTACTGAGATGTTAGCAAGTTAATTTATTGTTTGCCTTTTGCCCACCCTGATATACATGTCAGTAGTGATCTCAGTGTATCCTTCACTGCCCCAGTTACTGGAGGCAGAGAAGAGGCAGATTCAGTACCCGCAGACAGTGACAGAAAGTGCCTTTGGCAAATGAAGTAAAATGGCAGACCAGATTGAAGGCAAGATGATCTTGCACATCAAACGCATACCGCATAAATGGTAGACAAAGCCATCACCTTGGAATTTTATTTGCTTCCTATATATGCCTGAGCAAAGGTGAATTCGTTGTCATGAACTGAATCACTGACATGGTCATTTTGAGGTCTGCATTTCATCTCATTTCTTGGTAAGTCTGGTCTTCATGCCAGAGACTTTATCCAGAGAAAAAAATGTTGGTGAGGCTACAAGCCCTTTAATTTTACACCCACACGCAACTGAAAATTAACAGGAATTTTATCTGAAAATCACATATAAAGTCCTCGCTGGTGACTAACAGCAGCAGTTTAATCTATTTTCCTCATCTCCTTCCTCACCTTTTTCACTTTTTGATAATCTATGTTAAATCATGGTCCTGACTATTTGTATGGTTTCATTATGTGTTCTGAGACTTTGCAGATAGCAGGACCGAAAAGCAGGCTTTAAAGACTGTTTGCCAAAATATTTGTTTCATCATGTTAAACTACTTGATAGAATTCTTTCTTTCAGTTTTCCATGGTAATTCACAGTCATCGTGGCATTACAGTACCTATCAGTCTGTCCCTCTTTACCACACCACCATTGCAATCTCTTGAACTACCACCAGGTAGGTGGTGCTTCCTTTCAGCTGGAATAATGCTTTTGTCTGTGTCCTATCAGCTATGCTATGACAAATAGGTTGAACTAGTTCCTAGTTTTGAAGCATATTTTTGAGGTCACAGTGCCCTCTACTGTCACAGGCATCCTCTTCTGCATCATCTTGATAGAAAACAAAATGAAATGTTTGATATGTACTCACTGAAAAAAGCAATATATTTTCTCCTAGAATTAACACGTTCATTTTTGTTTCAACATAAACTTTCATCTGGCCTAGTGGACCAACTCTTGGCTGTTTGACTAGATAGAAAATAAGTTGACCAGGGCATGTTCATTTGCTGCTGACTATAAGGCTATTTTGTCAGAGTAGCTGTTAATTTAAATTAAGCCAATAATCTATGCAGAGTTTGAATCACACCTGACTTGTAGATGTAGAGTTATTCCATATAATTAAATGATCTGATGTGCATTCAAAGTAAGAAGAACCAGGCCTGTGTGTAAAGTACAGATTTTAAGTATGTCTGCCAGAAATTTGTATTGCTCCTGGTGATCATTCCAACTCTAACTAGATAAGAACGACCTATTACATATTGAGACTTTCTTTATAAACTCCTCTCCTGTCTGCTCAAGCCTTCACCCTTTCTCTAATGGATGATGGGATATTCTAGATGGTTTCACTCCCTTTTGAGTGTCTACTGGAACACAACACAGTGTCCTGCAAGTGAGCCTGAAACTATCCCTGCCTTCCTGGTAACTCAACTCTCACAAGTAACCAGAGACCCCTTGTGGCATTCCCTCCGTCACCCCTAAGCAAAACCTCCCCCTTTACCTTCACACAAGACATGGACTGTTCTCATCCACCCTTTCTCTACCAGAAAGTCCTGCTTGCTTATGATTTAGTAAATAAAATTTAACTAAAAGAAAAATAGAATTTAAACAAAAAATTCTAGCTTGGCTCACTTCTGAAGAAACCTGCAGCATGCAGAAGGTAGCACTGAAGCAGGGGGAGCACTAGGTTTAAAAAAGTACTGTTTGTTTTGTATTGTGAGAACCTTTTAGCCTTAAAGAACATCTCAGAGTGCTTAGGGTAGCAGCTGGTTTGTTATTTTGCTATAGGCAGATGCATCCACTTAGGCTCCTCAAGGTGCTACAACAACTTGTTTCCCAGTAGGGGACGTCGTAGCATGGTTACATGTAGGATGACAGGTAGGAGCTCAGATGATTTTGCTTGATGAGAGGTCACACTATATATTGATTATGGACTGAAACTGGAATATCCATACTTTATGCTGATATGAGAATGAGGAGAGGTTGCTGAGCAACTTTCACTTTCAAGTGTACACATATATTCATATATATAAATGTGTGTGTGCGTGCATGTGTGCATGCATGTATAAAAAAATACAAATTAAATACTAAAATCATACAGTACTGCTGGGAACGGAAGCCATATTTCAAATGTAGCAGGCATACTTGTCTTTATTTAGCCATTTTGCCTTGCAACTGCCAAATCATAAAGTTACAGATAATTTCAGTGATACTGAGTACAGCTGAGGACAAATCCAGAATGGAACTGGGGCTGCACTGAAAGGAACTGTGGCCCGACCGGTAATTTGAGTTTCTCTGAAAAAATCCTTCACAGGAAAGCTGCTTTTAAAATTGTCCCTTAATGGAGGGAGGAAAGGAAAAGGAGCTGAAGAGGGTCCTGGATGGAGTGAATACTCGGTGCTGGTTACTGGTACAAGAACACGTTGTTGGGACTATGCAGGGGAACAGAGAAAGCTGTACGCGTAACTGAAATGCAGAATGACTACGAGCAATAGGTGCTAAAATGTTGACAAATCTTTTGTCTTTAGAGAGGTTTCCTTTTTCGTACATGCTGAGGCAATACATGGAAAAGTTCTACCTACTTTTCAAAAAGGAAGAGCTTCGCTGCCCACTGGCAGTTTACAAAGAGCTGCTGGTAGCAGATTTAAAGTAACTTCATGTTTACATGCCACATGCATATGCAGAAGTGCATTTTGCAAACAGTGGGGAACCTCCACAGTTTCAGACAATGTTATAAGCCGTATAGCCCGGGCTGTTAGAAATGTTGGAATAGAAAGAATGCAAAATACATTATGACTGTGCTGCTTTACTATAAACTAATACAAAAATCTCTTACACTATAGTGAAGTCAGTCAACATTGTTGCACAGCTGTAGGAAAACAAAATGCTACACTGGGTATGTGAACAGAAGTTTCATATCTTGCATGTGAAGTCATCTATTGACCCAGTTAGCACTGGTAAGATCTCAGTTAAGGAATGCATCTAAGAGTGAGCACTGCACTTCAGGAAAGATGTGGAGCAGTTTAAGAGTAGGGATTTTTTTTCTCATATTCTCCTTTACCCCTTGTTGTGATACTTACTGTACACCAGCCATGGTAGTTGCAGAGTAGACCCTTCAACACGCACATGCAGCAGGAAAAACCCTTGAAGTCCACACAAGAAAGATGTGAAAAACAGCCTGGAGAAATGTAATAAGAGGATATGTAATATCAGTTTTCAAATAGGTAAAAGGTTGCTACAAGGAAGAGACAGAAGGCACAGGATAAGGAATGAAGAACTAACATTACAGTCAGGGACATGCTAGACATTAGGGCAGATTTCTAATGAAAGGGTAGTTAAGCACTGGACTCTGAGGGACCTTGGAAGTCTCCATTGTCAGAGGCTCTTAAGAACAAATAGGAGAAACATCTTTCAAAGGTAGTTTAACTATAAACTCATCTTGGCTTGAGCCAAGCGGATGATCTCTGAAGAAGCCTTCCTGCCTTATTGTTTATTCTGATATAGGACCTAATCCTCAATGAGTTCTATGGAAAAAACCACTCATCCCAAGTATTCCCTGACCCAGTTGTGGGTTAGAGACCATGCAGTGGTCCCATACACTGAGGAAAAATGCTTTTTTCCCCCACTTTGAGCTACCATTCTATGGTTGTTCATCATGAAGGCTCTCTACAGCTCAGGCAAGATCAATCTTCTGCAATGAAATACATGACAACCACTTCAAATTATGCTAATGCCTGAAAAAACAAAAGAAGAGAATGAACTCCAGAAGCAGAGGAGTAGGAACATTTGATTGGGTTTTGTTTTAGGATGGGAAGGCAGATGAAGAAAGAGAAAACAATGAGTTTACAAAGACAAATTGGTTTGGGTCTGAGACTTGAGTTTCTCTAACGGATCTGCCATGGACCTTCTTTGTAAGTACAGCAGATGGTCTAAAATGAGGGTGATAACAGAGAAGGAAGGGTGTTGTGACAGTTTTTGATTAGTAGCATTGAGAACAGGGCCCATATATGTGGAACAGGACTGAAGGGGCAGGAAATAAATGAGGAAGAAAATGAAAAGTCAGAGGACAAAGAAGGAAAGAAGAAGGAAAAGAAAAGTTATCTTGGGAAATAAATAACCTTAAATGTGCATGTGAAAAAGAAAACTCCAACAAAGAATTTTCTATTTTCAGTGTTTCATGTATTTTTAAAGCAGAGGAAGAGTGGAGAGTGGAAAAGGGATGCCTAAATGCTACAAAGAAACTTGGTCCTAGAACTTGGATCTCCTTGGCCTGCCACTCATAGTAGGTCAGAGACTGTGAGGGCTCACATTTCTGCAGCACTGCATAAAGTTCACTCATAACTAAAATTTTCATCTCATTCAAGAGATTGAGAAGTCCTCCTTCTATGTGTTCTCTACTCCAGGATACAATAAATGTTGCTTTTTTGTAGAATGATATCCAGTCTATTTCCCACATTCAAAAAATGGGTCTGTCTGTCATGTGATGGATTTTTCCTGCCTTCCTCTCTTGAAAATTAAAAGTCTCTTCCTTCTCAAGGTTTCAGGAATAGATTCCTAAGGTCTCCAGGAGGAAGAAGTACCAGAAAAACATGCTGTCATCATCTGTCACTATTATCATCTGAAAAAGGAGAAAAGTTGCACCCTTTGCTCTGGAAAGAAAAGAATCCTAAAGAAGGTAAAGGAGTTCACACCAATAGACACTTGATTATGCAGAAGGAAACTTCAACTGCATCTTCAAGTTTTTCTTACATTCCTCCTGTTGTTAGCTTTACCTCAATAAATACTGTCAGATTTCTGTTCTCTGTCTACTTTATTCTTCAGAGATGCCTCATCCTTATCTTACAGCCCCTATGTTTTCAGAACTGTGTTTGGAATCAGAATCTTCTTTTCTGGGGTTTAACATTCCTGTTTCTGAAAAGCCCCGCAAGTATGGCTTGGAAGGACAAGGAGGAGTTCAAACTCCATGACCTGTCAAGCATGTGTCTTTACTTCTCAGAGATGGCAAGGTTACATCTAGAGTTAGACACATGTTCTATACTTCAACATTTCCATTAAAAGGAGATTTATTCTCCTTTAGTTAGAGAGTCCAGCTAAGACACTCCTATCCTCCAGCAGAGACCATAGTTTTTTCCTTTCATTGTGTCTGCTTGAATATAGAATCAAAAATCATGAAAGTTGAAAGTGAAGATAAGTGTCTAAGCTCCTGATTTTTACTGTTACCTACAGAAATAAGATTTTAGACTCTATATGTGCATATATGAGTTTATCTAGCCATTTCTAATGACTCTATTTAGCCAATTTCAACTTGATTTGACAGTCATGCTTCACAGTAGTAGTGAGGTGTTTTTGTATTCAGTTGGTTTCTGGATTAACAACAGTTTAGATCTGTGCAAATAGTGGAAGGAAGAGAAGACAAAATTTTGAGACCAATGCAGAAGACTAAGTCAAAGTCTTTATACTTTGTTTTCATCCTGCTCAAAGTGAAGATATGAAAGTGCATGAAAATTATTTCCACAAAAGGAAATTCATCTTAATGCAGATATTCCATCTGCATAGCTTTTCCCTGAGTGAGGTGTTAGGTGTGGCACACATGAAGTTCAGCAACAGCAAGTCCTTAAAGACTATCCAGTTACACGATTCTGGTGTACAAAGAAAGCTTTAAGTGGGTACACACATTTGCTTTAAGCTTTGTAATGCTTCCTGAGCATTATAATTTGGCTTTTGTATAAATGAAAATAAAACTCTGTATTTTCTGCCTGGTATGATGTGGAGTACATGCTCCAGAAGTATTTAAAGATAACTCCTTTTTGAAGATATGAACTGGTACATTTGGCTTGCCTACTGGGAAGAAATTAGAAGTAATGCATGTGGATATGAGCTAGCGCTTTTCTTTTTCAGATAGCATTCGTTACAAACAACACTATTATTTGCTGAAAATATGCAAGAATAAAAAAATGATCTTATATCCGTAATCCAAAAAGACATTACAAAAGACATTACAGCTTACTGGTTGGCAGGAATCCAGCTGTAAGTAAAACCCCCACCCCCAAACCAAAAAAACACTCCAAAACATTTCAGAAACAAAAAGATTTAACAGATGCATGTCAGCACCCTTTCACTCACCTTGTGGATTTTGCACCTGAGGATCTGGCAGAAAATCTGTGAGGATACGCTTGGGGCTGAATGCAGCTTTTATATTGCATAGGGGAAAGCGGGGTGGGGGGGGAGACACAAAATGAAATTTTGTAGCAGTGACTGAGTAGGTTCCTGGGGAAAGAACTGAAACAATCACTGTTGAGGGCAGAGGCTGGCAGCCAGGAGAGGAACAAGGGAGTTTTGGGAATATCAGTAATGGGGGCACAGGGAAAAGTCTGGGTAGACCAGATTTTTTTTTCTTCTTCCCTCTTTCCCTCCACCCTACATTGCCACCATCTGCTTGCACCTTCGCGTGTTTCCCCTAACCGACAACACACTGAGGCAGCAGGACATGTACTGCACGTACATCTGCGGGTGAAGTGGCTGTCGTGGCCCAGGGAACTGCCACCATACAGCCAGCAGAGGGCACAGAAAGTCTGTGAAATACATGACTGTAATATGGTACTTGAAAAAGGTATATTTTTCTCTTTCAGGTGGCATTTTTCTTACAGCTCTATCCAAGTGTAGGAGGGGAATGATTAGATGATTTCCAAAAAAACTTTTAGTTTTTGGTTAGAAACAGAGATGGGAATTGTTCCTGTGCTAAGGTAACTTCAGATCGGGCTGACTGTTAGGGCAAGGAAGAGAAAGTAAAGAAACCCACTGGTGCCCCCAAGCAATTGGGGAAGTGCACTGCCCTTCTACTACGGGTCCTCCATGTACCACAGCACACTCCATCCTCCCCTGCAGTGGCCACAGTAGAGAGTTACTCTCTGGGAAAACGTTCCCTGGTGGCAGCACCTGAGCAGGGAACATTTTCATGAGGTTTAAAGTTTGATGGCAAGGCTGTACTGCAAAGGGAACATCTGTGCCAGGGATTATATGCGTGCACACAGACATCAGTATGGGAGTGAGGTCAGCTGTGAACCAAAGACCCAGTCAGTGCTTAGTGCTGCAGCACAGCAGAGAAATGGGTCTGTGGCATGAAGAGGTGTAAGCTGTTGGCCCTTAGCACGTGTTCAAGAGAGAGCTAGATCCCTACCTCTATATGGAAACTGGTGGAAAGGGGCAGGACTGCAGCAGCCCAGCAATATAGGGCATCCCTGTTCTCCAGCACAATCAGCGCTCTGCAGTGTGAGACTGCGTGGCCAGCAGCAGCCCTCAAAGCAGTTACCTAGTGCATACAGGAAAGGGTCTAAAACTACCACAGCATCCCAAGCTACAGAAGGAGGTGTGAAATTATATATTGTCTCAGCCTTTACAGCAGGCAGCACTGCAATTCTTTGTTTGTTTGGCCATCTAATAATAAAAAGAGTACTGTATAACGGAGTGACAACATATAAGAGTTTAGAGTAGGGATTAGATATTCAAAAGAAGAAATGTGACTTAGGACCAGACATGGCCAAGAAGTTCAGTGATGAGTGAACTTGTCAAATGAAAAACCTGTTTCCTGGAAATTGAAATGAGTTTCCAATTCAGACCAAGTGGTTTTCAGCTGTAAGGGAAAAAAAAATCCCAGACACCACTCCTTATATATAAAAAAGTGTTATTTTGATAGATGATAAAGTGTTTTAATATTTCATTTTGAACTGGTGTGAATAAATTACTTAAGGAAGAATGGTAAATCACCTGAGGACAGAATCAAATATTTTCAGCGAATGCAACATTTCAGACTTGCCTGCAATGTGTTTCTTGTTGTTCTCCTTTTAAATTAGCCATTTCTGCCCCTCCAAACTCCATTTTTTCCATTTCAATTCAATCTGAATCGTTTACCCTAATTCTTCAGTTCAGCATCCAACTGAAAAGTACCCCCAAGCCCATTATTTTAGATTCCTAAATACAGCTGTGCAAAGAGCAACACAGAAAAGTCTCTTTGCCATTATAGCTTATTTTGGTTATGCAATTGGGTTAAATTATATTAGAAATAAATATATTTGCTGGCATAGCAACATCAGCAAAGGTTATTTTGCTATTGTCAGTACCAGTATTAAAAACAAAACAAAAAAAACCCTGAGTCGTGACCTAACTAGGATCATAAAGGTGTTTTAGATGTTAATACAATGATTTGGGACTATATTTTTAATCTTACTATCACTTGGGTGCTGAGTTTTGAGGCAGATTTAGCTCACCTCTATCTGTTTGCAACTTTAAGGGGCCTCTTCCCCCCCGCCCCCCCCCCTTTAAAGGAAGCTGAGGTTCTTATGAAATTTTGATTCTCATGGGTATATTTTTAAGGAAAAAAAGTGAAATACCACAAAACCCAATAGAAATACAAAAGAAAAAAAATCACAGGGGCTTTTGCAGGGAAGGGAAGCCCTAATGCTGAAATTAAGTGTTTTAGTTTTAAAATTAGGGGATTGCAGCCATCCTGTATTCAAATTTAAAATGAGTTTTATACCTTACAGCTCTCCATCCAGATATTTCACTCATGTGATGTCGGGTGGAGCGTACTAAAACAACCAGCTTACAACCTCTTGCAGATATAAATAGGGAAATCCAATAAGAATAGCTGAAACCACATTTACATTTCATGAACAATCTCTCTGGTATAATCCTTACCATTTTACAGGAACATACCTCTTACGGAATCAGGTTTGTGCCTACACTTCAGCATGCTTAAGAATCTTTGTTTTCTTTACTAAGAGTGCACACCCTTACATAACATTTTTGTAAAGGCTTTTTTTTTTAAAAAAAAAAAAAAGTATGATTTCCTCACTAGTTTAAGATGCTCCTTTTAAGTGCTACTTCTCAAAGCAACTCCACATGAAGAAATCTATTTTAAGGCATTCATTAATTCACCATTGGTGAAGTGTAGAACAAAATAAAAATGAAGTCCTTTGTTTTAAAATTATTTGTGTCATATGCAGTGGTGGGGAATATTTTGCAGAGCTCTGTTTCTTTCCTCAATTTCATTCCAACAGGTTGGTGCACTTATTCTTATGGCTTTCATTATTTAAATGAAGATGAACTATAGTTCTCCACTTCCTTTTCTGGGGTCCTTTTTGTCTTCTCCAAATAATTTCTCCATCTGGATGAATGCTCAGCCTTTGTCATGATTCACAGATAAAGAAGAAATCCATTATTTTGGTCCCATTTGTTGTATTTGTGTGTTTGAATCATTGGTTTAGCCCCAGCCATGCAAGTTATTTTATGTGGGCATGCTCCAGAACCAAGGAGGGAAATGGGGAAATCAGCATTGTAACACAATAGTTGGGATAAGCACTCATCTTTCTTGCACTCGGACACAGTTCATGGCTGATTTTTAATGATTGCTTGAATCAGGATCTAGTATAGCAGAAATTTTGATACATGCCCTGTTTTTTCTTCAGGTTATATAATAATGGAACCCTTCATCCTACGCTACAATAGTCTTTAACCACATTGCAGTTTTGTTTATGTTCATACAGCATGTGTGTTTTTTTTCTTTTTTTTCTTTAAGAATTCTTTGTTTTCAATTTCTCATGCAATTTTATGTTTTAAAATGTCTCCTCTGGTCTCCTGTTATCATACAGGGCATATTCAGTGCAAAGTTTCACACTTAGCACACAGAGCAATTCATCTCAAAATGACATGTTATTTGCTTAATTTGGTATTTCTATTTACAATGACTCTAAATATCCACTTAGATCTTATTCTCAGCTTCCAATTTATTTCTACTGTAGCATCTGGACAGTTGCTATTCTTGTCTTTCTAGTTTTCCCAGTGTGTTCATTCTGGTGAAAGTGCCCATCTCATCGCAGCTGCATTGTGGATTTGCAGAATACTACAAGTGTTAAAAATATTTAAGTCATCAATTTTTGGATATCCCATTTGTGGACACATTTCTATTTGTTAAAAAAAAAATAATAAGAATAAAAAGCTTTACCAAAGTCTTGCGAAAGTTTGGACTTCAGAAAAAGTATCATCTAAACTTCTCATAGCTTTCCACTAGGATTTTAGACAAAGGCAGGACTAGGACCGTGTTCAGCCCTAACATGCAGTTAGGGGATTGATCTATGAAAGAGACTTGAACATTGCAGATCTTAATTTCTAGGTCCCTAGATCACCAGGGGAATCCACAGCCTTGAGTAAAGTCAGCCCTGCAGACAGGCTGACAAGGCAGTTCCAGGGCATTAAAGAGTCTGTGTGTTTATACATGTGTGGACAGGGGGGACAGACTAGCCTCAGTTCTGCTACGTACTTTGCTCCTTGTATCAAACCTCTGAAGAGCCAAATTTGCTGAGGAGGGTACTTGAATGTGCCAGGGTAGCAGTTACTGCTCAGGAGTGAGGGCTGGAGGCAGCACTTCTTGGCTGCAGTAAGACCATGCTGGTCCTACTCTCCCCTGTGCAAATCCACGTTCCACCTTTTCCCAGCTTCCTTTGTGGCAGAAGAGCTCTGGCTGGAACAGCAAAATTCAGTTTTGCTGAGATAGCAGCTCTGGCTTTGAGATAAGTATATAGACCCTTCTTATGCAAAGCATGAGGAGAACTAAGCTCCTAAGAAGAGAAGCCACAGAAGCCAGCATGTCCCAGTCCCCATAAACAGAGAGAAGTTAATCTCTGCAACTTAGATGAGTGATCTTATTATTGAGATAGCAAATAAAAGGAAGTATCCATGTGTCCTCTGGCAGTGTGGCCAAGGCTATTGGAGGAACAGCAAAACAAAGACATAATATTATGGAATGGGGCGAAAGAAACTTTAAAAGAAACTACAGTTTCAGGAAGGGATGGCAAGACTTCTAGGTTGGTCTCTAAATAAATCATAAGCCTATCAAAATAGCAAACACTATAGCTAAAACTTTCAAAACAGGACCCAGGGACTTAGAAGCATGATTCTTACTAAAATTACTGGGATATGTGCATCTGTATACCTAAATGGATTTTAAATCTCAGCCTACAATATTCCTTATTAATCTTTTTCCCTTAGCAGGCATCTAGGATGGAAGACATTTTCTCTGACTGAAAACACAAGTTGTCTGTCCAGAAGAACTGGAAACCATGCCAGTTTGTCTTAAGTGCTAGGCAGGATATACAGTACATGCTAATTCATTTAAAAACAACTGAAAAAATGCTTAAAGCCTTGTAAAGGAAATTAAGGGGGCACAAGCATTTGACTTTTATATGTGCATACCAAAATGTGTGATGTTCCTGGTGCACTGTAAAATGAAAGAGCAAAGAAGGACAAAGACTAACCATCTAAAACAATCTAATCATCCTCTGAAAATGCACTGTTTGGGGTGACTATGTTAACAGAAAATGGGAATGATTAAATAAAGTCAGGCTGATAAATCTCCTGAGTACTACTAAATTATCTGTAACATCATTGAAGCCAAGTAGCATGACTGCTGTCTCAAGTCTAAAAGCTATGACATTCAGAGGAAGGTAATTGAAGCCTGCCATTCCAAAGCCCTGGGTACATGTTCAGATATTATCAATGTAAATTCTACAACCAACAGTTTGCATCTAGATAAAAATTAATTCCTCTTTTGGCTGCCTTGGGATCTATGAAAGAGCAGGGGAGGCAATAATAGACTTGTAAGTGACTATGCACCAACCATGACTAAGATGTGGAGTGAAAGAAACATGAAAAAAAAATATATCTGTCACCCACACTCAGTTTTTACACTAGAGAACATCAGTGAAGATCAATAGACTTTGCATGTCATAAAAACATTACTCCTCCCCCCCCCCCCAAAAAAAAAAAAAAAAAAAAAAACCACAAGTGCTGACAGAAGTGGAGAAGGACTGACTTCCTATGGAAAGGCCCCTCACTGATCCTGGCCACTTCCAGCAGCCCCTATTAAACACAGGCAATCAGTTTAAGAATCACAGCTCATTCCAGCTCTGTGATAACTCAAGCAAAGAGACAGAGAGAGTGGATTCTGACGACAAGGACCCGAACAATTTAGGATTTTATAGTTTTATTATGCATTGTCCCTAAAAGCTGACTGTAAGCTAGTGCAGACTTTAATTAGAAGAGCTCATGAACTTCTGCAGTTTCATATTACTGCTTTCATGACATTTTAAGATGCCTTAAGACAGAGGCCCATGTAAGAAATACAACAATAACTCTAGTCTGAGGTAACTAAAAGTATATGAATGGATTGCCTCTGAAAGAGAAGATTATAGATTTCTGGGAAAGACACAAGATGTATGATACATACTTCATCCCTGCTATGAATCTCTAGGGACACCTGACCATAAGTTAAGCGTCTAAACAGAGAAGAGTTGTAAATGCTCGAAGAACTTCATTACTTCCACCTGTTTTGGGGACAATTTTTCCTAAATGTCATCAATTATGGATTCAGTGGCAGGTATTTGCGCTTCTTTAGTCAATCTTATTTTTTGACCTAGTCCTTTACAGTAGCTGACTGAATTAAAACATGACAAACTAGTGGAGCGTCCTCTGCATATCTGAACCACTATTATTTGTGTCACCACTGTTTCTGCTAACCGCCTTGCTCCAAACACAGGAGGGCAACAGAAATCTGAAGCAGATACTCATGAAGTCAGCCAGACCTTAGCTCAGAACTAGGAGACTCTCTAGGAGACAAAAACCTGGAGCCACTCAAAAATAACAGCACATATCCCTGGCAGGCTTCACAGTCAGAGTAAAAGCAAATCAAAGTCAGCTAGTAGATTGAAAAGAGCCAGTATGGTTGCTTGATTTTAATTCAATGCTAGAAGAAGATGAAACAATTTAGTGCAGTCTCTGCATTAAGTCTGTTTTCCAACATAAAAGGTCTAAAAGATGCCAGGTTTTACTATATCTGCTTGTAAAACTATTCTCTATTGTTTCCTTAAAAAGAAAATAGACTGAAAATAATTAACAGAGCTAGAAATGCTGCCGTGATCAGACATCTAATACACTCTGCATTGAAAAAAAGTTATCATCCTACTCTTAAAAAAAAAATAAAACAACCTCAAAAATAGGAAAAAAAAAACCCCACCAAACACACTTCACTGATAAACTTTACAGGTACACATCCCCACAGGATTATGTTAGTTCCTCCAGATATCATCAAGGAGGGTAGCTGCCCCAAAGGAATTCCCCTCTAGAGCTTCACTGACCAACACTGCTTATCAATAACTGGCTTTAATAAGCATATGCAACATCAGACCACTGACAATTTAAATCGTTTTTCTTAGATAGAATTGTCATTACTGATTATTGCTAAATACAAATATTGAACAGAAGCTGTATAATTAAGTGTTTTTATGTAATTCTCTTTTTACTTGTGATTCAAAATGTCATTTGCTTCTCAGTGGCTAGCATGCCATTAAATCAGTGTGTTCATTATATAATGTTTTTACACAGGAAGTTTAGAAAATTACTCATTTTCCACACTCCAAGACAGGTAGTTTGGATACAAATCTGTTCACTAAATGTGCCATGCAAGACCCAACCTACAGTCACCATGACTGTTCACCAGCCTTCCAAGTAATTCTGCTGGGAGGCAATTCAGGGACTTTGCTTTATTTAATCTCCTGGTTTTTCTATAATTGGAGTCTTCATTCACTATTGTCAACAAAGGTGTTTGTTGCATGGACAACTTGTTCTTAAGAGTCTTGATTCCACAAAGCACAGAGGCTTCAATTGCAGAGTCAGTGAAATACTTAAGCAATGATTTAACTTTAAGTGAGCAAGCCTACTGATTTTAATGAGGCATAACTATAACTCAAACAAGTATACAGCCAGTATTCATGAATCAGGAAACTGCCAAAGAACATGCTTAACTTTTCTCTCATTCAAGAAAGACCCCCAGCCTGAGGTTATGCAAAAGACTTTCAGAGCACTGAATATCCAAGAGAGAATAAATAGAAGTTTTTTGCTACCAAGCAGACATTAAAATATAACAGAGACAAAGGACACCATATACAATTACTAACTTACTGAGCTATCTTCATTTTCAAATAGTCCAAATGTAAAGGAATACAGTAATGCATAGCTGTAATTCAGCATAGTTAAAAGTGTACTTGAATTATCACACACTGTCCTCTCCTTGCTTATATTCACAGACAGAAACCAAACTAAGGCAATGCTACAGCTGTTCAATGGGACCTTGTGCTCTTCTATCACATCAGGTTTCTCTATGAGCTAACCACTACTGTGAACTAGCTGCAAAAGACCCAACAGCTGATCTCAATTTGAGGATAAACTGAACTACAGGTGTGTGAAGACAACCCTTAGAGGAACCTGAGGATTTTGTCAGAAGCTGCTTTAAGGAATGGCTCTTACAGAAAGTTGGAAAGCACCTCAAAAGATTGTTTGTTTGTCCCAAGGCAACATTAGCTCTATTCACATCATTCTTAACAAATGCATGTTCAATCTGTTCTTAAAGACTTCCAGTGATGGAAATTGCTCCATAACTTCCCTAGGCAATCCTGTGTTTTGCTTCACTGCCCCTCTTCTTGGAATATCTTAGATGTTTCACATAAGTCTCCTTTGCTTTAACATAAACCTATTAAAATACAAACAAAATCTAAGCCTATTAAAAGCCTGCAGTAGATATGTAGAATAATTTATTCCTTCCATCTTTACATTCTTCAGATTTGAAAACCTTTTTGTGTCTTCACTTCTCCAGACTAAACAGACCCAATTCCTTTTCCCTCTTTTGTTAGGTTGTTTTTCCTAGGTCTCTGATCATTATCTCGGTGATCCTGGGAACCCCAAATTCAGCCTCTTATTTTTACTCCTGTGAAAAAAAGGCAATTTTGAGGACTGTCTGAATAAGAATATGGCTGCAAAGCACTTTGAAAAATCATTTGTGTAACAATGCACAAGCTACAATTACATTTAACTACAATATAAATATCACTCCATATGGATCCAAGATTTAGGCCATCTTTTGCAGATGAGCAGCTCTTCTGAATTTTGTGTGTTCTCAGAGAAATCCATCACTGGTTTCATTGCACACAGTGACTTGGTTAAAGAAAGAACAGAAGGAGAAAGCTTTGGCTAAATAAGAATGATATATCAAAACACCCAATATTTTAATGAAAGAAACTGAATATCCACACATTTGCACTTCTGTATAGGTTTTGTGATATATATATATAATTTTAAGCTGTTTACAAATAACATTTAATGCTTCAAATATTACATAATGTTGATATTATTTTTCTAGCAGAAATAAATATATTGCACTTAAAAAGAAACTTTTCATTAGATGTTGCTTCATAGTTTATGTTCATAACTTCTTTTTCCATAAAAAGATTTCCCCCCTATCCCCACCCCATACACACAAACACACACTTTAGTACATGGTGAATGTGCTCACGCAACGCATTATAAACAACAAAGTCAACACAGCAAACAACAGAACTGTGGTACATTCTGTTAAAGAGGTTACATCCAGTTTTTACCTTCCTTATTTTTAAACAAAATCTTTCCTCCTGTTTCTGAAGGTACAATAAAAAGAAAAGATTGTTTAAATGTGCTAAAGGTAAAATACAGCAAACTGTATTTTTTGTCCTTAAACTATCATAAAAAGTTAATTGAGAGTTTACTTAAATCACTGCTTAGTTTTCTTTTAAAAAGGTAAAATAAATGAAAAGAAGTTGTCATTTTATAAACTAGAGACTATATTCAAGGATAGTTTGTCACAGAGTAATTATAAATCTTCTGGCCAGCAAGTATGTGGTTACTGAAAGAAAACACATCTTCTGCAGCAGAAAAGGCTCAGTTAGGAATAGTGATAGTAAGAACTCACCAAAAATAAAAATAATCTTGCAATGAGTGAATGTCTTCCCTCTGCATAAGGAGGGTCAGCATAAGGACTGTGGCCACAACTGCCTCCCAGCTAATGAGCTGTACATGTTACACTGATCTCACTATTGCTTTTCTGTCTATGGGTAAATTAGCACAATTTACATTAACTACCAGTTTTGGAAAATTCTCCAAGTTTTCACAATAGTTTTCATTGGTATTTCTGTTTCCGTGTAATACACACACACACATAAAGAGGATAACAGTGATTAATCAAGTTCCCAAGCCAAACATTTTCGGTTTAAAAGAGGTTTATTTTCAAATGCTGGTTAGTGTTTGCTGGATGTTGGAAGCTGCAACATCTTCTTACGCAGCGTCACAGCCACCATGCTTAAAGCCTTCTGGGGCAAGATTCCCTATTGCATTTTGTAGACTGTACTACTATTGCACAATTATCCTTGAACTTGTAAAGAAGCATTCTCATTAGAAAAGCACTCCTTAATTCTGCACTATTATTCACTTGGTCTATGCTTGTTTGTCATTTTTATACCTAGAAGAGTACCACTGAAACCAGTGGAACTGAATTTGTATCTTTGACAGACCCTCAAGCCATATAAAGTAATACTGCAAATCAAACAGCCAAATTTAAAATGTTTTAGATGTCTAGCTTCTCTCAGGGCTCCAAAAATAGAAAAAAAAATCAGACAAATGCATCTAAGTCAGTTCTGTTAGTCTTTGGGATGCTTTTGTTGGATAAAAGACCTGAGGCTGTTGACTATCTATGGATAAAAGAGTAATCCAGAAAACACCCAAATGCACTCATAATACTTTGGAGGATAATCTTATCATTCTCTTCGAAAAGCATATTCAGGCATGTTCTCCCCACCCTTCTTAAAAAAACAACACAAAACAGCACCAGTTTGCTGAGCCAAGAAAGCTCATAAAGGTGAAGAGCACTTCACATGGGATATAAAATGTGAATTTTATTGGAAAATAAACTCTAGATTATATTTGGCATTTCTAGACCATCCACCAGCAACAGATGTTCTGTACTGAAAGTGATATAATTATGACAGCAGTACAGCAACTCCTTAAATAAATTACTGAGTTATTGTCAAAATAGTACAGATTGTTCTAGGCAAAGTGATTTCACCCTTTAAGTGATTAATAACAAATTTACATTCCTTTTCTTCCAGTTGTGAAATAAATGCTAAAGGTGTAGCACTGGTTTGCAGTCTTTCCTGTAGAGCATTGCTGGTATCTCTACAGTCATCATCCATACAGGTGGACTTCATTTTTAGATAAAAACGTTGGATGAAATCCTGTCCCCCTTACAGATAAGAAATTTACCACTGACTTCAGCAGGGCAGGAATTTTATCCCTGGAATCACTCACATGCTGCCCACTGCCCACAGGAAGCTGAGAGGGACAGGGAGCAGAAATTCCCCAAGGCAGCACAGCTTTTCTGGCATGTGCTCTGTGGTATCTGTGCATTTAATTCCTTCCAGCTAAACTCTATATAACTGGTTTTGGAGACTGGATTGTGAGGACAAAGAAGAGGAGTGGTGAACTGGACGCACCTATTAACCTTATTCCTGAGGAAGGTTCTCAGAAGCTGTCCTCTTTCCCGTGATGATGGTTCTACTTAGGACCTGCCTGTGATTATGCAGTAGTGGGGAACCCAGTGGGTTTCTGATGCAAGGGACACCATGGAGGAGCAGCATAGGTCATGGAACAGCATGGGCAGGAATAAGCACCCCAACAGAGACTGTGGATTTCCATTTTCTTGAGTTTAAAAGTCTTGACAGATGGCTTTGCAGAACTCTGTCCTTGGTGGGCTATAATATGAATCTCATCACCGAGAATTTGGATGAGAAGTTGGCCCTCTCATATTTTTATATAGGGAGAGTCTATAGCCATCTTTTCCAGATATGCATCATATTTCATCCCTAGTGAAAAGCACTTGTCTTTCATTTAATATCTTTGTAAATGATAATGTCAAATTCCAGTTTCATTGTTTCAGGAAGAACCAGGAGAATTTTCTCTGAAACAGTATCAGAGGAATTTGTGCCAAATACTGATATTTATAGGACAAGGTCCAGGAAAGAGCTAAAGAGATCTTATAATTTATTTTTTTGGACATGTTTCATGAAGGGAGGGTAGGTCACTGTGTGAGCAGGTTTTATATAACTTCTAAAGCTTACCTAAGTCAGCGTACCTGTTCCAAACAATTCTGGAGTTGTCTGAAAGCTGCCTACTTACTTGACCATTTTTTGATATAAATATCAGTATTAAAGCCACTGGCTTGAATTTTGAACCTAACTGCACCTCCTGCAACTCCAGATAACTTAATGGATCTGCAGAAGGAAACAGATACAATATGTAAAATAGAATTTCCCCACAGGCTTTAGTGAGAGTCATCATGAGATCTTAGCTAAGAAAGACAAATACAGCTACGCATATCTCTTACAGAAGTCAAGCAACTGAAGGACAGGGATTAAAATTTCCTTCCAGATCATCCCTGAAATTCTTCTTTATGTGGAATCATCTAGGTATTTGAAGAGTTATTTTCTTGTGTGGCCAGTATCATCCGATTTCCTGAAAACTAGGGTTCTTCACACCAAAACTGGTCATAAGTAGGCACAAGAAGTGCCATTTGCAACATGCACTTTTCAGATGATGTGATCGCCTAGAGCAAAATCTAACTTTTAGATACATCAAGCCAAATTCAGTGTTTAATTCTAAGCCATTTAAGTACTGCAGAGCTTGGCTCATTTTATGAACCGGCTCATTATATGGAACTCCTCATCAGCTCATTTGGCTCATTATGGGGAACTCCTTGCAGCAACTCTGGATCCAGAAACTGTGAAGGGTTTCATTACTTGTCTTTGTTCACCTACAGATCAGAAGAGCTGCAAACTGCCTTAAGACACTTTTTTGTCCAACAGTGAGTACATGGAAATTAGGCTAATATTGCAGATAACTGGGATGCTCAAAATGGCCAGTTTCACAAGACTTTAAATTCAGCTACTGGGAAATATACAGAGATGGCCCTTATCCATGGATGCCTGTACTGACCTACAATAGGAATTGGGAAAAGTCTGGGAGGGTGTCATAGCTATGTATGGTTAGGCATGTAAGATAAGGAAATGGACTGAAAAAAAAGACTTATGGCTCACCTTTTACTTTACTGAGATGGGAGGTAGGTGACTCAGTGTCTTGCATTCTCCCTGCTACCATACACATTGGTAAAAAGTAGAGGAGAATAGTGCCAAAGTCGTCTGTTTTCCGTTCTGTGTTCTATCTCTACAGAGATCTTTATTACATGAGATCGTATTGCTTGTTCTTTTAATATCAGTAGAGTGTGAGAATTGAGGTCATTAAGCTTCTTCCATAAGTTGGATGCAACTATACACAGCAACTCTGTGTTGACTTCTTATTTACAGTGAAATCTCAGCTCCTGCCATGCAGAAAACCAGCATCTCACTGGTACTCTTTTCAACAGTGCAAAGGATTCATGCTAGCTCTCTGCAGAGAGGTCATTTTTTCTGGTGACGGTAGGCACAATTCAAACAAAACATACTAGAAAGTATGGACTGTACTTTGAATGAAATGAATTCTTAATTACTGACACGAAAAGGTAGATATGAATAAAAAAACTACAGGCAAAATTCTGCACTGATATTTTCCCAAGAAAACCCCACCATTCTACTGGGACATGAAGAAGCAGAGAACACAACCCTCATTTGCCTAGCCAAACAGCTTGTCTAACAACAGGTGTGACCAAACCCAAGAGAATCAGAAGAAGTAGGAAGATACTCCAGTGCCATTCATCTTACACCAATCCGTTGCTTATATCTACAGAGTAAAATAATAGCCTGAAATTCTGTTATCTTGGTATTTGCAGCTGGGCACAGGTCTTCAGTGGCAAGTGCAGCAGCAAATAAAAGCTTTAAGGATTTGGTAACTTCTGGATTCCTAAGTTTAAGTAACAGATTTTCCAAAATCAGCACTTTCCTTCATCACACCTAACAGACTGTTAAATTGCTCCTCTTAGGATATGGGACAGACTTATTTTTAGACTGAAGAACAGAATACATCATTACTGCTACAGTCCTGTACACAGTTCTTTTTGGAACGGATAGAGTTTTGTGAAGGAAACAAAGAAAGAAAGAAAGCCTTGTTAATAATTTCCTCTTTGGGATTACAGTAGCAACTATGAAATACTTCTCTTGGTGAATATAAGCCAGTCTTTTAAAAAGGACAGTGGCCTTCTCCACCTTGTCCCCTTCCCAGCAAATGTATGCTGAGACAGCCTAAAACATGCTCAAAGCTACAGCAACACATTTTTCTGTATTGATGCTCATTAGTCACAAGAAGAGATGAAGATGAGTAAGAGTATTGCCTTTTTCAGAATTCTTTTAGCACATGAAAAAAAAGATCTATACACAATTAATTTGTACACTGCTGCATAAACACAATCTCTTTCCACAAGGCATAATGTACCTTTGGAACAACCTGCTTGCCATTAAAAATCCTGGGAACTCTGGGATCCATTTTGGCTGTGTTACACATAGATCTGTGAGCAGCTCCACGCTGCATGCCCTCTTCTTGAGATCCCTCGATGGAGGAATCTATATCCATAATGCATTTTATTAGCTGGTCTGAGTTTGGCACTTTCTTGCCATAGGCCTTTCAGGAAGGTCCCTTGTATTTTTCATACCAAACTTGCACATTTAAAATCTCGTGTTTCTCTTGTCTTACATCAGTCATACAAATGGCGTCATCACTGCAGAGGAGTGACGCAGTCCCTGGATAGCTGCATAAGGACCCTGCTGAAAATAATGGTGGTACCTAGGCATGTGGAAGGAAGGGAAAGTGGGGCCACTACCTTGCATTGAGCTGGCAATAGCTGAAGGTGTAAGAGGCATTCCCAAGCGGCTGTACGGAGGCAGAGATCCTTGGATTGGATGAGGAATGGGTGTAGCTATGGATGCAGTGCTGGTACCCAGGGCACTCAAAGACTGTGGATGCTGAAATCCAGGAAAACTGGTTGAGGAAGATACCCAGGAGCTGAGGGATAGATTATCGGAGGTTGTAAAAGCTGATCCTGAAACAAAGAGAAAGAATGCCTGACATATGCACTGCAACACACAAAGCTTTTAAAATAGCAAAAAGGAAGAAAAAGTTTTTCTCAGCAAGGCTGATTTTTATGACAAGTTATCAGTGCAAATACTTCCCGAATACATCTCTCTCCTTGTGTCTTTTTTAACAGTATTATTTGCCAGTTGCTCTCTTTTATCCCTGTATCTTAGACAAACTTCTTTTTTAAGAAGCTAGTTGCAGTGGCTTGATGAGTAAAATCAGCTTTGCACATTGATTTTACATAGCTCCTAGAAAAATCACCATATAATTTTGTTCTGCAGACAGTTTGTGAATAGATGTATAAATTCTATCTCAGTGCTGGCATGAAACACTCAAGCATCTACTCTGACATGGACTCTCATTGCATTACATCCCTGTTTTGATGACAGGCTTGTAGCTTTTTACATCAAATCTTCAATAGAATTGATTAAGTTTTTCTAAAATTTCAGTCTGGCAAAAAGGTTAAAAATGTCATTTGCAATGCAAGGGCATTTTTTTCACAATAAAATCTTGCCAACACTCCATCTTCTTACTAAAATTGGCTTTTCCAAAATTTAGAATAAAAAACCTCTAAAATGTCAAAACATTTATTATTTTTTTCAGCTGCATACAGTGCTCTAATAGACAACAGTAATAATGAATCATAGTAAGAAATGCTGTTTTTCAAGTGAAATATGAGAAACATGCTCCCAAGCTAAATATGTATTTTGATCTAATCAGTGGTTTCTTTGGTAGCTTTTTTAATCTGAAAAGTTACAAAAATTCCTCTTTTCACAAATCTTCCACTCTTTAAAATACATTTCCTCTGAAGATTTCAGCATTAGCAAAAAAGCAAAAATGGTGTCTTTACATTATAAGTAATATTTTTTTGACAGTAAACTTTGGGGGAAACTAATGAATAATTTGTTTTAATAATTATACATGGTTATTTTCAAATAATCTGATGAAGATGTTGCCTTTCCTCTCTGCAGTTCTTCTGTGCATCTGGTTATCAAGAGATGTCTGATTTCTAAGCATGGTGAATACTACAAAATTCTATTAATTATCTCTTATTTTTTAGTATGATTAAACAACAATTCAATGCATGTCCCAACTCTGTTTTCTTTCGTGTCCAACACCTTCCATTGAGAAAAATGTTTCTTACTTTAAGAAATAAATTAACTGGCAGGAGTATCTGTCAAAGCATAATTTTAAGCCAATATTTAAAAATATTCACAGACAACAAAATTTCTAATTATTATTAGAGGTATTAATTCCATAGATCTGATTCTAGAAGATAGGTTCATTCAACTTGTGAAAAGAAAGTATACACAAACATCTATATGTGATGTGTTAACTAATCATAACCATCTACTCAAAACAAAACAATAAGCAAATAACAATAGAAACAAAAAATGCAAACGATGGCAAAAAAGATCATAAATCTATTCAGGGAGAGATTCTCAAATCAGAAAGAGATGAAGGTACTCTTTATTAGTTCCTCCTCTGCTTAATGAAATAAGTAAAATGGCTCAGTAACAGGAAATAGAAATTGTGTCAGTTTGGCAGTAGAAATGGACTTGAACCAAATTCTGACCCTACCACTGAACCAAATTCTGACTGCTGGGAAATTACGATCCAGAGCCAAACTATAAGGATATCACCATACTAGCAGCAAAATCCTTTACAAATCCAGGAATATCTGACTACTGTTGCACTATAGGGAAGGCTGGATGCAAATCTGGATGTGACCTGAAGTTTTACATATGGCTCAGTTCCAAGTGGCTATTACTGTGCGTGGATGTGCTAAAGCACCAGAACCCAGACATTATGGATTAAGGAGTTTTAATCTGATGTATACATTTCCTATTTGTTAATCCCCCTGGAAACAGACTTCCTGTGATAGATACTCTACTGAAGGCAAGCCACTTCCATCTTTAGATGGCTGAAAACAGCTGAGATGAGAATGCCCTGGATGGGTGTTGAAGTATTTAGAAATAGCAGTGATAAACTTTCTTTTTCTATACAGAGGTAAGGTGCCTTGCTCTGAGCACGTCTGGCAAGGGAAAATTTAACATCATCTTCAACAATAACTGGCCAGGGATCTAAGCTGATGTAAAGTGAGGTAATCCCCCAGAAGTGTTTGAAAGGGTGGCGTTGTACCAGCAAAGGAGTTGCTCCAGAAACTCTACAAGTTAAGGAACTAGTCTTAGAATAAACACATATGAACAAGCCCAACTAATCACATTTTGTTGAAGAGCGACTCTTGGTTAAAAATAAGCGTGTTTTCCCTGCACAAGTCCAAAGAGCTTATGACCAGAAATAATGCTCTTATCTTAGCAACACTGTATGAAGCTAGAGGACAAGACAAGGGCACTGCCAGTCGGAAGGCGGATAGAACTGTTTTACCTCAAGTGGCTGTTGCATATCAGACAGGTCATGAAGTCAACATGCAGAGCATAACGCAACACAAGTTTATGCTAGTCAGCGATCCTGCAGGATGGGTTCGAGGTCTATTTCCAGTGGCAAATTATGGCAGATGCAGTCTGTCCTGCAAGCATCCCCACAGAGAACATGCTCCACATTGTCATTAGTTTTGTGACTGCTAAAGCAGACAAACCTAAACCATTTGGGGTGAAATGCCCAAGTAAGAAAGGCATCTTCTGGAGACCATGAGATAAAAAACTAAAGGTCAATTTTCAAAGGCTGCTATGGATTTTTCTTTCTGTAGAGGTAAATCACAGTAACCACAGGCTGGTTGAAGATGATTAGAACCAAGTTCTCTGTTGGCAGAAGGCTGGAGGGGCAACAAAAGGCATATCCACATGGTACTTCACAGGTGGTGCTGAGCTCCAGCTAGTAAGCCTTGCCAAGGGATGGGGAGTGTTAGCTTGTACTCAGCACCACATTAATGAAGTTGCCTGTTTTTCAGCCAGCTTGAAGAGGAAGCAGAGTTCTTGTCTCCTGGCAAAGGCTGTATAAGCAACTCCAGAGCTGCCTCCTGAACCAGCTACCTGAAGCAGTGCCATGGGCATATTCGATGTGCAGAAGGGCCATACAGGAATGAGTACCCTTGTGTGTGTGCCAGGCACACACCAGAGAAATGTTTCAGGATACCACAGTACTGGCTGTGGTCCTCCTTTTCTCCAGTATAACTTGGTCACAGTGGTTTAGCTAATGAGAAAATTTTCCTACCTCTGCTTTGTGTTGCTTGACTCTCATCTCCTAGATCATCTTCTCCTCCATAGGTTCGAATGGGGGATCGGGCATAGGAATGCTTCTGGATAAGGCTCTCCACACTTTCTCTGTGGAAGAAAACAACACATCATATCACTAACTTCCTAAACAGCCTCCTGTCTGTTTCAGAGAATAAGCAAGATAATCATTCCATGATTGGCCTAAAGGAGGCACTGGAAATTTGAACCCTGGAATAGAAAATAATTTGTCAAGTTAAAACTAACAAATATGCTGCCTTCTTCCTGTCCTGACTGTAGTTTTCGCACATAGATTCTTTCTTCAAATTATTTAACAAACGGGTTACCCCATAGCATGTTGCTGGAACCCCCAAACTTGTGATGTTTTATCACTGCTGATCACTTCTTACCTGCATGGTACTACCTCTTCAGCAGACAAATTAGAGTGAACATCTCACTGCATTTCCCAAATATAGTTTCAGGTGGAATATAAGACCAGCACTCCTCACAGATTTGAAGATGCAAGCATAAAGCTTGTACCCTGTAAGTATTTGTGCTTGGTGGCCAGGCTGGGTTCAAAGGGAGAACTCCTTTTGAGCAAGCTTTTGTGTCACATATGACCACCCCATCTGGAACTCTCCCATTCTTCTGAAATGAGGGGCAACAGATAAATGTGTCCAGAGACGGTTCACCTTTAAACATATTCTCCACATCAGGGCTTAGGCCAATTCATAACAGGAAGTCTGCGGATACTACAGATCTCGTGCAGTATCTATTCTGGGAGGTTAAAACTGTCTGCCAGGCCCATACCTCTCCAGGGGCATAAAGCACTGAAGTCACCCAAACAATTTTTAAATAGAAGAAAGCCATATCTGCATGATAAGTCATAGCAGTTTGTAAGGAAGATCCAACCATATACATTCCCAGCATGTTTCCATGTAAGTAGGTGGCATTATACCAAAGATGAATCTGACCTAAGCACATTTCCAAAATGGCTTTGACCTTTTGTTCCCATTTAACAAATCTAGGTAGAGATAGCTGTCTAAATCTGCTGCTCAGTGAAGGGTTTGTCTGAACTCACCATTTGGCTGGTTGTATTTGCTAAATGCCTTTCACTATGAGAGCGTGGCTGTTGCAGAAATTCCCAGGAAAAACATTTTCCAAGTAACAGAATAAATCACAATGGTACATGTTTTTCTTTCCTACAAAAAGCCCATTATAGTCATTTTGTCCTTGGTCTATCACTGGCATCATTACTTATGCTAGTCTCCTTGAAAAAAAAAAATAAAAGAGGGATCTTATCAAAGTGATTTACTTGTGTCAGGACTGGAAGTGGACTGAAAGCAATGGCAGTTGCTACATAGAGGATGATATAATTAAATTATTGCCTTTTAAGTGATTGAAAACAGTAGGCATATCGGGGCTATCCTGAAGAAGATTTTACAAAGAAAAAGACAGATGGCATTGTTTACATTATGTATTGAATGCCTCTTGAAACTTTTTTTTGAAGCACAATATGAAATGCAAAGAATTTTACTTAACTAAAAAGACTGTCTCATATGAGTACAGAATAATGAATTAGACCACTGTTGTCTAAGAGATTTAGATTTAGAGATAGATTTAGTCTATAAACATACTCATAGCCAAAGAATTACTAATCTTTAAAGGTCTGAAGAATAAATGTGATTCAGGTGATTGTCTATATTGTCTCTTATTGACTTTATTTCTACTAAAAGTCTGCTTATAATGATAGACATTACAGCATGTAATAATATCCTGATGCAACAGAAACAATGCAGGCTCTAGTTCCAGTGCAGTGGGCCAAACTCATCTCTAACCTCATTGGATCAATGGAGGTTTGGGGATAAACTCACCTCAATAAATTTACATTTGAATTACCTACAGAGATTTAAAACTAAATCAAATGCCCACAATTATTGCAAACTAAATTCTTTCCAGATGGGTGTGCATGCGAGACAGAGAACTCTGTTATTCTATATGGTTGTCTTCTTTTAAAGGGAAAAGAGAGATGACTTCTTAGTGAACCCTGAATCTGAAAAGTTTGAAAATAGGAAACTATGTGGTTGGCTTATTTATTTTTAATTTTGTAATTCTGCAGGTAGTATGCTAAAGATTTTAGAAGACTAATCGCACACATTGGCACAAGAAGCAAAGGTTTTTATGGCATAGGGAATGGTTTGAAAGAGGAAACTCAGATCAGGGAAAGCAACTCATTTCACAAGAGCAGGTAGCTTTGTGCAGCTGGGATTTAAAATTCAGAACTGTATGTGCTTATCTAGCCTGACCATGTTGGTAGTTTAAGCTATTATCTCAACACGCCTACTAATTTTTCATTTTAGAGGTAGAGGCTGTGATTCACATCATGTGTGCAAAGCACTCAGATTCACACCAGGATTTAGGCACCTGGTCTCCACAGCAATATCCACGGCCTTCAGGTGGATAATTTCCATTCTACATACATGTTCTGCATATATACCTCCGAAAAGATCTGCAAAACACGAAACGCTGAGCAGAAAACCACCTCAGCATGCCAAAAGGAAACAAAGGAAAGCCAGAAGTAGTGTATTTTTTCCACACATTAAGCTTATGTCTGAGTCCTCCCACTAGGCATTGTTCTTTCCACCTAGCAAAAAAGGAGTTCCAGTCTGAACTCAGGTCTCCCTGACCCTGGACAAGTGACCCAACTACTAAAATAAAGGATAACCTTCATTTCCCTCTGTGTCTCAAAGGAAAGAGGTGGTGGCCTCTGCACTGCGTGCACGTATTTCATGCTCAGAGAACACCACCCAGAGATGTAGGAGAAGACAGGTTTGCAACTAATCTAGTCTGTGGAAACATGCAGGCTTAGGTGGGAAAGAGGAGCTCAATCTCCCACACCCTTTGAAGATGGAAGTGCCTCAGAACTTGCTCCAAAGCAGACCTATAGGACAAAGTAGAACTTTAACAAGAAGATTTAAGTGCTGTTGAAATATAGTTAACCTGAGATAGCAGTTTAAAATGCGGGAATAAAGCCAGCAACCTGGAATGTAGGTTCCTGCTTAAACCCTCTTCTCAACCTGAGCCAAAAGGACTTCAAGGTCAAAATCTTCACAAAAGTTCTATTTTTAAAAGTGTGATTTACTTAGGATACCCAGAATATACTGCTATCAATACCCAAAATTTAATAATAATAATAATAATAATGAATTTATTTAAAACTTGTGGCTTTACAGTTCTCTATACAAAACATCTTCAGCAAATCGATATAATTTATAGCACAACCACTCATATCTCAACATGGTTCAAAGCATTTCTGTAGATAATTTTATAAATCACTGAACTATAAATCAGTATTTGCCATATTATGATTCTTCTCAATTAAAAAAATGTAAATGAAAAGCAGGAACAAAAATAGGATTTGATGGAATTTTTTTTAAAGCTTTCCTTTAGTTTCTTCAGACCTGATTCATACTAAACTGGCTGAAGGGCAAAGTGATTTCAAGTTACTCAGTTACTTCTGTTACTCAGTTTGTGATCAGACATTTGTTATCTAATACTTGGACCTAATGATTTTTACTTTTTAATGCATCTTAGAAGAGTGTCTTCTATTAGCAACAAGTTAGCAATAAACTTTGTTTTGAGAGAACAAAAGCTGTCAGCTTGCTGGAAGAAAGATGTCTTCTTTCTGTCAAATTCTTTTGTGTGGTCTTCCAACCATTTTCAGCTTTCCAGACTGCTTTTTAACTCACACTTGTAAATACCCGGAGGGGAAAAAACACACATGCACAGGCATAATATATTACTATGATTAAGCTGTGTTATGTGTACAACTAGATAATAGTAGCAGATGACAGGCTACAAAATAGCAAGTTAGGGGCTGAAGCTGTCTGAGATAGAGAAGAAGGAATCATTTGCCAAATGCAGAGGGAAAACCTAAGCAGTTATTGGCTATCACACCCTATGAGAAGATGCTGAGACAGGATAAACCTGAGGGGAGGTAACATGGGAAAGGAGCGTAGGTTGATCCCAATGACCTGCATTACAACAGAAGCACACCTTGAGCCCAGCCCTTTTAATAAACCTCTGCTCACTATGAACAAAGTGCTTCTCTCCTTTGTGCAAGAAAGGAACCAGTATGTTTTGGACTGAGAATCCAAGGAAGTGAAGGAGATTGGTAGAATTTATCATTCAGCAAGCTTTAGGGTACCTAGACAGCCCCTTGCCATTCTGCAGGTATTAACCTCTGGACTGAACAGTTCAGTCTTCTCCCTGCCAACAACTGATTCCAAAGTTAAAATCTCAGCAAAGGATGCTCTCTCTCTTGCAGCTACAAGGTGAGTCTTTGACGTTGTTTAGCGACATTGCCCTGTACACACACAGCAGTTTCAGGGGATCAAATATAGACAGGAAGACTCTGACGTGGCTGATAAATAATTCACTAATACTTTACAAACTAAATCCAAGATCTTGCCATGGTACTGGATATGAACTGGGAGACAACAGAAAACACAGAGCTGATTTAGGAAGCAGCTGAGGAACAAGGCCCTGTGTGAGGACACTCACTTCTGGTTGTCAACCCCAAGTTATAGAAATTCTCGCAGGAGATGGTAAAGCCCACGATTACCCTGTGCAGGATTTTCACTCAGGATGAAAGAACAGTGCTGCTTTGTAGGTGGAAGCAGGCATTTCTTTGATGCTCCTTCAAATAATTTTTTCTGTTGTTATTCTTTTTCAGCCATGCATTTGCCAAAGCCCACTGACCACCATGACCCTGATCTTGAAGCACGTGACCATAACAGACTCTGTGGCTCCTTAGGAACCCCCCTGACATTGAAGAGGGCTCACCTGAGCACAACAGACCATCAGTACAGAGGCCACTACATGCTTGCATGCACCTGAAGCTATGGATTTTCCTGAATTTGGTAGAGAGAGCACCCAGGAGGTGGAGACAGGATGTCTACCTTCTCCTTTTGAGGCAAATATATTTAGTTTTGGCAAAGGGCATTAGAAAAGCCAATCCAGAACTAGCCTGATAGCACTATCCATCTTAGATCCATCCCATGGAGCCAGACAATTGAGCTGATATAATACTAGCCATCCATTCCACTGAGAGCCTGGATCAACGCCTGTTGAAGGCAATGGGTGAAAGACAGTCTGAAGTGAGAGAGAGCAGGTTCCAGAGCCAGGCACTCTAAATATATATCTTCTGGATAAGTTACTGTCTCATTTAGGAATGTCTACAAGGGGTACAAATTTTAGAGCAGTGATGAGCAACTCATTAGTATTTTCTCTATTTCCCCATACTAACCAAGTGATAGAAAAGCAAAAATGGAAGAATATCCTCAGAATCTTCTCCCTATTCCCAGTATCATGTTTTTTGTCATTTTTTTTTAAGAAAGGCAGTGTTAAAAAAAAAGATTAATAGAAGGAAAATAATAAAACTGGCAACCATGTTTTTCTTGGCCATTCAGTTCTACACAAAGAAAAATACGGAACAGGATATAAAGTGTATGAATTATCAGTTTGCAGCCTGAATGACTTCTTTAGTTCTGCATTTCAAAGGTTTCCTTTTTTTTATAGCTGCCAGTTAGTATGTTTGGAAGAAAGCCCAGATAACAGAAGACATCAGAAGTGAGGTGAGGTGAAGACAGATGGAATAAATGGGCTGAGAAGGCACAAAAATAAACTTGTCGGAAGTCGCACTGTAGTAGAACTTTTTTTTAAGGAAAAGATGACTAATTTGTCCAAGATGCAAGTGCTAAAAAGGAGTCCAAAAACAAGCAGGAGGAACAAATACATTTCCATAGCAGCAGCTAGGAGTGAACAACAAATCTGTCAGAACTGCTGTTCAGATATCACTCAGCCTTCATGTTTCTGTGGCTTATAGCTGTTACTTTACACATGCACAAGCACAGATTCGTCTGTGTACATCTGACACAGATTAATACGCTACATATAGTTGTTCTTATATGGGTATATAAATATTACAGACTGACGTTAGGAACATAGTTCAGCTCTGACACTGCATGGACCAAATCCTCAATCAAAAACCTAGCACTGGTCCACTGATTGGGTTAGAACTGAACCAGTTGCTACCACATAAGAACCAGGGCCCATCAAATTTTAAGAAAGAAAGGAAATCAAAATTAAATTATAAAAAAATCTCAATTTAGAAGATTGCAGAAGAAAGAACGAGCGTGTCTCCAAAATGGTGTTTTCTGGCAGCCTCACAATATACATATGGCTACTGACGGGAATTTTGGAAGATACGCAGTTTGCATGAAGGTGACATAGCCTGACTGAAGCCATGACACAGGAAGAAAAATGACACTTAGGAAAGTGGAGTATGAAGTTATTAAATATATCTCCCCCACTTCTCTAACTACAAAAAAAAAAAAAAAAAAAAAAAAAAAAAAAAAAGAAAGAAAGAAAGAAAAAAAAGAAAGAGAGAGAGAGAGAGAAACAGCTATCTTTATACAGGGAATGAGAAAAGAGAAGAGATTATATTTCTCTTTTCTCACTTGCGCAAAAGCACACACTTACAAAAGCTCTTTCTCTGCAACTTTTTCTCCCCAAATATAGTGACTTAACACTAACATAACCCCACCAGGCTCCATTTCACCCAGTGAACACAAACAGTTCTTTCTGATTGTCAAGCAAAGGACACGAACAGTGCTGTGAAACTGGGACTGGGGAAAGTCCCTGGGAAATTTCCCCTGTGCCGGAAACAGAGGAGGTCTGACCTGACGTTGTCCTGTCCCCTTTTGCATGCACTACACCTGCATGAAGCAAGTGGAAAACACTAGTAAAATAAAACTCTTTATACTATTTTGCACAAGGGACAAGATAACAGAAAATCAGGCCTCTGTGAAGAATGACCTGGAGTGTGAGTGCTTAAAAGTTTGGGAATTGAAGAGGTTTTAGCTGGAATGGAAGGATTTCTGCTGGGAAAAAGGAAAGGTTGTCCAGCTAATAGGGAGCAGAGTTGGAAGAACCAGACTTGCAGGGGATGATTCAGGTGTCTAAATGTAGGCAGCAAGTGCATTCTAGATGTCCTAAGACATCCAACCCTCCTGCAAGGGTCTGGGAGGTGTGATACAGAAACTACAGACAATTTGTCTACCCTTTTGGAATAGCAGCAGCTGGAGGCTGTAGTAACCACAGGGCATCTGGAATGGCAGCAGCTACGGATGTTTAGGCACCTGAGTCCCTGGTGTCTCTCCCTAAACTCAGGACTTCTCCCAACTTCTATGTTTGAGATGATCTCCCATGGCTGGTCATTGACATCTACAGACTGAGAACTAGCGAGGAATAAAAGGTCAGCTGGAGAGTTTGACTTGGAGGAAAACTATGACAAAGCCCTACTTGACCATGGATATGGGAGTAGGTCCTAGAGAGTATATATTTCTGGCTGTTGGTAGGGCAGTTTCAAGACTCAGAAAAGTTCTTCTGGACCAGTAGGAAGCAGTGAGAGTGAGGAGGAAAGCAGCCGCTGTGGGGCAAGCAGGAAAGGGATGGGAGTGAGGACTGCTGCTGACAGCGCACAATTAAGCACATGGCTTTGACTGCTACTTCAACAGGGCAGTACCCATATCTGGGCATTAGCATCCATTTCATTTACAGCCTTATGATGCACTACAATATCTTTCCACATTTCAGACATGAAGCTGCTCAGGGGAAAATTCAGAATCTGATAACCATGCAAATCCAGTTGGGATGCTGTGTTACAGATCTCTTATGTACTTCCCCCATCCCCCATTCCTTCCTTTCTCTGCTTAAAAATTATTTTGGTGTGCAGACCATACTTTCCCATTACCTAAGACATTGCCTCTTGCGGTATGCATCTACCTGCCAGAAGCGTTTATGGGACTTGTGCAGATGAGTGTACTCCCTTAGCTCTCTGTAGCAGTTACAGGTCCATCCCCTGAACTCACCTATCGCACGCTGGATCAAATTGAAAAACTATGTTCACAAAATGATTATGATCTGTCAGTTCTTGTTTGATCATTATTTTATGATTCAGTAGTTCTGTTGACTCACACTCTTGAAATAATCATGCTTTTCCTTGGATTGTTTGCATGATTTTAACTGTTACGGTTTTACTTATTTATCTATTTATTTTTTAAAGTCTAACTCTTCACTGCAATCCAAAAGGTAAATTCAAGCACTAGATAAGAAGTGAATCTATTGGGTTCTGATTTGGCACTTTTTATGGGTTTCAGTTTTTCCTTAACAGAAACATAAAGACATTACCTTAAAACTTCCCTCCAGAGTGAACTGATAACATTAGAAAACCTGCATTAGAGTCTTCTTTACAAAGGTTACCATTAAAAAAAGATCACTCTCAAGACCAGCATCCATACTACAGTGTTTGGCATCTGGTAGTCAACACCGCAGTATGTCAAGATCCACAATCTGATAATTTCTGCTAAATATTCAGTTTTTCAATCACAACCACTGTAGGAGTCTTTTTATAGTAGAAGAAATGTAAATACCACATAAAAAGATCAAAAGGTGAATCATCAACTTATCTAAACACAGTAGCCCTAGATAAAGTCTATCCTGTTAATGTAAATAGATTACCACAAGTAATATATGGAAAGAGTTGATTGTAGAAGGAGCCTCACATTCTACTGAAAATTTGATATGTACCAAAAACACACAAGATTTTTTCAATAGTTAGAAGATCTGCATAATTAGCTATGAGTATGAGGAAGCTGTTCTACAGTGTTTAGACGGGAACAAAAGAAAATGTAAGAACTTCAATAGCTTGCAGTTGCCTAACTCCCTTATTATTTTGCAGACTTTACTACCTTTACATGCATTATTTTGACTCCAATACATATAACACAAATAGATTTAATCCTAAAGGCATTTGCAGTTTGAATTTCCTACATAGGGATCGTAAATCTAGACTGGGAAGCCTGAAATCGTTAAAGTCACGTATTTATAAAATCATATTCAATTAGGTTAAAAAAGTGCAATTTCTGTCATCATGTCATAAAAAGATGTGTTTTTCTCTCAGATCTACTATAAAGAAAAACTCCTTATATTGTTACAGATAGAGGCTGTTTTCAATCAGTTACAAGGAGCAATCCAATTACTGGATGGTTTAGTGCAGTAACTGACTCCAGACTAATTTAATTTCTTTAGGTCTCTAAAGATCAATTGATCTGATTTGTTTCCCTCCCCAAAGGCTGTTTAGGAAAAAGCAGGCTTAAATACCTGGAAATGAAATACAAAGCTCTGTACACTTTCACACTACTTAGGTCATTCTGAAAAGCTGGAACTTGCAATAAGTGAGTGCTCTCTTGGCCCTAACATCACAGGATGCTTTACAGAAGACCATTAAGATCACTGCACAACATGGCAGATTATGCATGCACACGCTGTGTGTCAGGCTGCTTAGGAAACATTACGTGGAAACTATAAACACAGCTTCTAGCTAAATATTCATTTTCAAGAGCTGTGCAAATGTGCATTTGCACTGCATATTGTTCCCAGACAAAGAAATATTTTTATCAGTGAGCCATCTTATTGAACCTACTAGGTTTCCAAGTAGACCATGCTGGAGTCATGTGGTACTGTTCATTGGATTACCTTCATCTTGTAACGCATGCCTCAGTGGACATAAAACAGGAAACTCTTCCGGCTGTTGTATCTCACTTTGTTATTTCTTTTGGTTTATATGAGATTTATTTAAACATTTTTTCTGGTGCTATGATGAAATCTATAAAACCAATGCTGCTGAGGAAATATAGCAATGGGTTTCTGAGAGAGCAATACTGACTGACTTGACATTCTCTCATGTCTGAATATTTTAATGTCGGAACTGAATAAAACCTTTAGTATGTCTGGACTGTACCAGATAACTCAGGAGAGGAAAAATGAAATTCACGGTCTCTTACCAGCACTCTTGTGTGTCACGCTTTTACTATCTTGTTACTTCATGCGCTGTGCAACAATTTTTGGTTTTTTAAAATACAGTTGTCCCCTAATAAGAGCTAAACTTTCCCATTTAAGTCAAAATAGACCTGACCCAGACTTGGACTCTCAAAACCAGGTTTTAGTGTGGTTTCCACACTTTTCACATTCCCTTTCTTGTATTTATTGTAGGTTTCACACTTGGATACCTTATCTTTCATGGCAACTTTCATGCCTGGGCTAGGCTGACTGTCTCAGGCTCTGTTCTTACACTTATCAATAAACAAAAGGGCACTGTGGTTTAAGCTCAGCATTTCTGACTTCATGCCATGTGCTGTTATAATAAGACGTCCTCTGGAAAAATTCCCTTTATATCCAGCACCATGATAGTCAGATCATCTGCACAGAGGTAACTAAGTTTTTCTCTCAGCTTATCTATTCAGACTCTCTCAGCCCTTGTAAAGCTGTGTCATTAGATGGTGCCTGCCTGTATGAAAAGGAAACTCAAAGGTGAAAATCAAGGCCTCTTCTTTTCCTACAGGTTCTTTTCTGACTATTTTCTGCACACAAACCTGATCTCTGGACCTCGTTTACCTTAGTACTCTGCCAGTATGCCAGGCTATGTTGTTTCAATTAAAGCTACTTTGGTTTTCTTCATTTCCAACTAAGACTTTCACTCAGAAAGCAACTTTTAACAACACTGTAAGCATGCACTGTAAGCTGCAAGCTTTTTTTCTCAAAATAACTGTTCTTTCACCCAATTATTCAACAGATCACTAATAATCCAGTAACTAGTAAGGTATAAAACATACTGCCATTTCCCAGCCATAAACTTGCTTGGGACTGATGTACTTTCGAAATGCTGTAAAGACTTTCTCTAGCTGCTTGAATATTAGCAGCTTGTCCCCGATATGCACCCATGAAAGATGAATCATAGAGACATCTGGATATCCACACATAAGAGCCTGGAGGGTTTCAACCTATCCAAATTTTCTTTCACGATCATGTTCTTACAGGAAAATTTGGATGTGCTATATCCATCTCCATCAAATTCGCTTCCAGCCTGAAGGATTCAGACAGCTTAATTTGCTTCATTTGCCAAAGCATTTGACACGGTATCATAAAATTGTGATGCACTGGAGGGATACCAAGAGACTGAAGTTTATTTCTGACCCAACTGCGGGTTAATGCTTCAGTCCCTATGGCAGCGGTTGCTTGTAATGAGCTGTAACACAAAACCCTACAGTTTCCAGATAAAGCCTTCCCCTAATGCTGCACAATTTCAGTGAAACAAAGATGGCATCTTTGTCTGCAGAGTGGGAGTTACGGGATTTGCCCTGGTGCCAACAGTTGCTGACTTCAGTGTCTGGGACTGCTGAGGGTATTTTGGGGAGTTCCCCTCTCCCTTTTCCAGTGAGCGGAGCAGCGGGCAGCTATAAAGACATTGAAAAATGGGACCACAGCCCTTGTTTCCCAGAGATTTGATTCACAGCCTTCAATAGGATTAAATGGCATGATAAGAAAAAAGCTTTTCATTCTGAAGTTGTAAAACTGACCCTCTCTCCCCTCAAGAAGCCCCATCAGGAAGAGGAATATATCAGCCTCAACTGAAACAGATGTCAAAACTCAAAACAGCTCTTTCTTCATAAAGTTTATAAGTATTTTTAAAGGAGGTGGAGGAGGCTTACTATATGCAACAAGATAACATTAAAATGCGCAGCTTCTCAGGAGTTGAAAGGATGCTTTTCCTACAAACTCTCTCTTCTTTTTATCTTATCTGCATGGAAAGTAAACAGAAAGTCCCCATTACCTCTCGATATCAGTGAGTCTGGAAGAGTCCCGGAATCCTTTAGCAAAAGGGTTGCTGTCAATTTTCAGCTTGGTTATCTGGAAACACAGAAAAGAGCAACACAACATAAACATAGTGTTAAGATGTTGCAGTGTACAAAGTGTTAACCGGTCCATCCTCCTGGCTTCACCACTAATTTTATCCATGCTGCTTTTGTGTGTGTGTGTTGTTTATGTGAGTGCAACTCTTGGGATGCTGCAGAGTCCTGGAGGCAGAGCCCGGTTCTCCTCTCATCCCATGGTAAAGAAAAAGCAACTCCTCTGAAATCAGTAAAGTGACACTGCTACAAAACTGGTATCAGCAAGAGAACAAGTCAGATTTCCTTTTGGGAGCCTTATGTCGAGCCAGCTCAAGAAGCAGGCTGTATCATTCCTACGGCAGTGGAAAGACCGAATGGCACAGTGGGTTGAGGCTGCATGTTACTCAAGCAGAGGGAAGCCGCACACATACAAGGTTATTGCTTCCAAATACTTTAGCACAAATTAGATAGTGTTTTCCATTAGCAGTGCACAGCATCCTGCTAAGATCTGAGCCTCTTTGGTGGAGCTGCACACCAGCTAACCTGAGCCCAAACCACGGGCCTGTTGCCTGCAAACTTGAGAATGCTATTTCAGTTCGGTCCCACCTATTTTTTTTAGTTATGCAACTGTTCTCAGCCAGACCTACCAGCCACTGCACAGGGCCAGTATAACTGTTTTTGCAGAGATAAGACACGGGGGAAGGGGAGGAGGGAGAGAAGAAGTGGGAAGAACACAGATTTGAAGTGACACAGTCTGGGTGTTAAAAGGGTGGCCCTGTTAAAACCGTCACAGTCCTGAAAGACCAGATCTCTTGTAACCAAAACTCTCCTCCACTCTTCAAATTCAACTACAGACCTGTTCAGTGCATCTCATGAGCCTTTACATCTGCCATAGTAACCCACTGGTTAGGACTGCCTCTGCCCCAAAGCATCAGGGCTCCCCTTAACTCTGCAATGTTCAGGAATAGAGGGTGGCTACAACTGTGCTTTTTGGGATCAGGAAAAAATACACACCATTGCCCTTCTGAAACTTTCCAGCTGTCCAAAAGAAAAGAGATTTGGTAAATAGAATCTGAGACATCATAATAATATTCAGATTTTCCAACTGTACTATTTCTTCTAGGAATTAAAGATGAACTATAAGTGAGTAGTTAGAATTTGATTGTACACAAGACAAGGTCTGTCCTGCAAGGCACTGAATGCCACCCTAGCAGAAGCCAAAGAAAATCAACAGCTCTCAGTATTTCGTACTGAGCAGCTATTTCTGTTTGGCTTTCCCTGAAAAAAGCCTGTATAATAGCGCCACAACCTCGTTTTTAATAGCTGGCCCTTGAGACTCAGAAAGAAAAGGGATCTTTTCCAAATCCACAAATGATCAAATGCTCTCGTGAAGTAAAGGTATTTCAGAATTGGGTGGCTCCTCCAAAAAAGGAGGAACACAACTGAACCCAACGTTTTGTTCCAAGAGAGAGGTCTTTTGGGAGGGAAACAGAGAGCGAAGGACAAGCTCACAAAAAGTGAAGCATATGGGGCCGATAATGAGTATTTAATTACTGGTCTGCAGTATACAAAAGGCAGGTCTGAGCTACAGCTTTGGATGCAGTAAGAAGAGGAAGGGAGCAGGACAGAGAGGCAGTGTGGCCTGCTGGGTAGTGCGTGGGACTGGAGTCATGAAACCTGAAATGGAAACTAGCTGTCCTGATGTCATTGGCAAAACCACACATCAGGAGGAGAGCCCATGGGTGCTCCGAGCAGCTGCTCCCGGCTCTGCCACTGACCCACTCTGCAACCCTGGGCAACTCACGTCACCACTGTGCTGCTGCCTTCCCTGCTCGACTCTTTCCATTCAGTGTGCAAGTTCCCTGGGGACCTTGCTCTGAGGAATTATGCAAGAGACAGACCCCCATGTCAGCTGGGGTTTTAGGCTGTCTCATCACACAAATACAAACGATAACAACTAGCCTGAACACTAGTCTTGTCACAGGATCTTCTAACAGTTCAGCAAGCCAGTTACAGCCTCTTCCTGTTCCCGAGAGGTCAGCGTCCTTGACTCATGGTCACATTGCAAAGAGCAGGGGGTTAGCGCCTCACATACAGCGAACTGACTTCAATTTGTGGCAATGTTTGAAAACTACCTTGGAAAAAGGCAAGCTCCACGTAGTTCCCTTGACTTAGATCACCAACACACTGAGCCAACTGTATTTCAGAATAATAAGAACTTCTATTCATCTCTTGAGTGTCTTTTCACCAATCAAACTTCCATTTTCCTGATATTAAAGGTTTGGTATGACATCACAAGAGAAACTTTTTGTATCCACCAAATCCAGATGAGACTCGCAATCATTTATGGCCATATTTTTCCTGAGAGACTGTCTCACAAACAATCAGAGAACATCTGCTAGAAAGCATTTTAAAATGAAATTTGACCTACAATTCAACTCTGTGGCAGTGGTTTGACTGTTTAAATAAATGCATGCCCTTTAAATCTTAAATTATGAGATAGTTTGTTGAAAGTGTAATGTATTTAGCTTTTATCTAATAACCTGCAGAAATGTAATCAACCCCTCCTTAAAACAGTTCTGAAAGAAATGGCAAAAATGAAAAAAGGCTCCATTTTCATTAGTCATAAATAAAATGACAGCATCAACCTCTAGGGGTTCCGGAGATGTTCCATTGAGAAATTTTCCAGGACTTCTTGTGTGTGCCTTGGGAAGGTTAGTTTAGAAATGTCTCTGATGTAAATATTATTGGTAAACACAAATCCATTCCCCGGAATGAAATTCCAGGTTAAGTTGTTTTTGTGTTTGTTATTATTTTGCTAGTTTCTAAGGAAAGTTAAGTGGAAAAACCTTTTCTAACCACAAGCCCAAACTTTATATCCTTGAGACTGCCACACGCTGAATTCATTTTCTTTAACATTCAAATAAATACCTGTGTTTACAATCAAAACATTCTGATATTAAAGCCTTAAAGCTGGGTGTGGGGTCTGTTGCAATTACTGACATAGCCCTACTACTATTACGCCCATTGCTTATTCAGCCCAATATGCAGTAATTTCATTTTATTCATAGCATTAGAAACTAATCATTTTTGTCTCATATTAACAAATGCAGATTTTTTTTAACATAAACCAACAGGTATTTTGACTGTGATGCTGCCTACCCATATGTTTGGACAGCACTTGTTACATTTCTAGAACAGCCTGTCTCAACTTGGGGGGAACTGAGAGGGAAAGAAGCACTTTAAGAAGTGCAGTAGTCATTAAAACACACTGAATTGCACTGAAGCCAACAACATCTTTCCACTGACTTAAATATTAAAGCTTTATCCACTGTTGAGCAAAGCCTCTGTTTTCCAATTGTTTATATATGTCCTAAAATTACTCATTAGCAATCCATTGTTATGATCTCCTCCATTTTGTGTATGTTATTCACTGGCACGCAAATTGAAATTCAAACATCTGGATGTAATCTGGGCAGCCTCTGAAAAGCATATCTCTCAGCGATTTCCCTTACATTTGAGCCTTACAGCTTAATTAGTCAACTTTCTAAGTCCACGAAATTGTCATATGCAAACCAGAATATCTGCCAGCTACTAGCTCAAAGCGTGAACTATCACTGGAAATCAGAACAGCTCCTTAATGAACTATAATTTAAAAAGTACTAAATGATAATATGCAAACAGCTTTGTATAGACAGAAAGGAAGACAAATGAAAGCCTCTTTCATGTCATCTTTACTCACATGAACAATCCTTATGTCCCTTTGAAGTTAGAAGAACTACCCATGTACATAAGAATTATTCCTTAATATGAATTAGGCTGGACAAGGTCACTACAAACATTAGAAATGAAAGGTAAGTTATATCAGAAAGTTTCCTCAACCACATCTCAATGTGGAGGAAAAGAGGGAATTTCTTAGCTGTGTGGAATTTAACTAAATCAGAGGAAGTGAGCAACCGTACTCACCAATTGATTCTGGTAGGCAGTAACAGCTGTAAAAACTGTTTCTGGAAAGATAAATGTCCTGAACTCTTCAGATTTCAGATTTAGCAAAGATGCCGTGTGATCCTTCTTCTTAATAATGTGGACCCTTGGCTGGTACTTGTGCATGGAGTTTAAAATGATCTGAAAAAAACAGTTACAAGACATTGTCCTGAGAGGAAGATTAACAAGACTGCTGAAGACAATAAAACTGTATGGAAAAAAAGATACAATTAACACTGTAGAGAGGACATCTTAAATCTAACTAGCCTGGGGCTGGTTTTCAGAGCAAGCTCTCCAGCTCGTCTGGTGGGTGCTTCCTTCTGAAAATCAAGCTGTAAGAACAGGCATTTCAGGAGCTGATTTCCTCTCACCACTAGTGAGCACACATTTTTGAAGCATAAATACCTGTTCCTGCAGGTGAGATGTCCTACATATACAATGTGTTATGGCTAGCTTGTGCTCCAGTTTGTAGGTGCCACTGACAAGTGTAAATATTAACTCTTGAAAAGCACATGGCCAGGAATTCACATTTGCAAAATGGTATGGGCAGGAGAATAAAACCAGGCAGGAACCTCCCCCCAAAAAGCAAAACAAAACAAAAACTACAAAAAAATCTGCCACCACCAGCCCGAAGAGCTGAAAAAACCAACCTTCCCCAGATCCTTTCATCATTCAGACCTTTAAAGCAACCTACTTTGTAGATGCTCTTCACTGCAAACTACCAGAGATGAAACCATGGAGAGAAACCAGTACAGAACCCTAAACTGGCCAGGTTTTGCCATTTTTTCTGGATAATAATTGTTTATGAGCAAAAGCATAATTCCAAACCTAATGGACCAACTAACCAATTTCAATGTTCACTGGAGTCAAACAGAGATTCCCACTTGCTTCAATTAGCACTGGATGGAGGCCTATTTGGCTGCCTCTAACCACAATATTACGATAGAAGAATTAAATACAGAGCTCGGCTTGCACCAGTCCTTGTTTTGGATATAATCACAGTCATAAGACTAAATTGGCAATGGTGTGGGTGGTTCTATTTTACGGGGGGCCAAAACAACATTACAGCCAGTTCTGTACATCTGGAATAGCTAATTTGCATTCCACAGGAAGCGTTAACTTCAGCTGAAACATAGCAGAAGTGCAGTATTTCATGCTAGCTTAGTAAATAAGAAAGATTGCATTTTTGCCTAGGAGTGGGGAGCTTAGAAACAGCTTTTTCATGGCTAAAACTCCCTACAGCATTTTCTTCTCTCCTCCTTTGGGGCTGAAGATTGCTGTGACTTGCACTGTGATTTCGGTGGGTTGCACGTGGGAAGAGGGGAGTCACTATGGTGACGGGGAGTCATTGCTCTGAAAGTGTTATATGTCAGCTTTTGCCAGTTCAGGTCCTTCCTCAAACTGCTTCATCAGTTTACACACACACACACACACACACACACACACACACACACACACACACACACACACACACTAGGCATGTGCTTTGCAGCTAATATTCTCAGTACTTTTCCTTCTATTTCTGAGATTTTGTCTCACCAGCCTAGCCAGTGGGACCCACCAGCCGCTCTGTACGCTGGGACCAGCTCTAAGCAGCTGGAAAAGACATTTTAAATGACGGTGTGTGCATGACGATCAGCTTAGTGAGGGGTTGGCCTACAGCACTCGGCAACGCGCTTTCCATTGTCTGCAACGGCTGCGATATCCGTGCCGTAGCAGTACATCTGAGCAGCAGCCGAGCGGGAGGAGGAAAATATATGTGTGGGAGCAGCTCCCACACATACCCTTTCCTTTCACTCCTTTGTGAATGTGAATCGTGATAATGAAACTCCAATTTTCAAACAAGACCATGTAATCTTCTATGAAAGTTTTCCCAGACCAAAAGTGCACTTAAATAACATCCTCTACTGTGATACTCTACCCCACGTATCCCCACTGGAGGAAAGTTGGATCATTCAGGTACAAAACAAGCACTGAATGCAGCCAGGAGTTCACAAAAGTTCTGGGAGACCCAAGGCCGAAGTTAAGGTCACTATTTCCTTTTTACTAGGGTCTATGCATGTTGTGCTCCATCTGCAGCCCCACAGAGGCTGTCAAGATTGCAGCATTCGCTGACGTTAAAGTCAGCTGGATACTGCACAAAGATACCCCTTAATATCTGTGCATCTCTTTGTATTCAGATCGTCAAAGCAGCCTAAAGGAGTTAGATGCACAGAGTGCATCTGCAGAGTAGTCCCCAAGGTTGGTCTCAAAGTCAGAACGGTCCCCTACCTGCGCTGCGTATTTAGCAGAAAATCTCTGCTGCCGGCTCTGAGATGCTCACGCTCGTGTGCTCAAAGAGAAATACCGGCTGCACGAATGCTTACAGCATCCCCCCCAGCACATGCTTACTGACAGTGTGGAGCGATCACAGGCCTCCAGCCATCCCATCTGCCTCTGTGCTGACAACCTCAGGGAGGGGACATGACCAGGATCCTTCGTGGCAGGATCCCGCTCGCTGTGAGGTCAGGCAGGCTTCAGAGGCAGATGGCTCCCACTGGCCACCAGAGGCAATCTGGATGCCAGCTGCAAAATCCCTGAGGTGACTTTGAATTCAGGAACTCTGCTGTGAATACAGCTTCCACATTCACTGAAGAAGAGCATTACTAAGCAGGGCTTACTTTTAAAAAGCATTTAGGTTTCAAACTTCTATCAGCTTAACTTTTTAAAAAATGGCCATCATTCCCTGTGGCTATTCTGAAACCCTTGCTTCACAGTTGCTCTTTGGCCACGTTCACACCTTTGTGTTTGTTTTTGGGACCGTTCATGCATTCAGGTTTTGCTGTCACAAAAGCCATGTATGCATTTGCACCGGAAAAGCAACTGTGATAATGTATACACTCCTGACTGATCTCACCGTGAATCAAAGATGATACCACCACAACTAAGTGCAATCCAAAGCCCTAAGACAAGCAATCAGTGTGAAAAATATCACCAGAAATCTGAAAAAAATCGCAATATTCATAAATGTTCAGCAACCAGGAAAACAGCAATTGTTTGCACAGCTCTGAAAATCCAGAGGTGGAAGCCATTTCCTCTCCCTCATGAGGATATCTGACAGTGTTTCCATTGAGCAAGCCGTATGTCATGCACACAGAGATAAGGCTTCTGTGTGATGCTTGGGGAGAATATGTGCATAGCTACAGGGTTACACAAGCTGCTGAAGATACATCAGCAGAGATGCTTGCCAAGTCCAAAAGTCTCAGAATAAGTGAAAACAAACAAACGCTAAAACAAACAAATGCCTCTCCTCTCTTCAGGTGGATTCCTTTTCAGGAAATGAACCACTCTACAAATAAAACACCACAATTATCCTAACAGCCAAAACTGTCTTTTGGGGAATAGAGAAAACAAGCAACTAGAACAAACTGGAATTAGGTTGGTTCCATCTTCTATACCTATAAGTAGTACTTCAAGACAGTTTTTAGGCCATTAAAACTTCATCAGGAGCCAACATGCCTTATCAAACATAATGAACATTTTAGTAGCTCAATTAAAAAGATCTCCTTGGTGAAGAAGGGCTCTTTAGAAGGGAGAGGTTTCAGAAGGCATTTCAATTCTCCCCTCCCCTAAGCACACAGGAGCTCAGAAATACCATTGGCCGTACCACAGCAAACCACCCTTTTTAAAGCCTCGGAAAACGAATTTGTTCCTTAATTCTATTGAGCATCCAATGATGATATTTACATAGCTTCAACAAGGCAGCACATAAAACCTGACACCCTAATTTGGAACATAAAACACCACAAAATATTAAAAAGGGAGTGCTCCACGAAGGCATAACGTCTGTCACGCAAATCTCAACCCAGCGTCACGCCTTCGGGGCTTATTCTTAACTCAACAAGCAAAACTTTCTGTTGACTTCAGCTGTTCAAAGCCTTGGTGCAAAGAATCCACCTCTGCCGTTTCTTGGAAAGTTAATCAGGAGGCCACATCTCCTAAGCTACAGATCATATTCTCCCACTGCGTGTATTTGAAACAATTACGTCTTGCTCTGTCATGTCTCAGTTCCCGACAGTTTCTCAGACCTACTTCTTCTTTATACTCATCTGGACTTCTGGGAACTGCACCACTCCTAACTAGTTTGCAATATACTGCTGCGAGCCCTTTATTAGAGGCACACATGGCCCCTGTTATGATGAAAAATGCTTCTTTTTAAATGTGCACGTATACTGCTCTATCATCACTTGATGATAGAGCCCACAAATCTTCAGCTTTGCCCTTCTAGAGATTATGAAATAAGAGAAAAAAAGACATTCTCCGCCAGCCAGGAAGGGAGTGATGGTGGGAAAAAGATTCAATAAAAATATGTCTACCGACAGATCTTTACAAAGGAACAATTCACAGGCATCTAGCTGGACTTTCTTTTGATTTTTTTTCTTCTTCTCCTTTTTTCTAGTTGTAGGGATATATTTCAAACTATAAACGCTGTGGTTCAGTTTTTAGGTCTTTGAAATGAGCAAAACTTCCCTTTCAAATGAGAAGTATTTGCACAGAACACAGCTTAGACAAATGGCCGCTACGCCAAACAGTCTGCAAAAGCAATAAATAGCACGCTACAGGAGGGCTTTCTGATATCCTGTGTCACTGTGCCACAATTATTCTCCTTTGCAGGTTAGTCATCCTCCCCTATGTTTCATAGTTCAAAATCAACCCTGTCTTGCTGACATCTCCTTTATCAACACTCTTTCTTTTTAATTGTCCCGTTCTGAGCCAACAACTTTTTCAAATCCATCCTCTTGCTTCTTCAACCTTCCCATGGAGAACGGCCTAGCTCAGAATCACTTTTAGCCCTTCCTTCTCCATTATAAGTTGCCACCAAGCTGTTCCTGCACTTTTTGGGCAGCTTCTTAGGGGAGGCTCTTACCACCTGGCATTAGACAGTACAGTGGCTGAATGCAGCGTCTCCACTGATCACTGAAGGAGCATAGCGGGAACCCACTGCCAGCAGCTCTGCATCCTATTCTCCAGCTTCCAGCCTCAGAGCTTTTGACAACAGAGTGGTACCAGTCAGTGCTGGGACCTGTTCCCTTTAGAGGTCCAAGTCCACCCTGTGGCATAGTGGGTATCAGAAAGTCTAAGGTTATTCTGGAAATAATTGAGGCGTATCTATTTTTATAATTCTAGAGCCCTTGTTTGGTGTTACATTAACAATTTTCTGCTGACTCTGTATCCATTCTGCCTTGAGTCTGGAAGTAAAAAAGCTATTATCCGTGGATCCAACCCTAATAGGTTGCCTGTGACATGCTATTCAGCAGAAGCAAGCACACACTGAAAAGCATCGGAGTTTGCTAGCCAGTGCGATGTGGCAAAACATACTGCCAAGTCACAGCAAAATGAAGATGGAAGCACAGTGAAAAGCTCACCTGCCTCCCTTTCTTCTTCACCATTGTGCGCAACCCCACCCTGAATTTTTCTCCATTGGATGCTCTGCCTCCAACTGGAAAGGGAGCATGATTTGACTGTGTTGACCTGGGCCCTACCCATCTATCTCAGGAACGTCCCAGCAGGACACAGCCTATAGGCTTATCCAGCCTGTGGGCTCAAATGTTTCCAGGCAGACAATGCAGATGATGCCACACTCCCTCTCCCAGAAAGGTAAATGCAATGGTAATGCTTATGCAAAGGTAATGCTTATGAAATATAATAAATGGATTTCTGGGATTATCAAAAAGAGAGATTAAAATCCCAAACATGTAAGCTTCGCACAGCTTCCTGCTCCACTGTGGTATGAAGGGCTGGCCAAGAAAGGTGTAACCTCAGGGCTAAGGCAGCCTTCTCCCATTGGGACCTTTGTCCTACGGGATTAGCCCTGTGGCACACATGAGAAATTCCCTCATTGCCTTTCTTTTTTTACCCTTTCCCACCAGGAGGGCTACTTACATGGCCATGCTGATCCAGCTCGTTGTTAGTAAGCTTCACTTTTTCAAACGACACCATCTGCTTTAGCAATTGCTCTCCTGTAAATGGTGAGTCAGGGTGAACGTACAACCTAAAAAACACACAGAAAAAGCCTGCTCATAAAAATCTCACCACTTGGCTTGCGTGAGGGCACCACCTCTGTAAGAAATTTAAAAGCCCACAATATTTTGCTTTCAGGATTTGCCATGGTTTCATAGAAATGAATTTCCTGAGAGCTTAGGATAATACAGTTCTGCTACAACCCACAATCTCCCTAAATTAATGAATGCCTGAAATATGACCATTAATGAAAGACAGTAGAGCACATGACTTGAATTCTTTCATTCACTGGAATATAATGAAGAATTCTGTGTCCAAGTGCTAGATTGCTCTCTAACCATAGCTATTATTTTATCTAGTTATCTAAAATGGAGACATTAACTAACATTCACTGTTTTTGTCTTTTCCCAAATGAAAAATTGATCATGTCTTTCCCCACAGCTGTACTAACAAGCACTTAAAATAACAATGACTACAGCTCCAAGAGAAAAAACATGGTGTCATTAGAGAGATAATGGGGGAATGTAGATAAAAATGCATTTTTCTTTATATGTAACACTAAGCTGTGATAATGATTTTAACCTGCACTCGATCACACGTTAACTGTGGTGACGTGTTTACAAGAGGTTGAAGGCTGCAGTCCAGCACAGTGATTTGACATTAAAAAAATAATTGTAGCTATGTAATTAACAATCCACAACTTGGGAAATTAAGCAGAAGAAAAGGAAGCACAGACGACATGTAGATATAAAGATATATACATTATGACTAGACTATTTACAAGTGCTGGGCTATTGAAGAACAATGATTTTACAGGGATGGTAAATGGCTAAAAATTATTTAACTCAAATGTTCCTTTGTGATATTGAATTAAAAGCTAATTTAGCTCTTTAGCTGGGTCAAACTGGAATTGTTCCACTTCTGTCAGTGTTGACTATCGCTCACAGAGGGCCTGCCTCTCTCTCTTCGGATGATGTATTTGGCCTGCCCGATAGATTTGTTCCATTAGGTGGGTCGGGTAGTGCCGAGATGCAGGGTAAAAAGGTAAACATATATATATTTTTTTCTTACTGAGCTACAGTTCATGTTAGGCAAAGGGAGAACTGAAAGACCACTAAGTGACGGGGCGTAGCTCTGACAGACTATGTGGATCCTCTCATCAAGGGGTGTCGGTATTAAAGACTTTTGGGAGCACAGCTCTGTTGCTCAATGGGGAAAGGTTTGATCCTGAATTCTGTCTTTGCCAGAAAATCCCCAAGACACAGTTCTGCTAGCAAAACTGAAGTTTTACCAGCATGGCTCTCTTCAGATGTTCGGGGTGTTTTCCTTAAATTGATAGGAAGCACAGCTTGGCTGGTATAACCATGTCCACAGCAGGAATGCTGTGCCAGGATTAGTACTGCAGCAAAATGTTCCTAACATACGCAGGACCTCGCTACTCTTGACTCTCCTGATTGTACTGCAAGGCTTATGAAAAACAATGCCTTATGTGAAAACCCAAGATGTGGAATCCTGTTATGTCAAAAGAATATTACCATTCCCAAAAATTAAATTCTTTGCCTTCCTGCAGAAAACTATGAAAATCTGAATCTTTAAAGGGTCAAATCGCAAAGGCAAAACAAAAGGAATCTTAAACATATTGCTTCCAACCGCTGCAATTTTTCAGCCAGTCTTGTGATATTGTTTTTTTTTTTTTTTTTTTTTTTGGAGCTTGGCTCCTGATTCTGAGTGGCTGGATAGCTAATACTGTTTACTGTGATCACAGAGTGTCAGGCTTAACAAGGTTTGGCTAATTGGGACCAAAAAGCCAAACTATTTCAAATATGCACTTGGGGAGTAAGCAAAGATCTTCATGTGTTTAAAAACTAAGCACAATTGTTTTACCCTGTACACAGTTAATGTTTGACACCGTTACCAAGCTATGGATTACCAGGGTGTTAGCAGAGAGCTAACAGGAAAGTTGCTGAAGGACTGGTACCTCAATACCGGTTACTCAAATGTATTACTAGACCTTGTTTTCTTTACTGATTTGCTACATGCCTTCCATCCCACATGAACACGTGGTTCCACATGTTTGAACTACACCTATCAGCATACTTCTCCTATGGCCTGATCCTGTGCAGCCTGGAAAGGAGGATTCAAAACTAGATACGCTGCCATCTGAAGTGGAGGGAGTCCGCGAGACTGCGAGTGTGCAGGAGCGGAGGGATTAGAGGACTAAACATGCACATTCCCCCAAAACACACGCAACTCCCACTGCAGTCAGCACAGGCTCTGCCGCCAGAGGCCGGCCCCATGGGAGAGCTTGTGCACTCAAATTTGCAAACGCTTTAGGAGCCTTATTTGGATCTAAATTTGCTCCAAGGTATTTAATGTTTCGTGAGATATCCATGATTTCGGTACTGCTTCCTTCTTGTATATTTTGGAACGCGATACCATTTTCCTTCTATTTGGTTTACAGTTGGACTGGTCCTACAAGCTCTCTCCTACAAGCAGACTTTTAATTACCTTAATGTCACAAACAGATAATTTGCAAAATGCAATAACACCTTTTCTAAAGGTTTCCTTCCTAGAGTTTTCTGTAAGTGTGTAAATACCGCAACTTCATTAAACAAATGATTATGGGCAGGCCAATGTTGCCAAAAAAACTAAAACAACAGAAAGAAAACCCTTTATGAGTGAAAGACAGGAGGCAGAAAAGCAAGAACAGGCACTAAAGGTACATGCTGAAACGTATTAAGCTGATATTTCTTTCAAATAGTCTTTGCAATTCGGAAGAACAAACACAAAATATCACACAGGAATTCTATCTCCAGATAGCCTTCCTTCAGAAGACTTACAAAAGACTTTCTGGAAAGTGCTTTTATTCAAGTGTCCATGGCAAAATAAAGTTGTCTTAAATGTTGACAGCAGGAAGACAGGGATAACACTGTTTTTTGCAGTAAGTTCCCCGAAGGACTAATCTTTCAAACAGCATCACAGAATACTTAATAATTTCGAGAAAAGTTGTTTTAATGTTTAAAGTTATTTTTAGAGTAAAAAGAGCAAAAAGTCTTATGGGTTTGAGGCAAAGCCTTACACTTGGCTGTGTAATGTGACTTGGGCATAATTCCCCTGATGCCGTTGAGACTATTCGGGAATAGAGCAATGTGCATGTGGAGTTAGCACTTTGGCACTGCTGGCCCCAGCACTAAAACTGTGCATTTGGAGGAAAGAAATCACGAGCAATAACATCATTGAAGGCTTCTGTTCCTGGAGCAGGACCATTTTAAGATGGGAAGGCTGCTACTTTTAATGTGTTTGAGCAGGACTGAGGCTTCCCACCTCAAAAGATGCATTAGTGCTCCAGAAACAGCAACAGTGATGCAAGCACGCCAGCACACACCACCTCTTGACAGCCTCTTCTCACCAAATAGGAGTCTAAGAAGCAAAAAGTGCATATACATATGTGCAAGTACCATTTATAGAAATAAAAAGTAATCTGTGCCCATGTTTTTATCAGTTCTGCTTTGTCTAAACATCCTGAAAATGAAACAGGATATGCAGCCTATGTATACATTAGCACACAGGGGCACTGACCTGATGGGGACCTCTAAGAGCTACCAATATGATAGTAAATAGTAAACTGCAGTAAGGTTTGACCTCATCCCTATGAAAGTCGGTATGGAATTTGCTAATTACGTCAAGGATCAGCCTCCTATCTTAGTCTTGTGAGAATTTCTTCATTAAACTATTCTATGCCAGATAGCATGTGGATTAGCAGTCTAGCTAAAGGTACCCCCAAAAAGCTAGGGACTTAACAGACAAAGAAGAAGGGGAGAATCCTACCCTGAGACTATTTCTGTCCTTCCTCAATTTTTTGTTTGACGCTGACTCCTTCGGGAACAAGAGTCATCCTTCCTTGGGGTTTGAGCAGTGCCTATTACAATACTTCAAATGAAGCCCTTAGCTGTTAACCACATTACAAGAAGGAGTTTTTGGCCCTGAAAACAAAGCTAGCATAACTCCTAGGTTGCTGTCTTTAATAATAGCTTCCACGCATGCACTTTTTCTTTACTTCCCCGAGCTGCCTTCCAGAGATCCGGAGTCAGCAAGATTTCAGCAGAACTATTTATATAAGAAAATTGTTCGGGATTTGGTCCCGCACCCACACCTAAAAATGTGCTGCCATTTCTTCTGTTTTAATTTTAATTCCTGTCCTGTAATACCCAAGATCCTAACCTCGGGCTAAGACACCTGGAGAGGGTCTGTGTGCCTGCGCAGAGCCCTCCACGCGCCAGAAGGGCTTCTTGTGGAGCCAGAACGGCACCGCGTTGCTGCCGTATCTCCAGCTCTGACTCAGCAAAGCTGTTAGACATGTGCTTCTGCCTTACTGGTCCTGGGGACTACAGTGCTGTGCTAAATATGATCAAGTGTAGGTTGCCGCTGAAGTGTCTTCCTACCATAAGGCCAAGGGCTGTCACCTCAGTTTCCCAATGCCGAAAGAAGTCAGACGTTAATTACAGTAATGGAAGGCTTTTAGAAATGAGTTTTCTACAGCATTTTGTTCTGTACAGGAAAGGGTGTTAGTTTATTTGATCTTTTTTCCCTAAGGTATCAGAAAAATGCTACAATTCCATAAAAAAACTAAAATTAAAAAAACCTCTACTGGGGATACATGAATACATACTTTGACTGCTGTATAAGAGGTAACTAAAAGCAGGAATAAAATTATTAGTAAACAGTGGATATGTTGTCAAGAAATAATATAATTTCAAGCATAAACAGCATTGTACTGTAATGCAGTATCTCTACTTGGACTTGCCTGGCGGTGCTTGGTTTGCTTTAAATTATAAGGTTGAACTGGGGGCAGGGAACCAAGAGACAAATCAAAGACTAAAAAAAAAAAAAAAAAAAAAAAAAAAAAAAAAGCTCCTGATCTAAATCGAGGCAAATTTCCTTTAAAAAAATATTTAAAAAGCATTAAACCAAATCCCGCACAGCTTAGGAACATTCGATATAAATCAAACCTCATGCAGAGATTTGAGGCCTGATTCTGCCTCACAGAAATTAATCAGAGTTTTGAGATCAACTTTTATCGGCAAGGTCTCAGGCTCTCAGATCACTGTTTGCAAACAGTGTAGAAAGGTTAATAGGTATTTCTTGAAGGGACACACACACACACACACACACACACACACACAAACCAGCTGCAAAATCTACAAACCTTGCAGGGAGTGGAGGGTCAGCTTTTCCAGCTACTAGCCAGGAAGACCTGTGGTAGGCATATCTGTATCTTTTATTGTCCACAGGAACTATATCCATTAACACAATGTACTTGGCTTCAGGATCCACTCCTGAAAAGGAAACCCTGATCGTAGGAAACATTCTCCTGAAATAAAGGCAGATCAGAAAATAAACACAAAGATGGAGAGCAGAAATAAAAACTTCTGAAAAGCTACTACAAATAAGAATTACATTTAAAACTCCTGGAAAAAAAAAATGGAAACATCAATTGCTTCTGTTTCAGCGTGATAGAAATTAAATCACACATATCTCTATAATATACACAGAAACAACAGCTAGAATTGGAATAATTTATTGGAATAATTTCTTTGAAGCAAAAAGATAAAATGGTAACAGTGAAACAGCAAAGGAGAAAATGCATTTTTGCCTGGCACTTAATGTGCACAAACAATGATTTCAGAAAAAAGTTGTACCGAAGGTACATAAGTTCTTACAAACATTTATTTTTGTGGAATCCATGCTAGGGTTAGGGAAATACTGCAAAAATTATTTCCATTAGTATTCCCACAAACTGCAGACACATCTTGTTTTAGCCTCTTCACAGTATTCCCAGGAAGTACTGCCACTAGTAAGCTTCCTTTGCTTCACTTGAATTTTGACACAACGTAGATTTTAAAATGCAATGTTTTGCCATATACCCGAAATAAAGTTAAGCACCTTTTTTAAAAATTGAACTTCACGTTGCAGATTTTATACGTGTTTTTTAAACACACACTGGTATATTTGGCTAGTGATAAAAATCAATGCGGAGCTATTAATAACAAGTAACTTTGAGGATTACGAAAACTGACGTTTGTCTCCTACGGACTGCGTTTTGCTGACCCAAACCCAAAGAGCTTTACTGAAAAAGCTCGATGTTTTGAGATGACTAGAAAGCCTGCGATTGTTTTGCACATGATATGCAAACAGAGAGAAGAGACATTCACCAAAAAAAGAAAAAACAAAAAAACAAAATCGGAATTACTGCTCCGACCCTGCGTTTGCATGTGTCTGCACCGACATGCAAAGTCGGCGGGCAAAGCAAAGCGGCTTTCAGCCACGGTGCTGGCTCCCACTCGCCTGCAGGCTAGGGGCTTCCTCGCGGGTTATTAGGGCGTCTCAATTTCTACCGAAAGCGCCTGGACTCGTCCCGTGCCAGCTCAGCCCCCCGCAGAGGAGCGGCCTGCGCGGTGGCCGAGGAGCGGCCGCGGGGAGCCGAGCCCCGCTGGCAGCGCCCGCCGGCGGGGGCCCCTCCCCGGCCCTGCTGCTCCCCCAAGATCAAGGCTCTTTTGGATGTTTTTATTTTACTTTTTATTGTTTCTACTTAAGCAGCTGCCCGGAGAGGACACCTCGCCGCCCTGCCCTCCGCCGGCGCCGTCCAGCCTTACCTCCCCGACTTGGTGATGATCATCTCGGTGCCCAACTCGTGAAACTTGTCCCAGAGCTCCTTGGTCTCCAGGCTGCAGGAGATTTTGGCCATCTCCTCGCTGGGGATGACGGGGGTGGTGGGGATGAGGGGCTCGGTGCACAGGGACGAAGGGCTCGTGCTAAAATCCCCGTGAGGGTCCAGGCTGGACAAGTCGGTCAAAGGCTGGGCGCAGGAGGATTTCTCCACGAATTGCTCTGCAGGGTTTGGGGGAGAAGAGAGCAGGGCAGCGTCAGCCAGGACGGCGCTACTGGCGACAGCAAACCCGTTTCCGAAGGAAGACATGCGGCTGAGCCCCTTTCCGTAGGCGGCAGCTGGTGATTTGGGCTGGGAGCGATGCTTTCGATTTTGGGGCAGCAGCACAGTGCCGCGCACCCCGCTCCCCCGGCCCCAGCGGCGCCTGTGCCCGAGGTGGGCGGCGAGAGGTGCCGGGGGGCGAGAGGTGCCCGGGGCCGCCGGGGCGCTGCCCCCCGCTGCCAGGGGGTCTCCGCGGAAAAGTCACTAAATCTCACGAAAACGGGAGCGCAGCGGCGGGAGGCGGCAACGCTTTTACCGGGAGAGGGGCGGCCGCAGCCCCGCAACCGCGGCCGCGGAGAGCCGCGCTGCCTGGCCGCCGCCCCTCGCCCTCCTCTGCCGCCCGCCTCGGCGAAACAAATGCGCGGGACCCGTACACAAAAAAAAGAATTAAAAGAAAAGCGAGATTCCGCCCAAATCTTCAGCAAATGAAAGCCGAGTTACGGACAGTCGTTTCCCCTCAGTTTCTAATTGAGCCGTGTGGGGCAATGGAGTTAAAAAAAGTAGAAATACGAACTGAGTGAACGTTTTCAAAAAGCCTTGCGGGGAGGGTGGAGAGACAAGAAAAGAGATGTGTTTAACTCGAGACTGTTTAAATATGTTAAACAGGCATTTTATCACGTACCCGGCCTACACTATTGCATAGACCAGAAAACCTATATATTCTATATACATAAACTTACAAGGAATCCCTAGAATACGTGAAATCTATTAAGTCATTTGATTAGACGGAGCAGACATTAACATTCCTTTAAGCTTGAATGAAATCTTGCTCATTGGCGCCCGGAATTTTTAATACATTCTTTTTTTCGTAGTTTTCTGCGAACTCTTGCATGCATCCAAGGAATACGAGCCGCAGAAATGCGCGGTGGGGGGTGATGCTCGCGGTTTTTGAAAGACTTCGGGAATCTGAATCAAGGCGACCGAATATGAGTGAAATCTCTTACCCGAAAATCGCGAAGGATTATTACAAAAACCCTCTCAATTACTGTAGACTAAAACGGTCCGTATAAGCCCACATCGACTAGCTGTGGAATAAGGGAGTTTTCAGGGCTACGTGCAAATTTTATTAGTCCTTGTTAACTAGGAACAATACCGGAGATGTTTTTATTTGACTTTTAAAAGCACAGGTGACGTGCAACAACTATTTAAGAGAAGGCTTATTTCACGCCAGCAAGGAGAAACATCACTACCTGAGGTGTGCTACTATTCTACGAACGGCAAAGCCGGATAAATGAACAGAGTAACTTAACCTGGAGGAACTCAGAAAACGGCTCGTGTTGTAAACAGCCTCGCCTGAAAAGGACGGTGAGTAATAAATAATAGCAATAAAGAAAAAGGTTTAGGTGGCCTCTGTGGCGAAGCTTTTGCTTCTGCAGAAAGAAAAAAAAAAGAAAAAAAAAATATATATGTATGTACGCGCACAGAGGGAAACGCGCTGCTGTCTGAGCCGGGCTGCAGGAGCTGTGAGGAGGGCGGATTTCGGAGAAAACGAGCCCTTCAGGAGGGGCTCGGCCGGCGGCTGCGGGGGCGACCCACGCTGCTCCGCGGACGCGAACGGGCGCGCGGAAACCGCGCAGCGCGGCGCAGCGGAGCGGAGCCCCCCGCGGAGGCGGGGGCGGGCGGCGCCCCCCGGGCAGCGCGGCCGCCGGGAGCCCTGCCCGGGCCGCCCCACTCACCCAGCGGCTTGATGGTGCTCTCGGGGGACTCCTTGTCCTTGGAGCTCCCGCTGGACATGAGCGCGGCGATGGAGAAGGCGTTGGCCCGCGACGAGAGCTGCGGCTTGGGGGGCGGCGTGTACTCCATGGCCGGCGCCGCCGGAGGAGGAGGAGGAGGAGGAGGCGGCGGAGGCGGAGGAAGCGCGGCGGCGGAGGCTTGCCGGGCGCCGAGAGCCGGCGCGGGGGGCAGCGGCCGGGGAGGCGCCTGCGGCTGCGGCTCCGGCCGTGCCCGCGGCAGGCTGCGGCCGGCCGTGCCCGGCGGCGCGGGCGGGCGGGCGGGCGGGAGGCGGCGGCGGCGGCGGCGGCCCGGGGCGGTCTGCGCCCGCCGCGCCGCGCTCCCCGCCTTAACTTGCGGGCCGCGGAGATCCTATCGGCCGGCGTCCAATCGGCGCCGGGACACGTCAAGGGCCCCGCGGCCCGGCCCGGCCCGGCCCGGCCCGGCGCCGCCGGGGGAGGAGGAGGAGGAGGGGCAGGCGGCAGGGCCGGCCCTGCCAGCCCACGGGGTGGGCAGGGGGCTGGCGAGCCCCCGCGCCAGCGCGGCGCCCCCCGCGCCGGCGCCCCGCTCCCCCCGCCGGGGACCGGCCGCGCTCCGCGCCATCACCGGGGAGACGCGGCTAAAGGGAGGAGAAGAACTAGGGCTTCTGCGCGGGGGATGCCAAATTTTTATTTAAATTCAAATCCTCCCTCTATGTATTTATTATTATTATTATTAAGCAGCAGCTTGGTCATCATGGTCCTTCTGCCTCTAGGGAAGGTTCCCCCAGACTGACCGTGGTTCCCCCAGACTGACCCCCCGCACCGCACCCCGCGTATCGCTCCCGCCCAACGCGATGCGCTCGCCCGACCCACACCGGTACGAGTCCCCGTCCCGGCCGCCAGCCGGTAGCTCCCTTCAGCCCGGTTCAATCGGCGCCGCCGGACGAGGTGGTATTGATCAAGCACTAAGGCAGGGAGGAAACCAGGACGGGCTGATGGTGCCCACAAGATTGCTCCAAGACAGTGATTTAAGCGAATCGTTCACCAGCGCTTTTCCAAACACATCATGCAAGCATCCGCCTGCAAACAAGAAAGCGGGGAATTTAACTCTAGTCCTTCAAGTAAAAAGAGGACTAAAGAGATTTTTTCGCTAAAACGACCCAGGAGCACTAAAGTGCCGATTACTAAACTCAAAACCGAACAGAATCCGAGGGGCTTTTAATGAGCAGTCCGGTGCCAAGGGACACGCTGCTGGAAGCACTGCCCCCGCTAGATCCTGGGTCCCAGCAGGGACCAGTGCGACCCCCTCCCTGCCGAGCTGCTCGCCCCAACGTTTACAGGGAGAAGCAGCTTATTCGGGTCGCCCTGGCCGCCGGCTGGAGTTTCAGCCGGCAGAGCTGGTAAAGCAAACAGCGCTTTATTGCTCTGAAATGGGCGAGAATCAGCTGCTGAGTTTCTCCTTTTACCAGCCGAATTCACTACAAATATAGCGAATATAATTCTATAATTAACAGGACTATAATTATAGGCTATTAACAGGACTAATATTTAGAAGAGCCTGAAGTGCTTTCAGCGTGGCCCACGGTGGTCTGGGGTCCAGGTCTCGCCTAAGGCGCAAGCTAGAGACAGGGCGGGAGGCAGAGGGGCAGAGCCCCGCCAGCCCCGCGCCGGAGGAGCCAGGCGACAGCGGCAAAATCAGGTCACAGACAGAGCCAGGCAAACGATTCTCCCAACATCAGTACCAAAAAAAAGAGGAAAAAAAAAAAAGAAGGAGAGATCGAAGAAAACCGCTTTACTCAGAGCGGCAACCCTCTGTTTAACGCCCCGGGTCCCCGCGGGCCAGTCCCAGCCCGGCTCTGCCGCGGGCACACGCGGGTGCTGCCCTCGGGGCTCGTTTGGGCGCTCACTGCCGCGGCCTGAGACGCCTGGCCTGCTTGGGGGGAAAAACCCAAAGGAAGGTACAAATAGCCCGGGGGACTATTCGCTTCAGCCTTCCTGCCGGGGGGAACCGCCCGATTTCCCTCTGGGTTTCCTACTCCTCCATCCGCCAAGCCTAGCAACCAGGACAGCGCCGATTTTGCGGAAAACTCTCCCTTTTCCCCGCGTACCCCCGTCCCCGAGCACCCAGGTCGTGACATACCTGTCCCCAGAGGAGCTGCCCCCCGCCGTGTCGGGGCGGCGGGGGGGCGGCGGGGAGGAGGCGGGCGGTGAGCGCCGCGCTGGGAAACACCGAAACGCGGCTCAGCCTGAGAGCTGCCGCCGCTCCCAAACCCCTTGCTGCTCTGCCTCGCTGCAGACCTACGGATTTCCACACCGACGGGGCGGGGGACCGGTCGCTATCTTTAGCCGGGCAAGAAAGATTCACCGCCGCTATTTTTTTATTTTGGAGACGTCGTGCTCGGCCCTGAGAGCGGCGCGGGAGAGGGGCACGGCGGTGCCGGGACGGCCGGGCGGAGCGCGGCTCTGCCGGGTGAGGAGGCGACCGAGGCCGCGGGGGCCGCGATCGCAGCCGGGGCTGGGGTCTGCTGCCCTGGCAGAGGCCACCAGCCCCGGGGGCTTGCCCGTCCCTGCTCGCCCCTTGGAGGTCAAACACGCGGGGTGGGAATACACCAGGGGCTTCGTTTTATTTTATTTTAAAATAAAATGTGTAGGTCTATCCGCGCAGGAGAAAACCCGGCTTTGCTTGCTCTGTTGAACCATGCGGACTTTTGCTCTATCCTACGAGAATCTTTACTTTCTGAGCTTTTCCCTTGGTCCATCTCCGATAAGCAGAGGAGCGAGTCTCACTTGGACGCCCAGAGCATCCCCATTTGGGGATTTGCCCCTTGGGCAATGAAAGGGACTCGGCTCCGGCCGTCTAAACCTTACCGGGGTGGGGGTGGGGGCCGCCTTGCTAGGGATCTCCGGAGGGCGAGGTACCTGCTACCCCCTCTCCTTTCCTAACCAAGGGGAAAAATAAAAATGTTCCCCTCCCCTGCACGCTCTTCCCCGGGGGATGCGAGCCGGGACAGCCGGTCCCCCCATCCTCCCCCCCGCCAGCGCTCATCCTCGCTGCAGCCCGACACAGAGCGGCTGTCACCTTTTTACAAACTACGGTCCCGAGAGCAGAACTGCAAATTGTGCTTATCCAGAGCAAGACAGTTGCCTTTTATTAACCCGTTTAAATCAGATCCTTCATTACTGTTTCATCTCTGCATAAAGGACACGCAATCTGCACAGCAGAGTTGGTGTGTTTTCTGGCTATCTTGTAAATCCAGGTGTTTGTCGCTACTGTCAGTCTTGCATGGTAGAGCCACTTCAGTATGTTTCGCTCTCATTTTCCCCCAGACCCTGAAAAGCATCCTTTTTCGTCCTTCTCATGAAGAACTCCCTGCTCTCTGTTGCTCTGGCGAAAACTAACGTGCAGATCACTGCTGCCTACTTCGCTGCGCTCGTTCAGTTACCAGCTTTAACTGGGATTAGACCTCAGTCTCATCGTCAGCTTTCAAACTTCCAGACCCTCTCTAAAACGTCCCTCTCATCTCCGAGACTCGAAGGTGAAAACCTGATCCCATGTGAGCCGACCACGGCGAATGCTGCTTCTTCCCGGCCCTTTTCTCACCTAGCCGAAATCACGACGGGAACGACTCGCACGGGACAGAAAACTGCAGAAACCCCAGAGGACAACGAGAGCCCTACCGAGCAGGAGGGCTGTTTTCAAGGGTGCTTTTGTCTGGATGACACAAAGCTCCGACCCAGCCCCGCACCATCCCGGAACCACGCTCATTTTCTAGCAACAGCTTCACGCAGCTGAGAGAAGGGACACCGCTATTTTTTTTCCCATTTTTCGTGCTTCTGCACACGCAAAATCCCCCGCTGCCCCCGCAATTCACGCCGCAGAGCCAACTCCGTGCGCAGCCCCGCGGCAGGACCCGCCGCGGTGCGCCCGAAGCTCGCAGCGGCTGTCATTTCCCTCCAGAGCCCGGAGCCGGGCTGACACGACCTCCTCTCCCGGCCACCCCTTGGGATAACCTGCCATTTGCATCTGCTCCCTCCTCCCCCGTTACTTCCCCTTCTCCCCGCCGCACCGATCGCACGTGCAGAGGGCGAGAAAAACCCTTTAATTAGACACAAGCCCACGGGTGCGGGGTGCCGCCGCCGAAACCCTGACTGGCACCCTCCGCTCATAGTTGCCTTTTGCCAGGTCCTGCTAGGAGCTGGTGCCAGATCTTTCAGTCTGTACTGCAAGGTAACCTGTGGCGGCTGCTTTTTACTTGAACGTATTCTTGCTTCGGGAGTTAAAACCTTTTATTATTATTGTTGTTGTTGTTGTTATTATTATATTTAGACGAAAACAGCTGATCCTATGCAAAGAATCATGTTCTTTATCTGCTCGGGCTCGGTCGCAAGGGCTCCCACTCACGCCTTGCCAGGGCATCGCTACCGCACCGAGCAGCCGCTACGGGACCGCGCGGCTCCGGCTCTGCTCCTCCGCAGCTGCAGCAAGCTACTTCGCTTACACGATTATCAGCTCTATTTTCAGCTTTCTCTCCTCCTCTGCACATAATTATATTGCACACAGAGCTCTCTCCTCCGGATTCGCCCTCTTTTTACGCTATCTGGTTTCGGAGCAAACCCACTTCCCAGCGCTGCTCCTGCCGCGGGGAGATCTCGCTCTAGCCGCCAGTTCACACTCTTCATTTAACGAAAAGAGCCGTGCCAGCTAGGCAGCAGTCCAGGTAACCGAGATCCAATTTCACAACAGAAACATCTCAATGTCACCTACGCCGAGAAGGTGGCTTATTGGAGCAAAATGCGAGGCATTTTAAACCCATTAGGTATCTCCCAGATGCAAATCCGATGGTGGAAAGAGAAAGGCTCTATTAAGACCCGAGGGCTGACAATTAGATTATAGTCCAATTGCCAGTGGATAATGTGCTAAAAGCTTTCCCACTTAGTGTAACTCCTCGCTGAAAATTATTCACACTTTGCAGGCTGCTGCACTCCTGAAACGGGAGACGTCTTTGTCTGCGCAGAGCGCCGACGGCCAAGCGCAGCTGAACCTCCCCCCCCCCGCATGTACATACACACACACACACATATGCACACATATACGCACCCACACACACGGGATCTCACCGCCAGAATCGTTTAACACATCTATCCCGATCACAAACAATAAAGCACAGCTGAATCTGGCCAAAACTTGCACGCACACGCGGCTACAAATGTACGAGCGTGTGTTTAGCTCTACCTATACGTGTATATACCATCTATTTAAGCGGGCAAAATTGTATATATACAACAACCGCACAGGCATGTAAGCAGGATGCGACCACATTTTAGTGGCCCTTTCCTGTCCCTCCGTTGCTTGCACTTTCTATATAAGCCTGACGTTTTTATTTAATCGGAGCGATGACATTTTTACAAAGAGTAAAAATAATCCCGCTTTTGCTCCTCGAGGTCCTAGCCCGTTTCGAAACGGTCACTAAAAGTCGATCAAACGTATACTAAGAGTTTATGTTTGTAATGACCTATTGCTATCGATAAGTTGGTAATTTGAAGCGCCACCAAACAGTGCAAAGTTCTGGACGTGATAATATAGTGCAGATACTGCGAAATCTGTTTGGGCTTTAAGATTAGCGCTCTGGAAAGCTGCAATGCACCTATGTTGCATACTTTCCGGCCTGAGCTTATTCCTACGCTACCTATACCTAAAGGTCTCTACCCAAGGAAATTACTTCCCTGTTTTGCAGACAGCAAATCATAATAAGCTGCAATGATCTCCTGAATACAGCAGGACCACCTGGCCAAAATCACGCCTCTGTGAGCGTCCGTAGCCGGATGTGCATCAAGCAGGTTATGGATACACACCGCGGGGGACCAGCCCCTTGCTCTGGCTGCAACCGCGGGGTTAAACACAACTAGAAACACGCCGGAGACAAGGTGGATAGTGGACAAAATTAAAACTTTTTTTTTTTTTTTTTTTTTTTTGCGTATCTAATACTGCAGACACCACAGAGCACCACAACATGCGACGACGTCCCAAACAGCCCTTTTGAACTTACTCAGGCTTGAGTCAGACCTGGCTGCCCTGGCCGCAGCCGGGGGGCTGAGGCACGCAGCGGCGCTGCCCGCTCCCCCCCACCCCCCTTTTGGCGAGGACACCCGCCTCCCCGCGCACGGCGGCAGCCTCGCAGCGGCGGCGGGCAGAAGAAAAACCCGCGACCGAGCGGCGGCACCTCCCGGGCGCCGCCGCCCGCTGCCGGCCCCGCCGCTCACTTCGCCCTCGGCGCCCACGGCGGCGCAGCGCAGCGGCGGCGGAGCCCCGGGAGGCGCCCCAGCCCTCTGCGGCAAGAGCGGCTCCGGCAGGTGCGCGGCAACCCGCCCCGCCGGACCCGCTGCCTGCGCCCCAGAAGATGGCGAGTTCCACCCCCAGTAGCTTCCCTCAGCCCCGCGGCCCCGAGGGGCGCCCTGAGAGGCGCCCGAGAAGATGGCGACCTCACCCCAAGTAGCTTCGCTCAGCCCTGCGGCCCCGAGGGGCGCCCTGAGAGGCGCCCGAGAAGATGGCGACCTCACCCCAAGTAGCTTCGCTCGGCCCTGCGGCCCCGAGGGGCGCCCTGAGAAGCGCCCGAGAAGATGGCGACCTCACCCCAAGTAGCTTCGCTCAGCCCTGCGGCCCCGAGGGGCGCCCTGAGAGGCGCCCGAGAAGATGGCGACCTCACCCCAAGTAGCTTCCCTCAGCCCTGCGGCCCCGAGGGGCGCCCTGAGAAGCGCCCGAGAAGATGGCGACCTCACCCCAAGTAGCTTCGCTCAGCCCTGCGGCCCCGAGGGGCGCCCTGAGAAGCGCCCGAGAAGATGGCGACCTCACCCCAAGTAGCTTCGCTCAGCCCTGCGGCCCCGAGGGGCGCCCTGAGAGGCGCCCGAGAAGATGGCGACCTCACCCCAAGTAGCTTCGCTCAGCCCTGCGGCCCCGAGGGGCGCCCTGAGAGGCGCCCGAGAAGATGGCGACCTCACCCCAAGTAGCTTCCCTCAGCCCTGCGGCCCCGAGGGGCGCCCTGAGAAGCGCCCGAGAAGATGGCGACCTCACCCCAAGTAGCTTCGCTCAGCCCTGCGGCCCCGAGGGGCGCCCTGAGAGGCACCCGAGAAGACGGTGGCGCCCCCCGGGGCAGCTTCCCTCAGCCCCGCGGGCAGGGACGCTCCAAGAGTCACCCGAGAAAATGGCGGCGCCCCCCGGGGCAGCTTCCCTCAGCCCAACTTGACGCCTCCATCCCTCCATCCAAAAGCCCTGGCCCAGCCCCAGGCTCGCCCAGCCCCGCACCGGCCTGCGCTGTGTGATGGCAAGAGCCACTCCAGCCGCCAGCTGGGAGTGGTGATGGCAGCTGAGATGTCCGGCCACCCTCAGCCGGGCTTCCTCCAGGGCTCGCCCGTGGGTCCCCAGCGCCCCATCCAAGCCCTCCCTGGAGCCCAGACATCCATCCCATGCGGTCAGAGCCCACGGCAGGGCTGCCCCCTTCAGCAACGAGGCCGTGGTGAGGACAGGGAGGAGACCGCCAGCCCACCCGGTCACCTTAGCTCCCCTCCCTTGCAGCCGCCCACGCTGGTGCTGAAGGGGAGGTCTCGCACCGTGCTCGTCCCCACAGCCCAGCCTTAAATAGGTAGTTTTGTGTTGACAGGTGACACGAAGTGCAGGGCTTCATTCTGACCGAAGGGAGGCCAAAGCGGCGCCACCCACGGTGAGATCGCCCGTGGCTGATCTGCGAGGGCCCAGGGTGAGCTGGGGCTCCACACTGCCAGGAGGCCGTGCATCGTGGCATGCGTAGGATAAGACATGGCCTTCCCTCACCTCCAAAGTACAGCCCAGGTGCTGAGAAACCTCTGTCCTGTTTTGCATCATGCTTACCAGCCATCCTAGCAGTCATGAAAGAGACGATTTCTTTCTTTTTTGATTAACATGCAAGTTTGTGTTTTGCTCAGATTCCCAAGCATACTTTAATTGGAAAAAAAAAGAAAAGAAAAGAAAAGAAGCCCTCCCCACCAGCAGCCAAAACCTACGCAACACGCAATGCATCTGCAACGGCAAAGTGCCTGCTTTGGTTTCTGTTCACGTTTGTCAGTGGTTTTAAGAAAAAAACCCATTTCAGTTGTGTTTTGTGCGCAGTTTCAAATAAGGTCTTTAGAGCCCTTCCACCTGTTTTTCAGTTGCCTCACTGACAGTATTTATCTATCGAATTAACTGGCCGAACTAAGGGGACAGTCTGGCATTTTGGAGGAATGGGATAGGTTCTGAAAAGATTCTTTACAGATCTTCCAAAAAAATCTGAGGATACAAACTTTTCTATTTGCAGATTTATCTACTGTATAGGAAGGGCTTGCATTTCAGTGGCTTGCAAAATGATCTGTTTGCGTGATTTCTTTACCCCAAAAACATATCAGAATCTTCTTCTAAACTTTATAAAGTCATAAAACATGACTTTCTTATTTAGTGGATGAGAGTATTACTCATGATGAAAAGTATATTTGTATATGTATACATATAAATCCACATACATCTGCAGTACTATAAATTTAAACTTCCTTAATGACACTTTTATTAGTTACTTTCCTTGAATCAGTACAAGCAACCCTCAATTTGCCACAGTGCAAAACCATAAACTGACACCACCGCTTTGGACTGATGTTTTACCCAGAAACAAGACTTCTGTATTTCAGTGCTCACTTTAGAGATATACAAATGTAAGTCAGTGATGTGAAAGCTGAGCATTTCAAAATCTCATCTAGTTCATGACTTCTGAAGGCTCACTAGAGTTCTTGTATCCTGACAGGCGTATGCACATCTCTCTATTTGTCTGCTCTAGAGACAGGACTGAATTCATTCTTGACTTTTAACCTGAAGATGGAAAAGTGCTTCCTGGCAGACTGTAACAGTTCCCTCTCTTTTGATCAGGTACTGCGGCGTTTCAGGAATTTTGTTTTTTGCATTTTCCAGGTGAGCTGTCCCTGTTTGTTGGTTGAAGCAAATCTCTTGCTACCGAGTGGTGTGATTGCACAGTAGAACTGCTTAGAAAATATACTAGAGCTCGTGGAATGATTTAAATTTCTTGGTATTGGTGACATATTTTCTGAGAAATTGCTGTAATTCAATTTTCTTTCAAAACTTTCTGATTTTTTTCATATTTCATATTTAATTTTCAAAGTAAGAATTATTTAATAGATCAGTACCTTTAAGCTTTATTACATAGTTGGAATTTAAAGAGGTATTTTGCTTATAATTTTAAAACTTCTGAAAATTTTTTATTTAAAAGACATCATAATACATTGCTAATTAAAATATTTAGAAGAACAATTTCAACTAAATAAAAATGTTTCAAGGAGTACTTTTTAATTTTAAAAAATCAGATATTGCACAGCAATCAATGTTAAGATGATCACATGCACATTAAGAGAATGGGCAAGTTCTTTCTCTTGACTTTAGCAAGCCTTGGATCAGTAGGAGAATTTCAGGGTTGCCTGTAATGGCAATATGAAAATAGGAATAGCGGGAACTGTAGGGAAGAATAGAAACCTCAAGAACTAAGATAAACATTTTCTGGCAAATGTTAAGACTTTTTTTTTTTTTTTTTTTTTTTTTAATTGCACAGTCTCTGGTTTTGGGTCCTCAGCTTGAGATATCTTGGGTGTTACTTACTTCATCTAGATTTATAGTTCCTCAACACTTTTGTTGCGTCCCAAGCTTTATCCCAAAATATCGGAAGCTAAGAATCTAAAATTAGAGAGTGGCTTTAAAACTGCTGACCTCTGCATATTTTCTCTTTGTGAATATACAGCAGTAGGAATACGCCCAAAGACAATGAGTTTTGCTTTGAGGGCTGGCGGTAGAAAGAATTAAAAAAAGACTATCAGCTCTTTTCCAAAAACTTCACTAGTGTATGCTTTTCAATTTTTCCTCAGTAATGCATGTACATCCTATGTCGCAAATCTCTCCTGGTAAAGGTAAGGGAACGTGGTAGTTTTCAAACAAACAAACAAATGAAAAAAAGAAGACTTAAGGTGAATGTAGAACAAAGAAGATTTTATTTCTGGCCTAGTGAACTCAGAGAGCGAGAAGCAGCACAGTGATTTACAACTCTCCCAGATCATACAGAGCAGCTTGTAATAAAGCATGTTATATGGTCTGGGAGCAGCACTGCTGTCACCAAGAAACTACTCTAGCAGCCTTCGGTCTGGAGCATTACAGCAATGATCACAAAAACCTAGCACGCACAGACAGGGCTGCACTGCTGGACCAATCAGACGTAGCAGAGAGGAGTGCCAGATATTCCTGGCTTATTTCCACACCGTAAGGACATAGGGAGTAGCATTCCCACACCGTGGTGCAGTGAAAGACATCAACTTTTGCTTATTTTAACAGTATGGGGAACAGTTTTGGGGTGTTCTGGCACGAAAAGGATTTTTTTTTTTAAACATACAGTGCTAAGGCCTGCAATTTTGAAAGTATTCAGGATTAGGCTTGGAAAACATGTTTCAGTACCCATAATATACTGCTGATTTATCTGGCAATGGCTAAACTTGTAGAGGGAAACTAGGCTTATTTGAAATAACTTGGTCGTAAATAATGTTGGGGTAAAGAAATTCACAAGTTCGTGTAATTCTCAGTATAACCTTTGCTGGAAGATTGGCACTGAAATGGTTTTCATTTCACTGGTGTGAAGACAACTGTACAAGCTATGCACTCCTTGTCTTGTCCACACAGGTTTTCAGAACAATCAGGCTTGGTTCCATTATTTATACCAAAGCAATGAAACCAATCAACCTGAAATTTGTGCCGTAAAACATTTCTAAAAGCCAGGTAGGTTGCCATCAACTTTCAGACTATCAGAGGTGAAAGTCTGGCCCCTTTAAAGGGGAGAGCGAAATTTCCAGCAGCTTGATTGGCTCTACATTTTCTGCAGCTGCAGACATGTCAGGTCTCTAAAGAGAGGACACCCTAAATGGGGAAGGACAGAAGGCTGTCTATCCATGGCACTGTGACCCTGTCACTTAAGTACACATAGTACACTAAGGAGTAGGCTGAAACCTGCTTCACCGGGAAGTCACTCTAGACCTGTATATCCATTTGGCCCTCCCTCACCACAGCAGCTGGACCTCACACATCCGCTATGCCACAGCCTGGCTGCTCTCGCACTCATCAGTGAGCTTGTGACCAACTGTATTTAATACACGTCGTCCTGCCCTGCAGACCGTTCTATGGCTGCATATTATTTTTCTTCTTACATTCATTTTGTGTGGATCAGAGAGGAATCTGAATCAGTACTTCAATTCAACTTTACCAAACTTGTCAGGGTACTCGAATTTATGTAGGTTTTAGAACTTGTTGACTGTGTATTTGTGGTCTATGTTAAAGCTTTTAGCAGTAATGGTTATGATAATGTACAAATACAAATCAATTAGACTTCTGGATGACACAGAAACTAACACAATGTTTTGCCAGGACAGAAATGAGATTATAATGGTTTATATTTGATATAAACAAATGTATATTTTCTGTTAATGCGGAATACTTATAATCTTGTAGTACATCAATTCGTTAGTTTGAAATATCACTAGAGTGAATAAGGATGTTATAGTCTCAAGCCTACTTGCAGAATACAAAGTTGGGCTGAATTTTTCAAGATACTTGAAAAGTTACATTTGACAAAATTGTGACTGGTGTTACTGTAAAACAAGAATGAGGTAAATGTATATGGAGATGAATAATATCTTGATGTATATGTTGAGTACATAACCAATAAATATAATCATAAGTAAAGTTCATAAATGCACATATAAATTGGATATTTTAGGGATAAAAACAATAGGAAGTATACAGGGGTGAAAACAACTCCTTTCCACCAAAATGAGATTGCTTAATACCTATCATGAATCTTACGTTTTCCATGGCAGAAAAATTACAATCGCTAGTCTTTTATTTTTATGATTCTTTGTTACACAATGATTGAGATATATTCACAATCCAGTTTTGTTTTTTGGCTCCGCATTAAGAAGATAAATAGAAAGCTGCTTAAAAACTGCAGACCGGAAGGAATTCCTATTGTGCAAGGCCACTCTCAGGTGACAAACACAGTGTAGCTGACCCTGGACTTGCCTACTCCTGCCTTCGACTAGATTACAAATTCTTTGGAGCAGGAATTGGATTTTTTGTATTTGTATAATTACCCAGCACAATCAAATCCAACCACAGCATAGTTTATGATTAGTAGCAAAGGCAACCCTGACTTCTGGTAGTAGTTGATTGGCTTCCGACTGTCAGTCAAAAGAGCACAGAATGACATAATATACCTTAACCCCCACCCACTGCTGAAATCTGTACCAGGTCTGGCCAGTTAACCCAGCAAACATGCTTCTTTGACTCCACAATTTCTTCTTAAATTTAGGGTTAGGCACTTTCTCTTGGTTGTTCTTCACCCCCAAAAGAAACCTTTCTTTGATGAAAGGATTGATGAAAATTAGCATAAAGCTGTATACTACAATTCCAGCTGTATGTGGAATCAAAGCAAAAAATGATTTGTCTAATAAAAAAACTCCTTTATTAGATGAAATGCTTTCTGATAATGGAACTTATTATTTAAAATATGTTAGAATAAAATATTTCAAGTTAAAACTATACTTTACACTGTCATTTTCCAGTCTATTAAGGATTTGACCAAAAGCTTTGGTCTAACTGAAGTTGAATGAATGAGTTCTGCTTAAAAATCCAAGGTATAGCCTCTTTTGTATATATCACAGTCCATATAGCCCTCTTTCTTTTTTTTAGAAATTCTCAAGCAACTGTGGAGCACAAGGTTTGTCTTACATCTTTCAATTTTAAAGGAAACTGACTAAAGTATAAGAAACTTTTAATAAAGAACTTTTTACTTCTAGTGCAAGGAATGCTATGAGAGCTGGTGCTTTGTAAGACAAACCTCATCTCAGAGGTTTGAAACATTTGAACATGAGCGATCCTGTGGAAAGTGATCTTGACCTTTATATAGTGCACAAAATGCTAAAAATGTTCACCACAATCAGCATGGATAGCCTAAAAAGGCCTACAATAAATGAGAACTGAAAAGTTCCTTTAGCCCTACTAGAATAAATTATGTGGATTTACTAAGCAGATAGTAAGGCACTGTAAAAGGCTGGCATTGTAAAAGGAAGATAACGGTTTAAAGAAGGCTGGAATAGGGAGGAAATGCCTGAACACAATTTAGTGAGTACATTGAAGTAAGTATTTTATATCAAGGAGGGAAAAGCAAAGTTAATTCTGGCAAAATAAATAGGTATATTTGACACTTTACTTGGTAATGGAAAAAAAAAATAAGTCTGAAAGATTGAGAGAGAGAAAAGATTGGTGGTCAGTCTCAAGGACGGAGAGTTACTTCTCCAGGCACGACTTGTTAGCAGAACAAAGTAACTTACGTGTAACTAAACAATTTTGTACCTCAGGTGATACTTCCACCCTTCTTTAGAAATGCTACATTTGCTCTCAATCAGTATGAGATAGTAACTAGAACATAAGAAGGATTTAGTAGTCCTAGGTTCTAGCCCAGTATTGCAGTTGTTTTACACTCCTGTGTTTTGCTTTACCTATTGACAAAAACAGACTTAATGATACAAACTTGCTGTATAAGAGGCTTTGGAGTTCACTGATTAAAAACACCGTATAGAGAGCTGGAGTTAGCACTGCTGACAGAACAGGACATTTGGAAGATAACTTGATTTGCAGACTCTGTCTGAGCTTTGACAAAGAAGATAGATTCTATTCTTAAATCTGGTGTTGCTCCTCACTAAAAGCTGATGACACTATCACATTCAATTAGGTCAGATTTAAGAGAGCTTTTTAAGTATTTCTTTTATCACAGCAACCAATATTTGAACCCATTCTTAAGTTCAGTTTCAAAGGATTCCGAGCCTTTTGCCCTGATGTGTTTCCAAGGATTGGGAAGTGCAGTTATATGTTTGACATGCACTCATGTTTTCAGCAAAAGAAAGGCCATCTGACATCTGTCACTTAATATTTGCAAACTCCATGGCATCCTTTTCTTCAATTTGACAAGGAAGATTATGCCCACAAATAAACATTCCCAATAGTATATTTGGGCTCTTAGTACCTGGCATCCGTCAAACAACTTGCCATCAGCTCTCTAAAATTGACAGTTTCAGTAGCTTTCTGCTAAATGTTGAAAAATAGTTTTTCTGACCTCTCCTCTATTGATGATTCAGACACCAGCTGAGGCAGCTGTCCAGTTCATAGTATGATATAAGAGAAGAGGAATTAACTAAACAACAATTGAATTTGGAAATGTCTTTAGAGAAGCCACTGACTGCTGCAGGAAAGGGAGTATTACTTAGTTCTGCTGTCACTAAAATGGATGGCATGTGCTAATCTACAGTGACTTATTCCTCTCTAATGTGTAATCTAAGCACTGGAAGACTGAATGGGTACAGACTACAGGCACAAGCACGAAAGAATGGTCACCATTATTTTGCTGATATTCTCCTCTAAAAAAATGAGTGTATACAGTTCTGAAAAATATGTAACCACAGTCTTTGTAGTCTCTCATTAATGCTCTTTTGCCTGCAAATATGTCTATTATGAATTGGTGCTTTCAGTACTGATGATGGTGGAATTAAAGGAGCAGGGAGCACTTGTCTCATTGAAAATAGCATAGATGGCAGTGATAGGGGCTAGAGAAGCAGACACTGTGCAGAGAGTATCATTTCTTCTGTATTGCTGTTGCTGACCCTATTATTTTTTTGGCTGATGGAACTGTGCATTCTTAAAGCTGCATTATGCTGAGGCAAGGGAAACAAGTGTCATGGGAATGAGAGGGCTTTGAAGGAAAATGAGATCCAAGAGCAGCTAGCTTTTGGCTGTACCTGAAGCATAAATGCGAACTACGTGGGCTACGAGGATAGAGAAGGGTGGTCACACATGCAGAAAAAGAAAGGGTTAGTCCTTTTGAAAGCCATCTTTTTTCTGTCTTTTCTCAAGCAAAAGAATCTTCAGTTTACTCAAGTACTGCTTATGTCATATCAGTGCTATCTCATGGCCATCAGTGGAAGCCTATAGCCCTCAGCATCTGTAAATGACTTTGCTTTTCTTAAAAAATAAAGTGAGAACCAGTCTGCTGTGAAATGCCAGATCTCTTTCAGACCACATAAGCTTTGAGGTAAAACTTAAGCATCACTTCAATCACAAATCCAGAGCAGTTAATAAGCAGTGGTCATTCTGCAATATTCTTCCTATGGTAGGTCATTGTTTTATATTCTTAACCAATTGTTTAGTTGGAGCTTTTCTAAACACCCAAGGTTAGTGGTGAACATAGTTCAGATATCCACAGGAAACATGACATCTAGCAAAAGACAGGGTTATTTCAATAGTTAACTGTATTTTTGAATTGACTTCTTGGTATCTTAACAAAACCTGCCCTGAGAGCTACAGATAAGTGGAAAGGACTGTAAAAAAGCTATTTTGCAGCCAAAGAACGTGTTGTACTAATAAACTGTCCATAATTCAGTCACATTTTCTTTATTGACTCATATGACTGACACCAGAAGCTGTGGTTAGTCATTAGTCTATTTACTTAGGTTCTTGCACCATGTCCATTGCTTTTATCACTGAGCTTCTGCTTGTTAACAGGTAGTGGGGACATGAATGCCACATATTATCATCTGGATCTTGTAAAGAGGCAGGCCTGACCAAAGCACTAGCACTTTGAATCTTGTGGGGAGGAAGGGGTGAGAGAGACATAACAGAGCTGATGAAACTTGAGGATACTGATGCAGGCTTTTCCGGTGAGAGGAAAGACTTCAGAGCTGGCTCTGCATATGGAACCCAGATTTTACAAAAGCTGGGTTCCCTTTTTAAGAAAGACAGAAACCAGATTTACCATCTGTTCAGCAGACTTAATATTAACTTTCCACACTGATAGCAAATAACTTTAGACATGTCTAGGTGTGGTCCTGTTTGAAGGGTTATGGGAAGTCTCCTAACAGGCCTGTTTAGTCATCCAAGTACCAAGGACTGGAAGAGGTTTAAACTATTGTAGAAGAGGTAATAGCACATGTAGAACAGCCAGAGTTAATTTTCCCCCATCTGGTATCATTTGAATTTAACATTTTTTTTTGAACCGTGGTTTATGACAAATGATACAATCCCATAAACCTGTGCAATCAAAGCAAGGAAGGGAATGTCACATCTCACAAAACTCTTTGTGCTGGGAAACAAGACTCTTCATGGACTTGAGGTACAAGCCTGCTAATACGTCTACCTCAGGCTGGGTTTATTGGGTACCAAGCTATTCCTCTGTAACACAATGGTGCATGCAGTATGTGCAAATACAGGTACAGCTTCTCAAGAGCATGTATTGAGGGGAACATGAAAAAAAATTACTTTTCACAAGTAGCAGAACTTGGAGAGGCTTATCGCTCATGAATTTATGTCTTATGACAGTTTTCCGTGTTGATAATTCGTGTAATTAAGTCATTCACTAAGTCATGCTGCAATCCTTCTGTCAATGGAGGCATGAATAGAGTCTCTGCCTCCCAGTATTAAGCTGCCTGTATTCATGAAACACGTACACATTTAGTATCTTTGACATCCTGTCCCTCTTTTCACATTTAACTGAAATTAGCTAAGGAGTTCAGAAGTTTCAGGGATGGAATAGACAGGCAGGTGTGTGGACACACACACACAATTGCTCCAGCCTTGTTTCTTTACAAAGCTGGTTTTAAAAAATCAGGCCAAACCATATTGGCCTCATGATGATATCACAACAACAAAGCATATCTGCTCTATGTTACATAAACAAAGACATGGTACAGTGCTTTGGAGTCAGAAACTCTAGGAGAGACTTTAAAATGCCTTGCAATTAGTCCATATGTTCATGGTCAGTATTAAAGATGAAGATCTTGCAGGTGACTCATTAGATTAGGCCTCCCCAAATAAGAGAGACACTGAGAGCAAATTGCATAGCATCATTGTCAGCTGAGTGTAAGCAGCAGCAAAAAGCAAGAGACCCTCTCAGACAGGCCAAGTGGAGAAACCCTGACATCTACTTCCCCACTGTTTCATAGCCTGTATTTTTGGAGAGGAAAAAAAACAGCATTAATAAGGTAAGAGCACAGAACACCAGGAACTTCCCCTGCTCTTTGCAGCTTGATCAGCATCTGGTTTAAGAAATAAATACTGTAGAAGTGGGAATATTTTGCTCTTGGCAGCAGTGAAGAAACCCATAAAACTTATCTAATATGTCAGCAGATTGTTAGCAGCAGACATGACCCCAGTTGGGTGGGTACTGTGTCTATGCAGAAGTATAATGGCAAAGAGAGGAGCATAATGAGAACCAGGCTGAGCTGCAGCGCGGTTCACAGGGAGAAGGGCTTTCTTTGCAATCACTGCTATATGTCAAGGAAGCAGAGCCTTTTGTGTCAGCAGCATCAGCATCGCTAGTGTTCCCTCAGAGGGACAGTGCTGAAATAGCTAACAGACCTGGACCAGAGCTGTAAGAATGAAAATACGCTGTTATATCATCTGAAACCTCGCTAGTGAGCGTTGCCCATGCGAATGATAGGAGTGCTTGACTAGCTCTGTCTTCACATGGAGCTTTAGAGCATTTGAATCCGCTGGCTCTTTTTCCTCCTCACAGAAGTCCTCAGAGCTTTGCTAAGCCACAAATGCTGTAATACACCAAGTAGGGAAAGTGAGCAGAAAAGTAAAGCTGGCTTCACACAACTAGCCTTTTAATCAACTACTACGTGCAGATTTGGGGGAACTACAGAAGAACTGGGGAACCAGTTACCAGTTCATCATCATTTGACATGCATCTTTGACAAGTAGTATACTACTGGTCCACTGTTCTCCCGCGCACCCCCAAACACATACGCCTTCCCCAGTTCTTCTTCATGGCTAGATTGAAAGATTTTGCACCATGGCCATTTCCCTGCATTTGTGCTCTAATGGCAGTGGACTCCAACAATGTTCATTAGTGCTGGTAGTAGCCCCATGCCCAATCTTGTACAGTGCCTTGCATTCTTAAAGTACCAGCTAGGTATAAAAGACCAGAGATACAAGTTGAGTGGTTGTGTCTATTCTGTTTTTTTAAACTACTTTTCAAACAGCATATCTTCAGCCAGGTCAGGAAGGCAACATAGTGCATTGGGCTAACAGTAAAACTTGAGGAGAATACGCAAACAGTTCTTGTTTTAATGACTAAGTAATGCAAATTCTCTAAGAGATGCTACTTGTAATAGCCAGATCACTCCATTGAACTCTGCTGGAGTCAAATGTAAGCTTTACAGTTGAGCAATAGCATTGGGCAAGTACATATGTAGCAACAAATGCATCAGCACTTAGCTGATACAAAAGCTAATGGCCTTTGGTTGAGCATACACAAACACCAAATGTTACTGTACTGTGTAGAAAACAGCTATGCCAGAGCAGGAAGCAAGAGGCCCTAGGAGGCCATGAGGGAAGAAATTTGACATCCTCAAACAACAGAAAAATTCAGCTGAGCTTGAACCACATAGATGGTTACTTGAAATCTGCAGAATATGGTAGCTATTAATTCTCTTCTCCTTTTTGGGAGCTGAAGAGAGATCTGTGGGGAATATTGATTTATTTTGAAGGACCTGCCATGCTCTCTAGGTAATCAGCAATAGTCAGCAAAGACGGGCAACCTTTGAGAACATGCCATTGCAAGGCCAAGGGAAGATAACACAAAGGAACTTCTGTAACACACACATTTTATCCCACAGCACTCTTCAGACAAAGCGTGTGACCAAGTGTCTATTAAAGCACAAGCTTTCAAAGGCACCAAACATCTGATTTCAGTTAATACATACGTGGAGGATCTGCCTGAAAGAAACAGAATAAGACAAGTCATCTGAATACCAGGGAGCTGCAGCTTCACTGGTGAGCAGGTGGCCTTGCATCTGTGGCACTCAGTACATCAGAGAAATCATTCTTTTCTTCTCTTTCTGCCATATGAGCAAGAAAGAACTCAGCTGTACGATCCCAGGTCTTGGGCATTTCTGCTAAGGTGGAACTAGGTCTGGGGGGAAAATAATGAAAACATGTCCAATGCAACGACTACAGAAATAGAGCAACGGCTCTCCTCATGAGCATGTGCTTTACTCAAGCTACAGTTCATCAAATCACTTGTCAGTGCTTCTGCAATAATAATAATAGCAATAAATAAAAATAAAAAGGTCTTTTATAGCACTTTTCAATGGTACAACTCAAATGCTTTACAAATAAGGTCATTTTCATTACAGGTAGGAAAGGAAGAGCGCTGCAAAATTGATTCAGCCTTGTCCTCTAGAAGGTGATTGCCACAGTAGGAGAAGTGTGTAAGACTCCCAAGGCTCAACCCAGCGTTACGTCAATTAGAAAATGTCTATGCTTCTTTTCTGTATATAACCAATGGAGCTACCTGAATACAGATGCTTGGACTGGCATGGACACTCTCCAGACATGCCAAGAATCCCATTCTAAAGAGGCAACTCAATCAGTCTCTTGCTGAATAAACAGCATGAGGTACTTCTCTGAAACAAAACCACTCTGATGGCTGTTTGACCACCACTAGAGAAGGAGCAAGATAGTTTCTGTCCAACAGGATGGTTATGTCAGTGAAACCACAGCATAGAGCACTCTGGTTAGAGAAAAAAGAAAAAAAAAAAAAAAAAGAAAAAGCTATGTCCTGTAATGAAACTGGTACTGATCGATCTGATGCAGCATGACGCCATCATGAAAACACAGTAGATGCACTGATAAAACTGTTGTAATGGAAGGGTAATTTTTTTCTTAAATTGTTACACTGGTGCAGCCCCTGTTTTACTTGTGTGTAAAAGCTCATTATTCCTGGATAGCTTATTCCTTTTCCCTTCCAGAAATAAGCAGTATTGTTATAAAATATACCTTATGCTCAAGAGTGAAATGAAAATTTAGAATTCCTAGCATAACACATTTATTTTGTAGCCCATTTCAGAAAAGTTCCAGTACATCTGAAGTTTACTGCTCTAGCAAACAAGGACCTAGCCCAGTGCTTAAACCCATACAGCTAAATACACAGTCTAGCATTTGAACTGTGCTGGTATAGTTAAATCACCTTTGGTATTTAGACAAGCCCCAGTGCAGGACTGGGGCTTCAAGATTTATTTGAGAATTTTGGGGTGGAGATATACACAAGAATATTGATCTGAATGAACTTATTAAGCAGATTGATTAAACCACATCACATCTCCATGTGGACTCTCTTGTTCAAATTAAAGAAGCTTTTATTTGATTTCATTTGCTTCATTTCCAAAGTAAATTAAATGAAATCAGATTAAGGACATTTTAACTCTGAATTAGGAGTTTGACACGGGAATCTAAATGGAGTTTAACTAATCTTCTTAAAATATACACCTTTACTTCATTTGGCTTGTTCTTCCTGTGCGTAGACAAGCCCTTAGACTGCATGAGCTTCTCAGTCTTCTGTTGCATTTACAGAGTGAATAAAACATGATCCTAATTACAGCTCAAGCTGTTAGCCACTATCCAGATACTATGCTAAAATTAATAGTAATTGGCAAGTTTTTACTGCTACTTATCTTGTCTTGCAGATTCTAGGAGTGTTTTGGTTCATAAAGCAAAAAAAGAAGGAAAAAAAGAAGTCAGACACACGGAGTCTCTCAACTAGCACAATTCTCTGGGATTAGGAGACTGTCATTCAGCTTTCATGTCTAATTTTTCCCTTTGTTCATTTTTCCATCTAAACAAGTAGTGTTATTAAATCGAGAAGATTAGCAACAAGATTAATGCCATTTTTTGATGCGTTTTGCAAGGAAAGAAACGTCCTGCAATCCATTTGCAAAGCAAGTGTTCATAAATACACTGCAACTGTAGATAACGCACGTGCAACTAAGTGTTGCAGAAAAGACTCCCGTTGCTTAAACAAGCCATTCAAACAGAGCTACCTGTTCTCAACCTAATTTCAGTATTATGTTACAGAGAGAAGTCTCTTTGTACAAGATCTGACAGGCATGTGCTCGTGAGGAAGTGGAGGGGAAGCCCTCCGTTCATATGACTAATTAGACAGACTTCATGCTGGGTTGCTCTTTTTTGATGCTGATCCCTCTACTAATTGTCAGTTTGTTCCTTGGGAAAGCAAGGTTGAGTTCAAATGCTGCAGTGCCTTGTTCCCTATTAGCTTTCCTGACCTTAAACTGATGTGAATTGACAAGGAGCAGACTGAGAGAGCGTGAGCAGTTCATTCCCCTCGTAGAGTGCACGCTTTGGAGCTGATTCACAGGAAGAAACAGGAACGCAATTAACAGGGAGCAGTTACCACTTAGGTAAAATGGGCTGTTGTGCCCCTGAAGCAACAGCAAGAAGAATTTGATGAGGGAGAGGCAGCACGATTGATAAGCATTCACCCCTATTTGAGATTCTGCACTCCTTTAGAAAAATGCATACGGTTTGATTTTTAACTGGATCTCTGTGATCAGATTTTTTTTGCTCTGCTTTTCTTCTGGTTAGATCTGCAACAATTTAAGACCAAATTACTGCAGCTGAACCAGACTCACTTCCCACCAGCTGTGTTTTTTTGCTGAGGCTGTTTCAGCTTTGGTCAGGCTTTCATGTGAGGGTGGGGGGGAGGGAAGATGGGGAGCATTTAATCACATCTGACATTCGGGAGCTCAATCCTGCAAGGTACTGAGCTCATTGACCTCAGTCCAGCAAAACAATATACATTGGACTTCAAAGGGGATACTCACATGCTTAAAGTTAAGCAGATGTCTAAGTGGTGCATTGGATCTGGGCCAGAGAAAGCAGGACCTTCCAACAACCTAAGGCCCTCCAGTGGGTTCAGGTCTGCAAAGTGCTACCTTTATCAGCTTACTGCTCAGTGTAGCTCCAGAGCAGGTGTTACAATTATAGCAGGGTCTGAGATGAAAGGTGCCCAGTGGCCTGGCTGCAAAGGTGGAAGAAAACCAGCAGTTTTCCTGGGCAGTAGTCCCCATTGCATTCCTTGGGAAATAAATACCATGTTATGCTATTTCTGATTTAGCATGAAGTGAGGCAGCCAAATGCTGCATTTTTATCTAAAGTCCTGAAATAATAATTTACAGTTTAGGCATGAGTACTCTGCAAAAGAAGAAGAAAAATGATTTAAAGTTGTTGGCTTTTTTTTTTTTTTCCTTTTCTTTCTGATGTTTTTAATTTAGGAAGAGTTCAGGAATGCCAAGCCCTAGCTTTCTGAGCTCAGTGGAAGACAGGTTGAAAAATCAGTGTGTACATGAACATCCTCAGACTCTAACTCGAAAATGTTGGCACTGTGCAACTTTAACAGATCTTTTCCCACACTGTATGCAGTCCTCTGAGGGAAACAGCAGAGTTTTTGGCCAAGCGAGGACTCTCTTGGTCTAATTTCAGACCTGATGATCTAAGTAGGACCTCAGCTGTTCAATGTGTCTTGGAGGTAAAAGAAAGCGAACAAGACCTGAATCTGTGATGTTAACAGCAAGAAAAGAAACCCCAAGCAGTGACCCCTACAGAAAACATTTAGTAGTGATTATGATCTGCTCAACTTTTTGCCCCAAATCCTTCATTTAAATATGTTCCACACAGGTACATGTGCATACACCTGTGCATCTTTCAGTTCTCAACTTGCAGCACAGTAGAATTTGGACAACTGGAATGTTTATTGCTGGGCACGGCACAGATAATATTTCTGTCCACCTTAGTGCATGGAAACATCAGGGAGTTGGAGGGATATAGATAACGCTTCAACCTCCGAAGAAGTTAATTCTTCAGAAATTCAACCAGCTGGACAAGAATTAACCAATTATAGAAGATCTTTGAAATTCCAGCCTTTGAAGTGTCTTTGAAATACGTAGAGAACAGTTACTAATCTGTACAGTATGGTAAACATCAACTTTCTGATAAAAGTCATTATATTACAAGTGTTTTGGGGCTTCACATAGCACGCATGATGCAATTTTCCAATTTTCTTCCAGGCTATGTCATTTCAATGTTTCCTTACTTAGGATATGCTTCACTTTTCCTAGACACTGCTCAAGAAAGAAACTTGAACTCCACAAACTGGCTGAAGAAACCACCGAAAGGGGAGAGAGTCCAAACAAGCAAGGCACTGTCACAGGTCTAATTCCATTTAAGAACTAAGAAAGAGGTATAGGCTAATGTATATATTGGAAAAAAACCAAAAACCAAACAAACAACCCCCCCCCCAACAAAAAAACACCTTTCCTGATTCTGCCCTAGAACAATTTAAATAACTTTGTATTGCTATGCCATTTTAATAGCCTTCCAGTGTAAGAGAGTGACAACCTACTCCAAGCCAGATTTCTTGCAATATGGCAAGAGAAAATGTCATCTCAGTCTTTCAAGCCTTTGGGGTTTTAAGGTAACTGCAGACTTCTTCAAACTTGCTATGAACAAATAGATTAAGGGCTGCCAAAGAATGGACCACACAAACTCTGTACTCTTATCATCTCTAGCTCTTCTGTAGTAATTGCCTCATTGGGAACAAAAAGAGTAGTCCAACCATGAGTAAAAATTCACCTCAGACACCTTTTGTACATGACACTGGGAGTAGCAAAACATCCTAGCTTTCTTAATTTGTCAGCGTAGGGTTTCTATTTTAGCACATTAGCAGTAGAACAGCTTAGTTCTCACTGAATACGTCTGCAGCAGGCCCTATTTTCATTTAAATGATGGGTTTTCAACTTCCCGTGGTCTAGACCTTGTCTAAATAGGGGAATATTATTGCATCAACACCTTCCTCCACATTCACAGCAGCACTGACTGGCAAGTGACTTCGCTGCAGAACTGTAGCGGTGCGATGCTTTAAAAATACATACCAGAAAACTCTTTAAAAAACTGATAGGCATGTAAGAGAGAGGTCACAAAGTGTCACACCTGATACATCCATTCCCTCTGAATATGCAGTCTTTCAAACCAAAGCAGTAGGCTCTCCTGCTTAGCCATGACATTTGTCACTACACATTCTCATGAAGTGCTTGCTAACGAAAGAAGGGACTCGCAGAATACCGAAAGACACCATCGTACCACCACAGTTTGCATTCACACCATCAAAGACCTTATCCCAAAGGCTGTCAAAGGGAGCTCTCATAGAGCCTTGAATCAGGTGTTACATCCTGGTCCACCAATTTTTCCTTTTAAACACAAAAGTGGTTTTTTTGGGTTGCTTTTTTCTTTTCTTTCTTTCTTTTTTTTTTTTTTTAATTTCTGGAGCAGTTTTAGGAGTCTGTTGTAATGTCCCACCTATCTGTGAAAAAACACTTATTTGCGCACTATTTCCATATGTTCAGATAGTGTTGAGACAGCATATGGAAAGTAGTACAGCTGACGAGTACAACTGCAACTGTGTGGTTGTAAAGACTCCTACTGCATCAAGTCATCAGAAGAAACACACACATACATGTATGTATATATGCTCAAAGATAGAGCATGAGATGCTAGTAGAGTTCCTGTATCTGGTCTAAACAGGTATCCACATACCAGAGTTCAAGATAAAAATTATTAAAAAACCCCAGTATAAATGGCATGGAATTTTTTTCCTTTTCCTCTTTCATACACATGAAACAGAACAAGATGATGGGAAATAAAGCATAATTCTGACACCTATTCCAGAAGGACAGCTTATGTACCATCGTTGGGGCTGCATCAGAATGCACACAACATTCAAGCTTTCCCCCAAGATCATTGCGGAAGGAATTTATCTCAGCATCATGCACGTGAGATGCAGACCATCTGAAACACAAAAGAACAGCAGGACATCTTTGCTGCAATTAGAGGTCACTTGCAAATGTCTGTTGAAACAAGTCTCAGGAAAATAGTGATCTTGATATTGCAGAGGTCATCAGTCCAATGCTGGGTTTGTCGACATAACAATAATCATACCGCAATAACAAGCTTAACCACAACAATGGGGACAGAGCATCTGGGTGGTAGAGTCTCCAAACCTCAATTTTCAAGTTCAGCCTCACTGTTTGAGAGGAAGTAGCAGTGTGTGTGGCATGCCCCCGTACTGAGGTAAGGGGTCACTGAAAGCAAAAGTGTAGCACTTTGCAAAATAAAAGTTTAGACTAAACAGTAGGTGATATTGTGGGGACTTGACTAGATGAAGGAAGCTTTCATCACAGAATCACATTTTACCAGATATATATATTCATGACTGCACACACAAACTCACAGTCTCTTGTCTGTTTGGAGACAATTCATGTCGTTTTCCCTTGTTTATTATAACATGGTCCTATTTGGACCCGGTTTATAGCAATATGTCAACATATAACAGCTCCCACTATAGACAGCTAGGAGTGAATACTTGAAAATCTAGTCATTAAACATGATCACTGGAGGGGAGAGAAAGAGACTAGAAGAGCTCACCAAGCACAGCACTACCAAAAATTTTATACAAAGGTTATTGCAATACAAAGGTGGGCAAGGTGAAGAAAAGGAGCTGGGAGGATTCAGGGGACTTTAGGGTAGATGGTGATGAAAGGCTGTAGTTCTGAGAGGAGGAGCAGAAAAAAGTTAGACAGAAACAGTTTGGGGATGTGGAAGGAGCTTGAAGGATGTGAGTGATGTGTTGGAAAAGCATCAGAGAGTAGAGCAGTAGTAGAGTGGGGGGTACTTGAACTCAAGGACAGGAGGGCTGAGAAGTGGAATATTATGAGTTCTCGTCACCCAGTCTTGCATGCTAAATCAGGAGAAGATTGGATCATCTATAGCTAGACATAAGCAGAATCTATTAGGAGTCAGGGACACACAGAACCATCTAGTTTTTCCCTTGCACTGGGCTATCGGGATACTCTCCCTTTCTAACAGCCATTTCAGTGTCTTTTGGTAATAGTGTAGACCTATCAAAATTTCCTAACCAATTCCAGATATTTCTTGTAAAATATCTCTATCTTGTAGAATATCTTCTTCCCATTATCCAAGAGATTCTAACATTTCAACATTAACCAGTCTAACTTAGATGATGCATGCATTTTAGTCATCAAATGACAGTTTTCAAAAATGCAAGCCAGTTAACCAACCCAACTCTTTCATCCAAAAAAAAAAAAAAAAAAAAAAAAAAAAAAAGTCTTAATTGTACTATTCAGAGACAACCAAAATGCCCATGTTGTTTAGAAAAGGCTGGGTAGTCCCAAATACAGCTGTGACATAATAATTAGGTATTTCTAGAAAGCATTGGATGTTTGACCTAAGATCTTGTGTTGCCAAGCAGTCTCAGATTACAACACTGACCTTCCTCCTCTCAGTGAACACCACTGTCTGGAAGGCCAAACTGAGATTTTTGAGGTGTATCCAGTTAGAAGTTGTTTTATTTTTATTTTAGATTTTATAGTAGATCATTCTGAATAGTAAATTGGTCTTGAGTGTTGAAAATATGCTTTCTGCTATTTTCTATATAGTATTTTTTAGATACTAAAACAAAAGTTGTATACAACAAATCAAGTAATGGTCACGTAAAATTTTGATATCAAATGGGACAGGCTTTAATATAAAGAGTCTCTTATATTTAAAGACTATAAGATAACTGTGAAGTGAAATCTGGGTTGTGAATTTCCATACTTATATCCTTTCAGAATGATGTAAAAGCAGTGGGTGGACTCTCTGTATGAGAATCTTTAAAGAGATTATACAAAATTTCCTACTGGTTAATATTTCTTTTAACAAAGGGATCTTAGTGAAAATTTGACTGTTCCATGTTAAAGAATAACAAATTAATTCTTAAAACAGTGTCAGCTATGATTAAAATAATTTTGTATATTTTTTGGGGGGGGTGTTAAGCTCTTTTTGCTTGTTTATATCTTTTGCATTCTCATACTCATGCTAGTGGGGGACCAAAAGTCGGTACCTATTTCCAACACAGATACACTTAACCTCCTTAAGATCTTCTAAACATCTTCAGGTAGGAAAAGGAGTATAGTTTGCCAAAGCACAAAGCCACTTGTTTGTAAAGGTGTGGTTCTGCCATCCTTGCACTGAAAAGAATAGTTTAACTGTGAGGAGCCATTACTTACCAATCGCAGAAAATGATTTGTGGGGGCTGTGCTGATGAAGGTCCGCTTCCACCCACCTGCATCCCTAGGGGCTATCCCAGAGCTCCCAGCACACGCACTGCATACTCGCCTGGAGGAGAGGGGATGGTGGAGCTGCAGCAAGTAGTAGGTAGTAAGTAGCAAGTAGGCTGTAGCAAGTAGGCTGTAGTTAACGTGCCACCAGCTCTGGGGACAGTGCTGGAGCAAGCAGAGGGACATTCTGTGATAACAAGAATTCTCTCTCAGATACAAGAATTATCCAGGTTTCCTAGGCTTGGTCTCTACCGTAGCACAGAGCTAAGGAGTCTCAGAGAGGCAGAGCTTTGTTCACTGTTCACCTTTAAACTGAGCACCACAATGTAATATGAGTCTCTGTACAAGGTGACAACAGGTCTAAATGAGCTCTGAATGAGTTACTGCCCCACAAAAATAACAGACTGAGAAAGCGTATTCATTATATTCCCTTTATGGTGGGGCCCAAGGAAGAAGTAAGTGGAATAATTTGCTTAGAAACTAGTCCATCTTTGCAATTATAAGAACTAAATTTCACTAGTTTTTATAGTTTCCTCCCCAGAGATAAAGCACTGAGAGCTAGTGTATTTCCTCCTAGCAGCTACAATAGTTTTACCTTCAGCCTTACTGAGTCAGATCTCTTATGGTAATAAAGTGATTTCCTAAGGCACGTGACAGACACTGCTACACAATTATCCTGTTCTTCATGAGTGTGAGGCATAATATGAAAAGAAATTTAAAAAATGGATAAGGCAGAGGAGCATGGCTTCAGCAGCAAAATAAATAAAGTAACTATTCTCTGGCCAGGCAGAATTTAACTGAAAAAAAAGTACAGCTGCATTTTGACTCTAAGCATATATAAAACAGGAGAAAGTCACATAAAACTACTCATCTGAGATGAGAGTATCAAACAAGAAATTTTCTTCAGTAAAGCAGGGATTTTAAATGATAGTGAAGGGTGACTGTGCCTAGAAATGGTTGAAGTTACAGCAAAAACAAGTGGATGATGGTACTTACTTCTCACAAAACAATCTAAGAGGCACCCAATGAAATTATCCAGCAGCAACCTTAGAAGCTAAGAAAGGGAAATACTTTTTCACACAAATAGTTAAATTCTGGGACTCATTGCCACAGATGGCTGTGAAGGCCAGGAGTATGAAAAGAGGTTCAGAGAAGAATTAAGCAAATCCATAGAGGATGAATCTGTCAGTGCATATTAAAGAAACAACTGTCCTTAAATCGTCAACATCTAAGTTGGGAACATGCACCAGCAAAAGGATCCCTCTATACTTGTCCTAAGTATTCACCATCCCCTCTGATCAGGTAGCTAACAGAGTACAGGGCTGTATGGATATTTTGGTCTGTTTCGCTGTAGCACTTTTTACACTTATGGGAGTCAAAAAACATTTCATAGCCCTTCATTCACCAATATATATATTTTGTCTTTTCTTTGCTCCCACCTAGCTGTTTAAACACAGTTTTCCGAAAACACTATTGGTAGTGTCAGACTGCCTACATTAATAATTACTAAATGCATTAGAAGCAGGGTTAAAACTGTTTATAAGGAAAACTATTCACCATCTTTAAAACTAGGCTCCTAGTATAATTCTGTAACATATTAATTCAGCCACAGTACTGCAGATAGTGTTTGTCACTAGCTCTTTTAATACTGTTTGAAAATAATTTAATCCTACTAGGAGTTTGTTTCTTGTTTTCAAAATTAAGATTCAGCAATTAAAAATTTGATAAATACCCAGGAGTAGTCTCTTTTTAATACTATCTTCAGCAATGTTTCTTTCACCCCAGAATATACCCCAAAAATATTTGGGAAAGGAATATGGAAGGTGAGTAGGTCTGGATGGCACCAACACACTTGACTAGAAAGCACAGTCACCTCAAAAGGTGTATAATTTTATCATCCTAATGAAAATGAAATTTAAATTCTGAGGTCAGAAAAATCAATTATTCCTCTAGCTAATGATAGTCCTTTCCTAAATCTCAGTGCTACACTCAGTTCAACATAATTAATGGGAGTCCATATTAAAATATGCAGCATCGCCCTCAGCTTTAACCAACATATGTTGGGAGCACTAAATAGCTCCTACAGCTGTGGTTAAAAGGCTGTGACTTCCCTGCTGGCAAGAACCTTGTGTGACAAAAGAACCAACATAGCACCAGTTTGGAAAAACAGGGTAGCAGAGAAGCATTACCTGCACGTGACCATCCTTTGAGATGCATTGCACATACCTCCCTGTTGTGGTAGCATCTATGCTGGTGCCCATGACACTTGCCCACAAGAAGCAGGAACACAGCAGTAGATAAGTGCTCAAAGAAGTTACCTATTTCACTGAATTATTAGCTCTACTTTCCCATCCCTTTATGTTGTCTGGGGGTCTGTTCCCTTCTCCATCTACTCATGCAAGCTCCAGGGAGTAAGGGGTGGCTTTCTACAGCTCTTCCTCCCCTCTGGGAGGGGCACACTAACCTCACCAGCAGGGCAGTTGTTTCTCAGCCCCAGGATCTCCAGATAAAGAGGAACAAAACAGTCCACTCTCTTACTAACAGGAAAACTACTACATTTAGGGGAGAGTCACTCAGCTCTTTACTCTTCTCTGTTGTTTTTCACAAGGACAACACCTGCACAAGAGTGCTTAGAAGGAAACCAGGAGCACCTGAGGCCCACAAGTAGGTTTCTCACAACACCTCTTTCCTCTCTGTATATAGCTCTGCTGTGCAGGGAAGACTTTGTTTGTGGTAGCTCCATGCCCGCTGCGGGGGTGTTGGGTACCAGTTTTAAGCAAATAAGGCTCTAGGTAGGTGCCATTCATGAACAGTGATGGACAACTTCATTGTGTGCAGTTATCCAGAACAGCTGAAGCAGCACTACAGCTGTTCCTCTCTATCACCATTGGCGATAGGAAAAAAAATCTCCTTGCCAGCCAGAACTGGACTACTCAAATGGCAAACTGTGGTCTAGGCTTAGACCACCCAGTAAATTTTGCTTGCTGGAGCCCTTCACCTGTGGTTCCAGACACGTTATCTCACATTTCTGCAGAAATGGAGAGCGTGTTTCTGATAGCTTTCTTGGTTTCTTAGGGAGCAGCTATGAAGCAATCATGTACAATGACCAGTGGCCTAGGACCTGTGCATTTCTTCTGGCTGAGCAGAGCTCAGTAAAATTGCCCAGGAGACTTCAATAAACAGCAGTTTAATAGTTGTGCCCTCAAGCTTTACGCCTCAGGACTTGCACATCCACAAAGATAAGAAGTGATTTTGTAATTGCCACAAACAAAGAGTTTATATAACTTAATATGCTACATGACACCTTCTTAGCAACCAGTGCAGCATCAGCTGTTCTCACTTCATTAAATTAAAGCTCTTAAAAGATATTTCTAGAGCTGTCTGAGAAAGGTATTTCTCTCTCTTCCATCCTACGCTTCCTCAGAATGTTTCTGTGTTTTAACAAAAAATCCCCCCAGAATTTAATTGCATTTTTGAAAAAAAAAACCCAAGTCATTTGAGGAATGAACTTAACTGAACTAATCAAAAGACTGAACATAAACATGCATTACTTTGAAAAGACATTTTTCAAAGCAGACAGATTTTTACAGTGGTTGGTTTTATTATGTTACCCGTTCTAAATTTGTTGCAGCACATTATATAATTAAAACTCAAACATCATTTGGGGTGGGAACAGGAAATTAGAGTATTAGGCACATCTCTCTTAGTGGAAATAATACCCACCTCTCTCTAGCATGTCATTGCTTTCTGCCTGTTTTCTTTATGACAGCCAGTTACCATGAGAGAGAGAAAGAAAGAAAGAAAACAAATTTTAGAGCAAAACAAAATCAAGGCCTTAATGACCTGACAACGATCTCTTGCTTTATGGTAAACAATTTCTTTTATTCTCTCAGAGCAGGATCCAAAATCTACTGAAGGTCATGAAGCCTCCCTATTGACTTAAATGGGTTTTGGATCTTCTCTAATTCCCTCCTCACAGTTTTATCTTATTTTTAAAAGGCCAGATGCTGGGTCCATATCTGCTCAAATCTATATTTTGCTAATGGAGCTCAGGTTTCCATAGAAAGAAATGTAACCAAGTTCCCCTAATACCCATTGCTGGGTGACTCTAAAAGAGAGACTTAGTCCATCCTGTGGTGGAGAGATAAGAATCATGGTTTAAACCAGCCTACTTTAAATGAAATTAAATAGCTAGCAGTGTTAATTGAGGACACTTTTCTATGGAACTAAAAAATCTGGTTTTATTTCTTCCTCTTAAAGGGTCTGCACTTATTTCACCTCTCCGAAGGGTGAGATAGAGATGACCTCCCAGGGAACTAAGGAGATACACATTTGTGAAAACTGCTTCTAGCAAGAGAGGGAATCTTTGCTAAGTTTCTGCATAATTTATGTTTCAGTCACCCTTAGATTAAATGGCAAATACTGTATACATAGGTAAAACCTGTTAATAATAACTTTGGTCTGATTGTGAGTGATAAGGTATCTTACCCCTGCAATGTTATACCCAAATACAAAAAAAAAAAAAAAAAAAAAAAAAAAAAGTTTGGATAGAGTTTATAAGAAAAACTACTTCATCTGAGTGCCCTATGCCACAAATGATCTCATGCACGTGACACAGTGTTTAACATGCTGCACAATAGTCTGGGCTGAAGCAAGGTCACAGAGCAGCAAAAGGGCTGTTCTGTGGTTTTATCTATAGGTGGTATTATAGACCACTATATTCTTTGATGTTCTTTCCTTAAAATGTCATACAGATTAATAAAGAAATAAGTCCAAATGAAACAAATAGAGAAAAAGACAGCTTAATTTTTGCCTATAATTTATCATTTCTTTCAAAATATCTGTTATTTAAAAGAATCTAACATTTTGTGTTGCTGCATTAGTTTCCAGAAGGTTATCTCTGTCAGTTAACACAAAGTTCATTGCAAGAGTTTGATATTCAGTATCTGAACTGTATTATTTTGGAAATCTTGGTAGGCGGAGATATTATCTTTTATTAGGCTAACAAATATAAGTGGAAGCAATGACAAGCTCTTGGGTTAATTTGTTCAGAGAAGCTCCATGGCACCATCTCTACTTATTGAAACAATGAATGTGCAGGCATTTGTAGCATTTCACACAATTCACATGTAAGGGATTTTCCCTTTAGTCATGTCAAAGTCATTCATAAATCTCTTCCTTTGAATATGCGTACTGGTAAAACTCCATCACTCAAACATTCGAAATAGCTATCTAGAGAGGGCCTAACAAGGCAGAAGAGAATTCACTCAGAGAAACGTGTAAAAGCTTACTGTCTTTCTTTTTCCACTCTCTTGCTCTCTGATCAAAACTGCAAAGCCTAATTTCTGAAATGCTACATGAAACATGTCTCATCTGCTGTACTTAAGACTGCAAAAGTCATTCCCAGAATGATGATTTCCTCTTAGTTAGGGACTTACCCCTTTCTGCTTGAGCTAGCTATGAAATGCATCCTTCTGCTTGCATTGCACCCTCACTGGCAGATCAAGCCATGGAGAAGTGCTCCAAATCCTGCAACTGTTGTGCTAGGGAAGTTCAGAGCTTCAGATATAGCATTAGTTAAAATATCACCTTTTCCAGCTGCTAGACCATATCACTCTAAACATACTGAAAGAAATTCAAGGAGCAAAAGTATATAGGATGAACAAAACTAAATGACCAAATTGTCTACAAACTAAATAGAGGTATTAATTAACCAGGGAACAAGTAGAGTGAAAAGTTCAGTGAAAGTCAAAAAGGATGAATGATCTCATTCCATTATATTTAAAGAAGTCAACCCCATTTTGCCCACTGATACTTTGGGGAACAGAGAAACTACATTTTGTTTTCACACATGGAATGAAATGCAGAATGAGCTCCATAAAGGATGAATACTCAGAGGAATTTTTGGTTTTCCAGCAGGGTCTCTGTTTTTTCCTCTCTGCTTTTCCCACCTCTTCTTGCCCACTCCCATTTCTTTTATTCAGGAAACACAACATGAATAAATAAGACCACCAATAAGGATGTGAACTATTAACAGGAGGAGCTGGTTGTATTTCTTTACTGTGGTCACATATAGAACTTGATTAAAAACTAATACACAGCACATTACACATTAGACTTTAACAACACCCTTCTCCCACTTTTAGTTTTTCCATTTGATTTTCTCAATTCCAGGCTTTTATCGCCAGAGGGGTTTGATAAAAGTCTGCCTTAGTCGTGTGACACTGCAAAAAGGATTGTACACTCAAGAACATTCTCACCATTTCTGAAGTATCCAATTTTTGTCTCACTTATACCGAAGAAAAATTGCCCCTTGGGGTGTTTTTTACTCCACTTGAGTGCTATGGTTTTTACATTTATACATTTATTCCAACTATGTCATTAAGTTAATATTTAATGAATAGTATTTTCCCCCACCTGCCCAGGGTTAAGGTTAGACAAAGTCCTGCCAGAGCACCAGCAACGAAAGTTGAAGTTGTTCATATTGATTGTTATCATGAAGGAACACAAATACCTGAATCATTTATAGTACTGAGAGGACTCCTCTGGGGTTTAGGACTGCGAACACCTGTCAGCAGCTTTAAAGGGTGAGTGTACCGATGCTACGGCCCTGAGCATGTTCCCCCGTCCTGGGGGTTTGGCTGCTTGGGCTTAGGGCCAATGTAGAGATGGTGCAGGTGCCCAGCTGTGGGAAGCCCCTGCAGGTCTCCCCTTGGCTCCTGAGCTGCACTTGCTCAGGTCCCTGCCTGAACAACGCTGCCAGTACTCCTGTGCCCAGTCTCATATCTTGCTGTCCTGACCCACTGGCTTGATGTTCTAGCCTAGCCTTGGACCTGTCACATCACCATGGACTCATCTGGCAGTCTGGGCTCTGGGTTTGCCCCACTGCCTTCCCTGGACCTGCTCTGCTTGCTGTGCATGAGCACTGTGGGACAGAATCACAGGACGGTTGAGGCTGGAAGGGACCTCTGGAGATTATCTAGTCCAACTGCCCTGCTCAAGCAGGGTCAGCTAGAGCATGTTGCCCAGGACCCTATCCGGATGGCTTTTGAACATCTCCAAGGATGGACAGACCCCAAATGGTGTATAGAGTATTAGCTTCAAGGCTTGTTTAGAGTAAGAAATGAGCCATGGCTCACTGAAGAGTCCTGCTCTCCAGTGCTCACCCTGGCATTGTGAAGAGGATTTCTGAAGAGAAGTAAGCGTGAATCTCTAGACCATCTGGAGATCCATATTCTGATAAGCAAATGGAAACATGGAAATATTTCTAGCTGTACTATAAGAAACCTCCAGTTTGCAATATTAAGCTGGAAAACCTCAGGAAAAAAAGTCCTCCTTCCTCCAAAGATGTTTGGGGCTTATGGATTTCTGTCAGCTCAGGAATAGAAGCTGAGCAAGATAGTGGTAGGAAGGTCTTTGTCAAGAAAAATGTTTCTGTCACTTTCAGCACCTGCAAATGCAATTCTTTTTCTTGTTTGTCTCATCTGTCACTGAACAGACAAACCATTTCATGTTTGTTTTAAATTTCATACTGACTAATCTAACCTGAGTCAATTTGGAAGAATACCATTTTGGAAGAAACCATTTTGACCAAAAAGAACCATTTTCATAGCTCAGGCAAGCACCAAAGCATGTGATTGCACTTGCAGCAGGGAATGGTACTCAAGGAGGAGATGACCACCGTTTTACCTCCTTCCATGAGAACCTCAGGGGATTTTGGCAAGCACTTTTCTGTCTCTTTTCTGCCCTCTTCCTTTTCTCCTCCTCTCCATTGCAGCACAAAGAGGCTCTGACAGGGGGATCTCCATGGCAGCATGGTGCCAGGCAAGACTCCTGTCCTTCCTGGGTAGAGGAGGCAGCCGAAGGGTATCAGTGGAGCGCTTTGCCACTGTGAAAGGGTCATGCTAAGCAGCAGGCTATGTTAGCTTGGGTGATGCACTTCGCCAGTGCACTGCCTGGCCTTCAACATGTGCGTCTGCGTGCTAGTGGCCGAGCCATTCAGGGCCAGCTCAGATCAGTCTGCCCAACACAGAGAGCGGCTGAGCTCATTGCTCCAGCCCGAAGCCCAGAGCAAGTCTCAGGGAAGGGAGAGCCAAAGCAATGCAGAAAATGCAGAGGACACAGACATGAGGGATACACATTTCCTGCCAGAACCAAATCACTTGGTGGTTTGAACCAGAAAGGCTTTACGATGCTGCTCCATTAAGAATGGATGAGGACAGTTCATCAAAACAACAAAGCTAATCCCAGCTTAAACCATCAGATTTCACATTAAAAAAAAGAAAACAGAAGCCAAAAATGCTCAATAAAACCGCAGAGACAATAAATCAGCCAGTTCCATGCCAAAAAGTTACCTTTGAAAAATCCTCTGGCAAACCTGGCCTGAATTTCACAGGGTAATGAAACCTGAAACCTGTGGGTTTGCATTTTGGCTGCTAACTACGACTGTGCACAAATAAAGGAAAAACTACCCCAGTGACTCAGGAAAAACCTTAAAACATCCCTGTTATTTCTTCCTTCTCAAGAAGTTCTGCTTTTCTAGGTCTTCAAGTGGTGACCAGGTCTCCAGCTGGGAGCCTGCGGGAGAGGAGTTCTCCACGTTTCTGCGGGCTTTTGGTTCAGACTTCGGTAGTGCGTGCCTAAGACATTGCACCCAGTACTGCAAAGATGGAGGGGAGGAGGAGGGGTAGCACTTTCTATCACCCAGCGTTTACCTATTAGCACGCAGAAGTAAAGCTTTGGAAATATTTCACCACAGCTGCTCACAGAGTGATACAGAGACTTCCTTCTCAAACATCTACAACCCCTTTTCTCCTTCTTTTCCAGATAGTTATTATTTTTATTGCAGAGAGTTTAGTGAGCCAGGAGAAAGTGCCAAAATCGCTGCTTTCCTAGGGACAGTGGGTAAAGGGCAAGACTGCCCTGAAACTAGCAGATAAGAGCAGACCTTAACTGAAGCTTTTATCGGTTGTTTGTGTTCACCGAGGCCAGATGATTTTCAAGGAGCCGCTTAGAGATTTAAAGCACTGATGTGACAGGAACTCTTTGATTTTAATGTTCCTGCCCTCTTCTTGCAGCCAGTGTTTATGTAAACTTGAGAAAAACTGCCACTACTGTTCATCTCCCTCATTTTTCAACCTTAATGGTAATTACATTCCACGCATGACAGGAGACTCAGCATTGCCTTCAAGACCAGGGCTGTAATGCTGTTTTTGACATGCCATTACTATGCATTAAGTCACAGTTTCATAGAGGGGAAAAAAAACTTGTTGCAGGAGCATGGGCTTAGTGAGCATTGCAAAAACATATTGTTGATTTGTGTAAGAGCTTTAAATAAAACAGTGTGGCCTGAGATTTCCAGAGGTATCTAACTGATGGAGGTGCAACGATCCTATTGAAATTTAGTGGAAGCTAGGCCCCAGTTTCCATGGATTTTTTGAAATCCCAGTCTTCAAGCTTTCCATTTTAAGTGTTTATTATTTTCTTCCAGATCTTCTGGAAGAAAACAAGGCAGCACTCAGTGTGCATGAGGTGGGGTGTGTGTGTGTGCAAGTTGGGTTTGTGTCTATAGGCACAGCATATAGGTCTCCCCAGTCAAATGCCCCTCGTCTCTGAGCTTTCCTTTCTGCATAAATATCTTAAGTTTTACATCTAATGCTTTAGTGTCAACACCTCTTTCAGCACTGTGTTTTCATGTAAGTTCTTCTTTTCTTGGGACCAAACCTCTCCTTGTCCACACAAGATCTGCACCATACCCTTTGCCCTCCCTTGGCTGATAAGCGCCCTTGTTCTCTGCACTGTGGAAAAATCCCACGTTGCCAAATATCTCTTACTGCTGTCTGTCCTGCTTGAACTACCGACCTTAAAAAAAGGTGGCATCCTATTTACTGCAATGACAAAAGATGGTTATTTTAACACTGTGCCTGCTTAGCAAATAATTCCCTCCATCTCTTTCGTTTCATCTGCTTGGGGTTTGCTGTTCTGGATACAGTCCAGTTGGTCATTGGTTTGGAGGGAGGAAAAACAACGATTGCTGGTTCACTCCTTCAGATATAGTGCGATCTGCACAGAGACTTGACTGATCAGCACAGATACCACATTTTCGAGGAAAAGTAGCAAGCTGTGTTGTTAACAAACTGTCACAGGATACAGCTTACAACTGTTGTCCGCGTGAAACACAGTCAGTGAACTGCAGCATGCACGAACATCTGAGACACCTCATAGACACGAGCAAAGGGTGGCAGAGGACAGAGAAGACCTTTTGGCCTGGAAGTGAAGTTCATCTTCACACTCCCAAATATCATTACCCATCTGCACTGCACTTCTCCCAGCCACAGGCTAAAATAAATGGACCACAATGATAAGCAAGTCTTGACATAAAAGTATCTTTGACTCACAGTTTTCACCCTGACACAAAGCCAACTATTCTGGGCAAGGATTATTTCCTGAGCAGTTCAGCTGCAGCCTTGGCTCCAGGCTCCTGGAGAGGAAAATCTTGATGCTGCCTTGAGTGCTAGCTGCAGGCCTTCACACATCTCTGTCTCATGCCCACATCATTTAGGAGCCCCAAAGTGCCACAACTTCTAAAATATGCAATTAGCTTCAAGGATATAGAACTTCTAAAAGTACCTTAGTTGAAAGAGCAACTTTATCTCTCCATCTTAGAGAGCAAAATATACGTGTCTATGAATAACAGGCCAAAAGCCACCTCTGTTACTTTGCAAACACAAATTCTCTTGAGAGGGGAACTAAAAAAAAAGGCCATTCACCTGTGTGTTTAATCTAGACTATGCTGAGATGAAACAGCTGAGCAGTATCCTACTTCTAATGGAAATGGACTGTATACCAATTATATTAGTTTTCATTTTTTAAATTACATAGTAGATTTTAAAATTCCATGCTGCTTCCAAAGACCTTTTTAAAGGCCTTTTTCAGGGTTTTATTTCATGGCCCTTTACAGAACTTGCTTTAGATGACACAGACAAAAAAATAAAAAAAAACACTAAACCCCAATCGATTGCTCTGGTAATGGAAATAGAAACCCTGCTTGTCCTTATTATCATGAGCCTTATTACCCTTGTCATCACCACCACCATTATGCCATGAGGCTTTTATTCTCGAGGCATCAGGAGGAGGTTTTGCAGCAGAAGGGGCAAGCGCCAAACCCTCTCTCTGCCCCTAGCTGCCGAGCCACACTGTCATCTGTCAGTGGCTCTCTTAAGTGGCACTTTATCTTTTCTGCCTAATGAGTTACACTTTATTGTATCTGTGTTACAGTAATGCCTGGAGTTCTCTGTTAAAATTAGGACCCCTGGCAATTACAGCCTCTACAGACATTTAGGGAAAAGTAATCCTTGCCTCACGTGGTTTGCAATTTAAAAGGCATACAGGTGAAGGAAGGATAACTCAGGCCCACACAGAGGGTGTGGATTAGACACTGTGATATGAATTACTACTTCACCTTAGCTGGAAATCCTCGTGGGTCTCAAAGTGCTCTGTGCCAGGAAGGCTTTCCAGATTGGATTCCCATCTCCTGCAAAGGGCAGAGACAAGCTCATGAAGCAGGTCACACAGGACACTGGGTAATAAGAAAAATCAGGTCATTAATTTTCACTTGGAATAGCCAACATCCAGTTCAGCAAATATGGTTCATCTGAAATGGTACACCGAGGACTATATTTCCTGTAGTCATATAGGGCCAAAATCTATTACCCAGTCTAGATGCAAGTCCAAGTCAGCTGTAGCAATGTTAATGGAAATTACTGGATTTTTATAAGAATTAATGAGAGCAGGGTATAGCCCACAGCAAATACTTTGAAAAATGCCATGTTAGTAGCACATACTTTGAAAATGCCAGGTTTCTGCAGCCATACAAGAAAGACCGCAGGTAAGGTAAATATTTAAGAGGCATGTCAGTAACCTCACTATTTCAGTTGAATTATACTACTGTATGATATTTCTGGAGGCATGATTAGGCTGGAGTAAGCATACGTTTTTTTCCTGAGTGATATACAATAAGCCAGAATTGGAGTGGCCACACAGGAAGTATATGGTATGACTGTGGCAATAGGATTAGACCAGAATATTTCCCCTCACCTAGAAATCTTGGCAGTATAAAACACTTCACTCAGGCTCTCCAGATGATGTTTTCCTTAACAGATCTATATATTTAATAGAGAAAAATACTTTACAAGAAAGTATTACAGACAGCATTTTTTCCACTTGGGGGAATATCAGTACTGCTGATATTCATATGCCACTGGACACAAAGTCCCCAAGGGAACCCCACTCTACTGAAGGTGCTGAAATGGGCCCCCTCAGGCACATCACTTTCGCCTATCTGAGCATTGCTGCAAAGGTGCTGTGTTGAAAAATGCAAACCCAAAGAGCTTTGAAGGGAAGGTGGTAGCTGCTGCCATTGAATACTAATGACTTGAGCCCTACGCTGGGCTCCAGACCCTTGCTTCATCTTCAGTGGGACAATCTAGAAACTCTCCCTCTCTCTTTCTCCCTTCTCTTCCTCGCCCGCACCAGTCACAGCCTAATTAGCTGTTCCTGTTATTACTCCCTTTCTCCCATGATTGCCTTGTTCACTCCTAACATTAAGGAATGCCAACTCCCTGGCAATTATCAGCTAATTGGGGCTGTATAAGGTCACTGCCCAAGCATTATCCTCACCAAACCAAAATGCACATTGACATTCAGTGCAAACATTATCCCTTGTGTGAAATATCCCAGCTTTAACCAGAAGCATGCCTTCCAAGCCTGGGCGAAACTGCTCTGCACAAGCTCCACCGTGGTTCTGTCACATCAGCTAGGACAGGCTGCGAGAAAGAGTCCCTGCAGGGAAGTGGTACTCTATGTGCTGTGTAAGCAAGTCTCAAGGCAGCCTTATTCACTGAGGCATGCAGTGGAGTGGCTGTGGTTGAAAGTAGCATCAGCGCTAGGTGCAGTAACTGCGCAGATGAACTCCTCCAATCAGTGATGCACAGACGATGCTCTCACACCTGTACGCCGCAGGAGGGGTCCCAGAAAGCCTGACTGCACGCTGGCGTTGAAGTTTCTTTTTCCACGTTGCATTTTGCCCAGGTTGCAAAACCTTGCTTTCAAACATAAATTTGATTTCTCAGCAGCTGTCCTCTTTAGCCTTTTTAGCATCCTGCTTTTATATGCTAATGGTCTGTTTACAATACCAAAGTTTTGTTGATGTGAATATTTGGGAGGTATCTATTAATCATCCAAATGTCCATACTCATTAGATTGTTCATGCATCACCGTACTTTTTTTGTTATTCCCGATTCATTTTATAATTCTTTCTGTCCTTCAATTAGAAAATTGAAATAATCTCCTGCGACTGAGATGCCAATCAGACACCATGCTTAAGCTACAAAGTAGCTGGCTAAGATATTTCATGGACAGGAAGGCATAAAGTTTGATGTCAGAAGAAACCATTTTTGTGCTTCGTTGAATAACCCTTCTTCTGTTGTGGGGAAGCAAGATACAATATGGGTGGCTGTCTGCTGCGGCTGTGCTCTCTGGGAGGCAACCTGGGTGCATGTAAGGAAAGCTCTGAGGGTGAGCGAAGGGGAGGCCAGCATGAGGGCGGCAAGGAGCAATCTCTCACCTTGCAACTTGAGCGACTCCTGGGCCACTGAGCACAAGCGCCTGGTGCGGACCATTGCAGCAGTGGCTCTACAGTCTGGATGGGAGACCTCTTGACCACAGGGTGGCCATTCTCTGAGGAAGCAGGACCAGGTCTTGGACACAAAAGACCATTTAGCCTTTAGCAAGACCAGAAAGTCAATTCTTTCACATTATGCTGATGCAAAATCAGGATTTCTGCAACTCCATCGCAGTCAGTGACACACAAATAGCAGGAGTTGCCTTTGGCTTTGGGGATGAAAGACAGTTTTTCCTCATAGTACCATTTTCATTTAACAAGGATGTCAGCATCCCAGGGCAGATACCTTCTCACATCTAAGCAAGTCCGTGGCTTTTGTGGCCCTCGCTACTCTGCGTGGGAGAATGATGAGAAGTGCATGGGTAGAAAGCATTGTTGAGTTGGAGTGAGGGTCAGAGGGATATACTTATGGCCAAGGCTTGTTATGAAGCCAGCAAGCCATGGAGCACAAATGACAGAGACAGTGGGAAGAAGGGGGTGAGAGAAATCTCCCTCCCTTCAGCAACAGAGTAAAGGCAGGGAAAAAGGGGAGGTACTCTTCCCTGCTGAAAATCTTCATGTGCTGATTGCTGACACTCAGGTTCTAGATCTTCTGTCAGAAAGCAAAGACTTAAACAATGAGAAAGATTACCAATAATGAAGCTGAGGTTCGGCTTTGATATGAAGTGATTTAATACTTGGCTGTGCAAAACAGTGAGCAAGAGAGAGCTTCCTTCTGCTTTCAGCCAAGCAGAAAATCTCTGTGAAATTATCTTAAATAATGGCATCCTTGCTGAGCTTTCACTTCTGCTCCATACAGTTTCAGCAACCTGACGCTCTTTCCATGTAGGCCCCTGCACTCAGGGCACACGTGCATATGCAGCAGTATGTTAGGAGCATGCAGGAGCCACTTGCAGATGAAGCTGCCCATATTTTGTACTCAGAAGGCCACTCTTCAGACACTGGCAGCTTTCAACTGACTGAAATATTCCAGGTCAAATTTCTAGTTCAGGATGATTTTTTAAGTTTCATTTAAAGTCACATAGGAAGCATGCTTCGATTGAGACACAATTTAAATCAACAGGAGTTTATAACTTCAGTATTCTTTAGGTTGGGCTTTTACTGAATAAAAGTGACCTCAGGTTTTCTCCAATGTCATTTACAATTAATGATCATTTGTTCAGAAAAGAAGAGGATGGTGATTCCTATCCCTCAGCTACTCTTTCACCAGCCTTCCTGTTCTCTCCTCTTCTGTTGCTTTCGCAGACTAAAAGGTGCTTGCCTTTCTGTCTAAATCAATCAATTAAAAATATACAACACTTCTTTGAAATACTGGAAGGGAAATTTTGTCTTTCCACTTTTCTCCTTTAACTCCACAGACTGGGCAATGATTATATTTTGATTGCATGTGTTTCCTGATAGCTGCTAGAAGCAAAGATTGACCCAGGCAGTATAGACCCCATTTCATGCCGTGATGAAACCAAGAAGCAAAGCTTTCAGATGTAATAAAGGATTGGGCAGTACATTTGAGGATGTGTCAGTTAAATTAGCTGATTAATACTACACAATTAAGCGCTTACTTCAATACATTCTTACTGTATTTCCCATTTTGGAAGTCTGTGTTTTCCTAGCTCTGATTTAGGCTTGAATGGATACCATGGATACCTTCTGGTGTTATTCCCTGGGAATAAACCTGGCTCTACAGTCTTACAGATTTGCTCTGATAGTGCACATGAATTGCCTCATCTGAGTGTCATTTTTTCCTCCTCAGTCTCAGAACTGACTGGCCCATTTCTTCCGGGACTGTTATGAATTGTGGCCAACAAACTCTCATCAGACTTAGTATTAAGAGTAATGCATTACACTATGCAAGGAGAAGCCAGGAAGTGGACTGACTTCTCCTCTACTGCCAGTGTTTTGGGGAACAGAGACAAAAAGGCACAAAACCTTTTAACAAGTGAGACACTAAGTTCATAACTCATTTTCCTCTGTGTATCCTCTTAAGAAAAAAGACCATCTCCTTGCTTTTCAGCACAGAATGTGCATGAGACAAGATGTGCCTCCAGCCCCACTGCTCCTGCGGGCAGGTGGTGGCAGCAGGTTGGGTCTCCCCCTGGCTGGCACTTGAATTTTAGGACAGTGTGTGTCCCTTGATGACTCTGACCCAAGCCACAGCCCGGTGACAGTGTCCTTAGTGAGATCGCTGCCCCTCTGCACCTTGCAGGCAGTGGGATGGGAGATATTTGCCCCTGCTTGGCACCTCCCAGCAAGCACCGACCCTGACAAATGTCTCCCTTGCAGCGTCGGCGCTGTGGTTGGGCCAAAGCCTAGTTGTTGGCAATAGTCCCCAGATGTCTTTTCACTGTTTACATTTCACTCTATCAAGGCATTTTTCTAACACCTGCAGTATCAGGATGCAGAGGGAGGCAAGGCAATGCCCTGGGACCACCTCAGACATCCACTTTCCTGGCTGCGAGCTGGAGCCTTTCAATGCTGGATGGCCCCATATGATGCAGAGGCAATTTTCTCTCTGAATTTGTTCTTCCTGTGCCTCCAATTCAGTAACTTGAACTTGGCACCAAGCTCTTTCCCTGGTAACTTTAATTAATGGCTTTTTAGATCCAGAGGAACATTTTGGGAAGGACTGAGTGTACTATATCTCATCAGTCCAAGGACTGAAGAGGGTTTTAGCAGTCCGGGGTTGGATCTCCCCAGGTCCATGCCCCCATGCGCTGCTTGCACTCTGCTGAGGCATCATGGCGTTGACAGGAGAAGTGCCTGTGGTGCCTGTGAGCCTGAAGCATACTGCCCTTTTCCAAGAAGACTGCGAGATATGTGTGAAAAGGGGTGGGGGAAGAGAACACCCCAAAGATGGTGGGTGGGTTAGCAGAGATAGAGGGAGACAGAGCCACCACCCCGGTGTGAAGAAGGAAGGAGCACTTGTAATTGCTTCGGCATTTCCAGTCCAAGAATTTGTTGTAAGAAGTTCAGTGAACCCTCTTAACAAGAACTCTGGAGAAGTTCATTAGAAAACTGCCTAGCGACCCTCAGGATGGGGGAGAGCGGTCTTTTGTACGTATGGACCCAGATGAGTCAGTGTCTTCATGCCTTGGGAGCAGACTTGGGAGTGGCAAGGAAGACTGGAAATCACATAGGCACTTCTAAATTTACAACCCATTTTCAAAAGCAACAGAGGTTCTTAGAAGCAGAACTCAGGAGAAAAAAGTACTGGAAGATAAACATTTGGGTAAATTGAAACAATTCTTAAATTGGTATTAGATTCCAAGTGCTTTAGACAAAAAGAATATTAAAACTGTGTATGTTTTGTTCTGTCATTTCAGACTACCTTACCTTCATTTAAGTTTAAACCAGACCTCTAAAAAGGAAACATCACATTTTGTTTCAAGTTAAGCCTAAAATAGTCTGTTCACTAGTCCAGTAAAAAGCATCTTTTGCCAGTTGTTCATCTGGCAGGAAATGAAGTAATTTTGTGTTGATACAAATTAACAACTTTTTTTTAATCAACAGCTTGATCACCAACTGAAAAAAATCATTCTTGCTGCTCAACTTAGATGCAAAATTACTTTCATGGAAGGTCAATGAACTTGGGCTTCCCAAACATGCCAGCATTCTTGAATATTTAATGCACATGGCAATATTTCCTTAAAATGCCTGAGTTCCTAAATCCACAGTTATGTCTGCAAATAAACTAGCTTAATTTCCAGAGGGCATGTGTATCCCCTAAGTGGTTGAAACTCCTACTGAGGCTGGTGGGGTGTTGTAATATCACAGCATCTTTGAAAAAAAATCAAATCAGTTTTATTTAGGGCACATGGATGTAAAGACGGGCTTTAGGGCACCAAAGTTTCAAACTCTAATCCACAATATATTTGCCTACGTGTTATGTGTGCTGAAATACATTAGTAGAAAGTGGATGAAAGAGGGTCGGTTCAAAGCAAGTTGTTTTATTATGTTACCTTTCTTCATCCACTAAGTCAAACCGAGGGTTTCAGCTTATAGCAAGCTGCACCTGTTTTGATCAGCCAAAGGTTTTCCACAGCTAGAAGCTGCCTTCATCATTTACTGTATAAACTGTGGGCTGAGTTTGAAATTGAAACTCCTTGGCTAAAAACTGTTACACGAAGCACTCAGTGCACTGGATGGAAGGTGCTGTCATTTACAGCATGAGCAACGCTAAAGAGATCAATATCCTCTATTACAAATAGAGTTATTTAAATATCACGTTTTCAATTTAGCAGGTAGATTCTTCTAATATTTCAACTGTGAAGGTTTTGTTGGGATAGTAGGACAGCAACACAACTAATTACAGTGTGAATGCTTTCAAATAATCCTATTAAGATCGTGTGCTTCCCCAGTCCTGCAATGCAGCAGTTCGGAGCAAGTATATTCCACCTCGAGAAACATATGGGCCACTTATAATTCAAAATTTTTTCCTTACTTTCTAGTATGATTGAAAAGATCACAATAGCAGATTTGATTTTTTCTTTAATCTTTTTGAGAAATTGAATCAGGTCTGACATCTCTGCTTTTTTTCCAAAACCTGAAATCTTTAAATCAATTTTTAATAAGATTGTCATTGACAAATCCATTGGAACATTAGTGAACATTTAAATACTAATTAGCTAAACCACTGCTAATCTCTCTTCAGCAGAGCTCACAGACACAAATGTCAATTAAACCTGAGTTTGTCCCTGAGGAAAGAAAGGTCAGAGGGTAGTGTTCAGTCAGCTGTGAGATTATGTTAACACAGAGTTAGGAGTAATAATCTCCGCAAAAAAAGCTAAACTTTCTTTTACTTTTTCAAATAATTACATTAACTATAGGGTGGAGAGAGGGGAGACAAGCGAAGAATTACAAGAAGTAAATCAACAATTGTTGCCTCTTTAGCAGCAAACCAAACTCCCATCAATCCATTGCTTAGAGAGTTATGAGCCAATTCATCCTTTGCTTACGGCTAAATCATAGAGCATCTCAGCAAAACTCTCATTCATTTTCACCAAGCTAAGACTTAGGTCTTCTTTATATACCTCTTAAGTCACTGTAAAGTGTTGACACTTGACATTTTTTCTCCTCTACCTCCCATTCCCCAAACAAAAGTATATCTCAGATCCTTGCACTTCTTCTGTGTCCCACCCAACAGCTGCAGACCTATTTGCTGTGACTGCACAGGAGAGCAAAGTAAGTGTTGTGTGTTCACCACGCACTCCCATTTTGCCTCCTTTTGCATTTGTATTCCAGTTCTGCACTCAGGCAGGCAGATGCTTTTGAGCACACAAACAAAGCCATTACAGACAATGGGATTTCTCTTGTACTTCATATTACACAACTACTTAAGTGCTCCAGTAGACTGAAGCCATAACTCATTAAAGCTGGCAGCACATGGGTATGCTAGAGTGTTTTTACAAATTATTTATTTATGTTGTATTGAAGGACTTCAGCACCTGTCTAAAGTTAAGCACTTGCTTCCTCAACAAGGGCCTCAATACCTTCTTTTCTAGTTATATCTAGTGTCCCTTCCTGCCCACACTGTTTTGCAAGGAGAGGCTGCCACAGAGAGCGTTTCCGGAGACACAGAGCCTCAGAAGTGCAGCTTTACTGATAACGCAAAATCAATCATTTCAAACAAGGAGGGAAAGCACATGATAAATGATTCCTCACCCCAGTAGCAGTTGTGAGAAGCATCTATATTAACAGCTTCCTCTTACCAGAATATGTTCTCATTCCAGTACCCTGCAAATCAGCCTGCTTTGTTAAAATGGCATATTTTATATAAATTTTGTGGTAGAGTATGGGCAGCTTAGAGCATGATAAAGTTGAAGTTAGAGCCAATATAGTGGCATGTAGAAAGTACAAACTACTACGGGAACTGTTTTTAAAAGCCATGAACACTGAACTGACATAGTCTGGTGAGACCTAATATACAACAGATGGATTCTCCATGCTCTTGGAAAGCTTTAGCATTGGAGCCTCTTAACTGTGCCTTTTACAAAAAAATCATATAAAACTGCTCTTCCAAAAAATAAGACTGAAAGAAAAATCATATCTTAAAGGGAAAAAAAGAGGCTGCTTGCATACCATGATGATTAGCAGGCTAAGGATAAGTTGATTTATTTGGGAGCTTTGCAGAAATCTCAACACAGAAAAATATTACAGTTTGCTGTCATAATTTCCTAGAGTTTAAGTGTTCATAGATTTGTACTCTTCCAAGCTAGGAGGGGCCACTCTGTCATCCAATCTGACCTGTTATATATCACAGGTCATTACATCTCACCAAGTTTCCTTTGCATTGAGTCCAATAACTTGTGTTTTGCTAAAGGATATCTCCAGAAAGGCATCCAGTCTGGATGTAAAGACTTTAGGAGCCACAGAATTCCCCCTTCCCCCCCTTCCCAGTGTGCTCCAGTGATTAGGCTCACTCTAATAAAAACAGATGTTATTTTCAGCTTAATTTGTCCAGCTTCAACTTCCAACCACAGATTCTGGTTATGCCTCCCTTCACCCTTCAGCAGATTACAAAGCCCTTTGGTGTTTGGTCTTCTCTACCTGTGAAGATGCCTCTCTCTCAAGTACCTTTTCGTAATTTAAACACACAAAACAAACCCTATCCAACTCACTCTTTCTAATCCTTGATTCCATTTTTACAGCCTTTTCTGTGCTCTCAGAGTCTACTTCTTACAAGCAGAACCTGCTGAACCTGCAGTATTTCAATATCGTTCTCACCAGTCCCAGGTACAGAAGTGCTCAGGGTTCAGTAACATCATTATTCATTCAAGTGTTACTGGCAAAGAGAACTGGAGTATTGCACTGTAATCCCTCGCTTTCTTTCTGGTCCAATACAATCCTTAGAGTTTTTTGTTTTCCAGGGTACAGCCCCCTTTTTTGTAGATGAGGTCTGTATTTTTTATTCCAAGGTATATAAACTTCATATTTTAAGCATACTACTCAGCTTCACTGGGTTGTGCTTACTAAGTCCTTCAGATCAGTTTATGTCACTGCTTAGTCTTCCTACCCTTAGTCTGCCAACCTTTGCCTTATCTCCAGATTATTATTTTACTTCAAATCACAGATAAAGATCATGAACTGCCAGGTCAAATAGGAATCTCCAGTGAACTAAACAAGAAAAATCCACATTTAATCAAAATTCCTCATTTACTTACAACTGTTTCAAGACTTGGTCCATCTAATATGTACCTTACTAACAGTGTAATGCTAACCTATCTATGAAAAATGGCACACAGAAGATAGTGAGTCAGATTCTTTACAAAACTCTAGTATTTTTATGCAGCTTTTTTTACTGATAAACTTTGTAATTCCAGCAGAGGAGGACATCAGCTTTGTTTAGGCTAAGAACTGGCATTAATTCTGTTCCTGTCCCTGAATACTTCATTAACAGAGCCTTGTAGAAATTCATTCATTATTTTACATAGGTTTGATGTCAGGGTAACTGGTTTAAGTTATCCCACTTATTCTTTGTGGGTACAGACAATCTATTCAATATCTAAATACCGGTAATTTTACAGAGTGCCCCAGGTCTTCTGTGATTTAAAATTCAAAGATGAACTCACATACTTATGGTCTGAAGGCCCCTATTTTGCAACCGCTTGAGCATCCAAAGAACCACATTCATGTGACTTTGCTTAGCAAGAATGATCTTGAAACACACTTTTTAAAAGCCATAGGAACCAAAACTAGAGGACTTTGAAAGGGGTAAGGTGATGCTGCATGATTCCTACAAGTGTAGACTATCCTCACTTCAGAACACTTAAATCCCTCAGTCATTTTACATCAAAAACAACTACAGAACGAATGCGACTGCACTTAGGCTTGAAGATAATTTCTGTGCATAAAGAGTCTGCAGGTTTGTGGTCTAGAGAAACCCTAATAACATCGTCCCAAATGAATCAAATCCACTGTGGGGTATCTTCAGGCCAGAAACATGCACGCACATGCCGAAAATGTTTATTTTGTCGTTCGTTCTAACACTGGCAGCCCTGAGTGGTGGAGCCATGGTGAACTTATCAGCTCTTCTCCCTCTTGAATTCCACATGCCAGCAGGGAGCATGTCCATATGCCGCTAGGCTGCCTGTCGTCCCACGGTATCTTGTTGGGTTCCAGGCCTTTTCCTTAAAATTATCACATCCCACTTCCACTGTGGTTCTGAGTCATGCTCGCCAAAACTGATAGAGTTGCCATTTTGACATGTCAAAATTGGTACATAAGGAGAAATCTCATTGTCCCTGATCACTTTCCCCCCCCTCCAGAATGTACAATGTGGCCTGATAAAAGCTATATTTGCTCTAAAATTAAAATGATGCAGATGTGTTTTATCCTGTACGAGAAAGAACACAGCTGTAAGCTTAAAAGTTGCACAAAACCCCTGACTTCGACCCTAATCTTCAGATAACTTCTGCTATATAATATGCTCAGCACCAGGGGGGATATCAAAAGCACTTCCAAATAATATTTTCATAAAAAGTCTTGCTAAACAGCAGACCAAATCCTCAGCAGGCCTGAATTAATGAAGCTATAGAAATTTATTTCACTGAAAATCTGGTTCAGCATCATATACATATACTTATAATGTGATGTTGTTTGCAATAAAAAATAACCAAATAAAAATAAAAGTCTACATGGCTCTAAGGAAGAAGAAACACTGGAGATTTACCCCAAGCATGGTCTTTTAACTACCAAAGGATCTGAGGCCTGAGATGATGGTTTCAGTGTGGAAATGTAGATTGATGAGATATCTAATCTGCAGCATGTCTGTCATCCCAGGGCAGTTTACAAACTTCATTGTCACAGCTTTCTTTACCAGATAGCTCTTCTGGTACATGCTCACCCTATTTCCCAGGCTACAATTCAGGAGGGCAGATTCTCTGACTTCGTACAGATACATAGCCAGGCCATTGCTTAAGCATCAGGGCTGTGTTTTGAGCTCTTTTTCATTTCCTAGGGTCATAAATTTCTGGATCCACAACCTTTCAAGGCTTTGAAGGATGGGATGACGCTGAATATTCAGAGCACCAAGACCTGACACCTTCCCTGTCTGCAGTAGGTCTGGAGGAGGGGGAGAAGACTTCGACATGGGAAAACTTCTCACCTCATCTCCGAGACCCCAGTGCCTGGTGCCAAGCTGTGGGGTACTCAGTAAAGGGGGCTCTCGCTGTCTCTGGGCTTGTATTTAAGTAGGCGTTAGTGCTGACACCACAGCACGGGTCTCTTTCCTCTAATGTGAGCACCCTGAGCTGTACAGCTGTACTTTCCCTACAGTGCAGTGAAAGTTTATTTCATGAAACAGAGAGACTAAGTGCCCAAAATGGATGGGGGCTTTGCTTAGGTGGGCAGCATCTTTACAGGTTTAAAAACACAGGTCAAGATACCTTGTAGGTCCTAAAAGACTACTCAGCCTGGCTACTCAAGAGCCCCGCAGAGCCTGGACAGCACCACTACATTTCGCAGACTTGCCTAATCTACTCAGAACACGTCATTTTGGAGATCTGCGTGCATGCAGCTGATTTCATAGCTGGGATTTGGACGCTTGCCACCACGTCTTTCTCTCCTGCTCTCCTTCCTTCCCTCACTCCTATTTGACCTTTGCTACTGCCGCTGATGGCCCTTGTGGCAAGGAGTGCTGCACACCCTCATTGTCAGCCCTACAGCTTCCAACCAAGAACATGGAGCGCCCTCGTCATCAATGGGGCAGATGTGCTCCCACTGATGTCCCTCAGCTACCCACAGTGCCGGGACCACGCACATCCTCATCTCTGAAAAGGGGGCCAAGGCCCTCAGATATCTCTTCTGGCATATTATTACCCTGCTAGCAAGCTGCAGTCTGCAGCAGTTCCCACATCCCAGATAAAACTCCCTCCCTCCTCTGATTACTGCTAACTCATACTTTCCAGAGTTGATTTATCCCAGGCCTCATAAAAATGCTTCAGAGCAGCCAAAACATGTTGCCTTCTGAGCACATCAGATTCCTTCCAGCACCAGGTATTTTAAAAAGACATATCCCTGGGGAGGATGCCTCTCCCAGTCCAACTCCTACGTACAAAGGCTTCACACTTTTTCCTTAGATCACATGAAGTGTCAGCTGGGCTGAGCTATCATCAGTGCTATTAGTTACAGTTGGCCAAACCAGTGTTTGCTGAATAGATACCTCCAGTGCATCTTTCTTCTTTCTCCCCTCATGCCACTCCCCGAAAACACAAACACCCTAGCAAATAGCAGTTTACCACTGCAGCCCTGCAGAAATACTGGCAGTGTGCCACTGGGGTTAGGGCATGCAGGGGAGATCGCCTGCCCATGCCCAGCTTGGACTGGGATGCACTCATCCTAGCATCGCACCTGCAGCTCTCAGGGTTCTTCTTAAAAGCACTGCTGTCCAAAACTGGGACACACCTGTCACCCTAATGAACTGCTTTCACTCTGTCCATTATCAGATATTTTTTAGCTGCTTTCTGCTTATTGTAGTGCACTAAAAATAGACCATTGTCTTTCACTATCAAAAAAACCCATACTGAAGTAGCAGTATGCTAAAACAGAGCCAAGTAACCTCAAATCATCACTGTGTTGCATCCCAGAAAAAGGATCTAATAAGAGGCAGCAGATTGACCATCTCCTGGCTTCTCTGAACCTCCAAAAGTTTGTTCTGCTCTTTGAAACACTCCACATTTCTCCAGAAGAAAAAAAAAACCAAAGCACAAACAACCTTAAACACTTCCACGTATAAACACGCTCACAGAACCATGAAAACGGACTATACCCAGCAACCAAAGTGCTTGACTTTCTCCTCTCTTGGTGAGAAAACAGAGGTGATGGAAGAAGAGTAGAATACACATCTTTGGTTTTCTTACTTTCTACAGTCCTGAAGACCAGTAGCACATAGGCCTGCCTGTTGGGCTATGACACATCATGCAAGGGGCTGTGAAATCACAGAGAAAAGAGATATTCACTGCTCTCATGATTTTATAAGCTAAGTACAACTTAGAAATCAACATTATTTATCCCTATTACTGCACCTTCTTTCGAGGTGTAATTGAGATGCATACACTCTTTTGCTTTGGTTTACATAATTTATGCACATTTTAATCTGATAGAAATATAACGTATACATTAATTTAGATGGGAAGAGTCATCTGCTTCAAGGGGCATTAGATATAGTCCCCTGAATATGATTAGAACCGGTGGGACTATTCAGTGGACTCTGGATAAGGCCCAGTGCACAGTGTTTCCATGCTGAGAGATCAGCCAAGCTTCAGTAGTGCTTTTCTCCCTGAAACAGCAGATTCCCGTCATTTCTGAGCAGGACACCATAGCAATCAATCAGATGTCTGCAGTGAACAACACCTCTCTTTAGCCCAATACCCACCCCACAAACATAGCCTAATAAGCTATTGTCTTCTTAAAAAGCAGCAGACACACTGATCACCCTAGTTAAGGAAGCAGGACAATTTTCTTCCATAAAACTTCAGCCTTCATAAACATTGTGATTTGTCCAAGGGGAGAAGTGGAGTAGTTTTAGTAGCCAGAGGAGAAATTCACAGCTTCCCCATATGCTGTTGCCTAACTGGGGGAAAAACAGAAGGGGGGTCATTTGCAGTGCTGAACTTCTCTTTTTTTCTCTCTCTCTCTTCTTCTACTTTTTTTAACTTTTGAGAACACTGCTCCCTCCGCGGGGCAGTGAATCACTGGAGAGAGGATTTTCCTCCCAGCAGTTGGACCGAAGGCACCAGTGGAGCCCGCTTTCCAGGCTGATGGCACAACATCCTCAGCTGAGGCCCCAGGCTTTAAAATTTGCTGCCCCTAACAATCTGCCAGGGCCCCAGCTTGGCAAGCCTCAGCCTGTATTATAAAGCTTTTTGGCTTAATCCACTTTTTAATTATGTTTTATTTTTATTTTGTTGCCACGAGGGCAGGCAAGCGCTTAACAGGGATCGATTTTACTGGGCCGTCTCTGACAATGACTCAGAAATGTTTGTTTGTTTATATTGAATGGTAATACACTTAGTGACATCTGCAAGAAGCACAGTTCTGAACTGATACATTAATAAATAACCTGAAAGCTGCCTGGCTGACCCAGTCATTTCCCCGGGATTGTTATTCCAGTGCGTAAGGCAGACCGCAGAGATACCACTTGGGGCCAGGCTGGGGAAGCAGAGGAGAAAAGCAAGTGGAGATGCAAGGCAGACCCTCGGGCGAAGCCTGGGCACCCACGCGGACACCCTGGGCAGGCAGGAACGCAATGGCAGGGGGCCGACTGGCTCAGGGTTTCGGTCCTGAGCATGATGGCTTATGTCGGCGGAGCATTACCGTAATAAAGATTAACCAAGCACAATAATGCATTATCCTGTCCATTTGATGGGTGAGGAAATGAAACCACAGATGAGCCATGTCATGTATTTTCAAGCAAAGTGGAAGACCTGCAGCACCAGCTGAAATCGGGTGTCCACAGGGACACTGGAGCACTGGGAAAAACTAGGTCTGGGGTTATTTTACCAGGTTTACATGTTAAAACATTGCCAAAGCAAAGGAATTAATTATGATAGTCTCTTTAATTACAGCCCACTTTCCTAAAAGCTCCATAGCAACCTCCATGTCCTCACCATGTTGGATGGCATCTTTCTCAGATTTCCTCAGTGTTTCTAGATGGTATACATTAATCCCTAACAAAAATTGATAGGGAGAGGCAAGGACAGGATGACGAGCAGCAGAGCTCTGCTAACTGGTCTCATTACCATTTCTCAATCATAAACAACGTGTAAGTGTTAGCAGATCAAGGTTGCCTATTCTTTCAATATACAACTACTCAGCTTGCTCCTTTGCTGCACTACAGCCCGGGGAAAGATTTCCACTTTACAATTAGGAGCAGAAGTTCAGTTTCCACTGAAATGGATTTTCAAGTGATTAAAAAACATTTTGATCTTTAGAAGAGGAAAGAAAAATAATTCCAGAGAGAGTTACTAGAAGTGGAATTACTTGCATTCACAACTTAAATTGTACCCTGTGGTTTGACATGACAAGGAAAGTTTGTCCTGCACTGAATATTGATGCCCTCTTGACTTACCTAAAGTCAAGAGTAAGTGATCAGGTGATTTAAATCACAAGAAACATAAACTAGCTAATTTTTTAAAAATTCCCGCCACACAAATCCAGAATGCTTTGAACTATTTCAAAGCATTTTAATTACAGTACACACTTCCTCTTCCATTTTTGATCAAAGCTCTATAATAATTCTTTGACAGGGTATAAAATGTCCCTCTGCTAATCTGGAAGCACACAGATAGTTTGTGGATTCAGTACAGTATTATATTAATTTGCAAATACATTTTAACTCTCCATCTCACCCAAGTGACTGCTACTGCCAATTTTTCGGTCATTCCCTCCCTCCCCTCTCAAGTCTCAAGCAACCTCTTCGTGCAGTGGTGGCCACGGGGATGGGCTGTGAGGCCGGCTCTGAAGGTTGGTGGGGTGGCATTAACGGTGGGGGACAGAGAGGTGGACCAACAGCAATGCAGGACAGATGTCCCTGCCCTGAAAACTACAAAGAAAGGCACAGAATAAAAACATTCAGCACATTTTTTTTAAGTTAATGCAATCCAAGAGCACTTGTACGTCCTGAGAGTTAGAGAGACCTTGAGCTTTTTTTTTTAAATTAGAGATTAAAAAAAACCAACACACATGTACAGCTACCGCTCTATTCTCTCTCTGTAGTGATGAAAGAGCCAGAATAAAGTTTTCAGAAGTAGTTAAATAATTACCCTAATTTGTAACATAAAAGTTTTATATACATAGTGTGTGTAATGCAAAAGTATATGTCCGTTCAGTTCTTCAGATTAATCTTCTGGTTCCACCTTGAATGTCCTAGTTTCATTTTACTGTATTCCATTTAAACGTATATACCTGTGTTTTGGCTGCTGTTATAATGGGAGCATAAACATTTTTCGCTAGCCTTTCAACATCTTCCTAACAGTAAGGGTTTCTGGGGGATAGTAACAGCAATTTTTCAAAATCACCCCGAAGTGACCTAATGATACAATTGCAGCTCCATTTTCTCCAGTGATTACTTTGTGTCCCCTCCAGTTTCTTCTGTGCATTTCATGTGGGATAAATATATTGTCATTTATGTTTGAATCCTTTTGCTAGTTATTTTAAAACAAAAACCCCAAACCAGAAAAGGATCAACACTTACTATCCTTACCAGAACCATACAAAAATCTGTATTATTACACTTGCAACACCAGCAATTACCAGCAGTTCCATGTCCTTTTTCTGTACAGTATTATTGCTGGTACACAAGGGCTGTTGGCTTTTAGGCTAAACTTTGCCCAATAGGGTTTCCTGCTCCCATAATGGTTTCAGCTCCATTGTTTCTTTTTCCCTTTTTTTGTTCTCCTCATTAACAACTAATCACACTCAGCATCTGCAGTCTCTCAAGCACAGAAATATTTATATTTTTGCACAGGTCATGTACCTGGTTATCCCAGCTAGGCTTATTTTCTGGATATGAATGCATAAAACTTCTGAGATCTGATGTTTTGTGGTGGTAATGACAATCTAAAATAGAAAATGCCCTGTAGGGAACTTATTTCATTTACTGTGGTTTTGTTTACTTGTTTATTGAACAGAATTGGTTTAATTATTAACTATTCAGATTGTAAGTTGCACTGATAAAAATAATTCCCTAGCCAAATGGCAGAGAGAAAACCCCTGCGGCTCTGAGCTGTGGTGAGATTAAATCAGCTGTCTATTAACTATGTTTTAAACCATTTGACCAAAGTGCATTCAGCAAAGCCCCTCCAATACCCCCAGCCCACTCACTCAACAAAATCCAGGCTGCTTCAGTTTTACATGGTAGTGGTGGTCCTATATATCTCATGCAATAAGTTAAAGTTGTTCTACTATGTATGCCTGCATGAACCTTTTACACAAGGAGAACCTTGGTTTAAAACTGTTGACTTCAAAAACAGTGCTGCCAAAGCAACAAGACTACTTTTTTGCTCACTTAAAGTTTCAGGATGACTGAACTGAGCTTTGGCTTATAGCATTACTCTTCAAAATATAAATCAGAACTTTAGTGGGTGTGTTGCATTGCCTCTCTCCTTGCATCTCTCTGGTCCTTCTGGATAACAGAATATTTTAATCTGCTCTTTCCCTGTTTGTCACATAGCTCCTTTCCCCAAACTGAGCAAGAACGTTCCACCCAAGAGCAGTTCATCATAGTGCCACTTACCTGTTTTACAGAAATCATAATAGGAAATGAAACTAAGGCAATGGTTTATCACGCTTTCACTGGCCTCATTTAAAAGAATCTAGACCCTTTGCACTTACAGTGGCATCCCATTTGTTTGGGGTATTGTTTTCTTTCCCACAAGTTGCACTCCTCCAGTTCTTCTATTCCCACTACTACTTTAGTGGAAGGGTGAATTTTTGCAGCCCAGCATTAGAAACAGGGAAGGAGAGGGAGAATTATCATTGAACAACTCCATCCTGCTCCATAAATCACAGCCCACAGACCTATGCATTTACCCTGGTAGGAAAGAGAAGCACCATCCCCCAAATCAGCAGCATGAGCAAGGGAAAAATCAGATCTGTATCATTAAATATTGACTGTACTGCCATATATTCATGTGTATGAATATGCCCAGCTAGAGCTTTTGTGGTATTTGAAAGGACAGTAAACCCTGAAGAGCCTGAATGTTCACAGAGGAGCTTATCAGTTGTTGATGAGGCCCTGTCCAGTCTTACAGACAGCCAGTTTCCTTCTGCGCTGGGGCACTGGCTTGCTGTGGAGCCAGCAGAAAGGTGATAAGCTGCGGAGAAGATTTTTTAGGAGTCTTGCCTATCTTTCACACCAAGTGGCCAGAGCACATTTTCCATAGTTGCCACTTACAGATAGGCTGGCCGCTCTTGGATAAGAGGCAAGAAAGAAATAGGAGAATGGGTTCCAGTTAGCTTCCTTTCACAATCCCAGAGGAATCTGAGGTTAGGCTTGACTTTTTTTTCTTTTTTTTTTCTCCCCTTTTTAAATATATAAATCTCCCATGGGTTATAATTGCGCCAGACAAGGTAGCTGTGGAGTCAACTCAGAGCAAGAGACAGATTTCAGACTAGCTATCAGTAATTTGCTGTCTGCAACTGCCAGGCAGGAAAAGGCTGCAAGTTCTGCCGGTTGATAGGAAAAGCTCCAGCTAAGCTGAGCTGCAAAACTTGTTCAACCCTCTCATAGGAAGGGTTTTTTTGCAAAAGTTTACCTTCTGCTAAACTGCAAACAGCTCTTTTTGGGACGGGCACCAAGGTAATGGTGATGGCAAACAGGCCGTCATTGCCACTTTACCGGGAAACAGCGCAGGGCTTCAAATGCTGGGGCCAAGCAGCCTCATCCCTCGCTCCACAGACCGTTTCTTTAGATATCATGGGAAATGCAAATATGCAATGGTTGAAGTTAGCATTCAGGGGAGATGACATTAGGAAACTCCATGGCGGGGCTTAAACTGATGTCTGAGGTTGCTGTATCTTCATCTTTCAATCATCCTCTGAATGTCTGACCCCCTTGCTGTTGCCCTAAGTGTAATAGAGAGTTATTCTGGCCACCACTTTTCAAAGTTGTAGACTTACACTAGCAGGCTAAAACATTTTATCCCAACTTCTGATGATGACAAGAGTCACCCTGAGTTACTTGCCTAAGTTTTTGTTTGACTCTCCCCTTGGGGTAGTTCTATTAGCACATAACAATACATAATACCTATAAATCTGACTTGCTGCAGGACTGTGGTGATATTGCATCGAGCAGGCAGGAGCATATTCTTTTCCAGCAGAGAAACTCAACAAACCGCAATGTCATGTCAGGTCCTTTGAGCATTTGAAGTGAGCCATTCTCGCTGTTGCACTCCACCGAAGAGCCTTAAAACAGAAGGAAAAGATGCTGGAAAAAGGGTACATGATGCTTCAAAGATTTAACTGAATCTTTGTTGCTCTAAGACAGAAATTTTAAATAATAAAGAATCCTGTATTTGAGTGCTGCTCTGCCAACCCTTTTGAGTATTGTCAGTATTTTGGGGGCAACATGTTAACAGGGAAATAAATGACTGAAGGGGAAAAAGGATTTCAAAAGTTTCATTCTCAGTTCAAACCATCTCTGAAGTCTGAGGCTTACATTTCCAAGACGTGTACCTCTGTTTCTTGATGCCTAACCCGAAATATTTCATAGTAGCATTGGTATCTTCCATTGCTTGAAGATACAAGTCAAACATCTTCAAGTAGAGCTTCTCTTTCTGTGAGTTATGTGAAAATGTTAGCCTGCTGATGCACAGAAATTGTCCCTATCCTTTCCTTGATGCAAGGAATAGATGCAGACCTGCTGCCTGCACCTCCATTTCCTTCCCCATTTCTCCCACTTTGTTAGGACAAATATGATAAAAACATGCAGTTTGTTCATCCGCCTTACAAAACACTCTCTAAATTGCTCCCTCTCTCCCAATTGCAGCAGAAAGGTGACTCTTTGCCAGTGAGCACACTGGTCTCACTGGCTACGTAGGTAGTATGATTAAACTAAAACCATTGGAAAGGCACGTGTTGCAAATCCCGAGTATGATGGAGAGTGGCAAACTCACTTTAATGAGTGAGGTTTTTTGCACTGCCCGCTCTGCAACCCAGAACGCTGCCTTTCTGCCCAAAAGACCACACGCTTGTCCTGCGGCTGCACAGTGCCAGGCACAGGGCAGCCCTGAAGGACAGCAGAGAATAATGCCATTTTGGCAGGAAAGACTTCATGAAATCAAGGGTTTGGGGTGTTATAAATCAGAGTTTGGCCCTGCCTTTTCAGCCTAACTGCTCTTCTGGCTTTTTAGCCTGCCCTCTGCAGGCCTGTAGCCCGCAAGAGGTGTGGAGAAGTGGCTTATTTCTATTTTTCTCCCACACAGGAGCCAAGTGATTTCTGCTCAGCCTCACAGCCCCCAGACCGGGCTTCTCTGGTTTACCCAGACAAGGGGAGATGCTGCCAGCCAGCCGCCGAGGCTGTAAATGACTTCAGCCAAGGCAACTCCATCCTGTGACGCATGGGACATTTCACAGAGGCTTTTTTTTTTCCTCCTTCCCCTCCCCCCGCCCCACTTCTGCGCACGCATTATTCCTTCGCAAAGTGCTAATGCTTCTAATTAGCGCTGAGGCCTCCTGAAATGGCTGATAGGTTTGGAGCTGTTAAGAGCAGAGGCAGGACTGGGTGGCACGGCGCAGCGGTGGCTCAGTGGCTGATAGACCGGAGCCCCGGCTGCCGCGCGCCCAGCCCCAACGAGGCTCTGGAGCAGCAACGAAGAGAAGCCAGGAGATAAGAGAGGGCAAGAGGGGAATATTTTGCTGACAGAAAAGAAATATACTCAGGGCTAACTTCTAGTGCCAGTGATATTTTAATCTCATTGGCAGGGAGCTGCTGCTGCAGGAAGGCAGAATTAATTTAGTGTTTTCAGTGTCTTCCCTCCAGCACGGTGGCAGACGGAGCGGCACACTCACTTTGCGGCATGCAGGCGACAGTGGTGTGGGCTGGGAGGAAATACTCTAGGATCGAGCAAGCAAGAATTCATCAAGGAAAAACACACACAGGGCCTGATTTTCCCTCCAGGGTGACTGTCATATCCGAGCCACTAACCGCAGCAAAGTGGCTCCTGGGCCACATGGTGTAAATGAGGGAAGAATCAAGCGTCCACGCTCCCAGGCGGCACATCCTATCCAGCAGTGGCAATTAATGAGGCACCACCATGGCTGAATTGCTGCATGTTGCAGTCCACGCAAAGCCACTTCCTTCTCCCACATCCCAACCCACGCGTCTGTCAAGGAGCCCTGCCCGGCCAGCCACAGCTGTCTTGGGGCTACCAAGGATAGCACTGATGCCCAGCAGAGATTGGAAATCAGTGCTTCTGGTGGGCCTAGCTCTACAGATGCCAGAAAATAGTATTCCTGTTTTTGTCTGCAAAGATATTAGAGGGTTTTCACATCTTTCCTCCTCCAGATACCCAAGGGTATCCTGTAGATAGATCAACTCTTGTTGAACCAGCCACGTCACAAGGCTGTGCATCCTACCGCCACGGCTACGGGAGAGGTTTTCTGCATCCCTATTTGCAAAATGTTTCTTCCTCACGATACCTTGAAATACCACACAAGGACAACATCACAGTGACAGAGATGAGAGATTGGCATCCGCTTCTCCTACAACAGACCTGTGAAACCCCCCGGAACAGAAATATGTTATCTTACAAGATAGTTTTCCATCACAGAGATTCTACTGATTCTCATTTTATACCCGATAATGAAATAGCTCAGAACATGGGCGGTAGGAAAAAGGAAGCTTTCGACTGAGCTCAGACCACTTTGTAGAGTTCCTAATTTGATGACTGTCCTGTCAACTAAAAAAAGAAGTAGCTGTGATAACTTATTTAGGTAGGCTGCTTGATAGCTGCTTGAGTTATGCCTAGTGCTACTACAGCTTCTCAGTTGACAGGTGTTAAGAGCAATTCAGGCCACCTCTTCCACGCGGTGGCCAGCAGAGCGGTCTCAGTGCCCACTATCGCACCCAGGTCAGCCTTTATGCCTAACTATCACATCATGGCTATTTCTGTTCCCTGCCTGGCAGGGCTAGATAATAAATCCATTGAATTTCAGACTTTGCAGCAGTCACAACATCCAGCTTCTGTGTCCAGTCAGTTCAAATACAGCCCTTTAGCTTCCCCAGCCACAAAATATCCTGACACTTCTGCACAAACAACTTCACTAACTTCATGGGAATTTCACAGGAGCAGAAGAGTTAATTGGTCAGTGCATTGCACACTACTACTGAGAGCTTTCACTGTAAAGAGCCTCCAGTGTGGTCCAAAACAACAACAGGGTATTTGTCAGGCTGGAAGAAAATCTGCAGAATTTCATTATGCCGAGGAACACTGAAAACTGGAGAAGAGACAGTGGAAAAAAACAAATTACTTCAGCCTTGGAGCAGAGGTCTGCCAATTTCTGAGAGTGAAAAACAAAAGGACTGCCACCTATACTGGATATTATCAGAGGCTACAGTAAAAATGTTAAAAGAAATGTTTCTACCACATGTTTATTGCCTGCCTTTCTTTAGACTTAGAAGCCTGAAGGCTCATTTTTCCTCCTGATTGGTAGTTTTGTGGATTTTTTTGTCCTAGTTTTGTACAAGACGCTGCTTTTCTTCAAAGATCTCAAATGGACTTCAGTACAGAATTAAGATGTTGGTTCCTGCAAGAGATGAAACGCCAAATGAGTACTCAAACAGTACACGTGTGTGTGTATGAGTGCGTGTGGGGAAAAAGAAAACAAGACCAGTCCAACAGAGACATGCACAGGCTCCCTCATAAAATGTGACAATCAATATAACAAAGAAATTAAATTCCTGCCAACCCTCTGAGAGACATTGTACATGCTGGGCCTGGATATTTCCTCTTCTTCCTCTTTGCCTTAACAGGGACATTATTTGAGCAAAACATTAAGCTAAGCCTGTCAATAAAGATTTATTGGCTTGCTGACAAAGTCCACCAATTGCCTGCAGCGTAATCACTGAGACACTCAAGTGAATCAGTAAAAGCCGTAGCATAAGGGTTGCTCAAGAAAGCAGCACTCAGACTGATGGGGCTTAACCATTGTGTATGTTTGCCTAAACTACCAGCTAATTGAGGTGGGAAGTGACTTCTCAAGAAGACGAACACTCCTCCTGATCTCGATTAACTCCCTTTGTATTGTGGTTTACAGAAATATGTCAGCATTCTCCATCAATCTGCCAGCAAGTCTTTTCTCTAACATATTTCAGCTTGCCACTTGGCCTTTCACTGAGGATAGGTGCTGCCACAGCTGATATAGCTCCGACATGACATCAGGGAGCGCTACCTCTTTCAGCTGGTGCTGACCTTCCCCTTTCACAATAAAAATGAAGCAAGTCAGCAACTTCAAAAGAAAAAAAAAATAGGAATCCTGTAGTAGTAGTTGTGAAATTGGATGTGAATCGTTCCCAGATGTCTTTTCAAAACCTCCCTAGCTGTGTGGAGAATAGGTAGGAAAAGTAGGTGGTGGGAGCAATATCAGTAAAGGGTTCAGATACACCTTCAAATCCATTTCTACTAGAATTATTTGTCAGGTACTATTACAATGTTTTAACTTTCAAAAATATTATTTCCTTGGAAAAGGTAGTGATGTTAGGACACCTTAGCAGGAACCATTTACATTTCACCCAGACAAGGAGAAATGAAGGTGCCAGCGCAGGGTGGGAAACAACCCCGGGGCAGCCTAATAGAAAAGGAGCTGGGGGATGCCGACAGCCACAGGCTGCATGGAAAGCAGCAATGCCATGCCTCTGCAGAGACCCCCGTGTTTGGCACCACACTGTATCATCTGTAACATGGCAGTGCTCTGCTGGAGTAGGGTGTTAGGTTTCAGGTGCTGCCCTTCAGGCAAATCTAGCAAAATTTCTCAGCTGCACAGCCAAAATGCATTTACAGTTGCAAAACAGCTTGAGGGATGGGAGAAGTGGTTCAGGAAGGTGAAAACTTGGCTGAAATTCCTTCATTCAAACCTTTCTTCTGCCTCTAGACCCTTCCACTCATCCTCTTTTCTTAGGGCACACCTTCCTCTTTCTTACAGTAACACATTCCTCTACTACCCCTACAGCAATTGGTACAGGGGCTAGAGTTTGGCCTCAGGAAGAGATGTGGACCAGGGAGTCTAGGAGAGGGCAAAGAATGAGAAAGCAGAGGCTAGAAAACATGACTTTGAAGGAAAGGTCAAAGGAATCAAAATATTTGCTGTGTTAATTGAAAAAAAAAGGAAGGGGAAGAATATTTAATTTTCTCATTGTGTATTAGAATTCATGTAATAGCTAATACAAAAAAGAAGAATGATAACATAGTCCATGTAATGCCCTCAGATTTTTAACAACCTTTTGACTACAAAATGCACTGGTTTCTGATCAGGTTGTCAGAAGAATCGCTCCTTATGGATGCCCCATATTTATTCCTGTGACCAATATTATCAGCTTTTTAAAAACTTTAATCAAATCTCTCACACACTATTAACGATATGTTATTTTGACTGCAAACTCCTTGGGACAGACCTCCTTTTGGTGTGTCTCTATGCAGCATCTAATTCAATAAAGCCCTGGTCCAAAAGTCTACAGGCAATAATAGAAGAAGCCTACTTAAGAAAAGTGAGCCAGCAGGAACTCTTAAATAGCTGCAGGGCATATTCTATTTGCTTAATCTGTCATTTGGACATCACTAAGTCTACATGATATTCAACACCCAAAAGAAAAACAGCCTCAAAGTCAACCTTTGCTTTTTCCATTATCATGAAGTTGAGGTGGTTAGCTTTTGAGCTTCATGTATGCTTTATAGAAAACATATATGCCAGATCATTAAAAGATAAACATCTACCAAGAAGGCCTCAGCTAATATGCAGAGTACTGGTAAGTTAAAGCTCTTGCCATGTTTATTATTTTTCATATTATGGGGCTCAGTTCTTTTCCAAGTTGATCAAATGAAAGATTCTTCTCAATTATATATATAAAAACTCATATTTAGCTATGGATGTGTATCACCTTCACCAATATGATATCTGAATGTCTTCCAGCTGTGCCATAAATGGTCTAACTAGCTTTTCTCCTGTTTTCCCTGAGGAGAGAACATGCAGGCAAATGAGTCTGCATGAAAGTACCAGACATATGCTACAGTACAGTGCTCCACATGTTAATATTAGTGTGATACAGAGGAGCACACAAAGAAAGATTAGCATGCAAGCAGTACAAGAAAATAGTAAGGTTTTTAAGGTGGAAATTGTGTAATGTATCTTCCTAGCAGCTATATTAACAGGTTAGTTTCTCTGAACTCCTCAAAGTAATTTTGCTCCCAGTCACACCTTGGTGAGTTTCTTAATGTAAGTATACCTGGACAGCTTGCTTTCTTCTAGGTGATAGAGCCAAAAGGTACATAAGTGATTACTGATCATCAGTGCTGTGTGACAGCTCCAGTCAATCTTATACACTCATTGATCAGCACCAACAGAGAGAGGATTTCTCAGGAGGAGGAGGAAACAACCAACTTGAATTTATTGCGGGCCAGCCTGTGAAGGCTGCTTTTCTTCTCTCTCTCTTTTTTTTTTTTTTTTTTTTTTTTTTTTTTTTTAAGATAGGATGGGTTAATTTCCCAGTTCCACACAATTTATCTGTGCTGAGCTGGAGGAGTGTTGAGTGGGAAAGGGTTTCATTGTCCGCTAGGGCCTTATGGCTCTTCAACACCCACCACTTCTGCCTCATGTCAAAGAAAAGCAAATAGGTTTATTAAATAGCTGTCAGGCCGAATGAGGCTGTACAGAGAACAAACAGAAGAGAAATTGGATTAGAGGCAGAGTACATGCCACACTAAACAAGGGTACAGATTTACGGCTTTCCCTGTGCAACTGGACAAAGAACTTTGAAGATGAGTTTTGGCGAGGCAGTGCCAAAGTCTGGGGAAGGGACAAGCGACTGGGAGAGCCCAAGAAGGGCTGGAGTCCTACTCCTTGGTAGCCAGGAGTGCACAGATAGAGGTACCCCTGCTCAAAGGTTATGGCTACATTTGTTTGGCAGCCAAACTTTGTTTTCCAGTAAGCCATTCTCAAGCATAGTGTTTCAGTGTGTAACATACAGCTGGTATTTTTCGCTCTCTCTACATTGGAAAAGGAAGCTATCATTTGAGGTTGGCTTGTTTTTCAGGTCTCAGCTTGGGTGCTAATCTGGCCCTTGTCATGATAACCATGACAAGCTGTCTTTGACACCACCATGATCCCACTCGAAGCCACTGGAGGCAAACCTGGCTTTTATGTTAGTTAGCTAGAGTTATGGCAGTAACTGCATCTAGGCTGTCCCCCGCCAATCGCCCTCCAGGCAGATGCCTGCACCTTGGCCTTCCCAGATGTCAGGCCTAAACGGCACCATCTAGCCCAGCATCAACAATGAGAGGAAAAAGGATCCACAGCAAAGCTGCAGAGAATTAAGCTTTCTTTGACAAAAGCTTTGGCACATGGTAGGCTTGGAGAGGTTGGAGTCTTTTGTGGATGGCTGATAGTTATTCCCAGAGAGACCCTGGCCAAATTGTCACTGCAGAGGAGGAAGTGCCAAAATATTTTTCATTGTTTTTAGCTAGAAGAAAGGGGAAGAAAAATTCAAGTGTACTCACCAAAGGGACTGCACATGCTGGTAAGGTCAGAAGGATCATAATGCACTAAGCTATAAAAGGAGTTACACAATTTGAGCTGCAGACCTCAGTAAGTTACATGTGGAATAACTGCAACTGACTCCTATCTATTTTGCTAGAGCAGCCTGAACTTTGCTGAATGAGAAAACCATACCACATCACCCAGAGCACACAGACTTTACTTTGAAAAGGAGCAGGAGGTCTTGAATCATTTGCCCTTCTTGCACCTGCCTTCAAAAGCTGGGGGTCTTTTGTCTCCTACAGCCAGGCTGGAAAGCTAAGAGCTGTATCTCAGGCACTCCTCCACACCAGGGTCCGTTACCAAGCCCCTGTCTGGGCCTTTGTCTCAGCAGCTCACATACAAAACCCATCCTTAGTAGTGGGCTGGGTTTTCTTCACACTTCCATCCTGTCACAGCACCACCATCTTAAGATCACAGGATATCACAAGGGCAGAAATGCCCCCTGCTCCGACAGCCCCATCACAGTTACAGCTTAATTCCAAACACTGTGGTAGTGCAAGCAAATGGACTGTTTAGCTGTGCATTGATCTGCATATTTGCATCAGAGTGCTTACAACCAACATTTCCTGTCGTTTGAATTGAATGACACCCTGGGATTCCTACCAGTTTTCTAGCGTCTGCTAGCAGAGTTTGTCCAATCCTCTGGAAAAGTAAGAAAATACGGCAGAATGGATACAGAGGATGAATTTTCTATAGTAAGCTGCCAGGTTTTAGTTTTACATTTGAATTCATTGCTTATGATGCAAAAGAAGATTCCTACTTCTTTCCATTAGGTACATGAATCAGCATACGTAACCCTGCACTTTCCTACAAATTTCCAAGTTACCATTTTCCTAATGACAACCTATCCTTCCACATCTTCACTCCTTTAGCTTGAATTTGCAAATTGTCATCTGCTGAGTTATATAAGCATATGATGGCTGGTGGTTTTTCTTCAGCACTTGATTATGTCACATATTTTGATATTTATCCCACAAAGTGACTTGAAGGGTCATTTGTCTTCAGGTCAATATGTATTTGGAGTTATTCTTGGTTTTTTTTTAAATATGGGAATTTTACTCTGAAGAGCACTTATGAAGATTGACACTGAACACAAAATATCTTATCTACAATTGTGCAAAGACACCTCGATGTGATCCTGCAAGGAAAGGGGTCTTCACTCCATGCAGGTCTTGCTCAACTTGTATTGTGTTCTCTAATCCAGGCTGGTCTTGCACAAAGTCTTAAAGGTTTAATATAACCTAACAGCTGATCCAATTTCTGTCATGTACCTACAGCATCCGAGATATAACCTTGGCTATTTTGCACTCTAGCAAAAATGTTGACATCTAACAAATGAACCAGGTACATTCTTTAGTAACTACTGCAATAGCATCTGTAAGATGACAGTTCACAGCAATGTTTCCTTATTTTTATAAGGAAACATGCAAATACTTTGGTAGAAAGAGAACAAGATAAGAAAATTCAAGAGATTAAGAGGGAAAGTATAATCAGAATAGTTTGTTTCACACTGGTACTAAATTCACTGATATCTCAAGGTCTTAGCCTGAAAACATCAATAAAACTTCTGCCTTTAGGAGTTGAATCAAGGCCTGCATTACACCTGACCAAAACACGAAATGGTCTTCAGGCCCTTAGATGAGCACAATGTGCCCTTCAACTAATAAACTCTTCATAAAGGTAACCAGGTAATCTGGGAATTGTCCCCTGGCCAGGGACATCGGCTTAGTGGAGGCTGGACCATGCTGCCAGAGCGGTGGGAGGAGAGTGGGTGGGAGATGCCATACCTCAGGGCCTGGCTGGCGTGCTCATAGGACGGCGGCTGTCATCCCCGGCACATTATCTGCCCTCTGAGTGACAGGCACCTGTCATCAGCGGTGAGGCAGAGCGGTTTCAAGTGCTGATCTTTGGGTCTGAGGGAGGCTCGCCTGATGCACCGAATAGCTTCGGCTCCTTTCTGAGCCCAGGAAATTAGCTGCCTGAGGTTCAGGCATAAGTAGGTGCCTCTCTGAGTTTAGTAGGTGATATAATAAGAAACAATGTTTAACATTACAGTTGCAAAGTCTGAAGAAAGGCACTTTGCACACCAATCAGTCTGCAGCACGCAGTAAGGGTAATATATTATGACGGTGAATGAACCCATCCATCCTGGGACAGCTCAAGGACTGGTAACTAATTTCACTTACAAGAAATCATGTTTCTTTTGTTGAAACACCATGAAAAACCAAATGCTTCCTCTCAGTCTCCCCACCACTTCAGCAAGAGACGATGCTATCATTACCAGAAAGTGGCTGAAAGTTTCCCTGATGTATTGCAGGAACTGGAAGCAAAAGGCTGTTTTTGTATGCATTTTTGCAATGATTCAGTCACTCTGATTTGGGATGCTGTAGCTGTGCTTAGTTTTACTGTTATATTATATGCTGATAGAGCTTAATTTTTTATTTCACTAACAGAAAGCATCAGTATCTCACTCATGAATTATCTAAACTGTTTCAGCTCTCTCAATAATAAAACATAAATCAGAGGGGAAGCTGATTAGTAGCTTGTAAAATATTGCACATACGCCAGTACTGGCAAAAGAGCATTCAAGCCAAAAGCTGTGGAGTTTAGCTTGTTTGCTTGAACTAAAACAGCTAGAACGACACATATGTGAAATGCTAATTATTTGTACCAGAGCAGCACATGGGAGTACTACAGCTACAAAGCAGGGCAATACTGGGAGAGGGGCCTGATCAGAGAACAAATATAGACATACTTTCTTTAGGGCTGAAATGATCTGTACATTATATTTAGGGCTGAAATGATCTATACATTACAATGCATCTGTATTTAGATACAATGATCTATATTTACAATGAGAAAGATTTTCAGGAAGTACTGACTCTTGGTAAAACTCTTCCCTCAACATCAGTAGAGAGATTCATGCTCTTTATTAAGAACAGATTTAAGTCTATATAAGCTTCAGCAGAAAAAGGGTTAGGTTAATAGAGTCCTACTGAATATCCCACCTACTATGCATACACCAATACTGAATTAGCAAGCACCACAATAAAATCACAATAAATCAAATAAGGATGCAAACACACCAATAAATCTTATATTACATATCATTATGAGTTTAAGCCTGGCATTAAGTAGAAAATGTATTTAATTGATATCACAGTAGAGCTTCCCTCAGAAACCCCAAACAGATAGTACTAGCGTTACAAAGCCAAGCTATACATAAAGGCCACCAGGCCTTGCTTTTTCTATATGAACTAAAAATCAGTAGATTAAGTATGCCATTAAGTTGCTTTGTAGCTTTGCTTGACCAGAGGTTTTGCCTCGAGCAAGTTTCATGTGCAATGAGGCATATGGAAAATAAAGTGATAGCCTAACAGAGAACATTGCTCTAGAAATGGAAAGCAGATTTGACCAATTAACATATGCTACAATATAGAAGTAGCTATTAAAGCATTTGGGCCATGTTAGGAGCAGCGAGTTGATATTCTTCAAAGCTATAGAGTTACCTTTGATCGCTATAAAAGGTGCCCAGTTTCTGGCAGAAGCATGGTAAAGAAAAAACAGCCCAGACCCCTACAACTCACTGAAAACCAAGACCAACTGACCAAAACCAGCCCATGAATGGAGATAGTCAAGAGTCAGTGATCAAGTAAATTGCTGAAGTAACGGAACAGAAGCAAGTAAAGAGAGCATGCACTGTAAGCTAAAATCCTATAGAAAACTAAGGCAAGTCTGCATTAGCAAGGAGCACATGGCAGTAGGAGGGGATCTGCAGAGCAAAACAAGTGGTGGTGAGACCCCAGCATCCACCTGACATGCAATGTAGGGTGTAACTTCAGACTAGTTCCTGTCTGGTTCCCCTAGACAGAACACCCATTACCTGGAGTGCCTTAGGTGCAGTCCAAGGGCATATTTCCATTTTCTTTTCATCCAGAAGCAGTACAGTTTTTGGCTTCCAGGACTGCCCCACAACACAAACTAAAGCATGTAATTGGGGCATGCAGGAGACTGGCTTCAAAAATGCACTTCTGGTCTGAACTAAAATGCTAATGTAGATGCACCTAAGGTTGTCTAAAAGCATACCTGTTAGGGAGATTTCCTATTAAAACTTGACAACATGATGCTTTACATGCTGCAATGGAACTTTTTTTGATATTGCAGTGATTACAGTATTCTGTAGCTACTGAGAGATCAGGTTTTCTGCATCATATCAGCTGTTTTGCTGTGTAGAACTATGCCACTACATTTTTACAATGTCAGAGACAAAATTAAAATATGACCACTCTCCAAACAGTAAGTTTAAATAATTAGTAAGAAAAATAAAGAAAGGAGCTTGATATTAGACTTTGTGATCATACCTGAGTCAATCAAGCTGAAAAGGTCAAGTTTTATAATTACGTCTGTTTCAAAATGAACAAACAAACAGTGACTGATTGCTTGATTTCAGCAACAGGTTTCAGCACACGCAGGAGTGAGACTGGTGTAGGAGCTGGGCAGGACAAAGCAAACTGCTGGACTGCTGTGCTGAAAACTTCAGCAGCATGGATACATGTGTCTGAGATTCATTATCGCAAGAGGTTAGAGCACTCTTTCCTAAAAAAAAAACACTCAGGAAAGTTTGCTTATCATGCCAACCTCGCTATTTGTGTTGTTTTACCATTTTCATGGCATCTTCGAACTACCACATAAGGAAACAACCTAGGACCAGCAACAAGAAATATTGGTGATCAGCTCCCAGTTAGCAAAATTATTCTACTCTCCATTAGCAGTCATTTTTCACCCTCATTTTTAAAGAAGGAGATTTTGAGTAAGTAGATACAACGATGGGACTGGGCCAAATTTAGCCCAGCAGTCCACTGCTTCCTACAGTGGGATTATAGATACCAGCGCAGCCTGTTATTTCTTACCAGCTTCTGCTTCAAGTAAATGCTATCAGAAAAAACAGCTAGTCACACCAATTTTTCAAAGCAGTCAGACTGTTACCGCACCAGGTAGCCCAAATCCATAACCCAGAATTTCTGAAAAGGATACTATGCGAACTACACTGAGCTCTCAAGTTTCTGAGCAATTTGCTGGTCACATGGCATTGACCAGTTGCAGGAACTGTACTAAACTATCTGAATGTATGTATGGCACACTGTCCTGTAGATGAACATTTGCCCATCATTCTTGGGGGTGGGGTGTGGTCCATGGGTCATGGAGGATGCATCAGCCTTGATACAAAACTGCTCCGAAACCTCTTCCATAAACTAAGAGTGGAGAAAAGTCATTTAATCCCCAAAGGCTGATGTTTTATCAATATCATCATTCTCTTTTTTTCATGGATTTCACTTCAATTTTTATACCTACAAAAATAAACTAAAAATAAAAAATCATCACCAGTTCACTGCTCAAGAATAACGTGACTCTCCCAGGTTAATTTAATATAACTGTTTGATTTGAAGTCTACCTACGAACCAATAAATCATAGCTGGTCATGCTTCAGAGGTGGTTTGAAGAAAGAGGTCCAGAGTGACAGACAAAATATCCCCCATCCTTTACCCACTCACCTTCATAGTTTTCCAGACCATGAATTTTGATTTGAATCCCTTCAAAACTAGGATCAAGAAGGCTTTTTCTCAGACTTGAGAGACAAAGTCTCAGAAAAGTAGTACATTAAACACTAACCTGTAGCTCCAGAAAAAAACAGGACTGGTAGTTGTTTGTGAAAGCCTGAATTAGAGACTAGCGACTTGAGATAAGATAGGCAATCAGCTCTGACTCTGCCACTGCAGACTTCTGGTCTACTTGCAAGAGAAGATATGTCATCATTTCTCTTGACAGTCCCCAGGATTTCAGGGAGATCTCTTAGCAGTAGTAAGAGGAAGGGGAAAAATGAAAACAGCACTCTTAAAGAAGAAAAGGTCTTTAGAAGAAAAGGTCTTGGCTTTATTTTTAACAGGGAGTCTACATCAGCTTTAAGTCACCTCCAGATGCATAGATGGTGGGTGTGAGATTGCAACATACTGATGTAACACAGATTTTGCTGTTCCAAAGCTTCCTTATATAAGAGGGTCACAGTGATGGAAGACCACAAGAAACTCCTCAAGAGAAAGGAAGGTCAGTTTATTTTTGATACTGTTCAGTAGTTAATTGAATAACATTCTCTCTCTCTCTCTCTCTCTCTCTCTTTTTTTTTTTTAAATGAGAGTTCCTTCCTAATCTATGTCTTTTGTGCAATTATACTGATCATCTTACTACTGGAAAGGGCTATTCATAGACACTTTATGTAGAAAAGAAAAGGTCATGTACTACATTAAATCCACAGCTTCTGTCAGAGGGAAATGGTTCTCAGAAGTAACATCTGTCAGCTGTACATTCAACTTGTTATTCAAATACTGACGCAGCAGGACTGAGATAGTTGTTCTACTGGCCTGGTTTGCCAGGAATACCTTTCAGCTTTTAAGTTGCTCATTTTAACCTCTCCGGTGGATCTGTCTAGCAGAACCCTGGTTAGCAAATGCCAAATAGAAACCTCAAGCATTGCCACCAAGCAGTAGCTCCATTTGCTATCAGCTGCAGTATGCTCTTTCTTTAATGGCCAGTCTGCATGGATGATGTGAGGTAAGATGCTAATCCATGAGTAATTGTAAGCTGAGGAAGGACCCACTTAATATTTCTTTACTGCAGCATAGTTTCATATAAAATCATGCATCATTAGAGAGATGTATCCCACTACATTTTCTCAGGAGGCTGGGAAAAAAAAAACAAACAAAAAAGGCCCCCCAAACTATTTTCCTCTCAGATATTTATTATAGAATCTTATTCCACTGCGGAATAATAACAAACAAAAAAGTTTCAGGCAATTTATAATCTTCTGGCACAGCAGTTTCACTTGCCCCACTGTTCTTGACTGGTTGATCAGCATTCAAAAAGCACATATCCACTATTGGGGTACCCAGGGAAATACAGCACTACTCATCCAGAGCCAGACCATTCATTAGACTGGCAATAAAAATAACAAAAGAAAGCAGTTATGAAATGGATAAGGGTTTAGCAGGAGTGGGAAAAGGCTTGTGGCCAAAGGGCTGTTGAAGGGGCATTCACAGGAAGGCTTCCACTTCTTCAAGTGAGGCACCCCCTTTTCTTCCAAGTGAGACATCATCTGTTCTCATGCTGTCTAATCTTGATACCATTCAGAACAGAGATATAGGAAGAACAGTGTTATTGCAGCAGACCATCTTCCTTCTTGCCAATAGAAAATAAAAATCCAAAGCACAAGGATCTCCTGCTTTTGGTCACAACATTCAGGCCAGTTTACAAGGAGATGTATGTATGTACCTAATCATTTTATGCAGCCTGCCTGCCTTCCTTCAAAAGACCACACAGTATGAAGCGTTTGGATTTTTTTTCCCCCCCCTCTGGAGCTCATTCTAAAGTGCTTCCACAGATATTTTTCTTGTGCATTCGTGCATCTTGGTGCATTTCCTCTGTAAACCTTGAAAGACTTGGCATCACAACTCTCCTGGCTGGTGTAAATACAGCCATAGATATTTTTCAATCACAAAAGCAAACCTTCCTTCTCCCCCTCCCTCCTCCTCAAAACCCATATCATGCAAGCATCTCTCTCCTCTTTCTGATAGAAGTAATTTCATTATTTTGAAAGCACTTATGCAACCAACAGAGGCGACACCATGTGTGCGTGCATGCACAAGCCTCCTGAAGAGTCAATATGATTGTACCCTTTCCCCCCACCTTCTCTTTTCTCTCTCCATTATCAATATTAATCATTTTCTTTTGCATTTTAACTAGTCATAGGGTTATATCTGCTGTATCCACCTTTAACTTGAGTTTCCAGCGTACAATGTTAAACCCAATCAGGTTGTCACTACTTCAGACAGAAAACACACAGAGAATGCCCTTGTGATGACTTTATACAAGCTTGGCTTCACCATGGAAGTTGCTTCCTTTTAACTGAGTAATGGTCCCCCAATGACTCAATTAACCCTACACACACCACACTTCCTGTGCATCCTTGGCCATCTTCAGTTGTTGCAGCAGTCCCCCTTACTCCATGGCACAGTAAATCCACATTGTCACCTCCTCCCAGTGTTTGGGAAAGGTGTTTGTTGATTTTGGTTTGAAGATGGTCTTTTTTTGCGATCAGAGTGCAACTATTGTTACATAATTAGACTTAGTCTTACCTAGGTTTGAAGTCAGCACCCTTCTCATTAACATCTCTTCATACAGGAGGTAGCAAATTATTGATGCCCATCTGAGATTTTTTCTACAGTCTGCTTCTGCCAATACACTTCCAGCTAACAGAAGCACTTACCATGCAGTATTTGCACCAAAAGCCAGCATAATAAGCAGTTAGAGACAATGCTGACAGAAACAAAGTGAAACCCCCTACTACCTCACTGAGCCAGCGCAGTCTGTCAGACTGGACCAAGACTGCTATTCTAAATGCAGTACTTCCACTTCACTGCTTGGTAGTCTAGAGCAATCTCTTTTCCCTCCCATCCCCTGAAGAGTTGATCTTCCCATGGGTAAGAAAGACTTTGGGGTTTTTTGGCACTTCTCAGTGATTTCTGGCAAGTGACAAACAGCCCCAGATTTGAGAAAGGAATTATTCATTTGTATCCGGGCAGTCCTCCTTGTCTTAGAAACAGCTGTACTCAGATTTACAGGCTTAGCAGGAGCAATTTGACAGGCAGAAAGGGGAACTGCGATATTCAGCAATCCCTTCTTTGTTCAGTGGGCTACAGGGAGGAAGGCCTCTGCTATCCTCCTCCTTCCAGATGTGTAATCAAAGCCTCTCATGTCCCTACAGAGAGGGAAATCTTAGCACCCAGTACCAACACTCAAAGAGGGCAAAGATACAGGTGTGCAGTGTACATCTTAATAGCCAGTCATACTTGAGCTTCTTTGCGCTAAGAAATTATCAAGAGAGCATGGAAGTGCCAAAAAAGTATAGAATTAAGGTTGTTTGGGGATGTTAAAGGTCCTTGTCATTTATTCTTAACAGAAAAGTGTTCCCTCTAAGTATCCTGATTCCTCATGCAATTTTTGCTTGCAGAAGAGTCTGGAAACAGGTGGCCAAAATGGCTCTATAGAGGCCACAATAGTAAATTTCTTCCCTCCTTTGCTTTCTATACTGCAGTCCTGGGACAGGGCCAACACCACCCTGTGTTCAGCGTGGAGCACATTTTTCCCTACTGAAAGCTGAAGGATGTTCCTCCAGGATCTAGGGCCTTTGGTTAGCTGATGGTTGCAGCAGCTTTAGGCATGAGAGAAGGGACAGTGACAGTGGTCTTTGTATGCCCCCTGCCACAACACAGCATACAAATTCCCCCTCACATCTCATTAAGCACTTTAGAGTCGATGAAGTGTTAGCAGCTGCTCTCCACTGAGCCCAGCCATTCTCCACTTTGCTGGTCTCAGTGTTTGATTCAACCAATACTCTCCAGTACTGGTATTAGTTGCCTACTCATATCCCCATGTATTTGGGCTTCCTCTTCTCCTCCAGACAATTCTTCTATACTTATCTGTGCTCTGTATTTCCAAACATTTAGTCTGAGCTACCTTTAGGCGCATTAAGTTTTCCAGGCTCCAGAGCAGCCAAGGAGGCAGGTTGGCAAGGGGCAGGGCATGTTAGACTTCAGGCTAGTTGTAAAAGGGTCAGTCTTAAGACAACAAAATTCAGATTAGATTACAAACCAAGCTGGCATACAGCTAAAGTAGTGAATAATGCACAGCAGGGTATACTTTTCCACCGGTATGCACATGGCTTCCCTTTTGCAGGAAGAACACAGTGCTGTGGCCACTGCAGGATGAAAGAGACGGTAAACTATTTAAAAATCCTTAGTTTTGCTAGCTTTTTATTTCCGAGTATCATTTCAGAAAAGATTATTTCATTTTCATGGGAAAGTATGGGGTTTTTTTTCCAAATAAAACAGGGTAGAAAGTCTGTGTAAACACCTCTCCTTGATCTCAGTGAAAGAGGGGCATGTGGAAACCCCTACCAAATAAGAAAGCAAGATATAAGCACAATATCATTACTATAGTCTTTCTTTTAAGATGCTTAAAATAAATTATTCAGTTTCTTAGTTAAGTCATTTGAGTCAAGCCAAATATTTTCTATCATTATGGATGGATGGAATTTATCATTAAAATTATCTTACAGATATACAGATACAACACCTACAGATTGTATAGTAACATTTTATTTTCCTTAACCTATGCCTGCTGCTATTTCTATATATTTCTGGCACTATTTCTTTGCTGTATCAAATGTATGTCAGAGGCAGCTCTGAAGAGACAGGGACAAGTTAGACAAGCAAATATTACAGGAAGCAATTGTGAGCCTGAGAAACACCAACAGGAGCTCTGAGATGGGCCTTCTGAGGAACAAGCCCATGGGCACTGAAGAGAGCACAAACCTTTAACAGGGCTCCCATAAAGGCAGCAGATCTTGGCTAGGTAGCAAGAATATAGTGCTACTCCCACAGGGAAAAATCCTTTAAGGAAAACAAGCAATACCAAGCTATTAGCTCATTTTCCAGAGGAAGGCTTGGCAAGGGAAGATGAGTATGTGGAGCAGATGTCAAGAAGAGTAAAAGCTGGGGAAGCAATGGCAAAACAAATATAAAGAACTACCTCCAGATGTTCAGGCAGATCCTCTTTTCCTCTGATCAGTGCCTTGGACTAGAACTGCAGCTGCTGTTGCGTCTACTCAGGGTTTACATTAAAAACAAGAGCATCAGCACTTGCCAGTCCTCCTTTGGGGTGTGCTCGAGTCACCCAGGCTCCGACACAACATAATCTGCACATGGAGGTTAACATGGTTGAATCAATCTGATCATGGATGAAGATCCAGCTGGTATCGATCCCCGCCCAGCTCCGCTTACACTGATTGCCCTCCCCAGGTCAGGATGGAGACCCATCCCATTGTTTAGTGAATACAGTATTCTGTTCACTACATCAATTACCCCGACCCCTGGGGGTCCACAAGCCTCCCTGCTCACCCATTTACAGTGACAGCTGTCATGCTAATGAATCTACATTGACATTATAATTAAACCATTATACAAAGTGAGGCCTCACTCTCAGCTGTACAGCAAGCATGCACAAGGCCACTCTGGAGAGGTTACCTATTAGAAATGCAGTATAATAGGATGAGGTATCTGCTAAGTTTCAGAGGATGCAAAACACTGGTGCAAACAGAAGATAAACCTTAAAGAGGAATTAAAAACAAAAGACAACCCTTGAAAAAGTGGCTTTTGTTTTCCTCTTTAGGATAGCTTCTGCTATAGAGGTAGTTTCATGACAAATTAGCTTCTTAACAAAACTTTCTGGAGTACGTCTTACAGGAGAATTAAGGCATCATGGGAATGAGGGGCTCCACCAGCAGCGGAGCAAGTAGCTCTGCTCTAAAACAAGCTTTAGCCCTACTGCCAGCAGCACATTAATCCCCGATCCCTTTGCACTCCTTACATTACCTGCACTGGGCTAGAGACCTAACACATCACAGCCAGTTCAGAGAAATACACACACACACTTATGTATGCATACCTATGCCAATTTGTTGGCCAGGACAAACAGAACAGCCAGCTACTCTGTTTGCATACTGCTTGGCAGAGGTCCTTCACTTCAGGGGGGCACTGCATCCCTCCTGTGCCTGAGCCAGCAACCCTCCCAGAGATCCTTAGCATCCTACATGTTGACTCTCTCCACACACCCTGTTCAAATTTGCTTGCGACTGACCAACTGTTTCACTGACAAACTCTATTTTTGTGGTAACAATGGAATAACTGGAGAGAGATCATTTCTTACCCCAAAGGGCTGTGGCTCTTCCTAAACTTAAATGTAGGAGGCTGGGGAAGGGATGAGAAGAAGATACTGAGGTTTAAGAAAAAGTGCTCTTTTGCACTATACTGTTAGTACTGGTCTTCCCATATATTTTATTGGCATTCTGCAGCCTATTATACAAATTAAACTTCTGATTGTTAGCAAAAAAAATTGCTTCTAAGAAAGTTTGAGTTACGTGGTGCAACACATGAAGAGTTGCTCATTTAGATACGGAACATGATCTGCAAAAGAATATTAAGGGGAACACAGGGGTATACAGATTTTGATAATTTGAATTCAATGTCTGACCTTACCAATCCAAAAGGGTACCCTTACCATATTTAGATTATCAAGTCTCTCATTCGAGACTGAGCACCAGAGGTTTTTAAAGCTGTATTTTGTTTTTGTTTCTTTTAAATACAATACATTCGAGTACAGGGATAAGCTTTGGGATCATATCATCTGCAGCTATTTGGGAGCTAATCCTCATATTCCAAGACTGAAAAATAAAGCATTTGGTACAATGCTATATCTCAAGTTTACATTTTTGTTATATTTAAGGACACTGCTCTCCTTCACCAGAAACTGCCTGAACTTACTTTGATACCTTTGTGGTCATCCTGAAGTGCTTTTGAATCATCAGAAAAAAAGAAGTCAATTAGTTTCTGGGACTATTTATAGGCTTCTGTGTCTATACTCAATAGGTTTAACAGAATTCAGCTTCCACATAACCCAGTGGTTCATGATGGCAAATGATTAGGCTCTACTGAATTATCATCTCTATCCTGTCTGATCATTAAAAGTTGCCTGAAATTCCTCTTGTTGGTTTATATTACTGATGAGGGTCATAGTGCTTCTGCACATACTATGTTAAAGATGTCTGCTTTCAGCCCCAAAACAAAACTCGCTGGCAAAGAGCCACAGTGTTCCTCCCCTTCAAAAACCCTGGACTTTTTTTTCATTTTTTTTTAAACTACTTTGTCATTGGAGAGGCAAGAGAAAAAATCCGGACTTCAGTATAAGGGAAAATGACAACACAGGTTAAAAACAAAAAGCTATTAACCAGAAACTTTTGATATTACCTAGAATATTCAGTATTTGGACATCCTGCAATAGATTGAGATGTGCCACAAGACTTATTTCTGCTAGAGAATGGGAGCAAACTCTTCAATCCTTCCTGTTGCTTTTACTTAAAGTTAACTACTCTGACCACTAATCAACATTTTTCTTCCTGCTCTCCCCCACCACCCCAATGATGGATTATCCCACATCCTACAGAAAAAATAGAATAAAGGAACAGACACACAAGCATTATCACAAAGTCAAACATTCAGAAGTTTGGAAGTGCCAGAACCACAGCTAGCCTGTGACCCTTAGAATATGTTATGTCTTTTTTAACTACATAATTGCACAGAGCCCATTCAGTATACAGGATATATGATATTCCACTATGTAGCATCAATCAATAGAAGAACACAACTAAATTCTTGTAAATCACAGGAAGAACCAAGAAAAACACCAAGAGTATCATCATACGGCATTATGTAGTCTTCCACATGCACTATTAGAATAGCTAGAAGTCTCAGATCTCCCATTATCATAAAAAGACAATCCAAGGCAAACAACTACTGAAAGTGGATATAGTCTTGCAAAGTTAAGGGCAACTGAGAATTGGATCTTGGTGAACATTTCAGCAATAAGTATTGGCCCTACTTACAAATACTGTTGCTACATGAGCAGAGCAAGACCTTCAGTCGGAAAAAACAAAAATCAGCGTGCTTCCTTTGCCTTCCCTAGGGCTATATATGTCTACAGAAGCTGAAGACTGCCTGTAATGTATGTTGTGTTACTCTGGTTTCCCAAACTGTACTTTGAATGATGGATGGGAGGCTGAAACAGCTGATAACAATGCTAAATGTTGAGAGAGCAAATATGTACCAGTAGTTCAGCTGAAATTGTGTAGCTGGCATAGAGTTGGCTTTGGGCTGAGAGACAGATGAAGTGTCCCAAGAGCGTGTCAGCCCTAGAGTACTAGGAGCAGCATTTTCCTTTGTAAAACATTTTTCTCTTGCATGGGTGAAGGGAGGAAGAAGAGGGGGAGCTTTTGAAAGCTATGAACATTATGATTCTTAACCAAGGATGCAATTCATACAACAAAAAGCAAAAGTGATACAGAATAAGTCAAAGATGCCTCCTGTCAGATCCACCTCCTCATATGTGGAAGGGGAAGCTGCACAGATAGGGAGGGCTTCCACAGTTTAAGCTACTTCATTATGCCAAGGTCATGCCCAAAGTTTCAGCTGGAATCTTATTTAAAAAAAGAGCTGTAGCAGAGGTATGGGGTTACACTTTGCCATGCTCTGCATACTACTGCACCTAGAAAACAAAAGGTGCAGGAGGCCAGTTAAAGCCAGCTTTACTCTCCTGAAGGCAGCCCTGCTTTCTCAGAGCTCAAATCAGATGGCCCAGAGGCTCCTTTATAAAGATGTCTGCTGCAACCATTGCAGCCCTGTGCTGCTTGGTAGCATTTCCAGGTGCAAGCCCATATTTCGATGTTAGTCTTCATGTATCTACAGGAGCTGTGGTACCTTTACTAGTCCTCTGTAGGGACACTTCACAAATTTACAGCATTAGATTGCAATTTTAATGTATTTTACTATCAGAACCTCTTCACTTCTGAATAAAACCCCAAACATTTTTACCAGGCTAAATTTGTACAAGTGCTGGAATGCTGGCTAAAAAGGCTTTGCCCCACCTTATTATATTTAGCAAATAAATAGTGATGGTAGGAGCAACACCAACAACCAGGACATTACAAAGTTACACAGGAAGATACTTGGTCCCAGCTGAAGCAAGAAGACTTGAACTGAAACATTATATTATATGAGGGAAGAGTTAATAGAACTCTGGGATAAGATGCTCCAGCAAATAAGCCCAATCATGAGTTTGTAGGCTTTTTTTTTTTTTTTTTTTTTTTTTTTTTAAGTTCTTAATATTTTAAGAACAAACATTATTCAAACAGCATTTGCTAAAACTGCATGTTTATACTGTGCCTGAGGCGTCTGGACACTTTTGAACTACAAGCAACCAACAATATTTGGATTTGGGCTTTCAGTCAAGACGAAGGGGGAGAAGAGGGCAAAGTAGTTAGTATGCTAAAAACCTGACTTTTGCATTTCAGCATTTTTCCTCTATTTATCTGTGCCGGTCTTAACAATAAAAGCAAGCCACGGCTCAGAGAAGAGCTTTTTAGTGCCTTGTCCCTTCTATAAAGGGGTCCTGAAGATCCCCCGCATGTAATCCCTACTGTCTGAAATTTTACAAGATCCCCATGGCTCTTCAATTACCTTCGTTGGCCTGTCAAGACTCCAGCATCTCAAATTCAGTTAGCCAGTGTTTGGACCTCTGCCAAGGGCCAGCCTTTGCTCCTAATGACAGCCAGCTGAGGGGACACTGAGAGGGGCTGAATTCAATTTGCAGGCCCTCTAATCTGATTAGGGGAGCAGGGTTTTTATTTTCTCCAAAGTTTGCAGTAGCCAGGATGAATGATGGCCAAAGGATGAGCTGTCAACATCAACAAAGGCTTGGAAACAAAAGATAGAAAATAAGGGGGTATAAAAAAAATTTTTTTAAAGAGAGAAATGAGTCTGCTCTGATTGACATCACAGAGAGCTGTTGAGTGAATTGTTCAGGCGACAATGTTGTGTTTGCAGAGTGTCACTCTCTGTGGGCTATTAAAGTAGGAATGAATCCAGCCACTAGGCAGATGTTAAACAGAAATTCCAAGGAGAAACTTTCTTCTGTTTTCCTAAACAGATCCAGTGTCCAACCTCTCAGTAATAAATATTTCTCTATTCTCCTGTCCTAGTCTAAAACATGAAACACTCAGTTTGCTACTTCATGATGCTCTATTGTCGCTACCCAGCTGCAGCAAAGACCATTATATACCAACCCACACTAATTTTTAATTCTCACATATCTGAGGGTTTAGCCTCACTAACTGGACTTCAGTTTAATTCAACAAAAAGCAAAATCTCTTCACATTAAAGCACTCCCCTCGAGCACATAAGTTTTATTTGTTTCACTTCATAACACAGGTATGAGGGTCTAATCTCTCATCTTTGTGTGGGTTTTTTTTTAATGCTTGAACATCTAATTTTTCATAGATGCACAGTTATCTTTGATTTTTTTTTTTTTTTTAATTTACAGTAAGAGCACCAGAACACAGGTGTAAGAGAGTGCAGCTATGGCATCCTGCAGGCTCTGCTCTTCCTCTAGCGATATCCAGCATGTCATGTTTGGCACATTCAACATGGTTAAGGGTTCCCCTCCCAACCCCACCCATGTTTATTTCTTCCTGCTCACCCAAGAGAGATCTTGGGGACAATTATTTAAATAAAAGGCCTTCTTTGTTGAACTCCACCCACCCCAACAGGCACAAAGCAGACTCTGATATCGATCCCATGCAAAAGGCTCCATAACAAGTGACATCCATATACTCAGGATTTGCATCCAGAAGGTTTAACAGGCTACAATCCCATTAAGCATAAGCAAAGTGAACAGGTTTGGAAAAAGATGCTAAGTGAGAATTCTGGTTCCAAATGGGATTTTGCAGTGCTGCAGCTTCCTCAATGTTGGTATTTGAGTGACACCAACATCATTTGCAGCCCTAGAAGGGCCATGGAGACCCCTGAAAAGGCCACAGTTTTCAGGGACAGGATCTCTGAAACTCTCACCGAGGAACATAAGACAGAGCTGGTCCCTCGGAGCATCCCCAAGGCACTCCATCGGTTAGCAAGACCCCAGTTTTGATGGCTCATAACATCACCCTATTTTGTTATCCCATAACACTCGCAACAAAAAGCCGCTACTGCATCCTATGAACAGCAGAGCAATAAGCAGCATGAACAGCCAACTTTGGTGACCAAACTTGACCACAGGACTAAAGAGAGCCAGGAGGGGCAGTAGGGTAGGACTGAGGACATCTCCAGTGCAGCCGCTTCACTCAAGGGAGTGCTCAGAGCAGGGAAAACAGGCAGAAGCTCTGAACTGACAAAGCAGAGGGTGGTCATGTCCCCAGGAGCTAGGCACTGGCCATCAGAGAAAGGGATCGCAACATCCTGCAGGGAAGCAGTGCTAGTCTTCTGAAGGGGAAGATAAGCAGTTGTATCATTGCCTTTGGATTTGAAGATCTAAGAATAGAGGACTTGCATTAAGGTGTCTTAGAAACAAGCTGTAAATAGAGAAAAACAAAAAACCCAGGGAGCACACATGGTGGACAAGAGACTCTTGCCTGCACCTCTCAGAGACAGAGAGAATTAAGACAAAAGGGATAGAAAAATAGAAGAATTATTATAGGCAATAGCAAAGGGTGTACACAGCCTATCTTTCCAATGAGAGAATCATTTTGTGGCACTTTTGACTCACACTTACCATCCTGAAGTGTTTCTGGGTACTTACCTCAGGTAATACTTCCCCTAATTTTGTTCGCAATTTGCCTGAAGGGTGGCTGCTGAGGGGGTGCCTTGCAGCCACGTGCAGAGCTCTGGGGTCTTCTGTGCTCAGGAGCAGAGGCTCAGTGTTTAGGAAAGAGCTTTTCATCTTGTCAAGGATGTGCTTTCTGCCTCTGGCCAAGTTTGAAGCCTCTGCAAAAATAAATTAGTGTTCACTAATGCTCAGCTGGAACCTATTAGCTTGTCTGCAAAGATCCCTGACGGTCCCTTGCTCTAACCCCCCTCAGTTCTTATGTTCAACTGGATTAAACTGTCTCCACAGAGCATCCCAGGTCTAAAGGGCCAAGTGAAATGTTCCTTGCAATCATTCTTCCTGCAGTCTTTTCTCCTGTCTATCTTGGGTCTCAGTGGAGCCAGACAGGAGAGCTAACAGCAGGGAGGCTGCCTTTGCTATGCTCTCTGCTTCCCTGGTTAATACTCTGGCAGAGAAGGATGAGAACAGCCTGATGGAGGTGCCGAGGGGTCCATGAGTGAAGGGGAGGATGGAGAGGGGAGGACAAAGCTCAGATGAATGAAAAAAGTGCATCAAAAGGGAGATGCAAGGAAGATAGGAACAGACATGGGCACACAGGGGGCAGGAGGGGCTGCAGCCGAGAGGAACAATTAAGGGACAGAAGCAGCAAGGAGAGCACCACGCTGGCCTCTTCGAGCCTCGCGTCAGCACCCCAAAGTATGGACTTTCCTCTGCTGTCAGAGGATGCCTGTGGACATCTTGCTCCCCTTAGAGCCAGTTTAATAGCAATAATAAGGCTCCAACCTCTCACAAGTTACATCATAAGCTCAACTAGTGAAAGAACCACTCCACAGACTTCAAGGTCTCCCTTGTGTTGGGGCGGGGGGGGGGGGGGGGGAGGTGTAACTGAGGGGTAATCAGTGCAATTGTACAGGATCACATTTTACTATTTTCAGTATGTTTTACATGTTATATAGGTAGGAAATTACAACTCAAATGACATATTGGTAGAAAGAAAAGGCTGCAAAGCTTGCAAAGCCAAATGCCCTAAATTAGAAAGTGACAGAATTAAAGTGACCCATGTTTAGGAGACATAACCCATACTTTCCCAGTCCAAAGCATGAAAATCATGCTTTCAGGAAAGTGATAGCCTGTGTTTACATATGGGACAGGAACTATATAACAGCATAATAGGGATCCCCTTTCACGGCTTGCTGAGATTTTTTGATTTAAGTCTCATGATAGCCCTTGAAGGGGAACTGTCTGCTGCACTTGTTCTTTGCTTTGCCTCTTCACTAAGAGCAAACTGACCAATAGTAGTTGCCTTTCTTTTGCATTGACATCCATCCTTTCAAAAACACACAGAGAAGTCAAATTACAGAATAGTATTGGCCCATCAGTAATGCCACAAGTTAGATGCAAAGCAGTCATACCATATTCTAGATCTAGCTTTTCATAAAACTCCGGAAAAAGAGAACGTTTTCCAATGTCATCTCTACCTCATAAGCAGTGCAGATTGAGAAGGCTAAAGCATTGGACATCTCAAGAAGTCTGTGGATGACAAAACTTCCAAGATATTGCATATGTTCACATTTATTCTTGTTTAAGGCCATTAATGCAGTTATACAATGAGAACATTTGGCCCATTATTCATAATATCCAGAAGATGAAGAGTAACACACTTAATTGAAATCCTTGTCAAAGTGAAAAATTAATTATCCTCCAAAGATTCTCTGTCAAACTGTCTCTTTCTATTTGCTAGACAGGGGCGATATCAGCAGAATAGCTCTGTAAGTCCCAGCTACCAGGAATTGCATTATATTATGTCGAAATAAAGTACGCAGAGGGAGCCAAGATGGGAATCTTACGATGAGGAACACTTTCATCAGACAATGCCTACTCTGAAAACAAAATTATTTGGGGAGGGTAAGAGAAAAGCATCAGGCATTGCAGTTTGAGTACAGCTATCTCAACTCAAGAGTAACATTTCTGAGAGGCAGGAAGGGTCATCACAGAGCTACAAAACAGTCCAATGGCCAGGGCGCTCTCCCAGCTGGGGGAAGTCTAGCCCCTGCTCAAAAGCAACAAAATGAATGCTCCAAGGAAGGACCATGAGGTCATTGGCTGTTTCAGATTCCTCCTGTTTTTGTAAGAAGTCCAGAGACCCTCCAGGGGACAGACACCAAGAAGAGGGACTTTCACATCTCAGGAGTTGCTAAAGGAGGGTACAATCTTCCAATCCATCCCCATTCTTACCCAGGAAAGCAGTAGCACCTAATAAGAAGCATTCATAATGCCTGGAAGCCCTTTTTCCTCTTTCATTACAGGAAAATCCCTTACACTCTCCTTGATCACCCAATGCATCTTGTGGAGTGGCTACAAGCTTCCCCACCAAAAAGCTCAGACAGGATACACACTCCCAGCTCCCTGACTCCTTTTCTACTAGGATGGAAGAGGAAGACTAAAGAGAGCACTTTGGTAGTGGACAGAGATTGTCACTCTTAAACTAGTCACTCTCTGCCCACATCTAACCAGAAACATTCATTCGATTTTTAAGTCTTCCCCAAGCAAAGGCCTACAGTTTCCAACTGCCCAGGTATTTTTTTTCCTCTCCTGCCAGGCGTTAGCCCCAAGACAGAGAGTGAGCAACTCCCAAGTGCCTGTTAAAGGCTCCAGTATACCACATCTAGAGCACAGCGAGAATGGAGAAAGACCCCTGGCTTTTTTCACTTGCGCCCCATTATCACAGAAAGGTGGATTAGAAGTTATCTCAGCTCTGCTTTCTTTCAGAGCTCCTTGGCAACACGGCCACCAAGATATAAATATGCACACACAAAAAATTTGCAGCAGGCATGTGTGCACGCACACACACAAGCCAGTCAGCAAAAAAACATTTCAAGGCATGGGGCAGATATGGCCAGGAAGGCAAAAGACTTCTGGAAATCTCAGGAGGAGGAGGAAGGAAAAAGAAGAAAACCTTTCTTATCCTCTTCCCCAAATTTAGATTTTTAAAGGCAAAAGAAAAATAACCACCTTGGAAAATAAATATCATCACAGCTGTCCTACATACCACCAACATGCTGCACACAAACTGCAGGGGCCAGCCACAGTTGCAGGCCTGCATTGTGTAAAACATAACTTAAACAAACAAGAATAAATGCTGACTGAAGTAACTACTAAAGGACTGGCTTAACCTGAGTGCTCAATAATACACTGATTCAAGGGGTGTAGGCAGGGAAGCTCCCCATTCCTGCAGGAGAAAGGAAAGTAATGTTTCATAGCCCATTCATTACCTCTGTACACCTTAGGCAGCCATTAGCACTTGTACCAAAATCAGGATCAAGGGAGATAAAACATTGCTACTGTATTGGCATTCAGCTATGCTAACAAAGCAGTAGAAAAATATACATCAGATGTGTGTAATACCCTAGCTTTCCCACATGAGAAGGAGATGCAGCACGTGGATGTTACTTATCATACCAATATGCAAAAGTGGCAAATGAACCCACCTCACCAATGCTCAGCATACAGTAAGCAACACACTTCAGCTCAGCTCACAGCTTCCCAGGGCACAGAGCCACAAAGGCTTTTTCTCAGCAAAGGCCAAAGTGAATGTTTGTCACCAGAAGCTTCTCATAGCCCCACTATCCTCTGGGCTGGTCCTGGGAGGGCCCCAGCCCTCCCCTCCTTCCTGCATGGGAGGTTTCCCACAGGTGATGTGCACTGCTGCAATCAGGGTTCCTTGCTCCTGTGTCAAGTGGGAAAGAGACTGGGCGCTGCCATTTGGTACCTTCTGGCTGATATTTTCATGCTCTTGCCCTCAGACACAGGGGAATCACTGTCACCCCTCTAATGAGCAGCAGTGGGGGTTGGAGAAGGAGCAGTTGTGCTGAGAAAGCAGTGCTGGGGAGCTGCTGGGCTTGTGCAAGCTCTTCTCTTGCATGGGCAGGAAAGGACTGTTTATCAGCTGCTCCTATATCTCTTTCTTTCTTTCTTTCTTCATGTATGTGCAAACTGTTTATGTATTGAATGTTGTGCAATACGATTAAGAAATATTTATTCTGAGATAGCTATATTAACTGTTCTTAAACCTAAAGTGCCTTCTTGAACCTAACTGTGATCCATATTCTGGAAGCCCTTTTGTGGCTCGGCTTATTGTTATGAGCAGCACTTAAGTTAACGTGGCTCCAGTGGTCTTCAAGGAAAGCATGAATGTGAGAGTTTGCAGTGGCAACTTCTAACTCTGGAAGTATAGCATATTCATCAGGAAAGCCAAGTCCCAGGAAAGCAGACAGAAGGAATATTTTGCTGATTCTGATTTACTTACAGGTTTTTTTAGAGAGGAGAGAAGGAAACAGAATGAAATTTCTTGTGAACCAACTTTCCTGCTTTGTGACCTTTTTTTTTTTTTTTTTTTTTTGCTTCTACAGCTTCAGAAATCTTCAGCGCTTACATTCATTTCAAGTTTTGAACCTGGTATTTGAATCCAACTATCAATACTGTGATTGAGAATTTGATAGGACAGAAGGCAATTCTTTTGAAAAAAGTCATTATAATTTTCTCCTCAGTTCCCTTCCTTTCTCTGCCCATGCAGACATGTCAGGGTCATATGTATCTACTCCTGGATGTTTTTAAGGCAATCTTTCAGATCATCATCCATCTCTTCTGAGATACCTCATGAACTGCCATTTCCAAATGTTATTACTGCCCTCTAACATGGCTCTTCTAGGTCCCGCTGGTCTCCAGGGGCTCATTCAACATCTGGTTAGGTGAGCTGCTCTGCAGTCCTCTCTGGTTTGTGTTGTAGGAGCTGATATCCTGCAGAGCTGATACTGCACTGTGGAAGAAGATCACTCATCCCCTAACACGGGTCTTCATTAATGAATGATCACGGTCCGCTTACGTTTAATCTCCACAGCTAGTCCAAGTAATGAATTTACTGCCATGAAAGTTTACAAAAGCATATGATTTTAACAAGTATTCACAATGTGGCGCTCACTGTTCGAGCGCACTGGAAACCTGAAAGTGTTCACCCCAGGGGTGTGAAGAGCTACGCTGGGGGACGGCTGCAGCCGCTGCATGCCCGGAGTGACCGCTGTGCAATGGCTGCATCTATTTCTGGGCTAGCTGAGGGGAAGGAGGGCTCCGAGCCCTAGTAAATCTCTACCTACTATTCTGGGGCCCTCTGTTTTATACCCAGTTACTTTCTGGTATCGATAGCCAAGCACCTGTAAAGAACTGTTAAAAGTCCACTGCCCAGGATAGCTGCAGGCTGGATGGTACCCATGCACATTGCTTAGCAATTTATCTCACATCTCTTTTAAAACTTTCACAAAAAGTAGAATCTATTTATGGGATGATTTGCAGAGGCAGAATGATTTGGATAAATTAGGTACGACTGTTTTGTCTTAAACTAGAAGTTGCTTACAAAGCTGCACATTTTATTTCTTTATTTTATACACAAATCTTGGAGCTAAGCCATTTTTAATAGAGTGCTTTCACTACAAATCTGGTTTAAGTGACTATTAACTCTTTTAAGGAAAATTCTGTATTCAGTTAAATATTTCTTTTTTCTAAAACTCTGAAATTAGCTGCTATTTTGGAAGATGCTAGCTCCATGATATTGCTGATACATTCACCTTTCTGTAGGTTTTTGCTTTGCTTTCTTTTTATCTAGAAAAACAGGCAAGTAGATTAATTTTTGTAAAGATTTTAACGAAGAAAGTTATACTTTCTTTTTAAACAACTGCTTTGAACAGTTAAAGACTTTTCTCCTCAAGGAATACAAATTAATATTTTGAGACTTTTTCAAGTTAAAAGAGAACAACAGAATAAAATGAAATAGGGAAAAATATTTTACATACTTCTTTAGTCATATAGGTTAATGCTGGAAAATGGTAAAGAGGTAGAGAGCGCGGAACTTCCCAGAGCCTAAATATTTCTAGCGTGGCAAAAAAAAAAAAAAAAAAGAAAGAAAAAGAAAAGAAAAAAGCTATTAGAACTATTTCAAATGGATAGTGTTCTGATAAAAATTTCTGATTTTCCAGTAAGCTCTTCCAGGCCTGGTCCAGGGTAGGTTACCTGTGACTTTTTATTATTATTTGAATAATGAGTTTCTCCACAAGTGTTCAAGCAGGTAGTTTCGTATGTGACAAGACCTCCCTAATGAAGTGTTTTCATGTTTCGTAGAACTGGATACACTTACAGTTTTGATGTGGTTTATGCAAACAAAATTCACTTTTTTTCTAAGCTTTTCTTTTGAAATATATTTTAGAGAATTAAGGTCTTGACCCTACAAAGATCTCCTCGTGGGAGGATGTAGAGTCCCCTGTTACTGTGGCTGGATGCTGGGATGCTCCCAAAAGGCCCTTTCCGGACAACTGGAAGTGAGGAGCAGGTCTCAGGACACAGTAGTTAAGTGCCATGTCCAAACCTCAGCAAGATAGGAGTGGACTCAGGAGAGAGCAAGAAATTTTCTCAGTAATACCAAGGATTTTCAGGGTGGCCCCTAGCCTGTGGAGTGACATGATTTGTATGGAAAGTCTAATGCTAAAAATACAAGGAAGCCTGCATGTTGTCTCCTACGCGCTCCTCCTAGCTTTAGAGGAAGGGCCAGCATTATTATCCCTCTTAACACATCACGAGGAATTTTTAATGGTGCTTCAGTCATATCTTGTGCCACCTTAAGCCTCGGCTGCATTTTCTTTTTCCAGGCAGGGATAACAAATAAACCCGTTAGTTCGAGCATCTGCAAACCTGGGTCAGGAAAGTTGCATTCTCACATATACAAACATGTAGAGAGAGGTATACAGATATATATGTGTGTGTGTGTGTGTGTATATATATATTTATATATATATAAAGAAGAGAGAGGGGGAGAGAGAGGGAAACCATTTCTCAGCAGCTCTTGGAAGAAAGCTCTTTCATGATGAAATCTTCACTTAAGCCCCTAAATCAATTGCTCTGGAGGGAGCGAGGGCGGATGGAGGGGGGCTGCTGCATTTTCTCCCTTTGGTAGTGTCCTCCCCCTGCAACATGCCGGATGCCGGCGGTGGGAAATCTCGGGGTGTTTCCCAGCGGCTTTCTCGCTGGGCGGGTGCCGGGGCCATTGGGCCGCATTTACTCCCAGCGCCGCAAGAGCCGGGCTCCCCTATCAGTGCGACATACCAGAGACTTAGAGGGGCTTACGTGGCGGCTCCGCTCCCGGGATAAAAGATGGGAGCTGGGCAGGGATAAACATGTCACTCGGGGAGTCTGTTTAGCGGGCCTGATTTCCCTCTCACCTTGCCCAGCTGCTGGCGCAGTTCCCCGCATGCCAGAGCACTAATCCCGATTTATGCCGAGGCCAGGGCGAGCGCGGGACCGAAGCTGCCCCGTCCGTTGGCAGAGCCGTCTCTCCGGCCAAGGGGAAGGAAAATGTGGCCTCCTCATGCTGGCCATAACAATGCATGTAATTAATGTAATTTCCCAGCCTCCTGGGCCCATTTCTTCATATGTATTTCTGAAACACCACTTAATGCTGCCAAGACTCAATAAATATGACAAGGAGCATGGGCATGGGTGGAAGTGAGGCAATCCATTAACACAAACTCATGCCTCTGTTTCATGGCAGAGTCCCCCGGCTCCGGTGGGGATAAATTGCACACCTGGGAGCACACCTGGGAACATCTGCCCTGAGTCCTGCAACCCCGGCAGCTCCCTTGAGGCGACATTCGCAAACATCACGGTGATTTTGAGGCTAGAAGCGTCTGTGGGAGCCACTTTTTGGCGAGGGGATGCCCAGAGCTTTCTGCCGGTGCGGCTCCTCCACAGCGGCCCCGAGAGGCGTGCCACCGTGCAAAACACATACCTTCGTGACGGCAGTTTGGGGAGAAGTAGGTCATTTATTTATGGCAGCTTTCGAGATTCTTGCGGGAGAGATAACAGCATGTCCAACCGCTCCTTAGTCATGTAGTTGCTTTCGAATCCCTAACTTTCCATTTACGAAAGGGAAGTCTGGCACTGGTGTTTCCATGATGCTTCTCTCACTGCTCTTGGCTTTTGGGTCTTTCCTTAAAAAGAAGGGGGAGGGGAGAGGAAAAATTGCCAAAGCATGTGCAAGGCATGCTAGCTGGCGTCCCGTGCAACCAGCACAGGGCAGCTGGGTGAAGGTGAAGAGCTTTTCACCCCACCGCCCCTGTTGCATAAAGCAGCGTCTCGCCCAGATCCCAATGGGAAACCCACCGAGCACCAAGCCCTCCCGGGGTTTTTTTTGGAGGGGCGTTATCGCTCTCCCCCGTGCCTGCCCCTTCCCTCCGCTGCAAGGTCCCTCGCAGATGTTTGGTAGCACACCAACACAGCGTGATGAAATTCCCCCCCAATCTCGCTCAGACGTTACCTAATTGATAGCGTGGCGGCCCCGGCCCCGGCGGCTCCCCACGCCAGGCTCGCAGTACGTGGGGGCTCCTTTCGCTCTTGCCCTGACGTCCCAGAGTTGTCCTCTTCTCTGTATAGCCTGCGCTGCCTTTCTGCGGCGTGATCTACCCTGTGATGTGAAGTTGAATTCAAAGTTATCCTGTTCTGACTATCTGCTCAAGAGATAGCGCATGAAAAAGATAGCTGTGAAACCCTTATTATTGCTACAGAGCCATGGTGGGGCTCAGCAAAGTTTGCCCACAAATATAATTACTGCAATGTAATTAGAGGCCAACCAAAATTACCTACAAGATCCTGTGTACTCCAGCAAATAGGGTCAGAAAGAACGGATTCAAATGAGTGAAATGTGTTTTCTAAACAAAATACTTTTCAAAAGATTTTTTTTCAAGAAGAATTTTGATTTTCCATTCAAAATACTGCTTTTTTTCCCCCAAAATCAAATCCATTTCTAGGTTATAAAAGGATCCCCAAAACAAACCATGTAATATAGTGCAAAATATACACATGCACACATACATGTACACACACATACACATGCACACACACACACATGTATATATAAGTGGAGAAAGAGTGAGGGAGAGAAAGAGGCATGGAGAGAGGGAGGGAGAGAGAGAACAGGGAAGGAAAATTAACTCCTTTTTATTTAGGTCAAAACCAACTCCAAACAATTTTCTCTTCTGACTTCTTCATTCAGACTTCAAACCGCAGAAGAAAAGAGGTCAGCTATTCACGCATAACCTTTACACACAATATCCTTTACTTCCTCCCCTGCCAACGAAACCCATGATAAGCTTCCCAGCTCTGAAATCTAAATCTATGAAACACAGGAAACATTAAATTTTTGAGCCTAAAAGCAAAAAAGTTGAGCAACAGAGGCTCTCTCCTGTTAGCGCTGAATGTGTACTTAATTAATGCTCACTAACACAGGACAACCTGGAGTTTTGTACCATGTTTAATGAGTTGGTTGCTTGGTCACTGCGACCACCGTCCTGCAGTTGGGCGGGATGCCGACAGCGACGCAGTCCTGCACCCCGGCCTCGGCCGCTGTGGTGCCTCACGTGCCTGGGCAACCGGGAGGGAGATGGAGCAGGAGCTCGGGGCTGGGCTGCTGCAGGCAAGCTGGTGATACGCACGCGAGCAGCAGCGTTTCCATAGCTAATGAATCTTTTTTAGCGAGAGGAAGGCTTCTGGGCTGCTTCTGCAGGGCTGGCTGGTGTGGGAACCAGCCAGAGGGGCTGCAGAGGCCCCTCAGCTGGAAGCACAGCGAGGAAAAGCCCCAGATCTGCTTACATTTTAAATCGCTTGGCGTTATTTTCTCCCACCGCAGGAACACAGGAAAGATGAGATACAAACAGGATTTTATTTTCATATCTCATTCACTTGAGGAGAACATGGCTATAAGTCCACCGAGAATAAACAACCCCACAGCTAATCTTCCCACTCCGGAGGACGGTTTGTTGAAATTAGTGAAAGGATGCAGACGTTGCGCAGACTGCTTGATAAGAGTTATAAGCACTGGTTTGTTATTATTAAAGAGAGGGAGCATAACTTTGCTGTCTCCAATGATTTTGAAACACAACATTCTCCCTTACAGCTATCTCCCTACCTACTCTATTTACATTAAATATATGTGTGAGTAAGTGTGGGGATGTGCACATGGAGGGAAATAATAAATAACTTCCAAGGGGAGGGTGTTTTGTCTATTGTATGCATTTTTTTAAGATGTGGCAACAGAAACCATAAAATCAAAAATGAGAACAACTTAGAAGGTATCACTAGACCTCAAAAAACAAACACTAGAGCCTGGGGGTATGGGCAGCTTATTTTCCTTGAAATACCAACACAGATACCAATCAGGAAATACATATGTCGGTTATAAAGTCAACAATGTGCGTCTAGCACCAATTTGAGCTCGCACTTGGAGCTTTATATAATGGATGATATGGGTAATTTAATCTTGTTTTCTCTAGGGTATCCCTGATGCCAAAACCAGGCTGCTAGTTTACTTGATAGCTTAGCTCAGATATTAGCTTAAAAGCTAACACCAGCGGAAGAGTATCACCAAAGCTGCTTTAGGACCGAGAAATCCCACACCTGCCCAGGCAGCCCATTGCTTGGGATGTTCCCGATGCCCACGGCCAGTGCTGAGGGTCTCCCCGCAGCGGTGACCAGACTTCCATAGCCATCCGCAGTGCCAGGTACGCAAGATGTGTTTAGGGCTGCGACCGTTTTGAGGCTGCACAAGGGACGGTCTCTATATTTCGTATTGCTCTTGGCACAGCAGGATCGCCGAGTGAGGCTCCTTGGGGCTGCGGTAACAGAGATGATAAGGTGTCATCATCTCTGTTGGCTACAATAGACGTAAGTGGAAAAACGCTTTGACTAACACTGATCTGACACATGCTGAATGTGCAGGAAAGGTAGAAGGATGGAGGGCAGCGACTAACAGCAGAGAGGGTGGGGGTAGATACAAGTAGGATTTTCTGTATCTAATTTCATAAAGTCTTGATAGCTTTTTTCCTTTCCCATTGGCTTGTCAATGATTTTACTAAGTTTATTAACACCCTTATGAGGCAACTGTACCACTGCCATTTGCTCTTTGACCAAACAGTAACTAAAAAGGAACTTAATCCTGTTATTAAAATTACTGTTGAATCAAGTCCCAATTCATTACAATGCCCTTATTAGCAATGGCTGTGTTTTTGAGATAACTTAGGGCATAGATGGTTCCAATTTAATTTTAGACAAATTCACTGCTAATCTACAGTTGAAGTTACAATTATGTGTCTGTAACAAGAGCAAAAAAGATATTATAATGACATTAAGTTTCAGGAAGAATGCATTTGAATGGCAAAAGGTTCAGAATTAAAATCGAATAGAAACTTTCAAAAACTGAAATTTAGAGTTGATGGAGTGTGTGTGAAGCTGTCATAGCTGTTATTCTTTAAGACATATGAATTTACTGAAAAATACGTACCATTTTGTCCAGCAAGTCAGCTGCAAGTGTTGCTGTGCAGTCTTCACAGCTGCACACTTTGGTGTGATTTTTGTTGGTGCTGCAGTGCGGGAGCTGGGTAGCAGCAGAAGGTGCAGCCAAAATGTGCTGAGGTGAAAGAGAGAAGATCCTGTCCCATGCAGCCACCTTTGCTTTGCTGTGGGGTGCCGCCACAATCCCAAAAGATGCAGAGTGGCCTCTTACGGTCTGGACTCAGTTTCTGCTTGGTTACGTGACAACCTGGGACTTATTCCTGTAGTGCCTCATGCGCACATTGATGCCACACAAAATGGTAACACAATTTTTCTTATTATGTCACACAGCAAATCCTTAGTGTTAATTGTCTGCTTTCGAAAAAACAAAAATGAAAACAATCTAGCCCAAATTAATTGGTTTTGTCTTTGTATGTGAAAAAGTGATGGCCAGCTAGCCAATTTTTATTCTGCACTCTCTGAATATAAGATGCAGGCTATCCAGCAATCAAGTGCATGAATCCTGCCATGTTTCCTGGGATTTCAGCTTATGAACATCTTTTTTTCATTGTATCTTTAATATATTCTAAAGTATTTCCTTCATACAATCAGGACAGTTTGGGCCCAATCCAGTACACTATTTATACAGTCTGACTATAGCCCTCTGTGTGCACTGGTACCATACAAACATACACAGGTTTCTGCATGTGTATATATCTATATTCATATATATTTTTGGGTGTGTGTATGCACATACACACAGACCCATACACATACATTTATGTCATTTTGCAATATTAACACAATTCATTCATAGTAATAAGAATAAAGAATGTGCCATGCTATTTCCTTTCTGTGCAAAATAAGCCACAAAGGTTGGCTTTTTAAATTTTGTTATAATACTGGTTGCTTGCAAATGTCATCATCACGCAGAACAATGTTCCTGGTGATACACCACCAGCATAGCATACTTCCAGATTTAACCCTGTCATTTCTGTATGCCATGTAGTCATGTGCTTGTAATCAGAAGTCCATGGAACTGGAGAAAAAAAATTCTCTTTCCAGCTCTTCTGTCCTTTTACCAGCATTTGGAGATCAAACTGTAAATGACTTGATGAAGCTCCCATAGCTAGCAAATTTCCAACTTCAAAAGCTTTTCTGCTTCTGAAGTTAATGGTTGACTTCCCTCTGGGTTCAGTTTTCATGCTTTTACTCTATGCCATTCAAAATCTTTAGTAACTTCTGGTGTCTGTGGCTATCACATGCAGACTCGGAAACATATGGACATCCTTCAACGTTAATCTTCCCTTCAGGGGTTAGTCTTCCCCTTCAGGGTTGCAATTTGCTAGCGCGTTCTTAGTAAAAGGAGTGTTTCATGGCAAAGGTTCATATGTTAAGAAAAGTACTCTGAGAATTAGAAGATGTATTAGACCTTCTTCTTCTGGAATCACTGGAGATTTCTGGACATTTAATCTGAGACTAATGTGCCCAGGATCTGTGATAACTGAGCCCTTTTAGTCCTAATAGTCACTTTGGCATTTAAGCCATGAAGGCTAAGTTTGTGGGAGCAGATGGCCCCTCTGTGTGAAGATCTCCACTAAAAAACAGATGTGTGCCCATCCATGCTGGGGATGAGGTAGCACCTTGCCAGCAATGTGTCCCTCTTCACTGCATGAAAAAGTCTAAGAAGGAAGTGGGCAGGGCAAAATTTGAAGAACATAGATGATGGTCTCCAAAGCTCCACTCCACTTACAGCTACAGAGTGCAAAACATGATCACGTAGCCTCTCTCCACCACAGATGGATCAGATCTGAGGGAGAGGGTCACCTCTTGTGTGCCAGGTAGCAGCTCATCCCACCGAGGGCAATGCAGCACCGAGGATGATGAGCACCAAATGGAGAGGTCACTCTGCTCACACCCAACACGGCAGGTAAGGTCCTGCTTCTTGACACCAGGAGTTAATCAGAAGTCAGTCTATCCTGGAAATGGACCAGGCCCTTCCTCCTATCACTGATCACTCCCTGACTTGGAGCAGTCAACAGGTACAAAGGCAAATAAGACTGAGTGAAAGAAACAGTTGAACCGACCTACCTCGTAAGTCAACCCCTTCTGACACCTTTATTCTTCATCCTTATGCTTCTTTGCTCCTGGCCAACACTGAAAGCATGTTTTAGGCAGAGTAGGTCTGCCCGGTTTGAATCTCAGAGTGCAGACAAAAAGTGGGAACAGACTGGGCTGCACCCAGGGATCCAGACAGTTATTGAAAGTTATCCCTGGATGGTCACTCCAGTGTATAAGCACTGCCACCCCAAAATCAATAGCCATAACTGCTGTTATGTTTGTCATTTTGTGCAGATTTAAGAATTAAAAATCTCACCCTGGCAACCCCTAAAGATGGATGCAGCCTTTGCAACAGATATCACCTGTCAGCCAAGATGAGGGCTGGCACAAAATAGGAGAGACTTGGTTCCTGTTCTGAAGTTTTACTATCACATCATTAGTATAGATAAAAGTTCAGCATTTGAGCCAACATCTTGTAAATGTTTGCTGCTGCTTCTGTGATAAACAAACAAATTTCTCCCCCTTTGGTTTCTCTTCTCCCTGATCTTAGTAACACCTTCAAGCATATCAAACATGCAGGTAAATATGTTCACATCCCTGTGATCCAGCCCACATTTGAGCGTGAAGCCTGTCTCAGCAATTCTTCAAGAACATCTGCTGAAACTGTTTACCAAGCTGAGATTCTTTATGGCTTTTCTTCTCCCTCCCATCACTCTATGTTTACAGAAAGAATTTCAGCAGTTAATATATAAAATCTACTTATTTACAACTGTAAACCAGTTTGGGACAAATCACATAACAAATTCTTTCCGGTTTCCTGTTTTCTTATTTACTTCTGATTCTGCCCACAGAATTCTTGCTTCAAATATGTAGTGTTATTGCTTTACTTATACTCTGCACATGTACAAAAATTATTAAAAGCAATTTACACAATTATTTTATTGTTGTATTGCCCAAGATAAAACACATAGTGAGAGAGAGAGAATAAAGTTGTGAAGCCTGAATGATCATCAGCGTTCAGACACGAAGATGGTTGTTGTCAAGACTCGTAGACAGAGGTGGCTCAAATCAATTGCCCTTGTGGAGGCATCTAATGCCAACAGACATGTCCTGCGTACCTGAGACATTGGCACAAGGCTGGCAGATATGATTTAAGACATATAGCCAAAAATAGCCAAAAAAAAAAAAAAAATCCAAACCAAAAAGAATTACCTATTAAATTTAGATTAGATTAATAAAAGTTAAATTTGATTAGATTAAACTGAATTAGATGCACTTTCTGAAAACAAAAATGAAACAAAGGGAGCAGAAATCGGACCACAATTAAGGGCAAGCTAACAGAGACAAACATGGCTTTCAAGGGAGTTTGGGAACCAGGCATCTATAAGGTTTCGTATTCAAATCTGTTATAGAGCAACAACCTCTGACTTGATAAAATTCACATAGGATCCTATCTGTTCAAGACAGTCTTTTAAATACAAAGGTGAGAAGGAACAGAAGTAGAAAGGGGAAGAAACAACCCTACATATTTTTTTGAATAGTCACCTTCTGAAAGTTGATAACTCCTCTGCCCCCTCAAAAAATGTTTTTGTGTAACAAAAAGTTACACAAAAAACGTAACTTGGAAGTATTCCCCTTGAGGAAGTGTGTATGTAACTCAAGATGATGATCTGCTCATATACAACACTATCAGCAGCTCCTACCAGCTCCAAAGAGGTGCATCTGTCAATGACAGAGCACACAGCCTTTGCAGGTTACAAACCTCCACAAGCATTTATATTTTATATATAGCAGAAAACTTGTAGTTCAAGACACCTTGTCAGACTAAGGCAGTTGTTCCAGTGAAAGTAAGTTTATCCAAATTATATTTCTCAGCATGCTGCTACATCTTTCCACAACTCCATTTTTTCAACAACCATAGCAGTTTTTGCTACATAAGCATATTGTGCAGTCTGTGCATGGGTGACCAAACCACTCTACGACCCTTAAACATCAATGCATTGAGACAACTTTCCTGCCTAGTTGCTACTGCATGTGACAAGACAAAAATAAAACCACGAGCCTCTTGTAAACTTTAATCACCATACTAACACCCATGAGAAAAGCTTTGGGTGATCCCAATCTCGCTCAAGTGGGTTGAGCTGCAGATACTTACAGGATGTTCTGCCCCTGCTGATTGCTCATTATCCAAAATTAGCTCTCAGAGTAGTCTTTGCCATAGTGTCTGGCAAAGTGGAAACTGGACCTGTTTTCAAGGGCTTTTGACATTCTCAGGACCTCCGCTCCTCCAGGAATGCGTGCCTTTGCCGGGTAGGATGTTACACAACTTTCTGCAGGGAGAAGTCAAGAGCATTGTCACTTGAAGAGGAAATAACCCCCTGAATAATACGGTAATGATGGTTTTGTTGCTTTACTGATATACTCACCACTTTATTTGGTTTTTGGCTCAAGTTTATTGGTTTTCGTGGCTAAGTAGTTCAGGCTCTGTAACATAATAGGCCCAATCTTGTAGATTTTTTGAAAGCAAAATTCCTGTTGACCTTAGTGATATTTTCCCAGCGTGTAAAGAAAAAATGAATGATTTGCACTTTCCCCCCAAAACATGCCTGCCATGAAAACGCACACCATCACCAAGGACCTTCGATTAAGAAAATACCTTCAAAATGTTAATAGGTATGTCTGCAGAAGCAACAGTACTTCAGTCAAAGCAAAGCAAAAATATACATTGCTTAGAGACATAAAATCTCTCCAGTATATCTTGTATAAATCATTTTAGACAATAATTCAAATTTCTGTTAAGGCCCAGCTTAGAATTCCTAAGCCCTGAAAATTTGTAAAGGATTGTCGAGGATTTGTTCAAACTTTTACTAAACAAATGGAGGCTGCAGTAGCTGCTGATTTAGTTCTAGTAGGGTGGTATTTATGATGGAATTTATTTATCAGGCATAACAACTTTCAACAATTCTTTGATAACTTTGAGCTGATAAAATGGGGAGTTTTTTCATAACAAAAATACATTACCATTAAACCTAAGATATTCCCTAAAATTTTGATCAGAAGTCTAATTGTTTTGTATCGACTGTTTGTTTTGATATTGTCAAAACATTTAAGTTTGTGTGCTTTTCATGTATTTCTATATTACAGTAAAATATTTAATATTTATGTTTTACATGTGTTACATAGACTTTGCATACTACATTTAACAAAATGCAAGCTGAACCAAAATCCATCAGAACAGCAAAGCCAGACCCAACATTTTTCACCTGTTGAAGCTGAAGATCTTGTTTTCTAAGAAAGTGAGATGTTTCAATTCTTTCAAACTACATTTTTTGCAGAAACTTGATTTCTCGGGAAAGCTTCCTGTAGAATCTCCTACTTCCACTGTCTTTGTGATAGGGGTGGAAATATGCTCACTTTGAACACTTCAGAAAATCACACCTTCTCATTTCATTTTTTAAACTTTTCCTGTTTTTTTTCACTACATATCATTAATTTTTTAAAAGACTTTGTGGTAACCTTTGCTTGGTAGTGACACATTCTTCCATATGAAAATTTCTTTTAATGTGGTCATTTTATAAATAAATATGCCGAAAGTATACTTTGCTATGTTACAAAATAAAGCTTTAAAACATATGCTTCCTATAAGTCTTATAAAAATTAATGAAACACTCATTCTTACACAGTGGATCTAGTTTTACATATACTGGTAAATTCAGCTTAATTTTGAAAAACTATGTGAAAATACTGAACTAAAATAAATGAGAGTGCTGCTAATGTAAAATATCCATTTGAAAGGGTCTGGTACTTAAATTTAGCTCATTCAGCCTCTGCATATGAATATGGAAGTAAGCCAGTTTCTCTTAATAATAATAAAGTACTTTGCAAATCCAGAATGGACTGTTTTGGAGCAAAGCTGTGCTTTTATTGCCACAATTGTCTTTGGGTTTAAACAGGGGAAAGAGATTTTTGAACATTAAAATCATGGAGCAGAAATGCTAACAAAAAGATTTTAATTTTCCAATTGTTTCTGTTTGACACTTCCCGAATCCTGACAATTTGCTCCTAAGGCAGTTGTAGTCACCAGGTGGGTTTTGTCTTCCCTGCCATAACAGGGAAATATCAGTGTTTTAGATGGGGTGTCCCTAAGGCAGGGAATACCTCAAAAAGTATCCCTTCAATCCCATTTTTCAGGCTAGACCTGAAGGTCTGCATGGGACTTGCCTCTGCTGGAGGGCAAGTTGAAAATATTGCTGTAACTGTACTGATGGCGGAGGAGCAAGAGCTGCTCCAGAGCTCATCCTGGGCAAAGATGCCAAGGGAAGAGAGGAGAGAGATCCACAGCTCTCTGGTGATAACGCTGAACAGAAAAAATTCCCAAACCCTCTTGCTATCTACGTGTGGATGAGATCTCCTGAGTGGAAGTGACCACATCTTCGTGGTGACCCACCTGGCCTGCCCCTCTCCGTGGAACCTGTGCTCTGCCTGAGCGACCACTGCACAAAAAAGGGACGTGCCACAACTCAGTGTGGGGAGTAATGTCTGCAGGTAAAGCACCCCGCACCCTGCGAGCCAGTGGGGCACGCTAGTCAGCGGTGTATGCTTTTCTCTGCTCATACAGAAAACGCAGCCTAAAAGAAGTATTTCTTATCCAGCTGCTGGTGAGGGAGCAGGTAACTAGGGAAGAATTAGGGACAAATAACAGGGTAAGAGGAAACAGGAGCAACATGTCACGGTTATGCTTTCCCTGCAGAAGACAGATCTCTGCTTTTCAGCACACAAGTAAGACAGGGAGCAACGTGGTCTGATCAAAAGGCAGTCTGGATCACCTGCAGTTCCCGTTTAGAGCAGATTACAGTTAGCCAGCCTTTTTCAGGATCAGATCAATATTTGGCATAGGACACTACTCTTTGCTTTCAACTTCAATGATTAAGAAGAACCAAAATTTTTCAGGCCATATGACAATTTCTCCCTGAAGGGAAAGTGAAGAATATGAATATTTGCCAAGTTGAGGGATAGCAATTGATATGTTACAGTTGCTTTACAAGAATCAGCTTTCCAAACATCACACATTCTTATTAGAAATGGTATTAACTCATTTGAAACAGCATTCTACATCAAGATCCAGACTAGGTTATTCTGGACCAGCCTGCTATTATGTTGGACACTTCTCAAGTCAATCAAACCTCTTGTGATGGAAACACTCTATACCAAAAAAGAGATATATCTCATAAAAAGGGAAATCCATTTCACTGTTGGATGTGTCACATCAATAAAAGAATCACTCATCACTAGACAAGAAGACAGATTTTTTTCAAAGTGGCTGCTACTGGAGAGGTGGGGAGGAGAAGCAGAGGTTATGGTTAATGTTAGTAGATTAGAACCACTGTTTGCAACTTACCTTTTAAATGATGTATTATGTTACCAATGAAGCAAAACTGCAGGGGCTTTCATCAGTTTCTTTCAGTTCTAACAGGAGTAAGCATGAAAGGAGGCATTTTTTAAAGAAAGACCATCAAAAAATGATGGCTTGCACATTTTTTCCTGCTGTCCTTCTTGGCATCCCCATTTTTCTTTCAAAGAGCCAGCTGCTGCCAAGGATAAATGTTTTGTGTGCGGCAGGATAGATTCCCCCACCTTCAGACCAGTTGCAAAGGGTTGCTGACAGCTCTGCTCCGAAAATCAGTTTCCTGCATCAATTTGTGACGACCAGGTAAGTCTTCCACTGTGGCTCTGTCACCGCTTGGAAACGGTGTTGGGAAGGCTTTTGCAGTCCGGCTGTCACACGCGTGCTCGAACCCAAGACTAGGATCTCTTTCAAGAAAACTGAAGGAAATAAACTCAAAATTAGTGGTTTAAAAAGGGACCTGAGATACCTGACAGCTTCCAACAGGTGCTACCTAGGCACTGTTAATAACTTCAGTAGCAACATATACAGCAAAACTTTGGTATAAGCTGATTTGAGAAGGCTTGTTACTGTAATTCGCCCTATTTTAGTGTGGTGCCAAACTGTAAAGCAGACAAATGTATTTCAGAACAAAAATGTGGTGTTTTGATTTAGCCTAGCTTTCAACAAAGCAAGACAGCTTTTCCTTTCAGAGGTCTGAACTTGCTGTCAAAATGTAGAGTAAATCTTCCTAGCATTTGCCTGGACTTTTCCAGCTCCTTTCATGCAGAGGTTAAAAAGAAAAGTCTCTGCATATTCAGTTACCTTTTCTTGTGGGAGCTTGTTAACACTGTGTGGTCTGATCTATTTGTTAAAATCTCTTCAGTCCTCTTTAGAAGTGACAGGCTGGCAGATACAGGTGGATAAATGGTAAGTACTTGCGGATTACCCTGCTCCAGCTAGTCAGCAGGGAAGGGGTGGCAGACCTGCGGGAGGAAAGCGGGGCTGGGAAGCGAGCGGCACGCCTGGGAGGCCCAACAGTAGGGCTCACTTCTGTTAACCTGTCCTTTCTTCTGCAGGGAAGTCAAATCAGATAACCAAATCCAGCCTCAAAACTGGGCAGAAAGAGGAGTGCAAAGAACCAGGAGCAGAGGCTAATCATTTCGCTAGATAATAATTACTGGTGAGAGGTGTGCAGAGCCCCCTCCGCGTTTGGGAGAGCACTCTCACTAATGACACAATTATGAGGCGTTCACAAATTGACATGGGGACAGACCTGGGTTACAGGACTTCGCTTGAGCAAGGACTTGAGGATCTGTCCCATAACAATGTCATAACATCTTATTAATCTAGGGCTTCCCTGCATCTGGTTTTCCCTAGACACATCCTCTGTCATCAAAGCTTGTGGGGCAGATTCGGTCTGTCCAGGTCCCGGCACCAAGGAAGGCTGTGCTGGTCTGGGGCTGCAGGGTGCACGTGCTGCGGGTAACCGGGGGGACCCAAGCAGAGACAGCACAGCAGAACTAGTCAAAAAAAGCTCTGGTCGTAACTGCTGGAGAGTCAAATAAGCACCTGCAAGGCCAGACCCAGCCCTGAGCAATGCCATTTTTTTTGCTGGGGGCCTGTCTTGCAGAGATGAGCATGCTCAAGCACTTTAGGAAGGGGCAGACTGTCTTGAAATTCAGAGCATGAACTGCAAGGCGCAGTGCTTTAAGGGTGGGACAGTGCTGAAAATGCTTCACATCCGGAAAAGCTTCCTCCTGCTCAGCCCTAACATCCTTGTGAAAGCGTCTCAGAATTCAAATGATGGAAAAGAACAGGAGAGACTTCCCTGTGATCTTCCATTATTGTAATTTCATAGGGTTCAGTTCAACCTGTGTGTTAACACTGTGCAAGAGACAAACGTTATTTTGGATTAAAAATATGCCAGTGTAACCCAACCGACTGTGCAAGCATATCTGTTATGGCATTATGAAAGGCTGACTGAGATCTGTAAAAGCAAGGAAAGCAGAGGAATTGCGCTACGCCATCCAAACCCACCAGGTCGCCCTGTGTTCGGCTTTGCCGCATGTTTCCAGAGACATCTCTGATGAGGACAGCCTGTAGCTAAGCGGACCACTCTCTCATCTCTATCGGTGAAGGAACAAAGCTGGGTGGTAAAAATGCAATCAGACATGAATTAGTATCTCTCACAATAGGCCTTGTATGTGGCAATGCTAAAGCAGTTTTCAGCCCCCTGGCAAAGTTTGCCAAAAGCCTCTTCCCAATGCCTGTGGGCATCTCCAGAAAAATAAGATATCAGGGTAGCTCTGCAGGTCCAGTGCAACTGTTAGAGGAGAAAAGGGGAGGAGAGTGTTTATACATCTTTTGATATGAAATTATGGATGAGCAGGGTGAATATGAAATATTATTAAAAATTTCATGTGAACCCCAGAGAAATAGTTTGACCTTGTAAATGATTTTTTCTCATCATTCCCTATCTAAAATGTCAATGAAACCCATATATTCTTACAACATATTAAAATACATGCTCTGACAATGAAAGTTTCATCAAAATTTCTTTACTGGCTCTTTTAAAACTTGTGTGGTCCCATAATTGCACACTTAGTTCAGTTGAAGTCTGTGAAAAAAATGAGTCTCACAAAAAAACTCTTTCCACAGAGGAAGATTGTTTAAAATCAGGTCCTCTGTGGTCATAGAAAAAGCAAGAAATTCTGTGGAATATCTTCTCATCGTTGTCTTCCCTAGCATTCTTTGATTTCTATTCAATCACTAGGTTAAAAAAACAGTTTCTGAAACAAACACACACATGCACACACATTGACTCAGAAAAACAATTGAGGAAGATGAACTTCTTCTCACATATAAGGTAAAGGGTCCAATCTTACAGTCTTCTTTCTAGAAAAAATGTCACTGGAATTGAAAGGAGGACAGGACTGTCCCCAAATCATGCCATGATAAAACACCCTACTTTTACTACCTGCTGGATCTCTCCTGATGCACTTTAAGGCCTCAGTTCTTTGGTGGTCTTCTGTTTTGATATCTGCTTACCCTTATCTCTAATCAGTTTCACTGATGGACATTTCCCTCGAGCAGGGAGAAGTCTGATATATTTTTTTAAAACCAACTACTACTTAGTAGTCAGGAAATTATCTTTGTGGCCTGCAAGGGTGAGAGACATTTCCCAACATTCCCATGCACTCGGCTCAGTCTCGCTGTACTTTATCTGATTTGCTCTATTCTATTCTTTATACTTTCATAATATAATGACATTATGACTGCAATATGTTTCTGTTAAACCTGCAATTAGGCCGAATGCACAATATCCCAAGGCACCAAATGATCAGGGAGTGCGTTGTAAGTAATTGTTAAATAATGTGGTAACTTACTATGGTTTATATTGAGTTATACTGCCTGCCAAACCTAAGAGCTGAACTTGGAACACATTATTTAAGGTGAGCAAGAGAAGTTGTAATGTTTTGTCATTTGATGCAAAATCCTTCATAAAAAAAGATCATAAGTCAAAGAAGTGCAGTGTTTTACAGGAAGAGAAATGGCAGCATTTTGCCTTCAGCTGATACAAATGCTCACTGGAATATGCAGCAGCCTACATTTTGCTCTGATGGTTGTGCAAAAGTCGGTGGCTCTCCAGCAGATATAAATGCCCCAGAAAAGGCATGACTTGTCATTACATAGCAATGGTACATTGAATCTCCAGCTAGAGAGCAACAGCCCATTGTGCACGATGGGCAAAAATTTAAAAAAATGGTACCAATCCCTCCCAAAATCTTACCAAATCATGATGTAAGCAGAGAAAGTATACCTTGAAGAAGTTATTCTGCGTTGGCAGGAAGCTCGAGACAATCACTGTCAGACCTCTTGTTAGTGGTTGTAATAAAGCGATATAAACCATGTAGATATGGAGAACTGAGTCCTAGGTGATTTTGATTTGAACTTCTAATGGCACTGAGGGGTGGTAAGGGGTGTCTGTATCTGGGCTTTTAAATGGCAATATCTAGTCTTTTTTAAAAAATCATTTTTTTCTGGGTCTATCAAATGTAATTTTTATTGAATTTCCTTCTGTTGGTTTGTTTTTATTCCATTTCAGTGAAAACAAGGACACACTTGCAAAAACACATCTGAGTCCAGACTGTCAGTACAGGAAATTCCTACAATTCTGGTGAAAACGGGGGCTGAATGGAGGAGGGGGATACATATTTAGCATCTCTAGGGGCTACATGTTTAGCAGCTGCATGAATCCAGCAGTCACTGGGCTGTTTTGGGTCTGCCACAGAGATGGCAAACACACAAGTGAGTCAGCACTAGCGCCCGCTGTGGCCATCTCTGCACCCGCAGGTAGACCTGAAGCAAGAGCTTGGGTGTGATGGCTTGGACTTACTTGGTGGCTCAGGTGAACGTAGCAGCACTGTGCTGGGAAGGGGAAAACCCTCGTGCACATGGGGAATAACTGAAAGCTATGGCTCTGAGGCAGTGCTGGCACACAAATCTGTAGGAAATCTAGACTTCTTGATTTCACTGCTCACATTTTTACTTGCTTCTATAGCATCATGCACTTTTCTGTTGCCCGATTCGTAACAGCAGTCGTGACTAAGGCCTCCTGCTTGTATGAAATGGGGGGGACATTGTACAAAATGGAGGTTCAGTTTTTGCATAGGAAGCTACTGAGAGGTAGCTTGTCCCATTCCCTCAGGCTATTTTTAAAACCCTGTTTTGATCAATTTATGAGTAGCAAATGAATGTCTGGATCTGAGCCTGAAAACTCAGCAAGGGAAAATCTCCACCAATAGCAAATCTAAAAACTCTTTATAAATTCACGTATCTATATTCATACTTAAGGTGAAGGACAATAAGGACCCATACAGCATCCCCAACATATTTCAGACTGCTCCCATCCCAAAAGGGGTAATGACTCTGTGTCTTACAGTTTATAAGCTTACTTCTCTGGTGTGATTAAAGTAAGCAAATGAAGACCAGCCAGGAATGCAAACTCTGTGCTAGACATTCATGTTTTGATGGCTCCTCGTCTCTGGGCCTTATCTGCACTCATACCAGAGCGGCTGGCAAGCACCGCCTCCAAAGTGCTGATGTCTCTGTGCAGTTGTGGATAGGGAAATAACATCAGATCTGCTGCCTGGGAAAAGGGTCTGCAGAGTCCTGAATGGCGGAGCCAGTTCTCTTGTCACTCCTTGCAAAGCAATGATCTCATCGTTGCTGTCTCCAAATTTTGTCTCTCCAGTGTAGGAGAGGGAGGCAGCAAGGGACAAGGGGAGAGGGAGAGGGAAGCTACTAAAAGAAAGATCCCATTGTTATTGTGTTCTTATTTGTGTGAATACTTGCCAAGACAACAAGATTGGGTTTGAAGACATGAACTTGAGGGTCGGTCAGGGGGGAGCTGTGCAAAAATGCTTGAACTTCTTGTGCTCATGATCTTTAGAAAAAAAGCAACTTCCAGATGTGAGACATCCATCTTTCAGTCACTCCGTCCCCTAAGCCTACTAGATTATATGTAGCAAAGACGTCTCTGCCCGTTTGCGTGGTATAGCAATTGCAATATTTGCCTTGGAGAAACAACTGTACCAATATCCCAGACTCAATCACCAATGCACTGCAGGCATATTGGTATCTGAATTCAAATTCAGATTTAAACTTCAGGGATATGTTCACGAAGGACAGGATAAATGCAGGATCTACCCTTAAAAAAAGGTTGGAAATGGACTGCAGAAGTGTTCAGCTCTGGCGTACATCTTGAACAAACTGTGCACACAGATCTAGCCTCTCTCTCTCTCTAAAAGTGAAAAACAAACTGAAAATGTTCAGGTAGTAACATCTGTTGGAAGAAACTGACACACAAAGATCACACACAAGTCCAGTGCTGCACCTAAATAACTCTTTTACACCTCAGCTATTCTGAGAGAAAACGTTTCTACTTAAACAAAATATTCAGGACTAGACCCTGCGTGGCTGTGTGTGCTGTGAGGCACGGAGCAGCTTGGTGAGCTCAGGTTTGCACCCACTGAGGTTGTGCACCCTTCCCTGTCCTTCTGGGTCACCCTGAAAGTGGCTACAGCTACCAGGGGAGCCGCATGTTGACGAGGCCAGTAGGATGCACCGACAGACCGAATGCAGCGCCTGGAAAACCTTTTGTGGGATCGTGGCTTGCACCCAGGAGGGAAAGCCAGCTCTCATTCAAACTAACACTTGCTCAATACTGGGCTCAGTGGGGACTGGTGGTACTTAATTATTAATTTTAAAACAGCTCTGAAACTTCAAATGCCTCTGAACCACTCATCTGTGCCAAACTGTCAGCCAGGGGCATCAGTCCCAATGTGATAGGAGACAGAGGAGAAACTAGGTCCTGACTCAGAAAAGACTCTCGAAACCTATGCTGTACCTCGTGCTTAATATAGGCAATGTGACTTCACTACCTACAGTTAAAAAAAGGCACTTTGCCTTGTTTTTTTCTTTTCTTTTTTTTCTTGTGCATGGTAAAGTATTTGCTGGCAAGCAGCTTTTGCAGCAGGTGCCCATGACTGCAGTGTCTGGATGAGCAGATCTGGGTTCAAACCACCTCCTTTCCGTTCAGACCAACATCATGTTGTTTCCTTGCACTCTTTTCCCAGTGCGTGACTGACTGAGTGCTTGCGAATGCTGTAAGAGCTTGCTAATTTGGGGCTTGTCTGCTAATATCCTGGTGGGTCTGTCTTTCCAGTGTTTGTGGAGCCAAGCTGACGATTAAATTGTACTTGGAGCTTTCCCCTCCTCCTCTGCAACTTTTTCCAGAGCCTGTTTCTAGCTTTTACACTGCGACATCCACTTCCCCGCAGCCCCTCGCTCTCCAGTTTCCCCACTCTCCTTTTTTTCTTTTTTTAAATCGACCTGGTCTTTGTTGTACTAATTAGATTATCTCTACCTCAGGGACCCAGAGAGCAGCCCCTATTGAGCACAGCCTGGAAAGACAGGACACATAATCCCTGTTATCAAGGGGGCTGTCATTTGGCATGTAGATCAACTAATTCTTTCAATACCATGGGAGCAATTGTACATCTTAATATTGATTTTTCCCCAGGATATGATCTCCTACATTCCTACATCAGTCTTGCTTATGCTGGCTAAAAGGTTCCATTTCTTTAAGACAATACAACGTATGCGTGCGCGTGCACACACACCAGCTTTTTAACTTTACAAATGAGAAGATGCTTCCTGGGGAGGGAGAGAGAGTGAGCAAATGTGGAAGAGGCAAGTTAACATAACAATTTCAGGAAGGAACAAGGAATAAACCAAACCTGCTGCACTTTCACTTAGCATTACAAAGTAATTAATTCAGAGCTGACATCAAAGTCTAGTAGCTGAACACCAGTCATAGGAGGGGGCATTAGCAATAAATCATGTGCTAAGAGCAGTAATGCTTTGAGTCAAGTCATGTTGCTACCATTCAGCAACCAGCCTGTTAAATAAGTTTCTGCTTGTTTCTCTTGTTCTTCCTTTCCACCCACCTCAGTATTAATTTTAAGAGTCGCCATTCATATTTTATACTCAATACAAAACTCCCTTAGCAAATTGCAAAGAGAAGAAATACAACAGTGGGCTGACCACCACTTTAGACATCAAAATGCTTTAAATGACAATCCACAAATCAACTTGTACACAAGAAAATTCGTCTTGGAGAGGTTATCCATGAAGAACAAACTGCTTTCTGTGCCTTGTAGAACAACCTTATACTTTCCAACTGATATCAGTTGCCCATCAGCGGCATAAACTGGGCTGCACACAGGATACACTGCCTGTGAGCCCTGTGCTGTTGGCAGTGGGATCACATCCTAGGCAACTGACACAAAAACTACTGCTGTTTTTCATATATACCAACTTCCAGTCAGACTATGCCCTGTAAGGTTTGGGTGTCTTCTTTAGGAGTCAGATGAAGGTAGATAAGGCATGTTCTGAAGGACAATAAATTAATTATCTTTCATAAACTCTAGTACCATACACCATCATTTCTCATTATTTTTTACATTCATTTTAACTTGGCTAATAACTTACAAAAGGCTTTTATGCAAAGCGCAGGCAAAGACCCCCTTTTCCATGATAACCTTCTCAATGCTAACCGTGGATAACTGGATTCTCAAGGTAGTCATTTCTGTCAGGTTAGAGGACTTCTAGCAGTGGTGCACCTGAAAATTTCTTGGCTTTAGGTGCTCCACATTTATCTTCCCAGAAATGTATGTTACTAGACAGCCCCTGTTCAGTTACTTGTACATACTGATTTTTTTGTAACGAATTACCTTCCGATCAACATGCTTAAAAAGCAGGTTTGGGTGATATAATTCATTTTCCATTCTCAGTCAAATTTATGTTAGAAACCAAGAGGAAAGAAACCATTTCCAAGTAAAAGAACAGGGAAAAATTCCTGTAGCTCCGCCATCAAAGCAGCTCTCCTGGCTTACTGCAGCAGAGGGCTATGCAGCTTTAACAAAGAGACTGTATGGCCTGATGTTGGCACTTGTTAATACCATCCACAGAGCTGGACATGTTTTATTGCCAGAAAGGAAACTTTATCCACAACACTGGGATCATGTCCTTCTCTTCCAAAAAGTGTCATAGGATCTCTCACTTCCTCCTGGACAGGCATCAGAGCCAGAAAAAATAGGACCTCGGTTCAGTGTCTCAACTGAGAGCAGCCCTCCAGCAGTGCAGAGCTTCCTGTCGAGCCTGTACAGCTCTGCCAGAATCGCAGATAAATACCAGCCGCGGTTGAGGGACTACGCTTTTGTTTCAGCGCTCCCTCCGCCTAAGTTATCTTCTCTCCCTGCTAGCCTGCTAGACTGCACATGCTGGATGGTGAAGAAAGGCGGAAAGAGAAAGACAACAAAAAGCCAGAGCTCACATTGTCCCTCTGCAACGTTACTGCCGAGATCTCCAGGGTTATTGACTCCTCCATCTGAAGCCCTAGAAAAGAGCATTGACATTAAGCATGTTATACTGACTGTTAATTTCTCCCTGTTGTCTGAGTGGAAGGACAGACAATACTTTACATGTGATGGCAGTAACTTTACAACAGTATTGAATGAAAGGCACCTTGTTTGGGAGAGACTTCAGGGAAACAATTGCTGCAACTGAAGAGTGCACTTAAGCAGTTGCAACAGTTCACCAAGGAGGATGAGAAACGGGATAATAAATGAAAGAGAGATCTTGTTATACAACCATCTTTTCAAAGCATTGCCACACCCCCATTCATTCCAGAGTCCAAAGAGGGGACAGAAGTTTATAAATGCTACTGAAGGATCGAAGTGTGCACAGCTTTTGGAAGCCATATTATCTTATGAATTATAGCTCTGCAGGCAGTGGGACCAGTTAAAATTGGTGTCCTATGGTTTTGCATCTTGCAGTTGTATTTTTCGGTGTCTAATAAACTAGAAACTTTGACTGAAACTGTTTCTAAGGTTGGGAGGAGGTTCCCTTTTGGGTTCTCTGGTCTAGCAAGTCTGAGTTCATGATTTCCCTCAGTGGGGGCATGAATAAGGTGTCTATCCTCTAATCACATATTTATTGCCATGAAACCTGTAGGGGTTGGACATCTTTGAACTGTTGGTTGGTGCTAACCAATGATTTTGAAACTTATTTTGAGGCAGAGGTAGTCATACACATACAAAACGCACTGTGAGACTGCATATGCCATGTTTCCGTTGGCACTCAGCCTTAAAGTGGTTTTTGCATAAGGAAACACAAAAGCAACGGAGGGATTTTTATAAGTTGTATTTAGTTTGCTGTGTTTTGGAGAGTTCTTCAAGACAGATATTTAGTATTATTTTCACACAAATTGAAAATCATCCCCAAAATCTCAGCAAAGCTCCAAAATCGCATGAGTCCAAAACCACTACTGTCATGATGGCAAGCTCTTGCTATGTCTTTGCTTACAGGCTCAAGATTTTTATCACTTTGTGCAAAGTTTCAGTGTCCACATGATACAGAGGTGTCCAAGCTATTTGGATACTCTATGAAGGGCAGGGGGCCACACTTCGGCCATGAAAGCCATTATGATTGTGCCAGTGCAATGCTGGGTCCAGGCTAATTAGCTCTGGTGGGAGGAGGACTCATCATCTCCACAGAACATCCTACTACCTCCAGGTCTAGCATGGTGGAAGGAAGCTTGGGGATCTTTGCACTGCCCTCCACTGGGCTGCACAGGTACATTCAGTGTTTTTTCGCATGAGCTCAGATGCTGCTCCAGTGCCCAGTGCCCAAAGCCAGGCAAAGTGCCAAGGAAGGGCTATAGAGAGATGCAGGGGAAGACAGTTTTCCATTATGCCTGCCAAGTTGTGGCAGACCCGATATGTGGGCCTGATACAGCTCTGCCAAAGAGGGGAAACCTGAGGAAATACGTAATAGCACATTCTTCAGCATCACCTTTTCCCTCATGGGCTTGCACCTACCGTGGCCCCATGCCAAGCAGAAACCTGGGGTGGGGAGAGCAGTGTTTCACCCTTTGTAGGGGTCATGCACCTTTTATGCCCTCCTTTTTCACTGCCCCAACCCAGCTTTCCGTCCCAGTGATGGAACCAGGATTATGCCCCCAAAGCGATCTGTTATCTGCAGGGTAACTAAATCTCAATGTCACAAGAAAAATAAATCATCTCACATCAGCTACCCATAGCCAGTAAGGGAGAAGAGGAGATTTCACACCACAGTGGGAAACGATATACGCAGCCTCAGTCCACGGAGGGCTCCAGGGCTTATCTCCCCCTCAGTGGCCGGGTCTGGGATATATTCTGCGCATTGGCCCGGCGGCAGAGGAATGCCATCTGGGAGCAGCGGCTGCTATCAAGGGCGACACATTCGGAAAATTCTTTGGCTTGTGTGATCTACCCCACAGCTTTTCTTGGTCTTAGCAGCTTGCTCCACTGGGAAAGGAGAAACGGGTGGTGGTGAGCAGAACTGAATGGCATGACAGTTCCTCTTGGGTTGTCAGCCAGCGCTAGCACCGGGCGGCTCTTTGGGAGGTGTTCCCCTGACTGGGGCCACCAGCCCTGCCATGTGCTGGCCAGGAAGAGGATGGCCTGGATCAGGGACTATGCTCTCGCTTTGCTTCCTCTTGCTTTCATGTGAGCCCACCTAGTTTCAGAGAAATAAATCTGCCAGGACAAAAATATTACCAGAGCAAGCAAGAAAACCCCTCAAAACTAAGGCCAGTATATACCTCAGACAGGCAGGCACAACCCCAGGTGGTCTCCTCATCGCCCAGGTAAATCCAGGCTTGATCCAACCTTGTTAAGGCTTTCCTGCATAATTTTGTGGGAGCTTCTTTATATTTCTAGCAGATTTCTTCTGGAGGAAGTCAGGGGGAGTATCTATTTCTGGCCAAATTTTCAGGTTTGGGTGTTAGAAAAGGGTGAAGATGGATAGACACACACACACACACACACACACACACACACACACACACACACACACACACACACACACACACACACACACACAGGTATACATCGATATTTTCTTCATCCAGACCTTCCCACGCTCTGCCCAGGAGCAATAACAACTCCCATGAGGTGTCTCTAAGATTATTCCCTTCATGAACAAATAGTTCTTTTACACCCAGTCAGACATATTAGGTATCTAACTCTCGGTGTCCTGTCCCAAACATGCTAGAACACAGTAAAAAAGCATTCACCTTATGTAAAAGCAATTCTGAAGGTCTTCACATTCGCCACTGGAGAGAAACTCTCTGCAGAAGGAACACAAGAATCTTTGATATGCAGCTGTTTTTGTCTTGGAAGATGGCAATATTTCAGCGCAGAATGACCTGACAACATGGCTTTGGATAGGAAACAAAGATTATTCAAAACAGAATTTAGATAGGCAGAAAAGAATTAACAAGGCTGTAAGAGTATTGAGCAACAAAGTGGTGGAGAGGAGAGACTCCCAGCACCTAGGGAGTTTCGCAAAGAAGTTAGGATTTCTCAGAAAAAAAAAACCAACTACAAAACTTAAGATATATCTGTATTTATCCTGGCAATTGCAAAATGTGTCATAACACAAAGCTAAAATATAAAAAATAACAGAAGTAACATATTCCAAATCTCCATTTGAATGCAAACAGTGCTTTGCGGGGAAAGGAAAAAGGCTGTTTTTTCTCAGATGTTAATTACCTAAGATAGTGCTACATCAGGTCTACCGAACAAACCATTGTGTCAGCAGCGCATCCTCAACGGCTGGCTCTCCTGAACAGCCCTGCACTGACTTTTGGAGTTTCAGCAGAGCACCAGCACCAACCCAAGAACAGAAAGCAGGAGTGGGGGAAAAAGGATCTCTGCACTCCAGGGCCACCATTTTGGCATCTTATCAGTGCTAAATTAATTTTTCACAGGCTGCTCTCACTTACTATTTATATGCTACTGTTTCAGGCACATCGCAAAGGCATAGAAAACAGAGGTGCAATTTAATACTTCAGTACCTAAAAGTGTAAGTAGAACAGTTTTTTGGAAACTCTTTCACTGAACAAGTTAACTCATGTTCATTTAATTAGGTTGTTGGTCTCAGATACCCTGATCTCTTCCTCTATGTGCACTAGGCTAACGAGCTAGCAGCTCTGTGCTTTCCTGTTGCCAAAGGACTAACCAACAAGCAATAGTGTCTGCTATTTAGATTCCATGACATTTTTCATTATAAAAGTTTATTTTCATCTGCTTTGCAAAAGTTAGATGAAGTTTCCATGCCAACTGTCTGAGGCTGAATACATGGTGTTTGCTGAAAATTTCCCATCAAGGTAGTACGTTCTCCTCCTGAGAACATTAGCCATGAAGATATATGCTGTATGTGTTATACCTGTGTGTGTATGAGGCCGCTTTAAGGCCTGCAAGCTTTGAAGAAGTAGCTTGAAATGTGGGAGAAGGAAACTCCAGGCAGTGTTTGTAGAGTGTGTTAAGTGAGGTCAGAGTTGAAAAGAAGAAAAATGAGGCAGGATTAAGTGGCATCCAGGGTGGGGGCTCAAAGGATGAGATTTTCCTATGTTTGCATTGGATGAAGAAGGGATAAGTAGACAGAAGAGAGTGAAAGGATAAGGAGGAAAGTAAGGGAGAGAACGGGATGTGAAGACAAGCAGAGAAGTATCTGGACTCAGTAGCAGAAGTGGAAGAGTTACAGAAGGGAAATAGATTTAATAAAAATCTGACTCTGTGGCAGGGGAAAAGGAAAATTGCAAGGGAGAAAAAGAAAACGCCTCAAGGAGACATGAATGACCATGTGTCACCAGTGTTCTCTGGAAAGACATGGTGAGAAAGGAGAGAAATGCAGGCTATACAGTGAGAGGGTCTGAGCTTGCAGGTGTGAGATTTTTGTCGAGCTGGACAACTAGAGCCATTCCTCCTGGAAGAGGATGGTACCTAACAGGGAGGTCGGCAGTCTGACGGTTGAACTGAAGAACGTTAAAGTTGTGAAAATAGGAAGTTCTCAAGTTCAATGCAAATATTATAAAAATCCATTTCTTAAAAACGAAGTCTGACATACTATTTCATATGGTGCACAGACTTCTACCAAGCTTTTCAATCCATACTCCTGAGCATGAGTGTTCAGTAATAAACTCATCACTCTTGGAGGCCTACCTGTTTTTATTTAGAACATGTTATTCATAGAGTAATAAATTAATCTTCCCACACAGATTTAAAAAAAAAAAAAAAAAAAAAGCATTGCCTTTCCTTTACACACTCAGAACCAGAGCATGCCCAAACTACCCAACCCAGTCGGTGGTAAACCCAGATTTCAGAATTTAATAGCTACATTCCCTAGATTATTATAACCAGCACAGAGTGTTTGCTTTTGATTATGTATCTTTCAAAATTACGAATAAAAATAGTACTACAAGAGACACTGCATTACACCCTAAGAGACACTACATCATCTCAGTCTGGTATACATCAGTAGATTTTGATTCTTTTACGTGTTATATCCTGAGGTCAAGTAAGGGAGTCATTTTAACATACCCAAGTTCTAAGTATCAGACATCTGAAGCAGATTAATGATGTCTGTGTAAAACTCTTCTCTGATAAAATGCTATGGTCCAGACCTCATCACCAGCCTGATTACAGGACTAAAGCAATCTTGTTTCTTTCAATTCAGGCTTAAGCTGCAGTTTTTTAACTTATTCTTACTAATAGCACAGCAAAATGAAACTTATGAACAAGAAGAGCTAGAGCCCTCTTCACTCTCTCAGCTGCATCGGGGCTAAGAGGAAAGAAAAGCTGAAAACTGCCTATTTCTACCACAAAGGCTGAAAAGATGGTTCTCGGATCACACTGAAGCTCATAAAAAGTAAATCATCACTTTGTGGGATGTTGCACACCCACAAGTTACTGTCCTCCAGGGATTATGGCTTTTCGTGATTGCACCTTAAGGATTCGAAAGGTTTGCTTGTAGACACAGCATTGGTCTGAGTCCTGGATTTTACCCTGATTCTCCCACTGACCTGGAGAATGATTCAAAATTTTGCCACTGTGCCTTTGCCTGCCTTCTTAGTCCCCATCTCCTGTATTTGACCAAGCCACCGGCAGAGGGGTTATCTCTCACCCCGCTTGTACTCTGCATAGTAAAACCTCAACTGTGGCCTGTACATTCCAGGGTAACAGTAAATTACAATTAGTCACCCTGATGCCAGTAGGGTACATCTGGATAGTCAGTACTTCATTACTCATTTCTATTTATTTGGCTGAGGTAGTGTGAAGCCTATTTTTAATTTAAAATAATAAAAATGTTGACAGAGGACTGCTGCTTTTGGAAGCAAAAATAATCAGGACTTTCCCAGACTGAAAACTGTTTAGAGCACCGCTCTCATCCATCACTTTGCAGGGCTCCATGATAACTCTTTACTTGCAATTGCAAGTCATTCTCTATCAGCATACAACTCCCCTCCACATAGATGGCTTTCTAGCAAGACACAAATAGAAAAAGGCACAAAGATGCTTATTGGTAAATAAATCAAACAAGAGGAATTGGAAGAAGGAAACAACACAAAGCTCTCACTGTCTCACTGCAGAGATTTATGTGAGAGATTCACTGATACCTGGGCCACTGGTGCTGTTTTCCAGGGTATGAATGGATGGATCTTTTGCATACGTTTCACCGGGTTGACTTAAGTAAGTCTTGACAACTCTCTTTCCCTGGGGACTAGACTAAAAGTATTGTTTAGAAATCTAATATATGGTTTATTTACTCAATTTGTGCTGAGCACTACAGTTCCTTCAGGCCAGCTTCAGCAGTCCATTACTCCATTAATGCTCCATTACTGAAATTAGTGCTGTAATTGGAAGGAGGGAGGATGATGGGGAAGGGGACACTTTTTAAAGGAGCAGGTCCTGCTTAATCCCATCATGGAATAAAGCATTAGAAAACTCAGCTGTCCCCCCTAAGCCCTTCCCCACGCTTGGAGAAAGGGGCAAGGAGGAGAAACCCCTTTCACTGGTGGGCAACATGCAACAGCCACCCAGCGAGCAGGCAGGTCAGAAGATCACGCCAGTCAGTCCCCCTCCAAATCAGAGGGCCCAAAGGCAGCATCATCATGACAAACATCTTGCACAGGGGGCACATGAAGATGAACACCAGCTCCTGAAATGCGAGGACAGCCTGCTCCTGCTGCCAGAGAAGGACACGCTCTCACACCATTGCCTGCTGCCCCCACGCTCCCACCTGCCCCTTCCTTCATCCTTCAGGGTCCTCCAAGCAGCGTTCCCATGCAGCAAGTCGAGAGACACCATTCATCCTTCCAGCAACTCTATTTACTAGGGCAGACATAACCAGTCACCTGTGTTTTCTTATAGCTACCATCACTGTCACGCTGCTTCCACAGAGCCACTTTCTGTGAGGTCTCATTGGCAGTACAAACCCCCTTTAATCCACAAAAGGTGTAAACGCGTGCAGGGTGGCAGAGATTTTTTTTGTTGTTTCACTTCACTTGTCTACCCCAAAAATACATTGCAGCATAAAGGAATTTGGGATGTGTGTTTGATTATATATGAATTAGACACCTAAATTAATTGGCTGAGCAATTAAATTTCATGGATGTTGTGCACAATGTATTCAATTCTATGAATTGTAAACATGCCTACAATCACATAGATTGCAAAAATCTTTCCATATCTGATGTAAGCTTGTTACTGAGTAATCAATACCCTATACAGTTATACTGAAATATGTACTGCATATATACATATTTATTGACTTAGTCAAATAGAAGACTCATCAGAAGACTAGCAAGAGGGTAATACAATAGCCCTAGAGAGGTCATCTGTTAAAAGAGATTAAAAATTTTACGATAAGTAAAAATGTCTGAGCTTTTAGCTGGAATGCTGCTGCTTCCATTTTCTAGGCAGTGACATGATTTGTTTCACCAAGGCTGGAACTGAAAAGTCCCAAAGGAAACTAAATAGTAAAAAGATTTTCCCTATGGGAGTGGGGGACTGTAAGAAGAGACAATAATCCTAAATTTGTTCATGAGAGACTGAACAGAGACAGACTTTGCAGGAGGGAAGAGAGGGGTGTCAACACAGTAAAACTTAGATGTCTCACAATTACAGCACGATAGGACTTAGGGTAAAGTAAATGTGTTTTTGTGTGTGTGTGTCAAAATATCCTTCTCTTCTCATATTTGGCCTTGTTCCTCCCTATCAGGTTAAACAATACTATTCTGAGAAAGCCGTTCGATTGCCTGGGTGAACCACTGCTCCGGAAAGGAAGCCTGCGAGGTCCCAGTCACAGCCCTTTGCCCTGGCATGCCGTGCAGCGGCACGAGAGCTCCAGCTACGGACACCTGGGTCCATCCAAGGGCAGGGTGAAGGCAGAAGCTGAGGGAGGCACTCCCAGAGCGACAGGGAGTCTCTCTCTGTGGAAAAGAAAAGAGGCTTGTTCCCATGGTGCTAGTCACAAAAAATATTGACCCAAAAAGAAATACAACCAAAACTTGTATCTTACATGTTTACAAAAAGAACTTTCGTAGTACTTAGTGAACTTAGGCTCACTTTCTTCAGACCTCCCTTTTTTAAGACCATTTTTGTTCCAAGTATCTGTGGAAATAAAACAAAGAAGACGCAGCATCCAAAGAGCACCCCTAAGCATGCATTAAGACTCTACTATAGTGAAGACATGGAGAAGGATTATAGGTTTAAATTTGGGGGGGGGGGGGGGTCAGTGAGAGAGACCTGTTTCCATGAGAACTCCATCATCCTTTTTGTGAGTACATTTACCAACAGAACAGAATTCAGGTTAATGGGGTGTCTCTGCTGTTGATGTGCACCTAAATAAATCTAGATTCCTCCTAAGTATGCTCAAGTAAAATCAGAACTGAGTTTTCTTAGGTTTGAAGTTAGTTCCAGCATCCCAGTAAAAGCTGCAGACAAATCTGGCCATGCAATCCTTTTCTGCTTGCAGCAGCACCAGCTCAGGTTCCAAGCCTGACCATGAAGCAGCTTCTGCAAGACAATAGGAAGAAACCTAACCATGTTTACAGTAGCAGGAAAAGAAAGCAGATGTTACAGAGAAACACATGCTTCTTATGTGCAGCCAACACTCTTAAATGCTACCAGCACTTCAGGCAGGTACAGAGTCTGATTGGAAGGAAGAGTAATGCTATGGTGGCAGGAGAAGGGGCAAGAGCTGATTCAAAAGCACAGAGTCAGAATCCTCTTTGTGGACTCAGAGGATCATTTAAAAGTCTATGGCTCTTCAGGAAGATTTTGAGACTGAGGCACAGGAGTGAGACTCAGGACAGCCACACTCAGTTTCTTTTGCACCCTGTTACATATTCCCTTTGAGACTTCATGCAGATGAGTTCACCCTCTGAGCCAAGACCCATCCCACTGTACTGAGCAACCATGCCCCAAGCAGTGATTGGGGGTCACTGGACAACAAAGAAGAGACCCACAAAAGCTAGTTCAACAAGCAAAGAGCTGTCAAAGGCAGTAACAAACACTGAGGAAAGGAGAGCGGATGTGTCTTCATGTTGACTCTACACACTCTGACTAGTTCAGGGCCTTATGGCAAAGGGGAAGAGGAGAAGGGATTCTTTTTCCTTTCAGTCAAGTGCCCTAACCAGTAAGCTGTAAAATAACACACATTCCGTCTGCCTGAGTCAATTAATTCCATGCACGGCAGTAGGGAAAGTGGCATGAAAGTCTCATCCCAAGAAGCTTGTGGTTAGAGCATCCATGTAGTTCAGACCTCTGAAGGAGGAAGAAGACACTGCACCCCTTACAGGCTAAAGGGAAGACATCATGCTTTGAGGCTGTGTCTTTGATCAAGGAAACTTTTTCCAAAAACCTCTCCAAGGCTGAGACACACAAGTGAAGTAGGAGTTTGCAACTCCTTTGCCCAAAAGCAGAACCATAGGTGAACAGTGAAAACTAAGGACTCAAAGGGGAGCTAGATCTGCAAGAGCAAACTCCAGGAGCAGAAGCAGATCAGTTGTGGTCACATATATAAGGTGTCCTGCGTAGCACTCTCTCTGGGCATCTGGCAGCATTTCGGATACCTATGTGTCTCCAGTAGCTGTCAGGAAGCAGTTAGGCATTTAGTCTAAAGCTGCTATTAAGCTCTTGGCTGAGAAGGTAACATGAGTGTTAAGAGAGTAAATTTATTCCTATTGGTGAACACCATTGAAAGAGGCCTTTTTTAAGAGATGTGTAGTGGGATTTCATCAAGCTAGGGACTGACAGATTACAGTGGAAAGAATGTTACAGAAATAATAAAGCCTTCATTCATGTTTCTGCATCTTTCCAGCTGATACTTCAAGCTACTCTGGATTTCTCAACAAGGGCATCAAGAGCAGAGAGAAAACTGGGAAAGACAGGGGAATGCCCCCTCAAGAATTAAATCCCAATTAACACACCATCAGTGGCAAAGAACACATTTTACGAGGTCGATTAAAAGACTCCCCTATATTGATCTTTGCAGATAATCATTGTCCTACCCTGCTTATGGAGCACAGATACAAACCAGCGATCTAAATTTATCGAGACTCCTTACAATCAATAGGTCAGACTCCTAGAGAAACATTATGCAGAAAACATCTCAACTGACTCATCACAGACGTGTGAGCCCAAGTCTCCAGGAGGTCCCTGAAGCTCAGGGCCTTTTTCTTCTCTGCCTGGACAGCTCACACAAGGCCAGTGCTTCTCTGCATATGCTCCTTATCAAACCCCAGACTAACAGCCCCATGACAAAATAACAACCACAGCAACCACTTTTGCCTTCAGCTCAGCATCACATCATGAGAGTTGGGTACCTGGAGGCAGCAGACAGCTTGCCTGGTGAGCCCTGCAGTTTTGATTTAAACAAAACAGAAGTGAGTGGCTGTAATTTCACAGATGGAAGCAATTTATTAGCTGGCAAAAGATGTGGTCATTCTAATCAGGAGTGACTGGGGAGCTTTTGATGCAAATGACCATTTGCAGATGCCTCTCTCCACTTCTCACCAGGTCCGTGCAAGGTATATACAGTGAGATGGAAAAATCAAACCATGTTAATTTGATAGCCTGCAGTAGAGTGGCGACACTGCTAGGTAATATTTCTAGGCCCTGCCGTATGTCCAGGTGATCTGCCACTTCTGGATTTTACAGTACATGATAACAAGAAAATCACACACTCAGTCAAATCATCCAGACAACTGCTGTTCCTACGGCTGCAGTCAAAGGGCCAGAAGTAAAACACCGGAGAGTGTCTGAGCTGGGCATCCTAGTAGTTCAGGACTTAGAGGACAGAGGTGGGAAGAACAGGCCAAAATAAAGGACATGTCAAGTTTTAATCAGTCACCAGCTAAGCTTGAATGCCTCATGCAATTGCTGATGGTACAAACCAGTCTTTCCACATTGTCCAGCTGCACTGCAGCAAAGTGTGTCTTCTCTGGCACCATAGCCTGGCCACTGTAGATAATCTGAGAAGCAGATGTAAGTATTTTTTGGTCTGGAAGAACTTTCATGGTTAGCAAGTAGCAGGGAAAGCAGAGAAATGGGAGGAAGGAGCTAGGAAGATGAGCTGCCCAGCATGGTGCCAGATGTCAGGGATGACTGTATGGAGAAAGGAGGAAAGTGTATCCTAGGTTGTGTGGACGGTGGCACGGACACCTTTTGTTTGGGTTAAAGCTTCAAAAGAAAGGGTCTGCATGGCTCAGACTAGGATCTGCAGGACTTTGAATGCCAGCACACAGGTGTGAGGTTTCACCAGCTGTCCATTTGGGACATTTCTGTGTGAGACTTGTTTGTAGGCAATAGCATTCTGATTGTTAATTGAGTTTTGCTGGACGGTCTGACAGCCCAGTTGTGCATCACAAGGAGTGTTTCAGCCTTTGGAACAAAATAAGGGTGGCCCTTGTAGCCCTTTGTGAAGAGCAGTCCTTAATCTACTTCAGCTAAGTTAGCTGAGTTAGGTCAAAACCCTGGTCAGAACGGAACTGTTCCTGAGTGGAAACCATTGAAAAGTCTCTCACTGACTGCAGTAAGCTTTGGAGAGAGTTCTCGTTAAAGGAGCACAAATTATCTAGCACTACACTCGTGTTTGAGGGGAGAAAGGGGAAAGAAGAGAGGTGGAAACACCAGGTGGTGACTTAGGCACTGTGATGCTCCCTGCTTTCCTCCACTAGAGTTATTAGATCTTGCTCTGAGTCAAATGCCTCCTGGTGCTAAGGTTTGTACAAGAATTAGGCACAGCCCCAGTGCAGACCCTTTAAATGATGCATGTGCAAATTTGGACGAGAAAACCATCTTGCCATTCCTACTTCAGATAGAAGTCCTTTTTGTCGAGTAAGTGGAGAAAGCACCGATGTTTGTTTCCTCAGTAATCTCCACGAGCAAGTTGCAACAATCTCACAGTGATAAGGAATGCAGGGGACATAACAGCCTTGTGTGAAAACACAGAGCGGATTTAGCAAGAGAAAAAGAAAAACCCCAGACAAGCTACATATTGTTTCATTTTTCACCCAACAGGCAAAGAACGTAGAGCCACTATTGTTGCCTAATGTCCTTCTAATCCCCTCCGATGAAGTGGCGTCCCATGATAAACGTCTTTGGGAACAAGCATACATACAAAAAAGGGGGTAAAAAGATGGGGAATGGGCAGGGTCATTTTAATTTAGATTACTGAATGATGCAAGAAAGCTGCCTGGGGGAGAAGTCCTTAGAGAAAATGGTAAATCTTTATATTACATGACATTAATTACACTTTTACTGTGAGCTAACCCTATTACAGTATTTTGTATAACTATGGAATATAGTACTTCTGCGGTGTCCTTTTCAATAAAAAGCTGTCCTGCTGAAGGCCCAGGGGCCAAAACGTGGGTTTTACAGCACTTTGTGTCACAGCTCATAAAGAATGCTTAATGGCTTTCCTTGCAAGTACTTTTCTTTACAACTTGTACCAGATTGGGGGGGGGGGGGGGGAGAGTAGGATTTTCATTAACTTATTTTTTAAGGCAAGTTCCTTTAACAGGAGTTTTAGTCTACATACAAATGAAGAGTGAATAGCTTGGTCCAGACATCCTGGCTATATCTGTACTGGGGGACTGGAAAAGCACTGCAACACCAATGGTGCCGGGTGTCATGACTAGCCATTGCTGTTCCCTTGCACTTGTGTTAATCTAACTTCCAGCAAAACATTGTGGAGCTTAAGCCTCAGCACAGCTGGTGGATGTAACGCTCAGCCTTTGTTCAGAAAAGTGGCAGAAGTTACCTCCTTGATGCGCTAGATCGCTGGAGGATCAGGAATCGCTACCACAAACTCACACAGGAATGGACAATATAGCAGAGGTTCAGGGCTGGAGGAACATTGCTGGCTTTCTGTTGGAGGAGGCAAATGTCAGAGAAATTAAAAAGGAAGGAGAGACTAGACAGCAAGAAAAGCACAGTTAGCCCGGCTCTGAGAAAATGCTACCAGAAAGAAGTTCGGGTCAAGCACTATCACGTAAGGCCTTCTGACTGAACAACAGAAACAGTCTCATAGCATTTGATTCCTCTTTCCCTCAGGACAGTAGGACTTAGCCAACACAAATTAAATTGCATCGTTTCCCCTCTCCAACTAAAATAGTTTACAGATCCCATACCTAAGCAATGTTGTGCTTGAGGCAAAGGTATAACAGAGATACCAAGCAAAGCACTCAATAGCAAGGTCCAAACAGACCAAAAGCAGCCAGTAAAGCCATATCAAAGCAAACATTTTCTTAACAGAGATGTCAAGGTACCCACAACTCACTCTAACACTGAGTGATCACAAGCGTCTTCCTCACCCATAGCTGAAGAAGCCACTGACTCATCTCAGATCAATTAACATGGGATGCTGGTGAGCATGCGTGAAGCTGCTTTAGCAGAGCAAAAGCAGTCAAAGCCTCAGGCTGGTCCCTGCCATGGGACAACTTGCTGAGACAACTTACAATTTGTCTGAGACACTTTTCAATAGCAATTGAAACAAGCTCTTCAAGGAACCACATGCAGGAAGGCCTTGAGGTGCACTTGGACAAACCACCACAGGCAGTGCTGTCAGGGGCAAAACCTGGAGTCAGCATCCCCTCCTAATCAGAAATGCTCTTTTGAAACAATGATGGGATGGATGAAAGGATGATAAACAGCCATTACGTACTGGAGAGACAGCAGATCATCTGTGTCCAGCTGACCTGGGCAGGGGACTATCTCCCCAGCTGCTCATTGCAGATGTAATCCTTGCTGAAAGTCACTGCATCACCCCTCTACCAAGTGAACTTCACAGGAGCACTCTCAAATCTCCTGCCAGAAAAAAGCAAGAGGATGGGTCTACACAGAGTTCCTACACCAAGCTCACCCTCTCATTTTCCTGGAATTGAATTAACACTGGCACAAAATACAACTGGCACATCAGCACCTTCTGACCAGCTGACAGTGACAACTGGTATCTGGAAAATATATTCTCCTATTGGCTTAGCTAGATTTGAAAGTAAGTCTTCCCATAGGCTCAGATTATATTTCAATTGCATTTACACCAGCATATGCTGTATTAGTAGTGGATTTCTCCTTGTGTACCGCAGACAACATGTACTGGTTGCTCAGCAGGACAGCAAACTCACACTTTGGCAGGCTCTTCCAAAAATAATTTCCTGGCTGCTAGAAACACTTTGTGTAGTTGCATGTGCAATTGTTGTGCAGTAATCAGTGCAAATGCACACATAAATGAGGTATGCAACCTGCGTACAACATTGACCTTCAAATGTAGATTTTGGATGAACAATTTGCAGGTATGTAATGCTTTTCAAGGAAGCAATGAGATTTGGTCACTGACAGATATCTGTAAAAAGCCTATGTTTACCATTAAAAAGAACAAAAAAAATCCAGTGGGAACTCTGGAAGTAAAAAATGTCGTTAGCTGAGTATCATCCTTGTTATAATTCAGTGAATTACTGAAAAAAAGGAACAAAAAGCCTGTGTGATGAATTCATTCTGGAAACTGCTTTTTCCTTTTCAAATCAAAAAACAGTAGGCCTAGGCAAGAGGAATTTATAAATTAGACATGTTGCTTATGGACCAGCCATTCTCTATAAAAATACTTTCTCATTAGAGATGACCATAGAAAAGAATGGAGAAAAAAATATGTAAATAAAGATGTGGGGCAGTTTTATATCTTGTAATTAACTATCAATAACACCATAAGGGACAGAAATGGGTCGTGAAGGACAAAAAATTTAAAAAACTCTTTACACTGGGCTATTTCTTGGATAAAAGCCCTGATCCAAAACCCCATCTAGCAGTCTGTGCACCTCTCCATGAAAGCTTTGCATGTGCAGAAAAACCTCAGTATTCCAGCAATCCTTTTAGAGACTACACTGCTATGAGTCATCCTTGGTGGGCTTTTAGTTACTCTGGACACCCCCGGGGAAGGGGGAAGTGCTCGGGGGGGGGGGAGCTGAAGGCTGCAGCAAGCCGGACGGAGACCACTGCCAGGACAAATATACCTGAGCCGTACCGCCACCGCAGCCAGGGAGGGTGGTCGTGAATCCCCGGTATCATCATCCAGCAGGTTACTGAAGGGTTTTTTCTTGCTCCCTAGCTCTTGAGGGGAGCTGGGAGCAGGAGGGCGAGAGGGGAAGAAGGGGAAGGCGGGGAGAGAGGCTGGCAGCGGGAGGAGGGGAGAAGGGAGTTATGCTCACAGCTTTTCACAGCCGAAAACAGAACCCGCTGCTGGTAATGTGAGAGGGCTGGAGCAGGCGCCAAATGGATAAGGCTGTAGACAGTGGGGCCAGAGCACTGACACTTGCCAGTACCTGCAGATAGGAGACAAATAATTGGCACATGTTAAGAAACAAGGGGCGGGGGGAGAAAAAGAAGACAGGGAGAGAAAGAGAGAGCGAGTTGTTAGATGTCCGTATTTTCTAAACGTGTCTGGCAGGAGCCTCTGCAAGGAATTTAATCAGCAAGAGTTGTTTAAACTGGGCTTTGAACACAAGCCCTGAGCTGCTAGTAATGAACTTCATATCATCTGCAACTCCTGTTTGCTGACGACATTCAATTTGTTAATTCTGCAGCTGGTGATAGGGGTCAGATATGAAAGTGACGATTGTTTTTTGACGTTCCAACCCCTGCTCACATCTTTCTAATTAATCCTTTTAGGAGCCACCAGCAGATCCAGAAGTGCGGGGAGGGGGGAAAGGTGCAGAGGAGGAGGGCGAAGGGAAGGAGTAAGAGCGAGGCATCCTCTGTGGCCACCCTGTGGCTCCTCGTCTCCTGCCTGATGCTTTAGCACACAGGAGACACGAGGGCGTACCTGCTCTTCATCCCCATGACTATTAGCCATTTCAGGCCATCTTAGAAAACTCTAATGTCAGAAGGGTAGGAACAAACAAAGAAGGCTTCCTTTCCCTCCCAGAATATCTTAGCCCATGTTTAGACCTAGCGAGTATTTCATATTAACTGTCATCAGGGGGGATTAGACGGTTGGGGGAGCTGGCAGTGGGATAGGAAACCTTCGTCTCTCGAGACTACCCTTAAGATACAATGCTAGTGAGATCTCCCAGCAGGCTATCGGGAACCAGTTTAAACAGTTCAGGGTGTACATGGCAAACCTGGACCCGTCATTTTGGCAGAGACTAGTAGTAGAGTCAGTCAGATGGAGAAGAAATCACAGCCATAAGACTGTGGGGACCAGGACAGCTTGATAGCCACATGGCCCATGGCGCACAGATTGCTTGGAGGGGAGCTGCAAAAGGGCTGGTGGAAAAGAGATTTCTCCCTCCCCACAGCAGTGAGCAAACACAAATGCCTTGCAGTCCCTCAAGGCTTAGAGTCTCCCTCCAGCAGATTTTATCTCTGGAAGTTATTTTGGGGGTGGAAGCAATGAGCACCCGTGCATTGGAGCAGCAGCAGGACCAGCCCAAGCACAGCTGGTGCATGTGGAAACAGGGGCCACCACCGAGCAGGAAAGGCCACCAATGAAAGCCACAGAGGGCTAGACTGACCCCGAGATCAGCCTCGACCAGATGGAGCCCCAGAGCTGAGATATTCTATGAAACATCTTGTAGCACACCTCAAAACCATTCACGCTGTACTCCTCACTTCTTGCCCTTGGCATTAAGTTCATCACAGGTTCATCTGGTCCCTGCCAGGTTCTGCTGCAGATCTGTGGCTGGGCTCATAGGAGGTGGGGAACAGTTGCGAAGCTGGTCCTAACTCAAAAGTAGACTTTGCCACAGTGCCATGCAGCAAAACTTCAGTCCAGCCATAATGGGGTGAGGCCCATGTCCTTTCATGGGGTCTGAATGAAGAGGCCTTGCAAGGCTGAAGAGCCAGCAGCAAAGGTGGGAGAAACTTTAGCAAAGGAAAGAAAAGTAAGAGTGGAAAGTTGGCAGAGTGGCAAATTTTGAGAAGAGAAGAAGGCCTGAGGTTATGCAAAGAGATTTTTGGCACTGGGAAAGAGCAGAAGGGAAAAAAAAAAAAAAAAAAAAAAAAAAAAAAGCGCTCTAATTAGTATTAGGCCAAAAGTGTTTGTTTGGTTTTTTTAAACAGAGGAACTCGGTCTTTCAGTCTACCTCAGCAAAGAGGCTGGAGATCAAAGCAGACATGCAGTAATAAGCAGTAGCCATTGACACATTACAAAAACTGGCAGGAAAGAGAGAAAGAGACTTCAACTTTTCATTATCAGCCTCCATATCTGTGACATAGCTCCTGGCATTAGCGACAGAGCTGTACAAACAGAACTGCATGGGTCTACTGAGATTTGGGCTTGTGTAAAGTAAATCAGTACCAGCATCTCTAAAGCAGGAGAGCACTCCTAGAGGCTGGATGTGCTGTGGGTCAGAGCCAAATAAACACCTCCAAATACCTGCTCCCTGAGGGAAGGTCCCCAAAGAGCATCATCCCAGTTTCTAGCACATCAGGTGAAGGAATCAGCTGGATAAGCACATCTGCTGCCATGCCCAGTGGAACGGGACCCTTGGTTACATCCTTGGCGGATGTACAACAGCCCTAATTCCTCTCAAGTAAATGGAGATGTATCAGTTTATGCTAGCTGCTGTAACCTCTTTTGTTTGTGACAGAAAAAAAAATTCCAGGCCTGCGCTCAAATACTGTCAGAGCTCTCATTTTCCTATAGAGTAAGTTTTTACTTGACTCACTTTATCAGTCTATAAGTACTGCTGTGTCCTTTGTAGGGGGTTACCCATCCAAGATAAACTTGCAATACCTGCTATCCTGAAGGCAAGTCCATCCAACCACCATAAACATTTATCATCTTCTTTAATAGACTTTATCATTATGAATTGATTTGCATGTGCAAAGAAGTTATGTTACTGTTTTACTCCAGACTCTAGAAATCAGTAAAACGGAGGCTCAATTCTGCTCTTGGCATGTCTGCATGAGACTAGCTTCAATTAAATTAGCCTAGATTTACAACAGTAGTCTCTTGAGCAAACTTTGCCCTTACAGTGTCTCTTTGGTTTGTTTTAAACTTTGTGCAGTAAAACTAGGAAAATACTTGGAGGGTGGGGGGACATTGAATGTTATAATTAATTTGATGAGTCACACAAAAAGATTAACAGAATTTAAAAATAAAAGTAACAAGCGGCACGCACCCAAAAAGGACATTATGATGATCAGTCCCTGTGATTACCACCCACGAACATAAGACTGACCGTCTCCCTTAAGGCCTGACGTTCGAAGGGTGAGTGCCCAGCACTTAGTAACAAATCAGATCTCATGAGGGTGTTCTTAGTGGCATGCTCAAAAATGGAGACATCAAAGAAATATGTCACTAATCTCTTGAAATCTCAAATCAAAAGCCTTCTAAGCACCAACATCACAGAGACAGGATGGAGAAGAGTGGCTGAGGGCTGCCTGAGGCTCCTGACGTACAACAGCCCTATAGGAGACTGAGTCCTCTATTACAGTCACTGGTCATCAAGAGCAAATGACTGAAAGGAAGAAGCTGCTTTGGGACTTCAGCGCTGCAGATATTTGGGGCATTTTGGTTAAAATAGAGTGCATGTTTCAAATTTAGAAATCCAACAGTATTTCCCTATCAGAAAAGCAGAAGGGAAGAAAACAAAATCATGCATGCCTGAAGGAAGGAGTCACACAGAGAAAACAGATCAGGAATGACTGACCTTCTCAGGCTATACATAAGTACATGCACTGCTATTTGTTAATACGCTCTTACATGTTGCATTTGTGAACTTGAGCACGGCTTTCATTCATGCAACATTTATAGGCTTAACTCAACTGCTTATGAAAAACTCTTGGCCCTGGACGTCTCTGCAAGCAGCAATACCAACAGCAGCAAGTGATTAGTGGCATCCACCCTGCTTAGCCAGAAGCCCAAAGCACTTAGTGAAAAATATTTTCCTTTTCAGTGTTTACATACAGCTTGAGCACATCTTAGCTGTTTTACTCTGTGTATGGCTAAGTCCCGCAGGTACCCCGTCATGTAAAATGCACATTGTTTATTATTCAAGTGTTAACAAAGTACTTGAATGAAAAATTAACCTATTTCCAGAAGGAAAAAAAAAAACAACCAAAGCAAGTATTGCAAGAATTACCAGCTCCAGCAGCAACAAGGATATTCTTTTTCTGTTCGACCCACAGCAAAGGTACCCCTGCACAGGCCTTCTGCAGGCAGTTACACTCCTATTAGCTGCCTCTCTAATCATGGCTATTATTTTGCTATACCTTAGTCACGGCTATTATTTTGCTATTCCATGCTACACTCTGCCATTTTGGCAAGATATTTCTTTGAAATCCAAACAATGTTTCCTTTTATAAAATAATCATGTATGCAGTTATAAATTCTATTTTAGGTCAACAGTTCCAATTTCCTCCGGTGAGAGGCGGCCTTTAAATCAATCCAGAATGCCTAACACCATAAAGAGTCATTCCCACACATTGTCATCCTGTTTTCTTAAAAAACAGCATATTTTCCTTTTTCTACTAGAAATATCTCTTGCTACTATATATTGTGAGGTTTTAATGAATGAGAAAATATATATTTGAAAGAAACATTCCCTCTCTCTGAGACTCATATACAAAGTAAAGCATTTACAGATAGAAAACAGCTAAAAAGAGTAGAGTCAACAATGACAGTGTTTAAGTAATCAGCATTCCCAGATATGTTATGTCAAAATGGCAATTATTCTTCCAGAGCTGTCTGAAAATCTAAACCAGAAGGTAAATATCCAAAGAAGTGTATTTCAGGACTCTAACCCTGGACTGGTTAGAGAGTACATCTGGAATAATGTGCTCATGAAACAGTCTTCATCTTCCACAGTTCTCTGGGGCTCTAAGAAAGGGTGTAGGTGGTCCAAAGGGACATAATTAAGAATAAAGGAATGAAATTAAGCCTGGCAACATTTACATTGCTTATCAGGACAAATTCCCAAGCAATGAGGCATAGCTGACTTGTGGAACAGTGTCCTTAAGGAATCAATGGAAGCTCAGTTGCTTAAGTCACGGAAGGTTACATTAGATAAAGCAAGCTGTGCTACAATTTTAAAAGAAAAATTTTCAAATGCACGGATTTACTCTACAAAACAAAATGGCAGAGCATTCACTGGGCAGCAAATTTTCAAAAGAGCAAGGCAGAACAATTAGATTGTGTTAAATCAGCATTATTCAGCAGACAGCCACTCTCTTAGATGTTCTGGACCAGTGCTAGCTTCTTGCGTTTAGGCTGTCAGTTCTACGTTTAATTGTTTACACACATGCGCCTTGCACCATTGTTGCAGTCCCGGCTGGGTGCTGAGGATGCTGTTGCAGTATGAACAGTGAAGCATTGGCTTGACTGAGGCAGAAGACTCGGCTGACGTATGATGCAATTTAGCCAGGTCACTTCCATTTAGGCGTCTAGCCATGGACGAAACAGCTTTACAGTCTAGCTTTACATGTGTCCTTCAAAAATCTTGGGTTTTTATAGATATCTCTTTGACACTTCCAAAATGTGCGTTCTATCATATTTGACTGAATTCAAACATGTCCTTCCCAGATAACACACCAACCACAGAGACATTGCAGGCCTTCCCACCTGCTTATGAGATGAGAGCATGTCCTATTTCCTAAGAGAGAAAGGAACTGTATTTCAGACCATCCCCTGCAGATTTGGGTTTTCTCTCCTCAGACCGAGAAGGCCTGCAGAGCTTGGCCAGGTCTGGTTTGATAGGTGAATGCAGGATGGGGAGAACAAGAATAGGTACATGAAGCTACCCAGTGAGCTGTCTAGCTCTGTGTTGAGGAACCTAAATGAAAGTAACTTGCTTGAAAAATAAATGTATAAAAATAGCAGACCATTCCAGTGAAAAGTCTGCTTTAGGCATACGAGTTAGGAACAGCAGGTGAAAGGAAGAGCTAAATGAGCCTATTAGCTATGTGCAGCATGTGTTATGGAGCAAGGAAAAGGCCTCAATTGTCACTGTTAGCAAACACCTACACTTATCTGCCTTGGGACTAGAAAGATATCAACGCCAGCAAATGAAGAATGGGAGGAGAGAGAAACAACTTAAGACAATGCCATTAATGTGCAGTTCCACAAATGCAAGCATGTAGATAATTGCCCTTGTCTCTTTGTATAATGAGAGGTCTGATCTGTATCCCACTAGCTGAAAAGGATCGAGTGACCCTCTTATTACCAGTGGGCCCAACTCTCTCGCCAATAAGTGCCAATGCATTTTGCATTAGCACTTCACATGAGGAGACCCTGATTCCCAGCACCAATGGGGTTAAGGAAGTGTGAAAAACTTCCAGAATGTGCTTTCTCGCAGCCTGACCGATAACTTGCCATGAAACCCAAAGACAGTCATATCATCCAGAACATTATATTCCATGTTATAATTCAGTAGGTTACAGTAGTCAAAGGAATGAGTTGCTACACACAGGTTACATACATACTTAATCCTCAGAACCACTAATAAAAATGACTTCTTATTTTAACCAGAACTTTGCTTCCCAACCAGCCTGCTCCCTAAATCCACAGAGAATCTAGTTCTTTTAGCTTTCTTTGGAACAAAGGAGCTAGGCTGCTGGTTTGAAAGAAAAGAAAAGAAAAACTACCAAATATTTTCATTTTATGGAATTTCATTTTTAAAAAATACCAGGTGAGGAAAGGAATAGGGACATATACAGCAGGGGAAGGAAGAGGGTGGAAATGCTTTAAAACACCAATTATTGCTTTTGAAAAGCAATCGGTTAACATCAGGGAGGTTATTTTATCTCCTAACGCCAAATCCAAGACTGCTCTGAGTGAGCAGCGGTTGGGACAAGGCTAAAGTAGTAGGTTTCTCTTTAAGGAAATGCAGACCAAGTAGCAAAATATAGACTGAAAATTAAAGTGCAAGAAGAGAAAAATGCTTAAATTAGCCTGGTGAAGTCTATCTATCTAAGCCTTGCCTATAAGAGAAAGGGTTTGCTGGAAAAGCGTAAGCTGCAAAATGAGCAGTAAATTGCCCTACTGGAAGCACAACCTTATATTAGCAAAAAAGAGCTTTTTGGCTGGTATAACTCAAGGCAGTTCCTTCAAGCAAGCAGGTCGAGCTGGGAAAAGCATTAAACCACTGCTGAAACACTTACCTACACCTGCAGCTGATGGGGAATGGTGTTAGCTTTGCTGATAACGGTTAAAATCTCGGTATTTAAAGCTACCCCTGGCATCCTCGCACACAGATCTGGAGAGACAGTAGCAAGTTTCACACACTGGTTTTCAAAACAATACAATGTCCTGGTTGGCAACATTTATGATTTCTATACAGCCTTCTCAAAAAAGAAAAAAGAACAAATTCTTTCCTTCATTAGAAAAACTTCATTAGGTGTAAAATTTTAAATGTAGGCATCCAGAGACAGACAGTGATCCCAAGGGAACTGAAGGGAAAGCAGAGGTTGTGGCCTTCTGTCCACCCAGATGGATAGATCTGAAGCCCTCTTTAGCCTGTCAAAAGAGAGTCCTGGTGCAAACTGCCCTGTTTCACCCCCTATGCCTTCCCCAGCTCACAGACACTGCATCTCAAACATAAATTTTGAGGGTGGATCCAAAGCCTTTCCTAAATTGCCCTCACCCAGTTTGACCAGGACCTTTAGGAGAAAGAGGAACTATTTTTGCAATTCAGTTTCATGATTTTACATTTTTCACACTTGTCTCACCATCCCCAATCCCTTCCTTTCCCCCAAGCCTTATTTTAAAATTAGTTTTTAACCCATTGCAAAGGAGCTATAGCAAAGATTTTTGAAACACTGCCCAAAGCATATTTCTTTACTTGATTTTACAGCTTGTAAATATTACAGTTCTTTTTTCTATGGCCAATACCTTCAAATTTCACAAATGGTGGCATCTGTGGCCAGGTAGATGCTACCATTTTGTGGCCTGTTTGGTACAGACTGCTGGGAGGGATGTATCAATTTTCTCCCCATATCTGTTTTTGCCAATTCTCGTTTTGCTGTTCTTGTAAACTGGGATGCCCAGGATGGCTTATGAGAGCTAGGCATCCAAGTCTCAGTTTTAATCTGTTAATGCACACTGGCTGCAATTCCTTTGCAAACTCCAAGCCTTAATCTAACCTTACGAAGGTCACTGTAGCTGATGGTCTCTTTGCTGTTCATAAGAGAAAAAAAATCTATCAGGCAAAATAAACCAGTGGGGCTTGTGATAAAAAGACTACTCCCCAGTCAAAGTTACAGCATTTTCCAGGAAAATCTTGACTTTCTACTAACAAACTATGGATCTCAGAATCATATTCTGTGTTGCAGATTTCACGTTTTTGGCCTGTAGTCATGGGAAAATTTTCCTTCAGAAGTCGAATTTAGTGGGACTGCTATACAGGACTTCCTGTTCAAAACAATAGGAAAAACATTTCTTCCTTTCTCTCACTACCACAGCAAAAAAAACAAAAACAAAAAAAAAACAAACAAAAAAAACCTTTCTCTTTTAGAAATGTCACATTTTCTCTGCGTCCTTCAGAATACATTGATTTCTCCTCTCTTCCTCCCCTGGAGTAATTGCCCGAACCCCTTCTGCCCATCCACACTTTTTATACCAGAAGCTGCAGAAGCATTCTCTATTAGTGTGTAGCAGAGGTGCTAATCTAAAGAGACAATATTAAATAAATAAATAAATCTGTCTGTACAGCCTTTTCTATCCTTTTTCATTCTTATTTTTAGGAGACAGTGAGTGGAGGAGAGATTTCCACAACGGTATTGTTTAAGATTATTATGAAAAAATCCTTGATCCTTTCTGTGTGCCTGGAAGCCTATAGTAATCATATTAATCCAGGGTCCTTATTGCTGGTTAATGGAATTCTTTTAATATTGAACTGAGTTTCTAGTAAATAGATTTACATTGATCTGGTGATGTATAGAGCTCAAGTAAGTCTATCTATGTGTAAGCAAATTAAAAATCGTAAGCCTATACAGCCAAACTATAATCCCATGCTGGAAAATTGATCTTCTGATACTCTCCTGGGGACTTTTTCTTTTCTTTTCTTTTCTTTTTTTCTTTTCTTTTCTTTTTTTTTTTTTTTTTGGTGGTAGAGACACTTTCAATTTCTTTGCAGGAAAAGGATCAACATAATATTTAAGAGAGACACATGACATTTCACACTTAAAATCTAGTTCAAAGCCACCAGAATAAGTCTTTATAGTTAGAAATTACACTTCATATTGGATAACACAGCACTGATCATCCAGCAATTTGAGTGAACATATAACTGTGATGCTACAGTGTCACTAATCCTCACTTTTCTGCTTGCACACCAGGTTTGGTATTTTTGAAAGAAGAGCATTACCACAGCCTTGCTGGAATGGCAGCTGGCAGCAAATTTGACACCAGCCTCACCCAAACCATTTCTCTTTGATGTCAAGTTGGTCCCAGTGTGGCATTCCCCTATCCCAGGAGGAAAATGTTAGACACTCTGTAGACTTTGCTAAGGCACCATTAAGAGAAAGCCTCAATGGCAAAAGGTAGGAATCACTTCTTAGAACGTAAATTCCCATCGGACACCGATACCAATACTGGTGTCACCATTAACCACCCATTACTATCATAGTGACACCCTGTGTTACGTGGACATAAAGATGTCAAAACATTTAGCAAAGTGAATAATATTGTCCTTGTCATAGAACTACAGTAGTATTGAAGATGCATACAGGAGACCTGTGTCTACAAGTCTGTGGAATGGCAGTCCTGGGCTGTGACAGCCAGTGTTTGCTGCTGCTGAGCAAGGAGGACAGGTACGGCACTGTGAGCAGCAGGAGTTACGCAGGGTCATTTCCAATAGCTGTGTGCCTCGTGGTGAACTTACCTCAGTCTAATAATAGCTGTGTTCACCTTGCAGCCTTTGATTTAAGTGAAGGCACCGCTGCGGTCCCTCCTTTCCCTCCCATCATGTCCATTATGTCCATTAATTAAACTGGAGAGGATTCTGCTTCCCTATCAGATCTGGCCAATAGGTTCAGAAAGCAACTGAGGAGCAGGAAGGCAGACACACACGTACACTCAAAGGAAGTTGGATGGCTTAAGCTTTATTTCCATAGGAAATCGAGCTAAAAATAATTGTAAAACCTAATTTGGTTGCCAGCTCACTTTCACACACATTTTGGCCCTCAAGCACATCTGTGCTAGATATAATTCTTGTCTAACATTTTCCATGCATCTAGCACAAAGCTAGAAAACACAACCATATCCAAGATGACAAATTGTGTATAAAGAGCAGTCTACATTTTGGCAACCCAGACAAAACAGCTATTATTTGGAGGTCACTTTTCTGTGACAGAGTCAATACACTTGTACACCTCTGTTGTGCGTTTACAATTTGTAAACACAGATTGAGTAGAAACAAAACAGAAGCCCTGCAAAAAACAGTGGTCAGGTTTGCAGAGATCATGCTGCATTCACGGAGGGGACAGAGGATGAACAATATCGCATCACCTACCTTGCTGGGTGGGAGAGTTTCAAGCAGATTTGTTCAAAAAAGAGAAGGCAATGTGATACTGTAATGTAAAAGGACATCTTTTAAAAAACGCTAATTCCATTGAAACACTGACCAATAATCTTTAAAACCTCCACCTTATAAACATTAATGACTGCAGCTTTGCAAATGCAAGCAGGTGTTGGAGGATGTGGTGATCTCCTGTTTGGAGAAACAGCTCCTATTTCACCACGTATAAGGATTTCCATTACTTACTTGTCAATATCCAGATTCGTTCAAAACAATGTGTCAGCAAAAATAGCATCTTTTACATTACTGTATCGCATGCCACGATCCCTGCACATACTCAAGATGTCTTTTTACTACTTGTCACTGTGATTTGCACAGGACTGAGATGTGGCCTCTGTTCCCCTGTATGTATGTACCTGTATAAATGCAAGGTCAGGAATGGTTTTCCTCTGAGGGGTGATCCATATGATACAGTAAAAGCATCATAATACCTTTGCTTCTGTAACAGAAGTTGCACACTTGCTTCTCAATGATTTCTCAAACACACATGCGCAATTTTAAAGTGCCAGGATAATTTTCCTGTGGGTCAGCTCCCTGAACTTACTTTGGGGTGACAAGAATGAAACTCTCCCCTTCACATATCATCACCAGCCCTAAATATTTTGCAGAACAAATACTGCCCATCAGTGCCAGGAGCTGAGCCTTGCATTGTGGCCACCTTTAAATGGATGGAAATTTAATGGGATGCTAAGGAAAAAAATTACCAGTGTGGGTTTTTAAAAACAGTTTTATCACAGAAGCAGTAATTTCCCTACTGCACAGAGCAAAACAACCTTCCTTCTCACTGCCTGCTAATGGTGGGCATTACCTGCTGCACATTTACCTGTGGGATCTCCAGGGAGCAGAGCATGTGAACAACCTTTGTTCCTCCAGGTGTAGAAATCAAATTGGAAAAAAGGGAGCAGTACACCCTGACCCTTTAGCAAAGTGGGGGGTTGTTACAGCTGACTGGTTGGACTGGCTGACATGAGGTTTGTTTCCCCAGCCCTCAGACCTGAGCACACTCCTGAGTCCTGCCTACCACCTGCATTTCCTTGGTCTTCTGCACCAACCCATTGATGGAAGGTGACCTGCATAAAACTCAGAAAAGACATTACTGTTTTGTGTCAGCTCAGAAAACCAGAACAGGCCAGGCAGGCAGAAAAAAAGGCTGGAGAGGAAATCAAGGAAATTCACTTTGGCAGAAACTAGCAAAGCCTTTTTCTGAATGTTAACTATCTAATTTAATGAAGTCTAGAGATCAGTAGAGACAATTGTCACTGCCAGCTTTGATGCCAATCACAACTCTGGAATAGGAGCCAGCTAATGCATCCAACACACAACAGAGAAAACAAAAACAAGGCAAAGATTTGACCCTTTGCTCTCACGATCCTTTAAGAAAGATCATCTTTCAAAACTGCTGAGGAAAAAAGTCTTCTTGGTCAGAACAAACAAATACAAGAAAAAGGAGAGAGAAAAATTGCAAGGTGAAAGAATACAGAATTGTAATTTCTCTCTGTGATGCTTTCAGCAAATTCTGACATGGCACCTTCTTTGAGGAATGAAAACCACCAGATGAAGCACCTCCAGGTGCTGGCCCACCAGCATGAATTCTTATGGGCTGAAAACTTCTTTGTGGGCTGGGAGATAGGGAAGATCTCTGTAAGTGACATTAGGAAACACAACTGTACTTCCCATTACAGCAAATCCCTGTGCCTTCAGTGCAACACTCTCCCCCCAGAGGAGACACTGCTAGTATGTTGCTGGGATCCTAGTTCTCTCAGCTGCATCGTTCAGAGGGCACATGATTTTTGCTCTCTGGTGAGTACATCTAAACAAAGTCCAAAGCCTCAGTGCATCAAGGGTACAGCTAGACAAAAACATCTAGCCTGATTTCTTTGGAGTAGGTTTTTCTGTTGAGATTTTCAACTGAGGAGAATTTCAAGAGTCATTTTCATCATTTATTGGGAGTCCACTGACTGAATTCACTTTTGTCTTCATTTCAGGTTTAAAAACAAAGTGGAAAAAACAGGTTTTTGATATCACCTTGCAAATGCAGAGGGACAGAGGCTCACAGAAATTTAATATGGCCCACAGGCCCACACATTAGTGGCATCTGCTCTTAGGTCCATAACTGCAAATGTTACACATCCCGGGCACCTGCAGAGTTTGGGAATACCCACCACTTTCCCCTGCACACCAAAGACCTTTCCTGCTGGTCAACAAGAACATGTGTCCCTCAGATTGCTCTGTTACTGCTCCCTACACAGGCTAGTGCAGCTTGGTGGAGAGGCAGCAGATTGCTTTCTGGGTGCTCTGAACCTGCTTTGGCACAGAGAGAGGGTAGCTGAAGACCCTGATTTTAAAGATGGCCACATCTACAGGAGAGGAATGCCTTGGTGTATATCAGAGCATTCAGCAAGCTTCATCACTAGACAGGATTTACTCAAGAGCTTAATATAGATTCCCCAAAATAAAACAAAGTTATAAGGAAGGCAAAACAAACTGTTTTGATTATTAGGGTTTTACTTACCAGGAAGGACTCTCCTTAGCACTTCCAGCATCTCAGCTCCCTTGGGAAGGTAGTTGATGACTTCCACTTCTTTTCCAGCTGTTTGTGGGTTTACAGTTCCCTCTCTTATTGTTAAAGATAGTTTAACATATCATTCTGGACAACCAGCTGCTTCTTCTCTAGCCCAAGAACTGAATTCTTTCTTCTCTCATCCTCTTGAGGCACCCTTCATTCTCTAAAAATGGCATGGGAGAAGTCCTATAAGGGATAAAAGCATTTCATTGCCATCTGCCTAAGATTAGAAACCTCAAGTGAGCCCATCTCTTGCTTTACAGTACTTTCTTCTGTCTACAGCCCCCTTAAAACACAGCAGCAGCATTTTACAAGTGTATCACAAGAAATTTTGATGGTATTGGATGTGCCCTTAAATTGCACAGTGCTCCACTTACTAAGAGCTTTGCACAGAGTTTGTATCAACCATGCAAGTACGGAAAAAGATTTGGGGATGAGATATCCCAGAAGGTGCAGTCTTTACCTTGCACTCAGTTAGATCTGGAGGAATCCTGTCACAATACAAAAGCAAGAGCAGCTGCCTCCACTCTCCCTCCTGCATGCTGGGAAACTCATAAGGGATAAAAGATCCTAAATTCTCATGTTTGACTTTCCCTTGCCTTCTCCCCTGTCTTTCCACCCAAGCTACCTGAATCCCAAATCACAAAGACTTCCAAAGGACCCCAAGGTCAGGACCACATGGATGCACATGGAGAACCCATGACCACACTGTGCAAAGTCACCCCTGTTTCCAACCTTCCTCCATTTCTTACATGTCCTATTAGAGTGGCACTGACAGCATTGCCGAACTACACCAAGACTTACTATATACCAATAAAAATAGTATTATATCTGCCAAGGTCTGTCTGGGCTGGTCACGTATTTTCTACAGAAGCGACACAGGAATGGCTTTTCTGTTTAAGCAAACACCTATTTCCATAACCTGTCCTTGCAGAACCCAAGCCTGCGTGAAGGAGAGGTTGAAGTTTTACCTTTTTCATCTCAGGAAAGATGCTTCTGTCTTAGGACTTGGGGCCCTCAGTTTTGTTGTCTTGATGCAGCTGCATTTCCCAAAATAAGGCTTTGGCCATGAAGGCACAGAACTCAGTGTCACGCCACTCCACCGGGGTTTGGAAACCTTTTGGGTAAGTTGGGGTACAGTCGTTAACAAAACTCATCTTTCCCCACCTTTCCCAAAGTTGCTCTGTACCAGTGGATGGTGGCTAACCTGGTCAAAATATCTGCATGCTGCAGATCATAAAAGGTACCTATCTATGACAGGGGCAGCTCTTTATTCCTATTGCAATCAATTACTTTTTCATGGGCTGTGTTCAAATCCTAAACACATTTCTTTGCCTCCCAAAACCCAGAAGTATCTCAGATCAAGGGCAAGCCTTCATATAAAATGAGAAGACTCTACTAATTGTCAAAGTTTCTTTTCTTAAAGAGATAATTGGTGAAATATATATTATTAGAGCACCCATCAGCGCTGCCAGAGGTCTGTCATTTCCATTACAAGCTAGAGTACTGAAGATAAGCTAGAATTAGGCTGCTATTGCCCCTATGTTAAAGCCAGCCCCAGCACAGAATTTATCAACTCACATGCTTTAATTACATTTTAAAATGAATTTGATCTCAACTTATTCAAATTCAGAGGGTTAAAATGACAGTGGATACAGACCAAAACAACAGAAATTTTTGCTCCAAAGAAGGGCAAAAGAAAATTTGTTCTGGCTCTTCATGTGGTCAAGAAATAGCCATTCAAGCTAGCCAGATTCAGAGAACGGATGGTTCAGATACAGTGAGCCTATCTTATAAATAGACCCTCTCTTATTTTAGCTTGGCAGGACAAAGGCTAAGAGGGGAAGTAATTGTTCCTCTCCATAACTATAGACAAACAGTATGTGCTAGAACAGAGGAAACTGAAGGACAATGTTGATATAGTATATAAACCCACCTTACTATAAAGTTTCAGTAGAATTCACAAATATTTACATTAGAAATTAGGTCAGTAGAGATCTTCTGCATCACTTTGGCTGTCACGGTCAAACGTTGAAAATTTGGTCTTTCAGAGACTCATCAAGCACAATCTTAAGAGCAGGTAGGTTTGCTGCTATCTCTGCTCCTATTAGAAAGCCATGCCAGAGCCCGCTCCTTTAATATCCTTTCTTCCAGTTTCCAGCCAAACTCCTTTATGGTCAGTTGTTCTCATGTGAACCTTTTATTTTAGGCTAAGCAGCAATTTTTCCTCCTCGATCTTTGCTCCCCTTGTGTATTAATAGTAATTATAGCCTCTTCACAGCTGTCTGTTTGCTAGACCAAGCAAATCATGCTCCTGCAGTCTCCTCTCAAAGAGTTTCCATCCCTCTGGTCACACTCCGTACCTGTCCTGTCCTCCTGTGAGCAGAGCTTTCTAGGACTGTACATAGGATTTCCTGTGAGCTTTCATAGATGCTCTGTTCAGGGCCATTATTTTTCCATCCTCTGCTGGAAATAAATGACCTGATGTGATCCTAAGTTATATTTTCCCCTGTATTTCCGCTTTTGACAGATTGTCACATGAGTATTTATAAGTAAACCTGTCATTAATTTTCACAATTATTTCTCCTCTATATCACGTTAGAAGAGAGTTTCCAACCACCAAAAGAGCCAGATTCTGGAACAGACTCAACTTCTACAACTAGGGGGAGCAAAAATCTTAACTAGTTTTAAATCAGAGCCTGATAAATGAAGAGGAATAAGTGATGTGACTGCCTGAAATATCAGAAGTCTGGACCTCATGATCTGTGAGGACCTACCCCATTCTGAGTCCAAAATTACTGAATATAATATACAATAGAGTCACTAAAAATTTCTAGCCAATTGTTCATGTGCCGATAACATTTTGGGTGGAATTTTGAAGGATAAGAATCAGCCAAGTACCTAAGTCTCTTCAGCCCCCATGGAAACCCCAGTCACTCTTTTTATTACAGTTATTTCTATTTCCAGTTGTGCATTCATCATGTGCATTCCAGTTACTGCATTCATCTAGTAAGTTCCCATTTCCTGGTATTAATACACTGAATGGGCATGACAGAAAGTTATATAACAAAAGGAGTATCCATGTTTTAAACATGCAGAAATGAAAAACAAAGGAGAGGTTAGAAAATCTGTTCAGCTGCAAAAGCCACAGACTGATCTCGCATCTCCTAATCCTCCCTGCAACACCTAATTTGTGTGAACATCTCCCTGCACTGTGCATCTACTGTTGAGTGAGTCAGAGAAGGCTGAATCAGGAAACACATTTCCCATTTAGATCTAAAACTACTTGGCTCCATAGTAGTTGATCTCCACTGCATAAAGCAGACAAAAAAGAAGTCCAGTCCTGAGGAATCTGTCTCCTCTATTCCCACGCTTCCTGCTAGTCCTCAGCAGTCTCGTTATTCCATTAGAATAACCTGTACGTGACAGTGAAGGTCCTATTTAAGGTAATATGTTCTAAAAAGAGAAGTTCAGAAGTGGCTAAGATGTGTGTGATTAGCTTCAACAGAGGACCAAGATACCTGACACACAATTCCAAATGGCAAAAATACAATACAAAAATCACAATTCAAAAAAAAATCCTGCTCAACCCCTACCTGCCTTCCCAAGGTACCTGCAGTTGACTTTCATGTTCTCTGGCATCACATATTGTGCAGAAGCATTTCAACCTTGGTGTGATGCCTGCCTCAAGCTGCAATTCAGAAATTAGGTGTTTCTATGCCCCAAGGCTTAGAAAAGGAGGGGTCACGCTAATAGAGATGCTCCGATCACACCTATATACACCAGCAGGATGAGGCTCTCCAAACAATACAAGTCCCACAAGCAACATAGGGATTACAGCAAGTATCCTGGTAATTAAAGAACATGGTAAAGATATTATAGACCTAAGTCCACATCCCTCCTCTGACTGAGGGACTGCGTCCCTGCAGAGCGCACCTCAGTCCAGAGCTTCCAGACTGCCCCAAAAGGGGTCCTTTCCTGCTTCAGATGTTCCCCTTAATAAAAGAAGCCTAATTCTTTAACTGCATAATGCAAAGACAGGATTTGGCAGGCTGGTCCCTACCGTAATCACATAGTTTATGTATTACCACCTAGCAAGCGTTTAGTGTATGGTGCTTACATTCCTTTCTGCATAAAATCTTAAGTTATTTTTGAAATCAGAACTTGGATGTTTTTGACAATTCTGTCTTTTTTATCTATCTAATCCATTTTTGAATGCAACTAAAAGTCTTTACCTCCATAATTTATTGTGGCAGTGAGTTCCGCAGATTAACTATATGTGACATAAAAGGGCATTTTCTTTACCAGTTTTAAATTTATTGCCTTTTAATTTAATTAGGTATCCTCTTGTGCCTCTTTCACGAGACAGAATAAATAGGAGCACCTGCTGACCTTCTTTGTGCCACACATTATTTTATATACCTTTGTCATGTCACTTCTTATTAGTCTTTTTACTAAACTAAATAGCTGTAATCTTTTTAATCTCTCCTATTATGGGCTACTCTCCAACCTCTAATCGTTTGCTTTGCCCTTTCTGAAAAGTTCTTGGGTATTCAGGTCTCTAGATATTCATTTAGAAGTAACATATAATTTACAATAATGCAATCTTTAGAAAGTCCTTCATTGTTTAGACAACTATCTTCCTTCTATTATCTATCCTTTCTAAACTGGTGCAGCTTTTTGAGAAAATAGTGCTTCTGTGAAAGAACTTTGTTTATAGTAATACTTGCAAAAAAATTGGCCTAGCTCAGCCTCAAATATACTTATGCATTTGGGGCAACACTTTGGGGTGTAGCCCAGCTTGCGACAGGCTTTACATTTATAACTAGTCAGAAACAGTAGTCACATCCATTCCACAGAGCTACCTCTCCAAAGCTGATGTCCAGAGCGTGTTTTAGGCGACCTTACCAGACCTTCCCATAGCACTTTCTGCCAAGATTTTTTTACTCAACAACTGGGTCTGGTGATTTCATCTCCTGTTTATGGAGATGGCTCACAGTTAGCAGCTTGCTAAAGGAGAGTGCCAGCAGTTCGCATGAGCTGCTCACCAAATGCTCCTGGCTGGATCTCCTGCTGTTGATGGAAACTAGAAGAGATAATCTCCAGTTTTGCTATCTCTGAGTTACCACATTTGCTAGACAGAAATTAATGCAAGCATTGAACAGATAGATTGAGCTCAGGGTGGTGTCAGTGCCAAACTGCAACATACAGTTCATGAGTTTGAGAGTCTTCAGAGCTTTAAAATCTCTCCCAAATATTTTTGGGTCCACAGCGTCTTTTTTTTTTTTTTTTTTTTTTTTTTTTTTAGCAGACAGGGAGTCTTGGTGAGCTCAGGTGGGCGGCTAGCCCTAGCATATAATACCAACACACAAAATGAAGACATACTGTTGAAGTAACACAACTGTGGCTCAGGAATAACCATCTTCAGGTATTAAAGCTTCCTGTCCGCATTTAGACAGCTATTCTGCAGCCCAGAAAGGACTCGCTGCCATCATCACATTTATTCTGGGGTTCAAATTCTATCCTGGGACATTGTAATGTAAAAGTGATAGTCCCTCTGTCCATCCTGCACTCACAACAGCAATTTCCTTCCATTTTCTTCCTTACAGCTCCATGACAGTGACCTGTCTTCCCCTGGGTCCTATAGCCATGCCAAGCCAGAGACAGGCATCCGAGCTGCCTGGCCCAGAGAGGGGGACAGCATCCCATCAGATACTTAAATTTTGCTAGGGGCAAGCAATCACAGTGCCAGCTAACCCGTATCAACAGCTTCTGGGCTGCAGATGCTAAGAAGACAACAAGTGAATAGATGCATCCTGGGTTTGATCACCTGCAAGCACGACCAACTGATGCATGATTCCATGAACAAGAAAACATGTCCAAAAGCAACTCAAGATGAAGTAACTTTGGGTGACACTCTGCTTCAAGGTGAGTTAAAAATATGATTGAACAGAGTAGAGAAGCAGCCTCAAGAAACCATATTTAAGAAAAATGATGCTTCAAAGTTTTTTGAACATGAAAGCCTCAAATTAAAAAGTTTCAGCTGAAAGTTTTCAGCCAGGAAATTCTCTCTTTCTTCGTTCAACAGAAAGACATCATTTTTTCCACAAAGAAAGCTGGAACACTGGGTTCATTTCAGTTCCCTAAACCTGGACACCTAGTACCACCACAGATACCCGACATGGCTGAGACCCGCAGCAGACTGGGGAGATGATGCAGAGCCTATGGGATAACCTTATCGTGCTGATCAGTACCTAGATGCCAGGTGATCTCAGACATCTCAGACAGCATTTGCTAGGCACCTGGGCTGAGCCTTTTCTCTGAAACTTTTGTCCAAAACTAACACTTAGAAAACAAATGTTGTGGAAAGTGATTGACTAGTCACAGTTTAGCTGTTTTCAGAGCAGGCATGGTAAAAAGCAGCTAATTCCAACAATCGCTTTCTGAATATAACATCCACTGGAAGGGAGAAAAAAAATAGCATGATCTTGTTTACATGGTGTTTCTAAAGCAACAGCACTTCTAAAATTGCGTAGGAAAGCAGAGCCATCTACAGGGGAAACTATTCTGGCTTGGCATGAAAACCTATCAGAGAAAGCAATATGCAATTCTGTGCAATACACCAAGGCAGGACAAACAAAACAGAAGTTTTGCAAATAGGGTTTATAATCTCTCAGACTTTCTCTAGTTCTGGCAAACCATTTCCACAAGCATTCAACCAAAACAACACCCCTTGGTTTCTCTAGTGACTACATCCTCACATCAGTGTTGTTAGCACCTACTGGAAGACACTTTTATTTACACATGCCTTTCATATACACCCAGTAATAACTATGGGAACCAAGAGAGGGGCTCTGTTGCAGGCTGTGGTCTCACCCCACCTTTCTGCCCCTTGGCTACCTGGGCATGCCTCTGCTACTGCACGCACGCCACATTGGGGACACGCAAGTTGGCCAGCAAGCTGTATCTAATATAGTTGGCTACAGAAAACATAAAGTAACTCATCCTGCCCACCGCACGGTGGAATTACTCCTTTAACTCAAAAGGCAATAGCTGTCACCTTTTTGGTATTTAACAGTGTATGTTCAGTTCCCCTCAGGGACTGTAGCCACCTGTAGCTAAAAACTTGCAGCCTCAGCAATGGCACAGAGCATAACTCTGCCATTCCACCTGGGAATGGAAAAAGCTCTGGCCTGCAACCTCTTTAATTCATTTCCATATTGTTCAGCTGTCCCACTGCATGTCTTGAACAGAGAAGAAATTAACAGAGAGAAAAAGGAAGGAAGAGAACAGTTGGCTGAAACTGGTGACTGTTTTGACCAGGGTGTCTTGAAGTCTTAAGAAACTGTGGCAGAGGAGCTGCTTAAAATGCCATGTTAGGAAATACAAGATATAAGGTCCTCAGAGCCAGGGGCACAACTTTAGTAAACAGCTGTAAGAGTTTCCCCGCGGCCAGATGATAAAGGATGTTTTGTTACGTTAACACAGGGGCCTCCATACTTAGCTAGATTAAGCCAATTAAAATGGCACGAAATCAATCTTTCTTTAAATACTTAAAAGCAGAACAAAAATTAGGTTGAGAGAACCCTCCCAAATTGATATCCATTTCTGTAATGACTGATTTATGTGATATATAAAATTCAGCTTCATATCTAGACAGACTTCTAAATGTTTGTATGTTCTTACTTATTCAATCATATTCTCTTGTAGGATTATTATTTTAAACTCATCCAGACTTGAGCTTTTTGAGTTATTAGAAAAAAATTCCATAGACTTACCTTTGGCTGAATTTAATAACAGTTTTAATTCAATTAAATCTAATTGAATTACATTAAATGCATCCTGCAATTTTATACGTACTGACTTAACTGTACAGTCAATGGCACAGAGTCATCCATGTAACAGTATAGTTTTGATATTGTTGATATAGGTCATAATATAGGAAACTAGGACTTTTGTGGGTAGAGGAGATTTCCCTTGGCCTAGATAGTCTCGAGTTCCGTGTCAAAAAGAACAATGGTAGTGCCTTGTATTTTATAGCTTCCATCTGGTTCAGATATCGCACAAAGAGATACCAAACAATGACCCTCATGAAATTGCTATTGACTTCAGTGGGAGCTGGACACAGCATGGGAGGCTTAGATGGAGGACTGCGTATATGGGCTGTCTGGGGCCTTACTAACACAGGACAACTTGAGTCCACCACTCTCCCTGGCCAATTATATCGGAAGGCAAAAACTAGTGAAAGATATTTTGAATCCTTCTTGAAAGGATTTTGATTTTGCTGCTGCTAAACTGCTGTTTCTTCTGATTTAACAATGAGTTTAAATGAAAACCAAACTGCAATAAATTAGATGCAAATTGTTAGTTCTCCCAGACCAGGCCTGTTCTTTTGGTGTATACATATAGGGCGAGATACGTAGCCATTAATTTTAACTATCTAGAAGCTGCGTCTAGTCTAAAGCAGTTATCCAGGATTCCCCTATACTCCAAAACAGACAGTCTTTCATAGCAGACCATCCCATCTATCTTAGGTTACATACATTTTAGGGCCATGGGAAAGTATTGCGCTGATTTGTATTTACACATTGCCCAATTATGTGCAAAAAAGCTGTTTGAACCTCTCCCTGCCTTGTTGCCCATCCCTCCCTGCCCCCAGGCACTAAGTCTCCGTAGATGCAGGGGAAAGGACGTCCTCTGCCAGGATGGCACTTCTGCATTCCTGTTACCATCCCTGCACTTTGCTAAAATCAATCCACTTGGGGGAACCAAGCCTCTGGGAGACCCAAGAAAGGGACTGACTGCAGAAGGCGAGACACAGGCAGTAGACAAGTATCTCCAAAAGGGGAGCTGAACCTGGAAAGGAAGGGGAGATCTTTAGAGTTTAGTCCTCAAGTGCATTGACTAAGTTTTTATTTCTGTCGAGTTCTTCCTCCAACAAGCCTGAAGCCATTCTCAGCTCCACATCACCTATGAAATTCAATAAGCACTCTCTTTACTCCATCATCCACATCATTAATAAAAACTGTGAGTGCCACCAAACCCAGGACAGACTTCTGTAGTCCCACCTTTAATACCCATTTCCAGCTCAGCAGTGACTCATTAAAAACTGTACAGTTTTCTAACCAGCTGCTTACATGCAACATTAGATCTTCTCATCTCCTTGTTTTTGCTTATAAATAGTCTAAAACAGATGTTTTGTTGAAACGTGGTACAAAATCAGATCTAAAAGAAAGTCCACAGAAAACCATGTCTAAAAGAAAGGAATTTGAGTAAATTTGAGAAATGAATTTGGCAGATGAGATCATCGCCTAGATTTTTACACATGCATTTATGCCTTCTTTGCATCTGTTCTCTGATAAAAGTGAGCAGCAGCTATTTAAACCACTACAACAGCACTTGATTACCAGAAATCTCCACTGGAAAGAGTCAATTGGATTCCAAAGGCACAAATGTGTGAAAGAGGCAGAGAAAACAATATTAAATACCAACGGTTGTTTCACTTAGTATCCTAAATTTGGTTAAAACATATAAGTTCCCTTGACTGCTACCTTTTTCCTGAAGGGAAGAGCATAAATCTAAATTATGTTTCTCTTTATTTTTCATGGGATGCTGTGCAGTTTTCAGCTCATTATAAAATATTCCTTCAGGGACTAACTCGTAGTACATAGGCTTGATACTTGCCTCTGATCTTCTGTAAAGAGAAAATGCAACTCCTTCAGGTAATGGGATAATAGAATATTGAAATGGGATAATAGAATACTAAACAAGTATCTAATTAATCAGCTAAATTAGAAAAAGAAAAAAAAAACAAAACTGGAAGTTAATCACATAGTAAGCATGCTCTCTCCATGAGAACATACGTGTACATTTGGGATAAATGCAGGGCAAGGGGCTTCTCAAAGATATTTACTTTCTAGTAAAAGGAAGAGAGGGAAGAAGTAATGTAAGGGATTATCTGAACCAGATAAAAGCACTTGGATAAACTCCCACGCCTATTAACAGCTCATCTCCAAGAAAACATAGTGGAGCCCACAGATAGGGCTAAAATGGATGTTTATCTCTCATAAAATTTTCTCCCAGGCTCTTCCCAAATGCTTTAGAAGTAGATGAGGAAACCTGTGTGGAAACTCAAGTCCTGCAGGGCAGCCCCTTTCACACCCTAGACCATGATCCTTCCTCCATCTGAGCTCAGTAAGTCCAAGTGAGGCTGTCCCTGCTCTTGTTTTACTTCATATAAGGCAGGAAAAATTAGCCCATGATGCACTTCAAGGAGGTCATCAATGGCTTGTAGCAGCATTTAGGAGGGGGAGAGAGGGAAGTGACTGGGAGAGAACCTTTTCTGCTTGCCCCTGACTAGACAGCACTGACCTTGTCTCAGGTTCTCCAAAACGTCAAATGAGCTCTTCAGTCAAACACACAGCTATAATCTTTGTTACTGCTAAGCCCACTGCCTCTTTATCACAGTCTGAGCTCATGCCCAACTCAGCACACACTGACTGATTTTTTTCATGTGGTTTGGGAGACTCTCCCCCCAAAATGACACCCTCAACACCAAGGAAGAAAGGTGAGAAAAAGATGATTTGCAGCGTACAGAAGTTTGGTGCAAGCTGAGCAGGACTGTGGTAGATCCTCACTACTGATCTGTGTGGGCAAAAGGAGAAGGTGAGTCCTAAGAGGCACGAGAGGGGATTTTTCCACGAATCCTCCAAACTCAATTCCCCTCTTCTAAGTATATTAACACAAAGTAGCATGCTAAGAAACCATACATAAAACTTGGTCATTAGGCACTTTCCTCACCACACCAGTCACTGTGCTGCATGGGCATTAGGGAGGTCAAGAACCATAGGAAAAATGTTTATAGCTAAACATACTTTAAAGGACAGAAACTCTGCTGGGATAAATCAGTGCAGCTTTGACAAAGTATGTGGGTCTGGCCTTCACAGTTTACATTCTAACACTACTACTCAGGCTGATTTTTGGGGCAAGGAGAAGAAATATCCTACCACTCTGTCCAGCTTTGCACCTCAAAGCACTTGATTATTTCACATGAGAGTGGCACTTGCCAGCCAGAATAGTATTTTCCCATTTAGCTTTAGGATTGATCCATGTTATTTTGATAGCACAAACCACAATTCAATTTTCAGCAGGTTTATGATCAAATGTGTGCACGTGTGTGTGTGTGTTTCTCTGGTAGCTTGAATCAAAAACTCTCACTTCAGGCAAAATGGGAGACATTTTGTATTGGTATGTAGTGGGTTTACACAGGCACTTTAAATATCACATCTAGAACTAATTTACATTAATTCCTAAGGGTAAAATGGAATAACACTAATGCCTACATATACAAGCAATAATTCTCCATCTGTTTTGACTGTTCTCTCTTCCAGACCAGGGATCATTCCTCTTGAAAATTTTTTCCATGTGGTTGGTAGAGATCAGTTCTGTTGATCACTGACACTAATATGCCTTGGTATAGGTCTATTAAAAGTCTTCTGGTTTTGGTCAAAGACTTAAGGTTTCTGCACAGGTACAAGAGAAAAAGAAAAGCAATTTCAGGGCAAGTGCAAATCATGGACTCTGATGATCTAGGAACACATGCGCTTCATAAACAATACGTATTTTTTCAGTGGAGTTCCCACATGAGAATTAATTATATAGCTCATCTTTGACAAAAATGTACGAGTCAACTCATGTTTTTTTCTGGTTGTCTCTAGTGAATATATTCTTAATTTATACAGAAACCCATTCTATTTATCAGTCAAATATGTAAATCAGACCAGAAAACTGGATTTGTGTTGTGCCTGCCAAAGCTTCAGACTGGAGCTTCTTTCTCCTATTGTTTTAACGGTCAGTCCTCAGTTTACTGTAACCTCAACATTTCCAGAGAGCACAAAGGAAAAATATTATATTTCTAGCCAGCTACTCGATTGCCAGTATACTAGGACTTTATATTGATTTTCTGTCCTCAGCTGCTTATGTGGTGCACTTCTCTCTAGTTTTCTCCTCACAGGTCACCAAGATTTATGGCTGACCTGAAGGAGTTGAAATTGGAAGGCAGACTGCTGACTTGCCACCTGCTGCTGACTGACACTGATTCACACAGATTTCCAGAATCCTTGAGGCCACCCCAAAACCTCTGTTAGCAGATTTGCTCCTCATGCTGGAGAGCTTGGCTTATTCATGCCATATTTACTTGCTGGTTAATGTACTTCCTTCCCACTCTGACAAAATTTTAGCTCAGCTATCAAATAAAATGCAGCATATCTGAACAAGGTGATCTGCTTTAGAAAAGGCAAGGTCTTCAGAGAGTCTCAGAAAGCATCACTTAGCAAAGTGTCTCCAGACTGGGTAATCACTCGTCATTCATTACCCCTTCCTAGGAGAAAAAGGCCCCAATGTAATTAAAAGGGTGTACATGGAGTCCTGCTAAATATAACAACTTTGGTTTGAGCTAATGCTGACAGGATGATAAAACCTACAGCTACAGTCTGGAGAGGGAAGGAAGGACTGTGGGGGTGCACAGAAATAAAGGAAGGGCTGAGGTTAGGATGGTCATCTGAGCACATCAGGATGGAGTGCAGTCACTGGCCTATGCATCAGCTTAAGGTTAGGATTTGGGCTGATAGTATGAAAAAGCCAGCAGCAATAGTAAAAGCCTGTAAAACATTCTCCAAAGAAAATTAAGGGCTCATGCTAGCAGTCTCCCTTGAGGAGCACTAAGTCTCGGTGGAATAGGGTCTTGGCTTGTGAATCAACCTAGGATGAGGGTTGGGGTTGAGAAAAAGCCCAGAGCAACAGCTGGTGTCAGGCAGAAAAGAGACAGTCAGAGGAAATTAAGGCTTGCAAAAAATAATTGTCCTCTGAGGAATTCTTGAACAGGAAAGGACTGAGCTGGCTTGTCCAAAACAAAAGGTCTCTTTAGGGTTAGGGTTTGAGAGAAAGACTGACAGAAAGAGAAAGACCATAGGTAAAGTTGCAGAGTGGCCATGAAGGACCTCCAAAGGGAAGTAAAGGGCAAGGTTAGACCTCTCTGTAAGTCATGCTGAGTCCCCAGATGGTGTGACTACCCTGGCTAAAGAGTCAGCCTATGGTTAGGCTTAACTTTAAGGTTTGGGGGGGAGGGGGGGGGGGCCTCAGCACTACAGTTGGAGCTGGGCTGGAAAGGGGCTGCCAAAGGAAACTGAGGGCTGCACAATGAATTGTTCCCTGAGAATGATGTTCCAGGCAATTTTACTACTAGGATATAGTGTACTATTCCAGATAAAATTATGGAAAATGCATAGCAACAGGAGTCAGACTATTTTAATTCTTTCCTTTTCCTTGCTTGGCCTCAGTCTTGCTTCCAGAGAATGGAATGCAGGCTGGATTTGTCACCTTGATCTATAGAAATAGCTTCTCCTGGAAATTAATAAGCTATAATGGTTTCATCCTCATGTGAACTGTAAAAGAAATCCAGCACAGGTTACTGAATGTACAGAAACATCCATCAACTCAAAAAAAAAAAAAAAGATGAAAAACATTGGAAGCTGGCAGAGCATTTGGAGGAAGTGTCTGTCTTTCCTTACTGAAAGTCATGCCCCAAGACATGCCAGACCAGGAGGTGGAAATGGCCTTCAGCTTGCTTCCTCCTCCTGTGCTGCAGATGACCCAGGCAGGAGGAGGTTGGCAAGAAAAGACCTGTGACTTGGTGGGGGCCACAGACAAGGAGGGTGTAAATGAAATGGTAAGGAGAGACATCCCACCAAACTTCAATGAACAACTGAGGGAACCAGAAGAGACATGGCTGCCTGGCACCCTTGAGCTAATGCATGCACGTGGTGCCTCTCTCACTGCACGAACTGGAGAACCCTTAACTGTGCCATGAGCACACCAACGGTTATAAACATGACACTTCATGGTCACTCCTGCAAACTGTATTTGGGCAAGATGTGCCCTCAGGAGTCCCTCATGGCTCTTCTGTTCTCAGTGCACCTAATATTCCACATACATTAGGTCAGGAGGCAAGCAGAAACATTACAACGAGCTTTCTGCTTACCTTTTTCTTGGGCTGAGAGTACTTCACCTCCAATTAAGGCAGCCTCCAGAGCACTCTGTTCTAAAGCAGCAAGCAAATGGGTTGCTATGAGCCACTTCTCTGGCCAGGAGCTTTCCAGACGGCCTCAGACCCCTGTGCCAGCTTGTTCCCACTTGGACGAGGTGCTTGCTGCCATGTCCCCACCACCACTGTGGCACAGCCAACAAGGAGGCCATTGAGCTCCCATTGGGCAGCACTGCTGCAATTCTTCTCCTGCCAGCCTTTCTTTTCCAGGTCACTAGTAGCTGAGGAAGGGAAGGGAAATTCACTGAATAAGTGAAGCGCATTTAAGGTTTTACTTAAAAGGGAAGTATAGTCAATGAACTCTCATGATTTGGTTCTGTTCAGACATTTTGAACCCATTATGACTGAATGGGCCCTAAATGTCCCCAAACATATCCCCATTATCCTTAATTAAATTAGTTTATTGAGATCATCAATGAAAAAACATTATACAATTAAAACATTTGCACTCAATCAATTTTAATTGTATTCACTACAATTGCCTGTGCCAAACCAGATGCCTTCTAGTCTGAGATGTGAAGTGAAGGAAAAGCAATTTTTAAAATTCTCATTTACTCAAGCTAGATCTGATCAAGTAATGTAACAGCCGTTTTTCCTGTAAGAACTCAGCAAATGTCACCTTTCCCCACATCTGCTATTCTAGCACTGACAGCAAAAAACCCGAGCCCCAGGTAGGGCCAGCAAGTGTTTTCCGAGGAACTGTTTTGGTACTGGATGGAGCCTGGAGAGGCAGAGCCTACATCTGTGTATTAGCACCACCTAGTGCTACCGGCTGCAAAATGTCAGCAACCAACTGAAAAACGCCACGGTTCTCTAGTGGGTCTACAACTGCAAGCAAACACTTTAGACCTCGTGACGAGTTATGACTGTTGCCAGAATATGTGTATACTTTGTTTTGCCCCTGCTACAAAAACTCTCAGCTGCAGCTCTAAACCACGCTAAGCATGAAATGCTGTATCATCCATGCATCGACTGCCAGTAGGACACCTGCAAATACTTTCAAGAAAATGGGGAATATCAACACAGAGACATTACAGTGAAGGTCTACAAAATGGCTGAGCAGAGCCTGGGTACTGACACGGCGCACCAAGACCCATCCAGGCCTTCCTGCTGGTCCCAGTGTGGGAACGCAGCTCACCCTCAGCAATTGCCAAGATACCTCATGCCACTTGAGCTAAGGCCGCTGACCAGAGATAATCACAAATGAGAGATAAAACACTAACTTCAACTTCCTTCACGAGCCATGTGATAGCTCATTCTTCTGCCTGAAAACTCCAGGATAAGGGGAATTTGGCTTTTTCCTTTCTCCCCTCCTAGCAACAGCAAAATACAGAGATGTTTTGCAAATTTTCCTCTGCCCACTCAAAGCTCAACAGGAAAGTATCCCCCTTGCCTCCTAGGGCTCCACCGCGGCACATGCCTCTCAGATGAGGCCTTGAACACAAACAGCTGAGGCTTCCTTTTAGAGCAAACCATCCAGGAGGTAGCAGTGAGGTGTCTGTTTTTTATCCAGCACTTGTTTAACATAAACAGTCCTTGGTAGACAGCCCAGGCCAGGATTAAGGGCTGTAACCACCAGGCCACGGTCCTGCTTTCCCTCTCGTTCAGTGGATGTCGTCCTCTCCTGCAAACCAAGAGCGGTGACAACTGACCCTAGAAAACTTATAAACTGCATGTTATGGCCCTTTCCTGATCTGCAGGGCTGGATCAGGCAGAAAGGCCAGTGAGCCTCAGGATCCCTCTGCCCAGGGAGCTAGATGATAGCAGGGAGCATTTTCTCCAGCCAAGTCTGCCAATAAGGCTGTAAAAAAAAGCATCTCACTCCACTGTACAGGCACTCACTTCCAGGAGGCAGTGCCAGGCTGGGAATCCCAAATGGAAAACAGACTCCCCATAGCCCTAAGTCAGGAAGCTCTCATCTCCTACTTTCCTGGCAAAAGTTTTCACTACTAGCAGATTCTCTGGTGCTTGCATCTTGAAAGAATAGTTAACCATAAGCAGCCTGCCCAGTGTAAGTGCACATAGGAGGAAAAAGTACTTGATTCATCAGCTCTGTTAAGGCTGTCTGATATGTGTATATATATGTATCTGTATATAATATATCATCATATAGCTATATGAGGCTATCATCTGTTAAGGCTTATGTTATTTTGACCTGTCAGATTGATGTGCACATGCAGAAACAAGTTTCAGATACCTGTGAACTTCTAAGTTGAAACCTAAGGCACTTAGGGGTTTTCCATACCTCCAAATTGGAGGAGAAGCTGGCAGGATTCTGCCTGTGGAGGCATCTAAGTCCTTCTCCTTACAGAAGCGACTAAGCAAAGCCTTGCTGTCAGTCAAACCTGGGGCAGGGCACAGGAATTCTGGCTCCTGTGTTCATACAACAGTTGCAAGATTGGCTCTGAATCTGAGATCTTTGGAATTGTTTTGTATTAACATCCACCATCTCCCTCTAATTTACTGTAATCTGTGCTTTCCCCTTTTGTGGTTAAAGACATCTAATCTAATCGCCTTTGTTCCTGTCTCAGGATCCTTCCCACCCAACTGATCACTGCAGAAACAGCAGTAATTGATAACAGGTGTCCGAGACACTGCTCTATGGCACCGCCTACCTTGCATCTCGCCATATCATTCCCCGTTCCAACATCATGAACTTATGCTCACTGATCCTGAACAGCTGTACCACAGGATTGATTTAGAGACAGATTAGTTTGCAAGTATTCACTGCTTCTCTTAATAATTGAAGAAACTCAATAGATGAGGAAGCCAATACTAATATAATTTTTTTGCTAGGGTTCAGAGTCAGGTTTTTCTTTCCTTTCAATAAATTTTAAGGACTCTAGTATTTCAGTTTCTAATTCTCTTCCTATGCTCTGGACAAAGTTATACACACTGCAAAATAAAACAATAGCCCAAACATACTAAAATCAGCTGTAGACAGTCCAGATCATTCCATAATGCATAAACTGTCTTGCTACTCACTCGGTTCTGTATTGCCCTATACTTAGAAAAAAATAAAGCATGTAACAACAAAAGAGTAAAAACCTTCAGGAAACATATCTTGCCAGAAACTGGAGGAATACAAGTTGGATTGACATGAAGCAGAAAGATACTTAAGAGAGGAATTAGGTCTGCAACAGTCCTCAAGAAGCTCTGCTTAGCAATTCAAGGTGCAAGAGGGGGCTCCTATTCATTTACCCTGTTGGTAACAAGATAAACACCTACTGGAGGTTTCTTTTGAACTTCCCGAAAGCATTTGCAGCGTTCTGGTGGGGCAGGTGGGGGTTGTCTTTTCTTTCTGTACATGGTTTCTTTAAAAATATTACCACTAATACCACTAGAATTGCAGAGTCAAGTGCTCCAAACTCTAGAATGAAATTGCCCCATATTCATATGATGTAACACAGATTACATACCTCTGCTTCATTGAACACGTGAATTTTCTTTTACCCCTAAAGTATGGGCCAAGGCCTAGTCTAACATGCAGCTCCCAACCTTATATGAAATACAGCATTGTTCCTTCCCCTCTCAGCATTCCTCTTATATGCTGCTACAAACACTAATCCTTCCCCTGTAAGAAGAGAAAGTGCTGCTATCCGTTCTTTTTAGAGGAAGGGAACAGATCCAAAGAGCTAATGCTGAAACTTTTTTTTTTCTTAGTTTTGATAATTGAGAGCACCGTGATCCAGACAGCCATGATCCAAGTCATCAGAAGACAGTAACATGGAATATTTCAGTGCAAATCAAGGAGTTGCAGCTAAAAGTCCCCCTGCAAGTCTGATTCCAGGTGTCTCACCAAAGAGCAACAGAATGAGGAATACAGCACTAGCAGCCACGCAACAGATTTGACAGCTCCGTCTCTGAAAACGGATCTGGCATAAAATAGTTGGGGATATAGTCTCTGAGGTAAAACAACTGTGTATTTATAACACCATTTTAAGCCCTAAATATATATTTTTTTCTTTCTCCTGCTAAAGCTGATGTTCAGTTTTGTGATGCTCTCCTCACCAGTCATTAGCAGAGGACTCACCAGAACACACTCAGGAGAGCCAGGTTCAGTTTTTTTGTCAGGATGAATCACCTTGCAGGGGGGAGTCAATGCTTCGGCCGGTTCATAGCATTTAAGACTAAAAGTCTGCTGAAGCAGACTTTTGATTCTATTTTAAAGAAAACTTTGCACTGGTAAAATAACCCAAAGTGACAGATCTGGAAACAGATTTCTGTATAGCTAGTACAGTATGAGACTGACCAAAGCAATTTTTTCCTATTAAAAAAAAAAAAAAAAAAAAAAAAAAAAGAGAGTACCATACTTCAGGGCTTTGGTGAGCACCTTTACAGCCCAGAAAAAGACAAAAATCATTCTTTGATATACCACTTGGTTTCCAGTTTGGTCCATTTATTTGTTTTTCCCTTTTCCTGAAACATCTGAGCCTAGCTAAAGATGAAACATTACATCAGATGATCCCAGTAGCAGTGAGGAACTCCATTACCCTTCTGAAATGCTTTAGGTTAAAACATCCTCCAACTTTGGGGTCAGGAAAAAGCTTTCTGCTAGGGAAGCTGACAGAGTATAGAGGGTGTTATGGGCCTTCCCGCTGTAGTGTGGTGCATCATCTTCTCCCAAAGGCCACAAAAGGGCATATTCCCCCACCAAACTGCACAGGGCATGGTCTTGGCCACTGTTACTTCCTTCCTGTAGTTCACGAAAATTTTGGACATTATAATAGTAATCTGAGAAGCTTTGTCTCAAGGTGTTCGTGGCATGCTGAACATGGAGTGGGGATTCATTGGACTTAACGTTCGCTTCACAATCACCGACGTTATAGGCCCCTCAAGATCTTTCCCCTCTACAGTCCCAACAGAGTATGTTTTAACAGTGGTTTGGAAAGGGTGGGTTGTTCCCTAAGCCCTTTGCAGTCCAGGATCTTTACCTCTGCTGAGGCACTTACGAAGCTCTCATCTCTGGAGAGCAGCTTGAGAGAGAGTTGATGGTACAGACCTGGGATTCCACCCCAGAGAGTGATGCAAAGCCACCAGCCACCTCAGGACCAGCCCTGGAAATCTCTAGGGCAGGACAACGTGGGGAAAAGAAAGGAAAGAGGCTGCACTTCAGTTACATGCGTGTAGCCCCTCTTGCCTTCTCAACATGCACCAGAGGCCTGGGAAACTAGGCCTTCTCAGTGGAAGCCAAAATTTCCATGCCTACCTCTCCCATCCCTCCAGAAGACTCTGCAAGGCTCTCTCTATGACCCACTACGCAGCACAACCTTACCTGCAACAATATTGCCAGATCACTGCCCTCCCCTTTGGAGCACAGCGTCAACATTGCTGCTGCTGAAAAACCTGGAGTCGAGTAGGACAGGAAAGTAGTCCCAGCCTGATGGGTCAGCAACCCCCCTCCCTTTGCTTTCAGGGTTGAAAGAACATGAACCTAGCACGTGAGCACCTCTGCGCATTTATTTATAGCTGATTCAAAGAAAGGAGCATCTGAGATACAAATGGGGAAGGGTTCAAACTCTTTCCCCTACCAGTCATTTCTGTTGGAGCTGTTTTTAGAGGGTTTTTCAAGCTGCTAAAAGTCACTGACCTGCTCTGGCCTTTCTGAATACCTCAAAGCCCAACTACAACAATTAATGGCTACCAGCAAGTAGGCATATGAATCTGGAGCCCTTCCTCTTGCACACCAACTGCATCGGCGGCAAACCTTCTTCAGGCAGACCACAGCAGTATTTACTCCTTACTTGCTGCTGGCATGTAAGATGCAGAAGCCTTAACGTGTTGTTCTGACCACAGATGTTACAGCAGCGTTGTGCTAGGAATAATGATCTAAACATGTAAAAAGGAAAGGGTAATAATACAATGTCATTTTTAAACCAATCCATAGATATGTAAACAGACTAGATTTTAGGCACTCAAATCTTCTTGAGATCCAGCAGAAGAGACTGATTACTCAGGGAACTGTGAGCCAGGTTAAGATGGCATGGGTTGGCTGATGTCCTTTTCTGCCACGGTATGACAATTGGCAATTTATTGTTAAGCATATAATTGAACCACCTTGAAATAACAGTGCTGAGACTGTACTAGGAAACTTCACCAGTGTCTGAGAACTGAAATACTTTTAGGGAAAAAGATCGAGTACCCTTTTCTTTCTTCCTTCAAGTGCATTAGGAAAACTTCCCAATTACTCCTTCCAGTGACTCCAGCTCTCTACTCCGTTTTATAGAATAGAAGGCTAAACTCATCAGCCTAAATGCTTATGACACACATCAGAGAGCCTGTCTTTAAAACCAAGGTACGAATGCTTCATGGCAAGGATGAAACACTAGGTAATGCAGTATCGTCAAGAATAATGTTTTGTTGTCCAGCCTGAAATACAGAAAGCTCTGGTTCACCTAGAGTTCAGTTCAGCTCCAAAACTGGTGTTGAACCTGTCTGCTCTGCATTAGATTTCCAGCTATGGTTTTCCCTGAACTACCGATTCTGAAGAATTTGGATTGGTAAAAGTCAAAACAAAATATTGCAAAATTTTTCAACTGAAAAGAAACATTTGACTCTCAAATGTTGATCTGTTCACTGTTTTGAAATGACCATCAAATATTTCATATTTCAAGTTTTCCCCTTTTAAAAGAAAACTTGAATAAACAGTCAAAGCTAACGTTTGCTGACAAAGGAAAAATATTTCAGCTAGCCTGGGAGACGGGAGTTTGCGTGGCCAAAGTGTTTCAACAACCCTCTCCTCTAACTGGAAACTAAAACCATCTTCCTTGGTGCTAGCTGGTCTGAAAGCACCTGGTAAGCACAAATTAATTCATCCTTTTACGAGGAGGGCAAAGGAGATCAAATGACATGCTCATGATAAACTAGGTGTGTTGACAGAACTGAGAAATACACCTGAATATCTTCAGTCCTAAAACATGCCTGTGTGACTGGGTGCAAGTCCGCTTGCTGCGAGACACCCGGCATTAAAGCCACCGATGCGGCTGTGCCGTTTCCTTCGCGCCGACTTGTCCCCCAGTCAGCAAACCCTGTGGCAGTGAGAGCATAATCCTCCAGAGCCCGCTTGCCGTGGGACGTGCTTTAACATCTCAGTCTGGCAAATCGGCCCATTTCTGCAGTCTGGTTATAGAGACCATCCTGACTACATACCAAATGGCTTTTCTTTAACCTCCTCTGCTAAAAGGGAAAGAAAAAAAGAACAATGCCCAAGAAAAATGTTTTCTTTATGAAGCCATCCAAACTTTTCATTATCTTTCTTTTTCAGGGAAAACTAATAACAGGAAACCACAGAAAGATACGCTACACAGTCTTGTCCTCTCCAATGCAACCAAGAGAGGATGAACATGAAACTAAATAAAGATGTTTACTGACAGACTAATAAACAAATGGGCCCATTTTGATGTAACCTTGATGAATGGAGCATCCAGGTGTTTTCAATAATGGCAATAAGCACTACAACTCAAAGTATTTCTGATTCAAGTATAATGCATTATTAGGCCATTAGAGGCTGAGTATAGAGGGCCATTTGTGCTCAGCCCTATCAATAATGCTGCTTCCCAGCCTACATTTAGGCCAGGGGAATTAGTCATACGGATATTCTATTTAATAAAAACCTAAAGAAGACGCATCAAGAATCGCATTACATTTTAACAGGGTTACAGTAGTCCAGAAGGACCACAAGTTTAATTTTCATAAGAGCATTCATTCCTCAATTATGTCAAACATGAAAATGTAAATGGCAAATTTAATGCTAACAATATCCCTCAAAGCACATTGGCAGGTAGCAACCATTATGTTGAGTGAATGCTGGCTGCATAACAAGCAGCCCCAAACTAGACAGCAGGGGATTAAAATTGCCAAGCTGAGCTCTGCTGATTACAGCTGCACACTGCTGAAAATATCCTTTGTAATACACGTGTAGACTAAGGGCGGATTCTTTCTTCCTAAAGAATTTGCTGACCATGCAAGTATCACTATGAACACTGGCTGAAAGTGGTGGCCAATAGATGAGATAGGAGCTACGCTTTGGGTCCTTCGAAACAAGCGCGATGAGCCATGTTCATCCCCGGATGTAACTCCATCAAAGAGGAGGGAGATGCACGGCAGATGCACTGCACTTGCTTCTTTTTGCACAAGCCAAAGTGCCCAGAGGGGGAGGAGAACGAACGAGCGCAGGCTAGGCATTTGCACCATGGTCTGTGGACACAATCTGCAGTCTCGCAAATAAACGACAGAAGGTGAAGAAGCAGTTAAAATATTTTGCAGCAGATCAAGACTATAAGACTTCAAGATATCTCCATTAGCTGAAGGAAACCTGTTGCTTTTGTAGCTATACAGACCACACAATACAACACAAAAGAGAGGGAAAAATAACGTGGAATATAACAACCTGTACCTTCTGAATATGGCCCAATCCTCTGCCTCTGTGCAAGTATTTGGCTTTGCTGCCATGCCAGGAATAGTCTGGGGGCTCAGCCCTATTTCCACATAACGTAATGCAATCAGGAGTCAGATGTGCAGCGCAGAAAGCACTGATTCCCTGCCAGAGCCCTAAAAGGAAAATGCATTACTTAATGCGTGCTGTGCTATTAGGTGGCACTACCGAACAAATGGAGCCAATGTATTACTGTGACAGTCTCTGTTCAAAACAAAGTCGCATTAGGCTGCAAAGCATGCTGAGCCAGCCGAGCTCTCTCTATTTTACCTCTCTGTTAGTGGAACAAAAGGTATTTGCTATCACTGCAGTTCCCAAACGGTTCATTTAGTGTGGAGCCAATTCATCTCTCTTGCGGAGGTCAGCGGAGGTACGTTTGTACATTAGATGTTCTTGTGACTCCTTATGTACTTACTACCAAGAGCAAATAGATGGATAGGTGTGTGCGCGTAGCAGACAGATATAATGAAAATGTTAATGGATGCTTTCATATATCCATTAACGCAACCTAGTTGTGTAGCAAGGAAAAATGTTTTTCAAGATTTGCCATATAAAACATACGTTCTGGATATACATCCAGTCTGGCATTTGGGGTAGGAAATGCTACTCAGTCACATCATTTGCTACTCATTCACCTGACATCTCCAAACCTACCACAAAGCAAAGTTCTACTGAAACTGAGCAAGAACAGGATTCTTAACAAAATCATATTTTCATTAGTTCTGTTTAAATAGGCATGAATTAAGACTATTGTTTTATTCCCCTAAAATTCTCAGGCTTTTTCCTCATTAAAAAAAAAATCTAAAATGTATACATACAGAGATGAGGTACAGAACTGTATGTCCACAGAGCTACACAGCTAAAATCTCCAAGTGCTGCAATGCTTTAGGTTATGTAGGAAGTCAGCTCACTATCATTATGGTGCTTTGTTTATATATAGATTTGCATGACCAAAAATCACATTAGACCACTCCTCAGAGTCATAGGTAACCTAGAATCCTTCACTGCAACATTTATAATGAGAACTAAAGAATACTTGTAAAACCTATAGCTCAGAATTAATAGAAAAAATTGTGTTAATGTAATTATTGTTAATTTATGTCTGAAAGTAAACTCTGAATTAGTGTTTCAGTTAGGAAGTTAATATGAGGAAACTCAGTAACTGTCCCACAGTTGTTTCTACTGTAAAATTCATGGATTTTATGGAACTAGGAACTGTAAGATGAGGTGCTACAACATGACTGGGCTAGTTCAGCTAAGAAAGTACTGAAAATCAGCTAATTCTACTACTTCCATTGCATTTGGTATCTCTCCCCCACACAGCAGACTGAGAAGGGAGGATGGGAAGGGAGAGGAGTCCACCTGCCTTGCTGAGACATGCACGTGGCTTGAGCTGTAGCAGCCTCTGGCACTTGTGTCCACAGACCACTGGGAAATACCAAGAAAAGGACGAGTTTGCGCACCAACCTAGTTCCTCTGGTTCATAGGAATCAACAGGCCAATACTGAATACGTTTACCCAAGCAAAGGTAAGAGAAGTGATCAGCAAATTGCTTGAGGAAGAACTGATGGGTGTTAGTATTATAGTAATTTAATCATGGTCACAAGGGGCTGGGATACTCCAAGTAATACCAGTACTGTGGCTTCTGCTTCCCACCAAATTTGGGCAGACCTGTCTCAGGATCCTGTCCCTCCACAGTGCTTCCCACAGTAGGATGGGGCTGTGAGCAGCCTTAGCCAAACAGCCTGCTCAGGTCACCTCCGCTACATAGTCCAGGAGGAGCTTTGCGCTACCTCCAGTGCCCGAGCTACCCATGCAAACCACTGCATTGCCACATACAGCCGAACCCTCATCCCCACATCGCCAGGAGATGGGGAAACTCATCCTACTCTCACACACACACACACACACACACAAACAACAGAGCCATGATAAAAGTGGCTGACTTTCTTGGTATCTTCCAAGACCCCCACAGCAGAGCAGGGGTGAGAGTACAGGTTTTCTCAGTGCTTTCTACATGCCTTCAAGGTCTTTAGATATTGCTTTTGACTTGTCTTTCTCATCCATCCTGGTTCTATCATTTTCTTCTTCCTTTCCCTCTGATAATGCTAATTAAATGTCTCTCCCTCCCTTTCTCTGGGTTGTCTTTTTTTTTTTTTTTTAACCTCCATCTCTTCATCCCACTGTTTCTTCCAACCCAGCTAGCTGACAGCAGATTCCTGCAGTCAACAGATCCTTTGTTATCCTTAATTCCCTGTCAGAGCAGTCATTCCTCACTTGCACTCTAATTCTGTCAGTGCTCCCTCTTCCATCTCCACACTATGCAGCACTGCATTGCTGTACTGAATTAATCGCCCTCTCAGACCAAAATCTTGGAGCCAAATATCTTCGGAACATAAAGGGGTCAAAAGCCACTTCCCCAGTCAAACATTGCAACTCAGGCTCATCTTTTCTTCAATTATCCTAAGCCTAACAGTTCTGTTGTTGCCATACAAAACACACTTTACCAACTGGCTTGTTACACACACAGCATGGCACTCACTCCCGTTGCAAAAATGAGATTCTGATGCCATACTGTCCCACACAAGAATAATTCTAATGCTTATACTAAACAAGAAGGAAATGTGGGATAAGCAAGCTACTACCAGTAGAGTTTTAGTATTTGTAGATTCAGCCTTTTACCAAGTTGGCAATAACAATGAATGAGACAGGATATTTAGCATAAGCAGGGTTTTAGAAACATTAAAATGGGCAGAGTCATCTGATTTAACTTCCATATCTCTTGGATTCCTTCCTGCTAAGGAATGTTGGTCAACAGAAGTGACAGTGTTTTGCCTTGGGTTTTAACTCCTCAGAAGGCAATTTCCAGCTCAGCCTTCCACTTTCTAAATTGGCAGGAGTTACGGACACCTTCGGCATGCATTCGGAATATGCTGAACCAAAGATGAGAGAGAGAGAGATTAGGGATTACAGGCAAAAGGTAAAAAAATAAAACATTTAATGAAATTAATTTGTGTATAGAAAAATTTTAGAAGCTCTTCTTATTTGAGAAGACAGTCATAAGTAGCTAATATTGTTTTGTATGGACATTTTGCAATGGTGAATAAAGTTTTGGGAGACTATTCCATAAATTCTTGGAGCTACCAAGAAAGCCACTATGTATTCATTTTTTCTCAGCATAGCTGAATATTTTAAGAGAACTCAATTTTCTAACACTGTAAGAGAGCTTGAGCCTTCTTGCAAAATCTTTCTTTAATAGCCTATAACAGCCATCAAACTTTACAAAGTACACACAGTGCAAATCCAGCAGATGTGTTTTCATGATGATTGGTTCTTGTTATTTCAGCCTCCGCGTCCCAGCTTTCCTCCAAGGATAACTGCGAGGACTGGCCTGGGACAAGTGCTGCATGAAAGCTACAGTGCAAAGTCTGCTCTGGCCAGAGCCAGGCATATCAGCACCAGGAAAGACTCAGCTTTCATCAGCCTGAGGTGAGGATCGATTCTCGCTTCAGTTCTGAATTTCAGCAAAAATGCATCATTTTATGTATATAATCAGTTCCTGAGGGCTGGATGGACATGCCAGCAAGGGCTCTGTATGCTGACCAGCCCAAACGCTAGACTAGCATCATCAAACACAGGGTTTCCCATTAAGTTAACATACCTTGACCTTGACTCCAAACCTGGCCAAGTGGGAAACACAAGTACTGACCTCTGAGCTCAGCTGCCATGTATTAGGAATTCTTTATTTGGAGGTGGTGGTGTTTTCTTTTCCAAGGTGGGTTATTTTAAGCCTATGTCAGAGGTTGTCAGTCACCAGCCTAGGAGAATGGCTCAGACCCCCGTTTTTGCTTTCGGTGTCCCACAAGGAACTTCACAGGCAGTCCACAGCCGTATTGGCATATGCCTATCACCACTCCGCTCCCCAGACAACTTAGAATAATAAACTGGTAATTGAAAGGCGAGTTCAGTGCTGCTGTTTGCAGAGAGCCATGACCGCTGAATGATTACCACAGCAGGCAGCGCTACGGAGGTGTTGAAAGAGTCTATTAGTTTGCTTAGTCTAAAGCAGTATGGAGTGTTAATGCAAGCTCTCTGCAAACAAATACCCTGCACAGACAACACAAAAAGAGCAGCAAGTGGGAGGGAGGAATGGTCCATTTTCTCCATAGTCACTTATGGAGGTTGTTGTCAAAGAAGTGCCATACACGATTGTGAGAGATGAGCACGGAGCAAGCTGGCTAGAGCTGGCACTCCAAGTGTGGCAGGAGTTGTGCTTGCAGCCTGGCTGCAGCTCTCACAGTGAGGTAAAGGCACAGTCTGTGAAAAATTTCCACTGGTTTTGGAAAAGAGTTGCAGCCCATCCAGTAATGTGGTGTGCCTTCCAGACACGTTCTCCTTGACTTAAAACGACCCTTTAGATACTCAAGGACATCCTCAGGCAAAGATGAGGATCAGCGCATTCACAAGTCAGAGGAATAAGCGGGACCAGGTCCTCCGTAAGCTGCCACTGCTCCACTGGCATCCCTGCTGGACACCCATTTCCCCCTCTGCCTGCTACACCGGCAGCCACAGAGCATACAAAGCCCAGCTGCTGGCTGAAAGAGGCTAAGGGAGCCGCAAGGAAAGCTGGATGGCCATCCTCCCTCCACCAGCATACCCAGCATTATGCAGAGCTGCTGTGAGCTGGTGGCCAACATGGACACTGCTCATGGACAGTTCAAAATAGCAGCCACTTACAGCAGTCCCAGTGGGAGCACAGGATGTAGTACATGAAGAAAAGGCCAAAGGAGAGCGATGCGATTTACGTCCCACTATCTCAACAATCAACAGGGCTGAAATAAGCTATTTGCCATTGACAGGATGTATCAGTTATGATCATTGATAACTTCAGAGCAATCATGACTTGGAAGGTCTGCGGGTTCCTCCACACAGCAAAAGCAGCTGCCTATTAGAGTGCAGATGCGCTGCCATGGGAAAACCCTTACAGATACCTCATCCTTCCACAAATTCCTAACACTCGAGCAATATTTCTTAAAAAGGTACTGGAGATATTTTAAATAGTTTTATGAGAGATACTTCGCTCTATCCAGTTAGTTGCCTTCAAGTGGATTATTTCTCAGCTGTTCATTTTTCTCATCAAGGGGCTGATCTGACATCACTTGAAAGTTCGGAATTAACCTTGTTTTTGTTTATCAGCTCTTCTGTTACCATGGCTCTGGAAAAGAGTTCAGGTCACCTTGCTCCCAGTTGTTTTGCTGTGAAAGCAACAAGGCACCAAACACCATTTTGAAAAAAAGCAGCTTTAAAATAAAATCTTAAAAATAGTGAATGGAGAGGAGTAATCCTTGGGATCCAAAGGAAACGGTCTCACGCAAATTACACCTGTCACCTGAGATTATGGGGAACCTTGGTGACTCAAAGAAATGAAAAAAAATTTTGCTTTTGGAAACCTGGAGTCAAACACAGTCTGTTTCAGTACGGTGTACTTCTATGGAGAGAAAGTTGCTTAAAATATCCAGGCTAGATTTGGCACAACCATGGAGTATCCCTAGTTATTTTTCCTACCACTTTTCCTTAGCTTCTCCTTTGCCATCTAGAGACATCAGTCCCTGGAAGTCTTTGGTGCCAGTTTGCACCATATGAAAACTTGGCCCTTAAAACAAAATTGAGGCAAATAAAAATGGGCTATGAGAAAACTCTCATTGCCTTTGCATTTCTTCAGAGGACAAGCCAGCACGGAGGAACTGGATTTCCCAGCATAATTACTTAGACACCATTTCTGATCACTAGATCTTTTTCCTTTCCTTGTTTTCCTCTTTAAGACTTGAGGGAAAAGGTGCATCAGAGCAGATCACTGCAGAAAGCCTGAGCAAAGAGTCCCAGTGACAGCAGGTGTCTCAAAGCACAGTCAGCTTCCCCCAGTCCGAGATATCCACCACGGCTCTCCACACACAGGCAATGCACTGCACTTCACAAAAAATACCTGTCTGACAACACCACTACTGTAATTAGAAGTGCCTCTTGCCCCTCAGACCAAGGTAATCCCTTTTCGACTGAACTTCAGCAAAGTCGACGTCCTGAGGGGTCATTTCTCCACGATAAGGCCCCTCCATCGCTGTCAACCCATGTTAAAATCTGACAGATCTGGTGCGCAGGACTTAAAATGCTGCCTTGTGATTCTGACCGATGAAGTTGTCCAGTGGCATAAGCTCATCATATGACTGCATGCTGTGCACATCGGGGTAACCATGTGGAAGAGCTAATTACAGGGCAGGAAATTAGAGCACAAGGGCGGGAGGAAGCAATCTTTCAGCACACAGCAAAACCAATCACACAGTCTTTAGATGCTGTGCCTTGACTAGCAAGCAAACTAGCTGCTGAAGGAACTCCTGGGTTAAAAAACAACAACAACAACAACAAAACCCTCCCTCTTTCCCGTTCCGTTTTCCTCTTAACTTTTGTTGTTGCTGTAACACAGTCTGGTGAAAATCTAAGCAAAGTTTTCCAAGAGAAATAGAAATCTCCCTCATTAATGTTCAGCAGGACACTTAAGCATGTGCTTAACTTTAGGCATATGGATAATCTTACTGATTTCAATAAACTGGCTTGCATGCTTTTTATTAGACATATGAACAAGTCAGATCCAGAAGGTTCATACTTCATACATACATACAAGATCAAAGGCAACATGCTAGCTCCCACAGCAGAACCCACAAGGTTGCAGTTTATTTGCTTTGCGTTGACTATGTTCAAGTGGGATGAAGCCAAAGTGGGTCCCTAAGCCAAATTAGGCTCTATCCCTGTTATGATTTGTTGCTGACATTTTTTCTAAGCATGTCAGCAGAACAAGTTCGTTTTTGACAGTGCAAAGATTTGCAGAAGAAACACTGGAACTGCTTGCAAGTTGCTGTAGTGCTAAAATACATAAAAGAAAATCTTCAATACTGCTAAGCAAGATGTCAAGTGACTTAGAATAACATTTTCATTGGCATCAAGATACCTACCCAATTTAGGCCCCCCCCCCCCCCCAAATTCAGCAGGATAGAGAAACTGCCAGACTGCGATTCCTTGTGACTTGGGACACTGCATTTGCTATTACTGATTGCTTTGAAATCTCTACACAAGCAGGACAGAATACAAAAATGCCTTTGAAGCATCTACCCATCTGGCCTGTCCCCCCCTGCAATTATCCCTGAAGCAAAGATTTAAGCATCAATCTCCTTAGTTAATAGACAAGCTCTGAGAATAACATCATAGTCATGTGAAAATTGGCTTGTGTGTAGATGACTGCAAATAATGAAAGACCAGGCTTTTGGCCTGCTAACTTTGCAAACACTGCTCTAGGTTAAAGGGTGAAAATATCCAGAGCTGTCAGATCACATAGGGGTCTCAATCAATCAGTAATGGCTTGAGTAACAGAGGACAGGATCAAAGCACTTCCAGCATGGTACCTACCATGGGTTGGGCAGCAAACGTGCACACTACAACTCAGCAGTATGAATCTAAGAAAGGCAGAGTAGAAAATACAGTCAGCTCACAGCCAAGAACAGATCTCCCAGGAGCAGTAAGAGGAACATGAAAGGTGAAAGATATCATGAAGACCATGGCAGAGCTCTAGAAATGATCCTTGGGTCTCCAGCAACAGGCTGGTGCCTGCACCCAGATTTCCAGGGACTGAGAAGACAGAAGTTGGTAAAATCACTAGTGATACTGCTCTGTGTGAAGTGCACTTGTGGCACTCATACACACAGAAACATATATATATGTTATATGTATGTATGTATATTCAGTGCTCAGGCTTGGATATGAAGGTGTGTCCAAAGATATTAATAGAATCCATATTGCTGCCTTTTGTTAAAAAACAGGTAACAGTTGAGTACACTGACACTGACATCCCAGAACATTTATGAAAAGGGAGACATAAATTATTGCTTTGCTTAGAAATGCAATTAATAAAAAAATCTCCTTTGTGGACTTCTTGCCATCTCAGTAATTTCCAGGCTAAGTTGCCCCACTAAATATAAACGAGGTTTTGTTTCCGGTCTTCTTGCAATACATCCTGCAAAGTGAAACTTAAATGCAGAAGTCAAACTGTAGTATTTCCAAAGTATGTGCCATCTACTACACAACCAAAACAACCTGAATGCTTCAAACCAGACCCAAGATCACTGTCTGCTGAAGACAACAGAATGATACTCTGAGAGCATAAGTTGGGGCACAGCATGGGACTATGCCAGTGCTTACTGTTAACTCCATTGCTGGTGTCAAAAGCATCAGAGAACCCAATTAATTCCTAAGCATGACCGAAAGGAAAAGCTACACTGCATATTTTGGATAAAATATCAACTGGGGTCATGTTTGTCAAGTAAAACATTATTGCACTGAAAGGTCACTTTCTGAGTGCTAATTCACTTTAACCTCTATCACCCTTGTTCATATAGATTGACTGAACGACCAGAACCAGGGAAAGTTTTCCACTAACACCCATAAATGTATCTTTCCTCTAAAGCAGTGGAAAACTTTTAAGGCACTTAGATGCCATGATGATGAGCATGGCATAAAAAAATGTAGATAGATAAGATAAGGCTGCGAATTGTCTGGCAGGAGTCAGCAGCTGTAATTTGACATGATGATAATTTCCCTCGTGAATGCTGGGATAGGGGCAATGTGGCTCTCGCATCTTCCATTAGCAGGGCAACAAATACAAAATACTCATCTAAGAGTCCTGTAAAAATCACCCTATCACTCCAGCCAATATCTAGAGCCACCAAGAGAGTCAAATGCTCTACTCTTAAATGGGAAGTGAACAGGGACAGCATCAACCACTGACAGCTCATCAGAGCCTAGGCACTAAGCAAAAGAGGAATCAGTACTTGGACACTGTGGTAAAAACACAGTACTGAGGAAAAGACAAGATCATTGAATGCTTATTTTACACAGAGGTTAAGCAAAAGTGAGCTTTTGTTGCATATCAACTTCCTTCCCTCCAGCTACAAAGACTCAGAGGAAGGAAAAAAATCATTGTAAAGCCATCTCTCAAAACCAAGGAACCAGGCAACCTCTTATATTAGGGGCATATTGCATTGCAAGGTACATGAGATGACATTAATGTACAGGAGCAAGACGCAAGTGAACAAAAACTAAGTGATAATGTTTTTAGAGGGTGTTTTGAAGAAACACCTTCCCCCCCAACATATCACACATGTTCCTCAAATATACCCTGCTACTTCCATGCAACACACAGTCACGTTGCCCTCTCCCCACACACCCCATCTCTCCCCAGTAAGAGGGAGGTTCAGCCCCTGCCCTTTCCCAGGACCATGAGCCCAAAGCGCCTGCATCCAGAAGGGATGGCCAAGGCCACGCGCAGAGGATGCTCCCGGGTAGGCACGCAGCTTTCCCACACACACACCCCTTGCGAACGGACCAACCTCACAAGGGCCAACCTCTCCCCAGCTGGGCCAAATCGGACCCAACCAGCCCCCTTGCACCTGGGGCACATCCCAGGTGGGACGAGGAAATCCACTGTCCCAGCCCTACGTCCTCACCACCTCCAGTGGGACCAAGGTGTCAACATATCCAGAAACATCTCCCACCATCCCCCAGAAAAAAATCAGCTTATGGCTGAAGAAAGGGTCAGAGTGAGAAGGCAAGGCTTACCATAGGGCAGCAGGGACAGTCCCCAGGCACAGCAAAGGGCTGCACATTGCAGCAGAGGTTTGGTGGAAGCATGGGCTGGAGCACCCTTTGGGGCGGGAGCACCCTTTCTTGTGCACAGAGCTTTTCTTTAAAGGTTGCAGCAGCTGCTAACACTTTGTCATTTTCTTTATATTCACTTTCTTAGCAAACAAAACATTGTTCCAGAATTTTGTTCTTAAAAATATAATTCAATAAGAGCTTATGTTTTACACTAAGCATAATGCCTAGAAGTTGCTCCAAATGGAGTCAGCTGTGAGCAACTGAGAAACTCCGTATAAACTGCAAAAAGCCCTATTACACTTCACTCTTACTGCAATTAATAAATAATATTAAAAATGTTATTGCAAACTGCTGCCCTCCACTAATTCATGCACAATCCTTGCTCTACATCTTTCAGAAAATGCAAACCCGCATCTTTTTATAGGGTTTCATTACTCACTGCCAAAACACTGCCACTGCAACCACAGCCACAATCTGGGTAGAAACGCAGCTCTGGCAACTAAAAACAGGGTGCATTCATCTGTAGATCCCCAAATTTACATATAAAAGGGGAAACCTTACAATTCATATAGACAGACCAGGAGATATATTTAAGTCTTGTCTTTTCCATTTAGCTGCTGGGTGAAATCATTACTATAGAAGGTTTGTAAACAAATATAGAATTCTTTTGGTTTAAAGGTGTCAGATAAATTTAAACCATTATTGTTAGAGCTCAAGTACACAGGGTTTAACCATGAGCTCTAAGGTAGCCTGGGATAATGAAACACCTTCACCAAAGATGGCTCAGACTGAGATACATGGGGGTCCTTCTCAGCAAGTGAGCGTACATCATTCTTCTCTCAGTCATTTCCAGCTCGTTGTCTTGTTCAGACTAGGATCTTCAGTTTTAAGAAGCGAACTCACCAAACTCACCTTGTCCTGAGCCTAACCAAGGTTTGCTTCTCTTCTGGGCATGGCAGGGAGCTCTGAAGATTTCCCTCTGCAAGGTCCTGGAGCTCAGGGTGGGTTGGCACTGCACAGCAAAATTCCCTGGGGCCTGGGCTCCTCTTCATTTATAAGCTGCTGAAACTCTGCAGATTTCCAGGGAGCACTGGTAAGAAATGGACCTACAAACCAGTAAGGGGAGAAACGCCACAGCCCTGTCCTCCACACGTTACCTTCCCATAAAGCTTACAGTGTGCACACATCACAGGCTGTGGCAGTTTCCATAGCCATTAATGGTTTCTTCCACATTTTTCTTCTTCTCTTAGGTTACAAGTGCCAGGGAAAGTTGTAGCCCCTGCAGCAGCAAACGTTTGTGCTCGTTCCTCAGATGCCATTTAAATTGACAACGTTTTACAGCCTCATGCAGCCCCACAGAGTGAGAGAAACGGGGAACTGAGAAGTCCCTATCACCATGAATTTGGGCATTACTAATTGGAGCCAGGAATATGTTCCAGCTCTGCTACTGTTTGCAGTCTTACTTTTCTGTTAATGTTTGGATCCCATGCTCCTTGGTGGCCAGAAACAGGCAGGCAGCGTCAGGGGAGCACAGCAGTAATGCATGGACGGGCTGGGTGAGGGGCGAAGGGCAGAGAAAGGTTCAGCTGGTGGTTGGAGAACAGTGTTGGAGAGCTGGTGAGGCAGTCACCAGAGGCAAAGCAACCAAAGGCCAGCAACGACTTGAGCCAAGGCTCTTTACAAGGGCCAGCACAAGTCTTTTGCTCTGCAGATGAAACCAACACCAAAACAGCATCATGCTAGAGTGCCTCCATTTCTCCAGCCTACAACAAAGAAACGCCAATCTGCCTTTTGCCCTGCACCCCTGTTTGGCATCCATGGGGAAGCCTAGGCCCTGCACCCTCAGAGCACTAGCAGTCCAGGCAATGGAGCTGGCGAGGTGCCAGTGCCTGCTTCATTCTTCTAGCGAGGCATCAGCCCGCACCATGCTTGCGGGAGGAGATAAAAGAATGGAAGAGAAAGCTGGGTTCCTGCCCTAGTTTTGACCAATAGGATCAGCAGTGCTTCTGCTAATACAGTGTTAATTCTTGCAACTGGGATAACATTCACCATGACACAGTGACATTTTGCTCCTCGTATTTTCAGCGAAGTGAATGCTTCACCTCCTCTCTTGACATCCTGGGAAGTAACTGTGTCACCTGAGCTTCACCCAGTGTCTGCACCAGTCTGCCTGTCCATAGACTCAGTTAAATACCAAGAAGTGTGTTGAGCTGAAAGGTGCATAAATATAAGATAATTACGCGATGAAATTCCCTGCCGGCACTGGCATCCTAACAAACAAAACAACAGATGCACAAAGCTCCAGATTCATTTCTGAAAAATACATGCAGACATAAAATATAAATCCTTTTATTACAAAATCTGAGGGAGAAGTTACAGTAGAAGCACAAAGCAATGTAACAAGAAAGCAGTTAAAGGTTTTATATAACATATACATATGTGTATGTATGTGTAGATATATATGTGTGTATATATAATCTTTTACATTAGCAAAGGATTTTACTGTGGAAAAAAAATTCTATCTTACAGGGGTAGAAAGGTCAAGGTATTTTAAATTAATTTTTCCACAATTTGTGTCTGACAGAAACTGATGCTGTCTAGGTAAGTACTGCTATCTTGGGATGAGCTCAGGGCCAGTAAAACAAGGTGATAAGGAAGGGACAGCATCTCAAAACCAATAAATCTCCTTCCCAGATGGCATTTTTATCTGAGAGTGCCAAAAGAAGCTAGACAGGAAATTTGTGGGCCTATATCATGGTAAACTCATTAAGAGTAAGTGAGTTTCCAAAAGACTAAAAGCGAGTTGATCTGGTGCCTCTGATTAAAAAAGGACCTCAGCACTTCAACTCCATCAGCCTAATGTTTACAATGTATAAAATAACTTAATCCACCAGAGTATCAGTCCCGCAAATATCTCTGAAGGAGATACCACAACTTGCTTGCATTTTAAAGAGGTTCCTAAACGATGCTCTGAAACCGATGAGGGTGACAGCCCAGGCATTGGTGCTTCCCTGAGCGGACTGAGATGGTTCCACTCAGAGGATTTCCACAGTAACCCTAGGGTTCAGTTTTGAGGCAAAAACATGCAAGTGAGATGTGGTGGGGAGAGGGTGCACTAAAGCGCAGGACCTTTTCTTTAAAGCAGTCCAGTCCTTCCGCTGCATTTGAACAGGAGGGATCCTGGACCCTGACTGGAGATTGTTTCACTGATAACAACAGACCAAAATAACATCAGGGATCTTTGGCTACATCACATCCATGTGCCTTTTACTCCCCAGCCCAAATATCTATTTACAGCGAGGTCAGCCTTTAGCATATTTTTATGATGGAAATTCATGCCATTAGATCTGCAGTAGAATATGGTAGTTACCCTGCTCACGTCCCATCACTTACCTGTGCACCTCAGTTATTATAAATGCAGAGATCAGCCTGGAGAGCTTTTGGACTCTCCTCAGTTCCAAAAACATCAGTTCTTGAGTCAGCATTATTCAGAGTACCAAAGTCAGAGATGACCACGCTGCAGCCATAGGTCGCACAACTACAAATCACAAACTAGAAATTTGCCTTCTGATTCTCATATAAGGATATCAATTTTTTTAAAACATACTGGTATTATTATCGGATAGATTCAAGCATTCATGGTATCCACCCAGCAAACTTGCAGTCCTGATTTTCCTTAGAAATAAAAGAGAGTAAGCAAGCATTTATTTTCCTCTATTTTTTGAGGACAATAAAAACATTTCCATGTACATGCAATTGTAGCCATAAAGTATTTGTACAAGGAGCATATCACTGGCAGGGGAAACGTATTTTGTTCTTAAAACTGATATTTAACTAATGCTCAGAAATGCATTGATGTAATCTGTGCTCTGTTACACTGATGTATTAATAATGAAATTGTAGCTCTCCAAGAAAGTAATGAACATTAAAAATGGAAGTGGAATCAGAAACCTATAATACAAGAAATACTGCTTGGTCAGCTGGACAGAGAAGGTGCATCAGTGATTTGAGGAAAAACATGAAAGGCCCATAATGATAATGGCTCACATTCCATTTGCATAGTTAGTGTCTTTCATCCAGAAAGCGCTCTCTGGACTTTATAAACTCCAAGCCCAGGCCCATAAGGTGCTGAGCACTCCCAGAAGGATGCTAAGAATCATCAGCCTTCAAGGGACCTCTCTAAATAGTAAGTTAACTGGGTGGGGGATGGTTCTGGTGAATGATTTCCAGTAGTAAAAGCCACTGTAAAAAGCTTATGTTTGGGACTTACATGGGAATGACACAGCAGCAAGTCTTCCTCCAAGAAAGCACTAGTCCTTTTAGCTCCTGTGAAGTACTCTCACTGCAGTCAGGCTCATTCCTATCCCTCCATCTGAGCCTCCTCCCTGGGCACACCATCTTGTCAGTGCCTCTTGGATGCTGGCCCATTCAAAAAGGATGTAGATATTTATTCATACCAAAACTATTCTTGTATATCATTCCCACTAGCACACTTGTGGTGAGGATCACAGAGACTTCTCCATTGTCCACCTGCTCCAAGGCAACCATAGGCTTTCAGACTGTGCTCCCACCAGGGTATACCGTGGTACCCTTCAGGGTCCTGGTCTCGTCATCACCCAAACTGAACATTTCTCAGACCATGCAGCAGCCCTGGCTCATGGAACATACCCAGGTTTCTTTGCCGTAAAAGTCAGGACCCAGAGGAGAGGAGATCCCAGCTCTGACGGAGTCTGGCTGCAGCTATGTGCCTCCAGCACAAGATCATGGAAACATTTGGCAGCCTAAAGGCAGCCAGAGCAAAGCACACATTTTAGGACAATTCAGACATAAATGCAGAAATCCATCTAAAAGAACCCTATAAATTCTTCTGCTTACAGTTGTAATACTGCTTACAAACTCATAGATTAGGGAGCTTTTCAGTACCTGAAATAAGAGGAGATAGAAAGCATCATTAACCAAAGAAAGGTAGGTTGGGATTGCATCCTTCTCTACTCTGTTTGAAGGCAATATAGACTCACTAATGATTATAATTCAAGAAACATCAATATTTCTATTAATTGCTACTGATTCAGAACTTAAATCATGAAAACCAACATAGTTATTTCTGATTTCCAGCTGTAATAGGTGAGCAAACTTTCTATGTCACAGAACAACCACAGTCAGAGACACCTTTAAAAGCAGTAGTGATAAACGAATCTTCCCATACTGTACCTGGCATCATAAAAACAGTTTTCTGATAGTCTGGAGTTTACTGAAGCTTTTTTTCTTCCCTTCTTCTTGCTTTAAACAGATTCTAATCTTCAATTTTCCATGCATGAGTGGTTAGGCTGAATGAGCAGATCTGTTATCAGCTGCAAGGAGCCTGGGCTTACAGCTGTTGACTGAAAACTCTCTCTGCAAAACCCCCATCCAGTGCAGCAGGCCTTTCTTCCCTTTGCTTATCCTTCTCCAAGATCCCCAGCAGAAGTTTTCTGTGAAGCAACCTCTACCCTGGGGCTCGTTCTTCTCACCAGCTCCCCCGTGCCTGTCCAGTGGGCCCAGAGTTTGATGATAAACTGAGCACTGGGCCACTTCCATTGATGAAGGGGCACCAAAGTTTTACATACTAGCATAAAAACATAATAAATTGTTTACTGGTAAACAATATCCATGATTTCGATTCTTGTGCTTTTTTACCCTCCACCAAGAACAGCAGTGGATATATAGTTAGCTAATGAAGCAAACGAGCAAGCAAGAATACACCTTATCTTGCTAGTATCTCCAGCAGAAAAGCACTGCATCTTAAGTACGCAGCCCATGACTTCTTTGAGACAACATGTAGTTTTGATGGTTTGATTTCCCAGATTCAAAAAATCAGTATTTCCAGCACCAAGAGCAACCAAGTGGTTCTCTTGAAGAAAGTGCAGTGGCAGGAAGCATCCTGCACGCGCACACGCACCATTTGTTTTGCATCAATTGTCAGTCATGACCCTAGAGATAATAAATTGAATTGTCTGTTCTGCATATGTTAACGAGAGCTCAGTGTTAAGTCAGATAATGCCCTGAGACTGTGTAACATTGAAAATCAAGTTGTTAACAAGGAGAGGGGCCGAGGGTGCTTTTCCATTTTGAATGTGCTTTTGCATTTTCCTTCCAGACTCAGAGGATTAGGGTGATAAAGGGATAGGATTTGCAAGAAGTATTTTAGCTGACTAATGCATGGAAACAACGCAGATCACTTGCATCCTGTTTGCAGATTAATCACTATGGCTCCTTTTTTGTTTGCCTACGGGTGGGAACTGTGCTATTTAAGAAAATTATATCAAACATTTTCCCAGAACTGAAGTTATATATATAAACTTTGTACCAGATTTATACATGGGAGAAAGAAGGGTAGATTCTCATTAGCTTTTGTCATACCTAGAGACTTGATATTTCAATGCAACCATTCTAACTACTTATATATTAGTAACCAAAATGACCATGAGTTGCAAAATTTTACAACATATATTTTTTGCTAGATAAGCAGCAAGTCTTACAAAAACCATGCATATATTTCAAAATATTTGTTTGAAAACAAGAATAGAAGGTGGTAAGCCTAGGAAGGGATGACATTTTAAAATTTAAACTAAACACTACAGATCAAAAGAGTTAACAATAGCCTTAAAAAAAAAAAAAAAAAAAAAACTGGTCTCACTGGCACTAATGAAACTTTCACAATGTTCAGTAGGAACAGAAGAACTTGCCTAGCTTTTCCTCTGCATACATTTGCCTGACTTTGACCAGAGAAAGATGGCTGACGATTTTCGGGGGTTTTTTTCCATCAGTTTCAGACACTGGCTCTGAAGCACATGGACACTGCTCATGTGTTGGAGATCATAGGGGGTTTTTTTGTGTACACAAACACATTGGTTGTCCAAAATGAAAATGTAGACAATGTTGTATAAAACCTATTTGTCCCATAAGCAGCATAGGTAAAGAATACTGATAGATGTTAAATATTTTTTAAAAGCTGGTATGATTATATTTGTACCTACAATTCATTTTGATCATGATGCATATATTTATAAATGCATATTTGCATATAAAACACTTGCACACACATACACTTTGTAAAAATCTAGTTCTTACAGAATCTCAGAGGCCTCGAGTCAGGGCGCTGATGTTTAAGCCCATGCTCAAACACTGGCCCCAGCTCCAGGAGCAGCTCGTGCATAGCTCACACCCATTGCCCATGCAGGAGCTGCTCTGGCAGCTTCCTAGGTGGACTTAGCTGGGACAGGAACTTTCTCCGTTTGGTTGTTCACATGCTCCAATCAAACAGGCCTTGCTAAGACATCAGCTGAGCAAAGGGACACCATCCTTTCCCTTGTTGCATAGCTGTAAAGTGAAAACCAGAACACAGCAGACACTAGTTTTAATTGTTAAAAGGGCACATGAAACAGACCTGGGCGTGAGGCATCACTGTCACAGCGGATCCTCTCTTCTTCAGTGTCTGAGATGAATCCAAATCATGTCACAAGGCAGCAGCTCTGCTGGACGTTTCCCCAGAAACAAGGGAGGAAGAAGGAGCTCCCATGGCATGGTAGGCACAGGCTAGGGCAATGCAGGCAGCCACTTCCCAAGCTGCAGTCAGGGCCCCTCTCCACTGCGCATCTGTTTCATTGCTTGGAAGATTATGCCCTGAGGAAATTTTCCCCAATGGTTTAACAGAGTTTCTTTGGGCCACTCTCCCACTATAAATCTCCAACTCAATTGTCAAGAGGAGGAAGGCAATCTGCGTCAGAGGAACAATGAGAGGTTCAGACCACCTACTCCGAGATCAGCAATCCTTGTACGATCCATGGAGACAATACTTACGAGGCCCAATGCAGGCACTGATATTAGAAATGAAGTTTTGTGATTTATAGCCTTCATTTCCATGTTGGAACTTAGCCAACGGCCATCTTGTCTGAGGCCTTTTTCTTCTGGCCAGGTGTTTGTTTCATAGCTTTCCTCTGCTCCAAGATCTTTCTAGTTTGGTTTGGCAACACTGTGCCTTTTTTTTTTCTTCCTTTATAGATAAGGCTTTTCACTCCAACAATATTTACATTATGATTTTCTTGCTTTTTTTTTTTATTTACAACCCTGTGCAAAATTCTTTCATAGCATCTGCAAGGCATTGATATTCACAGCCTTGCATAGGAGAGGTCTCATGATCCATTTGTCTCTTGGGTACTATCTGCTCCAGTTGAACTCAATGGGGCTTTTACTGGTAACATCAGCTGAAAACTATGAGCAGAGCCTCAGACTGCAAGTGTTTAACACGTGGTGACCCAGAAAGCAGCTTTTCTTCATTTATTCTTAAGCCAGCAACCACCTTTTGTGAACAGAGATGGTCCTTCTGCAAAGCACAGGATGTTCCAGTTTCCTCTACTGCATTCAAATTTGTGATAACTGCCCAGTTGTCCACTCCGATAGATGAGTTATATCCCTTTTTTTTCCCTTTTTTTTTTGGGGGGGGAGGGGGGAGTCACTGGGTGCCAGGTGAAATACATGCAAAGAATAGAAATGCTTGTTGTTTTAGCTATCCCCAAACACTTGCTCCTCCCTAGAAGAGCAGAAAATAACAAATGCACATAACAGACTACACTTGTGCTAGAAGCAGTGCCACAGATATCAGGCAAGCACCATCAACAGAAAAACACATACATTATTATTAAACTTTGCAATGCTATGGTTAGATTTCATAATGATTTCATAAATAATTGTTAGCTGGACCTAAAAGCCATTTCCTTAAACTTGCTCTAGTTCATACACAAGGTCCACTTGCTTCTTGCCTTGGCCATTGTTTAATCAATTCAATCTTTGCAAAGTAAGGTATTCTATACACTTATACATATTGCAAATATAAAATAAATATAAATGAAAACATATGGGGCTGGGGAATGGGAATTCAACGCCCTCAATTTTGTCTGCTATTAGTATATATTTTATTCGTCCTTCAAATTCACTAAATCCCTCCCTATTCTTTCCCAGCCATGTATCTTGCAGGTGCTACATTACAACAGCTGGACAATCCAGGAAGGGGTGAATACAGGCATTTTTCACAGCCACGGTCAGCACTGCTTCTAAACATTTCTAGAAGGGATTACTGATGAAGCTGCAAATTATTTTAAAAATGACTAAGAAATGCAATTGTCCCCTTTGCATCCTCCCACAATAAGGAACATCTTCAATAAGAATCCAAGCAAATGGAGGTCTGTAGTCTTTGAGAAAGGTTTGTAATCTCCAGTTTAAGACAATAAGATAGATGCTCTCTCCAAAGGGAAGTGTGGGAACATAGCTGGCTGATGCCTGTTTTAGGGCCTCTGTGGTTTCACTGCCCCAAGAATAAAAGCCAAGGATCATGCAGCATTCCTATCCCCCAAAAATACTGAAATCACGTGAGCATTTTCTTCCTCTGGTATGAAAACCTAACTGCTTTGACATTTTGTGTCAAAGGAATACTCTGTTTGTTTTTCATCTGAGGAATCCTTCTGTTTGAGTTCTCCAAAATAGTGATTCCTGACCTGGGAGTTCCACAGACTCCTCAGCAAATTTAGCAGCTCTGCATGAAATTCTCCCAAGTCAGGGGCAGTTCCTGTCCTGGAGCAGGCAGTTTGCAAGCCCTGCAAGAAGGACCCTGTGAAGTAAAGCGCCCATGACAGTTTTGATATAGGAAATACTCCAGTGCTTGCTCGCCCAGAGGACAGAGAGGTCTGCGGCTTTCTGCTGTTGTAGCTTTTCTGGGAGCTCAGAACATACAGAGGTATTCCTGTACTGCTGATCCAGCACCACAGAAGGCAAAATCTGTAACATGATGTCTCTGCTTCACCCCAGAGGAGATCTGTGCCCAAGGGCACATTGTTACTTGAAGGACTGGTTGATCCAAACTAAAGCAAGACAGAATGGGATCTCAAAGCTGCCTGCCTAGGAGGAGAGCAGACCTTCTTCTTCAGGAAGAATAGCCCGAGTTTTGCTCAAGTCCTCACTGAAATATTAAAGGACTCTGAAGGCATTTCTGCATCCCTCCCTCATGCCTCAAGGCTCTCCCTTCAGCAGCAGTCAAAACTTGGCAGCAGGAATCTGTTCCACAGAGTTGCACAAGCAATGCATCTACCATCTCCCATGTCTGCTTTTGGCCAGCTTTTCACTCCCATTGGTGCTAGCAGCAGGGTAACAGATTTTTTTCTTTCAGTACCAGATTTTGACCTTGGTGATTGTTAATTAAGAACATGGGGGGGGGGGGGGAAGGATAATTTAGCCAACATTCAATGCATCAAGAGTCTGAAATTAAATCATCAGCCACACTATTTTCATTCTAGGGAAATTAGACCTTTCAGCCATTTCATGACACATTTGAGGGCTATTTTTATTTCATTTTAGACATCAGTGGCAGGACAGAGAGAGCATCAAGCACCAGCATCCTGTTAGCAGAAGTAGAGACCATGTGTCCCATTTCCTAAACACAGCTTTGAACTCTCCCCCTAGACCTCCATGTTTCAGTTAAGCAGAATAAACATATTAAGATCTTTTAGCTGACTAACTGGAAAGTATTTTTCCTCTTCACAAAAATATGCTAAAGTGAATACTTTGAGGGGAACAGGGCTGCAGGAGTCTTTCCAGAGCAAACTCTATGAATTTATTTCATCTTTTGTTTGACAGAGATGGGCAATTTAAGGAAAACCCCACTGAAAAACAGTATATAACAAAGGAGCTCAATCCTCAGACTGTGTCATTGATCTCAACTGTGTATCTTTGTGACTTTGTCTTCAGTTTTTTCCTTCCCATTTTTATTCCTCACAGCAGACAAGTCCGGTCTGGTGACAAGGTCACAGGAGTACATGTCAGTAGACTTGGTTCAACCGTCGTCCTGCCTCATGATCTGCTCTGTGCTAGTGTTTTCCTCCTATTGACCGTCTCCCTCTTTAGGCCTGGAAAGGTGCATTATTACATGCTCAGAGTACTGACCTTTCATGTCTACAGCGCTGAGAGGCACTTTGCTAGAGGATGCAAACTGCTTTCAAGGCTCACAAGAGCGAAGAACTAGCAGAACACTTTCACCTCAAACAACGCAAAGGTCCAGATGCTGCTTGCCTAAGTACAGGGGAACACATGGCTTCAGGCAGAGAGGAGGGGCTGGGAGGCTTGCCTTTCTTGCACATGAGGCCATGTCACACATCTCCCAGGGTAGGCAGGCTGCACAGCAGTGAGGAGTGAGGATCTTTGACATAGCAAGTACATTACCCTGACTCTTGCACCACATCAGGCACACACTTTGCATATTTCAGAGGGCTTTGTATGTTCCTTGCTATGCCTTTTAGAGTCACATCATCCTCACAAGGGCCTGACATTTGACCATGGATCCTTCTGCAATCACTATCTTCACACACTTGCCATACGTGGCCAAGAGACCACTGCTACAACTCTACCACAGAAAAAACAAACTCTGATTTAAAAGGTACAGAGTACACCAAGCCTAGCAACTGTACTGGTCCTCATTACAACTTCAGAATGAAGGAGGCTGCTTCAGACACCACTATATTCTTGATGAAAGAACCTCAGGAAAATGTCACCTCAGCAGTGTTTGATCCTTAAGTTTAAAGGCCACAGACCTACTTGTAGGCATAAAGTCAAAGGAAAACCATCTAGTATATTCAGAGATGAGACCAGATCTCTAGTTACATCACAGTATCAAAAAAATGAAAAGAAACTTCAAAGGAAGGAAAGCACAGCCCAGAAGTAAATATGCTCTGTGAAAACTATCAAAAATGCAAGTTAAACCAGAAGAGGCTTTAAACCTTCAGATGCCAGCTTATCCTCTCATATACTACTGCTCTCCTCAGCTCAGGATATGTGAGGATACTCATGGAATGCAAACCAGATGTATGTGCCATTGTTATATTTAAACCTTTCTGAAACATTAAACCAGCAAGATGTGTAGGGTTTTTTGGCTTTTTGTTTTTTTTCTGGCCACCAGATACCAGTCTGTTAATTACAAAGCAGATAGGCTTATCTGGCTGAGCTGGAAAAAGAGACAGAGCAACCTTTCCTGCTAGTGAATGCTGGATGCTGGAATAGAAGATTCAGCAGGTGGCTGTACTTGCTAATATTTTTCTTTTATGTTCATTTAATGTTAAATTGAATCATATTCCCCCCCCCCCCTTCCTACCAAGGAAACCTTGCTCTGAAGTTAATATCAGTAAGGTATGGCAACTTCTGCTGGAGAACAGCTTTTGTGGTCACTAGTGGAACCACAATTTACATCAGTTATTGGAGCAAACATGTTGTCAGAGGACTGAAGAGAAGATGGTTAACCTGAAATTCATGTTCCAACTTGTTGCCTGGGTCTGATTTGTCTCTGGGCTCATGTAGAAGAACAAGCCAAGAAAGAAAGCCAGAGAAAATAATTATGGTTATTTCTTGGCAAACACTTTCCTCATGTATATCATTTGGTATATTTTTTTATTTTAAATGCCTGCAGAGAGCTTTAAAGGATTTGCTGGTGCTTGGACATGTGGAAGGGAATCAGATGCTTTGGCTTAGCACTGACTTCATGTTTTTCCCAAATTGCCCACTTCTAGTAAAGATCATGACCCAGAGGACGCTGGTGGTAGCACCAGGACAAATGCAACAGAAGCAGACTATACTCTGAAATACAGAAGCCCCCTTAGCTTTGGGCAATGTTCTCTATTGGTTAAAGCTGCACTGTGGTTCACCTCAGTGCTGCTTATGATCTGTTCCTCTGTCAGGATCAAACAGAGGGTGTGGGAGAAGGAACACCTCTGAGCAGACTCTTTCTTTAATCTTCCTAAGACTTCCCTCCAGAAGGGTTCTTCCCTGGAGAAGAGCACTGGAGCTAGCTCCCCTCCAGAGCTCAGGCAGCATCTTCTCTGCAGGCAGATGTGGGAAGATAGGTGCAGTATGGGCAAGGACATCTGGCTTTGGATTGGGAGTCCAGAACCTCATTTTTCAGTACTCGTCCATTGACACTTAAGCTTTTTGAGGTAACATTGGTAACTCCCACCACCAACCCCTGCTTTTTGTTCTTAGCTTCCATCTATGCGCTCCAGCCCAGCCAATAAGCTCTCGAGTTGTCAATATATAGCTTTTGCTGAAGGCTCTAAATGTTTTCATAATGCAAGAAAATAATTATTGAGCTACAGAACAGGTTCATTTTTTGTACCATCTCCTTTGTTGCTGCCTTCCTGGGAAGGAAAATCCTTATTATGCCAGACTGGTATTCCATAGCAAGGTAGACTTTTTCACTCAGAATATAAAATCCTAACATGCAGTAGTTACTGCACTTGTTTTTTGGAAAGGATAAAAGTACAGTAGTTTTTTTACATTTAAATACTGAACTGGTATTTCTAAACCATTCAGAACTGCAGTTTTGCTCTAGATGACCTCTCTCCTCAGAACTGTCCTGCAAAATAAATTAGGTGTTGCATCAAATGCTAATAGCCAGAAGAGTAACATATGAACTACTTTATATGAATGAGACATGAAGTGGGGGGAGGGGGGCGGGGAGAGAGTACCTTATGGGTAACTCAACAAGCTATTCATCTAGCCGGGGCTTAATTTATTTGATATAATAGCAAAATATTTCCTCCATTAATTTCATTCTTTAAACTCAGATGACAGGAAAATAGTATAAGCAGAAATTCTGTACTAGGAACCACATTTCAGTGGTATTGAGAAATCACTTTCTTGTGGTGGAACTAGAACCCTGCACTTGGACATGCAAAGATTTCTTTTTCTTTGCAACAGTTTTCAGAGCAGTTGAGATGCACTATATGTTACAGAGGAGACTTTCTTTTAGAGTTTGATGAACCTCACAGGCAGTAAATCTTTTTCTTAAGCAATTTAATTTCTGGCTTGAATCTTTTATCCTCTGATAGAAGTGGTTTCCTTGATCAGGCTGTAGGCCAGAAAATAATCCACAAGACAAAAGTTCCTCCCCAGCTCCAAACTAAATTTGATATTTCCCTTTTACTGCAATCATTCCTCCTGCTTTTTAAAAATCTGTCTATTCTATATTGTAAGAGACCAATTCATATACATGAGAAAAATGAACAGCTTTTGGGGCATATTATCTTGAGAGACCTGAAGAACTTGTACACACCAAAACTCACCATTACTATTATTACTTATTAGAACAAGTGATAAAGCTGGAAGAAGATATTCACAGCCCTTGTCTTGCTCCTGTCTTCAGGATCTCAGTTACAACAGTTATCTAGAAGGACAATATTTGTCATCATTTCTTCTTGTCTCTCCTTCCACATACAGAAGGAGAAACCCACCAAATCCTGGCATAGTAGCTAATCTGTTCTTTCTGTGAGTGAAAGAACATTGAAGAGATTTTTTTTTAACCTACAAAGATAACACTAGCCTTTGTGAACTGAGAATTTTATTTAACCAGTCAGGTGAACTAGGAGACATTCTGTCAGTAAGGCAGTTGCTTCTGATAGCCCTACACTTTCTACTCAGTGGCTATGTTACAGAAAACCATTTTATTTTAAATAATTCAAACTTATATTTAAATAATAAGCACTAGGGATCTCCCCTATCATAGGAGGGGTTCTCTCCACTAGGAGCTTTCTGACAGACATCACAAGGGCCATTTTTTAAAGTCTGATATTCAATTGAGGTGGCAATTGGATTGAATTGAGGCACCCATCTGAAACTGTGAACCTGAAACCTCCTGCCAAGCAGCTTGCATGACAAGTTCATTCAGCATGAGCTCAAAAATGCCTGCATATCAACATATTAAAGTCTTGTCCTCTCAGATTTTGAATACCAATATTTAGCAGAAATGCTCCAGAGACAGTAGTGAGGTTAAATGCATGTCTTCAAGGCACTCAAATTCTCTGCTAGAAGTTCAAAAATAGTCAGTATTTTCCACACACACAGAAGTGAAATACAATATTCTGTGCAAGACTGCATCATAATATTTAAATACACTTTTTTAGTGAAAAAAGTTTGAGACACTTCTAAGACTGTAATGAAGTGAGAACCTTTGGGGACTTGGCATTTGGAAACAAGGTTTTAAGATAACAAGGCATAAGGAAACAAGGTGTTTTTAATTAAAAACACCAATGGTGAGATGAGTGGGTTTCAGACTGTATGGCAACTCTCAGTTTTCTATACTTTGCTATGTGGCTGTTACCCCATAAAGCATTTATTTTAAGATCTCATCCAATGAGATGCTGAGCACCTTTATTTCTTCTGCTTTCATAGTACAATAAAATCCACATGATTTGAGAGTATTCAGCACTTTAAGTCTAATCCCATTGACCCATAAGCTCCTGTACGAGCCTTTAATCCTTGGGATGCAAAGGCAAGATACCGAGGAGTATTTAGCCCATATAGCCTATCTATCTTCCCCCTTTATGGCCTTATCTTGGGCTATACAAAATATGGGACTATATTCTAATCAGTAACATGCAAGGGCTTTGACATTAAAGATAATTAGTCCTGCACCCTTTGTGGGCTAGCAAAAATCCTATGGCATGGTATTCATCTGCTATTTAAAAAAAAAAAAAAAAAAACACACACACACACCTCTCCCTCCCCCCAGTGACAGTTGCTACCTGTCTTTCCCTTCCAAACATCAATTAATGCAGAAGATCTTCATAAAATAACTAGGAAGATGCTGAAGTCATTTCCTGAATCAGAGCCCCAGAACTTCCTATCATGCTTGTTTGAAGTCAGTGAAGGTACCTATAGTACTGTTGGCTGGATTTGCTCTTGAAGGAGGTGACAGGATTAAATCAATAGCCTTAATTTATCAAGAGGAATAGCCTATTGACTTCAAAAAGCTGACAGTACTGACAGCAAAATAGTTGACACATTTGCCAAGCAATTTCAGGAAGATAACAGCTGTCTCAAGTTCTCTAGAATCTGAGAAATGGAGCAAGCACCTGTAACCACTGAGTGGATGTATGCTACAGTAGTTGCTTTCTTCAGTACACACAGTGCCTTTCACATTGCTGTGCTCTTGCAAAGAGGAGCCAGCAGCATAAAATTCACTCTGCTTGGTCTATCGATTCCCTTGACGCAGAACACAGTGAGGACGATCAGAACTGCAGACCACGTGCGTTTTAAGGGAAGCACAGCTCTAAAGAGGTCAGAATAGTAATTGGGCAGTAATACAATTGTGTGAGATTATATTAAAGCCTACAGTTATTCAGTTTATTACATCTTGCTGTAAGCCACTGAACCGACAATCTATCTAGGTTGAAGTTTATTTGGTTAAGTTTAGAAATACACAGAAAATGAACATTTCAGTACTATCTTTGGTTTCTCTTACCTAGGGCAGAGTTCAAGATACTCGAAGGTAGATTTCAAAGCTATTGAGCCTGCAAGAAGCAGTAGGTACCTAAATGCCCTTTAAAATCAAAGGCAGAGCTACTTGAATGTTAGATGCTGGCTTAAACATAGGCTCTTCCTACACATCCCCAAGAGGGCTTTCACTTTCCTACAAGAGCACCCTCTTCCTCAGGAAATGGCTATGGGGGACCACTGCAAGACCCAAGCCAAAAAAAAAAGTTCATGTACTTGGCTAGAGCTAGTGCACTAATCCTTATGGGGAGAGGTTGCACTAAGTCATCTTGTAGATCTCAAGAAGAGCTATCTAAGCAGCCCCAGCATAGACTTCTGATACTTCAAATCTAGAAGTTTCAATCTGAATGGCTGGACACATGGCCTGTTTCACTACCAATTATTAGTGCAGCATCTCACTGGGGGAGAGAAGAAAAAGATCTGAGTGAAATAAAATTCCTGATCACATATTTTAGTTAGTTTGCTGTTCCTGGTGCTTGGTCATCCCAACTGTTTGTCTTGTTTTTGGGAGCCACTGCAAAATGAAAAGTTCAGCTCCATTTCACTGATCTCTATAAAAAGATTAACTTCAGATTAACCTGAAATTCTACCTTCATAGAGATGTCCACTAAATATTCATTTATGATTGCACATCAAGCCATCAGCATCTCCTGAATTAATATATTCAGAAGGAAGAGTCAAACCAAGTGTGGATAGTTTCAACTGAATTTACCTTTCAGCATTGCATTCACTCAGGGTTGTTCAAAGCTAATTTAGTTTTAACTCATACAAATCTTACCTGGTTATAGTCTGAGCTTCAAAGCAAAAAGGGAACCAGCACTGACTGACTGATAGATTAAATACACATGCATTTCTCCTTGTGACAGTAACTTCATTTTAGCAGGGCTCTGCCCACATTGCGAAAAAGCATATCAGCTAGTCCCTACCTCAAATGGCTCATGCTAGAGGTACCTGCCTAGACTGCAGCACCCAGGAGCATTAAGCCCCCACTATCCCCCATGCATAAGTTTGGCAGAGCACAATGGGACAAGGTCTTCTGCTCTCATTTGTCCAAATGTGTCATTTGCTACTATCCAGAAGAAGCTGTCAGAGTTCATGCTTGGGTTAGGCCATTCCTGTTCTGCTCAGCAGTGCCACACTTCCCATCTCAGGGTGGCACAGAGTAAATGGCAATTCCTAAACATCTCAGTAACTAATTCCACTTTAACAGCAAGAGACTGCTAACTGCTCTGCAAAGACCAGTTGCCTAGTGCAATCAACACACACCTACATTTACATTCACTGAGATACTCAAAGGCTTCTCTCCAGAGGAAGCAGCCAATATTCCTGCATACTTGCAACAGTTGCCTACACTGTTGTGCCACTCCTATATGGGGGCATTAACTGCTATGGCAAACTCCTAACATGACTCACTGCTGCTAAAGGCCCTGTAAGATCACCTGGAACAAATTTACTAAGGTGATATTGTGCTTTCCAATGCAGCACTTTCCCCAGACAAACTTGTAAGGGAGTGGTAACCCCTTTCCATTTCCAGCTGTCTTCAGTGCAGCTGCACCCATGCATCTAGTCACCTTAGAAAAAGTTTTGCTCTAAAGGGTCAGCTCTCTGAAGCACCAAACAAGCCACATAGTTCATCAAGCTTCCTAGAAGCTCTAGTGAGAGCAAGCCCACAGAGGCCGATGGAGGTGTCTCACAGTCAGACCGCTAGACACTGAACTTGGTGGGGCACACACAGACTGATGGGAGATGTTCAGCCATGTATGTCACTGAAGATCAGGCCACAGGTACCAGGCTTTCTTGTATTCTGCCTGCCTTTGGCATTATAGGGATTTACTCATACCAGGTGATGTCATTGCAATGAAAGAAAGTGGTGAACGAGATAGGCTTAGATAGTGATTAAAGAGTGAAAGTTTTTTCCATTCTCATTTTTGCTCCTAATCCAGAACATAAAGCTAAGTCTTCTTTCCAGGGAGGTCCCCTGTTTTAGCCCCCTCAACCTGTACAGTCCCTCTTGTCCTCAAAAATCCCAATACATGCCATTGGGTGTTAAACTCTGTCAAATCAGACAGCGGGCAGTTAGCGTCAGCTAATGACTTGGGCTTCCTTTTCTTTCTGCACAGTAGTTCAGTCTTCTTGATTGGGCTTTAGAAGAGAAAAAGAAGGAATTGAATACATACCAACTAGCAGAAAACAATACATCCCCTAAAGGGAAAACAAAGTCTGACATGATTGCAGAACCCATATTCAACTGGTGCAATGCTTTGCCATTCACAGGCACTTTCACTCACTGCCTGCAAGAAGCAGAATAGCAGTAGTTATATTTGCCAGCTTCTACACATACTGCTCCTGGTTACTCTTGACTATTTACATGTTATGTCCTATACATCATTATACCAAATGCCAAGACTTTGACAGAGCTATGGTTCAATATTCAAGACCACAAGAGCTGTGTTCGCCTGACTTTTATAATGCAATGTAAGATTAATTTTTCTTTAAGGGTACTATCTTGAGTTTGAGAGTGGTTATGCTGTCCCTCAGTGGACGAAATAGTTCAAGGAGGTTATCAGCAAGTAGAAAGTAGCTAATGGAAGTTACTTGTCAGGATTAGACCCAGAAACACCCCTCTGGTCTCCATTCTAACAAGGAAGGGATAATATTAATGCAGTCTGAAAAATTCAAATGCTCTACTCACTGCAGGGCCCTGGTCTTCTAACATAACAGGCTCAATGCAGCAGTAATTTCTATCACAGTGAAAGGTAACAGTTGAAAAAACACTGCAGGAGTTTCGGAAGGGTGTTATGTGCCACAGTGAAAATATTTTCATCACTTTTCCCAGTAACTCCATTTCTTTTATGGACACACATACTCACAAGCATCCTGTTCATCAGAAGATACAGTTCTGCCCCAAAGACTGCTCTGAATGAAGGGCATAAAGTTGCACAAACTATTGCTTTCTAGCTGGCATAGCTGCAGTACTGTTTAAAAAATAAAAAGCTAAAGAACAGGCTCAGCAAATTCACAAGCATGCAGTGTCCACACAAAAAATGTAAACCAAACATCTCTGTAATGGCCTCTGTCATCACTTAAGAGGGAGATGTGAAAGCCTCACTCACAATATTTGCCACAATAACGACAAGAGCATTCACCTTCTGCTCTTGACCAGTGGTCATTTACAAGCCCGGAGCGACAGTCTTCTTTCCACACACAGAGCGCAGCTTGGTGTTTAGACTTGGGCCAGGCTGAGATCCAGGCCCTAGAGAGGGCTCTCAGTTCCCTACACCATGGGAAGTCAGAAAACAAACCAAACCGAGCCTCTTTGCAGCAAGACACCACTGAACTGCATTAGGGAAATAATTGTTGAAAATCAAGAGGGTGCTTGGTGTTGTCAAGCCAGCATTTTAAATATGTTGCTCTCTTGAACTTGGAGATCAACCTGACACAAAAGTACATGCTGAGCAACACTATAAATAGCTCCAGGCTTCATAACACAGCTTGCCAAACCCAGCCATCAAAATTAAAGTTCTAGAAATAAGAGCAAGGCTAGAGCTGTGCAGCATGAGCATGAGAAACAAATGCATGCAAGTCTCCTGAACTCTATCACTGTTATTTTTTTCCCCAAAAAGCTTAAGTACAGAAGTGTGCTATTAGCAAAATTTTACATGTGTTTAATAGAGGTGAGTACTATATACATACAGCTATTGAAAAATAATATATATATTTTTAAATAACTTGTCTCTAAAAAGGGCTGTTGCTAAGGTAGGATCTTTTCTCTCAGAGATCAGTCCTTGATCCTCCTTTCCCCAAACAGAGAAGTCAGCCAACCGTTTGGTGTGAAAACAAATTCTCCCAGTGTGGCCACAAGCTGAGCTAACACAAGAAACATTTCCTCTTGCCCAGCTTCTGCAGATGAGGAGACTTAGTCCCAGGGCATTGTATTTGGTTTCAGTCTAGAGCTGCACTTCAGCCTGAGGCTGGGAATCCCACCCTCACCCTGGTATGAAGGAAACAGTGTTGAAAGGAAAGCATTTGGCTCCAAGAGGGAGGATTATTTTTGAGGACTAAACATTTAGCTGTGCAGGGTATAAACCATGTAAAGGATATTAGCAAGCAGTATGTGTTAAACTAGGGGAATAACATACAACACTTCTCAATATATCATAATTGCTTTTGTTAACAACTGAAAGAAGAGAAGCAATTTGGTGAAGTTTCAAGAAGAGGCCCATTTTTTAATAGAGCAATTTGGATCTGATGAAATATGTATGTACCCAGACAAAAGTAAGTAAAGGCATGTCTCAAATGTATTTGAGAAGTTCTGCTACAGAACATCTATGAGGAATGGAGCAGGCATATACGTGCACACTCACACTGAATTTATGAAATAATCACCAGATTTTGACCATATACAACTCAGAGTCAGAGTGGTCTGGTCTAATGCTATTGCTCCAAAACCAAACAAGATCCCATCCTGCAGACAGAAATCCCCACATGCAACATGTGATACCTTCCATGGCATTGCTATGCAACGAGACATTCATCCTAGGATTCATGCAGCCATAGACAGTCTCATCTCATCCACTCGCAGATTAACCACTGACACAAAGTCAGAACAGCTAGAGAAGCATTTAATGCAAACCCAGCCTTCTTCCTTCACATAAAAAGTATTTCTGCAGATGCCCCGATTACTAGGGAAAAGATACTAGAAAAGCAAAAAACACTCCAAAACACCCAACTCTAACATACAAGCAATCTTTCCACTTCAGAAAGAAGACTCATAATAAGTTTGAAAACCTGACATGAACCTGGAGACACTTTCTGCATACTTTACAGCACCATGGCTCTAATGCAAAAAGCACCCAAATGACTTAAAACTAAAACTTTGAGAGTATTAGGTGCCTAATAGGATATTCAAGAACACCTAATTGTGTTATGACTATACTGCAGTCACTACCATAATTGCAGTTCAGTGCAGAGATACTCTAATGCAAAATTCAGCTGAGTAACAGGATTTGAGCATTTAGTCTTCACTGAGCTCTGACCCGATTTCTACTAGTACCTACGTAGGCAGTTTCCAGCCAGGTAAGTTACAGTGCATTTCAAGTACAGCAGCAGCAATTACAGCAGCAGCAATTACAGCTTAGGAATTATAAGAACAGCATAGATGAGTCTCAACCTTCAATGTCTACAGGGCTTTGAGGGCCAGCTTTAGGATCCAACCGGAAGAGAGCTGGCCCCAAGAGGGAGGATTATTTTTGAGGACTAAACATTTTACAGTTAGAAATATACACTGTACAGCAGTCTAGCCAGCTGCAGTGTTAAATTGAGAAAACAACATCCAATATTAAGACATAGCATACAACATAGGTACCTAGCTGTATATTAAGTTTTAAAACACCTATATAGAACATAGTTTATTGAACTAGGCAAACAAAAAGCAGGAGGAAAAAATAAGGAATTGTGCTTTCATTAAATCTAACCCTCAGTTTCAGCCTTCTTTTCTTCAAAAAGGGCAACACTTCTGCTCCCAGTATTCTAGCCTATGATGAGAGAAGTAGGACAAATCATTTCATTTCTGTGAAATTCTGCCACTATACCCACTACCTACACACAGAGACTCACCCTCCTCAGGCCTCAATAATGCTGGGATTTTGAGGCAAAAGCCTTCCTCACTTATTCTGCCGGCACCAGGCAGGAGCCTACAGTTTTCAGAAGTTTATTATTGCTGTTCCACAGTACACAGCATTTCACTGATATATTTAAACAGCCTTCATTTCAAAAAAAGCAGACACATGCTTATCACTACTGGGGTATGCTGTCAAGCTAACAACAGCCCGTTCTGGGGGAAGGGCCAAGCCTGCAGAGGCCGTGCAGAGAGAGGCAACTAAACAACACAACCCCCAGGAGAGGAGGCAGCCAAAACCAAGCTCACTAAAGGCATTTTTTGATCAGCCAGCTCTGCTGAACCAAGTTGCATCACCTCCAGCACAGGTTTGTCAACCATCCCTTTCCACATTGGCTCCACTCTGAATTTGGAAGCCTGAAGTATTTTCTAGCCACCCAAAGCATCAAGGTTGGATGGAATTTAGACATCCAGGTGCTTTGAGGAGCATTAGGCAGTAACTTGATGTTTAGGATTGCTGGTTTATTTTATTTAATTTCTTTTAAGTTATGCAGCTCCCTGCTCAGTCTCAAAGATGCTTCATTGCATATTATTTCTACCCCCTTCCTTTCTAGCAAAGCTTTCACTTTTCTCTCTCCCATCAACCTCTGCTAAATCCATTCTGTTTTCTACTTACCTTCTTAAGTCTTTTAGTCCCAGCTGACTTGCTTGTAGTCACACCAGTCCATCCAAATCAAACAAACAGTATCCATCAAAAGATGGCACCAACTGCCTCTTACCTATCCTTTCTTATATCTCCAATAGGTTTGCTCCAAGGCCCTAGCATACACCATTTTATTTCTAGTCTAGACAGCTTCAGTACTCTCCAAGCTCATATTCATCAACAAGCTCCTCAAGAACAAGGAGCTTCCCAGTCTCTGATGATTTACACTCATGACACTAACTCAGACCAAACTGTTCTAACAAATTTACCTGTTTTACATCCTCTACCACCTTACAGACCTAGCACCACAAAACCCTCTCTCCCCCCAGCTCTGACCAACCAACAGACTCACTCTCTCTCACTCACCCACCAGCTGCTTCTCTGGCTCTTAACCCTCTTATGGGCTCCTGCCAGGACTGTGCTAATTCACATCACCTGTAGCTTCAAATTGGCTTTCTCCCAGCAGATGCTTTTTCAAATTGTCTCATCTTGAGATAACAGAGCTTAGTAGATGCCGTTAGTACTTCTGCATAATGTTTCTTGTTATGAGGGAAAACATATGGTGCCATCCTTCTTAAGGTTTTTCCCCAGTTTGCTAGCAGCTACGCTGTACTGCAAGATTTTTGGACTGGGACCCTTAAAGAAACAAAAACAAGCACTAATTAATCACCTAGGACTGCATGGTCCTCTTCCTTACTGGCATGCTTTATCCTTTAGGATAGAGAGGAATGGCCCTAAAGTTTCTCTTTCCAAGAGGATGGGTTGACTTGTTAAACAAACACTTAATGGTGAGCACATATCAAAATCCATCCCACATGAGGAAAACAATTAAGCTTACTCTAATGCTGGTGTTAATCAACAGGATCGAAGTGTGAGTTTCTCTGAAGTAGGCTAATGGGCTGACTGAGCCCATAAATATAAGCCTTTGCATACCTGGTGGCAGAATTTGGATCTGTGTTTATAAAGCCACATATACTTGTATTGCCATGGCCCTGAGTCAAGAAAGGTATTGCCTAGCTGTTAACCCACTGCTGTAATAAAGTGAACAGGGTTAGAGCTAAAGGAAATCCTCAGAAGTGTTGCTTAGCAAGGGTCTGGATGATTGAGATTTAATAATGGATGATTAGAAAAACATCACTACTCTTCAACAGCTAGAAAAGTGCCATTACATTCCCACGAAGAGTAAATCAAGTTTGTGTGAACTATCACTAAAGAAAAATCATCTTCATGAGTTCAGGCTGGTCCAGCCAACCTACATGTATGGGTTTAAGCTTTACATTAGCCATAGCAGACAGCAAATGAGAAAAAAAGTGTTTTATGCTAGGCTGACTATACTGAGAAGTTACATTTCACCCATATTTTTTAAATTATAGTAGCTACCCCAGGTCATTCATGGGAAAAAAGAAAGCTTAGTCAAACACATTTACTTAGTTGCAAAAATAATAGGGAATCTTTCAAAAGGAGAGAGAGAAATTAAAGTACCAAACTGACTTCAATTTATTTGACTTGAATTTTCTCCTCATATGGGAAAATAAATGAGTATTTACATATTGTAAAGTTAAGCGTCTAGCCACCAAAGTAATGTCATCAAAAAGTCATCAGGAGAAAAGGTTTTATTATTTGAATAGATTTTTTTTCCTTCTGTGGTTCCTTCTTCTTGAAGCCTAAATAAACATTAAGACTGCAGCCACATTCCATCTATTAGAAGTTTGGGAAGGTTGTGAGCCTGATTGTTTAAAGTACAAAAATTTTCCTCCTGGTGAGCAGCACAAGCAGGGCCTCAGGGAATACAGGGAGAGACTTCACAGCCTAAAACAATCACCTATTCAGACTGATTAAGATGAGACATTGTGGGAAGACATTTCCAATCCTCCCCAGCTGCAGCTGAGGGAAAACAAGTAGTCTTAAGCATGTCATCAGAAGTAGCAGAGATGTCCACCCCTTCCCCTTGTATGCTATACACCATAAAAACCAGGATAAAATTGTGCAGGGGAACACCACCTGAAGTCCTAGCACTGAGACATCTTATGCTCTTCACAGGAAATTAATTAATGGCCAATATAATGGTTCTGCCTTTATATGCTTTAGGAGGTTCCTTTTAGTCTAGAAAGCCTCAATCTGCAAGGTGCTGAGCACTCTCCATATCTTTCTTTGTGTTACATTGGCAATTAGAAGCACTCAGCACTTGAAAAAGATCAACCTGTGATGCCTTTAACCCTCTTGGGAAGCCATTGCACACGCAGCTCCATAGGCACGGCACCCTCCAGCAGTGGGGGGGCTGGACACCTAGGAAGGCTGCACAGCTGTAACTTGTCTGGGCTGCAACGAAAGCAAGATGCCTGAAAAATCATCAGGGAGATGTCACAGGTAGGTCACAGCAGTAGCAATTCAGCAGCAGCAGCAGCAGCTGCTATTTTTTCTTCTGATTCAGGGTTGACCCAGCTGATATCCATAATGCCAGGAGGAACCTTGCTGTGGCCCATCTCTGTTTTCAGGTAAGAAGGAGCTTGGCAACTTGGAGCAATTGTAGATTTTTATGTAAAGCAGCTCTTGGAGACTGTAGGACAAATGGCAATTGTCTTACTGAAACTTCTTACTTAGAAAATTTCAATGGGATTTGTCCCTCCCAGTGTCAGCTAGATATAAATATTGGGAAACAAACCACACATCAAAGCAAGAGAGCGACTGTTTCTCAGTTTCAGGCCTAGCCTGAAACTGGATCCAGGCCAGTACTTTGAGATGTGTCCTTTCATTTTCAAGAGACATTGCCCAGTGTAATTTCTCAAAGCCTCTTGTCTAGGTCCATATGAGCTTCATTCCCCGTATTCTTGTAGGTGGCCAGTCCATTGTTTCCAACTGTCCCCAGTAAATTATTGTAAATAATTTACAAAATCCTCGGCCAGTCCAGAGATGGTACCACCACAGCCATGTGAACATCTCCAGTTATAGCCGGGTTACTTCACACATGATGTGAAATGAAAAACAAAGACATGAACATTCCAGTCATACCAAGTGTTCTCCCGACGGCACTTTTAAACAAATCTAAACTGTTCGAGGGACAGAACAGAACTGGAGTCTGTCTGCTTCAATTTAAATCTGTCCCTGAATGATGTCCATGAGTTAACAGGGAGAATTACAAAGAAAGGAACAAATAAACACTACAAACAGAAAAAGAAAACCAGACTTTTTAGACACTCAAACGCCTGGATAGTTCCCAGGCTAGCATCCATGTGTTAAAAAAAAAAATAAAAGAAAAAAACCAAAAAACTTCTCAGCAGCATACAACTGTTAGCAGCTCAGAGGCCATGTAACCTCTCTGTGAATCAGGTATAGATTTATCAGGAGACCAGAGGGAGGCAATCCCCACCTCATTCCCACTAGCTGTGCTTTATGCAGTGTCTCAGGTCATATGACACTGCTGTGGGCAGCAGCCCCTTCCATCTGAGCTGGGGTACAAGTTATCCTCTCCAGTGCAGGGGTGCCCATGCAGGAAGGAGCTATTTTCTGTGGATACATGAGCAGTACACTTGACAGTTTGTTCAAAAGCAAAGAACTTTAGCTACTGTACATGAAGGAGAGGTCTGGCCACTACTGCTTTCTAGATCTGTTTCTGCCTTTGCTTTCTACTGCAGCAAGGCAGATATGCATTAGACTTGGTTCTGGATGTACCTCAGCTAAAGATTTTTGGTTTTATAGAGAAGAGCTGGGGATGGCCCAGGGTTATCCATTTCTGCCTGCACTTAACATACTGCAGGACAAGGAGAAAGGCCATAAGACCCCCTTACTTCTGTACGTGAGACATTAGGTATCCAAGCTTGGAAACTCTGACACGGAGCCACTGATCACAGAACCTGGTGTTAATGAACAGGACTGAAGTACAGCAAGTCCCAAGCTACTGACAGCAGGTCAGTAAAATGGTATCTAAATACTTCCACAAAAAGCCATCACGATTCCAATTTGGCCCAGACTTCATATTTATGTTGTTCAAGTTTATGCTCACATTTAATGCAGGAATTTTAGAGCTTGAGTGTAATTTGTGTTTGTACCTCTAATAGCTATCCAGAAAATATTAGACAAAACCAATAAAATGAAAAGCTTTCCTCTGTCTCTCTCCTGAAACTCCTCTTCAGCTTAACCCAATTTTCCAAGTCATTTAGAGGCCTTTAAATAAAATGAAATCCTAATGATGTCGCTGCCATGAATAATTAATTGTACTGGTACAATCTCTGAAACAAAATCCATTCTCATTAGATTAGAGGTTTTCTCAAGACACGCGAGTTCATTATGGCATTTTTTACATCCTTCTTGTCTCTTATGTTTCTTTGTCTTTCCTTATCTGTGTCTTTTCTTATCTGTGTCTGAGACTGGGGATTCCATCGCTCCTGCAGCCTCCAAAATGATGTGCCAGTGCCCAGTGTAGAGATCTTCTGTGCAACAACTACTAACACAATGTAGCGTAAGTGTGAGAGCCCAGTAGCCTATGGGCAATCCAGTTGGGTAGGCAACTTCTGTTTTCAGAGGTTAAGAACTCCCTTTAAAAGGTTTACCTCCTGCTAAAAGCACTAACCTTGGACAGATTAGAAAGCATGTTTGAAGTTTTGTGTGAAATCTCTGTTAAAACAATTTCCATGTTGATACTATTAACCAGGCTCTATATTTTTTTGCCCAGCGTTGTACTCATGTTAATGAGGATAACAGGTGAGTTAGAGGGTCAAATCCACTGCACATAGCAATCCATTTGTCTAATATCATTTTGATAGACAAAACTTCCAAGACATTCAGAGCTGCATTTATTCAGAGACCAAAGAAACTATTTCAGAGCGTAACAGCAGTCATTCACAGTATCCTTAATAATAGGCTTTGTCACAAAAAATATAATTTCTTTCCAGACACAACCCAATTTAAACTACTGACATCTAATAATTTCCTTTTTGAGCCTTGCCATTCCAGGGCAATCCAGTGGACTTTCTTTTGACAGTGACGATGATGTAAGGAATGAGAGCTCCCTGAAGTCCCCAAAGCAACTATTATTAGCCTTTTGGGAGATGCATAAAAATGAAATCCAAATCACTGAGCGTCTTCAGGAATCTAATATGATTTCTCACAAAGCATCAAGAATTACTTTCAGTACTGAGGCCAGATTCTAAGCCTGATAATTACACTTCGCCTCCTTACACATGCCCCATGATTTCTGTGGGATATGGTATTCCAGTGTTGCTTTGTATGATTCATATGATATAAATCACAAATAAGGTAAGCACACACTCTTAAGGACACTGGAAGAGAGAACTGAGAGGGAATTCTACCATGTCACAGGGTTCCTCAAACATCATCTTATACCTAGCCGCAATCTTCAACCCCCTCACTCTTCTTGGGACAATACCACTTCCACGATTCGGAATCTTCTTCTGGCCCAAAGTTACATCTTGAAGTTTACATCTATTCCTCTTTATGCCAGTTTTGTTCTTCATACTAAAGAGCTCTTTTTCCTGCCAGAGATTATCCACTTAACAGGATCACAGGCAACAATCATATAACTTCTCAACTTAAATTTTGTTAGACAATTTAAGCTTCTGAAGTCTCGTAGAGTTAGTTCTCCTTTCTCCTGATCATCCCAGTGGCCCCCCTTCTCTTCTCCCATTACAGTTTTGAGACTACCTGTGGTGAAAATGGGTGATTGGGACTGCACATTGCATTGCACATTAATAACTTGAACAGTGGTATTAATTATTATTTTCCTTCTGGCAATAACTCAGCTAAGATATCTTAAAATATTAGGATCATAGATACTATTTTCATGGTTACTTCACACCTATCACTCCTTGTAAACCTGCGATCATCCAACATGCCCAGGATACTCTGCTGTTTCCAACTGATAAGCTTTTTCTTTTATAATAGTAATTCTTGATATTAGTCACTAAATGCTTCACCTAGCTCTTCACATTCCTGCATTTCATCCCATTTTCACTAGTCTAGTCCCCCCAAAGCACGGTATTACCATCCCCTTCATGTTGCTGATGCCTCATAACTTTGTGTGAGGAGCAAATGTCATTGGCACTCCAGAGCCTGGCCACAGACATGATCTGGCTAGGATGACTGTAACCGCAATATATAACTTAGCACTGGAAGGGCCAATGAAGAGATGTTATCCCATTAGCCTCTGACTGCCCCTCTTAATCCATCCCTAAAATTGCTGCAAGTTTTTGTACAAGATCATGAATTGAGCCATTCAATATGATTTTTCCTCTAGGCGATGTCTCAAAACATGTCTCCAGTCCTGTAATCCCCCTTTCAACACAACTTCCTGTTATCTCTTCTTTAGCTAGCTCTTATATTAATCCCCATCTTATCCATTTTAACTAATAAATTCTCTCAAAGCACTGTAAAATATGCTCTGTCAGACATGACATTTCATGTTCCGGTTGTGTCTGCAGCACTTTCCTATAAAGTTTTTCCTCTTCATTCGAAGTTGGGCGAGGTTCTACACTTTGATGCCAAGAATACCAAGTCTTCTACAATCAAGTCCTTGAGGTCATTAGTCAACCTTATTCTACTCATTAGATCTTGTGATCTCTCAAAGTTTGTTTTCCTGAAATCATCTTAGATGTGGTAAGTTTTTTTAACTTGCCTTTTGATTTAAAGCAAGTCTACTGGCATTCAGTCAGTCAAAGAAGTTTTGTTTTGATAATCAATTCTTCAGTAATAACCTTGCTGCTTATCCTGAATGAGTCTACAGTAATGCTGACTCCTATTAGGCCAGTGAGTATTGGTGAACAATTCTGCTGGTTACTGTATCCAAGAATACCTGGATCCTACTAATCCTAGCAGCTGTTTCCTTATCTAGAATTTCCAGCAGAAGTTTAATTATAGAAATCTACCCATTTCTAAATCTAACCCTAACAAGACTCCTAGCACTAGGAACAGTAGAATTTATTTCACCATCCTTCCTATAAATATTTAATCCAAAGTGGGCATATTTGGCAAATGTTATCTTTTCTTGCCTCTTTATCATGTCGTACCATGAACATAGAATTACCAGTCCCTTTAGCTTTATTAGTCTTTCCTGAACAATGCAGCACTTCGAATATCATTATACAATTTCTGTTGCCAAAATGTATCCATAATCCCTCTGCAATACAATAATATGAATTACCAGTGAAGGATCTCAAAGTTATTGTATGTTTGTATTAATAACATGCCAGCTTTGATACTGTGATATTAAAAAAAAAGTGAAATGTTTGTAGAATTATACATTACTCCACATATACATATGTCTTGCTCCTTAGCTGGCTGGGGCAGAATCCTTCTGATCATCTGTGTCACCTCCCTTACCCTGTAATCACGAAAGTCAGTGCTTACTTTCTTCTTCCTATTCCTCTTTCAATGCTGGCACTCCTTCATCTACTACTGTATCCTCCATATATGATTTTCTTCTCCTTGTGTACACACACCAAGCCTCTCAAATTCTGCACTCCTTAGTTCTTCCAAAAGCTTCTCAGTGGTCAAATAAGCCTGTTCCCACAGCATACATCCTTAAACCATCAGGAGGCCTATGCTAACTTGCCTTAGTTCTCCACCTCCCTCCCTAGTCACAAAGACTTTTACTGCAGACCCCTGACACTTCATTTCATTAGTATTTTCCTAGCCTGTTTGTCACCTTGATCCATTCCACTGAAAAACTTGCATGAAAGGGCATCTGCAAATTTTGAGTGCTCAATACTCCCTCTGCATCTTCAAATCTATGTCTGATTTAGGCCACTATGTCCAGCTATACTTCCAGGCCATGAATTACCTACTGTCTCCAGCAATACTTCACACACACATAACTTAAGGACAATAAGCATTTCATGGGTTTGGCATCTAGTCACCTTCATTCTTTAGACTACATCTACTGTCATCTCAGAAGTCACCTCTTCTTTTATTTTGTCTTTAAAGCATGGAGTGCAGCACCCACATCCCAGCTTTATGGTTCTGGGCTTCCTTGATCTGTAGTTACTTGTCTTTTGCCAAGGTCAGCTCCATATCCTCATTGAAACCAACAACTGGCAGTTTTTCTGCTCCAAGTAAAGGCCACACAGTTCCCATTCTTCTCAAGAACATTCTTTTGCAGCAGATTTTACTAACATATATGGTAAGCTATACTGAACAAAACAGTAGCTCCTTAGATACATATGTAACTGAATGCGAGTGAGTGCATGTATATCACTACACCGAATAAGTCAGTCTGTTATCCTTACAAGGAAGATCACCATTGCTATTAAATTACAATAGGGAAAAACATTAATGTAGCCATTAAAATCAAAACCAAGTTGATTTTAGAGATGATTGTTCTCCATGTTTGCAATTACAGATTTTTGTCTTAAAAATGGAAAATTCTACACAAAAAGAAATATACTGCAATGAACTCTGGAATTATCTGTTAAACTTAGAAAATCAAAATAATTCACCTGTAATGTTCCTTGACCTAATTTCTCTTTTGGCATCACAATGGCCACAGAATATTAAGTGATATCATCTGTAATATGGCTACCAAGGCAACATGGTCTCAGTTTAAGGGCAAAGTAAAATTCTACTTTTATGGAGTCAACAAAGCTCTCTGAAATTTGTTTCAATGGTATTACTTCCTGCATTCAAACACCTGATTTAAAACCTATTTGTATTCATGATCTACCTATTCTTTGTATTGCTGGAACAACACAAGCTCTCAGTGATGGGCTGGACAATTATACTGTGTGAACTGGAAGTCCCTTCACAAGAAACGTAGACATGGAGTTTAACCTGATATCTTATGGAAAGTGCTTTCATAACCTCCATCTCAATCAGTGGTATTTCATGTTACCATATTCCTCACAATAGCTCTGATACAAATCAGAAGCATTGGCAAGCCCAATTCTGGAGCTGACATAGAATTGCTGGGAGAAGAGAGAAGAGCAGAAAGAGAAGCAAAGATTTTTCCAAGTGATCATTCAGTGCTTTCACACATCATAAAAGCCAACTCCCAAACAGAACTTTTCAACAGCAGTGCTGAATGCACTAAAGAGGCCAGGGTCATTGTCCACATTAAGAGAGGCCCCAAAAGCAGTATGAAGCACTGCAGTGTCATTCTAGCCAAAGAGAAATTGCCTTGGGTATTTACAATAGAAATGGAAAGATAGCCGTTGATTTATTATTATTGCTATTTAAAAAAATCACTATTGCATAATAACCTACAATTTCTTGCATAAGTTCTTTAATTTGGTTGACAAGAAAATCAGACACTGGTTTCTTCCAATAAATACTAAAATTGTGCTTTTTCTTTAACAGACATCAGACATCTCAGAATGCTTACAAACACACAGCAATGAAGAAGAGACCTCTTCAACAAGCATTTTTTATCCTTATAGCATATTCCATGAGCTCCACCATCTGAAACTGTTTTGCACAGCTGCCCATCTTCATGCTAAAACAGCCTAACAGAAACAAAGGCATGAGGGAGTGGGGAATGAGAAACACAAACTGAATTGTGTAGTTATCATTATAATCTGTGCCTCATATTTTACAGACCGAATGTCCTTAAATTGCAGTAAAAAGAAGGAGATGAAACAAGCACAGAGAGGATGGAAGAAAATCCATCCCATCCCTGGAATCTGTTTCTCATCAAAGGTTTTTTTGAGTGCATACATATATATATGTGTGTATATATATATATATATATATATATACATGCTTATCTTTTGAGTGCACCTATAAGAGGATGGAACAAAAGACCCACCCTTATGACACACAAAAAGTCCAAGGTAGAGAGAAACTAAAAGATACACGATAAATTTCACATATATAATATGTACATAAAGTTATCTGTCTCATGCTTAGCTAGTATAACCTAGTATTAGCTTAGTTCAGATAACACTAGGCCAGATTCTTGTATAGTGCAAGCAGGCCCATATCCATGTAGCCTATTATCTTGCTTCATATGGCCCATGTACACCAGATGAAGAAGAGAGCCAATGATTTTAGGGTTCTGCCAACTTTTTACTCGTATGCATTTCCCTGGAAATACAGAAAACAAGATGTTGTCCAGACTAGTTTAGTGCCTCAAAAAAAGTGCACTGCTATTTCCTGAACTAGACTTTGGAACAATGCTTATGGCCTCATGAGATAGTCTTTGACAGCAATATTCTCTTAAGGTATTTCTACTGCCAAGTACTGCTCTCAGGCCATGACATACTGGTTCCCTTCCATTGTCCCAGAAGACCTGCTCATGGAGCCATGCTGAGAATCAGACCAGAGAACTGACTCAGCCTTTGAAAACGCCTGTATAGAATCCAGCCCATGTCTGGTACCATGTTGTAATACTGGATAACGTCACCAATGTTACATATTACAACACTGAATCTCTACGGGTACTGTCACCTCACTTTTCAAAGGACTTTACAAGCTAAATCGGAAACCACGCAAATTCCACCCTTCACCAAAAAAGTGCAAACAGTGAACACTAAAAAGGTATCATATGTCCTCCACCAGCAGCAGTTAGTTTAGGGGGAAGTTACTCGGATGACTTAAAATGAATGTTTACTTCAGCAATTAAAAAAACCCAAAAAACAACAAAAAAAACTTGCTCTGAAGAATCATACATTATCATAACTATTTGCTAGGAAGACTCATGCTGTTTTTTGCATTATAATTACAATGTCAGAAGATTAGAGATATATCAAGACCAAGTCAGGTATAAACATCTAATTAATGTTTTTTTATGCTATAACTTGCATGCTGCACACTTTCCCTGTGGCCACAGGAAAAAACAAAACCTACGTTAGGAAACTAGCATACAGCCCAATAAGCTGATGAGTCCCACATTTCCCTGAGCCAACCCAACGTCACAAAATTTGAGGGCTGTTTTTTTTCAATGAGATGAAGACAGCAGGGTGCCTAACCCATTACAGCAGTGCTTTACCAAGCAGGAGTATTACCACATGCATTTGACTGAGAGACTCTAACTACTTGGGAAGAGAGTTACAAACAGAACTGCTTGAAGACTGCCTCTCTTGTGAAGCCCTCATACCAGAAAAGAGATACAACAATGGGAGCAACTTCACAGCTCCCCCACAATACTTCATCCACTTACCTCAAGTAGGACTTGTATCTTTCAAGAGTGAGGGAACCATCAGCTTTCATTTCAACTAAAATGACTCATTTTTGCTGGCCATACCACAGAAGAGTGAGTTTGTAACTCTCTTTTAAGGGAAAGCTACCTCTTGGAAAAAGAGAATGAGAACACCAGCCACTTGATAAAGTGAAAACCATCTCTGTTGCCAGGAAAGATACTTGGTAAAAGTGACAGAGAACATATTTTAAAGCAGACAATGCTTACTCAGTATGTTTACTAATCTCAGTGACTCACTGATGCAGGAGGACAAGCATATAACAGGCTTGCTTTTTAAGAAGTGTCCAGTTAAAACAAACCTAGGACACGGAAACATATTAAAGATGTATGTTCCAGGCATAAAGAAAAACTTCCCCACGGGCAAGTAACTGTATAAATCTTCATAATAAAGTGCATCACTCCATATTCTGAAATATTTGTTTGTCCAGTAGGACTCTGGACCTGTTTGCTCCAAAATGTCACTTTCTTCACAACTATCACAACCACTTTTGCTGACTGCTATCCAAGCCAGATTCAAATTACCTTGCCCTATCTTCCCATCATCAAGAAAAGTGTTTGCACTGGCAAAGGTTTTCTTGGTCATGATTCTAGAAACTGATTCAAAAACTGCTCTCTAAAGAACAAGCTATTCTCATACCAGAAATTCTGAATCAATGCAGTTGTGGTAGCAGTGGCTGTAGTTGTACCACCATCTAGTGGGGTATCTGAGAAATGCTGCTGCCCTTGATGCATTTTCCTGTCTAAGCAAGGTTGCTCTGTCTGTTCCTGTTTGCACTCAGTATATCCTTACAGAATAGGGTGGCATTAATACCTCCCCCGGAAAAGGCTCCTAAGAATCACCTCATCACATATGACTTCTTTTCTTAGTTTGTCTATTACTCATTTCTTTAATTATCTTTGGTTAACAAATTAGAGTATCAAAATTCTCACCGGTTAGACAAATTGCTCATTTATTTTTGCAGCAGTTTATTTTCATATTACTGTGGTTATTTTATTACTACAATTTAACCTTGCACCAAGTTATTAACCAAAACACTTCCAGCAAGCTACCCAAACATGCTAACTTTAACACAAATGCTAGGTTTTGGTTTTCCTTTCTAACCAGCAGTTAAGGTCAGCACAGTCCTTCTGAATAAACAGATTTTATAAATGAACATATCCACAACTCAAATTTTATTCTGTATCACAAACTCCTCACACGCAGATGCTCCCTCCTGGAATTTTTGCAAAGCCGAGAAACAGTGTCTGTAGTGTCAACAGTCTTCCTGTAAGTTTTGTCCTACTTACTCACACGCACCTCAACTCTGAGATTTAAACTACAATTGCAGTTGCCTAATATAAGCTCCCTACTCCAAAAATGACTGCTAATGCTACAGTTTATTTCTAGGACAGCTAAAAACTATGTGAGGATGAAGACAAGAGCTAATATTGCCTGGTGTTTCAATGAAAAAAGTCAACACGAAATTGTAGCATTATAACCCTTCCTTCCCTTTTACTCCTCCTACAGCCTTGAAAAATTTTAGGACCAGCTTTACTACAGAACCCAGGCCAACGGAGCAAAGTATTAAATGAAAGTTTAAGCTGCTTACTCCACATATTTTTAGGATATGCACAATAATGAGAAATTATGCAAAAGAGCAGCTATTATATTCTTTGCATACACCTGATGCATCAGTGCTGGTGATCTCATCCATCTCTTCACAGCACCAACACGTATTAAGGATGGAATATGCTTTGAACTTCTATGTTCATTTCTGCCTTAACATACGGTGAAACTGTTGGACATGCTAGCACAGACCTGCTATTAGGCATACAGACTTAAGTGTAGGATACTGTCATTTCATCTCTTCCTGTAAGGTGAAGGACAGACAATGGATTTCAAAACACTTTTATATTCGTTTGCTTTACCTACATACATGCACTATATGATTGTGTTTTGTTTTATGCCATAGTGTATCCTTGCTACAGGAACCGTTCTAAAAACAAAAATAAGCATGTTTTTCTAGGCTTTTCATTTCTATTCCATTCTATTATCATTATCTGTTATATATTTCATACTGTTCATTTCTGTATCTAAAATGCTCAAAAAGCCCCTAAATACAAGCACCGAACTTCACTAGTTTTCATCAAGTTCACTTCCCTTTCTGAAAAAAATATTTTGCACTTCTCTTATCTCAACCTTCTCTTTGATCCTTGCTTCATACTTATTCGTGATTATATTCACTCCTCCTTCTGCTCTTCCTGTTTTTCCTCTGCCTTCCATTCTTTCACTTCTTTTTGGTCATCCTTCATCTCTCATTCTCTTGCCTCAGTAACCCTCTTAGTTTTCCTTGCTCAGATCTCAGTACGATTCTGGAAGCAGGGAGGTTCACTGAGCTGAAAAATGTCCTCACAGGAATCTGGGTTCTTCAATCTATTGCTCCAGTAACTTGATCTAGACAAAACTCTCAGCACACATCCCTTAACAACATTTAACTAACTACCAGGATCTCCCACTACCCTATCTCAATTTTACCATATTTATACTCAGATTTCTCCTTGTCTGGACACAACCAAGCAGTGACAATTCTGCACTTTTGATCAAGATCAGGGCTAACAGTGTAAGAGCAACTTTCTTAATCCAGTCTAGTGATTGTCAAGACCCACCAGCAATTGCTTCCTCTAGCATGCAAAACAAAAAAATCCACACCATGACAGCAAGAAGCTACTAACAGCTCTTGGTAACTGGATACCGCTAGGTCATAACCATACAAGTTACAGATGCACCATCTGCAAGACACACAGAAAAGTGAACTTTTAGGAAAAGAAGTAGGGAGAACACGTATGCCAAAAAGCTGAAACCTGTTCAATACAATTCTAAGAATAATTAAGTCTTATGACATTTAAGATTGTCACTGTTTGCCACTACAAACATACACCACTTTAGTCAATATAAGTAATGCCACCATGATAACTTTATTCTGATCTCAAATTATACCCTCATCCTTAATGATGCACTATTAAGTTGCTTGCATTCAAATATGCATATAAACATCCAAAAGAGTTGCCATAACAGTTTTTATTTAAAAAACCAAAAAACTAATTTACATGTTTTTCCCAGGTACCTCTATTTTTTTAAAAAAAGTACTGTATGTATCAAACATTTAAGGTTTATCCCATCACTGTTAATTCTCTTTGAAGAGCTGTTAAACATCTCCAAGTTTAAGGAACTACAGTATAACTGCAAGAAAAAGTTTTTAGCTTTCTAAAGATGAGAAGTGGCTTAATATTTTGTGGCATGAAGGCGACATGCCATTAGCAAGTAATCCTTGTGTTTACAGCATTCTTTTGGGAATGACGAACTCAAAATCCCAAATAAGAACTCATACCCTGCATAAACTAACACAAAATACACTGAAGTTACTCAGATGAATAGGTTGTATTTGGAAAAGTCTATCAATATTCATACTTTAACAGCTCTTTAAAGAGATAATGGTGCAGACTAAGTACAAGCTTTTTTGCCTCAGTGTAATACACATTTGAAATTAAAATAAAACATGGAAGACTGATATCTTTACATTTTATTCTTCAGAAAAAGAAGAATCTTAAAGAAAGCATTTAGTAGTCCACTTGTGCTTAAAATATTCAATGCATGAGAAAGCCAAAAGAAAAAAAAATACACATTTTTGTACACCATGATCAAAAAGGTAACTTTATAAGTTTTCTGAAATTGCACTGTATTTAAAACACTCTCTAGAATCTGCTCCACTTCTAAGTATGGCTACAGAGGCTGCCTGGCACAGTTCCTCTTGCCCTTTAATTGCCAACCTGTGGAGGCCCTTCAGGGATGAGTGATGTGAAGAAGGTAGTGATAAAGGACCAAGCAGAAGCCATGAATCCAGGCTGCTGCTCTGTATTGGCATCTTCACCTGCATCTTCTCCGCTGTCTTCATCAATTCCATCATCCATAAGTCGTTCCTTTAAAAACAGAAATTTAAGCAATTCAACTGCTTCATTTCAGATCCCTGAAATAAACAAACAGCTGTGTCTCCCTACATTAAATAACTTCTCTCAAAAGAACCTCCTGAGGAATAACTAGCATAAAAAAAATTTGTTTTCACTGAAGAAGAGACAATCATTAATTCTCTGATTAAAAAAATATCAAATTTAAGCAGTAGGCGCAACAGTAGGGACAACGCTGAAAGCTTTCTGGTAGAGCCAGCTATATTTCACAAAGTTGACTTTCTGTCCTGTCATTATAACAAAGTTACTGAACTATTAAAAAAAAAAGCTGCATTTGCCAGCTTTATTCATTCCCAATTCAAGTTAGTTTTGTACTATCAATAGGTAGTCACAAATACTTTGCAATACAACATACAAAAGTCTCAAAAAACATCTGCTACTACTCACCATCTCTTCAAGATCAGGATTATTTACATTTTGCCCATCACGGTTCACTTCCACATTATTGGCTGCCTGTTGTTGGCCTCCCTCTTGCCTAAAGGGGAACCATCCAGCTTGGTGTCTAGTTAATAAAACAGAACAGTTGAAAACCTTTTTTGAAGGGAAGAAAAAGATCTGCTGCTGCAGCTACCTACTGCAACATGTTCCTCAACTACTTTCAACTGAATGAGGCTGCATGTATTCTTTTGAAGTGTTGTTTCTAGTTAGCAAGACTCTTACTAACTCAGCTATAACACAGATATCAAAGAACAGCCATTCTAAGAGTTCTTCTGTAAGTTTCAAGAAGTGCTGTTTGCAGCCCGCTATTCTAGAAGATGAAAAGTTTACCAGGATTAGGAGATGAAATACATAGAATATATTGCGGGTGGGGGCGTGCTACTTCCCATTTTTGAGTGCCTAAGTTTTATTAATTTTCACAGGGTAGCCTAAAGTTTCATTGTTTAAAGTTGATTTTTCTGGGGAAAAGCAATTTAAAATTTAGCTAAGGCTCGAAGCACATTACCGCTTTAAATTAAAAGAAGCCTCTCCTATATTTTCAAGTGTCTATACTCCAATTTCAGCTTCTATCATACTTGCATCAGAAACAAAAAGCTCTTGTGAACAGCTTCTTTAAGTTACAAAGATCAGACTGCCATGTAAAGCGAATTGCCAATGAATGACATCATGAATGATATGTCTAAAATATCAAGCATTACTGCCATCTTCCACTTCTATTTATATCACTAAGGTATTTTCATATATAGGGTGAAGTGATAACACTTGATATTTCTCAATAAAACTGGACAGAGCGCGTAGGTCTTTAGCATGCATTGTAAAAAATTTTTTTTTGTCCTTGCAATTCTGGCAAGTCTAGTACCTAGTGGTACAGTAGCACTCTACCTAACATAAATTTACTGCACACATCCTGTACTTTAAGTTCCACTGAGTTTAGCTCTGCAATTTTCCCTTCATATCCAAGCATTAAATATTTTAAGTTTATGTAAGCATACATTTGAATTAATTATATAAACTTCTCTGCCCTCACTTTTTATATTTCCATCCCAAAAGTCTACATTTCTAAAACACTGATTTGTTAATATCATCAACAACTAGAAGCACTGTTTTAGGTACAAATGGTATCCAACTTACTGTAAGAGTCTTTCAAGGTTTGTTTGTTTGTTTGTTTGTTTTAAACTTTTCTCAAATCATCTCATCTGATTGTTTGAAATTCAAATTTGTGTGTACCATACCTTAAAGTAGTAGTACTTAAAATTTTGTATTTGGGTAATATTTCAAATTTTAAATGGGTTATACATGAACACCATACTCCACATATCTGATCTGCATCTGTACTTAACTGTTGTACTCACAAATAAACCAGTAGCATGGCTCCCATTACCATGACAAATCGACTGAAGGAAGAATAGAAGTATACAATGCTCAGAAGAATAGCTGCTCTAGAGAATGTGTACATCCAGTCCAGCCAGTCCCGGTTGAAGTCCTCCTCATTTACTACTGGCCCTCCCTGGGCATTCATCTGGACATTTGGGTTTACAGGCCTGTTCTCCTGGATGGCTACATTTGGCGCTGCTGCGGGCTCATTTGCAGGAGCACGTTCTGAATTCACAGCCTGGGCAACTGCAGACCTCACCGGCTCAGTGCTGGAAGTCACTTGTGCTGAAACAGCAGCTTGGCTAAAAATTTAAATACAAAACTGTTTTGTCAAAAAAACATGCATCAAAACATTTAAGCCTACTCTGTCTTCTTCCCTGCACGAATTGAAAAAAAAAAGAAAAAAAAAAAAACTTCAGATATAATACAAGGTTAAAACAAAATGTGCTTTTCCCTTTTATCTTTGCTTATTAAAACATTCATTTAATTCCAAACCAAAACTGCATTTTATAGTTTGCTAGACAAACTTTATCCACGTAAAGCAGCCCAGCCACAAAAAAGCACAGACATTCTGATCCTACGTACAACATTTCAGTTTTTAAATAACCCCCTTTCATTAGTGTAACTCAGCACTATCTAAGATAGTACAAGGAACAACTTACTATTGCATGTAGTACTGACGTGCATACATTTGTTGCCACCATATCATCTGTAAGGGACTGAATGCAGGATACATAGGAAATCCAGCAGGAACACCCTGGCCTGGAAACTGGTTGCCTATATTGCTATAAAAGAAAAAAAAATGAGTTGTAATAATTGTCACATTTTAAAAATGCATTAGTATTAAAAATAAAGTAGCATTTTTCTTCTCATTTGTTCCCCTACGATAATGCAATTTCAACATAACTGAAACAACATACAGTGAGATTATCCAACCCATTCCAGAGAGTACTTTGTTTTCATGCAAAAAATTAGGTGAAGTTATTTCTATACAAAAAGCATATGTGTTTTTGTAGTTAGAATTCTCTTGCTAGCTACATCTCTGTGACAAAACTACATTAACAGTCCATCAAGACTTCATCCATAACTGCAGAAATTCTTCCATATAATACCTTGTATGTTCAGAGGTCACTCCTTAAAAGCACTGCAGGAGCTATAACGGTAAAACTCATTAGCTTCTACAGCTTTTAGAAGCAACACGTGAAACACTACAGTGATCAAAGACATCAAGACCTGAACATGAGCAAAGACAGTAAACTCATCTTTCATCTTCAGATACAGCTTCTGAAGACCACAGCTGAGAGAACACTGTAAACACATTACTTTCCTCACTCGCTATTTTGTGCGTAAGGAATTCTCTGCCCTAGCTTTTAACATAAATTCACATGCAAGAGATATATAGCTCCTACATAGGTTTTAGGTTTGGTTATGTCTGCTTTTAAACTTCTTTTAGCCTCTCTTACCTCCTAGAGTACATAGCATGTTTTGGCAAGATTTCCAACTCTTTCCCCCAAGATATTCATGTAGTAAATTGTAGTAAACCAGGACATCTTTCAGGACAGCATGAGAGTATAAAGCATGAAGAAAAGTTTATTCAGACTGCAGGTAGCAAAAGCTGAGACTGCTGTAATTGTACTGCAGACTACACTGTTCCCTAAGTAAGGAACTCCCTGCAAAGATATCACCAAGAGATTTCATTAGTCTACCAGGCATGCAGTTACACAAAACACGCCCAGAAAGAAAGATGGGAAGAAGACGTTAAAATCTGTTTCCATCTCATATATGAAAAAGTGAGTATTTCACCGCAATTCTGGACAAGAGCCTGCCATTCAACTCTGACCTCTGCTTAAAAAAAAAAAAAAAAAAAAAAAAGCAGAATTTATTATTGTAGTAATTACCTGTTTTAATAATAGTTAAAAAAAAAAAGAAAGAAAGAAAGAAAAGAAAGCAAAAGCTACTTTCCTAACACCACATACAGAATGAGATGGTTATAAGCGATATTCTAGATTTCTTTTGTAAATTGCAAGGGTGAACTGGGAGCCTTGCTGATGTGACTAATTTCTGCAAAATTAACATGTTTGAGCAGTAAAGCTATCAAGCTCCCATTCAAGAACAAAAATCGTACTTTTATCTTTAAGGCTGTAAACCTTAAAAATGTGATTGTTGCAACCCCCTAAATTGACAAACACTATGAATTTTAGAGTTTTATTTCTCATAAAATACTGACCCTTCACTTGACCCTCAAAATGTAAAAATAATTGAAATATTCTACACAGGTTTTAAGTACTACATTGTGACAAATCACTGAGCACTATCTCAATTTCAAGCAGGTGGGTTATGGTATGGGGATAAGAATAAGTAGGACCACTGTTCCAACACAAATGTTTCCCAAGCTCAGTCACTGGAAGACAGTGCTACCTAAAAACTTGGCAGAGTGAGTTCTGCAGGAATTTAACAATTCTTTTTCTGATCAGATAAAGATCTTAGCGTTGTTTTTCTTTAAAACTGCCAAGTTGAGTTCAATAAAAGTTGGGAGGCTTATTGTAATAGCCCTCCTCCACAAACATGCCTTTTAGAAATATAAGATTTGAATCTCCACTTTCTTCCAAATTCTTTCCAAAGTTATTCTCTCAATGTCTCAAGGCTTAAGGGTAAAGCGTAGAATAAAAAGTGGTCAAGCAAGACTACTTCAGTTATGTCATGTTCTTTCCTTTCACATTCAAATATACATACACATATATATACACACACACACACAATATAAATTATATATATTTTTACTGCTTTTCTAGGAGATGTGACTTCTTGAGAAGCAACACTTACTTTTTCAAAATCTGATATCATTAACAAGAAATAAAGCAGATGCCAATGTCAAAAGAACTGGTCTCTACATTAGAATGCTAAATAGCAGAGAAGTATTTTATTTGTTTATCAAAAATTATAATGAGGAAGATAGTACAAATTATATAGCTATTACAGCCGGCAGGCTATTAACTTTGCTTTTGAAACTCAGAAGCAACTCTAAATCTGGTACAGGGCATTTCAGTGAGAAGAATCTCTCAAAAGGAAGAGACCCTTCTAAGCAAAGCGAGTTGGCTTGCTGTTAGGGGAAAAAGGAAAGTAGCACATGCTTTCTTCTCATCTTTTTCCAAAAGGAGGAGAAATAGGCAGCAAGCAGAGTATTTTAAGAGAATGGCAGCAACAGCAGAAGAGCAGGGAAGCGAACTGGACAGGCACAGGCATTCTAAAAATGGAGAACAAAGCAGTGCAGACAACAGAAGAATTGTCAGGTAAGTCAGAAAATAGATTTAAGGTTCAAATGCAGAGGTAGCTTCAGAATATTCTGAGAAGAAAGAGGCACACCACCCCTTAAATGGCTAAAAATCCCAGAATTCACTACTTTTGCTATATGAAAGAAACCTAAAATGAGTTAATACTCATTTCAGAGTAAGGTTTTGGAACAGATTAACATTTTACATTTAAAAACTGGTGTCATAATAAAGATACTGCACACCACTAGTAGAAAAAAGAAGACTTTTTATTCCAATTTATAAGCTCAGTCATTGTCATTTTGCATCACTGCATTTGTTTAATGATCTTGACTCATAATAAGAACAACCTCATTTACTGTTAGTCTCATATGAGACTGGGATATCAGCTTTAAATGCTATTTCAATATTGAATGCATATTTACTATTTAAAAAAAAATACATATACAGCAAACAAAGGCTACTGACGAAGCAAAATTGGTATCTGTGTGCCAGAACATACTCTATGCTGCCGACATGCAATCTTGTTTGCTTTCGAACAATACTACGTATCATGTATATACAACAGCTTTAATAGGTGAGCTGCTCATGCTGACAAATAATCTTACTGCCTTGATGTTCCTTATCTGTTTATTGCTTTCGAGTATTCTCCAATCTGAAATGCAAGCCACTTCAGGACTGAGTTCATTTGCTCTGTTTGGACCTCTGTAGCCATGGATCAGAGCCCCGTTGTGCTAAGTCCATAGGAGCAGACAGTAACTTACCCCTACTCTGCACAGTTTATATTTATACTAAGCCATTATTTTGCTACTTCCACATTCCCAATTCAAATCTATAAACTGTGTTTACAAAAACCTCAAAGCAACATAAAATTCTAAATCTATTTCTCTGTAATATTTTAACAACCTGAGTCAGCTATTTTCCCAAAGGGTATACAACTCACACACTGAAACTTTGTTCCAAGAACAAAAACAAACAGCAAAATCACATTTAACTACCTAACATTTGGATTACTTATTTGTACAAATTGCTGTTACTAATGACAGTGTTGCAAAACGCCCAAGGAGACTAACCCTCACATACATTTTCAAGTATCTGGTGTCTTTTTCGATCAGTAAAGTCTACAGTTCATCATGCAGTTAAAAAAAGAAAAAAAAGTGTTTGGTCATGGAACAATAATAAAAAAAATCCACAAGGCAACACATATTTCAGCTTCTAATCTTGATTGTTCAAAACAAGTCTCATTCTGCAAATACAGTACATTAAAGTTAGATTTCACTGCCCCCAGTGAGGTGGTAAGGTTTATTAATGCTGGAATACAGGTAGCAGTGACCCAGGGCAAAAAGAGAGATGTATCCAACTGGCACAGAGCATTGAAAGCACTAAAAAGGATGCTTCAAGAAGACAGCAGACTACAGCAGGCACCGGCACAGACTGACTGACTTTTCAGAGTAGAGTAGAGCTAGTGCCCAGCAGCCTACAGCAAAAATCTACCTAAAGCTCTGATAGCATTCTATCAAATTAGTTTTATGAAAAAGACCTAAGATCATTTAGGGTGCGTTTATGTTGATACTTCTGTTTGGATCTGAACTGCACTCTTCAAGCACATCTCTCAATCATTCCCTCTTCCGGTTATGCCACAGAACACTCTTGGACCATGAACTGAATTCCTTTTGGATGAAACTAAACTGAAAGATGTGATTTAGGTGCACTCCTAAGACGATTCAGCCACAAATGAGCATCCATTCCAGGTGACTAAGCTGCAGATAACCCATACAAGATAGAAAGCCCTGAAACGCGTGCAGCATTGATGTCATGTTCTCAGCACCAACTGTTTCAATGATTTGTAGATCCATTCCTCTCAATCCATACTACTTGCTAATACTGACATAGTCTTAACTTACAAAAAAAAGAAAACACCATTTTTTAATACTTAGCAATGCATTTGAAATGATTCAGCTGAAAAAAAAAATCAATATTAAAATATAACTGATAACAATCAATGGTTCTGTCATCTATTTGAAGTCAAAAATCTATTTTGTTGATCACACATACTGATGAAAAGCTCATGCTTAGTGTATGTTTACATGAAAAGCTAAATTAAAACCTCTTACAGATTAGTAATTTACACAGCATGCAGTAAATAGCTTCTGGAATGGATTTACAGTAGGCAGAACAGTATCCCTGACAGTCAACCTAGTCTCACTTGGTTTCCTCATAGAAACAAATATAATTGGGTTTTTTTGCAAAGATTAATGTGGCCAGAATAACATGAGTGCTCCTGCCACTGCAAAGGTGATTTCTTCCTAGCAGAGAATAAGTTTCATGTAAATAATAAAAAGGATCTGAAAGAATTAAGGATGAAAAGTAGCAAGTAAGACTAGTAAAGTCTAGATTAAATCTAACAAGAAAGTAATTGAACTGAATTTTAACAGTTCTTGACAACTATTCTCTCTCCAGTGAAAGAATTAATCGTTACTCTCTTAGCAGGTTCATAGTTTTTTGCTTTGACGTTCTCTCCCTCCACCCCCTGCCAAATAAATACATAAATAAAATCACTGGAAACTACATAGGACTGGGGAAACACCTTGTCAGAACCAAATCTTGAAAGTAAGCGTCCCCTGAGGACATTACGGCTATCAAATCAGAATGTACTATATTCCTCTTTTCCCCTTGGAAGAGGCAAAGAATGTTTAAGAAGCTGCAGAAGTTACATAGGCTAAAAATTCCTAAAGCTGCATTTTAAGTTCACAAAAAAGACATGATCTTGGAAGTTACAGAATAACAGATCTAATCTAGAGAAGTACACTGGCTACATTTCATTCTGTTATGTGAGCATGCCAATGCTTAAAAATTCTGTTGTAGATTCAGACTTACTCAAAACAACTGCCTATCATTTCTACTGTTAAATCCAATATGGACAAGAATGGAAGAGTTACAAGCTCTTATGTGCCAAAAACTATCATATTCTGATAATATTTTAGTCTTAATGACTATATTAAACTATAACAGACTAGAAAAAAGCAGCCAAAAGCAATCATTTGATTAGTTATATTACTAAGTGCGTCTATGAGATGAATATTACAACTGCACCTATCAATAGAAAGCCAAGGGCAGAAAGCATGTATAAAAAATAAAAAAAACCAACTTGAAGTGGGGAGGGGTACACCAAAACCCCTTACTTTCTGAATGGGTCCTGGCTAAAAACATTAACATTCATATGAAAAATGTTTCTAAATATGATTTAGGCTTCAAAATGAAGTAGCCAAATCATTTTGCGGACTGCAAAAGAAATTTAATTGTAACTGAACATCTAAAAAATATTTTAAAGAGTATCAAAGAGCTAAGGATTACTTCAACCTCACTTACCCTTGCATTAAATAAGGGAACTGGTGGCTTGGTATAGGATTGCTTTGTGCTTGTGGAAGATTACGATGTCTCACTCCATCTGCACTAGTGTTCAAAGATGTAGACGAAACTTCATGGTTTGTGGGTGAGGCAGTAGTTGATCCTGAATGGTCTAAATTCTTTAAAAAAAACACAAAAAAGAGGTTGGGGATTTTTTTGCCACAGTTACAAGATTTACTGCTTAGTTTTAAAAATCTGTTTGCTTTTATGTTTTGTCATGAGTTTTATTGTGGATATAAGCAACACAGTAACAGGCAAGTTTAGTGAGGTTTTATTGGTTCTGGCAAGCCTATAGTTAACACAGAAATTCACTTGGATGCACATATAAGAAAGTGAAGTTTACAGAAAAACTCAACACTTCACAGCTCCCAGAGAAAACCACGAGTCACTGGGCAAAGTTTCAAAAAAACTTGACCAAACTAAAGCTTAATCCAAAGAATATTTAGCAGCAGCAAAATTTCTAGTATCTATCGTTAGTAAAAGTAACTGCAACCTCAGGTTATAGCTTTAAACTCAGACGATGCAGTCCTGCAGTAGCTTAAAAGCTACCCTTCCTCTGACCTTGTCTTCAGTTTTCCCTTCTACCCTTCTAAGTATCACCCTTTTCACTGTGCTGGTTGCCCAATCCAAATCTCTGTGCCAACTGATCAGGTTGAGGTTAGAGAACAGGGAAGTAGCTAGAAACTATGTAGGCTCCCAGAAACATACATGAAACTAGAGTTTCAGACATTCAGTGCTTTACAAGATAGATACTTATCTATCTGGAAGTAGAATGACAGCTGGCTCTCCTAGATTACTTGTCACCATAACAAGACTATAATTTTGCCAGTAAGATGCATTATTTTAGTTTTAATAAATCCACAAATCCTATTTCTAAGTGTTACTGTAATGTTTACTCAGTAGAAAATCCTCTTCAACTTTGACAACTCAGGAAGTGAGGAGCTGCAATTACTTAAGACATCCATATCACATTTGCCCTACAAAGGAAAACAAGAAAAATTTACCACCAGACAGTGGGGAGAAACAGATGGAAGAACAAAGGCCATTTACGCTTTGGAATTGTTCCCTTCAAAGTATTAAGAGTTTAGCACTGTGTATTACTGACTGTTTTAGGCAGTCATTAGTATACAGCCATTTAAACACAGCATTTATATCTCACCTATCTAGCAATAAAATAATCACAAAGGAAGCCTCCTTTGTCCTGTTTGAAAACAATTATACAGTTTTCAGAAAGAGAATGTAATCACTATCCACCCTCTACTACTGCTTAAACTGCTCACACTTCCAACACAGCAGTCTCAAACAGTACTCTATCAACAGAAGAACAAAGAAAATCAGCTCATTACTGGAAAGGTATTGCTCGTGTGCTGATGATCAAAACGCCACAAATGAAAGTACCTACAACAGTTTTGTATATATTCTTTTCTGACTAACCTTCAAGGGTCATTTAGTGATATTGTCACCTCTGGAAGAAACCAAGAGAATCACAGTGATGACAAGCAATTCATCAGAAACATTAACTGCATTTCTGTTAGAAGAGTGATTGATAACACACAGAACAAGAGTGTTCTGTAAACAGCTGACCTAAAAAACCTTATAAAAGCTTTCTAATCCTCACCACCTCACAGACTACAAACACTATGACTACTCTGAAGCTGACCAAGTACCGGCCAGCTCATGTTATGCAGAATGAACAGTGGCCAAGCTCCACCTGCATTTCCCACAATAAGGGCATCAATTTGACTGGTCTCTTCTGTAGAGCACTGATTTTCACAAAGCAAGAACTTTACTTTAAAAATGTCTGAATCCACTGCTCAATTTCTACTAAAGATATGGGGAAAGGGAGAGAAATAAAATCATACTGTTCCATAATGAAAATGTTAAAAAAAGAGTAGCTTAGATAAAGTAGTATGTTTCATCATTTAATAAACATAAGTGTGTTACAATTGGAATAAGGGTTGTATCTGTGTAAAGTGACACCCTTAAATCATTAAGTCTAATTGTACAAATGCATATCACATGCTCTACTTTCATCATACTATTTTACAGTCAAGTTTTAAAAACTAAAAGAGTAATTACTGGAAAGCTTCCTCAGGGTAGAAGAAATCCATGTCCTGTGTATGAAAAAAACTCACTGAGCTATTGCTGGATGTTGAAGCTCCACGACCTTCTCTACTGGTGCTCGGTTTTGGAGAACTTGGGGGTGTCCGGGAAGTACATACCAGATGAACCATATGATATTCATCTTGCTAAAAATCAAAGAAATTGAAGAGCTGAAGCAACAGTATGTGTGAAATTTGCAAGTAAGAACTTTCTTTAAAAATCCACTTCCAAAGTTAAGTTTGTAATCAATAAAGAAATGTTATACAAAACGGAGAGACACAAAGCAAAATTGAGCCTAGTACAAGAGAAGCTCAGTGTTTCAAAATTCATGTTTTCTTAGCAGCTGTCTACAGTAACACTGAATATTCACTTACTTCCAGTTTTGCCTAAATGTGCAGTATGGCAGAACCAATAGAAGACCACACAGAGAAACATGAGGAAGCGTAGCTCAAGTTTTACCTCGCATCAAAATATTTTGGAAAAATCTCAGCTCTTTCTAGGGCTTAGTTTCCCTTAAGTTAAGAATGCTTACATTTGTGTTAAGATTTAAGGAGGAGTGTTAGTCAATAAAGACAACAGGGTAAAAAAAAAAAAAAAGAAAAAAAAGAGAAAAAGAAAAATGTAGGAGCTAAAAAGACCAGGAGCAGTGCAATACAAGGAAAATATACCAGCTGCTGCTTCCACCTCATTCTACTCTAAGCTAGTCTCAAATCTACCCTTTTGAAGCACTACACATGACTCAAGTATTTTGGAATACTTGAAAATAAAGAAGGGAACTAGCGGCACCACTTGAAGCCAAGTCAACATACAAGTAATCAGCCCATGCCAATTCTTCAAGAATATGCTGTTTTTCAAATATGGAGCCATAAAAACTTCATAATCTACAGCTACTTTACTGTATCAAACTGTATCAAATGAAAACACTCCATTAGATCAACATGTATGAAGCTTATATGGCAAGGGCAACAACTATATATTTAAACTGAACATTATACTTTCTGCAGTGCACGGGGTGGGGGGCAACAAGGAAAACCAACCAGCCAAAAACCACCTGTCATCTTCTGAAGTCATGAGCTGTGGTACACAGTCAAACTGCAGTTTTTAGTGATAAGACATTTCGAAACTTTTTTTTTAATCTGGAAAAAGAGCCAGAAAACACACTTCTCTATGCTTAACTATTAAGGATGAATTTCTGGGAACAAAGAAAACCAGACAGCTGCTTTTATACAACATTCTGTATTCCTGCTAGTGTAGCCTATCCATATCCACACTCATTTCATAACATGTATTTGTTGCTACACCCAAGCACACCCTCACTGTTACGCTAAGTGTAACACTAAGTAATTTCTTACTAGCCAGTGATAGCAAGCAGAGACTCAGACAGCACCAAACACAGATGATAAGCATTCTGACCAACTCAAAAGCCTTTAACCTAAATAGTTATCTTCTTTCTGGAGAAAAACTTAAACCACTTGGAGAGATAAAGCAAGCTAGACAAATTACCTGCAAGCTTAACGTGTACAACTTTACTCAATGGGATAGTTATTTATTGTAATATGTTTTTATTCATACATGTGTTGGCCATCACCACGCTTATAGTGCCAGAGGGCGCGACTGAACTTAAGAGTAATCATACCTTTCTTCCAGAAACTCTTAAAAGCTTAGGCACAAAGAATTCTTCTTTTTCACCACAGATCTTTATCACTGTAGTCAGAGCGATGAATATGTTTCTAAATTCACTAAATTCCTTTAACTAAACCCAAGGTCATTAAAGACAAACTATTAAAATGCTTTAAAAAAAAAAAAATAAACCTTTCCCCTGTAAAGTGAATGAAGACAACGTTAGTTAGGCAAGCCTCTCCTCTACAAAAGGGAGGTCAACAAGATTTGAACTTGTTTCCTAAAATTACTCTGTTGTAGGCAAGCCAACCAAACTTAGGTGATTCAGACTACATTTTGTTCTTAACAAGCAAAACTAAGCTTTGGGATAAGTTAGCGAAGCACTTTTGTATAAACATGTAAGTTGTACCAGATGCATACTTGTTGGCAATAGTTCATTTCCAGTTTTCTAGTAAAACTAGACACAGTAAATCTCAATTACTTATCCTAATCAGTTAAATCCAAACTAGTAAGACCTATTTCAAAAACAAGATTAAAAAGGAAAGACAGCATTAGTCAACACAAGCAATACCCAAGATTCCTCTTCATCAGCCTCTTCATACTCATCATGGTATTTCAGTTGCCCACTTTGTAAGAGATTGAGCTCTATAAAGCATTATTCTTCTACAAAAATTTTTGTGCATACTAAATGTAACCCATTATTGCAGTCTGTATGCTGATTTTAACATCAATACCTTTCAAAAAAAAGTATCATCACCAACACTCTGGTATCATATCATAGAGTTCGCATATTTTACAAGATTAAAAAACTGCAATTGCTTAATGACTTGAAATATTTTAAAAATAAAGCTATCAATGCATCCTGATCTGCTTACAAAAGAGTTTAAAGAATATTCAACATAATGCACTACGCTTTCTGCTACCAAAATTTGAAACATACACAATTCTTCATAATCTGCACTAAACATCATCTTATTTTATAATGCTTTTAAGAACTTTACTAACTTAATTCCATTTCTCAATAGCATTGACCAAGGCTATTTGACCCAGTGTGAGAACTAGGTGCAGGTATTTCAAGATTTCCTACATCGGACATAGTGTGTATTTAGGATTTGGATTTAATCTGCATGTTGCCTAAAGAAGACAAAGTTAGATTAGTAAAATTGTTTTCCCCCCAAGATGAACCAGCAAAATAACAAAGAAAGGAAGTACAACAAGATGATCAGGAACAGTTAACATCTGAAGAATAAAGCCAGGATAACAAACAGCTTTCCCAGCAAAAGCATTCAGGAGTTTGAAAGTCTATTTCTACATATAACTGTATTACCCTTAGGTTGCTTACAGAAGTCCCATTTTTAATGTAAATTCTTGGATTTAAATCCAGGAAATGAAATGATGTCTCAAGCAATTGCAAATCTGTTAACTGGTGCTGTTTAAGTTACAGCAGGAACCATCAAAAAAAGTAATTCTATGCTACATATCACTTATTTAGGACTTCCATATTCTACTCCCTCTCCCACCAATGGAAAACCTCCCCAAGTCTTCAAGTATTGTAGTGCTACAACCAAGGGATACTTGAAAATACATCTTCCAGAACATATCAGCATTACTTGGCTTGTAACAATTTCAGTCTTAATACAACAATGAAAAATTGAAGTTAACAATGCAAACCTAAATTCCTATTTCCCCAAAACTGGTTTTCCTCAGGTATCATATGGTGTTGATATGAGGCTTACTTTTCTGAGAACATCTTTCAGCTGGAGATGATCAGGAAGCAGTCTGCCAGAATACACCAGTCTCTGATCCTTTGTAGACTAGGAGATGGGACAAAGAAAGGAATTTAGCTTTTTCCAGCTGTACAGATAAAGAGCTAGAGATAACATTTGCAGATGAGAAAACATTTGCAGATGAGAAAACACCTTACAATTCCAACCACTAACTGATGGCCTTAAAAACATTTCAGAGGCTTTTCAAGTCCAACTCTCAAACTATTTCTGAAAGAACTTTTGCAATTATGCACTCAGCAATTGTGCTGCGACAATTACAACCACATAACTGAAACATGCTGAAAGAGGGAGCTAGCCTAACTAAATGCTAGAAGAAATCTAGTCTAACATCAGTGGAACAGACATGCATTATCAGTGAGAAATATTTGAAGAATTTCTCCGTCATGCAAACAGTTAGTCTTACTTCTCTCCTCTTTCTCTCCCACCCCTTCATTCTGCAGTCTTATTCATGCTAATACTAAAGGTAAAGACCTGAAATCCATACCTCTAAGATTAAAAAACATCTTTCACAGACGTCCTGACACATTTTTTCTTGCAATAATCTGCTACAGACTGACAGTAACTCAGCAAACACAGAAGAGTTACAGAACACTGGTTGATTTCTCCCCTCCCCCCCCCCCCCCCCCAAAAAAAAATCTGGTCATTTTACTATAAAGATTTATGGCTACTCTAAGCAAAGAATTATAAAAAGTACACAGTAAACTTGACACTTTTTTTTGTTTTTAAACAAAATTCATAGTACTGTTCATGATTAAATACACAGCTTTAAACAATGAGTGGATAATCTGCCACATACAGTACAAAACTGTTTTGATGACTTATACTGAAGAAACATTTTCTATGTTCTTCTCCATTCTCTTCTGGAACTAGCAGCATGCACCAAAATTACACAAAACCTTGACTTTTATAAGAAATTTGTTGCTTCAGAATGATCAGCGGAGCCAGAAGAAAAGTCTCAGAAACCGTATTTTTGGGTCCTGAGATAGCTTCTGTGGAGATTAATTAGGACTGTGCTAAACACCTTAAAAAAAAAAAAAATCCTTGCACTATCATCCAAAATGAAGGAGTGGGGGGGAATTGTTTTGCCTGCCCCACTCACAACACAAGCTCTTGCATGGTCAAATCAGATTCTTTTCTGCAGTATCTTACACAGGAACTTCCCGCTCTCTCCCATAAAATTAAATACCTTCTCCAAAACTACTAAAGTATATCAATTATTTATCAGATTTCTTAATACAAGTACTTTGCAGACAAGAAAGGGCTAGATTAAACCGATCCCTCAGAGCAGACTACTACACAGTCCCAAATAATGCAATTCAGCTTCCTGCATAACCACACAAGAAAAGGTTATAAACAGTGCATACTGTGAATCACGCTGAGCCAGAGATATTAACAAGGGAAGAAGAGGTTTTAAATCCATACTCCTCCCTATGTAACTTAAATACCTAACTGTGCACTACAGGAATTATCACTTGGAATTCTCAGAGCTGAAAGCCAACCCGGAATTCTGAAATTTGAGGCAAGGGTGTTAAATGCAGATGGAAGAAGAGGTGATAAATGTGAAAACACAGTAATTCACACATACTCCAAGGTAAAGGCAGTAGGCATTCAACTCATCCTCTGCCAGAGATGTTTCCCTGACACACTTTCTGCTTGAAGTAGCAATACGCTCATTGCTAGACTGATGCACTCCAGTGTGATGGAAATAGTTGTAGTCTTCTTCTTAATAATAATAATAATAGGAGTGGCCCATTTTCAGAAGCAAAGTCATACAATGATTCTATAACCTAAAGCTTACAGCTCATACCTGAGACGGGTAAGACATGGGAAAGACAGTTTCCAGATCATAATCCAAAAGTTATGTATATTAAGTTAAGAAATCATTAGGGTTTGTGGGTTTTTTTTTTCCTTCCCATTTTTCAAGCTAGAGTCCTTCTGCAATGCTTCGTCCAAGTTAACTATGCTCAGAATATTATTAAGGAGACCAAATCTAACCTCATGCAGCATTTTCCTCTGGAAACATACTCCATCTCTGAACTATCATTAGTTTCAGTGACAGGACAGCTACCGCTTTGGTTACTTAATCTGTCTACTATTCTTCCATAGGCATTAAAAATCTAAACAACCACAGCTGGTTACAACTGTGGACAAAGTATACACTAGCTGACAGGTACTAAAGGAAGTGAGAAACAGCAAATTTTAAATGAACATTTATGGGCATAATGCACTGTACATAAGATCTGCCCAGCTGAGACATACAGATTGATTTTCAAAGTCTTCTTTTTCAAAAAAAAAAAAAAAAAAAAAACACACCCAATTTCTTTTAGGGGTGCTATAACTGCAGTACTCTAGTTACGAAAAACTAGTGCAGTTGAAAAAAATTTTAACAAATGTCAACCTCAATATAGGCCCACAAACTCATCTAATACTGATTTAAACCCATCTAGTTTATTTAGTGGCTTAGTAAAATAACAACACCAACATTAAAACTGATTAAGCAGATTTAAATGTAGCTATGATTGGAATTTATACATTAAACCATTTTTACAAATTAATCTGGTGAAACTACACACGATACTGCCTCAAAGCCTAACTCCTCATTTGTCTACTTTAACCAGCTCATTTTCTGAAGATATGCTCTTAATAGATGGCACATTTAAAGAGAGCATTTAGAGTTATCCTCAGTTTACCAATTGGAAAAGATACTAATTTACAAATGTCCATAGCAGTATAAAGTACAAGGCGCACACAACAACTTGAAAGACTATGCTTAAGCTCTAATGGCAGCCAATTTTTATTTTACACCCTTAACTTCAAGAACATCACAATACCTGTGTATAGCATCTGTGAGCTGATGTACTCTTGCACTTTTAAAATAGCACAGTAACAGAAGTTATTCCCAGGACTTTGCACATTCAGGGAATGTAGAAATTTCACTGACAAGCCTCTGACACTATTCTGGTTTTAAATAAAGGTTTCTAACAGCACAAAAGTTTAAACAGACTTGGAAAGAACAGTAAGACTCTAGGTCAAAACATATCAAGCCAAAAATAAGCTTTTCAATTTTACCACATAGAGAAAACATCCTAGAAAACACTTTTTTCCACGCTATTACTTTGAGAGATTCTATAAAACAAAATATTGTGCTCAGTTACAAGTACTAAGTACAGTAAATCCAAATAAAACCTCAATTACTGACAGAACTTCCACTAAAACTCCCCTACCTTTAATCCAACACCAAAATAATTTTGAGGATTCTGAACTATTAACATACATTTTAATCATAAACATGGGGGGATCAATCAGTTTGCAGCAGAAGAAAGTTTCATCAGGAAACTGAAGTTTGATATCAATCTGCTGTTTAAAACCTACAATGCAACATAAAAATCTCTTGTTCATTAATAGTTCTTCCTAAAAGCCAAATTTAGCAAGATCACAGGATAAGTCAGAAAACTAGAGGTTAAACACACACACAAGTATTTTACAGAAGGACATTCTACGTAAGAATAAGTGAAATTGTATATTTGTTTCTTTTAAAGCAGATAGGCTCTCTTAGGAGAGAATTACTGACAGCAATAATTAAATCCACAAGTTGTTAAATACTACAGTATAACAGATCTCCAACGTATCAGTGACTGCATTTCTCCTGCTCTCTCCAAAAGGAATCTCTATTTTACCTATGAAGTGTTTTTCAAAAGGAACTAACAACGTTCATAGTTCTTCTATAGAACTAGGTTTATGTTTAGCATTTACACTATAAATGCAACCTTTGCCTGATATTTTCTATAGCAAGGTCCAAGCCCCACAGGCTGCTGCAATGTGAAGGCAAGTAAGTCGCTCCCTTCATACAGTTTCCTGGAACAAACCATCCTTAAAATCAAACAGAAAAACATACTGTTCTGTTCAACTGCCATTCTAAACAGGTATGTTATTATCTTTTTACAGTAGTATATTTTTTCATAGCCTCTTTAATCCTCAAATTTAGAACTGAAAGAGCTTAGAGATAAACCATATTTTCCACAGTGAACAAAAAAGTGTGGATTTTTACATTAACAGAGTTTCAAAACACAGTCAGAACCATCACAAAAGTACGTAAAAAAAATTGTGAGCACAGCAGTTTTTAGCACAACCTCAACAAATAGGCTTCCCAAAGAAAAAAATTTTTGCAGAGCTTGTTTAATTGCATGTTTCAAATGATATTAAGAATAATCATCTACCTGTTCCACCTCTCAGTAAGCTCACTGGATTATTTTAATTTCAGTAGTATCACATAAGCACTGTAATTATTTTAGACAGAACCCTTACATTTACAGAAATTAGTATTAAATTCTGCTGAGATACTTAAAACTCCAGTTCTGAAAGATGACTAATGTAGCATTTAATAAATGCCTTCAGTGTTACCACCCTTCAGGAAACTAAATTGTGTTCTTTCTAAAATATTAAAAAAAGTGGCTATTTATATTTCCTACTTGCCTGAAAGCACAGAGCCAATCATTACGTGTACACAGACAGCTCTTTGGAAGTAGGACTCTTCCTTATTTATTCTGTAGAGCACCTAGCATAAATCAGTCCAGAAGTTCTTGTAAAGACAGCCTTAACAAGATGAAAGGCTGGCCAACAACTCACCGGCTTACTGGGGTAGACTTTAGAGAGGTGAGATTTTAGCTTGCCCACGGTCCAGTCTAGAAAGCAGTTAATGGTCTGGTCGGTGTACTTCTGGTTGGGAGCCTTGATGATGAGGGTCACCGGGTGATCCACGACGCTTTGGTCCATGATGCCGGCAGAGGCGGCCTGCCCGCCCCTTCTCTGCCCCCCGGGAAGCGAAGCTGCTTCAATCTCTCGACGCCCGAGGGCGGGTTCAGTGTCCGGGGACGAACCTCCGGGCCGAGCCGGGGGCGCCCATGCCGGCGCTCGCTCTCACACCGCGGGCAGGGCAGCGGCGGGCGGCGGCCGATCCCGCCACGCCCCGGCGTGGGGTCTGCCCGCCAAGCAGCGGAGACAAAAACGGAGCAATGAGACAGAGAGAGAGACAGGAGGGGGCGGCTTAGCTGGTCGCACACCGGCACCCCCGCCCCGCTGACCCCTGCGCCGAGCGCCCCCGCGCCCCGCCCCCACGCGCAGGCCAACGGACGCGCCCCTCGCCCCCGGCCCACCGTCGCGCCCGCGCCCACAGGGGGGAAGGAAGGGGAGACGGGACAGCCCAGTACCCGGAACAAGCCCGCCCGAGCCGGGCCCCACCACCAGCGGTACCGCCTCAACCTCTGGCCCCCAAGTCGTTTTGCGTAAAATGGAGACCGGAAGCGAAGCGTCCCTCCTTCCCCACTGCGGCTCCCCGCGCGCGGCGCTAGGGAGCGCCCGCAGGCCGGGCGGCCGCGGCGCACTGCGCACGCGCACCGCACGCGCCTCGGGGCGGCGGGGGTGGGGGGGCTGCCGCAGTCGCGCGGCCTCGCGGCCGGCGGGGGCGGTTGCGCGGGGGGAGGGGGGGTTGTGGCGGTTAGTGGTGGGGGATGGGCGCGGCTGTGGCGGCGGGCGGGGCGGCTCTCCCCCGCTGAGGGCTGCGGATGTGTGTGTGCGCGCGCGCGCAGCGCGTAAACGCTGAGCCGCTCCGGAGAGTGTTGCCTGCTGAACGCTAAAGAACGGGAGGGGGAAAAAGCCTGTTGTCAGGGAAGGTTTCCGGCGTTTTGAAACGGTGGGATGGTGGCGGGGGGAGGACACCGGGGAACAGGGCTCCCAGAAACGCAGATTCTGTCTCTCGGGACACTGGTTTTGTGTCCGGGGACGGCGGCTCGTAATACAGGATGTGGGATTTGGGCAAAGCTCTTGCCTTGGGGTATTGATTCACCAGCCGGGCTTGAGAACAGACATGTTAAATACTTTAATCAGCGGACTGAAGTGTTAGTACCTGTTGCATGGGAACATCTCGAAGCCCATGCTATGTTTGTCCGCAGCCACCTTGTGAGGTCAGAGTATACTGCCGTACAGCAGGGCATTAAGGCACAGCAAGAGATTTGCCTCATGTCAGACAAGAGACCTGTCTCACATCATAAAACAAGCTTCTGAAGTCCCAGGTTAGCACCGTAGGCTTGCCATCATTTTATGTTGTTTTTAGTTTCTGAGAAGAAAACCCTTTAAAAGTATAATCTTTACAGACAAAAATTGGCAGTGAGGAAGGGGAAAATGCTTCTGCCCATAATACTGCTGCTAAAGATCTCTACAATAGAAGTCAGCCTTATTAATTAGATAAGAAAAACAATAAATTGCTTATGAACAGAAATACTTTATAGTGTCTGTTGAAAAGATCCAAGAAACAATGCTTTTTTCCTATTACAGTATTCAAATACCATTTGGAAATATGGAAGGCACAAGAGTTTCAGACTGGTTTGATTTTTCAAGCAGGCAGTGTCCCTTTAATGCCAGAGAATCATCCCTCTTGTTAATCTCTTCAGTATGAACAAGCAGTGAGACACAGAGAAGACTGCTGATACAGAGATGACCCTAAGGAACTCCAGTGTTTGAAGGGAAGGATAAGAAGAAGAGCCTGAAGGAATGTCGTAAGCACCAGGGACCTAATTCTCTCTGTTAAATAAAACCAGGGTACAGACAGCAGCTAACATGAGAATGTACAAAAGCAGAGAAAACAGTCTTAATTTTGCTTAATCGAAAGTTTATTCACTTCTGATTATTTGCCTCTATAACTTATTCCTTTGCAAGCCTCATGTTGTAGATGGGTCGTGTGACCTCAGTTTTTCTACAGCAACTGTTTTCCTTGCCATAGCTTATCATGCATATTATCAAGTCATAATGTGGACAACTGGTACTTGACAACACCTTCAGATGTAATATTTACACATAGTTGTATCAGTTTCCCAGTTCGTTCCCTTGTTATGTAAGAACAATTATTTGCACTTGAAATTCTGGACATGCTTTCCAGGGCATGTAACTTGGATGCCCAAGAATTTCCAAGAATAGAATAGAATTTCAAAGTGCTAGACAAATATTTGTAGATAAGGTGATGAACCAAAATGGATTGGCTGGAGAAGCGCTTGCAAGGATTAATACACAAAAAGTAAAACAAATTGTAAGTTTTCAACTTTGCGTGTAGGATGGTTGCAATTTTATCGCTTGACAATTTGCCACTTTACGTACATGTAATATTTCTAGAACATACACATTACCTGCTGTAAACAACTCCAGACTTGGGATGACCAAGAAATCTCCCAAGAACAGGAAAATCTCTATGTGGCATCATTTTAGAAACTGCATATTATGCCAGGTGTGTGAGTAGATCCCTGTACTGTGCACAGGCCCACAGGTTCAGAAATATACTTGTAAGGATCTCATTGTAGGACTAAAACCTATAGCCTAATAAAAACAGATTAACACTGATTTACATTCTAGACAACACTGTATGAATATACATTATGTACTATTATAAAGTATCACATCAAAAGGCTGTTTGGTATTTTAACATGCAAGAAATGATGTCATTATTCTTAATACTTGTCTGACTTGACATACCTTGACAGAGCCATAGTAATCTTTTTGCATTTTGTACTTCCTTTAAAAAGGAATTCATGCTTTAAAATGCTATGAAAGATTGAGGGATCATCTTCTGACCTGAGGTGTCTAAAAGAGGTACCTGATTTGGGAGTTTAGGCTTCTTATACAGCTATTAGAATATCCAGAGGACAGTTTGGAGCATCTAAGAGCCTACATCTCTAGGCTTTTAAATAAACTAGGCACAGAAGGTAGATTGTATGAATAATCCATGCTAGTATCCATTTATCAAGTTGGACTAGATCTAAATTTCAGGCTATTATCAGTTGATTCTTTTCCCAGTTTCTTGATTTTTTTTTTTTTTGATAGTGTGAAATCTTAAAAACTCTGGGTCTCCGTGTTCTTTCATTCTTCTGCATAAACTAGCAGGGCTCCACCTAGGAGCTGTGACACCAAGTAAGATTGTAGTAGTTTGGGTTTTGAGTGACAGAAATTCAGTCTCTTCTGCTATTTGTACTAGTATTTGGGGTCATGTGAAATTAATGACCTATAAGTGGGATCACAACCAGAAAGAACTTCAGAATCTGTAGCCTCAGAAACAGTCTCCTCTAAGAAGACTTTTTAAAAACTCTGCTCTACCATGGAAAGACTACAAGGATTTCCACATTCTTTCTTTAAAAACATGGCTTTGGGAAAATCAGTATTTTAGACCCCATCAAGATTTTCTGTTTCGAATCACAGAATATACAGTTTGTTTAATAATCTGGAAGATTTAAAGAGGACCTACATGGAGGAAGGAGTGGGTGTGTGCTATTTTGGCTTCTTCCAGTTGTATATGTGAAGCCTGAGAGGTTTATTCCTTATGAAAACTAAGGGAGAGGTCATGTTCACAGCAGTGTTTACACATGTTTACATGGAGGTTTACAGCATCTCCTCTGTACTAGACATTTAGCAAATTTCCAACAGTGCTATAGGAATTTCCACCAGGAAATTTCCAGGAGGAAAAATGGCTCTGGAAGTCTTTTTTGTTGCCATATTGGCAACACTGACAAACAGGTTTGACTGCATATCTGAGTCTTCTGAAAGAGGCATACAATTTGTCAGTCTTGATATTTCTGTAAGCAGGCAAGCCGAAATGTATATGTATTTAATGGCTTCTTGGTTGTTTGTCAGGACAAGACTTATACAGTGATGTTTTCTATACCTACCAGTTGATCCTCCCACTAATCTTGAGGCTTGTTGGCCAATTTCAATCAAATTTCAGGAGTAGCAGGCTTAGATGCTGCAATACAACAGACTCCATGAACTAGGTGGCCAGTAAGAGGGAGACACCTTACAAGTGTCTCTGCTGATGAGAAAGCTGGTAAGCTTTCTCCTTTCTAGCCTTCAGAGAATTCAAATGAGGGAAATACAGAACTACTTGCTTTTACTTGTAAATCATCCTTAAAGAACATGATCGTTTAAGGCCCCACTAGCCTGCAATAGGCGGCTGGCTGTCAGAAGGCAACACAGAAGTGGAATACCAAGGAATTCAACCAGGTGATAACGGTTTCAGCAGTCACCTTCTGGAATAAAGTGCTGCAAGACCAGCTATCCAGTTTCTAATTGGACGAGAAGTTGCTTTTACAGACAAATCCTGAAAACATGTATTACTGGGTGCAATGTTACTAGCTCTGGTAGTCCAACTGTCAACAACTATATAAGGAATAACTTCTTGAAATGGTTAGACGAAATTGTGATTCACCTGCAAATATTTTTGCCCTGTTGGTAGCTCTAGGACTGGAGAGGAGCAACATTCATCCATAAATCTTACCTCTTACATGTGAGGTGCCCAAAAAGAGACATACAGGTAAGAGAATGTCTTTGTATCTTATTGTTTCAAGGAAAGTCAAACAGTGAATATGCTGGTTAAGCAGCTGCAGAGATAGAAAAGATTTAAGTGAGCAGCAGCTTTCTGAGGTATAAATTGAATGGACTCTACTTTATGCTGTAGAATTCCAGCATATGAGTGCTATACTACCGTGTTTCACAGCCTCAGGTCAGCTCTCCAATTTGATCTCAGACATAGAGTGGTGTTACGTTGAGCAGCTTTTTGTTTACAGATTCACCATGAAGACTGGAGGTTTTTTTGGAAAATATTTTTTTGTGCTTTTAATTCTCCCTAATACATAGAATTTAAATTAGACCACTTCCTTAAATTATTTTTCATCCATTCAAAAAACTATGAGATTTATTAAAACCCTAATTAAAATGTCTGCTCATGTAATGCTGAAGAAACACCATTTCAAACATACAGCTCAAAACCAAATTGCTAAAATGGCCACAGGAAATCTAGCAAAACCAGCTACTACGATGAGTTTTTCAAAAAGAACATTCATCTCCAAAAACGAGCATTTTCCGCTTAGCAAATTCTTTGTGTTTTTAAATTAAAAATAGTCCTAAGTCTCTACCAGGAAAAACTGGAGACAAATCGGCAACACTATAAAGGAAGATCTCTTCCACAGGGCAGTGAGTAAAAGAAAATCTATTAATGTAATTTGTTGTAACTTTCAAAAGGCATCTGACCATATTGCCCATGAGAGACTACTAAGGATCAGTGCTCTGATCCAACAACTTCTTTCATCCACAGCATTCTTTATTCATGTGACTTTCTTCTGCGGTTATAAGCCCTTTGGGGCAGAGACCATTCTCCAGAATGCTTAGCTGTACACTGTATAACTAGCCCTGTTATCCTTTATGGACATGTATGAAATTAGGTATGTGCCTAACTGTCTGCAGAATCGGGGCTTATTTGTGCAGTGTGTCTTGGCACAGCGACGCGCTGCCTGAGAGATCGGGAGCCCATAAAGATAGAAATAATAAACATTAAGGGATACCTTATAATTTGAGAAAACAGGATATTTAATTAAACTAAGAGGCAGCAAAGTTAAAACCAGTACAACCCTTTTTCTTAATTCTTTTTACAAGAGCATGTAATTAGTCCATGGAACTCATTTCCTCAAGGTACTGACAAGCCCCAGCGCAGGGGTAGTGTCAAGAGGAACTGGCTAGGGAAGGAAACCGCTTACAGGGGGAACAGAACAACTCCAACACGTCTAAGAACTGCTCAAATACAGTCTGAAAAGATGCTTGTTTGATTTTCCACAATGTACAATGGCTGCAAGAGTAATCCCTTCAGCCTGCAGGAAGCAGTCCAGGACTCACCTGCATCAGTGGAAACATAAAACTTACTATAATTGGAAAGATCACTCCACCCTATGGTCTACATTTGTCTTTGGCTATGTTCAGTATTAAAAGCTTAGGAAAGAAAATAAGCAACTTGATGATAGCCAACATTTTTCATGCTCAAAGCAAAAGTTTTCTGAAACCTGATCAGTTGTTGAGTTACATCAGAAGGGCTCTGTGACATTTTTTAAAAGTATTTTTCTTATCCTGTGTAAAATTTATGCCAGCATCTCTGTCAGAGTCCAGTATCCTCTGACCAGGTTCTTTTAGATATTCCACACATACAGAGAGTGCAATATTTAATATAAAAGTTTGTTTTGAAGATATTTGATGTTAAATGGGATATTTGATTTAGCAGAGTGATTCAGCAATGTACTGAAATCACAATACAAGTGTACACTTACACAGTTCAATCACAATAGCAATGCGATTGCCAATTACCGGTCTCTGTAATATGCTCACTGTCATGACACTGGGCGTCTCCATTCACCAGGAAGGAATACGTGGGTTGAAGCCAGCTCAAGCCCGTTGCTCTCTTCAAAATTCCTGTGTTAAGTTGTTGAGGTTTTATACTATATATTGGGCTAGCCACGTATACGCTTCCCCCATGTTGATCTGGCTCATCTCAGGGAGACGTTTAGACCTGGTCCAATTAACGGCTATAGCTGCTTATCTAAAAACAAAGGTTACCCTCTGGTTCCCTTTGTGCTGAGGTAAAGTCAGTTCTCTATGCAACAGCAAGGATTAATGAGCCACATCCTACATTATTCCTGAACTTCATGGGGCACCTCGCCCTCTGAGCCTTCTCCCACTGTAGAGGTTATTGGTCGGTCACAATCTCTAATTTCAATTTAGGACAACCCAGGCAGAAATGCAGATAGAGGCATCTCCTGGCACATACTCAGAACTAGCACCTGTGCAGTAGGTGTGACACGCTCCAGATATCTCAGATTTATATTCATTTGAAGTGCAGTTGATCTGTATATGTACAGCAGTCATTTATCAGGACAGCCAGCATCTGATCAGCGCTATTGCAGGTCTAGTCAGGTTGCTAGCTGTCCAGAAATCCCAGCCATGAGGCCAAATTCCTTATTTTTTGTTTGAACAAAATTTAGGGGGTGGAGGCAAGAAAGGACATGCATGGAAAGAAATAAGATATGTAAGTAAATACTCAGCTTTCTTGTTACAGAAAGGATGGCTCTTCCATTAACAGCTACAGCACTCTGGGTCCCTGTGAGCCTCTCCAGTAGCCACGGCACTCCCTGCAGCCCCGTGCCCCCTGCTGCTTCCTCCCAGGCCCTCCCAGGAGCACACATCCTGCCTGCTTCCGCTCCCACTCCCACTCCCAGGATGTGGCATGGAGGAAACAGCAAGGGCAGAACAGAGCCGCGCTGCTGGTTCCAAGCCTTCTTCGTCACGCTGCAGGCTCCGCGTGGTCCAGTGCCACTGCCTTCTTCCAGTGGCATCTGAGGCACAATGAAGGGAGTTAGGAGTGAAGTTAGAGAAGAAATGTCCTGGTGGGAATAGGGTGTGAGGGATGCAGTGATTAAAATGCTTGGAATTAGCAAGATGACTTCTCATTGCTCCCAAATCCAGTGTAGCCCTTGTCTGTTGGCAGTATCCCTTCCAGCTCTGCCCTCAGTACTTCTCTCTCCACTGCTATGCTATGCCCTGTGTCAATGCTTCACAGGTGGAAAATTGCCACATAAATAATTTGCAAATTGTGGGGAGAGCATGCAAGGCAGAGCATGTGCCTTAGGGGGAAGAGGAAGAACTTCAAGAACTGCCAAGCTAATGATTATGAAATGTCAAACCTTTTCTCAGCCTCTGCTTTTATAGCTTTACATGTCCTGCTTATTTTTATTTATAACAGTAATGACCAAATGCTTGCAGACCATGGAAAAAAAACATGTCTCTTCAGAAGTGTTTATCATTTTTAAAGTTCCAGTCCTACAGGTTTGAAAATGTCATTGCACATGACTGGAGACTTATGGACTCTAACTAATAACTTTACACATGAACAGTGCTAATAAACTCAATGCATCCACTTGCACATAAGTATGTACAGAATTGAGATCCAGTTATTCTGGAAATGAATATACTTTGTATATTTATAATTTGTTCTGTCTGAGCCGTTGTCTCATGCCTGTTCTGTTGACACTTGTTTATTTTTGAGTGGAAACAAGCTGTTTTAGGTTTTACTTCCAAATGCTTTCAAATATTTTGCTTCCAAATGCTTCTCTATACTTTTTTATCTTTTTAGGTGTCTTCCTGACATCTGTGCTCTGGCAAATATAACTTCAGCCAGAAAACTTATCCCTGTAGCTATAAGATTTTACAATAGCACAATATTTATCTCTGTCCATTAAATATCACACTTTGTATAAAGAAAATTTTACAGGTTCTTAAATGTCACAAGCACAGTCTCAAGTCTCAATTTAAAGGAAACAATACTTTTTGCTCATATATGTGGAGCTTTATGCAGTTATCTGAGAATCTATAGTAGCATATCATATTATCTACAATAGCACGATACAATAAAATAAGCTAGAAGTGAAATCTTGAGAATGGATGCTCTGGTTCCAGGAAGGGTGGATACCACACTAATTCTTTTTTTTTTTTCCAGTTGTATATATAGTCACCTAATTCCAATAGGTGCAATTAGAAGATTCAGTCTTTTATCTACAGAGTGTTTAGGACTTTCACAGCAGCTCTGCAGGTTGCCTAGTTCCTCCTAAATCTGAGGAGGATTAATGGGCCTTCATTTACCTTATGTAAAAACCATGATTCTGTAAACGGTTGTAAGGCTCATTCTGCACTGTCAGGTACTCTGGACAGTCATTTCATAATAACATAAGACTTTTTATATTTACAAATAGTGTGCTGCATCACCATGTTTTCATGAGTGCCTTTTAGACTGCTCAGCCAGGTACTTGTGCACCAAGTATGCTAGGTATTTTTTTCAGTTTGCTGCCACTGACACAGTTCTTGCTGAGTCTTATATGGTTATTAAGCAAAGCTCCATTTGGTAAAAGAGGGAAGCACCTGATATCCATTCAGGATCTAGGTGTTACTGTAATACAAGCCATCTTTAAAAGCAGTATTTCATCCATGAAACAGCATGCTCTGTTCCCATCTTCATGTTCTTCATTATAGTTGTGTGAACCTGAAATGTTGCACATTTGTTTTAATGAGAGAGTCTGTGGCAAGATGGGGACTTCCTGCAAGATTCTATGGTCTTAGAGCATACGAGCTCTCAAATCACATAGCACACAGGGTATTGCATGCCAGGCTCCATTTCCAAATATCTGCATCATCACACAACCTACAAACAGCTCTCAGACAAACACAATTAAAACCCTGCGTAATTCCTGAGTCAAACGCTCCCGCCCCCTTTATTTTGCCAGGTTGTTCTATCAACATTATGTTGGTCTTTTCCCTTTACCAGTGTCTGGACTCTGACATCTACAAGAGGATCAGTGTTCAGCAACCACCACCCTGAGATGCCAAGACAAGAGCAGGATAGCCACAGTCAGGTAATCTTGTGCCATTTTTCCACCAAAATGTATTGTGATTATTGTTTTCTCCTAGCCTGACATGGCAGTGATGACTGTGGAAATGGCACCCTTGCAGGTCTGCTGCATGACGTGGTGCCATCTTACGCTTGGAAAAATACATTGCACGTGCTTAGAGGTGATTATAGACACAGCTGCCTAACCAGATGTCAAACCAATGAGTAATAAGAAGAGTCAGCAGTTACTATGAGATATTAATTGTGTGCTTCAGTAATTAGCTTCTGCTGAAAACCAGTTTTCCACAGGCCACAATTTTAGGATGGAAATAGAGACAAGCATATAAACATGCTGTGGTTAACTGTGTCAGTCAGTAGATGGCTGTATTGCTTCTAGCCGTCTTCAGGGAAGAAATTGCCATGTCTATAGCCAAGAAAAGGAGGGCTTTTTTCCCAGAGATACAAGGAGTCACTGACAGTACATGGAGACTTTTGCATTGTGATGTTTTAAAATGGCTCTATTTGCATACAGTATTATTCCGCTATTTTTGTATAACTAATTTTTAATTGCCCAGAATTTTTTAACACTCTGGTTGAGCAGTCTATCTGCTGTTTCTTTTGCCTTACCTGAAGTAAGGTAATCTGCTTTTGACATCACCTTAATTTCACAGCCAAGGGTTGCAAAATCACAAAGAAGCCATTATGGAGGAACTGGATATTTCAGTTGTTTGTTTGTTAAAAAATGGGCTATGAGGTTTTTATGCTGTGTGTTGTGGGCTCAGCTCTGGTCCATATTCATAGTCACTGTCCTGGTTTCTTCTGATTCTTACCTGCTGGTTATACAATAATACATTTGAGTGGTCTCCTGTCAGTCTGTAATACACTAAAAATACAATTGTTTCATTGATCAGCCCTAGCAATGAGAGTGGATAGGTACTGAGTTCTAGCTATTCTTCCTTTCCAAAAAGCAGTCACACCAAATTGGAATTGCAGGGGACTGCCAGGGCGGCAGGAGGAAGCTTGCAGTGTTAGGCTCCCTCTATTCTGCAGATAAAAAACATTTCAGTTACCAAGAAAGCCTATTCAAAAGTTTGCTCATGCATTAAATGACCACACAAAAAACCTTTCCCCTCTGCCCTAAAAATACAAGCCAGCATGATGCCAGAAGAGTTCAGTGGCAGAGGAATTTATAACGGGCACAAGGAAATTGTATTGACTGGAATGGAAAGAAATGAAAAAAGAGACAAGTTTATTTTTTTGCCAGTTGTGGGCAAGTACTTGAAAATAAGCAGGAGATGTAAAAAGCTCAGGAAAGAAACAGTAAATACTTTGAGATGCAGGTGGATTCATGTCCAGAAGATAATGGTTTCTGAAGTTCTTGGAATGATGTCCCAGTACAGGGAGAGCAGCCTGTAGGAAGGATCTGTAGTCCTCTGAAGGCACTGGGAATGTTTTCCTGGGTTTCAACTGTCTGTAGAGCAACTGAGCTGCCAAATGTCACGCATTTTACTGGAGCTATCGGGGACCTTCCCACGCTGGCCTGGCTCTCAGCTGATTTCTCAGGCACTTAGGCCATCTGTGGGGAAGTGTGGCAGGCTTTTTTGCTTGTAGTTCAGTCCTGGGGCTGCTAGAGGCACCTGTGGCGCTACTCTTTAGACCGGTAATCATATACTGCCTTTAACTGGACTGTGCCCAGAAGTAGTGGACCTGATCCACACCAGAGGAAGCAGGATAAAGGTTCCCAAGCTGACATGTCTGGAGCCAGTTATGACAGGATCCCCTCTAACAAACATTTTACCTTTATCTGTAGAAAGTCCAGGAGCCTGAGTATCCACTGGTCTCCTCAAACAGCTACACTTTATCCATCCAACAGCTCTGGCCACTGAAATCATCTGCATATGTGGGTTCAATGTCCCTCTGCTTCCCCACAAATAGCACCATCAGCCTTGGCAACCATCTCTCCCCATCAATCCCCTTGTTACTTCCTAGCAACACCCAGTCAAGAGCACCTTTGCTCTGCCATGGCTTAGACTGGTGTTTGTTTCTCATTAACCTAAAATTTGTTTGCAAGCATGCTCATGAGTGCAGTAAGCTATTTGCATAAAAGAACACACAGGGAGTGGGGCATGTCTTGGAAGCTCCATTTCAGTCCCAGGCTGGGCCGATATAAAGAGGAGAATAATACTAAAAAAATCAAAGAAACTGTAGTATCTGAGGCACATCAAACATTTCAGCTCAGGGAAAATGCCTACAGCACTGTGACTGCACAGCATGTGGAAATGAACAACCAAAGTCTGGAGCAAGATGGAATGATTTATATTACAATTAGTTTCACACTGGATGGCAAAAAGCTACAGATTGAAATAGAAAGGGGATTTACCTACAAAATGTGCCTTACAGAGCTATGAGAACATGGAACGTTAAAAATTCACACAAAATGAGGGGTCAAGAGAGATATTTAACCTTTCTTGGACTGTGCACATATGAAAAACTTGTGTTAGATAGTTAGAAGTTTGAAAGAAAGCTGACCCATTTTGCTGTTTAAAACATTCTGAAAGCTCCCATAGAGGCTTATCTGATGCCACCTATATATAATGACCTAGATTTTAAAAAACAGTTGGGAAGCTGACGTCTGGAAATCTGCTGTGAATTTTAACATTTTCCATACAAGGATTGAGTGTAAAGCTGCAGTTTATTCTCACTTAGGAAAGACTAGCATGCTTTTAGGAATGCTAAATTATATCATTAGGATCATCTCTTTTGGGACATGACCATGAAGTAACAACAGAATCATCCTTTCTCAGCCAGACTCCTGTCTTAAAGGACATCCAGGTAAGCAAAGGTCTAAAGTTGTTACTATCTGATAACTGCATAGTTGTCTATGATGTATTTTAATGTCTTTATTAGTAAATGGGTGTCAGTGTCACAAAGTGCAGTGGCACCATTAGTGCCTGCTGGCTGAGTTGTCACAATGGCCAGCAAATTAAGTGGCAAAGAGAATCAGTTGTTTTGTCAAGATGAAGCACTCAAAATAAAAAAGAGATATATGATTATTAGGATGAAGCAATTTAGAGGATGGTTTCCTCTGTCCTCAGATTAAAAGACTTCAGTCTACAGGTTTGTCTTTCCAGCTGTATTCTGGAACCCATTCAACCATCTAAAGCATGGATATGTGAAGTGGCATTTCTGGAGTTCAGCAGGCAGGCTGCCAGAAGAATCTCCTCTAGTCCTGTTTTAACTTGAATTTGTAGGAGTGGAGGAAACAAAATTAAGCAGTGATATAAAAGGGAATTATTGGCTGAAAATATTTGGGGACAAAAAATAAATACTGGAAACTGAAACACATTGTTTTGGATTTTAAATAGGAAGAATAGTCCAGAGCCTCTTAGGTTCAGGGATCCAAAGTTCAGTAGAAACAATAAGTAGTAAGCCTTAAAAATATATATATATATATTCTAGTAGGGAAAAGAGGGAAATTTGTAAAAATAAGCAAAAGCAAGTTAAAGCCTAATTAGTGAAATAAATAATACTGAATTCAAAAAAATATTTCAGCTGACAACAGAGGGACACAAATATGTTTTTTGTGGAAGCCAACCAAAGATAACTGAAAATTGGTCCATGGGAGCATAATTGACTTGACTGTCACAGCTATTTAAAGAAGAGCTTTGAGATTATGAAAACAGTTGCGTGATAGTGCTGAAAGGCCTCATTAAAATAAAGCAGGCATTTCTGCAGGCTGCTAACGAGGGTGTCCTAGCAAAAGGTTTGATTATAGTTTCTTCCTGAAGACTTCTCTGCAGAGTTGCTGGAGCGCAGTGTATACACACAACCAGAGGAAAGTGGAATTAACTATCTACACTCTTCTGCAGTTTCATCAAAACTTTAGTTAATCCCAGTCTCTTCATAAAATCAGTGCTCATTTGAATTGCCTTCAAGGCTTGCAAGTGCAATCACTATTACACAAACAAGTATGACTTCAGACACAACAATTATGGCTTGAGAAATACCAAATCAGATCATCTTTCACCAGGACAAATAAAGAACAGAACTGTAACATTAAAGTGTATAATTAATTTTAGCAGATATCAAGGAATAATCTGCATTATAGTAGAAAAATTGAACTAAGTCAGGACTAATCTTAAAGTGATTATTGTTGTGCAGAATGCTGCATTAGCGGACATGTATGCTATGAACTGGAAGATACCAGATGAGTCTTGAGATGGATCTTTGCAAAAATGAAGCCTAGGACAATAAATTTAACTGCTTCAGCTTCTCAGAACAACATGCTTTAAACTACTGCTCATAAATGTTTGATGGTTACTCTTGTATCTCTTCGTATCTTTCTGGCTTTGGTCCCTTTAATATGGCATGATGTGCTGTAAGTCTATTCAAGTCTAGTGCCAGGGGGGCCTGCCCACGTTTTATGCTGGCCGCATGGCAAAACACACTTTTTCTGGACAAGGCAAGTATCAAGGGCATTTGAGTGGCAAATGGGAGGACCAGACAGAAACACTTGGCAAAGGCAGGCCTGCTGCAGCGCAGCATACACACAGTGCCTGGGCAAAAGGCAAGCAAAAGCCAGGGATGGACAGAACAAAGAATGCTGCTGGGCCTGATGCACTAACGTCAGCTGAGGGCTCCTGTAACTCTCACTTAACTTTTCTTCCTCACAACTGCATCACATAAAAGTTTTGCCAAAGCCTCAAATTCTTAACTGCAGTTTTGCAGTGCGGAATTTAAACTTCACGAAAGCCAAGGTGAAATCATACTGCTGGTAGTAGAATTTCTTTTAGCTGATTTTTTTAAATTGAAAATGGAACTACTTTTTTTAGTGTGTATTATTGTCTCTATATATGACTAGTTATTGCCAATCATATATTCCAACTTTGAGGAAAAAGTCAGATGATAAAAAGCATATACCCACTTCCCTGTCAAGAAAGATAAGGACTCAACCATCTCATAGCTCACCAACAACAGTTTATAGTTCATTCCCTCCACAAACATGACAAGAGTCAATCCCCACAAGTTAAATGAACCACATCCTCTGTGAATATACCAGCCCCCAGCCATCTGCAAAAAAGCCTGAGAAAATAGAATGAGTAGGGTAACCCAGAAGGTCAGTAACCTCTGGTTATTTCAGACGTGCACTATTTTGGAATTGGAAAGATAAGCAAGGAACTCCATGACGTGAGCTTTCTGAGGCAGTTACTTTTCTATCTATAACTCTGCATAATCTGTATAAAGACAATTCAGGGCTGTATTAAATTTTCAGCTATTCACACTTATTTGATATTTCCCAATTACAATTCCGCTTAGTGACGGGCAGAATGAAATTCCTGTGATCCCTGCAGTAGTTGTTTTGCAGGCTTCCTTTATCTGCATAAACATTTCCTGTTCTGCTTTCTCATCCTCCCCCAGTGTCCTATAATGGCTTCCTATTATCTTTTTTTTTTTTTTTTAACCATTTCTTTCACTTGAGTCCAGATTGTTTTTGACTGGTGACAACTCTGTCTGTGATATTTCTTGATCAGAAATATGTCACCATAGTCACCAGGTAGAAAATTTTCTTTGTGCTACTAAGTTTTTGTATAGCTTAATGCTTAAAATTCTTGACTGCATCTTAATTTGACGAAATCTCACATCTGGTTTGTTGTACTATTGTGAAGGTACCACTCTCTTCTGTATGCTTGTAATATTCAGTCTTCTTGTTGCGCATGAGATTCTCTCAAAATTAAAATTACCTTTTTTACTACTGCTCTTTTCCCTCAAAACTGCTATGCTACTATTTCAACTCTGTTGTCAGCGCTGTTCAACAAGTAGAATTTTACATCCTATCCGTTTATAATATATTTATGCAATTCATTTTTACGGCTTGGTACGTTATTATTCATAGAATATCATAGGTGTGCTTCAGATAGCATTTAGGTACTGTAGTAGTCTGTGCTTTATACGTTGTTGCTATAATGGTTTACACAACACAATATAGATAGTTGTAAGACTTCAGATAGAGCCAGGCAGTCTGACTGAGAAAACTATAGACCAAATGGCAAAAAACAAGTGGAAGAACAAGGCCGTGTAGGGCCACTATGAAAGTTAGTTTCTTAAAGTTAAGTCAAAGTCAAGCCAAAAAAGAGGAATCTTAAAGAAGAAGCTCTTTGTTATGCGAAGTAAGTAACCTTAAGAGGTGGTTCCTCTTAAGAAGGGTCTGGGGAACAAGTCTGGCGGCATTTATCTATTCTCATGCTCACTGTTGTGCTCTAATACAAATGCATCCTATAGTGACCAGTTCATTCATCCAGTCCTGCTCCTCTCTAGTGGCCTTAAACCTTATTAGTCACTTCTACAGCCTTTGCTTATTATTATCTTCCTTTCTACCCATAAAATTTAGGAACATCCCCTGGCTACCACCACTGGCCCTGTCCTCCTTACCAATTGTCCCAGTCTCTCATTTTTGATATGCCTTCCATTTTAGGCGTTATAATCATGTGCTGTTAATCTGCAATACATTTTGCTGCCAGTCACCTAAGGCACACCTACACTACAGCTGAAGCAATTCTACCAGTAACATTAAGGGTGCTTTGGGCTCTCTTTTATCCTTTTCTTTCCAAAAATTAACAGCCTGGTCTTTTTCCCTCCCCTTAAGTCCTTTCATGAAATACTAGTTTAGAGCATCCAGTTGCAGGCTTCTCTGCAATGGGGAGGAACTCCATCCTGTATACCTGCAAATATTTCTCTTGGCAGGTCTCAGTGCTCCTCATTAATTGGTATGCATTATTATCATAACTATCATTATTGTGTAGAGTTACTAAATAAAAATAACAGTTGTCTGTATCACTGTAGTAATACAAGAGCCTGATATACCTCAGATGGGAGAGGAGAGGGGATGTGGCCACCCGGGAAGCACTTTTTAGCATGCTGTGTGTCATTTGAGAGGAATCTGTAGTAAACATGGTTTCATCCAGCTCTGAGGACTATTCCAGCCTCATCTGGAAGGTAGGTACTATATCTCTTGTCTTTGGAGGAATTAGTGGATATAATATACCTAAAGTAGGGGATGAAGGAGGTGATTTAGCAGACACATGTCACTGCTTCTATTGAAGGAAGGCATGAGTAAACAATATGCATCTTGCAATCTTTTTTTAAAAAAAACAAGCGATGAGTTTCTCTATTTTTAATCTTTCCTTTTTTTCTTTGCCATATGAAAGTAGCAAAGTGTTCTTCACACTCAGTCTCCTCAACTCATCTGAGTTTCATTTCAATCATGACAATTACATCATCTCCTCTCAGCAAATGTCCCTGGAGTGGTAGGGAGGGAAACAGAGTCATTGATGGGGTTGAACCCTACCCTGTAGGAAGCTGAAGAAAAGATCACTCTTTTTCTTTAGAACAGTTACTGAATGTGGAGTCTCTAAGCTGTGGGGAAATATGTTCTGACATGTTCCCATTTGTCTTTGCAAGCTCAAGAGATGCACAACTGCATGTTGGATTGGTTAGCACTTCTGAGCAGCTTCCTGGTCAGTTTAAATTATAGAACATTCCTTTCATCCATCTTAGAAATAAAGAACCACAGGGATGAATGCTGAACCCCCCAGAAGCAGGTCTGATTAAGATGGAAGAATGTGAGATGGCTTCATGGATGAACAGACACTGGTCAGCGTTAAGTATTACCTGACTGCTGATATTACTGATACTCTCTCATATATAATCTCTCCTTAGCAACTGATGGAAGGAGGGGAAAGTCATGATTTCTTAAATGTGCCATACCATCTGTCAGCTCTACCCATCTTTTATTCAAACTTCTTCTGATCTGGCTTGTTTTCTCCTTCTGACTTTTGTTGTTCCCAATCTTGGCTATAGCTGGGTAAATGTGATGTCCAGTACAAATTATGAGATGCATATAGCTGAGGTATCTAATCAGATGACATCCTATTGCCACCAGTATTGGCAATTGACTTCCCATGAGGGGATGTGAAGTAAGCAAGATATCCATTATGACCCTCTCAGGTATTTCTCCAGGAAATGCAAATAGTTTTCATTTTTAGAATGACCCTATTGATTCCAGATAGCTTCTGTGGAAAAGCAGCAATATCTTAAGTTCAGTTGTGTTAAAAGCTGTTGATAAACCTTGCAGACTTTTACCAGAGGTAAGAGGATCATATTCCAAAATGGCCTTAAACCATGCTAAGAAAGATTTAAGATTCTTTTGAAAGGTGTGCCTTACTTAAAGTGGGTTTTTCATATTTTTCTTACTCAAAAAACCCAGTAATTATATAATGCAATAACTACCATTCTTTTATATTTAAATGCAATTCTTCTATTAAGTAACATCTGGATTATATCTGAGGAAAAAAATATGCAATTTTTGATTCCATGCCTGCTTTATTAATTTATTATGTGTGTATATTATTTTGATTTTTGATTTTTCTGTGGTGTCATTAGGACTTTGTTTTAGGGTGTTAATTTTTGGACTTCCATTCTGCAGTCTCTGTCTTCAACAGAACACTAACCACCAAGAGGTTAAAATGACAAAAAAGGCACATCCTCCTACAATCAGTACACTCAACCTGGCCAAGCAGAGCAAAGCAGAGTGCAGATTCAGAGACAGAAATAAACTCATAAGGAAAAGAATAAAGAAGGCAGTATGACAGTGAGAAGAACTAAACAAACACATTCAAAATGCAGCCTATGAGGGAAGCAAGCACACACCAAATATAATGAGAAAAGGAATAGTCAGGCTACGGCCATCCCAACTCATTGGCAACACAGGAAGAGAGTCAGCAAATGCAGACTGCAGGGTTTTCTCTAAAAAACGACTTGATTTTCAGACACACTTTTAGGACGGAATTTTCTTTTTCCCATTAAGAAACAGACTGCTTTTTTAAAAGCCAGTCTATCCAGAAAGTAAGGTGAATCCTGGAATGTCATTTAGTGTTTTGTCTTCTGAGGAAATGTTTATCCCCGCTAACTGGAGGTAATTAGGAAGAAAACATTATAAATTACCAGTGGACCTTAGAAACTTTTCTGTTGTATTGTATTGTGTGCTGACATTAAAGCCAGAAGTAACTTAATGTTGGCAGTTCAGAGGGAGAAAGTTGGAACAGGAAACATCAGTAACAGCTAGTGCAGTGAATAGATTCCTAGTCAAAGCGTAATTCCCAATACGTGGATGTTATAAACATAATCTGGAGCAAGATGTGCACATGTACGCACATGGGTATGTATGCTCACAGCTTCTCCACACAGACACTGAGGCAAGAGCCAGAAAGACCAGAGAAGTCAACAGTCAAGTGCTCTGGGCCTGTGTTCACATGGGTTAGACCTCTACTCCAAGCCCACCCACACAGAGCCCTTTTTGTCCATTTTGCCGCTCTAGGAAAAATCTGAGACACAGCCCTGGCATATGGGAAAAAGCCAGTGGTTTGCTAAAGCTCTTAGGGGTTGGACTACATTTTTAATGCATTGTTAAACGTGTTTGGAGTCTGGAATAAATGTTTTTTTTCTTAATACATATTTTGCAAATTGAAATCAAAATAAATAAATAGCTAAAAGGACTTCACTGGCAAATTTACATTATCTTTGTAAAGATAATGTAAGAATGTTAGAAACCCACTAGCAAACAAAGTGTTTTTCAGAGGAGAGCAGCCAGGACTCAGAGCTTGGAAGAACATAGCAGGAATAAGAGGGCAGGGAGCTACTTCCTATGTCACCAGCCCAACACTTATCAGCAAGAGTTTCTTACAGATGCAACAAGTGACATATTTTGAACTCAGGAAGAAAGTCTTTCATATTTCTGTATTTATGGAACTACAAAAATTCAAAATCATACATTGTTTTAAAGATAAAAATGACCCATAGAATAATGTTATATATGCCTTCTGCCAAATTCTAGAAACCAGCAGATACTGAAAACAGAAACCTGAATAAACCTACCACTTCACCTCACTTTCAGTTCTTCTTCCAAAATGTTTATAGCCAGAATAACTTAATGGGAAAGTAACACAGGTCACCAGGTCACCAATGTAGCAAAAAGCTGAGTGTCAGATGGTGAGGAAAAAAAAAGAAAACTAAAACCATCCAGTGGCTATAATATTATCAAGCGAGTCAGAGGCTTGTGCTTCCCTGAAGCAAATGCTGTCTACAAGCAGCTCTCACAGCATTGGAACTAGGGAGCTGATTATGCAAACAAGGCAAAGCAAAATGAAGTTCAAGTAAAGCCTGACTGCTGAGGGGTGGAAAGGTTTAAGCACAGCAAATGCCTCAGCTTGACAATGTAAATTCTGCAAAGAATCAAAGAGAAAGGGGCAATTACTGCCTTATGTTCCAGTTCTAATCTTAAATTATAGGATAGATTTCTAATGAGGGGAAACATTCCTGGAGACGGCTGTGGTGGATGGAAGGGAACATTCCTGTAATTAGAGATCCTTACACATTGGTGACAGAAGTTCCCAAACTCCAAGAGGAAACACCTTCATAATGTTTGTTTTTGCAGAATCAAATAACACTCAATTTGCAATGGAATGGAAACATTCAAGTATGTAAGCATTTAAACCAGATTGCAGCACTGCCTGGTATATGTTAGGAGCTAGACTGAATTGTCAGAGGTAAGCTAGTGTACTGGGATCCTAATTCTCACTGATGTTTGGGGATACAAATTATTTCTAATAATAAGCATTGACTACAGCAAATGCAAGATATTGCTGTGGTAGTTGTCTTAAAGAAGAGGGAGAGAAACCAAATAAAACAGGAAGACACAGTCTTAGGCAGAACATCTGATACGCCAAAGTCTAAAAAAACTTGTTCCTTTTTTTCAAGATTACTGCTAGCAGCAAGGGCGTTGAATGTTTCATACACTTTCTTATTACATGGAGCATGTTACTGGAAAGACCAAGAAAATGATGCTTGATTTAACAGTGCTTTTGCCTCTGTGAGCTACACAGTCTGAGACTGGTTTACAACATGTGGTCTGCAGACTCCTAGGGATCCACAGATGACTTCTGAGGAGTGCAAAAGAGGTAACTGACCAAGGAAGGATCTACAAATGGAGGAAGGTTGAAAACCACTGCTCTTACACTATTACTATTACATGAAAGGAAATTAATAGTATTTTTCCAATTAGTACCTCCATGGATATACTATGACTCAACTTCTAGTGACATGCTACCTATCTTTTCAGAGTAACTCTGCCTCAGCCGGTATACAGAACAAGAGGTGTTCATGTAATGAGCAGCTATTCAATAATTTGTGTTCTCCTGGTTCTTTAATGTGGCTTCAGATTTTACTGTTCAGTATTCTTTTATTTTGCTCTGAAGGCAAAACTGTTAATTCCTCAAGGTTGGTTTTTTAATGGCACTTAACATTTGAAAGTTAGTACTTCACAAATATTAATGATTTTTTTCACAATACTCTGAAGTGAGTGGATGAAAAATGGGGGAAACACTAAATTATTGTCATCCAATCTGAGTTATTAAAACCAAAACCTGTTCCTTTTAAGTACTTAACATTATATGGATATTACAGACTAAAAACACGTCCACCACTGACTTCATTTATAGCTGTGAGAACTCAGCACTTTTTCATATCAGGTACCATGTTGCTCACTGGGCAAATGAGGACCATACAGATAACCATATGTAAAGTTTGTCCAGCACACAAAGACTTCTGGAGCAGTAGGACAATGTCCAAGGCAGCATTTAAACCAGGCTGTGATTTATCCACATCACATCCCCGTCTTCTCCCCACCCTTGACTTTAAGTCCTGTTGTTCTGATGTAGCCAGTCCTCACCCCTGCTCCTTAAGCTTCCCACCTAGTTCTAATCTCCTTCCTCAGCGAATCCTAGACTGCCTTAACCTGACTTGACACCTGAGATGCAGACCCGCCCCCAGTTCCGTGGTCCAGTCGTTGGTCCCTGGCTCTGCATGACTGCCCAGCTCCCTTTCTCACGTGCTGCCTTGGCCTGGCCACCAGTTTCCTCCTCCCTTGCAGACTGCATCCTGACTGGTCAAACCTCCCTTCTGAAGCTCCTCCCCAAGATCCTCCTCGCTGACCCATCTGTCTAACCAGTGCCAGGTTTGCTCTCTGCACCCAGCGCCTCCTCAGACCCTTCCCCCTTTCCTCCCATCTGGGTTTCCCTGCCCTGCAGGTTCAGCCGCAGTCTCCACTTAGAGATACTTCCAGGGTCCCCCGTAGCCCTCAACAGATCTGGGGCCTGCACAGCTGCCTCCCGACTTTTGGCTTTCAGCTTGCCTCAGCATTACTGTTCTCCCCAGCTCAGCTCCCCATTTAAACCTCTCGCCCTTCTTCCCACCAGCCTCTGGTTCTGGTTTCTGCCACCCTGAGGCTCCTATTCCTGGGCAGCTTCCCCCTCCCTTCGTGCTCCCTCCATACTGCCCGCAAGGTGATGCCAGCTGGAGACCAGACAGTGCCCCTGCTCTCAGTTCAGGCGGAAACATTCAGCTTGACCTGACACAGTCTCTCATAACCACTGCATAAAAAATCTGAAATTTGGGCTCGGGTATGCTCAAGGCAGACAAAACCATGGGGGCGTTAGCTGCTAAAATGTGAAAAGTTTCTGCTGAACACGTGTGAGCTGCGAACTTTCAAAAGCTTCTGTCTTTGCTAACTGTGGCCGAATTTGCTCAAGGACTGCAAAAGACAGAGCTCTTTCAGAAAGACCACTTCCTCCCACCTCCCCCTCTCCACACCTCCTGATACCAAATGCCAAATATTCATTCCAAAAACCTTTGACCTGACCAGGATATGTTTCACTTATATCCTTTATCTGAAAAGCACATTCGTGTATACATATGCGTGTACACGTGTGCCTAATACAGCCCAACAGCTTTGAACAGTTCCGTTCTAGCAGCTAAACTTAGAAAAACTTACAAGCAACTGAGAACAGGACCTTATAATGAGATGTATAGACAACTCTAGTAACACAAGGAGCCACCAGCCTCACCTACAATAACGGATTGAATTTGGAGAAATCGGTACAAAAACTGTTTTGCTGAAGCCTACATTAAACAGGCCTTTGTTTTATCCTCCTCCCCTTTTTAACTGTGACAGATACAGCCTGACATCATTGTAATCTGGGAACCAGATATTTAGGAGAGGAATTACAACCACACCAGAACCTAGCTTTTATCTTTTACTTTTTTTCTCTTTGATCTCTTTAGCTGGCTGATTAAGAAGCTTGAATCAGCACTCCGTCAAAAGAGGTTATGCCTTTTTCTGTACCTGTGGCCCCCAGAAAGAGCATCCAGCATACTCGCATTCAGTAAGAAACATATCATCTGTGATTCTTTCAGATTTGTTCATTTAATTGACTGTATAAATGTGTGCTGTCTCTATTAGAAACCCTACTCTTTCCGTGTTTCCTATTTTAAGATGAATTGAGAAAAAAATCTATAAACCTTGACTCACATTTTACAAAGGAAGCAAATGCACTCCTCCCTAAATGCTAAATGAATGGCCTTTTAAGGTGACTGCTGAATTAAATTCCTGACTGATGAAATCAACTGGCATGAGAAGGTTCTTATTTCCGAAAAAGAAAAAAAGCTGCAGGGAAAAAAAAAAACCCTCAATAGTGTGATTGCAGAGTTGAGAACTAAACAGGACCTTTTTACAGTGACTCAGTAAAGATACTTTACTCAGCTTTGGTAGTAATGCAGCTTCACAGGCTGAAGGGAAATGGCAATATACATATTCTGATCCTGATAAGCTTTGCTGGTTAGACATGTGCATTTAGTTCAAGTCCTGAAATACCTCACTAGGAAGAAAGATGATAGAAACTCCAAGCACATCTTTGTGTTTATCATATATAACATATTTCTGAAATACTTCATGCAGTACTGTATGCAGCCAACATCCATCTTTACAAATAAAGCATAAATAATATTCTTGTATAGTATGCAACTAAAACCCAGTTTCTGTGAAGACCTAAAATACCCTTAAGACAAAGTAAAAATAATCTCATTAGGGGTTTGGAGCACATCTGGACATCCTCAGGAAAGAAGCTCGACTACAGCACAGCCTACTCCTTGGGGGTGGTGGTGGGAAGGCACAGCTAATCAAACCATTGTGAAGCACAGACATGAAACAATATCCCTGTAATCTTGAAAAAAAGAGCCAAAGAGCTCCATGAAAGCTATAAATTCCCTAGAGCTAGGTCGCTAATAGTCGATTAAGAATACCTAAGTGCTTTTCTATCATTTTCCACAGGAATATTACAGAAAGATAAGAACACAATAGGCATGAAATCTAGTTCAATTTTTTCCCTCTGCTTATTCCTACTATCCCACTGTCACTCCAAAACCTGCGTCTCTGCCAGACCTTCCTCCACAACATCTTCCATTGTTGAGACTTCCCTTGTGGCTAGATTGTCAATAGCAATAACATGAGCTTTAGGGCAGAAGTACTGTTAGGTGTTGGTATTTTTCTTTATTACCACATCAGCCAGACTTGCTCTAAGCAGGGTTAGCCCACACAGTGATAAAATACTGATGCCTTATCTTAATCATTCTCAGTGTTGCTACAGGCAATGGTGCTACACCAGAGATAACCGAATGTTGGGGGAAGAAGGCTATTTCAGACAAGCCTCCATCTGCAGGAGGGAAGGGAATGTGACACCTCTGTAGGATTTTTGTTTTAAGAAAAATGGAGCAGCATCTGAAGATTTTCCTTTTTAAAATTCATTTCCTCCTAATATTACAGAATTACAGGTAGCAAATGAATTACCTGGACAGCTGAAATAGGGACTAAAGAGGGAGCTGAATGATGACTTGGAGACCTTCCATGCGTTAGTCACTTTGGTGGAGTAAAAGGACATTATGGCCAGAAATCATGACAGGCAGGGGAACACTGCAGTCAAAGCTACTTTCCATGAGATAACCTGGAATTGACCCTGAACTGGATACCTTGGCAATAGATGACAGCATTAACTCTTTTAACTTTCTCTGCCTTCCTTGCTCTTTATCTACCAAAAAAGTGGATTCTAAGTTTTGGACCCTGCATATATTTTATCCTTAACAACTGCAACAATTTCCTGAGATTGCTAAAACACAGGTCTTCAATTTAGAACAATGAAGATGGATCTTCCCGCTGGTATTCTAATTCTGATTTTGACTGAAACTTAGAGGTCAGCATCCTTGCTAAGTCAACACTTTCAGATGGCCCTTCCCATCTTAGAGTGTCAAGACTCTGGCCAAGCAACCCATGACCTTTGCTAGCAATCGCTGGGAAAGCACTGAAGAAAACTTTTTGAGTGATGACTCACTCTGCCACAGTTTGGTTGCTTTACCATTTTCTAATGCTGCTGATGGGAAGATATTTTCTATTGTGAGAGGTTTGTCTTCCTGCTCCATAGGAACAATGATCCATAAGTATTTCCTGAGGAGTGATTTCTCCTGACAGAGTGTGAGGGTTCTTATGTCTTAGCTCCCGGAAGGCTAATTTAATTAACCATCACCCAGTTACTTATTACCTTCCTGTTCCCTCTTGCCTTTTCAACACCCACTTTAATGCAGCAGGCTCCTCATCGGATACACACACTGGGAAACAGGGTGTGACTAATGAAAAGCCATCATAAATAAGCAGTGGAGGAGGAAATGTGTAGAACCAGGCTAGAGCAATCAGGGGCCCCACATAGACAACAGTGTGGGGATTGCACACGGGAGAGAGCACTGCTGACATTCAGTGTTAACTTCAGTTTGGAGTGGAAATGGCTAGAGATTGAGATCATAGCAGTGGGCCTCTTTCTTCTCTCATCAGAAACAGCAGTTATGGCTTCTTAAGAAAGCAAAGGCGCAACAGGAGCCAAGATTTATCTGCTTGAGCAGTAGGCTCCAAGTCACTGCCTTCTTCTTCTCTTACTTACAGTCTTCTGCAAGGACCCCTCTCCCCCGATCATTCCAGGTTTTAACATTTTGTTACAACTACAGATGGTTATTTTGGGCTGCTTACAGACATAGCTGCTCCTGTTAGACTAGGTGCTTAAAAAAAGGACACGTTTGAATGAATACAGTAAGATCGTCTGCTCAGTGATTGATTGTACAGCCAAAAGGGATTGTTACAACGATCTTGTATGGCCATAAAGGAATTTCACAGATATATTTTCTCATGAAGCTATTTACTCCTGGTTGGGTGACAGGAAGTCCTTTAAGACAATATCAAAACTACAGATGCTCTGATGGTAGGTATGGGTAATTTTGTGTATGCCTTTAGGGTGGGTAGGTATGGGTAATTTTGTGTATGCCTTTAGGGTGATGGGGTAGAAGAGATGCTCATCACACTGTATGGCTTGCTATTGTCCCTTTCTTAGCTCCTAGGAGTCTGGGAGAAGCAGCTGTATTGCAGGGATGCCAACCATCAGCAAAATACAGCAATTGTTTTATGAGTTTAATGCTCTTTATCTCCTAATTTATTTACCAGGGGCATGTGTAATGCTCAGTGAAAGCCAGTTTGCTGAGGAGAAGTCTTAAAAAAACCCTTCTATTTTATATTAAATAGAAGTGTTTTGTTTTAGAAAAGTAAAGCAAAAAACTGAAGGGAGAGGGAATGGACAGACAGGCAAACTCAAGAATATCAAAATATCTTCTCAACTCACACTGAGAGAAGATAGCAACAGGTAAAATGCTAAGCAGACTGGTCTAGTATCGCCTTCTTTTTCTAACTACTTGCTCTGCGTTAGTCATCAAACATCCCAGTGAGGATGGGGACTTCATTTCACGGGGAGTGATACAGTACAGCCCTTGCCCTGAAGGTTAAATGGTGACTTGTGCAATTGTATCTGCACAAGTTCAGTCTGATCTCCATCCTAATGTGAGCTTGGTATTTGTAGCTCAGGTAGCTCCTGAGCTACCTTTGTGTTTACATAAAGATATCTATAGCAGCTGGGACTCCAGACGGAGCTCTGCCAACCTCTGTACCCAAGTGGAATTAATTGCAGGATAGGAGCCCACTATTAAGCAGATAAGAGAGGAAAGATCTAGAAAAGTGTCGGAGCCCAGACGGAGAGAGATAAATGGTGGTGAGAAAGCCTGCTTCAACAGCACTAATGTAGCCGTGTGTTTGCTGAAAAAGAGCAAGAAATTCCCTAGTGTAGACATATTGTTGGCCAAAAAGCATTCTGAATTCCTCAATAATCAGGCAGGAAGCGGTAAAATCCGTCAGATGAAATGAGCAATATGTTATTTTTCCAATATCAAAAATATATTTTAGGTCATTAGTACTAGAGAAAAACATTTTGTGGCCAATCTGATTTCAATTTTTTTTCAGTTTTGTCAGTGATATACAGCAAATGGAATTTCTTTACACAAAGATGTTCTTTGTTTCTATTTAGATCAGATTTTCAGATTTTATAGGTGCATTACTATTGATTAGCACTCTTTTGAAGATGTGCACAAATTGAAATTATATTTTAGTATTTTCCAAGGCAAGTAATCAGAGAGAAAAGCATAATTATAATAACCATAAGTTCTGTGTTGCCTTTAAACAGGTGGGTTTTTATCACAAGCTGACACAAAACACACAAGGTGATTTCTGATTCAATTTGTCACATCTGTGTGGTTGCTTTTGTTTAGTTTCCTCTGTGACTAAAGTCAAAGTGTTGACGCTGCATCAAAATAGGTCAACAATTTTGTGCCAGCTTGCTTTGGTTGGCTCTTCTGAGAGCCTCCTGTCAAGATATCCTGTTCCTTCCATTTTCAAGGTGCTCTGCCTTTTCTCTGATGAATGGTCTTTTCTCTGATGAGTATAAGCTACTAAGACCCACCTGGTGTTGCTGCCTAAGTGAGTCAGCAGAGTTACACTGTGATTCCTCCCAGCTGGGAACGCTTCTTTGCTTTTGGATAAAGAGAAAGGAGAGTGCTAGCTTAATAACTTTTCCCCATTGTGGCCCAGAGGTTAGGCACCTTGCCATGTACAGATGTTATCAAAAATGGAATCATTTTATAAATAAACTGTGAATTAACAGCAGTCTGGATAAATGTATTCTTTGGTTCAAGACTGATGTATTCCATTCTTTGAGAACATTCTCTAAATAAACTGAATGTTTTCATATTGTACTTTGTTATGATTTATCACGTTGTGGTTTAGTTAAGTCTTTGAATGCTCTCTCTTCCATTTGCTAAACTTTGGATATGGAATTAAAACACTCTTGACTGCACAGTCTCCCCTCTATAATTTGAAGGAAAAGCCACATAGCTATCAAAATGGATTAAGCCTTCCTACATTAAAAACCTGTGTCGCATTTGCAACTGTGTGCATTTATGCAACAAGACATGAGTAGCTAGTGGGACCATCTAAGACATTAAGTTGAATGGACACTTTTTTCGTAACTGTGATAATTATGAATACTCTGAAAAAGGTGTATGCCAATTGTAGCCCAAGAAAACTGAATACTGTTCTCTTGCAAAAAATGCTCTGCAAGTGTTCAGCCACCTTATTCCATTACTTGCCATTACAAAAAGCCAGTGACTTGTTTATTCATTGGAAGTTAAATGTAGGTACAGTAGATCTTCTGAAGGTCCATAAATGCTGCTTTTGCCTGCTCTGTGTCGAAGGCATGGCCTCAAACAAAGGACCTTTTTGGAGTGTTACGTCTCCAGCTATCTGCTATGGACAGCACACCATCACAAATGGATCAATAATCATGAAAATCCAATGACCCCAAATTCCTTCAAACAGAATTACAATAGCCACCTTTATTCTCTGAACTCGACCACAACAGAATTGCAGAGTGATCCACCCCTTCAACAGGGAAAGGTCTCCATTCCCCTTCATGACCAATGAAGGAGCCCCAAAATATCAGGACCAAACTCTCAAATGTGCCCAGATCAACTTTTTCTAAAACTAGGGTTTTCCAGGAAAGAATATTAATGGTGTTTTAAATATATTCACAGTAAACACCTTCTGCTGTTACCAAACATATCAACTTCCATTTGGCATTTAGTTATGCCTTAAACCACTTATTTACTGTCTAGTTATGATTCATATAACTATATATTGCTGCCAAGCGAATTTTATTACCATGGGGATATTTGCAGACATTTTAAATAGTGGAGATAAATACATTAAACTAGAAAAACACCAAGAAATAAATTGATATAAAATGGGAGATCACTGCCTTGCAAAGTGGAATTAAATACACTGATTTTTGGACCAGCAATAGCAATCAACCCAACAGTAACTGCATCAGCTGCACAATGATAAACTACAGGTAGAACAATACTACAATTCCTTTTGCAATAAAAGTAGCCAGAACACTTTTTAAAGAAAGGTAAATTAGGCAAATATTTGCTTCCTACACAACTGAACCCTCTTTCAGTAAGAATCAATTTTTCAGCTAGATATTTCAAGGAAATAAAGAATGTGCTGCAACTGGACTGTGAGTATGTGTCATATCCAATAGACTACTTTTGTCACAGTGTCTTTGGTGAAGAGAAATCATATCCGAAAATGGACATTGGTATCACAAATATTGGTATACTCATAAAACAGAAAAACATGTAACTAGGCATTCCAGGTATTAAAAAAAAGTGTTTTTGTTTAGCATATTATATAACAGAGGTGCTCCCAGACACTCTATAGAGCACAGGATTAATTATCAAATGGTGCTCTCAATGTATAACCGAATAGTACATGCTTCGTGTATTCAGTCACAGTTTTTACAGAACATCAGGCATCACATTACCAGCTGTTTAAAAAAAAGAAGAAATGTTGGCAAGGAGCTTAGAAACATCGTGGGTAGGGAAAGTCCATGCTACCAATTAGTCCTAGAAGGGCATTTGATGATCATGTGACCCAGAAATTGAAAAAAAAGTTGTTTCATAAAATACATCTGTGATGGTATGCAAATAACCCCCAACCCTAATTTTTCTACACTAACGCAGATTATGTAATTTGTATTAAAATACATACATTTAAAGAATGGAGAACGAAGTTTGGCTCCAGAAAAAGTGCATAATTTCTTCAAAAACTCTCTAACACTGTAACGTTCTGTTATTATAACGATACAAGGATTTTATTTATTTTTTTTAAATCTGGACGACCAAGGAGATGTCTTGGGTTGTGGTAATGGATCTACACTGAAACAAGCTCTTGAAATATTCTTGGCTGATATAGTGGATTCATCATCAAAAAGACCATTATCTTCCATTATGAATCTCAAATGTCTACATAACTGATTCTTTTAGAACTAAGCTGTATTCCTAGTATTGCTCAGTCATCATGGCAAAATCACTAAGTACTATTCTCCTTATGTCAAAGAGCAGTTCAGCATTTTGCAATACAGAGTACAAATATATTCAGCAATGTGAATTAAATTTCAGCATCCTCCTTGATCTACATTTCAGGTTTTAATTTTTTTCCATGTTATGCACTTATAAGTTGATTAACTGGGTTGAACTAGAAGGTGCTTTTAGTATTTCTACACTGTTATATTCATATTTCAGCTGCTTACTGTTTTCTTAAAATGTAGTTTTGAGAAATGTTTTCTGGTAATAGATATTTGACTATAGGAGATAGTATAACCCTTAAAACCAATTACAAAATTCCCACTGACATCAGTGGAAGCAAGATTCAGTCCCATGTGTAAACAAACAGACAGCAATCCTGACATATGGCTTAGAGAAAATGAGTTTTGCTTTTTAGTTATGGATAAGTATTTCATATCACTGTTTGTTGTAAGGAGCAGGTAGTGAGTAGCTATATGGAGTTAACTGGAGCTGTATGTGTAGGTGTGTTCAGTAATAGCTGCTGCTAGATAAACTATCAGCAAAGCCAAAACAGCATGTAGAAATAAGCCATCATTTAACAAAAGCAGGCGATAATGCCAAACAATGTACCATAAAGAACATATTCATTGATTCTAGCCAAGGGTTCAACAGCTGTCTTGCCAAGGCTGGAACCTAAAGAACAAAAGTATATTGAAAATTAGAAAAGTGAAATTGAGTATGTGAGAAGTGGCTTTTGGGACGTGGATGGTAGATGTTCTGGTGTCAAGGCACCAATAATTTTTCTCAGACAAAGCAGGTGGTCAGAAAACCAGGAAGGGTGGTATGACTACACTGGACAAGTTACCTAAGTGGGAGGTGTGTGTGCACGCATGGTGGATTAGACAGCTGTGGAGGTTCAAGTCCTCCCTTCTGTGCAGTGCTGTGCTGTCTCTGTGATGGTTAAGAGAAGCAACACGTCCCCAGTGCTGGGTGCAACACCAAGGGGTGGATGTGGGGGCTGTGTCACACACAGATCTGAAGAGTAAATGTAGCCATGGGCTCAGGACTTACCTAAGCAGATGGATTCAGGCATACTTGAACCCCTCGTGTGCAGGGTGCAACCTGGTGCAGGGTGCAACCAATCTGAGATTCCAGCCTGGGAGATACAAAGGAAGAGACCCATTGCTTTGGGAGTGAACTTGGAGAGACCTCAGAGAGCACTCCAGATTGCAGCTAGCCCAGCAACCATGACAGAAGGTAGAGTCATATTTTCATAGGTAAATGAAAAGGAATAAAGTGACAAAGTGAAGCAAGTGACTTTGCTTCATTTCTTCCAAATTTGTACTTAAGGCCTTGATTTTGCATACTGCTACATAAAAGTCTACTTTCAAGTACCAGACATACTACCGCTTCAGTGTTTGCAAGGACAAAGCCTGATTCAGTATTCCTACTGTGATGTAGATGTTCTTTAATGAAAATGGTACAGTTGAGAAAATACAAAGCCAGAATACTGGAATTGCCATGGTACAGAGTAAACAGTACAACTCTCCTATCAGAACCAGTCATTTACTTTACACCTTAGCTGATATTTTTTGTAGAAACAATGTTCAGAAGTGAGTAAAGAGCATAGAGAGCTGACTACTGTACATAGTGAATTCATTTGTTTTCATTCTATATCTTTCTTTTAAAGGAAAAAAACTGTACACTATTTGCACAGGAAATTCTTTTCAAGCTCAGAAACATTATTTTTCTTGTGGAGAGCACAAGTGCTTTCCTTAAATAAAAAGTATATAATAAAATGACGAATTGCATTAAATGTCTAGGTACTTTTTCCTACTGTAACATGCAAAGAATGACAGCAGTATCTTATACTACAGTCTGAAGTACTTGCTAATGCAAATAGGCAGTAAGCCTAAACTCTTCTAAGGCCTTGCTCTTGCAATGGTATCAGTATGCGCAGACCCTTTAGGTCTGTGGGACTCTGCTCAGACACAATGGTTCATCGGTACAGGTTCAGCTGCAGGATTGGGTATTAATGATTACACATCTGGCTATACAAAAAGTTTCCTAAGGATTTACAGAGACCTGCCCAACCCCAGTGGGGTTTACTTATTAACAAATAAACAAACAGAGAACTGGAATTACAGGACGTGCACCGCACATATTCACATTGCTTCTGGTCATTCCGAACAGTCACTCCTTTTGCCTGAATAGTGGCAAGTGGAGGGGCCACAGAGGGAAAGGCGCATTTGTTTAAGACTCTAACTCTCTCAGGTAGGAAATGTATCTTATTATCTGCCAGTTCACCAACTCACATACTGTGAATGTTGTGCAAACAACATACTAGATGGAGCTTTTTTCAAATAGTTTGACATTACTATAAAACTTCTGTATTTTCCAGGCTGCCCAAGTCCTTCACAAGGATCAAAATAGTGTAGAGTACTAGATAAACTTCCAAGAAGGTTGTATCTTGCCTCATTTAATTAAGTAATCGTTACTGGTAAGAATACATGACTAAGTAGGCTGCCTTCCTGCTTCTACGGATCTATATTCTCCACTACACAACCATAACTGCACAAAGCATCCATTTTCTACCTTAAACAATAAGTGCATGTGTGTGCCTCTCACAAGGATCATCACATCATTGGGTCATAAACTATCAAAGCCCCTTTCTTTAGATAACTGAAGTAATGGGTGTATACCAGTACGATACAGTAAACACACTACAAAACAAGACATGCTGTATTTTTCCCATAGCAATTGTTCAATGGAAGCCTGTGTTCATAACTTTTACAGAATTTTATAAGCATTTGCTGATGATTATGGCTCTTTTTTATTGTTACAAAGCATTTTTTAAACAACAGATGGTAAGATTTAAAACAGGTCCCAAAAGGTATACATTTTGTTTCATTTGCATATTCCTAATGTTATAGGTAGCATCCTAAAAAAACAGCTGACAGCGATGGCAGCGACAATAGTTTAGAATAGCTAGTTGTTGTGCTGCTTGTGAGTTTGCAAGGGTTTTCTAGTTCGTGGCGGCCCTATCAACATTGCAGCATAAAAGAATAGCTTTTGTCAACACAGAAAAGCTATGCAAATACAGGCCTGATTCTGGAAACCTGTATTCAAACAAGTGGTCCTATCGACTTGGAATAGGAAATAGGAAAGGGTTGATGGACAAGAAAGACATCAGAAGCCAATCAGATGTCACAAAAGGTGCATCATACTATAGTTAGTGTTTGTATTACCATTGTGTCAGGCTGTTTCCTGTGTTAGGGAATGTACAAAGCAAAATGGCAGTTTTTATACACAGATCATCCAAGGTAAAGGGCAAAAGATGGTCACAGAGGCAGCAAAGGACAGACTATTGGGCAGCATGTCAAGCACTGATCAAAGAGTGGTCAATATATTCCTAGGTTTTACTGCAAAGCTGAGATTTAAGGATGGATTTGAAGGAGGATACTGTACTTATTATTATTTACTGTTGAGGATCCTCAGCCTTATGTCTTGCAAAAACTAAATTGTTTATGGGAGCAGAGTTCAATATTTCACTCAGTTGGCATAATGAAACTGGTCATCTTGGCAAATGATTGATTTCAATCATTTCAATCGGTCTGGAGATGAACCACATGCCCTGCAAATCCAGGAAGTACGGAAGTTGCAATGCAGTCAGCAAGGTACAAGCACAGTCATTCCAACATACCCCATGCTGGAGTTAATGCTATGTGCAAATTCGCCTAGTGAGTCATGTCTGCTCACATTTAAAAAAAAAAAAAATTCAAAACAGTGTTCATATGTCTCACTAGCAAGAAGATACCAAAACTGGCTAGGCTGGCTGGAAACCAACCTGATGGCAACCCTACTTAGTAAACGTTGTAAATAAGGTGAGTGGGTTTTATTTCTATATCTGAAGACAAGGACACTAATAGGTTCTAAGTTATGGCAAGTGGTATTCTATATTTAACTTTGCAAAGTGTTTTATTAATTTCACAAAAAGTAGTCAAAAATTGCATCTTGTTTTCTTTCAAATTAATCAATTTAAGTAGAATCTAGAGAGGTTTGAAATTTACTGGTTAATTCTTCCTTTGTGATAGACTTAGTGAAGTCCTTTCTTTCTGAAAGTACATCAGATTGCTACAGAGATGGAAAAGGCTGGATTTATTATAATTTACACAGAACACAGTATTCTTTAAACTTCAGGGACCCATCTGCATTTGCTTTATTTCTTCTCAAAATACACACAATTTTGCAGAATCTTCCTAACCCCATAAATTACCATATGAAAGGAGAAAACCCCCTGCTATTCACAACACAGAAAAATGGGACATTAACCTCACATAAAACCCGCTGGCTTGCATCTTACTTCCTCATTAAGTCTGTGCTGGTTTTGCAATGGATTTCAAAGGTGCAAACTCACTTTTGTTTTTTTCATTGATCGATCTCTGAAGTAATGTCTTACTTAAAAGAAAATTACTTAAAAACCATCACCTCCCTTTTCAAGATATCCCCATCAGTTAAATATTTTGGCTATTTTCTCAACATAACATATCCAAAGACCAAGAAAAATGTTTCTGGACAATTTGAAGGCCCTAATACAAGACAGAAAACAAGTATTTTTTGTACTGTTTGTTTTCCTACAAAGTATTTTTATGAGACAACTGTTGGGAGCACATTTCGTATTCAGTGAACAACTCCTGTGGTATAAAATGTCTTTTTTTTTTTTTGGTATTCAAATAACCACAAAAGCAATGTAGCTATACCTCATTGCCATGGACATTACCACCTAAAACAACCAGAATGAGAAAAGGTTATTTCTTACCTCATCCATTGTGAAAGACACAGATTTATGAGATAACATTTGTCAGTTCTGTGACCAAAGATAATAAAAAGCTCTTTCCCTTGGGCATCTGAGAACCACAGTAGATTGTAACACTTGCAATTTGTAAACAGCTCCAAACCACATTGTGCAGTGCTGCATACCTTTCTGAAAAGATGCATTTTCATTGTTGTTGTCACAAAAAGTATTTGCTTATCAAATGTACAAGAAAAAGGAAAGTAGGACATATTTTTATTCAGAATTGGAAAGAAACAAGGACAATCTTAGCGTCTTCATTGTTGCTCAATTCAACCTACAGAAATAGCACATTACTAAAAGCTTCACTTTTGTCACTGGAATAAAACTTGCTCTTTACATCCTTCTAGTACCAGGTCATCCTCTAAAAGTGTATTCTTAATAACCGCAGACACACACTATATATAAATACTATAAGCTCATACATTTTTTCCTTTTTGCCAAATCCCCTTCCCCATTAAAGAAATGTACTGGGCCTTGTGTAAAAGGAAAGGCAAGGAACAGACCCTACTCTGTGAAATCCCTAACACAAAAGAAAGAATGTTAGGTTTCAAATCACACATCATAAATACAGATATCCAGTATTTCAGCTTGGGCATAAAAAATCCAACAGTTTAAAAGGCTCCAAAAATAATCTGTCCCAAATACAACAAATAAATAAAATATTGAGCTCTGTGTTTGAATAAGAAAGGCAAAAGTAGTTTTCCTGTCTCTCACAGTGTTCATCCTTTTCAAATATCGCTTCCTCACCAGAAATAAGGTATACCTAACTCATAACTACTTCTGAGGAAGCAATTTATAGTCTCAGGAATGTGCTAGGGGAAGCCAAATGGTAGGTCTTATCGAAACGATTCTCCGGGGATACGATCACCCCTTTGGTCTCCTAGAAAGATTTTGTCTACCATCTGCAAACAGCTGCATTCAAACAGCATTCTGGTTTTTTAAGTAAATTTTCATTAACTGTGGGGACATATGCACCAAATTATCACTTGCTGATGGCACGCGAGGCTCATCTTTAGACCCACGTATGGGGTCTGGCAGTGGAAAGTGAATGACCTAAGAGCCCAAGTCTTCACTCATTAGCTGCTTGTGACGCTTCAGCATAAGCGTGCAGTTAGAGTTCAAAAGAGCTCCTGCCCTGTTAAAAAACCCCACCATTTTGACGAAAAAACAAAAAAAGGAAATAGTTCAGTAGTAACTCCGGGCCTGGTGACACCTCCCACTCGGTCTGCCCAAGCGTCCTCGGAGAAAAAAAGGCCAATTGCGTTTCCCTCCCGCTTCTGCTCGCCCCGGCACGCCCGGGCGGCCCAGGCCCACGGAAGGCCCCTGCACTGGGCCGCACGGGGGCGGGCAGGCGTGTTTGTCCCGCCGCGGCCGGGCCCCAGCTGCGGGGGCGGCAGCGGCTCCCCCCGTGGGGCGGAGGTTATGAATGGGCCCGAAACGCCTCGTTCGAGGCGAGGCTGCAGCCTGCGACACGCGTCCCGTATCAAGACAGACACCCCAAACCCGCCGTGGCGCCCAGCCTCCCCCAGGCGGTGCAGACGGATGGCGGGGCGCTGTGAGCGACCAGCGCGAAACGGACGCTCGGCTTCCCGCCTCACCGCTCCCGCCACAGTCCTCTCCCCGGGGAACAAGGGGCGGCCGGCGGGCCCGCATCCCAGCGCTTCTAACCCAAACGGGGCAGCAGAGCCGCGGCCGACCCCTCACCCCTCTCTCCCTGCCCCAGCGGCTCCGCGCCGCCTCACTTTCCAGCCGCTGTGCCGCGGATTCCTCTACGCCAACTGCGTAAGCGGGCGGGCGGCACCGCGGCGCTCATTGGGCTCTGCAAGCCGCGCACAGACTAACAACGCTATGAGAATAGCCCGAGGAAGGAGGGGTTGTAACCGCCTCGTTCAGCCCTTCAACTCCGGCGGCCATCTTTGATTCGGGCAAGCCCCGCGACGGCGGGGGGCTTTCCCATTGTCGAGCGTGCCCGGTCCCAAGATGGCCGCTGAGCGGCCTCTTTCTCTCCGACGCGGCGCGGGGCGGAGGAGGCACGGAGGGAGGGGCCAGTACCGCAGCCCGCTCGTGGAGCGGCGGGGGAGGGGGAGAGACGTGGGAAAGGCAGCGGGCGGCCTGCGAGCGCCGCGCCGGGCGCGGGGGCCGAGCCGGAAGCCGCTGCGCGCTGGGGAGGCGGGCAGGGCCGCGCGGGCGTGTGCGGCGCGGGAGGCGGTGGCGGAGCGGAGCCGCTGAGTCCGTGCGGCGGCGCGGGCGCGCGTAGGCGCTGCGGGAGAGGCCGGCGGCCGCTGGGCGGGATCGCGCGGAGGGCGTTGGAGAGGCGGCGGCGGGAGGCGCCGAAGGGGCAGCGCGGGCCGGGCCGGGCCGCCGCGGCTGAGGCAGGGCAGCGAGACGGAGCGGAGCGGCGGCCGCCACAGCAGCGCCGGCGCCATGGGTGAGTCTCCAGCCCAGGGCCGACCAGCGGCGGTTGTGACAGATGGAGGCGGCGGCGGCTCCGCCGGCCGCGGCACGGGGTCTCCATGATGGGCGCGGAGGCGGCGCCGCCCCGGGGGGGGGGACCGCGGCCCGGAGCCACCTCGGCGGCGGCTGCCGGGACCCGGCTGCCGGGCGGAGGCGCGGCCCCGCCGCGGGGCCCCCAGCCCCAATGCCGCATCGCCGCCTTCCTCCTCCGCGGAGCGGGCTGGGGCCCCAGTCGCCGCCGTCCGCGGCTCCTCTCCCCCCCCCCCCCCCCACTTCCTGCCTCGCCGAAATTGTATAATGTATTAATTTAGTTGGGCAGAGAGAAAGCGAAAACGCCGGAGATATTTCTTCTCCCTTCTCTTTTTTTTTCCTCCTCTTCCCACCACCACCCCTCCATCCCTCCTCCCCTTTTCTCATTTTGCGCCCAAATTTGGGAGGGAGGAATTTGCTGCAGGAATTAAAGCAGCCTTAAAATATGCGGGCGAGGGGCGGGTGGGACTGAAATCACAGCGCTGGGAGGGGAAGGGGGAAGGGGGCGGCTGTGTGCGTGTGTGTGGGGATGGATGCGCGTTTGGCGGCGTGAGGTGACCGAAGAAACGGCAGCGGGTTTTCCCTCCGCCTGCGAGCCGCGAAGCCCCTCATTTATATTTTATTATGTTATTTTATTCTTATCTTTTTTGCGTTAGCGTTGCGGCGCGGCCGGGGGTTTGCGCGGCGGGTGGGGAGCGGCGCCAGGGCCGCGCCCGCGCAACCCCCTCTCCCTCCCCCCCCCGCTCGGAAAGAAAGAAAGAAAAGGCTCATAGTGCATGTGTTCCCCCACCCCCCCCCACCCCGGAAATCTTTCTTAAATGCTTTATAAAGAATTTCTACATACCTCCCTCATTTAGCAAATCTCCCCCCCAAAGAAAAAAGAAATGGGAAGGCTGTTTAATATTTCGGGCTGAGAAAAGGTACGCCCACATGAGGAAAATTTTAGCCGACAACTTTAGGAAAAGCTGTTAAAAGTTATCTCGCTATGAGGTTGAGATTACACTAAGCCAGCTACATACAAATGTGATTTCTGTAAAATGCATCATTCAAGAATCTTCTGCATGCAGTTTGTGTTCTGCTTCCTGCCGATGAAGGAGCAGCGAGCAGCAGGCTGTCAGAAGTATCCGTTCTGTGAACATTTCTTTCTTGGCCATTAAAATCTCCCTCTGATTGACGCTGGTTTTAGGTTAAGTTCAATGAAAGAAATGCTTCCATATGTAGAAGTACTTAGATCCATATTAATACTGAAACCAAAAATATGTCAGCCTATGTGTATGTGCAGGCTCAGCTCCTTTGAAAGTTAGATGGGCCGCTTCTGTATATCTCAACTAAAAGGTGGACCGTATCTTTTGCGTGAGATTGTTGTAGTGGTGACTCTTCAGTGCTAGGTGCTAACTTATTTGCTGATTGCAACTTTCATTGACATATCGAACTAGTATTGTTGTAAAATATTTCTTCTTTATAAATTCTGTCTACATGTATCTTGAAGTTCTTACCTGCCCAAACATTAGGAAAAGTGGGGAAAAAATGTATTTCTGTGTAGTGTTAAACATGTTTAACTCCATACCCGCTTAGTTTATAATGTTTTGTATAGTTTGTTTCTATGAGATTACTAGCATCTTTGACTGGTGACTTTTGAGTGTAAGAGCATTATTTCCTTCTGGCTTTAGATGACTGTGTTTTTTTTTTTAGCTGACATGTGAACAGCAAAACCCAATAAATATAAATTCAGCTTAGGAAAGCAGGTTTCAAAAAGACTTGTTTTAAAGGTCATTTGATGCCTTGTCCTTGCTAAAATCTGGATTGAAATGGAAGAACATCACCTGTTCTGCATTTGCTACTGTGGAAAAAAGGGTTGCTACTTAGTCATTTTGAAATTGAAGCAAATATACCCAGAACCATGCATATCGGGCTGTGCTCTGATAACACCTCACAGCATTTCCTTCAGTTTACCCACAAGGACAAGTAACCGCTCTCAGTTAAAATGGTGCATTAAATATATACTCAGTATGACAAGCAAACCTGTTTGTATGTCTGTGTGTGCATATATATGTATTAAAACTTAATTGATTATCTTAATCAGAAATAAAGGATCGGATTTGTGATCTTTGTAAGCCAAAATTCAGTAGATCTTGCTTTTCTTGTACACGTGAAATATGTCTTGACTATGCACAGACAAGCAATTTTTTTGTAACTAACAGTCAAGCTGGTGGTACTTTGTTTAATCTGTTCTTTTTTTTTTTTAATATCTTAAAGTATACATTAAGACAGCAAATTGTGTTTAAAATGAGGTTTTGAATCTGTAGCCATTGCATTTTCTAACTAAGTCAATGAAGGAAAATTTCCCTGGGAGAAGCGTGTAGGAGAGTGTTCTACTCGGAACTAAATTCTGATGTATATTTTTAGCTTTAATTTATTGCCAGACTATTCACTTAACCCATCTAGACCAGAGATGTGTATGTATGAGCGATGTTCTGTTTTCTGTGACTTGGTTCTCTAGCTCCTGAAATAAGCTAGTTAATTGCAAATGTGTTCTCTGTAATTAGAATGGCATTTAGTCACCATTTAAGTGGTTTAGTTAAGTCTTGTTTAAATTAGTAATTCAAATTCTGGTAGTGTTAAATTGTAGGCGATCACTAACTATTCTTAAAGAGGGTTTGAGAGTCTTGGAGCTAATGTTTACAGAACAGATATATTATAGAGGTGTGGATGGTGGCATAAGTGAGGTAAATATATTTCTCAATTGCAAGGGCTAGAAGCTCAGTTCCCAGAAACCAGTTAATTCCTGCTCACCTTGTGAGAGAGAATTTCACAGGTATCAGGGGTGAGTCTAGCTAGATTTTTTTCCAGCCCCATCGTGTCAAGATAACTGTTATGTCATCTATCAAGTAGCTTTTTATAGGTAAAGTGTTTTTTAAATTATTTTCATTTAGAAAGAAGCAACTCATTAGTTATCTCTGTAACTTGTAGTTTTACCTTCTGCTTTAGTTTAATGCAGCTACCCCGGTGTTTGTTGCGTTGAGAGAGCATGGCTGTGGGGCTACTGTAAGCTATGACACTTTGTGTTACATTAAAAATAGAAAAGTAATGAGTAGGCTTGTAAGCATGTTAGAAAACAACACATAACCACTTTCCTCTTGACACAGTTTGAGCTAGAGGTATGTGAAATGTGTGTCTGACTAAACCTTTCTCTGATGTGTGTCCTAGACTTCCTTTCCAAAAAAGCTACTTAATCTTACTTCTACTTTTTGTGCATCAGCACTTCTCCACGCTTCTTCCAAAAATCCATGGCTCTTGAGCTGATTTCAGTATCCAGATCCCAGGCCAGAGCTGTTGCACAGATCAGTACATTGCATTGTAGCCATTTTTAAAAGCCGTCTAAGGAGAAGCTGTTCTTCACTGGCTCTAATGCTGTATCGTACTTGCAAATTGCTCTATATATTGCCATTTTTATGCCAGATAACCAGGGTTTAAAGCAATGTTAGTTCAGAATGTGTTTGCCAATAATTTTGGAAACAGTATTTACAGAACAGTAAGACCGTGGATGTTAGCAGATGTATTTTATGTTCAGATGCTAATAATTTTAAGCAACCAAAACAGAATTGTTTCTCAGTAGCGTAGAAGATTTTTTTAAAAAAAGACTATTTTTTTGTCAACACTGAGAATCATATTTCAAGATATAGATATTTTAATTCACTTTCCATTTTACACTAATTTTTTTTAAACCCGCATAACATAGATGAATAGGTAATGAAGTACGAGGACTTATAAGCAGGGGGAGGAAAGATTAATGCATGAGGGAGACTTCTGCCTTCCCTGACCCCCACAACTTTAGGAGGATCGATATTAAGATGCAGCACCTAATTTTAGTGTCAGCATTTTTGGAGCTTGTAAATGGAAAGATGGCATCATAATCACAAGAGATGTGAGATGTGAAAAGGGGTGGGGGGAATGGAATCTGACTTCAGGTTCTTCTGTCATTTATTTGAAGAAGGGGGAAGAAGGGGGAAAAAAAAAGAAAAAGAAAAATTCTGGGGGGCAATAGTGGTCTAGAAGCATGTTCTTGAGAAAGAAAATATCACATGCTAAGCTTTTTTCAGTGTTTTTGGTTGAAGCTTGACAAGAACAGTGACCAGAAAAGACAAATGCAAACTAGCTGTAATGCACGCTCTTTAACAGTGTTGGTGATTGCCAGTGTTGAGCTGCAAGGCAGTAGTTTATCGAATTCCAATCAAGATAGCCTTATTGTATGTAGAAATCAGTCTGTCATACAGTAATATAATTGCAACAGAGCTTTCAGAAAGATTAAATTACTGATGGCAGAATTTCTGCTGTGACATTTGTTTGAAGAAGCATTGCAGGTCTCTGCAGTTGACACTGAGAAAAATTTAAGCTAGCATGAGTGTTGGTATTGGTGCCAGTGGTTGTCACTAGATTATGGACAAGCAGTTTATTAGAAGATAAATGTATTAAATATTACCTCTTTTTATATTTTGTGCATTAAAATGATACTTATATAATGCTTGAAGTTAAACTTAAAAAAAAAAAAAAAAAAAAAAAAAAACCTAGTGAGATGACCAGAATTGTCAAACATATTTAAGGTAATGTTAAAATAGAGTTTAAATCTTTTCCAAGGTTGGTTGATTGGCACATGTTAGGTTGGTTCTTCTACGTGGAATAATTCTCTCAGTTTACAGGAAGTTTTAGTGTACCCACTAATGCTTTCAAATAGGATCCTGTGCTTTTTAAATCTTTTCCCCTTTCTTCAGCATCTTTATGTTATTTCGCAGCTTACACTAGTGTAACTGTGGACTGCAGATGAAAAATACTGTCCTGGTTGGATACCTCTAGTGTTCATGTACCTGGAATGAATTGGATGAGTTTGCTCTTCCAGTAAGTTGGGGTAGGGTATTTTCAGTTGGATCTGTGAGCTAATCTGGCTTTTTCCCTGGCTGTGTGGTCACCAGAACCGACATGAGGGAAACCCAAGCTTACCCTGTGGCACAGTTTCTTGTTACCACTTTGCTGTGCAGCTCTCTTAACCAGCTGCTTGCAAAGAGGCAGTTCTGCTGCTTCCCCTGCCCTTGCAGCGGTGCCTCTGTGACCCCACAGTGTGCCAGCTCATGGAGCTCAACTGGCAGGAGTTACCTGTTTGGTTTTCCAGATTGTTTGTTTGTTTTCCCCCTATCATTTGAGCTCCCTGAGCCTTTCTTATTGTGGAGTCATGGAAGTGTTGGCTTAAGGGAAGTGTACTGTAGGGAAGAAAGGGAATATGGACAAGAAAGCCATCTTGCAGTAGACAGCTAAGTACACCCTTAGTTTAGCGCCTGTTTGAGGGTGGTGTAGGCTAGCACTGCTGCTAAGAGAAGCTAGCTTAACTTTGTTCCCGCCCTCACACTTTCCCCTGTTTTTCCCTGCTGAATCCTAGCATAGGCTGAGAGCTGTGGAAGTGTGCCCGGGGCGGCAGAAATATGTGGTAGTTAATCTGGTCGCACAACTTGTTCATTTCCACTCCACCAGAGGTTAAGATAGGGAAAGAGGAAAACCCTCTCCAGCTGGAGGAATTGATGCTTGTGGTTAAGAGTCTATCCTCAGCTATGTCACCAATTCAGTATTGAGGGAAAACAGGTGAGAGCAAATCTTACCAGCTTTTGTTTTGGGTACAGTATCATTTGATCCTCAGACACTGAATGGTTGAGGTGACTTGCTGCTTATTCTCTGTTGGTCCATCATTACCTAACAGACTTGTTGTAGTACTGATAGTAGTATTAGGGCTTTCTTGAGGGAGGTGCAAAACTAAAGCTCTGGCAAATGATGGCTGCAGAAATCTCGCTGTGCAGAGGGCCTTACAGTCAAGACCAGATTTTAATTCTGATGAACTAAATTAAGATATTAGCTGACTTCTTGTGGAAAAACAAAGCAATTCTGAAGTGTTAAACGGCTGCTGCTACAAAAACTATAATTCTTCTGGAAGCTTTCTGACAGCAAAGATTTTTTTTTTCTGGAGGTGCAGTCTTTCCAATACTCATTGTAGCTTTTAAAAACAAGAATGTAAAACCTGGAATATAATGCTCAAAGATTTGAGTTCCAGATGCTGGCTGAAATGTAACTTCATGGTTTTAAGTTTGGGACATTAAAAATTTCTGAAGTAGAACAAGGCCAAGAAAATCCACCTTATTTATTTATTTATCCCCCCCAAAAAACAAACAAATGGCATTTCCTAATTGGAGTTACTAAAGGTACACCACCAAACCAAGGGATTCAAGATTAAATTAGTTTCCTATTTGGGGAGTTTGCCAGATGGTGTGAAATCAAAGTCTGAGAAATCTCTTGGTCACAAGTAAAAGGGAGACAAACTGTTGCCTTGTTTAGTGTTTTTGATTTTTTAGCACTTAGTTGAGGGAGAACTTCCAAAGGAGAATAGTCTGTGAACTGCTGCTGTGCTGTTTACTGAAGTTTTGCGGACATCTACAGTTCAGCTGTGCCAAGTATTAACCTTCAGGGTAGCTATTTGGGATTCTGTGGGCATCTGCAAACCTGCGAGTTTTCAGAGCAGTGAGAGAGGAACCTGCAGTTTGTAAGTAACAGACAGAGGCAATGGGGAACAAGACTTTAAAGGGACGAGGGCAAAAAACGGAGGAAATGGTTGTTCAGTCCTCTTTACCCATGTTGTGAAGTGTGGGAGAACACATAGGAATCTCCTTTTTAATCATTTAAAGAAAAAATGTTTTGAACTTGTAACATTTTAAGGCAATACTGATGACTAGATGCCCTGAAGGAGGAAAAGATGGGGATGGTAAGCCTCCATCTTATAAAGATTTGGAAAGGTAAACTGGGAATTTCAGCAAGGAGTTGTTCCTTACTAGTATTTTTTTAAATTTAACATAATTTTTGAGCTGGTTTGTGTCTGTTCCTTTGTAGGCGTTTTAAAGCCCTTTCATAGATGTCCTGTTAGATTTGTTGTGTTTTGAATTCTTTTAACAGTTTAAATTTTCAGCAAGCAAATTCAAAATTATAATAAATAACATGAAGTAATCTACACAGACCAAGTTGTTTGAGTCCTAGTATCTTAGTAATGAAAGGACACTGGCATCTTGTTTGTCCACGCGTATGGCAAGAGTTGATTTTGGAGAAGACTTTGAAAGTGACTAAGGTCCAGCTTCTCCAAAGAAATGTCTAGTGAGTGACTGCAAACCTGGATGCTGAATGAATTTCACTTGGCCCTAGCTTTGCGTCTCTGGCTTCTTGGCCCGCAGTATGCCTGCAAGATGTCCAATATTCCCTTAGGTAATGGTGACTCTCTTTTTCAGTAGTATGTTCAGTTCTTTGTGGTAACAAGGATGGTCCTGGTTTTCTACTTACTGTGTTCCTACTTGTGAATCTTGGCCATCAAGTACTTCTGTATGTCAGCCAAAGGCAAGCCAACTCAAAATCATTTGGCATGGTTAACCATGAAGAGCAGCTGATACGCTGGTATACGTATTTGACCATATAATGCAGCCCAGCCTCCAAAGACTGAGATTTGACGTTAGATCTTGCCTTTTCAGCCTGCTTTTCACAGCCAGCTTTGTTCTTAATGCCAGAAATAAAAGTACTTGGAAAGTGTGTGGAGGGGGAAGAAAGTTGGCAAATGTACAAATTTGGTACTTTGGATCACCAGAATGGTTCCTTTTAGAGTTGTGGCTTTAGTTCTCACAATCTTCAGCTTTGCCATCTAAAGCAACCAGACTGCTGGCATTTTGTATGCGGTCAAATGGATTGTCTTCCTCCTTGAAAAAAATGTGTGCAGGAATTGCCAACTTAAAAATGAATTCTTGCACACAGAATAAATGATGTAAAAACTTAAGGTTTCTAGCTGTCAATTTATCTTACAGATGAATGGTAATTATACCAATCATATATTGCAATTGTCTGATATTAAACCTGGATGATAAATTTTATTGGCATGGACCGTTCTTTTGTATAAGATTGTTTCCCGTATGGTTACAATGGTATGAGATCTTGATGGCAACTACGTTTTACTTACTGTCTTTCCTACACAGTAATTATAACAGGAACTATCTTTCTGTGGTATCTCCTCAGCTTAAAAATAAGGACAGTCTAAAAACAATGCAGAAAACCAGCTGTGCTTCAGAACTTAGTAGCATCTAAGTTTAACACATTGAGGGTTTTTATTAATTGGCATCATTCTTTAAAGTAGCAGTTGAGTCACTTTTTTCATCCTTCTGCTCTCTTTATTGTTTTTTATATTGTAAATATAGACCTCCTCAGACAGTGTGGAAGTAGTTACAGGAAAGTCTTTTCACCTTATTGTTGTAATATAAGTAAAATCATCTAAATATTATTAATTTAATAATATCCTTAAGTACTTTTTCTCAGAGCTTGATGCCCCTTGTAGAAGTAGTATTGAAGCATAAACATGATTTGAGAGTATTCTGAAAATTGAGTTTATAAGTGTGACTTCTGTCCTTTAGTGTCATTAAAGTGCGCTCTTGTGGGGAGAAGCTAATGCTTTTGAAAAATGTTTAATCTGGTTCAAGTGATTAAAAAGACAGTAATTTAACTTTGAATTACAGACTGTTATTACTATGCCCTTCTCGGAAAAAAGTTTTTTTGAATGATTGGCTGGTAACATCTTGTTAATAATAAGATATTCTTGTGGCATATGTTTGATTGCCAGAGAAATTGCTTGTCTGAGACTAAAGGATCAATGCTTTCACAAAAAAAATCAGGTTTTCACTTTTCTGAGGTGCTACTTTGCCACAGTGCAAAAATGTAATAAACCTGAAAGGAAAAGTGACACAGACACGTGTTTCTAAGAAAGTTTTAGCTCAAAAGGTCTTCCTTGGTGAAACCTGAAGTGCTGAGGGCTTCTGTAAGTCAGAACTTGAAGTATTCAGTATAGAAACTATTACAGGAAAATCAGAGAAAATACTGAAAAACAGATGGATTCCATATGGGAACAAGTTGTATCCCCCCATTCAGAAATGTAAAGTAGATTTTTATATGTGTATGTGAAACCTGCTCTTCCAAGCTATTTTAAGTGAGAATTTTTCATGTTAACAGAAACACCAGAGGTGAGCTATTTTAACTTCTTCTCCTAGTTTTAAGCGGACACACTTCAGAGAGTATTTTGAAGGTAGTGGAGTACTTTTGAACTGTCAGTAGCTTTTCTGCAGCTACATGTCCAAGAACTTGTAATAGATCTGATAGTAGTCAATTAGAGTAAAGAATGCAACACTACTGTTTTTTATATTGTGTGTCAACTTTATAGCTTCTCGGTTAGGAGAATGGGGTACACTACTAGTCAGTTTACTTCTGTGTGTATACAGGGCTTAGAACAGAAGTGAGCACCGAGTGCACGTCTGCAAATGCCTTTTTCTAAATACCTCACTCCAGATACTAGCAGTTGGATTGCAAGAATCTGTTGCTCTTGAAAAATTCACTCCTGTGTTTAGGCAGCTGTAACACATCCTTGCTGTTGCTGCTACTCTACCCAGAGATCTGGGGTGGAAGAGGGAGGGAATTGATATATATATATATATATTTTTTTTTTTTTTAGTCTAAACCTATAAACCAAACTTACCACCATCTGCTGAGTCTTTGTTAGCTGATCAACGTGTATGCAAATTTGGAAGTAAATGTGGTATTACTTGGCATACGTGAACCTGAGGAAATGGAAAATGTTCAGTGGTGACTTACATTAAAAGTAAACGGTGAAGGAACAGAACTGATACAATTTTATATACATTATGGTATCACAATGTATTTCTTAAGGGTAATGTTGTTATGGTTTGTTACATCTTTCCCCTGTGTTTCCACAGCCAGACGAGACTTTTGAAATGGTCTTCAAGCTGATATACTAACTTTGGGGAGAATTTCTGTTTTCTTAAAAAGGGTTCTTCTATGAAATCAACTAAATTACGGGTTTGAGGCGTTGAAAGTAGTGTGAGGTAAAATTGCCTAAAAGTTCCCACTGGTTTTTTGAATTTTTTTAAAAAATTTTTATTTACCGCTCTTCTTTGAGAAACTTGCACAAACTAAATACACAACGGAAATGTCAAATGTGAAGCTGAATACAGATTTTCTTTTTTTTAATGGTGTTTTTATGCAGAAGAATCATTCATAGATCTTTGTTCCAAAGTATTTTTCCTTTGCGTCTTTCTTCTTCAACCATTGGATCAGTGTTTGCATCAGAATAACTATTCAGTGATAGCACAGCTGAGGAGGAGGAAGCAAGGATAAAATAGTGGTGATGGATATACCATGTGACATGTGATTTGATGCTTGGTCTGCCACTGTTATTCCTGCTGGCTCCCTGGGTTCCCCTTTTGATGGTCCTTTTCTGTAGGCTTCCCTGTGTCCTTTTCTTACTGTGTTCTTTTTGACTACCCCGCTTTATGGAGCAGAAGATAATCAGTCACTTTATTGTCAAATTTAATTTAGAATTGTCATTTTAGTTATTCTTAATTCTAGATGCAGGTTGCTAGTCTGTGGTGTTTTGTGCATCAATATTCTGTTTTTTTTTTAAAAAAGACCTTAGTCTGCTTGCAGGAAAAAGTAGAAAAATGCACATCAAGAGCAAGAAGCTTAAAACTGTACTGACATCTGTGTAGTATCTAAATCTGTTGCGCACTGGAGCATTGAAAAATTATTGATATAAGCATGAATATTTTACAGTATCTGCTAACTAGTAGACAAATGTCTTTGAGTTTGACAGTTTTTTAATAATTTTAGATTCTTAAGTTAAATAGGTAATGGTGGTAGCAAAGTATTACTGAAAACATGCCCAGGAAAAGCTTATTTTTTCTTTAAGCAAATAATTCTGTCTAGCTAATTCTAATGAAGGATTAAGTACTGCATGAAAACTGTCAATATGGGTGGCTGGCTGGAATATTTTGTAGAATCACCAGGTGTAGAAGAACTTATTTTAATTTTGTGTTGTTTTACAGGCTGGTTTTGTGTGCTTTGGTAACATTCTTTTTTTCACCAATCTATAATTAGTTTTGTTTTTCTAGATAGATGACTTCATTTTTCTGTAGCTGTCTGCTTTCTTGCACTTGTTTGGCAATCCCAAGAGTTGCAGCACTGTCTGTATTTGCTCTAGCTACTGCAATCTGTTTATAGTTTGCTCATGAATACACTTACATATTGTACACGGGCTCCTAAGGTTGACAGGGTAGGGTTTTTTGTTTGTTTTAACAGGCAGACTTTAGTTTACTGATGTGCCTGTTACATTCCCTTAGGTTTTTTTTTCAGACTTTTCTATTTTCCTTATAGACATAGCTCATACAGCTAGGTTATGCTGTCTGCTCTTTCTGATCTTTTGCGGTGCCAAATCCTTCTGGCAGAATCCTTTTACTCTTAGAAATTACAGGTGTTTCAGCACTATCTGCTAATAAACTGTAGATGATAGTCTCTGGCACAGGAAAAGAGAGGGAGAGAGCACTTAAAGCTATCTCTAGACTAATAGCTATTCAGTCACCATACCCAGTGAGATTTTGATGAAGAGTAGGGTTGAAAGTGTGTTCATTGGATCAAGGTTATTGATTATTTACTTAATCAGCTTACTCCTAGAGACTACAAGAGATTCTGATTTCTTAATAGTGCTTGCATATTGAAAGGATTTTGTTGGGGGGGGGAATCATTTCTGAGAATTGCTTTAATTTTTTCAAATGTAAGCAAGACCTTAAGTTATCACTTGCAAGTTATTTTGCTATAAAGGAAGACTTCTAATGGGCTTCTACTGTCTGCAGTTGACGTCTGTTTGTGAGAATAAGTGTTGATTTCCTTTCCAGCAGTACTAGACTTCTGCCGTGCAGATTAAAATGGACCTTATTCACTTAGCAGATGTTTTTACTTAACTTTGCATAGTGCAATGAAAAACATGTTTGTAGATGTTTGGCATAAGTTTAATTGTAAAGGCTAGAACTCATGGGTTTCCCTTTTGTACTATTATTTCCACACTTCTTTTTAATGTGGATGGAGTATATCAGTGTTTGTAAAAATAAGATTGAGGTACATTAGAAAGATCTCGGGGCTTGTAGCAGCATTATTAGACTGAATAGGGGGGCTATATAAGGCTCCCATTTTAAGAACATAATAACAAAAACTATCAGTTGCAAAACGTGCAGTTGCTGTCTGCTTCTGGGGTGTGGCAGGACAAGATGGGGATATGTATTGGCTGTATGTTTTATATATTGCCTTCATATTGAAAACTAGAAAATATGCAAACTTTGTCGACCTTGGAAAGCTTGTAGAGATTTTGAAGATGTTGGTAAGGCAAGTCCCAGGCCTTCCAGCAGGTTTCAGAGCCTCCTAGGAACTGTTGTGGAGCCTTTAAACAACTAACACTATTTAAAAAAAATTTCCTTCTTTTAAGGAAATACAAGTACTTTGTGTTTATAAAGCAGTCTTTTAGTAAAACTTCTAATTTTATACAAAATTATCTTATTCATGGTGTGATGGTAGGAAATTGAATAGAATGTGGCTAAAGAGTATGCAGAAATCAGAAGTTCTAAAAAGAAGCTGCTAGGAGCTTTATTGAAAGCAGTGTTACAGCAGGTGCAAAATCTTATGTTTTGGAAGCTCTGAGATCTTTTCAAAGTAAACTGTGTATAAAGGAAGCTTGCCCTATATCTAGATATCTTACTAGAACAAATTGACTGTGTGGCAATGTAAACTTTGGAAAAAGCATCATGTTCAGAATGTGCTCCCTGTTCCCAAACGTGTGCAAGATAAGTTAAAATGATGAGCTTTTGTTTGCGTTGTTGATGACAGGTACCATTGCTGTCGTATGCCTAATAGAGAGAATAACTGTGTTGTTTCTAAGACTGTTTTATATCGTTCATAGTGTGAGCACTTGTCAACAGTCTTAGTTAATCTCTGAAGCTTTTTGAGAATTTTTAAAATAATGGAACCTAGAATGAGACTAGGGAAAAATGTATTGCATTCCTTATTTTTAGAATAAATTTGACTAGGAAGCTCCAAAACCTCTGTTTAAAGGAGAAGCTTTGTTTGCAATGGACAGTGACTCACCCAATGTCAAAGGGGTGTTTTTTTGTTTTGTCTTTTTTTCTCTCCAGTGGTCTTCATGAATTTTGTCACTAATTTGCCTAAGTCGTAAATCCTTTAAAAGTTTCCATAACATCTTGTAACAAACTGCCGGTTACTACCAGCACACAAAAGGTGCACTTTGCCATGTAGGCTGTGAGCTGAGCTCTCAGGTTGCATGCAGGAGAGCTATAAAATGGTTTTAGGGTTTGCTGCTGGGAGACTGTCTTGGAGTTGCATCTCCTGTTGTTAAGGGGATAGTGTCTGCTGTTTTCTCAGGTAGTGGACCCAATGCCAGAAACAGTCATCTTTTGGCCCAGATGATTTAGGGTTAGATTTGATTTAGATTTATTGTTTCTGGACACAGTTGGTGTAGATGAATAAGAGAGCTGTAAATTACAATGACTGGACAGCAGCAGAAGTGGCGAGCAGACTTGATGGAACACTAGGAAATGAGGATTTCTGAACGTCAGTATTCTTCCTAAAAACTTCTTGGAAAGCCATTGATAGCGCCTCCTTTCTTTCACTCATCTGCGTAGGTATAACAGCTTGCTGTTGGCTTTTAAACATCAGTTCAGATGATTGATCTAAAGTACCAGCTCTGCTGCTGGTTTATGTGGGATTTGGCATTTTGCTTGGGGGATACCTTTATTAAAATAGCATTGAGTGAACCAAGTAGATGCAAAAGAAGTCAGCCGATGCCAAAATTGTAATTGCTTGTGTGACTTCCAGTTATTTGTGCCAAGTTATTCAGAGTAGTAGAGATGATGGACACCTGTGAGGACTTATAGAAAAATATTAGAAGACTGATGCAAAATGATAATTCAAATGCAGTGTAGGTGAATGTAAAGTGATACATGCATGGTAGTGTAAGGGGCTGCTCTAATTCTGTACACTAATAAGCTGTGAAATTCTGTTACAGCTCAGGAACAAGATCTTGGGCCTGTGATATGGTTCCATCCGAACTCAGTAGTGGTCAGAAAAACAAATTGTATTTTGGGATTTACTAAGAAAGGAGCTGAGGAGAAGAAATAACAACATGATGCTACTATATAGACCCATGACTTGTTTGCCTCTTGGATACTGTGTATAGTTCTTATCCTTGCATCTCCAGATTATAGGACTAGAGGAGATTTACAAAAGAGCGAAAAGGGTGATCAGAGGCATGGAACGGCTTCTTGGCAATGAAGTATGCCATACTCTTAAGCCTCTTTTCCAACACAGGTCATACCATGCACCAATTAAGCTGACAGATAGTGATTTTGAAATGCGAAACTCTTCCATTTAATAATGTGTAGGTAATCAGAGGGAGTCCTTGCCAAAGGCTTTTTGTGGATACTGAATTTACATGGTGCTAAGGAGAGAGTGTACAAGTTCATGGAAGAGGAATTAATCAAACACTGTTTAAGTGCAAAAATACTCCCATCATAGGAGATGCTGGGAAGGTCAATTTTTGGTGGCTTGTAGAGTACTACTCTCTGTTTACTCAATTTTATATGCTCCCTCAGACATGCTTTTGACCCCTGTTGAAGGCAGGAGCTCTGATCTGATGCATGTGGCTGTTCTTACCGGGTGATGGTTGTTCAGTTGCTGGTTTCCATTGGGGATGCAGGCCCTCCTCCCTATGAGGTGAACTGATGCAGAAGTTTTCTTTGCTTGACAACACTACCTTGTTCCTGCGAAGCTGAAAGTAGTGATTTAGCAATGTGCTAAATGACAGTAATATCGTAATGCATAAGGTACAACATCTTTAGGCATTCATACTGCTATGGTATCTGCAGTAGTAGTTTGTATCCCAGCCTGTAGAGCTTGCCCCAGTTCTGCTGCATATGCATTTGGCCTCCTTCCCACAGCTATATGGAGCATTTTGTGCTGCCTCCTTGTTTCAGCAGGGCAGAGAGTAGGGGACTGGAACTGATCTGCAGTGCTTTACTTTTTCATCTCCTCAGAGGAGTGCAGCAGCAAAATACCAAATGTGCTGAATTGTTATAGCTCTGGGTACTACTACAAAATAAGGGGCTGTGCGAAGAGAAGTCTTATATCCTACTAGTTAGTAAAGGAGAAAAGGATTTCATTGCCACTTTGAACTGTAGTCTTCCATCACAGTGTAAATTTTCTTTCTTTCTTTTTTTTTTTTTTTTAAGGCTCTGGGAGTATGGGACTTATTGAAAGATCTGATATGAGGGCTTAGGAGCACCACTGATTGCTGGCTTAGAACTTGGTGTTGAGGGTTTTTTGTGTGTGTTTTTTGTTTGTTTGCTTTGTATCAGTATAGCAAAATCCTTGTGTTGGATGATTTGTAGTGAGAAACAAGTTTAAAGAGTCTTTGATATGGCTTTGTGGTTAAAGTATGTAAGTGCCATGTTGGAGAACTAGTTGTGGGTCCCTTGTCATCCACAAACTTAGGTGATGCTGAACAGACACTTACCTTGTGCCCCTTAATTTGTTCTTTACTTTTTGATTGTTCAGCTGAGACAGCTGTACCAAAATTTGCAGCAGCACTTTAATTCTCAATTTTGCAAATGAAATGACTGTTCATTGAATGTATAAAGTGACACAGAAATATAAAATCCTCTGGAAGACTTACAGTGATGAGATCTTTCATTTTTGTGCCTTTTCCACTGTAAAATAAGAATAATGTGCAGTAGCATGGTGGAATGAGATTACATGGTCTGGTGAACACCTCTGGTGAACACATTGAATAACTATTTGTATTGGTCATTAAATGGCATAAAGGTCATATAGTGTGTCATCATGAAATGAAGCTGTCATGTACAAGACAGAATAAATCAATGTTGCATTAAACACTGTATACTAAGCCTGCTAGATTAAAAATATTGTGGGCAACTTTGTTGATCAATGTAAGTAACTTTTCCTTTCCCTCTCTTTCTCTCCTCATGGCCACCCCTTTTTTCTTTCTGGATTGCTGCTGTACCTGCGTGGATTCATTGCTGCAATGGTTCAAACTCATCGTCTTTACTGGACTACTTTTGGATATATTCTATCCATGTATTTAACACTGGAAATGATGGAAATATGTTGTTTACAAAGTAGCTGTAAGTATTATTTCCTTATAGCCGTGCTACAATTACTGTGGGATTAAAAGAAAGGTTTTGGTAGCTGAACTGCAACTGAGCTTAGGTAGCAGCCAGGTGAAAATCAGACGGGGTAAAACTCGAGGAGAAGCTATTGTTAAGTATTAGAAACATGATATCTCACCTGGCGCCATGATCTGCAGAGTAGAAGTCAATACTTCAAAAGAAAAAGTAACAAGTAACTTTTAAAGGCTGTTGTAGGATTTTAAGGAACTTAATTCCTAATTCACATCAGTCTATTTAGAAGTAGAAATTTGTGAAAAAATTCGACCTTTTAAAAATCAGTACATTGGAAGTTTCAATTTCGATCAGTATTGGCATATCAGAAATCTGCATCTAGTAACCGATTTCAGTTTTTTAAAGGGCATAATTGCTAATGCTAAATACAGCATTGATGCCAGGTATGGCACTTTATACATCTTTCTGATTAGTAACACTTATAGTTTATTAACTAAAATCAAATTACAGGTGTAAATATGTTGTAGACCTGCTTAACAAAGAAAAATAATCTATTATTTAACATTTCATTGTCAATATTTTTTGAAGTTCTTAGTAGTAAACTATACTAAATGTGAGGTATGTGTAAAGGGGAGTGGAAGAGAAAGACCAATAACTTAAAACAACAATTACATTTCAAAACAATCTTTTAGGCAACTAATGAGGGGGGTGAGCTGTTTCTGGTAAACATGACATGCTTTAAAAGGCATGTAGGTATTAAAAGATGCATCTGGTTGACAAGTAGAATTATAAGGAGTGTCTGAATATGATTAGCTATTTTATACCTGGTAAAATGAATAGCAATTGCATATTCTTAATATGTGTGAAGGACTTGCCCTGTTGAGGAACTGTTTAATATCTTAAGGAGCACCCACTTGCGTGTCAGGTAACCTGCCTGAAGCATTGGCTCCTGTTTAGGGTTTTAGAATGTGACACATTGTATTTCTTGCACATAGTTGTAGTAATAGATTGGAAAAGTGAAACAAACTTTTTAGACTTCTAGATTCCTACCTGACTTTCTAAATCTTTTGAAGCCTTTCAGATAAGACTATTGCTATACCTAAGCCTGAACTGAAACAAAAAGCATCTTAGAATGAGAATTCCTTGATGATGCAAGGCAAGCATTCGTACTTCTGGAAAAGGATTAACATTTGTTCTGTTGTGCATAGCTTTAGCTGGCTATCACTAGATGTTTCCCTTTCAGTCTCTATATGAGTTAATGAATTAAGTGATACCGTCTTTTTTTTTAAAACTTGAAGGAGAATTAATGCAGTGTATTATCATTAAATGAAAGCTAAACTTGCAGTAGGATTAAATCTTTCTTTTGAAAGTAGTCCTGTTAAATTTGGAATGTTCAGATTTCTTTAAATCCAGTGATGACACCAGTTTAACACACTTTTGGTGGGGTAGCCTTGCTTGAAAATAATGGCTCATTTGCTAAATGGAGAAATCGGTTGTGTGAATTAGAGGACAGAGTCAATTGATTGGGATGGCAAAGAAGCTAGCTGCTCTTGTATTCAATACTTTAAAAGGGATAATATTTTTATATCCTTACAAGGATTGTTTGCTTCAAATCTTAAATTTTTAAGAAAAAAGATCTCTTAAAACTGTAAGAGTCATTACTGTAATAAGTTTATTCTGTTGATTCAGTATTTAGAAAAAAAAATCCAAATAGAAGCATATCAGTCACATACCAAATTTAAATTGGTCATGCTCTATACTATACACAGAAATTCTGAGGCGATAGTGCTTGTAGTATAACTTGACAGGAACAAATCTGTTTCCCTTTTTCTGAAACGAGTTGGATCCAGAAATGAAGATCACTAACTGAAAAAATGTTGAGAGATTATTCCCTTTTAAATCTCTAAACTGGAATTCTCCTCAGTCCTGCAGACACATTAATAGCTCTCAACATTGCCAGCACTGAAGAGGAACTTCTTGTGTTTTTTGAATGATCAGGAGTAGCCCAGTATGTTTTCACCTGTTAACCAATCCCAGCTGAACAATTCTCCTCCACGCCCCAAAATCCCACTGTCCTCTTGAAGATAATCTTAGGGAGGGGAGTTCAAACTTTATGCTTCAGCTCTGTGGAAAAACGTAACTTGCTTAGCTCTGAAATTGAGGTAGTATTGAAAAACACCCTCTCAACTTTGGATGGATGTGAAACCTACTGTTTTATAGGCTGAAGTCACTGGTCTGTGTGGAATAGTGCCTTGTGCTGATTTCAGTATACAATCACTTGTCTCAAAAGTGTTTTCAGCTGCTGTGAAAGACAGAACTAAACTGCCTTATTTCACAGGGAGATCCTCAGACCTGCTGTGACATCAAATGCATTTCTAGCATATTCTACTAGAGGAATAGTTAAGAAGTAGCATGACTGATCTCTGGAGGACTGCAAGATGTGGTACAGAGAGGGAGAGGCATTTTAAACACTGTCAACATCTTTGTTAATGTGAGGAGGAGGAGAAATGGAATGTGGTAACTAGGGCTAATATCCAAACTTCTCAGCTCTTTCCACAACAGGAAATTTTTGAATAACTGCTACAAAGTAACTGAAGTGTTGTCTTTGTGAACAGTTTGTTGAAATGCATGCTGCATTACTGTAGGTCTAGATATAGATTTACCATGAAGGGCTTACTAAAGGCCTCCAATTGTGTGACCCAGGAGGAAGAGTGTGTCAAATAGCATCTTTCTGTAAATGTAAGAATGAAGTTAACACTTAAATAACTAAACCAAAAATGAATACAAGTAAAGGAAAAAGTTACCAGCTTTTCTTTTAATTTTTTTTCTGAATGTTTTTCTGATTTAGCAACAGAAGAACCTTGAAGGATATGTGGGGTTTGCAAATCTTCCAAATCAAGTGTACAGGAAGTCTGTGAAGAGAGGGTTTGAATTCACACTCATGGTAGTAGGTAAGTTACTTTCTTCTTTCAATTTTGAATAGTGATCGTTGGAAGTATTTTGAAATCGTTTTTAGAATTTACAATGACGTTGTAAATATTTGCTTTGCATGATCTTATTAGCAGAGAAAGACCCATATTTTCTAGAACTTTAAGTCCTGAATATTTAAAAATAGTGTGTCATCTGTTCTGCAAGTGGACAAAGAGAAGGAGGAGAATAATAACTGTATAGCTCGTATAGCCTAAGGAAAAAAACGATTGGTGTAGATCTAGTCTAAATTAAAGTGACTGCTAGTATGATATAATAGAAGTAATTTGAATTCAGATTTTCATTAAAATAACAACTGAATTACTTTTACTATTGTGAGCACAACATGGTAGTCCAGGACCCAAAAGTAAAGTTAGTCTTTCCTTGCACTTCACCAGTCATCGTGATCCTGCATATCCTGCACTTCTGTGGCCACAAAACCGTGCTACAAAGTCAAAGCTTTAATTTAAACAAACCTTTCTAGTTTGTATGGTTGCAAAGAAAACCAAATGTAAACATTGAGTTTCATATGGACTACAGAGAATTTGAAACTACAACTAGTATGGATGAATAATGCTGCTCATAACACTTCGTTATGTGTGCTTCATATTCCCAGTTTGTTATCTGTCCTGCTTGGGCATCAGATTTCACTTTTTCTCTTCTCTTGAGTACTTTTGTGATATGCATATGTGATGTGATGTCAAACAGTTAAAGCATCTTAAACTTTGTGGATAATGAATTTAAAATAATAAAAGTACAAATTACTGTACCAGTGTGTATGTAGTTTGGATAGATTGATAATAACTGCACAGAACATCAATGCTATTGATGATAAAACATCAACGCATTATGTCCATGTGATAGGTTACACAATAGTACTGTTGGAGTTAAAAATCTAGGTTCAAAATGGTAAAAACTCTTAATAGATCATTAAAATACTAACTTGCTTTGCAATCAAAGAAAAATGATAAAGTTTGAGGGTTTTCTGGAAGTTCCTTTATATTCAAGCATTCAACTACATAATTCATTATTTGTTGCAAAACTCTGTTTAGTCTTAACAATAATGTTTTGATTTCTGCTATCCACAGAGGTGAAAAAGGGGATGAGGGAGGGAGGGAACTGTCTTTATAATTTCATAACTGAAAAAGATGAAAACAGGTTAAGTATTGTACTAGAATGAGGTATAATTTGCACTTTTAAGTTCCATTCTCGTGACAAGTTAAGGCACAAAGAGTAGATGCAGTGTATATATTAGAACTGTAGGAAGTGTGTAAAGGTACCATAGTGTTCTTACTCATCTGTAATAGTCTAATGCAATTCTACTTAGGTGAACTGTAGAAAATAGTGGCCCTTAAGAGGAAAAACTGGTCTAAAGTTAGATGGAAAATAAGATGTTGATCAGAAAACTTTGGTACTAGTCCTATTTTTAGTACCTCTTTTTCTACTTGCTGCTAAGACTTTATTCTATTTGTGAGCATATTTGTGCCCTTGTCAGGAAGTTTACAGAGGGAATTGTCAGTAATGTGTTCTATAGAAAACAGCTTTCTAAATTAAAAATGAATTCACCCACTCCTTTCTTGGGAAGCGTAGAGATGTCAGGTATTTGTCTTTGACAGTGCAAACACTTCTAGGTATAAAAATCAGTTCTGACAGTTACAGGATACATGCTCATATGGCTCAGTGCATTATTCACTTTTTTTCTATTTTGTTTTAGCTGAGTCAATAGAAAACAATACACCTTTTCACAGTGCTTGAAAGTCAGCGAAAGTTAACATCTTGTGGAAAAAATAATTTTGTTCCAGGATTTCAAAGTGATGCATCTGTCAGTAGTATGCCCTGATAAGAGAGATCTATTTTAAATATGGAGATAAAATAGTTTGTATATTACTGAACACTATTACTGAACATTGAACTGTAATACGCAATTAGATTTTTAGGAATGTACTTATCAGTTGCTGCATTCATGCTTTGTGGTAGCGTATTTTGACTTGAGTTGAGGTCCTTAGCTGATGCTACAATATGGTTCTGTAATAAAGGGAATTATCTACAATCTACCAATTAAGAATTAAAAGTATTAGAATGTAGTGCTAACCTGCATATGGTCTCTGCTGGCTGAATAAGAATACTGTATGTATCATCCTAAAATAATCTAAAATATTCTTCTCTTTCAACTACTGAAAATCATGTTTGCATTGCTTCCTTTTTACTGTAGACTGCACAATTGCTGGTCTGCTGTCTGTGCTTTATTTATAGATACTTCAATGTCACTGTGTTATCCATTTGTTCTGAAATGAAAAATGAGAAGAAATGCATGTGATTGCTAAACAGATACAAGGAAGAAAGCAGATCGTATTCAGGATTCTATGATTTCTGTGTCTAAGTGTTTTCAGATGTTTGTGAGGCTTGACATTGCAGCTAATGTATTTCTTTTAAAATTATTTTCCAGTTATTCAGTTAGTCTGGAATTATCATTTAAACTTTAATGGATTTGTATACTAAGATAACTGGCTTCTCTGTCTTAAAATGTTTATAAGTCACTGAATCAGTGTTTTGGGTGACTTGCCAGTGTAGTTGTGCAATGGTACTGACTTGTAGAAACAATTCATTTTTCAGTGTAACTTTGTATGGTATTTCACCTTTTGTCACTAAGTAAGTAGTAAGTACAGCATCCAACAAAATCTAAAAATCTTTTTCTGATAAGAATTTTTAGATGGAAATCAGTTTTACAGACTTATCTAAAGTTTTGCTATGTGCAAAACATGAATGTGTTCCCTAAGATGCATGTTCCTCAAGCTGCCAAGTTACTGTTATCGTCCTGCAGAAGATGGGACTGTCTATAGCAGTATGCAGTGAAATTGCCTGGCTTCCTGCACTTATATTGTGCAAGAGAAGTTGGAGAGTGCTTTCAAAACTGGCTGTCCATAAGGCCTAGTAATTCTTGAGTAGCCTGGAGTATGGTTTCTGGGACCAGATTCGGGATCTAGGTGCCCTTTGTTGGATCTGATCTAAGTTGGTTGGGGGTGTAGCTTTGGAAATGGCTGTATTTCAGCCATGTGGGTACACGGTCCTGTAATTTGATCTTTGGGTCATAGACCCAGTAAGATTAGTTTATTCAAGGCTTATATTGGTAATGAAACCTTTTTGGTAAATACAGTCACTAATTGCTAAGTGTTCTGGTGTTTACATTAATTCTAAGTGAAGGGTGAAGTGTTTGTAAAATATATGTAAAAACATAAATGGTTGATGTTAAAATATCTTTTTCATATTTAATGTTTTATGAATCATTAAAAAGTTAATCTCGGCAGAAGCTGGGATTCCTATATAATTGGCCATAGTAAACGTTTCAAACACTCATTAACTATTTGTACTTGCATTTTTTTTCTAAATTGTATTGTTTCCTTTTGTAGTATTTTTAAACTTTTCTTAAGAAAATGAAGACCGAGAAGCCCTTTGTTTTCCTACTTGATCAGCTGTAATTTGGATGTTGCTTGGTGTTTAAATCTTCATGGGACCATAAGTTCAACATTAGTCCTATTCTGAAAGGCTAATCAGTAGTTAAAATTAAATTACACTGCTTTTGAATATTACTTGGTTTTGTAGAATAAAAGCTAGCAAGTGGCTCCTCTGGGGATAAGATATAAATCACAGTAGCCTCAGCCTTAAGATGAGTTTGATTCTTGATGCTTTCAAAAGAAGAGCTTTAAATTGTGTTCTAAAGCAGCTAATTCTGCCTCTCAAATGCAATGGTGCAATACCAGTGGGGGAAAAAGTCAACTTTGTCTCTGCCAGCCGTTTTCTTCATAATCTTGTGTAATTTCTTCAAGTATAAGACACTTGTTAAAACACTTGAGAATCCAGTGTAAATATTTGGTCTGTTTAAAATCAAAATCAAAGTCTCCATATTTCTCTGCTGTATAGTTTTTTTGGAGGTAAGTGCCTGCCTAAGTCTAACTCTTAAGAAAACCAAACTTCTGAAAGTAATGCTGTCAGTAGCTCATGGTTAGAGGAAACTCTAATTATGAAATGGTAGCTATGTCTGTTTATTAATATGGTTACATTGATATAAGTAGTAGGTGTGGTTTTTCTCCTTTTTGTTTTAATGTAATGAGACATGGAAAGAATGCAGTTACTCTTCACTGAGTTGTTTTTCTAAAGGCTGAATCAGGAAATCCCTCTTCTGTTCTTGTTGTATTGAAATTAGTATTGGTAACATTTGATTTGAACAAAAGCCAAAATAGATACAAAGTCATAACTCCTGATTCTTTTCCTCTGTAGACTCTACCTGCTTAAGAATAGTTATTTGGGGTAGGCTTGCATAGAGCTGTATGCTTTGAGATGCTTATAGCTTTCATGAACCTTATAAGAAGTTGGACTGTTTTCTTAAATCTTCTGACTTGAAGTGTAGCATCCTTACAGTCAAGTGACTTTCCAGAGGTCCTTTCTGTGTGGTTCTAGTTTCTTGTACAACTGCTTGGTAGCTCACTCTGACTCTGAAAGCTGTTTTGAAACCTCTGCTGTAGTAAATTGTCTGTTTTGTTTTCTAAGTACTGCTTTAGCCTGTAGGTCACCTATAGATTACAGCTTAAAGGAAAATGTCCTATGGAATCGTGATACTGTGTTTCATTTGTAATTATATGCACACACTAAAATGCTTTGTTTTAAGCGTGACTTTCTGGCCTGGACACAGAGGAAAGGGTTGTGTTTTGTAAGACTTAGAGTGAAAGCTACTTTAAAAAAAATAACACACTGGTTTTAAAATGGCTTTATTGGTCACAGAAGAAAGTTTAGATTGGTTTGATGTTAATATCTTCCGGTAATTGATTATGTTCTGATTAGAACTACCCTCTTGATTTGTTCACTTTCTGGTTTAGTTTATTTAACTAGCCAACAAGTGTATTTCCAGTCTTGGATGTTCATATTTACTTTTTTTTTATTTTTATTTTTTTGCTAGTATAATGGTGGGGGGTTTGCCCATACAGCTGCATTTTAAAGGCAGGAACAAAAACATTACGCATGAGAGGCAGGATAGGGTTATAATTATGTGTAAAATAACTTGTAGACAGGCAGTGCAATTAGTGGACAGCATTTTGAGATGTTCCCAGTCCTTGCTGACCTGCTGTGGTTTGAAAAGTCAGTGCTCCTCTTAAGGTTTCTCTATTGCCCCTACTATCATGGTGTCCGAGTGTATGTTTGTCCTTTGGTATGTCCTTTATTTTTGGCTTATTAGGAGTAGTGGAGAAACCCCTGCTGAATAGTCAGTGCCTAACTCAGCCCTTATCTTCAAGGCCTCTAGGCTCTGCTGCAGTACAAATAAAGCTTCAATTAAAACACACTTTAAACTTGGTGGAGAAAAAAGTGAATTCTGACCTTTACAGTCAATTCTTAGCTTCTCTAGGCTACATTATTTCGTTATTTAGGTATTGAGCTTTTCCTTGCAGTCAGGGGTTTACACTGGCATTCATAACTTGGAAACAAAAAGCTTCCTAAGGAGAGGAACTAGCAAAGCCTAGTTTTTCTTGCCTCTATCCTGTCTCTCTGCTCTCCTTTTCCCTGTAACTTCACTTCCTCAGAGTACCTCAATTCCTGTAATTTCTTCACATACTCTAAAAACTGTCACTTTTTCCTCCATCACTTTGGCTGTAGCTCATTTTGAGCTACTTGCATGATAGCTGACTGACTGTCCAGCACTGCTGTGCCAGTTGGCTCATGCTAGGTCAGACCGCAGCTTTTCAGCTCCCAGGGTGTCTTTTCTGAAAAGGAGAGTACTTGTTTGGGTTCACGTGTTGTACAGACACCACTTTATTTTTATTTTTATTTTTTTTAATGGTAGCTATAGAAACTTGCAGACATGATGGCTCCCTTGGGAAACTGGATAAAAAAAATAAGATTTTAACTTACAAATATTCTGTTCACAGGATTACGAGGTGTCAGCAAAGTACCAAAATAAAGGTTCTTTGAAGAATTTTGTGACCTAAAAAAAATAAAATTACCCTTTAGGTACTGGTTCTATGGATACAGCGTGTTCTGGTGACAATCTCTACAGAACGTTACGATTGATAGCTTGATAAGTATCAACTTCTGTATAAGATGCAGAGGCAAAAATATGTTGAATGCAGGAGAATTGGCAGACATTTAAAAAAAAAAAAAGACAGAAATTTGGTGGAACTCAAAATGGCACCAGAGTATTCACAGAGATGAAACCTTCCCCTGGAAGGATCCTTGTTGAGGGAGTAACTTCTGATCAGTCGCAAAGCACTCCTGTTCATGGAAGGATATTGATTAAGGTTTTTTGAAAAGGCAAAATAGACGAACTCTAAAGATCTACCTGTGGAAAAGTTGAATACCCCTTCAAGATTTGAAAAATCAGTCTAAATGGTGAGCTACTAGCTGGTATTGCATGCTTTTTCACTGAGTTACTTTTAGGTGAAATTTTGCAGTATAGGCTCATTAAATAGAAAGCCCCCCCCCCTTTTTTTTTTCTTTTTAATGCAGTGAAACCCAGAGGTTTGCGGCATACCTGCTCTTCTTGCCTCCTTTGTGGTATTTTCCTTTGACATTTCCTAGTTTTATGGGAAAAAAACTGCACAAAGTCCAAAAGGTGATGGAGGAAGAGAAACCTTTTTACATATGTTACAGCTGAAGCTTAGTATCACTGAAAGACAGTCAATTTACTGTTCAAGTTTATCTAGAAACTATAGCTCTTTGAATGTTCTCTCAAGTTGCTTCTAGCTTAGAGATTTTTAGTCACTTAAGATGGAAAAAATGTTTTTTCCATCTTATTTTTGTAAACTCCTTTTAAGCATTTCCCTTGCTCACTGTATTGTAGCTCAAATTTACACCTAAGGATGATTAGAGACTCTAATACCAAAGAGAAAATGTCAAAATCAATTTACACTGGTATTGAAATGATTGCTCTTTAATTCTGTTTTTCATTGTTAGCAATTTACAGCAGTAGGTGGGCCTGCAGTGCTCACTGAGCAGCTTTCAAATAGCCTTTTTTTTTCTTTTTTCTTCCTTTCTTTCTTTATCAATTGTTTGGATGCCAGGCTTATTGAGTAGATTATATGAAGCGAAACTTCAGCATGGTGTCTCTTCCTGATACCTCACTTAAAGGTAGGTACATTCAGTACTTTGCTTCCAGGCATAAAATAGGCAGCTGTATAGAATTTGGGTTCCGACAACCAACTTGAAGTACAAAATATTAGTATATAAAAAATATTGTTTTGAGAATTAAGGAAGGAGTTAAGGTTTTAAAAGCTTTAGTGGGTATAATTAACCTGAAGTGGCAGCATTTCAGTTAAAGTATGATTTCTATTTTTAATTTTTTTGTTTCCTAGCAATGGTTTTGATGGAGAGACTTCTACCTAACTGTGTGCATATGAACTCATAAGTTGGCAAAAAGCTTCTTATAACCTTTTTGGTTTTTGTTTCCTTCAGCAAGTGATGATTCTGTTAGAAACATTTTCTCCTGTCCACTTTGGTCATTTCCTTGTCAGTCTCATGACAAATGGTATGAATTGCTTCACATCTATCTGTATTTAAAACTCTGTTTCTAGTGGATCCCTGGATTAAGAGAATTTCAAGAAAAACATCTAAGGAGATATTAATACCCTGCATTGCGTAGGTGTCATCTTCAATGTCTTTTTCTAAGCATTTTGGAATTTTGCAATATTTGTGTGTATAATTAACCCTTGAATGGTATTAGCCATCTTCATGCCAGCTGTAACTTATACCATGTTTCCACGTAACTGTCTTTCTCTAACCTGTTTTTCTTAGGCCAGCTTGCCAGTTTTTCATTTTAATTCTAAGAAAAATTGTGCTTCCATGTTTCACACACAGACACACGTGTGCACAGTTACTCTCTTGGTATTTCATATCTTTATTTTTGTTGATTGCAGTCATCAGAAGTTGAATCTGGTCTTTTCCTGTTGGTTACAAGTTTGTAGATAACAATTTAACTGAAACAAAATTGCTTTTTTCAGGGTAGAGTAAGAATAGTTCACCACTGATGTTCTAGTCATGACATTGCAGATACTGAGATATAATGGTGTTTAATATATAAGCTTAAACACATCTTAAGGGAGCTACTTAATCGGTATGTTTGCTTCTTACCTTGGTTATCAGTTGGTGGACAGTTGTTTGATTCTACCCCCAAAAGGTCAATGGGTTGTCCTTGGCTTTGGTGGTGCGTTGGTATGGTGTGACCTAATGTTGTCCATCTTGTAAGTAATGACAAGCAAGGAAGTCACGCAGTTAGTATCGCTTCTGCCATCTGTCATTCCTTAGCCTGCATGATCAGGTGCTAGCTTACTGCTGGACTGCTCCTGGGGCCTCCTTTGCCTCCGGTCTGGAGAGAGATTCAAAGTTGTGTTGATTTATTCCTAACCAGTTCTGTGCACTTTAATAGTTCTGTTTCTCTCCGTACTCTAGAGGTGTTGTTTCTTTTGATTACATTTTGCCAAATTTCAGGGTCTGTCTTACCCATTTTTTAGCAATAAACATTCAGGAGTCAGAAGTTAGTTTTTGTACGGATGAATGTATTGTATACGAGTTGAAAATAGTTTGTGTTTTGCTATTGGCTGAAAATGTTACTCCTGCTTGTTGTATCAGGAAATGCTAACAATTTTTTGAATGAATAAGTTAATCTTGTAACCAAAGTGATGTTTTTGGATAGAGCGTTTGTGGGCTTAACTTCCCATTGTAGTCCAACCAGTTCCAGAGGCAGACAGATATAACCTAGGTATTCATCATATGCATAAGAGGCTGCATAGGAGTCGTTACCATCCAGCTTTTACATTTTTCCATTTAGGCTTTTTTATATTGTCTCAAAAAATAATGAACTAAAAAATGCTTTTATACTATTTGAACCAAAAGTAGATTTCAGGGAGATGGCAGAAGTTGTTCATGAGTTGAAAAAACTCTGAAATCTTTATGAATCTAAAATCTTTTAGAGTTTTTCTCTGACTAAATTTGTGTTCCTACATGCTTTGAGGTAGCTAATCAGGTGATGTTAGGCCATTTTTTTAGAGATTGATTTTTACTGGTTGCAGTTCTTTGGTTCAGCTTCTCATTAATCATTTTACTTGAATTTTTTTTTTAACTAAAGATTAAATAGGATTGTTTCAGATGGAAACAAGAGTTCAATTAAATTGCATCTAATGGCAGTTCTTATTTCAATGGCACTAATTTGGATATGTTAAATCAGAACTTTGTCAATGTGTGTCTTTTTTAATGCACTGTTAAAGAAAAGATCTTATAGTTAACAAGATAATCAACAATTTTACTCATTCCTTTAGCATTTTTGAACTGATATGTTATTGAATCTGTTTTTATGCCATTGGAAAGCACGGCAAGAAAGGTTTCCTCATAACCAGTAAGTAAAATGAGCTGATGGTAGATATAGGGAAACCTTTCCCTGTATTCAAATAATGTTATGTTTGTCAACACTGCTTATTTAATAGTCTCCTTAAATGGCTGCTGCTGTCTGCTTTAAAAAAAAAAAACACTTTCATAAATGTTGAATAGGATTCGTATTTAAAAAGAATAGTTTATTACAATGAAATTTAAAAAAAAACCGCTTTGCTAAAGATGTGGTAGTGCTGTTCTTTCCTTGACTGCTTGTTTGTAAGTGATCTAATTTGGTTATGGTTAGATGGTCCTTAACTTGCTGACTTGAAAAATAAGCACCAAGACTAGAGCTGTAACCTTTAAGTAATGTATCTTTACTGACTACAGTTTTTGCATTCCCTTGTTACATTATCTTCCAATCTTAGCCTTTTTGGGGAGGGGATTTCATGCTTTGCTCTATGTGCTGTTCACTCTCTGTGCTTCATGCAATGTTCCCTCTGAAGAAATCCATTCGTCTTTCCAGGGAAGTCATTAAAGACTTAAGTTGCATTTCTCATCCATATCCTTGGCTGTAAAACTTCAGTTCTCCAGAACCACCTTCACTGTCCAATCAGTAAGTGTGGTTTCAATTTTTTCTTGTTTTTTGTAGACATTTCATTTCTTTTTTTTTTTTAAGAAAGAGAAAGCAGCTTGCTAACTGTCTGCTATTGATGGCTAGACCTTTGCAGGTATACTAGAACTGAGCCTGTAGTTTCCAAGGAATGTGTTACATATTCTAAAATGCTCTTTTTAGTTTCCTTCATATAGACATATGCACAACACCAACCATCAACCTGCTTTTGATCACATTTGAGACTACCTCTTACGAAATGTTAAGAGCTTGAGAGCCTCCCGCACTTTAAACTCTACAGAAAAGACAGAAAATTAACTCTGACGCAGTTAGAGATACTGCAGACTGTCTTTTATAGGGTTGGATGTATACACTAAATTTAGATTAATCAGCCGCGATTGCTATATATTTTCTCTTCTGTGAATTTTGCAATGAAATGAAAACATTTGAAAACATGTTCTTCCATGTGAGCTATTTTTGGTGTATTTGCTAGCACTTACAGCACTGTTCATATGGCCTAAATGCTTCAATAAGTGTTACCAATTTATTCTTTCTTATTTGTTATGAAGATGCTTGAATACACAGCTTCTCTTCCTTCCAATGAACTGCAGCCTCAATTTTCTGTATAAGATTTTTTTTTTCTTTTGGCTTTTTATAAGAGTCCACATATTGTCATGGCTGAAGCTTTATGTTAGTCTGCTATCTACAGAACAAAAGGATTTCAAAAATTCAGCTGGCTTTTCTTCATATAGTATGAAGCTCTTAAATGAGATTGCTTGAAACAGAGCATAAATAAGCAATTGTGAAATGTTTTTAGTGTCCAGAAATAGTACTGTAGCTAGAAGAACTGTCTTTGTTTCTGTAGATGTTTATGTATGTTGTTTTTTCTTAGCTTATGCCTTGATTATGTTATAATGCCCCTGAGAACGGAAGTGTGAGGGCCCTATCCTCACATGCGTTTCTGCCTGTTTTGTTCAAGGTGCTGTGTCATAGCACTAGTATTGAGTATATTTAGCATCGTTTCTTGCCCTGTAAATTGTAGAGATCTTGTTTCTGATGTCTCTGTCTTTTGTGTTGATATGCTTTGGACCCTTTCCGGAAGGCTTTCTGTTATTCACTGTTCAGAAACACCTTTAGCTCTTTCCACGTGTTTTAACAAAGTGACTGTGTATGTCAGAACATATGTATAGCTTCACATTTATGTGCCTCTAGAAGCGAGCAAAGGCTAAAGGTCTTGAAGCCATTCTGGGTGAAAATAAGAACCTAGTATGCTTGGTGTTAAGGTGAGAATATACTGGAAGGGAAGACAAACCAGAAGACAAAGGTAACTTTGTTATACTACTTAGTTTTGAAATGATATAATCAATTTGCATTTGTAAAAATAGTTAGTAATTGGCTTCACATGGATAAGAAGTTTTTTAAAAAAGAATTGACTGGAACAGGTATTCCTGCCATGTGTTGCCCTCTCGGTTAGAATCGCACGACTTGGTTGATTTAGTGCTAAGCGCAGCTGAGGAGGTGGAAGCCTTTGGCTGGCTGGTGACATGGTAAAACGGGACAGCAAGGAGCTGTGGCTCCTGGGGAAGAAACTCTCTTAGTCAGATCTGCTAATGAAGAACAATTTCTGTTCAGTCTCTTGCAATCTGCCACAAGAGCTTCTCAGACAGCACCCCACTTACCGCCAGGGCTTCTGTACTTTCAAATTTCCTGAGTATGAAAGCTGTTTGTGACCTTTCTTTGAGTGGACTGAAGTCCTTGCAAATCAGGGACAAGAGATGCTGGAATCATGCAGTTGAGTGGAGTGGTGGTGGTATACAGTATTTCCTTAGAAGATCAGGATAAATCGTTTGATGCTTGACAGACAAAGCAGATCTGTTATGGGAGAATGTCTGACTGTCCTGAGTCTGTAAGTGCTGTGCCTGGGATGTTGTGCATAAATGTCTCCTTGAGGATAAATTCAGTTGCTGATGTTCTACCTAAGCTTTTGAAATTGATCTGAAAATTGTATCATGGATGCCTTTTTACAAGCCTATATGCTTGTCCTTAATTCTTTGATTAGAGGTTTCTTCTTTTCTGTCCAACATGTTCGCTCACTGGGTGTTTCCTCTTGAAGGCTTAAATGTTTTTTTTGGTTCCACCCTTTCTGTAGTCAAAGTATTGCTATATAAATTCTGTAATCTTCTGGGTAGATCTTTTTTTTCTCACTTGTCTTATGTGACTCATATCTAACAAAGACTGGCACCTGAAAGGGTAAGTACAAAATTAGTACTTGCAGAGGCATGATACTCCATCCACTCTAAATCACGCCATGGATATTGTCATTCTGAGGGTTTTTCTTGTTTTTACCTTGTGGCTTGTTGAGAAGCTGGGACAGTTTTCTGACTTGAAAAAAAGGGTGTTTGACATAACAGATAAATCTGAAGTCTCTTTAAAATGATGGATCACAGTATATCAGCCATGTCCGGAAGGGCAGAACATACTGGTTTTCTTTTCAGAGCCCAGTATTGCCGAGAAGAATACTGGGATGTGATACTGAAGTGATTCCCAAGCTCTTTGCCTTGTTCTGCTACTTTGAGAGACTTAATGTCACTCTAGAGTTATAGAGGCCTTCAGTATATGAAAATGGAGATTATACTTTTTCATAAACAAAACGTGGATATGGAAATTGTGGTTGTGTATTTTGGCAATTTTTGTAAGTATCTTGCAAAGTAGCAAGGAGGCTTGGAATACTTAAAAAGTTCCCAACAAAGTACAAAGTTCACTAAAACGCAGTAAAATATTACCTTTTTTACATGCATTTAAGTTTTGTTGCATTATGCTGCTTTTGAAAGGTTGTGGTTTTTTGAGGGTTTTGGGGGTGGGGGTTGGTGGTTGTTTTTTACTGTCCTTGTATTCTCTTTTGGCAGTATGTGATTTTACTCATTGTAACTGTGACTTAACTGCTCAAACTTGTTGAAACTATTCTGGCTTGCCCTTCAGAACAGACTTCTTAATATCTCCGTTCTAAGCCTGCTAATTAGTAGTTAGCATTGGTCATAAATCAGAACTAAATATTAGCTGTGTATGCTGTGAATAGTATGGATTAGTAGAGCCTTCTGACTTGCTACATGAATATTTTTCTTGGCACTTTTTGCTTGAGGATTTATGAAATGTAGTGTTTGTTTAACACTGATACTGCTCTGTTAAATTCACTGGATCTAAAACAGTAATTGGCCTCTGCCTTGGGTTGAATAATGATTTTAGAAAGAAGCAAGTAAAAGAAAAAAGTAAGGACAGCTTTTAAGCCACGTTAGTGACTTTTTAATACTACTGATTTATTTATAACTTTACATAAAACTTGTATACAAAAAGATTCTCAAATATGTTGACTTCTTATGAAGTCTTATAATATGGGATCTTGTGGTGCAAAATAATATGTGGCAGATGTGAGTGTGTTTGCTGCTCACTGGGCCATCCTTCCTGTTCAGAGGTGCGAGGGCGGAGACAGCAGGAAGTTTCCTCCCCTATGATCCAAAAGTGCTAAATGCATTTTCTTGGCAAGTATAAATGTATGTCTTGCAAAGTAGTACTCAGAATAGTCTTGCCATTTTCTGCAGCTTGTTGCTGTCTGGTTTAATGGATTAATATTAGAATTATAAATAAAATGTATTCAGTGGATTATCATATCTCTGAGATTTGAGAGTAGGAGTATGGTTACAGAATTGCATAGTTTTACATAGGCTGTTTCGGGTTTGTTTTCTTGGGCAGGGTTCATGAAGAGAAGCTTAAGAGAACAAATTTCTTGTCCCTGTTTGATAGTGGACTCAAATGGTTGCTCCTGATAATTTTTTTTCAACTTAAAAGGCACCGTCATCATTGGAATATTTCCGCATCTCTGCTCTTCTGTGCGAGTCTTGCTGCCTTCGCTGGCTGACTGCCACCTGGTTTTGCTGGGGTGGCTCTCAGCTCATGAGGGCTGCCTCGGTTAGCTGAGGGGATTAAGGACCGGGAAGCACTGCTCTGCTGTAGCTGGAACAGCGCTGCTGTGCTTGAAGGGAGGAGTAAACAGACCAACGGAGAGGCTCTGTGTAAGGAAATTGGAGTCCAGAAGCAATTAATACAAATGCATATGAAATATGACATAAGGAAAAAAAACAGCTGTTATGGTTGTGTTCCTCTCTTGGTTGGATTAGTGATTACTAATTCAAAAGCTTCCTTCACTCCCATCCCTGGGTGGTGTGGGAAGAGAGACTCTTATGTTTTGAGGAGAAGGGGAATTTATGGTTCAATCCACAAAGGAAACAAAGGTGTACCTGTATGGTTGGATCTTCTATCTAGGAAAAATCTTTCAGATAACTAAGGCCAGGGGTGATCATGCAAAAGAGAGAGTGGAGAAGTATTTCATGTTCAGACTGTAAAATTAGTGCTTTCGTATCTTAACTCAATTACAGATGTCTGTAAAGTATCGGTGCTGTTTTGTCCTGTACCTTTTGTCTGGCATCAGAAAACTTAGTCTTCCACCCATAAGGAGGAAGAACGTGATCATGCTGCCTGTTGTCAATCACCTTTTGAGACCTCTTGACCAATTTCAAGTGATGCCAAAGATTAGAAATCTCACGTAATTATCCCGACACTGTTTTTACAGAACTTCAATAGGATTATTTGACTTTCTCTCACTGGGAACAAAAAAGCTTTTACATTTTACAGTTGGTGTCATTTGGCTGATTAGTTAGCACAAGTGTTACTGGCTGCCAAGTGACACTTGTGGTTCTGGCCTGGCCAAATTGCATGTTACATGCATCTGTTACATCTAAAGTGGAGTTTTAGTTCAGATCTTAACTTCGTTTTTGAAGTGAATCTCCATATTGTTCCTGTTTACTGTGCTTTCACTCACATCATAGAGAAGTCTTGCAGCATGTGAAGCAGATTTCTTTCAGATAAAACTAAACCAGAAGATGCTGTCTGTGAATGCACCTAGTAGATTCCAACTGCCAATGGGCATTCAGTCCATCTGGTTTGAAGCTCACATAGAAGACCATTTTTTGAGGAAGAGAAGAGTGAGGCAAGATGGATGAAAGAGGAACTGAGGTAATTGCCTGGGAGGAAGCGACAGATGCTATCTAGAAAACCAGACTTGGTTCTGCTGGTTGTGGAACAAATGGTACAGTAACAATGTGCAAAACTTCTAAACGTTTTTATAAGTATATAGTTGCAGTAAAGCCCATAGTAACTCTTTACCAATGAAGACAAATTCCTGAGCATAGCCATTGTTCCAGTAAAAGCATCAACTTGACCTTGAGTGGTGTCTGATTGTGTTTGGTTCCTGTAGTACAAATTTTTATTCAAATTTTGCAGTGTTTGGCTTTTCTTAGGAAGCAGTTCGTTTTCTGTTAAACGATGATGAATTCTTTAAAAAGAGAAAAAGAAGTAGGTTTCTACCAGGAAATTTTAGAAGCCTGTGTGTTTTGTGTAGAAACTCTGAAAATCCACAGAAGCACATTGCTGATTTGACATGCCGGCTGTAAGCTCTAATTTAACCATTTCAAATAAAATACATTTTAGTATTATTCCATAATGTTAATGTCTTACTCTTCTTTTTCTGAAACAGGAGTGTGCGGGGTGGAGAGGAGGCGAATTAGAGGCATAAGGAAGCATTCTTAAGAAGTTATTCTGGATAGTTTTTTTTAATCTACTATATTGTAATTGGCTCTTTGAGCCTCTCTGTACCATTGGCATGAAGATAAGTGTTATTGGTTCACTGCTCTTTCAGAGAGTATTGTCAGTTGATGCTCTTCTGGAGCATTTAGGTCTATAGCAGACCTGGCTTGATGCAACTTAATGTTGAGTGCTGAAGACAGGGCAGTAAAAGGTGGTATGGTTGCAGGTTGGGGGGGGGGGGGGGCTGTTTGGGGTTTAGTGGTTTGGGGCCTCTCCCCGCCCAGTGAAATTAGCTGAAGGAAAAAATGCTCAGTAGCCTGAGTAGGCTGTCTCCCATCATTTCGTGTAATTTTGCATAAGCTCACTAAATTGAACTAGCCCGAATAGTTCTGCTAGGTTGCTTTGTCAGCTGATGCAAACTTGGCACTGGTAAGAGCTTCAAACTTGCTGATCTTAATGCTGTAAACGTGTAGCCTTGATGTTTAGCATAGAAAGATAACAAGCCTTCAGCAGATCCCCAAGGGCTAGGTTTGCTTTTCCTAATGAAGAAGTTGGCAAGTAATTCTTTCTTCTCTCTCATGGATTGTGGATTTTTAATGATTTTCTTCCCTGATGGTTCCTGTTCATGACACTTGAAGATAGCCAGTTAAGCATTAAATATATATATTTATATATATAAAGGAATATATATGCAGGAAGGTATGGTATATCTGTAGTAGACTTGCAATTATTCAAAATGCATACTGAGTAAAGGCCATTAGACAGAGAGACAGTTGTAGTGATCTTTACATTTTTCTATTAGGGTCTTTTCTTAAAGGGTGAAGATCTCTTTAAAATCTGGTCAGTAAGAAAGCTGTGACCATGTGTTTTGTGCTTCTGCACAAATCCTGTGATACCGATGTGGCTTTGAACACCTTCGACCTGATCCGAAATACCAAATTTAATGATGGAGTATCGTGCATCTGTTATCGGAGGCACTGTAGCTGAAAAGGTCCTTTGTATTTCTTCCTGTGCTGCAGCTATTACTGTTGTCTCACTGCCTTAAAGATCTGAATGTAGCTCTTTATGGACTATTTATATTTCTGAATGTTTCCAGGTAAAATTTCAGTTAAAAAAACAAAACAAAAAACCCCCTTTACTTTGGGACTGGAAGAAGCCATCCAGGTCACTCTGTGTAGTCTCTTTCTCACTTGTAGGCAGTTTCATGGTAACCAGCCCTTTTTAAAAATTGTTGCAGTAAAGTTTTCAAATTAAAACAAACACAGAGCTTTTAGTGGGAGATTTTTTCTTTATTTGCTCTTTACCAAGTAGAACTGGTATGAGGACTTCAGGAGTGACAGGTTAAAATTGGTTATTTTTAAAGAGGTGTTTTAACTCAAATCTTTAAGTGACTACTCTTTAAATGCATTCCCTTACAGGAGTTTAGATGGGCACATTTTAGGAAATGTTTTGACCCAGAAATGTGTCAACTTTGTTTAGGCTTTCAGGTGTGTATTAAGCAGTGGAAATGACACAGTTTAGTATCACGATGGGGGGAAGGGGAAGCCATCAAATCTAAGAAGAGATGAGAGAATGTATCTTCTACTCTTCAGGCAGGAGGTTCCTCCTTTTCCGATAACCAGAACATTAGCTAAAGGAGAAGGATCCCGCCGAACTTTTCTATGTAGTCAGAAGAAAAAGAACAGCACTCTGGTAGAGATTGCAGTGCTGCCTAGCAGACTGAGAGAAAATAGGATATTGTGGAGTATAACTTGGATAGGAAAAGTGGCAAGATATTTCCAATTATGATCAAATCTGTTACCATCTCAGTACCTGAACACTCTGGTGCAATTTAGGCCCATAATTTAAATTAAATATTATTAGGATGAGGTTTTATTTATTTTTTGTTATTTTTGTTTGTTTTTTTAACTTTCATAGAAATTTGGAAGGGATGATGTTTTGGAGAGTGATAGAGATAACTTTGATCTTATTTTCCAGTATAAGTGAGTTTGGATCAAAGTCTTAAAAATAGTTTAGCCTGAAATACGTAATGTAAAGAGGATGTATGTTACAATTGTTTATGGTGAGTTTATTTTTGCGAGGAATATTCTAGGGAGGGTAGGGGGCTTGTTGATGTATTTTTATAATGCAGCTCAGTGCAGCTGGGAGACAAATATTTTTTGCTGAAATCTGAATCTTGCCTGAAGCCATTTTCCACAGCATTCTGATTGATGTTTTTCTGTGGGACTATTTAAGTTCGATATAATTACATGCTGAGGTGACTAGTACTGCTTTCCCTGTATGATATCCAGTTTAAACTCTGTTCACTTGTCCTTGTTTTCCCTCGTACTGGTCTGTTTGTGTTTTCAGTGCTGAGATGTTCCATTCAGAAGCAGTATAGATTGGGGCTGTCCCACATATATCTGTTATTTCCGGATACAGCCAATTTTTTTTTCCTTCAAACTTCCTTGTACTTTTTTAGAAGCTGTTTCAACTGTCCTTTCTCTCAATCCTCTCCCCTACCCCCAGCCCCAAACACAGTTATTTTTTGTCAATTCTGGTATATGCCTGCATGCTGATTTACCTTTTGAGTATTCACATTTAAGACATCTTACAGTGCAGCATGACTGCTGACTCTGGTTTCTTTCTTTTCATTCCCTTTCTCTTATCTTACTTCACTGGGGCCTTCATTTTGGTGATCTTGACTTGGCTGTTATCTTGCCTTTGGTACTTTTGAGAACTGAGTTCCAGGTAACAGTACAGATATTCAGATACAAAAATTTGCCTTAATTTTTTTCATTGTGGTAAGTTAGAACAATAACTCACTTTACTAAAATTGTAAAAGTCTTCATTATACAAGGATGTTGACTACAATGATTTGTTTTAGCCATAATATTTAAATATAGCTAGGAAGAATCCAGAATTGCATCTTTGTTTTCAGATTTTTTAGAATTGCAGTTCCTTACCTCATCTGGTTGCTTTTTTCATATTTTTTCATATTGATACTAGTGGATTTTTTGGACATGGCTCTTCTTTCACTAACCAATCTAATGTGGCAAACTGTCTCTTTCTAGTCCTTCTTTGAGCATTTTAATGCTGGTAGGTCTGTAATGTGACTAGCATGAAGTCCACTGGAAAATAACTAGAGCCGCTGTCTCCAAGATCACTGGTTCATTTGAGAGATTTTTGCATCAGAACATGGCAAGGGCAGTTAGCGTTGCCAGCCTTAATGGATGAAACACTGTATAGAAGACTACTTCTTAGTGTGGTATTACAGTCAGGATTAGGCTTGTTTATTCAAAGCTTTCTGGTTTTGTTTTTTTCTAGCCCTTCAGTAATTACACATCTTCAAAAACTGTAAAATTTAAATGAACATTTTCATGTTGGTACTATGCACTTATCACCGTTTTTCCAAAGCGAGTTACTATGACTTTCAGGACAATGAGGCTTGAGTACTTTTCATTGCAAAAACTATGAAGAGGTTTTTTTTAATGAAAAACAAATAAAGTGAAGGGGAAAAATTAAATTATGCATTCCATATGTGGTTATCTTTTGGTATCTCTATAGAGCTTTTTTCACTGATTCATTTTTATTTACAGATACTGGAATTGTCTTTCACATTGTTTCTTAGTATAGTGGGCAACCTTTTGAAGATGCTTGGATGAGAAAGCTCAGTTGACTCAGAGGGTGTCAGTTGCATAAATAAGACTACAGAAATCATTATCCATAATCTTAAAGTATTTAAAGAGGCGAATTGGCATCAGAGGCATTTATGAAGTGTTGCTGTGGTTTAATTAGGGAAGAAAAAATGTGATCTAACAATAGAAACTGTTCCCTTAGGCTGTAGCTCAGACTTTAACCTGCTATCTATGCTGTTCTGAAAGAACTAATGGTGCTAGGCACAAATTGGCTTACTGAATGAATCCAGCTGGAGAGTGTTTTGGGAGCAACAAGAAAAGTCAGTCTTCAGTCACGTTGCAGTATGACAGAAGAAAAAAGTTGTGTCAACACAGAGGAAGGGTGGCATGGAAGCTGAGATTTCATTTTTTTAGTGGCAGTATTGGCTGATATGACTTAGATTTTTGGTCAGTTGTTGCAGAAACTTGTCAGAATGAACTTCAGTTTTATTGGATTTACATGCATGGTTTTGGCTAAAAATCTTTTGCATGTGAGTTAGCAACTATATTACAGTGGTTGTAATGAAGAGTATATTTTTATTTTTGAGATACTTTTTTCCTTATAGGACTTTAAGCCCTCTGTAATTGGAAGAGCAGCTTATCCTATGGAAAACTTCATATTAAAAATATTAAATAAAGCTATGCATAAGTTGGTTCTGTAGGATGTCACTAAAAAATATTCCTAGGTAGATGTTTAAAAATTGTATTTTGCAGACTCAGTAGCTAGCTGCCTGAAATTTTTGAGAGCTCAAGGGAGGAGGACAAACTAGCACTGTCCAGCTTAAGTCATGCATCAGATTAGTCGCTGCTAATGAATGCATAACTCTTATATTTAGGTAACATGCCTTTGAGGTTAACCTCATGAAGTTCAACAAAAGGAGATACAAAGGCCTGCACCTGGGGAGGAATAACGCCATGTACCAGTACAGGCTGGGGGCCAGCCAGCTCAAGAGCAGCTTTTCAGAGAAGGACCTGGGGTCCTGGTGGACAACAAGGTGAACATGCGCCAGCAATGTGCCCTTGTGGCAAAGAAGGTCAATAATGTCCTGCGCTACATTACGAAGAGCATTGCCAGCAGGTCTCGGGAGGTGACCCTTCCCCTCTACTCGGCACTGGTGAGGCAACATCTGGAGAGCAATGTCCAGGTCTAGGCTCCCAGTACATGAAAGACGTGGACCTGCCGGAGCAAATCCAGCAAAGGGGCACAAAGATGATTAAGGGACTGGAGCACCTTTCACATGAGACAGTGCTAAGAGACAGTTGGGAGTGTTCAGCCTGGGGGAGAGAAGGCTCAGGGGAATCTTATCAATGTGTATAAATATGTGATGAGCGGGTGTCAAGACAATGAGGCCAGACTCTTCTCAGTGGTGCCCAGTGACAGGATAGGAGGCACTGGGCACAGACTGAAACACAGGAAGGTCCATTTGAATACAAGAAAACACTTCTCCACTGAAACAGGTCACTCAGAGAGGTGGTGGAGTCTCTATCCTTGGAGATGCTCAGAATCCAGCTGAACACCTGCTGTGGGTGACCCTGCTTGAGCAAAGGGGGTTGGACCAGATGATATCTAGAGGTTCCTTTCAGCCCCAACTATTCTGTGAGATGACACTTCCAGTTGAAGCATTGATCGGAGCAGTTGCCTAGTCTAGTGTAGGATGAAGACTGGTCTTAGTTCCTTGTTTTATAACTATCAATTTTATAAATAACATGTTATTTGGCATAGACACAGTCTTGGGTTTAAATCCGTTGTTTAGGATGTGCATTTCAAACTGGAGACATTCTTTGGGTATGGAAATCTTACTTGTATGTATTTTCAAGTGACTCTCCAGGTCTTCATTAAGTGGAGAACTTTCACATATTTTATATTGTAAATAACTGTATTAATAAAATCTGTCTTTCTTTGGACTTGCCACACATCACTAAAGCTTGATTTTGTTTTTTCTATTATTTTTATTTTTTTGGGTGGTGGCGGGGGAAGACTTAATAATCAAAGGCAAGTTTCTAAAGGTGGCACATGGGGAATGGGAAGCTTTTTGGTATGGAAGAACAAGATAAGACTTCAACTTTCAACTTGGATTTTGCAGTTCAAATGAATTGAAAATCTATGCTACTGCAAAGGCAGTATCCTAATGTTCTGGCTGCTAGAATATAGAGATTACTGGAATATTTTTTGTACTCCTAGCCGTACAAAAGCAAACTGCTTCAAAATCCCCAGTGAAACCCAGGGCCTTAGAATAGTATAAACATTGAAATAGGAGATTCATCGAGATTTTTGTTACATTTTATATTATGAAAAGAAACTTTAAGGGATGCTGTTACACTGTAGTGGGGGAGAAATAGCAAGATTTTTTCTTTTTTTAGGTCTTGGAGACATACATTGCTGACAAAAATGTGGATCATTTCCAAAGTTGCTAATTTAGAGGAAACTGACTATTGGCAAGTATTTACGCACTGCTTTTGTGTCACATCAGTGCCAGGCGTAGCAGAAACCAATAGCTGATCACTCAGACATTGAGAGAAGATATCAAACTTTTCACTAACTTGTCAAGTCAGTATTTTTTTTTACTTCGCATTTGACTAAATGATGCAAGAATTTACATGAGAACACACTTTAAAAATGTGTTTTTATTTTCCATTTGTCTAAACTTGTTGTATTACATCCTCACCTGTGGCGAAGTATAAGCCCATGGACTTCTCTGATTCTGCTTTCTTGGCTCTCGGCCGTTTCCTCCCTCGCTGTCAGGAATTCCAAGAGGAATGCTGGTCTGCTTCCCAGATCTGTCTTTCACACTCATCCATTGCAAAACATAACCAGCACACTAGACGGATCTGAGGGTATCACCTTATTGTGAGACCTATTCACTTTCCTTTCAGCTTTCTAAATGTATGCTCCTGTTGTTGGCTACAAAATGGCTCAGTTTTCCTCTAAATATGTAGTAGAAAACTAAACAGTGGTGGAGGCCAGCTGGAAGCAATGACTTAGCATTTAAGCAAAATAAATTTTTCACACCATATTAAAAAAGACGTAATCTTGGCGACAGAACTTTATACCAACCTATTTCAGCTTGCTTACACCTTCATTAGAGAAGAATAACTTATTTTATGGACTAGCTTGCTTATGGAAACAAAAGCATATAACTGCCCCAAGTATTTATGTATCAAATTTGTGTATTCTGCCCAGATTGCTTAGAGGTGGTGGCATCCTTTCCACCAGAACACATCTCTGATCATTTCGATCATTGTTTTAGTAAGACCAAACTAAATATTGAGCAGTACCATTAAAATTCCCGCTCCCCCTCTTATCCTAACCTGCAGGTGGCATTACCCTAACTTTTCAATCCTTACTGGCCCAAAATAATATTCATGGAGTAAATTTGCAGAATCCTGTAAAGGAAGCTGTTTGTATCTTCTGTTGCTCCTTGTGCTTGTCGAGTGTCTTGTCCTAACATAGCCTTCTCTGTGCTGCCTGCAGTATGAGATGCTTACGAAGCCAGTTAGGAGAGAAGGCATTGAGAGACAAGTCTTAAGATGCTGAAAGGATTTTGACCGGCACTAGAAATCTTCCAAGTCCAGTCCTCTAACAGACTTTGTGCGTTGATTTAATAGCAAAACATTCCATCTGGGATATTTCCAGAGCTTTCAGTACTTATTTCCAGTGACTTTGATTATGTTTGTGCATAATTTACAAGGGAAGCAGATAACACAATGTTGAGCAAGTCAGTCTAGGTGCTCTGTGTAGAATTACATAGAAGGCTTTAGTTTTTTTTGTGTAGATAAAATCTGTTTCCTTCTTGTCCTCTTGAAGTTTCCTTTGATACCACAAGCTATAAACTGTTGCTTGGTTGTATCAGTGTTTTTTTTAAGCAAAACAAAAAAGTTATTGCAAGCACTTCATCTCTGGAGACTGAGAAAAACAGTATAGATACAGGATCAGCATGTTAAAGAAGGTGTAATAAGTATCATGTGCATTCTGCTTAAAAAAAGTATTATAAAGCAACCCAGGCAAAGGAGGAAAGCATGAAGCATATTAAGCAGGGTGGTATTCAGTCTCCAGAGAGGAAGCGCTTGCAATAATTTGTTAGTGTTTTCTCAGCAGCAGTTAGACAGTTGCATTTTTTTCCCCCAAGTAATGAAAGATCTTAATGTTACTCTAATCTGTGATCTGTGGACTAATATACCTGTAGTTTTTGAGTTAGCAGATGTTAGAAATTACTGGAAAGCATTTCTAGTCTATATGATTAGTCATCAGTAGTACTGTAGAGATGATAATTTCATGTCCCCCTCATCTTTTTTTTTTTTCTGACTTCATATTATTGTGGGATTTAATTGATTGTACTCATTGCTGTATATCTTTCCAGAGAACAAGTCTAACTCTGCAGCTTTATCTCTAGATGCATGGTTCTTCCAACCTAAGAAAGAATGTTCTCAGATGTATGCTTTCTTAGCCTTAAACAAAGCAATCCTCCTTTAGTGTCTTTCACATCTCCCCCCTCGCCCCTGTTTTTTTCATTTTAGACCTTTTGTGTGTGTGTGTGTGTGTGTGTGTGTGTGTGTGTGTGTAACAGAGAGAGAAAGAAAGAAAGAAGACTTTTATTTTGCCTTCTTTAAAGTCTGTGGAAATCCAAGGTGCATGCTGGCTATGGGGTTTATCCAGAGAAGACTGTCATCCTGGAGCTCTGCATTTTCAGTTGAATACCTCAGCCCAGTTGTTTCACAAATCAGTTGTGTGTTTGGGTTTTCCACGTAGGTCAGTTTTGATAACTTTTTGTTGTTTGCAGTATCTTTGCAACTGCATTGCACTGCGACTATGGCTTGCTTAGCCATAGGAATTAGTTTTCCTTCAACTAGCATAGAAAACAAAGCCAGGTAAGATCTGGCAGGCCTGGACTGCAAACACTAGTTGTGGGCCTGCAATATCATGTGATCTTGGAAACTGAAGCCCAGGTTGTCCCATCTTAGCTATTGCTGGTACTATATTTGGGTGGACCAAAGGGGGGTGTGTGGGAGTTATCTGCAGTCATGTTGAAGAACTCAGTGAAGAGAAAATTGTGATTTTACTTCCTTGATTTTGGTACACTAGAAACTTCTCTGTGCTGAGAACTTGCTTCCTTTGCCTCATGTTCAATTAAATATCTTATCTTAGTTAAATGTCTACTTCGCAGGCATGCTGTTTATCAGGATCGAAGCTTATATAGGCATTGGAGCAAAAGTGACTCTTAGTGAAGTGCCACAGACTTTCTGACTATGAATTGTCAGTGCTTGTTCTGTTGCAGAAAAGAGGTCTGGTTTTACATGTAGATTTTACGTTTAGCCTCTCCTTTCTTCGGAAGCCTGTAGATTTGACTTACCTCATCTGTCTGGTGTAGACTTTCCCTCCTTATCCCACCCTTAAACCCTTAATGCCCTAGTTAGCTGGATCACTTCTTGCCTCACCACATTGCATTACGGATCCTGGTGCAAGTAGTGGGTTGGGAGTAGGCAACTGTTTTGTGTGACAGTTGCCAAATCCTAACCTGTTAAACTGCTGTTTCATGGCTGTTTTAATCTCTCTGTCACAGAAAGCTAGAATCACTTCTGCTTTGATCAAAAATAAAGCTGCTTTTAGGACCAGTGTCTTGACAAGTGACCTTGAATCTGTTAGAATATTCTTCTGCAGTCCTTCGCTTCCCTTATTTTAATGGATTTTCTGAATTACTTAATTCACTACATCTGTGACCAGAATAATATGCCAGCAGTCTGTCTCCAGTTGATGCACTTATATTTTAAATTGTGCTCAAGGAAAATTGATGAAACTGTGTTACCATGTACTGCATGTCCAAATTTTGTTGTTGTTGATGCAGTTGCTGATAGGCAAAAGCGAATTTATCTCCAGTATACTTCCTTACTTTTGTGTTCCATTAGGATCAACTTTGAGGATCTAACAGATGTTACTTCCATAACTTGAACTTGGAGCAGAAATTATGAAATAGTGGAGCTTCAGCTTTCTTCCCTTTATGAACATTATAAAACACAAGTTAAACGTGTTGCAATATGTCATGCAATGCTGTCCTGCGTCGGACTGTGGATGTGTGGGAGGAGCTATGGAACTTGGTGCTGTTCCCATTCCTCAGTCCATTAGTTTTTACTGTACATCCTTGTACATTTATCAAAATGAGAGTTCATATTTTGCAGAGTGCTGAAGGTGAGAACTAGCCTTTATGAAAGGTTCTAAAATGAGACTTGAAAGCATCTTGTAGTGTCTGTTTTGTGGTCATCATGTATAATGACGTGGCAGAGCATCTCTGCCGCTTTGAGAGCACTGTTCCATCTCACCATCCATTATATTTCAGTGTTCTGTGTATTTCTCTTGTTTTTTCTTATTTGCTGTCAGCATTTGTGTTAATCCATGGTCTCATGTGCAACTTTGATTATTCATGTAGCTTCACTTCTGTAAAAAACGAACTACTGCATGCTACAGTGGCATCAAAGCCATTGGACATTTGCATAAAGCTGCAGGTGCTGGTGTGAACATGTACTATGAATTGTACAGGATGAAAGAAGATGAAATGCATTATTTTTATGCCTTCTGACAAGCTTCCCCCTCCTCCACTTTAAAACACTGTTATGAAACTGATGGGATTATATTAAGCAAAAACTGTCAATATAATTAGAACTTACAAAATGGGGGGAAAATCCACCCCAAAACTAGCTCACCTGCTAGAAATAAAATACATATGCAGAATGTTTACATCAAAATCTATTCAAGCTATAGAGGAAAAATACCAGTTTTATTTTGGATTTGATCTCTTCGTAGTAACTTTGCCATGATATGTTTGTATAGGGGGTTATCAAATGTACTAAAAGTCTCTGTCTTCTTGAGTCTGAAAAGAAGTGTGGTGTTGGATATCTTCCTTATGATAAAGCAGTAAAGCATCTTGAGGTTGTGTTTTGGCTAATAATATTTTAAGTAGCTCTAAATACTGGCTTCTGTTCTTCAATGGAAACTTTGAAAAAAATAGTGCAGTTTGCAGGAAATATGTTTACTTTTGCATGTTGGATTTTGGTGACTTGTCTCTAGTTAGCTACTAGCCACAGCAGGATCAGTTTTATTCTCGGCCACGACAGCTGTTAGCAGTTAACTCATCTTCTGAATCTAAACTTCAGACCATTCTATATTAGATACAGTGACTAGGATGGGGTCATGTTCTTGGTGACAATACATGAAGCATACTTAGAGCAGTTTAACTGAAATCTTAGTTTACAATGCTGTGATTGGCAAAAGTCTTTTCCTTGCAGGTGGGTGGTTTCTAGGCATTTTCTTAGTCTCATTTGGAGCTTGGAAAAGTAACTTTAAATTCTTAAGTACAAACAGCATATGTGGTCACATTCTCAACTGTGTAATTGTCACAGGGCATGAACATTGAATACTATTCGACTGATGGACAGCCAAGTAATTGAAGTAAGTGAAGAGTCTGCAAATAAACTTCTGGTGAGATCAGCAAGGGTAATTATTAATGAAGAGGTAGAAAATGCTAATAACTTGCAGATAGTGCATGGAGATGGCCAAATACTTATTCATCATCTATATCATGACATGTTTAAGGAACTCTCATATGAGGTCATAAATCTAAGAATGTAAGTCATGTTTACAACTAGTCTCCTTTTTCCTTAGGAAAAGGGAACTACTTGATCAGCGTTTCCTTCACTGAAGGAGAAGAAATTTAGCTATCCAAGGTTAAACTTAAGTGATGTGCAGTGCGCCATCTGTGTATAAATGTTATTTGTCAACGGATAATTGTTAACCAAAGTCTGAGGAAAGGCTCCAGTGTTTGTGCAGCCCTTTAGAAATTCATAGTCTCGAAGAGGTGGAGCTTTTGATTCCAATGTTAGTTGTTGCACCCTGACAAAAGAGCCTATCTTTTGTGAAACTAACAGGAGCATATTAATAAAAGCACGTGCTTATTTCTACCAACAAGTGCGGCTGACTGTGTATTTGGACATGACTACAGAGAAAAATAGCTTAAAATGTTGAAATTTTGAAACATTAATTTGCTGTTAGATGTGACACAAGGTAACGAAGAAAAAGAACCTTCTCTTTGTTTGGGAGAACAATACATGAAACAGTGGGAGAGTGAGGACGTAGTAAAGGCAGTCAACAGTAGTCAGGCACCACAAATAATAATCGTTCTTGGATTCAGAATTGCCTTGCAAAATGAAACTATGTCTGTGTCGTTTACCCGCCCCGCCAAAAAAATCCACATTTTATGCTAAAACCAGAAAACTCAGGATATCTCTGAAAATCACTCACTGTGAACTAGGCCTAACTGTGCCTTAGGGTGCACACGTCTGATTGCAAGCTACTACTGCATAAGTGGTTTTATCATCTTGTAGTCTTATGCCATCTCATATAATGATGAAGGTGCAAAATCCCATCAGAAATGGTTGCTAATAGTGGCAGGATGCACTTTATTGTGTATCTAGCTTTTTGTCATGTTAAGGCAAAGTAAATTCAATTTATTTCCCTGTTTTCCTATGCTGTGTTGTAGAATTCATAGCCCAGGCAATCTTGTGAAGCTGCATTACAAGCTTTTCCGGTAGGGAGAATTTGGGTTGAGCAAGCCTCTGCATAAAGAACGAACAAAATACTGTTTTTCCTAACATATTTCTTCTAAGATCACAATATTTTAAATATTTTATGTGCAAAAAGGTGGCTAGGTTTGGTCAAATACACTTAGTTTCTCTAATTCTGCTTCAGCAAGCAGAGGAAATTCTGCTTTGATTACAGTGGAAGCAGAGTGACTTCTTGTGCAGTATTGAAAGTTTCAGTTACGTTTTCTTTTTCTTGTGGTTTCAGTATAACAGTTTTATTTGATATTCTAGCTATAGCCTTTTGATGTCATCATAGGTGTCATCTAAAATGTTATCTAAGGCACAACTGTAGCCTGGATTGGCTTTTAAGTGATACTTCAACTGGTAGCAGTTAAGCAGTCTAGACTGTTACAATCTGTACAGGCTGATTAAAGTTAGTGTGGGCATGTCTGTCTCAGAGGCTGGGTGCCTTTGAGAATGAGGTTGTATGTGAATGAAGTTAGCACACTTGACTTTTCAGTGGCATCAGCTCAAAACTGCCTTCTCATCCTTACTGTAGTAAGGGAGGGAAAAAATACCAGATATGCCAGGGCTTTACTGCTTCAGTAATTCGGGAGCATATCTGTATGGAAGGCTACAGCTGCAGTCACCAGCTAGGCTGAGCTGTTGATTTTTTTTCATCAGGTGCTTTTGAAATTTCAAAATCTTATGTCTGTATGTTGAATTTCAATGGCAGCTTGGCAAGCAGTGCAGTCTCTGGGAAAAGAGGTTGTTCTGTGTGTGTTCCACTTTAAAGTTTGTGAAGTGTCGTGACCGGCATAAGCGCAATAGCTGGGAGGAGGAGGAGAAGGGCCAACTCTTTGTATTTTGAAGTACTTCCAGAATCTGATACACAAATATTTTGCTGCAGCCCATAAATCTTTTCTTTAGTAATGCAGTAGGAAACCTTCTGAGATGTTACAGTCAAGTAAAAAAAGTAATCTTCCCTGAAAGAATATGAACTGTACATTGCAAAGTTGGGGGCGTTGGTAGGGTGGGCTAAATAACTCTTGGGTTGAACTTGAATGATGCGTGTAGCTCCAGCAGAGTTGAGTGGAAGATTTAGATTCAAAGTGGCTGCAGCTATGAATTCAGAAATCTGAGCTTTTCAGGAGCTTCTTTCTGTTGCAGATTTAGTAGGGAAGCATTTGAACTGCAGCTGAGCCTGCCCTAAAGACCTTGCAAGTTAAGAGGCTCGAGAATACATGAATCTTTTACAACCCCATGCTTGCAGGCACTGCATTTACCAAATAGCTCTGAAATGCGCAACACATCTGACCGCAGAAAAAGGCAACATCTGTAATGGTAGTGATGAAATGCTTATCAGCAGACCTGTCCCTACTGGCTCACGTATAGCTGTCCTTTTGGGGTTGGTGTTGCCAGCTGTGCTAGTTTAAGCTTATAATTCAAGTCAAGTCCCCTTGTTCCCTGGGCTGACGTGGCCTGTCCCCCACCATAGCCAGCGTGTGCCTGTCGCAGGGTGGGGTTGGAAGCGCTGCTAACCATGCGGGCAGCTGGCAAGAGCTCTGGCTGCAGCATTTCATCGGCTGCTAATCCATTTACAGGACGGCTAATCAGATTGCGCCGTTCAGTGCTGCGGAGGCTTTGAGCTCCACAATTGTAATCGAGATGGCTGGTGCGCGTAAACTAGCCCACATGTGAAATTGAGCCCACTATTACAGTGCAGATAAGGTCTTGTCCGCTAAGGTTCGTAGCTACAAGCACTAATACGGGCTTTTTGTTTCGTAACTCTTGCTTACTCGTGTTTCCGCAGCGCATTAGTCTCCAGACATATCTTGGAGCTTTTTTAGTTTAGCTTTTAAATTAACCAGTAGCTGCTTAAGGATGGGAGAAGCAATGTTTTTTTCTTAAAGGAACAGGGGCAGGCAGTGTAGCTTGCTCTCCTCCCTTAGAAAAAGTTTCTCAACAGTAGTTTGCAGCCAAATTCACTTGCTTATGAGCAGATTTCTCCCAACGCTGTCTCTGTTTAGGTCTAATAGCACCTTAAAACCAGGAAACGTGATTATTATATACCTTTTTTGGTTTCTTTCCTCTGCCAATGTGAATTGTCATGTTGAAGTAGTTTCTTTGCAATAGAAAACCAGCTAAAAGATTTGGCTTTTTAAGTATTGCAATAAGTAGTTAATCTGAAATTCTTCTTGTTGCTGTCTCTGTAGAGCTATAAATGGAGGATAATTTTTGCTATGGGATTCATAACTGTATTCGTTTGGATTGTCATGGAAATAACGTCTCCAGATCTTTCAGCAAGGCTGCCTTATTGTTGCTTATGAACAAATTACCAAAAAAACAAATAAAAAATCCAACCCCTTCCACTGCCCTAACAAAAAAAATAATTTCCATGTAAACCGTGTAGTTTTGGAACTTCATTTTAGCTCCTGTGTGTTTAGTAATTGGACCAAAATAATTGGATCTTTTTCCCCCTCCACCACTTACAGTAAGACCCTCAAATAATACCTGAAGTAAAGGAGAGAGTTGTGATAGAAAGTAGTATTAGGAAAGTAACTAGCTTATAAAGTTTCATGTGGGTAATATCTTCTTGGTGTATCTTGGAGGGGGAGGAGGAGAAACACTAAATACATTCAATACTTAACAGCTTCCTAAATTCTGATCTGAAAAATGAATGTCTGTAGAATCCGTCAGCAACAGATTTTTCTGTATAAAATATTCATTTTTTTCATGAAATTGAAAAAGATTATAGGTTCTGGAAACCTTGGAAGGTAGAGAATGTTTAGGTGCTACATTTTAAGACTATCTGAAATATAGATTTAGAATACTTATACTATGTGTGATACTTCTGGTTTTACTGAAACTATTTTGTTTTCTTCTAGGTGAATCCGGACTGGGAAAATCAACATTAATCAACTCATTATTCTTAACAGAATTGTATTCCCCGGAGTATCCAGGTCCTTCACACAGAATTAAAAAGACTGTACAGGTATGGGGGGGAAGGGAACTGCAGCTTTAATAACGTAACTTGCAATTTACTAACATAGGCAATACAGTGGCAACACAAGTACACTTGTTTAAATAAGTTCAGCTATGGTTTGAAACTAAGAAGTATTCGGTAAGTGTCATTCAGTGTACCTAAACTATGCAAAACTTTAGTGTGGTGGAGCTTGTAGCCTGTTGAAGTGTGGGATCCCTGCAGTAAGGTACTTTGCTGCCTGTATTCTACAAAAATCACATGGATGTGGTCCTGTTAGAAAATGGGATGTTTTAAAATCAGTTAAACTGTTGAGAATTTCTGTAGAAATAGTTAAATGTGCACTAAAAACTCTGACTGTTTAAGGCAGGCTTTTAGAAAGTTTCCTTTTAAAGGAATTGACACAAGTGCAAAGACCTATTGTATAAAGGTATATGACAACTTTCTGCAACCTGGCTCCATTTTTACCTATTACAGATTGTCATTCTGAAACTTATCTGGGACTGGGGTGAAACTGGCTGACTTTAAGTGCTAAACTTACATAGGCAAAGAAAATGTTACCATGAGTGCATGACAAACTGTAATATTAAAGTCAAAGCCTGAAAAAATTAATGTGGTCTATTAATTTGTGTAATATTTTGCTACTGATCAATTTTATTTTCTCAAGAAAAGTAGCATGCTTTTTGTATTACCAAAAATTACTTAAATATCCTCTTAGGGTTGTGGATAGTATAGGAAATTGCTGCTTTTTAGTGGGGTATTTTTCTGCCTCCACAGTTGAGCAACTGAACAAGATAATGTGAGCTCTGTTCATCTCTCTTGATATGAGTCTGACACTTTTCTTTAAGCTCTTGCTGAAGGTAGCCTGTGATAATCTAATTTTATACTGATGCGGACCAGGGGGTGCTCACAACTGCTGCCCTTGTCCTGCAGAGTTCCTCCTACTGTGGAACGTGGCAGAGTCTCAGATAACCTCAACTGTCGGATGTAATTGTGTCCGTATAAAGTTGTTATGAAGTGATTAAGCAGCATTAGGTTTGAGTCAATAAGTTCTCTGGACGCTAAGCAGTAGCTTTAAAACTTGATGCTTTTTTTATTCAATAGAATCAAATAACTGTGCTGCAGTGCTACGATCTACTGACTTCAGTGGAGGGGGAGGGGGGAGTACTTTTTATGCAATCCTTACCTTGGGTAATTACCAAAGAGCCAAGAATTTAGTTATCCTGTTGTTTAAGATGGTTAAATTAAATTGCTTGTCAGTTAGTTCAACAACAGTCTTGAGAATTGTAATACAAAATGTGTTTGTTGCAGAACATGCAAGGTTTTTATTTTGAAGAAAACTTTTGGAAATCCTGATTTGACAATATATTTAAATTTCTCTAAGGTTTAATCATATGTGTTAGGCTAGTTTGTCAGTTTGATAGAAAGCCACTATAAAAAGGACTTTAATGCTTCTGTTAATGAATTTTTGACTTATCTGAATCAAGAGCATTACATTTATGTACCTTTTTCAAAGAGATGTGAAGTGGGATGAAAAAGGTATGCAAATAGTTAAGCTGTGGTCTAAGACTTTCTAATGCAAGGCAGTGAAGCTCTATAGATGCTGGAAGAACTTTGCAAAAGAGTAACTTGTTCTTTTTTAGTGGAAGAGAGGTTTACTGTGACCTAATTATTGTTGATTAAACACTGGTAGTTGAAGCTAAACCAGTTCAGGTTATGTTCACTTGCCTAAACTCTGGTTTAAGTTACTTAAGTGTGTGTTGGATTCCCTGTCATTGGAAGATTTTTAGTTGGGAAAAATCATAGGAAGAAATTGAATAAAAACTAACAAAAAAGTTACAGGACACCTTTTAAAGATAACCGCATTCCATCCATCCCTGGCTGCACATGGTTTGGTGAGAGGAAAACTAAACTAAAATTGTGTATGTGTTGGTTTTGGAATCTGAGTTAAGTTCTTTCATCTGGTAGGTAGCAAGATTAGATGATCTAACCATCCTGAACTTTTGAGTTCTTCAGAGAAGATGAGTTTTTTGTTTCATTTTGTTTTTGCTTTTTGCTTTATTAGTTTACTGGTTGAAGCAGAGTCAAGGGGAGCTGCACACTTTTTAGGAAGCTTCATTTGATTTTTAGGCATTTAAAGCTGAAACAAAAATAGGAACTTGAACAGGGACATCACTGAAAAGCCTTTAAATTTTTCTCCCCTTCCCCATGTGGATGAAAGCCTGGAGGGTCGTGGAGAGTTAGCTGAAATTGTTTTCGGTAGCGAATTAGGGTCTGTTATGATTTAGCAAATAATGCGACTGGAATAAAGTATATTTCAAGGCCACTCCTCCCTTAGGGACCGTTGCTTACTTTATCTAACAAGTCTATTTCTTTTTTTTTGTTCAAATAAATTTGTGCAACTTTGCTTTGCTTTACTTTCAGCTACTTCTTGTGATAACTGAAAAATCAGTAAGCATAGCATTCTATATTGGAAATTAAAACTGTCTTTCAGTGTCAATGTCTAAGTAAGGATAAAACTGTTTCCTACCACAACCTTGAAAATTGCATGTGCTACCAACTGTGGCTGATGTGCATGTGATTCCAGTCAAATATTAAATCAAAGAATTAACAGTGGGAGCCACTGTTTGGCTCTGTAAGATCTGTACTCTGTGCTAGTGTGAACTTTTCTAAGTTGAAATTCAGGACATTGAGGTTTTTCTACAGTTATATATCCTTAGCTGTTATGTACCTAAGTTGTTCATTGTTTATATGGATTGGAACAATCCTTGAGAGAAGAGAACAAATTTTTGGTGTGCTATCAGTGACCTATATTCTAGCAGAATTTTGGTTAAACTACAGTGATACTAAAAGATGCAACGGTGACCTGTTCTTTTGTAGGACACAAATGAGACAGACCACCAGAGCATCCTAAAATCTTGGTGGTAATAATTCCCTGCTCTTAATATAATGAGAACCATTTATTGGTCAGTAATTGTGTAATAAAGACGGATAAATACGTCCATCCCACTTGGATAATTACAAACCGTGGTTTGGACAATGCTTGAAAACAACAAAAGTTTAATGTTGTTTTATAATCCTTTGTATTCATTACATGGAAAAATAGAAAAACAGTTGATAGTAAATGACTTGATGTCAGATGAATTCAAAGGAAACGTCTTCAGAAATGATAAGGTATGAAATATGTTTTCTCTGATCATTATTTAACTATCTGAAATGGAATATGGTAAAGGATTGTTTAATCCATTAAAAGTGGTCAAGCTACAGCATATGTAACTTCACAGAATTCTGTGTAGTACTGCAGAATAGGCCAGTGTGACCCAGTTAACTGGAGTGCATGGGAAAATGGCCATTTGGAATAGATTTTTTTTAATAAAAGTTTTAAATTCCAAGACTTGAACTAATGTTTTCCATGAATCCCTTGGGAATACTTGTAAAACCAGATGATAGGATGCAGTTGGAGTCTTAAGTATGAGTGACACTAGTTTACAGTGATTTTTCTGGATCTTTTCCAGATGTTGCTGCTTTCTGCATCTTTGACCATGTATGGACATATTCTTTTATGTCACAACAGAAAAATAACTTTACAGAGGCCTTGTGGCAGGTTCTTCATCTAATGTTTTTTATCAGCTGTCTCTCTCTCTCTTACAGTATATAGTGGATATGGTCTGACTATCCACAACCCAGATATAGGGCATTTTATTTTTGTGGGGGAAAAAAATACATAATCCTCACCTAGATGCACTGAGTAAGGTATTAGTACTGTCTGTAGAGATACAGTTCCTGTAGCCCGTTTGTCAGAAGTTGTCTTCACAAATTTAGTCACACTTAAATTTTACAAGCATACAGAATCAGGAAAAATGTTTGGTGTGGCATTTCTAAGAATCTCCTGACCTTCCTTTGTCTTTGTTGTAAATATGCATTCAAGATAAACTTTAATTTATTCTTTTGTAAAAGCATTCCACTGTGAGTGCCTAGTTATTTAATGGTTCTTGGGGGGAATTTTTGTGCTGGCGAATAAGGCTGATACCTTGTAGCACTTGGCAAAAGCAGAAATAATTTTAACATTATCTGTAGTATTTTGAAAGTGTTATGGCTTCTTATACTCTAAGAGAATTTGGTTATATTGAGGGTTGTGTGTTTACTGTATACAAGATAGCAAAAAGAATTCAAGGAATCAGAAGTTAATCTCCTTCATGCTAAAGCTTGTGAGTAGTAAACTCTTGGCTGAGTTGCCTGTGTGGCTGGGGATTACTGTCTTGAGTTCTGGCATCAACTGTGTACAATAAAATTTTTCCATAGAACTTCTGAGGGGAAAAAAAAACATTCACTAAACAATGACAACTAAAGTTTAAAAAATATTTCATGCATTCCCAGGTTCTCACTGCTTTGGGCTGGACATTTGTAGAAGGTCAGATGTTGCACAGTTAGTGGAAGGGTAACTTGGTGTTGTCTTAGCCTCTCGGCTTAAAAAAAGGGCTTTTTAACTTTGCAGTTAGGCCTGCTTGAGTAGGAGGTTAGACTAGCTGTCCTCGAAGTCTCTTCCACTGTGATTATCATCTCGATAGCCCAATGTTGGAGACTCTTATTTTGATCAAGATGTTTTACTGATGTTTTCTTACCTTTTTGTTGGCTGAAGAACCAGCTCATGAAGATTGCATGCTGTAGGCAGCCATGGAGTTGCTGAATTGATTTGTTGAGGTCCAGGAGCAAAATGGATTGATTTGGCTTGGCATATAGGGACAGTAGGATCCCTACTGATGAGTAGGAAAAAATAGCAGATTGATTTTACATATTCAGAGGTTAAATAGGGAGCTTTCTCAGTAGTGATTTCTATTTTCTGTGTATCCTCTTTTGAATTATAATCAGTGTTTTACTTGTGCAGGAGGTGTTTAATTAAACTTTCGACATGGCATTCATTCGACTTTAGATTTAAGTTGCATTGTATAACCAGTGATTGCAATGTGTTTGCAACATATTTTCAGGTGTGGTTGTGAGATGGTCTGTTTCAGCTATATAATTAGGTATGTGCAAGCAGCTGAGCAGCATTGGCACAATCTCTGTGACGCCTGTAAGAGCTGGTCAAAGAACCATCCAGATAGGACTTACTGTCCAAGTTTCTACTCTCTCAGAACGTTCATTACTGAATGTTATTGCAGATGTTCACTCAAAGTTATATTTGAATTTCTTTTCTCTCCCTAGCTGTGGATCAGGAGGCTTAAGATTGGCGATTGGCAATTTGGCATAAATGTCCACATACTCATTTTTGTGCGACTTGCCTGGTTGATACTGGTATTCACAGCCTCTTAATTTTTGGCAGTGTTTCTTGAATACATATCTAGAAAAGCATCACTAGTAATTTAATAGAAATTGTCTTAGTATCAGAAAAACTATGATTAAATGTGTGAGCAATTTGGAAAGAGTCAAAATGCTGATTTGAATTTGTCATTTCCTACGGTTGTGGATCAGACTGGCTGATAACACTGTGGTTATAGTTGTGTGTGTGTGTTTTTGTTTTGGACTGAGAGTGGTACTTTCTCAGATAGATACACCTGCCTTTAGCATTATTCGTAATTATTGAGATATTAGTACCCCGTTCAGGAGAAAGAAGGGAAAGCAGGCCACTTGCTGTTTATCCTAAATTTGTAGGATCTGTTTCGTGATATGCTTAATGCAAACTGACTCTGAGCTGTAATGCAGATGGGTGGTCACAGCTCAAGGCATGCCATTCCCACAGCCGGATCCTGCAGTGTACCTTGGGCTGGTGCAGTTGCCTTGCGAGTCAGTTTTCCATCAGGGACTGGTGCTAACAGAAAACCAATCTGGCCTGGTAGCAGGAGATCTAGCTCTAGCACAAAAGGGAGGAGTGAGTGGCAGGGAGAACTGCGTTGTTTCGGAGCAGATTGCAGTGATATTGTATTACCTTCCAACCTTAATGTGTTTGTAACAGGAAGGCATCATTTTCTAGGATTCCCTTTCCCAAGCATTATACTAACTGAGGACAAATAATTTTTTTTTTTAAGAATGTATTAAGACTAGAAATGTAGTGCTTAAAGTGGTGGTGGTGTTTAAAAAGGATCTTTTTATTTAAAGTGACAAAATAATAATTTTTGCAAGTATTATGCCTGGGCTATCAGAATATCTGGATATTTCAGAATACTTGTTTTTATATGAGCATCAATTTTGTTGATTAGGATTTCCTGTTTCAACAAGAGTTAAAATATTAAGGCACATTATATACCTAGACAGGTTCTTTTATCACTGACTTTTAAAGAATGACCCATTTTGTAATATAAAAAATTAATATCAGAATAATTGGGGTATCATATGCGAAGGAAGCAACCAGAACCGCTGTGAAGCAGAAGGCTTAGCTGTTCTGTGTAAGATTTCTTATTCATTGATCGCTTTTCCCAGTGTTAAAAATAAGTGACTAAATTGCTAAACACTTAATCTTATTCATTTTACAGGTTGAGCAGTCTAAAGTTTTAATCAAAGAAGGTGGTGTGCAGTTATTACTTACAATAGTTGACACACCAGGGTTTGGCGATGCTGTGGATAATAGTAATTGGTAAGAAATCGTTTTGTATGTTTTCTCAAAAATATTTTGAATTGTATTTTTTTTGATTTAACACCTTGTGATATCTTTTAAATGCACACTTTGATCTTCAGTTTGTCTTGATGCCTTTAAACTTGTGTTTTTCTGTTAGCTTAAAATGAACACTGTAGTTCTGATCAGATTTTAATCAAATTATAATAGCAATCGGCTTCTCTCTAGCTACTTTTAAAGTGAACAGAATATTTAGCTCTTTGTTATCAGTGCTCCCAATATACTGAGCCTACTTACATGCTTCACAAGATTTGACCAGTAACGCGTATTCCTCTGGTTACTGTTCTTAAGTGTTCTATGTAATGCTATTACAATGAAAGTAATTGTGTTTGAAAGGTTTTTTTCAGTGAACTCATAGATAGTATCTCAGAGCTATGTAACTTAATTGTATGTTGAGGAGCCGGTCACTTAAAATATACCTCGTTGAATTCTCTCAATTTAAAAAAAATGTCATGGGGAAATAGTGTGCATCTATTTCTTAGCAAAGTCAGACTTTTTTACAGAAGTGATATAACATACACATTTTTATTCATGTAACCTCTGCAGTTGGCAGCCTGTTATTGACTACATTGACAGTAAATTTGAGGACTACCTGAATGCAGAATCTCGAGTGAACAGACGTCAGATGCCAGATAATAGAGTGCAGTGTTGTTTATACTTCATTGCTCCATCAGGACATGGGTTAGTATTAGTGTGTTTAATGTTTCCTTTCTCTGTCTTTATCTCAGATGAACATCCAAACTTTGGCATTCTTAATTACACAAAGTTCCAGATAGGATTTTCTTAATGGCTTGCAGACCATGTTTAATTTTGAAGAGGAGCTTACTTTGGCTTGTCAAACATAAGCAAACCAGGCTAGTAATAAGTTAGAATACCAGAGAACATGATCACACATAAATTACATAGCAAGAAAAATGGTCCTGGCGCTTGTGAACGCTTGTGTATTTTTAACTGCTCCAGTACTATTTGTATGATGTATTTTTCTTTTGTTCAAATACTCATGTTTAGAATTCAACTGCGGAAGCTGGTTCACAGTTCGAGCAATGGGATTTTTCCTGTTGATCGTCTCTCCCTCTCTCTGAGTTTAACAATAAATTGAAGATGGAAGGTTTCATGCATCTTTGGTATTAAAGCATGCTTTAATTCACCTGGTGCTTAATCCTTTGTCTAGAGAATTGAAAATTCCAGTATGGATGTTCTGCGTTTTTTTCCAGCTATTATGCAATCTTCTACCCACTTCTCTTTTTTTAACTTGATCAGACTTCTATCTAGTGGTAGAGTGAGAGAACTGCATTTCCAGTACATATTAGATGCAGGTTGTATTATATCTGAATTTGGTTGCTTAGCATTTTATTATGGCATTATAATTAATTCAATTTGTCAGAAACACTTTTATGTATACTTTGATAACCAGAAAGAGGATAAGTAGCCTTGTACAAACTCTTCTATCCTGTATATCAAAAACAGCAGACTACTTGAAGGAAATAATGAAGGAATTCTAAGGAATATTCCTCAGGCAGTGGAAAATGCTTCTAATAATTCTGCACTAGCCAGTGACTTATAAAATTTGGAAAGAAATCAGCTTTTTGAGGGTGACAGAGAAAACTTTTTCTTATGTGAACTTGTCTTAATTATTTGACATTTCTGTCATAATAAATAGTAATTTTATTTTTTTATTTTTTATCAGCTTATAGACAACTCACAGCTTGTATAACTTATAGACTGTATAACTTATAGACAGCTTATAGTTTATAGGATAGATTTAAAGGCAAACATTTGAATTCTAGGTAGATACTGTTTTATTACTTGTGCCAAATTATAATATTGTTTAAGTAAAGGGGAAAAGATGCATTTCTTGTTACTCTCAATTTTTTTGTAGTATAGCTTTCGGATTTTTCACAAAACATTTGTCATCATTTTTTTTCCTCCTTATTTTACCTGTTAAAACTTTTTAACCAGTGGGAAATGCAGATTATTTAAAAGGAAAAATAAAAGTAATGCTTCAGATAAACAGATCAGATTTTGGCCACTATGTCTGTGAGTTTAAAAGCTAGACAGGTATACTCTTTTCAATGGTATTTCATATTATTCTTGGAAAAAAAGTGTAAAGCTGAGAGAGTTTTGAATAATGTCTTTCAATTACTGGAGTAAATGATTGGAATTGTCATCTAATTGAGGAAACCAAATGAGCACCGAGAAAATTGATGCTTCTGTTTGTATTCATTTCCTCTTTTGCATATTGTCTTCTCTGAAAGAACTTTACTCACTTCCTACCTGGGTTTTGTGGCGGTGCTGTTTCCCAGCATGTTTCCTGTGCAGACAGCGGCCCCTGTAACCCCTTGAGTAGATTACCCTTCCCTTTTAATAGGGCATGATTTGGTTCACTGTGAGCTTGCTTTTGTTTGCCTATATGACTCAATATATATGTGAAAAACAGCTTGTTACAGTTTGTATGGAATGAAAGTTGCAAGTTAGGTTCTTCCACCTGAAAGTATCTTACTGTTTTTACTTGGCAGCCTCACAGAGGTCTGAATGGTCTAATGGGTTAGGTGTGTGGCTTTTTTTGGGGTGGAGGGAGGGTGTTAGAAGAAGAAGAAAGGAGGGGGAAAGCCTTCTAGGTGAGTAAATGGGATGGTACAAATTGCTAGTTCTTCCTGCAATCCCAGGATCTTACCTAAAAGTTTCCTGCTTCAGTCTCTCCACATCAAACCTTGGCGCTTGGCTCGAGCGCTGCTGCAGTTCTGAACTGTGCTGCTGTGGCACTTGCCTCGCAAACTGATGCTGACGTAGGTTGCTTTTGAAGTGAGGACAGAGAAAGCATGTTAAGGTAAATGGATAGCCAACCCAACACTTTTAAACTAGATGTGCATTAGTGTTAGCAATTTGATAGAAATGTTTTGTGAAGCTGAAAAATTCAGTGGCCAGTAGAAAATGTTAAAGTGCAGCTAAATACATTTTCCTTAACAGGAAAGAGAAGTTAGGCTTTTTGTGTATTTATAAATCTTTGGGAAGTTCCAGCTCCTGCTAGGACTTCAGAATGCTGTAGTCATCATTAGCACATCTGGATTTCATAGCACTGGAAAACTTGGTATTTGTTTGTCGGAAGACACAACTGCTTTTCACAGACAAAGATTACAAGGTGACTTGGAACGTGTAATCTTTCTCATGTAAGAATCAAGCTTGTTACTTAGGTGTGAAGTAAATTCCAAAAATTTGGTCTTGGAGGAGCTATTTGTGTGACTGCCAGTCTTGCTTCATTAGTCTTTAAAAACCTTAGCGTGAAAGCTGAATGTGTTGGAATCAGCTGGATTTATTTTGATGGAACGTGGAAGCCTGCATTGCCACTGCCAGCATATCCACCCCATGGCCAGAGATTCTCTGAAATAGTCTGCCTAAAACTATTTTCGATAGATTTTTCTTCTACAGTACAAGAGTTGGAGGCGATTTGTTTGTTTTCTGATAGGAGCCTGAAAAATACCGTAAGAAAATGAGGAGTGTCACTTTTTAGTGACACTAATACTACTATGGAACATGTTCTAAGAGGATTGTCTCATCTTGAAAAATATTTCGTTTAGAAGCACTACTACTTTGCAGCATCTCCCTAATGCTATTTGCAGTCACATATTGTATGGGTCTATGTTTAGGAGGAGAAGCTAAGTTTGAGTAATAAATGAATCTGTTAATGTTCCATGTACCATTAACTTGTTTGATTAGTTTTCAATCCTTTTTTTTTTTTTTTTTCTTTTTTTTCCCCTGGGAGATAATCCTACTTAAATTCTTAAGTGAATCCTTTAGGGCCAGCAGACATGCTATAATTCTAGAGCATTAATGTATAAAAACCTATGGCTTTTCTTTAACAAACAGGGGAAGTCAACCACTTGACACACATTAGTGGTGTTTGTGTACCCATAAGGTGGCTTCTTTTTTTTTTTTTTTTTTTTTTTTAGTAATATGTTTGACTTTTGTCATCCACTTTTCTAATGGTCTTTTTGTTGTGCACAGTAACTTAGAGATGAAGTGATGCTTTTGTACACAGATGCTTTTTTGTACACAAATGATGCTTTTTGTACACTTTTTGCCACAGTTAACTATCTTCAACAGTTTAATGTATAAAAAAAAAAACACCTTGCAGCTCACTTTCAGAAAAGAGCATGCAAATAAACATGACTTTCAAAAAGTGAAACCCATATACATGAACAGAGCATGATTCACAATTGTAAACTCTTACCAGTAGGTTTTAAATGAGAACGTCTTCCAGTTGGTGACGTAAGAGCTCTCCTACGAAGGTAGTAACCTTATCACTTGCTTAAATGAGTATAATTTCAGCTAGTAGAAATCTCTAGCAACTTTAACTTATTACTCTAATATTATATGGTGCTTCAGGATTTCCTCTACCAGTTACAGGTAGTCTTTTGGGTTTCATTCAACCATTTATCACTCATAAGTCAGTGTCTTAAGACTAGTTGTCAAGACAAACCTTGACTTGTTTGTATGTTCTTGATTAATTAATATAAATTGCAAGGCTTTAATACTGTCTTTCAGACTTAAGCCTTTGGATATAGAGTTTATGAAGCGCCTACATGAAAAAGTGAATATCATTCCACTTATTGCCAAAGCAGACACACTTACACCTGAGGAATGCCAACAGTTTAAAAAACAGGTGAGTTAAAAGATTAGTATTTACAACATGGGCTAGTTCAGTAAGTTGGTCCCTATGGAAATGGTGAGATTCAACTTCTCATATGCAAAGTTTAAACCCTGAAGCAACAACTTGAGACAGCAAAGCTAAGTAATTTATATCGTTAGATTTAATTACATTTCTTAGTGAAATAATCTTGCTCCTTTTCCTTGGGGGAAGAGGTTTTAAGTGTAGTATGATTCTTGGCAATTGAAGTATTTCATTGCTAAAGATAAAAATCGGTAAGGGAGAAGGGAACATTCAACATTTAGGTGCATAACAAAAGTGGTAAAAAAAAATATGTAACATTACTGTTCATTCATTGTATTAAGGCATTCACTTTCATGTCGGTATGCTACATTTATTAAAGATGCGTCAAGCACCAGATAAGTAACAGTATACCTGCCATTTGGTATTGTGCTGTAAAACAACTCTTGCAATGCATTTTAAAGATAGTGAGGGAATTTGTAACATTGATGGAACCGAAATGGTTTATTCTCTGTATTTGTAGAATAAACTTGGTACTGATTTTTTTCCAAGTGGTTTATGTTTTATTTCGGCTACATGGTCAGAGTGGAACGCTTAGTTCTTTCCTGTATTTTAGGATGGGGCGAAGGAGTACACGCAGCAGGACAAGACAAGACATGAAGTTCGCTTTATTGAACTGTGTCCAGTCCTAGTTTAAAAGCAGAGAGATTCTGAAAAGAACTTGGCATTAGGAGACGCTGTGTGCAAAGCTGTTGGTTTAAGACTGAAAATGACATGGTATTTTCTACCTTGGAGAAATTTAGGCAAGATGCTCTAGACCTGAAGTCCCCACTGTTTGCATTCCATGGTTTTTGATGTAATTTAATATGGAGGAAAAAGAAGACAGAAGGCAGAATATTTATTAATACGTATGCAGCTTTATCAACAAGTTGGCATTATGTAGGGCAGGCTTTCTCAAATCAAACTTTTAAAATAAGTCATTGCATGAATTGCCAACTTACCTTCTTTCCAAGTTTGCAAACTGATGAACCAAAAATAATCCCCAAGGCACTGCAGTGTAGCTGTCAGCTAAATCGTCTCATTTTTTTTTTCCATTCTAAAATTCTGGAAAACTAATCAGACTTGTTTTAAAAATAACTTTTAGACAAGTCAGAAACGAAAACAGTAACAGGCTTATTTTTGATGACACTGTCAGTTATTCTTAAATTTTTATTGGTGTTCGTAAATATTTTTCAAAAAAACTTGTAGCTAGAGTCAGTTCATCTGTCACAAGCTCTACTGAAATAGGCAGGTGATCCTGCTTCAAGCGACTGATGCTCAGGTGAGCCAGAAACAGAGAAGAACAGGAGTGACAGCAGTAGCTATTGCAGGAATTCGAAGAGCTGAAGTATGCCTGCAGTTACGTATTCAAATCCTTTTTTCTTTTCTTTTCTTTTCTTACAACTTAGATCTCCAAACTGGTCTAGCAATTGAATACTTTTTTCTTGTATTATTTTTGAATGTGCAGGTGTACATTCAAATGTAGCATGAGTGTATGAATACAGCATGAGTGTAAATCTCCCTGCTCACCTAGCCATAGAAAAATTTTTTGTTTTTGCTGCCTTTTATAGGTGGGTAGTCCTTTAAGTGCAGATCAGCTTGAAGTATTCTGTTAGCTGTGAGGTGCCTGGCTCTGATCCTGTTGTGCTGGCTAAGGAGTGATGGTCATGCTAATAATCCCTTGAAATAGCCAGATGGTGTTAACCCTGTGAGCAAGTTCTGTGATACAACTTAGTCACCTTAAAATGCAGAGTTTACAAGTGAAACAGAAGTAGTATCAGATTGCAGCAAAAAATAAATCGAATTACTAAAGTATGAATTCCTCAAACAATTGAATAATATGTTTTTGTTTTTAGATAATGAAAGAAATCCAAGAACACAAAATTAAAATATATGAATTTCCAGAAACAGATGATGAAGAAGAAAATAAGATTGTTAAAAAGATAAAGGTAAAGAATTTTATCTTGAAAAGCTGCTCGTTCCAGGACAATTTCCCTTTGACTTAGGGCAGAGGGGAAGTGAAAAGCATTGCCTTTATTGAAGAGTCCACCAAAATTTTTGAAGATCAAATCAGATGTAAGGCCGTTCTAAGAATCACTGTTTTTCAGCTGAGGGAATGAATGTCTTCTCAGACAGTTTACTTAAGTCCATTAATGGCTAAAATACAGCATGAAAGCACTAGATCCCATTAATAAACTCTGAAATGATCACTTACTCCTGTCTTTTTATTCCATCCCTATTTTACTTTTAACTACCTACCACATTTAGATTGTGAACTTTGAAGGAGGCTAGGGTTGTCTTTCAGACAGAGGGGTGTAATGGCACAAAATACATGCATTAGATTTAATAGAAGTGCTGTCTGGCTAATAGATACACTGAAACAGGAATGACTAAAGAAAACGAAATGGGCTGTCAGGCTATTGAAACACTTTCTTTGTTTAGTCTTGTTTTTGGTTTATTCTTTTGCATGCTTTTCTTGAGCCTTTCTTCTTTCAGCCCAGTAGTTCTAACAGCCTGTAAAAGCTTTTACGTTTTTGTTTCTGTGGGAATCACCTAGGATAGATAACATACACATAGCACAAATGGAAGATATTCTGGGGCTAAGGCTTGCTAGTCTAAAGGAGAGGAGCCGAATAAAAGCAAGGGCAAAAGTGCAAAATACTTAGCTTTGTAAGCTGTTCCTTTCAGCTATTTAAAGATGTTCCTGGCTACTCTGTTGCTTCAGCTGAAAACAAGAACTTACAGTAGTTCTTTGGCAAATCCTTGAGAACTTGAGTACAAGATCCTGTCAAAGTAATAATCCTTATAGCCAATTGGAATATGAATTGATAATTCATTGCTGTGCAAGTTCATTAAATAGGAAAGGGTTTGCCTGTTTAGTTTACTAAGTAGCAAAAATGTCTATTTCTTAATCAGATTTACAGAATACATCAGAGTGTAGGGATTTTAAAAGGGCTGTGTGTATACATACATGCATATATATATCTATATATAAAAAGCTATTTAAATATCAGTAAATATGTATCTGTTCTTGCACTTTGGACAAGCTGACTGTGGTGTTATAGCACCTAGCTGTCCTAGGTCAAGTTTATACTTGGGCATGGTTTCATTATCCTTTGGCAGTAGAAATGTTTGATTTTTAAAGTAATACTTTATCTTGTAGGACCGTTTGCCTCTTGCTGTGGTAGGTAGTAATACGATCATTGAAGTCAATGGCAAGCGAGTTAGAGGAAGGCAGTACCCATGGGGTGTTGCAGAAGGTAAGGCTTTCTCGTCATTTGTATCCATTTTAAATGTATTAGGGCATTAGTCTTTATTTCAAATGTTTAAAATGCTTAGTTTGAGTGTACTTTGGTCTGGAAATTTATTACATGTAACATTTTTGTTGTTCTGACAGTCTTGGAACAAAGTAAAAGTTTCAGCAACATGTAATTTTACATGCAGATTCCTGTTGAAACTTCACTGAGGAATTGTAAAACCTGTAGTAACTTACCACAATTGTTACATAAAAAAATGAGGCTTAAATCACAACTGTTTGCTAGTGTTCTTATTTTAATTTCCTTTGTATAGAAAGTATTCATTTCTTAAATTCTTGTTTCCAGGGTATTCACATTAGGAATGTTAATTTGATCAGCTTGACTAGCATAAATCAATTCAAAGTTTCTGGAAGAATTTATTTTTTCCCAGAACATACTGGTCTTAATTGCTGGGGTGTAACAACAGGAAGGTACCTTGTATTGAATTGAATACTTTTGATTGTTCCCTTTTTGTGTTTATTTAAAACTTATTTTCTCCTGCTGTAGAGATTTGAAGGTAATTGGATATTCTTCTGGCAACCATTGTTTATGCTTTAACACTCTTCATCTATTACAAATGCCACGTGAAAAATAAAGCTTGCACCATACCATATATTGAAACAATCACTATAAACTCGCATTGTTTTTTTCATGATGATTCTCCTTTTTTCCCCTGTATTGTGTGTATATAGAATAAAGAGAAGATTTTTTGCCTACTTTTCCCTACCAAGAGCAACTGTCTATAAGTTTGATACAGTGCAAAATGGAGTGGGGGGGGGGGGTGGCGGCAGCGAGGAGCACAGTATGGATAAATACTTTAAAGAGAAATGCTGTAGTTCTTTGAAGTGCATGTCTGGCAGGAAATGAGGTTTGGCACAAAGTAAAAACCAGCTGCGCTAGAAGATCAAGCTTTATTTAAGGTGGTTGCGTTAGCATTTTGAAATGTACAAAATGGTGCTGTTCTTTATTTTAAAACAAACCTTACAAATGTTTCACACTCCTGTGATTGTATAACTTTTAGAAGGGAAGAACTACAGCCTAACTAAAAGGAACCTCTTAAATTGCTTTGTGAGTTTGTCACCTGTGGATAGAGAAATATAGAGGACTCGGAAATAATACTTTTCTGGGGTATGACTTCATATGCTATGTGAGTGGAACTTACCCAGTTTCTGTAAAATTGTGGAATAAGATAACTTCAGGAGTGTAGATACAGCACGAACGCATACGTGTTATGTGCTTTTTTTTTTTTTTTTTTTTTTTTGGTAGGGTTCATTGAGCTTACTTTTCATTCCTTTTTATTCTCTTTCTTCCCCCTGATGTCCCCCCCCCCCCCCCCCCGCAAATGCCTGTCCCCCTTCCAGGGGCACTTTGGAATCTCCCTCGTGCCTTCCATTTGTGTGCTGGGAGCTTTGTGCTTGCCCTCGTCTGTCTGCACACCAGAGGGTTCAGTGCGGCATGCATTTTCCTTTAGTGTTCTTTCATTATCCATCAGCGAAATACCATTCGCAGCACCAGCTTCTAAGACAATAATGGGATGATGGGCACAGCTGAAATAGGTGGAAATCTTAGGGCAACTGCCAGCCATCCCTTCTGATCTGCAGACAACTGCACAAAGTTGAATATAAAGCCTTCCTTTGTTTAGTTAATGAATAATTGAATCTGTGCTAAAATAAGGACTTTTAACTTTTATTGAGGGGATGGGAGATAGGCTGGAACAAACATGAGTGTCTTCTAAAGGTCTTGGACATAGCTGGATCTAGACTGAGTTCTTCAATTAGTGTCTGAACCTTAATTACACAACTGCTGGCAGGACCTCCCAAGGAGTACCTAGTTCAACTGACAAAACTGTTTCTGTTGCTGCAACTTACTCTGCTATACTGGCTCAGAGTGCAGTTTGCTAATATGGCTTGTGGAAGCTTAAGAACACTGCTGGTAAGATGCACTGATACAGTTATATCGTTAATACTTTTCTACTGTAGATGCACAGACTCTGCATAAAGATCGGAAAGAGTCTGCTGTTGGAATGAATGTAGTAGATGGATGATGTTTAAAAGCCTTACCTTTTGTGTAAGACACGTATTTTCATTGGTGTCTCAACATAAATTTGTCTCCTTTTGCAGTCGAAAATGGTGAGCACTGTGACTTCACGATTCTGAGGAACATGTTGATAAGGTAAGTAGCTTACAGGTAACGTTGGGCTTGCTAGTATGACTAACAGGTTGGAAGGTCTTGTATTCGAGGAAATGGGACTTGACTAGTAAGTTCATATTAATCACCATATTTTTAATTGTAAACAATATCATACTCCTTACGATAAAATCTTCTTTAAGCACGTATCTAGGAAGTAATGGCGGTGGTGATGATTTTGTAATAGTTCTCTGCTCTTTATGATTATTTGTTCTTTAGAATTGTGAAAAGCATAGGAACCTGAGTTGTCTATTAGTGCTGTATGTACTTAGTTGTAGGCATGCTCTAATTTTCAGTGCCAGCACTTTGTTCAAGGAAGACTGCATGTGCTTTGCTGCATTAGGTGCTCAGAGATGGTTCTTTCTGTGTTCATGGCAGTTTAGTAAGTTGTATCTGCTGCCACAGTTCGACTTTTTGCTTTTCTTCAAGCTGATAGTGAAAGATTACTGGAGAAAGCTAACGTTTGCATGTTAATCTTGAACTTTACATTTACTTTTGGCAGACTTAAAACACAGAACCTAGGAAGTTTTGGCTGATGTGTGTTGTTTCTTGCCTGACAAATTTAAGTGCATCTGCTACAGTATAATATACGGCTTTTATCTTTTCTCCAAATATTTACAAATTTATCCACAAAACTCAGAGATTTTCTGAATGTTGATCCTATAAATTAATGTTAGGAGTACTGCACACTTGAAATAACTGATTTTTTTTGGAAGTGAACTATTCCTGTTGTCTCTTGACAACTCAAATTTAAATGGGCGAATGACAACTTTGTGGGGAATGGAACATGAATGGAGAGATATAATTAAGTAAATCTGCAAAATGAACACGGGCTAATTTTTTCAGATGGTATTTCATATCCATGCACTAAGCTTATAAATTGCACTTATTGGCAGAACTCACATGCAGGACCTGAAGGATGTCACTAACAACGTACATTATGAGAACTACAGAAGCAGAAAATTGGCAGCTGTTACGTACAACGGTGTTGACAACAACAAAAATAAAGGGCAGCTAACAAAGTAAGTTCTCGTTGAGGTTGTATTGCTCTCAATTTTTTTTGTTGTTGTTTTGGTTGCTTGGGGGCTTTTTGGTTGTTTTGGGGGTTTGATGTCTTGGTGCGTTAGGTGTGTGGTGTTGTGGGTGTGGGTGGTTTGGGTTTTTTTGGTTTTGGTGGGTTTTTTTGTCTTTTTGTTCCCTCCACCCCCATTTCCTTCTCCTCCTTCTTGGTCCATTGCCTGAGTCCTGGTGTTAATACTGTGTCTGGTTTAATTATGATTTGTTTGGCCTGTGTGTGTGTTTTGTTTTGTTTTGTTTTTTAACTAAGCTTTGCACTAGCTTAACTGAATAGGTTAAATAGTTGGTTTTCATTAGACTTAATTCTGAAGAGAACCTGTAAGTTTCCTGTTTCCGTTTATAAGTTTTGTTTCAGTGGTACTTTTGGGAAAATTTTTCTGTGTTAGCTTTTCTATTTTCGTATATGTGTTACTCTTGACGTTATTGTCTCCTTTGGTATGAATTCTCAATTCTCCACATTGGGGACGTCTTTGAGAAGGAGGATAGGTACCTATTTGTTTAGAAACTTCAAAAATAAAAATCCTGATACGCTATTGTCATCATTGAAAGGCTGCCCTGACAACTTTTAAAGCTGCTTCTCATGTCAGGGAAATGATTGTAAAATATGATCGCCTTTCCACCTCTGTCTTTGGAGAGAGGAAGGTTGCAATGCAGGGTTCTTTTAAGCTTAATATGATGTTTTGGTTACCTTTGACAGCAAGTTGTTTGCTAACTTGATGAAATTATTGGAGAATTTAAAAGTAGGCTCCACTGTATTCTCCATTGTACAGTGATGTTTGAAAATACTATATCTAAATAAAATCGTACTAATGGTACATGTAAATAAAATTTTCTCAACCAAAACATAGGATGGTTTTTGGATAGTTAGTGATATGCCAAATCACAGCTGTTTTTCCAGAAATATCTCTGAAATTAGAAGTAATTGCTATTCCTGTTTGAGAGCTACAAAGCTATTTTTTCACAAAGCAAGTGTCTGTTCTACAGTATCTTATTGCTTTGAAAGTGCCTGTGACAGAATGATTTAAATGGGCATGATTTAGTTTCAGCTAGCATGAGACTATGTGAGGCTTCCCCGCTCAGCATTGACAAAAAATATAATAGTGTATGTCAGTTCAATCAACTCTTCAAACAGGCACTCAGATTTAGGTTAAGTCTTGTAGTGAGGTCAAGCCCTAGAGAGAACAGTCCTGAAATGTGTGTCTCCCTAATGCAGTGGTTTCTTCTTCTCACTGTCATGTTTCTTGCCATCACGTTATCCTTCCCCTACATGTTCCTGAATGCATATAGCAAGTATGTTAGAAGTATTTCTTTAGCTACACTTACCCTCATAACAGTACAGCACACTTGCTTGAGAAGGGAGGAGTTTTGAGAACTGAAATCACTACATGAGGTAGAAATTGGGGGGAGGGGGGGGCGGGGGGGGAATATGTAAGATTTGAGAAAAAAATAGTTTGGAAAATGGGAGCAGGTGGGCAGATGAAAGACAAAAACGTAGGATTCATCTGACAGAGGAATCTCCAGGATTCATGTAACTTGCTCTCGCTGTTCTCATAAAAATGAAACTTTTTGTCACAACTTTGGATATCAGAGGAAGTTGTGTTGTTTTTGTTTTGTGGTGTTTAATAACAATTTTTCTTCCTTTCCAAAATCCTATTATGTTTTGCTTAGATTTGGAAAAAATCATGCTTTTGGTGATAAGATTTTCACAATTACGTGTTCTGTGCCTGCTTAGATTTGTGTTGGTCTGCACCTACAAGCTTAGTCTGTTACGTAATCTGAGGAGTGTATACTATAAAAAAAACCACTGCTTTTTTTTTTTTTAATTCTCATATTGCGAACATGATGAGATATTTCTGTGTAAATACCTATATCAGAAGGTGCCAAAACTGTGTGCCGCCCCTGCCCCCCATCAGTTGCTGCTGTTATCATTGCTGAGATTTACTTTTTCAGCAAAACCTGTGCTCCGAGTGTCTAGGATTACTCTGCTTTTAGAAGCATGCTTACTTGCTTTGCCTCCTGCTATCTCGGGTCATTCCTCTGTCCCACCTGAATATTTAAAGTTAAAAGTATCTTTTGGAACAATTTGCTCCATCTGAAATCTGTCATTCAGGACACTGTAGTACTGAATCTCGGAGGTGAACAAATACAACTGGAATGCTTAGCTGTCAGTTTTCTCTAAGAGAAGAAATGAACTATCACAACTCATGATTCAGCCTTTTGAAAGATAGGGAAGTCTGCAAACTTGTAAGGGGTATCTTGAGCCTTTCTTTAGAGTTTGTTCCTTCTATCTTCGTGACTTAAAATAATCAATCTTGAATGAGTGTATTGGTTATGAAGCAGCTGATGCTATTCTTCTCTTTTTACCTTATCTATATGTTGACTTGCAGCATTTTATTTAAACTTCAGTGTGCTTCTTTTGCTTTTTTACTTTAATATGTTCTTATAGTTTTGAATCTAGCATATTTGAAACAGCATAGAGAAAATTTTCCTAATAACCATGCATATCTTTGTAAAAATTAGTTGGAAGACAGGGGAGAATAAATATTAACGCTTTATCTGTGCATCCCCTTGGGAATTTTATGCTTGCCTGCTTACCGCTGTCTCAGAATGGTGCAGTATTTGAGCTGACCTCTGGAGATCGGATTCTTTAGTGGGAAGCAGATCTTAAATGCTCATGAGAGGAGAGAGATGTGCTCTGATGCTCTCTGGTGGTATTACAAGCATATTGTTAAACACAGATACAACCTCTGGCTCTGAAGGCTCCTAAGCTGCTGGGTGTTTATAAGCCGGGAGGATATACCAAGAGGAGATGTATGTGCTGTGGTTCTTGCACTTTTGGAAAAGTGCATCATGCTAGATGCTGTTGGAGACTGGATTGACCTGTTGTACCTCTAAAACAGCTATATTTTTGATCTTAAAAGGTCTTTATTTTTCATGCAGCTGTTAGCTTGTTTCTTTGAACAAAAAACAAGGATGAAAACATAGAAATATGTGCCACAATTTTTAATAATACTGTGCAGATGAATTGAAGCAATTCCTTCTGTTCAGTGATAAATTTCCTGTGATTTCTCCCTTGCTTTGGTGAAACTGTAATCAGTTATTCAACAGATAACAAGTTGGCCTATGAGAAATACAACACGTTTTCCATGATTATGTAGCCTTTTGTATTTTAGGTTTAATGTCTGAGTTCTCCAAATCGTCCCTTTTTAAAAATAAAATAAAATTAAACTTAAAATCAAAGAGTAACTTTCAATTGTATGGATAATTTGTCTGTTCACACTATGCAGTAAGTATAATTGTACATGAGCACAGTGTGGCATGTGCTAAAACTGGCATTTGCTCTGAAATTTAAAATTCTTAAATGAAAACTAGATTTCTCAAATTTTGCCATTTGAAATTGATCTTTTTAGTGAGTTTAAAAATAAAACTTTTAATAAAAATTTTATCTCTTGAACATGGTAAATGTGAGCCTTATCTGTCTGTCGATATGTTCAATAAACTATCACACAGGGTAATGGTATACACGATGTGTAGGTCCTTTTTAACTGCTAAGCTTAGACTGTTTCTAACTCCTCTTGACTGTATTCTTAGTATTTCAATAGCTTTATCCCAAAGCCGAGATTCTCCGCTTGCTTTTCACCAGAAAGGGGACTCAGGTGCAACGGCTCCAAGGGCATTAAGCCCTTCATGCTCTATCGTGAGGTTTAATATCAGAATCTTGTTATCGGACTTTTTCCCCTCCTATGTTATTAGTGAAGTGCTCATACAAGATACGCTCAGATTAAAGCGTCGTGCTCTGGGGTAAACAGCTGCTGGGAAGCCTCCCTCAGAGCTGAGCGCAGCCTCCTGTGAGACCTCTGCTGGCCAGTGAAAGAAAGTGCTCCATTTGCAGCACAGGAATGCTCGTAGCTTTTGAATATAATGTCCTTTATTAGGTGACAATTTTTTTTTTAAATGAGCAGATAAGTGTAGAGATGGCTTTGGTTTCAGAAAACTTGTTTCTGAAGAACAGTTTAGAGCAAGTGGTTGTTTGTGTCACTAAAATACCTAAAATCACTTTAAAAGCAGACATATTTTAAGTACACTGTAGATAAACTGTTCCTGGAAATATATTTGCACATCAAATCTACATTAATATTTACATGGTGTAGTGATTTACTAACTGGATTTGAAATAAATATAACTAGCTTTAACTAACAGTCTGTCATTCTACTGTGAAAATTTTGCTTTTGGGAGCATATAATTAGCTTTAGGAATCTATTTATAATGAATTTGCTTTTTTAATTATTGCTTTTTAGTTTTGTGGTTTTATTTAAGCATGCTAAGCTAAGCCTCTGTATTTTTTGTTTTTTAGATTTGACACAGTTGAAGGCATGTAAGTGGTCATTTAAATTTTTCCAAAAACTTAAGACAAAAATTCTTTAAACACAGAAAGGGGTTTACTGTTTAATGTTTCAAATTTAAAACAGTTTCCTGTTATCCAGCTCTTGGCATTGTTTTTTTTCCCCTAGTGTTTTTTTTCCTAAAGCTGTGCTGACATAAACTTTAAAAAGTTGCAAATATTTTCCGTGACAAATATCTTTGTAACACCCCCCCACCCCCCCAAAAAAACATTTTGGTCAAGCCTCAAGACAAATTTGGTCAAATTTCAGCAATGAGAAGACTGGTTCAGTGTATAAATTATGAAATTCCCCCAGTTTGGATCTGCAGCCTCTCAGTAGTTCTATGCTATTTATATAGGTGCTTAAAAATTAGTGGAATTATACTTATCTGTAAATTTAAAACCATTGCATTAGAAAACTAGTTATTTTAATCTTTTCTGGCCAAGGTTTTATCTTATTATTGGCTTGCAGAGGTTCCACTTTGTGCATATCTAGAATAATTTTTAACTTTTGCAGGTCTTAGAGGGCTGTTTTAACATACATGCTATTAAATCAGATAAATGTTTTAGTTTTATTTAGTGTTTTTTCTTGAGCTTTTTGTTTTGTTGAAGTCCCTTGTAGTATCTTATCCTGGAATAAAGGATGATGTTTACTTACCAGGGTCAAATACTCAAGACCTTGCTAATGGTATCAGTCCTGACCTGTGTTGTAAAGAACTCACCTGTAGATGTTCACTTGTCAGCTTATCAGACCTTCCAGGCAAACTGATTTTGCCACTTTCTCAAAGATGACTTGCATGACAATAGTTATTAGATCATCCCCAGAAGGACCATTCTGCTGCCCTTGGAAGTCTGCAGAAATTGTAGCAATGATTCATCAGTATTCAGATCTACTCCCTAGTTTTTGAAGAGACATTTGAGAACTTTGCACCTCTAAAAGGTACATTGGTAATGAAAAAAACAGGTTTTGACAGATGGTTTGCTTACACAAATACTACTACTCAAATCCTCTTATTTTGTTTCTTACATGAATTGGTTGTGTATGTACTTGGTTTATCCTCAACCAATTTTATTTTTCCTTGAATGTTGCTAGCAGCTGGCCTTTTCAATACTTAAACATTAGGCCAATGAGCAGTTTCAGTTCAATAGGAATTTTACCAGCTAATCTAAGCTTTGCAACTGTTATTTCAGATTAATTTTTTCTGTGTGTGTGGAAATGCCATCCTCTTCTCCCACCACCCCCAATTGTCACCTTTAAAGCACATTTTAAAATACTGGTACTTGAAAAATTGTTCACGTGGCCTTGAGTTCATACAACTTTGTTTACTTTCACTGTTTGATAAACTCTTGTAATGGACAAGCAAGAGGATAAAACCGAGCTATTAATGGTCAAAACAGTTCTTAACTATGTTTGATGTGTGAACTCCATTCCCTCAAGAATGAGTTGATTCCCTGAATCAAAATGGACATTTTTGATTACTATGATGTTTTAATCTTCTCTGAAATTTAGTCAATTCATTCTCCTTCTAGAATGCTTTTTCTGCATGAATTTAACCAGAAGAGTTTGCTTATTTTCTAAGGAATAAAAAGATATTTTTGACTGGACTTAGACTTGCCACCTCTAATTTGTAATTAGGTCTGGTTGAATTTTGGATACATTACAGTAATATTCTCTGCTTGTTGATTTTTTAGGGCTTTCCATATATTCAGTTCTTTTTTTCATTTTTACCAATAAGGTAGTTGAATCTTAGTCATTTCTAAAAACTGTACATATTCACACTGAAACAAGAGGACAGTAGTTTTTGATTGCTCTTTGAACAGCAGAGAAATCTTATGGTAGACTGTGTGCAGAAATCATCACTAGATTCAAATCATCCTGTTTTGTTGGGTATTTAATGTGAAACTTGCTATTTAAAACCAAGATCACTTTAATGTGGATAGCAGGCTTATAGAATTTTCCAAATTCAGTAGAATTTAGCAAATTAGTTAAAGTATATGGAAATAATAATCATGTAGATTTTTAAAAAATTAAGTTATTAATACTTTTCTAAAGCTAAATCTTCCAACTAATGCTTTCATGAATGACTGATGTTCAGCTGCCCACAATTTTTTTTCCAAAATTATCTGTTCAGAAGAATGACCACTGTATTCAACAGACTTGTAATGTTAATTTATACTGAGCATCATCTTGAACCATGAAGATTTAGAGAGAAAGTGGGACTTTTGCCTGCAACACTTTGATTAATCAGTTCTAGATAAAGGTTCTGTCTGGTAGGTTTTGTATGTGTTTGTACAGGAAGGAAAACGATACCTGAAGATCATTTGGAAGATACTGATTTTTTTTTTTTTTTATTACATATATATGTTTTTTAGTTACTTGTAACTTTGATTTCCTCTCTTCTCATGACCAGGTTCTACTAAATATAGGAAGTCAAGAGTTTCTATTATAACCTAGTTATAATATAAATCAAATGTGGTGGTGGGGGGGGAAGATATTGTATGGAATGTCTTTTTGTAGAATGCTTAACCTAAGCTGTTAATGAAGTAATACAAATTGAATTCAAGCTAGCAGTACATGCAGCTATATTATTCGTTTCAATGTTTAAGCGCTTTTATCCTGTTTTCTCCAGATGTCCTAATGTAACAAAAAGAGAAAAATCCTTGTTAGCTAACTTTTTCTTCTGGATTTATGGCAGGAGCCCATTGGCACAGATGGAGGAGGAAAGGAGAGAGCATGTAGCCAAAATGAAAAAAATGGAAATGGAAATGGAACAGGTGTTTGAGATGAAAGTCAAAGAAAAAGTTCAGAAACTGAAGGACTCTGAAGCTGAGGTGATCAAAATGTCTCAGATGTCAATATGGTTGATACTGAACCAGTGTAGAGATGGCTGTTTTTCCAGGATTTCACAATATAACATCTGTCTCGAAATTGCTTCCATAGTCAGATCTTAGTTTTAAAGAAAACTCACAGTTACCCTTTCCCAACTTGCTGTCTTTGAAATTATGTAAAAACAAACTTAAAATGTAATTCTCATGTTCACATGAATTCTTTTCTTTTCTTTTCTTTTTTTTTTTTTTTTAACCCCCATCAATCACAGTAAGTTAAAATACTCCTTAACTTTCTTAATCATCATCTTTTCCCCCTGCTTCCTTGGAATATTTCATTCCTTTTTGTATTCCACATGCTTTAAAAATTTCTTGAGACTTTAATGCTTTACATAAGCGAATTTAATAATAATAACTTACTGAAGAACCAGTTCAAGAACTTCTGATACACTGACTATAAGAAACCATCCAAGTAAGAATTACTAGACTAAGGAAGAAGCAGGATTGTGTTGCTGGCAGTGTTTTGGTGTCATGCGAATGGACATTTTATGGACATTTAATTTCTGTCATTTCTTGCTGTCAGATTAAGCTCACAGTGAAACTTTTTTTTATGGGCTTAGAGCAGCTCTTGAAGTCTTCCTTTTAACAGACTAGTATTAAATTATATTTAAGTAGGAAAATGAATTTTAAGTTTTAAAAAGGCAACTTCTCTCAGGAAGCCTAATGAAGAAGTTCAAAACTGTCAAAATTCCTAAAGACATTTTGGCTCCAATTTTGAGAGAAAGTGGGCAGACTTGGAAAGGCAGTTGACATGCTTGCCAGTCTAGGCGTTATGAGGAGCCAAGGAGCAGGTAACAAAGGAGAACTGATGAACTACGTTAGAGGAGAAAATACATCAACCTAATTTTCTCTTTCAAAGTAGTCAATAATAGACGTGGAAAAGGATATAAATGCTAGGTCTTCCAGTCAGTAATGTTGGGTAACTTTTAAGCTAGAAGTTGTATCTGGATAATAACGTTTAATTAGTCAGGGATGGGTTTATCCTTTCTGTATTTCTGTCTCATACCTTTTTGAACGTATTTATACTTCTGGCCTCCACAATGCCCTGTGGCAATAAGTCTGTAGTTAAGTGGTTATATGAAAACAAACAAAAGCCTTCCTTCTTGTTTTACATGTGCTATCTCATGATTATTTCATTGAGTGCATTCTGCTAATTCAGTTTTCAATTGTTCATGCAATTCGTTCTGTCTTTTATTCTATTTTGTTTTTTCTTTCACCATTCATGACTTCATAAACTTTTGTTGTATTTCCCCAATTGCAGAAAAGTAGATGGCAGTGCTGAATATAACACATTAAAAAATCTGTAAAGGGATATATGTTTTGAAGGAATTTCTTAAGACAGGGACTTGGAAAAAGTTTTCTAACTCAGATTTTAAAAAACCTGTTACATAGCACAAATGAAATCAATTTTCCTGACAATGTCTCCGTTCCCATATCCAACACATTTTGATTGTCTTTCAGTCTGTCGCATCAACAAAAGCTTGCAAGAGAGGCTTCTTATACTGTTCTGTTAATGTAGGCAATTTATTCCAATAATACTAATTCTTTTAATAAGTGAATAAATTAATCCATTTAATAATAATGTTTTCCTAAACAAATTTTTAATATAATAGGCTGAAATCTGTGGGGTTTCTTTCTCATTCAAAGATGTTGCCAATTTATGTATTACTGATACCCACATTTTTTTCAATTTGCTTAACATTTGCATCAAATGTCAAACTATTCTTGAATTCCCTTTTGTATGCCACATGTAGCTACTTACAGCTTCTCTTTGTAACCCAAGCTGCATTTTGGATGTTTTTTACTAACTCTAAAGTGGGATTATGGGATTAATAAGCTTTTTGTTTCTGTTAAATAAAAATACCTGTAACCTTAGAGCTTCTGGTCTAACTAGCTCTCTCATACTGGTAAAGTTGCTGGTGAGCTGTTTGTTATTGCAGTTCCTGAAGTTGCTATGTTTTGTGCACTTACAAACTCTATTGGTAACTTTCTATAGCTGCAGCGACGCCATGAGCAAATGAAAAAGAATTTGGAGGCACAACACAAAGAATTAGAGGAAAAGCGTCGCCAGTTTGAGGATGAAAAAGCAAACTGGGAAGCTCAACAACGTATTTTGGAACAACAGAATTCTTCCAGGTAAATTGAATTCTTGCTGTGCAGTTATTGATAATGATCTGTAGCTTTCTGTTAAAGGGAAATTTCTGTGATAATAGCCATCAATAGTGTCTGGCCATTTTAGAAGTCTAATTTAAAACTAAGAAAAATCTTGAACTGCTTTAAGTTACAGATGAGCATAAATCAGAAATATTGGACATGTTATCAGCTTCTTAAGGAAGCTTTATTCTGGAGAACCTTGTATCCACACACAGCAAGATCTATCTAGAAAAACTGTGTTTGAATTTGAAAGCTAGATAGCATTAGATTCTGAAGGACAAGTGTTAAAGATTCCAAAATGAAAGCCTTTAAGTCTCCCAGTTCTTAAAAAGGAGCATAGCAGTAAAAGCATTGATTGACTCTACATACTAATAGTGTATACATAGTAAGTTTTTATACATTGTATTGCAAACAGTAAGACTTTATAAATATTTAGATGATGTACATAGGCGATTTTTTTTAAAATCAGAACGTGTATTTATTTATTATTTAACAAAACTTTTTTATGTCATTTTAGAACCTTGGAAAAGAATAAGAAGAAAGGGAAGATATTTTAAATGCATCATTTTGACCACCAGTTATGTATTAGTTGCCAATATGCCAGCCTGGACATCAGTGTTTGTTGGATCCGTTTGACCAATTTTGCACCAGTTGTATCCATAGCAATGGATTTAACAGCATGACAAATTTTTGTTAATTTTGATGGAGAATGAGATGCCTTGAATTGTCTAGGGTGTTGTGTACTTGGAAAAATAACAGCTCTAAGTACTTTTTTTCATTTTTTTAAACAGATGTCATTTTAATGCAAAAGGAAACATATTACTGTTGTACAATCATGTTCTGGTGGTTTGACAGTTTACAGGATATTCAAGAATGCAAGGACTCTAGACAGTTTTTAGTGAGGATAAATTGCCATAATATGATGCAAACAATGCTTCTCTATTACTATAATACAAAAATTCCATTCAGTGCAGCATATACAATAATGTAATTTAGTCTAACACAGTTGACCCTATTTTTGACACTTCCATTGTTTAAAAGTACACATGGAAAAACAAAACTTGTAGGCTTACAGTGCACCTAAGCTTTTTATAACAACCCTTTTATGTTTTGGATTCTTTAAATATATGCTATTCTCATTTAGTAACTTCTTTAGCCAGAAGGATCTCATTACTGCTTCATTTTTGTAATAACATTTAATTTAGATATTTTTCCATATATTGGCCCTTCTAAATAGAATATAGTTTCTTTCATATGGTAGGAACCAGTGAGTAAAACTTTCCTTTAACTCCCTTTTTACATTTTATGGTAAGTAGCAGGAAAATGCATTTATAGGTCATTTCTAGGCAAAATTGTGGAGTTAACTACCAACCTGTTTCTACCTGTGTGCAGTCTCTTTATTTTACTAGAAATGGGAATATGGCCTCAAGAAAAACATCACCATTTCGCATTTAGCTGTATTCATATACTGCATTTCTGTATTTTTGTTTGTATTGTAAAAAGTCACATAATAAACAATGTTGTGATGTAACATGCTGCTGTGTGAGAAATTTTAAAGGAGCTCTGTAGCCAAGTACTTATTCGGGAAATATTTGAGGTTTTCCATCCACCTGGACTTGATTAACCTACATCTTTGATTTGCCTGGGAATTAGTTTGAGGGAGAGAAAGTGACTTTGCGTGGCTGAGAGCTGGTGCCCTGAGCTGTGCTCTGAATTGCCCAACAAGACCGTGTCTTGCCCAGCAGAGGGCACCAACTCTCCACGCGCTCCCTTGTGTCAGCATGGCTCGGGGCAGCGGGTCCCTCTCGCAGGGTGGCTTTTGTCCCTTTGGAGATGTTTGTGTGCATCTAGAGAGGCTGCTGCCTAGCATGTTTACCACCACTTCAGGTACTGCTATTAAGCTCCCTGTTAAGGTGTGTGGGGAGTTTTTTGTTTGGTTTTTTTGGAGGGGGGGAGGGTTCTTTTTTGAGTTGAGTCAGTTGCTTATAATAAAGGTAGTAGTCAGGACCTTGAGGGTGAAAGAGCAGTCTGTAACTTGGTACAAATCTGATGGGGACTTTTTGGATCTCTGTGAAACCATGAAGACTGGCTTGGCTTTTGCGGTCACGTCTGCTACCTGTGCTATCATTATGTTTCTGTTCGTTTACTATTTTAAATGAGTTCTGCTTATTGGCAATGTCACTTATGCAGAGAGCTTCCCCTTGAGGAAGGCTTCAGTAGTCCATATAGTAGACCATTTAAGGCTCATTTAAGATGGACTGTGTGTCTCTTTTCAGAGAAGATGCTGATCATCAACAAATGGACATTTTCAGGTAAAAGGAATTTCAAAATCTCTGATCTTATAAAACATCACAGAATGTGCACCTAGTGGCCTGCTCTTCTGACACAGCTTTCAGTTTAATTCAAGAAATGGAATAATCTAAAGAACAAGTTATGTGCTGGAATAGAAGCTCCAGATTCTGAATTGCTTTTAGGGCTGGTCAAAACTCAGGATATGCTTTCTGTGGAAAATGCCAGTGTTTTAGTGTTTCCATTTGCTCTGAAATAGGAATTCTGTTTTTTCAAGAAACTCCTTTAATCAGCCTCATCCCCTTTCTGCCCATTCCTATTTTTTCTCCTACCCCTCTACGCTTGGGGAAATAGAAGACTAGGATATGTTCCGGTTAGGTCTTTTATATGAGAAGACATAGATATTCTATAACATAGTTTTTGTGTTTGAAATTGAAAAATTTTGAGCATACAGAAATGAAGAGCTTTTGGTTCCTTTCCAAAATGGAATATTGTCCCTTTAAGAAGACTTTCATCACATTTTTACTCAAGCTCTTTGGTTTAATTCCAAAGGTAAGTTTTGGCTGCCCCAAAAGACTGTTTTTTGCCGAAAATCAGACTGCTTTTACAGAAGCAATCTCTAATCATGCCAGAGATGAGAGTAGGAGGCTTGAACCCATGCAACTTGAAATAGTAGCTACGTATGCTTCAGAATTTTTCCCATGTTCAGGAATGCATATGAGGTTTCTTCATGTAGTCATAGAAAGTCAGTAAGCTGAAGAGGTACTAAGAAACAGCCTAAGGGTTTGTTTTCTTTCACTTAATACATCCTAACTTAAGTTTTATTCCATAAATTCAAAGTAATTTTACTTGTTAGTAGCCTCTTCAGTTTACACATACTTATGTCACAACTCAGAACAGCAGAGGTTTTGTGGTTTGATATATACCAGTTAGAAACCTGTTGCACACAGATATCACTGGATAATATTAGACTTATCTCTCATTTCTCTCATTGGTATGTTCTTAAACTTTACCCACCGTACTGAGGCACAAAAGAAGAGGTACTGAAGAGCAACTCGGTACATCACCTACATTTTTCTTAGTAACAATAACTGTTACAGAGAAATACAGTCTTCAGGCAGTCATGAGGTTGGAGATGTTGCTGCTCAATGTTTTTTAGAAATGAAAATCCAGATTTTCATTTCTACCAAATGCTTTTCAGTTAGTGTGTTCTGTTCAATCAGGGAGTGAGGAAGGGAAAATAATTGCAGGTCACATCATACATTCTGCAGGACTGTTCGCAGTGCCATGTGTAACTACACCAGCCCTTACACTAGTAACTACATTTATGGGGAGGTATATTTTATTTATATATGTGTGTATGTACATATGCACATATATATGCATATATAAAAGAATAAAGACTGCAAATTTAAGACTTTCTTCCAATGTGAAATGGATTCCCATGTCTGAGTTGCTTTTCTGGCTGCCCAAGGTTCTGGTTCAGCATCCAAAGTGTCTGGAAGTTAATATTCCCGTTTTCAACATGAAATACTGGCATCAAGTTTTGATAGAGAGGTTTTGTGGTTCTATTTTTCCTATCCCAGTCAGTTGTCACTGACCAGCTGATTCACTTTTGATTTCTCAGAGGACCAGATATTGGACCTCTTAAGTGATCCCCTATCACCTGAGTACTGCTCATGGTCATGCTGCTCAAGCAATACCAAAAATATTCTTCAATTTGACATCCGAGGCAGTGAGGCCATGTGTATTTCACTTCATACTTTCCAGAGTAAGCATGAAGGAGAGATCCTTATTTGTTTGAGAAAATGGTTGTTTTTGTCTGTGTTAAATCAACAGATAGAGGTGCTTCTTGATTCAAGTACAAATGACTTGAAACCTTTGAAAGCATTGATGCTTTGAGATATATATACTGTATCAATATGGAAATGAAGAATTGGACTGGATTAACTGTTTATGTTTAGGAAATAAACAGAACTATTAGCTGAACCTATATTAAGGGTTCATCTTCCTAGTTCATGCAATATTGGCCCGCTTCATTTGTTTTCAAGGGCAGGCTGTGTCACATGCCTGAATGAGGATAATCTTTTCCCTGAAGATAGCTACTGAGGGTGTTTCTGTAGGCGTTGTTAGGTTTCTTGCAAGCTTATCCTTAATGCATTCAAGCATCTCTTAATGCACTTTACATTTCTCCATTGCTAACATCTCTATTTCTTGACTTTATGCTGCTAAAGTTCAGCAGAGACAATTATTCTCTTCTCCAAAATGTGTGCATGCTTCATCACCTGTCCTGTTCTCTTGAGTATCTTGTTTCTACCAAGTGGCTGGTAGGTTTGGTGGTCAGTAATACCTGCTACTGACACCAGGATCTGCTATGTTACTATTGAATGAGCTGTTCATACTAACACCTTTAGGAATTGAGTGGTTCTGAAATTTTGCCTTGTGCTGTTGTGCTGCAGTTTTTCCTGCCCCCTGCCTTCCTATTGTCACATAGTTATTTCTCTGAGGAAAAACTCAGCTGATGCTCATGGCAGCTTTCTCTGATGCTTCTAAGTAGTCACAAATGTTCCTTTCTAAGAAATGTGGACTATATTCCAGTGAAAATGGCAGAGGTTCCCGTCGTGGTTCCCATCATTTTATTTTATCCATATAGGCTATTGGTATTCTTTAGCAGAGTTACGGACAACAGAGAATCACATAAACAGTAGGTCTTTCTTTTTCTTTGCCCTTGGGATGTATGGCTGTGAGATCAGAGTTGGATGAGTTGGTCAGGTATCCACAGCTGGATTCCCACATGAGCAGGCGTGGGTCTAAGCGAGCTGTGGCCATGGTTGGGGCTTGGCAGCTGCATTGTGTGACCCGCAGCCAGGCTGGGATGCTAGCCAGCCCTGCCAAGGAGGCTGCAGGGCGCTTGCTCCAGTAGGGCTGCCCTGGTGAGCTTTTTTTAATTCAAGTGCTAATCTCTCTGTGTTGTACCATGGTTTCTCCTAATGGGCTTTTAAAAGAAGATGGCTGAGGGTACGGATTATCAAGAAATATCATGAGAACAAACTCCGCTGACAACCACAGGAAAACAAGTAGAAAGATTAATCAGCATAGCCTTCATGACGAGGAATGCAACTCTAGTTCTGTTACCTTCGCGTAAAGTATCATCTCCGTGCTGTCATCCAGAGAGGTCTCTGAGGCAGCCAAGATGCTGCTTTTGCTGCAGCCAGAGCAATTTTTTAATGAAGGCAATTATCTTTCAGCCTGTGCTGGGGTAGCTAGATCACATAAGCCAAGACAAAATTTGAGGTTTTGCTTTAAGAGAATATGGTTCCTATGGCTTCTCTCATTTCACCCCCCCACCTCTGGTCTGTTAGCAATAATCTTCATGACACCAGTGAAATGGAAAAAACAGCTGAGTAGCAATGGCAAAGGCAGATTTTTATGGTTTATCAAGTTCACTGATAAACTATATCAGGAGGAATCTGATTTCTGCTCTTGAGTTTTTCATTAAAATACCTTGAAAATAGTTTGCTCTTTTGTCTTGGAAGCTGTTGAATCACTTCTTCCTGGGCTGATTCATCCCTACAGCTCTTACTAAATTTTCACATGAGGCAAGCAGCAGGTAGGAGAAATTGTAAAGAATCTCACCCAATGCCATCGCTGTAGCTTTAGGTTTTGTAGAAACCTCTTGATGATGCTTTGTTTTGTGGGATATAAACTTTCCTTCCCAGGGCAGCACTGGGGGGGTTTCACACTGAGTGTTGCATTTAAAAGTGAGAGCTGCCCTACTTCAGTCACCCTCTTGCCCCACTGTAGCACAGGGCTGCAGCCTGTTCCCTGCTTCGTGACAGTTTCAACCGCTACGCACACCACGCATGCCTTGCTTCTGCCTGAAGTTGTCCTCTGGGCTTTATCAAAAATCAGCCAAGAAGATTAAAATACCAGCATACCAGGATTAGATCAGTGTCAGAATAACAGCGTATCATTGATCCGTTGCTGATAGGATGGCTACGCTTCTTAAATGACGTCTGCAAATTGTACTGACAGTGTTCAGGTCTTCACTTTGCCACTAGAGGCCTCCGAGTACCTCACCTAAATTGTAATTTTCTTCAGCTTTCCATCTGGAAAAGAGAACCAGAAATTCCTGTCTCCATACAGAATCATATTAAAGATATAGAGCAAAGATATCATGATAAAGGGGCTTACTCCGCAGTCCTGCTGATTTCCACTGTGAAATTAAATAGGCAGTATTACGTGTGTGTATGTATAATATACATATAACATGTTTTTCTTACATTTGGCTTCTGCAGAGGTTACTTCTAGGCCACGTGAAATGTCTGAGCTGTCTGGAGGCCCCTGCAAAGATCTGCTGTGCCTGTGCCTGGCTGCAAAGGGGTTTGCTGAAGTGCTCTTTGGTTGTTTCACTGAAGAAAAGCCTTGGGTAGGCAAAGATTTGAGTTTGTTTTTTCCTTCTTCCTTTTTTTTCTACTTGCTTGCTTCAAGAGAGTGTAGAATACAGTAAACCTCAAACTTAGCTTAGATTAGGATCTCAAAAGCTCACCTGGAGAATGAAAGTTAGCTTCATATGTGTTAAATCTTTCTCACAGTGGATGAAAGTAGGAGCATGAATACTAGACAGCAAAAGTGATGGAGCGGCCAGGTTTGGCCACCATCAGCGGTGGAGGGTCCTGTCCCCCGTGCGTGGGAGCTAATGTAGCTGCTGGCTCCTTTCCTTCACTGCTGCCTGCTGCTTTGGTGGGCTTGGACCCTGCATGGAGCTGATTAAGCTCTCAGAAACCTAACCAGGAAACAAAGTGAGTAGCTGTGTAATCTCATCCTGCCCTGAGATCTAACCAAAAGTAACCAGAAAGTGGGGGCTGCTCCGGCTGCCCACGGCCGAGGGCACCCAGGCCTCTTCTCCTGTCCTCTCCCTGGCTGCACAGCAGCAGCTGCGTTCCCAAAGGAGAGGAAGTGTAGGCTTTTTCAGGATGGTTAAAATTCATAATCTTTCCTCAAAGATATTTCCCTAGGGAGAGTAATTCAGCACTGTAGGTTTTATTAGTTCTGCCTGCAGAACAACATGGGGAGATTTTGCTTTCTTTTTTCTTTTCTTTTTTTCTCTATGTGCCAGATCCCCAGACTCACAGAAATGTTGGCCTTTTTTCTTTAATCCTGTACAAAGTGTGTGTGCTCTAATCCTCCATACTATGACCTAGTTCTTTGAATTGCAAATAAGGGCAGCAATTCAACACCTGCTCCTATTGTGTGTTTAGGTTATGTACTTACTTTTCATGGCTCTTAAAAAAAAAAAAAATCTTGAATTTGCTTTTACATCCCCAGGAACAGCTCCAGGCACAGAACACCCAAGATCTGGCCTGCCTGCATCTTTATTTTCCCAGGAGACTTGCACCTTGAACTAACAGGTGCTGGGGAAGAATCGACACTGAGCAGGTAGCTGGGCTCTTCTGAAGGCTTTGCTGGTGACATTAGCTTTGCGGATGACATTTGCTTGCTGCAGTAGCCGCCCTGAATTGCAGTCCTAGTTACAGTGGCAGTACTCTGCAGAGAAGCAACGTTTTGTGGACTGCTGCTTTTGCTAGCAATTCAGTGGAAGAGAAGTCGCTGACAGGAGCTGAGTTACAAGTGCAGAAAATCGGAAGTTAGTTACCGGGGTGTGAAGTGCTTCCCTTCCCCCTCCTTGCCTCATCCTACTCCCATCAACCAGGCTTACTGGTCTGCAAAACAGCTCAAAAAAAACCCAGAAATGACCCACATCCCCAAAGCCCAGTGGCACTAATGTCTGTCTGTTTTTAAACAGCAGGTGGCAACATCCTCTGCCTTGTGAAATTCTGCTTGCACATTCATGATGGGTTTATTTATCTTCTCCTTGAGCAGAAGAAACTTCAGGCTCTATTTGCAACCTCTGCATTTCTCAGGAGCTCCTTGTTGCAGACTCCAAAGGAAACTCTGCGAAAAGGCAGTGGGGAAGGATCTCGGACTAGAACTACAGCTCCTGCTTAGAGAAGGTGTTTTGTTCTGGGGGGCACATGAGTTTCGCTGAGCACAAGCTTAAATGCATCATTGGTGTGAGGACAGGTAGGGTCTGTTTTCTCTACTGGGCTGGGCTCTCCAGGCCTGGCCCTCATCTCCTCCAGCGCGCTCAGAGGCATGCCAAGCATGGGCGCCAGCCCGGATCGGGGCCAGCTGAGGCAGGAGCCCCCAAGAAACCATTCCTTCCCCATCTCCCCTCCACCCCCCCCCACAGCATGTTTCACAGTTTGACCTACTCCCTGCAAATCAATGTGAAAATGAGGAAAATTCGGGATGAGTGCTTCCCCATCAGTAAGCAGTGAGGTTTTGCAGCCGGTGGCTGGCAGCAGATGTCTCTTCTCCACGGTCGACAACCCAGAGCGCAGCAAGCTGGGGAGCGTGATGTTCCCACGCAGGGAACGCTGCCTGCAAAAGCTCCTTAAATTTAGCTCCCCGTTGCTCCAATACAGGAGAGGATAAGGAGGCAAAGCCATCGGTAATGGCATGTGCTGGGTGAGTGGTGGTGTGCCCTAGTGCGTTTGTGTCCAGGGCTATTTCTCATGTGGTTCAATTCTCCATGTGTTTTTTCAGTGGTTAGGCACCAGGCTGACTCTGCCCTACCAGATGGTGTTCCCTAGTGCTGAGGTGAGGTGAAACAGAAGCGTCGTAGCCTGGGTTTGGGATGGATCCGATTACAGGCTAGACATTCATCTTCAATGAATTTTAAAAATATGACACTGTGCCTTTCTTGTATTGCCTCTATTAGTGTATCAGTAGAGTTTCTTGTTTCAATGGTGTACCTATTACTGTTCTTCTTCCTAGCTCCCGCCACTAAAATGCAGCTTCCTGCTGAAGTACGGACCTTAGTGAATCACAAGCAATTCACTTAAAACGGGAATTCAACAACTTAATTGAAGTAGCCTGTCACCATGTTGACAGTGGCTAGACCATTGATACAGTGACTTCACCAGGGTTGGCTGTGTCACGCTTATCTTTCATCACCATCCTTGGGACAATAAACTCATAATTAATCCCGAGTTGAAAATTCAAGTATGATTTAACTCCTTTATCTGGAAAAGTTGCTGAATACCAGCAGAGCCATCTCATTGTTTGTTTACACATGCTTTATCCGCCATAGGTGGCAGAAATCTTCTTCTGTGGACATTACTCAGCTTTGGATTGGTGTGATTGGGAAGAACATTTAGGCCTACACCCAAAAAGGAAAAGGCTACTTATTAATTTTTATATGGGAGCTGTTTGAAGACACCCAGAATTATGGCACTCCTGGCAAAGAAGGATACAGGCAAAGAGTTCAACATCCAGATAAAGTGGTTTAATAGTGTCGTTTCTAATTAATAGAAGAGAACACCAGTTAAATTCTCCCTTGTGCTACCTTCACATTACATCTGTTGTTTTTCTGGGGCATACTCAGTTTCTATTGTCCAGCTCTTCCATGACTCTGGCTAGGAAAAACAGAATGTTTGTGAGTATGAAGGACAAGGAATCTGGTGACATCCAAAAATGTGGTGATTTTTTAAAAAAGACCAACAGAAAAAACATTCCTATCTGAATTTAGTGTAATGGTGTAGCATTTTTAGATTTCAAATCCGTTGGTACCAGCTTATGGTGAAGAAGATGAGTTCTGAGCAGAGTGGTGCAAAACCTATATAGTGAGGTTGAACTCTAAAAAAGATGAGAAATAATGCTCTTGAAAAATAATCTGCAAAAGTAATCTCGTTGGGGCAATGACAGATACTCTTGAGGTGAGAACACATCTTGTTTCAAACAAAGAGGAACTAACAAAGTAAGTGAGCCTATTAGGGAGAAAGAAGCAGCTAGAAAATGAAGTTAGGTTACAAGATTTTGGTACAGCAACAGATCTTCTCTGTAGCTGTGCAAACAATACATGCTAGCCCACAAATTCCTGGAAATTACAGAAGAGATTCATCAAGCACTGATTTAAAAGATACCAATATACCTCTTCCTAAAAAGATGGAGAGTCAACAGACACCTGAAAGCCTATAGATTTCATTTGATATAGGTGAAGAGGCTAGTTTAATAAGTCAAAAAGTGATTATAAGTAGTAGAGTTCAGTACAGGCAGCAGAAACAGAAATGCTTCTACTTTTTATTTAATTTTGTGCTCTTGTAATGGTCATAGTTCTGGGATATGATTCATATTACTCTTTGATTAGTTTTCCATTTGCCTCAAACTCTTCCTTTTAAAACATACTCTTACCATTAACATTGTTTTTCCTAAATGTCAGGTTTATATGTCTTCCTGTCTTTTGATCTGCAAGGACAATCCCCAGCCATTTAAAGCTATGGAAATATGATTGCATGGAGAAAGTATGCAAACAAATGGTCCCATTTACTTAGAAATTTAATTTTCCACAACAAGGAAAGACACGTGCTTAACACCTGCTCCTTTCTACTTGATGATTTCAGTTCCTCTTTCACATGCTCTTCCTGCACCGGAATGCATAATCAATAGTCCTAGCAGTATCACAGTCCAGTCTGGAGTGATGTGGTAGTCCCTTTTTGTGGGAGTCCAGAAGACCTGGATTTGTTGTTTTTTCATTAAGAAGGAAGAATTGATGGGGAATGTGGGAATCAACAGCAGCCTTGGCTGGAGTGACCATGAAATAGCAGAGTTCAAGATCCTGAGGGGAGTGAGGAGGGAGAGTGTGAGAATATGCACTCCTGGTCTTTAGGAGAGCAGACTTCAGGAAACTGGTAGGTGGGACCCCACAGGAGGCAGCTCAGAAAGGCAAAGGAGAGCTGTCTCAGGAAAGCTGACAAGTCTTTAAGGACAAACTCTTCTAAGCACAAGAATTGTCCATCCCAGTACTCAGGAAAACAAATAGATGTATCAGGAGACTGGCTTTTGGCTAAGCAGGAAACTCATGACTGAGCTGCAGTCTGAAGGAAAAAGGCAGAAGGTGGAAGCAAGGATGGGCCACAAAGGAGTAATTTAGAAATACAGCCCAAACATGTAGGGATGGTGTCAGGAAAGCCAGTGCTCAAATGGAGTCAAGACTTTAAAGGGATGTCAAGAGCAACGAGAAGAACTTCTGCCACTAAAATAGTAACAAAAGGCTCAATAAGGAAAACGTGCTGCCGAGTGTGGCAGGTGATTTAGTGACAGTGGGCACAGACAAGGCTGAGGTATTCTGTCTCCACCAGCAAGGTCTCCCAGTCCTCTGTGCTTAGTAAAAGGGTTCAGGGAGAAGGAGCAAGACCAGCAGTGGATGTGGATCAGGACTGGGATTACTTGAGAGAACCTGACCCATGCAAGTCTGCATGGCCAGATGGGCTGATCCAAGCGTGCTGAGAAAGCTGGCTGATGTCTGTGCAAGGATGCTCTCTATCACCTTTGAAAGGTCGTGGAGGTCAGGGAAGTCTCAGTGACTGCAGAAAGGCACATGTCACACCCATCTTCAAAAACGGCCAAAAGGCTAACCCTGGAAACTACGAGCCAGTCAGCCTCAGTTTAGCCCCTGGGAAAACCATGGTGAAAGTCCTCTTGTGACATACTTCTGGGCACATGAAGGAAAAGAAGGTGACTGGGAACAATCAGCATGAATTTACCAAGTGTAAGTCATACCTGACCAACCTGACTGTCTTCTGTGACAGTGAAGGGATCTGTGGATGGAAGGACAGTAGTGGATGCCTTTTACCTTGAACTTAACGAGGCTTTTTGATTCCAGTTTCCCACGATATTCTTGTATCTAAGTTACTGTCTGGATGGATGGACAACTACATGGGTAGAAAGTTGGTTGGAGACTTGAGCTCAGAGGGCAGTGGTTAGTGGTCATACTCTACCCAGAGGCTGACAACAAGCAGGGTATTGTAGGGGTCTTTCCTGGGACCTAGCTGTTCAACACCTTTATCAGTGACCTGGAGGAGGTGATGAAGTGCATACTCATCAGGTTTGCACGTCACAGTCGTTATGCTCAAGGTCAGGGCTGCCAACTGGAGGGACCTGGATCGGCTGGAGAAATGGGCCAACAAGAGCCTTATGGAATTCTGCAAGGGCAAATGCAAAGTGCTTTGCAAATATGCAAAGGATTAACCCGTTACAGTAGTGCTAGGAAGGGACTGGCCGGGGAGCAGCTCTGCAGAAAAGGCCCTGGGGGTCCTGGCAGGTGGTGAGCACGAGCGGCAGCGTGCCCTGGCAGTGCTGCAGGCCAACAGCACCCGGGGCTATATGACCAGCACAGCCAGTAGGTCACAGGATGGGATTATCCCCCCTTACATGGTGCTCGTTAGACCACATGCAGATACTGCATCCAGTTTTGGGCCTCTCAGCACATGAAGGACACAAAAACACGTGAGCAAACTCAGAGGAGGCCCCCACAGTGGTAATGCTGGAGACCTCAGCCCGTGAGGAGAGGCTGTGGGACTGGGCTTGTTTGGCCTGGGGGTGCTGCAGCTTGGGGGGGGGGGGGGGCTGACAGCAGGCATTAATTAAGGACACTGGCATGAATTGAAATGTCAGAGTTTCAGGCTGAGTATAGGGAAAAGCCTTTTCCCCATGACAAAAGTCAGGCACTGGAGCAAGGGGGTTGTACAGGCTCCATCCTTGGAGCTTTTCCAGACCTGTCTGGGAAAACCCTGAGCAACCTGGTCTGAGCTCATAGCTGAGCCTGCTTTGAGCAGGAGGTTGGACTCAGGACCTCCCAAGTCCTTTCCAACCTGAATTATTCTGTGATCCTACAAGCTGCTCCAGTGGCATTGGAGAAGAGAAACCCAGAACTAAATTCATTGTCTGAAATCTGCCTCTCTTGGGCTAGGACTTTGCCTGCCTTTTCCACCGAAAAAGTGCTCCCAGGCTATGGCACACCAGGGACATGCCAAAATAATGTGGTTATTTTGTGGCTGCCTAATCTGAAAGACACACAGACACTGTGCAGCATTCATGTTACACTTAGTACCTTTTGGGGGGCAGGAGGCCGAGGGATGGGGAAGGATGAAGCCCAGCTCGCCCTCTCCAGCTGTGTGGACGTGGTATCCCTGTGAGCAGGCATGGCAGACAGTGCTCTACTGCCAGGTTTCACATGGAAAAAACAAAGATTTTTAATGATGCTGGAAGTGCTGATCTGAATATGCACTTAAGCATAATTATTAGCACCTGCAAAATAGCAAGTTGCTCTGTATGTCTTCATATATGTGTGCTTATGTAGGGATGCTATGTGTTGTACATGGGGTACAAAAAGCTGGCACTGGTTTCACGCTGTGAGTGAGGCAGATGCTATTTTAGAGCAGAAAGGTTGTGTGCTGGGAGCATGTTTTGCTACTTAATGCTCCTGCTGGTCGGGGACTCATCCCTTGCTGTCATCCCTTGCTGTGCCAGGTGCTCTGAGGTCCCGGGGTAAGTCTCAGCCATTTTAGATAATTAGTTCATAAATAGCAGTTTCTCCTGGTTTTCCTGGAGAAAGTTTGCTTTTTGTCTTTGCTATAATTTCTCCCAAGCCATTGCAATGCCTTATTGATTCAGCCACTTGAATCCTTCGGAAGGGCAATGCGCTGTGGGAGAGGGCTGGGAAATGGCTGGAGGAGTGCCAAAAGGCGCCAAAAGCCCCATCCATGCCAGGGGGCAGCCGGAGACCTGGGGGGACACAGGCGAGTGGGACGGGGCAGGAGCTGGTGCCCAGCACCTCATCCATCCACAATGCGGGGGCACCGCAGCGCATCTATAGCAGTCAGAGCTAGCGATGCATTTTGTACTTCCACTTCTATTCTGTATACTGCCGTGTGTGTTTAAAAACAGCATTTAAAACCCAAGTCCTGCTTGGCATAACGGTCTCCGATGACAGCGACAAAAGTGAGTACGAAGTGAGGAATTACAGCATGTGCTCCTTAAGCTGGGATCACAGCGCAGATATTCAGATCCACCAACATCCACAAGCGGCATCTCGGAGTATTTACCTAAAAGCATCTGAGCAGCCTTTGTGCCTAATTCCCCCGAAAGACAGCAACATTGCCAGATGCTACAGCTCCACTGACCTAATTCGGGATGGCAGGGTCTGATACTCACTGCTGGGAAGGTGTGCGCCCGGCGGCATCCCAGTGGTGGGCGCGAGCGGTGCTCCTGCGCCCTGCTGTGCTCCAGGGGACAGGCTCATTTGCTGCATGCTGCTACGGGACCGCGTGCTGGGCTTTAATTGAGGGTTGCTCTTGGAGACGGGGGATTTTTGTCAGGGGTATTAAATCCCTGCTTGTTCAAGCTGAGTTTTTCTAGTGGCTCTCACTGATGTCTTAAAAATAGAGATATCCTTATAAATACATCCAGAAGGCTGAGGAGGTCTTTGTTCTCCCATAAAATATGTTCTTCCCTGCCTTTCCCTTCGGAGAGCGAGGGAAAAAGTGAATCAATGTATGAAGCGCCATTCTTCCTACCCCGGCCTCATCTGGGTTTGGCTTTGTCTACAGACGAGTCGGGAAGTTGTATCCTTTCTCTCCAGGGACCATCGCTCTGTAAAAGCAGAGTTTGAGTTCATTGAAACCACAGGGGATTTCATGCACCTTGGATCTATTTTTATGCTTCTTAAGAAAGCCAATGACTTATGTCCTCCAGGTCTTCCCATGCATTCCCCGGCACATCCATCAGAATTAACTGGTGGCTGGCCAAGCTGGACTATACAACACTGCTCTTTAAATAGATACGCGGAGGGAAGGTTGTATCGGGGCTACTTAATGATCTCAAGAACTCTATGAATAAGCAAGTGATGAGTGAGGGCTACCGCAGCCCGGGTCGCCTGTCACAGGCACAAAAGGCTCTTATATGACTGCAGCTTACTGAATTTTTTCTTACTCTTGCAACTTCCCTGTAAGTCCTTGCAGCTCAGAGAAGTGCCTGGGAGGGGACCAGTCCCACAGCAGCAACCCAACGGGCATTTTTTTCTTCCCTGGGGAATTGGGGCAGCGGTGTGGGGCCGGGGGCTGGTTTGGGGGTCTGGCCTGGGGCTGGGCACTGCCTGAGGCCCGTCACCCCAGTCTCTTACTGGTTTGCAGCCAGCTCTGCATCTGGCTGGGTCCTTGAGAGAGCAATCAGCCTGGCCCAGTGTGCAGGCACATGTAGCAAAGGGCTCCAGAAAAAAGGAGAACCGTGGATAGCCTTCCTGTACTGTTTATCTGAAAAAAATCATGATTTTTCATTTTTTTCCTCCTCAGTCTACTTTTGCTGCCCTTCCTAATCTTATCATCTGCTTTTGTTTACAGGAACACTAGGCAATTTCAAGTACCGAGCTGTAGCCCTAACCCCCAAAAATAAACCACGCAGAGAAATGTCACAGTTGGGTCAGCCGGGTGCTCCCACGGTGTTCGGGAGCTCGAAACCAGAAATCCTGGCCGCTGGCCTGGCTCCTGCTGCTGGCTCGCAGCGTCCGCAAGTGATCTGCTGACGCTGCGGAGGCGCCAGCTATCCTGTCCGAAACGCCGAGGGAGGAAGGTAAAAATACCCCTGTGGTCACATGCCTGTGAGATTCCTGGATGAAAGATGCTAAAAAGGGCATGATGTTTTTGCGTGGTTCGAGTTTCTGGGCGGCAGCGTCCAGGACTGCGCTTCGCCCCATCCTGGGAACTTCCGCTCGGCTTTGCAGCAAAACGCCCGCGTCGGGGTTAGGGCTCGGAGGAAAGCAATGCTGAGCTGTGCTCGCATGCTGGAAATTGCTCAAGGAGACGTGACTTTTTCCAGCTTTGTTCCTGCCTTAACACATCCTGCCTGCTGCTCCAGGAAACCCCAGTGGCCAAGAGGGGCGTCCTGAAAGCGGGAGCCAGGTCCCCCACAACCACAAGGTTGGCTTCAAAGGAGCACCATCTCAAGGGATCCATACTTAAATATTTCTTTAGACACTCTGAGTGTGAGCTTGTAATGCTCCTTGCCCCAAGGGCTTTGCTGACAGCTCGTGGAGCCAGCAGAAATGCTTTCTTTTGCGGCATTTCATCTTTTCTGGGGAGGAGGGAGAGGAAGGGCTGTGTGCCCACATGCTGGGGTGGAGGAGGGTGATCTCCTCCAGAAGAGCTGAGCAGCGCTAGCCCACCCCAACAACACATCCTCCTTCACGTGATGCAGATCTGGGGTGTAAAAACCCACCAGCAGGTGTCCGGAGGCTGGTGTTGAGGCCGTGGGATTTGGGAGGATGGTGGCAAACCTGCTCTGGAGGACTCTGCTGTTTTTTACAAGGAGGAGAGGTTTCATGGTCAGAAAGGGTCTGAACAGACTCACCCCACATGTAACCGAAGGAGATGTCCAAGGAAAATATATAGTACGGAAAAAGCAGCTTTTTTCCCATGTGTGGAAGGTTTGGGAGGTCTCTGCTCTCCCAGAGCTGCAGAGTGACAGCAGACAGGCCCTGGCCATTCCCTCTCCAAGGGGCAGAAATGTCAGAAAAACCTCATGTTTATGATCTCCTCTCTCATCCCTGCAGGACAGAACTACGCACTGACCTCCTTTAGTCTCCCTCACTGAAAACGAACTTCTCTCAAGGCAGGAAAAGTTTGGGTAACCCCCCTCCAACCATGACTGCACTCGCATGCCTGCGTGCATGCAAACACTTAAGAGCAACAAGTCTTTTTTAGTGCTCTTTTCATAGTCCTGGCTGCTGGCCTGGTTAAATGACCTGAAATCGAAGCTCTGCTCTGAGCTTCCCACTCCAGTCCCAGGACCTGAGCAAAAGGACAGAAAAACAGTGCTGAATAAGCGGCAGGTTCCCTACGCTGCTCCTTTGCTGATGAGCTGCAGCCTATATAAAAAGGGCCAGACCAGGGGAGGTGTTTCTGTTTTGGGGCTGCATCTTGCAATGCAGCAGCAGGAAGGGATCCAGCAGAGCACGAGTGCTCCACACCGTCCTGAAACGGCATGTCCGTTTTGGGCTCCACCTCAGAAATGTCTGAGACGAGACTGTGACCTTCTTGTCCCCAGCAGGTCAAGGCAGAGGCTGTACTTCTTCAGGGTAGCTTCCGCATATTCCTCCAAACTCCCCCAAAGCCAAAAATGAGCGGTGCTATATATGTTGCAGACAAATCCCATGGTAGATGTTCAGAAAATCTTTTGTACAGGAAACCCAGGATGTTGTGGGATTTCTTTCCCTTTGTGTAAATAGTCCTTCATAAATCATGAGCATCACCAATCTTCATTTCTGTTGTAAGTAATTTTTAACAATGAAATCTGCCTAGAACATGGCAAGTGAAGGAAAACCATCCAGAAAGCATGCAGAAAAATTTGCATAATCTGACTCTGATTAATTGCAAGAGCTGGTGTAGCCAAAGAGGCCATCTCCAGAAAGCTCAAAACAATGTTTGGAGCAACACTGTGGAGCAACAAGGAGGGGTGGGTGTTGCATGCCTCTCCACAGCACACCACACCACTTCTCTTGCATTAAAAAAGGGACCTGATATTGTTCCACCCCTCAGAAAGCATCAGGTTCATTAGATATTTTCTTGAAAGGTGATGGACTTTAATGTTTCCAATCACTGAGGAAGAAACAACAAAAATATTCCTCATTGAAAAAGTGGGAGAGGAGCACAGGCAGGCCCCTTTCAGCTGATGAAAATGGAGACACTAAATGACATGCAATTAATTTTAACCTTATGTCCTCCTGGGGGACAGAGGGAGATGGATTCCCCCTCAGCAGTGGGCAAATTTGCTTCCAAAGCTTTCCACCGATTTTAATGACAGCAGCTCGCAGGAGGATTCGTAAATAAAAGGCAGCAGCACACTGGGTTGTGTTCCCGCAGCTCCTATTTCCAACACGTTGTCCTCCTCCCCTGCCATTGGGGGTGGTTTGGGCACCTCAAATGATCGACTATCCACGGAGACAATGATAGGATCACCCCTGGCTGAGGGAAAGCTGGCGGCACAGGTCTTGCCCCCGAGGCCCAGCATGTCCTGGGCTGCATTTCGATGCGGGAGCTTGGCAAAGAGCGGCTGCTCCGGCCGTTTGCTTTGATGTTGGCATTTCGGGTTGGAGCTGGGGCATGTCAGAGGGGCCAGGCTGGTTTGTGTTAAGTAGGATGAGTCCTGTAAATAGAGCAGAAACCTCCAGGTGGCCTTGGCTTTACCTAACCCTGGCTTCCTGTAAATTCTTTTGGCAGCTGCTCAGAGCCCGATAATGGACGGTTTTCTGGCCACGACGCAAACTTATGTGCTAGTTACTCAATGCTTAGGACCCTGGACCGGACGGCTCGGAAACTCTGACCCGCCATCATTTTTGTGTGAACTGCCCTAGCTGAGTTTAGCTTGTACGTCTCCAGCAGATTTTCAGCCCAAAGGCAGCCTTTTGAAATGCAGCAGGCTCAGCCGATGCATCTTCTTTTCAGGTGTGTGTGAGAGTAATTGCAGATAGCAGGGCCCGTGTATAGGCAAACGGCCCTAGGCAATAACCTTGGGGTCTTGGTTTGGGATCTGCCAAGGTATCACACTGTAGGAAACGTCTTATGTATTGATTCATGAAACCTGAAAAATTTTGGAGTCAACAGGAGATTTTGATGCAAAAAAAGAAAGCTGTTTGGAAGAACTCCTGCACAACTTGCCTCTTTGCTCCCCCTCTAGATCACAGTTATCTGGTGCTCTGGAGTCTCTCTCTTCGGTAGAGCTTACAAACTTGGCCATTGCAGGAAGGCAGCCTACACACGTGGGAGGACTGTAAGCTCAGTGTCAGCCTTTCAAGAGAGCTGCTGTGGCTGGGGAAAGAAACGATGGCCATTTCCACAGGGGAAAGCGTCTTTTCCGCCTCCAACTGTGATGCTGCATCCCAGGTAGGGTGCAGTGCCAGACAGCTACATTCACTCAGCTGGCCCCTTGCAAGGAGGAAGGTTTCAGTTCAGCAGCATCAGCTCTCCACATTTTCCTCAAATAACCTCCATTTCCAGCCAGCCCTTGCTGGAGAAGCACTGCATTAAACAGGTTGTGCCTTCCATTGTTTTCATTAAATCCCTGTAACTGAGACCGTGGATTCCAGTGTTGGCTGTTGCAGTTTGACCCAAGTGACCAGGCAATTTGGATGAAGAAGACATGCTGGGGTGAGTAGTCTGTTTTATGTCATTATTATTGGTATACGAAAGATAAAGGCAGCAACAGGTTGCCTTGCCAAACCTCAGTGGCTTCTCCTTTGGCCTTCAGTGGGTGGTGGTATCTTTCATGAATGCAGTTATTGTCAGAAACCACCAGTTGCGCCAGCGTGTGTGTGTGTCTGCATAAATTTTTTATGGCTGCTTTTTTAGTCCCACCAAAGAACAAGAAACAACTCGTAAGAAGCACTGCGAGGCTGATTTATTAGCACTGAACTTCTTGTTAACCTTCTCAAAAAATAGGTTGGCCCCTTTCCAAGCTGGGGAAGGTAGCAGGGCTGAAGCCAAGAAAACAACAGGATGAACTTTGTGTTCTTGGCAACCCAGGATTTTGAATTACTACCTTAGGGAGGCATCAGCTTGTGCAAAATGCATTTGAAATTCAGACACCAGATAATCATCAGGCAAAGCAAGTAATATCTTGGGTTACCTGCCTTTAGGTTTAGTAATAGGTTTGCTTTCCACAACTGAAACTCACGAAGTGCATGTGAAGCTCCCCTTCCGCACAGTGGCTCCAGAGCAGGAGGCTCATAAAAAGAAAAATATTTTTTTCTGTTTCAGGTGGACTCCTGCAACCAGGTGGCAAGCTGGGGCTATTACCTTCTGTGGAATACTCGGCTCCCTGTCGTGGTGCTGCTCATCCACCTGCATCACCTCATTGTGCTCTCCTGGGTTACAGCCGGTGTCATGCAGGGCAAATGTCTCTTCTCTCAGCCAGGGCTGCTGAAATACCAGTAATAAGTGGAAGAAAGAGACCGCACGGCAGCTGCATCAGTGCATCACACATCGTATAGCTGCCTGGAAGGCAATACCCAAGTCCTAACAGGACTTTTGTTTTCTGTATCTCCCTCCATTGGTCAGCTGTGAGAGGAACCCCTGGTAAGCATTGCCGAGGGCCACACATACACCCTTGCCTAGGGCTGCATTGGCTTTTGGGAGCATTATAGAGAAAATCTGCCCAAAAAAACTAGGCGCTATTTTTTGCTGCTGAAATCCAGTGGGATTTGAGTATCTCAGTCCCTTCAGGCCTTGGAAGTCTCAGCCTGACTCCAAAACTGGATCCCAGCCCTGCTCAGATGCTGGGTGAGCCCATTCCTAACCGAGGGAGAGGAGAAACTCTGTCCTGCAGGATGCCTGTGGGTGAGCTGAGGCCCCAGTTTCACTTCGCACTTCAACACAAGGTGTTTTTTAGCAGCACTAACCTGATTTGTCTTAACTAACATGCAAGGACAAAAGAATCCAGGTAACTTTTAAGATATATATATGCCATGTAGTGTCAGCTTGCTGATCACTGGGAATAACTACTGCTGAAAACCATCCCAAAGAGCTCCTCTCCAATGCACACGCGTGAGCCAGGAGATGTAAAATCACAGGAAGGAATCATAAATTAGGAAACGGCACCCTTCCAATCTAATTTTAGCAGTAGCCAGTGGTATTTACGGGAATTTCTCTTCTTCCTACTTTTTCCTGTTGATTTCCTTCTGGGTGATGTTATGGCTTTAGTCAGCATGACCCGCAAGCAGATGAAAAGCAATGAATAAGCTTTTTTCCTTGTCATGGCAAGACCTGGGATGGGGACATCTGAAGTGGTTAGTGATGTGGGATGCGTAAGTTTTTTATGTGCCCACACATCTTCAAATCAGGCCTTGCAAAGACTTCAAATCAGCCATCCAAAATTGTAAACATCTCCAAATCATCATCCACATCTGCCCATGAGAGCCAGCGAAAGGAAACGTGTGATGGCCCAGGACGGTGTCAACCTCAAGCAATGCCCAGGTCAGGGTTGGGCACAGGAGCGCCTCATGTCTGGGTGCTCAGTCACCAGCAAGGGACACTTTTGCGAAGATATATTCCCTCCATACACATGTGGAAAAGCGCTCATGATTTCTTGATGTGTTGGGCCCTGCTTTGAGGCTATCATGCTGTTCCAGCCAGTGCAGCTTCATTACTGTTGAATGGCAAAGCATGCCTAATTAGCCCTCTTGCTCAGTAGTAGGAGATGGCTGGATGGTGTTTCAAAATGCTGCTGCCATGCGTAACACAAATCTCCCTAGACAGCGCCAGGCAGGTCTTTCAGGGCTGGTACCAGTCTATAGGATTTATCTCTGCAATCTACCTTGGGGGGCAGAAGCTGTAGCTTTTCTCCTATGGGATCTACCTGATTTTACCAATTGGGTGACACGGGCCTGTCTTGCCTCCTGCTGGCCCTGGACAAGGCAGCTCCACAGCCAGCCCTTTCCCAGGCTTTGCTCTGGGCACTGCAGAGGAACTGGCTGAGCAGCCACTGAGAGAAACCCCATCCGTTCCCTTGGCATGGCCACCTCCTCGCCAGTGCTAGGGTGTCCTCCAGACAGAGGTGGGGACCCAGCACCCTCCTCAGGTGTTAATTGTTAATTATGTTTGCACCCATCAGCTGGGACCTGAATGCTGTGGGTTAATCCCCAGCACCTGCCTGCTGTGGGTTCAGGTGATACAGGGACCTGTAGGCCATCTCCCAAGTAAGTGGTGAGTTGGGGAGTGTTGTAATGTTGTGAGTGTGTGTCTTGTCTACCTGGTGTGCTGTTGAGTTGGTGACCTCAGATGGGATATTTCTGATGTGTGAGAGCTTGTGGGTAGCAAGTAAGTTACCCTGCAGCAAGTGGGGGATAGGTGAGGGAAGATGGAATTTTTTAGATCTGTCATGGTTATTTCTTAAAGATGAAAAAGTAGAACTTCAGAGCCTAAAGTTACGGCTTAAGACACTTCTCTGTATAAGATTTTAGGTATAAGCTGTCATGTCAGAACCCCTCATGCAACCTGTTTTACCTCCTGGAGGTAAAACATTGACTCCTGGAGAAGTCATTACCCCTGAAGTGGAAACCAAGGCACAAACAGGTTATATTCTTAAAACTGCAGAATGAGCTGGTGATGAAATGAGAAAGTAAGGTCTAAGCTCTTAAATGCCCCTGTCTGGGGGGATCTGAGCTGCATGCTCCCCCTGTACTACCAGGCTTTGTGTCGGTGGGGGTGGCTGGCGTGCAGCTCTGCTCCCATCCCCTGGGATGGAGCAAAAGAGGTTGTACTGGGCAGGTGTTGGGGGAGTGATGTGGCAAGGTGCTTTATGGCTCTCTGGAAAACCACTTCAGATAGATGCAGAGAGTAACAATTTTCTGACTGTAGGAGGAGCAGAAAGCAATTGTTCAGAAAACAGCCTTTGGGGACGGATGGGAGGTTTCTTCATGTGCCAAACCACTCTTAGGAACGTGGTTTGGCTTCAAAACTGTTTGAAGAGAGTTTGGCAGCACTCCTGGCTAAGAAGTGTGTGAGAAGTTGCATACCTAGATGCATATTTCTGTGCAGATGAACTCAAAACCACTAGTCCCTCTGCTCAAATGACTTTATCTAACTGGTTTGTGTAGCCATGAAGACTTCCCCTGCACAGTGGAAAACCTGTCCACTTGATAGGTGGATTTTTGGTTTTTTTCTTTCCTTTCTGTTATTAAACAGTACAAGAGCAGCTTCCAGCATAGCAATATGAGTGGCAAAGGGTGGGTGACAAGTCTCTGTGCTTGACCTCTAATTGCGAAGAAAACAGTTTTCTCTGGATGTTGCCATAGGTGCACTGTGTGCAAGGAGCTGCTAAGCTGCTGGGTGTGGAGGGTCTTGCGTCTGCCAGGCCACTGAAAACTGTTCCTTGTAGGTTGTCCCGTCTTTCTGACACCATAGCCTTGGCTGTCCCTTTGAAAACAAAATGAACAAAAAACACATGTAGCCCCAAGGCACTAGGTGAGGAGTGTACTCCTCTGCTGGCCTGAGCCCAGCGGGCTGCTTTGGTATCCCAGCAGAGCCCAAATGCCTGCTCCTCTGCTTGCTTTCTTGTTTGTGCGGCTGTGAGCAGACAGATCTTTTTAATTTGAGGCACGTTAGCTCCTGGAAGCTGTAATTGAGACTCAGTTTCTGTGGTCAGGAAATCTAGGTTTATTCTCCAGTTCTGCCCCAAATCTCCTGGGCTCTCTCAAGTGAATCGCTGAACCTTGTAGGTAGGCTCTCAGGCTGGAAGTCATCCACGCAGGCACGTCGATCCATGCTCTTTGTCTCCTCTGGACACATTGTACAGGGAGGGCACAGTCATGTCTTCATGCAATGAATTATGTGACATATTTGTATAATTCATAGTGCACTTCTGCAGGGTCCAGCACAAAAGATCCTCTGTCTGGTTTGGGCCTTTGGACATAAGCAATTGTGTTGTTATTAATGGCTGTTTCCCCTTGACTATTGAGACTTTTATTCACGAGGTTTATGTACAACTCCTAGAAGCCAGTTTTGGGTGATGGTTTTAGGTTGCTTTTGTAATAGCAACAACTAACAGCTGCTTCTGGTATTGTGTGGAGTGAAAAATGATCCTCTAGCAAAACCTTCAAGGACAGAAAATGGAGCAGCATTTCTCTTATTCAAATACCACAGTGGCAAAACATGCTGCTCCGGTAGGCTATATTCACACGCCTTCCCCCACTCGGTGGAGGAAAAGGGCACGCTCCCCAGTGGCCACCTCTGTGCATATGGCATTCCAAAATAAGTCTGAACTAACAAAGACATTGCAACAGCTGGGCAGGAATGTACGCCCTGAGCAATTTCTCACCGGTAGGATATTAAGAGTCGCTTCAGTGGGAGATGCTGGCCAGGTTATTCCCTCTTCTAAAACTGGTTTGAGATCATCCTGTGAGAAGTCACTACTGATATGAGGACAAGGGTCTTCAAAGGCAGCTGTGCTGAGGTGAATCAGTGCCTGACCAAGCAGGCAATGCAATGAACTGCCCCAGACTCAGCTGTGGGAGCAGGTGACCAAACATTGCCTCACCTGCCTGGCTGGCCCTGCAGGGCTGCTCTGCAGAGGTATCTCTGCTGACCCCTTTGCAGTGGCAAGTGCAGGGCTCTGGATGACCTTGTGTTTTTTCACAGGAGCAAAACTAGCAAACAAACAAACAAAAAACTTGTCTGGGCAAGAACCACAGAATCTTTCCTCATTTGCCCCATTCACGGACTTTTGGCATCTTTGCATCTTTCTCACAAGTGAGCTGTGCTGACTTGTTTTTGAGAAAACACTGGTCTTTTGTAATCTGCTTTGGCAAGTGAGATAAGCTCTTTGCACTTGTCTGAACTTTGCATTTGTTTAAGCAATTTGCAGCCATGTCCCTTGGAGGGGTCATTTGTCCAAACCTGTCAGAGCAAAGAACAGCAGCAGGGTAGGCCATTGGCTTTTCTTCTGCCATCTCCATCCAGGCATTGGACAACCGCAGATGATGAGAGATGAGCTTAGTTTCACGCTGTTTGCTTAACAAGTCAGTGAACCTAATATCTCTTGTGGCTTCTGGGACGACCTTTAAAATCAAGGCCATTCTCACCATGAGAGGGAGCAAAACCCCCTGCCTTAACTATGCCATTTAAAGAAAAGGTTACCTTGCATTTAGGACATCAGTTGGCTCAGACTAGGAACAGCAATTATACCTCAGATATCTACCTTTGCAGTCAAAGCGCTTCTGGACATTAACTGATTGCATACAAAGTTCCCTTCTGTTTTTCTTTTTTTTTCTTTTTAATCATGCCATCTGGCACCAAAACACTGACACCTTTCTGCGTGAAACACAGCAATGGCTTAGTGACATATACAGGTACTCTACTGGAAATGCAGGGAGAAAACTACACTACACTGCAGTAAACTCTTGCTGTTTATAAATTACATTTTACGTGAGCTCATAGAGCTGAGGGAGCTACAGGGGTTTGGAGATGTGAGATGGCCATAGGTTTCCTTGGTTGAGCTGCAGATGAGGGGTGGGCAGGACAGACAGCTCGGCCTGGACTGACGGGGGTCTTTGAGCCCTGCGTCTGCAAGGCTCTGATATTTGGCAGCCCCTGCGCAGCCCAGTCCTGCTGCAGAGGCCCAGCTTGGAGGTTACACTTGAAGTCGCCTGAGATGCTCTGCAGTTGCAAAGTGTAGGACAGGCTGCGCTGACCATAGACGGGCTGCTCGGCTGATTTGCATGCCAAGGGGATGTTGGGCTTCCCAAAAATATCTTCCGTGCGTCTTGCTGCAGCCGCCACAGGGAAACGAAACTTTTCTCAGACACCTACGCTTTCACATGTGTACATACGTGTGTGTCTCCTGCCAGCTGTGACAGCAAGGGCTACCCCGGCTGTGTAAAATATGAACTTAGGCCTCTTATTTTCCGTCTCAGCCCAAATTTCTGCTTTCCATCACATCAACTGGCACCGCTCCGCTGTCCTGCTTGGGGTCACGAAACCCTGTTTGATGGGGCTGCATGCCCACTGCAGCGTTACACCCCGTGTGTTCTTAGGTTTCCCATGTGGAGAGCTCTCTCTACGCCGTGCAAAAGCAGAGGCACAACTTTATTGTGAATGTCTTAAAATACAGCAGAAGTTGCATGAATGCCTTTGCTTTCTGAAAGCCTGCGGGAGATGTCTGGGCCGGGCGAAGAGGAAAGTGGGATGTGCTAGTGGAGGGCACTGGCCCTCATGGGAGAGCAGCGAGAGCCTCGGGTCATGGCGGGGAGCGCGAAGAGCACCCTGCAGCAAGATCCACCTTTTTAATTCAGCATTGCAAAAAATCACACAAAATGATGGCTGAGGGAACACTAACTGGAGTATGTCTTTCTGAGATCCAGATGCAACAAGGAAACAAAGACATTTATATCACAAAACCCCCTCCAATAAAAAGTCCCAGTTTTTTTTTTTCTAACAGAACTGGAAACCCCCAAATTCAGAGTGCGGCCCCAGCCTGGCATAGGGCCCAAAGATATTTGTGAGCCCCCAGCTGAGCCTGTGCCCCAGAGCATCCCTCCCTGCAGTGAGCAGCCAGCCAGTAGCCTCTGACCTGCCTGCAGACCCACGGCTTCCCAGAGGCCGCCCATGGGAGTCCTCTGGCTTGCCCAAAATGCCTCTGCCATGCGCAGGTGCTTTCCGTGCTTTCCTCGTGCACACTGGAAGCTGGAGTTTCTGTTCCCTCCCTGCTGGTGACTCACGATCCTGCTTTGAGGTCTGTGGCCAGGTTGGCAGGAACCGGCTGGTTACTCTTCTTGCTTGTCCCTTGTGCCTTCGATACCCTTTTATGGCCCCATCTGAAGCCTTCTCTTCCCTCCTTTCTCATTGACTCATCCCGAGTTCACAAAGCCCTTTGCCTATACTGTCCTGCCTTGGCTTTGCCTTGAAAAGAAATCTCCTTTCCTCCTCTTGCTCCCACTTGCCAACCCTTTCGCAAAAGCCTCATGCCCTGGGACATGATCCGCAGTGCAAACCAGCCCCTGGGCTTCAAGAAACCCTTCTAAGGAAAGAGAAAGGAAGCCAGGTCCGTCTGCCCACCTCCAGCCCCACACAGGGCATGCACATAGTCAGCACATGCAGCCCCCCGGGTCCTGCCAGGGCACCTGGGATGATGCACAGGGCAACGCATTGGCAGGATGTGTGAGGAGTTCAAGGCTGTTTTTTCTCCTGTGGGATTTATCAGCACTACCACCCAGCCTGCCTTGCTGAGGGCAAATTCTTACTTATGCCTTACCTACCGGTCTCCCTTGCCGTGTTTTTTGCAGCGAGGTAGGTGAAACAGGCTGCTGAGCTTTGTCCCACATAGTCATTCGTATTTTTGTATGTGTAATCTTACAGCAAAGAAATAGGCTGTGATCTGCTTTGGAAAGAGAAATCGGCCATTCCTCAATAAAATATTGCAACCCCTCTCCACATAAGCAGACCTGTGGCGGCTCCAGTGCATGTTGCCTGCCTTAGTGCTGTGCTGAGCTATTTGCTGTTTTGGGGGAGAAGGAAAGTAAGGTGGTTCCCAATACACTGCTTCAGTGCCTCTGGCCTCCTAGAGAGGAAAACTCACATGAGTAAAAAAACAAACGCCATGACAATAGCAAGGGCCAGCTCATGTTGTCTTCTCTCTCAGCCCACGTCAGCCAGGATGATACGCTTCAGGTATCGGGGCACATCTCCCACTGCTGGCTAAGGCAGGGTTGCCCAGACCATGATAGCCCCAGGGCTTGCCGAGAATGTGTTTCCCCTTCCCACCTCATATGTATTTGTGCATGAAACCCGCTATTGCAGAGGATGGGTATTCTTGCCACAGCCCAGGAAGCTTCTTGCCCTCAGTCTCAAACCAAGTCAATGGTCAGCTGCAGGTGAGGAATGAGCTGTCCAGGAGATAAACTTGCCATTTGGTGATGGGACAGAACATTATTTAGCATTTATACGGGGAGAGTTCAGCCCTGCAGAACACGGCATGTGACTGGTATAACCAAAAGTTTGATGACTGCAGTGCAGTGTTACTGTTACCCCCTCCAACAGCAGATCTGCAGTCTGGGCACAGCAGCAGTCAGAGGAGGAAGTATTGTAGCACCAGAACAACCAGAACCAAAAAGCCTGGTCACAGGCTCTGTCTGCAGGAGGGTTTTCATTGCCCACATTCAGAAGAGCTTGAACAGCTCGTGTGTCCCAAAGAACAGCATCGAAAGCAGCACGGTACTGCACTTGGAAACATGGGATGAGGAGCAAGGGCCTTTTGAAGCTGAATAAGGCTGTGAGGGAGAAGCCAGGTGCCAGTGTTACTGAAAGGTTTAGCATATTTCCGTTGCAGGAGTCCTTATTTAGAAAAATCATGTTACCCTGTCTGAGCATCAAGTTAGGAAGCCAGGAGTTCAGGAATGCACCTGTCCCTTGCAAGGAGGATCCACCTATATTATCACTGTTCCTACTCTTATCCTCAGTAGTTGCTAACAGCATGTAGCTCTGTGGCAGTGCTGCTCAGAGGGATTTGCAAAGAAGAACCATATTTCATAGCTGGGGAAGCTGGAGCACCCAAGAAAGCAATTAAGAGTCACCGAACTCATGTGTCTCGAGCCTCTGTGCCATGCTCTGCCTGACAGGTCCCACTGCCAGCTGCTGCTTTAAAGCAAAAGCAGCCATCATTTCGCATGGAGCAACATAGTGGGTTGGTGTGTTGATACTTCTTAATTAACAGAATTGTCCGAGTTTATTTGCTGACAGTGAAATGTGTTCTTTACATAGCTTTCCTCTCTGCACTGTAAAATGATCACTGCTGCTATTTTTAGATGTGTTTTCCTGACCAACTTTTATTTTCCTGTGCATCTGCTGTTCACCTGATCTTGCTGAAGGGCCAGGAATGAAGATGAAATAAGCAAAGGGAAAATGCACAGGTTTTCCATTTGGGCAGCCAACTGGAGGCACCTTGACAGGACCTTGCTTTTTCAGAAGGTTAAGCACCCACTGAAACTTGGAGTTTTTTTGCAGTGTTTAAGCTGGACATTCCAAAACTGGCATCACCTTAAGTCATTGAACTCTTTTGGAAGTGAAGGCCAGGCTGTGGTGGCTAGCAGAAGTGGCTAGCAGCAGGCATGGTCACCAAATGCAAGCCTGCCTCCAGAGCCTCCGCTGGCTCCCTTTTTTTCATGCTCTTCTCTGTCAGCTACCTCATGAAGCAGGGAGGGAGAGAGCATTAGATTTAATCTGTTTAATCCTACTTTCTTGCTCAGAGCAGTCCTTTACCATTACACTGACTTCTTCTTGCCAAAAGTAAGAGCTGTACAACTATGGGCCTTTTTGTCTGCCTGCAGTTTCCCTGCGAGATGGGAACTGCATTTGTGTCAGAGGGATAAGCCCCTTTCCAAAGCCCTTGAGGTCCTGCTCATGGGGAAAAAGCAATCCTAGGACTGAGATCATGTTACCTGTTTCAGAGCAGAACGGCTAAACCCAGCTGGGACTTCTCCCTCTCCATCTCTTCCTTTGCTTGTGAGAGGTTTTGGATTATCTCAGGAGGAAGAGCGTATGATGTCTCTTCCATGCAACAGGGCCCTGAAGCGCTTTGTGGTTGGCAGATCTTGATACCTTATCTGCGAGTGAACCTACTTGTGTGTTGATCCCACGTGAATGTTTCCCAAACACATGCTTCTCTCATGCCTGTCCCAAAATATATGTGTGCCAGCGCTGAGGCCCAGGCTGCAGCCAGCAGCACTGAGCTTTAGGGAGACTGCTTGGGGGAGATGCTCTCCCACGCCGGCTTCAGGCACAGGCATCCCCAAGTCCCTTTGTAGCTGATGAGGAGACACTCCTCCTGAAAGTGATGCCTGCTCTAAATCATGCTCTAGGTGATCTCTTCTCTCCTTCTTTATGCATTATAATCTCTAATAATAATAACTAAAAATAATTTCTAAAAAAGAATGACAAAATCATTGATTTGGGCTCCTTGGCTAAATTCAGCCTTTGTATCTTCAAGAGAGGCTCTTTAGCTTTTTGGTCTCAGTGAAGTGCTGGTGGGAAGCACTAGCAGTGGAGGCTGTGGCACAAAGCAGAGCTGTTTGGTTCCTTCCCGTATGGGGTGGTAGAGATGCTGTTGCATAGATAAATGTGTGGCCATAAAGTCTTAAAAAAACAGAACTAGAAGTTAGTTGTGTGGCAGTAGATAACACCTGGAATTGTTTGTAGAGCCTAGGAAAGCTTTGTTTTAAACAGCAGTGATGATACCTGGAGGGAAGGTATTGGGTGCTCTCCCTTATAATTCTGTCACTACTTCGCATCTGGTGGGGAAGCTCTGTTTTTACCCAGCCTGTACAATCATGTAGGCTGAGATTTCAAACTTAATTCTGAGCAAGCAGGAAACCTAGATAAAATACGGAGAGGTTTCTCAGCATAAACCCCATCTCGGGTCAGCTCAGAAATAGGCTTTTTCCCCCCGCTCTGACATTTAGGGCTTTTTTGGGGGCAGAGGACCAGTGCATTTGAATTTTAGTCTTGCATTGTCTTTTCAGGGCTGTGCACAAAGTCTGTTTTGTTTCTTTAGGATAAAAGGACAAAGAAACTAAAGTCCTTTAGCCACAGACCATATACAGTGTCTATCAAATTCAGTTTTTCTCATGTTTGTATTTCTGTCACTGGTCCTGAGATGATTCATGAGCCAAAGGGCTTGATGTAGACTTTGGTCCTGGAGGACTTCAGCAGTTTAACTTTGCCTCGTGGAGAGAGAATAAAATCCCATTGCCTAGCGCCATATCTGTGCCGTATCAGCTATTGCTGCCATTGGCACCATGCATCTCCTGGGGAACAGCAATGTTTCTAGTGTTTTCAGGTAAAAGGAGGGGGGAAAAAAAAGATGTCTGCTGCCACTGTCCTCGGAGGAAGCAAGTTTCTGAACTCAAGGAAAAAAGTTGGAAAGCACAAAGCATTGGCTTAACTCTGGTCCCGGTAAAGCCAGATGTAAAACTCCAGTTCACCTTCCTGGAAACAGGGCTAGGCCAGTGCTGAGCAGCTTTGAAAAAATCCTTCTCTGTAAAAGCAAGAGACCATCTTCTCTGTGAGCATCTCTGGCTGCAGAGACTAATCTCAGACACAAAGTAATTCAAGTCTTTCCAGTCTTACAAACATAAACATTTGAGATGTCATCTCTGGTGTCCTCATGGCAAGCCGTTCTGGTACGAGAAGCGATAGGGCCATGAAAGACATTCAGCCGCCTCTTATCTGCAATAGCAGGAAGCAGAGAAGTGTCAGTGCTGGGCTGCAAAGGGGAGCAGTGCTGAGACGTGAGTGGGCTCCGCCAGACCTTTGGGTCCCATGAACTCATTGCTGGAGCAGGGTTTATGGGTTCATCTGGGTGACAGCTGATCATTGCGGAGCTGGTTTTCGGGCCTGGGCGGCTTGTCTGCAGGGTCCAGGACAGCTCTGAACTAACAGGCTCTTGGAGATGCTCTGAAGGCAGCCTTCCATGTGGCATTTTGGTGGTACCAAAACAACCCAACCCAGCAACAGAAAGTCTAGAGCAGGAAGAAGGAGAGGCAAGACTCTGGCTATCTGAAGCTGAAAGGGAGGCTGAGTTTCACTGGATTTTATTTAATCAGAAATGATTAGTATTTCCCTGCTGGTTAAGCTTCCCTGGGGCTCTTCCTCCCAGCCTTTATTTTCATTAAGCCCTTTTAATGCACTCTTTGTATATCTGCTGTCTCTATCAGAGTGGCACCTGTGCAATATACAACAAACAGAAAAAGGAAACAGGGGGGTGAGAAGGAGGATGGAGAGGTACCAGCACAGATGCCTTTTCAGCATGCACCACGTGGATGACTCTGCTGGAAAGGACCGGCTCGCAGGCAGTGCTGGGAAGCTGGCGAAAGCCTTCCCGCGCAGCGCGTGTTTGGAGGATAGCAGGCATTTCAAAATGTCCCCGTTGACATCTGGTGCAGGGAAGGAGTGGGAGGGGGAAAGGAAAAAAGGCAATCTGATTTCTCAGAGTTGGATGCCAGCTTCTTCGCTTTCACAGCCTTGCCAGCTCCTAAGCTTTCAAAATTGTGAGGCAGCCCACCCTTCCCCCAAAACCATGAGACTGGTATATAAACACCCTAATCTCCAGAGCAAAAAGCAATAATAAATGCTTGATTCTTTCTGTTTACTTTATGGGGAGAGGAGGTGAGGGAACATTTTCAAGCTCTGCCCATCACTCGGGAAGGCAGTGAAGATTTCAGGCAATATGTGCCGCTTTGGTATCTGGACCCTCCAAGTTACCCATGGGGTTCTTGGGTTTCAGTGAGCCCAAACCAAAAGTCCGATATAGTCAAACTCCTAAGTTGTGTATAGAGCTCCTCCAAGCTGGGTTGACTGGGGAACCATGGCCTCTCTTCTTTGCTCAAAGCAACACCTTGAGATAAAGCAAGTTCTGACCGGGCTGTGATTTTGTGATTAAAATTTCTCTTTGCTCTAAACAAAAACTAAAGAGAAAAGGATGAGGATTTTCCAGTGGCGTTTGGACCTGGCTTCTCTGTCATTCTGGCTCTGTGCCCCTGTTATTTTGTCTCTAAGGGGTAAATACAATCCTTGATCAAATGTTCCTGCCTGCCCTCTCGCCATCATCTTATGTTTCTAGCACCTGCCAGCTCAGCAAAATGCCATCAGCAGAAGCCCGAGCATGCTTGCTGACCTGCCAGCCTGCTCAAAACATCCTAGCCATCCCAGCTAGCTTTCCTCAGCCTTTGCAAGGGGCTTAGGGAAGGCAATACATCCCTCTCTGTCGATGTCAGGGCATGTATATCTCTCTATATGATGCCAGGTCCCCTGTATGGGCCTTAAAATGATTAAGAAAAAAAAAAATACATTTTGGCCACTAGGAGAAGAGGGTTTCCTCAGTATTTCCAAGGACAGCAAATTCCATTTCTTCCATCATCATAACACTTTCCATTTGGAAAGAGGTCAAAGGCGAAATCTATGCCCTTAGCAAAACTCTGTTAACGGTGCCTGTCGTCACCCTTTCCCATTCCCTGCTATCACCCAGCCTGCTGGCCAGGGGTGGCAAGTCAAGAGGGTCACAACTCCTTTTTGCAATCTGGATCCCACCTGCAGCTAAAGATCTGTGGATGTTATAGCCATTTCTCTGTGGGTTTGGTCACTCTAAACATCTTTTAATGGCTATTGTGTTGTCACTGGTGTCACTGTTGTCACGGGTGACCATCACTGGAAAGACACTGGCCATTCACTGCAATTTGTGAATGAATTTGCACCTTCATCTGTTTACAATTTCCTTCTGTTCGCTGCCCATGGATAACCTGACTAACACCAATCATTGCTTGAGATATCTGCACCATTTTGGATGATGAGGACCCTCCCCCTACATATGGATTCGCATGCATATAGATGTGTTTAGCATGGATGTTACAGACATCGCCTTTATATACGTGATTAAGCTGTAGCAAAAGTATAAAAGATCTTTTATGCAGATACTCTTATGCCTGTAGAACTGCATGCTGGAGGATAAGGCAGCTTTTGAGAGGAGAGGTACCAAGAATACCTTAATAACAAACCTACTTTGTAGAGGGCTTGCAGCTGCCTGTAAGAGAATCAGCAGTAGCTTTACATCCCCCACTGATCTCTGGGCTGAAATACTGAGAGCAAAGATTTGGTTCAAGGAACCATGGTGTTTTGAGTTCTTGGCCACATACTGAAAAACAAATATTTGGTCATTCATTAACCTGAAAGAAGCAAACAAAATAGATTGTTTATTCAAGAGACAGTTTATGCCCACTGAGCTGAAACAAATGTCTTTATTTCATTTTGTGAAGTCATTTTCTAAGTAATTAGTTTCATCCTTAGCCTGTACAGTTGTAATATGCTGGCAAATACTTTTCCTCAGCCCAAGTATTTATCTTTGGCAAATGGCTTCTCTATAACCTTCCAACTGGCTTTCTGGAAATCTTGTTTTGCAAATAGATGGCAGTTGAGTGAAATATGCTTCCCCAAACCATTTTTACAGTTTTAGCTTGGTTGGACACCATCATTTGAGGCAATACATTTGTTCATCAGACTTAAAAATCCCAGCAGACACACAAGCTTGTGCGACAATGAGTCATACAGTTTGAAGTTACACTCAGCAGAGCTACCTGTTGCTATTTACAGCAAACCTTTGGGATATGGGAAAAGGTCTGGGTTTTGTTATTCAGCATATAAGTAACACATACACTGAATGAGGTCTTGGAGTGATGAAGCACTTGAGCATGTTCATTCACCCAAGTCTTTTTAGCCAAAAAAATGTAAGGTTGTATTTAATGTCAGACTGGGGTCTTGCGAGAAACATTTACTTCTAAGAAATTTGCTTTGGGATCTTTGTATGTCCAGAGCCCCAGCTGGTAGGGAGGCCACCCCTCAGGGCTCCTTAAAGTTAAGCATGTGTTCAAGTGCCTTGCTGGGTCAGGACTCGAGCAAGTTCAGAAGTAAGCATATTTTTATTATCAAAGGCTTGATGCAGTAGGTCTTACAAGGAAGTTCCTTACACAGCATGTTGTATAAAGCTCTTGAGTATAGCAAAGGAAATGTTAGACACCAAAGCGGCGTCACTTAAAGAAGGGTGGCCTTGTTTCAGGCAGTTTGTTGAATACTGATGATATAATACTAGAGGCTTCTGGTAGCTTGCATATATCTGTCTTCTCAGAAGATTAAGTGTGGAGAACTTTTGAAGGAGGGAAGTAGAAAAGAAAGGGTTGCATCCAGAACTAGCTGCATTTCACTGTGTAAATTGTGAATTACTTTATTCTGAGAAACCATTGATGTGCTAACTGTTGCCTAGGAGCTAAAAAAGACTGGGGTTGTGCCTTAGGGGTTTGCATGACTCCAATTTTTTTAATGAAGAAAATTTAAGCAAATAAGACAGTCCTTAGCAGCTTCTTAAGTTCATACAGATATGAATAGCAACCAAAGACAAGTCTTTTAGTCCCTCTGTGACAGTTGTGGTGGAGAGTCATCCAAGGAGTGAATTGGCCATGTGTCAGCTAATTCTGCACAGGGGACTGTGTAGCTATAACTGCTGATAACTGGCCTGGGGTGGGTTTAATGTGGTGACACGGGAAGCTCACCCAGGCTCCGAGCTGAGGGACCCTGTCCTGTAAGGCTTGGCTCTGCGCCTAAACCATAAAATCCCCCCGATTTGGATCTGGCCATTGTGCTTATGCCTCACTAACTGTGACCGTCAAGTCTCTCTTCACTGTGTTTCCTGATGCCTGAAAGACTGAAAGCAGACGGCGACTCTGTAAGAGCAACAGAGATCTATTTTGGGGAAGCTGGTTAGATTTACGAGTGCAAGTGTGCTAATTCCCTGTGTGTCTGCCATGGCAAACAAATAAGATGCACCGAAATTTCAGTGCATCCTGTTTACACTGCAGCCCAGACAGTGGGAGAGGTATTTTTAAACAAGAATGCAGATCACATTGTAATCTCTATGTGTTTAGGAAATAAACATTTTTGCCACAATGCAAAACAAACGTTTGCTCAAGATTTAGGATTCCTTTCTCTTAAACTATCTGCAAAACATAAACTCTGACTTCTTCCCTCCTTTTCCTGTGATTTCCTCACTGCAAGCCTGTGATACTTCCAATGAAGAAATGTTTGTCATAGGTAACAATTTCAGATTTTTACATTTTGCAGCATGCCAGGAATTTGATTGTTGAACATATATTGTTTTGAAATGTTAGGCACATCTCTCTGCATTGACTGCCTGCCACTTGCACTGAAAGCAATGCCTGTATTTTGACAACATTTTTATGTTGAAAGAGAAAAAAAGCAATGACTAAAAATGACCCCGTTTGCTAAAAATACTGCAGACAGGAATAGCAAATTCCACTGCACTATTTTGTAGACTCACGTGTGCTTTTGGTTGTATCATAAGATTAGAGCTGCCAAACTACGCAGAAAGTTGCGGTTGAGTTTCCATTATAGGTCTGCTTTTGGCTTCTCTCAAAAAAACACACAAGACTTCAAAGACGCTGCAGAATCAGGAGGTAGGTAGCCTTTAGGATCAGGGTGTGTGTGTGTGTGTGTGTCGGGGGCAGTTGCTTTGTTTTCTGTAGCTAAATTTTGAAGTGGGTTGAAGGAGGGGTCCCCAGATTGCATGGCAGTGCTGGTGGGGAAGGCAGCTCCCGCGGGTTGCTTTGCTTCCTGAGAGAGGCTCTGCTCCCTACCCTGTGCCAAAAGGCTTGCTCGTCCCAAATTTTCAAGGTCGTCTTCAAGTTCCCAGGGATACCTAACTCTGCGAGCATGGCTCCTGGTCACAAATTAAAGAAACAATTTTATTAATTTTATCTGGAGCTTGATTTATCAGGCCCATGACTGATTTTTCTTTGGGCTCGTAGCACCTCCACTCTTCCCCTTGGACTTGCTGCGTTGTTGTATATCAGGATACACACATATATATATATACATATATATATATATATATATACACACATATATATATACATATATATATATGTATATATCAGGAGCTGATCTGGCCAGTCTGTATTTCGGGGTGTTATCAGGTGCCCAGGTTTCACTGCACCCATGGTTTTTGGAAGCTGTGATCACACTGAGGGCCCACCCAGGGCAGGCTGCCGCCCCCAGCTCTCCTTGTCGGAGGAGGAGGAGGTATTGGGGTGATACATGGGGCGATCCATCAAGTTTAGCCGGGACTGGCGGGTGCGCTCTGGGAGTTGTACCTGGCTGTGAGGAGAAACGCGCTCTGGCACGGTCTGTCCAGGTGGCCTCTGGAGCAGGATCCTGCTGGGATCGACTGCTGTGGAGCAGCTCCTTGGGATGACTGGAGAAAGAGCTGTTGTCATAGCAACAAGCCTTGGGTTTCATCTTTCCCAAATTACATCCTTAGCTATTTGTGCAGAGTTGTGATTTATTTCTTTGTGGGGGGGAAAAGAAAGCTCAGCTGGAATTCGGACTTTGGCCTGATGTTTCTGATAGCTCCTAATGTGGGTGAAGAGGATGAAGAGGCAGGAAGGCCAAGGACCCTTATGCGAAAGGCATGTGATTATCCAGGAAATGAATAAGCACCAGCCAGCGTGAGAGAATAGCTGAGGAAGAAGAGCAATAATCCAGCATGATGATCCTCTGTTTAGGAATTCATTATTTATTGGCCAGTGGAGCTGAACAGCATGCGGTTTCTGGTCACTCCAGAGATGAAGAGCAGATTACTCCAGTAGATGAAATGATGGAGCAGCGTTGGGGTACGGGTGCAGCTAGAGGCTCCTCGTGGCAGTCACCGGCCAGTGTTTCCAGCCCTCATGGATGGTGCCGTGGCAGCAGCCCATTCAGGCAGAGCTCCTTGTCTCCTCATTTTGTGTGGTAACTCCAAAGCAGGTGCATAGGGCATAGTAGGAGGATATTACGTATCACTCATGAACTTCAAAGTAAATAGGCCACGTTAAATGCAAGGAAATGTGCTTCCTCCTGGTCAGTGGGATCAGAAGTCAATGGAAGCATTAACATATAAACCAAAAAATCATCTTTCTGGCTTTCTCATCTTTACTTTGGTTTTATCCTTTAACATGCAGAATACATTATTTTCCAAGAGCTTCACCTATAAAAAGCAGCATGTACCTTGAACTCCAACTCAGCTGGGAACAGCTTTGTTGCTGTCAGTTGTCAAACTGAGTTTTCAGAAAGCACACCAAGAAGGGAAGCGGGAATACCTGCGAGGACTAACCCAGATAATTTGAACGTCATTGTCTCCTTCATTAATAGCAATGAAGAAGGGCTGCTGCAGGCTGTTACGGTAACGAGTCATGCAGGCAGGCAGGTGCCATAAGCTTTCCCGAGGGAATACTTAACAGTGAGGTGAAGTCGTGACCCTCATTTCCATCACTACATCTCTTGGTCAGGATACATCTGCACTGCAAAGCAATGCATGAGGGATTCAAAACACCTTGCAGCTGGCGCTGACTCTAACACTAATAAATAGATTGTCTGCTTGTGAAATGATCATTTGTTCCAAAATAGTCCTTATTAATAACCCAGGGATGGTGGTGGCCATCTGGGACCGCAGTGATGCAAACCACTACAAGAATGCGCCCAGCCTTTGCTCCAGTCTGCGGCTGACGCCATGCCACGTGGCTGCTGTCTTCGTCCCCGCTCAAGGGGGCGCTGAAATGGGTCGAATGTTGCCTTGGTGAAATCTATTTCCAGTCAAAACATCTATTTGTTGCTGTACATATTTCATAGCATGACTAAGAAAAGCATGAGGGATAATATTGGCCCTTGGGTAACACCACCAACTCCTGGAGGCTTACCCCTGCGACGAGTTTGGCCTGCTTTGTTTCTTATATGGCATTTCAGGGCTGATTAAAATCCTTCCATGCAGAAAAGCAAAAGAAAAAAAAAACAAAGAAAAAAAGAAAAAACCCACCAAGCCTCCTCCACGTGACCCTCCCCCCCAAAGGTCAGCTGACGTCACAAGTGTGATGAATGTGTCTGTTTGTCACCTCTCCCCTGGGTAAGTCAGGCGCAGCTCTATTGGGAGCCATGACATTTCCCCGGTAAAAGTCACAAGCAGGCCTTAGGTCTGTGAAATAGCATGCAATTCTCCAGCTTTTGTTTTTTTTCTTTTCTTCCCATTTCCAGATTAAGGCTCTGCGAGTCTGTAGCGATTCTCATCTCTGCGCAAACGGTGCCAGTCAGCCTAGCGCAGCCTGGGAGGTGGAACTGGAAATAACACCTCCGAACCGCTTGTAGCGTGGGGGCACCGGCCGCTTTGGTCTAGAGATCCTGCAGCGCTGAATTACTGGCTAATTATAGGCTGCAGCCATAGCTGCTGCACCCTGCCCTGCCGGGCCCCGCAGTGAGCAAGTGGTTATGCTCACTAGGTCTCGTCCCGTTAAGTACTAGCACTGCGTCCTAGCGCACCGCTGCCTCTGGCTGCAGTATGTCCATCAAATGCCTTTTGCATTTAAAGCCTGCCAAGTTTTAGTGTTGGAAGCGACGTCTGAAGCCACGCTGCCCTCCTCCGCCCCAGCTGCCTCTGCTTTCCTCGCTGCTTGGCCACTTGAATACCTGCGCCCCAGCCCGTCCGGGGGAACAGGAGCGCCCGAGGGGCACCGCGCGCCCCTGCCACGGCCGGCGGGTGAGGAAATGCAGAAGGGAGTCACGTGTAAATACATCCAGAGCGGCTTTACTGCCTCCCTTCTCTGCACTCGCAGCAGCTGTTTTGGGAGACGTTAGGAGGAGGCACAGTTAAAGTCAAGGCTGTCTGCCAGCAATAGATGTGACTTTTTAAATTTTTTTTCTTTTGAGTTCACCCACGCAGCTTGATCCTGAGGTTTATTAAAAACCAGAGAAGACATTTTAAAATTATAACAATCAAAATGACCTACCTCTTCCTTACGATGTTGGGCTTGGGGGTTTGTTTGGATTACCACACTTTTGGCTTGGCTTAGAAAGTCTGTGCTCCCCCAGTCAGTTTTGTTGGCTTTCTGGGAACATACGTTCAGTACATACAGGGCCAGGATTAGCAGCAAAAGAGCAAGGAGAGCTGCACGGTGCGGGATCTTCCACTTTCAGGCAGATGTATGTAGAGAACTATATATAGATACACTCCAGATGTGCACAGATAAACATGTATCTTAGGAGGTTATAAATGATATGAGCAAAACACTGCGTAGATATACATCCTTGTCATCTAATAACAGATGATTTATAAAATCAATACTTGCCAGTGCTTATGTCAGTACATATTTATAAATCTGGCACAGTACATCTCTTGTTCTCTAACTAGCCTGTTGTTTTGACCCTGCATAATGTTTGCAAAAATTAGGAGAAACAAAGTAATGTAGGTAAGAGAAGAAAATTACACAGGAACAGAGATGAATGATGCCCTTTCCGGCATGTGCTGAAGGAAACTCAGTTCTCACTGCTATTTATCTCTAGACGTGCTGAAGATTAGGTCTCAAATGGCAATAAATGTTTTGTGAAGGAAGTACTGATTTGGGACGTCAGCTAGGCACTACTCAACGCACAATTTTTTTGTTTTCCACTGAAGTCTTTTCTCTGACAGCACAGCAGGCCCTGGAAATCCCTGGGAATTAGAAAATTTCAAATCATCAGGAAAAAAAAGGCTCCGACCTTATGGCTAGGCTGAACGCACGCTCTGCAGATGTATTCTGGTGTTTGCAGAAAAGGAGTTATTTTAGCAAAAAGAAATGGAAAAGGCTGGACCTGCTGCCTGGGGCGCATCCTTGCAGGGGGAGAGGAGCCGCCTCGGCGGCGGGGCTGTGCACGCCCGGAGGGATGCGCTGTGCAAAAGCGGAGCTCTGCTTATAATCAAAGGGTAGCAAATTCCTCCAGATCTGAGTCCTTTCCACAGGACCTCACTCTGGAAAACTCACAAGCCAGCACCAGAATCCTGCTCCCGTATTCACAGCTAGTTACACTTACTGCATGCAGGACGTAGGAACTTGGCCAGCGGCTTAAGCGAGCAGAACAAAAAGACAGCCTATACCTCCGAGAGAGTATTTGGCCAGAAACGTGGGTAAAAATGAACTGGTGAATAAATTGCATATGCAATGTCATCTACAGAGAGGCACCAGTATGACGCTGTATGAAACGGGGTGTTGCTGCACAGGGTCTCTGATGCGAGGGGACACAAGCAGCTCGCTGCAGGTCCGGTTTTGCCCCTTATGCAGCCGCCTTATCCCTGCTAGGTCTCCGTGCCTATAAATACGGGAGCAGTCACAGTGCGGCCAGTGCAAGCCCAGAGGAATTTACCACGAGAATGATCCAGTTAAAGTCTGTCACCGCTACTGACTGGGCTCTGTATATAAGATTAGGAAAGAGCAGCTCAGAGGCTGTCAGGAAGAAAGGGAGATTTCATTAAAAACTGCATGACTTTTTGCAGACATTAATTTCCTGGGTGGGACAGCAGTTTGGGCTTGGAGGAAGAAATGCATTTAAATCCCTACTCAGGACTTTGATATTTTAAAATGGTACATGTCCAATTATTTTTTGCACTTTCTGGGCTATGGAAACGAGGGGACTTGGATTCTTAATCTTCCTGAAATGCTTTCGCAGCAGAGGACGTGCTGCTGCAAAGCTTGCCAGTGCAGGGAGAAGCGTGCGCCGAGGCCCTGGGCTGCCCTGGGGTCTGGTCGTGATGCAGCGCAGCCTGCCCAGGGCTGCAAACCCCCCGTAGCGTTTCTTCACAGTAAAGGTATCTATAGGGGACAGTTGCATCCGACAGTATCACTTCAGGAGCAAATAGATGCAGAAAAGGCTTTCTCAGGTGGAAGGTATCCACAGCTGATTTTAAAAATCGCTGCAGGTTGTAGCAAGGGATTGGTGACACACAGTTTATCTGGCACATCTGGCAGCCAGTCTGGAAGTAAAGGCATATCACCTGCAGTGGGACTTGCACTACAGTATGAGCCAATTTTGCTTTATGTCATTTGAAATGAGCCGTAGCATTTCTGCAGTCCAGGCAGGCCCAGTTTGTGCATTTTTTCAGCCTGCCACCATTTTTCTTGGCATAACGACTCTGCGCATGGCGTGGCTGTATGGCCTTTGTGTCTCCTTCCCCTCAATGGCAGGCAATAACAGACTGCATGTACTGGCGATGCAGTAGTTTTATCTTTTTCTTTATTCATGAAGACCCTGTTGTAAGGACTTTTTTTTATTACAAACCTGGGCTCTGATCCCATACCCACTTCTTCAGGATCCCAGCTCCTGGCTGGCACCCATGCACGCACCCACCTGAGGCCTTAATCTCTTTATCAGCTGAAGGTAGCAGTGAGGCACTGAAATTAGACTGGAAATCACGGGGTAATCCTGACCCAGTGTCAGCCTGCTGCTGTCACTGAGATAATATGGGAGCACATCAATTAAATATGAAAGCCCTGTGGTCTCTTTAAGTCAACATCTTAAGGCTTTCTTTTTTGGTATATAGCTATGTATTTTTTAATGCTTGTCCAAAACAACGTGTCCCCCATGTTCTGCTTTTTGGCTCTGGGTCAGCATTTCCTCTCTGGCTCAGGAAAGGCTGATAAGATGTCAAAAGCTGGGATGCAGCCAGGTAATAAGGCCACCTAGGCAAAACTCAATCAAATGACTTTTCGGTCAGCATCACTCAGGCCCAAACAGCCACTGGAGCTGGAGCTGCAGCTGCTTGGCAGGTCTTCTCCTAACGACGCCGATCTACATGCGGTTTTTGCATCTATTTAACCATTTAGGCTTTGCTGCATGTGTTGGACGGGCCAGGTCTCTGCTATCTTGTCATCTCTTCAGAGAAATAAAACAAAAGCAGCTGATGACGGGACCGAGCCCTGCCCCATTTCGGGCAGCAGCGTCCTGTGTGCCGACCCATCTCCTGGGGAGATGTGCAGGCGTCGGGCTCCCGGTCCCGGCATGCTGCTCTCGCTCACGGGACACAGCGGCGTTACGGCTTCATTTAAATCCCCAGGGATGCTGATGAGATCCTTTGCCCACTGGCATGTTTCAGCAGCCCCCTCGGCTTGGCGCCGCCGTGCAGGGATGGCTCCCACACAGGTCCGTGCGGAGGTCTATGTCTCTGCTGTACGCCGTGAGGAGCTGGAGCCTGCTGATGCGAACGGAGAGGCCGAATCTCACCTCCCTGGACCGCAGCGCAGAGCTGGTGCATGGATCGCACGAGTCAGGAATTGCCTCTGCGTGGGGAACCTTCAGACCCCTCTACCGACCACTTCTACAGTATAGCAGTATTTGCCAGGAAAATTAGCTTGTCCTACTAATGTCTAAACAAACGACGAGACATGTCGATTTTCCATTCGGCACGTCTTAATATTTTATTACAAATGCTGTACAAGCAACTATTCCATTGCATTATAAAATGGCACAGAAAGGACACAGATCTCAAACAGTCTTTTTACACTTACATCTCACAAGTACTGTCAAATACAACTGTAGCAATCGTTTACTTTCCGTTTCTAAAATGTGCTAGCAATAAACTGAAAATACATTAGGATACACGTACTTGGCAAGCTCTTGGCAAGGTTTTTTATCAATCCTGTTGCTGGATTCAATAATTATGGCTGAATAGAATTTTTTACTCAGCATCTTGTCTTGTTTCTTAAAAACAGCTTCTTTCAAAATCAAAAAACCCAAGACAATTTGCAAAAACACTAAAGGCATCTTAGGGTTTCTTGCAAAATTTTTCATGTAGTATAAAATTGGATCTTTTGGTAAATTGAAAATGTTATTCACATTGGATTAAAATGTCTCCGGCATTTCTGGTTAAATGGGCAGGTACTGAGCCATAGCAAAATAGAATCAATTCCATAATGTCCTTCTGCTCCTGCTGCATTGCAATTATATAGAGTGTTGGTGTCTATTCATTGCAGCTGGAGCACTGGCCAGACAGATACTTCCCCAAATTAATTCTTGCAGCGCCCAATGGTGAAAAGCAAAAACCAAGAGCATGTGGTCAAAGAACAACTTTTTTAAGGCTTGAGGATCTCTCCCTTGCAAAAAAGTGGCTGCTGGGATTCTTAAACCATGCAACTCATACTGAGAGAAATGATTTCCCTGGGAAATTCAGCAGCTTTTCAGCTCTTAGTAGTTGCCAATGTGCTTTTTCAGCTGACCCAGCTGTCTCTGAAAATGCAGTGCAAATAGCGAGTTGTAGGAAGCCACTGAGCTAGGACTAGCAGTGGGCTCCCCGTCTGCCCATGCCAAGGTTAATGCAAATAAGACCAGTAGTTTCCAAAGTGCTTGAGCAAACAAGCCACAACGTTTTGTCTTCCCTTCCTTCTTCCATCTTGCCACCCCTGTCACCCAGATTTAACACACCATGAAGAGAGTAAGTCCCACAGGCCAACCCTGGTCCTTGTAACCATGGCAAGGCACCGCACTGGACCACTTTGCTGTTTATCGCAATTCCATGTCTGTGGCTTAGAATACATCAGAAGCATTATGGTCTAGTTATCCTCCTGGTTTTGATTCTTATTCAGGCTTCGAGTTAAGTCTCTTTCCTAAAAGATGTTGTTTAAATGAATTAAGCCATCATTGCTCATCCTAATTGACTGATTGTAGCAACAGTTAACATGCTAATTATGTCTCTCACACTTTCTTCTTATTTTTATCTCCTGCTGTTGTAGGCAGCAGAGAAGCCATCAGCTGAAAGTCCCTCCACGTGGTGGATTTCTCTGTTGCTAAATCCTTTTCTGAAGAGCTGGGAGATTAACAGAAGGCAATATTATTAGCTGTAAACCCAAGTCTCCAGGGCAGCCCTGCTTAGAGTGTGTGATTGAATGCTCCGTATTCAGTCCTCTGTAATTTCTGACTAATGCCACTCCAACCCTTGCTGATCCTTTTTTTTTGTACTGGGCTGTAAATCAAGTCAGATTTGACCTGTGACATATGTGCTAGGAAAGGTGATGTGGGCATTTGTGAGCTGTCCCTTCAGGGTGTGAGCAGGGGTATTTCTCTAGCTTTGGGAGTGCAGTATGGTTGTTCCCAAGGCTTGTGCTGCCAGCTGAAGTAGCCCCTGGATGTTTAGTTAATCGCAGGCATCACAACGTCTGCCAGAAGAGCGTTTGTACTCATGAACATATTGCAGCAGCCCCAAGGACTCTTTTGCTGAATGTCATGCACAGCCTGTATTGCTATGAAAACCTGCGATTCAAGCTGAACATTTCTCCTTTACCTATTTCCCATCACTGACAGGATATATTTTTAAAGGTCACACACAGTGCGAAATATGAGCATCTTGCATGTTTCAGCTCTGTGCAGCTACCAGAGAACTATAATTTATCTTGCACTCAAGCAGGGAGAGGGTGCTGGGTGGAGGGGAGGGCTGCAAACTTCCCCACTAGAAACACAACCAGTTTGGAGAAAGGATGCAGGAGGAAGGCGAGAAAAATAGCTTAGCAGCATTGCAAAACCTAACTGTTCTTTAGAGGCAGTCATCTACTGTTCAGCCCTCATTTGCTAATGAATATTATCAGTGCCTCCCTGATGCAGTATTTAAGTCTCATACAGCATTCTGCATTCATATGCCATACACTGCTTCACCATTTTTCTTCGTAGATTTGGACATAGAGGCAGTAAAAGGTGAAATGCCTTTGCTATGGTCACTGAGCAGATGTGGGAATCAGGACCAGAAGGTGGTTTTTGATATTTTATCCTCTAAAGCTGGGTTACCATGTTTACCTTGGGAAAATATAATCTTGAGCCAAATGTTGAGCGGCTTACTGACCCTGCCTGACCCGTAGGCCAGGCAGGACATGGGGTTCTCCCATGGTGCACGGGGGCTTTTGGCACAGGAAGTATCCAGCATACACCAAAATACTTTAATGAACAGATTCTGCGTGAAAGAGCTTGGAAATTTTGGCCTAGTAACAGCAATAGTTTGCTACATGATAAGCTTGATCCTTGAACTTGCTCTCCAGGTGTTTAGAAAGGTCTCTGCTTCAAGGAGGTCACACACAAGTTTCTGGTGAGATCTGTTTGCTCCCCAATTCAGGGACAAGGAGCACTACGTTGGCCAAGGGTGGGCCATCTCTGACAACTCTCCTACATTATGGCTGAGGGGAAGGTTTCAGGTTTGCTAGTGTGATAATAGAGCTATTACACGGTTTAATTAAAAGTAAAACCAGAAAACAGGCATTCTTTTTACAAAATCCTTGAAGAGTTAAAAATAGTCCTAACCCAAAAGCCCAGCAGGGAATGTTAAGTCAGTAGTCAAAAAATTAATAAACATTGGATATACAGAAAATGAGAAAGGTCTTTGGCTCTTCTTTCAAGCGAAGGGACAGAAGAGTGTGAGGGATCATGCTTCTGCCAAGAGGACCTGAAAGGTCACTACTGTCCCCTGTCACTCTTGTGCAGTGATGGACCAGACCTCTGCGTAAACGCAAGTCTTTGCTCTTGAGCCCTGGAGGGAGGAAGAGGCTCCACTGCACATGGTTGATCTTGATGCACTGTTGCCAGCTGAATCATGAAATACCACTTGTTTTTTTCACCTAAAAAAAAAATTGTTAAAATATACACAGCCAACTTGTTGGATCAAATTTCTAGTGTGCACGGCTGCTGCTGCTTCAGCTCCTGGGGAGCTTTGCCAGCTTACATATGGAAAGAATTGGGCTTGAGATGCATATTTATTGTGTCCTTCTGTCCCAAGCCCTTTATTATCCAAACCTTTTCATCTACTCATATTCCATAAGCTTTTCGATTTCTTCCTAGATGTTATTTAGTACATTTCTTAGGGAAACTATGCATGTACTTAAATGTATACTTACATAGGCTTAGTCTGATATATAATTGAGAAGGCCTTTTTCCAGTTTGTGTTGTTTTGGAAGGGGTTTCAAATAAACCACAATCAGGCTGCTCTAAAACACATAGAATAAGCATGCTTCCACAGACAGTCAGTCTAGCATTCCTTTCATCTATTTACATATAAGTGGCAAAACTTTCCCAAACAGATGAGCCTTTGGGGTGCTTTTGGCAGGGGAGGGGAAGGGAAGGGGCTGCTAGACCTGCCAGTGCTCCTCACTTGTTTTTTTTAATTCAAAGAAGACACATGAATGTTTTAGGCCACCAGTGAAACTATGATGAAAAAAGAACATGAAGAAACCTTGTTATCAGACTCACCTTTCCTGGCAGAGACTGAGTGATCGAGGACAGAGGCTGGAGGGACGGACTCTGTGTTTTTGACCAGCTAACCTCAATGGCTTGAAACTAGGCTTTTGGCACAAATTATGGGAGAAAACTTGGGAACTAGCAGATACTTTTCAGGTCCTTAACAGGAAAGAGGCATTCAGATGTCTCATTAAGTGCAGGAATATTTTTGTGTAGTTTCTTTCAGCTATAGGGGAATTTGTAAAATCTAGTTTGTGGATACATGAAGCACTACCCAGGAGATTAAAAACAAAAAAGCTCGGAGAAGCTTTCCTATCCTGTAGCTCTTGTAACTATGACCTATGACAAAGTGCAAAGAAGAGCAGGGACAGAACTGAAAACCCATCCAGGACCATGGAGATGACCCCACCGTGTTGGATCCATAGTGTTGACATCGAATGACTGGAATTATTTTTCGCCCTTCTTGTCCAGCTGTCGTAGGACAACGAGACTAATATCTGCCTTTGGAGGTTACTTTTTGTGACTTCATAGAGAAATGACTGTAAAGACAGCAATGGCATAAGGATTTTCACCTTTTGGCTTCTCTCTCTGAATGTGATCCTTGGACATGTCGGATTCTGCATGGGGAGAAACGTTGGATGGAAGTCCTCACCAACCTCTCTCTCTCTGTGATGTTTTTGTTCTCTTTATGTTGCACCATAAGGTTAAGGTCTATAGGCTGAACATCAATCTTAAAATTAGCTGCAATTCCATGGTTTGTTGAATATGTTCCCTTTAAAACTGTATAAGCTGCAAAGAGTTTTAAAAAGGAGAGATTCTGCCAGATCTGGCAAAACAAGCAAAAATTTATAATCCAATGATTTTTTTAATTTCCCTTTGTTCCTGTATTAAACATTTTTCCTACCAGCCACTTCCACTGGACTCCTATCCTAAATGGGATAGGAGCACTTCAGCGAAACAACCAGTAGTGGCTTAAATATTCCTTCACCTTATACATGCTGGCTTTAAAAAGTGATGACTTTCCGTCATAGGCCTCCTGAGTCTTTGAGTCTGTTTTAGAAACTGATGTAAAGCTCAAAGAAGAATGCAGGTCTGGAAGATATATAGGACACTGGAAAAACAGGAGCGCGGTGGAAACTATATGGAGAACGTATGCTTTCTATATTTGGAAGTCAGAGTATATGCGCTTTCAGCAGCTGTGAACAATAATATTTCTGAAGGAAAAAACTACCTAATAGGTTCTAGCCTGCCTGTGACTGCAGCACACTTTGGAAGAGCAGGGGCTCAGCAGCAGCTCCTAAATTTTGTTTGTAACCCACGGGTCAGCTGGAAATTCCCGGGTATCGACAATGTACTGCCACTTGCCGCTAATGGTATCCATTAGGCACCCTGCAGAAGGAGGTTCTCCATGTGCCTGGGGAATGGCGTCATTGCCAGCATTGGCAGCTTTCACACTTCTGTGCTGAGTTCATTCTCAAATCCTGCAATTAATGAATTTCAGGACATCTTTAGTGTTCTTGTTTTTCATTTTTCTTTTTGGAAAGCAAGTTATCAGCTCCCACTGAGCTGACCGTACCTTAAATGCTCAGGAGACAGAACACTAGCAAGAAACGAAGTGATGTGTATTTTGGGGGAGCGTCAGTCTGTCAGGTTGATGTGGCCAGGTCCCTGCTCATCTTTTGACACCTACCACACCTGAGATCACTGCAAGTCAGGTTGCCAAACAACATGAGGAGCCCAAAACCTCTGAGGAGCCAAACTCTAGTTATGAAGGAATGGCTCTTGAAAAAAAAAAAAAAATCACACCTAGCAGATTACCACCTGCAAAAGAGTTAGCACTGCATTTTATAGCTCCCCACAAAAAATCTTTTAAAACCTGATAGATTGTATTTGAGTCAGGTCTGTATGATGAAAAGAACCTGTCCAGTCTGCCCAAAGGCTGGAAGCAAACATGCAGGTTAATCGCAGTGACGCTCTTACCTCTTGCCTCCACGCTCTCCTTCCTCCCCACACACGCAGCGAGCGGAGGGCAGTGTCGGTCTGGACTGGCTGCCAGCCACGTGTAATGCAGGGGTTTTATTTAGTGTGAAGTGAGAGTTTCTGGTGCTGGGGATATTAAACCAAGCTGCGTGGCCCTGCTCAGACTTAGCTCATGCCCTGGGTTTGGATAGGGCCATAGCCCGTAGCCGTGCTAAATTGCCTGTCGGCGCTGGAAGCAGCGCTAGTAGCCTAAGGGCTACGAACCAGGCTATGGGCTGGTGCAGGAAAATATGTTCAGCTGTCAGAGCAAGGTGGGTCGCCCCCAAAAACCTCCCTTTTTCTCCCAGGGAAGGGCAGCGGCCAGCTGGATGTGCCCTGCAGACAGCACTGAGCTCCTGGGGTACTGCACCACCTGCCATGCCAATGCCACTGCTCTCCAGGCTCCTAAACAACACGTGCATTTTCCTCCCACTGAAATGTGGCCCAGGCAGCTGAAATATTTGGCGTAGGAATAAACATGCATTAGAAAAGCTAGTACATAACTTTAAATATACCGGAGCACAAACGTATGGTTTAAAATTAAAAGGTATGGTTTTATCTAGGAAAAGGATAAGCTTTGGGGAAACTAATTGGGTGAAAAGGGAGGTATTTAGGACAATCGGTGCTGAGAGGAGATCCGAAGTGGAGAATTTTCTACTTGGCTAATGAAACCATGCACACTGCTACACACCCAGGTAGACCCATATTTCAGAGAAGCATTATAGACCAGACAGGTCTCCTATTTAACTTCATTCCAATTTCTTTCATCAGCTGCACAAGGCTCTAATGAAATATAATTTAAAGAAAAAGATCTCTGGCACCATGGCAGAACTGAAGCAAAATGACTTAAATTTTTCATGGCCTACATTTCTAAAAATATAAATGACTAATAGAAATCATAAAATATTCACAAAGTCAGTAATCCACGTTTACAGATAATGCTGAATTACCTCCAAAGAAATTCTTAAATGGGAATTTAATGGACATCTTTAAACAGAACAGGCAGTTTTATTCTCTTCATCTTCAGGCCTCAGAGGAGAAGCTTCAGAGAACTGCTAAGATGCTTTGTCTGCTGCTAAGCCTAGAGGAGAGCCAGGACAATTCAACAGGGTCCTAAGCAGCAGGTGACATAACAGCCTTCAAGCACTTTAAGTGAAATGAGCTGCTTGCCTCTGTTTAGGGCTCCATGGAGAAGCCAGCACTGCATGGTGCCCATGGGGCGCCTTGCCAAAATGCCGAGCTGCTGCCATCAGTGTGGCCACGTTCAGCCTTAAAGGTTCCCTTAAATACAAGTTTCCAAATTCACCTTCCCCAAGCTGAATCTCCTCGCATCGTCCTAGAGATGGTAACAGTAGCACAATTTTTTTCCAGTCGTGCTTCTGGGCTTGGATGCTCCTCCAACCCTGGGACTGAGCCTAGAGGGGCTGAGCATTATCCCACAGGGAGCAGAGCAGGCTCAGCCCAGTAGCTGCAGGATGGCCCTTGCTACTGCGCATCACTTAGCTGGTGCCGTATGCACCCGGGGACTTTATCCAGGAGGGTAAAATAGCATTTGCCATTGTAGTGCTGGGGATGAGATTGTCTTTATACCACCATACCATTTGAGGCAAAATCGTGGCTTCAGGAGAGAGAAACAGGTCAGAAGTCCCTTTTCATCCCTGTGCAGACTGCCTGGGCTTTGGGTTCACATCAGATGGGAGGAGCCGTGCTCCTGCTTAGCCCTCACTGCAAAGAAACATTTTGGGAAGAAAATGGAGCCAGGCTCATTCGGTGATGCTCCCCAGCCGGAGTGTCAGGCATTTGTGTTTGCTGCTCAGAGAGGTGAGCAGCAAAGTGCAGAGGCCAGGAGGACATGGAGGAATTACGACACAAAAACCTCTGAACCATATGCCTCCTGAGGCTACGATGGGAGCAACACATCTTAGTGTTACCCCTAAGCAATAGCTGCATCTGGCTGTAAATGGCTGGAGATGTATAGAGGTATGGAGATCTATAAAATACACACTTTCCCCTAAAAAGAACCTAATTATCTGGGGCAGATTGCATGGACTAGTCCGGGAAACTTTGCAAAATTATATGAATTGTAGAAGAACCATAAAAGTGAGGGTTGCAGTAGGATTTAACTTAGCAAGAGGAAGAGGCTTTCAAAGCCCTACTGCCTCTGAGTCCAAGTCTAGATCATCTTTATTGTCTTCAAATTGGATTAGAAATGGAGACAGAATTTGCCAAAAACATTAGAACATTAGAAATCAGAAAGCAGTGCTGCTCCCCTGGCAAGGCAGAAGGTAAAATGCAGGAATGTCAAGTGAGAGAGAGGAATTATAAGTGGTGAAACCCCAAATCTGTTCAACCGTCTTTGCTTCACCGAGTGTTTCTTTCCTAGCAAAGGGAAGAGAGGGTCAAGAGGGTTCGTTTTTGACCTCAGATTTCTTTCAAAAGAGCATTTAAGTAAAGTGATGTATATTCTGGGGGTTTATGAGTGTTTGAGCTAATTTCAATCTAATATGTACAGTTCTTACTGGCCTACAGTCTATAGGTTACATCCATTCCCCAAAATGTACAACATATATTAGCAAAAGGACTTTGGCTACATTTTCCTCGATACTTTATTGTTACTGCTAATACGGAAAATATAGTACTTTTGACATTGCTACATCAATAAAATGTATAATTGTAAACCAGACCATAAGACACCAGCTGTTCGAGGAATGAAGAGTTTAATAAAGTCATCTCATCAACTTACTTACCATAAATCACGATAAAAATTGAGAGAGATATCTCAATTACACTATATCCTCATAGGATAATTTTATTTCTCTCTTAAATTGTTGTCACGTAATACTGCGTTTCTGCAAGGGGAGTTGGCCTTGAAAGTGCTCGACACTGTTTCAAAAATCAAATAAAGTTCAGCATCTCGCCCTTCCCCAAAACTGATAAAATATTCAAAGTTCGTTATAAGCAACCTCCGAGTCAAACAACAACTCTTAAGATAAGCAAGCAAATTCTGCTAGTCCCATTTTATAGACAGGGAAACTGAAGCAGAGACATGAACTAGCTTGGCCTGGAGCAGAGAGGAGAACCACAAGGAAACTGTGCTGAGAGCAAATTAACTCCTTCCTAAGAGCTTTGAGGAAGGGGAGAGTAGACAGCTAAGCCCCGGATGGAGCAAGAAGGTTGCTCCAAAACATATGTTGGGCTAGTGGGAGGATATCGTGAAAGGATGAAGCTACCAGTAGTAAAAATATTCAAAAATTTTTCTTCTCAGATGCAGGCCTCTGTTGCAGACACAGGCAGGAGCCGGTGAGTAGCAGAGTCCTGAAACCACCATGTGTTAGCTGAGCTCTGGGCTCTGGATGAAGCTACCTGGGACTTGATTTTATTCTTGTTCCGCATGTGACTTCCAGACCTCAAATCTAGCACTTTAATTCTGGCCATTTACTTCTGCTCAGTAATATGTCTAAACCCTAAATTTTAATACAAGCGTCTCTCAGCCTCAGTGACCAAAACTGGTTTTGCTAGCCTCAAACATGAAAGAAAATTTTGCCTCAGAGCTCTTGCATGTAGGACAGCCTATTTTTGTTTTTGCTTCTCTGGACAGCTGCACTGATGTTGAATTTCATTCTGCCCTCTGAACAAAATGAAGAGAAAAACAGTATATCACATGGAAATCTATGCTGGTTAGTGTAGTCAGTGCAACATAACAAATATTGCCTTTAAAGCAGCCTGACATATTTGCAATTTTGAGCTCCTAATATTCTCTTTCGGTATCCTTGGATCCCAAATAATGGGAAGCTGTTATACCAAAACGCTTAAAGGTATCTAGAATTTGAACATTCTGAATTATTTAATATTGCTTTAACCTTTTCTGTAATTATATCGAAGAATGAAGATGATCCACATTCACACAGTGACAGCAAAGTACCGATACTGCAGAAAACAAGCATGTACTTTCATCGCTAGGGACAGAATCACATTTATAATAAAATATAGGGAAATTTTTGGATAGTGTCTCAAGGAGAGGAATATGTGTGGCTAGCTTCCCTGAAACAATTTTCATTTAAGATTAAAAAGCACTGATCCGGACATGAAAAGCCTTGGATTTTATTTCCAGTTTTCTCACTGACCAGCTGTGTGGCTTTAGGCAAGATGTTTAATCTAGCCATAACTCAGTTTTCCCCTTGCAAAACTTACTTCACAGACTTTTGCATTCCTCAATGGGAATGAAAAACTACATGAAAGTTAAATGTGACTTCAGAGCAGGTAAGCAACTGTAACTGTCATAAACCAGGACATCTTGGAGGAGCAGGCTGGCCTACAACTGCAAGTGTTGATGGTAAGATAGTCTCAGGAATATTGACTGAAAAAAAGAATAGAAGAAAGGAGCAAGCATTCTCCAGTGATAGCATGGTTTCATCTGCTGTAGTCTCCCCAAATACCAGTACCGAATGTGATATTTAGGAACACAGAGCTCCGCAAACTGCTGGAAATACCTCCTGAAGAGGCTTAAAAACTGGCTTAGCTTTCAAAATGTTGTATTTCATGGTTTCTACAGTGGTCCGTCAATCTAGAATGAGTGTATTCTCTAGCTAGAGGGCAAATTATGATACGGGGTAAAATAACCTTCCCCTTCCCTTCTGAGAGCCAATGTAAGTTTTTCATGAGGCACAGATTATTATGGTTTTATCAGAATGTTTCTCTTTCCCCTCTTGAATTCTAATTTCCTAATCATTTTTATATTGTTTACTTCAAACCCTGAGAACCATTTTCCACTGTGTTCTTTCTTCCCTGCACATTTTTTTTACTCTGCACAAAGAAATGTATGAATCTGAGCTGAACTTTCCAGTGCATAGTTATCAGAGGGGATTTGAGATTAGGTCAGACAAGTTCACCCATTGCTACAGGATAATCCTGCTGCTATACATCCCTGCTGGATATCCTGCAAATGCTACAGGCTACTGTTGGAGAGGATGCATATTTGTAGATCTGAGAAGAGAACTGAGGATGTATTAAATGGATGCAGTCAAAGCATAGGAAAATTAGCAGCAATAGTGATGGTAGCTGTTGCGGGGGGCCATGTTAGTCACTCTTTTGGAAAGGCACCATTTTGGACCTCTCTGCTTTCCTCGCAGTAAAGCTGGAAATGACATCACTATAGCAAACTGGCCAGCCAGGTCCTAGTGGTTGTCACACCCCTGCACACCAGGGTCATTCAGAAAGTCACCGGTGACAGCTGGGAACAAGCAGCTCCTCTTGTTTCAAAGGCACAGGCTCTGCCATTGCAGTGAGTGTCTCCTCTTCTCACAGGTCCTTGGGGCTTGTCACCAAGCGTGACAAGAAATCTGCAAACTAAGTCGACTTTCATGGTCTCAGAACATGAAGAGTAATTTCCTTCAGCACTGCCAAGACTCAATTCAACGCGCTGAACAGCGCTGACTCCACCCAGTCAAGGACAGCAGCAAGGATTTACCCTGTCTTCTTCCTTTGCAAGATAATCCATACCCATTTCTGACACTAGATATTAACGCCTTCTGGAAACTTGTTGTCAAAGGGAGTTGCAGTATGTCAGCAAGGTCTAGTGCTTCCCTTAAGAAAATACGTAGCCATGAGGAGAGCTTCACTGCGCCAGAAGCAGTGCAGCAATCAGATGTGTATGCTGGCTGAAAGAGCTGGACACCAATGTGCTGCAGGCTGCGCAGAGTTCAGGCTGAGGCTGTCTCAGATGGCCCTGGTAGTTTCTAAACGCTCTCTTAAAAAGGCATTTCCATCATCTTTTGGATGTTGCTCTTGGTGGCCCAGCCCACTTAAGCCAGCCTCAGCAGGATTCGTCATCCCTCATGCCTTGCACACTCAGTCACTCTTCCCACTTCACCCACATCCTCACCGTAGGGCTGGCAATATTGCTCGTGAGGACATGTGTTACCAGTTCGTAACACTGAAATGAGTTAAGAAACCTCAAAAACCTAAAAGACCTCCAAAAAACCTCAGGGGAGAGGGAGGGTAATGTAAAAATTTGGCACTGAAACTGATTACAGTATGCTATGACTTACTCACTCTGTGACTGCTGGAGAGATCTTTTTTCACTTTTTCCTCATCTTTTCCTTCCTCTTCTTCCTCCGCTTCTTTGGACTTGGAGTGTTTATAGGAGTGAAGGCAAATTGCTGTTTGTAAATCAGAAAACCTAGAACAGTCACCAAAATGCATATTATTCCACACCCCAATACATTAGTGAAACCAGACAGAAAGCTTCATCTTCTTGCACAGGTCTGAAGACATCCCCATTCTCTGAGAAAGGCCGCACTGACAAACAAGATAAAAGCGTGGAAGTTTTGAGCAGCTTGAGCAAAATTTGCAGTTCCTTACATGCAATTAGTCTTGATGAAGGATTTTTCTCCATTTTGGAGCTAATCCACTGATCCTGCTTTTCTGTCTGCTCGTGCTGACAGCGTGTCATTCCTTGTATGTTAAATCTCAGTACCTTGCCGTTGCTTTGGGCTCTGCTGTGCACAGAGAAGGTTACTGAAGTTAAGTTACAAATGATAACTTGTTCGGTGATACAGGCTTGAATATTGATCACGAGCCTTCAGTGCAGAGCAAGGAGTGTGGCTGCCACTTGGCTGAAAAAGTGGGATTTGGGCATGGCAGGTCTGCACTGTTCTCACAACGAGGCATACGTGGGAGTATAAGCTCCAGCAGGCGGCAGCTGGGGGAAGATACAACTCTGCCATGTGTAAGGACCCTCCTTAAGCTCTGAAATGCAGCTCTGAGTCAAACAGTGGAAGGGAGTGGTCACTTTAGCTTTAAAATGACTGATCATTTTAGCTTTAAAATTAAGCTAAAATATAATTCTCATGCAGTTTGGTCCAACATATCCTGGCTGAGGAAACTGCATCTTTAACCCTGTATAAGCTGGGACAGGTTTTTTTTAAAAAGTGGAGCTGTATTTAGACCCCCTGCTTCCTTCATGCCTGGACTATTACCCAAGTAAATCTAGTAGTGGAAGGAAGTCCCATTTTGTCAACCAAAGCCTGCTCTTGGATCTGTCAGTGAAAGAAATCTGCCTTACCAGATGAACTAGGTGACACTGAAAGACACCTGTGGCAATTATCCAATTTGCCAGCAAAGCTGAAGTGAGAGCAAGTGAAAAGAAATTCTCTCCCCCTGACACCTCTCTTCCAAGGCAACACTGTGGGAGATAGAAAAATACTGGTTCATGGATAAGAATCAAGTTTTCATAACCGAGCTGAAGCCTTGGAATTATTGGAGACTTTGCCTAGGAGACGTGTGTAGAAACCATCCCCTCTACCCGTTTTAAAAGGTATCTTACCATCTTGGAGATGGGACTTGCAGTTAGAGGGTGCCTCATCTCAGCAGGCTGTAGATCTCAGAGATGGTGCCATGCTGAGGGATGAGCTTCCTTTGGGAAGTGACATTTCTCTTCAGCAAAATGAAGCAGGGAAGGGCTTGAAGGATGTGGATCTGGCAAAGCTTTTCATCTTGTTTGCCTTTTCCAGGGCTAGTTTCACGACACACATAGCCTTGGTATTTTAGTGTAGAGTGACGCTCAGGTGCTCTGCAGAGATGCAGAATAGCCTGTTGCACTCAGTTTGGGACAAGACTCCCTGTCAAGAATGACGGTTTTCCTACTTAGTGATTCAAAAGATATCCAGAGACTTGCATTTCAGAATGGATTCTCTCTGGCAAAACTCCAGAGTGAAACTGCTGCAGTGGGTAGCCAAGGAAATACAGCTTTAGCATGGATTTACCAGAGATCCTGCACAGTAAGGATGCAAACTCTCCAGCCAACAGCCAGAGAGGTTCTCCAGTTCGATCAGATGTTCAACGGGTGACTGTTGGTACATGCATGCTCATGAAAGTCCTATCCTGCCACGGCCACTGCATCTAAAATCGGCACCACAGTGCCAGGTCCAGCCCATTTCAGCAATGGTGCCCATGAATGCAAAACCACAGCTTCAGTCCAAGGGTTTTCAATTCACCAAGGTGCATTTGTCTCACTGAGCTGTCTCAAGTAAGTTCATAGTAGCTAGCAGCAGGTATTCCTGAGACCATCTTCACAGCCTGAAGGGCCTAATGGTGCATGCTAGGAGGAAGTCTGAACTATCACAGTAAATCCAAATGCTAACAGGAGATCTGCACCTTCCTCCTTGGAGGTGTCACTCTGCTTGCACTTCTCGCCACCGTGAAGCCACAAAGATGGCAGGTTACTTTTGGCTTAATAGCCCAGATTGTCTACTCATCTTGCCCAGTGAACACAGATTTTGTAACAAACCCCAAGATAAAGGAAACTGATCTCTTTCAGAAACTCCAGACTTACATGAATAGATACTTTGTGCCATTCAGCCTCTGATAGGAATACTTGTACACATGGGATCTACATGGCTGCCTCCTACTTCTATTGTTATAGTAAAGATCATCAAAGCTGGTGCATATTTCAAGGCATTTACTTGGATGCAGTCTTGAGTATTCACAGATTTGGGTATTAAAATATCTTAGTTTTCAGCAATAGGTCACACCACGTTTGCAGATTTTATTAACTTGAATCAGATAAGATAAATCTGATTTAGCTTTCGCAATGCACTCATCATGCAAAATGTCAGCTGACCTGGGTAAAAAAACAATATGAAAAAGAAGGGGAGAGTAAGTATTTTTAACTCTGATTCAATGCACAGCAAGCACCTCCCTCAAAGGAGTATATCATAAATAGGAGGTGGAGTGGTGCAGAGGCAGGGATGAATAGCCTTGGAGAAAGGAGCAAAAAGAAGAGAAAGAGAAGAGGAACTCCTTAAGCTATTATTGCTGCTGCAATCTTCTTATGTTGAACTGAGAAGGGAAACAATTGAATTACAGTGAAATAATTAGTGGGCTAATGAAGGCAGACAGGCAGTTCCAATATTTCCAGAGTTTTCTTCCTTCCCTTTCCTGAAAATACTTAGAATAATTGGTAAACAAAGTGGGTCTATTTATAAGTACAGACAGACCATATAACCCAAAATAATACAGCTAAGCATGGAGAACAAAACAATTATTTGCCTGAGATTTCCAGCCACTGAAAGCAGAAGCTTCCCTTAAGTAACTGATGTTTTATGCTACCAGAGTTGACTTCATGGCTTACTGTTAAATACCGAAACTACCTTAAAACATACTTGGAAATGCTGAATATACAGTTTTGACTCCTAATGAGGTGGTAAATGGCTGTCAAAAGAGAACACCTCAGCAATATATTTCCTTTCCAGGGGCTAACTATCACATCAGAAGGGAAAGGGCAGCTACCAACCGTGACATTTCAGTGATCCCCATTAGGGCTGAGAGAATTATTATCACCTTGTTTACCACAGGGCAATGAGCTCTGCTCGTGTCAGCAACACAGTGGGATTATTTCTTATTCATATTATAGTAGCCTCTGCTATTCCAAGTCAGGGCTAAACACAGTAGCAATGGTGACAAAGAAGTAGTCTGTGCTCAAAAAAGCTCACCAAGCAATCTTAGCAAGATGAGGAACTCCCACTGAAAACCAAAGCTGTGCCAGCTCATTAAGAAAACATCTCCTAATGACATGAGATGCAAGCTCCTTGCTGGCTTTTTAAGCACCAGGTTTTCTAACTCAGTACAGGCCATTGCTAATCAGTGTGGTCCTTAAGGCTCAGCTGTTGGCTGCTTTTGAGCAGAACCTCTGGGAGCAAAGCTGGGAAGTTTCCAAAGGCTTTTTAGTGCAGATGAGACTGAAGTCAGTAGGAGGTAAATACTTTGTTTTGAGTGTCTTGTGTCTACATAGGTGCTACTGTGCTGAGACACAATCTAGTGCCCTAAGCAGTGCCCTGAGCAGCAGGGCTCGTAACCTTATAATCTTGTATGACCACAGAGCTCTCAGTCTCTCTGCTAGAGCTGCCCATTCGGTAAAATGGGACTGAGCAGTGTTGCTTTACATCATGAGGGCAACACAAGCAGTCAGTCTGTCTGCAAGGTGGGAAGTGCTAAGAAAAAGTTACTGTTAGAGCATTCTGCAAATGATGAAATGCAGGCCATTCCTTGTTCTTTTTTGGAAATTGCTTGGCTTGGTACAGATGGCTATATGGGTTATTCTATATGTTCTCCTTTGGCGGCAGGATAAAGGGATGACTACATCTCATCCTTCTCTGATATCCCACATCTCTAAAGGTGTGTGGTTGTGCATGGCCAGGTGGGCAGGTGAGAGTGTGAAGGGGGAACGTGGATGCAGAAGCCAGTTGCCTAGGGCAGGAACATGCCAAAGGGTGAATATTTAGATCAGAAACACTTTTTTCTCTGTGTGTTGTCCATGCCTTCTGGCGAGAACAGAATTCTGGGAAATTGCCAGCATGTAGCATCACTATACTTCTTGTCTTTTACTCTGTGTTGATTTTACAATGAAGTGACTTTGATGGGATTAATATGAGCTTCAGAGAAAGAAGAATGTAGCCTCATGACTTCCCTAGGTTTGGTAGATTTTTTTGCATGCCTTGTTTCTTGGTAAAACCCTGTCTTTCATCTCTCTAAACAAAGTCTCTAGCTCTCTGAAGATAACATCATAATAAAGGCTTGTCATACCTGTTCAATTATAGCAGCCTGTTTAAAAAAAAAAAGGGGGGGGGGGAAACAGCTCCAAGTGAACAAAAATAGCTTTGAAGTATGAATTAGAACTCTCTGTGTTATGACTAATTGGAAGGCCTTGGTGAGAAGACTTAAATGCTATCACAATCTAGACTATATGACACCTTGGCTAAGATGTGAAACTAGGAGTCAGGGCTATCTTAGCTCTTCATCCATATGTGTTTCTGAAATGGATTTTCCCCATGAGTTCCTCCTGTCTTTCCTACCCTGCAGGCTAAGTTAGGAGGATATGTAACATTTTTCCTGCTCTATCATCATGGCTCTTAAACCATATGTCCCCTGATACTTCACTGCCTTTTGTGGCTGCAGCATGGCACGGACCATCTCTCCAAGAAGACAATGCCACTAACTCTTACATGCCTTGCTTGGCATAAAATGCAATGGTGAAAGTTCCAGCTCCTGTAACTCAGCAGGTCACATTCCCATCACACAGCCTCTTAAAGCCAGGCACATAGAAATTTCCAGAAAGGATGACTTTCAGCAAAAAAAAAAAAATAAGTGCACATGTAGGACCACTAAGTCAGCAAAGCTGATGGGACTATGCACATGCTGTAAGAAAAAGAGCTGCTTGAAAACTTTACTGTGTGGAAAGTGATGCTTGATTCAAGATTGAGTCTTCAAATTTATTCAGCTGCACCACATGATCTTGAATGATTTCATGGATAGGGGCATGGGGAGGCTGGGAGGACCCCATGTGTTGTGCAAAAACTAATCACTGCCATAGAACTAGATCAAAGTTTTGCTTGTTTGGACTATTCACTACCATGCTCTGCAGTGTGGTTATGTGCAGACAGCATATTACATGAATATAGCTGAAGATGTTGGCATTCACTTGGTTGCTTGGCTACTTAGTCATGGGGTTATAGGGTGCCAACTTCCAGAGATGCATTCCTTTTTTTAATTGCCTCTGCGTTACTCAGTTGTACTCTGTCATTTATCACACAGCAGGAGACTATTATTCAAGGCCTGGGCTCCATTCTGTTACATGTCACCTCATCTAAAATTAATTCTTAACAGATAAGATAATATTTATTCTATTTTGGAGTTTAAGTATTGAGTAGGGGTTTTAGCTGAAGACTTAGATGTTACTCTGACATAGTGAAGGATGAAAAGGGTAGATAAAAAGCTTAACAGTATATAGTTTTATCTTGTTAATATATTAATCTAAGAGCCAGGTGGCCAAGATTTCACAGTTCAGAAATAAAACATCATGAGCCATGATTCAAATGCAATACATGCCCATGCCAAAAGCCATTACATTACAGTAATGAATCAAAGTAATGAACGTGTCCATACAGAAACTCCAATTTATGGATATTGCTTTGTAAAATTGGGGAGCTGGCAGGAGAGGGTGGGGAAGGAGGAAAATATTTGCTTGACCGATGCAGAATAAATGCAGGGTCTGGATGATGTTTCTCAAAACAAATGGATCTCCACGTATTCTCTCTTGTCTGGCTTGACTTGATGGTCTGTGTGTGGCGTATGTGATTGAGTAGTTCCAGGGGTGAGGGGAAGGCCTGGGACATTTCAGACTCCATGACTTCAGGCATTTCATTTTATCCTCTAGTTCTTCATTTGTAAAAAGGGGTTAATGGCGCTTCCATCTGCAACAAACATGCTGTGAGGAAAAATGTCTGTGGTGTTTCTGAGGTGCTTCGACAGTGAGACAACATATGAAGACTGGGAGGAAAAAAGCACAACAGATGAGTTGCAATCCCACGTTGTTTGCTTTTGTTTCTTAGACCAGCTCCTTTTAACAAAGTAAGTAACTCTGAGCATGACCTAACATCATCAGAAGTTTTGTAGAGAAATACCTTCGCTGGTATTTTCCCAAAGGGTTTGCTCCCTCTATGTCCTATTCTGGAAGTACAGGAGATGTAGTAGGTGCAAATCTTGCTGCCAGGAGAAAGAAGAGGAGATGACACTCTGTGTGTGACGCTGTAGTAACCTCTCTCGCCGTTTGCAGAATGACCATTGGTCCCCCTTCATTTTGCTCAGCTCCCTAGCCGCTCTCCTGCTCGCTGCGTCCTGCGGGAAGTCCTCCTCAGGGCTTTCTGAACACCGAGAGGATTCATAAAGGCTGTACAGTCCTCAGCCTTACTCAGAAAAATAGTTATGCTCAAATCTTCCAGCTACTTCAGTTTCCTTAATATCTATTATTGTCAAATAATTCCTTAAATGAAGAGACTGAAAACCTGAAATCTCCCCAGCAGAGAGACACTGAAGCATCTCTGTACTGTGCCAGTACAGTTCTTTCAAAGCCTGGGGACCCATTACAGAGGCTGTAGGCTGGGCACAGAAGTAAAGAGAAAAAGCCCTGAGTGTTTAGTGTCCCCTTAATTGCACAAAAGGCAATTAAGAGACATCATTAAAAATGAATGCTTTTATGAATTTGCAAAATTGTTCTATGTGCAATTTCACTTTGCTGTGAAATCCCAGGTTCTCAGCAATATGATGCCCCTGGAGTAGCATCCACCAGGCAACATGAAGATACTGGCTTTTACTGGCTCTTCTAGGGACTGCATTGATTTCTGGTGTCTTGTGGACTGTGCTCCGTACAGCCTGTACTTTGTAAGGATCTCCACTCAGATTTGAGGGGATAATAAGAAATTTCCACACAAGGAGTCTTGTAAAAGACTCCATCTGGCCTTTTTTTATGTAGGACACAGTCAGGAGTGGAGTTTTTCTATATAGCGACTGGTTGGAGAAATCACACCATTAAACAATGATGGCTTAGGACTTCTTCCATTAGCAGGGACTGTAAAGGTATACGAGCAGACAGAGACAGCTTTATTCTCTCAGCTGGAAGCACTGATCATGTCTAGTCTCTTCCCAATCTGACAGACCATGGGTCTCCTGAAGATTAAGTTTTGAGCTATGTGGCTCAAGAAACAAGGTGCTGAACAGACACAGCTTCTCTCTAGAGTCCCTTCTTGTAACGCAGACCCAGCATTAATTGCTATACAAGCCCTGAGAGCATCTACTCCCCTCAAAAGATGAAAGCTCCTCTTCAGACAAGTACCACGGGTAAATGGAGCATGTCAGACAGTCCTGAGACCTCAGAAGAGCATGGTCTGTTTTACTCCTGTTGCAATTTTGATTACCAAATAACATTACAGAGAAAAAAATTAATTGGAATTAGTGGTTGAATTTGATTAGCTTTAACTTTTTTAGAAAGCTGGTGGCTGGGGCATTTCAGATATAACACACTGAATTTGTGTTTACTGTGTGGCATAAGGTGAGAAAAATAGAGAAAGTTCTTCATTGGAAATCCAAATCAGACATTTAAAGTTGTTTGGTTCTGATCTGTCTCACTTCTGAGTTCTGATTTGCAGTCCTTTCTTGACATTTTAAGTGTTAAATGTTGATGTAATTAAATGCTAATTTGACTGCAGCCTCTAACAAACACTGCATGCATTTTTCATACTCGGAAAGCATCAAAGGAATGTGGGAGTTTACTTCTTTTCCCTCAGTTTCCTCAAGTTTTGGAATCTCTATTTCCAAAAATGATGCCAGGAACCAGTATCTCTGTCCCCAAACTGTGATGTGATCAAAGTGCAGAACAATGTAACTATGGAATAAACTACAGACATTTTAAACCTGAAACAACCAGCTAGAGAGACATAGTCTATCATCTGTGTTGATCTCTGGACTATCCTGTTAATGCAATTAGTCATAATCTGATTATTTAATATAGATGTTAGTAAATATAATAACTATAAGTTAGGAAGGATGGATTGTTCCGTCCAGTATTGAGCAGAATTTTTCACTAGTTGTGCTTTTTTTTAAAGTGACTTTAGTATCTGATATTCTGAGGGACAGTACATCTTATTTACTTGGGGAGATGGAATTCCATTTGTTTCTTCTCATTTTCTGGATTGTGCTTTCAAATGGAGAAAGGGCTCCTTTCCTGAAGCAAAGGCAACTGTCATTTTCTGCGCAGATGCAGTATATCACACAATGACTACGTATTCATCATGATATCTGCCTTCGGTCTTTAAAAGAAGTAATGGAAAACATTTGGGTTGTCAGTAATACTGTTTATTTTTACAAAGTAGCTGGCTGAAGTTAAAACTTACTATAATTTTTAGGGTTCTAGGCACACATGTCCCTGTGCATATTAATCACAGAAAAAAAAAAACCCAAACTTTTTACTAAGGAAACATTTTATTGTTTTAATATGCTGTAATTAAAGCCTGCTATCTGCATTAGTAAAACAAATTTCACTTTCACAGTGGATAATTCTCTTGAATTTTCATTGCTCTGTCGTTCTCAAGTGATCAAACTCCTCCTTATGTGGCCAAAAAAAATTCTGTCAGATTTTCTCTCTTACAACGAACCCCATCTGTCACGCACAATGGCGGCAGGGTGAAGGCTCCATGATGCTCCTGGCTGAGGGCTGCCCTGCTTCCCTTTCCCCAGAAAACACACTTTTCCTCTGCCTAGGAACTCTCTCTGCTGGCCCATTGACTCAGCAGGATTTTTAGATTTATATAGAGAAAAAGGATGAAACCAGATGCCTTAAAGTTCTGCGTGTGGTGCCCCCTGAGGAAGGGCTGACAGGTTTGGAGGCTCTCCAGGGTAAGGAGCTGTAACACCTCCTCTGCGCAGACATGACAACCCTAAGCCTGCTCGTTCTTTGCGCACGCAGGATCCATTCCCAGCTCGCCTTCAAGAAAATAGTTTCCTGCATTTCTGTAACAGGCAGTTCTGTAACATCTAGAGAGAGAGCAACGTGACTCCTGGCAGCAGCTGTTTCCTTTCTGCCACATGTCAGTCTCCTCCCTTGACAGGAGACTAACGCTTTTCCCCTTTGCTTGGGCGGTCGTCTCTCAGTTCAGCGCAGTTACCGGGGAATGGGGAAGCAGAGCTGGGCTGAGGGAAGGGCCTCCCCATTTCTCCTGGTCTTGTATTCTGCAGCAGAGAAGACCCAAGTCAGAAACACAGGTGAACACACAGCCACAACACTGTGACCCCAGAGGAGCTAACAGACCACTACCTCTGGTCCAGTGAAACCAGAAAAAACTTTGGTTATTCGAGAGCAGATGAATGGGGATTTTTTGTTGGATCTGATTTAGATCATAGGTCTTTTTCACCTATCAAAAATATCTGTACATCTGCAAGCTAGTTCATCAGCTTAAAATAGGATGGTTATCCCTGTGGATCTGCTGACAACGGAAATGAAGCTACCAGTCCTATACTACCCACTCCTCCGCTCACCTCCTCTCGTTCTCATAGCTGTGTTGTCCCCAGCTCCTACTTACCAAAGCAACAAGTCCAAGGCCACCAGCATGTATGGAATCACAGAATAGTTTAGTTGTAAGGGACCGCAGGAGATCACCTAGTCCACCTCCTGGTTAAAGCAGGACCAACTTCAGAGTTACATGAGGCTTCTCAGGGCCTTGTCCAGTCAAGTTTTAAGTATCTCCAAGGATGGAGATTCCCTAGCCTCCCTGATGCGGGACTTTTCACCACTCTCATGGTGAAGTTTTCTTTTCATATGGATATGATTTAAAGTATAAATTATATTAAGGCTTCTCTGTGATTGCCTTGATTTCTCCATTTTCTTCTGGTAGTTGAAATATTTTGTGGGAAAACATTGCTCAGAATTTTTTGCTGCAATTGAATACATTTAGAGAGCTTGTTTAATAATAACTGGGCCATGGTGGTTAGAAGCCATAGATTTTCTCCTTTTGCATCAGCCCCTTCATTTTACCTCAGCAATCCTGGCACTGAGTTTGAATTTTAACACAGTTTTAACATCTCAGAAGTACAAGGAAGGGTCTTTTGGTTGACAGTGAGGAAGAATAGAAAAAAACACACCAGTGGGCTGGCAGGGCCTTATGAACAGAGCTGTGAAGAGGGGTAAAAGTGAGATCACTCCTATAGGGCCCAGCAATCGTGAGGGCACTGGGATGCTGAGAAACCCTTGTGCCATCTGATGATTCCCTTCCTTTCACCCCTTTCAGCCTTTTCTGCTGTTTTTCTGCCATTGCTAGCTCAAAGTTATAAAGAACAAAGGTATAAAGTGTATGCCAGGAGGAAGGCAAGTAGGTGGCACAGGAGGTGGGAAGCAAAGAAAATAATTTCTCCTGAATAATTCGCTCCTGGATATTAAATGCTTCTCAGTGGGCCTGATCATGAGCCTGTTGCAATGCCATCACAGGCATCGGGAGGTGTTAAGCGAAGCCATAAGCAACTTAGAAGACAGCACAGCATGGAGAGTGTCAGATATCTTACTTGTAGGGATCATCTGTGCTTTAGCCAGAGATTAAAATATGTGAACGTTAAATGTCTGTCCCTGCCAAATGACAAAATATAGTGAGGTAAACTCCCTTCAGCTGGCTCGTAGGCTGTTTCCTTAAACAACTGAGATTAGCCAGATATTACAGACTTTCAAGCCTTTTTGAAAATATGCCTTAAAAGTAATTAGTTTTTGGAGCAGTGAGTTTGGAACAATTGTTTGACATCGCAAATGGCTGATATTTTTAGCAGAAAGGTCTTTTCTAATAAAAGTAATTTTGTTGAGGCGTTCCATTTCTCTAATAATTTTTCTAAAATTTAAACCCGTATTTTAAATCAGAATCGCAGTTGACTCTTTATTAAATATTCCAGCTTTGGAAAGTGAAACTACCTCATATGATCCTTCTGAAGATTTTGATTTAAAGAAGTGAGTTAGAGAATGTACTGGGAACTCCTAGGAAAGTGGGAAAGGGGCCTACTGTGACCTTTATTTAATCAGGTGTTGATTTTTCTTTTTTTTCCCCCCACTTGATTTAAGGTAACGCCAATGCTTGTCCCTCTCTTTTGGAACTTTTCTGCCTTTTGTCTTCACACACAGAACCTGGCCTGATCTCCCAAGAGGTCTCTAATTTTTCCTGAAATCCATGAGAAAGACTGCACTTGGCACCACTGGGGGACTTTCAAATGCCTTGGAGAACCTGTCTCTGCATATTTACTTAGGTTTACTTGGTAAATTGGTATAATGTTCCCACCAGGCAGCTCACCCCACATTAGACCTGCCAGAGCCTATGCTTGGCAAAAGCAAATGAAATTCAAAGCTTAACAAACAGGAAAATAGTGCCTTCCCTGGTCTGAAGGGTTCATTTTATAACAATGTTTTTTTCATCATTTGTTTTCATGCTACAGAGTCATCATTGTGCCTTAAACAATTACCAGCTTAAATCCAAAGGGAATTTGAAAATGTGTGTCACCCTGTCTAAAGCAGTGAGGACAAAAGGAATATGCACGGAGCACAACTCCGTCCCCATTTCATTTCAATCCACTGCAAAGACAGCGAGAACCATTGAGTGTTCACTGTTAGCAGAATTAGCCCTTTAAAAGCTGGGTGGTATCAAGGCCAATTGATGTGAATGCAATTTAGTGTCCCTGCCAACCATTAATGTACAGGGCTGCCCATCTCAAACCCTCCCTGTGAAGGCCACATGCTGCTACCCTTCATCATGTTGGGCAGCTCCCTGCTCTCCAGCTAGTTGTACTCATGCTGGAGAAAGTTGGGTTCAGTGAGGACAGTGCAGACGGCAGATCCTCACACACAGCATGCAAGGGCAGGCTGAGGTCCAAAGGCTTTGCACAGCCATTTGAAACCTGCAGAGACCCCTATGGATAAGATAAATAATCTATACATTGAAGTTTTCCAAAATAAATGGAGCCCATACTGTGTTCTTTTTTTAACTTGTTTTTCTAAAAGCATATTGTGTTATGCTATCAGAAGGAATGCTTGTAAACAGTGAAATACCATGGAAAAAAACAAAGGAAAGAATGTAGGATTGATGCCTTGGTTTGCTGAGGATCCATCTCCCCATCCTTGTGCAGCATGAAGACTATATTGCACCTAACAGCAACTGTTTGCTTAGTGAGGGTAACTCATACCTGACAAATCTAACCATTTAAGGGGTCAGTTGGACTCCTGCTCTACCAGGTAGCCTATCAACTTTGCTTAGAAGTGCTGGAGGTCAGGCAATACATCCAAAAGACGTTTGTGATGCCCTGAGCCCCAAGGCACAAAGTTCACTATGCAGTCAGCCCTATCAGGTGCAGCCTGAAACAGAGGCAGACTCAGCAGCTGGCACCCTTGGGACAGCAGGACCTTAGTCAGCTTTAGTCTAGTCACCTGCCCAACCACTTCTCCAAGCTTATTACCCTTGCTGAGTGCTCTGACACTAAGTCCCATCTTAGGAGTCGCTCCTGGGAGATCCTGAGAGCTCTCGGTGTCTCCTGAGATCAGCTGGAAAGCAGGTTAAGGCACCGTCATCCAGCAGCACCAGGAGATGGGAACAGCTTGTGAATCACAGCAGGATCACCTGCAGCACCGTAATTGCCTGCCACGCCACCGCACCATGACATAGGGTAAAGGCAGACATGCTCCATGACTAATGAGGGAGGAACGTGAGTCATGTACGAAGTGGCAAGGGTGTGTGTGTGTGTGTGTGTGAGACATGACCCTCTGTGGGGTGGATGCAGAATGAATCAACTGCGTGCCTTGGGATGCTCAGGGGACACACTAAAATCTGCTTTAGGTTAAGTAGTTAGGTTGTCGTTGAAACAAGAAGTTCTGGGAGCCCTTCCTGTACCACAGCAAAGTTTGAGAATCCATCATAGCAAAACTGGAGGTCCCACAAGATTTAGAAAAAGGTTTGTGTAGAAATTATAGCTATCTAATATCTGCTGTATTGTTTTTATGTTGAGTCATACTAAAAAATATACCAGGTAAATAACAATGAATGCCCTTCAGAGAATGGGGATCTTGTATTACTGACACAGTGCAAAAGCCTGGGTAAGATGGTGACAATTTTTTTTCATTGCACTGGGTTCGGTTCTTCAAACGTCGGAAAAGCATGTCCAAAGTAGATGACACTTGGCTAGAATAAGGGTTGGAGCTGTGGATGTGACCTCACCCGTTCTGTCACACAGAGTAAATATAACACTGTGACATCTTACGTAATTTAAATCCATATTTAGACAGCAAACTCCTTACCTCAGGCTACATTCTGCAAACTTTGTTCATGTTCAACAGTACTTCACCGTCCCTGTGATTTCAATTAGGTTGTTTATCAGAGTAAATATTAGTCAGCATGAGCAAGGACTAGGGTCTAGCCTTAAAACAATAAGCTCCTCAGGGCTGCGGGTTTTGTTCTGGGAGAAACAGCTTTTTGCAACTTGTACAACATCTGTCAGTTAGCAGTTCCTCAGTAGTTTGGTATGGTGGCTCTGAGCCTCATGTTCTTGACTGTAACTGTGTCACTGCATAGCTATCTTCCTTATCATGCTGCCAGAATTAATGAGATCAGGCAGAAGCAGCCTTTGTTCTCTACCGAACGGGCCACACTGCTGACTCCTGTTTACGCTGGGATCCTTTCCTGCTCTGTCTATGGCTGTCTAGCCACTTACTCCTCAGGTTGGATGGATGCCATCCCATCAGCCATTCCTTCCTAGGTCTCTGCCGAAACTCATCTTGTCAGTTGTGGAACGTCTCTCTGATCTGTGGAGACTGTTTTGACTTTTGATCCCGCCCTCCAAAGCCCTTGGCAGGCCCTCCAAGCTCGGTGCCACCCTCGAGCTTTGTAAGTATACTCTCGTTCATCCTCTGTGCCATTAATCTGCTGTTTCTATATTATCTCTCAAGCTGGTTGCTGTGACAAGAAAAAAAAAGTTAGTTTGATAAAGCCATGCTGGTGTTTTTTGAACTTGTAATTATCTTCCAAGTACTTGCAAAATGATTATTTGTGCCAGGATCTTTCCAGGGATCAAAGCTGGTTTCAATGGTTCCTTCATTTTCTGCTTTTATATTGGTCAGCACTGTCCATCTCCAGGTCCTTAGGAACTTCTCCGTCCTCCAGGGGTTCAGCAATTGCTCAGACTAGCTCCGCAAGTGCTCTACTGCAGATTTCATCAGCTGATGATGATCTGAGCACTAAGCAGTCTTTAAGCTGTCCTATAGGAACTGATTCTCTAGGAAGACCTCTATACTGTTCTGCTTTCCTGTCTCCTTTATGTTTTCCTTTGAGCAAAAGCTGACTTTTAGGCAGAGAACAATGCAAGTTAATTATATCAGCAGTGCAGGTCAGTCTGCTCACATAAATCAGCATAGCGCCGTCTTGAATTTTCTGGGCATCCTTCCACAACTTTTATGGGAATTAGACCAAATCTTTGGAGAAGGTGTTGTAATGACTATGCAGCTAGGTGTCTCTCGTCAGGGAGGTTCCCCGTGTGTATGTTCAAAGTCTCTCCTGGGAGTGGTTGAGGCCATGAAACAATGTATATTGTTGGTGCCAAACTTGAAATGTAGGAGACCCAGGTTTTCTCAAGAGAGCAGTGAAGAGAATGAAAATGATTCTCATGTAAGCAAGCTGCTCTGTTTTGTGTGAAAAGTTTTAAACAAAATACTTATCTTTTCATAAACCAATGACCTGATCCTCAACAGAGCTATGAATTTATATTTTCTGAGAATCTGTCTCCTAGAGATCTCTTCTGAGAATTTGGGACTTAGGGAAAATTTGGTTCTACTTCATGCTTTTCCTTTTTAACAAAGAGAAGCTGACAAGTGAAGAGGCAGAGACAGGAAAAAAATCAAGCTTGGAACAAATAAACAACATGGATATCTGACCTCTCCTCACATATAAGAAAATCAAAAAAACAAAGAATCCAGGTTTTTTTTCTGTGAATAACTTCGGGGCCTGAAGCACAACTATTTATGTGAATGAGAGTTACAGACCGAGAGCTGGAGTTTTTATACCAAGAAAATCCAAAAGCAAAACACCCAAATAGGAGAAGTTACAGAAAATATATACGGTAGGACAGTCCTCCAATAACCGCAGAATCATTTCGACTTTAAAAGATGTATGTATCGGTTGATTAAGAAGTTTATGAAACACCTTGAAAAGTCAGAAGTAAACTTTTTTTTAAAAAAAACTGTTCTCTAATTTATTAACAAGAAAATTAATGGTTATTTTCTAACTTAGTAGAAGGTAAACCAGTAACTACCAGTAAGGTGTAAATGATAAATAATGTCAAAGTGTAGGGGGGATAATAACTTCTTTGGAGAAACAACAGAATGAGCAGGAGATAAGCCTTGTAGTATTTATCATTATTTTTGGCATTAAACATTAACAAGTTATATTGCTTTTGAAATTCTAGTGTTTAGAAAGGACTAGGGAATGCTTACACTGCCTATAAAGTCCATGGTCCACTGTAAATTAGCAAACTAATTTGCTTGCACTTTAAATCCCTATCTATTGCCAAGGAGCGTCACCTAAAGACATTTGAAGGCTAACAAGTCTGTTTAATGAAAGGGAACGTTTGAGAGGCTGCTGTCCAACTGTGCATAAGCAAAGAGATATGTGAACTGAAGTGCTTAACGCCTACCATATTAGATGTCTGTTTTCACAATGTTGGCTTACCCTCCCTCTCCACTTGTTTAACTCTCGAGGTGCCTAAAACCTCGTTGCCCATATTTTTTTTCCACAAAAATTCCTTTGACTCTCACTTCTGGGTAGAATCGCCCAAACCTCGCCAGGGCAAGTACTTATCTAATCCAGCTCATAATTCACAGGCTGTGACCATCTCCCCTGCAGTAGTGATTTATGGCCATTCTCACAAGAGGTCTGCCAGACTGGGCCTCAAAGAAAATCTTAGGTCCGTTGTCTCGCAAGTCCATCTTCTCCCCCATGTCTCGTTTGGGAAGGGTCAAGGAGACTCCACCACTGGTGGCCTCTAAGTACGTTTTCAAGACTGACCGTATTGTTTCTGCCTGGGGTGACGGAAGGACTAGGTTTTTTAATTCCTTATTGGTCCTTTTTGGGATATCTGAGCGAATAACTGTATCACCTAGGATGTGTGGGATGAGAATCAAATCCCTCTGCTATCTGGGGAAACTTGACACCACATCCCAAACTGTAGGAGTATGTCCTTTCTAATGTGAGTTTCTCCCATTTCCCTCCAGTATGAGCTGTTCCACCATGCACTGATGAAAAAATGGCGGGCCAGTGGTTAGGATTTCACGTGGGAGGGAGAGATCTTGCCTTCAGACCCAACACTAACCAAAATTAAGTCTTACTGCGGGTGTAAAGATGAGTCACTTCTGCTTACCCTTCTGACTGTAGTACTTCTCTATAGGATGTGACACTTGTCACTGGTGCTGGGTTGCCAAGTTACATCACTCAATCTTTTTGCAATAAGTTTGGCAGCCATATAAAATATCTTACAGGAAAAACAGCTCATGCCATAGACATTGGATTCCCAGGATGATAAAATTCATGTGACTGTGTTCTCTGCTGCCTGTCATTCCCTCCCCAGGGACTTTTGGGTATGTGAGCTAATTTCAAGCAAACTTGATAGGTTAAATGTCTCAAAAATACCTAGTTCCTACAAGTGTCACAAAAACCGATGGCCAGGCAGAACAGAGACATCCAAATTAGCGACACTGCTGAGAGACTAATGTATGCTCAATGATATTATTATACACCAGAAAATCAACACAGGAAAGAGCCATCGGAAATCAGACTTTGTAAGTTCCACTGCTCATGAAACTGCAAACTCCTTCTTGTTATTACTTGTCTTAGTAAAAACACTGGCTGTCAACTGCCTCAGGCATCTGTTATGAGTGTTACTGAAGATGTCCTCTCAGAAGGAAAACAATTATTTTAATATCTCTGTTTAATAAAAATACAGACACTGCAGTTAATCAGTTTCCTTTTCAAGTCCTTGGTACGTTAAGAGCCCAGTGTAGCAGGTCTGAAAACGTGCTCCCTTGGCAACTCCCTGCAAACGTATTACAGTTCCATTTTCCTTGAAGTCACAAGGATTTTTGCCATTGGCTGGATGGAGCCCAGCCTCTGTGGTATCTGCCTATTCACTGGGATTGTGTGATTTAAAATAATTCCAGCATAGGCGTTTGCAGCAGGAAAATACTCAATTCCAGTCGCCAGTCTTCTTGAGCACCTTATCTTTCGCTGGAAAGGAAACCTATTAAAAAGGTGAGACATGCAAGCGATTTCTACTTGGAACAGCCCAGCGACAACCGCCCATATGCAGTTCTCATTTGAGGTGTGTGAGGTATGACTCCTCTGTAGTGCCAGACCAGGAACTCCCAAAGGCCGTGTAAGCAAGAGCTGGAAAAAGCACTGCTATCACGTTGCAGGCTGGTAGGAATTTCAGTTGCTGACTGAAGGCAAAGGCAAGACTTAAAGCTGTGGTATTTTGTTGAGCAACACCTTCTGGCTCCCTCTACCCCTCATCATGAAACAGAGAGTTTGTTTAGAGTCTCTGCAATGTACGTGATACATTTTGGAAAATTTGAAAAAAGATACATAAAGACCATCTTAAAATCTTGAAAAATAAAACCTTTAAAATGTAATGCCATCTAGTGTGATGCTTCGTACAACCTAAGACAAAAGACAGCACTCAGCAGTACCCGCATCAGCAGTATCTGCATCCACTCCATCCTTCTGGGTTAAGCAATTGTGTATCTTTCTCAAACATCTCATTTAAAGACCTCAAGTGTTGGAGAACTTCTTTCCTATGGAAAAAGCCTAGCTTTTCTTCATTCTGAATTGGACATTTACCGCAGGGAAGAGGATTTTGAGAAATCCAGAGCCAGCAAGCCGGTGACACTGCCCTACCCCTGGGTCTCTCACGTGGCACGCTGCCTATCTTCAGCTGCCCGGGAACCCCTTCTGCCTCGGGCGAGCTGCTGGGGAGGCTGCTCAGCCTGAGCAGGCAGCAGGGCTCTAGACAGTGGCAAAGTGAGCCCAAGGTCAGCACGTGGCTGCTGGGCAGTGATAAAATAGCCGTTCCCTCGCTGCTTACTTTGCTAAGCCATATAGTGATATATGAAAACGCTGTGCGTGTGACGGGTGATGGCAGCTACTGAGGGCCTTTTTGAAGCATCCTTCCCCCTCCCCTCACTGTGGAAGTCAGCCTGGACCTTCAAGGCTCTCACCGGATCCACATCCTCCGAGTGGCAAAATTCAATTTTGCCTACGCTGCCCTGGCAGGCAGCCAGCTGCTTGGTAAGCAACGAGCTGTGGATCCTGGGGAATAAGCCACCCACAAAGCCTTGGAGCCTTCTAACCTGTCTGAGCTGATGGAGATCCAGCAATCCCAGATTCGTGGCCTCTTGCCACATTAGGTACTGGGCAGCCTACAGGAGCCAGGAGGTACCAGCACACCGTGATCAATCATTTGCTGGATAAATTTAAGTACACTGAGCTTGTGATTGGAGTGAAGATAAAATGTAATATCCACCCTTGTTTCACAAGATTTATTTTTTGCTGCCTACACTGCTTGTCAATAATTACACCGTTGTCTTTTCAGTCATTTCAATCCTTTACTGACTGCACCCCATTGTTAGCTTTCTCATGCTAATGGATTGCCTAAGAATGATGTCAGGCCAGGCAACTCATCTCTTTTTTTAACCTTTTTAAATATAGACCAAACCTGTACTTTTTCACATCTTTTGGCACTTCCGAGAAATACCAAGATGTGTTAAAAGTTGACTCAGAGCTCAATAAACTCCCCATACTAATCCCTGATGAAAAATCAGGGTAAAGGGTTAATGAAGCAGTGTTCTCCCTTCCCTCCTCTGCAACCCCCCATTAACATGGCTTAGCATGGTTTGTACTCTGGATCAGGTGATGGGACACCAATTGCACCACTTTGAGCTCCTCTTCCTCATCAACACTGCAGCTGTGTCCAGCCCTGCAAGCTATCTTTGTCCTGCAGATTTAAAAACGTTGAGCAGTTGCTGACAGCAGAAAGTGCTGGAGGAGAGTGACATCTGTTACTCTCTTTCTGGAGCTGCTCCTGCATTCCCTTTGAAACACAGAAAACCTAGCTCTGCTGGCAGGCACAGAGGCACAACTCAAATGGATTTTTGGCCTCTTCAGCTTCAAAACTTATTTAATGAGCCTGAATCAATTCTAAACAACCTGTTGTGGAAAACAGAGGAGCATGTTCTGCATTGAGATAACAGCTTGTGGAGCTATTATCGTAATAATATTGCCTTGCACAGAATACTCATTTGAGTGGTTAATTGTTTGCAGCTCTATGCTAGTATCATCCCAGCAGAATTAGGCCCAGCATGATTTCTGCTGCATTGGCCACTGTTATCACGGTGCACAGAGCACTTTCCAGTAGATGTGGAAGCATTTAATCACCTAAGCGAGCACTTTCTCCATTCCAGCAGGCAGTGAAGAGCCAACTGCCTAATGCAGAGAGTACCCATTCCCATAATGACAATGAGCTAACTCTATTGCTTGGGCGAACAGAAGAGAAATATGTGATCCACGGCAGAATATCTAGTGCAAATGGCAAAGCAGTAGTGCCCACGTGCAGTCGGAAAGCCCAGTGCAGCCTGCAATCCCTTGCACGCATTACATTCTCTTTCCCCTTAGCCAACAGGCTGCAGCTGAATAAATTCAGCCTTTTATTTCAGATGAATCAAAATAATTTCCATTAGCTAATGATGGAAAATGCATGTATAAGCCAGGATTGTAAAGCTGTTCAATTTTGATGAGAGGGCCCGTCAAGACTCTTGATGTTCAGAGCATACATGCACTTGTAGCATATTCTGTCTGGATAAAAGAAGTACAGCTATCTTGTCAGCATCACACAGCATCAGCGTGCATAGCTGGCATCTGTAAGCCTATGTTGCTCTTTCTTTCAGTTTTCCTCCCCCTCCCTTTCAATTACACCCACTGATTATATTTAGGATTCATTGACATGGCAGGCACTTTTGTGTGGGCACAGCCAAGCTAGTTTTAAACGAGCTAACTTGGCTACAGCTTGCTCTGCAGGCAGCAGCAAGGGACTTGATGCAGCAGCAGCAGCCGCCGCTGCCGCCGGGTGAGTACTTTTGGTGGCTTTGCTAGCACAGACCGCGGTGCTGCCGTGGCTCTCCGGGCACAAAGTCCACACTTGCAAGGCCACTCAGGCACAGGGGTGTTACACGGCCATGATTCCTGCGCCGTGCTGCACCCCAGGGAGAGCCCAGGTGCGCAGCAGGCCAGGGATCTTGGGCCGGGGCAGCTCTAATACGTATATCTAATACACCAGAAAGCACGCTGTGGGGAATTTCAACTCAGCAAAAACCCTCATGGTTGTCACCTTGAGATGTGCCTACAGTGGAAATGGAAAAAGAAAGAAAGGGGGGGAAAAAGGTAGATTTTACATAGATGTATGAAACCACGATGCCTGCAACAGCAAAATAAATAAATAAATAAATAAATAAATAAGGTGGAGACGACTGATGAGACTTTTCGTTAGGTTTGGGGAAAAAACACCCCAACAAACTTCTGCTCTGCAGCGGCGGAGGCAGAGCGCGGCACGCCGCGGCGGGGGCGCGCTGCTCCCCAGCGCCCACCGCGGGGAAGCCGAGCCCGGCCCCGAGGCCCGCGGAGGTGGTGGCGGGGCCGCAGCGCGGTGCTCCTGGCCGCGGGGCCCCGCGGAGCCTCTGCGGGCCGCGGCGCCGCCCGGGGGCGGGCGCGGGCGCGGGGCGGCCCCTGGTGCCGCCCGGGAGGCGGCGGCGGCGGCGGCGCCGGGCTCCGCCTCGCCGGGCCAAGGGGCGGGAGCTCCCGCCGAGCTACTACTACCGCCGGCGGGGCGCGGGGCAGCGGCAGGAGCCGCGGAGCCGCAGCGGTGCGGGGCCGGGGGGCAGCGTGGCGGCGGGGCTCCCGCAGAGCCGTCGGGGGGGCGCGGAGGTGCCGCCGTCGCCTCTCGCCGCTGTCCGGCGCGAAGGAAACGGGCGGCTGGGGAGCGCGGGGAGCCCGTGGAGGAGGAGGAGGAGGGCGGGGAGGAAGGGCGCCCCTCCGGGAGCGGGGCTCCTCTGCGGTGCTCTGACCGCGTTTGCCGTCTCCCCTTGCAGGGTACCTGCGGCCGCCCCTGCTGACGCAGCCCCGTGGCACCCATGAGGGCTGGGAGCCAGGCCCCGAAGTCACCCCTTGCCCAGCGCCGGCCCAGTGCCCACTCCCCACGGTGAGGTGAGGTGAGATGGGGGGCAACCTCGGCTGCCACCGCTCCATCCCCCGGGACCCCGCGGACCTGTGCCACAGCCGCAAGTTCAGCGCGGCCTGCAACTTCAGCAACATCCTCGTCAACCAGGAGCGGCTCAACATCAACACGGCCACCGAGGAGGAGCTGATGACCCTCCCTGGTGTCACCCGCATGGTGGCCCAGAACATCGTGGAGTATCGGGAGTACATCGGTGGCTTCAAGAAGGTGGAGGACTTGGCGCTGGTGAGCGGGGTGGGGGCGGCCAAGCTGGAGCAGGTGAAGTTTGAGATATGCGTGAGCAGCAAGGGCAGCTCTGCGCAGCACTCGCCCAGCTCCTTGCGGAAGGACCCCACCTCTGAGCACCACCTCTCTGCCACCAAGATCAACATCAACACCGCCACTCCAGCCCAGCTCATGAGCATCCGCGGCATCACGGAGAAGATCGCCAACAGCATTGTAGACTACCGCAAAGAGCATGGGCCTTTCAAAAGTATCGAGGACCTGGTGAGGATGAACTGCATTAATTCCTCCTTTCTGGACAAAATCAGGCATCAGATTTTTGCAGAGTGGTCCCGTCCCCCTTCGACGAACACCAATGGCGGCCTCAACTTCACTGCCAAGCCTCATCCCAGTCCCACATCTTTGAGTCTCCAGAGTGAGGACTTGGATTTTCCACCTGGGGGTCCAACCCAGATCATATCCACTCGCCCCTCCGTGGAGATGTTTGGGGGGTTGAGAGATGGACGACCTGTGCTGAGGATCGCTACGTGGAACCTGCAAAGCTGCTCCATCGAAAAAGCCAACAACCCAGGCGTGCGGGAAGTCGTGTGCATGACACTGCTGGAGAACAGGTAAGAGGTGATACTTGACCTGTAGGCCCAGCTTTGTGAGGGGTCTTAGCTGTTTGAATTGTGTTGATTCTTCTGTAGGATTTAGCATGGTAAGCTCCTGTTGTAACCCTAGTACCTTGTGTGTCTGAAGTCCTGGTTTTAATTCTCATAATTCCTTCCCAGGATTATTCGATGTTACCCACGTCTTGCAGTGGTACCTTGGCTTAGTCTTAACACTGGGGCTGTAATGACTGTCCCCAAATAAAGCCATTATCCTTCTTAAAAGGCGGTGGCCCTCACGCAGAAGTACATACGTACTTACGCACATCTGTACGGGGAAGACTTGAACTGTTACAGGCAGTCACATTGTGCCTATTAATGGTTAGCAGTTATTGCTGTGGTCAAGGATTGATTCTCTGTCAAGGCAAGAGCCTCTTAAACAAATCACATACTACTTTCCTGCCAGAAGCTTGGACAGCATAGTGGGAGAAGGATTGCTCTGTGTATGCCATGTTTCTTACAGTGTTTCCCTAAGCATCTTACTGTCGCTCTCGGAGGCAGGATCCTGAGCTACGTTAACATTTCTCAGAGCCAGTACGGCCGTTACTCATGTACTTATTGCCAAGCTGAGACCTTCCACTGTCTTTTCTCTGGAAAGTTTTGTCTGGTTATCTCCTTAACCCCGGTGTTAGGGCTGTAGTCCATTCTTTCCTTTGCCTCCCCTCCACAGGTGAAAAATGCAAAAAAAAAAAAGGAGGGGGGAACCCCAGGAAAAAAATGTGAGAAGGAAAAAAAAAAACCACAACAAACTTGAGAGCACCCTGAGACTGGTTCGTGCTGTTCCCTAACAAGCAAGCAATGCCCCAGCTCGTCTGTCGAGGGTGACACAAGCCCTCACGAGCAGTCACCAGGGCTTGCTAAACCGGCGGGGCCGTTACCCGCAGGTGTGCCAGGTGCAGGACAGCTACCCGGGAGACCTGGCTGGTGTCTGTGTCACCGCAGCTCCTCTCTGTGCTGGTGGCAGGGCGTCCCCAGGGGAAAGCTGTGCTTCTAAAACCCAGCTCCGGGCAGGCAGCCAGCCCCTGATTTCAGTGAGTTTATGGGCACAAGCGAGATCTGTTTGGCTGGTCAGTGCCTGGACTGACCTTTATCACTAAAAGTGGGACGGTGCTTCTGTTGTTAGTGCGTGGAAAGCTGAGACCTATTTTTTTGTAAGGCAATGGTGCAACAGAGCCGGGAGTATCTCTAAAGCGCTTTGTTGCTAAACTTTATACAGAAACATAGGAGTGCAATAAGGATTTTGAAATAACTTTTGCCCTTTCCTATCCACTTGTTAACTCTGTCCCAGCTGATCTGTTTGTTTTGTTGATGGCACTGAGAAGCTATCTCTTCTCCCCGTCTTCTCCTCAAACTTCCAACTGGAAATTAATATGAATAGGTGACTCTCAGACCCCTGAAAATGGGGTATTTTAGGAAGAGGAAGTGCTGACAACCTGTTATCTTTGGTAGTGCTAAGGGTTTTGTTCGTTTTCAGTACTGTAATATCATGCTGAATAATAGTGATTAGAAAGACAGTAGCAGTACCCTGGCATCCTGTGCCACAGTATTGTATTTGCGGTCAGTGAAAACTCAGTGCTGTTTTCCTCCTGTGTTGCTGTATGTTGTTCAGGAGCCTGATGCTCCAACACAGAAAACATCTACTATCTTACAGCCGTGACTGCGTTTGATAGCCAAAATGCAGATGATAGCCCAGCCTGGAGTATTCAGATGTCATGCCAAGTATTTCAGCCTGCCATCTTTCAGTATTCCTTGACTGTCCCCCGCCCGGCTTCAGATATCTTATGCTTCCCCCTCCACCATGGTGGTAGTTGTTTCATTAAATAAAATCATGAACCAGTTGCGCTAGCTGGAGTGGATCTTAAGGTGAGGTCTCACAGAGTTGGGCATGGGCGAAGTTGGAGGCAGCTAGAACTGTTGAGGAAAGAAATCTTTCCGAGTCTCATAAATCTCAGCATCATTGGACTCTGAAAGAAAAATGACTATCGATTTTTAGGATTCGATCTTGTGAAGTGTTAACTGCCTATGACTTTTGCATCTTCAGCATTTGGATAGAAAGGAGGGGGGAGAGAAGACAGGCTACCTATTAAAAAGGATAGGCAGATAAGGCTCTTTATAAAATAAGCCTGCATTAGCCCAGGTTGGCCACTGTGTATGCAGAGCATGGCCCTAACAGCTTATGTTTTTCTCTGTGTGGTACTTTATCTCTCTCCAACTTACCAAACAGGTACTCAGCTACACTGAGTAGTCTAACAAGTCTCTCTGAAACTTTGAAGTTTTAGGTGAGCCTGATATAAATACTTTTTCCTGTTCCATTTTTGTTGCACAAATGTGTGCTGTCAATCATGGAGGGAGAGTAGGGTGCAATTGCTTTCTATGCTTGACCGTATGTGTAGTAATGTGAGGAGCTGGAAAGAAATGAGAGAGTAACTTGCATCGACAGACGAGCATGCAAAAGTTTCCTGGGAAAGTAAATATGGGAACAGAGAGATCAACACAATGCAGGAAAAACATATACATTGGGAAAAGTCTTACTCAGCACCTCAGGGAGCAGTGGAAAGGAATTTCCTCTTGCTTGTGCTAGTATTGCTGAAGTCGGTGGAGCTTTGCAGCTATAAAATGGACTTAGCTAAGGTCAGAATCTGGCTTTTTGTCTGTGTGGGAAATGAATGGGCTCCCTCCCTCCCTGCTCCAGTCGTGTACCCTAGAAACTGGTTAAAATGACTTGCAAACTAATGCTTGCCCAGGTAAATTAACTTCAGTTGATAAAAGAAATTCAGTTAGGGAAATTCAGCTTTTGCTTCTTCAGTAAAGAATACACCACCGCACAGGTGCTTTCCAGCACTTCAGCCTAAGAAAGTCAGCGACGTACAAAAGATGAGCGTTTAAGGTGCTCTGCATGCTCAGTGGATGGCCCACATTTGTTGCTTACATTTACGAGCTGTGAGCAAAGCTGCTGCCCAGTGGATCTGAAGGCTATTTAGCCTCAGCACCCCCTAGCTCGTGCGAGTGCCTGCCTCCTGTGGATGCCTGGTAGCTAAGGCACTTTGTGCACAGCCATGTCCACACAAAAAGTCATGCACAACAGTCCCTTGTAGGCTTATGTTGTCTCAGGAGTACGCTGTTTTGTCACAGAATTGTTCTCGTTTCAGGGCTTGCCTCACACAACTTTTTAAGCACAGGAATAAAGCATGGCTAAATCAAGATGACAGTATTTGAAAAAGGGTGAAGAGCAGTAAAGAATCTTAGTCTGAGCAGGAGACGTCTTGTGCTGGGATTTTCATGCCAGTGGAAAGGCAGCTTTTATCATGACCTGTGAGCGTCAAATAGGGTTGAGACCACTGGGGCTTCTCCTTTCAGGCACCAACAGCAGCGAAAATTGCTGTTCGTTTCCAGGTGTGGCTGTACGACGAAGCTCTTCCGTCAAGCCCTGGATAGCCTCTGCACTGGGAACAGTTGTACAGGAAGGAAAAAGGACAGTGCCTTCATTTATAGGAAAAGCAAGAAAAGGTCAAACTTCACATTACTTAGAGTAATCTGCAGAAGGGAAAAAAAGTCCTCCAAGCTCACTCCCCAAAGTGCTAAGGTTTCTTAAGAATAGCAGCAAAGGGAAAGTACTCTGATTGCTCTAGCATCCCTTATACTAAATCGGTAAGTATGACTACTACTGCTAAGTTGTTTTGAAATCCATCGCCGCAGTGCAAAAATAATGAAATACAGCAAGGTCCTCACCCTCTTTCTTATGTTACAAAGATCTATGTTTATCACGGTGTTTGCAGTGTGAGAATGAGATATTTTCATTCACAGGACGAGAGAGTAATTTTAGAAGAGATTAACATGGTGAACATGGAGGTCACCGTGACACGTAATTGGATTAAAGACTCCAGTGTGGAGTGAATTTGCCCAAACCTGCGACACTTCTGCAGATGTAGTTCAGCAAATCTGGGATTCGCTTAAAGCCTGTTAGAGCTGGCCTTCCTCTTGGAGTGCAGGCTGCCTCCTCCAGCTGCCCTCTACCCCCTGTAAACGCTGGTAACCTAAAGCAGCGTGCCTGTGGCTTGAAAGATTTAAAGTGACAGCTTGTGGTTTTGGGAGCTGACAGCAGAGCGGATAAATCAGTTGGTGAGGGGGCAGCGCAACAGTTTCGTGAAAGAAAAAGCCACGTGCTAGGCGTGAAGCAGGGGGAGGAAAAATCAACAGTTTATTCTCACAAAAAACGTAGTGTTAGGGTGGCATGACAAACAGAGTAGCAAGTTCAGATCAAATGCAGGAAACGCTGTTGGGGGCGAGGTGGGGAGGAGGAGAAGCCCGAGCAGAGACGTTTCCTCTGGCCAAGGTGGGCAGAGTTCTTGCGCCCCAGGTCATGGGGAGGGGAGCTGCTTCCTCCCTTCCTCCCTACCTGCCTAAAACCTGCCCCTCCTGGCCATGAACCGAGTTTGAGTTCCGGTGCAGCATGTGATTGCCCTCTCAGTCTTCGTTATGTGCCAGGAATGCATGTTTATCATTGCACGAAGAAATGTGTCATAGATACAGGCTTGTGTAACGCTGACGGATGCACAGAATATGCTAAAGATGCATCCTCTAGTTTAATTGCTTACTTAAAAGTTTGCTGCTATCCAAAGGCAACAATTAGTTGTGCGTGCTTCCCGGCACATTTTGAGGGGGAGGTTTTCCAACTGATTTTTTTTTTATGCTTTGTAATACTGACCAGTAACTTCATGAAGACCTTTTATTTTTTTCTCTCTTTTTTATTTTAAATACATTTTGTAATAGAGTAAATGAAAGTTGACACAGGGTCTGAAAGCCAAAGCTCACAGCGTCAAAAAGGAGCGGAAGTACCAAGGCTGCGGCTCAGCTTCCGCGGACCAGCCCTGTGACTGCGGATGGATGGGGTCCTTCTGGGTGTCGGGCAGCGCTGCCTGACCTTTCACTCTGCCCCTTGCTGTAGTCAGCTTCTTGGAGAAGTTCTCTCTTTTAGATGCAAAAAGTATATATAACAAAGCCTTAACACCTGTTGCAAAAATTTTTTGTAGCATACAGAGACAAGTACCAATGTAAAGTTTCTGCTACTGATTTCTTTCTATTCTTGGCTTAGTTTCTCGGAGAATAAGGCCTCTGTGATTATTCTTCCAGAGCATGTCAGTCCCTCTTCCTCCCTCCAGCTTTGTAGCTGCTTAGCTGTTTTCCCTTAGGTTTGCTCTCAAAGATAAGTTCCTATGCTTTTCCCCAATTTCTGTGGCTCAGAGACTCAAATCAGTGTTCCTACTAAGGGAAAGATAGGTAGGATTCAGTCCAAAACTGCCTCCTGAGAGGCAGCGGCTGGGCAGTCAGTCCCGGGACACCGTTCGCTGTGCCACCATGCTTGCTGCCTCTTGCCCAGCAGGCCAGGAGGGGAGTGCGGGAGGGATGGCAGATACCCGGGGAGAAGGGGAAGGGAAGAGGAGAAATCCATTGCTTCACCTGACCAAGAACGTGTGTTTGTGGAAGGGCTATAGCAAGTGGTGTAGCCATGCTTGGGAGGGAGCTCTTCGTTGTGGAGGGCAGTCATACCTCCTCCGGGGAGGTGTGCCCAGGTGAGCAGTCACCCTAAGTGCATCCTCTCATCATGGGAAAAAGACAGGCTCCCAGATCACCCTCTGGAGGAGCCTCTTTCCCTGCTTGAGAAGGTGAGATCAGCTGTCTTGTTCTGGTGCCTCCGTTTGGGGCTGAAGGCAGTACTTTCCCACCGGTTCCCTGCGTTAACCAGGGTGAGGTGTTTGGTTTCCTGGCACATCTCCTACCCTGCATGGAGAGATGGCGCAGCTGTGCAAGGTGCAGTTTGCTACTCACGCTTGTTTTGCTCTGCTGTGTTTTGGAAAGGGCAAGATGTGGCACCTTGCAAGTGTGGCTGTGGCTTTGTAGCCGTGTTTCCCAGCAGAGCAGTGGCAGGGGATTGCACAGCCCGCAGTGGACTGTGCAGCTCTTTTCTCACGTTCCTCTAGCTGGTGTCTAGTAGTAGTGATAATATTTGTACTTGTTTGCTTCAGAGGCTCAGCACCAGGTTGTATTTGCTATTTCTGTTCTGTCACTACAACTCGCAGTGACCCTGCAAAGCCCTGAGGTGTGTCTGTTTTATGTCTCTCTTCTTTAAATGTCTGTTTGGTTTTTCTCAAACTAATAGTATGCTGGAGCATTGCCAAGAATAATTCTCTTGCAATAAAAGATCAGGAAAGAGGCCTGGCCCAAGTAACTTGACTGTGCTAATAAGTCTTAAACTGCAAAAGAACAAATACACCCTCCTCTACTTATGTAATATTTAGGAAATCCTGCCTCCTGCAACTTGAGAGAAAAAAGGAATTTTAGATGATATCTTCTATTTATGTGCACTTTATGAAAAGATTTTTTTGAACAATATAAATGCAGATGTCTGTAAAGCCATCATTACTGTGGGATTTTTTTAATGTGTCTGGAGACAAGAAAAAGTTGGGGTGACTGAAGAACTGGCTTTTTTTGTCCTCTGCCTGTATGAGATCAAAAATATCTTGCTTGCTAGGAGCCTGAAACTGCCTTCTGAATATTTTCTGTCAGGGGAAAGCAACAAAATATTCGTGGGTGAGACCCTGTTGTCCAGTGAAATTCTACTGATTTATTCTAGTTCAGGCTCTGGCCTGTTCTTTTCATACCTCAAATCACGGGAAGGCTCTAGAGTTCAATGCTACAAAGCAGAAATGTCTCCCCGGGTGGTGTGGCTTCCCTGTCTTGGGTGGGAATCGCAGCCCCTTTCAGAATTGGTTCCAGAAAGGTAGGTGATGCGAATTAATTCAAATTAACGTACATTCCCCTTTCGAAACCCATGCATGCTTCGTATGGATGCGACACTGAGACCCTCTATATGGCTATCACTTGCTGCTTCTGTAGGGAGTGGACCACTTACTCCTGGTGCTTTGCAGCTCAAGTCTTTGCAGACGGAGACTGAAAAGGAGTGGGTGGACTTGGAGCAAGACGGTGAGGGGCGTACGCCACCCTCTAGTCCAGCCTTGTGGCAAGCACCATATTGGGGAAGGTCGTGTGGGCCATGCGGTCAGGAGGTCTCAGAGGTGGGCGCACTGAGCTCCAGAGCCGTTGATGCTGCTTGTTGTCTGTTGACCTCGGCCAATCTGGCAGGTTTGGTACAGGTCCCACAGCTTTCCTCACTGGGACGTGATATCAAAATACAGGCCAGGCCCTTGAAATCTCCCCCGAGTGACCTCTCTGGGGAGTTTCTCTCGGAAAGGGTGATCTGGGCTTCTTGTTTATTTTAATGATCAACCATCTCAGTGTACCTTTTGAATATCTGAGAGGTGCTATTTAAGCAGCCATTTTAATCTGTGTATTAGCTTTAAAGGTGAGAATGTCGCTGGAGAAATGGTTTAGTTAAAGGTCAATTTGTCCATTATAAAATAACTTATTTTTGTTTTTACTTAATCTGAAGCTGTCACTGCTACGTGTGTCGTAAGACCTGCATAAATGAGAAATCAGTGGGGAAATCATTTGTTCATATTTTTTCCCATCATGTATACTTGGTACATCTGGCACTTAATGTCTGGAAAGTTTCAATCTGTACCTTGTGAACTCTTCTACAGGTTTATTTAATGTCACTGGATTCCCTTTGCAGGTATTCTGGTAAATTGGAGCCAAATTACTTCTGCAGATTCTGCAGAGTTTGCTGTATTCTGCACAGCAAATATGACATGGATTGGCTAATTTATGCTAATAAATTGGCAAATTAGTAATCAATGTTTTACTGCCTGCTTCTGGATCGTATGCAAAGGCCACAAGGCTGTATCTTCATCCTGCTAGAATTCTCAGAAAAGTTATGCTACACAGTTGTAGAAAACAGCACGTGTATCTATACATAGGACTACATCCTGTAAGAAGAATCTCTAATGCTCTGTGATTCTTTTGCAGTTTTGGAGATGACAGCACAAGTACAGGAACAGCAGTTTTCTAGCCTTGGCTTAAAAGGGGTAATCAGAGTGTCTGATCTTAAAGGCAAACAATGCTGCTTTGTTCTTACCAGGAACAAAGAGGGGGAAAGGAAAACCCGGAGACTATATACATGAGAACTAAATTCTGCAGTTTCTGAGAATGTGTGAGCGTAAATTCAGTCCCTCTTAGCTAGAGGAAAATACTGTCTCTGTGCAACCAAATGGTAGTCTGGTTCACTGGTAACGCTGATCTCCAGTCATATTAAAGAGGGACATTTAAGAGAGAATCTGTTTTTACACATTTAGCAGCACCCTTCTAACAGTGTTGGAGCCTGGATTCCCTGCTTTCCTTACCACTGCATTGTCACTAGGGCCCTGATCCTTCAGGCTTCAGTTTTTTTGTGAAATCACTGGGAGTCTTGCCTGAATAATGATTTCAAGATTTGGCCGGATGAGCAGAGAAAACCTGATGGAACAGAGATTATAGCGTGCATATGGCTTATTTTTAAACTGTATTGTTCTTCATTTCGACGCAGGTGTAAGCTCACATGCGGAGGCAAAACGTCCTTACTGAAATAATTACAACGTGCTGCAGTAATTTCTCAACACCATTGTGTGGTGTGGTGATGGAGACAAGAACCGTGGCACGTTATTAATAACAGCGGTAAAAACAGCAATGCGGTAGCTTTCTCGTTTCCAGATTTTTCTACCTCCTGGACTTGACTTTACTTTGAATAAGAGCTGGCAATCTTTACTGATCTATCGGAAAATAACACCGTTATGAGCGGAGATGTTCGAGCACTCGGTTGCTTGGCTGGCATGAGGGTGACCTGTAGCACACCTCGTCTTACCCTGGCATTAAATATGCATATGCTTTCCCCTTTGCTTAAATCTTGTCCTTTCCTTCCTTTCCCTCCTCTTGGGCTTCGGTGAGTCACAGCGGGATCCAAAATACCATATACGGTGCTGAGGACAACTTGGGCAGCCTGTCAGCAGCCCACGAGTGGTGAAGGGAATATGTAGTTGTAGTGAAAAAGACGTTTTCTGTTCAGAAACTTGTTTCCTTTCACCCTTCGCATAGGCAGCATATCCAGTCATGTGTCCTTTTCAAATGTTACAAGTATTTTAAACGGCTCAATCAGTGGCAAGGAGGATGGGTGCTGCTGACCTCATTTCCATGCTCACATCTGGGAGGTTTTCAAAAGCAGGAGCCAAGGCTCAGCACTGCACTGTTGTTTTGCAGCGCCTGCGGTAAAATTATTAAGTGCTGGTGATTAAAGTGATACTTGAGAAATACGTTTACCCTGATTGTGCCCCATACGTGTGCAAATGTTCCAGAAGTCCAACTGTGTAAAAAAAGGGTTAATTCATATGGAAAAATACATTAGAGAATATATTGTCATATATGCTAAAAATGATTGGGAAAATTACAGTTACTAGACATGCTGCATCTGCACTGGAATAACTCCAGTAGCCAATCTCCCGTGACCTATATGTTGATTTTCTTCTTTTCTCTTCTTTTTTTTTTTTTTTTAATGTAGAAATTTTTGTGACCCCCCCACAATGCTGCATTTCCTAATGGACACTGTTCTAGGGCTTGTCTGTTCAGAAGATAAGATTATTTCAGTGCTCCAGCCAAGCTAATTAACCTTATTTCCAAACATGGCTAATTAGCCTGGGAGCACAGTGCTGAGACATCTGGGCTGTTTCCAGCATCCCAGCCAGCTTGTATGGAGGGAGCCTGCAGAGTCCCTCTCCCTGGCACTGCCTCGCACAGCGTGGATGTGTCTTGGTTGCGAGGGAACTTCGCTGCTGTACCGTCTCTCCTGTCTGTCTAAGGCTGTGAGTCTGCCGTACTGGGGAAAAGTGCAGTGATGCCCTCCTGCTCTCATGGAGGGAAGACCTGCAAGATAAAGCTATTGCTGGGAGCAGTTTTTGCCTTAGATTTATGAGGCTGGAGATGACGAGGAGAATTGGAAAATTTCTCTTTCCTTGTGCTTGCCTTTATATATATATATTTTTATTCCTCCTTTTTAATGTTTGTTTCAGGTAAATTTCTCTTGCTGCTGTACAAATTTAGCTTCAACAGCTGTCCAAACTGTTCACAGCTGAACTAGTTTTTAATGGGTTACTGAATGGCTAATTGATCAACAAGGATTTTGCTTTGAGGTGTTACGGCAGGTTTCCTGCCCTAAATCCCTTGTGCTCACAATACCTTATTAGTCATGCAAAAATAACATGATCCTTCTTTGTTTAACGAGAGAAAAAGTGTTAACCTCTCCTGGGTACAGTGTAAATGGGTTTAAAGTTTTATTTTGGAGACGTCCTTTGACTCTTTGATATTTATAGTTTAGTTTTTCCTCTTCTTCCTTGTTTTTCTATACACCATATGCCTGTGGTTGCAGAATGCACACGTGCTCTGTCGTGCTCGTCGTTTGATGGCTCGTTCCAGCATTACTCACAGTAATTGCCGGTCAATGACCTCTCTGAGGTTTGGATCATGTAAACCTCAGTGAGTTTTCTGCTGAACTGGAAGTGGCATGCTGCTGTATACACAGTAGATGCTAACTTAGAACTTGTTTGTTTTTTTTTCCTTTATGTATGTATGTTTTAAACCAAATACAATCAAGTTTCTCTCTGTCATAGTGCCATTGAATTTCAGGATGTTATACGAGAAACGATTCTAACGTGGTATTGCAAGATTAACCATAAAATACTGAAGTCTGGTGCTTTTCTGCATACAAGTTCCACAGGAGTGCTGTCAAGCCTACTGGCTGCAGTGTATAAAATGACTATCTTATTTCTCTTTTCTCCTTTCAAGCAGACAAGAATTTGGAAAAACACAAACTCCCTCAAGGAGGAAAGTCTTAGCTGGGAAAGACATACATCATTCAGTTTAAAACAGTTTGCATTTTAACCAGGGCAGCAATTTTCCGGCGGTGATGCTGTCTCGAGCAAGGGTGGTGCTTCCATAGGGGCAGTGATGTGGTCCGTCTGCACACGGGTTAACTTGGTGAAGTCTTGAGCTGTTTTCCTCTTGTGGTGAGTGCGGATGGTGGTAAGGCACAGGCCGGCACCAAGCCAAGCACCACAACACATGCAGGAGGAGGTACGCTGTGCTTGCCTGCCGACATCCCCACCACAGGTAAAACGTTAGAGCTGCTATTGAATGTAAGCATGGAAATAAGTGCTATCAAAGAACAGGAAAATGCTGCAGTGGTACCTGGCTACTTTTGTAACCTTTATACGACCAGCCCAAGTTTACCTATGATTTTGGCAGTAACGGCAGTGCAGCTTTTGGCTATCTACCTGTCTGTCTTCCTGCTATTGCTTTGTGCGGCTCCTCCCTTATCTGTAGCTGTGTTTACATACCCGTTTCATAATCGATCCAAATGGAGCTACAAGCTTTGCCAGCTGTCCTCTGCACTGGTCTCCCTAAAGAAAAACATGCTATTGAGCAATGAGCAGGATGGCATCATACCTTCATTTTCTGCAGGAGCACCCGTTGAGTGAGGTTTAAGCACAAGAACTGAAGGCCAGGGCTGTGTAGAAAGGCCCGAGACAGGAATCCAGCTGATGGAAATTTGGGGGTTAGACTAGAACTGTAACCTGGACAGGGATGAATGGGTTGGTGCTACTGACAGACAGCTCAGCTTTATTTCCAACATGTTTCAGAGGGATCTTGTGATGAAGATATCTGTTGGTTAGCAAAACCAGTTTGTTGTCTTAATTATTTCTGATTTCTTCTGTGCAAAGTAGCACCACAGAAAAGGAAATCATGGCTTAAAGGCCAAAAACAGTTCAGGTTTGAACAGTCCTCAGTAAGCAGTTCATGGATTTAATAGATATATGGGCAGTTCCCGCACAGAGCTGTTGGCAGTAAAAATTCTGGAAACATTGCAAAGGTTTTAATGCACAAGCAATAGCCACCTCTAAGTGTGAGTGTTTCCTATTTCTTTTTTTGAACCAAGAGCATTTGGATTTTACTGTGGTTTCATTCGCTTCACTTCCTGTTGCAAGAAGCTCACAGTTTCATTTTGGATTTTTTTGCTTAAAGTAAAGTGGCTTTTCTAAGCAGCTGTGTGCAAGAATGATGGTGGATCTTTAAATTTCACATCTGTGCACCCAAATTCAGCAAAATGGAACTGAATGTAAGATGATGGGCTGTAATGTGTAGATTACTGTGTATTGGTTATCCATAAGGTGAAAGGAAATTGTCTTACCAAGGATCACCTCTATCTTGGACCGGAACTTCAAAGTTCGATCTAACACAAACGTGACCCCCTTCCTCATCCTCTCTCCAGTCCTACTGAAGTAGTCTTTTCACTGGCTTCCCTTGGCTTTTAAACAAGCTGTCCTCATTACTGGTCTTGCCGCACCTTTAGCGCTTCCAATTATTGCAAGTGTGTTCCCATCAAGCCTTGGGTTTCAAGCCATTAGGGTTGAATTGTATCATTTCCCACCTTCCTACCAGGTCAAGGGCTTTCCTTTGATCATCCATGATCCTCTCTCCAAAAATCATCCTAACATTGTCTTCTGCTTCCAAGATGTGCTGCAGCATTTCTTTCTCCTCTGCTGAAGCCTCTGCCAGGCACTTTGAAAATCAGTCCCTTTTAAGATACCTCATGTTTCTGGCAAAAACAATTTGAAGAATGCAGCTTTGCCTTTTAGTTCAGAGGGTGTTATGAGTTGTTGCAAACAGAGGAGGCCCTTTTACCACTGCTTTAGGAAAACCTAAAGGAAAAATGTCCTTATGTTTTTGATTTTTTCCTCAAATGTCCTTAAAGCTTCACAGAAAAATACAGTGTTAACTTCCTGATGTGTTGGACTTTTTCTTTTTTTTAATTTTCAAGAGTGATTGTTTAAAAAGCGTTTGTATGTACATTAGGAGTTCAGCAGCACTCAGCATTTTCTGTTCTCTTCAGCTGGACCTCTCTAGTTGTGTTCTACTGATGCATGCTGGAGTGACAGTTTACAATTCCTGTTCCGTACACATCTTATTTTCCTAAAGATAATATCTTGAGATGTTATCTTTATGAGGAAAAACTGTTGAATTTGTATCAAGAAAACTGTTTTGTCTAGCAGCTCTTGAACACAGAATACTATTAAGAATGTCTCTTAAAATTAGAAACTACTGAAGGAATGTCAACTTTGTTATGGTGGTATCTTCTGCCTTTAGTATGCAGCCTAAATCCTGTTATTTGTAGGAGAAGGCCTGAGTTGTCCATGCAAGACTCTTTGTGCCCCAGTTTTAAAAACACTGAATGGTACATTTTAGGGGACTGTTTGGCATCTCTGGTCAGATTGGTACTAAATGTGAGTACTGTCTTAGTTGGCATGCAAGTGTGATTTTTATATATATAAATATATATATATATATATTTTTAGGAACATGACAGCCTGAGGTTTTATTTCTCCTGGAGGAGAGATTTGCCAGAGGTTTATGTTGTCATTCTGTTTATTAGGGGATACTTTTCCTGCTCATGAGTTACAGGATGATTATAATCTAAAGACTTGACCCAGTGTTGTCCATAAACTTTGCTCATACGTTTAATTGCTGCATGGCAATTTCATGTTATCCAGGAACACAAGGTCTTAGAGTGACTTGAATCCACTCTTCAGAGAAAACATAGAGCTTTTTGCTTCTGTTTTTATTATTTGCAGTGCGTGATTCCAGTTGTACCTTCCAGACTTGCTCCTCAGAACTGAGATGCTCCCGGAAATGCTGCCAAATCCAAAAATCATCCTAATGAGGAAGATTCACTGCATACTTTGTAATTTTAGTGCTTGCCCCTCATGTTCTACTGCTATAGGTTGTGAAATAAATGTTGCTTTGAGTCATTTGAAAACTTCGAAATAATGAACTTGAGCCTGTTGCTAGCAGAGAGTCATGGTATTACAGCGAGGTGTATTAAGAAGTAGTTTGGGGTCTGTGAAGAGGTCAGCATAAAGCAGGGGAATCACTTCTGTGCCAAGACATCTCTTTTCACTTGTTTAGTGTGTATTCCTCCTCCTCCTTCACGTGAAACTTTGTTCTCCTTTGTCCATGCACTTATCCCCTTCTTTCTGTGCACACACTGAGTCTAGATGAATTTCTTTCCCTTAATCTTGGAGCTTGTGGAGAAGACAGATTTTTTTCTCAGGATTTAGCTGGAGTGATTCTTCTGCCTTAGATCTTTTCTGACCCGTTAAAATGCATTGCAAGACGAGACTTCCATGAGGCTGCATCAGTTCCTGAACTTGCTCCCACTAACTTGGCAGTTAAGCTCCTGTTGATGCCAAGCAAGACTAGATCTAGGGAATTTTTTCTTAAATCTTCTCTGAGCATACGCCATGCTTTTCTCTGGGGATATTGTTAGGACTGGTAGAGCTTTCTCAGCTAGTACAATTTTTTTGTCTCCTTCTGGGTTGGGCTATGCCTATTTATACCAGCTGAGACTCTGGCTACCCTGGCTAGATAAGGAGTGAGGATGGGAGGGACATGGTTGACCATGTGCCTTCTCAGGCAGCTTACAGAAACATGGTCTGACCACTGTTGGCACTCTGAGCTCTCCTATCAAGGAGGCTGGGTCTGCTGGCAGCAACCCTCCTTCACTGCCCCACATAAAAATAATTTGCCTCTAAGTGTATGTTGCTAGGCCTGAGTCCCATGCAGATTTCCAGTGAGGTCATGAATGAATAGAATAAAGCAAGAATCATTGCAACCTTCCTCCTTTTATTGCCACCTGAACTCCAGCAGGGAAATGCATTTAGATTTGGGAAAATACTGCTGAACATGGCATCTTTGTACAGCTTGCTTATTCCCTGTTTCTGCCCCCTTGAGTCAATCATTTCTGCATATTTCTTTTTCCTTGTCACCCTATTTTTACATCCTGTTTTCCATACTGTCATTTCTTCTTATGAGTGAGGTGATACGCCTGATATTTTACTACTCTACTGTTGTCTCTAGGTATTAAATCATTAGTCTGATTGCTTTTACAGAATACTTTTATGATTCAACTTCAGGAGGCAGTCATGCCAATAAAACTTGCACGAATCACACATCTTAAATGATCTGAAATGCTTTCTATAGAGCAATGATTAGATTATCCTCAGACTAGCCAAGAAATGGGAATGAGAACAGTGCTGTAAAATGGTTATAATTTCTGCTTCATGTCCTTCATAGGGCTGCAGCTGCATAAGTACTGTTGAGAAGAATCACGAGAGCCCTGTTTATATTGCTTTCTGCTAGCAATGTAGCTTGGATGGTAGAGGAGTTAAAGTCCGATATAGAATCCAATAAAATAGTTATTAGCACTTAGTATGCAATATTCTCAGCTTGTGCTCACTAGGGGTGTCCGTATTGTCATCTTCGCCATTTCGTTGCCCGTTTTTTGTGGGGTTATCACCAGTTAAGTCTGGAGAAGAATGTGATCTGGGACACAGCTGAGCTGGGTCAGGCACAGTATCGCCATGGCTGGCAGGACAGCGGGTAAAGCTACAGGGAACATCTTTACAAGCATCCACGTGATTCTGTTTCATGTCATGCACGTAGTTTGCTAAGAGCTACTTTATCCACCATGGAGCTCTTTACAAAACATGGAAAGCATGTACAAAGCTGCGTGAGGTGTAATTTTGCACTGCTGTGCGGAGCACAGCACAGCTCATAAAACGCTATATCCTCCTGTTGTCCCTTTCTAAAATATGATCGCACTTCAACTTTAGTATTTGGAGAGCTGTGGTTCTGGCCAAGCAGGCTTTCTCATTGCCACAGAAGACCTGTGTTTCTAAGACGGTGTTGTATTGAAGCCTCTGTCCTAAATAAGGTTAAGAATCTGGACAACACAATTAGCTCTGAAAGCCAGGAAAAAGCTAAGCTCAGGCCCCTGTTCTTTGCATTCACAGGGACTGTCTGTGTGCAGGGCACTGCACTGCTCTTACGTCCTTATGCTTTAAAGGCCAGTCTTATGTGCAGACATCTCCGAGCCTGGCACACAGGGGTACTGTTTGACTGGGAAGCTTTCAAAACTTCTTCCTGTGTGTCATTGTAAAGTTTGAAGCTGGGATTGCTTCCAGCTCCCTGAAGACACTCTGACATTGTTTCTTCCTAATCCCTTCCCCCTTCCAGAATATGTTTTTTATGGAGGCTAGCATGTTGTGTTGTTTGCTGTCTGTGCCGAAACACAAGCAGCAGTTCATGGGAATAATGTAACCCTGAATTAGCTATGAGCCAAGGCAGAGCGCGGTTATATGGTGTGACGGTGGTACGAGTGGTTGGCTCCCGCGTATTCTAGCAATGAGGCTTAGCCACCAGGGCTGGCTCATGGCACTGCTCAATTTATCTCCTTGCTGGCCTGCCATCAAGAAGCACAAATGTTTAACACTGCAGGCTTTCCGATTTTCAGCATGGAGAAATGACGCTTCCCCCTTGACCCTGCTGTAATCACTCATGGACGGTTTGCTGCTGGTTTGCTATTTCTTTTTGTCTGTGTGCAGGTATTCAGAGGAGGTAAAGCGAGTTACTAGAATAGCGATGGGAGTGCTTGTATTGAACCAGCCCTTTCTTTCCCAAACCCAGGTACAATGAGAGAGAGGACGAGGTAATGAATTTATATGTATGCTGCTGTCTTTAAATGTACATTGCTTTATGCAGGAATTTGGCCTTAGAAGTTTGGACTATATTATTTATAAGACAGTGGCCCTGAGTTCAACCCACCCAAAACCAGAGCGCAAAGGTACTGTTCCAGATTAGTTGGTACAGTTCTTGCAACATTCACAGGCTTAAGGAGACAAAACAGACACAGGATGAAAAGGGAATTTATCCTGGATAAATTATTTCAACTTTTCTTACCTTCAGCTGGTCATCAGGAGCTGAGGTTAAAATTTCTCCCGGTACACCAGACGGTGCTTGTGTTCACTGTTTCCCATGCTACCCGTTCTGGTATTATTAGCTGTGAGTGTTTGGAATGCTGAAGGAATTGATTTGAGGAGAGAGAAGGTGGGGGAAGGATTAAAGCTGTGGCCTGTGGTGCACAAAGTGAGAGAGGCGCTAAAATGCACAAGTGGATAGTTTTGAGGGTGTCTCCTTCTAATTGTTAGAACCTATAAATGGCTTTATCCATAAATAGTGACTGGCTGACTGGGATGGGATTGCTGAATAGGTGGCATATAGATGTGGAGGTCCTCTTTGCAGGGCCTAATTTTCAAGTATTGTCAATTCTGAAAGTTCAAAAATCATTAAGATAGACTCAAAAAAATAACAGGACTAACTTGGAGATATGTTCAAAAATCCTGCAGACTTCTGTGATCCATAAGCAGAAATCTTTCGAGTTCATCCTTCATGGCTGTGCTCTGTGGAATGGAAAATGCTGCATTCTGCCCAAAGACAGGAAAGCTAAAATGAGTGCATGTAGGATCTTTGGCAGCCAGAGCCACTTAAGTTGCTGGAAGATCTACTGTTGCCTGCCACGAGCTTTAGCCTGCACCCTGCTACAACTTCAAGGACCCGGCAGAGAGGTGTGTGAGTGCACATCCCCTGGTTAACCCACATCCCCTTTGCCTTTCACGTCCTGTAGACAGGATGGGTTTTTCCTTTCTTGAAGGAGTGCTTCAGAGCATTGTTCTGTCTTGGGATGGAGGGGGGGGAAGCAACAGCCCAACAACCTTGCTCTTCTCACTTAGGAAATCATGTGGTTTGCATGCCACGTGAGAGATTTCTTCAGTGCAGAGCTGGCGGTGAGGTTGTCTGTGGCAACGTTGACTCATGCTTCATAGCAGCGTTTTCCTTCCCAACAAAGTGTTGGCTCACCTCATGCTGTTACCAAGCTCCCATTGCACGCTACCTTCAGATTTGCGCCCACACGTCATTGCTGCTTGCTCATTATAGGAGATGGTCTCCTCAGCTCTGACTTTCTTCCTGTGTGGCAGGACAACATGGAGTCGAGTGTTGTATGACTGAGCACAAATTCCACCAAAACCCTGAATACGCGTAGATAATGGCTTCTTACAAGGCTGGGGAAAGCTGAGTTGTCTCTGTTTTGCACAAACTAGTGGAGTACGTCTCGTGTCAAATAACCCAGGTTTCTCTGCGTAGGCAGAAGGTACACAATTTAGCAATAACTCTTTGTGTGTGTCCACTGTTCCTGCGTGAACTGCCAGACTTCGGTCTGTGGGAGGGCAGCAGGTTTTGTAGTGTTCTTACCGAGTCATTTGGGGCTCTGGGGAGAGAGGGGACTGTGCCACCCAACCCGGAGCTGGCACTTGGTAACGAAGGAAGAAGCATTCAGGCAGAAGATATACTTCAATGACCGCTTATCCTCTTTCCATGCGTTGTTTCATCTGTTCATCCTGGCTATTAACTTGTGCTTCAGTCCTGAAGTAAAGCTTTTTGTCTGACCTATTTTTGCTCTTCTCTTGTAAGAGGAAAAGGAAAATCTGAAATGCTCCTTTCTGAGGTGTTTCACCCTGCTTTTACAGGAAGGCTGTCTTTAGCGCTTTTCCATTGTGATTTTTGTTGTAAGCTGTCGCGTATTTTGTCATCTCATCCTCATATTCCCCTAAAAGAAGGGACAGCTACTGCCTCTTGGTAGCCTTCCCTCCCAAAGGTACCGCTTTCCTTGTTTTCCTGTGGCGCTACACATGCATTCGAATGAGCGACGCTGAGTCGGGCAGTGATGCTCAGGCTCACATGTGACTGGGGAGCCTACCTTCCTCGCCTTGCTGTGCACCCTACGGATGAGATAATAGACTGGCTCTGCCCTCCAGTGGCATCCAGGAACCAATCATCTCCCTCCACTCCTTCAGGACTCCCTCTTTCTTTTTTTCTGAGCTTCTTTCCCTGAGGATAGTGGTGCTTCACGGTGACCTTTGTCAGAATAAGATGTCAAATTGCAATCTTGCCCTCAGCTCTTTGTCTTCAGTGAAGTAACGTGTGCTTGTGACCACTGGCATTGTTGCTTTTTTCAGGATTCCTGACATGGCTGGTCTTTTACTTGGCATTCTGTGGCTTAAGGCTTTTGGGGAGGGGAGGGTTGCATATATGCCACAGCAGCATTGCCACCGGAATAACATTTGATTGTTTAAACTGATGAAAAATTGGTGAACACCCAAAGGGTCAGAGCCCAGTCTGTTGTATGACAAAGTTATCACCATATTCTCCAAGGAGCATTGGCTTAGGCTGGCCCTCTCCTTCCTCCTCCTCGCTTACAGCCTGCGTCAGGGCACTGCTGCCACCACGAAGTCTGAGATGCCTCGGCTCCGTTGTCACCACGCTCGACCAGCCGCCAACCTGGCATGAGCACGGGGTGCCACCTGAAACACTGCTGCGGGGGCTCTCTCTCCTCAGGATAAGGCAGGGAGGTTTTGTTTCTCTCCAGGTGTTCTGGTTGCAAAAGCAGTCCGGTCACAATGCTCCTGCAGAGCTTAAGTGTAGCCACCTCTTCATGGCCTTCCAGGGTGTAAAGCTGGATGTTCCCAATGTAAAGCCTAGGGTGTTTTTTGGAAGGGCTCCAGGTGTCTGGAACTGGCTTTCCCAACATCGTCTAAAATAGCCCAGATGGGGGGTGACTTTGGAGTGCCTGGAAAGGGACACACGATTCTGGAGATGGCTAAGACTGTTTCCAGCAATGACGAAGAGGCAGAAGGCAGTTTTGTTGGGCAACTGGCTGATGGAAACCCTGCTGACATACTTTGTTTTAAAGCTGTGGAGACTTTTCTTGGTTTGTGGAATTAATGGGTTAGAGTGTCTAAAGGCTTCAGTCCCCTTGTAAGCACTGCACACCTGCATGCAGATGTTCTGCTTGGTCAAAGTAAATGGTGAGGAGAATTGTGAGCTGGCTCCTAAATGAAAATGGACTGCAGGTAGAAGCCTTGAATTCAGTGATGGAGGAGTGAATAAGAAAACAAATGAAATGCATTTCATGCAAACAGGCTGTGGAAAAATGCTATAGTGATCTCCCATTAGAAGTCCAGTAAACTCTATTAACCTTTCTTACACTACTACTTGCATAATGTCAGGCTTTTTCTTTTTTTTTCCCCCCTCTCTTGCTTACTGTAATACAGAGGTTGTGTGGTGGGAGCTATTTTTGTCTCTTCTCTGCAAAGCTGAAGAGACATGTGTGTGTTTGCTTTTTTTTTTTTTTGCCTAACCAAAGGAGATAAGAGAACTTCCTCTTATTAAATCCTGTGGCAATGCAATTGCGACCACGTAATATCCTATTGAATTTAAGCATGCTGAGACATCTGCCTTTAGCAATTTTCATTTTTATTGGAGATAGAGAGTGTTTCTCTTCTTTAAATATGAATCCTAGTAACCCCTAAGATGTCTGGCTGGATCCGTGCCTGCCCAGGGTTACTTCAGTTCAGCAAGTTCACTGTGCCCAGAGTTCATGGCAGGCTGAATTCACTCAGAGGCAAAGCACCTTAAATATTTGCAATATGCAGCATGAGTAGTGCAAAGAGGAAGATGACAAGAATCTTTTATTTAATAAAACCTCCTTTTTATGGCTCATTGAAAGGCTTTAAAAAGATTTTTTTTTCCCCACCCCTCCTCCCAAGCTTTTAAAATTAGAGGGATTTTTGGGTTTTTTTTTTAAGTTCAGCTGTGTTGGCTAAAAGAAAACCTTTGGTGACAGAGCTGACATGGCACAATCATGTTTTTCATCCCTTATTACACTCCTGGTGAAGCAGATATGACAATTTCTCCTTGCTTCAGAGCCTGAACCATCCACTAAAACTGGTTAAAGAAAATTCCCCCATAGACACCTACCTGCTTAATATCTGTAATGGTCATTTTTATAATTCTTTCTGTAGTAACTGGTTATGTGCGTATGTACTGAGGACGCTGCATGGGTTTGCTCCCCTGTGGCAATTCACAGGCATCTGTGTTTAATGATAGCTGTCTGATGAAACCAGTGTCCGTTTCTCTCCTCCCAGCCTGCTGCTTCCTCAGGTGCTGTTTTTGTTAAGATTTTTAGTTATGTATTTATTTATTTATAACCAGTGCATGACCTTTTAAGAGTATGCTGTAGCTGTTTAGTGTCTGGGGATTTATTTGACACACTTAGAGAAAAGCAGCCTAAAATTTCTGCTGCTGGATGAGTCTTGCTGGAAGGGAGACACTTCCTGTTGCTGCCCTGGGCTTCTAACCCAGCTCTGCTCATGCATATGCTGAATGTTACCCAAACCTACACAGCACAATAGACCTGCTCCTACTAGACTTATTTTGCAAAGTAATGAACAACGATGGCTAGGTTTTCAGTTCCATGTTCCCCATTTCTGAGCACTGATAAAGACCCTGTGGGCTTCCGATTGTTTGATTGATTTTTTTTATTTACTTATTCCCCCTGTCCCCACCATCCCAGGTAATCTTCCGCAAACCATCATCTGTGTCCTCAAACTCTAATCAAAGTTATAGCCAGGAACTCTTTAGCCATGTCAAAAACATGGGGGAGGGAAAGGGAGGGACTGTTATAAAAGTCAGAGCAACCAAATCCAAATGGGAAAAAGTAAATGCTAAAGCAGTAAATAATGCATTAAGGTTTTCCTTAAATCTGAAGTCAGAGCCAGTTATGCTATAATTAGCACTTATATAATGCTTATGCTTTCATGCACTGTAAAATCTTTAAATGAGGCATTAAAAAGTGAGGTGGTCTCAGAGGACAAGGCTACGGCCTGGGATTGTAGCCACCACAGCTCTACGCCATCTCCATCTCTGATGTGATATTGGATGAGTGATTTCAGTTCTCTGCAACTTCAGGCATGTTTCCAGCATCACTTAGGAGCTAGATGCTCCCTCTAGGTGTTCATTACTCTGCCTCAGCACCCTGAGCTGATCCAGGTTAATCTGGGTGCTTCGTGTCTATGAAGTGACTTGGCTTGCCTTAAACAGCTGCTGCATGTGGTTTATTGAGTGGGAGTGGTGACAGCGTAAACCATTTTATTTACAGTTGCAAGAGACAGTCTGACTATGCCCTGGCTGTCCATTTGTACGTGTTTAGGGAAAATGCCACTTCCTTCTTTGTAAAGCACATGCAGACCTACAAATGATAGCCAAGGCATCATTATGGTTGTTGTTATGATAAATGCTACCATGAAGACTCTAACTTTAAAATATCCTGATGGAAAAGCTGCTTCTGTGGCAGAAAAGTGGCTTAGGGAGAGGTGTGCGAGATGACTGCCTTTGGCGTGGGATTCAGACGCTTTCTGATCAGTTCTCCTGCCTGCCTTGGGAGATGGATCTCCGTCAGCATGCTCATTCCAGGCAAGTGGAAGTCGACAGCAAGGCTGCGATCCCGGCTTTGGGAACCAGACGTGCGGACAGCGTTGTGTTTCGTTTGGTTGCTAGGCTGCCAAACTCTTCCGATAAAGTCCAGCCGCTCTGCGTGATTCCTTCTGCAGTGTGATAGCTTATCAGCTCAGATCGCTTGGAGACTGACACTGCTAAGCATTTAGTTTTTTATTACTGGGACAAATGCAGCAGTTGTATTTGTCATAAAGAGGTGGGAAGGTCATGACTGATGCCCTTGAACTAGCATAAATTGTTCTAGAAACTACATGCAGTACTGGTTTCATTGCTATTCTGGCCATTAGCCTCAAGGCTTAGGACGCTTCGGTTTGATGGCACTGTTTGAAATTGGGTAGAGACTCACTTTTCATTTTGACTAAGTAAAAACTACCTGTGAAATGTTGGCTCCTGTGTACAATCCTCAGCAGCAGGAAAGCCTTTACTATGTGTCCCGCAGCTCACGGTGGTTTTTGCAGTTGTTGACTGAAAGACGTTTCATCAGCTTTCATAATGGCACCTGTTATTGCTATCTGCTTAATCTGATCATGGGTCCATATGTATGACACTTTTGATTGAAACTTATTACTCCATGTGTAAGTATTCCACAATTTAAAACTTTCCATGATATCTTCCATGTTATAAACTTCTGGTTTGGATCAGTACTGTAAAAGAGAGAAATAGATCTTTTTAATGAGGTTCCTTAACTGAGTTACATTCTGATTTCAAAGTCATAAGATGCTAGAACAAAAAAGACTGCTGTGGTAAGTGCATGTAAAATAAGTTGACTGTGGTATTTTTTAAGTATATATTAGAACGGGGGAAAAAGCCTCAACTGTGTCTGCTTCAAGAGAGAATTTTTAACATTGCACATTAATAAGCCCATGTCACAAAATATCATACTGGTTAAGAGCTAAACAGAAGGTGAGATAAAGGATTATATCCCTTGTTCCTGAAATGTGACTCACATTGCTATGGTTTCAGGGTACATGAGACATCCCTTCTGTAGTATTTTCAGTCAAAAGTTTCACAAGGGTACACAATCTTCCTTGAAAAACATTTTCAGTCTTGGCAGCAGTTCGCAGTCCAGAAAGCTTGGGAACCACCAGTGACAGTGGTAACACCCAGTTATGCGAGATGAGGGGAATAAAAGCAGAGAAGCTGCTTGGCCCTTCCACTACATATCTCTCTCTGTCCTCCAAAGACTCTGGCACAGGACATTTTCAGATGAAATCGTACATTACTTGACCCATCTCCCTGGTCAGATAAACCTATTCCTATGCTCAGCAAAGATCACTGTTGCAGTATTTAATTGCTACATAGAGTAATATAAATTATCCCTTAAGATGGATAATGCATTATTATGCTCTACACCGGTATGTAATTTGGGGGAGTGGCTGCCATGACAGATGGTAGCCCTTCAATCCAGAGTGACCTGGAGAAACTTGGCTGGGCCAACAGAAGCCTCATGAAACTCAACAAGAAGTGCAGAGCTCTGCAGTGCCAGTGAAATAATGCCATGCTTCAATACAGGCGGGCAATCAGCTGGCTCAAGACCTTCAGATCAGATAGGAGAAAAAACTTCCTTAGAAGTTGCTGCAGCACTGGAATAAGCTATCTGGAGAGGCTGTAGAGTCTCCATTTCTGGAAGTTTTCAAGACTCAGCTAGGTAAAGCCACAGCTGATCTTGTGATAGTCCCGTGTTGCGTAGGCTTCTGGACTAGATCATTTCCAAAGGTCCCTTGTGACCAACACTTCTGTGTTAGTGATTCTGTAGTACTCCTGAATGCTGATGTCCAGGATTCAGTTCACAGGGGTTTCTTCTCTCTAGCATGCATAGTTTTTAGGAATTTTCTGGGATGCAGTAGAAAAAAAGTGAATGGTAGATATGTTACTGCCTGAAGCCAATAAGCATCAGGGCAGTATGTGCAGCTTGTGGGCCATGTGTGTTTGTATGTAAGTGTGCTGAATTCTGTTCTCATGCCTCTGTTAGCCAGAGCTCTGTGAGGCAGTTTTAAGCCTGCACCAGTCAGATCCATGTTTATCTGCCTTAATCAAATCTGACATAAGCTCTGGATGAGACCCTTCCTGGTCAGATCTGTATCCTGTGTGGTTGATGACTGTGCTGAAAACAGGAGCAATCAAGTTAGCCAAGACTGAGAAATACTTCAATTTATATTTGTATTTTTCTGCTTTAAATGTCTGCTGGATGCTAGCACTAGCGAGCAGTAATGATGATTTTGCAATCTTCAGGCATATCCACCCACACCTACATATCTTTTGGAGTACCTCCTGAATGAACACCGTTATTATCATTTATTCCTGTATCTTACTGTTCTTTTCCTTAAAGTGACTGAAGCAGTTAAAATGGCTTCCAGTGTAACATACACATTTTGGATGGAGGGAAAAAATTATTGGGGTGGACGAAGACTTCTGGGTCCTGGACACCGGCGCTTTGCTCTTGCAAGGCACTGCAGCACTGGGTTCTTCAAGAGCTTCTTGAGCTCCTCCCTAAACATGGGCTGGCTTTTAGCATCCAATGAGAAGTCCTTAAAGTGTACAGACCATCTCTTAACACATTTTCTGCTTTATTCTCTACCTGCTCTAATGATTCATTTTATTTAATGCTTTCTCTAGAAATCTCTTTGGTGAATTGATAAGGCAATATAAGCTGCTTATGAGAAGGTGGTAAAGTACACTTGACCAAAGCGCTGCTCTTGATTTCTCTGCTGCTTCTCTCCCCTTGTCGCAAAGCCTCTCCTCAACAATTTTGTAGCGCCTCTCTGAGCACCTCTTGTGCATGTTCTTCTGTTCTTACCCCTGTGTTTCACCTTCTCCACCACTTAATTCTGCTTTGGCATAAAGTCTTGTTGATAAGATGCTCATATGAAACATGCAATTGCTATGGAGCTCTGCCAGCCTGTTAAAGGTAGGAGCCAATTTCTGAGGGTCAGTCTCTTTGTTACAAGCATATTATAAAGGACTTTGAGGTTCTATATTCAGATTCAACTAGAAGACTCCAATACTCTTTTTGCAACACCAGACTAATTTTTCCTGGCATTCCGATACCACCATCTGATTCTGGTTCTTGTACCACCAAACTACAGCATTGTTCTTGGGGCCTTATTTAACAAAATAAACTGGCTTCCAGTGTATTCTTTTGTAAGATTTTAAATGGGCAAACCCATTTCTCTGAGACGAGGATGTGCATGTATGACAAGGTAATATTGCATCAAGTTTCTGAGAGTGAATAAAGGGACAATAGGAGTTTTAACATAGATGTTTAAAGCATTTGGTTCACACACCTTAGGAAATAAGGGAAGCAAATGATTTTAATTCACATTTTATTGCTGCCCAAGTTTAAGTTTATTTTTCAAGGACACAAAAGTAAATTCTTCAACTATTCCCTGTTAATTGCTTTTCCTCCCAAACCCCCATAATTTTATTAATAGCTTTGTTCTTCATGGCAGAATGATAGTGTAGTGTTGTGCCCTTTCTCAAACATGCCAATTTGATTTAATTAAGGAGAAGTTAGTTTTTCCGTTGCTGCAGTAAGGCAGGATTGGATTGGAAAAGGTGCCAATTCTGGAGCTATGAAGCACTACCCGAGAAACGAATGATTCAGAAAATCCAGAAAAAGAGCCAAATGCCAGAGACCACTTACAATATAATATAATGCCTATATTTGGAAGCTCTAAGTCACCTTTGATTTTATGAGCTTCTATTTTTTTCTGCTAAATCTTGGTCTCCTCGCTTTGTTGGACAGACTTTAATAATTCAGTACTAGTTAAATAACTTGCTCATGTCCAGTTTAAATGACTCAGAAGAAACTAATGGTGCCACAAGCACAACAGCCTTTGTAAGCCTCCATCTTTCTGCAGAATTCTAAGGAAATGGACTTGCTTTGGAAAGAATAAAAAATCCTAGGACCATGAACATTATACAGAGTGTTTTCGCTAATTGCAAAACCTTTGGACCTATGGTGAATCAGTCTCAAGGGAGATGCTACTATTCTTCGCTAAATATAATAAGTACAATATGAGATAGGGGAAATATCTTTTGTCACAGTACAAACAAAACCCAAAGCCTCTCCCCTACAGCCCATTTTTAATGCAGGCAACTCTTTTGATGCCTCCTCTGAGAAGTGAGTTGGAAAAAAGGAGCTGAAACAACTTTGGGGTATTTTTTTTGAGTAAATATAACTGCCATCAGTTTCTTCCACTTGCAATAGTATTCTTTTGCGCTGCCTGATTTTTCATATAGTGAATTCTTTAGCACGGGAATAATCAGTTAAGCAATAGGTGGAAGCAGTCGCAGAGAAACTTGCTTCCTGGGTTGCCTGTCCCAAAGTTTTGAACGATGGTGGAAGTTAACCTGCAATGTCTTTAGCTATATCTGATCCCTGTTAGGAGATGTATGCAGACAATATTGCTGGATTCAATATAATTTAATATATGTATCTGACTGCTTGTTCTTTATTCTTTTGGCTACTACTCTATAATCATTATATTACTAGCAATCTTAGGCTTTCACTGCTTTGATCTCACGCATTTGGGAATTTGGGGGTTATTTTAAGCTGACTAGTCTATTATAAAATCTATTTTAAAATTTAAAAAAATCAACAAATAATGAGTTAAGAGAGATTGATCCTCCTGAGCCATTTGTGTGATACCTCTCCATCTCAGGAATCAGTTTTGGTCCTATTCGGTCAAGTGTGATGTCTCTGAGCCCTTAATACCAGCAGTTCTTTGGAGGTCCTTGGAAGTCTGCCACAACATTTACTCATATAACAGGTGCCGTTGTCTTGCCATCGCACCCATTTGCAGAGAGGGAAAGAAGAGGAGGAGAAAAGGAGGCCAAGAAAAGAAAGGCCCCTGGAAGGCCTGCAACTTAGCAAAGAGAAGTGTTTCTAGGAAGCGCAGTTAGCACTGGGCTCATGTCTTCAGTACTCTGCATCCCAGATGGGAGTGAGATAGCAAATCTGTGCAAACATGATGACGAACGGAAGCAGAGCTTTTACACGCACGCACGCACACGTGCACACGCTGTGTGCACCCAGAATGACGCTCCTGCTGTAACTTCCTCTGGTTTAAAAGTTGAAGGGAATCTTCAGAAAGGCAGATCTTATGCAAGAGGAAATGAATAAAGGGTGTCCAGTCTCCTTCCTTATTTCCTGAAAAAGGAAATAATTATTTCTGAGATACGATCCTGTATGTGGAGAAGGAGGTGAATATGACATTTCCTTGCTGCCCTTATTCCTCTCTGATAGAAGAGCCCAGAACTTACCTACGTGCCCTGTGGAGCACCAGTGCCTCACAACTCAGAAGATGCCTCTCTGATTAGATGGACAGATCTCCAGATGGCTATTTTTTTACAGAAATTAGCATTCTTTAAATCACGGAGAGCCTGGGAGTTTTGAGCAGCTCCCCTCTTCATTTCACCCTGAACCCTAGTGCTGCACTTGCCTTTAAATCTTGACTTTATTGTACATCACACTACAGGGAATAGTAATATATTTTCTGACCCCTATTGTTTTCACTAGAAATAGAGATGGACTTCTGGGCACATGAGGTTTTCTTCGGTAGCTTGGATCATAAATTGGCCATCCTGCCTTGGTGTTAATGCATCCAGAGCTCCTTCTTCTCCTCCCTGTAAGGTGTGATGTGATGTATTCTGCTTACTGGCATAAGTGTCCATAGGCAGAGAAGCATGAATATTGCCCTGTAGAAAGGACTTGGGACATGATCACAAGGGGATGTAGAAGAAGACCTCTCGGTCTCATCATGTTTGGCGTTCATGCCTTCTATTGCCTGTTGTGCTTTAAGTCATTTTGTGAGCATGTCTGACTCCCTTCCGGAGTGCTTGGAAGGAGTTTGTTGTACTCGCAACCTCACTTTTCGGTTTCAGGCTCATGCAGTGGGAATACGCAGAGCCTAGGGTTTACAAATCATCGTTCTGCTACTGCAGTGATCCAGCTGTGCAGAAACCACAGTCTCAGTTAAGCATAAATCAGACCCTTGATACCAAGTTGGTAGGTGCAGCAAAATGAAGGTCCTCCTCTGCTTTACCACAGGGGTAAGAAAGAGCATTGCAAGGAGGGAGCTGCACGCTGCGCCTCTGTTGGAAGGGGGAGAGGGTCGAGAGAGCAGCACTGGACCCAGCGAACCACTGAAATAGGAAAAGAAGGAAGTAAACTATTTCATTTGCCTCCTGTCTGTTAGCTTGGGTAATGTTGCTGTTTCCTCCTTTAACGCTCAGTACTAGCCATCCACATTTCATGTTTTTCCCTCTCTTAGTTCCATTACAGTTCCCTTTCTCTCCATAACAAATACTCCAGTCACTCACATAATGTAATAGGATCCATGAATGCAAACATTGAGGGAACAGTATTTGTCCAGCCTGTGTTACACCAGCAATTTGCTTGATGGATTTCAACTTCTCTGCATTTCCATTTATTCCTGGTTCAGTTCCCAGCTGCAGAGCCTTGATGTGTTTTTTGTTTTAAAACCTTTGTGCAGGCACATCAGGGATGACTAGATACTGCAGAACAGCTGCTTTCATCCAAACTAAGAAACTGCAAAGAGTAGCTTTAAGTAAACTGCAATAGATATTTTTTTTCCTTTAAGCAAACGTCGTTCCCCTGTTTTATCCTAATTTCTACTTATTATAGATAGATTGTTCCTGAGAATCTTCCAAATCGTTTTGTTGTGTCATTAACTGGCAGCTAGTCCCAAAGCAGTATGGCACGGTATTCCCATCCAAGCCTGTTAGCGTGCTTCATAAGCTCTCTGGTGGGTCCCAGCAGCAACTAGATGTGGCAGCAGACACATTTTTTCCCTCCGTTTAAGGAGTGATTGAGAAGATACAGATGCTTTTAGTGGAAAAGGCAAAACTGATTTTACTTCCTTGTCAGACCTCATATGGGTAGATGCAGGCAAGTTTATCTGGAAGAAAGTCGTCGTAAGCATGCTTTCTTCTTTCTTCTGTCTGCTTTTGTTTCTGCTGTTTTTGACTGAACCAAATCTCATGGAGGAAAAGGAAACTTTATAAATTGGACATGCTAGCAAATGTGAGAGAGGTTTTTCACAGTGTATTAATGTACATGTCAATGGTAACTATTTTACCATAGTCTAGAGGCACCGTGTTTACGTTGGCTATTGCCTATATTGGCATTGTCAGCTCTGAGGAAGGAGCAGCACAGATTGCTTTGCAATTCCTGAGGCCAGATGCTTGTTTCTCGGTCATCTCACCGCAGTAAGCAGAACTGCCCTTTCTGGCGTGCCCGGGGGCTCGGCAGCAGCCGGGTCCTCAAGCACCGCTTTCCTGTGAGCAGCGTTTGCATCGCAGCTCTTCCGCTTACCTTTGCGTACGACAGTCATCGCCAGAACAGCAGAGCTGACAGCTAAGCCTCACATTTCAGTAGACAGCAGCAGCAAGAGACGACTTCAAATATGTCAGCAGCAGCTTTTTTTTTTAAAAAAAAATAGTGGCTTAAGAAGCAGGATACGTGCCTTGCTGTGTATGTCATTTCTCGGCTGTTATCTTTTCCCACCCTCCATTTATTTACTGAAGAAGCATATGCCTGGTGCCTGAGCTTCTGTCTGCATTCCAAACAATTAAAAAACAGTTAATCACAGTTCCTAACATCATACTGTCAACAGCTGGCTGCAGTGGGGGACGTGCCTTCATTTTACAACCCCCGCAGTAAGCACGTAACCGCGACAGCCGCTTCTGCAGCCCATAACCAGCGATCACCCTTAACGTTATTCACTCTGACGTCTGGCAAACACCGAAGAAAAAGCTGGGGCTGTGGACTGTGATCCGCATGGTGCTGAAACGGAGCCGTGCCGTTCAGCGGGGAGCTGGGGACCGAAGTCAGGCCTGGGGACTGCAGGCGGGAGCGGGTCTGCTGAGCTGGAGTGCCCCAGGACCCACTGTCCTGGGGGTATTGGGGGCCGTTAGCACAGCTGAGCTGGGCTTTTCACCTTTTTTTTTTCTTTTGTAACTCTAAAGTTTCATGCGCCTCTCTTGGAGTGGAACTGATGAGTGAGTGAGGTCAGTTTGTGCAGGTCTGTGAAAACAACTTTACCGCACGGATTTGAGCAAAAGGATTTGAGCATATGGGTTTGACAAAGACCCAAGGGGTCTTTGTCCTATTTTTTTATATTAATTAATCCCAACAGAAGTCTGTCGTCAAACACTTCCATTATGAACACCTATAATCTACTCGTGGGTATGTAAGTCGTCCTTAAAATGTCACCGTGGGCCATCACGTGGTTATGGAATTTTATCTCATGAGCAGAAGGGAGAAGTTTATGGACTCCAAGGGAAGGTGGTGGGAATGCTTTAATAACGCTTAAAAGAATTGTTTGTTTGTGTTTGAGTGCTTTTTGCACAGGCCACTTGTAATAATGCCTGTGCTTCTGGATGGAGTGTGATTGGGTACAGCTGTACGCTGAGGAAGGCGCTGGAAAGCTGAGAGAAATCAAATCAAATGGCGTTTCTTCACGTTGTTACCTATAGTCGGGCTTATGCGCTGACTAAGAGAAAGCCTGAAGTTTCCAGAAAAAGTCAGGCCCTGGGCAAAGATTTATAAACTTGCAAAGTGAATTGAGGTCAGTTCTCAGTTCACACTAAACGGGCTGGTGTGGAAAGCAGAAATGACTGCCTGGGCTCGGTGCTGCGTCCTGTAAGAGCCCTGCGACGCGGGGGCAGTCTGCACCGTCTGTGCGGTAGGTGCTGCTGTTCCAGGCCGATTATGGAGGCTGGCTGCGGAAAAGGAGAAGCAACGCCAAGCTGTAGTAAATCTGGCTGCACGGGCATGCCTGGAGACTCCCCACGCAGTGATGGTGTGCGGTGCAGAGAGCTGAGGTGCAGGTCCTGGGAAGGGCACCTTGCAGCCCGCGTCTTGCCGCTTTCCCTTCCCCACCGCAGCCATCCTGCGTTGCAGCACCCAGCTGCTTCTGTGGAGCCCTGCGATGGGTGCGAGGGTTTGTTTAAATGCTTCTCCGACTCTCTGCTCACCAAGCTTATCCTTCGTGTTTTCCTCACTTCTTCCTGAAAGTACCAGCTTCTGCACTCAACTGGAAGCTCAGCCTCTCAGATGAAAACACCAAGCATATTCTGCATTTCTATGCTCTGTGGACCTGCCTGGCTCAGCAGCTCCCATCTACCGTCTGCCTTGCTGCAGAGCTGTAGGTTCAATGTTTGGCAGGCAGAAGAGCCTGGGGTGGTTCTTAGGAAGACCCTGACATCACCTTTTTGCAAAAGCACATGGGATTTGTAGGCAGCACAAACTCAAGCTGGGAAATAAAGTTCAGTGCAAATGCAATGAGATGATGGCTCAGGTCCCCAACCAGCAAGGGGCCTAATCCCCAGTCAACAAGTTGGCAGTATTGCAAAAGGGAGCTAAGGAGCCTTTAATTATTCCTGCAGTGGGGTACATGGGATCAGAGAGAGGATACCCAGTACTGCCTGCTCTTAAGTAGAAGATTTTTAGGAAGGATTGTAAAGCTAACCTAAGGAGTAGAAGTGGTCTGTAGCTCTAGCTCAGCACTGTGACTAATCTTCTGCGAACTCAAAGGAATTCCCTTGGAGGGAGAGCTCCATGCATCACCCACAGTCATGGGTTTCCTTGACAGCACTTCATGTTTGTGTATTTTTACTGCTGTAGGAGGGTTCCTCATGGTGATTGCTGCATACTTTAAAGTAGCAGAAGTACCAGTAAAGTATCTTGAGTGTGCTTGGGGTGGAAGGATATTAATTTCAGTAGCTTTGCTTAAATGTACTAAGGAAGTAATTGAGTCAGTAAGTATTTTTAACATAGTTTCAGATATAACCAGGGCATTTTTCATCATGCAGGCATAGTTATGTGCAGTACAAATTTATTAACAGCATACTTTAACACTGGTGAAATAGAGCAGGTGCTCCCACAACCAGAAGGATTCTTCAGTAAATGTTTTTCTGTAACTTTATTCATGAGCTAGTGTTCACATGCTCCAGGGAAGGATAAAATAAATGACAACAGGGTATATAAACAGGGTACATAAACATAGTATTGTACAGAGAGCAAGAGTTTAGGCTTCAGCTTAGGCTTTTGATAACTGTCTTTGGATTTCTGCTTTATCAGAGTTTTTTTTTCTCCCTCTCAATTACTAAGTAGCTATAGTCCCTTCTCTTCTGAAATCCCTGGCTAACACATAAGCCACAAACAACATATGGGAAGGTACATGCTGCTCTCAGTGTTTGTAGGCTTGCTGATGTGGTGCCTAAATAAACAGCTTCATTTTTCCAGTGTTAAACCCCCAAAGCAGCAGCCTTGAAATAAGCTGCATTTCTAAGCTGACACTGCACAGAGTAACACATATAAACTTTGCTTGGAATTCCTAAAAAAAAAAAAATCAGTAAGTGTCTGGCTATAAAGAGCAATTTTCTGAGTAGTGGATTGTAATCTAATGAGCAGAGACAGCATTATTGATAGTGCATCAAGGAACAAAGCGTCTTATGGCTGATTGCATGAAGACTAACATTTGCCTTTGCCAGTTCCTTTTGATACAGAAAGAATACCAGGTACCACCTGAGTGGAAAACAAAGAGGAGCCTTTAGTAAAATACTGGGAAAACACTCATCTAGTGTCTAAAGTCTAGAACAGTAGAGGGAAATCTTTTTCTTACTGAACATCAAATAAATGGGCCACAAAAGAGCTTCATCTTGCAAATTATATAACAATGTTGAATTCAGATTTGCTTCTGGCCCTGCCCTTGCAGTACCTTTGCAGAACATAAACATTTTGTGTAGGTTCTTCACCTCTGAACAAGAGTTCAGCATCCATGAAAATAAAATGGGATAAAATAAAATTATTCCTGCTCCCTGGTTTGTTACCTTTTTTGGTCTAACTCAGTATGCTCAGTTTTAAATAAAAGCGTGGCAGTTGAAGGAATTGTTGTGGGCTCTATAGTGTAGTAGGGAATGAGAGTAGGTTGGTACAATAAGATGATGAGGTCTAATGAAAGCAGGACTTGCATTGTGGCAGTCTGCTTCCTCTTTCTTCTGCAGCTACTGAGGGTCAGATAATCCACAACTAATGGTCTAGAAATAAATCAGCAAACTGGTAAAAGCATCAGCAGCCTTAACTGATACCCTTTACCTTTTAATGGTAAAGTGCTCTAAAAGTCTCAGGCAGCTATTGGTGTCGAAAGGAAAACGACAAAAGTAATTTGCATAATAAATACCACATTAGTGTGCCGCTTGTGAAAGGGCATGGCAAAATGCTAGCTTTCGCAGGGTGCTGCGTGGGCTCGAGGCTGTCTTTACAGAAGCCCAGCTGGTCATGAGAGCATCCTGAGCGCCTCCACATGCGTGTTGGTGTTCCTCCCTCTCGCCTGCCCTGCGTTTCTCCAAAGTGAGCTGCAGTAGAGGCTGGCCATCCAAAACCAAAGAGGTGAGCCCTGAATTCAGAGATAGGCCTTGATCGTGGCTGTATTGCTACTGCTTATGTTGTTTGGAGAACCTCATTCTCCAAAACATACCAACCTGGGTTCTTTCTGAAGTTTAGGGTTGCACACAGTATTACAGTATTTTTAAAAGGAAGTGCCTTTTTTGCTCAGTTCCACCCCCCCCTTTTTTATTTTGCTTTCTGAGGGAATTACAAGCAAAATTTAAGCAAAATACCTTGTATTGGCATTGTACTTTCCCTAAGTACCTTCCAGTTCTGCTAGAACGCTCATCTGCAGTGTATTCACCAAATCATGACAGAAAATCATGTGCCCTTGCTACTGTAGTAGTTGTACTTTAATGGAATACTTTTTCTCCTTGACTTTGCTGTCGTTTTCTGAACCATCTCTGCTCTCTCCATCTGAATAAGAGTAGGCCCTATGGACTGAAAATATATGGTCTCTGCTTACTTTATAATTCATTGGATATAGCCTTTTTATGATACTTTGAAGACATCTGAAAATTAGAAGTACATTAAAGTGAAAGCACATTAGTGTTTAGAGGTTAGGTTGTTAATAGTCTTAATGGAAAGCATTGTAATGTAGTGGGAAGACATGACTAAAGCTATGTTTTGCCAGCTTCTGCTACAGGATGGACATACATAATTAATGCATAAGATGTCAGTGGACATTCAGGAATTATGCAACATTGCTCTGAGGTTTTGAAAGGCTAGGTAAGACTTCTTGTAGTGCGTGGCAAATTATATCCTTCGGCAGACTTCCACATCAGCTACTCATATGGTATTGAACATGAGTGTCTTACTATGCTGGCTCTTTGCTGTGCCTCTCTGCGATCATCAGAGTCATTTAAACAATATTTATATGCATCATTTGATCCTCCACTGCAGTGCAATTGTTTGTGTCCATAGATAATACATTAAGTGACTGGTTTTAAGACTAAGGAAGGTCAGCAATTTGAGTTGCAGGATCAGTCTACTCCATGAGCAAAAAGCAGTGTTGAACCACCCCATGGCACTGAGGTCCCTCTCTCTTTCCTTTGCCCATACAGCAAACCTAAACAAGAGTTTCCATTAGGCACTGAAGCTGTAGAGAGCTAAAGTTGGGGTGAGCTGAGTTCTCGCCGTGCCGCCCTGCTGGAGCTGCTCGGCTCTGTAAGCAGGCACGTGGAGTCCTTGTGCTCTCCGGCCAAGGCAGCTGCCATGAGTTACTGATTGCAAGTCCCCCAGCGATGGGCAGCATGCAAACTGTGCTTTTCCACTGCTTCAGCAAAGGGCACGTTCTTACTAAGTGGTGTCTGTCAAGCTCTGTATGTGAAAAAGCCAGTGTTGTTTTGTATTGCCTGCAAAAGACTGAAGAGGTGAGTTTGGCCTTGAATTGATTTGGCATGGGATAGATTTTAAAATCTGCAATAACTGAAGGAAAGAGGGGTAACTGATACTTGATCCCCCCACCAATATGCTCCTAATTTTAATTGGTAAAGGAAAATTGGTCTGTTAGACCTTCGTCTCCATTTGGGGTCCCACCTGTCCTGTGAGGGCTGCAGTTTGGTGGTAGAGCAAGGGGATAGAGCAGGATCTTTACCTGAAATGCCTTAGGGTGGAGGGCATTGGACTTTGCGCTGCGTATGTATACCAATAACTGAATGAAGTTACAAGAGAATAGATAACTTCTAATTTCTCAATAAACTGATAATGACAGCACAGATACTGTACAAGGTTCTCAGTGCATATCTTGACTGAGCAATGATTTTACCTGAGTTGCCTGTCTTACAGGATCAAATCCTGCTTGAGTAACTCTTGAAGTCTTTTTGAAGTGAATGAAATGCACTGAGGAGGATTTAGCTCCTGGAGGTAAACTTAGAAAACAGTTGCTAGGTGAAAAAATCTGTTTTTGATTAGAAAGTGGCAGTACAAGAACAGCATTTATTAGTAAGTGTTTCTTTGCCCTACTTTCAAACAGTTACATGTATTGCTTTCTTACCTCCCTCAGATCTCTTGAGCTCAGTTGTGTCTTAGTTACTCTAACTCATCTATGATATTGTAAACAGTCGGGAATAACTGTTGTGAAACTGATGGAAATCAGGTGGTATTGAAGAACAAAGCTGTCTAAAAAATGATTTCAGGGATGAAAATACTTAGATTCTTTCTCTATGTTTGTGGATGAGAAGATCTTCCAGTGTTAATCTAAAGTACATAAGTATAATGATGAAAGCAGTTTCTCCCCAAGGTGAATTTGGATATGCTTGTAACTCAGAAACTAGAAAATCTATTTAAGACAGCTATATCAAAGCAACCAAAGTAACACTTGCTCTCTCTCATTTTAGTTTATATCTTGAGCACTTTTTTGTATTTGTGTATCTATAGACTTTTTGTAAAGTGAGAAAATATACCAGAACTGAAGTTTTCTTCTTCTACTTGTGTTTCTGAAATGCTTGCAATGGAATGATTCATTTTTTTTTTCTGGTGTGTTTTTTTCTGACAGTATCAAGCTTTTGGCTGTACAGGAGCTGGTCGATAGAGAAGCGCTGGAAAAGGTATTTAAAAATATATCTAATACAAAAGTAATAATATTTTAAAGCTCTTAAAGCCCCTTGTGTCAGTAGGGCTTCCTAACTTTATGGGAAATCCTATAGCATAAAATGGGACCTCTTTTTAGCTTTATAGTACCTCAAGTCAGGGGGACAATGTTTTTTCTAAGCTGACTGCCTATTCTTGGTGTTTTCTGATTTTGCAGTGGGTTTGGAATAAGCTGTCTCTAGTCTGTCCATATTAGCTTTCCCAAAATCAGTTCACTGCTAGCAGCAAGGAGAAGTAGATGATTTGAAATGACAAAGATGAATGTCTGAAGAGGAAAGAGTGTTTAAAGTGCCCTAGACGCTCAGCTCAGGAGAACAGCAGAAGGTGCCTTGGAAGGAAATGTGGTTTAATTTAGTGATGAAGGGATTGAAGCAGCTAGCTACTCAAAACAGGTCCTAGCAACATCAGCTGAGTATATAGTCTGTGTTAGTCTGAGCTCTCCTCAGGTCTGTATTGTGGAGATACAGGCCTATATTGTATGTGCGTTTTTCAGAGAGCTGAGAGGTACGTGGGGAGAGAAATTTTGGCTTCATGTTATCCCCTTGTCCAAGTGGGGTGCAGATAGTGCTTGACCCAAACCCCTTACTGTAGCCCATCCCTTGCAGCAGTGCCCCAGGGCCTACATTGCATTCACCCGTTGGTCAGGAGCTCCAGCAGGGATGGCCAGCGACTGTCCGCAGGACAGCTGGGATTACAGACAGACTATGCTCAGGGCACAGGCGAGAAGCCATGTCGAGCCCTCAGCCTCCTACATCAATGTACATGTGAGAGCCCTGCTCAGGAAGTACATCTGGTCCAGTGCCTAAGACCGGTTGGCTTAGCCAAGACGACAGCATCTCAGCAGCCTGAGATCCCATCTGTGGAGCTGTGCTAGTAGCAATAAAAGGCTGGAGACAAGGCCCTCGATGAAGCAGCAGGAGGCCAAGCTGTTTCTAATTAAGGCCATTGAAGCAACTACATGCCTTTTGTTTTTAAATTACAAAACCCAGTGTTTCTCCTCAGCCAAGGCTATTTCAAACACAGCAGTACCCTATAGATCATTTCCCTTTGTATGAAGAAACAAGTATCATATTTTTATCATTTTAGGATTTTACTGTCCTGGAGGGTAGGGCTGGACTCCCAATGCCCACACTGGAAATAGTGGATTCCCTTCATGTTCTGCAGAAGCTGCTTTGTCTAGAGGGTCAAAGAGCCACATGCGAAGCAGCATGGGAATATAAAAGGCTCAGTAGGATTCAAAGAGAACAACTGGGTTCAGAGCCCTACTGTGAAAACTTCTGCGTCTGTGGGTTATGTGGCAGGCATTGACTTGGTACTGACCCAAACAGCCCCTCTGTACCTGGCAGTGACCTGGTGAGACTTAGTGAGAAAGGGAGGAAAAGCTCTCCTACCTAGAGCATGTCCTATCGCTCACAAGAAGGTACTGCAATATTCTAGTTACAGCCAGCCCTTCCTTTGCTGCATTTGCTGGGTACTCTAGAAATACTGGAAGAGATGGAGCACCCAGGGTGAGTTTGCCTAGCGGTGTGGAAACGCAAGCATTATCCTTGGTGAAATGAAATCCAGCCCCAGTGGATGCTGCAGCCTTGCGCTGTGTCACCAAGTAGGGACGCATTTCACTGAGGTCTTGGGTAAGACCCAGCTCATTCAAAGGGGTGAGGGGCCTTTGGTGAACTCTGATTCTGGACCTAACGGGTGGATTTTGTTAAAAGGCAGCGACAGAGGACAAGGAAGGTGATACTAGAAATTTTTTTTTGCAAAGAAGATGAGATTGTCAACCGTTCGTTTTGCAAAACAGATTAATATGAACAAATCGTAGTTGTTTGTAGTAATGCCTCTGGTAGAATCTCAGCTTCTGTGACATCTCACAGGCACTGCAAATTTCTCACCTTTTTGTCAGGTCTGTGCCTCCCTTTGGCCCAAGGCCTCCTAAAACAAGGCTTGGCAAGAAACAGTGACCTCAGCCTGGTGGGAATTGCCGTTCGAGCCATTGTTTGTAGCTTTGCAGGAAGCTCTTCAGAAAGGCTCAGCATCAGAAAAATGATCTTTCTAAATTGAGCCGTCTGAATATTTGATATCTGCTTTCATACAATGCCAAGCTTAAAGAATGTAAAAGGCCAGTTTAGCCCTCTGGAAAATAACAGCGCTGAATTATATAAGTTCAAAGAAATTTGCTGCCTTTATTTTTCAAATACAGAGGGGGAAAAACAGTAGGCTTAAAAAGATTCATTGTCGTGTCTGCTTGCAGAATCAGGTTTTGAGAATGTGCTGAGTTTTGTCTTCGTAAATCATTATTTATCTGCTTTATATTATAGGAATACAGAGTATTATTACACAATAAGATTTTAGTATTCATTGCAACATGGATTTTATATTTTTGAAGGGAAGGTTTCCTCTAAGCTAGCTATGGACATAATAACCTAAAGGTATCTTCCTATAATACACTTTCTAGTCTGTCACATTTCCATGCATGAAGTAATATATGACGGTTTTTGAACTTCCAAAGCCTTTTCATTTCTAAAATTCAGTGCTGAACTTTGAAAGTGTTATATTTCTGATACTTACATAAAAACTCAGAATGAATAAAATCACTTTGGTGAACAGCAATGTTTGTCCCCTTGAAAAGACTTATGGGCACAAATCAGTGCTCATGCTGCATACTAGCTCCATTAAATCAAATCACATTGAAGTTAAGCATATATGTAGTAAGTCTTTTCAGAATCAGGGCTTTGAGACGGTAAAGAAAAATGATCTGGCACCGCAGAGCACAATTTACTGTTACCTTTTGGAAATTTTATTATGGACTTGGAAGTGAGCGTGTGAAGCAGCAGCATGTCACAGCCTTCTGCAGCTTGCAGGCTGGGAGCTGCTGCTGCTGGGCTCGTGAGAAGGTGATAGCTGCCTGGGGTATGTCGCAGAAGGCTTTGCACAAAGAGGGGTACTGCTAGCAAGTTCAAAAGCTGTACCTCAGTTATTTACTGGTTACTTGCAGCAACCTGTTATTTACTGATTACTTCCAGCAATCTTTTTTTAATTCCATCTTTATTATCTTGTATAGTTTAGTATCTTTTTATTTTTTTTCTTACCTTGACCATTGAAAATAAATTGATCAAACAATGAGAAGACTTGTGCTGTACAAAGAGTCTCTTTAATTTTCTAAATCCTAATACTCGTTGGGGAAAATTTGGCCAAATGGCCCTATAAGTCCAAGTTCTGCCACAGTTGGCTGCGTTTCTGGGGTAACTGAGACAGAAGACATGACTGACTGGGTTTAATTGTAGACCCTGGCTCTGGACAAGGTTGTCTGACCCTTTGGTGCTGATGGTCATCAGTTATGTTGTTTATCTCTGGGGTGCCTTTGGCACCTGTAAACACTACCAAATGAGGATGGTGGTTGTGGAACTGGCCCCAGCACCCTACTTGCTCTCATTAAGATCAACAGGAAAATAATCATTGAGCTCAGTGGAACAGGACTAGATCACAAAAGAAGTGCAAGCGTTGTCTTTACCTGGACAAAATTCAGAGTTACAGATCGGCTTATTTGTGTTTATTTTGACCTTAATCCATCAAAACATTCCAGCAGGTACTCCATTTGAAGCAGAAGAGAGGTCTCATTGATCGGTTAAAATTAAGCATGTGCTTACTTGCATTTTGTTTTACCCTCAACCTCAAATCTATCTGTCTGCTTCCCCCTGCCTCCATATTCGGCTCAGCCCGGCTGTCGGGCAGGGTGTTGCAGGCGTCTGAGCGGTGCTGCGGTAGTGCCAGTCCTCTGGGTCACCAGGGCTGCTCCCTTCTGCTGGGGCAGCAACAAACACAGGCGGCCGCGAGATGCCAGGCAATAGCCTGCGTTTGTGGTAGCCTCATTCCCACAAGCGTTCAAGACCACTCAGAAACTTTAGAAAGAAGTGTCTCGAGGAATATGGGTTTGTTGGCACCACATCCTACAGAAAGCGCAATGTCCTCCTCTGGAAGCACAGCTCAGGGAGAGACCTCCAGGGCCAGTTTTCCTGCAAGGTGTTTTTGAGTACTTTACTCAATCTAATTTTGTCAAGTCCTTAATTGCAGAGGAGGAAGTCTAGTGTACTTTGCAAGTGTTAATCACATTTATTTGGGGAAGGGGAAAAAGTAATTCCCCTGAGGAACATGCTGTTTTTATAGTTTAAAAATAAATCTGTTTAGATAATTAGAAGATTGAACTGCCTAGCCAGCTGATGTTTCATGTTGGTTTCTGGTTTTGTGTTTAAATCCGTAGTGCTTTTCCAAATGCAACAAGTATGTAAAAATGATTTATCATTTGGTGCTTTGATGCCAGCAGGATGTTTAGGGAGAGCCCTCCTCAGAATACTTTTGTCGGTTTTTGTTACAAACTGAGCATGTTCCCCTCACAAAAAGAATAAACTAGTCAAGAGCAAAGGTAACACTGACAAAAATTTGGGGATATGTTCTCAGCTGGACTGAATTAGTTCAGCTTTGTTTAATTTCAGTGGAGATATTTCAGCTTCTGCTGGTCGAGGCTCTGACATGCGTGTTTAAAATGAAGTTGTGGTGGTGCTTGCTGCCTCTGCATTCATGTTCCAGTTCTCCATTCTTCTGCATGCTTTCTGTGCAGGAGAGGCCTATTTCATGTTTTTGTTTAGGGTGTAGAAAAACCTAGCAGACCTAGTATATGTCCTGCATGTGATTTTAAAAGGTGAGCAGAAGCCTTCATGTTACTTACTCCTGTAAAATCACAATTTAGGGCACATATATGGTCAGGGACAAAACTGAAGCTAGTGACAACATTGCCATTGGCTGTAGGCAGCCTTGGATCAGTCTTTCCATTAAATTAAATTGGGACGTCAATGTTATCCATGACATTAGTGATTATTTTCTGTTTTAGTAATCCTTAAGTAGCTCATTTGACTCTAGCTGTATTGCTGTGGAACTTCTAATTTTGGTAAAATCACAAAACTATGGAACAAATAATATTCTTTGCAGTGTGTCAAATGTTTCCCACCATACCCTTTGAAGTGTTAACTCTGATCTTGAAGTTCATTTCCCCTTGAGTGTTGGGTTATTGAGGAAAGTTAAGTAACTTATACAACAATTATACCACTGAAAGTCAATGTCAGTAAACCATTGACAACTCTTATATAGTAAACCTGCTTTGGGAACAAGCAACAGTAAACCATTATTCTCCTGTTTGTGTATTAATAAGCAAATGTGTCTGCTGTTACTCTGAATGATGATGGACTGAACAATTTACTCTGCAGATACAAGTTTCCTTGTTTCTCATCCGTGAAATCCAAATCATGTAATTCTATCTGCTCAGCAGTCTTTGAAAGTGTGAAATTTATCTGCAAAGTGATGATTGCTTTGCTTGAAATTAGAACTGATCCATGTAGACTGGCATTAGAGATATGCTGGGTGGGCTGAAGCATCACAGGAGTTGGAGTGAGAACTGGCTTTTGTTCAGGAGTGATGTTCTTGAATTTGATAATCTGCAGCTTGAACATCAGGATAAGTGATATAGGTTTCACTATCAAAGTATGTCTATGCCAGTGGTTCTATATTTATACCCTGTGCGCTACATCCAAGGGGTCAGTGAAAAGAAAGTAAGAGCAAATTAGTTCTCAGTAGGCTTACATTCTCTGTATGGGAATCTTCACCTTCTCTTGAAAAGTTTTGAAGGTCACAAATCAAAAGGGATTGAAAATATTTCATCTGGTGTTTGGAAATTGGGGTGCTGTAGCTCTGAAGCACAGGACGTGTACGTTTGGCACCAGGTTGCTGTAGCTACGGAGCTTCTAGCTGGCTTCCTGCAGAATGAGGTGTCCTCTGTCTGCTGGCCAAAGACTGTGTGCTTGTTCTCTGGGCATATCTCCTGGTGTGCACGTAAGAAGTTGGGATGATATGAGAAAAGGCTGATAAGCCTTCTTGTCCAGATAACTTCATTTTTTTCCTCATATGAAGTATTATTTCTCTTTGCTGAAAGAGAACATCTTTGCCCTATTGAATAATTTGGAAAGCTTAACAACTAGCACCCAAAGCAAGCAATTCCTAGAATTGTGGGTTTTCCTTGTGGGTTTGTTTGTTTGTTTGTGTTTTTGCCACCTTCCTCAGTGATAAGAGTAGATACTAATGGTTTCTTTTTCTACTTGTGCTTGCCTGTTGTGACCTGGAATTGTCTCATGTGATGTGGAAATCTGTTTTGTATATTTGCCTGCTCATAGGAAAGACTGGATGTTGAGGTCTGTGTTTGGGTTAGGTTCACTAGCTGCCACCCATTCCTGTGATGCAGAATTTTCATATCATGCTTAAGGAATCAGTGAACCATAATTGCGGTGACACTGAGGAGGTGGCATAATGTAGTAAAAGAAAATTTATGTGCTTGTCAGTGATCAGAAATAGGCTTTGTTTGAAGGGGAATGCCTTTGAGTGTTGAATGTTAGAAGTAGCATTTCCCACTTTTACAGGGAGAGAGCCAAGAGATCAGGACAAAAGAGAGTGTTGATTTCCTTCTAGTTGCATCACTGTAGTAGTGGAATTTCAGCTACTTTCAAAAACAGATTTATAAAACGCTGAGCTGCACACTGCCATAGTGTTCTCCTCTCTGCACAGCACACAGAGAATTTCAACTAGAAATTTGCTTTTGTTTTCTTCATCCAGTGCACTGTTTCCTCCAGATATTATCTGAACATAAAAAGTGTGACGTCAGTTGAGGTTCCAGAATTTCCAGTATGAAATGCATCTGCTAGGGGGTTTTATTTATCTTTTGTCTGCTTTTGAGTAGATTGAGCCAGATCAGTATTTAATCATGATTAAGCCCATTGTAATCACTGTTCTTTCCAAAATCCTTTTCAGAGGAGAGCAGGTTGTTTATTTGTGAAAGGCTATCCCTACGAGTTTTTCGATGTTTAAAAGAGAGGTCCTGTTTTCTATTTGCGTGTGTGAGAATAAGCACATCAGTTCTTCTATGCAGGGACGGAAATATGCTTATGTATGTGTGCTTGCTAGGGCAGTTGGAACTGAACTGTAATATGCCTTGCCACAGAGCAGCTGGTCAGCTGGGGATGTTTATTTGTCCCATCACCTTTTCCTCATAAAAGCATTGAGTGGCCAATCCTGCATTAAATGCTGCCCTTGCAGGTAAACCTTATCCTCATGTATGGGCCAGCAAAGGTCTGGGAGCTACCAGCAGTGCCTCGCTGAGGATGAAGAGGGAAGGACTGGCCACATCCGTCCTCCCGTGCATGGCTTTGGCCCCGCACAGGGTCAGGAGCTGTGTTGCAATGGAGTCCACAACTGCTTTCTGAGCTCTGTGGCTTCTAAGCTTGGGCCGCCTAAAGTCTATCTGTTGCCCTTGCAGCCAAAATACCCTGCACTGTTACTGCTGTTTGCAGTTTTTTGGGGAGTGTGATTTTGCAGCAGTCCCTGAAAGTTAGGGAAGAATTGCTGTTATCCTTGATTTACACAGGAGTGGTGGAGTTGCAAGTAAATCAAATGATTTTGTTAGAGTCACCTAAGACAACTGACTCCTGACAGAGCTGGGAAGTGAACCTAGGTCTCTTGAGTCCCCAGCACTCTTTGGACAAGACAGTCCTTCCCCTTTGATACTAATTCTTTTGACTGCAGCAGGGTGTACCCTTTAGGATCAGAAAAGCAGTTAGTTCAGTACTGAGTCTTTGTGTGAGTACTTTGAAAATCTGGAATCCTCTTGTGAGCCCTGTCCTGCGATCTCGCTTCACTTGAAACTATTCATTAAAGATTATAAAGCAAATGATTGCTGTAAATGAGTTATATATATTGCCAGTTCTCAAAACTCTCCTTCCCGGAAAGAGGTTGGCCGCTGTGAAACTTAAGTGCATTTGCGTGTTCTGTATAGTTACATGAGGAGATAAGTCTCACATTCAGGGAACAGGAAAAGGAGATGCAGAGTTTGCCACTGACTCACTAGGCATTTTTCATCAGTCTCTTCCAGCTATTTTGCTACCTCAGTGTTCTGTTCTCCATTCCTAGAGAGGAGAGCTGCAGTCTAATCTCTCAGCCTAAATTGAGCCGTGGGACAGACTTCTGTATAACTCATCTGCTGTACTAGTTCTTCCTGCCCTGTTCATTCAAAGCCACCATGGAATCAATGACTGACTGCTCAGAGTAGGAGGAGGAAATTATTCCAATAGATGGCCAACTCATCCAAATGAGGTTATTTTAATCTGTTTTTCATCTCGTTCCATATTACTTTCCCTTTTTCTCTCCCATACGATTCCTGTGTTTTTCCCTGTGTCTCTTTTTTCTTTCTCTTTTACAAAATTAGTGTTCTTTCCCTTGTCTTGCTTGTTTATCTGAGTGTAGGTCATGCTTACAGGTGCAAAGTCCTTTTTTAGAAGTCAGCCCTTGGGATCAAGATATCTCAGGGCAAAGGGAAACAACTACATGTTGTGAAGCCATGGTTTTGGTTGAGCGGAGAAGTGATGTCTTCTGTCAGAGTGAGTGACCATGAAGGTACAAGTTTGACTCAGACTTCACCTGGGCGTGACTGAAGTGTGTAAAAGTTGAAGTGTAATTGAAGTGCATTGTATGGGTGTGAACAACGGCTTTGCTTTTCCAGGAGTATCTCATTCAGAAATGACACACTAGGTGGTGTGCAGGGGGAATCACAGTGTCCTGCTGCTGAATTGTCAGCACCATTTCTTACAAACCAGGAGGTTTCTTTGGGGCATCCATCCATTAAATTGACTTAAAAACCCTGCAGGAATACAACTTTTGCCTTCTTTCCTCTCTCCTCCTCTCTCCTTCTCTTGGAGGGGTCTCGATGACTAGATGTTTAAGGAGTCTTATTAGTGGACTTTATGGCTCTGACCAGCTCCATGATGATTTCAGTAGCTCTATTGCTATTTTGTCTTTCCAGGCTTCTTTACTGAAAAGTATTGCCAAGTGGTCAGCAACGCAGGAAGCATAGGCCCACATCTGTTTGTATCTCTGGCTTCTTTAGTCTGGGTTGGACTTTTCTTCTCTTCAGTTGCATTCCCTCTGTCTTTGTCTGATGATCAGTGGACTTTAAATAAACAAGAAGTGGGAAGCAGTGCTATAGCTATCACAGGGAGCTGTGGAGAGCACAGATTGCTCTTAAAATGCCGTTGTTTAGGAGGTGCCCTGTTGTTCTCCTCCCCCAGAGCACAGCTGTGGGTCTTCCAGAAGCCATGGTACTGAGATGGCACTTTGTATTAGGTTGCCTTTCTTCTGTGAGGCATCTAGTCTCATCCTAGGACAGAAGCCAAACTTATCCATTGGTGAAATCATTCTCCACATTTCCAGAGCAAGGAGGAACAGAAATTGTGGGTTACAAATGCAGGCATGTATTTAAGTTTTGTTTGTAGGTGGTAGAAATAATATAAGGAGTTCATAATCTGTACTTTTTCCCCCTGTGCTTCTTCTAGAAGATGGCGGAAGACAGAGCAAAGTTCATAAAACAAGATAAGTTTTAATAGTCAGCAATTTGGGGGAAGGTTGCTTTTGTTGGTTTTGGTTAGATGTTTTTTTTTGATTGACATAGCAGGAAGAGTGGTTTAATGTCAGCCTAAATCATTTTTTTTGGTTGCTGATGTAGATTAAGTAATGTGATTTTTCTCTACGGGGAGCTGGTGTCCATTACATCTGTTAAAGCAGACCTTTGTACAGGGTTAGGAGGTTGTCCCTACACAGATCTGTGGAGGGAGTGCTCATGGGTGAAGGCAGAATACTATCTCTTTTTATTATTATTATTTTTCCTCATGCAGGACTATAAATAACTTTTGTGGAAAAACATATAAAGAAAAAGGTGTATGGAATCAAAAAAAAGTGAGATGAAATGTTTTAATTCTAGCAGACTGAAGAGATCCTCCTGATAATAAGCATCCAAAAAAGAAGTAATGGAATAGGATACAGGACTATTTTAAATAACTTTACAGGAGGTGGCACAGTGTTCTGTAAGGTGGTATAATCAGTGCCTGAGGGAAGAATAAATATTTGAAGGTGGCAATGGTTGTGAGTCATATTCTATACTTTTCTCTTCCTTGTATGTGTGTTCTCATGGAAAAGAATGCCTGCTCTAAACAGAAATATAAATCAGTTTCGGAAAAACAGTAATAATAACAGTAGGAAAGAAATGGATGGAAATAAAATGCCCTGTTAATTGCTAACTACTTTAGATGCAAGGCTCTGTGGTAGAGGTGGCCAGCCTGTGGCCTTGAAATAATGAGGGCTATTCCATTTTCCTTTGTATCACAGCAGTTAGCGTGCTGCTTTTCATTCATTCTCATATTGCACATCAGCACACTCCAGTCCATCTTCACCTTCACATATATTTCAGAAGTGTACAGGTAAAAAAAAAAAAAGTCACTTGTTAACACCTCTAGAAAATTTTCATCATGGAGGTAGAGAAAGATCTAGTTGCCTTATGTGCTTAAGCAGCTCTTCTTTGATTAATAACATTCAAAACAGTATGATTTCCCTCTTCTCTTTCAGTTTTGTTTGTTCTCCTTTTGTCATTAGCACTTTTTTTCATTGTCCTCTTCTCTTTTGAGTCAAGGCAATGTGCAGGTAAGTAGATTCAGATCATGGCAAATCAGTATAGTTCACTGAAGTTTTGTAATTGGTGAACAAGAAACTCACTCTTATCACTTTTGGTCTCATGTTTCATAGGATGTTTTTCCATTTGCCTTCCCAGTGAAGGGCTAGGTTCTGACAAACTGATTTGCCTCAGGGAGTCCTGGTGATTACCAGGTGAGTAAAGTAGTTGTCACTGTGGTATGGCTTTACGCCACGCCACAGAAGTCGATAGGAACTTACCCATTTCATGTAAAAAGGATCGGCTCGGGCTAAAGAAATGTGAGAGGTTCCCAGGCAGTCCCGGACTCCTGGTTGCCTGGTGCCTTATATCTAGCCCAAAACAAACACACAGATTAGCTCTCCAAACATTTGCCGCACAGTCTATGGCCATAGAGAGCAGCAGCTGTAACAGTGCCGAGTGGAGTATGTGTGTTTTGACTACACAGTTCATTTATATCTGTCGTTGCTTGAAGCGATATCCATAGTGATACATAATCTGATGCCTTATTGCTCTAATAATCTCAATAATACCGTCCCTGAGCATACATATATATTCCTAGGGAGGTATTTTGTGTTCTTTCTGATGGCTGAAGTGGCAGAAAAACAAAACTTGTCCTCTTCCTTTGGAAATAATTAAGTGGAAGAAAAAAATGTTGAAATAGCAGCTGAGTATTTACACCAGAAAACACAGTAATAAGTAAATAGTTCAACCGTGTGGTGGCTGTGATTTTAGCTAAGCTAACTAATTGAGCAGACCATTTTATAGCATTGTAGAAAAAGTGTTTGAACACAACCACTTCTCTTGTAAAAGCAGCTGGATAAAAAGATGGCCTCAAAATCATGAGGCCTTCTTCTTTCTTCTTTACATCACATGAGTTCCCTTAGCATGCCATTATTACTGATAATGGTTATACTGCCTATTTATGCAGAATAAAACACTCACTTGAAAAGACTTGAAAAGAATAAATTGCAAGGCTTTGTGATTGTCCTTCACAACCTCCTGAACCCAAATTCCTGTATTATGTTTTAAAAAAGTTCTTAAGGGTAAGAAAAGCAGTATTCAAATAATGTGTCTTTTGTGAAATGCCTGTTCCATGAAGAACTAGGAAAAAGCTCAGCTTGTAATGGAAACATGAGAAATTAAGAACCCATGTGAGTTTGTCATCCTTAGTATGGATTCTTTCTGTTGCACAGTCCAAGTCTTTGGCAATAGAAGATGAATTGAGAAACTTGGATCTTACAAACACACACAAAACACTATAGTCATAAATTTCTAGCTCTCACGGGACAAAAAAATTAAATGTGGGAGACCTAAAGGTTCCAGTAGAAGGCAGCAAATGGTATATTTTTATCTCCTTCTTCAAAAAAAAGAAAAAGTGCTTCAGAGCTATCCTCTTCAGCTTCAAGCAAGTGTTAAATATATGTTAGCACGTGGCATGGAGTAATGCCCCTGAAAGTGGAAATCACAGGTAAGATGGCCTGTATAAATCTCAGGATCCTGTGTAAATGAGAATTCTCGTTTTCACAACTGGACTTAACCTTTTTTTTTTTCTTTTTTTCCCCAAGTCATTATGTTCTTTGAAAACCATCGTAATTCAGGTCTTAAGCAATCATTTTTTGTAGTTGCCCATTCTTAACATAACGTATGTAGATTTTAATTCATTGTAGTGCATACCGCTAGACTGTAGTACTTGCCTTAGAAACAGAAAAATACGTCTTTGACATGCTCAGGACAAGTGTCTGGCCTCTAAAAATATTAACATTATCTGGCATATTTAAAGATTATATCAGCTCATGGTCTCGCAACACCATCTAGATAGAGCCGGTTCTAGTATGCAACTCTTCTATTTTTGGTTGCTCTTAGACGTCACGCTAGACCTGTTCCTTAAAAACAGGAGAAGAGAAGAAGCATTTTAAGCTTTTAATGTTTGTCTTTTCCAAGCACAATATATTACTTACCAAATGAAGCTAAATCAATTCAGGGTACAGTAAACTTTTAGAGAAGACTGTATGATTTTATGTAGCAGCTATAAACCTCTCTTAAAATGAAAGATGGAAGTCAAGAGTGAATACTCATTACAGGGATTCACAGCTGAGAGAAGGGATACAGCGTACTGTAGTAAGTGTAAAAACTTGAAGAAGCAAAATTTTGGTATTTTGCCTTTTGTATCTGTGTAAAGAATGTATAAAAACCTGCTCCCAGATGGCCGCTCTTACCTCTCTCCGTCCCTTTCCTGTAGAAATGTTACCTGCTTCACAAGGTGTTTGCTAGATAGTGGTAGCACTCATGTTCACATACAGTTCTTCATATTCTCAGAAAAGGATCTTGAAAGAACCTTTAGGCTGCAGATACATACTTGAGGAAACTTAAGGGGTTCCCAGATCGGGGACTGAACAACACTAGTAATGATGTTATTTGAAATTTGTATTTCTGTACCCAAATCAAGGACCCAGTGAGCACCAGACTGTGCTCTGCTGTTGTGTGCATACTAACAAACTCACAAATCCTGTCCAGAGATCTTGCAGTGTAAAAGAAACATAATTCACTATGTCTTTATCATCTCTTTTTTCTTTTTTATTTACTCACGTAGGGTGCCTTGTGACCCTCGTCTGCTGGGGAGAGGAGTTCGGTGCTACTCCTAGGCCACTGTCATAAATGGCTTCAGCCTGAAGTAGCCGTCTCCTTCCAGCTTTCTGCTGCACAGAACAATGGAGCTTGCTGAGGACTATACCATTGTCTCATTCTTCATCACAAAGTCAGATTTCATGCTGGACCTGATCCTGTGCCACTTAAGTCTTAACTGTGGGATCGTCAATAGGCAGGGTTACACTCATCTAAAACAAAACTTCTCATACATACTTGTTTGCAAATATTGGTATCCTCTTTCACAGCAAAATGGCAGCATAGATTTCAACTAAGCATTTGTGAAGACAGCTTATCATTAAATAGCAAACTGGCTGAAAAATGGTATATACCCCATTTTGACAGTAGGGAGCTGAGCATCCTGTTGTTCTTTAATAGTGACCTCCTATGCATTAGGATAGTTTATTGCATTGTCTCTTTTAGGCATTTCACTGCTCTGCACCAAAGGTTTCCATGTCTTCCTTTTGATGATCTATAAAAATACATTGTTTATTTAAATAATAACTCTGTTTAGAGTGAAGCTAGAAGAACATACCTGTGAACGATCTGAATTGTTGTCCCAGGACCACTATGATTAAAAGACGAACATAAAACTGTTCTTATGGGCTACAATCTCCCTTTTTAATCAATTGTTCAAAGATAAAAAATGTAATTTCCTCTCAGATATTACAAAGGATTAAGCTGTTAGGGGACTGTGGTTAGTTGTGATTCATCTGGGAGGACAGTGTAGAAACTCATTGACTTTTTCAAAAATAAGTATTCAAGGAAAGCAAATAATTTAGGAGTGAAAACTGCCAGTCCTCCTGCTCCCCAACAGATCCTGTAAAGCCTTAATAAAAAAAAAAAATCTAACTGATTTGATTCAAACAGAATCATATATGGAAACAAATCATTATACACTTCTGATAATTGAGATAATGTTAAGTTTATCAGTGAGCATAATTATTTCCTGCACATTCATGCAAATACAATGGGTGAGTAACAGAGCAGCTGTGGGAGAGACTCATGCTCTTGCTTGGTTCATTTTTAATTCTAGTCCATGGGCTGATTCGAAAAAAAGGACCAAGTTCATAAAGGGGCTTAGATGCCTGGTGTGAGTATGACATGGAAAGTATGTGCTTAGTTTTAAAAACTTACGAACCGGACAGGCATCCTCTAGCTGCTCGCTTACCTTAAGAGTGCCTAAATTAGAGAGTCTTTAATGCTTTGCCTAATGGTCCTCGGGTAACTGGAGTTATGCCTCTGTGCATACCCACAACTACCCCAATCCGTAGCAGGTGGAGTGGTCTTGAACAACTTCATTTCTGGCCTAAAACTGTATGTATCTGGGCTTCAAAAATGAGCCTTCCTCATCCTGTCTCCTCAGAGGAACTCGCTCCAGGAGGGTTCCTTTTTTAAGTATTAAGGACAGAAGTGGACAAGTAGACGAAGGCATCTCCTTGCCAGCGGGAGCTGGGGGTCCAACTCTAGTGAAGGACAGGGTATAAGCGACATCTCTGTAGGCAACTTCTCCCCCGGCTTGCCCCTGCCAGGGTCTTTGTGAAGGGGAGTCCTGGGTGCTGACCGCTGAATTTTGGGGGAGCAAAAATTTGTACCGGCTTGCATTTAATTTTGGTCTGAAGGAGCCCTCACATCTGCCAACGAATACCTGTGTGCGAGTGCACGCATGCATGTTGTGAGGACAAATGAGCTTTGCATTTCCAGAGTGTGCAAATACATAGATGATGATTGTGCATCTGGGTGAAGTTTTACTTGTGAAGAAAGCTCCTGGGCAGGGGCTTAGCTGAATTTTAAGTGCTGAAATACTCTGTCTCGGTTCCAGTACCCATGAAGAGTTTACAGAGCTGTTTGAAAGGTGCAGTAGGTAATGTTTGTGAAGAAAATGGAGGAGGCAAGATTTATTTAGCCAGCGATCTCACTATTTTGTTTTAGATGTAGAAGAAGCAGAACAGCAAGTGGAGAATCTGCAGATATCGCCCCAGGTCTGGATGGCATGATGTAAACAGGATAAACTAATATGGCAAAACTGGTAGATAAACCTTCCAGGAGTCATTCTGTGGCCGTTGCCCTTTCAATATATTTGTGCCTTATCTTTTCTTTCATCATAGAATTTTTCTCCTAAACTTTATAATTTGGCTTCTATATGCTACACAATTTTTTTTATTCTTTCTTCAGCTATAACTTAATTGTACAATTATGTCCAAGAGGGAGAAGTAGAAAGCTTTTCCCGAAACAAATGTTATGATATGTCTGTGATCTGAAATTGATTGCCTGTGGGACTTTGAGCTCCTCTACAAGCACTAATAATTAGCTATCTAGCAGACCTCTATTTGCCTCCCAGGTTTTATTTGCCTTCATGTAATATCTACACTTGAACGACACAAGCAATAAACATTAAGGTATCATTAATGAAGTCTTCCTGGAAGGGGCTAGCACTGGGCATGTATAAAACATTATACCTTAACACAGGGCCGCTCCGCTTCCTCTGTGTTATTGGTATGGTTTCTCTGAGCAGAGTCGCCGTGTGCATCCCCAGCATCAGTGCGTGTTATCTCCCTGGTGTGTGTGCGCGCTCAGAGATATTTTTTGGCTACTTTTACAAACGGGAAATGGATGCACTTAAGGGAAAGGCAAACAAGCAGTGATGGCCTGAGATTACGTTATTGTCAATAGGAAGTGGGATCCAATGTTGAGTCTCTGGTTTGGACTTTAGCCATAATAATGCTTCCTTCTCCCCTGCAGTTATGTTTGGTTATACGAGAATCCAGATGCAACTGAAAGGCATGATGCCTCTTGGTGTCCCTTTGCGTAGTTGCTCCTGCCTGTGGCAATGGGGATGCAAAGAGCTACTAGCCTTCAAAATTGTGCTGAAAATCCTGGCCCAACTGTGCCTTGCACCCATTCGGTACTGGCTTTGCACGGGCATGCATGGCTGCCCCGGGACAACAGGGTTGCAGTCCTGAAGTGCCTGACCTTTTCGTAGCCCTACCTCAATAGCTGGTTCAGTGAAATGCAACAGCCACAAATCTCTCCACCCCCTAGCTCTTCCTCTTCCTCATCACATACATGATCTAACAAAATGCTCTTTTTCCTCAAGAGAATGGATGTCAAATGAGGACACATCATGTGAAAACTGAAGTTGTTAAAAATATTTCTGAACTTGAAACTAACTAGGTCGGGCTCAATTAAAGAGGCACCAGCCCTTGCTGTGTCCCGCATATGGTACATTGGATCAGGATTACAGGTGTTTGCTTCTGCTTTTTTGGTTGGAAATAAAGGTATGCTCCACTCTTGGATGAGTTAAAAAAAAGAAAGGATAATGTGCAGTTAGTCCCAGGAACATGATTTTTACCTTAGATAATCCCCAGTGATGAAACAGAGGAAATATAGAAGATGAGGGTGATAAAGGAACAATGGAAGGAGACAGATCTGGAGAAATATAAATTAAAGGTTGGATGAAAAGAAAGTAGCTCCAGATGGCCTTGTGAAGCCACTGTCAACCTTGTATCCTCTGCCTTGTTTCAGGATGGGAGTTTAATTGTCAGTGGAGTCAGGTTTAGAGAGGGTTGGGGCGGTTCTCTTCAAATGCATCAGCACAGTTCACAAGGTATATCTTAGGTCTCTTTTCTTTATTTTTTCCTGAAGCACAAAGTCCATCACTGGGAGATGTTCTCTAGCATAAAATATCTTTTGCCCCTACCTTGGTGTTTTCCAGCCCCTGACCTGCAAATTCCTGGGATCTATGAACTACTACTAAGAGGTCCCTAGAAAGTAACAGGAAAGTGAGCCCAGTGTCAGAAGACCTGAATATTTTTTTTATGCACAGGTCCAGATTTCCACTTTAAGATTTTTCCAAGACGTGCAAGTTGAAAAAGGTGGAGAATTTTGACCTAATATAGTTAAGCATCTTTTCTTTTTGCTGCTCAAGCTCTCCTTTTAACTATTGGCAGCCCCTGCAGTTTTCACAGCTCATGAACTTCAAGTCTCTCTCACCATGGGGATGTCAAGTCTTTACTAATGTGACATCTCTTAATAGATCTGAAATGATTAGGAATTGATAGAAGTTTCATATGCATCTCCTGTACTCATTAAAGCTGCTCCCTCTAGTGCTCTATTAATAAAGGGACTATTCATATAAGACTTTTTTTTTAAAAAAAAAAAGAATATTTTTCCCTTGCTCTTATCCCTCTTCTTTGGTAAGTGGAACTAAAATTATCTCTGTTTTAATGAAGTAAGTTGCTGTTTACATTTACTTCAGTGCCCTTTTGGCCTGAAAGCATCTGTGGTAATTAAACAAAATGGACAGTTAATTGCTTTGAGTGCCCTTCTATAGTTCACGCAGTGATTACTGCACAGAAGCGTACTGTGCCGTAACAACAGGCTCATACGGGAAGCTCCTTTCGAAGGGTCTTGCTCTCGGTCCCCTCTTTGCTGTCTGTGCTGTGAACCCAGCTCTGCAGCTGAAGTATCCTCCAAAGAGGAACTGACAGCCAATAAGAAATGCATAATTACAAGTGGTTTTATTAAGCCCTAAGGCTTAATTGTTTTCGTGGTCACGAGGGGTTTCCTTTGGGTTTAGAAGTAGTACACCAGCTTTTTAGGCAAAAGATGCTCACCCCAAAGGAGGCCACTGGCTCAGTGTGGTCCCCAGGGCTCATGTTAGAAGAGCAATGCTTGATGGGCAAGCTGCTCAGCATGGAGCAGTGTCCTTTTTTGGAGAAGATGACCCTATTGTGCCTACTTGGAGTGGCTACACAAATAGCACAAATAGTAAAGATTACCCAGGGCACCCTGAACAACAGGTTCGGAGATCTGCCTGTGGGTCACTGCCAGTGCTTATTGGCAGTTCTCTTAGTAAGCAGAGTTACTGCATTGGCAGATATTTAATTTAAGGCATAAATCAGTTACTCTTGCTGGCAGTGCTTAATGTGTCCTGGGGAGAAAAAAAAAAACGCATTAGGGAGTCTGCCATTCCCTTATGATTGCCAGTACGTGCCAGACCAGCACACATTGTTTCCTGCCCCCAAATTAGTCCTAGGCTCCTTGCCTTCTCTTCTCCAATCCCTACTTAACTGTATGTTTCCTCCACTTTTTCCAGCTACCCCTCCATTTTTTTCCAGTATTAGCCGTAACCTTATTCCCATCCCTGTCTGCACTTTTGGAATAGCTAGGAGTGATAGGCACGGACTCCTTGTGAGGGTGGAAAGAGAAGCGTACATCCTTGGATGCTCGTTTCCTAGGAAGATGACGTCATGCTGCCACCGAGCGAGGGTGATGGGGCTTCGCCCGGTTCTTGCACTGGCCGTTGCTGGCTCCTTGCACATCGAAAAGTTGGCAGTAAGCAGGTAGCTGTCCTGAGGGATTCACCATTTAAGGGCACAGACTGCTTTATACAGGGAATATTTCTTGAGTCTGCCTCCTGCCGCACTCCTGCACCCTAGAACCACTGCTTATCCAGCAAAGTCTAGCAATGAACTGAAACGGACTGTGAAAGCATAGGTGTAGTACAGGAAATCTTTGCAAATGAGCCCTGGTGTTGTTGCTGTTATAGTACATGTTTGAGCTTTGGCTCAGTGCACATGGGATTTAATAAAACACGTCTTAGCAAAACCTAACTTGCAAAAGAAGCTGAACACTTCAGTACCTTTCTTTTAATTTAACTATGTGATTTCAGGAAACTTGCAGTCTGAAACACTCTAGAGAAGAACAAAACTAGGATTTTTTTTTTCTCTTATGAGGACTTTGAAAAAAAAGTCATTCTGATTGAGATTTTCATTTTGATTTTTCTTTACCACTTGGAGAACTGCTCCTGATGGATTGACACATATCTAATGTAGCTTTGCAAAGGAAGAAGAGAATTGTTTTTCTTTCCCAGTGTAGGCCAGGAGCTTTTCTGTATATTTATACCATACAAGGGAAAGTTTAATGTTGTTTGATAGTGAGTTTTGTGGGCAGAACAATGTGATTTAAGAAATGCCCTTCTCACCTGAGCAAAAAAATATGACATAAGCAAGTATGCTGTCAGGCCTTCAAAATTTGTATGCCTGTAAGCACTGGAAAATGGGCATAAATTAAAGCCAGCTGCTTTAGGCCGAGTTCTGAGTTGCCGAAACTGTACCCAGAATGGACTGATGCCTTCTTCTGAGCAAACCATGTAATCTCACTTGTCAGCTTTTTGTTTGAGCAAAGTTAAATCAGGACCTTAAAAAATCAATTTGGAGGAAACAAATATTCAGCTAGTTGGCTGCAGATGCTCTTTTTAATAAAGCGATGGTTTCTGTGTTATTTATTCAGCCCTGTCATGTACTTTGTGCTGGCTGGATTTTCTAGGCAGCTGCAGCGCCGAGATAAGTTGACTCTTTTGACAGTTTACAGTGGAACTTCTATCTTCAACCACTTTCATTGCATGTTTGCTCATTTAAGTTATTTAAGTGTTAGAAAACTCATTCACCAAATTCGTGCTGTTGTAAAGTCAGCAGAATTACATTAGAAATGACAGCTGTTACTACCATGATTTATTGGGTTTATTACGGTACCACCTAGCAATCAACTCGGAGCAGAGCCCTGTTCTCCGGCACCGCAGGCTCCTTACATGCCTCCTTGTTTGATAGATCGGCACACCATAGCACTGTTTCCACTCAGATAACAGATTCGAATATGCACAGTATGTTTATACATCTCGAATAAGGAGCCCCAGCAAACCTCTGCATTTCAGAGAACTTTTTAAAAGATGTGTCAAATGTTTTTGCTTTGAGTGAGGCACTGAAATGACTCAGCCTGCTGAGACAAAAAGGTTGTTGAGTGACATATTTCTTGCAAGTAAATGCTTACAGCTTTAGACTCCAGGATGCTGAACTTACAGACAAGGCAGTTATAAAAGAGCAGGTTTTGTTTTTATTTAAAACAAAAGATAAAAGAGGCATAAGAATAACAGCTAGTCAGAACTGCCATCCCTTCCTTTTGCTGATACCTGTGTAGGAAATGTCTCTATCTGTGCAGTTATCACGGTAGCTCTTCAAACTGTGTTTGGCCAGAAGCACGTCCCACCATGGAGAATCAATGTGTGGGAAAGGTTATCATGTGCCCTGAAAATCCTTCTTTGTGATGTTGCTGCATATTTTGGAATGGCATTCTGGATGCAAGATCACATCTGAAGACGGTCTTGCACTGCGAAAACCTCTGTTTCAATACAGTTTCAGATAAAACAGAATGATTCACGGTGAAAGCCCCTGTTGTTCTTTCACAGTAATTACTTTTTAGTAGCTTCTCACCCCCTATGCCACTGCTGCTGTGTGTGTGTGTATTTCTCTGTGCAGCCCATTCATGCTGACACCTGGTCTCCCTGCCAGAGTCCAGCTGGAGTCTAGCCTCAGGCACCTCGACTTGACATTAACTTTGCAAAGGGCCGCCGCTCCTTCTATTGAGCTCTATTTTGAAACTCCTTGCAAAAAGTATTAAATATCAACTGAAAGGGTTTTCCAGGGCATAGTCTCTTTTTTTTCACTCTCAAGATCGTATCCAGTGGACTCAAATGCTTTTCAGGTTGTCCACAGTTCTGGCATCCCTGATCTGTTGGATGTTACTGTGCTGTCTCTATGACTGTGTGCTTGGAAATCTAAATGTGTCCCCATAAATGGGGCCATACAGCTGTGTCCAGGAAGACTAATGCCTCTGGAGAGTATCAACTCTGGGTACAGCTGATCTGTTTATGCACGTGAAGGCTTAAGCATCCAGAAAGCATCTATTTTACAGTGTATATACCACATAGTGCATATGTTGTATGTATGGCTGCAAAATGCTGGGCAAAAATATGGTAGCTCACCTGACATCCCACAGGTCTCTTGACAGCATCTCCAAAAAGGCTGGAAACGTGGGACAGAATTTGCACAGCAGTCTAAGGAGTTTGTCTCTGGAAGACATTTTATGGTTGTAGTTTATCACTTGTCCATTAAAATGTAGATGTTGAAACATACCCTGTAGTAATAAAGCTCTCCTTCCTCTGGTTTACAATCTCTTGCAGTACCCACAGCATGCTCTTGGGCATGTTAATTTGTTTGAGGTTTCTTAGCCTAAACTTTCTGCTTCCCTGCCTTCAAGGTACTGACTTGTTATTTCTTTCGAAACTGCTTTTGAGCTACCAGAAGTGTTTGCAGAGAGCAGATGCTCTGTGACAGTCTCAGCCCTCAGCTAGCTGCAGACCGAAAACAGGGTGAGAAGAAAGTTGTTCCTCTCCCCTGGCACTGCCAGAGGCCTGGGGTGTCCTTGTACAGAGTCAGAGGAGTCTTAACCCAAAGAATTGTTTTGTCAGCTGGGCACCAGCCACCGAGCTGGGACTACACCCTTCCTCCTGTTTTGTCCCTGCAGCTGAGGGACATGGTCAGTGTTGGAGTGAAGCCAGCGCTGTTACACAGGGGTTTCCTGCCCTCTGGGAAGATTCAGCTGCCTGGCTGTGAAATCTCTCTGCCTCTGCTGTAGGACTGGGATGGTGCAGGAGGTGGTGGAAAACTGCATAATACAATGGTCTAAGGATTATTTTGCAGTTATGTCTTTGGAGACAGCACGGAAGAACCCCCTTTCCAGTCAAATAAGGAGCTGTGGAGGTTCACTGGTGATGCTGTTTGTGGCTTCCAAAGGCCCTAGCTCATTGTAATGATACTGAAAGGACTGGTGTGTTGTGGTGGAGGAAAGTCTGAAGAACAAATGTATATATTTTTAAAACAAGTTTGACTTCTAGCATCTGCACTGAGCTATTTTAACATAATCTCCAAATAATGTCAAGTCAGGGGTCAGCCCGCATGGAATCTGGCCCACACCTCCTCCTCTACAAACTTTCTCAGAGGGCAGAGTTTTTGCATTCCTCATATGTGCTAAGGACATACTTTCGTTCTTTCTTTATTAACAAGCTTCCTTTTATGCGGGCCAGCTTAGGCTGTTGCTGCATTAAAAACTGGAGCTCAAATTTTGTAGCTAACTGCTGCAGTTTCCTTGACCTCAGTGACAGAAACTGCCTCACATTTGAAGGTGGCTTTTGTTTAACAGTTCAGTAGAGAATAGCCAGTGTTCCTTGCTATGCCTTATCAATGCCTCTTTGCACGCTTATTGCTGTCTTTTTTAAACCTACAAAGCTGATCTTTTTTTTTTTTCTCTCTCCAGTTTTGTATGGAGCTGAACCAGCCGACGTTGCCAAACATCCGCAAGTGGAAGGGCCCTAGAGGATGTTGGAAGGGTGTTGTTTCCGAAAAACCCTCAGGCCAGCTACGTAAGGTAGATTAATTCCTAAGTTTGAACTTTGCTTCACTTTCTTTATTTTCTCTCTGTAACCCAGGACATATTTTTATTTTGTTTAAGGCAAAGCATTTTGCAAATCTTTTTCGGTGAGGTTTGTAACTCTTCTCTTTTCACTTTTCATATGGTTTTAAGTTTTACTGTGCTATTGGTTTTTGCAAAGAATCATCTTCCTTAGTCTGTGGCATAAAGGAGGAAGGTGTATGTGTGGTTGGGGGATGTATGGTGGATAAAAACAGTGCAGAAGTGTATAGGAAAGGCTACACATTAGAACAAGGAAATAATCCTTCATTTTGCCTCTGGCATGCTGAAGTACTTCTGAATTTTTTCTGCTAGTCAGCTGTGCCTGTTTTGTACTACAGCACTGGCTGGAATTTGGAACTGCTTCCATTTTCTTAGTTTGCAAATGAAGCTGCCACAGAGGGGCTATTCAGCACACTGTCCTCATCTGGAAAAGGAGCTTACCTTGCACATTCCCTGAAGTGCTCTGCACATATATTTAAAATATGCTGTAGGCTCTATTTAAAATCAGCACTGTGCTGCAGTATGCCTTCCCCTGCAGCATCTTGTGTCATGAGAATATATATATATACTGCAGTGAGGTACTAGCCTATAAGGTAGTGGCGGTTGCATCTACTACCGTTGACAATATCCAAGGTGTAGCAACATTGGACTGGACTCTGCGAACTGTGCCAAAAGGTGATCTCACCCAAGGGTAATGTCTCCCTTTTTCCTTAAGAACCTCAATGAGACCTTGGAGCAAGGTCCTCCTCAGACTCAAGCCTCTTGTTACTGAACAGGATAATTCTTGTAATGCGGTTGCAACACTCAATATTGTTGTGTGATGGAAACAAGAACCTGGGCCTGTAATTAAATGAATGGTGCCTAGTAGTACATACAGCTGTCTTCATCTATTCTGAATATTGTCATTATTAAATGAGTGGCTGAGGTTGTATCCCATAGGGGAGCTCATTGCAGTGCTTAAAATCCATGTCTTCTTATCTGGCTTTTCCAAGTCAAGTTGCATCACCATTTGCATTGTGACATTTTTTGGACCGTGGTGTTTTGCAAGGTGCAGCTACTTTTGCTGCTTTCCTGAGTAAAACCCAAGAACAGAAACTAACAGGAGGAAAAAAAAAGAAAAACACATGAGCACCACAAGAGGTGGATTCTAGCAACCCTTAAAAAGACACTAAGGGTCTGAGTGCACCCAACGTTTTAAAAAATTCAGGGCAATACTTTTTGTTTCAATGCAGAGAGCTAATCCCTTTCAGGACGTTTTTATTCCCTGGCTGGAAGTTTTCATTTAAGATCTCTTGTTATGCCAGATCATTAGAACACTGAATTTAAAAAATTGTGTGAAGTTGTCAAAGTTGTTCCCCCTTGCCATTTCTTTATTCCAAGAATTGTTCATAATTCTCTTTATTTTTCCAGAGGTCCTATCTTAAATCCAAAGTCTTTAGTCTATTCTTTCTCAAGCCGTATTTCCAAAGATAACAGTGGATGTTTTGACTGTGATTTGAATGATTAAAAATCATTGCCTACTTTGTTTTTCTGGTAGGGATGTGAGGACGAATGATTCCCAAATTACAGGAGAAGTCTATGGTGAAACTAGGAATAGAAATGTTATCTGCTGACTTTTTCTTTTACATGCTTTAACAGAATGGAAATCTGGCTATGCTACAGAACCCTTAACTAAGCCAAAAAATCTATTCTACCCCTTAGTTTAATTAATAGGTCTGTCAGATTTGAAATTCTGTACACAAATACAATACTATAAAGTAATGTAGTGTTACTCTGAATATATAGCATCTTTGGCCCAAACTGATGCCAGGATACTCTACAGTACTAAATAATGCAAAACAGTGGATGGTATATCAGGCTTATGCTTCCACGCATCCTTATCATTTGGCAGAAGAACCCTCCTTTGCATTTGGCTTCCTTGCTCCCTCCCTTCCTTTCCTTCTACCAAATACTGATTTTTGGCAACCAGGTTAATATAAAATCTGGAGGAATAGAAGGTGAACTGTCAACAGCTGTTTTATTCTTCCACATCTTTTTAGCCTACTCAGTTTTTACACATTATAATTCTCACTGGTGAAATAATGTTGTCAGTATTTTAAAGGTGAGTTATCTAAAGGAGCTACCAAAGAATTTTAGCCCACCTTAATAGTTTTTTTCAAGGCTCATAGGAGGACAGCAGAGCAGATATTGCGAGTTTATTGCAGCTGGAATGGAAAACTTTTCCTTGAGATGGATTTAATTATGATTCACTAAGAGAAACAGGTTTAAATAATACTAGGGAAAATGGTGTCTGTGTGATGAGAGAAGAGGAGGCTGATAGGCTTTCAATTAATTACTGCTGCTAGCAGAGCTTGGGTAGATAGTTTTCTGAAAATGCCAGTTCCACATTCCAAAGTAGTCAAAAAGGCATCTAGGATGACAGAAACTGAAAAGAAAGGGGTGGAGAATGGAATATGAAACACTCCAGCTGGAAAAAAGGCAGAGAAAATTGACAGGGCTGAGAGGTCTGGACCAGTTTTCATGCCAAGAGACTGAGTGAGCCTAGATATTTTTAGCTTGCACATGAGAGAAATTTGTAAGATCGTGTGTGGCATGGAGAGAATGAACAAGAAACAATTGTTTGCTGTTTCTTATAGCACAAGATCTAACCACCCAGTGAAATTATGAGCCATCAACTCTCAAACAAACCAAAGGAAGTACCTGCAGCACATCATTACATTGTGCAACTCATTGCCAAGCGGATTCAAACAAAGATTAGAACAATTCATGGAGGGCGCGTCCATTGGCAGCTCTTACACATGGTGGTTTGGGTGCTCTCACCCCCAGGAAGTCTAACCAGCAAAGTGACAGTCCTTGGAACAGCCAGTCAGGGCAAAGATCAAGCTCTATATACCCTTATTTCTGTTATGCTCTTCCCTTAAAAATCTGCTGCTGGCCACTGGCAGGGACAAGATGCTGGGGACATGAACTCCCACACAGGGTTAGGCAGAAAATTTTTTGTTTTCTTATGGGTAATAATCCACCTTATCATTGACCACACCAGGAATCAGATTCCTTGTCTGGAAAAGCAGGAAATGAGGGCCATACCAGCCCAAAGCACACACATAAAAGGCTGCATCTTTATCATTCAGCACTGCAGCAGCCCTGAATATATTCTACCTATATATGTTAAAACAGCTTATTAAATTGTTGACTGGACCAAACAGTGCTAAAATTACCTGGCTGTCTGATAGCCAGCATACAGGTGCAAGCAGCTGTGAGTAGCAAAGCAATATGTATTTCAGCTCAGGACACTCAGTTGTCAGTGAAGTCGATAGGACAACCTGTGGAGTGGTCCTCCCACATCTAGTGGCAAGTGAGTTTTGGCCCAGGAGTGAAGTAAAGAAGCTTTTCCACCTGTTCTCATTACCTCCTACTCGTAGTCTACGAGTCTGCTGTTGCTCCCTTACACTTGTGCACAGCAAGTTAGACTTCCTGCCCTCTGCAGATGCCAGGGCAGGACATAAACCTGTATCAGCTTTTACTGCCACAATATATTTTGTGAGTGATGTACAAAGCTGCCAATATCAACAGCGATACTGAGTTGACTAAACATTTGGATGAAAGTTGCACCCAGGGGACTGCATTTGGGCAGAATGTTTTGATTTTACCTTCTTTTTATTAGTAGTTTTTCTCCTTTTTAATTCCAGAGGGTTGAATATTCTGGCTTCCTCTGGGATGCAACAGCTGGCATTGAACTGAAAGATGCTTCTTCTCAGGAGAATGTACAAACTAACGGCAATGGGAAGCACTCGTATCCTCACCCATATCTTGCACATTTCAAGGTAACTGCAGTTGTGCCAACTGACCCTTGCAGAGTTGAGCTTTTGTTAAAATATTTTGGATAAGAAGCTTGAAAGAGACACAGTCTTCTGACAGATAAAATTTGCATGAAGCTAATATGTGTCATCAGTTTAGCATTCTCTTATGTCTTATATAGCAAGGTGCTTAGTGGGTCTTCATAGGTGAGGCAAATCACCTGAATCAGTCCTTTACATTACACATTTTGGAAAGTGGCTCTTTCCACACCGTTCTTGGGCATATGCTTGTATGAACATACAGCCCCTGCTCCACACAGCCTCTGATGGAGGGGTCCAGTCTGGGGCATTTGACATTTCTGATACTGCTTTGGGAGAAGTTTCTAATAAATGTAACAGGTCAAAATTAGGAGTAAATATTACTTGTGCCAAATGATGAAGTGAGTCCCAAAAGGTAAGCAAAAGATTGTAGAGAGCCGGCAGCTTGTTTCAAGGTACATTAAGTTTCTTGGTTATTCTCTGTGACAAGTCAGGGCTGATCACAAGAGAGTAGTAATTAGTCCTTGTAATGACCATGACATTATTTGTAGCTTATTAACAACTGGTGTTGGATAAACTGATTTTCATGAGCAGTCAGCTTCTGTCAGCAGCTGCTGCAGAAGGAAGCTGTTTGCTTATGAAAATCAGTTTTCCCCAGAACTGAAAATGTAGCAAGACATTTCTACAAAACGTGTCCCTTGTGTTCTTAAAAAAAAGAAGAAGAAGAAGAACAGAAAACCACACAGATGCAGCAAAGCGAGTTCTAGAAACCAGGATTGACTAGTGAAAGTACATGAAATAGGTATATGCTTTTGCGACCTTCCTTGTCCTGTCCTTACCACATTGATTTCTCCTCCTTCCTCCCCCAGGTTGGAATGAATGATATTACGCTGGTTAACCTTCATCTGGCCTTGTCACCCTCAGCAGGAGAGAATACAGGGAAGAACCACGACAGCCACAAGCTGGCAACCTTTGCACAGACTCTGCAGGAGACTCTGAAGGGTATGGCATTGTTTTCTTGCCAGCTCTCATGTGCTCGCTGGTCATCTTATCTAATCAAAAGGAATTTAGAAAGAAAACCTGTCTCTGTGCAGATTCACAGATATCCTCATCAGCTTCACACTGTCTTGACCAGTATTTATACTTGAATGCTCCATAGCATGGCAAATGTGTTTTTCCTCTGCTCATTATCTTAAAGTCTATCCTAATTAACACAGTTAGCACAGGGGACCCTACTGGCTTTCACACTATTTTGCCAATGATCTTGAAATCCCTCATAATTTTATGTTAGTATAAGACCCAACTTCAGCAAAAAGAAAATATGGATGCTAAGGTTAAGCCTGTCTTTAATGCTTTGTGGAAATGAGACCTACGGGAGATCAGAACAAAGCTTAATGGCTTTTTTTTCAAAAGAAATAGGTTCTATATGTTTGCTTTTGGATATTTGGAAGTACTTTGGAAACGCCAGTGCAAATCAGGAGATGCATGCTAATGAAATGAGACTGGAAACCAAATCCTGCTATTACATGGGTGCAATATGCAGAATAATTCTGTTGATTTCAAATTAGTTGCTCTGGTTTTGTGCCAGGATGAGTAATGTTCAGTTTCCCATGGAGCAAAACATCACATTTCATGTTCAGAGTGGTGTTAGTGGTCTTTTTATAGGAACAGAAAACTCTAGCCCTTTGTTTACTCCTTACAGAGGCACAAAAGAGTTACAAGGTTACATGCATGGTAATTTTCAAGTTGGCCCAGTTTTGCAAGGTTAGTCACTTGGAAGCATCAATACCCATCTTCTGTAACACAAGCAGTGTCTGCAGTTTTTATGCATGTTCTTCTGTTTTTCCTTTGGAGCTGCGAGAAGTCAGTCAGAGCTATTTTTAAGCACTGCTGATTTAAGTGTTTGTCCATATACCTTGAAATTGAAAAGGTTGAAGGTAAACAAAAGGATCCTTTGCTTAATCGCAGAAGGCTAAATTGAGACACAGATAAATGTGTAGCTCTTCCGAGGTCAACAGAATTACATTTCCGCTGGATCTAAATTTAGATTAACAACATCAGGGCTTCTTTTTGTTTCATGTTTTTCCTTTCATGTGGTGCACACATTACTGGAGTGTGCTTGCTCTTGGCTCAGTCTATCACATAAGAAGGGATTCAAATTTCTCCAAGCTTGTAGAATGCGGGCCTCATTTCAGAAACAAATGCTAGTACGCATATTACTTTGAAGTACTGGATTACCCTGCCAAAATCAATGTCATGCATAAAATTACTGAAATCCTTCCATTTCTTCCAAATAAGTGCATAAGATATGGGTAATTAATACTGATTTTGCTGTGGATACTCCAGTAAGTTTATGAGTTGATGATCCATTTTGCTAAGACACCTACTTCGTTATCTTTCATTCTTGTGAAGAGGCATCTGAGCATCTGAGGAAATTCAGGCATCAGGCAATGCCTCCTTCTCCCACAGCAATAGCGTCCATGTATTGCTCCCATCAGACCAGTGGGTCCTGGTTTCCTCGTTCCCCTTTCGTTTCGTTCAGCAGTGCCAGAGGGGCTCAGTGGCTGTTCGCTGCTAATAGCTAACCCTTGGTAGCAACGTTTCTGCCTTCTTTCCATCACCCCACCTGTCCAGCTTCAGTGTGATGACCATGTGTGCTCTAGTCTGGATGTGCTGGTGGTTGCTATGATCCGTGGACCAGGCTGTTGGCTTAGTGATTTTCTCCTGTCCAGCTTTTCCACAATCTGCAGATTTTCCATGCACTGGAGATGAGGCTTAGGAGACCTTTGAGAGGCAGTAGGGAGCTTCTTACCAGCCTTTCTACTGCCCCATCCTCCTCATGATCTGGTCATGACTCTCTTCAGGAAGGATTTGGGGTTAAGAGTCTATTTAGTTTGTCAGGGGACTGATTCAGGGCAAAGGGAAGTCAGAGGAGAGTCTCCTGCTGAGGTCTTTTTGGACTGCCAGGAAGAAAAGGAGGGTTTCACAATTCCCTGCAGGAAAGTGAAATTCAGTGCTGCGGACTGCCCGCAGGCAGTTACCTTTGTCTCAGCACACTGGAAGTCCTTCCGCAGATCGCATTGGCACACTCTGAATCAGATGAACAGACTGTAGCCCCAGTGGAAGTGCTCAGCCCTTGCGGCAAAGAGACCGAGTGAAGGCAGTGCTTTTCTTTGCTGACAGAGCCAGGCACAGAAACTGTTAAAAGTAGCTGGTACTTCGTGAATTTGAACATGAATTTGAAAACAGAACTGACTTTTTCCTCACCTAAGGAGTTCTCTGTTGCCATACACATGGTCACTCTGAGCTCAGTGGGTCTCACTGTGTAGCTCGGGAGCACCTCAAGTGGGAAGGGGACACGTGCGCCTGTCTGCTGGAGGCTGCATTTCACCACGTGCCCCCAGACAGAGCCTCTAGGGCTGCCTGGGACAGTGTAATCTGCCTGTGAGAGTCACCTTTGCTACAAAAACTGCATTGGGGAGGCAACGCTTGCAGATTATTGATCCCTCCTGTGGGAGGAAGAGCAGCACCAGGTTCAGTCAAATGAGGAGTCTTTTGCTGAGGCCAAGTCCTGAGGAGGAGGAGTCGTTCTGCCAGGCTCAAACCTGACTTCCTGGAAGAGAGGGAAGTCATGACAGAGTACCACGAGCATTATCTCGACTGTCACGTGCCCAGGAGGATCCAGGCAGGCCTGTTTGCTTTGCTTCTGCTGCTTAATATCCATCGAGGGCTGTGGGAAGTGGGTGAGACATGAAACCGCGGGGCCGCTGCATGTGGTATTGCTGCTGCAGGAATTGGCTGAGGTGGGAGCACAGCGGGGAGCTGGCTGCTTGAAAGTGAACCAGGATAAGCGGAAATGCAGTTGGTGGTTATCTAGACAATTGCTGGTCTTGTCTGCTCTTTCTGCTTAGCGCGGGTGGGCTGCCCAGGGAAAGAAGCTTGAGAGTTTGCTAAAAGAAGTGTGAATATTTGTGCAGGATTGCAAGACTGTGATTATTGCCTCTCTGTCATTTCTGACCCCCTTAAGGGTGTGCTCCAAAGCTTTCTAGAGTAGCCTTCCCTACTTACGTGGCTGAGGTGACAGCATGGAAGGATGCGAGTGCTGCCGGAGTGGTTCTGTCCCTGCCCATTAAGCACCCATTAGTCCTGAAGGACGGAGACAGAGCAGTTGCGTTTCAGCACCCTTTTGTGGTTTCTCTGTGATGCTGCACTGCAGACTCATGACACCGAGGCGTAATATGATCAGATTCATTTTCCTGTTCTTGTCAAGCAAGAGATCATGTTTTTTTGTGGGGACACATGCAAAATTGTTTTTTTGTGGGAAGACATGCAAAAATGAGGCCTTACTGCTCACAGCAAGCATGCTGCTCAGTATTGTGCAGGATGGGAATGCCTTTCTGGCTAGGATGCTAGCTGCAGAGGCAGAAGCCTACATTTCAGAGGCACTATTTAAACATTTTCTTATAGACCTTTAAGAAACTACTTGTATCGTGGAGTTGGAATCATGAGAGTAAACCAGTTCCTTCCAGAGTGACTCCGTCCTTCCCCATTAGACAGACATTGATTTTTCTCTCAATTCTAATGGACCTGAAAATATCTTGGGTTTGTGTTGTTGTTTTTTTTTTAAGGAGGGAGGGCCACTGCCATTAACACTTTATAGAATGATATTTAAACATCATGTAATTTGCAGTATGATTTGTGGCTTGCAAAGGGTAGAGAAACCACAGTTTCATCACTTTTAATCTCCCCTCTGCATCTTAGCAAGCATCAGGGTTCTGTTGCGAAGTATTCATTTTTGTAAGTCTGTAAGCTTCTGGTAAGCTGCTGGTCCTGTGCCCTCGCACCCTTTCCCAGTCCTTGTTTCAATCACTGCAGGCAGAGAAGAGTGGAACAGATTTTGCTGTTTAACTTGTGCTCCCTCTCCTGGCTAGCTGCTTCTGCAGCAACAGCACAGAACAAGCAGGTTTATGCATGAGCCAGAAAGCAAAGGGCTTACAGAGTTTAATAGTCCTCTTCTCAGAGGTCAGCTTTGTAATAATTTTTGGTGCATTTATGTCTGTAATGCAGCGATTTCTTTGGTCAGCTGTTAGGAGTCTGAATATCACAAATTTTTGGCCCGGGTTTGAGATGGGCACCAGGGCATGCGCATTCCCCTCTTACCCTAGTGCACAGCCAGGATACCTCCATCTACAGCTGGGCATCTATGGAGAGCACACCTTGTACATACAAAATTAATTTCCTTCTGACATTGTTATGCTTGTAAATATAATGTGACCAGAATTGAAGTACTTTTTATCTACATGAAAATAGGGGTTTTGGATGAGTATTTCAAGTAATCCCCTTAGTTTCTTTGAAAATACAGCCTTAGACAAATTCTAAGACATTTCAAGTTCAGCAGTAACTCTTCAGTGAGCCAGGCAAATGAAAGCTTCTGTAGACACTGAGTGTCTGTAGGGTTTGGGAACTAATCCTCTGCCATCAGGCTTGCAGGCTGCTGCTCATGGTTTTCTCTTAGATTTCTTAAATGCACAGGTTTAGAACGAGCAGTGCACTTTTGGGACTCTGGTATATACTAGTGTAAGGCTGTGCCTTCCTGGGATTCTTGCGAAAGTGTCCTTGACACTCACAGCAAAGCTATAAAAGACAATGTCAGGACAAGTTGGAAAAGATGTGTATCTTGCTGAAGAAAAAAATAAACTTCTAAAGTCACAGGTTTCTAAAAACCTCCATGATCAGAACTGCTAGTCTTTGAGTCTGTCATTACCTATATAGTTGAGGTGATGTTTAAAAACAAGTATGAATGGCCAGAATTAAGTAGGTAATGAAAAAAGGCTTTAAACAGTATAAGTTTCAGTAGTGCAGAGTCATGTTAGCATTGCTACTCAGTAGTTGTATTTTTCTTCCTGCTATTGTCTCCCCTCCCTTATGTATTTAAGCAGTATATGTTCCTTTCCTTCATTCATTTCTTTTTTCTTTCTGATATTTCTGTTTTCTAGGAGAAAAAGACGTGATCATCCTAGGGGATTTTAACCAGGCCCCAGACAGCAGTGACCATGACATACTAAGGAAAGAAAAATTCCATCACTTGGTCCCTTCAAATACTTTTACCAATATCAGCACAAAGAACCCTCAAGGATCTAAGTCGCTGGATAACATCTGGATCAGTCGGAGCTTGAAAAAGGTTTTCACAGGTAGAACTTCTCTTCAGTTGGATTTTATAACCTTTGTGAAGTTGGTGTTTGGTGTTGCTTGTGGGTAATGTTATTCTATGGGTAGTGACTTTCCCTAGCTGCTAGTGAGGCTGCCTTGAATTATTTAGTAGGCTGAAGGATTCGCAAGCTTGTGGAAATGGGTTTAAATCCAAACATCCTTTTCGTACTAACCTTTTTGTCTGCAATTCTTTCTCACGCAGGTCACTGGGCTGTTGTTAGAGAAGGTCTGACAAACCCATGGATTCCTGATAACTGGTCTTGGGGTGGCGTCGCTTCGGACCACTGCCCTGTGCTGGCTGAATTTTACATGGAAAAGGACTGGAACAGGAAAGAGGTGACGCGAAACGGAAACGGGGTGACCGTTGAACGCAACGACTCAAACACTAAACACGAACGATGACGTGAACTTGAGTGCGTCTCTTCTGTTTCCCAGGGAACAGGCAGAAGCTCCATGTGCTTGAGGCGCAACTGTGAAGCAGAACTGCCTCCCCCTTTCCCTCCTTCCTGTTGTCCTCCCTGACATTTAGAAAGCATCAGCACTTGATCTTGATGGCTCTCGCTTTGTGCCCCTCGTGGATAGTTATGGGGTGTCTCATGGCAACAGAGCAATCAATGGACATTTCCATGCCTGGAGATTTGGATGAAAATTGTACAGAAAATAAAACATACTTTTAATACTGTGTAAGATCTTGTTAAAAAGCAGCCAAGAAGGCTTTGTTGTGATGTTGGGGATGTGTGTGGTGGTTATTTTTTCTTTGCTGCCTCATAAATTGAGGGAATAATGGAGGCCATAAAAAGAGAGATACTGTAGAAATTCTTGACAGTTTTCAAGCACAGTTCATTGCTTTCAAAAGCTGCTGAAATGTGGCTGGGGCGGAGGTATTCCTGGTCCCCGTGACCTGAAATGAGGCCTGAATGGACCCTCTGGCTCAGCTCACAGAAGCACAGTTCCTTCTGAGTCGTGCGTGGATGTGGACACCTTTAATCCTTCCCTTCCTTTCTTTCTCTGTGCTGCTGGACAGGGTGTGTTTTGTCCCAGAAGAGCTTCCTGGAGCTTGGCTTTGGCTTTTAGTTTTGTGTGCAGCCTGTTTTAGACATTGTAACAGGGGGTCAGAGCACAGTGTATGATCATCATACATACAGTAGGGATGACGTCTGCTTGTAGTGTGTGGCCCTGCTAAAGAAGGTTGTTTCTGTACAAGTCCAGAGTGGGGAGGACTTCAGTCAACAAGCAGCCACAACTGCATCTGTGGATTGAGCATTACATTTGCCACATACAAAAAAATTTTCAAGTAACAACTAATAAAAAGTGACCTAGACAGGAGACATGTAAGGACTGGAAAAAGCAATTCAGCGTTTACAAAAGAAATACGTTGAATGTGAAAGGAGCTGAGCTGCCGACTAGCCCAGCATGTTCTGCTCCAGGCTCAAAATGACCACACAGCACATTTTAATGCTGAATGAAAAGGAAAGCTCTCTGACATGACCCTTTGTGCTATAAAGGGAAAAATACTCCTGACAGCAGTGCCAAACCAAAGGAAATGTTATAACCGAGGGTTTTACAGCAAAACAATATAATGTTCTTGTTGCATTTTCATTAATTTAACTTTCTGAAATACTCTCCTGTTTCGGATAACAACTGAGTAAGTTCACATGCAAAGACACACATGGTTGAACAGTTTTTCTTCCTTTATAAGCAAAACTAAACTGGATGAAGGTAAAACAGCCAAGCCATTACTGTCTTCTCAAACTGCTAACTGTGGGCTAGCACCCCTGAAAGCCATAAAAATCTCATTTGGATACAGGCAAGGAGAACGAAGCTCTCTGTCATGAGAGAACTGGCAACAGGATTCTTCTGACCTTGTCTGAGAAGAGTCCTTTGTTCTCTCTGCTATTCTGTACTTTCGCAGCATTCCCCTTTGAAAAAGGAAGGTGCAAGGATTTGTCCCAGGTCATTACAGAAGCCATCAGGGGAGCTTGGTTCCAGCTTTGGTTCCAGTTTCTTACTGCTATTTTGTCTTTTTCCAGCAGACGTGATTTTGCTGGCTTTGCTTATTTAGAGTGGTACCAAATCCTGCAAGTGATTTATGCTAGATCTCGGCAAAATATAGTTTAGGATGCAATGGTGTTACCATGGTCAAATGAATATCACATGAGGTTAGCAGCAGTAAAATCCCCAAGAACACGCTCTCTCTCATGTACCTTGAAGCTATCATCCTTCAGCTCCTGCCTGCCGCAGGCTGTGAGAGCACAGCTTGGCTAGCACACAGCACCTCATTAAGCTGGGGTAGCTGAGTAACCTACCTGCTACTCAGTGTAAGTGAAGGCGACTCTTGGACCCATCTGAATGTAGTTCAGTTTGAGGATAACTTCATATTGTATTTGTTGCTGCCCATAAGACCCAGGCTAGTATCTTCCCCCTAGAAACTTGTTTGGAGGCTGAAATGCTTTTACAACTATTGCAATAAAACTTAAGTGGGCCAGATCCCATTTAATCTGCAGCAGGTGTAAATAAACACAGAGGCACCAAAGCCTAGAGAAGGATCTGCATTTGGGCCAGCTGGGGGTCAGCTCAGCAGTGGGCTGCTGCCTCTGCAGCACAGCAAGGGGATGCCCATTAGCACAGGCTGCCGGCAAAGGAAATGAGCTGAGCCACCTTCTTCCCCTGTGCGTGTGCTGTCAGGAAGATCAGTGAGGTGGTGCATAGGCTGGAGGCCTCGCAGGCTGGCTGGCTCCTGGGAGGGAGCAGGCAGCTTCAGCAAGGCAAGTTGTCTGGTGAGCAGAAAGGTGCTTTGGATGGGCCCTATGGGGCAAAGGGAGCAGGGTGGAGGATGTTGGTACCCGCTGGTGGAGCTCTGCTTTGCATAAATGGTTGATGCAAGGTATGTGACTATTTCATGTTGGGAAGAAGCAGTGCCTGACTCTGTCGGTGATGCCCCACACCAAGGATCATTTTACTGGTTTAAAGAACTTGCTGTACTTTTTGTATACAATGTCTGTGGGGATGGTGAGGTCATTGCAAGATCTGACTCTTTACCTGCTAGATTTTGGACTTTCCTGAGAACATCTTTGTCGTGTTTTGTCAGTCCAAAGCTGAATGGTAGCTGGTAGTTCCTCCCGTATCTGCCTTCACCAGTAACCAGGACTACGGGTGCAAACTTATTTTAAGATACTTGTTGCAGAAACGAGGTTAGCTCTCTTTTCTATATCTTTATACACTCTGCAGTGCCAAGTGGAGCAGAAACAATGGGGGACAGCATAGAGAGGAACAGCGAGTTGGGCCCTTGCAGAAGGGCTGTTACAGGCAGAGCCTGATACTTGCTCTGCATGTTGCATATTTCTGGCTCCACTCAGGGGATGGACGTTTTGTGCAACTGGGGCCTGCCTGAAGGAGTTGTCACCAGCAGTTGTAAATTGATTAGGTCTTGCTTCATTTCTCTTAAGTAGACACCTCCAGAAGGCAATTCAACTCAGGTGGGCACTGCAAAGGGTGTTTTAACTCCTCCTCCACTGGCCTGGCTACATTACGCTAGCTGGGGTGTGAGTAAGGGGAAGAGAAACCCTCCTGCACCCCCTGGGGCTATGATGCCCTCAGGGGGAGGGGGGGAGGCTGTGCCCAGCGTGGGTGGACAAGACCTCAGTGGCTTCTGCATAAGGTGTCCCAGCAGCATCCGAGGGGAGAGGCAGCTCCTGGGGGGGGGGGGAATGACGGGTCTTTCAAACTGAGTTTCTGTCCTTCAGGACCTCCTGGTGGAAAAGCTTAAAGCAGAACCTGCTCACTGAGGCTGTGAGTGGCACTTCTCATGTTTTGCTTCTCTCTGCAATGGACATTTTTAAAATGTAGACGGACAAATTCTACTCTTCTCCCATTTGTTCTGGCCTGTTTACTTCAGGACGAAGCCTCTGCTCTGCTTTGTCCTGCTGGGTTATCCCTTTAGGAGCATGCATTTGGTTAAGTGTCAGTGGTTTAACACCACTGCGATGCCAAGTGACCGAAAGAGTGTTGCAAATGGTCTAGAAAAAGTAGTTGTGGTATGGGAGGAACATTCAGAGAGCCCTAACAATCTCTAAGGAGCAACTGCAAATAATTAACTGTCCTGGAGATGAATTTCCAAGAACCTGGTTGTGGAAGCAGTGGGTTCAATGAATCCAGCTCAGCAAAGACAAAAGTTTGAGCACAAGCAGTTAACAGCATTGCTCTTGGCACTCTTCAGTCCTCTCAGAAATCAGTGTTCAGCATTTATTTAAGAGGAAAGAAAAGGGTCAGCTTAGGGGATTTCAAGATTTTTCTAGACATTTAAAGGCTTTCTTCTGAGAAGAAGTTGATTTTGGTTTTAAAATTGGTGGCTCAAAGGAACATGATGGCCAAGGGTAGGGGATGGATGGTCCCTGTGCCACGAATGGGAAGTGTGGCCAGGAGCTTTGCGAGCTGCCCTGCAGTGCTGCAGAGCTCTCCTGTGATGATGGCTTTCGTTTGCCGGCAGCCCCCTGTGCCTCTCTGCATCCTCTCTCATCCCACCGCATGGTCTGCCTCTACTGAGGGAATGTTTAAGGCTGTAAACTGAAGCACTCATGAAGCAGAGGAAAATGGCACATCTTTAGGTTATGCATTTGTTTTCAGCTAAGGGAAGCAAATCAAAGCCACGCGGGCGTTTCCTGGCATTCGATTTCCAAAATTTCACCTTTTCATACAGAGTTTGTACATGAGTAAAACTTCTCTGGATACTTCTCCTCATTTGCTTTTCAGAAGCAAATTGTACAGTCCCAAGGAGTCATAAATAACTACCAAGTGGGGCGCTAGCAGGAGACATAACTTCCAGCAGCAGCTTTTTCTAACCTCAGAATAGGTGCAGGAGCTACTCCTTGTGAATCTGCCACTCTCAGGGCATGAACAAAACCCTTTGCCAGCATGTTTCACAGCTCTTGCCGTTGGCACTCGGCAGTTCTGGGCACTGTCCCACATCCTGCAGAGAAGGACGTGCCTGCAACTGCAGCCAGACCCAGCTGGCTCTGCCTCTTATCTCAGCCTACGCCACTCCCCTCTTCTCTGCTCTCGGTTGCAGTGCCTGGCAGGCAGGTGGGGAGGTCTGCAGCCGGTGAGGAAAGCTGAGGAGGGTTGGCAAACCTGCAGTGGGTTCCTACCAGAGAGGCAGAAAGGCCCGTCTGACTCGCTGCCACGGGCCATGTCCTCGCACCACTCCTTGGAGCCTGTGCAGTTTGCAAGAACTGAAGAAACCAGAGAAGTCTATAGTCATTTACATGTTCTTGTTCTTCGGTTTTTCTAGAACTCTTTAGGGGATACTCCGTCTTAATAGCTTATAGGTTTTCCATTGCTGCAAAGTTATGTTGTAACAGGGAATGCCACGTACAGAGATGTTGCTACACACCTCCCCTATTGCAATCCCAGCGTGTGCTGGCTGGGCCAGGTACTGCTTTCGTTACAGGTAGTGTCAAGAGGCTGCAACTCCAGGATCAGGTATCTGTTATGAAAGGCCACATGTGTATATATGATAGTATATAATATAAAGACACATGCACATTCAAACAGACCCTCATCTCACCAGGTTATAATGTAAGATGAGACTCCTAGGATTTTAAACAGTCTGAGCTTTATTTAAGCTGCTTTTATCTCCATTTACCTGCAAGTAAAAGGCTCCAGTGTAAAATTTCAGTAACTAAAAGGACTTCCTCCAGAGTAGCTATAGGTTAAATGTACCTGTAAGGTGAACATGGCTTGGTCCTTCTCCTTTGATGACCCATCCCTCTGGTCATCTTGTAACCCAGCATGCTCGGGTGTTCCCAAACTGAGAGACATCAGGTGATGTCTTCTCATCAGCTGTATGGGAGCGTAGGCCTTGTTTAAAAAGAAATAAAAATGGAATGCGCACAGACCTACCTTGCAACATTGCACAAATCTTGTGAAGAGGTAGTACAAGGGGCACCTGTGCTGAGCTCTCAGAGCGTTTTCCCACCAGTATTTAGGCAGTGGCCTTCAAGGGAGCTCTTCTTTCCCCAGCCTTTTCCTTCAGATCTCCATCACCCTTTTGCACACTGGCAGACAACAGAGGCTTCCTTATGGCTGGGTAGCTACTATTTTACTTACCTGTTCTCTTACTGTCAAGGATATAGGTGCAATGCAGAGGGTCCTAAGGCGAAGGATGGGGAAATATCTGAGCAAGAACGTGGGAGATGTAGGGACATGGGGCCAAGAGAAAGGCTAGGAAAGGAGGAAGGATGGAAACCAGAGCACAGATGGAGAGGGGAATCACAGCTGTGTGCTTCTCTTCATGGTTATTGTTCTGCGCTTCTGGTGATGAATCTTGCCCAAGCCTGGAAATGCCTCTTTTCTGAAAGGTGCAAAGGAGCCAAAATCAAGGGGGCCTCAGCTTTAAAATACTGCCCGTTTTTGGTCAGCATTATCTCATAGGTTGAGTCGGGATTTTTTGGTGGGTGGGAGTGAATCTCAATTTCTAGGTTCAGGGATTAGTGATGTGATAGACCCAATTAGTGAACACAGTCCTAAAATAGAAGGGAAAGCAAAGGATTGGGATTAAATAAATGCAGCCTATAGGATGACTGACAGACACGAGGACAAAGTTCAAGTAGGGGAAATAGGCAAGGAAACCAGAAGAGAAAGCATGGCCAGTTTTGTCTGGGATATGGTATGAGGCAGAAATTGGGCCATAATACAGATATATAAGACCCTTCCAGCACAGTTTTCCGGGGGTTGCTCAGATAGGACCTGAACATTTTGTGCCTACTTCTGCTATTGGACAGCCTGTGCGAGGGAGACTGGTGTTTTTCTGTGCTGCCTGTTTCTCCTCTGAACCCCTATAATGTTGCACTGGCCAGCAGGGAGGGCCTGGCTGTGGGGCCGGTGCTCCTGGTTACCTGTGAGCCCCTGCTGAAAGGCACCTCCTCCACAGGACCCTCTTGCGCCCTGCTCATACGCTGCAGCATGAGAGAAGTAATGTGGCTTGGAGCCACTCCCAGATCACCAGCCATGTTTCTCCCACAGCTGAGTTTTCTTAGGAATCTTTCCTTCAAAACAATGTTTACTCAACTTGATCCTGCTTACCAATGTGAGGACTGGATCTGTTCTTTATTGGTGCCATTTCCTGCTTTGTATGAGGTTGATGTGAATATAATTTCAACTATGATTTTCCTCCTTATTGTCTGATGACTTAAAATAGTGCTGTACTTTCCTCCTGAATGTCTGGACAGCCTGCATGTCCACTAGGCACTTTGGAAAAAGATTCTCAAAGAGAAAGTCTCAGAAGCACTATGATTGCAGAAGATATGAAATATTTCAGCAGCACCATGAAAAATGAATTTAGACAACTTTAATGGAAAGTGTATGGCTGAAATGTAATCCTGATGACATCTTTTTATTATTGAATCAACATAAATTAATGGTTTTAAAATTCAATATTCATTTTTTTCCACTGAATTTAATTCAATATGGCCTATTTCCAGTTGTGAAAAGTCCATAATTACATTAGATAAAATTGTTCAGTGAACCCAAAATAGATTTTTCCCTTTGTATATTAAAGATACACAATCTCATTTTAAACTACATATTGAAAAGAACTCCTTAATTTGGCACTAATACCCTATTATTAAAATGATTAAGTCACTTTAAAATGAAAACTTGTGAGAAGGGATAAGGAGCCCTGAAATGAGCAGCAGGGGAAGAGGGAGGGGATGCATCAGTAAGTTAAAGCAGAGCATTTAGAGTTGCTATTTCCCATATGGATGGTGCTGGGAAAGGAAGCACAGTCAAGTGGCTCTGGTGATGCCTCAGACCGTATCTTAGCAAAGAGCAGTACGTTGAATCTCTCCTCGTGAGCACTCTGATGGAGAGTACAGGGGTCCCTACCTGCTGTACAACTGTCACAAATCCACATGGTAGATTTTTCATGACTCCAAGAACTGTTTCTCACATGGTTCTGAAAAACCTTCAATCCTTCGTTCACAACTTAAATTTCCAACCAGCTGTAGAGCCAACTTTGTCACAAGTAACACTGTCATGCGAAAGTAACACTTCTATAGTCTAGATTCTGTTGTTCTCTTTTGTTTATTTGCAATTGTTGTATAAAATGCCATTTAAAATTGGCTAGGTGAAATGGGGCATCTATCCTAATGTTGACCAAGTTTCTGTGTATGAATGACACAGAAGTAGTGAGACATGGATACACAGCAAAGCAACTGGACCAGACTACTAGGAAAGGCTGTCATCACATCATTGACATCGTGAAATTTAGTAGTAACTTGAGCTTACGTGCACTACTGTCCAAAAACTTTATTACCGAACTTCAGTACCATGATTTAGTAACCAGGCTCATCACAGTAAAAAAAGATTCAGAAAGGTTACAAAAGCTGCACTTCCAAATTTAAAACACTTTTACAAAGGAGGAAGGACAAATCTGCTCAAAATAGAAGGTGACAGTTGAATCTACTGCTACAGTACTGTTTTTTTTTTTTTTTTTTTAATGCTGACCACTTTGATGCCAACCTTCTACTAGTCACACCTATTTTTAGAATAATGAAAAAATATAGGAAGTTAAATGGCACCAACTGCTTTGGGGAAAATGAGATGCAGGTCTTCAAGCAAAGCAAAAAGACCACTAGCATTTTGGGTGGGAGGGCAGTAATACAGTCAATAGGCAGGTGGAGAAAGGGCTATGACTATGGTAATCTGTGGCAAAGCAAGGTGACTAGCAAGGCTTCCTGGTTTCATGGACACATTACAGTAAATACCCTCAGACTATAACAGAGCTACTACTGGGGAGGGGAAAAATCACTTTTTTTTTTTTTTTTTTTTTTTTTTTTTTTAACACAGAAGCAACTGGAGGAAGGCTGGGAATTCTCTCTGGTAAGAAAAAAAATTTTTGAAATTGTAGCCCTTTCATAAAGGACTGAACTTTTCACATAGCCCTGGATTAGCAAAGTGAGCCCAGTTTTTCTATGCTGTAGCTCAGACGATCTCTATCCAATTTACTCCAAAGACAGCTTTTTAACTGGCGTCTTTGACTCAGCCTCAGACACGTGTGGCCTTTTTGCTGCTTGCGGCAAAGGAGCCAAAATCTGGAGTGAGTGCGTGACTGCAAACTGTTCCCGCAGGCTGCTGCAACACTAGGTCTGCTCAGCTCAGCACTAAAGCAAAGCTAGGCAAAGTTACCAGTGATCAAGCTATGAGCACCCCAGGAGGAAGAAGAAAAGGGCTTTTTGTTAAACATACAGAGGCTGGCAGGCTTTCAGGTCACAAACACTATGAACAATACAAAATCAAGGCTGTGAGGAGTTCTTGGTCCATGTCTTAAAAATAACCAAATTTAGTAAATTTGTACATGCTGAGTGCATTTTCTTTTCTCAAGCAGTTGGGCAGCCACTACAGCCCACTTGCGATACTAAGAAGCAGCCTGTTTCTTGGGATTACTCAAAACCTGCAGACTGCTTAGCCAACTGAGAGCTTTTCCCCATGGTTTTTTTTTTTTTTTCTTCTATGAATCACAAAATGTGTTACCCAGCTTTTGGATTAAAGAGCAGGGGAAGAGAAGAGGAGGAGATAGTGGGGCTCAGGCACATAATAAGTGTGGCGCAGAGGGAACCTTGTTCCTGTCCAGCCTCTGTCGGAGTGAGAACAGTACCATGGCTCCTTCCCAGGAGTTCAGACCAGCCCTGGTAAAATGTTATCTACCACAACAAAACCCTTTGTCACAGTACTTACAAGTGCAAAATGCAACTTGCCTCAGTTCTTACATAATACCCTGGATTCAGAAAATGTAGTTCTCTGTAAGTCCTCCTGCATCATGCAAGCTGTTTACCATTTGACTGGCTGTGCCATAGAGTAATATGCTTTCTCCGCTTAGTTCTGAATATAGCACTAACATTTAAAATGGAGGTAAATTTGCTTCAGAAGTGACGCAGCAGTTCTGTTGCTTTGAACATGAGAATAGGACACTTGTGAGTCTTAATCTCACCTCACTAATGTCTCAGTCCTCACACGAGCTCTGCAAGCTCAAGCTTACTGTAGCACAGAGGCCTGAAACTGCTTAAAAAGTGATCTGACTCTCTGATGACTCAGTGAAGAAGTGGGGGTTGTCTGCTGCACTGAATTATGTCCCTGTATATCTGAATTTATTTAAAGCATGCTAGTCACAAAATCATAGTTCTGCCCCATCCTCCTTCCAAAACATTGAAATGTTAAACTTCCTAGACATGCTATACTTGTCCTCAAAGGTGGGAAACCCTTTCCAGAATTCAGCTTCTTGAAACATGTACTATACAGGAAAAGATGTGGAACAACTCTTTTGGGAGATAATCTGTTTATGGTCATTGAACCAGCAATACCTTTTCTTTTATTCTTTCCTTTTTTTTAATGCCAAGTCTCTTAGTAACAAATGGTTCTTTACAGTGTGACACAGCTTTGATCCTATTGCGCCAAGACACGTTTCTGTGTTCTGTGAATTTTTTTTAACTTTTTTTTGTTGCTATGATGAGCAAATGGGAAAGAGTTAAGCAGACAGTGATGTAGCATAATCTACAGCAGTTCTGTTGCTGTGAGTTGTGAAAGCTATGAACAAAGACAGGGCAAATGAGAGTGAGCTCCTCTCTTTTTTTTCTTTCCTCCACCCCAAAACTGGGATGGGAAAAGACAGTATATAAAAAAGAAAGTGACAAACTCCTTTTGTAGGATACAAAATATAGAGAAGATGATTGGACACATCACTGCAAAGGCATTCCTAAGCCAAATTTAAAAAGCACAAAGCCCCTTTAAAAAATAATCAGTATACAATGACAATGCAAAAGGAACTCGAAGGAACTTTTTTTTAAAAGAAAAACTTCTGAGTTCATAGTTTCATGGTTTGTATTTTTAAAAACCTAATTCACAAAACTATGTACTCTGACCACCTCCCCCTTCTGCAGAAAAGTCAATTTCTGCAAGTTCTAAGTCCAGTTTTATAGTCTCAGTTGTACAGCATTAACAAATGATTAGCTAATGCTGTTAATTTATGAGGTCCTGGAGCTCCTCATCAGTCAGCTCATTGACTTCCATGATCTTTTCCAAGTGCTCCATGTACCGTGCATGGTCTTGCAAAAACTGCGGTACCCTCATGTTCTCAATCACAGCTAATTCCTTCAGGCGGTCCACGTCCTCATATGAGATCTGCAAGGAAGCAGATGGGTTAATATTGAGCTATAGTCCTGTTACATCTGTAATTTCTCTGTTGTGGCTCTAAACTCCCTTTTGCAGATAGCAAAATATTTTAGAGCAGGGGGATTTAAAAGCTTATCAGAGTCCTTTGAAAGCAATCCTAGAGCATGAGTTACTGTGTTTCTCAATGGAAGAAAAATGTAACCCTAACAAATGCCTACATGGTTCCTGATTCAGCTTTTGATTAACTTAGTGAACAGTCTAGTGACCTGAATGTGAACAGGACTGACCTACAACAGCTACAGCAATAGGGAGGGAAAGGATGGAACACATATAATTCTTGGAGTTCTCAAAGAGGTGGAAAGACTGACATGAGACTGGAAAAGATGCTGGGCCAAAGATCAAGGAACTAGAAAGGGAGTGCAGAACAGATATGGAACAGGAAACAGGCAGGCATGGGCTCTGGAAAGGTCCAGAAAGTCCAGCAGTGCCAGCTACCTGAACTCCTAAAGTTTCACTTTCACCAGCAATAACTTATTTGTGCTTATGTAAAACTAAATTAAAACTAACTACAGCATGGCCAACCTTAAGCACTCCAAAATGGGGGGAGTGGGGTGGGTGGAGATTGGGTTTGCCTCTTGGCATCAGAGGCTTCTGGGCATAGCCACAGCATTTTCAAACTTTTCAGCCTACTATTTTTTCTAATAAAAGCTGAGATTTTTCTCACAGTTAGCTCAAGGTTTTGTGAATGATAATCCAGAAAGGATGATTTCTTTGGCTGTGCAAGGCTGCACAAGCTGTCCTGCAAGCACAGAAGTCTCCTTGGGCAGCTATCCAGTGTGATGAAATTTATGTGGTTCCGCTTTGTCTACAAGCTGTGCATGCTGGGGCCCCTACAGGCAGAAGCATATGTACTGGCAAAAACATAGGCCTGGCTGTGCTTACTAGCTGGCAATTCTGATTTCCTCAGGGCATGGTGGTGCCAGGTGGCTTGAGAGTGGAGCCTGCTCCTTCAAACCTTTCTACCCTCTGTTTCCTCTGAGGAGCTGAGCACAATGCTGTCAGGGTTCCCTGGAAACAGCCTGCCTGCCTAGCAGGTGATGGTTCCTATTCAGAAAAGATGAAAGCAAGCACTGATGATCCACCTATGCACAAGGGACATGGAAGGGCTCTTTGGAAAGGAAGGAGGGTCTAATCCAGATTACTAAACCTGATTCATAGGAGCAGTCAAATGTGGGGTGATTATCTCACCGATAATGGGAACAAACTCCAGGAAGAGAATGAATTTGCATCTGAACACTTGTATGTTTTCTGGGCTGCAATGATAAGATGCATCCTGATTTAAAAATGAACATGCGCCCATGCCCAGGCAGACAGCCAATATGAAGTCACGTCAATATGAAGTCCAGCTGTTTGAAGAGAGTGTGACATTTCACCCTGATTAATGTATTTAGAAGTGGACAGACAGAACCTATACGAAATCATACCATCTCCTCTCAGTCTGGAGACATGGCACCAAATGAGATTAAATATTGACCTTCTCTCCTTTCCCAAGTATAAATCTACCTCTTTTCCTCAAAAAAGGAGAAAGAAAAGGACCCTTTCCATCTCATATTTATGTTCAGGAGTTTCTGTTACTGCTGTAACCAAGAAATAAGCATTTATGATCAAAGGTATGGTCTGAACAGGATGCATTTCACTGGTCATAGCAATTTCTAAAAATAACTAAAGTTGACATTTTGAGGAGAACATAAAAACATAATCTCATCCTACTATGGTAACATGTTGTCTTCCTTACATGTAATTAAAATGATTTTAATTGGTAACAAAGACTAGGCTAAAATTGGCTCATTTAGGCTTTTTCTAATGTGTTCATGTTCTTGGAAAACAAAACAGCAGGTGACTTTTTGCTGCCTTTGCTTTTTGAAACACTTGTAGTTATTCAGTACTGAGATGCCTCCAATATCTGCCTTCTATTTCTCTTCTTTAATATCTGTATGTGATTATTAGATGAAGGTTTTGCAAGACTTCCCATATTTGATTCCTTAACTACTGCAAAGCTTTGAAACTGCTCCTTCTCAAAAGCATTTTTTTCTCAGGCTTCAGCATCTCTTATTTATCACCCTGCAGGTATGCAGAACAGCTTGCATGAGTGCATAGGCGATGTTCTATTTCCACATATTGCTCTCTTCAACACTGTAAGTAACGCCAGAAGCAGCAGAAAGGCATGACTGCCTGGGTCAGCCAGATCTCTAGCACTCAGATGAGAACAGAGGACACAGAAACTTCAGGATGGCTCTCTCTTAAATACATTTATATGAGAAACCAGTGCTCTGATTTTATGGCTGTGTTAACTTCCTATTAAAACGCAGAAAGCAATTTCTTATCAGCAGTATAGTTGGTTGCTTTTGTTTCCTATTATGTTTGTTCCCAGGTTGTATTTGGAAGAAAACAGGCCTAAGGTAAACATGCTGAGAAAGATGAACTCACTTGTTACAACACAACAACACTAAGAATCTTTGAAAAGCAATGAACATTTTCCCACTAATTCCTGGGCTTCCCTATGTTTAGATTTCAGTACTTTTTCTTCTAAGCTGGAAGACATGCCAGCTTAGCTTCCTTATGGAACACCCCAATACTTCTTTTCTGCCTTAAACAAACAAACAAAAACACCTTTAGAATGGTGAGGAACTCATAACAACCACAGGCTAAATCTCAGTGAAAGTTTAATATTCCTCTATGAACACAGAACTTGCTTTTCTTGAGAGCAGGCACTGCTCTTACACAGACCTCTTCAGTTGGATTGCGGATGTGTGCAGTAAAAATATTCAAAGTAGTGCTTAAGTTCCCTTGATTTAGAAGCTGTGAAGTCAAGCACTTACAAATGAGCATACTGCTAGAATGAAATTGTTTGAAAACCCTTAATTTGCACACACTGCATTTGGATTATGACTGAATCTGTAATTTTATGCGGTATGACTTACATGATGTTTTTGAATGGGGTTGACAATATTGCAGTCCCTCAGAAGGGAGAAAGAGAAAGTGGTGCAGGAATGGAGTGTGTGTTCAGCACAGTTTAGCAGATTGAAGTTGTGTGGAGTTAAGCATGCTTAAAGCAGAAGGAAGTTTCAGAGAATAAAGCTGCACACTTCTTTGAAACAGCATTTTTTCTTTTTTTCTCCAGAGCTCTCCAACTTCGTTCAGTTACTTAAATAGCTCTGCTGACCCATATGGATATTTCTGACACTAACAGGTAAAACTTCTTAAGTATGAACCAAAAGCCTGTATCATAATATGCCATCTCCCTTCATCACCCAAGGTCAATAGCAAGCAGGAAGCAATGTTGCTACACCAGCTCTCAAACCAACCAAACCAGTACTAACTTGATTCCCATTTTATGTGAGTTTGAACCCTGCTTTATGAAATGTGGAACCCTAGCAACCTAACGATTTAGTTCAGGAAGTCTCTGACAAACCTGCACTACTTAGTATGGATTTGAGAGAAAACAAACTTGTCCCAGCCTCACATTTAAAACTGAGGATGGCAGTCAGGCAGAGAACACCAAGAAGTGATAGAATGGATGGAAAACATGTTCTGTGAATTTAGAAGTACCATGTATTCTGGAAAAAGAGACACTGATTTTCAAAAAAATATCAGAGATGACATCAGAGAGAGGAAACAGGGATGGAAAACCCAGTATCAGCTCTCCCTTTGTGGTGGAAGGGGAGGTGTTAAGATCAAACTGTGAATGTGATGTGCTGCTAGAACCATCACCTCATCTAGCATCTGTCCTGCCTGCCCGAGGCATTCCACTGTACGGCAATGCAGTTAATACCCTGATAAACCTTCCTGAAGTGTAATCAGATGCCATCAAAAGGAGGAAAGGAAAGCCTGAGAAATATGACTGTAAAATCATAATCTGATAAGTGAGGAACGAGGAAAACCTGGCAGTAATTTTTAGGACCTCAAAATATTTGTAACTTGTGCTTTGTTTACATCATGTACTATACAGAACACAGAGATTTCTAGCTCAAAGTAAAGCAAAGGGCAATGGCTTGCGTAACTCTTCACAGGCAACCTTACTAGAACGATGCAGCTGCATCTTTTGAGTAAGAATGAGTCCACTCACCTTTCCAAGGGCTGTCAGAAGATGGAAATCAATGGACTCTCTGTATCTCAGGATTCGAAGGATGCCATCCAAGTATACCTGATCCTTATTGAAACAGCCTAAAAGGAGTAAGATTTATTCCACTGCGTCAGTTTGTTCAAGGTGTATTTTATGAAGTCATTATTAACAGAACAATTGTATTTCTTAAAACTACATATTTATGTCTCAGAGACTGAAAACTTTCTCAAAACTAACTAAAAGGCTAAACTCACTAGCCAGAGAAAGAAAACAAACACAAAAGACAGTATCTGTGAATATCTGCAGCAACACTTCTTGTAACAGACATGAAAGGAGGTCAAACTGAGTCTTAACTTCTTTATACTTTTATAACTCCCACTTTCAAAAAAAAAAATCCTTTATTGACTCAATTTCACAGTCATAAGAATGTGTATTTTCAGCCTTATTTTCAAAAGCATAAATCTCGTTGCCTTATTTTAAAAAGTGAAGGGTCCCATTTCTCACTTTTGCAAAACTTTTACTGTGTGACAGATGCTGAATGAGCTCTGTGCATACTCCAGCCACATCTGTGAGGAACAATGATAGATAAAACAGAGACCCACCTGGCTGTGATGTGTCGGTCCACCCCCTCTTGGCTCGTACGCAGTAATCCCACCTAGTGTTAGGGTCCTTGACAAATTTTCCTACGTCCTGGAAAAGCTGACTGAAGGACATTTGGCTAGCCTGATACACTGTGTAGTAGAGGAGGGCAGCCCTCCAAAGAAAAGGGTCCTTGCGGAACAGGACACTGTGAATGCTCGCTAGCCCCTCTTCCGTAGGGTTGATTGGTTTTAACCCATGTTTTCTACGTCCATTCCAGTTGCACCAAGGCTGGCTGTTGTTGTTAATACCCCGAAAATAATGAGTTCCTGAAAAGAAAGGAATATAGGACTTAGAACAGTAACATCCACTGATTCAAAAAATGATAAGATACTGGAGGAGATGCCAGTATCAGGACTCAACTGGTAGCACTGGGCAGTGGGAAAAGTGCCAGCTTTGGCCACACCTACAACAGAGAATTCTGCCAGAGGCAGAAAAACAGATCAGCCCTATTCTAAATGGCAGCAGTGCAATAATTCACCTGCTGACTGCAAGTGAGACTTCCAAAAATGCCTAAGGAATACAAATCTTAGCAGGACTTTGAGTTCCCAAATCCGTGAAAAGAAGTTTTCAAGTGTCTTATGTGCTGAATGCTTCTAGGATAGATCAGGCTTTGTGGTGAACAGAAGTAACGAGAGGCAATGAAGGGAGGGTTCAGTGGCAGCAACATTGCCTCTTGAGGCTGATTAGAGAGCCCTACTGCAGCCTTGGAAGAGGTTGCTGTCCACTTCTAAAGTGAGTAACACTGGCTCAAGGCAATCACAGTGCTTACTTCTCAGATGAAATTCAGCAACTAGCCAAGTTTACCTGGTTTTGTTTTACTTAATTAGAACAAAATTCACTGAAAAGTTTATAGAAATTTTCCATGGGGCTGGGCCAACCTTGTGTAACGCAAAATGGAGGCAATCTTGCACAGGTTTAGGGATCGCTGTGTACGTTCCTCATACTTAAAGCATGCCTACATTAGCAAGCAGTGCAGCATACTAGAAGGGACTGGTAAAGTGAAATGGCGGGTGTTGGGGCTGAGCAATCCCACTAGCTGTGTTTCAGGGTCTTTACTCCGGACTAGCTCAGGGTTGGTCTCATGAACAAGATGCCCCTGAGCAGTAACACTGCTGTAGTTATGCCCTGGAGCGTAGCTTCCATGTTAGCATCATCTGAAAGGATTATACTTTGCCTGCTCCGAGACTGCTCAGCGATGTGAACCTTAGTGCATGGATGGCTGGTAGACTCGCTTTGAAAGCTCACTCCTGATCTGACCTGAAATGTTAATGTAGATACATCCTAGGAATCTTAAAGCGGATGTCTTCCTTCTACTATGTGGTGCACTTATAAATAGGCTTCTTCTCTTTAGCACACCTACAGTATAGGTCGTTTAAACAGGGACATTCCCTCCTCTTGTGTAAGTCCAGTACCTAGCCCATTATGGCAAAGTAATTAAGAATGCATGCATGTACTCCCCTTTGTCTGAAGAACTGCTGTCATGCTCATACCAATTTCATGTCTCAGCATCCCTTCCAGCCAGTGCTCTCGTGCAGTGGAGATATTGATAGTGAGAGTGGGACGGCCATTCACCACTGTCATTGAGGCTCGAGAAAGCAGGTCCTCCGTGAGATGGACCACAATCTAAAGATGAGAGAGTTCAGGTATCAAAGAGCTCTCTTCTTCTTCTTCCCCTTCCTGCTTTATACCTTCCTTTGGCCCTTCCAATATTTCATTTATGCTTGGTCCCTTGCCCTTCACAAGTCTTCTGAGCTATTGGCAGATTTTCCATGTGAGACATTTCTGACTCCATTGAGATATTCTAGCCACCTGAAAACCTCAGAGACCTTAGTGGGACTTAGCATGATGGTTAAGACAGGCAGATATGAGACTGCAAAATTTGAATATGGTAACATTGACCAGACTGGGAAGGAGAGGAATCAAATGCAGAAAGTAAACTAGAGAAAATTACATTTTTTAAAGTGTGTCTAATAATCTTGGAAGTATTGATAATTTTAAAATATTAGATAAACACATACATTGACTGGATATCTGCACACTTAACAGTCTCTTAACTTTTTTTAATTGCAATTCTGAAGTCCCAAGAAGGAGGGGGAGAAGCACTGTGTGCTTTGTTTCCTCATCTATAATGCAGACTTGAAATATTATTCAAATATTGGTATTGTTTTGTTTTATATAGGAATCGAGCTCTCTCCTGTTTTTCTTGGAAAATTAGTAATCAAAAAAAATGACACAGAAGGAAACTAATTCATATTGATATGTTTTGGTATCTGAGTTTTAAAAAGAATTTTTAAACAAGTGGCTGGGAAAGTCAAAGAAAACTCTCTCTTTTGAAGATTAAGCAACTTTCTCGCCTCAAGAAATGCTTAGAGAAGGTCCCCAGAGTACAGCTCAGATGAGTACAGGAGAGCGTACCTACAAGACAGACCATTTTTACTATCAAAGTTAACAAAAAAGGACCCAAGGATCAGAGGCATTAACATGACCCCATTGGTGTAGACTTCTCTATATTCAAAACCCTCCATTCAGCTCCAAGTTCAACAGAAAACAATCAGTCACCATAAAAATCTTATTAAAATGAAGGAAAGAAAGGAAAACCCTAAAATATTTAGAATCTAAACTACTAGTACTACTTAAGCCTTATTAACATCTGATGTCTCTCTTCTCTTCAACTACTGAGAGCATTTACAGCGTATTTTAGTCCATACTGAGCAGGATGTATTAACTGTACTTTTGCAGAAGGGGAACACTTGATTAAGACAGACATGGGATGTTTTATGAGGGTGTAGGATCCTGCTTCCATAAAGGCAAAGAAAGATAAACAGGTACGCAAAGGGAAATAAAAGCACAGCAAAGACCAAAAATGTAAATTTTTTCTGGCTTGCTCTAACCTGAAGCCTTGGAAACCCACAGTTAGAGAAACAGGTAAAGTTTGGCACCAGTGTCAAACTGCAGTCTCCCAAAAAGGAGTGATGAGTGTAACAGTCTTTCCTGACATTACTGCGTTCACTAATCAAACCTAATTTCCCATAAACTAATTTTTGTCTATTGATCTCCCGTTCCAGACTCCTCTTGTTCACTCCCATGATCTCAGAGTCTTGGACTGCGTCAGCTGGCATTTTCATCTGCAATAATTCTGTTTTTCTACATTCAACTTCAGCTGACTTTTCCAAACAATTCTATGTAACTCAGTCAAACTGGATTTTTTTTAAAATCCTGAATAACTGAGAAATAGCTTTTATGCACACACCTCTAGAAAATAAGGTTAAACTGAGGAAAAAACAGCACTTAAACCAATTCAACAAGTCAAAGTTTTTCAGATATTTTTATTCGCTTATGTCACCTTCATTTGTGCAACTTCTCACAAATCAGTCTCCTGGGCTGCTGATTATTTTTCTTGGCCTTCTCCTACCTCTCTTACATTCGGTGTAAATAATGTAATACAAGAGAAAGGATGGCAGAACTGAGAAATAAATGGAAATGTGCTATTCCAAACAGCCAGAAAAAGAGAGGAGGAAGGGTGTTGCTCCTGGGTACTCCCAAAAGAGATGAAATTAAGAATGAGCATATATGAGTCAGGAAACAGGCTCAAAGAGATGGCTGAAGCATTCACAAGGAACTTGCATCATTTGGATTGTTCAAAAATTCAATTGAGCACAGCCATTTGAAAAATATGATGTAAGGAATATTCTTATAACTATGGAGGAAAGGCCTCCCAAACAGCCTTTTAGTTCCCTTCCCCATGTAACTTTTAACATCTAAATAAATGCTTCTTTCCTGACCCAGTGCATTACCTACCTCACCAAGACAGCCTTCTTTCACCATGTATTTCCTGACATGATTCCAGATGCGACTTTTGGTCAGCAAGCTGCCTCCAGTGGCCTGTTCAAATTTTTCATAGCTTCCATATTTCTGCAGTGTCCGTTCCATAATGTTAATGGACTATAAAACACAAAGGTATAGCAAATATGTGTAAGCCTAGCAAGTGTTCTTGTTCTCTCTCTTTCTCCCTCTCTCCCCTCTCTTTCTGCTCTCCTTCTCTCTGTTTTTTTTTAACTCATTGGGAGTCACTATTGAACTGTAGTCATTACATGCAGGCTGACACACTCTGTAATCAATTTATATAATCTTCAGACATGCATTAATGCCAAAGTACTGAAAAAAGATTCTGATTAACTCATCTTGGACCCACATACATCAACATGACACAGATGATTTTCAGCTTAGTGAAATGACACCCATTTTTTCTGTAATTCAGGGAAAATGGTACAACTGGCTTGTAAATCAGACATAAAAGGCCACAAGGAGGTTGGAAGGTTAAGTTGTTAGCATGTTTCTTTTATGGTTTTCCAACAAACTTTATAAATACTATCCATTACCATCATCTCACTTCATTTCTTGGTATTTTATAATTTAGAAATGCTGAACCATGATTGAACAGATGTATAACTATAATTTTAAGATGAATATTTTTACCAAAATGCCTCCTTATGATAAATCCTCTGTAGCATGGATGTCTGTGTTTCAGAATGGAGCAGAGATAATGGAAACTTCCATTTAAGCCAAAATACTTCTTTATAACCCAAACAATGAAGGAGGGAAGTTCCATTAGGCAAATAAAGCAGTAACAACTTCAATTCTCTTATGTATTGCTGCTGGAAGAAGTGTGTGGAGATGGAGCAGAATGCCTGTTTTATATAATGAGATCTGAACTCTGTGTGTGTTGAAGATGTTACTCATGGGGTGTGAAATACTCATTTCCAATGAGCTATTTCCCAAAATATCATTTCACATCCTTAAAAGAAAATACAGTACAGAATATTTTCTTACCCAGCAGTAGCCCAGCTAAGAAAACCACTTTATTCTCAGATATGACAACAGAAGCTCCCAAGAACCCCAGACAGAAAAATATTACTGATATTACCTTACAAAATGAACACTATTGCTAAGAAAATACCACTAATGATGATGGTGGAAATCTTGCAGACTGAATCCCTTTCTACACTGTACAGTCAGTGTATCTATGTACCAAATGGATAATATGGTTATGCTCTTTGTTTACAGCTGTGTAATTCTGACATTGTCAGATTGGCTTATTGTCCACAAAAATAGGATTAATTTTGTATCTCTCACAGTGACTAACAATCCTCTTTTATTTCATTTTTTCACGTTGAAACTAAGCAACCTGCAGTAATTGCCACTGAAAGCCATAAATGCTAGTCATGATGTATTCTTAAAGTCCTGTAGCTCTTTGATGGAAGAAATATAAATTACCTGAATGCCAAATGAATACCACACTTAATTTTTGTTATTTCCTTTTCTGCCTCTCATGTTTCATATTAAATTTGAAGGGTCTCCTGGTCAGATCTGAGAAATTTATTCAAAAGTGGAGGAAATACCGTAATTTACTACCTTAGCACACAAAAAAGATGGTTAGCTTAAAGAAGCCAGTCATTGTTGGAGGTCACATAATCTGGAAGCAAAGAAGCTATCATCTACCCTATGTCACTGCTGTGATCTTTCTTCCCTTTGCACCTGAATTTCCACATCAAGTTTTTCTTTACAAAACTCTTCTAAGTCATGTGAGCAGAGGGCATAAGCTGGAGAGCAGTAATAGTGCATCAGAAAAAGGACACAAGTGGAAATCTGCTGCAAAGATTACCCTTGGTTACTCCAGGAGCTATACAACCAGTTCTTCAGGTACAACGTAGCAGCAGTATGATACAATACTAATGCAACATGTCCGAAAAGCCACAGTACCTGGCCTCAAGAGAATGACTCTAGCACAAACAGGCTCAATAAAAAGCCAACCAGAAAACTTATATGAAGCCTATCTCTTCGCGCTGCCTCCTGCATGGGCAAAACACCCTATTCACCATGCTAATCCCAGCAGTAGTTTCAGACCTGTTAGGAGCTTAGCAGCAGTTACGCACTAGTCCCACCCTTGGCTGGGGTAAGATAGTCCTGTCCTCAAACAACACCCTCAGGATGCAGGATTGCCAGGAGGGGCTCTATGTCACCACTCAGCTTCGTGACATTTGGCTAGTGCCCAGGATCCAGCCCACTTCTGGCAGCTGAGGGCCCGCACTTGCTGAAGTTGGCAGGAGTAAGAACTGGGTGTTACAAAGAAAGGCAGCAATGAGGAACGGATTAACTCTTCTTTTCTAAGTTTTCTTTATAAGATCAGGCGCCTGGATGTCTGAACAGAGGTATCGTAAAGAGGGAAGTGCTACCATAAAGCCTGAGAGACTGAAAACCATTTGCCTTTGCCGCTCCCTGTTACAACACCGGAGTGACCATGTGCAGCAGCACAGCACAATGTGGTGTTATACAGCCCCACGTAGCACAGAAGCAGCTAACTCCCACACATATCAACAGGCACTTTAAACACATTTAATTTGGCTGCTTGCAAAGAAAACAAATCCTACTGCTACTAAAGAGGCTATGGAACTGCCACAGTGAAAGCTACCACGGATTTCTGCAACTTGGAAAAAAAAGATTTTTCAAGAATATATCAAAAATAGAGGACACATCACCTCCTGCAAACTGGGTAGCTCTAGCAATCACAGCCAAATGGCATCATTTCACGTTCCCGCTATTTTAGGTATTCAAAAGAAGTTCAGTGCTGTTAATTTTACTGTTAATCCCGTTGATTTATTGTACAGAAATCTGAGTAAGGAGAACAGTACAACTGCACTGTAGACCTATCCCGACACCTACAATGTAAATGGGATGTTGTTTCCAAGTAACTTCCCAGGTTTTACTCTGTGAATGCATGGCTGTGAATGGGACTAATACATAAAGGTTAAGAGAGGTTTATGCACGTTAGTAAGTAATGTATTTTTCTTGAGAACATGCATGTCTAAACATTGCATGTTATTTAAAAATGCTCTCAGACAAATGAAGCAAACAGTGTCTAATCTACATATTAAAAGGAGGAATGCATGAGTCCCTCGAGCAGGGCCTAATGTTTCTGGAGTCTAAAAGCACCTGCTTTAAGCAATTTGCTTTTAGCAAATTCTAGGATCAAGGGCAAGGTGTAGAGAACAAATCAAAGCAAAATCTAGTTCTTGGTTCTTAATCTGACAGGGAGCTTGTATATTTTCCCAAAGGATTTTTTTTAGGTGAATTACTACATATGAATTATTGATTTGTTCTAACAAGCTTTGGCTATTTTGTACATTTTTCAGTGTCTTTGCAAATGCCAAAGTATTTTCCTGCCTTACACAAAATCCTTGGTTAAAGAAGCAAATCAAAAATGCCTGCTCTCTGTCCCAGGAATAGCTTATTCTCAGCAGGCAACCTGAATAACTCAAAATAACAACTCTTCAGTTTCTTTTGCAAGGTGCCAAGTCCTTAAGATATTAATGTCACCCAGCAGTTGTTTGGTATATCTGGTTTCACTGAACAATTAATTGCTGTCATTTGCTCACTTTGAAAGAAGTCTCTGAATTAATCACCTAGCATGAAATTTGTTTTCACTACCATGGACATAAAATTTCAATGAAGTGTATAACTGACACATGAAGCTAAGCCCCTACTTATATTCTTTGATGCTTAAATCCTTTTGAATGTGCATCAGTAATCTCCATTCTCCAAGAAATCTGATGCCCAGCAGCACCATATTTTATCTCCCAAACCTCTTCTTTTTTCCTTTTCTCCTCCCCTGGCCAATTCTCTCTCTCAGTAATAAATTCTAGAAAGATCTTCAAGGATATTGAGATGCTGGAAGGGAAGTTTTGAATGAGATTTGCTAGGTGGTTCTGTCAGCTGAAATTACCTACTGGTTATTAAGGGACTAATTCTGTCACCATTAATAACTTCTTACGGATCAGAGTACTCAGCATACTCAGCAACAGGGAACTGAACTTCACTGTACACAATCAAATGGGCTCCCACAGAGGCACGTGGGAACCTGCCTACCAGGTCGAAGTCTAAAGCATTCTGTCACAACTGTGTCAGCTTCACAGTAATAATAATGTATTGTTATAATTAATAGTATTATATAAAATTGCAGTGAGATGAGGAAGCAAGATGTAGCAGGACTACTTCAGGCTGAGGTACTGTCAAAGCCTGAATGAACTGGCCTCATGAGGCCAAAGCCAGAGAACTGCAATTCCCTGACCAGCTGCAATATGCTGTGTCAGCAGAACCCGTACTTTCGGAGACATGTCTTTCTAAGTTTAAATGTACTTTGTACAACTGTACAGCATGGCATTGCCCCCCAAAAGTTGTCAATAAGGCAATTTAAAACACAGTAATTCCTGTGGTTTTAAATTCTCTGAAAGTTACTTAGTGAAAGAACTGATGCTGGGATGGATAGCATTTTCAAAAGTGGCCAGGATTTGGTCCTTACCATTTTAAGGCATCTTAAGCCATCTTTCAGAAAGTATGCTCAGGCTAAATCAATAGTAGTAAATCAGACAAGGCCAGGGCATTGGCTCAAGTGCTGGAACAGGATCATCCACAGAGCTTAACTATTAGCATGCTCCCGGACATGCTTTTGTCTTGGGCTAACTAGCACGCTCTCACGCAAAGCTTGACCATGGCTGAAGGGTAGTACAGGCAACCATGTTTCCAACAGAAGTGGGAACAAGGCCACTACATTTTGGATGAGGAGAGTTTAGCCATAAGGACATGGCCATGTCCTGGTACTTGCCCTCAGGGCCAGAGAGCAGCTCCTGGCTCTTTTTTTTTTTATTAGTATGGGCGCATCTTTGCAGTTCCACTGACTTTACTGGCTCTATCCCATTCAAGCAGTAGGTAACATGGAAACTGAAACAGTTGAGAGCAGCAGCTAAATTCTAGCTGTTTTTGAACAGTGATGAGTTAAGAAATCACAGAGAAAGTAAAAAAAAACTTGGAAATCGTGACTCCTGTACTCCGCTTAAATTGCATGGCTGACTTCAGTTCAAATTAAAAGCTAGAGATGCAGACTCCTTATTTTCCTTCTTTTCTTCTGGAACAGGTCTTTTTAATGTATTTTTATTGCACAGGAAGTAGGAGCAATTTATAGCACTGGAATCATTGCTAGTGGGGGAGTGTAGGAGTAGAAGTTTGGCTTAGTTCATGTTAAATGCTGCTGAGAAAAATTACTGCTGCAGTCATTTCACAACATGTCCTCTCCCTGTCTTGGACTGGTCTCAGTGTGGCTTCAGAGAGATGCCACAAACACAGAGCTCAGTCTGCCTCTGCACAAACCAAACACTAGGTCCAGTTCAGCTTTATCACAAATTGCATGAAAAAGCTTTTCCTACAACGTGATGACAAAGCTTTGCATGGAGAAGAGACCAATAGGGAAAATGAGAGCGAGATTCTGCCACTGAAAGAAGCCAAGAGAATCAGTGAAAAAGAGAAGTATTAGGATTAAAGAATAGAAAAGATACTCTATATACTTTATGAAGAGTAAGAAAAATATGGAATGCTGACCAAAGTAGAGCAGGGATGGATGAGTTCAGGTTTGATAAAGCAGAGGAGTGTTGATGCAGAGCACTGCTGAAACCATTTGAGAGCAAGGAGACAGTTTCTTCTCAACATAAAAGCTCATAAAAATAAGGGTGTTTAAGAAGGGCACATAAGATGTATTAATCTGTTCAGTTTCAATGCTGTTTATAAGGATATGTTACTACTATGAGAGAGACAGCTTTATGTAGGTTTGGGGGTGTTATTTCAGAGGACTTTCCTGCTGTAGTCAGAATGCAGGTATTTTCTAAAACCACTTCATCACAACAAACAGTGAGAAAATGAACACTGAACATGCATTAAACTTTCTGTTTGGCCTTCAATGACAAGAAACTTTCTCGTACTGAAACCCCCACACACACCAACAGAGGCAACATTAGCTTGGGAGTTGGGAGCCAGAAGTTCTCAGCCCTCCTGTCTGCCTCCAGGCATGTTGCTGAACTCCTTCCCATCTGTTTAAGTTTCTTCTAAAATGCTATGGGACACCTGGATCAACAACACAAGGTGAATAGCAGGTTCTCAGAGATACATTCCCATAAAAAAGCATCTGAAAGTCCACAGACCCACACTGCCACCTTGCACCTCAACCTGTGCACTGATGTGACTTCAACAACAGAAGTAGGTAGACAAAGGGCACCTCCTCTACCCCATATGCCACGCTGGGTAACCTATATCCTGATGGTTCAGCCACCTCAGAACAGATGACGCAAGTCTGAACCCCTGCAGATGGAGAGAGTCATTAAGCCTGGTCTCCTCATTCCTGAACAAGTATTCTCACTGTTAGGAATTTAGTGATTGCCACTATCACCTTTTCCCATGGCTCTGTTTCAAAAAAAACAGAAGGAATCCTGGTAGTTCCTTCCAAGAGTGCCAGATGCTAGCTCTCCAGTGGGTGGAAGTGTTACTCTGCATCCTCCAACAAGCAATGAAACAACCACAAGAGCCATCACACACGTACACACATTCACACACTCTCTCTGCTACTGGCGTACAAGTCTCTGGAAGCGGTAGATGGACCTAGCACTGAGATGAGAACTGTCACCAACAACGCTGCTGATTTTGACACTTGCCACAACCACCCCAGCTAATGGTGGTATCTGAGGGGAAAAGGTTTGGGATTTTTTTGGATCCCAAGCACTGAATACGACTTGGAGACCCCTCACTCAGGGTTCTCTACTCGTCTCTGAGGTGACGTGAAAGAACTCAGGTGTCGCAAGAGCTTGCTAGGAAATGGCAAAATCCAGAATAGCATGTCAGCTCTTGCCTATCTCAGCATCCAACAGTGACCTAATTTTCCAGCCTCAGGGCCAATGGGAAGCAAGTAACTGGTCTTGTCACAGTTTCTAAGGCCAAACTATAAAATCTTCAGCAACAGCAAAAAAAAAAAAAACAAAAACAAAAAACAAAAAACAAAACCCACAGAAGAAAAAGACCATATGCCTGTACCAGGTTACTAGTAAGTAATAATTCCTGTTGCTTATTATCCAGAAAGTCTGGTTGAATCCCTCTTATGTCTACAGAAGAGTGCCAGAAGAAGCAGTCCCAAGACAGGTTCCATTGCACAGAAAACTCTGTGGACGCTCAAGAAAGTAATGACACCGAAGCATTAAGAGCAGCAGACCTGAATTCAGTTCTGCTTAATTACCAGGTGTTAGGAAGGGATTTTTTTTTTTTTTAACACACCACAGCAAATAGTTCTCTGAATCCCAAGTCATCTGTGTGCAGCAATACAGGATCATTTCTTCTTGTGAGCACATCCTAGCAGTATGTGTATCTATGGTATCTCACAAGCAAACAAGCTGTATTGCTGCACATAGATGACTTGGGATAAGGCAGCTGAGCTAGAAAATGGACTCAGTGATCTAGAAGATAGTTCCCTATCCTCAGTTCCCATGTTCAGAAGCAGCTCTGTTACAAAAGGTTTACAGGCTCAGTTGAGATTTGTGATGTAGATAAGGCTTGGAGGCACCACTGCTTTCCTCCCTACACAGCTTATGTGTGCTCAAGTGAGGGGAAAAGCTTTCCAGCTGTATGCTTAAGTACCAATAAGCTGTACCACATGGAGCTTGTTAGACTGATCAACAGCCATAAAATGTTGGCTGCCCTCATTTCTAGCTACAGTTGAAAAAGAGAGGTAGAAGTAAGTAAAGGTTTCTGAGGATAGCTAATTTAAGCTGTGCTATCTTGAATTTTGTTTAAAATTTATAATGTTTTTTCTTTCTCTTTGCTTGTGCTCTATGTGGTAAAGAGTATGTTTCCATAATTTAGACAGGGTGGAAGTATTATCAATGAAAAATGTCTTCTGTATTTTATAAGTTAAAAATTCATGTTTCTTTTGGTTTTGTTCATAATTGGGTGATGAGATAAGCTGACATTCCTACTGCAGTATCACCAGAAGTACTCTGCAAACATCTCCAGTGGAAAAGAGAAGTCTCAGCAGTGTCTTCAGAGCTATGCTACTTGGATAAACCCAACAGCCTTGTGTTACACATTAACCCACTCTTATCTACAAAGTTTAGTTTAGGAGTGAGTTTAGTACATGTTGCTAATAAACAGTGAGGTGTTTTACAATCAAATGTCCTTTACAACCAGTGGCACTTGCATACATCTTCAACACATTGTATCTGTGATATTAGCAGAATGCTGCAAGAGATTACTCTACATTAAATGTCTTGTCATTTAGCCTTCCTATTTAATCTGATTTTTTTTTCCACTATCTGAGACACTTGCTAATTGTAGGCTAGCTGTATTAACCTACCACTTGTCCTGACTTAAATGTGTGTAATATGGACACTTATAATGTGGTATAACTGATTTTTCCCCCCCCCCCTTTCTACTTATACAAAAAATAGAACTTTAAGTGTAAAGGAGAAAAAAAGTCTTTCTCTGGAGGGATTACACATTTAACAAAATAATCATTTAAGAAAAGATGTCTTTATTGCCCTCGCTTATTGTTCAAGAAATATAGGTGTTCAGAGGCAAATTACTTGAAGGTGCAATTTCCTTACTAGTTTTAGTTCAGAAAATAGCAACTGGTAGGTCAGATGCTCTGCAAATGATAAGGGCAATTACTTCTACCTGAATACTGCCACCTAAAGCATCAATAAAATACTTCTAGTGTTAATAAAAACTAACAACTAAGGACAACTAGTCTGAGCCAGAAGGAATGCGGATAAGCAAACTTTCATAGACCCCAAAACATAGGGCTGCCTCACTGACCTTGAAATATAGCAGTAGAGAATTATTTCCGTAGCACTAGAAGTGTCAACCAAAGCGAAAAGCTAGAAGTCTGACATGCTATGTACTATTTCCTTATTTTTCAAGTTCTCTTCCCTAATAGTACCTACTGCATGACTCATGGAAGTGCCTTATTATGTAGAAAACAAGGTAAAGTAGGATAAAAGTAAACAAGTATGAAAAAAGAGATGTTGGAAGTATAATTTTGAAGTATATTAATAATGCAAAAACATGTACTGTATGGCTATGAAAAGTCAAAGGAAGAGTGGGATATGCCTGGAGTTGAAAAATTTTATCTGTCTAGAAGCATGAGGGAGAAGGGAGTGCTCATAAGCCTGCACTTTCCCAGCGGCAGTATTGTTGTGTTAATCGTTGGCATATCCATACTGTTCTTCGCCTATTTTTTCTTAAAGGTGAGGGGGATGTTGTCACAGGTTGCCACTGATTCCACTGACATGAACAAAGGCAAAAAGGATAATAAGAGAATGCAACCTGCTTTCATGTCTCAGCAGGCTAGCTTCATAGGTGGGTAAAAATACCTTTAAAGTGATTTAAAAGCCTTTAAATTCTGAAATGTCTCACTGTTGATCTCATTTCACTCATGTATCCTGGCAGTCCCCTACGAAGCCAGAGTTAGTGCAAAGCTAGTTTTACAGAGATTTTAGTCATAGAAGAGCAAGCAAGGGTAAATCACTAAGCATCTTTCATAGATGGGTTAAGCATAATTTCACTTCTGTTCACAGAAAGTAAAGCCTCCTGAAATAACTACAATAATCAATGAAAGCCTAAAATATTACAGAAAACAAAATAGAGTTGATGCCTTTTTACAGAAAAAAAGAGAACTACTTGCAGTTGTGTTTGACTACAGACTACTTGACAGTGTGAGTACTCTTTTCATAGTTGTAATTTCAGTTGTCTTTTCAGAACTTAACACTTCCTATTAAATACCTACATGTTTCTCCTCATAAGTAAAATCTGAATGGAAAAAAAATAGCATTGAAGAAAACTGCTCATACAACATTATGGAATAAAACTTTGGGTAATGCTGATTTTTCTGGATAATAAATTTGCATGAAATGAAACTCCAATTTGTGTGGAAATGAAAACTTCTAAAGCTAGTTGCAGATTTAAAAAGAAGAGAGAGACTGCCATCTGCTGGACTTGGAGTTACTTGTGTTAAAGTGGCTATTTTGCTCACTTGCATGAAGCTCAGGATGTGTGTTCAGTATTTTTTAGGAGCTGAACTTTGAAAAAATGTTTTTATTGCTACAAATTTGTCGCTTAAACTAAATCTTAAGAAAGAATTTACAACTCCTTGATAGTTTTCATAAATATCATACTTCATTGAGTATTAAATACCTAACTGCTTTTATAAAGTTGTTATAAAACCCTTATTTGAAAAGGTTAAAGTTACAAATCAGAATAATACTAATGGATTATTCACTACTAAAAAGGGTGAATACTCATTATAAAGGTGTGGGCTCTTTCCTCAAAAGGAGATTAAATTACTGATAGGCTTGCTCCATAAAATCATCATGCATAAAATCATTTTTAAGGCCCTGCTACCTCATACTGAAAGGGATAATTTGCATTAAATTCTATTTCACAAATGAGCTATTGTTGATTTGCAGTAGTCTATGATTAATGTTGCTAACATTACTGTAAAAAAAATAAAGGAAACCTTGCTAAATGCTCTAGTTAAGGAGTAATTTTATTTGGTGTCAGTATGATTTATTTGGTTGTTTAGAAGAACGGGAGCTAAATCTAAGAACAGAAGAGGTGCTCTGTTTTCATAAAAAAAACATTTTCTTAATGAAAACCCAGCAACTGAGTTACTCAAAATATATTTTTTTTCCCAATGTGAAAATACAGAATCACCCTTATGATACAGTGACCAAATTAATGGGTAGGAATGCCTGCATGCTTTGTCGGATTTGAAAACAAATGTCAGATTCTTCACAAGCTGGGAGTCAGTCATTAGAACCCATGGTAACTTAATTTGGGACATCTTTTGCATCAAGCATTTTGGGGGTTTCAAAGTGAAATAATCACACCACAAAGATGGGAAACCTGTGGAATGCAGGACTGGTTTCCTAGGTTAAGTATCACTTGAAGTGTGAGATTCTCTGTTTAAAAAACCTTGTCAAACCTAATGGTTTAGAAAGACCTTATTAAAAAAAATGTAGGAAGAGAACTGTTTCTTATATTACACAGATAATGTTTTTTTACTTAAGTCAAATTTCAAGGCAAAATTTTTTTGACTCCAACAGGTACGAAGCCAAGTTGACTGCAGAGAATGGGAACTATGATATAATACCATATTATTAAAAAAAACTTTTTAAGTTTTATCTGTCTCTGGGATGGAATTTTGGTCAGGATCAGGGACACAGCACTGATTTGCTGCTTGACTGAGCTTAATGCTATGTAAATATTCTTCCAAAGTTGATTAAACCAAGTAAAATCAACACATGCTTATCCAATAACCATGACTTCAAGGCAATCAATTCCCTTCCCCTCCCCCCCCACCCAACAAATCCCTGTGTCACCAAGAGAATGGGCAAGATTTCTACATTGCTTTTTTCTATTTATTAAAGCCTATTTATGCATTGTATTTTTTCTATATTGGATTCTGCTTCATTGCCTCAGAAGCTTTCTTGCATTAAATTATGTTTCAGGTAAACAGAGTTACGAAAAACTATGCATTTATCCTACAAAAAACTGTAAACATTAGGAAGGTTTTCACTTCATCAAAAAAATTCTTTCAATTCTGCTTTTGTCTTATCATCATTGATGCATTTTTTAAATAGTACGTGAGAAAGACAAGGAATAGTTTTGCACTTGCTACAAATAAAACCAAATATCATCTCTATAAGCATAGAAAAAATACTAAAGTAATCAGTGGGGAGAGAGGGGGAGGGAAAAAACCAGAAACCATACCTGCTTAAGAAATCTGTCAGATGCTTGGCTATGCTTAGCTAACACATTTGGCAGTGCAGGGTTTGCATATTCAAATTGAGGATTGTATGTGAAATCTGACTTGAAGAATTTCATCTTCTCTTTCTCCACATTGGAAGGCTTGATGGCAGTTAGTAAACAGAGTTTTCGGCCAGAGACATCTCCCTCTTTTCCATGGCTTTTTGACAACTGGGATTGTTTTGGCTTTGTTTGATTAAAATGCCTCTTAGTTCTACTTCTGGGTCGAGGAGGCAGTCCTGTGCTGTTCCCTGCAACTGAAATACTGTTTGTAAACTTCACGCTGCTAGACACTGGGCTAGTGATAAAGATGGAAGGCTGTCGGTTTGTGCAGTACCACCCGCTGCTGAGCAAAGGCAGTGGGACTTTGATTTTGCGATGCTCACTGCCTCGCAAGGTGGCAGAACACTTTGTGGCTTTTCTGTGTTTCTTATGGTGAGCAAATGACTGCTTTTGAGCCTGGTGTTTTTTCTCTTCTTTGCTCTGCAGAAGGACATTGTAGCTACTGGTTCCTGTTGTGAAAATGTCCTTAAGAATCCCAGTAGACAGGTGCTGGAGACTGTTTTCATTATTAATGTTTAGCTTATGTTCTTCTGGACTCAGGACTGACTTCTTAGAGAGCTCTTGCTTAGGCCAGTGAAGTTCTTCTGCATTAAAAAAGAAAAAGAGAAAAACACATCTGTTGTTCCACAGAGCAATATAAACCTTAAGATCCCCAAAGAGCAACACAAATGAAACACACAACTTGACTAGGAATAACTTGGCATGACTGCGGTTAACACCGTCTTGACTTTCAGACATATGGAAGAAGTGTGTGTGTGTGTGTGTGTACACGTACATCAGCTTTAACCAAATTAGATTGGGCTTGTAAGATCCAGCTAAACAAGTATTCTATGTTTGCAACTCCATGTGTAGATGCACAACTTCCATGAGTGCACTCAGTTTGCAGCTAAGAACTAACTTGTTTAAAATGAGATTCCTATGCATGGCTTTATAAATGCGTATGGTCATGTCAACATCTTAAACCTTTAGTTTCAAGCAAGACCTGATTGATCTTTATCATGCAAGGAAGGCCTTTGTGTGGATAAAGGATAGCTTAAAAAGTAGGAAACAGTGTAGAAATACATGGGCTGTATTAGGGGTGAAATTCCATAGGGATCTGTGCTGGGATATATGCTGTCAGCCTGATGTGGCCTCATCTGTAAAATCTGATTCACAGAACTTGTTCTCAGGAAGGACGAGGGCATCTAGAATGGTGTAGCCACTGAACAATTTGCAACACCGTAAAAATAGCAGAATAAGTTTAAAGGACTTCAGTATTTTGCATTTCTTCCTTAATATAGAGAGAGAGTTGTATTTAAAAAAGGGGGAGGGAGAGAAAGAGGGAAACAGAAGAGAGATCAGGTAGTTACAAATGCATCTCTAAAATCTTAAACCACACTGCCATTGCATTTATTCAAAGTTCTATGGTAACAGCTGGTTTAAAGAAAATACTTGAGAAGAAACACCATAAACTAAACTAAATGCAAGAAGCAAGTAAGCTTCCTTTAGTGAAGGAGCTCTCCTCTCTTGCCCTGATCTCTGGGATAGACTTCCAGGGCGACAGGTCCCTGGTGCAGAGTGACAGCACATGAAAGTCACTGAGGATTAAAATTGTATTCAACATTTGTGATGACTTGTCAGGGAGAATTGACCTCTATTCACTGGCCCTAACCTCCCCCTTCTCCTACTAACTAGTTGCTAGAACTCTAAGTGAGCTGAAAGTAATGGCATAAATAAATCCTGCCACAGAGAAATGCTTCTTTCTTCTGTGTCTAAAATGAAGGAATTCACAGAACGGGAGATATGGCCAGAGACTGATTAAAAGCCCCCAAAGGGGATTCTAGCTTCAGCCCACAGTTATATATAGCTGAGTTGTAATTACTTTACACGCAGTAATTATATCTTGAATGGAACATTAAGAAGAGTTCATTAAATGCCTCCAAGGAAAATAAATCAATTGTAGTTTAATTTCAGCTTTATTTTCACAAGAAAATTAGGTTTTGCTCCCAAAATAAGCACCATAACAAAGCATTTCATGCCTTCAAAACTGTCAGTTCCATGTAAATGTGTTCTTCAATTCTCCTGAAAGTGCTGTTTAAGCAGCAAAAAGACTGAGGTCCTGTTTGCAAGAATACATAATGACAAGAAATCCACTAGAAAGACAGAAGCATTAGGTTATTCTCCTCCACTAAAACACGCATACCTGATACAAGATCAGATTTGTTCCACAGTAAGTTTGAGAATCTTCTTTCTATGTTTGGCAGAGGAATTCCTGATGACAGTGATGAGGTGGTACATGACAGCCTGCCTACCTGGCTTACCTTGCTTTAGCAGGTACTGCAGTGGTGAGAAACCACAACTCCCCTTGCAAGGAAAACAGCATCAAACATGCAGTGGGGCTATTCTGTAGTGGGCATTCATCTATGTGCGCACTCATCTACAAATAGCTGCTACATAATGAAAGGTGGTTTTTGGACAACAGAACAAGACATCTGCTCTCGTATTTATCTTGGCAGATATTTAAGACTGGTTTCAGGCCTGCACTAAATATGGCAGTGCAAATATCCTTCCTTTTAAGAAAGATTACAAAAAAGGCAGTTTTTTAGAATATCTAAACATGCAAATATGCAAATTTCTGAGTGTGTGACTTGTCTTGTGTATACCAAAACTGAAGGTAAAATATGGAAGTTGGATAACAATCTAATTGTAATGGTGGTAACACTTCACTGTCTTTATTAACCAATTCTCAACAACCACAGGGAGCAGAAAAGTCTTAAACTGCCACTACATAGGGACTAAAGTGAATTAATAGCACAAGTGTATTTAAGAAATGATAAGCAACAAGAAAACAGAAATAAAATTTGAAGAAAAAACTCAAAATCACCTTAAACAACCCCCCCAAACTCTCCTGTCAATACAATACAAAATAATTCATGCCAATAAGCTCTCAGAGCAAAGCAGTACTGTCAGCTAATAATAAATACATAAAAAATACATTATCCGTTTCTGAATCTGTACCTGTTTCTGAGTACCACAGATCAGAATCCTCCTGCAAGTATCATGAACAGTTGAGTACTGCACACTCAGCAGTAGGTTTTCAGATGCATGTGGTCAATAAACAGAAAAAAAATTGTCCCCAAACTGCAGTAACCTTTATACATGCTGTCTAGTGGCAAACTATTTATCAGCTGCCAAACAAAACATGGCTGTCTTTAATCTTCTCCCAACTAAACACAGATGCTATTTGAACTACATTTGTGCTGGAAGCCTAGAATCAACAGATAATCCAGCAGATTTTAAAGATTATATCAGATAATACTTCCCATAGTTTCCACAAAGATCATGTAACTTCAGTTCTAAATCCTGATGAGCAATGTGAACTTCACTATTCTACAAAATGAATTAGAAAACAAAATATCTGATGCAACATCAAAGACATTTTGCAAAACAACACCAAACTCTTAAAGTTATTATTCTAGTATGTTTGTTGTGGTGACTAATACTGATTAAAAATGAATGATATTTTACTTATCGTGTGTTACAGACAGCTATGTATCTCACCCTTGACCTTAGCATGTACCATATCTTGAAGGATGTATCCTGTCCAACCACTGTTGGTTTCAGACATTCTTGATATTGGAAGTTGTTGCAGAAAACAATGTGTGATCTGCCTGCTGCCTCAGTGAGAGACAGGAAAAGATCACTTGATTTCTCCTGTGTTCCCATGGAGTTCTCCATACAGATGAAAAAGAAAAAAAATACTTAGCTGTTTATTCACAAGCCAAATGAAGAGTTGCTTGTTGTTAAGAACTTATTCAGATGAAAGCATCTTCATCTTTTGATGAAGATGAATTTGCTGAAATTGCTGTAGGCTTGTTCAAAACATAGCTACCTTTCTCCTTCCAAAACTTAATGTGCAAGCAGGATTATATTTGTCTTAGGTTGTCAAACAACTCTTGAGGGCTCTAAAAGCCTCCAAGGAATTGTTCCCAAATCCATATAATGTTCTTAAGCACTACTGTTTGCACTGAACCTTTCCTTTGACAGATGTCTGGCTGCACAAATGGCAAGTCTGAGCCTCCTCTCTTGTGCAAGTGGAAGTGCCACACTTTACATTTCATCAGTGACTCTAGTGAAGCAAGACAAGATCCAGTGGACTAATCTTTTGTCTCCACGTTTGCAGAGGGTGGTTCACTTCTATTGCTGCTTCTAAGTGGCACAATATACGGCATTTGTGCCTCAAATGTGTGTTGCTTCTGCAAATATTAAGATCAGTATTATCTGTAGTTAACAGGGTGAACACTGTTATAACAATATCTTCTGGGGACAAAAGATTCTACATTGCAGATGTTTTACAGATGGGTTGCTGGCTCAACTTGTGTGTGATTAGAACCATAAGATGGCAAGCACAAGATGTATAAAATACATAAACTGCCTGCACTATATTGCCTCTAACTTAGGTACAACAGACTTGCAAGCTGCTTAAAACAGCATAAAGTGGTGCTGTTGCTGACAGGTATTCCCACACTTGTCCCATCCAACTGCTAGTTCCTCTCCAGGTTTCCTCTTGTCCCACACCTCTATGAGGGCACCAAATATTTGTGCAGCCACAGGTTCAGCTGTGAACCAGACTGGGAAATGGATCTAACCTGAAACTAACCCAGCCAGACCCGGCAATCAGGGGCCAGGGACAAGGACAGGGTACAAGCACAGGGACCACTTCTATTTTCAGTAGTTCCAGTTTAAACTGCTCATAGAACTAGATGTTTCTTTTTCTTTCCCTTCTGTAGTCTTAATTCCCCCACACTATTAATTTTACTGAAGTTGATGGGCTGTTATTCCCTTAGGATATTTAGAGTGACATGTCTCCCTCTACAGACATTCTCCTTTTTACCTCCTATCCTCTTGCTGAGGAAGGTACCTCCACAGCTCTTTCCCCTCTTTTGATGCTGTCTGCTTTAACTTTTTTCCTTAATTTTTCCACTAGTACAGCCATATTGCTAGCTATGGAGTCTTTACTAACCCTGCTTCATGTTCACTCTTTCTTTGCCTCCACTTTGCTCACTCCAGCCGTCAATGGATTAGATGGGACTGACAAACTTTTTCAGGCTATCTAATAAAGAACAGCCCTTGCACACTCTTCACCCTTTCCAACAGAAATTATTAAATAATTTCCAGTGCATTTGGAATTTCAATGTACTTACTCTTCCAGTTGCTAAGTCGCAAACTATGGGCCCTTTCCTGCATTCCCATGTGAATCTACCATTAAGATCAGTGTCAATGTTAGGGCTTAAATAACTAGAGGTGCCAAGCAATCACAATTTCTGTAAACTCTAGTGCTATTTAAACATCACTTAATTATTCAAAGTTAAACTGAAGAGGACCATAAGTGGTATACTGGCCTGAATTGCTATATGAGGATGAATCTCCTATTACATATAATGGATCTGCATGAAGAAATGACAAACTCTAGGCACCTAACTCTAGGCCTGAATAAATGACAAAGCTAATCTTGATCCTCATTTAAACATCCTTAGCTTTATCTCCTGCAGAAAGAATGCTGAAAATGCAAATCAGTCAACTGCTGGTTGGGGTAACCTGCTTTCTGAGTGTTTTCTTTTTTTTTCTTTTTTTTAATTTGGCATCTCCCACACAGGGAATATTTAAGACAGAAACCCAAGCCCTCTAAGCCATAAGTTTTGCATTCATTCAGAACCTAGTTTTGAATTAACAAAATTAAATCATGAGTGAGAAGTCACTCTTTTGTTTTGCATTGCTTAATTTCTAATTGCAAAAACGTCTCTCTTTCCAAAATAAGAGCCAAGGAATGATGTTTGCTGAGGTATGCAATATGTGGATGTATATGGCAGAAAGGCTCGCCCTAAGTCATTTTAGATCCACTCACAGACTGTAGTCGTAGAGCATTAACCAAACTGAAAGTATGTTGGCTTCTAAGAAACTCACTTTACTAAACAGTATTTAAACTTTCTGAGATTAGTAATGCTTGCTGATTGAAATGAGTTTTAGTAGTCCTGATATAAAAAACTATTCATCCAACAGCCTATGTTTTGAAAACATACACCTGTGTTCTAAAAAGTGCCGATGTATCACACCGCGGTGCACTACACAACCAGCCAACAGATTATCTGTCCATATTAATTACACAAATTGGCTGGCAGTAATTTCCAGCTTGTGAAATATGATAATAGGAGAGATGTCAACAGACTATTTCTAAAAGGTCTTCAAAAGGCAAGTTGAAAATCACTGTACTAAGGCACAGGCCTATCTTGTATTATCACACTATCTATCAATAGGTTTTATTTTTCACATCTCATCCACATGTGGAGGGAAAGAGCACAGCTGCTCAGAAAAGCGTAAGTCTAATTTTCCTGTCTTTACACATTTCAATCTTTACAGCAGAAAACAACAGCCAAAGAACACTGGCCCCAGCCTCTAGTTGCCTTTGTGAATCTCTCTAAAAAAAGGTGTAATTTATGCACAAAACCAGATTCTCTCCATTGATTTCACTTCCAAACATTTGGAAGTCACAAAGCCGTAAGTCCTTCAACAACAACAAAACCTACCCTGGTCTGTCCTAGAAGACTGCCCCAGCATGTTTACTTCCATTTATTTACATTTTGCTCCTCTCTGCAACAGCACAACAATAAAAACACAGGTTCAAGAGACACTGATACATTATGACACCAAGTTATCTGCTATATTTAGGAGCAGGAGGTGATGATGTAGAAATAATCGGGAAGAGGCAGAAGAGCTGCCTGCCCCCATTTTGACACCAATGCGGTGCTGAAGGAAAGAAACCCTTCTCTTCTTTTTCACCCTCCTGTTCAGTGGAAATGTGATGTGAGTGTCTTTGACCAGTGTAGAGCTCTGCCCCTCTTTCAACCAGCTGTGTTTGGTTTCTGCTGTCCCATGAGGCAGGTTAGCAGGGCAGACAGCCAGTCAGAGGCAACACCCCTCCTATCTGCCTAAAGGATCTCACATCAGAGCAAGCGCAGCTCCAGCCAAAATCCCATAGCTTTCAAGCAATCTGCTGGAGTTGACAACACCCGGCTTACTCCATACCATAGACACAATTACACTGCATGACACAGAATTATACAAAATACCACAAGCTGGATTTTGTTGTCACTATGGGGAGCTTTACCCCGGACAACTTCATTTACGTATGTGCAGCTATTTCCGTGTCACTGCAGTACTGGAGAAGGAATGTGCCCCAAGACTGATAGAAAGGATATGTGGGGACTGCAAATCTCATCATAATTCTCCATCAGCAAAATATTTTGCATGTCTGAGTTGCACTCTCCTTACCCAGCTATTAGCTTTGGATCTTGTAGCACCACAGAAACTACCAAATCTTGTCAGAGGTTATCAGTTAGAAAGCATACCTGTTAAATTTTATATTAAGTTATATTAAGAACATATAGGTTTCTGTCTTTCAGAAATTGATGTATTGAGCTAATTTTATTATGTTAGTAATGTTTAGTCTTAATTATAGTCTTAATTATTAGTCTTAATTTTACTATGTTAGTACATGTTTATGCCCAGTTTTAGAATTTTCCACTGATTTTGGTGAATGTTGTGGTAAATTTTTCTTCTTCTAGGTCACTTGTGGGTAGGTACTAACCAAGCAGCTTCGTAAATACTTGTTCCATAGGTGGCGTAACATGAATAGATGACAGATATTTTAGTGCATAGGTCTCTCTCTGCCCAACTAGCCCTAGTCTAAAAATGTAGAGAGTTCTTGTGGTTTCTGACCAGCTGTCACGGAGGTAATATGACCTTTTCTGCATAATGCACAAATCCTTTCCAAACTGCAGATTCTTGGAGCACTTAACAAGGACTTCTTGGAGAATTTCCTTCTACCGTAGGAATATAATGATCTGAGACACTGCTTTTGTTTTTCAGCTTAGTGTTATCATTTTAGAATATATCTGATTTTTTTTCTATTCAAAATCAGAAGAAAATACTTCCAATAGCACGATTTAGATTTTCAAATCTGCACAAATGCAAATAATTTAATGTGATCTGTCTACAAGTAAGAAAAAAGATAGTGAAGTCTGAAACTGAAAGATGAGAAGAAAATAAAAGGACGTGTCAAGACTCTTCCATTTACATTTCTTTGTAACATAACCGTACATTTGCAAAATAGGTATCTACAATATTCAGGTAGTATGAATGGACTAACAAGTATGATACTAAACATATCATACAGCTCCACACTGTATGACTGGTGAGTGCAGAGGGCCACAGAAACATTTTGCAACAAACTTGGCCAGAGAGAGGGCTGTATGAATTGTCTCTCAAGTACTATAGGCTTATGTTTGTGGAGTAACAGAAGCTGACCAGCTAATCTCATAGTATATTACCTTACTATTATAAAGACTTCTAATATTTGCAAACACTCAGGAGTTTTGAATAGAAAGTGCTGGGCAACCTGAATTGGACAGCCCTGGCAGCTCTGTCTACAATGACTGAAATGGTTTAGTTGTAGAATTAGCCAGTGAGCTCTGGTAAAAACACAGACACTGAGCTATTTCCTATTTTTTACTGTAAGAATATTTATTAAATAGAGCCCTATCATATTGGAAACTTTGAAACGTAACTTAATTTATTTTTATTTTTCAAAAGGTCTACCTCTTTGTTTTCTTCCTGTAATAAAACACCAGTCATTCAACTTTAATTTTGAGCTCCAAAACCAAGGGCAAGTTTCAAATACGAAAAACTTGTCTGATCCATACGTTGCCATTGTTTGTATACAACCATCTGATAAACCCAGCATTTACAAGACTGATTTACATCATTTGGCATGACTCTTGGACTGTGTAGTTTGTTTTTTCTTTGAAATCAAAATGATATTCAAGATGTATGCTTCCTACCATAAAAAAACATAAGCTGGATTGCAAGCAGTTTCTTCCACACAACTTTCTACACTGAAATATGACACAATTAGCTCCAGATTCAGGATCTCCATATTAAATGATATATGAGCATAGTAATAATTAGTAAAAGTGAAGTCCTGCACCTAATGAAATCAAGTAACAAACTCCCATTCACTTAGTGACTCAGGATATAACCACAAAACACCAGTTTTATAGACTGCACAGGCAGAAACTTCCACCTGAGCAGAACTCCAGCTTGCTCTACTGCAGTGCAGGCTTGCTCAGGAATTACCTGACTGCACAGTCTGGACCCAAAACACACACCCTTTCTTTTAATAAATCTTAATCCTTTAAGATTACAGTTCCTGCTGTATATCCCTAGGGAAGGCTTCACCTAGTTCCACGAACTCTATTTCTACTCCCCTTAGCATATAGCAGAACATCTAATAACATCCACACACACATGGTATAGCATATAAATTACCCAGGAAGAGAGTATCTGTAAGAAATCTTAATAAGGATTGTGAGAGTATACTAAGTCATCTCCATCAGATCTCTTCTAGACAGATCTCACCATGACAAAACCACACTGGCCTGGAGCTGCTGAAGGCCTGATATATCAAACGACTATTTTAAACAAGGACAACAACCGAGGGAAAAAATAGTTTTGCAGCAGCAATTTTACAGGCTGAGTGCATATATTCTCATGTACAGCATATATATAGGACATATAAAAGTTTCTGATATTATACAAAACTATTCTGCATTATGGTTATACAGTTATATATAATATACGAAACAAATAGTTACATATAATACAAGAATATTTGTACAGTTCTCTCAAAATATGGCAAAGAGGTGGCACAAACACTAGCTATTACTAGTAATACTTTGACTAGCATTCCCCTGTGCATCTTACATCACTGCCCTTTCAGCACTTCCATTAAACCGCTGCGACCTGCCATATCCGCGCCCTGCCATTTCGCGGGGAAGGGAGGCGACCCCTGGGCCCTCGTGCGGCGCCCTGGCTGCTGCTCTGCCGGCTTTCCTCGGGGCGTTTCGATGGGGAAGCCTCCTCCCGGCAAGGGACTTCAGGAACCCGCTGAAATCATTCAGTATCTCCTCTCACCGCCTTCGCATGTGGAAGCAGCCGGCGGCGCTGCAGCTGCTCAGGAACCGCTGTATCGGGGCGCGCTTTGGGCATCCGCGCAGCCGGGAGGGGTGCAGGAAAAACCGCTTGGAGGGGGAAGCGCGGGGGGGAGAGAGGGGAGATGAATGCTGCCTTACTCCCTTTTAATCGCCTCTTTTATCAGCGCGTAGCGTCCCGGCGGCGCTGGGGACGGGGATGGCGCCTGGCCCCACGGCGGGCGCCCTGCAGTCGGCGGCGGGGCTGGGCGAGCCGGGCGGCCCTGCCTCAGGCCGCGGCCGTTGGCAACGGGCGATACTCACCGGTGACACGGATGGACTCGAGCATTACTGCTGCGCCGCGCCGGGCAGCGGCAGGCACGGCGGCAGCGTGTAGCGTCGTCGCCGCCTCACCGCGGCCCGGGGAGCCTGGCTGGCCCCGCCGCCGCGCAGGGAAACGGCGGGAGGCGTGCACACAGCGCCCGCCCTGCCCTGCGGACTACACGTCCCAGCGTGCCCGCGCCGCCGGAGCCCAAGCGCCGCCGGCGCGGCCAGGGCGAGTTGCATGCTGGGAGTTGTAGTGTGGGGGAAAGGGCGGGAGCGGGGGGCCGCCATCGCCGAGCTGCTCCCACAAACGCCGTCGAACCAGCTGCTTTGATCAAAGCGGCAGGGCCTGGCATGGGGTGCAAAAATCGCCACCGAGTCGTCAGTCTCAGCCTTTACACGAGTCTGACAGGGACAGCTTACACGGAGTTCAGCAATCGTGTCGTGTTACACTGATAATTATCAATTACCATAACGGGAATAATTGATAGTAATGGATATAAATGATCTGCCAGGCCTGAGGAGAGGGGAGGAAGGGGTACGCACAGGGTGTGTGCAATCCTGGGAGACCAAGCCCATGAGCAGAGCTGCTGCTTGCTAAAAACAACGGGAGAATTGCATCAGAGCAACCATTTGGGGTAATAACTTACTAATCAGGAAGGTTATCAGAAATTGGGAAGCAGTGCATAGAGTTTAAAGCAAAACACAGTTTACGTTGCATCCTTCAGTTGCTTTTCTTACTGTGGCAACCTTCACTCCCCGAAATGTAATCTGCACACAAATACCTATTAAACATCGAACAGCAGTAAGTTTATTCTACTTCAGTACTTACAATTGTGTAACCAAGTAACGTAGATATAGTCTAGGAAGGTTTTGTTACTTTCATGCAAACTTATGGGCATTACTGAAGTCAGACTGTACTGGAAAACATTTTAGTGGGTTAATGCATTTTACTTTTGTAAGTGGTCAACACTTTATTGAAAAAGCAACTTAACTGCAAGCAACTTAACAGCATAGTAATACTGAACACGCATTATCTGAATGAACTGATCTGCCAGGGAGAGGTAAGCTGGGAAGTTGTGCTCTGCTTTGGTTGAACAGCTTAAACGCCTGCGATTTCCCCCTCCCATCAATAAATTCACACCTGCAATACACCGCACACAGAGATTCCCTTCAAAACATCATCCTACAAGGTCATATCATCCTAAAAGGTCATGAGATTTAACTGTATCATCATGTTTCAGAGACTGAAAGTCGACAGATGATACCTCTTTGGTGGTTCGGAGAACCCCTGAGGAGTAGTTTCTATGTCCTACCTAAAGAAGTTTTATTGAACTTCATGAATCTTTCTTATGCAATCATGCCAATGAGTGGCTGGACTTGCCCTACAGAATGCTGATCACATACTTCTATCTTCTTTAATACCACTCTTCACAGGCCATAGTTAACCCCCCCACACACACACCTTTAAAGCACATACTTCAATTGTACTTACTACTGCCTCACACACAGTCAAAGACAGGGACTCTTAAGACCGGCTGAGAAGACTAAGGTGTTTTTTTCAGCATCTATTAATGCGAGAGCTAATACTGAAACACAGTTATACCTAGCTGACAAACCGGATGTCCTTTATAACTTGAATTCCTCGAGGAGCAGAAAAGATACATGCTCTGTCAACATATCTAAGTTTAACCTAAAAAGCCCTCTAAAGTACTTTGCTAACACTGTAGTATCAGGAAGCTGCAGGCTTGTCTCCAAATCTCAAATTGCAGGAACTGAATAGATGGTTCTTAAACAGAGCTATCACTGACACGTTTGTGTTTGCTCATGTTAGATGGCAATTACAGAAAAAACAGTGAATCGGTTCAAGCAGTATGAATAATCAGCATAGCAGATGAAGAAATGATAGGTGGTTGCTACAAAGTGAAGTCAATATGTCATTTTAGCATAACTCCCCAGTAGTTTTTGCTGTGTAGACCCTAAATTCTCATCTGAGAGATGAGATTTTATTCATGCTTGGAAACCATAGCAATGAAGTTGATAGCTCCAGCTTTTGAAAAACACACACAGTTGAATATCATCTATACACTTCTATCTCCTCCCCTTACTCCCTCCAGAGAATGCCATCTCCATGTTTTCTCTTTTCCACTTCTCCCTGGTGTCTGAGAGTCCTCTTCCACCGCATTCAATCACCCCTGAATCTGTTGGTTTTTTCTCCCCATTGTTTCTCTCCCTGCTAGCCCTGCTCCTTCCCAGGACGACTTGAAGGTTTTGCGAGGGCGGTGCTAGCACTTGGACCTAGCAGGAGGATGATAAAAGCAGTAGCAGAAGGTGCAAAGGAGGAATGCTAAAAGGCCAGCTGCCCCTGTTTTCTGCATTGGCTCAGAGCGAGCTTTGTCATGTTTGCTGATTAAAAGTATAGTGTAGATAAGCTCAGTAAAGAAAAAGTTCTATTGAATATGAAAAGAATGCTATATATATAGTTAATGTCCTTCTAACAGTTCTGACCTCAAAGGTACTTCAGTTTGAAAGACTGTGCAACTGGGCAGTGGGAAGGAGATTAGCCACCCCATCATTAAAAAAATCCTGCAAGTTGGCAGTGCAGCTGGCATGGATGGTATCCTAACAAGGTGAGGGCACAAGGAGACTAACAGCAAGGTTTAGCCAATAGCCACAGCCTGGAGTACACCTTAAATAATATAATTCCGCAATGCAAATAAAATCTGTATCTTGATATCACTTATTCATTGTTAGGAGACAGAATTAAAGCTGACAGGTGCATCTGGCATTTTAAAGCTCAACTTTAAGACAGTATTGCTTCCAGAGATAATTTTCCATTTACTTGGTCAGAAATACTCTGTAATTATTTGCATGTTGAAAAATGTATGTGTATAAGCATCAATAAGCTCTGCAGCATGCAGAGTCCAGAAGACCAGTGATACATTTTATTGATCTCTTGATCTGTCTCAAGCTAATTAATGCTGCAAAATTCAAATACACACACACACACATATATATACACATTTGGATTATATACACACACACACACATATATATACATATATGGGGGGGTGCACTTGGTTTAATGTCTATTTTATTTTTTCCTCTCTCATATTCACACTGATGTCTTGTCTTTCTTCCACCTCTCCGTGCTGAGAAATAAGAATCACCAAGGAACTAGGAAAGCTGAGAACAAGAGTATCTAAAATAAACACTTCACATAACTTGGCATAACTTCAGAGCCAGCAGAGTGGCAAGGTTATCTTCTCCTCTCTGGTTTGATGACTATTAGCTAGCTGAATACTTTTTGACCAAACAATTTCATAGACAAAGTGACTCCAATTGACTTTCCTCCCAGCTGTAGTTTTTTCTAGAAACGTCTCCTGAAGTGCCTGTGACATTGCCGTCTGGTTCCAACTCGATACTCATCTTCTAGTACACAGCAAAGGCAGCACGTGTTTGTAGGGGGCTGCTTACTCATACAAACAGCCGTATTCAATGGGATTACTATTTTAAGATGCCTTGAAAGTGTACAACTTGATGTAGCTGCAGTATTCAGATTGATTTACATACTGAATTTGTTCCTTGATGCCAGGGAGGCTGAATACCATGAGCCCAGCCGGACTGTGGTAACAAAACGCAGGCAAACCTCACAGTAAAGTTTGCAGAAGTGAAGGCAAAGTAAAATCCTCATGATGTGGCCCTACAAATGTAGCTCACTGTTGTCCTTCATCATAGAAAAAAAATCAGAAATGTGTACTGCATACAACCCCTTTAAAGGAAATTAGCTCAATCTATGGAGAGTGTGGATTTCTAAAAGTCTGAAGTTTTCTGAAAAAATGTGTGACTGTTTTCCCACTCAAATGTACGTATGCCTACTAAGAAGAAAAGAGCTACCTTCTTTCCTATGACAGAAAATTGGGTGGAAGTTGTATAAACACGTTAGTCACAGTCAAGCCGGCACCTGCTTACAGCATGGACTGGTGGACCAATACACCCTTCTTGACCTTTCCTCCTCTATCCGCTTTTGCAGCAATGCCTTCTCACTATAGGGGTTCCTCTTAGAAAGGCAGGACGTCGCCCTGGGCAGGGGCAGGCAGGTCTGGCAGGCAGCCTGAGCGCCGGCTGCCCACGGGTCTGCCAGCACCTGCAGGAGAGTCACACGCACCTTGCTGTGGCAACACCAGTAGCAGGTCGGGCAGCCTGGGGGCTTAAGCCCACCTCTCCTCACGAGATCGTACCGTCAGTGTAGACGTGGACCCTGTACTGACCTCAGCAATTTGCCCCCAAACTATGTGAATTCTTAAAATCATGTTTATACTTTGAATGTTGGCCTTTTAATCTCTGCCAGCACATCTTTGGTGGTGCTGTGATAATTTCAGCTGAAAAGCAAATGTTTACATAAAAATGCAGCTTCCTTTTTCCATCTCTCTCTGTTTTTTGAGATCCCTAGGTACTGCTCATCGTGGTGTCACTGGAGCCAAGGAGTGGGACTGCCAAGGTCCCTGTGGAGGCGAGGAGGGCAGGACACATACCATCTTGCCCTCTTACCCATCCCCTTGGGTCCCCTGAGTTCAAGAGAGATTTTTGGACTAGACCCACAAGAAGACGAGCTGCCTGTACCAACCTACTTGTAAATCACTGTCTGGGAGCAGCAAGGACAGGCTGTATGCAGGAAAGCCAGCCAGGTGCAGGAGTCGCTGTGACAGCAATGGGGCAGCCCCCATGGTGCCTGAGGGCAATCCTCTATCATACTGCACCCAGGCATTGTCACACTGCATTTGTACTACATACAGACCACTACTTCATGTATTCCTCCGTGAGGTGTTCCTCTCCCTTTCACTGACAAGGAGCTGTGATCTCATTTTAATACCCCTCTACTTAATCTATTTTCCATGTCACAATAGCTTTTTCAAGTAAAAGCAGGCTAAAATATCTGGGGTATTTACTCATCTCTAACACTGCCTCATTGTAATTATATGTGTAGTTCCTACTGATGCTGAGATGGCTGTATTACCAGTGTCCGTCACAGCTAAGTCTGTGGAAAATATTCTCACCATTATATTTAATATGTGTTTCTTCAAATGACAATAGAATTTCTCCCTCTAGCAACAGCTTCTTCTTAATTCAGATGTGCTTTTATTTTCTTTCCAAACAGAGAAAACAGTTTTCCAAAGCAAAATAGTAGGCATCTTAAAATCTTGTCTAAGCAACACCCTCTAGTGTAAAGATGCTATTATTGCATGGAAGGTTTAGCATGTCACTGTATGGATTTTTTCCAGAAGAAGGATGTGGAAAGGAAACAGAAAAAAGTCATGAGCTTATATAAGACCCAGTACATATCCATAGGTCTTTCCCTCTTTAACAAAGCATATAGGCTGTATTTAACTAGGAGTACCTACTTAAGTTTTAACAACTTTAAGGTAAATTTGTACTTACTGTTCCTGGGCTTGCTTATGCATTATTTATATTTTGTGTAGTACAGTTTCATATATTTATTTAAAATATGAGAACAAGAAGTTGGCAAGAACAGAGAGATCAGAAAATTACTATCTGTTGGACTTACAGCATACGGAGCCTTCATATAAGGAAAGGGACTAGAGCTGATAGAACGCTACTTCGTGAAAAATGGCTTTTCAAAAGGAATCTCCTAATTTTTCCATTTTTCTGAAAACTCTTTCAGGAATATAAAATGGGATACTATTTTGGTTGGTGAGTTTGCTGATGTGATTATGTGATTACTGCATTTGCATTTTGCTACAGAGTTGCAAGCAAGTCCTCAGGCACTGTAAATTAACATAATGGTCTAAATTAACATAATGGCACTCAAGTATGCTCATGCCCCTTGCTCCATTTCAGAATTTTTATGTCAGCAAATGATACAGCTGTGCAGTATGGATAAAGAAAGAAAATAGGCTATTTTATAACTGAGACACTAAAGAAGGAAGTCTTTGTAACTCTCTCTCTCCTGTGTGAATTGTGATCTAAATGAAAGATCCTGAGAAACTTTCAGTGACTTAGTGATACAAATACAATATTATACTAAGGAAATTGTGAACAGAATAAATCTTTTCAGAGTGCAAGACAGGCAAAGGTTTCTTAACTCCCACAGCCTTGTGAAAATGTAGAGTACAACTGCCAAGAGCTTTTTTTCTGAAACTGAGTCCACTTGACAACTGTCTCTGTTACTAATGAAATATGAGTTTTCTCTTTCCTTGTTTCACTAATTTCTCCATTTTAATACATTTTCTCTTCTGTCTTTTCCTTTCCTGCTGTTCACTTTGTTCTTATCTTTCCTTGTTATTTGCCATTCTCCACTCTATCTTCTCATTTTGTTTCTTTCTTCCTGCAGTCTTTTTGCTTCTCCCTCCAGCTTCAGTTTCTGTGTGACTTCTCAGTCACCGTTAGTGTGAGATGGTGCATTTCATCTCTAACAAATAGTAACAGTAATCTGTCAATGTCCTCATATGGCAATACAGTGTAGAATATAAATGTCTACGTACTTTTCCAGTCTTTAATATGAATGACATCTTCGGTGAGCCAGTGTCTTCCTGAGAATCTTCCATGTTTTGTGAAATGAGAGGATAAATAAAATTCACAATATATGAAATTCATTCTGTGCATTTTGAAAATGTAGCATATTTGCCCCCAGCAAATGTCCAGTTTAAGGGATTCTTCCCTCAACTATGCCCACCAGGCCAGATTAATAAATGAAGCCCTCTGGTGTTATAAACCAGAGTCCCAGATGAAAGTTACACTGTATTGGTTACAGGGCCTCACATTCTTTTAGTCTGGTTGATTATGAATTTCCTACTAAGGCTGTTAGAAGACAGACACATGCCCTGAGCATTGCTAGTTTAATCCACGTCAGCCATGCAGCTGTACAGGGCTAGTTACTCACCAGACCCGTCTCACTGCTGACATAAATAAATTCCTTTACTGGATAAAAGTCAGTCTAAGTTGCCTCTGTGATTATCACAGAAGCTGACAAAGACTGTATAATCACCTTTGGGTTGTCAGAGAGAACAGCTCCTACGTCCTGGCCATCAAAATTTTCTGATTAAGTATTTTTCCAATAGAAAATACAGATTAATGCAAACTGACGTGTTCTGCCATACTGTGGACCTACCCTTCTATTTGTTGTTTGATGAAATCGCCCTCTCCCTTTCCTTGGCCAAGCCTATGGCATATTCATGGAGAGATCAGAGGGCAAAATTTAGTCTTCCTTGCAGAATTACTGAGGAGAGGAAGACTATTACATACTTACTGCTCTTCTGTATTGCAGGATTCCCTTGTATGGGGATCCCGTTGTGATGACTGAGTAAAGGGGACTCACTTTCAGCTTGGCTCCCACGTGGTTTTATTCAGAGGGCTGAAGCACAGAGACACCAGGACACAGGCCAGTTCACATACATCCTACAGGCTCCATTGAGGGGGAGAAGATGGCAGGCTGGGAGAGAGGGATGGCCACGCTGGTGGACCCATCCTGAATAAATTCTGCAAGGACTTTCTTCTTGTCTCTTTCCCAACATTAAACAGCCTGTCTGAAGTCACTGTGAAGAACTATTTCTAAGGAAACTATAAGCCAGAAATAATGATGCCCTGTACTGTCTATTATTTGATTCTCCCCTATCCGGCACCTTATGCAATCACATGTACCTGTGTAAAATGAGTATCAGAATTATGAGAACTTTTCAACTAATTAGCACATTAGCAGAGCACAAGGTGCAGAACAGAAATACTTCACCAGCTCTTGGCAGGTTTAACTGACAGGAATTTTATTTGATAGTGCCACCAGAGTCTGAGTAACTCCCAGTAACATGGCTACACTACTGTTAGCCAAAGAGTGAATTTTCTGTAAAAAAAAGCGTTTTCTAGGCAAATCTACACTCCAAGGAACAGTACAATGTACTGTATTATAATGCACTGTATTATAATGCAATAGATTGAAATCTGCTTGCAAGGGCAAGGAAGGTGAGCATCAGCTTTCACTTTGAATTATTAGCTGAGAATAAAAGGAAATTACTTCTACAGCTTGGAAGCTACTGTTTTTCTCTAGATGACATGATTACTCAGATTTTTCTATGAAGCAAAGGAGGCATCTTGCTCATCTTTCCTGTGGAATCAGAAGCATGAACTCCATTTCTTACCAAAAGTAAGTTTTAAAAAATATTCTCTGAGGATTACAGAGTCCTATGCAATGGACCACACTAGATTCAGCATTTTGTCTTCAATATTTTTCATCTATGATTGTCTTGGTATTGTAAGGAAGCCAGAGCTACAAAACCTTTTGCCAGTGCTCTCCTTACTGTTTAAAAAACTGTTCCATTCGTATTAGTCTTCTAATATAAACTTTTGTAACCCTCTGAAAATGAAAGAACATCCCTGAAAACAGTCAGTATGCTCAAAAATTTTTTGAAGGAGAAATTGGGAAAGTAAAATGTTTTTATTGCCATGTTAAAAGACAAAAGACTGGCTTCTGTACCCAGGCTCTCAATTCCCATGAAAACTGCAAATCTCCAGGTGCTTTACATTGTGTTATTTATTGCTACAGAAGAAATTATTTTGCATTAGCTTCCCCCTGGCAGGGAGAAATCTTAAACTATGTCATGTGGGGGAAGGAGTGAATGAAGGCACTGATTCATAATTTCTGAATGCAGAACTGGCATGAAATATAAAGCTGTTTAGCAGGCAGAGCTGGCCCATTGTTCTGCTGGTTTCAGCATGGCATTCCTTTCTTTCTCTCTCTCTTTCTTTATGCCTTCAGATTGTGAAATATTAGGGTTTTTTCCCATAATCTGTGAAATTTTATATGAATTTATTAAGAAAAGAATTAACCTTGCCTGGAAATATCATTGCTGTGGACCTTACACCCCACCATTATGCAGGGAGTGGATCTTGTAGCATTCCAGAAGACGACAGCCCTTTTTTGGCTCTTTGGAGTGATATAAATATTTTACATTTACTGTTTATTGCTTTTCTGGAAGACAGATATTAATCCCTTGAGAAACTGAGAAAATAAGTATTCCTGTTTATTTCTAGCAGAGATCCACCGAGTGTGGATCAAAATGATCAAGTAATTATTGCCTCTGTAGAGAGAAAAAGGAATGGAAATTTGTCACATACTTCTACCTACGCTTCTAGGAATGTTAATTTCATTTTCAGAATAAACTTTACAGAAATAAATTTTACAGGAAATTTGTATTACAGAATAAAGCATGATTATTTCCTTCTGTTTTATATTGTATAGCAGATTAGATTATGTACACTAACAGTGCAGCTACGACTATTTTTGTTGGGCAAGTAGGGCCCCTAGGCAGAACGGCAAGCACTGTGACACATCCATTTGAGAGATGACAGCACTGGATGGAGCCGTGTTTGGAAATGCAGCAATAATGTCTGGAACTGCACTCTGTAAATCTTACAGATCTGCACGTGAAGCAGAAAGCACATTTAAATTGAAGCAATTCTGTTATGTTGAAAAGGCTCAAAGAGTGCACAACTTTTCTTCCTTTGGGGTGACAGGAGAGAGGAAAGACTTAACTGTAGTTCTCTCTCTTAGCTTTTTATAAGCAACTTTGAAGTCTGTACTGGTTATTTTGTCTGCTGGTGTTTGCCTGCATTGATTCTCTACTGCTCCATTAAAGGAAAGTTTCTATTATTTCCCAATGACAGCTTTACCTAGTCTGTCAGGGAAGGAGATGACGCCTGTCCTTTCTTGTAGCTGTGAAGGCTTGTTCATGAGTATGAGTGACGAGTCTCATCTGGGAAGTCCCAATATGCAGCCTGTCTCGTGAGCAAGTTCAGACCCTGGATCTTCAACGGCTCCAACTCACATTTATCCGAGAACAGCACAAGGACTGTGTGATCTTGAGGATTTGTTCTGAAAAGGATTGTTTGAGAATATATTTTTAGATTCTGCTCCACGTTTATGTCACACTTGGCAAATAAGGCATTGGAGAGATTTTCTAATGAGAGATGATTAGAAGAGCATGGTTTGTTTAGCTGAGCAAAACCAAAGTTGGCAGAAGAAATGATTGACACCTATAAATAGTGCAGAAGAAGCACAATGCTGAGGAAGAAGGGCATTGGCGCGCGGTAATGAACAATATTTGCATATGAGCAAAAAGGTATAAAATATGCAAATATGTACAAATAGGCTGGAAATTTGAAGGTTTTTAGCCACTACAGCAGTCAAGTCTACAGCAGCTTTCCAGTGGGAAGAGTGGGGACAAAAACTTGAGCTGTATGTGAGGTGGCATTCAACAGATTTACGGACAGGAGCGTGTGATGCAGTGCCCAGGATGGCGAGGGCTGGCTCTGAGCACCCAGCGAGTCTCTGTCTACTCAGCACCCCTAACGCTTGCGTATCAATAAAGGCATTACAAAATGGGGAAGAGGGACAGCGGGAGAGGAAATGGTGGATTCCGTTTAGTAAGACCAAGTACGAAGGAGAAAGGCATTAGAAGAAGGAGCCATGACCGAGAAAGGGAAGAAAGGGTCGAATTCCAGAAAAATAAAGCTTCTGTAGTTCCCTTTTAATACTTTCTGGCTGGCGGGGTTGTCTGAAGGCTCTGAAAGCCGGGTAGGGTCTCAACAAATAAACCATGAACGGCGATAACGGTCGTTTTAGTCCTTCTGACAGGCCTGAGGGCCGCGCCACCGCCCGCCCCGAGGGGCGCGCATGGGCGCGCACAGTGCCGCAGGCACCCGCGCGGGACACGCCCAGCCGCATCCTGCCCGCTTCCCCTCCCCCCGCCCCTCACCGTGCCCGCGAAGGGGGCGGAAGAGCAGGGCCGGCCGCTGTCTGATTGGCTGGCACGCCTGTCAGTCGCCGCCGCCTGCTCCGCCCCGCTGCGGAGCGCGCCGCCCGCCCCGTGCCGCCTTGCGCACGCGTAGCAGAGACGGGCGCTGAAATTCAAATCTGAAGAGCGGTTGGGGTGGTGGTTTTGCCACTCTCGGGGCGGCGTGAGGGAGCGCACGGAGCGCGGCGGCGGCAGCAACGGCAGCGATGGACCCCTTCACTGAGGTGGGGGCATGGCGTGGGCCGGCCTCCGAGTCGTGGGCTGTGGAGGCGGCGCAGCTGGGGCTTGGGCTGGGGGGCGCGGGCGCGTGTGGTCGTGGAGGAGGAGGAGGAGGGAGGGAGGAAGGAAGGAAGGAAGGAAGGTGGCAGCGGCCGTCTGGGGTGAGGAGGGAGGAAGGAAGGAAGGAAGGTGGCAGCGGCCGTCTGGGGTCCGGACGGGAGCCGCGCTCCCTGTGGGCCCGCTCTGGGAGCGGATTAGTTTTTCCCAGGTCTGCTTCCTGGCTAAGGCCTCTGAGGCACTCCCGGCCCTCCCTCCCCTTCACCTTATGCCGGGGAAGAGTGTGCTTGTAGAGAGGCTGAGCAATGGGGGGACAGGTCTTCCCCCACACACCTTTTTCTCTTCCCCCTTGTCTTGCTCTTACTTGCTTGTACCTCCAATACTGCAGCTGGCCAGGTGTTTGCTGGGTGTGTGATTTCCTCCATGAGAGGACATAGGGGTTATTCAAGGAAGGTTTTGAAAAGGAGAGGCCCTTTTTAAACAGGGCTGAGGCCTAGTTGGGTTTACTAGCACTTTTGTGTTTGCCTTTCATATGTGTGTCTGACAGATAAGTTTTTCTGCTGCAGTAGGAGGGAGACTGTAAGTTAATGGGAGTGGCATTGTACACATTGTGCCTGGTGTATCTGAAGGCTGGGTGTGAGGTTTGCCTACAGCAGTGAGCATCTCATTAAAAATGCTTCTTATTTGACATAACTGCCTCCTGTAATCAGTCACTTTTCTTTGCAAGCTCAGTTCCTCTTTTTTAAAAACAAAGTGGTCAGTTGTTAAAGCTAGACTTCTGTTTGCATGCTTGAGATTTACAGAAGCAAAATCAGAATGAAATGAATGGAATTGACCAGCTTGAATTTTTATGAGTGTTGTAGCTTTCTTAAAGATGTAGCTCTTTGGTTTTATGTGACATATGTAAAGCCATGGAGCTGTCTTGTGACTGCTTTAAGAAATACCTTAGTATAAATACATAAATGAATGAATGAACTCAAGTCCACAGCCTGTCTGAACGAAAAGCTAATCTAAAAAACTTCAAATCAAGTACACTGAAGAAACGCACTCACTCCTTCTCTTGTGTGTCTGACATACAGACTGCTTTCCTTAAATTGAGTGCCTGTAAAAGAGGCTTGCATAGGTCTGATTTAAAAAGAATGCGTAAGGTATTGGTCTAAATGTATGTGCTAAATGTGTTATGCCAAGACAGACTTCCCCTACCCCCATGTAAAGCTTGCTAAGTATAAACAACCAGAACTGCCTTCCTTACTTGGTAGTGAGTGACATGATGAGGCTAGTCTTAAATAATTTTCAAGTCCAGGCTACTAAATCAAGTTTAAAATTGTTTTGCATGCTGGGAAGGATTCCAACCTGAACACACCCTTCTTCCAGATAACTGATTTTGAAAAACTATGAGCAACTCTGAGGGCGCTCCTTGAGTAAAATTTATTCAGATGTTTACTAGTACTGTAGGGTGCCTAAAATATTGCCCTATCAAGAATGTTTTATGCTGTGGAGGACTTCATTCTGCTATTGTGCGAAAAATCTGACCATATTAGCATATCTGAATTTAAGTCTAGTAGCTTTCCTCAAAAAAAAAAATCTTTTCTGAAAAGAAAATATATTATCACCTACTTTTAAAGTATGTATGTTCTGGATTTTTTTCATATAACCTTTTTCTAACTTAACTATTTTTAGATAATCAATGCATACAAATGAATGTGCTCTGTTACTTGCTGGGAACTGGTGAGGTGTTGGAAGTATTGATCTTATAAAGCAGTATAATTCAAGCCTTAATTGGCCAACGCATACTGATGGTTCAGTGTTTCCTGACTTTACTTTACAGTAGTAAATGTTGTCCTAGTCTTACTAGGACGCTAGCTTAGTTTAAGCTCAAATAAATTTTGCTGTATGATTCAGTAGAATGCTTCCAGATCACGCAGTTCTAAAATGATGTTTCTTGTGATTAATCTTAAAAGCAAAAACTAATAATCTTCTGAATGTCAGCCAAAATAATACAGAACACACTGAGGAAATCATGCAGTGGATACTTTTTTTTTTTTTTTTAAATCACAATGACTGCACATGCTGCTTGTGACCTTCATCTTATAGTTGACTGTATAATTGCCCTTTCTTCTTTAACACTTCTAAATATGGTCCATGTGTGTACTTTAACAGATGCTTTCAACAAGTGAGATTGTCTGTCAACATTAAAAATGGGAAGACTTTCTCTAATTCTAAAAAAGTGCTCTTGACACACAAAGCATAATCATTTAACTGTGACTTTATATATAGGAATTTGAAATCTATTATGAAATGCTTAAGTCCTGTTTTGAAATTTGGCTAGCATCAGAACACTTAACATACTGGTAGTAAATGCCTTGTTAATGATCTTGAAAAGTAATTCTTGAGTTCAGCTAAGCGTGGCTTACTCATCATGTGTAATAGCAGAGTTTGAATTATGGCAGTTGCATGGAAAATTTGAGATTCCACAAGCCAATAGAGATTGGACTTCAACAACAGAGGCACGCATTCCTGTGAAATGACATCCTATTTGTAACAAGTGAAACTTGATTTTACTGAATGTGCCTGTGCATTTGAATAGAGCTATAAGAATAGTGTTTTGGAAAATATGCTCAGCTTCTATTTACATAGTCTTTGCTGTTTTATTTATGTGTATAGTACCTGCACATCTTGCAGCTCTGTGTTTTGGGTGGGTGGAATCAAGGAAACAGGCTTGGGAACAAAACTGACATGTAACTCACAGTGAAAGCACTCTCAGTATTTCATGTCTTCCCTGCCCCCTTCCCCCCGCCTTTGCTGTAGAAATTAGAGAAGTGGCATTTTGCTTTCACAGAAAATCGAGTTTGACTTTGTTTGTTCTGTGTTGCCCTACAATGAAACATTGTTTAAGGCTTCAGCCTCAGACAGTTAAAAACGCAAAATGTGTATTTAATTGCTACGCAACAGGACAGATAATGGCTGGCATAGTTCTGTCACTAATTTATGTACCACCAAATGAGTGCAGTTTATGTGCTTTCCTTTAAAGCCCATTAGTTCAATCACAATTTCTTGTCTCAAACTGCCTTACAACCTAGATCAAAGGCATAATTTAGTATTCTTTAGATGTGATCAAATTGAGTGATATTGCTTTATGAATGCAGTTATAAACAAATTATTTCATACTTGAATGCTATAAAGAATTACTTGTTACTAGTGTAGAACATTCATTAAACAGCTAGTTCATATGGAATGTGATGTTGTTCAACTTCCTAATGGTTAGGGAATGAAAGAATATGTTTTTAAGATAGCTTAACTGAGATCTCTCTATATGTTTCTCTGTATACAGATATATCGTGATAAATAGCATGTATATGAAGATGAATACTTATGACATCAGATTTTCCTTCTTAAAACTTAAACTTGGTAGTTGGAAGTTCATTCTGATTTAGAAGATGTAATGACCTCAAAATTCTTCTATTTTAATAGCCATGCATTTTGTTGGGTTTTTATGACTCTTTGGGAACCTCTTTAACGTTATTTCTTTTCTTAAAAGGTTAATGTTAAATCAGATGGCCTGAGCAGGCATGTCAAGAATGTGTTAAAAAAAGCCTACTAGCCAGACTTGACAGTTCTTTAGGGCTGGCATGTGGTGACTCAGTAATAACTTGTAGTTACTTTGAAAAATATTTCTGACTATTCGAGGCTCTGTAGAAGCCTCTAATCTTTTTTCATTTTGTCATTGGTTGTGTCTCTTTAGCCTGATTTACTTTGAAAGCCAAGCCAATGGGAGACACTAGTTGATTTAATGACTGGAGCTTTGGAACCTGCTGGCCAGCTTCATCTGTATTTAATACAGGAGTAGATGTCTTGCATCTAACTATGTTTCTACAGTTTTTATGAATGTCTGTGGTTAGGTGAGAAAAGACCCAAATCAATGCTTCTGTGGAGGAAATGCTGCAGCCTGTTGTCTGTCTAGCAGGGCAAAAAAACTTCAGGTAACCTGCAGGCACTTACTGACTGGCTAGATAGGAAGAGGGTAGCTATTTGACATAATGTAAACTGTTTTTTAGATTTATGGTACTTCCTGAAAATGAGAGAAGCAGCATGTGTTGCAGTGGTGAAGTGAAAGTATCATAGGGATCAGGGGTTACTGCAGTGAGAAAAAGGAAGTAGACAGAAAAATATATGTATGTAGAAACATGTTTTGTTTCTTCTGCTTTCAGGAGGAGTAGGGCATAACTAGTCAGAAAACCAACCTTTGAATGTTTCTATAGCATAGTGTGCGCTACAGTAGATCAGTTAGCAACTTCTGGTAGGTGTATTTATTTTGAAAAGTAGTCTCAATACATTTCTGGTATAATGGACCTTACTATATGCTTTTCACAGTAAAAACTCAAACTGTTAGTTTGAACTGTATTAGTTAACATGCATACTGAAGGGTATAGTAACATGTTGTTTGTTGACTATTTAGAAACTACTTGAACGAACCCGTGCCAGGCGAGAAAACCTGCAGAAGAAAATGGCTGAGCGACCTACAGCAGGAGCAAGACCCACAGTGCAGACCAAGAGGGTCAGGGAGCCTTTGTTAGAAACTAGTAACCAGACACCTCTGCCTGGTGAAGAAGGTATCATACAACAAGTATAATAAAAATTATCTTTTGATATGAGCTCTGTCCCTTTTTTGGAGGCAAGGAGATAACTCTTAGTATTTCTCTTAAACTAAACAGTGATGGATGCAGTTATCTGCCCACTAGGTCTGAATATGTGTAGTGTTTAGTTTAACCCAAGAGCAGGTGCTCTAAATAATTAGTAAACTATTTAAAAATAGTGCTATGATGGCAAAGATAGTGTCCCGTGCTTGGTAAAATTTGGTAAGGGTAGTCTTTGAAAGGTGTATCTGGGTGTACCTACATCATAACTTCCATCTCTGTTACACTTTTTTACTATTTCTTTGAAAATGTTTCTAGATAACGCTAATTGACTTAAATACTTTGACATACAGTGAAATCTAGTACAAAGCCATCACCATCAAAGAGGCTCTGCTCTAACAGTATGGAGGCTCAAGTTTCCAGTTTAGAGAACAGACAGCCAGTTTCTTCAAGTTCCACAAACCATCATTCTCCTGAGATGACTTCAGAGTTGCGTGTAGCTGCTTCTAGCAGGACTCCATCAGTTCAGTCCCCTGAGAAAGGAAAACCAAACGCTAAATCGGAAACTCCTGCAGCCCTTTCAGTCAAAACGCGTATGCAGAAATTGGCAGAACAGCGACGTTGTTGGGATAGTGAGGGTATGTTTTGCTTGCTAAATGGTATTAATGTTTCTCATTGTTTGCATTGATGATAATGTGTGCTAGCAGAACACAACTTTGTGTGTGAATGCTAATGTTTTCACAAAGAATTCTTATAGCCAGCACTGGGGAAGAAGCAGAAGGGGATGCCTAGAATAATGAAACTGTTGACTACAGCTTTGTTTTGTATACCTTTTTCCTACTACTTGTTTGAGGTCTTGCTCCTCAGAACAGTGATGTAAAACTAGTAAACTGCTTGATTAAAAATGTGTTGGCTTTACAATGACCTTAATTCAATCTGAATAGTCCCAGTGCCTTCAAAGCTAATATCCTGATTCTTTTGATAGGAACAATGTCTAATAGTTGATAAACCTAACATATATCAAAATGCAAATATATGTAGTATATTTTATTAGCAAAATAAATGTGTTTTTCTTTTTTCTCAGATCCTTCTGAATGTGCTCATTTGTCTCCCCTCCACTCAAAAGACTTGTCTGTTTCTCCACCTAAGCAGCCATCTATTGCCCTGGCAAGTGATACCCCTATTGGGAGAAGAGGCCGTTTAGCTAACCTTGCTGCTACAATTGGTTCCTGGGAAGATGACCTAAGTCATCCATCTGCAAAGCAAAACAATGCACAAGAACAGCCTGGCACTACTTGTTTATCCAAATTGTCCACTACAAGTGGAGCATCTGCTAGAATCAATAGCAGCAGTGTAAAGCAGGAAGCTGCATCCTGTTCTCAAAGGCTTGTTGAGGCTTCTATTAATAAACCAGCAACCTCAAAGATATCGGTGAGTGTCTGATTAGCTGCCGATTAAGAATTGATTGGGGTATTTGGGGGGAGAAATGTTAATGCATACCTGTTTAATTTGAATGCTGATACCAATTTTAAAGGCTTGCTGTGAGCAATCTCAATTGGTTTACAACTTTTGCCTCATTGAAATCCCATGTGCACTCTTTTAATAGACCTGAAACAGCTTAAAATTCCCCTTTTGAGATTTAAAGGTGTCTGCGTGGGTGTCTGTGTCCCTACACACCTTGTAAAAGTTGGTGTCAGTGATCCGTTGCCACCCTTTTCTAAAGAAGGGTTCTTAAAGTGATGAAAAATAATCTTTCTGGGTTTCATTCTGTAACTTTGTAAAATTGACTGACTTCTTATAGGATTAATATTTACAGTCTTAAAGTCAGTCAGAACTCTGAGATTAATAGTACCTAATGACTTGTGCCATTTATGAAATGGCAATATGTGCAGATAATCTTGTTTGGGGAAACACTGGAAAATATCTGAAGCAGCTGGCAAAAATCCAGAATCAAATACTGAAACAAAATGAAATAATGGATCAAAATGCTACAAAAAGCTTAAGATATGTTTTCAGCTTTTCTTATTGTTCAGTGAAATAAGTGTATTATGTTAGTGTGCTACGCAGAATGCATCATTTTCTTTTGAGGGCATGTTCAAGAATCTACAGTCTCATTTCAGTATTATTCCTTTCCTCCTTGTTAAGGATCCAAATAATTTCTTAGAAAAATCCTCAAGAGACGCCGTTCCCAGTTCTAAGGAATCTGAAGTACCACTCCCACTAACAGAGAATCCCTGCAGTCCTCAGAAAACTGAAGAACTTAAACAAACAGTAAAATCAACTTTGTCTCAACCAGTTCAATCCAAAAAAGGGCTAGTCAAAGGAACACATGTGCAACTTGAACCTCAGGATAAACCCACAACACCAGGTAAATATCATTTTTCAGCTTCAGTAAATACTCACACAAGTCACATTTAGCTCTCTCCTGTGTTTGAAAATTACATACTAATTAACAATGTATGGTAAGTAACCATAACAGGTGGTCTGTATTTACCATTGTAGCTTTAGTAAAGTGCCAAAGAGGTCTATGCTAATGATCATAGATAGTACAGCTTTCATATTTTGCAAGGGGGTTTTGGACATGTTTTTAGTAACCTAAACTCTTCAAAGCAAAACTGATCTAACTTTTCTCCTTATATAAAAACGTGTCCCACTAATATCAGTCAATTTAGACAATTCAAAGCTGCTTTCAAATGGCTGGATACAATACGTATCCAATATATACCAGATAAAGAAGAGTCTACATAATTGTTAGCAGACACCAAAGCTAAATGCTTTCAGTTTTGAAGGCCATGTGTAGATCCTTAAGCTTGCATAGTGCCCTTCCTTTCAGTGATAACACTAGTGTCAGGAGAAGTGTTCCTCCCCAATTTTAAATTCAACTACTTGCTGAGTTTGAAACTTAGATTGGCAGCCTGAATTCTTTGAAATGAGTAGAGCAACTCTGTCTATAGATATATGCTGACATTAAAAGACAAGCTTGATAAAGGGAGGTGGATGCCAAACAGTGTATCTACACATTTAATAGAATGCTTATTTAGGTGAAGGAAGCACATGAGGCCAGATGTAGAGGAAAAGTTGAAGAAGCAAGTCAATTTAAACTACACCCCCCCCCCCAAAAAAAAAAATAAAAAAGAGAGAGATGACTTATGAAGTGTCATAAGAGGCAGACGCCTGCCTGCTCTGATTTGCTGCTTTAGTAACTTAAGGGTTCTGTTGCAGCAGTGCTTGCACTTCAGGTTTAGTTTCTGTAAAGTGTAACAGTACAAGCTGTAAAGAAGACATCTCAATTGCTTCCTTGAGAATATTCAGTGGGTTATAAAACTGTGGTGTGATTTCTGTGTTTTTGAGGGTTTATTTTAAGGCAAAACAATTATTCTTATAGGGGGATTGGGAATTAAGCCGTTCTTGGAACGTTTTGGAGAGCGCTGTCAAGAACATAGTGCACAGAGTCCTGCTACGAATACTACAGGGTACAGATCACCCATTGTTACCCCAAATACAAGGACAATCCAGGAAAGGCTTCTCAAACAAAATGAAAATTCCTCTACTGCCAGTTTAGCGCTTCAGCTTAAGCAGGTATGAGTTGCTGTACTTCCAAGCTTATAAATAAGTTTGAGAAAGATTCTTACTGTTCTGCACCTACTTGAGGAATTTTAAATGTCTTGACATCTTAAGACTGTCACTCCCCCCCCCCCACCTTCCCCTTAGGAACGTGAACGAGAACTTGCATGTATTCGTGGCCGGTTTGATAAGAGCAACCTGTGGAGCGCAGAGAGAAGCGAAAGTTCAAAGAGAAAAATTACAGAAGCTACAATGGTAATGTATCAGAAGATGATAGTCTGTGAATTGCTTTAACATGTTCTGGGTACAGGGATGGATGTGCAAAGATGAAAATCTATGCTTTTTGAATGTCCAGACTGTACAAGACTGCTTGCCCAGTAGTTTGTATGATCATTACTAAAGTACTGTGGATGTGTGTCGTCATCCCCCCCGGCCAAAGGATCAGTTAAGGAAACAAATGATACTGTTTTGAGCTGACTAATTTTCTCGTTGATGCTTTAGGTGTGCTTTTTTTAATACTCTAAACTTTAAAAACAAAAAAGGTGCCTCACAACAAATCTATTTAGTACAGTTGACTTTCTTAAATAAATGCATATGATCCTGCTTGACATCGGATATGCAACCTTTTTTTCTAACTTGTGCTAGAACATTTCCTTCAGGCAATTTTCCTAGTTACTTTGAACTTCATCTCCTGAACGTACTATGCTTTTATTTTTGGCAGGAAAGCCAGTCTCAGGCTAGTCCAAACCATCCTCCTAGTTCAGATGCCACCACTTCTGGATCAGCAGATGATGCACTAGCAGATGATAAGCCAGCAGAGTCTCCTAGTGTGGAATTTTCAGGTGAGGACCGTCACTGTTAGCATGTGGCTCATACTGGACTGAAGCACTGTCCTCTGTATTAAAAAGCAGATAAGGAGGCTAGTAGCACTGGTGTTCAGAATGGGAACTCAGTCTGTCCCTTATTTGACTGTCTGTCTTTAAATCTTGCCATGTGATAACAAGTCTGCACTTCTACACCACTTGAAAGACTGGCAAGGCAGATGGCCTTTTGGTTTCTTAGTCAAGGTCTATCTGTGTTTCATATCTACATGGAAAGTGCAGTGTGTGAATGAGAATGGACAGTTTTAGACTTTATCCATATTGTAATATTAATGTCTCTTTATCCTATCTTCCACAATGATCTAATGGGAAGAAGTGTTTTCCCTTACAGTTTTCGCTTATAATAGCATTGTTTCTCGTAGTAGGGGAGCGGAAAGAATCCTGAGATGTTTATGACATCCTGTCTGGTGTTCAGTAAATGGAAGAGCCTCCTGTCCTCTGGGAAAGGAGTGAACATGGTTAATGCTTCCCATAGACATTATGGGCACACAGATGTACTTCTAGAAAAGCAGGATGATATGCTGTATGCTCTTGGGTTATGGATATGCTCTTGGGTTGGGGGGTTTAGAAGGGAAGGGTGGGTTTTTTGTTGGTTTTTTTTTGTTTGTTTTCTCTATCCTGCTGCTCTTGAATGGGATGCACTGTACTATGGTTTCAGCATTGTTTCTTATGCTATCCATTTCCTGATTATGAGATGGAAGAAATCTAGCTGCTCAGGTTGTCAATCAATACAATAAAAATAGTATTTTTTTTAACTTCAAGCTCACTTGAATACTCAATTTAATAGTATTTTTCATAAGTAGTCAGCTCTATTAATAAACTTCTAAAAATCAGTAATTTAGGAAAAAAGTCAAAGGCTAGACAATATCTTCAGTGACTTGCTTTTGATGAACTTCTTAGACACTGCTAAATGTGAAGAGACTGATAAACCCAGTCCTTTGAAGATCATACTGATGAGCCCTGAAAAAGTGATGTCTGTCTCAAAACTTCAACAACTTGATGTGAAACAGAATGGTTTGTATTGATTAGATGTATTTTAACATGTGCTTAACTTGCTGTTCCTGCTTGTCCAGCAGAATGTGAATATCCTTCAAGTTCAAATTATGAATTCACCATACATCTGTTAATATCTGCATGTCTATTTTTGTAATCAGATTTATATAAACAAGTCAGTAAACTTTTTTATTGTAACTCCTCTATCTTGGCATTGAAGTCTTCAAGGAATATTAAAACACTGATATTAAACTATTGGGGAGGGATGGAAATGATGGCTCTACTATTGAACTTGCATTTAAATTTCAGACTTTAAAAGATGCACTTGCCCAACATTTCGTGTCTCTGCATCAATTTTGCACTATAGATGACAATACTATATTAAAATAAGGGTGTTAGTATGTTTTAGGATTCTATATGCTTTGCTGTAACAAAATCAACTTTTTTTATCAAGCTTACATGAAAAGCAAAAATAGATAGTTTGTCTATTTATTGTCTCTTTGTTTATTTAATGAGACTGAAGAGTTTAGTCTTGATGCTACTAATATTTTTAAAACATTGCCCTTCAGATGAAGTATGTGAAACTGAAATGAGCGTGGATGATGAGCTGAATAGCTCAAGAGTGATAAATGAAATTTTTGAAGTTCTTCAAGAGGATGGTCCAGACATAGAAAAACTAAAGAAAGAAATGAGCATGAGCCTGGAAGGTGAAAGTGATGAGGATGAGCAGGAGGAGTCGCTAAATATTTCATCAATGTCTCTGTTAACCCCTTTAGTGGAATCTGTTGGTCCAGAGGTGAGTGTCCTTAGAAGGTGGGAAAGTGCTCGTTTATCGTACAGAGATGAGCAATTTGCTTATGAACGGTGATATTTTAGTGTATAATTTACAAATGACACTTTGCTAACGGAACTTTACATAGGCAAAGTTTCTGAAGTGTAGCTTAGCTTTTGCTATGTCACACTTGAGTACTTGCAAATAGAAGTCCAGCAGGAGTCAGGTGTATGCGTGCGTTCAATGAAATTGTTACTAGTTCAAGTCTTTTAAGAGAAATAACTGTGAAACAGTACCAGTTTAGAGACTAAGGCTGAAAACTCCGAGTTTACAGATCTGTTGGTGTCCTTTAAAAAACAAAAAACAAACAACCCACTCCCCAAAATGACAAAACAAAATGCTCTGCAACAAGACAAGCAAAAATGATAAATTTAAGTTGCTCCATGTCCTTTATATTTGTAAATTATCCTTTAAACTATGTTAAGCAGTCTCCAAATTTAATATTTATGTGTAATCACAAAGAGAATAAAGGTGAGAGGAAACAGGTCACGGTCCGTTTGGAAAGATTTTTGTAAAATAACATTTTCTTCTCCCTAGGCCTTTATTTCCCCTTCTAAGTCAGTTGGTGAGGACAGCAGTGTCAGCGATGCAAGTCTGAAGTCTGAAAAGTTCCAGAGGACTAAAGTCCCTAGGGCAGAGTCTGAAGATAGTATTGGCTCTGTGTCAGAAGATCGCAACCTCCTATATAGGTAATGAACTCTCAAAAGTTCTCTGTGTAAGTAAGCAAATGAAAACACTTTTCATGGCTCTTAAAAAGTGGTTGATAAGAGAAGAGGTTTGAGGTGGTAGGTTAAAGGATAGAAGGGGAGAACATGTTTGTTATACAAGTATGAAGACCCTTTCACTGAAGTATACTGCTTAAACTACAAAACAAGCTTTCTTCAAGATCTCTGCCTTTATCAAAGGTTGCCTCTCTGCGTAGTTTTTATGTTGCTTCCACTTAAAATGAGTCAATGGAGTACTTTCTCTGAAAAGCCCTCTAGGCAAGTTGGAAAAAATCAATGCCTCACCATTTTATATATACATACACACACATACATATTAACTTATTTAGCAAATTTAAAAATTTGATATTGGATATTTTTCATATACTATTCATATATAAATGTTAAATTATACATATATATATATATATATATATATATATATATATATAAAAATCTTGACACACCTGTGAAACGTATTTAACGGTTTCCTGTTTTAAAAGTGTTGATGCATATAGATCTCAGAGGATTAAAGAAACAGATCGTCCTTCAATAAAGCAAGTCATTGTTCGCAAAGAAGACGTTGCTTCCAAACTAGAAAAGAAAAAGAATGGCCTATCTGATCAAGTCAATATTAAAAAGAAAATGCAGGTATCTAGTATTTTTTTTAATTCTTTTCTATTTTATTATTTCCCTGACCAGGACATTCACATATACTTAGGGTGGCAATATTAGTTTGTCTAGCATAAAGATACAATGAGCACTGAGTGATAACTGCAGAATTCAAGTAAGGGAAGCTAATGCATTCTTTAATAGGAGAGCAAGGCATTGTTTGGAAAAGGGAACAGGGAATCTGTATTTTGTTACTGACACTGCATTATGCAGGTTTCACTACTACATCCTTTTAGTAAGCAATATTCTGATCTTCACTGATGCCTCACTCACCTACATCACTTCTCTTTTTTTGGTTAACTGCTTCTATTAATATTGGTGAAGGGGATGCTAGTGCTCTGACTAGATATGAAGCGTACAAACACTTAGAGCAGTGTTTGTATGCTACGTTTGTAGACTATCTAAATTGCTTCTAAGATGGGAAAAAGGAATGCACAGTGTTCTTTTGTAGAAGTAAAACTGTAAATTGCTAGGCTTTCTAGTTTACTAGCTGTCTAAACAACAATCTGATTTGCTGAAGCATAGCCAAAGATGCTAATCTCAAGGCATTCCTATTCCTTTTTTTGGACTTAACAGCAAAACTCTCATGTAATTTTGCTAATTATTTCTACTACTACCTTACTCTAGGAGCTGAATAATGAGATCAACATGCAGCAGACAGTAATTCATCAAGCCAGCCAGGCACTGAACTGCTGTTTTGATGAGGAACATGGAAAAGGGTCACAAGAAGAAGCAGAAGCAGAGAGACTACTTCTCCTTGCAAGTAGGTTTTTAAGACTCGAGCCCAGCTCTTCACATTGTGAGCCCTTTGGGAAGAATTGAGTTCAGACAATCAGTTTATTATGGTACTTTGTACCTGCCTATTTGTAGGTTTTTTTTTTTCCTCTGAAAAACAGTAACAGGAAAACATCTGTTCTGTCTCAACTTCTCCAATAGGCAAGATGATCTTTTTTCAGTCTGTTTCTTGCCTCCAATGTTCTGGAAGATGATTGACACCTCTGTTGCATTTTATATACTTTATATGAAAGTATTTATATACTTAAGTATATACTTATGTAAAACAGCTTATGTTCAGTAATACTTCTTCACAACCATACTTATTTATGTTCTCTGTACAGCTGAAAAGAGAGCTGCTTTATTGGAAGAACTAAATAAAGTGAAGAGTGAGGGACCTCAGGGTAGAAGAAATAAAGCTACTTCTACATCTTCTGAATTTGCTCCATCCAGGGGATCTGTTACCATTTCAGAAATGCGTCTACCTCTAAAAGCAGACTTTGTGTGTGGTACAGTTCAGAAACCAGGTAAAACTAGCAACTGAAAAAAGCTATAATGCTCCCTCCTTCCTCTTCTCCTCCTCCCCCAATATGCACACATTTCTAGCTTATCCTCCCTGATTTTTGTCTTCTGGTTGGTGTTTCTCTAGAAGGAGGGTGATGGTAGTTTAGTAACAATATTGAGCTGCATTCAATGGATCTGCTTTTTGGTTAAGTTGTCAGTATTTTCCTGGTCTTGTTAGTGGCATCCTTTTCTGGCTTGTGAGGTTCAGGAAACTTATCACAAATTTTTCAGCCTGGTCTTAAAAAGATCTTTCTGTGGTTCTCTGTAATCTGTTGAGGATGAAGTAGAATTTTGTATCTTGAGTCTTTCTCTGTCACTCCTCTGAAATTTTCTTGACTAATGCAAGTCTAGTACTAGATATCAATAGGTGAGTCCTGACCTCTGTTTTGTAAAATGCGTGTTAAGTCTGTCTTTTTAGTCCATCTCTTAACATCCCCAAATACTTCATTACAAATGCTTGTTTTCTATTTCTTGTCATATTTAAGTCATTAAAGTGTTAAAATGTGGATTTATTGTTTCTTTTATTCTGGGCTAGATAAATCTAATTCGTGCTAGAAAAATGTCTGGCAATACCTTTCTGTAGGTAGCCCACAATAACCAGTGCTATTTTATAGAATACTGCAGAACTTGATTGTAGCTGGATACTTGTAACAGGTTCCTGCTTCTTGCCTCACTAAAATTTGATGATGGGTTATTGGACGGAGTCCTGTTTTATAACCTTTTTGTTTTAACTGTTGCATGAAGCATAAAATGAGGTTTTTGTCTTTAAATAAGATCACAGACGAGAATATGGGTGGAAATGTGATGTTTAACCTCCTGATGTATTACAGTTCTTGTTGTGTGAGACATGTTATGTGATTCTCCTCTACTTTATAGGAAAGTCTCTTTAATGGTTACAAAAAGTCTGAGTTTAATTTCTCAAAATTCTGGCAACTAAATTGTCTAAACAAACAACTATGAACTATTTGTGAAAATGGTGTGCTCCAGAAATGCAGCACTTGCTATGTTCTGTGCACCAGAATGTACTCTGTTTTCAGCTTTTGTGAAGAGAATGTTAAATATGAATGGTATAAATCAATGGTTACTGGAGTCTACAACAGTTGTTCTGAAAGCTTTGACCTGTCCTATGCAACAGAGCAATCAAACTGTTTTGTTCTTGTTTTTAATGTGATATGACATTATGCAATACTCCTGCTCTACCATTCATCAGTGTTTTACAGCCAAACTCCCAAATTGTGTCCTGGCTGCTGAGATGTGCTCTTGTGGTTCTCTTCTTTCTTTTTTTCCTTTTTGTGAAAAGCTGGGGAAATGAGTTGCCTGGATATCAGTTCCTTCATAGGAACTGAAAAAAGGATGAGACTAGACAGCAGAGAAAGCTAATGCATAGTAAAGCAGACAGGTCTAGAGAGTAATAGTAGAGTCCTAAGGAACCATGATCAACTACTGAATCTGACTGAAAGCTTTTCTTTCATGTAAGTGGGTAGTATAAGTCTGGCCTGAGGTGCCCAAGGCACTAATGTGGTTGCTGTGAATACTGTGGAGGCAGTCTTCCTAGTGGATATACTAGGAAAAATAATTAACTTATTTTGAGAGTAAGTTTATAATCAGTTCTTTAATGTAACCCAAGTGTGTAAGTGGGATGAAACATCTTCTGTTTAATGAAAATACAATACTTGAGGACTATTGGATATTTGGACACCTCTCGCAAACAAAACTATCTCAAATGTATTTTCAGAAGCAGCAAATTACTACTATGTAATAATATTGAGATCTGGAGCAGAAAACATGGTTGCAACTCCCTTAGCAAGCGCTGCCAGCTCCCTGAATGGAGATGCTCTTACTTTTACTACAACATTTACTATGTAAGTATGAAGAAGCTGTTTTGGAACCAGTTCCATCTTTGACTCTGAAGCATACATAAAAATATTGTTTAAAGTCTTGTATAAGAATGTCATATTCTGCAAACAAATATTGTGAGGTTTTGTGGTATAGGTATTTCCTGCTTCAAGAAATAGCTGCACTTCTCTCAAAAGAGCAATTAAACTGATTCCACCATCCGTCAGCTAATCTGTCACTTGCTTTTCTCCTTTTGTTCTCTTCTGGAACACCTGCAATGACAGATGGGTTGTTTTCCCTGAGATGGTGTTTTTCTGTTTTGCCACGACTAACACTTTATATTGCTATTAGACTTTGGTGTCTGGAAAAAATAGCATTGTTAAAACTAAAACCTCAACTGGTAGCTCTCAATGTTAGCTAAAGAGATCTTTTTGGGTTCAAATGGCTGTTTGGTTTTGGTTTTCTTTTTTAAAGAAAGGGGGGGGGGGGGGAAACCTTTCCAAAACAAATAAGCAAACCCTCTTTTTAAAGCCTAACTCTTGGAATTATCATTTAAGGCTAGTTACTCAAAACCACTCTCTGCTTCTAGAAATGTATAGTGGACTGAAGGGTGCATTTTGAGAAATGGTAGATGAACCATATCTCTTTATTTCCATCCACCCCCTTTTCGTTCTTTGAGTTCTGGAAAGTATCTTGAGATAGTAATATGCTTAAGTCTTAACACAGCGTAATGCTGCCTGCACTGGAGAGTCCAATTGTAGAAATGAAGGAATCTCAGGCCTATTGACCTGCAGGGACAAACTATGACTTACTAATAGGAGATTGGGTATTAGTCAGCACTTTGGCCAGCCATCTCCTGAGTAGAACCTAGATGCTTCTAACTGCTCCCTGGAGAACTTTAGGGGGGTTTGCCCATTTTTAGGGAGGAGAAGGTGGGCAGAACGAACAACTAACTTAGAAGAAAAATACTTCTTGCCTCAGTCCATGTTTAACTTTATTTTTCTCCTCTTCTGCTCCCCCTCTTTAGGCACGATGTGTCCAATGACTTTGAAATAAATATAGAAGTTTACAGTTTGGTATGTATCAGTCCCTGTCAAGAGGCTGTATAAGGCAGTATGAAGTGTCGTACTTTCTTAATATCCTCTTGCCTTACAGGTGCAGAGAAAAGAAGTTACAAGCACTGATAAAAGGAAAAAGGCAAATAAATCTAAGGTAAATGGAACATGAAAATCATAATGTTTTATTTCAACAGAAGGTATGCTAGGAAGACTGCAGTGTTCAGGGAGAACTGACTAATAGCCTTAGTCAATCTGTTGATTGCTTTTACTCTCCTCGTTCTTTCTTGGAACATCTGCAATAACAGATGGGTTATGAAGTCCTTCAGCTATTAGTGGATTGGACCTGCAGCACTTAATCAAGTCTGAAATGTATTGGAGGGGAAGGAAAGGAGTCTTACTAGTTCTGCAAAATGCTCCGTTAGTTCTGCAGAATGCTGTGCTTCACAAACTTTTACTGAACACATGTGGTTGCCTATGTTAATGATTCAGTATCCTTATTCTGTTTTACCTAGACTATACTATTCAGGATACCCTACCATGCAGTCTGTGGCGTTTTTTTCCTTAAAGGTTCTGTTGATGAACTACAAGACTTTTCTTTCTGGTGTTAAGTAAAAGCAGTAGTTGTGTATCTTTTATTTTTTAAAGCAAATGTGTTAACTTCTTGAAAGTAAATATTTCAACTTAAATAGAGTGCAAATTATAGATGTACTTACTTCATTAAGATTTTGTAACCCCAAACAAGCCAGTGTCTTTCTGGAGGCTTTCTTCTCCTTGTCATTCCAATAGTTGGGTGCACAATGTTAGCAATTTTTAGGTCTGCTTTCCTCCTTGCCAAGGTATCTGTCACTAAAAGCACAAAACTTGAGTATCTTGCAGAGAAGTTAGGATGAATTTGTAAATTCTGACTCTGAGAATAGAAATAGTAAATAATTCTGAAGTCTCTACTTTTATATTGCACAGTGAAAGCATGCTTCCCTCTGTCCCTCAGTATAAATGAGTTTGATGTCCAGGGTCTTTCCCCTGTGTTGTAGCTTAGAGGAATCTTCCCTTAATACTGAATGCTTTTATGGTGCTCTAGGTAAGTTACTAACATTGCTAACATATGCTAAACATATAGCTTTGGCCTCCTGGACCTGCTTTTTGACAAGCTGCTTATATTTGTCTCTAAGCCTGAAGAACAGATATGTACATAACTCTAGTTTATGTCTAATAGAGTCTCACTTAATATTGAGATTTTTCACTTAAATATTGATACATAAGGTACAACACTACCATATTGAGAATGTCTGTATTTGTGTCCTTAACTTGTATCTTTTAATAAGCAAATGTAATTATAAAGCTTTGTTACAGGAACAACAAAGTATACTGAGATTGCTCTTCAGATGTACATGCACACAGTCCATCCCAATCTAATGCATACTTAAACTTAGATTTTTTTTCCCAACAAATATTTAATTGATATGTAGCTTTTCTTCTGAGACATGGTACATTCAGTATGGGTTCAAAAAACAACACTGCTTGACTCATAACAAGAACTAGTAGCCATTCAAACTTGATTTGGATAAGCCTTAAGTAGTTTCACTGTCTAATTTACATGCTAATGTAATAGAAAATTTCAATAGCATGAAATTCAGATACATTTATTTTCTTGTATTCTTTTTGTAGGTTATTACTCCAAAGAGATTATTAACATCTATTACCTCTGTAAGTATGAATGTAACACTATAACAAGCTCTGGATATGACTGTTTCCAAAAGCCATATCTCGCACAGAATAAGGTCGCACTTATAGTAGGCTCTTTATCCCTTACTTGAAACTCTATAAACTGTCCAGCTTTCTGCAAAACTCTTCAGCACCAGCTCAAGAAATAAAACTACTCTAAATAACTAATGCTGGAAATTTGCAGTTACTACACTTACTTGGATTTTTAAGGTTTTTTTTTCCTTAAGTATTTCAAATCTGGTTTCTTTCTAACCTAACCGTAGTCTTCTATAGAAATTGCCAGAAACTTCTCTTCCACTAATCTTTTGTTTCTCTGTCTTTCTAGAAGAGCACCCTTCTTACCCCAGGTAAGCAAAATTTAGCATTTTATACCAAGATGGAAGTTAGCACTTGCTGTCAAAAACAGTATATCTATTTAAATAATACTTCTAACAGCTGATAATTTTGTAATGATAAACACAGAGTTATGTCAGTTTGCCAACCTAGAAACTCACCCTGTGTTACCATTATATTTAGTGGAAGCTCCCTGCAAAAAAATCAAAATTTGCTTCTGGTATCAAATGCCTGTAGTTTACATGTCTTTCCTGAAAAGATGAACTGAAAGGTATTTAAAGATTTAAAGTAGAGTCTGATCTCAACAGGCCAAGTAATATAGAACAAACTTGACATTCTTGAAAATATGAACAGACTCTGAAATACTGCTTTTGTGTAGTCTTTTCATCAACATTCTTAGTTTTTCTGGCCCTTGAGAGAGAAGGGGAACAGCATCTATGTACAAGTGTTTCTCTGACTATGTAAAAGTAGCTTATGTTCTTGTGTGCCTGCAGTTTGATATACTTGAGCTAGTTTAATACAAGTTGGTAGCAATAAGGAGCTCATAAGCTAACTCTGAGATGTCTACCATGCTGCTGCAACTGGGACTGATTCCTGTGCCTGAGCCAGAGTGCTTGTTTCTGTGATACAATGCCAAGAGGAGTGTAGACAGACAAGTTCTGCAAGACTGCAGCATGTCTCTTCCTTGCAAAAGTGTTTTGTTGTTTTGTGTTTGGCTTTTATCTTGCCTCTTTTCAAGACCCAACTGCAGGGTATGTGTGCGTTGTGGTATGCCCTACAGTGCTGTCTGTCCCCCTGAAACCTCTTAATGTGTTGTCCCCCCACACGCACACACTTGGGCGAATTTCAGAGCTACTTCCCAAGAGAAAGGACATATCGAGGAGAAATGGTGAACACCCAGATCCTGTCTGAATGTGCTGCCAAGATGTGTTGCAAAGGTTGCTTCTCCTGGAGTACTGAGTAGGGCACCTATACAGTAGTACAAATGCAGCCTATCTAAGCCTTGCAGCACCTTAATTGTGTATTGTGTTAAGACCTGTCTTGAACTTCTTTCTCCATAGCCATGGCCAGTCCAGGTGGTCCTAATGCTGTGCGCACTACTAACTTCATCCTTGTTGGATCCCACAAGCTATCGTTGTCTTCAGTAGGAAATAGTAAATTTGCATTGGACAAGGTAAAGAAAATAATTACTTACTGCTCTGAAGATAACTGCATACCACTAAAAAATGAATGTTGGTTTACTGTTTCCAGACAAAATTATCTTAAAAATGAAACCACTGTAAACATACATTTGTATGTATATACATATTTATTGCTATTCCTCAAATTTAACTTCATGAGATTGAAATATAAATTTGAAATGCAAAAGAAAAGACTTAAGTTATTATGCCAGATGTTCTTTGTTTTCCTTAGCTCAATATAAGTATAGTTATGCAAATATTATGAAGACATTTGGTTACTGAGAGCTTTTGTTGAGAGAGAACTGTGGTTAGCATCTCTGTATATGGTCTTGATATTGCTTGTTGTTCTTAACATCCTGCACTTCTCCTAAAATGTGTTTTAATGATAACAAAGTTTTTGAAGTTTTCTGCATTTAATTGACTTCATTGCCACATGAATATAGCTAGGAGTACAAATTTCATATCCCGATTAAATTTGTGGAAGCAGACTATCTTAATATTCTTTTCAAAGAGAACTCTTATCAAGTTGTATAACATTAGTTCTTTGTCTAAATAGAATGTTTATTGGCTCTTACTGTTACAAGTCACAAAAATCACATACTTACATTGATTGTAAACTCCGTAACAACTTATACCTAAAAACTATTTTAATAGGTATTTGTGCCAGCAGCTACTTTAAACTAACTTAAGTCAAAAATTATGACAAATTACAGTAGGGCTAAACTACAACTTTATCTGTTCAAACAGCAGTGAAAGAATAAATTTGTTTCTTGGTTAATTGACTCTTACTGAGATAAGTGTAGTATTGCAGTTACAGCTTTTGATGAGAAATGAGATAATAAGAACTGGTTGTATTTGCACACAAGATTGTAAACTATCTAAAACTTCTGAAAAGCTAGATGGGATTTTTTACTTTTGGCAGATAGGAGCAGAGTCTTTTACTAGAAACAGTCTGCTGCATTAACAGTTGAATTGCAGTGCTATTACTGATTGTATGAACTTGAAGAGCACCAACATTGATTCTTTAGCATAAAACTTCCTTTTAATCAGAACCACCTGTAGAAGTCTTACTTATTTGCATATGGCTTGGTTATTTATTGGAAGCCTCTTGTTCTGGGAGGTATGGGGAAACAGGTTTTACTTTATATTCAGCAATTTAGGTTTGAATCTTTTTAGTTTACTCTTTGAGATGGGAGACTAGACTGGGCGAGCACAGCTGTAGCACTAGACTATGGCATAACCACAATGTTCAAATGGAGTTCCAGGGAAACCCTCATGTGGTAAAGTTTTTTTCCAGGTGCATAACTTCAACAGTTTTGAATAGGAATTCCCTTTTTGTCAGTGGTGTATGTGGGTGTGGCTGGTGTGTGTGGTGGGTGGGTTTTTTCAGGCTTGTGACCTTTGCATTGCTTTAATTTTGCCTTGGCCCCTGGCTGTACCAAACAGCTCCTTTTTAAACTTGCTCCATGCGCTCCTTCCTGAGGATCAAACTGCCACCACAGTGGTTTTGCATGAGTTTCATTCCTCCCTTTTATGCAGTGTTTAAATTAAGGGTAGAAAGCATGGAAACATACTCATGTATAACTTGTGTCCAGTTTTTAAAAAAACTTAACTTCGCACTGATCACATTGAGCATGTTTCTTTTTCCCTCTAGATAAATTATGAAGGGGAGGAAAGAGAACTATTGGGCTATATGTTCCAAGACAAGGTTGCTATGGTGACTTAGTTTATAACTTAAAATTGGAAACTGCTTCCTAGTGCATGTTGCTTATGTCTGTTTGCCCTTTAATTCTTTCAATTTTATTTTTTTTTTAATTCTAAGAAAACACTTGCAAAGACATACTAACTAAGCATAACGGGATGTTACAAGCCTTTAAGATTTGTAGGGTTCTTCTTCTGGTCTTGTGCAATGCCAAGCATGCTGCTAGAACTCAAAGCCATTTAAGACACTTAGGGCTTTTCCTTAACTAGCATATGTCTGTAGTCTTCCTAGATCACTAGAGGAGTGCTTTTCTTTGAAACAAATTGACGCCTCTTCTGAAGACTGCTAGTCAGGAGACTTAGGCCAACTTCTGGGCAAACTCCACAGTAGATAGCATCAGCTACTTGGGTAATAGAGGATTGGGGGAAAACCACTAGCATGCTAAATACTGGATGAATTCAACTTGTTGTCATTGAAGAAAATCAGTTGCTAAAGAACTAAATCTCATTTCTTAGTCTGTCAAGATCTTGTTTGAATACACTTGTTAACCAAAAAACAGTCATAGAGAACTAAAGTTTTGGAAGTCATAAATCTGAGGTTCTTATACACAAATATAAAATTAATAACACTTTGATTAGTATGGCCTTTCATTTTTTAGGAATATTTAAACTGTTATGCTAGCAAGAGATTAAAAACAAGTTATCTCTGAAAATATGTTTTTATTTAGTCAATAGTTAACTCTCCTTAGATATTCTTCAAGACAGTTTTAGCAAATTTTACATATATTTTTCTCAAAGTTAAGCAGGTGATTACTTTAAGGCCTGATATCCCCTATTGGTAGTTCAGCTCGAGATGTCTCAGTAGCTGACAGTGTTCTTAAACTGTCTTTCATAAACCATTTCCCTGTCTCTCCGAAGAAACCACTTATCAAATTCTTGAGGTTCATCTTGAGTCTCTTTCAAGATGATTTTTTTTTTTTAATGACAGTAAGCCGATTTATTCTTATGGTAGGTATCTCAATGATCACACCAGAATGCAAGCTAGCCTGGTCATGGGCTTGAGTTTTTCCTCTTCATTTAGCTGTTTAGTCAGCAAAATGCTTTCTTTCTCCTCCTGTCTAGTTTGCCTTAAAAGGGATAAACTGCTGACTAGGATGTAGTATATTCTCTTTATGTATACAGTAAGATGTTCTGAGACCTCCTTTAATAACTAGTAATGGTACTATAGGCTCCGAATAATCAATACATTGATTTTGTTAGACAGCTTTTGTGCTTTACTGTCACACAGCTCTTTAATCCCTTTCTAACAGGTCAGGACAGAAGGATCTTATTTGTAGATTGTGCAAAGTTAACCAGTAAAGTGCAAACTTTGAGTGGGAATTTGGCCAAACTTCCCTGAGCACCTTCCTCGGAAATGGATTTTACTGCAGTTAGGGTGGATATAAGCCAACATTTCCTAACGTGGCATGTGGGGCTCTAATTTCTTTATTGATTAAAAAAATCCAGGACTAATGCAGTTTTCTACTATGTGGATTTTTTTTTCCCCCCACCTCTAAAATGGTCATGCAGACCCTAATCTGGTGCTTAAAATTTGGCTGTTCTCTTCTATAGTGCCAAGTACACGAGGAAGCCATGCATGCTGTTAGTTGAGTAGTTCTAATATGTGTAAATGATTTGATCATTTGCTCATGCGGATGCATATTGTGTCTGGGCCAAGCTGCAGTATGCCTGCATTTCAAAGGTCATCGGTTTCTAACTGCAAGACACTTGAGTGTTCTGCAGGGTTTCTGAGGCCTACAAATATGTACGCCTTTAACTGTTGAGGGTTACTCTTGTTGCTCTTAACTACTGGCAAAACTTATTTCTGTTTGGACATAGATTCTGTGGCTCTGAATGCCACTTTGTTATTGTGTACACAAGCCTGTTTCTTGGAAAAAGGGTTATCTCCCTGCATTTAAGCAGCATGATCAACTTTTGATGTATCTAATAAGACAAAGCACCTATGTTTCTGGTTTTCTTTTTTTAACAAGATTTTTACAGTAGTGGTTATTCAGATTAGCCACAATATATGTTAGAATGCCCTGCAAATGATTTGCTTTCTGTATTAGCAATCTGTCCTGGTTTTCCTGTTTAAAAAAAAGGCGGGGGGAAATGAATGTGATTCAACAGTAGTGGTGGGATCACTCAATGTAATGGGGCACTAATGTACAGAGGGGTTGGGAGAAATCCAAAGGCAGTTTTTGTTGCATGCTTCTCCTCAAACCTCATGAATACTGAATCAACACTAACCAACCTCTAGTACAGTAGTTAGGCTGCTTTTTCCTCAGTGGTGGAAGGTAGGGTTTGGAATCTCTTTAGGTAGAAGTGACTTAGTGCAGGTCTTTAGCACCTTATGTGCTAGTAGAAGAGAACTGCTTGTATTGCTTTTCCCCTTCTAGGCTTTTTTGCAGAAATATTTATCTGGGTAGGTGCTGCTACATCAACATGTGCCAAAAATGCTTATGGCAACCAGGTACCAATGCTGTGTAAGCCTACTTTGATGTTTTCCAAGCGGCTTAATGTCAAATGGAGGCAGGAGCTTGAAGGATGTGGACTGCTGCCTTGTGTTGTTTCTAACCATACTTTGAAAGCCTGTTTTTTCTAGATAGAAGCATGTTTGTGCCTCTGTCCTGAGCAAACTAATGAGCAAGTAAGTCTTGAAAAGCTCCTAAATTGCTCTCTTGCTCGAGACTCTGACTGCTTCTTTCTGGCTGGAGATCCGAAGAACAACACATTGCTAACATCTTGGTGCAGGTGGCTTGCTTGAACTGGTAGTATAGATATGAAGAGGTATCAAAATTAAATGTCTATTTTACTTTTTGCAGGTTCCCTTTCTGTCTCCTTTGGAAGGCGATATATATCTAAAGTTAAAATGTCAAGTGGACTCTTCTGTAGAAGAGAAAGGGTTCTTGGTAAGATACTCACTTTAATGTCCTTCCTTGGAAATAGGTGGGCTTATTAAGTGTAATTGCTTTTTTTAACTTCACCTATTTATTTGTAATGATAATGAAGTTTTATTAAACTGGTTTGACTTCTCTCCCCACCACCACCAAACCCCCAAACTTTCCTAGTTTATCTTCTAAACCAGTTTAATTTAAAATTGCCTTTAGCACTGTTGCCTTTTACTAAAACCTTAGAGTTTGTATGTATTCTTTTTAAATGCTATTCATTTGTTATCTTGACCTCCAGTTAGTAGTTGTTTCATATAGTCTGTATGTGACATGAGGTTCTAAATTTTATTGCCAGAAACTTTTACTTGGACTTCTCTTGGCCTACTAAAAAGAAATTCTCTCTAGCAAAGGATTTTTTTCCACTTTGGACTCTGACTTACAAGCTTCACTTTTTTCTGAGAAATTTTTAAAATAATACTCTCTAAAACTGGCCTTAAATTAAAATGTAATTACAGCTGATACTTGCTCCTAATAGATGGAGCCGTTGAGCTTCTATCCAGCAGATGGCAGTAAATGCGCCATGAGAAGACCCGCAAAACAGTAGTGTTTGCTGTTATTCTGGTGTATTCATAAATTGGTATTTTTTCAGAATTTTTTCCTCTCCAGCAGTTCTTTCTGTCTCCTTGCCTTTTATTTAAACAAAATCGAACTGACTTCATTAGATTCAAGCACTTTACATGCTTATAGTATTTACTTTCCCATGTTTTTGTGCACTAGTTAGTCTTCATTTTACTGCTGCTGTGCAATATGTAAAACCTGAAGAATGGTGTACATGCTTTTTGAATGAGGGGTTGGAAACTCTCTGCACTATTAAAATGTGTGATCCAAACAGCAAAGAGTGGAAAATACAGTACACAAAATTAATTAGAAAAGAATGTTCTGTACAGGTTCAAGAGGGATCAGGGATAGTAGATAGATACTAAACTTTTCAGTCCAATATTAAGGAAGTGGCCTTTGAAATCACCTAATCCTGCATCCATTAAAATAAACTACCAACATAAACATTAAAAATCAACTTCTACTTTTTTAAAAATTTATTGGACTCCTGAGTGTGTCTTGCAGAATAGCCAAAAATAATGCATTTGTGATCCTGACTTGCAAGTCACAGAAGACTTAAATATCTAATCATGACTCATGTTTTTGTACTAATAAATGTCTTGTTAACTTATTCAGCCAGTATCTGTTAGAAGTAACTCTCCATTATCTTAAAATAATGGGAGTACCCACCACTGTCAATATTAAAATCTCTTCATTTGAAATGGCAGTGATAGGTGCATTTTGAGCATAAGGCTACAGCCTTGAGATGGATAGTGAAAGCCCATTTTTCTAAGCTATCTGGAAAATTAATATATTTATGAATTAAACAATATATAAATTAAATATAAATATTAAGTCTACCCTAGTATATATTTTTTCTTACTCTAAGTGTATTCCCACTAAGGGTTATACTAGCAGAACCATCTTGGTAGAAAAAGAATTGTTTAGTACAAACCAGACTCAAAATATAAAGTTACTTCATTCCCTCTTTTTAGACTATGTTTGAAGATGTTAGTGGATTTGGAGCATGGCATAGGCGCTGGTGTGTACTCTCTGGAAACTGTGTATCTTACTGGACATACCCAGATGATGAAAAACGAAAGGTAATACAGTTTATAAAGCTTGTAATTAAATAGGGTGTGTGTCCATGTGTGCCCCTATTTTAAGGGTGAGGGAAGTTCTGTAGTACTTTATATAACTAGCCGTTTGTTTTTAATGATAGTAGCACTTTGGAATAAAACTGGTAAGTGTATTCAAAACATGAGATTCAAGCTCCTAAAGATTCCTTGGGGAATGGGAGAGACTTTTGTTCATAAATGTGACCCAAATCAAGATCGTGACCCAAATTCAGAAACCAACCACGCTATCTGATGGGGAAGAGCAAAAGTGGAGAAAGATCCTTGTTTAATGTTCCCTTTAGTCTTAAGGCTTTCCATTACACTTGTCAAATGACTGATTTAATGATTATTTAACCTAAATTGATCTAGACTTCTGTAATAAGCAGACTATAGCCAGTTGCCTTAGGTTTTAGACAAAACTTCTAATAAAGAATTAGAGTGGGCAATCCTTCTGTACTGTTCAAGCATAGCTGTGCTTAAAGCCTAGTGTATTTGCATTCACTGTTTTCTTACAGGTCCCCAGTATAGCTGAAACTGGTGCTTTTAAATGGTTCTTGCAGAAAAGCCAAGTTACCATCTGGCTCTGAATCAAATCAGTGAGATTCGTGTGTCACTAATGTGAACCTTCTTGTCTCCATAGTGTGTTCCTGCAGTATGTACTAAAATATTTCCAGCTCTTTTTAAGGACTGTTTCCAAGAGGGCTTTTCTGACTTGCTTGAGCAGTTTACCATTAAAGGCTTACTTGTTTGTTGGCAGAACACTTTCCCAAACTCTGTGGCAAACTCTGGTCCTTTTGGGTCTTCTATGCCAATCCAGATGCCTGAATCTAGTTTCTTCTCTGCTAACAGAGGAAGACCATATGCTGAAGGTTGACATTGCCAAAATATATCAATGTAATATCTCTCCCTGCCAGGAGAGAGGAAAAAATCTCTGTCTTCTGTAATAAAAGATAGGCAAGAAATTGAGTTGGGCAACAAGCTCTCCTATTCTGTCTCTATCCATAAGAAAGAAGCTTTGGGTTGTTTCCCAGTTTCTTGTTCTTGAAAATCTTCCAGACTTTTATCACTGCCGTTCTAACTGAGAAAGAGTCAGCTATATTCTTGATATATGTTCTTCTACTTCAAGGTTAAAATCTATCCTTATAAAATGCCTCTCCCTCCCCCTACCATGACCATTCTACCTTGCAAAGATGGATGTAGCCCAAAGCTATCAGTGTTGGGCATTGATTGCTTTAAATTATGAAATTATTTTAATAAAGATTTCCCATGATTGTACCAATAGGCCAACTTGCAACTGTTTTCTTGATTAATTTAAAGTTCCTTGGAACAGAGTTCTCCTTTTTCCTGTGACCTAAGTTATATTAACTATCTGTGGAATAGTATAGAGAACATGCACAATAAATAGCAAGCTCTTTTCCAAGCCAAGAGCTGCTTGTGATGTTTCCCTGATGAGGCATTCTGTAGGTGTGATGAATCGGAGCCAAGGTCTGTAACTAACTTTAGGCATACAGCTGAGGCTCCCTAGACAGTGGAAAGAGACAACTGCCTTAAAATTTGAAATGCTCTGTGAAGGAATCTAGCTGTTGACTATAGAGGGAGCTAGAGCAGCTGGACTCTGAACTTAGGTGCCTTTAGCTGCATGCTTAAAGATGAATCCATATGCTTATACATTTTGACAAGAATGATGCAAGCACCCCTGAAAGGTTTGATTTTTGTAGGTTTTGACAGCATTTGCTCTATCAGTTTGAAACCTCTTGGATTTGAGAGTTTAAAAGCAAAGCCCCCCTTTTTTTTGTTTAAAACAAATAAAGGTGGGGTGTATTGGTTTAGAGCATAAATCCGTGGTAAAGGATAGATTTGTTGGCTATATTGTGGGTGGCAGAGCAGGGCGTATTCCATTGTCTGCAGCATTCTGCTTCAGCCGTGGTTCTGTTAAATGCGAGAAGTGAAATCCCTTCTACATATGGAGTCATTGGGGGTTTTTTTATTCCCTTGATATAGCAAAATTGTGAAAGCATACATTGTGCAGAATTACTCTTGATGGCAATGTCGTTGACCGAACTAACTTCACTTTCAGCATCCTTTGGGCCGGATAAACTTGGCTAACTGTACTAATCGTCAGATTGAACCAGCCAACAGAGAGTTCTGTGCCCGTCCCAACACTTTTGAGCTAATAACTGTCCGCCCTCAGAGGGAAGATGACAGAGAGACTCTTGTCAGCCAATGCAGAGACACGCTCTGTGTTACGAAGTAAGTGAAAAATCGTGAAGTTCATGTATGTTATGGACGTGGGTGGTGGTTTAATGGTCACAGAAAAGTTGACCCTTGTGTGATGGCTTTAATAACACTGTAGCTTAATGACTCTTATGTGCCAGTGCAAAGCTCATTTAAACGCTAAGATGTTGGAATGATGCTTAAGCTGTTTTGTTCACTTTCAGTCCTATTTTGCCCTATTGTCCCCTTTCAGGCTTCTGAGAACAAAGAACTAAACTTCATTTTCAGAAGTGAAAATGCCATGCAGCTTGGTAGTCTTTTGCAGAGCTATGTAAATTTTGATTTTGTTTTCCACCACCACTCCTGACTTGGGCTTCCATCGAGGATCAACTTGACCATTTTCAAAATAACTAAATAGAGGTGGAAAAAGACAGGTATTAAATTCGTGGGGTTCTTTGCTTTTTTAGGAACTGGCTGTCTGCTGATACGAAAGAAGAGCGTAACCTCTGGATGCAAAAGCTCAACCAAGTTCTTGTTGACCTTCGCATGTGGCAGCCCGATGCCTGCTACAAACCTATTGGAAAGCTTTAAACTATGGAAGGGAAATATTAAGAAAATGCATATGTGAAAACCATGTGAACTACACAAAAAAACTTGCAATGAAAATTTGTGGAAGGCCCTCTGGGTTGCTTAAAATGCTTTAAATTTGAGACAGCACATGCCATTATACAGGACTATGTTATGCAGTATTTTTATTTCACTTTAAGAATTTTTAAACTCTTCCTGGTGTTTGAGTATGATAGGAAGCAACTAGTTGTTTCTGAATATGCTAAATATTTATGCAACTTCTCCCTTCTTGGAAGTCTCTTTAGCTAAGTACCCTCTCTTCTTTTCGAAACAACTAAATTATTGCAGGAAATTACAATTCTGAAAGAAAACCTAGTTTAAAAAGCAAGCTTACTAGATAACTCAGCTCCCTAAAAGGAACAATAGCTATGAGTTCTTTAACAAGTATGATGCTGAAACGGGCACTTTTGTGTTGGAGGGAGGCTTTTTTGTAATGATCAGGCATTAAAGTTACCAGTAAATTTTGTTCTACAGCATGCGATACAAGTATTTCTTGCTTGCACAGTGTCCTTTCTTGTGGTCAGAACAAGAGATATATATTCATAGCTCTTTATATTAGATTTTGTTTGCAACTTCTTATACAAACTGGTATGGATAGGTGGATGGCATGTATACTATGTGGTTTACAGGTGTGGAATTATGTATGCAGTATATTGCACTTTCATAGAAAGGAAAGGTCTTGAATATCTTTTGCTAGGACCTCTATATAAAAAAGTTAGTTTTAGGGTTGTAAACATCAGTGTTTCCTGGAACTCATGTTTTTGTACAAGCTGGACTTCTCCTCCATTTGAGAACCAGGAATATGTTGTAAAAGTCTTTGTTCCATAAGACACTACAAAGCTGCTATGTACCAACTAATGCTCTGCTGGCCATAAGTATGGCTCTTTCTCCCCCTCATAGACATGTCCATAAATGCAGGTAAGAACTGTATTTCAGACCATCATTAAAATGGCAAAACTATTCAGTTAAAATCAAATCTGCAATTTCACAGCTTTTCACTGGGCTTAGTGAAAAACTATCTCATTACCTTGCTATTGTGAATGCAATAGTGGAATACTTAAAATTGCTATTGTTGTTATATATTCACACTTGAAACACTAAATTCTGTCAGCTATACTGTTTTCATCCTGCTATTTTTGTACTATTGCTTTTAAATCTAGTGTTTTTTCTGATGTCTTTAAATATTTCCAAATTATGTATTGAGATTTATTTTATTCCCTTAAAATAAACAATAAAACACTTCAAGTTGTTTTTCCTAATATAATCTATGCACTTGAGGCACTAATTTGTAGGTTGAAGAAGAAAAGCTGGACTTCACCTAATGTTTAGGAAAGGTTTCCATTCAGTATGTGTATCCTGAAATACTGCTTGGTTTGGAAAGATAATATGATGCATCAGGGGTAGCCAACACTAAATTTTCTAGTGAGAGGCCAGATTGTCAATGGGTAGTTACTGTGAACTGTCTGGAATATGCATGAATGTAGAGGCTGTGAAAGTGCAAGTTTCATCTGTGAATACATGACAGGCTGTTTACCCACCTTAAACTTACAATAGGATGTCAATAAATGTCACTAAATGTAAAATTTTGAAAAATGAGCCCATGGAAGGGAGTTAAGAATGGCTGTGTGTGTGTGTATGTATATATATATATGTATGTATAAGAGGGTAATATACTTCTGTATAGGACAGGTATTTCTCCTAATCTTTCTTTTTCCTGTTAACCTTAACTGAGCTATTATTCATTATAGAAGCTAGTCTGAGTTTGTTTATTGCTTAAGATGAAAAAATGTTCTCATCAAGAAAATGTTACATTTTGTACAAAATGTAACAGGTGATGCAAGTTAGAAAGCAAAGAGTTGATTCTTGTGCGAAAAGCTGACCTCGGTGAGGAGGTCTAAGCACAAGGTGTCAGTGATGATGATGCATACTACTGCAGTCAGCAGAAGCCTGTGACATTAACTTACCAGCAAGCCTCCACTTACACCTCTACGGACTTGCTTTTCTGTGTGCCTTCCCCCACCCCTTTCACCCCACTGCTCTCAAAAGTAAGCTGTGGAAAATTTTGCAAAATGGCTGGGTGGGGGGAGAGGAATTGCTTGCTTTCTCAGTAGCTCAAGGTGGGCATGGGAGGAGCATGGAAAATGCTGTTATGAGGGAGGACAATTATTACAACAATGCATTTGGCTGCTGGTGCGCAGAAGCCTTGATGAACAGTGAAAGCAGAGGGACTAGAGAACATCAGCTCAGTATAAACTTGTGTTCTATCATAACATTAAAAAGTGATTGTGCTCTGTCTGCAGCCCAGAGTCCTAGAGGTCTTGCATGGTATATATGAATTTTTGCTAAAGTATAAACCCAAATAACACTACAGTGTTTGAAAGAGCTTCAGAGATGAGCACAGCACCAAGCAGTGAGAGGTTTCAGCTCTACAGGTCACTTTTTTCCATGTTTGTAGCTGATCTCTTTTGGAAGAGGCCAGACCAAGTCAAGTCAAATAGCTTCAGGTAGCTATAGATGTAGTCCTAAACATCAGAAATAAATGTTTCTACTGTCTTGTTTCAAACAAAGTTTTAAGTCTTTACAAAGTAGTTTGGGAACAGCAGAATAACAACAACAACAAAAAATTCCTATTTGCAATGCACTGGAACTAGCAAGTGACATAATTCCCTTATATTCATATGTTCAAGTGTGGCAGGGGGTGGAAGACTTTGAAAGACCATTTCTTCTGGAAATCTGCACCACTCTAAAGTACTCAAAGAAGGGCTTAGCCCTCCAAGAGGAACACTTCCCTGCCCCGTGGTTTATTTCTCTTCCCCATGCATCTGTCATCTTCAACAAATCTAAGGATCAGGAGACAATTAAGTTAACAGAATAGACTGGGAGTAGTGTGTTACTGTTTTAGAATAAGTAAGCTTTTTTTGGTACAGTTTGTTTGAATATGGGACATTTATTTTTAGAATGGTACTGGTAAGTGATTAATGGTTGAGGATGCAGATATTTGGCTGTTTTTTGCATTCTTTGAAATAATAGAGAAACATCATGGTTGTAAAAGGTAATGGCTTAATAGGCCAGAAATTCATTTTTATTCACAAGTAGTTATTACATTAGTTACAGATCAAATTGCTGTGTACAGCCTAATTTTAATGCTGAACTGCAGAGATTCTGCAGAGACTCTGAGGAGTGAGGAAAATACTTTGGCTAGTGCTCTTTCACCAATGATAAACCCATTTCATGAAATCCTTCAAAAACGCTTACTGCATCAAATATGGAGTAATTACACTGCTAGAGTAAATCTAAGAGCTTTGGGATTGAGGTATGGGGGGGGCATGGTTCAGGTTCTTTTTTTTTTTTTTTTTTTTTTTTTTTTTTTTTTTTTCTTTCATTGAGAACAAGTCATTTTAATTTCATGAGAAACTTCTCCATTGTTCAGAAATTCAAGATGTTGACGAATAAGAAAAAGTCTACAAATGGAATATGCTGTGCTCTGGGGCATGAAGCCTATTTTAGCTGAGGAAATTCCAGTTTTACTAGCTTGTAAATGTCCTAATTGGCATTATTAAAGCCAAACCTCAAATGGAAAACAATAATTGGCAATGAGATTGCCTGGAAATTGGGCTGCTAAACTCTATCTCCCCTCCCCCCACCTTTAATTGCTATGCTTCCATATTTTGGTGTGTTAGAAATTATCTGATATAATTGTATAATTGTCTCTGCCATAGTAAAATCACGTGGATGCTCTTGGTTTGTTGTTGTGTGGGGGTTTTTTTTGTTCTTTTCCTATTTTTAATGAAAGATAGGAAGTCTGGATAGGTAACAACTGGTTACACAATGTTCCACCTGGCCAGTGTGTTGAATGTTAGGCTCTTTGGCAGAGAGAAGTTGTACAGGAAGCAGGGAGGTTTCTTTTTCCTACTTCTAATACTGAATACTTTTCTTCAGACATGGCTCTGTAGAGTTGAAACTGTTTCTTGGGAGACAGCTGATATTTTGGTAACATCTAAATGCCTTGAATGAATTGAGGCCTTATTAGTAAGTGCCATTCAATTAAGGCATGTATTCCCTTTTGGTTTCTTAAAGTTAGGTGACTTGAATGCTTCCTCAAGTGTTATCCCAGAGGAATTCTTGTCTTATGAAAGATGCAGTAGTGCCTGCACTAACAAAACTAAGGATCTAGGATAGCAAAATGCATTTTTCAGTCAAGACAGGACTTTCAAGTCATCCTCTGCCTATTCAAAATACTGACCAGCTGTATCTCCAGGGGCTGATGTGCTAAGGTCTGTGTATGGCCAGGCCATCTTACTTAGTTTTGTAACTGAAGAGGTGGATCATATGTGAAGACACCTGATGCCTTAAGCATTGGACAAATTCAGAGCAAAGACAAGACCAAGTCTGTGCTCTGGTTAATTTAGATGGGTTTTAGTTGTGTTATGTTAACATTCCATATTTACTAGATTTTTTTCAGTGTGTGGTTAGTGCCAGTTGTATTTTGCCTGATAATAGGAAAGATACAAATGCTTTATCACCATTAGGGCTGCAGTAGGTAGAGCGCACTCTAATTTTTTTCTTCCTCTCTTTACCCCCTTGGGAAAGCTGATTGAAGAACTCCTAGTCCTTCTGAACTCTCTATTCCATGTATTAAGTAGTGTGGGTAAGGACTGCTCGTTATCTTCAGTGATTCCTGAGGTCATATCTGTAAAAGGTACAGGACTGAGCATATTGCATTTATTCTGAGGCAAGACAGTAAAGATGTATTAAAGCTTTAAAAAGCAACCTATTGTAAATACCTGAAGGGTTGTCAAGTTACTGTCTTGTTAATGGTGGGAGAAGAACCTGCGTGCAGTCGGGCTGAACTAATACTGCCAGGCAAATCAAAATTCTGGTGCCTTGTTATTCCTAGCATGTTTTAATAAGCAAATAGCAGCTAAATAATGTATTGACAGTCAGGGCAATTACATACACACAATTTAGAGCAACATAATGAGTTTGGGTTTTTTCTTCCCCTTTTGGGATCAAATTAACTGAAATAGTACAAATGGAAATCCTAGAAACATGTTCTTGCAGGGAAAAAAAAAAAAAAAAAAAAAAAAGAGGTAGGGCTAGGAATTTGTGTAAGTGGAAAAAGTTATGGATTTCAAACCAGTACAATAAATGGCCTGGCTGGCAGGCATCCTGTGATTTTTATTTTTGTGGCTCCACAGCAAAAGAATGGCCTGCTTGTGCAGGTGGATGGCTTTGCAGCTAAGATACAGCATTGAAAAGGGTGCTGTTATGCTATCTTCACTGGCTCTTTGTACTGCTATTTGGGGGAGGGGGAGTAGTCTGATATCTTGTACCCTCTTCCATCTTCTGTCTTTAATCATCTTGTTTCCTGGAATGCGCTGAGAAGCATCACCATAAATGTGCTGCAGGGCTCCAGCAGTTTTGAAATCAGTGTCCACCTTGATCTTTGAATATAGCCTCAATCTGGTTGTTGAAGGGATTCTCCTTTCCGAGCACTTGAGGCCATTCATGTAGTGCCTTCTGCCAGGTAATGCTTGTTCCAAGTGCTGCGGCAATCTGCGAACAGCACAAATATTATCACACTCTTGCACTCTATAATGTACTTGTTCCATGGTAGCACTTAAGAGTCCCCACCAGAAAGAAGACTCCACTGTATAACCAAATGGCAGAAAGTAACCTCTAACCAAAGAAAATACTTGATTCCAGCTGCTTCGGCAGGGCAAAATCCACTTGAACAATAAAAAGGTGAGGACTATGTATTTGCACCTCTCTGACCAAAGCAAGGAATGGATTTATCAGTGAAAGTCTCTTCATTTTACAGGAAATAAGTGATCAGATGTCTCTTTTTAAAATAAAATATTAAGTACTATATTGAGCCAACTTCATTTTTAAGCTACTCGGCATAAAGGAAAATGGGAATGTATGTGTAACTGGCAAGCCCATAGTTCCACATTCCCTTAAAAATGTGTTCTCATGCAAATTATTTTATCAGTTACAGGAAAATACATCTGTGATACAAGCAGAGAGTAAATCATACAGCCTAATGCTAGTCTCCAACTTATTCCTCATGCCTATAATATCTGCTCAAAAATCATGGGGTCTTTTTTTTTTTTTTTCCTTTCCTCCCTCTAAACATTTTGAAAGTATTTCAAAAGCACCACTTGGATATAATGCATAGGTCTCTTGCAAGTCCAAAGGAATTCAGGCTCTTAAATTCTTCTCATAACTCTGATAAATTTTCTCCTCTACTCTCCTATTTGGAAACCACAAGGTTTAGGAAAAAGAGGCCCAATTACATCTTGGTTCAAAACTTACCAGCTATGATTCTCTGAGTTCACACCTGCTACTGATTGGCTTCAGAGCCTTTTTCCATGAGAACTGCAGAAAGTTGTTAAAGAGCTTTTTCCCTTCACTAGCAGAACTGTTCTAACTTTCATACAGTGTTTGTCCTGGAAGTCATGCACAGAAGATAAATCTGCAGTACTGCCAGGATGAAAAACATCAAGGGGAGGAGAAAGGAAGAGAGAACAGCCTGATTCTCCTTTAACTAAGTTTTCACACCTTGTTAATGCATTTTTACTGTAACTTCTTACCTACAGTTATACTTTACTTTCAATGCAAAAACTTGCTCTCACATTAGTTATGATTGAGGCTTAAATAGGGCTAACAAAGCTATTTTGTTAAGGGCCAAGATAGGTTGATGGAATCAAATTATTTGAACACTGATGTTTTAGAATTTGGGAACAGACTGGAGCCTTAGACTTTTTATTTTATTTTTTAATGCACCACTTTACAGCTTCTTTCAAAAGCATAACATTTAAATGATAGGCCAGCAGACAAAAAATTCCATTTACTTGGAGTTCATGTACAAAGGGCCACAATTGTGGGGTGGAAAGTCTTAGACTCCAGTCACTTGAGGTTTCATTAAACTAGCAGTGGTGTTGGGGCAGAGTGTAGATTGTGCAATATGGAGGCTTTTCCTGGTCTGACTTTCTAACATGATCAAGCACACTTTTCTTTGGGATGCCCTATGGCTGCCAGATGCTCGAGACCTGTCAGTGACAGAATGGTCCATTCTGGCCTCCAATGTGGTGTTACAAGTCCCCAAGCCTTCCCTATTTTGTTTTAGCAGGGGTGTTTTTGTTTTGCCTTTTTTTTTTTTTTTTTTTAAACTATCTTTGCATGATGCAGCCTCTGAAAATGTATCACTAGAGGTATGCTCTATACTGCTCAGGTTATTGTTGACTGCAGGTTAAGGTATATATGCCTAGAATGCCCTAAACTATGTAGGTCCTGCTTGGAGACCTATTCATATTGTGCTGATGGTTTGGATAATTTAATCTGGATAAGCAGCATGGCACAGAGAAGGGTTCTTAATTCTAGAAATGACTTTGCTTGTTGGTATTTCTAAATTTTTCAATTAATTTTTTGTGAGGGTAACAAATTCTAAGCAAATTTTTAAGGAAACTATATGCGTTTCTTGCAGAGCCCTGGGTGGATAGGACTAGTAGGTGGCTTTGTTATTTTAGCAGCTTCTGCCTCTCTGCTTTCTCCTTCACCACCAAACTGGGCATGAGCACATACTTCAGCAAAATGTAAATAAACAACTAATCTGATATGTGGCGTTTCAGCTTTTTCCTTTTTTCTGGTTTGAAAGTGCATTGCTATGACTTAAGCAAAGAGATAAGGGAGAAGCTAATCATGCTTCAGCTGTGCTTTCCTGCCTGTACATAATCATTAAGAATCTTCCAAGCAGCTCAAACAGGTCCCAGTTTGTGAGGCTTGGGGCTTTAGCATCCTCTGTGGTAACTTCATAAAGCAAGGAACAAAGCCATTTATACAGGATCCTCTTGTAATGCATGCTTGGTCGTGCCATGCAAACAAATCATCTGTTCAAGAAAGAAGCGTGTCCTTGAAGCCATCTGGCACTCGGAATAGTTTTCGGTGAGATTTTTGCAGTAAAGAAGAGGTGCTGGAAAAGTCTCTAGGCTCCTTGTATAGTCAATGGAAAGAGAAAGTCAGATTTCTTCAGAGGACACCTAAGCAGGGACTCAAATGGCTTTGGGGAACAGCGTCTCCCAGATGACCATAGAGGGAACGTAGTAGGACTGAGTTAGGTATCTTGCTTTAAATGTCAAAAGTAAGTGGTGTGAATTTTCTCCACCTATGGCCCAAGCTGGGTGTTTTGGAAAACTCAGAGCTGTATTTTATCTTTGGAACTTAACAGGAATATGGTTATGCTGAGAATGATTGTTTGTTTGTAACCTTCTGTTTTGTGAGTTAATAAAACAGCCAAGAAGACCCCCCCCCTTCTTCACAAGAAATTTTCAGTAAGAGAATGTAGCTCGGGTCTTGGCTGAATAAATGAGCACCTGGCATTTATCCATTCTTTCAAGGATTTTTAAATATAAAATCTGCTCTGGAGTGAGTGGAGACTATGGGGAGTAATTTTGATGCTTGAGTGTCCTGACTTAGAGCAGTTTTATTTTTCACAATTCAGAAAAAGACTAACAGGAGAAATGGAGTGTTACCTTTTCTTTCTTCTTTTTCCCTTCTTTCTCCTTAAAATAAATATACAGAATTCACTCAGGAAGGTTCAATTCCCTTCTACATTCTTTGTACATAACTGGACAGCTGGACTATTGGATATATCTGCTGACATGGATATATATACCATTGCTATACTTTTTTTTTTTTTTTTTTTATTAGAGTGACACCAGGTAAATAACTGGTGAAATCCAGAGGCAGATAGCAGACCTGCCTGCTTGTGTATCACAACAATGAGAAAGCGTGTTGTTTGTGCTATCCTTCCAGCTCGCTCTTGGCACACAGGGGCATGGTGGTTCTTGTATCGCAAGCTCAGAAGTTTCTGAAACAAGACCTATAATGTTTCTGTGCTCTTTGTAGTATTGCTCAATTCAAATATTCTTGAACTTTTGTTAAGTGCTTTGAGATCTTCACAGAGAAGATTCAGTAAAAATGCCCCAAACCGGGTCTTATCTATCATATTTATTTGTCAAGCCATACATAAGGAGAGGGGAATAGCTGCAGAGCTTGAAATAAGAGACTTCATTCACTTGACAAGCTGCACAGCATCAACTCTCTCCCCCTAGGCAGAACTATATGGTATTAAAGCAGTACCTGACCAGAGGCATTCATGTCAGTATAAAGTAAAACTTAAAAAAAAAAAAAGAAAAGAAAAAAATAGCATGAAGAGTGAGCACACTGTTTATCACTCTCAAGTGCACTCTTAAATATCACTGTACGCTCACAGTTCCCCTCTCCTCTTCCCCTTCCTTTTATTAAGACAGCCACTCTTCCAGAGCAGAGTGCTATGTCTCAGTCCAAATAGTGGTATGTTGGTAACGGCCTTCTGTAAAGCAGCAGGAAAAGAAAAATGGATTTAAAGTGGTGGATGTTTGGATAAAGCTAATTAATAAATCCTAGAAGAGCAATAACTCACTTGAAGTGAGGCATATCTGCAGCTGGCACCTCGAGTGCAAGGGAAAATGCACCTATAAAAGCACCAATGTCATACGAACGGCAGCAGTGGGAGGTTTTAACGGTTGCAGGATGCCAGCTCTGGAGGGAGTGAGATGAAGACAGCCTGGCCCCCTTGGTGGGATCCAGCAGCTTGGCACGCCAGGTGCTGTCGGCTTGTGGCTGCCCTAACAGCCTTTCTGTAATTCTCTTTGGGTTTGAAAGGAGCCATTTCAGATCAGTACCTGCTGCGGTCACCTCTGCCGCCTTCCTGTGGGATGTGGGCACGGGGGGACGGCTGTGGTCCAGCGAGCCCAGGTGCCCGTGGAGACTGGCTGCTGCTGGTGGCTGTAAGATGCCTCAGGCCAGCCGCAGGGTAAGGAATAAAAAGAATAAAAGACCTTTTTTCTCTCCACTCCAGATTCTTCGCATCTCACAGTTTCCCCAGATGGTAGGGTTGGGAATGGGGCTCATTTCATTGTTTTCCCTCTCGTTTCGTTTGCCAAGTTTTCTCTAATTGCTTCGTTTCAAAAGGCCTGCAGCAAAAAAAAGCCAAACACGCCTTCTCCATGGCCTCAGGCTGAGAGCTCGCCCTTTTATGCAGCTCTCTCATGGCCACTGCCTGGAGCCAAGCAGGAATTGCTGCTCTAATGGAGGCTGCTTTTTTGAACCGGAGTCTCTTTCGCCTTGGCAAGGGTAAGCAAGCTCCAGTATTGCTTCAGCCAGCCTGCACAGGTATAAAAAATAGCGACGAAAGCGCTTAATTTGGCTTTGACATTCCCACACCCTAATGGTACAGGCAACTGGGAGACTGCGTGGCCAGAAGAGGGGCAGCAGCACCCTGAAAACAGTGTCCTTCACGCTGCTACTGCCACGGCGCGGGAGTGACTTTATTCAGCCCCCAAATGTCCCCAAGGAATGTGACTCTGCAGTCCCCCAAGGGCTGCCCAGACCTGGGGGGTCAGGGATTTGGGCTGCCTGGTTTGCGGGCAGGTTTGGCTCACAGGAGCAGGTAGCGCCACACTTCTGGCCCCATCTCTAAATATGAGTGGTGAGGAGCAGGCGTTGCTTTTGTCGCTGCCCGGCAGAGCTTTCCGACAAAGTGGGAGACAAGGAAACTGGCTCTGCTGTTGATGTGCGTCTCCATCAGCTTCTCCCCCACTTTCTGCAATTTGTTCGCTCGTAATTTAGCCAAGCCAAATTCTTGCTCAACCACCTCAGAAGAGCTGAAATTGAAAGCACAGGCAATTGGGCTTACCTGTTGTCAACTGATTAAATTTTACAAAGGCATTAACTTTGCTCCAGCTGTTGGTGGCTTGCGTCACAACCCTGGGGCTCCCTGGGGCTGTAGTAGATGAGCTGCCCTGTCTGCTTTAATTTCGCGTCCTAGATTGCCTGCCTCCTAGTAGGATATCAGGACCTTTGTTTTTAGCAGTCCTGGATTACTCAATGTCACCTGTTAACTTTGATGCTGGGGGGGGGTGACTGCAGTGCAGCTGACAAGAAAATTCAGGCGAGACTTTGCTGGTGAGAGCTGTTGCTGCTACAGGTCGTACATGACTTTTGAGCTTGCATAGGGTTTTACTCAGGGCTGCTTTGGGAAGACTGGCTGCTGAGTTGCTTTGCATGTATCTTTGAAACCTGAAACTGGAGTATAGAGAAAGAATGGTTCTGTTTGTAGCTGATCCCAAAGCATGCTCATTCGCAGCATCTTACAGATACAGAAGAAGTGACTTCGAAGGCAAGCGCAGTGGGAACCAAGCAGTCTGCAGTAGGCTGGTGTGCCCAAGCCTGGTGTTACAGCGGAGCAGCTGTTCCTCTTCCCCTTTCATTCATTTCTGACCAAAAACCCCTGCCACTGGTCCTTGGAGGCCAAACAGCCCGGGAGGAAAGCTCTTCGGCATCTGTACCTGCACAGCATGAACTGCCTTGTGCGCGCAGCTCCGAAACAGAGAGCAAAACGCCGGGCGCGGAGTGCTTTGAAGACAAATCCCTCTCACCGGCCACTAGGGCAGGCGGCTCCCCAGGGCATCTGGGCGCTCACCCCGGCATGACAGCCCTTGTTTTGGGGTTGGGTTTTTACCTGGCTGGGGTGGAAGCCATCGACAGGCTCGATCAGCTGCCAGGGCTCGCCGCCCATCCGGCGCCACTCCGCCGCCGCTGCAGAGCACAGGAGCAGAGGGGTTAGCAGTGGGCGCAGGCACCCGCCTCCCTCCAGAATGCCTCTGAGCACGTGACAGCTCCATGTAAAGACTATGATAATTTATATAAAGTTGTCAAAGGCAGCATCATGTGCAATCCCCTTTTCCTGGGGGCAGCATCTAAGCCTTTATTGTTGTTATTATTATTATTATTTTTAATCCTTGATATTTATGCAGGGAAGCTCTTTGAACCTAAATGATTGTAAAATAATTCACTTTCCTTTCCAGCCAAGACTGATGCCACAGCAAGTCAGGCCATAAATTATTTAATACTGATGTAATACTTTTGCATTTTCCATTTAGGCTGCATCTTCAGCAGAGAAAAAAAAAAGATAAGATAAAGAAAACAGGGCTTTTTAGAGAAAGAGATGGTAACACAATATTCACATGGGCTGATATCTTCAGGAATAGAATGTCATTTTCAGTTACTTTTCTTCTGAGTGGTCTTTTTCAACCTTCACAAAAAATAACCTTTTTGAATTGCATAAGCATGACATTCAATGCAAATGATGCTGTACTGTAAGCCCCAGAGCCATCAGAGGAGAGAAAAGCTTTCTCTCTTCAAAAGGGTTATAGAATGATCAAACATTGGACGAGTGGATATGGCATTAGCAGGCTCTAAATTCAATAATTTCTTTTATAATGATGGATTAAGAATTCTTAATAGCATTATGCAGGCATCCTGTCAGGAGAAAAATGTTCTCCTTTCAAATACTACATTTTTGACTTAGACTCACTGCTGTTTGTTGGACCCTGGCTATTGTGTCAAAAAGGGATGCCAAGGTCCTCATTCTAACTTTGAATTAATAGATTTTTGTGGTGATATTCCTTCTTTGACAATAGGAACAGATGTGAGATACTTAATTCAACACTAAAGTAGCCTGCTTAAAGGCACAGGGTTTGGGGGCTTATTTCAAATTTGCAATATATGAGACATGTCACCTACCTTATCTTACACCATGGAGTGCACACATACGTGCACAGACACCCAATACGCTAGGGTCAGCTTGCCTAAATCGTTAAATATGGTATTATATATTGAGTATGAGACTGCGTATGGTGTTTTAATCTGCAGAAGGACTACTGTCCCAAAGCCAGAATGAGTAGATGAGTAAGTGGAACCCATTTGTATCACAATAAGTGAATTTGGTCCATTACACCTCATCACCAAAAACCCTAGAGCAGTCCTTGGACAAACACATCCTTCAATCGGATAAGCCCAGAGTTAGTCTTAAAAGTGCCTATTGCCTAGACTGGACTAGAGCCTGCTCACATCCACATTAAGAAAAAGCCAAAATGATCACCCCCCATCTCCATTTATTGCACTCCTTCTTAAAGAAACTACTCAGTCCTTCAGCAAAAGTCAACATTTGCCTTGAATGTCCACCTAAAATAGATGCTAGTGCCCAAATTTCATTGCAAGAAAGCTGGGAGCTGCTATGGATATATGTGGATGCACAGCCCAGCCTGAAGTCAATGTACTGACCACAGTGTGCAACCGCTGCTAAATATTTGATGTCTGGAGAGTCTAGGGAGGGATTTACACTTGCTTCAGAAACAGACTGGAAAAGTAGGTCAGCAGCCATAACTTGCTTATGAGCACACTCAAGAGCTGACAGCTTTACTGACGGGAAGCTGAAGTCATTGGCTCCAGGGCTGCAGGAAACTTCGCAAAATGTCTTTCAGAGCTGATGTTTGTATGTGCGTGTGTGATTTTGTTTACCTCATTTATTTAACACGATGTAATCAAGAACAGCAAATTATATTAAGATGTTTCTTTTCATGAAAGCAAATAAATTACCTAAAGTTAGCAATTTAACTTATTAAAGTAATTTGCCTACCCAGCAGGTAGTTTGTTCCAAATCTTAATGACTTGTTAAATATTAAGTAGCTGAAACAAAATTCACAAACAGACTTGGACATCCTGAAACTGTGCTACGATATCTAACTTGACAGTGGTGTCCACATCTCTGAGCTAAAGTTTTGGATAGAAAGACTCCCCCTCCCATCATCTTTTACCTCCTCCTCCATGGTCCGCATGAGACCCAGAACCAGCTTCCTGAATGCAGGTCATGCAGTATAAAAAAGTTTGTGAATTTTGATAGGATTTGGCTGCAGCTGAGATTTTTTTACGATAACCTTAGATGCCGTGACAGCTTTATGCTTCCAAGGACCAGCAGCCACTGATGGGGAGGGGTGCTGGAGATGCACATTTTGAAATATTGCCAAGGTGTTTCTGTCCCTTCAGAAATTCCTGCTTGCAGGGGAGGCCCCCACGGTGGTGGGGCTGGAGCCCTCAGCCTGCAAGGAGAGGCTGTGGGACGGGGGCTTATTCAGCCTGGGGATGTGGTGGCTCCAGGGGGCCCTGACAGCAGCCCCCCAGGAGCTCATGGAGGAGCTGGAGCCAGAGCTGGAGCTGGGCTCTGCACAGCAGTGCAGGGTGGGAGGACAAGTGCCACCAGACATTAATTGAAATGAGAGGTTCAGCCTGGGTCTTCTTACACTAACAGTAACAAAGAAAAGTTTTTTTTTTTTTTTTTGTTTTTTTTTTGTTTTATTTAAGTGCCAATTGCAGAAGGAAGTGATTTAGGTAATCTGCTTACCTAACGACCATTAAGATCATGTAAGGATGGATTTTGTAAGTTGGAGTTACAATATTATGTGAGTACTTAAGGAAGCATAGGAAAGGAGCTAGTTCATCACAGGAGAGATGCTTGTGCTTTTGCAAACACTGCATCCGGAGAGGGCGGCTCTGTCGCTTAGGTAGGAAAACTGGCCGGCAAAAATTCACCTTCCCAAAGCACTGCTCATTGAGAAAATGCAATGCGAAGCCCACTCAGTAATGGCATGCATTATGACTTGCACAGGCCATCTGCACCAGTGCATATATGCCATTTCTTTTTTCATTAATCAGCTGGAGAAGCTGCAGTGGACCAGCAGGCGGCATTTTCACCCAGTGCTACTTCTCTGTCTCTGTACTTATACTGCCTACTTCTCTGACTCCTACCGCACATGAGGATTCACCCTGCCAGTGGTGAGGTTGGTGCCTTTACCCCTGCGTGACAGCCTGGGGTCCGGGCCACCCTGCAGCACCTGGTGCAGGAAGCAACAGCCAGCGTCCAACATCCAATGCCCAACACCCCACACCAATGCCCAACATTTGATGCCCAATGCCCAGGGCTGGTGTCTGGGCCCACTGGTGCGTGCACCTGTGAGGGACACCAGCAGAAGGCAGTTCATGGCTGCCCAGTGTCCCTGGCGCTGCTCCCAGGGTTACCCAGGTGGGCTGGCTATGTTGCTGTCCTCACAACAGAGAGCTAACATATAAGCAGTATTATTAGCAGCCCAGCACCAACGTCTAAATGCTTCTTGAGAGCAAAAGTGAGAAAAAAGCAACTTACTTTGTCTCAGTGGGAAATCCATGTAGAAAATATCAAAGTTGCTGAATTTCTCAGATCTCACTATTTCTTTCAGGACGTTGGAGAGTTGTAAAGCTCTCTGCAAAAACCAAGCAATTAAATGACAATTCATTGCTACTCATGTTGCTTTGTATGGATTCAGCTTTTGTCACCAATGTGCAAACAGGAATTTGAAAGCTAATACCGCCATTTTAACTGGGGGAAAGGAGGTGAAATGGAGTTCTTCATTATACCATAGACTTATACTGAACCTCATTAGCCTTTAGGCTTTTCAGGAGATAGCTTGTGATGTAATACTTCACTGGAGATTGCAGCGAGGCCTCGTTGGATATAATAAGGTTAACACAGCACATAGTTATTTTATTAGACACTTTTTCTAGTAGTGTCCTCACTTGCCCATCATTATTCAGAATCTCATCTTCAGAGGCCTCTTGTTGGATGGGAGCCCTGTCATTTCCGTTCATCCTAAAGAAAACTGAAACTTTTTGTACAGGGAAAATTTTCTCCTTTCCCATTAGCCTTCCTGCTGCTGTGTTGTAGGTGCTAACGCTTATCTATCCAGATCAAATTCTGCTCTCACTTACTGCAGAATAAATTGCCTCCATTGGACTTCTACCTACCTCATATATCCAGTGTGATTTCTACAGCTGTAACAGAGATCAGAATCTCCTAAATATTTAACATGCAAAATTTGAATGATAACATAGACAATTAGTTTCAGACAGGAACTCAGAAGGAAGATTAATCATATCCTGCAGACACAGGAATTGTTCATGGACAGAAGTTACATGTACTGAATGTTGTGTATTGTTTGTACTAATACATAGGCTCTGATCCTGCAAAGATTTAGCCATGTGCTTATTTGCCTTCTCTGAAGTCAAGAGGGAGGGGCATAAAATGAAACGCATATGTAAACGCTGGGAAAATTGAGGCCATATTTTTTACCTAGTGAATACAAACATTAATGTATCCCCACACAGACATGACACCTTTGACAATATTTGCCTACTGTCTCCTTTACATGGCTTCAGAGGGGGAAGATCAAATACCTCCTAGCACTGAAAGGGAGTAAGTGGCTGATATTATGTGACATTCACTTCTGTAGCCAGATTTTTAGGGTGGGTTTTAAAAGACATTTCTGTTCTGTCTGTTCCCATTCATGCACTGAGTCTAGATGCTCCTTGGTCAGACCATCTGGCGATTAAGTCCACAGAAATGTGTCTGAGTAAGATTAGCACAAATCCCAAATAAAGACAGAGTAAGGATCTTGTGCTCAGGGCCTGCTCCTGCTGCCAGCAAAAGCTATGCAATTGGCTTTTTGTACTCAGAGCTGCTTGACTCATAAGCCTTTTCTTTCTTATTACGTACATTTTCTTCTTAAAGAACAAGAACCTGAACATTTATGTCTCAGGGAGATCACATCCCTGGAGGATAAATTTGGAGAGCTGAGGAATGAGACTACCTCTACAAATCCCTTAACTTAACCGCACTATATCCTCGAGCTTGAGAGGTGGTTAAAGAGAACGGATGCACAAGTTTCCATATCCTGTCTCTATCTTTGGAAGAAAACCCAAGTTGACATCCAGCATTTGAGATATGAGGTTTGTATCCTCAAATATACAGGCAGAGTAAATTCAAAGACTGTCGACACAACCAAGATGCCTCCATGCAGCCTTCACCAGACTTACCTCCGAGGTCAAATTCCTGAGGGTTTCGTTGGAAGTCAGCCAGCCACTGCAAGGACTCACCTGAGCAAGCAAGGAAAGCCGTGCTTTAGTAGTAGACCAGCAGATAGAAAGCAAAGGTTATCTCATAAACTAAAGAGGGAAGTCTTACCTGCAGACAGTTTAGGAAAGAATAAAGTTGACTATATGTGACATCTTTGTTCAGCTGCCCTGTAAAACACAGAGAGAGAAATGGTGCATGCTTGAAGGCCAAACGCAACGTGACTTTTGGGTGCCCCAGCCACCCGTTCCCATGCGTCAGGCTGCCGTGGGGCTGAGCCGAGGGCCCCGAGCCCCTGGCAGTCGGAGGGGTCACCCTGAACTTCCTGCACGGGCAGTCGTCCCTGCAGCCTGCAGAAACTCTTTTTTTCTCCCACAGCGCACGTGCCTCTCACCTTCCACAGTCAGTTCATCTCGCATGAGGGCTTAGTCATCATCGCCTGTGCAAATCTCGGAGCGAGTGATTGATATTTTATCCATTAACACATCCTTCACTCTCCAAACAAATGCAGCTGTTTCAAACCCGAAAGGAAGATTGGAAGTGACTGCATGTGCTCTGAGCTTCACGTTTACCTCAGAGAGGTTAGCTTTAAAAGGGAGAAACAATTTTCCTGTCGCAGAGGGATGTGGATATGCCTGTGTGGGTGAGTGGATTTAAACACTAAGCTAAACATCCAGCTGACAAATTCACTGTGCTACACAATAGCCTGGCTTGCTGAGAAAATTACTCATTTTCACAACCTTTATGCTTCTTTGGTAGTTACGGCCAGCTCAGAAATTAAATGACCACTAGATTCTCAGAGTTTGTAGCTCACCAGTCATCCCATCATACTTCATTATTTTTGCAATGTTGAAATAAGCATTTTTTTTTTTTTTTTTTTTTGGCTTTGATCCGGGAACTCCGAAGCGTGCTGCTCCCAAAGTGAAATATGCTCTCATGTTGCTTGGCAGCAGCTCGGCAATACCAATGCGAATCCTGCCTATCTCACAGCTGTCCATCACCAAATAGCAGTATCAGTTTCCTGGCTGTTACGGCTCGGGAGTCACCCTGATGGGGAACGCGGTTGTGTCAGCAGGGAGCTGACTGGCTCCGAGCTGAGGACATGGTCTTCCACCTCCTGGGCAAAATGATGCTATAGTTTGCCCAGCTTTTGGGGCAGATACTACCTAGCCTGGGAGAGTAGGGCTAGGAGAAAGGTTTGGCAGCTCGAAGAGCTCCTGTGTGGTAGGGACGTCCTGGACCCACACAGCCTGAAAGCTTTGGGCTCCAGGACAGGCTGTCAGGAGGCCCAGGGAGCAAAGCCCTTGGGTTTGGCTCGCAGGCGCCCAGGTGGGTAACCTGGCAAAACGCCCAACAGACTTCCGATAGCACCTGACCGGCAGCCAAGCCATGAAGCCTGCTTGTAACACTTTGGAAAAATCTGTCAGAAATGCTGTGTGCTGTGAAATGTGTTGCTTAGGATTAATTGGTTCCCTCCAATGCAAATCAGGCCCTCTGAAAAATTTCCAACTGATCCTATAGCTAATCACTCCTAATTTGACTTGTGCCAAAAATGCTGTGTGATTGCTGATAATTAGATATCCAGTAGAAGGAACCACCCTTGTGATAAACATGCACTCAGGCAAAGAAATGCATTTATGTGACTAAAAATATCACAGGCACCCTCTATCCTGATAGGAACAGGATTTTTTTTCTTTTTTCTTTTTTCCTCCTTTTTCACTTTCTAGTAGTGTGGTGCTCTTTAAAGAAAACAAAATGGAGTATCAGAAAAAGGGAATAGAAATGGAGACCTCGGACTTCCTGAGAAGAGGCTTGAAAAGGGTAAAATAGCCTACAGTATATAAAGCAGAAGTTATGGGGTTATTGACAATGATTAACCTTGGACACCCATGACATAGAGCCTTCTGAAAGCTCTAATACCTAGTGGTTCTCAAAATCATCTGAAGATGTAATTCCCTGTTTAATGATATGATTTGGCTTTTCTCTCTCTCTTTACTGATACAAACTAAGATGGCAACAACGTCCCACTTATTGAGATGCTTTTGGTCTTAAATTTGACAGCAGAATGACCACACTGGCTCCCCACACAGACATTTGAATGGAAAACACTGAACATATGGAAAACACTGAACATATTTTTGCTGTCTGTATAAAAGCTTCTATTTTTGCTGCCTGTATGAAATAGTTCACTTTTTTTTTTTAATTAATTGTGGAATGATATGCATTAGGAGAGAAAGGGTTCTGGAATGAACTTCCAAACTTCCTCATCCCCAAACCTTCCACTTCTCCAGGGAAATGTCTCCAAACTGACCTCAGAGGCATGACCAGCAACCTAAATAAGAGTATGGAATTTCACACATAATTATATGTGCTCATATATAATTTTGTGACAATATTTCTCTTTGCTGCTTGGCATAGTATGAAGCAAATGAGCAAGATGCCTAGTAATGGCCAGACAAGGAGTTTCATGCACCTTCTGAGATGACATCTTCCAAATCTCTAAAAACATTGCCTCAAAGCACCTTATGAGAACTGCACTTAAAGGAAGCCCGAAAACATACCTGTACCTGATGCAAAATTTGAATTGTGACACCTTGCATACAGAGTAGGAAGTGGCAGACACCCAATGCTTGCAGGGAATTTATTTCTGTAGTATCTAATTGGTCTTCGGCAAATCCTTCAATTCTGTCCTGGTCTAGATTCAGCTTTATCAAGACATCTACACCTTGGTAAGTGGAGGTGTTCGCTAAATGGTGATAGCCAGCTCCTCCTCTCACAACATCCAGGATGAAGTACAGGCTACAGTCTGGGCCAAGGCTGAGGCAGAATAGCTGTTTTTTTTCCCCCAGAGCATGTGCTAAGCCTGGTTTGGAGCAGGTTGGCAGGGGAGTATGGACATGAGGCAGGACAGGGATCTGCCCTCTAGTTGCCCTACTCTGCTTTGAGAGCAGTAAGCTGGCTTTCTTTCTTCTACTTCACAGCAGAGATCCATTTCATATCTTTTAGATCTCTTCCACTCTATTGAGTTTGCTTGAAATTGTCAATAGATTCATAAATTATTCAGCGAGAGAAGGAAACATGAGCAGACAGATAACCAAGAGGACCCCAACACATCTCATATTTACCTAGAGGATGGTATCTGTCATGTAAATTATCCCAGAGAAAGCGGCCATCTACTAAGCCTGTTAAAATCACGTGGCTGCCGTTTGGAAGACGGGAGTTCAGGAACTGCAGAGCTTGCATGACATTGGAGAGCATTTTTTTGGGTGTAGTCATGTGAGCCAATGTGTCACGTTCCCTGCAGAAAAAGAGGATGTAAATGGGATATTGTGTCAGGTAATATTGCTCCCCAAAAGGCAACTGAAATAGCCTCATATTCTTATTTGCTCTTCTTCCGTATTATGTCTCTAATGAAACCTTATGAAAAGGACAGTGTGCTGCAGTTGTTCATTTTTATTTCGAAAATCACAAGCGATTGATTGATATAAAAACACCCCTCAGTGTAGCAAACAAAAATTTCTCTCTGTTAAACAAAAAAAGACATGCATCTCTTTTTTAGCGTGTGGCTTCCATATAGAAAAGCTCTCTTACTGTCTTTATGGTAGAGTAATTCCATTGTTTTCAAATGACTGGGGCCTCATTTACAATGCAGAGAGGGGAATCAGAACTATGAAGTAGCTGATGGTCATATTGGACTCTTGTGGTATTAAAATCCATGTAAAACTATACCGATACCACTTGTGCCTTACTTTTTGTATGTTGTAAAAGAAAGTAGGACTATAATTTGTATTGAAGACTGCCAAGGAACATCAAAATTCTGTAGGAAATAGCATTTGTGTTTCAGTGTGGCATTTTATCTTCTAAATCACCCATAAAACCATTGGCAAGACTTGTTGAGAGAGGCCCTCTCTTTGCATTATGGCACTCAGTATAAAACCAGGAACTTGTCTAGTGGAGGTCATTAGAAGTCCATGTTGCTTTTAATGATTGCAAAGACATTGGCCTTGGTGTACCTGTCAAATCCTAGTCCACTATTCACATTTGATTGCCCTAACATCTACCTCAAGTGTCAGTCACGAGAGGATTCGGCATCCTAATGGGTTGCATGGTGCTGCTACCTTGTGGAAGAACCTCTGCGGTTCACCTCAGAGTTGAAGGAAATGGTGCTGCTCTGCACCTTTGGGCTTTGGGATGAAGGATACCCTATAAATGTAACGTGATTGTACTGGGGGAAAGGAGGGCTTCTTTTCCCGCAAATTACTATGCGCATCTTACATTCAATATACTGTTTGATAATATCAGATGGAAACATCTAAGGTAGCTTTGGCTCTCGCATTTTGTATGACTCTTACTCCAGCTCCGAAGGAGAGGGGAGAGCAGTCAGGGGTCCAGACAGGTGTAGGAGACTGGAGAGAAGAGTAGGAGATATTTAACTGCTGAGGAAATAATCCTCAGAAATGTTTTTAGGATATAGGAGCTGTCGAAGTCCCATATGGATCAAAAGACCACGTTTTGTGGCATGCCAGCAGGCCTAAACATCTTCAAGCCAGAGTCTCAGACTCAGGCTTATCTTTCCCCTCTTGCATTCAGCTGTAAATGGCTCAGAAAAGAAAAGGAAAAAAAAAAAAAAAAAAAAGGAAAAGAAAGTCCTGACATTGAAATAAATTTCAACTTATATAAGAAAAACAAATAAGCAATCCCCCCTCCGGCTGCCTAGAGAATACTGCTCTAGTTATATTATTAAAACAACCATTTTATTACATCAAAAGTGTTCACCGCTCTCCCCCGAGAGCTTTTGCCCTGCTCTTGCGGCATACATGCCTGTAACTTGTCCTGAACCAATACGGGGGCTAACCAAACAAGCCGGCGAATGCAGCTCCAGGGAGGCAGCCCATCCCATCTCCTGTCCTGCGGAAATGGGGCAGCTGTGTTCCACGAGGGAGAGGGCCAACTGGCAGGGGACAACCCACATGTCCATGACACAGCAGAGAGCCCAGTGCTGTGGGGGCCTTGCTCTGGAAAAGCTGTGGAGGCAAACCAAGGCCAACGCTGGGGAAAAGCCTCCTGTTGTCTGGAGACATCCTATCTCTCTTCCTCGGAGCGAAGGCTCAGTGGGGTGGAAGAAATGAAGCTGTTGCCTGCTTCCAAAAATCCCTGCATGTAGCAGCTCCAGGGTGGCTTCCTCCTCACCCAGGGGCATGCAAAGCAGAACATATAAATCCATAGGCTGTCTCTTTTTAAATTGGAAAAAACAATAACAATAAACAAACACATGTGTTTACAACTTAGCTCTTCAAAGAGCCCTCAGAGACAGAGGTAAGAGGCCGGTGTTTAGGATTCAGGACACACAAATGTGTGCTGCCATGGATGGGATGGAACAGACACCAACTTACTGAGCACAAACAGCTGTGAAACAACATTAAATGGGCTATTTCTTGGAGTGAGCACACTTAGGTCTCCGATCCAGCCTACACTCAGAGTTAAAGACTCTGGGAAGCAGTTTGGGCAACGCTAGCACTACTGCTGCCCGGAGCTGCTGGCTGTGGAACGTGCAGGAGCGCCCGTCCACTCATTCCCATGCTGTAATGGAGCCACTGCAGCTCTGCTTGCAGCCTTTCTTTCCATGCGTATCTGCCATCTGGTTCATGTGAGCAACCATGGCGTGGTTTTAAAGCTCCATACAAGGGTTTATGAAGGCACAGGAGTATTCCTGTCCAAAATACTCATCTTGGGACACAGATGAGCATCTTGGGAAGCAGCCTCTCATGACATTTTTGATCTAGTGCAATTCAGCTTGGCTAAGGATATCAAAGAGAAAGTGCTTTTTAGGAAGCTTTAGTGTTAAAAACACGCTCAGGCCTTCCATAACGTTCAGGAGGATGTAGTCAGTGATACTAGCAGCCCCTTGGAGACAGCTTTAGGGAAGGTAGGAATGAGGAAGGAACAACGAACCTCCCAGCTCCTGCTTCAAAACTGGCTCTGTTCCCTCTCAAACTTCAGCGTGGGGAAAGAAGAGCGGGTGGGAGGGCATCTTGGGGTGCTTTGCTGCTTATCTGCATGTTGCTCAACACACACTGAGGATCAACCTAGTAGCCCGAAAATGAGTGGCAGGGCGGGGTGGGGGGGGGGGGGGAGGAGGGGGGGAAATGCTCTGCCAAGTCCTGCATGAGCTTGCACTAAGCACATTTAAACTCCACACCTCAGTTTCCCCATCTCTAAAGTAAGGTCAGTAAGACTTAGCTGCTTCCCAGGGATAAGAGAAGGGCAAACTTAATTAATGCTCGCAATGATCAATGAGCTGCTGGGAAATCAGGTAGAATTTGTTGTCAGTGAATATTGTACATGCATCAGCTTTCAAAAGCGCTCTTGTTTTGTCCTGAGGCATTAGAAATGTTTGTGTTTGGGGGGAACTGAGTCCCACATGGGAGACCCATGTTCTTGAGCAAGGATTTGGGATTCTCTAGTGAACTGCATTTTGCATACAAATTAATAATTAGACAACTTTCCTGGGCCTAGAAATTTATCTTAATGCAGTGTGTGCTTCTGAGGCATTTGAGAATTTCCAGTTAGAGAGAAATAAAAAAAAAACAGCATTAAGATGCAGGCTTAAATTTGTGACAGCAACCCAAGCAAGGGAGTCTTTTGAGATAAGACTGTGGTTTTTGCCCTTAAATTGCCTCATTTTGCCTACAGGTGTTGCAGCACTCAATTTCAAAATACTGTCCTGATGTAAGGCCTCTACCACGAGTAAACACAACAGTGTGAGATGAAATTAATATGGCATTCATAACACCACTCTCTTTTGTCGTTCTATGATTAAGTCATGCAGATATTTCAGTGTATTTCTTCACATTTCCTTTTTGTGCCAGACTATGAAATTAAAACCAACCAACAAGTGAGCGTGTTGGTTTTGGCTGGTGCAGTGATGTCTTCAAGGTGTCCGAGACAGTGCCAAGGGCTGTTGTGATACCATCACATCATCTCCCTGGGGTGCAGCAGCCGGCAATAGCTCCTGAAGCCCCGGGGCCTTTGGAAGCTGGTGTTTGCCACAATTTATGGTGTCAGGGCAGAACAAACAGATATTAATGCTAGGATGATTGAACGGTTGCTGCATTGGATGGGACTATTTTAGGGACCACTCCTTGCCCCTACCATATACAGAAGGGAGCTATGTAGTACCCTGGGGTGTGAACATGAGCAGCTCTTGGATGTCCCAGTGCCCCAAATACCCTAGCTGGGCACACAAGTGGGTGAGCCCATGCAATCTGCGTGACATGGATCCAGCTTTCCTCTATGAAGAGCTCACACAGCCTATTTTTCGAGCTGGGCGGGGGGAGCACGGCAGCATGTTGGTGATAGCAGCCTTGCAATAAGGAAGCGTGCAGCTCCCCGGGCACCACTGCTGCTTTGGAGAGGGGGTTGGCTCCCCTCCAGGCTGCTGTCAGCCAACCCCACTTTGCTGCTGTCACGCGTGTATTTGTTGCAGATGCCGTAACTGCAGGGCTGGGAAAGAGAGGCTGGGGAAATTGTGTCTTATCTCAAATGCAACAAACATGCACAATAACTGTATGGCATTTGAGACTTCTGGTGCTCGTTATTTTCTTTTCTTAATTTTTTTGTTCCAGGTCTGTGTGTCCCACATTGTGTCCCACATTTACACCTCGGTGGGCTGAGAGATACCATTGCCATCTGTCTTTATTTTTCTAACCCCCTCTGTTTGGACACCACAGTGTGGAGACTACTGGGAACATATAACACATGCTGCCAATTTCATTATCTTTCTCCTCTACAAACATCCTTATTACTCATTGCCCTGCTCTTCACATGGGATGAAATACTGACATTTTAACAATGCTTTGGCTAAGAATTGCCCCTCCGATGCGTTCAGCACATTGCTCTCTACCGAAGGTAAAATACAGGCTCAGGCTATAAGGGCTCTCAGGCTCCAGTCTGAAGCTGTTCTTAAAGAGGTTTTTACTGGGCTAGCCATTGGTTTATGCCAGGCCCACTGGATGCTCTGCATCCTCTATAACCTCTGCGGATACATCAGAGCCAGTGCAGCTACACACAACGACCGGCTCTTGCAAAATCTCTTTGCTAAGCATCCCACTTGATAGGAGCAGTGTGTTTCTGCAGAAGCTGCAGCATTTTTCCTTGCTGGAGCCGCAGGAATCAGTACAGCGTTATAGCCCCAGCCTCTTCTGATGCTGCAAATGTTTTGGAGGAAAACACACAGCAAAGAGGATCTGAGCAGACAAAACTGTTGCTGTCAGGTAATGAATGATGGGATAAAAAGATGGCAGCGTTTTGAATTATGAATAGTATTTCAGAACATACAAATGGATGAGACAAAGCCAAAACGACTTAAATTGCATGGGGAATTTTTTTTCTTTGGACAAGAATACAGAACAGTGTTAGAGGTGGGGAAGTAAAAGGAATAACGTGCAGAAAGTGGAATACAACAAAGAAAAAGAGGTAGTTTTAGCAAAGCTAGTAAATCAGCGGAATTGAAATATGTACCCAGCAGAGCTTCGGACAAGCCCATGAGATGACACCTCACCAGTCTGTGCAAGAGGAGCCCAGGGCTTGAGCGAAGGCCCTGCCGGAGGTGGGTTTGGTTGCCCATGGGCTGGTTGTATGCTACTTCCATGAGCTTCTTGCTACCCCAGTACCCAGGACAATACTATAAGCAGGTAGCAGGGAGTCTGGAGGGGTGGCTGCGACTGCTCTTCCCAGGCAATCAATGGGCGGTAGTCACACTTTTGATAATATATGTGTGTCCTTTCTGTAACATGAGGGGGGCACTGAGGGCAGATTTAGCCCTTCTGGGCGAGGGCATAGAGAGAGGTGAGCTAGCACTAGAGGCAGATGTCAAGGGCTTATTGCAGAGTTTTAGGGTTTGAATTTGGAGAAAAATTTTATTTCTGAAAGTTGAACTGGGAAAGGGGAGGGCTGGGGGATGAAGACCACTCACTTCCAAACCCGATTCCCAGTCCAAGTCCCTTTTACTCAGCTAGTACCAGCCGCCCTGCAACCCTGCTCCCAATCTCAGTTTTCCTCTCCCCACTATGCTACGAACTGGTCCCACTTCTCTCCCAGCTCAGCTACATGCTACAGCTCCTGCTGGATGTGGTCTCCTCTGCATCCCGGTCCAGGGGTGTTATTTCTGTGTGCTGCCTGCAAGTGGCTGGAGAGAGACGGTGGTGCTGGGAAAGTGCCGAAAAGACGGGACCTGAGATCCCACTTCTGCCCCCAGGCAGCTCAGGCAAAGGGGCCCCATGGTAGCCGGGAAAGCCCTGTCCAACCCTTGTCAGTCCCAGGCTGGAGCACGGCACCCCACTTGCAATGTTTCAGCCTGAAAACTTGCTGTTAAGAAAAGCCATAAGCAAGAAAAACAGCATATTTTAATGGCAAAGTCTGACAACCTTAATAACAGCCCCAACTTGGTTATATAACCTGCAGGTGAGATCTTTTTAGAAACTTTGGAAGGGGATTTAACTGTATGCACATCATTCATTAGAATGAACGTTTTGAAAGCTTCAGCTGTTAATCAGATTTATTTCTTCTGCTTGAAAGAAAATCTGAAAATTCTTCGTGGTGAAAATAACGCTGCAATAACAAGAGCAAAATGCCCATTCAGAATACCCACAACACCCAAACTGAGGGATGTGTCTGCTCTGTATTGGCCTGGTTGCAAGGTGTTTTCTGTGTGAACTTTCTGGGCTACAGATTTCTCGCTACCAAGAGAACGAGATGCAGCAAAATAGTGACCTCTTGGCTTCCCTTTGAGCATTGCTAATGGATAATGCTAGAACTATTATTTTCGAAAGCCTCAGTTCATTCTCCTGCTGAGCTTATGACGCTAGTAAAGCCAGAAAGACGAAAACCTCATCAGGATAGCATAGCAGGCAGCATTTCAGAGGGGCAGGGTGAAAATAAACCTTGACAGGGGACGACATAGCGGTTCTTCGAGCTCTTAAACTCTCTTCGCCTCCCCCATTGTTGTTATATTTCATTTCAGCTGCTAAGTAAGAAATATTCTACTTCAAAAATGTTATTAGCTACTATATCATTGGTTACAAGCTTGTAACAGAAAGAAAGACAAGCTCCAGATAAGGACTGCTAGGTGTTAATGATGAACACGCATAAAGCAATAACCAGTATTTCCAGCAGAGAAATAAGAAAGAAGCAGAGACCGACAGCAAAATGAAATGCCATAAAGGAGAAGTCCAAAGTAATGAGACAGAAATGTCCAAGCAGCAAGGAGTACTCTAAAGAAGCCAAATATATGATAATATAAATGTTAGCTTGGTTTGCACCTTACCCATTGCAGACATCATTCCCGACTGTAGCGTACACAACTACGGCTGGATTGTCCAACAGCTGGTTTCTAGCCAGGCTAAAAAATAAATAGGCAGATATATTAATGGTGAAATACATTCTCAGTGTCTGAATCACACACCAAGCTTAGGTGAGGTCACATTTGGAAGTAACTCATTTAGATTTGGCCAGTACTCAGATGGCTATACTTCTGGGGGTTTTTCCTATAATTTTATATTTTTTGTAAAGTTTCCTATATATTAATTTTTTCACATCTCCCTTTTGGCCCTCATGTACTCATCTTTTTCACTGTTTTTTTGCTGGCTTTCTATCTTCTTTGTATTATTCAGGAGCCAAATCAAGTAGTTTCATTTCAGGGAAAAGACATCAACTCAGGGCAAAGACATCAATCAAGACTGGAACTTTTTAATTAGAGATGGGAGAAGGAGGCTACCTTTGGCTGATAACTAAGTTTGTGTGTAGGACTGGGCTCAAGGTCAAATCAGGATGTGGTTTGAAGATCCATGGCAGACAGCTAAGATTCATTATTACTTTCTCTGTGGGAAAGGTCTTTAAATCACTTAGGATTTGAACTGTATGACAACATGGAGCAAACCCAGGCACCCCACAGTCCATCCAAATTCATCTTAGAAGGAGAGTTGCTGCCTCTCACTATTTGGCAGCTAGTCAATCATATTCGCATGAGATAACACAGTGGACCTGCCCACGTCTGTCTATGTTGGTACAAAACAGCATGAATGAAGTCAGGGGAAATGCAAAGCACAAATTTAAGGAAAGGCTTAACCACTTCCTTAAAATTACTGGAAATGGTCCCACTGGCATACCTGGGCCAAGATCAAGGCCCTAAAGATGGGCCACATTTAAAAATATTTTTTTCTTCTGTTAATTAATCAGAGCACAGTGGCCAAGTAAAGCTGTTCTTTTTCAAACACTATTGGATAATATACTCATTACAGTACTTTGCACATTTCTTTTGCAGATGTAGGATTCCAGCAGTGCTTCTGTACCCACAGCCACCACTCAAATCACACTAAACACTCACCTTTTAATTAAATCCAGGAGATTTCCTGAAGAACCACCTGATCGCATGCAGTGGGAACAAGAGGAATAGTACGAGATTGTTACAGTGACAAACGAATGAAAAGCAAATTCTAATTTCAGTCCATTTTTCTAAGAACATAAGAGTATTAAAAAAATGGAACAAGAAATCATCTCTGTGACCTTTCTTGGTTCTAGCATTAAGAAGCAAAGCTATATCCAAGGACCTGCTGCCTCTCCCCTGAGTCCCACACTTCAGACAGTAGAAAATCAAATATTTTACGTGCTGGATTGTTTGGATCTGGCATTTAATCCAGATCTGGCAGCTTCTTCCCATCTATTGAACATAGTAGTCTCTTGTAAACCAGCCAACTTGCCTTGTCAACAGCTGATCTACTTTTAACTTTCCCTATAAATTGCAAAGGGAACTATTCCCGCTGCGAGCTGTTCTCACTCTGCTGAGGGAATGAACGTCTCACAGCTATATCATGTTGGGAGTGATTCAGGTCCTAAACATAGGCATCAAGCACTGTTTTTGACATCCCAGAGCATCCAAGACACCTGTGGCAGGGCTGGCAGATACAACACAGGATCCCTGAGAAATTGTGCACTTCTGGAGAGGCAGCTGGAGGCCAGGAAGATACTGTAAAGCATCTAAAATGGCATAGACACCAACGTTCAGGCGTATGCATTGCTCTCACTGCGAGTGGAAGACTTAGGAAAAATATATTAGGCCAACTGCACCCTTCCTAGGCAGCTCTGCATTTCAGTAGCAACTCCCCCAAATGGTTAGATGCAAATCTTTCCTCCTCTGGTAGACGAACTAACTAAACCCAAGTACTGCGAACATCTAAAATGTTTCATTTATGTCTTGACTTGGAAAAGCATCCCCAATTAGGAAAGTTTTTGTGCACAAAACTTTCTAGCAGATCTTTAAAGGCTACACACATACATCCCAGCTATCCACAGCGCGCAAATCAAACTCTCCCACCTGCAGTGAAGAGCGCCAGCAAGAGAGTAGCCGAAAGGGCATTACGTTTTGTTCAAGATTAGACCAGGACTGTGATCGCAAGAATCTCACCTTATAGTGACATACAAAAATATGAACTTCAGAGGAGCAGGCCTACAGGTCATACTTCTTTTGTCTTCATGCTTTCTCTTCTCTTTTCTCTCTCCTTCTCTTCCTACATTACACTCCCTCGATTCTTCACTCAGCTTTTCCCTAGTCTCTCTCTTTTCCTCTTGTTGGGCGTTGTCCCTCTGATGCGTGCTTAAAGGAGCAAATCCTGCCCTCCCTGCAGCTCGTGGTGGGAAAGTTATGGATGGAACCTCATTAAATCTCTGCTGGATCAGGGTTGGTGAAAGCGCTAAGAGATAAACCCCTAAGGTAGCAATAATACACTTTGCATTTTAATATTGGTGCCTTTGTTATTATCACTCACAGTGATGCTAGCTGCATATATCAAGGAATCCTTTATGTTTTAAATAATACAGTTCATCCAGTCTAAAAATGAATGTATCTCCCTGCTGCTTCTCTCTTGAGGGTTGCTGGTCCTTTCAAAGTCCGTTCCTTCTGTCGCAAAGCTCTTTTCAGCAGAATAAGAGCCACACACAATCTTTAGACAATACGGCTTAGGACATAACGTCCACTGGTTGATTTTTTCTGTTTAATATCCCTTCTTTCAGTAAGATTTCAACAGAGCCTAAACATGCCTCTGTGAAGCCAGTCTGCCGCACAACTCCCGGAGGCCCGCGGTTCTACCACAAAGAAATCCTTAGGAGCCCCAGCAACAAAAGGTGCATTTACAAAAAGGTAAGAAGCTGCTCTTAGATGTCTATTACCTCCATGAGTGTAGGTGATTGTAAGTAGCAGATCGAAAGCATTAGAGACAATTGCAAATCGAAGCAACAAATCAAGAGAATGACAGGCATTTTTAGAGAACCATTTTTAGGGGTAAATTGAGTCATCAAGGAAGTTTTTATGAACACCAGGGTGAAGTTGGTGTTCAAAACATGCAAGGGAGAAAAAGAGACGAGGCAGAACAACTGAATCTCAGTTACCCTTATGCTGTTGAGTATCCCAGCAATTATTCCTGGATCTCTCCTGCTCCCTTCTCTGTTGCTTTCCAAACATTTTCAGACCGGTGAGATTCTTATTTTTGATAAGGAGTCAGAGTTGTTTTGCTTCTACTTGGGAACAAACCCAGATTTCACACACCTTGAAATACTTCTGAGGTGAAATGCTTAATTTTCTTGCTCTAGATCTTGTGAGGTTGACAAGGAGTGATGCTAACAAGCATAGGAAGAATCTGGTTCCAGATTGCATCAATTACACCAGTTACAGTTACACCAGCGTTGAGTTGCTGAGAACAGCTTATTGCTTTTTAATCTTTTGCTCCCCTACACCATAAAAGCAATTGGAAATGTAATGGTGCAAAGAGGAAATTCTCCAGTTTTCTCTAGATGTACTCAACGCAGACTAGCATTTCCAAGACAGCAGAAATTAAAATAACATTATTATTTCTTAACTGGTTTTGAAGCCACCATGAGATATCTGGTGCTTGATTGCTCAGTGAGCCAGAGCACATGTTAACAAGACATAATTTTTCTGGTCAAAGGGAAGAGTCCCAAAGAAACAGATCAGACTACAAATGGCAAAGGAATATATAATGCCAGTGTTTGGAAACAGCATATTTTATCTATGTATCGCATGGAAAATATGGGTGATATTTGCAAAATTGTTCTGTAATTATTTAGAAATTCTGAGGGTATGCACTTTCCCTGTGTCTACCTGATGATTTTTTGGAATATTTTAGCAACTGATTTTACCATCAGGACTCTTCTATGAAAACAAGTGATTTTCAACAAATGCTAGAAGACATCTAGAAAAACTTTCTTGTTCGTATCCTGCAGCACAGCCAGTGCAGGGGAGGGAAGGGGCCACCTGCCTCCAGAGGCAGGAGATAGGTTTTTCTTCCCATACTCAGCAAAATTTGGAAAGTGAGGATAGAAACCCCCCAGCACGTCAGTTGGGAAAGTTTTCCATCACATGAAGAAGGTGCATTTCCCACGAGGGATGCTAATGGGGACCACAGGGGAAGCTCTTCCCGGCTAAGCGCCGGTGCAGTGGCAATGCTGAAGGCTGGGCTGGGTTCGCAGGCTGGCTAGAGGTGAGTGCATCTTCCTGTGAATTCTTCAAGGAGAGCTGTCAAAGCTGGCGAGTTCAAGCACCGCTGGCCTACTCACTGTGCCTGCATGCAGTGGTGGCCCTTTCCGTCTGCACCAAGAAGTCAGGGAGAGCGGGAAACCACGTCCCTGGGTTTGATGACGCTCACTTGTGCCTCCTCCTTTTGTTTTGCATTTCTCAGCCTGCGGACAGTTATTTTCGGAGGAAGAAGTTCCCTCAGGTGGGGCTGGGTCAGGCTGGTGGTCAGATTTTAGCTTTACTGATACTGACGGCATCCATTTAAACCCTCCCATTTGGGGAAGCTGTTACATCAAATGAGGCAATAAAGCCGAACCTTTGCAATACTGTGTCAGCGCGATGATTAAGAGAAGACACCAAGGAAAGATATCCTAGGATTTTTCTATCGCTTGTAATTCTTCCCTTTGTAAATTCTCCTCTCAGTTTACTTCAGAGCCGTTTGCCTTGACACAAGCTAACCTCCTTTTATACTCTGCAGGCTTCTGTAGTGTAAGTGTGAAAGAGATATGTGAAACGAAAAGACAGGAATGATGCACACAATGAGGTCTTTCTTAAAGTCTGTGAGGAAATTGGAAAGAAGGAAGAGGAGAAAGTGCATTCCCCCAATTAATGTAAAGGGGATAGAACAAGGTGACAGTGCAGTTAGTTTAACTGGATGTAAGTGGGAAGGACCACTGTGACCATCTAGTTTGGCCTTTTTTTACTCCCTCACTGAAAAGGGAATGAGGAATGATGGATAAGGAGCACAGGACTGAGACCATGGGAGCCACCGACTTGACTCTTTTGCGACTGCCAGACAAGAAGTTCGGAGGGTTTGTAGCCAGCCACCTGCCGAACCCGCAGACAAACAGCCCACCAAAAACATTGGAAAACATTTGTGCAAAAGACCAGAAGCCTCAAAAATACCATGTGTACCACAGAAGGGAAGAACACATATCAGAGGCATTGCTAGTGCTGTAGGTCCTAGCACCAGAAGGGAATTTCTTTGGTGAAAATGCCCAGATGAACCTGGGAGCTGACCCTTGCTTTATGCTATGTGACTGGGCAACCTCTCTCACCCAATAGGACCTCTGTCTGCCTGAGCTGGGGGCAGGAGCAGACCCTTTCTGAGCCTAAATCTGGCAGGAAATCTAATCCCAAGCATTCAATAAGTTTTTAAATCACACCAGGGGCAGCAGTGCTCCTCACCTATGGCCAATATGACTCATCTGTCAGACATGAAAACGTCCTACAAAGCCAAATTATCTACCTGAGGAGTATAAGCTTTCCCTGCTTCTCCAGGCAATTTTCTGAAGCAAGGAAAAGGATTAAATACAATATAAATACAACGTGATAATCACAGAATAATCAAGTGTCTTTTAAACCTGCTGCCAGGGACATCACCTAATCCAACACACAAAGTCTAAACCTTAATTTCTAAGAGAGATTACTGCCATCCTTTCATACAACTGCTTTGATAAATTTGATCGAACTCCATCTTCTAAGAGCTCTGGGTTTATTTTTACCTTCACTCCTCTGTTTAGAGGGCTATTCTAGGCTCCTGGATAGTCAGTAACTTTTTAAAATTTCCACTTGAAATAGAGATATGACTAACGAATATCCATGTTTTTGTAGCAGGACTATCCTTCAGTTTAAACCATTCTTCCCTCTCTGTGGTGTTTATGCCCCAAAAGGACATAAACCAGGACCACAGTCACTTTTAATCTTTGCTTTGCTAAGTTGCCAACGTGTCTTAACGTCCTGCAGTCGTCTCCATTCCCCTAGTCCTCCCCAAAGGCTTCTCTCTATCTGATCCAGCTGAAGCTGGTCCTTTCCGAGCAACAGGGACCAAATTCAAGTAGCTTATCAGAGCCTTACTTAAGGAACGACCACCTCCCCATCTCTAGAGAAAACGTTGTGCATGATGCACCCTGCAGCCCCATTAGCCCCTTTCCAGCGCTATTCTGCACTCCCTGAAATTCCCCTTTGTACCCCAATCTGTCGCTCCCTCCATGACCTCACTGATGAGCTGCTAGCTTATAGACAAGTGTCTCCTCACTAGCTCCAACATGCATGGCTTGTAGGATTGTGTTTCATGCCATTGCTATCACTGCTGTTCACAAGCTCATCTAAATTATTCCTGAATAAAGATCTGGCCTGCTTCAGGATTGTTGATACCTTGCAATTTTGCATCATACACTGGTGCTCAGAAGCACACACTAAGGTCACTGCTCAAAATACGAGGCAGCGTTGGTCTCATGACAAATGCCTGGGGACCCTGCTAATTCCTTCTCTGCAGATTGACAGCTTCTCCCTCAAACCCACTCCTCTCACCTGTTCAGCTGGTTCTTTACCCACCTCTTATTACTCATATTAATCCCCCTCTTCTTCACTGTATATAGACATTTCTGGTGAGGTACCAGGTAAAACACTTTCCTTAAATCTAGATAGATTAGATCTGCTGCATATACCCTTGCCTAGGAAGGATGTTATTTCATAGAAAAAAAATATTAAGCTAGCCTGACAAAATCTACCTTTCATAAAAGTGATAAGTTTTCTCCCAAATTTCTTTTACCTTTGTGTCCTTGATTACTCCTTCAAAATCTGAGGGGTACGTGAGCAAGCAGAGACCATGATAGAGCTGGAGAGGAACCACTCCTCCAGATGAGACCCCTCTCAGCTCAGTGGGCAGAGCTTTTAGCTCCATCACTACTGGCACTGTCCATCTAAATCCTCCCACTTGGGAAAAACACATCAGAGGTACAGTGGGGTACGCTGATACTCAGTCGAGTGGAAGTCCTTAGTCACAGCACAGATAAAAGTGGTCAAGCACACACACACATCTCTACTCAGTCAGAAGAAAAGGTGCTGAGTTAAATAAGCACCGTTCTCTATTTTTCCACAAGACATGCATGCAAATAGCAGGGGTTTTCTCTTAGTTCCTGAAAGATGTCCACTAATGCAGCATTAAGTATCTGTTTGGTAAGGTTAAAAAAAGAAGTGAAAATACTTAACATACCATTTTGGGAAATGTTCTGCAAGTCTCTGTGATTACAGCGATTTCTCCTGCGTAAACGTAGATACAGAGAGTCTGTCCAGCCTCTGAAATAAATTGAGAAAACATAAGCTGCTAAACCCATGTGATGTCAGTGAAAACACATTTGATATTAAAAAGAAAGAATGTTCTTGACTTTATACAACTCTGTGCCCCTGTTACATATCTACTCCTATTTTGCCATCTCTCTTTTTTGAGGTCATAAAATTTTCTTTATTTTGAATAGGTTTGCCTAGAATGGAAGCCATGATATTGTCTCAAAAACTATAAACTGATGGAGAATTTCTTTCAAATTGCCCATCCTTGAGGTTTATCCTGATCTTGCAGATGAGGTGTTTAAGAACCTTTATGTTATATATCATTTATCAAAACAATCCCATTGATTGCTCACTATTCGACTGCATGTCATCACTGTCGTGGAACAGCAAACAAAAAAGAAGAAATATTGGCAGAGCACTCATTTCCCAGTGCCATAAATCTTGGACTGATTGATTAGAAAACAGGTTGTGATTGATCCTGATTAGTTTTCTCCTTTACTTTGCACTGTTGAAAAAAATGAAAATTCCTATAAAGAACAGCCCCAGGGGAATCTGTTAGTAAGAACAGTCTCCAGAGCCATGAGTACCTGGTGATCTTTAGCAGAGCTGTTGATCTTGTGTTTGAACTTAGACACTGAAGAAATTAGGTAACTTAAATACCTGGGCTTAAGAATGGCAAACATAGATGAATGCAGAAATGATATGTTTTGAAACGAGCGATAAAAAATAAGTAGCTACATAGAAACATGCGATAACGCTAAGCAGTAACTGTGCAATAGGCTACACAAAGAATGTTTGAAATCTTTGGTTTTCAGCCTAGCATGCAGGTGGATGGGGAAAAGCAAACAGAATTTCAGAGTCAGAGAATGTGCTATTTAGTTAATCAGTGGTGTCCCTGTTGACGGATTAGGGTGGAAAGGATGGGCACAAATCACATCAGTTTGTGTCTCCATTTCTGCAAGCTCACAATAAATGGTAGTCTTTCTGCATACTGTTCTGTTCCACCGCATTTTGCCTGCTCTCCCTACCAGACTTATTCCTTGTGTTATGAGATTCCGAGCTGCTTCTCTTAAAAATGCCTTGAACTCCCAAACAGTCCTTTTTTCCTTCCAGACATGGAAGAGAGTGAAAAAAAAAAAGATTAAAAACTGAACATTGATCCAAGGCCTAACACTGGCAACTTCAGGGTCAACAGTAAGTTCTGATTGCTTATGAACTTCAGATTTTTGGAGCCCAGTTAAATACTGCATAGCCAGTAAAATTGGCTGTTGTAATAGATTTTTAAAAGCTGGTTTTGCTGTTACACTGAAAGAGGAGGCTGCACAGATCTTCTCTGTTGGCTTGTCAAGTACCACATTAACACATTCACTATGTAAATGTAGCTGAGGTTGGGAGCCTGGTTTTTGTATAGAACAGAGAAAAGGAAGCAGAAAGGACAAGTGTATGGTGCAGTAGATTTTCTTCCTGGAAAAGAATACACTGTCACAATTTTCTAATTCTGTTTTTAGAGGGCTTTTCCAGGCTTGGTTCATGCTTGGTTTTGGCATTTCACCATGTTCATCTCAGCGCAGAAGCTTTACATGGTAGACATATAAAATACAAAACATGTAACGTCTAGGACTCGGGTTCCAAGTATCCATCAGCTAATAACGCCCAGGTTTCACCCATCTAGCAGTAGGCTGGAGCAGGCACTATTGATTATTCTGTCCTTCAGTCCTGGCATGAGGCAAGGCCTCTGAACCCTGGCCAGAAAGCTGAGTGATAAAATTATGAAGGTTTTTTTTTTTAACTTTGTGGTTCAAAGTGCAGCTATTTGAAAGTGTTTTTGTTATGTTTACACTTTATTTTCCTTCCTTTCTTTGGCTGAGACTCCTTTTCTTTCCATCTGACCAAGCACTCTTCTCCATCCACATCAGCCAGTGCAACCAAGCGAGTTAGGTTGCAGGCTTTGCCAAATGCTGCTTTTGCTGCTTCCCTCCAAATGTGAAAAAAAGGAAAGAAACTTCACCCAAAAAAGGAATATCATCAAAGTAACTCTTGATTACCATTATTCTATTGTTTCAGCAACAAAAAAGAAACAGGAGGAAAAGAGAAAGAGAGAAAACTAGGAAAATTTTAAAAAGCTAAGAAAAATACAAAGCTGATTTTCATTAGTGTCAACAGTGCTCCCCTTTGCCTCCCCCTCCCATACAGCAGAATTTTGAAAGAAGCAAGAGTTCAATTTTTCATTCCCTCTTTTTCCCCTTCTAAATTAAAATTTGTTTAGCTCTAAAATCTACACTGAATATCACAAAGATGGGGCTAGAATATTTTGCATTGTCCGTATATTTAAAAGGAGACATTAAAAAAACACTAGATTTGGAGGTGATCTTGATCTTAGAAAGACCCGAAGCAGCCTTCACTAGCATTTTTAGCTTTCCTTTCAAGCACTGGGTTTTTCTCCAGAATTTGCTGTGCTTTGAGGGCCTTAAGACTTGGCTTCACCTTCTGGTAACTTACCCAATGGTGGAGTTCAGAAATCCAGTGGTCTCTGAGAACTGGGGCCAGTCAAGCTCATCAGTGAAAGCCATGGGGAGATTAGCAAATGCTTTCTGAAAGAGACATTTTTAAATCAACATGGGTTCACCTTCACAAACAAAATCCTTTCTACAAACTCAAACACTTCTCAGTTGGAACATTAGCCAGATAGCAACAATTCCAGTGGTAGCTATAGCTGTAATTACTTATACATATACTTAAAAAGTTGACTCTTGTATGACAAACATATCAAGAGAAAGGGGAAGAAAAAGCAGAACCTGAGGCTGGTGGAGATGTTTGAATTATATCCACTTTAATTCTGAAAGGGTCCAAAACTCCTCATGAGGCATAGTGCATACTGTAGGTGCAGACAACTGAAATAGCAGAGATTTCCTGCAGCCTTCAGTTTAGCATCCATCCTAACCAAAGGTGGGTCTCTACGGATATGGGAAGAAAGGCCAGCTTGATTTTCCCAGCTTACACAGCAGAGGGCTGGGAAGCCAGGAATAACACCATGTTCACTAGATGTCTCTGTCCCCTTTCTGGCATACTGGACTGCAAGCATCTGGCCTCCTGAAAACCTCCATGTGATCCTCACTGCAGATTTCCTCAGAAGCCACCTTTCCCATCACGGGTCACACTGCAACTTGTCGGATTTTTGAGGCTGGTGAGATACATTTTGCTGCATTTTTGCTACTCTCACCAGCAGAGGAAGGTCATGGACTCACCACAAAAACATTTCTGCAGACGGGTGAGTGTGGCGGGGGATCCCGCTGAAGCAGCAGAGTCAGAATGGGACCCCTGAACGGAGGGGGAGAAAAACGCATGTGCTACCATAACCCTCCCACACAAACAGATGCAAGATTTATACTTCTCTGCTTTTGCTGGTATTAGTCCCTAATGCTTTTTTTCTAAGCAACAGCCTCTATGCATTTGAAAGCTATGTCACACATTCAAAGCACAGTGACCTTTTCTCTTCCATTGTGATTTGTGAATGTGTCAAAAATCATGAAAGGGGAGAAAAACAGGCCTGAGAAATCGCACTGCCTCCGAAGGACAAGAGCATGGAGTAAATTTTCAGCTTCTGCTAGTCTGGGGTACGCTTGCAAAGACAAATGCATAAATCCGGTGCGCTCGCACTGAAAAATTGTTGATGGAAAAGGTAATAACCAAAAGAAGGTCAAAACATAAAATAAGGAAACCTACAGGCTGGTATAATCCACATAATTTATTAGCTTCATTTTCTTTTGAAGCAATTGTGGTGTTTCTTTAAACCCTCACTACTATAAACAGCAAGCAGGTGGATAATTTGTTCTCTGGGAGGGTCAGAGGTAACTGATGAAGAGCAGAAGAGCTAAATCTTGCTGTCCGCAAGTCCTCCTGCCTGCAGAATTACCGTTCAAGGGAACGTGCGTTTTGCCTGAGCAAGCGCCGACAGGTTTTGCTTGTGAAAGGCTGGGGGAGAGGCATGGAAAGGGGGGCAGGAGAGGCAAGAAATCCTGAAGCCAAGCTCTGAGCAGTGTAATGCACAGCAGATGCCAGTTTAGAGCAAGTAACAGCATATCTGACCTACTTACAATAGATCTGCTTTAGTTACCAAGGTGAAAATGGTCCTGGCTCAATTACCTTTTGGCTGTTTCTCTCTCTCTCATGTCTATGTGCTTGTGTGTGTATATATATATATATATATTTTTTAAACACTCAAGGGAGCTTTGAAACCTGCCTTCTTCAAATCTAACAGCTTTGTGTGCAAGCAGGCACTTAGTAGACGGGCACTGCTTTGAGCAGAAATGGAGGGGTTAAATTGCGCAGTACGGCTTGGCCATTTGCAATATTTGCCTCCCTGTAGCTTTGCATTAAAGGCAACAGAAATATTTGAAGTAAGTCATTTAGCACAAAACAAACAATAGATATGGCCTCTTATCAGTCAGAGCATATATGCATGGACCCCAAAGATGATTAAACATTTTTTAAGACAAATCCTTCTATGATCAATTGTCTCATTATTTCCTACTAGCACTCCAAAATAACAATTTCATTGGATAGGCCTCATAATAACTTTTTTTCTCCTGCAAACTTAGCTTAGATATGATTTAGCCAGAACGTAACTGATTTGGAAATTGCTTTGGAAAGGAACATTTAAGCTCAGAATTATGGATGCATTTGAAAACTGTTTCTAAGTTAGCATTGACGCTGTTCCAGCAGCACACTTAAAGCCAGACTTTTGAAGATATTTCAGGACCAAAAGGTGAAGATGAGTGGCTAACTGAAATTTCAGGAAAAGTTCCAGGCCTTGAACTCTGCAGGGACGTAATTTAGAAAACACCATCTAAGCAACCGACTGCATTTTGGTTAGTCTCGGACGCAAATGTGTGCAACTCTAGAGGTAGGTCTATGCTGACTTTTGGCTTAAAACTCTTTTTTTAGCACAGTCTTGTCTAAATACCATTCTTTAGACTTTTCCAACTGAGAAACCGCGCTTCAGTCTATGTGCCAGATTTAAGCAGAGAACGATTAGAAAGTTATTTCAGCCTAGTTTCAAATGTCATATTTTAGCCTCAAATGCTCTAGACAGGTCTTGTTTCGAAGGAACATTCTCACCTCCTTGACGTGTCCTGCCTGGAAACACGTCTCCCCTCACTCTTGTGCTCCTGATGCTCTGGACAACCAAAACCATGGCTGATGCTAAAGGCACCTACCAAGCCGTGCTGAGCAAAGTTAGCCTAAACAGAAGAATGCTCCAGGTTGCTATGGCAAGAGATTTTCAAAATCGGGACACAAAAGTGCATTGGAAACTTAACACTCATCTGAACCTTCAGAAATGGCAGATGTAGAGATTCTGCAAGCACTGAAGTATCCCTTAATTTGAAGGGAGATTGGCTATTTGTTTTCCTAGTGATTCTAATGCTGTTCAGTCCCCTAAAGAGCATTAAATACCTCCAACAGCATTCTCTTTCTAAGCATACAAATGAGCACACCATACAGCTCTTGAAGAAGAAGCATCCTATCTTTTTAAAAAGTATGTACAGCATTTATAGTCTGTAAAGTTGCAAGGGCATAAGTTTGAGATTAGGAAAACAGCAGCCTTACTTCCCAAAACTACAGCATCTTAGTTATCACAGTATTAGTTGATAGAAACTTGCCTGCACTTTACTGGATTTAGACTGAAGCTAGAAAATGTTTTTAATAAGATTTTCACAGATGAAATTCCTGTCATTTCCAGCAGCGCAAAAGGAAGTGTTTAAGGAAGTGTTTAAGGCAGGGATAAGTGTTCAAGACATGTTTTCATCTTCAATTTGCATTTAAAAAAATGATGAACTTTTCTGCATATGGAATATATAGCATGAACCAATTGTTTAAATGAAACCTGAGAACCACTTGAGTTCATGGCCAAATAGATATTTACTGGATTATAGATAGTTCTTTGTTTCATACTGAACAAAGAGAAAGATAAATCCTAAATCTAAGAGTTTTAAAATGCATCTTCCTAGAAAGAGTATCACCAGCACGTTTATAGATATAGTGCTTTTATCTCCAAATAAAATGGTCTTTAAAACGAGATTTAAAAGTAAGCTCCTATTCCAGACATATAACAGAAAAATGCTGCATTTAGTAGCATTTTGGAAGTCAATTGTAAGCAGATGGACAGAGCAGCAGGAGATCAATATTGACTGCTAGACACACCAGTGTTTTTAACATTAGCTTTCTTCAAAAACTGTCCACCTCAAAAAAGACAGGACTTCTTCTGCTTTGCTAAACCTCATAAAATATATGTCTACTGCATTAAACTGTATTTTAATGTCAAAGGTTTCACGTCAAAAGGAATGAACATTCTGCTCAGTTCTGCTCAACTCTTTTATAGGAGAAAAGCCTGATGAAACCAAAACCTGTTGGCAGGAAGGAAGCCAAAATAAAGGTGACTCATCCCCTTCTTACAGTTGTATAATCCGCTTCCTGTAATTGTACTTTGGGTGCTTGGGGATTTAATGGAGTTATGACAAGTTAAGGACAACGTCACTCACTGCAGCTGCCACTGCAGGAAAATGCATGTAGATACACTCACTCATGGGCCTGACATCATTTTGTCTGTGTTGCTGCACCTCAGCCAAACACCTGTAGGGCAGAATTTGGGGCACAGCAGTATTAGGCTGCTCAAGGACTAAGGCAGATTTGTGGAAAAGTTAAGTACCTGCAAGTTCCTACACATTTTTTTTTTCCTTTGTAAGCTGGAGAAATAGCACATCTATCTCAGTTACAGCTTTCCAAGATGTGTCCACCTTGCGATGGACTTTTTCCATAGCTCATGGTCATCCTGTACACCCTTGATGGGAAAAACACCTGCTCAGCAGGGTGGTTATGGTGTTTGTGACCAAGTTCCAGCTACAGTTTTTGCAAATAGTGCCACATGTCTCAAGGAACGCCTGGTGAAATGGGCTCCCAGCTCAAAGAAGGAAAAGGAAGACTCTGAAGGTACTAAGGGACTCCCCATCACACATGGATGCAGGACATCTGACGTGGGCATGTCCCCTCGCACTGGATCACGTGGGGGTATGACCTTGTGCTAGGCCAATGCTAAGCAGGTAGTGATTTCCCAACTGGGAAATCCAAAACAAGGACATCCAAAATCCAATATAAAACAGCTTCCTAATAACAGTCTTTCATAAGATGGAGCAAGGATCTTAATTCCAAACCTGTTCTGCCCAAACTAGACCATCTGGTCATGCCAGTGCTGATCATCCAGTTACTCAAATCACAACCTGAGACTACTTCAGTGAGGAAATTTATCATTAATATTATCTATAGTCCCTCATTCAACTTTATTGCTCCTTTGCGTGGTAGACTATATACAGCATAACCAAGCAAAGCAACCATTCTGCAGAGGCTCTTAACTTAATTCTCGGCATCTATCCTGTAAAATTATTTCCCCACCTAATTAGCTCTAAAACAGGAATTAACAGCTGCCACCGATATGGTGTAGATTAACAAGAGGGCCCACAAAATTGCTACCAAGTGAATATTTTACTTTTAATAAATGTGTATAAGAGCAAATATAAATAAGAAATATTTGAAATAAATAGAATATATAAAATAAATCAGAAACATAGAAAATAATAAAAATTATAAAATACTGCAGTTAATAAATATGAATTAAGAGTCACACAACCTTTTCTTTATAACATGATAAAATTCTTGGGCGGGGGAAAGTCCTATCTGGAATTCCATGTAGAGGACTGAGAGTGCATTGAAATGGAAATTAAAGCTTTGAACTAATTCTAGCATTGACTGTAGAGAAAAACATTTGATAAACTAATTTTTCTATGTATCTTATCAAAGAAATTTTGGAAGGATCAAAGTGAAGTGACTTTAGGTTCACAGGAGTTTGATAGCGCCAGGGAATAGCAGGAACATGAGGCTAATGCCTTATCCTCCCCACCGCAGAGCCCTAACTTCGAACTCTTGCTGCAGTCCCAAATTAAGGATGCTTTCTGCAAGATTAGGACTAGACTCTCTGGATTCTCCGTGGTCACAAAACAAACCCTGTATGTGATTAGAAATTCTCCTCGAGGAAGGCCTAGCGCTGAAGAAAGATTAATGCCAGTTGACAATATCCTGTGGGGGAAAGGCACGTAGGCTTCCAGCACACTGCGATTAGCCTGAGATTGTGCTACTAGCTCTTTGTTTTTATAGGAATTGAAAACCATGACCTGCAGTTTTAACCCATCATTTGTGCAGCTGGAAGGGGGAGAAAGGGAGAGGAAGAGAGAAAAAGGGTGTCGGGAAGGGAGGAAAGGAGAAAAGGAGGCTCGCTTCTGATGTAGAAATCTCTCGATGATTATTTGAGCAGCACGGAACATCTTCCTCGGTTTTATTCATTGGTTTCTTTAAAGAAATAATTTTTAAAAGCTTAAAAGTAGCAGGTTTCCTTTTTGTTGATTTGTTGATTAAATCGACACATGAAGGACATTCACCAGCAGTATTTAATGCTGTGCACTGTGAGAATACAGTAATGCACCTTCACAGCCCCGAGGATGGGTAAGTTGCTGCCGTTGCCATTCTGCACCCAGAAAGACCGAGACACAGAGAAAAAGCAAGAGCAAGAGTCAGTGCCAAAGCCTGAATTTGCTCATAAATGTTTTTACTGGCATTTTCATGCCCAGACAACTTTCTTATGGTGAGATACAAATTAAATAACATTTTATAATTGCTAGAGTTTAAACACGGGTATTTGATTGGTCATAGGACTGAACTTTCTCTGTATTTCTGCATTAATACTTAACTGCTGTATTTTTGCCAGGCCAGTAGGAAAGTTTTCAAATAATACTAGAAAAGAGCCTATTCCTTCTTATCCTGAATCCCGTGTACCCGAGACACCCAGCCGGCTGTGCAGCGCGCTACAGAAGAGCTCTGCTAGCCACAGGAGTGCTGCATTTCATGCAAGGCCGTAAGCCAAGCCATGCTCTGTGCTGGGTAGCTATAGCTAAGTATTTCAAGCTCCTCTACATTACACAGTATCAACATATCCCGAAACACTGCCAAACCAGAATCCTAGAATTGTATATGCGCTTCACGTTGGTGCAGTAACGGCCCAAGTGCAGGCAAAAGGACCGTGGTCTTCTGAACATAACCCAGCAAGTACAGGCCTTGAGGAGCTGTCTGGTAGGAGACCGTGTGAGCGTAACTGAGAATATTGTGTGAGACTACCCAGGAAATGGTTCAGATGAATGGTGAGAGGCAAACGTGCAGAGCCCAGGCAGCAGCTTTGGTGGCAAGGGTCTGAGCCCAGAGCCTGAGCCTTGGTCCTCACCCTCTGAACAATGACGTCTTCATGGAGGAGACACAGCTGCCAGAGATCAGGGCTAGGCCAGCCACCGCTTTCCCGCGAAGCAGGTCTCCTTGTAAAGGTTCACAGACAGAGCTGCCCCGACTGCATCCCTCCATCTGGCCTTATCTCTAGCTGCAAAATGCTGCCCCACGGCCTGACCTCCTCTGGCAGGAGAGCCAGCGCCGGCATGCCTGCGCCCTTCCACCGGCAGCATGCGGGGACATGCTGGCTGCCCTGCGTCTCCATGTGAGGTCCAGGCTTCTTCTTTACTAACTCACACAATTTATTTAGCTTCTCCAGTTCCAGTGATGCCTTAACTCCTTTTACATTACATCTTGTGAGTGAGTGGAGTGAGTATGAAAGGCCAGATGGTGAAAATGTCTCTCTTTGCCCTCATTCCCCTGATGAAGAGCCTGAATCATCCTTTCTATGAAGGAAGGAATCACTTTTTCTCCATTTCCAATCAGTCCCTGATCTTCCTTATAAGCCAGCCAGCTGGAGTTCAGCATCGAGAGCACATATTGTTAGGCCTGATGCAGAAAGCACCAGTTCCCTTCCCACACAAGTTGCTCTACACCCCTCAGACAGTAATGAATTGCAATTGAAACTCTCTTTATAATCTGCACTCCAACTCCTGACCTTGAAGCCTCTGCTTCTGTATGCCGTTACCAGCCCTTGAGCCATCCAGCTCATGGACTCATGAGCTTAAAGAAAGAGAAACGCCTTCTAAACCTTCATGTCAGCAACGATAAAAAGCTGACATAGTCTGAAACTATACTTGCACACATGGATCTGCTACCAGTGTCACTGCCAGAATCATCATCAACATCAGTATTATTACCATCTTTATTAGATGAGATAATCTCAATTTTCATTAGCACTAATTTATTACACTCATCATCAGCTCTGTCATCAGTGTCATTTGTCTAATCATTGCTCATAAACGTTTAACAAAGAAAAACAACTGCTAATCTCCAATATCTAAATCAGCTCAGCTCTGGGAGCAGAAGTGGGAAAATACATACAATTCTGATTGAAACACTCACACCTCCAATATCACTGTAACTACTAGTATTTTAAAATTATTCTCCAGGAATTTTCCGTATTTTTCTTCCACAGAGGCCAATGGAAGGGTAGCATATTTGCATCAGGGAAGATGGGCAATGACCCACGTTGCTTCTGGGCATTCCCCCATCTGCTCACGCTCACGCAACGAGCCCTTGTGGAAAGAAAGACAGCATACAATTCTCCCCAGTTAGGGAGCAACATCAGCCCAGCACAAATGGGCTCTTGGGAGGAAAAGATGATGCAGAACAGGAGCATACCTGTGCATTTATCTCCACCACTCAGTTGCAGTTTGTTAGAATGGTCTTTTCCCCTCAATTATTTCATTCCACATCAATGAACTGCAACAGCTGTAATCACAGCATAATTCAGGCAGGTGCATTTTTTTGTTGTTTGAAAATGGGAAATGCTCTGATACTATCTGAAGACAGACATCATTGTGTTATATTCTGTGGTCACTACATAACCTCTTTCCTTTAAGGCAATTCCATTATAAGTCCCTGGGTGACCTTCCAACACTTGCAGATGTATCTGCTCAATAAGTCTCAGTGCCTGAATACTTACTTGAGTTATTAGTTCTATTTCATACATGCCACAGATGAGGGAAAGCAATCTGGGACATGTAATTTCAAAACCAGATGCCTAAAACAGAAGTCTCTGACCTGCCAATTCTTCAACGCTTTTCCGCAGCAGGAGCTGTACCAGCGACCTAATAGAGATGCTCGTCGATGGCAGGACGGATCCCTCAGACAACATGGGTCTCCTTGAATCATAGGCTGGTGTTTTTAAAGCCAGATGTCCTGGTTTCTCTCTCTGGCATGGTGCCAGAGTGGGGAAGCCAAATCCTTTGCTGACACAATTTCAGAGATGGCATGCCTTTTTGCTCGCAGGAGAGCAGCTGCAGGAGGGCAGCGGCTCCCCCAGGCAGGCGACACTGGCCTATAAATCCCAGTGCAATGGCCGTTCGGCCCTTGTCGCCCCTTGGCAACCGGTGGCACAGGGCAGAAAGCAAAGAGCAGCTGGCAGCAGGGCGGTTTCAACAACCCGAACGCAATTTCTCACCACCGACATCTGGGCGACCGTCATCCATTCGGGAGGGATGTGGAAGTGGGCTCCGGCTGAGTCCCCCAACAGAACGACCCCTCGGGAGTCCGCACCTAAATAATACATTATTTTTTTTTAGTCATTTAAAACAGTCGAACCCAGGCAGGCCATACACCCATTAAAAACAAAAAACAAAACCCCAAAACCCACTGAGACAGAGCACAAGAGCAATGCCAAAAGAGCAGCAGCAGGGCCGGCAGCTGACGGGGTGGCAGTGCAAATGCAGCGCTGGCCACTGTTTGTGTGGCTGAAATCTCTGCAGCTCTGGTCCTGCTATGGGATTTTTCACTCCAGCTGCAGCAAAAACCTACAGAGAGGCATGTGCCAACAGCCACGCGGAAACAATTTGGGTACCCGGCATGAATAAGAGGGAGAGATTTTCTTGCTAATCAGAAAAATTCCCCCACGGTTTTTTTCAAGGACAGAACTGTTATTTCAGCACGGGCTCTGCTGTGCAGATAATGTTTGTTTTTACTACCTATAGGATATTCATTAAAAAATATTTGAAATCAAATGTTTTGGGAAATCGGATTACTCAGGAAACTGCTAAAAGCTCTTTATAATTGAACTAGATGGTGGATGCTCCACTCATTCACGTATTTCCACTGGAGCAATCTGGCTTTCTGATAATTAATGTTACTTAGCATTTGTAGATTGTATTTCATCTGTCAAAGAGTCTTGCCAGGCAATGGTTCATCTCCAGGATGGTGGGTTAAATAAAAGCCAGGGTGAGTAGCAATTGGTAGTTATGGCTGTTTAATAATGGTGCTTTATTTGTGTATATGTGTATTCATGCATACACACACACACCCACTGCTGCCAGGGACATAGGTTGATGGTATTAGTTCACCTCTTTAAAGGCTTCTCAGAAAAAGCATCAGCATCACATTGCTAGTATTTACAGTAATGGGTCATAGTGGGCGCACATGGGGATTAAACTGCTGCTCTTAATCCAGAGGATGCCCTGTAGGTTAGGCTTCAAGCTAACATCTCCGCTTGCTGCCGTGCTTGATCCAGGTATTTCGACCTGGTAACTGAACCGGCTTTCAACAGGAAATTAGCAGTAGCCTGTGCTTTTCAGGTGTCTTCTTTGCTCATTCTCAAGATTAAAAAAAAAAAAAAAAAAAAAAAAAAAAAAAAAAAAGAGAAGCCATTTTGCCTTTCTAATGAAGTTGATAAGTCTGTTATCTTTTCTCTACATTTGCAACGACCATGAAAATATTAATATTTGTATGAAATGTATACAAAATACATATTGGTGCTTATATTAAAGATTTACCTTTGCAGAATTTCTCCTCATAGGGAATTCCATCTTTCGGATCCACCCCCTGTTAGAGGAGAAAAGACACAGCTGATAGTATCTATCTAATGCCCGAAAAAATATAGTGTAAAATGGACCCTAAGAACTTTTTTCTTGAATTTTTGCCTGTAGGAAGCACTGTATCATAGTAATGATGCTATCCATTAAATTGTTTTAATAAGTATTTGTACATTTAAATTAATTTTAATAGTTATAGTTTAAATAATCATAAGCATCAATAAACAAACTTCTCTTATCACTGTTTCTCCCATTTTTCCTTACTTCTTAATAATTATGATTTTATTACTTGGAATATCAAAGGCAGTAAATAAATGTGAGTAATGCAAACCAGTTAATAAACCAGAATAACAAACAGTTGCAGACTAATCCTAAATGAGGGAAAAAAAGAGAGCAAGCAGTCAGGAGGGAATTTTGAGATGTAACTTCATTTACTTACCCATATGCCATTACAGTTAGAATCACTTTTCACATCCCAATTATCAGGACTAAAACAGAGTTATAAAAAGATATATAAGGTTACAGAAAAAAAGGAAAAGGGGCTTTTAAGGAAACCAGATTCTTTGTGCCATTTTCTCTAAGAATATAAAATAATTAGAAATTCCTTTCTGCATAAAGGGTTTTGTTCTGTCTTTGAATTCAGGAGAGGTAATTTTTTTGTTCCAAAATGCAATGTTAATTTTAAGTCTGATACCGGATGGTGCTGAATGACACCCTTTTAGCTTGCATGGTCACTTAACTGAAGTGAACGGGAATGACCTTCATGAAAGACAGGCCCTTTTTCCTTTCACACAGTTTTTAAAACTTCACTGAAATTCACTGAGCCCCCTGACTCCAATTCAGCAGAGTGGAGTGAGGATTTGATCCAGTCCATAACAGTAAAATTAGCTCTGGCCTCTTCTGCAGAGGTGCTTCATCTATTCAGTTCTGTCCTGCCATGGATTTGTAAGATCATTTCTGCTCATACAGCTGTGCTGTCCAGGCTGAGCAGGACGTAATTCTGCCCAGCCTGCGCCTTTACACCCAGCTTCACTATTCGCAATCTGATTAACACCTAGGTTTAACAAATCATCCCCATCACTAACTTGTTAACAAACCCTTGGCAGAGCAGCGCTTTATTTTTGAAAGAATATTTTGAGCTTGTTTTGCATAAGGTAAAACAGTAAGCGTGGAGGACCTTGTTTAACGTCCCACAACATTACAGCTGGCTACGTTCTCTATTTTGGGTGTGCATGGACATCCCACTGGGCTAACTGGGAGTTTTTTACCTAGACTGGGGCATGTGTGCTAAGCTTAACCCATCCACCAGTACAACATGAGGACTGGACCCTGGAGCCCACCACCCATGGGCAGCCTCCCCCAGCACTGCGAACCAGCACGGGACACACAAAATACGTGGGATTTTCATACTTCAACCCTTTCTTCTCCTTTTGGGCCCATTTTGCCAGTAGTTCTTCTTTCACTGCTTCCGCTGATCCTGGGTGGATCCTTATTTGGGGTTGGACTGTATCACAGGATATGGGGATTTTCTCGTCCTTACCTGGGTGCTGGAGGAGGCCCACAGGACCCGAGTTTTCACGTGGGGTTTTTAACTTCCAACTTATTAAAAGAAGATGACAGCACAGCAGCAGCCACCCAGAAGTGCACTAATGCTCCCCAGCCACTACCAGGCATTTGGCCAGGAGCCCCAGGCTGGAGCAAACCTGAATCACCTTGTCTCATCCCCCCTCAAAAGCAGACATGGAGCTTGTCCTTAAAGAAGGTGCAGTTATTAAAATGCATTTAGAATAATTAAAAGCATTACCGTCTGCCAGGGTACACAGTGGCGTTTTTGTCATTGCAGTCTCTGCCTCGCCAGTGATAGCCCCGCAAAGTCTAAAAGCCAGGAGAAGCACACAAATAGGATGTTCATTGTTACTCTTGTTCTTTTAATTTAAAATATCTAAAATGAGAATCTAGCTCAAGGTGCAGGAATAAAGCCCAGTAAATGGGTTCTATTCCAGAGCCCCTTTGCTAAGCTTTAATAAATGACACTATGCATATTTTGGAGCAGAAATAAAACAAGCTGGCAATTTAATTTTTTTACATGACTTTACTTCACCTCTTATTAATTCAGTAAACAGACCACTCAGCAGCAGAGCAATTTGCTTCTGCAGGGAGTGCAGCTTTATGCTTACACGTCTCCAAGTGGCATAAATGAATGACTGTTTTTTTCATACAGAAAAAAGAAGATCTTCAGTAACAAAAATCTCCTTGCACTTCACTCTTATACCAATTTTTGCATGAATGAATAAGGCTTTGCAGAAAGTAGGAGGAATCCCAAAGACATTATCAAGGGATTAGTGTACCAAAGGAAAAGCTTTGCTTACTGGGAAGGTACTAAATTTATCTCCATCAAAATCTTCAAAAGGCAGTTTATTTCTTATGACACTGTAGAAAAACAAAAACAGCAAACCCAGTGTTAACATATGGAAGGGAACTTAATCAGAAAGAAAAAAATACAGTAGGACATTCAGAATAGATAATAGCTGGTATGTTATTCATAGCTCCATATTCAGTTGTAATTCTGTGCTTGTACTTCAGCAAACTGATTCTGCCCAAAGGACCAGATTCTGATTTCTTCAGTATCTCCTAAATTCTAGAGGTGAAGTTGAGGGAAACTGGTACAGCCATAAAATCTAACCCTTGATCTCTAAAACAAACTAGCATGTGAAATCTGAGGTAAAATCATCATTTTTTGAAATAAACACTACCTTCAGCCTGGCAGAACTTGCTAATCTGTATGCTGCAAAATGTTAACTGAGGTCCTTCTACCTGAGAGCTATCTGCAGGATGGGGTCTTGTGCTGATGTGGACTAGCCTTTTTCTTCTGCTAAAAACAAATGGCAAATTCTCATTCTCATATGCACCCCGATCGAGCCTTCTCTCTCCAGTTATGCTGGGCACAGAAGACTTGCACTTTGCATAGCAAGCTGTAGTTACACAAACAAATGCTTACTGTCTCAGGCGAAGGTGGATTTAACATGAGGAAGGGCTGCTTGCACTGAATAAACAGGTGACCTCATGCATTAACTGAGGACCTGAGTCTCATCTCGCGATTCTTGTATCTGGTCCCACAGACTTCTGGCCAAGCTCAAACATATTCACGAGAAAAGTATTTCACCTTGATCTGAACAACAGAGGACTGAGCCCTTGGTGGTGAATTACTTTCACTCTTTGAGAATTACATCTTTCTTTTTCCGATGTGACTTTTGGTTGCAGCAACCATAGGAATGTTAGCAATACCTGAAGCAGGTGTTAGAATGACTGTACTGGCTCTGCACCCCTTCCTTTTTGGCTGGGACGTGTGCCAGCTTTCACACTGCTTTGCACAAGCTACAGGACACAGCTCAGCCCACCCACAATGACCAGTCTCTCCTATTTGGCTGAGCAGGCAGCACTCTTTGAACACCATGCCAATAATCCTTTCCTTGGAAAGCTTCCTTTCCAAGTATTTCCAGTCTCTTGGACTCATAAGAGATGTTTAACCTGAGTCAAAAACAAGTGGGTGCAATGAGCATGGGTTCTTCAGGCTGCATCGCATCAGGAAAAGGAGAAACACGGAGGAGACAGGCAATGCGCCCATCCATTGGTGCTCGTAACCCTTATTCTGCCTGTACTGAGTAGCTTCCACGTGCTGCTTTGGGCTACTTCATCTCTGCAGCGAGGCTCAGTTGCAAGGAACTGGCATGCATCCAGAACTAGCTAAAAAAGTCCAACTGCCAGGCATATTTCTGTAGTTACAAGAAGAAGAAAGGGGGAAAAAAATAGAGCGAGAGCAAGAGAGAGAGAGGAAAAGAAAGGAAGAATTGAACATATTTGATCCAACACATAATTTACAGTTTGATTCCTGCTCCTACTATCTGAACTCACAGGGCTTAATCATTCATTCTCCTTTCTCAGGTTATTTATGCCCTGACTTCCATTTTAAAGATGCTTAAGACATGTTTCATGCTAAACCCATTCCCAATAAACTCTTGGTATTTGCAGTTTTACTGTAACAAGCAGAAAGAGATGAGCAAGCTGATCTGGGGAACCAAATCAGCCCCAAAATACTGCTGATAATACTGTTTTCTTTTAAGATTTGCCTAACTCTTCCTCCAACCCATTTATTCCCTACATTGACAAATACTCTTTAGGACTAATAGCCCAGCTGATGTCCTGGGCCTTTCACAGAGGCTTTGACTTAAAGTCGGCACCTCCACAAATTGCTTTTCCTGTCTACCCCCCCCCCCCCCCACCTAGGTTTCTTGAATATCTTCAGGTTTTCCTTACACCTGGCAACTGGCACACAAGTCATATTCTTTACAGAGTTATGTTGCTGCTGCTTGCTGTAAACCCAGAGGCTCTCTGCATTCAGCTGTAGGTACCACAACTGGGTGAATACACAAATGCAGAAGTGTCTTGGGCCCAGGAAATCTCAGGAGGAAAATCATTCCTTCTCGGAGGCTTCGTATCTTTGTGTGCATGGATCGAGCATTCTTCCCTGCAGCAGAGTATATTTGTCCCCTGGAACCTGCTAAAATTATGCAAATTTTTTCAGTATTGAAAAAGAACAGGGATCTTTCCTATAACTCTCACTTACCTGAACTCTATGCAATCTCCCTCTGTACTGCCCAAACAGTGTTTTTATGGAAGAAAGAAATATAAGAAGACTACAGGAAGCTTTTTGTTTTAATCTGAGGATTATTTTTGTCTTTCCTTTGAAAGAAACAAATGCACTATATTCTGCTTGTCATTAAGGACTGAAAATTTTATACGCACTATTTAATCTTCTCGCACAGCTTATCCAGAAGAGGAAAAGAACATAAATTTGAGAATCCCATGATGCTTTTCTAGAAGGGAAGAAAAAAAGAAGAAGACAAGTGCATTAGTTCATAGAGATGGCAAAGCTTGGGATAATGAGTGTCAGTGGAGTCCAAAGCTAAATCATATACTTTCTGCCTAATAACATCTGAAAACCCCAATGACTCCATTCAGGATGTTACATGCCAGAGGATTTAGGTTTGACGCTGCAGTCAACTTAAGGATTTCAACTGAACTTATTATAAACCAATGACTCTTGCTTTCAAAGAGTTATAAAATTAAAAAGGAATGAAGAAGTTCTTATGAAACTGTCTCCCGTTATGTACCAAAGTTATTTTTTTCCACACTTTTTAAAAACTGCTATTCTCATGTTTGATAAGCACCATGGTATCTGACACTTAGCTCAGAACTACTGAACACAACATATGTTGTGGGCCATAAGGCTGCTTTCTGCATGCTTGGGGCAGGAGGGTTGATAAGCCGGAGGTCAGAAACAATCCCAAAGAGAGGATAAATGGGATGATCCAGCATGTGCATAGTGCGCCTTGGTTTTTAATGATTTTTTTTTAAATAGAAATCTCATAACTGGGTTTTATCTTTACCAGACCTGTAGGCTGTAAAAGACGGCTCCTGCAGGATAAACTCTTTCAACTTAAGTAGACATTGACCATGGGCCAAGCTACATGAGGAGGTCCCAGGTAACCAGAAAGCACCAGAAATTAAAACAGACCTTTCCTAACGCATGCTCAAGTTACAGAAACATTGCACTGCATTGGAGAGCAACTCCATGCATGCGCTGCTAATGTGGCTTCACTGTAAGGTCAGATGGTTTGTAGACACTGAGGGCATTCAGGTGGTCTGCAAATATTGAAGGCTAGTCAGTGCACAGACTAATTATCTGTATTCACTAAGGCCGTATCCAGCATGTAAGTATGAAGCAGCTGAGCAGATGGACATTCTCATTCACTTATGCAAAGGAGGGTGATTATTTATATTGCTATAGCACCTAGGAGCTCTATTCTTGGACTCGCTCCCTTGTGTTTCACACTTTATATTCACAGAAAAAAAATTAGACGGTCCTTGCCCTAATGAGATTACAACCTAAATCTAATATAAAACAGAAGATAATGGCTGGACACAGCTCTGGGGAGGACAACAAAGTGCTATTCTTGGTGAGGGGCAGTAACCTCAGCATATAAGGCTCTGACTGACGAAAGAGTCCTTTAAAAAGGACAGTGAAGGACAGCAAAGTTGTGTTGCAGTGGCATATCAGGAGCTCCTCTGCAGCACGAGGGAAGGCAGGAAGGTGTTTGTTTGAAAAAGAAACAAGGGGTGATGGAGAGGAGCAACGCACTGCTTGGAGTGGGATGTCAGCCACCAAAACACGTCACAGCCGGGCGGGCAGAAAGGCACCAGCCCTGGCCCGGCACAGGATGGAGATGCGCTGCTCCAGAGGTGACGGGGCAGTGCCCGAGGTGCTGGCTGCACTGCTGTGATGTAGATACCACGCTTTCGTTTGACCACCTCATCACTTGTCACCTAACTATCTGAGGGGCACTATGTAGGGGAAAGTTTTAAGTCCATCTCATTTTCTGTTTAATTACTGCGCACAGTTTTGGAGGGGGTGTGTGTGCATATGCACAGGTAGACAGAGAGAAAGAGAAGCACCCAGGCAGAAAGCTGGCTTTTCTGAAAGACCTTTGCAAAAATATGTACGCCTTTCTGAAAAGGAAAAAGGAACCACTTCCCCCACCTGCTCCATGTAAGACTAATCCTAACACTGCCTACAGAAGCAGCAGAGGCTCTTAAAGCTTTCCATCATGCTAAGATTTGTGGCGTCTTCTTCTGAGCTGCTGGCTTTTCACTTCAGCCTAAGTCACAGCATGCAAAGCCTTTGAAGTTAAAGCATCCGGAGCCGAAACTGTGCCAGAAAGACAAACTGCAGGGCTTCCCAGAAATAAATAAATAAAGCCTCCTTTTATGCTGCTTGCAGGCTGCATTTAAAGGCTATCATTTGCTGTAAGTAGAATAAAACCTTTCCTGCCTTTTTCTCCGCTCCTCATTTGAAAATTGCTGCAGTCTGGAGCTGCGTTAGCATCAAAGGGAGAATAGCCTGCAGACCCAGCAGACAGCCCAGCTTCAGCGGCGGTGGCTGGGAGAGACAGGGACCCCGGGGGTTTGGGCGCTGAGGGCCAGCCACGGCTGCGGCACCGCACCCTGACGTGGGCAATCCTGCTGCTCACAGGGGGCACATGAGCATTTACTTCCTCTTTCAGGGTACCTCCAGGTACCCCAAAAAGCAGCAAGGAGCTCAGGGGATAAACCTTGTGTGCACATGTGTAAAAGAGGGAGCAAGAGCCCGTGCGAGCAGGTGCTATGCGGCTTTCCCCATCACACAGCTTCCGTTGCAGAGGGGCAATATGTGTATCTGAGAGAAAGCAGGTTACTTGTCCCTGAGTGTCAGGAGTGGGTGGGCAGGAGACTGGTTCAAGCACCCCTTTGCCTTGCAGGGGAAGAGTGGAAGAAGGGCAGGGACTGACTTTAGCACCCAAAGGGCTGACAAGCCTCCCTGCCTCTATGTGCAAGTCTCTTTTGGCTCCTTGTGTGGCTTCCCAAATCTCCTGATACAGGGCTGTAACTTACAGGCACCATTTAATCACGACAGAATTATATATGTGGTGGTTGCTCTTGTTAAACACTAAAGCCACGACACCATTCTGCACAAAGTTGTTTTTTCACTGCTCTTGCTCAAAGACGCCTTTTCTGTGTCTTCCCCGCCCATGAGAAAAGTTAATGCTACAGGTGTTCACAGTGATTGATAACACAAACACTTTATTCATTGCCTATTAACATTCCATAATGACATTTCAGTAATTATTTTAATTAGTTTTCCAAAAAAAGAAAAAGTAATGAGTCCTTAACACTTCTTGGTGTTTGGTTTAAACCAATCATTCACAGATGGCTGACTACTTTTAATGAATGAATGGAAGATATTTAATAGAATTTGGGGGTTGTAGCCACATTCATCACATCTCTACATCTGGAAAATACTTGTCTTTTTCCCACATCTAAGATGGTCCTAAGAAATGACCAGCAAATGTCAATCCCCAGGGAGCCGGACAGACTTCCTGTTCTCATTACCGACAGCTGTAACCATGCCTCTTTTTATATGCACAGTCACACACAGCCAACAAGCAAAGACAGGGACAGTTAACTAGCAAGAACTGTTTGAGAAGGCTGAGGAATACTTTCCACAGACATGCAATGGGCCAAAAGAACCATAAATAACAAATATGGGAGGAACCAACAGATAAAATCTGCTGTTTCCTACCAACATCATGTTCCATCAGTGGGGCAAAGCTCACAAGAGACCCCGCAAATGTTTTTCGCTCTTCACTAGTCTGGATCCAGAGACCTCCTACCACACACAGGGCACTTCTGAATCCTCACCCACATGTTCAGTCAGGCAATTCCTTCCTGTGAAACAAGAGTGCTTTGGCTGCCTTGGGCCTTGTTTCTGTAAGGGTCACCAAGGTAATTGTTAAAAAAGATGCTAAGAATAGCAGCAGGAGAGGCCCACCCAATCATGCAACATTTGTTTTAATTTGATTTGACTTTGTAGCATGCAATTTTGTAGGTTTAGAAACACTCTGACTGAACACTGACTGGGAAAACCCAAATTATAACTGAGTCCATTACTTTTTGCCAGGCCCCCGCAGTCAGCCAGGGTCTGCCACGCAAGGGATGAGGTATGATGTGCCAGCAGCAGCAAAGAGGGGTGTTCACCCTCCTCATTTCAGCTTGCAAAGCCAGACCGTGGGGGTAAGGAGCTCTGCCTCCTGAGAGCCCGGCTGCAATATTGATCTTTCCTCATCCTTGCACCTGCAGCTGGGCTGAATCTAGCAGAGAGGCCTTACGTGACTCACTGCAGGCATTAACGCGTGGCACTGCACCCAGAGAAGAGGAAGGGGATTAGAAATTTCACGTAATTTGAGCGGAAATCTCAAGCCATCAGTAGCACCGGGCTGAATAGGAAGGCAAATGAATAAGATCCTGCTGCTTGCTGTTCTGCAGGAGCTGAGCCCCGTCTCCGCTGCGCATTGTTTATTTCCCTGGCTTTCCAATTTGGCAATTGTCCAAAGGCTAATTAGGAACCTCAATTTTCACTTTTGTGAGTAGCATCACAGTGAGAATTCAGGAAGAAGCAATATCAATAATTTCTTCACAAACAGCAAAAACATTTGCTCTCCATTAAGCACCTGAAGACAACTGGAAGCAAACTCTATAGCTGAGCTGACTCATATAAGTGAACCCAGCAGAATAAAAGCTGTCCTTCTTTCTCTGCTATTGATTAAGATCGGTTATAAATCTGAAAACTGGAGGAGATGTAAAGATTTCAAATCCCAGTTTTCAAGTTTAGAGGCAAAGGCAGCCCCTTACAAATACAGGAAAAGTGTGCAGAATTCACATTCAGGCCATTACTCGAATTTCAGACTACCCCGAAGTGCAGTCGCTGTGCTCAGAGGCAGTGACTTGGTCCAGGGCCTCCCTCCCACACATGTCTACAAGAGCAAGGCAGGGATGAAAAATGACAAGGAAGAGGCATGAAACAAGGAGGAGCTGAGGCTCAACAGTCCTAGATGCTGCAAAGAAGTCAAGAAAGGAAGCTTCCCTGGACAGAAGAGCAAAGGGCAAGGCTGAGCAAGAAATTCCTGTTTTTTTAAAGCACCTCAACAAAAGCTATACCAAAATGGTTGGGGAGCAGGGGAAGCAGGATGACAGGAGGAGGAATTCGGCTTCACGGGAAACAGCCCACATTTCACTGCTTGGGTATAGCAGATCCAGCCCGGAGCTAGGGGTCTAAGCTTGTAGGATGGCCAACAGGGAAGACGCCATCCCTGGAGCCCCAAGGGGGATTAAGCTCTCCCCAGAGTAGACTGTAGACATGGGGTTCACATGCCTCGGTTTAGGCAGCTGGTGCCACTGGGAACGTCCCGGGGTGTCTGAGTCACCCACAGGGGCTGGCCAATATGACACAGGATCTAGATGAGACCTTTTGGACTGGCAACTGGAGGCTGGGCAGGGCACCAGAGGCCATCTGACATACCACAAGGGCAGCAAGTAGCCTGCACTGGCTAGCTCTACGCTGCCATTAATAAGAGTTGAACACCTTGCTCACATACAGACTCCTGAAGTTAGACACTTAAATATTTAGTTGTCTTGGTCTTAAACTTAACCTCATCTCTGGCTAAAAAAAGAAAAACCCCAAGCACTCAAGTGTCCATGGCATCTCACATTTATCACCTGGGTTCTTATCCAAACTGCAGTCATCGTATGCCTTCAATCAACACAACAGGATGACACATGCTTCCTGAGCTGAGCATTTAGGTTGAAACCCAGCACAACCCTTGCATGCACATGAACATAGCTCAGAAGTCTCCTGCCTCTGGTAAAACCCTGTTAGCCCAATGTGCTGCTTGAATCACCTTTCCCATTTACTCCCTCAACCACTTCTTTACCTAGACAAGTGTCCTTGACCTGTCAGTCACAGACTTGGCTCTCTTCTCCCCTTAGTGTACTTTCACTATTGACAAAATCTCAATTTGCAGCTAGTTTTGGAGCAGGGACTGTTCCTTTCTTACCCTCTATAAAGTTCCTCAAATACTGCAGAGTCACAGGGCTCAGTGTTGCCATTTTATACGTGTGAATAAATTTGAGAAGGTCATGAGTATCACTGCCTCTTCACCAAAGTATGTCTGACAGAACAGTCTCTTTTGAATAGGCGGTAGAAATAACTGTGCTGAGCAGCAAGACCAAGGGGTAAGTTGACAGTAGCTTATGGAGATTAAGGTATGGGCAATGGGAGGAGAGTTTAGAGAGCTTCTGGATTTTCTGGGTGGGTATACTCATGCTCATAAGGCATTTCCTTGTACCATTCCTGCCCATTTTCCACTATTAATTTTCTTCCCCAAAGCTGCATCTGTTGGTGCTTGTGTTCTGTTTAAGGCTATCTGCCCCTCCAAAGGAGAGCAGGACTGGTACAAGCAGATGTCTCAGTCTGGAGCTGCACTGTGCAGCCCATGGACCACATCGTCAGCTGCTGCATGAATTCTGAGCACAAGCTTATATCTTGAATGGACCTTGACAGTTATCCCTACACCACAAGCAGTCTGTATTTTTCATGAGGTTTTGTCTGCTCTCCACATATTTTCACATTTCGTCTTTATTATCTCTCTCTCCTTCTTTCCAGTCTCTCATGACAGAGCAGATCTTATACTGGGTAGGAGTGAGTCAGCGTTCAACTTTATGATGATCAGGTAGATTTACAACTAGGCAAAAAGACCTTCCTTATCCTGATAAAATGGAGTTTTCCTGATAAAATGCAATTACAGTGTAAAACATCCCAATGTCACTGATTTCTTACCAGGTCCTTGGAAGTCTTCATAATCCTTTTCGCTTTCCTTATTGCAGTACTTATCCCCACCTAGGAAAGCAAGAACAAAACCAAAAAAAACAGATCAACTTCACAGTATCCCATCAATTTTTCACCCTATTTTCTACCTTTTTTTAATCAGTCACAGCAGAAAAATGATGGATGGGTTGACAAACTCATCATCAGTTACCTTTTATTGGACTAACCATCAATTATCCCATCATCAGGTATGAAACCCCAGTTGTGAGAGTTCATTTATTTTGCTCTAGGGCATCATTTATTTCCTAAGGGAAAGTCCAGATCAGTTTAAGAGCTGAGATTCATATCCTGACTAGACTGTATGATTTGCAGATGACAAACTTCTCCAGCAACTCCCACTGAAGTACAACTTATCTGTTAGATGTCCAGTAAAGGGTTATAGGTGTCATGACAGTCTAATTTGCTGTGGTAGGGTACAAAGGAAATATTTGGTTTGGTAACAAAGAGGGCTTATACTCAGCTGAAGTTCATTTCAGCAGGGAAATCGCTGGCATGCGGGAATATTTAAAGGAGGAAATATATTTTGGAAGGCAAATCTCCTGCTTAGGAGTGAGTTAAGCCTAGGATCTAGGAAGATTAGCTTCTTATTCTGGAAATACCTGTCCTGAAGGGCAAGTTCTCGCTGACTGTAACAAAATTGTTTTTTCTGTTGAGTCGCAAAAGCTTATGCTGAAGGAGCATTTTGGGATTGTTCCAAAATGAAGATATGGACACTTAAACAGAAAGGAAGTCTGGGAGGACCACTGCAAATAGGGCTAGAAAAGACCTTGGAAAGGCATCCTTATCCAAAGAGGAGAGGTTGGCCATCATAAGGCCATTGATTACAAAGAAATCAACTACCAGTGTTACCTTAACAATTCCCCAAACACCCTCCCCTTACACACATGCTCCTCAAAGGCAAAGGGGAAATTTCCCTCAATGGGCACTGCATGTCTGAGGGACAGCTGAGACACTCTCAACCTGCCCTGGGGCAGGAGGAGGATGGCTGTGCCACGTGTTGTGCGTCAGGGCTGCAGTCATCTGGTTACGCTCAGGCAGTTGAAAATGCTGAGGCTTAACTAAGATTGTGGTCTCAGCATGCAGGAATTGGGTGTCCTGTCTTCCTTCTGCTTTTCATAATCAGATTTACACAGGATACCGGGAAGGGAGAAGCTTCCCGGGCCTCCGTGGGGTCAGGCAGAGCTCTGGGCAGCACCCCTGAGCAGAGCTTCGCTTGCTGGCTTGGGTCCAGCACGCAGGCAAACGCATTTGCTTTGAGACGTCAGCACCAGCATACTACCAGCTGCTGCTTCATTTTCATTTTCAAGCAATATTCTTCCATCTCAGTGATGGTAAGTCCCTGATGTTGTTCTGCTTTTGTTAGGCCACCTTTGGAAACAGTCGTATCTGTGCAATAGCCTCCATCTATCCCCTCAGCATTTGGGATGAAGGTGGCTAAAAATACTGCCCATTTGCCCTTTTTCAGAATGAATAACTGCTTCCGTTCTGCAGGCTATGAGGTTTGGTAAAAATCAATTACTGCTGAAAATGTTTCAAATGGAAAGAAACGTCATAACAGCATATCACAAATAAGTTTGCACTTTGCTGCTAATCAAAATGGTTGGTCAGGACAAACTGTTCTGTCTGCCGATAACCTGCTAGCCGTCCCTCCTACAGCCCAGCACAAAAACATAATTGCTAACTTTATATCTACCAGGTCTGAAGGCTCTGAGGTAAAGTTCAGTGCAAGTTTATATTTAGCTGGCTGGAGTTACAGCAACTCAATGTGGGAAAAAGTATGCTTTGCCAAGTGGCAGGTTTAAAGCATTTTGAAAAAAACAAAAAACAAAATACCCCTTGAGTGACAGCACCTTACTGGATGGTGAGCATGTCAGCTTGGAATATTAAAGCAGCATATATTTGCATTTCAAGTAACCATTATCAACTTTTTTTTTTTTTTTTTTTTTTTTTTGCTGGGGGTAAAATTTAGCATGTCACTATAATTGATTTAGGCAGTGATCAAAGCAAATTAATTAACTGGGAAATTCAAGGGTCAAAAATTAACAGTCAACAATATAAAGGGATGAGGAAGAATAAGATTAAGCAGTAAAGAACACATATTTTAAGTATTTTTTTAATATAGAGCCTCACTCTGCCTACAGCCTTTATAAAAATCTGGATATGTCACAAATACATGAAAGATGCCAGTAAGGAGCCAAGATAATGTTTCCTAGTTTTTTCCCCCTGGGCAAATTCTGTCCCCCAAAACAAACATCCATCTTGCACTTGCAACAGTTATGTTGTGTGTATGTTATCAGTTGCTGTCATTTCTGTAATAAAATAACTGGAGACTCAGAGGATGAAAATAGCTTAAAATTGAGCAGGATGCACAAAAAAATTTCCAGTGGAGTAAGATTCATCAAGCCTTTCCTCCTGCGCAGGAGAAGGGAAACCTTTCTTGCTTTCAGAAGCAGTGCACTAGAAATGGACATTTCAGCCAGCTATGGCAACCTCACACACACAAAGCATGAAATAAGAGTGGAATGGCCAAATTGCCTGAGCGAGTAGAAAATGGTCTCTCTGAAACACTAGGGACGAAGTATCCTCCTCTCTCCTCCCCCTGCAGAAGTTGCTTCAGGAAGGACTCCAGGGCAGTTTGTGGAGGACTGTCATCTGAAATACCCCTCTGGGAGAAAAAAAATCCTGGTTTAATGGTCTTTAATCCTTGCTTAATGTCAGGGTTTCGAACATGTCACTGAGAGCTATACAATCCCTACAACTTTTCTTGTTGTAACTCAGCTAGAGAGCAACCTCCGCTCTTTCCCACCACCTTAAAGTCGACCAAAACCCGTGCCACCCTGGAGCTGGTGGCTGCTCCCGACGGCAGTGTGCAAGGTATCCATGCTACACGTGTGGCCTGGGGAAAGAAGGGCCACCGGGACTGCGCCTGCTTGCTTCTTTCAATGCTGTCCGCAGAGCCTATGTATTACAGATAATGAATTTTTTTTTTAACCAGATACATTTCTCATTATAAACAAAGAAACGAACAAGCTTTAATTGTCTCTCATTAATCATCCTTGTTATCCAGCGCTTTCCCAGGAGAGCGGATACTTGTAACACACACTAGTAGTTTCTCTTCTAACTTTTTTCAATATCCTTTTACCAAGAGTAAGCATATCAAAGTACCAAAATGCTGCACAGCTTGTTAAACAGCACTAGCGAAAATGGAATTTGTCCTACAGCTCACGCCTTTCCTCTGGCAAATGCTTTAAGGGGCATCACTAAGATTACATGGGATAGCCAAACCAAATGAGATGTGCTCTGGGCTCAAAATAGGGAACTTCTGCAAGCACAGATCTAAAACACACCAAGCCTGGCTCAGTCCTTAGCTCCCTAGGCAATTACCCTGACTCCTGGCAACTTTAGTCTGCCTGTGTCTTTTGGATTTGGGTCCTGTGTGTTCTGGATGAAACATCCTGATCTTTTTCTTGTTGGTCTTAGGAAAAGATGGCCCTGTATCCACGAGCAACACTTCCTTGCCCTCACACATCCATCTCCCCAAATGATGCTGTGCCACATGCAGGACACATGCATATCATTTGTGAATGATTGGCAGCTGCAGATCACGCTCTGCAAATGCCACACCAGCTACAAATGACAGGGTTCGATAAAGCAGAGAATCATGTAGGGAATGAACCAATATTTTCTTCAGGTTTGTTTGGTTGAAGGTTTGGGGGGGGATTATGTTTTATTTTCTGCCAGTGAAATATAGCAGAGGAAATGGTGAGAAACAAGGGAAAGAGGAGGAACTAATGCTTAACCTGTGCCTTTTCTCTGCAGCTTGTCTGAACTGTTTCTTCAGGGCTCAGTTCTGACTGCGGTAGACACATCTTGCATTTTAGTAGATTTTACCTATTGCCAAAACAGAAAGGCTTAAAAGGGGGGGATTTTGCTTCCCAGGACTCAGCCTGCCTCCCAGCTGCTTGCTTTATGGCCTAGCATCACAAAAAAAGGAAATGGGGCCACGACACAAGGTCTAAATTTGGCTGAAGGTCTCATCTCGTCAAGAATGCAGAAGCATTCCCATCCCAAGGTCTGGTTCTGTCTCATCTCCCACTAAGCAGCTCACATTTTCACTGAAAAAGAGGAACAAAAGAAAATAGTAGGAGTATTTTTGTTTTATGAAACCCAAAATGCTTGTTTCTTCCAGATAGATCTGATTGGCTTTTAATTTGACAAGCCTGAAATCTAGCTGAGAACTGAGAGATCCTGAGCTAGAAACCAGGATAAGCATACCAAAGGTTTCTCTTCATTTGGCTGATTTGTATGCATAGTTGCTCAGGCAGCCTGGATGGCTGAGGCAGATAAAATCCACAGTTACTCTGGCAGACAGGAGGAGTTGCAGACAATTTTTATGCCCCAACTTTATGCCACTCTCACTGTAACCCAGCTGTTTCCATCCATTTCCTTTCTTTAACTATCCTTTGCAAGATGCCCCTGTTGCCTATCAGCAAGGCAATGGACTCCTGAGGTCCAGGTTCAAACGTGAACAACACCTTAGTTTTAATTCTCAATTTCCAAGCAACAAAACTTCTGTTAACTTCTGTTAATTCTGCTGCAATTTAATTTGTAACATGAGCAAAAAGCTCGGTTAATCCATGTCACACAGAAAAGCTGCAATCCCAACCACAACACAATATCAAACTGCAAGGCCAGGCTTCCTCCAAAGAGTGTGGTGGCTGCAGTAACATCCATGAGGGATATGATTTTTATTTTTACAAAGAGAGTGAAAAACTCAATAGAGGAACGGGAATCAGCATAAGTACTTGTGCCAATGAAGCTTATTTTGGTAAGATACAGGGCATAAATGACATTAGCATACATATATCTGTATTTGCTGACATGAGATGCCTCTATATTGTCAGTTTAGAGCTACCAGCAACATCCTACTACTGGAGACATGGCTAAAGTCTGCAATCACAAGGTCTCTGATTAGCTGGAGCAGACAAAGCCCCAGAGTGCCCAACACAGACAGCAAAGGAGGCATTTTGAAAGGCAGAAAGAAGAGTAAAAACTCCTGCCAGCACAGACTGCTTAAGAGAGCAGCAGCTGCAGAACTCCAGCGCTGAAGATAAGTCACTATCCTGGCCCAAACAAAGTCAATTAAAGTGTTGACTTTTAATTTGGCAGGCCAGCTGGCTCAAGACAATCTAGAGATAAGCTAAGAAAAATCTTCTGCAAACCTACTCACTCCCCAGGCTTGAACAGGAGCATGATAGACAGAGCTTTGAACCCCTGCCCCTACCTCAGCTCCTATCATGCAGCAGAGGAACATCCTCCTACTCTTGGGACCTAGTGCAAAAAGTCCTCCACCATCTAAGCTAACAAACCTATCTTACAAAGATGATATCCAGTCATCCTAAATGAGATAGCTTGGATACTTTTTGCCATTGTCAGTATTTCTGCATTCTGTTGCAGCCAATGAGTATCCTCTCTTGATGTAGCTGGGACCAAGAGGCATATTACAGCAATTTTAGCTATTCGCTAGACTTCAGTTACCTATTGTAAGTCTGCACATCACTCCCAACACACCATATTATTTTCCTTCTTGACCTGGAGGAGCCCACAGTGTCAATCCTCTCATACTAAGGGGCAAGAACATCCTGTAACTTGAGAAACATGCAGCAGGAGAGCCTACAAATGCATACATATTTGCCCTTCCTTCACTGGCCCAGGTTCTGGTCTGTGGGCTACTGGTGGCAATAGGTGGTTCACAGGACCTTATTAAGAGTAAAATCTACACACTCAACTGCCTCACACAGCTGTGCTGGTGATCCCCAAGGACAGCAAGCACTCCTTTCTTAGTTCCCCGCCAGAGTCAGGGTCTGCTTCTGAAACTGCCCACCAGAACGCAAGTGGATATGGATATCTCTACAATACCTCACATATTACACCTGAATTTGGTGTCTTTGCCAACCCAGAATAGATCCACTAGGCATTAGTGAATGAGGACAGACATTTGCTGTAGAGCCGCTAAAATGGTTTCTCAAGTGTCTAAAGCAGGCGAGGAGACTTCTTCCTAGCATGGAAGGGAATACATGGTATTTCCGGGTCTATGATGGAAGGACTTATCTCCAAAGCTAGGTAGGTCTTTTGGATGTCCACTTCCCAAGAGTTTTAACAGTGACAGAGTATCAAGACGCTCCCAGAGAGCTCGGGAAAGCCTGATGGTGCAAGTAACACAGACAACAGTATCCAAGCACAGGAGGTGCAGTGCACTCCTCTGCCTCCTTACCGAAAAAACAAGCAGCTGTGTGCAGACAACTGTGGGGAGGCCACCGGGAGTTGAGCCCATGTGTCCCCACGAAGAGGGCAGCGTGGGCTGGTCCCACAACCTGCCCAAGCTCCCTGGGGTTCTCTGCACACCAAAAGCATGGACCCTGTGCCCGTGTGAGGAAGGCACCCGTTCTTGATGGAGAGCGGGAACGTAACCCCGTGCGCACCCCGTCATGCTTGCCCTAGGGCCACCCTCCCAGGGAGCACGCCAGTTAGACTGCTCTTGGCTGAGAGCATTTCACTCTCTGCGAACAGAGCGATATTTTTTATTCATAATTAGAGCCAAGTCTCCTATGATAATCACAGAGCACTAATGGCTCCAGGCAGGTTGGCAAAAAATTAATTTGTGCTAATTTGTCAGAGACCAGGGAAGTATGTAATATAATTCCTGTATCATTTACTTGGTTTACAATGTCTCAATTATGTAGATAGTTTGCTAGGCCTCTGAAGCAGTGACTCTCATCTCCTTGATAGACATGACTTTACTAGAGGAACAATACAGAAACAGAACAAAATAAACTATCAATTGAAAAAGCAGCTCTATGTTGATGTTTATTCTGTTAAAGACAATTAAAAACAGAATATTCTGCTGCTTTATAAAGGCAAGTAACTCCACATTTATTGTACTCACTTCGCCAGTACAAATATGGTACTAATTCTGGGAAAATGTGCATTCAAAAGCCTAAATGAACAAACGATGTACCTGAAAATCAATAGAGTTGAACAAAACAGCCATTAGTATTAAAGTCTTGTTCAAACACTTGGCAGGGGACTGAGCCAACATTTGCAGGCTCATATAACTGAAGAGATCAATCAAATTACAAATCAAAGAAGCAAATGTGAGGTAAACTGCATTTTATGCATCTGTGTCTCTGACTGTATATTAATTTTTTCACCCATAATTCATCTTTACTCAGTCTGACTTGTCACAGAGTTACTGTCAGCAATTTATCAACCACTTGAGCATGAATTCTAAACACTGCTCCTCTCCTCTCCTCGCACTTTCTTGGAGCACCAGAAGTGCTAAAAACGGAAGGTAAGGTTTGGGTAGAGAAATCATTTTGTTAATCCATCTCCCTTACTCCTAGTGAGAGGCAAAGGAAATTTGACAAAAAGTAGGATACGAACACCACTTGAAGGAAGAGGGCTTGCTTGAGCCATGCACTAATAGGGACAGTTTCCAGGCCATGCAAATGAGAGTCCAAATTTGTTTAAAAAAATTAGAAAACATCTGTAGTCATTTTGCTTGCAGCAAGTATAGTCAATGGAGTTGTGGCTGGAGGCAAAAGGAGCCAGCAACTGGTTCCCACATCTGCTCTAAGAGATGGGAACCGTCACCCAAAGATTTGATAGCGACCCCGTGAGTGATGGCCTGCCCTCTCTGGTATTGGCAAGTTGTGGATTTCACCACAGACCTTTTAATTTCTGCATGGAGCCACCTTCATTTAAACAGATCCTCCTTCCAGGCTCCTCAGCCTAGTCCACTGTGCAGCAGTGAAGGTGAGGAGGATTGAAAAGATTCATTTTTTTGCAAAGATGCTCTTGCTCTTGAGAGTGCCAAAAAGCCACCCTCGCTTGCTAAAATGTCCAGTTTGCCCTTGGATGGGGCCAATTCAGTGCCTCTTTAGGGGTATGTTTGGCCTTTAGGCATTGCCTAAATTTCACAACCCGCTAAGTTAGGGAAAACTCTTTGCTCTCTCAAAGAGTCCACCCGTCTTTTTAAGCACAGTTCATTGCCTGCATCCTCTTTCATTCCAAGGTGCTTTGTATTTCTGACACAGGCAGAAGTCCTACACAGGGAGTAGGATGGTTTCTACTTCTCTTTATCCCCTTACACAAGGAAGTTCAAATTCAAATATAATTCTTGGCCTGGCAAGGCAATGCCTGTGCAACTGTGATTGCTACCACGCCTGCTGTCCATCTGGGCATCCCGCTCCTGGGGAAGCCTACAGGGCTTTGCTCTACTCTCTCCTCCACCTTTAGGGCTCCTAAATAAAAAAGAGAGGCCCTACCCCTCTGACAGGGCCTCTGCTGCTGCTACAAGGAAGATCTCTGAAGTGTTGGGGAGGAAAAGTGCAATGACCAGAGCAAAATGTGACAGGCTAGCAAATGTGTGTGTGACGAGTGAAGACCTGGCAATCATTAAAGGAAGGCTTGCAATAGGTAGCTCTGATTACCTTGGGAAGGGTGGATGGACCCATAAACTATTCTACCGTTTTGGACACAGAATTCCTGAAGGACCCCTACACTGATATTTTGGCACCATCCTGGTAGTCAAGTCAGTGTGGGCTCTCACTGTTGACTGAACCCCTCTTCTCTCACCCAGCCTGGTTGCACACCCATTTGTCTCTATATTGGCAGGGGAGGGAGTGTTGCAGTCATGCGGAGGACACACCTGCTGCAAAATAAATGTTACTGTCAGTCCTGGAGGTCAGTTATTTCTCTATGTCTTCATATCTGGAGAACAAAATCCCTCTTGGATATGAATCAAAGCTGATTGAAGCCAATAAAAAGGCTCTGATTGATTTCAATGGATGTTGGATGAGGCCTTGTGTAAAACATTTTATAGAAACCTTTAGAACTCAAAAGTGACTTCATCTATATGCAAGAGAAAGATTTTCAAAAACAGGTGCTTAAATTAATAGCTCAGTTTTTGAAACTGCCAAACAACCACTTTCTCACAGGTTTCAGTGAGAATCAGGCTGCATAATAACTGAAAAATCAAACCATTTCTGTTTCAGCACTTATGCCCAGATGTAAGTGTTGGAGTATCAAATAGCTCTGACACGCAATTGAGTTACCATGGCATAATAAGTCACTGTACATCACAAGACCTGTGGTAATGGCACATGTAAATGCTTCCAGCCTGTGGCAAAAGGTTATGCAAGTTAGCTTAAACCTCTTTCATTGTGGACTATGCTAAATCAAATAACCTTGCATTTGCAGAGGGTAACTAGGGCCTACGCAGGCTGTCACAGCAGATCAGGCAACGAGAGGATAACTTGTTATGCCATGGTAATGTGGTAGTATAAATGAACCTCAGCTGAATACCTGTTTTGGAGTTATTGTACTGCTTTGACAATAAAATCTGGCAAAAATGAGGGTTTTTTCTACTACTCTTCTCTGACCCAGACTACTCCTCTCAGACCCAAGCACAAGAGAATTTGTCCCCGTAATTCCCCCTCTTTGATAACCTTGTTGTTGAGACTCCACACAGCAGGATCATATGTTGCCATGAGAGCAAATAAAATGTGCTATGTAGCTTTCATTCAAACAGACCTTTCTGAAAGCATCCACACTTGAAATGTCAAAATTTTTTTTCCCACACGAAGCATGTACACTGGAAGCCTCTCTGTGCTGTACAGCTCTAGTTTAAAAGACCCTCCACAGTCTGCAGCCTTGAAAAACATCTAAAAGTAACTCACCTTAGGAGGAGGGTAGAGATGACAAAATGGTTGTCCGGGATCCTGTTTACACAGCTTCAAGGAATGGCACACCACATCAGCATTCATTTCCTTGTCTATGCTGAAGGAAATGGTGTGAAAACAAAGACTATTATGTTCTTCTGGGTGCTTGAAAGTACAAGCTATTTCCATGGGATGGTAAATCTCCATGGTGCTCTACAATAGCCTCAGCTCACTTCACTGTGGCCTGTAATCTCTGCTTGGTGTAGTGTTGGTGTCTAATGATTTTCTGCCACAGCATCCTACTCAGCATTTAAAATTGGATCCCAGAATGATGAAAAAGCACTGTGCTTTATAGGCAGCACCCAAGTCATATACATTATGACTGTTCTGGTTGTTAATCAATCATACGTATGACAAAGATTTAAAGGTTAAAGTTAATGCATATGCAATTTGGCACATATGAATGCTCAATCATTAACTCAAGAAAATAACCAGAAATCCTTCAAAGATCCTTAACCTTTAATCACCACACACAAGTGCTATGATTGTTTCTTCCTTTTTTGGGACACACCTCTGGGCTAATCAAGAATTAAATTAAAATGTTTGATTATAGCACTTCTTCGTCCTGTAAGCACTTTGAGGTGCCTTGGCTAGATTTAAAAATAAAATGGAAAAAGCCCTAGGGAGGAAGAAGGTCTAGCAAAAAAACTCTGTTAATTAAACTAGGAACTTTCAAAGAGAAATCAAATGACCTACATTTTATTTTTTAATTTGTTTACATTACCTAGCGGTCTCCCCCAAGAGTGCGTATGGGTGAGATCAGGGCTGCGAGCATGTAAGGACTGACAACTAGAAAGCTTGATTAAAGGTAAAAGGGAAAGCAAGAGACAAACACTACAACTCCGCGACTTTGTCGAACCTGCCATGCAACACAAGGTTATTCAAATTCCTTCCTCAGCCATATGAGTTGAATTTCAAAAGGTAATTACACCAGGTAGGCCTGATCTGAGATGCAAATGCACTATGAAAATGGTTACCAGTGGCAGCCTGTATTTATTCCCTCAGGAACAGCTACGTGGGGTCTTTCATGCCAAGTGCCAAATCCAGAATCACTCTCAAACATCTCTGCTTTAATAACAGTGTGATTTTTAAGAATGAAAACCCTGTGCTTCAATCTGACAGTACATCCATACATGTAAAGAACAAGCGAACCAAAGACTTGAGAGGATACAGGCAGACTTACAGTTCGGCTAGGTGCGGTCCGTAAAGTTCAGCAAGTAGGTAACAGAAACCTTGGAGATCTTCTAAAAAACATACATTTTTAAAATAACTCAGCACAGTGGAACTGGTTTTATAATAAATAAAGGACAGTAGGATTTGCTCTATTAAGGTGAATGCTTCTTTATTTTAGAGGAACGCATGTGAATCTACGACCCCAGCATCTGAATTTCTAACCAAGGCTGTAACTCAAAGCCCTTCTCTGTCTTTAGGCAAACCACACAAAAAAGATTGAAAAGGATAACTAGCGTTTGTTAAATGTTCTGTATATCGCATAGTATAAAAGCTAAAAGAAACCATAATATATACGCTACAGCATTTTCTAAGCAGTTTAAACAAACAGCTTGGTAGGCTTGCAAGAAGAAAGAAAACAAATACATGAAGTGCAGAACATGATGTAGGACTTCACACTACTGCTAGAGTTGTCTGAGTGTTTCTGGGTTTTTGTGCAAGGAGAATATATTTGTGTAGAGTAAAAACTGAACAGGAATAATTATACTTTAAAAAACATTTGACACTTTCTTTTTGCTTCCTTCACATTCGACAGCGTGTGCCTTTTCTGGAAGCTGGCTCAGATTACTTTCCTGTGATCTAGGTGAAAGATGCCATTCATGCTGGCCAGGAGATAGCATGTTGGAGATTTATTTAAGGTACTGTTATAAAAAAAAAATCCTCACACCATTTTATAACCCCTAAGCAAAGACACTTTTAGAAGAGATGTGTGTGTTTGAATGCAGATGCAGCATGATAGTAGGATTGATCTGAGTTCCTATGAAGGAAAAATGATTATTTCTTGGCTTGAATGGACAAAAGCAGGGCAAGTTAGTTAACCATGCAAGTATTATACAAAGGAGATGTCAGGCCTTGTTTCAGCAATAGCGTTGTTATTAAAAGCTATGAAGAGGTAGGTTCACACATGTGCAGCAATGACAAAGTACAGCAAACTTGCAACTCCTGAAATTCCAGAGAGATGTTGTTTTCCCTTGTGCCTGCATTACCCAAACAGGTAATTATCTGTGTTTGGGAAAGAAAATATAGAATATATTCATATTTTCTGAAAAAAACCCTTAGAAACCCCCAAAGCACCCTATTTATCCCCATTTTAGACTGTGGAACATTGGATGTGACCCACCATCAGGCTGGAGATGCCTCAGGCTGGGGATCTAGCTGCTTCCCCTGCAAGGGCCATGGTCACACCAGTCAGCAGCCTGCACCTCAGGGAGGAGAACCAGGTTCTGAACAGTACAGTAGGGGAGGAAAAAATAACATCCTCAGCACCCTCCTAGTGACACTGTGTTGCAGCTGCTCTAATTACTACAGCTGATTTTCCTTATCCCATACGAGATATTTTATTTCAATCAAGCTGTTAGCCTCATTTCTCTGCCTCCTTTACCACATAATTCCTCTCTATTGGCTCTTTCAGAAGCAATCCGCAAGTTAAAAATTGGTCTCCTGACTAGAATCGGATTTTATTCTTGCTCACCTAAAAGGAAACACATTGCAGGCATCAATAACCCCGCATTTGATATCATCACTGATTAAAACACCCTGGGACGAGGCTTGCTGACAGGGCAGGCAGGCAGCTGGCTCCCTCCAGGCACCCACAAGAGCAGGGGGCTAGCTTCCCCACCAGTTCCCCAGCACATCACAGGGGAGATTCTCCTTAAAGGCTTCCCAAGCCAGCTGGTTTCCATAATGTTTCTGGCCCTGGAGGAGCCAGCTGGCTGCCATAACCCATAGTGGGAGCTGCAAGAAGGGAAGGGTTTGGCCAGCCATCAACTGTGGGCAGCTGTTGCTGGGGGTCTGCTGGTGAGGCTGATTTCTTGGCACAGATTTCCTTGTGAGCATAGGAAGGCTCAACATGTAATTATCCAATGGGATAACAAAAGGGAGAGTGATGGGAGGTAAAAGGAATGGCAATAACATAAAATTACTGTTGGGCAAGTAGAGTCCTTGTGGAAGATACGTATGCCATTCAGGCTTTGGCTTCCAGTAAAAGAGACACAAGACATGGACACTGCTTGCAGGTCTTGCTCTCTAAGCCAGACTGTATTCACAAACCTCTTACTCCGTTGAACACACACAAAAATAGGATATTACAGGAAGAAAGCTCTGTTAGGATGAAGCTGTGTAAGTCAGAAGAGGGGGGAAGTGAGAAAAGATTATGAATAATTTGGAGTGTTCAGGGACAAGAGAAGAGCTCAAATCAAATTAGAAGCTGGAAAATTTAGAAAAAAAACTGGAGGTACTTGACTAGAAATAAGTATAGTTGCTTTTGCCCAACTTCAGGTTGTGCAAAACTCTTAACTGCCCTGTTCTTATTGTGATAAAAATCCTGTGGATTTTCCTCTGTAGCTTCGCAGTCTTAGAAACACAAATTCTGGCTGAATCCCAGGAGACAAATATTTGCATGGGAGATGGTATTAATCACGTTGCTGTTTCCACTTGAGCTCTAAGGTGTTTACACTGCAGTGGCCGACACAGAAGCAGAGCATGACTCAGAAGCGATGCCAGAGACCGACGTTCTCAAAGCACGCTTCGCTTATCAGGCACCTCTGTTTCATCAGGCAGCCAGCCAGCACCCAGGTAAACATGTATTCTTGCTAGCAACGTCTCTTATGCCATAAACACTGCTTATTCCCCTGGACCTGACATTTGTGTCTGCTCAAGAGGCTCCTTCACGCGCGGTGTGGCTGCTTTTACTTCTCACTGGAGTATGAGCCATGTTGCTTCGGTCACAACAAATATTTCCATGTAAATAAGCACGATCGTGTTTTCTGCACAGCCTAAGGGATTCGGTGGGATTGATGGGTACTGAATTTGTCTCTCTCTTTTTCTCTAAATATTTTTGCTCTTGAACAGCATCTAACTTCACTGAAGGACTGATCTGCCCCTTTGTTGCAAGAAAATTGTATAGGCTCATAAAAAGATCAAGTTCTTATTCCTGTTTGGTCCTAGGAAAAGCCTCATTGCCATCAATTTGCCACTGTTATTCTTGCAAGAAATTGTATGCATGTGTATAATAATGAAATTATTCATTCAACTGAAATGGCAAGGCCTGCTTTAACAGGTTTTCTCCTATGAGCCCAAAACTATTGTTTCAAGGAGCAAGAAGAAGTTGTTGATTCATATTTCAGAGCTCAGTGCCAAGGAAATGATAAGTTGGGTTAGGTTGTAGCTGCTGCACAATCCACGGGATTTTTCTCTCATTTCAGGTTCAGTCAATTTTTTTCTCTTGTCTGTATCCATGCATCTCATGGAAGGTAACTGGATTATACAGATTTAACTGAAGGGATAATAGGATATTATGTGTAAAGAATGGCAGCTGAACAGAAATATCTTGACATGTCAGCTGAACAAGGTTCACTGAGTGAAGCATGAACGTAGACCTTGCAACTCATATTTTAAAGAAGAAAATCTTATTTTAATAACAGGATCAGGGCTTTTAATTGCAACTTTATAGTTATGTGCCTGTAATTTAAAACACTGAGGATATGATTTATGAAATAGAAATCAGATAAGCATCATTCTATCAACGAATGAATTCTAGCAATTATCTCCATGCCCCATCCTGTATCAGGAAATAATGTGTTAGAAAGGAGAAAATTAATATTCTACATATATCTTTTATGAAACTAAAGACTACAGAGCAAGACGGTTTCTCAGAGATACAATTCATGAAATCCTATATAAATGACTTCTAAATGATGAATCCTAAGCCATCTTTTTGCATTCATAAAGTTAAAAAGACATCATGAACATGAGATTTAGTTGCTTAAATAGTTACAGGATTCGTCTGTGAGGCAAGTTATTCTGTTATTCCAACCGTTCTCTATTTAGAGATGCACTTTTAGATAGCCAACTGCCTTTGGGCTGCTAAAATAAGGGGGAAAATAAGGGGAGTCTATATATGTTCATACAGAATAGTTATCACTTTTGAAATTTGTATCATCTGTTATATTTCAATAGTTGCCCTGTGCAGAGCAAATGGTTCACATCTTACACCTGCCAACCTCAGCTACTTGTTGTGATTTTACAATAGTGGTTTCCTATACCTGAAAACACTGTCATCTTCACAGTAACTGTGAAAACCCATATAAATGAGAAAGAGACCTGGTTGGACATACAGTGAACCTGAGTATTTTTAAGCTGCTTACAAAGACACAAATAAAGTGGAGAGAAAATGTGTGTGGGAAGGTGTGTGTGTGTGTGTCGGTGCACACATGCATGTGGACTTAATGCAACCCCTACTACTGTAACTTTGGGATGAAACCCCAGCTCCACTGAAGACAAGTGAGTCATGCCACTGGCTTCCCTGCTGATAATACCTTGCTGTCTTTCAGCTACATTAATTTTAGATGCTGCATGAGAAGCAGATAGATAAAGCTTTTTCAGACTCAAGTGCGAGTTTTTAATTACCAGAGAAGTACAGCAGTACCAACATAGCATATGGCATATTATTTGACACTTACCAGGTATATAGTTGCATAGTCTCTCCAAGGCTGCCTTCACGGTACTGTTGTGCCACTGTGCAAGCTGTTCAACTACAGAGACCACAAGCACGCAGCCTTCAAACAAACAACAAAAAAAAGAAGAGTGAATACAGTTGTTGCTATCATGTGATGAAACACCCTGCACCATGAAAGAATTTCAGGTGTCGTTGGGCATTTCATTTCTTGAGATGTTCCATGGCAGATGAGCATACAGGGGAAAAAAATGTATGTGAGGTTCTGCCTTTACTCAAAAATTGTGACTTATCAGACCAAAGAAAGGATGCCAGTGGTACAGGAATGTGCAGAACTGCCTGGTTTTTACAGCACTGAACGTGAGTACTGACCATTGCGGCCACCGTGGCATTGTTTCTTCCTGAATTTTTTTCTGAAATCCAGTGGCAGGTGGCATGTGTGGGGCCTCTGGGCCCAGCCACACATTTTCTAAAGCCAAAACAGCTCCTAAATTCACTCTGCTCTCAATCTGAGCAATCATCCAAAATCCACATGATGACCATAAGCCTGTCATTTTAAGAGGACTGTAAATCTCTGTAAGCCAGCATTTGCACTCTCTCTATCGCTCTCTGCAGCAGCTCCACCATTTTATGAAGAAGCTATGTTTGGTGATGCAAAGTCTGACCAAAACGGTCAGACCTGGCAGCCTCTCCTGAGAGTAATAAGGTGGGTATCCCTGGTGGCAATAAAATAGTGCAAGTACCAGGGAGACAGAAGGCCTATTTCCAGCAGCCTGAATAAAGATTTCCCTTTGTGTTCCACATAGCTGAACCCTGTTTCCTCCCTCCCACAAGAAGTCTCAGATCTCAGGATTTGCTCTGACGCAGCCTAGAAATGGAAATGAGCTGCAACATTTAGACATGGATGTAGATCCATCTTTTTCCAAAGCTCAGGCGCATTAATGTTTAGGTTTTTAGACTGGCACGACTCTTCAGAGAGTGCTTTTAAATTCCTTCCAAGTACGCCTGCCTATGTGCTATTAAGTCAAAGTGATGTTTATCAACATAAATAACTTTGATGTTCCTATGGATCAAGTAGCAAATCAGAGAGGAGGTGATACAGTTGGAACTTGCTATAGGACTTGCAATATCCTTGAATCTTCTATTACCTGTTCTACCTCAAATAAAGTAATCCAGTGGAAATAATATGGAATTGCCACTCTTTTTGCAAGGGTAAAAGCCCACTTCTCATCTTTATGAAATAAAACCCCCACTCAAAGCCCTCTGCAGAATGGTGTATAAAGCACACTACGAGCCATTACCTCTAGCCAGCCTAAAAGAACAGAGTAAATGAAGACAGATACAATTGAGAAAAAACCCTGAAAAAAGTCATTCTTCCTTCCCTCTGTCCCCTATCCCCCAGCCAAACCAAAAAAAGGCCACGTGCCAGCCCAAGCAATTAACACTTAATTTAAACACAACAGCTCGCAAAGCAAAAAATTATCTGGAACAATAAAGACCAAAAATAAAACCAAAGGTGACATCCAAACTAGAGGATAAAGCGCGCTCAGGACACCTGCTGGAATAAATGGCCCAGGATCATCTGTTTCCTATTTAATTGCCAGCGTGAGCCTTAGCAGTCCTGTGCCAAACTCGCTCCAGGCAATGCTTGTGCTTGTGCAGGGATCGGTCCCCGAGCACATTTGGATGCCGCCACCCAGTCTGAGAGGGCGGTGGGGGATGCAACAGACTTCAGCTGTTTAGGTCTGAGCCATGCCACACACTTGGCCTCAGAGAGAGAAAACCCAAACTGAACTGACTTGGTGCTGACACAGTGGTGCACATCCTTGAAACATGCTTGAAAAACACCTTAAAAGGGATTGCCTCTCTCTGTACTTACAAGGCTGTATTATTAACATACGTGAGCAATGTACAAACACAAACAGGATTATCCTTTCCCTGCTTTTTTCCTACGGCTGCTTTATCCATGGGGATGGAGGCTCAGAAAAATTAAGTGACACAGAAATGCAGATTTCTTGAAGGCCAAAGGATGTCTTAACTACAAAACCACATATTCTTTCCATATCTCCTTTTCTTCTCTTACCAAGGTCAAGCTTCCTCTGAAGACCTTGCTATCTAGAAGATGGAGAGATGAGAAGTGGAATGACAGGAAGGAGCTAGGCCTTTGATATCTTCTAAAAGAAATAGCTTTGCTTGTTCTACCTCTCATTGTTTTGTGCCAGGCCCTCACAGGAACGTACGGAAGCTACGAAGGAGGATGTGGTGGGTCTTCGCAGACCCTGGTTCAGGAGTCCCTGAGGTGTTAAGGTGCAAAGAAGAGAAAGAAATACAGATGACACTGAGGTTAACAGCTTTAACAGAGGACCATGCTTAACTGGGGAGAGGAGCTGGGCTGGCAGACAGCCACCAAAACGTAGCCTGAAGTGGACCTGAGAGCAGGGGTGTTGTGGCAGGGGAGATGCCAGGAGAGCGGCTTAAAGCATGGAGTGGCCTGACCACACTGCCAAATCTCAAGCCCAGGCACAAAGCAAGGGAAGAAGTCTTGCTCCCGCCTCCAGCACCTTCTTGCTCTCTGTGGGATGGAGGCACTGCTGTGACGAAGCTTGCAAACCACTGCTGAGCACTGCTCTCTCGCTGCAGCCCGTATTCGTGTCATGGGTCCTGCCGCGCTTCTGGTAGAGCAGAAATGGGAGGCCACATTTCCTGTGTTGGAGCAGGCTTGCTCTAGCCTTTGCTGTTGCAACGAGCAAACGTTAAACTCTGCAATTTCTGTTTTCAATTATAGTAACTCAGGTGCAAAAATGTTAATCCAGGGCAATCTCTCTGCAGCGCTGTAAGGAGAGATTTTATTTCAGTGTAAAGGTCGGCCTGATAAAAAAATCAAAATACCAAGTCAGCCCTCCCACTTGCACCAGGAGAGACTGGCTCCCAACAAGGACATAAGCCTTGCCCAGCAGATGAGGAGGGAAAAGAGCCTCTCTCTAGCTGAAGTGCTCAGCATCACTGAATCTCGATACAATGGTTTTAAACTTAAGAGTTATTCATCCTAAAGGCAGGCTCAGCAGCCAGCTTAATGTTTTGTCTCAGGGTGGGGTGCAAAGAGTTTCCTGTCTCTCTTACTCAGCCGTTGTCGCATGGATGCTCTTTTCACTATCACAAAAGGGTCTTATCTCTTCTGTTAGAATCAGTGTAGAAAAAGGGGACTGCGGACAAACAGTCTCTGAACCACAGGCTGAATGACAAAACTGGCCCAGCACTCAGGATCTCAAAAGTGGGGCTGAGAATAAAAATAGCCAGGGTACTTCACTTTTCCTTGGAACACAAAAAGACATTTTCTGCTGTAAGTGAATGTAAATGAATTTCTTTCTCATATTTGTCAAAGTTCTATAAAGGAAAAAAGATAGCTATTTTTGGTTCAGCTCTGTCAAATAGAAACAGAATTCTTAATCACAAAAACAATCATTCAGGTAACCCTACTCATGGAACAGTCTCCTGGCAATTAAATGGAAAATCTTCCTGTTGATTAAGTCAGTTAGACGCTTTTGTGTCTATCGAACCAGGTCCAGAGGGAGGTTTGCTTCACACGAGAATTAACAGAGTCATCGCTGAGTTTGTCAAGTATTTAATCCAGTACCTTGGGCTAATAGATGTTATATGAATATAAATAATAATAATAATAACAACAACAGCCTGACTACTTGGGAAAAACCCACTGAGCTGAACTTCAAAGTGTTTGCTCACATAAACTAGTCTTTACTGTCACATAGAGGATGCTTTTAATCATGTGATTATGCCCCTGTCTGGGGTACAGCAGACCACACCTGGATTATTCAAATGTCTCCCCTGAATGTATTTACTCCAGACATTTTATGCTTCACAGGACAAGCAGATAAAGAAAAACTTGCCCTATGTCAAAGGAGTAAATCCTGCCATTCCAGTTAGAGGTGTCCTAAGCCACAGGCAACACGGCCAAAGTCTCCAAATCCAAACTTGGAGAGTCTTCGTACCGTGTGGGGGAAAAAAACGCTCTCCAGGAACGTAATGTCCTTCTGCTGCCTGGGAGCTATTTGTGTCGCCTGGCTGAGCTGTTTTCTTTGCTCTCTGTACCTGGGTTTTTATCAGATGTCCTTGGTCTACCTCGCTTTACTCCTTAGGGTCTGCTGACACTTGCCTTGCCCTGCCATAGCCTGTACCCGGAGAAACCCTCGTTTATGTTTAGAGCGACTCTGCTGGCTTCAAAGCCTTTAATTTAGACTCATGTCCTCAGGAGCAGATTTTGGCCTGGAGATTGTAAATTACTGAAGAGAAGGATTGAACCTTGGGAGGGCAAAGGAGGAACATATAAAGGCTCGCTATAGTACCGTGAGGCAAATCCACCTAGGTTCACAGTTTTTTGGATAAAAATAGGCTCTCCTCAGTAAACAATTCAGATTTATCCTCTGGAAAACCCGAGTTCTTGTGTTTCACTATAGATAAAGCCTCAAGAGGTGTCTATAAGCTGATGTTAACTCCAAATAGTCTCACTACCACTACAAACCTACTATATTTATAATCTTGTATATTATCTCTCTCCAGATTTAGTGGCAGAAGAAGAGTTTGCTGTTGGCTACAGCATAAAAAGTCACTACACACTAACAAAATCAAGAAGAAAGAAGCACAAAAAACCCCTCACTGCACACTAAATAGGTAAATCATCAGGAAAACTAACATGTTATGCTAGACTTTAATGGGTCTTAATACTGTTGGCTAAAAATGGAAAATGATTAGTTAGCTGAAAAGGGCAGAGGGAAATCAGCTGTCTTTGACTGTGGAAATCTCTTTGCTTTAATTACTTATAATGTTGTGTGTGAGGATATAAGCTTTTCAATACTCTGGGATCAGTAGAAAAGCACTTCCAAAACTGGGCAGTCATTAACAACTATTGGTTGCTTTTAATTTAATAAAAATTTAGATGTGATTTATTTCTCATAGTGAGTTGGGTACATGTAAGGCAATGTAGATGGGATTCGTATTTAAAGGTTTGAAAACGCTCTACATTTTTTGCAGTTGTGTATGATTTTCTTTATAAACAAGTTTGAAGAAATTGACTCCACTGTGGCGCTTTAATAATAGATTTCAATGCCTTGACAGGCTGAAGGATGTTTTCTGTGGAAGAAATTCATTGGTATTATAACGCCCACCAGCCATTAGAAACTAGACTCTGGTATTAATAAAATGCCTGTCTCTTTTAGAGCTAGTTTTTCCCCATCTGCTATTAATTTCTGAAGAGATAAGAGAAAACCATAACCATTTTGCTCAGCAGCAGTAATCTGAAAACTCACATGTCAGGAAATACTTCTCCCCATGTATTTGAAAATAGTGTTTAATAATAAAATGACATTTCCAATAGGCTTGGAAAAAAATGATACCCCAATAATAAAATCAGAGCTAGAGAGATTCATTTCTTAGCCATGAAGCCTCCGGCAGTCTGAGCAGACTATTTAACTTAATCCACTCCTGCCACACACGTTTGAAAGAATCTATAATTAGAATTATACCTATGGATGTCAAGAAGTGTCTAGATACCGAGAGCTGCCTCTCTAAGTTTCAGATTTATAGATATATTTGTCTGAGTAAAACTTTGTTAAATGGGATTTCGGGCACCTGCCACATCATCCTTTGCTCATGCTCTTGGGTGTGGGAGACTTTTCTCATCCCTCCCGCCATATCACGGCTAAGAATTGCACCGTGACCTCCTTTGCCGGGGCATCTTCCCTGCCTGTGCTGAGGCACCTCTTGGCACATGCTGGGGTAAAACAGCCTCCCCAGGAGCTCTCCCTCGCTGCCAGGGCAGCTGCTCCTCCCAGCTGTGCGACGGACGGACGGGGACTACGCGACCGATGGGGAGGCAGCAGCAGCAGCAGATCTGGTGACTGCTGGTTCTGCTCACAGGAGAGGGCTGACTTTGCTTCCTGCACCAGGAAGGAGTAGCTAATCCTACTTATTAATCGTCCAGAGTTTCAGAAAAGGAAAGGTAATTTAAGTTTGACAAAAAAATCAGGAAAGATTCGGGTGCAAAGCCATTTCTACCTCTAATATCTGCCTGTAGAAGCATGACCCTTGTAAAAATGAATCCATCTATCACATTCTTGTTTTTATATAGAAGATGAAGGTTTTCCCGAAACACAGCCCTTGCTTCTTCCATTTCAGACAATTATTTCAAGTCATAGGCTCCTGTGCATCTCTTAAAATAGCATGTAGAGCTGAGGAGTCTCTAGAGCCAGTCTACAAAGCGTGCCAGACCATATTGTGACTCCTACTGCAGATGCTGTTGTTCTGGAATAAAAATGTCTCCTTCCAATCCATCTAACCCAGTGCCAGTTCAATCTGGAACAAGACATTCTTGTTTGAAATAAGAGCATTGGTATGGGGAGGTAGTAAGAAATATGCAGTTCTGCTTTAAGTTCCTGTCCTCTCTTAATCTGAATTAACTTTCCTGTGTAAACAAATTCTTAATCCTTCAGCTAGTTAGTTTGTATATGCAATTGTGAATGTATGATTTCAACTGGGACATAATATTTAGAGTCGCTATCCTTAATCTAATGTACTTCATGATTAATGTAATGCTTGTTCAAGTATCAGACAACTCCATTACAAAAAAAGAGTATAAGGTTATAGAAAAAAAATTGGGAATGGTATTAACAATAAAGTCTTGGCTATTTCTCTTAAGGACAATGACTATAGTGTATAGTTAAAGGCTTCTCTAATAGTTACTGTATTTTGTAACTCAAATATGTTAGGCTATCCTGAAACCAAAAATAGTGGAGGGATCTTGTGATTGATGTCAATAGAGATATTAGCCTCAGTTAAATTCTGTGTTAGAAAACTGGGGCCTTGGACTTTGGTCTGCCTCAAAACTGCAGATTACTTCATCGTTCCATCTGCAAACCATAACGAGATCCTTGAAAGGTGCAGGAATATTTTATATTCTTGTTCTACAAGAGTTGATCACTTCTACCTGTTCACCCCCTTTGATTAACACACACCATGGAAAGTAAGACCTTGGGTGGAAAAGTGTGCATTTTTCTCCTCTTCCGATTCCAGCTCATGCATTCTGCAATGGATTTGCAACAGCCCTCCTCCTCTGCAGACACCTCACCTGCCAAAAATACAAGGCAAGACATACTGGTCCGTCTAGTGCAGTATGTCCACTCTATACTCTGACACTAGCTCTTGGACTCAAAGAAATGACTGAACTATCATTCCTTATTTTCTATGCCTTTCATGGTTTTATAGCCCACTCTCATAACCCACCACAGTCATCTCGTTTCCCTGCTGAAGACTCTTCATCTCTTTCATTGATGCTCATTCCGATGCCACTTAATACAAAGGTATTAAGTCTTTCTTTAGTCATCCTTGTTGTCTTCTTCTAATCCTCTTCCACTTCTACTATTTTCTCTTCTGAGGAACAAAAGGGCACATGGGTATTCCTGTGCAAGCAGACCATGGATATGCAATGTTACAGCATAGAGATGTTTTCTTTTTCACTCTAGATTACTTTCCTAATACTTCCTAATATCCATTTTGCTTTTTTTGACTGCTTCAGAGCACTGAGCTAGTTCTTTCAAAGAACTACTACAACCCGAAGATTTCACTACACCATGGTAATATTTGACTCAAAGGCCATAACTGTATACGTGAAATTGGGACTATTATTTTCCCATGCATATCCAGAGGACTTATTGCTTTGAAAGTTAATTTAGAAAGGAATCTGACTATAAAAGTTCTTTTTTTTTTTTTAACAGGGACTCTGTTTCCCATTCCAGTTACATTAACTGTTAATGTATTTCATAAAGATATTGTTGTGACTGAATACAATTGTAGGTATCCATATTCAAATATGTTGGCACACCTTTTCACCCTAAACTTGCCCATCCCCCAAAGTCATAAATATCTTGGAAATGCTAAATGGTACAGTATTACCAATCCAGTCACAGTGTATAAAATTGCATATAGTGTACCGGGTAAAAACATTTTTGAAATACTAGTATCAATCTAGCAGTATTTAAAGTGTACTGAAGCATGGAAACAAAATTAGCAAACCCTGCAAATATCATTTATCACTTTTTTTTTTTTTTTTTTTTTTTTTTTGCTCACCCCTCTGCAGTTCATGCAATAGTAGAGAGTCACTTCAGACCCCTAATTTCAAAGAGCTCTGTTCATTCATTATTGTTTCCTTAACACACCCTGCAAGGACTCTGATGCAGATTAGCTGGTACAGAAATTTCAGTTACCATCTAGTGGAAGACTCTGGTATCCATACCTACCAGCCAAATATATCCCTGGCATTTCCTACATTACACTTTAAAGAGCCTTATTTAACAAAATCTATAACCCTAGGCACTTCCAATGGTAATGCTTTTTTGCATTAATTAATAGAAAAATTGTGTGCATGTGCCATTAACAGATTTTTCTTTTCCAGATCAGGAAAGGGTATTAAAAACTTACTGGAGCCTGAATGATGTCTGGGGAAGTTTTGTTATTTCTTGACATTGGGACTATTCCCTTGTCCAGTGCTAAAGAGTAAGCTATGTGGATAATTTCATCCTTGTCCCAAAGATAAACCATTTTAAGATTCTGAATGCCTAAAAATTATTTCAGATGTACAGTTCCTAAAATCATTAAAAATGATTGCCTTAAATATATGCAGGGTTTTTTCTGAAGTTTTGTATAGGGATAACATATGAACATGCACGGGAGGTACACATGCTGTGGGAATCAGCAACCAGTCAGAAAATCAGTACTAAATAAATTATCAAAGAAAAACTTATACTGAAGGCAAGTATCACAGGTGTAAACCTTACAAGACTGCCCAAGTCTACATATGCATAAATATATATATATGAGTCTGCATATACACACACATACATGTAGGTATGCATGTACACTAAGCATAACTTTTTATTGTGGTCAATAGACATATTTGCATTTTATAGCCATAACCTTTCAATAAGAGTTGGGGTGATTTTTACCATTTCTTGCTTAAAAGTGCAAATCCCCAAAGAAAACAGTTGCTTTAGTATCCCTGTCACACTACTCACATGCCTGTGTTTTCTCAGTCTATAGTATAATAATAGGAAAAATGCTACAGTCACATTTGGTATTTATTACTGATCATCAGGCCAAATTTTGCTGCTGTTTCCACTGTGTCAGCTGAGCAACATCAGGGAAGTGAGCAGAGGTTCTGCAGCCCGACAATGGTGCAGCTGCAATTGAAGTTGACCCCAGACTTTTGGAATAAAATACCTCGTGGTACCACATTGATATTGGGCATGGCCTTTTTACAGTACTCATTGAACTATAGATTATATGTTCTGTCGCAGGGCCTCCCTAGACAATATGTGCACTGCCACTTTGTCTGAGCATAATTATTAAAAGCCTCTAAATCCCTTTGGCATGTTGCATTGTGTTAAGTTATTGGGAACTCTGAACACCACTGGTGCTGCTCCACACAACATTTTTCATCCCTGCATTCACGCACTGCTAGACAGAGGCAAACTGTTTATGACATTGACTATTAAACAAAGCAGCATAGGTAGAAGTTAGCATTTTATACTGCTGCAAAACTTCAAAGCATCCATTCTTTAACGTAATCAGCACTGAAAATATGTTTCAATAAGGTGCTTCTAGGTATATTAGGAAGTATATTCTCATTCTCTCAACCACAAAGGTTGCTGAGAATGGCATTATATCAGCACTAAGTTGGTGAAATTTCCTTCTCCAGCTGCTGACCCACAGCATCTTAGCTAGCTAGTGAAGAAGATGGAAAGCGCTGCTGTCCGAGTGTATTGAGCGCTCCCTGACTAATAGCCTCATTCCAAAAAGGGCAGCCACAGTTAATCAGCAAAAGGAGCGGGGCAGCCTGGTGCTGGGGAGAAAATAAATAAACTCTGCTATTTGCAAATGATCCTTGCAATCACAGCACAGAACTGCAGAAAACCAGCCTGGAAGAAGTCATCTTACACAAGCCTCTACTCCAGCAGCTGATCAATGATATCTGCACCGTTCTCAAGAGAGGGGATAGACATAGACCTGTTAAGACCTCTAACGACAGAGCTTCTACAGCCTTTGCAGGAATTGATGACTGTGCTTACCTACCTGTACTATTAGAAAACCTTCTTCCTAACCTGAATGTCCCTACTGGTATTTATTTCCATTATTTCTTGCTGTATCTGTTATGAACCTGGAGAACAGATTACCCCTTTAATGCTTTTGAGGACAGCTGTCACATCTTTTCTCAAGTTTTTCTTCTCTAGACTAATTATCTCCAAGTTATTCAATCATTTTTATAGCTTCTGTTTGTTTTTCTCTGAAACCCCCAGTCACTCCACATCTTTCTTGATGCACAGCCCCAAGAGCAAACACAGAAATTCCTCTGAGGCTTTATCAGAGCTGAGAAAAGTAGCAGATTCCTTTGCATGTCTTGAGAGCTAACTTCTGTTCACACCTCCCAGTGCATGCAGTGTGTGCCCTTCTCATGACAGCATACCATCATTGCTCCACTGTAACCTCCGATCTCCTTCCCTGGGAATGCTACCTAGCCTGCCGTTCCTCCTCCTCTCTGCATGCAATGGACTATTTCTGCTGAAGTGCCTTCAACATACCCAGATGGAAGTGATTTTTTTTTCTTTTAGGCAGCTGCTCCAAGTTTCCAAGATTGTTTTGAAGCTAATCCTGTCCTCCATTGTACTTGCAAACCATCTCAGCTTTATATGAGCTGCTAATTTAATAGCAGACTGTTTCATCATCCAGGTTAATGAAAAGATGGAAGGGTACTATGTTGAAAATGGAGGTCAAAGACAGACCTCATTTTCCACATCCTTCCGTTTGGGGAGTGAGCCTTTGGTAATTACTCTCTGAGTAAGGCCATCCACCAGTTTTGTACTGCCCTGTAGAAGCTTAATTAATGTCATAGATCTCTCAGTCATTAGATTAGTGCTGAGGTAGTGCCAACAGCCTTACTGAAGCCAAGCTATAACATCTATTGCTGCTTCTGTGTCTACAGGTCATTACTCTGTCACAGAAGGCAGTCAGGTTAGTCTGACACTGTTTCTCCTGGATAAACCCAATTAGTCTCTTATTCATATTTGCTTTTGAAAGGTGTTTTGAGAAAGTCTGATTAACTATTGCAGAATTTTTCCAGGAACCGAGGTTTAACTGGGTGATCTACAATTCACCAAATTCCCTTTCTTCACCCTTTTGAAGAGAGGTGAATGCAGTGATTCCTTCCCAGGTTCTCCAGGGCAGCCTCTGCCAGCTGGGAGGTTGCTTCAGCCACATCTAAATGAAGCCATTTTTGCTAGAGAGCAGAATGATTTGCAAAGACCCTTTACAGGACTCTGTTGCAATTGAGGGGGGGATAAAACATTTGAAAATGGTTCAGTAGCAGCAGAATATAATCTTAGATATGATGAAATATTAACATTGTTATTCCTTCCTTGGGTACATTAACATTTTTCTTGCCCTGTGAAGTGGGCAGTATTTTCCTCATTTAACAGATGTGGAAACAAAGATCTGAGTATTTAAAGGGTTCATACTCAATATTTGCAAGAAAAATACACAGGATCATGTTCTCAGGATTTCCCATTGAATTTATCAGGCTGCTCCTAGCAAAAGAATTTTTAGGTCTTGTCCTGAGTTTATCCCTTAAGCTATGCTGCCAGTTAGTACCAAAACTAGAAACTAAAACCAGCCTAGCGTCCAGCTTCCAAACTGGTGAATCGAGCAAAAAGTCACAGTCTTTACTCAAGGAGAAACAGCTTTGTAGGTACTTGTATATACCGGGCAGCTCACTAAAGCTCTTGTATCTACCGCAAGGAAAAAGCAGCAGAAGATACCACATCCAAAGCCTACAAGGGCCCTGAGGGAGGGCTGGAGCTGATTTCACAGGCTGCAGAAGGTGGTCCATCTCCCAGGATGAGGAAGCAGCCACAGGGATGGAAAATTTTGCTGCTAGAAAGAAACTGTCAGATGTTGGGAAAAGTTTTCTGAAGATAGGGATAAAGAAAGATGATGTGGAAGGTCCATTATCAGAAACATTTAAGAACAGGCTAGAGATGGTTAGGAACAGCTTAAGTGTACTTAATCTGATCTTGTAGCCAGAAGGATTAGCATCAAGTCCCTGCACCCTCTTTTCCTCAATTCAGTTCTAAAAGGCAGCAACATTAAGTCCCTTTTTAGGTGGGAACACTTTCCAGATGTGAAAGTAGCTTTGTTTTCATACTAAGTTAACTAAGAAAAGACTTTTTCTGAATGAAGCAGCCAAATTTTTCAGGAAAATTCAGCAAAAGTGATGTGACTTTTTTTCTGTAATTAATGGGGTTGATTAAAAATGTTCTGTCTGAAAGTTTTTTAGCACAATTAAGTTTGACCTTCCTTAAAAAAAAAAAAGCAATCTGAAAGCAGAAATGTTCTCACCATCCCCCCCCTCCCAAAAGCAGTTTGAATTGGGTAGCCAGCTGTGGTTCCTCTCTGGAAGTATACCCTCATTTCCTCTAGCCCCATTTCTTATTTGTATATTGACTCCTAACCAAAATACATTTCCCAGGACATGCTACGGCAGGGGAATCCCCTGAAGCATCTGGCTCTTCCACCTATAAGACCAGACTATACTGCGGAAGATGCTGTCTAAGAGGGAAACAGAAGGAGGAAGCAACCGAGTTATATATATATTCAGCTGAGGTACCAGAGCTGCATTTCACTTTCCTCTTACATCAGTTCTACATATTTCTTGAAGAAGCGTGACACTTCCAGGGGAAAGATTTGATGAAAAAAAATTCTTGGTTTTCCTACTTTGTCCATTTTCTGGCTGATATCAGCTATTAATGTAGTAACAGCCTCCATTGTGCAGGTTATGCACACACAGGAGTGATCAGAAACGACTATTCAATGTGCAGCCATCCCATTTCCCTCAAAAACCCCAGGGCAAATAGCTTCAAAGCATTAGGCGCCTGACCGAACACTTAACTTGCTTGAGAAAGTCCATTCCTCCAAGAAAATCTCCCATACATTTTGCAATAAACATTTCTCACTAGGGAGGCAACGGTAAAAACGCTGCCTCGGTCTACATTGCCCAAAAAGACATAGAGGAATCTCTTATGGCTCTTTCTCGATGCCTTCCCAAACAGAAAGCTGGGCTAACAGGATCTGCAGTCAAGCTGTTGGAAGGAAATCACACTCTCTCTCCTGAAGAAGAAACCAATTCTGAGGGGATTTCTGCTTTTCCAAGGGATCCTTTTCTGGCCACTGAAACAGCAGTGCGAATGCCTGCCACTGCCCCTGCTCCCCACTGCCGTGAGTGCAACCGCCGGCTCCTCGGTGCTCCCCCTCTTTTGTCCATGGAAAGAGAGAAGCACAGACGACTCTCAACTAGGGGGATGCGTGGGAAGCTCGGCCACGGGGCCGGCACCGGCTCCTCCGTGCGGGAAAGCAAATGCCATTCGTCTTGTGCAAGGCAAGGTCTGAACGCCCTGTGCAGTCACTCTAGGCACCGAGAGCCTTGCTGGGGTAACAGGCACACGTTAAATAGCCCCCAAGGGCAGACAACGCTCACACTGAAAATGCAAAGACCGCCAGTGTGAAAACTCGACAGGTGAGCACACTCATCCCCTTTCCTGCATCATTAAAAACGTAGCTGAGCAAGGATGCTGCCAGTAAAGAGTACTGTTTGCCTCCGTGCTTGCAGCCGTCCCGCAGCCCGGGTGCTGCTGCCAGCTCGAGCGAGGCGAGCCCCCAGCAGCCGTTTCGCTCCCTCATCGCTCGCTTTCGGTTTCAGGCTTGTGGCTGAGCCCTGGCAGGGGCTGTGTGAGCGTCACGGCAGCTTCGCTCGCAGCTCACCCTGCCTCGGCAGCGCTGCACACGGCCCGAGCGCTTTGCTGGCTTGGAAGGGTTGCAAAAACCTGGCGTTTTTTGTCAGAATGATTATTTCTAATTGTGTTCCTTGAGCCATGATAAAAATAATTTTAGGCTGAAAGGAGATAGTTCCTTCTGAAGCATGGAGAACCATGGCAGGATTTGTGTTTGCAGCACAAAAATGCCTTGAAAAGCTAACAGAAGGCAAAAATGAAATGTTTGATAATGTCAATGTTCAAATGTTAAATGATGTATGTTTTATACATTGATTTACATTAAAAATCTAAGGCCTTGCCGAAACACGAGCTCACCCTGCTTCCCTCAGGCTTCCCCGTGTGGGACATGCAGGGACGCATGTGCACGAGAGGCCAAGCCAAAGGCAGGAAACTCCTTAAGGAAAGTTTCCCAGGAAATGAAATAACCGAGGAGACCTAGGTGAGGCTACGGGAAACCTAACTTTCCTGCAGCTGAACCCAATGCATGATGAACCGTAACAAATATTAGGAACTAGTAACACCTTGTTTCCACTTCCCAGACCTCCAAACACTAAAGCCACCACTTCAGGCACCATTTCCTGCAGAGCAAAAACATGAACTTTGGGAAGCAGCCAGTGAAAAAAACAAAATCATAAAATCGTTCCAGACCCCATGCTCTCCTTGCAAAATCTTCAGTGATTATTTCACCAAAGACTACGCATGTTTTGCAGTACAGCTGTTGAAATAGATAAAGGAGTGATTTATGATGTGCATAGCAATGCTCTGCTCACAAGTGTAGTAACGAACGACCTAGTTCAGCAAGCAAACATAACCTGAATACATACCGACACACGTGTGTCCTTTGTGCACCCCAGAGAAGAGCGAAGGGGCCGACGGGGCGTTTCCACTGGTGAAAGGGGAGGGAGACACAGCCGACAACAGAAGTGGGAGACAGAGGATGCAGAATAAATCAAGAAACATCTGTCTAGACCCTCTCATCCTAAGGAAGGAAAGCAAAAAAAAAAAAAATATTAGAGGGGGAGAGTGCACATGGACCTTTATTTCCTTCAAGCTCAGAGAGCATCCTGCATCCTTGTGTCATTAGCAGCTCGAGGAAAAAGGATGCACATACTCATATATACTTATATATTCAGATGTACTTATATGCTCATATATACTTATATATAACGCAGGGACAGCTTCTTGTCCAGACCCACAGGCCTGCCCCCCTCCCTGGACATGAGGAGGATCCCATGCTCACAGCACAAGGCTTTCCTGGGTCCCTGCCCACAGCACCCCTCAGCCCCCCTCGGAAACCGCTCGGGGACGGTCCCGCAGCCTCCCATGCCCACCCAGTGGGTCTCCCGCGCGCCCCGGGGCCGGGATGCCCAGGCAGCCACGGGCCGCTCGTGCTGCCCCACTTGCAGTCGCCCCTGCTGCCTCTTCCCAACCTGCCGGCCTGGGAGGACCAGGTGGCTCGCGTGAACGGCTCTGCCTCTGCGCTCCCACGTCTCTTGCATTAGCAGCAGATGACTAACGACCTTAAACCACAGTCCTTGCTGGAGCCACTCAGCATTAGTAAGGCAAGACACTCCCCTGAACAACTAGTCTTGCAAAAAAAAAAAAAAAAAAAAGAAAAGAAAAAAACAACCCACAAACCCTTCCCCTCCTCCCTTCGTTCCTCTGCCCTCCTCCTCTTGAGAGCACGGAAGAGAAAAAAATACCAGAAAACTCAGGCTGTTTCTCTAAGGCTTTAGACCAGGCTTTCCACTTGGAAAGGATGGGCACAGAAATTAGAAGAAAAACACTGCTGGTGCTGGTGACTCGTGCGCTCAGCCAGCGGCTAGGGCTTCGGCTCTCTGCCCCTGCACTCTGCAAGCGCGCCTGGAGGAGAGGGAGCCCGGGGGAGCTGAGCTGCCGCGCTCCCACGCTGCTGTTTTACCACAACTTCAGTTCTGCCGAAGTCGAATCGGAGGGACGGAGACGCAGCTGCTGGCGTAAGGGCAGCAAAGGGAGAAAAGCAAAAGCGGCTGGTTTGGGACGTGGCTTGGGCACCTCGACTCTCCCCAGCTTTGCGAGTGTTTGCTTGCATCCCTCAGCTGTCTGTCAGGTTGGAAAAATCCTGATCGTATCCTGCTTTGACAGCACAACGACTAAAGGTTTTCTTATCTCTTTTTTTTATCCTCCCAGATAAGGCTAAAATCGTCTTCCCCCTGCCTGAAGTCAAGATAGATACTTAAACGTTTTTAAAATGACATCACTTCAGAGGTGGAACACGTCCAAGTAGTTAAATCAAGGAAACTGTGGATGAGAGAAAGGGCAGCTGTAAAGGTACGACAGAGGCCTGAGGCACTGCAGCGCTCAAGCTGCACCCCAGCTCTGCCTCTGAGTTTCTGTGCAACCCTGGGCAAGTCTCTTACCCTCCCAGCGGGCCACGGTCGCTCGTCTGTCCACCCCGCTCTGCCTGGCGCTCACAGTCAGGGCTGGTGTTGTGCCAGGGGTTACTAAAGTGCACCGAGGAGTCTGTCTCATTGGGCATCTCTACATGCTTCCTGGGGGGGGAGAAATAAAGGAGAATCACAAATAGTGTTATAAAGGGAAATATAGATAATATAAATCAGCAGATCCTAGGCTTTAAGATGAATGATTCCCTGTCAAATCTTCAGATGTTCCTGCAGATCAGTATGACCACACACAGATCACGTCAGCTTTAGTATTCAATGTGGTTTTTGCAAACCACTTCTAAAGGCTTATCCTTTGTGGGAGCCTATCATACATTTTGAAAGACAGTCACTGAAGTTTGCCCTAACTTTGGAAAATAGAATTTGCCTTGTGACAACGACAGCATAATCCAGTGGCTCTGAAAAAGAGACTGTTAAAAACTTCAATGTGAATGCAAATCACTGTGTATTTCCATTCTCTAAACCAAGCCGTAGGCTTGCAAATGTATGTTTTTCCTTTTCTGGGCCAAAAAAAAAAAAAAAAAAGTAAACCCAAAATAGAGGCAATAGCTGGTACCTGACCTGATCCTACTTATCATTCTTCTTCTAGCTAGCAACGTTCAAAGTGAATGGCTCCCTTTTTTTGTAGCTGATAAACAAAAAACATAGTGCAAAGTACCTTATCCATATGCCAATCCTACTGAAATCTGCAGGATGTTTTCCTTAACGCAGTAAAAACTTGCTATAAAAAGACAGAATGCTACAGTGACGGCAGCTCCATTAAACCCTTTTTAACACACATATCAGTTGGTTCCCAATCATACTTTGAAGTCCTCTAAAACTGTGCATATTGGCTCATAAGCGCTTGCTGCAAAAGCAGAGTGCTAATAATAGGCAAGAAAAATCTTCCTAGCACATAGGTCTTTGGAACAGTTTCTGCTTTATATCTGTAGCAAAACACAAATCTGAACAACAGCACTTAGAAAGTATATAGATAGCTCCCAAGCTGCTCCCAGGCATGTAAACCTGCAAAGCATACAGCTCTATACCATAATCAGCTGTGTTATTTTCTTTCATCTGAGGTTCTGGAAACAGCAGTGAGATAACCCAGAACCGTATGTAAGATAGAGCTGTTTTTCCCTATACCTTATGCATTAGCAAAGCTCTTAAACCAATTAAGGAAAACCCCAAAGCTTTTAAAATATGCCATCTGGTCAGACAAATAAAGGATTTGCATGCTTAGATTTAGAGTCCAGATGAAAAAGTGACCCCCCTGCTCCCCATGTTAAACCTTTCTTTCTCCCACTCCAATCAGATAGCAATTCCTGCCTTTTGCCAAGATTTTATATTACTTGCAAGTCCTTAAGACGGTAAGACCTAAAGCCATCATGGTACGGCAGAGAAGCAGGACGTAATATTGTCTCTTAATCTTAATAAGTACACAAATGATGTTAATGGGAGGTAAAAAAATGCATCGGATCTCTCCCAAAGGAAGGGATTTACTCATAAACAATTCCATTATGCTTGTGCACAACATTGAAGCCGGGAAAAACAGGACCTTGACAAAGCCTGTCGAGGTGCTGCCTCCCTAGAAGTGAAGAGGGCAACAGACCCAGCTGCGAGGTATAGAAAGCTCTGCCCTCGGCAGGCCACCGGGGCAGGATTTGAACTAGCCATAACTATATAGAGATATATGTGTGTGTGTGTGTCTATATATGTGTAGGTATACCCCTCCATCCACTGCTGCTTCCTGCTACGGGAAATATGGGGGGACCTATAGCTTCGCCCTGTTAGTGAGCAGATGAGGAGGGATATATGTCACTTTCTTTGCAAGGTTTTGGAAAAAAATGCTCCAGGCCTGCAGCTCTCTGCAATTTGCTGTTGGGATGCCACAGCACACTGACAAACTCCCCATCTCACCTTGCAGGACGCAGCAGTTTATTGCATCCTTCCAGTTTATGTTTCATGGGGATTTTTATTGCGTGTGAGGGAGGGACTGTATCAAACAGTACAGTCCACGGTGCTGAATACCTTATTCCCATGTGCAGGCCAGTCTTAAGGGTAACATGTGGGGGACACATAAAGCAAGAGTTTGGGGTTTTTTTGGCTGCCAGTCCTCAGCTGCCTGGTACCGGATGGTCACAAAGGCTAATGGATCATCACATGCCCCACTTGGTCACCCGTGACTCAAGTGATTCCAGTTGCACCAGGTAGCCTCAAACCTCTGCGAATTTAGGCAGAGCTAGGAGAAACTCTCACGCACATGTGCTGCCATAAAACCCGAGGCTCTCGAAGAATGAGGATATAAACTGGACAAAGCAGAGCAGAACTTAATCTAAATTTCCATGATCACAGACTACATGGTGGCAGGGCATGCGCGTAGCTAGTGAAGAAAATATCTGTGGCAGATCCTGGGAACGGTAGCACGGCTGGTGGGGTTTGAAGAAGCAGTACTCTGTCTTCATTTCATACACTTCAAACTTAGTTCCTGCCACCTAACATAAACTGGCTTGGGTGACGGTGACAAATGTGTGAGGTGATGGGTACCATTTCAACCTCCACTGTTGCTGCCCCTGATAGAGACGCAATGGAACTGAATTACAGTTTCTAATTTTCTGAAGGTAAAGAAGAGCTTAAATACAGCTGTCAACATTCCTGAAGAAAAGAGTCACTCTCTCCCCAAAGGGGACATTTTCATGTGACTGTCACTAAAAGTGTGAAATGAGATGCAAGAATGGAGTTATTCTCAACACTGTTTTTTATAATAGGTCCCTAAAGACCTTTTTATATATGCGGCAGATACACTGAAAAAGTCTGTGAAAAGAGAATGCAAAATACTTGCTTCAGGTCCCAAAACAGGACAAGTAATCATTGATATGTCATCTGCCAGGATGAGGGGACACTTGACTGAAAAAGGGAGACACTCCCTTGAAATGTAGGATAGTCATCTATGAAAGAAGTCCAAGTGGCAGTGCATATTTACCTATCCTATTCTGCCAAAGTCACTGCACACATTACTGTACTTTTTTAAAAAACTATTCAGTTATATTTCTGTTATATACTTATTTTTAAGATACATGGTTTTATTTTTCTCTTTGTCACACTCATGCACAAATTTTTATGATGATTAAATGTTGGTTATTTTGGAAGGTCTTCTCTTTCTCCTATTTGACATGTTGTTCAACTCCTAAGGGAATAGATAAATGCCTTGTATTTTTCTGTCTGGAGAGATAAAACCTTTAGAAAGAAGCCTTTAAATCAAAGATCCTCTCAGCCCCTTTTCTTCTTTTTCTTTTCAAAATGTCGTCCTTTGTGCCCTTTGACTCTGAAGTTCCCACCGGCTCATTGCCTTGGTTGTTTTTCATTACTGCTCTCAGAATTTTTGTAACTGTCATAATCATCCCTGCAGTTGGTGCATTATCACTGGCATGGATGAACATTTCCAAAGCCCCATGTGGATTTTCCACTGCACCACATCCAACTGAGTCATTCCCTCTGCCCCAGTTTTCTTATCAGTTGCTGCTTGTGGTTCAAGTTATGCATCTATTTCAGATTCTTTCTCCATCTCATTGTCATTCAAAGCTGCAGGGAAAGCATTTAAACCAATATTTTCCTACACTCATATCCGAAAATTTGTTCTAAGCTATTACCAAGCTGTAGCTGAGATGATTATCCTTTATTCTGTAACCTTTAATGAAATAACTGTCCCAGCCTGCAAGAGCTGTTGATATATGTGCTTTTGCAAATGTAAATCACTGACACTATTTACTTCAGTTTCGGGTACAGCAAACAAGGGAACAAGACTCTTAGGGTTTTTAAATAGAGAACTCATGAAAAATACAGCTGTGTTAAGTGGCTATGATGTACGTTTTCTTAGTTGATCAGTTTTAATTCAGAAAAACAAACCTCACTGTTGTGTTCTTACTACGTGTGGGTAGCACTGTCTATTCCTGTGTAACTTCACCAACATAGCTTCTGCATTTTGAGTTGTGAGCACTTTTTTTTGCTTTTTCAGACCCAGATAAGACACAATTCCTGCTACCATCTAGACAAAAGAAATGAACCTGGCAAGTAAGGAGCAGTAGGCTGTGGCAATATTAGTGAGAAAGGATTAATTAGAAAGGATTAGTCAAAATGCTTAGGTGATAGAGTAACTAAAAGCCAGCTGTAAATACACTTCAAGCAGCCTGGGAACACTGCACTGCCCTGCAGTTTGGGTACTCATTTAAATCCAGAAAAAGTAAGAGCCAAGCATTACCAACTCAGCACAATGGCATTTTTCTCCCATTATTGCATTGCCATGAATAACTAGTCGGCTTGCTAGGCAAGCCCAAATCCAGGCTACCGCACTCATCCCTGAAGAGCTATCGCAGTTGCATCGGGTTTTGTCAGAAATGCGTGAACCTGTCAGGCTCACAGTTTATTGCTGATTGAGGGTACAGCAGATGGGAAAAAGCTGCCCCAGATGGTGTTGGCCTGTAAGTATTTACAATGGGAGTGCACAACGTCAAAGGAGGAGGAAAAAGAAAGGTTGTTTATGTTTGTTCCATTTGATCTTTCCTCCATTACTGCAAATAAAAGGAGTGCAGCTCTATGGCCTCTTGGTCTCAATGCAGAACATGTGCAGATAAAAGATAATTATTTCCAGTGTTTGGGTTAGCGGACAGTGGCAAATGTCATAGGAGGCATTTTTAACACATATCAAAGTTCCTGAGATTATTTAAATGTATTGTCTAAGGCTGGTACTGGGACTTCTTGCCCAGAAGGGGACCCGATCAACATATGCCCTGCTGATGGCACTTCACAATCCAATAACAGGGCTGGGTTTGGGGAATTTTTCTTCCTTTCAAAGAGACATTTCACTGATTCTCTTTGATAATAAAAGACCTCCAGGTGAGCTGGACAATTTCCATCAGCAAAATGGCCCTGCAGGGATAACATCCATCATCCACATATAAATATGCAAAGGCAGCACAAGCTGATTTTTCAACTAATAATTAACCAAGTCATTGGTCAGCCAGCCATGTACCGAGTTTTCACGTTGTATGGGAAGCCTGGCTATAAGAAAGCACTCAAAGCACTTGGAGGATTGCATATGCACTAATTCAAACAAGTTAAGTTTTAGATTACAGTCAGTAAAGGTTGCACAGACATCACTGATATTGGTCAGTGTTTAAATCAAACCAAAATTAGGTACCAGGTCAGCCCTCAACACTTGATCTTTCAGATGTATCACTGAAATTCATGGGGAGCTTATTTGCATTTCTCTGTCTTTTCACTTGCAGCAGATTTTATGCTGATGTACTGCTCTGACACCAGTGGTTTAGTCTTGTATATATAAGCGAATACGACACGGGTAGATAGTTTTAATTACCACAGTTTGTGGCCACCTCACCATAAAGCAGAAATGTGCCCCTCCAAAATCACTGTGCATTAAGAAAACCATTCTTCCTTCTTTCTACTTTATAGATGAACATCCCCTGAATTTGACTCTTCCTTGCTTCAGGATCAGTATTTTGTTTTCTTTTTTTCTGGCCCATTCCAGCTAGGGAAAATACTCAGTTAAACGCAACAGCTCTTGTTCAGCCTCGTTCTGGCAGACTTGATAAGGTGAGTGGAATTCAATGCAAATTTGAGACAGTTAATTCCCATCAGAAGAGACTCACACCTGGAGAAGACAGGCATGACTCTTTCCTTTAAAACTCAGAATAGCCCCCCCGGAATCAAAAGTAGCAGCAAAATGATTATAAAACTGTAAGCGAGGGAGAAGTCGGGTACCACATCAGATTTTTTCCCATTCAAGCTGTCCCCTGAATCCAAGATATTTCCACCTGGTCTCTGGTCCCTCCGCACATGTATGAGTCATTAAATCATCCATCAAGATGCCATCCTTTGTGCACTGTGGGATGGCTGACTGGTTGACTGCCTCCCTTTCTCATTATTGGCCTTCTGCAGTCCTTTTCAGCTGATTTAGCTAGCCAATTCAATGAAATATAAATAGCATTTCAGACAAATGTTCACCCTGTTATAATACCTTCCCGACATCTTTCCGCTCTCGCTCTGGATGCATAAAGAAGAGCTATACCACCTTTCAATGAATTACTGAATCCTTTTCGAAACCTGATATGCTCAGGGCATGGTTTATTAAAGTATGAGGGATATAGGCATACGCATTAGCAAAGTCTAGCCAACTAAATTGTTCAGACGAGAAAAACAGACAATCTTCTGCCTCACAAATCAATTGCTCTAATGCAATAATGTGCTCCACGCCTGTGAAGCTGGGCCCACCTCCCTTTTCTGCAAAGAGGTGTCCACAGCTACCTTGACCACAAAACAAGACTCTTTTCTTTCTCTTTTTTTTTTTTTTTTTTCCTCTCTTTTAATAAAGCTGCTGGACAGCACAGCAGGGGGAGAAAGATTATCCAGGTTTTACTTTCTGGTCTTAAATTCTCTTTTCTTTGCCTATATAATATAGGCTCAGTGGCATATAGCTAGATGATAAATAGACAGAGGAGGAATTAGGAATGTTATCCAGGGTTTTACTGAAGCGTGACAGAGTAGTAGTATCTCCCCCCTCTTTCTGGCTTAGAAAATAAATTAACACTGGAGTATTTGTAGATTTTTGTCTCCAGGTTATTTGTTTGCCACCATTCATCATACAGACTTAGTGTTTATTTATATTTAAAGCAACAGACATAAATTAACAACAAGCCTTCAGGGTGTTAAATAACCTCCAGTAAAACTCCTTCCCCTCATGAAAGACATTTCTCACAATGAAGATACCCAAATAAACATCTAGGTCTAATACTATGCCCAGAAGGTCAACCAAGTGGCGACTGAGTGACTTTCACCCAAAGAACCTCACTGCATGAAGAATAAGAGTGTCTCTCTCTTGCTTCTGGAAGGACAATTAAATGCAGATGCATTTTGGGGACTGAACAAAGTGGTGCTCTCAGTCTGAAGAAAAGCCAGCAGGCAGACACCCCAGCTGTAAGCCTGCCACTCTTCACTGAATTCCCATCCCATAACGCCGAGGTAGAAATTAGCTATGATCTGGAAATCTCTGGTCCCTGAACTGAGCGCGGAATAGCAGCTGCCTCTAGCAATGATCAGACCTCAAGAAATGTAAGGCAGCATTTTCCAGGAAGCAGAAATCATAATAATTATACAGCTTGGTATGCCCAAATCTATTCCACGCATAGCTGAAACATCTTTTACTGCCGTGTATGAGTGCACTTCTTTTTGTGCAGCAAGGATGCTGCAGATTGCCAGTGGGGAACCTGAATTATCTTGCCTTCACACGATATGGCAACAGTTGTGTTTTTCTAAGTCCAGATAAAAGATAACGTGCAAGATAGAGAATTTCATTTTGTATTAGGAGCTGCTCAGGCTGTAGACAAAAGTTTCTAAGTTTCTTCTTGGGGCAGAAGTAGAGTATAGCACACAGCCAGGTGTCCCATTAGCATGTCTGCGATCAAAACCTAGTTGGATAGGTTTGGGGGCCTTAGCCACAGTAAAAAGTGTTATTTATGCAGATGTCCAATCTTCTCCTGTGTCTTCTTTTACCCAAGGCTTTCTCCATTTTGCCCTTTGTAGCTCAGAGGGGTGAAAGTCACTTCCTTGCCTCCCACCCGCCTGCAGAAGCAGGTGCCCTGAGGGAGCTGCTGCCCTTGGGGCACAGCGCTGATGGCCACAGCACAGGCTGCAGCTGTCTGGGCAAAGAGCCGGGGCTTTCATAGCTGCCACCAGTCCGGTTTGCTTTAGTCCCACCATCGGCAGGCTGGGGAGGGAAAGGCAGAGCAGAATCCCTGCCTTGCTGTCCTCCGGAAAGCAAGTCTCCTGCCCCAAAGGTCTCATGTGGAAACCAAGAAGAAAGTTGGTTAAGAAATTTTACTAGCCCATTTTGTAATTTCCTGGGCACTTAGTGATGAGGAAGTAAGCAGAAGTAGAAAGACACAGCTGGTCATGTTCAAGCTTAGAAGTGTCTCAGTGGCTGTCTAGCTTTCTCCTGACAGCTGGTTCTTGGCAAATTCTTAGCACTGGCCTTCTGAATATTAAATCCAGGTGAAGCGTTTGAAGATGTGCAGCCAAAGCCCAGAAGCATCACTGTCGCAAAAATTGTATACAGTGGTTAGGCACTACTGGATGTCAAATAGATAAAGGAAAGTTGCCTTTTTGTTTAGGATACCCAAAGAAACTATTTCTTTTCCCTGAAGTTGGTGTCATTTCCAGCCCTTCAAAACTAGAGAAAAATCACCTGCTTTAGATCTATTTGGTGCATTGTGGTATTTGAAGCAATAATTTCAGACATTACAGCGATGAAAAATTCATAGTGGATGCATCTACGTCATTTCTTTGCTTTAATCCTGGATTTGGCAGGTTCTTTTGGTGACCAGCAAAAATAACTACAGTCACCACAGAGGTTGGGAATCTGTAACTTTTATCCAAAACTCTGTAGAGGTATTTATCGAGCGACTGCTTGTTTTCAGAAAGGTGACCCAGTCTTGCTCCTATCAAATATGACGGATGCTCAAAGTACTTCCAAGCACCTCCTTTACCTTGCGCACACCACCGGATATGGCTTCAAATGTGCTGGACCACAACAGTTCATCCACATTTAGCTGCAGCTTTCAGGAGGGCCTCAGGAGACAAAGTCTAAGGCTTATTCCCATGTCATAGAGGTGCAGTTTGTTTGGTGTGTCTCCTAAATACTGCTGTGGAGCCGCTGTTCAGGCTCTCCAAACAAGATGATTTTTGCTCCCTCCAATGCAACCAGTGAGCAAGCAGGCTGCAAGGTAGCTCTGTGATGCTCCAGAAAAGTTTGTCCAATGATGGGAGATGTCTGTATCCATGAAAAAAGCAATCATTCCCTTCCTCTCAGTAAGATAAAGGAGAACACGCTCTGAATACAGATTTTCTGAAGTGCTGTTCTGGATTTCCAATAGGAAGAAAAGAAAGTGATATTTCCAGCAGTATCCACCCCCAAAAGTCTGGCAGGCTTTCAAATACTAAACTGCTGCGATACCCTGACTCAAGACCTCCATCACTAGAATCTGACTTGCTAATTGCCACTGCTTATAAGGTGAATACACTACAGATTCTTTCCATTCTCACCTTTATTTTGGACTTCGCTCTCACTAGCTTAGTGCGGTCCTTCAGGTCATCACATCTGGCCTGGAGGGCATGACTGGTGTGTCTTCAGCCTTTTCGGCAGCGCTGACTGCCTCTCCACACAGACCATCCATGGGGCACCCATCTTCAGAGCTTCCATTCACATCATAGCTCTCTCCTATGGCATTTCTGAGAAAGATAATAACCCTCCAAAAAAAGCCACCTATCTTTGACCTAATGGCTAATTTTCCCTGCATATGGGTGGCTAAAGCTTTAAAGCTTTCAGCTTATATTTAGGGCACTTGGGACATGACACAGAGCAATACTGCCATAACATGAATACGACTCTCTGGCATTATTACAAAAGGGCAGTGAGACAGGCAGAATTACTGTCTGCTTTTGCTAAAAGAAGGTGAAAGCTCGACATATACACATGTATGCACACACACACACACACAGAGGATACATCCTAGGAGAAAAGACTCATATCTAGATAGACATTTCTTTTGTCATGTTCACAAGGGAGGAAAAAAACAGAAGGAGATTTTTTTCCCCCTTGACTAGAGGAAAAAAATTTCTCTGTTAGTTTATCTATCTGCAATAGTTAATTCAAAGATTTCATATTGTTATGGCATCTCTGCAATACAAAGGGAAGGAAACTTTCAATACTTATTCAAAAGCACAATTAATTTTGAAATACCTTATTGTGCAAGTGTAAGAGCAAGCCTTCAATTCAAGGGGCTTGGCAGAATCTGTCTTGCCTAAGTTTAGAAGTTAATTTTGGTGCTAATAACTAAACATTATTTTTATGGCTGTTGATGGCATTATGTTTATGGCTGTTTGCACCTGTATGTCACACACCATATAGACAATATACACACAGAGCAAAAGCCACCCTGTTCCTCACAGCACACCGAGCAAAACCCCCTGTTCCTCCTGCAGCCTGGGCAGGACAAGGGCGTACTGTGACCTCTCATTTTAAAATATTGCCCAATTGTTTGGCTACTCTTTTTTACTGAGGCGATTCAGCCGTAGGTAGGAAAGGTGCCGTTACCCACTGAATGGCCTATTCATCATGCCTACCCGTCCCGCCGTCCCAAGAGGGCAGCGAGAGCCCAAACATGGCTGTGGGCCCGACCCACCTTTCACAAGGGGGTCTCCAGCCCTTCGGCTCCAGCAGTGACTTTCCAGATGTAACCCAACACGGCAGTATTGCCTGAAAGAGAGGAATGGGAGTAGGTATTGGTTCCCATCCACATAGCAGGTGTGCATACACGTGCCAAAACCATCCCCCATGGACAGATTTAGAAGTAGGCTGGTTGTGGCAGCAGGTTTGTGGACAAGGCACTCTGAGCTGCAAGAGTAGGTGGTGAGGACCAGCTCAAGCTCTTGCTAAAGAGCCACATCTCTGCCCCTGCCTTTCCTGGAAGAAGGATGATCCTCTCCTTTCTCCAGCAGCAAAACCCCACACTACTCCAGATATCATTTTCCCCCACCTTCTTCCAGAGTGTCTGGAAGAGTCCCACTCACTAATGAGTAACAAACACCATATATTAACTGCCCTGGGGAAATAGCAGCATAAGTTTCCCAATTACTAGTGCTTTCAACTGGCTGTTGCAGCATAAGATCCGGTAACTCCCCTCAGCTGGGGATTTGGAAAGCTCAGCACTCCGCATCCTGCAGGATCAGGCCCTGAGTGGTATATAAATCAGTTACAGGTGCTTGAATTAAGAGAATTAATTAACAAGACCTTCCCATCCCCTGGAGGTACGGACCACAAACAATGAGTTAGGTAGGGTACAGGCCAACATAAAACACTATTAATCTTGTATTTGTCCCAGATGTGGCAGACTGTTCAAAGCTATTCTTCGTGCATGTAATATGGGGAATCACAGGGACAGAGCTGACCTTATTCTCTCTGTGTGCAGGGAAGAGCTGATGCAAGATTAAATTTCCTGATGCCATCACAAAATCCCAGGATCCTCCTCATGAGTTATACAGCACTTGCCACTCTGGTCTTGCACACCTGTTTGATCATGCCCACGTCCACCTCTGTCTTTTAGAGATAAGTATTTATTATCCTCATTGCCAAAGCAGAATGAAATCTTGTTATTTTACTAATACAATTCCTTCCTTTAAGCTAATCATACGTATCACCTGAAAACATTAACTACTCTGCCGTTCTAGAGTATTTCAGGAATAAAATACAGCCAGGCTCGAGTCCTCACCAGATCAGTAAGCAAAAGAACATTTAACATCTTCACCTGGGGTATGAGTTCCTAAATAAATCCTATACCAAATGATAGTGCGGCGCTGTGCCTCTGACTTGTTAGACAATTCTGGCTTAGAGCTATGGCTTAGTTCAAGCAAAAACTGGGGGGAGTTACCTGTGCATTTACCATTCATGGTGAGCTGGAAGAAGCTGCAGTTCATTACAAAACTGGCTGAGAGACAGGGACCTTTGCCCAAAGGAAGCCCATTAGTGGGCTTCAGAAGCTGTGAAATTGTAAAGATGGAAACAGGTCTCTACTGATATTTTCAAGAGGCTGGAAAATGCCTTTTGAATATGCAGAGAATTACTAGAATTACTTTGCAAGAGAAGTACTAGTCCATTAACAAGTGGAGAGCACCTACAGATTCTCATCTCACTGTACAGTACTGTGATTTCTTTTGTTTTCTGATACATGGTATAAAATTGTGGTCCTATGGCATCTTCTGTGCCCTGATATGCTGTTAATATGACAAGACAGTCTCAGCAGCATTAAACTACTAATTTCCATCAGGAGCTTGTCCAGCCAGTCACCTACGGAAATGCCTTCCCAGTGCAGGAAGTGCAGCATTAGCCCCCATCCAGCAATGACGGTGATGAAGGAGCCACCTTCACACTTGCGGAGCGCTGAGCAGGGAGCCATGGGCATCCCCGGCATGGGGCCACACATGCCACGGAGATGCTGACAGCAGCTGGAGCTGCTTGGTCCCTCCGAGAGACCATCCTTCAAAGCAGCCCCATGCAGCGGCATGAGCCGGGGTGCAGCAAGCAGGCACGCAGAGAAGGCTCCTGCGAGGCAAAGCTGCCTTTTCTGGTCCTCGTGAGGAACTGGCACTCCAGGCTGATGGCACGAAGTTGCTCAAAACTAGTGTGCTGCTCCAGCAAGGCACTATGCTAAATCATCCATCAGTGCCTTCATTTACGGGTGATTGGTTTTAAAAGGCACCCAGATCAGCAATGGCTCCTTCTTCCCTGCAAAAGTCAGCAACGAGGGTCTATCACACCACAGCAAAATGGGAGAAGAAAGCAATCCCCCCTCCCAACCTCCTGCCTGCTTGATGAGATTACTCTTTGTTGTACAAGCCTCTGAGAAACTAAACTCTACCAAGCACTAGAAAAATACAACACAGGTAGCAAGCAATTACCTGGTGGTGCGGCTCACCTGGCACGGCAGTCGTTTGACACCCATCCTAGAGCAGACGGGTCACCTTGCTGGGTAATCAAGCACAAGGTAGGGCTCAGGTCCAGGCTCTTGTCTCCCAAGACAGGGATTCGGGCTGTGCTCTGGCTGTACTGAATGGTACCAACCCAACCCAATGAAGGCAGTTGCTGCTTGCTTTTTTTTTTTTCTTTTTTTTTTTTAAATGAGCGCAGTTTTGATTCATGGCTGTGGCCATTCTCTTGTATGCTGCAAAATTCTGGTGCTTGGATTACATTTTTCTTCAAATCCGTTTGCTAGAAATACATTTTGGGGTGAAAACAGTGCTGTACAATTCATTCTGTAGGAGTTACTCTTGATGGACTTGTAACATGTACCTTTTTATTTCAAGTCACCTATGTGGACAGGGAGGATGGTTCTTCTCAGGTCACAAAGGTTTGGTGCTCTAGGTTCTGGAACTGTGCAAACGCCAGAACTTCTGGTCAAGGGTGGGGGGTGTGGCAGACAGACAAGTGAACTTTTGCCTTAAACATTTCTTGGTACATAAGGTGCAAGCAAACTGTAACCCCGAAAAAGCCATCTGTCCCCGGCGGAAACAGGACTGAGCTGCTGTGACCCCCGAAATGGTCTCCCTACGACCATTCAGGACACACCGAGCCTGTGCTGAACCAGACCACGATTGGGCAGAGACTTTGGGACCTGGACTGTAAATTACTGCCGCTTAGCACAACTTCTATAAAACTTGCTTAGCATGAGTAGCTAAATTTGCTGAAGCCTTAGGCCGCACTCCCTAGTTCAGTGAGAAAGGGCCCCAGAGCCGGTGCAGGCTGGAAAGATAAGGGAGTTACAAGCAGTCTGCATTCCTGTGCTTCACACTCCGGGAGGGAGGATGTCAAGGCTTTGAAGTGAGGCCTGCTTGGGCGCCAGGACCCTGGGAAACAAAGCCTCCTCTCACTGCTGAAACAGTGTTAATTAGGGGGGGTCTGGACTATATCCTCTTCATCAGGACCTTGGGAGATAACACCTACTGTCACTGCTGGGGCAGTGCTAATTGCTGGAACAACACCTGTTTGTCAGGGCCTTGAGAGACAAGGGCGGGATCTGAGGAATCAAAACACATCTGTCAGCAGAAACCGCAACGGTAAAGATAAGGGAGAAAAACCAGCCTGCCTAGGAACAACGATGAGACCCAATAAGGAGCAGGAGACCCCAGACCTAAAAATTACTATTGGTCTGAACTACCGCATGAGGGGCAGGAAACTTAATTTGAAAAAGCTGTAATTGCCAAGGGATTTCTTTGTTTGGGGTCCCTCTTCGGAGGCACCCAACTCAAGCTGTAACTACTGCACGCGTGTCATTACAATTTATTTATTTAATTTGCCTTGATTTGGCTCCGAACTTTTCAGCGGGAACCTAGGGTCAGACCCTGCTCCAGTTGTAATTACTGCACATACATCGCTAAAATTTACACCCAGGGTGAAGAGAACCAACGGGACGCCGCTGGATCCACGGGTGGTGGTATCTCTTTCTCTTTCTCTCTCTCTCTCTCTCCCCCCCCCCCCCGCCCCCCGTCCCGATCCAATATCGGGAGGGTTTCGTTACGATCCCAAGGAGGAGATTAAGACGCTAAAACCGGTCAAATATCGTACAACCTTTTACCTTTATTTTCCACGAAGTGGGGAGAAAAGGTGTGTGTGTGGGGGGGGAGAAGGCGAAGGGGAGGCGAAGGGAAAAAGGGAACAAGGGTAAGGGGAAAAGACAGAGAAAAGTTGGAAAAGGAGAGAGGAAGCTAGCTACCACCACTCCGAGGCCGAGGATGTTCCGCTGACTCCGCTCGAATCACAGCTCAAGCTGGGTGCCTCCAACGAGGGACGAGGAGCGAGGGCCGAGAGAGGGAGCGAGAGAGAGGAGGAGGCCAAACAAAGAAATCCCTCGGCAAGTATAGCTTTTTCAAATGAAGTTTTCCCACCCCTCACGTGGTAGTTCAGACCAATAGTAATATTTGGGTCTGGGGTCTCCTGCTCCTTACTGGGTCTCCTCACTGTCCCTAGGTAGGCCGTTTACTGTTGCCGTTTCTGCTGACAGGTGTGTCTCCATTCTTGGGTCCAGCCATTATCTCTCAAGGTCCTGACAAAGAAGGTGATAACTCCAGCAATTAGCACTGTTTCAGCAGTGCACAGGACTGCAAATTGCTGGTAATGCCCTTATCATTCCCGCCTGCAGCAGCTCCGGGCCCTTTCTCACTGTACTAGGGAGTGCGGCCTAAGGCTTCAGCAAATTTAGCCACTCATGCCAAGCAGGTTTTATAGAAGTTGTGCTAAAAACGGACAATAATTTACAGTCTAGATCCCAAAGTCTCTGCCCGACTGTGGTCTCGTTCAGTGCAGGCTCGGTGTGTCCCGGGTGGTCGCAGGGAGACCATCTCGGGGGTCGCAGCAGCCCAGTCCTGTTTCCGCCAGGGACAGATGGCTTGTTCGGGGTTGTGGCCTGCCTGCACCCCATGCACCAAGAAATGTTTAAGGCAAAAAATTCATTCATCTGTCCGCCACACCCCCCCTTCTCTCTCCTCCCCTTCGCCTTCCCCCACCTTTTCTCCCCACTTCGTGGAAAATAAAGTTAAAAGGTTGTACGATATTTGACCGGTTTTAGCATCTTAATCTCGTCCTTGGGATCGTGACGAAACCCGCCCGATGTTGGATCGGGACATCGGGTATTCAAGACTTTTGCAAAAAAAAAGAAAGTGAAAAACTCAGAAAAAAAATCAGATTTTGTTTCAGTGTGAATTTTTTAAGACAATTTAAATTTTAGGACTAAAAAAAATCCCTGAAATGAAAAATCTTTCAAAATGAGAACTGTGATCCATGACAGTCCCAAACCAGTCTGAGCAGCAAGTTTCGGCAGCGTTAGATTCTTAATTTCTCCTCCCAAAGCAACAATTCAGCTAAATTTACTTTTTGTGTTTTTTGATTTTCCATTGGTGGCATTTTCCAGGGGAAAATTCTTCTGCTGACATTTTACTGACCAGCTCTGTATCGCACCACGGCTCCCCTCTCCTCACCCCTAACCCAGGTGCGCTACACTCAGGCACAGCGCTTCTTGCTGCAACATATTTTAGGTGACTAAAACGTAGTTATGCAGCACGCCTATACTAATGGGCACTTTCATAAGGCATAATAGCTGAGGTTAAAAGAAAACAAAAAATCTGAAATACAATTAAGATCTGAGTTAGAAAGGCTGCTTTGCCTGTGCAGTCCTTTTTCCTCTCATTCCTCACTGCCCCCCTGCCATGCTCTCCAGCAACTTCGTGCTGTGCCCTGCTGTGGAAGTCACCTTCACTTCATCTATGTGACTGTGAGCGTGACTGGATACAGATATTTTAGAGTGTGAGGCTGACTGACAGCAGTGCCCTTCCCCGTGCTGCTGCTCATTCCTGCTTGTCGCAGCCTCCCCTGCCCATGTCCCTGCCCGCACAGCCCTGCTAACCTGCCGGCCTCTGTCGAGGCACCTCCAGCTCCAGTTTTCTCCATCCCCTCTCGTCTTGATGCTGCCCAGTGGAGCATTCGACACTGTCAGCCTGTAAACGTGCTGGTTTTAGCCCTGTTTTCTAGGGAAATGAAGCTGAGGCATTTGCACCCTGTATGCGGGTGCATGAGCATCCACCTGTGAGCTGTCAGATTTGACAATAGGAGGCTCAGAAATATTAAGTTCTTACAAGTCTTATGAAAATGAGGGTGGAGGACTCTGTAGGGGTCCTCACTGAAGCAAAGGTTTCAGCTGGAAGCATAACCTTATTGGACACTGGAGAAGCCACACACCTGCCAGCCCATCTTAATGCCTCAACCTTAGTTTTAAGCAGAGCTTGAATCGTGTTAGAAACCAGAGAATCAAATGCATGAGACGTATGTTTGCAAGAAACCTGTCTCTGCCGAGTTGCATTTAGAAGACTTCTTGTGATGATAGGTGAAATGGTGGAAAAACAATGGAAATGTATCAATGCACTGACCCTGGGCTGGAGACCCTGGGACAGATGGGGGGGAAACCCAGGGCTTCGAGAAAGGTTAGAGACTGAGGGTATCATGAGTCAAGCAATATGTACAGAGGTACCAGAGCAAGTGAAAAAACAGCAGAAATAATCCTACTGGCACTGTTTAAATGTCATAGTCCTGGCAGAGAAACCTTTCACATGTTTCCCTCCTTGCAGCTCAAAGCTTTTCAAATGCACCAGGCTTCTGCTGCTTTGGGGGGGAGAGGGGAGCTTGATGAGGGAGCTGTGCCCTGGGAAAACCCTGCGGATGAGCCATTTTCTTCTGGGAAAGACATGAGCAGCCAGCAGCTCTGCACCACTGCATTTCGCCTCCACAACCACCAGCACCTGGGTCCTCAGTGTCCACAGTTAAGCACCTACAGAAAACTTCTATTTTTTGAATCCCAGAAGATTCCTGCATTACTGCTCTTGACTTCTCCCAAAACTACCCCAACATAACAAACTCCCCACTAATTCACAGAGAATTAGAGCACAAGCAGCTCCCTGGGAACTTACCCCACAAGGAGCACCCCCTTACGGCAGTTCCCGCTTGTGCCTTCCCAGGCGCCAGGCCACGACCAAGTATCCTCTGTATGGCCAGCCTCACCGAGGGGCTTTCCCTTCCAGCTCATCCTCCTTGGGGCACATGTCAAAGTCCCACAGATTGGCCTCCAGCATGCACGTGACCTGCTGATAGGACAGCAGAGGTTTCCAGTGAGCCTTCGCTCCTTGGGGGATGGGTGGGAAGGGGATATCAAATCTGAGACATTTCAAGAGAGATCGAGAGGATGCAGACATCCCTTGGAAAACCTGCTGCCTCTTATTAAGCAGCAGACAACCAGCCTCCCTCCTCCTGCAACAACCCAAAGGAGTCCCAAAACATTATCAGTTTGGGCTGATCACCACATTGCCAACAAGATTAAAATTAGACTCACAAGGTTTCATAAAGGGAGAACTTAATTGCAGTGCTCAATCAGGCTGCAAAACCCTCTAATGACGATTGAAATAAAGTCACTCAAGACACATCCTTACGTGTACCAGGAAAGAAAGTCTGCCCTTGAGTGAATCACTCGGTGAAGCTGTATTACATGTCCCTTTTCCCTCCCACCTGTGATGTGCACCACTGCCTTGTCGCCATCCCCCCACCCCACTGCCAGGCTGAAACCGAAGGCCAACAACCTGCCCAGGATGGCAGCATGGGGCCGCTGGCATGGTGACTGCTGCCCTAGGCCGTGTCTCCTAGGAAGTGGTCTACAGCCAAGAGGCAAATGGGATTAGTGACGGTTTTGTTGAGAATCCCAACATGAGGAGACTTGTTTGGCTCTTCCAAGATGGTATGAAAACACAAAAGCTACTGATCTCCACAGAGCCCCTTCCAGGGGATGGCTACAGTAAAGCTGAGAAATTCTCTAGTCAAAAAAAATACATCAATTTAGAAACTCTCCTATTTCTAATAGCAATCTATCTACTTAGAGAAGGATGGCTAATGAAATGTTTCCCTTGCCCTAGGTGTGTCTCTGCAAGCGAAGCAACACTGGGCCAGCTCTACTCTTCGGTGAGAGACTTTAAAGGCTTCCCAGCTAGAAGTGAAAATATAATGTAAATATATGTTATTAAATGAGTTTGCAACTGTCCCCAGTTCTTTTAACCTTGCCCTCCTGAGACTGCAGTGGGACTGCACTGCCTGTATCAGCACTTTGAAGTCACCTTGCTTTAAAAATTCAGAGCTCTGCCAACAGCCATTCCTATGAGGTTATGCCCCAATGAAGTTGTGCTTTCGACACTACTTCCACTATTCCCCTGTCAAGTTTCAACCTGGTTTTGTACAGAAGGCAGTGCGTTTTTTAATCTTTTTGCCTCTGTATGAGTCCCAAAGGTGAATGAAGCAGCTGGAGTGACATTGAATAATCAGGTGGTATCTTATTTAACTTCTTACAGTAACTACTGGCACCTGATCATATTATATATCATACAGGAAAGTTACTGCATGCATAGCCTGCAAACAGGCATAAAAAACCCAGTACTTGGTAAAACAGCCTTTCTGCTTATACGGGCCATGACCTAGGCATGTCCACAAGCACACACTTCAAGTTAGGTGCCTGCTTATCAAATTGAAATCAAGTCCTCTTCGCTGCTTGGGGATAGGCATAAGTGCTTTGCTAATCAAGGAACAAGCCACATGCATATTTAATATTTAAATATAATTATCATCTAGTGAAGGAGCACCGAGTGAGTCTTGTCCTGATTTTAGCAAGTGCAAATGACAAATCCTCTGTCATATGAAGGTCTTCCAGAGGTCACAGGAATTTTACCCTCAGGACCATGTAGAGGTTGTGGGACTGCATCTGAAGGGAAATCCATTTCTCTTCACTTCCAACTCCTTGACGGTGTTGAAAGAGGAAGAGCTCTTACGTCAAATGCTTAGTATTCAAGGCTTGTTTCTAACAGCTAAAATATCTTGAGGACAGTAAGGGCTACATTTTTTTTTAATCTCAAGAGTGAAACTGGAAGGGGGGAAAATCTCGCATTCAGCTTATTATGTTCCTTAGACGAACAACTCTCCCATGACAGTCAAACTACTGGCATTCACTTGTCAGTAAGCAGCAACAACAACAGAGAGGGAGAAAGGCAGGGATATGGCAGTATGAGAACGTCCTCCTCCTCCAGACATCCTCATTGCTGGTTATTGCTGAGCATTAACAGCGCTCACTGCCTTAGAGCTGTCAGCATCAGAGCCACCTTCGACCATCACAGCCCGAGGGAATGACAAGCAACTAAAAAGCAGACTGGCATTTGAGGCATTTTGTGTGCATATCCCTCCCTCTCCATCTCTGTGTGCCCAAAAGGGATTTTTGTTTCTCCTCCTTTTGATCTGTCCCTTTTGCAAGAGCTGCTGAGGGGGCTCCAGGGCAGCTGAGGGCATGCAGGGCTCCCTCGCGCCTTGGCATGTGCTGCAGCGTGCCGCATGAGCACAGTGGGGACAGATTTGTTCTAGCGAGCAGATCCCACCAGATTTCCAGAGGCCTTCACATCCCAGTACACACATGACCCGCCTGAACTACCTGGGATTACTGACATGGGAGAAATGTTGGCGGCATACGCCCTGGGCAAGCAAAATGCAATCCTGTATAAGGCAAGAAGACATCACAAGAGGATTTGGCAGATAAAGTGGCTGAAGTCTGATGTGGTCATATTGTAACCCTGAAGACTGAGTCATACCCTACCTGCCTCTTGGCAAGAGAAAGTTATTTTCTCCACAGTTTATAATGTTTAATAAAAGAGTTTGCCATGCTAAAAAAGGAACTGCATCTCAGAGACAGTAATCAAAGCCATGAGACAGCCTTTCTATGATACACAGCTTGCTTCTGTGCAGGATTACTTAGCACTGCCACTCTTCTTGTCCTTACAAGCAGGACAAGCAGTTGATTTACCAAGATACATATTTTTCTTGATTCAAATTTTCTGGTGAGCAACTATTCACTTTCAGAAGAAAACTCACTTCAAAAACAGCTGCTAAAATTAGACTATTTTTTTCCTTCTCTCTCCATGACTTTTACAAGCAATTACCCACTTAATGTTTTGAAATTATACAAAAAACTTCAATAGCAATTTTTTTTCCTCCATGAATGCAAAACCTTAAAAGCTTTTCCAGAATACACAACAGCATGAGCAAATGAATTTGCCATTTTCATTCTCATTTTTTTTAAGTGAATGGGAAGCAGCAGGCTACTTATTCATCATTAAACATATTTTTGAATTTCATAACGGTGAAAGAATTTTGCATGATAGCTCTAGAAACTGAAGACAGAATTCTTGTTTGCACTATGGCTCTCTGCATTGCTGTGGGAGTGCTTTTAAAATAGCTGCACGGGCTAGCACGCCAACGCATCTCTCAAGCCTCCTCTTTCTTCTAGCAGGGTGGGACATAAGAGGGGTGACAGATTAAGCATGCCTGCTCATGTGACGAGGTCTACAACGATGCAAGGTCTACAACAAGAGCTAGGCCACATGAGGAGATGGGGCGCTAGCAGGGCTCCTGTAATGGCAGTGCCCTTCAAGATGGTGAGCCTTAGCCCTGCAGAGGTGCTGCAGCATCAGCCTGCCTTGGGGAGGCTGCATCTGCCAGGAGGAGTCATGAGGCAGGAGGGAGGCACCGGGCTGTGTTACCTACATGCCCAAGGCCCAAGGGATACAAGGAGAGATCCAGCTGTGAGCATTTCACTCTCAAGAGCATTACGCTACTGGAGCGGTGTGAAGGTGCCTTAGTGTAATGCAGACTGGCCCAAGGTGTCTGTCTATAGAAATGGAGGACTGAGTTCACAGCTCTTCTCCTGCTGCCTTCCCCGGGCTCTTGGTGTGCAATTTGGGGCACTCACCTTGGTGGGGGAGTCAAGTCTAACCTTTCCCTCTTGCTCAAGCTGTCCCCAGGAGGAGAGCTTTGTTTGCTCCTTTTTTGATTTCAAAGTAGGCATGTTTCTGCTAAGAACAATGCGTCATCGCCACTGACCAGGCAGCATTTGACTTTTATCACTTGGAAGTGAAAGGTGTTTCTTTCGACAATGTGCAATATACAGCTGAAGCACCAGCTCTGCAGCCTGTAAATAAAAAGCAAAGGTTATACCCAGCCGAGTCGCAAACAACCAGCTAGGTCAGGGAGATTAATAAAACAACTTGGACTCTCTGTTCTGCTCTGAGACTTGTCTTAGACGAAAGGAAGCCTCAGTGTCTGGTAAGGGATGTGTTCCTACCTCCATCCTCTGCCTCCAGTATCCCTCTGAAATCCCCTGTGGCAGGCAGTGCTCTTGTTTCCAGACACTCCTGACCCCAACCCACCTTTGCTGCAGTCTGACAAGGTTTCAGAGAATAAATATTTCCAGCTCTCACGTTCCACATCCCCATTCTCATTCATATTGAGTTTTCTCTCAGACCATGGTCCATTGCAACTTCCTACTCCAGTGTTTAATTCAGAGTCTCTTTTCCTTTCTTCACTATCCTTTCACCATCTAAACTAATCTACATCTGCTAGATCAAGGCACTCATCAAATACTGCAAACACAGAAGGCACCTTCTTCAGGACTCCTACGCTTGAATTCATACAATGTTCTCATTCTCCTCTCTGATCCACCTGAAGGATGTAATTTCTCTCCTCCACCTGGTGCGAGGTCAGTCAGGAGGTTTGCCCCAGATCCAGGCGGAAGCAAAGTTTACCTGAGTTGAGGTCCTGTATGTGCATCTAAACTGGTACTGCCCTCTAGGTTTCTCAGTAGCACAACCTCTGATAAAAACTATTCAAGGTCTTTTTAGACTGCGTCCAAGCAAGAGAAAAAACCCACACAAATTAACATTTGTCTTCAGCTTGTGTGGGGAAGGATAAGGACCAATGGATTCTTCTAGATCTCGACCCAACACTTTTAGGGTAAGAGACACTGCATGCAATGAAATACCAAGAAGAAAATGAAGGAGGAGCAATCCATCCTGCAAAGCCCAAACCTCCCCAGTACCGTTCCTTTGCAGCAAAAAACCCTCTCCAGAGCAAAAACAGCAGCACAAGGAACACAGCTACTCCAGCAAACATGCTATAAGTTGCAGCCTTGAGTAGACCATGAACATATCAGTATGCTCTAATTTCAGGTTTCTCAAAGGCTCCCCCTTACAGGAAGGCTCATACACCTAGAGCAATGGCGATCTCCAGCCATGCTTCATTTTTATCACCACAAACAAGTAAGTAAATGAAATCAGTTGTACATGAGAAAGGTTCACCTTTCCCTCTCCTGTCTGTACCAAAAGCTTCAGAACTGCTAGGAAAATGCAAGAATAAAAGACAACTTCAAAAGAAAAAACAAAGTTCCAAGAATCATCACAACTCAGATTTTTATTCAACAGCGAAGTTGAAGGGAATATTGTTTTCTTCCCTTCAGGCAAATGTTCCAAATGAAAATTAAGTAAAAATATTGTCCCCCAAAAGTACTCACAATGAAATTAGTTTTCATTAAATATATCTGTTTGGCAAAATAAAGTAAAAAAAAAAATTGAACCCGTACAAAAAAAAATCCCTTGCAAATTTGTAACACTGTAGCAATGACAACAATGTAAACCTGGATGTTTGGCAGTTTGAATTAATTTGTGGAAACTACTGCTGAACTTTGGACCAAGGAAATAAAAATCACTGAGTAGCAACAAGCCAATTTTAGAGGCAATTGAGGCTTAGGGAACGCTACAGGGACAGAACACACTAGTGGCTTCATACACAATCTGTGCTAGTGATTTGCTAGTGTAGGGCTATTTAAGAGCTGGGAGGAAAAGAAGTTAAAAGCTGTTGCAGCATTGCAGCATATGGTACAGCAAAAACCTGCAGACTTTCCATTCTGGGAGCCGATCAGTTGGGTGAAGGCTGGTGACAAGAGTCGAGGTGACAGTGGAAAGAATAATGACAGTGACAAATGGTGCAAGCACTGGGAAGCAGTTAACAATTTTCGTCATTGCACTGGATTCAGTTGTGAGCAGACTCTTGGGAGTGTCTGGGGAAATCTGCTTACAGTAGCTGCTTCTGCTCCCTACCTCCCCCCTTCCTTCCAGTTAAAGCCTCTACCCTGCCAAGTGGGTTTCACAGGCATGCAGTTTGGTAGCATTGTCCTTATAATTAAGAATGTCTATTCCAGTATTAAAAATGTAAAAAAAGTCTTCAGGAAGGTGCTTCTTAGTGGTGGTCTTCGCCTTAAGCATGGTCACTGGCCTGCAATTAGAAGCTAATTAAAGCAATGTGGATTTGGATGAGCAATGGGGAAGATGGGAATGGGGGAAGGAAGGAACGCAGGGAACAGGGAGGAATGCAAGTGTTTCAACATCCCTCCCCAATGCCAAAATCCAAGGTGCACAAGTGGGTTTTTCTTTTCTCATTCTCTCTCTTTTTTTTTTTTAATCTCTCCAGTTATAGTATTTCCAGTTTCGATGCAAGTTTCAGTGGCAGCCTCAGTTACAGTCATAAACAAAGTCGTAGTTGCTAGGCTCCTTTGGGATAGGTGGAGGAGCATCTGGGATCTGTATGTTTTCCAAGTCAAGGAGGCGTAGCTTTATCTCCATGCTGAGCAGCGTGTCTAAGTCGTTCCGCGTTAGATCGCTCAACATATCCTTCCCAAGAAGGGCATTCAGCCCATCGGTCCATACACAATACTGCACAGGAAAAAGACAAAAACTACCATTAATAGGCTTTCTGCACACAAACCGCTTAGCTGGCCTTGTCCTCTACAGTTATCGCTCCCTCAGAGCCTTATGAAGAGACCTACAATGAGGCAGATTCATCTTATTAGCTCATACTATGTAGAAGACATGTGCCACAGAGCTGCTCTGAAAATGAACAAAAAATTGCCTGAAAACAGGAAGAAATGACAACATTCAGGTGTTTAGAAGTTAAGCATCTTGTCCAAGTTGTTGCTGACTATTCCTCAATAGTTACGGGAGGAAGAATGGTACCTACTTAGGACAAAGAACCTCTGGAGAGGCCTCCTTCTCCCCCTCTCTTTTCCCAGTATTTATAGAGACTGCCTGCCTCTTTTAGACTAAATTTTTAATTCCAAGACAGCTAAGTTAGGTGAGCTGAATCCCTCTCAAAATCTCCCTTGACTCTTTCTATAAGAAATTCTGTGCAAACCATCTAGTTTAACTTACAGCAAAGCTAACCAACAAAAAGTAGTATCAACTGACTTGTGCAGAGATAGGCCCTTGTTTACATATCTATATCTATCACTATTTTGCAAAGCACAAAATAATACATTCTCAAAACTACAGAGTCAATCAATGTGGTGTCCGTCACGAAAATTAAATGCCAAGGTGTAACTCTAAATGCTACAAAGGCTGAACTGGCATCTAAAACCCATTCCATATTGTTATCTTTTTCCTAATAGGAGATGCCACCTTTCCCAATGACTGACAGCTAAAGATAAATATGGGCTGAACAACCATTTTAAACAAGCAACAAACCCATGGGAGATTGATGATCTAGAGTCAACTTCTATCAAATAAGTCACTTTCATTTATTACTAAAAGCCATTTATGCAACTACGAACAGAAGTACTCAAATGGCATCATCTAAAAATAAAGATTTCCATCATGAACTTGTGTGTCCTAGTTTGCAGGAGAAAATTAAATCAACCGTAACTGCATTTTTATCGTACAAATGCTTCTGCTAGATTTCATGCCAAAAAATGGATTTTAAATTTAGCTGACCATTTGCTACAAGTTTAAAGATAGCCATAGTTGACTTTATGTTACAGCAGAAGTGATTATTTATAAAAAAAAGAGAACTCCCTCCCCAAACTCTTGGGGTATGTCTTCATTCAGAAAAAAGGGCATGTTTTTAAAATAGGATGGTTAACACACTTCAACATCCACAAGTGAAATGTGACCCATTTAAGTCAGTAACAGAATGGTAGCAGAGCTCTAGTTTCACCCAGAGTGTAGATAAGCCAAGCTGTAGCTTTAATATGAGATTACCTATATACTGGAGACTTTATTGCTCAGTCTGTCCTGCTATCAAGCACTAAAGAAACTACTTACCCTGCCTATTTGAGGCTCTCAAAGTGTGTTACTTTTAAAGCATGTGATTTTTATGGAATGGATGCAGAACATAGGGGAAAGAAAAAAGCTATCCTAGAAATGTACTTATTTTTGAACATAATTTTTTAATGATTGCTTTAAAGCATTCTTTGAGAAAGTTTTTCCAGAATTCCCTGTGAAGAAAGGAACAGACTGGCAAAAGACCGTGCTCAGCTTACAGAAGTGTGGAGAATCCATTCAACAGATGCAGCACTGGATGTAAATTGTCCATCACCTGCTCAGTGGGTATGGCCAGCACTTACTCGGGAGGAATCCCAGGGTGCCATGACAAGCAGAACTTCAGTTCGCTCGTGTTCCAGATATAACTCATTTGGGGCCCAAAGAAACCGAATTCTGGCCTCAATTCAGATGAGTGCAATGGCCTGGAAAAGGGGCTTCCTCTCCAATCTCCATACTGGCAAGTGCATCTAATTAAACTCCTCTACATTCTGAGCAGAGAGAAATCCTAATGAGCTGGTTAGAAAATGGAGGCATTCATTCAGAAGCTTTTTTCTTTTTAATATGCAAAACAGCCTAAGAGCCACTGAAAAATTAATTTACTACAGATTCATTTTCATAAAACTCCAATGAAACCTAATTATAACCTCCCTCATCAATTTCTCTGTCAAAAATCAAGGATAAGATTAATCCACCTTTTTTCTATGTAGCTGAAACCAGCTATTAGTATTCAAATGAAAAACAAATACGATGGAGTGATCTCATAGTGCTGAATCCTCTGGCTAGCAGTAAGCTCCAACAGATGGCTAAGAGCATTGCCAGGCTTAAGTGTGCAAGAATGAGGCTCAGATCTCTACGATATTGGTTCAGTAATGAGATTTTACTAAAGAAATATTTTGCAAGTCAAGCAGTAGAACCAGACAACCAGAGACGTTGTGCAGGCTCCATCCTTGGAGGTTTTCTGGACCTATCCGGATACAGCCCTGAGCCACCTGGTCTGAGCTCATAGCTGAGCCTGCTTTGAGCAGGAGGTTGGCCTCGGGACCTCCTGAGATCCCTTCCAACCTGAATTATCTTATGATCCTAGTTCAGTTTTCCTTTTTAGGACACATTTGATTTCCACATTCAAATATCACTCTACAATCACAAGGACTGGGGAAGTACTTAAAAAATAATGAAACCTGAAATTCTTACGTACTAACGGTGCTTCACACAAAGCCTTCCAGATCTTAAGATGTCCCTCACCAAATCTCCCATGCTGACAGCCCTATTAAACTAGCACTTCTATTGACAAGTACCCCAGTTACCTCCACGAAGAGTCATGGGCTTCATAACATCCTATTTGGCTTTCCTTGTGGGTGCTTCCTCTGAGCACTTCTACTTTTTACTTTAATCACAATTCATTCTTCTGTAGGCCATGACAAAGCACAGAGGAACAGAGATACCTTTTTGAAAATGTTCACTTGGGAACTGTCAAGTAGCACAGAGACTGCTGCCTCCAGCTGATTTTTGAGCATACTAATTTTGTTTCAAAGAAGCTGAGCAAGATCAAAAAGAGAGAGAAAGATAATAGGTGTGTTAACACAACCATGAGCAATTGGGTTACTGCCTTTTACAAAGTCACTGCCTGTGAGCAGGGTGCAGTAGCAGGTTTCAAGCATTCAGTCCATTGAAACATGCTTGTAGCCATAAGCTATATTTCCAATGGAAGCAGCTGAAAATTTTGTTGATTTTCATGACCATTTGCCCTTATGAGCTGAAACAGACTAGAATTCAACTGTTGGAGAATTCATATCAGAAAGTATCTAACATATGTCCAGTTCAGAGGATGAAGACAATCATGTCTTGCTTAGACCAACAGCTCTAATGGCACATTATGCTTGGGAAACTATTGCTTGTTTCTCTTAGATGAAAATTTACCAGCAAATCTTTCTCTGGAATAAACATGCTTGAAAATGACATTCAAATATTAATGCCCAGGAAAAACCAAATGAGCATAACCTCATTTTCTCTCTTAAAACTAACATTTATTTGAAGATTTTTATCCCAAAATGCAAATGTTGAAGCTGCATAACTAATACACTTCACCTGTAATGCAATTTCATGCACTTTAATAACACCACAGCATAATACAGTTTAATGCAATCTTCTGTTTCATCTTTCTGATGCTGTATCCTGAACTGAGACCAAATGTGATATCACAAAGTAAGTGTACAGATGGAAAACCAACTCTTGTTGCTTTAGAGATAAGAAGGAAATACTTTAGTCCTTTTATACTTTTTTTTTTAATACAGAACTCATTCTGTCTTGCATGTATTTACACTGAGATTGTTTCTATACAAGTGTCATCCATTGCAAACCATCCCACTATGGAGATGAAAGAGAGAAGACTCTCCACAATTACCTGTCATGAGTGAGCTCAAGCAGTATGAAACTACGAATTAGAGGATATGCTAATTCTGGAGAACATAAGCTTATGGCTGAAATTGAGATCCTGGGTGGTATAATCTCCCCTGACTATATCGGGGTGGTCAAGACCAGATGAAGACAGCACTGATTCTTTAAGAGTTTGGCTGTACAAATCAGTGTTGAACTGAGGTTTAATACAATAGGCCTGTAAATATGTAACAATTCAGTCTTGAACACACAGCAAAATCCTCCAATTCTCTAAAACAGATCAAAACAGAAGAAGCCTTTATCACACCAGGAAATCGTCAGTAAGGTCTGTGGAACGGTGAGGTCTGCCCAAGCTCTCTTCTTTCTCTTATTTGTGGTTCATGCTTTGGTAGTGCTTAGAAATACTGCTCTTGAATCTGGATCTCCATGGTGTTCTACAGTGTACAAATGCAAAACATATTCCCTCTGCGGCTCAGGCCATGCATGCAAATTGCTGAAGACCCTGTTCCTACACTAATCCCTCTGCATTCAGTTTGTTATGAGACAGGACACTGGGTTAGATGGACCTTTACTCTGAGCCAGGATGACCATTTGTATGTTCTTGTAAAGAGGACCATTGCCATAATGGAACTAAGAGGGCTTCAGGGAAGTTTCTGTACCCTGAACTTGACTTACCTCATGCTTGTCTGGAGCAATGAAATTCAGTTGGCCACTTGAGTCATATAATATAGAGAAAGCAAGCTCTAGCACCTCCTGGAACAACACAAAGAAACATACATTAAGGATCCGTAAGACACGCGTTCATACATTCATGTCTGACTTTCCTTCCTACCACTCACAGCCCATGAAAAGTGAGAAAATAGGTAATGGCACTCCCCTTGCCTGGCCAAAGCTGTAGCAGTGCCAGACCACTGCAACAGACTGGCACAGCAATAACTCCAACTCAGATGCTTCAGTCGAAACTAACACTCCCACCCCCAACCCCTTCCAGGGGCTGACTGTAGCTCACTTGGTCATAGGTTACTTTAGCATTTGAGTTCGGATCTGAGCTAGGCAATGGTGAGGACTGAAATAAATATAACCCATGACAGTACATTTGCAACAAACTCTCCAGGAAGGTCCTATGTTTCTTCAATTTGCATAGAGTAAACTAACAAAGTTCTGCAAGGTTTAATTTTATATGTCAAAAATCTTGCCAGGATGGCTAATCTCCTGGTATATACTTATGCTCTTTTCACTGCTGGAAATCTACAAAATGATTCATTCTCAAGAGATTTCTGCCATTTTTTCTCCATCTTAACTGGAATCAGCAGACTCATTCCTGTGAGTTCAAACTGAACTACTTCTCTGTGTATCTGGGTTACCTCGTCATAATGACCCAAATGAGTCTTGGGAGAGGAAAAAATCAACTTCTTTTTTCTCCTCGAACTGAAGCTGGAATTTTGAAGGTGCCAAAGGGAATTTATTAAGTACTGACCTTCCCTGAAAGTCACCTGGAGCTGGGTTCCTTTGGGAAACACAACCAATCTCAATAAATAATGAACTTTCACCAGCCAGCAGTGAGCACACAAGGATATCGTGTTATCGTGGTTATTCCACACATCACTACAAGCTCTGTTACAAGGATTTCACAACCTGTAAATTAGCTGACAGGGAAATAATAAATCTGTGGAAAAAAGACCTGGCTACAGAGGAGGGTGCTGACTCTGAACTACCTTGATCTATATAGTATGTCTTGTTCTTTTTGCCCCTTGGCTTCCTGATCTCATAATACCAATCAGTTTTGCTGACTCTCAGTCAACAACTGCCCCTGCAGCGCTGGCAGCTGTAAGAGCACTGTTTTCTATATTCGCTACACTAAGTCTAAAATGGAAGAGCTGACTGTGGGGACTGAAGCATATGTATTGGTCGAGATTCCTACCCCTGATCTACTGGCCTAAGCTGGGAGCAGCTCTTTGGATTTCAGTAAGGGTTACTTCATTTTTGAACTTGTGTGGTTAACAGCAGAGTCTGAATCACACACTTTCAATCCTTAGGGATACTCTTTTGGTTGATCAGAGATCAAGATCTCATGGGACACGCTCTTTGTTTTCTTGAGTTTAGTTTTAGTTTTAACTTGCTATATTGCCAGCCCACAAAAGATAAGTCTCTGGGTTAAATCCCCGAGGAAGCTACAGCTATTAACAGTATTGGTGCACTCAGCAAACAAATTGCTCATGGCTCACATAGTCTTTCTGTGTTTTAGGCATGTCTCTCAATCATACCTTACTAAGAGTAATGTCCCTCATTACAGAAGTATATTTACCTCTGCCCACGCAAACCTGGCATTATCTCCTTACAGAGTGTTATAAATTATTGACATCAGAACATGCCAAGTCAGGCAACTGAAGTTGGGGAAATAAAATACATCACCACAAAAAGGGTTTGTTGAGCTGCTCTGCTATGAAGTTCCTAAATTTCATAAAGGTCAACCACAATCCCATAGGCCTGGGCTCTGAATATTTGTCCTTTGGAACATTCCAAGAAATTGAAATTTTTGTGCAATCCAAAGAAAGGAAAAGGAGAGAAAACCTCTGCCTGAGAACTGGAATACCCGAGGGAGCCAGGGGTTTGATCCTTTCGAGTCAGGCAGACAATCAAGAAGCCCTAGATTTAGGACACCAAATTTCCATTTATGTGGGAAAGTGGAAGTTTGACAGCCCTGGCTCCAGTTAGTCTTCATTGGCTGCTCCAGAGACTAAAGACTTGGGAATTACAGCTTCCAGGCTCCAGCATCTCTGTCCTCTCATGCATGGCAAACTGTCAAGGAAAAGGGGAGCTTTGGTCCTGAAGGAGCTGGAGTTGCCAGCTGGCTCTCCAGGGTGATGGTGATCTTGGTGGCTGAGCTGAATGACTGCTCAGGCACCCGCCTGGTCCTGTTACACTATGTTCCCATCAGTGGCAGGTGATTTTGGAAAACTGGAACTCTCCATTAGTTAGCTCTGGTTTTATCCTCTCTTTTCTGTCCTACTTCTCAACTTCTCTCATTCTCATGTGCCTTCCAACCTGCTCCTTACCTCTTCGTTTTGCTCTCCTCCTTCCCCCCCCCCCCCACCTGCTGAACTTGCTCCCTTAGCACTCCTAACTCCTCTCCCCCTAGCAGATTTCAAACCTCTGCCCTTCCCTAGATGCTTACAAAAGGTAATGGTATTGGGACCCAAGATGTGCCTCTCTTTTGAGCCCTGAGGAAAACAAGGAACAAGAGACTTCACTCTAACTTGCTGGCCACTGCCTACTCCTTCGTTTCAACCCCATAAGGAAAGCCACCACAGAACATGCGAGAAGCTTGCTCTCCTACTCCCAATGCTTCTCTCTCCTGCGGTCTCTGCTGACCTCTCACATATGGCCCCATCAGAGACAAGCTATTTTTGACACACTGGCATTGTTAAGTGCCTATGGCTGAGTGATCCCATGCAGCTGGAATGACCTTGCTACCCTCTCCCTGTTCCATCATCAACAGCCTCAAAATGCCTGTGTCTTTGCTGAGGGCTGAGACCATGGCCCTGTTAAGTTTGTTTGCGAGAGCCAGAAGGTCCCACCAGAGAACTAACTGTACATGCAGTGGCAGGGAACTTGTGCAAACAGCATGAAATAAAAGAGAAGAGAAGCTACAGAAGACCAGGGAAGTAAGTAGAATCATTTCTGCTGACTAAAAAGGCCCCAAGTCTGACGACTGTCACATCAGCCAATAAACCATGATAGAAGAACACTCACAGCTACATGAACATGTTTTTTCCAAATTCTTCTATCAAGTTTCTTTGTTTTAAAGGCTGCAAAATCTAATATATTTCATTTCTTTGAAATTCATTAATACGAATACTTGAGAGTCAGAAATGAGGACTTTAAAATCAAACCCAATTTAAAAATACAAGTAGGATGAATAACAATGGATTCAGGTCTGGTCCTATCAAGTCATTCCAGCTTTATATGCATGCAAATTCCAATTCAGTTTAACTCTTCTTTATTTCCAAATGATCCCTCTGGAAGAATAAAGGCCATGTGCTGGCAAATGAAGAGATGCTGAAGCCTTTGTTATGGACATTCTACCAATTCTAGCTATGTTCGTAAGAGTGGCATTCTGCCATTCAATTTTCTTTTCTGCCAATGAATAAACATTAAAATGGTTCTTAGATATATACAAAGATAGCAAAGGATGAAAATGCCTCTTGAAAAAATGTATCGTCCATTGTGAAATTTCAGGAAGTGGAACCTAAAAGAAAGATGTCATACACTGAACACAGCCAAATCACAGTCTGTGTCTGGCTTTTTTTTTCCCCCTCCTCTTCACTGTCCACGTTAACTTGCTACTCAGCAAACAGTGATGTGTTATTACTATGATGACACTTAAGTTGCTGCAATACTGTGCATGACAGCTTGTTTGGCATGACAACTAATTTCCCAAATTCTGTGATTCCCAAGGGAGAAAACAAAAAATCAGGGAAGCAAAAAAAAAAAAAACATGACCACCAGAAATAGTAAAAACATAATAATTATTATTGTCTGCATCAAAAATTGAATGCTCCAGCTATGGATGCAGTTATGCTATCTGTCAACTTCTTATCTTCAACATCCTCAGCCAGAAGCTCTATGCCAGTCCAAAGCAATTTTACCTGAGGAAATGGGGCGATGCTGACAGCTGAGGACATGCAGATCTGCAGCACTGCTATTTAGCATTAAATACTATCTAGACATTACTGCTCCATAAAGATGACACACTTCCATCACTGCCACCACCGCTTCCCTTCTTGTGTGGACATATGAGCACTGAGACAAGGAAGCACTAAAAATACTTTATATGCATCATAAAAATGCCCCGGCCAAATGCTTCTGGTTCAGCTGTAACATGAGGTAGGGGTTGTATGCAATCTATCGTGTGCATGAGTGCGTTAGTGCCCCGATTCAGAAAAGCAACAAGGAAAGATACTCCTGGCATTTTTTTCCTCACTGGACTTTTTCATTTCCATCCAAGTAAAGCCAAAGCTGAAAGCAGAAGAAGGTATCCCGACAGACCTAAATCAGATTGCATATATGAGAAACACATGCAAACAATACTTGAGATGCCCCATGTATCCCTCTCCAGCAGCAGTTAAAGAAAAGTCAGCAATGAGACAAGACTGACAGTTATATTGCAACAGTTATATGATGCAATTTTGACAGTGCCTCTCTTCATTTTCCATGGCTCCCATTGGAACTATTTTTTCCAGTATTTCTATGATCACTAAACGCACATATTTTGTTTGTAAAGTGTTGAAGCAGGGAGTCTTACTTTGCAATTTTGTCCACCAAAATCTCTTCAGAGTTGGACCCAAAATTTCTCATTTTCAGGTAATTACAGATTCTGACTCATCCTGCAAGCTGATTTCCAGACCTCAGGCTGTGGTTTCAGGTCAAACTGAGCATAATTAGGATCTTATTCTTTCTTGTAAGTCAGTAGCAGTCTGATGAAAATCTTACAGGCGTACCTCATACGATACAGTATGAAGACCTACACCATTAAAGATGTCAGAATTTGCTAGCAACTGAATTTCTTCTTGATGTGGTGGCAATTCTTACCAACAAAGACTCTGCAAGATTCTGGCACTGTACGGCTTAAGTATTAGTGTCGGTTTACAGCTCTTGATCTGAAACTGTGACAGGTAGCATAAACATAATTTCAGCTGACCATTGTCTCCTACACACATTTCCAAATGCACTGCTGAACACATCCTTATACACCTCGTTAACTGTCTAGCATTTACCTGACATCCTATTGTAAGCAGTTGTTTTTCTGCCTGACTGGATCTCGAGTTATCATCAGCTGGACACTAATTGCAGTTCTGACATGTGCCACATTCAGTGAACATGAGCTCATCTGGGGATGCAGCTGGAACAAACTATTTATTTATCAGAGACAGTACAGGAGTAGGTACTAATGGTCACCGCTGCTCTGTTCCACTGGTCAGCAGCAGTCAAAGCTCATTTGCTTCAGGAAGATTATCCCAATATGCTCTGGACAGATGAGAAATATCACATTGCACATCTGCCATGAAATCTGAGTAAAAAAGGGTAGGCTGTCCAAATAATTTAACTCAAATGGTCTAAGGTGAAAACAATGTGTGTGTGTGTGTGTACACTGAAAGGTGTCAGGCTGGAACGAAAAATATCTGTATTACTTCAGGGAAGGTCAAGTTGACAGGCTTTGTATTGTGTGTGTGAGGGGTGTTTATAATAATTTGAGAACCATACCTTGTTTTGTTTAAGAGCTCCTTTCTCCTTCATGTGAGGGCAGTCTTTCCCTGTCACAACAGCTTTTATATCTGCCACCGGCACTGCATTAAAACAAAAACAAAAAAACAGACAATGAGTTAAAACCAAGATTTGTAAAAACTACAGTCTAAAAAGAAGCAAGACTAAGGTGTTAAAAATGTCACTCCCTTTGCCATTTCCAGCCTGCTGTATGAATAGAAGCTGTAAGCAGAGCAACTAAAATACGCATCAGTGAGCCTTGAGAAAGTCTCAGGCATCTAGAAAAAAATCTGAGTCTGCTTTTTCTTGCCTGCTGAGGCTACTTTAGGAGGGAGAGTTTCATATAGATGTGTACCTGTGTTTGGACAGTTATTATGTGTACTCGTGTATCTAGACAGCATATACTGTTTTCTGTCTTACTAATGAAATAAGCCTGTCCTGTTGTTGCTCTTCCCTAGGCATCTGGTTAAAGTCTCTGCTGGCGATAGGACACTGAGCTAGGTGGACCCTCGATCTCACTTGATGCTGCTGTCCTTCTGTTAAATGCGTATTTTTCGTATTGTTTTTTATTTCAATCCAGCCACCAGTTTAGTCACTCTCTGGTACCAAGAGGAATGAGGACTACTAAGGGCTATAATGACCGATTCTAATTACTTTAAAATGTAAAATGATCGGAAATCATTAAAAATAAGGTAATACAAAAGTCTTGGAAGCTGCTGCCACTCAGAGTCACTCACAGAGTAAACATGGTGAGGTCATTAAAACATTTCTCTGAGCTTCAAGTGGAAGTCAATTTTCTGACAGTAATTACATTATAGAAAATCTATATACTCCACAATACAACATGGTCAGTGAGTGACAGAAAGTTTCTACAATCTATAAATAATCCATTATCTTTGTGGCTTCAGAAAAGCATCGTATATATGTAGAACAGCATAGTAATATGAAAGCTTGTTACTGCCTTTATCTTTACAAGCTCTAATGGAACTGTTGGAGAGAGAAGAAATACATTTTCTCTTCCACTGGGTGCAGCACACTACATATTTTAATACACATTACCTCAGCACTGTGATCAAATGGACAGCACATGATACAGTGATATTTTTAAAGGACTTTCTTTGCATGGGAAATTAAAAGAGGTGAAACTTATTTTGGCCCTTCACTATTCAATCTCTCCCGCCCTTAGTCTCAGCATTTCACATTGAGGCCCTGCTTTTTATGTCTCTGGCACTACTCTATTTTTTGGGCCAACGTCTTGTTTTTGAGGGGAGAGGGTGATCTAAGAGAAACTGGGAAATAAAAGAGGTATCTGATTGCTGGTATCGCAGAGGTCTTCTCAAGATGGAAGAGTTTGCAGCATTTGTTGAAAATGCCCAGACACCCAATTTATCTGACTGCATAAGGAAGGGTTTTCCCAAATTAGATCTGCCAGGCTTTTTTTTTTTTTTTTTTTTTTTTTTCCAGATTTCATGTACTTCTTGGTCTCTGTGGTCTGCACTGTAGTTAACATGGGAGATCTCAGACAGATGTCGTGATCTTTGATTTATCTGGAATCTGGCCTATTCCTTGCTTTGGAAAATAGAATCAAAGACTTAAAATGGTATCAGAAGCTGACTATAAGATGCTGGAGGGTGTGAACACAGATGTGATGTGCTCACAACAGATAAAGCCTTGAGAAAGAGGGCAGCTGTTTTCTGTCCCAGCTGGACTCTGCGCAGCTTGCTAACTCTGCCAGCCTGAAGACAGAGATGACACTGAAAGAAGTCCAAAGGTTAAGAAAAAAAAACCAAGAACAAAAAGGCCAAAAACACCCCTGTTTATTTTTGGAAAAGGTGCTAGTTGGTCAAGTTAGGCAAGGTAAGTTTTGGGTAGTTACCCAAAATCTCCTCTGCAATTGCTCACCTATCTTCTTTTATCTGTTGAACCATTCCCAGATGCAGACAACCTGGATGACTAGGAAGAGTGAGAAGGTCTAAAGACATGTCCTCTCCCAAAAGTGGAGACTATCATATTTTGCACATAGGTGAAAGGGTTAGTCATTATATACAGACCTTAGTAGTTCAAAATTCAATACAAGTCTATCCAAAAAATCATCATTGGAATATGTTCTGTAAAATTACCAAGGCAGTTTGGCCTGACATGTTTACAGCAATAATGCCACTTTATAATTTTATATTCGTTTCTCTTGCAGTATTCTCAATCTCAACTTTGTTTAATTAAACACTAATGTGGGGGGCACTAAGGCAGCTCTTACATCCTTAACAGCCTGAAAAGTCTGGGATATTTAAAAAATAACCACCATCTTCCTTGAACTGCATCAATATCCACTTCAGTCTGTCAGCAGGCATGCACAGGGAACATGTGGGTCTGACCCAGCAGCTCCTAAAGTAGGAGCTACTGTCCCAGTGTGATCATGCCATTCACAAATAAGCTCAAGAGCCTAAGGGAAATTCAAAGGCAGAATGAAGCTTGCAGTTCGAGCTGGGCTTATGAGCATGGCAGTGTGCTCAAAGCAAAAAAGTCTGGGAACTGCTGGGCTAGGAACTGCCCCTGCAGTTCAAGCGTGACATTCATCCCTTTTCTGTCACTCTGAAGCTACTGTAACATTAAAGGGCTATTTCTCTAATTCTTGTCCAGACAAATAGCCTCTTCCAGTGCCAATGCAGCAATAAGATTCTCTGTCCTAGATTCTGCCATGACTGCAGTAAAAGCCTGAAACATCCTCGAGGCAATGTGTAAGGCAACGAAAAGAAGTGAATGTGACTGTAAACTGCCAGGGCTCCAACATCAGACAGGCTCTTCTTCCTTCTCTCCCCAGCCTGCACCTGGGAGCAATTGGAAATTTTAAAAGATGCTGCCTGGAGATGGGTAGGGGGTGGAGAAACAGGAAACACTTCTTTATGTTATTAATGTACACAAAAGTTTAAATCACTGATTTCCTCTTTTCTCAATTTTCAGGCTGGAGAAACTTCCGAAGTCTGCAAAGTTATTCGGTCATTTCATAAAAGAAGAAGAACTACCAACTTGAATGCTTGTACAAGTGTTTGTCTAATTTGAAAATGCCAAGAATGACATTTATTACTAATGGAGGTTCAGAAAAAAACAAAAAGAAATAATTCCTCATTCAAGGCTTGATTTTTCAGTCTCATTTTCTGGCGATAAAACTGCACTGGTCATTATCTGAGCCTTCACAAAAGACTTTCCCAGGATTGCAGGTTAAGCCTCTATAACTCATGTTGAAGGAGTAAGGAGACATTTTCATGAGAGTACGATTTTCTAAAGGGCTCCAAGTGGGCTCCACAATGACTTTGATCCATAGAAGATATCCCAATAACTGCCCTGGTAAGAGCTGTCATAAAGTCAAGTACTGTCTCAGTTGGGCACACAGTAACTGTGAGGTCCCATCATTGCTGTTCAGAGCAATGTATAATCTTTAAGTTCACTCCCCACGAAAATCAAAAAGACCTCTGTCTGCCACAGGTTTCTCCTCTAGACACTAGATTGTTTGCAACTGCAGAAACAGCTGTCTCTACTGACAGGAAGTGCTTCTGAATACACCAAAGTATTTTTATTTGACATCTGCAGTTAGATGAACAGTGAAAATAAACTGTGTTTCTCCCCATGCAATGCATGACATTTCCAAGCTCAAAGAAATTATGAGCTCATTGGAAAGCTGAGCTCAGTCCTTACATGCACTTGCCAAAAGCAGGAGAGCAGTGTCTGAATGCACGAGGAAATGTCCCGTGTTGACGAACCCATAAACAGAGCAATTGATAATATCCGGTGTTAAAAGAAACCCAGTAGAAGTCATGAAGAGGAACTAACTTAAAAGTAGCAAAAGCAGCACAATCCATGTACAGGACTCACATTTATCTTGCAAGGAATCATGGGGGACTTCTCCCTGGGGACTTTCTTCCAAATCTCCGTAGTGCAAGACCTTGTGATTAGGCGAGAGTCGACAATACCAAAATTTGTCTGTTAAAAGAAACACATTAAACAGGGTCACTAACATGTCTTCATCAGCATTATCAACAGCATAAGAGAAAATGTACTCAAATGGGGCACTACAAGGAAGGAGGACTGTGTCATTTTTAGAAAAAATGTGTGGGGTGTATTGGAAGTGGGGCAAGGACTTTGCATAGTAATTTTAAGGAAGTGTGTTTGAAGCTGGTATTAACGTATTATTCCTGTCTTGATTCAGCCACTGGTTGAAAAAATAACTATTAGCCAAAAAACAACTATCTTAGCTTTAAATGATATTATCATACACCCTTGTGGACAGAGGACTGGCTAAGTAACTACTGTTTTGAGTGGCTAACTTTAACATACCCATAAAAGCTTCATTTTTAGTACCCACTATGTGAACATTGAGCCCTGCCAGCTGTCTTGTGTGGGACTTCCAAAAACCGAGACATTTGAGATGTCCCCATACCTTATGAAAATTGTGACTCATGTCTTTTTGTAGACATGACAAAACACCCCCATATTTATGGTGGGACTGGACATCACAAACATACAAAGATTAAAAAAAAAAAGTTAACTCCCTTGCTCTGTAGATAACTTAGTGGATGTTACCTTCACAAATATATGGACGTTTCAGCCCTTCCTAGGAGATGTGTATATTTACATCTCTTGCCAAATCCAGCTTCTCAGGATACAATTCCCCTTAACAATATTTGTTAAAATCTGCTCCCACTAAAAACATTAGCTTTGCAGAACAAGGCTGCTACGCTGCCTCGTGTGCGAGGCTGGCACTTGCCAACTCCCTTTTCGAAATGGCAAGAACGATGCTACCCTTCCTTCTCAGAGCGCTTTCTACTTAATAAATAGCTCACACGCAATGTTAAGCTGTCAAAAATACCACCTTGTTACAGCCAAGCTATGAATTTCCAAAAGCTCGGAGCCGGGCTAGATGTTAAAATGCTGGGGTGCGGGGGCAGGTGGCTTCTCTGCCCCTGTGCTTCTCTCCTTGCTGGCAGCAGTGATGCCGTGCCATGCAGCAGCCCCCGGACAATTTTAGGGGAAATGGCAGCGTGGACAGAGCCCCATGGCATTGCAGCAGCCAGGAGCAAATGCAGCCATGGTCTGCACAAAATGTTAGAGGAACTGTAAAATCACTGAAGTCAGACCCTGTGCGCTCATCCAGGGCTGTCAGCCAAGGGAGGACTTGTTGGCTCCGCTAGTGAAATGTTTTCATGGACCCAACTTATTTTTAAAGGACTCTTTAAAACCCCGTGCTCAACTGTAAAATGCAATGCAGTGGGACACAGACAAAGGCAATCCAGCTCTGAGGTTTCTCTTTGCTTCTATGTGCCCTTTTAGATACTTTTTTCACAGTAAGCAAAAATGGGGAAAAACAAACATTTCAAACCACCTTCTGTTTGTTTGTGTAGGTGCTTCTACAGAAAGGTTTCAAAGCACCTTACAAACCACCGGCAAAGGGTCAAGGTGGTGAGGAGGAAGATTCTGGTATCTGTTTCACAGGCTTAAACATCGAAGGATTTATGTTGCTGAGCCTGAGATTATGATTTCATGATACATATAAAAAGAGCTACTGAAATATAAGCTTCCCAGGACTGTAAACAGTATGTATAATATTGCAGAGCATGGAGTCGAGAGGAAACCCCCCCTTACAAAACTGTTGCAGGGATTTAAAACTAGAGCAAGCAGGACCCCTCATTCAATAGGCTCTCATCTGAAAGACACACACAACATCAACTTGCCGGGCAGTCTGAATGTCTCAAAAGGATACACATGAAATTTGTATATTCGTATCTTTTACAGGGAACTTTACCCAAAGCATTTCAAAACCTGATACTTAAAAAAAATGTACCCGACTGAATCTGACAGTAGCCTGGCCTGCCCCTTGCCTACGTAAAGAAAAGCCCCACCTAATGCAGCAGAAGGCTATTATGTCTAGCTTTACTTGCAACCTCACTTCTGAGAATGTTTCACTGCATCCTCATTACTTATGAGAGTGTTCGATTTCAGACTACAAAGGAATATAGCTTTCTATCTTTAATATTAAGAAAATCCTTTTTTCCTAATAAGAGTCAACCTGGTCTTACTATCTTCTCAATTAGCTGGACAAAAAGACGATGTCACTGACGAAAACTATGATGAGCTCCTTTCAGCTTGGCACAAATGGGACTGGGGTTGCTGGTGAAGGTCTGAAAAAGACTGATTCTTAAACCTCCTAAGGATTAAAGTGTTTTATAAACCTTGTTCATGTTTCAACCTTCTGCTCCAAAAATGAGAGGGGGGAAAAAAAGAAAATCAGTGAACGTTTCTGTACTTCCTTTTTAGGAAGTGGTGGTTTTACAGGAAGAAATCCTAGGTCTGCAGGCTTGTGGAGCCTTTTACAGCAATTCCCCATAACCCAAGGTTAATTAAAGAACTAATAGCCATAGACTGTAGCTCAAAGCATGTCCAGTGTGGTTCTCCTGTGGGCTCACTAATAACTACCATCATACCAAAACTTTGCTGTCAGGGGAAAAATCCTTAAATCAAGCCTCCAAACGGAACTAAGGAGATCTTATCAGCTGCAGCCGCTAAAGGACTGCCCTAACCAGGCTGGGAGAAGGGCAATCAGTACATTAGCATTGAAAAGTAAACCTTGCTTCCTTTTAGGAGCCTCTACAACCACCTCAGCCCTAGCCAGCTAGGGATTTTTTAGCTGTACATGATGTTACAAACAGTTTATCAGACAATATCGCACTTACATGAGATCACAGTGCCTTGGGGGGAATAGTTTTAAAAGAGATGAATGTTATTTTACTGTACTGCAGGTGTTGAACACAATTTTATCTGAGCTGGAGTGCATAAAGTAATGCTGCAGTTAAAATAGGAATTATATGAAATTGCTTCCTTTGATTAAAAAAAGGTGAAGAAAACATGACTACGGCAAGTGGGAAGTGGCCAATATTTTCTTCCAGCCCTAAATACCTAAACAAACAAAAAAAGAAAAAGGAAAAAAGATAAACTTGTGTTCTCTTCTACCATGATTAGAAAGTGGTTTAAAGAAGCAAAGAAAAACTATGGTCTAAAAACTCCAGAGCTCTCAAACAGCAGGTCACAGAGCTGAAGGGCCACAACAGGCTTTAAAGATGGGACAGGCATTTCCTCAGTTGGTAGATCTGTATATATGTGCACAGCTGGAGGGGGGGAACTGCTAGGTCAAAAAAGAGCTTTTTTGCTGTGTCCAGGGAGGTGTCAGATTTAGGCCTAGCCTTATGAAGTTGCCCCAAAGTCTAAGTCCTTTTTTGATGGCTTATTTTGTATCAGATGTTACTACTCTTGCCTCTGTAGAACTCCTTCTCAAAGCAGGCAGCCGTAGGAAGCACATCCTCTAAGCACTGAGTGTTTCGAGACAGTGTGGGCCTGTGATTTCATTGTAATTTTCAGATGCTACATTATTTAAACTTTCCAATGAGTCCTTATGCCTTTTATGCTCATTGATAGCAGATGGAATTGAATTAAGGTGCTACTGATTCTTCCTTCAGAAACCGAATCAATCATTCTTATTTTTAACCTGAAAAGGTCTCATGCAAATTGTTTAGCTTTTCAAACAATTGCTAGAGCAGCCAATGGGTTAAATACACTGTAGCACATTGTTAAAGTTTACAGAAGTTAAAAAAACCCCAGACAACAAAACTGGCTATAATTTGCCTAGAAGAGTAATACTCAAACTGTGACCAAATAGCAGGGCACAGAACATTTTGCCAATGGGCTGCAGAGCGCTGGCTATTCATATGGTGTTTCCAAGCGCATTAATGGCCAGTGACTCATATGCCCTTAACAATGCTATCCCATGCAAAGAATTGCTGTGATTGCCACAAAAGTGCTCTGTAGCTAGAATCTGGAAATAAAATAGCTCAGGTATTCACCGACAGAAGGCTCAAAATATACATTTTACCCCAAGATATAGTCCACATTACTAAAAAAGTGAAGTTTGTTTGTTCAAAGAAAATGTTGCTCAAAGATTTAGTGACAGGAATGCATGTATTTAAATACATCTGTGAAAACACATATACTTCTTTAGATTTTGGATATGCGTGTATGGACTCACCCTTTTTCTTTCGCTGTGTTGTGTTTCTCTAAGATACCCATCACAGTGATACATCTTCAGCCTAACTGGTCTTAAGCGCTTACAGAAAGCCAGCAAGCCCTGCAAACGATTTGTGATTAACTGACTTGTGGCAATGCTGGAGGGCTTAGGCAGGCTTGGTTAACCAGGTCCTTTCATCAATTCACATATCACAGAGTGTTACTTTTTACGGAATTAGGGAAGGTGGAGCAGAGGAGCGGCAGCAAAGAGAACTTTGCAGAAAGAAGAAAGTGTGTGTTCTCATTTAACAGCATGAGTCACTTCTCATTCTCACAAGCAGCAGAAAACTGGGTTGGTTTGTTTCTCTGCCTTAATTCAAGGTTACTCTTTCCAGGTTACTTAAAAATTATGTTGACCTTGTGTTTTTAATTTAATGATGCGTCTCACTAGGCTTTCTCTCACTTCCAAAAATCACTATTCAAGAAACCTTATCTTCAGTTGCAAAACCACTTCAATAACATGCACTTTCTCTATAATCTTTATAAAGCTAAAAGGGAAAATTATTTCCAAGAGTGCACCCAGCAACATAAACTACAGGTGTACTAGATATCAACTAGAGAAGCATCTATTATCCTCAATAAAACTCTTTTATCTGCTACTTAGCTTTACTGGAAATAATAACTTTTGGGGTTGTAAAGTGCTTTGCAGGCTTTGTTTAGTCTTCGCCCTTTTCTTTTAGGACTTAACTGAGGAAGGAGAAAGCTGAAGAGGGCCATCAGTCAGCTGACTTCCCACACTAAAGAACGAAGCAGGGATTTAAGGAGCTTTATGATCTGCGTTGAACAATGACTAGAAGGGCAGTGTGGATTTTGCAGTTTCATTTTCAATTGATTAAGGATGTCTCATAAAAACAGGAGTTAGTGCTGGCATTCTTCTGTGAAATGTAGCAAGGAAAAGGCCTTGTGTTATTCGGAAGCGGCAAGGATCCTTCTGGGACAATAATGGTATTTCAGAATTTTGACTACAGAGAGATCATGCTGATATGATAACCCTGTGCTGAAATACAGAGATCAGCCTACAGATACCTCACACCTCAATCTTCAACCCCCTCAATGAATCACCTGTTGGTCTGGAGGCTTTCTAAAGCCAAGTAAAAAATGAGAGTTTCACATCTTCTCACATGGCTGTAAGCTCTCCACTCATTTTTTTTGCAAGTCAATTGTTTCAACTTACTCTGACTAACCATGTGTGTCCTACCACATGTTCAAACAACTGTCTTAATGGAAGTTTGCTCTGCAGTCTTTATCATGGGATAATGTCAGTTAATTATTTTTTAAATAGACAATTTAATGGTTTCAGCTTCTCCTGTGTAGGCCATGTTCAGCTACCTCTTTGTATAATCTGCAGATCTGCAACATTTGCCCCAGGATTGTCTCAAGGGAGAAAAAGAATCATGAGAAAGATAAATCAAGCTGTATGCATCCTGAAGTAAAACAGCTACCTGATCTTACTACTCTTGTAAGTAGGTTGCCAGATAACAGGCAAATCACAAGGTTTTTCAGCTCCAAATCAATCTGGATGGACTTCGGCCCTTTGAGAGCCTTGGTGACGCCACATGGCAAGTCAACCCTGCCAGAGCAGCAGGCAGATAACAGGGCTCTGCTTGAGCCCCTGGGCAAAAAGTCCTGGGAGGTGGGTCAGGGGAACGGGGAAGGGAAGGTCAGTTAAGACTAATAGAAGCCTTACCCAGGAATTGAACCATTTTCATCAGGACACTCAGAGGAATCATCTAAAAGCTGGCCTGCCCAGATGTTGAGCAGCACTTGCTAAGCATCTGGCCCCTCTGTTCGTTTCCCTTCATCTCACAGTCCTTGCCATCACAACAGCCCTGACCTTGCAGCGTGCTGCACTTAGTGCCCAGAAGACAGCGAGTGGGACAGGCTCGTTCCAAGAGCACACCTTCCACCTCTGTATGTAGCTAAAAAAAGACTGTCCCCTACTAAAAGGCTTATGAGCCAAACATGCTTGTGTCTACCGTCCTCCACTTGTTTATGAGATCGCACAGTATTAGATCTTGGTGAGTTTAGTCCTGTTGGCATCATCATCATCTGTAATGTTGTGGTATTGTCTCCCTCTCCGGGAGAGGGCTTTTGCCTCAGGGAATATGGGCAGCCTAACATCAACTATGACACGACCTTTTTGGACAAGCTGGGGAGAACATGCCCTTTAAATGGGCATATATCTGACATAAAATACACTTCAGAGATGAGAAGCAAGTTCTTTGAGGCATGGCCACATGTTTTATTTGTTTCCAAAGTATCACGAACTCTTTTGGCCTTGTATAAATATGACATCAAAGCAATTAATCTGGTGGCCTACACAGTTCACTCCAAGGCATGATGTAACAACCTTCTTAGCTGTGGACCAGAAAATGATATTGATATTTTTGTTACTTCAGCTCAACGCAAATGAGTGGAACTAATTTGTATCCTCTAAGGTTTTTGATCTTATGAATCACAAACTGACAACAGTTTAAAATAAAATAAACAGTCTATCTTCCTTTTGGAGATCTGCCAAAACAAAAATGTTTGCCACAAACTCTGCTCTTTCCCTAGAATTTCAGTCATTCAGATTAAAGTTTTGGGAGGAATAAAATAGAAAACAACCATCACTACTAATTGCCAAACCAAACTACACGTTACTTTAGCTCCTTTCACTCTGTGATGATGCTGTTGAAGGGAAAACACATGTCTCACATCTCTACGAAATCTGTGTAAGTCGTCAGAGTGTAATATTAATGCATTTTCTCTAAACTGTGCAGTGGGTTCCATAGATGTTTGTAGGCTTGACAGAGAGGATGCAAAGCTGCATCAATTTTCTCTGACTTAACCCTTACATAAAGGCTTGAAACTTTCCAAAATAACCTCCTCATACTAAACAAAATAACCTGCTTGTTTGTTAGGAAAAAGACATTGCAGGGATTTTTCTTTCCATGAAGAAAGCAGTTTTCAACAATTGATCTGAATGTCTCAAATATTGATCTTTGGCAGTACTTACTCCTAGCTTTTGTGCCTTTCTAATTTGCATTGCATTTGCAGAGAAAAAAAAAGGTGATCTAAATTTCCACTAATTCCACAAAAGGAAATAATCAAACTTTTGAGTACTCTGCTGCATTTACACTATGTCCCCATTATTCTGTCCTGAGAAAGAAGTTGCCTCTCTGAAGGGGAAAAAGAACCACAGACAGTTTGACTGTATAGAATGAGCTGAAAATCTACTATCAAGCAAAGACTCATAGGATTGGGAAACTAATCTTCCCATGTCTATCAAGTATTCATTCTAAAGTACACAAATTACTGATCTAAGGACTTTTTATAAGTAAATTTAAACACCATCATATATTCTATATATATGGTAATAAGAGACAAAAAGTATGGACAGGCAGTACTAGATGTGCAAAATGAGCTCATCAGATGCATAAAACCATTGGGCTTCTGCCATCTAATTCATTAGCAGTATAATTTAAAACAATCCAGTAGAAAAAAAAAGAAGGTGTTCCAAGTCTGAGGCATTCAGGTTCTGACTACACCAAGTTCCACGTGCTGTTCCTGCAGAAGTTTAGGAGATTTTGTTTTGAGATTGGCAAAATGCCTGGACATCTAGGCAGAAATCACAGTACTCAGTTCAGAGCGCAAGACTGCTGCTTGAGATTTTCATCAAATGCAGGACTGATTCTAGATCTGTGTGGTGAAGCCAAAACCAGCAACAGTGAAACACAGGAAATCCTAGAAGAAGAACTTTATCTAGGAGATTCTTTCATGTGCCCCCTGGAAAAAGCAGTCTAGAGAGCACTAAAACCAAGGATCTTGCCAGTAACAACAGTACTCACCATCACAACTTTCAGACAAAAATGACAATAAAAGCCAAAGCTCTACCTTGCCGCCGCCGACTGTTGAGTTTCCTAAAGCAGGTCCCCTCCACAAGCCGATTAAGCCGTTGCTGCTTGATCAGCTCTAAAATCTCAGGTTGAATCTTCTCTTTTAGTTCCCTTGGGAAGAAAGAAAAGCACTCTTGAGGTTCACCAAGGACCACCCTCTTTCTTCTGAGACAGAGTCCCACAAGATGTTTTTGCAAGGAGTTCAGAGGGGACAAGAGTCATGGGCAGTCCCAGGTCAGAATCTGCTCCAGGCAAAGAGCTTTTTCTGATAACAAAAGCATGGGATCAGGATATCTCTGTTCAAGACAACTCTCTGCTACTACATCAGTGTATGATTCAGGCCATTTACTTGTTTCCCATTTACCCATCTAAAAATAACAACTGCTGTAATTCATCAACAAGGTTTTCTGAGGCACACAATGCTCTTTCACTGTGGGAGCACTATGAAGCCTCTTGGAGGGTCTGTCACCTTTCGTGGCATGATCCTCTGCTAGTGCACTTTCTTAGCATTATTATTTAGGAAAACGCAAGAAGGCTAAACACATTTTGAAACAACAAGAAGAAAGAGTGCATAATGGCAATAAGCCAAAACAACAATCAATGCTATATGCCTGTTCTTAATTCCATACCATTAGATTAATTCATTACTGTAAGAATTTTGTGGAAGAGTTACCCGTGACTGGGGACTGCTCAAGAATCAAGTTTTACCCTTGCCCAGGAGCACAGAACCTCACAGTTCATTTAGAAATATTATTATATGTCCTTCAGAAAATCCATTTCCTACAGCCTGCTTTGATAAATGGGTTCAGTGTGTCAAGAACTAGGCAGAAAATGTACGCACATAATATTTAAAGTTGATTTCATACACTGTCACATGGAGTCACAGGTGTCTGAATTCGTCGGTTATAACCTCACTTAGATTCATTAAGCATACATAAAAGACAGGTTTAAACATCAACTTGACAGCAAGCCTAGTAAGATTAAAAAGTAACGGAATGTGTAGAGGGTTTATAAAATATGAAGTGTGTCAGAACCATAATTTTGGATTGCTGCGTGAATTAGGTAATACCAAAAATCATTCTGTTTGGTAGTATGTTCCAGCAATCATCATCAAAAGAAAGCAAAGCCATGGTATTCCATAGATAAATCAAAAATGTTTCTCTTCTTGAAAACTTAGGAAGTTCAGCCTCTGCAGATTTCCACAGTCATTTGAGTCCTATACCTTTGATATGCAAAACTCCCACTGAAATCACTGCAAGTTTTCTGTTAGAGAGATCAGGCCTTTAAATAGAAATGTCATCTTTCTCCCAGGTATTAACAAAATGGTTGGCGTTCTTGGTGCATAACCCACTGCATATTTTCAAGCTGTGAAAATCCAGCTGGTCAAAAATCAAGTATTGTAACTATAGAAACAGGCCACCTTTAGTAAATGTATTATTAGTCCTTTATGATAATAGCCAAACACCATTGTTTTCTCACTAGGAAATAAGGTATGAATATTCTAAATAGTTAAATGCTACGATTAAAAGAATTTTGTGTTGAACAAATGTCTTTCTGAGCTGATGAGTTTCCCCATTCCTCAGGTAAGAGCTGGGAGCAGGGGCGGAAGAACCCCAAAAGATATCAGTGTTAAAACACAGTATGGATTACGGAGCTCATAAGGCTACCGACTATATCTCCAGCTGGACTGATTTCAAATATTCAATATTGGTATAAATATCAGTTTAATTCAGAAATTGGATGAATATCATTAAAGAGGTATTAAAGAGGTATTGAAGACATCATACCATCATAGATATTAGACAGTATTAAAAAAACAGAAATGAATGGGTCAGTCTTCCAACACATTAACATCAGCACATTAACTGATTGGTTACTCACAGTATTCCCTCTTCTCTCCTCTAAAGCCCCATCTGCCCCTTACAAACCAGAGGTAGAGAGGGATTTTTAACCAATCCAAAAATAAGTAAGTAATCCCCTCCAAAGTAGTTCAGTGACTAAGACAGATTTCCCACCAGAGAAAGGGAGGCAGGAAAGAAAAGACTTTCCGCCTCTTTGCTAATATGCCCGAGTCCTTCCCACACTCACGTATTTACCCTCACAACTGCGAAGTGCAGAGGCAGTACTTGCTTCTGTTTCACAGTCCCCAAGCTTGAGCACACAGAGGTTGTGCAGATAGCTTTCCTTACTCCTCTGAGAATCAGTCTTCAGTGACTTGAATTCAGATCACCCATCCCAAAAGTCCATTCCTACTTTGCCACAGTCACTTGTGCTTACCGGCCTCAGCAGCTCATGCCAATGCATGACTACTCTAACTTGTGTGTGTATATGTATGTGTATACACACACATATATATATTTTAGCTTTTTTTTCAATCTTCTCAAATATGATGACTCTAGATACATTTTGGCAAGGTGATCCTACCACCTAATGCTTCTCACTGTCAAGAGGTTTCTGTTCTCTTCCACTACTTCAAGGTGATAGAAAAGGGGTACGACAACCAGATGTAGGCACATAGGTAAACCTAAAGGACAGGGGACTTAGAACAATCTCTGACAAGAAATAGGTCCCTGTGCCTAATGCTAAAACCGAACAGGAGCACTGAGCTAAAGGAAGATCATAAACGTAAATCTATTTAGGCAAAATTTTTATTTATTCTCTTCAGATGACATCAGGTTAACATTCTGTGCCTTGCAAAGGGAAAGAGAACAACCAGGAAAGTATAAGCAGAAGGTGGCTTTAAAAATGTCTGCTTCCTACTGTGTTCCAGTGATACAAGAATGACAAACGTTAGTGAGCTGATACGACAGAACGCTTGGGAGAAATAGGTGGTAATATATCATCACTAATTTTCTGATCTCATTGGTCTCAGCGCTATAGGCAAGACTGACATTGGTGACTTGCTTCTAAAAAAACAACCCTTAATTGCCTGTAAATTTGAAAATTCCTAGAAATAATTTTTAAACTGTTGAAAGAATTCTAGCTCTTTTTTGCACCAATTGTATCTGTCCATAACTTTTAACTTTCCAACTTATAGTTCCAACTCCTTCCTGTCAGCCACAATGGGGTGCATTATAGTCATTTAAATCATTACAACACAATAGAAAAGTAATATCAAAACAAGTTCATGTGTTTTGCCTTTTATCTTTTGGCCTTGCTCCTAGTCACTTCATGCTTTCAGCTTGGGCATTAATGACTCTCTCTAACATTGCAGAAGAATCTCAAAAGATACAGAATGCTCCAAAAAGCATCCAAATCCCTCCCTCTATTTTCCTGTATGCTACCGATTTTCATCCAGATTTTACTTAGCAGCTGCTCCCTAACTGACATGATCTCTCCTTTAACCACCAAGCGTTCACTTGGACATCAGAGCTCTGTCCAATATTAACCCATCTGTATTGCCATTTAATGTGTCAAGGAGACCTCTGGTCCTCTACAGGCCAATGGGATTCCTAGATACCTTCTTCCACAGCCAAAACAGACCAGTAATATTTTCTTTTTTTTGTTGCGGACTGGCAATTAGGATTATCAAAAATGATCCCAAGCTCTTGAGTACATTCTGTTCTGGAGGACTTTTTATTCTCCCCAATTCAAATCAGAAATTGAAAAAATTTCAGCTCAGGTGATGCAACAGTACTCATACAAAAGAAATAGTAACTCCTAGCAAAATAATGTTGTTGTAATTATCTGGATCTAAGGCAGAACTTTCCAACTCAGATCCAAATCAAACTTCACTAAAACTTCTCTCATCCAGCAGCTTGAAAACTTCAGTACTTTATATAAAGAACAGCAGAAGAAAGGCTCCTATCATTTTGAAGCCACGGATAACCATCATCTGATTGCCATATTCTGATGCAGAATTAAACAGGGCTCCCGGACTTTAAATTCAGTTGTGAACCATCTCTTTTAGCATATCTGTAAGGCTTTTAAATATACAGCACAGCAACAATTCCTCTCTCCACTCACAGTCTCCCTCCCTACAATGCAACCCTGATTCTGTACTTATATCAATTGTACCATCTACGCAATTTGAGAGAGTTCAGTACATGGAATCAAATCAAAGGGGAAAATGAAAGAACCATTTCTTTTCACAGTCAAGAATAAGTGATCATGGATGCAATCAAAATGCAAATGCATAGAGCTAAATCTCTGCAAATACAGTTGTGATTGCTTAAACACCTTACCGACTTAGCCTTCACAGCCTTTAGGCTTAGCCTTTGTCCTGAATCTGAGATGAGCTGCTTGTAGCACTTCTGCTGCTTTTAACTGTGTTAGTTGGCTCTTTCATTCCCTGATGGGGAAGGAGATTTCACACTGTGGCAGCAAGTAGCCAGAGTGATACTAGAATTAAAGAGCTTGCAGAGGGCACTGGCAAGTTTCATGAGGTTAGGAAATGCCGCAAGTGAACATAAATAGTTGACCTGTATCATAGTTAAACAATTGACTCAAAAGGGAAGCAGGGGAAATGAGAGGCTTTGGTGACAAGCTTAGCGGTACTGAGCAGCTTTGAACCACTAAACATTGCAGGGAATTGACAGGGGATTTCTGTGCAGTGTAATGATGTCGAAATGACTGGAACTATTTGTAGGTTTTTAACTGATGCATTACTATGAGTGACACCAGTTCTAATTGGGCATTAGGTCCTATCTGCTAATACACTGAAAACATAAAACAGGCATTTTCGCTTTGATCCAAGTTGGTATGACTAAATTTGAATTCTACTTAGCTTATGCCTTCCCTGCTGCCCTGCTGCCCCTGGAGGAACATGTCCCCAGAGCTTGTACTCAGATATCTGCATCCTTTGGAAACAAATCAAGCATCTTACATCTGAATCTTGGTAGCTCTGTCCTAAAAAGGAGATTTGGAAAATCATAATGAGCCGTTCCACTTCAAACATCATCAGAATTTCCTGACATTTCAACTAATGCTTTGGAATCATCGCTGTTTCTCTGCTGATCTCACGAGGTTCCTGCTTTTCAGAGCATTTGGGCAGTGCCGAGTCAGAATCTGTCCTGTGCCATGTGCTCAGCCACGAGCCCAGCTTTGATCCAGAGCCAAGTACAGCCTCCGCTTTTCATATAATAGAACAAAGGGTATTCTGAGAAGCAGGCAGGAGCTATGGTGGCAATATTAACATTTGATACTTTGCAGTAAACAATGTAGGAATGAGAATCCTGCTGGACAGCTGCCAGAACATTTTCATCTACAAATATATAACTGCTTTCTATTAACACCAAAGATAAGCTACAAACAAAGACAGTAACACACAAACCCATTCTTTTGTGGAGCCCGTGTGTATTGGCTCCTCTTGCTCTGGGCTTCACTCTCACTCAGAGAAGTGACATTTGCAATTTTTAAAGGCCCTTGGACAGAAGACAAAGTTTAATCTAAAAGAAGAAAAACTAGCGCCAGCAACAAAAACAAGCTCACACGCACAGTCATACAAACTGGAAATGTCAAAGCATTGTTTGGTACAAATAAGCCATACAAGGCCCTGTAGGGATTTGCTCAATCTGGCTTAACTGAACTCAGAGAAAGAGCTGTGATTCCCCACAGAAGAAAATGTATGCACTTCAAGCAGTTGCTGCTCTACTGCTTTTGAGCACAGCTCTCTAGACAGTTTTTTCTTCAGGTTTCCCCTGAAGAGCTCCCAAACATCATTCATATTTATTAATATTTCCATATAAGAAGGGGTTAGGAGAGAAGACAGTACTTACAGAATCGGACGAGACTGGAAATCTTCCTGGTTCATTCTTTCAGACTGGCGGATTTTCAGTATTTCTGTGTAACTGAGATTCTGAAGTTTGCTCTTGAACTGGTCGAGAGAGCTAGGCTTGGTAGTGAGTGCTCTCATTATCTGTTCCTTCACTACCTGCATTACCTGTGCATGACAAGGAAAAGAAAAAAAGAAAGAATGAAAATCTGTGTTAACTCTTTCTGATGGTTTGTTTCAAATTTTATTCTGTGTCACAATGAGGTTTCTAGGTACAGAAGACGATTAGTACAATCTGGTCGCAAGATAATTTCTCAGTGGCATGACCAGAAAATGAGCTAACTTCTGACAGGGTATCACATCTTATGGCAAAAGCTCATCTGCACTGTAACGAGAAAATCAGGGTAAGAGGGCCTCAGTGCCACTCAGCTGTCTCCCTAGACAGCTAAAGTACAATTACCGGTTACATTATTGGATGTCACGCTCTGCCCAAGGCTTGTGTGATGCACACAACAGCAGTAATGTGGCTGTCTGCGTTTGGAGCTGAGACGATGCTTCCATCACGTAGGGGACAGGACACCTACAATACACTTGTAACCACAGAAGAAAGCTGGAGCCAAGAGCAGATTCACATGTAGATTTCTGCCAGCTTGACCAGAGCAAAGTGTTTTTTCCATGCTGCTCAGGATGACAGCTGTAAAAAAAGTTTAAAGCTGCTCTCCTGACCAGAGGGTGGTAGCATTTGCTTCCCTCGTTGCAGTCATGGTAAAAGGAGAATCTGGTCATACAATTGTCTCTGCGTGGACACTGGTACTTGCTATCCGATTTCTTCCTGCTCCTTCTCCTCTTTTTTCTTTTTTGGGGCTATCTGGGCAGACCACTGGAGTGTCAGTCCTCAGCATGTCTGACATGAATCTCCATGGTCTCTGTGCTGGAGTGCCCTCCTCTGCAGGCACGAAATTGCCATATACAGTGAAAGAAAGAGAACTTGCTAAAAGAGAACGTTAAGTCAGGAGAGAAGGAGCTCAATTTACCAAGGATATTACAGGATTGCTTTTGAAGCAACCCAAGAACGAGAATGAAGGATGGCTGGGCAACAGCCATCAATCTGCATATTAATTATTTTATCAGAAGAAAACTGCTGAGACACAGTTCATTAAGGGGAATTGCTTGGCGCTAGTTCAAATAAATACATATCACAAATTACTGTCGTTCTGTGGAGAGATTACTCCACAATTCTAGACTCGTTTCCTTGGCGCTGGTGCAAATCACACACTTTGAAACGTTTATCTGATGCTGCACTTAAGCTGGCTGAAAAAACAATTTGTCAGACTCAGAAAGGCCCATCCCACTCAAATCCAACAGCTAAAAAGCAGTAGGAAATAGTAACAAACCTCTGGTTTCAAAGCAGACGTGACAGAAATTAACAGCTGCAGAAACAGAGAGCAACAGCTTTTTCTGCACTGTTAATTTTCCTTTATTCTTTTGTCTTCACCATGTATCTTAAAACAGAAGTTCAGCCCCTCAGAGGTTCCCTACACATTCTGAAAACTGTTCTTTACACATGAGTATTTTATTGCTCCACATGTGTTGCCTCAGTCTCCTAACCATCCCTGCCTGTGCTATGTTTTCTATTTTTGTTTCCTGAGATGTAACTTCTTCCCGAGATGTGACCTAAGCATTCATCATAGCTGTGTCCAGCAGGTGAAACTAAGCAATTCAAAAACTGAAGATAACCTCCTTCCTTACCACAGGGACTACATCCATCCCAGAGATCTACTTTAAGAGCAAGATGCTCCTCACAAAGCTGCTGGCTCGGATGGACAGCGGATGGCTTTGTCACCTTCCCGCCCTACAGGTGAGATAGCCTACCCACACTTACTTGGAAGAGTACCTTACTTTGAATGCATCCTTGCAAAGACCACCCTGCTCTTGGTAAATTTTGCAAATCTGGCCCACACGAAGTGGAGGTTTTCCCCATGCATTTCTACAAATCTAATAAGCATGCTGTTGCACATTTGTGGAAGTCTTCTAAAATTCAGTTTGATGGTAAGAAGCAACTTGGAATTCTGTTCACTACATCTAAGCACTGCTCCCTTCAAACACAGAAGCATTTGCTTTCAGATGATGGCACTGTGCTGCCAAATTCTTCTAAAAGGTACTTTGCTGGTCTTCTGGTGGGAATTAGCTACTTCATCCAGAAGAGGAATTTCTTGATTGCCCTCTGACTGCTTAGAGGAATTAATGACTCCTTGACTACATTTAGAGTGCAATAATCAGACCATTCCAGTCCGAGCAATAAACGTGCTGTCACACCTTGGATATTAAACAACGAAAGGCCAAACAATTGTGATATCTGAACGTTAATGGATTGATCAACTGGTCCAAAAAAATCAGTGGCTTATTTAACAGGGGCTTGGTTCAATATCTAAAAGGGCTTAGGAAATGTAATGAAGGAGATGTCCTTAAAGTGGAAAAAACTGAAGCAGACAACCCCAGCGACAAGTTGGATGTTTAAAAATATCCTCTCTCCTTTTTATTTCTGCCTTCATAGCAATGACTACCAATTATGATTAATTACTTTTAATTTATATTTGATATATGAATATTTTGTTAATTAATATTAATTGCATTGAACTACCATATTCATAGCAGGATGGGAGAAGAGGGGAGAGACTGGGAACTAAACTTTCCCAGTGAAAACATATTTAGCCATTGGTACCTGTTAATAGTAATGTCAGAGCTCCCAGCTAATTGTGCTTAACTTTGGGCCCTCAGAGAGAACATGACATTTAAGCACTGTCTTTACTTCTGCTTTCTGAGCCCCACAGAGAAGTTATGCTGGACTACTTACTACAAAAAGTTTTACAGTCAGCCTGTAGTCATCATTTCTGCAGTATCAGGCGAACATAGGTAGCTAAATTCATCATTGCTCATAGGATCAAATTTCCTGGCTACTAGAAAGCAATAAATTACTGCAATTTCAGTTAGACAGGCATAGCAGTTAAACCTTGATTTTTCAGCACTACACCAGATTTTCAAGTATATATAGTGAAAGTCTTGACTCTCAAACATAAACAGCAGGCACTCCTAGGCCTTTGAACAATTCATTTGAGATCATCTTCCTGCAATCATTTACGTATGTGTGCAGTTTCCATTTCACACATAGTTATACTTAACTCACACATGCAAGTATCTATAAAGATCTGGTATTTTGTTGCTTATCTGTGGATTTAGTTTCTTAATCTGTGGATTTAGTTTCTTAATTTCAGGCACTCGCATTGAAAACTTTGCCTCTATGAGCAGTTTTTCCCATGAAATAAACAGGCTCACAAATAAATAAATACTGTATTTTAGGGAGTTGCATGCATGCTGATCTCTTTTCCAATTTGTCCTCTGAGCCGTCCAAAGGAAGAAGTGCTCACTCTTGGCTAAACAATGCAAGAGAGGTTCAAATTCAGTAGAGTTAGGCAGCTTTCATCTATCTTTAGTTGCAAAATGCTTATATAAACACCCTTGTCATCCAACTCTGGTACTCTCTGTTGTGGTTAATACCCAAATAATGCAAATTGCTCTCCTTTGGAAAGCTATTCACAGGGTGCAGTCAAAGAGCGGCTTAGTTTATAGGCTCCCTCTGTCCCAGTGACAGAAGGCAGGAGAGGTATGCCCCAAGCCCAGCGCATACGGGGGTGATCGCTTGCCCTGTAATGTTTCTAGCCAACAATATTTAACTAGTTGGCCAAAATGTCAAAGCTGTTGGTTGAGTCATGTCTCCTGAGCATTTGGGAATCACTGCCAAGAACTTCTAATCTCGTTCAAAAATCTCTAAAGCTGAGTTGCTAGCCCTTGATTGCTGCTGTCTGAGAGACAAGGATATCAACCCTTCCTCCCTGTGAGTCTGACCTTACAATGAAATTAAAGGTATTCTCTACTCAGTATAATTGTACATAAACATTGCAGACACTTGTTTTAATTACATTACACCTTGCCTCTCGTACTGAGAGATGAATGTTTCAGCGAGTGCATTTGCTTTAAATTATGCCCTTCTTATCTGATGACCTTCTATGTGGTAAGAAAATGCTGTGTTCTGCATTATGAATAAGACAGGCAAACTCACTGAAGACATTAACAGAAAGACAAGAGCCAAAAAATACTTTTTTTAAGGTAAAATTGCCATGAAGCATAGGACCTTATTCCCTGTCTTTCATATTCATCTAATGTCTTACATTTCTAAGGTTGGTATCACCATAACATTAAAATAGACAAATTTCTGTTAAGCTCTTTTTGTCTAACTTTGTGTTCAGCTTGTTTGATTTCATCTCTGCCATATGCCATTCCGACTACTTTGCCTCTCCAACACTCTATTGTTCTTTTTTTCTCACTCCTATACCTTGCCATAAGAACCTTTATCTATGCAAAACTCCTTTCAAGAGACATCAGAGGTCTGAACACTTAGGCCCTACAACACCAACAGGGGACAAAATTAAGTGGTAAGAAGCCAGTGTGAGGAAGGAGAGCATATTAGGGCCTAACACCTAACTACATGGCAACATACCACTGACCACATTTCAGCAACTCATTTGCAACTATAGAAAGCACAAAACGGCCATCTCTATCCTTTCAACTTACCCTATACCAGTGCAAAGTGTGTCCTTGGCACTGACTGGAGAAGACTGGCTGCCATCTCAGACACCTATCATTGCCTGCAAGCTTCTGGAAACTTATGTCTGAGCCTTCCACTCACCGTACGCCCTCTTTCCACGAGCATCAGTCTTCCTCAGAAATCACCCCACAGCATCCCCAGGAGCTGGACCTTCACCTGAACCCATCTGTGGCACACTGGATGGGAGATGAACCCATTTAATAACTTCCCCAAAATCTCATACTCTTGCATACTCTTTCATATGTAATGAACCTTTCGCAGGTCATGGCAACAAGAGAGCCAGAGACTGTCGCAGAAGCCACTAACTTGTACTACTAGTATCTGGCAGCATACGTCATGGGGATTGCTGCCTGGTGACTACTCAGGTGTGTGTGCGCGTGTCTGCCTGTTATGCTGAATGGTTGTCTTTAATTTGACAGTGCAGCTTTCTTCAGCACAGACAAGACTTAAGTAAATCATGAGCCCATGCAACAACAGCGTGCTTGGTTCAATACTTTCTTAATTTGGCTCAGAACTAGCAAGTTCCCATACCTCACTGCAGCACACTATAAAAGAGCAGCTACTGGACTGCCCTGTACCCAGAGACTGCTCTCTGCAACCAGACTCCAAGCGTCTGTGCTCTTCTTGGAGTATCTGAGGAGTTTTAAGGCTGCATTCATCGACTTTTTCATGTGACCATTCAAAAATACATATGCTGACAAACAGAAAACTGGAAGAAATACCTTCACAGATTTTTTGTCATGAATTCATACCTAGTTCCCTTTCTAAGTCTATCCAAGTTCCTAAGTTTCTAAGTTCCTGAAAAGAAGCAGCTTGGTTTGTACAAAAATTGGTTTGTACAAAAAACTGTAAAAATGAGAGAAAATGTAAAAAATGAAGGAGAAAATCATTTGTTGATTGAGATTCAGCTTATCATTTTAGTCACAAAGGGATTTCCGTCAGCTAAATCCACGGAGCAAGCAAAAACAAGGCTGTAGAATGAAATAGCCAAATCATTCTTAATGAACAGCACTTACTGACAAAGAAGGCCATAAAGAAAATCTAATTCTGAAGGGAAAGGAAATGACTTCAGTTTACAAGCAACCTGTCAAACCCTGTAATGAAAACTTCACATGTTTAAAGTGTATGCCAGGTAATACAAGACAATTTTTTAGGCCATTCCAAAGGATAAACTGCCTTAACTAGATCAATGGTTACATCTTCAGAGCTCTCAGAAGAGTCATTCTGAGAGACTTCAAGGTTCTTGAAAGATAACAACATAATGCTGTTTTTTCTCCTATTGCCACACGTTGCAATCTGGTGATTCACTATAGTCCCTCCTTCACAGACTGTACCAGGCTTCCACTCCACAGTACTTTAGAATATTAATCCAAGCATACCATCCTACCCAAGTAAATTTAAACTCAGTGTTAGTACACCCTAATATTGACAAGAGACTCCAACATTGCAGATAATTTCTTCTATTATAGTCCGTGTACTCAGAAATTACCAAAAAAACCCAGTTTCTAATCTTCTTAACTATTCCAGAACACAAGGACAGGGGCTGCAGCCAGTGATAAAAAGACACCTCTAAGCCAGTAAGATATACGTAACCACGGGAATAATTAAGTTGATTCATTTTCAGGCGACAGTATTCTGGGGGATGAGGAAAAGGCTGTCAGAGGATTTAGCAGGTATAAGCTCTGATTCATTTTATCTCTTCATTTTCTGTAGAATTTAAAATCCATTCTAAAAGTAGTTTTTTTGTTGGGGTTTTAGTTTTGGGGTTTTTTTTTAAACTCTTGCTTGTGATTCTATTTTTCTAGTATGGACCAAGAGATCTTTCTGTCTGCAGGCAAGAGACTTGAAGCAATGCAATGGTTTAGATCAAGTGAAGCAGTCTGTGTCCATGTGATATCAGTATCAACATGGTTAACCAGTTTAGCAATGATCATTTTTTTGCAGGAGTACCTAGCATGAACAAACAAGCACACCCAGTAGATGTGAACACAGAGATGAGAGGTAGAAAACGTGACAGCAGTTCCACACAAGGCGTTTAAAAGGTCTGTAGCAGGTGCTTAAAAGCTTAACGCTGTAGCAATAGAGTTCTTCAGTGTGGAACCCTTCAGAGTGTCAGAACCCAAATAAACTGCCTGTCCTCTGGCAAGGAAGAGAGTGAAGAGAATGTGCAGGAGCGAGACCTTGCATCCTTCCTGAGGATCCCAAGTCCTTCTCAAGTTCCTGACAGCCAACCCAGGAGGGCAAGTGGTGAGGAAAGAAAAGCTGAGGACAAGGCAAGGACCACAACTGCTCTGCATTTCAGAACAGCTCCTGATCGTTCCAGCTTCTTCAGTCCCCTTGACTACTGAATCACAGGTTTGGGGGACAACAGACTGAAATCACGTGGTTCTTGAAAACTGAAGGGCTGAGGCTATTGTTAATGGAGGACTATGAGAGAGGGGATAGAGGATTCATTATGCTCCTTCATGGGCTCCAGATTGGTAAGAAAGGAGTATCAACAGCCCCAGGGCCATGACGACAAGACTGGCGAGCACCCTGAAATGGGGTCAGAAAGGGAGGCTGAGAACACACTAAGGAAGGGATTGGAGGATTGGCTACATATCAAGGAGCTGATGTAAAAAAAAGTTCAGCTCCCTGCAGAAAAATTCCTGGCTAATTCTGCTATTGGATGAGTGCATTTTCTAAATACTGTTAAGTGTAAACAGATCACTAATTGCTGCACTCTGTTACATTACAACCTTGGGCTCCTCTACCTCTATAAGCAAAAGAAAGCGAGCCTGTGGACACAACTTGACTTTCTACTCCCCAAAGCAGCTCTCAATTCTGCTAGCTGCACTGGTTATTTTTTCCTTGGCTATCCAGATCCTGATGGGAAAGGGGCTTCCTGTTCTTTTCCAACCTTGCTATTTATTTGCTCAATTAAAGACAGGCATACCGGTAGAGGCTTTGGCTGGGAATAAAAGGTAGCTTGAATTTGATTCAGAAAAAGACAAAAAGCTACCCCAAAAAAATCACAAGGGATGGGCAAAGAAGATGATTTTAACAATGAATGTTAACAGACTGGAGTAGATGATAGAAAAAGACAGACAACTAGTAGAAAGATATTATGGAAAAGTGACCAGAGCTGGAACAGAAGTTACACCAGCAAGAATCAGCATGCAGAGGAAATCATCTGGTTGATGATTTGCAACAGATACATGAAGAGACAGGAAAAGTCTGAAGGAACAAAGACTGTGGAACTGAAAGTGTGGTGTTGCAGCAGAAACTGAAGACTGAAGAAAAAAGAAATGAGATTTTGGCAGAATATCAGTTAAGAGGAAATGGAAAAAGAACGGGCAGAGTATGTGGGAAATGATATCTTTATTATAACAGTTCAGTAAGCAGCTGGCTGAAGGGAAAGCTTCCTTAAGGACCTGCCTGAGGAATTTGCGGTTAAAATTGATAGTAATAAAAAGGGAAGCAGAGAGCAGTGCTTTAAATACCTGAAACGAGGATTGAGAATCATTAGTAAAAATCATATAAATACTGTCCATGAAGTTTTCAACCATTTTGGTAAAAGACAATGTGAAAGCAGTCCACTGGGTTCTTGCAGGGTTAAAACAACATGCTACCCTCAGTCTGAGAATTCAGTTCAGAACAGAGCCACCGATGTTAATCTGAATGTTCAAGTCAAACACCATATACTTGAGCTGTCTTTGGCTGAAACAGGAATGACTGATAGATGGGAAAACTCTTCCTTACATTTGATATTTACAGAACACTATTTGCACCAGAAATAAAAAATAAATCCTGTTCTCCTTTGTGCTATATGCCTTGAGGTAAGCAGAGCAAAGGAGCACTCCTGTGTCACAAAGCTTTTCTGCCCCAGTAAAATGATGTGCAAAGTTAATATGGCAGTCTCTGTAAACTTGCTTGTTAGTTAATTGAAGTCTTAGGTCAGCCAATGTTACATTATTTCCCCCAGCGTCTGACAACCTCCTTTGGCAAAATAAAACATGAACAAATCATTTGTGGGTGGCATTTAATCCAAGGCTTTTTACAGACAAAATGTACTGATCTTTTCAAACAAAATGTTAGGAGAGGGGAAGGGGAAAAATGAAAGGAGAGATATTTGTATCCTTAGTCATATACTGATGTAATAATTAACATGTCAAATAATATACTTGTGAATTCTAGAGGAAAATATTAAGTTACCTGTGATTAGGAGTGTATGTTTGGATGGAGCTTACCTTAAAATACACACCTTAATATATACGATTATATTAAATGGCATACACTAAATGAACATTAACTAATTATTATTAACTAATATATTGGCAAACAACTGGTTCTAGAGAAGGAAAGAGAGGACTAGATCCTATCAGGCAGTTTTTCTCATAGGCAAGAGTAAACATCAAGGAACACAAGTTCCGGGTATTAACAATGAATAAAAAAAAGACTCTTTGCATGGGCAAAGGAGAAGGAAAAGTGGGTGAACAAATTTGAAAAAGAGGATCAGAAAGGGCCGAGAACATTGCTCAATAAATCTGATAAATGGACAGAGATTTAAGAACAACACTTTGAGTTACAGCTCCACAGCCTCCTATTCCCTTTGGCTGAGATGAAGGGGAAACAAAACGCAAAGGAAAGAAAAAGATAAAGGTGCGAGCAGTCACATTTCTGAAAAGATCCGTTGCTCTTTTACACGGGTACAAGTGCAAACCACCGTTCAAATGCCCGTTCTGCCTGGCGTTCGAACAGCCCGAGCCTGCCGGCTCTCCCTGCAGCACCTTGCCGTGCTTGCAGTCCACTCCTGGCACTCTCCAGCCCCACTTCGACTGGGAACTGCTGCCGGTGCACCGCACCTGCATCTCCTTAATACCCAAACTCTCCACTACCGCTGGTTTTACTCTGATAAAGTACGAACTTCACCCGCTTGGGAAACAGACTTTTCATCCTGGATAACTATTTTGATGTTTATTTTTGCCCTGATAAGGAGCAGAATTTGAAATATTGAGAATTTATGGAAAAAATAATTTAAAAAGTCCATCAGGATTTCCACAAAGGAAAAGAAATAATAAGTAGAAGCTGAGAGCTCTAGCTTGTTTCCTGGACTTGTGTTAATTGACATTTACCACTTAAATGCTCCTTTTTTTTTTTTGACTTTTCATTTTATTATAAAGACAAAACTTCCAAAGTTTCTACGTAATAAAAATTACCAGAGAGATTAAAATTGTGTTCTTGGATCCAAATTCTCTGTTTAGAGAACTAGATCATGCACTTAAAAAGTTTTGCTGATGAACATAGGAGCCAAATGTTGAGTAAAGTGCTGCTGGACCATTTCATTCAATCCAGTTATGTGCAAGTCCCTCCAATTACGGTGAATGGTCTGGCTGAACATCTAGGAATTATGCAAAAAGGCATTTGTGCAGATGTACTTACTCCTCTGAATGAACTCAAAATTTATTATGCAGCATAATTTATAACAAAGAGGCTGTAATAATTTTTAGGTAAACACTTGTTTTCATATTCAGGTAATTGAAGAAGGCAGTGAGCTGAGAAACATGTCTACAGAGTACCATTTTTTTAGCACATCTCATATTAGTAACAGCTTCAAGTGATAGCTGTATTGATATCAGAGACGTCCAGTCAGTGATACAAGAATAAAAATAGTTGCATGAATTGACAGAATGATTCACAAAAATACATGAAGCAGTGAAAAGAAAATCCACCATGACTTGTTAGATGCTAGCTGGTCTACAAAAGTTATTTTGTAAATTCTGAGCTCACAATTTACTGACCTGACAGATTATAATAAGCACTGTCAGGACTATCACAAACCAAGATCTGCTTGAAACTGCCAAACATGCACAAAACGTCTATGTGCTGAAAACAATACTGAGGAAAAAATGTTTTCATTGCTGTTTTGAAGTATTTTGAAAATTCTGAATAATATATTTTTTTTAATTCTGAATTTGTGCAGAGTCTAGTCCAATGAGGTCCTTGCCTTGGATCATTATATCACTACAGTGCTGGTCTTACAAAGAATAAGAACAACACATTATTTTTTCCTCTTGAGTTACGGCATGTAACTAAGCATATAAGGAATTCAACTAGACTATTCTTAGAAGAAGGAAAAAACACAGATGACATGTTTTGCCATACCTCATTCTAAAAACTGCATCAGAATGGTTTATGGCTTCAGAGACCTATATTTTTGATTGCTGCAAAGGAATATATATTTTTTCAGACTGAAGGGAAGCTTTTTGGAGATCTATACACACTACAGGAAAATAAACTACTCCCCATGATGGAAAGCAGGGATTTCTCTGACACTTAGTACTAACATCAGCACTTCCAAAGCATTCAGACACCTCACTGATTACTAAACCTAGCCAGGGAAATTAGGAATAGGATGAACCTGTTAGCTTATGCAATCCTTTTCTTCAGAGATGGGATATAGTCCCACGAGCACGGGGCAAGCCACCATACATAATCTTAACCAAAGGCATATTAATAAGAAGCAGACCTGTATAGCCTGGTCCCTTTGTCCCCATCCCCTTCACTCTGTGTATAGGAAGCACCTGAAACTAGCACTTTTTTCCTCCAGGGAATACTAGTCAATACCACGGCCTCAATTTTATTTTTTTCCTGTTCCTTTCACTCATGTTGAACCAGAGCTGAAGGCTTCAAGTTTACTTCCCACTATTGACTTGAAACTACCAGTGACACAGACAGAAACACACACATCTCCAGAAGTACATTGATCCTGCCTGGAAGGGTAAGTAAGGTCTTAAAATAGCATTATTTCCAGTAAGCAGCTAGTAAGTTATGGATGGAGACTGGTTCATAATCTCAGTGATGACAGACCTGGCCATTGGTCTGGTCTCCGGTAACCTGAGCGCTATCACTGCACCTCTTCCCATATTCTCATAGATTACTGCACTTTTTTTCCGTATTGTTATAAACTTACATTTCTAATAAGCCTGCTGACACCTCCTTTCCTACTGCTCTCTGACTATCTACTTTGCTTGTTGGGGCAGGAGATGTTTTCAGAATTAAATGCAAGCTATTTGTTTTCCTTCAAAAGGTCATAGTCAAATACGGGGCACTCCATAATGTGATAATCAAGAAAAACATATCAGACGCATCCTGAAATCGCCCGACTACCTCCCATGTGATGACACAAGGATTTGCTTCTGTAAATTTGCTTGGGTGCAGAAGGAAGCCAAAGAGCAGACATGATGCTGGAGCGAACTTGTTCCAGCGGCACAGATGCAGTATGTCCGGACACACGTTTCACGTTTCAGCGAGAGGCAGCGTAGGGCTGAGACTAAAGAAGCCAGGATGTTACTCCTCTTTTGAACCCTTCATTGTACTGCGCAACTGGAGTGCAGCAAGAGCACGCGAGGTAACGAAAGCAAAAGGTTCCGCAAAAAACATCTACTATTTTATCCCAGCGGCAGTTACACAGAAGCAGGGACGGGGGAATTCCTGTAAGGGGAAGACTTGTGGGAATGATGCAATCTATGTTTTTTTGCATGAACTGCTCATAGAGACAACGTGATAGAGTCAAGGGGAAACCACTGGATAGAGGCAATGTGCAGCAGGTGGAAGGTAGCTGGTAATACAGAGGCTGTAAAGCCAGGGAAAAGTCATAAAAATTTGGTGAGTAAAAGGTGATGATGATCTAACTTGGAAATGACTGTGTAAAACACATCTGGAATAAAACACTGCTGGATTTTCAGCATACAGGGTATAAGTCAGGATGGACTTGACACCACGTCAGAATGGATGTTTTTTGAAGGATTACCACTTGATCACACAACACAGCAAGATAGAAAATAAGACACACCCAATGATGAAAAGAGACTTTTTTGGAAACCTCCATCTCCTTCTTCTTGCATCAAAAATGAATCAAGTCCAAAGACTGCTGAGAGCAGTCGGCCATCTCTGGCATTTTCTTTAAATAGCCTCTTTTATTGCTGGCTTTCCACTGAAAAATCGAGATTTCACACCGTTTTCTGTGCACTTCCAGGTCTGCCCAGCAGCAGGCGGGTGTCTGCACTGCCATGCCCCATGCCGCCGCTGAGCCCGTTCACCGTGAGGGCATCCTCCCATACCAAACCACTTCTCGTTTTTGTTATCTTCTGTTTAACTTTCACTACAGACTGGGCTATACCTACCCTTTCACATTTTTTTTCTTTCTTTCTAGAGTTATGACGTGCTCCCGGGAGCATACTAAGCGAACCCAAACATCCCAGCGCAAACCACCCACGTATGCATGCAACTTTCTGTTTCAGAGGAAAGACAGGCCGGGGGAGCCTCATAAGGCTGCTATTATGGTACGAAGGAGAAAAAATAACAGAGCGCTGCAAAACAGTTCCCTGCGGCAGCTGTGAACTGGGCAAAGCGCCCAGGGCACAGCAGCCAAGGGGGGCACAAGCCGAACCGTTGGCTCCCAGGGAGGAGCGAGGCAGGAAGGCAGATGGGTCCTTGGGGAAGGGCTGCTGGCACGACGAGAAACACCTCTGGGCATTGCACCTGCCAAGTCTTCAGGAGTCTAGCTTTCAATAGATAAGAAAAATCCCACCCCTCAGCAAAATAACCCACGCCCAAATCTGACTGCTCTGCAGTTTTTGCCTAGTTCAATTCCACACAGAGGCTCTGCACACTTCTTCAGCCCATCAGTCGTCTTTGCCAAACTACACACAATCTTAGCACAGTTGGTTTTGCAGCTCACAGCCATTACCTACCAAGCAAACAAAAGCGCTGGAGAACTGGAGTCAGCCTGTGAGTATTATTTTTTGTAGAGGTAAAAGGAAAAAGCTGCCACTCTGATCCAGTACTGACCACATCACTATATCCAAGTTTGGCATCAACAAATACATAGGACATAAATTTGCTACACGTTCAATTAGAGTGGAATTAGCTGTGGTATTCCACAAGACTCCTTTGCACCATATCAGCCAACGCTTGATCTTGGGAAAGCAACTTGCAGCTGCCGCATGCCTCACATTGCCTCAGCTGTAGAATGGGTAGAAATGTTCAGCTCCTAGTAAGACTGTAAGACTCTTGCAACATTTCTAAGGCACACCTGAATTCCTCAAACAAAAGGACTTATGTAGGTGCAAAGCACTAATATTTGCCTTGTCCCTATTTTCAAAAGCTGTCAGAAGGAATTTAAGGGTGAAAAAAAGCTACCTATTAGAGCTCCTCAGGAAAGCAATAAACTACTCCGACAGAAATCTAGTTAAGTGGCATCCTTTTTTAAAGGAAAAGAGATTTGAGGTGAAAATACAAAAGTCTTAAGAATGGTGAATGCTTGTTACCTTGTACATAAACCCAAGTTGTCAACACTGTTGCTGATTTTACATAGACACCTCTACAAATACCAGGATAAAATGAAAAGATAGGTAAATATTTCCTGATGAGAATAAAATTCTGATATACTTATCGAGTGTTCACATTAAACACGTCTCTGCACAGCTCCTGATGAAGAGTCTGGCATGCACTGCAAAAATGACAACTGGCTTGGGCTCAGTTGCTTCAGACAACTTCAGTTGCTTGGTACAATTTAAAGGTCCTTCCTGTCCCAAATCACTAATACCCTGCCCCCTCTGAAGCAGTCCTTTTCATGTGTCTTCAGTTCATTGCTCATAAAATTCACAAAATCAAAATTGGTGCAACCCACCAAAAAGAAAATCCAGGCAGCAACTAAACATGTTTCCAAATATCAACTGTCCTTACTGCTGGAGACAGCAACGCAGCAAGTTTGGGTAAGAGTACTTCCCAATAGGATGTTAAAAACACAACCAAAATAGCTGCTCATTAGGAAAACCTCGATTAGCCCAGATGCACTGCTTGGAGGAAACTCTGGAGAGGAAAGCGAGCCAGCGCGCTCCCCAGTAGCACGCTGCGCGCTTGGCTCCCAGGCGCTTCGCAGCCCGGCTGCCGGCTGAAATCCGACCCCGGAGCACTCCGAGCCTGACTCGCGCTCAGCTCCCCCAGAAAGCCAACGCTGCAAAGAAAGCTACTGGACAAATACGGCCAGCTTTTCTCTATGTACAGAAGAGTCTCCAATGGCTGCAAATGAAAGAGGCTGGTATTTAGCAGGCCTTGAACAAAGATAAGGAAAGCTCCGCTGTGACATGTTTTGCTTAGACTGCAATGTAAGCATAACCTTTACCAACTGTGAGAAAAACAACCCGGAGAGTTTTAACCCAGTGGTAAGTTCACATGCTTTCTGTATCAGCGAAAAATCTCTAATTTACACTCATTTTAAGAGCTGCTTTTCACTGCCGTCAGGTAAATATCAAAAAGATGGTAACAAGAGAAAAAAAAATGGGCCAAACTGACCCCTGGTGTTATTGTAATCAAGCTGTGCTAGACTGGGAAGCAATCTGTATTCTTCAAAACTTAAACTCTTCCTTTCTCCCCCTGCCCAAAGTAGGATAAACCCTGAGAATAGAGAAATATCAAAGAATGGAAAGAAATATTTATGTCTAGATTTAAACATCTGAGAAGTCCCACTGAATACAGAACTGCAGTTAAGAGCAGTACTGAATAAAGGCCCTAGTAACTGCTCAGTTCAAAAGCCAACATATTCTGAGAGACAGAAGGCAGTGATGGAAGAATAAAACCAATCAATCAGCAGGGACTACTGCAAGTAAGCTTGCATATGTGTACGTATAGAAGGCTTAGGACACAAGGGGCTTGCGTCTGGATTGCTGTTGCAATAATAATATCTACTGCATATATAAGCAATTAATTTTGATGATTTTTTCCTTATCTCAAATCACTGTCCTCAAGAAAACAGTCCAATAAAATCTATTTTCAGGTGTTCTTGTTAATATGGGCTAGTTTTTAGGGCACTTGAAACTTCTATGTAAAGGTTAGGTATTTCACTAAAAAAACCCATAGATAAAAGAAATTATCAACCTCCTCCTCAAGGCACTTTAACAGAAGCCTTATTTATTCTTGGATTCTTGGAAGATAGCAGCCCACGTATTACTTGTCATTTTCCTCTTTTTGGTCAATTTGTCATTTTAATTCTTTTTTCTTTTCCTGCTTGTGCCTCCAGACCCAGTCCTTAACATAAATAAATAAATAAAAAGAACAAGGAATAGTTAGTAAAAGGAAGGCGCCAAGAATATTTACTCCTTTCAACATTAGGGCTACTTACAGAACCAGCAGCCAAATAACAACAGAACATCACTGTTTTCACTTTTGGAGCAGATATAGTAGAGCCTGGAAAAAGTTTAATAACCTTTACTTCAGATTAGTTTCTAATGGGTTTTATATAGCTGTCAGCAGAGATCTACCATTGGCAACACTTTCATACATATCCTAGTTATTATTAACCATGGTAAGTGGTGAAGAAGTGAGACAGAGCAGTAAAACCTGCATGTGGGCAAGAGCTTTCCCACGGTGGTGAGGGTCTGCAGAGCGATGGTGTAATTCTGCCAGCCATATCCATGTCACACAATCTCATGAAGTTGAAAAGCCCTCAACTCCCAATAAGCTTTCTGGAGTGGTGGGCACTCAGGTGTCAGTTCAGCATGCCAGCCAGATTTGGGATAACACCAAAGGAACCTTTGGCAGGGAAGCAGCTCTGGCCCTTGGGAGAAGGGACAGAGGCCACAGCTTGCCCAAACTTCTCTCCCTGCTGAGAAGATCCTTCTGCCTCCAGCTTTGCCCTGCTCTTGGGCACCTGCTCCCTCAAACCCAGTAAGGAGGAGGGAGGATAAATCAATAGCTAAATGTTGCTGATGCAGGGGAACAACCTCAGCAAAAGCAACCTGAAAAATCGAACCTCCTAGCACAGCAACCAGAGCAGCCTGTACATGGAAGCAGCATCACCAGCTGAAGGGAGGCTGGGGAAACTCTGGCAGAGAGACTAACGTGGGAGTTACGCTAGCGCTCGCTGAAAGGCTGTAGGCAGGTGGGAGGAACCTTATTTTGCTTGGGGAAGGAAAGGGGAAGAGAGGGAGCAGGAGCCTTATTGTGCTGCGCATATGGTGGGGAATACAGACGATGTAAATTATTATACTTTCTCCTCAACGTTCTTCATGTCTGATTTAAGAAGCACGCTGATGGAGGGTGTTATTGGGTCAGACTAATCTCAGGCTCTGAGTACAAAAAACAACTGAATTTTTATCACCGAGGAAAATCATTATTCAGGCACGGCGCCCCTTCGAGAAGCACATGCTTGGCAGCGCCAGCGGAGAGCAGAGCGTGAGGCACCCAGACTGGCGGTGCCACAGCTGCGGCTCTTGCTGCTTGCTGGCCACAACCTTTCACGTGGGAACAGGGTAGGTGAGCGGCACCGGCGTGCAGCAGCAGAGCTGCCGGGCCGTCTCCAGGCGTTGCTCCACCGCCACGCGACTGCCAGCGTTTTTAGGGGGGCACCTGACAGCCACTGCCTGTCAGCCAGAGATAAAAACCACAATCAGCCTCCTTCTGCCGCAACTACCAGCCTGCCTGGTCAAACCACCTAGACCTTCTAATTCTCCCGTAGTCCAAATGCCCCTCCTGTCACACCACAAATATGAGATATTACAGTAAGCTCCAGCACTGCTCCACTGTCTCTTCCCGGACTACTGTTTTTATTGCAACTGCCTAGTAAATATTCTTCATTCCCTCCACGTACTCCCCTAGGCAGGAAGAGGGGGAGAAGGACTTTCTGCCATTCACAGAGACCTCCAAAGCTTGAGGGGTGATGGGGATGTCCATGACCACAACTCACCCAGCCTACCACTTGTGACAGCCCAGTCCTGCCAGCACGTGACAGGAGCTGCTGCTTAAAACTCAGTCATCAAAAGCCTTCTGTTGCTTGTTTTCTAAAGCTAGCTGTGCTCCTCAGGCCCTTAAACATGTCTTCCTTTGGCACTGTGCTTTTCCAGGGATATTTTGCTTGTCCCTAAGCAATAGTCACACTAGAAACATTTTATACATATAATAATGGTGCCCCTGTAATTCTCCTTCCTGTTGTTCTTGTTTTCTTCTTTGAAGTAGGAAAAGGCAAGCTGCTATTCTGAATGACTGTAGCATAAGTAGGTGTGACAGACATGCGTAATTTTTTCCACCTAAACCACCAGGAAGCCCATTTTCAAGCGCAAAATCCAACGCTTGGCAGGCACATTGCTTGTACAGAACAAGCCGGGCTGCAGCGCTACCAGCTCGGATGTACATGGGGACACCCTGCTGTGGAGCCTCTCTGAAAAGCAGGTTCTGTGGCATATTCAGAGAATGTCTCATTCGCAGGGACTGCAAGAGAATCTCATTCTACCAAACGAGCTCACAGTGTGCTGCTGATTATTCCTTCCTTCCACCTTTCTGTGAAGGAGTAAAACAAGTCTTAGGCCCCTCTGGAGAGCAAACAGAACGCTAGACAGGACAGACAGCTTTCCATTTTAAAGAGGTGAGAAATCTGCGTAATTAAAGACATCTCTCTCAGACTTACTAAATTCGCTCACTGGAAGAGCAGATGTTAAACTTCCAGTTTCTGTCATATCAAAAGCAAAAAAAAGGGAAAGCTTTTCTGCTGCTGAGATGCTCAAAGATTTGGCCAGCTGAGACCACTTCTTACTTTAGACTTTCGAGAACAATGCAAATGTGTCTAAGTAAAGCTGCGAGGGAAATCTGCTCTCTGCAGGCACATTTGCCTCCATATTTGTAGCTATGCCCCACAGAAGCCAGGACAGTATCTATGTGAGAGGCGTGATAAGGATCAGCTTTGATGGTATCACTTGCCCTCTGCTCATAAACCTCTGTGTCTTTATCCAACTATCCCTATCCTACAGGTACCTGAAGGCAACTCCTACTTTATTTTATGAAACCAACTGTTTCAGAAATATTTCCAATATCATTCCTGAAATAATAGCAATAAAAATATCTTTCATTTGCACTGAAAAGTAAAACCCCCAAACAAACAAAATTGGATATCAAGCCTAGGTCTATCCCAAGAGAGGCAAAGATTTGGTCTTGAGCTACTAACAGGTTTCCTAGACAAGACAGTATCAGAGCTTTAAGCTCCCCTCTTATCTCATAGCTCCACAGGCCTGGTAACAAGGAGGTCAAGGGCATTCAAAGAGGGAGATTCCTACCTTTTCAGGGCAGACAGTGCTTACCTCAAGTCATGTGGACTCAGGAGGTGTTAAAATGACAACAGTTTCACAATTAGGAATGTTAAATCATTCTGGCAGCTGTTTTACATCTACCAGAGCTAATCTTTCTTTCCCCATGAGCCCTGGACATTTAGATTCCAAGGTTAATAAGGCACATTGCCTCTTCAGTTGCAGGAATGTATTTTTAAACTTCCTAATTCACTGCAGAAATAAGATTTTTGTAACATACATGCCCTTCACAGAGCAGTATTAAGATTTTATAATCACTCCTGTAAGTGACCTGCATAATTTATTTGAAGCTTCATCCCTCCTCAACTGTGGGGCCCTTCCAAGATCAAGCTGACCACATATTTGCTGTATTGTCACATATCCTTTACACCCACAACACATATAAACAGTGTGAAGTAGAATTTCTTATATCTTCTAGGTAAAGGTAAAGAAAAGATGAAAGGAAAAGACAAAGTGAGTTCAGCTTAGGTTGGTAACTCAGCTTATCTGCTTGCTCATGTATGGCCACACCACTCCCACACCACCACCATATATCATGAAAAGGGAAGTCAATGAATATAGCCAATGAATATACCTTGAAGAACACAGAAATGTGACTCCTTCTCCATGTGCTTGGAAAGTTCAAAAAAATATCATGAGGAAGAGGACAGCAGCTTTCACCCTTGTCTGTGCTGAAGAACTACCCCAAGCTGCTACCCTGCAGCGAGGGCAATCTGCACTCGGCAGGGTTGTGACTGGGGCCCCTGCAGGTGCACTGGGTGAACTGAACGGGTCACCAATGGGGATAGTTGTGGTTTAAAGCTGATGAAAAGCAAGGGTAAACTTCAATTAGGTGAGCAAGTGAAACACTGAGACAACCATGTCTATGCATGCAGATCAGTACTGGTACGTCTATGCCAGTTACCCCATTTCTGCCTTGCTCAGGTCCACACATCATGCACTATTCTTATATTCTATGCTATATTCTTATATGCTTGTATCTCTCGTGGCCCCTTCAGCTCCCATTTGTGTGTGACAGCATCAGTATAACAGCAGTGAAACCATTTCCTCACTCCAGCATGGGGCAGAGCCTAACCTGTTCCCTTCAACCCCATTTGGTTCTGCACAACAACAGCCCTCCTTTCCTTATCCCAGTCCTGCGGTTTGCTCCTTTTGACCTCCTCCCTGGTCATTAGCAGAACTCCTCAATCAACTTAATGATGGCTACATGTCATTATTCATAGGGATCATTTACCCCACTTGGGCCCATCAATAGCAAATCCCTAAGTCAACTCCTTAGGAAAGATGGTAGCATGACCATGGTCACAGAAGGAAGATCTGGAAATCTGGGTGCTTTGAGGAAACTTGGGAAAAAAAAGTCTCTGTCAAGAACGTGCAGCCAAACCACTCTGCCTGTTGAAGCAGACAAATTACCTCCTGATTAATTCTGTCCCAACAAATGCCTGCAAGGGCTGCCAGGCAGAAGCATTTGTTTCATCAGAGCCTCTGGAAAATTAAACACTTTTGGTGTCTGTGATAGATATCACCTTCCTCCCCCTCTCTTGCTCTGTTCCCCAACCACGGTGCCAGAGCCACTCTCCTCCTCTGCAGCACAGTGAAGAACAGAATACAGATGAACAATTTAGAGCCTATAAATCAATCTTGTTTTACTTCTTCTTGCTTCCTCCACAGCTTTCCTCTCACTGCTGTCCCCTGCCACACAAACACACATAGGTACAAATACTGCCTCAGCTGGGTCAGCATGATTCTCCCCCCCCCCCCCCTTTTGTCCCACAGCACATAATAAATTAACCTCATCAATATCATGGCTTCCACCATACCTTCTGCGCTCTGACTGCTACTACATCATCTGCCTTTACACTGGCCTCTCGCGAACTGAACTCCCACATGGACGCAAAGGACAGTTACGAATTTTACAGTGTACTCCTGCCCCTTTCTAAACAGATTTTTCTTTCTGAAACATGATGTTCAGATAAGACTAATCAAAGAAGACCTAATTAAAAGGTCTTTCCTAATACTCTTTGGGATACGCATTTGGTGAGAGAACCGGGAAGCATGACAACTGGCTAATTTGGTTGCACAATGCTCCCTGCAAGACGAAACTATCACAGTGAGCCTGGTTATGCATACTACATGAGTTCAAGCTGAAAATTAAGTAACTATTTTGCTGTTAAATGAGAAACGTTCAATCTTTCACCCTTTACTGGGTATTAAGGAAAGTATTAGCAAAAAAGAAGCAGCCTTCTCAACCTTCCCAGTAACAGAAAAAACCTGTGACTGGGCAGAGAGGGACACAATACACACAGGAAAGGAAAGGTTTTTGCTTTTTTTCTGCAGTGAGGAAGAAGTGATTGATGAAGAACCACAACTTACTAAATAACTGTTCACAGCTGACACTGGGAAAAGAGATGCTTGTTACTGTCAGTACAGAACCCATCCTGTGGGCTTTTATAATGTTCATCTGCCAATTTGCTGTGCCTCTTTTTTAAGAAATGCTAAATTGCTATTTTCTTTCACACATCTGTTACTTAAATCAAAATGAGATATTACTCAGGTATGTCCAGAACTCTCTAATTTCGAGAAATTAGAAAGAATTTTTACAGCCATTTTTACTGTGACAAAGGTGTTTGATTTCTTTAAGAAGGAAAGGAATGCAGAAATAAGTTCTTTTTGTGCAAACTCAAATGTGTCAGAGCAGTGAAATAAATGATGCTATTTCAAGTCTAATGTGCTATATTATTTTTGGTAGTTCCCAGCAGTTTGGTAAAACAGGAAATGCAAACCAACCACCACGAGAATTTCTGTAAATCTTTCTGTAACCAGCGGCACACCTGGATTCTTGCCAGTGATGACAGTATTTATCATCTCAGGTGTTTAGTAGATGCATATTTATTTTAGTGCTGTCAGCAGAGATATCTGCATTGGAAAAACAGTCCCATTAAGACAGAAGTTAATTTGAAACTTGGGAATGTGGCTTTGGAAACATGACAGGGAGCTCCCAAGTCTGTACATTTACCATTGTAAAGGGCACATTAGCAGAGGTATCAGTGGGCACTGGCAGGGGCAATTTGCTCTCGCTAATGACCTTGATTGCCTGCTCTGAAAACTCTCCTGAGCTGAGCTGACTTACTACTACATGAGAGGCTCCAAAATTTGATGCTCACTGACAATTATACAGACACCGTATGAACCAGAAGTGTGTGCTCTTTTCACCTGTAACTACAGAAACAGGGATAAAAAGCAAAATCACATTAGTAAATAAGTGCCCATGGCACAGACAGATATTCACTGGGTAAGACAGTGCAATGTTAAAGCACATTTTAGAGCAAGACTGATCTAATTTCTACTGCAAATGCTGTAATACGTTTGGCAAAACTCTCTTTTAAGGTAAAAAAACCTTAGCTCCATTGAGCACAATTAATGGCATGAATTTATTCCAACCATGAGTTTTGGCCAGCTTATGGTATCTGGGTGAGCTAAAGGTTGGTATGCAATCTACTTAGTAGAGGCCTTGTTACTTCAGGAGCAACCACACTGAGGGAAAACTCTAGGGAACAGGCCTCAGGACTATGTTTTATCTGCATGCTTTTAATGGGAATGCCATATCAAATGTCACTCAGTTTAAGAGTCCTTTTTTTATTTGTTTTCATCTGAACGGAGTCTGTTCCTGACAGATGAATGAGGTAAGCATCTCCTCTCCTGCAGCTGCTATTATTGTCCAAGCATAGCCAATACTCCAGAGGGCTGTGGCCAAAGAACAACAGTCCACTTCTTGTATAGGACAGCAGCCTGAATTTTGCTCTCTGGCTTGAGAAAAACAGAGAGTACAATGCCTGCTAAACTTCATTTCTTTATGCATTTTATCAGTTGCATTAGCCTCACTTCACCTTCTGCAGTCTTCTTCATAACTTGGCACACAAGATTCAGAGCTTTTAAGTTCAGATGGGACCATGAGATCTACTAGCCTGAATTCCTCCCAGCAAAGGTCGTTACACTCTGCAAAGGTACATTTGCACTGAATCCAGTGAGTTACAGATCTCTAAAATATATCAGAATAGCATCCGGCTAAGATCTACAGACACAGAGATAGGGAATGCATGACTGGTCACTTGTGTGACTGCTTTGTCAGCTTTGGTATCTCCGTTAATCGGAATCTGATTTTAGAAATATCCTTTAATAGCTCATAATAGGCCTTCATCAACTATTCAGAAGTGAAGCAGCAAAAATTCATGAAAATTGGGGAAATAATAATAAAATAGAACAAATTTCAGATTCTGGCTAAGGGACTGGGGAAGAGCTCTAATGCTTCTAACCGAAACTCCTTCTTTCTCTAAGCTCCGTATCTCATCCATAGACATCTACCCACGGGCTCATGTACCCTCAATACCTAGACAAGGTCAAGACAACAACTATTGTTTCTTACAGCAGGCCCCATGTCCTAGTATGCATGTGAAGCGATTCCCAAAGGCTGCCCTCCTCCCTGGCACACCTGCCTACAGGAGAACACTCTTTTCTATGAGGGCCCTTGCACTGTGTGACAGGAGAGTAATTTTGGGCTATATAATGCAACAGGGCTTATTTATAGTATCATCTTTCTCACCGTATGTGCGGTAGTACAACTAACCTGAAATAATCTTAACAGGGATTATTAAGCAGAGTTAAAAAACAAAGAAACCCCCAAATCAACCAACCAACTCCCCCCGCAATCAATGCCAAGCTGCACTGTTACCTACTGAAGCTTGCGAATTATCGTAAGCATGGGGAATATACGTGAATAAAAAGATAATAGTCTGGAGTCTAAATTATAGAAATGACTACACAGAAAGGAGTTCATGCATACCTAGACACACGAACATATTATTTACAAGGCCCAATTCAGATGCTTTTCAGTCTTAGCCATAGGTGGGAGTGCGTTCATGCTGAAAGCGTGGTGATACTTTGGGAACATATTCAGATACAGATGCTGCCTTAGGCAGCCTTTCTTCCCACACAAATCCTTCTTGCCAACACTTAGAGCAATCTCCATGGATGTAAGGTGCTGAGATGAGAGTAATGCAGGCTCACACATGCTCCTTATGTCTGCTCCAAGCCTGCCCTAGAACATGCTTCTCCCTAGTCTTCACCACAAAAGCTGGTCAGTATGTTTTCTCAGGTCAGCTTGTCGCTGTGGTTTTGGAGGATTGTAAAATGAGGTTTGAAATCTAAAGCCGAGATAGCTGCAATTTTTCCCTTCACATCTGCAAATGCATTAAGTGGTGGTATGAGCCAGGCCAGAGCATATTAATAACATGACTGGCAGAGGATGTTTCAAATTGCATATGGAAAAATCTAGTCTCGAGTGTGATGGCATAATAATGTGCTTGAACTGCACTGCTCCATTTAGACAGAGCTTGAATGAATGCTGACTTCCTTTCCTGACAACTAACAAGGCAGCAGAACAATGAAGGCACTTGCCAATTCCCAGACATGATTTGTCAAATGCCTAAAATGCCCAGAGACAAAACAGGTGCACACACATTTGAAAGTCATACCTATGTTACAGAAGACAATCTGCCACATCAGAATATGCTATCCTTGCATCTATCCTTGCCGCATGTACTCTGGTAGTCGTCCTTTTCTTTTTCCGTTACTACGTTTGCAAAGTGATTTTTGTTCTTCAGATATCTAACTACTGTTCACCGTTTCACCCTTTCCCCTCATTTAAAGCTTCCAAGACTGCTTCTGGAGCTCATGGAATCTAAATAAGGTGGCCAGGCTGTGCTGCAAGCTATGTAATTCCTTGACATTTTCACCCATGTGTTGAGCCTAACAGCCTACAGCCTCTTCCACAGGCTTCCCAGGAAGATGAGTGCACAACCTCCTTTCCCACCTCACCACCGCACAGCCCTACTTCCTCCATCTGCACCAAACACACGAGCATGAGACAACTCTCCCAACCATCATCCTGTTATTTATATGATGGCATGCTGCCACGTGTGGTAATCACCATGTAAGCAAGGAAGACACTGTCCATACTGCAAAGAGGCTGTAGTTTAACTAGACAAGGTAGACGATAAAGTGGAACGTGCACACTAGCAAAGCAGAATGCACAAGGCCTTGCAGCAGCTCCCTGTGAGCTGGACTGGACTGCCTCTGCAGCATAGTCTTGGTCTTGGCCTCCCGACCACTATGCCTCTCCTTCTACATGCGGGATATTATAAAAGCTGCTATTTCTTATTGCGGAAATGGAGCCCAGCACATGTTCAACCATTGAGAAAGCTGAATCCTGGAGTCCTGCTAGCTCTGACCATAAATTCACTATGAATATTAAAGAGAACAGGTTTCACTTTATGAAAGCGTGGAAATACCAGAATACCAGCTGTCAAAAATGCAGGTATTTGGGCACACAGGTGAGGAGAGTCCTCGGACAACTGCACTTGCCCACACACAGCGTAGCACACACTGCCATTCATTAGTCATGACAGAGTACAGTTTCACCTCCAGTGAATCACCTCTCAAGGCTGACAACTAGCATTTTAAATGGTAAACTTCCCAAAGTGCTATGAAGGCTTAGATATCAGTGTGGAGGACAGATAACACTTAAGATGCAAGGGAATCTTATTTACTCATCTTTACTTCCTGAAGAATGCTTGCTTACTGAACTTGTATCACTTTCATTTTCACAAGAGAGGACCCCCACTGTCATGCTCGGGGAGGAAAACCAATTAAGCATCATTATGTTTCTTAAAAACATACTACTACCCACTACATACATTACTCTTAAAAAGATTTTGTGGACTGAACTTACAATGGACATGGCTTGCATATGTGACAGCTTTCTATTGTGCTCCCAGTTCTAGGATACTTGGGAATGACTTCGTATGACTCCTCTCAAGAAAGCATGAATGGAAAGCATGTGCTGGTTCTGTAACTGATGGCTAAGTTTCTTTCTTAGCCACTAGAATACAAATGGCTTGAAAACTTTTACCTTTCTGCACAGATACCCAGTGTCTTATTCAAAGTCCTTGACATAGTCAGGTATTCAATATAGTGCTCTCTGCTGCCCATTTCTTTTGGCATATGAAAAAGCCAATTAGGGAGCACTCTTTATTTGCCAATTTGAGGAGTTCTGCCCTGTAGCTGTCTGGACACTGAATCACATTTACGGGCTTTGTCCAGCTCCCCATGACAGCATAGCCTGTGCTCAAATATATGAATGCATATGTAAGCTGTTAGCTCACAAAACCAGAACAACAGAATTTTGGAGGAATTAAAACCCTGTCCCTACAAGCATAAACATTACAACTCAACCTATTACCACATAAGAATTATAACCAAGATTGGCCTAAGTTTGGAAAGGGAATATTTTACACATTCACGTTATATGAGATGCTGATCTTCTTCAAATGTCACTGAACACAGTCTTAGTACATCATGCTGGAGGGCAACCTTCCCTTTGGTAAAAGACCTTCTGCTTCCTTTTCTGCACCCCCACAAGTCTTGCCAGCACCCAAAATGAGAGTAGAGGACAATGCTCCTTCTGGATCCAACTGGCATAATGAACTGTTAGAGAAAGGAGGGAATATACGACCTGAAACAAGTAGCTGAAGTCTGTAGCGAACAAAAGGGCAAATTCTCCAGTCAAATTCATCCAGCTAGTCTGGTTTTAGTGAGACTATTCAGATAATTAAAGGAGTTTATTTGAATGGACTGGTGCCCAACTGCTCTTGGCATGTAAGCCAGTCTGTGAGGAGAAAAACTAGGAGGAAAAAAATGAAAACAGAAGAAAGCAACATTTCAGCTAAATACTAGAAAAATAAGGTCAGGCTGTGGAATCATCTTCCAACACAAATGGAAGAAACCACACAGCCTGGGTTATTTAAAAATTACCTTGACAAATCACATAAGAACAGTTCTATGGACTGGACATTACCCAAAAAGTCTCTTTTTCATCCAGAGCCTGTGTAATTCTATTCTGATTGCAGATGTAAAAAATACTAAGTTTAAGTAAAAATGTAATTAATTATATTCTACTCAGGGTGCATCGCTTATTTAATGGGATATCTCCTAGGGAAGCAATTTAGTGGTACAGCCAATAACACCGTCTGCTGTTTAGCTGGGACAGAATTAGCATAAATTTAACTTAATGGGGACACATTTAGTTAAGACCAAGTAATTGTGTTGCATCGCAGTAAAATTCTACAGTCTTGAGGTTCTATAACCACTAAATGGAGACTACAGAAAAGTGCATATGTGAAACACCTGATCAACAGAATGTGTGGTTTAGTTGAGCATAGGGGTGCATTTTTCATTGCTATCACCATCTGAGGTCTTTTTACATATTATTTCATATTTTCTCTTCACTTAGTTGGTACAGGTACTTAATCAGAATGAGCAACTTCCCGCCTTATAAGAACCGTTCCACTACCGTATTATAATCTGTGCCTTATTACCACTTCAGACTGGAAAAGAGGTGGTGAATGGCTGCTTTATTTTGGCACTCTCCCAGTAGGATGGCTTCTTGTACAATTGCTTCCCATAATCCCAGCTGAACTATGGCAAATGACCTGGTTGCATTTTCCGATTTTCCTGCTCCTCAGCAACAGGAAAGAGCCATACAAAAAATAATTACCTGTCAGCCTGGAGATTTGGACAAGTGCAATTACTTTCTGTAGATAAAAGAAGGGGTCCAGTCTTTGTTAAAGGGTAGGAGCAATCCATTAAGAATAGGCAGATCTAGAACCGACAGAAGCACATTCCTATACAAGTGACTCAGGCAGTAATTTTCATAGCATATTCATAAACCGCACAGAAGAGCATTAATTCAAATCGGCCCCTCACCTGATACAGTCACTATACAGAGCAAGCTGTGCATCAGGCAGCGTGTAGGGTCTATTACTCTGTCTCCTATGCCAATCCCTGACAGAAAAGTTTGTCATGCTCTAAGTAATTATAGGAAAGTTTTCTTCTAATCTTAGATGCAGACAGCTAATTCCCTGCAGCCTGGCAGTGACAGATCCCATACAGTTAACTTTGGGTAATTAACTCATAGGTTGTTAACCTCTTCCTTCTCAGGAACATGGCAGGCAGCAGCTTCACTCTATGGATGGCTATAGGAGACAACTGTGATCATGCATGAAATCTCTTTTGAGTTAACTGTCGACTAATCCTATTTCTTTCCTCCAGATTAACCAAAAGAGCAGTAGTGATACTGCTCCAGAGATGGTCTTGGTGACAGTATGATAACACAAGGTGAATCTGGGGCCCAGGTGTGCTAAGGACAGCATAAACAAATATGAGGCTATTCATGTTGCTAAGAGCACGCACCTCTATAGAGAAAGTGGACAAAAGACATCATTCATCTCTTCTTCTGAAAATCACTACCAGAAGATACTGTGTCCAAAGGACTCACGGCATTGTGCCTGACTTCCAGCTGCCACCTTGGGAGGACATGGAGCACCTGCAAACCTAGGCTGCATCTGCCAAGTCTCTGCAGATGACATGGATTTCTGATGGAGTTGGATGTGGCACTGGACACCAAAGTTCAGGCAGCTGGTTCGCTCCCCCAATGACTATACATGGTACTCCGTTTCCTGACTTCCTACCTCTGAGGTATGCACTGGGGCTAGAAAAGAGACATCCCCTGAAATAAAAGTGGTTTCCCTAAATGCCTTCCCACCCTTTGAACACCCAAAGCAGAGTGTGGCAGCATGTTATACTGCTGTAAACATCTTCATTTTATGAAAATGTAATGCACAGAAACCCTCACTTGAAAGCTGCTCTTAAAAAAACAAACAAACAAAAAAAAAAACAAAAACCTGCATATGAGGTAACCTGCAAAAATGGAAACACCCTCAGAACAATCTTTGGACCACATCCCAAGAGTCTTTTTACTCTGGGATTTCTTATCTATCAGCTCTATAGTAATTTATGCACTTCCTTGCCCTAGGTGATTGAAAAGAGATTTCATTGTCTTCAGTGGTCACCCACAGAATAAACAGTTGGCTATCATATTCTTAAGGATGAAGAGATATAATGGGTAGATTAACAAACAAGTTAAGTGAAGGGAAAATTATACAGATTTTAAGAGGACCCATAGTGGTAATTTAATGCTGTCCTGGAAGGGACAAGAACTTGCAGTATCAGTTTATATCATATAAAAGTCCAGAGTAGGGCCTGGAATCATTTAACTGATTCAACAGAAAATCACACCAACTAAGTAATTAAGCTGGCACAAGCATGTGCAGGTTCCAATCCAACCCAGCTTCCACTGGCTGCAACAAGCTTTTGTTAAGTAATGAACTCTGCATTGACCTGCTTCTTTCCAGGCATGATATTTATGATAATTCCCAGCACACAAAGTCAGAGGCAACAAACAGCAAGTGCCAATGGCTACACTTCTCAATCCATCTTTAGGAATATATATAAAACATGGCTCAGTTCACCAGAAATGCAGAGCAGCTATCACCAGGCCACCTTATTTCCATCAGGCTATTTTAACTCAAATGCCTGAATTTGTATTTAAAAGCCTACCTTTAGAATAGCTGTATAAACCCAGAAAATATAACATTAAAGCAAAGTTCAGTAACTTTAAAAGCCTTTAAGTATATATTTTTTCCATTTAGCATCTGACAGGTTTCCGCCTGCTGAGTTTCTCTTATCATTTAAGCATTTAATTTTTCATAATTATTTTCCAAAGCAAGGTGATCAATCTTTAAAAATATATTTGTATCAACATTCGATCAACTCATGATACTTGAAATTATGTGGTTTAGGAAATACTTTCTAGTAGGCATTTAATTCTTTTGAATCTTATTAAATTTTAAATAAAGACCTGAAAAATCAGGTTTTTATCCAGATGTGATTAAAACATCCTAAAAATTGCCTTTAAAATTACAATCATGAAATACTTTTATAATGAATACGTAAGAAAGGAGAAAACTAAATGTGTATGTGCCTCCATGTGTGTATGATGAGAGAATTTTTAAAACCCTACCCATGAGAACCCTAACCACCTTAAATAACAGCTCAAAAAAACACATATTCTGATAAATCACAAGTTAGTCACTCTAGAAAGGAACATGAAAGTAACTGTGAGATGTACTGAAAATAAACATTTTCGACCGTTTCCATTACAAAACTGTTTCCATTATAGCACTACCATTATCCTGGACAAAAGTAATTTAAACAGATTGAAACAGAACTGGAAATAACAATTGAAATTATTATCATTATTATTTGAAGCAAAATAAGTGAACCTGCCTTCTGGCTTTACCTATGACTCTGTATTTAAACTTTGAAAAAACATGGCTCTACATTTTATTTTGTTTCAAAAATGTTTTGAAAAGCTATCATCTCTGTCTAGGTCATCCTTAGATACCAAGAAATTACAGACAACACAAATAAGGTATGTCCTTAAGAAAATGCCACACACCTTTGCCTTGTGATTCCAAGCATACCAAGCTCAAGTGACAAAATTAACATAAAACAGTGATTTCTCCACTTTCAATAGTATTTTTTGCAGAAAAGTAGTAGTGTAAAAGAAAAAGAAAAACAAGCATGGACCACTTCTGCTGTCCAGCAGTAGGAAGTCTGCTGGCTGCAGCACGGAAAACTGGAGGAGATTTAAGCCAGGCACCAACCATTTACCTGGCTTCTAAAAGAAGCTGGTAGATGAGATTCACCTGAATTGCCTCAGCTCCTGATTTAAAGCTTCATCCATCTGAAATCCTGCTCCTGGTAGTTAAAGCTCTGCAGAAGCTAGGACCTAGAAATCTGAAAGACTTCCCTCCATGCCTCAGAAAGAACATGATCAAGAGAAAATGTGCAGAACAGAGAACACTGACTGCAGGGTATTGAAAATAGGGGTTTTTCAGGCTGTCCTAAAAATTCTTGTATTAGCACCTCTATGCCCTGACAAAAGGCGTACTAGAAACAAAGGGGGAAAGAACAGCAGAAAGAAACATCCATCCACCCGTTTACCTCTCCAGGCTGCAGGACACAGCAAACGCCTTTGTGACTTACGTATGGCTATATAATTCACTGTCCAAGGACTTTTGCAAACATTGTGCTTACAGCTGAAAGAAAAATTTTGAACTGCACATTTTCCTGTGAATAAAGGGACAAAGGTTTCCTGACAACACTGAGCAATAACTCACCTTTGTTTCTAGTTATGCTAAAATTCCTATTAGCAAACTCTCACCTAAAATTTTACTAACTAACCCTGCCTGAGCCCCATATTACACTCCAATATGTATTTCCCAATGCCTTTAGTTAAAAAAGTGAAAACATAATGAAAGTCCTTCAAGGTGCTTTCCTCTTGTAGCATAAAAGCATCACTGAAAGCCTTCAAAGACTATGCAGAGGACCCAGGCTAAAAGATAAGCAGCACCACTGAACATACCTATCAAACCCATGACATGTATATTCAAACAAACCTAAATTTCAACCAAGAAACAAATACATGCCAACCTGCGTGAAACACTCATTGGATCATTCAGAGGCTGCATTTGAACTAAAGAGCATCACTCCTGGACTTCACAAGGAGAAAGGAGTGCTATTAAAAATTAAAAAAAAAAAAAAAAAAAAAAAAAAGCCAGGTTTGTTTTTGGCAGCTTATGAGTTTGTTGAAAAAGTGACCTTTTAGCTCATTTTCCCAGAGGTGTGAATATTTTTTATGTATCACTGATATCTGTGCCAATTTAGAGCAGGTTATAGCTGGTATGTGTTTCCAGAAATATTAAAACCTCAGACCTCGGTTGGACAGCACTTTGAAAACAGATTGCTGAAGGAAAAAGGGACATTGCTGCATAGCCCATTAGAAGAGTTCCCTCTTTAAATTTTTATTCTTTGATTATGTATCACTATTGACACGACTTCTACAGAAATAATGGGATTAAAGTATTGCATTGGTTTGAATTCCAAATGTCTTTAATAATTTTTTCTTCCATGTTTTGCTCACAGTGACTAGACGTATCTTGTAACACACTACTATAAAATATCAGAAGTGAGCAACTCACTTGCTGTAATTTAGCGAAGTTTCCTCAAAAATCTGTTTACCTTGGTAGTAATTTTTAAGGGGGAAAACGGGTGGTTTTGACATTAATATCAGTGATGCAAACTATGTCACAGAGTCCTGCAGGCTTATATTCCCCTATTGAACCATAAAGACCATTAGCATTAATAGAGGTTACATATGTGCACTTCCCTCAACGCATCAATAGAGCCCCATTGTCAGAGAAAGAAAGCACATCACAAAGGAGTGCGGTGCCTACGTTTCAGCACGCATTTCTTGGAGACCAGTGTCTTCAGGACACTAACAGACTTAAAGCTCACGCTTAGAGGCTTAGCTTGAGTTTCTGGAGTGTCTGCAGAAAGTCAGCTTTCTGAGGCTGATTTGTTAAATCAGCTCAAATTTGATAAAAACACTTTTCAAAACAGATACAGACCATAGGATGTATCTTCTAGTTGTATAATCTTGTCCATGAGCATCTATTATGTAAACATACAAAAGACTTCTTAGCAGCAGACTCCAGATCTGCTCTTTATGTAAATACATTCAAATAACTTAATGTATGTATCAGACAATGTGCCTAAATCTTTAATGCCTTTTCTTTTGGATTTTATTAGGAATTCAAGTCACATCTAATGAAGATTCTTATCTCAGTTGTTCCTTCATGTATAAAAAAGGACTGAAAAATATGTCAAAAAGAGGTCAACCCATACCCATGTTTCTGTCATTCTTTATCTAGATATAGGGCAAGAGGACACTACACACCAGAAATATAGGTCAAAGACTCATCACCACACATGCGAGCAAATAAACCATGATGATGTTCCATTTACATCAGTTTAATCTTCTTTCTTAAAAAAAAAAAATAAAAGAATAAGGGAAAAGAGCCAGTCTGGGATTTGAAATCTGCACAACTAAGTAATTCATTATGCAGCATTCGGGAAGCATGCTGTACTTTAGGGAAGGAACTGAATGTTAAATGATGGGACTGAGCAATACCCAAAATGGATGTTGCTTGTGCTGGAGTGAAGAAAAGGAATGTGGTTCCTTCTTCCTGGTTGTATGTAGGAGATTGTACTTTGCAAACAATCTGGTGAAGAAATGTAAAGCCCAATAACAGAAGAGCTTTGTCCAGGCACTACGTTCAATGAACACAGAGTAAATATTATTTGCAGATTGAAAAGTACATGTGAAAATGTTTCTATAATTAAATTCTAGAGAGGAGGTGGAACATGCTTCTTAATCCTCTTAACCTCATTTGTGATTGATCAAGTGGGTACAAAAAATAAAAATAGGCATTCTTCAGCTTCAATCAGGCAAAAGCTCATCTTTCAGTTCTGCTGTTACAGTGCCCACGGCAACATATTTACCAGTACACAGGCAGATTAGTGATTAACCTAGGAAAACATTAGCATACTGTAATGCATGACATGTTTTGACAGAGAAATATGAAAACTTGTTGTCCCAAGAAAACACTACAGAGGATGTATAGGTCTGTTGATAATGTACACACATGCACATTACTGTACACACCTGTAGACTCAGTACATACCCCAATATTAGTATTCAGAGAAGCAATATGCTGCTTGTATTATCAAACAATGGACAAAATTAGTATTTTTTTAAATGGCAATTGAGATATTCCCTTTAATTGTGAGAGTTTCACTTCTTAAAAGTAGTAAATAAATGAAAACTATCCACTTTTTTCTCTTTTAGTTATTCTCATCTCACAATTTATAATGTAGTAACTGCTCCAAACTGGAGTAGACACATTCTGAACAGAGGCAGGCTGAACAGGGATGAAGGTCAAGACTGAGGCTTTTAAGAGTCTTTAAGTGACCACACATCCAATGTAGAGGACACTTTCTGCCTCAAAGCTTTATTTTACGTTCTTATCTAGCATTTCCAAGGCTTTGTAAGCCTTTTTTGCTACCATGCTGTCGTACTTCCAAATTACCTCCAAAATAGCTATCGTGGTAAGCTGTGGACTAGTATCTACTAGGAATCACAAACATATCTCCTAAAAAAAAAGAAAAGAAAAGAAAAGAAAAAGGCAAAACAACAAGGTAACAAAAACCCTCAGAAGTCTGCAATTATCCGTGAATATCCTGAGACAGGCAGGTGGCTGGCCCACGTAAACAGTCCACATCGCCAACCATAGAGCTATCACAATTAACACCAGCTGAAGTTTTCTTGACTGGTTGTTGAAAATGCTTTGATGCTGCTTTCTTTGAACATATAGAATTCTTCCTTCTCTTCCCCCAGGTCAGATTTAAGAAAAAAGACTGCAATAACTGTACAATGAAAATATCATAAAGTGTGCTTCAAGTGGGAGAGCAAGTAGCTCACAGGTCCGTAAGTCTCTAATTAGCACAAAGCAATGACAACTGACATCACATTGCATTATACTCTTACAGGATGTTTTTTTCTCCCCTCCTTCTCTGAGCAGAGACAAAACGGTATTTTATTCCTCTGTTGAAGCTGTGACATGAGAAATGAGATTTCAAAACTGTGTGACTTCAGGGACACCTTGAGATTAAGTACTTAAACTATACGTGTATAGAACATGAGAGAAAAATCTGATGAAAAAGGTTGAAATGTTTTCAGGTGCAGTATCATGTATCCTGCCTTGAAACATTCAGCACATCATATTCAGGTCATTTTGTGGTTTGCACACCTCATCACATGCATCTAGCTGTGAAAGATGAAGAATGCAGCATCTCAGCTCACAAAACTGGAGAAGCAGGCAGGGATGGCCATGGGACCCTGACTGCTTAGCATCAATGTGGATTCACTGAGGGTCAGCTACAGCCACAAAGGACAACAGCACAAAACCAAGAAACGCTTCTTGACCTGTCCTCGTATTTGTGAATTTACTGATCTCCAACTCAGAAGCCAGGATTTTTTCTGCCAGTTAGTTCAGCAAATCAAGGTAGAATTTCAAGATGGGAAAACAGCAGCTTGGTACACAACAATGCAACTTCTAAAACATATAGATGGGGTGCCTTACTTAACCTTTAGAAATATTTTTTAAAAATAAAAGCAACAGATATGCAGTCTTTCCAGAAATGGCTAGCATTTAGTTCTTTCAGCCTGGTAATATCCTGTAACTCAGATTGAAATCTTCTCTTCACAACTTTTTATGCCTTATTACTTATGAATTATCCAGTTTAACTACTATTCAAAGTAAGTACTATTCAAAATAATGCCAACCATCTCAAAAAAAATCTTCCTAAGATATTTGCATGGTCCTTTGCACAGCTGATTTTTTTCAAGTTCTTCTCCCATAAAAGCTACTCGCTCTGTCACTCCTGGGGAAAAATGTTTTCTGATTTAGCCATTCTTCTTTCTTTCCAAAACTGAGACAGAATCATGTCTACTTTGAATTTAAAGTAAATACGTAATTCTTGATTTATGTTTTTCTTTGATTAAATTGTCTTTTCCTGTAATCATTTAAAACTCAGGCATAAATAGGAAAAATGAACTAATTTCAGCCTGCATCCAGCTAAGCACTTAAATACGCCGTTAACTTCAAGCACCAGAAGTAATTCTGCTGCAAACAGCTGGACAGCTCTCACAGTGGTTTCAGAGCAAGTTCAAGAGGAGAAGCGAAATCAAGTCTGCACCACCTGCTCTTGAAGTCCCCAAAATGAGCAAGTAAATTTTAGAAGATTTTTTAATCGTCTTTCTCAATTAGGCCAGATCTTTGCTTCTTAAGAGTTGCCATCTTAGCTATGCCAGCTAAATGCGTTAAAAAAAAAAAAAAAAAAGAAAGCCAAACCAAATAAAAATTCTCAAACTACCACACAGCACAAAACAACAACAAACTGCACCCAGTTATTCTGGGCAAAATCCCTTACGCAGATGTAGCTATAATGACAGAAAAACTTTCATTGTCTGGGCTGATTATTACATAGAAATTACACAGAAAAGTAGCAGAAAAATGCCTTCAAACGGCATACACTGTGTCTACCCCAGGAGATACTATCTGCTTGGCAATCCTGACACTGTTCTGCTACTGATGAGCCCTTGGAGCAAAGCTGCACCACAGGAAAACATTTTCAGGGAACTGAGATTATTAAGTCTATCTAAGATGTTCCTTTAAAAAGCAATTCCAGATATTACGCCTGCAAATTAACATTTTTGTTAATGAGGCAGTGGTTGCACTGGTTGGCTCTGATGTCTGAAAATCATAATCCTGAGACTTAGGCTGCCCTCGAATGGGTCATACAAGCCAAAAACCTAATCATGACAATTTACGCGTTATGCCTATTTGGCTGCCATTTATTTAGAAGTCATCTGCAGCTGCTAGGGATTCTTGGCAGAACCTCCTTTTGCATGCAAGGCCCCCAAAAGGTTACCACCAGGTTCTACTCCTCAAGTCTAACCTCTGTTTCTTCCTCCCTATGACTTACAAACTCGTTATTGCTTCCTCATTAGCCTTCTTTGTCCTTCAAGTCCCCTATGGTCTCCTGGACCTCCACAGACAAGCTCCTGCAAGCTGTATTAAATTGTCTGATACAGACTGAGCAAAAGGGAGAGGTTCTTGCTGGCTATTGGTGTGGGGAATACCTATACAGTATTCTCTATAGTTACTCTCTGTTTTGTTCGTTTATTCCCATCACTCTCTCCTGTTCATTTATTCTCAGTTATTTTGGCAGGTTTTTCTTTCAAATTATTTATTTTGGGCTCTTAATCTTCACCACCACTTGCCAAAGAAAAATGGTGAACAAGGCACATAGCTCTCAGCAGGAGCAGAAGCAACACTCAGAATGAGAAGAACAGCAAAGCTGACAGCTGTGCTTTTCTGCACTGAGCACAGTGGGTAAATCAATACCCCGGCAGCCCTGCTGCCATCTGTGGAGTTTCTGGAGCAGACGGGTTATTTATAGAAACTTGTTTGCACAAAGCCAATATTTACCTGTCGGTGCTGTCAAAATTTGCAATCCATCTTTGCCGTTACCCTGCTGCTTTTCATGTCAATAGTGAAATTTTCCAAAAGAAAATACTGTAACATCTTTCCCCCTGCTAAATGTTCCCTTCCTGCAAAGGGTCGGTTGTATTAACTGTTGCAGTAGGATTGCATCTGTTTTCCAAGGGGCCTTGGGGAGCCTCCAGAGCCCTGGGAAGCTAAAGGGATGTCACACCTAAAGAGACCATTTCTCTGTCTTGTTTCAGCAGCAGCTCTGTGGCATTTCCCTGCCAAGGCCAGTCTTAGATTTTAAGTCACAGGAAACCACTGTTCCCACCTCCCAAACAACAAAAAGGTTTCATTTTTGGAAACCTGGCTGCTGCTGTTACTGCTGTAAGCACAGCTGTTATTTTCAAGCAGAGGAGAAATTCCCATGTGAAGTTTCACTGCCTTTGCCTCCAGAAAATGGACTGAAATTCTACAGCTAGGTCCCAGGGGTGCAGTGCATGGGTGATGTCAAGCCCGGCTCCCCACAGGCTGACACGTCCATCACCAAGCTATCCGCATGCTGGATGCGCACTGAGAGCCTGCATGACAGAGGCGCGAAGGAGGCACCAACCTCGGGGTCTATCGCCGTCTCGCTGCCAGGACAGCATATAGCAGCGGGACCTGCTTCTGCCACTGCCTTTGGGTGGCTACTCAGAAGGTGTCGCTCCCTGGGGCTATTCCTGCAGAACTTTCGGTGTTCAATTCTCAAAAAATGAAAGTTCTTCTGTAATCAGAGATAAAGTTCTGTTGAAAATGGCAATCCAAACCAGCAAAATAAATTCGTATTGCATTCAATTTCAACTAATGTAGGAGTGTTAACTGCTGCCGTAAACCACAGGGGTAGCTCTGTGTTCAAATCCAGTTGAGCTCTCAGCTGCCAGCAGGTCAGCGCTCTGCCATGTAATTGCCCAGCAATCTTTACATATCCTGCAAGCTCACAGGACAGGTCTGGAGAAAGCCTAGCAGGGCTTAAAGCAGGAGCAGTAGGAGCACATTTCAATAAACAGTTTGAAGAATAAAGATTGAATTATTCTGTCTGAGAAGGAAAGTATTCAGTGATCTGTACCACAAACACCAGTGTAAGGAGAACGTACAAATGCATGGCAGTCTGATGTGCATCTAAATGAAGGGTAAGAAGTGAATAAGAACACTGAAAAGCAGCAGAAAGTCTTTTAGATTTGCTTTTGTTTTAATATTATCAAGGCCTTTGTCTTAAATGACTTCAAGCAGAGGAAAGCCGGAACAGGGAAATGTCTCAATTCTTGTTTCCTCAACTAAGACTCACAATAAAGATCCTTTTTATAATACGTGGTTTCAGACAGTTTTTGAATATTGCTTAAAGAGTACACCAAAGCCACAACAAAGTAATTCCTGCTCTGAGATAAGGTCTCATAAACACCCCTAGGGCAAGCATTAGAGTGCCTGCAGGAAAGCTGCTTGTTAGACAAATGAAGCCATGGATGTGACTTTTATCTGGTGCAAAGCAGGGATGTTACATGCGAGACAGATACACCCAGGTGTGAAAAGTAACATTTTCAACGTAGACATTCCTACAAAACAAGAACCTCCTGGATTTTTTATTTTTTTTTAAATTTTCTGGTAGTGTATCCTGTTCTAGGATACAAGTACGAAGGTGATAGGATACAAGTACCTGCTGGTGATAAACAATCTTGTCATATGGCCTCGTAGACTGTATCCACAACTTAATTCTTTCCCTTAACACATACACCACTCCTGGAATACACCATGGGATCTCTAGGGTTCACAGTTCTTCTGCACTCAGATCAGTCCATAACCAGAATGTAGTACTTCTCATTCCACTTCATTATTGATGAAATTTTTGCTGTATTTGCAGTATCAGTGATTCCACTGTGCTCTGCTAGATCTGGTCTTGCTCTTGTAGTGTTGACCATATCACGACAGCACACATGTTGACCAGACAAATGTTTGTACTATCTTAACAGAAAGCAAAGCAAAGGCCCTATCCCACGTCTTTGCTGGTGAAACTACACCTCATTTGTTAAGCTTTGTCAAAGGCCACAGCTATAAGAATACTCCTCACAAAGAGGAGAAAACTCCTGGTGATATAAATGAGAAAATACAGGTTGAGTTACAGTCCTAGACAGGGCTTCAATATGTCACATGGCACAATATTACCAATATCCACTGCCTGAATACAGCTGACTTAAAAACTTGTAAAGGACCATGTTCTGGATACTACTTCAAGGCTCTTTTCTCATTAAAACCCCCCTAAAACAACCAAAAGAAGGCCAGACCTCTATTAATACACTATGTTAACAATTAGGTTGCATAGATCTAATTGCTGATTGCCACAGTGCCTTTGTATGACCATGGCCACAACACTTAACCCTTTCATCCTTCATTCTCCTTGTATCCTTCTCCCCAGCACTGGAGACTGGCAACTACTACACCTAAGAAAGAGGGTAGAAGCTAGTGCTCCAGGTAGCACTAGTATCTCTCCTGTGCCCACAGACAGGCCTTGCTCACACGCTCAGGGTTTAAACCAATGCCAGTTTGGGCTAAGAGAATGCGATACAGAGGAGCTACTAAAAATGTTGGATATTTTTGCTTTCCTCTCCATAATATGGGAATTTCACTTAAGAAATGGAATTCTCAGATATGAGACTACTTCATTTAAGAAATAAAATATATCTCAGGATCCTAAGAGGTCCTGAAATAAGCAGTCCCTTTGATCTATATTGTGGCACATTATAGAGCCACTGTAGATCTACATTGCTTAAAAGGAATTGGGAAGTATTTTGTGTCCTGAAGCACGTAACAAGACGCATGAAATAGAAGCGTAATGGTCTTTCCTGCACTAATGTTTATTACTGAGTTGCTGTGATGGAACTTGGATGACCCAAGTGATCCTTTTCAGTCCAGTGTTCACGAAATCAAAATTTTTATCTTGTGTCTGACTTAAAAAAGGAAAAAGCTCTGATCACAGCCTTTAGCACACTTACGTGATTAGGGTAATGAGGAAGAGACCATTTTATAAAGCAATTCACAGATCCTTTCTTTCTTTCAAATTTGAGAATGCAGCTGGTTTCAACTTTCCAGCTGGCAAGGAGGGGACTCCTCGTCCTAAGTACTCTGTTTAATCTGGAGACTTCTCAATCAGACACAGATGAAGTAGTGGCATGATTATAGGCCTTGGTCAAGTGTCGCAATACAAGATGATTTATATTAATCAGGCTTCTCTAGAATCAATGCAAAACAAATCCAACACAACTGCGGTCCTTGAAAGAAGTCTTTCTTAGCCTACCACTTTCCCCTTTGTTTGAATAAGCCCCCTTGACAGATGGTGGCCAAGTAATCAAGCACTAACAACGACAAAGGACAAGCGCACAGCCTGGCCACATAGGAACATCACCGGCAGGTGTTAAGCCCATGCCCCATGCCAAGGCATGTAAGTCCCCTTCGGGGTTCACAGGTTGGTTTTGCCCATGAGGAGAATTTCACCCTTCTCAGATTTCATCAAGCTGGGGCTTTTCGCTGGCTCTGAAGAGCTGCAAGTTGTCAGAGGCCATCCATTCTCCTGCATGACAAAAAAACTGTCCGTCTGTCTCTGCTGTCACTGAACCGTGAAATGAAATGCTTATACTAAGAGGCAGATGTGCCAAATCTCCTGATTTGTGAGGGAATAAACTAATATACACAGGCTATTTTAAATCCAGCTTAAACCCCAATTCAGAAACAATTTAGAGGGTAAAGAAGAAAAGAAGGGGCAGTAGGATTTGGCTGGCTTCATCTAGCTTTCATGCTACTGAGGTAAATGAGCCAAATATTTTCTTGCTCTGACTGCTCTAATGAGGGCAACTTCCCTTTCTCATCGGTATTTTGCTTTTGATGCCTGACAGCAAAGCACCAAGCTCTGCTTGGCCACAGTGTGGCACCTAGGTGTCTGCACAAGGCAGGATAGAAGGAAGGAAGCAGGAATAAAGGGAAAATGAGGTAGAAAATGCATCAAAGGGAAAAAAGAAGAGAAAAAATGAACAAGGAAAATTACTGCAGTCAAAATTCTCAGAAAAATGCGGTGACATCACCCTGGATAAAACCTGCCTCAATGGACCTCAAACTGGTACTATTTGTGGATGGTGATGCAATTAAATGTTCAGAGAAAAGCATCTGTTTTGAAACCTTTTCAAAATCTGATATGCAAGAATTGCAACTGACATTTCAATATATTCCCCCTGGAGTGAATTCCAGATGACCACATGATTTGATACCTTGCCTTCACCTCTAGCAAACAAATTTCTCCTTTACTGGACCGATGCAGGCAATATGTATGGCTCCAGAAACATAAGCAATGAGCACTAAAACAGTCTGTAGGAATCCAAATGGTCCATCACATCATAAAGGACTCTATCAGAAAACACTCCTTTTTGCTCACAGATATGATCAGGGTCATTAAGTTCCTCTCATTAGCTGCATTTTCCACTATGTCTTTGGGTAGACGTGGATAGGCTGAGAGAAGCAGAGCGCTGGAATCTCCTTTATTCTGTGCAGAAGAGCATGTAAGCCTAGGGAATGGAGAGGGTGTTTTTAATTAATCTGACACAAACAAAACTGCCTGAAGACAGAGAAGAGTGGAGCCTCAGCCTTCTGTAGGTCAGACCCATGGGCTACGTTCATACCCAGCGGCAACTTCATTATCCTCAGCTGAGTTGCACAAGGGATTAATTTGACCCTCAGAAAAGCTCAAGAGAAACTGGGAAAGCAACAGAACAACCCATTAATAAGAGCTATAAGGATACATGTTCATAGGGTTTAGTTCAAATTCTTCCTTTCAGCTGCTATTTTTAGTACAAGTGGGTACATATAGTAACACTACCATTTCTATTCTGCTCCCTCTGCTGTTGTCAAAGCATTAGCCCATTCTTTTATTGTATATTCTCCAATGACTTTTAATATAAGTTATTTATATTCTCAAAACCCCTAAGATCTGGTTAAGTACTCTGAGACTTGATCACCTTTCTATTAGAATTCTTTCTTTTGCTTTCTTTTAACAAATTCTTAAAATGTATCTGTAAACTAGAGAACTTTTTTTGCTTTTTTTTAATGAAGCTGCTTTCTGTTTTATACCTAATGGTTTCAGTTGTAGGCTGGCAAGCAGTGTTCATATTCCAGAAAGACAGAGCTGTCAGGTTGTAAACATGACTGTGTAACTCAGTGTAACAACATACAGTAGCCCATTAGTACATCAGCTGCCACTATTAGGCTAGAAAAAGAAAAAAGGAGGTGGAGGGGCAAAGTATTAACAGTAAAAACACTGTAGGACTCAGAGTATTTTATACTTGGTGGACACCTTTTTTGTAGCCTGTTCTTATTTTTCCAATCTCTTTTTCCTTAAAGAAGATAGTTATTTGGTCAACACAGTGCAGATGCTACACTGTCTTTTATTTATTTATTTTGATGAACTAAAGCATCCCAATATAACTGGAAGTGCTAGAAAATGCAAATGACATGGAAATTACTTAAATAACTTTTCCATCCTCGACACTTGTAGACAAAAGAGGTGAAAAAGGCCTCTGTAACGGGGCACCTAACTTGAAGGTGAGCTACATACTGCCTCCAAAACAATTCATATGGCCTGTTCTCTCCTTCTCTCTTCTTTTTGGAGGATTCTCCCCCTCCTCCCTCTCCATGGAGGGAAACTGCAAGCTTGCCCATGACACAACAGGCCCACATCTAGTTCTTAGGAAGGATACATGCATAAAAGGAGGACACATTGACACTTGCTATGGTGCAGGGCCACCTCAATCACCTAACAGTGGGGCAGTCCTTGACCACCTGTACTTGACCCAGCATGGTTCACCCAACAACCCAGCCAGCATCACTGCTCTAGTCTAAACCTCAACAGTGCCCTGGCTATTGCCTAGCAGGTGTTTTCACACATGCTTATTCACATTTCAACTATTTCAGAACCCAAACATTCTCTAAAACTCATAAATTTGAGTTTTAAAGAAAGAGGGCTCTCATTTAGTCTCAGTGAGCCAGAAGCAAGCAAGTTTAACTGAACATCAGGAACGATTTCAGGCTTAGCACAGAGTACTGGATATTCTTGTTTCTCTACAGAAGTGCTGCTGTTACAGGAAATCTCACTTCTCCCTTTATGCAACTAGAATCTCGGTACTTTAATTATAAAAGTGTCTCTGGCTAATAAATTGGGTTTACGTCAATCAGCCAAAATACTTTATAACAGGCTCTTCACAAAGAAATCCTAACCCAAGGGGCTCCGGTCTGCTTTCACTTGTTCTAAACCACAGCATTAAATCTTCCATATATTTTATCCTTTCACCATCCCAGTGACACAGGACAGCATTATTGCTCACCTATGTCACAAATGGGAAACCAGGGAGCAAGAAAACTTCAGCAGCTTGGTTCAAGGTGACACAACAAATCTGCGGTGGATCGAAGAATGGAAGCAGGTTGACTAAGACCCAAAGCCAACAACCACACCATGCGACAGTGCTTTCTCCCTGCTGTTCCTCGGAGACAGCATGCCTGCCAAATACGCAGAACACCCTCTTGCTCAAGGTTGGTCTCGGTATTTCCATTCTGGATATGACAATGAATGTTTTCTCTTCCCCTCACCACACAAAGCCTGCCAGCTACAACAAGTCTTGGCTCGCATTTCAGTTTTTCACACTGTTAACTCTTCTTTGTCCTCAAACGCTGCAAGGACTTGCAGTCTGATCTCCCCTGTTGGGTTTTGCAGAGTTCTTTCTAGCCACTGCTTTGCTCTGGCAACACACAGAGGGATTTTGACTGCATCTTGCTGGTGTTAGAGACAAGGTACTAAAGATCTCCAGAAGAGGTGACCTTGTCACTCTGTGTGACAAAAGAGAACAGCAATTACATCACCTGCATATCCATTTAGTACATATTTGATGTGTAGATAGCTAGCTATCATCATTTGTCTCTCTGAAGCTTTTACCTAACGTAAGTTTAGAGGATAGCTTCTGTTAAAAGACCACATCAATTAGACCAATACAAAATTTATTATGCCTCTCTAATATCTGTAACCTGGAGCAAATTTGAGTGCCCACTGATGGCAAGGAAAAGCTACTGGATGATATCTATGAACATTGTATCTGATTCCCGATACCTGCACTGTTGAAAACAGCACTGTTGAAATAGTTGAAAACTGTTTTTCAACAGCAATCACTGTTGAAAAACCACTGATTTTATAGCTTATGCAAATATTTATGCTTCTAAATTCCTCTATCTTACAAATGGATTTCTAAAATAAAACTGTGGGAGAAATGTAAGGTGATATGATGTCATATTTAAAAAGAGATCTACTTAATTCTGAAGGTCAATTAACAGCATTTTATTTTGTTGTGCACTGCAATACGCCCAACATCACTGACTCCCTTTCTCTTTCTCTCTGATAGCAATCAAGAATACCTAGGATAGGATATCTGCACCAGGGCTATTGTTACCCACTCGTGCTGCTATTTCAATGAAACCTTGGATGGTTAGAGGTATTCTCTCTCCTGCGATCACTTGCCCTGTGGCAAGGCAGGCCTTACCTAAGGAAACACTTGGGGAAACAGTGGACTTCCAGATCAGTGAGCAAAGCAAACAGCCTGTGTAGAACAGCTCTTTTTCAAGATACTAACTGAAGTTCCAGCAGAGGGGGAATTGTTAGGTAAAGATAATTTTCATCATTACTACAGTGAGGCCAGTCTCAAAAGACCCAAAGAGAAGAACGACATCTAAGCGTTACACTGAAACTCAAACCAACTACTAGACCGGCCATACTCATTTAAAACAACACTTAGCTGGCTGCCACGTTAAGCTACTTTCATCTATTTAAAGACCTGGAAGACCAGTATTGCTCTTGATAAGACCAACAGCAGTGACTGCAGGGGGTCTGGATTATCATGCTTACAAAGTAATGGTTAAAGAGCCCAAATTACCACAGGATTAACAGCAGAGCAGGTAGAATTTCGCTCAAGTGCTTTAATGCTGCTGTCAAGCAAACACAGTTTAATCTTCCTATCAACCTTGAAAATAAAATAGTAGAAATCTGCTCTTTTTCCTTCTCCAGATTGAACAGAGTACTCAGTGAGGAGTCCCCTCTTTTTCCTTCTTTTCAAACTCATACCAGAAATCTTTTAATGGGTAAAATATTACCTGAACTCAATTCCTCCTCAAGGCTGATACTGGCAGGAAAACAACTTGAATGATAGGTAACAGCTTTGTAGATTCAGTATATCTTTGTTTCACTTATACTTTTGTCAACACAGTATATGCATTAATTTAGCTACATTTTTTGAAGATGCCTTTTAAATCTCCCTAGCATCAGAGGAAGAATAAAAATAACCTAGCAAGACAGAGATCTGTATGTTCTGCAGAAATTCACATTTCCAGTGATGAGCCAGTGATTTGTATTAATAAGAAGTCTTGTCTTCTAGGACTACTGGGCAAACCAAAAGGTGAAGTATTAATAGATTCTTTATAACATTTACGCACACAGAGTAAACTATTTTTCTTCTTACACCAGCAACGTCAAGCATCCTAGTTGTCTTCTCCTGCCTCATAAAGCCGGATTTTCCAATAATTTCTAATTGGATTCTTGCATACTAAAGCAGTATTAAAAAAAGCTCCTGTCCCCAAGTTCAAGAGACTCTCAGCTTTCCTAAGAAACCTTCCATAGTTTTCGAAGTGTCTCAAATCATGTCTGAATAGCACTTCCACATCAGAGTAATCCTGCTGAAATCCATAAAATGGCTTCAGTGAATAGCACTGCTTAGCACAATGATGAACTACAGAGTTTGTCATTAAGCGACCTGTTCCTAGATAAAAATGAAATGCTTTTTGGCTAATTATCTACTATCATTCTCTCAATAGAGAGATCTGAAGAAATACAAAACCGATGTGAAAAACCATAACTAAGATTTTTTATATATATATAATAATGCAACAGTCTCCTTTCTGGCCATTATAACAAAGCTTATACTAGTCCACCACAGAGTTGTTTTTTTTTTTTTTTTTTTTTTTTTTTTTAAAGTGTTAACTGTTATGGCCAGAATCAGAGAGCTAAACACTCATAGCAGGGCTTGATATCAACTTTCTCTGATCTACAATGCGTATGTCTGCTTCTGCTGAGTCAGTCAATGTCATTTTAAAAGTAGTGGATTCTCTTCCAAAAAAAATTCCCAAATTCTCAAAAGCCTTTGAGGCTTTTGGGGTTAGCATGGATTATTTATAGGCATCAATGAAAAGGATAAAGTCTTAGCCTGCTCTCCTACTGTTCACTGCAGGTAAGAGGAGCCTGCAGGTTTTCAGCAAAATCTCTGCCGTCTCTTGGCGAAACAGGAATTATCAACAGGGGACACTCACAAGGCAGCAAGATAAATCAGTGCTATTACAGAATGGCTTGGAATGATGAAACAATTTGATTGACTGTGCTGCTGGACTGCACTAGCCAACTTGGCTGGAAGTACATTTTTCTCTTCCTTTCTCTCTGCATCCTGAGAGCAAAGCAAGTAACAAGCTGTTATCCCTGGTGGAACAAACATTCTTTCTCATATACTAGTAATCAAAATTGTTGCTTGTTTTGTGACTGACTTCCATCCAGTGCTTTGGCATATTTTTTCTTTAGGAGGAGATGCCTTTTTTGCCGTATTTAATGGCACAATTTGACTGCTTTACACAACAAGAAAGAAGACCCTTTGATTCTGAGGTGCAATCCTGGAATCACTGAAATTGCTGGGACTTTTAGCACTTGTTTTGACACACAGCCAAAGTTTCACTGTCTGTGTTTGTGTTCCTTTCAAGCAACTCCTGAGTCTGCACCCCAAGTGTGATTGTTCGTGTAAGCAACGAATGCAGCTGGGGTGACTGGAGGTGCAGTGCAGAACCACTGCTGAACCAAGCTGAACCAAAGCTCTCATGTAACCCATAGGACTCACATTTCAGAGGTGCTGTGGCACCAGCCACAGACGGATGCTCCACTGGGAGGGGCGTCAGGATGCACATTCCCCTTGTCGGGTTGCGTGATCTGCTAGCACTAATGACGCAGAAGCTTTGGTGAGGACAATCGACCAGGGGCATGATCCAAAAGGATCTGGATTCAGCCCCAGGTGTCTGCCTATGCAGGAGATGATGATGAAATGAGCACTTTTCTTTACAATCAGGAGAACTATATACTGTGATTATCTTTTGGCAGCCCACTACTGCAAACTACAAACCTCTGGGATTTTGGTGCAAGAAAGCCTTTTAAATCATAGCTCAGGCAAACCTCTGGAGCAAACAGCAACTGAGCTCTGGTGTTTACATTTAAAATCATATAATTAACTGTGTGGCCTTCCTATATTTTTCACATTGCAAATCTGTCACGTATCTCTTCCGTGAGAAAAGCGAGCTTCATTCTAGTAGCCCATAGTCAATAATGCTTAACAGAATTAGAAAGGTGACTATTTCCTTCTTGAAGCCTGACAGACAAGTCCTCTGTAATCCAAAAAATCTGACACACAGGTAGCAATTTATCTTACCAAATCAATGATAAATATTAGTGCTCAGATGTGTATGCCTGAAATGCTTGATATTTACTCCACTAAAGAAGTTCTTGTTCTGAAGTTTCTAGCTTATTCCATAAATGTATTAAAGATTCAAAGTCATGAAATTCATTGGGCTATAAACTTTTGCAGTGAAAACTGTTACTGGGGTTGGTGCAAAGTTCAGTCTGGAGGAGATGCCCATGACTTTCAAGCGATGGAAATCCTGTATGCAAAGGTGGGCTGATAAACTATTTCATGAATGAGCAGAACTTACATTGTTTGAGATCCACCTGTACTTTCTCTGCATCATTAGAAAATAACATAATTCCACTTGCAAGTGAAAATTAGACCTAATACATTTTAAGCATAACCCCAAAACATTTTGTTGCTGTTTCAGTTGGAGTGTTAATTTGAACAGAGGATTTAAAAGGGTGAGTTGGGAAGCGGTAATGAAAGAAGTTATTTATGTAACAACTGTGAATGGACTTTCCAAGCTTCTGTTAAATATTTAATTGTTAATATAGCATAGATAATAGCATTTAAAGGCAGAACAATTTAGGACTAAGTATAATGTATGGATATAATCCAACTTCTTCCTGCAGTTACAAAGCACCAGAGGCATTTCGGGCTCAGTCCCTTGCCTGTTTACCTTGCATGTGCACAAGAGCGGCCAGAGTATAAAAGTGAGAAGCTTCATGGGCATAACATACCTCTTTGCAGCTCTAAGTATTACAAAGCATGACCCTGACAGCTTGAACAGAGAATAAAGAGTCTTACATCAGAGGGGACACAAGACTCTTCTGAAACGTGAGCACAGCTTCTTCTAGCCAAACAGGTCAATTCACACTTACAGAAGGGGAGTATGGGGACAGGAGAGAGGAGAAGGTTCCCTGTGAAGGCATCAAGGGAGTCGGGAGAGAAAACTGGTTGAGCTATGGTCCTTCTCTTCCCTGTGACTAGTATGTTTTATGCCTGGTTTTGAAAAAAAGGGACCATGAATTAGTTCTGTTATGGAGCAAGTTTTTTCTAGTCTTGATGTTCCTCAGCATCGTGCTAAATTGTTCAATGTGGAAGTGACGACCTTGTGCAGGTCACCTTTAGGAGGCGTTCCTGGGGCTGGCATAAATCTATCATAGTACGCACCTTTGCCAGAGAAGAAGGGAAATGGTGAAGGACACCACATTTTCATGAGAGGCTCCAAAAGCAGCATCATAACATAACACTATCCTTTACAGTGGCTTACATGAGAAAACAGGTAGACAATCGAGCCTAAAGCAAGAACATTACTAATTTTCACACCAAAGTGCCAGCAGAGCTAAATTGTTAGGGAACTGGAAAATCTATTGTTTATGTTTTCAAGTCTGTTTAATTACCTTGGTGAGGCTAAGAAGTAAAGGAACATTTTGTTGCTTCTGAATAGAAGACCTGCAGCTTATCCAGAAATTCCTCCCTTCGTTTCTAAGATCTGTGGGTGCATGCCTTTTATAAACGTGAACTCATTCAAATGTTTTTGTCATTTCCCCCACTTTTTTTTATCCATTTCATTCCCACAGGTGTCAGAAAAAAGTGACAGCTTTGATCTTAGTGAAGATAACTGTATGTGGGTAGATACTTTTTTTAAAATGCAGACTGGGAGTGGATCCAGAGGTCAAGCCAGAAGGTTACATGTATGTGAGAACCTAGTTTAAAAGAAAATCCCTTTGTGTGGCTTCTAATATGCCTACGGACGTGAATCTTGAAACACCCATCTATGAAAGCTGCTCTCTATATAATGATGTTTCAAGTCTTAAGAAAATTGAATTTCAAAGAGAAGAGAAGACTAAGAGATTCTGGTTTGTAGCTATGGAACAAGCACTTTCTCTGCCACATCAAAGCACTAATAAAAGCAGTCCACCAATTCAGGAAAGGAGTATATTTACTACTTGATGTATTAATTTGACAGTGTGCTAATATTAATATGAAGATCTCCCTTTTCACTCCATTACAAGATTGATTTAGTGCATTACAGAGGAGTTGAAAATGCCCAAACTCCACCTAATCAAAGTTCTAGTTTATATAAAGCTCATACATGTCCCCTGGGGTTTGACTTTCACATGCTTTTTTAAAACCCTGAATTCTTAAATAGTTAACCCTGCCAGATCTTAAGTCCACAGAAAAAGGGATCTATGTCCTGCAGAGCTTGCAAAATGCTGCAGATTTACTGCAATACTTCTAAGGCTCTGCAAGTTACTGACACCAAGGACGCATAACTCAATTCATGTTTTCATTTTCTGAGTGAATGTCATGTTCATGTCCCTTGCTACACTGGCACATAATTTAATTCAGGGTGAGATATGTGTGTGGATGATGCTACACTGGGAAGAGTGAGTAGGGAAAAAAAAACCCACTCCCTCCAGTTACATGGCCTCTGATTCTGGATAAAAAGCTTGAGTCTCCTTCATAATTAACACATCTCTCTCCCCATCACACTTCTACTTAAGGTGTGTCCCTAATAGGGGCAGCAGCTCCTAATGATGGGGGTTGCTTTTTAAGCAGATGACTAGCCATTCGGACTGGAAGAACACAGGGCAGAGCAGACAAAAGTTCACTCCCACTAGAGCAGGTAAGGACCTAGATGCTCAAGAAGTACTAATGACACCACCTGCAAAGAAGGAGAACTAATAAAAATTCTGCTTGCAGCCATTACTGCTGCTGTTTCCATCTTTCCCAAGGAGCAGCTAGTTCTGAAAGACATTGAGTCAAAATGTGAAAGAAAAGCTACAATTTCTGGGGATCTCTCCTACCACACTGATTCCTGCTGCTACCTGTTGTAGAGCACCCAAGACGTGATTGAGAAGGCGGCAAATTGCACAGTATGGTTTGCGAATGTGTCTTAAAATACACGCACACTTACATGTGAATCTAGAGGCAGATGTGGCTTTTATCTTGGATGACTACATATGTCTGGCAGAAGGTACTCAGAGCATGTAGCTACAGACATTATCTTATTTCCCCGGAAAATCAGTTTGGGGCTGGCCTCTGGATCATCTGAGAAACCAGGAATGTTGGAAAAATGTTGAGAAATGCTTGGGCACGGGAACAAGTAACAACCAATGTATGATGCCTGTCCACATATATACTTTGGTCCACATGAGCTCTTACTTCAGTGCAGGTTAATTAAATATCTCAGCCATCTTTCATTAAGATTATTTATCACTGAGGGTTAATCCAGAGAGCTACATCACTCCACAACTGTTTAAGTGAGGAGTCATATCCAAACCTTCAAATGGAAAATGGATGATACAACAATACTATTTTTTACTACTAGTAGATCTAAATCCCTCTCCTCTGCATGCAGGGCTTGATTTAGATTTTTGCAATTAAGACTAGTCAAAAGTGGGGTTTAGATAGAAAAAAATTAAATAAACACTGCAAAATAAGCACATTAAGATGGGGGCAGACATACTTGTAGGGATCTGTGCTGGGCTGCAGTTTAATTGCAAATGACAACATATGTGAGGTAGTGACACGTGACTCCTCTTTACTAGACCACTCCTGAACTCCTGCCAAAAATCTTTTTGTACACCACTTAGTGCTTCAAGACAATGGAAGAATAATGACAGGTCTGTAAAATCTGCTGGAATTGACAGTTCCTATTGTTCTGAAAACTTTTTGTGATGCACAGAAGTTTTTAGATTAGCATTGCACAATGTTGAACAGAATGGGTGTCAAGCAAATCAATGGGCTTTTCACGATTCACTCGTCTTTGTTTTACTGCTGTTCCATTTTTATTCTGTGCTTGGTGTTGCTTTGTTTTGTGCACTTGCCATTTGAGATGGGAGTGTGCATGCACTGAAGGGGGAGAGAGAGCTTCCTGTGACTGGGCATGATGCTCTGCATAAGCCAGGTCCTGGCACAAAGTAACTTTTCTTAAGAAACTTTAAACAAGGAACTATTTTCATCTGAGCTGTCAGCCTCATTCAGAGTTACCACAACCTTCAATTCATTTGGATGTGTAAATATCAGAGTCACCTAAAGAGGAGAATTCGGTTTGTAGTTTGCATAGAAGTTTTATCTACTTACTTGATTAATGAGATGAAAATAAAAATACAACCGAGGAAAAACTGAAGACTCATGGCACTAGTGTCTGCTTACCTAGAACATGAGTGACCACAAGGTTTCTGCTGAAATGGAAGGAGGGTTAAGCTTCAGGGAAAGAACAAAATATTACAATTAATTATCTCCAGACTTGAATAAAGTGAAGAGCCATCTGAAGGATTACTTCCTCATTAGAGAAAACCTCCCTTCTAGATTTCGGCTTTACATTTCCAGTATAGGCTGACCTATGGGAATGAGGCTCTGCAAGAAGAGGAAAGATAACCCAGTAAGTTTAAAGCAAGTTGAAACAAGTCAGCAACTGTGGAATGCCTGCTCCATTCAGGCCTTCAGCATTACTGGTGCTGAGTGAAAGGGAGAGGGAAATTAGAATAACCTGTTGTCTTTGTAAAAACCCTCCTCTTCCAAGAAACACTTATGCATAAGGCTGGAGACCAGATCAACGTCTGGTAGCTTCTAGTGTAAGTCAATGAAGCTATGCCAATTCGGTCTGGCACCAAGCATTTTAGAAGACATATGAGCCCACTGAACCAAGTGTTTTCCAATGCAGCCAATTAAAGCTACCTCAAGATAGCATTTTTCAGCTTCCATATCCTCCTGACTGCTGCCAGCATGCCACAGCCCTCATTGAAGCCTACTTGTTCTTCTGTTGCTGGAAATCTTCTCGCCTGGGAATCTGAAGTGTTCTCCCACATAGATCATCCCCAAGTGCTAATGACAAGCAACTGTCCTCTGCACCATCAGGTCAAAAATCCCATGCAAACCTGGCTTTCATTGCAACACAGATTTTTCTATCTCAGGCACCACTGTGGTTTGAAGCCCTGAGACAGACTGATATAATGCACTATCCAAAGCTTAGCAATTATAGGCTGTCTCTCTTCCTCTTCCTTCCTCCCAGTCCCCCTCCTTTTATCTGCTAATGCACAAGGATAGACAAGTAAACAAATCCCTTCAAACAAGGTCATGGGAGATATAGGAATTCTATCAGTCACACAGTATTGGGCTAATGTTAGTGACTAAACTTGGGAGAATTATACTGTTTGAACTGTATCTTGGAGTGTTAGTGAGAACTAAAATACTGTCTCAGAATTGCAGTGATGATATTCTCCCAGGCCTTAATATTGTCAATCAGAAAAGACAGCAGAAAATAGTAGCTATACAATTAGAAAAAAGTACAACAGAGTTTCATTTTAATGCATACCAAAGGGGTTCAAAATGACCAGCCTGGAGCCAGGAATGATCCATGCACAGATGTGCAAGAGCCCTAGTTCTCCCTCAGCTTTTCACAGACTATCTCAGCCTGGATCAAAGCATTCACCTCTAAGATGGGGAGTGGGCACAACTCTTTGGCTAGACTGTCATATGTGTTGGGGTTTTCAGCTACATCAATGCTGAATAAATACAAGTGAATGACACAAGCCAAAGGGTAAGATGAAGTATCAGCTAAACGCCTGCTTCATTTCAAAGATTTCATTCTTGGAACTTGTATCACTGCTGAACAGAAATAGGTTTCCCAGTAAGAGCTAATAGTTATCTCTCTTTTGAGCAGATTAGGAAAATGATGTTAAGCCTAGAGCCATGGGATGTCTGGGGACATCATTTCAATAAAAGGTGACCCAAACATCCCCAGAAAACACAGGGAAGAGCAACTTACATCAATGTGTTCACTTAATGAGGGGTCCTCCTGCATTAGAGATGTGCTGGATTAAACACTCAAAAGTACACAGAGGAGCTCACTACGCCCTTCACAAATAGACACTGACTGATGCACTGAATTCTACACTCTGTATTTTTCTAATTCAGTTTGATCCGTTCCATTCCAGTTCTTAAAAACACAGAAAACTCCTCAGCATCAACATCTGAAGTGAAGTTGATTCCTTTAACTGAAGGGCTAAGTTCCATGGATATCCCTTTCTGCCAAAACTTGTAAGGCAGTATTTCAAAACCAAAGCTGACCGGTTAAGCCATACCTAAAAAAAAAAAAAAAAAAAAAAAAAAATCACACTTTCAGTATGAGATTTCCTAGCAGCTCCCAGCACTGGGAAAGGAAGTTGTGTGCTTAATTCTAAAATGAATACAACACACTAAAAATGGATCCCTAAAAAGCAGTCAGCTTCATATGATGTTTGCACTCAGTTTGGCTATTACAAAATTCCTAACATGCATGGCCAGTTCAGGCACAGACTGAAAATGCAGAAACTTTCTTCTAATTCTTTTTTTTTCTATTTCTGTTCTCCCCCCTCTGTTCACAAACCAGACAAGGCAACTGCAGTCTCTGAGAGGGTTAAGCAGAGAAAGAGATATTCCTGAGCCCCGTGCAGCAAAGCTCTTAGTCTCATGACAAATACCTGATAGAATACAAACAGCGCTGAGCCAAATTCATAGCTGGTGTAACTCAAGTAACCCCAGAGGGTCTGATTTGCCTCCCTCCCGCCCCCCAAATACCCTGTGTCCGCTTTACCGAAGCTTTATCGAAAGCACGGGGTCCCAGCAGGCGAGAGAAGCACGTTCCAACTCATGCCCTGCAATGGTGAAAGAGGAAACTCCCCAACACTTACCATGCACTTACCTGTTTTCTCAACAAGCAAAAAAAGCTTTTGAATTACATCTGCTTTTTTAAGCTTCCTCCAAAGAAAGACATTAATTAAAAAAAAAAAGAAAAGAAAACAGAGGGCAGGAAAACAGCAATTCTCTGTGCTGAGAGCAGTGCTGAATGATCAGCAACTCGTGTTTTCTTGGCTTGGTGTCCGCACTAGTGTTTTACAAACCCTGTAATAACGTGCCTGTCAACAACACAGACGCTGCTGACCACGTACAGGCACCTCCGACTTTCGTGCCTGCAATACTCCCATCCACGGGGTTCGCTCTCTCGCAAACACAGAGGTGCTCCGAATTGCCGAGGAAAACACAGGATCCTTCCACGGGCTAATCTTAATTAGGCTGAACAACAACCCAAGGCGATGCCAACGGCTAAGTAGTTAGTCTGATGCCTGGAAGCATTAATAAGAGCACATCCGGCTAGATGTGAAACAAAACCGAGAAGCTGCGGTTGTTGCTAATTTGCTTTTGCTAACCCTTGAAAGCCAGCACTGTACAACGAGCTGTGCACCGGCTGCAACGCCAGGATAAAGTACACAGATGTACTCACAGAGATCCCGTAGCTCCATCGCTCCCGATGACAAATTCACCTCCTACACGGCAGTGAGCAGATGACTTAATGCTGCTTTCTGCGGGAGGCAGGACGCGGGCGAGCGGCAGATGGTCCCCGGCGAGGCTCTGTAAGGCGCTCCCTTCGCGGTGGCGGCGCCATGTGAGAGGAGGGACCCCCCCTCGCACACCTTTGCCCGCTCCCCAGTCCGGCCCCGGCTCACCGGGTGAGCGCGTAGCTTTGCTTATGTCGCGGGTGCCCGAGCCCCGGCGGGCTCCCATTGGCAACGCCAGGCACCGGCAGCCAATCAGAGCCCGCTCCCGTTTCGGGGAAACTCCTGCCCATTTATTTAGCATCTCGGGAGACCATATTTTCAAGGAAGAGCCCCTCGCTCCTCGCATCAGACGGGGAAGAAAAAGGAAAAAAGCAGAGCTCCCCGACTTGGGCTCTCCCCCTGCGTGCCGGCCGCCTGCTAGCTTTGCCAGGAGGGAGCGAGGCCTGCGGGGGAGCGCCAGTGGGGACTCGGCACCCACGTCCACCTTGGCGGGGGCCGCGGGGGAGCGTGCCGAGCTCCACAATTACTGTCCCATCGCCATGGAAACAGCCTGGATGCAGCAGGCTGTATTTGTGTAGCACATCTGCTGCCAGGCTCATAAGCAACTGCAATCTCATCTTTTTTTCCTTGGCGCTCGCTGCTTACTCGATTGTGAGTTTGCTTCCTCTTTCCATGTGCACCGGGAAAGTACATGCGCGCACGTAAGCGGCATGCACATGTACTTTCTTCTTGGGCAAACACGCTGCACTACATGTACGCACACACATGTACACGAGGAGTTGTCACTTGTATGCAGGCATATGCTAAAGAGATACGCTTTGTACGTACCCAAATAATACATGCAACTAGTATATCAAGTTTGAGAAACAAACCGACACCAAACAAGATTGCTGGATGGGCCATCGACACGTTAGAGTTAGCTTTCCAGATAATTAAGTCACACCTGTCCGAAACAGGGCCAAAATCTGTCATGGCTATTACAAAACTTCCTAAGCAACCTGGTATTTTGTTAGCGGGCTTCCCAAATTATATCTAACATCCACTAAAGGCTACCTAAGCCTTCAGGCAAGTAACTGCATGCGGATGTCTGCTGTCCTGCCCACGGCCTGATAAGACGTGCCACTGGGAAAACTTCCCGCACAAAAGGGTGGTAATCCCTGGATACAGCAGTCAGCCCTCCCCTCTGACAAGGCAAGAAGGGAGCAATGTCGAGGTCAGTGGAGGAAAGGAAGTAACGGCTAAGAAAAGATTTGTAGGCCAGCAATGAAGTTAGCACGGGGACACCTTGGCAGTTTGGGGTAATCCCTGGCTGCTCTGCAGACTTTGTTTAGGACACCTGAACAAATCACTCTTACCATGCTTCTGTTACTGAATCTGCGCAACAGGGGTAATACCGAAATGCCTCCATTTATGTCACAAGGATACACCCACAAAGGCTATGAGACACCAGCCTACTGTGACAATGGGGATAGAGAGGAATTCCAGAGGGAAAAAAAGAAGATACATTCCTTTATCATGAATCCTTACCTTAATTTAGTGAACTAAACAAAAAACATGAAGAGGTCCCTCTGAAAAAACATTCCCATATTGCTCTAATAACAGTTGAAACCCACTACATTAGCCATTGTAAATAGGGGTGTTCTAAAAAGCAGCCCAACAGCACACTGCAGGTAGACTCCCAGGTGTCCTAGTATAATAAAGGCTATAGCTTGTTAAATCTCTTCTGCCAGACTCCTGTGGGCCTAATCCAAAGTCCAGAAAGGTCTTCGAAGCCTGTCGCCCCATTTCTCAAGAGTAAGACAAAGAACTAGAGTTGTACCGAAAGATCTATCTGCTCAGGGCAACATGATGTCACTCAGTGGTCATTCTGACAGAAAACCAACCACTTTTTTTAAGAGAACTGTGTTTTTTAATGGATCGGGGTGGCGTAGGATTCACATTTTACATTGCTATACTTCCTCCAGCTTTTCATTTTCATTGAAAGCAGCATGACCTACTACCTACTTCAGCACAACCTCTATAATCATTATCCTGAGCTTGCAGTTATCTGTGGTTACTCTTTTAGTTCTGAAACATTAAACTGCAGAAAGATGTTCATCTGCATTTTAGCAGAAGGGAGGCTAATTAAAAAGCCTGGATTTGCTGGCTGTCAGGACTTGCTGGGGGGGGGGGGGGGCCACCAAAAACCAAAAAACCAAAAAAATCAAAACACCTTTCCAGTTTCATCCCACTCTCACCCCTCCTTCCACCTAAATCACCTGGGGATGAGGATGGTTTGAGGATTTGCAGCATACATCACCTTTTGTGTGTGAAAGATGATACACCTCAGCAATTCCAAAGTTAATTTTGCTAGTTATTGTCACGTATTAGGGACTGAAAGTGTTGTCATTCTCTAGAGCTTAAGAGAGTTACACAAATCATAAATAATATGTTACCAGACAATGAAAAAACAACTATCACATTCCTACTGAGTCTCCTCTCGAGTTTTTTTTTAAGCCAATATTAAATTGGAGAGCTTCCTAATCAAATAAATTGTTCCTTTCTGTTGTATGATACAATTAGTTCAAAACCATCCATTAGGTCTTGCTTTGTTTAACAAATCACTACTGCAAGCAAACATAATGATTATCAGTACAACTTTGAAGCATATGGAGAAAACTTCCTTTGGCTCAGTTTCCAAAACTCTTAGTCTGTTCTTCACCCAGTGACAGTGAGAAAACAGCGTCCCAGATCAGGGCAACCAGTCTAGAATTCAGAAGACCTATTTTTAAGGCCTTTCCCTGCCATAGGGAGGGAACAAAAGTGACAGAGATCACCGCTCTTGACAGCAGCAGGCTGTTAGATTTAACTTAAAGTCACCTTCCTTTTTAGTAATCTCCCCTGTAAAATTGCATTTCTTTTCTTTACAAGGTTGTGGTGTGAGAATAAACAGATTAAGAATTTTGCTGCGCTCAAACAATGCAGGACGGGACACAAATACCAAAGAAAGCTTTTAAGGGAGATCAAAAATTGAAGGCTAGAAAAAATCAAGGCGATTTCAAAGAGACATAATAAACAAGATTTATGAAAGATCTTCTAAGATAGTGAGATAAAATGAAGTTGTTCATCCAACAAGATCAAAGAAGCCAGGAAGGCTTCACACAGAACTTCCTACTTGTCAACCCAACTGCAGTTTGCTGTCACAGGCAAGGACCTGTTTATGTATGGGAGCTGAGGAACAATCAATGGTGATACAATGCTTACTCATGCCTCTAGATCGTTGGTTTTACTTTTCTAGCCTAGATACTTACATGGAGAAGATGGTTACCCTATGAAGATGGATAAGAATCTGCAAAGAATTCTCAAGTCACAGACTGGTTGGCTTCCAATAACTCCTCTTCCAACATCATAAATTACCTGTCAATTCTCAGTAAACTTTCAGGCCCACTCAGTCCTATTCATTTTTTCTTGGAATACCTACAGATTTCCCTTCTACATCCATATTCCTCAAGTGGCAATTAGGACCTAGGCTTTAGATACTACAGACAAGTATTTCAGAAACCTTCAAGCCCACATTTCACATTTAGCTTGGTTTTCCCAAAATCCCAGTATCAGACAAGCCTCATACTCTTTTCCCAGGAACCTCTGACACTCTTTCAAACAAGCACATTTTTTTTTAATATCTATGCAGCTGAAAGAGAATTTTTTGAATAGCAACACGTGAACCATCAGACAAAAAGAAAAATGAAAATCATGGGCCACAGCATAAAAAGGTATATATCCTTTCTGCCACCTAAGACAGCCGTACTACAAACCACAGAGCTTATCTGACTAGGAACACTAAGTGATGTATAAACTGCTGAAAACACTGTCAGGCACATAGCTTTGCAAATCAGATTGGACATGACCTTCAAAGGTGATCTGCCACCGTACCACCCAGTAAGGTCTGTATGATTTGCAGAAACAGAGAACCTTTCATTCTGCAAAGGATGCATTGGCTTGATTACCACTCGTTCAGGCACAACCTTGAGTGTTCAGTATTCACTGTGTTGCATGTCCAACTCCTGTACTTTGAAAGTGGGGAGCTTTCAAGTCTGTTCCTGCATCCCTGGGCAAGTTCCTCATCTTCTGAGGATGTGTGCATACGTTAAAAATTGGTGAGGTGCAGGCAGCCAGTTAGACAGAACAACCAGAACAACCAGCATGCAACAACAAGAACTACTGCAGTAGTGAGTTACTGTGTGAACAGTTGTTGCTCTCAGTCCTCTGCACTTATCTAAATCACATCGCTCTGCCTTTGAGATTCAGGCTGGTGTATTAAAGAAAATCTGTACTTGTTTTATGCAAATGAAATAAGACCATTTGAGCTTCACGCAACACTCTTGGACATAGACAACAGTGTGGATGACAACTGTCTAGGGGTGTTGAATCTGTAATACTACTTCATCTCCTCTGACAACTGAAGTCCTTCAGCTAAGCCAAAGACAGCCTACAAACAATCCTGAAATTGGCTGCAGGAACTGACATGAATACTTCTCAGCTTTCCTATAGCTAAATGATTACATGCAGTCTGGGTGGTGAAAGGAGACTTCCTAGTCTAGACAGCGTGACTGTAGGCTCCATTTCCAGCTCCAGTGTTAACTCTAAGAAAAACCAGAATGCCTCACAGAACCAAAATATTTGCATGTTAACAAATAACAAATAAAAAACCCCACCACAACCACACATAAGAGACCTGATTTAAAGAAAGAAAAAATGGGATCCTTAGAGGAAAACTATTTTGTTACAGTGAATAGATTTGAAGTTGGATAGATTGTGAGACAAAAAGTGAACATTATTTCTAATCTTGGCACTGGAAATAGCAAAGCTCTCTCTGAAAAACAACCTCACGTGATGTTTAGGTTTGGAGGCAGTGTCACACACAGGCACAGTTAGTTTGCTTTCACATAGCCATCATATAAAAAAGTTAAATACACAAGCCCCTGCAGCTGTCTGCAACCTTTAAGTCTTGCCATCTCAAATGCACTAACAGCCATATAGCATGAGAGGTCATTGGAGAAGTTCAAATCAATTACAACAAATCAAGAGAGCAGACAGAAGGTCTCACAGTACAGATTGACTTCAAGAATCCTTAGGTAGCATTCTAAGTATGCAACTGCAAGGGCCACAGAAGTGATCTTGTGAGTTTAACAAATTTAAAAATACCCCCCCATGTGAGTGCTACCTGCCAAGTCTGTCACACATTCATCATCTGTGGTTGGGGTTAGGGTTTCTCTTTTTTTTTTTTTTTTCCATCTTGATTCAACCAAATGTATATAATTTGTGACAAAAATTCTTCTCAACATGCTGAGAGAATTTTCACTCAAGCTGTTGAATCTCATTCATTCACTTGGTTTGGGGCACACACGGCCAGGACAGAAGAGTTTCACATCATTGCATCATTATACCCACAATATTCTACCTTTAGCTACTCCCCCAACACATGCTTTGCACAAGCTGCCAAACAAGCAACACAAGCTGGGTCTACCTGCAGTCCGAATAGTCTGAGACTTCCCTTTAACGCTTGCTCTGTAACAGGATGGGAAGTGAGGAATGCACAAGGTGCTACTGAGGTTGCTGAAATAGAGGATGCCATATATGTATTCGGTGCTGCCTCTCTCACATGTATGCACACTCCTCTCCATCTTATCCATTAGTGCGTTACCTTTATCATCTTCTGGAAGACACTGATGAAATCTCTATTTGATCATATGAAATGGCAACAGAATGATTTATTTGCCTTTTCTGCTTTTAACTAAACTAAAGAACATTAGGAAGGGCAAAATAAAGGAAAAAAAATCATCTGACTCTATTATCTGGACTTACTCTAACGCTGTCATTGTCCACTGTTTAAATAATGATCTGTGAATATTTTTAACACGTGAATTCCATAGAGAGGTGTTTAGGAACTACTCAAACAGGAGATTATTTACCCCATTGACTGTAGCAGTCCACGTGTCAGCACATCTGCTGCACACAAAGATTAAATGTGTTCCCACAAAATTCATGCTCTTTTGCTAATGGAGAAAAGGTTAGTAGTATGGGACCTGAAGCAGAGGCTTAAGGTTTTAATCCAACAGGACCTTAAGAATGGCATGATGGATGACATCAGCAAACACTTTTGGATTTCTAAAAGCCTTCTATATATTTGTCTATACACTCTGGAAAAAGAAAGGAGGATTTTGATTCAGGTGGATTTTCTACGTGCACATATTTTAATTTCAAAAGCTTCTGTTCTGTGTTATTTAAGAACAACAATCAGAAATACAACAGTCTTTACAGGAACTGTACTAGTGCATTTATGCATGTTGAAGAACAGAATCACAATGCTGGTTGATGATGTTTAGAACGTGTGTACTAGAAACAGTTCAATTACAGGGTTATCTTCACCCTGGTTCACCTTCTCAGCTTCTGATTAAGGACCTCTAGACCATTATTTTAATAGCCACTGATGGGGGCCTATCCATCACTTATAACATTGATTCCACGTTACTCTAGCATCGCTGACTTACAGGGAAGGGTCAGAAGCCTCTAGAGGTGCAGAGAGGTAAAAGAGGTTGCCAAGACCCCAATTTATAAAGGGGACACTAACTTTAGCTAGGGAGGCTCATCTTCTCTTGCTGCTCTCACAGGGAGCATGTAAAACGAGCTCTTCCTGACACCCTGCCTCTGGGTCAGTCTCTGGAAGAGCCTCTCTGCTCCGTCTGCCTTCAGAGCCTCCCTAGGCTAAGCTACGCTTTGCAAATATCCCCCCTCAAAGTCACTAGCAGTCACTTTTTAATTCATCCCCACAAAGATGGAAATGTGCAGCCAAATACATATGCCCCAAACACGTGTTGCACGCACAACAGAAGCATGCCCACACACGCCCATTCACAGCCATATGGAGTATAAACAGCCTTGCTATATAAATAGTCTTGCTTAAATGAAGTCTCTTGTTTAAATAAGCCTCACAGAAATAGTCTGTCTTTTCTCTTGCTTGTTGTATCTCATGTTTAAGTTTGGAAAGTGGCAACCATGTTAGAGTGACTGGAGAAACCCCAGTGAAGCATGCAAACACCCCACTTTAAAAGCCAACCGATATGAAGGACAAGCGAGCTCAGCATCCTCATCATACCACTGAAAGCAACCTTTCTTGTGACACTGAGATAAATAAGTATTAGTGAGACAGGCAATAAGAAATTGAACAATCAGAGGAGATCCTCAAGCACTAAAGCAACAGCCCACAAAAAGCCAAAGTTACAAAAATAAACCCCACTTTCTCAGTTACAGGGGGAAAAAAAGTATTAGGAAAGGAAAAGTAACTTTTCCCTCTTTCTCTGAATCTCTGGAAGATGACTGTCCATACTCCTCACTGTACTCATACCTGTATTCACCGATATGTTTTTACGGATATTTTCTGACTTACCCTTTTCAAAACATTTCAAGCAACTATTAAGGCTGTTTTCTCTCAAGACAGGTAGGAAGGACCAGCTGTTGGAAAGCACTCTCTGAACCTCCGTGCAGCACCCCTGCTTCACATTCAGCCCACACACCGGGCCCAGCTCTATCAGTGCTCTGGCTCATTTTGTCAGGGCTCTTGCATTTGCACAGAACTTCCTCCTCACTAATGACTTGCTCTTTAATCGATCTTCAGAGTAGATTTTTCTTCTGCCTCAATCATCCATGTGCTTAAGATGCCACCGATACAACAGGAGGGCCATGCTTGACATCTCAGGGACAAATCCCACCTTGTACTCGTTCTCCTCATTGAACCCCCACTCCCAAAAAAACAGGACTGCTCAGATGCACATTGCACTCATAAGTCCTCTCTGCCATGTGCCACGTGTTCATTTGCCAATATGAATGTCCCTAGGAAGAATTTTTGCTCTAATGCAGATGTCAATGGTTCTGCTGGCAAAGCAGCAAGCAGCTCACTAAAATCATTCAGTCTTCCCTTCTTTGCCATTCTTAAATGCAGATGCAAACATCAAAAATTGAAAGACCACTTACAGGAATCTAATGTCATTAATTTCCCAGGAATATTTGCTCACTACTTTGTTGTCTTGTTGCTGCAAATTTTTTCAGCCTTTTATACACGCACACCCCCCAATACTAAAAAAGACCTTTGAGATGCTGTAAGACCAGTCTTTGTTAATTAATAAATTTTAGACATAGAATTTCCATCAAAACCTACTTGTAATTTAGGGAAAAAAGTCAATACCGATGCATCTCCTAAGGCTGCTTTATTCTATGTTTGCATGATGCTGGAAAACAAAACAGTGTCCTCCCATGTCCAAAATATAGTTACTGCCATTGTATCTTCTAATGGAATTTTCTGTAAAGTCAGAAAGACTACACATCCCAAACACGGTGGAAAATTTAGTTTCTCTAGATGATGTCTGCAATGTCCCACAGCCTTCTCTGGGACTCCCGAACAGTCCTAGCTTTTTAACTGGTCCCTCAAAACACATGGGGTTGTGTTTAAGATACCATGCTCATCAGTCGACAAATATTTATTCAAGGCAGTTGTTTATCCCAGATTTCAACATAAGTTTGATTCCATCAACAAACACATTTGCTGCAGCAGAGAGACAAAAAGTACAGGTAGATGTGGCATTTTGCAGGGACTCTGTACCCAGCTAGGGTCACCAATTAACAGAAAAGGAAAGACTGACTGATAGATGGAACTCAGCTTTTCTTCAATGTGCTCTGATTTCCCAAATGGTCGAAAGAGGGTGGAATACAGAGCACTGAGTGTTTTAAGTTCCCCAAAATGTGATTTTTGTCCTTAGTGACAGAATACAGATGTATGCATTCCCTGCACTTTGCAAAAGGTAGGTGGAATGATTGTTTCATCTTCAAAGCAAAGAGAGAAATTCATAAAGGTCAAGCAATGCAGAGGCAGTTGCAAAAGTGGATACAACCCTTGAATTTTATGTCTTCACCCTCCATTCCCCAGCCTCTGAAGCACAATCATATTTATAGTGCTTAGCCAGTAGTACTTCTACCTGTTACATTACCGCTTCATTCAGAGTTGGTCCAGTTTCATTCCATTAATGCTTTCATTTAAAAACATTTCAGAACGGTTAAAAAAAGGTTTAAAAAGACTTCAGTCTTCTTTAATCATGCAGGAATATATTTTCAAAGCAGTATGCCAGGAGTATTCCACGTGACTCCCATTCAAGTTAAAATTAGAGTCACCAGAATAAACCCCATATGCTGCTTTGAAAAGGTACTGCAACGTGTCCAAGAAAAATTTCCGCAGCTTAATGGTGCTTGCACGTTTTTTTTTTTTTGCCTGCTTTTCTTCCTCTGGTTCCCGAGTATATTTTTAACAGCTCTTAATTTTTTTTTTCAATAACACTTGGTACTGTTTTGAAAAACAGAGAGAAGTGATTTGCTGGTTACCTTGGTTCCTCTGTAGCCTTCTTATTTTAAAATTATCAGTTTAATCAGAATAGCTTTGCTCTGTAGTATGCAAAGCTTCCAGTATCACTCTTTTTTGATATGGACACAATAGACAACCTCTTCTATCAGAGCTGCATCCCACAGTGAGGTCTGGCTGCCCTGCACACCTCAACTGTCATATGTTGTCAGGGTCAATATCTACGTTTTAGTCTGACATTAGTTTTCACATTTGGACAGTGGGGTACTGTTTTCAGGGAGGTTGAGGCCTAGTCTCTCCCTGGGAGTAATGGCATACTGCTTGTGCCAAAGCTGGGCAGGCTAAAGGTACAGTCCCAGGCTCACACGTGGATCTGACACCCAGCACAGAGCGTCTGTAACACCAGTGACAGCTGCAGAAGCCACCCCAGACCAACCCAGATGCAGTGCCGGGCTTGGTGTGAGTACAGCTTGTCCTAGTTTGTCTCAGTAATTACAGCAAGCATCGCATATGCCGTGCTGATGTATGTGCACACTGATAAATGCTGGTTGAGTATTAAATCTGTCATTTATGACTACAATCTTCCTGGTCATTTAAAGAGAGAGAGAGAAAATTTGTAAGCTAAGTTTTCATTTCTGACAGCTCCAGTTCTCTTGTGTTTGCCTGCTAATCTTTGCTGCTTACTTGTGCTGCACATGAGAGACCATGCACAAAAAAATAGTATGACTGCCATCTCTTCATTTTTAGCTCATCCTTCTTACTACTCTCCCAAATCCCAACACATTATTGCTTTGGCAATTTACAACAAAAATCCAGCTGGCTCTGCACCTAACAACTTCTTCCTTTAACCTTTAAAGGATATGTAAAAAAAGGGAAGAAATCTTGCATAAATATGGAGGGTGCTTCCACCATAAAAAAAGAAAACCTCTGCTTGCTAATGGAACCATGCATCAGGACAGGAGAAAAGAAACCAAGGGGTCGTCTTGTCATTAAAGCACTGACAAGTGAGATTTGGATTAAGCTCTCAGCTCTGCCACCGATTTTCCAGGTGCTACTATGCAAGACATCAATTATTTTTGTTATCCGATTAAAAAAAAGAGTTTTTCTGTAACTTGCTCCAATTTAGCAAATGGTAGAAAGAGGGTGGAATACAGACCACAGAATACTCCTTTTCACCCTTTATATATTATATTTAAACAACACTCTCCTTTGGTCAGAAACTGCTCCTTAGAAGAAGCACCTGCAAACTTCCTAAGCAACACTCGCAGGTGGAGCTGGAAGCTGTATGTAGTACAGCTTTGCCTGAAACAGAAGTCTGTGTTCAAGACAAGGACTTCGAAAAAACCCATCAGGAGCTATACATCCTTCTGCAGTTGCTGCATATGTTGCCTGCTCCAAGCATTAGGGCTCAAATACACTAATGGGTTACTGTGGCTAAACAAGCTACCACATGCTAGCTGACCTGCAGTAGCTGGCTGTCAGTAAACTCTTAACCAATGGTAAATATTTGGAAAAATAACACCTGCCTAAATGTTGCCGGGAAAAGTTTGAGCAAATGCTTTTGAACTCACATATGTGAGGAGCTAAGATCTTGAAGGCAATCAGTAATACTGTCTTAGCAAGACAAGCTAAAACCGCAAAGGGGTCACTACAGTTAATGAGGAAAATCCGACTTCTTAAACATGGCTAGTGCATCTATCACAAAGTAAATCTTTTGCACTTTAACAATAGAAAAATCTTACGAGATTTGTTGACTCTGTATGCATCTGTCTTAGTTTTAATGACAAAAAACAACATGAATTGCTATTTCTCACTAGACAAGAAAGCACTTTTTACACATAGAATTACAGAGACATTCAGGTTGGTAGGAAGCTCTAGAGGTCATCCAGCCTGCAGACACAGCAGAGGCAACCTCAAATTTATGTCAGGTTGCTCAGGGCCTCATCTGGGCAAGTTTTGAGTTTCTCCAAGAACGGAGATTCCACAATCTCTCTGGGCAACCTCTTCCAGTCCTGCACCAGTATCTATCATTGGTAACATATCTTCCTTATGTCCAACTGGAGTTTCTTTCACTGGGATTTGTGACCTTGGTCTCTTGTCCTTTCACTATGCACTTCTGAGAACAGCATGCATCTTCTCTACAACTTCTTTAGGTAGTGGGAGACAGCAATCCACCTCCCTCCCCAGCCTTTTCCAGGCTAAAAAAGTCCTGTTCCTTCAGACTCTCCCTGCACATCATGTGCTCTATCCCCCCGAATCTTCTTGGTGGCCCTCTGCTGAACTCATTCCCATTTGTCAATCTCTCCCCGTTACTGGGGCACAAAACTGGTCACAGTACTCCAGATGCAGCCTCACAAGTGCCAAATGGGGGAAAAGTCTCTTCCCTTGACCAGCTAGCTAGTCTTGTGCTAACGACACCCAGCACATGGTTAGCCCCATAATGCAAGGGTGCACTGCTGACTCTTCAAAACAGGGACCACTCTACAAAGACCCACCGTTATATTTGCAAAAACGAAATTAGTCTGAGTCCTTAATCTGCACCGGCAGTCATGTATCCTCTGCTTGCTGTGGCACAGAAATTAATATCGGAGCCCTGGCCATCAAAAAATCAATACTAGATACTGAAGTGTTACTCTACTACTAAAATCAGGAAGTGTAAAGAAGGAAATTAGAATCATCAAATTCTTTCAAATGATAATAACTAAAGCAAATTCAGCAGCTATGAAACATTCTGCTCTCTGGAGCTTAAAAGCAACAAGCCAATAAAAACCCCCTAACCCATACAAAGCTAAGCAAGTTTTATAGAAAGAAAAGAAAGGAAACCTAAGCAGAGCCAGCAGCTTAAAGATTTTCCTTAAGCTGGTACCTTCAAGATTTTAGACAGTGAAGGGCCATTTAGGCCATGTATATATCTGAGTCCATTTGCAGGTTATACACACACACACATGCAAACACCCCTTCTACCTGAGTTTTATCTCTCAGTTTCATGGAGATAGTCCCTTTCACTAAGCAAACTGAACCTTACGGTCACCGTATGCAGAATTGGGCTAGATAAGGGAATATCCAGTTCTCTGCTATTATTACTAAAAGGTGCTGTTTGTGTAGCCACTCGGCCTTGTTTGGCCATATAGCTATTATCTTCAGGAATAAAAAAATGCATCTGCACACACAATTTCAACTCTACAATTTAAACCATGTCCTTCAGCTTTCTACCACTGCTGAAAACAGCTGCCGGAAACCCTACCCTACAAACTGCTTTCCAGTATTCTGCAATCTCAAGGTGTCTTTTCTGGTCTTCTAACATGAACTGGGGCAGTGCAAAGTCATCTGCAGATACCATACCTACAGAAAGTGAGAAAATCATTAACATCCACCCTATGACAGGTAGAAACAGCTGTATGAGCCATGCTAAAGCTCTCAAGGAAAGGCAGAAAAAAAAGACTGGGGAATAAATCCTGTTGGGGCAGGGGTATTGAACAGAGAGAGAGGCAAAGGAAGCTTGACTGAGAACAGAGATAGAGATCCAAGAGGATTTGTGGGTGTTTTTTTCCCTAAAAACATCCAGTCACTAATCTATAGATGTGCTTATAAAAATCACATACAGGCCTTAAAATACAGAGTAAGCAACAGTTATACGATAATCCGATCAATTCAGATTAAAATAAAAAACAAATCACCAGTAAGAAGAAAACAGCCCTTTAGCAGCTTCCAAATCCCTAGCTTACACAGAAAAGAGTTCTTGGAAGGAATCTGAAAATCATGACAGCTATGAGATTACATCCTTCATCTCACACATCTGATTTTGCAAAAACAAAGGTCTTTCATTTTCCTACTTGGTGACTTGTGAGATGTTATTTTCACTCTGAAAGGCTGATCAATTGCTTCTGAAGAGGTTGGCGGTATTACAACGATACAATGAGATTTGCAGTTTCCTTTGGACTCTTGATTAAGTACAACAAAAAGTTCCAGACAGCCTTTACTATCCACGCAAAATGGATACAACTGCAAATTTTGAAATCCTTGCTGCTGAGGGTCTCGTAACATCAGCAACACAACAAAGGTGAGTCAGTTTCTCTGAGACAGAAAACTAGTGCTTCAAACCTGAAGATACCTCTCCAGAGAGAAAAATCACCATAAAATTCAAAGCATGTGTGGAAGCTATTTCCCCAGGCGCTTCCATTCTTCCAGAAGCAGACTGACATTCTTGCTGCAAGGATGGTTCTCGAATATTTTAGTTTCACAGTCACACCATTAATGTCTTCAGTTGACACAGCCAGATTTTCAGCCAGCTGCACTAGTGTCTTTTTCAAGGATTTTGACACAGGAATTCGTATTCATCTCTTTACCTGTCTCTAGCCTTTGGGATAATATAATTATGTGACATCAAATCTCTTTCCATTGCTGCACTCACAATTTCTACGGTGATATTCATCAGCTTTTATACGTGTTATTGGGGGCCTTGCTTCTCTGCTTGCCGTGACCAGTATATAATGGTAACTTTGAGGAACTGGGAGAGAGCCTATCAATAAATTCTCATCAGTTGTCAGTATACCTAGAGCATTTTTCACATGGTTATTGAAATTGACAGTGCAGAGGTGAAAGGGCAAAGACAAAAGGGCCGCATGACTCTGAGAGGAGCACTTGACACTTTCTTGTCTCCAGTAAATTAATTTGCTCTCAGTGGGAAAAAACGGTAGAACCCAAGTGCCCAGGTCTCGGCTTCACTGCCATTTCCAAATAACAGTCATCCCCAATGCATCCTCAAGGCCAAATGTTCTGAGGAACGAAACCTAGTATTTCCTTCAGGAAGTATATGCTGAATCCCTCCCATCCTATCCTCTTCCATTTATACAGTCTCTGGGAACTTGAGAGGACACTTCTAGCTAACAGCCCAAGGCCCAACTTAATCTGTGATAGGAAAGTCACCACCAGCTGTTGCTACAGCGATATTCGTGTAGGAACCATTCCCTACAAAACAGAGGGATCACTCTTTTGTAGAATTGCACGTTTCCTTAGAAAAACAAAACGGCATTTCTGTCTCTCACAGCTGTAGGAAAGAGCAATGACCCTTCTGAACGTGCCCTTACCCGACAGCAGCTTTCTCAGGCTCTTTGCCTAGGCTGCCATCAGACACGGGAGGACAACACCAGGTATGCCAGCAGACTTCCCCTCCCGTACAGCCTTATCACAGCCCAGCCACCCAATCTCGATTTACACCAGTACACCGGGTAACAGGATAATTTTGTCAGACGCTGGCCAGTTACTTCATGTTCTAAAAATAGCGAAACGCAGCAGGAGCAACTGACTGGCAAATGTAGTCTTTTTAATGGTGACTGACGTATTCAATCAAGACAATGCACGAGATGGAAACTCCAAACAATGAAGGACATTGTATAAGGACAGATGAGACAAAAACAACAAAAAGCCATGGCTTTGCTTATGAGACACGTATGAAAGATTTTTGACGCTCTTTTCAACTACAGTGCTATTTAGATTACAATTACTTAAAGTGAACCAATAATAATATAAACTCTTCTGCCACTCTAAGAGAGGCTACAAAAATCTCATTGTCAGCTGCATCATTCATCATGATAACCTCATTTCAACTGAAACAAAATCTCTGAGACATCACTCACCTCCCCCCTCTTCCCTTCCCTTTTTTATTTGCCTATAATAAGGTCTACAGTCTAGGGAGCTTTCAGGCTGAATTCCACGCATTGTGATTCACAAAATGAAAATCTGGTATTATATGCCCACTGACATTCACATCAGCAGCAATTCATGCAGCAAAAAGCCATATGCCATGCACCTCTGATTTAACTGTATTACAAAAAACATACATTAGAAAGAAGAAATAAAAATACAGAGGCAAGAGTGGTTCCCAGGATCTGATTATTATCCACACCTGAAGTCAAGAATGACAGGGGCAATAGCACAAAATACGCTGTTCTGGTGACAGTTCCAGTTAGTTTATATCATTTCCCTTAGAGACTAGAACACCCTACATACAAGTGAGATGAATTCTTTCCCAGTACAAAATGGTTTTTAACAGAGTAACAGAGGGTACAACAACAACAATAAAAGGTTAGCACAGATAACCTAGAGCCAGTGTCTTCCTCTGGCTTTCCACTTAATCATTGTTTTGAAGGCTGATACATATATTGGCTTGATCAGCACCCACAGAAATGAAAATGAAGGGCACTTTGAAAATACAAAGTACCAACAGTTTAAAAAATTGCCATCTACAAGGTGTTAAGGAGACCTGTGCGTGTCCTGCAATAAAACACACACTTCATCAGGAAACGGGGATAAAATCCACTCTTCCAAGGAAGTCTGGGCTTTTACAAATAAGAGATTTAACTGCTGAAACCAACAGCAACTTTCACTGGGGGGAAAGGATGAGTCAAACAAACGAGTTACTGACGAAGGAATGGATTTTACTAAAATGTTCTATTTTTTCCCTTTTCTTTTTTAGTAACAGATCCTTTGTTGAGACACCCCATCCTTTCTTTGCTTTCTGCTTGAAGAATCCATCTCTTTCTTAATGTATCCATCCTCAGACGTAAAGTGGCAGAATTTCAGCCTTAAAATGCTTCTCCCTTTAAGTCTACAGCCTCCATGAAATCATTACATACCTGATCACCAGAGAAGGGCAGTTCAGCTATGATAATAACTAGATGTGACCCTGCTACTAAAGGCTTCCAAAGCCTTCCAGCAAAAACAGAAAGATGGTATTTTTAATGAAAAAAATCTTCAAGCTAGAAAAAATACTTCATATACTACAACGTGCAGAGAAAGGCAAGTGTGTTTCTCCTTACCGCTTCACTGTTCAGTATGAATACCTATATCTCACAAATCAAGTTATTTCAAATGTATTTGCACTCTTGGTAATTTTTCAAAAGGAAGCAACTAACTAGGTTGAAAAACGCAATACACTTGTTCAGTTCCTCTTAGGGCTTCAAACTTTGGTGTATGAATATATAAATTTAGATCTGATTTTTACAGTCAGATCCCTCAGTAAGTGGAAGGCTGTATCATCGGAGTCTTCAATACCCCTCTTCAGGTGCCTGCAGCCCGAAGCAGCAGAGGAGAAATAAACTTGCTTTGATACATGCAGTGGGACACATTTGGGCATCTGACAGGTGTAGATAAATGCACAGAGATGGAGAAGTCCAACAGAGCCATTCCCAAATGAACAGCTGATGAAGGAATAAATCTGCAATATCCAGGTCACAAAATGCATGGAGCACTGACCAAATGCTAGGGAAATGTCTTAAAACGAACAGGCTCTCCCTATATTACATTAAACCGTTGAGAACAAAGCCTTTTTAAGCAAGTGACTGCTAACAGAATAGGCCTGACAACCTTCTTGTACCCAGTTAAACTCCTCTAGGAGATTCCACTGTATTTGGAGACTAATTTTTTTTCAGTTAAAGCTCACCTTTTCTCTATAAACCACGCAGCCGACTTGCAAAATGATTGTTGTCACAAAAATATATTTTTGCTGAATTCATGCATTACACAATTCATGAAACAATGTATTTACAGCAATTATCTTCTTCCAATAAAATTTAATAAAGTACTAATGGCCTCAGGTGTGAAAATATGGAATTTAATTTGCGCTAATCTTTGTAAGCCTGGGGAATACTGAATTCACTCTATGTGGGAATAATTTATTTGCAGTATCCCTGACTGATACAAAGCATTGCCAAGGGAAGGTGTAATAAACCTAACCAAGGTGTAATCATTCCACCGGCTCAGTGTTTCCCACAGGTAAAATGCAAACAGAACAGTCTTCCAGAGGTTGTCTCAAAAGAAGTTGAATTCATCTGCTTCAGACTGGTGAAACACCCAAAAGAAAATAATAAATGCATTGGTGAACATCTGTGACAAGCTATTCAGAATCCCTTCCCATATTTAGCACTGAAAGAAAAAATTAGGAAGACAGATTTGTGTTTGACCAGAAGGCTTCTACTTTCAAGGGCTTTTTTTCTCTCCCTCTTCTTTAAGGGAATGGTCCTTTGGTGTTCCCGGAGCTATCACGTGCCATCCTCCTCTGAGCGTCTCCATGTGGGGTGGGAGAAAGGCACAGATGCAGAATGAAGCAGGACCGCTTGGGCTGCCGCCGCTGCTGCCACAGGCAAGAGCCACAAAACGGGATGGAAAAGGGGGAAGGAGGAATTGGCCAGCAACCATGTTTCTGCTTTCGGCCCTGCCACTGCTTTGCTGTCAGGTCACTGGATCCAGGTCCTGCAAAATGGGGTTATCGCAACTCGTCCAGCTCTGCAAAGTGCTGAGAAGTGCAGCATGTTGTTCCTGCTGCTAGAGGGGATCCCTGGAGCATGCGAGGAGACCCACTCGGCCTCCAGGCGTGCTGCTAAACTCCAGAGCCGCCACATGGCCCAGCTGGGGAAAGGGGGGCAGCGCGATGGCAGTGAGGGTGGCACGTCCCATAGGGCTGCCCACAGCCCACCCTGGCATCTCCCCTACTTGCAGCAGACCCGCAAAGCAGGCGACAGGTCCTCTGCCACGGCCACCTCACGTTGCTGCCCTGACCCTTTCTGGACAGCCTCCGTAGGCCTTTGCTCCCTTACGGTTACATTACGTTACCTGATTTAGGTGTTGGCCCACGCGGCCTCCTTCCACATAGAACACCACTTCCACACAGAACACCACTTCCGCAATTACTCTGGTTAAAATCCTGCCCTTGAGCAATCAATCATATTTTGAACCTAGCCTTCAGCAATTATTCATCCTAAAGCTACCTAAAACGTGACAATACTAGAGAAGCTAAGAAATCTGTAGCATAGCACTTCCAAACCGTCACTGAGCACAGAAATAGTATTTTTCATTTTTATGTTATGCCTGGCTGCCTTTTCTGTTATCTTGTCACAGAGCAAGGAAAAATGTTCACAGGGTCTGAGCATGAGCAATAAACATCTTGTGGTTATCAAATGCCTCAGTGTTTGCTTTGGTATTTAATTACAGGACTCACGTAGGGCATTTATTGTTTGCATCTGCTGCCACTGTGAACAATATCCACTATACTGATTACCATACAACACATGGTTTGTTATGCGTATAGCTGTCAGAGACACGTATTACAGTCTTGCAGAGCAGACCTCACTCCTGCACCAGGGATCCAATGCTATGGTTTGGCACAGCACCGAAACACGCACGCAGCACAAGCGCCATTGCTCAGGGGAACCCAGGTCTGCCATCATGAAATGAATGCCAGCTTTGCCAAAAGGCTGAAGTCAGAATAAATGCTTTTCTCATTACTCCAATACAAAATAAAATTTCGTGATAACACTTAGAAGTTGGCATTTTATATTATGAAGATCTAAAACATACGGCCAGAGGGCAAAATAAGTTAACTGGAGTTCTCAGTAATGAGAAAAATCAGTAGCATCAATAGCCAACTCCCTTTTTCTGCTCCCCAAACCTGTAATTTCAGGGAATACAATCAACTTTGATCTCAAGTGCTATACACCATGGGAATTATAAAGTTTTTCCAGTTTTGATGTCCCCTACTTAACTTTAGCCACGTTGAAAAGACAAGCTGTGCCTTTGTTACAACTAGCGATCTTCGGCTATCTAGGAACCCTATACACTTCGCCCACTCTCTGCAAAGTAGCTTCAAAACCTCAGAGGGTGAATCAAATAATTTTGTTCTCTAATACACAGTGGGACTAGAAGCAGTAAAAAAAAAAAAATTTGCACTACACAGAGAATTAGCAAATTGTTCTGCAGGTCTAATAAGACAAGCTATGACTGGCCCTGCAATTAAAATAATCCATTTTTTCACTCTTCTTCCTATTAGCATGTGAACTTCAAAGCTATAAGAAGTCTGAAATATCTGGAGAACAGAGGCAAGAGGATAATCTCACAGAATGTCCTTCCTAACTGTGCAGGTCCCATCTCATGGCAAACAACAGGTGTATTTTACAATATTATTAATACAAGATAGCTATCGCAATGCAAATCCTAATTAGGGCAAACCAGGCTCATTTACCTAAGTGCAATTAGTGGAGATCAACACAGAACTTTCCACTGGGAGTTTACATTAATGTGGCACCATGGGAGGAACTTCAGAGTGGGGCAGTTACCTTGAATTCCACCTACCATCAAGTGAAGAAAAAAAACCAAAAAAACAAACCCTCCCCCCCCCCCCCCAAACCCTTCTTAAGTGAATCACTTAGTAGCCTGTGTGGCAGCTAGGCCTGTCTACCCTGAGCAGGCAGAGCAGGGTAGGTGGCCCAATGTGAGGGATGACTGACTGATGGGCACCCATTTAAACTGGCGGGCTGGTGACAAATATTTCTGGTTTCTGCTGGAATGTGAGCAAACTCAGTCCCGCTTTTCTGCAGTCACCACCGACTCTGAAATCAATATACCATCTTTTCTTCTGCTGCGATAAAACATGTAGAATTATGTAAAGTTTGGAGACAAGACTATATTTTCAAAGTCATAAACCATGCTGTCCGCTCACAAATGACTGTGGAGGACAGAGTTTGTAAAGTGTCCTTTGATCATCTGTAGGCTCAAAGAAAACCAAAAAGGTTTCAAATAGAATTGTTACCACTTGCATGTCTGTCTATCTAATTGCACTTAATTCCTCTAGAAAACTCACCAGGCATGAATTATGTATGTCTTAAAAATGTTATAAAGGCATAAAATAAGCTTCGCTGCCTGACTGGATTATTCTATTCAGACATCTACTAGTCTATTGAGAGACTGTAAAAAAGGCTCTAGGTCTGACAGTATTATGCTATCGCCATAGAGATTCGAGGATTTTTTTCTAACACGTAGTGGTGTAAGAGTTGAGCCTGACAAAAGGTGTCTGTCTTAATGAATGAGAGTCTAAAAGACAAAGCGTGAGATCAGAAATGTCTCACTAAAACGCCATCAAATTTTTCCAACTACGAACAAAGTGCTGTTTTAATTATTTTTTAAAGCCTTAAAATGAAGAAATTGATATGAAATCTCCACAACATGGACTGAGGAACTACGGTGGAGCAGTATGTTGTTTTGCCATCAAAAGCCCTTGAGAATAGGCATTGAAACCTGAGGAGAAATATCCAACTACCTCACCTTTTTTAGCACCTATCATTCTTCAATACAAGAGAGGAAACAAATCTTTGTATGTGCACACAGACCTCCTACCATCCCTTGTATGTGCAATCTCCTGTGATTAATCAAATTTTAAAATTAAACAAAAAAGCTCCTTTTCTTCAATTATGATTAAAGATCACAGCAGGCAGATTAGCTTTCTAAGAGAAACTCCAGCTATCAAAAGCTACCATCCAATATATTGAGAGTTTCCAAATTATGTTTTTTGGAGATTTGGGGGGAGGAGGGGAAGGAAGAGGAAGAAAAAGAAAGATCCCATCACCCAAGGGAATAACAAGCTGTAGGAAACTGTTTTTTCATACATTACCATAGCAATCAAGTTACTGAAACTGAAAAACAGTAATACAAAGAAAGGAGAAAAGAGGATTTTTCACATAAACCAGACTACTGCAACTTGTAAGGCCTGCCTTCTTCCCATTCACTCCTCAAAGTGTGGGCTGAATGCTCCCTGGGTCCACATGGCCTCTGCCTGCCAAGTTTTCAACTCTGACTACTTAAAAATAGATACCCCTAACACATAGAGAAGATGCAGAAAGAGTATGAACATGCCCTGACCACCAAAGCCTTTGCCAGTAAGGATTAAAAATTGTATTGTTTGGTTTGGTAAAGCCATCAACACTGGCAGCTGTCACCCATCAACCAGATGGGTAAACCTTGGGTACCACTATATAACATATCATCCCCCACAATCCAGAAGTGCTTCATGAGCCCACACAACAACAGTTTGTTTCACTCACTGATGGTTATCAGCTGAGTGATCGACCTCACCACCACGTGTCATTTGGAAGCAGATGAGAAGATAAAATCTCCTTGTGACTGGAAGACAGGATTTAGATGAGCAGAACATAACGGCTGAAATGTTAGAAATGACAGAGTCATGAGATTATTATTCCTGCCCCTTTACGAAAAGTGTTAAGAAATCAAGAGTGACCTGAGTAGACAGAGATCTTGGGTTTGTCTCTTATCCACCATACTGCCATCACCACACACAAAGACTGGTAGCATGGTGGGAAATCCTTGAGCTTTGTCTGTCCTATGGGGTAAGTATCACCTATGTCTGCAACGGCACAAGCAGTAGGACCTACTACCCACCCTACTCAGCCTGAAAGAGCTGCTGGGTGAAGCTACAGCATTTTCAATAACAGAGAACAAAAACAACAAGCTAGTTAGATCACAGAAGAAACTGCTTGATCTTTCAAGAAGCTCCACAGCAAGTGAAAAGTAAGTTTCTTCATTTTCTTTTTAGGTGGTTTGGGCTGCTGCTAGAAACAGGACTGTTCTTTCCCTGAATTCCCTAGGATTACTAATAATATTCACACTCAAGCTCTGGGGAACTTTATACACAAATCCTTCATTTCACTGAGATAAAAGATCTGTAAGTAATAGGCACTTATTAATACACTTGCCTAAGACAACCACATATTATGAAGTAGCCTTTTACAAGCTGCTGCTTTTTTATGGCCTTGATTTCAGGTTTCCATACTGTTCAGTGAATTATCTTGCTCTTGCTCCTTCTGTTTCTCTGGACCATTTGGTAGGAAAAGCATGTCAGAAGTTCCAGCCAAGAACAAGGCTCTGGGTCATTTAGGCAAAACGGCCAGCATTTTGGACTTCCCCTCTCTTTTGCCAGGGCTTAGGCCTTGCTGCCAACTATCTTACCTAAAATAAATTAACAATGGCTATTCCATACAGTGTCCTGAAGGTCCACCCTTACTCTGCAGGGGAAAATGGACATTCAGACCATTGCAAAAGCAGACCATTTCCAATCAGGGGTTAGGCATGATCACCCTCATTAGCTCTCCTGTAACGTTCAGGTCTGGTGTCTTTACAGGATCTATATGGCAAATGCTAAAACAGGGTGGCAGTCCCACTCTTCACTCTCGATAAACATCTCTATAAGCAACATCTAGTCTCAAGTAAAGGCTAAAGATCCAGTCAAAGGACGCCAACAAAGGATGCCAGCTTGCCAGAAAAGTGCAAGTCTCTCATTTTTGCAAAGTGTAAACAATACTGTCCAGCCTCCTGGTAAGTTAGTTAAACTGGGATGTGTAGGGCCCACTCAGCCAGCCAGCTCTGCTTTCCATAGCTTTGCTACTAGTCAGTAGATTGTCTGACAATTCCAGATTTATCTCCTCAATAGAAAGGGTGTGATACTGAGTTTTTTGGGTTTTTTTTAAAGAATTTTTAGCTGGTTGCAGTGCACTGCACTTTGCCAGGATCGTGTCCACTCTTGAATATTTTACCACTTTAGTGCTCATATGAAATGAAAGGGATGCACAGAATTATCACTGCAGTATTCTCCTTGCATTATTTACAACCTTAAAGGCTGCAGCACTTCGGAATAATATTACTAAAAGGCAGAATTTCCCCTCAAGCCATGTTTTTATCTCCACAGTCTGCAGTGCAGCATGACTGGAAAAGGTCTACAAACCTCCCTTATACCTCCTATCCCCTACCCCCACCTTCTAAATGTGGCCTCTCTGATGTGCAAAGAAGCTGAACAGATGAAACTCCACAGCATTCAGCGGAATCAGTGGGATCAGTAAATCCCTGTGCCCCTAGGTAAGAGTGCACAGCCTTGCTTCACCGTCCTGCCCAGTTAGTCCCTCCCCACCCTTTTTCTTGCCTTGTTGAAGTCCTCTGAAGTTGCCCTCATTTCCTTCCATGTCTTGTTCAAGAGCTGAATGCAGATACAGAAGAATTCTTCAAATGATCTGTCATGGGTGAAGAACATGGGATGGAAATCGTTGCAGGTCTCACTGGCTAAAAACAGAAAAAAACAAGCGGAGTGGAATATTTACAGGCAGGAACTTCAAAAACAAACAAATAAAACAGAACCGAACTACACAACACAGAAAATACTATAATCATCAGGAATCCCAGTTCTAATAGCAAAGGATGCCAAAACATTATTCTGAAAAGCCAGCCTTCGTCTGCAGCCTAAAAGGCAATAAAACACAGTACAGAGCCTCTCTCCAGCAGACCAGAAGCAAAACCAAGAGGAAGTAACTACCTGTTTGCCTGAATATTCTCTCAGTTTGTGCTTTGTTTGTGCCAAGTTCAGGCTGGGACAGGGAAAGACAGAGACAGAGCCACAAGCCTCTTCTTCAAAAGACCAGCCTTCCCCACTACTAACAGCATGGACCATATTGTCTGTTGAGAACCGGACAGTGAACCCAATCAGTCACAGAATAATATTAGACCAATGTATACACTGAAATGTGAAACACTGCTGACACAGCAGATAAGCTACCATATTGCAGGTAGAAACACCACAGAGGTAACCACAGAAATCTAGACAAAAGTATAGATGAGAATATAATTGATCTTTTTCTTTTCTATGAAAATAACTGGAAACAAAACAATAAGTGGATCTTGTCATCTGTCCCTTTTGCTTTTGTTTCTTTCTTTTCCTCTTTAATCAAATACTGGCTTTAAGGAAGGCAAAATAAAAAAATACTATAATGATGATCTCAGAAAGGGAGAGTATAGTTTGACAAGACTGCTATGAAGCTCCTAGAGTGAAGACTGGATTTTCAAAAACTAAGGGTAGGGCTGAAGCCGTGCTAACCTCTGGGCATTTCTGAAGAACTTGGGGACAGAAGGGGCTTTAGCCGAGGAGAAAAAAGGCTCCTTAAACCCTGCCATGACTTTCGGGGCTACTTTAGTAGGTGTAGACTCACATACATACAGCAACATCTTCCCTTACTTCCAGGATCAAACGGCCACCCTTTAGATAAGGTTCCTCCGCTGTAAGAATAGCAGAAGTATGGTGCATCAGGACAAATCGCCCTTTTTCTCAAGACTGGATCCCTGTCTCTGATATCTGCCCTCTTTCAGTGGAACCGGAGAAATTGGATTAAGACTCTCCACAGTAATATGTGAATGGCACAGCTAGGCTGACTCTCTCAGCTGCTCGCCACCACTTGGTCCCAGGGCCTCCTTTAGCAGCACATCCACCTGTTTGGTGTGTTTAATTACCTTTGCCATCATAGCAGCTGCTGCCATAGGCACGTGAGTTGGGCTCAGAATCACCTGAAGCCTCAAATAAAAATGGTTCCTGATATTTCCCAAGATGCAATATTCCAATTATACAACAAAACTCTGAAGCTTAATTGTAGATTTGAGGCTTAATTTTAACATCAAATTTACTAAGATCTAATCAATTCCTCAGCTATGTAGTTAGGATGAAAGTTAATTTAGGAGCACCAGGTTTCATTCTAATCAAATAAACTCCATTTACTTTGAGGGACGTGCAGCCAAGGGAGAATTAGTCAAAGCAAAGACCTGTATTTACGAGGCAGGACTCAATCCCTTTAAAAGAATAAAATGCCTGAGGCATGATTTTCAGAGCACCTTCAGCTTCCATTCATTCAACTGGAGCTGCAAGGGCTCAGCACTTCCAATAATCAGACCTTCAGCCTGTAATAATGTTAGAGACACAACAGAGCAGATTCTCAGAGGGCACTTGTCTTTAAGTCATGAAATGCTATACTGATGAGAAGAAATAAAATAGCACCAAGCAGAAGAGTGCAGCCAATACCTTGGCTATATAAATCACAGCATGAAACAAGGCAATAACCTTGACGTACACTGGCCTTTCTGATCCTCCTCAGAGCCTGAGCTTATCACTGCTCCTCCTCATAAAAATCAATAAATCAAAATAAATGGAAAGGCCAGAGATTCTCAGAAACTTGATCATCGATTCTAACTCATGCTACTTATGATAATCAGGCCCAAACTGTATCTATTATGTTGACTGCATGCAGAATTAGAGGTGCCCCTTTTTTTAAAAAAAATGTAACTAGACTACATACTGCAGTTTATGACTTTTCAGTCCAAAGATAAAAGGGTAAAAATCACTATTATTGATATAAATGGAGAAAGTTACGCCTATTAGAAAGCAGGATCAATGCCTTAAAGGAATCCTAAGAAAAATTCAGAAACAAATTATAAACAACTTCTTCAAAATTCCCACTCAGCATCTAGATAGTGGTGAAAAAAATCCATACTCAAAGGTAGCTTTTTCTTATATCTGTAAAATTCTAGGCAAAATGATCCAATTCAGTGGAAGCATCACAAATGAAGCACATTAGCAGTATTCATATTATAGCATGTGTAGCAGCTGCAACTCAGGCCAGGCTTCTGTTCTGCTCAGAGCACCTGAATGTCTAATGAAAGACAGTCCTTCCCTCCTTGACAGATAAGTTGAGGATGAAGAAAAAGGCAAAATGTTACTGGCAGTTTCCAGAACAGAGTAAGACTGAGCCCCAACCTGTGCTCTTACCTCTCTCTCTCCAGTCCCAGGCCAGTGCCTTCACTATCAGGGTACTGCTGCCCTCTGAGAGGTGGGCAAGTTTAGAAGCAGTTCAGTTTTACCAATTACAAACTTCTGAGATTTGTTCCCCATCACACACACACACTACCTTGCAATTTGATTAGTTGTCATCTGAAACTGAGGTCCACCACTGGAACAATTTGGAGACCTTTTACACAGGATCTTTTACAGGTGCAAAATTCCTAGCCTTAGGCCCACCACTGTCTAACCTTCATTTTCACAAACAGGAACCAGCCACCTTTACACCACCACAAAAATCATACAAGCATATGCCTGCAACCCAGCAACACAACTCAACGTGGTTATTTAATAGCATCATCGGGTTTTAATTATGCCTCTGTGAGATCACCTTTGAAAGGCAAGTCACAGAAGAAAAGTCTGGCCTACATAAATCAGGTGAAGATCTTGTTGATTTTCTCTTCTTGGCACAGCTCTCGGAGCAGTAGATCAATGTGCCAACTATCGTGATTCAAGTAGTCCGTCAACTTCTAGCTGATCTACAGCTGTTACTTCGGGAAACAAAGCTCAGTTCACTTCTCATCATAAATTGTACTGGCAAAGAAAAAAAAAAGTGCTAATTTCTACCTGAGACTTTTTGTGGTTCTTTGAGTGTGTATTTTTAGAGTGTCTACCCATAACAATTTTGTCTGTCAGTTCATTTTTTAAATTATGAAAAAGACATTCAAGCATCCCAGAGTGTTCAAATGGTAAACAGATTTGATATGTTACGTTGCTCCTCTGCGGATTAGCAGAAAACAAGAGGAAAAAGCAAACAAATTGAGAAAGACAAAAAGAATTGTATCTTCATTTTTTACCCCATCTCTGAAAGCCTTTTCCCATAAGAAACAACAACAAAGACACATCAGGGTAGAATTTCTTCTGGCTCTGTTGAGAATAGTTAGGTATTTGCATAGGCCTGTCTTGGAAGGGCACGGATTACAGTGGGACATTTCAATAACTGATCGACCTGAAGTAATGCAGAGATTTAAATTTCAAAGTTGCTGTAGTGAACTGGATGCAGACAACAGAGATTCCTGCATACAAGACAGATGCTGGGAAAGGACAAATGTCACCAGACCAAACGGCTGGCATGTCCCCTCCTCGCAGTCCAAACCAGTGTCACCAGTCAAAGGCCACCAGTTCACTAGAAGGTGGTACAGATACTGTGCTGGTAGCTGAAAGTGACACCCTTTCTACTTCAACCCAAAAAATAGCTTGGGGGGAGGATGCTGACTATATCTCTCCCCCACCTTCAAAAAAATAAAGGTGAGTTACGTGTTACATTTAGTTTCCATCCTAGAAAGAAATCCAAATATAATTTCTCTTACAACTTATTTTTTGTGCAATACTTGGAAGTAATACAGAGATAATCCCTCATCCCAAATTACAACAGCAGACAGAGACACAATAATACACCTCTTTAGACAAGGTATTGCCCTAGGTCTTAAGAAAACTCTGCTTTCTTCCTGGCTCGGCTTCTGAATGCCAAGTTACTACTAGATGCTCAATCTCTGCCATGCCTTTAAAGTGATAGGTGCTCATTCTGATCTTTCAGGAGTTCCTGAAGTTAGGAAATGAGAAAGATGGTATTGATATGAAAGCAACATAATAAGCAGTAGTCTGAAAAAGAACTTTAGAAACTGGGAACACCCAACCCATTATTTTGAAAATCCACTCACATTGCCAGGAGGGGACAGCTTGGGTAGTTTGAATGGCCATTTTCCAGGAAGCAGGAATCTTAAAGACATCTGTTCTCTTTTAAACAGATAAGATATAAGGCCTCTTGAAGAGATCTGAGAAACAATCAGAAGATGCTCAGCCTTCACAATTATAAGGCAACTAAAATTCTGCACCTAGAGTTTTTCCTCACATTGGGAAATCTTGACTGTATTGTGTGCATTACAGAAGAAATGAGTAAAAAGAGCTGATATCCTGGCACAACAAATAAAAATATTATCCTTCAGGCCAGACAGAAGCATGTATTATTCTTTTAGTAGAAGAGTGTTCAAATTAAAACAAAACCAAACACTAAAAACTTTCAGGTGTACTCAGACACTTAAACCTGGCTTCTGCTACTGCATGTGAAGACAAGGACCCCAGAAATCCAAGACCCATGAAACCATTATACAAGGTAAAGAACAGGCAAACCATCCAAAACAAGAGCTATGTTCACACTTCACACACAGCTCACATTCCTACTAATAATGAAGAGCCAGTAAAAGGTATACTGGCATATTTTAGTCAACACTTGAAGCGCATGCTTAAGTTTTCTAGGAATTGTTCCTTGATTGATAATTATGCAATACAGGAAGAAAAACGTTTAATGCTTTATAAAACTCCACAGTCCACTTCCTTTGCAATCTGTATAGTTACTTCCCCTGGAGACTGACATTTCAGTGGCTTTCCCACTCCTTTCTAGAATTAAGGCTTGAATTCACCATATTGGGAACGCATATCAAAGTTATTAATGACTAACAAAGCATCTCATCATGGTTGTCAGCTACATACAACCTGTCTACAAAATACAAGTGGAATGGATTCTGTTGAGTAAATTTGGATAATATATAAAAGCAATAACATTGCTGTGTGCTCTCAAATATTTCACGAGCTGGCAGAGCTTAAATTGATCAAATAAGTTATTCAGTCAGTCACATAAATACGATCACCGGGCATTAATGCTGTTACCCTTAAAGGGGCAGAAAGTGACCTGTGGGGAAGAGTAAGCCCCTGCAGTGGGGGGTGTTATTAATGGATCCTGGGTTCCAAGAAACTCGTCGAGAAAAACATACTGAAATTGCCTCCATCAGCAAGACGTTGAGATGAGGGAAGCAGCAACACAAAGCCCGGGGTAGCTGGCTAGCAAAATCCCAGTGAGAGAGGGGTCTGACAATATGTGCATCTGCTGGAAAGGTGTCTGGGATCTCCATGACCAAACATTCACATAAATCTGTGTTTTCTATTACTGAACTGCTGTTTAATTCCGCACGAGTCATTTATCCCTTCTGTTGTTTCCCAGTTTCACAGAATGGAGACGATAGTATTTGATGAGAGGAGGGGAGTGGCAGAAAGACCCACTGCCGTTTCTGAAGTGTAGCTGCCTCCACAAATGAATGGTGCAATATGGACCTTGGAAATCTCAGCTCCACTTGGCATGGCCTCCTCTGGAATTATTTACCAATAACAGAAGACAACCAAAGAGCAACTAATTCTCACTAGCCCTCTCAGGAGAAAAAGCACTGTAATTTTTGCTTCTCCCTGAAGATGAGATGTAGTAAAAATAACTACTGCCATGACTATTATGTACACAATCAAAAATTCTCTCAGTAACAGATAAGTGCACCTAATACTTTAGAAACATTCCAATTGGCAAGTTATCTACACTGCTGATCCCTGTAGTCTTCCAGCAATAATCTGAGAGAAAACCTTTGGCTACCTTTCAGTCATGTGACAGGGAAGCAGTGTAAATTAAAGCAAGAAAGGTCACTGCAACAACGGCAATGCAATAATAAAGTAGCAATGTTGCTGCCGATTGTGTAATTTTCCTTTCCTAGGGAACAGCGCTGTTTAGAAGGCTCAACCGTTATTAGAAAAAAAGCCACTGGTCTTTTCTTCTTTGAATTGACAGCATTAGACACCGGCACCTAAGCTTCAAGAGACAGAGCAGAACAATACAAAGAGCTAAGCTGCATTTGTGAAACTCTAAATCTAGGTGCAATTATTTGAACATTTTGTATGAAACAAAAAAGGGTTAAGGAAGCTCACCAGATCAATGAACTGTGCAAGATGTGCCACTGGTATCACAGGAGGTGGCAGAAAACATCCCCCCAGAATTCCTGACACGAATTTCAGGAGTGAATCCAATTTTTTCAAGTTCACTTCTCATTTCCATTTCTTATAAAAGAGAAGCCTGCATAGCTAGTTCCTGTGATAACCTCAGCCCCAGAGAGGATGAAAATCAAGACAGATGCACTCCATTCTGGAGGAAAACTAGCATAAGGCTAGTAAGAGGCCCAAAAGTCACTTAGTTTTTTCATCACCAAAGCAGCACACACAATTATGTGGGAAAGGGCAGGGCAGGGCAAAAATGCCCCCTAACAAGGTATGTAGTGTTTCCAGCGCACACTGCACCAAAATTACCTAGAAATTATGGGTACAGGAGACATCCAACAGGTCACTTTACCTAATCATATTTAGCTGGAAGAGAAAGGATATGAAACTGCTATCATGCAGCAAAACCACCAACTCGCAGTCCTCATAAAGCAACAAGGCAACAGCATTTCTCTGAACCAACAAGACTTCTGTTTAAGAGAGCTATAGAGAGAAACTAGAGGAAAAGTACACATTAAAGGCTTGCTACAATTTCCTTTCTGCTTTCTTTTCCTTTCCTATAGCTTTTCCTTTTCTAAGCTGAGAATAAATTTCACCAGGCAATGGAAAACAAGGATTTCATGAAGCCTCAAGCCTGATGAAACAGGCAGGACTAGGACATGTACAGCACATGTAGCCCCAAGGTCTTCATTAACCTGCCCAGATTCACTGTGAAGGTGACCACTGCTGGATTAGAAACATGTCCCTCCCCCCCCCCCAGTACCATTAAATAAAGGATTTTATTGTTTTTAATCCCCCTCTATCATTTCCCCAACTGAAAGCAGTGTAAAATGACTCCTAACTACTGCGGCACAAGTCAGTGAAGCCCCGCGCTCATCACTACCAACCAATACAACAATTCAGAAATGCCATCTGTTGTATGGACGTGAGGAGGACGCTGCAGGATGAAATCCAAGCAGACTCACCCTGCCACATCCAGAGCTGATAGTGATTTGAAAGAAACCTGTGAAACCAGTGGTGTCCACACTACTATGCTGACTTTGTAAAAATAATTCCTTTTGCAAGCATCAGTAAATATGGAGACTTCCCTGAACCTCTCCTACTTAAAACGGATCTGAAGATTGAATGTCGTGGTTCAGAAATGCAAACAGAAAGCCAAAGTGCAAAGACAGGAAGGTACTAAAAGGATCTATACGCAACAAACAAAAAGATCACAAAGAACGCGCATCACACTGATAAGGGTGCCCCATCCCGTTCAAAAAGAACCCATTTTTATTTGTGATGAAACAGGTGCGGGATATGAATAACCCTGAACCGTCTCTAGGATGTGTCACAGCACACTGTCAGCCAAGCAGGAAAGTACTCGGCTTCCCTCTTCACTCCTCTGCTACTGCCAGTATAAAAAGCCGGGATCAACAACAATAAAAAATGCAACTTTAAAACCTGACAGATAAAATGGAGTATCATTTTCAGAGGTGAGGGAGCACTTCATTCAGATTAGTCATGCACTTGTAGGAGAAAACTCTGTAAGAGCTGAAATGGTATGAAGGACTTGTAAAACAAGGACTTGTATTGTCCTATCAAAAAAGAATGTCTATATGTGAACAAGAGGAATTGATCTACAAGCACAGATCTGCAATTACATTCTAGCACATTTACAGTACCCTGGAATAAAATAATGTTAACTAATCACTGCAATAAATATGCTAAGGGAGTGTGAATGGTCACTTTAAGTAAACAAACATAGAATAAAAAGGACTTACATAGATAAAGTAGAACCTACAGAAGCACTTTTAACAAGCAGACAAACTATGCAAAACCTTCTTACAAAAATAATCCTGCTGCTCTATCTGGTTCCTGATGCCCTACAAGGGTAATGATGGCTACATGAGAGCTTACAGACCTCTTAAAGAGGCATTTCTGACATTTCTAAGCCATTGGACTGTCTACTTGAAGGCTGACTGACACAGCCAGTGGCATCCACAGAAGGTCAGCTAAGCTCACACCTATCAAAGGAAACACCTTGTCACGTATGCTACACCTTGATGCCTTAGTCCCTTCCCCGTAACATCCTTTCTCTCCTAAGCCTTCAGGGAAACTAGCCTTACCCTGTATCTCCAGACAAATCAGGAAGAATGACAGTAGTAATGGGGGAGGTAGATATTCTCATCATTTATAAAGAGCAACATTTACACTGCATAACAACTCTTTTTAGCCCTACAACACCCAGTGGGAAAGTTTATTCCTAAATGCTATACTTGGGCACATTTTCTATTAACTTCTCTGTCGCTGCAGACCCAGAACTTCAGGGCTGAAGCCCGAAGTCCCCGGGGTGCAGGAGAAGCAGGCACCCGTCCTGTCTTCGCTTGCACACCTCTTTGACGTGCACCCCAAGCAGCAAGCTGGGGGATGGCTGTTCACAGCAGGAACGCTAGCTTCTCACTTCTTACTCTGCCTATTCTAGAGAGCTCCAAGCTTATTGCTTCTCTTCCCAAAGGAATTCTTACTAAAAAGCACACTGTTACCACTAATTACCCATTTTCTTTATTAGGAAGTTACTTAGACTGTACTACAGGTTATAGCTCATGCCTCTCCAAAGACCTTCTGTGAGCTACTTCATCAAGATATTCTGGTTACCATTTGAAATACAGACCACGCTGTTTCGATTCACAAGAGAGGAGCTGTCACTGAAAATTAATTCTGCTTTGAATGGGTTGGCTAGGGCTCCACCTGTAAGCAAAACTTAAAGAAGCTTGTGAAAACCAGCAGAAAAACACTACAAATAGTGAACTGGAAAATCTACAGACGCTTATTTTAGGTCTGTTGTTATCTAAGCATCTCCCATTCCTCCTTTCCTCATAGGGATCTCTCTGTTAAAATTAAATGTTTAAAATAAAAACACAAAAAAGTCATCATTGAATAAAAGAACTAGTGTAAAACACACTTTTTTTTTGCATTTGATCTTACAAGTGAGCAACAGCAGCAGAACTGCAAGGAAAAAACAACAACAAAAACAAATGAGCAGATGGAGAAGGCAACAAACATGGAGACAAGCCTGGAAGGAAAAGCATACCTTTTCCCAGGACCAAATCATTCCTCTTTAAAAGAAAAAAAAAGTTTCAGCTGAATTACTCATGAAGACCTGGCATGGACTGCCACAAACCCTCCATACCCATCACTAGAGGTGCCAGTACACACAAGACACCTCCTTTGGTGCACTTTTGTGACAGGCTATCAGGCTACCATCAATGCCCCATGGTGAGATGAATATCAGGCTGGCTGCCTGATACCTCTGCCTGATCAGCCAGGCTAGCTCCCACGGTGCAATAGCTGGGGGAGAACAACTGACCAGTTACCTAAGAGTGAGTAACTTAGCTAAACCTAGTCAGCGCTAGCCTAGGTTTTCCAAGTATCTAGGATTGTGGATAAAAGCTGCCCTGGCATCATGGAAAAGGCAGCAGGACAAAACCACTCTGAATTCCCTAAAAGAACCTGTTTTGAATCAATCTCGGACATAGTCAAAATGCCAAACAAGGTAACAGAATGAGACATGGAGGAAGATGACATCAATAGCAGTACAAAAAGATGATTGTTTATGATTAGCGTGATGGAAATTCACTGTATCATACATCCTAGAGCAATGGTAGCTCATCACTCACATCATATCTGCTACTGAACTGTGCTGAAACGACACTACTTACACAAGAATCAGGAAATCCACTCTCACTAGCTCCGTTCAATTTCTCTGAAAAATGTGTGTAGTACCATGACTACTACAGCTTCATTTAGAACAACTTACCTTAGCAATATCACCTCTCCTCGCTCCCCTTTTGCATCCCTACGAACTGCATAACCCCCTTAAAATATGTGCATCTACGCACATATACAAGTTATATACAAGGTGGAAGCGAAATGTGAGAAAGAAGGAAGTGACGACTGCATACATGTTTGCACAGACAAAATCCCGTGCAATTTACCCCAGCCTGGCAGCACCCCAACACTTCTGCAGCCCAGCTGCTACTCCATCTGTGGGCTGCCACGGGCAGCCAGTAGCACTCAGTGAGGCAGTGGCAACCGTGATCTAGTCACTTGTAGGGAAATGCAAACCCTTGTGGACTCAATCACTACTGGGACCCGATCCATCTTGCTAAGGTGAAGGGTCATTAACTGGCTGTAAGAACTGCATCTTAGTTTTCCAGCCACAACTGTCCAAACTGTCTTTTCTCCTTACAAGTTGTCTTAATCTGTAAATTATGTTTTTAACTATCTATACTATAGTCCCCAAAACCAGACTGACAGAACAAAAATAAAACTGCTGAAGCATACTGTTTTAACATACACCAGACTGAGTAATTACTATTCACAAAGATGGAAAACTGTGATGAGGTAGGTGCAAGCTGCCCAGGAAACATTAAAACCTCAACACTTGTTAGTAAGATCATCACCATAATGCACTGCACAAGTGCCAAGCATCTTCAAAGGGCCGTGTAAACATTAATCAATCGCTAGAAGAACATTAGTTAACATTAACTCTTTAGATGTCAAGCTTAACCACTTGAAAAGCAGTCAGAGAATCAAGCTAATTAGACTGCATGCTTAACAACCAGAGAAGCTATTTAAACAACACACTTCCAACTAGCACATTCAGTTCACAGGCTACTTGAAAGGAGTTCTGCACTTCACTCACTGATACAGACTCAGCTATTTGATACTATGGCTGCCAAAGCACAGTTTAGGATAGGGAAAACTACTGTCATCAAAAGTTACATTTTAGAAATGTTTAATTAGGCTGTAATATTGCCTTACTTCATTTATTGCTTCTCTTTATAGGCTGAAACATTCAGCCAGCATTTCAGCTATACTACTGTAAAAAAAAAAAAGTTAAAACATTGTATATTAGTCTGGGAAATAGTTCTCTCTTGCTTTGAAAGTATTTTGGGAGAGCAAACTTTTTCAAATGAATTCCTGCTTTATAACCTGCAGCATTTGTGTTGAACATTAACAAACATAATTCATTATAACCACATAACCTTTCAGATTATACAGTAGTTTAGAGAATCAGAGTTCAAAGACAAATGAAGACGCGCAGGTTTCTCTCCTCACTGTGGTAGCTGTAAAAAAGCCCTTGAGAATAAATGACGTAAAGATGCAAGAGACTGGGAGAGGACAAAGGCCCAGAAAATGCATGAAGATTTGCTGCGGTCACATCTTTGCGAACTAGCAGAATCAGTTTAATAAGGAGGAATTTGGTCTAAACAAGAACATCTCTGGTGTTAGCGACTGCACAGTATTCCCCTATAGCCTGTTCCATTACTTATCTAGTCTGAAACTTTGTTATTGTCATTGTTATTGGATATACATTTTCTCTTTTTTATTGTAAACCCATTATTTGTTTTGTCCTTGTTGACTGCAGGAACAGTATAAAGTAATTTTTACATCATGCCTTTAGGTTTCTGAAGACAGTTATATCTTTTCTATCACTTCATTCCACCCTGACCATGAGTAATTGTTTTAATTTTTCCTTGAGGGTCTTATTTTCCCAAGCATATTATCACTCACTCCAGTGATACATCTGTATTCATGACAAACAAAGACAAAAACAATGCTTCCTCAGAACCCCAAAAAAATATAAGCAAAAGGCCTTCAGCTGAAATTTGTCTGTTGTCTATGGCTGCATCTGAAAGGGGAGCTAAGCTAAGCTGCTTAGAAATTCTTTCCCACTACAGGACAGACACTTAGCAATTTCAGACAGAAAAAATGAAAGTCATCTCAGACAAAACTCCTATTTGCCTCGGCACTTCAGTTTGAAATTAGTTCTCAAAATTTAGGATTATTGCCTTTTTTGTTTTTTAAACCAAGTGTTATCCCAGTCATGTCTCAAGAGATGTTGCATAAGAAAGTCAAAAAAAAATGCAAAACTAGTACAGGTTAAAAGTTTCATAACACAATCTCCACAACATTAATTCATTCTAAAAAATCATCATGGCCTTAGAAAGTATTCTTCAATTCATCCTTGACTGAATCTGATCAGCTGTGACACCTGTATGGATAGGTTACTTGCATCTATTAAAAAATTTTTAAAATAACCTGTCCGAAAAGGGAAAGTATTTGCCAGTCTGCTGTGACAAGTTATACTAACAGTATTTCAAAACAGACCAACAATAAACAATTGAGATTTTAAATGCTTCTTTGAAGAAATGGTTAAATATTCCCTGTCACCCACAGAGCAGATTAGAAACGCTGGTTTCAAAATCACTAAGGCAAAAAAAGCCCATACCGGTTGGGTTATGTGAGAAAAATAAGTATCAGCCCCTCCCTATTCCAACTGGCAAAAAGCAGCAGAAACTCTTCTTGGAGTAGACTGAAACGTGGGGACCCAGGAGGCAGTAGCAGCCCAGGGCTTTCTTCTCTGCTCTCCCGCGAGGAAGAACTCTGCTACCTGCAAGGTGCACCTATGCTGGTGACCCCAGCGGTGCATCCCGTTGCACCGGTGCGTGCATGCATGCGTGTACACATACCTCCAGCAGGGCACCCATGCAATTGCGCAGTTACCAAGAGGGGAGTACCAGAGCTTTGCTCCTCTTGCTCCCCCGCCACAGCATGAGCGCCATCCCCGCTCCCCCCGTGAGGACAGGCTGCAGCTCAGCAGCGTGGCAGTCAGGGGCGCCCAGGCTGCAGCAGAGAAGGGGGCAGGCAGAGCTAATGCCTCTCCCCACATTGTGGCCCCTCACGGACTCTCCTGCGAGACGTGACCCCTCCTATTATTGCAATAGCCTCTGATAAAACTGTACTGGAATAACCTAAGTCAGCAGACAAACTCAAACTGGAACTGACTCAAAATAGCCTCAACTGATTTCTCCTTGTGTTACCTATTTATACATTTATTGTAGAGAAGCCCCTTCACACAATACTAAGGGCTTCACTATTCTTTAGCACATTTAACAGGAAGTTAAGCTTACATTTTTTTCCCCCTTCTCATAACTGAAAGGCACAAAGAAAATTTCTTTGAAAGTAAACTCAGCAAAGTCCAGATTTTAAAGACATGGGTATGTGTTCAGGCTACCAGAGGTTTTCAGCAGTCCAAGCTGAGCCCAGCTCAGGCTGTGCTCCCCCACGCTGCTCCAGTGTGCAAGTCAAACCACACGTCTTGGCCACACGAGCGCATGAGGGACCTCTGTCCTCTCCTCCCCGGGGCAGCAGCACAGACACCCCTTTTGGAAACAAGGCATCGCAGGAGAGCATAAGCCCCGGCACCTCTCCCACGTCAGCTGGCCAGGCGCCCTCGCCTCGTGTCCCCAAGCCTGCGTAGTTGCTCCCTTTCCTCACAGGCTATGGACACATCCTGGTTTTCACACCAACGGTTCAAATCCTAGTTGACGCCTTCTGCAATTAAATGTGTAAACAGCCGCAATTCATCTGTAAACCCTGTAAGCCAAGAAGCCTAAGTTCTCACAGGCATAGGAAGGTATCCAATCATGCATCAAACTTACTTCTATGTAAGCTGCAAGAGATTAGGCTTTTTCCTTTGGAAAAAAAAGTCACTTTTCTTTACATGTTTTGTATTAAATATCCATTTTTGAAACCACGACCCTTCCTTCACCTTAAAAAGTGCTTCCCATACAGGTGGGATGTCACTACTGCTCTGCAGCAGAGTATGCACTCTGCTGCTGCTCCCACTGCAGCCTTTGCCGGTTAGCCAGGTTTCACCGCTCCAGGCAGCACCACCAACCTGCCCATGACGTCCCTCGCCTCTGCCCACGCTTTCCCAACAGCTCACGATACCAAACGCAGGGGCAAAGAATAGATGGCTCTGACACGACAAAAATGAGATTATGGAAACAGCCTTATCCCAAGCAAATAAATAAATTAATACATAAACCCCATAACACACACAGCCCACAGCACTTCATGTGGTGGGAACGGCTAACCTCCGTCTCATACAGTCCTTCCCCTCGTCCTACGCACGGCCTTGCAGGTGAGCACAGGCTTTTAATAAATTTGTCATGCGGGGACGGTCTGAGACTAGGAAAACACACACAATGCTTCTAATTAAAAAAGGAAGGGGGAAAGGTGAAACTGCTTGTTACCAGGGCTACTCTCAATAGCAGACAAAGCTTAGGGGCAAATTTTGAAGGAAAGTAAGTATGAAAACGTTGATGCGAATAGAGACTGGGATAAGTATTGCATGGGTTTACCAAGAAGAGTTTGACTAATCTAATCTTCTTTGACAAAATAACTATTGTTTCTCATGAGTGGAATGTGGTGGACTTAATCTCTCTGCAGTGCAGACAGATTTGTTCTGCATCCAACTTGTTCTGTAAGATCTTTTGATATAACACTCTGTGCCAGACAGAAAATCATTAGTTCATCTGAGAAAATGAGGTCTAGTACAAGAGCTGGTGAGGCGGATGAGATGCTGGCCAAATACAGAAGTGACAAAAGAGAAAGGGGAGTTATTAAGCTAAGAGTAGTACTACCGGAATTTCACAACAATCAGCCAAAAACAGGCTCTTTTTAAGCCTATTTTTATTAAAAATATTAGCACAAAATGTAGAAGTACCTCCGTAAAATTTGCTGGGGCCTAAGCTTGGTGGCGTTGCTAATACAGTATAGGAAGGACTTTGAGAACCAGAGTAACCAGAATGGTATGAAACTGAATAGAACCAAGGGAAAGACTGAGTAATATAAAGGATTTCCGCTGTAATCCGAGACTCATCAGTTTTGAAAAACAGCGAAGAAAGACCTCGTATAGAGAGCTGCCATCAATGTGGGGGAAAAAAAAATCACAAGAAAACAACAGTAATCCTAATTATCATCAGTGAGAAATTTCTAGTAGAGATAGTGAAGTATCAATGCCATTATACAATGTATAGTTTAATTAATTTCTTTAATAATAATAATTATTTGTCTAATGCTGTTTTGCTGAGTGTACAATAAGAAAGTTTACTGACTCTATAGGTACAGAGAAAAAAATTCTACCTTTCAGGCAACAGAAGTTACTCATTCTGTAGAACACCAGAAATCTTTGTCACTTAAAAGCTTCTTTTCTTTACTGGAAATGCAAAATGCACCAATGATGATGTTACATCATTGGTCAGAGCAAACACGAAGGAGGTCAGCCGCTATTCAAAATATTTCTACAATCATTATGACATGGTTTTCTTAATGAATGAGAATTACATTGGTAGATGCATAAAAATGAGAAAATTAACTAAACAATACACCCTCTACTCATACAAACACACCCTTTCCAACAGCTTCATAACAATGAGAAGTATTGTTACTTCCCCCCCCCCCCCCCAGCCATTTCATTTACTTTCCTCACTCTGTCATCTTTGCAATTGCCAGTTCACGAAGATGTTACATTACTAGAAAATCTGTGTTGTGCTCTCAGCTGAAGTGGCTGCAATTCCAGGCCAACACTGCAAAAGGCTAATGTGTATTCAAGCAAAGCTCGCACCTGGTCTGCAATGTAACTGCTGTAGAGACAGATCAGAAATAGCACCATCTTGAGTAAGTTTTGCTCATCAACTACGAACCAGGATATATCAGTAGGGACTCAGGAGAGCAAGGTCTTCCTCCTAGCGCTATCTTAAAATGCCAGAATGATACCAAAACTCTCTCAGTGTCCCAGGGTCTCCACTTCAACTATACAATAAGGATAATATTTCCTTTCTTCCGCTGAGAGTGAGTGTTTAGGTGCTCTACTATGAGTTGCTACTGAAATGCTATGTATGTCTTCTAATGATAAATCTACTAGTATGTTAGAAACAACTCTGCCCTGGGCAACCATAATTCAACTCAACTGTGACTTGAGCAGGAAGGCTCAGCTATACTAACAAAAAAGCTCTCAATAGCTCCAGCAAGATGGTGTAAAAGTCAACTCCATCTCAGACTCTCGCTGAAAGGAAAAAAAAAAAAAAAGGCTTTAGAAATGAGACACAGCACTTTTATTATTATATTGATTATTCAGTATTACTGAATAGATGACTTGGATTTTCTTCATAAAGAGATCACCACTCTGACAAATCACTGCAGCAAGTCTCAATGGTGATCTCTCATATTAACTACCAGATTTTGAAAGTCAGTGCTTTATTTTTGAAAGTGTACCTCCAAATTACACTAAGGGCAGGAAATGCAAACCCCAGCTGTGTATTTCATAGCAATGGAAGCTGCTGCATCTAAAGGTGCATATACCAGACACAAGACTCTCTTATTACGCTGTTTTTACATGACAGTCGTTCACTGCCTAAAACCTGCTTGTTTCCTTAGACAGTGTTGCTGATAAGGGTCTTCACAAGTCTCCAGCTGCCCTAAAACTCTTGTCAACCTAATCTGAGCGATACAGAAATGTCACCTTCTTTTCAGCCTGCCAGATTATGCTATCTATAGTAGATTCAGGAGGAAGAGGAACAAAACAGTTACAGGCTTGAAGGTCTGAGTTGGCTTTGAATGAAAACTACTATGGAAAAACGGTGTTGTAAAACCACAAACAAGAAACACTGCTTTTTTTTTTTTTTTTTTTTTTTTTTTAAACCAGAACACCAAACCCACCAGCTCAATCTACTGTTCCTGGAATAAACAGCTACCAGGTGCACAAGCTCACTCTAACAAAAAAACACTTATATCATAAGGGAAGTCTTTATATATTCTTTTGAAATATCCTTTGATTTTGAATGGTCCTGGTCCTCATTTTGCATGAGTCATGGTAGAAATGTTCTATTAGCATGCTTGCAATTGGGTACACTTTGCTGATAATAATGAGTCAGGCCTTAATGACTCAAGCTTCACCATTATAAAACAAAATATTGAGTGTGTGCATCTCTCTCCTTATTGACTTCCTAAAGTGGCATCTTCCCCACTGCACTAACAGTGCTGTTGGAGATCCAGTATTCAAGCAGAGCAACGTTGTGTGGGATAACAATACTATTAGACTAACTAATATATTTTAAAATAATAACGACAAGCTTTCAGACTTGAGGAGGTGCTTGTGCACTTGAAAGCATCTTTTCTGTTTCTGACACTATTAGAAAAAAGTACTAAGCTTTTGCCAAAAGCTTGTCTGACTACTATTATTATTTTTATTATTATATATACACACACACACACACACACACACACACACACACACATTATATATATTTTAACTTTCACCCTTCCCATTGTATCACTTGGTCTAACAAAAGACAATACTTCTTATAATAAATTTTGCTTTGCTTAAAATAACATCCACAGAGAAGCATCTTAGCTGTGGGCCATATTACAAATCTAAATAGAAAGCCCAATAGCTGCTGATTTCCTAGAATAAGCCTTTCCCAGAATTTACTGAGAGGATCTGTAGTCCCTTCAGAGAGAGATGCGGATCTGACTGTGCTTCTTCTTTCTTTAGTTTTTCTATTTTCAGAGAGATGAATATGCCCAAGTATTGTTCAAATACTAAATATTTACCAGAGCATTTTACTTAATTTTATCGATCTTATCAGCAGACCCAGAAAAGGCTTTAAGCTATCAAAGAACTTCAAGGTCAAGTATGCAAGAGGTCCTTCCCTCAAAATGACATACAGCACTGCACAATTTAAAACAAACTAAAAAGACCCCCGGAACACGAACAACCTGCCAGATCATGATGTCTCCTGTACAATGAGAAGAAATGGATGCAGAATGGAATGATAATCCATATTGCTTAAGAATAGCAGAATTATTCTATTTATAATGGCTGAAGACATAGGAAAAGCACCGGAATTTGCAGTGACCCTTACCATGAGATACACCAGGCCTTGGCAGCAGTGGCTCTTTAGTAAATGTTCTGCTGGTGTTGAGAGGGCGCTGGCTCCCCACTGCACTATGACCATTGCTGGGTGGGCTCTCAGCATTCACCCCAAGCCTGTGTGCTTGGGCTGGCACCTCCTCCTTTCCGGTGAGGTTACAGCCATAATGTTTCAACACAAGCATCATCTAAAGCCAAATACAGAAGAATGCATGGACTCCTTGATTAGATTATCACTAGTACCAGCAGCTTTGCAAGTGCTCTGAAGGCAGAGAACAAGTAACAAACAGGTAATGTCTCGTGACAGCAGTGGTACCCACCACGGCCAAAATACAGTCTCTCGACCACACGCAGGCAAGACTCCATTAGATCCCATAGTGTCAATAAATACAGCCTTTTCTGTCTGTGGATGGCAGCAAGGCTCTGACCTAATTGTTCAGTCTCTTGACACCCAAGATCATTCAAGGATGCGGCTTCACCACCTAAACCCGCAGTGCCACTGAAAGAGGTAGTTTCTCTCGCACTCACCCCTTCTGCTCCCAGCTGCGAGTTGCCCATCACTTCCCCCATGCGCGCACAGTTACGCAGATGGACTGGCTGTATCTGCTTGAGAAGTGCCGTGCTGGCACAAGGGAGGGGTGATTTTCATTAATGCAGTCCAAGTACTTTGTAAAATCATATGAGAGAGAGAACTGGGTCTTTGTCACTACTCTTAAACACAAGTTACAGCAGAAACCCTCCAGAGAGTCTAGAACACAGATTTTTGTGGTCTGGATTTCATAGGTCCAAGGAGGGGAAGCAGTTGTGGGGAGGTGGTGGGTCTTTTTTGTTTGTTTTTAACTTTCTCCCTCTACTTTAGGAAATAACGATTTGTGTATTTACTAGATACAAGCCATTTTTATGGGTCAATCCCTCCCGCTTGAGAAATTAAAAAATAATTACTGCTCTTCTAGCAGGCACAGCAAAATTATTCACAGCAAAAGGTAGCAGAGGATAGCTTGACACAATTATCAGAAAGAAACGGCATGTGACACAGGTGGAAATTTGGCTGAGGACCTGAAACATCAAGGCAAGCCATTTTAATGATAAAACAATGAGAGACAAGGGGAGGGTGAGAAATATTTTCTCCAGTACTATTTGTACTAATAAATCTCAGGATAGAGCATATCCTACAGATGTTTCCAGAAGAAGCTGCTTCTAATTAATTCAAAGAGCTAATACCAGAAGCTAAAAAGACTATTGACATAAAAACTTTGTTCTTGTATGTACATTTGAACAGACAAGCGTCAAAAAGTCTTTTGGCAACAGTCTTTGAAGAAAGGCATTAATATTCTTTACGTACATTTTCCTCTCTGCATTTTCAGTTCTGATTCAGTTTCTTGTAAAGTCTAAAGAAGATAAAGAAATCTTGCACATATACAAGGGTCAAGTATTTTAAAGGCTCTGTATTTATCAGAGTACTTCTGAAGGTCTTTCTTAAACTATGGGACTAATTGTGACAATACAAGTCAAATTATAAAGCCTGAGATTTTGATTCACTTATTCATGCTGGAATAAATTTCACTGAAATTGATGCAAGGGAAGTTCCATAATGGGGCCTGCAGAGAAAGGATGAAATTATATACAGAAAAATCTTTCAAACCAAAACACAGTAAATGATATTTGAGTTAACATATGAAAAGAGATTAAAGAATAACTTCTGAGAATGCCTGGGGTTATGATCTGAGCAGAATTGGTCAGAATACTGCTTGAGAAAGGAAGAATTACTTAAATTGACTTTTTAACTTCCCATGATTTGTTTCTGCTCTATTATCAAAAACGGTCTACTTTTCCCTTTTTCAAAGTTCTCTGCATTTTTTTTTTTTTAAGATCTTTTCAGGTAAAAAAAAGGTAGATTTCAAAGAATCACCTATCTTTTTTTGTCTACATAACATACGTATAGTGGTAAACTGTCCTTGTGAAATGGTGGTAAACTTATTGCGAAAATTGTATTAAAAAAACTAAATTTTAGTTAAAACGGTTGTAGGAAAAAAGTTTCTTTTCCAGAGCACGCAAAACAGATTTTGAACTACTTGTAATTACTGTCAACTTAAGACTACACATTTTCACTTATTTATTTATTTATGCAGGCAAGGGGTGGAATTCCTTCTGGAAATGGAAGGTTAGTGTGATGGGAGGAAGTGCCCAAAAGACATCATGAACACACAGTGAAGGAAGAAAGGATGAAAGAAGTCTCTGACTGTTCTGTACAACTGACCTTGATTGTGTCTGAGAGGAAGACAAAAATACAAAAGTTGATGAGGGTAATTTGTCAATATGTAGCCATAAGCTTGAGCTGTGAAGACCTTATTTATCACAGGATGCCTTGGCCTGAAATCTTTCAAAAGTATGCCTTCTATTCTTTAAAAAAAACCTGTACAGCAGTGAGCTTAGGATCACTACCTCCATAGTAAACAGCGATGTGGGAGATCTGTTCTCTAGATGTTGTTTCCAGAACATGTATTTCTCACATGGGAAGACCTGTGGCACATACTAAGGGTTCTGTGTCAGGAAGGGAGGTCTTTAAAAATAGGGTTCAACAGGTACTTTATCAAAGGAGAGTGCCTGTCAGGTCAGTTCTTCCAGCCCAAGAGCTACCATCAATCATTTTGGCAGTTCAAATGTATAAGGGCATTGCATTCCTATGTCCCCATATTGATAACTTTCTACAGATGCAAGTCAGCTTGGACTCTGTGCTTTTCCTACATGAAAGCACACTTTCATCTAGATTGCACTGAATGCCAGGGTGACATCTATCCTTGCACATTCCCCTTTACAGAAACAGAAGCAAAAAGGAGCAGCTTCCAAAAGCACAAGCATTTTCTGCCATCAACTGTTCAGATACATCTTCTTTTACTTATTACTTCAGGTTTCTCATAATAAATATTGTACATTTTATAGGTGGCACTCCATGGTTGGCTATAATATAGAGCTGGTCTGAAACAACTGAAATAATTGATAACGTTATAGCAAGCAACTGTGACTACTGCATCAACATCCATCAGATAAAATACTTGCTTGAGCCTCAATCAATTGATACAAGGGAAATAAAGGCATTGTACGCTGGTACAGTACCACAGGATCAATATCTCCTTCAAACACAAACATCTCTGCCTAGATTTGACATTAATTATCTATAAATATAGCCACATGGATACGCCAGTGGGAGACCAATATCTTGCGACAGCATTTAGTATTTGTGGCATTCTCTGTTAACACTAACTCTGCTTAGCCTACCTCTCTCGACAGCCTCCATTTCACATCGCTCAATTCCACCTTTTTCCACACGAGGAACTTGTAGCCACCTCTTCCACTTCTTGCACTTTCCTTTCCACCCCTTTTTTTTGCTGAAAACCACATCCGTCAGAAAGCTCATAAAGTCAAGCCCGTAGAAACTATGTATGGTAAACAGAAGGAATGCCACTGGGATTTCAAGATGCATGCATACACATATGGCTCCGTGTATGGCTCCTGCATCCTGTACCTCTCATGTGGGATCATTTGCACCACTTGTTTTCAATTCATCCACAAAAAAGGTCAGCAGCTCTCTTTGGTGTGTGATGGTTGCAACATTGAGGTTTTACCTGAAGCTCAAAATCGAGTCAATGACAGAAGAAAAACAAGCATCCTGAAAGTTATTTCAGTTTTTCACTGAGCAGGAGTGTAGGGGCAGACAGCGAGGGATTGGACAAGATAGAGTTAAGGAGCCGAAAGCCTTGGGAGTACTGATCTGGGCTAGAGCTTATATAAAGGGCTTGCTTGCTTGAATAAAGTTGATTCTGATCCGGCACATCGGAGTCCATGAATCAGACCGCCACAAAGGAGGATGAGCAAAACTTGTTTTCCAGCAGACTGAGGTCTTCATTTAGATCCACAAAATCCTATGTGGACCTGCTACTGGCTAATAGCATGAGATTAAGGAAAAGCTTTTCCTTAACAAAGGAAGGAACTCAATCCAGAATGCTATTGCCATTAAATTTTTCAGAATTTCATATCCCTGTTTGTAAAATTTGCTGGAAATAGACTACCAGGCCCAAATTATTGGGGAGGAAGGTTACAGATGCACAGAGCTCATCTGATCACATATTCTTCATTTTCTTAGGGAGACAGGCTAAAAATAACAAAAAATCTTGGTAAATATGGGACAAAATTTTAAAAATATGAACTCAAGGCTGAAACATAAGACGACAAAAATCTAAACAAAAAAACAAAACATAATGCCAACAGAGAAAAAATTATTTTCACAAGCCATGTTATTTAAAGCAATCTTATCTCTTAAAGCAAACAAAACAAGTAACATGAGACACGCTTGTGTTCTGTGTCGAATATATAAAATAGGACCACATGGAGTGAAGTCGATTATGATATGCCAAACAAAGCGCACAAAGAGCCAGTTGATGAAAATCAATTTTGGCATTGCTTCTATGGATTGTCAGAGAGAGGCTGGTGAAACCAACACTATCCATGAATATCCACCATGAAAAATGGCAGAAATGTATTCTCACTGGAACAAAAAACCCCAAAACAAACAAAAATAGGTGCCCCATATTCTGACTGCTTTCTTCATCTGCAGAATAATCTTAGTTTTCTGCAAACTGATATCCTCACAGTTCACTCCACCTCCTATCCTACACCTTTAGTAAGGCACTGTTCTCTCTCTACTCTGAAAGGAAATGGGTATTTTTAACTTGGAGATGGCAGACAAAGCTCCCACTCACATAGGTAAAAACAGAGCTGATTTCATATCACTGAGCTATTAAAAAGTATCCTGTACAGCTGGGAGTCCCCAATCTCTCTGGATAATTTTTTTATTTCATAATCTACTTATAATACAATAAGACCAAGGTATTATAACATGATATAAAAGTTGTTTTAAACCTTACATTGGTTAATTACAAGTAAGATTCTTTGTGTATGTAAACATTGTGTATTGCAAGTCTTTCCTGACTTAGTATCGCCAGACCATTCTTTTAATAAGTCAACAGGAGATTTCTGTATGCCTGTTTTTCCTTCAGACATAATGAGACACATCAGCAAATATAAGAGTAAGCAGTCTGTAATCACCAATGAGACAACAGAAGAACATTACATGCAAACGCAAACAAGGAATTCAGATATCCCATTCCAGACGTCTCAGGGAGACAAACACTAAATCAAACCATAAAACAGAAAAAGTGGTTCTTGATTCTTCAAGAACTGCAACCACCAAAAGTCTGTCTGCCCAAGACTGTAAAATCAAAGCCTGCATGTTCCTATAACATTTGCTTTCCTTTTGCAAGACATGGGACCGCAAGGAATGTTTCCTATACTGCTGCTTTAAAAGATGGATCATGTGTTATAACAGACAGCCAAGTTGCTTTAAAAGCAGTCTTTTTTTAAAAAAAAACCCAAACATTATTTTTCCAAAATTCCAGTTATAGTCTTTCCAGCACCTTGGGACGTAGCATGAATCCCATTTTATTGCTAGGTGCTGTAGGGTCATTAGATGCACATTTGACCTTTGACTTTCTCCCTTTTAGTATGGGGATGTGAGCAACATGAATTCATTAAAATGTATAGAGGTCTCACAGAATTCAAAATAAATTATTAACAGCATGAGACCATAACACTCAGACCTTCTATATTTGTATTCCCCACTCCCTACAAATTTAAACAGTTCACCTGCTGGCTTCATTTTCATTTCTCAGAAGTAGACAATTAGAACTTCAATATAACCTGGAAACAGCTAAAGTGTTTGAGCTGACTCATTTGAACAAGTCTTAAAAAGACATGAACTTCTTTATTAAAAAATATTTAAAAATACTAATAGTTATTTGGCAAAAGATTAACACACAAAAACACTTACCAAAAGTAGGCTGCTTACATCCACGCTCCCCTGTCATAAGTGTAAGCAGTGAACTACAAATTCAACAAAGACCGAAGTTCAATGGACTAATATGCTTGTCTAGTATGCCGATGTGTTCATCTCTGTTGCTATTTCAGATAATGCTTAGTTACAGTATTCAGAGCTAGCATCCAAGTTTCTGCATCACTCATTCAATGCAAATCTCCTAACGTATGTAGGGAACAAGGGCTGTGTAAAGTCACGCTCACACAGAGCAACTCTCCACTCCTCTGTTTATGTGCAAATGGTGACAGTCTCTAAAACACATCATTATGCATCTTGTAGAGTGAAAATACTCATTCTTTGGGAAAGATACCAACTTTTGATACCTACAGCTTACTTGTGTATGGCGGAGTAAAGGAGGATTATGTTTCAGTGCCCACATGCTTGAACAGGACCTTCCCTGGGCTCACTCGCAGCTTTGTACCAGTGTGCCTAGGGCAAGAGAGGAGCCACGATGCTGGTAGTCCATCTGCCACTGCTCTACAGAGAAAGTATTTCAGGCCCAACAGTTTCATATGACAGCCAGAAAGCAGGGCTCCTTAAGACTTTGTGGTTGGGAAGCGGTTGCACAGGACAGTTAAGCTCTATGCCACCTTTCCTGCACAGGATGTGTAAGTTGTATTGATTCCTTTGCCTTAAGCATAAGGGATTTCCTTGAGCATCCTTTTTTGTCTGCATCACTGACCATTTTAAGTCATGATAAAGACACCCAAAGGGCCTGCTGTGTTTCACTGTCACCCAGAGCACTAAAAAAAGGCAGTTATGTTTTACCTGTCCTTCCTCACAGCTGTGTATCCTGCTGGAACCTTAAAAGCAACCAAGCTCCTCAAACTAGCTTGAGAGTCTTGTGGTCTTTTCAACAGCTTTTGCCATATCTCATTCACACAGCTACAAGATTTTTGCTTTCCCTCACCAAGAGGACCCTATTTTTAAATAATTATTTACTGGACCCCATCTTATAGGCTTTGGCTTGCTGAAATATTTCCTCACACAGAAGTTGTTTATTCACATGCTTTGTCCATTTTCCCTTCTGTTCTTAAAGGAAGAGGGAAGGGGGAAAAGAAAGTCTCAAGGCTCAATCTCATGCAAGACCCCCAACACACATCCCCAAGATCTTTTGCACAGAGCGTGTTTGCTCAGAGATCCTTGGGGATCCAAGGGATTCTGTTTGCCGAGAACTGCTCCTAGCCCCAGTTACTAAATACATACGTCAATATTACTTCTAGTCTGTATATTATCCCCTGGCTCGGTTGTGCCTTTCAGACCTGGCTCCGAGCATGGCAGACTCCCAAGGAGCACTGCCTGGAGTCAGGGCACTTCTGCAGTTACAGCCTTTGCTGGAGTCCTGTACAACCCCTGTGTGCTGACTTTCCTCCAAGAGTCAGTAAATGGGAGGGAGGTCCACATCATCTTTTTATTCTAGTATCAATGCCTCTGTGCCAAAGCTGCAACAGTGACAAGCTCTCAAGAGCAGAGAAAAGTTTGTGACCTCTCTTTTCACTCTGCACCACCATAAAGTCCATGCACAATCTCTTCCATCTACATTAAGACTGTAGCTATATTGTCTGTATCAGGAGGCTGCTGCCTAGATGTTATTACCAGCTCTATTATGGCTAGCGGTGTGACCTACAAGCTCATGATAAAAATATCGACCTCTTCTTTACAAAAAGCTTTGAAATCTAATGATGGAAAGTGCTACACATAATGTTATAGTAGCAATAATAATGACCACTATATTAATTTATATCAGGACAGTCCTAGCCATGGTAACTCAATTTATCCATTCCCTCTCCCCTGCAAAAAGAAGGATGAGAATAAAAAAAGGCTACATTAAAAATTTCCAATTTTTAACTGAGAGGCAAATGAAAACCTTGACATTTTCAATCAATATATACCATCAATCATCAAGACCATTTCAATCAATATAGAATATATTCACCACAAAAGCACTCACTTTGAAGAAACATCATCAGTCACATTGGCCAGCCACACACATGGGAGCTGAAATGAAGATGTGGGTTCCAGTTGTTTGAGATGGTAACACAGTACTGTCAATCTGTGTGATGTGCAACAGATAGAGCTTTCAGCAGCCCAGGAACACAGAGGACACCAGCCCAGCACATGTTGACACCTTTTTGCAACATCTGCAATGCCAGGCTCAAGTGTTTAGGATGACAACATCAAGCCTTTCCTGGAGCTGCTAAGCTTTGTTTAAATCACCTTAACCAGCTTTTTGCCCAAAGGCTGGCCTGATCCCCTTGGCACTGCTAGCTGACAGGATGCTGGGGGAGTTACTGCCCTGGACCTCACTTACTCTGGCGTGAGTTAGATGACACTAAGACACATCTTATTAAAAGCCCTAAGAAATAAGACAAAAATCTCTGATTAATCACCTGAAGATTTCACATCAAAAGTTTAAAACTTCCAGAGAGGTGGAAGTGATAGGACTTATATTTGCAGTATTGAAAAACCTCTCAAACATGCCTCAGTTCACTGAAAGGTGGACTAGAAGCAAAAACTGAGATTTAATTTAAAGAATGTTTTGCAACACCTGCCTCAGCAACATCTGGCTCCTGCCACTGAGTGCTGATTCCAGGAAGGCTATAAATCTGCCAATTAGAAATCACACACTGGAAGATTAAATTTCATTAGTGGAATGGAATTTGTGAGCTCAAGCTGGCAAGTCTACACCATTTAATAAATCAGTGACAGCGTACAAGCATCCAACATTAGGGAAGCTAGACCCATTTCCACGCAAAGTAGTTCTTCCACTTTACCATCCTCACATGTGCATTAGCTATTAAACCAGCTATGTCACCACACTTGCTCATCTCTGTTCTTCCGAATAGCAGAAACTAACCTGATTTCTGCTCCTGCCATCACAAAACCCAGTTATTCTCTCCTCTTCTAGCCCCATGTGTCTATTCAAATCCACTTTCATTCAACACAAAAGCTATCTTTGGTTGCCAGAAATCAATATCCCAAAGCTAACTAATCAACCCAAATTTGGAACAGAATGGCTTCATAAGTGGGAGACAGGAAAGAAGGAAGAAAGGAAGAAAAAAAATTAACAGAAAAGTGACTTCCCTGTATTGCTGTATTCACTCAACATCATTGCTTACATCATATACTTAACACTCGTTCTCTTTCTGTTCACTCTTTATGTAATCCTTCTCCCTTATAATTCTCACAGCACCAGTGCTCATACGGTTATTTAGGATATTCCCATATGTTCTAGGGGGCTGCATTCCTTATTAGCCAAGATAAAATGAGATAGTGACAAGCTCATGCATTTTCCTTGAAAGTGATGTCTCAGCACAAAGATTTCAATTTGGTACAACAGTGATATTTCACCTCCAGAAGTAATGACTCCATCATCTTTAATACTGCCAGTGTTACATTTTTCCTAGATGAAAAAACATTACACTTAAACCTAATGTATTTCAAAGACACTGTCAGTGTCTCAGGAGAAGAAAAAATCTCCACTGAGCACATTGATCTTGGCTTTCCAAAGTTAATTTCTGCAGCTTCTACCTCTGGGCGGTAAAAAGTAGCAGAGCCCTTGTTTTCTGGGAAGGTGGTTCAGCACCTTCTGCAAATTGAGCCCTGTGGACTTTGGGCTCAAAGTGCTTCGGAGCTGAGGCATTCAAAGCTACTAGCCCCTGTTGGACAAAACCTCAGCCACGGTGCAATCCCTAGTTATTTTTGCTGTGATATGTCATGTCTACCACACTTAGAAAGCATCCTCTTGTGTATGCAACTTTTAAGCTTCCATTCAGAAAATAAAAATAACTTCCAGCACATGCGGCTGCAAATGAAATCTTCTCAAGAAAGCCTAGTGTAACCCAGTGCAGAGCTGTTGGAAACATGATTACTCAATATGAGCACGTATCAGCTAATACAGGACTAAGAGCCATTATTCTCATTTCTGATGCAAAAGACACAGGTAAGGGATGAAATTTTTTTGTAGAAATAGGTCCCATATATACCATACTCTTTTTTTTTCCCCAGAATAAAATAATATTAATGAAGATTAAACATGTCCTTGATCTGACCTTACAAATTCTAGGTTTAATGCATGACATATCAAACAGATTTTAATGGTAAAGCTGTAAGCTTTCTTACATCTGTAAGAATGGCAAATAGGCTGTTTATCACATTAAATATTTGTCACTAAATAGATTGTTGTGCATCTTAAGAACACGATCAGCTTTTGATACTTGCACCAGGATAAGATTAAATATGCATTCTTAAGACCATAAGATTCAGAACCCTGTCAATCTGTTCCAGGTGAATGGTGCTCAGGAGATCTGATAGGGCCGTAATAAAAGCCTTTGGCACTTGAGAAACACAGGTGGTAAAGGGGAAAATGCTGCAGTCTTGCTCCAGGGAATTCTCAAATCATAGCCCACATCGGCTCTGAAATGTCTGAGTAATAAAACAGAATCCAGAAAAAAAAAGCCCTACTGCTGTATGATTCCTTTCATTTCACAGGCAGACAAGGACGGAGGAGTGAGAGAGAAACATTTCCTGTCTCAGATCTCAGAGAGATCTTTTTGCTGCAATAAAAAGGACACCGTCACACAAAGGTCCTGTAATATGGCTTGTCTGGATGGAAATACTGCAAAACTCAAGATACAGGAACAAACACTTGTTCGAAACACTCTCCATAATGAGCAGGGCACAACTTGCAAATAGGATGACAAAAACAGATTTTGTTTTACTCCACATCAGAGACCAGGCACAATTGATATGAACTGCCACTACGGTAGCTTAGCTGAGCAAATTCACCATTGCCACTACACATCCAGTATTTGAAGGAGAAGAGCTAGACCACTCCACACAAGTTTTCAAGCGTGTGCAACTTTCTCCCCTCCTCCTAGATCATTACTCTAATCCCACCCCCCCACCCCCCGCCAAATCCTACGGGGAATCCACATTGGCTAGAACTGGAAACCTTTGTGCACGCATGCACACAACGCACACAACTTTGACATTATCTTGGAAGAAATGTAAGCAGATGGACTCCCACTAATGAGATGATTTACAGAACCATACCCTTCAAAATGAATGTTTGATAAGGAAGAAAAAAACCAGGCTTGCTGTACATGCAAATTTTATCCCAATACGGCTATAGCAGGAGTGTTTTTTTTTTTTTTTTTTAAATAGCTACACCAGATGTGATAAGTCACAGGGTTCCCTGAAACTGTCAGTGGAGCGCAGTTCTGGCCTCCTGCTCTGCCTTCTGATGCATACTGAGACAGGCTTGGGGCTCCTCACCAGTACGTAATCATTCACAGACTGCCTCTCTGTAATGGGTAATCACACCTAGACGTGTCCACAGTGGTGTGTGCTGAAGCTAGACTAAGAGAAAGCTTGGAAAGGAGCTGTAACCATGTCTCAGCTCAGCTGAGCAAAGGGAAATCCTCAAAACTTTATTGGGAACACACCTTTTCTCAGGTAGCATCTGTGTTTGTATACTCACTGCAAACAGTGTCGTCTTTGCATAATCTTTAGTTCAGCTGGAAGAATAGTAGATTAATTATCTATCTTTTAACCAGCTTGCAAACATGTGGCCTTTCCTGTGAAACCAATACCCAAAGAACATGGGGGACAACAAATCTGCACAAAGGTGGCTACAGCAAGTTATGGCAGTTCAGTAGAGTTAAGGTACAAACTTTTCACTTAGCTATGAAAACTGGTAATACAAAAACTGGTAATACCAGAGCCACATCTGCAGAAATTAGTCTTCGCTGGGGGAGATAGTCAAGAGCATTCAGGCAAGCAGAGGGTTGAAATAGCTTCTGACCCAAGACTCGCATCCTCTTATACATCAGTACAACATTATTATGTACTCATTATACCACTGTAAAGGTTTCCTCTGCTGGGAAGTTTAGGCTAGTAAGAATGAGCCAGTCATTAAAAAAACCAACAACAACAAAAAAACCCGAACAAACAAAAACCAAAACACAAAGCCACAATATTCATATAATAGTGTCCACATTAAAACAGTACAGGAGAAATGGAGCTGTATAGCTCAAGTAGTTCCACTTTCATTTGTGGTGAAACCATGTCAACCCAGCCTTTATTTTTTTCCTCTCTTCTCATGAGGAAGCAGATACAATTTACCTTTGTCTATATTTTCCTTTAGCTTGTTCTTCAAAAATAAAATACTGGCTTTGCTTAACCAGGGTGTGATCTTCAATAATTCTCACAAGACGTGCACACTGCAATTCAATTGGTTGTGCAAATCATACGATACTGCATCTCTTTTGTGACTGTATAAACATAGGTTTCATAAATCATGAAAAAATTCTGGGAAAGATTACTGCAACTTTGCATTTCTTACAGAACTGAGAACTAATATCTGAATAAATTAGCTATTATACAATGGCACATTTTGATACTGCACATGTGCTGTGCATACTCTGCTGTTGAGGGGCCCTTTCTGCAGCCCTCGTAATTGCCTCTATGCCAATGCTCTGGGCAAGGCCTTTCGGGAAAACTGTCCACTGCTGTATCAGGAGGAATCCAATCCCCGATAACACACACCACTTGTGGTGTCATTGTCCACGCACATTAAGTTTTGCTTTCCATTAATACTTGTACAAGTAATACTGGATTTTGCAGACGTTCATTTAATGGGAAAAGAAAAGGAGCACATACACTGCAGAAGTTTTTAAACTGGAATAAATAATTGAGGCAATTTTTGCAGCATTTGCCCAATTCTGTTCAACAATAACTATGGCAGCTTTACCTAAGCATCTACAAAAACATTTAAAAATTCGTAGTTTAGCACTGACACGGCGAAGCATTTCTTTTTTTTTTTTAATTTTCAAAATGAATAGGTATCTGAAAATATATCTAATCACTTCAAGCTGTCACCACCCACCCTTGGAATCTGGGGGTGGAAAAGAGGAGGAAAGAAACTGCAGATGATGGAAACGCCTAGTTATTTGTTCATTGTCAGTGAACAGTGACAGAAATAGCACTTCCAGTGTGCTGAAATGACGAGTTAAATTTGTCTGTCTGAGGGTCATCTCAGCTTTTTCAAAGCTGCATAATGCAAGATGATGCTAAAACTTCAGCTAATTCAGAAGTCCAAAGGATATAAATTCAATGAGGTTTTAAATCTTAACTTTCACAAAGGTCTCCAGAAACTTCTGCCTAATATCTCCATCATTACTTAGTGCTCCATCTACCATGTACTCTAGCAGAGTTTTTCTCATGTCACACCATATTTACTGTCATCTGCTGAGACCAAAAGAACATATAAGAATTTTAGTTTTATCATGTATTTTTATACTCATTCCCATAGGTGGAGAGAAAGGTATCTCAAAAAGACAGAGGTCCAAAAATGGTCAAATATGAGAGATCTTGTGATTTTTAAGTCAGTCTTGAGATATCCATTCATCATTTAAAAACAGTTGAGGTGAGAAAAGAGTGCCTGCCTCTTCCCCTTGCTCTCAATTGCCTGGTATGAACTCAGTCAAAGAAGAAAGAATGCTTTATACATATAACGATTTTTGAAGCTGCAAATGCAGGACAAATAACTTAACAGCTTGGATTAGCTTTATGCCCTCAACTTAAACAAACAAATAAAACAGACTGTTAAGGCAAAATGTTTTTAAAAATCCAATTGTAACTTTACAGAAAATAAATGATTTCTTGAAAGAAAGAAAGAAAGAAAAAAAAAAAACCAGTAAAACCTCAACCTTCTATTGGCATTTCTGAAATGGCTACATCAATTCCAGGTCCTTGGTACTCAACTATTTGAGAAAAGAGGAAAGTTAAACACAGTCAAATTTCATCTCCCTAAGCTGATAGTAGCTTTCTATAATCACCCTTAAAGGCCATTTGATTTGATAATACATTCACCATGATATAAAATTTACATAATGTTTTTCAATGTCTTATTAATATGCAAATATTAGGGTAAAGATTGAAAAGGCAACTCAAACATTTCTAAAACATGATGGTGTGCTATTTAAACACAGGAAAAAAAATTACTTTAAACGGAACATTAATATTGCCCGAATAAAGCACAGCCAGCGAATACAACATGTTGCGTTCTACACCAGCTGCACTGCAAATCCTGTACATGTGCTAAGTGTCGACAAAAAAATTAAACGTATGATTTTCAAATACAAGGAAACAAATATTAAAACTACTCTCCCTCTAGACGAAGGGAAGGAAATGGAAGGGACAGCTGGTAGGTCTACTGCTGAAAGCTGATGGAGAACAAGAATTCCAAGTCTCACCTCAAAATATCTGTCTGCAAAGCTCAAAAATACCTCACAAAAATCCTTGAGATTTTTAATAACTTTAAGTATCATATCAATGAAATACTGCAGATCAGTGATCCTCTAACCCCGCCACATAATATGCTTATGAAAATCCCAATCATGGATTAATACATGAAAAAGCAGTGAACTTCCTGGACTGCAAATACATTGGACTCTACTGTGCTAACTTTGGCAAAAAATATCATCATCTAATCTCTTAGCTATTACCAGTGCAACGAGTTCTAACAGCACCTTCAGCTGGTCACCGTGGGAATTCTTCTAGTCTGACCACAAGCTCCTCCTAATATATGTCTGACTATATATAGTGATTTGTGGAAAAGCAGGCAATAAGACTAGAGTGCAGACTATCCTAAAAATTTTTAAGTCTTTTTAGAATGTGAGATTAATCATTTCTCACAGTAATAGTAACATTGCACCACAGCTCCACACAAAGCCTGGCTTTGTCCCACGCTGGCAGTACTGTCATCTCGGAAATCCATACGCTCTACATTTTATCAACAAAAGAAGGAGAGAGAGATTGGAAAGTTTCCATTTTTCCTTACTAGGTCTGGCTAAGGATTAAAAGAAAAGGTTCAAAAAGTAATACGGGGAGGGCACATTGAAAAAAAAAAGAAGAAGAATTGTAAATAATTTTTCTAGTGGAAATAGGAAAAAATCAAAAGCCTAAATCAAAATTAATTGCAGCCTGATGAACTGATAAATTTTAGGTTTAGACAGAGGCACTCAAACATTTTTTCCAGTAGACAACCATGCACTTCCTTACAATCTGTTTTTGTTGGTACTGATTACGATAAAACTATTTTGGCAGAGGAAAGAAATTATCTACTTCGATAATAGTCTCTACCTTTAGCAAAACTCTCTTCGCAGTAACACTACTCTGCTATGGCTGAGGCAATTTTTTGCTTATTTAAGGTAAATTTTCCTGCTTAGGTATACATCCCAAAATCTCTTTAAAGTCTGAACTGAGGTTTGCCAACTACTCTAAAAATACGGTATCAGTAGCAAACAAGTTGTGCACTGAGATCTACGCAGCAACTCGGGAAATGAGTCTATCACCATGTTAATTCTGCTTTGCCATGCGATAAGCCTATGCTGAATTCTGCTGTGTTTGACTCCTCTTTGGTACAGCTAAATAACCTGATGTGGCTGAGTAAATCATATTCTACGCCAGACACAAAGCTACGGATAGCTGAACACATGAAGGACAAAATAAATTTTCAGTGTTACAAGACGAACACATGGTATGTACGGTTAGAAGATGATTAATCTTTCAGCTGTTTTAATGAAGTTTGATACTTAATTCTCAGTGAGTGTTTGAAGAAGCCCAAAGAACAAATTATCAGAGATCTTGCCTTAGAATTTTTCTATGCAAATGATCAATTATACTTGGTGCTGAAAGGCTATATACTTAAAAATGAAACAACCCAGTCAAAGAGCAACCAATCTACCAAAGGACTCATTATCCACCAAAAGAAAACTTATTGCAATAAGCTTTTAAAAAGTCAGTGTCACACCAACAAGCTCTTTCACACTCATACGCACACAAACAACCAATTATATTTTCCACTTCTTGATAATCTACTTCAGATGAAAAAACAAGAGAGTCCAACATATTTCCTTAGCTCCCTATCAGTCACTTCATACATGTGTGTTTTGTTAAATGACTGTCATCATGTGGGTCTTTGATGCGAAGAGAGGACAAATCTGGATAGAGCTGATGGATGTTCCTAGTCTTTTCTTAGAGCTTAGATAATTAAACTGATGCTCTGTAGTGATAATTAGGGGAGAAAATAGAACCCACCATCCAGTTTGGGGGATTACGAGCAAGTAAATTAGCAAGATGTGCACATGCAAAACACAAAGGCGCAGGAAAAATAACTACAGGCATATCTCGTTTTATTGCGCTTCACTTTACTGCACTTTGCAGATATTGCAGTCTTTTCAAATTTAAGGTTTGTTGCAACCCTGAGTTGAGCAAGTCCCTCGGCGCCGTTCTTCCAACAGCATGTGCTCACTTCATGTCTCTGTGTCACACTTTCGTAATTCTCGCAATATGTCAAACTTTTTCATTATTATTATATCTGTTATGGTGATCTGTGATCAGTGATCTTAGATGTTACTATTGTACTTGTTTTGGAGCGCCATGAACTGGCCCACATAAGACGGCGAACGTAATTGATAAACGTTGTGTGTTCTGACTGCTCCATCGACCGTCCGTTCCCCCATCTCTCTCCCTCTCCTCGGGCCTCCTCATTCCCTGAGGCACAATAATATTGAAATTACGCCAATGAATCACTCTGCAATGGCCTCTGAGTGTTCAAGCGAAAGGAAGAGTAGCACGTCTCTCACTTTAAATCAAAAGCTAGAAATGACAAAGGTTTGCGAGGAAGGCATGTCGAAAGCCCAGGCAGGCCGAAAGCTAGGCCTCTTGCGCCAAACAGTTAGCCAAGCTGTGAATGCAAAGGAAAAGTTCTTGAAGGAAATTAGAAGTGCTGCTGCAGTGGACACACCCCAACCTTCAGCAACCACCACCCTGATCAGGCAGCAGCCGTCAATGTCAAGGCAAGACCCTCCATCAGCAAAAAAGATTACGACTTGCTGAAGGCTCAGAGAATGGTTAGCATTTTTTAGCAGTAAAGTATTTTTTTTTAATTAAGGTACGTACATTGTTTTTTTAGACATAATGCTATTGCACACGTAATAGACTACAGTATAGTGTGACATAACTTCTACATGCACTGGGAAACAAAAAAAATTGTGTGACTTGCTTTATTGCGATATTTGCTTTACTGTGGTGGCCTGGAACCAAACCCGCAATATCTCTGAGGTGTGCCTGTAAATAGCTTAGTGCTGAAAGAGTTAAAACCTAGAACTGCTGGAGGCCAGACACAGCATTTGTAACTGCAAGGATAAAATAAAGTTTGTGTATATACTTTAGCAATGCACAAGACAAGGGAAAAATATAGGTATAGCTAACTTGTGCCACCATTTTTCCCTTCAAAAGCAGCAGCTTGGAAAAGTTCAGAACATGTCACAGCTCTCCAAGCCAAAGGGGCAGCAATATATTAAAAGGTGTTTAGAGGCAGCAAGTAACTTCTGTCAGAAAGCATTTGCACATCTAATAACTTTCTACATAGAGCTCCATTTTTTTCTGATAGCCCAAATACAAGAAATAAAGAATTTTAGGAGCCTACACTCCTCTGACAACCTGCCTTCAAAGCCAAAGAGAGAGAGTCTATACGGGTGCGTGCATGCACACCACCCTATTAATACACTGCCTACTGCAACAGGCTGCTGGAGTCGGCAGCATATAATTATATTCCTCAAATGACTTATCAGCATATATAGCCACGCAACCAGTGCTTATGAAGAGCACAGCTCCACTCTGCCCTTGGGCCCCCAAACTGGCATGAAGGAATTACGGGAGACTCTGCTATGTCTGCCAGCCTGTCCTCAGCATGTACCTACCTGCTGATATGCTGGGGACATCAAATGCAAGCGGAATTATATTCCCTACAGAAGAATTAGGGCAATCTTCTTTCAAAACTATCACAAAATACCAAATGGGAAGTTGTAGCTGTGCTGGTTACAGAATGACTGGCTTTGAGTCTGAAAAACAAGGGCATGCGATGAATGTGAAAATATGGGTCATAACTAACTATGAAAATGTGATGAAGTCTCGACAGTCGCAGGGGCTGTGCAGCACTCGAGGGTCTCCCTTCCCCATTGCTTTCCCTCCCCTCTGCCAGCAGACACCCCCGTCGGCAGCCTGCTGGGGAGGAACGGCAAAAGGAGCACCCTCAGCCTGCCACCTCCTCCCCTTCGCAAGGCCTGCCAACAGCCGCAGCGGACCTGTTGGGGGCAGAGGGGTTCAGTTAGACCATAGCACCAAGGAAGGCTCTGTCATCCCTACGGAGTTGGCAGCACGCTATAAAAGCGTGCTACGGGGCCACTTTAGGACCACAGTGACCTAAGGAGCTAGCCAATGCTTCTGTCTCAGGGAGCAAGGCAGAAGATGATGCCAGGGAGGAGGAGACACAGTCCTCTCCTCTGAAGCAGCCTCTTCCAGGCTTTGCCACAAGCCTAGGTTCAAAAACGGGCCTAAACGGACCAAGCTAAATTCTACTTTCCTAATACCCAAAAGGGGAACATGAAATGCTGATGCCAAAACAAAATTTTTCTAGGTGGTCATGATTTCACCTAATGGCTCTACTGCGAGATGCTCTATGCCACATCTACATGCGTTTTAATGTCTTAGGCTGATTTTCTTCAAACTATTCCAAATTCATCTCTGCAAATTAAGAATTCTCCCTCCTCCACCCCTACCAGCAGGGTATCAAAGTTTTACTTTAAAAATTACCCTGACATTGTTTTCAGATTTGCAGAAGATGGCTATGACAAAACTTCAGTGCAGAGATCAACAACGTTACAAAACAAGAAAACAAGAGATGCAATTCCTTGTCATATATAAAGAAATGTGCCACTAAAATGCATTCACCACATTTAAACAGTTGCTGTAAAGTTTCTGCTAATTCATGTATACAGAATGGCACAAACAGCATAAATAAGTAAAGCTAAACGAGTAGTTTTAAGGATGGCTCTGCTCACTTTCAATCCTTCATCATGAAACAAATATGAAGCAAAATATAACCCTGCAGACCCCTGTTTTTATTTTACTCCACCAACAGTATTAAAACTCAAGCTGAATGTGAACATCTTTAAGGTCTGTAAAAGGCCTGAGGGTCTCCAGCTCTCCTCTGTCACAGCTCCAGCTGATCTATCCTTCTTCAGGAAGGGCAAGTGGAGTTTAATTGTTAGAAGCTAAATTCCTCAAGCTTTTCATTATCAAGCGTCTCAACAGAAATGAAAGTGACAGATGATATTTCGACGTATACAGTATCATCAGTAACCCAACACTAAATAACTGTGTCACTTTCACAGTGCAGCTCCAACTCTTCAGGTTACTCACCAGTGCTGTTATTTTTCTTTGCAAAGACAGAGATTTATAAAATACATAAAGTGCAGCTTGGTCATGTTCCTCAATTAAATATTGCTAGTTAATGACAAATAATTTAAAGAAAATATATTAAAATCTGAGGCTTTTATTACTCTGTTTCATTTGTTTTCTATTAAATTCTTAGAGGAAAAACTCTTGCAAAACATAAATCACAAGGACTTGAGATTTAATTTTGAATAAAGAATTAAAAAAAAAAAATTCATAGGAATTAAGTAGCACTTGCAGACTCCCACAGAGATCTGCCCCTCTTGGGATGCATATATTACATGGATAAAGTAAAGGAGAGATGCTGCCTTGAAATGGTTGCCAGATACTTAGCTAGGAAAGACAAAGGAAAAACCAGCTATTTTACAGCTGGGAAACAGAATCAGGAGTGATAAACAGCCAAATGTAACCCCCTTCATTAAAACAGTTCTTTTACCAGTTAAAAAGGGTAAGAAGTGATGCCAAAATTTAAGCACAGCTATATGACAAAAGTATTTCCTGCTTTGGTGTTTTTTCTGAGAATATCCATATTTATCTGTCTGGTCCACCAAGCAGCAGAGAAAACCCTTGTGGCTCCCTGGAAAGCACAGACAGCCTCTGTGTTGTGTTTATAATGCACAATGCACAGCAGGAGAAACAGCACCTGTTAACCAGAGAAAGGTTTCAGATAAATGTAACTTAACCGTACTCAGTGCCTGCCTTAACCTTGGTTGGTACTAAATCAGGCTGTTGTGCCTGACCCTCTTTCTGAGAAGCCTGACAATTCAAATTTTAAATACATTTAAAGCTGAAGCTTCCTTGCAGATTCAGATTTTAAAAAGCATCTACTGTGAGCCACAATAAATCACAAAAAAGATGAATTACCAAGTTTATACTTAGGATAAACAAAGTTAAAAAGCCTAAAAGCCTAAAGTGTCCTCACAGAAGCCTGACTGCACAGTCAACAGAAAGCCCAAAGTGCCTACAGCATCCCTGAAGCTTCCTGTGGAGGGACTACCTAGGGCAATCAGTGGTACATTCACTATGTTACAGCAAACTGCACTAGGGGGTTGTGACAACGACGGTCAGCCTTCCAAGAAAAGGCATATTATTTCCAGGGCCTCCTGTGTTTTCCAGAATATGACACATTTTCTCGCCTTTGCAGTAGGGCTGTATCACACAAACTACAGGTAATGCACTGTTAGGTTCTCTCTCATTTCAGACACCTCTGCTAATGGAATTGTCCTCAAATGCCCAAATTATTCCAGCTTTTCCAGATACCAAAACCTCAAGTACTTTCTCTCCACATGCCAAACTTCCTGCTTCCACCCCGAAAATCCTTTAACATTACCAAAACAAACTTTTCTGGAAAATCCAAAGCAGCTTTAAAATGCAATGAAGTCGCCATTAAAACAACATACAGCTTTTATAAACTGGTCAATTTTGTACACAATTCATTAAGCAACTATATGTCTATTTTAAACAGATCTGCTGCAAATTTCCAGTCTGCTGCACAGAAGTACTGTGAAACCATAAGATCTTATCACAGGTTAGAAGCACAGGAAACTCTGGCTACTTTTAATAAATCTGTATTTAGAATTTAATCACACAAAATGAAGTAAGGAGGCCCAGAATGGATTCCAAGACAATTTTTCCTGCAAGTTCAATCTGCTCAGCATTAACCTGTCACAGAGCAATGAGCAAGCCTTAAAATGTTCAGAAATTGTTCCAGACAGCAACAAATGTTTGGCTGTATATCTCAGCTGCCTGAAGAGCCTTCTTTCTGCATGCTTGCAAATGAGCTTTGAAGACCTGGATTCTGCTATGAGGTTTTGTTTATTGTTTCCTTGTCCAAGTCTGATAGGATTAGAAACACTGTAGGGAAGGTTCCTGTTGTTGTATTTTTCACAACTTCACATATACCTTCTTGGGAAACCAAGTGCAGTAGAGCACACAACATAAAGAGCTAAAAAACTTCTCCAATGCCTAGAAAAGATTCAGAGATTTCAAAATGGAAGACATTTTGAATACTGTACTTTATCCACAGCTTTTCCAGTGGTAATTACCCAATCTATTTTAACTACATCATCTTGTTTGTGGTCACACCTGCTGACTTTTATTTTATTACATCCTCCATTATAGCCTTAATAAATAAATAAATAAATAAAGTTTGGTTACAGTGCCCATGATGAAATAGATTGCAACTGTTACTCTACTTTGCTATCAGGTTCACCAAAAGCTTAGAAAAAATAAACATCAAGAATTTTTCCTTCTTATTAGCACCACTCAACAATCTGTTCTGGTAGTTCCCCACGTTCAGCACTCTCACTGCTAGTGCCCATGCATTACTCCTGATCTGCATTTATCAGACTGTCTTCCAGTTCTTGATTCTTGCTATTTCTTTCATAACCAGATGAAAAATCTTTTTCATGCCTGACTAATCAAGTTACCTGTTGGTTGTCTTTTGGATAAATTAAACCAATCAATTCCTATAAATCCCTCACTTCCACACATTTTTTCTTGCCTTTACATATCTTTTGCTTTTTTTCCTCCTTACGCTTAATATTAAGATTGAAAATTGAGTAAGTGTAATTCTGAAGGAGCTAAAGAGCCCTAAATCCAGTATACAATAAAATGAAGCACTTTTACTCATACAGAACAAGCAATGATCCCTGCTGCAAAGAGATCAAAGACTCATCATAAAAGCAGACATATGGCTGTAGACAATGGGAAAAATACTGGATGATACTAGACAGACTGGGATGTCTAGCTGACCGACCCAGAAGCCAACTTGGACTAAAACAGTACCATATGTAAAAAGTAATATTCCAAGATCTGTCTCACCATCACTCGGCACAGAGGTAAAAAATAACCATCTTGCTCAAAAAGGTTCAATTGACCTGCCTGCGGTTCCTTTGCTCATGTTTTAAAAGACCATGGTTCACCATAAGCATGAAGAGATTAAGATATTTTTAGAACAAGAAGAGGTAAATTGCAAAGTCAAGAGTGTCTCCCTAGTAAAAGAGAGTTTCACTAACTCTCTGCCGAGGGACTATGCCAGCAAACAACAGGGAGAGAAGACTGTTTGATAAAACAAGATTCTGCTATCATGCAAAGCAAACAAATACAATTTAGACTACTTAACAAATTATTAGCTTTGCATTAAGAAGGATAAGCATATTTACTGTCCCAATGGTCATGAATGGCTAACTTGTTAGTAGTGTTTCCAAAGGAACCCTTGAAACTCAAGATCAATATCGACTGTTTCAGATTTTTTTTTCCTTCACTGCTACTGAAATTGTTTTCAAAGCTGACTGAACATTGCCTATCTTGGGCCTTCACTCAAAATCTCTAATTATTGCTGTGACTTGGAGTTATCTGATGTGCTGATGGTTTGGGCAAGAGGATAAAAGATGGATGCATAAAAATGAATGCAATAAAAAACAATAGGACAAAGGATCTTGGAATTTCTTTTCAACTGTTTTATCACACTCTAAGGATAAGATAAAGTAGCTCAGGATGAAACTGAAAACTGTTACGTTTCAGCCAACCACTTCTTGGTAACGAAGTTTTCTCACCTTCCTAACAAACGTTTCTTGACTCCTAAAATGCTTCAGAATCTCCTGAAATTGCCAGAAAAAACGTGAGAATACTGAAAAATCCCTCATGCAATTTTCTCTACTATTTCTGGGGCTTTATGCTATTTAAGTTTAAGACAAGGAGAAGGAGGAGGAGGGCAGAAAGGCAATTAGGTTTCAAGTAAGGGGGAAAAAATTAAAATATAACATTTAGATATAAAAATATTGAATTTGTTTGCGATAGCAAAAGGAAAATCAAATCAAGTTCCCTCAAGTCGGGAATGCTGATCCTGCAATGACCAATGTTTTCAGGGAAAGACTAACAGAAAAAAACTACATTGCACACTGAGGATTGTGCAACGCAGAGGAAAAACTATGTGAAGATGAAAAAGTGGTTCCTAACCCTTCTGGCAATCAGCTTACTCCTTGAAGCATAAGATTTGATTATCTTTATCTCAGCAGGCACAACCATGAACATCACTGTACACCTTCTAAATATCCAGCACGTTCTATATGATAAAGGGACAATCATGTGAGAATTTGCAGACCATTTCCATTCTGCAACTTAGACAATAATTGCAATGAGAAATCTATAGCAAGAACTTGTACGAACAGCATCAAGGGCGTTTTAGTATATTGGCATGTAGATCTTCTCTGTCAAAAAAAAAAAAATCCTATAAACTGATCAAGTCTAACAAAAGCCCATGACAAAGTGAAATTCCCCACATAAAGGAAGCAAGAAAACCTAGTTAAGAAGTTGTCTATCTAATATAAGCTTTAGGGCTATACATCTGACATGGGGCGTATACCCCTGCAGTCTGTCATAAAGCTTGAGCACAGATTTTGGCAGAAGTCCCTAAACAGCTCCCATCAAAACAATCAAAAATTTGCAGTTCAACATCTGTCCCTTTCTCCAAACACACTCAAAAAATACTCCAAGTCTGACATGCCCTAGCTATAGAATAACTTCAGTCATGCAGTGATTTTGGCTTATGAACATCTTTAGGCTGTAATTCCAGTGGCAGCACTGAGAAAAGCTGTCTGCATACACACTGCTGCAATCTGTTGTTCATCCATCAGCTACACACCTCCGTGCCAGCTTCAACACTCAACTTCAGTTGAAGCTTCAGGTGAACCTGCATGGAAATGAGGCAGCAAGTCTGCAAAACTGCACCAGTCCCACATAAATCAAGTAGTAGAGATAAGTACCATTCTTCCATGGGAATGAGCTTCACGGGGTTTGAGGGTAGGAAGAGTCTCACCTGCTGAGCAATGTACAGAAAACCAGGCATTCCAGGCACAGACCAGAGACAAACAGGGCTACTTATGCAAAATGCTGAGCTCAAACTCTTGTCTAAGACAAACATTAGGTCTTAAGAACCCCCAAATCTCCTGTTAAATTTATTAACTCCAATTCTGGAAGGTCTTTTGGACCTTGTTTTAAATTTCTTTGTTTATCTGCAATGTTGTCATTCTCCCTGAAAAGCTGGGAGTCTGTTAAGTGGGTGTTCCTTCTTTTCTGAGCCTGTGTCTCGTGTACTGAAGCTTCAAGGAAGAACAGGAAAGAAATGGAGGTTATCTTCCTTTCATACCTAGCAAGGAGGAAATCAGAATGGCCTGATTTTACCTGCTCTTTGTGCACATAGTCAGTGTACCAGTGTTGCAGAGCATCAAAGTGCCTTAGCCTGTAGGAGAAGGAGTACTGTGATCACTGGGGTAAAGCATCCCTGTACCATGTCAGCTCCAAGACACAGAGAACAGAGGACAAGTAAATAAATCACCTTGATTAGCCAAAACACGTATAAGAAATGATTTCTGGAGAAATCAGAATCATCACAGCGCTTGTCAAGAGAAGTGTCTTGGCAAGCACTCAGTAAAGCCATTCTCTTGAATGCCTTTTTAACAGCGAGAATAACATGAGATTTAAAGATGTAAGCCAAATAGCCCACTCTTTCCCGATTCAGAGATTCCACTGAAGAAGAGACTTCAGCACATGTTTCATTTCAACTCCAGCGTTACTTAAACACTACATAAACCTTTAGGTTTACACCTCCTGTACTTCAAGGGTCCACCTCAGTGCAGTAGCTTTCTTTACTTACACAAGATGGAAATGTGTTTAAATACAGTGCTGAAGAAGAGATTAATTTCCTAGTCATGAACATTTGGGGAAGTCAGGTACTTGGATTTGGGGAAATACCAAAGCTAGAGAGGTGGCTAGTGCCTTTAACACTTTCTTGTGCAGATCCTTACTAGGATGAATGCATTGCTTGAAAGGACCAAAAAGAAATGGAAAAACGTCTTCTTGTTGCCTGAAGGTACTTAAAACAGTAGAGCAAGGGGAATATAATCAGCATTAAAGTGCTCTTCATAAATAATGGACAGTCTAGCAGCTTTTATCTACTCTGCGCTTTAAGAAAGTTTCTACTGCTGAATATTTCATAGGCAAAAGGTAATTCATTGTGCTTTTAAATTATACACTTCAGAAACTGTTAAAAAAAAGTTCCGTGTTCCAATACAATAACAACTGGCTATGAATTTCTAAAGAAACACTGGCAGCCTAAAAGGCATATTCTGAAACAGAGCATACACAAAGTATTAGGGACACTTCTGCCCTAGACTATAGCAACTGATTTTTAAGATGTCCAATCTTATTCAGCACTACAGTATTTATTTTCAAGTGAAGAATAAATCTCCACACACATTTTCGTAAGATGTCAGTTCTATAGTTTGCATTTCTCATCAAAATATATGCAATGCGTTACCTGGATGCTGATCACAGATTATTTAAGGTACGCATCTGTAATATTCATTTTTTGAGAAAGCTGTGTTATGCACAGTATTTTAAATATGTGTTTTATCCTGGCCTTTATAAATGACAATTAGACTTCCACAGAGACAAAATCATTAAGGAAATGTACCAGGCTGAACAGCCGAATCAAGATGCATTAGAGGCAACCTCAGCTCTGTCCCTGGGGAACAAAACCCTGTGGTGATGCAATCTTACTGCCACAATCTCTGACAGGCAGAAGTACCAGTGCACTTCCCCTCAGCATCAAATCTTGTCTACATGACTTCACATGCCTACGAAAGACCGCCACGGGAAGTCTGCTGAGAACGAGCAGCACCTGGCAGTCAGTGACTTGCCACAAAACCAAAGCAAATGGCATTAGAACATTAATAGGCAATTCCCCTCAACCTGGGCTCTTCCTGGGGAAATTTTAAGTTTCCTTTCTACACCCACACTTTCAAACTGTAGAGCTACTTTAAAAAAAGGCAGAATTAGTTTTCTATTTAAAAATAAGATGACAAAAATATCTTTCCCCTCATATTTTCTTTAAATAACTGAGCTGAGAAAAAAATAACATTTTATTTTTTCACACTTCCCACTTTAAAAGACCAGATAATGAAAGAGATGAACCAAAAGGTGAATACCTCCAGTAGTTAGATGCAATCATAACAAGCAGTACCATACATGGCAAACCATCCATATATTAATAGCCCTCTCCGTATGGACAAACATTCCTACAGCAAAAAGAGGTTCCTGTATTGCCTGACTTCTCATGACACAGCAAAGGCGGCTGAGACACTCAGTTAATCTCCAGATCAATCATCTCTGTTAGAAGCAAAGTGCACTGCAAGTCCCATGGACTGGTGGGATGTATACCAAAACACCATGTACAAAGCAGTACATTAGATTCTGGATATTTTTCTGTGTATTTGTAAAAATAAAATGAAATTAATCTTTAGCACTTAATCTAACCAGTCTAAAAGCGTTGAGAGGATATCTCTCTCCTACATTTACTGGAAGAAAAATTCAGACAGACATATCATGGATGATTTGGCATTAGACATCAACTGCAGCAGTAAGATTATTTTGAGGAAGAAACACATCTGCTACAGTGTGAACCTTACATATCACATTACCATTGTCATCACTTTTGAAGAAATCTAAATTGTTCCTAAATTATTTATTTATAGATCTACTGAATGCACTCCTTAATAATTCTGGGTTACTTAGGATGGTATTTAAAAGTAAATACCATACTATTCCTTCGGGCCTGCCAAATACTGAGTGCCAATTTGCAAATTACAAGTGATGCACAGGTTTTATACTGGCTCACTGCACAGGGAAAGATTTTTCTTTTGGTCAATAATTCTCCCAATACACTGGATTTAAAAGCTTTAGATGTAGTAAAAACCATATCAAACTTTTAAAATGGAGTTTTTGATGTCCATTGCAGAGTTAGTAGGAGCAAGAACTAAAGTGACACCTATAAGCTTTCACGCCGCCTTTTGCAATTGCTCTTTTCTCATTACATTTTGCTGTATTTTGCTGTCGTGGATGTCAGGTTAAGGGTAAAAGAAAAGCCCTTATTAGCAAGAAAATTCAAAAGGAAACAAAATGTCTCAGAAGGGAAGAAAGCATGTCGGTTGTGCTGTACCACATGAAAATGAACCTTGCCAAAACAGACAGCAGCAGGATCCAAAACATTATTGACAGGTAACTGAAGTTCACATATATTTATAGAACTAAACACTGACACACTAGGCTAATGAAGAACAGAGAAATGCTCCACAGTAGTATCTAACATGTTGTCAAGTGACTGTAATCAAAGCCAAAACCAACTTTTTAGAATGCCTGTGTACTTTGTATTAAAATATCTAGAACTCTATCCAAATACCAGGTATCTAATAGAAAATATGATGTGTCAGTTTAGATGAGTAGTCTCACTATGAATGATAGTGATACTCATGAAACCAACCTACGCACAAGCCTCTGGAAAGGTAAGAAAATAAAGCCTCTCACAGAGGATAACCAAATCACCCAAATGTGATAGGAACAGATCTCTCAGGAAATGATGTAGCTGCCCAGCTTCATGTAGAAGAGATTCAAAGGCCAGATGCCCATTTCCCCTATTCCACCCTGATTCCTGGAATGCCTGCAAATTAGTAAGAAGCACTAAAAAAAGGGCAAAGTCATTTTGAGTGTCAGTGTTCAATACATAACCACGTTCAAAAAGGATTCCCTGCAGAAAACCCTTGAAATAAACTTCAGGTACCACTGAAGTTATTCTATGGTTCTTAGAGGTCAAATAAACAGGCCAACTTACGCAGCTCTCCTACTTTCAGTATTTCGCACAGCATCTTTGTCAGCTCAATGCTACTCCGGCCAAACGGGCATTCATGCTTGTCTTCTCGACTACTGTTTTCCAGGACAATCTGAATTAGGAATCAAAATGGAAAATAATCAGTTTGAAGAACACATGAGTTGAAGTACTGCCTTCCATGTCCAACGTATACAGTGTATAACAGGAAACTCTGTGGAGACGCTGTTTTCATAAACCTTAGCATAACCTCCAGCTAAATGGCAGGGCAGAAAAGAACTAAGCGGGGGGTAGGGGGGAAACAATATCAAAAAAAAAAAATGCCTCTCTATGACCCCAAGACCGTCAGGGGTGCAGAACCAGTGCTGTTTCAGGGCTGACTCTGAAGCTTTGCCATTCCTATGCAATGTTGCTCCTCTGCTTGGAGGAATTGCAGTAGAAGTCCAAGAGAAAGAAGATGCTTCATTTTAAATTCACTAGTTAAAGGAAATCAGATTTAATGATTTATAAGCATGAACAGATCCCTAAAAGAAACTTTTTAAAAGGTAGGACAAAATAGCATAGCTGGATTCAGGCTCCAAAAAAGGTCCAAATGTCAAAAATCAAACTGAAGTCCACAGTTAGGGAAAGAAGATGTGCTTGTTTTCTCTACTATGGGAGAAACTAATGCTTACGTGAAAAGCATTTCAGTGAGCTATCACTCTTGTATCAAGCCTCTGAATGCTCCAAAAACAGCTCAAGAAAGCCTTTGTGTTCTCTGCTCAGTGACATTGCAAAATAAATGGAGAAAAAGAATTTCTTGAACAATTTTGCACTCAAATTCTGCAGTGTCAGTTACACTTGTGATAAAACTTTCACCGGCACTGCAAACAGAAAAAACATTCCATGGTAGAGGTGAAAAATATGAGTTATGACAATACTACAGATTTCACTGAAGCTGTGAGCCTGAAAAGAGGACAAAGCAGGATCTGAAAAAGAAAAAAAAAAGAAAGAAAAAAAAGAAATGCTCAGATTTGCAGTAGGAATTGGCTTTGTGGTAAGAAACTTTCCCATGAGCTTTGAAAAGGAACCAAAACACACATCCTAGGCAGCTGCTGCACAGCCTTGGGGGTGGGGGAGAGAGGAAGAAAGTGCACTTTAAAGGTAAGCAATTTTGCCAAGCACCAGAGAACCTCAGAGGCTAAGTTTTCTTCACAAACAGGTGTTCAGACACTGCTCTCCAGTTTGTACTCCTCTCCTTAGCTATCTTCACTTTTTTTTTTTCAATCTTTAACTTTTGTCATAACGAAGACTTCCAAAACAGTAAAACAGAAAATTCCATGCTTCTTGCTAAACACCCTGGAATTCCCACTAAACTATGATTTCTAAAAGGCTCGAAGGCTGGAACAGAGCCCAAAACACAGTGGTGGTGGTGAAGCCAACTGAAGCATCGCTAGATGCCAGCAAAACCTCTCTCTCCCTCCCCAGATCTTAGCTGCAAATGTTGCATATTCATGCTCACGTGCATAGAAACCTTCCCTGTGAAGCAGTTCAAGGTGAGTGTGGGAAAAGAGTGGGAAAAGAGTGAGAACTCACTTCACACAGTATGCCAAAGCCTTAGTCCTGCTGCACAAATGGCATGAAGAGCTTCCAGCTGTTACTGACCCCACCCATCACCTAGGATCCTGAAAAATGTGTTATGAGAGTGGGTGACTGCTTTGTTTTGCTTTTTGAAGAACACTCAATCTCCTCTGTCATTCTATTTTACCACTTAGACTTCCCACAGACTCTTAGCAAGCCATTGGGAATTTGATAGCTATTTGACCCTTACCAATTTTTATTGGGCTTTTCCAACGGGGCAGTGTCAGAATCACGTTCACCACTCTGCTTAGAGGAGTTACTTTTCCTTCTAAAAGTTTCGGGTTAAATTACGTCTAATTGTTCCATGTCATATCTGGATAATAGTTATACCAAATCAAAGAAACACCCCTGCAATTTTTGTTTTACATTGCTGCAGCCACCCTTCAAGGAACATGTGAATATGACTTTGCGTTTGGGATGAGTCATCCTGCTTCAGTCTCTTTGATGGAGGAGAGCACTACATTTCCATACCCAAACGCAGAAGCAATGCGAGAGTAGCACAAGTGCAATGTAATGCTGTGTCTCAGCACCTCCCTGAGATCACACCTCCTGTTTTATTATTATGCTTATTATCTCTCACATAATAAAATATAAAATCTGCATACTGGAGCAGGGGGCTGCTTTGACACAGATTTAGATACAGCAGAGAAACACAGGTAATAAAAATTAATGAAGAGGCAAAATGAAAGGGTAAGGGGGAGGGGAAGAGAAGCACTCAGACCAGCATTCTTGCTTGCTTCTGGCAAACACGTTTTGTTGAGTTTCACATTAACCCGACATATTAACATTTCATGAGAGCATAAATATTTAATGGTGACACCATATATGCATATAATGTAAGGCAGAATTACAGCAATCAATAAGAATGCCAGAGAAACAGTTAAGGCACTGTGTATTGCTATACAGCAAATTAAACGGCAATTTGAGTAATCAATATGTAAAATAGCTTTGGAATGAGCCTCATTCACACTCTGCAAGCATCCATCTTTTAGCATTTGCTGTGCAAAATAGGGCAGAGCTGACATGTTACATTTCTGCAAAAAGGGAAGATGGAAGAACTTTCACTACATCTAAATATATGTTGGCAAATTTGACAGTTGCAGATACTAATATCCTATAAGAAACAGCAATGGCAAAAAAAAAGAAAAAAAAGAAAAAAAAAAGATGCTCTTACAAATGCCCAAAGAGAATCATTTCTCATCCTGGGAACAGATTTTCTACATTCATTAGTATATTTGTAACATACTTTTCACAACTTAGCCACTCATATCCTGTTCCAAAGTAAAATGCTATAAATACAGCTGATAAGGGCGAGATGTTAATGTTATTTCCTTGATCAGTCTGGTTACGGAGGAGAAATAAGCAGGAAACGGACATGTTTGCTTAGTAAGCTGGTGAAAACTATAGCAGGGAAAGAAACATAACACACAGCTCTATACTGAAAATACTAGTGTTTGCCCATGGTGCGCACTGCTGACTTGATTCACATTTCTATCACAACAATTATTTTCCCCAGGAAAAGAAAGTAGCGAGGAAGCCACCAAGCCCACACAGCCTTCATTCAAATGGAGGTCTATCATTAATGCTCATGAAGTGGCTGCAGCCTATTATCTTCCTCCTCCTTTCCCTCACATATCCCCAGCGAGCTCCAGATCCACCAGCCATTTCACAATCTGCAGGCATGGGGGCTATTTATGCTTGAGGGAGCAAATACTTCGAGGCAGCCTCCATGAGCTGGGAGAAGTCCCGCATTGGGACCAGCCTCCCTCGGTCCTACCTCAGCTCTGGGATGCTTGACTGTCCTGTACTTTGATATTAGGTATCTACTGCAGCTGCTGCTTCCTTTATCCACTCTTTTTAGAGCTACAGAACTGGGAAGCCCCCATATGGAAACATGGCTTCTCATACACCATTACAGACCATTAATCAAAACCGTCTCAAATCTAATCATTAATCAAAACTGTCTCAAAATCAAAAATTATCACCATTAATCAAAACCATCTCACAATACGCTAGTACTAAATGCTGCATATAGTCTTCTCACCCTCTGTTCCTTTGATCACTACTGCCCACTGCTCTGAGGCAGAGCAGAAAACAACCGTAATTTGCAACACTCAACACCAAATAAGGATTTTTAGGGAAAAGCAAAAACAAACAAAAAAACAGAAAAAGATCTCAAAAAAGACAAAAAACAAAGGAAAAGAAAATTACCAAGGCAGCGCAAACATCAGAAGTTTGAGTGAGAAAAGATACCAACGAGCAAGACACTACAGAGGGTTGGTAAGAAAATAGATTAAGTGAAAAAAAAAGAACAGAAAAATCTATTGCAGACCAGAAAATACAGGGGGAGGCAGAGGCGGGGGGGGGGGGGGAGAGAGAGAGAGAGAGAGAGAGAGAGAGAATGAAACTGAATCACAAGAAGAATGAGTTGAATTGACTAGCAGATTGAGGAGAAAGGAAGACGTTTAGAGTGTTTTTAAAAATGCAAGGAGTTGCAATTTGAGGAAAGCGGTGTTAGTTCTCTATTTTTTGGCATTTTTACAGATGAAACTTCGCAGCTTATTCAAGTATGGGAATTGGACAAATACTTCCAGTAGAATACAGATCTGTACAGTTTTACTGTTTTTAATTCATCTAATGTAGATATTCTCCTCTCTCATTTACAAACTCCTGTCATAAATGGAAGGGAAACATTTCCCAATTACCAAACAAAATCAAGGAGTAACCAGAAAGAAAAATGAAGGCTTGGTATTGTTTCCCAAGGTAGACATTTCAGGCAGTACTGGTAAGCAATTGCTGACAGCTGAATTTTCTGGGGAACTGAGTTAGCAATATGAATTGCCTAAAACACCCTGTTTTCTCTGAAGCCAAAATCTTTTCAGCAAGCAGAAGGCAGCCCTCCAACATCCAGTTGTCCAACAAGCATTTAGAAAGGTACAGGAAAGAATCTTCTTCCTTAGGAAATATGTTTGGTTCTTGTTTTTGAAAACAAGATCTTATAGTCTTTCCATTGTATTATAATTAATGGTGTTCCGCATCAGCCAAAGAATGGTCACCCACTTTTACAATCTACCTACCAATAGCATGGACAGTAATAGAATAGAAATTCAAATGTATGCCCAGATCACAGAAGAATAATGCAAAATCTCCAGTAACAGCGAAAACAAAATCAAGAGACTTTCTAACTTCATTGCAAGAAAATTTCTATTTTTCCTTTATAGTCTTCCATTGAATTATTCATTGAGTTCATCACTATCCCAGGAGCACAAGACAGACCTTCAGGGAGGCGATGGACTAAATGAAATATTTTCCACATTTGACTACCATGGACTTAAAAATTTGCATTAGCTTCAGTTATGAAGCTTTTTCCTTCAACTGACAGCTAATGACTGACAAAGAACAGAGTTTTTAAAACAGGTATCATCTTCAGAAGCTTCCCCATCAAAAATCAGGAGGAAGAAACTGCCAGAGAGTCCTCCTTCATTGAGAAAAGCCATTTAGCCAATCCCTTAATCTTTTATGTTAAAGATAAAATTGGTTCCCAGTGCACGACCCCACAGCAACTGTAGATGTAATTCTTAGATTCCTGAGGTATGAGCTTGGCAAGAGAACAGAGATTCATTATGACTAGGAAGTAAACACAGAAAGCATCTGTAAAAGGTGGTGGGAGGAACCAAGAAAGAACAGAAGGCCCCACTGCCATGTCATCTTTAGAAGCAGCACCAAGAACTGCTCTTCACTTCCCACCGGCACAGGCAGGAGGGGAACAATTTGGTGTTGGCCCATTCCAATCTGAACACAGGTGACCAGGTATTCTTCCTCCCTAGATGCCCTGTTCAAACATGAGGGGACAATACTTCCCCCTCCTTGCTCTCCCTAAGACATAGGAAGATGGGAGGAATCTACAATACCTGAAGGGTGTAGCAAGTTTCTGAATTCTTCTCTTCCATGGAGTGAGACAGGTCCCACCAGTGCCATAGTATTATTATGGTATGGGTAAATTACGAAAGCTTGAACCTTTATTTCATATCAGCGATCAACTTTTGGGCACTTTGGATATGGACTGCATTTTGCCAACAGCTCCCACATACACAGCAAGATTCAGTTGTGCTGTGAATGGTGAGAAGTGAGCTGAACAAATGTAGAGCTGCAATGCTGTCATATGTCCCACAGCACACATCAGATGGGGTTGTGCTAACAGGAGGTGCCACAACTCTCTTTGATTCTCTTCCTCCACCAGTATTAACCTGGCTCCATATTTACACTGCAACCAACCACACCAGGCTTTGGTCTCCCTTCACTCAAGGGCACCCACCATGATCTTGCAGTCAGTGACAGGGACTCCTGGATCAAAAACACAGAATTTCCTGGTATGTCAGTAGGGGAAGCAGAGACATTAAACAAGGCTTGGGAAAATACAAAAGGCAGACAAAATATTAGTTAGACATGAATAGAAGGCAAGAACAGAAAATGGGGAAAAAAAGGTGAAAAAAAGAAGGAAAGAACATGTTAACAGGCTGCTAACCACGGGGCTTAGACTTTTAGGCCTTATGTATAAAATTGTATTCTCCCATGAGATACAGCAGAAAAACAAAAGCAATGAAGTTAATTTTTCTCTCCACCTTTAGCAGCGCAGAAATAAATTACATCCCTTTCCAATCATTTCTGGAGAAAAATAGCATGGCAGAAATCAGGCTTGGTTTTATTTCAGAAAGTGCTGAAATTATATGTTGGACTACTCATATCTGATGAGGCTAGAATGAGTAGGCACGAGGAGACTTTGTGAATTGGCGGAACGATGTGTAGGCAGCCTCCTATACAACAGCTGCATGGGTTAAAAAGTATACAACGCACAGTCTGACTGTGACTCAATCCATTAAAGTTCTGAAAGGTCTTTGCAGAATGTCAGCAATCTTCCTGTCTCCATCACTGCGGTTCACAAACAGCACCTACTCCTCCACCGTCACTTCTGAAGGGTTCAAAAAAAAGAACCCCCTCCTCCATTACCCAAAAGTAGCAGCTCCAATAGCTGTGGAAAAAAGCATCTCTGCATCACGGCTCTGTGCTTAACTGCTTTTCCAGCTCAGCAGATGCAGGGAAAGAGGGAGTTGTATTTCTGACCCTAAACCCTGCTTTATTTTTCATTTTCAGGCAATCAAAACTGCTACTGGCTTAGCTGAAGTCCCAACATTTGTTTGGATTTGGAGCATTTTAATAAACTTTAAAACTTACTTTAAATACCGGAACAGAAAATTTAGGAACCTATCACTAAGTACTTTATATGTCATTCACAAAAATGTGGTAGCAATGGATCCATTATAGAAGACACCAAGGGATCAACAAGCCCAGTATTTAAATTTACAGCATGGATCTCAGCATTGGTTTCCCACACTGCAGACAATATTTTATACTGTTTACAAATCTTACATTTAATATTTAGCAAATATTTACATGAAATAGATTTTTTAAAAAATCAGAGTGGAAGGGAAAAAAAATACCTTCTCCTCTATAGATAAGGGAATCAAACTCCAGGCTACAGCAACATGATTTCTTTGCAAGGAACATTGATTCTCCCTACATGAATAAAGAGTCTACTCACCTAACGAATGATAAGAAATTGGGCATAAGCTTGGGTAGCCAGCTAAACTGAATCTAAACAAAAGGACAGTCAATACTCATAACTGGAGCTTAACTAGTCTTTTTGCATTTTTTGCCCAAAGAACCAATCTCTCATGGAATGAGCTTAAAGAAAAGGAAGAGAAAGAATAATTGTTTTCTCAAGATACAATCTGCCCTCAAAAAAGCAGAGACCTATTAGAATATGGCTGATTATAAACCCAGAAGAAAAATGCAGACAGGTCACCAACTTCTCCATCATCAAAAGCAGATTCATATGAATGAGACATATGGTCACCACCATGGACAATGCAGTATAGGGCTTCTCTATGACACAGCTGACTTACTGTGAAGAACAATAACCTGTAATAAAATCCTACACTCCCTCCTAGCTGAAGGTTCTCATTATATTTAGATGCCTGTGAGAAAAGTAAAAAATAACGGAATATTTCAATGGTAGCGCATTAAAAGTGAAGATAGGTTCAGTTTACCCAATGGCATCTTCTCTTTCTACCCCAAGATACTGTTAATTTAGCCAAGATCCAAGATGAATAGCGGTACACTCACAAGTGGAGCAGTAGTTTTGATTTTGCTGCCCCTATCCAGAATACCTGGATGAACAGTAGAGGTCATCTGCACATTTAGAGGTCAACTTATCAAAACTGCAAAGTTACTATTTCCTTAGAAGCATCTGAGGCAGAAATCAGGCAGCTTTAAACACAGGCCAACAAACAGGTATCAAATTCCTCTGGGTAACAAATAAAGCATTTGTTCCATTTTGTTTCCTCTGGCTTGAACTCTACAACAAATTAAGTAAATCTCATTATTTTACATCAATACTGGCGATCACTGAAGTGCGCACACACGAAAATGAAAAAAAAAAAAACAAACCCATGCAAGAGAATAACACCTACACAGAAGCACATATGCATATAAAATATTGGCTTCATATATTTATACCTCTCTCTCTATTGTATCTTGAAAACAAAATTGCTCTAAAGTCTTATACCATGAATTCCCAAACAAGTCAACAACAAAGCACCAATAAATCGAGGTACTAATAGTAACGATGACATAATAGGATTACCATGGAAAGGTTTTTCCACAGACCCTTTTAACGCTCAGGAAAATTTCAAAGGCACATTGCTACAAGTCACCAAAAAGAAAATCTCAAGATGTCTGTATTGAATAAAGTTTGTTTTAAATGGTAACTTATAATTTTATTTTTAAAATTAGTAGAACTTGAAGCTGAAGTAGTTCTGGAAAGGAGAAAATAGGAGCCGGGGGGAAACTTGTCTGCTCCAAAAGAACAAAAAAAGATTATCTGTCACAAAGCTTTATTCCAATTATTTTCTTCACTGTTAACTTTAATTATACACTTCTGACTGTCCTGTAATTATGTAGCTTGGGAAACTGCCAATTTTTCCTGGGGAAACTTGTAAAATTTCTTGCAACGATTCAGCATTACTTCCATCAATGCATTCCGCATACTATATGTCACCAGCCTTTAAAAGCAGAGCCTGTGAGGATAGCAATTGATTAAGTGAAATAAATATAAATGCACAGCATTTTTTCCATAAGTCACTGATAGCACCAAAAAATAAAAAAGAAAAGCTAACTCAATAGGAAACTAATTCAACGGGAAACTTTATTTTTTAATCCATACGATAGCTAAGGACAAAGAAAAACATGGGTTTTTTTCCTCCACTAAAGAGCCTTTCTTCTTGAGGCCGCAATCATATTAAATGGTAAACAGACAGAGAGATTCAAAAACAAGTAATTCAAAGTCCAAATAAAGAAAAATAACACTGTGATCTTCTGAAAGGAGAAGGAAGACAGCATACAAAGAAAACTTACTACTGTAATTTCAGGAGCAGGCATACAGCAGGAAAAAAAAGAAATAGAAATGGATTGTGGGAAAGTAGATATGAATCAAAAGGTAGAAAAGGTTTGGTTATTTCTTCTCTGCAGTGTGACACCCCATCTTTTCATCTGAAATGCTTTCCTTTTTTCCACAATGCACAGTTGCCCATCTGCTCCACGGCCTTCATGCCCATGCTCTTCAACACATCGCAACAGCATTTACTATTACCATGAATTCTTTGTTTGGTACTTGTTTTCAGAGCCCAATTGCCCCCAGCTGAAGGGCACTTCAGCTTCAGACACTTTTACCACCTAATTAATCCATTTATTAGGCATATTAATTCAAAACAGAATGATTTATGAGGGTGAGAATAAGAAAGAAAAACGGAGATTACTGAAAAGACTGAATAAGGAGATATTAGAAGGGAAGGAAGGCAATAAGTAGTATCAGAAGATACATTACAAAGGGTCATGTAGCAGGATCATCCTAACAAACAGCAGGTCAGAATGCAGTGATTTGTACTGACCATTAAACGCGGTATTGGGGACACACGTTCAGCATAGTAATCACGATTTACTGATAGTGTCTTCTCTTAATACACCACATTCAGTCAGGAAAAGCTTTATATTTTCCAGGTTTGTTTCACACCAATTCTGGTTTCCAATCTAAATTTTTAATTATTCCACAGCACAGATATTATCTCATTTGAGGCCTTAGGAATTAACCCCATGGCACGGCAGTTAACTGTACTGCAAAATGACAAGTTGAAAATAATTTCTCTTCCTATAAGGCAAATTGTCTCCTAGTCTCAACAGCGGGGAAAAAAAAAGAGAAGAACTCCTGTCAAACAAGTTGCTCAGTATGCAAGTATTACTTGTCTGGATATCTAACAGTTTCTTGTGGAGTTTCACCTCAACCAGAGAGAGTTCAGATGTCTGAACAGATAAGAAAGTAGGTGTTTTTTTGTGATCAAAGGCTAGTAGTGCTCTAGGAGTTGCACAGTGCCTTTTGTCTCTGGAGTTGTTCAGTGCGCTGCTAGCACAACCGGGTGGAGAGCCATGGATTACTAAGCTACCACACCAGTGACTCCAAAATAAGCACCAGGCAGGGCTCAGAAGAGATGGGTAGCCTAACACATTCCCGGGTGCGGTTAACAGTTCTCAAAGTAACTTTGGACAGGTAATTTAATCCAGCCGTGCCTCAGCATGGCGCTTCTATTGTACATGGATACATGTACTCTTATCAAGTGGGAAATACATAGGCACTCAAATAGTCTCAGCAACCATACAAGAATGAAGACAGGCATCTCAAAATAACACTGAAGCCCCTCAGAGCAGTAGCACAGTAACAAAAATATTGCACTGTAGAGACAAAATTCAGCCGAGGACCCAAGTCCCTTTTAAATAGTGCTTAATTATACGCAACACTGAACTCAATTTTTAAGATAGCACTTGCAACATGAAGATTAAAAATACGAAAAAATTGAGAGATGACAATGAAAGTTCTCATTCAACAGAATTTCCGCCCTCTTTGAAGTCTTTCAGACATCTTAAAAATCTCTCTCTCTCTCATTTGGGAGCACTAGCTAGTCGCTGTGGTGCCCCACTATTCTCAGAAGCCGCCTACAGAGAAGCATCATATCTTACCAAATTTCAAGGAGGAGAACAAGTATCCAAGTCTCTTTTTATAAACAAAACTACAATTCAGTATAGTTTTTCTAGTAAAAATACTCACTGCCCAGTATATAAATAATCCTTAATTTCAGGAATTTATAGTCTTTCATAAACATTTGCTGTAGTGCATGCTAGCACAGTTTCATTTAATAGTTATTGCTAGATTCAGGCTGAGATAGAAAGGTACATTTGAAGGGCAAATCTGACACTCCTGTGGTCTTCTACCATGTCCGTGGGTCACTCTGGCCTGGATATCACAGTACACCCTTTACAAACCTCTTGCAGCCTTGACAGTCTCCTGCTTTGAGCAAAAACTAGGCAATATTGCCTATCAACTTAAGAGTTCATTCTTTTTTAGTAGAAATAAACGGTGTGCCTACTGTCTCTTTGTTATATACTATTTGCTTTAAGCAAGTCTGCACATGCCCACTTTTCTTGTGGAGTTTAACTATCCCAGCTATCTCAGAACTCTGACATTCTGGACTCCTTGTGTATTGATTTCTTATCCTCTCTTCCCATGCATGCTAGATATATTTGCCATGTGCAAACCTTCAATTTCAATAAAGGTCAGGAAAAGCTGGTCTGCTCAGGTGCAGGTATTGTTTTCCTGCATGCCTCTTCATGTAAGGAAGCAACTTATAACTTGTTTCAAACTACCCTTCAAATAACAAATGGAGGAGGAGGAGTGGGCAGGAACAGACTGTGCGAGTGAATCATTCTTCTTTCCTATTTGTCTACAAGCATTACATCAGCTACAAAAGTAATTTTAGCGGGAGCATCTTAACTCTCAGGACACTGCCTATACAGTCAGTTATCAAGGTATTTCTTAGTCAAAGCCTCCTTTCCTCAGAAAACAGTTTTTAGTAGCCTTAGAGGAGGGCAGAAAATTCTGCACAATTATTTGTTTCTGATTTTATGAACACTCTTCACACATCCAAAAAAAGGCACAAGCTCACTTCCCTTCTTTTTGCAGGCCTAACCAAAAAGTAGCATGGCTTCTATAATATTTTACTCAGACAGGCAATGACAGACTACACAGCTGCACAGCATCTTCCCAAAGCTTTAACAGATGTGTGTCATGTTTTGATGTTTTATGGTTTGCTTGTCTGAAGTTCATTGTTGTTAATGGCATCATGATTCTGAACTTTCTCTTGGAAGGGAACCAAGGTAAACAGGCCAACATCAGTGTGAACAGGGAACTGCACAGATCTGAAAGGGGAGAAGACGCCTTACCCGTATATAAGCATCCTGGTGATGTTTAGCGAAGTACAGCATATTGTCAAGGGCTAGCATTCCGGGAGGGGTCTGTGTAAAATCCATTGCTGGGTTTACGTGATTCTGCAAAAAGACAGTAAGATCGCTCCATCAGTATCTTCACAAAAGCTATCAGCTCCCCAACGTTTTACGTGCATCATGTCAGCATGCTGAGGCCAAAATAATCCAGCAATACAGCTCTTTTTGCTGAGCAGAAAACACACAACAAGGAAGTGGCCCACACCCCAAAGAAACGTTAAGCCAAATGCCAAACCTCTATGGCTGGTGTATTAGTTAGTTCTGTAACTACAGGCTGGAGTTTTCAAAAAGTTGAGTGCCGTAGAAGCACAGGTGCTTTAGGTCTTTCACAGCATAGAGACACATAGGTTGTAAGAGAGACTAAAAGTACCTTTTACTTGAAAATGCAGATATATATGCAAACAAAGAGCCACCAAAACACCTATCCATATAATTGCTATTGAACTACTTCCCCCCCCCAAAAAAAAAAACATTCAAAAGCTGTATTAAACCTGCTGGATCTTGTGGACCCTGAACACAGAGGGTCACAGACAGGAGTGTACGAAATTGAACAGATTCACCTTGGAGAAGTCAGGTAAGTTTTTCTTATGTTCTGAATCTATGAATTTCAAGTATGAAACCATGGAATGAGCATACCAAACATTGCTCAAACTTGCCAGCTTCCACACCCAGCTACAAATTTCAAACGTTCATTTTCACACTTTAGATGAAAAACTACACTTGCTCAAAATATTCATTAACCCAGACAGTCTTTTGATGGAATTAAATGTACATTTGAATAAGTTTTGTGTAGTTCAAGTTTTGGATGTGAACATTTGCCCAGCCGTGGGCAGGCTCTTAAGAAACATAGAAGCTGCTCAGAAAAAGGAAGACCCAAGGGTATGACTCCATCAAAAATGCTTATCTTCTGCTACACTCTTATCAGTATCTCCTTTTCAATGTCTCCAGCTCCACTCATCATTCTGACACAGGAAGATTTCCCTCGTCACTTAGCAATGGCATTTCTATTCTGCAAAACCCAGCTAAGAGAAACTTTAAAAGTGCATTTACTATCAGAAAACTGACTGTGTAACAATGGCGAAGATCACCTTAGATTTCTTCTTCCATCAGTCTGTTTCTTCTGCGTACTCAGGCTTTGATCCACCCGCCTCACTGATAAAAACATATTTTTACTACTTTTCCTCTTGTTGATTTTGCCAGGCCAAAAAGCTGCAGAAAAGCGAGATGGGATTCTACTCTCTCTTGCCTGTCTTGTTTTTAGATGTATGACAGGTTGGGTTTAAGCTGCCAGTAATTCATATTCATACAAAAGACCAGACATACTAGAAAAAGAAAATTATACATTAAAATGACCACTGCCACTTTAAAAGCAGCAAAAGGTTTTGGGATGAAGATAGTGTGTGTAAGCTGTTTATTTTACATCTGTGGTTTAGGCGAACTGACATACAAAAATTACGATCTTAGGCTCACCACTCTGCAGTGGGCAATCAAGAGGATGTTTGAAATCCTAGGTTTTATGGGGTGATACCTATGCGACTGTCTTTGGAAGGAAGGAAAACAGTACATAGTGCAATGGCAGTAGTCTAAGCAGAAAACAAAAGCTTATAGAGTTGATTACATTTCCAAAAACTCATTAACTTTTACTTAAAACACAAACAAAACCCACTTTCATCTATTCATCTAAATGGAGAACAAAAATCCTTCAAAAATCTTCATAGCTATTTCTCCAACTCAACCCTCCTTCCTCCACACGTGATGCATTTATCAGTCAAAACACTCCATCATTACAAGACTGTTTCACACAGATCACAAGCCCAGCAAACTTCAGCTTCCGAGGAGAGAGAACAGAAGAGAAAACTTCCCTCCCTGCCATCTTCAAGCATTCCAAAAAGCACATCTTCCGCAAGGCTGGGTCTGGTGGACACACAAATACCCAATACCCAGCCTTTTTATGGAAACATCTTAGTAGGCTTTTCCATGCCCTTGAAACATTCTTCATTTTGGGCATAACAAAGTACAAGCCCTGGGTGGGGAACACCACTGGATACTTAGCCCCATCATGAGCCCTCAAAATTGAAACGTAGGGGGAGAGAAAGCCAGGGTGGGGGGGGACAAATTGCGCCCTGAAAAACTGAGTTCCATTTCCTTGGAAAAGCTCCTGAGAAGCTGCCAAGAGGGATCCACACAGCACCAACTGTACAATGCCTCTTCCAAGTGGAACTTCATTACAGGGCTACACATAATCTCTTCATCCCCAGGCTTTAGAGCAGACACAATATACTTGGATAAATACCTGGCAAGCAGGGAGTATCAACACCCAGCTATCTTTCTCCAGCTGTTCAGCTATGAGCACTCATTTTATTGATATTTATAAGCAATGTTAAAATACAAGCAGGATATTGAAATAAAAGCTAAACCACCATTACCTGAATAGTTCTTTTCTTCAGCCCATTCTACAATGTCAAGCTATGTCGAAACCTCAACGTAAAGCAGTAGATTCAAGAGAAATCTCATATTTAGTAACAATAGGTCATTTTGCCTCTTACCATTGCTTAGTTCTACTTGTTCAATTAGAAAAGCCATCACCATCACCTATTATTTTTTTCATGAGTCAAGCCTATATAGCTAGCTACTTTTGTCTGTTTTTAGGTTTTTTTCCACTTTTGATAGCAGGATAACTGGGGCTTGATCTTCAACTCTGTTAAGTCATAAATAATTATGCCAGTTGACAATTGCTTAGGATGCACAAGACCGAAGTATGGCATGTGTGAAACAATACATTATCTTCAATTATCCTTCCAAACCAAAAGAAATGCCAGCTGCTTTGCTTCCTTCCTCCTCCCTCACTCCCCTAAAAATCATCCTTTTCTCAACATGTTGAATGCTTGTGGTTGAAATATTAGCTTATTGAGAGTGGGCTCAGAAATGAGATACAAAGCTAAATTATCTAAAATGCTGTAGTGAATAATTTAAAAGTATGCAAACACCCCACCTACAACATAATTTATTAAATATATGGAACACAACGCTTCAGGGAGATTAGCTTCATCTGTTTAGTATAAAGTCTATTGCATATTCCTCTTTATTAAAAGCCAAGAATAAAAAAATACAAACGGAACAGATTCATTACCTACAGTTTTTCAGATCATTTTAATTTTTTTTCCATTAGACTGAATAATATCTATGCATCTGTCAGCTTCAGCATCTAAACAGTATTTAACAGCTTATGCTGTGATACTGTATGTTAACAAATTCTTGATGGCTTTGGTAACCAGCTTAGTAGGTACTGTGGAAATGAAAATTTTGTCTTTTGCATGAGATGTAAATCCAAAATGATGTCTGTTTATGCCATTAAAAAAAAAACCCAAAAATAAAACCCATGGCATGTTTCATACAATTACAGGTATTCTGAGTAAATTCCAGTGCAGTAATTATGTTCTGACAATCCAGCATTCTCATACAGTCCTAGTGGCATAAAGCATTCTTCACACACTGGCCTGAATGGCCCTACTGTCTTATTCTTGGCTTCTAAGGCAATCTCAGAGGGATGTATAGATTTCAGTGGTAAGACGACATCTCCTTACACTGAGATGCTTAATTACAATAATGGTGCACTGCCTGTAGATAACTGCTAAATGGAATAAGCACCACTAATTCCTTCTGTTATCCCTAACAACAGTATCTTCCACATGAATATGCTGATGCACAGAAACCATTTATTTCTCTGCATACACAGCCTACTACAGAACAAACGTCTCTTATTTCTGTCTTGACAGATATTGACAGCCTATCACAGATTTTGCAACAATGCTACATTCAGCTCTGTAAATCTGTTATGTTAACTGGTCCCGAAAGCTGCTGCAGTCAGTGCTAGACCCTGTAATCACTGTGCTACACAGGAAGAGCAAACTTGTGGTTTCCCAGCCCCTAAGCATCTTGGGGGAAACTCTCTTCTGTTCATCTCCCTTCTGGAGGTTTGTATTACAAAAATACTAGAGAGGTTCCCAGGGAGCAACTGGCATTGAAAAAGAACTGGTGATAAAACAGCTTCACAACATCTGAAAAACTCTGGGGTAGAGCCCAATTTAAATGGTGTTGATCTAAAATGAACTCCCTCAAACACAGTAATATTTTTTCTACAGAAAAGCGACAATCAATCTACAAAGGTAGCACAATTGATCACTTTCTCCTAGCTTGAATTACATGTACTTACTCATTTTCCTCTTTCTTCTAAATCCAAACCACTGTTTGTAGACAAGGAAGGAAAACAAATTAATGACCTGGTTCTACATCATTGGAGTACCTATGCCAAAACCTTCCTTAGGTCAAATGAGGAAGTTACAGTAGTACATACACGGATGTTTGCTCAGGAAGAAATCAGAACCAAGAGGGCAGGAATGCTTTAAATTATACTTACAGTAAATTATGAATTGACGAACTTATGTCAGAAGTATCAATGAACATAAAACCTCACCATTTAGCTCTTTAACTACTCCTGAAGTTTTGCACACAAAATGTTTCCATCTGTTCATTCACACAGGAATTACAAATATGAAAAAATGCTACATAAAAACACATTTGTGAAGAGGTAGTCAGCTAAAATTCATAATGAGGAAGTAATCATCTTTTTATTTAACAGCACTGTACTCAAAGAGATCAGGCGCACATCTTCCACCATTCAGTTTAATGAGATAAGATACAATGACAACTTTGGAATTTTTAACCTCTACACATTCAAGGAAAGCAAGAAACAACACACAGATTTGTTTTTCCCTTGATAATTCGCTGAATATGCAAATATGCATTTCTGTCTTCCAAAGCTGATTTTTTGATTCTCCAAGAATCTAGATTCTCTCTAGAATAGAATGAAAATTTACCTGGAGCATTCCTGAATTAAAACAAAGGAACAAAAACAAAAATAACAAAAACCCAGAGTGTATCTCGAGTCAGATATTTCTAAGCTCAGTAATCATTACATCTTTTAAAAATAGGCATAAAATCTTTTAGATACATTTAGCATGAGTCATTTCAATTACATACACACACACGCACACACACACACACCCCTCCATCCACTATATTTCTACTGGATATAGTTTTCAAAGACTTACAAATTATGTTTGTACATTTGTACAGGGGTGGTAGTTTTCCTTTTAGTAAAATATTTCTAGCTTTTTCCAGGTTCAAGTTCCAACAAATATTTAGCCAGAAATGTTCCACCTGTGTTAGTATATTTTGTCATATTTTTATGACAGATATGCAGACTATCAATATATATTGCAAAGTTTATCCCCTGCAAATAAAAAATGCTTCAATCTACCCGAACTGCTAAGCAACAGCCTTTCTGAATAAAGTTTGAACTCGTCAATACAAAATTGACCTTCTCAGTACTGAAGTCATCATTATCTGCACATCATTTGCCCTTCGAAAAAAATAAAAATTTTCAAAATCTGACTACTGTACTCCCTTGATTCACTCAGCTATCATGTAATCAAATGTAAACCACTGCAGCTTCACGTACGTCACCTCTGGAAGTGTGTCCCACTCATTCTTCCTAAATAGATGCTATGCTACGGTGGTCAAGGTTGCAAAAATCTGAATGTTATGGTGGCATGGTTAAGTCCATTGAAATTATCAGATAAAACATGAACAGAGCATGCCAAGGACAGGCACGGCATATTTTGTGACATGAATAAATTACACTTCTTAAGCAAGACTAAAAGCTCTTAAGTAACCCTTGTTCAGCTATACCTGTATTTTACATTACAACTTTACAAAGGCACAGTTAAGACTGTAGCTCCCAAGATCTTAAGCTCCATGGACAATGACAATAGTTTAGAAACCAAGAAGAATCTAAAATGAGTGCTGTGACACTGAGGGGCAACATCTTGTCCAAAACAGGACAATTAAGAACCACCTTTTAGGTTTTACGTTAGTTACCGATGAGCAATTTTTGAAGTTGGATAGATGCTTAGCAGTTCATACAGACTGCTGACCTCTTAAATAACACTTTAAAAAATGTTTTTGTGAAAACAAATAAATCCAGTGACTATGAGTTATGCACTCTCTCAGTGATGTTTAAAATGAATCAATGGGACATGGCCATTACAATTACATTTTTCAGTGTGGGATTTTTTTTTTTTAACCAAGTATCTTGGTATCTATTAAGTTTATTAGAGTGACTGAATATGCAGACAAGCATCCACTTACAGATCAAACTAGATTGCATCAAGAAATTAAAACCATGTTAGTTCATTGCTACTCCACACTTGAGATTACCAGTCCATTTAACAGCCACACCAGCAGAACCCGTAAAACTAGTCTCACAAATTTCAGGGCAAAGTCAGTCTGCTTACATGGAATTACTGTTGGACACTGTGTGAACTAATCCAGTCTGCTTTCACTGGAGTGAGTAAGGTACTGTTCAGACAGCTCCAGCTCTTTCAAAATCATAACATAAGCATACTACTAAAGTTCTGGCCAACAAGCAATTAAACCACAGCAGTCAAGTATACCAAAATAAACTGGAACAGTGTCCCCATCCTAAAGAGAAACAGTGATATCAGCTAGTGATATCATAGGCCTTTTCATGTCCTTGAAGGAGATGGACTGCTTTAATTTATTATTTACAATTATTTAAATTATTTATTAATTGATTGATTATAATAATTAAATAATTTAAATTATTATTATTAATTTCACCAGTGTTGTTAAAGCAGTTTGTCTTTTCCACATAGACAGAATATAAGGCACGAATTCTCATCCTGCCCAGCAAAATAATCAGACTAACAAGACAACAGTGATGTGAGAAAACAGAATGAACAGTGCCAGCAGAAACAGCAAGAAAAAAAAATCTAAACTTTAATCTGTCTATTTGTAACGTTTAAGTGTTTTTAATAAAGTGGAAGTCAAACAGTACAATCAAAATCTACAGTGGTTATATGTAGTCTGAGTAAATCTAAATAATTTATACATTCGATAGGATTTGGAAACAAAGATAAAATCATTGTTCCTAAGTCCGATTTATGGATGAAAAGCCTTTCTGGAGTTCATGTAAGCTTACTGTCTGCTACGGTCACTAACTTTTGCTCATTATTTAAGGGTACTGGCTGGCAGCATTCACACCTTGGTATACAACCATTAATGGTCCAGGCTGACACTTTTTCAAAGACTACTTATTGAGAAGAAATTCAGAGCTCTCCAATAGGAATTTCGTATAAAAGTTAAAGGAAACAAAATAATAAACAGGTGTACATAAATATATCTTTTAGCTTATGGCCAAAATATGTGAGTTGCATAGCCTATCACCAAGAAGAAAGAGGAGCTCTAGTCTTTTTTATTAAATAAAAGGTTCGAAACCAAGTTCCACCAAATCCTGGGCTGCACGTGTCAGCCTTCTAAGCATAAGACTACCAAGGGAGTATCCTTTTAATTGTTTTAGTTACACTTCAGGCAGTTTTATCTAAGCTTACACTTTTGGATATAATGTTTGTCTTCGTAATTAAGGCTCACTAATTGAAACACCTTTCAGTGGTGCTTTCCTTTAAAGAAAATGAAGACAGATTACAAGGAATTGTAAGGAATCTACTCGAGTAAAATCAGGGTAAAAATAATCACCAGAATTTTCCTAAGGATGTGTATTTACAGGGAACCCACATGGGAAGCAGACAGCTTAACTGCTCCAGTTGCCTTCCCTGTACATCATCACTCAGAGGATTTGAGTGAACTCTGGATGGGATCCTTCCGACTATAGCAACGATCAGCTTCAGCAAAGGATATGACACTTACTGTGGTAGGCATGGCACAACCACAGAACAAAATACGGTGCCCTCTGCTTGTGCAGTGAATTAAGCCTCCCTTAAATTTGGTTAATGAGGATAACTGCGGTGGCTGGGGATATCTCTGCATCCTGACGCTCTGCGCTACTTTGAGAACAACGAGCTTTGCAAGAGAGCTAAACCCAGTGCCAGGCATTTCAAAAGTAAATTGGGAAAATTCTTGCCCTCCTTTTGGAGATTTCTGCAGAAAGGCTTTATGTTTTTCTTTGTCAAGCAAGCTAGCTAAAACTGCTGTCATGTGCAGAAGGAAAGGGTCAGGCAGTGTTTAATTCAAATAAAAGTTCAGAGAGATGCCAGCCCTGTGTTTGAGAAGACTCCACTTCAAAATGAATCAGCTATGTGAATTTATTGGCTGCCTGGGAGACAGATACAGCAGCTGTCAAAATTGAACACTAGGCAACCCAGCTGAAATGCCATCCGTGGCTAGACACATAGACCCACAGTCCTACGGGTAAAAAAGACTGCTGCCACTACAAAACTAGGTGGTTTGCACACTGCCACTTATTTTATTGTCTGTGACCACATCAAGCTAACTACAGAAGACAAGCCAAAAACTAATCTACAGGAAAAAAATGTCAACATCTGTGGTGTTTTAACCGCCTTTGGACTTACATCGCTATATACAAAATTACTGTCTCTACAGTCAAATCTTCTCCCTGCTTGAGTATAAACAGCCAAACTTTGTAGACACCAAAAAGAAGGGTGTGGAAAAAAGGGCTGACCCACTCTTAGGACCTTTGAGAAGCCCACACTTTCCGTCCTAAGTCAGCAATAGCCTATGCCCATCCTATAGCATCCTTCATCTACCCTCAGCAGTGAGGTGGTAAATAAGCCCCCGGATTCATCTACAGGAGAATTTCAATTCACCTGACTTTCATTTTTCTTTGCCTCCCTCTACAAGAATATGAAGAGCTTATGATGAGAGCTGTGCTCTGCAAAATGCATATACCTTTTCCATGTCTTGGACATTTTTCTACTATGCCTCCAGTTTTCTCTAGACAGCAGAAAGAGGATGGGAGTTGCACCAAAATGTAGCAAGAAAAAAAATTTAAAGAATGCATACCATTATCTTTTTATACAGGGGCTTCATAACAAGCAGACTATATGCAACAATCAGAAGATTCAGGATTTAGATATGAAGGTGTTTTTGATTAGAAGAAGAAAAATACAGCCATTTACAAATGCGCCTCTCTTCTCCCCATATTCTTTTTTACAGGCCTGAGTTCATGAAATCCCATACTCAAAGAGAATCTTTTACCCAGACTGTAATTCTTCATAACTGAAGAAATACTCTGTTTGCATGCATATATGCGCACACAGGAAAACTGCATAGGCCTAAAAAAAGAAAAATGAGTATTTATGGTAATTCAACATAAATTGCATTTACACTGTTCCACAAAACAAACATTACTTCATTACTCAGAGAGGGTTTGGTGTGGAATCAGCTATTAAAATCAAGGCCTGTGAAACAGACAGAGCCAGCAGAGAGATGCCATTACACGGCACTGGCTTTTGGGGGACTGAGTCTTCGTCTTAATTCTTCTGTGGGCAAATTCTGCGGGATGTGCAGTACAATGTATCTAGAGAAAGATGCCCAAGATTCGTCTCCTAAAACAAGGGGTTAGACAATAATTAGCAGTAAAAAACTCTTCTATTACGATACACAGACAAGCTACTTGAGACCGAGTGCGTGTAGCTTGCCTGCCCCCATGAAATAACTGTGATGGGCATATTAAGCAAGTGGCAAAGAAGAAAACAACATCCTGAAATCAGAGACAGTATATAAAAAAGCCAAAAGGGACATATACAAGAAACTCGATGTTCTATAGTCCCTAATTTTGCAGTAGTACATTTATATTTGTTAACAGATTTTCTTCAGAGGCAGCATTCATTTTATATCAGGAGGGGTTTAAGATTTTTATCATATAATTTCACAATTAAAGATACTGGAAAAGGTATAAAAATAAAAAAGTATTTTTACTCTGTCTGCAAAAGAATTGATCTTAATCTGTCATTAAGAAGCTGATTTAAAGGATGGATCTTCCCACTAATAATCATTAAAAAAAAGCAAACAAAGCACTAGAGAGAAAAAAAAAAATCAAAGCACAAAAAGATCAAGATTACACAGAGTTAGTTCATTCCAATAGGGATATGACCATAGATATTTCATTCTGATTAGCTTCAACTTCATTTTTAACATGATTATAAAAAGGTCAAAGATTGAAGGCACATAAAAATGTGGGGTTTTTTTGGTTTTTTTTTTTTTTTTTAAACAGGGCTTCTCAAAAAAAGGGATATTAAACTGAAGTAAAATGATCTATTTTTCTCTGGGAGGACTAAAAGCTAAGAGAAATTGAACCATACGTGGTAAAAGACTGGTTTATTCGTTTCAACAATGTGCAAATTGCTAGACGCCCATAGCTTCTGACAGACAATTGTGGTAAATTGCATGCAGCTGCCTGGTACACAAGAACAACGGCATATGGATTTGGTGGCCCCAGTTCTTGGTCACAGTAACAGTGCAGCTGACCCTGGTGCCTCGTTCTGAGCAATTGTTGGCTCAACCCAACAGTCCCAATTTGGTAGTTGCTCTAAGACACAGGTATCATCCACTGTGCAGTTCAGTTCGTAAGGTCAGACTTCCCTGCTCACAAACTGACTTATTTCTGTTAATAAAGTTCCTCAGGTTTTCTCCCAGCCATTTGAAATCTCATGCCTCCAAACAATAGTAATTCTCCTGCATCCTTCTCATAGCACTCAGGGCCAGCAGATAGACATTTGATATGAAGAAAGCTGCATTATGTTTGCTTGAATTTACTGATCAATTCATGGTTTGTATTACTCACCTTTTTTTCTTTTTTTCTTTTTTTCTTTTTTTTTTGGCCATTCTCCAGATGTTCATTCAATATTGCAACCACATTTTGGGGAAAACCTCTGATGTCACCTGGCAACTCCACCTGCCCCGGCGGTGAGGGCAAGACCACTCTCCCTTCCAGGTCACACCCTGCCCCATTCTCACCAGCTCTGCCCGGCTCACGCATAGGGCAAGGCAGGTGATAAAGTTGCCTCCTGCTTTTGCTCACCAGACATCTACCCACACTTCCTTACAGCACTGCTGGAGATTGCTCAGGGCTCAGCAGGGCAAGTTTGTGGACCAGCCACTAACCCTATGGGCTACTCTCCAAGCTATACCAGAAAAGATCATCTTCCACAGCTACATGTTAAGCTTGAAGGACCGAGCAAATTTAAGAGATGTCAATGCTGAGACTGAAGTTTCAGTATGAATTCTGCTGACTTAATTCCAAACCTTTGCATGCAGCACTTCCTTCCACAGAGCATGCAGCAGTCCTATTTCAAACACTGTGTCATTTCTCCACAACCTAACACCAAATACGCAGCATGATGTTACACTGTGGAATGCTTTGTTTATGGCAAACAGTGTTAGCATAAAGAAAGAATAGAGGGAAAAAAATAGAGTAGGTTGCACACTATCTCCTGACAGCACAGGACACAGAGGAGCTATGAACATAAGCTTGCACAGCACCTCAAGGATTTCCATATTTCTCCCATTCAGGCTTGGAAACCCAGAGCAAGATTTCTCTTGCTCATGCTGCCAGACTTCGGCCACATTCTGCAAATCAAGCCTAGATCTTTCTGATTAGATGTTTGACTACATTTAAAAATCTCTTGTCTTTAAGAGATTTGCAGAGGCTGCTGGAAAAAAAATACAGATAGCAAGAAAGCATCCTGAAGACAGAGCCTAAGAAAGACTGATACAAGTTGAGACAACACCACAAACTAATATTTCAAAAGGACAAAATACTTCATCATTAAGCGACAGGACAAAAAGAAACTGTACTTACAGCATACTTTCTAACAAACTGTAACATGCAAGCCAAATTCAGTAACTTTTTTCCCCTCAAGAGATATCATTTAGCCCAAACAAACATCTGCTGGCATTCAACTAAAAAATGGGAACTTGCAGCCAAAAACAGTGCTTCCTACTATTTCTAAGGCTAGAAAGAATCTGTAACCACGCAAGTCAACAGCTTTTGTGAGCAACCTTCATGTGCTATGAAGCTAGTGCCCTCTGCTGTATGATATTACACATCAGCCAGCAGCTTTCCTTTAAAATGAGGTTCAGCTGTACTCCAAATAACATCAAGTGATATAAATACAGTAAATCAATAATTTATATCCTGAGGTGAATAAAAAAAATCATTAAAAGGAAGGCAATCCTAACATGCATTCAGTATTATTGTAAGAAAATAAAAATCAAAGTATTCACTTAGAAAATATTTTGTAATATTACAACACAGAACTGCATAAAAATCTAACAAAATTAACATACCACTTTGTTTTTCATACAGTGGAGATGTGTTTTTGAAATATTAAATTAAAAAAATCCCTTTTCAGGTAGCATTATCTGAGTATAGATTCAGAAAAAATTTACTGTTAAATTAAAAACTGGATTATGATTCCTCCAAATGACAGTAAAAACTAGTAAAACCCTAGTAATAGCCATCTTCGGTATCATTATGAGTTCATTTATATTTCCTTCCCCTTCTAGTTTTCTTTTCTTGTACTTTTTTTTTTTTTAAACCCTAATAGAGGCTTCAGTACCTCAGCTTCTGGTTGCTCATCTTGAGATATATCAAGTAGTACTGTTCACAAAATCTCTCTCCTGTGAGTTATTTTAATCTGGATGTCCAGAAACAATGACTAAAAAAGACTACTGGTAACTTTTGAAAGTAGTTGACTACTATGTTTCAACTGGCAAATTCTCTAACAGGTGCAGAACAGCAACCAACCTTTCCTCTCCACTTTTCATTCTTTCTTGCTCTCTCGAAACAATATACACAGTCAGCCAGAGCTCTTCCGAGAAATTAAGCACCCTGAGAGCAATTTTACAGGGAAGTGCTAAATTCTAAGCCCCCTCCTAGCATTCGCATCCTACAGCTATAGCTGATGTCTACTGTCAACTATTGTTTTGACCTAGCTGTAAAACTTTCATCTGCATCTCTATTTTGACTACAAAGAAAACCAATGATTTTGTCTTTTAAGAACCATATCCATGCTAGTAAAAACCTAAATGAAATCACAGTTAAACCTGCCAAAAGAGGTTTTTCCTGGCATACTACTTCATTTCGTTGGAAGAAACTCAGAAACAGAGCAAAACAGCAGAGGGGGAGTAGGCAAACCCAACACGCAGGGTAAGAGTGCTTCAGAGGAAAAAAGGCTAGAGCTGCGGCGTCCCACCTCTACCACACCTGCCATCTAGGAGGAAGGCAGTAAACAAAGTGTATGATACTTCCAAAACACTTGCGAAACTAGCAGAGTTGGACTGAAGTAACTGCAAGATATTCTAATAAAAGTGTCCATAGAAAATTGTCAGGGTACTGAAGGGCAGAGGGAAAAGCTTTATTATGGAAGCTGAACATCAAGTGAGAAATGCTTCACAGAAAACTCTCATCATCCCACAAAGTCAAAGAAATAGCATGAAATTAGTAGGATAGCAAGATATCAAAACAAAAGGGAAAATTGAGAAAGATGTTTTATTACATATAAAACTGGTTGTGCCACCTGCAGTTCAGGTTGTCTGATACTTTCCATTCTTAGTCTTTGGTTTTGCTTCTGATACAACTATTTTAAGTTTGGATAGAATGCCAAGCATCTTCAAGTTCAATTCCTTAAGAAGTTTAACTGAAACTATTCTTGTTCATTTTCTAGAATGTTTCATGAAGCACTGTACTGCTCATATCAAACCAATTTTTACACAGCTGTTCTGCTGAGAACCTCCAGCCCATTCATGCCCTGTAAGAAAAGCTCGAAGTTTGGTAAAGGCTTCGTCTCATGTCAGTCTTTTGAAATTCCTGTGGAGAGCAGGGTAAATTTGGTCGCATAATAAAAACTCTGCATAAACTAAGCTTAACAAACCTCTGTGGAGGATGCACAGTTTTTTCCTGAAGAGGCTGCCTGCCCTGGGCATTCCCCGGCCCCATCTTCAAGGCATAGAGGAAAAGCAATGACTAGGAACCAGGACCTGAGTGGAAACAGAAGCCAGGCAGAGAGCACACAGCATCGGCACGGGAAAAGGGCAAAGGCAGGGGGGAGGCTTGGAGGAAGGAGCAGTGCAAGGAATGCTGGGGCAGATGCTAAGACGGAAGGGAAGAAGGGCTGTAATTATCTGCCCAAGGATGAACAAGAGGTTTTGTTTTGTCTAGAGTATTTCTAAATAGTGTTTAATAAAGCAAATAGAGTAACGTGAAACTAACTATGCCTCTTCACTTAAAAGACGAATAAATTTTGAAAGTCACTACACAACTACACTCTGTCAGAACACCTAGAAATAAATATGTATTATTAGCCTCAATCTTCCTAAACTTACTGTAAGGAGTAACTCAGCAATGGCTTATTTCTCAATCTACAAACAATGGAGAAGAGCAACCTCTAGTGGTCATAAAAGTAAAAATGAAGGAATAAATGCTATATACATTCCTGTTTTACTCCTTTTGTTCAATATTAAAGGAAATTGCATTACAAATTCATACTTTTTTACAATTCGTCTTTGTCTGAATCACTGAAAGGGTCAAGGATTTTTTTTTTATTATTTTTAGGACTACCGTTTCTGCTACACACGGCTGCTTGCAGGTCTGCTTTCAATAAAATCCAAAGCTGAGCCTTTGTCTCATTACCTTCTCAACCCCTGATCAGAATGGTCTGGAAGTGGCCAAATAAAATCCTTCCAGCTGTCTCAGGACAGCCTTGTAATTCCTGACTTTTGAAGGAATAAACTGATGACACCCCAGCCACCACCCATGCAAAAATAAAGTTCTGTAATGAGAAGCCAGTAAGGGGATAAGCAGCTCTGTTCATCAATAGAAAAACTAAAGTCAGAAGAGAGCTCCAAACTAGACCAGGCAGAGACCGACTTCCTTCTAATCATCAGTTTCTGTTTAATAATAGACAACATATTGAGGAATTCACTGCTTCCTTCCAGATTGGCTGCAAATATCGAGTCTTTGGCATTATGCCTTTCTAAGCACTCTGGGCAGGAAACAATACTGCAGAAAAATGCTGCCTCCCATTCGCAACAGTTTTAAAATGTAAAGAGCTTTTCACACGCACCTACCACACTACCCTCTATTCCTTTGACGGGGCAAAGGCAAGGACCGTCTGGCTGTTTATCCTGTGCATCTAGAAAATTACCGGCAGGCTCCCAGCATGAGGCTTTCTGCCAGACCCTGAGGTCAGTTATCCTACTACCTTTTGAGAGAAAATCCACTGGCTTCAATATATTTATCATGGATTAATAGAGGTGAAAAGTCTGGCATTAGATGGCCTCCATCTCTAACACATTCAAAGTCTAGCTGGAAAAACTTCCAGCATACAAGCATTACAGCTCAGCTGCATGGCTGGCACACCACCAGTCTATGTTACTGAAGGACTGTGATTTGGGGTGTTTACAATATTGCTGACTGGGGAGTGCTGACAGGAGTAAACATAGTGTCAACAAATTCCTTAGTGAAAACTGTAAAAATTGCTGGTGGGGTTGAGTTGGGAATGATCGGAGCATGGGTAATAAGATGGGTGAGAACTCTTGGAAAATTAATTTCCTGTCAATATGAAGACAGCAGGAAAAAAACTTGATGGAAAATGAAGACTGCAAGTTTTACAAGTTACTAGACACCTGGCACTCCTACAGGCTTTGGAGGCATGTCTTCCATCCATTAGGCTAGCTCCAGTAGTGCCAAACAACATACTTTCGCCAGCATTCTATGCCTTTGCTGACCACAGTCGCCACAAATTATCCTACTCCAGTTGTTGACAGGGTATAAGTTTAAAAGGTTGTGTAAAAACTTGAGATTAGCTACTTTAAGACTTTAAGGAGCTACATAAAAGTCCTTATGAGACTGAAGAGGAACGTAAATAGTCAAGGCTTGAATGCCACTTAAGATCATCTCAGGAACATCCCATAACAAAAGGGGGAACAAGGAACATCCCATAACATCCCTTTCTATCAAACAGAAATCTAAGTTGTTTTTGCGCTTTTTTTTTTAAACATACAAACATACACACACAATCCCAAGCCCATGCCTCAAAACTGTAGTCATATACTTATCATTAATATTAGGTTATAATAAATCAGTAGTTTAAGAATTCTTTAAAACTAGGATGCTGATGTTCGACTTCTGCAGCTCATCTGTTCCCTGCCACTATCTGCAAAACCCTGCAGTAAAGCATCCCGTTCCCTGCCTCAGCCCTTGCACACACTGGAACAGAACCACTGCAGCCCATCACTGCCACCAGTTAGCAAAAACTGCAAGGCCCTGTGAAACAACTGCAGTCCAGCTACCATCAGCACAGCACCCTACAACAACATTGTTGAGGGGGGTGTTGCAGGAGAAGAGGCTTTTCGAATGAGGTGTGAGGAAATTACACAAACTAAAGCTATATGGGATAGGTTGGGAAAAAAAAGCAACTAAAGGTTAGAATGTGTCAATGACATTGCAGTCATCTGAGTTGGCCCCTCTTGCACGTAATCATTACAAAATACGAGTTACACGAAAAGTTATTTTACCGATAACTTTTTTCTTTCAATGCAGAAGACGGACTTCGGAGGAATACATCCTCGGGTGAAGGAGGTTAGTTTGGCTAGTTCGGCTAGTTCTTAATTTGCTGCAGAAGTTAAAAGTCATATGGAAGACAGCCTGAGAGGGGTTTTTAATCCAGGTAGCTGGAGAAGTAAACAGACATGGGAACAAGCAGCAGCAAAATGGATCCAAGGAGAATAAATCATGTTGGAAAGTTATCCCGGTAGCTATTGACTTTGTCTTAACATTGCTTTGGTCACAGCAATCCAGGACTCTCTGTTCCATATAGTAGGTGACTAAGAGTGGCCTGTTCTGGGAAAAAAAAGATGAGTCACTGGAGTCAATTCTGACATATAGATGGTTGGTGCTCCTAAGAGTAGTGTCCCAAACGAGATAATTCTCATTTGCTGGTAAAACTAAGGAGATGAACAGATTATCCAGACTTCAGGCCAAATCTCTCACTTAAGAGAGCCATGGACTTGGACTGGTGAGAAAGCTATGCCTAGAGATTACAAACTGACTTAAGAATGACTGCATAAGGTGCAAGACAGTCACTATCTTCTTCATTTTCCAAATGCCTGATTTGATGCACCCAGCTCCACTCTGTAGAAAGTGGCACACAGGTGTAACAGAAACCATGCTTTGGGGAAAACAGAAAGCGTTCTGAAAAGTAAAGTCTTGAGTATCTTAAATACAGTTGGTAAAAAAATCAAGAGGAAGCTTCCACTCATCTCTAAATGTGCAACACTATCCCTAGGCATCACAAACGCTAATGAATTATTCAAAAACATGATGAAGAAAGCTGCAAAAGAACTCACGAGAAAAACTAATTTTTAATCTTTGGAGCACTATTTGAATATTGTGCTGGGAAACAAGGTACAAGGTCATTTTTTGGAAAATGAGATCAAAAGTAAAAAAGTAGCTGCTCATCTGGGACATGAAAGAGACAAAAAAACAAGTTTGGAAGGAAATTCAGAAGCTCATCAGGTCTAACTACTGCCCAAGGCAGGATCAAGCATGCTTTTGTTACTCTTGAAAGATATTTGCCTAACTTCTTAAGATCTCTACAAGTCACATCCTCCCAAATATCTATTCTGCTGCTTCTCCTTACATTAGAAAGGTTTTATAATGTCTAACACATCACCAGTGCTGCCATTTAAGTTATTGTCCATCTTATTATCCATGTCTCCCTTCAGACTTCTCTAGGCAAACTAGTTTTTTCTCTGTAGTCCTCATAGGTTTTGTTTCCTAGATCTATCACTGTCAAACTTAGTACATAACCCTTTTCATAAATGATCAAGCACCATCTTTAAACTAGTAATGAATTTTGTCCCCATGGTTCTGATTTAAAATCTTTTCTAGAAATTCACTGCTTTGATGTTTATAAACCTTCAATTTCCAGTTTAAATATATAATTTCAGCCAATTAATGCCCATTTGTTCTTCTTTTGCCGCAACTGCCTTTTAGCTTACAACTTCTTCCTTCCCAGCATCTGCACTTCTGATATTTATACAGCCTTCAACCTGGCAGGCTAGACAAGCCAAACTCTTTAAGTCACCTCTTCTGAGATGTTTCTCTGATCACAGTAGAAGCCTTGTCCTCTGCCCTCGTCCTGAATTCAGTCAGTCCACAAGTCACTGACGAGGTAAGTAAAACTGTACAAAGCGTAACAGATGATGTCTCAGGGACACAGCAGATAAGAAACTCTTAATGCCATTTTCTCTGAAAGGATCTCTCCAGATAAACCCTAGGCTGACATTTGACTTTTTCCATGGCTGCACTGCATGACCTCTCTTATCTTTGCCTTTCCAATCGGTGAGCTCTTTGCCTGAAGCAGAAATTCTTGCCAGGCATCCTAAATGAACACTGTTGCACTTTGTATCACTGAATAACATTATCTTTCTATTTCACTAATCCAAAAGGTCATCTAATTTCTGAATATTCTGATTCTCTTTCATTGATGCCTCCCAAATTTGCCTCATTAGAAGATTTTGTCAGCACCCTCTTATGCCAACATGACTAATATTGTGAAAGTCAAGCCCAGGCTTGCCTTTTGAAGAACTTTCCACTGTGCTAACAATTTCCCTTTTAATTGTCACCTTTTTGTCAGAGTTCCTTACCGACTTCGTGTCTCCTGTAGTAAACCACATTTTATTTTGTTACAGTCAGTAATTCCCAGTGTGGCATGGCAGTGCTAAGAAACCATTCTCCACCTTGGCTTTTTGCGCTCACTTAAACATCTGTATTTTATTTCAGAAAAAACTAACCGAACAAAAAACCCAGGAACTCTGCATATTGCAAACTTGGAGGATCTGATCCTAGAACAGCTGTTCTTACCATTTTAACCTATTTAAATTTCTTGGAACTTGGTCAGATCTACCTCTAACTTTAAACAAATACTTTCACTACAACTTCTTAACATCAGTCAGTTATATTTAAAGAATCATGAGAAAATATACAAGATTATCAGTTTCTTCAGTTATACATAACGCCTGCCTTGGTTATGGGAATTAAAGGTACTCAAACACAAGAAAATTTCAGAAGCTTCACAAACAATTAACTCTACAAAACTGAATCATTTCAACAGCTCAGGAATTTTAGGACTGATTTCATCTTGCTGATATACGTGGCTTGACCTTTTAGACATCTCTAACACTAACTGTATTATTGGAAACTGTGGAAAACTACTTCCGCTTAAAGAACTGTCAAGAGCAAACACTGCTTGGGCTTTCCCTGCCAAAGACAGATTTTAAAGGTGGGGAGGGGGGCAGGAATTCAGGCTATTTAATTTGCAATTGACTCAGAAAATAATTCAATAGGGTGGAGTGTATCTTAGATCTCCTGACTGGGTCATCTTTTGTAATACTCATCTGCACGTCAATAAATCTTAATTCTGTCTGATTTGAAAATCTCTCTTCGCCCATAATAAACTGCACACAGGTCATCACAACCATCTGGAAAGGCCTTGTGGTTTCTGTAACTAAATGTACATTTCTAACTAGGTAGTTTTATAAATGATATTGCAAACTTCTGAAACTGTATCTGGACTTCATCCCTTATTGACATTACATTTGCCATGTGGCAAAGCTGTTTGATGTGGCAGAGAAGAAATGAATAGAATCCTTGCATTTTTACATACAGAAAGAGAGCAAGCAGTCCAGAAACAATTTGATGGCTAGACATGGTTTTGCTCTCCCCCTTAGAAAGAATGTTTAATTAGTTCAAGAAATTTGCATCCTGATGACCACCACCAGTGGGATGATGAGAGCATTTGAAGGCAGCCTCAAATGGGTTTCTCCTTGTGCCACAAAGCCCAAAAATGGGAAGAGAAATCTCTTATTCCCCTAAGGGCACACAGATCAGTCTGCTAACGTATCCCTCTACCTACAGTTTTCGAAAACACTGAGGGCATGCTAATGATAGAGTGAAAAGCCACAAAGGAGGTGAAGGCAGCTCACAGGAGTACCCCAGAATGCAGCCTACGCACAAGGCTGGAGAACATCAGTCCCAGGACGGACTCTCTCAAAGCTGCCTGGGAGCTCCCTAGCAGGTCCTGCATCCCCAGCTCTGCTTCCTCCTCAGCTGTGAGACAAGTTGTACATTTAGTATCATCTCCACTCTCAGCTCTGAGCAAAACTTTTATTCAAGAGTACTATGAAATCTCCCCACAGTTCACAATATTCTGGTTATTAACATTTTTATTATTTGTACAATGCCTCATCATTCCCTATCGGGGGCAACCTGCCTCCCCTTAGGAACTCTGCCGTGGTGATCCTCTCAGCTCGCTTTCCCTGTTTCCTCTTACTTCCCATAATGCCTTCCCTCTATTTATCCTATCCCATTTTCTTCACAGCTTTCATTCCAGTTCCCGTTCCCTATTAAGGTTCCTCCTCCATGCCCTTTTGGAGGGCTATCAGGATTAAACAGTAAACACTGTGGTTGCTGCTCTTCACAGCTGTTGAAATGTTTTCAGTAGGTTTTAGAACAAACAGCCCAAATGAGAGTAATGAAGATAAGGAATAAGTCACTGCTGCACATGCACAGCAACAGTTCCAACAGACTTCAAGACAGTAATGCATTTTGATTCACATTTTCAGTGTTTTCCTCATACCCCTATACAGCTAAACACACTGCCCTAAACAGTGAGTTCAGCTCTGCAGGATCCAAATATATCTCATGGGACAAACAAAAGCATCAGAAGAACAAGCGCCAGACTGCACATCTATTGTTCTCTAGTCCTTGTTAAGCAGCTGGAAAACAGCACTGGAATTTGGAAGATCTGTGTGCTAGTCCTGGCTCAGTCTATGTTGGGTGCTCCATTACATGGTCAGAGTTTTCCAGCTTGAGCTTTAAGAAAGCAAGTTCAGTCTCGCAGAGGTGCTAGGTACTCACAGATGTCGATGACTGCAGTGGGAGGTGAGGGTTTTCAACCTCCCAGAAAAACAGAATAAGCAGCAGATGCCCAAGTGTCCTCTAGTTTTGGTTGATACCCTTGCTTTAAAAACTTGGTCTCTTCCATCCTTCTACCTGTCACAATCCCTGTAGGTATGGCCTGACCATGCCTTTGGACACTCCATCATTCCCTCTTGCCCCATGCCATGATTTTTTTTTGCCCCAATTCCTACTTCTTCTACCAGTTTCTTCTCTTCCTCCTATGAAGGAACATCAAACCCCATCTCTGTTCTCATTCACCACCAGCTAAAGGCTCTATATCCAGCCCATTTCTCTCCAAACCAGGGCCTGCACTTTACCCTTGAGTCCTGGCCTCAGGTGCCCAGTGTCTTCTGCTCAACGCTTCACAGGAGTTGCAAACTGGAAACAAGGATGAATTCACAGGCTTTTACAAAACAGATTGAAAAGGTTCTTCAAAGCACTAATTTTACTGCCAAGTTCCTCCCTTCCCCTCTGTTTACTTAAGACTCCTTACAGATTCAGCAGCATTGATACAGCAGTAATTTTCCCTCACTCATCAGTAATGAAAGCAACTATCAGTATCCAGAAAACCTCCTCCCAAAACCACCACAGAACTGGGTAATGCTGAGTCCTATGTCACAGAACTGAGCAGAGTGCTCAGACTGCACAGTGGATTTCAGCTTGCATTAACATAGTGTTTAAAACCACCCAGTCTATAACTTTGGCTTCTGCACTATAGTCAGCATATATATGCCAGGTCAACAGCATAGTAATGGATCATGTAAGATATTAAGCATATAATTTTACCTAAGGAAAAAGCAAACTGCATACTAACCCACAGTAACCAATAAATCAGGATACTGATTACAGTGTGCATGTGTTTGCATGCACATGTGTGCCCTCTGTTTCCAGAAGGGAAAAAAGAAAGATATTATTCATTGGTATAAATGTACTTAACAGTTTCACCAGATACTGTGCCCCAACCCAATTTCAGCCAAGATCAGAACTGTTCCTGGTTTGACTAGGATAAGGGGCAAGACTCTGCATCCCCTACTCCACAGAAGGACTTCAGGCAAACAAAATACAGGATACTGCAAGTAAATACCATAAATAAAATCCTGTCTCTGATGTATTGTGCTCATCAGTCCACATCATTACTAACACAGTGCAATGATTTTAGAGGTCTGCCATAGATCCTTTAGATAATGCCTGTTCATCCAAGAAACTATTAGAAGTTAGATTTTTATAATGACACACTGTGCAAAACTACATGCTTTATCTTCAGAGTTACCTTTTCCAATTCACCCCAACTTCTGCTAGAGCAGCCATTTAGGGTCCTAAATTAACCAGATTTGAAGAAAAAAAAAAAAAAAAAAAACACCACACACAAAAAGAAATCATGCTATTCCCATGTAGGAGGTAACCAGAAGCTCAGGTAATAGAAGTGACTGATCATGGGATGTGTTACAACAGAGACACTTACTTGCATTCAGTGCGCCACCATACAAAAATACTCACAATAAATCCAAGCTTTTTGTAGTCTCGAGTATACATAGATTTGCGTTTCTCAATACTGCCACTGCTGTTGTTAGGTTCAGATTCTGCATCAAATGCAATTCTTCGGAGTTCAAATATAATATCCCGTTGAGCCTAAGTTAAAATAAGTTAAAAAATGGTTAAAATAACACCCTGCTCACTTTGAATAGCAAGACAATGCCACAAAGTTTGTTTCAAAACACTGCATTTCCTCCACTGCCCAACCTTTCTTTCTCTAAACTCCCCACTTCTTATTCAGAAAGACAGTTGGCAAGAATGACTTCGGGGCTCCCATTCTCCAAAGTCTTCACATTTGTGGGGTTCACAAGCAGATGCTCAAGGGCTGACTTCCAGAAGCTGGACCCATGTTAACAAGGCCGCTAACGGCACACCACAGGCACAAAACCACAGAAGCCAAGGGATGACACACATTTCAAATTAAGCCAGCTCTTAAGCACTTTACTGGCTTAAATCAAATGGCTCAGTGCTCTGAATTCCTCTCAGTAACCGTATGTTTTTGCTGTCATGAGAATGGGCAGGAGAGGAATTACTGCAGTTAAACATCACTAGGAACATACTGAGACAGCAAAAACCATCCTGCTATCAATACTAACAATGCTATATTGGTCATGTGTACTGTGTCGTAACCGCACACCCATTCTCCTGAGCCAGAAACTTTCCTGCCTCAAACTAGAAAGGCAAGGAAGGCAAAATCTTAAGCACAATGTTGCTTAAGTTTACAACCACCTTGCTCTCCCCATCTCCTTTCATCCATATTACTATTTCACCTTAATACAAGTCCCTGTTAAAAATGAAATCAAATTCCCCTTTGTACTGGGCCTGAAAAAGGAACCACGAAAATTAAAAAAACAAAACACACCTTCTCTATGGCTCCTTGACTCTATACTTAAAGCTTTTAGGGAAGTATGTGTCTATTTGTGCACAATGAAGAGTATTAAAGCTAGTGTCTGAACACAGTAAACAATAAAATAACAACTATGTAGGTTGACAGCAACTAAAATGAGTTGCACAAGCAAAGCAACAGCCAGTTCATCATCCTCATCTTCTAACAACCAGAAAACATAACCCAGCTTCCGACCCCCTAAAAAAATATGTAAGTATTCCTGGTAGTGTCTTTTCCTCCCTAAAAAGCTTTAGGCATAGCAATGAATAGTTGTCCTCTTCCTGTTCTGACCAAATCACAAGAGATGCTCACCTGATCCTGTGGATCCATTTTTGTCATCATTCTGTCTTCCAGAAGGTTAAAGGTAAGCACTTGCAGAACATAAAGCTGATGTGCCATTTCATTATTGATGGCTCTCTGTGCCCTGATAACATGCTGTAAAAGGAAGATTGACTCAAGTGAATACTATTGTAACAGAAACTCCCTAAAGGTGGGCTCAGGTATTTCCACTCCTATGTAGTATATGTGTAGGTATGTCTTTGATACGCAATAGTGCACGCAGGCATACTCCAGAAAAAAATTAAAGCAAGACTAATGACAGTGATTTAGGTATACAGATGATCCATGGGCTGCATTAAGAAACTTTCTAAGGGACAAGGCTTAATAAGAATGCACTGAAGCTTTCTCCTTCTAGCCACTAGCTGGAGCATGTGCATATGTGCGTAGTGGCAAAAAAATCAGTGGTAAGGTAGTCACTGAGGAAAATGCAACTCCTTACCAAGAGCATTACAGCTCTGTATTAAAAAGCGGGTGTATTAAGAAAACAGTTAGAAGAGTAGCTGTCTGAGCAAGAGAGTATTCAAGCTGCCAACGCAACCTGCTGATGCAGCGATATAATAGGGCTCCTGCAGCAGTCAACATCATATCATAGTCCTATCTCTACCAGACAATTTCATTCTACACAAGCAGAATGACTTAGAAACACATTAGAATCCAATGCATCATACATGCAACACAGAACTATCCCGGGCACAAAGCAGACACCAAATTGATGGACAACTTTTGAATCTCTAGTTTGCCCCCAAATACCAAGGAATTCTATAGGGGAAACAGACACAGATCCCTAACGTAGCTGTGGATATGTAAGGGAAGTCATTAGGAAGGAGAGAGAGAACTAATCCAGCGCAGCTCTGAGGGAGAAGGAAGCTCTCTGCCAAAAGGCACTGGAGCATTTTATGATGGTAAATGAACACCTAAGAATGTTATCCATATGCTTATACTAAATTCTTAGGAACACAATCAGTGCAAAGATATAGCTTCTGAAATAGACGTTCCCTGTTTTTTTGTACGCTGACCTTTGAAACGGTGTTCATGAGAAGGTGAGTGAGTTTTTTGTTTTTAAGGACTGTCTAGTATCTCATAACAGATACTGAATTTCTCCCTTTTAAAAAGCCCTTTCCTTTGCAGATCTAATCTACTCTAAGGTCAAAGGCAAAATCCCTGTGATTTTTCATGACAGCAGGAGCAAGTCTTTTACACTACATTCATTAATTTCATGCTGCTTTTGTGCAATACTACACTACACAAATTATGTGCAACCCAATACGAAGACACACAGAATCATCTCTAGAACTAAAAAATGCAGCGGTTCATTTTGCCAGACTGAAAGCCGTCGGCAGCTTGCTTGGCTTCCATCAGGTCCAAACCCCAACACAGAGGATTTGCCATAAATTTCTCAGACATTCCCTAGACTACAGAATAAACTTCACATTCTCCACTGGAAGAAAATGCCTAAGGTATTCTTCTTTTATTCAGGATTATATTTTCAAGAAAAAATGACAATTTATTTGACTGGGAAAAATATCCTCTCTAATAATCAGTTTTGAATTCATTCAACAAGCAAGCCTTTATCCTGTACATCATAAGCTTCAAAACATATTGAAATACAAAAATAATTTAAAAAATGAAGATAAAGCCTATCCATACCAAAACTTGAGTCAGCTTTTCTCTCTCCTAGTGAAAAATAACCTTGAAAATAGTATACTTACAGTTAAGATGATGAGGCGAAGCTGTTTTTGTGCCAAAATGTTCGCCATTTCCTGTTTTGGTTAAAAATAGTAATAATTACCCAGAAGTAGGTATTTTAGTGCCATACTTAAAAGAACACTGAATTTAAAAGGTTAAAGTCTTAAGTTTCTGCAGTGTTTCTTATAATGATATAAAACAGCATGTCAACTATATATGTGTTATTTTAATCTTAGTGTCACAAACTCAAATTAACATGAGAAAAAGTCAAAGAAAGTGAGAAGTGTATCACAAGCTGCAGACTTTGGTGATCCCAAAACTGCAATGAAACACTTCAGTCAGAAAGAACGCTGTGGGTTAAACAAAGTATTTACATACACGTATTCAAGCACAACCTCCCCCACCCCAAAAAAAGGAAACCACCACATAGAAGGAAGCAAAAAAATGCTTTCAATCTACCAGCCATAACTTTTAAAATAAAATGATGCTAAACAGCATGCATATGCACATTAATATTTCAACTGCTTTAAAGTCTAATGCTTTAACTTAGAGCCAACAAATCAGCCTACAACTCAGTACTGTTTCACCATAGCAAGCAACACTGCTCCCTGTATTTTGGCAGCACTATTAACATTGGTTGACTAATTTTGTCTTCTCTTTCTAGATCTAACTGCAAAGTCACTATCAATCAGGCTATGGTTCTGCTTTCGTTCTTCACCATCTAATCTCCACTATCTGTGCAGCAAACTGCCCTGCGCTGCACAGGATGGGATGCCTTATCCTGATCAGGCAGGAGAGCCTAGTCTACTGAGCCATGCCTGCACTCCATGCCCATTTTTAAGATCCATGATCTTTTCCATGAATACAGAAATGCATGCGCGTACGTGGACGCATGCTAGCATATGCGTCAATGCACACAACACACACACAAAATAATCACGCAACTATTTTTAAACTCTTGTTTTCAAAAACGTACAATTTAATAATTCAAATAATTTTGGTAAAATATTGCTGTTTAAACACTGCTGACATGTATAGATTGGGGCAATGTTTGGAAAGAGCAGATGGTTGCTTGGAGTTGCAGCCCATGTGCCACAGCCCTACGTAACACAGGACACCACATGGTATCAGAACCAGCACTGTCAGGTTGCAGGACATCCTTATGATGCACTGGGGTTCTGTGCAGTTTAGACCAAGTCAGGATACTGTTCACATTCAGGAGAAATGACTAAAATAAGTTTGCTACTTTTTGTAAGATTTAGAGAGTAATATAGAGTATATATTGGTTAATCAGTACAGAGAACAAGAAACTAGAAAACAGGAAAACTGACTATTACATAAAACCCACCAAGATCTGCATGACCCAAGCCGAGCTGCAGAAGCAATGTAACCAGAACAATATCGAGGTGAGAACTTGCCTGCACAAAGAAACAATTCTGACTTGGAGACAGGGGGCAGCCATGTGCCTTGACTGTTTCCTTCACACCAGATGAAGGGTGCTGCAACAGAACGCGGAGGGGATACAAAAGAAAGAAGGGGCCGAAGACAGGAGAAACTCAGCTTTTGTTTCCAAGCCTTTGCTGGCAAGGCAGGCTGAGGCTGCACGAACAGTAAAGGAATGGATGATACCAAGGCTTTCATCCCTCTTGGAAACGCGCAGCTGAACTGCAGGGGGAGCGCCAGGCACACGATTATTCCACGTTAGGGAGAACTGGTCAGCTTTGTCCAAGTATAGCCACCGCAAAAGGATGGCAAGAATATGAGGCAGTTGTTCCCGCATTCAAGGTAAAAAAATTATTTTACCTTTTGAAGAGGATAATCAAATTGGCACTTTGTTCTTATACCTGGAAGTTAAAAGGCTGTTATCAGGATCTCTTTTTTGGCCCCTAGACCAAAAACCACGATAGAAAGGTAGAGCATTCACAAAACCTGTTGGGGTGGAAGGGGTAGGAGGGAGGAAATCGACTTTTGTCTCCAAGACAGCTGTAGAGCCAGTAGCAGCTGATGAGCTGCCTCTTCTAAAGTAAGTATTGTAGTAACAGATATGAAAAAGAATTATCTGACAAAATTTTCCACCTCATTTTCCATAGCAACATCTCTCTGCAAAAAATGCAGACAATTGCCAAAAAAAATCAAAGTACTTCAAACATTCACAGTACCATTTCCTTGCTCAAGCTCTCAGCTCTTTTCTGATACATAGCCTTTTTTCTTCTTCTTCTTTTTAAATAATCAAGATTTCTCTAGATGATTTGACCCTTGACAGTGCCGGAGGAAGCAAAGCAAGAAATGAATTCTCATTAAAAAAAGAAAACAGACAGAGAAAGAGGAGGAGGAGTGAAAGAAATTCAGACTCCAGCATCCATTTAAATCTCTTCCTTAACTGCATGCAACCATCCACATCATGCTGGATGCCCCTAGGACAGCAAGAGAGAAGGTGCCAAAGCTCCCAGAATCATACAGGTTTGGGTCCAGAACTTGCCATGCCATTTCTGGCGGTCGGCAGATGTTTCTCATATGTTCTGGTTGGGGTGCACTCTTTTGCACAAATACATGCGCCTGGTAATTCCTAGTGCAATGCCTGAAACAATTTCACCAACCTCACTAGGTTACAGTGTCTGCAAAATACAGTTTAATTTTCTGGGAAGACCCTATGGCATTGTCATCTTCAAGAGTGCATGCCCATCGCTCAAAACCTTATCTATGTCTGAGATCATCTCTCAACTTCAGATATGGCTTAAACACTTCTCTGAACTGCCCCAAATGAGGACACAGTTTTTGCAACAACCTAAGGTAGCAGCAACTATTTACAAATGTAAAAAAAAAAAAAAAAATCTTTGTTTTCCTTACAAGCACATATCCATACAAGCACAGAGCTTTATGTCAGAACTAAAAAAGTCTAACGTTTTCAATCCAGTTTTTCCTCATTAAGGCCCTTCTTCCCTTAATTATTAAGAAATATATTGCAGGAAGAAGAAAAAATAGGACAGAAAAAAGGTCTATTTGAAACTAAACCAAGCTTTTTAGTTTGTTTATAGGATCTTATATAAAAAGTATAAAATTTGTTGTTTTCAAAATATTTTTGAAGCAAGAAGAAAAATGACCCATTAAGTTTTTGGTGGTTGTTTAAACAATCTCCAACATTTAAAAATCTAAATAAATCTAAGTAAAGTCTTAGTCTGAACTAATTAGCAACTTCCAGTGAATTTGTTCTGGACACTAGCAATATATCACCACAAAAATTATTAACATTGCTTCTAGTGATGGAAACGTTAAGTAAATAAATGACTAAGTCTGGTATGACACAGACTAATGATGTGATAAACATGTATACATCTGGCCTTTTTCATAAAACATCATGTTCTATCCTCATTTAATAGCAATTAGTAATCTTGAAATATTTCCTTTGGAAGAGGCTTCTGATCTCTGGCATTAGGTTAAATTATATAGTACACAATGACAGTTATGAAATGCTTACGTGGCAAGATATTCCCATCAAAATAAACACAATTTTTATTCTGAAATCTGGGTGGGGGGAAATGATTTACCAAAAAAATAGTCTGGTTTTACAGACTGTGCTGGCAAAGAGTTCAGTACAATAAATACCACAGCCAGCCACAGTCAATAGAGTTCATGTGAGGATACACTGAACCATAAAAGCATAGCAGAATGCTTAAGCTCTACTAATACTGGTGCAAGATGGAGGTAACTCCACTAAAGTTAATGATGTTATTATACCAGTATGAAACAAAGTGAAACCAGAAGCAGAGTAAGGGTCAGTCTGCTATAACAGCAGAAAAAGTGTGAGGGGGACAACTACAGGTATGAATATGATCCACTTTTCCTGCAGATATTTAGTTTTACTACAAAACCCAACAACTTACCTGCCTCTTGTCATCCGGTGCTTTAAGGAAAAGTGCATTTATTACTGCAATGGTATACGTCTGGATTTCTTGATCTGTCCTGTTCGGAAGAAAATTATTAACATGCAAGATGAAAGCATATGAATGCAAGCTGTACAAGCTACTCTTAGTTGCATTATACCTGGAAGCGACAAATAAATTGCAGCTGCAAGTGGAGGGACTGTTTGCACTTAATGCTAACCATGTCAAAGTTAGGTAATTAGTCAAAGCTAATCATCCAGGTTATATATCTATGATTAGTAAGTGAGATAGGATGCTCCAGAGGGAGATTCAGCATCTAAGGGATGACTCAGTCTCCAGCAGTACCCTCGGCCCTCCACTGACTACAGCGGGAGCAGAGACCATCAGCTTATGCCAGATGCTCAACAGCAGAAGGTAGGGAAAAGCAATCTTCCCTAAAGTGCTCTGAAGATGAACATGTCTGCATTAAAAGCATTTTAGACAAGTGGAAAATTCCTCAGCTGTGAGGCAAGCATAACTAGTTTACAATACACTGTGTTATAAGAGGCAGCTTCCTTTCATGCATGTAATGACAGTACATTACTGTTAAAAAAAAAAACAAAAAAAAAAAACAAAAAAACACCTCTCCCTTTTCAAATATACCTTCAGCAAAAGATCACCAGGTTTTGTCTTATCCATTTCCCAGAGGCTGGCAAACAAAACAACCTCATTTGTATGCTAATATTACTAAGCATTTTCTCATTGCTGGATGCTTTTCTCTTTAATCTCTACCTCTAACTACACAGGCAGCTTAGCCCCCCCCCCCCCAAAAAAAACCCCCACAACACCCACCAACCAACCAACACCACTCCCCCCCCCCCCCCCCCCAGCAACTATGAGCAACTTCAGAAAGCTGGTTACTGGTAACTCATCCACACATAACAGATGTGAAAGCTATTCAGGAGGTTGTTAGTCTTTATGCCATTCTTATTCTAAATGCTGTGCTTATTTGGGGAAAAAAATCCCACCATATTAGACTGCAGCTGAAGACACTCACCCTTGGAGATGTGGGATTAACTGCCCAATTGTGATCTCCTGTGCCACCTTCTGGTACAGGTCATGGCTATTGAGGACCATTGATTCCAAGATTGCTAGCGACCGTTGCAAAATAGAGATGTCCGAGGCAAATTTGTTCACATAGCTTGCTATCTACAAATTTAAACATTCGGAGAATTCACACCTTGTTATGAGAATGGGGAAAGGGAAGACAGAGAAAACTGTGAAGATGGCACAGAAAGGCACTAGGTCATCCTGTCCACGTCCCAGACATCAGCAAATACCTGAAAGCAATCAAAAAACTGGCTGCATGTTCCTTCAAAGGACACAGTGGCAGATGCTTCAGCTGGCATGAATCAGTGCAGAATTATGTCAATATCTACACCAACAAAAAACCTGCTTCAACATTAAGTTATTGTGCACAAGACAAATTAACATTAAAGAACTACAGTTATATCTCCAGGTTACGAATTATAACTCAGCTGATAATCAGGTTATCAGTACAACTGGCTCTGCAACTCTTTGGAGAGTCAAGGCTCTATTTCTAGCTGTTCATTTATTTGCTAACCTTCACTTTTACTGAAAGCCTCCATGAATAAACAGCTTGCTAACTGAAACCAGGGCTGACCAAAGCTTTTGCAGCATGGCAATAGCACGCTTGGCTCTGCTGAACCAACACAGTTGTGCAGTAAGATGTGGCAAAGCATGCTCTGCTGCATGCTGCCCCTTCTGTGGACCCGGCTTCCCCGAAAGAAGCTTGCCTTCTGTGGATGAAGGAAGCAAGAATCACCTGCGTTTTCCTTGAATGCACTGAGATCAGCATGCTTGAGCACAACATCACCTGAAGCAGCACAAACATGCAGAAGAAATGTCCTGCGACCACAGATATGCAGAAAAAATACCCTGTGACCGATATTTTCTCTTTGCAGGCAAGTAACTAACTACAGTGACTCTGTCTCAAGTCTGTTTGATGCATCCTTTCTCAAGGACTCCAAGGTTGTGCCCTTCCTAAGTAGTCATGCTGCAAGCCACTGATGTATTACACTGTTTCTGATTCTGGAAGCTCCCTTGGACCCTGGTATTTTCTGGCTCTTGGAGAAAGTCAGTCATGCCCCATGCTTGGAAAAGCTGCCTAGCTGACTGCAAAATTCACAGTTAAATATTGGCATGTGGGCAGAAACATTTTGCACTTGTGACATTCTGAATAGTGCTGAAACAGCAAAACACCTTTATTATAACTTTGGTTGGAGACTATGAGGCAAGAGGAAAGATTTGTCTTCTAATTTATTGCACTGCTGTTGCTTGTTCTGCTGCTCACTTTGCATTACCACAATAGGAACATGCTATGCTGAATATAACACACTGGCTTTACAGAGAAATAAAGAATAAATCATGCATGAAGGAAAAACAGGAGAGGAGCAACTCAGTTAGCCTTTTCCACTCTGGGTCTTCGAACTCTGTCACCTGCAAGTCCCGACCACAAATAATAATTTACATCAGTATGTCATGCACATTGTACTGCTTAAAGTGATAAGCTGCATCTCAGCAACATTGTGCTACCCCACCTCTTTTAATGATAATGCAGATGTTTTCTGATGCCCTGCAGCCAGGGCTGCCAGATGTCCAGATGTGCCACAATATGGACAGCAAGCATGCACAGAAGAACTCTGCACTGCTCATGCAATAAGCCAAATGCACTCCAGATGCCTCACAGTCACTAGGCATGCATGGATGTGCCGTGCAGCAGGAATACAACACATCTAGAACGTGACCCAAATTGTCGGACTACTGTCACCACCCTCTTTAGAAGCACTAACATGTATGAATCATGCTTTGAGCAGCAGCTCCTTCCCATGATTCCAAATGCCAATGTAAATGCTTCACTGGGATATAACATATTGCTACCAGGAGCCTAAAGCAGTGTAACAACACAGATCATTGAAGCCTCAATCTAGGAAAGGCTGCATTAGACAGATTTATTCATCTGATCCTGGACCATAATGCTTTTTCATCATAAACAGAACCCGAAGGTATAACTGAAGCTGGCTTGCATGTTTAGAGAGCTATGGCATATCACACTGAATATACATGCAAAGCACCTAGTGGATAACTTATACACCAAGCCACGTATATTCATAACCACCTTGCTGAAGCATGGAGTCTGACCTGAAAGAACAGACTTGTTTACCCCTGTAAATATGGCATGGCATTTCCAGAGGGAGTAAAATTGGATTAAAAACAAATTCTAATACCACACTCAAAGTTCTGAATATGGGGGGGGGGGGGGGGGGGGGGGGGGGGGGGACAACAATCCTTCTTGAAAAGAGACAAGAACCAACAGGAGCTCAAATCTGTCATTTGCTGTTCTCTGGGGAACTCTACTTACTGGGCACCATGCACAGAGCAGGCTTTCAAGACTCAAAAATAATCCTGCACCCATTTATCAGAAATTTTGATGATGAGAAATGATGCAAACTCACAGAAATAAAACCACTACTCCCTCAGAAAACTTCAATGCTTGCACCTTTTTATGAAAACCTGTCACACTGCTTGTCTCATTAAGGATAAATCATTTGCTCAGCAAAACACTTATAACTTTAAGCATCTGCATTGGGACTTATATGGCCACATACAATAGAAGTAGCTGGGTGCTAAACTTCTCATCAATTTTAAGGGAAATTAAGAGCTGGAATGGGCTTTACAGGTCTGGCCTAAGGGCTGTGCTGAAACAGGACCTATGTACAGTAAGGGCACACAGGAAACATGTAGAAAACTAAACCAGATCTCCTAAGCTCTCTTCCTGTGAGGCATCACCCAAAGTGCAGGAAAAAAAATTCAGAAGTGAAAAAAATTTTGAAAAACAGTAGAAGAAGCAGATTTGATTTTTTGATCCATGTTATATTCATTCATCATTGGCCTGAAACATTTTGATGTCATGTTACATTTTATAAAGGTACAGAAAAATCTGATGCACTGTTGCTCTCTGAAATCCTATCACATAGTAAACTTTTCAGGTGAGTTATTTTCAAGCAAGGAACTAGAGTTGCAGTTCGCTACCCAAAAAAAAAAAAACAAAAAACCCAAAACTGACCGCTTTGAGATTTTCCCTGCTGCCATCCCCTTTTCCTGTACAGCAAATTTTAGAAGGCAGAGTAAACAGTTCATCAAGGTTAAGAGTCTGCATCACACAGTTACAAAACAGCAATTATATAAATAAGCCTAAGAGATATTTTTAAATGTCTCAACCAATGCTACAAACCTTTATTTTATTTCTCCTCCTGCAAAAACTACAGATGAGAGTACCAAAATTGTGTATTCTATTTCAAAATCAGATTACTGTGACATTTTCTAAGAATTGGCCATCCAAATCCTTTAGGCATCTATGAAAGCTCAGCCTAAATGAACTTTGTTGTCAGAAGAAAAATGTCTTGGAAGAATCTTGCATATGATAAGAAGGTTTTTCAGATGATACTTTGCCCTAAGATAATGAACAAAGCTCTACTTGAAGGTGTCACTTGTTATTTGCAGCAGATGGAATGGCAATCTTTATGCACCCAAGGGACTGGAGAAGGCCTACATCCAGCTCCATCTGGCTGATTATTAGGAGTAGGCAGAAGCTCCCTTGAGGTCTCCTCCAGCTTCTGTCTTTTTAATTAGAAAATTATTTGTTCAAGGGAAAAAAAAAAAAATCAGTCTAACTCCGCCCCATTCCAGTTTGGCTGCCATTTAACACTGAAGAAAACTTCTAGGGCAGAAGCACTTCTGGCAGGACTATGAAGCTCCCCTTCAACTAGCAGACACTTTTCAGCTCCTTTATCCAGCCTGTCAAGCACCTGAATTAGCCCATCAGTGACCTCAAAAAGGCCTGCCAAAAGCCAAGGTGAGAGCAGCAAGAGAAAAAAGCCACAGATTCATACCAGAGATACACAGTCCAAAGGTCCTTCATGACTTACCATTAGGTTCATCCCTTGCCTGCACAGAGCCCCAATGAAGGTGCTGTTACTCCACCTTCCCAAATGTTTGGCATTGGGCCTGTGCCCTTCCCTTGTATTTCTGTCATGCTTTCTCCTTCTATTTCCTTTCTGCTCTAACACTCTTTCCTATTCTTCCTCTTGATCCATTTCTGCTCCACTACTTACTTCCTTTAGATTTTAAGCTTTCCAAGATAACTTACTCAGATACTTCATTTTATTTATTTTATATATATATATATATACACACACATACACACACACACACATACATACATACACACACACACATATATATAAAAGTAGGTCACTGTCCAGGAAAACATATGGAAATGCCCAAGACAGAAAACAATAGATATGTGCCAGTATCAGGTGTGCACACAACACTCTTCTGTAGTTGCTTTAAAACACACAGGCAATGGTTGCTGACAGGGTTGGATAAAGATAACTTTGAGTCACCCAACTAGATTGATTTCAGCTAATTTTTGCAAATATCTTAATAAACTTGTTAATAGGCTCTCCTAGCAAATAAGGTGTTCTGTGCTTGACCTTTTATCTGACGAAGTCAGTTAAAAAAACAGGTGCATTATTTTCTTTGCCATGGAAAGATAAAAATAGCTAATAATTCATTATCTACCCACCAGACTTAAAAGCAGGACATCGGCACTTTCACGACAAAAACCTCAGGTAATGTACTAGGTAGAAGTCATTGCCAAAGGAGGCCACAGAGGCCAAAAACGTGAACCAGCTCAGAGAGAAACTATGTGAGTTCACAGAAGATATGTCCACTGGTGGCTCTTTACTTCTCTAAGTCAGAAAATCCTTCAACAACAAGTGCTAGAACTTGAAAGAGATCCTTTGGCACATATTGTTTATTATGCGCTTTTCCTAAATCTATGCTACTGGCCACCGTTGGAAACAGCATATGGCACTAGCTGATCCTGTCATCTGATCCAGGACTGCTCCTCACATAAACATGTTATTTGTAAGAAAAATTAATGCTATTTATAAACAAGTTAATGACCAAAACTGAAATTTATATTCTGACTTTAATCTGGTTTAAAAACTCTTTGTAAAGAGACTTCTGGCAAAATAAAACCCTCCTCTTTGATTTCAACGTGCTACTGTTTAAGATGACAACAAATGAAAAGGATTAAACAAGTAACAACAAAAACTTTATTCTTGAGTCTTATACCTCTGCATTTAAAGATTATTTCTGTGCAATAAGCTTCTGCATTTGTGTATTTCCCTACGTGTGAGAAAAGAAAATAAATGCTGCAAATGCTGGAAAAATCTGTTTTGAAACTACAGACCTTAACTGCAAGAATTCAGGGGCCAGACTTTGAATTAGTAAAATTGAGTAGATTTCAGATTAATAATTTCAATTTGCAAATTAACCCATGTATCTTCCTCCCATACCCCCAGAGGAAACATTCCAGTACTATTTTTGTTTCAGGAAATATGGTATTACTTATTTGAGTTTACATTAAATCAAAATACTCATTTTTGCTTTAACTGCATGGTATCTGCACAAGGAGATCACATGGTAATCTAGCAAGCAATTTCTCATGTAATAAGCCTAATATAGGGTTGATCCCATTTCACTCCCATTGATTATAATAGAAGTTGGGCCAGATCCTACAATTTAAAATATTTATAATTTGAAATAGCACTTTAAATTCATTTTCGTATACCTTTTCTGACCAAAGAATGACCTTAATAAAACAACATACCTGGAAAAGAAAAGACACTCACCTCAAAATTTAGTAAAGTATAAGCAAACCAATATAAAATACATAGCTATGATTACAAATTTACCTTTTTAATGAATGCCACAGAGAATGTATCCCACGATACAATCCCATGATCCATCAGCTCAACAAATGCGGTCAGTGTAAAGGACAACATATCTCCAAAGCTGCAAGAGAGTGGAGTCGTGACAAGTTACCAGCAATGCAGCAGGGCACCGACTCAGGGAATAAAGCAGCAGGAAGCTTTTAGAAAGGCAGGACAATGAAGCCAAATGTGGACTAAGAGGTAGCAGCAGAGCAACAGAGCCACATAACAAATGGTCTCCAAAATAATTTAGCATGGACATCATGAACAGCCATCTGAAAGAAAGCAATTTTATAAGAGAACTAATCCCCAGAAGAACACCTCATGCAATGCTCAATCAGACACTTCAAATTCAGCTGCTCTATTTAATTCAGATTTTTAGAACTGACACAAGAAAATAAAAGAGCTTTTTCTTAGCAACTTAAGGAAATGCTCCTATTTGAATGTCATCTTTGTGTTGGATACCTCTATATCGAGCAGATTAGTAGAACGTTAGTGGATTGTTTGTTCCTTCTCTTATGAGGAATCAAATATATTTTAAGAATGGACCAGAAGAGAGGCATTTTAGATTGAGCAATTTTCCAATACTTAATGCTTCAACTTAAATTTCTTTTAAGCAAAAGGAGATATATATCCAGGTTATCTGTAGGCAACCATGTCAAGCAGTCTACAAACAAAGTCCCAGCAGTTTAACCAAGACTGCAGCTCAAATTGCTTTGGGTTTGCAGGTCGCTACAGTGCATGGTCAGCTGTAAAGTTAAGATTCAGTGCATCTCCGTATTAGGTCAACTATATTCAAAACAGGTTTAAATTCGACATAAATAATATGGTCTAAACTGGCTGCACAGGAATTTTTAATGTTAAATCTGTTTTCAAACGTTAGCTTAATTTCTATATATAGTCATGGTACCGAACAGTCAACAATCATAATGATTTCAATGGAGCCATTCAATGAGATAACTACTCAATAGAAGCAGCAGTGCACAGAGCCCTAAATGAAGCAGCATATTACCTTTAAGGCCATGCCAAAACGCCTGCAAGGTACTCTGCCACTAAGCCATTAACAAGCATAAGCGTGCAATCAGTCTAAACAGCATGAATAGTTCCACTGATTTTAACGCAACAGCTTACATAATTAAAGCTAAACTTAAAAAGCTCTGCCAGATTGGAACAATAATGCTCAGGATGTTGAAAAACCGAGTCTAACACTATAACTATAGTTAAGATAGTTGTGACTGGTAAGCCTTTTTGGGTGATTTGAGCCCCTACATTCCTGCATCAGCCCAATACAAATAAATGAAAGTCCACTCAAATGAGAGGCATTTACTGTGGTAGAGAGGAAAGAGGCAGAAAATCAGTTTCTGTACAGCTATTCCAGTAGTCGTTGTTTACTGGGTTTGATTTAATCTACCATTAAGGATGCATCTCATCATCAAAAGAAACCCCATAGGGGCCCTTTCCTTTAAGATAGCTCATCTTCATTGAGGCTCCATCCATAGAAGCCCTCCACTAAAATGAAACTTGCCATTCTTGATATTGGGGATGGTGCAGATCCCACAGTAAATAAGGGTGTCTCCAGTATCTTCGGCTATTTATGACAAAACAAAAAGACTATACCAAAGAGCAAGCAAGAAAAATGCAAGGTCTTAAAAAAAATTCCACTGTAATTCTACAAGGAATACACTGTTCAGCAAGTACATGATCTGGAAATTTTGTTTTTTATGTGTTTAATACTGCAAGTCTTTTAGGAATTGAATTAGATTTTTAGAAGTCATCATGGGCATTCCAAATAACCCAGGATTTCATAACAGGAAGACAATGACACTCTGCAGGCAATGTATCAGCTCAACTCCTCTTATTCTCCTCAAGCCATTTTTTTCAAATACAATGGTGATTTATGAATGCCCACAGAAAGAACATCCCTGGGAAAAGCTCTTTTTTCTAAAAACTTGTAAAAAATTCTCATGTTTCTTCATGCAAGAATACTCCATGAATATAGGGAATTCTGTTGTTTTATGAAGCTAGATCAGATGAGATCCAAAGGAAAAAAAAATCTACAAAAAGATGGTTCATATGGACTGAAAAGGAGATAAAGATGTATCTTTCAGCATTAACTTAATCTGGGGGAAATAAATTAGACATTAAGATAAGAGATAAGATAATCTGGGGGAGATATCTTATACATTGTTTTAAAATTCAACCAATTAACCTGTATTTACTACATAAATTCTCTTCTACAAACTAACTGTAAATGAAAGCTAATCCCAGTTAACAATGAGTACAGATTAAAGACCTTACTTCAACTATACGAAACCTGCAGGTGGATATTCTCCTTCAGAGCAAAAGTGGCCTTAATTCAGTTTAGTTTAACTTCTTTACATTCAACAGCCTCATTTGCTCCTCTGCAAAACCACTGATTAATCCAGTCCGTTAACCCAGCCTCCTCCACACCTTAGTAGGGGAAACTGGGTTAATAGGGCTGGTATTAATGTATAAACCTGCCTGTAACAATGGTACAACTGTTTGGGATTCCAACTCCAGAAGGTGAACGTACTTCTCAGCTCAAAATTATCAGGCTGCCCCAGCAGGTGTCACTCCTGCACTCTTTCAAGTAATTAGAGCAAAGAGGTGCTACGCTGGGACTAACCAAGCAGAAAGAAATACTTCAACTCTCTATATTGTGTAACAACATATATGCATATATACACACACATATGTATACACGCACACACTCTCACATGTGTACATCAAGTGGCATTGCAAAAGTCAAAAGCCAGGCTTAAAGGATAAGCATTAGGAACAGCACAGCTAGAGATGAAAGCAATCTCCAGGGTAACTAGCAAGATAAGGATTAATGCATTTGTGGGAGGGAGGGGTGATCTTGATTTTTTTTTTAAACACATGGAGATAGGTAGCAATAGAATTATACTTCCAAGCATTTCATTTTAATGCACAGATGCACAGACACTGTTAAAAGTGGCAGACAGACTAGATACTAGACATTTCAGGGGAATCAAAGCTTGTTCATAAAAGTAATAATCTTAGAAAAATAAGTGGTAAGTGCTGTTTGACTCAAAACCTCAGCAAATAAGTATTTTAGTCATACAAAAAGTCTAAAAGATGATGGGGCTTCTTGCTGCACAGAATCTTTTTAGATTAATCCACAGCATGGGGCATGACAGTTCTGTAAATATCAAACCCTTGCAGCTCTCGCAAAGTGACTTGACGGTAATTCTTGATGAAGGTGCTTTTTAATGTGTGTCATCACAGCAAGAGGGAAAAAATGATCAAAAAGATGCACTGTGTAATTGCAGTTTCATATCTTACTAATATTTTAATGATTTATGGTATCAAGCTGACATTTTAATGATTTATGTTATCAAACAAGCTAGTACCAGAGCCCCTTCCCAAGGCTCTGGCTGATAAGCAGGGACATCCTACACCGGGACAGCTGATGAAATTACCGCTTTCTGCTGTGCAGCTCCCTCTAACCACTGTCGCAGGGACTGCCGAGCTGCTCCTGAGGCACCTCCCAGACCACAGCAGCTTACAGCAAAAGCCTCAGGACCTGCCTCATGAGAAGTGGAAAGCTCCACTGTGGACTGAAACCTCATCAGCTGTCCCAGTGTGAATGCCCATGTTCTGATCCAAGACTTTGAGCACCTGAAACCCTCAGGACTGAAGAGCAAGTCAGTTATGTTTAACATCTATTTTATCTTCAAATTTTATGGAAAGATCAAGTCAAAGCCTGTTAGCTAAATGTTCCTCAGAATCTACTGCATTCTTACCTTAGGAAACTAGGAATAAACCTCCCCCCACATATTTTGGTATTAGTTTTTATTTCCCTAAAAATAAAAATGAATATGCATGTGACCTTGAACACCATACCTGTCCCTCATCTGCCTTCATAGTATCATTTCTACAAGTAAAAAACTTCTTTTTATCATGTATGCTATTTAATCCTCCAGATGTATGTATAGACCTATGGCTGATGTTTTGAAAGATGCCTAAAGCAATTTGGTTTTCTTATCAAAATAGATTAAAATTAATGAGACTTGAGCACCCAAATCCCCTAGATATTTTTGAAAAAAAAAATCTTGAACCATGTTTACACACATACTGAAATGAGCACTGTATTGCTGCTGAGATATAAAGACATGATGGAAAAAGACTGAGCTGTTCAAATGATTCTTTAAATCAAGCAAATTAGTCAGGCTCAGCTGCCATTAGGTCACAAAAGCAGCAATATGAGCTTTTCAAAGCTTGGTGGGCTTATACTGTTTTCTGTTATACATAATAAAAGTTGGAGAGAGAGAAACTGGAAATTAACTGTTGCTTGTCTCTCATGGCCACAATACAGCTACCTGGTTGTTAGGACTAGATGCCAAGGGAAATATATCCTCACACAGACGATTTCACACAGGTAAAACAGTACCAAAGCTACTGATCTCTAATTGTGCAGAGGGAAGGCAGCAAAGAAATAACTCTAACTGGGGAGGAGGCAACAAGAGAGTTGCAGCCCACAATGAAATGCAGGAGTTGGGCAGTTAACTCCAAGCCCTTCGCCATTCAGCAACTGTGCTCACAGAGTAATACTGGGTAGCTGAAAGGGCCTGACATCATTCAGGTTAATATCAAAGAGTAACAACAGCCTTCTAAGTTAGAAACAGAGCTGGCACAAGGATAAACAGCCACGAATAAACATGAACAGGGGAGCAGAATAAATCTCATCAGAGACGAGAGCTCTGGAAGAGCCATGGGGGTAACAACCTAACTAAGCCTAAGAGAGGAAGCAGGATGATGCAGCAGGATGCTCTGCAAGTGCTAACAGTGTTCAGCACCTCTTCTATTGCTATGACTTCTTCATTGCTTCTACACTGCCTTGCTTTTTCATGTAGCCTTCCTAAGGGTGAGGGTAAGGCAATATCAAATTGAACAAGGAGCAATTCAAACTTGCTCGGTACTCACTCTGCACAGCTGAAAATGACTGAACTATCTGCAGGGTAGCTGCCCCTGTTTTCCTGGATGATTACAGAAAATGCATTTAACTGCTACACTGCAACTGACACAGATGATTTTTTTGCACCCTGCCAAGCACCACTGAAATATTCCTTTGTGGTCCAGTTTCACTGTGTCCATTACAAGAGATCAGCACGACTGAGCTTAAACCACCAGCACTCCAAGGACCCGAAATGGCTCTGTACCCCTGTATTAAGCCTTCTCTATGCTTGAAAATTAATTCCAGTTAAAACAGGTTGTGAATTTAAAACAGTACAGTTAACTATTCTTGAATAAATCAAGGTCTAGAGACTCTTATTATGGAGTATGCCTTAATCCACTTTGAGGCATGTTAAACATTTGTCTACAAGGGAAAGTAGCCCAGAGGAGCTATTATGCACTGGGTCCTCATGAAGATGTGATCAGGATTACTTTTTCTCTTATTCCCCCCATCCTTTAAATACATATTTTCCCTCACTTCGTGGCAATTCTCCTGGAGACAAGCCTTTAAAATACTAGGAATAACCACTTACACAGGAAAAACCCCAAACGCACTCTCGAATCAGTGTAGTTTGACTGCAATTCAGTACTGCAATGCAAAGGTCAGCTGATATAGCTGTTTCACAGGGAAATATTTTACTTTTTTTTTTTGAATCCAAGTGTTAGCCAACGTGTTTTGAAAATAAAAATGGGAACCAATAAAACTGAAAAAACATAAGGAAAAAGAAACTCACATTTTAAGAAGAAAAAATTTCCTTCAGTTGAGGAAGCCATTAGACAAGCCCTCTCTGTGAAAGTCAGGTTTTAATTAAGTCAGCTTCTCCAGGCTAGCACGTGCAAGCTACCAGAGATAAAATGAAATACTAGCACATTACGAAATAATATTCCATTCTGTAAATCTAAAGTGACTTTTTTTTTTTAAATCAGCATTTGGTTTTGGTTTCTCTAAGGTAACTAGTTATGAACACAGGAAGCAGAGACTTCACAGGTCAGAGATTGGCAATCTCACTTTTTTAAAACTTTGTTTCATTTGTTAAATCAAATTGCAAATTTATTTTTATAGTTCCCGTTTCACTGGACCTTTTCCTAGTAATATATCAGTGAAACATAACTTAGAAAAAATAGTTAGGATGTTAGGTAACTATTCATACAGCATTAATGTATCTACTTCACCTTCAAAATGAATGAACAGAACAGGTTCTAGTACTATTGGTTTCATGCTCAAACAGCTCTAGCATCTCTCCCAGCACAAGCACCAAACTAGAGAATTTGTGTTGCTGTAATTGTATCATTTCATATGCAACTGATGGAAATCATAATATTAAGTGTGCACTCTCCTGCAAACTGAAGCTTATACTGGTGGGCTATAACATCCAATGTTAGAATAAACTTTGGTCATGTACAGTTTCTTTCCTACTGCATCCACAGATATGTTTTATCTGCATCTATCTATAAGAATCCTGCTTAAGCAGGTAATGTGTTACTTCCATGAGTAAGCAGAACTACTGTGCAAAAAATTAATCCAGATCAGTATTACCAGCTCCCAAAGCCAGGGTGCAATACAACTATAAATCAGTTCCTTAGACCTCTCTTGAGAAACTGTTTGGAGGACAATCACATAATTTAATGCAGAGGCGCCTAGGAGAGAAAAGAATTCGGAAACGGAGCAGAGTGTAACGGAGGGAGCATAACTACTCTTCCACAAACGCAGCAGCACATACTTTCACACTGGTGAGGGGGAAAGAGAAAGAAAAAAAAAAAACTCAATGCACAGGAGATGTCTTGTCTTGGCAGGGGTGATGCTGCCAAGGATTCTGAAAGCCTCATGACATTTTAAACATCTTCCTCAAAATCTAAACTTTTCTATTAAGAAGAAAGTTAATTTGTATTAGGTTGACGAAGGGAATGGAGAGGAAGGATTTCAGCTTCCTGCCAAATTTATTCTTACTGTTTTATTTTATTTATTAGGCAATGATTTAATGATACCTATTTCAGAACTTTGGTCGCAGCAGCTTCGTGAAAGCATGATGTAGCACACATTTGGATGGGGAGCTGCATTTCCTGCACACAATCAAGCTCTCAGTGACAGATGCATGGTTAATTGATTAATTATTCTTTTGCTCCTTTGGTTTTTAGCTATACTTGACATCTCAAATTTGCAAGCCAAGCAAGAAATCAGAGTACCTCTTGGGGTCCCAATTTAGCAAAGCCTATGAAGCGTGTGCTTAACTTCAAGCACACAGAAGAGTCCCATTCAAAACCATCAGGGCAACAAGCACACTTCAGAGCCTTCTGCCACAAGGCCTTATACTACATTGCAGTTTTCTTTTATGCAGTTAGCAAAAACAATTAGCACTACTTGGGACCAGCAAGTAGTAAGAATTCAAATTGGCACGACAACTCTTACTGTTATCCCACTAACATCAACAATTAAAATTGCGTACAGTCAATCATGTAAGCCGAGAGAGATTTAAGGAGAGGGGAAGGTGGGGAAGGCAGGGAAATGATCTGCTTGCTCGAATTGGTAAAAAGCCTTACTTAGGAAATATTAGAAGCCTCTGCAGCAGCTACAGAAATGAAGCACACATTCCACAAGCAAAGCAAAAAAGGCTCCATTAGAAATTTTTAACAGGTATCAAAGAGCAGGAAATAGAGGTTGAAGATTGTCTGAATGAATATGCACAAATATATTTGTACAAAAAGACTAGCGCAAGGGCCTGAACTCAGTCATGCAAAAAGAAGAGGAAGCGTACAAGGTGATGATCCAATCAGGTTCTTACCAGGGCTTCATTATCTTCTGCAATTTCTGATATCGTCTGCAAAATTTAAAAACTTCCACGTGAGGAGATACACTTTAGAACATCTGTGCTCACTATTTACTTATGCATATATATATATATATATATATATACACACACACACATATATATACACACATACACACACACACCCCACACCATGCTTGTTTCATAAAATTTAACTACAGACACAATAAAAGGCAGTAAGTTACTAACAATTTTCTCTGAAGGGAAAGAGTTCAGTATCTGGCAAAAGAAAGTACATTTGAAATTAATCTCAAATATTTGTTGCTTTTAATTCTTGTTTTAACTTCTATTAGGAAAAAAGCAGCAGAAGAAAGACAGTTAATAGAGGGGGAAAAAAAAACAAATATAGACTTCTCTAAAACCTGTTTTTCTTGATCATTAAGAATGCCCAGGCACCTAAGTTAGTAAGTATTTGCATAAAAGTAGGCTTTGGTAAAATAAGTGAATAAATAAAGGTTTACACATTAACCATTTTCTGTCCCCGTTGCTATGACATGCAGTCAGTTGTCTGACAAAGTCCTTTCTTTAGTTCCAGTCTCCATCACTAACACTGATGTCAGAGGTGTCAGCATAGCTCAAAGTTGTTGTGTAGTTGTGACCGGCACAGACTGAAATCCTGACCTTTGGAAGACAGTGACAAGTTTTCCACTGACTTCAAAGGGAGCTAAAGAATTTCACCCTGGCTTTTTAACCATAGTGTTGCATTTACTCAACAGCACAAAGTCATCTCACGCCAGCTCCATGACTCGTAACTGTACTGCAGCACAGTCTTCTTCCAACAAATCGTGTGAACTCACCCACTAGCTCTGCTGCTCTTAAATTCACACACCTATGGACATGCCTAGACTCAAGGGGCTGAATCAACCCACTTGAGAAAATAATGAACAGCTGTAACAAAAGGTACTTATTGATTCAGACTTTTAAGATGCCAAGCCATACACCTAATCTTCAGTGAGATGCTGTCGCAATTTTAGTAACTTCCAATACACTTGGTTCCTAGCTGTGGAAAGAGATTTAAAGTACCACAGCCAGGGTGCTTTTTTTCTTTTTTTTTTTTTTTTTTTTTTTTTTTTTTTTTTTTACTTACACTTCTCCTCTTTTTCCCAAGATACGCAGTACTGTGCATTGTCATCAGTAAACCAGAAGCTACAGCATCATATTACTATATTTAGGAAACAGGAAGCCAAATATTAAAGGGGTCAGGGGGAATAAGAGCATTTGAAAGCTGCAGTCCATTGATCATTATTTGCAATCATCCTTCCACTAATAATCAGCTCCAGAACTGCTGATTATGCAACTAAGCAAGCTGAAGTGAAGAGACTGTGAACAATGACAATGGCATCCAAGATGAAAAAGTTACTTTTTAAAAACGTCACTTAAACTTAGGGGAAAAAACCTGACTCTCCTACTTAACCCCTTCTGTCACTCCTAAATCTGTGCGTTTCACAGGTTTCCCTGGCTGCACCTCCCCACTGGGCAAATTACTGCCTCAAAGGAAAACAGGGAGGTCCCTCCTTCCTCCCTCTCCCCTCCTCCCCAAATTCTCCCCTTTGCATTTGCTGCAGTGCTGTTCAGCCCACAACAGCTCCAGGCCTCCAACCTCTCCAATAACTGATCCAAGCCTAACCTCAGATTTCCCAAGTGTGAATGATTAGATTTTTTTTTTTTTTTTTTTGGTACAGCAAGAACTCCTTCTACCTTGCTATTTCCATGCTGTTTCTGCAAAAGCAATGTTGTGCTTTCTACATAGACTGCATGACACTGTTGCTACCCTATCTCATTTCAAATTAAAGTGCATCTTCTCCCAGGCCCAACATACATGATTTACAGATGTAACACAACAGTATGTATTTCCTTTTCCATATGGTCTGCTACTTCAACCACGGAGAGGTGTTTCAGAGGGAGGAATGCAAAGTGAACACCCCCTTGAGATTCCTTCTCTATCAAAAAGATAGGTATTTTTGCAGGGCTTTCAGTAGGGATAGGTTTAGATCTGTTCTGAAACTGGTAAAATCCCTGGCCATTCTTATCTACTGAGGGAATAGCTCTCAGCTTCACGTCCTCTGCAAATGACATCCCACGTCACACCTCTTCCTACGGCTTGGCAATTCTGTCTTTCCAGTGGAAAGCCTCCCTCATGGAAAGTCACCACTGTCAGACAGGGCAGAGGGAGATCTCTTCAGTAGGAAGGACCAGCCTCAGGGAGGGCAGCTTTTGGGCTGGCCTCTGTATCCATTAGGGAGACAAAGCAAAGAACACATCACAGGGACAGTGATTTGAAATCATTCATTGCTAGCTGCGAGCTGAAATATTCATGCCTGAAGATAATGATGGGACAGATCTATCTATCCTAGCACAGGATGGACTTCAGCCTAGCTGCAATTAGAAAAATGACAAGATTTCATTGTGTTTTGCAGCTTTGTTTTTTGCTACCACAGCTATTTAGATACCCAGCAGTAACAAGAAAACCAAAAGAATCACAATGCAACAGACAGCCTTGAGAAGGGAGATAATCATTTGCAACATGGCTTTTAGAAGCCAAAAAGTTCAAAGCATTTCTCACAGTAGGAGATCCCAACTTGTCCATCCAGTGCTTCTGTCAAAAGAGTGCTCCTTGCTACTAAATCATAATAAGAAATAACAAAACCCATTTGCTGTTGTATCTCCAAACAAATGTGCATGGATCCAAGCAACAACCTTTTGCAAAACCTGCCAGCAAAACTTTCTAGCATCTTTCTGAGCCCAGTTTTTAAAACAGCTGCTTTTCATCCAGGTACTAGTTTTGGCTAAGCAGCAAGTAAACTGGCAATTGGTGCTGTGTCTACCTAACATCAAAGAGAAATGACAAAGCGGTGTTTGCGCACTAGTGGCACTTCAAAGGGCAGGCTCAGTTTTGCCAGAGATTTCTCACAACAGGCTATAAACAGGTGTATTTTTCCCATGGCTGAACCCAGGGATTAAAGAATGAATATCTGAATTCTAGAACAAAGCATTTAGGCAGTAACTTCGCTAGCATTTAGAGGGCTCTTAACTGTCTTGAGTTAACCGGAAAGTACTTAACTCAAGGTCAGAAAATATCCAAAATCCGCATTTTCTTTTATACTGTATAATATGGATAAATAATTGAAATCTCTAGGACTTTGCGGATGAAGCAAAAGACAGACAGCAAATTTTGACTTGAGAGGAAGGACAACCATTGTTATTAGAGCAGAGAATTTCCATTAATCTCTGTTGCTTTTGGTAAACGTGATAAGAGCAACCAATGACATCAAATGCTGCAGCAAGGTTGTACAGGGTAAGTACAGATGCACTTTTACCACCAAACAGCAGGAGGCTGTTACCTCTCAAACAAAAAACCTACTACAGAAGTACATGGTATCAACAGAAATTCCTGTTCAGATTCATCCACAGACCACACTGTTAAGCCGACACACTTGAAAAGCTGTCAAGCTAACTCTTCCAGCGTGTCAGCCTGGAAAGGAACAAGTACAGTCTACCACCTCCACCAATTTTCCTCTTTCTATATATATAGCTGTTGTTCCTTCTAGAGAGCTGATTCTGTGGTAGCAACCAGACAGTTCTGTGAAACACTTCTTCAGTGAGTCACCACAGATATGGTCAAAAATGCTGAAGATCTTACTGATAACGACATTGCCTAATCAGCTAGATATCTACATTTCTTTTCTTAGAAGCAAGCCATCCATCAATTGCACTTGCATGGATGAAAATAAAACCATGGCTATAAAACACAAACGTTACGAGGGTAAATAACTCACGTTTGTGAAAGGTTGACATATAGTAGTGAAAGCCATAGAATACGGACAGCAATTTCTACACAGCGAGGAATCTCAAAACAAGTGTCAACGTAATATAAAATAAGCAATAATGACAAGTTACTGGTTTAGACATTTTGCTACCACAGTATGTTCCCTGTTTGGCTTCAAAGGAACTTTGTGATATATATCTGGCTGAATCCCAAGAAGCAGCAGTTCCTTTCAGACTTCCTCCAGCCACACAAGCTTAATATTTGCTCAAAGTGCATTGCAGGTTACATCAAGAGCAGCTTTCAGCAGAGACCAGCTTAGCAAGGATCCTACTGGATCAATTCCCTTCTGTTCATATGCTAAAATGGCTGCACAAAGACCAAAAGTTTCCTAAATCTCAACCGCAGCTAGGGTGATATGCAGTGAACAATAAGAGCTTGTCTGCACTGAACTTCCAAAATTTTGTCTCGTTTTGGAAGTCAGTACAGCCCTAGAGTTGCTACTAGAGTTAGCAACACCAAGAGCCAAGGCAGTCCCATCACTCACTGCAACCAGTGTTTTTGAATCTGCACTGTTTAAATACCTACAGCACAGCATAAAAATACCACTGAGGATAAAAGGTCTTCATGCGTTATGGCCCTGGAGAAGACCATTATTAGCAAAAGTGGAAAATACTCACAAAAACTTCCTCCTGTAAGTAACAGGAAAACTGACCAGATGATAGATAAACAAGCTGCTAGCCACGTTAAATCTGCATTTGGCTAAGGTATCTCCACATTCTGGATAACTAGGCAGTGTTTAGATATTAAGAAAATAATCCAAGTCTTTTTTAAAAACACTTCTACTAATCATTTCACTATTTGGTTTGGTTTCTTTTGACCATGCTGGTCCTTTTTGATATCCTGAAACATGGCTTCCTGGAAGCAGCAGCACTTAAGACAAAAACAGACTCCAGAAATACACTTCTGTGTATCAGGTGTAGCTATCACATAAGAAATGAACTGTGGGAAACACTCTGGCCAGGGTTTTAAATAAATTATTTTGATGAAATCTGCAAAGTGACTTAACTAGTGCATCAGCACTCCCACTCCTCACAGACACCACACCATCCCACAGCCCAGGAGACAAAAGTATCCTAGAAAACTGCAGAAGTAGAGATTTTAAGCCTTTCTCCTTATTTTTGTGGTTTCCTCAAATATTACACTTTTGTCTAGAGTCAAAAAAGGAGGGTTTTTTGTCAAACACTTGCTCCTCTGAAGAGTATCTGGCAATATAAATTCACTGTAGGAATTTCTCTTTTTATCCTGTTCTACAGAAACGGGTTGCCAAACAAAAAAACGGTATAACTGTCAAATGTCTCCTCTCCCCCTCCCTGCTCAGGTCAACAAGGTGTTGATACCAGCAGTTAGCAGGGGTCATTTAAATGCTAATATTCTTAAGTACAGGCAAAGTAAGAAAAACAACCCCAGCATAAAGGCATTTAAGATAGGGGGAATTCAGGAGGGAACAACTCTCCCCCCATCTTCCATCCAAAGACATGATCTTCAATGGCTCACTCTTCAGATTGAGCTTTATCTAAAATATACAGTGTGTACTACCTAGATGACAGCAGTCAAACATACACAAGAAAGTGGGGGTGCGAGAGTGGGGTGGGAGATCCAAGTCTGAAGACTGATGAAGCAAACAAACCCAAAACGGCAATCAAAGAAAAACTTTTTTGCTTTATGGGAATTCCAATGAAAGATGGTGCTGCGAATCCTTTTTCATTCTCCCATCATTACCATCTCCACACTTGTATTAAGGGGATTACCTAATTCTATATAGGTACTTGGGATTTTTGCCGCCTCCTTCTTTGGCTCATGAAGACAATAGTCACACGCTCCCGACATTACAGAAGCACTAAGAAATGAAGGTCATATAAAGCCTCTGTTGGACAAGAGTTCATTTTGGCAGTAGTGTTGGATTAAGTAATCTGAGGTTTCAGGTGAAGATCCACAGGGACAGCTGAGCCTGTCTAATAGCCCGCCGCTGCCGAAATTTTTCTTTTTCCCCCCACTTTCTCCGCTGGCTGGCTCCTTTTCTACTGGATTAGCAAACTGCATTGGCTTACTGCGCAGTCAGATGAGCGCTGGAGCCTGCCAAGAGAGGGAGCACAGGCTGCGCAGCTAGCAGCCGGGAAGGGTGAGAAGGATGACTATATGCCATAGCAAAGACCTACCGGATTAGCACTGTTCATTTTACGAAAACTTATTTTCCTTTTTTACCCAGCAGTTGTGCCTGTACAAGTGTTTCCTGGGGCAACACACTGAGCTCGATCATGCAACTGAATTGGGTTATTATAAATGACAATAACGGCTATTTTAATGGGGTATTAGCCCCATTAAAGTAACTTTATTGTCATTTATAATAATATAGATCAGCTTTCCAACTCAGTTTCCTATGAACAGTATTAGAACAACTCTTGAGATGAAGCAGGACAGGAACAAGTGGCTATGAACAAGGGCTGCTTAAGTCTTTTGACAGCAATACTGAAACACTCAAACCACATGGAAAAATTTGTTAGCAGGTACGCGAGCAGACATCCCCAAAAGCTTGTTAAAGTCGGAATAACTCCAAACTAATCTTTCTTCAGTTTTCCACTAGACTGCTATACAACATTATCTCTGTAAGGCAAGCCAAAAGCTAGAATTTCACTGAACAATACAATTTGTCCTTAATGCACGCACAATTGCTGTCTTGGAGACTTCCAGCTGTAAAGCAGCCAACTCCACAACTGCATGCATTCAGTGGGAGGCTCCTGTTAAGTTGACAAGTCAAAAATTTCACCAACACATTTATATAGAAATAAATTCGTATGAATCTGACCTAGCTTTATTTATTATTTCCAATAGGAAGAAGACATAATTTAAAAACACCACAATTTGAAGCGAGTTTTTTCTCTCTAATCTGTGCACTAAGCAATTACACCCCCCTTAAAATTAAAACCAGACTAGCTGCAACCATGTCTCCACAGCATCTACTAGCCTGCTCCTGTGACACTGCTGTGTTCAATAAAGATACTCAGCACAGCTGCATCTATTAAACAGACCTCCAAAGAACTCCCTGCTCACAACAGCAGCAGGAACAATTCTGGTTATTAGAAAGACAGTTAGGCTTAGCATAGTCTCAGCTTTCCTGCAAAAACTGTGTGATTTTAGTCAAATGACAAGTGGCAGAAACACCGATACTGCCAAAAAATAAAAAACAAAAAATAAAATTCTGCATAAGCCTTCCTTCTTTTCCTCCCAGTCATGAGATTACTGCTACTGGTAGCAATAAAAATAAATATGTATTCTTTTTATTAACTCTTTCAACTTTTAATATTTATGGCTTGGGATTTCAATATTCCTTTTCTTACATTTTAAGAACTGTCAATTTTTTTTTTTTAAGAAAGGCTGAGATTCTGTCCAAGTCACATGACTAATCTGATACATCGGGAGGGGGGAACAAAACACACATCTTTACCAATCTGGTTACATCAGAAAGATTAGCTGTACCGTTATAATTTTCTACAATACTAATTCTGGGATAGATGATGGAATATAGCTCGGAATGAGCAACCTACATTATCCCAGATGGGGTAGAAGGAGACACATTTATTTCTTCCAGTTCTGTTCCCTGAATACAACGGTCACCAGTCATGGCAATAAGGAGCCTCTAGCTCTACTTTCTTTCTGCCTCCTCTTAGTGCACTGCACCCTGTGGGGGAGTAGAAGAACACCCCATCACTTCCCTTTTCCATCATCTGTAAACTCAACCAGAATGGCTGCTTAGTCAACTTCCCCCAACGAGGCATGAACTCAGCTTCAAACTAAAAATTAGTTTTTGAAGTGGTATGGAAATCTCTTGCTGAGAAAGAAAATAACTCTGAGGATGCACAAACATACCCTTTTGGGGATACAGATGCATCAATTCGACATCCTGCATAATTACAAAAGGGAATCAACATTTTCCTGTTCTTCATGACCTAACTCCTCTTGCAGTCTGCACTATAATTTATAGTTCACCTGAATCATAGAAGTAAACATAAAAACAACTCATATCTTCTTGTTTAATAAGAGACTCACAGCGCACCCTGGAAGCAAGAGTGAGCCTGGAGGAAAAACAAAATTGAGCTATCTCAATCAACAAGGATCCAGACAGACACGGACAGTCTCTAGTTATGTTGCATCTCTTTGCTAATACAGATATATTCCTATTGACAAGACACACACTTAGCTCCATTAGGGCCCCCCACACACTGCAATCAGACTACTGCCAACCCCCACAGCTTCGTCCGAGCACACGCCATGCCTACAAGTCCTTTGCCCTAACCAGCAAGCACTCAAGGAAATCCGGTCCAAATTACGGTAACTACACATAATATTAAAACTGCTCTTGAAAATATACAGGAAATCAAAGAAATCTCTCAATTTGTTATTTTTCAAGCTAGGCTTACAACAGTAAGAAAATGGAAAATGCTATTTTCTAATGCATTCTAATTTTCTTCAATGTTCAGGAATATTACATGCAGAAAACAGACTGCTAGCTCCTGTCAGCTTTCTATATTACTGCTTCTTTTAATCACCAGCAAAATGACACAGAGGTAACCAGAAACCCTGGACTTCACATTCTTTTGCTCTGGTCACTGTACCTTTACAATCACTAGCTTCACTGAAATAATGAATAAGTAAAGCAATAAACAAAGCCAGCTATAAATAGAGCTTCCTTGGTGAAAGGAATATAAAAGCTGGAGTCTTGCTTTCCAGAGGCTGCCCACTAAAACTTAATTACACACTCAAATTATAACTTAAGAGCTGCCCCTAACAAGAGTTCCACATGCAAAAAAACCTCAAAGCAACCTTACACTCAACATGATACTACTTTTAATGAGCACTGCTTGGTCCTGTGGGGAAAATACAGAATAAAGCCTGAATTAACAAAATTCATTGGTTTCTAGCACAGCCGCACCAGGCTGTGGAGAGAGGCCCTGCTCAGCCTGGGCTCTCTGGTGCGCCGATGTCCTTGCAATCACTCGTGGGCAGCAGGGAAAGGACTCAAAGGGGCTTCCCGCAGAGCAGCAGCAGCCTCGTGGAGGGTGTCCCAGCCCTTCTGACCCTCAAGCCCCAGTACCAGGCTCCAGGTTGCACACTGGTGCAGACACAGCCACTCTCATGCTCATCTCACAAGGTGACTGCTCTCAAGGTGTGACTGAAAGACACATTCAAGCCAGCGTAATTGTCTGTTGCCACAAAGAAGCTCCTACCCTGCAGCTACTCTTTCACACTTCCCCTCTTGCTCCTGCAAGTTCCAAAATTAGCAGAAAACTAACTGTGCAAAATAGAAGTGGATATTTTTCAGCCAAGTTAAACTGGATTGGCTCTGCAAAGCCTCCTGACACCAGAACCAATTCAAGGAGGGTGCTGGACTGGCCTGGAAAGCAAGGGTTAACACACAAGGGATGGGAGAAGAGGGCAGAAGTCAACATCTCTCAGCAGCATCAGGCCTTAGGGCTTTCTCAGCTGTGTGGCTGAACCATACCCTCACATTCAAGCAAGGCTGACTCAGGGACAGTAACTCAAGGGCAGATAACTCCAGAGTGAAGATACACCATGAAGGTGTACTTACAAAATACATTGTCTTCTATAATTGAGCCAAAGTTTCTGCCCTTCACTGAAACTTGTCTGCTCATTCCTGCTCTAGCACTGCCTCCCCTTGTTATGCTAAAACAACTATTAGGGTGGGTGGGTTGACCTATGGACACTGACCTGATCAGAGTTAAAAAACATCCTTGGGGAAAAGAAAGCGACAGGGACTCTGGGGAAGCGAAAGGAAAAGAGCTCTTTTTGCTTTGAAGCATTTCAGTGATTTAGTCAATGGAGTCAATGTGCAGCCCAGCAAGCCCACCTAGCCAAGGGGCAGGCCTAGAGTGGGAACAACAGCAAAGATGCCTTTAGCTGGCTTTACCTGTTCAGTCAGCATCTTGTGGGACCTCTTTTTAACAGTATTGCAGAGGGTCCAAAGAAAAACACAAATGGAGATGTTGAAAAGACATCTGACTGACTCTGGCTGCTATTCCTTGACAATCTAGGGCACTCAAACTGCCCATCATCCTCTTCCCATTCTCTCCTCCATATATTCCTCCTCTTCACCCCCCCCCCCCCCACACACACACACTTTGCCCACTCACTGACCATTTGGGAAAGCTGTTTTGGTGCAATAATCCAAACAACAAAAACCAAAACACTATTACCATTTCTTCTGTTACAGTAGTTTATCTCTTGGTTTAGTGCTCTGAAACAGCAGAAGTCCAAGGAGTGGCAGACCCTATAGCGGGAAGACGTGATCTACAGCTAGAAGACCAGAAAGGACAGCAGCAGCACCATGGCAGGCTTAGGCTGCTGAGTCTGAGTGCATTAGGATTCGCTCCTTTCATTATATCTCAACTTTTGTTATGTATGTGCTTATCAGCTTTTCACTGATGCACAGCATAAAGGTAGAAGGGAATGTACAGCGTAGTGCAGGTGACCTTGTTTTACAACTGCCCTCATAAAGCCAAACTTAGGGAGAAGCAGGGAGAAATCACAACAAACACTCAAACTTCAGCAGCTCTGTGTTGCTGTACACAAAAAAATTGCAGTGTGTGCTGGGCGTTCAGTGGCATGTGAAGCTGCTGGAACAGATTTTCATCCCAAGGGCAGAAACACTGATAAATAGGTTAGATCTGTAGATCAGTCTATCTTTGGTAATACATTATATCAGTTAAAAAGAAAAAAGAAGGAAAAAAAAAAAAAAAAAACTAAAAACCCTCCAAAGGCAAGCCAATTAAAAAAAAAAAAAAAAAGGAAAAAAAGCAATAGACTGCTTATATGCCCAGTCTACAAGCCTGCTGTGTTGAGAACTTACTACTCTTCACCAAGAATTACTATTAGATTGTAATTTGCTGAGCATTTCTTTCAACAGTGGTGCTGGCTTAAATAGCTCCCCTCCCAAGTAAATAGTTTTTAACCGAGATCAGTCTGCCACAGCTTGGCTCATCTCTCAGCTGTGAAACTGCAGTACAAACACATTTGAAGGGCAAGGAGGGCACTTGCTTTAGCCATGCTGCGAGCTAAAGAAACTTTTGTAAAAAATGTGAATGCTCCTTTTCTGTTTCAATAGAAAATAAAGTGCTTTAGTACACCTTCAGCAGTGGCAGATTTAAGCCATTTCTAACCTAACTGTAAATTCACAGTTTACATCATCACATCTCGGGCTGCAGGGCATGACAAAACTATGGGGCAGTGACTCTCAAACTGCTCATGTCCTGATCTTTATAGGCACATCAAGCATGCCCACTCAGCATGTTTTTAAATTAGTTCACTGTAAACTTGCAGATGTCACCATGTGCATACTTTTAAATTAGCTTAAGCCTATCTTCAGTTCTAGTTTAATTTGGTCCCTTAAACAACACACACTATATCAATATATGCCAAGTCAACAAACCTGATTACTAGAACTATTTTAATTGAACTGGCACGTAATCTGTGCCACAGACCACACAAGTGCAAAAAAATAAAGACCTCAACACCAAAACACTGAGGATGTCACTGTGAGCTACTGGAACTCCAGTATTCAGCTGGTGTTAGGCAACGGGGATTGAAAGCCCAGCAAACCATTAACCATGTAACAGGTAATGATCAACAAAAAGTGAGCTCTCAGCATTTTCCAGTCAATGTACTACTTCATTGTAAAGACTATATTATCTTTGAGGAAAATCCACAGTATATCTTGTGCAGGACCACTAGAAACAAATTTTGTTCCATTTAAAAGCCTGCTTATTACTTTTGCTTTATCCCCAGCTTACTTTCTTGGATCTTTCTTGGAAGGAACACAAGCATGTTTGAGAGGGGATTTGCAGCAACTGCAGCAACTGACTTTTGAAATCTAGTCCACAAGTCTGAACATCCTCCAAAGAATGAGAAAGCTCCCTTCCTAGTATTTGCTTTCTCTCAGCTTTCCATCAGGTAAGAAACTGTTGACTTCTTTAGGTGTACTAGAGATTGACACTGACTGCAAAGCAATAAGAGCAAGTCTTACTTGGAATCAAAAGCCTACTCGAAATAGTGACTATTAAAACATAAGTTCATAGCGCAACAATCCAGCTGATGACACATTTTTTGCAGTAACTTCCACATTAAGTCCATGGAAAAACTTAGTCAGAATGCTGAAAATACTAAGATTTTGGGGTAAAGAATAGGTTGTTTCCAGAGGTCAGCTCTCACTTAATTTCCAAACGCCATTGTCATTTGAAAATCCCCAGTCAGAATTAAAAGTGAAAATAACAAAGTAAGCACTGGGTTTTGCTGCTACACACACTGTTACATATATTGTACTGAGTAATAGTGAATTTAAAGCACAGTTATCAGATGTCACCACTTAGACATCAGCCTTGAAATAATGATTTATCTGAATTCTGATGGGAAGAGAAGAAACTAGGACCATAGCCTTCCCCAAAACTTCACAGCACAGAGGGTACTTGTAAATTCCTACTTTGTTCTCACACCCACCACCCCCAACTCCCACCAGCCCACAGTCAGGGAAAATTAAAAATATATTATTTTCTCTATGATCATGGAGATCCTATCCTAGCAGCCTGGAACTTCAAGTATTTCCTTTTATGTAATCTTAGAAGTAATATATAGACATACTTCAGGCTGGGAGAGAGACAGAGAGAGAGCACGAGCGCACAGAATGAGAGACAAATGTCACAGTTTAAGCAGAATACTTACTCTGTGCCACTTTCAACCATTTGCGTTAGGAGAGAAATACCATCTAGGTTTATAAATTCTTGGGCAAACGTAACATCCCGTGAGTAGTTGGCTAAGTCTTTCAGTGCTTCTAACTTTGCATCCATGCTAGAAGACTGGATCCTCTCGTGGAGCTGCTGTGCATTTTGAGCCTCAAAGAAAAACAAAACATACAAAACAAAAACAACAGAAGAGCTTTCGTTACAAAGGCAATAAACATTAGCCCAAGCAGGAGCAATAGCTATGTTTAATAACACATTTCCAAATAGTTTATAGTATAAAATTAACAACCAAGAAACTTAAAGAAACGGTCATACTTAACACTTGCATTCTCTAAAACACTTAAGTAGCTCACATACAGATTACTTTTATGTAAGTATATTAATCATGTATTACTCCATTGTTATTATACGTAACTATTTGGATTGATATCCCTTTGTGTCAGGCAAAACGCAAACATAACAAAAGACAGCCTTTGGCTTGAAGAGCTTGTGTCATATCAATAAAAGCAGAAATGAAAATAAAACAGATTGCCTCAGACACAATCGCACTATAATTACGCCAGCATTTTTTTCTGTCAGTGCTTACACTGCTTATGCACTTTTCATGACGTTTAACAAGTAAAACCATATATTGTCTTAATCAAGTTATATCAACAGAGTCTAACATCAGGCATTCTCTTCCTTCCTCCTCTTCCTCCAGCTCTTTCTTTCCATTTTTGTTCACAGTTCAATTCAAAAATTCATATACTCTCTACAAGGAGCATAAGCATGATTATTTTCCATAAACTATGATATTAACATATACATATTAGCTTAGTTCAATAACTGTATATGTTAGGCTATTTGGCCCATTAATGCTAAAAATATAGGATGAAACAGTGACATCTGAAATGAACACTGATGATAAAAAGCTAAAGAGATGTTTAAACTGCATATTAAATTGGCCTTCTGTTTAGCTGTACAAATACTTTAAAATACACCTCACACATTTTCGATTTGATGCTTTTACTTACCGCAACACAATATCCAAAGCTTCAGTTAATAACTAGCTAATACTTTTGTTAGCAAAAGAATCTTCCTTGCTATATGCAAATACTTGCAAAATTCAATTTCCTAAAATTCGTTTCTTGCCTGCACTGAATGAAAGGTGAATGAGAAGTTACGTGCCATTAGGAAACCAAATTAATGGTAAAGGCTGCTCAGAGTTACTTGCTCCGAGATCATGCTTTTTCTTTCTCAGCTAGAGAATAAGAAAGATAGAAGAAAAAGCTGTGCTGACAGACAATTCCTTTTCTATTCAATAATGAATATACTCTTTGCAGAGATGGTTGCCTCTTCACTTCAAGATCCTCAGACAGTAGACATTTTTAGTGGAAATGAGCATTTAAACAGGGAAGACAGGAAATAACAACACCATGTAGTTTGCATGATTTTGATTACCTCAGAAATATAATTAAGTGTTCCAATATCCTCTGAGATCAGCAAGGTTATTACTTCCCATTTTTACAGACAAAAACAAATATAGGTTGACACTCAGTTTGGCCAGAACTTATGTGGTGAGCAGGAGCAAGTGGAAGAAATTTCTTCTAGCTAATGTGGCTATGGTTAAAATCTTCAGGTAAGACATAGCATCAAAAAGAAACAGAATATTTTTTAGCCTCTGGGCTTACTATGCTTAAAGTACTTGGCGGTGTAGCCACAGCAGTTACATCTCTACAGAGAGGCACAATCCTGTCATCCAAAAGCTTTTTCTGCCACCATAAATTACCTATTCCATCAACTGGTTTGAGCTATAATGGGGAAACAATGCTTTATACATTCCCTCTTTAATGGCAATGTCTGTCTGAACGGTTACAAAAGAAAATTCTCTCAAACACAAATAGCATGATAGGCTAAATCATTTGTCAAAGCACAAGGAAGAAATAAAAATAGATCCCATTATCTTCCAACTTCCAGGATAACCACAAAATACTTCTTCCAACCCTCTCCTTCCTTCACCTGCTCTGGAGAAAGAAAAGTTTTAATAAAGTAGTAACATGGTCTATTCACCTATAAAAATTCAGAGCAGCCACTCTTACTACAAGAATCAGAAGTTCAACAGCCAACTTGTAGCTCACCAAGCAACCTCTTTTACAGAGCTGTTTCTTCTCAAACTCCACACTATCGTAACACAGGAAGATTCACTCATGCAAGGCATCCTCAAAACATTACTATTTCTCAGAAAACATGGAACACCTGAAATCCTGCCCAGGAATTCCTGAGTTTGTTTCTTAGAAGAAAAACATTCTGGAAAAACATCAATACTGCCAAGTCAGCTACGTTCCTCCGATTTCAGAAATGGCTGCACAAACCTAGTTTAAGTCCATTAAGATATCCTGATGTGTCCTCCTCCACCTGCTGCGGCTCTGGAAGATCACCACCCCCAGCCCATCCCTCACTGTCTGCCACTGTTCACCTACTGAAGGTGACAATCCTTTCAGCTCTCCATAGGCAGTAGGTCCTCTGAAGGCTCCTGCACTCGGTGAAAATGAGCCAAGGCAGCGGAGATGAACAAAATACCTGGTTCACTGATTGAGCAGTACTCACCTGAGCTGCTCAACCAGCAAATCTGAGGGGGTAAAGGTTGGGCTGCAGAGCTATGGCCAGATATATGGAGAAGATAATCTCATTATGTAGCCCAGTAGCGGAGAATTTGTGAGTGGAGCCAGAGGAACATCCTCCTGGGAACCAGTCCAGATTATATCTGATACTGCTGTGTAAACACTTCATCCACACACACATTAACAGCAGGTTATTATTGGTCAGGTTCATCCTTCTCTCTGGGAGAGATTGCTGCCTCCAGCACAGACACCTGGGGCTGGTGAACCACTTCTGCCATCTCAGATAGACTTCCAGTACCTATGAAAAGAACAAACTAATCCCACCTCCCAGAAAACTGAGAACCCCAACATAGGGACTTCCATTAACAGCTCACCTACAGTGCAGAACAGCAGCATGAGCAGGACCAACCTTTTAACAGATATATGTTATATCATATTTTGGCAAAAGCCAAATATGAAATCCTGATTTCTGTGAAGTCAGCTTTGCAACTAACAATGAGAAAACCAAACTGTAATCCTAAATCCATGACCACTGGCTCCCCTCTGTAGAGCACAAAAACTATAATGCAATGTCTCTGTGTTACGAAAGTGTTTCGACTCTATTTTGAACATAAAATAAAACTTAGTAGCATCCTAGGCATTGTCTGGCTATGCCAATGCTAATGCTCCATCAGCAAAGTGTCAGAAGACTGCAAGAAAAAAGAAATCATAGGGCTTAACTGGTCAGAAGCTCTACACAGCAGTACCTTATGTACATTAAATGAGTTTTGCAAGCCACTCCATCCAGTAAACCATGTTCCTTCTATTCTTGGAAGAAAAAAGAACTGATATTGGCAGAGCAGATCTTTATTAAAGGGGTAAACAAATATTTGTTTCAGCAAAAATACTGGTACATGTCTCATCAGAAACATGGCCAAAAGTAATGTTGCCTGTTGTCACAAGTGCCTGATGGGTGAAAATACTGCTTCAGTGAATACCATGCAGTCCTCACAAACCTCCTAGCCCCTGTTGCCATAGCACTCATACGTGCTTATGGAATGTACAGCTCACTTATGACTGCATTAAAAAATGAAACCCAGATGAAACATGCTCTGAGTGCTTACCAGGGAACTATTTTAATGATTTACAATCCATCAGTGGATGGACAGTAGAAAGCACAGCTCATTAAAGTAGCAGTGGAGCTAGCTGCCATGTCTCTGCTCTTATTAAAATATCATTCAGGTAAGAACAATAAATAAATATATAAAACCTTCCCAACGGAGAACCATTATGAGAGAATTAACAGAAACGTGGCTGTTCAAGTAAATGAAAGACAGCATTAATTGCTCTCAGGTTTAGAAAAGAAGGAAGACAGGGAAGCTTGTAAAATGTGTGCTGTCAAAGCCTGAGCATTTCAAAAGGCTGTCAAGAGGCATAAGCTGTGTGCATAGTCTTAAATGACTTGCTCCAAGGACAGCCAGAGAAGGCTACCCTTAAGCAGTGCTTAAAAGGAGGAGCAGCTTGATGAGATTGTCAGCTTAAAAAGAAAACTAATGACCCAAATCCAAGATGTGACTTGCTTACAGACTCAAATAGCCTTTTGGAGGTTAGGAATCCCAAGATCATCCTACAAGGGATTCTGCCGATGAACTCATCACTTCTTTGGCATTGAACACTTTGTGCATCAGACTTTGAAAACTACTTACTACACAGATGCACATAGGATTTCTGTACAGAATACAAAATACAGAGAACTGGCGCAGAAGGGAGGACATGGATTCCAAATGCTGTCAAATATTAATGTGCTACAGGAGAAATTAGGACTGTATTGATTTAAGTTGTCTGTAGCTGTTTTACCATTATGTGATCACAGTTTTATCCCTTATTCTCTACAAAAAGTAAATAAAATAAGAGTATTTTGGCTTGCCCTGTAGATAAGTTTGTCACATTGTTCCTCTTTCTGCTTGGAAAAAAAGGGCACACAGACCATCAGTTACTACCAATTTTGCACCAAATAAGTTCAGTTGTGTGGTTTAATTTAAATCAGTGTTGAAGCAAACTCACTTTATGAACTGCTGTGGTGGTTTAAAGTGTTACTTTCTCCTCACTTATTACTGCCACCTCACCTTCAACTCAGTGTACTTCAGAAAATAACGAAAGAGTGGATATGTTACATAATCATCATTACATGCAAACCAGGTTTAACAAACCCAGTCAGATCGAGTGGCATCTGATGCCAGCTAAGGAATGAGATTCAATTTTAATTAGCAAAGGCATTAAGATTTTTATAGTAATAGCAAGCACAATTTCTATATTTAAAACTCTACAAATAATAGACGAGAATCCTATGGAATCGCTATACCCAGTTATAGGGGTAGAAACAGAAGAACAGGGAAATGGTCACATTTGGAGACAGAAAATCAATGATAAGCATTACAGATGCTTGCACGGATGTATTATACACATGTACCTAAGAGTTTATGCAGTCAGTAGTCACTTACAAATATTTTCAAGAGGAGCACTGATTGTTTTTTTCCTCCCATTTCATTTGAAATAATGATTTTTTCTTACTATTCACAATATGACTTCAGAAATCTGTAAACGTGAGCTTAAACCTTTACCTATAAAAAATTAAAGCAACCTCCCTTCCCAAATCTTCCTCCTGTGTCATGCGCAAACACATATCAAATTCACTCACTGACTTCAATGATCTGTGCACCTGCTATAGGTTTTAATAACAACTAATTCACAATTACAAGATACATGTAATTACAACCATAGACTTAATCAGCACATATGTTTGCATTTATTGAGCTTTATGAAGATTAAGTCAGTTGAGCACAGATTTACGTAACCACAGACTGAAGATTCCAGACCAGACCCCCAAATTCTTACTTATTAAAGACAGAAGATTTAGATGCGCAAGTAGAGATGAGTTAAAAAACCCTACAATTCCTTTTACGTGTGATCTATAAGGACAGGCATGATGAAAAAAAGCTGTTCATGTATGTAAAAGCATCCAAGGAAAATACTATAGTGACTACCAGTGAACATCTCTATTTATATGAGTGATCATGCTAGAAAAGTTAATATCACTGTCTATAAACAATTTACAGGTTGAGAACTTAACCAATCTCCAGCCAGGAGACAAAAAATACTATGTTCATGCGACAAAAGCTAATGATCAGGCACCATAAATACCACGTTAGAAGAGGTTATCCATTGACTGAATATTTAAAGTGTATAGTTCATGAGCAAACCATGTTTTCCTAACTATGCAAAAAGCTACTTTTGAATAAACAGCTAGCGCTGCTCAGATGATCAATTCTGTTTGAAAACCATTAAATTAAGAAAAGAGATAGAGCCATCCCATCAGCTGAATCTTCCCAGTATTTTAGTAACTTCTCAAAATAATTAGTCATTAGAAGGAGGATTTGCAAGACCTGATCAAAAAAAATCTACAGCTGCATACAATAAAAGGTTCAGTTCTGCTTGCTGCATTGCAGGACCGAACTGTCCTTTTGGAATAGTCTCACACTCAGGACCAATTACAGCTCATTTATACACCTACCCACCAGCCACTGGAATATGGGTATCACAAAACAGACAGTAACAATTTGGCATTTCACACTCACATATGTTTTAAAAAAAAAAAAAAGTTGAAGAAGAAACGTATGAGTCCCTTCAGAAATGCAAATGGACAAAGGGGGAAAATAGGTCATGGAAAACAGTAAAAACACAATAGCACAAAGAATTGTTAAGAAAGATGATAGGAGAGTAAAAATAAATAAGGAAGATGATATGGAAGAAAAAGATAATATGAGAGAAATTCAATCTGTGTTCGAGTTACCTAGGAAACAGAGTGTCTGTGTGGAGAGTGGTTTATAGAGAAAAAAATAGCATTGTTTAGAAAAAAACAGCCTTTCAGAGAATCACACAAACTTTGCAAACAGACCTACGGAAACAAAGAGGCAGTTCAAATTCCCACCAGGCCTGACGACTGGCGTTTGTGAAGTTCTAACTCAAAGAAGTTTAAAATAGACAAGTTATAAATCTCCAAAGGCAAGCATTTATAATGAATTTAGCAGCGCACCACAACTGCAGTTCTGCTAATGCAATGTCACAATGATTGAGAGAAAAAAGGGCTCTATACACACACACAAAATCTAATTTTGAGATAAAAAAAGAGAAACTGTTTAACACTTAGATTTGAGTTAGATTTCTAATCCTAATTTAAAGGAGCAAATCCAAAAATGCTACCTGTCTTCTAGATGAAACTATTTTTCCTTTTAATCTTTAATAGTATCTGCTCTGGATACATGAGGAATATGAATGTTGAGGCTAATGACAACAGAACTCTAAAAGATCACATCTCATCCTTCTCAACCAATCTTCAGTGTTAAGATTCAGTTAAGATTAGAAAAGCGTTTCAGGTATATGCAATCTTCAGAATTGGTCAAAATTATCTCTCACTACCCCTCAAGGAAAAGTGTTTCCTCAAAAGGCTTTTTGAGTTCAGGACAGATTTTTCGCCCACAATAGGAAGGAAAGACTATGGTTATGGCAACTCTGGAATGACATGGCCACATCTCGAGGAAGTGTTCCAAAGCTCCAGACAACCTGCACATGGCTCTTCTTCCTTTCTTTCATTATTCCTCTCCCTCTTTTCTAATTTCCCTGCTTCTCCAAAGTGTTTTTGGTGTGATTTTCAATTTCTGGGGGAAGGAGGAGATAGTTTCACTTTTATCCTGATGCAGGACAGGAAAAGGAAAAAAAGGGGGGGGGGGGGAATTTCAGAATCTTAACATTTTCACAGGATGAGAAAAACATTTCCCACCCAGCTCAAGCAGCTAGGAAAGCATCTTCCCCATTTTGCAAGAATATATCACGCAGTCTGTTCTTCACATTATCTCCTCCAACTACTGTTGCTCTCAGACAGAATTTCAGAGGAAAAACGGAAACAGATGGCCGGTTAGCTTTTCAGGGTAAATGACAAGCCTTGTGTGGGTCACCAGCATGAAAACCACAGCTTGCAAGCCTTTAATCTGTCTATTTTAGGTATCTCTATGATGACCACTTCAACAGCACCTTAAAAGCAAAGATACTATTCTAGGGTGGGAACACCCAGAGCTTCATTTGATGTCTACAATTTGAAGAATACAAATATTTTAATCTGGCATAAAAACAATCCAGTCCTTTCAAACCTCCGCCCAGACTACTCCCCTGATTTTGGGGAAAAAATGACAAAAGGTTTTTTTGCTGTTGTTGTTGTTTTTAAAGTTTGACAGTAAGTACTGGTTTGTGGAGAAATAACAATATTGAAGACTAGAAAGTAGACTGGCCTTCTAGCTCATGACAGGATGGAAGAATAGGGCCTTTAGGAATAAATCCACAAATGTAGGCCAGAGTGATGCATAACCGGGTAATAATCTCATATCCTGAAAACCCCTGTCTTGGCTGGCTGAACATAAGGCAAAGGAACAGAAAAAGCAGAAGACTTGTACAAAAATCCTACCTTCCTACCCGTAGCTATTAGTAGGAAGTGTTGTAAATCCCAAGTTCATCTTTTCTTTGCGAGTCACATTTCCAATTCCACAAGTGATCATGAAGATACACAGACAGCCATTTCCACAGATCAGCCACAGCACAACCTCACTACAGTTTTGCATGGTGCAACCAGTTGCGGGTTTTGAGACAGGGAAGGATACCATGAGTCACTGCTGTGGTTACAGAAAAGAATGATGCAGCAAGCTTGGACCACGCTGCTTCTTGATGAACCACAGATGTTGTTTTGACTTCATGAGATCCCAAATTTGGGCAGTAGCTAGCCCTTTCTCAGTGGAGTGGATATTTGTTCTTAAGCAATCTCAAGGGTTAGAAAGAGCTGGTGCTGGGACTGTCCATTTCTGAGGAAGATCCACTAAACCGGTTTTAATTCACAGGGGAGTGGCTTCCCATGCACTAGGCTGTTCTGGTGACATACAGCAAGAGGCTCTGCAGTCGCACAGATTCTGACAGTGCCATGATCTTAAACAGCTGTTTACTGTTATGGCTGTAAATGTCTGTATATGACCACTGAAAAAAGATGATAAATGATAATGGGAAGTATCTCATCTTTCCCCAGTTGGTTACTACTTAGATGTGCTTTCTATTAAGAAGTTATACTCTTGTAGAATAATTCTGCAGACACAATCAAAAACAACGTATACATATGTTTTTATACTGACTTCTTCAACTTCTACTTACACATGAACCTGCTTACAAATTCAGCTACCTCCTAAGTCTGGCCTATGCTTTCATCAAGTTAAGCAGGCTGGGGAGGAGTGGGAATGCATTCCATGTCTGGAGGACCTGGAAAATTAGTAGCATCATACGCTTCTTGCTTCTTTACTTTGAGGCTAGGGTCTACTAGCTGAATAGTGATCCATCCAAAATGGATCTGTGGTCTCTGTGCAGCTTTTAGGTAGACGAATTTCCACATTCATGGCAGTAACTGAAGCACACTTTTGGCAGGTTCAGCAGAAGCCAAAAGTTAAACCACCCCAGCTCTGCCTGTTCAAGTGAGTGGCAAAATAACAAAGACAAAATTTGCCCATAAGAATGCTTTGAATCTGCAGAGGCTAAAACATCACCATACAGAAGCAAACCATTTTAATGACATGCTACATTCATGAGTAAGGAAGTGTGATCGCTGCTGCCCAAGACATATGTCTTCTGGGGTTAATAAAGGCTTTCAGCACATGGTAATAGCACTGCTCAACTCAGCAGGAGAACAGGCCATTACAAGGCAACCAGTGACTCTGCCATGCTTCTTCAGGAGTTGTCAGGGAGGTAGCATTGAAAAAACATGAAACAAAATAAAAACAGCAAAAGCTCAACATCACATCTGCTGCTCACTCAGCAGAAGCCTAGACAGGAGGAAAGCTCTGACCTGAGCTGCCCAGAAGAGCTCTCCCTTATTCAACCACCAGCCCCTTCTCCCAACTCTGAGCTAGGGGCAGGAAAGGACCACATGAGTGAGGCTGCAATGCCAGCAGGTAAGCAGAGGTACCTTGGACACAAAAGCTATCTCCAGTGGGAGAGATGTGAGAGATGGAAAAACACCCAGCTGTGCCAGCCCCACCATGAAATTTCACTCGGAGACTCCATTCCTGCCCCTGTAACTCAAAAAAAGGGATCAACACATACATCAACACAGTCATCTTGTGACTGCACTATCATCCTCCTTTCCAGCAAGACTGTGGGATACAACATGGCTACAGCTAAGAACAAAATCAACAACAAAAACAAGCCCTGCCCACATCACTCCATTGCAATTCTACTAATCAAATCTTTACTTTTCACTTTGCAAAGGAAGAGATGAACAGAAAGGTAACTCACTGGAGACGTTGTTAATCGCAGGATTGCACCATTCTTTATCTCATTACGATTCTGAAAGAGAAAAATCCAAAAGGTTTTCTTTAAGACTCAGACACAAAACAGGCATTGAACAGAACCCATACTAAACCAGCAGCAGTGCTTCCCCTTGCCTCTGTGCAAAAGCTTCTGCCTTTCCACACGCAGGCTAACATGTATACAACATTTTCCCCATTTAGGCATGCTAACACTGGCCTCAAGCAATAGGTGGCTCTTCACATGGTATTTAACAGATCTGAACCATTGCAAGAATTACTTCATATTTTTCAAAGTTCAGCTTCCATTGGCAACTTCTGAGTATTTCTTTGAAATATCCTATGTAACAGACGAGCAACTGGCCATGATGTCTGGCTCCGATTTTGTGCTACGTAGTTGAGGAGTTCGTAAGTTTGCTGAAACCTGTCATTAAACATCTGCAGCATTTAAATTTTATCCCACTGGCTCTCCATTTTCTATAACAAGAACATGCCGACTTAAACCACTGGAACCAGCCACTGAGCTCTGCCACTGCGACTCTGCAAAGTCAAAAAGCACTGCTGTTAAGCGCTAAGTAAAATTCAAACATGCCCTAAGTTATTCTCCTTACCCTGCTGGCAGAAGGAGGAGGCATTAAACATTTTCTTCTGGTTAAGCTCGCATAAGATGTTCAATTAAACTAAGGCTATGGGCAGATGAAAAAGCTACCGTGGTGTAAGCCATGGTGGGCACTTACAGCGCACTTACAACCTTGTGGTCAGCGCCCATGCGCAGGGTCTTACCCTGTGGTTAGCGCAGCAGAGCTTCCCCCTCTTAGAGCGAGCTGCCTCACGCTCCCCACAGGACCACACATCCTCAGCGCAATGCACACTCGCACCTTAGCTTATGGCTCAGCAGCTTGTTCACGGGCCCATATCCTAATACCTCAGAGGAATCTGAAGAATCCATAATAGTCTGAGAGATGAGAGTTAAATCAAGTGTTTTAAACGAAAAATCTTCTTTCCTGGTAAAGCGGCTCTAAAGACCACGCTGCAGGCTTTCTGCAGACTGACATGTGGCCAAACAAATCAGCCTGCATTTCTTTTTGGGCAATTCTTCCCAGTTTCCTTTCATCCTTCCTGCTCCCAATCAGATACATCTCAAATCCAAGATGCTAAAAACAGGATGAGTCCTGCTTGAAACCAGGTCAAGCAGTCCCAAAATAAAACCCATTACATTGTCTCTTTCCCGGTACCCAAGTCCTCCCTAAGATTGGTTCTCACTATCCTCAAGATCACTCTCCACCCACAAACACTCCTTCACTTTCACTGAAATAATTAAGCTGTCAGACAACACAGGATGTACAAGAGACTTTTTTTTTTCTTTCTCTCTCTCTTTTTTTTTCTTTTTCTTTACAGAGCTTTGCTTAAATATGCAAGCAAGCGTATCAGCCCTCAGCAGCCCCCTCCCGGCCGTGCTACTGCCTGCCTGCCAGAACACCACATCTAAGGCACCCACGTGAAGCAGCCGTAGTGCATCTGTGCAGTTTAATTTTAACCAGCATTGAAACAAACTCACTTTACAAACAGCTGTGGGGGCTTAAACTGTTATCACCTCCTGGGTGTGTGGAGCTGAATGAAAGTAATTGCTTCAGGACAGTCACACAGCTTTGGTTAAATCTACCTCCATGAAGAGTTGGAAGTAAGCCACTGGATCTGTGTTGTGTTAGGCCAGAGTATGCATGTGCACGCATGCACACACGTACACACACATGCATGAGCACACACACGCACACACGTCCATCAGCTGGAAGGCAGCAAATCCCAGCATGCAACAACATTAAAAACAGGTAAGGAGTCAGACAACACAAATTGTTCAAAGTGTATCCAAAAGTGAAAGCCAGATGACACTCTGGAAAAGCCTGGAGCTAAGATAAATAAACCATTCTTAAATATAAATAAGAGCACTCACACCAGTTTATTTTTCAACAGCATAACTTTAATGAGTTTAAAAGCAGCTCAGTTTCTCATACATTTCTTGCACTAACTAGCATGAACTACCAAATCAGTTACAAATGAGTCTGTGGTTTAACAAGTTAACTCACTTCATCTGGGCCACAGTAAGCATCTCTCTTAAGCATCTCTCACAGCAAGCAAACACTCTTAGTCCACTGCAAACACAAGGTACTCAGCTTTCTGTAAGGAGGCTACGCTAAATGCTGTGGTCTCAGGAGACAGGAGGAGTTTACTGAACAGCCCTAGCTGGGGTGGGGTTCCCTGCTTGGAGCAGCCCCGACACTTAGCAGATGTGTCCATGGGTCCGTCTCACTAAGTAACCTGGCAGAAAACAGCACTGCCAAGAACAGAGGGGAGAGTTTTCTGGTGGGTTAGTATACAGAAACAAGCTCTGCAAGGGTTCAGCCCCAGAGCTAACACAAGACAGACTGTGAAACCACACAGCTGGTAGCAAGGTAGGGATGGGGGAGACAAGAAACAAGGGAAGCATAAGGAAGAATTACACCTCCCCCTTTTTGGTGGCAGCAAGCTGTCCACCACAGCCAAAGTTACATTATCTTACAGTTGCTTAGGCTGAAAGCATATTCCACAGCTTATTCAACTATAATAGGTTTGTCACAAGTTGAAGCCCCAACCCATAAAAAGTTGGACTTAACCTGAAATAATCTCTACAGTCAAGCATGCAGGCTAAAAACAAATCTCTAATGATGCAAGAACACATTTTGCTTGTGCATAGGCTGAATCCACAGCCAGGCTAGCAAGTGGAAAATACCTGTTAAATAAATATGCTATTCCTCTGTAGTCAGAGGACTTTAAAAACAAGGGGGAAGGGAGAAGCTGATAACATTTTTTCTAGTTTTAGAAACCTTGCTGAAGTTCAGACACTACATACAGATAAACAACAAAAGCATTCTCCAGAGTGACTGTATGTCATCAGGTTACACAGAAAATAGCAGAGCGAAACAAGCTACGTAGTACACAAAAGCATCGCTGGCGGTTTTGTCTGGGATCTTTCTGCTCATTTACCAAAAAGAGTCTGAGACACCAAAGCTTTCAAACCCAAAGCTCCAACACATGTCAGAGCCCACAGCACATGGAAAGCCAAGACTTTTCTCTCTCTAATCACGCCTGGCTCAGAGCAAAGCGCGTAACACAAGTCTGCCCGATACTGTAAATTTAATCACTGCTATCAAGAGACACAGACAGCTAGTCTTCAAATCCTGGTTTAGACAAAGGCTTAAGGAAAACTGCCCATGCCTTTTACCTGAAAGTATTCAAAGCATCAAGTTTCTAACACAGCAGGCTAACCAAAACTTTAAAAGGGTTAGCTGTTCTCCAATCAAAAATCCAATTTTGTTTATCCACTCTAAATAATGACTTAAGCACCTACCAAGAAACAGCCTGTAAGCATACAATTAAGCCAAGAGGATTTCCCACATTAACTGTGAGATGCAGTATTCAGCATGCCAGTTAATTTCAATTGCAACATTTATACACAGTTAATCTCCTTAGTATTAGGGACCGTGTCCTGGGGAGTTCTCTCCTAGGATAACAGAATGTTGTTCCAACAAAACAGCCTGCCTTTAGCATTCATACTCTTAAGCACCACTGTTATTCGGGACAGGGTGCACCACCCCCTAAGATGGAAAAGAAAAAAAAACAAAAAAACAAAAAACTCTCTCTTCCTCCAAGACATTCCTGATCTATTTCTCACATGTATATTAGGTATGCAGGTATTGCTCATGCTGTTGACCTGGATTACGAAAGCTTATTCCTGGACAGAGAGGAAACTACTTAAACAGCACTATCCAAAATACAGACCTCCTCAAGAAACTCTGTGACAGATAAATAGATTCTTTATAAATGCCACTTGGGAATAAGACAGCAGTTGCATTATGGATACAAATAAGCCCCAGTTGCAATATTATATCCAACAAGAGTCTACACTCACAAGATGATTTTGTTCTAACTGAATATGCAGTATTTCCAAGCATCCTGCTCCTGTGTGACACCTTCCAAGCTGAGTTTTCACCAGACACACAAATACCATTGTGAAAACACAAACAACAAAACAATGCAAGTAGTAGAAAATATCTAGGACTGTTTGCTTCATGTTGCCATCATAAGGCTCTCTGCCTCCCAACTCCACCAGCTGGAGCTCCATGAACCTATGTTATCTGCCACTAGGTCTGTTCCTTCTTGAAGCTTTGCCTTTATCGTGCCACAGCGTACTTTGCCCAAAACACACAAACGAGACTTGCACAGAGGAAGCCATTTAAAAAGCAGGCCCAGAGCATTAAGTGTCTCCCAAACCATGGAGAGGGACAAAGGTATGTGCATTTGCCTTCAAAAGATCCTATCAAAACAGCCAAGCCAGTTATTCAGAACTTTGCTGGAGAGACACTCAGGAAAACTATCCAAGCAAGATTAAAGTTTATTTTGTCATGTATTTGTCCTATCATTTTAATAATCTGTTATACCCAGCAAAATGCCTCATGACTCAGTTTGCTGCAACTGGTTGGGATGGAATGTTTTCCTAACATATTTGAGGAAGACCTAGAAGCATCAGGTCTTGTGGTTATAGCTCACTCAGCGCTTATTTTTTTTAGCCTTGTCCAGGCATTTTTCTTCATAGACCTCTCTAACCTGGCCAAAGAATAACAGCTAAGAAATTCAAAAATCTTTACACATTTACATTCCAAAGTAACTGATTCTTCCCTATTTCCATATTATTATTATTTTATTACATCTTCCTCCAAGTTGACACAACAAAAAATTAGAGCTCTGAAATACATTTTAAGTTCACAACTCCGTAACATTTTCACCAAAGTGAGTTTGGGCAAACAGTAAATAAGGATAGAGAGATAGATGGTAGAGTTAATTTTTAAGTTACAACTCAGGAAAGATGTGGAGTCCTTGTTGACAGGTCTGTCTTAAATCACTGACTAAATGTGCTGCAGCAGTCAGAAAACATTGGGCATCATCAGAACCAAGACTGTGAACTAGGCAGAGGGCATAATTCTGGCACCATAGAAAAAACTTAATGCACCCACATGCAGGGTACTGTGCGCAGTTCTGATATTCATCTTATACAGACACAGAATCAGAGAATCTCAGAGAAGGGCAAGTGAAATGATCAAGGGGAATGAGCTGCTGTCTTACAAGGCAAGGACTCTTCAGTTTGGACAGAAAAAGGTCAAGAGGAATTATGATCAAAGTTTACAAAACCATGAAAGCAGTGGTCAAGCTGAATACAAAACTTACCAAATTCTGCAAAATGAAAACTGGGGGTACTTGATGAAAGCAGTAAGAGATCAGTTTAAAACAGATAAAGAATACATCTCTTCATTCAGCAGGCAGTGAACTTCTTGAGCTTGCTGCCACAGGACGTTGTGAAGACAGGCAGTTTCAGCAGGTTCAAAGAAAGATTAAAAAACACACGGCCCATATACGCGTACTAAAGGGACTAAGTGCAGATGTAACCTCTAACATCTGCAGTATAAGTATGAATGCTGAGGAAATATGAAGGGAGCAGATCACAGAAAGCAACTAGGTTCACAACCTTAACTCACATCCTGCTACTGGCATGGTTAGAGACAGGATATGAGGTTAGATATACCATTGGAGTGACTCAATAGGGAATTTAAGTCCATTTTTAGTCACCGAAAGCTTTAATAAGGTGAGAGTTAAGACAGACGGGCATAATTATTGACATTCTTTTTCTTGGGATGATAGGACTGTATAGTTTTAGAAAAAAATACCAGGGTAGTTAATCTTGTGATAAAATTCCGTTTCTGGGGAGTTGTTGGAAACAGGGAGACTTTCCTATAATTTTTTACATTAGAATTTGAGAACAGCACTTCCCATGAAAAAGCGCTGGTAGTTTGGCTAACAATCCTAAGAAGAGGAAGGTTTTCTGCATGCTATTTACCTGCCCCTACTCAAGGATCATAGAAGCTAGCATAAATAAACCAAGTTACACCAGTGGTGTGGTTTCAGGCTATGCATAAACTAGTGAAACTAAATGGCCACAAAGGGGCAGTTCCACACATACCATCTAGCATGTGTGCTCCCAACACTTCCCCTACATTCGATCTACCAACATACAGCAGCACAGTCAACAAGCAAATCTTTAAAAAGTTACCTCTCTTCCTCCCTCCTCCATTCACCAAAAAAAGGAGGGGAAAAAATATCCAGAGTTGGTTCAAGTCATGATTCTGATACAAGACAACTCACCTTGCTGTACAGTCTCTAGGATGCTCGAGGAGGAAAAGGAAGCAAGCCAGGGAGGGGAAAATTAGAGCTTGACCACCTCTGTCTTCAGCAATCCACAATTATATGAGGTTGGATGCCAATGAAACTGGCCTAAGAAAACTAGAATCTAAGGGAATGTCCATACTTTGCATCATTTACTCATCGTCAGGTGGAATGACCTATACAAAGACAATGTCATCAGATATCACTTCCTCTGCAGAGCAGCAGTGGTATTTTACTGTGGGCAGACATCCTTCTTCTGATGCATTAAAAAAAGTTACACACGGGTTATTTTTAATCTGGATCAGTTCCCTAACCCAAGTTACCACATAGCCGCACAGAGAGTTGTACCAATAACATGGAAGGGGTGGGCAGGCAATGAGCAACCCCATCGTCCTCCAGTAAGCTGGAACGTAAGAGCAGCACCCTCCAAAATAAACATTAGGAAGTGACAAGCTTAGCTGGGCATGTACTATTGTTGCTGAGATCATGTGGGGAAATTAGAACGGGGAACTGATAGGAATGTAAAAAAACAAAAACCAAAGCAAACAAACACACCACCCCAAATGAGAAAAGGATTTCAGTTGAAGTTAACTCTCCAATGCAATTCACCCAGCACTCTCGCCTGCAGCACAGCTGAAGGTCACTGTAGGGGCAGTAGCTCCTTAAGCAGACCCTCCTGCCAAAAAGTATCTGAAGACCCAATCCAAACCTATGGTTCATGGTCATCTTTGCCAGACCAAAGCATAGGTTGCTACCGTAAAGGGGAGTTCTGCTTTTCAGTCTCTTGCTCATTCCTACCATTGTTTCTGTGTGGCATAAATAACTGTTTAACTACTTGATGAATCCATGATGGGACTAACTCAGCTGAAAATTCATCATTTTGTTTTTTGCCCAGTTTGTAAAGGAAAAGACAGGAATAACTGGTATGGTTCAAGCAGGAAAAAGGGCCATCCCATTTTGCAAGACTGAATGTGAAACCATATTCACAATAACATTGTTTCAAGTGAAGCCTGCAGGTGCTTGGGTCACTTGAAATGACTTTTCTTCTGTGATGGTTTCTTCTGTGACAGCTGGGCAGGTAGGATGGGCTTGAACGTAACCTGGTATCATTCACAGAGTTGCATTACTTAAATTATAGCAATTAACAAAAAACAACATCTCAACATGCTTCCAAAGGAACCGGTGCACTTTTAAAAGCAATGGTAACACAACTCATGCGCATGTACTCCTCTCACATATACATCCCACTCTTATTCCCTTGCGTTTGCCCTGCCTCTCTCACACAGACTAGACAGTAGGTAAAACATCCCTTCTCCATTTGTGACTGCAATCAACAGACTTTGCCAACAAGTTTATTCCACATCAGCCTAAGACAGTTTCACGTGCAACTGAGGAACATAACAGCTCACGGCTGCTAAAAGGGCAAGTTTCATTCCTCTTCTCTCCCTCTAACATTTTCCTTCTTCCCAGCCCATTCCTGGCCATCATTCAAGGATCCTGCTCCTCCCTCACATCAGATCTGGCTTTTGTCAGACCCTTCATTGAGACAATTCGACCAATTAAAATGGCATAAAATGATCCCCTCTCCCTCTGCCACCACCAAAATGTTCAAAAATACACTGCAGCCAGCACAAGTGATGTGACAGGATCTTATGGGGAAGGGGAGAAGAAATCAGGGCTGTTCCCTTTCAGCAGTGAGCCAAGATGTTTGTTCACTAAATCGTGTGAAACCCTAAGTAGGACATTCTTAAAGTATAAAGTGGATTTAAAGAGCATTTTTCTGTCAGCCAGATTTGATGCAGATTATTTGCTATCAGTTGAACTCACAGTGTTTGTGGCATACCATACCTACATTTGAGTGCTGTAACAGAAAGAAAAACATTTAAAGAGAGCCTTCCCTCTCTAGTTGGTTACTTACATGGAAGAATTACAAACTAAATACAGGAAAATAAATGTATATACAGCTTGAAAAACACAGCTGACCCATCTCATCAGCCTTGCTGTGGAATTAAGGAATTAAACAGAAGATATTATCATACCAAATATTTAAAAAGGACGTAAACAGAAGAGAAACCAAGCTGTTCATGGAGGTGCCAGAAAATGTAACAGGTTGCCAAGACAGAATGGTTTTCTTCGGAAAATTTCGTATGAACCTAAACACAAATCCTAAGAACTTGGACTAATTTACCAAGAAAAGGCTGAAAACTGATTTAGTGCACAGATAATCAATTTTTCACGCATGTCCACTGGAGAAACATATTAATGTCAGCTAGTTTTTACTAGAGCCCACTAGGTAGCAATACTAGCATTCATCAGGCAAGCAGGAGCATGGCCGCTCTGACACCACATGCAGCCTTTACTGCTGAGAATCTCTGCAGGGCTGTGCAGACACCCCCCAAAAATGGTAAGAAGTTTAGGAATACGAGGGGGATACCACTTGTCAGATAGATGGTGGGAGAATGGGAAGGCTGGTCATAATTTGGTTCAGATTTCAGTCCAAATACAGATTGAAATCTGCCATTTATGAAGTATTACTAGCAAGTATATTGTAAGGAGTAATGCAGAGAAAAGGAACAGATCACCGAAATGCACTACTCCCAACTTTCATGCTACCACCTATTCTCAGCTGCTAAGGTGCAGCCAGGTCCTTCAGTGAATCAGAAACCTTCCTTATGCAGAATGTTCACTTCCAACTCACTGAAATTCAATCAGTCAGTGAAAACAGATGAATACTAAAAGTGTGAAAGAAAAAAATTCCAGAAGACCCCAATCCTACAAGTGGTTCACTTCTTGTCCTGTCACTGGCATACACACCCACACACGGAGCATATAATGGCACGGTGGAATTTCACATGAATATACAATTACAGGTTGTATTCAGCAAAAAATAGGTCAGAAGCAAAAGCACCTTTCAGAAAGAACAAACACCAGTGACTCTACCCAGGCTCAAGGGGAAGGCAGAAGGACATCCCATCTGCAAACACAGTGAACAGTTAAGTAATGGGAATAAAAGCAAGGTGGGGGCAGCTCCATTTGCAAAACAGTACGAAATTCTCTCCAAATACATGGAGGGAACTCAGTGTCTCTTCTCTTCCATTTTGTGCACTAAACACATAAGAATGAAAGGGAAATGTGGGTGGCAGGAAAGAAGGAATAAATGCAAGGAGTCTTCAGAGCCATCATATAAAAAACTGAAGACAATGAAATTGCAACTGAATAAAAACGGACTACAGTCAATAAATGGATGAATGAAATGTCCTTGCATTCCATAGACAATATAAGAAATGGCACTAGTACCATTACTGTGTGCTGAACATAGCTTGCAGCTGGCTCACAAAGTCCCTCGGCAAGGGCAAACTAAACATTTATTCCCGATAGCTGCTCTGATGCAAGGTTAAGAGTCACCGCATCCTGGGTCCAGCACAGAAGCCAGCTCAAATACTGTTCTCTCCCACCCCTCTCTGCTGCAGCCCCCCGCACTACACTTTATCACGCCTTCAGATGTGACAAAAGAACATTTCTGAGGCTGTGCTGTAACCTGAACAGTTGCAATGCTCCAGCTCTCTTTCTTTCACCATCTTTTTGCTTTAGGAGACCAACTCTGAGCTAATAACAAGCCCTCCCAGACCCAGACACCATGGTGGGCAGTGCGGACACACACAAATGGATCTGCAGGAGCCAGATTATGCAGCACCAGCACAGAGATATCCAAGCTGTAGTCATCACCTCAGGAGCACAATACAGCACATATAATTGTATAGCCATTTTTTGAGCCATTTTCTGTCCTAAACTTGCACTTGTCCAGGCTGTAGGCTTCCTAAGTTATCATACCTGATGTACACAAGCGTCTATTCAGCTACAACCTGAGTCGAGTGAGGCAGAGATGATTTTTTTGGTCTCTGTCATACAGTACCTCATACGATGAGATCCTCACTGAGGAGTCAGGCTTTTACATACTTCACCTAGCAAGAAATACCTCTTCGCTATAACTAAGGCCTTTAAAAAGATAAGCATAATAATGTAATAAAAATCAAAGACATTATGATTTTTAAAACACAGGCTAGTCTTAAGCTTAGGTACTATGCCTAGTTAGTTTCTTTAACTTTTTCTTCTTCTATTTCTCCCCTTTTTAAAAACAACTGTCGACATACGTAATTACAAATTTCCACTGCATATGGGCACAGATATAGTCAAACAACCTGAGATGCAGCAGTCCGGAGTGCATCTCCTGTGATGAGTCCCATATCTCTAGTAGGAACGCTGGCTGACTCAAGACTCATTAGAAGACTGCCCTTAGACTGTCTGAAGGAGTTACTGCTACTCCTGTAGAGGCATTTTTCCAAATACTACAGCCAGACAAAAAAATGTAGAGACAGATCGGCTTGGGCGTTATTTTTATTTATTTATTTATGGTATCATCAGGAAATATAGGTCAGCTACAAAAGATAAGAGTTCTGCATATGACAACCAAAACACAGATGCGCTGTTTGCCACCCAAAAATGAAAATATAATTGTAAGCCATGTGTTGACAGTCTCACATTTGTAACATTTTCACATCAAAGTTTCTTTACTAGCTACAGAATTTCATTAATTGCTTTTCTTTCTAGTAAACATAGCCATGTTTTTAACAGGCATCTGTACCTGGAAGGCCAGAAATCAGCAAGCACCCAGGATACATCTTTGAGAGGACTGAAAAGTATTCACTTACTAGGAGCTGTCACTGTAGCAAAAGGGCTCTGCTCATCTCCTAGTAAGAGGCAGATTAAAACAACATGCACTTTAACAATCTAATCATTAGTGTTCTGGCTTTACTGAAGTGCATGAGTTTGTCCTCATCACTGGTATTTTCATGCTTTAATTCAGGAAGCAACAACATCTTAATACACAAGTGAAGGAGCACATGTAGAAGGGGTGATGACCTATACAGGCCTCTCTTTATAGCCTCCATTCAACAAGCAGTGATAGACCGTGAACAACATCTAATAAAAGTCACAGACATCTGAGTAATAGTGATGGCATTTAGAACTCTCCTCTTATTTATGTGACTCAGACTCAGACACTCTACATATTTTCAGCAGGGAATAAACAAACTCAAAGTCCTCTCCGCTGTACAATCCAAAATGTTCTAGACCACCATCCTTTTTCCACCCTTATTATAAACCAAAGGCAGCCAAAAGTCATCATGCTTCCTTTCAAGCAGAGCAGTGATTATCCATTTTCTCCAGAACTGCGGGGTCCTACTCATCAAAGGTGGAGGCAAAGCCTGAAAGGCTCCTCCAGTTGTACCCAGACACATTCCTTCAACAAGCCAGAATATTTGCTCAACACTGGATTCTTGGAAACATTCACTGGACAATTTGAGTTTAAATGCCAACAGACAAGTTCGATTGTGTCTAGCTTGTTGGAAAATGTTGTGTCACAATTCAGGGCAATTAGCAAAGCAGTCTCACTCTTTAAATTTGGGTGGAGGAAAAACACAGCAGCCAATAATTACTTCAACAGCTTCCCTTTTGAAGTGTCTGACAACTGAAACTTGAAAAGAAAGAAGGAAAAAACACAATGGAAAAAGGGAGATCCTGAAAGAAATTATGACACAGAGAATTGTCTAGGTTGACAAATAGTTAAATGAAAAACTGAAACTGGCCTGTCAGGGGGGAAAAAAAAAAAAAAAAAAAAAAAAAAAGAGCAACAGTATTTTATGAGCAACCACTCTAGCTGTCTTGCTAAATTTAGTCTTTCTAAATGCTTAACTATGTCTAAGCTCCCCTTATTTTGGAGGTGAGGGTAAGAATTACAGCAAGAGAAAAGTTAGTTCATGTCTCAGATGCATTTTGGTTTTTAAACAACTAAACAACTTCTAAACAACTGTTTTAAAACAAAACAAAATAAAAAAACACACAACGCACATACACAAAAACGCTCTTCAGCTTAAGAGCAAGCCAAAACTAAACTGGTATCAACAAGACAGTAACAAGAGGCATCTATTTCTGGGCAGCTAACTTCAGTCCTATTTAGCTTAAAATCCACTGCAGTCAGGGAATCTTCATGCTGATTTCAGCAGGTTTTGAATCATGCTTTTTTGTTGATTACAAACATACCTCTGCACCACTAACTCATACAGCCTTCCAAACAAATTAATCTTTGTTGTAGTTTCAGTGATTCTAGCAGTAACGCCAGGAATGAATGTATTTCTTGGTCTTATTCAGATGAGCATGTCCCATTTATTTAGACTATACATTCCATTTTTATTACAGCTACAGCCTTTTCATTACTTTCTGTGCTGAAATCATTGCATCACTTCGTGAAGCACAACTGCCAATGCTATCTGGGGACGAAAAAAATATAAACCAGCATAACATACACAACTGCAGAAGGATAAGACAGCAGGAAGGATGGAATAGCAAACATTATGCAGTCCTTGAAACTTCTTTCTGCTTGATCAGCCAAAGCAGGAAGCAATAGTGCACTGCAGTTCTCTTCAAACATCCATGAGCCCTTCATGTTTTACATATTTTAATTTCCTGTACACCACTTTTCAGTAGAGTATTAAACAAGCACAAATACCAGAGCTGAAGGGCTGAATGTCTGAAATCTGATCAAACTTCATAGACATGAAGGCCTTGGCACATTCAAACTTTTGTTTTGCCTTTCAGAACAAAACAAAATACTCTTTCAAAGTCATTAAACTAATGTTAAAAAAAAGAAGCCAAACAAGTCATTGATAAGAACCAGACTTTTCTTAACCTCAGCATTGCTAAATTCTTCGCACTCGCTGATGTTAAACATTAAAGATCTATAAGCCTACTGAAGCCCAAGATCTACTGCCATTATGCAATATAATGGAAAATTCAATTTAAAATTTTGCCTCACACTCTTCAACATTTAGTTTTTACCAGTTCCCAGGTCCCCTGTACTTACTGTTTCATCAGCATCACATTACAAAAATATGAAGTATTTTCCACATGTTGTAATACAAGTCAGAGTTAACTGAGAGATAATATTACTTGTACTTTTAATTAAATTTGGCTCCAGTCCTAAAGATCAAGAATGAGTATCTGCACTACAATACTTTAGGTTAGCCCATTCAGGATAACAGTAACACTAGAACTTTTAATTCCATGTAAAAATCTTAAATCATACTATGAAAAAATATATCAGCAGTATAGTTAAACCTAACCACAGCTCAATGGCAGACCTGTAGGAACAGCATTATTGCTATGATTAATAAAGAAACAGAGAGTAACTTACCATGGGCAACCTTCCCTAGCATTGACCAGAAAGCCTCAGTATTAGGCGCTAGCAGGATTAGCCTGTAAATTCAGTGCACTTATTTTGCAATGAACTAAAACCTGTATTGATTTTGCAGCCTTTGGAATTCCACTGATTCCAATGGCAATGAAGTAACACTAAATTTGAAGTGAATTTCTCTAAATTACTTATTGGAGAAAGAGCACGAATAGCACTCCAATATTTCAACTGCACTTTGGCATGTGCAATTACTTTATCACAACGTTTCCACATAGAGTTCAGACAGAAAGATGTAAAGATGATTCATTTCAATCTGGTTGGTCTAGTACTGTAAAAAGACAGTAATATTTTGTATATGTTAAAGTAAATTGTTGTGGCAAACATGCTTTGATAGACTATGCAAGTGTCATGCTGAATGATTTACCTACCTTCTCTGTGATGTAGAAATTAGAACTATCAGCATGCTGCAGTGCATATTGATCATGATTTGCAAGAGACCACCTTAGAAATACAAAGACAAAGTAAATCACAAAATGAAATCTTAAAAAAAATTAAAAACAAAAAACAAAACACCCACATCCCATACATAACTGGTCTTTACTATGATCAAACAAGTGCCTGTCACTCCCATGAGTTTCTTATACTTATGCACAGGCTTCAACAAGCTCAAAAATTTAAAAAAGAAAACAAAAAACATGCTGATAAAGGGAATGTGTAAGTATAGATACAGCCCATAAATGAGATATTTTCCCCTTTGCATATCTCTAACTGAAATTCCTAAACTTGACCATGGTCAGCCAGAAAAAAACAGCATAAATACATTTCCTCGAAGGCAAAGCTTAAAAAGAGAAAGAAAAAAAAAAAGAGGGAGAAGAAAAAAAAAAAGAGATATTCTACCTTGGTACTTCAGTGCTCCAGATAAAAAACACTCATTATGCTATTAGCTCCAAAAAAATAGCAAGGATAATTTTTGCTTGCAATAAGCAAGGTCATTAAATCACTGAAACAGATAGAATGCATTCACAGTATCAGGATGCTATGCTAGCTTAGGTAATAAACTCCTATAATGTTAAATTCATGTATTACATTAACTCATAAAATAACACCTCCCTAATTCAGCTGCACTTTGACGGACATGAACTAGTTTCTCTTCTATGGTAGCTCTTGCTTAAAAGGGCATTAATTCACAAATATTAACTTGTTCAATTTAAAGCAAGATAATTTGGTTGGGCAATTATTAGTTCATGTTGAGGGCAGGACTTGTCTTTAATATTTCAGTTCCACGAGAGCAGTCACATCAACTGGACCAGCTTACAATATCCACTGGGCCCAGTGCTTAGAAATCGAAAGCCACAGTCATTGCTGTGGTTTCTTAACCTATGAACTACAGGGACCACAAAAGCAAAGTGAGTGGGTCAGTCTCATCTCTGTGCAAAATGGCAACAAATAATCTAAGTGAACCACCCACATATGACAGAGATGCTGGTTTTCAGAACCCCATCTTAAAAGCAACTGACACAAAAAATTGAAAATTTGAAGATAAAACAATTGTAAGATTTAGGAAACTAATCACTAGTCATTAAGCTCATCTACATTTTCCATAGAATAATCATTATCCCCCAGCTGGTTTAACAACTCAAAGTACAGTATCTAGTACCTACTGCATGGCAGAACTTACCCATCGCAGACTTCTTTTATTATTGAGGACAATGGCTTTTTCTGAGCAAAGGACGGGGGAAAAAAAAAAAAAAAAAAAAATCAGTGAATTGGAACAGCCCCGAACTCTTAAAGTGTTTCCAAAACCAGTGATTCCAAACAACTCAACGAGTTAGTAGTATTTCATTTTCTTTTTCATATAGATTCATTATATCAATTCATATAAATTCATTTTCCTTTTAATGTATCCTTGATAGCACTTAAAAATTTTCTGATATTTTGGTCAGCAAGCCTATAAAGACAATGCTATGCAATTAGTATTACAATCTTTTTTTCAAGTTCGGCACTACCAGTCATTTCTGCAAACTTTAACCCATACAGCATCAACGGAGCTTGTGAAGGCAATAGAGAGAGGGATCAGAGTGTCTTTTGTGTACGCTGCATCACATTACGCAACAGAAAAAGAAAAATCAGATATCAATATCAGCATTTTCCTGAAATGACACCTGAAGCAAGAAGATACTGAAGTACTGAGGTTTTTTTTAAACCTTCTTTTGCCACTTCCAGGTATCAGTCATCTGATGACAAGAAAACTCTCCAAATTATGCCTGTACAGCTTCCCCACTACTAAAGCATCAGCTGAAAGGCATTAAGATTCCAGATGTATCCGTTCTGCTGTATTCTATGCATCCGCATTTGCAAGCATTTGGACTGACTGAAAACAGTTCTGTTTTAGGTCCCAAAATAGAAGGAACAGTCTAGTCCTGTGATGTTGCAACACTCTGAACATTGTTATAAACATAGGGTGCACACACGAGCATCCTTACAAGAGTGTTGGCTTAAAGAAAAAACCTCCTCCTATCGCGGGTGACTGCACAGAGCGCCACACAGAGCTGCTGCTTCTCAGAAACTCCCCAAATCACCCAAGCAGAGCAAGAGCCTCAGCTCTACTTTCTACAAGCATAGCTCACTGAATTCTTAAAAGAAGAAGAAAAGAGAGAGGGAAAAAAAATAGAAAAGCATAAACCAACTCTGCTGCCAAAAGAAGCAGTCTCCCTTAAATGATTATAGATTAAAAAAAAATCATGTTGGGAAACTGGCTGGGCAGCAAGGGAACTTGGTGGCAGGGCACACTGTGGGGAGGGGAGATTTTTTTTCACTTGGATTTTGTTGCTCAAACTGCATCACTGCACAGAGAGGAAACCGGAGATGGGAATACGAGTGGCCAGGTCAGGTATAGGGAGGGATTTCTAATTTCAACAGTCAAGTCAGCTAAGCCGGTTTAGAACAGGCAAAATATAACACAAGATCATTTGAATCGCACGTGAATGAAAGCACGTGCTGAAAGGACCTGTCCCGTCCCGTCCCCCCTTGCCATACCTCCCAGGCCTGCGTTTCTACCCTTCCTCTTCCAGTGCCATTACTGCTTTCACAGATGAGCTGTACCAAGCAACCTGATCAAAATAAAAACTGACCTAGCAAGGAGGAAAGGAAAAAAAAGTTTTCAGCCGACTCAATTTCCTCATCTGACTCACTGCGTGCCTAAATGAACAGCAAATGGCAGCACATGACAAAAAAGGGCAGAAGAAGCGTGAAGCTGGTCCTTCCTGCAGCAGCCAACAAGCACCTTCTTCATAGCAGCTTCGCTCTCCTCCGTGCTGGCCCTGCCGCCTGCACGGCCATGCTGTGAGCCACACCAGGCAGCTGAGCCAGGAAAGAAAGTTTTCCACCTCCACAGTTTTTCAGCCTCATCGACATGGTTTACTGTGGTGTTTATGTGGGGCTGCGTTGACCCGCCACCCTCCCCTCCCAAGGGGGTTTGTATCTGTAGCACTTCTTCCTCTCCTACATTCGCACAGGGGAGCAGATGCACTATGAGAGTAAATCACATTTCCTTACTGGGAAGAGAAAAAAAAGAGAGAGAGAAAAAGAAAGAAAACTGAGCAACCCTATATAAGCAATCCCAGCTCTCTTCCCCCTAGCCCTCAAGAAAAACAACCCCCCCCAAGGCAGGAGGCAGGAGTGCAAGTTTGCCGGCGCTGGGAGACGCGGGGTTGCCGGCCAGCAGGCGGGTGCCCATTTGCGGGCCAGCTTGGCACGCGGCCTGCCCTCCCCTTCTTTGGAGGCTAATGCAGGTCCTCCTCCTCTATTTGCCATTTTTCACAAAACTTGTATCTGGGATTTTAGGTCCTTTTTCAAAGTAAATTGAGATCAGCTAACATTAGAAACAAATGAGGGACGAAAAAGTGTAACAGCCTTCCCCTTTCCCCACCTCAAAGAAATGAGGACGAAAAGAATCTGCAGTAATCCAAAATGGCAATTATAATGCAAATACTGGGAAGGTCAGATACAATTACTTTCAAAATCAGGATTCTGTTACTTCTGATTCTTCTGCCCCATCAGCTTTCATGTCCTTTCTCAATTTATCAATCCAACACACTCATCTCCCTCTCCCTTTCACTATTCTATACCATCTTTGCTTTACTATATGACATTTGAAATGAAAAACCTAGTGGAAAACAAAAGAAAACACAAACCAACTAGATGCTGTAAAGGCACAGTTAAAAAGAAAAGCAAGATGAATCTTAAATAATAAAAATAATTAATACAGACAGCCTTTCATAGTGCTGCCTTGTCCCCCTGTGGCGCTACTGCTACAGCACTGAAGCGACAAAATGACTTAAGTGTAACCCAGTTCACAGAAAGAGAATGAAAGAAAAAAAGAGAAAAAAAAATCCTCTTCTGGGATACAAAGTTTGCAATTAGCGATTTGATATCACTAACGTGAGCTTCATAAATTAACAAAGGTAAAACAAATACCATTGCAGTCCTAACAAGCTGCAGTCCCCGGGGCTGCATTCCCCCCTACAGACAAGTCTCTCTTCAAAATTTTTTGCTCTTTCACACAAAACCAATAAATTGTCACCAGCACAAAGTGTTCCCAGCTGTAAGCGAGATGTTGCTAAACACCTGTGCCAGCTGCCACGACTGCCTCCGCGAAATCGCTCTGGCAGCGTTATGCAAGTCGGGGCTGCGAGCAGGCTCTGGCAGGCAGCACACAGCCCACCCTGGCTCGCTTGCCCCGCGCGCGGCCGCCCCTCCGTGCCAACAGCACACGGCATTACTCTCCTTGGAAGCAACAGACGGGCTAGCAACCAGCACCCACTTGCCTCCCTCCAAGCTGGCTCGTAGCCCCATCAAGAGGCCCTCAGGCCCCGCTACTGAAGGCTGCAAGGAAAATATTAATCCTTAGACCAATAGCGACGGGACACCACTATTTATTTTATATATAGTAATGTATCAGTGCTAGCAAATAAATAGAAGTGAACCATTTCTCTTCTTTTTAAACCATGAAAGAGGAGATAAAAGTCTACTTCCATTCTCCGCAGAGTAAATCCGCTCGGCAGGCCATTCAAAGATAGTAAGTTTTCTTGCCTAGCTGTAAATATTTGCCTGATGTCAAGCAGAAAGGACTCAGTGTTTTTGTTATCTTAATCTTCACGCAATCATTTTTATGGTATAAATTTTTTGCTGCATTTACAGTTCTTAAAAGCAAATCCACCTTATTACTTCATCTGCTTTGCCTTTTGTCTTTATGTCCTTTTCTACACGAGCAGAAATGAAGTGTGCTTTTACACATGCTGAGATGTTCTTTTAAAGCTTTAGCATAGGGGAAGAGGAAAAAAAAAAGAAAAAGAAAAAAGATCAAGCTGTAGTTTTACTCCAAGAAATAATGCAGACCAAAGTAAACCTTATGCTCCCTGTAGAAGATGACCCCATCAGCGAACATATCAAAAGCATCTGCACTGAACACACTGGTTAGTATAAGATATTGTTTTTCTAGTGTAGATACTGAACTGATAGCAGAAATGCAATGGGAAACAATAACAGGACATTGCAACCTCATGACTGTTGTTGATCTGTGTATAATTCCACATGTGGGCAACCCCATGATGACACTAACCACAGGCAATGCTAGAGCTGATGTGAATTTACACATCCACTAGTCTAAAGCACTAGCCAGTTAATACAGGTGTCCGAGATGCTGGCTTAGTAATATCCTCTTCCCTTTTCCCTCATCATTTCTGCACTCCTCCACATGTGTCTCAGGACATCTCCAGGTGCATCTTAGCACACAGGTCTCATCCTTAGTCTACCTGAGTACTTCCCTTGGCACTGTGCACTATTTGGGCAGTATTTTGTACCACTTCCGAAGTACTGGGCAGAGCAGAGTCTGAGATTTCTCACTCTAAGATATTTTCCCAACAGTTTCAGCCTTTCATGCCTACAATTTGTGGTCCCCCAGCACAGGCATGCAAGGCCAGGCTTTGGGAACCCACAATGCTGTTTTCTTCCAGGGAAATTGTGGGATGAGCAAAAGGAATTAAGAATGTCCAACCTGACAATGTGAAGAAAACTTAAGTCCAGTTCAAGCCACCAGTACACTAGCCTGGGTACATTAACCTGAGTTTAAAGCACTTCCAAAACAAATAAAAAGTGCGTGTGCATGTGTGTGTGGACTCTAAAGAGGACAAAAGCATAGATTTGGGTACAGACCTATGTTTTACAGGCAGTACAGATGCTTTGATTGCGTTATACCTGGAACTTGTAAATAGGTTTTCTCTAAGCCAAGGACGAATACCTTTGCTAGCAGAGGTTCATTCCTTTTTCCTGTTGTTACTTTTGAGAATGACTGGGCATATCAGTTTTCCTAGCTGACACCTTTTATCACAGAATTAGTAAAAAAAAAACCCTTAACCCTTGCTGTTGTTAAGCCTATCACAGAAAAACAGCAGATGCAGCACATCTGTTGGAGAGCAGAAAACAGCCACAGAGTAAAACAGAGTTCTGCTGCTGATCTGTACAACTGTCAAAAAGCCAGACTCAAAACAGTGAATACACCATTCTGTCTATAATTAATGCTACCATTACGCTAATAAATCTTGTAGTGCAAAAGTCATTTTTACGGCTATTATAAAACAGAAAAAGACCTCTTTTCACCATCTGTAGAAGCTTCATCTGCTACTGTCATAATAAGGGCCACAGAAACAGAAGCAGGACTGTTCAATGGCAAGCACACCAGATACCAGGACACCTAGGTCCTTGACTTATTACTTTGCCACAAATCTCTCATCATGTAAGAAATGAGGCCTTCCCCTGTAAGTGGAAGGTACTAAATCACTTTGGACTTTAGACACCCCAGTCTGCCTTTCCTGCTCTGAATCACTTCTGTAATCAGCTCTCTCCATTGACTACAATGGAGTATTTGTGAGACCAGGCCCATTAACTAGGCAATGGATATCTAAAATGGGGAGAACTGGATCTCCCTAACTCATGGGTGCTCTGGAGGGGATGATTACATGAAAAACAGGAGGGCACTCCAGTACTGCAATAACAAAATCCATAAAAAGGCTAAGGCCAGGTCTACACTACAGAATCGCGTTGGTGCAGCAACACAACCTAAAGCAGGAAACATTCACACCTTCGAGTCCACAGGCAAAAGCCTCAATGAGAGTACAGCTTGCTGATGGGAGAGAGCTTTTATTGGCTTAGTTTATATCATTCGGGGTGGCTGTTTCAACATGCCAGCAGAAAAACTCTGCTATAAATATAGCTGCAGGGGTTCTGCAGGGCAGACGGGGCTTGAGGAAAATGGTGCGCTTGTCCGTTTCCTCTTCTTCAGTCTCAGCTGCAGCTTAGTTTTCTCACAGCTACCCCTTCCCCCTTGCCAAAACATCCTCAGTCCTAAATCTGCATTTCCCTAGATACTTCATTGCCCCACAGTGCACATGTTTAGGATGACAAAGTGACTGTGAAGCAAGGAGATGGCGTTGGAGTGAAATCTACCACCATTAAAACAAACAAAACACAGAATTTTACAGAAGCTTGGTACTCAACTTTCGGTGTCCTAACAAGCCACAACTCTCCCTGCTTCCTCAAGTACCTCACAAAGTACCTTGGACTGCTAAAGAAACTCCCAGCTATAAGAGTACTGAAGGATTATAAAACATCTAAGGACATACAGCTCAGTGGACTATAGCATGGTGCTCTGCAACATCTACTTGCACCACAGATTTAAAATACAGTTCAGAATACTTCAAAAGTTACAAAGCAGGGCTTTAAGATGTATTTCTTCACACAACCATTATGTTAGGTGAGCATACTTCTTAAAACTGGTAGAAAAGTCTCTATGTGAAGGTGCTGAAAATTTGTACTGTGGGGTTTTTATTGTTATTTTCTTTTGTAATACAACCCTTAAGTCCTAGGAGGAGGATAAAATTGAATTATAAAGTGCTCCTGGATATTCCAAGCTGGCCAGAATGTGAATGAAACACCTTTTAATTAATTCTGTTGTGCGTAACTCCAGGAATCTCACCATTATATAAAACATTTCCTTTAAATATAGCAGAATTAATGCTTAAGAGATAAGACTCCTGCTGTTTCTAAGAGGAGAACTGTTACAAGTGTCTGTGCGTCTCTATATGCATGTGCAAATGCAACAGTCTCAGTTACGTTCTGCCTTCATCTTAAAAATGCCACAAGCTGAAGGTAACAAAACTCAGGACTCCTATCAAGAGGTTCTGGCTAGCACTGTGGTGCTAACAAAAGCACAGCCAGAATTCTCTCTTTATTCCTCCTAAATAAAAAAAAATAATTAAAAAAAAAGAGAGATTTAATGAAATGTTTCTTTTTTTTTTTTTTTATATACACTATTCCTGAGCATCCTCTACGTTAGAGGTCAGGCAAGCTGGGACAGTACTTCTGCAGGATCTTAAGATTTTCAAGGGTCTCCTGGCTCAATTTCCACTTCTATAAAAAGCATTTAAGATGCATTTACATGCATTTAACTGATGCTTCCTAAGGTAGAGGAAGACAGCACAAGGTAGAAAGCATAAACATCCATTAGTTCATACCTCACTAAATATCCTCCATTTCTTCCACAACTTCTAACCTCCCTCTACAGCTATTGCCTCTTCAATCCATTAAGTTTTGCTGCCTTCCCTGTATTCAAACACTGTATGTCAAAGTTTTTCCTGTATTTTTCAGTGATGAGGTCCCAGCCAGGCACCACAGGATGTCAGTTCGCAGCCTTAGAAGAGCTCTAACCAAACAGTCAGAGTGCGGTTTTGGACAAGCCTACAGCCAGACTAATAAAACATAATATGTGACTATAACATTGCTCTTTTATCCAGAATGGCTGTCTGCCACCAGAGCAAAGAACTACTGGAGCTTTAATGAGGACTGCTCAAACCCTACAGTCCCATAAGAAAGGATATCGTATTTTTCATCACCAGTTGTAATTGAACAATGACTGGTTCGTTACATTAACAAAGCACTATGTATGTATATATGCTAGTGCACTGAATTATATCCAACCCATTAAAACATCCATGGTTATTTTTATTGCTGAATGGCTTTTTTTTCCCTCCTCAAAAAAAAAAAAGGCCTTTCATTATTCCAACAAAGAAAATGGTACCTTAATTTAGTGGATATTATTTTCCTTCCAGTACTACCAAAAATCCCTGATGATAATAAAATTGAAAGGATTATAAAAAAGTTTAATATTTTCACTATGATTATATGCTGGTTAGTATCTGCTTTATAAATGGTTCTTTTTTTATTTTGTGAAGTTGAAATACTGACCATTACGATAAAGAACAATATAAGAAGTCATAAAATGCTTACTAGTCTTTGTTTAAAACCTAAAAGCTGAGTTTAAATAAGCCCTAACATCAGTAAACTGGCTCAAGCCAGCCAAGTGATTTTCAGCCTTTGGAAAAAGGCGACCATCTTTCGGCTCATCTGCCTTGGTGTAGATTCCCAAAGCTGCAGTGACCTGGGAGGGGCTGAGAAACAGCTGTGATGGCCACCTTCAAGGGTGAACTCTCCAGCCTGACAGAAAGGGGCTGTTGCTAGCAAATCCAGCAGGCAGCAGTTCTCTAGGCACCGTAAGAATTTTTCATGAGCTCCCTCCTTTTCCTCTATCCTCAAAAAACTGAGATCTTGTCAGCTGTTAATGTCACTGGCATTTCCATTAACTAGTTTAAGCTCATACGGTGCAGTAACATTGGAAATCTTCACAATATTCATACCAAAAAAGCATCAGTAACTCCAGCTACTGCAATACTATCACACCTTTTGGATGACAGTTCGTATAATTTTGCAGGTTTGTGGGAGGGAGGTAAAAAGCTCTCCTCCTTCCTTTACCCCCTCAGCTTTTTAGATATGTCAAGTCTGGGGCCAGAAGTAACCCTAGGGAGTGACACTTCATAGCATAGCCTCTGGTACAAACTGATACCAACATCCCTTTCTTCTTCACTACTTGAACAATTACGGTGTTTGCTAATACTGCACACATTTAGACTGTGATGCTAGGACAGTATCGGTATACTGCTATTACTGGTGACAGCACTTGCAAAACACACAGCTATTCTTATTCCACAAGCATGGCAGAAATTATCTGCCTTGTTCTTTTTTTCTTTAATGAAACATTTCACAAGCCCTTCTGAACTATGCTTCTCACCACACTTTGAGAAACACTGACCCATGGTTCCTTCCAAGTGCTGCGTTGCACTGCATTAACATGAAACTGCTATTTGACAGTGCTCCTGTAAATTTTGGCCACTGTACTACATTTGAAAAGCAAAAGATAGTTTTATTATTTTTTGCTAATGTAAAGATTCACATCAGCTAATTTAATCTAGACTAAATGATCTGGTGGAAAAGAAAACCCAGAGGAAGAGATCATACAGCCAAGTTTATCCACAAACCGTTCCTTGAGGCAGGAACAGTGTTCACCTCCAACAGTCAGGAAGTTTATCCCCGAGTTTAGAGCAATCTGTTCGCAGTACCCAGTGATAACACACAGGCACAAGCGGATTTGAATGGGACGGGCTAAGACAGTTACTGCTCCCAAATATCCATCCTGTGCTTCTCCTGGGTGTTGCTTCCCCAGCAACAGGTACAGTAAAGCTGTAAATACACAACAGAGAGAAGAGAATATCTAGGTAACCTAAAACTGGCACTGGTTTATTTAAAACATTTTGTGCTGTGAAAGAAACAGTCATTGAAGAGCACGGACAAATAACATTTCAGCCTTCCTATTGCAAACGGAAGCCTTTCAGACAAAGGAAGCGAAGAAAGGAGAAAGCAGGCATCATCCCAGGTTTTCTGTACACAGCACACATAGTCCCACTCCTAACATCTTTCAGATTTATCAGCCTGAAGTCTGAGAGAAGAAGGTAATATGTAGTCAGCCTCTACCTTATACTTATTTTCCTCCAGACTGCACCCCCAAAAAGATCCCCATGCAAATTCAGGCACCACCTCGTTTCCACTCCTTGTCTTATATGACAGGAAGACTTAAAGGTGGAAGATCATCCTTATATCAAGCTCAAAGTCATTATCAAATCTTTTGATTAAAGATCAGTTTGGACCACAGCATTAATATCGACAGCGAGGATTTATGAAGGTCACACTACAGCAAAAAAAAAAAAAAAAGTGTAGACATTATTTTTCAAATTTCTGTCAAAGAGAGATGGGGGCAGGGGTGAACTTAAATAACAAAACCAAGGCATTACAGGAGAGAATAACTGAATTCAGTTAAGTCCATCTCTCAAGGAGAACACACAAAAGTACATTAGCTTGTTCATCCTTTAAAATGAGCTGCAATGAGTACAGGAAATTGCCAGTTGCTAGGTTTATTGTGACTTAATGAGTCCCCACCTGAGAAGAGAAGGAGCTGTAACTAATATTCAATTTTCCCCTCCTTGTTTAAAGCAACTTTCCAGGAAAAGGCACTTGCAAAACTCTGGTATCAAATAGCCTATTTCAGTGAATGAGAAACGTAGGACACACAGGCTGGTTCAGCAAAACATTTAATTATATATTAATTGCACAGGCAAAAAGTCTCCTTAACTCAGTGAGGGTAATTTTCTGTGCTTAAAGATAAAACAATCATTGATGAACCCAGGTCACCAATCCTGCAGAAATGTAATGCAAAGTATCAAGTAGAAAAGCTTTGTGCCTTCATGAAGGTTGTCTGAAATCATGCGCTTGAACAGAAAGTTTTCAATGCAAAATTTACTAACATTTGATGGAAAAAATACTTTCCAACTATTTCCAGACTCAACACCTTTCAATACACCACTGTCAATTGCTGTGGCTTTACAGTGACAATTCCAAAAAATTAGCATTAAATGAACCAAAAGCAGAGCTGTACACTTAGAAGTATGTATCACCCTGTACAGTCTCAGGGATCATTCCCCCACTTTTCCCATCCCCATCCTAGGCAAACATGCAGGTTTGTGTATATGCTTATTCGGAAGGGGTGCTTCTTTGCCATCTTCGTTTCTTGTCACCACATCTGTGCTTTCCATGTTAGAAAGGAGAGGGATGAGGCTCCCAACCTTCATTCCCTCACTTCCCCCTACATCACTGGTAAGGCTTCTGTTAGCCTTCTCCCCCTCAAAAGCATTTGCCCTCTTCCTCCTCCCCACAAAATGGCACGGGGAAGCTTGCAGACAACTTGTTGGCCCTTGCAGGCTGGATTTGAAGAGCTCTACTCCACGTAAGTCAGCCTTGATCTTCCTTATCCCCTCTAAATCTTGCATCATAAAGGTAAAAACAAGGTTCCATAGCAGTAAGTAATATTTTAGATAAAGTATGAGTTTTGTCTGGAGTTGCTTTAAGCTCTTTTGTAAATTAAAAACACAAACATTTTGGTATTATTTTACCACTGCTTGAAAAAAGGCTGAATAATATTTTTTTCCACTTTTGTCCTCACTGTTCTTGATACCAATGAGCTGTTGTTCATCATGACTAACATACATCTTTCCCTGAACACAGTGTGCACAATGTCTACCATTTGTTACATAAGAAGAAGAAAAAAGGAAAACACTTCTTACTCCAGAAGGCAAGAGATTTGTATCTGTAAGGATATGCTTACTAAAAAATTTCAGCAAATGAAAATAGAGAAGCTTGGCAGGTCTGTAAAACAGTCCATAAGGTGCTAAACACTGGGAACAACCCTTTCTTCTAAAGGGGCTTTCAGTGCTGCGTGCGCCTAAAAATCAGACTGCTGTTATTCCAGCCATTCTCCAGTCCCATGTTTCTCCAAAGCTGACATAGGCATTCACCTCAGTGGAATTAACCAGAAGTGATGCGCTGCATGAAGAAATTAGGATCCCACTTCAGTAAAATGTTTTCAGCATAAATTCAAATTTTCTCCTCTCCAAAATAACTTTATAAATGTTCTCAGTCCCCAGATGGATTAGGGTCTAAGCACATTATTAAGTGCTTGCAAGGCTTCCTTCACTCTAAACAGTATTTACTGAAATAATAATAATTCTACGCAGGTATCATGTTGTAAGATTTCAATATATTATGAGTAAGCTGCTCAATATTAAACAGGTTGCTTTTAATATTAATGTATATGCCACAAACAATCTCAGAGAAGTCCAGAACATAAAACATGGCACTTGTATAACTTAATCTGTTTTATTCCCTATAAATTTCCTACAAGGAGTTTTTAATCCATAAATCTGCACTTGTTAGCTTCTGCATACTCTCTCAGATCCGCCTTGTCTAGGTGGCCATTGCATTCAAACTAACCAACTGCACAGGACTACCCATGAGATACATCTGTAAGGAAAACAAGAATTCTCCTGCTCCCAGAGCATACCACTGTGCAAGTTCCAAAAGCAGCACTTGCTGCAGCCATTCAGTGATCATGCTACAAATAAAAGGCACTGGCTGTGAAGATTTGAAAAGACTTTCCACCAAAACATAACAACATTGCCACAATTTTACAGTTGAACAAACTAAGGCACAGAAGTGTTAAATGGGTCATACAAGCAGCAAATACCTTATTTGAGCAGCTTTAAAAAAAGGCACCCCCCCCCCCCCAGCTAAGCACATCAAAAATATTCAACACAGTAACAGAGGAAGAGGGTTACAGCCTTCATAAAACCACTTTTTACAGCATATATACTCACAGAAACATGCACAGGTATATAAGTAAACACAAATGCAGGCACACAGAAGAACTTATTTATAGGTAGGCACTCAGGGAGCACACACGCAGGCACTTACTTGATCGATTTCCATTAACTTGGGGAAGGCACCTGGCCATTCTATGGCCACCTTCACTATATCAGCAGGAGGGGGCATTGCGATGCTGCTGTTCTTCGGAGCCGGGAAAACTGGACACTAAATACTGCAGAGAGCCTCTCTCATTCACACCTGCAGGGAGAAGGGAAAAAAAAAAAAAGAAAAAAAAAAAGAACACACACAGCAGTTCAGACTGAACTCTAACATTGCCATTTCATTTCCTATATTTTTGCCTGGCTGGGCAGGTGCATGAATATCTGTGTGTGTGTATGTGCAAGAGCACGAGAATCACACATATTCCAGAAGCAAACAGAGGACACGCTGCCACAACACACTGCACAGCTAGACGGTCTGTTAGAAAGATGGCTGATGCACTGGAATGTACGGTGAATAATAGTCATACATTAGATTTAAATAGAGAAACTATTTTTAAATATTATTGAATATGCTGGTGGGTAAAAGCAACAAACTAGAGGAAGTTCCTATTACAGTGTCACTCCTGGAGTCCCAGGGAACATGATTGAATCGGCTAGAGCTTGCACTCAGGTCTCCAGAAGAGATTGCCCAGGAAGTTACGGCCAGGAAACACTGTTTCTTTTCACTATAGCAATGATCTTCTATGTGTTCACAAATAGATCACTGCACTATAGCAACCAGGATGTCAGGAAGAAGGCAGAACACACAGCAGTTTCCACATATACACACACATACTTCCTCACCTAACTGATTCAGAGAAACCCATATATAAATACTTTTTTATGACAAACCTCAAATGTGAATATGCAAGGATACAATATACATTTACAGTGATGCAACCAGACAGCTACACAAAGCATCATAGTTCTGCAAGAACATTAGTATCAGCAGGATCTCATGTTAGACAGTGCAAGCTGTGAGTTTGAGGGAAGGGAAAGAAGAGGGGGAAGAGCCAAGTCCTCAAGTTTTGCAGAATTTAAGTACTGTCTCTTTCGGATCGTGGAAGTTTGTAACCTCGCAATAACAGCGCACGCTTTTCAAAAAGGCAGACTGACCTCCCACACATCTCTCTCTCCGCTTAGGGGTAGCGGGACACTTACTGACGTAGCAAAGCTCTCCGATTCCCAGACACAGCGGCCCACGCGCCCTCCTGCAGACTGACGGCCCTGCTCGCTTTACCAAGTCCCCCACGCAGGCCACTCCATTCCCCATGCGTCCTGCCGAGACCTAACCAAGCGCTGTCATGCGTGCCAAAATGAAAGAAACTGTAGAAGTCCCCAGAGGGGCAGCCCCACTTCTCAGCAGAAAAGAGAAGGAAGTGGTGAAAGCATGGACACATGCTTGCATGTACATGCCCTTTGAAAGGGCTAAGGAAAGATATGAACAGACAGAGCATGTCAGACATTCAAAAGCCACAGACAAGTAGAGAAAAAGAGAGTCTCTGACCATCCTCAGTTGTGGCTTCATGATCAACTTAACCCAGTCTAACTACAGTCCCTTCATCTCCAATTGCAGCAGAAGCATGAACTCTGATCAGCCTGAGCAAAATCATGAAACCATCCCTTTATCAAGAAATCTGGTACCCTCATGTTCTACTACCTATAAACGGGTGTTAGCCCAGCCTTCATACATATGGATCTACCTCTCCTTTTTCCATTTACGCCTTTTGGTCTTTTCTGAAAAAGCTGAGTCCTCCATGTTTGCAAGCCCTGTTATATTCTGCATAGCGCTGCGAACACGTACTGACAAAGCATTTTATGAACTTTAACACTCCAGCAATTTATTTCCAACAATGGCAATTCTGATGCTGACAGCCTCACGCACCGCCACAAAGCAAAGGGTAAGGCAGTAAAAAAAGACAATGTGTTTAACTGGATTGCAGGAAATGCCTTGAAAGGCACAATAACATGATTAAGAAATGTAGTGATACTTTCAACATTGGTACACAAATAGAAACATTTGGTAGATGTTACAGAGACCAGGATTAAACACAACTAAGACATGCAACTGGCTTGCTGATGGTTAAGAAGAGTCGGACGGTTGCTTTTGGCTGCAGTTTCCCATTGCAGCGTGAGCGGATAAAAGGCTCTGCCATGCCTCCCCTACCATCTCACACTCCCACCAGTTGCATTTCCCACAGGTGCTCCCCCCCTCGCACAGCACACCGACCCAACACAGCCCAACCAACCCAGCAAAACAGGCTTTTCTGTTGTGTTTTCTGCCATACTCTCAAGTCTAATGGCTTCCCAGGGGTGGCACAACTTGGTGGAGGAGGGAAGCAGCAAGACTTGCTGGCAGCAACGAGCTGTTAATCCATCTCCGCAGTAAAATAAAACCGAGACCTTAGCACACAAGTGGGGGTGGTTTACAGGCCCTCCCAGGCCTTCCTCCCTCTGCCATTTTGCTCCCACACTTACAGTGAGGGTATTTCCCACCTCTGCAGCAGGAACCATCCTCCACAGCCAAGTGGTCCTCAGTAGTTTCACACACATTTGGCGGCTTTTTGGTGTTGAACTGCAACGCTTAAGTCGAGCGGGCTAACCCGATGTGTGGCTGATGGACTTCTCCCTGTGTGCCCTGGACGAGCACAGGAACCACAGGGAGGAGGGACATTGGGAGCTCGTGGTGGCCTGACCTAGGGGCTGATTTTACTGGACATAAACTAAAAAGAAGAACAGCAGTTTCTGCCAGACAGGCTTGGTTTAGGTTTGCTTCAGATGAGTAAGTTCTTATTTTCAACTGCTTTACTTTCCCACACTTCCACGTCTGTCTTTTTTTTTTTTTTTTTTTTTTTTTTAGTTAAACTACAAGAGTTATCTATGTGCTACATATAGAAAGATAGAAGGAAGGCCTACAAAAAGCCATACAGTCAAGGGAGGCAAAGGGAAGGTAATTCCCAGTCCAGTATCTCCCCTAGGAGGGAGCTCAGCTAACTAAAATTAGCTATGAATGCCAGAAAAACTTCAATTCACAACTACTGGCCATGACTATGAAGCAACACCACATCATGCAGTAATACATTTGCAGAAAACTTCCACTATCACATACACACGTGGGCATTAACCTTCATTTTACTTCAGTGAGTTGTGATCCATCTTACAATCTCATGCAGGAAGAAAGAAATGGCTTAAGAACAAACAGTAAGGGAAAGCTGACTGGAAGTTAATCAAATTTAGTTAGGGAAAATAAGCATTTGCATCCCAATGCATGGTACAAGAGAATTATGCCATAAAATTCAGAAGATAATTTCAGTGTGACTTTTTTTTTAATATGTATACAGACTAGCATGAAAGATCTCCTATACAGTTATAATTATTAATATATGTACGTGTATACAGTTTTAAAGGACTGTGAAAAGTGACAGATCTTTAACTAATATATATGGATGTAGATCAACTTCTTTCATTGGTCTAAGACCAACTCAGAAACATCACAGTGTAGTCTGAATGCTGAGAAGCGTACATAAGTGTCTCATGACAAGTCTCCTTTCTTTTTGCTTCTCAGTGGACATCCTAAGCAAATGTGCTCAGACTTGTTTTTCTGGCTTTTATCCTTATGAATGCAGAATCTAAAAGGCAACTGGATTCCATCCTACCCGCTGATAAATAATATTTTTTTAGGCCAAAATAGATGTTCAGTTGTCATCATCAAATTATGATCTCAAAGAAACTTCTGCAACCTGCAGGGCTGACAATTATGAATTAACTACTCTTTATTCCCATGGCATGCAGTGTGTTAGACAGTGCCTCATATAAAGAAGAAGGCATAGTTCCTGGTGTGAAATGCTCCCAATTTATTAAGTAATTCTCATGACATGCAAGAAGAACTAGAACTGAGTTCAACTGCTCTTTGTTGTGCTGGCAACAGTCAAACAGTGAAAAGGGACATCACTAAAGGGTCCAGTTGTGCAGTTTTCTTGAGTGCGGCTCTTATCTCCTAGGGGTACCTGAGAAGCAGCCACATGCAAGAGCAACTACTCATTTTAACAGTATTTATTTTAAAGGTAGACTCTGACAGGATGTGTGCGCGAGTGCATGAAGTAAAGGAGAGCTCTGAGTAAAAGGAAGGCCACTATTATTTTCCCTAATGCATGCATGCAGCAGTAACCTGGAGGACATTTAAGCAATCTCCATGCTCAGCAGCACATTATTTTGTAACTTGCCAGAAAAACAACTAACCAAAAAGCCACACCTGAGTACACTTTCTTCCATCAATATGGTTTTCAAAACTATGACAGATTAGCCTGGTAAGGTGCAAATTCTGAAAGCTATTGTTATACCACATACAGTATATTCCTGCATTTCAACCACTTTATGCAGCTTCTTCCAGTGATCTAAGTCAGAGCAATTAACTCAGGTTGGAAACCAAAAACTCCAATTTAATGCAAAAATGCATCAACACAGCCATTCAGGCTCCCAAATTACCTACCTGGCTCATGATTAATTCAGTACATGAGTCAGTAAAACAGTTAATTTTCCCCTTAAATATATAAATACCTATGCATTGCACATGAAAAAAAGGAATTTGTTTGCGTATGGAATTAGTTGTCCCAGTAGAACACTTAATTTTTTGTTTGTTTGTTTTGCAGTTCCACTGGCACTTTCCATACAAGGATCTCAAAGCACTTTAACTAATATGTATAGCTACCAGAACACATCTCTAAGAAATAAGAAAAAATATGATATTCTTACCCATAGAAAAGAAAAAATTGAGGCTACAAGAAATTGTATGACTAAAAGTTACAGTCCTATGGAAAACAGTAGCCTACGAAAGCACATTTCTTTTACAGAAGAGGAGAAACATACTGTTCAAATGCTAGACCAGGTCATTTTATGAACGGGAAAAGTCAGAAAGTGGTTTAAAAAAAAAAAGTAACCAAACACCACGTGCATTTGAGCATCTAATAAAGCCCAGCACATGTTGCTCCTCCCTGCCTACCACGCAGCACCCATAGGAACCACCTGGAGCTATCAGGGCTCCAGCCCTCCTCACCCGCAGAAAGCCTTTCCCGCGGCCCTTCTCCAGGGCGGCCACAGCCAAAGCAGCCGCACAAAGAGCGGCAGGGCAAGGCAAGGCAACTGGCTGCCGCACCGCGCGAGTAACGCGGCTGATGGCGGGGAGCTGAACCGTGCCCAGTCGCACGCAGACCCACCGTTTAGAGCGAAGGACCTTGCCACCTCCCGGGATCTTACGTAAGTACCTCTTGTCAAACTTCATCAGTCTCCTCTGCTGAGCTCCAAGAGGCCCCGGCAAACAGAAACTAAGTGGCAAGTTCAGCTGAAAGGTCCCTCGGGGACCATGTCTGATTAACAATTTTAGAAAGATAATCCAGCACTAGATTAGTATCCCCAAGAGAGTTATTTTGGGCTCTGAACTGCATGACTGAACTGGCGAGTCTGAGGAGCTGTAAATACACTCTATCGTCTCCGGCACAGAAGAAAAAAGCAACGCGCAGAAGCCAGGGGCTGCATGCAAACTTTGTATACATAAAAAGGCTTTCACGCTGCCTTCTTCGCTTTGTTACATGCTCAATGTTATTCACCCCTGAACTAGACGGAAATCACAGAGGCCCAGCAGACCGACAGCAATAAATCCTGATGCTTTGCTGCAAATGTGAAGTAAAGCTCTACAGGAGCCATTAAGAGGAGGATGCTAGTAAACGAGGGGGAAAAAGGGGCCTCTCCCTGAGGAAAGAGGCAACTGAGGGTCTTTTACCTCCTCTCAGGAGCCGCTGATGCTGCAGGTTATCCTTCACGGAGACCTGACCCTACACCACAGACCTCCATGGTTTAGAGCAGTTTCCTACAGGCAACATTTCTTTGATGCTGAACTTGCAGCATCTGATCAATAATGCACGATTAGCTCAGGAACACACCACTTCTGTTAAGATAAAACAAGCTTGGGATCCTCCAAGTTTAAACACACCACTTTCTCTCTCACAAACAGTAGTATTGGAGGTGTTTTTAGGTATACAGATGTGAAATAAGACAAAACAAGGAGAGTTTTTGTCACAAGTGATGCCACACTGGAAAGAGAATGATTATTCTTGGGGTTATCACCTGCCCAATTTTCACATACCCATAATCTTTCTTCATAGCTTTACTAAAAGTATTTTACCTTTCCCACAGGCTTCTTATTGCTCCATTCCGTGGGAAGCATTTTATATATTTGGGGTTCCACTATCATTGACAGGCCCACTCTCAAAACAAGCACTGTTCAAAAACAGACAGGAAAAAAGGCTCTAAAGTGTGCTTCAAAAGAAAAGGGGGAAGAAAACAAAACAGGATGTACTTAGTATACAAGCGAGCAGATCGCCTGGTTTTGCTTTTCTACCATGTATTTAAAACCAGAAATATTCAGGTGCTTATTTAACTTTTCTCTGAGCTTCTTGATGAATTCCATTGCTTCTTGGAAGACTGTTCCTTCTACTAAGCAACTTTTAGTTACACATCTATAATTTGGAAAACAGAGAAATAAAAACTTGTTTTTGATTAGTTGAGGTATCTGAACCTCTATGACAATTAAACGCATACTGCTCACTCAGCTAAAGATGCTCTATTTACTAAACAGGTTAATATCCAAGCTCTTCAAACTAAAGGTCAAGAAAGTTCCCTAACTGCTCACCGAAGTATTCAAAAGACTATTCCAAAGAAAAGAAAGGATTCTAACCTGGCAGTCAAAAAGACAAGTTACATTTGGCCTGACAAAGTATGATTTTCAGAGATGTTAAGTATCTGCTCAGCACAATGTAAAGGCCATTGCAGGTATCAAGCAAGCAAATAGAATCAAACACTAACCTAAATAAAACTTTAGAGTCCATTTAACTTTTTACAATTTATCAGGGCTTGCTGCTTAGTTTGGGATTGTATCTTGACATTGGTCCCTACTCCAGATTGTTCTAAACTGAAACAAGCAGCAAAAAAAATCCCTTAAAATTCAACTGAAGATAATTATCTTGGGGGGAAAAGAAATAAAAAAAGGAAATTGGTAGTGTGAAATTAAAACACTAAAAAAGCGATGCTAAATATGACGACTCAAGAAAAGGATAGATGCATTTCTTTTTAAAAAAAGACTTTTTAATGATTAAGCCAAAGACACTCCAAAGGGGTCTAATGTAACTGGAAATGGAGTAAGTTGATTGAAGGCTGTTTGAAAATACATCAAAGAGGTATGTGGAAGAGAAAGTTCATTAAGAGCTCTGTAACTCAGGAAGGCGATTTTGAATAGTATCCAACTAAGAGTAAAGGAATAGCAAAAGGTCACAGTCCTTTCCAGCAGTAGCATGAGCTGGCTATAGCACTTAGGATTTTCCTGGCATTTGGATAAACCAGGGTGTTAGAAAGAGCACATAGAAAAGCTTCAAGATGATAATACTTCATTGCTTCATTTCAGCAGAGGCCGAATCAAGACCAGGATGATTGGCTGTATCCCAAAGGAGGTAAGAGATACATAAGCTCAAGGTTGGGAAAAGTTCTAAACTTCATGCCAGAAGCAATATTAAGCAGCAATGTAAAAAAGAAAGAGGACTTTTTACCCTGTCGATGCCTATGACACATACAGCGGAACTAATGGTACAGTCAGGAAGTTAGCAGTCAGAAAGGAGGAAGAGAGTGCAACAGAGATGCATAAATGATAAAGGAAACAACTGAGTTAGCTGACAGCACACAGACAGGATGTCTAAGGTTGAAATAAACAGAATTGTTTTCTGAAGAAATCATCCTGCAAAGAAAAGTACTGTGGAGAAGAGAGACACATGGATACTCTACAGTGAATAAGCTGAGGCAGATGCTCATCATGCTCAAGAGAAGTAAAAGAAAAGACAAAAGACTGACCAGTTACCATTTACGAGCCTAATAAGGACACAAAAGTTTTAAAGACACCAGCCTTTTCCTTCAGGCACTGACACTGCTCTTGAAAAATCACAAAAAACAAGGGGGGAAGGGGGACTGTCAATGATCCTGCAGCAGAAAGCAGCTGTACAGAGGTGCTCCTACCAGTACTGCTGGGATGAGTTTCTCTTATGCCTACAGAAATCAGTGCATCAAAACAACCAACAATTACAAAAATAAGTAAAAAAATAGCCACCACCACGCACATGCTCCTGACTCATCTCACCACTTTTCAGCCTGCAATTCTATTCCCTCAGGGGAACCCACAGCTCTCTGCTGGTAACGACACTCATATTCAGAAAGAACAAGCTGCCCTTGACACTTGCTGACTTCCCAGTGCCTACACTCCAAAAGACATTTAGCAAAACAAAAAGGCTGCAAACGGGAAGCACAGTGATGACCACGCAGAAAACAACATTCACAGTTAATACCATTACCCTGTCTATACTTGGAACTTGTGGAATAACTTGATATATTTTGCACTAAAGAGACTGCATCCCCAAACAACATTTGTTGTTGGGACTCATCTGGCATTTTAATGCACATTATTAAACCCACTTTGGAAACATAGAGAGATGCTAAGGAAGCCAATGTGGATACAGTCACATCCCAGAAACAACTACTGTACATCTGCCAATCCTTCCCACTGGGTACCTGCTCAGTGTGTGCACCTGCCGGCCTGGAACCACTGTCCCAGGGACGTCCTAGTCAGGTATCACCTCCCTTTCAATGCTGGCACACTTCTCAGTGCTGTCATTTTTAATACAAGCGTTGGAGGACCATGTGTACCTGAGCAATCCTTCCAATTATCTAGCAAGGTTAACCACAGGGTAAGGTAAGGTAAGGTATCGTAAGGTAAAATGCAGGCGAAAAGATTCTGAAGAGCACAGCAACAGAGCAAGCACCAGGTTCACTTGGCTACTGAATGTATACTCACAGAGGGTATCTTGTGAGAGTTGGGGGTAGGCGAATGCTAAAAACTAGGCAGAAATAACTTGACTACAAGATAACACCAATGCCAATGCTCCGCTCAACCTAACCCATTTCAAGGGACCTTGTGCCCTGAGTAAACAATTTGATAAACTGTGTTAAATATGACATTCAGTAACAGGACATCTGGGCCTTTTAATAGGGGCTATCTCTTGCTTATGTCTCCAGTGCAAAGCCACGAATACACTGAGCTAATGGCTTTAACCACTTCTGAAGCCTACCCATCCATGTTCAAATACTACACCTCTTCTACACTCAAATGTGTATGCTACAAGCAAAGAGAGCTGATTTTGGAGCAAGCTGCCTTCTATGCCACAGAAAGAATTTCTAAACACACTAAAATGGCTGTTGGTCACAACTTAGGAACAATATTCTCCGCACTCTACCCAGGTGGCATCCCAGAGCACGCGTTAAAAAAGACCCCAGCCTTTGATAACTTGGACTAAGTTTTTAAAGATCAAGGTGAAACTCTACTTCTGATTGGCAAAGTAATATAAATTATGTTAGTATTACCATCTGTCACATCCAAGCACTCTCAATATAATTTGTAGTCACCCCACAGTTTTACCATGTGCTTTATTCAACATTTAAAATCCACACAGCACAGGGAAGGAGGGAAGAATGATGCAAACACAACATCTATCGACTGGTTTGAGTCATCAGCTCTAGAAACCCGTGCTGTTTAAGCAGTGGACAATAGTTGAGGAGATTACTCCCTTTTAGCAGGGACAGCAGAACAGGTGATGTAGTCACTCCTGAATTACAACCCACATATGAACTTTAACCCCAACTGAGTCTGATTTATGCTAATACACTGGGCTGTGGAAAAAAAAGAAGGCGGGGGGGGGGGGGGAAGCCACCAATTCAGCTACTGCAGCTAAATGCAAAGAGAGCTGTTGACCAGTCTTCTGTTTTACTATCAGAAAAAAGTGGAAATACTTTACAGAAAAGGTCAGAATCATCATCTTGAATGTGACTCATGAAAAATACCTGCCAAATTAGTAAACATGGTTACTTCATTGCTCAGATAACAAGTCATCATCAATTATAAAGTTACATATGTACTACATATGATCCGGCACTTTGCCAGATACCTAATTTCTATCTTATTAGCAACTATAATTAGAAATGTTCTCCCCAAATCTCTACAGCTAATACTCACTGACAAGAGCTCATGACGGCACAGCTGTGTTTCCCTGTCTCCACGTTCTGGTTGAAGCTCCTGCTCCAGCGTCTCCGGGAACATGCACAGTTATGCCAAGAATGAGCAAAACACTCACTGTTTCCAAATTGGCTAATCAACAAACCAAGTGCTTAACCTTCCCATAATACATGCATGCAGACAACGCAACCAGCTCTGTCTGCACACTGAGGACTAAGCTGTGCCAGCCCCATTATTCTGCAAGACGACTCATGGCAGTTTCCTTCTCAGAAGCCAGAATGTTGATTGTCACTGATTGCTACTGTAAATCAATCAATTTGTATCAAAACACCCATTCAAGATGAACCAGCGCTTGCTGTGTGATGCTGTTGTGTATTATCATAAAAACAAATGGAATGCTCCAAATATTTAAATACTCTCTCGATTCCCACCAGGAGTTACTGCCAAATAGTTTACCTGCAAAGAACTTATAAATGCCAGTTACAGGACAAAGAGAGCCTGGATGCAACCAAGACAAAGAACACAGCACTTTTGCTGTGTAACAACATGCATGCCTCTAACTTACTATATAATGGGAAATGAAGCCTCACAAATGCAATGTTAAAAATATTGTAATATATACAGGGTCATCGTCCTTAGGTTGTCTGCTGAACTGAAATCTTTCTTCTCAAAAAACCTCAGGCTTATGCCATTCAAGGTCCAGTTCTTTCACAGCAGATCTCATGCCTCTGTCTGTCCAGTGCCATGCTTGGCTTCCTCCTCTCCAGTATCAGCACTGGCATCTGCAGGGCAGGCTGATTCAGAGATGGCTCTGTCCAGAAAACTAACCCAACAAAGCAAAGACAGTGCCTCATTTCCAGCCAGATCAACTCCTTGAACTAGTTCACCATTCGCCTGAGCATGAGGACTACCACAAGGAAGGGGTAGGGGCAGAGAGCAAAGCAGGAAAGTAATCTGCCTGTCTCAAGCTGTCATGGAAATACACCCTGAGCCTAAGAGGATTTTTCACCTGTGCAAAGTTCATGGCACACAGCTGAGCAGCTGAGATGCAATTCAGTAAAGGAGAGTGATGTAAAAATATGCAATTACCAGATCATTACAGTATGTTTCATTAACTCAACGAGCTCCTTTATAACTGTAATTGACATTAAAAGATTAAAGTGTTTGGATAAAATCCAAGTACATATTTAGTGCTCTGATGATTGCTAGAGTTCATACTTTCAGAACTATAAAACAACATCCCCTCACAAAGTCCCCTGTGAGAGTAACCACTGTTTACCATTCTTGCTTTCTGACCTCAGTGTTCCCAAATTAAATTTTGTTGTTGCTTTGGGGGGAAAGGGTGGGGGCGGGGGGAAATCACTGATCAGTTACCTGTCTAGTTCAGTTTGACACAATTAAAGCGTTTTCTGATAAAGTTATCCACTGAAGTAGACAATATTGAGCTTCCTAAAAACTAACACCCAGCTGAAAGGGGGTATATTTTTGTCAAACGGCAACACAAAGCAAGCACAAAATAGTAACTGTGGCACTTTTCACCTGCTTTCAGCAGTAATTTAACATCAAGAGATCATTAATGTTCAAATAAATGTGATTTAGGTATTAATCTCTTTAAAATCGAATGAGTCCTCTTTCCACCCTTCAGTAAAGCACTTCTACACTACTACAAAGTTTAAAACACAGTTTTACAGGTTTGGCAGCACGGAGACAACAGCAAACAGAGAGCCTTAACCCCCTCTTTTCTACGCTACATTAAACAATATTCACAGGTCATACAATGAAAGCATGTTTCCAAAAAGCTACTGTGCATATCTCTGCTAAAAGAATAGTCCACATTCTTCTACTCCCTCCAGCACACTGACCCTCCAGGTTACTGCTTTTGCAGTCTCCATGCTGTGTTCACAGAACTTTAGCCACTATCAGAAAGGTCTTTTAATTTGGAGTAAGGAGTACGATGAGGAAAGAGATGTCCCATTTCCAAAACTGCCAAGCAACAGCTTGCCCTATTAAAGTAAATGGACTACATCTCTTTGAAGACCAGGACTGTCATTCCTACTACAGCTCCCTATCCCCTAGAGCAGATTCTACCCTTCTGTCTATCAGACTTTTAAATGAGCCCACAGATGGATGTGACCTCCTTCTACCTTGTTTAGAAGATTACTCCAGCATCTAGGGCTCACAAAGACATGTCCTCCACAACACACAGCTCCCAACTGCTTCTTCCTGAGCTAGGTATACCAAAGTTAGGAGGACAGTGTACATAAGAAATGAAGGAAAACATGTTTTTGAGGTTTCCCCTTCACGTGTGCCATTCTCCAAACTCTGGAGCAAATTCAACTAGTCCCAATTGTAGAGCTTGCGGAAGTGTTGTGGTTTTACACTGGTAAAGAATTAGATGGATCTCAGCCATTCCTCTTACTTTGCTGGTCTCACCCGCTATCCCAAAGACAGCCTAGGCATGGAAAAAAATGACAACATGAACTCCACATCAGACAGAAGGTCTGACCTGAAGAGAATTCTGAAGGAGCAGTATCCAACTACCAGCAGGTCCAAAATGCTGCAGAAGTACCCAGGACAGTCTACTGCCACTATTTAAACATGAGAGAAAAATGTATTCTTGCATTTGCAAAACAAACCTCCTGAGATGCAAAGCCTGCAGAATCGTATTTATCCCTAGCATTGCTGAAGGAACAATCTTACCAATTCATTAACACCTAGTGCAAGATGCACTAGAGAAAAATAATAAATTGAAAAAGCAACAGCAAACAGACCTCATATCTACCAAGTTTCTTCTTCCCACAACACTGATTAAACTCCCTACCATACATAGCAATTACATTGCTAAACGAACAGAAAGTCTGCTCCAAAGACTTGGATGTTGAGCTCGGGACCAAGAACACTTGTGTTTAATTTTCTTTTGCTCAAAGGCTTTATGTGTGGCCACATGCTTGCCCTTTGGCCTTCTGGGCCTCCAACCCCCAAGTATAAAATGGGGCATTACACTCCCTCGGAGCAGTGGAGGCATTCACAGGGGTATGTATCTAAATTAGCCTGACAGATTCCCCATAATGGACAGCCTGTTTATTTATTCATGGGCTTGGGCAGACCGTTTACTGAATCCTTCCTGTATTTTAACCTACACAAGTCTTGAGATCCTGGAAGTAGAGAATGGCCAGTCTCCCTATTTCTTGCTACCATCCTTAATTTGAATGCGACACCTGCCATTAAAAGACAGAGGTAGAAGTGGAGGATACAGCTTAGGAGTCTGTCAGAAGCAGCCTGTACTCTTTTTAACATTTCACAGCACAGTTATTCATCAGATGGGCGTTCTCACAAGAATACCAAGTACGGACTTTGGGATGCGACAAAAAGAGCTAAACCATTTTGAGGATGAATTTATTGGCTAATGCTTTCTAATTCTCTTATTCTGCCAAATCGTAAGTTTCACTCCCAACACAAAACAATACATACATTTGCAGGTGCATTATATACCTTAAAACAAATTAGTAAGGGAGACTGATTTTCCAGGCAAAATAGAAGCAACATCATCACACTCATTTAAGGCAAGACTGAGAAAGCACACAGAGTATACTACAGGGAGCAAGTCTGAACTCTCTTATTTCTATTTTTCTTTACATATAAAGCTGTTTTTCCTCACCTTAAGAGTCCCTGAGGCACACACAAATGCCTGAAGAGTCAATTGAAATGCAAGTACTCTGAAACAGTCCAGCGAACAACTATTGCTCATCCCCTTACTATGTTCTTCCTTCCATTTAGGTTTTCATTGTTTAATACAGGTAACTTTGCAATACGCTATATGCTTTAGTTTTAGAGCCCTGAAAGCTTAAGCTGCCCTCAATTTAGAAACAGCCTGTCATCTGGCTCTTCAGTTCAGTCATTCCTGGCAACTGCTTTATTTTCAGCATGTACATATGACAGGAAGAGACTACCATCCTGTGACCATTACCTCTTTCTAGCCCCAAACAATAATTGTAGTTTTACACACTGAAATTAATGCATGGCTGCTGACTTCCCCCACCCTTTTGCTCTTGGTCATTTTACTGCTGAAGTGGAAATACAAATGTTTAAAAAAAAAAGAAAGAAAGAAAGAAAAAGACAGACAGACAGACTGACAGGAAACACTTGTCTCTTGCTTTGAAGACGTATAATGTAACTGCAAGGTGAAAAATCCTACAGCTACAAAGGATCTCAGTGTTGTCAAGGTGCAAGTTTATGGAGAAAAATATTCAAAGCTTCTTGCAAGGAACACATTCACCTCTAACAAATCTGACCAATTCTCAGTAAACTGAGGAGCTGCCTCCTTTAACAGGTTCTTTCTCAACTCTGCTACTGTTTAGCCTGATTTATTAACCAACCTTCTTTTAAAAGGAAGAACAAGGCCAGGTGACTTTGCACGCCACCAGCTAAGTGTAACTCTATTATCCTGCTAAAAGAAACCCAACCATGCCAAAGTTTAGGAGTTGCTGAGCACGTTTTCCCTTTGAGCAGCTACGTGTTTAATGACGTATGCAGCATGGCTACTAACTCACATGTGGGAAGGGCAGGCTGCAGGTCTCTGCTGTCAGGCTGCATCCCCCAAATTTCCATTTTCAAGTTTGCACAAATATATTACGTTTTTATACAGAGGACAAAGCTAGTAGTGATACTAATGAAAGCTACTTTCAAGCACGTAAGATTAAATCTCATCTAAAGTATGACTTGACCTGGATCTGCTTTTAGGGTTTTTTTTTTTTTAATTATTGACTTCTGTACAAAAAGTTATTGGAAGCCAATAGTCATTTGCACTTAAGATGTTATTTTTGCTTTTTTATGACTTTAAATGATGACAGCTTTAAAACCCACTAGAGTAAGCAGGTATTAGACTTCAAGGTGCTTTGAGTGCCTTTACTATATAAAAGTTTCACAAGACCAACTCTCAGAAAGAGTAGCAACTGTCAGGAGTTTTACTGTGCTCTTTTTAACAAGGATGAAGGGAAAAGAAGTTTGTTTGTTTGTTTTTTTAATAGGACATTAATTCCTATTAAAAAAAAATCTAAGAATAATATTCACCTTTACCCTAAGCAATACAGTTTTTCTCTCTTCACCTTTGGCCATCTTTTTTCTTTTTTTCCTGACAGTGTTTTATCTTCCTTTTCACGACCCATTCTTCCAGCCTTTTTTCTTTTGAGAGCCTTTACACTCTCAAAGAGATTAAATTCACCCCCACCCCTTTCCTCAGATGGTGGTTTTCTGCCAACTGCTGCACTTGTTCTTTCCAGCCTAAGCACATCCTACCATTATTTAGGATGCTGAGATGCAACAGCGACATTTCATCTCCCCCAAAACAATCTCTGTGCACCTCTGAGGCTTTTAAAGCACATGGGAGCAAGAACTTCACTGGCAAACTGGGAATTTCAGAAATGCACATTGATATTTCATTCTTCCTGATCTTTTTTTTTAATGTCAAATTCAAACAACCTATGCTCTGCAGAAGCCAATTACCATAGCTTTGAAGAAAGTTAAAAGTTCAAAAGCAAAGCTGGTTTCTTCATTTAGCAACCTCTTTCAACAATTTTGGTAAGAAGAAGCCAAAGAGTAAGTACATGTGTATCTATGGCATCAAGGGAGATGGAGGGGTGTAAAGAGTGGGCTGAGTTTCAATGTTTTTAGTTTTTATTTATGATTCCTTTTCCACTAGGTTCAGACCTTACCGTCTTCTGGGCACACCGTCCCAAACAGTAACCATTAGCAATGAGAAAAAGAGAAGCAGACAATTTCCTGTCGTCTTTCTCCCCACACATTTAGCAAACAGTCCCCAAAGCACACTTTACTCTTAATCCTCTGGGGAAAAAGTGCCCCAGATACACACTGCAGCACAGGCATAACCATGAAAATTACACCTCTCAAGCTTGTAGGCTTACTATGCTTTTTCTCAAATAGCCTTCCTGCTGCCAGATCTAAATCAAACAAGCAAAAGTAAATGTACTCTGTGAAGTCAAAACTCCACAAAAGAGGTTTTTCTGTTTTTTTTTTTAAACACTAACTTTGCACATGATCATTAACACCAAACACACACAGAGCATTATCTTGCACTGAATTTTCTAATGAAAATACACTGTAACCCCAAAAGGAAATGCTTACAGATCGGCAATGAAGGGGCTGATTCATACACTCCAGAGAACAAGCGGTGAACAATGCACACTTAGTAAGATTTCAGATTTATCCCTTATTAAAATAAAACCACGTGCCTGATCTCTAAGCCACTTTGATTTATTAATGTTTTTTGCTTTTCAAGATTACTAAAGTAATCTGGAACAGAGGAGTTAGAAGAAAACAATTTATCATGAAAGCCCTATATTCCAAGTATTAGAAGAGCCATCAATCTTTTTTCCTCTCCTCAAAATATGTATTTATAATTTTGAAGGACCAGATGAGAATTCCAGTTTGAAAGCTGCAAGAGCAGGCTGATGCAGAAAACAAAATATTACATCCTAAATGTAACAGCCTCTACTACTGTACATAGAAATCAGTTGGTCATCTGTCAATCTACAAAATGCCAAATACATTTGAAAGATATTAAAGCAACAAGAAAAAAAGGACACGTTCTCTGAAAAGGTCAGAAACTATTGATTTTGAGTTCTGCCTACATAAGTCCTCAAATCAAGGAATGACTGTGTGCTTTACATCGCGACACCTGATGGTCCAAACACTGTCCCCACTACAGAGTCTCTCCCTGGAATGTAAATCTGGATTGAAATCACAATGTAGAAAGGGGTATTATCCTTTTAACTGAATCCCATTCCAGCAGACATTTGCTCTACATTACAAAGTGTGTCACATTTTCCATCACGCGTTCAGGAAACTCCTCACACTGGAACAATGCACGGGATGTTGCAGGTCAGGATACAAATATGCTGCCTGAACAAGAGCTCTAGAGAAAGGAGGGCACCTTGCACAGTCTCTCCGTTACTACGCAGCATCTTCTTGCTCCCAGCCCGTGTACTCCACAGAGTTTGTGAGATTAGTAAAGTTTACATACAGCCCTTGCATGGCCAGAGCTGTCCCTTGTTTTTATAAGCCTAGACAGGGAACTCAGTGCCCCAGCCAACTTTATAGGACCCTGGCAACCATGAGACAGCTGTGAACAACTAGTCCACCACTGCCCATTTCCTTCCTCTTGGACCATCTGTGCACTCAACAGAGACCTGAACAACACAGGACTGCAGGCTACAGGGGATTTGGAGCAAATAAAACTGGTCACATGACAGCAAAACATGTTTTCACAGATGATGGGCCTTCAGAAGGGACTAGTCAACAGCATCTGCAACACAGTAGTTCCCATGTTAGCGGGTTTTTTGAGCATTTCTGCTAATAAAACTCAGTCATTTGACTATGTGGCAACATAAAGGTGCAGAAGAGACCAATGAAAAAAGAAAAGATTACATTTTTTAAGTGCTCCTTATGGGGGGGGGGGGTAAGGTGCAAAAGTGAACTCCTTGGATGGCAACAATTCTAGGCACCATTTAAACGTCTACAAGGTCTACACCAGACTTGGACGCATAAGATACCTATTGAGCGCACTAATGAACGAGCTTTAAAATACAAGGATTTGTCCTGCTTTTGAGCATTTTCACAGCTCTACTGCAGAAACATTCAGTTTGGTTTCTTTTTAGATGCGGTCCTAGTAAAATGCAACGAAGCATTATCTGTCACTTATCTGAGCCCATAACCATGGTATCATGACACCTAGGCTAAGATTTATAAACACCCAGACTCAGGAAGCCTTAATATGGTTTTATGAAGGTGTTTTCAGAAGCCATATGAGAATATACTGTACATTAGTGTGCATACATGCATTTAAATGCACATCTACATACAAATGCAAACAAATGCACAAAACCACACATCACAGACTATCTCATTCACACAGTCTGTCACTTGTTTCAGCTTGCTCTTTAGAAAGTTAGACAACAAACATGCAACCTCCACTTAAAACTTTGGCTAGATACAATACCACTTTGAACAGTACTTCTAGAAGTTCCACTGGGAAGTCCTGCACCTACTGAGACCAACTCTTAGCTCTTATAAAAATGAGGTAGCTTTGTTAACTTTAATGGAGCTGGGTAGATGGCTCCTTATTTCTAAACACTGTCTATAAATTGCTATTTTTGCAAATGCTTTATTTTTAAGTTGAATAAAAGATGATCTGAACACTCATCTCAAGGAAAAAAAGAAAAGAAAAAACCCTACACCATATTCTTTCATGCTCATCAACTACGACCTATTGCTCAGTTAAGGCAGACTTAGAATGAGGCTCTGCAACAGATGAAGCCTCTATAAAGCTGCGCTGCTGCAGTCTGCCCACTCTGGCACGTCAGCTCTACAATGAGCCAGTCAGGGAAGTAAACTGGCAGAAAACTAAGCAGGAGAAAGGAGTGAGAACTTTTCTGTCAGGTCAGCTCTTAGAAACTACTCACAGCAGGCACAAATGGACCCAGGCACAGCACAAGCAAAGAACCTGGATGGAGGCAGCACTGGCTCAGCTCAGTCTAGGTTACCACCATGCATGTTCAGAAGCAGAGCAGACACCGTGCAGCTCCAAGTAAACCCTGCACTCCAAACTTGATGAATTCCCCCTCAGGAATTCAGCAAACGAACCTACAGAGGTGGGAGCGCTGGAAGAGATCGCAACTCTCTCCCTCCCCTAAGCCATGCTGGCTGCAAATCAAAGGAATGCCCGAGAACCCTAAAGCTGCCCAGGAAAGTTTAAGATGTAGACACCAGCAAAGGTACTTGACAAACAGAAAGTTCCTGAGCACTGTTCTCATTTAGGAAGGCAGTCACCTTAATTTTACAAGGATGAAGCCCCCATAAGCATTTGCAGCAGCAAAGAAACACATTTCTAGCTTTCCTATTTTAGATCTGTTTTCATTCATCAGACTTTCCACATGGTAACCCTAGAACAGCAATTACAATACAATACTTTCAGCATCAAATTAAAGAGGCCTAATTTGTGGCCACAGCTGTGGCCTGTTATCTGTACTTCATCACTCCAATTCTGCACAACACAAACTCCCTAAGTCTTCAAACTCCTACATGCCTCTACACCACAACGGCAATTAGTTTGGCTCCGGCAGCCTATACCATAAAAATAAAACCGTAACATACCGCAATTTGAAAATAAAACAAAGTCAGCCCTACCCAACCTCTCCATAATTTAACAAAAAGCCCTGCAACTTCAGCATTTAAGAATTTGGACTTTTGCCAGAAATTATTTTTATTCATGTACTTATTGTTAAAGCATACTGATAAGTCTTAAGCAGCAACTTCAGATCAGCACCTAAACCAAACCCTTAGCTAAACTTTTTACAATGACTTTATATTTAAGTTTTTATCCTACAGTTAAGACAAAACAATTAACCTTACTGCGTTATTTGTTTTCATTTACCCAGATACACTCTTTTCTCAAATACATGCCTACCCATTAACAACTTCTGCAAAAGTTACAAAAACAAACAAACAGCAACCACAGACACAGAGAAATACTCCACTACAAAGAATTTAGGATTAAATGGCAGTTTCAAAGACAATTCAGTCTAAGAAATACCATCCTATAAATCTGGGAGTAGAGTTTCATTTGATAATGCCTTCATTAGGTGAGCTAAGGCCTTGAATGATTTTAGTTAATTTTTTTATTGACTACACAATAATTGGCTTCTCATATTAAGAACAAAAGTTTTTTTTAGTTTCGTTTGCAAGAAAAAGTCAATAGCTTTTACAACTCCACCCAATACAAGAAAATTCATCAGCTGAAACAATACTTGCTAGTTACATCATGGACAGAAACCTCACTTCAAAGTAAAGACACTTTTAGACTTGAAATGAATAGTTTTTTTAAGCAAAAAGAAAATTCACATTAAAGCCACCTGTAGTTTTATTTGAACTTTTATTCCCTAAGCTGACTCAGCTCCATTTTCTCCTCTTGGAAGCATGTGTAGCTCACATTGGTTTACTTATATCCCATATGGAGCATAGGACAAAAAAAGTCAATATTCCCCTAACAATAAGATTAGAGCACCACCAGAGAGGCGTCTCAGAGGGAACACACAGTTTCCAAAATAAAATTGTATTTCATTAAATAGCTAAACATCCCATGCATGCGACACACACCACTCAAAAGCCACCTCAGAATACCAGCCATGCAATAGGAAAGAGCCTACAGACAGCACACATCCCCTTGTACAAAAGCCAACACATGAAAACAGGATTGCAGCTGGCATACGAACCTAGAAAACAATGGCTTAATGGCCAGCTATCATGGGACAAGAAAGCAGAGAGATGTTTGACCCTGCACACAGCCCTAGCAGGGAGAATCTCTTTCTTGACATGGGCCGCTGCACTGTAGCACAGCCCAAACTCGGTAGCGAGTAAGGAAGGCATCATCTCCCAACTGGTGGGCTCCGCTCTCCATCACAGCATTGACTTGGACACTGACCTTCAAACATCTCTCTTGACAGCTGAGGCTACTACTGCTCCATCGAATCTATGGAAGCATTTTCCCTTCCTCTGGACTTGTCCTCAGGGCTGAGAGGGCACTAAAGAACAGGATTTTTTTTTCTGCAAAACTGATCAAGAACACCACACGCACCGGTGCAGTGGACACTGGACCAAAGAACCAGAGCCCACCACTGCACCAGCACTACCCAGAAAACTTTTCCCTAGAAAGCCATGAACCTAGTTTTCATTTCTTCCCTCCATCTGCAAAAAGATGTGCTAATCTAGTTACCTTCTCCTTCTTTCTAGTTTGGACTCCTTAAAAAAGGATAAAAATAAAAAATAAAAAAACCTGAGAGCTCTCCAGTTCTTTGCATCTTTCAAACACGTAGCATAATGTACACTGAGGAAATACAGAAGGCAGCAATGTTAACACATTCAATACCTAAAAGGCACACTGCTTCACAGAGTACTGAGGTAAGACTTCCAAATTTATTGAACTAAGACCCCTAAGAATTTTGCTGAGGCTTAATTAGATAGTAAATGCAGCAGCAGCAAAGTTGGAAAGAGTAAGCATTTGCAAGTTCTCAGCAATCTTCAAAAGGGTCCTTGCAAGTTTTCCTACAGGCCCTTTTCAAATTATGCAAGACAGACTGCTTTTTATATTTTGTCTTTCCTTTCCATCCTGCTAGGAACATAAAGGCATACTATAAAGGAACCTAGCCACAAAGTTAGCTACCCCCTACACTTAACCATGAATCAAGAACTACCTTTCTCAACTGGCATGCATTGTCTTCTCTATTAAGGTGACTACTTAATCTTGCTGCTTAGAAAAATATGTAGGTATTGTTTCACTAGGTAGCCTTGCATAGTAATTTTAAACAAATATTGCTAATTGCATACTCTGACACACTAGAACAAACTCACACAGGTAACCAATTAAAGCAAAGAAGTAAAATGCAAACAGAAACAGCCATTTACCAATAGAGAGGGGAAAAAAATAACCAACCTTTCTCACAAAGCAGTTGCTCAGTCTCTGATCTCCCAAGGGATGCCCTATTAATCATCTTCCAGAAATAAGCCAACAATCTAAAATCTGTAGCTCTAAGAGCAAAAATCCAAGACTTAGAGATAATGGTTTTATTACACATTATAAAATGTCACCATATTTTACAGAACATACATTGATTCGCTCCTGACAACCTTCTTGCTTCTTTTGCCTTATCAGCATGCCCTTTGCTCTGCAGATACCAGCTATCCTTTGCTGTCAGATGTTCTGATATATATCTAAGCAAGTTCAAAGCATCTGTTCTCAAACTTGAATCTAACTTTGAAGTCTGATGCTTGCACTTTGTGACTGAAAACAGTTTTTGCAACTGAAATTGTTTACTTTCTCCAGCTACACCAATTAGGCTAACAAGAGTTATTACCTCTATGAGCAAATCTTTTTAATGCAGTCATTTAGCTTCACGAGCCCAGGCTTTTAGAATATCATCAAGAGTTGATATTTGCAATAAAGCAACAGGAACTGGTAAGCACTGCTCACTTTCAGTGATCTCAAAGTACTTCACAAAGATGTTCAGGAACTTCCCAGGTTACATATTACTGGTATATACAACTAGGTATGCAAATGTACACCATATATACCATAGGTACATACATATATATACACACACACACACCATATATACCACCGGTACATACAAGTTCTTTGACTTGCTGAAGGGCTTGTGCTCACTACAGCAATAAAATGGCCAATTTGCACATTGCCCCAGTCACTCCCTTCTACAAAATCACTGATTCAAGACTGTTCATGATTTAAGCTGGGGCTAACTTGGCCAGTTGGGGAGCAGAGGTTCAGGGTACAGACTATGCATCAGGCAGAGCTGTCTTGGTTTGGTAGCCTACCAATATTGTGTAGAAGCGTGAAGGACCTCATGCGTCCTCAAGAGTCCTTCTGGCAAACAGGGAGGAATGCAGCACCTGTGCAAAATCTCATTAACTTGCATACAACTTTGTGATGTGGCAGCCCACAATGCATTCACATCTGGGTAGATCTGGGTACAGATGATGTACATAAACTCTGCTGAAAAGATCTTCCCCAAGGCTATGTAGAAAGTTACTATCACAGCTAGAATAGAACACAGAGAGAAAGTTTCTTTGCCATTGGTTTCCACGAAGGAAGGATTCCATCATCCAACTCTCAAATTCAAGGCTTATGCTACAACCATAAGAGCAGATTCTCTCATATACATCAAGGAGTACAGGAATCAGAGAGTGGCAAAAGACAACCAAGTAACTACTGAAATGTGCAAAGTCTTTATTTCTTTAAGATACTGCATAGACTCTGAAGATGACTAAGAATTTTATTCATGAAAAATCAACCCCAAATAACTCAAAGAACATTCAGCGTGGGAGGTTCTTTTGCAGAAATTAAATAGCAATTGTGATGAAATAGTATCTTGTGTTGAGTTACCCAAGAATTTACATTTTGCTCATGTTCTTACCTAACTGTGTATAACCAGGAACCATCCACAGGGGATACTGGCCAATTTGTTATCTCAAAATGCAGAGCTATTTAAAAACAGCAAAGGAAGAGGAAGCAATAGGAAGGATAATTTTAAGAACAACCTTGGGTAAAATTCACATTTCAGAGCAATAGATCTCACCTCCAGTTGACAACAGCTGCAGATCTGCACAGAGCAAGTATTTGCAATATTGCAGATAATGCTGGCTAAGTACAGATCATCTTGGATCTACCTGTACTCAAACAGTGCATCACCGACTTACCTGTATTCAGAGCAGATGCCTCATGATTTAAAACCTGGTGCCTCAAAAGTGTTGCCAGGAGATGACAAGAGAGGCTGTAAGTACAAAAAAAATGACATTTATAGAATATACTTTCTAGAATTTTCTCCTTCCCCCTTACCTTTCCTATAGTCATAGGAATGTGATTTTAGTAGTTTTAGTAAGCAGTTAGCTCCCTCCTTTCAGGCACACCATCTGCCTGTACCATGAACATCAGTATGTCAACAGTTACTACATAATGAAAAAAAAAAAGTATTTAAAAAAATCCGTTCCCAAAGCTGCTGATAACATTTAGAAACTAAAAAACCACCCCTCAAAAGTTATTACACATGCTGCATAATTAAAACAACTAGTTTTTACAGGGCTTAACATTAACATCTAATTTACCATCTCTTATGTATTCAGTCTCAGCCTGAGGGAATATTACTTATCTGTTGTCATACTGTTGTAAATCCAAAAGGAAAAGGAAACCACGAGTATATCCTGATTTCTTTTAAAAATGTATAAAATCAATTCTCCCATTTAAAACGTCTTTTGCTCAGCATTAAAGCACTACATTTGTTCAGTTAAAGCGATCAAACAGCATCTAAGCCCATCAGTTTAGGACAATGGGCTGTTATGCTTCAAGTCACATGTAGCACACATCAAATCTAACGTCAGAGTCGCCAGGCATTTAAATGCATGTTTGACATACTTTTTGCGACTCAGTATGTTTCACTTCTCAATGGGGCTGTGGGTGGGAGAGGAAAAGGTTGGTTTCTTATGGATTTGATTATAAAGGCATGGCTTGGCAATTCACATCATCAGATGGTGCAACTGCCCACTGCTAGATGCTGCCTTGCACAGGAAAAATACATGCCAGAAATCACCATTCTGCATATTCAGAGGGAGCACTTACAATCACTGTCTGTCTACTCATATAGCGGCATTATACAGCCCTCGTACTGCAATGCCAGCATGAGTAATTTCTCACAAAACTTGTTCAAGCCATTCATTCTCATTTGTGCAAAACAACATTTACTATTCTCAAGTACCCTGTGCCACTGGATTTATATCAAGCCTTGCCTACGAAGCAAAGACACTGTGTTTTGAAAGGTCCCAAACTGCTGCTGCCATTTTGCAAACTGAGTCTACAGTATTAGTCTCTGGTCAGTCAAACTAAGGTTTCTCTCGGGTTTTGTCTCCACTTCTGTAAAGGGAAAAAGGCCCATTTTCGCCACACGTTGATTAATGTGCGTTTACTTGCATAAGGTAAAACTCTACCAAAGATAAAGCAAATTTTTATTTCACATAAGTAAACTAAGCCAGATACAGCAGAAGTAAGATATAGAAGCCTGAACTCTGCTTTGCACTAAAATATGCTTTCTCTCTGCCATAATTTCAAAGAAAAATAACTATTCTCATGATTAAAGTTACTATAGGTCTTGTATTTTGCCCAAGTCCACCCTCATCTCTACGTTACTGAACAAACTCGAAGACAAATTTTAGACTTCCATTTTGGTGCTAATCAAATACCACCACCCAGCTTAGCATTTCTAATACAAAGGGTTCCCAGTCCCTTCTACAGGATATGTCATTATCGCCAATTTACAAACAAGGGAATGGAGGGAGATCCAGAGGGCTGAACTGGGTAAGATCAGTAAACTGAGAGACAGAGTTGGTCAACCTGAGGAAGTTAGTGCACAAGAAACAAAACTATGAGTTTACACTGAATTAGCTAACTCTTCTACTGCTTGTGTGAACAGGCACAAGGTTTGCCTACAAGAAAACACTGAAAGTAAGCCTCAGATAAATCTTACTAAAAGCAGAATAAATCAAATCAAAGGCACTTAAATTTTACTTGAGTGCCTGTAAAAGAGTTTAATGTAATTTTATTAACGTACTTAACTGTGGAAGTAAATAAAGTAAATCAAACTAAAACCACTTAAATTCTGCTTAAAAGCTCTTGTGCACGAGTACAGCAGAAATTAAACTAATCCACTTCCAAAGTATACCTTAATTCAGATTAACTCTTCCAAGTGTTCCTATGCAGATGAACTCTAGCATACACCAAATGCAAAGGTTGCTTCTCAAAGGACATGAACTACCTTATTCTTAGCATAATAGATGGAGATTACTGATGAGTTGCTGGTGACCTGCATATTCACTTTAGATTAGGACATGCCGATTTCCCGTTACACACCCTGAAGTGACAGAATCCAGATCTCCTTGATCTCAGGTTCAATGTTTCCCACCTACTGGACAGTGAATCTTGATTTTTGAGCTCCTAACAAAAAACAGCCTCAAATTTAGTCTGAAACAGATTTCAGTTTTATTTTTGTTTAAATCCAAATGGAAGATGTCACATACAACACCTAATCTTTTATCTACCATCATCTAGATTGATGGTTGCCTACAGAAGGGTTTGATTTAACTTGTTTCATTTAATTTTACTTATATATCTTTATTTCAGTCAAAAAAAAAAAATGCTCCTCCTTCAGAGGCAGCGTTCTCTAGACTTTCTTGCCACATTAGATGATGCCTTGCAGGAGGTACATGGAGAGGCATGAGAAGTAGGCCAATTCTTCTGTGTCCACATACAAGCTATATGTATAAACCCTTGTCCAAGATGATCCAGCTCTCTCTGAATGAGTCAGACATGCTTAAGCCAGTGGCTCAAGCACTCCTTTGTAAGACACGAAAGGACACTTGCTTGCAGTTCTCATGTTTGGCAGTGTGCAAACACAGTTGAAGATGTACTTCTTCCCAACCTTGTCTTCCCACCTGCGAGCAGCAGCTCCATAGCAAAGTCATGGAAACTGCTCTGCGGATCAGATTTCACACACTGGCCACCAAACCTCCTTACGTGACCTGCATGCACATTGCCTTGCAGCAAGGCAGGCCTCAGCAGAGACCAGCACCAGCAACCGCAGGCAAGACAAGAATTGAAACCAAGCAAAGAAGTCGCACCAAGCTTCGCTCCTGGTGCCCCACACAGGAGAGGAGAAAGCAGTCCTGAACACCCAAGGAAGAGAGGGGCCAGCAGCTGAAGTAGGAGGGAAAAACAAGGAGGCCCAGGTATTAAAGGGGCAGGAACTAATGCACAGCAGGCTGGTGTCTAAAGCCTTGGTCTTACTCTGAAAAAGTTACATTCCTAACATGGTCAGCTAATGACAGTTAAAATACTCGAAGCTAAAATAAATTATATAACTCACATGAGTCAGCAGACAAAAGTAAATGAGGCTCTTCTACAGCCTTAAGCTTAACCTGCTTGTGTAGACAATGAACTGTGTTCTCACAAGAATTCAAGCTTAAGTTAGTTAAATTAAGAACCCACCCTTTTTCATAGTTAATTCAAGGGTACAGATGAAACTAGAAATGCATCTCCTCCCACTTCTATCACCCACCCCCACAGAAAAATATTTAAATAGCAGGGATTTGTAATGTGGAACAGAGAGCAATATCCTATTAAGTATCATCTAATTTAAATAAGACTCTCTCATTCAGTGCATTCTAAAATACATTTTCACTGCTTCATTCTTTACATGATATTTCTCACTAGGTCTCCCAAACATTAGAACATATTTATTCTAGACACAAAGGTATAATCATAGATTTTAGGTATTCAGCTGAATGATTTATTTGATATTGTAAATATATTCTAAATATCATAAAAATTATCTGTAGCTATACAGTGCTTTTTGGCTACAACTCCATTATCTAAATATTCTCTACTGTTTGCAAGTCACAGAATTCCTGAATATTTTAACTAATTACATGCAAATAATCCTTCTTTCCTGCTAAGTTTTTATGCAGTCCATTACTATGACACTAAGTGCCTCACAACGCTTAATGAATTTATTTTCACAATATCCCTCTTAGCAATACTATGAACCATTAGCTACTAAATCACTAGTAAAACCAGCTATGGTAGATAATCATGAAAACTAGAACAAAAAGCAAAGAATATATGAGTCAAATCAGCATTTGAACAGAATTGTAATACAAGTTTTCTCAGCTTTAGGAGAAAGCAACAAAACCAGAATCTTCTGTGACGTACAAAGCTGAACCTCAGTTGTCCTCGTAGAAATGACTTTGCGTTGGAGAGGCCAGAAAGACACGATTCCCCACACAACACACAAGCAATATAAATATAATGTGAACTGCATTCACCCACTGCCTAGTAAATGTAACTGGGAACAAGATCTGGGGTAAAATGAGGATAAACATATGCAATTTAACAGGAAATATGCAAGGTGGCAACCCAGAGAGACTGATTTTATTTATTCCATTAAAAATCTGGAATAACTGAATAAACTGCACTGAAACAGAGATCAGAACCTAACCCACGCAGCTTATGGGAGGCGTACAATATAATAAATAACAGACACTGCCAGAATTGTTCACTGCGCAGAAAATATTTGAGTACTTCCTTCACATCAACAGGTAAAAGAACAACTTTTGAATCTGACGCATTACTATCCCCCTACAACCAACCAACCCCTCTTTCCTGATGGGATGCTTTGAAACTACCTTGGAGCACATTCAGTCTCTAACAAAACCTGGTGGCACATGAGACCTGAACCCTCCAGAGAAGAAAGGGTTTACATAGGGTGGAAGAAAACTGCATGAAGTTCACATGGGATGTGATAGCCCTTTATGCTGACAGTCTGCACAGGGCACTAATGGCTCTTAAACCCTCCTGTCAGATCCTCACCTACAGATGAAGATTATCTAAGCCCCAATCACACTGTGGCTTCATTTTCAGTCTGTGAGTTGCAACATTCATTTTCCGAGGCTGTTTCACTGGAAGAAAACTCAGTCCAGACAGGACCATCCCTTCACCGTGCAACCAAGGTCCTACTCCAAAAGAGACCATGGTATGCAATTGCCACACAACTTTGATGTGGCTGTCGTGTCCTGGAGTTGCCAGTTCAGTGCCGATTTACCTTCTTCCCCACAGGCTTTTCACAATGAGTGCTAACAGAGGCTCCAGCAGAGTAAGAGCGTAGCCAGCAACTGCAAATAAATTAGATAGTAGCAAAAATGCCTTAGCACCACCTGGATTCAGAGCCACATGGAAAATAAAGGAAGGGAAAAGAGTCAGCTCCCCAACAGCAGCCATCCTGAAGGCACCAGTTTATCAACACTGAATGGTTGGTTTCATAGTTCTAATAAACTTTGTAATGCATAACAGTACCGTCCCTACAGCTGACTGATAACAGGGATAGGTAATATAAAAGACAAGCGTATGTGATTTGTGTAAAAGCAGCCTATTACATGGCTATAAATTATTTGATTTGCTGTTTATTAAGTACTTGTAAATTGCTCAGTGCTATCCAACTTACAAAGAAAAATGTCTTCTGCTTTAAGAAGCTGACAATCAAAATGACAAAAGGGAACAGAGAAGGTGCACTGAGAAGCCAGTGATGAATGATGAATATTTTGACTGTGTTTGGAATTTGATTGTTTCCTGTCAGCACCTCTGAGCTAGAGTTCTTGCTAGAGATTTGCTGACACATGGGCAAGTGATTTGGAGCAGAGTATCAGTAAGACATTTCCGACAGAAGCAACACAGAGAAAGAGTCAAGAGACAAAAAAGACAAGTTTGGGATCACTATTAGCACATGGAGGAGAAGCATGAAGGATGTCTTAAGTCATCTGAAAAGAGCTTAAGTTGAGGAAAGAAAGCTGCAGGAATTTGATACTTAAAACATGAACTGAAGAGGGAGGCAGTGGAAGAACTTGCAGCTGATGAACGCAGAGAAAGATTAGAACAACCTTTCTTTATGCAACTGCGAGAAAAAAAAAAAGCAAGGTGGCTATTCAGGAGACCCATGTGATGAAGGCAGGTGATGAATGAACTGTTATCAGCTGTTGAGAATGAGAGAAATAGTTATGTAGTTATGAAAACAAGATAAGATGAAAACTCAAGGCCAATCGCTCAGCCTTGGGAGCATGCTCCTTAGAAGTCCAATACATCACATCCCTTTATAAAGTTTGTGAGCGCACTCGCCAAGAGTTACTTTGCCAGTGTAAAATATATTGCTGTCAAAGATGCGCTTCATACATATGATTTTTTGTTCTTCTTAGTAAGTGTCCCTTCACCTCCCACCAAGTCCTCAACCTGTATTAGACTTCAAATGTCTTTTTCCCTTTATCATCACTTACAAACTAGAGAATAAATCATTTGTTTGTTTGTTTTCTTTGCTTGATAGGAGATAGTTTTTCCCCAGTTTGGTGGTACTCCAAGTGAAAAGACCAGCAGATACACTCTTGGCAACACTACAAGAGGGTTTTTTTTTTTTTCATAAAACTGTTTACTGTGCCAGCTTTCTCTGAGTAATCTCAGAAATGATATATTTTATTTCTGAGGGATGACAGAACAGTGTAGTTGGCAAAAAGAATTAGACCCATATGAATGTGATTCATATGCAGTGTCATTACTTCAAAGAATAGGGTAGTACATGGCTGTTCAAGAGATCATCCTATACATAAGCCTTCAATGAATGTCCTTTCCCCGGACTTTTGCAAAGCTCTTTTCCCAGCTCCTCAGTACTTCTTCACAGTTGCTGAGCAAAACTCTTCTAGCAACAGAAGAGCCTCTCTTACAACTAAAGTGTGAAGTTCAAGCATGAAGCTAATCTGGCAGAGCTGTCTCCCGACAACATTTCCCACATGGCCTGAGTAAGAGTTATCAGATGGTTTCACTGAAACCATACAAAAACAGAACAAGTTTGAAAAGTTTCAGATAATTAATTGTTTTTCTTTTTTTTAAAAAAAAAACATTAAAAAGAAAAGCAAGATGCAAACAAGGATAAAAATGTACTATGGTAGCAACACTTCCACCACAAGATGTACAAGCTGCTGTTTCCTCCCAAATTTGTCTACAGTACAGATAGTGAAAAACATGCACACACACAGGATACAGTCTGCACTAAAGACAGAAGGATTTGATAGCTAGCCTAGTTCAAACACTAACATAGCAAGGGTTTTGAGTCTGGCAACAGAAGTGCCCTTAGTTGATGTATGTAAAAGATCACCCTGCAAAAGGATTTTCATGCAGAGACCTCACAGAAACACTTTCAAAGCCAGTAGCTCTTGCTGGCACCAGCCAGAACACATGCCTCTCATTTACAACTACAAATGGGTATCACAGCCAAAATAAGTGACCTTCGAGACACCATATACTACACAGAGAAAGGTTAATTAAGAAGAAACCTTTGTTTCTTCTTCCTTCTCTCCCACGCACCAGCAGTTCCAGGTCTGGCTCTAGAGGATGAAGGGGATTACTAAAAGAGAGCTGCAGAGATTGGTGCTATAATGCCGCCAGGAATAGGAAGTCGGACAGATGCAGGAGACTTGGCCTCAGCGACTGACTCAGCCTCTGACCCACTTTACGAACTGGCCAAACTGCTTTCCTCCATGGTGCCAGGGCTCCTCTCCCAACCTCTGTATGCCCTCAGGCAACGAGGCGAAATTCCTCAGGGCAGTAAGTGCTTCTCACTGTTCGTGATGAATAACAGTTTTGAATAATATCTCGGTTAAAAAAAAAAAAAAAAAAAAAAAAAAAAGGCCTGAGGTTCTGCCACACCAAAAATAAAAGCATCTTTTAACTCAAATAATGAAAGAGGGGCCTGATTTTACTAGACTCTGCCACACCAAAAATAAAAGCATCCTTTAACTTAAATAACAAAGAATACCTGTACAGTTAAACCTATTAATATTCTCTAAAAGTAAGTACAGCTGAAAGAGTGGAAGGTTGCTCTCATTCATAGAATTGCTGTGTCCATATTGATGCCTACAACCTCCCCTCTAAATGTCTGTTCACAGAGACATTTCCTCCAGTGTCCAACCTTTCAGTTCTGATCCTTCCCTTCAGCTTTACTGCCTCATTTAGGGATTGCTTCTCAGTGACATTAGGCAAACTATTTGCGGTGTGACATGGAAAACTGAATGAAGTCTCAAACAAACAGAAAAATAATCTGGAGGAAAACAAACGACTCTTATTTTTAACCTGGATCAGTTCCCTGACTGAGCTGCTTCCCTACCACAAAACAGGTGTATCAGCACACCTGAGGAGGAGCTGGAACAAATCAAGCTGCCACCACTGCTGAAAGAAATGCATGTATCCACCAGTAGGATACGAATGTTTTTAAAAGCTTAATGTTAGAGTAAGGGTTCTGGCACTGGGGAACTCTTTAAAGCATCATAAAATGGACTTTAATACATATTCCTTATGTTTTTCACAGTTTCCTTTGCCAGTTTGGCTAATTATACGATATTTAAGTTTAAACATATGTTTCCTCCCTTGCAGCGAATCCTCTCCTCCTACATGATACAGCAGTGAAGTCATCCTGCTGACTTCAAGCTGAATCCTGCACCCTCTCAAGTCAGTGGGCATTTTAGTTCATCTGGAAAGCAATCGGACCTGACAGTGCCATGATTCTTGTTGCAATGAGCGGCCAGGAGCTCCACCATCGAAGTCTCTTGAAACACACTGTCCAGGTACCACCTCTCAAAGAACCAGCATAAACTCTACTAACCTGGGAGTCTGGTTCTTAAAACACGTAAGAGACGCTCAGGACACATCTGCATTAGTGTGAAAGGTGAACCAGGAGGCCATCAATTTTTACTTTCCTTCTGTCTACACCATCAGCAATTGACAGTTCATACTGTTTTTTTTTTTTGGGGGGGGGGGGGTTTAAGCAAAAGCACACAAGGGCCAAGACAATTTCAAGTGGAAGGAAGTGGCGAAACATAAGCCCCAAAGAAGGTATTTAAAAGAACAAAAATCATCCACCCTCAACTGTCATGCACTGCTGACAGGAAAATCTCTTTCAGTTAGTCCATTCCACATTATGAGTGCTTTTAGTAAGAGCAGCAGCAGAGCATGCCACAATAACTGTGTTTCATTAGCTTAGTGTAGCAGAGTATAGGATTTAAAGGGAAAGACAGCAGCTGAAAATAATTGCATTAAATTAACATTAACCCACAAACCCAGAAGAGGCATATAATATTGAGGACCACTATGGAAGCAGTAACTCAGAATTAATGCCTGTAAAGGATGAATAATCCTGCTCCTGGAACTCAGACTGGGATTCAAACATCCTAAAGGAAGAGAGTTCACCTCAAGTAGTCTTCCCTGAGAGGAGGAAAAAAAAAATTAAGAAAGAAAAGCATGGCCTAGTTAAAGATATCAGTAGGTAGGAACACAGATTGTAAAACGATGTGGCTCCCGAAGGACTCACATTTTTTATGGTTTATACACACATTCCCACACATTCCTTCTCAAAAAGGACTTTGAAAAATAAATTTGATTTTAAGAACTGTAAATGAAACAGACATGTGAGAATTTAAACACTTAGGGCAGAAAAGACCAAAACCTCAGAGATTAGAGCAATAAGGGCAGACAGGACTGGAGTGGACTACAACACAGCTAGCAGTGATGGTTGTAATGTAATTTGTGGGTGTACTTTACATCAGCGTCATCAGTCTTGATGCCGCAAGGGCTTAAAAGAGGGCAGTATCATCAAAAAAAAGTCCTTAATAAATCAAACTGGTAGAACGAAGAGACACATGATAAACTGCAAGAAAGGGTCTGTGCTTCCCTCAAAATAAGGAAAAAGTTTGTGCTACACTTGGGGAGGGGAGGTAGTCATAAAAAAAAAAATTAATTTTTTTTTTTTTTTTTTAAAGGCCAAATTACAGCACCTATTCTTTTCATGTATAGACAGGTACCAGAGGTAGGCAATGGTATTACTGACAGGAAGGAATATAAAACTCAGAAGTTCTTTCTCCCTACTGGAAGCAAGCAGACCCTTCCCATGCACACTCCTCCCAGTGGCCAGTAATGGCCAGAAGCATAATATTCTCTGTTACGCTGCAGGGAAAGTTTCAGCCTAGGTCTGTGTTGTCTTGCGCATGCAAAGTGCTGGCATGCAGTGCAAGCACTAACAAAATGGTGATAGTAACAGCTGCAGCACAAGCATCAAGAACAACAATGGAAAGCAGAAAGAAATAATGTTTTGGCCAAGGATAGGGCAATCTAGCTTTTCAACAGCATGCTCTAGACTGTACTGCCCTTTGCCCTTCCCTATCTGTTTTACTGGAAGTCCATTTGCTATATAACCAAATGTAGGTATCCCAGTCACAAGATGAATATCTATCTGGTGAGATGATGGACCCGTACCTCAATCAGGAATGAGGGAATAACCAACACTGAGGCACCACCTCAGGACGGTGGAAGATCTACATTTCTTTATTTCCACTTACAACACAGATAGGGTATGTGAGGCCTTTGAGAAAGGAAGCAGCATGGCAACTGTTTCTAGAACAGTTCAGATAGTCCAAGATCTGCTCCCTCAGATATCTTGGGGGGCCCTTGTGGGAGGAACAAGGCACAGGCCACAGATTGACAGGTTACTTCAGAAAGCCAAAACTGACCTGAAAGCTTCCACCATAGCAGAGGAAGGATCTTCTGGTTCTTTTGAAGGAAATTCTTCCAGCTGGCAAAGACAGCCTGGTTAGGCCCTTGGCTAACTGAAGGTCAAAAGGAAAAACTGAGCCACAAAATGAGGCCTCAGGAAAGCCATGGCAGAAATTACCATCAGACCAATTCTAGACATACCAAAGACCTCACCAGAACTGGTGTCTGGTTAGCCACTTGCCATTTCAGTTTACACAGCTACTCCAAGTAGCAATGAGTAACAAATTTTACCTAACAAGCAAGTCAATGTTTGGAAAAGCATTATCATCACATTTTCTATAAGAATCACATTCAGGGAAGTTTTTACTTCCCTTCTGCACCCTTTTAGGATTTAGAGTATTTCTAAAAAGAGACAGAAATAATCTGCGGACTCTGCAGTTACAGCAAAACTAACCAGCGATGTGTTTATGCTTTGGGTTTTTCAAGCTCCAAATGCTGCCTTATCAAGCACACGGAATGAGTTTGCAGTGCACCTTTACTGGGTAGTTAAAGGTTTCTTTCTATCTGAGGTCCCCAACAAAGCAGGATTCTACAATTTATCTTTTTCTATCAGCTGCACAGAACTCTCTCTCATGGACAATCAGTAAGGTTTTTCCACGTTTTTGTTAAGTCTCCTTCATTAACAGTATCATTCCTTGGTTCTGCTCTTTCAGTATACAGCCACCACTACATTTAGGTTTAATCAGACTCTGCAAATGAGTACAAATTCAGTATTTCAACTGACCTTTCCTGTAATATGAGGAGCACAGAATTGCCTAAAAATTGAGTAAAGTACAGGATTTTAATCACAGCAAGGTTTTATGTTTAAAGTAAATGCTCCCAAATATTTTTCATCTAAACACTCCAAGGAAAAACTAGAAGCCTAAATCTCACTTACCTCGAAGCTGCTTTATACTGCTCTGGCAATGGGGCTTGTGTGCAGAAAAATCACATTCTGTATGTTTGAGAGTACAAGTCAGGTAAGTTATGATGTGGCAATTTGTTTTTAGCACAAGTTTTGGCGTTAAGGACTTTCATTTCGTTTTTCTTAGAACAGTAAGAGAGAGTTTCCCTTTATCATACACTTGTCTGACCAAGAAAAGCAAACAGTTTCCCAGTGAGCATCAGAACTAAGGCCGCCAGGTCTGAATCACTGGGGTAGGTTCTCATGTGTTTAATAATGCTCACACTGGCATCTTTACCTTACGGTTTCTGCTCTATCCAGTTTCCTGCTTTCACAAAACCTATCTGAACTTTGTATCTGTGGTACCTCTATTGCTCTGCTGACTTGACTTGCATCAGCCAACAAGTTAAAAGTTACTGTAAGCAAAGAGGAAGGGGGAAAAGAGACAAAGAGCCACGCATACAGGCAACAGGATCATATAAGCATTGTTTCTAAGGGGACCAAGCTAAAAACTGAGAGGGTGGGAGGATGACCCAACTTTAATAGAAGCCCTTCTTGATTTCCACACCTCATATAAGACTTCACCAGCTGAAATCCATTCTATCATCACGGTTTCCAAATGCTGGAAACATCATGTAACAAAGAAAATTATACCCAAGGTTCTCTTTTTATACATGATTTTAGTTATACTGCCATTTTTTTGTAGTAAGTCTTCTACAAGGCCCAATGAAATGTGGCACTTTTGATCAACCTCAGCATACTGAACTTTTCAAATATACAGCCAAAGTTAAACAACTGCATAGCTGTTGCTGTTCTTACATTTTCACCAGTTATTTGCATAGTCATTCTCACTCTGATTTACTCTTTCATGATCACATATGTCCACATACAAAAAGAAAACAGTAAATCAAACAGGCATTTGGCAAGCACGTATTGGTGAGATCACAGAGAGCTCTTGGAACAGCACAGGCCCTCTCATACGCAGACGGGTGGTGGAGTTCCTGGGCAGTTTCACTAATGTCATCTGACTAATAAGAAATATTGAAATGGCCACAGAGCACAAGGAAAGCTGCCTGTTAACTAGTGAACAGCCAAGAAGGCGGCAGAACTAGTATCCAAAGCATCACAATCGATGTGTTACATTTTGCAGTCTACCCATATTAGAGTACTATCAAAACCAGTGCACACCAAAGCTTTTTAACCTAAGTACATCATTAAGCTTGGAGATAAAAATCAAGTGGACGTACAAAGCTCCCATTAAAATGTAAACTTGAATACACAGAGGGTCTACTTTCTCTGATTTTTTTAATTTTCCGACTAAAAAAATAGAAGGCATGACTAGTCAGAGGTATATTGCGTTTTTGGAAGAGGTATACATGACCCGACTGGAATGACAAAAGAATTACTTAAACTGTGTTCGTAATTCATCATGGTACAATACCTTCTCATAAACGCTAATGCGTTTCAGTGAGACAAAGACTTGTGCAGGTGTGACAGAAAAGATTAGCGAGTTATTCCCAAGCCGCGGGCTGCACTGGTGGCCACGGCGCTGGGGAACTTGTGCACTGCATAAAAGAACCTGCCCATAACTCTCCACGGACCAGTAAGGACAGAATAATTCAGAACAATAAATTATAAACATTTGTTTCTCTCTCCTCTTTTTATTTGCCTTCATGGTAAAATGTACTGGCTATAGCAAAATGCTATATACTGAAATCAGTGCGGCTCTTATTCAGGAGCAAGTACATGAAAAGAATCTAAATTAATCCAAAATCCCCTGAACAATGATTCGCTGCCTTTCTTCCCCAAGACCTTCCAAAAGGATGCTTATTTCAGAAGAAAAATATCTACATGGTTCTATCTAGATGGACCAGCATAGACTGGCTGGTTTAAATTTAACATTGCATTGGCGTAACTTTTCCCTCTACCAGTAGCTTTACAGTGAGCAATAAAATTATTCTCTTTTAACTCCACTCATTTCCACAAGTCTTAAAAAACATGTATTTCAAAATCCTCTCTGAATGTTGTGCATTACCAGTAAATCAACATCCTTTTCTAAAACAGAAGTCAAAACATCCCCAAGGACTTAAAAATCCCCCTCTTCTTACACATTATGTCATTTAATTCACTATCAGCTTTCAAGGAAAGACACTATTATCCCTTAATTGCAAATAACCTTAAAAGCTTAAAATGGTGTCCTCAAACAGGTGCAGGGGAAACAAAAATCAGCACCCAATATTTTCTAAGAGCAGCCAGGCCATCCAAGAGCTCATACCCCAACAACAGCCTTGCACGAGGCAAACAGCAGCATGCTCGCGGCATGGGGGAGCGGGCTGCCTTTGGCTCCTGCACACCTGAGACACACAACCGCTGCAGCAGGATGCTCCTCCTTCCCATGAGACAGTCGTAATGACTTCTGTAGCATAAGGGATTTCTGAAATGAACAGCAGATAATCCACCAGTGGCTTATTTTATTAGCTATACAAAATTCTCAGGGTCAGAGGTCAGTGAAATCAGATGAAAACCGTTAATCCAGTGCGCTTCAGACTCCTTTGATAAAGGACAGAGGCATGTGGCTGTACTGAACAAGCACGATTTCCATTAAATTTGCAGGAGATCCATTTCCAGCTACAGTTTAACAGCTCATTTCTTACATTACAACCATTACAAAAAATAGGACCCAACTGAGTGTTGCCACACTCCGTGCATGCACATGCACACATGCACATGGATACGAAAGCCAAATGTTTTGATAAAAACAATGTTCTTCAAACGCAAATTACAATCTCAGTCTTCTACATAACACAAAACTTCATGGGAAAACTTTCCATACGATTTAGAAAGTAGCTATTGTCAGAAGCACAACTGTGTAACATGGGTGCTTCCCACTCAGCTGATCTGACCCATGCATTTTCTCCAACATTCATTTCTGCCTGTACGGAAAGCAGGGGGGAGGGAGGAGGAGGGAGAAGGGTTGTTACAGCCCTATCTTTCCTGGTTTGTGCAGAATCAACAGGACTACTGACAAAAATCCAAAAACTCAAGCACATTTTTTTTTAATTTAATGGGAATAAGAATCCTCCCTGCCCTCCTACACACACCTTAAAGACTCAGAATAATCTAGGATTGGCCTTAAAAGCTCAAGAGCTTCCTAGCTCAAGAGCTTCCTAGCCCAAGAGCTTTCTTACTTCCACTGCAGCCATGTGGTAGACAACCCATAGTGCTGCCTGCTGAGAACTCACACATGCTCTGCAAAGCAGACGAGGATGGAGGAAAAAATAAAAAGTTACACCACAGAACACTGTGAGAAGGCAATTGGGAGAGATGGGTCATCATGTCCACTGCCCCACAAGGCAATCCCAGTGGCAACAGGGCTTCATTATTTTCCTGGGAGGATGCAGAATCTGTTTAAGAGCATGTCATGGTCCTCTCCTGTCTCAGGCCAGGGACTGTACACCCAGTTGGACAGTGCATTATATAAAAGTAATCATGTATCCAAGCTGCGGATGTTTGAGTTGTTATTGAGGAATCTTTACCTGATAAGTACACAATTTTGTATCACTCCTTCATTCTTCAGCATCAGTTATGCGCTATATTACAGGCCGGCAACAGTCTAGTTCAATTTCCATACCCCTGACAGACTAGGGGAAAACAACAAAAGATGCTGTTATATAGATTTGAATTACTAGATTAAAACACAAGGGGCCACCAATTCCCTGTTCCAGGTTTATCTTGCAGAAAAGACAATGGCTAAATACACCTGATAATACCCTCCCTCCACCTTTGGGTCTGGTAAGATTCTCCCCTTTTGCTTTCTTCACCCTTTCTCGTCCTTCATTTCATCTTATTCTGCCTTTGCCTAAAATGGAGAGAAAAAGAGTTTTTCCAGACATTTCTTTGCTATGCCAAGTTCTGCCTCTGGTTACCAGTCTTAGTATCTCTCACATCCTTTCTAAACTATCCACCATTCTTTGAAGAGTATCATTTTCTGTTGCAAAGCCAGAGGCCAGGAAGACTTCCAGCAGTACAGTTCCACCAAAGAGCCTGAAACAGAACCATTCCTTCTGTTGTATGAGGAGATAAGGAAGTCCCAGACACGGTTTTAAAAAGGAGGATGAAGAATGCTGCTGGCATTAGCAATTCTGAAATAAAAAACAAGTTTTCCCTTACAGAATGGTAGGTAGCATATAATGGCATTCACCAGCAGTGAGCACCTGCTCCTCTTACCTACTTCAAAGTGCTCTGCAGAGAAGCTGGAAAAGACATTACATTGTGGAACTCACACCCACACACGTCAAATAAGACTCCAGCGATTCTACCCCATTACCGCAAAAACAAACGGCAAGAGCAAACGCTACAAATCTCTGCTGGTTCATCCCAGTATAGCCTTGCTCTCCTTTTGACAGCCATACAACAAAAGCCATTGACATGCGCAGAAAGATAGTGAATATTTTTGTCAAAAATAATAAAAAAGTGACTGCGGAAAGATGCATTATTTTATGCAAATGTTTCAGCAACCCAATCTCATTGTGTACAAGGGTAACAATGAGGAAACTGCTGTTCCTAAGACAAATATATGCTCACTCTACCCAGTACAAAAATCAGAGAAGGTCCTTCTCTTCCTAAATGCAATTATTCTGCTATAGTAGCATACTGAAAAAGAAGCAGAAAAATTCTCTCCTTATAGCATCAGAATGATTCTGCAAATAACAAAAGCCTTTGCAATTATCACATACATCTCCCTCAACTTTCACCGACTTTCTGTGCTCCTCAATGGGATCAGAAGTAGCTGAAAGCTGATAAGAGACCTTAAAAAGGAGAAAGTAAATTTGTGGGTATCTTAATGGCCTGCATCAACTCTTCCATGAAATCCAAGAAGGGCATCTTCCTTCCTTCAAACTCATTTGCTCACTCAACACTTAAGTGCTGAACCCACAGTCTGATTGTCTGTCTGCACAAAGAGGTTATACACTGATCACAAGGGGCGGGGCGGGGGGCAAAAACAAAAACAACCCATTACAGCACTGTGTATCTGAGGTAATTGTGTTACTTCCTTTTCTAAAGGCCAAACTCTAGGATTTTAAAACCACTGGATTAAACAGCGTTATGTCAGCAGATGGAACTGAGGTATGCCAGAATAGTTCAGGATTACTTAATGTTTTTGTTAGAAATACTATGGCAAAATATTGCTACCTTTCATTGTATGTGACCAAAATAACCCCCTGCACAGCTGTCTCCAATGACCCAACAACAAGCTACATTATTCTATTACTGGAAAATAAACAGCACGATTTTTTTCAGTTCTAAGCGTAGATTCCCAGACATGAAATCGGTGCAATGAATTAACGTGTATCAATTAAATCATGTTGTTGCCTCATGATTTTCATCTACAGACAACCTTTAGTAACATATAGAGGCTACAGCTCAAGAGACAGAACCTATAAGCTTACCAGAACGATCAACTCTTTTTTCAGTGAGAGAAGACAGAGTTGATGGTCCATTCCCTTCATGAAATCAAGATGTTTCCAGAGAGCTCCGAGTACTTTCCTTTAACAGGTCATTCTATCAATGGTTCAGTAACACTTTATAACCACCCTTCTCCACATCTGTTGATGAAGTGCCTCCTAAAAGCCCCCTTTTTTGACTTCATGTTCATGAGGCTTCATGCCAGCACCAGCTTAAGAAATGAAGACAAACATTAGCAGACAGCACAAACTGACTCTAACCATCAGATACTTTCCTCTTTGCCCTCAGTGCACACTATAAGATTTCCAGACTTTTTACTTACAGTTGATAGGTAGATTTATTCAATACAAATAACAGACAGCCTGGCCTAAATAGAGCTGTGCTGAGCTCTTCCCAGCACAGGGAAATTCCGTATTATTTTGTAGCTCAAGACTGAGCAGTTTATTTCTATAAATACAGGTCCGTATCTGAAAAGAATAGATAGTAGATGATTTCTGCTCCATTAGGCCAATTCTGCTCACCAATATGCTACAGCCACAGTAGCAACCTCAAGCTATAGTCTGAGGAACAGTAGGAAGAACAAGAGTTCTCACTGCTGGCACACACCATCCATGCTTTCCCTAGAAGGGGCAAATTGCCAGCTTTTATTCAGAAAATAGCTTGCAAATACATCACTTGATGTATGTATTCTGCCCAGTATCTACCCCTCTGTTTTTAACATAATATTGAGAAGATCACTCAAAACAACCGCCAAGTTTTCTCGCTGCCTCAAGTTACCTTAATCTTTCTCAATATGAAACACACCCAGGCCTTGCTCCTATTTGTAACTTCTCCTTAAAATACGTAAAGATGAAATATCCATGCAGACCATATTAGACTTATCTGCTGCTTCTAGTAATACCATGGATTACGAGATCTTGTTGCAGTTCTAACAAGCTAATAGTATTACACCTGATTACTCTTTTCAATAGTACTACTTTTCTCAAAACAAAACATCCATGGCATTTTTTTTAATAAAGATACTTTTTTTCCCAGGGATTCTCTAAAGAGTGTCTCTTGTCCCATTTAGCATGCATGTGAAATGACAACAAGACACAGACTACCATGATTAAAACATACAACTCCACTTCCCTTCGACTAATACTGGTAATGCAGTTAATCATACGTGCATAGCTGTAACTGTACACGCAGAACTAATGGCTGGGTATCTCAACACAGATGAGGCTGCTGGAAACATGGCAGACCAGGAGGAAGGAGTAAGAAGACACAGAAAACATTTTATGTGCCCTTCTGAGGTTATGCCTAGTACTTCTAACCAGAATTGGCACCACAGGGCACAGCCGGGTTCGCCTCTCCTTTCTGCGGGAGCACTGCTATGGTCAACACATTGCAGAGCAGCCATGCCAAGGGTGCACTCATGACTCCAGGCTCTATCTGAAGCAAAGACTGAAACCGATGTCCTTCTGATCTCAGACGTTCAACGTACACCTCTTCTATCACCCAAAATTGCAGCACAACTCAGCTATGGTTGCGTGCCTCCAAAACAGAGCCCACAGCAGAAAGCGCGGGCCCAGTTCAGGCAGCAAGTGCCATCCAAATACAAGAACAGCAGCGGTCCCAAACCTGCACTGACCTGGACTTCCCATTTCCCAATAAACTTAGAACGACTCATTTCCTAAATGACTCCAAATTGCTCCTCTGTGAGCTACCTCTCCTTTTAATCCCTATCACCACAGCTGGAACCCCTTTGTCATATAAGAGGCAGCTACCAGCAGGACATTTTTGAAGAGGGGGCCCTCCGCTTTAAATTTCAATAGATCAAAAAAGAAAAGCTTCAAGACAGGAAAACAAGGCTTATCCCCATAGTTAAGCTTATGGGACCAGTGAACACAGTAAGAGCAATTAGTTGTAAACAAAGGATCTGCAGCTTGATTTAGGTTTGCTTTTCAAGTCTAGTTTGGTGGTTCCTTATTTACCAATTTAGGTGAAAGACGTTTGAATGCTTGCTCTCCCCTTCTTAAGTCATCATACTTCTGACTAGTGAAGTAGTTGCCTATAGGCTGGAACAGTTGCTTTTTTGAACCTTTTATATTAGTTATACATTAAATAAATTAATTTAAAACCAAAAAGCCTTGACATCTCTAAAATAATGTGAAGAGTTTAAACTTAAACAATTTGTAACACAAGAAATCTTAAAACATATTGTTTCAATTTGAATTCATATGTACTGTTACAAAGACCTGACAGAGGTGAAGCAAACTACAAAAACACACTACCACTGAATTGATGATATTTTGATCCCTCTTGCATATGGGCCAGGAAATCAATTTGCAATTACAGTGCAAACAACCCTAGACCATTTTATTTTTTAATCTTTGTTTTAAAATAGAACTTGAACTTACAACTTGGATTTAAAGTTATGCAGGTTATTTTCTCCCCTTCTCCCTCTGCACACATCGCCCCTTTGCCATAATATGTTTTCTGACTCATTCACAGCTGCAGGGGATGGAGTTTTTGAAACCTCTGCCTCCCAGAATGCCATCCTAACACAGAGCAATGCTACTGACTCTTGCTGTTAAAAACAACAACAACAAGCAACAAACACCACCACTCTTCCAACAGGCTAACTTCCTAAGGTAGCTGAAGGGAGGGAAAAAAGCTGATTTTTAACAGGTCAGGAAATAAAATCCCAGGTCATTACATACTGGAAAAATTTATGAAAGGTGCTGTGCATCATATATTCTAAGGCACAAACAAAATATAAACCAAAATCACCAGCATTGCATATGGAGCAAAGAAGAGATGCAGAAGTTTCAGGTCAAGTCCAAACATGTCAGCGAGGAAAGCTAGGACAAAGAGGTAAGCTTAAACCAGCAAAAAGAGGAGGAGATTATTTTTCAATTTCAAAATTTCATATATTGCTTTTCACAACTGCACTTCTACAAAATTGTAGTTAAATTTTTTTTTCAAAAAAATCATATTCATATTAAGACCACATAAAAATCTGACCAACCTCCAACCTGAGCTGCAATTAAAAAACTGGCAATTTTATTCAGAACATGGGCCTTTTTGTGTCCTTTTCTTCCTTTTCTGGACCTGGCATTAGCTGCAATATCTTTATTTACTTGCCATAGGTATGGTTAAAATTACCTTAAGTGGTCCAAAGTATGAAATACATTTTCTTTATGCTTTGTAGGGTTTTTTGCTTGGCTGGTTGGGTTCCTCCTCCAAACTTCTCCTGGTAGTTAACAATCACCAAGTGTTTGGTCTTTTGCTGACTAATGAAAGTTCTCATCTGTTCCAATTTTCTACTTTTGTCAGGAGAAGAAAGTTAAATACAAGAAACCTGTACGCATATCTATAGGAGAAGGGATCACAGACCTACATAAAAGCATTGATCAGTCTTAGACCCCGCATCTAGACCCAACTTTTGTGAGCTTGGCAAGCAGAAAAGATGTCAGAGTGTGTGCGAAGAGGAACAGTGGGAGGTGAGGTGAAAAGGTTCATAGCAGGAATGCACTTGAACCACAGGGGGAAGAGCTTTGACAGTTGAGTGCCCTTGTGCTAAAAGGGAGGAAAAACAAAAAAGCAGAAAACTTAAGACAACTAAAAAACGAAACAAACAAGCACACACTGCAGTATTTTAAAAGCCTACTGACCAGATGGCATACCAGATATTCTTTCCAGAATGAAGAGACTAGTCCTTACATTTGAGGCAAAAACTTTTTTGAATTGGTTTGGCTTGGAGTTACTGAAAAAGTTTATCCAAAAGTCCATGTGTTGAGCCAACACTTATCAGGTTTCAATTTCCAGCTGAAGCCATGACTGTTGCTATGAAAACTAATGTGCAATTGTATTCCAGAAAGCAAAGCAATGGAAGAGACCGTACCGGAATGTAACAAATATATGCATTGGCACCAAAAACAAAAATTGTGTTATACCAACCTGTATCATAACAATTTTTCTCTTCCTCTTATGGGAGAAGAAAAATGCAATTCAACCTTATTGCCTGGCCAGAGGATATTATGTGAATATTTATGAATTCCTTATTGCCCTAGCTCAATAAATCACTATATCCCTTAAAACGTGAAGCAGCATTTTAAAAAGTCACCTCCACTACGGTCACTCCAGCAAGATTCAAAGTACACAGCAGAAGTAGACAGCAAATTGCCAGCCTAACCAGATAAAAGACTAAACCGCTCACATGCAGCATCTCAGCTAAGCCCCGCACAACCCTGACACTTCTACTGGACTGGACAATAGATTGGCTGGAGAGAAAGAAAAACAGACAAGTAATATTTTCACTTTGGCTACAGATTCCAGCACCAGATTTCATGCACATACTAAAAATATACAAATAGTTAGCTAAAACAGTTCTTTATCCGTGGAGGAAAGGGTTAAACCAACCACATTCTTTACTTTATTAAAACACTGATTTTGGTAAGCTGTTTTTCTGTCACTCAGAAGTATAGCAGAAGTTGTGTTCTATCCAAATTAAAAAAAAAGAAACTAAAACCATTCTCCTATTTACAGAATATTTACACATGTCCTGTCACTACATAAAAGATTGAGGTAGTGTCAGAAGAAATAGATATAGGCTCCAATTCAGCAAACAAGTACACTAAGTATACACTTACATTTTCAGCATGTGAACAGTAAGAGGAAAAAGGTAACAGCATGCTTAGTTTTACAGAAGTTTGTAAGAGACTGAATTCAGAGTTAAGACTCTGATTAGGAATTAGGACTCTTCCCATTCTTATCATCAAGTTGACAATGAACCATAAGAAAGCACCTCTGAACAGTGCCAGCTATCCTAATTCCAGGTACTGTACATGAAGTTTCCAATGAAGAAGGAGGGTTAACATGCGGACAGCATTACTTGAGCCTGTTGACATACCTTGCATATTCTTCCTTTTGTCCAGCTTCAAAATGTTGGAAGTATTTGATCTATAGGTTGTCAGCTTTACACATTAAGAAAAAGAGGTCCATATGGAACATCTTGTCCATGTTCACATACACTCTCTGAACTGCAAAAAAGTCCTGGAAATCAGATCATCTTCAAAAAAGCACTCTCTGCTATATTAAAGAGTGGGAGTTTAAAGCCATCACGTCTCCAGAATCTGAAGTTTTCTCTTAGCAGTGACCCACTCTCCCTTTCAGTTGAAGCAAGAAAAAAAAGTCAGGCTTTATCATATTTGTATTCAAGTAGCTGCTAAAAAAATTACTCAATTACAGATGATGCAGTATTTCAGAGATGGTTTTGTGTTTCATATGTCTCTATAAATTAGGATGACACAATAAGCAATTTAAGTTAGAGACTTTGAAATGAGATGATACACACTTCAGTCTACACCTTTTCATACAAATTTTAAATAAAATTAGTTAATTGATTAATGACCTAAGGGATGTCTGGAAAACAATTTGAGAAAGAAAGGACAAAGTTGGTTAAACCACAGAGCTGGGAGGATTAAGAGAGAGAGAGAGAGAGAGAGAGAGAGAGAGAGAGAGAGAGAGAGAGAGAGAGAGAGAGGAGAGAGAGAGGGAGAGAGAGAGGGAGAGAGGGAGGGAGGATCTCAAAGGTCAAAGAACAACACAGCAAGATTGGGGGGGGGGAAACATGCAAAAAGAAGTGAGAAGGAGAGTTTAACTTTCAGAAATAAAACACAGAAGGAAAGCAGAGGCAAGAGAACGCACAGCTAGGACAGAGCTATTATTTTGTAATGGACCTGTTTGGGAACAATTCATTTTCCTTTTCAACCTTCAGCCTCTTTACTGAAGATGCTGCTTCACGAACACTTTAAATCAACCTAATTCAATCTGAAAGGGGTAATCGTGCCTTCAGCATTGACTGCTAGTTCCCACTCCCTCCCTTGTACTAGCACCAGCACCTGTGGAGCTGTGCAGTATTGTATTACTGTAAATGGAGCACAGCAGAAGCATCAGTAAGCAAAGGAGACTTATGTCCTCAAAAGCAGTAAGAATAGTCCACTTGTCACATTTGAATGACATCTCCAGGTAATATATTCAGCTATCTGAAAAGCTCCAAAGGCTGCTCACTAGAAGTGTACTAGAACTACTGTATTTGCATACAGTGATTCCACTAGAAAAGTTATTTGGCCTAACAGAAGTGGCTTCCAAACTTCTTCACAAGAAATCTCTGAAAGCATTTTTAACTGCTTGCAAACAAGCACCAGGTGAATTGCCACCCACCTTGCTCTTAACCATAGGCACGTGCTCTACAAACCAATTGGCTCCCCAGTCTGAGAAGTCAGTAGCTTACCCGTGGATACCATGTCTGTGCCACAAGTCATTTAGGATATAGCAATAACAACAGAGATAAGTTTACATCCGCCAGATCTGAACCAGAGAGAAGAGGAAACATTAACTGTCCCCCGTGGCATACACTCTTCATTAATGTTGCTCTTAAATGGTAACAACAATCAGAAAGCTGAGGAAACTAGCAGGAAGGCTGTGTCCTTATCCTTCAGTCACCCTTTCCTATCTCGTAACACTTGCAATAATGAGAGATCACACCACAAAACTAAATCTTTGCAAATAGCTTGATGCAAAAAAGCTGACTGAAAGGCAGCTTCACAATTTTCTGATTATTCTTCCATTCATCTCGTAAATGTGAATCTGTGACACCATATGTATACAGTTTGTTTTATGTTAAGTTTCACTTATATATTATCACCTCTTTTAATCCATAGTATCAAATGCCTGCCAACATACTGGCTTCTGCCAATTGCTTTTAGTTTCTCTTTCTCTTCTTTTCCAGTGTTATATTTGGAGAGAGGTGGGGAAAAAAAAATACTGACTCAAGTAGAAGGAAAATTATCCAAAATACTTTAAACAGTTGCTCTGTTAAACTGACACAAGTTTAACAACGTGTACTTGGCACATTCTTCTTTTGCCACGAATACAAGAACCTTTTTCAAAAACTCATTCAAGGCAGGGAAATCCTTTAAAGATACAGGCATTACTGAATGGTGGTTTGATGGCCGTTACAAAGCAACCTGCTAGGCTTGCTCTAATTTCTAGTCACAGGTGTTCAAACCACAAAGATTTCATCATCACAAAACAACATCTTCCCAACATCTCCTCTTTAATAGGATAATGACAGAACGGGGAGGGAAACCAGCCCAACTCACTGTGCCTCAAAGCTGTACCTTCAGAACAGCACAGAGATACAGCAGAGAAGAAAAGCTTGGACTTTGGCATAACTGTGCAGGAAAATAAACCAGAAGACATAACGTTATTATTACCTGCTCTAAAGAGGTATGATGTTTTCTAGTGTCCGAGTTTCTTAAAATCCCATCACCTTCTACAAACTTGTCTTAATATAAGGACATACTGCATATGTGCACCAGAGCATGACAAAGAGGACTCCTATACTATAAAGGGATGATTCACTTCCAGGAACCTGAAAAATCAAGTGGTGGCGAGGTCTCAGCTGAAGAGGAAAATTGTACTTGATGGCCTCATCAAAATCCCAAACAAATCCTTATCTGAAAAATCACAGAATTAGAAAACTTGCGGTTGGCAATCTATTCATACAGGAGCCCGACACTGGAACAGGGGGACACAGCATGTTAATGTGTAGGTGCACTGGCGGAGCTCTGTGGAAATTTCTTCCTGGTTACAGTTAAATCTATAGCCACTAGCCTCTCACTGCATCACACACTGAACCTGTCTACAGTATCAGCAGAAGAAACACACACATCTTGTCATGTGCAAGCATGCAAGCTCTGTTGTCTGTATGTCAACATGGAAAACATGAGCTCATTGTCCAACATCCCTCCGCAGTCTGGACACTGTGAGAAAAAGTCAGCGAGCCCAAACCTTAAAAATCAAAGGGACTTCTATTAGGTAGAAAAAACAAAGAGCGGAAGGAAGGGTGGAGCACTACGTTACTGTTGCTCTGCAGTCTGTTGCAGAAGGGTATTGCTGTCGGGAAGTATAACACACATAGCTGTGTTTCAGCAACATTACACCTTTAGGCAGAGGCTATTTAGCATAAGGAAGCAAGTTTTGTGTTAATGCTACCGTAAAGGGACAGAGAATCACTTCTCTTAGAACAAGGTAGACAATACGTTGCACTTCAATAGTGAGAGAACAGAAGCGTTTGTTTTAAGACATAGCATCAAGTAATCTCTTCATATAAAGCACTACTGAATTGGAGGTACTTTCAGTGACCACAAAAAACTGTTACAGAATAAGCAGGTAAAAAAAAATCATCAAAATCCATTTGAGTTTTATACCCATTATGTTTTCCTGACACACAGAAAACACTGGGGGGGGGGATGGGTAGCAACATGTTCATTCCCCCCCCTTCCTCATAAAAAAAATTCAGACGACACTCTTACCTAAGTTGCAAGCTACAGAGAAAACAAGTGTACACAGAGTTTCAAACAGATTACAAAACAACAAAAAAGACAAAAGAAAAACAATTACCGATCTAAACATGCAACTTCTCTACCATGAGTAAACTGGCAATTAGATACACCTCTGAACTGTTCAAATCACACACTGATCAAAGCACTGACTGCAGTATCTTCCAGTAACACCTGTTCTGCATTACATTGCTGATTTAACCATATTACTCTTTATCATCTCCAAATGCTGAATTTCAAAAGTTGCTGCAATATGTTTAGTAGCTTTATGAAATGTGTTATGGATATTCTCCTAACGGTACACAAAAGGGACATTGACCAGCAAATTGTCACCACTGCTTTTCCCCCTTCCCATCTTGTTACTGGTCAGATTAGGACCCTAGCACTTACCTCTGCAGCTTCAAAAAAAAAAGGGGGGGAGGGGGAATTAGAGAATTAAAATCTTCAAAGAGCAAATTTGCAGCTCAAGCTGAAAGAACTTTATGAAAATTAAAATATACTTTTCTTTACTGTGAAATACTCTGCATAAGTCACTCAATCAAGCAGGAATGACGTGCAAAGAATGGAAGTGATATGAACAATGAATGATCCCTGAATGTCTACAAGATTATATAACAGGGGATGAGACGGCACGCATGGGTGCGTGCATGGGGGGAAGGAGGAGGAGAAAGAGCGAAGGGGAAGAGGAGGCAACGAACTCCTTCAGCGCAAACACAGAACTTCTGTACAGTTCTTACTCAATCTCCCCCTCTTCCCAAAAGATAAAATATTTTTAATATGAGGCAATCTGGTAGCCGAGGGACAAAAGTTAAAAGAAGATTCATTTGCATATGAATACACTTCAAAACATCCCTTGCTGAAATTACACCATAAATGCTGTACCATGAAATACAGCTTAGAGGCAACCATGTTTATACTAAAGCAATTAACACATGGTACATTTCCTGCACTGTTATTATCATTGGCGCTATCAAGTGTTTGTTGCATGTTTTGAGCCTTGGCAGGTTAAGAGATATTCTTACAGAGTTAACAACAAACGCTGCTGATTTGAGAGGTACTCACTTTTTTTTTTTTTCAGGAACTCCTATATTTATTTTTATAGCATCCCCAGGGGAGAGCTGGCCAGTTGTATTAGTTCTGCAAGGAAAAGATACTCAAAATAAACTTTGCAGCGGCTGCAAGCCAAGGGACCAGAGACTTCACTGCCTGGATGCGATACCCACCCGCTGCACCGGGCTCTGCACCAGGGCTCTGCATAATCACCGCCCACACCGCAGCATAATCGCTTCAGACGAAATATGCATCAGCAGTTGGATCATTTTTATTGTCACCAGCACCGAGTTATAAAGCTGCGCACACACACACACGCACCCCGCTCCCTCTGAAAGCGAGGGGGGGGCGCGGAGCCGGCCGCACGCCGAGGTGCAGTTGCTTTAAAGTTGAGGTTGCCCCCGGCGGCGGCGCCGCCACTTGTCTCCACGGGCCACCTGCGGCCGCCACCCCGCGCAGGACGGGACGGGACGGGACGGGACGGGACCGGGCAGCCCCAACGGCGGCGCGGAGCCCCCCGCTGCCCCGCCGCGGGGGAGGCGGGGGCCGGCACGGGCGGAGCGAGGCGGCCGTTACACGGGGCCGCCCCCCCACCCCCCGCAGCCGTTAAGGCGGCCGCGGCCCGGCGCACAGAGGGGCGCGCGCGCTGCGCTTCCTCTTCCTCGCGGCGGCGGCCGCCGCTTCCTCCGCGCGCCCCGGCCGTTGCCTGGAGTCGCGGCGGCACCGCGCGCGCCCCATCCCCCCGCCGCGGCCGCCGAGCCCGCCCCAAGCGGGCAGGTGCGGGGGGCCGCCGCCCCCGCTCCCGCCGCCGCCGCCGCCCCCCTGCACCCGGCTCCCCGCCGCGGCAGCGCGCCTACCTCCAGCGGCGGCAGCACCTTCCCCTGCCCGCGGCGCCGCTCTGGCTCCGGCAGAGGGAAGTTTGCCGCCCGCTCCCGCCCCGCGCAGCCGGCTGCGCGCCGCCGCCTCGCTGCGCCGCGCCCGGCGCTATCCCATCGCGGGGCTCGCACAGGCACTCGCGGCTCCCCGCCGCCGCCGCTCTCACTTCCTCTTCCTTCCTCCTGCTGGCCGGGGCCGCGACGTGCAGCCCGCCGTCGCCGCCGGGGAGCCCGCCGGCCGCCCCGGGGGCTGCGCGGGCGGGCGGGGCCGGGCGGCACCTGCGGGCGCGGGGGCGGCACCCCGGCATGGACCGCACCGGCATGGACCGCACCGGCCGCGGCCGCCTTGCGGAGCCCCCCTGTCTCCGTGCTGCCTGCCAGGAACCGGAGCGAGGTGACAGATATTCCTCCTCCTCCTCCTCCTGTGCCTTTTCTACACGGTGATTTTTACGGCTTCCTCCTATTTTTGCAATGTGTCTTTTTTTATTATTATTATTTTGCAGCAGAGCCACTGCCACTCCTCAGCCCGCTCCCCGTCGCAGAAAGCTTTGTCCCCTCCGGCGGGGTCCCGGCAGCTGGGTTGGTGCGGAGGAGCCCTGGCACAGCCCTGAAGGTGACCAAGGCCTGGCAGGCCGGCCAAAGCCCAGAGGTGCCCAGGCGGCTCGCGCTCCCCAGGAAGGTCAAGTGTCACATCTCTACTTATCAGGGTCCCCAAAAGAAAAGCTCCCCCAGGTCACTCAGCGGGGTTTTTCTTTTTTCTAAATTGCCTTTACCCGTGTGGACTAGGCACAGTGTGGGACACTAGGTGCCATCAAACCGTATTTCGGCTACTACAGACCTAATCTGCAACTAATATAGGCATTATCTCCACCTACTACAGACATGAAGGTCTTTTTTTACCTGGTGTAAGGTTTCCTCACACCTATGTGTTTCCCTTTGATCCCAATAAGAAAGGATAGATAGCATAGCCATGTAACATCGCTATGGCGCAGCGACTTGTATTCTCTGCTCTAACAAAATTTACAATTTGTCAGCTATCCCGTGATACACAGAGGCCAAAACTCCCGTCTGTGATCTTGCAAATAATTCTGCATGCGAGTATCTTTGCCCATGTTAGCAATCCCCAGTGATTTCCTATAAAAGCGCTCTCCTGCAGTGTCCAGGCCCACAGACTACAATAATGCTGTTACACACCACTGACGTTTTTGAGGCTCATTGCCCTGAAAGTAACACAGCGACTTGGTCGGGTTTTACGCCGAGCGGTGCTGGTGGGGTTTTCCAGAGCAGGAAGCAGGGGCCTGACTTTCCACTTAGGCTGTAATGCACCTGTGTCAGTGATAGGCCACAACCCAGCAAATACTTCAGTGTGAGGCGGCAAATGGTGTGACTCACCTGAGTCACACGTTACTATATTTATCAGACTGGAACACAGGCTTTACTGAATGGCGGTGACTTCTTTGCCCGAGCCCTCACCTCAAAAACATGCAAAAATACAGGGATATTGCCTGCTTGCCCACCTTTTCTCCAGCACCCTGCAGGCTGGAAAATCAGCATGGATGAAAGCAGTGAGGACTGGGGTGGGAAACGGCTCGGCTCAGCAGCAGGCCGGGAGCCTGAAACTTCCCCGTGGCAGGAATTCCCCACAATCAAGGAGCGTTTCCATAAAGCTGCTGTGCTTTAGGGTCCCCACCAGTGATAAAATCCATGGAGAAGTTTGGACTTAGCGCATCTAACTGAAATGTGTTGTTTGCTATATTTAGTATACATTTTAAGGCACCTTTTTTTCCTGCTTTATTAAGGCAGAACTCTAGAACTGAATGTAAGACACACATAGAGAATAGAATTCTTCTTATAAGAAAAAAACAATTATCAAGCCAGCTCAAGAGCTTCTTAGAGCTGTACCTAGCTCACTGAAAGAGAGACAATGGCAACACCAAGTAAATGACTGTTCGTTTGGCATTTGAACTGTTTCTGTAAAACAGATTTTTTGTACGTATATGTGTACTCAAATTTTGGTGCTGGAAATGGAAGCAGGAAATGTTCACAACTTACAAAAGGGTATTGTAAATATAACTGAAGATGTGCAAAAAGGTTTTGTTTACCTCATTTCCCAATATTAACTCATGCCAGATTCCAGGGTACTTACATGGGGGTTTAGCTTCATTTGTGAAGTAAAATGCATATATATAGGGTGGTAGGAAAGATGTTTGGAAGAATATTAATAATGAACAATATTTTAAATGCAAGATATTTATCACCACGTTGTTATTTTCCTCTTTTCTCTTTCATGCTCAGCCATGAAGATCATTAAAATTGCTTTGTTGTATATTACCACAATAGTTGGAATTAAATACTGTATGTGAATGTTTATTTAAGAATGCAATTGTTGCTACAATTTAGAAGAAAATGTGTGAAAAAAATTCAGCTAGTTTATGGGGACAAACTTCACTACCACACTATTCTATTGTAACATTAATGAGAGACAGCATGCTAGAAACCTAGAGAGGATACACTAGTGAAGCCTTCTGTTTATCCATAGACAAAGTATTGCACAAATAGTAGGATTTTTGTTCTCCAAAAGTCCCATGAACCTTTACTTGAAATACGTGTGTACAGAAGTGCTTGGCTGCAGCGTCCATTCCTTAATTTCTTTAATTGTAGTCCCTGTTTTGGTGTCTGCTGCCAAAGCACATGTTACCCTCACAACTGATGGTTTTTGTACTGGAGTTGTTTCTATGATGCGGCCTTCAGATGTTTGCTAAGTAATTCTAGAAAGCCAGAAGAGGGAGTGCGGGAACAGAAAACACCAAGTACTGAGCATTTTAATTTGTGTGCCTATTTCATCTGCAACCTTAAAAAAAATAATAATTTTCAGGAAGAACTCCTCCTTTTGAAGACTCAGCTCTACAGACAAGCCTTTTTCAGGATTGTCCAGTAGGTGCTAATCACCTGTTGAAACCAGGCCTGGAGAAACCTCAATTTCCTTACCCCAAAAGTGTAGAGAGCGTTCAAAGCCATTAATCACTTCTGACAATGAAAACCTTTGACCCTTAGATGAAAGAGCTCCTGGCATTTTTTGAAAAAGGAGAGTTTGTCATAGCACTTCTGGCCAAAACCTTCCTTAGACCCCCATAATCTAAGACACCAGTCATTACACCCACCTTAATAAACCTGCAGAATCTTGTTTGCAACCATTAAAGCATATCAACATGCAGCTGCCATATAAAAACAAAATACTGGGGTACTATGATATCTTGATTTTTTAGAGGTCACAAATACATTTTTCCTTAGTTTGACAATGCTCGCTGTCTACTCTGTTTGAATGAAAACATCTTGTGTATGTATGCATTCGCATGTATAGTCTATTAGATATTTTTAAATAGGTCCTGAAAATCTGACCTAAATTCATGAACAATGACATCAATAAAAATGGACTGTATCAGAGATTTCAAGCTCATTTTTTTAAGCTGCAGTATGCTTACAGATCTCTATACTTAAGTCTCTAAATTACAGTTGTCAGTTTGATTTTATATACATATATATGTATGAATTTTATATTCATATATATGAACATTAAATGAAGGAGTTTTAAACAAGGTGAGTATGATATAAGGATTTTTTTGACTCAGTTGCAGTATATCTATTCAGACTGTAAATCTGCTGCTGCATATACATTGGTATATAATGCATGCTGTGGGGAAGATTATGGCATTTACAGAATAGCCATCTTTAAAAAAGAAATACATAAATTCTGCATAAAACATGTTTTAATTAACCTAAGAACAACCCTATTCTAACAAATACTTTAAATCTATTTAAGGTGTCATTTACATATTATCTGGACATAGATTTACAATAAAATGTGAAAAGTTAAGACTGCAAATTTAAAACATTTATAATCATCTCAGCAGTTAGGAAATCGAACCATGTACAAGCAGGAAAATTAAGAGATCAAGAGCTGCTCTCACAATTTTCAAGCAATTAACCTGCTGTGTTTCTATAAAGAAAAACACACCTCTACAAACTATTTTACTGCCATTTACTTGGTCTTCTACATTTTTAGCATGCCTGTAAAAGACTTCTTCAGGAGTCCATGAACAATAACATCTAGAAGCAATTTCATCACAGTCTACTACTATCAGAAGGAGAAAAGCTTGGGAAAAGCTGTATGTTTGGCAAGTGTAAGAAACAACAACTGAATGTTGAAGCTGAGCAAGCTGAGGATAGAAACATGGCTCTCTTGTTTCAGTGAAAACAGTTAATCATTGGAGCTGCCCAGTGATTGTCTAAGTTGGTCCTGACCAGAAATGTTTAAATCAAACCAGGCATTTTTGTAAGATATTGGTGCAAGCTAAAACTTACCTTTATAAACGGAAGCAGGAATTTAAGGAAGTTCTACAATCTGCCGTATATAGCAACCACAGTGGTATTATTTTATAATTTTATTCTCACGAATTTTGACAAGTTCTTTGCAGGTATTTAAATAACAAGCAACCTGCACAGTTCTCATCCCTCCAATCTGTAGCAGAATAATTTAACAGAGAGGAAAGCTTACTGCAGCATTGCTACCAATAGAAGGAGAGGCCCAGTAAGTGAGTTTTTCACCCTCTGTTCACAGGGCTCACTTTAGCACTTGTGGAAAAATGAGCAGAATCCTCTCTGTTGGTAGGAACAGCGTTGTATCCCCCTCAAATGATGAAGGAAAGTGGTCGGTGCTTGACCTAGGGAAGGGGAAGCTGATTATCAATCATTTTAGACTCTGGCCCGTGACTTCCCACTGTGCACCGTAATAAGAGAAGATGGGCAATAGTCACAGGAAAGCCTGAAAAAATAGTCACTTACAGGACTGACCGGCTGCTCACGGTGCATGCAAATCACTGCCAGTGGGGAGTTTGCCCACCTTGCTCTGCACAACGCCAACTGCATATCCACAGCATGGTGGCGAGAGGATAACGGAGATGACAAGCAAAGTCCAGTTCTTCCCAGCTCAAATGCGTGGCAGGACTTTACTAAAAGAAGAGACACTGCAAGAAGCCATCGGAGAAGGCACTAGAGGAATTTTAATCACCCTTTCCAGACATAACAAAGTTGTTTGCTACATGTCATGTTTTCCCTTCCACCCATGCAGACATCCCTTTTCTGTTGTCAGATTAACATTTTATGATAAAACCTCCCACTTGTTCCAACCACATTTAAGGATGGATATCATTTCCTTTCATTTTAGGTTTTGTTTTGTTTTTCTACTAATGAAAGGACTAGATGCTGGCAGGCAGGGAATTGGGACTCTTGAGTTTTGACTCAACTGTAGCCCTTTAATCCACCATACAACTGTCGGTGAATCTCATTGTCTTTGGACATCCATTTCTTACCTTGCCTCCTTCCTTCCTTCCTTCCTTCTCTTTCTTTCTTTCTTTTTCTTTCTCACTTTCTTTTTCTCTTTTTCTTCTTCTTTCTTTCTATCTTATCAGTTTAAACTATACTGTCTTCAAGACACAGAATTTTTTCTCTGTGTATTTTGTACATGACCAATATATTACAGCTCCAATTTCATTTAGAGTCTCCTGACACAATTGCAGCAGAGTTATTATTAATAATCCTAGCCTTGTGAAGAAACTCACTGCATTTTGATTGAGGTTTCTACTTCTTTAGCCAGTTTGCCACCTTGTTTGATTTCTAGGTGATAACATTACTGGACAAAGCACAAACTATCCCTATGTAGGGGCTTCTTACTTCTCAGCAGACTGCAAACCCACATTATCATTCACCAGTTTTCCAGTCACCTTGTGTTCTATACAGATTAATATTGATAAAAGTGTCCCCCATTTTCATCCATTTAGCAGCTGTGCTCTATGTGTAGTTGAGGTTTGAAAGGTGCAAAACCACATCAAGTACTCCTGCACATCTTTATTAAAGAACAGCTCCGTCCTTTCTGAATCACAGTAGCGTTATTTATATTGCAATAGGCTACAGAAACTGCAACTAGCAAGAAAGCTAAACATGACATAAACTCATGGTAAATGCCATCCTTTCTCCAGGACTCAGTTTAACACACAGGCAGAACAAACAAGAACAGAGAATGGAATAAAAGCAATGCAACGTCTGTCTTCCCTGCAACAACATAGCATGATTCTCTATTAATCAAGGTCGTATTCTCCTATCCCACCTCAAAGCAAGGAGAATGCTGCTACACTAGTAAACCATCCCTGGGACTTACTCACAACTCTTTTGACAGATTTGTGACTTTCTTGCTGAAAATAACAGACTGTTCTTTCTATCATCTGTTTTAATCCTTTCATAATATTAATTGTCAAACAGTAATTGCTGGCAGCAAAGTAACAATAAAGAATACAAGTTCACTACTCAGTTACGCTGGCTGCCCACTCTACCAGCATGGTGATTGACTTCAAATGCTTCGCTGAATGAATTCGCATGAGCAAGTGATACTCCTCATGAGTAACAGCTGCAGAAGTGATACGAATGCACTCGTGAATGCATTTCAGCATTTGTACTCAGCCTTTCCTCCTTCTGCATTTATTTTTCCATTAATATGGAAAGTCACTTTGCCTATAAAATATTTTGCCCTGCTGTCAGGTTTTATTTTGCACATTTCTTGAGGAGTGTAATGCTTATGCCTCAAAATGACTGTGCATGCCAAAAAAATTCATGAGGCTTCAGAACTGGTTATAGAGTAAGAACTGTTCAAAAAGTCCTAACCTTTGAATATGCATTCTCTTAGATGACATGGTAGCCTAAATAACATTCATTTAGAACAAACACATACAAAAAATGGGCTGCAATTTTCAAAACAACCCACTTTAATGTAAATGACTCTTCAGAGACATTATAAGGCCTTAAGTATTATATTTTATTCACATCATTGCTGGACTATATGTTGATTTATGGTAACCCTAGTAAAGGTCATGTAAGTAACATCCTGTTGTATTATAACCTGATTGAGGTGATTCACCGTTTTCATATCCTCCTGTTTTGATGCATTTCCCATATGTACTTACATCATCCATTTTTCATGCCTCCTTTTGTTTTTTTTTTCCTTTTGCCATGCTCACTTTAGGTCAAAATATTGTCCGCTTCATAATGTCTAGGCCTTGAGGAAGTCACACCTTCAGGCATATTTTTCACTGATAACATGTTGCCGTCACTGCATCACATTTCTCCTACCTATCCCTTTTTGAATAGTTCTCACTTCTGTTTTCAATTATTCTTTCCCCCTAGGCCTTCCTGCTCTGAGTAGGGCTGTAGTTGGGTCATTGTAAAGCACAGAATTTAAAAAGAGAATGTCTCTGTGTTAAAAACGCCTCTTGCCAACATGAGGAAACTGTAGTGCAGTAAAGGGTGTGAATTTTCAGCCCGCGGCTGCAGGGGACGGGACGTGCACGTGGGCACTGTGAGACCCCCATGCCAGCAGGCACCTCGCTGCCTCCTGCTCAGCCGCAATGCAGCGCCCATCCGAGGAGATGGTTGGAAGTGGCTCAGGTGCTGTAAATAACTTTTCCACATGGTTAGGCCCACCAGCTCCTTTGCTGAGCTCGGTTAGGCTAGTTTCAAATATGAGAGTGCTTGGGATTAGAAGGCTAATCCTCACCAGCTAGATTTACCTCTGATTGCCCTTTTTAAGCAATCAGGCAATGGGAAGGCAGCAGGTTTCCTCCCTGGATGGCAGTGGAAGGGAGGACAGCATTTGGGAAGGGCTCAGCCATCAGTCTAGTGCAGACCATGAACCAGCAGCCTCAGTCCACAGCATATCCACAAACTGCAAATCCAACTTCTGAGCTGCAGTGGCTCCACAGCAAAAAGTCCATAGCTGTTGCGGGGCAAGTAACCTCCAGCAAAGGGCCAAGGCGGACGGCTGGAGGCTGCAGTCCTCAAAAATGCCCTAGCACGAATCAGCAGAGTTTGAATCCGCGTCTTTCATTTGGAGAACCACCATCATTCCACAAATCTCACAAGTTCAGTTCCCTGTGAGGCACAGGAGAGTGATTTATTTGCTGAAATGTGAAGTTCTGAGTCAACAAAAACTGTTCATATATTTGCATCAGACTTAATGAATACTTTAAGTTAAAAAAGAGATTTCTTTTTGAAAAGTCAGAGGCTTTAACCTGTCATTTCTAAATGACAGAACAGAGCAAAGCTCAAGACCTTTTGAGACTTAAGCTACCTGAAGTTCCTATTTTTTGAAGCAGTGCAGAAAATGAAATAAAAAAATTTATTCTACCCAAAATAAAAAAGATCTGTGGGAGCAGAAGGCCATTTTGACTAAAAACAAAGCGTTTTTCAGATCAGCTCAAAAATATTTAAAACATTGAAAATATTTTCTAATTCAGCTGCCAAGCCAGTGGTACCTTACTCGTGTAGCTCTAATTCACACCCTTTTTAATGGCCTAATATTCAAAGTGCTGAACACCTGCAGCTCCTAGTCAAGTTGGACATTCAGTATTTATAAGTCAGTAGGAGTGCCTGGATGTACAGCAGTTGTGAAAAAATCAAGGTTTTCCTTTGCCATGAGTGCTTAGGTAGGGCTAGCAGTGCCTAACTCTAAACACCCCCACTTGAAAATGTTGTTGTCTACTATAAAAGGATCGTAATTTGCCTGCCTCCCAGGGATCCTGTATTCCTGCCCCAGGATACGAGATGCCCCTGCTGACTTCACAATCTAAATTGGGAAAAATCAAGCCTATTGTGTCACAAGGATTAATTAGTCAATCTCTGTAAAGCTCTCTGAAGGTGAAAAGCATATCTACATTTCACCCTGACAGATGGCTGTGGTTTAATTTTGAAGGTTTTCTTTAAAAAAGCTGTTTTGCAGAAGCACTTATTCTCCTCACTGTGCGCCAGTGCAGCTGATTCATTTGCAACTGGTGTGCAGATGGAGGAACAGGATGACAAAAACCTCTGCTCCGGCTGTGAGCATTCAAAGGGAAGAAACTTTAATATGGATTGACTTTATGAAGCAGAGTTCCCCACTGTCTTGCAGTAGTATAAAATATCATAAAACGCTGCCAATTCTGCTTTCTCCACTCATTCCTGTCTGTGATAGTGTTACAGAATATCTTCACAAAAGTAAATGAAATACAAGACCTATGGGGATTTAAATGGACCTTGTGTCACCGAAAGTAGCTTACTACACCATGTTCCCACACCTGTCCTCATGCCCTGTTGCAATTAGCATCTTGCACAGATCTTTGAACATATGCTCGCTTTGTCATCCGGTGGCATATTCTACCACACTGCGCAAAGCAAGCTGTCAAAGGCTTTACCGAAAGCAATAATGACTAATGATTTACAATAAAATAAGCACTGTGATCCTCAGCTGCAACAATTTGTGTAGTATAAGAGCAGCAAGAAGGCAGCTCTCTCAAGCTTTTATTAATTGGCTTATCAATTCTGATTCCATTTCTCAAGAAACGTAGCATCATACTCATAAAGCATGCATGATTTATAGAGGAATCCAGAGGGAGAGAATACAGCAAATACGGGCAGGATTTTGCAGCTGGAACTTGCTAAACATATCAAACCTGCCCACCCAAACTGCTCGTAACAACAGCACTTTTAAGGAACAGTGTTCCAGAGTCTGGATTACTCCTATGGTCATCAGTACAGTGCAGTAGTCATTAGAGAGTAGGAAAAGCCTTCTCAGGAAAGGAATGGTGGTGTTTTCTACTGACAGAATTAAATCTTCTTTTAAGCTCATAATCAAGGTAACTCACTCATCCCCCCTCAACCATGTTGTAGATGGTGCTGTCCAAATGGTTTGTAGTGAGCAAGTTATCTGGAAAATTACCACCACCACCGCCACCACTTTTAAGCTGATTAGATTACAGAAAACTTGATCATGCTAGACATTTTTTTTTCCCCTTCTCCACCCACAATATCTGTTCTTACCTATATATGTTAGGTATGGTATATACCTTTTGAGAACAGCTCTCAGTCGCTGCTGTACTGTTAGATGTAAATCTGTGAGGGCACTTGGCGGATGGCAGTTGACATGAGGATGATTTTGCCTCCCTGTTTGATTTCCTACCTTTTCCATGGGGAAACAGGGCCTAAAGAGCCGATGAGGAGCTTAGCAGGGAAAGGTAAGGAGCTTTCTATGGAAAGGTATGAGATAAGCAGCCCTACAATATTAGGGCACCTATTTGGAAATGCAGTTGGCCTCACTGGTGCTGCAACTCCCTGCTTTCTCTCAGCTAGACTCTTTTAATCTTTTCTTTCGATTAATGATCAGCCTCCTTCTCAGCAGCAGACAGGTTTTACCATGCCACTAGAAGGAGGTGCTCAGATGGCAGTCCAAAGTGCTAGTCCCCCCACTTCAATATCATCAGGTCATGCTACAGACATGGGTGCTCTAGCTTTCTCCTGAGACACTTCTCTAGATTGAGGATTTTTGTGTGGCTGAAATTTCACCTATACCTACCCACCTCCCTCTGGCTTCTTGTGGGAAACCAGACAGCTATTTGTTCAAAAAAATTACTGATCATCAAAAGAAAACTCACTTTGTTGTGATTTTAACTGGATATGAGCTGTCACATAAGGTCCAGATCTTATTCATCATGATGCTGCTTTTATCATATTTTTATCATTATCATATTTTTTATCATATACTTCTTCCCCTTGTTAGCTCTGGCTTCATGCTGTTAGTCAAATATTTCAGGCCTCACAGTTTTGGGGGTTTTTTTTCCCATTTGGAAGAAATATTAAAACCAGATTCTGCTATCTTTGATGCAATCTAGACAGTTTTCAGAGAATGTAAATAAATTGCATTTCCTTTAGCATAACAGAAGTCAAACAACAGCAAAAGACAAGTTTATGGACCAAACTTTGTTCATGTGTACTTAGTACAGAAGTTCTCTGTGCCTTTTTCTCAGTGCTTGTTCCAGTTGTGTCACTTGACTTTTCTGTCACTACTCTGAAATGTCCTGTTTTTCATAAACTTAATTCTGCTACAGTGACTGCCTTAATGCCGTTCCCTTGTCATTCATTGTTTAGCCCTGGAAAACTCTTCAGGTTACAAGGAATGAGGTAAGCCGGTACACGACTGGTCTAGTACAACAATATTTGGTGCTCACTGTTCACAGGTTCACTTTTCTGTAGCTGCTTCTCCATATTTTAAAGATCTATTTCATCACTGAGATGATCTAAACACTTTTCAGCTTTCCCCCCCCCCCCCCCTTCTCTTCTGTTGGAGGTAGCTGTCTGGAAATGCCTGAGAGGATGGTCAAGGGACAATTTTCAAGGAGAACTGTGATCTCCTAAAACATGAAATCAAATCTGCTTTGGGAGTCTCCCAAAACAGATGAACTTCATTCTCTTGCAATGGAACAACCCGCTGCCTTGGTGGCATTATTCCCAGTCACGCCAGTGGCAGTCTTTTCTCTTGTTCCTACAAACTTCCTGAGATATATTTCCTCCCATTATTTTGTTCTCCATGTTTATCTGAACTGCTTATCTTACTGCTTTACCAGCCATTGGGTCATCTTCTTTCTCTCCTTCTTGGTAATCACATTTTTTGAAGCCTTCAGGTTTATAGTATGATAGCAGGGGGCTTATTTTATTGCCAAAAGGCAGCAGCTCTGTGGCCCACACCCCTCTTGGCATCTTTTGTCACCTATCTCATAATCAAAGAGTTGTTTTGACAAGAGCCAGGCAATTTTATTTCCTTGTTTTTCTCCCAAGCTCTTCCTTCCCATGACTTGCTGCCACCCCATTACATCAGCTCGCGGATTCTGCCACTGACACTCATCAATAAAACAGCAAGACACAGGCATCGCTACACAAAATCCAGCCGAGTCCTTTTTTACACGGCTGATAAAATGCATCTCTGTGCTCATCCTACATGTCAGTAGGAGCGCTGCACTCAGTGGTGGCGAGCTCCCCATGCTGCCGTTTGGGTTTTGCAGTGCAAATTCTTTCATATATGGGAATGCAGCCAACTGCCCTGGCAGCAGCTTGACTGTTCAGTGTTCTGGGCAGATCTTGCACAGGAGACCAAACATTATTAGCTACCCCAGCCAGGGGGGCTTCCTGGGACTCAATGCTTTATGGAAGATCCTGGCTCGACTGCTCTTCTGGCCAGTTAGCGCACTTACAGGTCTGATGCGTGTACCTGGAGTGGTGCGTCCAGGTGGTGAGGTGAAAGGTAATGCCTTTCAGAGGGCTTCCCAGACTCGGTCAGATCCCAGGCCACTCTCTGTTTCCTCTTGGGGTCGGGGATGTGGCTAGGACAGCTCCTTCTTCTGTTGTAACACTTTTCTGGAGCTATTGCTTTATGTGGCACTTGAGCCATCTATTCCCGTTGCCTCACCTTGACAACCTGCCCACAGTAGTTCGGGAGGAATCGGTTGCTCTAATCAAAGCAGAAAAGCAGCTTATACTGGAGAGTATCTGTAATACACACACATACACCCCCTCACTCGCCCAGTTATTCTCAACTGAAAATAAATAAAAATCAATTGCTTTGTTTCCAGAAAACACTAGCAGTCCCCCAGGACCATCCACCCCACATACAGTTCAGAATAAGACCCCCAGACACATGAATAGAAGAAAGCAGAAGTATATTCACAGAACAACAGGAGAGACTTTCTGTGTCAACCTCATCTTTCCCCAGTATATCTTTTATGCTTAACCCTACCAGAAAAGATCATGCCTGTATTTCCCAGCACCAGCAGACCATTATAAAGATCAACCCTGAGTTCAGTACATTCAAAACGGTCCTTTTTTCCTTTTTAAGCTGTCATTAAAGCACATTACAAAGTCTAGTTTAGAAAACCGTAAGTTGCTGAAGTGCTTTAAAAATATTTTCCCAGGGATTGGGTCTCTAGCTCTTCTTACTTTATATAATCACAGTATCAAAACTAGAAGTTTACAATGCATGTTAAAAACACCAGCATCTCCAGAGAGGTAGAAAGAAAGTGTTCATGCAGGCTTGTATCAAGCTGTACTGCAGATTGCCTGTGGACCTGCACAGTGCCAGCGGTGCTGTAGTTAACACAGAGTGCCTGGCACAGGGACCGCGGTCACTTGTTCTTGGAAGTTAATGTATTTCTCCCCCAGAGACAGGCTACGCAAACAGCTCCTGGACTTTTGTTCTTTCACAAAGTCCCATTATTAGCCTGCTTTGTTACAGGTTTTCCACCCGCTCCAAAATAGACCTTCGTAAAGAAAAAGAGCGACACTGAAGGCTCTCTGTGAAACATAAAGATGTTGAAAGATCTATTTTCTCCCCCACTAAAAGGCTTACAGATACGAACTGTGAGGATTTTCTGTTTGTTTGTTTAGTTTTTGTTTGTTTTTTTGTAGCCAGATGGTGAGACCGAAAATAGGAATGACTGTTCCTTGATAGGAACGCTATGGGAAAGTGGCTTCTGGATAGCTTTTGAGGGTGCAGACAGCCTACTACTTTACTGTTCAAGGAGCACTAAAAATAGATCACAGAATGGATCTGGTGGGGATGAGGAAACCTAATTATTTGCTGTAATTAGTTGCATCCCAGGATGAGGGGGCTGGATGCTGGAGTGGTGTGGCTCAGCAGGCACCCATTAAAATGATGGAGCCTCTATTGCTTTTTTCCAGCTGAGGATCTGGTCCTCAGCTGCCTGCTGCAAACATGGATCTTAAACAGACCTGTCTGGCGGGGGATGTTGTACATGCTTGCAAGAAAAACAGAACACCAGCACACTTGCACAGGATCAGAGAAACTGCATTATTCCAAATAAGCCCATTTACTGAACAATCTCCTGGCTCTTTTCTCAGGATGAAAGGATTACAGAGCACACCAGTGACCCAAACCATACAATATACTACCCAAAATCTCATTTTTGCAGCTGTTTATTTCTGAAATTTCTGAAAACAATATGTTTTCCAAAACCCAGTATCCTCATAGTCCCCATGTGGTTGCATCAGCTCTACAGTTGCCAACTTCTCTCTACGGTTTGCTCTCGAAAGCTTTTTAAGTACATTTTCCCAAGGTGATGAGCAGTTCAGAATTCATTCCTTTCCAGGTGTGATATCTGCAGTCATCTCTTTGTGCAAGATAGAAAGGAGACCTTGAAGGAAAGAGTGCCCTTCAGGAGACAAGAGTTCAGGATAATGCAGGAAAAAACAGAATCTGAAATTAGGAGACCTAAAAGCCAGAAGTGGCTATATAATATTAGCAAGGCTATGAGGACAAAAGAGACTAAGAAAGCTTCATCTATTCTGCAAGTCACATAAACAATTGATAAGCACAATGTGATTCTCAGGAGAAGGATTCACACTGTATGCCTGCTCACCTGGGGACATAAAGTAGCTCCAAACCCTTTTAAGCACACAGTAGAAAACCTACCATGACAGCTGTTCCCTCACTCTTTTTGCATTTGGTGAAAATTCAGAGTGATCTCATAATTGACTCAGTCTCCTAATCATGCTTGTCACAGATGGGTGCTACCGAAAACAATTAGTAATTAATTTACAGAAGATCAAGAATAGTGGAAAAACATTATTCATTCAATTAAGATGACTGGGTTTGCTGGCTCTGGAAGCATAACTGCATGTTAAGCAGTAGGAAGGGACTCTGTTCTGTTCTTCCTTTCCCCATTTTTCCTTGGGTAAGAGCACACCGCATAAATGGGATCTATGCTCAGATGTTCTACTAGCTAGAAGGGACAAGAACTGCTTGGAAAGAGAAATTTAATTTTCCCCTGAAGTTTCCCTTTTTCCCTGAAGAATGAGCAGTAAAGCCATTAAAATATGGATGAGGGAATCCAAGCTCCAGTCAGCTCAATGGAAATCTTGCCATTGATTTCAGTAGGGCCAGAATTTCCATCTTAATGAAAAAATGCCTTTTCATTTAATAATACAGGAAGAACTGCCTTGGTTTCAGCAATGTCTGGAGCCCTGCATTTTCAAAAGTTACTTATGATTTTAGACATTTGACTGGAGAAACCTCTAAGTGCCGGTCACGTGTCCCAAGAATGGCACAGCAATTCAATACAATAGCACAGTTGGTGGCTGCTGCTTGGACAAAACTTAATTCAGTTGTCTTTTATGGCTAACAGACAAGAACAAAACAAAACACAATGGGCTGAATTTGGTACTCATTTGCTCTAGTGTAAATCCAGAGTGGCTCCACTGGCAGAGAGGGGTATTTTTCTGGATGTCCCCCATCTTCAGGCAGGAGCAGAATTTGGTCTGGTGTCATTACGCTTCTCATATGAGCTGTAGCAAATTAAGATTACTGGGAAGCTTTTTCTTTTTCTTTTGTTAATGCTTGGATGGGTGCTCAGTACATTACAGTGCTGGCTTGCACAGCTAGAAGCCTTGTCTGAGGGTTTTCTTATTTTGTTCCGGCAACACACAATGGGCAACTTTTATTTTCATACCATTTTTCACTGTAAAACTAGCACAATAATAAACCTGTTGGAATAATAAGTTTCTGGCTGTCAAACGAGAGGCTTGTCCTGAATAGAAGTTTAGAGAAATTTGCTCTGGGCACCAAGCCAGCATACACCAGGCAGCAAATCCCAGCGGGGGATTTTCCCCACCTCCTCACCCCCCCCACACAGGACATCTCCGCAGAGTAGAGGGAGGCAGCATCCCCCAGCTACCACCAGACCTTTGGGGCTGGAGAGAAGTATAAAACTTGCCTCGCTCAGAGGAGCAAAAAGCACAGCAGCCACAGGCAAGGGGTCTCCCCAGGCCCCTTTTGCCACTGTTCCTGGTGAAGCACCACAAAACTCACCCTGTGCTAAGTGACAGGGGAATACAGCCTGTGGGAGCCCCCAGCTACTGCAGCGGGGCAGCAAGATTCTGGGGCACCACGCACTGCGCTTTTAGAGCCAGCCTGAAAAACATGAGAGGCAGCGTTGAACCCATTTTGCAGAGAGAATGAATGTCACAGGTAATTTCCTGGGCATTGCTTGGGGGAAGAGACTGCAGTTCTGGTTCCTGCAAACCTCTTGTTATGATGAAGTCAACTTGCATGGGAGAAATAACCTCATCTTAGAAAGGAAAAGTTTTTCCCTGTTTTTGAATTGCATTGGATATGAAAGCACATCATGATACTGATACGGCTGTATAGCTAATAATTAGTCCCCCAAGATTGTTTCATTCCCTCCTTTAACTTACTTTTCCTTTAAAAAGCAACTCTTAACATTTTAATCCAAACACGTTCATACACATACGCTCTAGCAAAGGACAAAATGCCATTACTTATCCATCAACTTGGGGAGTAGAACAGAAGGAAATGCACCTTCCTAAAGTCTATTTCCATGTCTCACTTGAAGAAATTATATGAAATGCTCTATTGCTTATTTGACCCTGAGGAGGTTAATAGGATTTCTTCTCTTTAAACAAAAGTCCACAGCAAAATAGCAGGTTTCGTAGCACACAGAGCTGATAGGCTGGGAGAAGCTGATCCATCGTTCTGTTTGAAAAATCTTCTCTATTTATTGGTGTCCAGTATTTTTAGGGTTTCCTTTATATCTCAGCACTAGGAACTTATCCTAATAGTTCACAAATAATTACATTTATTTGACTGGTTGAAAACTACTGAGATTTTGAAAATAAGAAGGACTCTGTGTCCCATCTTAAAGGCTGCTATTATAAATTACCATTTCAGCAGCTTGTCCAAGTTCCATATTATGCTAGTTATGATCTCCAGGATGTTTCAGGAGGCTCTGGGAAATATTAACTCTGGAAAAATTTAGCTGTCTGGGAAAGGAAGAAAATGAAGTGGTTTTATTTACTTTCTTTCCAGGGAGAATCAGCAGCAGAACAGGAGTATATCAATAAAGACACCTAGCACAATTTCCTCTGGTCTTGCTAGTTTACTGAATTTGTCATTACTTGTGAGTTTATGATCATATTCCAAAAATAGCATAGGGGAGCTGGTGTACAGGAGAGAGGCTTTGTTTATGATGAGTATTTCAAAAAACATAAGATGTGTCATAACAGATTATACCATTCCTGTATCCAGCATCTTCTCCTTAGTACTGACCAGTACTGATGCTTCAGAAAAAATGACAAAAATACATAATGCATCAGTGTGTTCAGAAGTGCTCTACCGCAGTGAGCAACTCCTTTGTTATACCTGCTACTTGCCACTATCCCTCCTAAATCACAGCTTTTGATCACCATTGTTTTAGTAACCATTTGCTACAGTCCTGAAGCTTTTCATCACTGGACTACTCAGCTCAGTGTCATGTCTTGCATGAGAAAAGTCTGCAAGATCTGACCCAAATATTGTTCTTTCATCAGCTGCTTTAAGGAGAGGCTAACTGGGCAACTGAATATTAGTGAGCTATAAGGCAAGATCCCTTTAGCAGGTTACTTCGATCCTCAACTTTAGCATGGCCCATTCTGAGCAGATTTCCGCACCTCAGCCTTACCTCACTGAAGTTCACGTTAGCTTCAATTGCAGGCCTAAGGTCTCAGTGCAAAAAGAATTTCTGCTTCTGGCCACTGAGCAGAAAGCACCGCTGCATCGGTTCCTCAAAACGTTTGTGACTGGTTTCCTCCTGTTATAAAGAAAGAAGAAAACTATTTTTATGTACGTCCTGCTCTGGGAGAAGTGACAAGGCTGCAGTTGTCACTAGTCACTGAGGTATGGAGCTTGTTTGCAGTGAGTTATTCAAGTGCAGTAAGAAGGGCAAGAAATACATACTGGTGCGTCCTGAAGCTAGACTGAAATTAGACAGCCTTGCCTGCTGTTTATCTGAGAACTTGATGTTCCTATTTCAGGGCAGCTGAAATAGTAATAGATGTTCAATACTAGCATCATCTTTGATGAATAACCAAAATGTTAATCTGCATCCCCACATGTTAATAAAGAAATGTCAAAATCTGTGCAGACTATGTTGTTCTCCGAAACTGCTTATTTCAACCAGAGTCAAAGGAGGGAGGGAAAGCAGGGAGCAAGAGGGAGAATCTAATTGGGAAACAATGCTCACTGCAGCCTAAAGAGGCAACAAAGAGCAGTTCACACAGAGGTAAGGCACGACTACATGTAAGCCATTTTCAGACTAGCTGTTAAGAAAAAGACAGCTGTGTTTATTGCTGTAATTGAGAGGGAAAAAAACCCTACTGTTTAAAAAAAAAAAAAAAAAAGATGCATTTTACCCCAAAATTTGTTGCTGAACACTTAACATGTGTTCCTATATGTGCACGGTAAGTACTTTTTAAGTAACATTTTATGCCTTTCCCTGTCTTCATTAAAGATCTACTGAGATCCCAGAGAAATGAATACCAACCCTGTATCCTATTGATTTCTTGTGAGAAAGCATCAGGCTCTGAATACCAAGCCTGATGTGGAGGGTAGCCAGCAGCTCCCAGCACTCGTGCTTCCTTTTTGTCAGCAAATACTTTTAGAAACAGGGGCAGTGGTAGCAGCGGTCTTATCAGATATATTCAGATTGTATGAAGGTAAATATGTTCTTCTGCAAGCTGCAATCCGGGAAAGCAGTGGAGCACACCTATTCCCCACGAGAAACTATTTCCGAGTCCTCCCTGCTGGAGGTATTTCCTCGAAGGGAGATCCTGATATATAAGCTGTCCGTAAGAGATTAACCTTGCCTAACAAGCAACTTCTCTAAGTATCTCTACTGTGGTCTTAACTGTAATTAAACTTGTTTTAGCATATTGACAACATTAAACATCATGAAAATATACAGTATTTTTTGATGCGACCTAAACCAAGCTGGAATGAAGTGGGGGTAGGAACGAGCTCAAAGCTTTGGAGGGAGCGCAGCATCCAGGCCGTTTTCCTGCCCCGCACCCAGAAACAGAGTTTCAGTGGCTTGCTGAGGAAGAGCCCTGCAGAGCCGCCAGGGTGGCAGCGTTGCAGCTTGGCCCTACTGCACCCAGCGCAGCTGCTGGTGCTTTGTGCTCAGCAGGGCAGGCTGCAAGCTTGCAAAGGGGCTGGCCGCACAGCTTTGGCACCTGGGCAAGCATCACTCGAGTACATGCCCACCAGACCATTGCTCAAACTGAGTGCTTATGCCGAAAAGTGACCACATAACATGTCAAATACAGAGCTTGCAAGATCAGCAGGTTCTCCTGGTAACGAACCCTTTAGGGTAAAATCATGCGAGGATAGAAAGGAGATTTTTCTCACAGCTTGAGCATGAATTAGTTCAGGGTCTGTCAGCAGCAGACAGCTAAAGCCTCATTTATCAGCCTGGGGCTGCTTAGGAAAGCTTCCTTTTTTTTCTTTTTTTTAACCCCAGCATTGCATGCAGGAAGGGGTGAGATCAGAGACCCAGTAGCTTGGGGGCTGAAGCTAAAAATACTCCACAGTGGGGAAAAAGCCTTATTTTTGTCTGTATTTATAGCTATTGTGGTTGAGGACATAAAAAACCCTATATTCCCTATTATGAGCTCTATACCATCAATGGCAGTTCTTCAGTAAGGCTTCAAAAAACCCCAAGCAGAAAAGCGTGCAAGGATGCTTACCCGACAAACCATCCCTCACGTAAGGTGTTTAATGCCTATAAAAAGCTGTGGGAAAGTTCCAAGTTATGAACCATTACCAAGTGTTTTGTTGCAGCCTGATGGCAAGGATGTTTCAAGTTGTATTTTTCTAGGATATTGCTCCTTTTAGCCACCACATCCTTCTGGGTTCGGATGATCACACCTGCAGGAAGTCTTGACAATGCTTATTGTGCTCTCACCTCACTAAAGGGTCCCTGCTTCCTTAGGCACATGCAACTGTTAGGAATGCCTTAAAAACAAGAGAAAGGTGGGCTTAATCTTAGTGGATAGTGCCAGTATCACTCCAAGATCTTAATGCATGTGTACATGTACCTGCTGAGTAACACACAAACAGAGCGCCAAGAATAAGATGTAGCTGCTCAAGAGATGGGAAACACTGCACTAATCTAACTGTGCCCTGGTACCTGAGAAACATGCGAGATCAATGGCACAGAGAGTAAAAAGGTCTAACTGGATTTGCTCAGATCAGTAGTTCCCAAACTGTGTAAGTAACAACTGTGTGGTCCACAGAGCTGAATCACTTGGAGCATCTCCAAGGAAAACTTTGATGCTATCAGTATATTTTGGTCTGTGGCAGTTGTCCATGGAGAAAAAAGTTTGGGAAAAAGTATGAAACCTTGTGAACAAACCTTTGTTCTAGTGAGTGGGAAGTGAGAAAAGGCCCTGCTCCTTTTCCCTTCCAGATGACCCAGTGGGAGGCGAGGCACTGCGCTCTCATGGCTAGAGCAAGCAGTACCATGCTTACTGCTGAAGCCGAGGGAGGGGGGATTAACAAAACAGGGGTTTGGGTTTTGGAGGGGTTTCTCCACTCCAAAAATACCTGAACAACATCACTTTTGCCTAAAATACCCAGCTGAAATCAGAGATGTGTTGTACTCTGTGACCTGGGCAGTAGCTTCATGGAAGCCCAAGCTGCCTTAACAGGTTAATTTTCCTGAAGAAAAATACTAGGAAAAATTCAGTCTAGGACAGCACAGTCTACAGTCTTTACTCAAACCTGGAGAATTGCACATGGGCTGTCTCAACCCCCCTGCACTCATCAGCCAGGAGGAGAAGGTGCCAAGCGCGAGGTGGAAAAGGAAGCAGATGTGGGAGAGGAGACCAAGCGTGTAAGTTATCTGAGCCGCAGCCAGATAAATCCCCAGATGTCTCGCTGCAGGCAACTTCCCTTGGAGAGCGAAGCTGAAGTGCTCTGCGAGTCTGCTAGGGAATAACAGCCTGATAAAGAGGCTGTTTATTCTGGTTCACTTCCTATAACTGACTTGGTGACCTTTAGAGCTTGCCTGTTTGCGATTTGAGTGGCAGGCTGTCAGCACGAGTGCCTGCCCTTCAGACACCTATAAAACACACAGCCCTTAGAAAAAGGGAAACTTAGCCCATATGTTTATCTTGCTGTGAATGCTTGGGAACTGGAGGCTCAGCTGGACTGTGCTGGCAGCGTATCCTCCGGTCCCTGTGGGCTCAGGCTGGAGGAAGCAGTCTCTGAAAAAACAGCTTTTCTTGCTCAACTTTGCGCTGCAGCTGAAGGGCAGACTGGATCTCCATGTCTTGGGCAAGATCCCAAATGCAGCCAGTGGAGCCCATCCCAAAACAGTCTCTCCAACACCTGTGAGTTGGCATGGATGCTTGGAGAGGCAGGGAGACATCTATAGTGTTTGCTCTTCTCCCACAAGAAGACTACTATCTTCAATAAATTCTTGGAAGCAAACAGAAGGTCACCTTCTCCCTGGTTTAGCTCTTACGCGACAAAATGGCCATGAGAGAATGGGACGTCCTTCTCCAGGAACCCTCTGCCTAATGGGATCGCTGCAAGCCACCTCAGCACTTTCTTACGGCTATACAAATATTTGCTGATCCTCTTCTTCTAATCATGAGGCACCAGGTTACTCATTTTCACAAACCTTACAACTTGCCTGTTTGAAGGGGAGTGGGTCTCGCTTCCCCCAGAGCTGAGAGCATCCATTCCTGGTCCCCAGATTATCAGCATCCCACCTGCACATTTATGCATTGCAGAAAATTAAGCATGCCCTTATTTGTTAGGTTTTTTTGAAAAAGTTGCTTGCCTGAACTAGGCATCCTGTTGTCAGCAAACAGAAGCGGCAAAGATGAGCAGATTAATTCTCACAACCCAGCTGCACTTCAAATTCCTTCAAAAAAAGTCAACATTTTTTAAGAAGCAACAAATACAGTTTGTACGATGTCCTGCATAGCCCCTCAGAGCAAGTGAACAATCCTTCCTGCTTGTTACATGATAAGGATCAGCACACAAAGGAACAAGCCAGCTAATTCCCAAGATGCACAGATTTCTCACTCCCCCCAATAAGGCAGCCACAGACAGAGGGCTGCGGAGAAAGGTGCAGCAGATGTGCATTTCTGCAGATGTTTCTGGTGTTGGATGCCACGTGAACCCACCAGAAAAGCAGGAGTTTGGTTTTCTCTGTTCTGAATCTCCCTGGTGTTGGCCATGTGTCCCACATAATGGGGCAGAATTATAAGAATTCAGGTTCCCTACTGCAGGCATTGTGGAGATGCAGGAAGATGAGATATGGCTTAGGCTCCCCCTCTGTACCAGTAAGCATGGCACAGTGTGATCACCCTTGGAGACTGCCTGATCCCCAGAGGCGCTGGGAGCATGTCAGCACTTCCAGGCTAGTTCCTTCTCTCCAGATATTTTATTGGCACCCACTTCATCTTCTGCAGTAGCCCCAGGCTGATCTGGTGGGTGGACTTCAGTGATTCCCCGTACAAATCTCTGAGCAGCGTTTCCAGAACTACCTCTCTCCTAACTTGATCATTAAAATCACTTCAGAAAAGTCATATATTCCCCCTTAAAGCCATAAAAATAAATTATCAACGTTTCTCATCTCTTATTTAATATACTGCCTGCTTTCCCATTCTTCCCACAGCTTCTGCCGAGCTGCCTGCCTTTTATTTGCATTTGTGCAAGTTTGCAGTTTTTTTGCAATAAACTAAGCACTAATAAATCCTAGAGGCCTTTGCTGGCTGTCCTCATTGCTCAGCTTCTTTTGACTCTCAGCTACATTATTCTTTCTTGTAGGGACATAGGAGTTGCCAACACTGGCTCAGGCTCATCCATCCATCTGCTGGCCCATATTCTGCCTCCAATGCTGGATTATCCTGGATTTGTGAGAAGCAACCCCAGGAGGAAAACTTTAGCTTTAGCTTCTTTTGATGTTACTTTGATTGTGGACTTACTAGCTGTTGTTTGAAACCTCAGCTCTAGGTATAGTTCCTCTAATTATCCTCCAAAACCAGTTGCAGCTGAAATGTCTTGGAAGGATGGAGTTCTGCATTTGATTTCAGCTTGTCCTTGCCTGTCCAGAGTCCCACAAGCAGGCAGGGGGTCATGCCCAGTAAATGAGTCTGACCTCCATACAATGACAACTGGATTGGGACTGTGCCTTGCCTTTCTCCCCCATCCCCCCTGAAAGAAAATTCTCTTTTCCTAAGTCCCAATCCCCTGTTGCCACCTAAACAGGTGGTACTTGACATAGACATGTAATGCCTGGTAATTGCTGATAATGTGCTCTCACAGGCTGATACGGCATCAGACACTTTCTCCTGTATTCCCCTGTTCCCAAGCAGAAACCGATCCTTTCAAATGTAAGCACAATTCAATACAATACATAGAACGAATCCCTGCAGCCTATTCATAAAAAAACCCTACAAAAATCAGCCCACATTCTCCACAACCCTGAATACATTACTGTAAAGAAAAACAGTTACTTTCCCTTCAGAGAAGATGCTGTTCAGAAACATTTCCTGCAAAGGGCAAAAATGGGTCATCATATCCCAAGGGAAGTGGTGGCAGCTCCATCAGCAAAATAATTTAAAGCAAGACTCGCTGAAATCCCAGCTGGGACACCCCAGGGCCAGCCCCACACTGATGGCGTGTGACATAGGGTTTGGTACCTCCATCCATTTTCTGGCTGGTAAAGACGGGGCGAGGGGCAAGAAATCAGCTCTGGCAACTGACACCCACCTGTTGGTACAACACCCTCTGCCAGAAGCCTCCTGGCCCCTGCAGTGGCCTGGCTAGGGACCGAGCTTCCCGCTGGCAGACGGGCGGCCCGCTGTGTGCTTGGCTGGGGACGCTCCTCTCCTCCTGCCGCGTATGCAGAGGAGCAGGCAGGAAAGTGTGCCAAGTGCATGACTCACATACGAATTAGACAGAGCGAATATCAATATTAGGCAAGCCTCTGACACTGGAGAGGACTTGGTCTCCACAAAGTTTATTTACTGCCCAATACAACTGTTTTATAGCTGCTGTTTGACCCGCTCGTTAGGATTAATACGAACTGATGCTTAGAAATATATGGATTTATTTTAACAATTCAGAGCCCTTAAGGATCCTATGGTTTTTCAGACTTTTCTTCCTGCTAGAAGCATGCCTTAATAATACGGACTATTGCTCTTCTTGAAGGAGCTGTCATGCCTTTGACTGCAATCCCATCCACATTAAAAAAAAAAAAACAAAAAAAAAAAACTTTTAGAACAGTAAAGTCACTGCTATATCTCTCCTTGCTTCTGTTTTCTAAAGGAACATACTCAGTTTGTTTTTTTCACTGAAAATAAGCATTACAGGGGATCTCAGTTGCCGTCTTTTTTTCCTCTACCCTAGCAGCCTCAGTCTGTTTATTTGCTAAAGTGCTTGGCAGCAACAGTTCCTTGAAAATGAGATAATTTGTGAAAGAAGTTAGTTATGCCACTTGCTATCTTACTGGAATGCAAAGCATTCACAGCTCTTTAGGAGATATCAGGTGATCATCTTTTTGTGAAAGATAACCCCCAAAAAGATGAGGACAACAAGGAATTAGAAGCGTTCCCTGCCAGAAGTTTATTCGGTAGTGCTGGACGATTTCATCAACTGTCCTTGGAGCCAGACGAGAGCTGCAAAAATGAACACTGCGAAAGACGAGCCCCAAGCGTATGACCCTGCCCACGCTGTGCATGGGGAAGCGAACATTAAGTCCTGTCAAGAGCCACGTATGCGTTTTTATGGCAAAGCAGCAGCAGTCCTCCGAGCATTTTCTACCATACGCTTCAAAAATCAATTTGCCACTTCCCAAAGTGGTAGCATTCCCCCTTCCCTAGGATTTCTGGCCTCAGCGGATTTAGCTTTGCCTTTGTTCCCTGAAAAGAAATCCCTGACTTCACAGACATGGTGGTGGAAAGGGGACCTTTGAAATTACAGCCCCCAGCTACCTTGCACTGCTGAACCACGACAAGCCTACAGAAACCTCTCTCCATGTTTCCTTGTCCTTCAGTAGCACCTTTCATCAGCAGAGCTGAGTGCTTTCAAGAGGCTCATTAGGCTTTGTGGTTTCCCTGCCAGGGGGATGAAGGTCAGCCACAGAGTGGGTCAGTCTACTTATTGCCAATAACTTTTTGTACAACTCAAAGAGGAGAAAATGCTTCTCTTTGGTTAGTGAAAGGTTACAAAAGAATCCTGACTTCCTGTGGTCAGGTTGATTTTTTCTTTTTTCTTTTTCTCCTCCTGCTCATCAGGTATTTCTGACAAACAGCAACCAGCATCTGGCTGTGCACGGCTCCTGTCACTGCTTCTGCCTCCCAGCAGTGCCACAGAGCAAATAATACTTCTTTGCAACCTGAATTTTGGGTGGGAATTTGATATAGAAGAAGAAGAAAGGAAGGAATAGCCAAGCTTTGGGACCTTTTCCTCACATAATTGGGCTCCTGATTTTCCAGGGCAACTAGTTGCTTTAATTACCAGACCTGAAGCACCCTCTCAGGGACATACCTTCAAAAACACTGAGCTCACCGCTGCTGGAAGATCATGTTCCCTTGTAGCATCCCTGGCTTTGTGCACAAACACATTGAGATCCTCAAACTCAGTAGTCATCTTTTAAAATCTTTTCCTCGGTGTGGTCAACTAACCAGGACCATGCAGAAGGAGATTGGCATGGCCAGGACCAGGTGAGCACCTCTGAAGCCCTAGAACAGGAGTGGGGGGGGGGGGTGATTTCAGCTCCTTCCTTTCCCCTTCCCCCTGCAGCAGGCAGGCCCCTACCAGCAGCCAGCCATTGATTAGCAGCATCACAGACTTCCCCACCTGGGACACATACAAGCCAGATCGTTTGTTTAATTAAAGTGGCTGTAACAGCCAAATGGTTTATGGGCTTTTTGCTGTTTTGTGGCAAAAGGGTTATTTTACACACAAGGAAAATCTTCTGAAAGGTTTCAAATGAGCTCTAGTTCAAGCCATATGGGAAATGTTAAATGATGTGTCAAAATATCACTCCTATTCATTTAAGCAAAGTCAGTTTGAGCATTAATTTCCTTTATGCCTTAAACCCTTTTCATGATCACTTTTCCCCAGTGTCCAGTCCCTTCTACACTTTGATTGCACTTCATAGTAATTATGAAATACTGCAGGACAAGCTCACGGGTTGCTCTCTGCCCTGCTCTGTTATTTTGCTATTTTGTCATTCAGCCCTGGAATAACCAAACATCTACGAACTGCAAGCACTACATTTTAAAAACAATTTGCAAAAAATGTCAGTGACAGGACACAGCTGGCTGTAATTTAATGACTATAGAGTATTAAGAATAGAAACAATTTCAGAATGCACCAAAATAGCTAGAAATATAAGACCCTTGGCTGACTTAACGTCTAGCAGTCTCTGTGTGAACGGGATGAATAGAACAGTTTTATAAGATCCTTTAATTCCAACAAGCAATTGGCAACCACACTTTAACCTGCTGATGCAAAGTCCTCTCGGATCTGCCTTTTATCCCAGCTTTTAAGATAGAGCTAACCAAGACCTTGCTCACATACGCTATACTCTAAGCTTATTTCCTGCAGGGTTTTATTACTGTCAGTTGCTGTTGCTGCTGCTTCAGAGACAAATTCAGATATTAAACGCAGTTGACTTAGGCTTTGAAGCTGAACAAAGCTCTGTGCAGTTGTTTGACAGGAAACGAGTGTCTTGGATTCCTAAGAAATTTTCAGAAATTGTTGTTTCTGATAGCTAAGGAGCTTCATGCATAAATAAAAATGGTGCAAATGGAATACACAAGGGACACCAAATCACAGGACAATCCCGTCAGTACTCAAGACAGATACATTAACATCTTTTTGGGATTTGTCCTTTGATTTATAATTACATTGACTATTTCAAATCACTTTTAAAGATCTCACAAGTCTAAGACTTCAGATAGTGGATTTTATCTCTTTTCTTACTGTTTGCAAGCTTTACTTTTCCTATTAAAAAAGCTTAAAAATTTGTGAACCCCCAAATCCCTTCCAAAGTGGGAATGCACGCTGGCCTTTCTAGCCTTTAGCTATACTTTTTCTAAGTATCAGATTCTCAGGAAGGTACAGTGTTCCCTTCACAGCTTCCTGCTTAGCTCTCAGATTTACCTCCTATCAGCTACGGCTGGGAGGAATAAAGGTGTAAAGTCCCCTCCCCTCCCTTAGACTACTTTTGCCCCGAGGGGGTGTGAGAAGCCACATCACCTTTTCCAGGGTGCAGGATCCAAGCGGGACTCTCGGGATGGCAATGTGAGCAGGATATAGCCATGTCCCTAATTTGGCAGTCCCTCTGCAATCGAATGCAAACGGAGGCTTGTGTGTGCAAAGGAGCAGATAAATGCAGACCCAACTGTAACCACATGCAATTGCGTAGCCCAGGGACTGCTGGCCGCACAGCCCAGGCAGGCTACACAAGGAAAACGGTTCAGTGTCTGGCCTTTGACTTATGATGGCTTGAAAATACACCTTTTATGGACAGACTTGTTTTGCTCTTGTAGCCTTGAGGACCTTCTGTACACCCTCTCCCCTCAATTACTGAAAACAGGAGTGAATTAGAGCAAAACATGGTGTCCTTTTCCTATGTAATCGTGTGATGGAAGGAGTGGGGGCAGATAAAAAGACGTGTCAGGGCTCCCTTTGGCCATGAAGATTGCTGGCAGGTTGTCTGATCCTATCCATGGGTTGAGGTGAGCACCTGCAAGGCCACTTTAGGGCTGGAGGAGGGGCCAGAGCCATGAAATTTTCTCATAGGTACCTCATAGGCCAGGAACCCTGAAGGGAAAGCACCTATGGAGTTTAACAGAAAAAAAATCATTTATTTTACTTTACTTAGATTTCTTTTACAAAAAGCACATGCATTGCCCAGCTCTTCAAGACAGAAGAAAGGAAACTTTTTTATTTTTCAGAAAACCGATCTATAACCAGTGTTATGGCAGAAAAATACTGCTTTAAGGCATTTACTTCTGACTGATTTGTCCTAGTGATGCCAGTGTCCAGGCAACACTGGTCAGTGGCAGACAGTGTGCATGTTCCCTATGATTTCCCCAAGCTGCACCAGTGTAGTGTCATTGCCACTGTGAGGCACAGCAATTCATCCCCATGGTATAGTCAATCTTTGGGTTTCTCAGAGCAGGACAATTGTTGGCTGGGATGACAAACTTGATTTTGTTGTCTCTGACCATTTTCGAGGCTTGTTTGTACCCTGGGTGTATCTACCACTTCCTGTAACTGGCTGAAATCTGTGGTTTGTGAACTCTAGTGACTTTTTGATCCCCACAGAGGCCACTGTCCTGCTGTCCTCTGTGAGGCTGGGCAGCAAAGACGTGCCAAAGGGTGGCCAGGCTGTAAGGGAGGCTGCATGAGGGGACCTCGCTGCAGCAGGCAGCATACCCCAAACAGGCCAGGTCAGCATGCTCATGGACTTTGGATGAGGAGAGCCAGCAGAGACAATTAATTAAGAGAAGAATGGTGAAAAGGCAAGAAAAGGAGGGTAAGAGATAAGGAAGAAACGTGGAGTGAAATTGCAATCAACAGATACCGAGGAAGCAGATGTAGCAAACAACTAGCTGTGGCAGGTCAGAAAATGTCAAGTCAGAACTGGAGAAAGACCTTTAAATGCTTAGAAATCTCATTGCAAAGAGTGACCAGTTACTCTATAGAAGAGAGCTCACCCTTTCTGAAGTCCAGTCCATGGCCAGAACATCAATGAACTCTGTGGCTTCTTTGTTGGTCTCATCTGTATTAATTTTTCTAGTGCTTCTCCCTGGTGGGAAAAAGGGACATGCGGTCCAAACTCTTGGCCCATGCAGGATCTTTCCTGTATCGAGAGTCTCAAAATCACATTTCACTTATATTATTGCCAAGTGAAGCTCTGCAAAAGTGCCACTGAGTTTCTCCAAGGATCACAGTAGAAGGCTGTAACAGTTGATAACTTGCTTTTCTTTTGCACCAGTATGCTACCTGTTGACCAGGAAAAATATACTTAATGAGGCTAATACCTCCAGAGTGTTCGTTAATGTATGTCACTTTACTGATATTTAATTTCCACGTGGAAGAGATAATAATCAAAAGTGTCTACCATCATCTTTCACTTTCATCTCTCTGAAGAGTTCACTCATTGGGATTAAATGAATCAACTTCCAAAAATATCTGAACTCCTAATTTGCTTGTGGGGTTTTGAAAAGAGTTTCCAGCCATAGCTGTGCATTTATGGGCAGGGTTTGGCATGGTATAGCTTTGTGGTTCTCTCAGTACAAAGCCATGGACGCATGGCCACAGCAGGAGAGGACTTCAGAGGGGTGTTTAGCCTTTCCACCTTCCAAACTTCACAGAGGAAGACCCTCTCTTCCAGAAAACGATGTCCTCTCCTTGTAGTTCATATTTGTTCGCAGTGATGGGCGTTCAAAGGCTCTTAAAGCTAGCTGAATTGGACTTTTTAAGCATATCAATTCAATTTTACCAGTATATATAACATGTTTATAGGATTTATAATCCGTTATTGCCCCAAAACTGGGCTCCCTGGTGAGCTAGGCACTATTCAGCTAGGTAAGATTATCTGATCCTGCTTCCAAGTACTTATGGTTTCTATAAAGTAGAGAGGCAAATTAACTGTGCATCTTCTGGGCTTCAAATTCCTCCTCTTAATGACATGAATAAGCTGAGATTCAACTCTCCGAATCCCACAGGCCACTACGGGAGCACAGACTATACCAAATCCAGCTATTCTCACATTTCTGTCAAGCATGTTTCCAGTCTATTCTGAGGCCCCCAAAAATGAAGCTACGTTTTGCCCAGGGTGGAAGAAGAACCTGGAGGTACCACCAGAGATAGCCTAAGGCTTGCAAGAGGGCAGACATTAGCCCATGGTGTAGCGCTAATATTTATGGGGGTGGGGAAATGTGCATGGGGGGAACATCCCTCCTGTTGGCCTGCGGATGGGTACTTCCCTCAGGCAGAGCCATCCGTTGGTCCACAGAGCCAGGCACCCAATGCTGAGACGAATGCACAGGGCAGTCAAGGCATGTTGCCTGCATGTTGGAAAAACTGTTTTGGCAGGATGTTTGTGTAAGGAGCTGAGAAAACAGGCAGTAAAATGGTGCATAAAAAGACACATTATACTCAAGTGGATTGAGCAGAGTGCTGCAATGAGGCAATGGCACATAAAAATAATGTCATTTGCCAGCCCAGAATCATCTCCCAGGCAGTAAAATTCTTCCCTCGAAAGGGTCGGAGTGGGCTGTAAAGAAGAGCTGCCAGATTGGGGTGGCTTTTCTCTGAACAGCAAAGGCAATTGCAGTTAGTCCTCGTCTGACTAGGAGCTATTGGCTTGGGAAGCAAGCTTTGGCAAACAGAAAAAAATGCAGTAAGAAGCCTTGAGGCACTTGACCTTGAGGCTTTTAGTTTTCCAAGGTGAGGTATTTCTTGTTCTAGAAATTCCTTAAGACACTGATTTCTCAAACTGGAAATAACACAAGGCTCATCATTCTATTTTTCTACTTTTTCCAGAGTGGAAAAGAAAATGTTTTCTCTTGTTTTCCTAAATGAAATGGAAACAATGCAGCCTTGTTTGCCTTTGCTTTGATAGCTCCCTTGCTGATGCACCAGCATCTCCATTTGTGCTAGCACAGCTGTGGGAATACACATGATCCCTCTCTTTGCTGGTCGTTGTGTTCTCCAGAAGCAGAGCACAAAACAATGTAGGCCCTATATTAACAATGTTATTTGTGTGTGAATATAGGACAGGGGGAGAAAGGGGAAGAGCAGGACGACAAAGTTGTTTGTTTATTGCATAGCAATGGTTACGTGCTAATTTGAGAACTCGCCCCTCTCACCCCACACCAAATGACACCACTTAAATTCAGGACATGAATTATTTGTCAATATATTTTAATTTAAGTATGCAAATAAATGTCTGAAGATAAAGTGGGGGAGAAAAAGAAAAAAGAAGCAGGCTATGAATGCAATCATTCTTATTTATGCAGAAAAGTATAGCTCTGTGGATTTCCCCCATCTGTTCTGTTATATAGAACCAAATTGGAGTTAAATGCGCTTTTAGAATAAATCATTATGGCCTAAATTGAACATGATTTGCAGGGAAAATAAAGCCATATGTGTTACATTAATTTCTCATTTTTGCTCCATCCCACTTCCACTTGGTTGGATACATGTCATGCTGTGTTCCTAAGTGGTGTCACTGATGCTGAAAGTAGAAGGTGACACTACATTTTCAAAAGTGGGCTCAGTCTTTCAGCTGGGTTACTAAAATCCATGGGAGTTGCCACAGCTTTCAGAGGTTACAGTGTAGAGTCTCATTCGCACTGGTGAAAACTGGGAGGAAATCTGATCAGGATCAATGCACACCAGTATAACACCAAAAGGAGAAGGTGATACAAGGTACAAGAATAAAAGAAATTAAGACCCTCTTGCCCTTGCATCATGCATCATTATTTCAACAGAACAAAATGAGTGTTGCACCAAGCCATCAGTGATAAGGGTGTATTTCAGAGCAGCACCTGGATTTTCAAGTCATATATGGAGATTTCACAGGAAATTGTGTGGTGTGGGGCATGCTTTTGTGCAGCTGGAGTAGGAAATGGTCACCAAATCAAAAGGATCTCCTAGGGATGCTGGGTCCACAGCAATGCCTGAATACCACCAGCTGTTGATTCCAGCCTCACAAAGCCCACTGCAAACTACAGGTTGCACTCACTGAAGGCAGATGGGCATGAGTGAGCAATGCATTTGGAGGAACAATTTCTGCTGGAATATTTCTTAACAGAAGAGCAACAAGGTTTCCAACAAAGAGAAATAGCAGCAGGGAGGGTCACTGCAGATTCTGCTATTGCATGTTTACTGACGTTTTAGGTGGTGAATAAATGTGATGGGGAACTCTGAGCTCTTTTGCAGAGAGCTCACAGGCAGTTTTTAAGCTATGGCATTTTAAGAAACAAGCAGGATAAATGTTGAGCTGAATTCCCCCCTTTTTCATGCCAGTTCCCACTACATATATAAATATCATGGAAGATATATAGTGGAGACATATTTTTTGAGGTTTCTTGGAAAAATATTTCAGTCTCTATCTCCTCTGGAAATTTATATACCCAAGTTTTATAGCTGTTGGAAGTCCACAGACAGAAAGGAAGAAACAGTCATGTTTACAGAGTGCACAAAGCAATCACTCTGCATTTTAATGAGAAACGACAGCAGAAATGACGGCCCTCCCTGTTCTCTTTTAGCTGCAGCGAGTTCTCAGATATTACGTTACTTTACGTGCTGTTGTCTCCTGCGTCCTTGAACTCCTCTCCCCCTATGTGTCACAGAAAGCCTGACAGAAGGAGTGTCTCTGGCTTCAAGGTTTGTATCTGTAGCTCTCCCCACCACGCTTCAGAGCAGAGGTGACTCAACCGTCTTTCACCTAACTCGCCTAAGGATTGCTGGTGGTCTGGAGGCAGCAGGCTGTGGAGGAGGGGGCTGACTGCAATATATAAAGATACCCATTATGTTTCCAATCCCACCTTCAACATGCCTTTCCAAAATGGTTTTCGGTTGCAAAGTGAACCCACAAAGTATTCCTTGCCCCTCCAAAGTCAGCTATTCCTGTTTCTACACCTGCCTGTTCCTCCCAGGCAGCATTTAAGTCATCACTACTGGTGGCTGGTCACCAAAGGGCAAAGCTGTGCATTGCAGGCCAGTGGAAAAATGCTGATTTTACGTGGAAGGTGCCCAGAGACAGTGTGATGGATGGATAGGCAAGTGGGCAAAGTAACATGTGAGTAACACTTGCCTTTGTGCCAGGATTTTCTAACAAGCACCTTTCAGCTTTCTGCCATTGTGCCCTGGCAGCAGGGAGAATCTCCTGGTAAACATCCACCAAAACTCCTGCATTGGTTTCTTCCCGAGCCATCCTCAAGCGCCCGCTGTGTTGGGAGGCCCTCCAAAATGCCCTGACCATGGCAAGGCCGTAGTGTGCCGCAGTCGGGGCTCGCCATGCTGGATCCTTGCAGTCCACCATGCCCTGCAGCTGGCACAGAGGCTACCTTTGGGTCATGCTGATGCATTTTTAAGATGTGCAGCACGTTGGCTAGCCGGGTTGAAAGCGCCTGGGGCAGCTACAGCGATATAATTAAGAAAAAACTTTTATTTGTACAGTTCTGAATTTCTCTTTGAACCAACATGAGCTGAGACAGGGTACATGAGCACAGCAAAGAGTATAGCAGTAGCAGCCCCAAACCACATAGTACCCATGCTCTGTCTAGTTCCTGCTCTCCAGGGATGTTTGAGGGTGCCAGAGGCCTTGGGACCTGGTCAGGGCATTCAGAGGGCAACCGTATCCGTGTAGAGCCCAGACCAACAGCCCCGGCAACGGCAGCTTGTGCTGTGCCTGGCCCTTTGCCCTGGCTCTAGGTCTGTCCCAGGGACCCTGCTCCCAAAGCTGGCACCGCTTCCTACTCACCTGCTAGCTTTACATGTCGCCAAGGATCTGGAGGAAACATTTCCCAGCTCTGGCAAGTAACTTGTATGGAATAGGTATTGTTTTTTGTGTCATCCTATTTTTTAACTGCTGTTGGTTGGTTGCTTTTGGCAGTTGGCCTCATATTCAGTGATAAATAAAGTTGGTGTGAACATTTCTTTCTCTGCTCAGATTTCACCGAGCAAAATTTAATTAACCATGGAAAAACACCACTGTATGAAATCCCACTGTGCATTGGACATATTTTGCTCTTAGGTAATTTCCTAATGCAAAACCCTACAAATATGCAGAATCCTACCAGTCACTACAGCGACTGCATAAGGTTAAAGTAATCAGAAGGAGCGAGTGCAGTATTAGGTACTAATGGCGAATGGGAACACTTAGGTCTGCCAGCTCTGGGCCTTTCTTCCATCACCGCTCATGAGCAAATGAAGTGCACAAACTCTCTGATTGGGTTCATGTACCTGTCGCTGGCAGCAATAGCAACACTGGCTTGCAAAGCTCATCTGTCTGGATATGGATAATTTGCAGCCTCTTAACTCCCTAGACTATTAAAAGCCTCACCTTGGCTCCCATTGAGTCCAGCAGGCAGACATGCAGCTTTCTCACACTGCTGCTGGTGCTGTCATTGCAGGATGGAAAGTGCTTTCCATTGTCCTGAGAAGAGCCCCTGTTTTGTCATACTGTTCAATGCACTCATTTGATAAAACAGGCTGGAGCTATATGAAGTACCTGAGTCAGCATGTCACAGGTCCTCTGGGGTGGATGAAAGAATATCAGCCCTCCACGAAGCCGGTCTTCCCCGCTTGCTCCAGCGCAGACAGGGAGTAAGTGGAGGGAATTCAGCAAGATAGGAGCATTTCCTTGTCTCACACTGTCAGGGCCACACAGCTATGTGGTCCCGACCTTCCTCGCCCTCCGCCCTGTTCAGACTGTCCCTGCCTGAGACTCAGCAAAATCAGCCCACAAACACAGGTTTTCCTTGTGTGCAGCAGCATAGATGATTCATTTAACCTCTCCACCCTTTATGTATCTCAACTAATATATTACCTCTAGCTGAACTAGCATTGTCGTTGGCTGAATTGATTTAAAGAAAGCTTTTCTCCTTTTGAAAATCTTTCAGCAACAGGAGCTTGTTGTAGAGCCGAAGAACCACATGTCATATATGTCCTAGTGACCTAAGCCTGGGTCCAAGGACAGCAGCAATAAAATGAGCTTCATCTTTGTCAGCTCACCGCTCGAGCTAGACTGGGAATTGTGTGGGGGGAAGCACTCAAACTGCAGCTTCTCTTATTGAGCTGAAACACACATTTTTTGATAGCTGTGCCCAGTGAAACCAGTATGTCTGAGCTGCCAGATCTGAGTACACCCATTGCTCCAAACCCAGGGCATATCAGGGGTGAGCTTGGTGTGCACCAGGCCTCTTTCCTGTTATCCCACTCCTCTCTGCCCCTGACCCAGGCTTTCCCTGGTCTTTACTTTTTCCTGGGCAGAAGCTTGGGTATTTAGGCTGAAAGGAAGTCATGGTGCACTTCAAAAAACCTGCAGTCTGGATACTCACGTAACTGGGACCCCAAGGCACACTACAGCAAGAGAGGTGAGTGTGGACCTGCAGAGCAATTGCTGCATCAGCTGAGTCCCAACACCTCTGATAAGAAGGATACAGTTTGCTAGGACTGGCACAGGAGAAGAGAAAGAAGTCGTAAAATCCTCATTAAATTATCCCTTTTCTGTGGTTGTGACAGTATCCAAAGCAGAAATTCAACAAAGATTATCTTAAACCATATATATAATAATGTTTAAGCACTTCCTTCTTCTAAGAAGAATACACTTTTTGATTTATGGAAAAATAAAACTGGAGCATCAGCATTCAGCAACAAACATGATGTGACCCAGGCCAGGACCAGAAGGTGGGATATCCACTCCATATTCTCAAATCTTCCACTCACCTGCTGCGTGTCCTTTACTATGGCATTCAGGGCAGCATTAAAACCTTGGCTACCTCAGATTAGGCACAAAACTAATAATGACCTGTTTTCCAATGACACCAAGTACTTTCAGCTCCCAGTAGGTCTCTGTGAACTTGGTCCTTTTTGGAAACAAGAAACCCGTCCTCTTTACAATCACACGTAAAAAAGCAGCTGCAGCTGTTTAACTAGGGCATGATATTCTGTCCTTGGTGAAGTCCGCAAAACTAGACTTCCCTCTTCAGTTATACAAAACCTCTGCATTTCAGTTACTGCATGTATTGAGGTGGGGCTACTGAGAGTAACTCATACCCACTGCTGTTTGGCTCAGTGGATGAAACGCAATATGTAAAACACCAGCCGCTACGGTTAGCAACAGATGAAGGATTGTACAGTAGTGATGCGAGGTCTGATATCCTTTTCTACCAGTTGGGAACATGAGCTTTACCAACACAGCCCAGTTGCTTTTCAACATCTAAATTTCACAGCACATCTGTTGTGTCTCTGCTAATGAAACTGCATGGATCTGGTTGCTTTTTCCAGAAATTCGCTCATGTCTGGGTTGTTACACTGGGTACATCTGTCATGTATTGAATAACCAATCGGAAGAGTTGAATTAAATAGGATTTCTCAGGGTATTCCTACATACTCTCATGAACAACATTTGATTTTTCTGATTCCACTTACTAGCCCTGTTATATCCAAAAGGAAAGGCAGGAGGGAAAGGACTGGAGGGGAGGAGCAAGAAGAAGGGAGAGTTCTACTTGGATAGAAACCAGTCTATAGCATACCGAATGTGGGACTATAATGTTAGCTACATTAATGTTAGAGAAATACTCCCCCTGCCTTTATAGTTATGCATTTCTTCCCGGACAAACCCCTAGAGGGAACACTTTGTTAAGCCATATCATGAATTATATTACCTGAAAAGTATTTCTGTATTAGCGTATGGATAATATCTTGCTAGAGAGAGAAGAATGCCAGAGGAAAAGCATTTGCAGGTAAACCTGGTGATATTGTCAGAAAAAATGGAAAACCTGACACTTAGACTTGGCAGAGAACTATCATGCCTCTTTTGAGCCATAATTCTCTACTGGTGCCTTTCCTTTGGTTGAGGTTAAGTGTCTGGAAAGGCAACAGGGATCTTTAAGACAGCACATCATCAAGTCCTGAGAGGTTTTCAGTAGGTTTAGTTATGTCTATGCCCTCCCCACTGTGCATCTTTCACTGTTGTTACCTAGTTACATGAGCAGAGATTTATGCACCACTGATTTTTTCTCACAGCTGACAAGGCCAAAGAGAACAGCAATGCGGAAATTAAATGTAAAATGTTACCTTGACTGCATCTTTAAAGGAATCACTCCACTAACAGCACCAAATTAACTCCTGCAAAAATCATAACTCAAAGCCCCTTGGGCATGTGTAACATTTTGTATCACAGTATGAGATGCTAACTTTTATGTCTTATTATATACATGTACTGTGACTGAAATATAGTTGCTGAGGGAACCATAACCTTGAATTATCCTGACTTATTTCAGGATGCCAGACCTCAGCCACAGGATTGCTAGTGCATGGACTTTCCTACATTTAGTGACAAGGAATATGTCTTGCTGCCTTTTATTGGCCAGAAGAAGAAAGCAGATTCAGTTTCAAAAACTGAGCTCTACTGACTGCAAATATTTACTACATAATATACCTATACTTTAAATTTAGACATATGATGGTTGTTTTACATGCTTGCTTTTAAATATCAGCATCTTCAATATGTTTTGGCTGGCAAATACAGTAACAGGATACATCCTTGCTGTCAAGTGTGCCAAATCTGTCATAACAGATGCTGAAGGACAGAAATCAGCTCAATTCTCCTTGCTCAGTAACTAGTAACAATCACAGTAATAACTGTTATCATAATCAAAGATTGTGTAGTATCCTTCTGCTTATGGTTACAGGTACCTTGCTAAATGCACTTGCTTCAGTGACTTCAATTGTGGCCTCCAGGCCTAGGGGAGTAAATGTGTCCTTTGGAGCAGACAGCCCTGTCCACCTGGGGTAGCACTTGGTCTTGCATCTCCTCTTGGCCATATATGACACCCCTGCCACTCTAGGACACAATTATTGTTTCAGATTTAGAGGCTTTTTCCAGCTGAAGTATCTGTAAGAATACAAGGGCTATACTGTTACCTACTGGGGGAATTTTTTACAGCTCAAAACACAGGTTAGATATTGCCTATCTGTGCAAAGTCTGCTGGGATAGCCTTGGAGGAGTGTAAAATGGAGAGGGCCAAATCAAGCACAAATTCATGCATGCTGCCTTGCAGGAGAGATCCTTGGGGAGATGTATCTCCAGAATGGCTCATCCCATTTTGGATGGGACTAATGGGCTCGCTCCAAGAGAGATGCTGAGGGCGAGGTAGCGATTACACAGTGTGGCAGATCAGGGGAACAGAATCTGGAGGTGGGCCAAAGAGTTATTGGACACTGTAGCCTGGGGCAACAGAAGACCCATGCTTGCGGAAGGAGAAGGAAACAAATCTTAAGGCTTCTCTTCATGAATCCTGAGGTTTCTATATGGTGCTGGGAGATAAGCTGAAGCTCACCATGACGGGTACCTCAAGGGAAGGTAAAGATACATGTGACCATTTTGGTCCTGGAGGTTCTCCCACAACCACAGCTATGCGTCCTCAGGAAATCATTTGCTCGAGAGATGGGTAAGATGCATGAGGGCTTCATGCTGTTGCCCTGGAGAGGAAATGGTAACAGCAGCCTGGAAAGATTACTCCTGAGTCTTTCCCTTGCCCTTCATTTTGTGAGGTTTATCAGCAAGAGGCACCTTCCTCAGTCCCTTCACATGCACTGAAATCATCTGGGGAAACTTCAGGATCAACAAGAGCTTGTTGCCATGACCTCCAGACAAACCTCTGGAGTGTGCCTGCTGAAGAACTGCCCTGCAAGTGGCTTGTTTATTAAAGAAATACTTTAAAAAAGCAGTTGAAGTTTGTGCATGCTGTACCACACCTAGCATGAATCCAATATTGCCTATTCCATAGGTAACGTAACCATCTTGTAAGGGGTAAATAACACATTGAAGAAGATGTCTTTTACATGCTTTGCCTTTATGCTCTGTTGGGACTTTCCTGTCCATCGGTTGTTAATTGGCAAATTCCAACGCATGTCTCACATGCTTCAGTTTGCCAAAAATATATCCTCCCCCAAAACAATCCCTCCAAAACAAAGTATCTCCCTCACCCCTCATTAGCCATAAACAGAAGCCAAAATACTGTGGAAACTAAGTCTCTGCTGCAGTGGATGGGGGGATGTACAACACGCTGTGGCTCTCCAACAAAGACCAGGAACTAGAATTTAAAGTGGTTTTCACCAGTTGTCCCTTTCTATTTTCTCCCTTCTTTTTTCCCTCCTTTTTGTTTAACTGGAAATTCCTTAAATTCCTTAAATTTGAACTTGTTCTTCACTTTGTGGGTATGAACATAATCAGCCCTGACACATTCTCTTGTTAAGAGTTTAGTTTCAGTGAAGTGAAATCATTTAATCAAGGTTAGAGCAGCTTTGTTTTTACTTGAAATGGCTATAAAGTCATCTGAATGAAAGCCTCACAGAAAACGCTCACTTTTTTGACTGAACTCTCAAAAGATATCGTTAGATTAGCTTATCCCATATCGTCATCTTTTCTAGTGTGCCACATAGAGGAAATGCTGTTGCTCTTAACTGAATAATCATCATGTTGACACCTTGGTTTTCCCCCCTACCTATTTTACCAAGTCAGAATATGTATTATTCGTAGCATATTGATGCATATATAGAAAACAGTGATACTGAAAAAGGCCTTTTATTGTAAGAGTTAGGATAGAAATACTGCTCCTTCATGGGAATGCAGATTGCCAGGATATATGGCCTTGAGAAGCTGAGGTGGTCACCAGAGCAGCCCTGTAATTTGGGTTTGGGGACTCCAGGGGTGGCTTCTGCCCTTTGCGTGTACTGTTCCCTGCAGTGGCAGCAAGTGCAGCCTGGCTTTCCATGAAGTTAGCTGCTTGGGAAAAGCAAAAAAGGTGATCCAATCCTCTTGTTGGGTATGATGTTTGTACTGTGCCATCTTAGCACAGCACGTGGAAGAGAAAATACCAATAGGCAAGACTCTTGGCTGATGGGAACCACCTTGGTGTCAGGGACACTGGCTCTTTTATTTCACGCCACCAGAAGAACCAGCCCTCCCAGCAACAAAAAACCTCAAACACACCACGGCAAAAACAAGTATGTGTACAATTTTCATGGGAAAGCAAACAAAGTGTGTTTCTCCCAGAACCAGTCCTTGCATATGAGTACCCCATTTCATATGGGTCAGGTTTTTTCACTTCAAAGTCATAATATAGGGAAAAAAGTCATAGCTATAAACCACACATGGAAAACCAAGGCCTTACTGAGGGAAGAGTCAGCATCACTTGGAGTGTTTGAAACCTCTCTCCAAATCCAAGTGCAAATGTAAGGAAAAGTGATGAGGATTTGAGTAACTGAACCTCTACAGAAATAAAATCAAATTGAATTTTAACGACCTGTTGTTACTCATTAAACATAGCCTGTACTTCTAAACTTTCAGTGTAATGAAATGTAGCTATTGTATAGCTTAATTAGGAAATAAGAACAACAACGTACTGCTAATAGCTTCTTTACTCCAGGACTTCCTGTGGTAGCTTCAATCATGATAGTATGTTTTACTGAACAATGGAAAACTTATTATCAAGTTGAAATCTTTTTTTCCTTCTTTGTCCTCACAGTTTAGATACCTCTGTTTTGATTTGTCAAAAACTTTCCTGATCCAAAACCTTAAAGCAGAATGCAACTTGAACCTTGTAAAAGAACATATGTAGTTCTGGTTTCAAACACTGCAGATGCATCTTATCTTTGCTGATAGATGAACCAAAAACCTCTATCCAAAGATCTCCAAATGCTGGAAAGTATTACCTCTAATCCTCATATTCTGGGCCCATCTCTAGCTATACTAAAAATAGCTGGGTAGCTTGACATAAAGTGTCAGCCTATGTAAACCGCCTTGAAATTGCTTGGGATGATTTATTCTCCCAATCCTCTCTCACCTCTTAAAGCCTAGACTTATGAAATTTTATTTAAAGTCAAACCCACACAATTTTTTGTCAACTGGCATTTGCCCATCACCTACAATATTTCCAGTTGCCTTCAGCCCTGTATTATGGTTAAGTAATCCTCCGGATCTCCTTTGTTTGTTGCTGCAGTTCTCTTCTAAAATTCACTTCTTTTGCCATAGCTATTGGAAAACTTCTATCAGTGCAGGACAAAAAGCTCTGAGTTTGCACAGTTGGAAAGTTTTTTGCCTGGGCAATTCCAAGAAGCGAGCAGCAGCCTTGAGGATTGCCTGTTTTTCTGTCATGGAGAACTAGTTTCCAGTTAAAAACATGCCTTTGCAGGGAAGTTATATCTGGAAAAAAATAAATCGCAGCAGGATCTGATGGTTTAAAACCTCAGTCACAGGAAGGCTGGAGTCCGGAGCACCCATCCTGATTCTTCTGGCAGGCAAGAAGGAAAAGTTATACCGTAGCCCTTGCAGGCGTCTTGCTGACTCTGTACAGAGTGTGTCCCTACAGCAGTTACCAGACTGCTCTTCTTCTCAGGTAATAACGAGAAAAATGCTTCTGGCTGCTGAGTCAGTCCTTCACAGTGCTGTATCCTCATGGTCCTGCCAGACCAGGCAGGAGCACCCCAGCTTTTGCGGCTCTCCCAGCCAAGAGCCAGAGCTTGGCTGGAGCACAGCCATGCACCAGCACCCTCAGGGCTGGCAGCATAAAATGGGGGGGAAACCACCTTAATCCACCTTAGAAACTAAAAGATCTCCCCTTCTGACCAGTATGGTTTGGAGCTGGCTTGTTTTGCCCACACTGGGAAGCTGACCATAAATTTAATTCTCCCGTTACTTACTCTGTCCTGAATTAGGAGTGCTAACAGCAGGGTTAGTTCTGTGGTTGCAAACAAATCCTAAGAGCAGACCCCTGAAGTTCCATGTTTTCCTCTGTGTGCTTGTTTAAAAATAGGGCCAAATAAACTGTCAGTGTTGAATAAATAATAATGATTGATTCCACTTTTTAAAGCATGTTTGGCCAAATCATTGCATTATCCTTGTTTTCCGCTTCAGACCTCTCATTCTGCAGGCAGAATCCACTTGAGTAGGATGGGGATCACAGACTGTAGACAGCTTCAAAGTTTTTGAGAAAATGAGAGTGTCTATTGGAAGGTTTTTACCATTGCAAATATCCCAAGAGACCTTATTAAATGCCTACAAGCACAGCTATATCGAAACTGCCCCATGCTCAGCGAGGGTAAAGGACCTCACAGGATGGGTCCGGCTCTGGTGAGACCCCATGCTCCGCTGCAGACCAAGCTACTCACAGTGCTTGGGTGCCTTGAACTGTACAGATGGATAACTAAGATACTAATCTGATAGTGCTAGAGCCCAGGAAGTTCAACTTCAAATTCAGGAGTGGCCCTGAAATGATTAGACTCTTTTTTTTTTTTTTTCTTATCACAGAAGAAATGCGTAAGATTTAACTATAGAGAAAAAATATTCATACAAAAGTCTGTTCATCTGCAGAGCGCCTTCCTTTGAAAAGAAAGATAACAGTTTAGGGCAGAAGACTGAACCACTGAGTATAAGGCAATCTTCTTTTTTCTTTTTTTGCAGCAATATTGCTAACTGGCTTTGAAGATTTAGACTCTATCCCTACCCATTTCTTTGCAAATAACTTCAGAGAGGGCCAGAGACAAATTATGTTTCATTTCAGTAATTGCAGCTATAGTCAGTCCAAGAAATTCTCAAATGTTTATCTATCAGCCCCATCCAGTCAGTCCCTGACACCGTGGCTTGCTGGAAAACTACTGCAGCTGAACAACATACTATATGCAGATGACTTTGATTTCTTCAAATACCTTGCTGCAATGCAGAGGCAGTTTCTCTACAGTTTTCCTTGTATTCATGATAACGCTTGCCATGGAGTCCCAGCCAAAACCATTCCAAGGCACAACCAATCTCCTGTGTCAGTTTGCAGGGGAAAGGTAGATTTTTTTCTTTATTATTTTGAAGTTTTATTTATATCTGAATGGATGCCTGACCTGCTAGGCAGAATGAGGAGCTTGCCAAAATAGAGGTGATCAATGCTGCAAGAGACATAATGCAATATAATAGGCCTGAGCCCACACCGTTAAATTAGTGGCAATTTTGCCTCTGACTTCTGAGAAAAAGTGGGCCAATTTATTCAATATTTATAAGCCCAGGAGAGTGCTGAGAATTAAGTCCTGCACAGTAAGAGACAAAGTCTGCAATAAACTGAATGCTGCATCCATGGCAACTCACAACTCAGTTAATAATTTTTCAACATAAAAGGAAAGATATTTTTCAGGGCCACCGAAACAGAAGCAATTTACAAAATTGACTGAGGTGAAGGCATTTTACATCTGCTGTGTTTTTCATACCTTTGGACTTTTGTTTGAGCCTTGGCCCTGGGATGCTAGGGGAGTGAGGTAGCCCCCAGCGGGCGGGAGATTTTGCCATCTCTGGGTAGCAGGAGGAGAAAGGGAAGTGATCTGCAGCCTGTGTTTTTGTCACATCAGGATTTGATACCTGGCCTATGCGGAGCACAGAGCTGCATGGGAATGGGTCAAAAAAGATTTCAATGTTTTCTTTTCCCTGTGGAGAATTTCAGCACAAATGAAAATGGCATTTTTGTCTGTGATTCCACAGCTAGAAAGAGAGAATTTGGGGAGAGAGCTGTCCTGCAGACTGCCACCGGAGAGGCAGTGCTGGGTCCCCACTGTCCCCATTTTCTGCAATAGCAGAGTCCATTTTAGCAGCACCAAGCAAAGTGTCCTTGCTGTAATGTCTGTGTGCTGCTTTGCGCCTAGCAGAAGTTCCTGCATGAGGTACGCTGACGTTAAGTACCTTTCCATCAAATAAACGTTGGTGCTAGTTAAGTTTAACACAGCATTTCCCATATCAGGGAAATATAATACTCCTCGCTGTTATGTTAGACATCAGTTTTGGTCGTATTATTCCCTACTTTGTGCAAAATGCTCCATAGATAAAAGGTAGCAATGCTAACGGTTTACCAGCAGCATTCACTTTTCCCTACACTGTTGGTGATATGCAACAAAATAGTTCTCACTCCCAACACAGACAGTCTCCAAGCTTTTTTTCTATTGAACATTCATACTGTATATTCTTTCCAAACTGGGCTGGTTTATTTTCCATTCAAGTCTTTACTGTACAATTGTGCCACCAATGAAAGCCAAGTGAAAACATCAAGTCATTACCATATGTTGGTGTATTTGTTATTTTATGAAACATTGCTGCATCTGGATAAGTCAGCTAAGATTAAACATCCCTTTATCAAGACAGTCCTGGTTGCTGTTAAGGACATCAGCACATCTGGTTCTCCACACACTGTTGACTTCTGCTGTGTTGTTTTGCTTAGCAGGAAAACAAAAATACAACCATAGCACCCTTGAAGCAAAACCAATGATTTAAATTCCATTCCATATTTTGGACATACAAGTGTAATAAAGATGATAATGGACAATGGAAAATCCTTTTATTTCCATGGAAAGGGATCATATAAGGAAAGCGGACTGAGGATATTCAGCCTCTGCTAGAGAGACCATTCTGCAGGGCCTATTTATCTTCTTGCAGCTGAGCTGCTTTCCCATGAAAATGCAGTAATCTGCAAGTAGCCCTGCTCTGATACGGCACTGTGGGCACTAATTCGGCAGTTGCTGCATACATAGCTATGAGCAATGCCCAGCAGACCTGCATCAGATAAATACCTTGTGGCTGTCATGCCTGATGCTTTGGAAGAAAACCTAGCTGGAAACTGTGCAAGGCACAAGGAAGTGGGAAGTAATAACTGAACCCTCTGCTACGTTGAGGCCATTGCAGAAAATAATGAGCTCCATGAGAAGATGTAATGGAAGTACACTCTGCGCAGTGCTGGCAATATCTTCATCACTATGGCCACCACCAGCATCAGACAGCTGAGCCTTCATTCAGCTTGGGTCCTGAATAGCCTGAGAAGCTTTCCACAATCGGAGCTATGGTCAGGCAGCTCAGAGGCAAGAAGGGGTGAAGTGACATCTTCTTCAAAAGAAGAAACAATCCAACTTTTTGGCCAGCCATAGAAAAAAATGGTGTTTCTCTCTAAAGTTAATATATATGCAAAGAAAGAGAGAGATGTCCACTGGGGAGCAACACCTGAAGACCAACATAGCTAATGGGGTCATAGCAAAAAATCTGCTCTTCAAAGTGCTTTTCAAGTTATTTAGTGTCAAAAAAAAAGTCTTATTGAAGGAGTTTCATTCAACTAAAGCACAGTGTAGTTAAAAAATGTGGTGCATACAAGGGTTCCTCAAAGCCATTTTCATATGCAGATAATCGCTTTACCTGATCACAGCACTTTCTCTGTACCTGGATGTTTGGAAACAGAAGAGTGAATTGACATGAAAATGGTTTTTGGTGAAGCAGTAAAGTGACACAAAGAACATCCTTAGGACCAATTTAATTCACTATATATCATGATTTAGGAGAATGAATATGCATTAAGATGAATAATTTTTCTGACAAGGCAAAATGTCGAGTTGCCAGTCCAGCCTAAGTGATGTTCAGAATCACACAGATTCAGGGAGAAGGTAAATAAATGGCTTATGTGCATCAATTCAGCATAAGGAAATCTAAGGTAATGAGGCCAGGGAGAATTAAAAAAAAGAAGAGAAAGGAAAGAAATGTGCTCTCTCTGGCCATATGCTGAGGGCACTGAGCAGGGAGAGAACCAGATGGTGTGGCTCAGACTTTAAACTATAGTTTTCTTAGTTTTAACCAATTACATTAATGTACACAGAAAGTCTAACATATTTTAGAAGACGTAAGGCAATTTTTTTCTGAAAATGACAACAATGATTTCATCTTCTCCTTTTTCTGAATCCAGATGATTCTTGCTTGCTGGATGTTGGCCACATATGAACCTCATAACCTAAGTTATGAACCTTATCCCAGAGCCAGATTTTTCCTTAACAAATTATCAAAGCTTCTTTAAGAAGATTAAGCGGCTACTCTATAGGATCTCTGAAAAAAAAAACCCCACACCTAAAACACTCAAGAGAGGAATGTCTGCTCTGGTACTTATTCAACAAGCCCTTTGATATGGAAATTATTGGTGTCAACTCCTGTAGCCTCAAGTCTCTCCCCAGTAATTCAGATAATGCATGCAAATGCTTGGACATGTAATCCTCTGTAATCACAGAGGAACAAGCTGCTCCCCTTCGAACTCATCCTTTCTGTCTTCTCTTTGGTGATATCTGAGTATCTCAGCCTGCCAACTCAAGGACTGCATGTGTACAGCACCTGATAAATCACTGCTGCTCATTCTCCCAGGAAAGACTGGTATGCAGGCACTGTTACAAAGAAGGTACGTGAATATCTAAACAGGAGGCCATCAGCATATCTGCTTAGACAAACCGGAATAAATGAAAATGCCGCATTACCGCTGGATTACCCGTCAGCAGGCTCATTTGCTGACTGACGTGCTGTCCTATGGACCACCTTCACATATTTGTCAGCAGTAATGCTCCAAGACCTAGCAAAGCGGGCTGCAGCAAGACTGCCCCTGTTCACCCCTTGTGCCAAATGGAGATTAGGAAAGGGCTTCCCAAAGTGCCCATGGGACCAACACACAGCCTGGCCTCCAGAGCACCTCTCTGCAGGGTTGTGGCAAGTGTGCCGCCTCCCACTGCAGCACCATACAGCTGCTGCAGGCCCTGCCCCCGACTTTCTCTCCCTCTGCTGCTGGCTCTGAGGATGTTTTCTTCCCTTCCTGGGGACAGTTTTTACATTCCTGTTGGCTGCCCCATCCTGGTTGGCTCTGCCTCTTTCATAAAGCCATGGTTAGACCTTATTGTCCCCTCTCTGTCGGTGGGGCAAGACTGGCCCAACCTGCTTCATTTTCTCCCTATGGGCCCCCACCTTTCTCCATTTTTCCTAGTGTCACCCCTCACTTTCGTTTGCTTTTTCTCCAGGACCCTTGATTTCGCAGGAGTGGGGGAAATTGTGTTGAGTTTTGTCAGGACTGATAAATGTGTCTAACGTGCAGAATGTGTAAGAATGGTGTCCATAAGCAGATATCCAGGGAAAAGTAAGAATAGGACAAGAATATATTGCACTTCCCCAGAGTACTGTCCCCATCTCCTGCTATTTTCAGCTGAAAGTATTTCCTAAGCCTGATGTGGTTTGTCTATTTAGTCATCTTCAACAGACTTCCCTTCCAGCTACTTGTTCAGGCTTTCAAATTTGAATCCATCTAACCTTTTTGCAGCCAAATCACTCAGTCCTTTGTGGGATGACAAACAGGAAGACCTATACAGTGGGGTAGTGCTGTGCTGGGAAATGGGTTTTGCAAATACAGGAACTCACACATGCATGTGCCTAAGGTGATAAATCTCAGTGGAGTGGCATTTTTTAAATACATCTAGGGCAACAAGAAAGTTTCTATTGGCCTTGAGTAGGGGTCTGCAGCACTGAAGGAAGGAAGAAATAACAGCCTTGTCTAGGGGCTCTAGAAAGTGTTGAAGAAGCCAGGAAGAAGAGACAAAAAACATGTCTTTGCAGGACTGAGCGGGACCCTAGACCCACAGAGGCCTTCTCATTTAGAGGGATGGGGCATGTCGATCAAGGAAGAAGATGCATACCACTTTGGGGGGTTGGCAATTTTGTAGTCCTGCACTCTTGTTCTCCAAAACCTAGAGAAGGCCAGGTCCCACTGCACAGAAGAAAATTTCTGCTGTCTGCCTCTACCCAGCACTCCACTTCCACACCTCTTCTTCAGTACTTTATCCCAACTGGGGATAAATTTGCATCTAGCTAGTTTTCTACAGGGCCACATTCAGGGGAGAGCTGTGTGTCCTCCTGCACTCATGTAGTTCCCCTTCCTCCCAGTGTGCGCTCCATCCCAGCTCTGGGCTGTCAAGGCGCAGGAGCTGTGAGCAGATGCGTGTGTCCCCGCTGGGCAGGAACAAATGGTCAGGGGATTCTTCTGTGGTAACCAAAGAGGCCCTGTTTGCCTGTGTACCTGGTGGTATGTCTCTGACCTCTTTTCCCTCCTCCAGAACCTCAGAGGAGGGACTGTAAGTATTCAGTACCATTATATTTCTAAGTTAAAAAAACCCCAAAGCACTAACTATGTTTTCATGGTTCAGAGAGGGACATTTGCACATATTTGGAAGGATTTGTTATGCAGTTCACTCCGAATCGAAATCACTGCAGGGTCCTTCAGGACACTGAGGTCTGATTTCAGCAAACTTGTCACTTTGTCCATCCTTCCTCTACCTGAGAGAGGAAAAAGTGGAGAAAGGACAAAACCTTAGAAAAGAGATCACAAGCATCAATGCCCCAGATTGCACAGAGCAGCCCAGCTGTAGGAGCACACTGGAAACCTGGACGATGCTGCAGAGCATTTGAAGCAAAGCTCCTGCCGATGCCAGGGAAGCAAGCTTAGGACAAGAAGGGGTGCACCTGAAAATCCCATCCAGCATAAAGTTGACAATGCATGAAAGAGTGGTAGTCCATGGTCTAGCCAACTGAGCCCTTCCGGCAGACCCAGTACATCAAGGCAGACCATAGGCAACTGGCATTAACCACTGCAAGGTCAAGGTGAGCCACAGATTGGCTGGTCTTGGCCCAGTGACCGGCTCTCCCGCTCCAAGGCCTCGCTCCTCCCTGGAGAGGATGAGGATGAATTCAAGTCAAGCTGCACCCAAAACAGTGCCTTTTGTCAGTTCAGAGATGAAAGTAAGAAAAGCTATAAGAGAAAACTTTCTATTATAGAACCAAAGCTAGATACTCTTCGCGCAGAAATCAGTTGTGCTTGAGGATGAGAAGAAGCAAAGAGCTGACGTGAAAGATAATTAACTTCCATGGCAGACAATAATTTCATTCACCACTGTCAGAGGAGCAGGTGGGCTGGTACTTGTTACACAGTGCGGGGGTGAAGAAAAGAAAGTCCCTGTTTTAGTGAGATTACCTGAGCAGGAGAAACCGAAGAACAGAGAAAGGCATTGCAAACCCCTCTAAGCTCACTGAGCACACAGTATGCCTGAGGCGCCTATACTGAGGCAGAACTAAAAAGCCAAATTCAGGATGTGCAAAGGAAGAAAGAAGATAAGCAATTGTATTGTTCCCTCTTTTTAGTCTTGTACAATATGTCTTTGTAAATACATCTGTTGCAATTCACTGGAGTTGAAAGGCCCCACGCGGCAGCACAGCAGCACGTTCACCACTGCTTCCATCACGGCTCCCTGCGTGACTCCCATTGCATCCCATCCACTTCACCAGACGCAGTTGCATCCTGAGTCATTCAATGCTTTTTCTTCTCTTTCATGCCACCATGAAGTGTTTATCCTTTTTTTCTCACTTTATGGTCAAGTTGCTCACAAAAATTTGCTATCACGGAGCCAAGCAACAGTACTGAACTTCTCCTTTGCTACGTTTTCTTCTGTTAAAGGTTTCTGTCACAATGTTCATGGCCTGTGGGCTATGGCAATTGCAGGGAATGATGTAGATGGTTTAGGAAAACTTTTATAACAAAGGCAAAGTAATAAGCACAGATTTTCATCTCAGAGCACACTTCCAGATTTCCCCTCAAGCTACGTAAACCCAGCCTCACATCAAGTGTGGGGATTCAGACACAGAGCACCTGTGTTGGGAGTGCCCTGCGCTGGATGCAGGAAAGCAGCAGGGAATGTATCATGCAATAAATCACATGAGTTAGATAATATTTTCACAGACTTTCACAGCTGTTCGTCATACACTGAGGCTCTCTCACAATTTGTATAATGACATTGTGTCACATTTGTATACAAATGTTCTGTCTTATAAATCGGCTTCCTACAATCCTATCCCCTCTTAAAAGCTTTTGTGAATTTTCTTTTTCAAATTCACAAGTTCCATCTTCTACATAGAAACAAGATATTTTGCTGCTGTGCTTTGCTTTCAGCACATTTTCTCTCCATTTTAAACATTTTCTGTGTGTTTTCTTTCCAAACTTTGAGTGTTTCAGCACCCTCTACACATCAGGTACCTCCCGTGAAAGACTATTGGGCATATGACAAGCCAGCCCTGCAGACTATGTCTCATTAGAGAGCAGTTTTCATGTTCTTGCTAATCTATGAAAAAGAGCAAAAAATTCCTGAGCAGCAGATAACATAAAGAGGAAGTTAAAACCATTTTCTGAGATATTTTAATCTTCTAGCAGCTCTAATTCATTGCTGCTTGACTAACTCTGTATCAACAGCCAGGTCCGACTCTTTCCATTGCTCTCATGCAGCTGATGAGTGGTGGATTTGGAAGATGCAGGAAAGCGTCTGTGACACTTGGAAACAGCAACCAGCTGATACCTGCTGAAGCACTGAGGTACCCTTTTCAAACACAGAAGACGACATATCTTCTGTGCTTAGATTATCCTGGTCTCCTTTCAAACAAACAATAGGCATGGAAAGTTGTAATGCTTCAGTACAACATTGCAATGTAGTATGTTTTCCATAGTGGTCAAAAAAGTCTGCTTCCAAAACTGGTTCCAGGAGGGAGGTGGCATGATGCCCTTCTTGTGGGCAAAATTTAGAGACACTGAGGGCCATAAGAACAACAAAGCCCAGAAAGAAGGTTGCACTGAAATCTTCTTTAAGCATCCATGAGCTGACCTGTAGGAATGGTGAGCACTTGGTCAAGGTCTGTTGCACTTTGCTGTGGATGGGGAAGGCCTGACTGCTCAGTGAAGCACACAGAGGATGTAATGACGATATCTGTCTACACAGGATTTTGAAAATCTGCAGCCCTGACTGTCACTTGGTCTGTGCAAGACTGGTGCCTCCAAGAAATGTGAGGGCTTCCCACAGCCTGTGGATTGCTCTACACCGTGAGCAAAGGGAGTCACTCATGTCCGGCATGATAGACTTGCCGTGGACATGCAGGAGCATTGCTTTGTGCATACAGGAGTGGCCATTTGTAGGATTTTTGTCATTAGACAGCAGGGTGGTGGACTGTCTGACACACCAATAGTCACAGAAGTGACTGGTCCTGAGTCTGGCAAAAGACACTTTTTGGAGCAAAACTTCAGCTCCTGTCAGTTATTACTGCTCCACTGATAATGGGGCCATTTCAATTTGTATCAACTGAAGATCCTATTTAGATTTCATTACAGATTTCTTGCACTAATGCCTGTGCTGATGGGGGCAGGACATTCTGGGATTTGGGGAGTAGATCCGAATATGGAAGTTGGACCAATTTTTGCAACTCAGACCCACCTCTAAGAGCAAACACCTGAATATTCCCAACTAAGCATACTCCCTCTTGCCATGATATATTGTCCATTCTTTTTCTTCCTCTGAGGAGCTGATGTGGTTCTCAAAGGAAAGACACAGATGAAAGCTTCTTTCTTTTAGCACTGATGAAAGCTTTATTTAAATTTGAGATCTCCCCAGAAACAATACAGTAATTCTACAGAAACCCAGTCTGGAGTCCGTAAAGTCTTCTAGGGTTAGTGTGGCCAAAAGCAAGTTTTGTAGTATTGATGGGAGATGCTTCTCAGTAGCCAACATATCCAGGTAACACAAAAGAAAAATCTATAATATAGAACCAGTGCTACACAAGAGCAGCCAAAGCATAGTAAGAGCCTGCCAAACAGTTGTGAAGAGTTCCTGCAACAAGAGGGACAGACAGGTAACACAGAGAAAAACAGAGACATTGCAGAACAGCTCTGTTAAAATTGAAGCCCATTGGAGCATCTCATCATGTATTTCATTCCCTTGGCCAAAACAGAATCCTTCCTTCTTGATGCTGTCAATATTACCACAGTCAGTTACTGACAAGTGTTTAATACTTAAAGTCAGCTCTTGTCCCCAAAGGTTTTGTGGTGTGAACAGATGAAGAGGACACAGAGTGGAGAAAATAAATACTATTGTCATTTTACAGGTGGGGAACCAAAGCTCAGATGGAAGAAATTTGCCTAAGGTCATATAGCAAGCGTGTAGCACTTGCTGTGAGATCAGTCACGCTCTTGGTTAATGCAGCATCTCCTCTGTTTTGTTCAGACAAACCCTACATGCTCCTACCTGTTCCATTTGGAAGATTATTCCCACAGGTGAATGCCCTGTGCTAGCAGGAACAGCTTCCTGATGTTAAAATTTTAATGGAAATGAAGCTCCACAAATGAAACAAGCCAGAAGCACTTGCTAATTGTGTTTGGTCATGCAGCATTAAAAATGCTTCTCTGTCCACAGGAGGGTAAACAACATCAATCCATTTTCTTGACAACTGTCTACAAGACCCAGCCCAAATCTTCCTGCCATACAGGAAAAGAATGAAGATTGTATTTTTTCTAAGAAGGTACTACAGAACCACCATGGAAAGTATCGGAGTGTCTTGGGAGATACTCCTATGGTTTTTGGAGTGATGGATGAGTATGGATTGATGAACGGGGATGGGGATTCCATTGGGGAATGGGGATGAGGTAAATGAGCAATGGTTGGTGATCCTGACATTGACAGCCTTCATGAAATATTCTATAAATAGGTTCAGCAGTGGCTCTACCCTGACAAAAACATAACTAAATGAAGAGTTCATCTATAAATATCTCCTTTTCTTCAAATCACCCTCAACCTAAACCTTGAAGACTAAGAAAACAGAAATGTCATCACTTGCCCTGATGCTCTGTGAGTCTACATTTTACTTCACTGCAAGCAAGTGAAAGGAGAATGCCTCCTGTAAAGAGTAACCCACCCCTCAGGATCAGGCTGGTGGGGTAAGTACTGGAGAGAGGTGGTTTAATGGAGGACTGGTAATGGGGCATCCAAGAGGAGAGAATCACATGTCAAGACCTTCAACCTTCCTCCCTTTCCACATGATAAGGGAAGGAGACAGCTGCCAGCAAGCAAATAAGGGCTGCATTTTTGGAGGTGGCAGGTAAGCAGGTTCACAGGGAATGTACCCAGGGGCCCAGAATAGAGCTTGTACCCTGGTTACTTCAGTGTGTTGCTTCACTAAGTTTACATACACACAGTTCTCCACTTCCAGCACATTCTTCTTCACTGCCATCTCACGTTTCTCCCATGATGCTCCAGCATTTGTCAAAATAATCTTGACTCCATGGTGCTCCAGGTGTGAACTATCCAAATCTGCATGCACTGCAAATATTTTACCTACCTAAGCCAGGAAGAGCTCTTTTTTAAGTAGCCGGTCATTGATTTCTGGGTCTAGAAAGAGAAAGAAGAGACATTAATCACTTTGAAATTAAGTTTTCTTGTTTCTAGGGTCACAACCATTGAAGAATTACACGTCATGAAAACTAACAAAACTGAGCAAGAAGTGGTGAGCCCGAGGCCCAGAGGTGGAGATGCTACAAGGAACCACCAGTGCTGAAAACTTCAAAGTCACATATGATGAAACAAGGAGGTCTTCATCCTCCTTGGAAGGAAGAAAGATAGAGGAGGCCCTGCTGCGAGGGGACCAGTACAGTTATCTCTTACCAGCTTCACCGTGGACATCTTTTGAGTGGGAGGTTTTGCATGGCTGCCCATCTGCTCCTCTTGTTGGCTGTGGAACAAAAACAAAGACCAACAGAGAATGCAGCTGACTTGGCTTGGAGCAAGCAGAGAATGAATGGAAAGAAACAGAGAGTGAATGGAGACAATGAAACTGCAGCAAGAGGAGGAGCTAACACCTAACATTTGCACAAGCTGTGGAGAGGAATTTCATCTTTCCTTCCATTACAAAAGTGATTGCATTAAAAAAAGTTGCAGAGCAACACTATCAAGGATAGACTAGATTGGTGGCATAACCAAGCAGTGAGCTCTTCCTTAAGAGAAGGAAAAGGTCCATTTCTCCCCACCTTGAATGTCATGTTTCTAGGTTAGGCTAGGTTTGGCTTTTTGTTTTCTAAAAGTACATGTTTCATTTTCAAACTCTCTGCTTTGTTTGATGTAGACATGAGCAAGGACCTCAGGTGCCTGGTGTCTAAGGGCAGTCAGCTTCCAAAATGGATTTCTCTCTAACAGCCACCTAGGCAATGGAGAAGCAATAACGATTCCCAGGGTGGAGTCAGCTATTCGGAGCAACAGCAGAGGCAAGGAAAGGCACATGCTGAATTTCCAAGACAAGCAACAGTATCAGCTGACTGTGCTAACAGGCTGAAATCAGGATTTTATTTCTTGTCAGCCTTTACTGCCAAGCTGTTCGAACTCCTTCCTCCACTGCACCACATGCCTTTTATGCTCGATGTTCATTTTCACCTTTCCTTCTCTTTTACCTGTTTCCTGTTCCCAAGGCTGCTATCTCATTCTGCATTTCCTTTGAGGTTTTTCTGTAATCAAAAAGAAAAATAATGATTTCCAGACACCTAGATATGCTTGGGCTCATTTCAGGGCTGCTATGCTACACAGTCTCCTGCTGCATGATTTACAATTGTTTGCAGAGAGCCCAAAACTTCTTCTGGTCAGACAACATCCCTTCTCATGTGTTTGCATGTTCCCTTGCATAGTGGGGCTGAAACTGTGCCCAGCGGAACCCAATAGAGGTAATAAAAAATGCCTTTTCCAGTCATACATTATTTCTTTTTCTACTCCTAGATTAAGAGCTTGTACATTGTATGTCTTCACAGGAATTACTACATGAAACAACTGAATCCATGACTTCATCCAGTCTTGGATAAGAGGCAATAGTAGGAGATCCTGAAATACCCACATGGTGGTAAGAGTGGCCACCCATGGGACAGAGCCAGCTCTATTTAGATTATTCTGTTGCAGGAGAACATCAGTACTGCTTGGTTACCTCCTATCAGACATAATCCACCATGGTAGCAAGAAGGGAAAAGGGGTCTGGTATTTTCTTCTGTGGTGTCATTCTGCTTTGCCTGATGGAAGACATCACAGTATTAAAAATAGACAATCTGTACTGTCCATTAAGTATGGGGGTAGCCCTACCATTGCACACAACAGAGGAGTTGAAAAATTTCCTCCCAAATTCTTGTTATATTAAATTTTGCATGACATTTCAAACTTCATTGTTAGCATTCATGTGGTGTGTTCATAATGTCATCACATAGCTCTTCTCACTAGAGCACGAGAGCACAAAAATGAACCCTGAAACACTTCACATGATTGGAAGAGGAGTTTTCAAACCAGGCTAATATTTACTGTCGACACTTCACACTCAGTGCCTAATTTGGGAATGAATGCTAGAAGGCAATACTTAATCCCTTGTGTTTACTGAATTTAGAGGATTTCTGCATTGCAGAGCAGTTGAGAAAAGGAAGAGCGAGACTGAAAAGTCCCATACTTAGACCCACATGGCCTGCACTCTGTATTTAGATCATGCCATGAGGGTGTTATTCTGGAACTCAGATTTTATATACCCTGTTATATGCAGGAGAGTACAGCCCAGTAGTGAGAGAGGGGACATGGTTTAAATGGCACTTGAACTCGGGCCAACAAAAGAGAGCTGTTGCTCTGGAAATAACTATGTGGCTGCAGGCTCTGGTGCTGCTGCTGAAGCTGCTGCTTTTGCTATTTATTCTGCAAAGCAATATTAAGAACCTGGTGCAAAATATGAAAAAGTGGAGTCAAAATGGATATCCAGGATATGCCCCACATCTTTTGTCTCCTAGGGAAAAGATAAGCTACTCCTGGCATCTGATGGGTGTGAGATGAGACTTTCCAAATCTAAATCTCATTTGCATTTCTGTGGTCGGGTGATCAGACGACAGAAAAAGAAGCTATTCTGTATAAATACCAGGTGCATGTTTGATGTTCCATAAACCATATTCACTTACAGTCAATAGCACATACTTCAGGTATGACTGATTTGGAAATATTTTGAATACCATAAAATAACAAACCCAGAATAGAGGGCATCGCTAATACTTACAACCCAATTAATTCATAGTGCTTGAGCTGCTCTTCTAAGTTGTTTACTTTTATCTGCAGGTCCTTAAAAGTTCAAAAGAAAAACAAACGTTCTTAATATTACTCCATCAGTCAGTGTACAGTAAAAATCAAGTCAGAGCTTATTAGTGTAAAATAGCACCAGTGCTGCCCTTGCCAATATTATTCTCTTCTCCCAGATCGACTCTGATAGAAGCCTACAGGAATCTGCTCTCCAGATATTATTTGTATTACAGTAACTTCCTTCGTTACTTATGTTCCCAGTAATGCAAGATCACCCATTTTAAAGGTGTACTTGCTGGTTTGCAGACTAGGGTAATTAAAACCTCTTGCTATTGCTTTTTTTTTTTTTTTTTTTTTTTTTTTTTTTTTGCACATGTGTTACTGAAGCTATAGGCAGTCTCACATTCTGCAGTCATACCTGTATTATATTTTACTCTGTTGCTTTACAGTTTGACCTTCTTGTTATTAGCTTTGTAAAAGGCTGCGGTAGAATGGTGCTGGTCTAAAGAAAGACAGACCTGTGGTATGTAACAGGGTGTCCTACCTCTAACACTTTGCCCTGTTGTATGACTACTCCTCTTGTTTCCAGTATTTCATTTGTTTCCTGAAAAGCAATAAAATCAAATATCTTTTGTTAGGAGCAAAATATGAATGTGAAAACAGTAGTTTTGGTTAAACTTTTAATGTAAAGAGATCTGCTAAAAAGCTCTGACCCCGCACTTTCTATCTACCAATAGTTCATCCAAAGTGTAGATTATGTGATCATACTGTCTGTTTGATAGTCTTCCCAGCCTCAGATGTTTTGGCTGATTTCAGCAGTGGAGAGAAATCTTGAAGAAAAGAGATTCCTATCTGTTTTGTAAAAATTGGCAGCTGGATAGGAGGCAGACCCTGAAGCTGGTGTCCACATGGAGATAAATGCTTGCGGGGGTGGGGGGTGGGGGTGTGAGGTTCACAGTTTTATCAGGCCCCAGAGAATCTACACAGGAGGAAACTGTTTATGTCTCCTGGTATGACTTTTTTTCATTACCAGCGGAAACTGTAATTCTGCACAGCTCCTGTGTTTGACCGGCAGCTAACAGGAGATAGGTTAGACAACGTGTTTGACATTGCGCAGTCACCTGCAGTCCTGCTTGTCCAAGGTTACGTGACCTAATGCTCAGGGGACAATGGGATGCAGACACCAGCACAGGCACTCATGAATGCAATAAATCAGCCAGACATCCTGGCTTTTCTGCCGCTACAAAGCGCACATGTTTGGGGCTTTATAGATTATGAGAGTCAGAATCCTGCTAGTGTTATGTCACTCTCAGCAGTCTGGCACTGCAGAAAAGGCCCAGGGGGTCCTGTCAGGCAGCGAGCTGGGCACAAGCCAGCAGCATGGCCCACAGGGCCATATGACTAGCACAGCCCCTAGGTCAAGGAAAGGGATTATCGCCCCTACCCAACACTCATCGGACCATGTGGAGATACTGTGTCCAGTTTTGGGTCCCTCAATATGTGAAAGACATGAACAAATGGGAGCAAGCTCAGGGGAGGCCCCCATAGTGGTGGGGCTGGAGACCTTGGCCCATGAGGAGAGGCTGCAGGATGGGGCTTGTTCAGGCTGGGGACATGGCAGCTCTAGCGGGGGCTTGACAGCAGCCCCCAGGAGCTCTTTGAGGAGATGGAGCCAGGCTCTGCACAGTGGTGCAGGGCAGGAGGAAAAGTGGCAGCAGAAGTACGTTGAGACGAAGGAGGTTCAGAATAGCTTTAAGGAAAAAAATTCCCCATGACAACAGATCTGCATTGGAGCAGTTGCCCAGGGAGGTTGTGTAGGCTCTCTCCCTCAAGGTTTTCAAGACTCGTCTGGATTCAGCCCTGAGCAACCTGCTCTGGGCTGACCCCTCTGTGTGCAGGAGGAGGTCAGACTGGGTCCTCCTAAGGCCGCCTCCAAACTGAATTATTTTGTGATCTTATGTCTCTGATGACTAGTCAGCTTGGTTTATGGAGGTCCTTCTAAATAAAAGAGTTGTTCCTCTGCAGTACAGCATGAAATCACAGACATATGCACCATTTCAAAACTTTGCTGGAGACTTTGTTATGACAAGCACTTGCATTTAATTGTTTAGCTGGGAAAAAATAATCATCTCCTCTATTCATACTAAACAAAAAGAAACTATCATCCAGTCAAAGGGGGGAGGTAGGAAAAGGAATTTGTAAGTCAGAACAGTCTATTTTGTTTAGCACTATGCTTTTTCAAAGTCTTGTGATGATTGATAGAATATAAAGGATTTTATTTCCAAGAGGCTAATTAAACTCCATCTGTGTGTTTAGAAACCCTAAGTCCCTTCCACTGGAGAGACAAACCAAGGCATTAGCTACCCAGGTATTCATATTTGTTCCTGCAGCAAAATGGGAGAAGAAAGCCTGTTGACATGAGGCCATTATTTTGCCCACAAAATAGGAGATTAGGAAAATGCACAGCTGAAAATCGGTCAGTTACCAGCTGATATCTGTGTAAGAGAGGTGGATCACCTACATCTCTCCATGGACAACAGCACATGTCACTGCTTGTGATCCACTTTTGGGCAGCATCAGAAGAGAGCACAAAGACCCAGTAAGTCATAAAGCTGAAGTCTCTTCCCCAAACTCCTTCTCAGACTAAAGTCTGCTCTCAGATCATCCTTGCATTCAGTGACAGCAATGATGATGGAGTTTTTGTCATGACAATGACAGCCAGCAACATCTCTGGTAGGCCTGTGTCTGGGCAGAGTTAAATACCACACATCCATTTCTTTCACTGCTCCAGGGGAAGCCCAAACTTACAAACTATTTTTAATAACCTTACAGTAGACTCTCTTTCTTCATCTTCCATGCACATTTATTCCTTCATGAGGGCATTTTGATACCTTTATAATGTCCTTTTTCTTTTCTTTCATCCATCTCTCCCACTCCTGCAAACAGATCTAACACAGGAAAAAGATTAGAACTGGGTGAGGCTGGGCAGAGCAATGGGCAGGGAGAAGTCACAGATTTGGCAAGATGGAAAACCGAAAATGAGTCTTGCTGTAAGTTTTGCATGTCCTCAGGGTAACTACCCACAGGCATTCTTAATGTAAACTATGCCATTTGGTTTTATTTCTATTAGAAAATTATGAATCAAATCCTTGCTGTGTTGGTTATTTGCAGATCTTTTGCAAGTAAAGGAAAATTGAAGAAGCCTGTGTGTGTGTATGTGTGTCTTTGTGTACTCAGTCTGCAACTGATTTCTTACTGCAATTGTATGTAGGAATAAGTGGAAGAGTCAACTGAATGGAAAACAGGTATCTTCCTTGTTTTTACATACAGCAGCAATTGAAGTCTGAAGCCTTATTGTGTGTGTGTCTAGATGGCAAAATCTTTAGATGAGGAAGTGGATTTTTATTTATGCATGTAAAATATCTGCTATAGCAAACACCATTCCTGATTTAGAACCCTGCATACCACAGATGGCTTTACCAATGACCATGTGTCTTTCACCTTTATTCTTCCCCAGAAAAGAGCCTCTTCAATCAGTTAGCAAACCCTTGGGAAACAGGAATATCTTATTCTGAACATTTCTATGCATCAAGTCAAAATGTAAAGTTTGCATACTACACATTTTATCAAATCATTAATAGAAGGATGAATTACTACTTGTCCACTTGCCTTCAATTGATTTATGTCCTCTATACGCGGAAGCTCTTGATGCTGAAGAAGTTTATATTCATACAATTCAGAAGTCTGAAATTTAAAATGAAACATATGTCATGAAGAAGAAACAGTGAAGTGAAGTGTAGATTTTTCTCTATTTTCTTTATACAAGGGTCCGTGATTTGTCAGACCTGTATGTTTCTAGTCCAAAATGACAGAAAGTTTCCCTGTGAGGCCTTAATCTGAAATAGAATGGCACAAAATGTAAAAATGACTCAGCATGTGCTTTTGCAGGCACTGCCATTTTAGTCGTGCTTCCCATGAAGGACTCAATTCAATTTTCAAAGATGCCTGAAGTATCAAGAAATGTTAAGTGTTATTTAAGGCACTGGAAAGGTAGCACATGAAGGCTACTTCAAGGTAAGTCCTCAGTATATTTTGGCCATTTTTTCAGGTTGTGTTTAATTATCAGGAAGGTAATGGTATTTGGGAAGCACATAAATAAAACTTGATTTTTTTCATATTTTCAGAACACTCACTTCTTTGCAATTAGCTAAACTACGTAGAATATAGCCTGACCTCAAGAATCTTCTTTTACCATGATGCTCCAGGTAAATATTTCAGTGTGTGTTTGTGTGTATACACCTTCCCTCTCTCTGCCCACAAGCATGTGACACAGATGATGAAATTCTGGCTCTAGCTTGAATCATCAGAAAAAAATTCCACTGACTCCAGTGAGCCCAAGACACTTGCCCACAAATGTGTGAATCAGTTGCAAGAACTACGAGACAATTACATCCTTGTCTGGGGACACAGATACTAATTAGCAACTCCATCCAGACTGTAGTACCCTACCTCCTCCACCGGCCATTCCAAATCTTTCTTGACCTTTGCAGGAGTAGAGCCTGCATCATCCTTCTGTCTCATCTCAGTCCTTGGAGGCGCAGGTGAGCTCTGAAAACTGTAGGATACAATGTCACGTGAAGGACAACAGTTTGGGTGACCATTCTGGTGTGACACGAAAACTGGCAAGGTGGGAGTGAGAACATTAAAATCAAAATTCAAATTCTGTATTATTCCTTTTGCTTTCTGAACCCCCCCATGTTTGTTTTTTCTTGTTACACAGTATAATTATAAAATAATTAAATTCAGCCTTTTTATGCAACAATGACTTAATCCCACTTTCAAACAACAAAAGGTTTTAATGAACTCCCCAAAATATATTTGTACATTTATCTATTTTGCACTCTTTCATTATCTGACTTGCCAAGACCTGGATGTACCAAAACATATACAGAACAACCTTATTTCACATTTATTTTAGCCTAATGGGTTAAAGGAAGCAGACAAAATCTCAGAAAGAAACTGTTTTCCTTGTGAATTCTGAGTGGGTTGGGAAGTACCTGTACTTCTGGTCAGGCCTACTTAACACCAGAAAACATCCACTTCAGAATTTTGTTATGCAAAACACTCTAAGAGATGTTTGCTTTCCACTTGTTCTAGAAAAACAGAAATCCAACTTTGGCTGAATACATTTGGAGAGGCAGCCATATTTGACACAATTATGAGCAAATCTATTCAGATTGTATTTACCTCTCAAAATGTCTGTTTTCACTGAGGAGTTGCTTGTTTTCCCCAAGTAATTTATAAACCATCTTGCTGAGATCTGTCTTCACACTTTTCAGTTTCTCTGTAGCTAAGGTCAGGTCTATAAACATTATGTTCCTACAAAAACATTTGCACAGAAAAATCTGTTGTTTTACACTAAACACTGGGTCACGCCCCTTCTCCTACAGAGTTGGAAAGAGATATTCAGCTGGGCTGTATAATTGCCTCTTCCAAATTCTTCATGCCTGACAGACCTCGCAATGGGTTGTCTCTTATATATTTAATATCAGTTTCTTCTGGACTTTTGAGAAAAGCTTGTAGAAAACCAGTCCTGTTACCAAGTTCTTACAAAGCAAAACAATGTATTTTATGGTAGCGACTGTTGCAAAGCTGCAGAAAAGGCAAACATGGAACTCCTTGGCTATTTCTTTAATCCATGTCCATAAATCTAATCTTAACATTATTATCCTAGCAGTTGAATTTATCTCTAATTCCCGTTTTAGACAGGGCATTCAGGCACAAATAGGCTTGAGAAAGTCATATAGGATATGTGGGACTCAGCCAGGAAGAGAAATTCCCATTCAGGGCTATGGCTGTGAGGATCCCATGAGTACATGGCTATGTGCGCATGCCCTGAGGGACCTTGAAGGGAAAGACCTGAGGTAGTACAGGCAGAGCCTGCTCAGCAGTAGGAAGTACTGGGTTAGACCATGATACATTCTTGGGATCTTTTCTTGATCCCAAGCACAAAAAGCTTTGCTGCAATTCTGCACATGCTTTCAAGGACAAAATAATCTGCATGAAGGGAGCTTTTGGAGGCATTTCCCGTAGATAGCTCCGTGGCCCTATTTACACAGTGAAAGGATTGAGCTTTTCCTCTGGTATTCACAGTCAGGATGTCAGATGTAAAACTGAGGGATAGTTTTTGGACAACTGGCTTTCTGAATGCTGCAACTGCTTGGTTACAGCTGTGAGGGCAGAGCACAGACCTGTGGGGGTCTGAGGGCACAACCGGTGGCTGCTTGACCTGAGGGATGTGTCCCCACCATGCAGCAGAACACAACACAGAAATCCTTCTGCTAGCCCTGAGACAGTGCGTACATCTCCAAGGTGGTGTGCAAGAGGTGGGCAAGTAGGTGGGGGGCCAGAACAAATGCAGACATCTCAGTCTGGCATTTCACTTGGGCTACGGCAAATCAGTGCAGGGTGGCAGCTACGTGACTCCTGGTGCCGGAGTTCACTTGCCTGATGCTGATGCAGATGGCTCTGCCTTGCATGCCCTGGGCTGGAATAGCACAGTCTACTCCAAGAGGGCAAAATACGGGGTCACTTTCCCATCCACAGAATTAAGTAAACTGTGTGATTATGTTTACCCCACAGGGAATCTGCTGTAATTTGAGGAGAGAGGTAAAATCACAAAAGAAAATGGTGAAAACGTCCCCCTTTTTATCCTGCTTTATGTGCCTTGGGTCTCCTAAATTTGGCCATCCCAGCAGAAAGAGGACCTCAGACTTTAAAGAAGCTTATTCTCTGTGTTCTTCTGTAAATACCTGTATTGCGGAAGGGAGGGGAAGGAGCGAAGGGCCAGAGGCCTGTGAGAAATGTTTGCATTGTCACTGCATGGTCTGTTCCGCCAAAATTCACCACTTTGGACTAAGCAAACAGAGACATAAACCTGACAAGAACTCACAAAAACAACTGAAGCCTCTTCTACACCGTCACACCATCACGTCACTAAGATTTAGTTATGCATCCCAAATAAAGGTGGACCCTGCACCTCAGCCAGAAACAAAACATAGCAAAATGAGAAGGAGATGATGAAAAACCTGATCTAAATGAAAAAGCTGTGGTCAGAGAGGGCTGCGCTCCTTGACTCAAGAAGATCAAAGGTTAAGAGCTCTTTTACAAATACAATTACAGCTATATCTGCTACATCTAACTCCCTAAGGTCCTCAGGTATGGTGAGGTGGTGCAAGATAGTAAGTTTTTAGTTAACAGACACTACCCAGCATTTTGCCTTTGTCTTTCTCCAAGAAGGCTCAGTTGTGCTCCGGCTCAAGAAAGCACTTTTTAATTAACTGCAGTGGCTGGAGAACAGTGGAGAGGAGCTTTAGTTCCTGTGGCCTTCCCATGTTTTCACAGTCATCAGTGTCTCAAGCTGTGGTCACTGCAACGCACTAGTTGCCACCTTTCTTGGTCAATGGTGTTAGAGTTTTCTCACAAGGTCAGAGCTTTGCAATTATTGCTGCACCCACTACGGCCCGTGTGCACACTGACGACGTTACTGACCCCCAAGTCGATAACTTGGGGTGGCTGAGAAGATGTGACTGTCCCTTCTGTGGCTTTTGGAGGGTTCAGCCATGCATTTGACACAGGCAGGTTGAACTTCTAGGATGTGCTTGATTTAAGGCATTTCCTCCCTTCAGCATCCTACAGGCTCGAGCAGAGAGCAGCTGCTGGACGAGCAGGGCAGGCCAGTGCAAGCCTGTAATATCTGTGCTCATGGTCTGCTCGGGCTTCCTGTTTGCTTCCGGTTGCATGAGGACATCACTTTGAGGAGAGAGCAGTGAGCTATGTGGAGAGGCTACTCCTTGCACTACTCTCTCAGCCTGCCACGAGCAACCGAGCTGGCAGCTCCCTGCCCGGACTCTCTGAGGTGCAGGATTTTGCTTCTGGAGTTCACACCCTTTGGCAGCTCACCAGACCTGAACCTACCCAAGCAAGATGTAAGGCTCATTTATTTTGGCTTGTTAGTTTTCAGTTTCACTTAGAAATCTCTTTCTTCTGATAGTCTTACTCTCAGGTAACAGCCATGTCAGTAGTGCTATTAATTCTCACTGAATTAACTCACACTGAATGGTGTCTATAATTTCCATGTGTTGGTTTTGTTAGTAAAGCAGCTAAGCTCCTGGGGCAGAGAGGTGTTCAAGAAATTAATTTTATAATACAGGTCTGCTTCATATTCAGGACCCAGTTCAACAAAGGACTTAAGTAAAGGAATAACAACTGACTTGAATGGGAACACTAGTTCTTAAAGTTAATCATGTGCTTTTAAAACTGGGACTTATACCATGCCAGTCAAATCATCAATCTACTCAATTACAGGCTCCAGTTAACAAATATATTCCTTGGTCTTTCATTCCTCAAAAGGGGAACCGGATACAGATAGGGCCTTGAAAAATCTATCAGAGATCAATAGCTAACACAGCAAAGACCAAAACTGTGTTGGTTAGCTCCCTGCCAGCTCTTATAAATCAGCTCTTATAAATCAGAAAGTGTTCCAACACTTCAGTGAAAATCACTCAAATGCTCTAATGAACAAAAGAACTATATATTAAAAACCAAAAAGGGGAAGTTTTCTCCTCCTTTGAGGCAGTCTCAGTGGGAATTTGAAAAGTAAGTATTTTTGATATGTCCTTAATTCTGAGATTTGTAGGAGGCATAAAAAAGGCCCACCAAAAAGTACATCTGAGTGACAGAAATTTAGAAGGATTAATAGGAAATACTAGGAAAGGCAGGATGCTAACCACAAGGTTATGCAGATAGAATTGAAGACAGTGATTAGAAGCAATACATAATTTAAAAGCTGGATATATTCTCACACAGGCGTCGGTTACTATCGGGTGCATGGAAAAACAAAAAACCCTCAGTGCTCTTGCTAACCAGCAAATGCTATTTTACACTGTAGTAATTTTACAACTGTACTTATACTAACCGCAGAGACACTCTAACCAAAGTAAACTCGTTCTTCAGTGAATTTATAGATTCAGCCATATGCTTCTACAGGACAAGACTATGATCTCAAAACTTTCAGCTATTTGAACAGAAACTGTGTAATGGATAAATATTGTGATACAGCTGTGGTTGAAGTGGTTCATATGGCTCATGACATCTATTTTTGTCATGCTATTACTGAGGTCTGTGGTGAACAGCAGAGTTAGGCCGTTATTTTTCAGCGACAGCCTCTGAGGAACCAGAGATGTTAAAGGGAGATGTGGTGTTACATGTTAATGTGTGGGATTCAATAACCTGAAACCAATTATTGCTTCAGTCCATGTCTGACCAGCTGGAGCTGGTATTATTTCCACTAGTCCACAAATGAATTCCTAAGTTTTATTTTAAACGTAGGAATGATTTTGTTGTTGCTGCTGTTGTTGTTTTAGACTTATCATGTAGTTTGCTTTTGTGTGTCTTTTCATTTTATAGACAGTCTTCTCCATGCCAGCCTCTAGGGACTGGTGGTGTAGTGGTGTAGTGCATAACAGTTTTCTTTTGAAGTCCGCTGCCATGACTGCAAAACGGGAACTAGAAAGCTGATTATCATGACAATTAGCATGCAGTTTTTATTCTGTAGGTGTGTGATGTGTTAGCACTGAGTATTTATTTTTAGTTCAGACATATAAAACCCCAATTCAACTATATTCAGCAATGGATTATAAAACAAGTCTATCTAAACCAAGACACGTATGCCTGCGTGCACAGGCTCGCATGTGTGAGCATGTGCACGCCTACAGATAGAAAAAAAATAATAGCTGTCTAAGATTAAATACCTCAGGCTTTGCCCCCGCTACTGGGAAGACCTAGAGGAGACGGGAGCTATATCATCCAGCCTTGCCTGGAAGAAACCGTATCTTGGCAATAGAGGGAGTGGGACTGAAGCCTTAAGACTCTCCTTAACCTCTTTTCTTATTGGCAGGGTAGTACAGAGGGTCATTGACTGTAACAGGAATGGTGTAGGAGGTGAGACAAGATGCCTAGGTAAACAGGAGGATGTTGTGTTGGCTCAATTTAAAATAGCAAGTGCTATTTCCTTGATAAAGTATTATCTTCACTGCCAGCTCAGACTGTGAGCTCTGTGAGGCAGCAATTGTCTCTTAGTAATGCACCAAACACAGTCAGCATTACGGGGTGCTCATGCTGAACGCCAGCCCCCAATCGCTTCCATAATGAATTTAATTTTAGCAGCTATTGCTAAAAGAAAATACGTTCAAGTTGAATGTTCAGTGTGGTGCATAACTTAATCTAGCCCGACAGAAAGTATTAGCTTGAACTTTCCATTTGTCAGGTTGCCTAGAAATATCACCAGAGCAGCGTGACTGAGGCAGACAAGGAAGCCCTGTGTTGAGACTACACATCCCAGACAGATGTAATTAACTCCAGCTTGTTAGGAGCTGTAGTGCCAGCACTCTCCTGCTCTTCATTCTCCCAGTATTTAGCGAACTGGAAAAGCTGTCTCCCAAGCGGGGGAATCCAACTCTGAAGAAAACTTGAGAGAGACAGAGTTAGCTTTTCTGTGCTCGAATTTCCCCATCCCCTGATTTTTGAGTGCCTGACTTTGCAGCCTCTGTGGTGTCATACTCCTGATTGTACAACTTCTAATTTCTTTTTGTCTGCTTGTGTTTCTTTACATCTTACTGCTGCCACCTTTCTTTGGGTCATCACTGTTCTTTTACAGATAATGTACTTCTCCCTGTGAAAGTACACTGGTCTACAGTTCAGAACAGCTCACAAGACAGTTTCCCTTTCCCCCAGACAAAGATGTCATCTTGTCAACCTTCAGATGCAGAGCGCCTCAATCAAACAAGGAAAGGTTTTTTGATTTTTCTGTGGTACAGATGTCTGTCCTTTTATGGCAGCTGAATGGTCATTTATATTTTGTTTACCAAAAGCTTTCTTGCTTGTGTATGAGAAAAAAATCTCACATCTGATTTCATCACTGCTCTGCATCCCTCATGAGCTTCTAAAGTGCAATTTCATTGTTTATTCAATGGTGATTTTTAAAAAATCTTCTGTTATTTCCAAGTCTGTTTGCTCAGAGAGCTATCTGCCATGAACGCTCAGAGAGCAGATGCCTGCATCTTGTTTTTCAGTAGACATAGTGCTTTAAGTACATTCTCTTCTCTTCTGTGTGGCTGTAAAGACTTGATTTTCCTATAATATCCTAAGCTAGATTGGCTTTTTCCCAAATATTTTTATGCCTTACTTGGGTTATCTTTTCATCTCAGATAGTTGCCAAAGACATGGATCACTGCTTAAGGCTGGGTGCTGAGGGATATGAACCCTCCCAGCAGCCGAGGACTTCTATGTTTGTTCCAGGAGAGGAAACGAGCAAAAAGTGAGTCCACTAAGGAAAGCTTTTGAGTTCCTTGCATTTCCAGTTTGCCTTACAAAGATAAGTCACTCACTTTCCCCGCAAAGAGCTAACACGTTGGGAGAAATTCAGGACACCTCTCTTGCTCTGAGTGTTTTCACAACTGCTAGTGTGTCTTTCTTGAACCTAACTTGCTTCCCTATCCACTCTGACCAAAGAGTACAACTGTATTTCACTGACAAGCTGCACTGGAAAACCCAACAGGCAGAAGACAGATTGCTGTTGCCTCAAAACCAGCTCTAGTTCCCCATAGGCAAACCTATTCTCCAACTGGGCCACGACAATAACAGCAGCAAATCACACTTTCTGTTTCCTTCCCTGCACAACACTGCACAACGCAAACAACTGACTGTTCTTCACACACTGGCCTCAAGCACACTTTTTGCGGCAAAAAACATCTCATACTGCACTATGGAAAAGATAAACCCTCCAGAGAATTCATCATCAAGGTGGATAACTCAAGGCGTCAGCAGTTGCGCTTGCCCACTGCCTTTTTTGCACTTCCATCTTGTCATGAACAAGGAAGGTGTAAGAAATATTTGATGATCAGCTCAAACCAAGTTACTAGCAGAAATTATCCACATTTTCCTCTAAGAAGGCAATTTGCAGGCTTTTCTGAAGAAGTTCAATAATCTGTTAGGTGTTCAAAAGGTCAAGACATGATCGAGATATCTTAACAGTTATCATTGTATTGCTAATCTGATTCCTAGGAAAAAAATAAGATAAAATAGTCAAAACTAAGTGCTAACAGCAAGCATCTTTCACATTTCCTGAATACTTCTGGTCAGGTCTACAAACATAGAGAAAAGTTCTACTTGTCATTGAAGACATTTCCTTGTGACAATATGTGTGTGCCACATCTTGTTACTTAAAACTCTCCAGTCTCCTTGCAGCCTTCCTCAGTTTAGACCATACTGTGTTGCTGACCTACTTCCATAACATACCTGGAAAGATGTGGGGTGATGTCTCCTTTAAAAGCACAATGGGCAACTTCCGTTTACCAGCTGAGTCTCTTAAAGACTTATCCACTATCCTCCTCCTCTTCATTGCTCAAGGAGATACTTAGAGACAGTGGAAAGATGCCATGTGATCTGATCTCAGCAACATAACAAGGATATATGTTTATATGTCTCCTAGTTTTAGCAGATGCAACCATGGCCATCACAAGGATGTCATAATGCAAACACAGTGGGAAACAACACTTGGCTGAAGACCAGCTGTCTCGAACCATGCTTGTCCAGCAGCCCTTTAATGCCTCCAGTGTTTGCTACTTCAGAATACATTGGACATTTGTTATAGGATGTTGAGAAGAGTTTTGCATCCTGTGGTGTAGAGTGGCACACAGAATAGGTGTCTTGTTGAACTTCTGGACTAAAAGTCCATTAATATTGTAGCCTGTGAATGCTTGAGAAAGGCCATAATAACTCAGATGGTGACTTCCAAGCTATGATGTTTTTATAATTATAATAACTCTTTTCCAGTCACCTAGGAATTGAGAGAATGGGTTATGGTGTTCTCCTGTTTTTGGCCCTTCAAAGATTGCTACTGTCTAGAGAAAAAAGAGTGAAATAATATTTCTCATCTAAAAGAGTAAGAAAAAAACTTAGGGGGAGGAGGAAGAAAAGAAAAGAGAGAGGGAATCAGTAGGTGTATTGTTTCTTCCTGTGACAATGGGCTATTTTTCACACCTGTCCCCCCACATTCTTTCACTGCTTTTTTTTTCTTTTTTTTTTCTTTTTTTTTTCTTTTCTTTTTTTTTTTTTTTTGATCCGTCCACCTTTACTACAACACCTTGCTATGTTGTAAAACCTTATTTGCACACAGGAGAAAAAGACTGGACAGCAGATAGAAGACAAAAGTCATAAAAGTAAAATGCTGTATTGGCTTTTTTTCTCTCTCTTTATGTTTCTTTATTTAGTGTGGCGTTCTTTATACAGTTCTGTGGCTTTTCTATGGAAATGACAGTATGAATCAGGCAGGATTCCCTTTTGAAAATGAAGGAGGTAGTGGAAGGCTGTCCAGTTTCTGATATAATTTATTGATTGTTATGATCAAGCCATGAGGATAAATTACTTCCAAAAAAACCTTAGGTGAGAAAAACCAGCTGGTTTACAGCTGTATTTTTTACTGCCTGTATGAATGATTGTTTTACCATGTCAGGAGTATGGCTATGCCCACTTCTGCAGAGATCCAGCCTGCAGAATGTGCGATGGCAGGATTGCAAACCCTTGTGATGCAAACAGTCGCCCATTGGAGAGGTTCCAGGACGGATTTTGAGGCCTCATCCTTAGCTTCAGCAATGGCCACGAGGGCCATCAACTTGTCTGGGCCAAAGCACCATGGGCCCAACTCCATGAGACCTGAAGTTTCATCCAAGGTTGCTGGGGGAGCTGGCCGATACCATTACGAGGATGCTGTCTATCATATTTGAAAGGTTAAGGCAATCAGTTATGGAGCAAATCCTTCTGGAAACTGCATCCAGACTCACCAAGGGCAAATGCTTCCTGACCAGCCTGATTACCTTCTATGAAGTTATGCCTGGCTCTGTGAATGAGGGGAGAGCAGTGGATGTTGTATACTTCGACTTTAGCAAGGCTGATGACACAGCTTTCCATGATTCTCAGCTGATATGAAGGCCAATACTGTTTAATGTCTCTATTAATGACCTGGCTGATGGGACAGAGCATATCCTCAGCAAATTTGAGGATGATACTAAATTGAGGCAGGTGGCTGATATAATCTAGGGCTCCCATTCAGAGGGACCTCAACAGGCTGGAGAAATGGGCTGACAGGAATATCATGAAGTTCAACAAAGGTAAAGCGAAGCCCTGCACCTGGGACAGAATAAACCCATATAACAGTACGGGCTGGGCACAGACTGTCTAGAAAACAGCTTTGCAGAAAAGGACTAGGGGATAGTGGGTTGGAGGAGGGGGCTACCTGTTGGACAACAAGTTGAACGTGAGCCAGGAATGTGCCCTGGTGGCAAAGAAGGCCAACAGCATCATGGGCGTGGGCAGTAGATCAAGGTAACTGACTATTGCTGTGCTCGGCAACTATGAGACCACAATTACTGTGTCCAGTTTTGGGGCTCCCTAGTACAAGAAAGACATGGACGTACAGGAGTGAGTACAGTGGAGGGCCACAAAGTTGGCCTGGAGGGTGCAGCATGTGATGTAGAAAGCAAGACAGAGAGGACAGTGTTCAGCTGGGATAAAGCTCATTGAGATCTTACTGCAACTACCTCATGAGAAGGTAGAGAAAGATGGAGACAGATGTTTCTCAGAAGGAAAGCGACAGGACAAGAGGCAACGAATAGCAGTTACAACATGGGACATTCCAATGAGATGTTAGGAAAAACATTTTCACCATGAGGATGCTTGTGGAAGAGGAGCCCATAGAGGCTGCAGGATCTCCACCCTTGGAGATATTCAAACTCCACTGGACAGGACCCTGAGCAACCTGACATAAGCCTTCCCTGCTTTGTGCACTGGTTCAAATGGATAGCATCCAGAAGTCCTAGACTGAGACAATATCTTTCATTTATAAGAGGACTGTTGTGTATGTATAGTGTGTATAAAGCAGGTACTCACATCTCTTCACAAGACTCGATGATGGGACAGAAGCATTTCAAGAGTAGCAGTAAGCATTCAGTTTTCCAGGCTGCCCTGCTCCACCATTTTTACATATATTTTAACATTGCATCATGAAGAAAGTGCTTGCAATGGCTCTCAAATCAATACATTCACCTCTGACGTTGTGTGAAATTTGTATATGGAGCTGTAAGTGGCATCAGAGGGACTGTCAAAAATAAAGTTTATTAGATGACCAATGGCCAAGCACAAACTACAGAATGAATAAAACCTCTTAGTGCTAACTTACATTGAGGTGCTTGCTATCTGAGCAACTGAACACATGCTGTTGAGAGGTTGGGTGGCTTTCATATCACATGAGATAAATAGCTATATCTATATATCCACATAAGTGCATACAAACACACACATGTGCTTTTTTGCTTTCAGCCATATTAGACCTCTTTCTTGCAACTCTAGATGCTTACAAGTAGATACATAACTGGAAATATTTAGTGTGCATTGAATGGAACAAGAATAAGGTAAAAAAAAACATTTAAATCAATAGACTTGCTACATGAGATCATCACAATCGGTCCCAGCATCTTTTTCAGCTGTTTGTGGTTTATTGGTAGTGGGCGACATTTCAGGAAGCCAAAAGAGCTTGGTTGCAGTTCCTCAGCAGCAGTTCTCTGCAGTCGGGGAGCTGAACACAGAGGCATGAGAGCCTGTGCAGCTGGATAGTCTGCAAAGCCAGTACCAGGTAAGTGCTGTGGAGGTACTCAGCAGAGGTACTGGAGTTAGACAGGCAGAAGAGAAAAGATTTTTTCTCCCCCTCACCTTGGAGAGGAGAAGGGTAATGTTATTAAACTCAGATGAGAAGACTTCAGATCTGGAAGGAGTTTAACGGTTCTTGCTGGGAGGTAAGCTTAAAGCAAAGCTGGGAGGAATAGTTTTAGGATCAAAGTTAAAAGTCCTTCGGCTTTTTAGTCAACTGTGGAGAGAGATTTTGTGACATCTGTGGTAGCAAAATAGGATGTAGTTAAATGTCTACTTTGGGAGTCAAGGCTGCAGGAAGCCAGGGCTCCTTCTATGATAGCATCCACGCTTCTCAAAATTGATTTACTAAAAGAAAATGTAACCAGAAAGACAAGAATGACAATATTGATTTTGGTGATTTATCTTCAAAGGATAAGAAGGAAATTTCCATACTGACGCTCATAGATTTCTCAGATCTCTTTTGGAGACTTTTTCATGAATAGTCAAATTTTTAGAATTGCTTCAGTTGCTGAGGACCATGAGTCTCCCGACAGTCAGAGGCACTTCAGCTCTGCCATCACTTCGGTGCCTTTGAGAACATTCCCTGGTGCTCTTAGACAACTGTGCGGCCCAGCAAGAACGGCAGCCCAGTGGTTTTGCGTCTACTTCTTGGAGGGCCTTTGGATAGCTAGTTTAGACACTGCTTCATCTGCTCTGATACTGAATTTTACTTTGTTGTCTTCTTCTTGCTCAGTGTGTACAGGAGGCCATTAGGAGGGCAACAGAGGAAGTCTGGACTGCAGTGTTTTCGTTATGTTGATGATACAGAGCTTTCTTCCATTAGCCAGGAAAAGCAGCTGAGTGCCTTTCTCAGTGATCAGGAAAAAGAAAGGAATTAACTGAGTGAAGCAGATGAGTCAGACAGGAGAGAGTCATGGCTGGAGGGTAGAGAAAAATGATCAGAAGGTACAGCAACAAAAATTACCTGTGTCACCAAAGATAGGCAGGTGTATACCTATATTTATTCAGGTAATTATGCAGTGGGATTTGGTTTGGACTCTGAAATTTTGCTGGAAAACCATGTATGAGGTGGGTTGTTTTTAAATCTCTGTAGCAGCAGTAGCAGCTTTTTTCTTCCCCTGTTGTAAACCCCACAGCTCCATGCCCTTTATGATGAGAAGACAGAAAGTAGCAGCATGTTTTCACCTTTCACTTTGAACTATTGCAGTCCTTATCTTTATGGCAGCATTAACAGTGGAAGCATGCAGACAAGCTATGACAGGGAAAACTAGGCTGCAAATTTGAAGGCCACTATATATTCCAAAATAACTGTCCAAAGACTTGCTCCAGTGCCGGAGCATCTCACTACACATGAGAGCTTAAAACTTCCTGGTGTTCTTAGCACCCATGGAAAGGCATAATGCCTCTGAATATTCTGCTTATGTTTAGCCCAAAGAGCCTGCGTCTACTGCTCTTCAGGTTGTGATCTGCACATAGACACAGCTTTTGAAGAGAACTGTTGCAGAAACACGCATTGTTCAAAGGTGATGCTGAGGGAAACAGGAGGTGTGATGGCTATTTTGCCTTGTTTTGTGGCATGATTATATACTTCAAGATTGTGGTTTGTTTTGGTTTGTAAAGGTACTGGCCTTTGAAATGTATTTTCTCAGGCAACGAGAGTCTGAGAAGGTTGTGCTTGCATTTTGTAAGTGAAAAAGTGAGCAATACTAATAATTAGATAAAACAGTTGGAGTTCTATTCCTGTTCTGTATGGATTCATATAATGGCCATTGCCATGGCATCTAATGGCTGTTTTCATAGTATCTGAATACCTTTCAAAGCTAAATTGAATAAAGTGATTAACCAGCTGCAGCAGGCTGTTTCTTGCTGTATATTCTCCTTGCTCAAGTGCAGAAACTTTTGAAATATCATATTTTATTTTGGTAAGTTTTTTTTAAGATGTATTCTGTGATGAATTTCTTCAAGAGAAGGCAATAGCATGCTCAGAGAAATTGCATTGCATTTTCAGCTTTGCAGTGACTCTTAGTTCATGGCTCTCAGTCCCAGAGCCATCCCTGAGAGGGACTGGCTCCATCACTTTATCCTTATCTTAATGAGTCCCTGAGAAGTGCAGTCGCTCATTATGATCTTAATTCTGAAACTGGGAGTAGCTTTTTCAAAACACAAGGCCCAGGTTGCAGAGCATCTTGAAGAGAAGAAGCAAGATCCTGCTCTTCTATGGGGATCTGATGTTGACGTGGAGGATCTGCCTGCTGTGTAGCATAGCACAGATACACTGCAGCCATCCCTGCCAGCTGGAGCTCCCTAAGGATTCATGCCCAGGAAATACACGTGGCTGCAGTTCAGCCCATGGGCGTCAAAGGTGTCAATAATGGAGGTCAGTCAAGAAGAAACTTTCTAGTCAATCACAACTGACAGGAAGTTTTACACCTCAATTTTCTAGTGAGGGTGCCAAACCCATGCTAAATAGGGCTAACTTAAGGCAGGTCTGACCAGTTTGATCTCTCCCAACCTTGTAAGAAGCTGATACACCAGGCAGTTTTGTGCTTGGTGGCTCAAAGACCTGTCCCTGCTACTGCATCCTGAAATAAGTGAGTGATTGCAGGTGTGTCATCTCAGCTGCAGGAGACAGCATGAGTCCTGTGAACTTAAGCTGTGCATTTCTCAGAACTTGCCTCTTTTCATTCAGCAACCTTCTGCAGAGAAGGATAATACAAGAGAAGCATTTTTTGAAGAAGAGAAGAAACACATTCTAGATATAAGAAGAACATGTGTACCATGAGAGCAATTAAATATTGGAATAGTGGCTCAGAGAAGTGATGAATCTCGCTCACTGTAAATATTCAAGACTCATCTTAAGAGAGCCCTGGATAACCCAATCTAAAGCTCTGCTTTCAACAGAAGGTTGCACCATGCGACCTGCAGAGGTCCCTGCCAACCTGGACTTTTACTGGATTCAACGGCCACAAGAGACACAAACTAGGATATGCATATGATTCTGCAGCGTCACATAGAGGTATCTAAGCTATCTGTGAAGTAGCTAACTCAAGCACTGAAAATCTAGACCTGGAAAGCAGGGATAAATTAAATAAGAGGGAGTATCATAGTAATACAGATTTGTTAATGAGTGCCTATTTAAGCTGGCTTAGCTATTTCTGCATCACATTGCTTTCTGAATTTTGTGAATACCTGAGCCTCACATGGTAACATGCATATCTTCTTTTGCCAATGCCATGCACAAAACTGCATGAATTCTACCCTTTTACCCCTAAAACAACATGTGCAGGCTGCTTCTGAATCTGAAACAAAAAAATTGGGGGAAAAAATACTTCAAAAAAGAATGACAAAATACAATGCTGAAACTTCTTACCAGGCTAATCAACTTCTTCCTAACCTAGAGGAGTTCCCTGTGTCTGATACACAGCTGAAATTAAGTTAATGTGAGGATAATCTTACATATTTTAGGTGTGGGAACAGAATGATTACTAGATGAGCTCAGATGCCCAATAACTCGTCTATGTGAAACTGAATCAGAAAATTAAATGGAGATTGCTTTTGATACAGAATTCATTATTTTATTGTCATTTCACTGATCATAGCAATAGAAGCATAAGGGAAAATCTGGAGTGGATATTGAATAGGCATTGCTTTATCTGCACTTTTCATCATGCTAATGACACTTAGCAACGAATGCCGAGATCTCTCAGCATGAGAGCTGTAAAAGTCATTGGATCGCTTTCAGTGACAATCCTGATTTGATGGTGCAAGGAGAGAAGAAAGCTAGTTATGTGAATCTCTCCTCAGTGAGCAGATGCTTCTGGTTTCCAATTCAGTAGCACAATTAAGTGCATTAACTCTGTGCTTTGTTTTCCTAATCTAAATCCTTAACACCACAGAAATCAACAGGAAAGCTATTCTTGGGGTATCTTCTCTATGTAGACATTCTCAGACTAGTTCTTAATATGCTAGCTTGAGAAACAGAAGCAATAATGCTAAATAAACATGTTGCTATGTCCAGCCCAGTAAAACCTGTTGAGAAGCTAACGGGCACAGCACTGCCCTGATGTGGCTATTCTGCTTTGTGATCAGAGCTTACATCTCCACAGAGTATCTCCTACACCACGCACTGTTGCACTAACTTATGTTGAAGCTATTTTGGGCATCTCTCCACCATGCTGCACTGACTCCATATGGATTTTACAAAGGTCTGGCATGTAAATCTATCTAGTAGGGTTTGTAATATCATACAGAAATGTTCTGTCAGTCTGGCTTCAGTTAAGATGATCTGGTAAGAGCTATAGTGAATAATGATGAAAATATTTACACACTTACTTACGCCTTCCAGCGATTGGAGATCTATACAGTATTTACATCAAATAAACAGGATAAACTGAAAAGACGGAAGTTAGGCAGCGAATCCAATTGACCATTTATTATTTTTAATTCTATGTCTTACAGAGAGGTCTAAAGACCAAACAAGAATAGGGGCCCAGTGGCATGGTGCTCTGTGCAACTTAAGAATACAAAGCAGTCCTTCCTCTCAAGAGCTCCCAAATCAAAAAGGCAGATTTGGGCAAGAACTATTGTGCACAGTCAAAGAGCATGATGGGGTCATGTGTCAACTAAATGGGGAGAGAGGCTACAGGACAGCAAGTGAGGAGGACACGAGGGGAAGAAGGGCAGATGTGGTACTCCTCCTACAGTGCAGAACAGCCCTTACTCTAGCTGTTTCTAGAGCTGCTCTAGCCTGGAGCCTCTAGCTGCATCCTTAAATATTTCAGCTGCACTTCAGATAGGCAAAAGTCTTAAAAAATACATCAGTAATGAGCTTATTCCTAACACAATTAGTTTCACACTTTGGCAAATACACTAAAGAGTTTAATCTAACACAAATGCTTATCGCTAGCTCAGAACAGAAACCTCCAGATTTAACAGTAAAATGAACCATTTCAGCCCAAACAATTTCATGTAACAGAGCACTCACATGCATACAGTGCCTTATTTTATTACCCATTCTTTAGCCTTCCTGGTTAGGAAAGGCTTTTGCACACCGATGTACTGTATGAATGCAATGCAGAGCAATTCCCATGCAGTAATTCCCCATTTCTGAAAGAAATATGAGGAACCCTAAATTCCAAGCTCCTGTCTAGCTCAGCTGTAGTGCTGAAGTCGTACATTTCATTGTACTTATGCTAAGATAGGAGATCACCTTCAGGATCAATCCAGCACTGCTGGTACTAAGCTTTGGTTTCTGTACTTCTCATATGCAGACACTAGACTACTGCGTGGAGGTGTGTTCCTCTGCCAACACAGAGAACACATTTTACTACACTAAATTTCATTAATATCTACATGTGTATATTCAGCATGAAAGAGGTCATTACTAGAATGATTTTTTCCATCCATCTGATAGCATTTGCATTACTTCTCCAGTCAGAAATGAAATAAAACAAAAAAATCCAAGAATAAAGTAGCATTAGTGATTGCAGTAGACATTTTGAGGGAGAGTAGCAATAGACCTGTGCTGTAGCTGTTTTTCAATAATATACTTTCTTACAACAGGCAACCTGCCTCAGCAGGCTGTTAGTGAGAGGCTAGCATGCAGTTCAAAGAAGTTTTAGGATAAGCATTGTCTTTCCAGGTGAAGAGGAGGACTTTTTCTTCTTGCAAGGGCAGATAGTAGGTACATAATTTCATTCCCTGCAGTCTAATGTCAGCCTTACGGCAGGAGTAATACCTCTCGCTGTCAATCAGCTCCCTCAATTTGTTTTATCCTGTCGAGAACAAGCTCTGATAACAAGTGAACAGCTGTACTGGATTCTTGATGAAAAGTATGTCTCCTGAAAAGCCTACTGGCATGCGATGGATGGGAACTACTAAAAACCTGCAGAAAAAGTTAATATTAAAGCTGGTGATAGATTGCTGGAAATGTGCAGTCATGAAAAATAAATAAGGCGCCTTCTCGAAAGACCCATGTAGATTGGAGTTTGCACTGCTATATTTTGTATGCAGTTTTGATTGCTCCTCAGTAAGATACACCGAGGCCAGAAAAGAAGAGAACATGAACAGGTACAGGGAAAGTTAGGTGAATTATTAGTGTTAAAACAGTTGTTTTTTCCATTTGTGATTTCAAACATACACACTATTAAAGAAGTACAATACATTTTGATGTGGATTTAGGTTTTGCTTTGTTTTCTTTGCAGTACTTCTCCAGTGAAAGATCTGGCCTAGGGAAACAGCTGAATAGAAACTTGATGCGATTTTATTTATATTTTATTCTTTAATGAGGAATCAGGTGTAATTTTGGTCCTTGCAAAAGAGAGAAAGGTAATGGGGTAGACTGAAGGGAAGACAGACGTTCTCCACAGCACTCCAGCTTAGTTATTTTCAAGCAAAGCTTTTTTGAGTAATGATGCTCAGGGATGGTAACTTGCAAAAAGTTGTTTTTTCCCTCTCTAAATTAGAAAAGGGAACTAGGAGGAGGCCACCAGATATATTTCCACTTTTCAGACGAGCTTGAATTTATATCTCTGCTGTGCAAATGTGTGTGAAATGAGGAATTGCAAGTCACATTGTCCTACCTATACTTTTACAAAATGTTCTTTCAGATGTGTCACAGGCAGTATTTCCCTCTCATAGAAGGCCTTATACCTCCTGGATGACAGGCACAAATCACATCCCCCTCAGCACCTAGACAGAGACATTTTAAGAAATCTATTATCTACAAAGTGGTTTTAGCTGTTATTGATACCAAATACCTTTCCTTTTGTAGATAATTAATATCTTTCTGCTCAGGCACTTGAAATAGTAAGGCACATTGAAAATACGAATCAGAAAATAAAATTTTGTTGGTTGCAGCTACAAGTTACTCACTATAACTACATGCTAAATTTCAGCTATTTGTATTAGCAGCTGATCTTTTACTTACTGATAAATTGCAATTAACTTGTCACAATTATAGCTTAATAACCGATTCAGTGAGTCTACACACAGTACTACATAGTAGGAACATGTGCATAGCTGGCACTGGGTTCCTGAGGAGCTCTGAAATTTGAGGGAGGAGCTCAGGATTTGGCAGACGATGCTCTCAGGCTTTCCACGTATCTCATCCTAGGAAGTAGAAGCTGCCCTTGCTTGAGGGCTCTGCTCTGACACATCCTAAGGCCTGAGGAGCATGAACATCCTTGGCGTTGGTCAGCCCATAGGGACAGCTACCAAAATCCTCTCTTTCACAGTCAAACATATGGCAATACGGGATTTTCCCCAGTTTATGAGAGCAGCTTAAAATCAGATCTCTTGTCAAGAAACAGAACCTTGCTTTATCTGATCAGCTCCCTGATATCTCTATGGCAGGAATTTTGAAGGAGGTTTCAGAGGAACCTTTCTTCAAGTCACAGTTGCTATTGGCTGCTTCAGATTCAGTCACAAAAGGGAAAATTGAAAAAGCAGGGCCTTGATCTGGTCTCCCACCAGATTCAGTCAGTGGTGTCACTGGTGAAACTGGAACTACACTGTATTAAAGATAAGAGAGTAGAGGGGATAATCAAGCTCAGGGCTCACTATAATACTAATACTATGCAACTATGCAATAATGCCTTGGCTGATATGAACAGCTTTATATTAATTAATACCAGGTAAAGTGCTGGCTGCAAGTATCTACCTGGAACAAAGAAGGCTAGAAAACAAGTATTGAAACAGATGTTTGATACTACAAGGTCTAATTTTTTCACAAATGTAATGGCAAGCAGGATTTAGCTCTCGCAATGTAAAAGAAAATGACATAATTAATGAATAACTTGCTACTTCTAATGGAGTTGTCTGTCTGACAAAAGTCTGATCAAACTCGATTTATTCAGGAAACAGTCCCTAGCACTTTGGAGAATATTCTGAAATTCACGCTCCCCAATCCCAGGCCCTCCTCTGTGGGCCTGATTCTCTTCTGTCAGTTTTTATATCAGCATCATCTCAGTGTCTCCAGGAGTGTTGCTCCAGGTTTACCCTCATGTAACTGAAAGAATCAGGTCACCCACAGTGAATTTAAGGTGTTCAGGTGGAGCTTATTTTTTTTCTTTCTGCCATCTGCATAATTAAAGGAAAGAAGTAGCTTTCCAAAAGGCCAAACCACCACGCCTGTACACAGCCCACCATCCTCTGTGGTCCAGTTCTGAATTAGCACTCCAGATTCTTGAGTTCTACCCCAATAAATGCAGTAAATCAAAACACCTGGGTTGCCATGGCTATTACATGTACATCTCCAAGTTTGGAACAGATGAAAAATAACTGACAGCACATATTATGCCTGAGCACAAAGGGCATGGTTCTCATTTCTCCAGGACCTTTTACACAGACCAGAGTAACAGAGCCTGGATGCTACTCATATCTCAAGACAAGTAGTCCTTGAAATGTGGGCCAGATTCTCAGCTACTATTAAACAGTCTTGGCCTTTGAAATCATTGTTATGATATGAACTTAAGCTATGCGAAGGTTTGATCCAGGTAACGTAATGTGACTATGCAAATCTGCTATAATACTTCTCTTCCAGATTTTGAGGTGTTACTAAGACCCTCAGCAATTACTGGAAACTTACAAAATATGTACATTTCTAGCACCCTGCATTTAAATACAGCTGGTGTGTCATGTTCTAAAATAATCACATTCCGTCACCAGCTTTGTACATTACTGGTGAAACACTAAACATACCAGTCTGTAATCTATTCTTTGAATCACAGGAGAGCAACATTCTCCAGAGATTATACATGTTATAGCTTTATCTTGAGCAAAATTGCATCAATTTAAGAAGGAAAATGAATTGCAATCATGCGTATTAAGCTTTCTATACCTATTTAGAGCTTGACACTAAGTACAGCTTAGAGATGAAGAAAGGTAATAATGAAGTCTGTCCCAGAGCAAACTCTAGTATTTCAATATTTATTTTCATCCTGAGTCAGTACAAGAATTCAGTTTGTGTCACAATGCAAACATAAGGAAAAAGGTCAATCTGGAAAGGCCCGTCTGTGATGACCACTTAGGAAAACAACATTGTTACGTATCAACAATATTACACAATTTCAATAAAACATTCAGCTGCTTTAGGCTACCTGCAGATCTTTAAGATAGGGCTTTATTGCCACTATTAATCAGGAGATATTTATTCTAGAACAAGACCTACAAGAAGCCAAGACAACCTGACTAACTCGAGAAGGTACAGAACTTGAATTGAGGATATCTTAGCTTTACATTTAGCTTTGCCACAGAAGTTTCAGCTTTTCAGCTGCGACAGGAGAAGAATGATATGTACGCCTTTTCATACAGCTTTGTGATCAACTGAAGAAAAATTCTAGGTAAGAGTTAAGCATGATTATTATTATTAAATAATATTTGAACATCTCTTTAGCTGTTAGGCACTGTTAAAATTGCAAAATGGAAAAAGATGATCTCCATTATATACCAGTCTTTTGTGAAGTACCACAGAACAGTATCTTGCTTGTGTTTTTTTAACCAACTGTTAAACAACAGGATGTAGTCAGTTAAGATGTTCTTATGTAAGAGTATGTCTGAATGTTAAATGTTGATAGACTTGCTTTCGAAACTATTGCATTCAAATATAATGATGTGTTCTGAGAGAAACTAGTAAAGACTGCAGGAGGGCAAAACTGGCCTTGCACAGACTCATAACAGAGACTCTCAGTCCTGGAGTAAGATATCTTGTACCACACATGCCACACAATAACCATTGCTCTTGACAAGCCTCCAGTACTGACATGGCTAATGCTTTTTTATGAAATCTACTTTCATTTTGCTAGGAGTGTACAGGTGTAGCAATTGCACTGAGTCCCAAGAGATCCTGACATGGAACTAAAACTTGTCAGAAAGCTGGGTGCTTGGCTTTATGGTGGGCTTCGCTTCATTCCTTACACATTGCTGTGCATACAACAGTCATATCCCAAAGCACGCATTCAGTCAGTCACAGTATAGCCCCTACCTTGCTCCAGTCCTGCCCTGCTTTCTCAAAATACTCTTACAAACAATCCTCTTCATGCTGAGGAATAACCTGGGTCTGCCCACACCTAGTCTCAGGGTGGCAAGCTGTCCGCGACTCCTTAGACCACTGCATTCATTGATGCAGAGAACGCTGTCTTGAACTCCACGAGCTGGAGGAAACGCTGACCTTGATGGCTCCTCGCCTCCCACTCACCTCTCTGTGTGAGTCCTATCTCTAAGACAGCTTCTTCCATGGTTTTTCCACTGATGCCTCCCTCTACAGCCCCTTCCAAATGAGTGTCTGTGTCATCTATGGGGTTAAGCAGATGTGTAGCAGTGATCACTTTGGGCAATTGAAGAATACAACTACAGAAACTGGAGGGTTTGAAGGCTTCCCATGGCTAACGTACAGCTGGAAATTAGGTCATCTTGTGTGAAATGCATCAGAGAGGTGTTCTGATAGAGATGACTGGGAGGGGAGAGTAACATGCGGGCCAAGCTGGCGTTTCTTTCTCCCGTGAACTCCTCACCGGGAATGCAACATGAAAGATTCCTTGAGGCTGCGTGCTTACAAGCAGCCCTGCCCTCACATAGCCAAGGATCGGAGCTGTTCTGTCATAGGTTCAAATGAGGAAGTAAGACAATAACGCTTTAAAATAGCAGGCATTTTGCTTTTTGTTCTTAGATCTTATCTAAAATGAAGAGCCAAGTAAACAACACTTGAAACGTGGAGATTAACATGTAAACATATACAAAATAAACAAAAGGTTTGGTCTGCAATGCTTTTAACATGATGCTTGCAACTCAAAAAAATATATCCAATTATCTAGTCATTTTATTTTGAACATATTTTAGAACTTTTCTGCACAACTGCTTTCATCACGGTTACTTATTTCTAATTTTCTAGTACAGGAAAACCTTGGTTTATCCTTTTTTATGTTGTTATCGTGTAGTTCTATACCGCCTCCTAAAAGCAGGAGGTGAATTTTTTTTTTGTTTGTTTTCATCCATCTTTGTGCATGTCTTGTGTTCGCTATCACCCATTCTCTGTAAAAATCAGAATGGTTGGTTGGTTCTCCTCAGTAACACATAGCTAGAAGGATAAATGATTATTTTCTGGAAGGTTCTATGACTTCTGTTTTTGTGTAAAAACAGAAAAAAAAATCTCAAACAGAACTACATCTACATGTTTTCTACTCCATACATTTTTGTAACATCTACTTCAATAGACTGGATTTAAACTAGAAATTTTAAGGAAAATGATGACACAGTCATCAGTAAATGAGCTGCTGAATGAGTTAGAGGAATTACCAAAAGTCATTTGAAAAAAATCAGCATGTAAATATACATACCATATTTCATATATTTAATATGTAATGTTTTCTTTTAGCAGACATTTATACTTCAAGATTTAGATATGAGTGGTTATTTTGAAATTAAAAGAATGCTACAGCTATTCTAGTGGCATAGTCTGCATTACCATAACACAGCACAGAATTAGAGCATATTGAAAAGCAATTACAATGCTTTGAACAAAATGCAGCTTTGTGACTAAGAAGTTTGTGACCAACTGAGATGTCTGTGAAACAAATGCACATTTTAAACAGGTTTTTATTAAGCAATGTTTGTTTTTTTGACTGTTACCAACCTAGTCTGGTTTGATGCACACGTCAGTTGTGAGAAACACCCCTTTTTTCCATTTTATTAAGTCTGCCAGAAATAGAAATCTTTCATATGAAGTGAACTTTTTTCACCTCTAAATTCAAATGAAACTTCTCAGTTGGGTGCAGACAGACTACAAATGCTTCTTCTTTAGAACCAACTGTTGGAACACATGAAAATCAGTGTGAAGCCTGCCAGTCCTTCAGCAGATACATACTGGAGGGTAAATTTTGCCAACATTTGTATTATACAGAGAGTAGAGCTCACTGTTTGGCAGGGATGGTAAAAGTGTCATCATTCTTGACAAATTAAAACAAAAAAACTCTTTGATAAGTTGATACAATGTTGATGTAACATATTAATGACTGATGAACTATTTACTGGTTGGGAAAATACTAAATAATGAAGAGGACAAGTCAGTAACAGACTGATCTGGATTGCTCTGTCAGGTGCAAACTAACAACATGCATTTTACTACTGCCCAATGTAAAGTTGTTCATCTAAGAACAAAAGAATATGAGCACAATGTTGATGGTGTGGAGGCAGTTCAGTGGGGAGCCACAAGTATGACCGGAACAAAGAGAAGACAAGGTAGGTCGTCTAAGTATTTATGGAGAGAACAAAAATTTGACAAAGGGTTTTTCAGTATGGAGGCAAAAACATAAGCAGATACTGTGCCTGGATATTGAAGCTGTACAAGTTCAATCTAGAAATATGACTCACCCTTCTTTTTTTTAACGGTAGACAAATTAATAATCTAAACAAAAAGAAACATGTTGCTGAAAGTTGGAATGAATTTCCTTTTACTGGGAAAATTTTGACAGAGGAAGAATCATATTTCTAAATGACATGTTCTGGCCTAAACCCAGAGCAATCCTGGGAAGTCCTGTGGACTGTGCTACATAGAAAGCAACATGGAAGGAACATAATGGCCTTATATGCACTGATAGCTGATGAATCTTTAATATACAAGTGTCTTTTTACTGATTTTATTTCTGAAAGAACCCAGCATCTGGCTTCTTGGCAATCTATCTCCTTTGTCAAACTAAAATGTAGCTATTTTGGCAATTTCCCCAAGCCCCTGACATCAGATGTCTCTTTAACTGCTATGGCATTCAAATGAAGTGGTTGCCCATCATTGCCTCATGGCCTCTCAAAGCACATGTCCTGCAGAAGTTTAGCCAAGTGATGAGAGACTCAACACAGAGGAAGACCAAAACTGGCTCCAGACCTTGAGCAATATCACTGAACTGGCTGTAGCTAGAGGGGGATGGGGTAGAAAGACACCGACACAAGAACATCTCCTTGAGGAGCAACTCTCTGCTTTTGTACAGGCAGTGGGGTAAGTTCCGTCTTTGCTCCTTCCTTTCTTATAGATGTCAAAAGCTAGCATTAGTGTGCATGACAGAAGAAGTCTGGACGGGGTAAATCTGCAAAATACAATCCCGAAGGAGCTCCGCAGTGCTTCAGAAGCTGTTTCTGGCGTGGGAAAGAGGGAAGAAAGGAAGAGACTGAACTGAAACTCTGTGGACAGGGTACGGTAGCTCTGTAGCCTGGAAGGTAATTGTAAGAAATTTTAAAAGCTACTTCTAAAGAAGCTGGCTTCAATACCGAAGCAGTGCTGCTGCAGCTGGCTAGAGCTTATACCAGCTAACATTGGCAAGCAACTAATCAGCATGGGAGAAGACCATTTCTGAGATAGCTTAATACCATGTTCAGTGGTCTCTTCCATTGTTTCTCCTCTTCTGTAAGATATTTTCCTGCTTTTGGAGACTTCTGCGGCTCATGTTTCCAGTTAGGTTCAGTATATAGCCTATTGTCATATAATTAATTAGTCTCCTGTAAAACCTGGACTCATTCTCATTCCATGTACCTCCTATTAAATTCTGACCAAAGGGCTTGGTAATTGTAACTCAGATCACTAGGTTATAGCTATGTGATTGTCAGTACAACAGGAAACGTCATTTTTAGCAGAAAGCAGTGTTTCCTCTGTGAAACATACTCTGTGTCATGCTATACTCCGTATTCATCACACAACGATGTTTCAGTTGGATGCCTGTAGTAGTGGGGATTAGATAAGCTTATTTCATATATCATAGTTATCAATAACTTTTTTTTGAAAGATTAATGAAAATGAGATTTGTTACAGAATCTTACAATAAAGGGATGTAGTGGTGACTGCAAAATTCTGCAGAAGCCTACATTTCAGTGTCTAGGTTGCTTATTTGCAGACATACATAGCTCTTTAGCTGTCCCCCTAATAGGACTGTCCAAGGAAAATACCAGTTATCTGACTTCTGCTTATCTTTTGCTTCCTGCTTTCAGTTCAGGTTGGACTCTGAACAGTGACCATGAGGAGTCCTGCCTCTCCACACACACAATTGCTGCCAGGGCTGCTACCACCAACCCACATTTGCAGCATATTGCCTTCAGGGCTGTGGCACTTCTTAAACTTTAAGTATGCATTTTAAATTAAAACAGTGTGATAATGCCACTTTTTAGAGACATCTTTTCAAATTAAAGCTGAACAACTTGAGAAACTGATGAACAGTTATTGCTAATCCCTTCTGGCTTACACGGTTATGAAGCTGAAATGCAACATCTCAGAAATAGCAGAAATGGAAGGAACTTCTATGGTTTCTGATGCAATAGCTGAAATATGCCAATCAGCAGCCCCTTTGACAAAAAGAGCTTTCATTGTAACCTATTTTACACCTCATAATGTAACTTAGAATAGAGTTTTAAACAGAAAAGCTCAGATGTGCCAACCACTAATACATGCAATTTAAGACGTAGCAGTTATATTTATATTGGCTATAATGAAATATCTGTAGTCTTACAAATGTTGGGATAACCAGAGAATAATTGACTTTTCAATGTATAAAGAGATCTTGGTTATTGTAGGGGTAATTGCTTAGAAATATTGCTAAGAAACAACAACAAACAAAGTCTGAGGCATATCACAGATATTAATGCCCCACTGTGAGCAAAACCAGTTTAGAAAACCATTACAGATATTTCTTCTTTTCCATAAAAGAGGAAAATGCGAAAACACCCTTTTCCCTCCCCACTTCAGTCAATATTTGCTACCTAAGAATGTAAATAACCTAAAATATCAAAGAGATGCAGGAACCATTTTGTAAGGTTAACATCACTGCAGTATTAAAAGATTCAAAAAACTCAGCCAGGAAAAAATCTTGTGTTGTAGGATTCACAGATGAAATGGAAGACATACCAAAACCAGTTTTAAATTAGATAGTTCAGATAGCAGTAGGAGTATAACTGGGGCGGCATGGAGCTCAGCACTGTTTAATTTCCCCCACTTTCTTTCTGTGACTGTAGTGTGGACATCCTTTTGACATTTTCATAGATGCAAACATGCTTCAGGATAATGCCCTACCTGAACTCTTCCCCTCCAATGCACTTTTGTAATACTTAAAAAAAAACTACCAGAAATCAAATTTACCTTTATCAGAATTATATTTAATCTCTCTTTGAAATAGCAAAGAAGTATACTTCCATTAAAAATGTATAGCATACTTATTAAATTTGCTGTCAACTTTCAGTTAGCCTCAGTCAGCTTGGCCCAGGCAGGCTTATTTGTACTAACCCAGGATGTCCTTTCCCAACATTTTCTGACAACCCATTTTGCAACACTCTGTTACCACATAATAGATGCGAAATGGCCCCAAGCACCAGGACAGCACTGCCCACGCTACTAAATCTGGCAGGACCTGAGCAGGATCACCGTGGAGCCTGAGTGTCCATGGTACTTAATCCATTAATCAGATAAACTGTCCATGGAAAAGAAGGAGTTGACTGTAATGTGTGCAAAACTCAGCACTCAGTAACAAACCAAATTTGTAGCTTTGATAGAACAACATATGGTTATCATCTGGCTCTGGGAAGAGACTATTTTTGTTGCAAATAAACCAACTGATGAATGAGTAGCAGAATTCTAACAATATCTTGGATATATTATATATATATATATGTATATATAAAAATAACAAAAGCATGCAGATGCTCAGAAGAGAGGAGAACTAATAACACAGAGACCTCAAAAATACATTAATCACATCATTTGTCCAAGGGTATCTTCTTCCCACCTAATACTAATTCGTGCATGTTTTCAAGGGTATGGCTAGTAAGATTTTAAGGTCTAGAGCAGCTTCTCCTCCCAACCTTCTCAGCCATTTTTCTCTAGGCTGCAGAATGTTTGGATAAAACTACCCATTATAGCTTCTTCTGGGAGTAAGGTCATCTAAATACTTCCCGGATTACCTCTTGAGCAAGAGCTAGGTGGAGGGCTCTGCTGGCTTTTTAGGTGGGCTCTCCTCACTCTTACCTCACCTTACTCTTAATGTATTCTTTCATTTTTAGAAGATGTACAAGGAGGATTCCAGGAACATGACTGAAGATAATATAACCAGTAATGGATCCTTCCCTGCCTTCCCTCACACCAGTACCGTGACGGCCATATTGATTACAGCCTACTCAGTTGCATTTGCTGGAGGTGGGATTGGATCCATTGCAATGTCATTTGTGCTAGTCAAGATGAACACTCTGTCTGTGACCACTACAGCAATTATTAACCTGGTTGTGGTGCATGGTCTTCTTCTCCTGACTGTGCCCTTCCGGCTGCACTACTACATCAAAAAAGAGTGGATCTTTAAGATGCCATTTTGTAAAATGGTGAGTGCCATGGTGCACATCCACATGTACCTGACTTTCCTATTCTATGTGATCACACTGGTGATTCGGTGGCTCATATTCTTTCAATGGAAGGACAAGGTGGAGTTTTACAGGAAGCTGCATGCCATCGCAGCAAGTGCTGCAGTGTGGGTTGCAGTCATCATCTTTTTGGTGCCGGTCTTCAGTGTTGAATATGGACGCTCAGGGAGATATGACGATAAAACATGCTTTAAGTTCCACAAAGAGCTACAGCAGGATAGTGTGAAAGGCCTGAACTATACCGTAATTGTGGCTGTAGCCTGCATTACTTGTGTCCTCTTGGGCTTGCAGATTTTCATTCTGGTAAAAGTGGCGCGAAAATTCTCCTTCTTCCTCTGGTCACACCAAGAGTTCTGGGCCCAGGTGAAAAACTTGATTTTCATCTGTGTTATCATGGTTTGCTTCCTTCCCTATCACCTCTTTAGGGCCTACTATATACAGCACGTGAATGATTACAGCCAGTTAGAAAGCTACAATGAAGTATTTTTGAGTCTGACCTCCCTCAGCTGTCTAGATTTGTTGTCATTTGTGCTGAGTGGAAGCCGTCTCTTTAAGCAAAAGGTATGTGTGCTCCGAAGCAGGTTGACTTGCTGTTAGCTTCACCCATGTATAGCATGCACCAGCCTGGAAGAACATGGTGCAGGACAGAGAGAGAAAACCCAGTTCTAAACAAATCGGTGTGTGTGCCAGAGATGGCATAATACACTAGCACAGCCCTCTGCCTGCCTATTCACCAAAATAATGGGGCTAACTACCTCCAGTATCTCAACTGGTAAACTGATAGGGGGGTTCTTGGATTTTCTCAGAGTACTACCTCATGTGTCGAAGATATACTTGGAGGAGAGACAGCTTTCTTTAAGAGGTAGGAGAATGTACAGGCTCTTCTAATTTACTCTCTTAAAATCATCACTTGTGAAGTCAAAGGCACTAGAAGGAAACTCAAGAGAATCTGCAAATAAAAAAGTATGTATAAGGTATGGTTTTTTGAAGTGCAAGTTTCTATATAATTTTCTACATTTATTTCTTGTTCACAACAAGCTCTCAAAATATTGGTGAAACTATTGTTCCTCCTGAATAGAGCTGTTCCTCCACTAGAATGTCAGGTGTAACTATCTAGATTAATTGAACAATTCAATCAACTCTTCAAAGAAGCAATATATATTTATTTATCGAAAGAGATCTTGAAATCACCTTTTGAACATGATATCATTACAGGAGAAAAAGAGTTTTGGTTCTCCTTCCCGTATTTTGAAAATGTCTCCTACAGTAAAAGTTACGTGTCACTACTGCAATGAACATTGTAAGTTCAAACCAAAAGCTTGTGTCTTTATTTATAGAATTCTTTAATTACAAAAAATAATTTAGTTAACTGAAAAGAATTTTATTTAGATCATTCAGACAGCAGTTGCCTTCTCTTTCAAAATGAAATATTTTAGGTCTCCAAGGTAACAATGATGCTTTTTTCCCTATGCTGTTTTTGTGCAATTCTTAAGCTTGTAACTGATTACTCACAATGTCTTTAGCTTAAAATCCAATCTAGAAAAGTTGGTACCCTGTACAAGTAGAAGAAGCTAAAATGTTACCACTCGGATTGGAAGGATGGAAAAGCTAATGAGCCTGGTGTAGCTAAAAAGCCTATTAGTTAGGTGTTGTGAGTAGGGAATTTTCTGAAGTTAAGTGAAGTGAATTCCACTTGAAACAAGGAAAAACTCAGCAAAACTGTTCTGTGAAAGGCATTCAAGCATTCATAGATTTACTATTTTATGCCTATCCCAAAAGATAATATAAGACTCTGACTGCTATAACTCAAGATAGTGATGACTAATTTATCTTTCTTCTTCTTGCCATCTGCAGCAAGATCACATTTTTCATCTAGAGTCAGTCAAATAATATTTTAATGTTTTGACAAATTAGAGGTTATCAATTGATTAATTCCCAGCCAAAGTCTCTCCTGATGCTGTTAAACTCCACTTTTCTTATTCCTGAATTCTTTCCGTTTCTTTCAGCTTCACCTTCAACATCTCATGCTCAGACTGCCATGAAATAACAGTTGGCTAATCTTGCTGTATCCATACAATCATGCTGCTATGCTTATCGCTTTCATTCCCACCATACGGTGATGTCCAAGATTGTTACATTATAGGATCCCACCTCTTCTATATCCTTTCTATCCTGTCTTCCTTCCTGCTGAGAGCCCCCACTATTATCTTTCAGTAGATCTGATTATGAGAGAATATTTGCAGGCCAGAGTCTGAGTAATCCTCTGTAACACCTGGTGTTACAGGCGGATATCACAGAAGTTCATAAACCAAGGGACATGAGGGGGTGCTCACATCACCCACCCTGGCAAAAAGCTACCATAGCGAGAGCCATTAAGATAGAAATGTGAGTGTTTGCAGTGTGTGTGACTGAGACACCCAAAACTGTCTGAGAGGGTTTTTACCCCAAATGGATTATGTTAAAGAAGAAGGTGATCATCAGCCAGATTAAATCAGAGAATTACGTAGATTTTTAAAACAAAGAAGGAGTCATCTTGACTGTATAGTTCACTGATTGCCAGTTGATTATGTGCCATTAATGAAGCAATAAACTGCTCTGATCCCAATTTGGTTTAAACTACATGAGCTAGGCAGTTTTTCCCAGAAGACAGAAGAAGTGACAGAAGAGAAGATGGAAAACAACACAACATTTCTGTTTCTTCCTATAGCAACGTCTTTGGTGGACAAAAATGCCTTGCGTGTGCTCTGTAGGCATTACATACCTTTGTAACACTGTATTATAACCTTTTTGTTGTAATAAAGGTGTTAACAACTCAAATGACTATGTGCTGAAGAAGTTAAGCAAGTCCTTTCTGAAGATATACTTATAAATGAAGAAGTGTTTTATATTTAACTAGGTAAAATTTTGAAAAAAAAGACTTGAAAAAATTTTGTACAGTATAGCTTAAGTAAATGTGTTCATGTATTTGGTAAAAATCACAAGTAGTTTAATTCTTGTAGAAACAATACCCCACACAGTAGCATTAAAAAAATATTAGCCTGTATTTTCTCCAAATAAAAATTTACTCCTGGTGCTAATGAGCAGAATTAAGGGGGCCTAATTCCATGCTTTAAGCTGGCTTCACCAGTCAGCACCAAGTCATGATTTTTATGGAACCGTCTAAACAAAATTTACATCTGCTGCTCGTCTGGCGCTGTGACTGCTCATGCCTGGCAGAGAAAGCCTTGCTGCTCGCAGTGTGGCGTGAGCCTCAGCTCGCGCTGGCAGGAATTGCAGGGGCAGGTGGTGACAGAGGTGGTACTTCCAGCAAGGGTGCTGTGGGGCACAGTGGGTGCTGCTCTCCCTCTCAAGTCTCCCCCCGTTTTGTCCCTCACGACCTTCGGGAGGGAAGCTGGGGCTGGGGAGTTAGCAGGCAGTAAGGCGATCAAGAGGCTGTGAACTGTCTGAGAGAAAAACACAAGAGTCAGAGAGCTGCAGACAAGAGAGAGAAACAGATTTCAAGTCTGTCAGAGGCGTGCTGGCTTGCTGGCGATGAACTCTGCTTTTAACTAAATCGGGAGCTGTCTCACACTGTGCTCCCTGTCACACTGTACTCACTCTTCTCAGCCCAAAGTGCATTCGCTTCCCATCTCCAGGACAGCCTGGCTGTTTTCTCTGTCAAATCCAGCTACTCTCCTGGGCTCTCCTCTGCCGCAGGTGCAGGGCTCTGGCTTCTCGGTAGCCCTCCTGGCGCTGCTTCTTGCCCTTTCCCCACACCTCCCAGGCACTCCGGCAGCTGCGCTAGCTGGCTCACCGCTCTGTTTTTTCGGGTGACCAGGAAGGCTGAGGAGAGAATGGAGATGCTGCCAAGCAACATCAGAGAAGGACAGGAGTCTGAAAAGCTTCTGAAGACGGAAGCATAGAAAAGGCCAAAGCAGCATCCAAAATGTAGCCAAGCAGTGATGGCAGAGGCAGTGGTCTGGGGACAGCAGACGTGCTGGAGTCAATGGAGGAAGGAGCTGGGAATGCCAGTTACCACCATGTGCTTGATCAGAGGCACCACAGGCTTAAAGCAGACCCTGCTTTTGCTGACATTTGATCACAGAGGAGAGTTCTTGATTAAAAACAACCACATGAGAAACAAAAAGCTGTATTACAGCCAAAGAGAGGATAAGCCCTGGTGAATGTAACAGGGAAGAGAATATGAGGGTAAAACAAAGGTAAGTGTCTGCTGCGCAGAGGCAAGATAACATAGACTATGGCCTCTGTGTCATCTTGCAGTTTATTGAACCATTATAAGTTGCCAAATATCTGCATTCTCACTGATAGGAGCGAACCTGTCCTTCCTCGCGACTTGTTCCCATTTCCACAGCACCCTTCCTGTACAGCTGGAATTTTTTCTGCTGAATTAGTTTCCAGCTGGATCAGTTCCCTACTCTGGTTCACCAGAGTGCCATGCCAAATTGAGTCAATACAAGCATAAGGACAGCAAGACTGTTTTTAGCAAAGCTATGGATTTGGGGCATTTTGCAGGCAGTAGTCCTAGTTTTCTCACTCCCCTTAAGCTCCAAATCTTTTCTTTCCACGCAGTTTCCTCACAGACCTGAATCACTGACATTTCTATTTCCTTATACTCCTTTGGACCAGGGAGTATTAGACTACAGGTGCTGCAAGGGGACAATTTCTGAAAATAAACATCAAAAGTATTGCAGGACTGGGCATTTCTGACCTACAAAGTCACTCATTTCTGCTTTCTTGAGGAAACAGGACTTTGTGTGCACTTTCTCTGTAAGTAAACCTACAGCTAGGACTTGATGGGTGACAACAAGAGCTGGTTTCAAAAGTCAAGGGGTCATAATAAAACACCAGTTTGAGCTCCCAGCCAGAAGCTTCAGGAAATCAAACTGATCTTTCTGGTACTCAGCAAGGAAATTTTCTCTACCCGCAAACACAACTTAGTTGCTTAATAAACAGTATTTTTTTTTTAAGTGAAAATAGCAATGAAGATAGCAATACAGTATCCAATTTCTAAAGCATAACCATAAGTATTACCTAGCCCTCCTTCCTCTGGTAAGGCAGCCAATAGGCCAGCAGGCTGCTTTCCCTCCCTTCTGCTAACACGTAACCCATCATTTGCAAGGGCCTGGCTGGTTTTGCTCTTTGCTACAGGCCTCGGTCACCAGTTTTTATAACTGCACCCTCAGTTAGCTGTGCATCACCCATGGGTGATCTGAGCTCCCCTGACTCTTACAGCTTTCTAACAGAAACTGTGCCAGGTCCAGGCACATAGCTGAAAATGGTGACACACAACTAATTGGAGGCACAGCTATCAATTCCCCAAGCAAACCCATCCATAGTGGGGTTATGGTCAGGAAAAGCCAAACACCCAAGACCCTTAAAAAGAGGTAAGACAGATGTTTGCAATGGCAATGAATAGATCCTTTTCATTTCAGAGCTGTACTCATGCCAAGCAAACTATGCCTCTGCAGTTACTTTAGCGCAGAAATTTAATAGCATCTCCGAATCCTTCATAAGAACGTGGAAAGTGAGATCTTGACTTCTGCCTTTGCAGGGGTTGTATGGTAAGAGAAGGGTACTTATGAAGAGGGTGTATATCCTCTAACCTATCACAGAGGCCTATAACATAGAGAAGCACAAGATCCTGCCTGTTGTTGAGGTAGGAGGCACGTATAAGTCATGGCACAATGGTCTATAACAGAGACAGGGGCACATGAATAAGAAATGCAGATAGTCCTTGGTCTGCCTGATGCTTTTCCTTAGCAGAGGTGAGACACCATGACTCCACTAGTCAGGTGCTACAAAATCACGGGAGAAAATAAGAAAGGGCAGCACAGATCATCTCTGCATTCAAAGAAAACTCTTGGCGGACAATCCGGTATCATATCCTTGGAGAGTGGGAGAGCCTCACTCAGCCAGGGGTTGAGTGCAGAGAAAGATGAATGGGGTAAACTCCAAATACAGGGAGACAGACCCCCAACCTGTTTTTCCTTCTTCTGGTGCAGTTCCTATCTTTTGCTATAGAAGGAGCAGTTAAATCAGTATCCGTTGATGATAGGAAATATGTTGATGCAATAGAAACTGATATCACAAAGTTTCTCTTAATAAAAAGCAGTTTGTAAGTTAAATCCAATTTGCAAGAATAAAACTCTCTGTGCAGTAAAATGGCCTTGAGAAAGTTAAAACTGAATGGCGTGCAATCTGTATGTATTATGATGATATTCTGAAAATAGCGATTTTGTAAAAGGATCGGAAATTTTCAGTTCTTTCATGAAATGACTATTTCAGCCATTTATTACATAAAATGACTGAAGATTTCATGCAGTTCACAGTAAATGGCCATTTTATTACACCATTGGACTGCATACTTTATTTGGTCATCACCTGAAATGCCTACTGGTTTCTAGCATTTCATGAAATGACTGTCACTATTGTTGTAGTGGGGAAGGTGAGGTGTTTTCAGCTCAGTGGAACAAAAAAATTAAAAACAGATGCAAATTTTACAAAGTAGAATTGACCTCAGAAGAGTCTCTGTTATACAAATCAGTGTTTTTCCATTATTAGTTGTGTATTTATGAACAGACTGGGAAATAACATGAAGAAATAAAACAGTTTTATATGTTGTCTTTGAGCTAATAATTTCAAAAAACTAGAGATTAGGCATTTTGCATAATACCTGCCTGCCATTTTCTGTCATTTTGTAAAATAACTGTAAGTCATTTTAAGAAATGACTGAAGATTTTAGTCATTTTACAAAATGACTGGATTCACAATATGACTGTAGCATGCGGCAGAATTTGGTGCAAGAGCAATTGTACATAAAAGGAGGTAGTTGGATCAGATTTCTCCACTTTCTAAGTAATCAGTCCTGAAGATGCCTCAGGATTTTGAAGCTAAATTCAGAGAAGAACTTTACAAAAAGTATAAAAATGCTCCAAGTACATGATCCCACAGGAGGAGTATTATGCAACTATTGCTGAAATAAAGAAGGCAAAGCAGAATCCCAGGTCAAAGTCAAGACATGAATACTATCTGCTTACAAAGTAAGTATGGAAGACCCACTCCTTTTTTTTTTAAACTGTAGGCACACACATTATTACTTTGCCCCTTCAGATGCACAGCATTTTTATTAATGACCTGTATGCTATTTCCCTCATTTCAGATATGAAATTCTACAGTGTGGAGACACTGAGAAGCTGATTAAGAGGAGGCAGAGGAAAGAGGAATCTCCCACATATTATGTGAGCATCGAGGACTCATATGGTATCATCAAAAAGGCACATATGGCTACTAGGCACGGTGGCCGTGACTGTGTCATAAAACACTTGTCATCCAACTATGCAAACGTCACCAGAGATGCTGTTGAGCTCTTCAAATCCTTCTGTGCAGTGTGCCAGAAAAAAAAAGGCACCACTTGGTTAAAAGGTTTGCTGGCCAGTCCACTCTGAACAAGGAGCACTTAGCATGGGGGCAAATTGACTTTATCAGTATGCAGTCCATGTCTCTAGGCAGCTTGAAGTGGATAATGGTGTACCAGGACTGCTTCACCAAATTTTGTGTTCTCCGTCTGCTTACATCAAAAAAAGTGGCTGAGGTGGCTCTACAGCTTCTTGACATCTTTCTCACTTTTGGTGCCCCAGTTGCATTGCAAGGTCATGATGGAACTGAATTCCTTACTGAAGTAATACAAGAACTAAAATATTTGTGGCCTCAGCTCAGCTTGGTGCCTGGAAAATCAAGACATCCTCAAAGCCAAGAATTGCTCAAGCATCCAAACAGCAATATTAAGGATATGCTAATGGAATGGATGACAGACAATAATTCATGGGACTGGACTATGGGAATTCCCTTTGTGCAGTTCAGTAAGAATTCAGCTTACCACTCTGGAATAAACTGCGCACCATATACAGCTGTATTTGGAACAGATCCCAGGTGTGGGCTTACCTCGACCTCTCTTCCATCAGATATCATCAACTGCCTAAAGGCCAAGGAAGACTTGGCCTCTGTGCTGACTGCCGCTGCTGTATCACCTGTCTCTGTGGCTGAAACAGCTCCAGATGACCACACTGGCACTGCTATTGCAACTGCAGCTGAGTCTCTGCCAGCTGAAATTCATCTATAAACACAGAAATCTCCACCCATGCAGACCTTACAGACATTTAGCCTTTTGCCACCAGAGTCCATGGCCAGAGGATCACCACTAGCTATCCCAGCCTCAGAAGCTGACCTCTATTTTCATCAGCCTGTAAGCAGGATGAAAGATCACATAGGGACTAGGCTGGCCAGGTGGAACAAGGCAGGTCAGCATACAAGAAGGCAAAGTGTGGCTGAGCCAGCCTTCAGGTAGGCAAGAATGGAGAAAACATGACTGTCCCCTAGGCTGACCAAAGGACCGACAAACAAGCTGATTCAAATGCTACAAAGCAAAATGGATGCAACAACAGCCTGTGTCATGATTGTCTCAACAGTGAAAATTGCTCGCTCATTAGTGAACGGTTTAAAGACAAATGTAAAGGAAAAAATACTGTTTTACCTCTCTTTCTCAAGCTTACATTCCAGGCTTATATTGGTTTTGAGGAATTTACATCTGCAAATTAATGTATCAAGATATTTTTCCAAAATGAAGTTAAAAAGTGATAAGTAATAGTTCACTTATTTAGCAGTCTGTAGATCTGGAGTGGGGGAAGAGGAGAGGGAAGGGTTGTTTTCTTTGGTGTGAAGTAGGACAACCTCAGCCTACCAACACAAAGTCCTGCTTCCCCCCATCAGTGATTACTGTTAAAAGAATATCTAATCATGATATTGCTTATGTCGCCTTGCCATAATGAAGGAACTAGAAACTGATATCATTTGTTTTTGTACTGAGTTTATTATAAATGTCTTTTACTGCATGAATTTAATTTCATTAGGGACCACAGTTAATTAGTGTAGCTCTTGCTCATTACTAATGTAACCCATATATATGCACAGTCTCTTTACCTCTGCTGTATCTCCTCTGTGATCTTGTAATAAATAAAGTGGCAACATCCTGCAGCACTGCTCTGCTATTCATGAATTTGCTCTGTTCAGGGCTGCTGTACCCTTTCATACATTTTACTTTGTCTTGACAATAATTGACCTGGAAACTCAGTCTCAAAAAAAATAAAGAAAAATAATGATATAAGAGAGTAGAGTTCTTATTCTATTCACCACTATCAGCAGACTGCAAAATCAAACTGATACATCTTTCATTGAGAAGTATTAATGTTCAGTCAGTTAAGCAATTCGAAAGGCTGAACCTTTTTTGGTGCTTTAGGAAAGATGGAGTTCTTTGTAATGCAACAGTGGGGTGCAGAGGATAAACAAGGTTGGAAAATAACATGAGCAAACTTTTAACCCCAATGAATGTGAAGTACACGAAGCACCAAAATTACAAGAACAGATGAAAAACCTGACAAGTGAAATGAGGCACTAAGCAGTTAGTCTATAGACAAACAAGTAAAGCCAAGCTGTGTGACAAAAATGAATCTGTAAGAAAAATGTCAGCTGTTTCTTGGCTAAATTCCCCAAGCTGGACAAGATAATAGGTCACTTGCAGGCACATTTAACTGTATGAGGGACAAGAAAAAGTGGTAACAGAGGCATGTGGAAAAAATCAGCATGTGAAATACATCCCCGTAACAACAACTTTTACAAAAGTGTGTAGGATTGTGAAACCACTGCAGTTACTCATGAGCTAAAAATGAGAAAAATAATTATTTTGGACCAAAGCAGTTTCTTGTCTTTTAATGTCAAGAGGTATTTTTGCTATTAGAGAAAAACCCTGAGCTGATAAAATATCAACAAGGACAGAATCCTGTTCAGCAGATCAGAATGTGTGTATGAGCAAATGGTAATTTAGAGACATTACTCAATGTTCCACATTAATAATTACTGCAAGTTAGTTACTATATTTAGTAACCACTTTTAGTAACTTGAAACCCCATTAAGTTATAAACACAAAGTAGAGACATGGAAGGGCAGCTCACCTCTGTTGTATTAAGAGTGGTTAAAATCACAGAATCATAATAAAAATATGTTGGAGGAGATCTCTTGAGGTCATCTAGTCCTATCCCTTGTTCAAAGCAAGCAACCTGAAGTTAGATGAGGCTGCTCAGGGCCATGTCCAGCTGTGTTTTGAAATCTCCAAGGATGGAGAATCCACACACCTTCTATGCACTCCTGTCCCAGAGCTGCACCACTCACATGGTGATCTTTTTCTTTCTTTTTTTTTTCTGTACATCAATCAGAGTTTTCCTTGCTGCAACTTGTGACTGTTGCCTCTTGTCCTTTCACTGTGTGTCTCTGAGGGAGTCTGACTCCATCTTATTTATAACCCCTGTTATTTAGAGGAAGACAGCAGTTAGTTCACCTCCTCTCACCCCTTAGCCTTCTCTTTTAATAGCTAAACAAACCCAGTTCCTGCAGCCTGCTGGCTGTGGTCTTCCTAACACAGCTCACTATGTCACTGTTCCCCATTATTGCAAGGGAAAACCTATGTTCAGCTTTGTCCCCAGTACTTTTCTGCAGAGCTGCTACCCAGGCAGCCAGTCCCCATCCCATCCTGATGCACAGGATTGTTTCGTCCCAGGTACAGGACTTTGTGTTGAATGTTGTATCTGTCTTTATCAAACTTTGTAAGATTCCTGTTGGCCCATTCCTCCAGTTTGCTGCAGTCCTTCTGAATGGCAGCTCTGCCCTCCAGTGTATTACTGCTCCCCCCAGGCTAGTGTTATCCACAAAGTTGCTGAGGGTGCATTCTGCCCTGTTATGCAGGTTGTTGTTGAAGCTGTTGAACAGTATCACTTCCGGCACTGAGGGACACTACTCACAACTGACTGCCACTTAGCCTTTACACCACTGACCTTTGAGCCTAGCCTAGTTCAGAGCTCTTCTGGCAAGGCTAGCAAGCCTGTTGGCAAGGATGCTCTTGCCTCCCTTTGTCAGGTGGGTCCCATCTCTGCCCACCAGCCTTCCCTCTTCAAAGAGGAATGAAGCTCTGTGGACAATACCAGCCAGGCATGCATGTGCTGACCCACAGAACGTACCTCCATCTGCCTGGGCCTTTTTGCTTGGCCAGGAGAACGGAGAACAACACCCAGGCCCCCATTCCCTTCGCCCTAGCTTTCAGAGCCATGTAGTTGTCTTCAGCTGATGTCTGTCTCGGCACTACCATCGGTGCCCACGAGTCCAGGCAGCAAAGGGTAGTAGTCTGAAAGCCAACAAGCCTCAGCTGTTTCCTCTCAACATCATTGATCTGGGCCCTGGGCAGCCAGCAAACCGCCCAGCATGTCAGGGCTGCCTGGCAGATAGGTGCCCCTGTGTCCTGCAGGAGTCCCTGGCCACTGTTACCCATTGCTTCCTCTTTCTGGCAGTGGGTCTGGTCCATGAACCAGCTGTGTTCAGCACAAGTGCCTCCCCATCAGGACTCACTCCTCCTCTCCTTTTGCAAAGGCCCTACATCTGCTCTGCACTCACACACCTGCAGGTGGAAAAGAGTCTCCTTGTTCCTGGAAGTCACAGGCTTCTGACCTTGGTTGTCAGGGCAGTGCCTCCTCTTTGAGCAGAACCTCTGACCATCTTCTTCTGGCTGGTGTGTGTTTGGGCTCCCGTCCCCACTCAACCTCTGCAAAGACCCTGTCCATCTTCACAGAGTGTTCACCCTCCCTGAAGCTCTGCTCTCTGCTCACCTCCTCCCCATAGCTCCTTCACCTGGCACACCAGTGACACCACCAGAGCATAGCCCACACAGGAGGCAAAGACAGGCCTATATTGGTCTCTTCAAATGAGTTTTGCACCCTAGAAAGCTTTTACTTGTCTGGAGTAACCCATACTCCAGGAAAGCTTTCTGAAAATACTTTTAATTTTTCCAAACAAAAGTTTTCATGTTTCAAAGTTTTTTTGAAAGATCCATGTATTACATTTTCACAATATTTCAACTGTTTGCTTCAAAATTTCATTTTTCTGTTCAAAGGTAAGCCATATTTTTAAAAAGGGAGTAAGAATAGCATTATATTGCCAGAAATTGGAACTTTTTACTTCTGATTAGACAAATATTTTATATTGCAGTGCCTCATTTTAGGAAATAAAATTGAGTTTTGATCTGACCTCAGTTTTATTCAAACTGTTAAGCATGCGAAGCAAAAAATCCCCAAGGCTCAAACAGGAAAAATCAATGTTATTTAGCTATATTTAAATCAGGAGGTTTTTTGAAGTAGGATAGGATTTAACAAGCAACTTCAAAATCAACTAATATTTAGCTTCTCATAGGTGACAATCGGTTGATGCTGACAAAGGTTTGAAAATCACGCTTAAAACTGTGCACGGTAAAAGAAGAAAAGAAGCGAGAGAATTAATTGTCTCTTTCTGTATCCTCATTTGAACTGAAGGACCTAATCCCTGGATTTATTTTTGAGAGCTTGCAGCTTCTGATGCAAAGGAACATAACTTTGAATTTTTAGATGAATTAAGCTCTCATCTCTACAGATGAATATAATATTTTTAAAGATTCTTATTATTTTCACTATGATTATTTCAGTTATTCTGTACCTTGAAAATATAGAGCTGAAACACATAAATCTACATACCTTTTGAAATCTGTAAGTAAACTCCCTCCCTGATTTACATCTGCACTTCTGATCAAATTATTTGACGTATTTAAGGTAGCTCTTTCCCTGCCAGATTTAAGAATAATAAACCTCCAAAAACATCAGGATTTGTTTAGAGGAAAAGTATGACCTCTTGGGGAGAAAACCTTCCCCATGCACTCATTTCTTATTATGACTGAATAGCTGCCAAAAGGATGTCACATGGAGCTGGTATAGGTAAATGAATGTGGCACTCAGATTATGGAAAATTGTCCTGCCTTGTTTCCTTATGCAAGTGTGTGCAGCTGCAGCCATCCTGTAACCAAAACACTTTGAGAAGCAGCCCTGTGGCTTGGGTCAATGACAACCCTGGGGAAAATGGCCAACTGGCCCTTCATCTTTGGAAGGCAGCTATAGGGGGATGCTGCAACCAGTATCATTCAAAAGGCACTCATAAGCATAGGGAAGGGATCTCTGTTTGAGATGGAATTTGTAGTGATAGGGCAGAGAAATGCTTATGGTGTTTTTTGGCTTTTATTAATATTAAAGGTATACAAGAAACGTATCTAAAAGCATTATGATTTACAAAATGTGAGTTGACTTGAGCCACTCCTAGGATCCTCTGTTCAGTAAAATCCCTTTTTTTCCTCACAGGTATTTAAAATGGGAGCTGAGCAAGGACTTCAGGCCCTTTCAAATATTTCATGGTCCAGATGACTGCATTTCCCTATGGAAAGGTTTGTGCTCTCTGAGGTCCTGGAGGGCCATATAAACAGCCAACTGACAAGTCTGTCACTACGCAATAGGAGATTAGTCAGGCAGGTTTGCAAGGACACTGGTAGCCCACCGGCTATGATTAAAGAACTGATTAAAGGAACAGCAGCTTCTCCTTTTGATTCTTGCTAGCATGCGTATTTACCCCGTGGCTGAACCTACATATGACTGCTAACACAGAAGCCTTTTCAGACTTGCAGCTATTTAATGTGGGTGCTCCCAAATCCTGCCTTTGCCGTGTATGGGCATAGAAGAGGGAAAGTTCTCAATTCCTTTCAACTGCTTGACTGAGCAACAGCAATCTTACTTTTCTTAGCTGTGCTAGTAAAGTTTATTTTTATTTTTTTTTAATTGACCAGGTTTTTTTGGCTCTTTTATTTAATACTAAGAACTTTTCTATCTTCATTCCTGGGCCTTCTCCTTGGGCTGAGCATTCTTCTCAGTCTCTAAACATCTTGTGGCTTTGATTTCTCCAATTGGGTTCAAGAATTATAGTGCTTCTGACAGTCTATTCTCTTCATCCACCAGCCTCGGTAAGTCTGTCTATTCTTTGGGAAAGGAGTATATCACCAGCAAGTGCTGTATTTGTACTGGGTTGCACTGGACTTAAGACTCTTCCTGGATCTGGGGTTGCTCCCTTGCCAAATTTTTAGATGAAGAGCAGCAGGGTCTTAATCCCTGCTCCACTGTACTTGCTCAGTGACTTTGAAGCCACAGGCAGAGACAGGAGAGGCATGCTGACGCTCAGAAACACTGGCCTCTCGGTAACCCCAGCATGCTTCAGTCGAAAGTGGAGGAAAAGCCCCCACAGCAGAGCTCTCTCCACCCCTGAAGGGAGGTAACTGTAATCCTAAAAGACTCCCTTCTGCTTTCAGAGCCAGCCTCCTCCTATCTCTGTGAAGCAGCCACCACTGGCACCTACAGCAGGATGATACCTGCAATGGAGGGATTTGATTATTGTTCTAGACTCCCTTTCTCCATTTCTCTCTTCAGTTGGCAACAGCTGCGTTAAGATATTCAAGCTTCAAGCTTGTGGCATTTTGTACTAATTTGAGTTTTAGTCTTTCAAAAAATGATTGGTAGTTGAGAACAAGATTTTATAAAGTAAGCTCATGTTTCATGTACAGAAATAATTTCCTCCTCGTGTCTTTTGCATTAACAAAGACTTCCCTCATCCTTCACTTCCAAGAACTGCTGGTGGTTGAAAGAAAAGCAATTTAGTTAATCACTTCATTTCAAACATTCCCTTCCATCCCATTTTCTCTTTATACAATCTATTTTTGTTACAATGGAAAGATAAATCCAACAGGACTCTGCTAAATGGTTCATTTGGAATCTATCATATATTTCATTTTCACAGAGTTAGCTTAAAGTATGATAATTAGCTGCACGGCCCATCTATGCTTTAGAGTAGGAATGTTCTTACAATTACAGTAATTGCTCAAATCCTTGAACTGACAAAACAGAGAAACAGTGAAAGCAATTGAACGCATTGATGTAGACAGTTTGATGGTACTTAGGTTCCTGCTCATTTTAGTACAAAAGCATTTTGATTGGTTGCACATATTCTCTTTACCATGTGTTGAGAGTATGGGGTATAAACAGACGTATGGCATGGCATACATTTTATTTTGTTCCTGCAAACAGCATGTATAACGAAATCAGAGAGCTTCCCTGATTAGTAAAAAATGCAATGGAAGTGGCATTGCTCTTTCACCTTGCCAAAGTTGACTGTGGCCAAATTATTTAGGTAATATGTATAATATATTTAATATCTAATATAATATAGTGAAAAAAAGCCTTTCTGAGTTGCTTTAGGAGATGCTATCACCTAATGGTTCCTCACATATTCAGCAAATAAGAAACCTGAATAAGACTTAAATATGTATACAGTCTGCTTTATGATTCAAAGGTGTTTCCTCTTAAACGCCTTTTTTGTTTCCTGTAAAGAAATACCTTTTTGTAAAGAAGCTGTTTGATCATTGCTTACCATTATCATGGAGCTAGAAGGAACAGAACTGCTGGCCAGGGCATAAGTCAAAACAGTCGAGGTAATCACTGTTGGTGATTAAACCACCAAATGAGGCTGCAATCTCCTCCTGAAAAGAGGAAGACCTGGGTGCTTCAGAGCCAAAAGAAACCTGATGCCTAGGAAGAGTGTAATCACAGAGGACCCAAAAGAGATGCTATTTGCTTGATAACTTCGACAATCTTTTCTTAAACCACTGGCTATCCAGATCTAATGATGCCAGTGATAACTGTGATTGGAATATAAAATGACACATCTGCCCTAAGAAATGTATGTGCCCGCCCAAGCTACTGGACTTACCGTGGGAGATGGACTGGCTAGCACATAGGTTCATTTCTGTTTGCTACTGGCATCTCTGAAGAGAAGAGAAGGAATACTTTAAATAATGAGGATCTTCTCTTAAGAACTTCTGGATTATTCCTATCTGCACAATGCTTTGTTTCCTAAATCACTTCTACCCCCAAACATTGCAGAACTTCTTTTGTTTTTCTGTTGTATTTTCTTCTTCAAATTATGGCCATGCCGCCTATTGGACTTAGGCACTCTGATGGTGAAAGACTCAGGACTTTCTCCACTGCACAAATAGCCTCAACTTTAGAGGTCCTTCTGCTTGGGGATTTGCCTCACTTTAGATCTTTCAAACCTCCTGGTCCTGTCTTTTTGCCAGGGACTAGAAAAAAGCAACTTCTGTGGTGGAATCCAGTAACTGAAAGATTCAAATTTCAAACTCGGCCTTGCTTCTCTGGGCTAAACTTCTTTTGAAATCCTACAGGAAATTAAATGGGAGAAGGCTGGTCACCTGCATCATAAATTTAGTAATCAAATTTCTATTTAGCAGTAGGAACTCAAAAATTTTCTAGTTTCACAATCGATCCAGTTTCACCCACTGAAAACATAATGAAATATTACTGCTATATACTGGAAATGCTCTACGTCTTCTGTTTTGTACTGATTTTTAATTTTTTTATCTCTCAGAATTCTCACTATTGGTTTTTTTTTTCCCAAGTAAAGGTAAATGCTAACACATTTTTTTCTTATTTGCTTATGGACTTCGTTTCCAGAGAGCTATGAAAAACATATATCTGATAATTTGAGTTCTCAAGAGTTCAAAATCCTGTTTTATCATTGTTTTTCTAGTAGGTGTGTATTTTGGTGTGTGTATATTGATGGAAATGGGTGACAGGTCTCTAGACACCAGAATCATCAAGCTGTAATTTCCTAACAAATGTACACAGTTTGTATTTTCAGCATCCTGGTCTCTGCCTTCTAGAGCTCTCCCTATGGCTGCATGCAAAACATCAGCCTTCACCTTTCTTCCAAAATAATGGGAAACTCTCTTCAGAAAAGGTAAGGCTCATATCTGTGGGAGATGCCCACAAACACCCAGGGCACTAAGGCTAATCACAAATTTATCTCCTTGTGCACCGATTGCAAGATTTCTGAGAGTTCAAAATCGATGGAATTTTTTTTTTGTTCCGTAAGGAGAAAACAATCCCAAAGCAGACCCCCCACACACACCTTAGAAAGCACCACCTGTGTTTTGAGCACTCTCCCTGCTTCCTGCAATTCATTGAAAATTGTTGTCTGTGAGGATATCTGCTTTCTTGCATAAGTTAATTGGTTTATGTGTTTGTTTTCTGATTGCTTTTTAGTTTAATAAATAAGCCTTGCCCAACTCTGTGTTAAGTGAATGTCCATTGCAGGGATGTAATTCCTGCAGCAGCCCTGTGGATTCCACGTATTAGTAGCAGAAAAGAAGAATTTGGGCTGTGGCTGTGACTGCATTTATCAAGTGAAAAACAATGAGAAAGAAGGTAAAATAGCCTTGCGCATAGCTATCCCCAGAAAAGCAGCTTTCTGAGAAAGGCCGTGGAACTGAAAACATGAGAGAATTAAGTCTGAGGAGGATGGATGGAAGGGTGTTGGAGCAGAATGGAAAGATTTTTGGACCAGGAAAAGGTTGTGCTGTGAGTGCTAGATACTTGGCTCACATGTGGTTCTCTGCAGCTATTCCCTAGTACAAGAGGGCTTTAAACCTAGCATTATCAATTTTCTGGCATAACCTAAAGCAGCAACAAATTTAATTGCCCCTATGGGTGTTGGCAGAGAACCGGACCAAACATTAGGACATAACTACCTCATAAATCTTCTAATTTATTACTGAACTGGTATATACCAGCACAGGAGAAGAAAGGCCACAAGCTCCTGCACATATAATAATAAACATCTTCCCCTTGCACCAAATGCACAAAATAACCATTTTGCTTCAAAGGCAAGACATAGCCTGCTTGTGAAATACCCTATCACATTTCTCTATAGAAATACCTGATACACTATTTCTAGTTATCTAAGACATAACATCTACTTCTGAATCATATTAAATAGGCATGACTGAAGCAACTATATATTATTATTTATAATAAACAGAGAAGCCAGATAGCCTCTTCCACCATAACAAGCAAAGAATAAGAAACCTCTCAGCAAATCTGCAACTCAATAGATAAAAGATTAGCCTGAGAATCTCAAATCTCTTGCTAACCTGGTGGACCATTTACTGAGTGAAATTGTTTTTTCCTTCATGCTGCATGGATGGGTTGGTTTTGCAAGTTAAAGGGATTATCTGGCAAGGTTACCAGCCACGAAGTATGACTAGGTTGTTTTCCAGTACCTGTGCCTCATGTATATCAGAGTGGGATTGCAAGAACCAATTGCCATCACAGAGTAGGCCATAAGGTGAAACTTAATGCAAGTACTCCCTATCTTGCTGTTGTTTATGACTCATGTTTATATGTAGCTTAGCCCCAGGGCTAACTGATTAGCAATAGAGTATTTAATGCTAATGAACTATTGCGATTCTGAGTAGTTAGGACCCTAGGTTTGAAGCAGCTAAAATTGAAAACCTATCCAGTAACAGAAGCGTAGTTGTGTCATAGCTCCTAGACAGAAAGAAGTTATCGAGATTGTATGTGAATCCAATATTGCTGTTATACTCACTGGTAAACATATAAATTTCTTACACAGTGACACAGAAAGCAGGGGAAATCTGTGGAGATGAAATGAAATCAAGAACTTAAAAGAGTTCTACTGTGAATCCAGCCACTGCTTAAAGGAACTTCTCTACACCTACGCATGAGCACACTCAGTAACACTTCCATAAAGACTCATCCAATCTCGAAATATCCAGCAAGTCTTGTTCCTCTTCTCTCAACTCTTGCTTCCTCTTCTGTATCATTTTATCTGTTTAATATAAAAAAGGAGAGAGAATGTAAGCCTTCTTTCCCCTTCTCTGTCTTCTCTGTTTTCCCCAGTGTTGAATCACACACATGCAGTTGTTTCTTTGCCTAAAATCTGTTCGTGGTGCTCCTCTTAAACTGGATCTCTGATGTGATATACATTTCCCCTTCAATCTTTATTCTCACCACCGGTCCAGGCAATCTATTGCATTGAGGAAGTCAGAAACACAGGCAAGATCTGAAAGTTCATTTGAACAGCCTGGAATGACTCAATTTCCTCTTGTACTTACATAGGAAGCTGACCTAGAATTTAAGACCTAGATTACAGAGTTGAACAATTTTTTCCAACAGAAGTAAGCGAAGATGAAAGATTAACAGACGCTGAGCAGTTTCAATGTGCAGCCTTCAAGGAACATCTCAAGGGCAAAGTGACAGAGAGGTCAGAAACATCAATTCAGAAGTTCAGCTTCTGGCATCCAGGAGCTCTGACATCAGCCAAAGGTGCTCTCCCAAGGTCACAAGAGAATTTTCTATGCAACTCCTTTGCAAGTTTTTTGGAATCACCATACATCCAAAGAGCTCAGCTGAACAGGTAAGAAAGAGTGTGCTAGGCTCTTGATCTCATAGCCTGCTTTAGCTCTGTCTGGAGTGCTGGCTGTCACATAGCAGCTATTTAGGGAACCTAATCTCTTCATGTGTCCTCTACATTATTATTTGGTGGTCCCAACTTTGTGGATCACTTCAGGCCTTGTGGACTGAGCACAAGACATTCCCTTGCTTTATCCAAAGGCTGTGGATATAGTTTCACGATCACTTGAACCCACTGAAAGCATGGGAATCTGACACTCCGGTGGTTCCCACCCTACCCTCCCATATGTTTCTGCAGATCCAGCTGATCATTTGGTCATCCAAACACCACTGCTAACATGTCACTCAGCAGCCTGTCCTTAAGTGGGATTGAAGTGATGCTGGATCCACACTTGGTGAGTGCCATTATTCATGTAGCTGCTTTCCTTCAGTGCTCTGTCTGCCAGAGCTTTGGCAATTACATGTTTTTTTTTAATCCCAGTCCACGAGTATATACAGTTGCGAAGATGGGCTTCTCTCCTGCTCTGAATCTTGGTCTAGATAAACTCATAACTGCTCCCTCAAAACTTTCAGAGCATATCCTGATGATATCTCGCAGACTGCTGTCTCCATGTCCTTGCTCATACTGAAAAACCTTTCTGTTACTCTGACTTTTAGCACCCTTGGTTTTTCAAGTCTTCATATTTATTTACTCCTAATAGGTCTGCTTTCATATCTTGTTCTTCCTCATGACTGTACTTAATACTAGGAGAGAAGCCTCCCAAAGGGAACCATCCAGGAGCAATGCTGGTTTGACCCCACCAGGAAACTGTTATTTTGTTGCCACTCACAAAACCTCGCACATTGTCCATTCTTCTTTGCTCTTTGAGCACTGACATCTCTGATTGTGGTCCAGAACTCTAACTGAAAGATAAACTGGGCTATCTTTCTTTCTGTTTCCTGTCTAATCAAGAGACTGCTATTTTTACTGTCCCTAGAAGAGCCCTGACTATTGAATGACCATTACTTTCAGTGAACTATGTTATAGCAACGCTGTGGGTCAGGGTTTGCCCTCATGCCTGTGGTTCACACGTATTCCTCAAGTGTCACTGGTCTCTGCCTGTTTTGTTTAACAGTAGGAACTCTAAATCTCTTTTAGTGTTAGAGTGAAATTTGTTGTTAATTCTACTAAACATGCATTAAAAGTGCATTTATGATGAAAAATCCTCTGCTCAGTTGGGTTTTTCTTCACTCACTTGCTTAGCAGCAAAATCCAGTAACTTGTAACAGTTGTACAGCTTAGGAAATCACTGCCCATCTGAACTTTACGACTGACCAAGCTGTGGGCAGCTGTAGTCCTGCCAGGAAGGTTTGTCCTACAAGTCCATGGGCAGTGTTGATCTCCCACAGCTCAGCAGCCCTCCAGCACTTCTTTCTACATGAAGAGCAAAGTAGTGTTTGATTTGAATGTATGTGATCGCTATCTCTGTGTGAAGCAAAAAAGGCTTGTGTCTTCCTGTAAGTGGGCTGAGAAAACCCTCAACTGTTCTCAGGCAAACAACAACACTAATGCATCTTTCTCGCACTGATAGTATACGCCATTCTATGAATGCATGAAATGGCAAAGAAGAGGGGGGAAAAACACACAAAAAAGAGATTATAAGGTAAAATTTATTTTAAGTATACTATTGTCATAAATAGTGAAAAAAACGTAATCTATTTCTGAGTAATATAATCCGGGAATTTCCAAAACCTGCTAAAACTGTTGCTATTTGTAACAACAGAAAAAATCGTACCTACTTAAGGTCAGTTTGAAATCTAATAACATACAATGGAAAGGGAATTTATTTTAAGACCAGAAGGACATCTTATTAAAGCTTGTAAAACTTGTTTTACTGCAAAGTTGCTAGGTAAGCAAATTTTCTAGTCTGCCCCAGGAATATTAGGCATGTATATAAATTTAACCACTTAAACTTTTCTATGCATATGAAACATGCATTTTAAAATGGAGCTAATAAAAGGTTTAGATCAGTCTTGGATGCAGCACTGCAATGGTTTTCTAAAGATGCTTTGACTGACACTTCATAAATAAGAAGTTTCTCTGAAGATGTTTTGCACTTAGAGTCAATAAACAGGAAAAACGCACTTAAAGGTCCTTAACTGATATTGAAACTGGAAGTGTGCTTTGTAAATATTTTATAGATGCATACAACAGAGTTGAGAATTGCCAATTAAAACTAGATTATTGATCTCAAACTTCAGAACAATCAGAGACAGAAGTCTCTCCCTTTCTAAGAGACCATTTCTCAGCTGTTTTTGTTCTGTTGAAACTATTTGTAAGGTGAGGACAGATTTCATTAGCAAAATATGCATATACTCTGCATGCTATCACCATATCCTTGTGTGCAAACAGAAACCTGTGTGCAAGCCCAAACAACTGAGCAATCCACTGTTTACCTTTTCTCTAAATATGAATGCAGTATATTGCTATGTTCAACAGGTGTCAATAGGTTTATATCTTTCAGAAAACTGTTATTAAATTAATTTTCAGCTTTTCTTCACTTTTCATAATAGAGTGGCTTAGGTGAAATTCTGTGGCAAAAAGAGTGGGAGCTAAAAGCAAGAAGAAATCGATTTTTCATCTGCAGCACATTTTCAATGTGCTCTATGAATCTTTAAACTGAAATCTGTTGCTGCCTCATGGCTGTCCTGCAGTCGTCCAGCAGGATGCTAAAAAGGTGGCTCAGGTCTCTTCATAAGTTATCCACAGCTTATACATGAAACCTCTTTACATTCCAGTATTTCTACCACTTTCAATTTTAGCTTCGTAACACAGGTGCAAATTAAACTTGTATAATTTACAAACAGACTGTGTCTTGACTATTCCAAAAGGCTAAATCCAGATGTAAATAACTAGAAAAGAACCCTGGAATGAAGTTTAGTATATGAAAAAAATTATTCATAATTATATACAATATGGTTTTAACACCAAAAGACATAGTTTATTGCTGTCATATACAGTATGCCAGCTTTTATAAGATTATATACTACATAGGATAACGCTGTTTCAAACACAATTGAGTAAATGTCACTTGATCAGTCTGGAATATTCCATAATTAACAATAAAGGGAGCAAAGACAACGTGTATTTTAAAAATTCCCATTCTTCATTTTCAGTAACCTTCGAAACAGTATGTTAGGAAGATGCCTAACACCAGCTTGACACAACAGACTCATCCCTTTAATGAAACACTCCTGGATGCTTCCGAAAGACTCCGCTCCATCCTGATAGCACTGTACAGCATTGACCTGGCTGGCGGCACTCTTGGGGTCATCGTGATGTCCCATCACTTGTTTCGGAGGAGATCACAATCTGTGATGACCATTATCATCATCAACCTCCTGGTGCTGCACACCCTCCTGCTACTCAGCATCCCCTTCCGCCTCAGCTATTACATTTTACGCAAGTGGAAATTTGGGACGTTTGCCTGCAAGCTAGCAAGTGCCATGATCTATCTCCACATGTACACCACCTTTGCTTTTTACATTGCTATCATTATAATACGCCTCTTCCAACTAGAGTTTAAGAAGTGCTACACTACAACTTGGGTGACTGCTGTCTGGCTGGTGGGAGCATTGGTGATCTCACCTGTTTTTCTCTCTTATTATGGCACCTCTAAAACATATGATTCCTCTGAATGCTTTCAGTTCCACCAGGAGATACAGGAGACACCCATAGTGATAGCAAACTATTGCTTAGTTGGAATTTTGCTTGTGATTTGCACTGTGCTTACCACAATCCAGTTATCGGTGATCTATAGACTGGCTGTGAAATATTGGCCTGACATCTACTCCCACGTTGAATTCAGGGCTCAAGCAAAGAGTTTTTTCTTTATCTTGGTAACATTGGTGTGTTTTATGCCTCATCATGTTTTCAGAATATATTACATCCAAAACTACCATCTGGATAAAGACCATAAGCTAATCCCATACAATGAAATTTTTTTAGCTTTAACAACAATGTGCTGCTTGGATATGTTGTGCTTCATAGCAGGAATGGCCCACTGAATTGTGAACTACTAGGAAATCCAGCTGAAGTGTGTCGATACTGGCTCTTGGCAGAAATAAGACTGTCAGGACTTCACTGAGATAGGGAGACTGCTCAGTTTTCAGTATGGCTATATAGGATTGTAGTTTCTCTGGGTTTTGCGGTCTTATAAGATATATCCTTCTGAAGCTACTGGTTTTTATCTTCTCTCTTGAAGGTAGACGCATCAGTCTTACGCTGTCTAAGTGTCATGTCCTGAAGCTCATTAAGATTTTCCTGAGCTGTCCCTCTCTCTCTAATGATTCTGGCACAAGTATCCGACCCTTTCTCTTTTTTTCCTCAAAGTGTCTCAGTTACAACAACCCACTGTGGCCAATAAATGGTCTACTGTGAAATTTTAACAATTTCTTCTGACATTTGTGGTACTGATGAGAGAGAGAAGAAAGGTGTTTTCCTTTATAGGATCTGTATGAGTGATTTTGGATAACAAGGCTGGAAACAGGTATAAATGAAATAGTTTAGTAAAAGCCTTCTTTTCTTCACCTTTAATATATAGATCAAACTATATATTAAATGAAATGAAAACATGTAAATCTCACTACTTCACCTTTACCTGCCTCATTTCAAAAAAGCAACAAGCTCTGTGAATTGTGGTAATTAAACATTTAGAGTGAATGAGAGCTGAACAGGCCATGAGTTTCAAAACTTCTGTTTTACGTGACTCTCCCACCAGGACTGGACCTACTGCTGTTAATCCTTAGGCCCATAGTAGCCTAAGAAAAAGAAGTTACTGTAATCCCCTGCCCATGATAACTGGAGCTGGATTCAGGACTGAGGGATCTGATCCTCTACTGAAGGAATAGCTAGCTACCTTTTGTAAGAGAGAAATATTTTATCAGCCGTCAAAGAAAAAGCTTTTGATCAGAAAATCTCTTTGATGTCTGCTCGCTTTGAGTTGCCTTGTTGATTTATTGTCAGATGCCATATTTTTCCCATTTACAGATGTAACAAAGCAAAACTACAATAAACTAGCTGAACTCTGTTTAATCAGTTCAGCATATGCTTATGCATGTGTATACAAATTCATGCTGGAGTGTATGTTTCCTCCACTAGACAGATTATATTCTTTGTGACCTTGAAAAGTGGAATGAAATAATTGATAGTCTTGTTCCCTCAGGAACTGCATCTGTTCTGGGAATCTCTGTTTTATCTTTATTTTCATAGTAAAATTTATTTTATTTATTTATTAATTCTACATGTTCTGCTTAGTGGAAAAGGCCTCTAATCCTTCTGTCTAAGGCCCCACTGCCACTTTCTGCATCCCAACAGCTTGAGACCAGACTGCTCCCAACCCAGACTCCGAGGAGTCCCACAGGGGTATGCTCCCTCCTCCATAGCCCCTTTGTTGTCATGATTTGTAGTCTGTCAGTTTTTGCTTGAAGAGTGCTGTGATACCTGGATTCAAAAAGGCCAGAAGTTGACTTGAGAGAGTTAAAAAAGCTACACCTATCAAGTAATGCTAGTGATGCCTCAGACTGATGGCACTTCTTTGAACAAAAGAGCCTATGTCTACTTTGCCAATCCTGAATAAACATTTTGCCTTTAACCATTTGCTAACCCTACTTGTGCAAAAGCTCCCAGCAGTTACAGGATCCTTTCTGCCTCTTTTTAAAAGCAGGAGGCGTACAAGGAGCTTGAGCAAGTCCTTCAGGTTCCTGAAAATTCTGGCCTCAGGGCTTTCCCTAGGTTTACCAGGTCCACTGCTGTTCCTACAGTACTGTCTTCTCAGTCCGTGATTTTCCAAGGTAGTAGTTAGAGATACAATACCATCAAATAGAGAGAAAGTGCAAAAGGCCAGATTCTGAAATGAGCGAATAGTTCCTAAACCAGTGGCTTTTTAAATTCCATCTCTAATCAGGCAGGACACAAGATACTTAGCTGGTAAGAGCCCCTAGAGGTGAAAAGGCTTAAACAAAGCCTTGGTACTTCAGAAGAGTTTTGAGGAAGACAAGGCAAGAGGCAGGGCCTGCAGAGAAGCCCACCAGAGAGAGTTGGGTAAGCTGGATCTACCAAAGTATTTAGGGAAACTGGTTAAGCTTTAGGTGAGGCAACAAACACTTTTTTTACCTCCTCTGAATACTGGACTCTTGTGACTAAATAGAAAGTCTGTTGTTTGAAGAAGTAACCTGTGTCACTGCCTTTTCTTACTGACCAGTATTTCCAAGATGACCTCTATGAAGATCAGAGCCACCTGATGCAGCTCAAGAGTTGACTGATAGTCTAGCAGTCCAGTATAAAAGGGTGCAAGTTTAGGAGCAGGAAAGGAAAATTACATGACCCAAGGATTCCAGCCAAATCTGGCCATGTTTGGAAGGTACTTTCATGCAAGACCTGAGAGAGAGGTTACAGGTACAAATCCTCAGCTATGGTAACAAATCCTACAAGGTTCCTACAAGAATGTGGTTTATCCGGATTTTAGAGACAATTGTGCAATTGCTTAGTTCTGATCAGTCCACTACCATAACAGATCTCACACACTTAGATGTGACTCTAACTCCCACAGAACTAAGCATTTATCTTTTTAGCTCCTTAAAGATAGGGCTGTTCTGTGCTCCATATGCTGGTATAATGCTGATTGGGCAATTTACATATTTCCTATCTACCTATTTTTGAGGAGTTATGTTGCTAACACATTCTTTTATGCAAGGTCTATATTCAGTCATACTTCATAACTAATGAAATCCATTTGTTTTTTAAATATATTAAAAATTTAGGCAAATAAACATATATATAAATTAATAAATATATTACTGATATAAATTAATAATATATATTACCTCAGCACATACATATATGTTCATGTAATACTACGTTCTAATATTAGAACATATTTGATATGCATCTTTTAGAGTTCTTCCATCATGCTCACATTTTATCTGTTCCTCTTTTTTCTCATAGTTCACCATATGTTTTTCCACATATATATTCACCTCATTTCCCTGTCACTCTCCTCTCCCATGGTTGACTGAACTTCTTATGCCTCTCCCCTAATAATTTCCTTTTCTTCTCTCCTTTCCCTGTCTGTTGGCTACCGCAATATTTTACACAAATATAACAGGAAACATAGATTATGTGACAAAGACTAGGACCAGAGAGAAGCTCAACTACAGGTACCTTGTAAAGATGTGGGCACCTGATTCTCTTCACTTTCAGTTCTGTTCTGAGGTGTGTACAGAAATAATTCATTTGTAGATTGCAGACCTGAATTAGCTAGAAACCCTTCACTTTCCAGCGTGGTTGAATGATATCAGATGTTGGCTCCAAGGTCACTTGTGGACCCAGATCTACCCAGGAAACTTGGGATAATCTTGGCATAGCGTTCTAGCCATAAAGACAGTAGAGCTACTTGGATGAACTGCCCACATTAAGGTTTATCTTTTAGCAGAATAACTCCAAGTCAAGGTCTCCTATACAATTTTGCAATCAGCTAGGAAAAGGTTTTTTTGAGCAGGGGGTCAAAGCAGAAGTAATTTGGGGCCCCTATACTTGATTCAATCCAGCACAGATGTGTCAGTGTTGAGTGCACCAACAGCTTCTCCCCACCATCTCCTAGGGGGTTTGGCTGTCTGTGCTCAAGGCCAGCTCTGACACAGTGCAGCTGCATAATCCTGGATCAGACTGCTGTGAAAAGAGTGGTGTGAGAAAGAGCTGTATTGCTGGGGGGCCACCTTGGCTCGGGAGTAGGACTTAAACTCAGACCCTTGCTCTTGGCTTTTGCTTGAGTTTTGCTTGCCTGTGCTTGGCCAGGTATTTTGCTGATCTAACCCTGACCCACCGACTTGGCTTCCTGGCTTGATTTGAAGCTGTGTTGTCACTTCACATTTGTCTGGCAACCACTGGACTGTTGGCTGACCCTGGTTACAGTTACCAGACCTGCTCTGCTTGCCTTGCCTGAGTACTGTGGGATGGCGCCCCTCATCTGTGAGGCCACTGTCCCTCATGCCTGCCTCAAAAGTACCTGGCCTCCCTCACAAAGCAGTCCTCTCTTGCTATCCTGACAGAAAGTCAGAGCAAACTTCATTACTGTTATACATGAGAGATTGTGAGCAGTAGCATTAGGAACTACAAAGCTATCTTCACATTATCTTCACTTCAAATCTGCTGTGAGGTTTTATATACCAGAAAATTGGATGTAGCTCAATTCAGCATCTGTGGTGCTTCTTCCTTGCCGCCACAGTCAAACAACCTTTATTATTAACCACTGCAGTAATGGAGGAGAGTATGGAAAGTGAAGTGGAGCTTACACCTCAGCTCTTCTTGCAGTTGTTAAAAACTGAAATGGTTTTGCACTGAGGCCTCAGATAGAACTTCATTTTAGTGCTTGTACCATCAAGAATGTACATAAACCTCAAGCCTTCTTCCAGCCAACAGTCACTTTCTTTATCCCTCCCTCTGCATCTTGGCCTTCACCGCTGATCTAGCTATCATGTATTTTAATCTAAGCTCCTTTTTCTCTCTCATGCTGGACTCAATTTCTCTGTCCCTCTCCTCATTGACTAGGGCTCAGTCATGCAAGGCCAAACCTTTCACTGGCCTTAGTATGGTCCTCTTGATTCAGAGGAAAATGGATTCAGCATTGATCTCAGTATCATTATGTTTAAGACTCACTTTAAAGTGATAGAGAGAATGCCAGAGATATGAGGTTATGTCTAGATAAGCCTCATTCCCCTCCCATCTCCTATGTACTCAATAACCAGCCCCCAGATGAGATCTGGAAGCACTCTAAAGACTGGTTAAAATAGAAAGTTATCACTCTCCTGGAGCCTAATCTGAGAATGAAATTTGGAAAGGGCAATAATACTATGCTCAGATCGTAAGATACTATTCTTACTATGAATTATGTAATAACACATCCCCTGGAAAACAGTTAAAAATGGTTAGTTTGAATGCCATTTATATGATCCAAGTAATTCTGGAGATAATTATACACATCAGTAATTGATTTCATGTTAACTGAATATGTATAATTGTAAACCACTTAGTCATCCCATTCATTTTTAATGTCATCAAATGAACACTGGAAAAATCCCCAGATGTCCTGAAGGAAAGAATATCAAATTGCTATCATCCATTGTTGTTTTTCTTTGCATTAAGTTCTGCATAAAAAGAACAAAAACAAAACCCCACATGTACAATCCAACTTCCTAAATTAGTTTAGTAACAAAACTCTATAGACTGAGCAAGAGAATGCTCATAATCAAAAACTAGCCTGTCAAAAATTCTCCTTAAATTCTAAATTTTTTTCTCCCAGAGGTCACATTCCATCTGCCTAAATATTATATTTGGAGAACACACACATACAGTATGTTATTTTCTCTGCTATGAGACATACCACAAAACTAGACAGAGCAACAGCTGAAGTCCAGGCATGTTTGGAAGATTAAGAGGCTGGACCTTGGCTTCCATCTCCATTACTGAAACTATGACTTCAGTCAATTTATTTCCTTCTGAACCTTGGTTTCTCTGTAAAGTTGGAACATAAATGCTCTCTCCTGTAGTAAAATTGCTCTGGAGATCTCAGTGGGAATGTATAAAGCACAGAAAACTCATTTACTAGGCATGCCTGAATGTATGTGAGCATTTCCGGAACTCCCTACTGTCATGACTATGCTGCTGCTGTAGCTGGCCTGTTTCTACCTCGCTCAGGCATACCCTTATAAACAGCACTGAGAGTGATGTAAGCCCACTCACAGACAAACAGTACAAGAGGCACATTTTTTAATTGAAATCTGCTAATGGCCAGAATGGCAATGCTTGAATGGAAAAAGGTCTCCACTTCCTTCTGTTGCATCTATTGAGGTCATATTGATGATGTTGTCAGATGAACTTGCCCCCTCACTATAAGCAAGCAGAAAGAACAGATGCACCAGAAGGAAACAAAGGCTTCCCCGGCACTGGCATTTTCAGCACTAGCTGGTGGGGGAAAAAAAGAACCATCAAGCAATGTTACTTGTCTCAGACAATGCAAGCTGCCCAGCCCATGCATAGCAGGAAGCTCATTATAATTTACATTCTTCATTCTGCCGTCTGCAGTATCTGAAGCCATTACCATTTCAGTTTCACGAGTATACACTGAAGAAACCAATCCATCCAAGGTCACAGGGAGAATGGTGTGGGGATGGCATGCTTGCAGAGTGTGCGTGCTGTACAGACACAGTAATGTTTGTCTCCATGAACACTGAAACTGTTCACTTCAGGTATTCTGCCCAGAGTTCAGTGAACAGTTTCAGTGACCTGGGATCGATGGAGTTTTTTGCTGAAAATGATTTTGAGCCATGAGTGCTTGGATGAAAACACTGCAGAAAAGCTACAGGAGCACAGCATTCATACCACTATTTGTTACACAGAAAAAATAAACATGAGACAAAACTAAGCCCACACAAAATTAAAAGAAGGATTTAAAAAAACCCTGAAAGCTACAAATGACCAGCAGAAAACATGATTTTCTCATGTCTTCTTTACTACAATATTTTCTACTATTGATGAGATGCCACATGCTAAATCTGTGGTAAGTTGTGACCATCACTGTCACACAGAGGCTGTGACACTAAATTGTATGGAGATATTTTGTGCATAGCCGACAATTTTGTGACCATGCTGACAACCAAAGGGCAGCAGCTACAGCTAAGGAGCAAGATGCTGAGGTGGTAAGAGATCAAAGAGCTGGATCACAGAAGCGGTATTATGTAATGGCAAGTCTGAAACTTCTAAATTCTATCAGCGATGACTGTAATTGCTCACAGTGATATATTTCCTGGCATTATTTTAACAGAACAACAGGAAAGGCAAAGAGCTGCCAGTCAAGTGCTTCACCTATTCTTCAGCAGAAAGGAAATTTCCAGTGTTGAACAGAAAAAGAATCCTGAAGAGAATACAAACTCTGGGGAGTTCTAGGAAAGAAAAGGAAAACATCTGATAGCATGAAATCAGGTGCACTGAGCAACCTCACTTTTGAATCTTTAGACTCCACACCTTCTACTCAGACTCTTGAAAGGGCTCTTGTTTTGAACCACTCAATATGCTCCCCGCCAGTCCCAGTCACTTCTCTCTAAAAGGTATATAAAGTCCTCAGCAGACACATTCATTGTCTGCCCAATGCAATCAGGTCCTAGGTGGCCTTTTTTCTTGTTCAGTTGTGTTTCTTAGCTGTCTCTTCTCACATTAGGCTCTCAAGCACACCCTTCATGTCCCAGCTTCTGATCTATCTGGATCTATCTGGAACGGAGATGACATCCCCAGCCTGCAGAGGCTCTCCCACTCCATGTAGATGTATATGATCATTTATGAAAAACCACATAGGAGCACCAATGTACATGTGGAAACATAGAACCTGATGAACCTGGCTCAATGCAGAAGGGGAGAAAACTGCTTTCCAGCTGAAGTCATTTTTCTCTCTGCCAAGGAAAGATACGACGGTGCCTTTCTGCGCTCTGCCTTAAAGCTAACAAGAAAGGAGCTGACTGCTTTTAGATCCTGGCAAGCAAAGAGGAAGGTGATGAAGACTGCAGACAAAGGAAGGCTACAGGAGACAGACTAGGAGGCATTTGCCTTGCCTGCCAATTCATAATTTCTCTTGAACATTTGGGAAAGCTGATTTATGTTACATAATCGCTGCATACAACACAGTGTACGTTCTAATACTCAGTAATGGCAAATTACATAATCTGCTGAACAACAGAAAAATACAGAAGCCACTACAATAATGCAGAGCCTCTATGCATTGTTAAATAATAGCATAAAAATACATGCTGTGTTCATGTCATACTCTGCTTGGTAGAAGCATCTTAGACTATGAACTCCAATGACACCTCCTCTGTCAGCACCCCACTAACATTTACTCATAGATGTGATAAGCAGTCTTTCAGCCATATTTTTTTTTTTAAAAAAAGCTCTTTTCATAAAGATTCTTCCTCTTTCATCTTCATGTCCTCTCTGTGTGGAAACCCCCACTTGAATTTTGCAACATGAAAGCCACGCAGTTTTATACAAAAAGGCCTACTTACTGAAGAAAAAAACTTCCTTTTCCCAAACATAGAAAAGGAACTGGAAGTAAAGGGGACTCTTCACATAAAATTGTTATGTTCTCTTCCCAACCATAATATGCTTCTCTTCCTCAGCTCTGCACCTTTCTGATAACTTTTCTGTGCGTTTATACACTCTCTCAATGAATGCAATTGGAAAAAGCAGGAAGTGAGCAGATAATCCATTTTACCTGCTCTCTCTCTTTTAGAAGCATTTTTGCAATGATTTTCTTTCCTCCATCCTCCAGGTATTTTAGTGGGAGGTCAAGGGTCTGTTACTTTATACTTTGCCTTTCATGATTTCTCCTGGGTGTTGCCCTCCCCTTCATCCATCTCCACCACTCTCCTCTCTTGCCCATCACTGGTATAGCAGTGTACAACAGCATTAATTAAGCAGCAATGGAAAACTAGATACAACTGTACTGCTTTTCTAGAGGCAATCTTCAGAAAGAACAGAAGTAGACTGCTAACCTTCCCAGCAGTTTTATAGGAGCCTATACTAGTGAACCGAGAAAGGGTCGGACAAAAACAGACTCTTTGAAGTCCCTTGTCTTGAAGCAGTGCTGTAAAAAACAGAAGTGGGCAGGGATCACTCTGACCCTATGCACCATGCTTTATTTTCTCCCTGGCCCAGACGTATCAGCCTCCTTTTCCAACACTTAACCTAACCAAGTGACTGTGTACTGTGGGTGGGGGAATGACAGAATGAATTAATAAAGAGGCTTTTCCACAATGGGAAGCACCATGATGACTCATCCTCTGCTCCTGGTTTCTCTCCCACTGCCCTCTGGCTCTACCAAAAGACATAAAAGGCACAGGCTAGAGCAGCCTGTCCCATAAACAGAGATTTGTAGTATGAGCTGTGTAGCATAAGTCACTGGGCACTCTCCTGCTTTAAATCTACCATGTTACTCTCACAGTTACCCTAAAAACATTTCATACTGCAAACAGGCACTTCTCCTAATTACTAGGATCTTTCCTCCTAATCCCTAGAAATCCTCAAAGAGAAAGCATACTTTCAGACAAATGGCTTTTGAAAACTGCCAACTCTTTTTATCTCCAGACTTTTCCCTTTCCTTGAAATTTTATTGTCTAACTCTCCTTCAGAAGACTGACGTCAGCAAAAGTTAATACTGAATTGGTTACAGCTTTCTAAAATTTTAGGCAACCGTCACCATACAAGCAGAGAGCATAACAAGATCTAGCATTCCTAGCATATGACAAGGTCAAAGATCTTTTGCTTTGTCAAGCAGATATGAGCTTTGATGCCAAGACCTCAGAGAGAGAGAGCAGCTCCCTGGCCCTTGAGGGAAGAGGGACAGATCAAAGAGGAAAAGTGCTCTGTTGACATTTGGGGAAGAGAAGGAGATGGGTAAAAGGAACCAAGGGGTAGGATGAATACATGTTTAATTTAAATATACATTTTAATTCCTTCAGAAAGCATTTCTGCCCAGAAGGCTACCTCTCCACACAATGGAGGAAAGCTTACAATTGTGATAAGGTGTAAAAGTTTGTAATAACTGTCTGTGCCTGAGTGTGTTTGGAGTGAACAGCTACACTAGGCTTTTTAGCCCTAAGGCACAGAAATTGGAAGAAAAGGCATGAGAGTCTGTTTAAGAGGTTACTGCAAGATGAAAGGAGAGAATATTTAATGGTCTTATCTGATTTGAAAAAGCAGGAGAGTGAACATGTGTGCACTTCTATGTACTCTTTGCTGAAGAGCTGGGGTAAGAAAAGCTGCTAGCAAAGCTACAGAAATTATCTACAGCAGGTAGCAGCCCTGGAGCTGGTGCAGGAAGAGGCTGGAGCATAGGTACAACAGCTGGTTGAAACAGCCAGTGAGGCCACAGCAGCCAATGCAGCAGCAGGATTGCAGCAGGGAAGGGACTAGCAGAATTAGAGCAGCTTGGACCTGCTCTGGCTCCTGGGAGAGGGACAGACTCTTGGGACATGATAACCCCAAACTGTGAGAGAGGAACTTGTAAGCAGGCAGTAGCTCCCACCAAGAAACCAGAGAGTTGTAAATAGCTATTACTCTGTTTCAGGGAAAGAATAGTTTGGTATCATATAACATGTGGTTCATTTCCCCATTGTCTTTTTAGTTTTTCTCTATTTAATAAAATACTGCTTTTATGTCCATGGGTGGGAAAACTAAAGTTCTGTGTAATTTTCCAGGCTTCTAGACTTTGGGCTAGTGTTCTATTAGTGACCCTACAACTTACAACCAGGACATGCTGTCAATCAGTTTCTGGCATGCATAGACAGAGAGTATAAAGTTTGAGAACCACTGGCTTAAACCGAAGTTGTGCTATGATTATTTTCCAGAAGTTTTAAACAGCTTTAAAGCTTATTTAGACAGGGACATTTGCAGTTTAAGGGCAGCCACCTCACCGAGATAACCTTGTGTTCTACAAGCCATATAAGATAAATGGAATGGACATAGCCCTCGGATTCAAATGAGACAATCTCTGTGCCAAAATACTGGCTTTTTATTGAAATCTCTGACAGCTTCCTCTAACAACACCACCTGTACAAATTTAAAGATAATTTACCAAATAATCTCACAATAGTGGTGTCTGCATGTTAAACATCAGAGTGAGATTAGAAACACTTAGAGGAAATAAAGGAAATAAAGGAACTCTGAAAAGTCTGCAAGAATGAGAAAACCAAGAAAATTTAAAAAGAACATTAGGTTTTATAAAAGAGAAACAGCTTATTTATGAAACTCAGGGCATTACAAGTCAAGACAAAAAAATGCAAGTGAGAATGAGAGGAGAAAGAAACACATAACTCACTATGATTTGCTAATTTGTTATTAAAATGACAAAGAAGTTAAGAGAGTGCAAGAGAAAAACAGTTAAGCAAAGGCAAAAAATGGAAGACGCAGCCTCAAAAGATCTCTCTAAAATAAGGAAACTAAATTTGATGAGTCAAAGTAACCAACCATTGCTGGTTGATAATAAACAGAGGTGACTGAAATAAACAGGGACTAGGAAAAAATGAAAGGCATTTTCAGGAGAGTCTTAGTAGACCAAAACCAAGGATTACACTTGCAGAAGTGGAATTGCTCTCTGAAGTCACCCCAAATCAGTGTATCTCTGTTATTAAGTATAACAATGTCCAATTCCACTAGTTTTCTTCTAGAATTATTCTTTTACTACATCTCACAGCGCTTGAAAAGGAACTCAGTTAAAAAGAAATGCTGTTCTATCATTATCAGACAGAATAAAATCTGTTTAATCAGATCCTGTCTAGGCAGACAATGTCTAGGCAACTAATAAGAAAGCAATCCATCCTCTACACTTATTTCTACAACGGCTTGCACTTCATATAATAGCTCCTGCATAAAAGCTCTCAGTTCACCTTCCGTTCACCCACCCTGCATAGGCCAGTGGGAGAATGATCAAAGTATCTTGCCTTACTATTCGGCTAACAGATAAAAGTCTCTCAGTCACCCAATTGCCTCCTCGCACTGATGTTTCCCTGAGCTGCTGTCATCAGAGAATGCTACAGTTGTGCCAGTCAGCTCACCAATATGGTGATATAACACTTATTCGCATCCTTTAAGAAGTGTCATGAAGGCACTCCCATCCAAGTGGGGTCACTTTATAACAGAGCCCCATGAAAATGAACACAAGCTGCTGTACAGTGTAGCAATGTGCTTGGAATACCTCTGCTTAAGGGACTGTGGCATAGGAACAAAGTGAGGAGCCAGAGCAGGGTAAAGCCCCTAGATAACAACTGAGCAAAACAGAGGTCACCTAAAATGTGCAGGTTTCGTCAGGCACCAGACCATACAGCCAAGGTCCTTGGACTTTAGAAACATTATTCAAGATATGCCAAAAACTGCAAGAGAGATGTGACAATGGACACAGTACTTTATGGTTATGCCTGCTCTGGGAGGCTGGTTCATGCCTGAGACTCTGCTTGCTTCGTAACTCATTGATCCTCCATACAATCAGGCTACAGCTTCAGTGTCCTCAATGCCTTCCTGGGGCTGTGAGAAAAGAGCCAGATGATCTGAGAGCATGATGCTTTCTGCTGAATTTATAAGAAAGAACAGAGTCCCACCTACAAAATTTGCACAGAACTGCAATTCAGCAATTCTTTATATTCAACTCTTCCTCTTCCTGCAAATCCACAATAGAATATACATCACTCTCTACTGCTAAGGGCAAAGCCTGACTTTTGTTTTCTGGTAAGTAACGTCCTTGCAGTAAAAGGATTTCACAAGGTGCTGCCAGCTGGCCAGTGGAACATAGCTGGGCACTTGTTCCTGGAAAGGAGGGCAGTGGGAGCATAAGTTTTTAAGCAGCTAGTAGAAGTAACACAACTAACTGAGAGAGTTAAATGAGATAGATAGTAGACAATCAGAAAAATAATTATGTGAGTGCATTAAAAAAAAAAAAGCAGTAAGATTTCAAGCAGTCAAAATACGCCCTTAATCCATCTATTAAACTGAGAAACCTCTTCTACACAGATTTAGAAGCAGGTCTGGTAGAACATCTCAAATAGATCCAACAATGACCCCAGGACTCAGTTTTTCAAGCATTAAACAATCAGGTCAGTCGCTCTGGGGTTTGCCTTTTGAAACCTGTACTAGATTTCAGAGGAAACAACTTGTGAACCTCTGTGAACTGAGGTGTAATTGTGCTACACCGCAATAACATGAGAACGTCCTGCCACTCTCTGATTCATTATTCTTTAATGGAGTCTCGTTATGCTACTACATGACCTCAGGCAAACTGGTGGGCGGTATAGAAACGCACACAAAAAACAATCTTGAGGCATCTCCATGGAACTAAAGGTGCAGAGTTCTTTACAGGATTATCATCGCCTTCCCCATCCACCAGCGCTGTAGAGAACTTGCCCATCTCTCTTGCTAAACTCTCTTGTGTCATACATCAGCATAAGAGCAGCAGTATGATTCTAAATGATACCGAGGAAGACTGATACTGTTAGCTACAGATATTACTGCTGTATGTGCAATACTAGCATCACATTCTGTTTTCCCCCGTGTAGCTCGGTACTGCCTTAGTATTTACAAAAACCTGGGCAGGTTTAGCTGCATGATCATTCTGTTCCAGCAATGGGAAGAAGGGACTTGTCATGATCAATGCTCCATTTCCCTCTTCAGTGCTAAGAGGTCTTCTTCCTTTCCATCAAAATATTGAGAGCCAAAAGGAGTCCTGCACATGTGAAGCTGGTGGGTCTCAGCAAGCAATGACATAAGTCTTGAAACAATTAAGGCAGAAGCTGCCAATAAATCACTTTGGTAGCACCTGTCAGAGGTGGACATGTTCCCCCTGTGGTGTTCAAACACACGTACTTCTCCCTACTGACTGTTCTGGGAAGTTAGACATTTCGCAAGACTGTTTTGCTACATGTCTAAAATACAGATGCAAGCTGGGTGGATTTCATGCCCTAATGCCAGCTACATCAGGAAGGAAGCGATCAGTAAGAAGTGTACCTGGCAAGTGTGCTAGGGTCAATAACGAGTAAACAACACAAAGTATTAACAGGGCTTATCCCACTGACTCCCAAGAAACTACTGTAGAGTTTACTGGCAATCACAAAATGCCAGTTTTCTCTGTGGAGAAATGAATATTTCAGAATTTTCTGAAGGCTACAGAGATATCAAATACCTAGTGGCAGATTCCTGCTGGGAACTAAATCCCAGTTTCCCACAGCAACCACATCAATCTTTAAACTATTTTAGTGCTTTCACACAAACTGTCCAGCGGACTATGGAATGACCTGTAGCAGTGACTTTGTGTTGATTACTTTACTTGTTACAGAGAAAGCAGTGCTGCTGTTCAGGATGTGTGGAACTGCTGCTCATCCCATGCAGCACTCCTGAACATCCCAAACCAGTGCAGATTACATGAGCAGACCACGTCAGCAACCACTTCCAAGAGCACTTATAAAATTTTCTTTTAAAAGAGTTTCAGGGCTGCCTGTAGGTGGACCTCTTGCTTTGGACAGAAAAAAAATAGATAAAGCTACAGTTTAGATTTTCCAGACTAAGAAACACTCTTGACTTTTCCCCACTCTTGAAAAATAAAGTGAGACTTGCAGAAGAAACACACAGTCTGATAGTGTTTTCATGCTGTAATCTCTTTCTTGATGTGCCAATCAAAACAGGACTTAGATCAGCCCTGAGTGATTGTGTTGGAACACCAGGCAGTGGCGAGTGCAAGGCTTGATCACACTTTTCCTTTCATTTAAAACTTAGCTAGGCTGAGCACAACCATTTTAACCACTGGTAACTGAGCAACATAACTGCTTCTTTTGACATGACTTCTGTTTTATCAGTTAACTTTTCCTGTAATGTCACAGGAAAAAAATCTTCAGCTTTGCCATTCTAAGGAGCATGCTAGCTTTATTGTGCAGTGTTGTATGTGCACAATCAATAGCTGTGACAGCATGAAGAGCACCCCATTATGAAGCTTTCATAACAATGCAATTATTACCTCAAGACATTCAGACACATTTTCCAATAACCACTTTGTATCTTTGATACCATAATCAGTTATGCTAGATGACTCAAAATTTACCACAATTAGAACCTTCTTTGTCATAATTCTTTTCAAATCTGTTTAATAGAATCGTGATACCTGGTGGTATCGTGACATTTTTTGTTGGTTTTGGTGCCATGAAAAATTCAAGTGGGATTACTCATCAGCACTGTCTTTCCTTCCTTTTTCAGTGTTCTGATATGTGTCTGCCCACTTGTCAGCTCCTCAGAAAGCCTCTTTCATCTGTGTTTCCTCCCCTGCAATAGCTTAGGCATGGTGTGACATTCTTGAACTTATTTGGATAGTTTCTGTGTTTCCTATGTTTTTGTCCATCTTAAATGCCCAGGTCTGTCAGGTTCCTCACCATGAGCTGAGCTGGCCTCTGAACAGATTGCCTATTGCTGCCCCTCACAGCCAGTTGTGCACTTTCTCTCCACTGAAAAACCAGGAATTGAGTGTGTCTCGCATATTAATGGAGCTACCATAAACCAGTTACGTCAGGTAATCTACTACTGGAAAAGCTCATAGTGAAAAATGGAATGGAGTACGTAATATATTACACAGTGTTAAGAAATAAAATTACAAAAGGTTAAAAAATATTTTTCTGTTTGGTTGTAATGAATCATTTTGTGGTTGGTGCTATCTCTCCTTGTCTTTCCACTGCTCAAACTTCCTGTTTGTCATACAGTCACTCAGAGGACAGTTCATCGCAGCTAACTGTGGCCACCCAGAAGTTAGGGGTATAGTTTAAGCTAGTCATCTAAAAGAGACACGTAGCTGCAGCAGGCAATCCATCCCATTCTAAAATAGGTGTTTGAGATAAATAGGATGAATTACCATCTGAAGGCAACAATCTATCTTTACCAACTACTGAGGGGGTCCAGACAACTGGCTTATATTGGATGCCTAATTTCTGGAAGGCAGTATTAGGAAAATGTAAGTACTAGCAGAACAAGGGAATTCACATCTCCTCCACTCAATCTCCTTCCACCGTTGGCTCTAACAACTAAACTGTTATCCCCTTAAAAGCAATAGTTCTTCCCTCTGACACTCCCAGATCAAATATACAAGCTTGCTGCACTTCTCATTACACATACTATCATCAAGTGGCTAACTGACCTCATTTCCAGTCTTAACGATTAATTTTCACAACCTCATTAGATCTTTATGTTCTTTTTGGAATACTTGTAGTCAGTGAGCTATACTGGGCAGTAAAATGTTGATAAATATGTCAGGAACGATCTGAGTTACTAAAGATCACTGAAAGGAGCTATGCAAAATTTGTAAATGATACTAATCAAATAACAGTGAAGCTGGTGGAGAGATGTAATTTAGTCTCAGGTTCTCCTACATTAATCATTAATCACAACATACCACAAGTTGCTCAGCAGGTAGAGGCCAAGTATGCTTGAAACTACTCTGCTAGTGACATTACTACATTTAAAAATAAAAACAAACATGAAACTCAAAGGAAATTAGAATCTCAGAAGTGATTTGTAAATAATCCATCTGCTTCACATTTTATTTTCACCTCAAGAACTTATCACTTCCCTGTGTCATCTCTCCTTGAAAAAGATGAGCTAATCAGCTAGAAAAGCACACAGTAGTCTCATGTATGTATCGGTCTTTCTAAGTACTATTCTTTTCTGGAGTCTTCCTCACAGAAAGGTAGTCTTCCTTTCATGATTTCAAATTAACAAATGATGCATTTAGAGTAATACTTTGCACTATCCATAATCTTCTCCTTTATGTACTTGTGTTTTCACTTCGGACCGCGTACTAAGTTGATCATGCATAAGACATACAGAAATGTCCACTAACTAGGTTCTCCTCCTCCTCCACTTTTCAGTTTGGCTGTTATAGATGATGTTTAAGTGCATCAGTGCTGACATTTATCTTATTAAAGCCTTGAGAACCAAATCAGTGCTACTGCAATATTATCATTCTTTACATTTTTCTCTTCTGGCTGAACAGACAACATGATTGATGACAGAAAGCCTGGTTATGCAGAATCTAGTTATTAGTAAAAGGAACATTTCAGTCAATCATGAATAAAGAATTAAATGAAAACCAGAACCTTTAGTTAAAAAAGGCTATAGATAAATTTTCTTTAAAAATCATACAAACTCCTCTTTTTAGTTATGACTTATTCTTCACCTAAAAACACAATTTCAGAAAACAAGAAGTAGATGTGTATGCACTAAATCCAACCAGCTTGAAATCCAAAGAAGCAACATGGTTTCTAGAATGGAAAAGATGTCAGAAGATGATAAAAATACAATCCAAACTCAGAACACGAAGAGAATCAAGAAAGGAGAAAAGCAAAACATAATATGCACATTGACTGAAAAAAAGAAAGGCAGAGAGGGAGAATAAATGTTTTCCCCACACAAAAAAGATTCTGCCACTCTGTGGCAACACTTTAAGCAACATTTGAAATCGAGCTTCTTCTGCGACAGTGCTTCAGAAAGAGGAAGTGCAGGAAATACATAGGTTTACCTAGCAGCAGTATTTTTTTAATTTATTTTTACAGTTATTTTTGAAATTACTGGGTTCTTACCTGAAAAATAAGTATATTGGTTTCCTAGTATACGGAGAAAAACAATTATTATGACTTTCTGTAAGTCTTAATAGTAAGACAGATAATGTATACAGGAGAGAAGATACACTTTTGACCCCAAGTGCCTTTCACAAAATCACAGAATAGCTGGGGCTGAATCTCCCCTTGAGATAATTTGTTCCAATCCTCCTGCTCAAGCAGGGTCAGCTGGAGCAGGCTGCCCAGGACCATTTCCAGTCAGGTTTTGAATATCTCCAAGGACAAGACACCACAGCCTCTCTGGGCAGCCTGTTCCATGTTCAATCATCCTCACAGTAAAGAAGTATTTTCTTGTGTTCAGATGGACCTTCCTGTGTTTCAGTTTGTGCCCAGTGCCTCTTGATCTATCACTGGGCACCAGAGAGAAGAGTCTGGCTCTATCTTCATACTGCTGAGAAGAGCCTGGCTCCATCCTCTTTACAACCTACCTTCAGATATTTATACATATTGATAAGATCCCCCCTCAGTCTTCTCTTCTCCAGGCTGAACAGTCCCAGCTTTCTAAGCCTCACCTCATATGAGAGATGCTCTAGTCCTTTAATCATCTTTGTGGCCCTTTGCTGGACTTGCTCCAGCAGGTCCACATCTCTCTTGCACTGGGGAGCTCAGACCTGGACCAAGCATTTCTGATGTGGCCTCACCAGTGCTGATTACAGGGGTAAGATCACCTCCCTCAACCTGCTGACAATGTTCTTCCTAATGCAGCCCAGGATACTGTTGGCTTACTTTTTGGGGGGAGTGCATTGCTAGCTCATAGTAAACTTCTTGTCCACGAGGACGTCCAGGTCCTTCTCTGCAGAGCTGCTCTCCAGCTTGTTGGCCCCCAACTTGTACTGGTGCATAGACTTATTCCTGCCCAGGTGTGGGACTTTGTGCTTCCTTTTGTTGAACTTCATGAGATTCCCCTCTCCCCAGTTCTCCAGCCTGCCAAGGTTCCTCTGAACAGCACCACAACCATCTGGTGTATCAGTCACTTCTCCCAATTTGGTGTTATCAGCAATTTTCCTGAGGGTTCATTCGCTCTCATCATCCAGGTCATTAATAAAGATGTTGAATAGTATTGGCCCCAGTATCAGCCTCTGGGGGACACCACTAGTGGCTGGCCTCCAGCTGGACCATACTGCTGATCACAACTTTCTGAGCCCAGCAGCTCAGCCAGTTTTCAATCCACCTCACTGACCGCTTATACTTTGGCATACTTTGCCAACTTGTCTATGAGGATGTTATGGGAGGTGGTGTCAAAAGCCTTACTAAAGTCAAGGTAAACAACATCTGCTGTTCTTCCCTCAGCCACCAAGCCAGTCATCTCATCATAGAAGGCTGTCAGGTTGAGTAGGTGTGATTTCCCCTTCACAAATCCATGCTGACTACTCCCAGTAACCTTCCGGTCCTTCATGTGTCTGGAAGCCAGGATTAGTTGTTCCCTCACCTTCTCAGGGATGGAGGTGAGGCTGACTGGCCTGTAGTTCTCTGGATCCTCTTTCTTGCCCTTCTTGAAGATAGGGGTGACATTTGCTTTCTGCCAGTCCTCAGGCACCTCTCCCGATCACCGTGACCTTTCAAAGATAATGGAGAGAGGCCTCACAACAACATAGGTCAGCTCCCTCAGCATTCGTGGATGCATCCTGTCACATCCCTTCTTGGTTCCTATCTTGCCATAGAAGGGAGCGATTTCCATGAATTATGTATCAAAATACCACTACATTACCATGTATGACCTACAAGTTTATGCAAAATTCCATTGCAAGTTCCTAGAACTTCTGCCTGTGGGGAAGCACTGTCTGATATTCTCTTTCAATGCAACTAATGCCATCTGCTGGTTTACTGCTTCCAGTACAGGGTTCTGTACTGTATTCAGTACTGTGGAGTAAGCTCAGAAGATCCCACTCAAGTCAGCAACAAATTCTGCAGTTAAGGTTAAGATAAAACTGAAGGCCCAAAAAACATTCTCTGACTTATAATTTAATTTTAAAATGCTGGTAATAGACAGCTCGTAAATAAAGATCTACACCACAGAGTAGTGACAAATTGCAAGCAGATTACAGTTTTACCTGTTTGGTAAACAGGTAAAAAGTTTGCAGGTTCCAGGTCCCAAACAAGTCCCAGACTATCATTCTAACCAGTTTTTTAATGTTGTGTTAAATGTGTTAGTATAAAATTCCTACTGTTGTATGAAAATGCCAGTATGATAAAAGAAAGCATCACAGAACACAGAAATCCAAGAGGAAGTTCCATTATTCCAGGTTATTTCAAAGAGTACATTAGTTACACACCAAGTAATAAAGATTTTTAACAAGATGTCTGTAAGATGGAGCAGAAAGTCTACCAAGATGGTATAAACTAAAAAATAAGTATCTCCCTTCCTTTTTCTAGTTTGTTTTTATCTTAAGGACAAAACATCTTTAAAGAAAGAATCTGAGTGACCACAGGAAGGGGGAAGCACTGATAACTGCTCCGCTGCTCAGTTGATGATCTGATACCACATGTCTATCGCTTCGGAACGGTACAAGAAATCAAGTGTGAAGTTTTAGAACCAGCTCATTACTGTTCTGTCAGCTGTCACCATTTCCTCACTCCACTCTTCCATCATTCATATTTCTCTTCAGGATCCAATTCTGCTGAGGTACTGACACAATTTACAAGCAGCTCAGGATAGACTGTATCCATTTTTAAAAACTTCTGAAATGATTCATAACCACAAGACTTCAGTATTAAGCACATCATGTGACTTCCTGATCTTACTGTTTCCTATTTTTTAAATAACAAAACAGAGTACAAATATTATTCAGGATGAGCTGGGGCAGCAATGGGTGAAATATTTCCTTTTTCTTGTGATTTTAAATGTATTGCACTTTTATTTAGAAATTCTCAACACTCAGACTGAGCAAAAAGTAGAAATGTCCATCATCTTCCTCCCTGTGGAAGAAGAACTTGCAATGCCAGGGTGTTCAGTGCTGGGAGGGACGCACCAGGCCGTTAGTCACCCTTTTAATGAGATAGCAGTGGAAACTCACACAAGTGACTTGCTGTTTCTGTCAAGTGTTGAGATGTTGATGGGAATCCTACATTAATTCATTTTCATATAGTTGGCAACAGTGAAGCCTGGGCCACTGCTGCAGGTCAGGCAGTAGTCAGCAACCTCAGGTGCCCAATTTGAGTGCACAGCTTCTGGGATTACAGTATTTAGAACCAAGGGGACATATTTAGGGCAAAGCTGTCTCTGTCTTAAACCAGAGAGGCTTTTTGATATACTACAGTATTTAAGAACACACCACTCCATGTTTCACGTACCATTAGGCAAGCGTTTCTGCTTGTACAGCGGGATTTTTCGGGTGCACCACTTTATTGTTAAATCTGACAGTTTTATGCAAGGATATGTACATGGCATGAGTGTAAAGATGAAGTCTCACAGCATGACCAAAGGCTGACCACACAGAGCTAAGATAAACAATCACCAGTTGAAAACACCAAGATACAGAAATGTCTGAATTCAGTCAAGTATTAGTCAACATAAACCGTACTGGGTAAAGCACTCATTCTTGCTACACAGAGAGTAAAGGTAGTGGAACTGAAGAATATATCTTTTAAAATCAACAGGAGTAAATTTGTCTTTCTGCCCTCCTGTAGTTTTCTGCTATATTTCTTTACTGAGAATATATTCTCTTCTTCGTATATGTTCTCCATGGTGGAAAAGTCTTACCTTCCATGATAATGTCACAGGGAGGCCAACATTGGACACATACGCAGCGTGAAAGATGACTATCCTTGGCTTAATCTTGAAGAGATCCCTACTCAAAGGTTTATTTTTCCTTTTTTCCTCGAGATTTCTGGTTAACAGGTCAGTCTTGCTGCTTTTGAGCTAGTACAGTGTCCTAACAAAAATCATGGTGAGAAGCAGGGTACAGCACAGTAATAGATATGTGCTGTATTCCATTACAGCTGAGGACTAACTCCAAGAGTTCCAAAAGCATCATGTAACAGCCTTCAGACTGCCTTCAGATAGTGACTAAAATCTCAGATTGGTTTGAAACTAATTTGAGGAGCTCAAGCAGGTCTGGTGTATATCAGAGACAGAAACTGTTACTATTCAAAGGACGAGACTACCCTATAAAAATACCAGGCAACAATTCTCTAGGTGCAAATCTTTCTTGCTGTGGTTGACATAACCCTTTCATTAGCACATCATCTGCTTAATCAATTTGATGCTTGTGTAACACTTTTGCGATTTCTGTATGACACTTCAGCAGTGAGGAAAAAAGGTATTTCCAAGGCATGCCCAAACTGGCAAGAAGGGCTGCATGATGAAACGATGAAGAGGGTTTTAATGGTGATAAATCTGAACTTTGTGATGAGCTTGCTATTATACTAACAAGAGTCCTCCCCATAAAGCTGTCCTCAAAGGACACCTTTACACATCTATGACAGACCTATCATTCACACATTACACAGCTATCTGTTGCCCAGTACTCCAGGTATCTCTAATTCTGGCAACTGCTGTGGCAGTGGATAATCAAAACATATCTACCTTTCTTCTAAGATATCACAGGCTCATGTAGTTGGTTTAGCTACTCTGTTGAAAATGACACTGATGAAAATTGCAGTTATCCAAAAATGATTGATGGATTCAGTTCACAGGAAACTTGCAAGTGGCACTACATACAATGCATCTAATAGCATTTCAACATACAATATGCAGATATTGCTCAAAACCTGAAAACCTGTTTTCCAGGGTGGTTGTTCTTCAGAGTATATGCATATTGACCCAACATTATGAAATTTCAAATGATTTCTATTCAAGATTTGTTGGCATCAATTTATTGTTTTGTATGCAAGAAGCAACATTATAGTGGCTATTTTTCACAGAATCACAGAATGGTTGAGGTTGGAGGGGACCTTTAAAGATTATCTCATCCAACCCCCCTGCTCAAGCAGGGTCACCGAGTCACATTGCCCAGAGCCCTATCCAGATGGTTTTTGAGTATCTGCAAGGATTGAGACTGCACAACCTCTCTGGGTAACCTGATCCAGGGCTCAGTCACTCGCACAGTAAAAAAGCTTTTATGTTCAGACAGAGCTTTGTGCATTTCAATTTGTGCCCAGTGCCTCTTGTCCTATCACTGGGCACCAGAGAGAAGAGCCTGGCTCCATTCTCTTTACACCCTACCTTCAGATATTTATACACATTGATAAGATCCCCCCTCAGTCTTCTCTTCTCTGAACAGTCCCAGCTCTCTCAGCCTTGCCTCATATGAAAGATGCTCTAGTCCTTTAATCATCTTTGTGGCCCTTTGCTGGACTTGCTCCAGCAGGTCCATATCTCTCTTGTACTGGGGAGCCCAGACCCGGACCAAGCATTTCTGATGTGGCCTCACCAGTGCTGATTAGAGTGGTAAGACCACCTTCCTTAACCTGCTGGCAATGCTCTTCCTAATGCAGTCCAGGATACCATTGGCTTTCTGCGCCACAAGGTGTTTTCTACAGGATGACTCCATTTTGACCCCTTGCATCAATTTAAAAATGGAATTGAACATAGTTTTGTCATTTCTTTACAACAACAAAAAATCTTCTGTGTCAATAGCTTTCATTTGTTTTGAGATCTGTGGATTCATCAATCATTTAACACAACTGCTTATAGGAATGCTAAGCATTAGCTGTCTACGAAGGCCTGGTCCTGAGTATTATTCATGCTAAAGGACTACACGCACATTTATCATTCATGCAAAAGTAAGATACATATTAGTAAGATACCTGTGGGGCATTATTTTCATAATCTCATAGTTAAATTGGCTTTCTTGTTTTGCAGTGAGAATGTTATTTCAAATAAATCAGTGAGTGCTTTTCAAGATCTCATTTCAGATTCTCTTCCTTGTTTGCCCTTTAGATTCTTTGAAATTGCCTTTTATATTTATATAAATATGCATATATATATATATAGCACCTCTACAGTAAGAAACAACTGACTGACAAGAAAGCACAGAACACATAGTTACCACAGAATCCTGCTTCCAGATTAAATTGGGTAAAGACTGCTTTCTCATTTTACCAAACCGGGAATTTTATTGTTTGTGATGTTCTATTCTAGATATTTTTAGAGGAGAACATATTATCCACAATAAACTTATGAAAACAAAAGTAAACAGCAAGTTTACCTCGGGAATGTCTCAAAAGACTGTTTAACAATTATGAGAATTGGCTGTGTACCAAGTTTTCCATCATTTCCTGCTCAGTGTGTCAGCTTTTACCTTAATTTTTGCATTTGCAAACTCCACAAGATATTCCCATTTGGAAAAAAATCCACAATGGGATTTTTGTTTAAAAAAGTAAATTAATGAAACAAAAGTATACTTTTATGCAATTCTGAAAAACAAATACCTAAGCCGAGACATGCAGTAAATTACGAACTAAAAATATAATGGAACTTTGAGTGTCTTCAGTTTATAAAACACACACTTTTTAAAAACTCATCATAACAAACAAACCATGTATAACAAATTGTCCCAATCAATTTAAGATGATGGAAAGCAGACCTCAAGAAAAAACAAGTAGTCTGTCCTCTGCACATTCATTCTTTTGTGGTTGAAAAGAGGTATAAATAATGTCCTTTGGATTTTTTTGAACAGTCACTTTTTCAAGATATTTTGCTGATGCTGTAAGCTTCCACTGGACCTGAAGGAAGTTAGTTCCTAAAGCAAGAAGGAACATATCAGCATATGTACAGATAGTACACACTAACTGTGACTGTCAGATTTTTACACAATACTGCAAAAAACTGCCCAAAGCCCTTATTTTTGGCACAGAAGATTAGTCAATTAACAAGTGCTAATTCATGACAAATTACTGATTAATAATTAACAGTTACAAAACCAATTAACAATTGTTTAGAAAGAATTTCAGTTCTCATGACATTGCTGAGGAAGTCAAAAGTCCAATATACTGCTTCAAATTTGTACAGAAATGGTGTTTTCTGCTGTGTGGTCTGATTGGGTAAGTTGCTCTGTTGCGGTTGCTAAAGTCTCCATTGAACAACAGCGCTATTAACATACATTTCTTGCACACTGGTGAATCAGATAGTGGGTGACTGATCTGGAGGTACCTCCTGTTTCTAATTGTGGAAGAAAGTGAAAAACTGACACTCCCCCAAAGTGCTACATTTATTTTGTGCATTCTGTCATATCTGTCTTTCAGAAACTAAGCTTTTCCCCTGAAAAGAATTCAAGGAATAACATAGAACTTATTGATATCATGTCAAAATCAACCAACTGAAAGAAAAAAAAAGATGAAATTCTTGGTTAGCAAATGAAAAAGAGACCTAGAAAAGTTAAAAAAATGAGGCAAACAAAATTCTAGACAGCAACAGTGCTCCAGGAATGATTTTTCTTTCCATCACTGAAATCACTTGCATGTTTAAATTTATCTGCTTAATAAACTTCCCGGCCTTCTGAAATTGAGTTAATATGACTTGGACAGTGAGTTTTGTGACTACTCCACTGTCTTGATCCATGGCAAGTGGCTTATTTTTCTCATGGCAGATGCAGTTTTCAGTATCTTGCAGATCATTCTGTTATGTGCATTTGTGCCATGTGGTAATGCATTTGTTGAGTAAATCTTCAGTTTAATGAGAATTTTTTTGACTGACAAGATAAATCATCTTGCTTTTTTGGATTGACAAATGTGAATTCTGCATAAAATGCCAACTCAGCTGTTCCTGCCAGTAATTCCAGAGTCACTATTAAAAACAAAACTTTGCTGGATGCAGCAAAAAACATCAGCAAAAAAGATTCAAAAAATGGATTCAAAGATTATATGCAAATTCAAAAATTTCAGTTCATGTTCACATATCATGTTCAAAATACTCAAGAGCTCTTTGACAAGGAAAGCTGGAACCAAAACAAGCATCTTCTCCCTCACCTCCAAATTCAAAATCTCGTTTTATAAGGCGTAAGAAAAGTCATTAAACAGTTCTTACCCTTGCTCCCTGCCCCTGGCCTACACACTGTGCAAAGCTGGGCTCTCCTGTGCTGTGGTAGGTGCCCTGTTCAATTGCTCTTTTTTTTTTCCTTTTCCCTCCTGCTTAGCTGATACTTCTTTTCCTACTTATGCTTAAAGCAGTCTTTCCCCCCCTCTCAAGGCTGTACTTCTTCAATGATCATTAGCTGACCATTGATTAATTGTTCATAGTTCTGGGGCCCCTGTTTTAAATCTGTGTCAATATTTTCAAGGCCTTTGCTCTTATTCCAAGCTCGAACTGTATGTCATAACAAGGGACATTTGGCACCTAACTCCAATTCACACAGCAAATTTTCATAAAAAGCTATCATAATTTTTATATAAGAGACAAATACACTTCTGCCATCTGTAACTAAAGTACCCATCTGCTTCTTTGTATATTTCAGATGCTGAAACTAAGGGCGAAGTGGCAGAAATGGAATTAGTGGAAGACTCATGTGGAAAAGTCACTGAATTTGAAGTGTTAAGCTTGAGTTAATGAAAACTTTAAAAAGTAGTTATGATCTATATTAACTGAATAGTTGGAAATTATAATTGAGAACACTGAGCAAAATTTAGGTGAAAAGGGCATGGATGTGTTTAGAGCACAAATCAGATTTTAAAACTCATTTTATACTTTTATGTACTAAAAGCTGAAGGAAAGAATTAGATCTGTAGTTGCTTGTATGAAAGAAATAGATCTGTTCTATTTAACATGTTATAAACATGTTACAAATACTGAATTTAAACACACATATACAGAATTACACTACTATATCGGTTTACAGAGCAAAAAGTTGAAACTACTATGTCATCTTGGGATTACCTGGAAGATCATTTACTTATTTTTAACAGGATTACCATTTTTACAGCCTGTTTCATCACTTATATAAAGCTATAACCTCTCTCATATAAGAATCAAGCAGCTGCCTGCAGCATGATACAGATTTTGTATACACAGTGATATACAAAAAATGTATCACTTAAGCAAAGCTCCAGCTCTTCAACACCATTGTGCTAGCCTTCTAGAATGCCTATGCAGGAAAGGGAATAACTCACAAGAAATTATCAGCAAAACTCTCCCAGACAGATATGATAAGCATATCACTGCATTATTATTAGCAGATCAATAACCTATGGACTCTAGAAGTATCAAAAGAGAAAAGGTTAAATGTTCAGTTGGGTTTCAGATTGATATTCATCAGTTTTGATCTTGAAGTCTATTGAATTTGAAACTTTATCAGTGAGGATGACTCAGGAAGACTTGGGATCAACAGCTGACTTCGTAGGAAAAAAAAAAGAAAAAGCAGAGTGGGCTATAGAAACTAAAATGTTTAAAACAAAAAAATCAGGAAGTAATTAAAATAAGCACTCCCCAGTCTGTCTGAAATATCATGAATTTCCAGTTCTCCAAGGGATATTCAGTTATTCTATTTCACCATTGGACCATCTTCCACCAGTGACTATTTTTTTAGGAAAAAATTGTTAGGACATGGTGCCATCTGCACTAAGAATACCATATGGGATGGTAGAGCTGTTTGCAATGTTTAAACAAGGAATTACCGCATACATTTCCATTTACTGTGTTTGCATAGGATCTGTATGTGCTCTCTATCTGCTTCTGAGCTCAAGACCAGTGCTGGGGAATCACGTTCAAACCTCTGTGGTAAGGCTAGGAGGTTCGTTTGCACCTGGGCTGCCTATAATAGTGATCCTTGTAACCAGGAGCACCTCATACATACACGAAGTGTATGTACATGCTGTGTGCCAAGATGACTTCAGCAAAGCTCCAGCCTCTTTGATGCCACTGTGATGGCCTTCTACTATGTTTGTGCAGAAAGATCTGCACTGAGAATTGCCACCTGTGGGCCCTGACACCAGCCAGAGCGCCGGGAGGAAACAATGACAACGGAGGCAAACCTGGTTTTGAGATGACTCAGAGCTGATTTCTAATACTTTAGCATATGTTGGGTGTTGAGGGTATTTTGGAAGCCCTCGGAGGAACCCAAACTACAGCTTAGAAACAAACAGAATGAGTCATCCAGCCAAGGACTTACACTGTATCACCCTTTTCCCCTAGATTCCTCCTCTGTGGATAAAAATACAGCTCCAGACACATAAAAGCTTACTGTTCCTGCTAAAAAGTGACTACTACCTTTTCCATGAGCCATCTCCCTCCAGTGGACCACCCCACGTAATGCATGCTAACTACATGATGAATCAGATTTCCTTTTCCTATCTACAGGAATTTTTGATGAGAATGACCAGCTGTGGTTTATCTCATATTTTTGTCAGATACTGGGGAAGCACATGGCATATCCTCAGCAAAAAGTAACATGGCCTATGCCAGGTAAAAGGTTGGTTACCATAGGTCTGTGCAGTACTTTTATTTGCAGATACACGTGGCATACAAGCCAGAACTTAGCACCCATTAAACAAGCTGAACCAGCATAAAGCATTAACTGCCTTGGACAATAGTGACATCTGAAACAGGATCTAACATTTAAAATGTTTTGGGGTACTATGCTGGCATTTACCATTTCTAACCAGCAGCCTTCTAGGGATTGGGGTATGTTTTTGAAAGCTATGGTTGGCTAAATGTTATGATGACAGCAGTCATTATATCAGGTCCTGTAATCTGTCCCAAATAATTTTATTATCTCACAACAGATGTGCAGCAATTTGTTCAGACACAGATAGTTTTTTGCATGGATTGGAATAGAATCAGAAAAAGGCAATAAAGAGAATAGCTCAGTGTAAGCTTTTTTCTGTATAAGTTTGAACGGGTACAGCTTGAAAAAGTTTCAACTTCTTTGGCATGTTCTTTAGATCCAGAAGGAATTAATGTGATTTTGTTTAAAATTATCCTTCTTAATGTGATCTGTCCAACTCTCTTTGCTTTGTATATTCTTCCTGCTTATAAATCACCACTGTCTTACTCTTTAATGACCACATAGTGCCGATTAAGAGAATTTTAAAAAACAAACAAAACCCCCTAAACTCTTACAACAGTGAATCTTGCTCCAACTACTCAACTATTTTATCCATTATGGCCATCAAAAGATGCCTCTATTAGTCTCTGAAAAAGTTTTTAGTAGTGATTTTACTATGCTGAATAATTTCCATTCCTCTCTTAGCAAGGAACAGTATTTCATAAGCTACAAAATTTTCCACCCAGTCCAACCATGCAGATAATAGCCTGTCTCCATGACTAGGAAGAAACAGCATTTTCTGCTTGGACTATATCACAATTCAAGTGTTTGTATAGATCTCCATATTTTCAGCTCTGGTAAACCTTTCCTCAAGTATATTTTGGTGCTCACCTTCATGTATCAAGAAGTGATTGTCTGACTCCATATTTTTCCTCCTCTGCTGGGATTTACTACAAAGACTGTGCTAAAGTTTTCCACACAAATCTGGACAAGTTGCCTCCATCCATGAGGATTGCCCAGTCACAACAGGCATGCATAACAAGTTTCTACTATGTGAAGTTCCCTTGAATATAAATAGGTCTGAGTTTAATCCGGCCGTGTTAACTATTCTTTATATTAGGATCTGAAAATCTTCAGATTATATATTGGGAACCACCTCCAGTACTGTTGCCAGTTTACCTTTATTTAAAATACTTATTTGAACCTTGCTTATAATCTGATCTTTGTTGCCTGGTCACACAGGGCTTGTTCTTCAATATAAAGGAAGCTACTTTGAGTCATCTTATCTTCTTTTACCTAAATTTTTCAGATCCAGTTCTGAAGTCTTGTCCATCCCTCTCTCAGTAAAGTACTAACCAGGACCTATGAATAAGAAGGCAAATTTATATGGATCTAGTGAATCAGTGTATTTGAAACAACTAGAAAGCAAATTACTAGTCTATTTTCAGCTGGCCTAGATACGATCCAGATCAGTTACCAGTTTCTCTGGGGAAGACTAATTTGGACTAATATGCCAAAGAGTGTATACAAGCCTAATGTAAGTGGTATAGTGACCTGTGACAAATTAAGAACTTCTGAGACAGTTTTGTTTATAGCTTGGTACAACAGAAAAAGAGCTTTAAGCTTATAGCTTAAAGAAAATAATCATGTCATCTATTTCATATCTGTTTTCATAAGTGAAAGGGTGGTTGGTTTACTCCTTCAATTTAGCTACGCAAGCCTTATCAATGACCAACAACACTCAACCGTCACCATATTAGCTACCAATGCTGATGTACTATGAATTCATCAAGTGCCTGGGATTTCTGTGAAATATAAAAGGCTCTTAGTGTCACAAAGGCAAAGGAAAGTGACCTCCTTCCCTTTCTCTATGATGGCACATTTAATAAATATATCTTTTCAAATTGTTTTCTTGGCATGCACAGCGAAACAATTACAGGAAACAAGACCCTTGCTTCAACATGTCTACCTCTCTTCCAGGCCTGCCTCCCACCTACATAAAAACACTTGGCTTCTTTCTAATTTTTTTAACAGATTACACAGCTCTAGTCCTTAAAATTATGCTTCTGTAAACTGACAAAATGGCTAAGCAAGCTGAATAGACTTCTAAGTGTGTTCCAATACGAAAGTATTGTGGTGCCTCATTACAGCACAAAATGTGAAAGAGAAGGTTTAATTTACTTGAAAGTATCTTCCAGCCCTGAAGGACTAAAAATTCCTTCCAGAAGTACTTAATCATATCACCAGCTTGGGAAGGTGAGAAAAAGTCATGGATAAAATAGTGCAAGAGATTTTGGAGGATCAGGGGGATTTTTGGAGGACAGAGAAGAGGAAAAGAGACAAGGAAGGGTAACAAAGAGTAAGGAAATGGACTGAGCAAAAAGAGATCAGAAAGTGTATTTGTTCTGAGTATGTGCTCATACTTCTGCCCACTGGGCTCCACCTCCTGTTTCACCAACATCACCCACAGACATAATGCATATTGCAGCCACCAGATAGCTCTGGCATTAGATGATACACACAGCCGTGAGTGACTTGAAATGGACAGTTGCATCCAGATCCATAGTAATAAATTAATTTGGACAAAACATTTTAGCAAAGACAGTGGAGCTGTGCAACCCACTCGCATTCATTTCCACCTCCCACGTGGCTAGTAGGTGCTATGCTTATAGATACAAGCTTAGAGTTCACTTTGCTCTTTCCTAGGATGGTAACTATCCAAGATGCTAACTAACATAAACTGAATTAACAGCTTGCTTTCTGGGAATGAATTGGGCCTGTCAGTGGCAGGTACATCCCCTTTTGGGGGGTCATATGATCTCTAACCTTGAGAGCACACATGCTGATGCATCACATTAAGTCCTCATGCAAATTTTATTAATTGTCCAATTATTTTATATTGTTTCATCGTTTATCAATATTGTTGTCTTCCACACAGAACTACTGCACAGAAATAGTCTGTGCAAGGGAAATCTGCATTTGCAGCAGCATCAGGTTCTTCAGTTTCACTACCTTTTCCTGAACCCTTCCTTGTCACAACAGCCATTTTTGTTTTCCAGAAATGGATGTGTCCATCATTTCACATAGTTTCTTTCTTTATTTCACAACAATACCACAAATATGTACTCAGAAAGCTCTTGTACTGCTTTTGTATGTATGCATACAAAGCTTTCAGGATACATGAGCTGACATGCTGGCAGACTAAGAGAAATTTTGCACAAGAGCTAGGAAGGTCAGAAGTTCTCCCATCGTGAGAAATCCTAGAACAATTTCAGGTAGAGAAGCAAGAGGAAACCAGGACTTATCCAAGAAAACTAGCACCCAAAAGACACTGACAAAACTGCAATGCCAGTATGCTTGCTAACTACAGAGCTAAGAAGAGATCACAAGAGATTATACAATACATGCAAGTATGTGATTAAGGTCTCCAATGTATTTACTATCAGGTAGCAATCACAGCCACCTGCATGTGAGCAGGTACTAGGACAGATAAAAAGATATAAGTGAAAGGGAAGTCTATCTCTAGTTTTGCCTCAAAGGTTACCAGTCTCAGCAATGTCTACAACTGGTTTTCATTACTTTGTAAAAGAATGTTAGTCATCTGAAAGCAAGCCACTGCAGCCATTAACATTGCATGACAAAGAGCAGACCTGAAATCAATGGTATGCACAAAATGGAATGAAATAGTTCCAAAGTTACTCAGAATTATGCAGTCATTCATCATGAACCCATTTTGGTTTATCCCTTGCATAATTTCACTGCTTTTTGATTCAGAAAAAAGACAATAAACTCCTAACCTCTATTCTCTGAAGATTTTTATAATAACCATCCAAAATTCTGGTCTGGATAAGCTCTCGAAGTATGTCATCATTAAGAACTTTACTGAACCATAAGCTCTGAAAAGGCATCTCTTTATTATACTTGTCCCACCAAAAGTGCAGACTTGCAGTTTTAATAGCGCTTGTTGTGGAATAACACTATATAAGCTCAGCAAGCTGCATGAAACTGCATAAGTTGGCAGTTAAAACACTGACAGAAGAAAGTCCTTGGTTTGGAGAAAAAAAAGTGACACACAAATCAGTTACAGCCGCCAACTAAGGTCTTGCTTTCATGTCTATGTAGATACAATGTTTCAGACCAGGGATCAACAGAAGAAAGAGTCATTGACTATTGCTCCTAAAATAAGCAAACACTAATATGATATGATCCAGCATATAAGAAATGAAATGTTAAAGATAAAACCATGCAGAAAGTATTTTTCCCTATTCAAGTCCCATATTTTTGATCCCTTTTGCCTCAAAAATCATGCATGTACCTCTAAACAGCAATTACTATGCAGTAATATATAGACATAATTCCTCATTAAAATGAGGAAGAATGGAAAAAAGTACAGCATGAGACCCAAAAGGAAGAGTTTTATACTAGATTCAACCACAGATTAGAAAACAGATGGCATAGCCATGATCTTCATTTACTACTTGCTTCTAAATTTTGCAGATATATTGATGGAGATGGATGCAGCACAGAGTGACCTCTTCTTCTGAGGTGAACATTTAAAAATATCAAATCGATGAATGAGGTCCCTTTACATTAAATATCCTAAAAGCATACATATCCATTCTAGCAGAGCAGTTAAAGAACAGGCTGCATCAGCCCTTCGACATTTGGTACATGAGCATTACTGCATTCTAGCATTTCTCTTCAAGACTAAAATATATAAAAAATATATGAAAAGTGGGTGTTCATGAAGAGAGCAGTCCAGAGAAAGAAGCTGGCAGTTTGTGAAGGAAACCCAAAAACCATAGCCTATGTTTAGGGGCTTAATCTTCCACATGGAGAATGGGTCAAAAGTCTCAGCTTTCATAGTTTACAGTCTAATTTTGTAAGCTTATTACGGTTTTGAAAGCTGTTTTCCCAATTCATGCAGCAAAAGAAAGATGATTTAAGGGAACTCCCCCAAGCAGGCCAATGGAGGGTTTGCAGTAGTTCCAGCACTGGGACTTTTCAGTAAGAAAACCTAAGTGATGAAATGCAACAATTTAGTGTTGGTTATAGAAATGTATTATTTCTGACTTGAATATGAAATCTGCCTTGTTACCTAACCTGATCTAATCCAAACTTTTAAGGCAGAGACAATCTTGCAAATGAAAAATTCTACAGCTCTATTAATATGTTGCCATTTCAAACTACTGCAGAATGGACCTAATTCAACTCGAGATAACTAAACTAAGACAGAAGACCTTCACTCTTTAAGAGATTTAATCCTACTTTTTTTCTTCATATTACTTTCAGGAAATAAAATGAACTCTTCAGTGAGGGTTTTTGCAAGTCATGCTTTCGTGACTAGTCCTGGAAAGGTTTAAGAAAAGTGTAAAGTCGGTCACTAAAAACAGATTTTCTTAAGATGCAACAAATACACATAACAGCAGTAATTGTAGCTCAGAACAGAGATTCAGGAGTAAATTGGAATCACTACTCAGTTTAAAAATAAGGAACAACATGTATATGTGAAGAATGAATAGTTCAGAGGTACCCATATTTGTTTTATGACTATTATTAAACCCACACCTCCAAAAAGAAACTCTCAAACAGGGCTACCTTGTTCAAGAGATTGTCTAGTTATGAAAATAGTCACAACACACTCTAGAACAATACTATTTTCTGCTCATATATAAATGGACTTAGGCTTTATCTTCCATGCATTTTTAGGGCTGCTGAAATGTAAGTTTGTATTTGAAAAGTGATATTCTATTCTGAACCAGTAGATACATCTGCATTCATAGCTTTGATCAGCATAAACAGTCACCATTCCACGGCTTTCAAGGGGAAGCAGGATCACAGCGACTTCTAAGAACAATTCCCTACTTCAGCCTACATTGTTCCACAACTTGCAAGTAGCACAGTGAAGGTAGAGTGCCAACCAGGCCTCCAGACAAATTTTTCTTGTATTTTAAAGGCGAAGATTAGATTTTATCTGAAGACAGGATTTTCCCAGCATTGTGGGTCACAATCAAGTCACTGAATAACTTCAAGGAAAATTATCTACAACCCCAAATGTTATAACATGCCACAGGCTTTAAGGACAGTTTTCTCTTGGTTAAGAAGTGAATGAAGAGCAACATGTAATTTTCAGTGCTACAGAGCAGGCACTGTAATATTGACTCTCCTAACGCTTCCATAAGGCCTAAGCCTCCTGCAGCGCTCCAGTAACTAAGCCTTGCAACATGGAGCAGAAACAGATCTCCAAAGCACTTCAGCAGCAGCAGGGACCCAGCTAGAGGTATGTCAAGAAAGGCATTTCCCGGGGGGAAAGTAACGGAGGAGAAACAATGCAGGAAATTGTATTGGCTCCTCATGCTTTTAGTGGCAGCTTCCCCATTCTCCTTGCCTGGAGCAGAGCACCAGATAAGCTCCTCAAAGATATACAAACCTGAGAAGATTGAAAGAGAAAGGGGGAGGGGGCAGAAGATGCTTGAAGATAGAAAAGCAAAGATAACCCTTCTCTACAACCCCCAGCACAAGGGCAGAAAGACGAAGACACCAACACACTCCTGAAAAGGGCAGCTCACCCCTGCGGCGCATGCACCTGGTGTCGCCTGGCCGAGCCCCGCCCCCGGCGGAGAGCGAGTCGGCGCCCTGAGGCGGGGGCGGGGCTAACGGCTCTAGAACGCTACCGCCCAGGGCCGTTAGGAAGCTGTTGGTGGCGGCGGCGGCGTGACGGGTGAGTGGCCCCCTGCGCCGGCCCCGGGCTCACGGCTGGGCTGGGTGCTGCAGGTGGGTGAGGTGTGTGCATGGATGGGGTGCTTGCCTATTCCTGGGGCGGGCCTGCAGGGGCGTGCGAGGAAGAGGCAGGCACGGGCTCACTTCGTGCCAGGGGCCACTGGTGCCAGAGGGCACTGGTGCCTGGGGGCTGTGTCTCGAAGCACTGGGTGAAGCACCTGAGCTTTATGGTTACGTGAACCCAGGTAGCGTGCTGTCCCTGGGGTGGCATGTGTCCATGCATTTGTTCATGTGTTCATATCAGTGAGTGTGTGTGCATGGGGGCTTCTGCGGAAGAGTGTGTGTGTGGGCCCAGCTGTGTTCATGGAGTGGGTTTGCACCAATTGGTATGTACCTGTTTAATGGATGTATGTGCTTACATGCTTGGGTGAGTACATTTCTGAAAGCACTTGAGTCTTTGCACTTACTTGTGTAAGCATGCAGGTGTACATATATGTGCAAGTTGAAGTGTTATGTACATGGATGAGTATTTTCCACTTGTAATTTTCTGGTCTTTTATGCCATTTCATAGAATCTAAGGGTAGGGTGCAGATAGTCTGTCTGTCAGAGTGCTGACCATGAGGTGCATGAATCCATTGCTGTACACAAGAGCTTATATAAAGAAAATTATGTATGGGTTTGTATATATGTATGCACAGGTGCATATGAAAATCCCACAAGTCTATGATTTTTGGATATTTTCATGTTTGTATGTGTACAAAAGATTGAATGCGTATATGCAAAGATTGTGCATATTTGAATGTCAGTTTGACTGTGTATCTCAGTGTGCATCCATGTCTATTTTCATATGGAAATTTGTCAGTGAAAGCAATTTTGGTTATAATATATGTTGTAAGTGGTGTAGTGTTTGCACATCGTTGATGGAGTGTGGATAGCAAATCGCTTTGTGTCAAGGGTAGAGAGCCTGTTGCTTGTATCATTGATAAAGGGGAAAATGTGCTTGTCTGTACATGTTTTATGAGTATAATACTGATTGTATTACTGTGAAAATGTTATGTGAACCATTCGTGAAAAGGTATAGATATGTCAAATGTGTTTTCATGTGTTAGTCACATGTCTGTCTCACTCAGCCGTTGTGCCAATTAACATGTATATTTGTGTATTTGAATATAGTAGCATGTGTCTATTCTACAGTATTTTCATTTGCCATCTGAGAATGTATGACAGCACATTTTTAGTTGGCATATGCGTGTATGCCACTTGGAAAGTATAGCCCCTTGTGGCATGTGTGGTATATATTCTGTAGATCCAGTCTTGCAGTGGAGAGATTCTTACGATTGCTCAGTGGTGGTAGCTAACAACAAAAGAAGTGTTCTTTTGCAAACACTTCCTATTAATATGGTGTATTTTCATGTCAGTCAGATATAAGTTTCCTATAGTTTGGATAGTAAGCATCACCTCCCCAGAGATTTTAAAGGATTAAATTTATTGCCGTATACAAATGACTTTGTCTCATTACCTGGTTTAAATGATTTGAAGAAAGCCTGTATTTTACTCCTTAATAATATTTTTTAATCATATATATAATTTTTTTTACTTCTTAATAATATTTTCAGAAGAAAAATGAAATGAGCGTCAGGGTAAGAGTTCTCACATTGATCACTATGCCTCAACCTTTGATCTGAAGGGAGCAACTCCGGGGAATTACAGGATAGTTCAACCTCTAGACATACATGCTGTGTGACTTGTCCGGTAACGATGCCAATGGAGCTGATGCTCACATTTCCTTTTCCTTGCAAGAAAGACTACCATCTTCTTAACCGGGAACTTTAGAAACCTCCATGCATGGGCTGGTCCAATGATACATTTATTCTTCAGCCAAGCTTCATTTGGAAGCTGAAGTAAACTTCATCCTAGTATATAATTTAATTGAGATAGTTTTCTGGCCCAGTTCCTAGCTTAATATCTATTTAAAAAAAAAAAGGCAAAAAATGATGAAGGATGTGTTTTCTTAATGACAGAATGATGAATACAGCAGAACTTGATAGTTTGGGAGATTAGTTGTGGGACATCGGTAAGTCATTGACACATCACTGTCGCAGCACCTATCTTCCCATCCAAGATCCTTGTAGCCATTCTTAACAGAGCAATATAAGTCTGAACAATGCTTGAGGCCAAAAGATTCTGATGACCTTAACAGATTAAGGAGGTGAATTTTATTCTGCTTCTTGTGGTATATTGGTTCTGTAAAGAATTTGTATAGTGGTCCGCAAAATTATGATGTGAAATGAGTGTCAGCCGCCATTGTTACAGTGGCTTCAGTAGAACTAATTTTTAAGGGAATTAGAAGACAGTACTGTGTTGAAAAAGTACTGTGTATAAGTCAGTTCTGCATGCCACAGATATGCATCATTCTCCTTTAAAAACTAACTGTGTTTCATATTTTGTTATGTTTCATATAGTCATAGGGAAATGGCAGGCAAGAAGAAAGAAATCCAGCTTCAGGTATAAATCTTAATTACTTGAACGATTCTAGAGATGAATAGATTCTTTTGCCTTTTAAGATATTAACATGTCTACCCATTTTATTTCAGGTCGTGGTAACCAATCAAAACCAATGGGATGAAATGTTGCTGACAAAAGGTGTATTAGGTATTAGCTATTATTATTTTCTTGTTAATCTCAAATAGTGACATGTACTGTATGCATTTTTTTTAAGTTTTACTGTTGTGATCGTCTCTTCTGACTAAGACAGTCTTTGCTGTTGTAAGCCGGTAAATAAACAAGTGCTGTGACTCTTCTGTGAGTAAAAAATTGTAAAAACCTGTATGAAGCCTATGCACTGAATGAGGAATATGTTCTGCACACCTAATCTGCTGCAGTGACAAGCTTGGTGTGAGAAGTCAAGAGAGTAATGAGTGGCACAGTCATCAGGACTGTTGGGTCCTGTCTCCAGGTATTGTCAACTGAGAATAGTGGTCACAACAGTTTGATTACAGCTATGGTGTGTGAAGACTTGGACAGGTTCAAATGAACATCTTTTATGTGTTGGCAAAACTTGTGATTTTTTTGTGGAACCACTCCACAATCTCTACACTACACTTGTAGCTATGTCTGTGATTACTATTATTTCTAAATAATACAGTTAGCAGGGAGTTCTGGGTAAAATAGTTCCTGTAAACTCATTACAGGTGGTCCCAGCTAAAACACACACACAACTCTGCTATTTGCAGTAGCCATCTAATAGTTGCCATCTAATAAATTGCCATAATAAAAGCCATTTTGAATTATTAGAGAGTAAAGTGGTCTGATTATGTGTAAAATAATGAAACATTTACAGTGTCTCACTGCTTGTGTTTGCAACACAGTTTCTCATGCTTGTCATAAATCGTATAACCTATGATAGATACTCGTCATACTTCTATAATATTACTGCAATATTATCTGTTAAATAATGTTATATTAATATGTTTATAAATGTACATATTGTGTTTGGGGAAAAAATGCCTTATTATCTATGATAAATAGATGCTTTCACAAATCATATTATCTAATATTTTATTCACTTTTATACACTGATGTTTAGAAAATACCATTCCACTATGGTATTCTGTATGGGAGGGAATAGGCCATTTCTGTGAAAGTTGTTCCCTAAAATCTTATGCAGACTGAATTAATACCATACAGATATGCTTAGCAGTTATCAATCACCATTCTTGAAAGTGCATGTTCTACAGCATGTATTTCCTCCACAGTTTTCAGTTCAGTGAGGCATGCTTGTTTATGTCACTGGCAGCGTCTCCCATGTTTCCTAGGAATGGTATTTGGGTAGAGGGAACAAATGTGTAATGGGATCATATGTGCAGAGGAGCAGTAAAAGGAAAGAAATGGTCTGCATGGCCTCAGGGAGATAAAAAGACTGTAAAATAAAGATGTAGAGAAGAATGAAAACCAAGAGTGGGAATAGAAAAAGAAGAGCAATAAAAAGGAAAAGGAATGTAGTACAGAAATTTAGTTGTTTGGATTCATCATCTCAAATAGTATTGTGATGCTGAAAGTAATTGAAATAAAAGAGAAAACCATGATGTATTCATTGGCTCAAAGAGGATTGAAAGATGCATGGTAATGCCTTCCCAGAACTATTCCTAATATATTCCACTCATATATGTGTTTCATTTTAAAAGTTCCACATCAGCTGTCTCTAATTACAAAATATTATATTTTAAGTAATAGATGTGTATCAAGCTTGGTGTGGTCCTTGCAAAGCTGTGGTAAATTTATTCAGAAAACTGAAGAATGAGTTTAGTGAAGACACTCTGTTGCATTTTGCAGTGGTAAGGATGAATATTCTGTATGAAACTTCAATTCTGTTTCATTTTAAATGTATCTTTTTATCCATCTGCAATATTGAGCTTTCATTTTACTGTTCTTATAGCAATTAGATCATTATAATTTTGGGTTGGTTGCCTCTTCTTCTGCATATCTCCTTATGAGACTTCATTTAGAGGTAGATTAGAAATAGTAATAAGTATGGAAAGAACTATAATATAAAGGGAGGTAATATCCCATAAATTTCATATTCCTAGATGAGAATTGCAGAAACTTTTGAAAACCAGGCTATATGTTTCTTTAATATTAAGGCTGTACATTATTGATTATCACATTTAAACTTCTTACATCCCTGAAAACTATTGTTATAATTTTTCTCCAAATATTTCTTTGTATTTCATTTTTAAAGGAGCAAAAATTAATTGAAGAATAAATGATTTCAAAATTATAGTAATAAAAGTGTTGCACTACACTAGAAGGATAAAATAGGAGGTATATATTGTATTTAAAGTAGATACTTTTGTTTCACAGGCTAAGTTCCTCTGCACTAGAAGGATTAAATTGGAGGTATATATTGTATTTAAGGTAGATAAATTTGTTTCACAGACTCAGTTCCTCCTGATATTGATCAAGCTTATTCTTTCGCATTTTATTGAAAAATTTACATTGTTTGATCAAAGCATTCTTGAATTTGTGCAGAATGTATATGTATCATAAATATATAAAAAAGCAACCAATTGTATTCAGAGGTCATCTCAATGCTTTCATAGAGTTGACCGTATATTACAAAAAGCTTTGTACAGTGGATCATTTCTTTTGACAAGGCTACATGGACTACTTCCTCCTTTATTTATAATCAGACATTTTTATCATAACCTACATGGAAAAACAGGATAATGTATTTGTAATGTGATTAGCTTCTGTAAAAGGAAGGGAGGCCAATCCCATGTTACAAAACCAGTTCTTCCTTAACTACCAGCAAGTGCCATAAGGACTGCTAACTGTATGTAAGAATGTGTTTTGAGTATGTTAGACTACAGCGTATAAGACTAGTTTTCTGTTTGGCAAAAAGTTTTATATATATATATGTATATATGTATATATACACATACACACACACATACACATACGTACATACATATACACACCTATGTAGGTAAATAGTTTTTTTCATCTGACTACAGGCAGAGGCTGACAGCATTGAGACTCTGAAACCATTTAGGAATAAATGTGAACCTGTGTTTCTCTTTTGTGTTGTAAGTATATCACGTCACTTGTTATTAACGTATTGTGTATTTTTGCATGAATTTTTCAATAGATTAAAAAAAATGAAGCTACGTAAGTTGTATCTTTAAATTTCACAGTATGTAGGATTGTGTCATTGGACATTGTTTAGCTGCAGCTGTTGTTTTCCACAGCCTAAATCTGTGGTTCTCCAACACATTTTTATTGTGGCTGCACATACAGCCACAGCAGCTTTGTGGTAGCCACAGTTCTGGTAGTTAGTGAGAAATCGGAGTAAGTTTTTCCAGTGTTGCCTCACATAAAGTTCCAAGTGCCTACATGTGGCTAGTCTGAAATCATTATTTTGTGTGCACTTTCCCTCAGGGAAAAAGAGTTTACATTTCCTGACATTTCAGTTTTTCTAAGATAAGGAAATAAAATTGCATTTTTCACACCTCAGCAACTGTAACAATAAATCACATATTTATTATATCTCATTGATGGATACAGAAAGATTATGTTCTTAGGACTCTACTTTAGAACACTGTTATCTTTGTAAGCATTGTTCTTTCTTCAATTTGGAAGCGTTGGATTCCAGCAATTCTGAACCAGCAGAGGCAGTGGTAGCTTAGATTTTAACTTTAGTGGGCAGAGGAAGTGATTCTATTAGTGCAAAAATTGCAAAATAGCATATTCTAAAACTCAAATAAATGTGTAAACTAAATGAGTAGAGGTTACTGAGTGTTATTTTCTCTTTTACAGAATGGAAAAATAATTGCAATAGTGAGAGGTGCAAATGCTCCTATTATAAGTAAGAAAATAACAGAGCTAGTAGAAGAAGAGAGGAAAATTGTAGCTGGAGAGAAAGAACGTACTGAGGTATTCATAAAATAGATAATAGATAATATATATGAGTATTTTTATTACATGTTTTTTTCCCAATGCCTGTGATAGTTTTTGGTAATGTAACATTTACTTTTTTGTAGTTGTTTTCTTCACAGCAAAGTGAAATATATGAGGATTTTCTTACAGAAATTTCCATTAAATGATAGTTTATGTTGATTGTTTCAGAAACTTGAAAAATTTACAGATTAGTCTATTAATGCAAGAAATGGAGGGATGGTTTGCTAACAAAATGCCACTAGCATATAAACCCATTTTAGTCATTATCTTTTTATCTTTTAGCACTGAATATTTTTTCATGTATATTTTAGTAAGAATTCACTGTATAAAACAAATGGAGACATGGGAAATAGTCATGCCTCATTGCTTTTTTTGATTGAAATGGAGATCAAAGAACTCCACTTTAAGTATAAAGGAAATTTTTAACAAACTGCAGCTCAATTAAGGATAATCAGGCTAGCTCAAGGTCTGTCTTAGAACTGCTGGCTTACCCGCGTAGCAAATGTATTATTACATTAAGTTAAAACTATTGTAAAGGTCTGGGAGCTGAGTTTGGTGACTTGAGACAAATTTTTTTTCACAATATTGGCAGCAATCCTGTTTGTTACAAAGTCCACTCAATTTTTTGAGATTAAATGTAATGGTGGGTTGCTAGCTTTATTATTTTTATAGTCTATGTTTGTCAGAGAAATAGGATGGAAATACTTACAATCTAGATTATCTTTAATGTGGTGTGGGAGTTTTTTATATTGTGCGCATAAAAAATAACTTTTTCACCTTTTGTACATACTTGCTAATGGAAACAATGACAAATCCAGAGACATATTGGCTACTAAAGACAATACCTCTGCATTTTGAGTGTTACAAAATGATCACATATTAGGTTTACTCTTCTTCCCCTGCATGACTGAATGACTTCTTCTGAATTTAGTGTTCTGTACCTGTGCAGTTTCTTCAGCTACAGTCTGTATCTTTTGCAGACCTCTAATCACAGCATCACAGTTGCCTATTTCTTTTGAGTTATTGAAGTGTGAGTGACCGTAATTTCTTCCAGGATAATATTTCACTCTGTAAAGATGTATTAGAATGTAATACAGCCTGATAGGATCTGCTTCCCTACTTGGCGACTAGTGCTGTGTTTTGAAATACTTGATGTGAAATTTAGTCTTACTGTAAATTTCTAGTGATTTCTAGCCTTACTCTGCTTCAGTGCACTGTTGATCCAGTAACATGAATTCCTCTCTTCACTATGAAAGGACCTCCAGAATTGTGTATGACACAGAAGAAAGTAACCTTGGTCTTATACACCTACCCAAGACTATAAATTTTTCTGCCTAGAAAAGGAAAAGCACTAAAATATCCAATAAAAATAACCTTTTTTATGACAGTGAGTTTTTTCCATATTGTTTTTCTCTGAATTCCACATCATCAACAGATCAACAGCTAAATATCTGGAGCTGAGGAGGATGAGAGAAATAGATAGTAGATATTCTTAAGTCATGTCTGTATTACGTATGATTTATGATATATAGAATGAGAAATAGAATAAATTTATTAAATGCTTTCAAGTTAGTTAAGTACTGGGATAATAAGTGTATTCTAGATTGTCACATTTTCATGACAGATATTCAAATCTGTGGTAAGTCTACATACTTACATACTATATTTATACATACTGAGATATATATTTATACATATTGAGAAGGAAAATGGAAAAAATGAAAAATTACCTAAAATTATTTTTAAGTCCTTTTGCAGACTTGATATCTCAGTAGAAGAGTCTTTACTTGGTTTTATTGTAAGGTAGATAAGATTAAGTTTATTAGGGTAATCAGTCTTTTTTCTTACTATGCTGTATGTTTCTGTCTAGAGTGGTAAGGCTTTGGCCACCATTTAAAAGCAAGTGGCCAAAACATAGGGCAAAGATTTATATTTATGTGTTTAAAATTACTGTCTTTGGAGAGTACCACATAGATCCTATTCATTATAACTTGCATCTCTTATTTCTGAAAGTCATGTTCTTTATTTTCTTTTTAAATAACTGTGGGAATCAAAACTGAGAAGAAGCGAAGTACAACAAAGTGGGAAAATTCTGTAGAGCAATTTTAAAATGTAGCATTTTTGATGTCTCAGCAAATTCATTATTTCCATAAAATCTGCAAAAACTTAGAAACAGGAGGAGCAGGCATCTTAAATATGTGAGTAGATATTTTCTTTCTTACCAAGCTCAAATTGCCTGGAGGTTTTCAGAAGAGGGTCAGAAAAAAGGAGGAGAAAATTCCTTTCCCAGTGTTACTCAGTAGGCCTGTAGCGGATTAGTATTATATCAGAAGTACTCTCTGCCTCTATATTAACTTCATAGTGGTGGTATACTTACTGGTATTCTTACTATATTTGCAATTACCTTAGGTAGAGGAACTTGTTTTTCCAGAAGAGAAATTATCAGAAGATGCTGTTAAGGAGACTGTACTTGAGGGTAAATATATTTGATTTATTTTAATAATGTTAAAGAAAAAGAACAAATGTCTTTTTAGGTATTTGATTAAAAATTGTTCATGTCCACCTCCAATAGACGTTCCTTTGATTCAGCTAATAACATGGCAGGTTGAGGAAATCAAATTGAGGGAAAGTTTGGTTTTTTTTTCTGTAAGGAGTTAAGATATTGGACGGTCATTAGTGTTTTCAGCACCTTTCGGGGACCTTCAGAATTCAGGTATTCTTACAGCTCTCCTGCTATGTTCCAGGGAGTTTTCCTGTGTAAACTGCTGACTGAAAGTCACTTCTACATAGCCCCTATCTTAGCTATGTACTTTTGTTGAAGCGATGCTTGTTAGCCTTTGAATGTCCTGCAGAAAAAACAAGATGGTGGGCAAGCCATGAGGATTAAAGGTATAAATCTATGAAGGAATGGCATTCCTTGTACATTAGGTTATTTTAAATTAACTTTATCACTGGAGAAGATATAAGAACTGAAGAACAGGCCCACATAAAAGCATAAATTCACAGTAGTGGGAGAAAGTTCCAAAAAGATTAAGAAGTATACACCCTTCTGCTTGTGAAGCTGCCTTCTATGATTTATTTCAGGCTTGGTATGAACTGGGACCTATGTCTTTTCTATTCTTATTATTATCTATAGCTACCAAGGCTTTCTGAAGTTACTGCTTCATAAACGCATAGAATGTCATTTTGCAAGGTTGAGATGGAATGAACTATCTTCTTCTTTACCTTCTCTTTTTCCTGTGCTAAGACATTAGATGACTGTCAGGGATTAAGTCATCTTTTCTCTCCTTCCTCTTCCTGTCTTCTTTATTGTGTAGTTCAAATGTCATGTTCCTGACTTCATCTTTAATCTATTTTTTTCTTATAAGCCCTCTGAGAGCTAGTAATACAATATGACAAATCCTTCAGCAATTGTGTGTAGACTTCTCACTAAGCTACAAAATCTAAATGCTCTACAAAATCATGGAACAGAGTTTTCATCTTGAGTGACCTCTCCATACATCCTGCTAGATTAAGAAATCCTTAAGAAACCATAATGCACTAACACTTTATGGTGAAACATTCCTTACCACATTCAGGTGCCTTTGAGTGTTGTCTATTACTGGAAACAGGTAGTAGTCTTGTGTTTACATTCGAGCTATTATTAAGTGCTTCTTTAGTGTCTGAGATCTGATTGAATTACATTCTAACACTTAATCGTAAACCTCAGATTCTATAGAGAAAGACATATATTGGTTAATTTTTCTCTAACCACTTTCTGTCATTTTGCAGAGATGTGTACTATTACAGATATTGTAATAGTATGTCTGTGACTGGGAACACCTCTTGTTTTAGTCTTGTTTTAAATGTTAGACTGTGTTAGCAAGCATGTGTTACTTCAAAGGTTATTTCTTGTAAATAATTTCAGGATCCACAAAACTAAGGAAAAAAAGGTATATTTACTATTACAAGAAACGCCTATTTTACTGGAAATCTCTGATATTGATACAGAATTTGTGTGACTCACTTGGTGATTTTTTCCTTAAAAATATTAATTCCTTTCATATTTCCAGTCCTGTACAAAGAGGGCTTCCTAGAGAAAGCATCATCTTAAATTGTAACTTTTCTACCACACCTGCCTGCATGTGAACCATTTCTCCACCATATGACCCAAAACACCAGTGGTTCACCAGGAACATAGATTCCAGGGGTGGCCAAGGAGTGTTCCGCTCTCCAGGACATGCTTTAAGTGCTTGAGTCACTGATTTTTTGGAACCACTGTTTGGCTATCACAGTATTAAAATGGAGAAGTATTTAGAGAAACTCACTTAAAAGTAACAGAACATTTAGCTGTGTACTTATTTCAGTAAATATATTCAACAACACAACATTTTTTTTCTTTTCCAACAGAAGAAGTCAGGTATTCTGTTGCAATTGTAAAACCTGATGCTGTCTTAGAGGGACGTGTAGAAGAAATTAAACAGAAGGTGACAAAACTTGATTCTTTCATCCCGTTTAGTTAAGTGGCATGGTAGTAACATGGAAAATGAAATAGATCCTAATTTAAACCCATACTTTATAATAAGACATGTAAATGTTTCTCTCCTAAGCGTGACAAAAGTAGGTAGGTTTTGACTTGAAATAACGTCGTATTCAGATTGACACTACTTCTTTAACATATTATGTCACTAGGTGAGGTATGACATTGATTTGTACTGTGGAGATTCCTGACATGAAATTTACAGACAGAAAACTCTCTTTTTCTCATCATACTGTAGTGGAGATGAGAACTAGAAACTCTGGGGTAGTGAAGTTAGTTCATTCAGCTGTAGAGGGTTTTTTTTTTGACTAACTAGCATCTTTAAGAACTCTAGGCACACAAAAATTGACTAACCACTTCTTTGTGCAATAGTGTGTTTGTGTATGTTTGTGTGTGTGCACATGCAGATGATTTAACGTATGTTTGTAGATGGAGCAAGTAATTCATGTGTGCTAGTAAAGTGCAATCAGAGGTTATGCACTAATAACAATCTCAGTGCACAGAAGGATTCAGCATTTGTTTAAGCCATTATACAGTGAAAGAGAAATCATTGCTACTTCCAGAATATAATGCTATAATAATGCTCATTTCAGTTATAGAAATTTCTCACTATTCCTGATACAAAAAAAGATCTCATAATCCTATATATCAAGATAAAACTATGCCAATTTAAAAAAAGCATTATGACAAGATCAGTGACCTATGCAGAAAAGAAAATCTGAGTGTTATGTAGCTTGTTTCTGCAATTACTCTATCTTGACCGGAAGGCAAGGAGGTTCAGTAAAGGCAAAAAAAAAAAAAAAACCAGGCAATGTTTGAAAGCAGTTTTAATGGAGATGAGCAGCTGCTAGTTGGCCCTGTCTTTGCCCTGCCTTATGAGGACCGTGCCCATACTGTTTCCATGCTCCACCTTGTCAAGGCAATCTGGAAACCGTCAGCAATGTCAGAGGGGCAGAGAGCTGGTAGCAGATTAATATTGGCACATGATCAGTATTGGGGTTGGATAGTACCTTTGTAATTCAGAAATCAGTATAGGGTATAAATCGCATGTCACTGAACTATGAATTTTGATATAGTTCATGTAAGTGTGCATCTCATACATACTTCAGTTACATTAGTACACTAAATTTGAAACAGCTAATCATAAAATGGATTTTATTTTAGTTTATTTTCTGTTTTTAAAGTTTATCAGCTTTATGATGGTGGGCAAGTAGTTTATCCTAATACAAAAACTTGATAATTATACATTTATATGACTACTATGATTATAATACAGTTTATATCATTTTTAGAAATGGCTGCATGTTAATCACTCAGAATAATGGTAAAAAATAGTAATTCAGTGATAAAAAATAGGATTACTCATCACTGAATTAATGCATTGTATTTTTCAAAAACTTTTTAACTTAGTGGGCATTGTAATCCTGAATTCAGTGAAGTGCTTTGAAAAGCTGGAAAGCTAAAAAGCTTTAGTTTGGACAAAAGTAGGAGTTATTAAATTTTGGAATATTTCAGATCATCTCAAGTTTAAAGATGGTATCCAAAATCCAATCAATCTTTAGATTTATGGTAATGTGCGATTTTGTATATATCATTTTAAAATATCACTGAATAATAACTGAACAATTGTAGATTACAGATGCGGGCTTTAGCATTGCAGCAACAGAAGAAAAACTGCTAACTGAAGAGCAAATCAGAGTATTCTACGCTCGGAATATAGAAAAGGTAGAAACAAACAAAAATAGGAACAGATAAAAACACACTTTGGCTATAGGTCTTTCTAAATCTCTGGCTCATAAATTTTTAATATGTTGAAGAACTGAATTAATGGAGCTTCAGTACATAGGAAAAATATTCTCTCTTTTTTTTTTTTCTTACCAACTCTTATAAATCCTAGACAGGTATAGGGTGGTAGCATTCTACTGTTTCAGTTAAATGCTGAGAGATTTTATTAGTTCTTTCTGTTATCAGAGCATCTATGTCCCTTAGTCATGGCCCTAAACAGACTCAGTTAGCTGGTGAAATCTAGAATGAAAATAAAATCTATGTCATCCATTTGACTGTATGTATCTATTTGACATGTACTCTTCTGGCCAGGAAATGGGTGATACTATATTTTTCCCCTTCCCTCTCCACCATCCTGCTTTTATCACTGAGTAGTATTGTGGAGAAAGAGAAAAGAGAAAGCTTCTTCAATTAGGCTTATTTTTATGGACATATCCTGTGTTAGAGGCAAACAGATTGCTAAGGACAAACAAAGTTCAAAGAACCAATGAAATGGTGTTGGTCACCATTAAGTGTCAGTGGTCTAGTAAACTGGCAGCCTCATACTGTCAAGTGTTTTGGAGGTGTGATAGCTAAAGTGAACTCCACTGAAAGATCTGAAGCAGAAAAATGAATCCTCTTAGAAGATATAAATATATTCTCCTGTTTAAGATCTGCATACTGTAGATAGAGGCTGGAATTACATGCAGAGAATTTGATATTAGTAGGGGGACCAATGGAACGGTGCAAGGAAAGGGTTGACAATGAAAACAAGAAGCTGGGAAAATGTTCCTATGGCATTCCAAATGAGAATGAGACAGGACTCAGACTCTACTTATGGAAGCCAGAGGAAAAAAAAAGTGATAGAAATTGTCAGGTGGTGGCACTATGATACAGAAAGGAAGTAATGGGGAGATCTGGTGAAGAGCTTCGTTTTGGCAGTGTTGAATCTCAAGATACTTCATTCATAAGGAGCTGCCAAAGGCAAAGCTGAGATTGTAGTTTGGACAGACAGAGACAGTTTTGAAATAGAGGTAAATCTGTAAGTCATCTTCATGGGAATGGCAGCCAAATTTGAGATTAGTTAGGTGTAGAGGGAGAAGTGGGAAGAACAAAGACAGGGAAATAGCATGCAGTGTTTGATATGCTGCAGCACTATGCTGCAGTAAATCCTAGCCGACCTTAGGATAAGGAGAATAGAAAAACTACTATGAAATGTGAAAAGCAGTTCAGAGGGGCCTGTGGATATTGAGAAGTCAGCTATTTGTTATTCTTTTAGTGTCATTCTAAGCTGAAACATAATTATGTTTCAGCAGCACTTGTAGTGCTTTGTGTAGAATATGGATGTCTTTGTGCTTAGTGAGCAAAATTCTTCCTAATTTAATACCTCACAAACCTGTTGAAGGTCTTGAGGCTACCTATTACAACAGAACAGAATCTCAAAGAAACAGATCTTCACAGATACAACTGAAAGTGGAAATAGTTTGTTTTTAACAGTGAAGCTATCTATTTCTATCTAAACAAACATCTATTTCTTCTAAAGTGAGCAAGTGTGCTTTTTAAGCCGCAACAGTTTAGATACTCACTTTATGCATTGTACTAAATGTTTTTCTACTTGAATTCATTCAATTTCTTTTGAATGTCTTAATCTTGTGAAACGGGTTAAGTTGATGCATAGGTATGAAGCAAAATGAAAGAGAAAAGCAATGAAATGAAAGCAATGCATGTGAATATTTTATCCTCATATTATTAAAGGAAAAATACATCATATACAATCAGATGGGAGTGGCTGATAAAGAAAAAATTTAGACATATACTTGAGAGAAGATCTTTGAGGAAATTTGCAATACTGAAGAAAAAGCTAACATACAAGGAAAAAAAGGTTAAAAGCTAACTACAGTGTTTGAAGTTATTTTCCAATGAAAATATGCATTCATACGGTTGAAGGTTGAAACTGAAGGAATGAAATGAACATAGCAAAGAAAATGAAGGAAGTGCTTACAAATATCTTACAAATATCTAAATGTTCTATATTTGCAGCCAGCTACATGATGTTTACTTTCAAAAATTGTGCATGGAACTGTTTTACAGTTTGTTAAATCACACTATACATGCTAGTCCAAGCATTGCATTTGATCTCAGCTAGTTTCCAGATCATTTTCTTTACTCGTCATTTGTACTTTAACCTGGCAGAACACGCTTGCTGAATGTAGTTCTGTGACTTCATTTATCTCAATTAATTGCATTTGAGACATTTTATAATGCTGTTGTGTCAAAGGACTGATCGAAAGACCTTCTAAACAATCATATCAATTATAAATTTAAACAGTTTCACAAGGTTGTGTAATGTATGTGAATGCCATTATAGAACAGGAGTTATGAGTTCCTTAGCAATGGATGTTCTCATTTCTGATGATAAAGTCAATTCTTGCAATTCATAGCAGAAAAAAATATGTTTTTTAGCCTGATTTTGATGATTTTGTTCAATTCATGATGAGTGGGCCATGCCACATTCTGGTAATCGCTAAAAAAGAATCAACTGATGCTATTCCTCACTGGAAGGACCTAAGTGAATCAAGTGAAAATGAGCCTGATGAGCCGGAGTCTAAAAAGCCAGAGAGGTAACTAATAACTAACATGACATTGCTATATGTGATTCAGTTACAGTATTCGGAACTAAACTGCATACAAAGCCAATGTTGCCAGACTTATGTGCCTGTGTATACAGAGTTCAGAGAGCAGTCAGAGTTCTGTACCTGGTCTTTTACAGAACTGTCATTGAAGATGCAATCTGAGTACCTAAGGGAACATAAAAACTCCGTGATTCTTAGGTAAAGATAACAAGCAAAGGGCACTGATCTCTTACTGTTTTTGAAGTGGCCTTGAATGGATTGTCAGCCTAATGGGAACAGTGGTATACTTCAAAGTTGATACAGTCCATGCAATTCCACTTCACACTAATTCAAGCTGATATAGTCCATGCAATTCCACTTCACACTAATTCACTAAGACAAAGTGACTGCCTACACTGCCTATAGAGGGTTGAGCTCTTGTCCATGTTTGCTCCTATGCATACTGGGAAATTGTAGGTGTGGTCCAAATGTGGCTGGGGGACACCCGAAGCATGCAGTGCTTCCTAGAACCACTCCGTAAAAGCCAGCAAACAAGTGGGAGATTGACCACACCACTAGCTTTATTTTGCCAAGATACATAAAAACATCGTAAGGATTTGGTGTTTACAACCATGGTATCATGAAATGCCTGTTTTTGTCGTAGACCAAGGATTTAATTGAGAATTTTAAAGAGAGTATTAGTTGTATACAATGCACCAGGCAATAAAGGGAGTGCTCACAAAAAATATGAATATTGGATTGAGTTATATATTTAGGCCAGAAGTTTACTGAAAGCAACATGAACTTAAACACTTTGTTCCAAGGAGAATCTGTCATAATAATTTATACTTTTATTGATGCCTGTTGTATCCCTTCTGCTTGAATTTAGTGTGACCCAGGAATATTATATTTGCCTTAAGTGGCTAAGAGTGGCTCTATTTACATAGCTGAATAAACCTGAGGATTACAAACATGTCCCAATGAAAAGAATCTCTGCTAAAGAGAATGCTATAATGCTATCATTTTCAGGATCATGCTTTACGTGAAGGAAGTACAGTCCTTTTATTGATCTTTCATTATATGCCGTACACTTGTCAGTAATTCTGTCTAGTGAAACATGCACTATTTTGAAGAAGCTAAAGAGGAATTAGAAATGCTGTATGGCTGAGATTTCTCTTGCATAGAACTAACTTGTGAGAGGATAAGAAATAATTATTGTCTCAGTAATACTACTTTAGTAGTGAATCTGAATTCAGTAAAAACAAATTAGTTTGATATTCTATTTTTAGGTTTCGCTAAACTTTAAGAAAGTATATTTTCAATGATTCAGTTGCTAACACAGTGTATACAGTGACTTAAATACTGTATTATTTTGTGTATTGTTAGGTTGGATGGAATCTTGGAAACTGAGGGTCTATTAAATATATGTGATGTGCAAGACAGTATAGAAGATGCCAGCAGGCAACTTGCCTTCTTTTTCCCAAATTTTGGTAAACAGAAAACAGGCCAAAATGTTGAAAGAACTTTGGCCTTAATTAGACCCTTACTCTTAAAGGAAAGACGACGTAAGTGTTAATAACTACGTTTTCCATCTAAAGTATATAAAAAGCCTCATATTTTGCATTTTAAAAATTCTGACACTACTAATGAAAAGTTTTTAGGTTATATTGTCTGCCCAGCATGAAGTTGACAGTAATCTTTTGTCAGTAAAAAAAAAGTTACATAGTTAATCTGAAATATTTAGAATTTAAATGTCAATGCTATTTTGCTCCTTTGGTTGATTCTTCAAAAATATCTTTGGATTGTGTATTTGGATGGAATATTTATAGAAGACCTCTCAGAGAAGCTAACATTAGCAAAGTGTACTAAATGGGATCGTATTTCCTGCTATAATGAAGTAGCTATGCTATCCTTGAATAGCAGGTCCAAGACAGATCAGTGGCAAGCGTGATTTGTCCCAGGTTATTTTATGCTGCATAAGGCAGTTCTGCACAAGGATAAGTTTATACAGACTAGGTTTTTACAAGTAAAATCAGAAATAATCTAGCCCCATATAGTGTGAAGCTCTATCCAAGTTAGTTTCCTTTGCTTTTCTGGCATATATTTGCATTTCTTCCTGGATTCTGGCTAGCTCCTTTATTTCTAGTTTAATAACCCCTGCACTGACAATAGTGTGCAGTATAATCTATACATAGAGGTCAGGAAGACTACAGTTTTGACCTTTCCTTGTCTATTTCTTTTTTTTAGTTGATATGTACGTTGCTTAGGAGAACAGTTCTGCAGGGGGAATTATTCTGTCTTTTTGACTTGTGCCAAATACTGCTTATTTACACATACAGTCTTGTAAGACTTAATCAATCAAATGAATATCTACCTATTCAAAATCCTCAGCCCTTCTTCTGGTGGTTAAAACGCATATTATATTTCTCAGTCAGATATTCATACCGAGATTTCTGAAGTGAGAGAAAGAAAAGGGATGCTTTGCAATATCTGTTTCTTAAGAGTACTGAAATCATAGATGCAGACCTGTACTCCCACTTCTCTGGTCTATTATGGATCCTTTTTATGACAATAGGTGGAACTTGATAGAGGATGTTCTCCCTTTGTAGCTTCATTGATCAGTTACATAATAATGACAGTTGTGTTACTATTGTCAAGCTCAGCTGAGACTTTGAGTAGTACTCATTACAGCTGTTAGGATTTCAAAAAGGAGCCATCACAGTTATGAATAACTGGAAGTTAGGTATATCCTTCAGATGTGGATAACTTTTCATGCTCTAGCATTGAACAGTTATTCTGCTTTTGGTTACATTGTCTGGCATACTTCCATCACATTATGCCAGGCAGCAGAGATATTTACAGAAAATAGCTGCTCATTCCAGCCTTCTGCCATCTATGTAGTCTGGTGTATGAGCATGTCCACTCTGTCTCCCCATAAGATTATTTCCCACACACCGGTTAGCTCCAGCACTGATAAACAGTCTAATTTTCCCTTTTGTTAGAATGAGTGACATAATCCAAAGCTGATACATGTGCTATTTTTTCCTTCCATCTGTCCTTAAGAAAGCATCAGCTTTCTGAGCATCCAGGCAACTACTGAAGCACTGTAGCAGTTGCTTTGAGTCAGTTTTCTGCTCTTCAGTTAAAAAATTAATTCAAAATTAATTTAACATTACAATTGGAAAGTAAATGTCATTTCTTCAGAAGTGCAAAAATTAATGAATGGCAATTCAGCATTGTTTCAATATTTGAAACAGATTCTATTATGCAAAGAATAATGGATGATGGCTTCAAAATAGCAATGCAGAAAGAAATAGTCCTATCTGAAGAACAAGCACGTCAATTTTACAAGGAGCATGAAAATGAAGATTACTTTCCAGTACTTCTAGAGCAAATGACCAGGTACGTTGATTGAAAAATGAGAGTGTGGAACTATAAATGGAAATAGGTTTTTCACAATAAATAATTAACCCGAAGAATATACAGCTACAAGGCACGACTGAATCTGAGAGTTTAGCAGAACTCGAAACAAGATCACAACTGCAGATGAGATAGTTCCTAAGTATAGTAGATAAATAAACCAGATTTTTAAAATTATTAGGTACTCCATACCTCTGTATGTAGGATGTTGAAGTCTGTAGCCAGGTCCTTTGATTTAAGTGAAAACAGTTGAGCTCTGCTCTGATAGAGTGGATTTAGCTTGTCTGCAGAAGGGTTCTGTGGCTCTTACCCAGGCTGTGTGCTGGGTTTCCTTGGAGCTGAAGAAAAATCTGTTTGGATATCGTCTTCATATGAAGTCAAGACATAGCTGGGACAAATACAAAAACTGAGAAGCTAAGCAGCATTCTTAAGTCTAATAATAAAGACTAATTCTATGACATTCTTGCTGTTGTAGTAACATTCAGTAACTTTGAAAATTAAATTCACTTTTAAGCCCTATAATGTTGTATCAGACTCTAGCTGTTTAAATGGGGATTGGCTTCAAAATCCTCCTTTACTAGGACTTGTTTTTCTGGACTGCACAGAATTTAATCAAATTCCTATTACAAATTACAGTCAGTTTAAGATTTGTTCTGATACTTTTAATGCCAGTTTTCCCATTTTACAGTGGTCCAACTCTTGCACTTGCTCTAACACGAGAAAATGCTATAGAACGCTGGAGAGAATTACTAGGCCCAAAGACTATTGAAGAGGCTAAGAAGAAAAGTCCAGCCAGGTAATACTTAAAATAGTAAACTATCATTCATAACTTAAGCTTTATTTTTACCTTCTTCAGCTCAATGAATTCCACATTGCAACTTATGTAACTATAGTGCCATCATCTGGAAACAGACATATATTTCTGCAGCTTGTTAAGCTTTTCTTGGATTAAATGTTGTATTACACACAGGAACTATAGCATATTTTGAGAAACAATGGCTAATAAACAAAATGAAAAGCTGAGTTTAAAAAAGCAAGTTTGGGAGGCATTAAAGAGAAGGAAGATTGCTAAATTAGGGAGAAATCTTTGACTGTTGGATGCACATACAGCAGGAAGAATCCATCTGTATTATTTTATAATCCTGCTCTGCCAGTCACTCATGGAAACAGGTTATTTGGCTATTAAATCGAACCTTTGTGACCTTAGATTGCAGTTTTTAGGCTTTGTGATGCACAAAAGTACTGCTACTCATTTTCTGTGTGCAAAAAATATTGGTAAAATCTCATTGATTGTCTGTTAGCTTGAAATAGTGCCACTATTTATTAGAACAGATGCCTATGGCCTCTTAGTTTGGTGAAAAATCTTCACTAGTAGATAGCTTCACTATTTTATTTGTGATTAATTGTGTTTCTTCTACATATTTTATAAATGAACAAGTTAGTTACCTGCTTATAATATTGTTCTAAGAAACTGCTGTGGCATCATCTTGTCTGTTGTTGATAGACATACTATTTCATTATGCAAGAACTGGTGTTATCTTGGAGATATAACAAGATGACAGTTGGGAGGGAAGGTGTTCATATTTCAGGATGTTAATTAAAAAGGTAACTGCTTTTCCTGTAGACAGTGAAGGCTTCTTACTCCTACAGAAAGATAATTGAGCTCTTAAGTCCCAGATCAGCATTAAGTTATATTCACTGGATTAAGGCTAGTCATAGTTAAAGTTCAAAATGGCTATTCCATTAAATAACTTTGCTGTTTTAATGACTGTTAGTTTACGTGCAGAGTATGCAGTAGACAGCATACCTCTTGATCAGCTGCATGGTAGTTCTTCACCTGATGATGCTCAGAAGGAATTACAGTTCTTCTTCCCTCAGGAACACACTTTGGCATTAATTAAACCCGCTGCTGTTAAGGAACATAAAGGTAAATAATCCAGAAAGTAAGAGCTATGCCTGCAGACCTAATTTCTACAAAATATTAGCAATGTACAGTTTGCAGTAAATCATGTCAGCTGCATTCATCTTCCTGAATGCTTTTTCCTGCAGAGAAATGCTTTTATGGGGCTTGCATAATTCATATAGATGTCTGAAATGTGACATTTCTGTTGCTCCTTTCCATTATTAAATTAGCCATAGTTCGTTTTTCACCAAAAAAAAAAAAAAAAAAAAGTGAGTGTTCTTAGCTAAGTTAAGCTGTTTAAAACCCAGGTACTTGTCCAAACTAGTCATCTAGCATCCTTCTAATTGAAAGGGAAGAGAGGCCTTCCAGACTCATCCCACTCATTGCAGACAGCTATCTTTATTGATTCAAAAGGGACCAATACTAAATTAGATGGATCCCCATCCTTGGTTTAATTCACTGTCAAAGAGAAAGAGGAGGAAAGGTCAAAGAAAAGAACACCACACAAAACAACACACACAAAATTTGGAGCCTTGCCTTAAGATTTTTGCTGCCTCTGTTTTTACTTCTCTATCCAGAGCCTCCTGTCATTCTTCTTTTATGTCCTGACAAATTCAGTAGTCTTTCTGATTTTAATTCATCATTGGCTTTTGAGAGTCTTTCTTCCCCTCTTGTAACAACCCAAATTGATTAACCAGGCCAGATGGTGTGTATATTGCATATGTGAGAAATGGTAATGAATGCTACTGGTATAATTGATAACAATTCAGATTTGTCACCTGCATAGAAATGGATTAGTCCAATGACAATGGTTGACTGTATATCTTGGAGGAATGCTGAAGTGTTCATCATATTGTCCATGATTGTTTGATATTGTAAGTAGAATTCTAATGATCAATAGTGAATTTTCCAAAAAGCAAATACAGTATTTTCTGAAACTTTTTACATTTTTTGTATCTAAAATAGAATAATTATTTAAATCAAGAAAGAATGAGTTTTCTTCTTTTTCCCCCTAGATGACATTATGCAAAAAGTTAAAGATGCTGGATTTACTATCTCAAAGATTAAAGAAGCAGCTTTAACTCGTGAAATGGCTACACAGTTTTATAAAGATCATGAAGGAAAACCCTTTTTTGAACCATTAGTGACTTGTATGACCGCGTAAGTGTCTAGTTACACAGTACTGAGGTATGCAAGTATACATCATAACTTTGAATTTACAGAGCAAGCAAACATGCTACACCCAAAGTAGGCTAAAGATTTTGCATTCTGTCACTCTTTCAGGCAAGGATAGTGAGTTCTTCAAATTACTATGATTATCTTTGAGGTTGGAGTGCCCCTCCTTTAAAATGAAAATTTACAATTCTTTCCAAACTTACAGATAGTGACTATTATTTTGGATTTGTTCCTCAAAAAAAAAAAAAAAAGTCCATCATTGCTGATGGAATCCCTGACCTTTCCACGCAAGGGAATTATTTTCCTCGTGGTATGTGTAGTATAGCTGTTGATAAAACAACATTTGTTGCCTTGCTTCAGAAATTAATGGGTGAGTCTTTGTAGGAAAAGAAGTCAGAATAAGGGATCATCATAATCTTTTTGGCTTTCAGATACAAGTATTAGTAGTTTTATATTGTCTTAAAACACTCTGGAAATACATATTAAAAATTAAAAAGTATGACTAAATTCATATATAATAATGCATGTGTGTTTACCATAACCCTTCACAGCACCCCCGAAGCCAAAGGTAAATTTGCATCTCAGAACTGTGGAAGAACTTTCATGTCTTGATTCTACAGGGGCCCATCAGTGGTCATGATTTTAACAAAGGAAAATGCTGTGGAAGAATGGAGGCAATTAATGGGTCCAGCAGATCCAGAAATTGCAAAAATGACCTCTCCTGAATCAATTCGAGCTCAGTTTGCACAAGATATTTTGTCCAATGCTGTTCATGGATCATCTAATAAGGAGCATGCACTGAAGAGTATTGAGTGTGTATTTGGAGAGATTGATATAGATTAAAAATAATATGTAATCTCTGAAAAATAGTATTCAAGTTATAAGATAAATTTGCCTATCCAATCTGCTGTATTTAAGGCTATACATACACATTTTCCTTCATACTCCATCTATTTTTGTTATCAGTTGATCCCCATGTAGCAAAGCATATCAGTGTAACAACTGATATATCTGCTAGAAGTTTGTTGTGAGTAATGATTGCTATATATGCACAATACACATTTTTTTTTCTTTTAACATCTTACAAGCTTGTATCTTTCCAATAGTTCCAGAAGTCTGAGGCATTTTGTAGTATAAATACGTGAAAAATAGGGTCAAGGAAGAAAGGTCATTATGACACTTCCACTGTAAGGTGGATACAGTCCTCCAGTTCAGGCAGTCTGTAGAGAAAAGATGCTGGAAGACAGTGGAGGTGCTATTACAACATTGGCAGGAAGCATCTCCACAAGGCAGAATAAGCAAGGAGCCGAGAGTGACCCCAGCACAGGCCATGACCTCACCAACAGGGCCACAGTCCCACAGCACCTGAGCAGAACCAGGTGCTAGTAACAGGGTCCATCAACAGCCCCAGAAAAAGCAAGCAATGAGCCAGATCCAGGATCCACCCAGAGGGATTCAGTCAGCAACAGACAGTAGAGACAAAACATAGCTCAAGCAAGGATTAACACCAGGTCTGAGCTTAAATGGGACTCTGGGGCCCATGGGAACAGAGTGGGCATGGGGGTTGCAGGTGAGACTGCCCAGGCCTATTAAGGCTTACTGGTGCCCTCAGGGTTCTGATGAACATTTTCATTGTTTGTTTATCCTTTCCCTTAACATCTCCTAATAGTCACTGTCACAAATAGGATAATAAACAAGATGGTTCTTTCCAGTCCAGTCAGTCAATCCAAATATATCACATGAAGAAAAATATAGTCAACTCTTATATATGGCTGTTCTTGAAATCTACATCCTTGCCAAACTGGTGAATTTGTATCCTATCTCAGTCTAGTTTGGCTGGCTTTCATTAAGAACACAGCTGTGCTTCTGTAGCTGATAAATTCTCATTTTTGCTGTCCGAATCTGTTGAAGGTTGAGATACTAAAGAATGGCATACAATTAAAGGAGTTTACACTGCAGCATGATTAGAAGTATGAAGGCCAGAAAGAACAGTCTTCACACTTTTCTTACAGTTCCTATTGTATTTAATGTGACCAGCTATTTTAAAGAGCTTCCTGAAAAAATATTTCTGTTGTGGATGGGGCATTTGTTATTACAGGCATTCCTCCAGCAAAAATTGGACTGAACATTCTGCTGGTGGCGCATTTTCACCTACAGCTGCTTTACTACAGTAAACTGTACTTGAGGCTAGCCTGTAGGAAGTTCTGATTAGTGCAGAATTTATGTCACCTCAGTGAGCTGATTTCTGAGAAGCGTATTTCAGAATTGCTTTATGTTCTTTGGCTTGTCTTTTACTTCAAAAACCAATTAGAACTGTTCTTCCTGGCATTGTTTCAGTGTTGTGGATCTTTTGGGTGCTGGCATGCAGTGCTTTAAACCAGGAGGCAGTCTCAGAAAAGGCCTGAATTAGGCAACGTAGATGCATCAGTTCAGTTCATTTCCCGAGATCTTTACTAGAGTTACTGACTTCTCTACCGTGGGGTAAATATAATGTTGAAGATTTTTGACAGGGCCAGAAATGCTGAAATGGGAGAATATGTTTATGTCTTAATAAGTGTTCAAGAAGCTTCTGATGGAAGTTCACAACCAAATAGTAAATACTTGATAGATATCATACACAGGCTTTGAATACTGTGGAATATTTACTGTGCCAGTCTTAGATATTTCAGTCAGCTCTTGCTGTACACTAGTTGTGCCTGGTTAACTGTGATATAATTTTTCATACTCAGTTACTATTTATTTAACCATGATTCTTTATACTCCATTACATCAATCAAATCCTTGCAATTCAGAGGTACCTAAGCTGTCATGAAAATTAAAATTCAGCATTTTTTCTGTTAGGCTTTAACTGTTAGCTGTTGAAGGATTGCATTATTTGAGTCCGTATATACGTATGTATCACTCGTGATCCTTGTTCTGTGCTTGGTTAAAATGATTCAGTGTTCAGGTTAAAATGATTCAGATTCACTGAAACATTATGCATAGATCTGTGACAGTTTTTCTTCATGTTGCCTGAATATGCAAACTTCAATTGAAATGTGGGAACATGTAATTTATTAATGCTTATTTGTTTCTCCTAAATACCTTCTTGATCTCAATGTCTCTTGGCAGCTTTGGAAAGAAGTAATTTAAGAGATACATTTCAAACCAATAAAAATAACTGTCTTAGGCAGCTGGTGGAGAGATTCAGATGCATGAAGACTGTGTCTCTTCCAGTTAAAAACTTTGTAGGAATATCAAAACAGCATACATTCAAAAACATGGCACTTGAAATACCATCAATGTTTTAACAGATTACTTTATCATTTTAGAAGTTTAACTCAACATTTAGGTATTGTCCACATAATCTATGCTGCCATCCACTAGTCTTTAAATTTTATATTACTGTGAACTTGACATGGTCAAGGTTTGAGCAGTTGTGATCAGATGGGCAGATATTTGCTTTTGTAGAGTCAGGAGGAATGTGTTCCAACATAAACTCCAGGCACTGTGAGTCTCACAGATGAAAATCTTCTTGCAATTACATTTGCTTAGCTTCTTTGCCTACAAATCTCACAGAAAGTCTGACTGTGTCTTTTTATCTTGTATGTAAATGTCAGAGTGAAAGAGAATGTGACCTTCTTGACCATTTATCTGGAAAATATTTTGTGGTTCTGTGTTGAATTTGATGGTGCAGAGATGTGACTAAAATTCTTCCAGTACTAACAAAAGATAACATAATTATTTGTCTGATTTTTGTCCCAGCAGGAGATAAACAGAACCACAGAGTGTGTTTATTTGGATAACAGACTACATATTTCCTTGTTTAGGAACTTTAATGAAATCATAATCTGATATTAAGACTGTATTAAAGATCTGTTTCAGGTTAGAATGATAAACAAGCTGGTTCAAAATACTGCATAAGAAGAATTAATAAGTCTAATTGTAGTATTTGTACTGCATTACTACATAATAAAATAAGGGAACTGGGGAGATTGTTCCCCACTAAGAAGATGAAATCAATCAGCCTGTGGTTGTGTACTGCTGCACTGGTTTTTCTTTGCTCTGACTACTGGATGAAGTATGCTGGTGGGTCAAACCTTACAAGTGTCTGTTCACTTTATCCGCAATTCATTGTGCATAAATGATCGACTTTCTGATTATCCTGCTCAGAGGATAAATACTGATGTGCTCCAAGTATCTATAAAGAAAGTTTTCATCATATTGTAACCAGAAAGAATCAAAATATTGAGATTGTTTTTCTATTTTGAGGACCTCTTGATCACTCTGATATATCCATTTACCTTCTGTCCATAACAGAGACTGTTGACATATTTAAGGTACATTTAGGTTTTGGTCTTAGTATTGTCACCCAGAAAAAAAAGAATATGTCCTCCCTCCCAAATGCTCCTCTCCGTGGGTATTGCCACACTGTTCTATCTAGAAGCCTTTTGGCAGTCATGACTGGAGCCAGTCTGATACTGATAAAAAGATTACCTGGAACCCTCTGAATTTATGGCCTAACAAGAAATTTCAAAATCCTGTTTGATCTTCCAACGAATCCAACATTTAATTTCAGAGATGTTACAGGAAATAAAAGTATTAGCAGTTGAAATTAGTATTTCCATAGAGCTGTGGCTAGGTCTAATTGAAAGTTATGTACCTGTACAGAAATTATACCTTCATTTGTAGGCCCTTGCAAGTTACAGTATTGGTTTCACTACAAACGGAAACATAATTTCTAGTGTTTGTTGACTGGTATTGATGGATTTATATTTATCTACAAAATTATTCACAGCTGATAAGGTTGACCAGAAAGATCTGATTGAGGAAATTTTCAAATTTGCATTTACATTCAACTGCTAAGCAAAACCGAAAAGTGTATGTCTGTTGTGCATAATTGGAGTAAATATTTTTTCAGGTTTCATTGATTTGGAATCCAGGTTACAATGGTGAATAAAATAATTTAAGAGCTGTTTGAGTATTTTGGACTGGAGAAATCTTTTTGTTTGTACAGGAAGTATTTCTCAGTTATATGCAATGACTGGTCAAAAGTAACAAAATTACAGTTCTGAATTGAATTAAACTGACCAGGTCATTCAGGTCCTGTTGCAGGGAGGTTTATGGGGGCTTTTATGTGGTTCATAAAAGAGTTCTGATTTGCACTTACAGTGAGCTGCTAAAATGGTGCCAATTATTCACCATTAGAGTAAATATTTTTTCAGGTTTCATTCTTTTGGAATTGAGGTTAGAACATTCGGTGAAAATTTTCAATGGCAGCTCTTACTAAACGTGCTACATGTGTGGGGGAGGTAGTAAGAGACTCGCTGGAAACATCTGTACAATATTCCAGACCATTTTTAATTTATATAAAGAAATGCCAGGCCCTTCAGTAGGAAGGCAGCTGTAACACTAAGAAGAAAACATTTGACAATTTCAATTTTGGCCTGTTAATTTTTCAGCTCTGAAAAGGTACAAAAATTACTTTTGTCCATCAACAGGTTGTTTGTCCTCTCTGATAAACCCAGGTTTCATGGCTCCAGTCCTTGGGTGTGTTAACATGGCAGTTTCTGCCATCCCTGGGCTTGGCCATGGACATGCACAAGGAGAGGTAAGTCTGACTTTTGTCCCATGCAGGAGAGTGGAAGTGATGAGTGAGCCTTGTGGGGAGGCAGAGGGATGCACTCATCTGCTGGAACAGCCCTGGCTGCTCCAACAGCAGTTTCTCACCTTCGCAAGGGAAGGATAACAGGCTGGAAGGCTATGTTCTGGGTCTGGATTCAGCTGGCAGTTGATGCTGCAGTTAGTTAATAACTGTGAGGGACTTTCCAAATGGAGTGAATTATATGAGTAGTAAATTGCATTTACTCATGGCTTCATAAAAAATAGAAAAATAGAGAAAATAAAATTGGGAAAATGCACTATCTTACTAGTTCATTCCCCCTGTCTGCATGTTTGTTCTTTATATTATGGTATGCCTTGCTGTTTGTTGTATTGCCTTCCCTTCTTCAGTATCAAAATGAAAGCTAGCATAAAACATACAGAAAAATGTCAAGGAGTTGGTAAACACTGGGACTGGTGCATCAGAGTTTATTCCAATATAATGGAATGCTGAGTGAAATGACTTACAGAAGGAAGGAATGGTGAAAATTCTCTGTGAAAATAATTTTTGCATTTTTTTCTTTAATATAAAAACTGACTCAAAAAAGTTTGATTTTAACAGTTGTAAAATAATATGTAATGCTGCTATGAAGTCTAACTAGCTGGTCTAGTGGGTTCAGTCAATGAACACCACACTTGACTATGTTCACAATCAAACTTGTTAAAGTGAAATACACAACTTCAGTATTTGTTATTTCAACATGACAATGATAGGACTGTTGTTCATTTTGAGTAGTTATCCTTATATATATTCATTAGGGAATTTTAAACTGGGATCAATAGGAAAACAAATCTTAAAAACTCCTGCTACGGAGTAAAAAAAAATATTTTAGGAGCTTTCCAATCATACTGATCTTTAAGTTCATGCTTACTTACGTCAGCATTTTCAAATTTACCTAATTCAGTCACCTACAGTGAAATTCTGGCTCCCTTAATTTCAATTTCAGTTTTGTCATTTTATTCTATAGTATTAAAATTTCACCTGTGAAGTGAGTCTGTATTTAGGCACCTAAATATGTAGTGTGTTTTTCTTTTTTTTAGGCATGTTAAACACACATAATTCCCATTAAGATCAATGGATGCTATATGCCCATTGTTCCTGGCACCTGGATTGAACTTTGAACCTAATTCTGCAGGTTTTCCAAAGAGAATTAGCAAAAAAGGCCTACATTCTGATGTTGACCTTTGCTTGTTTTAACGAACACTTCAAATCTCAGCCAATAGTCTTGTAGTTTTGCTTATAACTACCTTATATGGTATTTTTCAAATTTTCTGAAATACCTCTGCCCCTTTGAACCATTCTGCTTTGTAAATTATGCTTTCTACTTGTGTTAGCAAGTTACAGCAAATTTTGCCTTCCAATTCATGCATGCAGATTTCATTGGAATTCTTATAATAACACAGATTACAACTAATCATCTCAATATATTAATGTGTTAACCTATGAAGAACTCTTTCTTCTGATATAGACACTCTCTATTTTAGAAATACTTATTATATTTTATAAATATTAGAAATACCAAATCTAGTCCATTCTGGTTTTGCTGCAGGACTTCTTGAAGGTCTTTAGGATAGTTATCATGAGCTCTTAGAACATAAATGAAGGTGATTTCCTTATGTGCTAACAGAAACTAGACTGTGCAAGCCATACTGAACATACTTCACATACAGCTGGGCAGGAATAGAATAAACATGATCTTGGAGTTATGCCAATTGGATTTATATCACCTCTACTATTTTAATACCTCACACAGCAAAAGTTAAGTAAAACTTACTCTTAGTCCCAAAATAGTAGCATCTGCTTTGTCTGTGACCTGTTGCAGGGCCAATGTTACCTTGACATTAGGAAAACTGCAGATAGCCAGTTGTTTTTGAGAGATTTATGAATAGGGACAAGCAATCTTATTTATTTATTTATTTATTTGGTAACTAAGCAACATTTTGAAATAGTGTCCAACAGTAAAAAATGGTTAAAGATCCAAATGAACACTGAGCCACATGAAGCCCTATCTTCATTTTAATACTGTACAGTAGCAGTTATGTTTAGAGTAATGCTTTTCATTTTCACAACAAAGGTATATTACAGCAAATATGTAAATGTTACTTTAAAGAATTCTACAATTCTGCTTCACTTAAATCTGTTCTTTTAAAAAATACTGATTTTTCAATTAGATGTTTAAATATGCTTGAGGTTATAACAACAGAAGCCAGCCTGAAGTACAATAAAAAAAATGTCTGCTTTCAATGCATTTTTGCTACACAAACTCACAAGTTCAAATAGTAACATGGTAAGCATATTTCTGGCACACACATAAAAAAAAGTAATCACATAATGGATACCCAGATGCTTGTTGGTAAACTGTGCTTTTGAATGCTCTGAAGAAGGGCTGTGATTCCTAATAGCAGATAGATTCAGCTCCAGCAGCTGCAGTAGTTACTGCCTTAACCCTCTACGTAGAATTGGAATCAGAGCCCTAAGGTAACGCTCAATCAGCTTGAATATGCCTACCATGAATTAGTGCAAACCTACACTCTGTGGCTTGAAAGGAAAAGAAAACCTTTAAAAGTAAAGTGCAGCAACAATGTCTATGTAGAAACTGCAGTGAGTTTTTAAATTGATGAGTTCTAGATTAATAAAACATGCCGATCAAGCCAGCTTGTGACCTTTATCATGCAAGAAAAGTCTTTCCTTTCAGAAGTGTAACGTTCAAACTTTTTTAGGGTTTATTTCTTTCTGGCCATTTCTCGTTTTAATGGCCTTTTTGGGACCACTGACCAACGGGTTGGTGTTCTTTGTTGATGGTTTTGGTGCCCCACTGCGACCACCGTGTCCTGCATTTTGGGTCTTACTGTGGGCCGTTCGCTGCTTTTGCTCTTGCAGTCTCTGTTCCCATCTCTGCAGAAGTTGGCAGAAAACAGAGAGACTTGAGTTAGGGAAAGACATTGCCATAAATAATTGAGTCTTAATCAAAGCTAGCCCAAACCGTACTAGTGCTGTTCTCACTGGTTTTAGGTTCTGTCCTGCAGGCCATTTATCTCAATATTTTATTGTTGTCTGCAGTGTGAACCTGCCACATGTTCTTGGGTAGGGGAATTTCCACAACACCAGTTGATAAGAATGGCAACTCATCTCAGTGGTCTTTATCCTGCAGAGGGAACCATGTGTATGCATCTTACGCTTTTTCAGAAATTCTGGGAAGTTGGCATCATGCCACCAAAAAGCAGACAATCCTTTCACAATATGTATTTAAACACACAGCTACAAGGGAAGGTGGTGTTTACTTTTTGGTTCTGCTTTTCCCTGCGGTGCAGAGGACTGGGCATAAAACAGCTTATGTTATGGACACACCAGGGAGATGACCACCAAAATCACAGAGTACTTAGAGTTGCAATGAGACAGTTGTGAATAATGCATATGCAGCTCTATTTAGCAGCATCCCTGAGAAATTTTGCAAAGCAATTAGCTCAACCAGCCCATCAATGAGAATAGCTGCCAGATTTCTAAGCCCAGAGCAGTGGTTAGAAAACAGGATTTTAGAGTGAGGTTAAGTGTTTGGGTGGTCTAAAATATGGAGAGATTCACAACACTGCAGCACAGACTGCATTCTTACACCTCTAGGAACAGAAAGACTTGTTTTAAGGAAAACAAGCTAGACAGGAGAAGCTGGAGGGAGTCTCACTCTTCCCCTCTATTAATGAAATTTCTCTTCTGAAAATCCCAAAGAGAGGGTCTTTGCTCGTTGATCAGAGCATGGGAAATGCTCTGCAGCTTTGCTGTTTAGTATTTCTGCACTGACCTTGTTGCTATTCAGAGCTGCAGTCTGGCTACAGAAGAGATCAGCCATGTTGTGGTTATGTTAACAGATGTCTTCTGTGGTCCGCAGCTAGCTCAAAACGCTTATTTTAAGTGGTAATTCAAGATAAAAGTTGGATGCAAGTCTTCAGAGATGAATGATGGGCATTAAAATGAAACCACTGCAATACCTAGCTCCATGTTAGTTACATTCATTAAGTCAGGGTCATTATATGCATCTTTTTAAAAGAAAAACTCAGCAGGCATTTAGGTTTGTCCCACTCAAACGTGTATAAATGAGGATTTAACATATGAAACTATTAATATGAGAGACATGACATGTGCTTTGAGAAGCAGTTTGTTTTGCAATCATGTATCTATTCTGACAGTCTACAAATGAATGTCCAAACAGGTTTCAAAAGAAAATTAGAAATGAGAAAGTAGTGTGAGGAGACCACTGAAACACACTGTGTACCAGTGACAGGTCATTAAGTTGACAGCTAAGGCCTTTCAAGTATCTCAGTCAATGTCAATTTATGTTACGCACATAAATCCCATCTGGTGTCACCTACAATTGCAATCTTTTTCTTTTTTTCACATTTAAAACACTTTTTTCACACACAGGCTTTACTTGAGTAAATGAGGAGAAAAGGGAATGATGAAATTATCAAAAACAATTCAAGGAATTGGTCTGTAATCTAAAAGCTTCTGCTGATGAAACATCTGCCTTTTTTCCTTCCTATCAATTGCCAGTTCGCCTATAATCGAAATAATTAAAATAAACTTCTCTAATGCTTTGAAAACATCTTCTCTGAATTACAGATGTAGTTTTCTTCCATCTCTAAAAGCACCAGGAAGAGTTGGACATTTTCTTCATCAACTCTCTTTTTGCATTACAAAGGAAAGAGGAGCATAGGAGCAGGAAATGATTCTAACTGCTGTCCTGAAGCCCCAAGAAGTCAGGGCATCTGCTGCTCCTGCCTCCTCTGTCTTTATACTATCAACTTTTCACTCCACTGTCCCCAAATCAGTGACAGTCAGCTGGTGAGGAGTCTGTCTCTCAGGCCTACAGTCTTCTATGCAGTAAAGCCCGTTTACCCAGTGCAGTGGATTTTAGCTAGACTTTCTTACCTAATGTGTGCTATGTGCCCATCTGCATATCACTTATCAAACAGTTACGTGCCTTAGCAGTGATTTGAAAGAAATTCCCAGATTTGTTACTGTACTAAGACAGAGTTTACCATCCAACACATCACCCAACCATCATACTTAGGAATAGTTTGCAGATAAAATAAAAATAAAATTTTAGAGACCCTAACATGCAAGACTAAAATTTTCACATTTTCACTTATGTTTATATGTAGTGATGTACAGAAAAATAGCCTGACTTCTGGAGTTATTAAAATGCTGAGGTGAAAATAATACCCAGAGATGTTCAGGGTATCTGAAATTCAAGCAATTTATTCAATACTGAAACAGAACGTAGGTGCTTAACTTTTTATCAAGAACATCAGCACTCTTTTGTTTGGTTGTATTTACCTTAAATCTTTTGTTTAGCTGATCCTTCCATTTTTCAACTAGACATCCATCAAGAAGCATCAACCTGAAAATTAAGAAATAAATGTGAGTTACACATAATTCTAGTTCTGAATCCTGAGATGTCATTCCAGATGATTTAACATAGATTGAAGTTAAAATGAGCCAGCAGATACTGGCACTGACAGTTTCTGCATATGGGGAGCTCAGCAGAAGGATGGGACATGTTTTCCCCATAAAAGTATTTCTAAATGCTTATACTAATACTTCTGAAATTCCATTCTAAGCTCTGTAAAAAGATAGTTTCCAAAAGAAAAATCAGTTAGATCGAAATCACCTCAATATTTCAGACTTCCAGAAAAAAAAAATTGCAACATTTCCCTTCAGACTTTACAACCATAACAGTGCTGAGAAAACATTCAGAGCTCTTTGTCCTCACTCTGCAGGAGAAAATTGTCTTGTCTTAATCACAGGTAATGGAAATTTAGGTTGTATAACATGTCCTATAAAACTCTTTACATTTCTTTCTTACGTATTTTTTTTAATTATGTCTAATGTGTGTGTGTGTGAAAAGCTATTCTGTATATTATGGATAAAATAAAATATCTTGACCTAAACCAGGAGAGCAGTTTGAGTTAATGTATTTTACTTCTGAATTGAAAAAAAGTAAGTTTCATATGCACCAGTAAATACAGCTCAGCTGATGAATAGTAATATGTTATCTGATCATTTGCAGTCATCTACATTGCTACCTACAAATGTATTATGAAGATATTTAAAGTGGATATTTTCAAGTGAATTTAGAAAATGCATGGATGGTGATACTTGTCTACCAATGAAATTTGGCTAGCTCCAATATGAGAATACTAGTCTAGGTGTTATGAAATGAATGAAACAAGTGTAACTATTACATAATATATGCCTTAAAAAGCTTCTATTATATTCTATCCTGTTTATTCTAAAACACTCTGATGTCACACCTTCTAAGTCCTAACCTAGAAACCATTATTTTTATAGCACAGAGATGCTGGAATTTCTATATCTCCTCTTATTGCTAAATAGTTCCACAGCGGATATTTTGTAAGGTAGTGGGCCTTCATATGTCCCAGTATCATTTCCCTAATTTTGGAAGGCTTTAATTAAGATATCAGTGTTGCCTGAAGAAATCAAAGCATCTTGATATGTGTACACAATTTCATATAGCACTTAGTCAGCAGGTGGGCTTTACACAACATAGCAGGGCCTGACTTTCCAGTTTTCCTGAACAATGTTGTCATCCAAACCAGTTCAAAGAGAGTATGAAATGCTGCCATCCATATCCAGTAGCACTATTATCCACTTTGCCCAAATATAAAATGACAACATTGAGTGCAAGCCCTGGAGAATCAGACCAACATGACACACATCTCTTCTTTCCAAGGAGAGATTTTAGAATAAACATATAGGACTGAAGTTAAGGCCACATCATTATGAATGAAACCACAACATGGTGTATATCTGATGCATCTTCTGTTCAGGACAAATTACTGAGTGAAACCTTAATCCTACTGGAGGACAATGGGTGTTTTGCCATCAACTTCAGTGGAGCCAGAGCTTCCACCCGTTTTGTCTCTGACATTTTAAAAAGCCACTGTAACTCAAAACCTTCCGTTTACATACCACTGAGTTCAACAGGAAACACATATAATAGTTTATGTTTCTTTTTCAAATCCATTTTAGTACACTATATGAAATTAAAAACCTCAGTGACCTTTAAAAACCATCACAAAATATTTGGTGATTGGTGTGTTTTTCCAAAGTAATTGAGAAGCAGATTGTGATCTTTTGCTTTTGAAATCCCCTTTTCCCGACAACCTCCTCAGGGGCAACTACAACAAAGTTCTGCAGCTCAGCACTCCTGGACAGCAATCTCAGTCATGGTCCCTCTATGTCACTCAGTGCCTGTATCCCTAAAGTGGGTAACACAGTTAAAGGGCTCTGAATTAATCTTCGTGAAATACTTCCAGATCTAGAGGGTGCTATGTGACAATAGTGTAGTATGTCTTTTAGCTCGCAAAACGTTATGTTAATAAGGTATTCCAATGGTGACTTTTAGAAGCACCTATAAAATGCTTTTAAAATATCAACATTAAAATGATTTAAAATATGGAGATGGCCCATCAAATTCTGTATGTAGATATTCTACGATCCTTACAACTGCATATGTTCAATCAACAGTCATACTGCTGTATGAAAAAACAATTTGCATGTTTTACGAACAACCTTACCTCTGACCCACAGCACAGACTTCCATTTACTTATCATACATAACCTGTCCTGTTAGTGTTTGTTGCTACCGGTGCATTTGGGGTGCTGAAGGGGGTGGGATGTTGACTTATGCCCCAAGAACCCGGAAGGAAAGTTTGTGATTCACCATACCCTCTCTTCTCCAGACCAGCATGCTGGATTTCCTTGCATGCCTGGGGCTAGGCTGACTGCCAGTTTAAAGGTCTGGTAAAGTTAGTTTGGGTTTTAGTGTTTTTTTTTCTAATCATACAGCAAAGCTGGCAAGCTGCTCTGCAAGTATTTACTTTTCATCGGCCATCCGGGAGCCAAAGCTCCCATAGCTGCAGCTTTGGCTGGTCTTGGTGCAGCTGTGGGATCAGAAACATCTCACTGATGGCATCAATCCGAAGTATGGATAGGCCGAATGAGAAGGGCTGGCTATGTCTCCTGCAGCTCTGTGGACTCCTTCAGCTCCTTTCCTCACCCCTAGGGTCGGTGAGACAGAAATCTGCCTTCCTTTGAGCTCCTAAACGGTCCAGTGGGAATGAAAGGAGCCCTGACTTCACAGCCACCATCGGCCTTGTAATATGTGAAGCACTTTGTACCTGTGGAAAACAGCCCTAAACAGCTGGAAATGCCTGAACTGCCGCACAACGTATTAAACAATATGCTGTCAGCTCCCAGTGACACCAGGGTTTACACTCCACGTGAGAGCCAGGTTTTGTAAATACCACATTGTGGGTCAGAGCTGAGGTTGATTTTTAAGTGCAAAAATGAATTGTAAAGGTAATTGAAACACAGAGGTCTGTGTGTGGGTTATCAAGAAAAAAAATTAGTGTAATATTAACTATTTAGACTCACAAAATATATTCATGAACAGAAAGGGAGCTTTGCCTCTTTCTCTTCTATTACAGCTAGCTATAAAGCTAATGCTTTTCTGAACCACGCAGCAAGTGCTCACCTTGAACGCCATTCGTAACACATGATGAGAACATCCTGCTTTGGTTGAAGAGGTGGACACTGGCAGGAGGAATTTGTAAGAAGAGGCACTTGAGACAGAGGAATAGGCATCGAAGACTTAAGTATGTCTTTTACTTCAACCACAGTTGTTATCTCGTTGCAGTTCCCTCTTTCTACACCTCTCACTTTAGCATGAATGACTGCAATCAGAAAAACAGGCATAAGAACACCACATTGTATTAGAAATTTAAACACATCTTAAAAATAAATAAAATGTCTTAAATTGGAAGCTGTCATTTAGGTTGTGAATCTAGAATTATTTCTTCATGTGTGGGCATGTACAGTGGCTTAGAATAACAAAGACATGATCCTGATTTGGTTTTCAGTAGGACTGTTGACAAGTGTGAAATTAAACATGTGCTTAAAGCTTTGCCAGATCAAGCCGAATGATCTAGCCTGGAACTGCACACACAAATAGTTCCTTTGACTCAGACTTGAACAACCCCTTGCATATATCAGAGTTGTTCTATAGCTACATGTTGCTATTTCCAATTAAGTAATGAATAATTTACCTCACAGACAGTTTACATGAATGCTGTCTTTTTAATAATAAAATCATTTCAGTGTGGTGTGCATCCAGGAACTAAAGTCTCCTCTTAAATGTAAAAAAGAAAGGAAGATTTGAAACAAGTAGGCAGAGACTAAGAGACTTGGGATTTTCATGATGGTTTATACTTTTTTCTTTTGCCTTTTTTGAGAGAACCTAATTATTGGATTATGCTTCAGTAGTAAAGATTCCCAAATAAGTTCTAAAAAGTGTTCTTCTGATTCTGAATATAAAGCATTCACATTTTTATCTTTTACTGAGGAAAACTTTATGCCTACACGGTTGCAAGAAGATGAAGTTCTACAGATTGCTCTGACAGTACCTGTCCAATTTTGTACCCGAGAAGCCTGGAGGTATCTACCACTGTGCTATTTTACACATTTGTTCTTTCTTAAGTCCCTGTGCTAAGTACCAAATCAGAGAAATGAAGCAAGATTTTTACATGAAGAACTTTGTCTCTAGGAAATATCAGAAGTAGAAGGGTTCTGCTATCAAGAAATTCTTCTGTGAAATTAGCGTGTACATGCCTCGGTTCTGAAAGCCGGATTCTATAGCTCTACGTGCACAAAGTCCTGTCAATAGTGCCAGGAACTTTGAGTGAGAAGGGAACAAATGCTTAGGCCCCAAAGTTTTCTTTTTATGGAGTTCAACATGAACATTTAATAGCAAGTGGAGGAAAGCCACAGTTACAGAGGTTTCAAAGGAAACAGCAAAATACAGGACTCCTTTTTCTCTTCCTTATTATATATGTTAAATGCAACCCCAGTTGACATAGAACATGATGTGATCAGCATGCAGTAACATTGCCCCTTGCAGTCTCCAGGTCAAAGGCAGTCAAATGCACCTCGAAGCATTTGGAATAAATTTCAAATGCAGAGGAAGAGACAGGAGACCAGCAATTCTAATGCACTCTGGCTTTTATGTGCTAACCTGATCAAGACATAAATAACAGCTACAAAATGCATTGGGGAGTTCAGTTTTAGAGACTCACAACCCATCTTTAAGTGTGATTGAAACCAAATAGTACTTCAGCTCCTAAACAACAAAATATTTACCCATCATATTTGCAGGAATTTTAGCTGGAATTTGCTTTTCAATGATCAGTGCAGATGCTGACCTAGTACTGTAAGCATGAAAGATATCTGTTGCAATGAATGATTTATGAAAACATTATAAAATTATAGCTATGGTTATAGTTACGGTTATAGCTATAGCCAGGTAATCAGCTATGACTCTCTTGTTTTTAACAGAAAAACAATTTGACTGTCTAAATTATTTTAAAGGACATAAGGAAAAATTGGGTTTTATTTGTAACTTGTTCTCCCTTGTCCCATCTCCCAGTCATTTTCCATATGAACATGTCTATTTATTTTAGAGGAGGCTGAATAAAAATCTACTTCTCAGAATTAAAATCTTGATTTTACAAACGCAATGGAATTAAATTGCTGAAGCTTTTCTAAATTTGGAATCCCCACCTGCAGTTTTTATTCAGGCAACACTCCCACTGAAGTCAGTAGAATCAAAATTTGTAAGGTTAAACCTGTATTTCAGAATAGTCATTTTATATCACTTCTTTTTCATATATTTCAGACAAGTGTGGAAGTTCATTGTTCCACCTGAACGATCACTCTTGGTGTACTGAAATGGATTAAGGAATTACATAAGGAGAATATATCATATAAATGCACCAAAATGCCATGACAAAATTAGCTTTCTAAGTTAGATGTTTAGTTTGATCATTCCCACCAAACTGGCTGTGATTTTTTTTGTACTAACAAAGACTGAAGCAAATAACTACAAACTTATTTTCATTTGATTTCAGACAAATAGGAATTTAAATGTCTACTGTGACAGGATATAATATCCCTCTTGTATAAGAAATGAATACATCCCTGAAGAAAAAACTTTTCTCTGAAAAAAAGTGCTTAAACTGCACTACACCATACTACATGTTAAATTCACAGTTAATAGAGATTTTCTATTGACAGTACTGAAGTTTAATCTGGTATTTATCTAATCTTACTTAGCTTTCTTTCTGACTCCCAAAGTCAGAAATCCCAAGGGTCAGAATGTGTGTGTGTGTGGGGGGGAGTGGGAGTGGGACAAATACTTACTTGCATTGCCAGTATGCCATACAACGTATCATAAAACTATTGGCCAACTCCTTGGCTGGCTGGTGTAAATTGTCATTGAATTCAGTTGATCTATGACAATTCTCCACCAGCTGAAGCTCTGGCTAGTAGATAAAAGATAGAATATATCAATTTGTAAATAATAAAGTTACTTTTCAAGTATTTTATTAGGTTGCTTCAACTTCATTCACTGTTACCTGTTTTATTTAGGTGAGAGCTGCAAAATGCATGTGATAAGTAAATCCTGGTTTATTCCACCTGCTGAAGGAAAGTGGGAGCCAGCTAGCACATGGTCACGCTTGCACTGAATCCAGTCGCGTTAATCAAGTGTGACCTTTACACTGGCAAGCAACATTTCTGCTGAGCAACCGGGGGTCACTGTGCATTTTACTGAACTTTTCCTGTTTTTACCAGAAAAGCACTGTCATCCACACAGTGACTATTACTGCCTGCAGGAGAGGGGAACTAGCAGTCAGTTTTGGAAGAGGAAGATGAAATGTATGCAACTTTGAAAGTCTGAGGTTCAGCAGTGCCCTCGTGCCGGACGGGGGCTGGGACCCGGTACAGGGTGTGTGGCCCCCTCTGAGAAGCCGCCTCATTTGCAGGTGAGGGTGGTGCGGGGCACGGAGGGGGGCTTGGGCAGGAAGGGGAAAATGAAATTATTTCCTTCATCAACTTACTGTAGCTGTAGTTCTTGGTCAAATAGGTCGACAGCGTAGGCTTTATCTTTTTGCACCTGCATCGCTCTTCGAAGGAAGGGAAGAGGAGATGGTTAAGAGGTGTCAGCGAGGGACTCGCCTGCCCGGGGAGTCACGAGAGGGGCGCCCGAGGCTCACCCTGGTTTCGGCTCTTGCACTCGGGCTCGGGGGGTCTCTCCGGCACCATCACACCTTGCGTGAAATCCATCCACTTCACATCTGCAAACAGAGGCGCCGCAGGAAGCACCGGCCGCCGAGAAAGACCCGCGGGGCCGCCGCCGCCCGCCTCCCGCCCGCCCGCCCCGCGGGGGAGCCCGCGGCGCCCGCACGGCGCTCCCCGGCCTCGGCCCGGCCCCTCTCACCCTCCGGCAGGTCGGTGACGATGGCCTCGGGGGAAATGCAGACGCCGCGGTCGTAGACGGGCAGGTCGTCGCAGGCGAGGCTCTCGGGCCAGCTGTGGTTGTAACGGCGCATGATGGGCTCGCAGCCGTCGCGGGCGCGCTGGCAGACCGACTTGCAGGGCTTGATGGGGTCGTAGAGGAACTCCAGCGTGCAGATGGGGGCGTACATGGCGCAGAGGAAGAAGGGGAGGACCGGGCTGCAGCCGGTGCCCACCAGCTCCTCGTACTGCTCGATGGCGAGGACGGCGTTTTCCTGGGTGCTGTGGTGCAGGTGGTTGGGCATGCGGGTGATGTTCCAGGGCATGGGCCGGCACATGGGGATGCGCACCGCCTCGCACGGCGCGCCCTGCGCCCGCGGGCTCACCCGCAGCCACAGGGACACGGCCACCAAGGCGCGCAGCATCCTCCTCCTCCGCCTCCTCCCGCCTCCGCCTCCGCCTCCTCCCGCCGCTGCCGCCGCCGCCCGGCGGGGGCTGCCCCGCGGGCCGCCGCTGCGGAGCGGCGCGGAGCCGCCGCGGGTCTGGCCGGCGGGACGAGCGAGGCTGCGCGGGGCGGCGAGGGGCTGCGCGGAGCGGCTCGCTGCCTGCCGGCGCCGAGCCCCAGGTCGCAGGAGGCTCGCAGACAGCCATGGAAATTGCGGGACCGCATTTATACCGGTGGCACGAGTGACGTGGGGGCTGATCTCGCTGCCTTGGCAGCATCATCCATCGGGAGGGTGTGTGTGTGTGTGTGTGTGTTTGTGTTGTGCTGTGCAGGCACGCTGACATCACCTCCACTCCATTTAATCCCCCGGCGACATCACTACGTTTCTCGTTGTGTCTCCAGCTCCATTTCAGTTTTGATGTGTGCAATAAATTCCTTGAGGTGGAAGGGGGGCTGGGAGGGGGAAGGAAAGCAAAACAAAGCAAAACCAAACGCGTCTGCCTCGGATCTGCCCGCTCAGACGCAAGAGGGGAGGGCGGACGGGGGGGGGGGGGGGCTGTGGGGGAGGCGAAAAGTCCTTCGGCTTCAGAGCTGAACTTGAAGCTCTTCCCCTACATTTTCAAAAGCGACACAGAACAGAAAGTTTTTGCGAGCTTCTGAGAAAGCCGGTGGTTGTTCCCGTCGCCTGTAAGGGGTTACAGAGCTGCCTCCGTGAGCTCGGCACGTACAGAAAAACGCGTGAGACGGGCCGGCGGCGGGCAAAGGCGTTTTCGCCCGGCTTGTGGGGAAACGGCACAGGACGGCGCACCCCCACGGGCGGGGCCGTGGCCGTGCGCGGCTCCGGGAGACTGCTCGGCACTCACGCCGGGCTTTCCCCCTTCCCCTGCCTCTTCCCCCGCCCCCAGCCGGGTCTCCAAACGGGTCGGAGAGAGAATTTCGGGCTTTTCCGAAGCTCTTTCCTCGGTGCCCCCCAGCCACACGCGCCTCCCCTCCCGCGCCGGCCCTGCTGCCGCTCCCGACTGGAAAGACCTGGCGGTGGCCTCTTCCTCCCTGCGGGACAAATGCCGCACCCCTGCCTTGTCAGGCACCCTCTGAGAAAACACGGCTAACTCCATGGCAGGTTGTCGCAGTGGTCCGGAGCAGCCCAAACCTGGCTCGAAGCTAGCAGCTCCCGGCCTGCCCGAGCTCCTCGCCCAGCCGCTGGGGCTCTGGCCTGGGCGTCGCGAGCAAGCAGGAAACCACGGCCGAGAAAGCAACAGGGACAACGGGAGATGAAGGGATGCGTGTGCTTAGTGACACTGTCAGCCCACAGGGAGCAGGTAGAAGCAAGAAAAAGTAAATTTCTCCCTCGGCAGTAACACTAAAGCCGTTTCACCCAGCCGGTCCTTCCCATTGCCGCCCTCTCTGTCTCAAAGCCCACCCAAAGCGCCCTGAAATGCCCAAGGCTTGGGCCTCGCAGGTGCCCCACTGGTGTCACCCTGTGCAAACCAGGGGGCACGGCTGGGCCAAGCAAACCCTCCCGACCACCTTGGATGGCAGCAGGGCACCCGCAGCCCCTCCGCAGAGGGACAGCAACCTCTGCAGCCCTGCTGGGAGTGGGGCAAGAGGGCCATCTCCCCCCAGGGACTCCTGGCCCAACGGGGGGGGGGAGGTCCCACTGTGGTTTAAGAAGGAGCAGAATATGCTTAAATCCCCTTCTGCGGTGTCGGCATTGCCCTGTCAGTGCACCCCGGGATGCCCGCACTGAACAGTTTAACACATACTGCCGCAGCGTGCATGACTCGGCAGGAGAGAGCCCTATAGGGCCACCCTAGCTGCAATGGGCGGCGGGGGGGAGGGGGGGAGGAAGGAAAAAAAATCCCCGGGTAAATAGGTGATGCGGGTTTGGAGGCGGGCCGCCCCCCCCCGCCTCCGGCGCGGCCACCGCGGCCCGCCTGCGCGGCGCTGCGCGGGGCGGCAGTGCGCGGCGCGGAGCATGGCGCGGGCGGCGAGTGGCCTGCGGCGGCTGCTGCTGGGGCTGGTGCTGGGCGGCCTCCTGCTGCGCGGCGGCGGGGCGGCGGCACTGCCGTGCCAGGCGCCGCGGCAGTGGGAAGGGCGCACCGTATACTACGAGCACGGCACGGGCCGCAACACGCGGGCGGCGGTGTCCTACGACGGCCCCAACCAGCGCCTCCGCATCCTGGAGGAGAGGAAGGCGCTCATCCCTTGCAAAAAGTAGGTGCCGGGCGGGCGGCGGGGCCGGGCCGGGGCGGGCTGCGTGATGGCGGCGGCGGCGCGGGCGGGGCGCTGTGGCGCAGCGCGGGGCTGCCCGCGACGCGGCCTCGCTCTGCGGGGCGCGCGGCGGCAGTTAACGGCCCCCGCAGGGGGACGCGGCTGCCTCCGGCCCCTCGCGAGGCGCGGTCGTTGGGGGCGGGCGGGTGGCTGGGGGAGGGGAGGCCGTTGGGGCTTCGTGCGGGCTGAGGGGTCTGCGGGGCGCTGGACGAGAAGGCGGCTTCGGGGGGGGGGGGGGTTCACAGGGAGAGGTTTATTATTGGCAGTGTATACCTTTCACCGTCAGCCATACTGCCCGCTCCCAGCCGAGCGTCTTTCTAAAATGGAATGGAAACAGCGTCCGAAAATATAGTACCACATGCAAACTGTAACTTGAAGAGATCACGTTCAAGTGTCACAGAAGGGCTTCCAGCCCAGTGATTTCTTAACAAGCTCGATTCCTATTTTACAAGCTCTCTAGCTGCTGTTCTCCATTCCTGCAAGCGCTAAGTCAGTGCCTGGTATCGCCTCCCAGGCTCCCTCACCTGTAGTGCAGTGCGTTCATTCATGTTGCAGAGGCTGCCCAGCCCCCAGACGACAGCTGTGCTCTTAATTTATACGCTGTGTTTCTGCTGAGTCAGTAACTAACCCAGCAAAATCACTGCTTCACTGGGCACTTCTCGATTTGGTGAAAAGTAAGTGCAGAAAAAAAGCTGACTGAAAAGAGGCCTGTCTTTTTCTCAGCGCACAAAGCTCTGGCTGTGACAGGCTAGTCAGAAGAAATGATTACTCCAGTGAGGCCTTCCTAAGTGAAATATTTTGAGGTACCAAATAACTCTCAGACACCATGTCAAGACATACCAGCCAGTGTAAGAACAGCTAGTCTGCTGGCACTTTCACCTTTCCCACCCCAAAACTGTACAAGTAGAAGTGCTTAAGTGTTGGCGATGTGCAAACTGAGATGAAGACCACCCTGCAAATACAGACATCCAAACTAAAAGTTCTTTGCCATTAAAAGATCAACATTTCTTTTTGCTCCTTTTTTTTCCTGCCACTGATTGATTTCTTACCAACATTCCCTAGTCATTGTTTTTGTCCCTCCAAAGTATATGCTCTTCCTCAGTTCTTTCTCTGAAAGACTGATTGTCAAAAGTCTCATTTGTGTCCTGTTTTAAAGGTTTCTGTTCCCTCAGTGTGAGTTTTTCTTTATAGGTATTTTAGGTAGGATCCATATGAAGAATGTTTAAGGCAGCATACAGTTGTTTGTTAACGGTCTGCTAACATACAGGCCTGACACTGTCTGTGCTAATACTCCCCTTCTTTTAGAAGTCCTACATTAACCGTCATTATTAGACAAGCATAAACTGCACTAGAAGGTCTAATCTAAGTCTTTTCTAACAGCTAAGTTGTACTGAGATCATTTCTTTAGGCTTCTTTCTATTTTATTTGAAGACTATTTTAAGATTGAATAATTATTTTACATTTTTCACTCTGGGCCAGATTTTGACTTTTGCCAGGATCTGTTCTTTTTACATTTTTGATAAATATTTGCTCTGGACTCAGTTTCGTCTGGGCTGATAGTGCGACAAAGAGGCACAGTGCAGACAGGTGCAGCTGGAGCGTCTCTGTATTGGCTTTGCCTGTGTGAGTTTTTTTGTTGCAGACAATTTCTGACCTTTGGGATCCCCGCTGTTCCCAGGCTGACCATATTTTCTGCCATCCAAAACTGGAGGGTGGTTTTGTTATGAGTGCAGCTAGTGTCTGCTAAGGGTGTGACCCGACTTCCATTGAAGTCAACGGAAAGACTCCCATTGATTTCAATGTGTGTTGGATCAGGTCTAAAGTTGTGATCACAACTTCATTTCACTTTGGACATAGTGAGTCATAAACTGAAGGCTTCAGAACTTAGAGGCTAGGGGATTTATCCTGCCTTTGAAAAAAAAGGCTCTCTCCCACTCCGCTTTGATATTGGCAAGAAAAGGATGATTACGCCAAGGCAGTGACTACAAAAGCAACAAGAAAAATAGTGCTATCCTGGTCTCCAAGGAAATTTCGATATAAATTCTCATAAATAGACACGTTTTCCTCCTATCAGATGTAACTTAGCAGCAATCAGGGTTGGCCAAAGAACGAATTTTTATGCAAAGTCTTTTCTGAATCTTACAAATGTGGACCTTAATCATACACAGCCCCGTTTAAGTTAGTTGACTGAGGTTAGTCAGGGACGCAAAGATCTGCCTGTGTGGAATGGCTTGCAGGCTGGTAACCACAGGAAAACCTAAAACTTTCAGTTTTCATAGTAGGTATATTTTTCAAATTCATGTAATTTGCTGTGTGGCATTTTCATATCTACATCAACCCAGTGTTTTAAGTAAACACTGAAAAGTAACCATAAAGTGAATAGCCCATCACTGCTTCATTAATATCTCCTTTTCACTCATCCATTATTGCATGGTCACCCAAGATCGAGTTACTGTGTTGGTAAAAACTGCCCCCTCCCCGCTTTTCACTCATCCATTATTGCATGGTCACCCAAGATCGAGTTACTGTGTTGGTAAAAACTGCCCCCTCCCCGTCGTGCCAGCTGTAATGCTGCGACTGACCATCACAACCCACACCTTGCTCGTTGTAGAACAAAGCAAAGCAAGCTCATTAGAGCAGTCATTGACCGTTGTTTCAGCCAGCTTGCTCTGTTTGTGTTTCTGTGGGTAGCACTGTAGCCTGCTTGTACTCCAGCTTAGAACATAAAAACTCCCAATTGTGATCTTAGGCTGGGATTTTTAGAAGAAAACCTATTCCAGTTGGATTCAGTACTAAGCTTTCTTTTTTACTTCTTTTACAGCTCCAACCTTAGCCACACTCTGCATCTCTGTATTCATCTTCTACTTTGTCCAGTCTACCTTACCCCTCCGCTTTTTTCCCCTTTAAGATCAAAATTTAGGGGATAGAGAAGGAAGGGACATCCTTCTCTTTTGTTTTTGAGTAGCACTCAGCTGATACCAGGGAAAAAAAGAAAACAAGGATTTCAATTGAGTAGATTTTGCCATTTCCTGTTTGGAAGAGGTCATGCCAGTCAGGTTATTAAATGATGTGAAATGAGAACACTTGAAATTATTCCCTGAAGTTCTTAAGGCAGAGCTAGACTTTGTGTCACATTACCTTTAAACACAGGAAGTGGGTGGTTTTTTTAATACTTTAGTGCCTTCTGCATGGAATTACTTCCTCAGATGCCCTCTGTATATTAATGATTTCTTGCTCCTGTTCAACCCTTTGTTCAACAAAACGCTTCACAAAATAGGCAAGTATCATCATCACAATTGTACTATTGGGGAGTGTTTGTTTCATTTTAAGGTGTGTCTTGCTATAGATTCAAATTTGAAGATCACATCACTGCAGACTGATGGGACATCCTGGCACTACAAAAATCAAAACCAAAAATGCCATTGGCTATATTGTGGCCGGTTTCATTCTTCTATAAATTTTGCATGTGTCCTACACCACTTTTCATTTTCTCGGAGAAACAGAGCAAGAAATGTACTTCCTGGCAGTGCTGAAGCCACTTAATAGGCATTAGTGCTCGGCTATGAAGGAAGGAAAGCATGAAATTGGTAGCAGAGTGAAACACTATGCATCACGCTTCTTTGAGGCCTGGGGTGTTACATGCCATGCTCTACCCTTAGCTTCCGTATTTTTCACAGAGTGACTTTTAGAGGAGGCACACTAGTCTAACAGTTTGTCCTATAAAAAATGTGAGAGTGGGGAGAAAAAATTTTCCATGGGGTCTGCAAAATTAGAAAAGCAGAAGAAAAGAAAAAAAGAAAAATTCCTTGCAAGAAAATTAATTTCTCTCTTCTATGGTGTATTTTTAAAGTAACCTCTGTGGGTGATATGTCTGTATTGTACTGTGTGCAGCACATTGGGATTCTGATGTAATTGAGGATGCTGCATCTATTGTCTCAATAGCCATAACTGCAGAGTAGAAAAAAATCCAGCAAGAACTGGGGATATCACATCAGCGTTTATTTAAAGGCAAAACTGCATATTGGTAATTTCCTTCATTTCAAATGTATTTGCAAAAGAGAGGCATAGGCACAATTATGAAGAGGAGGGACAAAGCCTGTGTTTAGAGCAATATATCTGTTATTCCTGCAGGCTATCTGAATACATGTCAATCCCTGTGCTCAAAGAATCACAGAATAGTTGAGGCTGGAAGGGACCTCTGGAAATTATTGGGTCTAACCCACCCCCGATTCAAGCAAGATCACCTAGAGCAGGTTGCTCAGGACCATGGAAACTCCACAACCTCTCTGGGCAACCTGATCCAGTGCTTAGTCACCCTCACAGTAAAAAAAAGTGTTTTCCTATGTTCAGATGGACCTTCCTGTATTTCAGTTTGTGCCCAGTGCCTCTTCTCCTGTCACTAGGCACCACTGAGAAGAGTCTGGCCCTATCCTCTTCACACCGTCCCATCAGATATTTATACACACTGATAGGATCCCCCTGAGCCTTCTCTTCTCCAGGTGAAACAGTCCCAGCTTTCTCAGCCTCCCCTAATGTGAGGTGCCCTTTACTGCACTTGCTCCAGCAGGTCCATGTCTTTCATGTACTGGGGCCCAGACCTGGACCCAGCAGTCCAGATGTGGCCTCATCAGAGCTAACTAGAGGGAAAGGATCACTTCCCTCAACCTACTGGCAGTGCTGTTCCTAATGCAGCCTATAATATGAATGGCCTTCTTTTCCACAAAGGCACACTGCTGGCCCATGTACAGTCTGTTGTCCACCAGGACCCCCAGGTCCTTCTCTGCAGAGCTGCTCTCCAGCTTGTTGGCCCCCAACTTGTACTGGTGCATAGACTTATTCCTGCCCAGGTGTGGGACTTTGTGCTTCCTTTTGTTGAACTTCATGAGATTCCCCTCTCCCCAGTTCTCCAGCCTGCCAAGGTTCCTCTGAACAGCACCACAACCATCTGGTGTATCAGTCACTTCTCCCAATTTGGTGTTATCAGCAATTTTCCTGAGGGTTCATTCGCTCTCATCATCCAGGTCATTAATAAAGATGTTGAATAGTATTGGCCCCAGTATCAGCCTCTGGGGGACACCACTAGTGGCTGGCCTCCAGCTGGACCATACTGCTGATCACAACTTTCTGAGCCCAGCAGCTCAGCCAGTTTTCAATCCACCTCACTGACCGCTTATACTTTGGCATACTTTGCCAACTTGTCTATGAGGATGTTATGGGAGGTGGTGTCAAAAGCCTTACTAAAGTCAAGGTAAACAACATCTGCTGTTCTTCCCTCAGCCACCAAGCCAGTCATCTCATCATAGAAGGCTGTCAGGTTGAGTAGGTGTGATTTCCCCTTCACAAATCCATGCTGACTACTCCCAGTAACCTTCCGGTCCTTCATGTGTCTGGAAGCGGTAGCCAGGATTAGTTGTTCCCTCACCTTCTCAGGGATGGAGGTGAGGCTGACTGGCCTGTAGTTCTCTGGATCCTCTTTCTTGCCCTTCTTGAAGATAGGGGTGACATTTGCTTTCTGCCAGTCCTCAGGCACCTCTCCCGATCACCGTGACCTTTCAAAGATAATGGAGAGAGGCCTCACAACAACATAGGTCAGCTCCCTCAGCACTCGCGGCTGCATCCCATCAGGCCCCGTGGACTTGTTTATGGCCAGTTCGTTTAAGTATTCCCTAACCTCATCCTCCTCTACTGAGGGTAAGTATTCCTTGTTCCAGACTTCCCCTCTGCTCTCAGGGGCTTGAGATTGTTGAGGGCCAGTTGTACCAGTAAAGATGGAGGTGAAGAAGGCATTCAGTACCTCGGCCTTTTCTGTGTCCTTTGTCACCAGGTCCTCGACTGAACAGAAGCACTGTATGGTCAGGTGTAAATATAACAGCATTCACCTGGAGAAGAGGTGATCACTTTTCAAAATAAACGAACACATGCATCTGACTTAAGCTGCTGCTTAGTCGTTTTAGGATGTGTGATTGTAAAGGAAAAAACAGTGGTGTCTGACCTACATATAATCCGTCCATTCTGTGGTCATTATGGTGACTCAACAGGCTAAGTATTGAGCTACATTGACTGACTGCAGATTTGTTTCCCAGACTTGGTTTTGGGAGTGGTTTCTGCTTTTTAACATTTAGGGGAATGAACTATGGTCATGGGTAAAATTTTCAAAATTGTCTAAGTGACTCGGGAACCCAAAGCCCATTTTTTAAGATTATGTAGAGTGTGCAGACTTCTGAGACCCTTAATTTGCAGTGAAACTTAGAATTGAATTTTACGCAGTTTCTCTAAATCTAATATGAGCTCTTCGGATCCAAAATGCTTCATAAGCTGTTGCATATATAAATTGCTTTTGAAAATAAGCACTAATGGAAGGTATTCAGACCTCCTGACTTTACATTCATCCTGTAGGTGTCTAATCCCCTGAGGTGTCTACTGCCGATAACAAGAGTGAATTTGGAGAAGAGGGCACTCGAAAGCTACTGAGATGGATGCAGGGTAGCAGGTAGACGCTAGATGCTCGGCTGAAGCATACAGCAATTGTGCTAGGGAGTTGTATGTCTTTGGGGTAAGAAGGATGGGCTGTACAAGCCTTAACATTCACATTCTTGTCTTACGTTGATTTACAAGCAAAACTGTCCCTCAGTGATGCATCCTGCCAAGGTGGCCTGTTCCTTGGAGAAAAATATTGTGTGAGGAGCAAGCTGTGGTCTGCAAAGGCTGCTTAGGGGAGGGTCTTACCTTGTCTTTTGTTTCTGTTTGCTCCTGTCTATGAGAGGCAACAGCCTTTTTCTTCTTGGTATTGTGGGAAGTCAGACAGGCTATACAGTTCAGGGAGACAGTGAGGCTAATTGCATTCATTGTGACAGGCGGCCTGGGTGGAAGCAGATGAGCACACAGTTCAGAAGAGGAGGCTGAGAACTACTCTCTAGACATTGAGGAGGCAGTATAAGAAAGCAAGTGGGCTGTGTCAGTGGAAGCCAGGAACCCCTGGCTTTGCAATGCTTTTGCTGTTTTTTATTTTATGCTTTTGATAACTTCTTTGGACTGTAACATCTTTGTCAGAATTGTAAAAACAAAACAAAAAAGAAGGCTCACTGAGCATGAATAAAGCAGGTCCATTGGTTCAGACAATTGTGTTTACTATAATGTTCTCAAAACCCTTTTTTATGCCATGTATTTTGGAGCCATTTACTACACTACTGAAACACACCATCCACCCAAACTTCATTATATAAACTGGGCTTTTAATTTTGGAAGAGCAGGATCCCAAATCCCTTAAAGCTGGCAAGAAAATGTAGATAAGCAGAGTCCAGTGATCCCAAACTGATAACTTGCCAGGGTGCTTGTCAGTGTGTTTAGTAACTACTGTCCAATATTCAGTGGGACTATTACTGTAAAATCAGTTATAAATATTGTTGACAGGATGTTCTTAAAAAATAGTGTTTCTCATTATGAGGTTTTGCTTTTTTAAAAAACACTGTTAAATGATAGCCATTGGCACCATATTGCTTTTGGTATTAGTGGATATTGGCTTAAGCCTTTAATCCTTCTGAACTGTTTAAAGTTAAGAGAATACATCTGCCCTCTTATCGTATCTTCTGTGTCTGTTTAAACTCTTTGAGACAATGTTTGTTTGCAGTGCCTGGTATGTTGAAACTTAGGGCTTTTGTACTATCGGACATTACAGTAAGTACTTAAAGTAAAACCAAGACTGAACTGAAGGTATAATACGTCTAAATTCTGTAACTCAAACCAGAAGGCTTCACAACATAAATCGCCGTCATTTTAATTCAGAGAGATGTGTGTGTGTGTGTGTGTGTGTGTGTGTGTGTGTGTGTGCGCGTGTGTAAAGAGTTAGAGTGGAGATGAAAGGTAGATAGATTCTAGTTCTTAATTTGTTCTGTGTTTGCAGACAGCCCACAGACAGTTGATGGTGAGGTGATTGCACAGCTAAACAAACACGATGAAAGAAATCTTTATATTCATGATCTTAATTTGGGCTCCATTCAGCTTGAGGCTTGATGTAATTCAGATGGCACAACTGGCAACATCGCACCTATTCACACAGGACCAAATGCCGTATGTCTGAAAAAGTATCTTCTTTGACAGAGAGACCGTAAGCTTCTAATTTGGGCTAATGTTGTACTGTTGTGAGCTGAGAAAACACTGGCCGTGTACTGCTTTCAGAGAAACTGGAGGAATAAAAACATCCAAAAGACATTTTACCAGTTGATAGACAGTCCCTGAGATAGTAATCTGTTTAAACCAAGGATCCAGGTCTCCTTAATTTAAAAGAGCCAAAAATGTATAGCACTGTAGAAATTAGTATATTAAAAGCAATTTCAGGTATTCAAAAGAGAGCATGTACTGCAGTGCCTTCAAAAATGTCAAGTTACATATATGAGAAAACTTGTCTGTTTGTGCAATTAGCCTACACAGTGCTACAGTCTGTTTTCTCTCCTGAGTTCTTTCTTGCCTTAGGAAATTTGGATTCTCATTAATGTAGCTGGAGGCCGTCCATTTCTTCCCAGGTCAATGTGGTTCATCTCAATTACAGTACATGACATGAAAGGGTGGTTTAGGGCATAATCTCTTTCCAATGACTTGTATCCATCAGTTTCCTTTTGTGGCTGTAGCCATTTCTGAGCTGAGTGATAGATGTGCACCCCAGCTCCTCTCCTTGTGGCGTGTGGGAATATGCTCCAGTATTGTCCAAACAGCTGGGAAGCAGCTGGGCCATGTTCCCAGGTGTGGGATTTAGGGACATACAATCCTTTCAACTGCAGCCTATGTTGCAGTTGAAAGGATACTGAAAGGCTGAAGAGTTTTGGTTAACAAGCAGAAGATTTTTTAATTATTTTTTGCTAAATTTTGTATCTCAGGACTGCAAAATCAGTGAAGTCAATTGTCTCTGGCACAAGGATTTCATCCCAGGACTTTGTTAGATGCACATTTGTAACGTATGTGGGAGGTATATACAAGAAATACATTTTTCCGTTTCCAATTCAAACTCAGCCTCAATTCCTGAAGTTGGTCCATGCTGCCAAAAATGAGACCATCATTCAGTCTCTAGCCTTACTGATGACAGCACTGGTGTAACTGTGTTGTGGACAGCTTTCCATATTGTGTCATCCAAGTGGAATTGGAAGATGTGGTGATAAAACCTGTGCCTCTCTGCATCCAGTCCGCACCCAGCTTCCGCCAACACTTCCAGAGGTGCATTTTGGTAGGCATTGCCAGTTAGAGGAGAGGAAGCGTTCAGAGAAGGAGGCAGGATGTTTTAAGTAGAAGAACATAAGAACAGAAGAGTCTTTTTTCCCTCTTTCTGCATTTCACTTTGCGGTCTGTTTATTCACTAATGTAGCTATTTTTGTGCTATTTATTTAAAAAAAAATTATTTTAAATTTGGTTAGTATGGCCATTAATTTATTTATGTGATGAGAGAATTCATATAAAAATTGTTATAAACTCTTGGGGTGGAAATATGTGCAGTTGGGGAATTATTTCATATTTCAGAGTATGCTCTTGTGTTTTCTTCTATCAGAGGTGATCCTGCTTTGACAGTTTTCTTCTCCAGCTGGAGATACTTTTTTACAAATCGACAGGTTGAGACAAATCATTTTTTACAAATCAACTCTGCGAGACAGACTTTCAACTGTAGGAAATTATCATAGACAACCGAAGTCAGAGAAACAATAGCAATTTATGCCTTTATCTGTATGCCAGGTCATTAGCTGCTGCAAAATTGCAAAGTATGTTTCAGATATCCTCCCATCCTGTCCATTTTGCTATGAACTGATGGCTAAACTTTACAGTATTTGACCTTTCAATCCAGAAAAGCACAGTGGCATAGCAAATAATAATGAGTTATCCAAAATAAGCATAAATACACTTAACTTTCACATAATTTGGGGGTAAGAAGACTGTGTACCACACAGGCCAGGTATAGGGAAGAGGTAAGAGTAGGGCTAAGAGATGTGCAAATAAATGTTTTAGATTAGGAAGTGGTGCAGTTTTAGAAACGGTCTGTTGACATTTCAGGATGACCATAGAAAGTAGGCTAGAAGCTTTGGGCTTGAACTATAATGCTCAAAGCCTGATAATGATAATTCTTATTATTACATTGAGAACAGGAATTTCTTCTGAAGCCAAGTTTTTAAGTATCCGATCTGTGCAAGGGCTGGAGGAGTGAATCCTTTCCCATGCCTGTTGCTCTAGGGCTGCTTTCTGGAGAAATGAACTTGTGGCTATCCAGCCTGTGCAGTTTGAGCTATGGATCTGTGTAGCTGCAGCAGCAGAAGTCTAATTCCTGACCGTCATGTTGGCTCACTTCATACCTATCTTCAGATGACCTTCAGGTTGATCTTCCTTGTAGATCTGCAAGGAATTGTGTGCTCTGCAACTTGCTGAGTTATATCACTGAAGATGCTTTTACCAGTTGTGCTTGTTAACTTGAAGGAGAAATTACTTCCTTTTTCAGAGTGTTTTTAAAGCATGGTATAGTGTCTGGCAGGCTGGGGAGGGGGTGATGTCTGAATGGAGCATGGCCACATTGTGCAATGTTTTGGCTCTTTTAGAATAAGGATCGTTATGCCTGCATGACATAGCATAACCTGAAAGTAGCGGTGGCCAGCAAAACTCCTCCTCATCTCTGCCAAACAGACCTGTTTATTTCAGCTGTTTTCATTTACCATCTCACTTTTAGGACCAGAAGGGAGATACGGATGTTGAGAACAGATCTTAAATTCCATTAGAAAGCTGTGTGTTCTCCCCAGGCTCCAGAAAACTGCTTTTTGCCTATTTAATAGTCACTTTCTGATACCTGAGAGTGACAGGTCAAGGGCAGAATTTTCTGCCAAGAGTTTATTCCCATGCATGAAAATACCAGATAGCCCAACATGTGAGACAATCCTTGTGTTGAGCAGTGTATTATTTCTGAACTTAGTACCTTTTATACTTTTTTACCCAGGAGTAAATTAGGGGTTTTCAGCAGCAGCGTAATTGTCCTTATCCACAAAAACTAATTTATGACAGGTGGTAGTAAGTAAGAAAGAAAGAACGAACCACTGCTTCAGGTACTTGAACTTGTTTTTGTCTTTTATAAATATAGATCCTTTAGAAGCATTTATTTGAGAATCATTTTGATCAGCTTAGCTATTAAATATATAGTGTCTCTAATGATACCAAATCATTGTTTTGAAAGGTGTAATACATGTGTATACATTTGGCTTTGTGGCCAGCTTGGTCATTCCAAGACATTTCCCCCTGTACCACAATAGTTGAATGAGGTAATAGTAATTTTTGAAATTCTTGCTTTCAATCTGAGAAGATTTTTATTAGCGACATTCCTACAGTCAGCAGGGCTGCTTCCGTAACTTAGCAGTGACCGTATTTTTGCTTTGTTGGTTTTTATTTTCTGATTTGCTTAGAATGCATCAGAACCTTAATGTGGCAGATGCATGCTTTTTCTACAGTATTTATACTGTGGTCATTACAATTTTTCAGTCTTTAGCTAGTAGGATTTCACATGTCTCAGGAGCTGCTTAGCTATTCATTCCATGAAAGCCTGTTTTATCCCTTACATTCCTTATGAAATTAAATTTACCTTATTCATTCCAGCATGATCCGGACTGTATTTTGTGGGCAAAATCTAGCCCAGAGGGAATTTCCATCCAGGCTTCTGCCTTTTCCAGCTGAGTAGCTCCCTGCTGCTTTGATGTCTGGCACTTGGCTCTCAAGCTGCTGCCACTGTGTCCATGTTGGAGGAGCAGAAGGGACTGGACACATAGGTGGGAAGTTACCCCAACCAACACTGTGGATCATCGTCAATGCTGTGCACTGTCATATTGAAAGAGTAATGTAAAGGAAAGCACCAGCAAGTTTTGCAGGTACCACACTGCATGTGTATAGTTTATTTCTTTTGCATATAAAAATCTTGGAGCTGAATGATCTTGGGTCATAATTAATTTATTGTCTGTCAGAAAAAATTGGAAGTTTTTGACAGTCAAGAAGAATTGCATTATTAGATATCATCGATATAGTCAGATACCAGTTATTCTAAATGTGGATCTCCATCTGGATTTTTTTGTAAATAAAAAATAATCTGTTTAAAAACTTACTACACATATTTTTGGAACTGCATAACTATCTGAATTCAACCTGTAAGTCCCCAAAGGGCCACCTAAAAGGTACAGGATACAAAAGAGCAAACAGTTTTTATAGTTATGGAAGAGTAGTGAAAGTCTTGATTATTGTCTTCTTTTGGATCTTACGAATCTATAACCCAGTGAGACAGTTCTGCTCTAGCTCCTTCCTACACTATAAATAAAAGCAATCTCTTCAGTGAATTTGAAATTGTATTTTAATATGAAATATTCAAGCAGTGGTTTATTCTTAAATTCACTAAATTCATTTGTCCTTCTCAAATGGAAGGTAGCATTGCATACTTACTGGATACTTTATTTTCTACACGTACTGTGTGTCCTGAGGACAGTTCATACTGAACTGTGATGTTGTGATTGAGAGCGAAATGACGCAGAAGACCAGAATTACCACATGTATTGCAGCATCACATATTAAGGGTATTTATCATGAACCTTATTTCTTTACTCCAGTTAAGAAATAATATTGTAATAAGGCCCTGCATACTTACCTTTTGGATGGCTGAATAGTTCACAAATGATTTATTCCAACAATGGCTTCATAAATAACGCATTCCAAAAATGGCTTCACTGATTGGCTTCTTGTGCAGTAATGTGTTCTTCAGAATCTGCCCCTTTATAGCTAATGCCTAATATTATTTCATATTTTTAAGCATATGTTCAAAGCACACTGTCATCTGCTTTACTGGAGTTAGCACTTAAGCAGTAAATGTTGTGTAATGTCTATAGGTTGTCTATTGGGAACAGAGTGTTTTCTAATAGATTTTTTTTCCCAAAGAACTAAGGGTTTTTTTGAGGTTTTAATGAGGGGAGAAAAAAGCCTCCAAAACACTACCACAGAGTGGTACTATTTCCCAGTAGGCTAAAGAGCAAAAGTTTCTGCCTTTGTCCTAATGTGTTCTTATTCTGAGCTTGTGACTAATTACAGAGGAAGACAGTGTAAGATAGCAATTAAAACCCCAGGTTACAAGACTTTCCATTCAGGTTTCAGTCTTTAGTCTTGCCCTTCTGTTTCTCTGTCTGTTCTGGCACTTTCATCCTTAGTAAAAATTTTTTGTCCTCTTGTCGCTTCTTTGTAGAGTTCAGGGAGTGGTTGCTTCTTCATCTGAAAATCAGGTGGCTTAAGCAGATAAAAGACTCAGAGTTAATAAAAATGTGGTACTTTGGCATTTGTCATCTATTTTGAAGAATTCTGGTGAAATCTTATGCAGGAAGACTGGTATGAGGCCTGTATAGTGCATATAGGCCAATGTGGCCCTCACAATATTGCTTAGATAGCAATGGTGTATCTGTCTTGTTCTTAGCTTCTGAATAGCTGGGAATTTCTCTTTAAGTAGTCTGTCTGCATGGATACCTGTTGTTTGCATGGATACCTGTTGTTTCAGAAGTGGGTGTTTTTGAGGAGGAGCAGCTGGATTTTCACTGAAGTTTTGAGAGAGCAATGCTGGACATACTCATATAGGCTGCAGAGCTGATCTACTGAACGCAGCAAAGAAACGTCCCACTTTTCATTCTTTCGGTATCTCCTAATACCGCTTGTAATTGTGGTTTTTATCATATTCAGATACTTTTCTTGCCAGGAAACTTACGATTCTGCCATATTTTTAAGCAGCCAGCACTGGAAAGTTTACTCATTCTGTGCAGTTACGATAATTCTCAGAGGATGTTTATTATTTGGAAAACATATTTCCATACAGGATGAGGAATTCTTACTACAATTAGTTCCCAAATTAATGTATCACTATTTAATTAGATCCAGATTTGTTGGCCAACATCTGCTATACAAGAAACACATTGCTTTTTTCTTATCTGTGGTGACCTCTGGGGACTTGGACGCCTCCTGGTGTCACTTAAAATACGTGTGCCTAGAAACTCACTGGGATTTGCAAAGTCAGACTGTTTTGTTATCTTACCTGTCTCAGAAAAGAAGAAATGGGACAAATTTGGACAATGTGCTTGATAAAGTACTAAGGTGTGGTATCTCCTGTACTTTTTATAGAGCAAAAAAGGATTAAGGGAGAGTAAAAGGATATAAGGTTATGTACCGTGAGAGTGGAGACACCCCTTGCATTTTGTTTATTCACTTTATTATTATTAAACAGTGAAAATGCAATGCACTATCTAACTACCTCAGCATAGCAGAAGATGAAAGACTTGTCATTTTTTTTACTTAATTTTTGAGCTGCCTCTCTCCAGAACCTAATGTAAGCACATATATATTGAGTCTCAATACATTTATATGTATTCTTTGTTTATTGACATATTTTAATTTTTGGTTTGTCAAATTAGTATTTTAAGTCTGTAAATCATGAATGTGAAGTAATCTAGTCTTCTGAAGTAGAAAACAGGTGGCCAATCAGACATGGAGGCAGGATTGGATACAATTCAGATACATTCAAGGTACTGAATCTGTCACATAGGTCCTGCTAACATGGTTGGGCCAGATCAAAGTGACACCCAGGCACAAGTTGCTGTTTGAGGTGCTGCCAAATGTAGGTACTACGGCTGCTTAGTTGGATCCCAGTAAAGGGATTCGTAGTGGGCCAAATGAAATCTCCTTTTTGTTGTTTTTTGGAAGGCTAACGTGCATCTGAAACACAGTTTGGTTCTCTGAATTTCCTTCCACTGAAAGAATGGAAAAACTCACTTACAAAGCTTGTATTATGTCTCTGCAGGATATGTATTGTAAGTGAAATGCTTATATACTGTAGCAATAGTAACTATAAACATCTTGCAGTGTCCTTCGGATTTTTTTTTTTTTTTTTTTGCCATGCAAGTCTTCTTTAAATCTCTAGTATTCTCTTGCATGTAGGCCTAATTCACTATCTGTTGTTTTTAATTGCTACCCCCATTAGAATTGATCTGGTCTTTGTAATAATTCATCCCCCGGAAGTATTTGGATGCAATTTTGGGCTGTAAAAAATCCATACATAATTCTTTATTTTAGAAAATTTCACTCAAAATTTTATGAAAAGGTGGAGAACACGTAATCATTGTGGCATGTGTAATGTGTACAGCATATTTGCCAAGAAATTAGGGTGGTGTATGAACAAGCACTGAATATTAACAAAAAGCTTTTTAAAACTCTGTTAGCCTGATCTGTTCATGCTAAAGCAGCATATGTAGAAATTTATCTTTGTTACAGGCGATCATAACTGTCTCCCAGATACTAATGCATACATTCTGCCTGTGTGATATACATGATAGTTTAGAGGGATAGGGGCAGGCAGTAACAACATTGGGCTCAATTTGCACATAAAAACTTCTCCATTTTCTGTTTCTCTGGTTAGCTAAATAAAAAGCAGATTGCCTCTGCTGAAGGCTGAGTAGTGCTGTTGAAAGGGGCTTACTCATTTCTTCAGGAGCGTTGTCTGGAGGGAGATCTACAGTGGCCCTACAATGCATCCACGGCCAGTGAATGTCATACCCAAAATGTGGTGGCGTTAATAAGCAGTTTGCTGGAGCAGATGGGCCATATTGTCTTAACCAAGATACTATAAAATGGCCTTAGCGTGCCACTCTGTAAAGTTTTTAAGGATAGGGAGAAACTCCAGGATTAAGAGAGTGATGTATCACACAGGTCTCTTTTTATGACTGGCACAAGGACTTGGACGTACCTGCACACAAATGCTTTCTGTCTAAGTGATGAGTAGCAGCCAAATCTCCATCTCACCCATAGTGAGAATTATCTCTCTGATTTTTGCTCTTTCATTCATCAAGGCCTTAACAGCTCCCTCCCTGAGAAATCTCTTTCCTGTTCCCTGAATGAGTCCAGCTACAGGATTAGCACAATACAAAGAACGTGGAAGAACAAGTCCCATAAGAGATACAGCAGTCCAGAAAACAAATAGATAAATGAAAATGCTACAAGGATTTTCCGTAAGTGAATTCATTTTTTTGAGTTTCCACACTCTCAGAGTTCTAAGATCTTGTCCAGTTAGCTGTAGCAAGTTACTACATAAAAAAGGCCCCAAAGAGGGTTTTTTTATGGCAAAAAGATGTTTCAAATACTTTAAATGCTTGTAGCTAAGGGTAGAAAGAAATTACTTTGCCTAAAAAACAATCCCAGAACTCTGAAAATAAAAGAACAAGAAATATCATGAAACCCAGAGAATTCAAAGCCAGCTTGAACTTGTGGAAAACATGTTTTTGGGAGCTGAGATTGCATAGAATGTGTTATGTTTGCCTTCCAGCATCCCCCAAAATTACCCCTTTGAGATAAATTGGCAATTGTGTTAGGTATTTCACATAGATTTTAAACACTTTTCAGCTTCTCTTTTTCTTCTGAATGTAACAGATAGTAAACACCTGATCTAACATCTGTAAAAATCAGTGCACCTGATTTCTGGCTGCTTTCACAGGGCTTTGGGTTAGGTTAATGTTTAATTTTGGAGAAGGAGTTATACGGCCAGATTTATCTCTAATTACATAGCTGCTAGATGGAAATAGGAAACAGTGGCAGTTACATGAGGATCTCCTGTTATGATATGGAAAGATCAATTGTCTTTTGACAGCCAGGGAACACATCAGAGGTTGGAGGGAAAATCTGAGGGATAAAAAGAGTGGTTTGTGCTGATGCATTTCTCTGGAGAAAGAATTCAGGAGTTTCTTACATATTTGAATAGAAAACTCCTAAAGAACTGTAGTAGATTTTCAAGGATTTGTGTGTGCAAAGAGATGGGATGTATCATAAATGACAAATCTTTAGAAGTCTTGAAGGCGTAAGCTGGAAACATGAAAATCCTTAAAGCAGAGAGACTGCTTGTCCAGTTTAACAGTAACTTAAAGAAATCCTAGTTAAGAGACAAGACAAACTGTTGGCAAAAAACTTAAAAGCATCTAGTGGTTTTGGGCATCTCAATTTTGGGATGGTCATGCTTCAACACATTGAGTTTTAGAAAATCCCAAATACTGTCCCTGTGAAAATTAGGTCTTTTCAGATATTTGGATGCTGGACATCCAAAATATGGAGTGTTCAGACCAGTCAGTTTTGAAAATCTTTCTCATTAAATGTGTAAAATAACACCAATTTGTAATACCAGAAGACTACATTATGGAGACATTAGACATTGTGTAAATCATAAATAATTATGAAGTCACTTGTTCATCTCGAAATGAGGTATTTTAATGATAGTATTTGTTGTGGTTACAGGAACAGTGAAGAGAAATAATTTTTGCATGTATAAAAGTTCTCAGTTCATATTAATTTAAGAAAAGCTCAAAGAAAACTGTGGCCTTCTTTGCCAAGTTATGCATGACACCAGGCACTGTTGTGTCAGGAAAACACCCCAAAATTAGGTAGGCTTACCTGTTTGCTAAAGACTTCAGTTTGTATTGGTGTCAGATGCTAAATGGTAAACCTATTTCTGTCATGCTTTAATCAGCCTGGGTAGTCTAAACATGTTGAATAGGTCTAGTGACCTTTTCCGGAGTAGTGGAAAACTTTCAACAGTGCCAGTGCAGTATATTTATACCAATATTATTTACGGGTCTTGTCCTTCTTGCTACTCTTTCTCAGAACTGTCCTTGAATGATAAATAAATGTGTCAGTAAGGTTTTTTTAGTTACACCTAGTTTTTAATACAATTAAAATAAATGTGTCTTTTCTTAAAAATAGAAAGGTATTTTAGCTGAATGTTATGTCTTTGGAAACAGCTGCTTCTGTGGTGGACTAACAGATAGTCTATGAAATAATTCTCTGTCAAATACACTTACGAGTTACCCTAATGCAAGAACTCAGTATTTTGAAGAAGAAAGTTTTGAAATTCATGTTAATCTATTAAATACTTACGTATTTGCAGTCCAGTTGATTTTTAACAACATCCTGAGGTTGGTCAGTACTAAAGAATATATAGGTAGGTGATCGTATTCAGTGATGATATTAATTAACTGTATCAACATACCGGAATAGGAGCAAAGCTCCAAAACAAGGGCCATTTCAGAGGAAGCTCTGGAGCTGATAGCAGTGTTTAATCCAGGAATCAATACAGAACACTTTCTAGTTACATGTATGTGCTAGAAAGTGGAGAGGTTTAGAGACAGCCTTCTCACAGATGTCCATTTTGCCAGACTACTTGGGGCATTAAAGGTTATGATGCACATGTTAAACTGACCTCATAGGCAACCAGTGCAACAATTTCATTGCAACACCATTCACAGCATTATTTTTAAAAGCAATTTCCTCTTCAAAATACTGTTTGTTTCTTGTGCTGCGTTGTGGATATTGCTTACAGAGTAGTCCTGCAAGCAAAATGCATGGGTGACTGCTGGAAGACTCCCACAAAAGGGAGAGCAGTTGTGACTACCTGGACAGTTCCAAATAATGAAAAGCTCAATAACTCAAGAGGAGACAAGAAAACATTTTTGCAAAGGGTGGTTACAACAAATGGTTTGACCTTTTAATCATTCCCTCTGAATGCCTCTCATTGCTGGCATGTGTCACTTGAATCATACCTCCCCAGCCTGTATTCAGACTGTATTTTTCCAGTCTTTTGACCCATTCAGGCACTGAAATAATGAGATAGTGTAGTTAAGGTTAGCTGTAAAAGAAAACAGAGTTGAGAGAAAACATCCCTGAAATCCCCAGTCTCCCCATGTAAAATAAGAAGATGGTGACAATGTGGCTCAGCCCGCTGGTGAAACTCCTCCTAGAGGGTGCACAGTTCCCAGCTTTGCTTTTGGGAGCTCTCAGAAAAGGATTCACCAAGGGTTGTTTGGCAGGTAGCAGTGCTGAGGATCCAAGTTGGTCACAGAATTGATAATATCAGGACTAATTCATTAAACTTGTCTGTTACCAGAAGAGATTAAAAGCCATTGATATTGTAGAATCATGTACATATAAGGCTGGGAAGGTCTCTGAGTGACTGTATAACCTGTTCCTCCATCCTGAAGAAGCATAACTTGCGATGTCTCTGACCCATGCTTTTCTAACTTTTTCTTGTAAAAGCTGGAATGAAGAAGACTGTAGAAACCTGTTCTTGCAACCCTCTCATACACAGGATTTTTCAGATTATCTCACTTAAACCTTCCTTGCTGAAAATGATGCTCTTTTCTTCCAATCTTACCTTCAGTGGAGATGAAGAACAATTGGTGTTCTTTTCTAACTTTTTTATATACTGGAAAGCTTATCATGTCCTACCTTAGTCTTCTTTTCTAGACTAAACATGCCCAATTTCTTCATAGGTCATATTTTTTAAACATCACATCATCCTTGCTGTTCTCTGGACTATATCCAGGCTGTTTATCTGTTCCCTGAAGTGAGTATCCAAAACCAGAAAAAACATTACCACTACGACCTCATCAGTGCTAAGCAGAAAGGAATAAATTGCCTTCCATGTCTTGCATCTGATGCTGTTGTTAATACATGTGAGAATGAGCTTGGCTTTTTGGGCAACAGGTTCATACTGTTGACTCCTCCTCAGTCTTTTATCTAAAGGATTCCCAGATACTTTTGTTCAGAACTGTTGGCCAGGCAGTTATTCCAGTTTTTATATTTGTGTATTTGTGCAGTACTTATCCTTCGTATTAATTTGCACTTGTCGAGGCTGAATATACACTTTTGATTTGGGGGTGTACTTTGCAGTTGATCAAGATCATCTGGATAAATCTCATCTTTTTTTCTGAAGTGCTTGTGACCCTTTCAAGTTGAATTTCAATAGTGAGGTATGGTCTTTATCTAAAAAGTAGTAAAGACTAAAACTAGGCCCAGGATAGACCTCTCTTTTTGGAGTCTCCATTTCCAATGGCTTAACAGTACGACAGTGTAAGTTTTAGCTGCTTTTGTTTCCCACACCGAAGCTTCTTGGGGATTTGAACTTGCTTCCTAATAGTACGGGAAAGAACAGTCAAAATCTGGTACCTCCTATTTCTGCCTAAAGTGTATTACAGTCAGCTAATAGCCTCTCCGAAACCGGAACTAGTGGCTTACCCAAGGTTAGTGAGCTGGTCGATGGTTGAGCCAGAAAAGCAGCCCCGTATTTGAGGCAAAGGAAACTTTCTTCAGGAGTGCTATCATCAGCTTATAAATACTTTATGTGGACTTGCTTATTGAAATGGGGGAAGAAGAATGGCTCAAGGCAAGACACTGGTCAGCAAACACAGGAGAGCTAAGCAACAGTACCGTCCTGAGGACAAGGCTCATGCACACTAGAAGGCACTGGATGTGCACTTTTGGGGGAGAGGTAGTTGCTTGAGGGACTCTATAAGGCAAGCATCTGCTAGAGCTTGTTGAAGTTAGTCTCATCTGTTGTACTCTCAGAGAAAGACGAATTGTACTTCAGGCTAGATGTATGTAAACTGTCAGTTGCTTTAAAATCTCTATTAAAACTTAGTTTCTTCCTATGCACTTAGCTATATTTTGTTTTTTAAAAGCCTCCACAGTCATCACCTTTTCCACCACTTCCCAAAGAGAAGCTCAAGGGTCCAAAATTCAGTTTTTTTTAATGCAGGGTAGATAAGCATGACCAATAGAACGGGCACTGTATCTCATGTTCTAATGTAGAAATGGGGAGAAGTCAAAGAGTTTCCCTGCAAGAGGAATTTAGGCTGGGATGTGACCTCCCAGGTGGGACAGCACTGAGTGCTGCGAAAAGGGACAAGGGATAGGGTAGGCTGAGGTGGACATCTCCAAAGCAGTCATTTGATAACTTCTTATTTTGTTAGTTGTGTACGGTAGAGCAAATGAAATGTTTGATTTCATATACATGTTTCATTGAGGACTGTGATTCTATGCTTTTAACTGCCTAATCATGAGGTGAGCCCTACAGTGAAGCCTGAAATGGATCATACTGTGATACCCTCCTGCACAGAGGGAACAGAGTGTCACTCCATGGCCGTAAATCTGTTCCTGTTTAAGGCACATGGTCCTACTCTGTCTGACATAAAGATAGAATTGTACAATCCAGAATTGTAGTCTTACCTTTCTAAATTCTTGTTGTTTACTCTACCACATCTCGATGGATATGTGTTCAAAATGCTTTATAACCATGGAACAATTAATATTTGTCCCTAATGATGTTTTCTCTCACACAGACATTCCCTTCGTTCCCATAATTCTTTTATTTTGCACACTTTCAGTCAGTTCCACCTGGGCATTTAATGTATGAATTCTTTGTATTTGATTTTAGTCACTAATTTATGCACTGAGCAAGCAACATTTTTGATTTATAGCTGCTGAAGGAAAAAGCAAAACACTTGAACAAAGAATTCTGGGTGAAATGAAAAAGTTATTTTTACTTTGGAGGTGAGGAGGGAGAGTAAGTGCAGTGCCAGAATTTCAGATTGCATTTATTTCCAATGAAGTGAATCTCCATCTTGCACAAAGTTTATGTAAAAATAAGCTATTCTCCAATCTTTGGATAAAGATGTGAGGAAGTTAAAGTGTACTTAACTTTCAAACTGTGTTGTCTGATTATCCTGACTGGCCTGTCTTCCAAACTTCCTTGAAAATAGACCTAGTGGTTTTTATTTTTATTTTTTATGTTAGGCAGATATCTGAGATACCTGAATCATCCTTTTAAAGGAAATAATTGCAAATGGAAGGTGGAAATCATTATATCTTAGGAAGTAAACTGGTACAGGTGAATGTCCTCCCAATTTTTTCCAGGGAGTGTTCCACCATGGAAGCAAAATTTATTCTGTCAGAATGAGCACCTGCTCCCTATTTATTTTAGAGGGCAATCTGTTCCTCAGACTTCTTTATTACTACTTTTTATAAAGGAGTTTATACTGAAGATTTACTAACTGTCCAAATATATGGGTGATAGGATTTACAATCTGAGTAAAGAGCAACGTGTTTATTGAATTTCATGTAATGTTTATGGTATATTTATAGTATCTAAAGATCCTTCTCTGTTTATATACTGAAGTTAAGATATATAGGAAGCTGCAGTGCACAGTACTAGCTTAAAAATTGGTGTTTATTGTTTTTTATTTTGTTATTCCAAACTAAAATTACTGGAAAAGGGAGATTGTTTTAGCTTAGTTATTTGTGAATATGGACCTCATTCTATTATGCCTTTCTTGTGTGTAAAATGGGTATTATCATACTGAGGCAGAGCTAAGATCCAATCGAATATCCCGTCTCTGAGCCTGATTCACAGAAAGGTGTGAAAACTAGTGATAAATCTGACAATTAGTGGTAAAACTAAAAATAGGAAAACAGGTATGTCTTCTAAATTTTTTTTCTTTTTGGAATTACGCTAAATTATTGTAACTGTGATTTTTCTGGCTATTTCTATATGTGAAATGCCCACTTTTTTTCTAAAAGTTTTCCAAGTTTATGAAGTACCTGAATATAATTTGTATACTGTGTAAAAGAGCATTTCCATGTCTCAGTTTTGAGCATCCAATCCTTGCTCTTCACTAAATCCTGCTCTGATTTTTTGGAAACCTTTGTTATTATTAACCTACTTAGGCAGAAGGACCTCACTGTCCAGATTTTTACAAGCCCAGTACAAGAAAATAATCTCTGATCTCAAGTGTATTTTGGTATCATGTGACTCTCTCGTATATACCCTATTCCATAGGAATTGAGTCACTGATTCATTGAAAAGCATTACGGTATACTGTCCATATCTTCCATTCCCTTTCTTTTGAGCTACGCCATTGTCTGCTTAGGGCTCCAAGTCAAGAATATTCCCTGTTATTTAGGGAAACACAGAAACGCTGTCTATTAAGCACTGTGCATCTTTTCGCCCCTTGCAAAACACAACTCCCTTAAACACAATGCCTTATTGTCTTCCTGAATCTGAACTTAAATTACAGTGCATTGTACTCGGGGGTAAAACTTGATGGATCAAGCTGTTTATTATGGAATGTCAAATAGCCAAAAAGGGACAGCAAGGGAAACAACATTGTTGCTGGAGAACTTAATTTCCCTTAGTATTGTCCAAAGTAGCTAATCTATTTTATAGAAAAACATTAAAGGAATAAGACGTTGCATAATTTTTAATGAGTTTTGTAATTAAAGTCACAGAAATATGTAATCCTCTAGTTAATGTAGCTTTGACTTTTCAGCTTTTAATTCCTTTCCTATACTTAAGATTTTCCTTCTACAAGAACGTCATAATTGACAGAATTTAAACTGCCTAATTCTCTCTACTTCAGAAACTGGTAGTATTCCGAAAGTTCCCTCTGTATCTTGCTAATTAGATACCTCGTACAGAGGGCTTGGTCTCTTGAAAATAAAAAGGTCTTTACAATCTGTGAATGATTTAAGTCAGTCTAAAAATACTGCTTTTACACAATATCAGATTACATGTGCTGTCACATGTATTTGCACAATACTATATTTGTACAATATATACCATACTGTAGCATCACTGCCAAACATGTGAGATCGAATATGGTAAATTACTGTTGTTGTTGAGGTCTGATACACCAGAAGAAAAACACAAGTCTGAAATTACCGAAACTTCATGGGAAAGAAGAAAGGAGTTCCCAGAAATATATCGACAAGCGAATGGCTCTCAGTTATGAAATGAGCTAGCCAGAGCTTTCCAAAAGCAGATGAATGTTCTTGACCTGAATAGTGTTTATCAACTGTCTGAATGTCTGCTCAGCAGCTTTTCTCTGTTGAAATTTTTCTTTTTCTGAAGAGTTGAGAAGGTGAGATTTTGTAGTCATCCTTCTAATAAGTGTTCTAGTTCCCCCAATACGTCTTATTTGAATAACAAATTTGTAAAAGGTAGTGATATTATTATGAAAGTTTTATGGTATGTGTTATCAAGAGGCTACAACTCAAGAATTACACATTTGGCTGTAGCTGTCAAAGCACATGAGAACAGAGGATTTGTTTAGGATATTTTTAGTGGAATTTCTTCTAGTTAGGAAAGTCTCTTTCATGGTGTCTAAAAATGCCTTTTTGCAAGTAGAACTAGGAAAGAATTAAATAATACCACAAGGACAGACGTAGGTGCTTCAAGCTTTCAGTTAATCTCAAAAGGGAAAACAGCGTTAACTTTGGAATAATTGCAGCAATCTCTACTTAATATCTTAAATATCAAATGTTGTTCCCAGCTGAGCAATACAATAGCTCTAATACAAATAATGCATAAAATTTGCTTTCATCTTTCAATTACTTTATAATAATTATTAGATAATGTAATTCCTGACTAATGCAAGTGGGATTTTTAAGGATACAATAGCTGCAGCTGGGAAAAGTGAGTCAACAGGTTAAAGTCTTGGACACATGAAACCCCATATGCCTTTGCAGGAAAGGAAAGTCTGTTTTACAAGAACCTGTTGTTCCATTGCTTTTTGGGGCAGCAGTTGTGTTTTTGTTCTTTGTTAATACATTGCTTAGCACAACTGGTTCTTGATCTCAGATTAGGAGCTCTTTAGTGTTACAGCAATCAAAAAAATAAATAACCAGAATGGATTTTTAAGGTGCCAATACTGTAAGTTACTGGTCCAGAGCCACAGAGTAAAATGATGTAGAGCGGACTTAGAACACAAGGAATTTCTTTTACCCAGTCTTAGCCTCAGACCATTTTTTTGTTTCTCTCTAGCAAATGACCCTGGCTGGTATGCTTTGATACATCATGCAAGTTTTGGCACGGTACCACCAGCACCTCTGCTCCTCTGAGTCACTGCAAAGGCAATTAGACAAGCAACTCCTTCTTTTAAGTCTGACAATGCAAGGAAGCTGGCAGAAGTGCAGAAGTAGATCCTGAGAGAGTGATGCTGATGTTTTAGGTGACATGCTAGCTAGCACACTTCAAAACTGACAATTAAGAAGTGCCTCGGCTTGGGATACTTTTCAGCAGGACTCAGTGCAGAGGTATCTTAAACAGAGCTGGTAGCATGGGCTGGAGTGTAATGTCTTATGTCCTGACAAATACTAAAAATTACAAGTTGCACTCATAACATGCGGAACAATAATCCATTAAAAAGACAAGTCCTTAGATAAGTTTATCAGCTTCATTCATTTTGGGGTGTCCAGTAGTGTGCCTCTGTTATCTAGGCTGTCTTCTGGAAGGCATCTCTGTCTAACAATCTCCCAGAATTTCAGGAGGAATCTCAACAGTAGGCTGGTATTTGGATGCACACATACTCCTCGCAGCATTTCCACATTGTAAATGCTTTGACTTGTGCGTATGTGGGTATGGTATTCTGCCCCAACATTGAATTCCTTAAGTCAGGCATACGGAAGAGAGAACGCAGTATGTATCCCACCTGTCCGATATGATTACTTCCAGCAAAGTCAGATGGAATTATTTGTGCAGGATAAGATCCAGTGTTGAGAAATTCTTTAAAGTATAGAAGCAAAAACTATGTGTTGGAATTTGCCCATTTTTGGACACAGACAAAGGGAGTATTAAGGAACCGTGAGAGAGTCCCTCTAAGGGTGTAGTGATAAGCATTTGTGGAGCAGCATAGGAGAGGATGGGATAGGGTAGGAAAGGTAAGGAGATAATCTCAGTCAGGCAAAAAGCATAAGTCATCCAAATAACTTCTCCAAATCTGTTTGAAGGTGCCCTGGGAAGGTCCTGGCGCTTTCTCAAAGTTGCAGTTTAAGGAATGAAATTATTAAAAAAATAATATTAGGGGTGGGCAAAGGCTACAAATATGCTGCTTTTGAAAAAACAAACTAATTAAAAATCATTTCCTTTTCTGTTTCTTTGCCAAGACCTATTTTCAGGACTCTGTGTTTCCCCTCAAGCAGCCAATGAAATCTCAGGCACCTAAAGCACATAGAGGCAGTATACTTAGGACTTGGCCAGTAAAAAAAAAAGAGGAAATGATTTTTAAATATTTTGTTTTAAAATATACTAAATTGTCATTTTTATATCCATGCACATTCTGTTATTAATTTTGGCTGGTATATAGTTCTCTTTATAAAATGACGACTTAACCATTCACCTTTCATATGCAGTGAAACTCAGGTCCTGTGTAATCTTCTGTCAGTGTGCTTGCTATTTCCAGAACACACACAGGAGCAATCCTGTTTAAAATTTAGACATGAGGTACATCTGAACTGAGTAATGACAGTATAAATCGTGTTCCCTTTCTAACCCAGTGCTGTCATGCATACTGAATAGATCCATGCTCTGCAAGTATCCCTGTTGATAGAACTGCATGTATTCTGTTCTCTGTAGCTTTTGTCTTGTGTGGTGTCACCATAGCTGCCAAGTTTGTTCCAGTAGTGCATCACGTTGTATGATTGGTGTATGTTTAACATCTGTTCTTTCTACCTCTCTCCTGGAACCGAAGTGTAGGTGGTGGAACGTTTTGTTTTGTAGAACATTTGCTAGTGAGATGTTTGGTAATGGCTTTGATTTGTTTGGATTCTTCTAATTCTTGTTTTCATTGTTATTGTTTTATAATGCAAGCATTACCATCTGCATTGGAAAGAAAGTAGGCTTGTCTGGATTCTGGCCCTACTTCTGCAAGTATACAAGTCAACTCTTGATGCCACAGTGCCTGCTCATGTGCTGCAAGTTAAATATATGCATTTGTCAGATGGAAGTCTGAACTACTGTTTGACTTTACTAAAGGTGGCACACGTCCCTCGTGCAATGATGCGAATACATGGGTTACAAAACTTAGAAAAAAGATATTTATTCCATGAAATAATTTACAAAAGAAAGGATAAGGAAGAAGAAAACATGAAAAAGTGATTGCTAGAAATACAAATGAAGTTCCTCTAGGAAATGAGTTTTAAGTAAGGATTGAAAGGGAAAAAGAGAAATGAAATTATTTAAATTTTATTTCCCATAATTTTTAATGTTTAATTAATATGTTGCTGTTTTGTTCTTTCACCAAATGACCAGATTATCATCAAAATATCTCAAACACATTGTTGAACTCATGTGTAAGGCATTCCCCACCCCACTTTTATGGGAGCTGCTGGGCAGCCACCTTAACAGTAGTTGAGTCCTTAGACCCTCATTGGAAACATGTAAATAAGTATATATTAGCATTCTTGTGGATATCTTCTATGAACTCAGTGTGAAGTAAAAGTTACATCTGTGCTTATTTGATCACAGGCCTGGGTTTTTACAAGGAACCAGGTAGTTCTTTGGTAGCTTATCACAACTGTGGGGATATTGCCTTTGACTAAGAAATTGCAGGTGAGCTTAGGTCTGTAACAGCTTCCTGACACAGCTATTGTAGAAATAGGGATCTTTTAGGATATGAGCAGGGGAACGATTTACTACAGGGAAGCTAATACATAAACTTGCCGCTTGTCCACCTCTGTTTGTGTAAGTTTTGTTAACATGTGAGAAGGGCCTGGTGGTTCCCATCCTCACTGAAAGTAGGGTAAGCTACTTCATGTGTTATGCAAGGTGGTACGTGAGATGCATGCCCAAGCTTATCTCATGTCAGCTTCCTTGTCTGCCTATGTTCTTAATTACCTTTCAGTTTGGCTAATGCTATTTAACTTGCCTACATTTCCACACACAGCTGGAGAAATGGTCCTTCATTTCCTCTCAAGAAGTGATGGAAATGTTGCTCGGCTGCTTTTAACCATGGTTATACACTTCTCATAGTGGGACCTTTAAATGACTTTGTGTCAATGGTGGGTGAAGTTATTCCTATCTAATATGGTTGTATAGTACAACAGTTAAATTTGTAAATTGTTTTGGTGTCAACCCTATGTTATGTAAACATCCCCCCCAAAAGATGTCAAAAGAATGTGAAGACTGCAAAGAAAAACATTCAGGAGTTGGGAAATACCAGAACGAACATGCCTGTTGCTTTTGTGTGTAATGTCTTTAATTACATGAATTGCACACTGTTTTCCACCAGATTCCTGTCTTGGTTAAGGCACAGAATGAATACTGCTTTGGGCTAGCAGCAGGGCTGTGAAGTGGAGGAAGCTGTTGTCTGAAGGACACAAGCCCTTGTTTGCAGGAAGTGGAGGCAGCATCATGAATGAGCCAGGGAATTACAAACAGAAAAGATGCTGTTATAGATGGAGAAGTTGAATGCTGCTCCAGGGAATTAAATACGTCCTTCCTTTTCTCTAGAATCAGTACATGATAGTAGACTGTAGCCAAATACTTGAGCTGAGATACTGTTAGGAAGCCTCTGAGCACACAGTTTTGAGGGGTTTACAGTGTGGCTCCTGGCCGCCCTTCACAAAAGGTGAAGAGCACTCATGAGGATGCTTTGAGTTGTGCTTTGAACAATTCATCGTGTGATAGGTAATGCTACATATCCTGGAAAAGTCAGATTTCAGGTGTTTCTGGGTGCATATTCAAAATCAGGTGACACTTCTGATAATTTTTATTGAAGTTCCTGTGTGTTTCTGTTCCCAGTAATAAAGCAAGGATCATATGGCCTCCTATTTATAGGTGTGGAGGCAAAGTCACAGTGTTTGTGATATACACAACTACTGTAACTAGGAATTAGATGAAAATGCCCATGAAGAGATTTATCATTTCTCTTCAGAGAAGGGTGTGATTACCTGATGATAAGTGAAGCCTACACTGCATACATTACAAGTACAAGATCATTTTTAAGGTTTTATTAGCTAACCATTCTGTTGTCTTCACCTTCTGGCCCCTTGGACTCACCAATCCCCACATCTTCCCCTATCTCTTCCTTATTTTTTTGCTCCTCTGCTTTCTCCTTTCACTAGTCCCTTGGGCATGGTGGCTTCCAGAGGGAAGACTTGCCAGTACTGACCCTCTCAGTTCTGCCTTTGGGATCACATATTCCTCCCTTCACCTGCCATGTCCCACTGAGCTACTTGGGTTTCCGTAGGGGAGCATCTGGGAGGGTGACAGATACTATGTCTAACCGGCACAGAGGAAGGCTCTACCACATTCATGGGGAACAGAATGTATTCAGCCTATGCAAACAGATTTTTTAAAAGGCTTATAACTTAGCCAAATTTGGGCAACTTTTAGTAAAAGCTTCTCCCCCGCCAAATTTCAAGACCTTTCTCCAAAACATGGAGGCACTAGAGCTTTTTAATGAAACGTTATTAAAAAACAAAACAAAACTGGGAATAATAACATGTTTTCCTCTCAGTTGTTCTCAGAAAAGTTGTCCTGTTGTTCTCAGAAATGGCTGAACCAGTTCAGCCTGATCTATTTATTTTGGAGAGTGTCAGCTGAGACAAATTTTCACCATGGGAAATTTCAGCCCAACTGGTTAGCCTTTCTCAAAGTTTGGCAGTTATAAGCAAGTGAAAATGGTCTTACACTGAGGAGTCAATGGCAGGCTTACCTATCAGCAATGCTTCTTTTTCTTTGTAGAAAAAGACTATGAATATTAACTGCTTGTTTTTAATGTTTCAGATTCTTTGAGTATATATTGCTCTATAAAGATGCAGTGATGTTTCAGATTGAACAAGTTACAAAGCTTTGCTCAAAGATTCCTCTGACTGAGCCATGGGATCCATATGATATCCCTGCCAATTCAACTTATGAAGATCAGTACTACGTCGGGGGACCTGGAGATGAAATTATGGTACAGGAATGGTCTGACAGAAAACCAGCCAGGAAATGTATGTGCATACTTTTATTTCATCTTAGTAATAGTAATCATTGTTTCTGCTACCCAGGGACAAATAAAATTGTTCATGTTTCCATATTTCCATAAAGTTTGCTGGAAGACATAATAAATATCTCCCATGTACAGCATATCATTTTATTATCAATGCATTTTATTAAGAAAATGTCTCATATCTCAGCAGGATCATATATATCCAAGGGACTTATCTGTATTCTACTCTGTATCATATAGATTTCAGCATAGAACGCTGTCATTTTGCATCTGAATGCAGCAGCCTGAATCCAAAATTTATCTAGAGAAAAATCAGTAATATAGGTAGGGACACACTCAACACAGGGACACAACTAGCATGTATCATATTTCTGTTAAAAGGCATTATAGAAATAAAGCAGGCATCAGTGTTTGTCTACACACTGTTATCAAATGTTATCACAAAATACATCCAATATGCTGTTCTGCAGCAGTGGACATCTTCAGTATGCACCCAAGTTTTGTTATCCACAATGCTAGTAGAAGCATCTGTTCTCAAAGCTTAGTTCTGCACTTGGCAGCTGAACACCTGCATCATAAAAGAAAGTAGGCTGAATTTTCCAAGGTACAGTATGTTAGGTTTTGGATGCATAGCAGTTTATTAGCACGTTGGCTTCAGTTTCGTCTATGGTTTAGTGATGACCCAGACAACTATAAAAATAATTCTTAAAATCCCATGAAATTTATGGTATTATTCAGCTAATGCAATACTTACGGTTATAGACACCTAATATATGGGCTGGTTATGAACCTGAGCATTTAGCCAGGGGGAAAAAATATCTTTCTTGGATAAAAGTAGAAAGAAAATGAAGGATAAGATCATTATAGCTTTGTAACTAGGTCGATGTATCCGCTGGTATTCTGCAAGAGACAAATTATCCCTCACTCCAAGAATCTTGTTTTTCAGATCCAGTATTTTTGGAACTTTTATGGAACTTAATATCCAGATACCTTCAGTTAATGATGTGTGATTTTTATCCTGTAGTATTTTGTATTTCCAGTACTTTTTTTGCATGATCATTCCGAAAAACAGTATCTGAAACTTGCCTACCCATTCACCTTTCTGCTAGTATTGATTTGGATTCTAGAAATTATAATTCTGTTAATATTATGAAGGTTTCAGTGGAGATACAGAATACCTTGGTATCATTATATTTTGCCAATAAGGTGTACTGGAGAGGTATGTTTAAATATTGCTTAGCTTGCAAGGCCTTTTATAAATACTGTACGTACATTTCATGTCACAGCTTACCTACTTCTGATAATGTGATTATGGTACAGCATATGACACAGTACTGAAATGACAGAAAATAAGTATGTTTGATTGCTGTTTGGGTGAGAGACAATAGGCTTCATAGGGACTGGCACAATTTCAAACAGGAGTCACTGAAAGGATCTGATTGTGATGACAGCAGGTAGTTTTGTATTCTAACCTAATGAGAGTTTCTGCTATCAGGAGATCTGAAATACATGAAACAATTAGATGAAGTGATGTATAATGAAAGTGATAAAGAAAGATCACTGAAGAGGTGCATGGGAGAAATAAAAGAGATTAAAAGTGAGGTTTCAAAAGTGAAGGGTGGGCAAGGGAAACCACCTCAATGGTATTGACTGCAGAAGTAGAACAGCAGTGAAAGTCGGGGTGACGGCAGAGGATGAGAGGGAAGAGAGTGAGAGAGAAAATCTTTGAGTTAAGTATGTTGCAGAGTTAAACTGGAGTTAAAGAAAAGGGGCAGAACTGCTATATTACATACATTGAAGGGGAATTGGAATTTGAAAAATGAACATGATAGTGATAATATGTATAGATGGCAGCAAACAGGAGGAATGACTTAAGAGATAGAGGCACTGGAGTTGTATTTGGGAATGTTTCACCTTTTCCAAGAAAAACACTGTTTGAGACAGTAAGGTGGAAAAATTATGAAAAAACATCATGTTTATTTGAATTAAGGATATGGTGAGTATCATCAGTGTAAGAGTGGTAGTTGAGGTCTCAGATGACTGAAAGCTGTGAGGGTAAAATGTTATGGATGTCTACAGTGGAGAGTTCTGGTGCAGAAGGAGCCTACAGCACAGCAGAGGACAAGCGATTTATCCTGTAGGTGAGTGCAGAATTGTGTACAGGAAGGAATCGGATGTCCTACATTGGTTGTGGAGACTGAGTGTTTTAGAGTGTCAAAGACTGTTGAGGCCCAACAATGTCAAATGGACCAAAAGTTTTCAGCAAACATGCCTTTCAACTTGTTAAGAACAGAGAGTAAGGTGAAATGTCCACATGCTACCTAAACTGAAGGCACAAAAATTTGCTTTCTGTGAAAACAACTCCCTGAGCATTACCTTGGTTTACTGCTGAAGTGAATGAATGCTGACAGGAAAGGTGAGAGAAATCAGATTTGTGTGGAACGTAACTAAATTTGGGACTAAGCATAAGTGATGTTCCTTCAAAACAGGTACATTTGAAAGGTGACATACTGATGCCATGGTGGTACCATGATTCTAAACATGCATGACACTAAGATGTTCAGGTTTAAGATCATCATGGTGTCCATGATACTTTTGTGGCCTTTCTTGGTGTTGCCGTGCATCCTCTAATAGGGAATGCTGTCCTGGTAAGCAGACTGCATAGGAACGTGAAGCTAATTAACTACTGATGGCCCTTCAGATAGCAAAAATCAGCCTATTTTATTGTGAGTGCCGTAGGATTTTCCAGAATTTCTCCAGGATCTTCTATTAAATTGCTTTTGTTTTCAATTCTACACTAAGGCTTTCAGAAAGATAGGGCCCTGTTTAGATACATGGGAAGTCCCAACCTAGAGGCTTTGCTTCAGGATGAGGGAATTGGAAGGCCATTGTCTTGACACTGTTGTGACACAGTCATGCTTGTCATCTAAAATACTCAAATTTCTACTTTATTGCAGTGGAGTCCTGGGTCGGTGTTTACACAGTCAAAGACTGTTACCCAGTACAGGAGACCTACACAAGGAACTACAGCGTTACAACCTCCACTCGCTTTTTTGATCTACAGCTGGGTATTGCCGACCCTTCTGTGTTTACCCCACCCAGCACCTGCCAGACAGCCCAGCTGAGAAAGATGAAAGATGAATGCTGATTATGGACACTGGCTGCCCCAGGCAGATAAATAATACCTAGGAGGATGATTATTAATAGTCAACTGTTGACATCTAACCTGATTTTTCAAGCTGCTTGTTGCACTTTTGGGAATTGTAAGTTTTCCCTTAAGGAGAACATAAATATTTAACTGAGTAAGATATGTAACAGAAGGTCTTTTTCATCACATTAGTTTGTTCAATGATGCACTTGCAGTATTATATTGTTACTGTGAAGATAATATTTATAGATACTATTTATATTAGCTATGGGTGATTTTCTTTTTGTAAAGATTTTATTATTTATTTTTTCGAGAATACAAAACATAAGCAGCCTGTTATGGTGGTAATATGATGAAGAAAAAGCTAGAATTTGTTGTTGTCATTACTTCTGGAGAGATGAGAGGAAGGGAAATATGTCCTGGGTAAGACCTAATCCCCAACCAGAAAATAGCCCATTTTAAAAAAATTCATCAAAAGTATGGAAATTCCTTCTCTAGTGGCTTTGCTTGCTTGCTTGCTTGCTTACTGCTCTTCAGAAAGCTGATAGTCCAGTGCTTTGGTTGATGTGTTTCTTTCTGCTAAGGAATGGGAGTAACTCTGTTCATATAACACTAGCTGATATGCAAAAATGCAAAAATACTTTTTTTTTTTCCTGAGGAGAATGGTGTGAAAGGAAGGAAAGCAGGGAGAAAGACACCCCAAAAAAGTAAGCCAAAGTTTTCTTATATTTATTACACCTTTGGTGAAGTTTTCCAGCAGGGTTGATGAGACATTTCTCGATTTTATTTTACTTTAGCACTCACTTTTCAAGGCAATACTAGGTTTAACCTATGCAAAGACATTATGAGGTACTGCACTCTAAGTTGCTTTAATATTCTGCACCTATTTTCAGAAGTCTTTCCTTTTTCAAAGAGTATGAAACACCTTTATAATTTCAGGTAGAAGTAAAAATCACCTGTTCTTAGTACCTTATTAATAAAGGCTATATCAGCACTCAGATGGTGCCTTGCAATACAGGTGGAGTGAAAGACAACTGTGTGAGGGGCAGGGATGAGGTGGGAGGAGGAAATAGTGAGAAAAAGAGGTGTTTTGGTTGCCTTCTGTATGACTGCAAGGCACTGCAATCTAAGCAGAAAGGACAATCTTGCTTTCTTTTGCCCCCACTCCATTGATGCCTGCTATATTTGCTGTTCAGTCAGCACTTCAAACCTTATTTTCTGCACCTCCTTTTCTGGTGGGCAGAATGAATGTTTCCTTAAAGGAACTAAACAAATAACTAAAAAAAAAAAAAAAAGTGCAGGAAGTACACATCTTTGCTTTAGAAAATTCAAACCAAATCTGCATGCACCTTCAGGCCCTTGAGAGTGTGGAATGGTAACAGGTTTTGCACTTCTATCAAATTAAATTAATTGGCTTATTCTGTAAGTCTATGCATGCATTTAATGTATTATTTGCAGATTTTTTTAGAGACTGATTCTTATTCTTTTACACGTGTTGAGTAGTTGCTCGAGAAGTTGTCTAGCTGAAAACAGTGCAACATGGAGGAGTTTGGTGTGTTTTTGGGCACAGATGTCAAGTTCTGTTGCTTCCCCAGTGGATGCTGAGCTCCTCCTCACAGATAGATTTCTTTTCTAGGACGTCTAGTGAGGAAAAATGGTCCAATTTGACAGTGATAGGAAGTCTTACATAAACAGGATACATAATTTACTGGCCAATAGTACCATATCTAACAAAAACCAAAGGCCTGAACCATCTGTGGAAGACAGTGGAGCTGGGTAGGCTTTTAATGGTCTGCATTGTCTTAGCTTTTTGTACTTAAGCAAGTGGTATAATGGGTATTTTCCTTTCATGGTTGTAGTCAGAATGGCATTTTAGTTAGCCTCGTGCTTAATGAAAACATATACATATACCTGCTGAAATTTAAGTAATTCATTAAAAATATTATATCAGACATGACCATTTCACTGAAATGTGCTAGTGGAAAAATAGATTGGGTTTCCTCAAATTTAGAATGCATTTAGTCTGTACTTGCCTTCTGTATTTTTGTGACAGCCTAAAAGCTAACTGCATATTGTTCTCATTACGGCAATGATTAACATGCATTTCTTAATATCTGTTTCTTCTTGTAATCTGGAAAATATAATAATCTGGCTAGCAAACATGGAGCTATGGTACCATATCGTTTGGGATGACTTTGTTGTGGTAGAGCAGATAGCTGTATAATCAGAGTGCATGTATTAAGTTTTGCTGACAATGATATCATTTCTAGCAATAAAATTAAATGTTCCTTTTAATATGAACTTGCAAGACTCTGTAACACAGAAGTGCTTTAAAAATGTTGCAGTGACATCCGGGGCAATTTTATATGGCTAAATATGTACCTTTAAAACAATGCTATTGTCTTTGTATTTATGCTGTGCAAATTCAATAAAGAGAGTTGTCCAAGAAAGGGCAAACAACAAATTTTTTGGTATTTTGTTCATTCCTTGAATTAGCCATGAACCAAATATGAAGCAGAAAAAGCGTATGCCTAGTTTGTTATCGTTTGCTGCAGTTTGTTACTGTGTACTGCAAACGACATTTTGGCTTTATGCTGCTATACCAGTGACTTAATAAGAATGAGCATGAAAGGACTTTAAAATAGGCATAAATTGTGCTGTCATGGTAGAGTAAAAAGGGGCTTTCATATGTCTGGTCTGGGGAATTTCTTTATCACAATTATCTGGGTGGAAAATTAATCATAAATTGGTTTTTATACAAGATACATTATATTCTACTAGGTAACAGTGACAGAATCTCAGAGTTGAATACCATGTGAGACAAAGCTGTTTTTGTGAGATTTCCAATGCTTCCTGGTTTTAGCTGGGCCAGAAATAGCGCAAACAGACTTTCCTGCCATATTTTTGTATTTCTGCTTGGAGGCTTAACTGAAAGCAGGATGTGTAGAAACACAACATTGTTTTATTTAAAGTTAACCAAACATTCCTGAACCTCAAAACAGGCTTAGTTTGAGTTTGGGGAGGAGATCTGGACATTTGGTTCAGTTCCCATTTTAACAGTTTGCTTAACTGTAGTATTAGGGCCAAATTTTGCTGCCTCAAGCCATGCTGCACACCATGAAAGTGCTTCCATTTACCAGGGCATACCAAGGGGCTCTTTCACAGAGAATGTAGGAAGAAATACCATAACTCATAGTCAAGGTCACCTTTGGTGAAGAAGTCTCAAAACAATACAGTATTCTTAGTCTGGGACATACATACTAACAAAATTAGTGTCTTTTCCACCTTGAAGTTCATTTCATTCTAGTGGTCACCTTTACTCCTTGCAAAGTTGCAGCTGTTTTCCCAGCACCATCCTTCCTAAGGTCAGTGGGTTGTAGAGTCCACTTCCAAAATGGCATTTAAAACTCTCACTTCCATTCATTTCAACGGAAGTTTGGCACATACGTATCTCATGGGTCTGATCTGGACCTGATCTCTATAATTTTGCCAGCAGTCTTAATTTGAAGAGCAGGGCTGGCCATAACAAAATGTGACCAATGCATTGTGATCTACGTGCAGGTGACCAATGATAAGATGATAGGGGCATAGGGAAATAGGCTGCTACGTAAGATGAATAAAGATTTCAAAACACCCAGATGCGACTCAGAAAGACAGAGATCCTCCGTGTAAAGACACCAAGGTCTCTCTCAGCTGTCCTTCTGTGATAGTGCACGTCCAGCATGTACTCAGGCATGTACACATTTAATCTTCATAGCTGCACTTAGGCATATGAACAAATGAACTGAGTTTTGAAGACTCTTAATACCTTTAAGCCTTTACAGCTTTGTCATAGGAGAGGGAAAAAATGCTTATGAACCAATGGAGCGTTGCCTATGAGTTACCAGGAAGGCCCTCCCTGCCCCCTCCCTGCAAAAAACCCTCTTCTGTGTTTAATTCTCCCTCCTGAAATAAAAATCTCAGGAAAATTCACCTTTTTTTTTCAGGAAAATTCAACATCAGAAATTTCACCATTTTTTTATATAGTCTCCTAACATTCTTAGTAACCCATGGTTTCATTTGAAAACCATCATCCCTATGAAAGCAGTGATAGATAATTAGGATAAAAATGATAAGTTGTCACTATGAAACTGGGTTCATTGTAGTACATCCTGATTTAAAATAATCCGGGATAAAGATTCGTGTGCTTTGATGCCAGTGTTTCAGAATAAAGACTGAAACTGCATCTGGAATGAAATAATGCACGTGCTTGTAGTATGATATTTTGTTTGAAGTGAGGACAACTAGCAGAGTAGTGCACACTTTTTCAAGCATGAGCAAGCACCAGGTTACCTGGCTATGTAGCTACAGGAATATAAGCTTTTCAGAAGTGGTGCGGCCTGCTGCCTTTAAGAGGATGCTGAGCACTTCAGATCATAGAAAAATTTTTCTTCTCACCATCTCCGTTCCCTAAGAACTGGCTTTAGACTTATTCCTTTCCCACTCTGCAAAGTAGGAAAAATAATTCCCGCTTTTCACCTACCTTTGCCTTACTGATTATAAAATCTTTAAGCCAACACCATTGCCTCACACAGCAGGGCCTGAGGAGGCCTCTAGACATTGCTGTAGTTTAACTAATAATGTCATGGATAGTTCCCAGCGTCTCCCTTCCAACGTATAATAATATTGTGTGTGTGTGTGTGTGTGTGTGTGTGTGTGTTATACACGTGGTTGAATGGGCTTAACCTTTGCAGGCCTGCGTGCTCACTGAGTACATTTGATTGTTAATCATGACCTCAGCATCCGGCCGTCAATTGTTAACTGAGCTCAGCTCGGGCTTCAATGAAGCCAGGCAAACGTGGCTCGCTAGGGAAAGAAAAGGAAATCCCACTGGGCTCACACCAGGTGGGTTTTTCCCAGCTTCCCCAGCTCTAATAAAGAGTTTTGACGTTCTGGAAACAGCAGCAGTTCAGTTGTCAACTCTACGTTACAGCCGGTAGCATGCTAAAGGAGAGGGTTGAGTTCCTCCCCCTGCACTAAAATTACCCTTCATGCTGGGTCAGGAATTCAGTATCGATTTCGGTTGAGAAAGCGTGCCTGCTGCAGACGTGCCAGTCTGGTTGGCAGGGGTTTACATCCACAGTGCCCCCAACTAGCAGGGGCCACACAGGCCACTGTGTTGGTCCACTCCGCGGTGCCCACCCTGAGCGGGCACACTGGCAGAGGGAGTGCAGGGAAGGGGGTGCTCTCAGCTGAACTCCATGGCTGCCTAGAAGGAAGTCTATGAAAACCTTTGAGGGCTGCCGGATAATCCTCCTCAGCTCATCCGTTTTGTCCTCTGTCCATCCAGCAACTTCTGAGAACAAAGAAGTTGACAGCACTGCCCGGGCTCTCCCCAAACACAGGGCCTGCAGGTGTTCATGACAAGGCCGCCTAGGTCGGGCTGTCCATGGCCTTGTCCAGTCAAGCTTGGATATCTACAAGGATGAAGATTTCACAACCACTCTTGGCACCCTGTTGATCCCCCACCTCCATTACGATTTTTTTTTCCAGTAACATTGCAATTTCCTGTGTTCCAGCTAGTTCCCATGTCTCTGCACCTCCCAGAAGAGTCTGGCTCTGTCTTTCTCTTGTACTTTCCCACTGGGTAGCTGAAGACAGTCATAAGGTCCCTCCAGGGCCACCTCTTCTCCAGGTTGAACAAACCCAGGTCCCTCAGCCTCTCCTCACACAGTGTGCTCCAGCCCCCAAGCAGCTGGGCTGAACTCACTCCAGTATGTCCATGTCCCCCTGACACTGGGGAGCCCCAAACTGGGTATAGGCCTCCAGATGTGTTCTCCCAGTGTCCCACAATCATCTCCCTGAACCTGCTGGTTTTGCTTTTGCTAATGCAGCCTCATAGATCCATCATTTAGCTGGTAAGAGTGTATAAAATGGTGCTGGAAGAGCTACCCTAAAGCATGAGTGGTCTTCAGGTGACCCCAGAAAGAGTGTCCTGCACCATAACTGTGATTTGCCTCCTCTTCCTTGGCTGGAGCCCTGTGCTCTCGAGCCATCTCTCAGAGGAGGTGGTTCACCTAGTGCTGCCTGTGCTTAGGGCATGGTATAGGATGCTAGATGGGGTGCAGCTCCCTTCCTTAGGTCCTTTCTGTTGTTTTGAACCTCCTTTTGATATTGTTCCTTCATCTGGTTATTTTCTTCTTTAAATGAGAACTGTGCCTGTTAATTTAATGGGGTGATTTGTCACAGGGATGCTGAGCTTGCTTGTTTTACTACCACTACTGGTACTGGCCAGTGGCCCTTGTTTATTGCTCCAATATTTCGTACTGAGTGACTGTCAGGCCAGGCTTGTAGTGATAGACATTCCTGATGCTGGTAGCAGCTTGCACTAATAAGAGCATGTGTGGCAAAAATACTTAGTAATGATGAATGACAGCAAAGAGCCTGCCACTGATGACCGAAGTGACTACCAAGTACTGTGATAACATTAAGCTCCTGGGGGAATGGGCCAGTGGGATTTTGAGAGGCTGCAGATGAGGATAGGAGCCTCTTTTTCCTTCTGTACTCCTCTCCCCTGCCCCCTTGTAGTCTCCAGAGCTCCCTCAAGCTGTGGAAAGGCCTCTCCAGGAGGGCTTTCATGCCATCATCAGGTAACACAAATCCAGCACCGCAGTGCCTCATGCTTCACTGCAAAGAAATGCTGCACCCCCTTTGCAAGGTGCTTTAGGGGTGGCCTCCATCCAGTGTGGCACTGCATGTGCCAGTGTGCATGCTGGTGCTAGTCTCAGCAAGAAGGGCAGCCATTCCTGTGAGTTCTGCCCTCTCCCTCCCCCATATGCACCTACATGTCCTACTGCCCGTACCCCTTTTCAGTGCCCAGGGCCAAGCATGGCAGGCGCATCCCGTGGGACTCCAGGGCTCCCCAGCTGGGCAGGAAGAGCAGCCGCGAAGCGTTTAATAGGAGTTGTGCGTTGCCAATGGGCCAGCCAAGGCACCAGACTGTGCCCATTAAAGTTAATTGGATTTATGCTGGCACAACAAAGGGGCAATGTACTCCCAGCTGCTAGAAAACATCTGCCCACAAGAGAGCTGATGCAGACAAATATTTCAACACTATTTTTTTTGTTTGTTGAAACTTTTAAAACTCTGTAGTTAAATTATGAACAGCACATTTCTAGGCCTTTACTTGCAACTGTGAGAGAAGTGCTTAGAAATAAAGCTGCTCTAACTATACAAAAATAAGCAGCAGCAATTGTATAGCACTTATGCCACATTAAAATACTATCTTGTGTTACTTCAATGGAAACCTGCGCACATGACCATAAATCTCTCTTGAGCAGTCATTTCATAAATAGAGAGAAAAACAGACATTTTCTCCTAGCTACAGAATCCCACAAAACTGATGCAAAACTCAGTTATTAGCAGAAAATGTTGACTTCGGGGTTAAAGAAATATTTTGTAAAAAGTTCCAAAGACTTGTAGTGAAAGAAACACTGTATCTATGTAGATAAAGAAATCTATAGTTTTACGCTAAAGATTTTCAGCCTTAGAACTTTTAATTTTCAAATAGAAAATGGAAAATTTACAAGGAAGTAGGTGTTTTTAAATCTGGATGACAATTAAGAATATAATTTTTTATCAGAGAAAACTTTGATGGAAAAAACCTTGATTTTGAACACAGCAAGGCTAGAAAAAACCAGTAATTTCTTAGGAGATCTCAAAGTGAAGCCTGCATGGCTCCTTGCACACAGGAAGAAGTTACCACTTCAGTGCCCACCTGCCACAGGTCCCTCCCAGGACTGTAAATGGAGCCAACATTTTGTTTTCTTCCCACAAATGCTGTTTAGCTTTACACTTGCAGCAGGCGAGGGAACTCCTCCATGAAATGAGAGGTGCTAATTTTGGAATATCGTTTAGCTTTATGTTGCTATTATACAGCTTAGTCCTAGTTAGCTGCAGGCCACCAGATGCCATTGCAAAGCAGATCAGTGGTGATGAGATATTCCTAATATGACTATATTTTTACCCCAGATGAATCTCTGTCCCATTGAATAAAATGTATGTTTATTTTCTGACCAATTCTGTTTTACAGGTGGATTTTCTCAGAAGAGCAAATTTGCATCAGTAACACTTGACCCTAAGAAGATTTTAAAATCATGGACATAGTAAATACAACCTGTCAGAAGGACTAAACACTGAGTAAGTAGTCTCAGCTGCAATTCAGCTTTGAGAGAGGCTGCTTCTAGTGTGGACTTGAAGATGGGCTCTTGCTTGAAGATTGCTAATTTGTCTGATCATACCAGTTGATGAAACGAAAGATATTGCCTCTTCCTACAAAACCTCATCCTGACAAAGTGGTGGGGCTCTTTTACTTGTGCATATACTCATTACTCCTCAGATTTCCAAAGAAAGATGGTATTTTATGCCAGCAGAGGATCTGCCTTAGATGTTTTTGTCAAAAGGGTTTGCTTGAACACAGAGCAGTCTATGAGCAAGTCAGTGTCCCTATCATGGAAGAAATTCTCAGCCAAACAGATGAGCAGATTCATTATTTCCCAGTTTTATACCTACTGAGACATACTAGATTGGAAATACCATTTAGGACTCTGTAAGGGTCATGTTCCATTTAGGAGAGAAAGGGTGAAAGACAGCGATGAAAGAGTAAGGTGAAAAATGGGAGTGAGAATGGGCAAAAATAAAATATATTAAGACAGTGATAGCCCAGAAACCAGGCAAACACTCCCAAAGTCTAAAAAAAAAAAAAAAAAAAAAAAAAAAAGAAGACAGAGAACTGTCCTTGCCTGCCCCTTCTTAGTCTGTTTTATGGGTGGCTTAAAGAAGTGACATGGGGAGCCCACTCCAAATGCAAAGGTTCCTGAAGATCAGCATTCCTTCTGAGGCAATACAAACCCCCGAAGGCTATTCCCAGTCTCACAAAGTATCCGCAGGTTTGGCTCACACCGCTGCTGCTCCCTGTGCACCAGCCTGTCCCTGCGGGCCCGGGGCGAAGTCCCTCCAAGCAGAGCGTGCAAGGGGCTCGTGGAGAGGCGGTGGCTTTGTGCAGGCTCCACACCAAGGCGTGTTTGACCTTTCGGGCTCACTTCAAGGAAGTGCCAAACATACGCACCTCCCGCTGAAGTAGATACATTGAGCATGAAATCATATCTAGCCAGTGGAAATTAGCAGTCATCGCTTATGACCCTGTTCTTTTCTTTCCAAGAAAAGTTTTCTTAACTGAGCTGCTGAATTTGGACATTAAATGCGCCTAACTCCCTTCCATTTAATTTCCACCTTGTGCTAGCTCGCACTGCCAAAATGATATTGCCCTTAGGATTATTTTTTCCAACAGTTTCACTCTTACAGATGTGGATGAAAAGGACAGATGGTCCCAATGGGAAACGTTATGAGAAATAATCAAAGGGAGTAGCCCAGAAAGAAACAAGGCATGATATGTTCCCTTACACCTGCTGCCTTTCCCATCATATGAGCCACTGGAGCTGGAATTGCAAAACAGGCAATGAGAAAGCTAAGCCACAGGAAGCAAAGCATTATTGCACTTCAAAGATTGGTGCTAATATTGTGTATGTTATAACAGCACTTGCTTGATGTCAAACATGTTGCTCGCAAATGAAACCGCCCTCTGTGGAGGTTCTTTTTTAAGAGCAGAAGGAAACGTTGGATAATGCCTCCACAGCAAGTTGTGTTCCAGCCAGCCAAAAACACCAAGCACGATTGGCCAAAGACAATACATTTTTAAAGTTTCCTTCTTTATTTCTACAGCAGCTGCTAGAAACATGGCTGTCAAAGGGCTTTAGAGGAGGAAGACATATGTGGCGTGTGTTTGGTCAGGTGTTGTGAGCACTACAATGAACTTTGGGCCACCTGTACCCAAGGGTGTGTATAGAAGTGTTGCTTTCAAGTGCTGTAAACAGCACTCACTTTATACTGAAAAGCGTCACCCTAAAATGCCCTGCTGAGTAATAGGAGTTCATATGAAAACATTTGGGATGAGATATAAAACCGAGATCTGGCCATTGATGACCATAGTAAAAAAAAAAGGAAGAAAAAGAAAAAAGAAAAGCCAGTGGATTGTTAAAGAAAGACGAAAAGCAAATAACACCTGTGCTTCCAAAAAATTTTACATCTACATTGGCTATAACATACGACCTTTCTTTTTTGATGTGGCGGTCACTGTATTTATCTAGGAATTTGTTACTTCCAGTCTGGATTATTGCTAGATACAGCACGGTACAGGAATGCAATTAGTACAGCTATAACTTTTTTTCAGGATGTGCTATTTCAGCTTTCATTTGCCTTGTGGAGCTCTTTGCACAGACGAAAGCATGGTCTTAAAGTGCACTGGCTACCAGTTCATTTTCAAGCATAACTCAAAACTTAGGTCTCAGTTTAAAAATTCCATATAGTTTGAATCCTTGCTACTTAAAGATTGTCTTTTTCCTGAAAGCCCTCTGGCCAGGGGACGGTCAAGGGAATTTGTCTTTAGCTTCATTCTGCCTGCCGCTCTATGAGATCCATGTGTGTTGGACACATTCAAAGGCCTGTGTGTTCACAGTGAGCTTGTATGAAAATTCTGAGATTCTTTAATCTGTATAGAAATAGTCTGGCAGCTCCTGCAATAATTGAACCAGCTTTGCAAACTGATTTATTAGCAAGCATTTGCTAGAAGATTCTTTTTGATAGCATCTCATATTAATCAAGAAAAAGTTAGTTCCTTTATACCTGAACAGCCTCATCAGTATTACATTCCACTGACATTCACAGGTAGCTTCATGTGGGCATGTAAAGAGCAAAATCTTCAGTTCTCCTTTTCATCTACCTCATAGGTTGGTAGGTACTCTTAAACAGGGGCAGTTGCCTTTTAGATTGGGATGGCTACCCCAATCAGTGGCAGCATTATCAGTAGCAGCATTATCAACAACAGCCTTCCTCTAAATTAAATACCTGCAGAACTCATTTAAAAACCCAGCAAACTTCAGTCACACTCCTGGATAGCAAACCATATCCCATAGACAGCACTGCCACTGACTGTGTTACATTGTACCACCAGTGTTTCATCTCTAATAGCTTTTTCCATGTCTGGGCTGATTTGGTACTCCTTAAATTAAGCTTCCAAAATGGAAGGTCGGTTAATGCCAACTATGCTTATTTTCTTTCCTACAAGGCAGGCATCCATTTTTACAGTGATTAGACTGACACCACCAGCTTCATGTTCACAGCCCACCCATGCAGACTGCCACTTACCCAGTGCTCAGCACCAGTTGAAGCTCTGACAGAAGAGATACCCCCTTCATCCATAACCCATACATGAAGAACTGCGAAGTGGAAACAGGTAACACAAAGTCAAGGACAGTGCCATGAGTTTCTGCTGCAGTTTGGAAACATCAGAGTAGGCAAATATTTCTGGAACCACGAGCTGACCACAGTGCGACTGTGAGCCACAATATTATACAGGCAAAGTATCCTTATAATGTCAGGCAAGGTAGTTATACAGGAAAGGTAAGCATTGTGCAAGGCACTGGTGAGAATTCACCAGTAAGTGGACAGTTCTCATTACTCAGGTTCAAGAAAGATGAATTCAGTCTGCGATGAAGGCAAGCAAAAGCTAATCAGATGATTAGGGAAATGGAGGGCCTATATTGGGAAAGAAGACTAAAAGGAGCAGAAAGCTGAGAGGGCTACAGTCACTTTCCATAAAGATATCATCAATTAAGGCCTAGGGAGAAAAGAACTATTTTAGTGCAAAGACAGTTATAGCAAAAGTGCACAAAATAATTCATTTCTTCCACATTTCTTATAAAAAGAAGGCCTCACAATAAATGGTATAGTGATAAATGTCACTTGGGGCATGTGAATGGGGAGGAAATCACATATGCTCTCCAAGTCTCTGCAAAAGTTCATGCAGAGGAAGCAGAACCCCCTCTTTCACCTCTGGCATCGCCACAACCAAATAAAAGTATGGTATAAATGCCTGTATTTAGAGGCTGATTGTACATAGAAATTTTGGCACCAACCTACAGAATGACAGAAGTAGTACCTTACTTACTGTTTCGGGAGCTAATTTAAGTTACTTGGTGCTAAAAATACAAAATCCTATAGGAATAAGGTATTTGCCAGGATTTTATATAAGATCTGAATGTCTTCCCACAAAATGAGGTAGACAAATAATTCTCAAGAAGGGTAAAGTCACAAATGAGCTATGAAAGTTTTACCACATGGCTGAAACACGTTTTGTATCCCGTATAAACACGGCCAATTGGCGTGTTTAAGAAAGGAGTTGCGCAGCTTGGTTTCAGTCGGAAAAGGTGATGTCACGGTGATAGCAGCAACGGCCTATTTTTACAGTTTGGAAGAGCTGTAGTTTACCTCATTGCGCTTTGGGCATGGATCCAACTGTTCTAGGTTTGAAAATTACCAACCTTTCAACCACACTGGTGTAACCTCCGTTCACTTGTTTTTAAAATCCTGTGTTATTTCCATTGCAGTCTATTGGCACCGTCCATCCCAACCTATGGCTCTCGTTATACTTTCCCTTTCCTCCATGCCGCAGTTGCTGAAATAATCCCCACCCCCAGAAAGGGATTCATTTTAAGCCAGATCAATTCCCTGATCCTCCTCACTGTGTGGCTTCATGAACATAAATTCTGGCGTAGAGAAGAGGTTGGCCAGCAGAGGTGGTCTTTTGGCTGCAGCTTTGGTTTCTGCCACAGCCCGAGAGAAGAGAAACAGCAATTAGTACATGTTCAGGAGCTGGCATTAGCCTTCCTGCAAGCCAGAATGACGCAGGATGCATTTATGGGCAGTGAAGCATGTCAACTGGCACAATCCACCTAGGAATTAATAATCTAGTCTTGTTTACTATTCATTTGTTTGTCTTCCCATACTGAAAATAATCTGAAATATACAGATATTAAAACTCTTTCAAAGCAAGGTGTGAAAGAAAGGGATTTGGCCTGTTCTCCAGAACTAAGACTCAAGCCTTTATTTCATTCATGGTATGAATCCGCATTCATTCCTGGTATGAATTCCCAGCAATCGGTAGCCTTCCTGAAGTGACAAATCTATTGCAGGTACTGGAAGATAATTCAGGCTTCATTTCATATGCATCTACCTTCTTATTTAAGATAAAAAAGGTGAAACTGTGCCCCCCCTGCTCAGATGTACTGAAGTTCCTTGAAATTAAACTTACTTTCATCTGTACCTAATGGCTTTCTCCCGCAGTGTGGCTCTTCTTTAAGGTGCTTCGCCATGGGGGACATGCAGGCACGAGAGTGGTTTTCGAGTAGGACTGGCCAAGCAGTGCGACAGAGCTGGGGTGCCCATCCAAGGTCCTTCCTGCAGCCCAGCACAAAGTAGCACCTTCCTCAGGCTGACTGACAGCTGGCCACAAGGTCAGAACCGGATGAATTATGATCTTGCAATTTTTCAAGCAAAAAGCATGTTGTCATTGATACAGGTAATACCTTTTTGCATCCTAAGTGATATATAACATTGAATATAGTCTTCTCAAAGACTAAAAGAAAAAATAATTTAGAAACTAAAAAGAAAGAATAATTATAACCTGGGCATGGTAATGACTTTTTTTTGAATGCCAAAATATAAATTTGGATGAAAAAAATCATGATCAAAAAATAAGGAGAAAAAATAACATTCTTAAAAGTTTAAATTAGTTCCAGAGAGAGCCTTCTTTGTGCATTGGTCAGTTATCTGCTTTCCTATTTCTGTCAAGAGTTAATATTTTAGAGTTAATTTTTGTTATGACAATATTAGTTACATATTTTCAGGACTGTTGCATCGTCTGTGGGTTGACCCAGTGTCTGTCTCTGATTTGGAGGAGACTGGGTTGAGCTGGTATCCTTTCTCTCGGCTCCAGGCAGTCATGTTGTTTGGGTTATTCTATATGGCAGATTTCAGTAAGGAATTGTGGTTGAAATAAAGTACATCCTATGAAGGAATGCTGTTTACAGACTGGCATGTTCATTCTCTGCAGCGGCTGGGTGAAGGACGTTCACCAGGAAGATAAACAACCAGTAATTCCTGATATTGGAAGAATCTCTACAGACTATCTGGCCTGAAGAGGTGGGGTTTGTAACAGCTGTTCTGGATGCTGACTGTGCCATTAACTCCTTGTCAAGAGAGACATGTAAAACAGCTAGAAAACTATATTCCCCATGCAGTCTCAATAGCATGGGGTTCTCCACAAGCTGTACGGGATTTGTGACTTTCTTTATCCTTGTGACTTTATTTTGCCAGATTTCAAGTGATATTTTACAAGCTAAGCTGAGGACTGCATCAGCCTGCTCCTGGCAACACATGCTCATTGTGTTAATTCCTCTGAACCGTCTGTGGTGTGTTCTGTAGTTTGGGTTAAACTGTATTGCAGCTGTTATACAGGCCATAGGAGCAAGCAGCAAGTATTTTAATACCAGCAAATGAGTGCTTGTAATGTACTTGTGAAGTTAACGAGTTGTGTCATCTCCTTTCTACCACTCAAAAGTGGAAGCAGTAAGTTTAAGATATAAGATACCCGTTGAAAGAGCAAAGCTTATGTTCCCATCCACAGTGAATAGAAATGAAGAGCTGCTCAGGTTGTTCCAGGAAGGATGGAAGAACATTTCTAGGTAGGATTTTGGCTGTGTTATGTGCTGAATAGCACAGAGCTCAGGACAAGATGGAATTCAGAAACAGATTCAGAAAAAAAGTCCTGTTACCACTTGAGACCTTTCTGATATGTGGCCTTGAAAGTGCTTTTGGAGCCAAGTCCTTACTGAAAAACCCTTGGCATTTCAGGCAAATAACAGTCTCCTTGTTGTTTGATTCCTCATGAGTTCTGGAAAAGGCTAGGCATTCTTGTAAATAAATACATCTCCGTAAAAATGCACAATTCCATCACCAGTTTGTCCTTCTCATTGGAGTAGCATACTTGGCTAAATGTTTGGGCTACAAAAAGGAAATTTGTGAATGCCTGCAAGAATACAGCGCTTTTTCCTTGGTTGTGGTGGTAACATACTTCATAGCCTTCTATGAAGAACATCTGGACTACTGCATTATGCAATTTTTTTAGAAAACTAAAAGCCTAAACTTTATGCAAGTTTATGCAAGTATGTAGCCAAGGACAACTTAGTTAGACTTTCAAATCTCCCTCATACCAGACAGATCCTGGAAGATGAACCAGAGTCTGTTTCTGTATTTCATTGACCAAGAGTGAAAAGTTAGTCTCGCCCATTGGGTAGCATAAGATAACAGGAATAAAATATTTAGCTTCAGAACAGACTTTCAGCCCTATGTTTTCCTGGCAAGTATGACATCCCCCCAGACAAGTTATCCTTGAAAACTCAATGCTCAGTCTCAAGGAGTCTCAAGCAGGAGTCTCAAGGATTCTGTAATCTACGGATGGGTGTGAAGGAGAATTGTGAAAGGAAATACCGAGTATCTTCAGTTCAGGGTCCCATATGGCAGTGATCTAGGCTCCCTACTTGGTCATTGCTCATTATTGTTGATTTACCCCTGTGAAATGTCTTTCTGGAAGACTGGGAGGCTTCAGGATGAAAAACTGGTGTCTTAAATTTATGAAATTCTCAGAAGAGCATAGGCTTGTAAGTGCTACAGTTCCTAGTATTTTATTTTCAGCTATCTGCAGTAGCTGCAGAGTCCAGCTGCTACCCATTTAAGTTTAAGCTTATCATTTTCCTCTGAAAAAACCCTCCTTCTGTACCCGTGCTATGGCTGGCCTCCTTTCCAAGCTCTCTCATACCACATTTTTTCCCCAGTCTCTTGATCTCACTACTTCCATTTTTTTGAGTGATAGAAATAGGATGAGGTGGTTTGCTAGCTTACTCACAAGCATATTGTGAACCACTCATTTTAAGATATTAAAATGCTTGATATCTTTTCAGATGGCTGTTAGGACCACCTCAGTCCTCAACCTTAACAGTATATTATACAAACAAGTATATTATGCATGTATATTTTACATTTATGTACAATATATAAAGCACATTGTATATAGATGCCAAGTATGAAAGCACTGATCATTATTACTGTGGTTATTTACATGGGAACCTATCATTAAGAAGCCTCTTCATCTTACATAAAATGGTTATAACACCATGTTTGGAAGTTTCCATCACTGCTATGATCATTATATTACGTTTCTCCAAGCCTATTCCTCTATCTTCCTTTTAATATAAAGTTTTGGTTCAGTCTAACATTTAAAAAGTTTGACATCTGTTCATGCAACTCATTTCTATTTGCATAGTCCTTTGTAATGAATCCTGGAAAGGATATCAGCTATAGTGTTGCGTTCTATCGCTGTATACACCCTTAAAATACATTTATTACAGAAAGCTTTTCATTTGAACTCCCACTGCCCTGGTAGGGGTCTTCCTAAGTTAAACACTGCATCCACAAAAGAGAAGTCTTTGCAGATGGTGTGAGATCATTCTCTCTGTGTTTAGCTTTGGTGTTGTTTCCACAGGATCTAAAGATGGACTGAAGTTAAAAAGCAAGTGGAAGGCTAAATCACTGGGGAGATGGAAAAGAGTTTTTTCATGAGATCTGTAAATCTTCCTGAGACATTCTAAAATTACAGATAGCTGCCTTGGCTGGGTTTGATGCTAGCAGTCAAGAAACTAAGCACTAGTTTTACATTTTTAAACTGTCTTAAAATGGGTTTATTTTTCAGTTGGAATGTGGATGACTCACAGCAATCAGGAGGCCCAAAAGACCGTGAGCCAGATCCTCGCGCAGCGTAAACTGGTGTCAGTCCACTGCATCCAGGGGAGCTCCGTTGGCTGGCCACAAGCGAGGAGCTGATCCTTATCTGTGATTTGCCATTCATAAAATCCAGGCAAATGGCTACTCTGAATTAAAGGTACAAGCAAGCTGTGAGGCCAAATAAGATATTTCTCCATTATGTAGCCTACAGTTTACCTCATTTTAGCTGACCTAAATGGTTGTGCATTGGTCAACTTCCTCTGAGACAAAATATAATACCCTAAACGTTGTTGTTGTGTCAGTGCAATGGCTAGGGGACAAGTGACATGACATCAGTGAAGTTACCTCATAATGTTGAGCACGGACATTGGTCCCTGTCTGGAATGATGAAAGCAAAATATTTTAGCATAACTGGTGGACAGGCGAGCCCCTGCATTTACTGTCATTTCCTTGTCCTCCTGCAAGGCACAGCAGGCACTGGTGTTGTCTGCAGTTGCATAAACACACGCCATCAAAGGCTTGGGAGCCACGTACTGGCGTAGTGCACAGGCAGCACTTCTGTTCTTGTAATTAATGAACTCTTAGCGTGAGGTTGTCAGGGGCTCAGCAACCTATAACGAGGACATGCCGGACCACTCAGTGGTGGCAGTCACTATGGTTCAAGTGAGAGGTCTAGCAAAAAATGAAAGTGGAAGCAAATAGCAGCATTCAGCAGCGCAGCCAATAGGCACTTTTCATTAGATCCAGACTAGTGAGCTTTTCAAGCTGGCATTCTGCACAAATCTAATTTTCTTTACTCATGTTCAGCTCTTTCTTTTGCCGTACTCATTAGTGTCACTCATGGGAACTGGGATATTGCCTGGGTGTCCCATTCGGTGCTCAGACCCCATGCATCTGGAGAGTCACAAAAGAGTCCTGTCCCAAAGAAGGGAAAAAAATATGTTTAGCCTTCCAAGTCGTAGTGCATGTACAGGCATGCATGTGAATCCAAGTGATCTTCTTTTATTGAAGTTTCCATACAATGTAGTTTGTTGGATCTTCTCAACAGAGAATAATCTGCTCCACTCAGAGGAAATGTTTTGAGAGAATCTAAGCTCAGGCCTATTGTGATATTCATAAGGATACGAGGGGAGGACTTGGGCCAGAATAGCAAAATTAAGCTACACAACTGAAACAGCCAGTGTGTAAAGATGTGCTGGAACACAAGGATGTTGTGATACTGAATTATACATTTGTTCAATGGGGATGAATTTGAAACGAGGCCCAAACCCTAACCAGAGGAGTGGAAACAGCTACCTCCAAATTCAAGCCTAATTCAGGCTAATCTGACAACTTCAAGGTGTCTTCAGAACAAGCCTTCCTGGGCAAGGACAGTCTATTTTTTGCCTTTGTAGACACCCAACATGCAATGTCTCAGTCTGAACCAGAGACAAAACACAGCCTATTTGCTCTCACTCAGTACTCAGCTCCTGAATCTGCATGCGGCAAGCAGGGAATTTTCCCACCATGATTCCCTGCCTTTATGAAAGATGTTGGCATACAGACACATAATAGATTTCATGGAATGATTTGTTCAAATAAGAATTTCTCTGGCACAGACTCAGGACTCTTGCTCCTAACCCTTATTTCTTCATAGCCAGCACAGCTTTTGCCAGTTTTATACCCCTATTTCTAACATCTAAGTTACTCCTAACCCTTTACGATCTTCAACTTTCCAGCATTTGTGGCTTGTTATTAGCTTTTACACTTAAGTTAAGTGTTAAGAAACCAAATCTCCTTGCTATTTATGCCTTGAGTGGATTTATAGTGTTAGGAACTGTGCTTAACTTCATGTGTTCTCACTTCCCTCCTTATATTTTGGCTTTAGGTACAGGAAGAAACTTGAGATAGGAATTATTTCTATGTTGATGAGAGAAAATGCACAGCATATTAGATGGGCCTATGAAAGGGCAAAGCAGTTGAAGGTAGCAGAAATAGGTAATCGATTAGAAATTCTTTTTACATTAAATTTGGAAAGTAGCACATACTCTAAAAGAGAACCTAAAGGACAATATTGCTTATTTCTGTTTTCTGGGAAAAGCCTATGCAGGTGTTTAGGTCAAAGACTTCTTGACTGATTTCGTCTCTCTCTAGTGAAACTAAACAAAATATTTCAGCTCAGCAGGAACTGTTAAGCTTAGTATCTGTGCAAATAAAGGCCATACATTTAGGTTTCTCAATTAAGAATCAGTCTGATATTTTCAAAGCTGCACATGCAAACTGGGCAGTTTTGGCAGGATTCATTTTACCCAATCATAGATACCAGCATGGGAAGCTCTACATCTGGCTAAGCAATCTCAGTTTCCCTGCAGAGGCAAGGAGTACAAAGAGGTAGTTTATGGAATAAGCTATATGATCCAGGTGAGGAGTCTACTTTAGGAGGAGACAAATCAGTGTCTCAAAATGCCTATTTATAACCTTTATTGACTAAAAGTGAACCTGTTCATCTAGCTCCAACATGCGTAACATTGTTGACACTTACTGTGGGCCTCATGAATGTTGTCTCTGTCTTCTACTATTGTTAAAGGGAATTGGTTGTCCAAAGTTCCCAAATTTAGGCACCCAAGCCTTTTTTCCTTCATACTCTTTTATCATACAATAACTGATTTCTCAGGCTTTTTTTTTGTTATGTTGCTTGAACTGATATTGAAACCTTTTAGTCTGCAGTCAATCTTTCGATTTACTTAAATAAAGGACAAATACTCCTTCTACAGCTGAGGATAAAAGGGGAACTTCAATGAGAAAATGACTTTTCTGTCAAAACATAAGGAGTCATTTGTTAATCTCTGCAGTGTATTATTTTCAAGCAAGAAGGGAAAATAATTCTGTTTGTTCAAATCACTTTATGAAATTAAACCCTGCCAACATACAGATATGTATCTTAAGGTTAGTATCAAGCCAACAATCTCTTAAAAAATAGCTAAATAAAGGTGAACTTTCAAAATTATGTTTCTTTAATACATGTTTAGGCACTTAATAAGATAGTTTCAAACACTATGATTTCTTAAGAATTCACTTCTGAAAAAAACCTCAAAGTATTTCAAATGCCAGCAAGTTAACTTAGAACCTAACTTCTGACATTCATTTGAAAAAATTACAGTCAAGAATTTGATAACACTAAATGTAAGAAATACCATCCTATCTGTGGAGTATCTGTGTAGGGTCCTGAGAGATCCAACTTCAGTGCTACAATATTCTATATGTAAACATTGTTTTAGAATTTTTTTAGACCTTTTAGACTACATTTTTCATTTCTTAGAAATGTGTACATATGGGGTTGAGGATAAATAATTCTGAGAGTTCTACTTACAGATATAGACAATTAAAAATTCCTATTAAATTATACAATTCCTCAAATTATTCAAAAGATGGTTTTGACTAGTAAAATATGTGTTGAGAATGGAACTTGCACTTCTTTGCCTGTGTTAAATAAATCTTTACTTCACACTACAATACTAGATATTTTAACTTACAGAAGGGGCTTACACTGAAAATAGCTGCAACACTAGAGAATGGAGAAAGATCAAATTTGAGTTGCCTTAAAACAGTTTCAAAAAAAAAAAATCATCCTGGCATCTGTATTTTACACACTGTGCATTGGCTCACTGAAGTAAAAACCTTATGGTAAAAGAAGTGAAGGGAAAGGAAAGGTTGGCCGGCCGAGGAGATCAGGAACAAAAAAAGAAAGAAATAGAAAAAAAAGAATGGGCTCCTGGAAGCGACACCTTATGCCCTGTGGATGCCAGTTTACGTTTTTCCTCTCCCTGGGATGTTCGGTTCTAGGGGTTCTTCCAAAGGCACATACCTCCCAGTGTTGCCAGATAGTTATTAAGCAATATATTGACTCACAAATATGAGCTATGTCTCTCTTGCACAGAAACCTACTGCTAAGTAAAGGTGACAGAAAATTTCTCTGCATTATAGAATAACGCCAGTTTGTTCTACTGCAAACACAATGTATGCTGAAACCTAATGAAAGCCCTGGAAAGATTTCCATTGACTTCAGAGGGATTTGGATCCAGTCCTGAACTGAAAAATAAGAAAGCTATTCCTCCTCCCTTCTCCTCTCCCCTTCCTAAAATAAATCATGTGTGTGATTGTGCTGCCATGCAGGAGCATGTATCTCGTGGTAACAGAATAACCGATAACTGACACGCATCCTTATGCCTCAGTACTCTTAGCATGGGTATATCATACACCAACACCCAGACCAAGTAAGACTCGCTTGCTTAAAATATTTAATTACTTCTGTATGTATGGTGGTTCACTGCCCCATTGCATTACTAGTATCATCGTCCTGCTGACATCTGTACCTGACAGCCCTATAGTTTGGTTTGTCCTTCGCACTGTTTCTGCACCAACTTTTCCAGTTATTCTTTACCAGGCTTCAGGCACAGACGGGAGCCTCCACCACAAAGCCACGGCACAAATGCTTCCGCAGCTGCCACTGAAGCACATGTGACCACGCAGTGGAGCCACTGCAGCCCCCTTTAGCCCTGTCTTGACAGCGACGTGGCACGAACAGGCATCACAGCGACATGCGTATCAGATACCATGTGTAGTTTGTCAGGAACAAGGTGAGTTCATGGAGGGTATAACTGGAAAATGCCCAGGAGCCTCTTCTTTTCTATCCCTCAGGTGGGTGCAGTGTACAGGTTGGGTTATATAGACATTGTATGCAGGCAAAGCATACTTTTTCCCTGGGTGCTTCAAGCCCTTTTTTGCTTCACTTGCACTACAGTAACTTGCCCCTGTCCAAGCGGAAGGCCCAGGGCCAAAGAGGCTTCCTGCATTGTGCTCCCACTGTCTCCTGGCTCGGGAAGTGCCAACATCTTGAATTGATTTCTTTGTAAACGGGGGTTGATTTTAAGCAGCATATTTTCCAAACTGATTTTTAAAATGTAAGTCTATTTTAAAAAAAAAAAAAAAAAAAAAAAACCTCCTGGCAGAGGAGAGAATTTTCTGCAGGGTCTTGAACAACAGACACTTGGGGCAGCCAAAGACATCAGTAATATCTGCCAGCCACCTCTGGGAGGCGGGAGCCTCGTCAGAGGGCTCCTAGGAGCCTCCTCCATCAGCAGAGCCCTCAGCCGCAGACAGGGTCAGTAACCACAACCCAATACGCTCCTCTTTCCACAGCAGACAGTTGTCCTTTTCCACACACTCAGGTACAGTATTTCTGGGACAATTCTGGGTTTGCATCACCAGTGGCAAGGGAGTGGGAGTGAAACTCTCTGGGAGTGCTATCCAAAGGACCGTCACACATTGGGCTGGGGTAGAAAGGGCTCCTGCTAGCCAGGTTGTGGACGCAGAGCGAGGTTTCCTCCATGGTTCCTCCTCCTGAGTCTTGGGGGATATATGAAGAACAATGAAAAGACAGCCAAGATTTCCTCTCTCCTCCGCGGCAACCCATCCTTCGTGCTGCCACTCATGGGGCTTCCTTGGCACGTAAGGGGTCAGTGTGACGAGGAGGAGACTTGGCCAGCCCCAGCTGCGTCAGGCTTATTGGCTCACCTTATGTGGAAAATATTATATGAAGTGCCAAATACCATCATTCAGGGTGTTTTGCCAATCTCAAGCATCCAAACTTGAAGAAAAATGCTCCCATATATAACAAGAGTGGCTTAGAATAAATTCGTGTGAACTTGCCAGCTGATGTGAGGCAAATGGCTGCAGCCTGTTATTCCTGCGTGCTAACAGAGGCAAGGGCTCCTGAAGGGAGTTCGCTTTCCCAAAAAGTGCCTGGGGGAAAGAGAGGACTGATTTGCTGTGCCCTCAGGGCTGGGAACCTACTGTCTGATACCAGCCAGTCCCCACCAGTGGGGGAGGCTGTGTGACCATAGTGGGCTTCACCTGCAGAGATGTCCTTCCCACTGTGCTCAAAGGTGCAAGCTTGGTGGGAATGAAACTGCTTCTCAGACATGGTGCCAAAACTCTTGGAAGACATTGTGATTAAATATATCTTCTTCTTGGGCACCGGTCCCTGAAGCCACTCTGCTTCACACTGCTCCAGGGATGATGTTGCTATGCAGCAGCCTCCCGGGGCAAGTTAACAGAAGAAGGAGGGACGATCTGGCTGTCAGCTGATAGCCCTTGCCAAACCCCCTGGTTGCACCATGCAGACCAGACATCTTTTTCCCATGATCGCAGTGGAAATTTAAGAATTTCTTTCCCCCCACCGCTTGTGGAGTTAACGCCTATTGAACTGTTCTGGAGGGTGAATCCAGATTCTTTTCATAGATTCAAGCATTTCTCACTTTGTGAAATTTTCCACCTTCTTCACAGACAGGCTTCTTTGGCTCTAGAGTAGCTTTCATGAGGCTGGACGGGAATGCTTCACAGCAGCAGGATGTTTTATTGCTGCCTTTTATATTTTACCCAGACAGCATTCCTCTGTCTGTGTGCCCAGTGTCGATTATTGTAGATTTTCTTTGGTGCTTACATTACTTTTGTCTTCCTGAAAAGCCAGTACCAAAGACTACTCCTGACAGGTAGCTGATATTTAAGCAAGGAAGTGCTATAGAGGACTGGTCTATGCACGGCAAGGTCCGGTTCCTGCTGTACAGCAGAAGGACACTTGGCATCTGGCTCTCTCCAGCTGGGAGGAGATGCCATTAGCTGGCTGCGCAGAGCAGGACTTCTTCTGCCTCCTATCATTGCTGGCAAACAAGCAGGCTTGCTCAAGCAGGGAGAAGCCCTTGCTCTCCACAGAGATCATCGTAGGGTGTGAATGCAATGCAATTAAGCCAAAAAAGAAAAAAAAAGGAAAATTCCAACAGTTCTAAATGTCTGTTTTGGTGTGTTTCAAAGCCTGTGACATGGAGCTGCATGGCCTGTCTTGAATATTCTGGGTAGTTTTCAAAAACAATTTGCACAAGGTTGTATAAACATTGTAAAAGGACTATTTTGTTTACAACAAATAGCTTATGAGGCAATATGTGTTTGTTCAGTGAAATATAACAAGCCCCTAATAAACTGATTTCCACAGAAAATTTTAAAAAATCAGAAGTTCTCAAGGTCTTTTAATTTTCCTATAAACTGATTTCAGGAGAAGGACCACTTTTATTAGAATCGACATGTTTTTGCAGAAGACGACGTTTATCTAGCTTTTGTGTTCTGCCCGAGGGCAGGAAATCCGTAAAAGCTACTTGCCCACAGAGCATCTTGGTTATGGCCAGCTTTCCAGTCCCAGAAAAGTTATGGCCCCACTTTTCCTCATCAGTCTCATGTCTGTCCAACACCTTAACCCCTTATATTTGGCAAAACTAGACTGTAGCTAGTTTTATCACCTCCACCCCTCCAACAGCTAGGTTAAAAAAAGTTGTCTGAAACATCGTATCTATATTTTCACCTTGTAAACTACATATTTCTCATACTTCTCACTATATATAGTGTTTTACACTCAGAGAGAGGTTTTCCCAGGTCTGCCCACAAGCATAATAGCCTCAACTTTATAGGGAGCAGGTGGATTTGGAGGTCGGGGAAGGGAAGTTTACAATAAATGTTCACTGCATTGCAGCTGAGGTATTAGGCTTAGGCTCCCCCCCCTCCCCCCCCCCCCCCCCCCAAAAAAAAGAAAAAGTTAATTGTGGTAACAAATGAAAAAAAGACTCAGAATGAGCTAGGACCCACATTTAATATTTAGAAATTATACATACAAATTGGATGGTACTATATCGAAATCTAGCCTATTGCTTTGAGTGAGTGTGCACACACGGGACTTTGAGAGAATCGCACTCAGTCCTCAGTTAAAGCTTAAGAACCAAGAAGGGGGGGAAATGAGCCAAGTCAGCAATTTTACATTTAGAAAGGGGAAAAAAGTTTGTCATGAGAGGCAAACAGCAATTAGCTCACCACTGGGCAGCAGAGAGGGCTTAGACTTTGGTTGTGCAAGTGTTTCTAATGAAGCAAGCCAGAGCAGGCAGTGTGCTTCGGTGCCTAGCTAATTGTTTCACAGCAGACATTTTCATCAATTATTCAACTACGTCAGAGTATTTATCGCCAAGATTGCCACTGAATTTGATCTAAAACCCCAGAAAACTGCTGGGAAACACTATCATTGTTAGAGGACAGTACATCATTGCTTGGAGCTAGTGCAGACAGGAGTGCAGTTTTAAACTTAAATTTTTGCAGCTACAGGATGCAGATGTCCAGCCCTTCAGATTATTTGTTCCTTTTTTTTTTTTTTTCCTGAAATAATAGGGATATGGTACCCTTTAGCCCTGCAAAATCAGTTTAAAAGGTAATGCATTTTTAAACCTGAACACTATGGGGCTGTAGCGATTAGCAGGTACAGCAGTTTTGGCAGGAGAGAAAGCAGATTCTTCACTTAGCCTAGGCCAGCCTTTGCTTCCTAAAGCAGTCATGACCCTGGCTCAATGCAGGCATAAAACACTGTACAAATAAAAATTGCTGAGCAATTTTTTGAGCAAAAGGAGATGAGGGTTGCAGTGTCCAGGTACTGGGACTGTGGGGGTGTGAGTGGTGATGATGCCTCCCAAAAATGATAGTCATCACTTCTGCCTCTTGAACTCCCGCCTAGCAGCAGCAGGATGAATAAGCCTGCTTTTCCGCTGCTTCAAATTCAGAATGTATTCTGCCTCCTCCACCTTTCCTGCTTCACGAGAGTATTGCTTCAGCCTCAGCCAGGTGTCAGTGCCTCATCCCAGTGCTTGTAGGAACAAAGTTTGTATTTATAGTGTAAAGCACCAAAAATACATAATGTGGCTTAGCTATTACTTCTGTTAATGCATTTCTCTCTTGAAGCTCTGGGATTTTAACTGTGCAAAAATGATTTGTACTAATGAAAAGAGAAAAGAACTGTACAACTGGCTGATTGCCATATGATACCAGTATCTATGAGACAAGTAAATACCAAAATGATCTTTTAGTTTTAGGCAGTCTTTTGCCTTCAAAGCACTTTACAGGTGCCTGATTGAGATGGAGCTAAGAATCTCATCCTCCATTTTAGGACATAAGACTATATATTTCATGCACTTGAAAATACTGGGATCAGGCCTAGCGATAGGATCATCCCAGGGGGAGGGCTCAAGCTCGGCATCCAGAGGCTTGGAGCTAGCTGGTCCAACAAGCTAAACACAGGGTGCATCTCAGGGGTCACCTGCCGGCATCCTAATCAGAGGGACTGCAGGAGCTCAGGGCAGACCCCAGGGAGGACTTGGCTCCCGCTGAGGATCAGCTGGGGCCTCTGCAAGTTCTACGTCCTCAAACATTGGGCCATGTAGCCCCTAACAGAGGTGGCTGTCAATACTTGTCTGCAGTGGACTATGTGCCACAGCACTGAAATGGGGTATTTAACATGTTTCACTACTGCAGGTCAGACCTGACATGCAGCAGTTTGCACCTGCTCATCCGTTTCCTCTTTCTCTGCATATCCTGCTTGGGAGCAGAAAAGAATTAAGAAGGCATAAGTACTTACACACTGCTTATCTTCCAGAGCCCAAAGCAAATTCACTGGAAAGACTACAGCTAGCTTCTACTGGCTTTGGGTTAGCCTCTCAAGGAAAAGATGCAAGCTTGGGTTTGCAATCTACTGTACCATCCCCTTGAATTAGTCTGGGAAGCTAACTTGTAATTTAGCACTTAAAACATTTTAACCACTGTTATAGAGGAATTTTAAACCTAAGCAGTATAAAAAGTCATTACTCATGGACTCCTTCATAAAGTCAGGTTTTTTCTTTGCATTTAGATCATCATTTTTCCAGGTATGATCTTCTTTACTAGATGGGACTTCCAGTTTAGAAAACTGACCGTTTACATTTGAGTAACAAGTAGAGGACTAAAAAGCCTCTACTGATATTCATATAGCCTTAAGTTAGCATGAGATTTAATGATTGTGGGAGTTTAGTTTATACTTGCAATTTCAAAAGACTTACTGTCTTCCTTTCAGAGTATTTTCAGCATTAAGAAGTTAATCACTTGACTTACAAATGGCTTTATTTCTTCCTGTATCACTACGATTACTATTTTCCAGGGACAGAATGTATAAAGGCACTAAGAGCTACTTTCGGAAAAATGTTTGCAGAGAGAAAATATGGTAGAACATTTTTGAGGATTTTAGAAATTTACACTTATTTAAGCTTGTTTACACTTATTGTAATATCATTGTTACAGATACAGTGAATGTTTTCTCATGGGAACTTTCTCTTAAACAAAAATGAAAACCACCATACCATAAGCAATTGGAAGAGGAGTTAGCTTTTAGATCATTTTAGAATCTGTATTTTCCTAGATAGCAACAGCTTTCATCTTCATGAAATTGAATATCATCAAGCTTGCTACTAACCTAAAGATTTGAATTAAATCCTTTTGAAGATAACTAATTCCTCACTGCAGGTTGCAAGAAGTGCATCCATGAGAGAGCTTTATGGAAAGTTTTCTATAACCTGAGGATCTGCTCTACACTTTGATTTTGGCAGGTCTTCTTCAGCAGGTCTGTGGTACAGATTGTGCCTGTGGGTCACTTTCTGTCTGGGGCACCCCCAGAAATATCTAATTTGCAAGTGAATTTGGGAATGACAAACTGAAGGGAACCCCTATTTTGGCCCAACAGAGAATTAAGAGAGATCTTCAATAGACAAAATCCTCAGACATGGCATGGTGAGCCACATATATAGACAGGTTTATTTTATGAAATGAGCAGTTCATGGTCTCCTATTGTAGTATCTTTATTAGTATAATATCCTTGAAACAACTCTTAACAGTACCAGTTACATTTTTAGAAGTGTCACTAAAGAGCCAGGTCTTCTAAATTCACAGGACACTTTCAAAACATTGCATAACACAAATGAGGTCATGAGAATTGATCCCCCTGAGATCATGCAGAAAAATAACTTCAATTTACTTGATTGGTTTTCAGTGCCATTTAGACTGAGCAACAGCCTTTAGAACTGAAATTTCATCTTTCTGTAACAAATACTCCAAATTTTGATGCAGAGAGGAAGAAAGGTTTGTGGCTTAGACTGGCAAAGGAGATTTACTGCTTTAATGACTATGGCAGGTACAGAAAAATAATGCTGAGAGGTTTGTACACAGGCATGAGCTGCTCTACTTCTCAGTGCTGCTATACATTTTTCTCACTAAACTGAGAGCATTGTCTAAATCAGAGCTGTGAAAGCTGCCATTAGCTTTTTATTTGAATGTTCAAAAATGATGGATAACTTTTAAAAAAAGAAACAGGAGTCAGAGGGATATAAATCCAAAGAATATAGAGAACAGAGAGTTGGAAGAAGCCAGGCAAATTTTAGTTTTAAACCTAAGTGGTTTCTCCAAACATAACCTCAGGGACTGATGTAAATTCACATTCTGAATTCATAATCAATAATTTAATATAGCAGTGTTTTGCTCTAGCTGAAGGAGAGTGTTCACCCACCTCTGAACTAAGCAAAGCATCTGGGTGTGTAATTAGGGAGACCAAGCATTCTCCTCAAATTTATTTTTCACTTCCTCCAACAACTTCAGAAGTTTCCAGACACAAATTTCCATACTGTACAATACATGAGAATAAACTCTAGTCCTAACCTTTCAGGGACAGGGTAGTTCACCCATCCCCAGGCCAGCAAAAAACTGAGGGCTCATGCATACGCTTCCTCTGAACACATCTCCTTACATTTAAAATAAATACTGAGATTTCCTGAAGTGAGATCCATCTCTTCAATACTGGAACCCAGTTTATTTATGCAGTTTTGTGCTATGGCTGCAGATAGTAATTTACAGACCTGTATCAAAACTGTTGGGCCTTAAGCATCCATTGAAAAGACCTAGACAGCAAAAGTCCATACTGGACTGGAAGAATGATATTGGTCCTTGCAGAAACCTAAGTACTGTACATCTATAATAGCAGTAATAATAATAGTGGTACCACTGCTATTTCATTAATATGTCATTTTGAAAGAAAGGGGAGGTGGTAAACTGCCCTGACTACAGCCACTTTCTAACGACTCCATGAAGGATCACTTCGTCCTCTCATCCGCTGGCCAGTACTCTGGTCACGAAGGGCTAACAGTAAAGTGTGACCACCCCCCAGCTATCTGGAGTTTCCTTCAAAGACTGTACCTGTCAAGAGAATTAAATGTAGATTTACTGACTGATAAAACAAAGTCATTTTGCTGGTCCACTCTGGAGGAAAAAATAGTTACAGGCCAGCTGATAGTGAAAGTTAGCTATAGCTGAATGTCCATTCCCAAAACCAGTGTTTCCCTTCCACACTGAAGGTAGTCATTTACTGTAATGTTATTGTTGCCCCAGAAGGAATCCTAAACAGATATTAGACTGCATCTAAAGGAATAATTGATGAGAACTAAAAAAATTATTATTTACCAACAAGCCTCCAACGCAAACCACGACAGAGACAAAGCCACTACATTTCACAACACCAGTCTCAAGGGAAATTCCTGAGTGTCATTTAAATGGCCATTTATTTTTAAAATACAGGAACCTCTGATGGAATAAATGTTTCATCTCCAGCTCTCTTGTATCACTTGTGAAATATTAAAATTTTGCCTTCCTTTATGGAGATTTAAGACTGTGCTTCACCCTTACGAGACAGAAAATCCATGCAGGACTATCATGCTGGTTGGCTAATGATACAGTATCTTTATACATAGCGAAAAGACTTTGTTAAGAAAGTTTAGGGATAAAAGCTTCAAATATTGACCTTGCTGTCAGCTTCCAAAAGTAATTTTTCTTGGCAGAAGTGTTTTTAAATTCCTTCCAAATAGCCCTTTGATAATATTTTCACTTTATTTTTACATACCCATTGAAAACAAGCCAGTTAGTTGAACTCTGTTTTCTCACAAATTTAACAATCATGTGAGGCCTTTCGTTGTAAAAAAAAGCATTTGTTTTTTAATATGGAGACACTCCAATCTTCCTGTAAATAAATTTTAACATAGTGCAACCTTAAAGAATAATAATTAGTCCTGCACCACTGGCAAAGTTACCTTAAAGATTAAAATACTTTATCCCAAAATAATATCTCAGTGTGCTCCAAGGTAATGAAACTCAAAATTATTCTCTCTTCTCTCCCATTTTTCTGAGGTTACAAAAGTCTTATGAATCTCCTTGAATTATTCCAATCACTCAGTCTTGATTAACTGAAGATGGAAATTCAGATTCAAGATTTAAGAAATCCAAAGCGCAAGTAGGCTGTCACAATATTTTTAATGTTTCCAGGGAGAAAGGTGACTAACAGGCTGGCCTGCAGGAAAGCATTCGTGTACTGGTGGAACAAGCCAAGTGTTAGTCTTGACAGAGAAATTAAATTTAAATTTAATTAGAAAGAGTGTCTCTTTCATGTAGAAATATAAAATCCAAGGCAGGACTCAAATGACAGGTAGGATTTTAAGGAAATCTGAGCCATGGCCCTTCTTCTTATTCAAGAACGCTACCTGTCAAGAGAAATTAAAAATGGAAACAGTCTGGAAGTATTTATTGGAGTAAATTTCTGCTCCTCACAAGAATGAAATGAAGAGCTAGAGCACTCAGCCTATCCTGGTACTCAGCTGAAATGAAATGACCCACAGTAAGCACCACTGCTAAAGAATCATGAGTTACAGGTTATAATTCAAAATATAAACCTAATTATAAAACTAGCGGAATTATTTTCTCACTCAGTCTTTTCCTCTAAAAGTGCCAGAGGAGTAGATGGATGGCTGGACAGGACTGAAGAAGGCTGCAAATCTCAGGCTGCTGTAGAGGAACTATTTTTTCTGAATTTGACTTCAGTTTTTCTTCAAAGACCATATTTTGGTAAGAATATAATCTTTTACAGTTAGAATTGTGGAGTTTTTTACAGAGAATTTAAGCTAAGAGTGTTACATCTATAAGTGGTGCATAGACAAGATGGGGATCTCTCCTTTACACTTTTTAAAATAAAAATACATTTGTAATTTTAAAATGCAATTTTGTTTGAGCTTTTGAATGAAAAAGTCCACGATTGCTGGAAGCCAATGTCCTTTTCTCTCATTTTGAAGAAGTGGTGGAAGTCCAAGGCCAAATTTTAAGACCGTTTTGGTGTTCATAAATTTTAAAGTAGCTTTTGAAATTGGTAGCTGTATTCAGCCTCTCCTGGTGAACTGTGTTCATCTCTCTCCCACTTCTCAGTGGGGTGTATAAGCTCAAGTAGGATGTTCTCAGTGTCAGACTTTGAGATTGTAAATTTTGAAGCCAATTAAAAGCACCAAAGACAACTATACAGCTTATTTGCAAGCATTTCATAAATATGTTTTTTTTTTCTGCAGATGCTCCCTGACATTTTCTTGAAAAGAAATAATCTATTTCAGAAACTCTCTTTTTGTCCACTCACTAATAAATCAAAATCAGCAAAAAAAAAATCAGTGCATAGCCTAAAGTTTGATGCAATAGGATTACTCTGTACCTTCAGAGAAGCCAGAAAGCCAAATGTCAGTGGATTTTTTTCCCTTTCTCCAAAAGAAAACTGCATCATCTATCGATCAATAGGAATCTAGCTCTGACCAGGATTGTAGACTACATGGCACAGGAAGAGACAGAGACCAAGATAAATATGTTTCAACCCCATTAAAGTCTTTATGAACAAAAAACAGTATGACAAAACTCTGCTCAGCATTTAACTGACAAGCATTTTGGTTCCACGCATATAAGGGTGATATACTTTGGGAAGATGCAGTCTCCGGTAACTAAGTGAAACCTGTACTGCCTTCAATTTTGGGAATACCGTAAGATGTAAGCTTGTACAAAGTACCTCACAGTAATTCAGCCTGAAGTTAACAGAGGAGATATAAAAATATTCCTCCATACCAAAAACCCACAATCACCAATAGCAATGATGACTATATGTGATAGACATGAATGTTAACTAACCCTTTAATCATTGCTTTTCCAGGTAGTATCACTGTGGAGACTGTTTGCTCGGACTGAGTTACGTGGCAAACTACTGATCACCTTTTGCAAAGTGAGAATTTTGGCAGATAACATTCCCTCCAAAGGACTTTGCGAAATTGTTTAACCATCCACTGAATGTATTCCAAAAGCCCTACTAGTCTGCACACGTGCAGTCTTATTTTAGGCTTCAATTTATTACAATGAGTATGTGCAGGGCAAGCACTGCAGACATGGGGATTTATTTGAAATCATGTCTTTTTTGTTATCTGGACTATCCATTAGCACTGTCCAACATAGCTCACATTGTGATGAATACTTCAAAGTGAAATCTGGAAAACACATCCACACTTGCTTGCACATAAAAATATGTCTTCTGTTCCAAATCTGTTGCTGACTTGCTGTGACTGTTGGCAAATGGCTAAAATTGATCTTGCTTCCTCATTTCCACAGCACAGGACCCATGTGCTGTGTACTCAAAATATTTATGAAGGGAGATGGTGGCTGAAACCTAAATCTGGAGAAAAATGCCTCTCTCAAATGATTTCATTTTGCAGAATAACCAGCAGTACATCCTACTGCAGTACAGAGGAGATTGTTTAGCAAGAAGATCATTAATCTTTCTTCCCAGGCAACTAGTTTTAGGTATGGGGCTAAAAGAAATCACGAGGACTACTGTAAAATGTTCTAATTCCGGATAGATGCACCAAGCACATCTATCAAATGCACTTCCAAGTATTTCCCTTACCATTTGCTCATCACATTTTTTGGAAAATGGCTCCAGAAGATAGAAGCCTGTTCATTAGCCAAAAACTTAAATGTTGTAGCACTTGTCTAAGGAGCTGTGGGCCAAGTCAAGATAGACAGCTGAACCAGCTCCGAGGCTGAGGAATCTTGGAATCACAAAAGACAAAGAAAGACATATTGTGAGATTTGAAAAACATGGCATCATATATGGAAGAACTCCCATATTTTCTACTTTTTCAAATCCCAAAATGACATCAGATTTTTTTAGAAGTGGAGTTGTTTTCTAAACTTAAGAGCAGAGTGCATTAAAATACAAGCCGAGGCAAGGGATGCTCGGGCATAGCATGCCGGCCTCTCCCACGGCATGGCTGCTTTTTATGACAGCTGCCCGTTTCTAGGCTGTGTTGATGAGTCCAGACATTCAGCTTCAACACAGGGTCAAAATCCCTATGGGAACATCCATTATCTTGGCTAGACAGAGCTGATAAACAATACTGAGATCCTGGACGTAAACGGTAAGATACAGACCCAGGATTACAGCTGTACTGCAGAGATCATGGGATACAGTAACAGATCCCGGATCCTAGCAGAGGCTGGTGGTATTTGATAGTGGGTAGGAAAAACTGACACAGGCAATGCTGGAAGCCAATTTCCAGCCGTGGGTAAGGATTCTACTGCTACAGGCTCAAAACAGGGCAGGCGAAGCCCATCCCAAGGAGCCTCTGCTGACTCATAGGTGTTAGTGGTGTCAAACTTAACCAGGATCAAGGAAGAGTTGCAGACATGCAGTGAATCATTCTTCCAGTTTTATTCTAGGCAAAAACTCCCCACTCCCCCAGCCATATTATTAAAGCATAAAGCATTTCAAAAGCTGCTTCAAACCAACTTCAAGACAAAAAAAATGTTTCCTCCCTTGACCCTTCCTTTCCCAGTTGCTTAGAGAAACTAGTCTCTTTTTATCGTTCGGTATTACGTTAGGACTTCACCTTCCGATAGCTATTGAGAAACACAGCATATATAAGAGAAGCACTGAAATTCTTCCTCAGAGATATGTTTCTTTCTTTTAAACAGTTCATTTTCATTGCTCAAGGGAGGGGGCTTATTTTAACTGAGATTGTGACCAAGGGATTTGTTGTCTGATAGTGTTACCGCTATCCAGATAATTGGTAACAGGCTATTTGCAGATGTTTTACACGTCAATATTAAACTGTGTTTTAGAGGTCCTTTCATTGTCTAGAATGTGGTTGTTAAAAAGTCTGGAGTTTTGACCAAAAAACCAAAAGACCAGATTAAATGCAAGTATTTGGGCAGCTAATTTGCTATTGAACTCAAACGAGGTTTAGGAACCTAGATAAAATTTGGGACCTCAGAGTCCTAGATGAATCTGACTCCTCTTGGCTTCCTAGATCTACCATGGCAAATTAGATGAGGCACCTCTGCTTTAGCATCCCATTTGTAAAATGAAGATAATATTCTTTGCAAAGATTTTTTTTTCAGGTAAAAGAGAGAGTCCTGTCTCCCCAAAGAAATGGCAGTGCAGCAAGTTCAAAAAGTTACGTGAAATAGAAGTATGCCAAACAAATCTGGAAGACTATACACTTGTCATCATCATTTTTTTGTTTTTTGTTGATCTGACACTTGGATTATTCACAGTAAAACTTCAGACTGATGAAATCAATTTGCAATACAGCTTGAGATTAGGAGAATAAAGTCAACAGCAATTGTCATGTAATACATGAAAGTGTTCTCAAGTTCCAAGCACTGAGTGAGGGCTGTCAAGGTATTGCAATTGACAGCAGCACTGTAAGCTGTGGCTAATGGAGAACCAGAATTATCCTCATCACCTCATACTTCTGATCACAGAAATTTGTGAAATAAGGTTTTCTTAAATTAGCAGCTGTAAATTCCTTAAACTCATTTCTGACACTACAAAGAATGCTTTTCCCACTTTCACTGCTCTAAAGAAAGCAGTGGAAAAAGAAAACATCTTCACATTAAGGTCTAGGAGATACTGAGTTACGGAGCTGAAAGACAGACTTGTCAGCTTCACCCTGTTAATCATCAAATAGATGGAAAATTTCAACACTCAAATATAGAAGGTGCTGATCATTGAAAGAATGGCTATACAGACAACAAAATCTTGCTTGATTTGTCTAAGTCTAAGAAGTGAATGAGTTTTTCCATCATCTATGCATTTCTTTAAGGTAAAAATAAAGCATTCTCTTTTAAGAGACCTCTTAATTTCTTCCTACATTGGCTTACTAAACATCCAGATGTTACCACCTCAGTGGTTGATATTTGACCCCCTTCGCTTACTGGTTTCCCACTTGACATTTCCTTTGTCTCATGTCCCATCTGGTTGCAATGAAAACATTCCAGGGGTTTGTATGCCTTTTCAACCCAGAACTCTTATTCAAAATCCTGCTCATGCAACTCTATAAAGCTGTTAGATCTTTAAAATCTTGACAACTTCAATATTACCTTCCCATGCAGGGCTTTGTTCACTGATTCTGCTGAGAATGAAATTAGCAGTAGGCAGCAACAGAGAAAATTTCTTTTATCTGTTTTATAGTAATCCACTGTGGTGTAATGGATTATCAAGATCCTGAGACAATGCAATTCTGTGGTTGATGTCCACCCTTCTGTATTGCTGTATCTTAGTGCACTTACTGTTGAAGCTCAGGTTGTGTTCTGTCTGTTCAGGACTTGTCATAAGGCATTACAGAGGTTAAACTTCAGAGCTACTCCATGTAAAGCATTGATAAATAAATGTTTGTAGTCAGTTTTCAACAAAGTCACAATTCCAGTTTTCAGTGAAACACTTCATGTGTAGCAAACCACCAAAACAGCATAAAAAAACCCCAAGAAGTATTTGTAGCACAAGAGTAACTTTTAACCAAAAGCTATTAGAGAGTAAATCCAGTGTTATGCCTCATATCAACTTCCTGAGTTTTTAGACACTTGCCTTTCATCCCAAGACATTACCAAATATTGTTTCACCAGAAGCACTGGCACTGTTAGATGTTAGTGCATACGTGCTTTCGATCTTTGTTCAGAGAGTGTCTCACTGCATGTGAAAACACATCTCCGAAGGCATGTTATGGGGGCTCTTCAGAGTTCGAGCAAAAGGACCATGTTTCTGTCCTTTCACGCTGTGGGATGGCCCTGTCAAACAAAGCCTTCAGGGCCAGCAGCACTCCAGTCCTCGAAGCGACACCGGGACTCGCTCTAGCCACACGCTATAATCCCTCATCAGGCAGCCACAAGGTCCACAGGGCTGTTTCAGATCCTGTATTTTCCCCCATAACACTCTGACTGGCTCAGCTGTCAGGAGATGCCTGAGTGGGACCTGCAAGGGGCTCAAGCACACTGAAACCTTCCTATGTAGTGGCGATGCTTGATGACAGCCTCTGCAATTATCTGCAGACCTGATTTTTGGATAATTCTGGGCCCTTTAGAGGAATCTTCCTATTTTGCATATATCCTGAGACATAAAACACCCCAAACTAAACTCCAAATCTCCACCTTCCTTACTCATTCTCTCTCTATCTTAAGGGAGAATGCAACAATCTGAGATATGAAGGATAAATGCTTTCCTGGTTATTTTGCAATGGTGAGGGGAGACTAAACCAGACACTAACATAATAACTTCTCATTGCTGCCATTGGATTGTAAGTATTAAACCTTTGTTTTTTGGCAACAGCTTTCAGATGGTGTTGTACAGCCCCATCTCCTCACAGACAACTGCCCGAACATTTCCAGGCAGGCATGAAACAGTGCTGTGAAGTTTAGTTTCTTCAAAGTGGTATGGGGTCATTTTTAAAATAGCTTTGAACTCTCATCCATTTCCCAAAGACCTCACTGTCTCCTTAGATAGTCTATCTCATGCACTGCTTCCCTTGCTGCTAGGCATGTCCCTGCACTTGTTAAGCCCACAGTCATTTATTTTACTCTATGGATGCAGCAAAAAGATTATTCCCTTCACCGCTGCAGCAGTCTTTCATATTCTGGGAAAACTGAAGTCTCAGTGAGCCATCCCTTCTCTAGGCTAAACATGAGTAAATTCAATCTTTCTTCACAGACTATGTTTTCTAGGTTTTTGCTCTGGCTCATTCTTCTTCTCTGGATTCTTTCCAAGCAGTTATGTCCTTCTTAATGTGCAGTACCCCCAGCTAGATACAGAGCTCCAGCCGAGGCTGTGTTGTAACTGAACGGTTAGATTTTTCCATCTATGTGTCTTACAGGTCTTCCTCTTGTTTATACAACCCAGTTTTTGCTTTTCTTGTAGCACTATAACATTGTTGACTCATGTTCAGCTTGTAGTTCCTTTCCTACTGACATGTTGCTGAGCCAGTTGTTACTCCTCAGTGTCTGCGTACCTCGTACTTGTCTCTGTTGAAAAGTGTTTGGTTTTGTTTCCATGAGAGATCTCCAATGTGGCAAGATCACTTTGAATTCTAACCTTGTCCTTCTTCCCAGCTTGGCATCATACGCAAATTTAATGCAACACTTTATTCTATCATCAGGTCATTAATGAAACTGCTGCATAGTACTAGACAGATTAAACTGCTGTGAAACCCTACTTGATGTAGCCCTCTGCTTTGACAGCAGACATAGATGACTGCTCTGAACATGATTTTCTAGAATCTTTTCTCCAATGGAATATTCATTTCATCTTGACCATGTTTCCTTCTCTTATTTATGAGTGTCATATGAAACATGGTTCAAGATATATGACACCTACTGCTTTTGCTTTGTCCACAAAGCCTGTTACAGGAGGAAATTAAATTGGCTTGAGAACTAAGGGGAGAGAAAGGTAGCTAACAGCTGTGGTGAGCAGTGCCCAGGGAGACAGCTATAGAAGAACTATCTGGATTGATATTTTAGATCAGAGATAAATTGAATTCCTCACAATAAGTAAAGCATCACTGGGCTTTAGCTCAATGGCTGCAGAAGGCTGGCTTTCAGTAGAAGGTCAGCAAGAGATCAAGGTTTTACTGACTGTTTGCACAGAAATGAGGGAAGGTTATTGTGGTGCAGCTTGAGGTGGGCCATGGCTGGCAATGAGAGAGGAGAGGGTAAGTGCTCTGGCAGTCATATTTTTAACATTTACATTTGTGTATTTTATATGTATGCATGAGCCAAAATAAAAGCACCAGATGTGTTTTAGATGCTGGTGGCTGTTGTGGCACAAACAGGTCAAGAAAAAACAAACCCTAAACCCCCAAAATTCAAGACTTGTTTACTCAGTAGTAAATAAAGGCAGCACATCTGCTGCCTTTGGAAAGGTTTTCTTTCTTTTTTTTGTAAAAAAAAACCAAAGAACCCAAAGGATGACTCTTCTCTTCAAACGTTTTGTCATAACTGATGCTTAATTGGGCAAGGTGAATGTTCCCAGGGCTTCATTAACCACAAGTCAAACTAAAAAATAGTGTGGACTGCATTCTTTGTTGTATTCAAGTGCTCTTTATTTGAAGCGTTCTTTCGTCACTCATTGACATTAAAGGCGTCTGTTATAATGGATCTTCAGAATATGGAAAAATGAGATTGTTTTACCCTATATGAATGAGCAGCTTTCTTAAACTCACCTTTTCTAAAGATCAGGGAAGCATTTCTTGGAACACCAGGGCCAGGCCCCTGCTATCGCAGTTAGTCCTTTTATGACCGCACTTCTCTTTTAAAAACATAGGTTGCTCCATCTTAAAGTAGTCATGTTGTTTTGCCTCCTGCTGCTCCTATTGAAAGGATGTTGGAAGATCTCACTCCTCTAATAGCTAGACACCTACTTTCCAGCTTAAATTTATTCATGACTAGCTTATACTTCTTTGCTTTATTTTGTCATAGAGCTCCTGCTCAGTTTTGGGGGCACGTACTATTTGCCACTGTCCTTACCATGCCTCTCTTCTCTTGTTTCCACTTTGGCCCTACCAGGAACTGATATCCAGCGAAGTAAACCAATGGGGAAAGCCACAAGGGTTGTGCTGGGATCTTGCAAGTACTGGACATAACATTAACTGAGCAATGTCTGAGTCAGTGAAGCGAAGCATTCACCCTAGCGCTGATTACCTTTCCCACCAGTGTCAGCCACTCAAGCTATATCCCAGAAATTCATCCAGCTTGGTTAAAATTTCTGGGAAGGGAAGGTTTTCCCCTTTGTCTGTCCAAGTCCACAGCTCTAAGAGTGGAAAACAGAAGCAGAAATCACTTTTAGCAGATGGATTATAGAAGTTGTGTTTATTTCTGGCTCTGTGAAATCTTTTATTCTCCCACACAGGATTCACATGTGGTATGCTACTATCATGACTATGGTGCATTAGCACCCTTCTATAGTCTTCTCATCTTAAAAATAACTCCTTAGGTGAATAGGGAGAATCTGTAGGTCTCTGCTAGCTCTCTACGAGACATCCTTTCACTGGGCAACTAACTGGGACAGTGATGTGAAATCAGGGGAAAGCATGACCCAAAGGCAGGGGAAATCTTTGAATGTTTCTCTCACAGCACATTGTGCTCTAACACTTGGTTCTATGGAGCCACCCAGCTCAACTCCATGGGCTAAATCAAACTGGCATGGCACCTGGTGCAGGATCTCAGGGCAACCTCCTGGGATGCAAGGGGAGGTTACTGAGAAGAGGTTGCCATCCTTGGAGATTTTCAAGACACAGCTGGTCTGAATTCAGCATTGACCCTGCTTTAATGAGGAAGTTGGACTAGAGACCTCCCAAGGTCCCTTCCTATCAGAAGGACTCTATGAGTCCAGTCTGATTATCAGCACACAGAAGTCACAGATGCCTAATTTAATCCATGACAAGCTCACCGGCTAACATTTGCCATATGTATAAATTGCCAGACATCAGCAACTAACAAACCCTGCAAATGAGAACGGGAAATGAATGACGCAACACTGGAAATACAGAAAGGAAGATGAGACAGCCATAGTTTCTTTTGAGCAAGTACCAGGCATTGGAAAATGTAATCATGCTGAAGAACTACATAAAATAAGTCTGACTCTGCCTTCTGTTATACAAAATATGCCTTTAGAGCCTCCCACGGAGATTCTGGCAGGCATTGTTCCTGGACATCATCTATTGGAAAATGATTGATTCTTCTTTGACAAAGCTTCAGTGCATCTTTGGAATTAAGGTTTCCTTATGCTTGGCAAGGGCTTTCAATTATTAAAGAATGGAAACATCAGAATGCAAATGTTTAGTACTCGATTTTATAACTACATTGCTCAAGTGACAGATCTGTGCAAGATTAGAGACCTGTTAACACTGCCTATTTTTAAGCCTGGAAAAGCAATTGTTTTTCTTGCAGTGCTATTGTTTTCTGCCAAATTACCTAATAGAACGTTTCTCGATTCTGGGACTTCTCCAAAAAGTTCTTTGCACTCATAACATTGCAGGTAGGAATGTTCGAAAGATTATTATATATCACAGAGAAACAAGTAAAACAGACATTGTCATTGCTGATCTCACATACCTCAAATATGGTCATATGGTCAGTTCTCAACCTAAGAGTTTAATTTAATAATTTTGACACAGTAGCATTTAAAAATAAATCATTCCAGTATTATTCCTTCATTGCATGTAGTATATTGTGTCTTTTAATCAGGAAACACCCTTAATAATTAATAGGCAGCATATATAGTGGCCACTGCTTAAGCATATAGCATGCTACTAAATTACAATGTACTTCACTACAACACAGTGCATTTGTAAAATGCTCTACTTTGTTCTGCAAATCTCATACTAATGCCTCTTCCAAGTGGAATGAAGTCTCCTGTTCTGTATTTGCTTCACGTATTCACCTGGGTAAATGCACGAGGCATAAATGTGTAATGAGGCTAGCCTGCTTCTCTCAAACAAAAAATAAATAAGCAAACAAAAAGGTTCAGAAAATATGCTGCTTTTCCAAATTAAATATCACTCCATTGCATGTCTTTGCTTTTTCCAGTAAAGATTGTAGGCTATAATATTATGATGCTTAATATTATGATGCTTTTAAGTTTTTAAGTTTTAAATCATATGAATGTATAAACATTGCATAATCACTGCGGACTGAGATAAGTTACTTCAATTTCTTGTGTAGGGGATATTTAAATATTTATTTCAAAGTTCTTATTTTGGAGGGAAAGACCTCTCTATTTCCATTCTCTCTCAAACTTCAGTTGACAGGTCTCAGTCACTGCTCTTCCTCTCCCAAAAGCCATTTGCATTCCTCAGTCCCAGATCAGCTAAGCAGCTTCCTTGGGACAATGCTGCTTTCTGCTCAATTGCTCTGATGTGCCCTGCTAGGGCCTCGTGTACAATGTGTGTGGGGAGGTGTCCTTCTTTGGGGAGGATCTGACTGCACATGGTTGCAGGGACTGAAGGACATTTTCCATTTTGAAGTATGGCCAAGGAAGTCCAATATTGCCAGCCTTTTCCTGGGTATGAGCCCAGGCATGCCTCCACAGTACCTCAGGGCTGTGTCTAAGTCAGACTCTCAGCCTTCACACATCAGCTGCTCTTCATCATGGTGGCAGAGAAAGGACTGAGCATGAAATGCAACAGCAGGCCAAGTGTTTGCAAACAAAGAGCAAGCATAAGTCCCACATAGATTAAAATTCATAAATGGTAATTTTGTAGGTCTTTCGCAAGCCTTACTGAGGCTTTTTTGAACATCTGATTCTGGAAAAACTCGACAACTTTGGAAAGTGTCTTTCCACTAAAAGCAATGGTTTCATTACAGTTTCCTTTACCAGCCCTCAGTCCTTAAACACACCTCACTGTTTGGCTGTTGCAAATTAGGCTTCCTCAACTACTCCTGTGCTGAAAACCTGCTGGAAATCTGTTTCCCTCTTTCACTTACTCAGGCCAAACACTATATTGCCCCAACTGCAACTTATCCAAGGATTTTCCCCCATTAGCCACTGCTGTTTTTTACCCTAGGCCTTCTCCAGTCTAATTCCCACGGCATCCTCCTGGCCCGGCACCTGGAGATCCTTCAAAATGTTTTGTATTTCTGGACCATTTCCCACAAACCACTTGCTTGCATCATCAGATGCTGAAGGACAAAGAAAGCTGTCTTGCAGTAAGCTTCTGGCACCTCAGCCTTCCCAGGTCACTACAGCTGCTCACAGCAAAAAATTCTGAAGTTTAGTCTAGCACAGGGCATAAGCCCTGGAAAATTCAGCTCTGCCATGGCTCTGTGTTTAGCTCACTTGATTTCTCTGATGTGTATTTTTTACGGCTGTTGGGCAAACTTCTGGGGCTATGGGGAACATGGCTTCTAGGGACATACCTACCTGGATCAGTTGTGGCCAACAGCAAGCCAGCAGTAATGAGTTCTTCGCACAGTTGTGTTTGTCGCATGGCCACTGCCATCACATCTTGTCTTTTGACCACAGCTGGGCTTATACTTTTAAAACTCTGCTTTTCATACTCAAGGCATTAATTACACAATAAAATTTGTCTCTGATACTATTTTTTTAGCTATAAAAAGCACGTATACAAATTCTAGAAATGCAATTGGAGATGGAGCATTTTTCCTTCCTCTTAGAGCCTAGTCAGGTACCCAAAGCAACTTCAGAAGTTTTTAGAGAACCTTAATTATAAGATAGAAAACTCATCTACAGCTTGGCAGAACACGTATCTCAAGAAAGTGTTTGTTTAAAAGAAGATGATAGTGTTGCTCTAGATTTGTTGTTGGCAGCTGGAGAATGAAGAAAAGTTTCAGTCATAAATAACTTCAAGACTTCATGTTCCAGCAGAAATACTGCCACTTTTTCAAGTAAAACCAGATTCACCATAAAAATCATATCTTATCACTTATTCATAAAGTCTGATTTATAGATACTGCTGTGCTTGGTGTTAGTCATTCTGATTGTGTCCTGGTATTTTTTTCATACACTGCTAACACTATTTCACTCTGTGGCAACAAAATCTTGGGACGTAACATTTTTATTGAGCTTTCTCTCATTTATTGGATAAAACCTGCTTAGAATTAGTTTCTTGAAGTCATACAATCCATGATGGAGGGTTCTTCAAATGAAATACATTCAAATAAATTAGCTATTAACCTTGACAGTCCAGCTCATTACCTTTCTTTTTCTGTGTATCCAGATATCAGTTAGATGAGAAATGTGCAAAATAGAAGAAGAATTAATACCACTTTGTCATCATCCTTCTTTCACTTCTATATTGAAATTCTGCATTTTTCAATCCTTTCTTCCATTTGGTAAAAACTTCCAGGGATAATACAGAGTGTGGCGGGACTAAGCAGGTTGATATTACCTCAGTAGGACATTTTAGGGACAATATTGGTAGCCTGGCAGTAATGAATATGTGGAGATCTTATTTTTCCTACCTCTTCTTCCAAGAAGGTGTAATGACCCTCTGTAATCAAGCAGGATTTCAGCTTTCGTAGGTTCCCAATATTCTGACCCTTACTCTTGTCAAGTGCTGTGGAAGAACAAATCAGCACACATTTAATTCCTCACCAGACTGTTTGGGAAGGCAAGACTATTAAACACAGTGCCCTGAGGAAATGTGATGTTTTGGAATTTCTAGAAAAGGACCGTGGTTTAATTTGAACAGTTTTGCTGATGACTGATGGCACGAAATTTGGACAGCATCTCTTTTATTGCATCACCATTACTGGACATCACATGACATGATAAGACTGACCCACCCTGAAATGACTAATCGAGTGGGATGCTTGAAAAGGCTTTTTCTTTTTTACAACCCTCAATTAGAGAAACCACATTTTCCAGGGAAAAAACAGTAACTTTTAAGCGTGTGTGAATATGTGTGTGTGTTGTGTTTTCTGTTTTTTGTTTTGTTTTCAACAAAGAAGGCTCTCCTGCCCACTAAAGAATTTGGTCAGAGAGGGTTTTTTTTTTAAGCCTGTAGTGAATCAACATGAATCACCCAATTTTAACCAGCATCTTTATAGTCTGAAGCAATAAGTAAGACCTACTCTCTAAACAAGGCAAAAAATGGATTTCCTAGTTCATGTAGCTTATTGCCCCATTTGCCCTGAGCTATATGACCATATTATTTTTCCCCTTTTCAGCTTTGTCTATTGGAGCTGTAGCCACTCCTTTTCCCAAGAATATTCTTGGTTCATCAGCTAACATTTAAATATTAAAAATGGAGAGTGGCTTTGCAAACTTATGCCCACATGGAAAGGTGCAAGGAAACCGCAGTCTGGAATATGAGAACTTGATGTTCCTCATGCTGGGGCCCCTCTGCATCTTTCAGCACTAAAGGCCATGGGTGGTTTCTAGAAATAATATTGTGTTTGTAGATGTGCGCTGCTACAGAAGGGTTTTCAGAACTACCTGTTTATGATAAAGTCCTGAGCAGTAAGTGGCTGTCTTTTCCTCTCCTCCCCCCAGACTTGGCATGCTTAAGCTCTCAGGAAGAGCTATTTCACATTGCACCGCTCTGTTTCCTTGAATGATATATGTCCTATTGATTTTGGTAGGACTTAACAATAACACGCAGCAGATTGTGTGTTGGACCTCTCATTTGAGATGTCCTCATTATCCCTTCAGTCATTTTGTAAGAGTTTTTGGCTGTTTAGGGTAACAGGAATCACGTACCACAGTTGAAGTGGGGGTCATCTTTCTTCTGTGTAAATCATATTGAAAAGACATCTCGGTCACCACAGCCCAGAACAGTGCAATAACTATTCTTCTAGCCTGGCTGCCTAGGCTGAGTAGAACCTTGGGCAGAGCTGGGAAACAACTGCTTACTCAGGTGTTGGACTGCAGAGTTTGTGGGAGATGGCTATCTACCAGGCAGCCTACAGAAACTCCCAGTCTTTCACAGAAACTGAGAGATCAGACACCAGATGCAGAAGGATTCAAAGCCACTTGAATTCCATATATGTGTGCTTTTTAGGAAGTTGCTTCACGAACTGGGAAACAGTAATCTCACAGAGAACTTCAGGAGTGAAACATCCTTTCTATAATTTCCTAATTTCTCATTCCTGTTCATATTCTCTTTATGACACTAGTAGGAAGGGATGAAGTATTTTCTGCAGACCCTTTTTGGTACTCCAGCTCCTTGAACACCTCTGAAAATTGCTCCCTCCAGTTACCCACAGGCTGGGGCTGGGGCTACCACCACCACTTTTAGGGATGCCAAAATCCAAGCAAGCTGCTGCAGGCAAATCCGAGGTTAAAAAACCTGTGAAATGTAAGAGACAGCTGGAAGAACACAGCTAAGGCCTCCAAAGCTTATATTCCCATCAGGTACATGCTCTAAAATAGTGGAAAGGGGTTGTGGTTTGTAGCTTGTAGTAAACTGGTGGATTTGAGCTGTCTTCAGGGCCCCCACAGGCTGTCAAAAGAAAACAAATGGTTGCTACTGTGGCTGCAGCCCAGGGAATCCCTTGGGCCGCTGGTCACAGTCCTCACACCCTAAGCTTCAAACAAAAACAAAACACTGCAAGGAGCGTCATAAGACATCAACTTCCAGCCCAGAGAGCTGAAGGGAGACGGGTCCTACACAAGTGGCCTAATACATTACAGGAAGGATCCCAGCTTGCTGCTGATAAAGGTAACAGCCAATCTGCCAAAATCGCTGGTATTTTATGGAGTTTCCCTGCTGACTACAACAGCTCCTTTTGGAACCACAAAGCCAGGGCTACCAGGGAGCACAGAAAGGGATGGTCACCTTTTACCATCTCCTGCTCCAGCTGCACCTTCTTTCCCCTTCACTGCATTTGCCCTGTTCCTTGCCAGGCTCCCTGCTGCATGGTTCTAGTGTATTAACATGGCAGAAAAATGTGTGTGTTCTGATTTCATCCTGAGAAAGACAATATATTTCTGTCTCCCTTTCTACTTTGGGGTTGTTTTTTTCTCAAGGTCATCAGAACAAACTGAGCTGTCTTGAAGTTGGGGATTTTAGGAGAGCAATCAAGAATACGCCCCAAGTCTTTGGTAGCTTATAAAAAGGACTGACCTCTAGGCAAAAAGCCAAAGACAGTACCCCCAAAGCAATTCCCAGAAAATCCCAGTGTATTTAGCAGCTGGTAAAAGCTGTTCCCTCCCATCTTCCATTTCCTCTCTAGAAACCATGACATAGCTGTGAGCATAGCTGGAAGGTTATACAGAATTTAAGGAACACTGTGTAACCCCTCTCCTTGCTGTCTAAACCTCAAAGATGATCTGACTTCAGAAACTTTGGAGGACAGATCAAGGTTTTAGAACAATTCAAAGACGATGTCACGCCTTAGTACACCCCCTTAACAGTCCAAGCAGGCAAACTCCTGCTTCCAGGGCTGTGGGATAGACGTGGCCACCTCCCTCTCCTCCTGCTCAGACTGAAGCTCTTCTGGCTTCAGCAGGGCTAGCAGGGAGTGTCAGTGGGCTGCACTGGTGGTGGTAGTGGCTATTTGGTCTCTATTTGCAGCTTGAACATCTGTTCCCCATCTTCTCTTGGAACAGGGAGATATGGATTGCATCTAACATGCTCTCCCAAATTTATCAGCTACGGCTTTTGGCCTTCCTCTACATTAGGACACCAAAACAGGTAAAAAACAAGTTCGAAAAACTACTTCTTTATGTTCTTGTCAAAATCTGACACCCATTTGGAGATCCCGATAGTGTTTTTGTGCTGGCTTTTCAGTTTGCTCTTTACCACGAATTTCCTATGGCTGTAAAGGCCATACTAACATGTAATTATCATGGTTTTCATCCTTCACTGACATTAATCAGCTGGTTATGGTGGCTTTTATACCCTGGTTCATAGGCACATTCTAATGTTCACTCATAAGTTTGGTTCCTGAGTCAGATCCATAGTTCTTGTCTTATCTTGATAGATTAATGTTTCCTCTAGCTATCTGATACCTTGCCAGCTCTGTTTCCTGGCAGTTACCGTACGCATACCAAAAAAGCTAGAGTAAAATACTTAGGATAAGCACAGAGCAAACTCAGCATGGATATTGGTGAATGACTGATTTATGAGAAGTATGTGACTGAATTAAGAGAGTTTTTAGATCAGCTTTTAAGGTGTTGGATAGATTACAAAAAGCAATCACTGTGCAGTAAAATCATAACATGCCAATGGGACAGTTCACTAAATATCCACACTTTTATTCCTTAGCAGAGGCAGCCGGACTATGCTGTTGGGGTGGAGCTTCATAGCTGTGCCTCCTTGGTGGAGACAGATGGTGGTCATGGACAAAGAGGAAGGCAAAATCTTCCTTGAGCTTTGAGCATCCACATCATTCTGTGCTTTAATATGTTCACAGAAGACAGAGACTGGACTACTTTTTTTATCATTCATTTGACATAATTACCATTTTCATTTAAGGAAAAAGAGATCGGTCATAACTTCCTTAAGTATCCCCTCAAAAATGTTTCAGTGTAAGATCCCATGGTAAAGATTTTTTTTTTTTAACCAGAAACCAATGGGCAAATTAAATGCACATAGTAAATAAAAACAGTGGAATGTAATTAAAAATGTCCCTTCAAAGGACATGGTTAGAGCTTTTTTAGTTGTAAGTGAAAAATGCGGAAGGATTTTTGACATCAGGACGAGCAAATTTTACATGGTCAGACTGGCCATAATAAAAGCTTACTGTCCATTGATTTGCATCACGATGGAAGCTCATGGGCAGCAGGAGCCGTGAACCTTGAACTGCATCAGGCGGAGGCTTTTTGAAGAGTCCCAAACAGTAATAAATCCCCTTCAAAAGGAGTTTTACTGCAAGCTAGAGGGGGAGGGAGGTTGCAGCAATAGAAAGGAAGGTTACACACTCATCTTCCTAAATAGTCCTTGCTCAGAAATGCAAGAATCCAAACTCTCCATAATATCTATAGATAATACAGCTGAAGGAAAATTTTTGACAATATTTCATTAGCTGTGCTTTTTTCTAAAGAGATGTTTTTATATTGTGCCCTGATATTTGAGACCATTACATTAGTGGATCGAGTAACACAACTGGCTCTGCTGCATCATCCTTTGTCTTTTCTTTTCTACAGTCCCCACACTACAGAGAACTGAAAGTTGATTCGTGAACAAGGCTGGGTCAATAAAACTCGAGGAAAGCCAGACTATTAGAAACCGAAACGTGAAAGCACTAGATGCATCAGTCAATATAAACAGCTAGCACCCACAAGCCAGGGACACGGTATAAGGGTCTACAAAACTCTGCTTCATATATTCTGGGCTGAGACACATCCTGCCTTCCCCTCCAAACTTTGATATACAAACTGACTCATACTAACAAGAATTAAAATGTCAGGTAATATATGACTACAGGGTGAGTGATCTTTCTTCTTTCCTCCCTGTCCCTTCCTTACTTCCCTCATGAGTCCAAGAGGTTAGCTGATTAGAGACCTGTAGTGTCAAATATATCATTTCAACTGCTGCTACAATGAGTTAAAAGATTTACGGATGGCAGTGTAAGCCAGCAACTCTTGTTCAATTTCTCAGCCTCATTATTTGGAATGAACTGTAACTCAGCAATAGGGTCATGCAGCTCCTTTTGTCCATAAATCTACTTAAACTCAGACATTGGAAGCCTTGTCCTCCACCTGAATGTCTTTTTTTTTTTTTTTTTTTTTTTTTTTGATATGCAAAGGTGATGCCTCTGCCATTCAGTGTGAAGAGTATTGAAATATTAATAAAAGAGAAACTCACAGAAAGGACGTTGTAAGCATCAAAAGCACCTGTGATATTTTTATCTCTTCAGCTCTAAAGGCATTACCTGGTGTGGGAAAAAATCACTTCTTCACACAGCTGATTTCCTCATAGACTCTTCGTAAAGGGTTGGTGGTCTCCACAAGCCTATTTGTCCTGCCTAACTTAGGAGTCCCACGGCCTATAGCTTTGTGACTGATAAAAGGACTAAGCATACCCTGGCTGGATTTGATCCCATGTTGTTTTTAAACTTTGCTTACTGCTGAAGCATTACACAACACTAGAAAGCTGCATAGTCTAACTTTGACTCAGGTCTGACAGGTGGAAGGGATATTAAAAGAAAGGCTACAGTGCCCAGAGGTTTCATTTTCTTGTACAAACATAAGGGTACATTGGAGCATGTGGTGTTGATGATGCTGTGGGGACAAAGCACAAACTACTTGGGCCATTAAAAACCCACATCCCAGACTATGCCACATGGCAGCACAGAAGAAAAGCCAAACATTTCTTGCTAACACAAACCAATTAAATTATTTTTAGTTTCTACAAAAACAAAAAACACAGCAAAGAGGCAGCCACACTGGTCACTAAGACAATAAGCATTTCTAAAATTAATCTTGAAATTCTTTAAATACATGCAGCCCCCTTCCCCCACCTCCCAAAAGGAAAATCATAGTAACCATTAGGGTGTCTGCGTTAATGACTAAAGCTCATAAAACAAAGATTTAGATTAAAGGCTAGTTTTTTCCTATTCATTCTACTGTGCAAAGGCTGCTTTTTGGTGCTCTTTTCTCTCCCCCAAATTATCCATAGAGCCATTTTATGTGATTACATATTTAGCAAAGCAAGCTAATGAATCCTCTGATTTCCCTCTTCCCTATGTTGCTTTCACCAAGCATTGTAAATTGGGACGTTAGCTCTTCTACAGTCTTCAAACCTTCTTGCCTTCACTGGAGCAATTCCTGTAGCTTAGACAGTTGCCCAAGACTTGCACTGCTCTCCCTTTTCCCTTGCCTTTACCATTAAGTAATTTTACTTCCAGGCCTTTATTTAAAATTATTATGCAGGAAAAAAGTACAGAAAAATAAAGCCAAGCATATCCTGGATATACCTTGTTTTCATGGGAAACGAATTAATGTGTGCATCTTTGTGTGTGTGCATATATGTTTATCAGTGTGTGTATGTATGTGTGTGTGTGTGTGTGTGTGTATATATATGTGTGTGTGTATGTGTGTATGTGTGTGTGTGTATATATATATATATATACACACACACATATGTACATATATACACACATATATATGTATCTAAGGGCCCCGTCTATGGACAGTAGGGCCAAAATGTGAGAACATGAGACTAGAAAAACATTCTCTCATAATGATGAGCATGCCTAAAAGCCCTGAGGTTTCTCAGGGGATGGCAAAGCACTGTGCAGGCTTATAGTGTGAAAATATCCACTAAAGGTTTGGCTGTCATACTTACTAATGAAATACAACTTGTGGAAAACTTTGTGGCTGATTATCATAGGAATCCCAGAAGTAACAATAAAAACAGTGGGACTTCAGATCGCATGTGTGAGTGTCCTGTGGATATTTCTCCTAATATAGCAAACAGTGAAATTGCTATTCCTCTTCTCACTCAACACTCCGTGACAGAAGCTGTTACCTTTATTACCTAAAATTAAGTTTTTTCAAAAATACACCCTGTTTTCTGTTAATCATTCAAGACATCACTTTTTTTCTTTAACTCTGCATCTAGCACCAGCGTGTCCTCTTCTTTCAGAACTGCTGGCTTAAGTGATCTCCTTTGGCCTGGCAAAGGATTGTCAGCCAGCCTGAAGCGAGGCAGAGCAGCTCCTCTCCGAGAGCCCAGGACAGCTGACAGCTGCCTCCTGAGCCCTGGCCGGCTCCTGCAGGAGCCTGCAGAGAGCTGAGGTGAAGGGACCAGTGGGCGGCTCTACGCAGATCTAATTCATGTCCCAGTGTTACCATATTTTAGGACATTTCAGTTAAAGACAGCTGAATTCTTAAAGGTGGGGAAATGAAGACGCTTATATCGCTGCAGGGAAAACCATAGGCAACTCCGCTGTCCATGACGTGCCCAGCGTGGATGGTCCTAATTAGAGGCTATAGCCTTAGACTACAGAAACGTTGGACAAAGAAGGTTTTTTAAGAAAGGAGAAGACTCCATTTAGGAAGCCTTCATTTTTTTATGTGGCAAGGACTCTGTGTGGATCCTGCACGTCACTGCACCCTCTTCAAACGAGTCAGTCACTGAAATAGGCTGCTGTGAGGTCCACCCCAGTGGGCTTGGCTAGAGCAAATGACTACTAGCAGGCACAGCAAGCCAGTCAGTCGGCTGCAAATGCAGTCAGTAGGCAAAATGGACAACCATGGTGAAAAGCAGCAGCCAGTGGGGAACCTTGTAGTAGGAAAGCTTAGCAGTAGCAGGTCTGAATGGTCTGTGGAGAGCTTCTCACCCCAGAGTACAACTGCTACCTAGAGTCAAAAAAGGAGATTTTAAAGCCATACATCCACCAGAATTGGGCTTCTCTGGGTGGGATGACAAACAGGACAGGATGCAACTGGCTGAAGGATAGCCATTGAGCAGGTCAGTCATCACCAAGAACTCTGGGTGAGAGTGTACACTGGTGTGTGTTACTATTGTGACCTTAATCGTCACTGCTCTGGTAGCACTGGAAGGATTTTTCATTTTACAGGTGAGAGTGCTATTGTGTTTCCCTCTTCTTCTCCTGTAATGAAGTTCTGTGTTAAATTCTTTGATAAGGAAAAGTAGTTCATTAAGAGCCCAGAGTTAAGAGTTAAATTAAGTTTTCCATATTTCCGAGTTGGGTTTTAAGTTCCCGTCTAAATGCTTTAACAAGGACCGTTGGCAGCTGACTCTGCCTCTCATTGCTGCCCAGCAGTGTCTGACAGAAGGGCTGCATAAATGCTGGCCCACAAGCAGCCTTCTTTTAAATCCTCTGAAATATCACATGGCATCCCCTCCTTAATGTTGTCCTGCGCCATCTCTGCAGAGCACCACTCACCATCTTCTGCTCCTGCAGTTGTATCTTGGCTCAGGGAAAAAAGAGCACTGCCTGTTACAAGCCCTTCTGCGCTACCGCTCCTGGCACAGTAGCACTGTCTCACATAGTCCATCACCTTGGGAGGTCTTTCTCTGTGCAGCTGGATGAGCCTTGCAGGCTCAGCTGATGCATCTCAGATATATCCGATGCAGCTTTCTAGTCCATTCAGCCAAGAGACTTCTGAGGTGCTCAAGGGATCTTTGGTTCTTGGGGGTCTTTTTTTTTCAATTTCTACACTGAGAGCTGGACGTGGGCTGTTCCTGTGATCACTGGATGGAGGAGGGGCCAGAATTTAAGTACATGTCCACCTATACATTGTGCCATTTGGTCTTTTCACTTCTGGTGGTTCTAACTTCTAATTTCTCTGCTCTTTCTCCTTCCTTGGTTGTCAGTTCCTTTCCTCAGAGGTGCTGGTGTGCTTTTGAATTTGAATCTCATACGTGGCTTCTCTGACACTTTGCAGTGGCAGTACTTGTTTTTCCAAATTACAGGGTTTTAGTTATTATGAGAACACTTTGAATAACGGAAGTGCTTTCTGGCAGCAAAGAAAACATGGCAAGTTCACTGCATGACACATAACCACTGTACATCACGCCACTGATTAGAAGACTATACAAGCAAACCCTTGGATTCCCTGTTAAAATTCCAAATTAGAAATCTGTTTTGTCAGATCATTGGCTTGAAATCTAATTTCATGGATGTTGAATGATCACGTCCTTAGCAAAGGATGATAGAAAATCACAAGGCCCAATAGCCAGACCCGTGAACATACCACATGGATCTATATAAGACAGGGTTAAAAAAAAGTTAATGATACTTAGTCAGTTACCTTAATGTATTTCTTTCTTCGGGATTTTCATTTTAGCTGTGCTTATCTACTGAATCTTACTTCAGTGATTCTAAAGTCTCCATTCAGTTTATGCCAAAATTTGGTATAAATTCTTGGCCTGACTATTCATATTGCTGACTCCAAGGGAATTGGAATTGCCTGTTTTAATTAAAACAAATCATTCTGGGGTAACATTCATTTCTGAAGATGAGCAGTTCCATGGCTTTTATCTGCCACTTGCTGAAAATTTAATGACAACTCTGTTGCCTGTCTTCCCACCCCATCCTTCAAAACTTCCCTCTCCCTCGTGAGTCATTTCAGAAAAACCCCTTGCAATTGTTTGATGAAGTGATTTTTGTCTATCTGAGTGAGCAACTCTCTAGGCTATTGCTGTCTATCAAATAAACACAGAACATTTTAGTGGGTCAGCTTTACAGATTTAAATCTATAAGCCTATTAAAGAACTTTATTGTTTCTCTATTTCATTATACAAAACATTTCCACTGTACGAGGTTTAACATAGTAACAGAATGATTTTTATCAGCTTTTTAATGTTAAGTTAACCCTCTTATACTGATTCCACAATACCATATTTCATTACCAGGTTACATTTTTGGTAGAAAAGATAGTAAAAATTTTCATTCTATGCCATTTAAAAAGAAAATTGCTCAGTCATTCTTAGCAATATTCAATATCTAAAATTTTAGGAAACTAAAACTGTTAATGTATTTTATGCTTGAAAATGTTTAATAAGCTAAAGAAAAGGTTATACTGCACACTCTGTTGTATAAACAGCCCATAACAATAATGTGAATATATAGTCTCCCTTTGTGACCAAACGTCCTTTCAGAAATATTTTTCAGCCACGAGTAATTATAGTGTTTCAAAACCCACTTTGACCACTGGAAAACAAATACATTTATTTTATGCATAATCATTGTAACAAGACCCTTCGTCCACATCATGACATTTTGTTCTGGTTTCCTCCACAGCAAAAGATGGGCTGAAGCCCAGTCCATCTAGAAAGGGTTAAACTTTACAAGTGGCTAGTTAATTAGACTTCATGGAAGTTACAAGCATATAATTCAGATACATAACCCCAAATCCTGTATTTAGAATCCTAAAGGAAAATCCCTGTTTTTCTCACTGCAATGTTTCCTATGTTTGCAGTCATTAACTTCATCAAATGTTTACATAAATTCTCCAGAATTAAATGATTTGAAGTTCTTTAGCATATGCCTTAAAAAATACAAAGGAAATAGATTTGCATTTAAAATATTTTCATATACAAAACTGACAAAGTCCTTTTCAGCTGGGACAAACCTCAAAAGAGTACTAATGAGCTTCAGATGTGATAGTTGTCTTTAGTTCCTGGGTTTGTTGAGAAAAGAGGAAAACTCAGATTTCTGGCCCCAAACACTAAGATACAACACATTCAAGACAGCAGCCAAACTGGCAGCGGACAATGTACAGCTTTTAGGCTGGAAGGGCATAGAGGGCTAGATCTGGAGAACTGGCTTAAAAGCTTCAGCAGTGAAAGACTTGGGCAGGATTCAGAGACAAAACAAAGTGAAACTGCCCATCAGAATTCAGATCTGTCATATCTGAGTCCTGCCAACATTTCTTTAGGGATTTAAAGCACAGAAGACCTTGAAAAAACTCATATGCTTTAATTGACTTCTGTCAAATGAATGGGTGGCAGGAGAACTTCTTAAAGATGTTCACACTGTCAGAATATTGACCAATCTGAACCAGAACATTTCCAGAGGCCTATCAGAGGTAGCTGCTAGAAAAAAGGTAATTCAGATTCTTCATTGCCAGAGAAGATGTAACACAAAGAATAAGACTTGGAAGGATTTAAGTCCTAGCTACTCATCACCAATGGACACTCTTTGATCAAGTTACTTATGTTAGGAACAAATGTTCTTTAACTTGGGCCTGGAAGGTCAAAAATAAGCTCACTGGGACCGAAAATAGTCATGGGCTTGCTCCATTCAGTCAGTGGTGATCCTGTGAAACCCATAATGTGACCATAAAACAGTTGAGAACAACTGATACTACATACCTCAGCTGCCTAAATATAGCTGCTTATGTTCCTGATCCCCTTTGAGGCTTCTGATCTGAAACCTTGTCCTGCCTCCTAATCCTTTTATGAAACTGCAATAGGAGTTGCTGATCTCAGACAGATATTGAAGAGTCCAGGAATTAGGGAGGCACAAAACTGTTCATGCAGGTCTGTCCTGCTTACATATATGTGTAAAGGATGAACCCGACCAGAGACAGGCAGCAAGCCACAGAGTATAGCTACCCTGTGCTCTACTCATGGGGTCGGCATCTCAGGGAACTGTGAGGAACTTGCTTGAAAACCCTGTCTTGCTTCAACTGTGCATGTGATCACAAAACACTAACAAAACAAAACTGCACCATTCAGGCCAAATTCACTAAAGCCTCACTATATTCGCTGAGCTGTAGATACAATATTCATCCACAGTTCAATACCTCAATCAAAGTTTTGCAAGCAAGGAATAGCAAACAATCTGACGTGTCATTTCTGTAAACGTTATCTTAGCTTTGATGTAGATTTTTTTTAAATTTATTTTTTGAGTAAGTTAAATGGGTGTCTGTAATCATACTTGCTGCTTGAAGAGCAGCTGAGTGATCTGTCAGTAAATAGGGATAATAGCTAAGACAGATTCAATTTCCCAATAGTTTCTTTCCAAACACATGTACACCAACAAACCCTGCTCAATGTACTTACTCAGTGCTCTTAAAATAGAAACAAAGCAAGTACTGCATGCTGTAACGGTCACTTGTTGTGCTTCTAATGTGGAATACATACTGCTTGTGGGTTTTGGGTTCTTTTGTTCAGTGTTGTTCAGCTGTGTAGGTCAGCAGATCTTCCAGGAAGGAAAAAACCCACCTTGCTTTTACAGTGTTATTGCAAAGATCAAGGTATTCTTTGGTTGGAAGTCCTAAAAGACTTAGTTTCAGTCATCTGATCCTGTGTGCATCAAAACAGGTTAGCATTTGTCTTCTTACTAAGCATACTCACAAATGGTATCATACACTATATTTCCTTGTGGGCCTCCAGGCATAATTCACTTCTAAGGCTCTTTTGGACAACTCGGCCAATAAAATGCCAACAAAGGTATGGGCCAGGTGGACCTCAGAACTAATCCTTTTGGTGCAATGGGAGGGATCAGCAATGCGGGGACCAAAGAGCTCTTCCAAATCACTATCAAAACTAACACTGCTATTGTGATGGATACTTAGCTGCCTCTGTGTCCCTCTAGGAACCACTTGCACTTCTAAAAGCCACTACTTGATTTCTGCCACACCCTTCATATGACTGTGTGCCCTATGCCTCTGAGCCTGTAACTGGCATCTGCATGGTTACTATCCCAGGTCAAGGACTTATTCATCTGCAGATCCATTTTCATTGCTTGACCTCCCACCCATCCAGGCTTGTACTACAGCACAGCTCCATCTCGGGCAACAGGCAACTTCAAAGGCTATGGATACCAGAGTTACGTGTGTGGAGATGAGGTTTTCAGCCTTCTTTTCTAGGCAGTTCTCTTTCTGCAATAAAAGTCACATGAAAATCCATCAGTTTCACTCCCCTCAATGCCCACAAATTTCACCATGTCCCTAAATTCTACCAACCATCCCAAAAGGCGCCCCGGAATGACAAACGAATGAGGAGTAGGACATGCATAAACACACTGAGCTCAATCTACTTCTTTTTCAAGTAGGCCTTCCATCTTGCCTTTACCAAGATCTGGACAAACCACCAACAAGTTCCCAGGCTGGTGCAGAAAGAAAAAGGCCTTCTTTTGCTTGCTATGTTCTTCAGGAAAAGTAGTTTTGTCACCATCAGTTTCAGCAATAGACAGCTCAGATAAACAGCGCTTTATGGACAACACTGACACTACACTTCTTCAGAGACTGGTAGCAGTGGTCTCTTGTCCTTATCTGGTCCCTTGGGGCCTTTCTCACAAGACATGAAGGAAGATGTCTGCTTTTCCTGGCAGCCCACACAGGAACAAATAAACCTTTCCTCTCCTATCTTTTCACTCTAGGTCTGATATTTATTTACAGTTAACTGAGCTGGCGTGAACTCAGAAGCTCAAGAGCCATTTGCCGGGCCTGGGTACTCCTCACATGCTCTCAGGGGATAACATATCACTCTCTGACCTACTTCATCCTGCACTTAAGTTGTGATTTGCGAGACTGCCAAATAAGATGACTCCGGACATTTCTTTGGCAATTAATGCAGTAATAACAATTTATCCCTCTGCAATGGTAGTCCAACTACCTGTATTTGTGCTTTGCTTAACTTGCCAATGTTTTTTTTTTAGTTCTGCTGTGGGTGCTGAGGCTTGTGTAAGCATAACATAAATGCAGCTGGAAGGCTATCTGCCCTTTGAACTTCCTTCTTGCTCTTCCCAGAAGGTCTGTCTTATCATTTCTGTTCAAGGATACATGAAGTTGGCGACATGCCTAGCTTTGCATCTGGTGTCTAAAAAGAAAAATAACCATTTGCCTGAACACTATATTTGGAGATGACAGAGGATAAGAAGAAGCTGAGGCAAAGAAACTAACCCACTGTCATGGAACAGGACAGCAGGACACGTCCTGTCCATAGCTTGAAGACATTAGTCCTGAGCCTAAGAGCAGGGGCTGGGTATGCAACTTTTCATTCGTATAAATGTCCCTGTAAAATAACAAACTATGATAGACTAGAATATTATTTTTTCCAGGATCCAGCCAACTTCTGATTATATTTTGTGACTGCCTTGTTTCTAGAAGTCATCCAGGTAGCTGGAGCAATGCTCATCCTCCATAGCCTAAGGAAGATTGGTGCCAACCTGTCATTCCTACTCTGAACATTTCTTGAGGTCTTGACCCATGGTTGGAATTCATGAATGTTGTGTTGAGTAGAAGATTATCCATGTATCTTTATAATGCCCAAGCATCAGCATTTTTTTTTAATCTGATGAAATCTTTGTACAGATAGAATACTGTTCTTTTCCCCTTTGGAAAGACTTGATTGAACACACCCAAAACAGAGAAAAGGGAATTTTCTCAGAATCAATGACAAGCACACTTTTGGACAAAATAATTCAGTGTTCCTTAAATTTTAAAGTCCGAACAGGCATGTATGGCATTGTTGATAGGACAAAAGTAAGTCAAAATCCTCCTAGCCATGGTCCTGTACCATTTTATTATTGTAAAAGAAAATAAACGCTCTAATTACACCCTTATGCTTTTGATCAAGGTTTCTCCAATAATGCCCAGTGGTCAGAACATTAAAGCTCAGGACTGGCAAAAGCAAGATATCATTTATATTTATTATCATTGCCACCTTCACAGGAAACTGAAGAATATTCTTCAGAAACTATTTATTAATCCCATTTTGCAAGTGGAGAAAATGAAGTAAACTTTCAAAAACCTGCTGCATTAATGTTTGTAAATGACTTAGAGCATTTCAGGTGATATGTGCATCATAAAAATGATAATTACCTAGTCCTGAACTAAGTTGTCTTTTAAACAACAACAAAAAAATCTTATGTTTGAATTTCTACTGTATTAAAAAATAAAGCTCTATTAAGAGTTTATGTTGCTGAATTTCATCATACTTAATTATGCTGAATGAAACTTAACAATGTTAAACATGTATTTTGAGAAGTAGATAAGTGCACGATATTTCCTGTGATAAGAAACAGAAAATATTCTTATTTAAACTAACCTGGGCTAAAATAATGTCCAAACATCTCAGCTATTGGTTTGGCATGTAGTATTCCAAAACTGACCATTTTTCCTTTAAGTTTTGAAATCATTGTCCTTTATAAATTCATGCTACTTATTTAGGCAGTAAACCGAAGTTTGCAGCAATTTGCATTCTATAAGGAAAGAGCTATTATTGCTAATTAACCCTTTAAGGAGTATTTTTATTTTTAAGCTGTTGACCTCTATTACAGGCACATGGATTCATAATCAACAAGTTGAATTAAAGACAAAAATGTATTAATGGCATTAAGTTGACAGATCAATATTTAAAATATATACGCACACACACATCCCTATGGAGGTTTAGGTAGTGGACTAATGATCTGATCATCCCTGTAAACTTCCAGGATACCTGCAACCTTAAAAGGAATGAAATTGTTTGGAAAGTGTCTACCCAGGAACGGAAGGCCTGCTGTAATACTGTCTCCTGGATGTGGATCCATTTGCAGGAGCCAATTGGCAGTTGTCTCTGTTAAAAGTTTCACTGGCTCATAGAGCAGCCACTGGATGAAAAACTGAAGTGTTTGGAGCTAAGGCTGGAGGGATGCAGCAAGGGAGAGAGAAGAGGAGCAATTCTTTGACATCTTTGGGAGCTCTGTTTTCTGGTTCCCACGCCAGAAAAGTAGGTCTTCTGCAGACAAAATTTCTCAGATCACGCTTTTTCTTTAGCTCGATTAGCATTTTCCCCTACTGATATTTTTACCTCCAGACTGAGTCTGGACCTTCGCTGATCAGGCAAAGGGCAGGTTTCAGGACAGGCATAAAGATCTCCCTGGTAAGGCCTGTAAATGTTTCCAACCTCTCCCTGTAAACCCAAGCCAGGGAAGCACTCGAGTCCATCTCTGTTGCTCTGTCCAGGCAGCCCTTTTTCCAGAGTCCTCATGGATGACAGGTAATCTCTTTGCTCCCTGAATACTGGGCAACCCTCTGGCTTTTCAGCTGCATACAGCTCATGAGCAATTCAGGTGCAACACCCGTGCATCTGAGGTAAGATCTGGCTCTTCAAGCCCATCTTATTCTGCAGAGGGCACAGGGACTCCAAGGAAGCCAAAAGCATCATTTATCTCCCTCCTGGCTCTCAGGAGTACATGGAAGTGCTTGTGTAGCTGAGAACCATAAGAGATTTTCACAGGCAGCTCCCTGGGCCAAGAAAGTTATCTACCAGTGGATGAGGTAGATAACTTCTTCCGTGATGAGGAGTTAGCAACTGCTTAATATCCAATGGGAAAAAAAAAATCATCATTTCCCCAGAGCTGTCAGCTGGTTGTCTCCACTTTTGACTCCTTTGCCATTCAGTGCATTAGTTTACTTCCTGTTGATGAAGCGATGGCAGCTTACAGACTCTTCAGACCATATTAATCCTTAGGCTACTGTATGGCTTGTGTCAGTGTGGTTAACAATGCTTCCAAAATTCAGTGCCTAATGTGCAATAGCTGTTCCAGAAAGAGGTCTACTGCTTCCCCTTAAAGATGACGTCTTTGGTTACAGCCCAGGTGTCCTTCACTCCTACTGCCTGGACCATGACTTGGAGCCCTTATCATCTGGGGATTATTTCATGTACAGCTTGAACTGCTAAGTCTCTTCAAACTGCCAAACAAGGAGGAGATGGGTGGTACTGGGTAAATAGCCAGCCAGCTCTGTGGCTGGAGGAGAAGCGTGAACCAACTGCTACGAGGCTTTCATAAGAATCTCTCTCCTTTTCCTCTCAAGCCATTTCTGCAAGGTAGGGTGTACTCTTGCAAAACTTTGTTGTTTGGATGATACAGGCCAAAGATATTCTCACTGCCTTTGTATAAAACAGACAAACACTGATTTCTTGCAGATCTCCTTTAGCACATCTGTTTTTTTTTTCTCCTCATTGGGAAGGGCAGCCTTTCGTTTTTTGTTCTCCTGATTCTCTCCTTGATGTGAGAAAAGATGTGGAGTTCATTATATTTATTTGGCAACAGGGCACTGGCACACCTGTCCTGTGGGGTCTGTAGAAGCCAAGCAATAATCAAATTAAAGCCTAGTCTTTTTTTGTGCATTAACTTTTCCTCTAATACTTGTGCAATGTAATGAGAAACTATTTTCTATTGTATAACTCTGTCTTTGTCTGTGGTGGAGACCCCATTAAAGACAACTTACTATTTCACTGTCTCCAGAGCATATAGCCTATGTCCCATGTGGGACAGTCACCCAGCATCTCCACTACAGGCATGCCCAGACTGTGCTGCTAGATCGACCTTCCAGACATAGGCCACTTTGGGGTGTCATCTCCTGTGACACGTCCTCTTCTACCCCTCTTCTGTGACCATCCATAGCCTTTTCTGAAAACACAATCAGAAAATTGTTCATCCCTGTCAGGGTGGCATGGTTTAATTTCTTCACTTCCACACCATTATCCAAATTGTTTTAATGGATTTTCTTTTTTTTAGGTCATCAGTAATGCCCACCAAACTTTGTCTCTGGTTGAGCTATTTAGCAATACGGTCATTTAACACCCATCTGCTGCCTCCATATTATTCTCAATGCCAAATAGTCCTTCTGCTGAAAACATTTTATTTGCTACTTTCTTAAGCCTTTCTAGTCACACACATTGTAGTTGCCATTCATATGCTATGAATTATGCCTGAGACTACCTCGACTATGGATGGCTCATAACTATAGCAACTATAGAGGAAATGGTAGCTTTGTTTTACTATAGACTAGAGCTCTGTCAAATTTCAAAATGGTAGACTACCATCATAAGAGTTTGTTGAATGTAGTGGGGCAGCATATACTGTGAAAAGTTGTCATTATAACTCAAGAAACAATCTGGTAGTAGCTATCTTTGCCTTGGAAAGGTGACCTTGTAGACTTTTTCAGGCTTTAGTCTAAATCTGTAAGTATTTGCACAACTGTTTCACTTATGTAATAGTACTATAAGCTTTTTTATCCTCAAAAGCAGCTGAAGAAAATGTCTGGCGTGCCTGATCTCTCAGACATCTAAATTAGCATGAGGAATGCATGTCCTTAACTGGTCCACAGTTGAAGACTTAATGCAGTGAGAGTGTTTTGCATAGTGTCAGCATGTTGGCTAGCTAATAACTAACCTGTAATAACTATACTGTTCTTACCACAGGATGTGCAGCCTCCTAATTTTTGGAGGATAGATGATCAGTTTTCTGGGGACAGGCATTGCTGTGGATTGGATTCTGTTTTGCTGAAGTATGCCCCTGTGAAGAAAACCTCAGATCTTTCCCAGGCTTGAGATGTGCATTGAACAGGAAGACAATGTTCAGTCTTCTGAGACTACTGACCAAGTGAATTTTCCTTTTCTCAGACTATTATTTATCCCAGACTACTGGTTGGAGCCTTCAGTCAGTCTCAGTTCTTTGGATGCCTCTTTAGGGGAATCAGTATTCATATTACTTTAAATGTAGCTTTTTGGGAGAAATGCATACATCAAATATTATCTATATATTGTGGCCACAATATATTGCGGATGTATTACTATAAATGCACCTTAAAATTACCAGCAAAAAGAACAGATGGAAAAGATTTTTAAAGCCTTCATGAGAAATCACAAGCAATTTCCAGAAACTATGTCAAAGTTAGCATAACAATAATTGCTCCCACAGTTATTCCTTCTAGAAAGATTTGATATTGTATGTATAGGACTTCATAATCCTGTACTGCATTTCTACGCCTTTTGAAGTCTCATTTAGAGTTTGGAAAGTGAAGCTATTGGAAACTTGGCTATTCCCTTGCAGTTGATGGCCAACCAAAACAGTGGATATGTCTTGTCAGATGTAAATGATAGGATACTGTGTTGTGATGTGTGTACTTTAGAGACCAAACCCCTGTTTGTAGAGGTTTTATGTTGACATGGGAATCATTCGCCACTTCATCAGTAATTTCACTCTCAAACCAGAGTAATTATAATAAAATACAATAGAATAGAACCAAGCCGCAAGTGAAACATCAGCTTTCTATTCTGTCCCATCACTCGTGAATGGGATGTGAAAAGTTCAGGCTTACCGTAACAGTGTGCTAGGGCCCAATAAACAGAATTTCTTTCAGTTAAAACAAATATTTTCAAGCCCTTATTGCTTTTTTGCTAGGTTGTAAGCAGAACAGTCTTTATAAAAACACTGCCATAATTCTATCAACACATGGCTTGCTTGGCTTATTTTGCTTTGATAGAAGATGCTACTGATACAGTAATAGAACACATTTTTCTGACTTGGTCATCTGCTTTTAAAGCTTCCTTTTCTGATTGTCTTTTTGTATGGTACCTGACAGATAAAATATGCTTTCTTAGCTAAGTTCCTCTCTATTAAGGAACCTGTTAAATAAAAAAGCTTCTTATACTTTTCCATTTACCCATACCATCTTTTCCCCCCACTGATTTGCTCCTTTGCAATCTGTACTTCCTGCAACCTTGCCATCCTTAAGCGGCCTCCCAGCTGTATCTGTGAGCCTTCTCAATTTAGGGTGCAGGTAAATTTGCTGTGATGTAGCTCTGCCTTCATATTCAATGTCAGAATAATCCCAACAATAACTCACTCAGCAAAATCCCTGGGATATCTGCATACAGGCCAAAAGTCAGTAAGTTGTGAGCTAAATGGATTTCTAGGTATTAGCTTAGTATCTTGCTATTGCAGCAGCAGCATCCGTGGAGACTCATTTGGTTTTCTGTACTTTGTAACTCTGCCTGCACTTTCATAGGTACCATGTCCCCTTCAAAGTCCATTGCCAAACACCTGATGCACTCTGATCCCCCTTCTAAAAGCGACAACATCAAACTGCTTTTGTGCTGAATGAACTGTTCTCATTGACTTTCAGAATTAACTAATGTAATTCAGAATGCAAGGGAACTAGTTCATACATCTCCACAGGCTCGAGAAATTAAAATACTTCCCTAATTATCCCTAAATGTCTCATAAGTTATCTCTGCCAAAATTAGGAATAGAAAGGGTTTTGCTTATATTTATGGCTTAGGCCACAGAGACATTAAGTAAGCTTACTTTGGCCTTGATACTTCCCCCCATTTCAGTGTTTGTTACTTTTTCCCTCTTTTAAAATCTCTTTCTAAAAGCAAACACTAGCTTTAACCAGAGCAGAACTGTTTCTATTCCCTGCATGATGCTAAAAAATCTAGGATTAGATCCCAAAGACCGGTAAAAAAATAAACAAACTGGCCCTACTTCTTCATAGAGGCTCAGGCAGATAATACTTTGAAAACAAACATTTGTTGGAGAAGGACTTTAGGCTGTAACCCTGTGCCCAGTAAGCCCAGACACAGCCCGTTGTTTCTGACTGCAGCCCTGAGAGCTCTGTGCCCATATTTTGAATGGGAGCACATGAGTACAGCTATTTATTTAATATTTTTAAATTAAATTTTATAGATAATGCATTTACTGATAGAGGTGTATACACATCCGTGCACCTCTCCAGTCACAGCTTGGCCCTGCGCACTGGCCTGTAGAGACACTCAGCTATTGCGGCAGTGCTTTCTTCATCATGAAGGTTCCAAACTTGATTTGTGCTTTCCACACCTGAAACAAGTGAGCTCAGCCTAAGCAGTTTCTCAGGCACAAGGGACTAAATCCCAACCTCTCTCCATCCCTGTGCAAGGTGTCCATCCCTGCTGTTGACACTGCATCTGCCTTGCGGGCAACAGACGGTGGAAGGGAAGACGTGCATGCTATCCCACCATGCAGGTATATGGACATCTATCATGCATCCTGGAGCCCTTTTTCCCTTCCTCTTCTCCACGGATGATATAAGCTATCCTTTTGATGCTTTCAGATGTTATTGAGAGTGACTTCAATAAGGGTTTTCTTTTTTCTGGTCTTTCTGAAGGCCTTTTTGCTGAAGGAGGAAGGGGCTGGAATCAAGGTGCAGGTTCTTAGCGCTGAGGTTGCCCCTCACAGCCTGCTCCCTCAATCTCCTTCTGCCTCAGCCAGCAAAACAAGCCAGGCCATTTCTGGGCTGTGTCTAGGACTGGGGATGGAGTTTGCCTTGCTCAATAACCCTGAGGTTTGAGGATGCTGGGTGAGGGAGGGCAGCAGAAGACAAACGCTGCGTGAGATAACACAAATATAAGGGGTTGAGACAGTGACCAGGCTGCACCTAGATTATTTCAGACTACCTTTGAAGGTTACCTGGTTTGGGCAACAGCTACCTTTAAATATGTCTTTCTGAAGAAATATCTTACATAATCTTGGGATGAATATTTGCGCACCTTTCTCCATTACTTCTGAAAATGCCACCTGGCATCAGCCACCAAAGAAATCTGACTCTCGGCCTCTTTTACTCTAATTTCTATTAAAGTAGATGCATACTAGCACACAATAAAATGTTTAATTTTTTTGTCTCAAAAACTGAGATAGAATACTGATAGTTTAGCCAGTATAAAGCATCTGTATTATATTGATATTATTATCATAATAGCATTAGAAATAGTATTACTATAGTATGGATATTTTTTCCCCTTTAAGTGAAGGAGAGCTTGAGAACAGCACTTGCAAAGAGAAAAAAAGAGGCTCACAAGGACTGAAACTATGGATTTACTGAGTTACTATATCTCAGTTCACCTGTAAGGAAATTTGCAGGCAGGAAAAAGAACAGTATCACCAAACGGGCAGAAGAAGCACTTGATCCTGCAAGTGGCTGTTTCTTGGAAATGCTGCACTCAGTTCACAACACTTCTTTTACCTATCCTATTTTATTCCAAAGCTCTGCGGTGCCAGGCTGGGCATGTTTTCTCTTTGCATTGCTTGTTGGGATGGAAGGAGAAAAGAATGTAGTGGTTGGAAGTCTATTTATTCAGGATTTTTGTTAATAGTTTTTAAGTTCAGAAAAATAAACATATGATTCTGCCACTGTACTTTGGCATTGGTACTAACTAGAAGCTCTTCAGCAGTGAAACTCAGGGATGAACCATCGAATCTTTATGCTCAGTTGACAAACCCACACACAGATGCAGTCAGTGGAGAGGGATCTCTTCACTCTGCAGGCCAGTGGAAAGCTGGTGTGGTTTCAACAGGCCAAAACCCAAATCCCATGTACCTGTCATCTGTGAACAAAAGGCAGGGAAAAGTAACACGTCTTTCATTCTGAAGAGACCACATATACACAGCAAATCAGGACCTTCTCTTTATTGATAGTGCAAATGACACTGAGCAGACTGAGCTGTCTGCACACACTTGGCAGCTAAGAATGTAAAAATACAAAACATGTCCTACTGTGTCAGAGCCATGGTCCCTGTAACCTACTGTGGTCTCCAGCAGTAATAATAAAAGATATTTTTTAGGAAGAATGATTTCTGTGGTTCATTTTCCCCTGTATTCTTCCAGCATCTGCAATTATGGGGTTGGGGATGTTAGAGGGTACATCCTTACCTAGTCCCTTTACTATTTGTGTATGGACCTGTTGTCCATGAATTTGTCCAATCCCTTTTTGCAGTAATCTCCTTGACCTGCACTTCACTTCACTTACTTAGCTCTTATCTGGTGCCTCACTTACTAAATGTCCCTCTATATAAAAAACACCTCTAGGAGCTCTTATTCCAGACTCCCTGAAATCTGGCTATCATCCCCAAATACAGCAACTTTGTCTGCTCAACAGAGTGGCTTTTAAGCCCTGTATTCCTGTACAAGGTCCTGGAAGTGTTCCCTGCTAATACAGTAATTAACAAAACAGAGATGTAGATGGTTTCCAAAACTTCCCAAGATCTGCAGTTAGCATGGGATGAATTATACTCCACGTTCCTTCACTGGCCAGTGCATCTGCAGAATCCCAAAGGGCTCAGTGGTAACACGCAGCGAGTGTCCAGTACATCTGCTGCCACATGCGATCAGATATCAGGTTTTGGCAGAGCTGCTGCCCTGTGTGGGAACGGCTTAAGCTGTAAACACCACTGCGCAGCAACAGATGCCAGCTTCGAGACAAACGATTGTTAATTATTCAAATGCAAGGTTCTCTCCCTTGTGTGCAATCAAAGAAAGAGAACAAGAAAATACTTCCCAGCAAGGAAGCAACAATGTGTAACGTGAGGGCACTTGGAAATGCATTATAACTGCAGCATAGACCATCAGGAAAAAAGCTGGCAGAAGCAGGAGGAAGGACTCTTTCCATCAGCTCTTGAACTAGGACCGACGCATTGACCAGCTCTCTGATGGCCTCCCATGGTGTGGCAAGATGTAACGCTGCTCAGGGCATGAGGGTTTCAAGGAAAAGTTTGATGAGGTATTCCTGAGGAAATGAGGCTTCTGCAAGTGAAGTCACAACCCTGGCAACAGTGCCATTAATTAATAAGAAATAAGTTCAAAATCAAAGCCTGTTCCTACAGGGAACACAGTTTTGTGGGCTCAGTGCCATGAGATAACGATTCAAGAGTTTCTTGAACTGGCTGTGTAACGTAACTGGACTGTCAACCAAAATATATCTCAAAAATCAAATTGATCTCCCACCAACTCAGTGACAGATGTTGCAGCCCACAGCTGTTTGCACTACACTACTCCTTGTACACAACGGAAGGGTTTCCCACCATAACAGAAGGTTGTTCTAGACTTCCATACTGCAAGCATGAGAATTTCCTTCCCCTTTTCTGTAGTGAAGGGTAAAGTTCAGCTCAGCATTAGAACAGCTATCTCTCTCCCTTTTTAAGCATCTATACCTAGCACATAATTTTGCAACCGAAATAACTGGTTTAACATTAAGTTTCTTAAACTATTAACAATTTATATTTACAGTCACTTTAAGCAGTTTTTTTAGGAACTTTATTCATCAGCTTTAAGAATTCTTTGTCCAAAAAAAAAGATTACTACTACCAAAATTTGTCTAAATTTTAGAAAAGTTTAGTGTTCTAAAACTAAGGGTAGATTTTTTTTAAGCTGATCAACACTGGTTACCTCTGCTTTAAGTGATATTCTTTCATGTATTTACCATCTATATAAACAATATTCTCTCATGTACATTACTACCAGTATAAGATTATACAAAATATATCACAATAAAAATCCCTAGGATATTTAAACTTGCTGTACCATTTATTGTAATTAAATTACAGTGGAACACAGCCTCAGCATGAAAGGGAATAACGTTGGGCCTCTATTCTTACATCTGAAGTATCTTTCTCTAGTATGTGTGTGAAGAAAGCTAACGCTCACAATGCATGCTGGAACAATTGCTTTATCCCAATTAATCTACACTGGCTCAGAATATTATGAAATACAATGCATGTCATATATATATATATTGCTAATTAAAAGCATCCTTTAATCCTTTAACAACCTTTAATGTCTGTAATGCACATGAACTTTACTATCTATTGCATCCTGCCCTACTTTCTGAATGTTGCAGTTCACTGAGACATAGATGATGAAAATACCTTGATAAAAAAGATGCTTGCATAAAGAGTTTCTCCTGCAGTGTGTTATCTTTTGGAAAGGAGGAAACACTCCTGGAAAAAAAATGGAAACAATGTGTTTTTTCTCTTGTTCTTTTTCAAAGCCTCTATAAGAGATAATTCAAATACAGCTGCACTGGGTCATACACTATTTTTTAACTTTCCTTCTATAGATTTCTTTTTCCTTCATTTTAGGTACAATGCTTCAGAAGCATTAGGCTGAACTCTAAAGAACAAGAAGAGAGTAAGTGCAGTGTTTCTGCTTGGCTCTTAGACGAACAAATGCTGACAAGACAATTCCCTCATCTGAAGGCCTTTTGTCAGCTTCTAGATTTTTTGTGCTAAATGAATTTTTGACTCTTCTCTTTTTCAGGATATGTCTTATTTGATGAGAGAGGTTGCATTTTCTTGCAAGTTAATGTTTCGTGGTCTCTTCCAATGACCAGAGATGATATGTCTCCGGATATACATAAGGAGATATTCCTTATCCTGAGGTTAGAAGTCTTACTGACTAATCACGTCTTCTTTTCTTGAGAAAACACAGATTATCATAACATAGAAGTCATCTAAAAACGGCATGCTTTTTGTGGGGGATTTACTTGCAAAAATCAAAGAAAAGCAAGTGCAGAAATTCGGTTGTCCAGAAGAGGGGGCTGGCTTCATTGCTCACGACAGCGTTGCCGGAGCGGCACAGCCGCAGGGGAGGAGGACAGGATTTGGGGAAGACAAATTTGAGGTCGGGTGATGAGCTGTGATACCAGGTCCCAATTTTTTGGTTTGATCCTGTGGAGGGAGTATGTCCCCTTGCCAGGAGCTGGGCCAGTGACCTGCTCCTCCATCCTCGCCTGACCCTCTTCAAGCCTGATGGCTGTTCTGTGCTCACCAGAAAGCGACAGAGGAAAAAGCATTTCTCCCCTGAGCTTGTGCACAAGACAAGGCAGTTTGCCATCCGAATAGACCAGAGTCCTGGTTGCACTGATACCTGGTCAGAGATCACCAGGTTTTGGCTCAGCTGGGAAGATCTTCCCTGTGGACCTTGTCTGTATCCCTGATATGCTCCGTACCCACCTCCAGCCAGCAGGTCTTTGCTGGGGACCTGCCAGAAGAAGTGGGTGCTGTGTCACACAGCACAGCTCCCAAGCAGTACCTTCAAAAAGAGAATCCCAAATTAGAGCGAACCTAACTATACTCAACTAAAAACGTGTCTAGCTACATTGCGTGAGGCCCATGTATATTATTTTAGAAGACAAACCCAAACTGTGCAGGAATTTCACAAAACAGATGGAAAGGAATGTACGAGACAGACTCTCACATGCTAAAGGAGATGGAAAGGAGTAAAAGAGATGAAAATGAGTATGTGACTACTTTTTTCATGGAGGACTGGGTCAAACGAATACACAAGCTTAATTAAATCTGATTACTGAACACTAAAAAGTTGTTTCTGCAGCAAAAAAAAATGATGCTACTTTTTCTGCATTCTGTATTCTGTATTGCTCTGTGAAAAAGGAGTGCAGGTATTTTAAAAACTGATATCACTTATGGGGTCATATGCTTCAGCATGGAGGAAAAAAAAGTAAAAGGTTTAGTCATTTGAATTTTCCAGGTTTCCTTGCCAGCGGCATGAATTCTGCTTCTCTCCTCTTTTATTTGCATGATTTAGTGCTTTCTTTTCCATTTACTCAAAATCCCCTGTAAATGTTTCATTCAGAAAATATTTGTTATTCAGATAGGAACAATGTACTAGACATTAGTGTCGTTCCTATGACAATATCCTTAAAGCAAAACAGAGAGGAAGAGGAGGGACGAGACAAGGACTACAGGGCCAACTCACTCTATGGCCATTTAAGGTGAAAAAATGGACTGCAGCTATTTCAGCATTCCTTTCAAATGGTTTGATCAACTTTTGTCAAAGCATCCTTTTTAAGTAACCCTTTGGCTGAAACAATATGTCAGTGTTGTTGACCTTTCTAGAACTGACAGTGTTTTAAACATACATGTTATTTCCTTAGAAAAATTTTGTTTATTTTATCTACATTCAGGAAATGTTATCAAATACATAGTCTGGAGCCAAAGTACTTTGATGCACATGAGCAAATTTGTCAGGAAACAGGTACTATGTATAGTATATTGGTGACCATCTGAGACTAAAATCTAGAGGTATTGATCATCTGTACTGAATTGTTGACCATCTCTGTTTTTTACTGATGTGGGGAGTACTTCATACTGATAATATCTGTAAAGTTGGTTACTGAAGGCTGCAGCTGTAGTTTTAATGACCTCTGCTAGTTTGCTGTTTCAGGCTTTGCAGAATTAGCACTACAAATGCTTCTTGGGTAATGTCAGATGTGGTGAAAAACCTGTCTTGCTTACAGGGTAGTTTCTGCACAGTAATGTGGAAATAGTTCCTCTTAGCAAAATAAAATATATCAAAGGGTCATGCTTAAAACCTCAGACCTTGTTCCTTGTTTTTCTAATTTTATGCTAGTTCTCATTTTTTCATGTAAATATTTTTGTTTCAATAAGTCTGGTCACAAGAATGAGAAAAATGATGTCTTCCTTTTTCAGCTTCATGAACTACCGATTGTTTATTTGGTCCTGTACGCATATGTGCATATTTCAGAGATTCACGTTACTTCTATGTTTCGTAACTTCTGTGTTTCTGTGCAAAACGGAAATCATTTAGGTGGAATCAATGGACAAGTAAACTCAGAAACATATAAAACCAGATAAACTAGAATAAAACAGATCCATAATAGAAAATTAACTGCAGTTTATGTTCCAAAACTTAGCTAAAGATGAGTTAAATATTGCTGTCTACAGAATAGCATATGGAGAGCATACAGAAGTTTTTCGATAAAGACAGCAGGATAGTTTTGGGCACATGTGAACAGTTTTTAAGTTTATTTCCACCTATCCTCAGATTCTAGGGAAAAAAAAGTAAAAAACCATTGAATTCTTGAAACTGTTAATTTATACTCTTCTGAAATGTTTCCATTAAACTCTAACAGTGGGTGAGAACACTTTTACTAGAACAGAGGAACTCAGTACTAATGAAGAAGGAAGCACAATCTGAAGAAGTCATGTACAGAAACAGGACAAAGAGGAGTCAACACAGAAAAATTAATAGAAAATTTTATATGCATGAGAAAGATAATGTAGAGTTTGCAGAAAGTCAAAATAAGTGTACATGGCCAAAAATGAAAAACCAGCTGTGAAATCACCCTGTAGCACTGTCTACTCAAAGCACTCTCCAAAAGCTAACAGAAATTCAAAGTGGTCTTTCGTTCAAAACTAAAGTACAAGCATTTCTTTCTTATTTCCCATGTGAATAAGCTCTTATCTTTAAGATGGGTTTTGTCTCATTTTGATGACAGGCAGGAGCTCAGAGAAGGAAACTGCTGTTACTGAGCTGACAAGTACACTGCTGTGGGTTTCAGTCAAATAAAGCTTCCATTAACATCACAGAGAGTGGGATATTTGGTTTGTTTGTCTTGCAGGTAAGCAGAGGTTCTCTTCAGAATGTGGGGTTACAAAGTTTGACTCGTGTATTAGAAATTTAGAGGCTTTTAGCATTTGACACAACAAAAGTAAGTAGGAGGTATCTAATTTCATGGCATGAAGAAAAGTGGCATGTTAGCCTTTCAAATATGGCATTGTTATGAAAATGCTGAATACTGCTGCTCAGCTACTGCATTGAATATTAAGCAGCAATTATCACTTGCACTAATAACATTGTGTCATCTTATAAAAGATTTAGAAAAGAAGGTTTTTCATTTTCATTTAATTTAAATGCCTGGCATATGCTTAGAGTTTGTCTCTCAGTTTCACTTAGTCACTCTCTTACTACAGGCTAAGGTTTCAGTTTCTACATTATGCTGTTCATCTACTTATATTGAATCACTTCATTAAAAAAAATAATCTTTTGTAAGATTGATGAAGACTGTAGATTCTGAAGACTGAAGATTGTAAGTTATGTTGAGTCCTGATCCAATGCTTCTATTTCCATTTCTCTTGCTCCAGAACATTACAGACGCTCTTTCCATAACATCCTGTAACAGCAACTCATCAACGTGGCCCAGGGAAGCAGTTCAAGTCACCTGAGAGCAACTACCTTCCCTTCTTTCAAAGGAGAAGCAGGCACTCCTTCACCTGCACACAAAATTCAGTTGCTCACATTCAAACTTCAGCATCAGGAAGGAGAGACATGCCTCTTTTAGTAAAGCACTAGCCAGAAAACTGCAAAATCCTTACATAAACTAATGTTGTCTGTCCCTCACTACATTCAAATCCACCCAATACTAGAAAAATCTCTGTCCAGTCTGGGAAAACCAGCCCATTATCCTGGGCTCAGCTCATATGCCCCAAATCTTCACTGCTAGCACTGCAATCACAAGATTGATTAGGTTAAATTTGACCCTAAATAAGGGCTTTCGAAGACAACTTCAATACAATTTAATCTGTCTAAAGTTATCTGAGTGGTTACTGAGCATAAATCCATAGAGATCTCAATTTCTCATCCAAGAGCTGAAGTTCATTATCAGCTCTCAGAATTAAGCTGCCATTTAGCCCACTAAAGTGATTTGAAATTAAGACTCACAGGAATAATACTGAGCAGGATGCACGAACAAGACCACAGCTATTTTGGCTCTCAGAATTCCAGGCTATTTTACATAGCCTTGGTATATTGTACTAAGCATTTTAATTACCAAGGATTTTTAGTAAAGTCATCTCAAAATGTTTTCTTGAATTTCCCTAAAGAATATAAGAAGTAATGTCTCTGACTCCATGCAGAAGGACATGAAACAGTTTTTCAGTCATCAGGATTCCCTCTATGAAGCCTGAAGGGTAGGAAAAATACTGTTTTTTTCCCCAGTGAGATTCTGTAAGGGAGTATTTTAACAAAGCTAGCAGAGAAAGAGAGGAGATAAGCAACCTAGGAGGAAGAAGAGGTTCTAACACTAATCTAACAGGACTTCAGACATCAGCTTATTACCTTAATACAAAGATTGTCCTTATCTTTTAAATCTCTACTCCCTCTTTCCTAGATTTGATCTAGGACTCCTTCTTTCACCCCTCCTCCTGTCTTCTGTAGTTGCCTTATTCTTTTCTCTGAAAGGCAATCACCCCTGTCTCAAGCTCTCCACTTTTCTATAGCTTAACCTTTCCTAGTTATCACCAATAGTTTAAGAGAGCTGTCAACATAACAAAAAATCTGAGGAAACAGAGAAGTTGCGCCAAGTGATACAAATCTAGCATAACTAAAAAATAGAATAGCCATTCTGGCCCTGCTACATAATGTCTTTCTACTTAGCCCTTTGCTTCCAGCCACATCTTCTCTTTACTGTCAATCAGCTAGCTGGCTAGTTCTCTGAATATATATAGACAACAGGCCTGAGTCTCAGCTGTTTATAATTATCACGCTTCTTTATTGGTTTATACTAATTTATTCCCTCTGGAAATTTGGTCATGTTTGTGCAGGAATCTTGAATGTTTTGCTTTACTTGTGATATTAATGGTTACACACAGCCTGCGTAGGCTTTAGCTGGCTGTAGCTAGGCCATATTTATTTAGCTTGGTTGTATTTTCCAAGAAGTACCATTGGGCCTTTTTATAGTTTGATAGCTGCTCATGAGGCCTGATTTACAGTGTTTTTCATGTATTTTCACAAATAATGCTACTGATGTGTTCAGCTAAATGTCGGCTACACTTTATTTCAATATATGTTTACACATATGCAGTGGCAGAGGGCAGCTGTTTCTGCTTTTACAATATGTTAGACTTTAACAACTTCTATCAAAACTGTTTGGAGACAGATAATTCAAATACAAGCTGCTGTAGAGATTCAGAAGTCTTTCTTTTTGCGTTTGTATAAAAGCAATGCTAAGTCATAAATACAGCTACCTGATTGAAAGCCTTAAGAGTTTTTTAGTACAAAAAATCTGAAAAAAGACCATATAAAGACAATCGAAGAAAACTCATATGGATAAAAAGAACATGCACAAAATGACTGCATGGTTACAGAATTTGAATAAGAAAATATGTTAGCACCAAAAAGATCTTGCAAGATTTTCCTCATAGGTAACAGAATTGCTCTCCTTTTTTATTAAGGAGAGGCAGTAGCGGTTGCGGCATTTGTGGAACAAGAGTGAAGAGATTCACTTCAGGTATCAATCACAATGCGATACCTGATATTACACATGTTCAGTGCATATGTTTTCAGCTCTGTTGAGCTGAATATTTAACTGCAGGCAAAGCCGACAACCTATGTGATTGATAAGCTTTGGGCTATGAATCACCTATGTGATTGATAAGGACGGACACTAGGCTTCCTCAAAGGAAGGGATAGTTTTCTGAGGTGGTTGGTGGGTCAAGTTTCTGCCACGTTTTCGTAACAACTCTAATGATGATTGGGTTTTGTACTAACCTGTGTAAATATATGGGCTCTGTGTAATCTGTGTCATAATAAGACACAGGAATTTAAGTGGAATTTAGGCCAATGAGATATAACCGGTTTCATTGCTTGTTTTGATTGCAGATTACAATTTAGAGGGGTTCACATTTAAATAAAGCTACTACTGAAACGCACGAGCTGAAACAAGATAATATTTTTTTCTCGAAACACATTGTTTTGGCTCTTCTAATCAAGATGCAGGTAAACTAGCGTTGCAATGCAATTTTTGACTCCCGCATGTATCACCGAATGTTGAGACCAAGCTGTCATTCCCAAGGAACGATATGCATCTTTCTAATAGCAGTAGTAAGAGCAAAAAATAATTAGTTTTTTTAGTGATTGGTTTTAAGACGGGCCTTCAGTCAGCTTTTGAGAGGGACCATATGCGACAGCAGAAATCCCAACCTGATGACCCAGGAGAGTGCCTCCAGGGGCAGGATGCAGCAGTGCTTTTCCATGCCATGTGCCAGGGCATTTTTTGAAGGAGGCGACACTCATCGTCCCGCATACAGGTGCGTGTTTCATTACACACTGGCTATTTACAGCTTCCCGCTTGGCCACGAGTCATCCCTCCACCGAGCCTTCACAGAAACCCGTGCGCCAAGGCCAGGCTGAAATGGAAAACAGCTTGGCTCAGAAGCAAGCAGCAGCAGCAGCTAGCTACCATGGCGATCCTGGGGACGTCTGAACGTTAACATTTAATTTTATGTCCTCATCTCTGTTACCAGCGCCAGCAACCAAGCATTTGCATGCTTGAGGAGCACTCGGCAGAGAAACCCGCTAATTCACTCAGCTTCAGCTCACGGGTACAACTTAAGCCGTGCCCTCAGACTGAAATAAAACGCAAATATGTGCGTACGCTCCCCCCGCCCCCCACAGGACGCGACCCGCCTCGGCGGCAGGCCCTCGCCGCCATGGGGGGGCGGGGCGGTGGGCGGAGCCCCGCCCCGCCGCGCCATGGTCCCGTCCCCCGTTGCGCCGTGGCCCCGCCCCCGTCGCACGCCGGCCCCGCCCCCTCCCCGGCAGCCCCCAGGGCCTGCGGTGGTGGCTCGCCGCGGTTGGGGCCCTCTCCTTCGGGCCGGAGCGGCGCGGCCGGGGTAAGAGGCGTCGCCGCCGCCACCCTCCCGCTGTCGCCCGGCAGCGCGGGTGCGGGGGGAGGAAATAAAGCCAGGTGGGGGGGAGCGGGTTTCTTCGCGGAGGGGCGGCTCTCGGGCGGCGGCGCGGAGGGCCCGGTTCGCCGGGCCGCGCCTACGGCCGCGCGCTGCGGCCGTTGTGGCCTCCCTCCCCCTCCCTCTACCCCGTTGCGGCGGGGCGGGGCGGGGGGAGGCGGGGCGGGCCGCCCCCGCCTGTGCGGGGCTAGGGGGGAGGAGGCGGGGGAAGGAGGTCGCGGCCCCCGCGAGGCGCGGGTCGTTTTGGTTGTGGGCTTCAAAAGCCGGAGGATCTCTTCGTTTAGTTATCTGTCTGTGATTTATTTATTTACTGATGTGTTTTTGTTTACCCTTCTGAGGTGCGGCTTCAGCAGGCGCATCTTCTCGTGGACGTACAGCGTCCTGTCTGTCTCGCCGGCAAATTAGGGCGTGCGAATCTCTAGCTTCCGTCCCAGAGAGATGTTACGTTAGGGTTTAATTTCCATGTCAGTTTGAATTCAGGTAATTATGGAGAGAGAATTCTTGATTTCAGTGTCTAATCTGAGTTACAACAGCATTATTAATTGTTGAAGTGTAATGTCTTGCATGTTTCTTAAGGGCTAGACTCGCACGTCTAGTGATCTGACTGGTTAACCTTATAGCAGCTTGATCTTACTGGCAGTTAAAGTTACTCATTGATGAAAAAGCTATCTGTAAAGAAATGTTGTTAATCCAGTAATGCTGTTTTCATAATGGTGACCTTTAGTCAGTTCCCAGTTTCATGATAGTTAGCCATAAGTAGATATATAATTAATAGTAAGCTTGAGGAAAGATTAAAAAAGATCATATTAGTGTGCTTAGAGCACTAAGATCATCACAGTATTTCTGCACAGTGTTAACAGGATACTTTTTTAAATGTGTGTTTGTCACCCGGGCTTTTACTATGTGATACGGGATTGTGCTGAGCATTCATTGATAATGAGTGCTCTCATTTTGTTCTGAAAATGCCTGTGTTCTGGGGGATTGTTGCTCAGTCCAGCATTGCGAGAAGACTATCTTTCACTTTCATTTCTCTTTATCAGCTCCTGGATATAATTATTTTCAGTAGATACTGTTTATCAAGTTTGTTGTGTGCAATAGGCTAGATACAGGGTGTTTTGGCAGCATTGAGGGTATAATGGGCCAATGGTCTGTCTTGTGAAACAGATCCTTAACTTGAAGTATTTGTCTGCGTTATTTGCATGTTAGATTTTATGGGATGAATGTTTTTCTTTATAAACTTGGTATTCAGAGAAAGAAATATTTGACCTTCCCAATAATACTGAAAATTGTGAATTATTTAACTCTTAATTGAGATCGATTAGGTGTTCTTCTTGGTGCATTTGGAGTAGAATGCTGTTTCCTTGACTTGAGGTGTTATAATTTTCCTGAATTCTCAAAAAAAGTGCTTATCCCTGAGTCTTTTTGAAATGCATTCTGCACCATTATTTTATATCTTCATTCACTTGAGGGAATGTATTTAGACTTTTACCATTTTAAAATTCATCAGACCATTATATTAAATATATTTCGGTAACTTTATTTATTGAAATGTTTTACAGGGCCAAACCTAATTTCTAGTAAGCAGGATTAATGGATTTCATTCAATGCCTTAAGTCAGCAAGTGTGATATTACCAGAGCCTTTGCAGAAGAGATTGGTGAAGTGGTAATGGAAATCTGAATTGTGACAATAGCAAACTGTGCTTTTGCATGATTAGCTATCAGCTTCCACCAGTTTAGCTGAGACAGTATAAAGCATTGCAGATATGTTTTTTGTTGAATATTCTCTAAGTGTATCCACATACACAAGTTCTAATTTTATATGATTTTTATGTGACCTGTCTGCTTCACTTTGTTAAATTCAATTAGGAATGAGATTCAGAATGAAGTGGGGGGAGGGAGGAATCTCAGCAAATATGTGGAACTAAACAAATATCTCTTGATGGCTTTACACTTTCATACTAAAATCGGCTAGACATCAATTGAAGCCCTGAAACGTCTTGACTTTGGACATCAGGATTTAATTTGTATCTAGCATGGACAGAGGAACTAGATTAGTTACTGGGAAGTGTGGTAGAAGTAGTACTTTATGCTGAAGGTTCACATATAGGTCTTTATTAGAATTTGCTTTTTCTTGGACTGGGTAATTATTTCCTTACAATGTCGTTTAAGCCTTATAAGGAGAAAAATTGAGGTAACGTAAAACTTGATGTTTTTCTTTTGTTTGGAAGCCTTTTAAAGAGCTATAAAATAGGAATTAGGGTTAAAAAGCTTTCAAAAGTTTATTTTGTGGGTTTTTTTAAGCGGGCTTCAGGTTCTAAAATAATGTGTTTCTTAAGAGCTCCACAGAATTTCCAGGGACCAAGTTTGCCTGGAAAAAGCTTTTCCACCATTTTGTGGAATAGCTGTGTAGGTTATGGAGTCCTGAGGGTTTCCCGTTAAGAAATGCTTAAGAATAAGATGACCGAAGAGTCCCACAGTTCAGTGTTAGCAAAATAAGAGCTTTTCTTGTCTGAGTAGCTTCTGGCTAGCAGCCCTGAGCATATGTTGTTGAACTAGAGAAAACAAAACAAAACAAAAAATCTGAGTGTCCTATGTAATAAACCAGTATTGTGCTTGATATTTCAAACAATCAATAAGATGTTTGGTCTCTTTAAATATAAAATAAAACTCATGAACTCTAAAGGGATGTGGATGTTTTAAAATATAATTGTTAATGATACCTGAAAGTAGGTTTATTTGACCTGCGGTTGTGTTAACTCTGGCAAACTAAATATATTATAAGCTCTTTTTGCTTAGCATTTAGTGCTTAATGTAGTAAATTTTGCAATGGGATCTTTATTTCTGTGAGCTGAAGTTGGGTGGGCCACAAAGTCAGCTTCAGAAGAGCAGGAAATAGCTGTGAAGAAAATGAGTTAAGACAAGATTTGGCAGAGGTTTTTCTAATTGTCTTTTCTCTGTTATCGTACCAGTTCCCCTTTATGCCCACTCTTCCTCCTTGCCTGTTTTGCCAGGAAATCAGTGTCATTTTCTTATTTTTTTTAATTACATGCAGCTGCTGCATGTTACTGGTGTGGGTGTATGTATTTATAAAATCTGTATAAATACAATACACTATGCTTGTACATCTGTGCAGAGTTGATTACGTTTAGCTTAAAATCCTGATGCAGTTTCAGGTCTTTGGCAAGACTAGAAAAGATTAATAACCTAATATATAGTTAAATAGTTGAATACTATTGAGTGGAGTTTATTGGTCTCAAATGGAATGATTTATTATCAGTTCAGTAACTGAAGTTCTCATTCTTTGTGTTCAGTGGACTTAACAGTAATAGTGATAAAATGCATGCATTTCAGTTTTGTAGCTTGGAGTGGTTAAAAGCCTTGAATGTAAGACATTATTTAAGATACAGCTTCAGAATGTATTATGATGCATCCTTTTTATATGTCAATTTTTAGTATTTTTCTTAAAACAGATTTTAATTGCATATTTAAAAATCACACTCTTGATTAAAAAGAAGCTGTACTTAAGACATTTTGTGATTCCTGGCAAATATGTTTTCAAGGCTCTCGTGAATTCCAGCATGGAGTGTATTTTCAAAGTATTTTTGGTTTAGATCTGAAGGACTGATATTTCGTGTCCCATTTCCCATGTCTGGTTTGAGCATGTTCATATGCAGGCACAAAACCATGCTTGCTCATTTTAAGAGTAAAAAAGTTGGGACGTGCTGTTAAGCAAAAGAACCCAGAGGTAAAAATGGTAGTGGGGATAAAAATAAGACATTGAAGATACCAAGTTTGCAAGTTGCTTGCTCTGCCATTTTCTCAGCTCTTATAGAGCAAGAATTAGAGTGATAGTCAAGAACAGTCATGGTCTGCAGCATAGTGCTTACTAGCAGGCCTTCTTCAGCTGCAGGGAAAAAATTAGTCCAAGGTTGGAGCACTTTGATTTGACTTTCAGAATCTGTAAGACGGATTCTTCAGGGATAAGGAAGGATGACATTGCTATTCCCTCAGATGTCCCACTGACACAAAAGTTTGACGTTTTTTTCCTTTCTCCTTTTAGCGTGTGAATTATCCCCTCTACTCTTTCGCACCTTCTTCCAGTATTTACAGAAAAATATTGTGTAGCAGGTATGTGAGAGCTGTGTAATTGTAGTTACTTTTGTTAGGTTGCCACGAGAGCATAGTAATCTGGGGAAGAGTCTTGCTCGAGGAAATTAGAAAACAATTTTTTTTTAACTAGATAAGTTATCTACGTATTTTTCAAATACTGTTCTTGATCAAGTAAATGGCATGACTTTAAGTTGCATAATCTTTTCATAGAAAATAAAACTTAAATCCCACATGAAAGAAATAACAGGAAATAAGGCAAAACAAAATAACTTAGTATTTAATCATTAGCAAAAGCAAATATTTGACTTCATCTTAGTTTTCTCTCTGTTAACACAAGTACGGAAAAGTGTTTCCATTCACTTTCTATGCAAGGCAATTTTAATAGGTTGTCTTGCTTTGTTTTTGTTTGATATCTAGCCATCTTGGTAGTATACCTTTCAAAATTTTGGTGATAAGTTACTTCAGGGTTCATTGAGATGAAACAACATGCGCAATATAAATGTAAGAATAAGTATAATTTGTGTGCTGTGCAAGCTGTCCTCAAGTATATTGTGTGTATTCATCTTGTATGTTGGATGAGGAGTTCTTTTGAATTGAAGGATAGGTAAGAACTTCTACTTCAAAGTCGAGCAGAACTACTCTAGTTCTGAACTTTCAGAAGAATCCAAACTCTTCTGTATGCTAATACATCCTGCCTTTTCAACTGGAAGGCTTCCCGGTCTTTAAATGGATTGCATATTTGTAACTTGTAATTACTGATACATTGCTTAATTGAATATCCAGGGAATTCCAACAAAGTTATACACTCTATTTTGTGCTTCTATTCTTGAATTTTGTGGGCATGCATCAGTTTCAATTTTTTGGTCTTAATTTTATTAAAGTGTCTAACGCCTGTAGAATGCAACAGTATCTGGAAAGCTTTTTTAGTTAATAGATAGAAGAAACTCAGTGTATAGAGGATAGATTGTAAGTTAAGATATATTCCTAACCATATAATAATTGTATAACTAGATGAAATCTCTGTTGGAATAAGAGAACATGCAATTGATCATAGTGGAGCTGACTTACCCTATAATATAGCCAAAGTAGGAAGGCATGCTTCATAGTTTGCAGGAATTTCATGAGAACAGAGCTGGAAGGGAGCACAAAAGACAAGTGAAATGTAAAGGAAATACAGTACTGTGCAAGTCAGGGACAACAAAAGGCAGACTTCTTGTTTGAGAAAAGCTTTCTCTGTACTAACAGTTACCAGAATTGGTATCTGTGGTACTATTTTTGATATTAAGAGCTCCTCAGGTAGTCGTCAGTACCTTCATGTTGGTTTATATCATTCAGTCTCGCTATTCAGAGCCTGGACCTCTTGATGTGCTATGCAGACATGAGTTTTAAGTCTTGCCCTCTCTCCAGACCAACCCACTAGATTTTGATTTAAAGCAGTGTGTGTTAATTCTGTAAATGATTTGTTTCTTTCTTTGTGCCTTTTGATGATATAATGTGACCTGAATGTTACTCAGAATGTCTCATGTCAATTGAAATGACGTAACTTTCCTATTTTAGTCTCCTTTCCAAAGGTTAACTGCTGTTCTTTCAGCTTTCATTTGACTATTCTGTAGTTCTCTCTCACTAAGCAGATTTTAGTTTTGAATGTACAAGTCTAGTACTGTGGTGTGCCTATTAATATGGTTTAACCATTTATACCTTCCTATTTTAAAGCTAGAGATAATAAAACCAAAATATTTTTATGGACTTTACATACTTTAACTGGAATAAAAAATATCTGTGGAGGAAGGAAGCAGAGGAGTCTTAAAATTCTCAAATATGCTGTGAAGTAATTAATAGGAAAGCAAATAAACTGGCTCAATTTGAAAAATTACAGCACCAGATATTTTTTCATGTTTCGTCTATCAGAGGATTCAGATACTATGTCTCTGTTCTAACTTGTTGAGGAGTGAGCAGTCTTATAAACTACATGCTACTTCACTCATTAAGAAACATCTCATGACCATAAAGGCTACTACTGTATGTATGAAGGGCAGATGTCTTTAAGTTATCCTTTAAGCCTTTGAGCATCATTGGATATCAGAATTATGTCAGTAAGACCTCCCAACATGTGTCAGCTAGTGTTTCGACACTGCAAGTCCAGGGAAGGCTGAAATGGGAGCTTTGAGAATAATTTTGGATAAATTTTTGGTATGGTAAGTCTATTTTATGTTGTATTTGTCTTCCTTTTATGCCTGGATTCTGGAAAACCAATACATGCGGCTAAATTTTAGTCCTAAATCAGGGACTGATGAAGCCAAACTCTTCTGTAGTGGTAGATGGCATAACAAGGGATAACCCTGCAAATTGCAGGAAAACCACCTTTTGTAGGAGGTTAGTGCTGTACTGGAACAGGTTACCCACAGAAACTGTCAGAGGTTTTCAGCTCTCAGTTTAACGCAGCCTCAGTTGATCTAGCGTTAATCCTAGTCTTGTGCTAGTCCTGTTATGAGCAGGAGGTTGGACTAGATGACCTCCAGAGGTCCCTTCCAATCAGCAGTTCTGTGATTCTATGATTACACAAAACATCAAGTTTTTATTCTCTCCATTTTCTATAATTATGTGCCTGCTTTGTGTCAGTGGGATTTTGTATGAATTTATGTTTTTATTCTGCTTATGCTATTCATGTTGATGAGCAGGAGGTTGTCGACTAGTCTCCAGAATAGTGGTATTGAAATTCAAGGGCTTTATAATGTACATTCTTGCTTAGCTAATGCCCAGATTTGCAAGATGGGACTGCATCTGGAGATGCTTTCATCTTCTAAATTCTCTACTTTACAGATCAAACTATAACACCAAGGAACTGAATCAACTTTAAAATTATGGTGGTACATTTCCCCAAGTGTGTGTGTGTGTGTGTGTGTGTCTGTCTGTCTCTCTCTCTCTCTCTTTTTTTTTTAATATTTCCCCATGTTTGCTAAGGAACGGTTGTTAGGAAGAGCAGATTACTTTAGACTAGTGGAAAAGTATTTTTAAAAGGTGCTGAAACCTGTAAATGCTTCTGGGGCACTGATATGTCATGATTAAAGGTAGAATGAGTACAGATTGAATAGGATATAAACACTGTTCAGAAAAGGTAGAAATGGAATGGCTTCCAGAAGGTCACTAGTAACAGGTTCATGACAAGCTGATTTCATGAAAATGAGTTCTTTGACTTACATAAGAAGAGAGACTATCAGCAGAACCTTCCTGGTTCATTTGTAATAGTGAGTGGTATCAAAGTGCGTCTGGGTAAGCTTTGGAGGCAGTCTCAGGCTCTTTGGGACTGACTGACTGACTTTCTTTCCTTCTTTCTTTTGAGCATTACATCATCTTCAGAGGAGTTGGGTTCACATCTTTTGGCTCTTAATCTGGATTTATATTGGAATTGTCAAAAGACAGGTTGAGAGAATTAAGCTAATACTCCTGGAGGAGAATACAGATTTTTACCATCTGTACTTGGCATATTAGGTTTTGTATATGCAGTGTACCAGAGCAGTCTTTACAGCTATGTCCTGTCTGAGGTGGTGGCTAAAGCAACTTCTGTACTGTGCTTCTGGAACACATTTACTGGACTCAAGTCTGATGTGGTCTTCTGTAATGAATCAGTAAATCCTGGAGTATCTGTTGCAGGCCATTCATCACCTGCAATGGATACTGCCCACATTGGACCTTGGATTGGATGCTCCCTAGGGTCTTACTCTTTGGAAAAGCTGCTGACTCAGAATTTGCTAACTTTAAGACCATTTAGCTGTAGGTATTATGTTGCTTGTTATGCTTACACGTAATTGTTGTTTTGTGTTATACAAATATATGCTAAAATTATCTGAAACTGTCTTTCATTGCAACTTAAAGATAAATATTATGCCACATATTGTATTCCCGAAGACTAACGGAGAGTGTATGCAGTAATACAAGTCCTTTTATCATAACATATGTAGAAAACACTGTAGCATTACACTACTGTGTAAAATACTGTAGTTTTTCAGTAGGTTTCAGGAAAAATCATGACACAGCATTACTTTGGTTACATAACTACTTTATGCAAATATGGTTTCTCTGATATTTTAACACAAAATAGTGCTTCCTTTTTCTAATATAGTCTCCGCATGCTTCTTTCAATTTTGCTGAGCTGTGGATAACCCTTTGATTAAGTTGGTGGTGGGTTTTTTTATGGGGGTTTTTTCATTTTTTTTCCTGTGTTTTTTTTACTGCTAATCACATCTGGTATCTCTTTGGTTAAATTATTGTGTGTTTTTTACTTTGAAAGAAAAGTAATAAGCTATGTTGATGCTCATGCATAATAAATTAACATAAGCATAACAAAAGTAAATTAAAACAAGATTAAAAGGAAGAACAGGGATAGTATAATGGTAGGAAAGAGAAATACAGTCCTGATCTTGTGTCTCTGAGATATATGTGTATCTGCTTGCATCAGTTTGAGTGAAAATAATTTTATTAATTGTACATATAACTTGATAACCATGGGTTAGTTCTCTCCGTGTATTACTAAAGCTTATTAGGCTTCAGGGCAGGGAAGGATTTGAGTCTTGACTGTGATAGTTTTAATAAACTCGATTAGTTTTCACTTGTTGTACTAGTTAGTGCTATTAGTAAGAGTAAAATCTTTAGTTCTCTAGGAAAAGTTTTGGAATAGAATTCTGTCTTTGAAAGCCTGAGTTATGGCTATAACTGTTAAGTGTTTAAAAAACAACAACAACAAAACCCCATTCATTTTATATGAAATAAATACAAACTTTGTTCCTTCTCAGGAAAAAAAATATTTGAACATAGCTCTTAGCTATGTAGGTTTTCTAGAATAATCTGTTAAATGTCTTAGTGTTAGGAGTTGAGTGAAAGTGAGTGTATGCAGTTGCTAAGCAAAAAAACAAAACAAAAAAAAAACTTATTTTTCTTTCTCTTGGAGTCAGAAAGGGTGAAGAGGAAATATACCACAAATATACTAATGCAGATAATTGGGGGAAAAAGAGATTTTTTTCTTTCTTAAAATATTTTGACATTCCAATAAGCTTATAGTTGGTATGAAGTTGTGAGTCTGATGTTACTAGTGAAATTGATGGCAGTTAGTAGTATTTCTATTCATGGGAACAGAAGAAAAAAATAAATGGCAGAGCTCTTCAGAATTTTTATTTACTTTCCAAAATTGTGCCTTTTCTTTAAGGAGCAACACAAATCTTTACGTATAGAGTACAAACTTTAATAATTATTTAAGATATTAGGATATAACCTTGTTTCTTAACTTTTTTGTATACTATTCTGAAATATTTCCATGTATAGTAGTGGATGATTAGATGATATGCTTTGTTCTGAGTAGTCATTTCAGATAATTTGTGGTTATTATCAAACTAAAGGATTGATGTGATGTGTAAAAGGAGGTTTAGTGTCTGGTATTTGAAACAGATAAGGAAGCGTAAAGGAATTTCTGATTGAAAATGTATGTCAATACAGTCAGGGAGAAGCAGGTTCTTCAGAATTCTCAGTGTGAAATAATTCCACATTCAGGTTCTTAAAGTAAAACTTCCTACCTTTCAATACTTTGAATGAATGTGTGTGTTGTTTTGTGTTTAAAGGTAGAAGCATGATGTGGGTTCTCTTTAACTTCAGAGTTTGACCACTTGCCTAACAGTGTTTATAAACTCTTAATGACTCAGGGTATATGACTCAGGGGAGGAAGCATGTATTAGAATTGAGATTGTACTTACTGGGAATAGTTGTTGCACAGATTCTGACGACACCTCCCACCAAAGGTGGATAAACATGACAGTGACTGTGAGATGTAATGAAGATGTTCAGGTCTAGATCTGCTTTAAAAAAAAAAAAAAAAGAAAAAGAAAGAAATTTTGGAACAGGAGAGAGTGGACTCTAACAACTCTGCCCTCTCTGTTAATGTTGAAACTGGTTATCTGTGCCTTATGTTCCCACTTCTTAACTTCTCTCGTCGTGTGTGCTGTGCTAAAATCTCTTGAAAAGAGGTTAGCCCCTGCTTTAAGGGCCTATCAGCTTTCCAAGTCCTGTAATTTATGATTGAGAACTAAAACATGTGTTCCATGGGTTGGTTTTGGAAAGCCAAGGGCAGCAGCGGCCTGGAATTGATTCCCCAGACAGGAGCAGGATGGCAGTAGCCTGCTAATAGTCTTGAGCTTGGTTCGGCTCATAGCCAGATCCCAGAATGCCATGGTTGTGCTGGCTTCATTCGCCTCCGATAGCTTATTCCCTTCAGTCAGAAACTTGACTGACGAGGTGGCTTCCGTCTTGGCATGGGTCTGTTACTGTTCCTGTGATGTAGCCCAAGAAGAGCTGATTTGAACTGCCTGAAAGTTGCATATGACCTGAACTAAACATTGATCACCTCTGGCTTGTCTGCCTTTTCCTGAGCGGTGATCTGTGTGCCCAGGCCACTCCCTACCCCACTTTTCCTTTTCCCATATGTCCCTATATTCTCATGTTTGCCTGGTGTTGCATTACAGATCCCCATCCATTTTTCGCCTTATGCTTAGACTTTCTATACCATTGGACAATTTGCGTTTGAAACACTGTAGTTACTTGGAATCAAAGAACCAGAAAGACTTTTGTCTATTTTGCCATTCCTGAAAGATGGGCCACGCAGGAAGAGGTGAAGTTTTGGTTCTTGACTTGCAGAAAGTTATGCTCCAAGCATTACAGAAGCTTGTCTGATGTGACTTATATTGCAGGAAATAGAGCTTTATATTCTGAGTATTTGCATAAAATTAAATTTTGTCTGTTTTCTTGAAACATTTGTGATTTCCTTTGTTAACACTTCCTAGAAGCTTTAATTAGAAAAAGGTTCCCATGGACTAATATAGTGAATCATATACCAAACTGTCCAAGTTTTATATGAAATTTAGCCTGAGAATATTTTTGAAAAGCCCTGTCAATAGAGAAGACTTAATGCAATTGCCTTTACCTTTTGCTGCTGAGTTGCACAGAGACCAGTCTGGCAATATAAACTGTCACAGCAACTGTGGTTATCTGCAGATCAAATGTCAATGTATTTACCCTAAAGAATGATTACTAAATGATTACTAAAGAATGATTACTATTCAGTTATTTTAATGGACTTCTGGTCTCTTCACTGGTGCCAACGCTGGATGTGCTAATGCCTAAGGCTGCCATATTTCAACAACTTATGTGGAAGACCTCTTTTAAATTAGCTTACTATTGATAGCATTTAAATCAGTATAGGTAACTTGTTGCATAACATCATGCCTTTTATTCATGCCTGTTTAATGCTCAATCCAACTAAAGGGAGATTGCAGCCTTCTAAATCTAGGCAGTGCTCCCTCATTCCGAGCTGTCTAATTGAACATTAGTTCTCTGTTTCATAAATCTTCTGAGAGATGAAGAGACCATAGAAATGTCTCATTTTAGAAACATTTTTCAGAATCTACTTGCCAAATGCCCTTAGTTGTCAGATTAGCAAAAAGAAATCTCACATGGTAAGATGAAGTTCTTTAGTGGAGTTTTTGGTGACTAATGTCTTTTTTTTTCTTTTTAATTTTGTTTTAAAGAAATTCTTGCTATATGGATCAGCCTTCTAGTGATGGTGAAGCAGGAAGAGGACTACTCTAAACAAACCGAGGATGAATTGGGTGCCAGATGATGCAGAAAATGCTCACAGTAGCAGTGTGGAATCCTGTCCTTCCTTGCGGGATGTCCAGTCCATCAACCCAGCGCAGCTGATGGCAAGAATTGAGTCATATGAAGGAAGAGAGAAGAAAGGAATTTCAGATGTCAGAAGGACTTTCTGTTTGTTTGTTACATTTGATCTCTTATTCGTAACCTTGCTGTGGATAATAGAGTTAAATGTGAGTTGTCTTTTCAGTATTGTTAGACTTTATTTATTGGATAATTTATTTTGGAACTGATTAGTAAGTTGTTCTTTTCTATGCCAAATGTATGCTATTTGTATCTTTATTTAAACTAAAGTAGCTTCTTCTTTAGTTTTTGTGAGCATAATATCTATTTACCTGAACCTGTTTTTAGTCACTGGATGTGTGCCTTATTTTATTCATATCATTAAATCCTTTGACATTCCTGTAATCTACTAACTTAGTCTGTTAACTAACTGAAGAAACCATTGGAAATCCAGTGACCTTTTCAGGCAGCAAGTAAATAAAAAACATTATTGAACTTCTTTAAATAGGATAAGAAGCGTGAATTTTAACAAGATTCAACAGTTTGCTGCCTTCTCAGTAGCTGAAAAAGTCTTTGAGGTGTTAGTCCTTGGAAAAACTTGCAGTGGCCAAAGCTTTTCTTTTGCAGTGGTGCGTTTTCTTTAAGCCAACCTTAGTATAACATTGTTTATGACAGGGTGCGTTTGAACAACAACATAAACTCCCACAGTTACTTCTGTTCTTTTAAATCTAGCATTTGTAATTAGGAAAATGACTATTTTTGTTCTCATGAAATTTCCAAAAAACAGTAGGTTGGTTTATTTGTTAGTAGTTGATCAGTAACATCCTAGTTCTTGAGCAAAGTTTTAAACTATAGCCTGAAGTACATGTTTAAAAAAGAACACAAAAGAAAAATATGAGGAATCCCTTTCTTGGATAGTAAAGATCTTGAGTAAACATCTTTTTTTTTTGTCAGCATTCCTTTACAAGCTAACCAGCTTTTAGCTATTGATCTGACCCTGTGAAGCTTAGCCTTCTGATGCATTTTTAGGCCAATTTCTCAACCGCTTATTTGACTTAGAGGAACAGAATCTGGTTGTATATCTCTTGTTCAGGATTCAGAGCACAGACTTTCACATTAGTTCTCTTGGTATCTTTAGTTAAGACTCTGTATAGAAAATGTTATTGACTCCTGAAGTTTTATTTTGAATGTTGCAGCATTAAGGAACTTCAAGATGGCAGGCGTTAGCAGTTTTCTTTTTGTGGAAAAACTTTATTTTAAAGAAAAATTATGAACTAAGCCCTATAGTGTCAGAAGTCAGCAAGAATGAAAAAAACAGTTTTTGCCTTCGTAGGTCGTGGTATCATGACTGCCATATCATATGATAGCTGAGATTAACACATGGTTTGAAATTTTTTTTTGGTTGGTTGGTTTGGGTTTTCGTTTAGCTAAGTTTTCTTCACAGGGAAGTCATAGTATTGCATTATGCTTGTCCTTCACTGATAAATAACTAATGGAGCTTCAGAACTGCCACCAGTGTTTCTCTAAATATTGTTTGAATAAATCTATCAGATCTAGATCTTTATTATTGTTTCTTTATTTATTAGAAGCTACAGAGTGGACAGTCACCAAAATTTATTTCAGTAGGAGCAACAGTTGGAGTGGGTAGCTTGAGAATGTTGTAGGGAAAATGAAAATCAAGATCAGTTACCTTATATACTAGCAATATGCTTTCCCTTGGCCATCCATTATCCAAAGTGCTTAAGCATAATTTTTGTTTGTTTGTTTAAACACTTCAGGGAGTATTTCCATGGCAATTTGAGCAAACCCTAAATGAGGGCTGTCATGGTTCTCTGTTCATTCTTGCATTAGCATGGGTGCTTATGCAGCCACATGTTGAAAATTTCCTGAACTGTCTTAGTGTCAGTCATCAGCTGGTGCTGATGTGTCGCGTCATCTTATTCTTTGGTTTGTCTTTTCTTTGCTTTGTCCCTTAGGAAAGGACTGAGAGAACATGTTTGGGATCAGGGAGAAAGAAAGGACCAGGCAACCCTTGTTTAAATTGACCTAAAGTGCCATGGAGCAGTGTCCCACACATTACTTTGTACGCATCTTTCCTTCTGTTTCCTCATAAATGCTTCCCAAAAACATGTGAGCAATCTAGTTACCATTTTCCTCCATCTTCTTCTATATTCTGTCTAGTATATCTTTCTTATCTATGCTGGAAACAGATGATGATTCCTGATAACGGCAGAGCAAACAAGAGAAAGCAATACGTAAAAATATCTTTGTCAGCTAGCCAGAGGTGGGGTGAAATGAAGGGAGGGTTGAAGAAACAGAAGAAACTTGTGGTTGGTGAATAGTTCCAGAAAAGAACTCTAAAATACTGGCAGTATAATTGAGAAAAGAGTATGGAAGTATCTATGCTGTATTGCTTTGACATGGTGAGTGTATGTTGTTGCGATGCTTTGGTATCTCCTTTCTTTGGAAGGATGACAGTAGTCAAACAGTATTAAAGCCTTCTGTTGCTGTTGTTTTCTAGTGCATTACATACTTATTTCATGTATCTAATCTAAGTCTAATCTCAATTATCTAATTTAATGTTAAAAACAGTCTTTGGAATAGTGTGTGAACATGAAGGTTCTTCACTCCCAGCTAAGCTGTGTTCCTCTTGTTTTCTCACCCAAGACATCTTAAATTATTTTCTTACTGGCACAGCTTGAACAGGAGAGGTGATGAGAACTTGCACCAAAAAAACGTTGTGGCTAAGGAAGATGTAGTTTCAAATCCCTGCAAGCAAAGGAAAGAGCTAAACTTGTGTGTTAGTTATTTGTGGGGGAATGTTCTAATGATCTAAGCTGCTGCAGCTGCTTTATTTTTTTACAGTATTTTTTGCTCAGTTCTGTAGAATCGATAGCATATATGCTTTTCAGGAAAAAAGCTGGAATATGAATTCAGTAACTTAGCTAGAATTCAAGTGCTGAAGCCTAAAAGAAGTAACCTTAGTATTTTTGATTGTCAGTATGTGAGTAACTAGAGCTTTCTGCATGGCTTTTTGCTCAACATATTGGCTGTTTTGATCCTTCTGAGATGTAAAACTCTCAGTGAATTTGTATAGGAGAACTTAGACTTAAACCTCTCTTCTTCCCTCAACATCTTATTTGCTTTTACTTTAGGATAGTCTGAAGTGTAGCTTGAATAGGTCAGGTTATTAATGTTCATAATCCTAGAGTATTTTGACTTTGAAATTGTAAAAAATCATGAAAGACAAATGAGGATAACAGTTTTGATGTTCATACTTAGTGTGTATGTCCTCTGTACTTAATTTCATGATGTTTTTGTGCATCGATGGGGAACTATTAATTTGGTCTTTCAAATATGTATTTTTGCTTCAGTAATTCTGTTCTAGAGCTGTTACGTGTCTTTGTTCCTTTGTAGGTAAAAGGAGGCATTGAGACTACTTTAGAGAAAGAAGTCCTGCAATATGACTACTCTTCCTCATATTTTGATATATTTGTAAGTGTTCTCAAAAAAAAAAAAAAAGGCAAGAATATAATCTTCCCACTTTCCTCCTTCCCTAGATGTGACCTAGTTTCAGTCCTGTGAAAGGGTTGGTCTTTTCTTGATAAAGTAGGAGTTGTGCCAAATTTCACCTGTCTTGGGGTTGCCTACCCCTGCTTTAACCGCAAGTGCTCATGGAGCCTGTTGGTAGAGGTGCTTAAGCACACTTAAATTGGATCTTCTACTTTGGGAGAAAAAAGATGAAAAACTCTGTCAAGAATGAGAGACTAATCTAACACAGAGAATTCATTAAGGGAAAGAAAAGACCAGTAGTCCTCCAATTGTAAAAACATTCTGTTTAAATTGACACTTTCATTCTTCCACAGAAATATTCCCTCATAATGAGGAGAGACTTCTTCCCAGTTTGCCTGTATGGATCAGTTTTTTCCCCTAGATTCCTGTTTTTTAACTAAAACAGATTTTTAATGTTGCACTAAAAAATGGATGACAAGAAGTATGATTTTCATTTCTTATGCACAAGAGCCTTAGGGACCTGGAAGGAGCTCTGCTGTTTTAGGAAACTTTTCTGTCTTTCAGCTAGGCTGTAGCTCTGTGGTTGCATTACATTTTGCACTGTATGGACCGTTGAGTTATTGATCTCCAAGCAAAGCTTGTGTTTTTTTATCTGCAGATCTTGTAAAGGGCCCCATCTTTTTGCATGGCCATTAATTCTACTAGAGATGCCCTGCAGAGATGAGTTGTTTTGGTATATATCATTTTATACTAATGACTGTATTGAGAATCTCTCTTTGAAACTGGTATAAAAATCTGTCCTTCCTTCTGCATTGGAACATTTACTGTGTCAAATAGAATGAGGCATTGGATACGAAAGATTTATAAGCTAGCAAACTATGCTGCTTCTCTCTTTACCTCCCGTTATTTTGCTGGCAGTTTCTCCACGATGTATGTTACTGCAGAAGCAAAAAGTGTTATTTGTTAATTTGGATGCACTGGCAATTATTTTGCCTGTAGCCAAACCAAGGGTTAAAAACATCTAATGTCAAGTAGTATACCTTTATTCTTTGGGAAGGGACTAGGTCATTGGAATAGCATGTAAGCTCACAAATCATTTGCAGAATTCTTCTCTTTCTGGTACAAATGTCCAAAATGTACATATTTGCATAATATCAAATGGGTTCATTGTACCTCTGGTCATTTCCTTCATTGTTTCTGTTTGTTTGTTTTTGTTATTTCCCCCTTTTCCAAAAGACAGATCTCTTCAGTTTCAAGTCTTTGTTTTACATTTTATAGATTGTGAGCATATCTTTTAAAGGAAGTTAGAGGCAGTATAAAATTGAGGAATAAACAGAGAAACAGAGGACTAGGGTCCCTGATCCAGAAATCTCATCTGGCTGTTGCTATTGATTCATTCTCTGGCCTAGAGCAAATCCTGTAGTTCACCTTCTTTCACTGCAAGATGTTTGGAACGGCTTGCTTCTTAGCTATGCTTAAGTACTTGCTTACCTGTGAAAAAGTAGGGCTGTTTTTTTGGATGTGGTAAGAAAATAGAACAACTGCAGGCATCTCCACAAAGAATAATCGATGTTTGCAATGTCGAGATTTCAATAAATACTTTAAATTTAATGAATAGAAAATCTTTTTAAATTCTCCCGTGCATTTTTGAAGTCTGGCCAATTTGGAATGGTATTTTTGCATAGTAGCACACTAGAAAGATTAGTGAGATGTACAGTGACACTTAATGTATTTGCTGGTTTAACTCTGTCTAGATTGAACTGCTTAGATTCCAGTTAGATAAAATGATCATAAACATACTTTATGAAGTTTTTTTTTACATTTCTAACTTACATTTGTGGAATAGCACATGCTTGCATATTTGATGCCATGTAAGCATGTGAGTGATGTCATCAACTGTGTCCTTTAAAAATGGAAAATGATATGCTATTTCTATCTTAATAAGCAACTCCACTTTCAAATTTGTTTCTTAATAACAGAACTTGGTTTGTCCTGTTTTAAATTGTTTTATAAGCAGTTAGTATTTTCAGTGAGCTGAGAATCTTGTGGTTCTTCTGTGTTCTGAATTAACCAACAAATATTTTTTTCCTTTCTCTATAGCTACTGGCAGTCTTTCGATTTAAGGTGTTAATACTTGCATATGCAATGTGCAGACTGCGCCATTGGTGGGCAATAGCTGTGAGTAGTAGCCAAGCATAATGGAGTTTTAACTAGAATGGGTCAAACTTAGACAAATTTTAGATGCCTCTTAACGTTTGTTTGTTAAGAATCATCTTGATGCTATATATAAAAATTCACTGTACAGTAACTAGTAACAGATTAAAAACTTCTGTTCTGGAAGATGTTCAGCTTAAAGACAAAATTAATATCACAGTGGGTGTGATCCTTAGTAAGCATTATGTTAATACAAATTGAAGGCTTATTTTGAATTCAGTATGTATGCCTAATCCCTTGTTATCTCTGACTTCTTAATTGAAGTTTGAAATATACATGCACTGGAAATAATGAACTGTATTCCAAAAAGGAGTTATCATTTTTGTACCAGATATCCAGTTCTGTGTTAACTCCCAAATTCTTAGCTTTTTAGAGAGTTTTGAATACCAGCCATTGAGCTTGTATTGCTTCTTGTTCTGAGGCAAAATGTAGATTATGCATCCCTTAGAAAGAAAGTTCTTGAACTATAGCCAGTGATATTTCTTTCAGTGGGTTAGAACAAATATCTTTAATGCAGCTGTGCTATGTGGATGAGAATGAATGCAAAACTGCTTAATGATGAACTCATGCTTCCATCTGTGTGTTTGCCGAAAAATTAATACTGCAGCTTGTAATATGAAATGCGTATTGCTGGTTCAGTATACTGTAAATCTTAGAGGTTTTTTCCTTACATTATGGTAGCTGCATGTAGAGTATGTCCATGTATAACTTTCTTCAACTGAGTAGCATGCAATCTGTTTAGTAGTCTGAGATTGCCGTCATGATTTTTGAAGTTATTAGCATGACACACAAGTATATACATGGTAGTAATTGCTGCTCTGATTGTGATGGGATTTTTATTGCAAAGTGCATGCATCTCAAAACACCTTACTCATAGCTGTGTAGCTTTAGAATATTTTTTACAATGACATCCTCCAACTTGATGCAGTTTGGTTATGAGCTGGCGAGGGCCAACCCATCTTGTTGGTAGGCAGTAGACATATAAAGCTTCACTGAAGGTTGTGCAGAAGCCACTTAGCTTAAAATCCCATTTGCACTTACCAGAAGCTTGTTATGTTTTCTTATTATTTAAAGAAGTGCTGGACCCAAATGCACTAATATAGTTAGAAGCTTTAAGTGCACACTACTTGTCCATTGCCTTTTTCTACAGACACAAGGTCTGTTTTATCTCACTTCCCCTTTTTCAGATAGGAAATAGGAATATTAAGTCTTCAACAAAAATTACATATTTTTCACAGCATGAGAGGGTGAATTACAATACTAATTCAGGTTTTCTCATGCAAAGATGCTTTGTTATTTGAAATGATTGCTTTGATGTGAATAGTATATTGAAAAGCATTTGGAATAATAGCTATTTGCTTTTTCTCAATAGATATCTTTTTTAGGGGAGTTGGTGAATAAAATATTGCATCATCATTATACAGTAAGATCACAATTTATACAACTCAGTATTTGCATAGCATCTAAACTGTCTGCTGAATGGAAATGAGCATTTGGAGATGTCCATATTCAGGAGGTTATTTTAATAAACTTAATTATACTTGATAAATTTTGTTAATCTATGATCTTGCTGTTGTTGGTAAATACTTTTAAAGCTGCAACTGATAAATAATTGCAGAAATAAGAAAGTAAATGCAGTTATTAGTCTTAACTGTTCTTACCCTGTCTCTTTCAGTTTACAACAGCAGTGACCAGTGCCTTTTTATTAGCAAAAGTAATTATTTCACAGGTATATATATTCTAATCAAATGTTTGTATGTTTGTTTTTGCTTCTTGAAGAAGCAGCATTCTTGAAGATAATTTCTGTAATGTGTGGTTTTGTTTCCTTCAAGCTGTTTTCACAGGGTGCTTTTGGCTATGTGCTCCCCATCATATCCTTCATACTTGCCTGGATTGAAACCTGGTTCTTAGACTTTAAAGTGTTACCACAAGAAGCAGAAGAAGAAAACAGTAAGCTTTTGTTATTCCCGTCAGTCACTGCAGTTGGCTATATTCAGTCCCATACTATACAGCAAAAGATTGCTTCTTTCGGTTCTTCAAGAACTTAGAGCCGTGGAAAAATTATTCATATGGTATATTTTTTTCTTTTTCTTGAAGGAATGTGTGTGCCTTTGAAGAAGTGGAGTTTCAATTTATTTAGCGAGGCCAGGTTAAAAGTTACAATAGCCAGATCAGTAATTTGTCAAGCACTCAGGAGCATATCTAATTTTGTACGGTTAAGGCGTGAAAATTTAACTGGTTTGGGCTTGTAAAATTTTATTTTGTGGGTAATATACAGAAGAAGTTACTGGTTCCTCTTCTAGGAAGAATAGACACAATAACTAACTCTGTGTCACTAACTCTTCTTTTGAGGTGGAAAGGGAACACGAAGAAGTATTGTGGAGAGTCTCCTTCATGCACAGATTGAGACCAGAGCAAGTATGAATTTCAGCCTCTTCAAGATGAGGCAGCAGGTCATCTGACCCCAGGAACGCATTCAGTTAAATAGAGGAAACTCATTGATTTAGTGAAAGAGAACATTACTTGGGTGGTGAGGAAAAGAAAGTATAAATTTCTGCTAGAGATGTTCTCTCTAGTTTCAACAGCAGGAGGGTAATTATATAGAGAACCTTTTATTTGTGCATCACTTTTGGAAATACGGTCTGAAACTGTTCCAAGGAATGTCTTTGCCTGTTAGGTTAATAACAAAACCTTGAAATGGGCGTGGATGTCTCCAGTTCCTTGTGCTCTGAAATGCATAGCCTTTCTACTTTGTCCCCTTCCCTCCACTTTCCCCCCCACTCTTAGAAAAAAGTTTATTAAATAAAGACGTTGTGTTTTGCCTAAAGAAAGGAAAAATTAGTGTACTCCCCTCTCTCTTTTTTTTTGGGGGGGGGGAGGGGCAGGACAATGCAGCTTTATCCCACTTTGTCTCAGTAGACAAGAAACCTAACCAGTTCAGGAACTTTTGCATATCTTACACTATTCATAGACTAAGAAAAGATTTGACACATACACATCAAGTAATTGATAAAAAAAATGATATTCATAAATCCAGATATTATTGATAAATCCATGTGAAACTTGGTGGTATTTTCTTTTTTTAATTTCTACTAAGCTGGAAACAGTTAGTTGTAACTTAGCGTTTATCTAGAAATACAGTCTGTGTGCTTAATATTTGAACTCTATGTTCCAAAAAGAAGGCCGAATTTCCCTGGAAAATGCAGTTTTTAAGCAATTAAGTGAGACAAAAAATAGGCGTGTTTGGATTGTATTGTGTGGTACTTCTCATGCACAGGTAATTCTATGGTGCCTTGCATAATCTTAAGTTAGTTTGAGGCAGACAGGGAAGACAGCTCATGATAGTTTTTGTTTTTGACCAGGTATGTTTCTCTCATCTCTTTATTAGGAGTGGAAATGTGACTGTTTTCCATCTTACTATTGTGTTAAAAAACAATTTTCTAGCTTTTCTAGCTAATGCAATGCTGTTCATAACTTAACTTAATTTTTTAAGAACAAAAATTCTCCAAAACTGTCTTTCCAGTGAAAAAGCTTTCCAGCTCTAGATGCTTCCTTTTGAGCTTCTGTGAACAGTTCAACTAAATAAAGAATAAAATCCTTAGTAAAAAAATGTGGATGTATTTGAACGGAACATAGGCCAAGTCTGATTCTTGAGAAGAAGAGGATGAAATCCTCCTCTTTTTTTTTTTTTCCCCTTACCATCTCTCCATCTTTCCCACCCAGTGTGCCTTTTAATATTTTGTGACTTATGTAGAGACTGACTTTCCTCTTTTGGACAGAGTGGAAATAAAAGTAACATAGAGAAGTCTTCTTTGAACACTGAGCAGGTCACAGAAGAAGGACATTCATACATGTAGTCCTTATTTTTACAGTATTGATTAATTATTGAGGGTTATACATTTGATTGTATCATCCAGTTTTCATGCCTAGTGATTTTTACTTGACTGTAGTAGTTTCCATTTGCTTTCTTGCCACTGATAATTGGCTGCTTCTGGCTGTTATCTTTCATAACTGATTAATACAATAAATCAGTATGTGGAAATAGTAGATTGAGTTGGAAAGAGTTTGGGTTTTTATAATTGCTAGCTACCTCAAGTAGCTCTCCTGATCCAATAAAACATCAAGATTTTTTTCCCTGTCAATCTTCATGTGGCAGAGAGTAAAGGATGGAACTTTGATGGTCTTATGTTGACCTAAAATACCATCTTTACCCTGCTAGTTACCAGCAGACCTGTTGATGCCAGTAAGGGTGAGATGAGTTCCCTTTTCTCCCAGCCCCCCTTGTTTTTCTCTTGCCTCTCTTATACCCATCAGAATACCCCTCTTAACTCATTGCATTTGCTTGATTTTAGATGAAACTAAGTCTGTTGAGACAGATGAAGTGAAAGCAAGCTATTAATGGGGAGTTTACTTTGCCTCCTAATGAGGAGCCAAAGTGAGAAAATACATTTATTTGGTTACATGTGGCAGCTCACCTAGCATTAAAAATATGTTTCAGAGTTCTGGTTATATTAATGAATTTGCATATGGCATCCTAACCATGTAATTTCATATAGTGGGAGGAAGGATTCTTTCACTCACATATACAGTACCTCTGTTTGGCTGAAGTGTCTCTCTTTAGCTTACTGAAACTATATGGAAGACTTTAATGTTTCATTAATGATTTGTTTTTTTCTGAGCTATTTTTAATAGCAGTAACTTATTAGGAATGCTAATACAATACATTAATCTTTACTGTGACTTTTTTAATTTAAAATATTATGAATAATAGCCTGTTTTTTTTTATTTTTGGTTTTTTTTTTTGGTTTTTTTTTTTTTTTTTTTTTTTTTTTTAGGATTGTTGATAGCACAGGATGCCTCTGAGCGAGCAGCTCTTCTTCACCCAGGAGTCCTCTCTGATGGGCAGTTCTATTCTCCTCCTGAATCTGTAGCAGGTAGTTATGTTTGCATAATGAATGCTTTTTCTTGTTGGCATTAAAATTCTGCATGTTTTTCCCGCTTTAGAGTATAATGGGGGGTGTAAAGGGAAAAAAGTGTATTTTCCTTTTGAAATGAGAAATGTACTTTACAATCCTAAAATGAGGGATTCTTCTATAAAATAATTTAGTTAAGTTACAGCCTATCAGCTGAATCACAGTACAGGCATACCTCATTTTATTGCGCTTCGCAGATACTGCAGTCTTTACAAATTGAAGGTTTGTGGCGACCCTGCATCAAGCAAGTGTCTTGGCGCCATTTTTCCAACAGCATATGCTTGCTTCGTGTCTCTGTGTCACATTTTGGTAATTCTCACAATATTTCTAACTTTTTCATTATTATTGTATCTGTTATGGTGATCTATGATCAGTGATCTTTGTTACTATTGTAATTGTTTTGGGGCCTGCGCCCATATAAGATGGCAAACATAATCGATAAACGTTGTGTGTTCTGACTGTTCCACCAACTGGCCATTCTCCGATCTCTCTCCCTCTCCTTGGGCCTCCCTATTCCCTGAGACACAACAATATTGAAATTAGGCCAGTTAACCCTACAGTGAAAGGAAGAGTTGTATGTCTCTCACTTTAAATCAAAAGCTAGAAATGATAAAGCTTAGTGAGGAAGGCATGTTGAAAGCCCAGGTAGGCCAAAAGCTAGGCCTCTTGTGCCAAACAGTGGACACATGAATGATAAGAAAGCAAAACAGCCTTATTGCTGATACGCAGAAAGTTTTAGTGGCCTGGATAGAAGACCAAACCAGCCACAACATTCCCTTAAGCCAAAGGCTAATCCAGAGCAAGGATGTTCAAGCAAGCTGAGAGAGGTGAGGAAGCTGCAGAAGAAAAGTTTGAAGCTAGCAGAGGTTGGTTCATGAGGTTTAAGGAAAGAAGCCATCTCCGTAACATAAGTGCAAGGTGAAGCAGCAAGTGCAGATATAGAAGCTGCAGCAAGTTATCCGGAAGATCTAGCTAAGGTAATTGATGAAGGTGGCTACACTAAACAACAGATTTTCAATGTAGACTAAACAGCCTTATATTGGAAGATGACGCCATCTAGGACTTTCACAGCTAGAGAGGAGAAGTCAATGCCTGGCTTCAAAGGACAGGCTGACTCTCTTGTGAGGGACTAATGCAGCTGGTGACTTTAAGTTGAGACCAATGCTTGTTTACCATTCCGAAAATCTTAGGGCCCTTCAGAATGATGCTAAATCTCTGCTTGTCTCTATAAATGGAACAACAAAGCCTGGATGACAGCTCATCTGTTTACAGCATGGTTTACTGAATATTTTAAGCCCACTGTTGAGACCTACTGCTCAGAAAAAGATTCCTTTCAAAATATTACTGCTCATTGATAATGCATCTGGTCGCCCAAGAGCTCTGATGGAGATGTACAACGAGATTGATGTTGCTTTCATGCCTGCTAATGCAGCATCTCTTCTGCAGCCCATGGATCAAGGAGCACTTTCGAATTTCACGTCTTATTATTTAACAAATACATTTCATAAGGCTATAGCTGCCATAGATAGTGATTCCTCTGATGGATCTGGGCAAAGTAAATTGAAAACCTTCTGGAAAGGATTCACCATTCTAGATGCCATTAAGAACATCTGTGATTCATGAGAGGAGGTGAAAATAGCAACATTAACAGGAGTTTGGAAGAAGTTGATTCCAACCCTCATGGATGACTTGGAGGGGTTCGAGACATCAGTGGAGGAAGTAACGGCAGGTGTGGTGGAAATAGCAGGAGAACTAGAATTAGAAGTGGAGCCTGAAGATGTGACTGAATTGCTGCAATTTCCTGATAAAACTTAAATGGATGAGGAGTTGCTTCTTATGGATGAGCAAAGAAAGAGGTTTCTTGAGGTGGAATCTACTCCTGGTGAAGATGCTGTGAACATTGTTGAAATGACAACAAAGGATTTAGAGTGTTACATAAACTTAGTTGATAAAGCAGCGGCAGGGTCTGAGAGGACTGACTCCAGTTTTGAAAGAAGTTCTATTGTGGGTAAAATGCTATCAAACAGCATCACATGCTACAGAGAAATCCTTTGTGAAAGGAAGAGTCAATCGATGTGGCAAACTTCATTCTTGTCTTATTTTAAGAAATGGCCGCAGCTGCCCGAACCTTCAGCAGCCACCACTGTGATCAGTCAGCAGCCATCAGCATTGAGGCAGGACCCTCCATCAGCAAAAAGATTACGACTTGCTGAAGGCTCAGATGAGCGTTAGCATTTTTTAGCAATAAAGTATTTTTTAGTTAAGGTATGTACATTGGTTTTTTTAGACATAATGCTATCGCACACTTAATAGACTACAGTATAGTGTGAGCATAACTTTCATATGCACTGGGAAACCAAAAAAATCGTCTGACTTGCTTTATTGCGATATTCACTTTATTGTGGTGGTCTGGAACCGAACCCGCAATATCTCCGAGGTGTGCCTGTACACTTAGTGGGCCTTCTCATATGCCTCAGAAGTGATATAAAATTTGCTGGATTAAACTATCATCAGTGGTTCTTTAATTCACAGCCTGGTCAGACTGAGATGACCTGGTCAGTTACCAGAGTCCAGGCAGCAGGCAAATAACCTGCTAAATGCATGGATTAGATTGCTTTAGATTTGTTTCATCCATTTCCAGCTAAGTTCTCTCAAGAATAATACAGGAAACAAACCTATACAGCATTTTAAAACTTTGAAAATAATTTATACATTGCTATAAATAATCTTACACTGCTGTAAATAACACAAAGATAACCTAAATACACTGCATCAGTTTTACACAATCATCTCTGAGTCCATTTCCATTTTTAGGGGAAGACTTCTAGAATTCATATCCAACTTGCATCTAGTTAAGTGTGTTGTTCAGAAGCAGTTAAGACTTTTCAAAGGATGAAGTGAGTTCTGTTGAATATTAGTATACTACTGGCTTTAAGATACAATACAGATAGTCTGACATAATTTGGTACTGCTACTGAAAGGGAGGGTGGTTATTGTTCGTTTCTGCTCCCTCTGTCCTGCTAGCAATGGTATTTATGCAGAACTGCCGCTATTTATTCCAGCCTAAGGTTGGAACTATGCCATATTGTGGGACAGTCGCTGAACCTGAAAGAAAACTGGTTTAAAACAAATTGAATTTTCAATCAAAGGCTCTTTTCCTTTCTCATAACTACAAAAAACATTTTCTCTCTATTTAGGGGGGGAAAAAAAAGTTAGCTGTGTGTATGTTAAATTTTTTGAGGATGAATATTAGTTATACCTTAACTCTATATATAGTGCATTTCATTCCAGTTGAGGTAAGAGGCGCATAAGCCAAAAAATAAATGGAAATACTGCAAGGTTTAAGAATTTGTTTGTAGATATTTTGAGAAAATAGGTAATTTCTTCATGGGTTGAGTGGATTTGAGTTTGACTTATTTGAGGACCCAGTGTGAATCCTAAAAACCCACGTCAGTCTCTTTATACTAAAATGTAAACGTCTCTTCTAAAGTTGTGTTTTATCATGTACTAGAATTAAAATCTTAATATCTGCTCAATGCTTACAGCTATCCTTGCTGTCCTCCATTATAAAGATATAACTGGTGATACCTTTGACAGCTTGATGGCTGCCTTTATATAGTTCCTGATTGTCTTTGCATAATAAATGGCCTACAGCTCCATCTAGGGATGACAAAGGATTAAGACAATGTCAAGTATAATGCTGTGCTGTACCAGTACATTATAAGTCAGGGAACATTTCTGTGCTTTGAGATAAAGTTACCATCCTTCCCACATGGAAATTGTTAAAACTTTTTGCAGTGGCCATGATCTCTGGGTGTAATGTAGATTTAAAAAAGTTAATGATTCAAACTCAGTATATATGCTCACTGATTTGTTTTGCCTGTCAGTAGATTTTGAGGCATATTGGTCAAAGGATTATGCTGGATTCAGCCTGGCTTTTTTGACAGTAAAATATACAGCGTGAGAGGAAATATGAGTTGAGCTAACATGTTTTTCTTGGCCGTTTGGCTGGCTTAACAGTACATGTGCAGTCAGCTACTCTGCCTCAGATTGCAAGTGATGACTACAGGCATTTGACTCTGCCATTGCTTTGACCTTAATGAGTTGCCACTGGTCACTTGGGCCTCAGTAACAGCTCACGTGCCTTCTGGTAGTCTGCCCCAAATGCCAAGTAAATTATATTGGTTTAAGCACCCTTTATGGGTATGAGAAATGAAAAACTGTCAAAAACAAATACTTGAACTAAAACGCTGAACTATTCTGAAAACTAGCAGAGATGTACAATAAAAATAGCTCCCAATTAAAAATATTTACTTCAAAATTCTGTACATGTTCAGATAAGATAAAACCATGGATTGTTGTAAGACAGCAATTTTTAGTCAATTCACCTTATGTATTGATAGGAAGAATTTTTAGAGATAAACTGTTCTTCATGCTCGTGCAGGCTAAATAAATACCTCTACTGACATGGTAACATGTCTAAAAACAAATACAACTTTCAGGAGGTGACATTAAAAACAGGCGCTATTAGAATTTGCAGTGTATTTATGTCTTAATGTTTCTCTTGAAGACAAACATATACAAGGACATAACTTTTTTGCTCCACTAGTTTATATGTGTTGAACCTTCATCTTCAATATAGGGTTTGGTTGCTGCATAGCCATTGTGGTAGTGTCAGGTGGAAAATTAGCCTGGAAACAGTTAATTTCTGCAGTTATTTAAATATTTCAGCCTCAAAATGAAAAGCAGTTATGCTGTTCCAGGAAAATGAAAGGACTTAGTTTGAGTAGTTTGGCAAAAACAAAAGCTTAATCCCTTTGTATTTCTTTTTTTTGCTTCATCGTGAGAGGGAATAGGGGTCTGTAATTGAGCTTTCAACTGGTAGCAGAAAGCTAAAGCTTTCCAGGCATTTTATCAAAGACTGTTCTTTCTTATTCTCATTTATTTTTCTGTGGGAGTCTCATTTAAGCTGCCCAAGACAAGTATATAAAAATACACAGGCTGGGGATGGGAATTTTCTCAGTAGTCCCAGATAGTGCTGACTGCCACCTCAGATGTAGGCAGGGACACATGTGGCTTGGAGTGGGGCTCCAGAAGTGCAGATCAGTGGTGCTCCCCTGAATTTGCTTAGTATCAGATTGTGGCCAGCCCTGGGACTAGCTCAGCTTTTTACTGTGGGCCTTGCAGCCCTTTGACTGTGAGAACAAAGAGCTGAGGCCAAGAAGAGGAGAAGACGACAACAAGCAGTAGTGGAGAGGCAGAGGGAGATGCTGGATGTGTGGTTGAGAGAAGATCTCTTGCCAGGGAGGCTAGTTGACAGCAATGATTAACTTTATAGAGCAGCCTTTCTTACTGCTTTGGGAATGTTATCACCATCTGTCTTCCAAAGTGCAGGCTAGAGCAAGGGAGAAACCCTGCTTGCCAGTGAACAAGTGTGCAGTTTTGTTCTGAGTGTGTTATAACGAAGGCTTGAAGCACCTGTTACATGACTCCATTGGCAGGCCAGGTGTTTCAGGAAGGATCCTAGGGCTGTTGCTTGGTTTTGATAACTATAACAAGCCTTCAAGGTGGCAAGTCTGACAACCAGACACGTACTTGAAAAGAAAAAGGAAGTGTTTTTAACAGAAATGCTTGCTTTGGAGTGCCTTTGGATAAATCGGTATCAGTGCTGGTCTTTTTTTATTTTTTTTCTTTAACCTAACTAATAACATTCCTTCCTTCCTATTTAGGATCAGATGAAGAATCTGAAGAAAAACAGGACAGTGAAAAACCAGTCGTATAGCAAATGAGGGAAAGCAGGTAAGTACCTTTGCACAGAACCTGAATTTTTTTAAAAGTATTTTTTCTTCTTAGCTTCTTCCCACATAATCTGGATGGTGGGGTAATTCTTGGGAGTTCATCTTTAAACCCATTCTCTCTTTCCTAGCAAGCAGATCAAGCAGGAAATCCTGCCAGGGAGGTATCTGGGTGTTGTGGAGCCTGTAGTTGTGCTCTTTGGCCCTTGAATGCTGGTTCACCCAGGCAAGAGGCTGGTGGCAGCTGAGCAGGGGTCTGAGGTAGCTGTGTTTTGGAATCCAGTGCAAAAGGCTGTGGGCTCGGGGTGAAACACCTCCAGCATTTCTTCCGTGACCATGCTGGAAGGACAGTGATGGACAAGAAGTGTAAAAACTCCCTTTCTGGAAGGGGAAAGAGAAATTTCTGTGGAGCTGGGAATGCAGGAGTACTAAGAAGAGATTTTCTTTTAGTTAAAGTCTAGGACAAATTTACCCATCTTGAAGGCTACATGGAGAAAAACACTTTGATATTTCCCCTCCTGCTCTTCCTGTGTAATGCAACAGAAGGGTTGCATCCTACTGTGTTACTTAGCATTTGGGGGCTGCCTTTTTTGTTATAAATGTCAGATGATTTGCTTATTCCAGTAATTATTTTCTTTTGGAATTGTCTTGCCCCGTGCCTTCACCTTCACCACAGATGATTATGGTATCTGAAGCTAGGGAGGCATAAATCTTCTTGAAATGGAAGTTTCTGATTTGAAAGGTTGTATCATGGGATAATGGATGCGCTTTTCTTTTCATCCTCACTGCTATCAATGTCTGTTGCCTTGCCTCACACTCTTCATTCACCCTGACTTGTGTAATCTGTTACAGGAAGAAAACTTCCGAGGGCAGTTGTTGGGATTCAGAAACTGTGACAACAGAATCTGTGGCTGACTTGCTGGTGGAGCTGCTAACAGGGGAATGTGTTCATTAGAAAGCAAAGGGAACAGTTCCGATGTACTGTAATACCTCAGCAACATGTACCTTATTCACATCTGTTTATTAGGTTGCCTCACAGGTGGTATGAAACTATTTGTCCATGATGTGTTCAGTGATTCTTGAAGTTGATCTTCTAATGACTAGATAACTACTGGAAAATGTTGTCTTGTGTACCTAATCCAAAGACTGGTAATATAATGAAGTATATTTAATGATTATTGGGATTCACTAGGTAAAATTATTTTATGTTGTTATAAATTTGTCGTTAGTCTTATGTTTACTTTTTTTTTAACTCCGTGCATTTTCTTTTTTTAATGGATATGCTCACTTTCTGAAATAAAAACGTTGGTAAAACCTGGGCAATGTGTTGTGATATTCTGTTAGTTGAGCTGCAGATCAGCTTGCACCACTCCCTTATTTCTGGCTGGGGAATGGGGGATTCTGAATCAGTTTTGGTTTGTCTAGATTTGGCTGCCTGTAGGAATGCCATCTTAACACTAGAGACTTGTCATTTCTTTGCCTGTTGTGTTTGCAGTATCTTCTGCAGTAACTTAATGACATGTCCTGTGCTGGTGGTGGACATTGTTCAGATTTAAGGAGGAGATGGAAGTAAGTGAGCCTTTGCAAATACAAGTGTTTCTTTACTATATATTTTCATCAGTCAGATATATTCTCAGATAAAGATCTTATTCCCACATACCTGTAATCCTTCTGAAGTGTTAATCATTGCTTGATCAAAAAAGTGTTAGATAACATGTAATTCTGGTCTGTCTTCATGACATATGAGAAGATGAGTGCTTCAGATTTCCATATTTAGTCTTTATGTATTATGATACCACAAGCACGCAGTTGGATCAGCCTGTATAGCAAATAGGAATATCACTGTATTCTTCACAGGCAACTCATGTGTTGTTTTTATTGCTTTGTGTTTCTACTATTGTGGAATAGAAGTATATTGTGGTAGAAGACAGGACTGGCTCTTGTCTAACTGTTCTGGTCACAGCTCTCCCTTGAACCAGTAGTGGCTGTCTCATCTTATATAACTTTTCCACTAAAAAAGCATGCCTCCCAGCAAACAAGACAAAACTGTCAAAGCCTTAAAATATCTGTTGGTCCCCCCTTAAAACAACTGAAGTAGGGGCTTGTGAGCCATTGCACCTGAGAGCAATACAAGGGGAACAGTAGTGATGCTACTGAAATATGCATTAGCTATGTTTAAATAGATGTTCTGAGAGTACTTTCACACCGATTTTATTTTACTTTGGGTGGTATCAAGCTTTAACAAATAATAAAATCATGTGCTACTCTTTTGCTCTAATTATTTCTTGTAAGTAAGAGTATGACTAAAAATTAGGCATCCTGACTTCCCTCGCATTGAAGATTAACATAACACTGAAGGCAGTAAGTAGTTGCATTGTCTTCAATGTGCTGTTTATTAAAAGCTTAGTCCTCTGTGACTGTTAGAATTGAGATTGGCTTTTTTTTTTTCATCCCTATACAGTGGTGTGTAATTGAACCTTTTGAAAAGAAGTGTCACCTCAGGATATTTAAATCCTGTTTCAGAGGTTACAAGTTACAATAAATCATTAGAAGTAAAAATGATCAAAAACCTGACACTTTACAGCATGAGAATTTTCCTAATCAAGTCTTAAACTTGATGAGAAAATGCATCTGTGGGTTAGATGTCAAAAGCTCCATTAAACTAATAAGCTTCAACCACAAGCCTGACTTCTTAATGGGAAGACTTTCTTTAATTTTTGCCATGGAATTCATATTGCAATCCAATTGCCTACTTCACTCTGCAGTTCAATACTCAAAAAAAAAGAAAAAAAGAAAGGAGATTGACTTGAAGGTTCTCAAATTGTTGCCCATTACACAAATTGAATGCCAAAGGCTACAAAAATACACTGCACTTGTATGGGAGCTTGGCAGCAGTATTGCTGTTCTTGCTACTGCTTCTTGTCACAGGTGACATGAGACCATATACCGTGGGTGGCATCTCTGTATGCTGGGTGTTATACAAAGGAACAGATATGTTTTTACAGCTCATGTAAGTTTAGTTTAAAATAAAGATGATGTAGGGAGGCCAAAATGTAAAATTCATTCTGTGCTAGTGGGGAGAAAAAAAAAAGAGAAGAATCAGGCCTTAGAGTCAATGTCACTACTGCTGTGAGTCAGCCTGAGCTTCATTATTTAATGGAATTTCATCCTTTTGCAACAGTCAGGAATTTGCTCCTACTTCCAGCAGATCATTGTTTTCTGCTCTGTTCTGGATAAACATAGCATCAGAAGCAGCACCCCAGGAAGAATAAATGGAAAGGCTGGTCCATCCTCCTATTTCAGGATGAGGACCAGAAGCTTGTCTTGCCCAGGCATGATGGAAGAAGGCATGATGATAGCTGGATGGCAATGGTGATCTCTGTTCCTGAGCAGGGAGGTGTCCTGCACTGTGTGGGCAGGGGTGGGCTTGGACTCCCAGCTGTTTCCAGGTCCGATGTCTGTTGGGGGAACATCTTTGGGTGATTTCCTTCCCTTATTGCCTGAATGTGTGCAGTACTGGTCTTACTGCTGCTGCAACCTGCGTGTGAGCATGACGTTCCCAGGCCGTGGCCTTCTTAACATGCTGTCCACAGGCCAAACTGACCCCAAGGTGATGGCTATTGTCTGTGCCAGTGCTGACACGGTGCCATGCTGACACAATATGGGCTTAGTCCATGAAGATTCATTTTTACTCTGCAGCTAGAAGGCACAGCAGTGATCTGTAGGCATCCGTTAGGCAGATGATTTGTAAAGTGAACCTACCCCAGCTTGCCTTGCATTTTTTTATTTCCTGGGAAAGAAAATTAACTCCATCCTCACTTCTGCAGTGGCATATGGTTGGCATTATGTCAGCCACTTTTTACTTTTTCAAGAACCTTCTCATAGACCTTTGCTTACTGTTTTCTATTGAGGAGGCAGGAATTAGACCCTTTACGATACTGTGAAGAGCTGATATCAGTGATAAATGTGTTCTGGTGAACTGGTGTTGGCAGATGAGGATAGCATTAACACAGTGGCGTTATGTGCTAGGACACACATTTATATTAATTCACTAGAGTACTGCTGTCATAAAATGATTGTAATATGAATACACTGAGTGAGTTACAGGGTTATAGAGTCTATTCATTATAGTTTTGGCCTTCTTTAAGATTGTTTTTTCATCCAGCCAAGCGGTTGTCTTATTTCTATCACATCTTTCTAGTTGTCTGAATGTTCCTATTAAGACAGCATGAGTCAGTAATTTCAGATCCATGCAAACACAGATCTGATACAACAGGAAACTAAAAGGCTCTGTGATCCATTTTGAAGATGAATCTTCTCTAGCTCTTCTCATCAAGAAAAATCATTTTCCACATCAGTTTTAAAGGACTGATGCAACATGATCAATACATTAAGGGACTTTTTACTTAATCCTTAATCCTCCTGAAACTGGGACATTTCAGATTCTACAGAATAAAAACTCTCCATATGGAAACAATATGAAGTTTCATTAGCAGCCCACAGCAGCAGGTCTCAGAATAAAAAAATGACTTGCCCACAACTTCCACCTATTCATAAGGAAACATTCATAGTTGCTTTCATTTGGAATGAACACACTCTATTTTGATATCGCTGATAGTATTGGAAATAGCAGACTCTGTATGACCACAAGTTAAACAACTATAGGAGTTTAACTGAAGACTTCTAATTCCATATTGCAGAAATCCTCCCAAAATTGCTCATTTTCCAAAGAAGTCAAGTATCCCCTCCCCAGCTATGACTTCTCATAAGGAGGAGAAACTGGAGCTATATCAACAACCCCTTCCCGAGGCATGCATGCGCAGGGCAGCCAAGTTAAGCTTGTTCAGGCCATAGTCATTCTGGCAGCACCTAATGCTCATGTGCTAGAAGTGATAGTTGCCTTTAAATTCTTCATTTTAGATTATATCATAAACTGAAACAAAAACATTTGTTATCCACAGTTCTGCTCCAACAACCATCATGCAACTCAAAAAAACCCCAAAACCAAAACCAAAAAACTTCACCATTGAAAAGAATGGAAGTATGAAGTTGGGAAAACATTGCAAATGATACAATAAAATGAGGTGCTCAGGAGCTTAAATGTTTTCAAAATCATGTAAACAGCTCCTGCTGCAGGAAATGAATTTCTCCCTCAAGAGCTGGTCCTGAAGGGCCTGAGCAGCCCTTGCTACTGCTAATTCTACTGCAACCCATCCACTGGATTTGGAAAAGCCTTTCTAACTCAGGTGCTGGAGATTAAGTGCTGTAATGTGAATTTCAGTGCTTTCCCTTAGGCACCTCAGCTGGATTTTTTGCCTCTCAAGTCACATTGTATTCCCACAGGCAACAACAGGAAGTAAGCCTTCAGGTGTATGTCCACAGCCACTCAGGAAAATGAAAGACTTACTTTTGGAAGGCCCTCTCACATACATGGGTCAGAAGGAGGCCAGGGAGCTCACCATCTAGCAGGACCTTCCCAGCTCCTCACGCACAGACAACAAAGAATAAGAGACCTGGCCAAAAAAAAATGCCTGTGGGAGCCACCATGAAACACCCTATGATCTCCCTTTGGAACAGGCAGAGCAGCTGCTTCGGGGCCACATCCTCCTGCTTTGCCTGAGCTCCACAACCGCACTAAGGAAAACACAAACACAAAGGCAAGGATGAACAGAGAGAGCGTGAATGACAGCAGTTGCTAACAGGTGAAGGACTGGAACGGAGAGCGAGAGGAGACAGAAGCTGATTCCTTCCTGCACTCTTTCGAACTACTAATATCAGGCACTTCTTGAGAAGGGGAGAACTTATTGCCTATATTTCAACACTCTCATATTTCAACACTCTCAACACCCCTACATTGGATGAAAGACTATGGTGTTCCGGTAGATGCAGTGAAGACCAGACACCTACCCTGCGATCCATGGCTCTTCAACGCTCGCAGGAAGAGGGCAGCTTCACCCACAGTTTCAGGTGCTGCTCCTTCACCTCCCAGAGCAAACTCTGCACCCCAGTGCTGAGGAGCAAGGGAGCGGTGGTGGCAGCATCCCAGAGACAGCCACCAGATGGCTCAAAAGGTTCTCCATTCAGACAGCTCTGATGTTCACTTAATCATCACTCACCAAAGACAATTCAGACAAACATGAATCTTAAAGACCATGTCTACAAGTGGGCTAGACATGAGCCAACTCCCAGCTCTATCTTTTGCCATTCAAGAAAGGAGTTTAGGTTGACCCTCTTCATGCCTTTATTTCCAATTTAAAAAAAGAAGAAGAAGAAAAAAAAACTTTCCTTGGCACAGCCTAATGCTATTTATTCCACTTCTCAATTTATACTTCTTTCCTTCTGTTTGTCCTTCACCTTTATTTTTGACTTGAGTCACAGCAGTGTTCCAAGAAACTTCCCTGTTCATCTGTAAGAACTCTTTCAGCTTTCCAAGCATGTATCATATTGAAGATATAGAAAATGTTAAAATACCTTCTGATGCATTTAACATGACTGAACTTCTGCATGTGCACTTGCAGAGCGCACTAAAATCTTTTCATCAGTTACAGCAGAAAATCCCTCAAAAAGTAGGAAAAAATGCACCTTTGGGAAGATAATGGCTATTCCTAAGCAACAATTTCTATAGCTTTGCTTACAGTATCGAGTTGGAAAAGCTTTTTCCAGCAAAACAAGCAGTGAGGGAAAAACAACAGCCTTGGGGCTACAGAGTTTATTTTTATGTAAAGTATTTTCTTTATATTTAGCTTCTTGTTTTGAAGAAACGTGCAGCTGTTTGAGAAGCCGAGAGAGAAGAACAGCCAGGTCTGAAAGAGAGCTCCTTGGATCCTTTAGGAAGGAGTCATTGATCAGTGCAAACTTTCCTACTGATTTGGGAATTTGAAAAGCAGTTTGCATGCAAATAGTAATTTTCTCTCATATTGACCTTGCTTATACAGGACACAAGAACCCAAAATATATTCAGAGAATGTAGTTGGCTTCAACAGGATATGCTTTTACTGCACTTCCTGATCAACTCTGCCTCCTACTGTTCACTGGTCCATTCATTTTCTGGCCAAGTAGGCAGAACGATGTTGCACACAAAGGACAAGCCAGCCCATGACAGTTCCTAGTTTCCATACTCACCTTTGAGGAACTGGATTTTCTACCAAGCCTTACTGTAAATACCTTCTAACTGATTCTTTAGACCCAGGAGAAAAACAAACATGATTTGTAAAATGCTGGTACCTTATCATGTAGCATCAAGTCAAATATACACACACAATATATACACATACAATATATAGCTGCTGCCACTACAACCCAGATTAACACCCACCTCTCCAACAGATTAATGCAAGCCAAAAAAACCACTTGTCGTTCAAGTTATCAGGTTAAAAAAAAAAAAATCTGCCTTATGACAAAAAACATGGCTTTGGGAAAAAACTGTCAGGTTAAATTACAGGTCTCTTCAGCAAGTGCTTGTCAGAAGCTGGATGACTTACTTGTCAGAAGACCCTGTGAAGAGCAGGCATGCATTTGTAGACTATCAAGGAGACACTCCAAAAAAGTGTGAAAGGACGGGCTGTTATCCACTGAGTAGAGATTATTCCCGGGCTCCACGACCTGTGACAGGGTGTACTATAAATATAGGGCATTCACTAGGACTCATCAGGCAGCTCCCAGTGCAGTCCAAGCCTTGCTTCCTGACAGCGCTAGGGACACTCGTGCAGAAGTGAGAAGAAGAGGCACGTCTAGATTCAGAGGCCTTCCTATGTTTTGGGTGGAATTGCACTGACTACCCAAACTCACTCAATCCAAGACCCTTATATCCACTTTTTGTTAAGCTCTCACCTTTTTATGGTAAACAGTCAGGCATAATCCTGCATTCAAGAGGGAGTAACAACCTTGTCTGTCCCCTTGTAGGCAAGTTTCTCTAAAATTTTCTAATTGATTGTTATAATTAAACTAAACTCAGCTTTCTGTTTTTTTTCTCAACCAAACCCAAGCTGGTCTGACCAAAAATAATACCTTTCCCTGTAAGGTTTGCCTCACTTATGGCTAAGACTTATTTTGCATTTGATCAACCAGCAATTTGTGGTTTTCAGCAATGCTGGTAAGGTCTTGTAGCCATTATTCATCTGACTGCCATGGACACACTGGTTGGGATTAAGTGAATTGTGCTTTGATTCATAAAAAAAGCTTTCCCCTTTGCCAGCCAAGTTTCAATCATGCTTACTTGCACTTTGTTTTCCCCTGCCAATACTTGTATCAAGACAACATAACCTTTTTTTCACTGATTTTCTTGTTACATCTTTTCATCATACATCTCAACTCGGCTGCAACAATTTCAGAAACACTTGGAGATGTTTCTCTAGATCATCCTTTGTTTTTAATAGCTAAAGGTCGCCGACTTGGTACTGGTGTGACCAACAGAGAAGGTGTACCTGAGAGTCCCAGCCATGAATCAGGCAGCTTTGGGGAGGATTCAGACGATAGCCTCCATATACATTTCTGCCATAAATCACCCAGCAGAAGCTCAGGAGCCAAAACAGATGCCTGGGGAGTCTCTGCAAGACCAGGACCTGAAAGGTGTCTGGCACAGCCTCAGCAGGAACAGTTCCAGGATGAGAATTAGGTGGAGCATCCTAGACCAAGCACAAAGCCAGCTGGTAAGTGGAGTGTGAAAAGGGATCTGCCATAGTCACTTTTGACTTCCTAGACCATTGTTGTAGAGAAGTGGACTCTTTCAAGCTAGCTGCTTGTACAGATGCACATGAAATTGTGTTATAAAAGGCACATGGTTGTGCCTCCTGTCCAGCTGTTTGTTTCCTCAGGATAAGTAGTAACTGAAGAGGCATCCTGTTTAAACTGCTTCAAAACAAACTGCTGCTGTGCTCTGTATGTGTTTCCAGATGTACAAAGGATGAGGGGAAACAGAAAATCAGAAATAGCGACAGGGAGCATTGGTGCTGTGCCAGGGAAAGGTGAATATTCTTTCTGTTCTCCTTTTAATTGCAAATCAGGATCAACCTAACTATTGCTTAACTATTGTTAGTTGAATAGAAAGACAGATGTTGTAGGTACAGCTGTGAGCTGCTTCATGTCTAGCCCATTTGTAGACACTGTCTCTTAAGATCTTAAGATATTTGCCAGGAGTGTTTGAGTCATCCAAAGTGCCTTGAAACTTTTGAACAGGGGAACCTTTCGAGCCACCTTGTCATTGTCTTCGGAGTGTTACCAGCACGGCTTGCTCCCGCCCCAGCACTGGGAGGACACTTCTTGTCCCAGCAGGTGAAAGACCACCACCTCCAAAACACAAGCAGATGCCTGAAGAACAAGGTATTGGAATGTAGGTGTCCTACTTAGCTTAATCCGGAGAAACACCCTGGCATTTCTTGAAGGCACAATGTGAAAGGGTTATTTCAGGCAGGAATTTCCAACACAGCCTTTGAAGAAGGGTCTGATGTTTGTAGTATGAAGCTGCTGAAAGCAAGATATAACTTGGTAGCTGGGAGTCATGCTGTTGCAAATAGGCATGGGGGACTGGACAAAGCAGAATCCAAACTTAATTTTGCTGCATTATTTTCACAGGCAGCCTAGGAGAGGAGGTCCATGGTCAGATAAATATTATCTGAGAGCTCCTATTTTCCAGCAGGAAAAGGCAAATGCCTTGCTTTAAAGAAGATCTCTGATGTTTACTTTTTTTAAACTCCATGCATTTTCTTTTTTTTTTTTTAATGGATATGCTCACTTTCTGAAATAAAAACGTTGTTAAAACCTGGGCAATATGTTGTGATATTTTGTTAGTTGAGCTGCAGATCAGCTTGCACCGCTTCCTTATTTCTGGCTGGGGAATGGGGGGTTCTGAATCGTTTTTGGTTTGCCTGGATTTGGCTGCCTGTAGGAATGCCGTCTTAGTGCTAGTGACCTGTCATTACTGTGCCTGTTGTGTTTGCAGTATCTTCTGCAGTAACTTAATGACATGTCCTGTGCTGGTGGTGGACATTGTTCAGGCTGGAATAACAATCCTTTCACTATTTGCTGTAGCCCTGTATTCCCTGATTTAAGTGTAATAGTTAAGTATTGCTGGAAACTGGCTTTCTGTAATACTTTCACTAATACAGAAAACAGTAAATACGAGATGTCACTCTTTGCATTAGAAGTTTTCTGGCATGTGTTTTCCTTCAACTCTTCGATGATGCTTTCAGTTTTACAGAACTCAGTAGCAAGTATCTTCCTGTTGTGTTTCCCCCTTCTCCTTACTGTAAGGGACTGGAATATCTCTTACTACAGTCACTGATGCCATCAGTCATATCAAAGCAGCATAGCTGCTGAAAACTGAATTGTTGTCAGCTGTCTGTCTGAATACAGCTGAGCAAATGTTAATCAGCTACTGCAGTAAATATGGATTTTGAAAAAATATTGGATCACAGCCTATGTTATTATGGGAACCCTACTTCTTCTTTTTGTCTCTTTAAATATTCTAAGACTATACCTCTGAGATTTTTTTTAATTCCTCAGCAGTTTTTATGCTATGTGCTGGTGCCTCAGCTGTTTCAGAATCTCAAATTGAATATCTGTCTATTGAAGTCTCTCAAAAACTAATACAGAAGTCCACTGTTGTCAGGCTGCCATAATCCAGTTACGCAGGTCTGTCTCCTGGGGATGGAACCCATGGGTAGCTTTATATATCATCTATTTTAGAGTATTTTGATAGTTGAAAAATCAGTATTCTTAAGTGTGTATGTTGTTGCACAGTATAGGACACAGAAGGATCCCAGCAAGATAAAGAATACATTTCAAGTCCCTTTCTACAAAATAATAAATTTGTGCAAATTACTCCTGTGTGCTTTAACACACAAAACAAGAGTTCATCCCATTCTGTCATCTTGATTTCACTAGAAGCACCAGATTCTGTAACCATTCTCTTAATATTTGCATTAATAGCTGCAACTCTGTGACAAAAGTAGAGCAGCTGTAATGCTCCTACTTGTAGAAGCCTGAAATCACTGATAATACTGAAAATGAAAAAACTCAATCAGTTGGTGCAAGATGTGTGTTTGAGCAGACATGTCTTTCAAATGTTAACCAATGCTTGATCATAGAAGTTCGCATTTACTAGATAACACAGCTCTGGCATGCATTCATGATAAATAGGAATGCTGAATCCTGTAGACTTCCTTGAGCACCTGTTTTTGCAGTAGATGTAGTCCTTATGTGTTATGACCACAACCATGCAATTAGCTCAACCTGCACAGTGAAGAGTAAGTTTCACTGTTTTTTTTACATGTAATGTAGGTATGTGGTTTTTATCATTTTGTATTTCCATTAGCAAGCATGGTTTAGAAGCATACTGTGGTAGCAAACAGGATGGGCTGTGGTCTAACTGTCCTCACTTATCACCCGAGCTGATCACAGCCCACCTCCTCTGAACCAGTACTGACTGGTTCAGTTTGCAGGGTTTTTCCACTAAGTAACCAAACCTTCCTCTAAACAAACAACTCCCCCGACACCCAGAAGCCTTAAAACATCAATTTGTCCCTTATTCAGGCTAAATAAATAAGATAAAAATGATGTAAACAGTATATATCTCTATAAATAAACTTTTGGGGCCTCTGAGACATTGCACACACAAAACTTGCAGCAAGTAGTTGCATTGGCTTCAACATGCTATTTGTAAAATAACTTACTCCTCTGTGATTATTAGAACTGAGCCTGACTTATTTTTCCCTTGCAATGGTGTGAGCCCTAGAAAACATGTTCTCCCAGCTTAGCTGTCCAATAGAAAACAAATTTCATGAGCTAGCTTTTTTATTTTTCTATCTAGAAAAGTGTTCCATTTAATAGATTGAAAAGCAGAAAATTGACCTTTTTTAAAAGATCTTTGGCTTCCTGGGGAATCTGTGTGAGCAGTGAGAAATGAATCAAGTTTTCTAGCCATCTTAGTTCATGCAGTGGAAATAATATAGCACAAACTTTGGCCTCACAAATGCAGTCTGAAAGAAAGCTTTTATTGCTCTCTACATCCTTACAGATGTGGCAAGTAGACTTTTACTGTAAATACTGCAGGTCCTCACCTGCAAACCTGTGATAATATGTTGCCCCAAGTTGAACAAATGCTTTATGCAAATGCTTCTACTTCTGATTTTTCTCCAAACTTTTGAAAAGAAGAAATTTGCAGAGCGGGGACATGAGGCATTCAAAGTCCAACGTCTGAGAATTCTTCCTCTTTGTGAAAACACTTGCTCTGTCAACTTTAAATGGCTTCTCTAAACAAGATAATGTTTGTAATCATTACAACTGTTTTGTTTCTTTAAAAATACGTTGTGCAGGTTTACAATTTGTTTAACAGCACTGGTCTGTGACCAAGTGAATTTCTTAGAGTTGTGTAGGTGTGTGCCTTAGATTTGCTTTTATGCTCATTAAACTTCCTTTTAAAAAGACAATCATAACATTTTGTAATATTGCGTTTAATTGAATCTTTTAAAAGCAATATATAAGAAAAATACTATAAGTGAAAAGAACAAATAGCTGTCACTTTACAGCACTGGAATGCTCCTAATTAAGCCTTAAACATTAAATCTCTAAACTTTCTCTGCATGCATAACTGTTTTTAACACAAGGACCATCCTTATTTTGCAATACTAAATGCCTATTAAAATACAAGAAACATAACCTTACTCCTATTGCCCCCCACCCATTTCAATACTCAGAAAAATTAGGAGAAGCAGAGACTGATATAAAACTACTAGCTGTAAAGCAAAACAGGCCATGTGCACTAGTGATAGAAAATCCATTTGTGTTTTTGTTATATGTAACACTAGGAGCAAGGGGATCCATGTGAATAAGAATGCAGCCAAGCAAACTTAACAAGCTTACATCAAAGAAAACATATGTGCTGATTTAGCAAAGGTTTACAAAATCATTATCTTATGTTTTCTTTCCATGGTGCTTAGCTGGAGTCCTCATTCTGTATACGAAGAAGAGTACGATGACATAATACATGGAGCTTTTCAGAAGAAGGACTATGTACACTAAATACGCCGTCCTGTGCATTAAGTGATCTGGAATAAACATGAACACAGAAAAGTCTTGTTTAGCCATCGATATTCTGCAGCCTCCTAAAAGACAGGCAGAACCAAGACGATGTAGTACCTGTATTGCTGCAATTACATCACCTTCAGCAAACAGTGTATAAACAAATGCATCGTCTGCCTGTCCTCCGAGAGGGTTTGCACTGCTAACAAGTCCAATGTCAAGCGGGTTTCTTAGAACTAAATTGTTTGTCTAAATGCTGCTAGGGTGCTATTCTCTGCGAAGGCAAGAACATAATTCTAGTGCTTCCAGCACTGATTACAGGTAATCTTGTTTTTTCTCCAATCCTTTTGATTTTTTTTGCACACTAGTGTCTAAGATTTTTCCTCAATCCCTATTCAAACTAAAAGAGAGTTTCTTTTTCTGAAATGCTGGGCAGTTGCTGGTCTAGTATCAGCTGAAGCTCTGAGCATTTGACCACTTGAGTTATTTAAAACAACAGCATTTAATGTAGGCTAATAATGCACTATATTAGCCCAAAAAACACCTGTAGCATGCTAATAAAAGTCAAAGAAGTTTTATAACCCACAGCAGATGTTAATTCAGAGTAGTGTTTAAGCATCTTTATGTTGCAGACACCAGCAACTTAAAATATTTCCTGTAGGCCATTTAGAAGGATTATTTTCATCATGTTCTGAGCATGTATAACAATATTTAATTCTTCCATGACATGCATTGTATTCCCATGTTTAAATACATTTTAATTACCTCCATAAAAAATTGTACTGTTTCCAGAATATGCATTGCAGTCCTGTTTCCCTGCAGTCTTTGTAAGATCTAATGGAAAGAGAATTTAAACATCCAAATTAGGCTTGTCTTTAACAATAGTGAAACAGAAAAGAAGAGGCAGTACAGCAACAGTGAAATGGGAAGATACTATTAAACACTTAAGATCTATCTTTCATGGAAAGGAAACATAAGCAAAATGGACACTTAAGAACATCTCAGAGCAGATGTTCACGAGTAAGATTCATTTGCAGAGAGAAACTGGAAGGGAAAAATTCTTGTATACATGTAAATGGGTATTTGCTGCCCTGATTCAGAGCTCTGTCTTTGCCCTGCTCAAGGATGTGTCCATGAGGCTGTTCCTTGGCCGAATCTTCTCCTGATGTGCATTTTGGCTATGGTTGCGCCAAGAAGCACAGCCCCTTTCAGGAGCACTAATGCATTGGGTTATTTCTATAATTTTATTGCAAAGAAAAAGTGAGTTCTATATTAATATGCAGAATACCTTTTTTATAATATGGAGAATACCTGTTTTAAAAAGGTAGTATATACCTTGTATGGAAGTGGTGCTAATTGAATATACTTGGCTTTCATGCTCATATTTGCAAGAATATTTCTTGTTTTTGTTCTCCTTTGGTATGGTTAACCAGCTTCCAATAGAGTATTCATCATTATCTGCAGATTTCCAGATGTCTCCATTTACTACATTATCTGTCACTTCCTTTTCTCCTTCAGTCCATGTCACTCGAATAACTTCTGGGTAGAATTTCTCAACAAGGCAAACATATGTCAGCTTATTTTCATTTTCACTACTCAGGATTTCATAGTTTTTTGGTGCAGTAGTTCCTTTGTCTGGATTTGGTTTTGGAGGAAAAAAGAAAAGAATAAAATAGAGAGTTGAAAGATCAATAGTGTACAGAAATAAGTATTTCACCTAGATGTACTAACAATTTTCTCAGATCGGATATTCAGCTGCACAGTTTCTGAATTTCACAGTTTCTGAAGAACAGCAGCCTAAATGTCTTATTAACAAACATTTTAATTCTCCGATTTGTTATTCAGTGTTTAGGATGGGAACAGAAATGTCCTGTGTACAAAAGGAATTTTCAATTATAGGATGTGTGAATTTCCGCTGTTTCTGTCCTTCAACAAAAAATAAGTTCTTGCTTGAGCTGAATGGACTCTCTGACTTCGCATTCAAACACACTTTATACTAAATACTGCTTGGATGAACCCACATGTCAGGTTTTTGTTTCCACTCCAAAACAGTTACAAGACTGTGAGAATACAAAATAAGACTTTTAACTTTGTCTTTAAATGAATCAGTTGAAAGAAAACTAAAATGAATAGAGGCTTTTATGAGTAAAATACAGCAAACCAAACTCAAAATCTTGAAGACAAGATACAGCCCAAATTTTGTAAACCTGTTCTTTTTTAGACAATACACAGATGTTTAGAGTCCTGAGAATTTTCAGTCTAAACTTTAATACTGTTCCAGGTGTGTGGAGAAATATAATTTAAATGTAAAACTCCTCAGTGTACACTAACATCCAGACTGTGCTTCATTCATGCATCTTGTCTCCCAGCGTATTAATAAATCAGAAATTTTTAAAGAGATGTATAGCATCTGTTAAGTTGTCTTTGAAAAATTACCTTTTGTGTAATTGAAATTTAAACAAATGGCACCTGATAGATAAAGAATTAAAGGTTATACGAAGTAGATTTAAAAGCATCTCACAAAAGATTTCTGGAGTACTTTATTAGAAAAATAAACTTAAATCTGGCTATTTAAAACATGAGATATCTCTTCCAAAGCAGTTCAAAAAATTATTTTTGAGAATCATGTTAAGAAGCTGAAATATTGCTGAAGATATTCATAATCAACTTCCCTTCAAGCTGAATTAAAAAAACATTTAAAGAGCTACATGGCAGTGTAGACCACACAGTCTTCCAAGTGGTACAGCTGTCAGAAAGTGTGTTTGTCTCCACAAGTCCTTGACAATTATTAAATAATAGTAATATTTCTTGGAATAACTTTGTTCATTTATTTGATGAAAGGAATTTAATATTGCTTTGTAATGCTTATGCAAAGACAATTAAATGGAAGATTTGTCTATAACTTATTAAAGATGGACCTACCTAGCTGTCAAATCTTTGCAGGTTTATGTCCCCATTGTAAAGTGGATAAGACACTGCTAATTAGTGAAGATCTGCTCTACCTAAATAATTCTTTTTAAATCTGATATTAATTTTGTGGATTTGGGCCATTGTTTTTGAAGAAATTCTGTGTGTTCACCAGAGAATGATCTAGATAAAGACAGAAATATGGAATCACAAAATGCTCTGAATTAGGAAAGTTGACGATGCTGTTACTTTAATACTAGGTTTGTGTAAATGTATGAATTCGCACAAATGAAAAGCAAAAAAAAAAAAAAAAACTAAAAGAGAAGAAAGTTCTATATCCAAATAATATTTCTATATCCAAATATCATATCTCTTTGTACCAGCATTCTAGAAAGTGATATGCTTTCAGAAACGTGCTCCATACAAATATATGAACATTGAGCACATTTTACCATGAACAGTGAGCTGTTTCCACAAGCTTAGAGTTAATCTCTATTTCATTTGCCTCTCTGGAATAAAGCGTGTGTTATTAGGAGGAGTCCAAATCAGCCAGACTTTGTCCATACAAAAATGACTTTTTGATATTATAGAAGTGGAGAGCAACGTTAAGAGGCTGTTTTGGTTAAATATATACACTTCCGCAGTGCATGTATAGCCAGTGCTCATGGGCAGTTATTTTTGTCTACGCTTAAGTATGAGTGGGAGCTAGATGCAGATTTCAAAACTGACTTTTGTTGTATAGAAAATACTGCTAAAGGCTGATTTTTTAAGGCAGCAAAGAGATTTAGGTGTTCACCTCCTTGCACCACTCCCTCCCTCCAGATGCCTGCATAAATCTCCATCACCATTTTTCGGCAGCTAGAAGCAAAGGGTTTATAGTGTTGGTTTGGCCGAGTGGCACATTTTTCATGCATTGTGAGAAAATACATTAATATAAACATATATTTCTGTCAAAAGGTTTTAACCTTTCTTTAAATGATCGGGCTATTCTAGAGCAATCTTTCACGTTGCATCTCCCCAAGAAACTACCAGGAGATTCTTTCAAGTATTTCATACTTATTGTTCAAAAGAAAAGATAACCAGAGTATAAGACTTTCTACCTTCAAAAAGATAATCCTTATATTAATGAATTTTCACTCATTTTGGAGATATGTCATTGAAATGAAGATGTGGACTGAGTTTTCTTTTCTTCCCAGAAATAAAATTGCTAACAATTTTGTGGTCCCCTAGCATCAATTTAGGGGCTAGTTTTATCTTCTGTACGCATCAGACCTACCAGAAATGCAAGATTAACCCCATTTCCAAAATTATTTATCTGCTCCAGAGCTGTGAATGTTTCAAAAAGCATGATGTAGCTTTTGTCCCAGTGACACTGCCTCTGCAAAAACTCATGGCTTTTTCAGGTGTTTCTTTTAGATTTTCAAAGCTCAGTAAGATACCCTGACTAATTTTAGTAGACTAAAATGTAATTGTCCAGTTTGATTTTTTTTTCTCTTGGATTATCAAATCTGAATAGAGAGACAGAGAGAGAGATGCTTCCAGTTGGCATTTCATCATGTCTATTTTAGAGACTTCTATTAAGATGGGATAATTTCCCCTCCAGAGGTGCCAATGTCTTTCCATTTACCATAAAAAGATCTAGATGATTAGTTTAAATGAAACACCTAAATCATATCACTATACTGAGGAAGTCCAGTTTCTTTCCAATTATGTACAAGCTTCAAGCAAAAAGTAGTGCCTGAATAGCTGTGTACATGTGCATGCATGGGAGAGTCTCATATGCACATACAGATAACTGGATAACAATCAGTAACTGAACAAATGCAGTTTTCCATATATACATATATATATAAATATGTTTACATGTGTGTGTGTGAGAATATATATACACACATACCTATAAACTGTAGGTATGCTTAGGAAAAAAGGACGTAAATATATGTGTAGAGTTGGCTGTAGATTTTGATGTGCCTTTAGGCTGAGCTGTAAAGCCATTGATGTCAATAAGATGATTTTGCCCCTACTTTTCTGAACATATGATCTGAGCCTTTCTGAAGAATTTCAAGATAATGAACTTCCACTCCACTGTCCTTTTGGCTTTAGTAAAACTTTCAAAACATTTTGCTGTTTCATTTGTATAACAGTTTTCTAAGGCACGTTTAAACAGATACACAGGTCTTACTTTTTAAATAATAGATAAGCACACACATAAAATTTGCACTTATTTCATAAGCTGTCATTTGTCTTTTCTCTCCTGTACTAAGGCAGTGACTCTGCACAATATTGCACAAATAAAACTCTGGAGTTAGGCTTGCAATTATAGAGGTTATAATTATTGGGTTTCAAGAAACACATTTAATTAGATCAATTATTTTAGGATTTTTTTCCTAAGGAAGCTCCCCTACAGTTTGTCTATAAATATTTATAAGTAAGATTTAGAAATATATATATTTGTTTTAAGCTCAGATTTTACTGCTCATTATTGGATGGTCCCACAGAATCGTGTAACTTTGACCCTGAGAGCTTCTCAGGTCCCCTTCAAGACAGTGGGAGCTGAGGGCACTCAGCACACTGAGTTCATACACAACATTCTTGTCCTGCTTGCCAGCGACTTCTGATATCATCACAGGTAATAAAATAGTGTACTCCTGACCCACTGCAAGTCTCCCCACATACCCTAAAGAGCTGTCAACCTTCACTCTATTGCTTTGCTGTTACAAAACTTGTAAAATAGCTTTTTTAAAACACTTACCAGAGACGACGAGTTTTGTGCCAGTACCAAATATCTTGTAAAGATCCTCACACTGATATATTTTCTTACAAAAACTGCTTGCAACATTTTGAGCAGACAAGAATCAGTGAATTTTTTTTTTTGTTTGTTTGTTTGTTTTTTACAACAATCATGTGAATAGAGAGAGTCAATTCATTTGGTTACATGTATGTAGAAAACCTGAACTGAATCTCAGCTAATTCTGCTATTCTCAAGGAGCCCTTAGTGATGTGTACTTTAAATTCAGTTTCAAGATAATTGCTGTTACTGGTTAAAAAAACAAGATAAAACACAACTGTTGTTTTTTGGGTCATCAACTGAGCAACAATATTTCCTCTTGATTCTGCAACTGAGAAAGATCCTTCAATTAAATTTTTCTGGAATGGTGAGTGTTTTTGTCCACATGATTAAAAAAAAAAAATCTTGATTTAAATAATTGTATAATACAAAAATGAAGGCAAGCTCTAAACCATTCTATTTGAGGCTTACTTAATTTCTTTGCCTCTTTCTACTTTGTTTATTTGCCTCTTTACACCTCCCCAAAGTTCTCCTTTTTAATGAATATTATGTCTGTTTTCCCCACCAAAACATGAGGGCTCTGAAAACTACTGCAGACCACTTGTTGACATATTTCCAAGTAAGACTATGATCAGAAGTGACACAAAACACCTCTGCTTTTCAGAAATCTTTGTGATCCTAAAACAACAAATTACAAATCAACGAGGCTGGCTGTAGGAAGGACGCTATGCAGGGCTGGTGCCCAGGCTCCAGCCAAGCTCAATGCCCTCCAGGACACTAGAATTACATTGTTCTGTATGACCACGCTAAGCTCCTAGTTCTTATTGTACAGAAAGTAGTGCGTAACTTACCTGATACAATGAGTTTCGTACCATAGCCAAATATTTTTAAGTTGCTCGTACACATTGGATAAAACCTTTGCAATAACTGTGTAGATCTATTTTTGTTTATATGGGTAAATATTATTTTTAAAGAAAAACAGACTTGCTGTTTAATCAATCTTTAGGTCCTAGAACAATAAAGAAGGGGCAGAAACCTAAAGTAAAATAAAAAGGAGGAGGGATTTTTTAAGGTATCAATGGTGCTAACTAGGCAGGAGTCATCTTAACTAATTTTTATCTTCTGACTGTTTAGATGAACAGTGCAAATCGATCACCTTGGCTCCACATGTGCTTTGTGGAGATTGAAAGCACCAGCAGAAGACCTCTTTGATCTGTCTGATCAGATATTAGCTAACTACTCTTCTAAAAGAAACCCATAGAATCAGACAGAAAAATAGTGAACATTACACTGAGACCTAAGCAGAACGTGACTCCACATCAATATTTTTCTTGTCAGCACATGGAGAAAAACCCTGACTGCATTGGAATCAAAGCCAAAGGCCCCACCAGCCAGACACCCCTTTTTTAGATGATTGCAATCAGACAAACTGTTTCCATCTCAGGTGACTAATTAAGCCAACTCATGGGCAAGTATTGAAGCAGCTGAAGTTAACCTGAGACAATATAGTTTTGATTAAGTATGTCCAATGTTTTGGGAGGGAAAGCTCAATGTTTGCATGTTTTGTCTTTCTTCCTTAATGGTAGTAGCAATAATAACAATAACAAATACTGAAAGGTTTCTGCAAAAGCTAGGAAGAGGCGGTAGCCCTTCAACCTTGAACATCTTCAGACAATCCCAGGCATAACTCTGTTAACTCCTGTCATTCGGTATAGTCTGGCATACTCCTAAATGAATACTTCTTGCTCTTCAAAGAATTTGAGTAACCCAAAGCTTTGACATTTTCTTTCAGAACAACTTAGAAATTTTATAGAAGTTGAATGCACATCGTTAAAGACAAAAGGATCTTTTAGTTCCCTGGGTGTTAACTTTGCCATATTTAGATTCATCTTTAAAAACAAAATGATAGTGGCATTAGCTATACTTCTATTCTGCAATAATTGCTGTATTTCCCACATTTCATAAATAAACACAAAACAGTTCTGTTGCGTTCTGTATCTTGAAATGCTCTTTAAGGGGAAAATCCTGCCAAGCATTCGGTAGGATTAAAACTAGTGGGAGCTAAAGCAGCAGAGCACTTCATGCAGGCAGAATCTAACCATTGAAATGCATTGAAGAAGTTGCAAGTTTTACATTTCACACTTACCTGAAACAATCAGCTTGGTTCCACTTCCAAATATTTTTACATCAGCATCCCACTGTATGATAATGCTTAGCAATATCCCCTGCACCTCACTTTCTTTTCATAGGCTACAGAAAAGGTCTCTCTGATTTAGAGATTGGTGAACACCTGATCCAGCGCAGTAACTGCAATTTTAACAAGGACTACAGTCTTAGGAGTACTTTGATTTTCGTAGTGAGTAGAAAGTTCAGGTTTCCAAACACAGCACAATCCTTTTATCTCTGGGATTTCCATAACAAAGATCTGCTATCTCTAGTCTGTTGGGTTTTCTCAAAGATAACTTCTTCTAAGTTCTTTTAACTTGTTTTAAGAAGACAAATGGTTATATTCTAATTCCTGAAGGAAATCCAGACAATTCACAAGTTATTTGTTGGTTTTAAACAAACAGAAAACACATTCTTTTCTTAAGATTGACTGTCTTGTGAAGTCTTTATTGTGTGCAAGTACTTCAACCTGGCCCTCATTTCACTGTGCCAGAAGGAAACTTTGAAAACACTTTGACAAACATACCTGAAAGCATCAGTGCCAATGCCAAAATATTTTATTCTGGTTGCCAATCAATGTAACTTTCTGTGAGAACTAATGAATCTTTGAGGTAAAAGATTTCAGCAAACTCACAGTTTGAAGTCTATGTTATAAATGCACAGCCCACTGTCCTATTAAAACTTACTAAGCCCCAGGATGTGTTTAACTAAGTTCATGCACAATGTAAGTTTTTGTACTGTTCTCTCTTTGGCAAAATCATCTTTCTTGACAAACACAATTTCATTGCAAATTGTAGCAGAGAGCATTTTTGATTAGAGGCAATGACAACATTTTAAATTTGGGTTGAATCGTCCTCTGCTCTTTACATCTTGACATATTTACAGTCACCTAGCTAATCTCTCATATATTCTGAGCAACACACTGTAAGTAGTGCTTCATGCTCTAAACTGAGATAGGCATTCGTGTTACCCGTTGCACAGTTGTAACACAATTCAGATGAATGCAAATGCAAAAGGAAACCAATCACTTTCAGTAGAGCCAGGAGCTGCAAGTCTGTGCCATTCCCAGCAATTTTCCTCCCCAGTCAACAGCGACTGAACCAGCTCCAGCAACAAGAAACTTTTGCATTTCTCACTTGCTACCCTGAGAGTGGCTCTGCCAATGTTCAAGCAGTTCTGTTTTTCTTCCCTGGAGCAGCACAGGGAATAAACACAAACCAATATTTAAACTTTAACTTGCTCTGCATTTCTCCACTCCCCCATCCTTAATAAACATCTAGGAACTGTTCTAAAGGTGCTCACAGTATTCACCAGATCCACATATTTCTTGCCCATCAACCCATCCAACTGGAGCTCCATGCACAGACCACAGACAAAACATGACTTATCCTGCACAAATTATTTTTCCTACACTCTTTCATTCTTAATTTTTGTTCTCTTTGGAGTGCTCCATTTAGCAGGCGAAAGAAAAAAATCAATAATAAGGGTACTTACTAGAGACAATTAGTTTGGTTCCCGTGCCAAAGTATTTGATCCAGGTAGATGCTCCACACTAGGTTTTGACCTTACAATAAATTGAAGTGCTCTGTTGCTGTGCTGTGCTGTTGCTGTGCTGTCACTGGAGAAAAAACAGAATTTTCCAACCAGTCCCCAGGAAGCTTCTGGGAGGACTGCTGGGCCGTCAGCTCCTTGGCATTTCACATATTTCAGACTTATGCCCAGTTGTTCAGCTGATATCTCAACTCCCTAGTGGATGATGTAGCTCTGAAAAGAATGAATAAAAACATCTATTTCCACATCTCAGGAAGAATAAGTAGAAAGTCTTCCTTCTCTCACAGTTGCTAACTTTTAAACCAAAATAAGACTCATTTTTCTCTGCTTAAGACCTTATAAAACTTCAGGCTAAAGCTTATTATTTCCATTTTCTTTGTCAGGCTGAAGACCTTGGAAAGCTGCAGTAAAACATGCTGGGCTATTTCTGGGAACAGGAATATGGAGAAGTGCATGTTTTTGCCACTGTTAAAGAAATCCTTACAGCTGCCATGCTTGAGTGAAAGGAGGAGAACCTGAAACGCAGGGGTTGACCGGCCTTGAGTTAGGTATTTGCCTTGTACCATTCCCTTTGCACTTTGCATTTTCTCAGTAGGATTCTCTAGCTTTTGGCAGATGAAAACTCCAAAAAGTCAGTCTATGCTGAGCATGTGCTGGTTCTCCAGAGCCTCCATGTGAGGCCAAACTGCTCCTCCACACCGAGGGAAATGACTTGGGATCTTTTCAAATACTTTGTGGTTCAGAGGCTGAGGGAGTATTTGTTTAGGTGATGTGTGAGTTTCTATCACAGTGAGTGTCCCAGTAGGCACAGTAATAGGTAGCAGCATCTTCTGCGATTACATTTTTTATTGTGAGAATACACTGTTTCTGTCTAGAAAGTCTTGCAACTGTATACTTGTGCTCTTGGAAGTTACTGTCTACAGTCATCTGCTCTGCTGCAAGGTAGAGCACCCTGTCTGGAGCTTTATCCTCCTTCTGTTGATACCAATGTATGACGGTGTCTTCAAATTTTCCAGAGAAGTCTTTGAAGTGACATTCCAGACGTACACTTCCTTTAGACTTGGTGATGGAGATAGGGCTCTGCTGGGGAATTTCTTGTGCAAATCCATCTGGGAAGAAAAAGAGGAGAGAAGAGAGAAACAGTTATAATTCAGACATTGGGGAATACATCATCTGGTGCAGCAATGAGCACCTGTTAGGAAGGTAAGAAAGTAAGGAAGCACTTACAAGACCAAACCATTGTGGCCATAAGAGCTGCCAGCAGTAACATGTTTCCTTGTCGCACTCGGCAGCCGATAAGAGTCAGAGAAGAAGGAAACGGGCCCCACACAGGGACAGGGCGGTACAGGAGCAGGGAGTCACTCGTCTGAGGAGATCCAGTGACAGGTCTGTTTGCAAGCACGTGGGGCCACATTTGCAGGAAACCCGTGGCAGACTGGGGAAGGACTTAGGCCAGCAAAGGCTAAAACTGGTGAGAAGGTTTCTAGATAGATGTGAGAAACATTTGTGAATCCAAGGATTCTGACCCTTGAAAACTTGAGCCAGCGCCACTGAGAAAAGGTTGAAAGCAAGGGCAGCGCCAGCTGGGGAACAGGGTGGGAAGAGTCCAGCCCAGAGGCCACCAGTGAGTGCCTGAGTGGTGCCAGGCTCTGGGCGGAGATCCACACCAGTGTCCCTAATGTCGGCCTAACTGAGCAGGACGCATCCCACCAGGGACCTCATTTTGCTGCTTCAGCTCGGTTACACAGCTCCAGCACACTGAAATGGCCAGGATGCCCCTATGCCAGTGGTGCCCCCCACGGAAGTGGCACACAAGCTTGTTGCACCTACCAGGGCAGCTGTACAGTGAACATGTGCCTAGTCTTTGGTTTCAAATGTGGGAGGAAATATACAGCTGAAGATTTCAGTTTCAAAGCTCAGATAAGGCGCAAACACTTCTTGGAAAGAAAGACTTGGAAATAGAGGTTGCCTGTGCACCAAATGAGGTCTGCTTGTCAACAGCTGTTGCAGAGGTGCCTCTCGATAAAGTTGCACGGCCATCATGAGAGATCTCTCCTGTAACAGGCTAGCAGAGGCTGTAGGACCATCTGGGCATGAGGGAGACAAGCTGCTTCATCCTCCCTCATTTATGCCATCAGCTGTGCGCAGCAAGGTGGCATTAAGCACACATTGTTGGCGGGCTAGGAAAGGCACCCATGATTGCAGAGCTTCAGGCGAAAGACCGTCAAAGAGAGACACCTGCCTCTGCACAGTAGCAGTATTGGTGGGACTGGTCCATCTCTTCTTGGTAAATAATGACGGAGATGTCTATTTAATTCTCTGTTGGGCTATCCTGGGAAGGATGAGAAGGAGAAGTGAGTTAAAGATCGTCAGGCACAACGGGCTGAGTAGGCGGCCTAAGCGCATGGGAGTGAGAAAGAGAGAAATTTGAAACACACATTAAGGTGAAGGGGGAGAGATGCAGACAGAAAGTCACTCATTTCAGCTGCATCTAGTGACAGTTCTCCTGTATGGGGCATTATGGCTAAGGGAAGTCAAAATTGCATTGGCGATTGTGTGGAAATGGAAAGGGCCTGAGATCAAGACCCTTTTGCCAGAAACTGATTGGAATAGTAGAAGACCAAAGATCTTGGTCCGTAAGGACAGAGGTAGAAATGACAGGCAGTTCAGTAAAAATTGCATAGCTGAGCTCTTAAAGCCCTATGGCGAGTCTTTTGGAAGACCTAGACACATTAGGAGAGGGACAGACAGATGGATAGATAGCTAGACAGATTACTGAATAGTTAGTGAAGTTGCTCAGCGTTAGCCGTACTGGTGTCTGGGATCGGAATGACACAGGCATCACCAAATGCATGCATATGATGTCTGCTGTTGCAGTGCTGGATGTATCTCAGCCCCCAGTCTGAAATTCAATTCTGCTACCCTGACGCAGTTGGGCAGACACTCTTTTGTGAGTAGGTCAGTGACTCTGTGTGCTGGTACAGCCAGAGAAGACCATCGTCTTGTATATCGGTTATGATACAATAGTTATTTTTAGCTGTGTTAGTTTCAAATGTACCAGGTAAACACGGCTCCCAAAACTAACTTTCAGCTGTTCAGCTGTGTGTAAGTGCTTTCATAAGCTGAGTAGTGTTCAAACCATGGCTAGAATTCATGATGCCAGGACACACACACACACACACACACACACACACACACACACACACACACACACACACAAACAGCCCCAACCTTGCAGATCGCTGAGGACCCCTTTAACTGAGGTGGGCAAAACTGCTGTTAGAGTTGGAGGAGTTCTTCAGGATCCCACTTCTGACCTCAGAGAAAGTGGCGTAGCAGCAACAAACATCAGAGTTTGGGTGTCAGAGAGCCTGCTTTCAGGCAGAGAATGAATTCAACAACCCCTCAGGCATTCCATTTTCTATCAGTCTGGCATCATGGTTGTAACAGACTTCTTAGTTCATCTTCAGTCATGAAGAGGAATGCTTTTCTACTTTTCCCAAAGGTCTGGTAAGCATAGTGCATTTACGCTAGACTTACTTCCACTCTGGAAGTCCTCTCTGCAGCTCTTGAGGTCCAGTTTTCCTTGTGACCGCACCTGCAAGAACGGCTGCAGAAACAACCCTGTGGTTTCCAGTGCATCTATTGATGCTAGATTCATTCTTATTTTCTGAAGAATCATCAGGGCTAGAAAACATTCTGGTTAAAATATATGCCTAAAGTATACGAGCACTCATGTTGCAATGGCTTAATGGCCTTGAGTGAGCTAAGAGTGGTTTTCCTTGGGGGATGGACTTGTATTCCAGATCCCCCATTAGAAGTCTGCAATCACCTTTTCAGCCAAGGAAGCACATCCATACACTTAACAATATACATCTGTGTAAGGTCTAGGCTTACATATTGTTGCATACATATATAAAACAGTAGTAGTGCATTGCTGCTCATCCTATCACACGGTAGAAATCTGTCAGGTACCTGATGCCAGGTTAAGAGGAAAGGACTACGGAAGTGAGTGGGTCTCACATAATTAAAGGTCCATATTACAGATACAGGGTGGCTTTCTGTATTGTGATTTTCCAACACAGCAAGTCTCCCAGTAGCCACAATAACAGAGCCAACTTGATGTTGCCTATTGCAAGAGGACACATGTATTGGCCAGAGTGTTTTCCAACGATACGCGTTTCCAGGTTACAGTTGTCACCAAATATACTTGTCTCTCATGAAGGGACCAACATCCACTTTGCACATAGCTTCAACATGCTTTATTTGATACCAACATATACGAAGATGCTATCAAAATCTTCAGCGAGATTTGTAATGTAACAGTGCAGACACGCACGTCCTTCGTGCTTGGCAATGGAGAGTGGCCCTGCTTTGGAATTACTTGTGAAAACTCATCTAGAAAAAAAGGAGAAATATCACGAGCTGAATTTAAAAATTTTTTGGAACATGCTCTTTTGCTGAGCAATGCGCACAGGAGGAAGAAAGGCAAGCAGGAGAAAAATATCTTCTAAGACCAAACTGCAGGGTAGTGGGAGAGAGGAAGTGGCTTATTCCAACAGTACCCAACAGCAGGTCTCCTCCCTGCACATGGGACCAAGTTTCAGAAAATGCCACACTGTGAGGCAAGAAGGCAAGCTGACTGAAGTTAAAATCAGGTCAGATTTACTACAGTCTCTTTTTCAAATAATTAAGGTATCAAGGTGCTGAATATTGTTGCTCAAATCATCCCGAAAGGCATCAAAACAAGTCCAGCAATAACAGTGTATAGAGCCTGTGGAACTGTGAAACCAAAGCTATGGAGGTATTTGTGTTCCTTTTTCAAGAACATGTGACAGGATATTGAGCATGTGCACTCAGTTCTAATTCAAGGCTCAGAAGCATGAAACTTAACTCAGTTTTCTGAGTTAGCTGTCAGGCAAATGCCAGCTTTCCGAGTGTGGTAAAAGCAGCCTTTGATCTGAGACCCTCATATGTAACACCCGGTAGAATAAATTAGGCCTGAAATGCCAGCGACTCTCCACTTGTCAGAGACATTGCCCATGGACGAGGAATTAAGTTCTCCTCTGGACACATTTGGTGAGGAATCATGTCAATGAAATTAGACTTCCTGGGATGCTTGCAGGAGTTTGTAGTGACTGAAAGGAAAAGGAGGATGAGAGAAATCTAGGAGGGAGGATGTGGAAGAGAGGGGATGTGCAAGAGCATCTGGTCTTCTCTCCTTGTTTTAGTTCCCTATCTTCCTTTTTTCTCAGGGCAGAATACTGAGGGCACGGAGAAGTGTTTCTCTCCATGCTCCAGGGGTTCTCGTCAGGATGGGAAAGTGGTCTCTTTACAACTAAAATTTGTTCACACACACAAACATGTTGTGTTCACATTCACCACGGCCAGGCGAATACATTCCGTACAATCAAGTCTTCATCTGAACAGCTTACCTCCATATATTTGCCCTAAAGTCACGGGGACTCTAGTTTCTGCACATTACAGATCTCTGTAAGCATCAAAGTACTATCCTGATTATTAACACCACCTATTTCAAAACTGCAATGAGAAGCTGTTGTTTTTCCTATCGCGCTGCAGACGGCTGTCTGAGAGGGGAGGAATAGGGCAGTAACTGCATTTTGGCACAGTTGAGAGCTTGTGGTTCAGAGTGCATAATGGCTTTTTGTACGGCTTATCTTTACCCTTCTGACGCTGTGTTCCTCGATAAAACCAGTAGGCACAAAAATACACCCCAGAATCCTTCGGCGTTAAATAATCTATTTGGAGAGTATAGAGGGGTTCACTAGGATGTTTCTGAACCTTGAACTTCCAGCTACTGGAACTGTCATCAAATGTAGGTGTCTGGCCTGACACATACAGAATCCTCTCCGGCAGCTGTCCAGGACGCTGGTGGTACCAGTGAATATAGGTATTGGTGTTTATTCTGCATGTCATACTGGCTGAGCTGTGCTGCACTTTCCTCAGCAGCTTTGGGCTTTGTACCGGGATTGCTTGTGCATCCGCACCTACAAGAGAAAGTGGAGGAACTGGGTGACGGGATGAAGATGCCAGATTTTGGAACAAGGCTTCTCTCCTCAGTACTGAGCACACGCAAAGAGGAGGAGAAGGGAAAAAGGACTTACAAGACCACAGCGAAGTTGCCAGAAGGACTGGCAGCAGCAACATGCTGCCTGCGGGGGATGAAACCTGGAACGGAGCTTGAGGCAGAAACACTGTAAAGCCCTTTAGGTAGAAAGAGAGTAGAGCAACCGGGAGGAGGAAATGACTCATCTGGTACATCTAATGGCAGTTCTCCAACTTGTTGCCACGGAGGGTTACGTCTACTGACAAGCTAAACCACAGCGGGAATGGTGTAGAGAGGAGCCCAAATACTCAGCCTGAAATCCATTTTGTTCCGCTGTCTACTACATTCCTCTCCAACGTACATGCAAATCCTGCTAAGCACACACACACAACAGCTCCAAATGTCCAATCCTACCCTCCCCAAAGACGTCCCCCTCTCCTCAGACACCCCAAGACTGTCCTGAAAGCACTTCTCACCAGCCTGCCCTAACAAATACTGCCTGCTTTGGTGGCCCAAAAGGGATTGCTGGTGGAAAATGGTCCCTTTGGCACAGTCCACAATGCAGCATGTTCCTTTCCTTGAGGTGGGCAGCACTCGCTCTCCCACGTGACTTGCAGCTTCCCAAGAAGACTTAGGTACATGCCAAGCCAATGAGGAACAGGGCTTTGGGTTGCAAAGCGTTGGGCATTTCTGCAGCCAGCCTTATGTCAGGAGAAAGGAATAGCAAAGTGCTTGTGGTCTGATACACCTGAAAGCCTGTAGTCTGGGCTTTTTCTACTCGCTGCTGGTGAGTTTCCCTGCAGGCTCAGGGGGAGGTCACGGCCTCTTTTCAGCATGGGACTTTTCCTGTGAAAGTACACAGGGATTTTCTAGCCACTCAGATTATTGAACACTTGTTCTTTCCATCCTGTTTATCAAACAGACTTTCTGGATGTACTGTAGAGAATTCTTTCTGGAGCTTTTTCCGATACCATCTGTCCCAGTGTGTAACAGCACTGTCAAAGGTCCCAGTGATTCTGGCAGCATCACAGCAGGTGCAGACAGCATTGCCTTTTGGTCTGGCTGGGCATACCTGCTCTTGGTTCAGGTTCACACATGCATACCCACCCCCACCGAAATGAGAAAAAAAGTACTACCAAGCCCAAGTCAGGTGGATCAGGAACATGTGTAACTCTTCTCAGCAGGGAGAATCCAAGCAGGGAAGAGGACTTTCAACACAAAATCCAAGTCAGGGCAAGGACTGGCAAGAGCAGCCTGCTGACTGACCTGGCTGGATTAGAGGTTGGTTTAGAACTATCAGCTGCTCCTTATGTGGAAAGAGGTAGGTGCAGCTGGGGAGAGGCAGAGACTCACTTCTGCTGCATCCACAGACAGGTCTGATGGCCAGTTGGCATGTGAGGCTGAGAGCTGAAATAAAGCCAGATGCATTGACAGTTGTGATCTGAGACAAGAATGGAGAGGACTCAGCAAATACAGCAGAATTTGGGAAGGTGCATACAGGGAGGCTTAAGGTCTTTCTGTTTTGTCCTGTGATGACTGTTTTATTAAGGCAAGGCAAACTGGGAGACTGTGGAGCGAGAGCATTTCTGCCTTCAGTCACTGGTGGCAGTGCTGCTTCGTGGCTCAGACATGTACGAGACTCACCAGAATCAACTGTTTGTCATGAGGAGAGAAAGGGGAAAACAAGGAGAAAACCACGTTAGAAACTTCCCTTGCCCCCAACACACACACACGCGAGCACGCGCGCACACACACACACACACACACACAGAGAAAATCTGGGACAAGCTGATGCTACACAACATTGCTGTCATTTACAGTGGGCCACACTGGGACTTTGTCACACAGGAGGACTTGTCAGCATGCTGCGGGAGGGTAACACTGGTATCGTGAAGCAGTGAATGACAGAGCCAGATTACGACTAACCAACCACATGTGAATGCTGGCCCTGTCATCACTGTACCTGGTTAAATCCCCATTTGCCTTGAATCATGGCTTGGCTCTTCCTCTGGAGCCCATAAAAAAGTTCCCATCAGCTTAAGTAGGAGGAAGGTTAGGTCTGCCTTGACTGCGCTTGAAAAGCATAGATGCTATTAGCAGGGAAGTCACAAAGCAAGAATCTGCTTCACTGTGGTCATCATTACTAACATTACGTTTGGCTGTGGGCTCAGGATCACCTCGAAAGACACACTGTTGTTTTCATCTTTTCCTGCAATTCACTCCTGAAACTCTTCTGCCTCATTGCGGTTACCACATTCTTGGTCAGTCCCTACCAGGAACATTGGTTTTGTTCACATAACAGAGGAGATGCTGCATGTCTCACTGCTACTGGACACTGGAGAATGCACTTTTAAATCTATTACCTGCCATGCTGCTGAAAACTTGTCCCATATAAAAGCATTTTGTGCCTCATTTTTCAGAAGATCTCTCAACAGCAAACTTTTTTTCACTAGAATCTGATTGCTGATCTTCTGATCCAAAAGAGAGAATCCCTTCTGGATCTTCTTTTGGTCTTTCTCAACAACACTGTACACAGCTAAATCTCATGCCAGCAACAGTACAGTAAATTCTTTTGTTTTGTCTCTTTTCCTTGTGATAGATGCAGAAATTGGTGTCAGGTGCTTTTGTGTAGACATGTCTACAACAAAAGAAAGAGAAAATATCATAAGCATGGAGTTTATTGACTTTTTGCACAGGCTTTCAATGGTCTGCTAATTCTGTGAGACTCCCAGTAGGCACAGTAGTAGGTGCCTTCATCACTAAGATCTATGCCAGTTACTGAGAGAGTACAGACGTTTTTTTCTTTCTTAGTAGGCAAATACTTGCTCCTATAGGAGTCCTCATCATAACTAATTTCTTGTGCTGATTTGATATATAGAAGCCGTTTGGGACCTTTGGAAGGAATATGGTGGTACCAGTGTATATAAGCATTCTGGAAGTCGTCTATGCCCTCAGCTATACAGTCAATCTGTGCTGTTTTGGTCTTTCCCTTGGTAACAGAAGTTTGCTGCTGTTTCAGAAGCACTTGCGCCTCTCCATCTAGAAAGAGACGGAAAGAAATGAGAAGAAACACTCTTACCCTGCTCTTCATTCCTGTGTGTAAATACAGAGCGCTTCCTGCCGCTGCTCCCTGCTGCCCCGTTGTGAAAAAAGAGACATACAAGACCAGGCTGAAGCCAGGGCCAGGACCGGGAGCAGCAGCATCCTGAGAGCTCCTGCTCTCTGCCGCCTCAGCAGAAACACAAGTGCTCCCCTTGCCAGGATGGAGAGCTGCGGCCCAGGAAAGGAAGTGACTCATTTCAGTGTCATCCAGAGAGGGTGTCCTGGCAGCAGGGGGGATTTTCAGATAAAGTAGCGTGATTCAACCCTGATACATTTGATAATCTGATCAGAGGTTTTACACAAGCTGCACAAACTCACCTCTTCTCACTCTCGCTCTCTCCCTGACAAACACACAAACACATACAGATGCGCGTGCACGCGCACACAGAATCAGTTTAACTCCTTTACGAAGTAATTCTAGAGTCTGAAGCTGTTTTGATCACTTTATTTAAGCTAGTGGAAGGCTGCTAAACGCTGTCCAGTGTCAGGTACTTTTCCCCAGGTCCATTGCCAATAAAAGGAAGACAAAATAACAACACAGAGATCGATGAATTTAAGGTTCTCAAATTACTGCCCATTACACAAGTTGAATGCCAAAGGCCAGAAAAATACACTGCAGCCATTTGTGAGCTTGGCAGCAGTACTGCTGTTCTTGCTACTGCTTCTGGTCACAGGCAACTTGTGACCCTACAGCCAGGGTGGCATCTACATCTACAAATGCTGGGTATTATACAAAGAAACAGATGTGTTTTGCAGCCCAGAAAGATTTAGCTGAAAAGAAAGACGATTAGGGAGAGCAAAATACAGTATTTATTCTATGCAGTTAATAGTCAGTCCTAAGAGGGCACTCCAGTCACTGCTGTTTTCCTTGCAAAGAAAACTAAGCCAATTCCTACTCCATCATTGTTGTACTCTTATTTTGCTGATGTCGGCTAGTTGTTCTTTTTCTTCATCTTCTCTTCTGCTGTTGTGACAGGAAGGTGATCTTTCACACTTCTGTGAGATGCAACCAACATCCCAATGCTAAATGGGAGCTGGAGAAGGGGCATCAGAGGCCGGTTACACTGGGGTCTTTCAGACCAGAACTCTGTGCTTTTGTGATATGAACAATTGATTGTTGGGGCAGATAGAAATGGTGTGAAGTAAATTGATACTTTCCTGTCTGCAAAATGAAAGTATAAATATCTGTTGTAGAGTCACTGTTCATTTTGCAGGTTTGCTGCCTTACTGGAAGAGAAACCTCACTGAAATCAATTAAGAGACTTGTGCTGTAACAGAAGTGGAGGCTTGATCAGCTCCAACCTGAAAACCAACTGAAAATAAAAGGAGATTCTCTACCAGCAGAGAGCATTAAAGGGGTAGATTGCACCTGCAGCCCTGAGCAGTGCTTCACTTTACTTTCACTTCCATCCTTTCACACTGCCACATGAAGAATGTAATTGGGGGTGGGGGGAGGTCTTCTTCAGATGATGTCCCTTGAAGGGTAGCTTGGAAAGATTTTTCCTTCCTTTAGCTAGCCTAGCCTGCCATCCTGGAACCATGCCCAGAGGCAATCCAGCCATACCTGTGAAAACTCCCTTTTTGCCATTAAAGTGAAGCAGCTGTGTCTGACTGGAGGCTGGTGGGTGAATGAGTGGGGATGTTCCCACATGCTTTCAAATATTGCAGGGTCTTTTTGGTGGAGAAACAGTGCACGTCTTTGTGCAGGTTGCCTGTGGCTTTCTACTGCTGTGCATCCCAGATAGCACAGTAGTAGGTAGCAGCATCTTGCAGTGTTACTTTGCTCACTGTCAGGGTGCAGACAGATTGGGAGAGGTCCTTCTCGATACTGAGCTTCTCATCATCAGAGCTATTTTCAAGGAAGAGCCTGGATGACATGTAGGCAATGCGCTCAGGAGCTGCATTCAGGCTCTTTCGGTACCAGTGAATAAAAGCAGTGGCAAAGTCAGGAGCTGACACACGGCAGCTGATTAGCACCGTTTTGCTTTCTGGCTTGGTGATGGATATTGGAGTTTGCTGCAAGACTTGTGCAGAAACACCTATGCAGAACAAAGGACAAAAATGGAAATGTGAAACAGTAATAACAGACCTTCCCTTTTTGCCACAAAAGAGCATGCAGAAAGGAGGGTGAGCAGGGTGCTTACAAGAAAAAATAGCCTCTAGAATAAATGCCCTCAGCAGCCACATTCTCACCAACCTCCCTCAAGCTTCATCGAAGCAACCTCAGCATCAGAGTCGAGCAGTGGGAAAGCCCATCTGAGGGGCGGAAATGACTTGTTTTAGTACCATCCAGTGCAGCCGTGCCAGCTGCGGATGCGTTAAAGGAGTATTCATGGGCCTTTTACTTAACATAAACGATTTCCTTTCAATAAAATTTAAATGGGAGACAAACAAAAAATTCCCTCATAAGAACGGAGCCCAATCCTGAAGCAAACATTTCTTCTTTTATTTTTTGGGGCAGGGGATTGTTTTAGAAGATGAGTAAAGGGTCACCGTTTTTCTCAAGATATGATCAATGTGTGTTAGCTTCAAAGTCACTTCCCATACAGATTTTTAAGTCCTCAAAAGTGGGCAGAGCTGTGGTTCTCCATCACTGAAATCAGGGGGTGTATTTGGGAAATCATTGTTGTCCACTTATTGTTACAGTCTCCTCTAGGTGCCCGCTGGTGCCTGCTGTGGGAGGCAGAACTGGGCTGGGTCACCATTCAGCCAGCCCAAGTTGACCCTTGCTTCTTCCTGGCATCTCCCCTCCTCAGCAGCCAGTCACCTGGAAAAAGCCATGAGGTGCAAACCCTGGCAGAGAGAGAAACAACTGAGCCTAGAGCTGTGGCTCTCACACTCTCCTTTCCCTCCCCACCCCTCTTTTGCCACTGTCCTTCTGCCTCCAGCTCCCCTTGCGCCTGCCACCATCTGCTGGCAGGTTTCTCCAAAGTCTTGCAGAAAGCACTCCCAAGGATCATTTTTCTCTGCTGCTGTGCAACAGAGGTTAGTAACCCCAAACAGCCAAGCAGCAGGCAGGTGTTATTTGCTACATCTTGTCACCGTAACAGTTCCTGCCCATGAGCCCAAGCTGGCACGCGGGCCTGTCGCATCAGATGAGCTTTCAAACCCTTGCCTGCCTGTGGTTGAGAGCCCCAAGGAAGTTTCTGTATAGGCTGCTTAATGTTTTCTTGTGGTTGTGTAGTCCCAGCAAGCAAAATAATAGCTTGCTTCCTGCTGCTTTGTTATTCGCTTTATTGTCAGAGTACAGATGAGATTTGACATCTTCTTCTCTACCCAAAACATTTCTTTATCAGCCTGTTCATCGAAAACAGGTTCTCCTGTTGCCATACACAAAATGCACTTTGGAGCTTCACCGGGTTTCTGTGGGTACCAGTGGATGGGGGTATTCTGGCAGTCTGAGCCAGAAAAATAGCAGTTAATTCATGCAGTTGTTTGCACTCTGTTGCTCACAGAAGGTTTCTGCTGCCTGAGGCCTTGTGCAGCTCCATCTGCAAAGAAAAGCAGAGAACAGCGCTGTCATGACAGCAGTGATGTCTAGTTTAGTGATGCTTAGCAATGTTAAGCCTGCCTCGGAGAACGAGCCAAGAGAAGGATCAGTCCTCGGCTGGAGCAGCAGGCGCTTAACGAGAGCAAATGATTGACTCTGGCCCCAGGCACCAATGGCAGCTTTGCTAAATGCCCCACCTATCACAGAGCCCTGGGCAGCAGATCTCAAATGTGGATGGGGAAAGTGGGGCCCAGTACATAAGCAGAAATGGGAGAAATAGGCATTCAAAATGAACACTCCCAGGGGAGGTGCTTGGATGTAACGATCCAGCTAAGGGAATTCATTGCTGATCCTTCCCCCATTCACGTCAATCCTAAAGAGCCTGCTGACTTCAGGAGTCAGTCCTGCCCTTTCTTGAGAGCTTCAAACACCTACAGGCAAAGCCAGTCATTTCCACTCCAGCAGGAGCTGAAGCAAGTATGGGAGAGCACTGTGGCTGTCCTTTGGCTGAATACAAGGCCTACCAAGGTAAGGCTTTCCTCCACTTATTTCCACTGGTTTGTGGCTGAAGGATCCACCTGGCCAAGAACCGAGCACCCACGCTGAGTCAAGAAAGAGTCACAAGAACAGGTCTATGATGACTCTAGCACCACCCAGAAGGGAAAATCCCGACTGCTAATCCAAAGTGTGAGAAAAGAGTCTTCTAAACATGCTGCTTTAACATCAGAAAAAAAGTTTATCATTGCATGGTGAATCCCAGTAGAATAAATTAGGCCTGAAGTGCCAGCGACTCTCCACTTGTCAGAGACGTTGCCCATGGACGAGGAATTAAGTTCCCCTCTGGACACATTTGGTGAGGAATCGTGTCAATGAAATTAGACTTCCTGGGATGCTTGCAGGAGTTTGTAGTGACTGAAAGGAAAAGGAGGATGAGAGAAATCTAGGAGGGAGGATGTGGAAGAGAGGGGATGTGCAAGAGCATCTGGTCTTCTCTCCTTGTTTTAGTTCCCTATCTTCCTTTTTTCTCAGGGCAAAATACTGAGGGCACAGAGAAGTGTTTCTCTCCATGCTCCAGGGGTTCTCATCAGGATGGGAAAGTGGTCTTTTTACAACTAAAATTTGTTCACACACACAAACATGTTGTGTTCACATTCACCACGGCCAGGCGAATACATTCCGTACAATCAAGTCTTCATCTGAACAGCTTACCTCCATATATTTGCCCTAAAGTCACGGGGACTCTAGTTTCTGCACATTACAGATCTCTGTAAGCATCAAAGTACTATCCTGATTATTAACACCACCTATTTCAAAACTGCAATGAGAAGCTGTTGTTTTTCCTATCGCGCTGCAGACGGCTGTCTGAGAGGGGAGGAATAGGGCAGTAACTGCATTTTGGCACAGTTGAGAGCTTGTGGTTCAGAGTGCATAATGGCTTTTTGTACGGCTTATCTTTACCCTTCTGATGCTGTGTTCCTCGACAAAACCAGTAGGCACAAAAATACACCCCAGAATCCTTCGGCGTTAAATAATCTATTTGGAGAGTATAGAGGGGTTCACTAGGATGTTTCTGAACCTTGAACTTCCAGCTACTGGAACTGTCATCAAATGTAGGTGTCTGGCCTGACACATACAGAATCCTCTCCGGCAGCTGTCCAGGACGCTGGTGGTACCAGTGAATATAGGTATTGGTGTTTATTCTGCATGTCATACTGGCTGAGCTGTGCTGCACTTTCCTCAGCAGCTTTGGGCTTTGTACCGGGATTGCTTGTGCATCCGCACCTACAAGAGAAAGTGGAGGAACTGGGTGACGGGATGAAGATGCCAGATTTTGGAACAAGGCTTCTCTCCTCAGTACTGAGCACACGCAAAGAGGAGGAGAAGGGAAAAAGGACTTACAAGACCACAGCGAAGTTGCCAGAAGGACTGGCAGCAGCAACATGCTGCCTGCGGGGGATGAAACCTGGAACGGAGCTTGAGGCAGAAACACTGTAAAGCCCTTTAGGTAGAAAGAGAGTAGAGCAACCGGGAGGAGGAAATGACTCATCTGGTACATCTAATGGCAGTTCTCCAACTTGTTGCCACGGAGGGTTACGTCTACTGACAAGCTAAACCACAGCGGGAATGGTGTAGAGAGGAGCCCAAATACTCAGCCTGAAATCCATTTTGTTCCGCTGTCTACTACATTCCTCTCCAACGTACATGCAAATCCTGCTAAGCACACACACACAACAGCTCCAAATGTCCAATCCTACCCTCCCCAAAGACGTCCCCCTCTCCTCAGACACCCCAAGACTGTCCTGAAAGCACTTCTCACCAGCCTGCCCTAACAAATACTGCCTGCTTTGGTGGCCCAAAAGGGATTGCTGGTGGCAAAAGCAGATAGTCATAGATTCCGTTATGTGACAGTCTGTCAGCAAGCTGACTTCTCTCTTGCTTGGAACAGCCCCGAAGTGTCTGTTCAGCCCTGTCCAAATTTTTCATGTGAGGGGACACACAGGTTTTGCAAGCCTACCAAGGTAAGGCCTTCTTCCACAGATTTCCACTAGCTTGTGGCTGAAGGATCCATCTGGCCAAGAACCGAGCACTCACGCTGAAAGCAAGTCAAGAAGTGGTCACCAGAACAAGCCTATCATGACTCTAGCACCCCCCAGAAGGGAAAATCCCGACTGCTAATCCAAAGTATGAGAAAAGAGTATTCTAAGCATGCTGCTTTAACATCAGAAAAAAATGTTTATCATTTCATGGTGAAGTATTTGGTGTCCATAGCTGTTAGATCTTTAGATAGCATTTTACTGGTTTCTTGTCTTAATTGCAAAGTAATCTAAAGTGAAAACCTTGTGTTATTGGAAAATGTGTTAGTGGCTTTGCGAGTAGTAGAAAAACCACGTTATGTGAGTTTATTTTGTAAAAGTACAAAAAGCCACAAGATCAACAATAGTGCTGTATTAGCTCAACATTTATGCATCACTGATTCCGGATATGTACACATCAATTTTTTCTTTCTTTCACTACTCACTCCATGAAAGGATTAAGAGGCAACATATCATGGGAAAACAAGATGGACAGCTCTAACCTAGATTCAGGTCCACCATCTAGATCTTGCTAGAAGGTGTAGACAAACACAAAGGCAACTTGGGAAGGGGGTTCTTTGCAATTCAGAGTCTGGAAAATACCCAGTCCTGGCCTAAAAATTTTCCTAAAACTTTATTTTGTAAATGTAATATGTAATAAAGCATTGAATGCTTCACTCAGAAAAATCTAATTCTACATAGCACAGACAATTTCGGAAGCACTGGCATTCTCTGTCTCTTACTAGTGTTAGTTAAAGATGTCTTTCAGAAAAGGACACCCTTCCTGTGAATGCCACCCTTGGCACTTTTTAGGTATTGCCCCCCCCCCCCAAAAAAAAAAAAAAAGAAAGAAAGAAAAAATGGTAAAACGTTTCTTCTGTGAACTCAAAGAGTAAGTGAACTCGATGTTAGTAGCACTTGCTGGTCTGGGAAATTCAGGCTGTCCATCAAGACAATGTTCTAATCTTGAGAATAGTCAGACTGTAGACTCTCATTTCCCCTTGGAGATAATGGAGACCCTGCTTGGGGACTGCTAAAACTGGCTTTCCAGAGAAACAATAAAGGACATAATCCTACATGGAGATCAAGAGGGACAGCAGGATCCAACAGGTCTTTTAAAGTGGCACACTTTAAAAGTGGCACACACATACTGCTGCACCAGCACTATGCATTTGCCATTGCTCACACATGCTGGGAGTTTCTCTTGAGAGAAACATCCCAGCATACTCCTTCTCTTGGGGTTAAACTTGAAAACTACCACTAGGGGTGCAAACTCAGTGACTTCATCTAAAATGTCAGGCAGCTCTTGGCACCCGTGGACACAGGTGCAGTCTGACCCACCAGTCGGTGTACAGGTCAGTCTGGCAATACTCTGTGAAGAAGGCTTTTTTGTGACAGACGCCAGCTTCTGCTCCAGGCAAGAGGCCCACTGTGCACCTAGGAGGAAAGCAGCAATGAGAAGAAATTTTTCTTCTTCAGAGCGCAAAGACCTAGGCGTGTCTATGTAAACCGTTCACTGTACAGGAAAGATATTGGGCTTCTGTCTCTCTTCCCTTTCAGGTGGGAGAGAAATAAAAATTCTGCAGGACTGTAGTGACTGAAAGGAAAAGGAGGAGGAGAGAAATCTAGGAGGGAAGATGTGGAAGAGAGGGGATGTGCAAGAGCATCTGGTCTTCTCTCCTTGTTTTAGTTCCCTATCTTCCTTTTTTCTCAGGGCAGAATACTGAGGGCACGGAGAAGTGTTTCTCTCCATGCTCCAGGGGTTCTCGTCAGGATGGGAAAGTGGTCTTTTTACAACTAAAATTTGTTCACACACACAAACATGTTGTGTTCATGGCCAGGCGAATACTTTCCATACAATCAAGTCTTCATCTGAACAGCTTACCTCCATATATTTGCCCTAAAGTCACAGGGACTCTCCAGTTTCTGCACGTTACGGTTCTCTGTAAGCATCAAAGTACTATCCTGATTATTAACACCACCTATTTCAAAACTGCAATGAGAAGCTGTTGTTTTTCCTATCGCGCTGCAGACGGCTGTCTGAGAGGGGAGGAATAGGGCAGTAACTGCATTTTGGCACAGTTGAGAGCTTGTGGTTCAGAGTGCATAATGGCTTTTTGTACAGCTTATCTTTACCCTTCTGATGCTGTGGTCCTTGATAAAACCAGTAGGCGCAAAAATACACCCCAGAATCCTTCGGCGTTAAATAATCTATTCGGAGAGCGTATATGGATTCACTAGGATGTTTCTGAACCTTGAACTTCCAGCTACTGGAACTGTCATCATATGTAGGTGTCTGTCCTGACACGTACGAGAATCCTCCCTGAATTGTCCTCTGCTCTTTACATCTTGACATATTTACAGTCACCTAGCTAATCTCTCATATATTCTGAGCAACACACTGTAAGTAGTGCTTCATGCTCTAAACTGAGATAGGCATTCGTGTTACCCGTTGCACAGTTGTAACACAATTCAGATGAATGCAAATGCAAAAGGAAACCAATCACTTCCAGTAGAGCCAGGAGCTGCAAGTCTGTGCCATTCCCAGCAATTTTCCTCCCCAGTCAACAGCGACTGAACCAGCTCCAGCAACAAGAAGCTTTTGCATTTCTCACTTGCTACCCTGAGAGTGGCTCTGCCAATGTTCAAGCAGTTCTGTTTTTCTTCCCTGGAGCAGCACAGGGAATAAACACAAACCAATATTTAAACTTTAACTTGCTCTGCATTTCTCCACTCCCCCATCCTTAATAAACATCTAGGAACTGTTCTAAAGGTGCTCACAGTATTCACCAGATCCACATATTTCTTGCCCATCAACCCATCCAACTGGAGCTCCATGCACAGACCACAGACAAAACATGACTTATCCTGCACAAATTATTTTTCCTACACTCTTTCATTCTTAATTTTTGTTCTCTTTGGAGTGCTCCATTTAGCAGGCGAAAGAAAAAAATCAATAATAAGGGTACTTACTAGAGACAATTAGTTTGGTTCCCGTGCCAAAGTATTTGATCCAGGTAGATGCTCCACACTAGGTTTTGACCTTACAATAAATTGAAGTGCTCTGTTGCTGTGCTGTGCTGTTGCTGTGCTGTCACTGGAGAAAAAACAGAATTTTCCAACCAGTCCCCAGGAAGCTTCTGGGAGGACTGCTGGGCCGTCAGCTCCTTGGCATTTCACATATTTCAGACTTATGCCCCGTTGTTCAGCTGATATCTCAATTCCCTTCAGAGCAAGTCTCTTTCTCAAAGCATTGCAAATTTGTTAGATAATGCCTCCATTTTATGTCTAAGAATGACAACTGGATGAAGGCTTCTTTTCAATTTTAAACCAAAAAGAGGTCCATACGGTTGCACATGTTGAAAAACACGTGCCCCAAAGTCATGATGCTGTCCATTTGCAAAGGCATAGACCCCCCTCTCACCTGCAATTATGTAACATGAAGTATTACTAGGATGTAGTTCTTTTTTAGCTGTCCTAACACAATTCAGCAGATGGAAATGAAGGAGAGCCAACATGACAAGCCACTCTCTGCCATGCATCGCAAAGGGGTCCGTAAGCTGCACCTTGTATTTTCTGCGCTCAGTACATAGTTATTACCTTTCCAGTCTCTGTAATACCAGCTTGCTGACACCTTTACATATAGCAGCACGTGAGGGAAAGGGCCTTTTCCTTTGTACACCAGTCTCTTGCAAACAGGCCAAGATAACATCTGAGGAAGCCCAGCTTCTGTCAGTCAAATAGTCTGCATGTTTAGCTTGCCAGTTGAAAGAAATTGAGTTTGAGTGCTTTCAGGATCATGCGTGGCATGCACATACACCCAAACGTGTGCCCAAAGGACTACAAAACAACGCAAAGATGCTACTGTTTGTGGCTACAGAGAGGAACTAGGCTGAAGGTGAAGTTCTTTCAGTTTACACGAGTGGATACAACAAAAGCTATCGTATACTCTAAGTGTTTCTGGGTAGGGAGGACTATCTCTTCTCATCGTAATTGCCATTTTGAATGCCTCATACACAGTTGAAATTGTTGTAACACTTTTCCATCCCATCAGACTAATGGTCTTCACTTAGATACACTTCAATGAACCCAGCAAGGAGAGTATCAGGATCCTGCGGCAAAGGAGAACTTTAAAGAGGGGCTTGATAGTAGGGGAAAACCTTTGCAGGTGAATTTCTCAGACATGGGGACCAGCATTCAAGAGGACAGGAGGATTTCAGAAACTTACCAGATGGACAAAGTGGGAAGTCTAACTGCAGGTTAACTGTTGTTTTGATACTGGATAAAAGTGAAGACAAGGTTTGTTTGTTTGTTTGTTTGTTTATCAGAGAGAAGAGGAAGCAAGAAGGAGGAGATAAAAAAGACTACTTTAATCAAGGCCAGGTTAAAGAAGAAAAGGTGTTGTCATAACAGAGTTATGAGGCAATGGGGAAACGAATGAAAGATTTAACTGTACTCACTATACTAATGGTAATATATACTAATATATATACTACTATATATACTAATATACTAATGTGCTGTATGTCACAGAGAGAAACGGTGTCAAGTTAAACAGGAGAAGTGCAGTTTTTCGGTGCGAAAGATGGCAGAGGTCCAGGAGGAGCGGGGTGACTTTGCATCAGCAAAATTAAATGCAAAAAAATCCTTTCAGCTGCATAGGAACAGAGGCATTGCAGATTGCCATGAACAGGCGGAAAGCAGGGAGGGCTGCAGGGCACTGGCTCCTGGCAGCTCGCAGGGAGCTGGCAATGTCCTGCGGATGGCAGGGGAAGGCTGGCTCCTGTGCCCACACCCACGTTTTCTGAAGCAACGTGCTGTTGGCAGACAGAGAACCCAAAACGACCAGAGCAAATGCAGAATTCAAGCCCGCTCACCTTCCCTCCTATGTCTTTTAGACAGCTGAAAAAAGTTCACAGCGCATGACCAGGAACGGCAGTGGGAGCTGGTTGTCTGGTTCATAAAGGGTCCCCATCTACGCTGTATATGAATAGAAAGCTGACTTAATTAGCTGGAGTTACTTCATTGCACCTGTACCCCATAAAGACAGGACCAAAGCATACGTTTATCCACACATATAGGTTATCTGTAGGCATGCACCTAGCGTTGAGCTTCCTTTCAACACTACGCTTTGAGGAAGATGCTAGGAGGGATACATTGCTTATGAGACATAAATGTGGAAAGCTGTTGTTAAACATGGAAAGCTCTCTTCTTTGGTAACACTGTCTCCAACTTTGGGAGGTCGTGCAGGTGCATCACTGCCATGTAGAAAGGCAGTGAAACACAGACAGTGATAAGCAAGAAGGATGGGGAAAGTGGATGATAAGGCTCCAAAAGAATAAATAAAAACAACCATTTCCACATCTCAGAAAGAATAAGTAGCAAGTCTTCCTCCTCTCACAGTTGCTAACTTTTAAACCAAAATAATTATTTCCATTTTCTTTGTCAGGCTGAAGACCTTGGAAAGCTGCAGTAAAACATGCTGGGCTATTTCTGGGAACAGGAATATGGAGAAGTGCATGTTTTTGCCACTGTTAAAGAAATCCTTACAGCTGCCATGCTTGAGTGAAAGGAGGAGAACCTGAAACGCAGGGGTTGACCGGCCTTGAGTTAGGTATTTGCCTTGTACCATTCCCTTTGCACTTTGCATTTTCTCAGTAGGATTCTCTAGCTTTTGGCAGATGAAAACTCCAAAAAGTCAGTCTATGCTGAGCATGTGCTGGTTCTCCAGAGCCTCCATGTGAGGCCAAACTGCTCCTCCACACCGAGGGAAATGACTTGGGATCTTTTCAAATACTTTGTGGTTCAGAGGCTGAGGGAGTATTTGTTTAGGTGATGTGTGAGTTTCTATCACAGTGAGTGTCCCAGTAGGCACAGTAATAGGTAGCAGCATCTTCTGCGATTACATTTTTTATTGTGAGAATACACTGTTTCTGTCTAGAAAGTCTTGCAACTGTATACTTGTGCTCTTGGAAGTTACTGTCTACAGTCATCTGCTCTGCTGCAAGGTAGAGCACCCTGTCTGGAGCTTTATCCTCCTTCTGTTGATACCAATGTATGACGGTGTCTTCAAATTTTCCAGAGAAGTCTTTGAAGTGACATTCCAGATGTACACTGCCTTTAGACTTGGTGATGGAGATAGGGCTCTGCTGGGGAATTTCTTGTGCAAATCCATCTGGGAAGAAAGAAAAAAAAAGGAAGAATGATATTATTAGTTCGAATTCAGGATTCAAGGATTTGGGAAGATGTCTTTTAGTGCAGCAATGAGCACCTGTCAGGAAGGTAAGAAAGTAAGGAAGCACTTACAAGACCAAACCATTGTGGCCATAAGAGCTGCCAGCAGCGACATGCTTGTCACGCTCCACGGCCACTGAGAGCCAGAGGAGAGTGAAGCAGGCCCTGGTGCAAGCCAAGTAACACCACATGGGAGGAGGAGGCGTCTCCCTTGGGTGGCAGCCAGTGACACCATTCATTAAGCCAGTGAAACGCACCCCCTACCTCCATGCGGGGAGCACCAGAGGTAGGGGGAGCCAGTGCAGGAGAAGGAAATGGAGGACTCTCCCCTGCACTGGGGCCACGGCAGCCACAAAGCTCAGGCTGCATCAAAGTGCTGGTCCCTGTGACACACCGCGAGGCACTAGCGATGGTGAAGCCTCTCAGGACGAGCGCCTCCAGGGTCCACAGTGAGCTCATTACTGCAAAACCGGCATAGTGACAGCAGCTGCTCCGGTGAGTGGCATGGTCCGGCGTTTCAAGTATTCAATAATACACTCGATCAAAAAAAGAAAAAAGAAACAAGCTGATGAGTAGGCACATACTGGGCTAAGGGCACAGGTATAAGTTCTTCCTCTCAGTCTCTTCCTTGAAGTGCTTGCTCTACCCAAGGCCATATACTAACTCAACAAAATCTGAAATTGCTCCACCAGAATCAAATGTTTCAGCAATTCTCCTGCCTTCCAAAGAAACCTCTGCATTCTATTTTCCCTAATGTGCAATAAAAGGAGAAGTAGTTTATAAGCAGCACATCCTCAGCTGTGATAGATCAGAAAATATAAATCTCTGACTTTAACTGGCTTATGTGGGATTTTGTGAGATCAGAATCCCGAGGCAAAGATTATTTCCAGGGACTTACAGTCACTTCCATGTAGAGCAGAAAGAAGTACTGTGGGGGACACAAAGTGTTTTTTCTTAGAAACACCAAGGAGTGGCAAACATACTGCCCAAATTACCAAGAGGTTTTCTTCAGCACCTTGGTGGGGGGGTTTGGTTTGTTTTTTTACCATCTTCTCTTTCCTAGGGGAGAATAGTGGCAGGACTGAAGAATCAATTCAATGTTTGCTTCACCCCAGGACTGCCACATTTTTGTGATTGTGCAAACCACACTGAAGGAGCAAGCGAGTTGCCAGTATTTTAAGGCAGTAAAGACTTTCTCTGTGGTAAGGTAGATGTGTGTCTGATGATCAGAGGGCTAATGATGGTGCACATTTCAGAACAACAGTTATGCACAGGTACTGCTCATCCCAGGTAGCACTAAATGGTTTGGCTTTTCTGCAGCTGAAATGCAGTGGAAAGACGAGGCAAGTGACTGTGGTCTCACATCATTGAAACTTCAGATGCTGAGAGAGTTTTTGTCGAAATGATCTCTGAGTTTCTACCACAGTGAGCATCCCAATAGGCACAGTAGTAAGTGGCAGCATCGTCTGGGGTTACATCTTTGATTGTAAGAACACAGCGATCCTGGCCAGAAACCTTTTCAACCATGTACCTGTTCCCTTGAAAGCCACTTTCAACAAAAGCTTTCCCTTGTGAAAAGTACAGTAGCCTCTCCGGGGGTTTCCCTTCCTTCTGTTGATACCAGTGTATGACAGTGCTATCAAAACTTTCCAGTAATGTAGTAATTTCACAGCTCATACGTGCACTTCTTTGGAACTTGGTGATGGAGATAGGGCTCTGCTGGGGAATTTCTTGTGCAAATCCATCTGGGAAGAAAAAGAGGAGAGAAGAGAGAAACAGTTATAATTCAGACATTGGGGAATACATCATCTGGTGCAGCAATGAGCACCTGTTAGGAAGGTAAGAAAGTAAGGAAGCACTTACAAGACCAAACCATTGTGGCCATAAGAGCTGCCAGCAGTAACATGTTTCCTTGTCGCACTCGGCAGCCGATAAGAGTCAGAGAAGAAGGAAACGGGCCCCACACAGGGACAGGGCGGTACAGGAGCAGGGAGTCACTCGTCTGAGGAGATCCAGTGACAGGTCTGTTTGCAAGCACGTGGGGCCACATTTGCAGGAAACCCGTGGCAGGCTGGGGAAGGACTTAGGCCAGCAAAGGCTAAAACTGGTGAGAAGGTTTCTAGATAGATGTGAGAAACATTTGTGAATCCAAGGATTCTGACCCTTGAAAACTTGAGCCAGCGCCACTGAGAAAAGGTTGAAAGCAAGGGCAGCGCCAGCTGGGGAACAGGGTGGGAAGAGTCCAGCCCAGAGGCCACCAGTGAGTGCCTGAGTGGTGCCAGGCTTTGGGCGGAGATCCACACCAGTGTCCCTAATGTCGGCCTAACTGAGCAGGACGCATCCCACCAGGGACCTCATTTTGCTGCTTCAGCTCGGTTACACAGCTCCAGCACACTGAAATGGCCAGGATGCCCCTATGCCAGTGGTGCCCCCCACGGAAGTGGCACACAAGCTTGTTGCACCTACCAGGGCAGCTGTACAGTGAACATGTGCCTAGTCTTTGGTTTCAAATGTGGGAGGAAATATACAGCTGAAGATTTCAGTTTCAAAGCTCAGATAAGGCGCAAACACTTCTTGGAAAGAAAGACTTGGAAATAGAGGTTGCCTGTGCACCAAATGAGGTCTGCTTGTCAACAGCTGTTGCAGAGGTGCCTCTCGATAAAGTTGCACGGCCATCATGAGAGATCTCTCCTGTAACAGGCTAGCAGAGGCTGTAGGACCATCTGGGCATGAGGGAGACAAGCTGCTTCATCCTCCCTCATTTATGCCATCAGCTGTGCGCAGCAAGGTGGCATTAAGCACACATTGTTGGCGGGCTAGGAAAGGCACCCATGATTGCAGAGCTTCAGGCGAAAGACCGTCAAAGAGAGACACCTGCCTCTGCACAGTAGCAGTATTGGTGGGACTGGTCCATCTCTTCTTGGTAAATAATGACGGAGATGTCTATTTAATTCTCTGTTGGGCTATCCTGGGAAGGATGAGAAGGAGAAGTGAGTTAAAGATCGTCAGGCACAACGGGCTGAGTAGGCGGCCTAAGCGCATGGGAGTGAGAAAGAGAGAAATTTGAAACACACATTAAGGTGAAGGGGGAGAGATGCAGACAGAAAGTCACTCATTTCAGCTGCATCTAGTGACAGTTCTCCTGTATGGGGCATTATGGCTAAGGGAAGTCAAAATTGCATTGGCGATTGTGTGGAAATGGAAAGGGCCTGAGATCAAGACCCTTTTGCCAGAAACTGATTGGAATAGTAGAAGACCAAAGATCTTGGTCCGTAAGGACAGAGGTAGAAATGACAGGCAGTTCAGTAAAAATTGCATAGCTGAGCTCTTAAAGCCCTATGGCGAGTCTTTTGGAAGACCTAGACACATTAGGAGAGGGACAGACAGATGGATAGATAGCTAGACAGATTACTGAATAGTTAGTGAAGTTGCTCAGCGTTAGCCGTACTGGTGTCTGGGATCGGAATGACACAGGCATCACCAAATGCATGCATATGATGTCTGCTGTTGCAGTGCTGGATGTATCTCAGCCCCCAGTCTGAAATTCAATTCTGCTACCCTGACGCAGTTGGGCAGACACTCTTTTGTGAGTAGGTCAGTGACTCTGTGTGCTGGTACAGCCAGAGAAGACCATCGTCTTGTATATCGGTTATGATACAATAGTTATTTTTAGCTGTGTTAGTTTCAAATGTACCAGGTAAACACGGCTCCCAAAACTAACTTTCAGCTGTTCAGCTGTGTGTAAGTGCTTTCATAAGCTGAGTAGTGTTCAAACCATGGCTAGAATTCATGATGCCAGGACACACACACACACACACACACACACACACACACACACACACACACACAAACAGCCCCAACCTTGCAGATCGCTGAGGACCCCTTTAACTGAGGTGGGCAAAACTGCTGTTAGAGTTGGAGGAGTTCTTCAGGATCCCACTTCTGACCTCAGAGAAAGTGGCGTAGCAGCAACAAACATCAGAGTTTGGGTGTCAGAGAGCCTGCTTTCAGGCAGAGAATGAATTCAACAACCCCTCAGGCATTCCATTTTCTATCAGTCTGGCATCATGGTTGTAACAGACTTCTTAGTTCATCTTCAGTCATGAAGAGGAATGCTTTTCTACTTTTCCCAAAGGTCTGGTAAGCATAGTGCATTTACGCTAGACTTACTTCCACTCTGGAAGTCCTCTCTGCAGCTCTTGAGGTCCAGTTTTCCTTGTGACCGCACCTGCAAGAACGGCTGCAGAAACAACCCTGTGGTTTCCAGTGCATCTATTGATGCTAGATTCATTCTTATTTTCTGAAGAATCATCAGGGCTAGAAAACATTCTGGTTAAAATATATGCCTAAAGTATACGAGCACTCATGTTGCAATGGCTTAATGGCCTTGAGTGAGCTAAGAGTGGTTTTCCTTGAGGGATGGACTTGTATTCCAGATCCCCCATTAGAAGTCTGCAATCACCTTTTCAGCCAAGGAAGCACATCCATACACTTAACAATATACATCTGTGTAAGGTCTAGGCTTACATATTGTTGCATACATATATAAAACAGTAGTAGTGCATTGCTGCTCATCCTATCACACGGTAGAAATCTGTCAGGTACCTGATGCCAGGTTAAGAGGAAAGGACTACGGAAGTGAGTGGGTCTCACATAATTAAAGGTCCATATTACAGATACAGGGTGGCTTTCTGTATTGTGATTTTCCAACACAGCAAGTCTCCCAGTAGCCACAATAACAGAGCCAACTTGATGTTGCCTATTGCAAGAGGACACATGTATTGGCCAGAGTGTTTTCCAACGATACGCGTTTCCAGGTTACAGTTGTCACCAAATATACTTGTCTCTCATGAAGGGACCAACATCCACTTTGCACATAGCTTCAACATGCTTTATTTGATACCAACATATACGAAGATGCTATCAAAATCTTCAGCGAGATTTGTAATGTAACAGTGCAGACACGCACGTCCTTCGTGCTTGGCAATGGAGAGTGGCCCTGCTTTGGAATTACTTGTGAAAACTCATCTAGAAAAAAAGGAGAAATATCACGAGCTGAATTTAAAAATTTTTTGGAACATGCTCTTTTGCTGAGCAATGCGCACAGGAGGAAGAAAGGCAAGCAGGAGAAAAATATCTTCTAAGACCAAACTGCAGGGTAGTGGGAGAGAGGAAGTGGCTTATTCCAACAGTACCCAACAGCAGGTCTCCTCCCTGCACATGGGACCAAGTTTCAGAAAATGCCACACTGTGAGGCAAGAAGGCAAGCTGACTGAAGTTAAAATCAGGTCAGATTTACTACAGTCTCTTTTTCAAATAATTAAGGTATCAAGGTGCTGAATATTGTTGCTCAAATCATCCCGAAAGGCATCAAAACAAGTCCAGCAATAACAGTGTATAGAGCCTGTGGAACTGTGAAACCAAAGCTATGGAGGTATTTGTGTTCCTTTTTCAAGAACATGTGACAGGATATTGAGCATGTGCACTCAGTTCTAATTCAAGGCTCAGAAGCATGAAACTTAACTCAGTTTTCTGAGTTAGCTGTCAGGCAAATGCCAGCTTTCCGAGTGTGGTAAAAGCAGCCTTTGATCTGAGACCCTCATATGTAACACCCGGTAGAATAAATTAGGCCTGAAATGCCAGCGACTCTCCACTTGTCAGAGACGTTGCCCATGGACGAGGAATTAAGTTCCCCTCTGGACACATTTGGTGAGGAATCGTGTCAATGAAATTAGACTTCCTGGGATGCTTGCAGGAGTTTGTAGTGACTGAAAGGAAAAGGAGGAGGAGAGAAATCTAGGAGGGAAGATGTGGAAGAGAGGGGATGTGCAAGAGCATCTGGTCTTCTCTCCTTGTTTTAGTTCCCTATCTTCCTTTTTTCTCAGGGCAAAATACTGAGGGCACGGAGAAGTGTTTCTCTCCATGCTCCAGGGGTTCTCGTCAGGATGGGAAAGTGGTCTTTTTACAACTAAAATTTGTTCACACACACAAACATGTTGTGTTCACATTCACCACGGCCAGGCGAATACATTCCGTACAATCAAGTCTTCATCTGAACAGCTTACCTCCGTATATTTGCCCTAAAGTCACGGGGACTCTAGTTTCTGCACATTACAGATCTCTGTAAGCATCAAAGTACTATCCTGATTATTAACACCACCTATTTCAAAACTGCAATGAGAAGCTGTTGTTTTTCCTATCGCGCTGCAGACGGCTGTCTGAGAGGGGAGGAATAGGGCAGTAACTGCATTTTGGCACAGTTGAGAGCTTGTGGTTCAGAGTGCATAATGGCTTTTTGTACGGCTTATCTTTACCCTTCTGACGCTGTGTTCCTCGATAAAACCAGTAGGCACAAAAATACACCCCAGAATCCTTCGGCGTTAAATAATCTATTCGGAGAGCATAGAGGGGTTCACTAGGATGTTTCTGAACCTTGAACTTCCAGCTACTGGAACTGTCATCAAATGTAGGTGTCTGGCCTGACACATACAGAATCCTCTCCGGCAGCTGTCCAGGACGCTGGTGGTACCAGTGAATATAGGTATTGGTGTTTATTCTGCATGTCATACTGGCTGAGCTGTTCTCCACCTTCCCCAGCAGCTTTGGGCTTTGTACCGGGATTGCTTGTGCATCCGCACCTACAAGAGAAAGTGGAGGAACTGGGTGACGGGATGAAGATGCCAGATTTTGGAACAAGGCTTCTCTCCTCAGTACTGAGCACACGCAAAGAGGAGGAGAAGGGAAAAAGGACTTACAAGACCACAGCGAAGTTGCCAGAAGGACTGGCAGCAGCAACATGCTGCCTGCGGGGGATGAAACCTGGAACGGAGCTTGAGGCAGAAACACTGTAAAGCCCTTTAGGTAGAAAGAGAGTAGAGCAACCGGGAGGAGGAAATGACTCATCTGGTACATCTAATGGCAGTTCTCCAACTTGTTGCCACGGAGGGTTACGTCTACTGACAAGCTAAACCACAGCGGGAATGGTGTAGAGAGGAGCCCAAATACTCAGCCTGAAATCCATTTTGTTCCGCTGTCTACTACATTCCTCTCCAACGTACATGCAAATCCTGCTAAGCACACACACACAACAGCTCCAAATGTCCAATCCTACCCTCCCCAAAGACGTCCCCCTCTCCTCAGACACCCCAAGACTGTCCTGAAAGCACTTCTCACCAGCCTGCCCTAACAAATACTGCCTGCTTTGGTGGCCCAAAAGGGATTGCTGGTGGCAAAAGCAGATAGTCATAGATTCCGTTATGTGACAGTCTGTCAGCAAGCTGACTTCTCTCTTGCTTGGAACAGCCCCGAAGTGTCTGTTCAGCCCTGTCCAAATTTTTCATGTGAGGGGACACACAGGTTTTGCAAGCCTACCAAGGTAAGGCCTTCTTCCACAGATTTCCACTAGCTTGTGGCTGAAGGATCCATCTGGCCAAGAACCGAGCACTCACGCTGAAAGCAAGTCAAGAAGTGGTCACCAGAACAAGCCTATCATGACTCTAGCACCCCCCAGAAGGGAAAATCCCGACTGCTAATCCAAAGTATGAGAAAAGAGTATTCTAAGCATGCTGCTTTAACATCAGAAAAAAATGTTTATCATTTCATGGTGAAGTATTTGGTGTCCATAGCTGTTAGATCTTTAGATAGCATTTTACTGGTTTCTTGTCTTAATTGCAAAGTAATCTAAAGTGAAAACCTTGTGTTATTGGAAAATGTGTTAGTGGCTTTGCGAGTAGTAGAAAAACCACGTTATGTGAGTTTATTTTGTAAAAGTACAAAAAGCCACAAGATCAACAATAGTGCTGTATTAGCTCAACATTTATGCATCACTGATTCCGGATATGTACACATCAATTTTTTCTTTCTTTCACTACTCACTCCATGAAAGGATTAAGAGGCAACATATCATGGGAAAACAAGATGGACAGCTCTAACCTAGATTCAGGTCCACCATCTAGATCTTGCTAGAAGGTGTAGACAAACACAAAGGCAACTTGGGAAGGGGGTTCTTTGCAATTCAGAGTCTGGAAAATACCCAGTCCTGGCCTAAAAATTTTCCTAAAACTTTATTTTGTAAATGTAATATGTAATAAAGCATTGAATGCTTCACTCAGAAAAATCTAATTCTACATAGCACAGACAATTTCGGAAGCACTGGCATTCTCTGTCTCTTACTAGTGTTAGTTAAAGATGTCTTTCAGAAAAGGACACCCTTCCTGTGAATGCCACCCTTGGCACTTTTTAGGTATTGCCCCCCCCCCCCCCAAAAAAAAAAAAAAAGAAAGAAAGAAAAAATGGTAAAACGTTTCTTCTGTGAACTCAAAGAGTAAGTGAACTCGATGTTAGTAGCACTTGCTGGTCTGGGAAATTCAGGCTGTCCATCAAGACAATGTTCTAATCTTGAGAATAGTCAGACTGTAGACTCTCATTTCCCCTTGGAGATAATGGAGACCCTGCTTGGGGACTGCTAAAACTGGCTTTCCAGAGAAACAATAAAGGACATAATCCTACATGGAGATCAAGAGGGACAGCAGGATCCAACAGGTCTTTTAAAGTGGCACACTTTAAAAGTGGCACACACATACTGCTGCACCAGCACTATGCATTTGCCATTGCTCACACATGCTGGGAGTTTCTCTTGAGAGAAACATCCCAGCATACTCCTTCTCTTGGGGTTAAACTTGAAAACTACCACTAGGGGTGCAAACTCAGTGACTTCATCTAAAATGTCAGGCAGCTCTTGGCACCCGTGGACACAGGTGCAGTCTGACCCACCAGTCGGTGTACAGGTCAGTCTGGCAATACTCTGTGAAGAAGGCTTTTTTGTGACAGACGCCAGCTTCTGCTCCAGGCAAGAGGCCCACTGTGCACCTAGGAGGAAAGCAGCAATGAGAAGAAATTTTTCTTCTTCAGAGCGCAAAGACCTAGGCGTGTCTATGTAAACCGTTCACTGTACAGGAAAGATATTGGGCTTCTGTCTCTCTTCCCTTTCAGGTGGGAGAGAAATAAAAATTCTGCAGGATTACCTTGATACAAAATTACAGTACTTAGTGCAGGAGCACTGTAAACCACCAAATAGTACATTATGAATCTGTAAAGATAATTAATATATTCAAGATACTTACAGGGCATGAGACAAGCTGCGAAGAATTTCAGATAGTCCCCCATGTCTCCTAACCAACTGCAGCTTTTAAGGAGGGAGGCTTTGCACACTTTCCTTTTCTCTTTTTTCTTTCGTCTCATTGAGCTGGGTGATGAATGCACTGGAGTAAACCCTCAGGACCAAGCAAACCCACAGCCAAGCTCTTACTTAAAATGGACCAATGGTTTGCTGTCGCTGAGGGCAACTGTCAAGACACAACCTGAGCCCAGGCAGTTTAAGGCTATTGTCCACCAACACAAGGGGACCTCATGCAGACTGTCCGTCAAGAATAGCATGCGCTAACTTCAGAATCGGGTAAGTCAAGGACTTGGCAAGACCTAAAAGTGTGCTTGCAATTTAACACCACGGAGAAGCATCTGCCACTACTTTGTTTGCTACTATGTATGGGAGATAATGCTCCAAGTTTTCTCACAGCCTCACTTGCTACTTCAGGGCAAATATTTGAATTTTAAAGATGGGCAATACCTGAACTCTGGATGTTTCCAACTGAGGGTACAAGTGCTGAGCTCTTCTTAAAAACCTTGTCTTAAATCTCTTGGTACTACAGTTCCCTCACTCTTCTCTTCCCTCAGCCTATGTTTCCCTGCTTGAGACTGTCTCCAAGGGAAAAGGGCCAGCTTCACAGAGAGTTTTCTTACAGAACACAAGGAGCAGGGCCTACTCTTGGATCCCCACATCAGTTACTACAGATCAGCTTTGGGTAAAGATATGAGGATATATTAGTGTGAAAATGATTTACTCAGTGAGTTCTCAACACATGATCCAAGGGAAAGGACTGTGATACTGTTTTCTCATGTCAGGATGAATAAGCTAGATTGTCTCTACACAAGAAGTTCATGGCGTTGCAGGGATGTTTCCTCTGTAAACACATCACTGTGGTAGCTTTTATGCAGAAACAGCAGAAGGTTATGGCTCTGTGTGTCATGCTACACAACAGAATTGTACCATGGGCTGACTTGATTTTCCAGCTTGTACACAGCAGGATGTGGGTGTCATAGCATGCATAGACTAAACATTTCTCTTTGGAGAAACCTGAGTCCCAATTTATATGAGACCCAGCAAGGGTGAGATAGAGCAGTATTTCTTGGGGTTTTTCAGGCAACATTCAGCAGCAGTGTATATAGGTGAACTGTGACCCTGCAGGTACTCTGCAGGTAAATTTGGCTATGATGATCCTTGGGAGTGGCTGGGCTGTGGTGGAGACTGGCTACTGGTCCAGGTGGGCAGCCCATAGTGCACCTGGAGGGTGGGAAGGGAGAACACAGCAGGGATGGGACAGCAGCACAAAATCCTCTGTCATTAGAAAGTGGGGACACAGAGGTATCCACAAACCACAGGCACCCATGAGGAAGGGACACTAGGCTTTATTCTCTACATTTGCTGATAGAGGCATGTACTGCTGCACAGTATGTGGAGGGCAAGAAATATGAAACCTTATCTCCAGTGTGGCTGTTCTATTGCACGCATTTGTCTGCCGTTACACAAGGGAAAAGGCAGTGCAGAATCAAGTCATTGGTCTACAATTTTTCAGCAAAGTGTCCTTCGAGCTTGGGACTTGGGACATTGCTGATTGAAAACTGCATAATTAAGTTGAGGGACAAATGGAAGTGTGATATAAAACCAAGAAGAAATATATTCTGAGACCATTAAGAATAACTAATATATCTAACTTACAAGGTGAGAGACAAGCTGGGAGGATTTCCAAGAAATCCATAATTTTTCCTAGTTCTGCCACAGCTTCTCAGAAAAGAAAATGCAGAGACACTGGTATAGTCCAACTCTAAGGGAGGGAAAGAAATTAAAAATATATATAGATGCCCTGTCCCAAGAAAGCAAAGTAAGTGGTGAAGGGGAAGATTAAGCTATTTACTCTATTGGCTTAATTTCCTGTTAAAAAAGAGAAGGAGGGGAGTGTAAATGTGAAAAGCTAGCGATGCCATTGGTAAGTGCTGCCTGTGCATGTGGCTGTGAGCCTTTAACCAGAACAGGTCACCAAGCTGTTCTCCTCCCCTTCATGCACTGATATCTTTCTACCCAGAAGAGTTCTGCAACCCCTGTGCTGGGACATGGCTAATGCTGAGCTCCCACAACATTTCTCTGGATAATCACAAGCAAGTTACTAAGGGCCAGGTTTTGAGAGGTGGTGAATGGCCCACCCGGGCTTCATCAAACAGACAGCTGCTCTGCCCTCCCTGGATCGAATCCCCTAAACATCTTCAGGCTAGAGTTGTTCTACTCACCTTTATATAAGCATAATCCTGCTCCCTTTCCTCCAGTCTTTGCTGATCATGCTTCTTGAGCCTGTGATTTCTCAGGTTTTCTAAAGTACTTAAAACACTTGTAGGTCAGTCTCAAGCTGAATGTAACAATATAGCAGTAGTAATATCTTTACACCTGCAAAAGTCTTAAGTGCCGAAAATTTTCTCTATTTTTCACAAAATCAGGTTTTCTAAGAAAAATAATGTCACCTTTCCCTGTGAATACTTCCCCACTCCTAACCACGGGCAAGCGAGCAACAGCCTTAGGTACAACCACAGCTAACACTCCTAAGTCACCCTATAAAGCACAGCACAGTAATGAGGTAGGGTCCCCCCTCCCGACTACAATAAAACCACTGCAGGCATTTGAGTGCTCAAACCCAGCTATACATACAGCTATACATACTTAAGAACAGCAGAGGGCAACCATGACAAGCAGGATCCACCAATGTCTGGGACAACAACTGGTCTTGTTGCCAACCTGGTGATGGATGCTGAGAAATATCCTACAGAGATAAAGCAACTGGCTAGATAGATTAGGGAGAACAGGTTAATTAGAAGTTGTTTGGATTTTAAAGGTGTGTAAGACTTTTGAATTAGTAATAATCAAATGCGGTGTTAAGTAAAAGGGATATAGTGACCCATCTGTTCATTAGGATTCCCTGCTGTCAAAGGCATCCTTCATTTCCTTTGCTGAGCTTGGCAGTTGACAGGTGCTCACCAGCTAAACTTTTCCTCCCTGGACTGATGCTGAAATAGCTGCTAGGAGAAGACGGACAAGGGAGGAAAAATGTGTGCTGTGTGGGCCAGAGAGTTGTTTTAGAGATTATGGCTGGCCTAGTGCACTGCTTGAAGATGGGTCTCTGTCTGTGCTGCTGCTCTCACCCCTCTGCTTCATGGTTTGCAGTCAGAGCAATGAGTTCTCTCTACCTCTATATAGCACTGGAGTTTTGTATGGACACTGCTGCTTTTCCTCACTCTTTCCTTATACAGTTAAGTTTACTTCTACCCAAGAGAAAGCTGCAGTGACTCAGCTTTCAGTTTTCAGCTTAATTTATTAAGGGAACAGGACAGTATTTAAATCCATTTCACCAGCTGAAAATGCCATCTGTACTGTTAGACCTCCCCATTGCCTTCTGCAGCCAATGAGCAGGGCCAGGAGGAGGAAGTCTGCATGAATACGTGCTTACCAAGCTCCCTGCCTACAAGCCTGTGGGAAGAGTCCAGGGAGAGTGGTCCCAAGCTCCAAGAGGGGATAGAGCCGCTATGACCATGCAAGTGGGAGGTTAGTCCTTGGGAATAGCTCTCACATGATTTCATTGTGGTAGTTTCTTTTCAGGACTCAGAGAGACTTGTAGTTTTGTGCATACTTCCATGCAGCACAGGAGTATCACTCACTGTCTTCCAGGCTGTGCACTCATAGGATGCAGGTGTCTGTGCTCACAGCAGCTGGCGGTTTGCCTCTAGGGAAGCTGACTTGCCATAAAAAGTAAGCACCAGAGAGCGTGAGAGAGGGAGCAGTCTCTCTGGGGTGTAGGCATCACTCAGTACCTGTGAGTATAAGTGGGGGTTGATCCAGCAGTCACTTTGCAGATGGGCTTGCTTCTGCTGTTTGGCTGGGTCGTGGCATGGCCTAGCTCCTGCTCCAGCTGAGAAGCCATCAGCACATGTTGCTGCAAGGTGGGGAATGCAGAAAGGAGGAGCTTGTAGCAAGAAATCATTCCCTGTCAGAGAGGAGAGACAACTGCGTCTGTGAGCCCTGGTTAGACATGAGGAAGAAACACCAGGACATCAGGCTCCCTTCTCACTGCCCCTTCAGCTCTCTCACCAGGTGGGGGGCAGAAGTGCACAGCATTTGCAAATCTCAGTTGTCCCATGCACCCTTTTTACACAAATGTCCTGAGAAGGACATTGCAGAATTAAACCTCTTGTCTCTGATTTTCCTGCAAAGGTAACTTAGTTTAGGACCCAAAGAGAATGACATAACTATTATTCCCTGCATAGTGCTACTGAACTGCCTCAATGCATTTGCTGCATTTGGTTGTAGAAGAAATGTCATTGTACTATATAACCAGTACCCAATATTCTGAAGTTTTTACAGTAACTAATCTGTTGAATATACAGGTGAGAGGCAAGCCAGGGGGAATTTCAAAAAGCCCACCATGTTTCCTAAACAGCTTCAGACATTTGGAAAGGGGAGAGGAAAAAAAGAAAACACTGTTCAACTTGTGTGGGTAGAAAAGAGCAAAAGAAAATCAAAGGAAATCTGTATCAAGTCCTGTTCCTGCATATCAGACGACAGAGAGATTGGTGTTGTTTATACTGTGCTGGCTTAGTTTCCTGTAGAAAAATATGTGAGGGGAGCCCTGTATAACTGTGGCCTCACCATTGCATGCCCTGTGGAGGGAAAGCTCTCCAGACATTTCCTTCCTCCTGCAGAACAGTTTCACAGACTGGCAGCTTTGTCTCTGCCAGCAGAGACAATTTTGCAAGCAGCCCATTGAAAGGATGCTGCCAACCTCAATTCCCTTGCCCCACTGCAGCTTTCCTGAATGATCTCAGGCAACTTACAAAATCCAGCTTGCAGAGATGGGGAATGCCCATCCTCGCAGTGAGTTCAGCTGGAGGGGCAAGTGCTACCCAGCCATAAATCTCTATGTGCTGAAGTGCCTGACTAAAAATACAAGAGTAATTCTTCCTTTTCCTGTCTTTGTCTGTTTTTCTTATTGATTTATACTGTAATTCCCTAGGGACAGGGACTTCTTCACAGAGCACTCTTCTAAAGCATCTAACACAGCAGCAGGTTAATCACATATAACAATGACAGCAGTCATGATAGCTGTATTAATTACTTCATGTATATTAATTTTACAGCATAGGGGGACCTTGATTAAGAGAATGATTCTGAGTTTTGTTCAGACAGCAAAAGCAGCCTGGTTCCTGCCTGAAGTATTGATAATCATATTGTATCTGATGATGAATGAGGAAGGGTCAGATTGGACTGTGCAAGCTAGACCTAAATTTGTTTCTTGAAATTCTTTGCATGGTAGCTTGTGAACCTACAAGCAAGCAGAAAATCCTGTATTCCCTGAGCCTTCTTAGGAAGATATAATACCAATTCCAGCCATACTCTCCCAATTACACCCATTGATGAAACACCAGTTTGCAGGAGGCTGGGGGAATTTCCATGTTGTCACCTGTGCTTCTTGTGCAAGAGCTGCGGCAGCCCAGAGAGCCGTGTGAGCTCCCACACTCCACAGTAATAGCGACCACTATCTGCACTTCCCACTTTGTGCACCACCAGTTTGCAGATGCCTGTGGAGGGGAAAAAGGCTGCAACCTTCTCAGGAGAGACACCAGCCTCCCGGTAAGCGTCCGGTTTGGAGAAGGAGAGGTAGAGCAGCCGCTGTGGCGGCCCATCGCCCAAGGCTCGATACCAGTGAACGTAGGTGGAGCTCGACCCGCCAGTCACTTTGCAAGTAAATTCAGCAGTGCTGCTCTGCCGCGGTGGCTTGAGGATAAAAGCTGGTTCCTGATCCAACTGAAGGCCCCACAGCATGCCTGGAGGCAAAAAAGGAAGGCAAGCAGCAGTGAGGAGATGTCAGCTGGAAATCAGATTTTACTCTCCCCTGCCTTCTGCCACTCTCAGCACTGCAGTCCTTCCTTGCCAGGACAGCCTCCGGCTGTTTTAACCCAGCATGGAATAACACCTTGTGGAAGAATGACTGCCAATCAGCAGAACATGTGTTACTGCTGGGAGGCCATCACACTTACAGGGGAGGAGAAAGGCCACGGTGAGCCCCAGGTTGCCGGGCATGCTTCCTGCTGCCCACTGCCCTGGAATGGATGGCCAGCAGGAGAGCAGCACTGTTCACTTGCTGGGGCTGCGTGGGAGCTGCAAGCCACTGGGGCCGGGGAGAAGAAGAGATGTGGCCCCAGGGCTGCTGCAGTGGCGCTGGGGGTGGTGCTGGGTTGTGCTGGGAGGGGGCAGATGTGCACACATGGTCAGAGAGTGACTGCTGGGTTGTGCCAGCACCATGTAAGGGCCTGGGAGGAAAGGGGGTGTTTCTTTGTACACTTCTTCTGGGAGGAGCAACCACTGAGACATTTATTTGCTGCACACAAGCCTAAAATAGGCCACGTGCAAAAATAATTCTCAGCCATTTAACCTGGAAGAGCTAAACTAGGTTTGATGTGTGCCAACAGTATGCTAGGTCTGGGTCCCACTGAGCTCAGCAGCATGGAGGAAGTGGTGCCCTTTGGGCATCAGCCTCCTCTGAGCATGTGTCATGGCAGGGGGTCTCTCCTGGCTTGTGTGCTCCCTCTGCCCTTTTTTTCCTTCATATAAAATGCAGAGCAATGCAGGCCTTATATGCTTTACTATCTTTAAACATATCATGGTATGTTTTGTAGAGGCAGGGCTTATTACCCAGATCTTTACGGGCAGTTTAGTGCTTTACTCCTGATTACAGTGAAAATTAGAGCTTGAGTGTGTCTATCTGGACATTTAATGTTCACTAATATCCATATGTCCTTCACCATTCTATATGGTTTATTCATTCTGGTTAGCAATATTTGTCTCTATTTTTGTATGGATACTGTGTATTTTCTTCACCCTTTCTCCTCAATTCCTGTATGCCACCATTGAATTTCATATCATGGAAAGTTGCAGGGACCTTCTCTCTGAGTACATATCATTCTGTTACGGGGCTGCCCAACATTTATAATTTATTTCTCTGGCTGAAAACAATATCCATCCTGCTCAGTCTTTAAATAGGTTCCTAGGAACAGTCCATTGGCCCAGGCCCAGGGGAAGGAAACCTGTGAGAAGATGCCCTCAAAAAATCCCCTGCAAATTATCCAATGGGATAATTTGCCTATATATTCCTATATTGCTGCAGCTGGGATGATCTGGAGTGTCTATTATTATTCAAGGAGACTGGGTAGTCAGTAGGACAGGGTCTCCAAAAAGATCCTACTGGTTTTGTGATGGACCAGAGGAGGCTTTTGGCTTGGTGCCCACTCCCATGCAGCACAGGAGTAAGCAGGACACAAGCATCTTCTCACGCATAAGCTGAGATTTTTCTCTATGGAGATGGCTGTTTCCTAGCTGAGGTTAGAGCCTGAGAGACTGAGGGAGAGCAGCTTCTCTGTGGCCTTTTTAAGGAGGTCTTAGTGCCAATGGATGTAGGTAGTGTCTGACCTGGCTGCGAGAGTTTTCAGGAGTGCTGTCCTTGTGTGCCTGATTTAAAATAGGATTAGGCTTCTGGTCCCAGCTAATCGCCCGCAGCACCTCTGGAAAATGAAAAGGGAGAGCAGCAGTTAGAAAGAGAGGAAGCAGTTAGAAATATTTCCCTACTTGAAACAAAAATGTCCACCCCTATGCTGGGTCTGTAAAATTGATATTCACAGATGGCAATCTGTCTCATTTACAAATGTGCAATGTGCATTGCTGATGGTGCAGAGGAGAGAAGTCTCATATTGAAGTCTTACAGTCTCTGAAGTGTAAATACCTATGCTGAAGCCCTAGCAAATTCGTGCCCATGTTTGCTAGGTATCTGTACATCTCCAGCCACCCATGGACGTAAATTTTCTCATCAGTTCCCCAGTTTCTGCACAGTAGAGCAATTTTTACTCTCAGGAGTATAATGCTATTATCCTGTGGGGCATCAGACATGTGATCCTGTAAAATAATTAGAACAACCTTTAAAACATTGAAAAAATGGAAAGAAATGTGTACTTACAGCAAAAGAGACAAGCTGAGAAGGCTTCCAGAAAGTCTGCCATGCATCTTAGGTGCTGTTCCTCAAGGCGAGCAGTGTTGTGCACTCTCAAGTGATGAATACTCCAGGGCTGAAAGAACAAAATGAAAGACAAACTCCTAAACCCTCTGAGAGGAAAATGAGAAGACGCACTGGCTGTTGCTGTTTCAAGCCTATTGGAAAGTTTCAGACTTTGACAGCAAAGGGAAGGGGACATGGGAGCATGCATGGGTTGAGAGTGAATGCATGATCATGTCATCATGGTGAGAAAGCCTGAACTAGAAGTAGATGCCTCACTCCACTGAAAGGGAGACCTACAAAGTGCTTGGTATTTGCGAGGGAAAAAAATAGAGACTGTCAGACTAGACAAAATGTCAGATTAGTTTCCATTCAGCAAATCAGAAGAGTGAAACAGTCTTCAAAGCATAAAGACTGTGCCTTTCCTTGAAAAAGGTGAACATGAAACATGAAATGAGACCACTATATTTAATTCACTTCCTGCCCCCAACACTATCTGCACTATTGGACTGCCCCCTACTGACATCCATTCACAACTTAAACTCTCCTATGTATTATAAAGGAAACCCCATGAGAACAAAGTGTGGTCTCCTCATTCCAGGAGAATGTGCGGGGGGTAGGAGAGAATCATGCGATAGGAAGAGTCATTTGGCCAAAGACCCTGTACTTACACACTGATCGGGTCTGTTTAGAAACCCTTACTTCACATTTCCTGGCAGTATTTTTTTTTCCAGATCTCTAGGAAAAGGAAAGGGCAAAAACAGAGTCCAGGAGTAGGACTAATATGAATTTATATGCTATTATGCCACGCTAACATGAGCAGGCATTATAGAATAGTCATGGAATATTTACTTACTAGCATTATTCCTACATGTTTCCATTTTCTACCTCTTTTTCTGTTTGCTCTCCTTTAGGACTAAGGAGCAGAGGCAAAAGTTAGCTACATAGCAGCACTACTAAAAATGGGTTTTTTTGAAGACTGCATTTAGTGAAAGAAGCAGTTTGGTGCAGTATTTTTGTAGCTTCAAGGGCCAGTGCCAGGCAGCTGAGCACTGACTTTTGCTCAAGCGATTGGCTTGCAGGTTTTGAGCACACCAACATTAAAAGACTGCAAACGTTCACTCAATAGTGCCATTTTGGCTAAAAGTCAAATACTGCAGCATTGTGTTAACACATGAGAACCAAAAGTCAAGCAGGCTTTTTTTGGTCAGCCCAACAAAACTAGAACAAATCATGGCTAGGCGAACAGAGAGAGACAGAGACAGGAACAGACATGTAAGAAAATTACGAGGAGAAACTGGCTTCACAGGTCAAATTAGTGCCAACGAGGCAAAAAAATGAACTCATTTATTGGTTTAAAAATACTTTCTCAACATTAATAATTTAACTATTTATTTAAATTCACTGTTTTTTTCTCTTAATCCAGCAATGTCTCTTTGAATTGAACCAAGTAAGTAACTTGATATTCAGTGAAGAGTTTTCAAGGGTAGCCAGTCCACCATGATTTATAGCACAAGTTTTAATATATCTGAGATGCAAGTATATATTGCTGTAATGAGTTACAGTGCACCCCAGTGATGTACTTCTCTGTCTTCATCTGCCTGCAGGTTGAAGTAGCCAGATACTGTGCATAAGAGGCTGTTTTGGGATTGTATGAATTTGTCCTGTGTGTCTGCAGAGATGAGTCAGTTTCTGTTAATGAGAGATATTATTACAACAAATTCATATTTGAACACTGAACCAAATGACAGCTCCAACTTGCTAAATGGTTCAAGCATCTGCCACTCTCTGCTGGGTATAAAGCAGTAAGACCCCCAGATGTCCTTTTTGAGCAGCTATGTAATATCTACAGATGGAAGCTGAGGATGCCTGTAATACTAAGAATTTTTTAAGCAAAACAGTTGTGCATCAGTCACTTATTTTCACAAATACTTTTAAAATGGACAGCAGTGTGATGTTCTTACTTGGGCTAGCAGATACACAAACATCCTCAGCATTTATACCACAGCTCCTGTAAAAACATACATTTTATGGTCTTGCAATATAGTGCTCTGAATCACTGCAAATGCCTAAGAGCAATTTCCACTTTCATTTACATCTTTGCAAGACCTTAGAAGTCATAGCACTGTGCCAGGTACAGGGTCTGTCAGACTTTAGCCACTGAGAGAGAATTGTTTATGACCTTCTCATTTGCCTTAACCTACACATCTGTTCCTCAAGATTATACATTTTTTTCATCTCTGGATAAACTGCTAGATTCTTTTCTGTATTGCAACTCAATGTGTTTAAATTAGAAAACTTTTATAAAGAACTTGGGCTTCTTTTGCATAATTGCCTGAAATACATGGAGGACAGAAAGCCTGGAGTACATTCATCTTCTCCTTTGTACCATACACTTTGGAAACTTGTTAATCTAGGTATATAATGCCTTACCTTTATAGGGGTTTGATATTCTTCGTCTGGTTACATGTCATACTACAGTCTAGGCAAATACAGAGTCACATTAACTCAGTTGGTGTTAGGCTGGGTTGCCTCAAAGCCTATACTTTAATAGCACTGAGAGAGATTGCAGCCTGTTTTCTCCTCTGAGGCCAGGCTGAGAACATACAGGAGTTTTGTGCTTGGTATTAGTTGCCAAGAGGCTCCTCTTATGCAAGGGAGACGGGTAAGATAATGTTCCTTTGTGCTTTGTGCCAGAAGAGCCACCCTGAACCCAGGACCAGATCAAACATCCTCCCCTGGCAGGTCACTGAGAAATTTTGCAGCCCTGGGGATATGACAAACTATGAAGCTGTGGAGTGGCTATGTGCACAATGTGTACACATGCACTTCATTTGAGTGAATGGCAGATGGGGGGCTTCAGCAACAGGACAGCAGTATATGTCCATCAGGGGTGGATTGAGGTTGGTTCCTCCATGGCTGATGTGGCTCTTGCTGACTCCTGGAGACTCAATTTCTGACAGCTGCATGCTGCTTTGTAGTTCTCTGCATTCCATTTAGTATCTGTGACTGGGCAGAAATCCTATATATGCATGGAGTGGTATTTATGTATTTTCTTTCACTGAAGTTTCCTTTAACTTCTATTAAGCATCTGAATATGCAGCACAATTCCCTTTGGCATCATTTCAGTTTTGCTAATTTAGCATTAATAGTGAGATCTTCCTGTTGGTTACAAAAAAGACCACTTGGAAAGTGCTGCAGTTTACCCCATATGATGCTTTTGGGCTGATTAAATAGGTCAGGCTGAATCCAACATGCAAAAAAATGCAGATGTATTTGAAACACTGCTGGAGACACAGTACGCACAAAGAGAGCATCAGAGCTGAAATCATGTGGGTGAGGACCTAAGAGAGAAATTTTTGAAAAGCGACTATCATAACCTGCATCTATACACTTAGGGAGATGCTGATTCCAAAAACACATTCCACTTCATGTTCATTAATTCTGAACCTGAACTGAGAACTTGCCATTTCCTAAAATTCCTCTCCCTAATTGAACAGAAATTAAACAAAATGTCTTTACTCCAGAGAGAGATGGAGTTTAAAATAAAAGCAAGGTGGCTGTCATACAGTGTCATTGGCTTTGTTTGCACCAAGTGCATTGCAGCCACCTCATCTGCAGCAAACATCTCACTGCCAGAAAGCATATCAGAGCTAACAGTGAACACTGCTGATTGCAACATGCTGGAAAAACACCTTCACGCTCTTTTGTCCTGCTTTTAAAAATGTGACATTGCTTAATTATTGAGCTAACTCCTTTCTGTAGCACGGATTGGCTTATCCACTGTTCTTCGATCAACTGCAATCCTAGTGTTTTAAATATGAAAAGTAAAAGATGGATTTTAAAAATATATACTTTTTTTGAAAACTAGTAATAAAAAGCAGATTTTGTCCTCCAAACAGCAGAGAACGGTGGCATTTTTGGAGGCTACCCTGGAACTTCTGGCTGCTACACCTGTAATACAGGCTCATGGTATTGCTGTACATGTGTGTGTAACAGGGAACAGGCTTGTAAACCGTTCCTACTGCTCTTTCACCAACTCCATCCATTTAAGTTACCCATCATAACAACATTCTTTTACTCATTTTTCCCTGTGTCAGGAAGGTTCTTAACAATTTCATCTCTAAACCTGAGCTTAATGAGATTATGATTTACTTAATGTCTTTCAGACACTAGCACATCAGTGATTAGAGTGACCTGGAATTAAATGCTACTAATCTGAGTAGAACTGCATCCCCAACAGCCTGTCTCCCTATTCTAGGGGCAAGGGCAGATGCAACCAGCTCTGAGATTTGGAAGAGGTGGAGCAAGGCTGGGAGGAGGAAGAGGAAAGGAACAGAAGTATCATGTAGCCTATTCACTTTCCATTGTTCTTGAAAGGTGATAAACCAGATAGACTAGCTGAACACACAATTTATTAGTTCACTCACATGAGATGTTCCTCTGTCTTTTTTGTCAGTTTTTTTTTATATATATATACTTCCAAGGCCACACTGTGCCTGCAAGATCAAGAGATTGGGTCCCTAAATCTTTCAAAGGTTCATTTGATGTAAAACTAGAAATTATAACTGTAGAAGGCTAGTAGCATGTGCTGTTGCTTAGGGATAAATAAGTCTTTAAAGAAATCAAGATACCATGGGTTATTGATTTGCAGATACCCTGAAAGCATGAAATGCAATAGCTCACCAGGTCTAATGTAGTGTGTTAATCAGAAACATCCAAGTAAAGGAGGAAATAATTCTGAGTTAATATAATTCCTAAAGAGAGAGTCACTGGTATGTAACCACAGCATGTACTGGAAAGAATTTCCTTTGTATGCCCTAGAACAAGCTTGTATAGATCACAGAGGAATACACTTATTTCATAGTATTCATCTAGGGAGCTGTAGACATAAAAGTGTCTGAGGGATAAGTCTGATTGTCTAATGAAACTAGAGTAAGAAGAAACTCCATATTAAAGGTAGCTGCTAACCCCTAACGATAAATACATTTGTATCCATGATCTTTTTTCAGAAGGGAAAATTAGGAAAATTATTCTGGCTAGCCCAGTAATGTCTTTCCTTTAGCATCTATCATCTTAGCATAAGAATTTTTGCAAAGAATTTTAAAGACACAGCATTAATAATTCTCCTCATCCTTCCCATTGGATGTCTTTTTTATTTGCTTTGGGGCTCTGAGGGGCATGTGCAAGATACGAAGACACAGTTAACGCCGGAATGGTATGCCATATCCACAGTGAACATTTGTTGATGTTTGAAATGATATTTTCTTTTATGTGAAAGTGGAATTGAGAAACAAAGAGTATAATCAAGCAGTATTTCTGAAGAGCATGTTGGAAGAAACCATGAAGGCTCTTTGCTCTAGATTAGAGACCTTTCCCATCTAAATGCATAGGCAAATAATGCCAATTCTAGTGTGTACTGCAAAACCCAAACCAGTGGATTTGGCACATTGGCCTGTATCAAGGACATTAGAGAAATCAAGGCCGAGGGTGCTGAATTTCACCTAGGTACTTCTAGCACCAACAGGGCATAAAGGTACCTGCACACAATCTGCACTGGATAAAGAAATGTGTTGGACCGATCACGCTGCCATCTGCTTCTTTAGGGCCACTGCTCTCATGTAACATGGTCTCACTCAGTTGCAGGTCCCAGTCAGAGGAGCGGCCACATAGCATCCACAGGAAAACTTTCAGCATCCAGTGAGGGTCCGTTGCAATGATCAGTAGAGCATCTATTACTGAAATGTAAGTGTCAAGATCCAGTTAAGCAGGGAATTGTGGCCTGGAGGTCGTTAGAATCATTGCATAAAATTGGTTTAATAGATTATTATGTCAAAGTGACCTCCTCAGGGCGGGGCATTATAGTTTGAAATTTATTGCAACAGATCAAAAACTAATGGAAGTTGTTCCCCAGGTGAGATTCTTGGCCCTGGATCGCCACTGATAGCCAAACCTGTGGAAGGGATGGGAAGAAAACCAAAGACCTTTCCTATAATCTCCTTAGACTCTGATTGCTCACGGTGATATTTTAGAGCCAAAATCCCAGCTAACACAGCTGAGTCAGTCAACTTCTTTGAACATACACTATCAGAGATTGCTTTTGAAAGCTATTGTATTCTGAAAGACAAAAAGAAACCAAATTTTCTCCTCTTTCAGAGCAACAAAAAATCTATTTCTTCAATTTAAATCTGACAACTTAGGAGTAGAAACAGACACTGATTACACACACACACACACACACACACACACACACACACACCATCCCCAAGAAAAATATCAAGAAAAATAACTGAATTGATAGGAAAATGTAGGTATTCCTAAACGTTTGTAACTTCCCTGCATTAGCAAACATAACAGAGCAGATTCATGGAGAACGAACTTTCCACACAAGGTAAATGGAGAAGCAGAAAATGAAGTAAGTAAGTGGTAGCAATCTTCAGTTAGGTGACAATCAAGCACAGACACGTTCCTTTGGTATTTGTGGGCAGAAATTAGCTAGCAGTTAGAGTCCATTTCCAGGAAGGACAATTAGGAGATGCACTGAGCTGGGGTTCAGACCTTTTGCAGCTCTGGCCTTGACTGGGATTGAGAGCAAGAATTTAGATGGTGCGCTTGTTATGCTCTGTTTCTTTGGAAAAAGAGGAATTAAATTAAGATTAGATTCTGTAATATAACATATGAACTATATGAAATTCAGTGTAACAAAAATTCAAAAGCACCACAGCTGAAAGAGCTTTTTTGGATCAAAGGTTTATTTTTAATGACACAGCACTGGAAAACATAAGTTACAGATGACTTCTTCATACAGGATACATTATATATCTTATTTTAAAAGGATCTGTGAAGATATGCTGCATAAATACCTATAGTGAAAATATATTGTGTTTATTTATTTCTTCTCAGAGATTAGTTCTGTTTTCTTTATTCAGCCAATTAAATAAAAAAGTATAGAACAGCATCATCAGAGCTCCCCCTCCAGGTTATCTCATTGTAACTACTGTAGCTGGAAGAGGAGGAGACAGCCATGCCTTCCCAAGGGTTTAGCAGCTTTGAACATGATATTGTTCATCATCTCAGAATGAAAATTTCACATTACAAACACACATACTGTATAATGTTTTGGCAATGGAGCAGCTAGTTTTGCTTTGAAACAAAACTGTTTCCTGTAATGCCAGACAGTGAAAGAGCAATGCATGTACTGATGATACTACACAGTCAAAGAACTACGATGAAGTTGTGGAAATGCATATATACCCATATGCACTTATATATACACATATACATTCTTCTGTGTATATATGTAATGTGTGTCTGAAAATAACATTGAAAAAATGTTGCAGCAGTTTTATTTTTTAAACACATGAAACTTATAATAGTTTGACCTCATTACTACAGGATTACTAATCAAATCTTCTGCAGTGCAACTCCATACAATACACTTAGTGCAGAGAAGTTAAGGTTTTGGTATCAAGGAGGCTAATTTCAGATTTCATGGGAAAGGACCAAATACAGGATCACCATAGCTCTGACAAAGCACAAACAAACCTGTTGCCACATACGTGTGAACAAATAAGAACATTTCTTTTTTATTTGATTTTTTTTTCATGTACTGCTTCAGAAATTGCTAGCTTATCTGTTTGCATTCATGCTCATTTCGATCTGTTTCAACAAACTTTGTCTGGCACCAGTCTGTAAACCATTAATGACTTAAACTACAAAAAAACTGGGCTCCCGTGTTTCAAAGAGGTTAAAAACCTACTGACTGAGCTTCATACCACACTTGTGTGCCTGAGCGCAGAACTACTCCAGACGGCGTGTGAAGTTTTCTGGGAAAAGTCCCTTATAACTATTTGCATCTCTGTACTGAAGCCACTCAGATTCCTTAATGCCTGTCAACCAGCCAGCCTCCTGCAAAGAAAAAGACAGTTTTTTAGATGTCAGGTCCCCCTCCATTCCTTGTTACCAGCTTCACACCTGAAGAAGTTTCAGACTCACATGGCTAAAAGATTTGGTGCTTCAGTTAAAAAGAAGCCTCTGATTTTGCACAGACAGATTTATCTGTTCTGCCAGACCACAGTTTTGGGAGAGCAAATGGTTGTGAGCATACAGTATGGCCCTTAGCCCATCTAACCCCTAGCTGAACTCAAAATTGGATAATCAGCCTTCCAGGTCATCTAGTATTATACCAGATCTGCACTTGTGCAAATCTGTGTTGAGACTTTTTTGAAGTTCTCACAGTTATATTAGCATACTTAGGCAATGCAGCAAGGGCATAGGAGTGGGCTAGAACTATCACACAATACCAGAGATGGGAAAAAAACCTCAGTGTTTTCAATCTGATTTTTTTTGTCCTATGGTTTCTTTTCTCCTGTTCATACATTGGCAGTCAGGAGAAATAATAATTCTTTTCTGTTCTGGAGTTACTGTCTTTAAAAACTCAAACTCAGCTGATAGCCACTTATTTTACCAAAAGTTTCTGGAAACTTGAGTCTGAAGCAGAACTTCACACGCAAAATTGCAACCCAGATCATCAGCAGTCTAGTCAACTGAAAGAGATGGAAGGTGCTGGGTTCTCTTAAGTACTACCAATTCTACCTGGAATAAAATCAATTCAGTATTTTTCAAAATGCTCAGCCTATTCTCATTTCACTAACTCAGTGCTTTGATTCTGTTTTCCTCTGTGTTTCTTGCTGCTTGTTCCTTTTAAGAACAGGAGCCAGAGCAAAGTGAAGACAAACAGGAAAGACCAAATGCTGCAGTATTATGATTGCACAGAAAGTACCCAAGGAAATGGAATAATTTTAACAGATCTTCATATACAGCACTAAGTCCTCATTGCTCAGTGGCTCCATGTGGTGGTGTACTGGTTCTCTACCCCAGAATAAGTACCAGTAAAGCAGCTACAGGTTATGGCATTGACTAAATATGTATAGCTAGGGAAATGTTTTTAAAGCAGATGGAATATCTGAGAGAAGACAGGGACTACAGCTTTCTGAACACAGATGGAATAGATCCTACTAGTAAGTTTAACTCAAGAGTAACAGAAAAATCGAAGCCACGGGGTGGGACTTGTTTTCTTTGAATGGGGAATGCAGGCTGATTTTACCAGCTATATTAGAATTATGGTTTTAGACAGGCCAATTTTGAAGGAGAAAAAAGAATAACAAAGATAAAAAGACTATATAAATCAACAAAGTATCTGGCAAAAGACAAAAAGATTAAGTTTTACGGTGATGTTAAAGATGAAGGGCAAATGTGTACTCAGTAATAAAGATATGAATGGAACAGTCTCAAAAACATGAATACATAAAGGTTTATTTTCTCCATCATTGCACACAATTTACTGCAATTAATGCTAATAGAATTTCAACACACACCACAAGAGAGGAATACACTTTATGGATTCATCAAGTGAAGATTAAGCATATATTTAATACATAACATCCTAAAATAAAAAAAATGAAGACAAAGAAAAGATTTTTGTATCCTTACAGTAGTAACTCATTCTGCAAATATTGCTAATGAAATTGGCTGAACTGCCCATGAAGTATAATACAGAATAATGTGAGTAAGGATAAGAGAATCTATCCCTATAAAAAGAACAAAGTATCCTGCTGAAAGAAAAATCTCTAGTACAGTATAGTGAAATTAAAAAAAAATACATATTTCCCTCTTGTGTTAAAAGAAAGCTCAGCTGAGATCATGAACATGTTATTACCTACCTTTACACAGCATCAGCCATTAAAACAATTTAAAATACTGTTCCCAGCACTCCAAAGATGTGCCTGTGGGATTAGTATTTAAACCTATCTGAAGAAATGTTCTTCATTCAAGGCAGAGGTATTATCACAGGGAGATCCATTCGCCCCCCCTTCCACCCCCAAATCAATGGGAGACTTCACTGGCCCTTCTGAGCACTAGCAGATGCCAATGAAGTGGCCAGTACTAACAGTATGAAGTGGAGTTCTCTTTTAAAGCAGTAATCAAAAAAATATTTCAGTTCGCTGTATTTCTATTGAACATGTGGAAGAAAATTATTTAAAAAACAACCAGAAATGTACCTAACTTCGCCTTTTAGGCTCAAATAAAACCAAGTACAGTCTCTTCATGTTTTCTAACAGTAATGCCGTTTTGAATAGGCATTTCCTATTAACTCTAATCTGTGAGACAAATTTTGAAAAAAAAAGTCAACAAAAGAAATAATCCTTTTTATTTTTATTTTTTTTTTTTTTACCTGATCAGCTGTGGTCTCAGAAGGAATTACTAGTACAATATCTCCTCGTTTTAAATTAAGCTCATCACTGTTAGCTGCCTCGAAATCATGTAGAACTTCAACCTAAAGAAAATAATACCAAACACATAGACATCATCTAGATGGAGATATTTTCCCAATAAAATTCTCTGTTTAGTCTTAACTGCAAAAAAGCCATAGTGCTTTTATTTTTTTTTTAATTTTCCAACATATGCCTTCTTTATGCAAACATATGGCTTTAGATAAATATGTTCAAATTGTTAATGTTAACATCAATTAATATCAAAGTTTTCTATTTGTATGCTTGGAGACAGACATTATTTAAGGCAAATTTTCCTAAAACATACTTTCCCAGAGTCACAGGATCTCAAGAACTTATTATACTGTAAAACCCCACAAGCACTGCCTCTTGCAGACATCCTATTACCCTTATTCCTTCTGTGTAAGGAACTTGCTTTTGTTCCCTATTGTCATCACTACATCTGTGAGATGGATGGGAGAATTTTGTTAATAAACTGGGTAAAGACTCATAGGAATCAACATTTCAGGACTCTTGCTTGTTCTGGCCACTGTGTATTATTCTTCTTGTAAACATCCACAGAAATTAGAGCAAGAGGTACAGTACCAATTTCCATACAGGATCAAGGAGGCAAGCAATGGGAACCCTACTTTATGTCTGCCCTGGGAAGAACTCCAATTTGTTGCCAAATTGGATTCCCCAAATATCTCTCTTTTAAACAGGCAATTATCAAAATACTGGCAGAGTCATCGTGTTGTGATGAACAGATCATTTTAACTAAATAGTTCTACCTCCTTAAGAGAGGCACTGTTCCAGTTTTCTCAAAGGCACAACTACTTCCATGGTAACACTGCAGTAATGAAAGAAAATGGCATCAAGAACCAGATGGCAGGCATATATTCTGCTTCTCCTTATTTATGTCTTACCCAAGAGAGTGTGATGAAAAATAAAAGATGAACTGTGTCAGCATGTCTGAGTCAAAGTTGCATGATACTGTTCACCCTCATCTTAATGTTATTCTCAACGTTTGCTGAAAATATTGAGCAGTGAGAATAGACCAAAATGAATGGCATACTCATAGAGTGCTTTGGGACTAATTAGTCTGAGTTATGCATACTATAATAGGAAGCAGGTAAAGTTCATCCATCCTTATGGAGCTTTTCACTGGCTCAGTAATTCTGAAGTGAGAAGTATTATCTAAGTACATTGCAAACCAAGATACCTTATGGCCCTTGCCAGCCAAGGACAGAATTTCTCTTTCGTTTCATTAAACTTTTCTGTTTGATTACCCTAACAGTTTATAACTATAACATTACTAAAGTCATGGAATGACATCTTCATTACAATGAATTGTGGAAGTTCCATGGATTTCAATAGAGCCAGAACTTCTACTATAGATTTTCAGGCCAGAAAAATGCCATTTTATGATATTGTTATTATATGATCATATGATACTCTTGAATAACTCTGACAGTGGAGTTTTATTCAATATATTCATTATCAATAATAATTTGGTGAGATGAAAAGGCTCCCATACTTGAATGAGTCCTACAGCTACCTAAGGATATGTGCAATAACAACAGTGTGCAGAAAATACCTTTTCTCAAACTTCACATATAGAGAAACAGCACAAAGGAAAAGTTCTGTATGTGTGTGGCCATCTAACTAAGCATCCTTTGGGCTCAAGTAACCATCATGCTGCCTATACGCACAGATGTATCCACAGAAGCTAGACTTGAAGGGATATCTAAAGCATGAATGAATGAACACACAAACAGACCTTAAGGAGAAAGCCAGGAGGCATTGCAGAAGCTGTGTCTTCTGCTGATGCAGGCTGATCGTGAGAAGGTGCAGTCTGGATTTCTTCGGTGGGTTTCTGCTCATTGCCAACTTGGGAAGTTTCAGTGGGAGAACTGTCAGTGCCCTGAGTGCCAGTATCTGCCACAGCATCTTTGGACTCATTCATGACGACTTCGTGTTCTTCTCCCTCCCCCTCGTTGTTTGATGCTGGCTCTATTACTACTGAAGGGATGCTGCTGATCTTTTCCTAAGGTGGGGGGGAGGGGGACCCACAAAAACACCAGAAGAGTATTTAGTACTTTAATTCAAGTTGGAAAACACAACTGTTTATTTTTTGTATGGAGCAAACACGATAAAACATGCCCTTATTCTACACAGTGCATTCTTACATTAAGAGAAGAAACAGTACTTGTGCAACAAGATAAAATAGTAAACCCTTTCCTTTAATTTGACCAGTTCCCCTTATTCTTCCTAAGTCTACTTTCTATATTACCACAAATATTTACAGTAAATAATGAAAATGCTCTGCCATTGGTTTCCACTTCCAATGTGCATGGAAACTAACAGAGCTCCCTTCTCGCTTCTTCTCTTAACTTTGATTGGGTTTGGATCAAGCCTCAAGTTCCAAGAGTCACTGTCCTATGTTTCTTTGGGAATTCAAGTCAACAGGATAATAGTGATGTAAAGCTGGTGCAAGTAGGAAACATGACCTATTTTTTGTCAGATTAAGGGGATTAAGATTTCTCCTGATTTACAGCAATATAGCTAAGAACAGAGAAAGTGAAAAGGCTAAGAGGAAAGCATCTGATCAATCACACAGCCTAGGACAAAAGGCATTTAATGAAACTTGTTGGAGAATTCAACCCTGGAAAGAATATGTTCATCGCCATTGTTCACTGCCAGATCAACCTATTCTGGTACATTGAAGAAATAAAACATGCAATAACAGAAGGGAGCAACTGCCTGCCCTAGCTGCAGGGTCTGCTCTAGCAGCTTTTCCCTAGTTCTTCAGAGGTCACAGAAGAAAAGGCAGCAGGCCAGATACAGTCACACAGCTTGACCATGATTTACTTAAAACAAAACAAGGTACTGCTGTTGATAGGACACAGTGGCAAGAGACAAAAAAGCCATGACTTTCTCTCCCTATTTCTCCAAAAGACTGCCCCACACACTCTCCCCTTGTACCAGTAAGAGTCACCTGAGACACATCAGCCTCCTTTTCTTCTCCCTCAGGTTGGTCACTTGCAGCAACACCCTCCTGTTCAGTGGTAGTGGCACTATCATCAGCTTCTGCTGCCACTGCTGCACCAACATCTTCTACCACCACAACCCCCTCTGTGGTAGTTATCACCTAAAAATAACAGGAAGAAGACTCCCTTCAGGACACTAGATGTGGATATCAGCTGGAGAGAGGCCATGGAATGGCCTCTGCTCTGCAACCTCCCCAGCTGATGCCAACCCACGTCTTTGGTTTCACTGGGATTTCTCATGATTTATGGTGGAGAACAGTGCTGAAGGCTGCCATCCTGTGCCTGACACACCATGCAGGGAGTGCAAGGCTAAACTTGCACAGTGAGGCTGATTAACAGGTGGAAGAAATAAGTCTATGAAACCTCACTAGGTACATTTAGTGGAGTCCTCAGATGTCACTACTGCAGTAAGAGTTTGTCAAGGCTCTTTCTTTTTTTTTTATTGGCTTTTCTTCCCACTGGACACTCACATAAAACACCCCTTCCATTACCTGCTGAAACATTCATGTGACTGCAGTCTTGGGGCTGATTCACCTTCAGGCTGTGTTGCTAAGAAATTCGCCACAAATATCTGCTGAGGAGGAGGCTGCAAGTCGTTCATGTGTCCACAGGACCATGCTGGCGGAGTCTGTTCTTGGGACAACGCTACAAGCCATCTCCAGCTACCATCACCTACTTCTAGACCTGACCTGGCTTCAAGAATATTGCCATATTTTGTTACAGACTCCTTTATAATAAAGAGATTTGCAAATTGGGCTATACTAGCAGAAGCTAATACATTCTATAGCTGGATGAAGATCAGAAAGTTTTAAAAAATGATAAATGGAGGATCTAGTGTTAGGTCAGTATAAAAAAAATTAAACATAAATAAAGGCCCAAGGAGCCTGGATATCACTGAAGCATATAGGATTAAGTTCATTTGAAAAGTTAATGCGTTTTGCTCCAGTTCTTCAAATGTGGATAGAAAAATACCTGCCTACAGATCAACATTAAAATCCTCATCCAGCAGAGACTGTCCTCTAATTTATGTACAATGTTCAGCTCTAACAGTCAAACTGGTATATATTGGCATATGCTCACAGTAATATACGGTATGTACTTAGAGTGGATTAAATTTAAGAGCCAGAGGGTAGAAGTTCAATGACAAAAGTCATTCTGTTAAGGCAATTAACACTGGCATGGAATTTCTAATATATTATGGCAGGTAGTACCCGGATAAAATAAAAACATTGAAGAAAAAATGTGTTCTAGGTACTGATGTCAAGCTACAGTTAGCAAAAATGTCTCTGATTTCCAATTAGCAGCCTGATGCTTTTTGTTGCCTCAGCTTAATCTTTCCTCCACAGATAAGACTAACTCAGCTACCTGACCTCAACTTGAATTACCTGTAATTGCTTATAGTTGTTCTTCAGATACTGTTTTGTAGCAGTACCTAATATTTAGTACTAATCCTTTTGGCTGCTCTTAATTAAAGTGATAAATACATTCTTCCAGTGTCCATGAAAGAAAAAAGTATTATAGCACTCTGTAGGAATGACTGGAGAATTTAAATTGAAAATTCTGCTGATGAAGGATGCCCTATCATAAAAAGAAGCAACATTAAATGACATTGGGAGATGCAGAAACTTTCTCCTGCAAATCTCGAGCAAAGCATGCAAGCTTGCCATTCACAGTATTATTGATTTTAGCAGCCTTGACTCAAGAACATATGTAAAAACTCAGGAAAAGGCTAGTAGAAAAGACAGGGAATGGAGTGCAAATCAGAATGACTTTATATCGTGTGCTTCTAGCAGCATGCTGCAGAAATTGATCCTGCTGTCTGATTTGATTAGGATCAACACTTCTCTCCTATTTATTTATTGTATTTGTACAGCCCATTTTATGCCACTAAGGAGGAGAATTCTAATTTACACAAATCAGCTCTCAAGTATACTTCACTGAAAGGGTCAGACTCTCAGAGTCTATAGCCATAAGTTATTAAATCAACACAACATCTTAGAACTGCATAATCATTTATTCTAATAAAAAAAGGTAGAAAAAGCTTTTGCAAAGACACCAAGGAGGCAGCAGAAAATGAACCTCACTATGACCCTCAATGTCGGATGAGAGGAAGAGGGAGAGAAAAGGAAAAGGAGGAAGGTTGGTCCCACTGAATTCAGGAAAGCTAGAATTCCATACCCAGCTATGGTGAACCATATCCTGGCAGATATAGTTACCTGTATTATCTGATTTCATATTGAGAACTAATCCTACAAACATCTTTTCCATAGGTCATCAACAACACTTCTGGTCTAGTAGACCACAGTCTATTAGAATTTCAAACAACTTATCTATAGCAGTAATATCAAAATTTTGCCAGTTTTTCCATTATACCAGCCTTATAGAGGACAAAAAACAAAACCCCCAAAAAACAAACAACAAACAAAAAAGGAGTCTGCTGCTGGGGGTCTGTGAGAGGACTAGGGTGGGCTGAGCACCTCAACTTGTGACTTGAATATAGCTATGGCAATTTTCCAGATCTGAAGATCTGGCCCTGAGGCAGGATTTAGAAAGGCACTGGGCAATTCTTATGACAGTTAGTTACAATTGCAGCTAAGCCAGCTAATATAACGTCGAGGGGAACTAATTGTCATGTTTTAGGGAATATTTTGATTGCTTGTGAAGTCTTGGAAGACTTTCAGGGATAGTAGAAGAACCAGTTACGAAAATTACAGCACCAGAGGGACTGGCCTCCACTGGAGGTGGAATACCAGTTTAGACTACAGCTCGATCTCTTAGGGCAGCTCTCACATTCAGCAATACTGCTATTTTAAACAAAGCACAGGGGGTGAGCTTACCAGATAAGAGACCTTGCATTATAAAGATATGTCATATTAGAGAGAAGTGTAAAGTTAAATTTCAAAGACTTAGTCCTGTGGAGCTCAGGGGAGGGCTTGGAATTTCTTGTATGTTTCTTGTTGGACTGCACATTTGGCATGATAAACCAACACTAAAGAAGCAGTAGGACATTATTTCACACTGTGTTAACACTAAGAGTCAGAGAAGCTAGGCCTGATCTACAACCCCGTCCTGCAGGTTCTAACTGGTGTAATTCCACTGATTTCTATGGAGATGTGCTAGTGCCAGTGAGAAGTATGGCAGTGGTGAGTCAGGCCTATGAGCCACTGTTTGGGAAAAAGGCAGGCCTGGATTGCTGGGCCTCATTTCCAGCACAAAACTGTGCAAATCAGTAGGGACAGCTACGGGCAGTAAAAAGATTTCCTAGCTACACTTGGGTACCATGGAGCCAGAGAAATTTCAATGCTGTAAAAAAAGCTGTGCAACAAAACTGAGCTTGGACAGCCCAACTTACCATGTTCTGCAACCAAAGTGAACAGAGATCAGTTTTTATGATGGTGAAGAAATATTACAGAAATAAAATTAATAAAGTTGTAACAAAGGAGACTGTCAGCACCCTGAGATACAAATCCTAAGTGATTAATGACTAGGAGTTACAATCAGTTTCTCAGTCCCTATTTCTATTCCTGCATTTAATGTGTAGCCATTTCTCTTGTACTGCTCTCTGTGCACATTTGAACATACTGTTATAGTTTCACTTTAGTATAGAAGGATTGAGAGTAAGAGGTTGTTTTCCCACCTCTGAGAAATGGAAGCAAAACACAACCATTAGAGTCCAGGTATTCCCCGCTAAAGAGAAATGCATTATGTCACTGATTTTTTCAGTTGCTTTATAGTTTTGGTTTTAACTATATCTAATTTGATGCTGGATTCATGCTTTAGAAAATAAGCACACAACATGATTAATTTCAGATATCTGTTTTAGTTCAGGACACATGCTAGCAAAAATAAATGATGAGTGAAAGCTTTTTTCTTTATAAAAAGATGCTTATAGGAAGGACTAGGATAAACAAATTTATGGAAAGTGTATACTGGGACTCTCTGCAGCATCTTTTCTGTTTACACCAAATGTCAATAGAGTTATACCACCTTCTACCACACAGCTGCATTATTTACTACCATAAAAAATTTATCACTCTATTCTGCTGCAACAGGCAGTTTCTAAGATAGATCTCCACTGTGTGAGATGTTCTGGGTGTTAGAACGGCAGGTATTGTAGTTGGGTCACAGTCATATCATACTGGCCTACATATTGATAACATGCAAGCGACAAAAATTTCTTGCCATTTCTCTTGTGATATTAAAGGACAGCCACACTCCTGAGGCTGCTCATATGTACCTCACTCTCTTTCTCAGCAACTCCAGTTGTCTCCTTGTCCCCTGCCTTGACACTGTCCTGTATAAAGAGGAAATATGGTCATCACCTTACTCATGCTGAGGTTATGGCTACAGAGAAATTTGCATTAATCAAGCTTAATGGAAGAATGACATATATGGATGCAATGAAATGTATGGTTGGAACTAAATGGAATTGCATGTTGCAAGCTGAAAGATTCTTACTGCCACTTCTCATCTGAAATAAAAGTCATTAGAGGCTAAAAAACAAGAAGTGATCTTTTTCTTTACTTGTATCACCATCATCACACTGGGAGTGTTAAGGACACTGTTATTTACTTTTGTTCTTAGTATTCTCATAATAACACCAGCTTTTACTTTTGTTATTAGTATTCTCATAATAACACCAGCTTTGAAGAACTTACTTCTACCTACTTCTCCTTCCATATATGTTGGACTGCAATTCGTTTAAAGGGATTGCTCAAGAAATGGGTCACAAAACATATTACTTTTTGCAGAACTACTTTTCTTTAGGTACAAATTCAGCGGTGCATGCAGTAGGTGCCTGACATTTTAAAAACTCAGGCATGTCTAAGTGCTTTTTTTTAAATCTGATGCCCATGTACGTGTTTAAAAGATCATGTGCGCTGAACAGTACTCCCCAAATGGTACTTTTTACAGCATAGACGGCATCTAACATTAGGTCCCTCTTTACAGAAAAAGTAAAACTGCATGAGTTCCAAGAAGTTTTGGAAATCAGAGAAAAAGCCACAATTATTCCCCAGACTCTTAGGGACAGCTGTGCCCCTGCTGGTTTCCAATTCTACTGCAGCATTTATGGATTTAACCAGTGAGTCAAACCACTCACTTGAGTTTGGATTCAGTTTTGACTGTTTCTCTGCCTTGCTGGTAAATTTAGTGCAAGAAAACAAAAATGGCTAAAATTGAGGTCCAGTTTGGAATAGTTTGAAGTGCTTTTTTCTGTTCAGGTTTGACTCCCTGTGGACATAGATCATTTCTAAAGATGCTCTTCCAGGGAAAAATAAAATCAAAGCCCTATTTTGGACACATATTTTGAAAGTAAATTTTGAGCCTGTTCTGCAAACATAGCTAAATCAGATTTTTCAACAGAGCTGTAAGGGTGAAGACAAGCTGTGCAAACTTGTGTGGGGGTTTAGAAGAGAGGCAGCATGGACTGTCATCTTTAGAAATCAGAAATTAATTACGAGATCACAAGTGTTCAGGCTCCAACTAACCCTTCACACACCTTTAATTATCACTCCAAAAAATCTACACGTTTCAGTCGAAATCGTTGCATGTTCCTTTTTTAATAAAAGGATGATGAGTTGTATCTGAACTTCATATCATTCATGTTTTTTCTAATCTAATCTTCTAGTATTCCCTGCAGTCACATCATAAGCTCTAAACATGTCCAGATGTCAGGGAAAGGCAGTTGCTGACAGCAGCGTTACTATGGAAACCTCTCACAGCTTTATCCTGTTAAAATTACAATGTTACATAACCTTTTTTATGATTAATTCTTCTTTGAAGCTGGCAAACCTCTACTGTGGAGTCCTCATTTTTATAGCAAGTTTGAAGGAGAGTGTAGAGGGTCTTAAAGAGAGAAACAAGTATCAGCTGCATAACACAAATTATTTCCTCTTCAAGAGATGCACACAGCCACCCACAGAAGAAATATTTTTTCCAGAAGAGAGAACACAAATGTTTCTATTGCCCATAAAAGCTATATATTCCATGGCATTTCAGTAGATAAACACTTCCTATGCTTTTACTATAAAAAAGTGCTGAATTTCTGCCATCAGCTGTATTTCTAGGTCAATTTGTCTTCAGAAATGACCATCATTCTGCACTTTACAGTCAGGAACAGGCCAGCCCCAGCCCTTCTCTTTGTAATAATCCAGCAATATTCTGTGATAAGAATCCCATCAGCCCAGTTCACAGTAGTAGTTTGAGTCTCTGTAGAGAAGGTTTTTGTTTTGTTTTGTTTTTACATGTAACGAGGACTGTTTTCCAGGCTGACTAACTGCACAGGTTTGGTGGGAAAGGGGAAAGTAAGTAGTTTCCCTTACTCCATGACAAATCTTGCTCACTAGTCAAATTAGCAGCATTGCTCTTTCGATTAGTTGGAAGTTTGTGTTTTGCAGATGGTGCGGGTTTATAAGAGAGGTATGGTAGCATGGACCATGCCATTTTTAAGGCATGAAAGCTCTAGTAAAAAGAATGACTAAAATATCATTCAACTAAAGTAACACCCTGGTTCCATAGATGAGTAAAATCTGCTTCTGCAGATTTCAGTAGAATAACACTATTTTATATCAGTTGAAGATCTGTGTCAGTTCTCCCGAATCACTTAACCACTCTTCTTTATCTAACCTGCTCTCCCAGATTACAGCCACTGCTGTAATGGCTCAGCCGTTTGTGCAAGATGAATTGTATCTACAGTGGGATTCAGCCATAATTAGATATCCTTAAAGCTGAAGGCTGTTTCTTGGCCTCTGCAGTACTTGTTCAGTGTCTGCAAAGAGCTTATCAGGAGGTAGTTCCATATATGTTTATAAATGGCTTTGAAAATCACAGTAGTTAGCTGAGTGTCTAACTACTTTAATGGGAGAACATCAGCATCCAGGCAGGTGTCAAATGAAAAGCATAGAAAGGCTCTCTCAGACCCAACGAGCATAATGGAAGTCAAAAAGCTGATCTCTGAGCACTACTATGAACTCCTCGCATTGTATCTCACATGTAAGAGAATAAGAAACGGAAATAACAAAATTTCCTAAGCTCTCACTACTGTGCTCTTGTCATCTTTCTCCTCAACTTCTCTCTGTTCTAGAGAATACTATTAGGTGGCATATCTGACATTCTCCTGAATGCAGCAGGACAGGTACACAGAGTTCAGCAGCATCTACCAATAAAGCTCCAAAAATACTCATCTATGCTTCAGGATTTAGCTGAAGTTTCAATATGAAAGGGATGAAGGGGGTACTATTATCTGAAAAACAAATTGATCAGTCATTAATGCACTATATTCTTTAGACTGTATCCTTTGCATTTGACATCTGCCTTTGGGTATGTTATGGAAATAGGGAAACAAAATTGTTTAAGTGTGCAGAAGTCCATGCAATGAGGGCTTTACCAGGGCTAATGCTGGCTCTTCTAGTGTTGTTAGAGTACAATGCAAATGGTCATTCTGCTCCTTTAGTTGCCAAACATTTTGTTATCCACAAAAAGAAAATAAGAAAAAGGATCAACTGTTGCCAGCTACTAATAAAAAATTTTGTTTGTTCCGTGGCAGTTGAGACCTGAAGAACCAATACACAAACATGCAAAAAGATCCCATGCAGCAATTTATGGTGAGCTCTTGTAATGAAGTCTTGCCAATATTTCTGGCAATAATGAACTATGAAAAAGCAAGTAGCCGCATTCAAAACTCTCATAGTAGTACCTTGTCCACTGGGTCGCTCTTTCCCAGTTTAAGAGAAATCCCTGCCAGAAAATTTACCACAAAGCACCTACAGTGAACAATGCATGTCATAAATTTTCTGGCTTAATGTGATTTGACAGGAAATCTACCAAAAAAAAATTAAACTGACTAGTGTCTGACACTACAAACAGGAAGTTACCTAAACCCACAGAAGAGTCCTAATGGACAAATACCAACCAATATTTTACAAATCCACTTTTTAAGTAGACCTTCACTTATAAAGTAAACAAATGCAGATCTGCTGCTGAGAAATGACATGTGTCCATGTTATTTCCTTAGCTTTGATCATATTTCCTCAGCTTTCATCATATTTGTCATCAATCCTAATCTTCAAAACTCTTCTTCGCAACAGCTCCTGGAAAGTACTTCCTGAAATAAAAACTGCTGCTCCTACAGGACCACATTAAGAATGACTGTATTTCAGGCATTTTTAAAATCAACACTTTCAGCTTATTTTCCCAGTCCCCTCCTTCCTGCTTTCTTTCCCTCTTTCCCTCTCTCCCTATCTCTGACGACTTCATACTTGAAAAGCAACAAAAAACCCCCCCAAAACCTAATCGAAATCATTTAACTTATATTTCATGCCTATGGTCTTTCTTCTGGACTGCTACCATATTGCCTGTCTCTTAAGCTGTATTTTTTTCCCAATAATTCTGCAATTCTCTGCCTCAGCTAGACAACCTTCCAACAGAACATGAACTAAGAACTCTATAGTGACATTCAGGCAGCAAAATGGATTATCTGAAAAGGTCACGTCAGTCAACTATGAGCAGTACTGCAGCAACAGCCCATCATTTAATTAGCACTTAAGATATGCAACAGATTTTATGATTTTGCTTTGTCTTAGTGCTGGATGAAAAGGAGCTGGCTTCCTTTTAGTAAAATAATTTATTGCATAATTTCTTTTCTTTATGAAATCCTTACAGAAAATCAAAAGAAAACCATTTAGAAACAACCTTTTAAGTTTCATTAATATTTTTTCCTCTGCATTATTTCCTGTCATTCAGTCACCCGAAGTGGTGAGCTCCAGACTAATGATTGATTTCCCATCCCTCCTCTACTCACCTTCCCTTCCTCCTTTATTTCAAACTATCAAATTTACTCTGACTAGACATCAGACATTTGAGAGAAGAGTTTGACAAAAAGTTGTGCCTCAGACATGCAATTTCATTGCTTGCCTCTATAAGGAGCTGACGATTTATTACTGTAACTTATATCAATTCAAAAGAAAACACACAGAAGGGGAAGAGCTGGATCTCCCCAGGGTGTGTGGCCTTCATAGTTTGGGTGTGTGAGAGTGTAAGAGGATGATCCTGAAATCACCTGCTCCAGTGTGTACCATGGAACTGAATAAAAAGAGAATGAAAAGCTTGAATACTCAAAAGGAAGGGTTGGACGGAGACGGGGAGTATCTCCCTTCTCCCCCAGAGACCTCCAGAACAGCCCACCCAGCACTGTCCCCCTTTCCTTTTTTTTCCTCCTCTTTCAGTCAGATGGGAGCAAGGAAGGAATGATAACGAGGCAGACGCTAAGGCTAAAGTTCAACCTCCCTTTTCATACCCTTCCCACTGGATAACATTTTTTAATCTTGTGGTACAAACACCTGGAATATTGATTGATGCCACCCAGGCAAACTCATCTATCTGTATGAGATGTCCACATGTATGTCAGGTGTCCAATACCGACATTCTTCCTATTTCCAGAGCAATTTCTCTAAAATATCAGTGTTTCATCTTCTCTGTGAGAGCAACAATTTTATGTGAACTGAAACAGTGATGAATGAAATAACTAGGTCTGACTATTCAGAGAGTCTAAATAGCGCTTTCAGTTTGCACAAAGGTTTGAGGTGATGTGTGCCTCTGAATATAGAGTATATAGCAATCAGTATGAGCCCTATGTACATTTTTAGGTAATATAACTGAATATCTGAAGATTTGATTTCTTTGAAAGAGATAAATTTTATGCAGTCAGAGAGCAGAAAACAACCCAGGGCAGCTATTTACTTTTTTCTCCAGCAGATTAAAACCAGAACTAATCCATCTCTTATTAACAGGAAATATTGCACAGGAAGCAACCTCCTGGGTCACAACATCCAATCTGCTGTTGTCACAGATACTCAATCATATAACCCCAGTCATAAGTGGCACTTTAAAACCTCTTCAGGTTTTATCCCCCTTACTTCAAAACGAAAGCTGTGCCAGAATTTGATTGCTCTAATGGGGAAAAATGTTCCAATTTCCAGATCACATGTATTTCTGAAACGTTGAGCATATGGGGATACTCTCATTCCAACACTTTTCTTAAGCTTATATAGTTATTTTTTGCTCTGCTGTTTATCCCACTGATGAATGTGTAGACAGCACTGATCAGCAGTTGTCGGGTTAGACAAGTCGTCTTCCTCCCACCTCCCCTCGCTAGATAAGGTCTCTCATCATCATGCTAGTAGCACTGCTCTGCTCTTGCCTCATTTAAGTGAGTCTTTAATTAAACTACATTTGTACTCCAGAGCCTTGCACACCAACACTAGTACTTCCTCCTTGCTGCTGCAGACAGCTTGCCTAGTACTACATGTGGCTTTTACAAGGGTCCAACACCATTAGCAGATAATCAGCCTCTGACTGGCAGGTAGAGCTAGTGATCCCTTTACCACATTAACTGCTTCCAACCATTCGCAGGTCCTCCCTCAGTTCTGCTTGTATGCTATCCTAATGCTAACCTTCTATATTAATGACACTACCCAACTGTAGTCATTGAAAAATGTCATCAGCAGGCTTGCAGTGTCTGAGCCATTACCATTAATAAAAATGTTCAACAAGATCAGCTCCAGAGACAGATACATGAGATGCTACAGTAGCTGCACACCTGATAATCCTTCTTCCAATACATTGCACTGCCACATCCATAGTTTACTAATGACTGATTTTCTTCAGCCAGTCTGCATCTGCTACAGCCTAATTAATCGTTTCCCATGTGGCAGTGTATCACATGCTTCACTGAAAAATACCCACCTTTATGAAAATGACGGTATCATCATCTCTACTTAACAGATGGAGACTGTCATGGAGACTGACAGGGACTTGCCCAAGGCTAAAGGCAGGTTCAGTAAAGAGAACCTTGTTCTACTGGGAACATGTACTGCAAAGTGTGCTCAACGGTCAAAAGCAGACCTATGAAGTGTCCACTGACTTCAGTGGCAGAGAAAGTGACCCAGCAAACGAATCTTTTTTCTGTCCACTTTTACACAAGGAATCTACAACTGTGCTCGGATTCATTCCTCAGATTCATGATTCAGTAAAACAAACTTTGGGGAAAATGAAATAATATGGAGTTATTTTACTCACTCTTAAGGAGGAATGATTGCCCTTTCCTGCAACAGGAGGATGCCTCTGAGGGTATCAACTCGAGTTCCCCAGAAGAGGCATTCTGCAGAAGGCTTGTAACTGTTTAAAGAACAGGAGCTGTACAACTTCATATTTAGTTGGTTCTATGGGAGGTCACTACCTCCTGAGATTTGGTCCAGCAACTCCTGTTCAGATTATAACAGTGACAAACACTTGTTACAGACCCTGAGCAAAGTTTTGGTAAAGCACTGGCACTTTTGGACTGGTAGCCTACAGAAACAGATACATTTTTCTTTCAAGGTTTCTTAGTCTGTAGGTGTCACCCACCTCCATGACCTTGTGACTGTAGTAAGTAGAAGCTGGATAAAAAGAATATTCACTGGGATAACCATTATCAGAAAGGGATTCTAGTCAGAAAAAACAACCAAACAAACAAACAAAAAAACCCAAACCCCCCACCATCTCAGTGCATCTCTTGATTTAGAGTGATATGGGATGCCCTTCCATGTTCTGGTAGAGCCTGTCATTTCTTTTCCTCCCACTGTTTCCTGAATGCTGACATCTCATAATCTACAAACTGGTGCTTTGGAGTTCCCTCCTTAGCCAGCAGCTAGCTTCTAAAACCATGAGACTTGTAGACATTTACATTACAAACACTTCTTGCTGGTATTTTCATGCTCAAGCAAGGACCATAAAAGATGTACACTGGCTTAGTGCTTACAGCTCAGCTTGAAATGAAATGAAAAAAAAACGCTAATAAGGTCATTTATAAAAGGCATCAATTCTTTCCCCTCCTGAAGTCTGTCTGGAATCAAACAAAATGTGAAACCACAATCATTCAGCTGAACTTCAGTCTAAAATGCCAGGCATAAGAGGAATGACATTTTAGGGTTGAGAGAGGCACATATGGTAGAAAAGCATGCTGTGACACAGGTGGGTGCTGGGGACACCAGCCGGGGCAGATGGTGAAGAATGGAAAGAATGGCTGAAATGCAGCAGGCACATTCATCATGGCGAAAGGTGGCTCAGATGAGGCCCGGGAGCACATGAGGGACAGGTCACTCACCGCAGCCTGCTCTGCTGGCTCAGTGGGCTCAGCGGGGACGGCCTCCTTTTCGAGAACAGCAGCAGCAGGGGTTTCCTCAACCTTGGGTTCCCCAGGTGGAGCTTCTTCAGCCTCAGTCTTTTGCTTTATTGGTTTTTAAGTAGACAGTGGAAAAATCATTGAAAAGCACGTGATTATGGGGGAGGAGGGGAATGAGAACTATGCCCATGACAGTGCTGCTTCACTCACAGCTGCCACACCACAGGCTCAGTCCTACTGGACTTTGTTGGGACGAGGACGGCAGTGCTTAGCCTTACACCATCCCATTAACACTTAGCAGCTAAAGAGCGCTTTCATCCTCAAAGTGCTTTATGTAAACTGAGCCAGTCCCTACATCCCTCCCTTCAAAGGAAAGAAAGTCTTACCCTCCTGAGTCACAGAAAGGGGCCATGGAAACAGAGGCAAAGTATTCAGTTCACTCAGAGATGCTCCAGAAAGTGACGGCAAAGCCAGGAGCTGATACTGGCATTTGTGTGTCCCAACCCAGGGCTTCTTATGAGGTTTTAAAATTACCTCCTACCCCTTAGTTCTGTCAGTTCTCTGACAAAATGGCCCCTTCTCTAGTGAAGGTAGGAAGCAAATATCAGAGACCCAAATGGTTTTTACACACACGTGGGCAACCACTGACTGCTTGAATTCCTGCAGTGCAAAAATCATCCCTGATTTCTTATTAACATGCATTCCCTCTTGAGCTCTCAATCACCTACCAGGCATCCATTTACCAGCCACACCCTGGGATTTGTACCCTTTTAAATTCTGGCCTATGCTTGTTTTTAGCCAGAGGATCTAGCAAACACCACCAGCCTGCAACAAGTTTAGTCCTGTAGCAAAGTAGCTCAGAGCACAAGTGGGATCTCCAGCACTGAGACAGGATCTCTCTGCATGGAGACATCACCTTGCAAACACACACACATACAAGGAGAGGGCTACAAGCTGGACTCAGCATATACATTTATAAAGATGGCTGACTCGACCAAACAAAATAAGCCCAGTAGATTAATCTGTCATGAAAAAATTGTTCAGCATAATATGAAACTCAAAAGCTATTTAATTGTTTTGCATTTAATAACATGCAGATGGCTGTAAGGTCTCCTGTGATAAAGAGACAGCTTCCATGAAATTCTCAAAGCTACTAAAATCTTTTCCTTATCAATATTTTTCAGGAAAAATTCATAGCATTTCACTTCTTTTCTTACATATTCCTTAAGATGACTGGTTTTTTATGAGGTACAGAGAAGTTTGCCTAAAAGCAAGACCTTCAGCATTTGGCACAGTATCAAGAAACACTCATTATCTGGTAACATGCTGTGCAGAACCTCTCTGTCTAGTGTATTAATACAAGCTCTAGGGAATTTCACAAAGAAGAAATAGGACTGAAATGAGAAACACAAGACAGATTTATCCCAGGTAAGATGACTAATGAGTTTCTGAGGTTTAATGCTGCAAGAAACTTTTAGACTTAGAATCACAGATGACATGTTATAATGAAGATTGTATTGATGTGCTTCAAGTCACTTATGGACAAGCAGGCTTCAGACTAGTTGCCATGTTTGAACTACAAGTAAAAATGCTAAAAAATATTCTCAGTGTATTCAGTAATCATTCTGAACACTGAATGCACCACCTGAGGTGGTGCTGAACACTGAAGCACCACCTGAGGCATTATACAAAAGCCACATTAAATAATATTTTCAAAATCATTCTATGACACTCACCCCAGCACTGCAGCTATCTCATATCCTTACTGCAGGCTAACCAAAGACTGTAACAGAAACTATGAAGCTGCCAGAATGTAATCACTTCCAGAAAGATTCTCTGCTCCTTAAAAGACTGTTAATATGTGGAAATTATTTCCTGAAAAGTCACAGCTGTAAGCGGACAAAGCTACAGTAATACTGGAGAGGGGTATACAGCCACTATGTACCATCACCTGCTTTCTGTGCACTGGGTCATAGTACTGATTATTGCCATTTGTTAACTGCAATAAATGAAAAATTATTTGATTATACATCTGAAAATTAAAAATAACTTAGAATAACCTGTTTTTCTTTTCTTTTTGTTTCAAAGCAGTATTTCTTTTCTTTTTCTCTGTGCTTTCCTTGTGAAAGACTGTTTCATTGAGAAAAGACTTACACAACTAATATGGACCCACTCACCCACCAGCTCTTTCAGACTAAGATTTTGCAAGTTAGAGGATGGCAACACATACAAGGAGCAAATATCTTTGCACAAAGTAAAAACAGTACCCTTTTTTGTAGGACATTTAAAAATGAAGCAAAAGCCACAACTTACCAAAGTTTCTGTCACATTCTCATTTGATTGCACTGTAAACAGAGAGGTATCCTAGATACAAAAATGAAAAACAATGAGGCAAAAGTATTTGAGATGGCATTTTCGCAAGAGGCTACCAAAGACACAATTGTTCATGACTTACTTAGGTAAAGCTATCAATAACTTCTCATAGACTGAGCTAGCTCTAAGCTACTTTCACATCCTCTTCATTCTGGGCTTTTCTTCAGATATTAACTGTATTGCCAAGTTATTGTGGATCCAAAATTTTACCTGCATTATGTAAAAGTGCAGAAAGAGTTTTCCGACATCTTAATCATTCAGAAATAGTTAATCAGAAAACATTGATGGGCAAAATCCTATCCCTACTGAAGTCAGTGGGTATCAACTTTTGATTTCCCTGGGTCAAACATTTTGCCCTAATGACTAGGGGTGGGAGCCTCGCACCTTGCTCCTTCCTTCTGGATCCTTTATTAATTTAAAAGGGCTGAAGCAACATGAATTAGCACTGAAGGACTCATTTCCAGTCTTCTATTAGCTCATTTTTTTGCATGCTTTAAAAAAAGTGGTGTACAGGGTATGCTGCAGATGAGCCAGTCTGAAGGGCTGCTGGAGCTTAATGAAGACCATCCACAGCTCCAGACTTTGAAAGCACAAATGTGCTATCTTTGTTCATAGCACTTCTGCAGCTCCTAACACGGAGTTGCAACATCAGCATAGCAGTAAACAAATAATTTATGTTCAACTTTCAGATTGAAATAAATTTTAAATAAAAATAAAGGTACAGAAAGAAATAAAACTCATTTTATGTATGCACACACACACAGTTACTAGAAGTGTCTAAGATGGAGGAAGCCATGATTTACAGTATTTGGGAACTGTGAGAAAAAGCCACAAAAGAATGTAATAAAAAAGCTAAAACAGCAAAAATTTAGTCCCACTAAGATAGTGGGAGTTTTGCTATTAAATTCAGTGAGGCTAAGAGTACCAAGAATATTAGCATCATTCTAGTACGTTTAGTAATAATTTCAGAGAGCAGACAGGGTTTGGAATTGTCTTGGTATAACATTATTGTGAAGGTATTCAGCAGAACAGATTTCCTAAAATTGTACAGCCAGTCCTACTCTGTTCCTAACAGCACAGAAAAAACTCTCAAAACATGTTTATCTCTTACCTGTGCAAATCCATTAAATGCTGTGCTGGATGCCTAAGTAGAAGTAAAGATCAGAACAAATTATCATTTGTTTGCTAAACCAGAACATGAGTCAAAATGCTTTTATTTGCAAAATAAAAATAAGCCAAACATTTTCAAAATAAATAAAAATAAAAAAGAAGGGCAAGGCAGCAAGAAATTTGATGAATTTGATAACAGGTTTCATAGGTTTAAAGAAAACACCAAAACAAAAACAAAAAGCAGGCTGACTTTAGAATTTCATAAAGAAAGGATTGTAAGTGAATTTAAAATTATACATATAAAAAAAAAGTTGTAAGACACTGTGCCTTCACAGTTCAAAGCTTCAATCACCTTTTTAAATGTGTCTTTGTCAGCCTGCTTCATTGCATGGCTGAAGCGCACCACAGTTTGACAGCTGCATGACAATTTTTCAAAAAAGAGTAGCAAGGGTTTAGAAGGGGAAGTGGGAAACATAAACGGATTCTTTTTAAATGACAAGGTTACACATGGCCTAAGGAATTCTTTGTCTAGACTAGGCTACACACTGGGGTAGGTACCTCTTCTTTATCAGCCTCAGTTTCCTGGTACAATAATCCATATCTCCGGTTAGCAATTTCATCTTCAGATAAATCTGAGTTGTTGGTCTCATTGTCCTTAGGACTAGTTGAACTCTCGGTGCTAGCATTTCTGGAATTTCCCATTTGAAACAGAACCAAGGGTCTAGCTATCTCCTTGCTCAGTCCAGGATTGCTAATGCTTGCCTGTTCCCGAGGTGAGCCTTGTTTAACTGGTGTCTCCTGACTTTTATTGCTTGTGCTTACACCTACTGCTCCCCAACTGTTATCCGTCCCTCCCAAGTCCTGTGTGGACCATTTATCACTAATGCCTAACCAAACATTTTCCATGTTACCTTCCTCTGAATCTTGCTGCTTGGGGAAAAAAGGCCAATTATCCAATCCATTAGCTTGGCCATCTGACAGATTAGAAAACCCCCAGGAATCATTAGTAACTGTTGGATCCCAGTTTGCCAGCCAAGAGTCTGTTTCCAAGGCTTCAGGAACACCACTGTTACTAGGATGCTCTTCAGCAACTGCTGCTTCTGCTGCCCTACCTACCATTTGGTCTTCTGTATCATCTAGGCAAGAATCACCACAGTGTGTATGGGCAGTGTCAGCTGTTTCAGGTGGCAATGCCCATTCTTTTTCAGCAGCAGCTTGAAACTCATTGGCAATGCTACTGTTTTGGAGGAGGCTGATGCTATTGTCTTCAGTTCTTTTACCAGACTCTTCTGCACTGAATAATTCAGCATCACACAGAACGTTTCCAACACCTGTAGGGTCCTTTTCTGTGTGGTCAGTTACCTCTAGGTCAGCACGTCCCATCACGTTTATACACTGCATGGAGGTACTGCCTCCAGCAGCATTGCCAGCTTGGTCTAAGCCATCTTCAAATGTCCTTTCATGGTCCTGATCCCAGTTACCCAAGACTTTCTCAGGTTCGGTGCCAGTGCTTTCTAGAGTTTTACAGTTGTTCACTACTATTTTGTTTCCATCATCCAACCTTGTGCTCAGCAATGGTGTTTTTCCATCTGTCTCCTCAATGACATTTATGTCTTTGATTTCTTTGAATTCTTTCTCCACAGAGTATTCTAGGTTGTCCCAGCTAGTTGTCCCACTAGTTGTGCCAGCTTCCCCATTATTTTCTGACACATATAAAGTTTCTGCCTCTGTACTTACTAAAATTTCAGCATTTGGCTTTGCTAAAACCTTATGAAGTTCTGCCTCTTTGTTCTCTTTAGTTTCACAACCTCTCTCTTCCAGCTCCCCTGTACCTTCTACCTCCTTGTAGTTAACAGCTCTGGTCTCTACCTTTTCACTTGGCTCGACACCTGTCCACATAGACTCTTCTTCCTCCTGCTCTTCTTCTGCCTTTTGCACTTCACATGGGAGGCATTCATCCAGCAAGCTATCAGTTCCTGGGATGGGTGTCTCAAAACTGGTTACGGTCTCTAAAGGCAGATCAGTCGCCACATCTTCCCATGGGACATTTTTAACATCCAAATGGGCCTCCAGTGAAGTCCTCTGGTTTCTGTTTACAGAAGCTGACCTTGGAGCAGCATCCTCCTGCTCACCTACAGCAGGCCAAACACTAACAGGCAGAGTACCAGTGGATTCGCTTGAGATTTGCTCTGCCCCAGGGAAAAGCAAAGAACCGCCTGCAGTAATTTCCTGGCTGACACTGGGTGTGCTAACCTCTAGGCCCCAGTTGAGTGAACCTAGATCAGTTTGGGATCTGTTAATATCTTCTGATGACCCACTGTTTGGGGTTTCCTCCATGACCAGGTTACACAGGGAAAGACTTTTTGCAGAATCAGGCTTTGAGCAGACAGAAAAGCAAAGAAAAAACACAAGATGAAAAAGATAAAGGCGGACTTGATGAGAAAACACAAAATTTATATCTTACTACAGCAATTTTAATTTAAAGAACGAAAATGACTAAATTTAGCAGTTTAAGGAAGAGCTATGTGATTTGCAATGTTAGGAGACAGCAGACTGCAATCTAAAAGAGCAGCACCGATAGACAAGGCAAAGAACTATACATTACACAACATCGACTCATGAATGTCTCTAAAATGGTTGCAATTTTAAGGGGAAGTTTGCTTACCGGCTGCACCAATTCACTGCTTGTCTGTATGGAAGAAAATCATTCATATAAAACAAAGAAAATACAAATGTGATTTTTTTTGTTATGACAACTGTTCATTAATTATCAGTTCTCTGGCCAGCAGTGATTACCAAACTGGTGTGGGGAAGGACTGCAGGTCCTCTCCTGACCCCCACTGAAGACTAATCACAGGCCCATGAATTTAAGCCACACTTCCAGACACTGAATTACATTAGAAAATAACTTATACACGTTCATTGAATAATAATCAGACCTTGCTTTCCTCTGAAAACTTTTGCTTCCCCTGACACTTTTTATCACAGGTACCCTATTACATCTCAGTAGAAAAGAGGGATCTGTCAGGCAGTGAACAAGAAAGGAAGCAATCCAAGTGGCAGTAGGCTTTACTCCCGTTTACACTAAGGCATAGATACTTCACTCAGGCCTTTAGCGCACAGCTCTGATTCTCCATCACCTTGCACCATGCGGAGGCATTTACACCCAGGTAGAGTAAAGCACCAGCTCACAAAGCCACCTATCTACACCACCACTCTGAACAGATGCAAATACTGTGAGACAGATCAACAACTAATCTAGACCCAATTTATTAGTAAGATAAACTCAGTAAACGTTCAGAATCCCTAATTTCAAACATTTAGCTGTGAAGCTCATTATTTACTTGATTTTTTTTAAACAAGAGCAAAGAGAATAACAGTTATAATACAAAAATATGTATTAAAGAGCTATAAATAAAACTGTGTGACAGGAAGACACTGATAAAGATATCTCATATTAGTTCAGAACTATGAGTTCAAAACATTTCTGGATTATTTTAGTTGATCTTTATACTGACAGCCTTGAAATTTTGGCTAGTCTGCGTATATGACTATTGTTTTCAGGCTTTATTTAACCTTTCCCAAGAGGAAGAGATGGGCATTTAAGATACATCGCATTTGTTGTGTATTCATAAAATGTTACAACAAATCTGAAGGCACAAGAAGCATCCATAGACTTCTGTGCTGGCTGAATCTGCAAAAGGTCAAAACATGAGCATTCCAGGCTACAGAGCAAGTCAACCCAGCTATCACCGTGACACAAATTCAAAATAAAGCTCACAGAAATGAACTGTTTTCTTCTTGCAGATCATTATATCTGATTCGGCACCAGTAGGCAGAAGGAAGGATTTATGGGGTTTCCTATAGAAGCAGCTGTTTTTGTGAATAACTCTGGATCACTGTATGCCCACTATTAAAAGAACAAGTTAAATTCTCTCTTCACTCCTGAATTCTGTCAAAATGGCGATGATTGGGTTAAAATCCTGAGGAACTACATCTTCAAATAATTCAAACAGGTGACTAGCACCCAGGACTACCCTCCAATATCTACAACGGAGGCATGAGCATAAAAGCAGCAATTACTTAGCTATAATGATTGTGAAACTTATTAGCCTAGAGTGCTGACATCATTTATGTTCTGTACACCAAACAGAGATATTTTTCTGTTGTTTTTAAAGGATCCCAGGTGGTTTCATCTACTTTAAAGTATTTGTCATGGTCTGTAAATTTATCTTGGTTTCTGGGGAAAGGATTATAAATCTGAGTTCAGCGTGTTACAAAATCAGAGGCACAGAAATATCCCAAATTACAAGGATGAGTGTCAGGCTTACCGTCCATAGATCCCATGGCAATGTCTGAAAAATAAGAGGGGGGGAAAAAGGCACTTAGAAAAATAGTTTGCATGTCACAGGTTCAGTGTGCTACATCACTGTGTGCATTAACTAACAGAATCTTATTTATATGCATACTTATACATATATTTTCTATATATGTGTGAGTATGTATGTGTCTGTACATATCTGTATAATATGCTTTTTGGTTAAATAGGATGGGCAGTATGTGATGGATTATCATATCTCCTACTTCAGAATACTTGCTCTTTTCCAGTGAACTCATACCACTAAGCACTTGACTAGAGACCACATTCTGAACTAATGACTGAATGAACTTCAATGGGTACAGGAGTCTCTGCAAGGTATGACTGCCTACATAAGCCAGAGGTCAGGCTTTTCAGTTAAAAAAAAAAGATCCAGCTGTTCACCGAGAACAACAAATGGGTTTTCTCACAACTCTGACACCAGAAAAGAAAACAGTATGCTTTTTGGGAAACAAAACAAGAAAATTGACCAATGTTTTCAATTTCTTGCCTAGTCTGTTAATTAGAAATGTTGGTGGCCTCTCAGCAGAAGAACTGAAGGGACAGATGAAAGAAAAACAGCAGACTTCAGTCCTAAGTTAATAGTCCTCCACAAGAGAAGGAGCTCTCCTGGTTGGTCTCAAAAGCTCTCTGGGGTACTTTATAATATATCTACTTTGTTCACACCTAGGTCAAAGTCAATCCAAAATAAAAAGACAAGACACTACAAAAATAAAATGTGAAACTTGCTGAAATATTTGCAAATGTTAAATATGACATCTAACATTTGCCTAAGAGAATAGATCGCTGCATTTAGATTCTTTTATTGCCTGCTTCTTATTTTACAAAGGACAGAATGGCTTCCCAAACCACTTCCACTTTCATGACTAAAAGACAAAAATAATAATTCACTACTCAGATTTACAGTAAATTAACACCAGCACCCAATCCTCAATCAGTTTAATTTTCTTTAATTCCAAGTATATGCTTTTTTCTGTGGATGTAATTCAGCTCAAGTGTACTTGCTTACTCCAACATAACTGTGTTAGCTGAACATGTAAGCTCTAAGGAAAAATTATAGGTCTCTTCTTATAGCCCTTACTGATGCAAACCATAATAGTCCTACTGACTTCAGTGAAGGAGCAATGCCTTTGAGCACTAGGAGGAAGGAACACAACGAGGGAAAGGCAAGACACATTACAGGACCCAGGAAAGTGTCGATGTGCATAGATGGGAAGCTATCCAGGCATGTCTTGAAAGGCCGCTCCTGAAACAGTCATAGGAATAGAAAAGCAAGTGAGGAGGGGCAGGAGAAGAAGAGCAGACTGGGGCTCACTTGCTGTGACTTGAGCACACTGGCAGAGGAATGCAGGGATGTAATTAAATGATCAGTAAGGAAGTCATGTTTGGCCTGCCAGGGGAGACGTGGCAAAGATGCCTACCCCATCTTCAGTTCACTACTTCAGCACGATTTGCTGAGGGAAAAACATCCATGACTGAGGCAAAAAACAATACACATTCAGAAAATGCATTTAAGGCTCTGTTCTTAATCTCCTTGTAAAGTAGCACAAGATTCTCCGAATATGGAGATCACAGATTTCATCCCGTCTGTGCTCCCATAGGAATGACTGTCACATCCAGTGAGACGGAAAGCCTCACTGCAGGGCTATCTTCACTTCTTCGAAAAACATGGTGCTCTGACTCATCCATGCACAAGAATCATCTTTTATATATATACATAAACAAACAAACAAACATACATACATATATTTTATATATATATATATGGAGGAAATAAGAGAGAAGAGATGGAAGGCGTTCAGTGAATGCATCATACGCACCTAGATGAAAACATGTGTATAAATATTTTTCGACATTGAATTATATTCTGTTTCATTGCACAGTTGAATCAAAAATGATTCTTTTTCACTAAAGAAGTAAAGCATCCCACAGTCTGTACATTAGGATATCAGGACACAAATGCTGCCTCATAAAAGTTAAAAGCCATTGGTTTAACTATCCCATTGCTCTAATCAGGGTTATTACAAGGCAAGCTGAATGGGTAACATTAGCAAAGTCACAGCTAGAATTTTCGGTCAATGCTGAATGCCAAGGGATTATTTTCTTATTTTCTTTCTTGTTCACAGGGAGCAAGAAAAAGAACAAGTAAGACGCAGAAAGCCTCTACTGTAATTAAACACTCCTTTGATCAAACCACAATGAGAAATTGCAGCTAATGTTTGGACTGGTGACACTGCATAACCCATTAGAGATCACTACAGATCTCGTTACATAACTAGGCCTACACACTAAAGACAAAATTAATTAACTGAGAAAGATCAGCAGAGAACCAGGACGGTCTCAGCATTAAAGCTTCCTGTCTGCTCATTCTTTTCCCAGTGCTGCATTCTTGAACAGATGATTAGACCTTTCATATCTCACAGTATAAACCAGGTTAGTGATAGCCATAAGGATAACAGGCTTGGCTCGCAGGATGCCAGTATTATTTCCTTGCCGGTGTACAGTGGAGAGGTCCAGCTCTGCTGGCCAGGGGAACTCCCCTACTGCACTGTCAGCCCTAGGGTTAGCAAGGGTGAATTCTGCATTTTAAAATAGCAGGTCCCCTGAGGCAAGCCACAGAAAATCAGCAACTCTCTTATCAGTCTCTATTTTTTTTTGCATATTGCTGAGAGAAACTACCATGGCAAATAGTACCATAGAATGCAGAATTCCTTTAATACAACATCCTACAAGGAAACGTGATAGTCCATTCTCTTATTTTCCTTGAAGTCAGGTCTGAAATAGATTTATGAGAGCAAAAACACTCAGATCACATCCTCTGCTTGGTACAGAGATTCCATGATGGCAAAGCAATTGTATGCCAACTCCATAAGACCTAGGTCTCCTGAGGCCTCTTTCCAAACATCAGGAGTCAAAGCCAGGTCAGAAAAATTGTCAGAAATCCAGCTTTGGAGGATTATAATGTCTTTAGTTACTCCAAAGATGGAAAATAATGACATGCCAAAGGCCAAGGTACTAGCAACCATTCTCATTGACAAACATCTCATTTTACCACCTGACAATTTCCTCTTCCAGTCCATCACCAAGGAGTGCAGGGGTACTGAAGGGGAAAGATATATGGCTGGCAAGAGCTGCTCAGGAAGATCAGCTACGCGAGGCAAATCTTTGCTACCAAACACAGCAAGTTGCATTCATATGCTTTGCCTACCTCAGGGTAAAGAAATACCTGAGACATGGGTGAATGAGTTACTCCTGTTGACACAACTTCCGGCTTGAAAGGGTCGAAGTCCAAATCTAGCAAAGATTCCTCTTTCTTAGCTTCAGAAACTTCATTCTGGTAGAAGAGAAACATAACTCTTGAAAATTCACCTCTTAAAAACTACCCTGGGCAACAAAATATTAGGAGGCAAAAGAAAACTAAAAATTACATCACAGATTTTCAAGCTGTAGTGCAAGCCAGGAGGGGAGGAAGCTCTGAAGGCTGTCCTGAGCTTCAGTGTAACCTTTAATTTTTCTTTTTATGAGCTTCCTTTCTATGATGCTTTTGATTTCTGCACAGTGCACCTTTGTCTTTTTAGGCTAAACAAATTATAGCCCTCTTGAAAGAGTGCTGAGTCTTCACTGTCTGACTGTAAAGGCCCTTTTAAAGTACTTTGAGTTGGACACTAAAATTAAAAGCTATAGAAATGGCACCCAGCACCCATATATTCTAATAAGTGAATCTCCCCTTAACACAAACATTTGTAAAAAGTCCATAAATCCAATTGAATTAAATTTCAATTCTGAATGTCAATAACATTCATATTTAGTGTTGTCCTTAGCTCTAACCCTTAGGAAACATCTTATATAATAAATAAATCTTGCTAGCTTTAACTGCTCTTACAAAACTGGATTACACATTACAGCCCTTTTTTTTCTTTTTTTTATTTGCAATTAATGAATTAGTCAAGGCCACTGGGGTCACTATAAATAGCTGTATTAGTTCTACAGGCTGTGGATCATTCCCTCTGTAAATTAACATGAACAAATAATTAACATGCCTCAACACAATCGGCTATTTTTAAGTAGTGTAACAACTGCAGCTGAGATTAAATTATCACTAATAAATATTTTAGGCAAGCATCTTAGTTTTGGTAACAAGGCTAGCACTGCTAATTGTTCTATGTTATTAAATAGTGAGAAAAACTCTTTTCTTTTGATGTATAGAATATGTAGACAATAAAATATTAATTAGCATGCTATTTTGAAAGGAGTTCAGACTGGAAACAATACCAGGGAAGTGACTCGTTCACATATATTCACCTATAATCTTCCATAAGAATGGTAACACAGGGTCACACCAAAAGTCCACACAGCCCAACCTCCTGTCCCTGACTGTGGCCCAGGTGGATGCCAGGGGATGTCTAGAAGAGCACGGCAAGCATAAAAACAACAAAACTAGGAGCTGACACAAAATAATAATAGAAAGGCTTTCATTTTTAAGACATTTAAGAGCATAAACTTTCTTAATTGGTATTACTATCTGGAATAAAGAAAAGTTGGTGGTGCGTCACGTGACATGGAGATCAGCTGGGAAACTGCTTGCCATCAGGTACCACAGACACAAAAATTTTACATGTGCTGAAAGACTGAAAAGACAAATTCATATAGAAGAAATTTACTGAGAAATACTAAATGCATAGAAACCATGTTCAGGAATCCCCTGAGCTGCAAATGGCTGGAGGCTTGAGACCATATGAGGAGGGGGTACAAGGAACATCAGCTGTGCTTGCCCTGCTTTATATTCTTCCCTCAGCTTCTGCAATTGTCCATTGACAACTGGATAGACGAATAATTAGTCTGACCCAGTAAAGCCAGTCTTATAGTCTCACATTTTAAAAAGTCAGAAATCAAAACAGCCTCCCCACTAGTATACCAAGATTATTTTCATTGAGAGTTCTGCCATGCCATTCATCTGATGCATTTAGATTTTATCACATATGCCCTTGAGGCACTAATTCTCATATGGTCACACAGCTTGAGGAAATAACATGGCATTAACCAGTACATAACCAGAAATGGATGGAGATGGAAAAGATAATTATCTTTCACTGAGATTTTACAATGAAGCTGTCATTTATGAGGACTGAAAAAAATTAATAGGAGTCTTACTTAAGCCCTGCAAGATGGCGACTAAGGTACCTGTTTTGATAGGGCACCGATTACTGACTGCATTACTGACTTACATTAGCTGTTACCCACAGACTAAAACGAGCAGAAGACTTGTTATAACTCTAGGAACAAAACCCCAAGAAAAAATACAGTGTAACAGAGATACCAAGTTAGATGAAGATTTGGGAAAACTAGGAACCTCAGGAAATCCTTCAATAAGGACCAGGCTACTACATGAATGCCTACTGACCAGCCTGTGCTAATTCTACCACAGCATGAAGAAGCATGAAGAGACACTACATTTGAAAGGGGTGACTGTGGCAGAAGCAAGGCTGTATCTCTCAAAACACACTTAGGTTCAAGGGATGGAGAAGGCACAAGAAACCTGTACGCTCCCCATGAGAACTGGCATACCTGCCAGTCCCTCTCTGCAAACACTCAGCAAAAGATTTAAAATAACTCCGGAAAACGCAGGCTGTGCCTCAGCCCTCCAGCTCCTTCACCCCCACTGCTGAGCACTGACTGCAGCAGCTCTGTTGAGTGGCTCCAAAGGCAGCATGAGGTTGGTCACTTCAGAGCTACCTGATGCATCCAGACTTAGACTTTAGGTACCTGGAGAGGCATATTATACAGACTTCTGACGTTCAAGCTAGTAACTGGACACTAGTAATTGGACTACTAGCAATATTTTACTTAAGCAGCTGTCCAAAACCAAGAAGCACCATCAGCCATGAAAATGATGAGCTGATTTTAGTGGCCAAAGCTGTGTGAATATCCATATTTTGTCAAATCATCTCAGCACCTCAGCATAACAATGACATGGGAGGAGTGCAATGAGGAAGGACAGGAAAACATGTAGTAAAACAAGAACACTCATTTTTAAATGACTCCTCTCTTTTGGCCCCACAAATATCACATCTCCTCAGGTCTTTTACATAGCAGGAATTAAATCCACTCTTGAAAATAAATAAAATGGTGGTGAGAGTTGCTTTGTTTAATCCGGTCCTGAATACTCAACAGCATCAAGTAGGACTAGCAGGACTGTCTGTCTTTCTGCATCTCATACAGCACCAAATCCATTAGTGCTGCTGGTGAAGGGAAAAAAAAAAAAAGAAAAAAAACCAGAGAGCGCAAGAGAGATGAACAACAGCAGGTACAGGCTGTTTGTTCCTATGTTCAGGGAGAGGAAAAAAAAGAGTGTTTGGCTTGTTCATAATCCTGTCTGAACCCTGGGATTAAAGCAGTGCAACACTACTCATCAGCCTGCTGGTTTCATGCCTCTGAGAGTGAGGATAGTGCCAGGGACACCAGCACAGTCCTTTGGGAAGCCCTGCACCATTAGAGGGCTCTGCGGGCTGGAGAGCTTCCTCCCTGCCACCCAGCCAAAGCTCACCAAGTACAGGAGATGCCGTATGCACCGAGAGAGCGATGCATCCGCGTTTCCTATAGTTTTCATGCAGTACACATTTTCAATAACTGGTTGCCTTACAGAAGGATATAAGGCCCACTCTATCACACTATTTGTGTATGCTTGTACATATTCAAAGGTCTCAGACACAGTTACATTACAGTAATGGGGGTGGGCTTTGTGGAAGGAGAAAGGCAGATCATTCATGAGAAGGTGCCTAGGGAATAACTTAGGCCATTCTCAGGCTATTCCTTGACTAGGCAGGAGGGAGAGATGTAAATCATTCACTGAAGGCAGATAAATTTTTTCCTTGAGAGACAACGGAAAGATTTCAATTCTCAAGAGCATGCCCACCTTTATTATGCCATTATGTTTTTATATCCACCTCTTGTAGAAAGGCTGTAAAGATTCTCGAAATGCAACTTACACTCATTTTGAGCCCCATTCCAGTGTCAGCTCTTAATAGAAAGGCAAACTGGTGCCATTTCTGCTTGCCTAGCTAGTTTGATAGGTCACAGTTAGTTGGATATAGCATTTAATGCAGGGGACCACGTCTAGCGCAGGTTGTGCTGGCTTCTACCACTGATCTCAGAGGTCACACTACCAGAGGGATAACTCCTACAAAGTCAGTGTACAATGATGCAGCAGACCTGAAAGCCCCCTTCCGTGAGGGCCTGACAGCCAGTGTGTACAGGCTTCCCAGCATGGGAGCTGCCCAGCAGGGTTTCATCCATTAATTGCACAGAGACTTAACTAGAAGCAACTCTTTTCCCTCTTCCAAAAAGATCCCAAAGGGAAACATGGTAATGCCCTTTTCTCCCCTCCACAAGAAAACAAAACACCATACATCTGAGTTCTCTAAGATAATTTGGGGTTTCATTGCTACGACTACATCCTCTTGTATTGTCAAATGAATTCATACAAAAACAATAATTCACATGAGAACAAAAATTCATAAACATTCTGCATTAGCTTCAGATCTGCATATTTCTACACAGCCTACAATATACAGGCTTGGATTTCAGAGCGGTAATTACCATAATAGAAAACAGTCCATTATTGAACAACCACTAGTTACCAGAGCTGTGCATGAAAGCTGAATAACTGAACACAAATGCTACAGGCTTATTTTACACAGCTCTGTGTTTTTTGTTTGTTATACACAACATTCTTAATTTCATAATTTAATTATAAGGAGAGATAAAAGTCATTCTGGATATGGCTCTGCTGTGTAACTAATGTTCATATGAGTCAAAATCAAATGAATGACCAATCTAGCTAGAGTTGCCTTTTATACCTGCAAAAACATATTTAACTTCCAAACCAAACATTTACCAAGAATACTAAAATAAAAGTTGATTAAAACAACCAAGTTCCAGTTTTTAAAATCATCCAATGGAAACAAATATTATTATGTATGACTTTGATGGAAAGAAACTGGAACGACCAAGCATTGACATGATGTATTTCTTGAGATGTTTGGGATTAGGAAAAAAGCATCTCACATGAATTCTCAGTTTATAATGAAATCTGGATTCAGGCAAATCTCAAACATCGTCACGTTTCACAGTGTTGTTAGTCCGGCCTACCATCAGAAAATCTCTCATATTTTTCAATATGCTAGCAGTGCTAGCCCTTTTGAGCGATTACACATGACCTAGTCAAAGATAAAACATTACACGTGACTTTCAAGATGACCTGAAAGGTCATTTCTGCCAGAGCCTTCTCTCTGCATCCTCCTCCTCCCTCCTCACTGAGATCAGCCATAGGGCAACGATCTTGGAGTACCTCGGGGGCTTGCAAGACTGGACCCATATGTTGCCCTTCCTGAAGCTTACCTGTGATGGGGTCGTCACATTGATTTCTGGAACAAAGTTGTCATCAAAGAAATTGATGATGTTCTCCTGTTGCAGCTCCTTTGTGGGCGTGAGTTTAGGTAGCGGTGGGACTGGAGGACCTTTTCTCAGCTAGGCAGACAGCAAAAATGGCACAGACTTAGCTCAGGGACAAGAGAAAGGGCTTGAAGCTAGGCCTAAACAGTTTGAGTTAGGTTCTGATCTCTGCTGCTTCACCTCAAATGTGGGAAAATGCCCTGGATTTAAAGAACCTGTTCAGTTGTTCATTCTCATCTGTCTTGAATGAAGGAAACATTGCATGAAAAACAAAACAAAAAATCAAAAATATTACATTTCAAATGCATTCCAGCTCAAGTTTAGAGAGTTCATATGAAAGTATTTCTTGGCTGAAGTTTTTTTGCTCTGCGGGAAACATGGTGCAAGACACTTCCTCTCCTACATAGCATTGTAGTTGGAAGGGCAGCGTTGCATAGAACCTGTTCTTTGGCTTCTTAAATTCATTTCAGTTCAGTTTTTAGATTTTGCTCAATTCATGTTCTTCCCTGCCCACCTCTAACTTCCTCTTAAAGTGTGCTTGATACTAAGAAACCATTGTCTCTGGGAAACATAGCACCTCAAAGGTACTTAGGTTACTAATTCTCCTTGTTCTCCAGAGATTCACACAACTATGACGTGCTGTTTGGTCGGAATAATACCAAACAATGGATGTTTTTAAAATATGTGGAGGAAAAAAAAAAAAAAAACACGTCCACAAAAATCCTTAGGTACTATAATGATGTAACACCATTGGCACCAGTAAGACTAAACTGAGTTCTATCAGATAAAGATTCAGGCACTGGGGTGTTACAGTTTGACAGACCAAAGAAAGCGGGTGTGCTCAAATTTAAAACATGCAAAATTAAATTTCTTTTTCACCATGTACAAGCAGCAGTCAGCACAGATGCTATCCCCCACCCTGGAAACATCAATTATTGGAGTTCCAGTATCTCGGGACATGATCACCATCTTGATTTCCATCATATTTCTTGGTTAAAAAAAATCTTATTTCTATAAATGTATTCACATATCATGTTTTGGAGTTAAATTATCATCTCCTACAATCACAACACAAATCTTGTCTTTGATATTTCCTCAAAGCATCACATACAATTCCTGCACTATAGATGCTGCCTTTCATGAAACTGATTCTTATTTCACTGACACCAGTGAGAATACAAATGACTCCACAAGGGCTGAATTTCTCACTCTGGTGTTAAGAGCAATCAGTAAACCTTTAATTAGCTGTAATTATCACAGCAGTATTTGAGCTAGCTCTATTATTTACTGTTCTAGAGAGAAATACAGGTCGACCCATCCAGTGATACTCCTTGGCTAACATTAACGTTTTTCATGGTAAGTGTGCATTTGAACACAAATGGTAAAGAGCAATGTATAATGTAATGAAATCCACACGGAAGTTTTAAAAATAGGATTTCCAAATGATCACTGAAGGGAAAAGGGTCCTTAGAGACTATGCTACTTCTTAAGAAGTATTCTGCATAGTCACCACAAGTCCTCCTAGTTCACCAGGCACCTCTGTCTTTCCTTGTTCCCCTCTATAAAAATCACTTTTCACCTATGCTTGTGACACAAGGATGAACAACCAAAGACAGCAAGGGAGCCAGGGGCCTTGCTATCATTTCTCAGTCAGAGATAAGATGAGAAATCCCACCATAAACAACATCTCAGCCATCTTTTTCTGCACAACATGCCATTTTCTCCTGTTGGCTTTCCACCTACCTGTGTGGGTGATTTAGGCCGGGCTGGTGCCGGAGATGCTGGTGCCAGCATATGATTGGGACTAGCCGTAGGGCTAGGCAGGGGAGACACCTCCTCCGGTGGTGACGGTGTTTTTGCAATACGGAGAGGACCTGAATCACTGGATAGAAGCAAAGTAACAGTCAGGACATGCATATCATGCTGATTTATTACCCCGACCTTCATTTCTACTCCTCCTGCCTCCAACAGGGACAATATGATGCAATAGTTGAACTGCATCCCTCATATAATGCCAGTGACCACAACGGCAATATACACTGGGAGTGAATTCAACCACTACGTGATGAATAAAACTAAAACTGTAATTAAATTCAATTACAATTCAGTGATCTACAGCATCAAAGGAAGCTTTAAGTCCTGAATGATCTTGATTTTTGGAACATCTGCTCTCTGGTTACCTGCTCATTGTAACTTGAGGAAAACAAAGTACCTGCATTGTTTCAGATTCTGTATTTGAAACAATATATCAGGTATAAATTTGAAACTATTATGAAATGTGAGCTAGAATTATTGTCTTCATCTTACACAGCTCTCAGTATAAAAGACTCTGAAGATAAACAATCCCAGGAGAAGGCGTAACAATGAACAATGGAAATAATTTTAAAAGTTCAGCAACAGAAAGGTTTTAGTAAAATAAAACACAACCAAGATTAAGATAAGAATGTCATTATTTAAAGGGACAACTCACCACATCTATAAATGAGCAATAGTCAAGTGACTTCAACAGAGCTCTGCCAAAAGATCTGGTGAAGTCCCGAGTAAGGATCTGCCCTTCCTGGTGCAAGCACTGAGGCAGATTCGGCTACCTAGAAACTCTGAAAGCTTATAACTTAGGGAGGCTATAAACTACCACATTCATGGACCACAGCACTCAGTAAGAGAAGAGCAAGTTGTACATATCTTCAGGGAGAACACAAGCATTACATGATTGAGGATACCACACCATAATCATGTTCCTAATGCTAATGCAAGGCACATTCATTCTTTGAAAAGACATAGCTCACACTCACCACCTCTTTCTGTGGAAATATTAAAAAGAAAAAATAAGCAATGATTAAGAAATTCCTTCCCAGGTATTATATTTGCCTTCAGGATAGAGTATTCAACAGCATACAAGTTTTTAAGATATTTCTTTTCATACAGTACTTTAAAGAAAAGTTTAGATACTGTAGAAAGCTGTTTTATCTTACAATGCACCCATTCCTGAGTAGTGTTTTAGAACACCGTAACTAATAATGGAGCTCAAAATCTATCCAGAGTTTCACATAAGGCTCTGTGAACAGTATGGCACAAAAATATTGCAGTGTTTGTAGCACTTATCCTTACACAGGTCTCAAGTGAAAAAAAAGAAAAGCTTGGAATGCAGCAAGTCTCACACAAGAGAATAAAATAGTAATTACAAAAATATCACATTTTTAAAACACCTTTAAAATATGTTGAGACCATATTATATCACGCTGTATTAACCTATGTCTACTCATTTTCAGCTAAAGTCATATTTTCTCTCTTGTTCCTTGCAAGAGTAATTCAGGGAGTGTGTGTCTGCATGCTGAACACTGTCTAAAAGACATAGGTGGCCAAAAAGCCTGTTTATTACAAAATTTGCTTCAAGTTTTCCAACAACCTATAATTTTTCATCCGGCAAAAACATTCTACAAATGCTCTAGGGGAAATATAGTCTCACTCAGGAGCCCTTCCTACAGGGGTTGAGAGTGGTGAAACATGAGCTAACAAGTCCCCTGAGGCAGTGTACAAGTATATATCTTGTAATCTAATTCACTAATCCAGAACTAATCCAAAACAAAAACTTTGGGTAAATTCTTCATAAAATACTTCTAAATTTTCTATTATGTTGAAAGTTTCAATATTTTATTTTCGCCCTTCCAAAGTGAGATGGAAACAAATGGAGAGATGCCAGCCATATGTTTGAGGCAGATGTTATTTTGTCAGGTCAGCCTTAATGGTTGCTAATCCGACTCTGGTTTGAGGGCAAATTAGCAGAGGCCAGAATATTGTGTTGATTATTTCTGGATGAGCTGGATTGGATGCAAACTCAGGATTTAGGTATTCACTCTAAATATCATTGTGTTTTGATAAGTGCCACCCTTTTATACTTTGAACCTTTTCTGCCTACTGCTATTACAGAACCAAAGAGATCAAATTCCAGCAGAAAGGCTATGCTGCTTGCAAGCGAAAATCAGAAATACTGCATAGGCATCCACTGACCTTAAGGAAAGCACATTTCATTTTAAGTCTTTTTCTTTTTAAAGACAAAATAAGATTCCTCTTGAAAGTAATTTAAAATACGGCATTTTGTGACATTCTTTTCACTTCAGCTTTTCACTTTTATGATCCACTCAGATCACTTTTCCTGACTTTTCCCCACAAGCACAAGAGAGAAAAGCTGAGTTACAGAGCTAGGATTCTCACCTAATCATATGCCTTTAGGAGCTAAGAACACATCTAATACTTCAATGCTTTAAAAAAAAGAAAGTCATAAGAGTTAGCAACTTTGCTGTAGACTAAGCATCTAAGAATAAATGGGCTAGATACTTAGCTGCTGCAAGCTGATGTAATATTCTGCAATGAATTAGGCTAAATGGCAACAGCTGCAAATCTGGCCTTGATTCCTTTAGGAAAGGAAAAAGAAGCGAGTAATGAAGGAAGTTTTGTACCTTTAGTCATGTTGAGATGTCCTTCATCCAAGGTATCCCTCTAACTTCCTGAACAAACACACCCAGCAACCATGTTGTACAGCAATCATTACACGTGCTGCAGCTGATTATTACCTATGTTGAACTGCAAGGCAATTTATTAAACAATTCAACAAATTCACCTGGGTGCCCCTTGGATGGTGAAGGCCTTGTCTGCGTGCTGATCTCCCAGCTTCGTCATCACTTCATATAGTTTGTGACACAGCTGAGAAGATAAAACACTTGCTTAAATTTAGGTGAAGCCAATGATTAAAAACATAGGTGGTAAGTCTCATCTAGTAACTGCTCTGACTTGTTTAAAATGGTATAGATCCTTCCAAAAAACATAAGTCAGTGCTATGTTTATTGAAAGCCAAACTACTCTCTACTGAAGTGGGTCATCTGAGGTCTGAAGCAATTGAGTAGGAGAGAAGATTCCTAATATTTCCTCAAAAACCTGATCCTGACTTACGTGGGACTTAGTCAAGTGAGTTCTCCATTTTGGTTGCTATAAGTTTACCAGGTTACTATACATAATACACTTCCATCTATTGAGGCATTTAATACATTCATAAGGTTTTTACAGAAATCGTTGTATTTGCCCAATAATCACAGATATAATGCCGCACTACTGACCATGTATATAAAGGTCTTGAAGGGGATGCTTGACACGTTTATCCAGGACTGGTTAAAGCAATGAGATGCTTAGTAATTGGACACAGAAATAATATTGAAGACAACAGCGTCATAAAAATGAGGTGGAGAAAGAATCAAAATAGACAGTGAATTTACTGCTACAACTGATAATGCACTTTAATTCAAGAGTATATGGGCTGCTGTTTCCTTAAGGAGAGTCCAAAACAGAGGATTTAGAAACCAATGGGAAGGTTATGCTACAAACCTGGAGCTAGGACAAATTCTCAGATGTAGTTCTCCTAGATTTTTACTGCCTTGTTTCAAGACAATTTATTTGCTGTTATGTATATCACATAATACAGTATACACAAGTGATCCATTTGTACTCACCAAAGCTATTTCCTTATGAAATTTGGCTTCAAGGCTGGATACATTTTTGAAGGTATTCACATAGAAACCAACTCGTCTACAAAGGATGCCACAGAGAAAGGAAAAGAGAATAAAAGATGGGGGTGAGAGGGCCACAAGGGAAGAGGAATTCATATTTTCCAGACTACAAGCAGCATTCTTGAATATTATTCTCAGCAAAGCAAAAAATTGGATTGAATGTCAAAATCGTAATAACCAAAAATAGGACTCTGAAACCATTTGCTTTCTAAATTCTTTCTCAAATTCAATTCTATCTTTCACTGAGACTAGTTAGTGGGCAACAGACATACTGAAACAAAAGAGTACTTACTCCAAATCACTCATATACAGTCTTACTTTTAGTAAGCTCATAAAACAAATATGTTGAAGTGCTAAGCAGCTCCTCAATTGCAGTAGTCAGGAACACATCAGGAAAACCTTCTCTTGATCTCACAATTAACAAGAATTAATTTAGAGAGACAGAGAAGACAAAGGATACTTCAGTGACTCACAACACACTGATTCTGGCATGTCATTTTTTAAAGAACATAGCACGCTAATGAGATGCTTGTTTTCTATCGTTTATGTTCTCCTGCTCATTTTGTCTTCCTTTTCCGTAAAAACACAATCCATGATCGCACATCCCAAATGAATGGCCTATGCCATCAAATGCTCCTACATCACAGACATATTCAGTGTAAAACTCTAATGTATATTCTGAAGTAGTTATAAAGGAATGTTATTTTTCTTTTCTTATACTACTTTGGTAATATTTTATAGGAGCTTGGAGAGAATTGCTAAAAAATCTTTATATGTTCTTTGCTTTGGTACTTCTTATAGACAAATGACCTATAAATCGAGAAATTCCAAATTTTCTAGAACATCCTGTGGCTGCTCTCTGTGGTTACTTTTGACAGTACAAATATTTGATCCATTATACTAACAAGTGGCCTTTTTTTCCTTGAAAGGATGAGGCATCCCCATCAGGTTTCTGAGAAAGGTGATAGAAGCAGAGCATTTTAGTCATGCCCAGCCATTCTGTGCTCTGCCACAGTTCTTTATCCATAAAAAAAGACCTTCTTGCACCTTAGAATGAAGATATGATAAAGATTCTTAAGTGCCAACATATGCTGATAGAAATAAGCATAAATATAGTGAAAAGTAAATATAATTTTGGATCAGGTTCAGGCATTTTCTCTCTTACTCTATCAAAAAGGTGACGGGTGGGATCTGCAAGGAGCTATTAAATCTTTTCAGCCAGCTCATTAAAGTCTACCGGTTCCCATTCCTTAGTCTCCTTCTAGCCCTTCCAGACAATATCTGCCTAGCCTTACCGTGACCACAGAGATGGCAATTCTTCTTGTAAATCACTGTTAAACTCTTCAAACACTTTCTGTGCTTTTTGAAACTCTTCTTCGGCCTAAAACAAAAGGAAACAGATTGGCTTCTGTAATCACTGTAAGACACAGCAAAACTTATCAAACCTGTTCTCTTTATTATCATTATTATATTATTATTATTATTAACAAAAGATACAACTCACACCCATAACAAAGGCCAACACAGGACTTGCTGTTCCCTAAGGCCCATTGAGTGAGAAAGTTAGGCCTCAAACAGGACTCACTCCTGCAAGAGGCTAAGTGTTCTATTTCTTATCCACCACAATACTTAATATCCATTTATGCTTAAGGATATTTCTACTTCTTAAAGAGGAAAGAAGAGAAACTTTGTGCCAGGCCTCTGTATAGAAATGAATTCCACCCAAGCTCCAAAAATCTTCTGTCAGGATACTTCTGAGTACGCTACCTTGGTAATTCTGCCTTCGTCTTTTCTTTTTGAGCTCTGCAGGGCTTCTAGGTGATGCCTCGCACTGTCATAGTCCACTAGCTTTCTGCTTCGCTTTGCAATGCGAGTCTGCACAGAGGTAGAAAAAAGCAAAGGCAGCACAACTGGCACTTTTCTTAAAAGTTATTTTATCTATGTTTTCATTTAGCTTTTTGACATTTTTTTATTCTCTCTCACCTGCAATTCACATCTGACTTATTACCATATCATACAGGAACATGGACATGGTAAAAGAGACAAACTTATCACCTTATTTTAAAAAAAGAACCCATTTACAGAGGGTTTGGAAGGGATTTCAGTGAGTGCAGGGCTTACAGACCTCAGGAGTCAGAGAGCAATGTTATGCAAGACTTCTCTCATTCTCCAGTATAAATGGACTTCTTAAACTCACAGTAACATGGTCTTTTTCCCTTATATATAGTGGCAAATTTAACAAATAATTAGCATATATTTTTTCTGGAGTAGGAAAAACATTCAAAATGCATTTCTCAGTATAGCTGCTTTGACACATAACTGAGACAAATTGAGTTCTAACAGGAAATAGGAATTCTAACTTACCTGCTCTACTTCTCTTACAACTAAACAAAATTATAAGAAGTCCTTTGAAATATCTTAACTTTACAAAGCCAGATATTATATGTGAATTCCTCTTTATGATGCTGTGGGCCATATGTTGAGCAGGCACAAGCACATTTTCACTTAGGAGCAAGTAGGAATGTCAATAATGCTAGGATTTATAAATGATAAATAAATCAAATTAAAATGATAGAGGGGGATAACTGTGTGATACCTACTCAATTATAAATCACTGCATCACAAGGAATTTTCATCTATGCCTAGGCAGCCACATCCAAGTATACAAGTATTTCCCTCTCACCAGTAACGATTCTTTACCCCCACATATTTCATCTTAGCAATCATCTCTCTCGACTGTACACCAGCCAGGCATCTGGGAGAAGCTAGAATCTGCATAACAATCTCTCCTGGTATGTATTAGAAAATCTTTTTAGAACTGATTAAATCACAGGGACCATGCTTCAGATAACACAGAGACATGTAAACACCCACAGGTGCATCTAGCCAATAACAGAAGACTTCCTCTTAATGTTGCAATTTGTCTGGCATTTTGATGGCTGAGGAGCTTAATACAGCCCTGCTGAAGTCAGTGAGAATCATGTCTCATATCAAACAGCAGCAGGAAAAAACATTATAAAATTCTGATATACAAAGGTAAATTTACTTCCAACCACTACTGCATGGAGATCATTTTTGTTCACTTGGAAAAAATCAGTGCAGCCCCATGGCAGGGCTTTGCTTACAGAACAAGATGTTTTGCACTGCAGAGAAGAATCGATGCCCCCACCCCCCTTTTTGTTAATCTCACTTTATTTTTTTTATGACTCAACAGTAACTACCGGTGGTATTTACAAATTCTCCATTAGAGGAAAGCATTACTGTACTTTGATATCAGGAAACTGTCCTAGATATGTATCCAAGGTCAACAACGACCCATCCACCAGTTTTTGATGAAAGTCTTCCCAAAGTTCATCACATTTCTGTAAAAAGCAGATGGAAAGAGAGAAATACACTTAGTAGTTTAATTCTACTTCAGACTAAGAGGAAATACAAATGTAAACGGCAAAGCTTAATCTTTCTAAAGTTTTGTTATGTTCCTTATGGCATTACCTCAGAATACAGTTATTAATTAAAAAAAAAAACCTTGACATTACAACTTTAAATTCACAATGAAAGAAGATTTGTTTAATAATTGGTTTGTTTTTTCATTCTTTCAAATATTAGCTTCTGTCTGAAAATCAGGATATCATGGATTCAAGGTCTTCCTCAGGATTTCAGATTTCAAAAGGTCACAAATGTGGAAACTGACGTTGCTTCAGTTCTTACATGCAAGGATGTTGGCTTGATGACAAACCTTCCTTACAGAGGAAAAAAAGTACTAGTATAACTAAGAATAAAAACAGCAAATAAAATAAAGCGAGTTTCTCATCAACTACAACGATTTGTAAGCTTACCTTTATTTGTTCATTTTTAAAATAAAGGCTTTAAGACCTGTCCTGAGAAAGCTCTGTCTTTCCATCCCATATGTTTTGTGCCATCAAGAGGCATTTGATGAAACTGCTGGCTTACAAAGCTCTACCTCAGACCACTAGAGAACTGGGATTCCAGATCTGAACGATGCCTACATCAACTGGCAAAACAAACAAAATTTCCCAAGAAGCCACAGTGGTTTTCCCTCTTTGCAGCTCAGGATAATCACCAGGAGACATTCTTTGTAATTTTCTGGTTATTAAGAGCATGGTAATGCAGCTGATGTGGGGAGGACCGTAAGAAGAGCGGGGTGAGATTTCTTGCCAGAAGCAAAATACTGTTGCTGCAACACTGTACTGGAGGTCCTTGGTACTCTGTCAAGCAAGTCATTAGCAAGCATTAAATGTCACAATTCCAACCCCCCCCCCCTTTTTTTTTTTTTTTTTTTTTTTTTTAACACATATCAAAATGATTGATACTCCCTTTGATGGGAGGAAGGCTCAAGGGGGCGAACATTGCTTTGCAGGACTTATCCTCACGGGTAAGTCTTGAAAGCTATTCCATGCTGTTTATCAGGAGCTACTATGGGGCATATTATAAATGCTGTGTGATGCCAGCATTTAGCTCATTCATTTCCTGCCCTAACACAATCCCTAATGAATTATCACAATCCATTAATCATGCTTAAAAAAACCCCTTATTTATTAACATAATATTTAACCACAGTGGTCTAGAGAGTAGTACAGCATTACATCAGAGCAAAGAAGTGCCAGGGCTGCACATTTGCCTTTGTACCTCGTTGATACATATTTTAGACAAAATCATGGAGATTTTCTGAAAGCTAAGAGGACTGAAAACAGTGCTGAAGAGTCCTTCAAGCCATCTTCTTTCCTAACATACAGAACAAGGTCATTTAGGTGGAGCAGTTTTGGCATGAGCACTTATAGCCTGGGCTGGATAAATACATAACTATTTTGAACTGCACTGTTAAGGATACATAAATCTACACTTGCAATTATAGTGGGAAGAATTTAGGAGTAGAGATTCCCACATCAATCTTTTATGACGAAGATGCACATCTAACATTTATCCCTACATCGAATGGAGATGAAGGGCCAAACTTTGGCCCTTTCATACACAATTATAAATTGCCAAATATAAAATCTAGTAGTCTACAGATACAAGATGAGGTGCTACAGGAAGAAGCAGCAGGAGATCTCCAGCCAGTGAACTTACAAGGATATAAATGGTGTGGTATCTTCACTTACACAGTTCGGAAGTTGGGTGCATTTAAAATCAAAAACACATCATGCCTTCAGCAGCAGGAGAGGGAAGAGGAGAGAAGAGCAACCACAGAGAAGAAAAGCAATCATCAGGCAGTTTTTAGATGACTGCTCTGCCTTCCAGTTTCATGTTAATTATTTTTTCCACGAGGCCTCCCACACTGAATGCCAGGTGGGCACAAACTGCAGTGATAACAGCTTGCACTTTCTTGTCACCGCCAATACATTTGCTGACAGGCTGTTTACTCTATGAAGGTAGTTCAGATCTCCTAAAGTTAGACTCCTGCAGTGTCCTCTAGAAAAGCCTCACTTTCTCCAGTCACTGGAGAAACCTAAGAAAGGTGTGCCAAAATGAACACGAACCTACAAGCCTCATTTGGCCTCAAACTCTAGATACCTTCTACAAACTTGTCAATCAGCTGCTTTCAGGACTGATTCTGTTCACATCGATGCTAACCTCAGTGGGAGGTTATGTCAGCCTAATAGAAACATGCGAGTCTTAAGCCAGGGCCAGAAAAGAGAAAAAAAGGCCCTGAGATGATCAACACTCTTTTCATTTTTCAGTAATTATTTTTAAAATTTACTTTGATACGGCTAGTTTGTAAAACAGATACTGGAAATGGAGCATCTGCTCAGCAGGAGGTGCGTTTCACAAGACCAGTAGTTTACTTGCTGAAACAACAGCATTTAACACACAACAAAGAATTCAGGGAAACTGCAGACCTACACTTCTCAGTAGCTCAGATTAATCTTTTTGCAGCCAGAATATTTTTCTCCTCTTTCCACACTTCTTACCTCTCCAATCATTTTCACATCTTCTCGTCCATACCAATCTGGCTCATATACTTCATGAAGAGACTCTGTAAGCTTCTTGGAGGCATCTTGCATCCCTGTAATTTGACAGAAAAAAAAATACGTAACTGCAAACAACAAGAAACAGTTGATAAATATCTTTTTTCAACCCACTTATACCCCCTATACTATTCCCTATAGCACGTTTAGAATATAGTTTTCAAGAGCTAAAACAAAACCTTTATGTTCACCCAACTCCTCAAAATGAACAAGAAATTTTCACCATTGGAGAATTAACCCATATTTACTAAAGACATTTAATAACTCATTGAAAGATTATCACCAAGAAGCCAATCAAATAGCAATCCTGAGTTTCTGCCTTCAGTTACTCTCATGTCTTCCATCCTGCAGAATAGTTTCCAACCTGATTCACACTGAGTACCAATGCCTACTTGCATGGAAGACGAGGCATCTCCTAGATGACATGTTTGACATGGCAGACATTTAGAGGAAACGATATCTAGAAAAAAGGACTTTGGAGAGAAGCCAGAATTTTCCAAACAAAAATGGTCCCCAGAAGGGGAGAGGTCACGCAAAGGCAGAACATGTCTCAGGACTTCTTTATTTGCTTGTTTTCAAAGATACTGAAATCTCAGGAGCTTGCATGTGTGAAGTGAGAGTTGTTAAGAAAAAGAAGTTTGCTGCTTTTGGGTTCCTTCCTTTCTTGCTATGCTGTTCCCATGAGTGCCCACAACAATGATGATGACATAAAACTACATAAATAATGAAGCAAAGGAGTGAGACTGGCAAGAGCTGAGACCATGTCTTCAGGTCCAGGCAAACAAGATGTCTGAACCTGGAAAGCGTACTGTAACGGACGTGATTTTACAAGAATGAATATCTTGCATGCTGACCCAGTAGGGTTAGAAGTACGTGGAGCCTAGTACCTACTTGCACTTGTAACAAGATAGTATTTAAAGGGAATGCGCTGAACCAAACTGGATCAGTCACCTCTGAAGCCCATGACACTACAGGTGAAAGAAGAAAAGGGACTGGCAGTGGTTATCTGTCTCTAACATGCAAAAGACAGGACGTTCTTTCCACCTAAAATGACTTAAATATCAAGTAGATTCAATGATAGTACTGTAGAGAGCCTAAATCTATCTTCAGTGAGACCACTTTGATCCCAGTGAATAAACTGCTGCCCTCAGTGAAGGCACTGGGATGTGCCTTTCTGTTTTGCTAGAGCAGGAATACATTTGATGGTGAACATGTTCCTGAATCCAATAAAAAAACCTACCATGCCTAAGAAGATGTTAAGTGTCAGTTCATAAGCAGTCATTCTGAAATGACAGACAACTATCTCATCTTCATTGCAAAATCTCAATAACAACATTGACTGCTAAAAATAATGTTTTGATCTAGCAGTAACTTTTTTTTAATCACATTTTTCCCCAGCCAAAGTCTGCTTGCTGTGGCACATCTGTGCTGTCTTGAAAATATCTCTAGTGTGATATTCAGATTTAACTGCTCATTGGCTGGATTTAGAAATAACATTGACATTTCTCTTCTCTGCACAAATAAATGTCTAGAAAGAGAAGAGAATTAACTTGAGACTGGAATGTCTGGAGTGAGCAGTTACGACCTGCTCAACAACTATCTCACTATGCACTCCAAAACACACACACAAGATAGGACAGGAAAAGAAAAGCAAAAAGGTACACCTCCCAGTATAAAAACAGTGGTCTATGGAATGGGTACAATAGGCAAAAAGGGCTAAGGAAAAAGCTGGAAGTAAATGGCTGTTCTTGGACCTTAGGTTGAAGGGAGAGAATGGCATGGGTAAGGGGGAGAAAATGTACGAAGCCTGGTGTGCAGAATGTACAAGCTGTTACCCTTAAATCTACAGATGTGTGCTAAGAACACAACTTTTTCTTGGATTGTCTTGCAGATCCTTTTGATGACAGAACTCAGCCTAGAGAATTTATATAGCATATAAGGACATAAGGGGCATTTCTTCCTCCTCTCCTCTGTGCATAATCCTTAGGACAATGAATCTCTAGCTAAGAAAGGGTTCCTGGAGAGAGAAGGTTTTGTCTAGAATATACCAGACCACACTAAAATGCAGATGATCTTCACATATTTTTCCAGGTAGGACTCATCTAAAATCTTCTTCAATGCCACTGCAAATAAAATCAACGCTGCAGGTAAGGCAAAACCAATATAGTATTGCTATGCTTCAAAACACTGCATTCTGCCTGCTCAGGGTGAACGCACATATCGGGAGGGCTCACATATCCTTGCTCATACTTGATCCTTTCTGATACCTGTACTTCTGCCCTTCAGCACACTGTAGACTAAACCTGCAACATATGTTCCTGTGGCAGGTGTGCCAACTGAGCTTCTCTCTTATCTCTTGTAGTTTGCATTCAGCTTAGTCACAGATCAGCTTCAGGTAGAGCACCTTTGCCTGTACAGACTTTTGCTATTGCATACTACACAACTCAGGCCAATATCTGCTTAAGAGAATAAATAAAAGGCACTTTATATCCCATGCTTCATTCATATCAAACTTGTGCCAACTTTCACAAGTTTTTCAGTCTTGATAATCTGGTAATCTTTCATCCGAGTGTATTCCTGTATAAAGCATCAGTCACACCCAGTGGCAGTGTGAAGCAAGTGGGCATAACAGTATCTGGCTTCTTCAGCCACAAAGGGCTTCAGTCTAAAATTCCCACAGACCAAGATCACCTGGGCTACCTACTCTCTACTGTATTTATATTTATTGCAATACCCCAGATGAGTGCATAGGTACATATTAACCAGGTCTCCTCTCATTCTTGTTCATGCCTGTGCACATAAACTCATAATGCCCAAGGATTTGGCAGGGTTAGGGAAGGAGGAGTGGTGTGGTTTTCACATTGAATTATTTCTTATGTACTGATACCTCTAATGCATTATTCAGCACTAAAATTGAGAAGATTAATGTCATACATAGACTGAAAGTTGTCACTCTGCCTTTTTTTAACTGCTATCCATAAAAAAGATGAGTTATTTAAAGCAAGTCGTTAAGTACTAAGAAATGTGAAAGTAATTTTTACTGCTGACAAACTGTTAGAAGTTTATACTTAATATCAATTGTTTGATTAGTACTGCTTCTTCTTGGTAATTGGATCACTTATTTAAGAACCAGAAATGCCAAAATTGAATTGCTTAGGAAGAGTGATGCTAAATAATCCAGTTCCTGAAGTCTGAGGCTCTTGCATGAAAATCATCCTTCTTTCTACGAGAAACAGCCCATGTGCCTGGGGCCTCATAAGGCTCCTAGAGGTCCACACATGGTGGGGATGCTTGAGATGGAATAATGAACCTGAAACTGATGCAGAGACATCCCCATTATGGCGCTCTAGAGATAGCAGAGGGTAGCTGACTCTTTGCCATAACAATTCCAATATACTCAAATTCTGAAGGAGATCAAGACAATCTTAACACCTCGGACATGGGCCAAAGCAACAAGGCTGGCCAGGGACTCCATGTCAACCTTGGGACCCATATATTGTGGGGTCTCCTGATGCCCCCAAAAGGGAGGGCTAGGATGAATCACAGAGAAAATTCCATTATCCTATTAGAGCAAGGCACCTTGGTCTGTCTCTTACTATTTAATTATCAGAGTGAGGAGGTGAACTTCTTTATTTGAGGTTCTCCAGGGAAATGACCTGTCCTGCTGTAAGACTTGTATTCATTATTGCTAGCTACACAGTAGAGTTTCCACCAGAACAAATCAATCATTTCATAATTGATTACAAAATTTTACAGAAAGAAGATGAACAGTTTTATTGCTTCTAGGAAATTAAATGACTGATTTTAAGGGATTTGTGTGTCTGGAGTATATGCACAATTCTGTCAGCCACAGACTGACACCTCAGCAATAAAACTGCCTTAACCTCCCTTTCTCCTCCTGTAGACCAGTTATTTATCACTAAGTAAACCACCTGATAAACATGCTACTTTTTTTTTTTCCTTTATTTTTTTGTTTTCATGATGTAGGATTCCTTTTCACCTCTGCGCTTGCCACCTGCATGCAAATTCAGGTACTTAATCCCCATCTGCATTTGTGCCTGCAAAGAGCTAAGGGTCAAGAATAGAAGGCTCATTTGGGTTTCTTTTAAAATTGGCCCATAAAACCTTTATAACCACATATAGCTCTCAAAAGCTTAAAAAAAGAAAATCATGGAATAGAAGACTCAGATACATGTTGCCAAGGAGACTGGAGGGGATGAAAGACTAAGGCATCAGAAGACTATAGCTACAGGAGACAGTGTGCAGCTTTCTCTATTGTCACTACAAACACCACTGATAGAACACACAGCAGACCTGAAACTACCACATAGGTGAAATAAAGCATCATATAAAAAATATTCACAAGTTTGATAGCTTTATGCCATGGTTCCTCTGAGTCCTTGAGTAACCAGCAGTAAAGATCAAGATCCTGCTGAGACCAAGTGCCTCAGAATCAGAGAAAGAGTGTGAACATGGGAAAAAATTCTTTTATTTTAAGAACGTGCAAGACAATCTCAGAAACCTTTTTTTCCAATATATTAAAATGAAGGGATAAAAAGGGTTAAAAGAAGAGTCATTTGATCATTCCTTCCTTAAATTGTGCCCTGGTCTTACAGTACTTTCAAATTCTAAAATCCAGTCACTCAGATGTCATGAAGTAAAATGAAACTTATTACTAGTTAACAACGTATCAGCTTCAGACAGGTACTTCTAGTTAAGCAAAATAGCAGTCTTGCCAGTTCCTGAAGCCCTTCAAAATGAACTGCTTTTCTCACATGTGGAGGAGTACAGAGATATCAAGTGCATTATTTTCTAATGATATGATCAGCCTTCTCCCCCCAGAAATAAGCCCATAATTATGGTATGCCTCCAAGGCCCAGACACCCCAGGTACAGAAATCTCACTCCAGGGGCTAAGTATCCATGAGTGGGGTTCCCATGCTTTTGTGCATAGCTCACCCCAAACTGTTTTAATGGTAGCAGTCCTTCACAGAACAAGAAACACTGAGGCTGTAGCTGTTGCCGCATCTCTTTCTGCCACCCAAAACCTGGAGGGGCCTTTGCCACTGCTGAGCCTGTCAGCTTCAGGGAAGCCCCTCAGCTGTGTATTGAGGCTGTAATCCCAGGCTGGCATCTTGCCCTGATGCAGGAAGGTGTGCCAGCATGGGTGCCAAGGATGCCCACTGGTGGCCTTGCTGGCTTCAGAGAATAACATTTCTAAGGTTCATGCAAGCTGCTTATGATTGGGTCTTTTTTAAGACTTGAGGACAACAAGGTCTTACCAAATAGTAAGAAAGTCAGTCCAAGTTATTTTCAAGTATGGATTTAGGGGCAAGAAGGGAGAGGCTGGAGAGGGGGGCAAGAGCGTGAGAAAGCGAGCACGCACTGGGGGGAGAGAGCAAGCACAAGCGAGTGTGAGAGCGCTGGGGCAAGAGTGAGTGAGCGAGCACACACGCACTGGGGAGAGTGTGCGCGCGCGCTGGGGAGTGGGAGAGAGTGCACACACAAGCACTGGGGAGCAGGGTTGTTATCACCAACACAGAAATCGTACCACCACGTAAACAGTCAGCCTACAGGAGACGGAAGCCATCTGGCCAACAAATGGCCTCATCACACTGCTTCTGACTATGCACACAGCTGACAGCGGCTGTGGCAAAGGGGATGAGTGAAAAATAAGAATGTAAAACCAGCATCCGATAAATGCCAAAAAAAAAAAAAAAAAAAAAAAAAGTGATGAAATTTCCTCTAAGCATGTCCTCATGTCTGGCAGAAAATTTTCATTGATCAGCCAATCCAGCAAATAATAAACAAAGACACTAACCTACTGCTTTGATCCTTGTTTTATAATTCCCATCAAAAAGAGCTACCCTGCCTGACAGTAGCTGCTGAAGCTTTATTATGACACAGTGAATGACATAGTGATTTCTAAGGTTTTTCTTTTTTTTTTTGTTTTTGCAAACCATTACTGGTTCTTCAGTGTAGTATCAAAAGCATTCTATTTTCAATTTTTTTTAAAAAATAAACCAATTTTGGACTCAGCAGTCAGAAATACACAAGAAATTACAGCATCTCAGGGGGCATATTTTGGGAGGGAGGAGATTTATCATCCTCCTAGCAATACTTGGAAATGTTACAGTGGTGGAGATAACACAGTCTGCTAGCAACCCCTCCTCTTGCATGGAGTATTTCTTATTCTAGCGTTTGCAAAAGTGAACACCACAACATGTGCAGATTTCGCTGGTGCTCAACATGCGTGCACATGTGAGAATCTGGGCAGCAGTCCTGCACACACAGCACAGCCCAGAAAGAGCCCTGCATGCAGGACTGTATGCCCATGAGTTGAGATCAAAGCTGCAGAAAAATTAGGAATAGACTGCAGTGCCTATGCCAGATCCAAAACATAAATGCAGTCTACTAATGACAAAAGCAATGCTATTTGTATTTGTCCTTGCACACTTTAAACAAGCCCACTCATTTTGATTTTAAAAACAGTTTGCTTCATGGAAACATGACTTAAAATTCACCTTTGATGGCAGCTAAATATCCTCTCAGTTCTCTCTGGAGCCTGGAACCCTCTGCCTGGAAAAGAAGAAAAAAAGCAAAAAAATGAAAACACATTTCACGTATGTTATATGCCTTAAAGCATACATGTAGTATGTCAAGCTTAACAACAAAAATCTATTTCACAAGCTCTCTGATGAATCAAGTCACTTGTAAGCATTTCAAACATACTTGCCGCAGGTGCATATACAGGTTCATATGGAAAAGGTGGCCTGTGCAAGATGCTACACATAGTGTAACTCTCTAGGCTAAAGTTTCTGGTTTTAGTTCAGCCATTTGCACAGGGAAGCATCTCAGTCAAAGACAGGTAGATATTACAGCTAAGTTCCAGCCTGGCCAACATCAAGTCTCAGCCTGGCCAATCTCCTAACATGAAACTCAAAGTAGTACAATTAAGACTGCTGCACCTGCTTTGGAGACCACTCAAATTAGGCCAGTTTGGACTGACTGAAGATCTAGGTACTTACATAAATGGCTTACTAGTTTTACAAACAGTTTTTGTAATATTTTAGATTTTCGAATATTTGGTAAATAGCTGCAAAAACATTAGTGTTAAATTAATTATGTTGCTTAGCTTGGCAAGTGCAGTCTGCCATGAAATCTCAACTCTTTCCTTGGCAAATTTATCAAAGTGATCTTTCTTTATTTTATATCAATAGGTTGTTTTACCTTATCTATGACCACATCACAGTTTGTACTTGCAAAAAAGGATTTGCAAAAAAATTTGTGCTACATTACGGGACACACATTATGGCAAAAAAGCCATTCTCTAGGACACTTTCAATAGCCTGAAGAATTTGGAAGTCCTCTGTGTCTACTGGTACCCAGTATTCTCCAATTTATTTAAACTTCTGGAAACTACAGAAATATCCATTTGTGGTTACATTTCTCACATAGAGCTACATCATATGGAAAAATTGGCTGCAATATTCAAGAGAACACCTTTGAATTTTTCTTATATTTCTCATTCGAAAGTTAAACCTCGAAAGGCTGCCTGTGTTAATATTTAGGAGGTGAAGTCTCAACTGGTATAAGCCATTAAAACTCTGCTGAAGTCAAAAGGCTTCACACATCAGTGAAGGATTTGTCATTAGTGACAGTGATGCTCAGTGTTCAAACAGAGAGGATCATGAGAAATTCAGATTGAAAGGGAGTAGCTGGATCTTAGGATTCATCTACCTGCAATTGCATTAAATCCAAGTGGTGGTTCTCCAAAAATAACCACTTGCCCAACCAGGACACACATTGCAATATGCATATTACATCCCCCAAACTCACATGCCTCTCCCAACTCCCTGCCAGGAACTGAAGGCCTCTAGAACTGAAGAGCAAAAGCCCCAAATAACAATGTACTGTAAGAAGAGAACAATGGAGAGCACAGGTATTACTAGTATTCTAAGGCTTTGGAAATATTAAGGAATTTCACAGACAAGAATGCCCAAGTAGGCTTAGAAAGCAGGCTGAATCCACTTCATGCATCCAATCCACCATTCTGTCTCTGGTTTTGGACCATATTTGGTCCTTCAAGGAAAGGCAAACCCTTCCCTTGCTTTGGGATCACTGCTACACACCAAGGCAGGGCCAGGTAAGCAACTGGGGCAGGAATCAGTGGAAATCCCTAACCCTTGGGTGTCAGCACTCACAACACAATAGAGGGTAAGCTCTAAGGGTTGTGGTAGCTTACTGTGGTGTCCAATTAAAAAAATGAAACAAAACATCTTCACACTGCTTAATACAAATGGTCATCCTATCATAACTACATATTATAACATCCTACACAACACAGTATCATCCTAACACACTTTAGAAGGGGACTTTTTTCCACTTCTGTTGGTGATAGAATGGGAGGCAGAGGATGATAGAAGTTGTCTGCTTTCCATGGAGAAATGCATTAAACGAACGATACTGGCAGAGAGGAAAGGAGATTGAACATGGGGAAAGAAGCTCTTGCTCTAAGATCCAAAGACGAGTATCTGTGGACACACAGCAGAAGTGGGAATTTTTGTGACACTTTTATGTGTGTCAGCCTCCTTCTGGGAGGACTCCTTGTCCTCTGAGAAGCCACATGAATGTACAGGAATTATCTTTCCAATTCACATGTTGAGCATGAGCACAAGTCTATCTTCTTGGCTTGTGGCAACAATGGGAAGTAGATACTCACAGCAACCAGATTTTTCATCACCATCCAGCTGAACAGGTTCCCAGATGGTAACACTTTCTGATGTTTTGGAAACAAGAAAACTGCAGTTGGAAGGCTCAGAACCCTGTCAGCACTCCTCATTTCGAGGAAAAGGCCTATATTTATTCATACATGTGATATTCTGTCACCAAGAATAACTAGCACTCAACAAAAGGTATGTCAGGGACACACACTGCTCAAATGCTATGTTTATAACTGTGCTATTGTATAGTTTTACTACTGGTACCCTAAAACACTACGACATCTATTGTGGTTGGTTACTGTCACAAGTCATCAGCAACCACTGCTCAGGAAAACAGAGGAAAAAGTCAAAGCAGTAAAACACAATGCAAATATTTTGCCATATGTGCTGTTAGAAAGTCTCATGATTCATTCAAAAGAATAATTTTAACATGAATCTCCCTCAGTCTAGGTTATTAGTAAGCCGCAAGCCATTGAAAATCCATGCAACACAGACCCATATGAATGTTCCTTCAGTAGCAAATGCTGTATGACACATAATACTAAAGGGCCCATGGGCATATATATATATATATATATATATATATATATATATATATATATATATATATATATATGTATATACACACACATACAAAAATTTGCATCAGAAGTCCTCAGTCCGGTGAATTCTGTGAAAGGTGCCTCTGCTCTACTCATTTTACTAAACTAAGCTCACTATTAGTGAAGGTAGATGCACTCTTATCACCTAAGAAACTAATATTTACAGGATGAAAACACTGCATTGCTGACTCCACGCACCTTGCAAACTGTGATATACTAGGTTTGAAAGCACTGTTTTTCAGATTTCAACCATATTTAATATTTCCCCTTCTCCATGCATACTGCTACCTATACTTTCTCTCCTTTCTGGTCTGTCAGATGGAAGCATCTGGTGGTTCTGAAACAATTGCTCCAAGTAATTTCATTAAGGCCTTTCATTTTGCTAATTGAGATGCAGCTTCTTTAAGGGTAATGAAAAGTAGGTGTCATTTTGCAGACACTGTGCTCCTGGGAAATGAGATTTCCCAAAAGAGCACTGATGCTTCCTGTACCATTTCAGAATTTCGTTTACATGAGGCAGCAAAATGAGTCACTGTTTCATAATATGCAAGAAAACTCTAGAGACAAATCTCAGTAGCATACTTAATAGCAGACTTCTCACAGTCAGGTTGGTTGGTAACAGCAGGCATGTTATCAACAGACTCTAGCACCAGAAATCAGTGCTCGTAGCTCATCGGGTCAAAATCAACAGATAAACTAACAAAGATATCTCTGGCAATCCTGTCATATCATACATCTGAGCGAGACGGCATGCTGATCACCCAAAACAGTATCTTTTGCTAAAAAAACAATACAGATCTCCACAGTAACGTCCCAAACAACAATATGGTACTTTGAACACTGTAGTATACAATCAGTGCTGCTGCCAGCTCCCTTTTTCTGCTCTGTAGCCTTATTATGTGGTCAGTTCTAGGTACCCAGGAAAGATGTGCACCTGGTGAGACAAGGAGGCTCAGTGGCTCAGGATTGTGTCATCTGCAGCCACAGATCCTACAGCCCTTGAAGGCAGCACTGAGCCTTTTCAGTAGGACTGTCTTTTGGGGTTATTCATTTATTTATTTATAGCATTTAGGCATGTATTAGAGCACAGGAATTAAGATAGAGAGCCACAGCACTGTTGGCTCAAAGGCTGAAGGGACCTACCAAAACTTCAAGACTACAACCATAAAAAGCAGAGTTTGTGTCTTACCACCTTTCACCTGCTGGTGCATCAGGAATATTACTGCTTCTGTGCAGAGTATAAAGGCCACTCTGCCCTCCATGAAGGCTGAAATCAGATGACCTATTTGCCAGGTATCATTTATTCACAGCTTTCCAACCAGAACAGAAGAGTTTGATTTATCCAGCATGTCACATACAAGATGCAAACACAAAACATCTTTACAGGAAAGGTCAGTGTCACATGTGCTTAATACCAAAAATAGATAAATCACCCCACTTTAGAGAGAGTCAAAAGCACTGTCAATGCCTGGAGCATACAATACTTACTAATCTGCCCCGTATAAATACAAAACAGCTAATCAATAATGCAGCTCTAAGTCTAACACTGCAATTTTTTCATTTCATCACTAAGATACAAGGGAAAATCAGCTCAAATGAAAGCATTTTATGTAGTACCTGGCAGACACTGTTGGAATGTGTAGTTATTACCTGTTACATAAAGCATGGCTGTCATTCTGTTTGGAAACACTTTAGGTAGTATTTACTGATACAGCTTTTAGGGAACTCAGAAGAATGACTGTAAATGACTACATCACTACGAAAAGCTCACAGATGTAAGAGGCTATTGGGAAGCACCCATAATTTGGTATGAAATATCACAGTACAATGTTGTACCCCAGCCCTATTTGAACATTTTTCACTCCCTTATAGGTCCTAGAACCGTCTGGCAAATTTGGAAAGCTTGTTCATGAAGAAATACATTTTTTTCCTCTATCCACCAGCTAACAGGGACTTAGATTTTGAATTATTTGTCTAGTGTGTGTGGCGGACAGATGAGTGAACTTTCGCCTTAAACATTTCTTGGTACATAAGGTGCAAGCAAACCATAACCCCGAACAAGCCATCTGTTACCAGCGGAAACAGGACTGAGCTGCTGAGACCCCCGAAATGGTCTCCCTGCGACCATTTGGGACACACCAAGCCTGCGCTGAACCGGACCACAATCGGACAGAGACTTTGGGACCTGGACTGCAAATTACTGCCGCTTAGCACAACTTTTATAAAACTTGCTTAGCATAAGTAGCTAAATTTGCTGAAGCCTTAGGCCGCACTCCCTAGTTCAGAGAGAAAGGGCCCCAGAGCGGGTGCAGACTGGAAAGATAAGGGAGAAAAGCAGCCTGCCTAGGAACAATGATGAGACCCAATAGGGAGCAGGAGACCCCAGACCCAAAAATTACTATTGGTCTGAACCACCGTGTGAGGGGTGGGAAACTTAATTTGAAAAAGCTATAATTGCCCAGGGATTTCTTTGTTCAGGGTCCCTCTTTGGAGGCACCCAACTCGAGCTGTAACTACTGCACGCGTGTCATTCTGAACTTTTCAGCGGGAACCTAGGGTCGGACCCTGCTCAAGTTGTAATTACTGCACGCGCATCGCTAAAATTTACACCCAGGGTGAAGAGGACCAACGGGACGCCGCTGGATCCATGGGTGGTGATATCTCTTTCTCTCTCCCCCTTTTCTCTCTCTTTCTTTCTCTCTTTCCTCCCCTTCACCTTCTCCCCCCACCTTTTCTCCCCACTCCGTGGAAAATAAAGTTAAAAGGTTGTAGGATATTTGACCGGTTTTAGCGTCTTAATCTCGTCCTTGGGATCGTAACGAACCCCCCCCCCCCCCCCCCGATATTGGATCGGGACAGTGTGTCACAGGAGAAAAAAGAAGAGTTGAAAAAGCTGGGTTTGTAAACTGCTCTGGAAAAACAGAGGTTTCTGGAATCCCAGTAACTACCAGGAGAGTGCTTCAAATTCATAGTCCAGTCACCAAGAAAAATCAAGAGTGATAATTTCATTGCTCCAGTAACAAAGTAACATCATGAGATGAAAGAAACTGCATGAAATCACGTAGGCCCCTCATTTGGACTAATCCAAAAACATGGGCTAAAAAGGCAACAACCAACATCCTCTGCACCATGTTAGCAGTGACCCCCCAAGAACCATGTAAGAAAGCTCCATGCCTGCAGTCATGCTCTTACTACTCTTTTGCTTCTTACTACTGCTTACAGAAGCAAGTCTTGCATCAGACATGGACCCTACAGAAAATAAACAATTTCAAGAAGGAAGGCTTTGTGATAAGAGGCTTAAATGGGCATCCTTCTTGTACCTGCAGCATGAGAATAGCCCCCAGAGAACTTGGTTTATTTGGCATCCTCCCTAAAGAGAGTCCCAAACATTTTGCTTTGTTTCTAGTACCTCACAGCTAAACCCCTCACTCCCTCAGCTAGGATCCTATCTTTATACCTATTACATCTCCCTATAAGCATACTCACATTCCCAAAGTACGACCCAGCCTAATGGATCTAATGGAAATTTGGGGTGTACAATGACACCAAGTTCAGAGGCTTTAAGTATATGGCTAAAAGTAACCTAGACACATAAAATACCAAGCTAGACTTTCTAAATACTGAACTGAATCTCTATGACTATAGCTGCATCTATAAGCAATATAGTAGCAGGTCTAAGAGAAAACTGTTTGGAACTGTTTGGTGTGATCACATTCAGTCTGTGTGTTCTACTCCAGAGCTTGGCTATGTCAACTATCTCAAGGGTCAGCTATTGTAAAGGACTCCTGAAGAAACCTATCGCAGGCTGCTTTAAAAATAGTCAGAGAGAACTTCATCACTCAACTTCACATCCTCGCAGAGAACAACCAGCACAGTCATTAAAAGCAACAGAGACGTAATAGGTTGTATTCAACAGGCAATCAAAGCCAGCCCAATGTGACTATGGTTCAGACTTCACACTTGGAGAAACCAACAGACACAGTCAAAAAAAGCAAAACATCATATGCCCCACTCTCTCAGTTGAAGTAAGGAATTAGTTGTAATGGATCTGGACCATTCCTTCAGAAATCGATTTGTAGGATAAAACAGAGCCTCACATTCCTGGGAATCTTGCCTGACTGGAAATTAGTGAGGCTGAGATGCGATTTATCAGCGTACCATGTCTCTTCTTGTTGTGAGAAAAAATGCCCCCTCAGTCATGAGATAATTATTAAGCATACATTCCAGGATGAGATTATCAGCAGAGACTCCCCCCTGCCACCACCCCCAAAATAATTTGCACAGCTGGTATCTGCCTGTAATTGGCTTATCTAGTATCTGAAGTACATTTGGGGATTGCTCCTGAAAAATCAGACAAATTCCCTCTGAATGCAGTCTGCAAATACTTCGGAGCTTGCAAAAGAAGCCTCCCTCCCACCAGAGTCTAGGCTTTTTTTCCAGTGTCTAGCTTACTTTGAGGGACATTTGGCATCAACTTGGTTTAGCAACATATGTTGCAGCTTAACAAGTATCAAGAATCCCCTGCAGTTTAGTATGGGATTCCACAGAAAACTGAGCAAATCTGGATGCCAGCTAATGGGAAATAGTATCTCCCAGTCAAAATGATTTTAAAGCTCATATTTTTGTTTATTGCCTGAATTCTTGTCTCCATTCTAAGCCCATGTATGAGATCTGTAAAACAAGAGGTCTGAGGGAAGAACATGAAGTGCTTTTCAAAAGAGTCAAATAAATATATGGGATGCACAAGAACACACAGAGGAAAGAAGGGATTGCAGAACACATTGAATTTTATGCGATTATAATGCATACTGGAGCTCCCCTTCTTCATCATGTCTTTCATTCAGCTCCAGATTAAGAAAGCTATGACTGCCTACACATGAGCTGTCTGCCTTCCTCCCCTAAGAGCCAGTGCAGATCTTGCCAGTGCAGTCAGTGGAATCAAGAGAGCAATTCAGAAAATTCTAAAGTCACATTGTTCACTTAACATAGCCATCTAACACCTCTTGTGACGACACCCTGTGACACCCCCACAGGGGGCTGGCAAATACAACAGCTCCTAAGGAAGACGCTCAACTTTGTGAAAGGGCAGTTGGAAGCCAAAATTTAGATGAGTGACTCACCCCTCACGGCACCTCGTCAACTTGGTGGGGCTGCACCATGAGGGGGACCAAGTTAGGAACTGAGGGAGACCCCATCACCAACTGGGCACCATTCCATGGAATCTGAGCCAGGTGGGCAGAGCTGGGGGCTGGTAACAGGGTTCATCTACAGCTCTCGATACAGTAAGGGGTAAGCCAGGTCCAGGGTCCACCAGGAGATGGGGCTCAGGCAGGGACTGAGTGCCCAGGGCCAAACTGAAGTGGGACCCCTGAGCAGGTGCAAGCAGGGGTCCCATGTGGGGCTGGGCAGGGCCAGCAAGGCCCACATGTGGCCCCAAGGCCCTGACAGTTGCTGTCCAGGCCCTCCTACCAGGCTGCCCAGTTCAGCACAGGCATGTGGAGAGACTGAGCTCAAATACAGCCACCCATGTTCGGGTGTTGCAATGTGGAACTGGTAGCCCTCTGGGGGCAGGGCTCAGCTGCAGAAACATGCGTCTGCTGCCCTACAGATGCCGTGAGGTACCTGAGAGGCCCTTGCAGAGACGGTGGCCACTAAACCGGATTGCAGGTAGAGCCCTGCACTTCTGGACCTGCCACCAGGGGCCAGCTGGGACACCCCGAGGCACATCCGGTGCCTGTGTGTAGGCAGTGAATCTCATCTTTGGTGTCTCGGACCACTAATGAGTTCCAAGAAATCGGCTGCATGGCTAATACAAAAAGAGTGCTTCAATGCAGGTTAATTGTCTCAAAGAACAGCTTGAAATCAAATGTTGTGCTATGGCTGTCAGGAAGCTGAACAAACTTGCAGCAAATGAGTGTCTGGCCAGGATAAAACTGCTCAGGACCCCTAACAATTACACCAGAGAAGCATCTTTTACTGCAAGGCATGCATTTAGTAAAGCAATCCATAGGAGCAGGTTCTGCTCACTGAAGAACAAAAAATGGCTCTTCCTTTTTACCTCATTTTATAAAGGAGCAACTGCAGCACTTGACACTTTATTCTAACAATGTTTCTTTGGCTTCTAGTTTGGAATAGTAAGTGGTAAATCTCTGTGTGTGCATATAAAATATGCAATGTTAATGTTCTTATACACTAAATATATTTTAATTTCTGACATCTCAACTCCATATGGAAAAAAGTAATAATGACAGGTAAATATGAGCTTTCATGCATAGACATGAAAGAGAATATTGATCTCTTACAAAAATTAAGCAAGCACTGAGAGTCATTACATTTGGGGATATGGGAATTGCTTCTTAACTTCCTGTCAGAAAAAAAGAAAGTGTAAGATGCAGTTCTTTGAGTAACGGAATAGAGATGAAATTTCAGGTAAAAGCCCAATGGACTTGATATTTTCACAGTAGCGAGAAATATGCAGGACTTTTTTTTCTCCTTTTTCTAAACTTCAGGGTTGATTAAGAGGCTAAGCACATCCAAAATTAGCTATGCAGAATGGAAGGTCTAAGCTTTGAAAAATTTCTTGCACTACACTGAAAATCTGTCATAAATGAGTTTATGGGGCCCACAAGTCTTTTTTAAGATCAGCACTTTCTTGTTTACAACTTAATTTAAGTGGAAGGTAAATATCGGTTCTATTTACCGTTCAAAATCAAAATCTTTAGACCGCTGCTTTCAGTCGCAGCACCTTACTGCTTCTGACAGCAAGACTCCTGAGGTTCTGCAAAGGCACTGTGCTCTGTTCTCTCCAGGTACAGGATGACTCAGTTTCTCCATGGTGATTCATCCGGGTAATTCAGCTGTGGGTTTGCATGTCCTAAGGGGCTGTATTCAAAAATAAGTGGGAACTGATCCCTGAGCAGCCTAAATGGGTTTTTCCTCCAGAAAGAAAGATCAATCTGCTGGAATTATCCCTACATAGAGCATTTTGCTGAGTTTGGTACATACCTGACATCCAATCTACTCTCCAGGCAAGGAACAGTGCACTAAGATTTCTGTTTTTCAACTACCTGTTTCCTGGTTAACAAGTGCTATGCTCTTCTCCTCCTGCTATCCTTTCCCTGAGCTGAACTGGCAGCTCTCATTTATTATCTCTGGACAGTTTTAATAAAAGAATCATTCTGTCTGCAAGACCAGTTGACCTCCCAAGTGGGCAAGGTTCAAGAAGACGCGGAAACAAGAAAAATAGACCATTGTCACAGCTTTCAGTTTACTGGGATCCCCAGAGTCCACATGGCATCAGCTGCTACACACAACTTACAAAGAGACAGAACTGAAGTGACAATCTGCCCCCAAACCAAATTCAGGTAAGTGAGATGGCCAGGAAACAGAGCTAATTCACTGCCAAGGGAGATTGCAAGAAAGGTAAAATAAAGTTTGGACTTTCCCTCAGACTATCTCTTGTATAGGAAGGCAAGACTACGTTGGCAACCAACACAGAGGCAAATAAACCTAGATGGTACTGCAGAAGACTAGACAGTCTCTAATAATGGGGGTCCTGCATGCAAGTCACCTGAATGGCCCACAGCAACAGTTCTGCTGTTCTGAAAAAATTTTTCTTCTCTCCTCCTTTCATTCACTCAGAATATTTAGCTAAAAATACACCCCACAGAACTGTGTCTTCATGGGGATGCTCCCGCTGCTTTTTTCCCATACCATTAGAACCCCACAGATGCATCCTTATTTCCAGTATCATGGGCACTAGCTGTGCAAACAGCTGTGATACTGAAAGCAAGGATAAGCAGCAATATAAGAAAAATCAGGAAGAAATATACTCCAAAGAAAGATATCCCAGCATATAGGGAAAAGAGAAAGAGGACAAAAGGGAAAAATGCAACATCTCTGCAGGGCTTTGTAGCTCCTGAATGCTTCTTCAGCTCCATTAAATCCCAGCACCTTCCAGAGCTCAAGAAAATGAGGGAGGAACTACCCTCGACAGAGAAACAAATTCTTTTACCTCCCATTGCCATCTCTGGGGAAGAGTGAAGATCTACACAGCCCACTGGCTCCTGAATCCTCCCTCTCTTCTAGACTAAGAGAGGAAAATAATGGCTTTGTCACCATAAGATGCAAAAGAGTTCATCAGTGTTCCAGTAATCAGCGTGCAGGAACTGTTTTTGCATGGGAAGGACAGAAATACATGTGGTAGATAGGACTGATTCAGGCTAGGAATCCCAAACACTGACAAAAGCCAAATTTTACATCATGTAAAATGTGTGGGAGTAGCTCTCTCACCCTTCAGGGCTTTTATAGATCAGCTGTAAAGGACAGCTCACAAAGACTATAGATACCTCAATTAATACTTATATAACAAGATTCTTTTCTTGGTGCCATTAATGCAGCTCATGGTAGGCATTAATTTACACTAGAAAGCTACTATATAATTAATTGCAATTAGTCACCTCCAAGCAGAAAAGTCTGTCCAACAAAGCAAGGAGTAATTGAGGTTAGAATTTAGGACTGCATTGGGAGTAGATTCTAAAGTCTTCAGGGCACCTTTGTTTTTATGGCTGTGTTTACAACATCAAGAATAACTGAGCCCTGCTCCCCAGGAGTGCCTCATCAGCACTGCCACCACAGTCTTTGCCATCCCTGCACTAACAGGGATGTGTAATAACACACAGCAGTCTAAAATTATTCATCTATTAACTTCATACAGACCCACTAATATTATATAGCACTAATAAAAAGGATCCCCCAAATGAAACCAAGCAGATACACTGCTCTTTGTGGCAACTGCAAAGCTGTATTTAATTTGGGTGGCCTTCCGTTCTCAGTTACACTGTTACAAGTCTGCTGTCCTGCCACCGATTCCAGGGAGTTCTAGCATGATGATGTTAGTTATGATTAAATTCTGGCCTTTTATTATAAATGCAATTCTTAGCCATTTGCATGCACAAATTGAAGGGTTTCTTTCTGTTTGCAAATGGCAGAACAAAATCTTATTCAAAAAAATTTTTTAACTGTTACCCTGCAGCATCCTCCTCAAAAGAACTCTATTCTTCTTAAGACACAGTTATAGAAAACAAAAAAGTAACTGACCTCTTGCCGCTTGAAATTTTGAACATATTCTTCAAACTGTTCATCTTTTGTTTCATCTGCTTTTCCTAGTTTCTGAAGGACCTATATTGGGGGAAAAAAAAGAAAAAAGAATTAATTAATTGTGTCTTGTAATAATTACACTAGTGTCACAATACAAAAACGCTGCTACTTTCAACGCTTCTGTTCTTGCAGTTATGCTTCAATAGCATTTTATATTTTGGGGGTGTTGCATGCACTACTGTTTCTAAAGTTCACACAGGAAACCATTTTGTCAAAATAACAAAGGATGATTATAGACACAAAAATGAAACATTTTGTGTATGTAGGCAGGAGTGTGGGGTGTGTATATATGTGTGTGTGGAAATTGTGTGTGGAAATACTGCAAAATACAGAGTTCTTGCCCCCCTCCCCCCCCCCCTTTTTTTTTTTTTTTAATATGAAGCAACTTTTCCTTTAGCAAAGGATCCCAAACTCTCAAAGCAAGGAAGAACGAGACAAATTTGCTGGCACTGCAAGAACTGTAAGGCTGAGTGAGAAATTATTAGAGCTAAGAAGCGGTTAAAACTTTTATTTGTGTTCATATCTCCCCCTCCCTCACCATTAATTCAGAAATGGATTGTCATCTGCCAGATAATAAATGTACAGCAATATGTCAGCAATATGGGCTATTCATGTGATAGCGGTCTGGAAAGTAATTTGAAACAGCTATGCTTTACACTGTATTTAACTACAATGAATGCATTCTATTATTAAATCCCAGCATTAGCCGTTCTTTTTAGCACTGAAGACTTATCTGTAGGCGCAAATAGGCTTCACCCTTCTTTTCAACCAGCCCCCAAATCTTTACAGAATACTGTATGAGGGACACATCATCCCAGATAGCCGTGTTCAGTTCGTTTCCCTATGAAAAAGTGCCCAGACTGTCCGTTCTTAGAGGAAACAAAGTGACAGGTAATAACGCAAAAATGGAAACTGTAGCAGTTAACCAATACCATGAAGAAACATCACCTCCTACTCTTCTCAAACCAAATGCTGTATGAACCCAGATGTGCCATATTCTCTCTCAGATCATCTGGCCTCTCCCTTCCAGTCAGCCCTGAGCCATAAAAACAATATTCAAAAAGGGGCAGAAAGCATTCCCCTTAGTGGAAACTGGAGGTGAAGGTGATGACAAAGGTGATGAAAATACTACGTAAGTATCGGGCACATGGAACTTAAAGGAAGTTCTGACATATTTACAACAGAAAGAAAGAGTGACATGAAAGAGAAAACATTGTCCAAGACTAGCTTTTTGCTGCCTGTAGCTATGCAACTTTTCATTCCTCTGGTTCATTTGGGCATTTTGAGTTGCTTTTATGCCTGTTGACTAGTCCCAAGGGCCTCAGATGTTCTCATTACCAACCTCTTGGTAAAATATTAAAAAGTATCAAGGATAGTTTTACAGAGGAATCATGTCATTTAACATTTTGCATCACCATAGGCCTTTGCATTTCTCCCTGTCACCAGCGAACCAAATCGTCTACCCCTGACTACGGCATGACTTTCATCCATGCCAGACGGCTCACTGAAAATGCAACATTTCCTTTTCAAAGAGACAGCTGCCAGGTAAGCCTTCTGACCAAGAGCAACACATTCAAGTCAAGGCCACAGGAGCAACTAGACAGCACATTAAGTAGGGTCTGAGCTATTCACAACAGAAGTAACAATCCAGGGCAAGAAAGGTTATGCTCTTTTCTCTTTCCCAAAACATTAATAGCACATATCCATGTCTCTGGATGTGCACTCAGGCACAGTAGTGCAAGGACCAGAGGGGAACAACCTACCTTTCACAGCACTTGCCTCATATATTGCTTTTTTCTTACTCCAGCTTTCAAGATCTCAACAGCTATTGAACTAAACTGACGCTAAAAGGCAGTATTCAAACTTGCTCCTGCAGACACCAACCCTGATTTTAATTGAGGGTTACACTAAATAACCACTAATAACATAGCTTTCCAATTATGCTAATCCTAACCCAAACCACAACCTAAAAACTCACTGGAGATATGCCCATGTTTGGGAAAAAAATAACGTATTAGCCAGTGGTTTGATACTAGCTAGTGATACTTGCCCTTCCTGAAATCCTGCAGCCCACACAATACACACAGATAACTGGGGTTCATTCACTCTTCATTTCTTAAGTGTTATCCTAATCTTAACTCTAACCCCACAGTTCTATATAGAGACAACTGAGCAAACGGGCTAAAATAAACTACGACATACAGGCCCCTTTAGATCCTATCCTTCATGTAACCCCATTGACTGCTGAATGTGTGGTATGCTCTTTGGCAGTCAACCTCTTCCTAACTGTGAACACAACTTTGCCACTAGCACTCTAAACAGACAGGTAACCAGACAGAGAACAAGTCTTAGAAACAGATCTCTGCTAAACCTCCCAGCCTTTATTTAAGCCCTTATGTTTTAAATAGGAAATCTGGTGCCAGCAGAAGTCTGTAGCTTGTAGTTTATTTTTGCCCACTTTGGTCACTTACCTACAAAGTGTCTTTGGGATAGGGTTAAGGCTAGATGAAGGCTTGCCTACACACCCTTGGCTTCTTCTAACTCTAACCCCTCTATGGATAGACTGACAAAAATTGTAGACAGATTTTGTTCCTCTTGTTATGCACAGTACCTGGGCCAAGATCAGAGTCAAGGTCTGGGTTAGGGCTAAGTTTAGGAAAAGGAAATGGACAGCTCTAGGATACTGGTAAATATTCAGCACCCTCAACACCTTGGAAGGGAACTGAGCTCAGAAAAGCTAAGGACTAATACTTTCATATACTCCCTGTTCAGTCACCTCTTCGATCAGCCTACTAGCAGTAAGTTAAGAGAAAAAAAAAAAATGGAAAAGTCCTTGTTACAGGTGACCATTTTATGGCCCTCTAACACAGAATGAAGGTTGTGCTCAGGAGCAGAAAGTGCCTAAACTCCCTCTTCAGAGCCAGTTTAACAACCCTTCTATATAAGGATGAGATTTAGTAACAAGAATACCTCTGTTTATTGGCAGCCCATGAGGGCACAAAAAGGGTCAGTGAGCAATATTTTATGACAGCTTTGGAGTATTCTACAACGTGCCAAAGAAAGGAGATCTCAATGGAGAAGTGATAACATTTTCTTTTAGCTCTCTGTGGTCACTTATCCATATTGACGGTTTGGAGCCAGGCATTAGCAAAAGGAAGAGCAGATGAACCCAAACTGTTGCTGAACATTCAATGACCCATAGGCCTAGAATATGGCCTGGACTCAGAGGAGGCAGGAGGTTAGTAATATTTTTTTTTTTTTTTAAGCATATCCACATGGAGAAATAATGTTTGTACTTAAGGTTAGGAGCATCCAGTTAGTTAGTATCGAGAATGAAGTAAAACCTGAATTTGATCTGATGATAAACCTCAACGCTGTTGAGCGGATACATGTACAGACAAAATGCCTGGCCACGTGCTACTGAGATAAGTGACAGATTCTACAAAAATCCAGAAGATTTGAGGAAGGACATCCAGCATGTCTGATACCAGTCATCAATGCCATAAAAAGTACAGGTCTAGATAAAAAATGCAAGCCTATTTCCATTTAGGGATGTTGCATCTTCAGTAACCCTTTTGGAAGGCATCAGACTAAACAGCTCCCCTCTAAAATTGCCTGAGCACCTTTACTCACTGAAGTACATTTCAGATCTATGAGGAAATGAATTGTTAGGAAGAAACAGTAGATAATTTGCTGATTTTGAATTAAAATGATCAGTTCTGACATGACAGGCTTTGAAATTTCTGCAACATGCCAAAGAAAAGAGAAAAAAAAAGAAACAAGCAGAAGAAATTGCACACGAGTCTGAGTGAGCTTGATTATTTCAAAAACTCATGGCTTGTGGAAAGGATGACAATTTTATAATGGCGGAGACTACCACCCTGACTGACAGGCCTACCCATGCTGCCCTAAAAAAGCTTCCCAAACTACAACAATTCAATGAAAATGAAACCATTTCCCTAATGTAAACTGTGGTCATCCAGGAGCTGCCTCAAGAGCAGCTCAGATTCTTGCACAGCAGCAGAGTGGACTGCAACTGAGAGTAACCTCATCAGACATCCCAAGACGCATCATCACCAGTTATGCATCAATATTCTTACAGGACAACCAACAAGCTCAAAATCAGCCAATGTAGGAAGACACGATTGCTCAGACAGCAATACTCAGGACAAGACTTTATTGGAAAATCACAGGAGCATTAATACATTGAAAAAAAACTAAACTAATTAACTTGTCACAAGTAGAACTATTTGAGCATATTACAGAATAACCCTATTATGACTGGCAGAATAAACACTTGTGAGAGTCAAAGATCATTGTCATGGACTCAGTACTTGAAATGTTTCGAGCACAGCAAAGTGCTCAGGATCTCAGCATATGCAAGCTTATGTAGTGGGGAGCTGTTCTACACTTTCCTAATGCCACACTCTTCTAAGACTTGTAAAAGAAACACTAGGGCTGCATAAGAAATTTGTGCAGCTTTCCAAAGGAGTTGCAGGATGTTATTGCTGGTCAAAAAGTGATTAACATGAAAATAGACCATTCAGCAGAAACCACAGTAGATCTACCTATGTGCAAAGTATCATATGGATTACAGGAAATGCTCACAAAAGTGAAAGAAGTATTTGCTCAATATGAAATACAAGCTTTGAAAGAAGCTTCTTAGGAAGCTTAAGAAACCCTGTTTGCTCCAGAAATAAATGCTACCTTCAAAGTATGAAAGCTGGAACAAAATTAATTCCAAAACTTACACCAACTTTCACTCAAGTATTAGCTCAGGGTGTTAAACACAAGAAATGGAACAAATGCACAAGACTCACTGAAACCACAAGACTTGCAACTCCTGACTGCCACCTGGAGTGAAACCAGGAAGGGAAAACCATTACAATGATTACTAATTCATTCTCTATAGAGAGGAGCAGGAGGACACAATGAATTCGATTACATACACATAAGGTGTAAAACTGAGGGACCGACAGGTTCGGTCCAACTAATAAAAAGGCTTCTCTCTCCAAAAATGCAACATTCATACCTAACTACCCAAGCATTTCTTGGGTGACATTAAAAAACTTGTTTTGCTATGATGTCCAGGTCTACAGCCTTATCATGCCTCCATTTCAGTCCGGCACTGACACCTCAGAGATGGTGAGAGAAAGAAAAAGATGGGCAGTGTATGTTTTGAGACTGTCACATGGTAGGATGAAAATACATACAGCATATTTCATAAAAAAAATGATGACATTTCCTAATAAGAAAAAGTAATTAAAAAGCCTTACAAATCTGTTTACATTTTCTCTAGCACTGTTCTTCATTTGCCATTTGATATTTTTGGAGCATGGATCATTTCCATTACTCGTCTTAAGAAGCAACTTTAAACTGAGCTCAAGTTCCCTGATCAACATTAGCTGATCGTTAGTTATCACTCCTTTTAACTGTGTACATTTGCAGTATTAATGATGTAGAGAATTCTTGAGCATTCAACAACTGCAGCCACTTCTCTTGTTGCATAATGTATCTTATATTGCTATTATATTGCTATTTGTTCCCCTGCTTTCAGTTTAGGCCCTATTACCATGAGCACAATAGCCCTCCTTTGTCCACTCTTTGCAGTTTCCATGCTGAAGGCTGACACACTGGATCTTGTACTAGGGGAAAGGCCATCATGGAAACTGTAATTTGGGAAGGTATCATTTTGTGGTGGACTGCAGCTTCACAACCGCTATTCCACTATCGACAGAGGCAATTTCTGCTGTACAGGGTCACAAAGCAAAAGAAGTCCTATCCTGAACATCATTATGGGTGGAATATTGGCCCTACCCATGGAGGAAGGATGGCTACTAGGCACGTGGCACTTGCCAGGATGCAAAAGCATGGCAGTGACTCTACAGATTGGACTAAAGGTCCGTCTAGTCTATCAGCCTCTCTCCAGCCTCCTCAAGAGAAGACACCTAGGGAAGATACAAGAAAACACATAGCGTTACACCTCCGAAACACTCTCCCAGCCCCTAGCAAACTGTATTCCAGGGATTTCCTGACGTGGTGTCTTTACATTTTAGAGATGGATTTTTCTTACATAAATAAGTCCTGTTGCTTTTTAAACCCAGGTAAGGTATTTACTGTTTGAAGAAGCATGAAGGTTCACTTTTCTCATGGCTGATTCTCTACTGTGAATTTCATGTCAGCTTTTGCTCACCGGTGCTTTGAGTATTCTAAAACACCATGATGCATGGCAACAGATAACAAATGAGCAGAGTACTTAATAATATCCAGACAAGCATAAAATACTGTGATACAGATATGTTCTGTTAATCAAAATTGAAAGAGGGAAATGTGGTCTTTCTACACAGCCTAAATGTCAAATGTGAACATTATGCTAGGAGAAATGATATAATAACCTTTGTGCAAATTACAGAATCTAATTGCACATCATTGCCCAGATGTAAAAATGTTCTAGAGAGCCACAAAATAAATCAGATTATGATCCCTCCCACAGTGAAGCCACATACTTCTACATGAGTCCTTGGTCATTTGCTTAAAGCCAGAAAGTACTCTGCAGAAAGCACTGACTTACATAGCACAGTGCACCACAGTGCACAGACCCATACACATCCATTTCTAGTGCGTCCAGCAAACAGAAGGTTAATATCTGTTTTACTGTAAGTAGACAGCCTTGCAAAATTTCACATCACAACAGATGGCTATCAACATGTATAAACATAGCTCCAAGAGGTCCAGCAGCAAAGCTTCACTTCAATTCAAGGACACTCAAGAAAAGGATGGGCTTTGCACTTAGCAAGGGCTTGTTTTGCTGGTGGGACACGAAGGGATACTAACAGCTGGAGCAATGTATCACGAGGGACTTTTGCTGCCTGTCTGACAGGCATCTATTCAAGGATTTGTACAGGGTTTAATACTATGTGACCCTCCCACCTGGAAAGTTGGCTCACCAGATACTCTCCGCAGAAATCCTGAAAGGTGCTTATCTCCAATGAAAGAAAAAGCCCAGCATGGCTTCAAAGAACCATGATCTATTAAAAAAAAAAAAAATGGAGAAACATGCTGTTAGACCAGTTTTCCCTAGTCTGTTCTGTATGACTAGCCTGTACAGAATAGAGTAGGGCATCCAGGTTGAGATGCTGGGATAGGGCACAGCAGGTGATTTTCATGGCATGTAGCTTAAAGAGGAAAACAAAATGGAAAGACAGACTAGAAATAATATAGGCAGACCAAGCTTAGAGGAAGAAAAAAGAATGAGAAACTGAGGAAACAATTGAAAAGGAGAAAGATCATTAAGAAATATTAGGGTTCAGTCTAAGGGCAAAGAATCAAGTTTGAAAAACTGTGGGTTTGTTTCTTTGGCCTTTCTGTAGGCATCTCAGATGACATAGGATGCCTGAGACATTTCTGTGCAGCTCGCAAACATGACACGGGCCCTATAGAAGTGTATTCTAGAATCGCAGCTCAAGGCAGAGCAGGACACTTCAAGCGTCCCATGCATGGGCAACTGAATTGAGATGATCTGAGCTACAGCAACATCTACACATCTTCACAAACTTTTGAGTATTCTTCTTCCCCTCACAAAATTTCTTATGCAATAGTAGTTCCTCCTGTGCTTGCTTTACCATTGGGGAAAAAAAGGTACAATAAAGGTAAGCAACTATGCCAAGTTCAGAGGAAGTTAATCACAAGTAGGTACCAAAAGCAGACTAGCATCTTAACCTCTGGGCCATTCTCCTGTGAACAGGAGAAGCGTAGTACGGAAATCTGCTACGTTCAGAGTATCTGCATTAGAGGGACCCAGAAGAAAAGAGGAAGAGCAAACAAAAAGGCGTCTTACAGAACTGGAAAGACAATCTGTTTGTCCTTTTCTGGCTATTGTTACTCTTTCTTCTTGAAAAGACTGATCTCTTCTTGTGGTTGAACAAGAGCTAAATTTAACTGCCTGCACAAGTAGCAGTAACAGCCCTGAATGAATCAGTGTCCTTTACTGCACCCCAAACAAATCCAAAAACCATTCTGCTCAGTTAATCAAAAATCCTGTCGAATGCTCTTGCTTCTGCCTATACTTTGCTTGTTCATCTAGCTGAAAAATACCTGGATATCATTCGACTAGTGACCAGAGCCTTGTAGAAACTGGCTGTTTCTCCTCCAGGCTGACTTAGTCTGCTCCTCACTTTATATTTCTCTCTTCCTTACCAGCTCCTCCCTTTCCCTATTCCCCTGTGGTTTGTCCTCTCCCTTTCCTATTGAGCTGACAGTTTTCTACCTTTCCCACCTTCTAAAAAATAATAGTTGTGGAAGATGTGTTATTTGCTGCCCTCACAATATTTCATTCTGCTCATGTCACAACTCTGTTTGCCCAAACTTTTATCCATCTGCCCTATTGGGACTGCAAGCTCTTCAAAGCAGAGACCATCTGATCCTTTGTCCATTTAGAGTACCTGAGACAAAGGGCCCACTGGCTTGATTTGCTTCAGGATCCTACCTGAAAAGCCATAATAATTTCTCTTATGTTTAAATTCACCCAGAGAGAAGCTAACACTCTTCCTATTTACTTGACACTCCTAGTCCTTAAAAACCAGGAGGGGAAAGGAAAAAGAAAAAAAGCTGAAGTAGCCATTCCAAACATTTTTTTCACCATATTTTCAATGCAAAAAGCAGCATGGAACCAATCGTAAAAGAATTACTATTCACAAAGCTAGAAAACCACTACTTATCCAAAACTGGAGTAGGCGGCTGCCTTTATAGATCTTGTTTCAAGACTAATTTCCAAGATCGTGCAAATAGAACATTAAAATCAATTATAATGACATCTAGAACAGAGATCTTTTAAGCTGCAAACAGCCACAATAAAATAAACAAACCTGTCTCCTCTACAGAAAAGGCCACTAAAGTCTATCCTTCCACAAAGCACCTAAAATAATTTATCCTACTGTAGTCCTCAGCAGACCTACCTGACAGGCAATGTTATCTCTAAATTAGTCAAGTTTCTCATGGGCCAAGAAGAGAGAGATCAAATATAAAACTGTAATTTAGTTGTGGCTAGCAAAGTTTTGCTTTCTTAATTAGATGTTTAAATTCTACCGACACAAGATAACTTTGTCCTTTACAGATTTTCTCTAGGCATTTATCACAGCAAGCATGTGATGCTCTTCCTGTCTGCTAGGGGACAAATAAAAAGTAATCAACTGAAAAGCTTTCCAGTCACATGGCCAAAATAAAGACCACATTCAATAATACAGACTTTGAATTTAAAAGTGCACAGACATTCTCCCACTGTCTTGCTCAATAGGATATATATAGCAGGCTCCTGGTTTACTTTCTTTAGCTCTAATGATATGCTTTCAGTAGGTCAAAGAATTTATAAGGAAATCAGGCTTTCACTTTAAGTAATGACGCTTTTCAGACTGTTTCCCATTATAGTCACCATGTGGTATCTGATTTTCTGTATTCAGGTCCAAGATTCAGTGACAGTATTTTGTCACTCTTCATCCTGATTAAACTCACCAAACTGAACCAATGTATAATAAGAGATATGGGTTTGGGCACAAAGTAAATAGTGTTAAAATATAATGTTCCCATGCTAGAATTATAGAAACTTGGTAAGTGGCATTTGATAACATTACACATAGCTTTAGGCTACTTCTTGTCACAGGAAGTGCTGCAAATCATTAGGAGTTGTTCATGTTATTTGATTGCTGGAGAAGGTAATTTATGTAAGCTGGATGTAGACTGGGATGAAACATTTCAAAAATTCAAAATTTCTGGGGAAAAAAGGAAAAAAAATTGAGTTGAAAGGGGTATTTTTATTAGATGTAACAAATTTTTCTAAAGGCTGCCTATGAGACTGGGGGCTCTGCTCAAGTTTTAACTCTCCTGTAAGATTACAGCCCATACTCATACAGCCACAGACCCCAAATTATAACTTTTCTTCAATAACTATGCAGTGATGATGATGAACAGAGTTCATCCATTCCTGACATGGGTAATAACAGACCCTACATATTTCTCGTGTGGCCTAGAACACTTAAGAGGTGAATTTACTTTCCTTTTTCTTCACCATTATATCTATAAGACAAGCTACTAATGTTTTTGCCGCTTATCAGTTTAGCTTCTGAATTAATCCATATGCTCAATGTAGTGATACAGATGTCTAATCTTGACTGCCTCCTCCAGTCTGAGCACTGACATTTCCACAGATCCTTACTTCAAGAAAGGTATTGGCTCAGGCTGAAAATAAATGCTTGCCTTTGGTCCAGCATGCACAGAGGTGCAGATACTGCCTGTCCTAAGGCTCCCTCACATCCAGCAAAGACAGAATTTCTCTCTGCAGATTCAGGGGAAGTTTCAGTACAGGATTCATACTGGAGCACTGCGGAAACAAAAGCAAAAGTTGCCCGTGGCATTTGATGGCTTGCCAGCAGAATATTGCACCACCTGTTAGACAGTCTCATGTCACATCACACACAGCAAAGCAAAACACCAAGATAACTTTGTCTAGAACTTTGCAAAACATTTTCCAGATTGATCTTCATCTGTGAGAGAATTTACTATTTCTTCATAGATCATGAATATATCACATACTAAATATCAGTGATGTGCCTGACATGGCAGCACTAGGTAATGAGTTATTCTTCACCTTTGGGATGCTTCAGAGCTTTCTGCTACTTTCATCCAGAGGAAGAAAAAAATCACCTAACACATCCAGGTGCACTTACTCCCCTGTTGATGGAATAACAATTCAGAATTGTTTCAAAAATGCAGGAAACTATCTCATAGCCGGATGAAAAACTAGGTAGAGCACATACACTTGGTCAAGTGCTTTAACAATTTAGGAAATCTTTGAAGTCACCCAGGTACTTCTTCTTTAATAGCTTTTTCAAAAATTTATGGATCTACAAGAGATGTATTTCAGACTTATTGGAAGAATGGGCAAAGGCATACTCCCATAACAATCACAAATTAACCAAGACAATCTCTATGAAGGAATAATTAAACTAGCAATTAAACACCAAGTCAGAGGTACATACCACACTGAGAACACAGTTAACAAGGAGCAAGAACTCAGGATCTGGACAAAGGTTTATTTTCAATATAGGGGGGGTGTGAAGTCAGGCGAGAAAGTGTCACAAACTCTGTAGGTGTTAGCACATTTTAAAAAATAATACTTCCAGAATGGGGACAAAATAAAATAACAGTGTGATTCTGTGGTCATATACCTCTTAGCACAGTCACCAAGGCATGCAGTAGTAACAGCAGCAGCTTTGATATGCTAGAAGGTCTCCCATTAGCAAGTCCAATGCTGCAGGGCCTCTTAAACTTTTCAGAAGCAGACTTCACACCAATGCTGAAGCAAGGCTGTCAGTGAACAGCTCAACAGAAATCTTCATCATCACATATAAAACTGAAGGAGTTTGTCTTTTATGTGATAATAAACAGGCACAGACTAGTTATTACTGAAAATTACCAGGAATCAAGTGCACAGCTGAATTCAGCTGGTACATCTGGAGGGAATAGGATGGAATAAATTCATAGTCCTTCATACCATAAGCATCCTGGAACAGCATGGGACAGCGATAAACAACTCTGCTCTTTCATTTTGCAAGTCATCTATACTGAGGTCCTCCATCCACAGGCAACAATGGGAAAACTGATCATTGTCTTCCTTAAAATAACTTTTTTAAAAAACAGGAAGACTTATCAATTCTATGTTCATTCCTCTTTTCTACACTAAGTAAATGCCTTGTGGTCACGTTTTCTAATGTTCCATTATTTTCCTGGCTTTCCTCTAGACTGTCTCTAGTTTGTAGCTAACTGGCTTCTCTAGTAATATGTCTGAATTTTCTGTGCATCCTTAAATTGCTCAAAGTCCCTGAATTCTCTTTGATTTTCTATTCTCTTCAGTGGCTTTGAAAAATCAGTCAATGGTAGGAAAATATGTAAAAAAAGAAATCCAATGTATTTTATGTATATTCGGTGGTAGAAAGAAATTCATCAAGCACTGAAAATCAGCTCACGTGTGAAAATAGATCTGCAAATGACATCAGGCATAAGTAAGCCTATTCTAGGCTAAATCCTATTAAAAAAAAAAAAAGAAAAAAAATACACACACACTCGGCACATCTCTCATCAAAAAAAAAAAAAAAAAGAAAAAAAAAATCAGCTCCCCGGTGTCTCGCTATATTTGGAGCTCAAACCTCCAGTCAGTCTATATACTCCTATCCACTGTGATCACCACAGTATGTGAATATCTCCCAAGTTCCTCTTAAAATTGCTCTGGGATTGGATCATAATACCTCCACTTCTAGAGGAGGAACTGAGGCACATGAACATATGAAGCAGCAGTCCCAACCTGTAATAAATCATGCAACAAGCCAAAAGAGAGCTTTGAACTGAACCTACATGTTCTACATCAACACTGACTCTATACAATCCTCTCTCAAAAACCACTTAATGGCACAAAGAGCTACAGCCTGCCTAGAAAAGCAGATTACTTATGTGAGAGAGCACGGACACATAACAAGGGAAGATTCTTGGTCATCTCAGGTAATTATATTTGGAGATCTGAATGGGACTGAATGAGATCTGAATGTGTGAGAAAGACAAACAGGATTAGTTCCTCTACCGCTCCCACAAATCATTACCACATATGGTAATGATTGCTTAATACTGTCTATCATACCTACCTGCTCAAGGTGTCATACTTCTTACAGCAAAAAGTTAAAAGTCAGTTTAATGATACTGGTGCAAAAATGAGTAAACCAAAGCTTCATGTGAATGCATCTGTAAGTGTACAGTATGACTTGATTTTTTGTATCAAATACAGTGCTTGGAATTTTTGACTGTGTAAAATAGCCTCTGCAGCAAATAATTTCTTAACAAAGATTTTTTAAAGGATTTGGATTATATGCTTAAATAAAGGATGATTTTCACATTATGAGTCCTACTGGCAAGCAGAACTGAAGCCATTTACAAATAAAAATTTAACTTGTGGCAGCTACAATGCAACACATAGCCATAACATTTGGTTCACTTCTTCCTGTATTTGTCACCCAAAGTTCCTGAAGCATTTTGGAGGGAAGTACTTTTGAAAACATACAATGCTCTTATGTATCTTTAAAAATACACTAGTTCTTATCTAAGTGTATAGAAACATCAGTTCTGACTTTGTATACATCATTCCACGCATTGTAATAGCTCAGCAGCTTGTTTATTGGAATAAACTCACAGAGAATTTGTCTGTCCAGGGTCAGGTAGCTGGGATGTATAGTACAGATAGCTTAGGATTCCCTTTATTCAGCAAAGTCCTAACTTCAAGCATATGAACCACTCCAAAGCCAGTGGGATTAATCATGCACTGAACTATACTGTTGAATCCATTTGTAGCAGAAGCTGGAAAATCTACACTGACACGAAAGACTGCCTAGCATTTAGAATATTCTGACTCTTGATTTCTGATTCCTTAGGCTAATGCAAGATAACAGAAAATCAAGATCTAGGACTTGGGAGTACTACAACGAAAACTGATCCAAACTACAACTCTATAAAAAAGGAAGGAATTTTCCTTCTAAAAACAGCAAGATACAGACTAAAACCAAGTCAGGGACGCATGGCATAAATCTACAATAAAATGGAAATGACTTACACTTGTGACTGTCTCTGTTTTGCCTGCCCTTACGGTGTAGAAAGCGCTGAAGTTTGTACCCCAAAACATGCTCTCAATCCATCTTCTCCAACAATCCTCTTCAGTCTTGGTGGAAGCATCACCATTTGTAACCAAATATAATTTCTGCCTTTATCTGGTATTTTATTCTGTTAATCAGATGCTATGAAACATAATATCAGGAGCACCTGTGGTAAGTTTGATGAAGTGTTTTATTAATGTCCAGGTGAAGATTGCTTAAAAAGTCTCATTTTTTCCCTAAGATATCCACACAGTATCCAATTTAGGGCAGCAAAGCATAAACCATGGCTGATCATCAAATCCGTCCTCAGAAAGCCAGCTTCCTGCTCAATGGTAGAAGGCATTGATGGCTGGGCACTGAGGTAGGCAAAAGAAGGGATGGCCATAAGAAAGGCTGAAAAGAAAGAAGTACCCTGTTTTATGGACTGCAAAGCCTTTCCCTGTATATAATGCTAAATTATTTCAGGGGAGAAGTATTATAGACCTTCTCTTGGTCCTGCATATCTATGAAGCAGTAAGCACTTGTACTTCAGTCTGGATTTCAGCACCTCCCTGTTGTTCCCTTCATACAAGATGATTAGGAAAGTACTTGCAGACAACAACTCCCAGAAAGGCTGCAGTTTCCAGGAAAATACATGATCATTTTCAAAATCCTCTTATCTACTGTAACAGCATCAAAATATTCTAACATAAAGATTTAATGTATTTCACAGCAAAAGTTTCATACTAGCTGCCATTTAGAAGCTACAGAAGTTGTTCATATAAGTTTTATAATTTATCTATGAATATTCGATTATGCAACATAAGATGCAGTCTATTAAATTTTGCCCAATACTTATCTCTGTACAGACAGTGAGATTGCCAATAGAGCTAAAACAATTGCAGTTCTCCATGGGAACTGGGACAGGGGGAAAGAATGGTACCTGTATATGATTTTTAGAAACAAAAGCCTTTAAAGGCCTTTCCATGCCATCAGTCAATGGGATCACAGCAGCTCTTTTGTCCAATGCTGTTTAGGGGAGAAAAGGCCCCCCAGGTACTTGCAGTCATCAAGCTGCTTTCTCTGCAGACTGATTACACCTGCAGACTGCAGAGCAAAGACTTATAAAAGCTGTCAGGTCAGCTTTTTCCACAAGAGGGAAAGTCATTATTTTGGAATCAGATTGGAATCCACAAGTTAACTAACTCCTGCCGTGTTCATGGAATGCAGCTACAGCAGCAGTACTCTGGATCTCAGCTTCCTTCCTGATATGCAGCATTCACTGCCTTTCAGCAGAGGCAGTGTTCCCCTTCAGCAAAACAACTGTTTTCAATACGTCAATGTTTGCAACCATTCAAACAGGGTCATTACACTGATTTCCAGTCATGGAAACAGTTTAACATCAAACAGCTTTTTCTAAGTTTAAGCTTTACTGTACATCCTCCTTCTGGAGCAAACTACTGATTTCTCCACTGGCATGACCTTGCAGGTGGGATGCCCATTTTAACCTCAAGCCCGAAAGCCTGCAAGGACTACAGGCAATGAGGCATCCATGGGCACATCCATAGCAGGGTTTCCGCTAGGACCAGGCGGGCCCTTCTAAGCTGAAGCTCCTCACTGTCTCCCTTGATGGCACTTTAGGATGAAACAAAACTGCAGCGCACTGTAGGAGCGCTCCTAACATACTCCAGCCCCAACCAGGCAACCAACCCATGGGACTAGAGCTAATCCAAATTAAAACACCCTGAAATGGGTGGAGTGTCAGGTGCTCAGCACCTACTGCTTTGATCTAGAGATATGCTCCTATTACTGCATACTCCTTGCTAAAGCAGATGCACAGCCCATGTGCCCTAACCTCCAGGGAATTAATAAAGACAAAACTGAATGCAGTCTATGCTGTTTCATCCTGGATGGGATGCTCTTCAGGCCCCTTAAATTACCAACATCTCCTTCAGGTGGGCCCATTTGGGTAGTCTGGCATAAAGTAATACCAGCTTAAATGGCACCTCTGCTACAAGTATAATGGAGATTAAGTCACAGATACTCCAAGAATGCCTAATTTTTTTTTTTAATTGTTAAGAAATCACAGATGAGTATGGACCCTATAAGCATAATTCTGCTGTTCACCTGCTTTAAAGCATTCTACAGAAGAGTATTTTTCACATGTACTTTTTGTCAGAACTTGTATAAAATAAAATAGTTTAAATAAAAACATAAGTATTAAAAAGAAATAATTTAAATCTTAATGGTACTCTTTCAAGTTTCCTTGAAAAATATTCTTTCTTCCAAAAAATTTCTACTAATACACACATAATGTGCCAGTCTATCCTAAGCTTAGTGAAAGATTTTTGGAAAATCTGCCTATATTTGCTAGCTTTATTAGACTTCTTTTTCAGTGCAAAGAACTCCATTTCTACCTAAATCGGAACGACCATGTTAAGGAAATGTAACGTTGTCAAGCACCACATATAAATCTCTTCTATTCCCATTAATAAGTCACAATACTGTGAGAAAATAAAGCATGAAAAGCTTTATTTAATACAAAGTATAAACTCAAGGAATCAGCTGTAGTGAGTGTAATTTACAGATCTAAAGTCCTGACCCTTACTAACTATCCCAAAGGTAGGAGATAGAAACCTTGAATTGTCTTAGGACCTTTATCATTGCAATCCAAACTACAACCTCACATTAAAAGCTGATGCCTATTTTAGACTTCATGTCATGCTTAGTTATAAAACCTTAGGACAACAGACTTATATATCAGCACTCCTGGTCCATTCATGTAACCCCCTCCATCCTTATTTCAATGCAACTTACTCCAGTTCATCCGTGCGACAGTCTCTTGGCTGTTATGATTTTAGTAGCCTGCAGGTAAGATGAGGAAAATAAGGGCAGGAGAGAGATATTCCCAAACTGTGACATAGTGTCAAGAAGAAGGTTCGCAAGACAGAACTTAAAGGAAAGAATAACTGATATTTTTCTTAGAAGGGTAGGTCTCTCTAAGTACCAACATGCTCATGTTTGTTTTTTTTTTTTTTATACATACATACACACACACACACACACACACACACTTTTATACACACACACACACACAGAGGATTGATAGCCTCAACGGAAATTCTGCATACTGCAAGAAGTCGTATTGGTCATTGAGGAGATGCCCTTCTTTCCTCAAACTTAAATTGATCCCAGTACTACAGTAGGTTGCTAAGGAGGCCAAGAGAGGTGCTACATTTTTAAACAAATAGTGAAGCTAACTCTTGTTAGTCACAGTCATTGATCACAGCATATTTTTCCACAGTAGTGGGAATAAAACTGTTCAACTGTTATATTCTACCTTTCTTACTTTCTTCTTCATTTGCCATTTGATATGTTCTTTTTCTTCTCTTCCTCTTCTCAGCTGTTGCTGGCATTGCTACACACTGCAAAACATTTGCCACATCCTTCAAAAAGAAACTGCATTTCAGCAGTGCGTGAAATGGTTTCTGCATAAAAAAATTGTGGTCCGCATGGCTGACAAAACAATGTAAATGCAAAATTGTGTGATTAATGTGAAAGTATGTGATTAAGTGCAAGTCAGTGTGATTAACAGGGCTACAACATACTAGACCTCTGCTTTCTCTTACTTAACTTAATTAACTTAATTGATTCTAAATCTGTTTGGAAATTAGGATGACACTATTTAAAGCAAATTATTCAGATTCAGAGTACCATGCTGGTATAGCATTTCTCTTCCTAACCTCTGGCTATTTAACATTTTGTTTCAGAATAAATATGCATCTGTGATTGCTTATATGATATGAACCTGTGAATGCAATCTCTTGCCATGTCACAGTGGTAGATTCCAGCGGGAAATTACTCTGCATGGATTACAACACTGGTCTAAATATAATTGTTTCAGAGATTGCAAGGTCATGTTTGAGCAAGAGAGAAAATACAGACAGTTTTACCACAGTGATACAAGACTCCTTACAAATACAGACAAGAAAGGCTTTTCATTATGAGGTACTAAGGTAATATTTGGAAGTAAGTTAAATCTATTAAAAATTCTGACTGGATGAAGAATTTCTCAACTGAAGAAAGATGTGGAAAATCCAGCTTAAGTGTTCAGAAATCAAGTAGGTAGAGTACACTGCTTGGGGCATCCTTCTCAAAACCAATTATCTTTAACAGGAGCCAAACTTGGTCATCCAGAGAGCTACTGTTTTTTAAGACCACCTTCCTATAGGCTGTCCATATAGCAGGAAAACACTGACAGAGCCCAAGGTTACAATGCTGCTCCAAGCAATATCGGGCACACACCTGTATGCCCTGTTCACATAGTTTAAGGCAGAGTTAGTTTTGCTTCACAGAAATCACTGCGGGCTCAGACCATCCAGACCAAAGCAACCTTCCCACCAAAACCTGCTCCTTCTTGCTGCACTGAACAAAACTGTCTCACACTGACAGCACCTACACTGAAATATTAAGAGCCTGAAAAAATAAATAATAATAAGTGTCAGTGGAACAAATATCAGCAATATCAAAGAGATCCCAAGAGCTGTTGCTTTTTTTTCCATGCAGAATTCTTAGACCATTAGAGAGCTCATGACTGTGCAGCTACATAAAATCACTGCAAGTAAAGCACATCAATTGAGGAGTAGTGTGAGAAAAGGTGAAGTAAAATGCACTAGATGGGCAAATGAGAACAATTTACTGCAGAACGCAAGACTCTGTGTCCTAGTCATCATTAAGAAGCCTCAGGTATATGAAGAATCACAGTAAGATTTTGCAATATGCCATCTTTATCACAAGAATAGTTCTATTTTGAAGTGGTTTGCACTTCAAGTGCAATATTTAAGACTGATGCAAGATCTGTGCCTGAGCCATAGAGAGATGCATTCTGGAGAAAAGTGACTATTGCATTGTCCTCCCTCAGGGCCTATGCTGCTCAGGGGCAGTTGTAAAGTGCAGAGGATAGTCAAGGATACGCTGAATAAGCCTTTGGGAAGTCTACTGGTCTCTAGGCAGAGCAGAGCTTCCCATCACTCCCCTTGCCAGTATGCAGCACACATTCAACATGATTTTACGTTTAGGAGTTCTGCTCAGTGTGATACGCCCCTTCCTCTCATCAAAAAAGAAAAAAAATAAACAAACAAAACACTAAGAATACTTTGGTTTTCAGAGTGGTGAGTCTCTCAAAACAACAACAACAAAACTCAAAGGAACTTTTGTTTAAACTTAAACAAGGAACCAATAAACCAATCACCAGCAAAGACAGGAGCCTGAAAAACTTCACCTCCAAGTTAGGACAACTTGGAAAGCTATCACTATTAAAGTGAGGAGATATCCTCAAAACCAGAAGGGAATCAATAAGGTAATCAAGTTGAATAAGAAAGCCACATCTAACTCCACTGCCAGGATAATTCAGATAAGAATTTGAATTCGCCACAGAAGAATTTGTTCACTTACCTTGTTCAGAATAGAAAGCACAGGAAGTCCTAGAGGGACTTCTAGTATAATGAAGTACAGAGATCAAACACAAATATGCTGACACATATCAAGCAAATCACAGGCAAAAAAAAAAAAAGAAACAAAACAAAACCCCCAAAAAAGACCTTCCTCTGTCTCTAAAATGTAGGATGGAATAAGTTTCATTAAGTGAAAGAGACATAATGGACATGGTGCTGCCTTGCAGTCCCAGCCCACACTGCTTCCTTGCTCCTCTTATTAATCTTTTTCTCTGGGATTCAGAGAGTCTGACATTTCTACACTGCACAAACAGGTCATTACATTAGCATCTATACATTTTAACAGGAATTTGAGGTGGGAACTGAGCAATTTAGGGATGAAACTCTTTTGAGGATAACCATTTTGATACAGTTTAGTAATTTACACCAAAAACTCTGCAAGAGTCCATAACTAAGGGGAATCAGAATTCCCCATTCCAACCTAAGAAAATACTTTTTTTTCCCCCCCTTGTCTATATACCTGGCCTGCCCTTTTGACGTCCATTTGTGCTTCTTTTATTCCAAAGTTTAGTTCCTGTGTAAAGACACCCTTTATAAAGAGGTCTCTTTACTTAGCACAAGAACTCCCTGTGCCATTCTAGAAGTGCATCTCTTTATGCTGCCCTTTAAAATATGATTATTATAGCTCATTTTACTAGAGCTGCTGTGCCAATAGAGAACTTGATTGCAGTTTAAATTCACCCGCAGGCTTTGAGAAAGAAATCCTGACCGAAAAGTCTATGTTATCATCAGTGGGTAAGACAGCAAAAACATCAGTTAATTCCTGCATGCTGGGTTGTGCATGCCAAGCTTTCGGACCAGGGAAGAGTTTTGGTTTGTTTTTTAATTGTAAATTGAAAAGCTTCATTTTTGAGAAGTATGCTAAACATCCATGCCATTTCTACAAACTTCTTTTTTTCCTCCAGACTACCTCAAACTCTGGAGTTTTTCTAGAGATAGAAGTAAAAAATAGCTATGGGAGAATATTACTGAAAAACTGAAAGCACATGTGCATACACAATACAAACTCTATTATGCATTTTACAGATTTTTGGGATATACTACGTGACCTTGTTTGAAGTCATCAGATTAAAAGGATCTTCTCTTACTTCTGTAGTGGTTGAGCTAGTAGAACACTGCATCTTTATTTTCTAATCTTTTCTTCAGATATCAGATAAATACTTCCCAGATGATAACACAGTGCCTGTTTGGAAGGTTCTGCTGCTTATACAAAAAAATGTACTCTTGGAAAAGAAACTTTGATGGACTGCTCAGTTGTTTTTCCCCGTTTGAGAAAAGGGCTTTCTATAATAAAAATTTTTAACAAATCCACCTATCAGGCGTCTGCAGCTCCACCAGTGCTCCTCTGCACAGAGCTGTTTTGCTGACTCACTCAGTACCCCGGCAAGGGGAGTCCCATTAGTTCCAGCTCAGGAAAAGGCTGAGCACAAGGATGAAAATACCCATTTATTGTCATCGCTTGAGGAAACTGGGAAGCAGGATGCTGCCAGAAAGAAAACTTCGGAGCAGCTGACCTTACGAGGAAGCCCTGACTGAAGGTTATCTGTTTCTTAAGTTTTATTTAATAGAACATGTCAGAGCACCAGGCATGGCATATATTCACAGTCTCCACGCACAGCATACCAGTGACCCACAGGGTAGAACATTTACACTGACTTTTGGCAAGAGTACTTAGTAGGTTCTCCCTGAAAGAGTACTGGATGTACTGTTAGCAATATGCAGCATTCAATTTCTACTCATCCATTAACTAAGCCCTGAGTTTTCTTGGGGGGGGGGGGGGGGGAATTCCCCCCTCATTTGTGCTATTACAAGACCAGATTGCTGCAGAAAATCACAATCCAAGATCTCAATTTTTTTTTAATTGTCTTATAGTTTGGTATTTTAATTAACCTGCTGTCAAACGTCTAAAGTTGTTTGACTTAAAGGATTTGGAAGCTTTTGCAGCAAAGGAAGGAGGCAGATAGGAAAGCTAAATGAAGACCAGATGGTTTATTGAAAAAGCGTAAGTGTAGGGGTGTGCAGAGACACCAGGCTTGGGTGGGTTTGCATGGCTGTGCTGGAGTAGCAGCTCCATCCTGGCTAATAAAAGCCTGCTTCTGCCCAAGTGGGCACACAAACGTGGCTCTACAGCTCTGGGGACATACCTTTGGTATCACTATTTTAAACACTATTTTATTTTAACATATAGCCACACTTTAGTTACAAATTTGATCACATGTTAACAACAAGAACTGATTTGCACTTGAAGTGTTCTGCTACCATAAATTAGGAGCAACCTTATCTGGACATGAAAAACGTGGAGAGATGCACCGCAGCTTTTTGTGCTGTAACAGGTTTAAGGAAATAATGACAACTGGGGGTTTAGCTAAGTAAACTTTGTTAATTCAGAAAATCATCTTCAGAGGAGCACTTAACAGGACAGTGCACTGTCAAATTGCCTTTGTGAATCATGGCTTCACAGGTTAAATACCCCATGGACTACAAACAGGTAGTGTACAAAATTACATTAAGATTTTCTGTCCTTTCATAGCTATTCCTGTGTAAGAATAATAGTCTCCATCAAGCCCCCAAAGTGTATGTATTGCATGTATGTTTGATGCATCAAACAAAACAAAACTAGTCAGCATTTCTGAGACAAAACAACTGTTATCCTCCAAATAAAACCTATGTGTAGACATTAATCTGTGACTTGAAAGCCATCTATTCAGCTGTTTTCTACACCTTCTTCGCCACCTACAGCTCCACTGTCATCACTGATTTACTTTCACACTTTTGTTTTTCTCTTTTATTCTGTACCAACATTTGCCATTTTCCAGTTTTTCTTTCTCTCTATCCTTAGTTCACCTCTTTCTTTCCTTTCTTATCATCAGCAGTCATTCTCTTTGACTTTTTCTCCCCTCCACCATCTTGAGGGGCACCTTTTCTTAGGACTGGTTCTCATGACCTCCAACTAAAAACCTCACCACACAATCTGTCTTGACATCCCCTCTAAGACTCATGATCGCCATTAAACTGAGGCTTCCTTTATGAGCTGCAGTAATTTCACTAGACATTCCACTTTTTTGCTTTTAGTTACAAATGGCTTGATGAACTTTATTCCAGTTTAAACAAGTACATTTATGTATTGTATTAACAATTACCTTAAACTACATAATAATAAAAAATTTGTATGATTAGCTCAACTAAAAGTTTTTTTAAAAAAGTTAAGTTTATCTAGTGCAGTCTGCATGTACAGACAAGTCAGTAAGCGATCATGCAATACAGCAATTAAAAAAAAATGAAATTCAATGTTAGCAAACCTGAAGGAAAAAAAAATTGAAGAGCTATTTTAAAAGTGCACTGGAGCAACAAATAACTTGAAGAAACTGCAATCTGTTCAAAAATATAATGCAAGAAGAAAATCAGATTAAATTCGGAAATATACATTTCCACAAGAATAATTCATTCAGCTGCGACCGGACACCTGCTCATGCTCTGCAACTATCATCTCCACCTACTCAGAGACCTCCTTGCATAGGCACAACAGCGCTAGCTGGCCTCTCTAGAACTGGGAATCACTCCCATATTTATGCAGTGGAGGCAGTTTCCTATTTCTAAGGTCTCTCTTGGGAAGGAAATCACAGGAGGTGCATAGTTCTGCACAAATGTGAATGTTTGATCTGGTTAACTTTCAAAACGAAGATCCTGTCTTAGTGCTTCTCTTGCTGTGTCACTCTTGACATATGGTCAAGCAACCAGTAGATTTTTCAGTAGGACCATGAAAATAACTGTTAAATAAAATGGCTTCAGCCCTTAAAAAAAAAAATCAGTACATAATATCCCTGTTATTCCTAACAGGAGCAAATAAAAGTAATAACTGTGATCTGGAATCTGCATCACAAGCTGTGGTGAGAAATTTAATCAAATCATTGATTTACTTCCCCCCACCCCCATGCATCATTCCTTTTTTCCCCCTCCTCTAAAGATGGAGCTATGATTAAATAAAATGTCTTGAGGGTCTTTATCTGAACTTAGATCTCAGAATTATCAAGGCTGTCTGTCAGAGGTTTTTAAGCTCCTGGAAAAATACTGATGGCGAGGCACCAGGTACTTCAACTCTGTGATGCCAGGTAGGCAGAGTGCACAACCAGAGGAGCACCTGGAAGGTGACACTCTCCTCTTCTGCTCATCTCCACAGACACCAGCTCTAGTCTTGGGATTTTATATCTCTCATTTCAGACACAAGAAAGTCACACTACCCCAGGCGAAGCTGGCTATCCCAGTCAACACTGTGCTGATGCAAGGATGTGTACCTGTACCTTAAAATACATTCCACTAATGAACTGTTTCTTTTGCTTATATGTCATTGAAATCTGAATAATAAAAAGAAAAACAAATGAACCAAATGGATAGAGACCTAGACATTTGGAGAGAGACACAATATTCTCCAAACCATTGGCAAATTCTCTCAGCTCAATAGAAGCAGAATCCCACTGTGGCACAGCATGCCTTCAAGTGAAAATATCTGTAACATCAGTGAGAACAGAGATGATTCTTGCAAGGATACATTTATTCATATGTGTTCTTTCAGTTTGACTCACTTCCCTTTCATCTTGAAAACAAAGTGGGGGGACAGAAAGCACAAATACCATGATCTATAGTGTAAACTAAAATCTATGATTATATTTCACCCCACAGTAACACAATGAAAAGACATGCAGTGTTTCTACACAAACCACATGCTCTGTACGTACTCTGCCCTTTGCAATTGTTCCACTTGTGTTTACTACTTCTGTCTGATTTTTATCATGGCATTTTTATTCAGTCTTTTTTTCCCATTTAGACAGAGGTCAACAGATTTGCAGTAGTGCCAAAAGTATCTGACTAGTGACAGGGATATGGGAAACAAACATTAGTTGTAGGAGGCATGACTTAGCCTTAGGAGGCAAGAGCACGCTGGAGTCAGTGGCAAGCACACCCAGTCCTTGAGCAAGCTGGTTCTGGAAAAACATGGTAGTCTAACATCTGAAGCCCTTCTGCCAGTGGAGATCAGTCATTCAGCAGTTTCCAACATGGGATCATCCCCTTGGTAAGCTGACCCTGTAACCAAGTCACTCCACTGCAGTTTAATGAAATGACGTAGATGCTTCAGAGCAAAGCAAGACTCCTTACAGGCATGTAGTTAGTAACCCATTGCACAGTTTTACTCAGCTTGGTTCCTGGTCTTTACAACAACAGTATTTGCTCAATAAATGTCTCAGCTGGCTGTGGCTATAGCTTACAGATTTAGGTGCAGCCTGTTCCTGATGCCTACGCACTGTTTTCTGGAAGCTGCACACTCATCAAAATCCAAGTATGCTCCCTGGATCCTGACTTCACAAGCAAGGCTTCAGAGAAAAACTGTGAGCAATCAACACATTAAGTCATCTCAGCTTTGGCAAAAGACAATAGTATTCAATTCTGAAAGTCCAGAAATAATTTATGCTAGAACTAAATAATTAAGGGCTCTATTGTACTTTGGAGGTAGAGCCCTATCCTGGGACTAGCTCACAGATACACCATCAAGCCTGGTGTCCTCTGCAGCCCCAAAGGGCTGTCAAAGCAAGTTTGAGCAAGTGGGCAAGACTGCTTCAACCCTGAAGTCCTTTCTTCCCCAGGCAAAGAAATCTCTAGCTGGAGACTTGCTCACAGTCCAGATATTTCACACAGACTGCCATTAGCAGTGCTTTGCAAAAGGGAAAAAGTGCAATGTATATGCCAGCTGCACACTACTCAGGCTGGTTTGTAACCGCAGATATCACTTCTAGCTCATGACATCTGAAGGTTGGAAAATTCCACTTAGAGGCCCCCAGGACTCCAAAACGGGTCCCAAAAGTTATATCTGGACATCATTATTCTACCTGAGCAAAGCCAGAGAATCACAGCAACTTCTGCGGCTTGCCTTCTAGCTTTGCAGAGCCACAAATAGTTAGACACATTAATATTGCTAACAGAGCAAAATTTAGCGAGAAATAAGTGTTATTAGACCATCTGCAAGTGATAGGTTATTTTGTTATTGCCTTATTCCTTTCCTCTCCATAGTAGCAGGGGAGGCTACAGTCTCCCTGTGGATGCTTACAAATCTGCTTTAGCAGGAAAGAGCATTCCAGCCAAAGTAGCAAAGATTGTCAGCTCAGCAAAAGTAAAAGAACATAAAGAAATTCCATAAGGTTTCCCTGCAGGCCTTAACGATTTTAATTGCTTATATTTTACCTAAAAGCAGCAAAAATTTAATTTCACTCATAAACAAGTTCATGCCAGCATTCAAATTCAACGCTCTGCAAGATAAATATGTATAGACTGGCTTTTCAAATTTGTCATATTCTAGTGCAGGCCCTCATTAAGTAAACCACAATGGTTGTTTAGGGAAAGTCAAAGTCAAAGCTTCAGAAGAGGGTAACTTCCCCTTCTGCTAACATGAAACTTTTCAGATTTTGCATTTTAAGTGCATCCAACTCACATAATATAATAAAAATCTGTCATATTTTGGGATGAACTCCCATCTTACTTACTCCAGCTTTATATTGTTGGGATTTCATTTCTTCCCATTTAAAATAATCTGAGGGAAATCACAATCCTTATGTAGAAAACCTCTGAGTTGAACCACATCTTATAGACTCAACATTTAAACTTGGGTGATGGTAAAGTTTTACACATACACTCACAAAGAAAAGAAACAATTTAGAAAACAGTTACCGTTAAATCAGTGGATACTTTGAGTTCTTCAACTATCACAGCTAAACCAGTAAAAAGTGTATAGTTGGGGTTCCAAACTTTAGGGTAGATAGGTCTGTAATTTGTGTTCTGGTGTATAAACCACTTTCAAATGAAAACAAGAAAACTTTTGGCAAAGCACAACTGCCAAAACCCCTATCTGTAAAATGAAAATAGTTCCAAACTCTGTATTACCAGATTATATGATTCTTCCATGTCACAGATCACAGAAGAGACAAACTTTACAGAGCTCTCAATGAAGGAAAAACACATGCAAGCATGCTTCTTCAACACAGGCAGCAGAGATTTGACACAAACCTAGAAAAGCATTGGTATCAATGCCCTAATCGCAAATCAAACTTCGGTCAGAGCTCAGACTTCCTCAGACAGCAAACTAATCCCTTTCTCAGTTGAGAAAGGCATTTTCCCCCAGGTGGATTCTCTACAGTCCAGGATGGTGTAATTGAAGCTTTTCTTGCAGGCTGGACTTTGACAATATCAATCTTTAAATCACAATACAGATCCATCAATGGAAAGGAGAGACACAGATCCACTGGAAACCAGGCTTCACTGTAGCTCACAACCATGAGATGCCAGGCTTCCAGGAACTTCACCATGAAAATGCTGATCTCCACATGCATTAGAAGCTCGCTATGCCCCGAGGAATACGCACTTCTTTAAGCCTCATTAATACCACATAGTACCCTATCAGGCAATAATAAGTACACATAATTTAGTTTTATAATAGTTATCTCAAGAAATGAACAAAGCCATTCTTTCATAAAGCTCCTCTCTGTCTATATATAGAGACATCTGGTGAACATGCTCGGCTGAGGAGTTACTGGAGTGAAGCTTCCATCTCTGGGATTATGCCTGAATGCACTGGAGTCGGAAAGCCCCCTCAATGGTTAGTTTTACCCTACTGCTATTATTTTGAGGTTTTCATTTCATACTATAATCCCTGCTTTGCAAAATGCAATATTTTCAGGCTATTTTCCCTTCCCAGGGAAAACTATCTGTATTTTAATTAAATGCTCATACATCATACCCAGTAATAAGCATTTTACTTTTGTTCCCACAGTATCTAGGTGGCTCAGAGTTTGCAGCTATGCTGCTGTGGAGAAAATAAAACAGCAGGCTGCCACAGCACAGTTCTCCTATGATGTCACTTCTGCCTACAACCACTTACTACTGAGATCTCAAGTAAAGCACGGAGATCAAAGGAAGACAGTAAGAAAAACCCTAACTAAAAAAAAAGATCTTCAAAATAAAACGGACAATTACATTTATAGTTCAAAGCCTGTGACCCACTTCCCAAATCCTGTTCTGAGTATAGGCAGAATGGTCAGGAGTACCTGCCATCCCTCATGAAAGGACTGTACACTAGCCCATTCTGCTTGCCTGTGGCAAGTTATGAAGTATTAGACTTTACTGCATGGGGGATTTTTATCCTATTACCCTATTTAGCAGGTTCAAGCCTTTAATGAACCTGCCTTTGAAAGCAGTTATCATCAATCTTCCTACATGGGGAACTTGATCTAGCTTGATAGGTCATACAAAAGGTTGCCTTTTTTTTTTTGGCTGACTTCAGACTCACTCCCTTACCACATGTATCTTCTGCATCACTTTGATTTCAGTCCAGTGAACCACAGAGCAAAAGAGAAACTACACAGGGATAACTAAGGAAATTCAGCCATGGGAACAAAGCAAGAATATGTAAACATAATAGCAAAAAGCCGGGAAAAGACTGATGTTTAAGTTAACCTGCCTTAGGACTTCTCCTAATAGTTAGGGAAGGACTCACTTATACCTCACAAGTGTAAGGGGTATTAGACCTCAAGACATCATTTTTCCATTTTCCTGCCCTGAAACAGGCTAACGGCTTACAAGGCGCTGGGCTCAGCTCTTTGTATCCAGGCCAACTCTGACAGATCTAGGTCAGACCTATTCTATAAAATACAAGTACAAAAAATACAGCATAAGATCCTCGTGACTCGGAAGCCAATTTCAGTACTTCACTGTCATTATAGCAAACATTTTTCCTAAAAAGCAGCCCAAGTCTTCCTTCTTTCACATTCTGCTATTTGCTTCTTGTCCTACACCCAGTGGACATAGAGCACAACTGATCACCATCATCTTTACAGGTAAGTAAAGGTAAGTACTTTTCACATATGAGAAGAATTATGTCTGCCCTTAACATTTTCTCAACATTTTCTCTTCTAGACCAAGAAAAGCCAGTTTCCATAACTCTTTCTTCTGTGTCACTGTTCTCTGAACCTCTGTGTACCCCTTCTACACATTTTTCAAGGAATTGTTGCCCAAAACTGTACCAAGGACTCTAGATGACGTTTCAACAGCTCTGGTTTGAGTGGGTAATTTACCTTCTGTGCTTTTATAAACAGTTCTATACTTGCTTTGATTATGCCAAAATGAAGTTTTTCCTCAGACTGACCTCAGATTTTGTTCATTTTTACTGAATTTCAGCTTGTTGTTCTTCGATTTACTGTCGATTATCATCACATCCTCCATTCTGCCTTGGAAAACCTCCACCAGCCTAGAATCAGTCAAATATTATCTGTTCCTTCAAGCAGTGACAGCTGCAGGACAAAGTTATGATGTCAGGGACAGGAGCCAGAAGCTAGTTCTTCTCCAACTCCTTCTTATCAGAAGTGATAATGTTTGGGGCAAACAACCCTCTCTTTTTAGAGATGTTCTCCTTGATTCTGCTCACTATCTCCACCAAAAACAGGATTTTCTCACATCCCTGGACTTAACCTCCTCCCTGTAGCCCACTTAACGCTTTCTCTACAGTTCAGTAACTATCACTCTGACATCTGTCATTTTAGGACTTCCTTTCATAGCACGGGGATGAAAGTGTTTTGTTGGTGTCCCTCATTGAGCTGTGGCAGTCACACAAACACAACCTCTTGGTCAGCTGTTTTAAGGTATTTGCAATACTTCTCTACATACATGGTGTCAGAGATCCTGGAGTAACTATTCACAACTCTGCCCAGGAACCCTTAAATTCGAAGTCACTTGAAGTCCTCTGTTGGGCACTCATGACAAAAATGCTCTAGAGGAAGCACAGGTGTTTGCCCAAGACATCTCATCTAAGATGTATGCTATCATGTTCAGCATACAGCAAGACATTTGTCTGATTCACTACACTGCAGCTCAGCACTCTGCAAGTTTTTTTTGGCTTGAAACCCCCAATCATATCTACACCTTTTAAGAACTTCTGTTAAGGTTCTAGCTGGATTGCCCTAAAGGGCATCTGTGATGAGAAAAAGCTTTCTATCTGAACACTTAAAAATGATCTGAGCTAAGCACTCCTATGTTTCATCGAAAGCATCACACAACAGCAAAGACTGAAGAGCTGACAACAGGGCAAAAGGAAAATGGAAATCTTGTTTAAAAAAATGCAAAAAACCCCAATAAAATTGATAGAAGCAGAACTGCAGACTGTATTTTACAGTATTACAAGAGACAGCAAAGAAGGCAGAAAAGACCTATTTATGTTTTGAAGTCAAATGTGAGAGTCTACTACTTACCTAAAGAGTTATCTTATACAAGTTAGAAGCTTTTCCCTAAAATTTGCTGTCTTAAGAGGGAAAACAATGCTTTTGATATATATTTTAAATTATATTTATAAATTATATATATATAAAAATTATATATATAAATTATATAAATAATAAATATATTTTTATATATATGTTTTTGCAAATAGATGTTATTCACATTTTATAACAATTAGGCTAACAGCAAAGAACTTTTTCCAATTCATGAGTTAAATGGAAAATGAAATTTCACTATAAAATTTAAATAAAAGTTAAAAAAAAATGTGATGACCTGATTTTCTACTGAAGTCTGACTTTTTAATAAAGGGGCAGGAGGAACAGCAAAATGTAAATTCACAGAAAAACCAACAAAAGTAATTGAAGATTATAATGAAAACAATTTAAGAACACAATGAAGGTAATTGACAAATAAAGAACACTGACAAATAAAAAACACAACAAATGTTGATTTTCTGCACTAAGGGACACTTTTCTGTAGAAATTTCATTTTGTTCTCAACTCAAAAAAGGGTTTCACTGGGAAAACTTCTACCAGCCTTAATAACTGTAGTCACGTTCTTCACAACTTATACCAGAGCAATCACTTGTAGAATATTCAAAATGCTCTCTCACTGTACTGTGATTTGTAAATGCAATTAAAAATAACAACACAAAGTTTCCCACAACCCTGAAGATGAACCAACAGAACACTATAAAAATAAAGCTCAAGGCCAGATAAATTAGAAAAGTGAAAAAGATAAAAATTTTTGTGGAGTGGGTGAGATCTATAGATTTCCTGTAGTCCTTCCACTGCAAAGGCAGAATTGGCGGCACTAGCTTTTTACCATCTTAGTCATTCATGGTTAATAGCTTGCTGTTGCTCTTTTGTTCTCTCCTTAGAGTAAAACAATGCCCCCTAATGAAAGATGTGTGGAAGCACACAATATCAGAGCTGTTTTTTCTGCCACTGGACTCATCCTGAGTTTTTCAAATGAAACAAGAAGTCTGAAATATTGTATACTAAACTGCCCTACCATTAAGTCTTGCATTTACAGCTTTCTCACTTTTTCCCATCCTCAAGTATTAAGGTGCAGGGGAGCTTTTTAAAAGGTGGAAAAAATAAAAGATAGATACGATCTATCCAGGAAAAAGAAAAGCAATGCTATATTCTGTTTTGTACTGTGACTGAAGGCACACACACACACAGGAAAAAAAAAAAAAAAAAAAAAAAAAAAAAAAAAGGCAAGCAAAATACACCAATGGTTCAAAAACCTTCAGAAAAGTTTCAGAGTTGATGTATGGACATTTTTCATCCATTTTTGTTTGAAAACACCTGCAAGATAAAAGGATTTTGCAGAACGCTTACTGTAGGTTTCTAGATCACTAGTCTCTAGCAGAACAAAGTTTTACCACTGGTTTTAGAGAGCTCTGTGCTTTATCTTTCATTATGTTAGCTGCATATTAAATACACACTTAAAAATCACTGCCTGAAAAAAAATCAGTTAGCAGAGGATTACTAGCTAAAGAATATTAGGGTTTTATGCTGTATATCAAAGTATGATTTCTTAAAAATAACAAAACATAAAAGGGACATGGAGCAAAATATGTTGTAAAAGCATGAATATATTCAGAATCAAAACCTATCCATAGTCAAATATATCCATATCTATCAAGGGCTATTAAACATGAAGTTATATTCTCCAGCACAGGGCAGTGGTGAAAGGGGAAGTATTGTTGCATGCTTGCTCATTTCTTAAATCTTTGTCTAAAGTGTTGGCTGTTGGCAACTGCTAGACACAGACCATCACCCAATGCCCTGTTTCAGTACAACTGTTCTTCTGAAGTATGTACTTGCAGGGACACTCTAAGCGCACGGCGTTATACGTCTTCACTCAGACACTTTGTACAACAGATGCCATTGGAAAAAGTCCATGTTTACCAAATTCATCATACCGCAATGTAACAAAGCGCTCGCTACCTTCTCTGCTACCCTGCGCTTACATAGCTCCTTATACCCCTTCCTGACCAGCTTATCTGGATCCTGCAGTGATGTAAACGACTGCATGCAGGACAACAGAGGACAAACGCCTGCATTTCCCAGCACTTGGGACAGGAAGCAACAGTAACACAAATACGGAGAATTGCAAGTGCAGCTACAGCAAGATGATCACAACAAGAAACAGTGAGTGTCATCCCTTTTCCTGGTGCTCTGGCTGCCTAATGGCTGCTCTAAATTATGCACCACCTGAAACTGCCCTCAAAAGGGGCACTTAAAACAGACTGGCCAAGTGTGTGTTCCAGCCCTAAGTGTGGCATATTCTCAAGAAACCTTCAGCTCTTCATGGGGAGATTATTCACAGGACTGAAGTGGGTAACAATCTTCAGTATCTTGACTCAGTCACATTTCTCTTCCCATGGTGCCAGAGGAACAAGAATATGGGTCTTCTTTTCTATGACCACTGACAATATTCTCCAAACATCAAAACACCATAAATGTTGAAATGGCATTGAGTCTGTATGCAGGCCAAGTCAAGGCTAATTGTAGCTATATCCCAGACCACAATCTGCTAATTCTGACCCTAAAACTCAAAGGTTTCAAAGCACTGTTATTACATAAACACAGGTTCTTATACTTGTTGATATAGAAGCCATTGCCAAACCACAGCAGTCATATCCTTCTTTACAGTTCACAGTATTATTCAAAAGAGGTCCAAATTACAGAATTGCTCTGTTTAAAATCCAGAATCATTCATCTGAAGACAATGGGGTTAAAACTAACGTTACTGAGAGCAAAATCAAACACAGTGGATTAATGCTACTCTAAAAGGAGTAGCACTAAACTGTCATTTTTGAAAGCAAATAGTGTAGTAATAAAATAAGTAAACAGTGCCTTAAACGCCACCTTAAGAAAAGGCAGTAGATACTTAGTTAGGATAAACTGTTTTCAACAAGCTGGGCTTTTTATGTTCCTCAGGAAAATGGTAACCTCTGATCCCTGACGGAATATGCACTTACTACCCTGTGAGCCTTCTACTGCCCTCAGCACATGTTTGAGCAGGCAGCACGACTCTGTGAAAGACACATGTATTGTGAGCCATAAAGTCTTGATTTGGACAGTCTGAAGACTGCACTGAGCTTTAAGCTAAGCAGATGTGAGTACAGACTACGCGTTTACTATTTTTTAGTTTCTTGATGTATTATTGTTTACTAGGGATGGTGCAAAGCACAGGCTCACAGTCACCACTAAACCCACGAATGACACGAGTTATCAAAGCACCTAACAGCTTCTTCTCTCCTCCCTGTTCTTCTCTCTAAAACCCTCAGTTCTTATATCCGAAAACTGCTGCTGACCTCCACTGGCAGAGGATCCACACCCTGAAAGCCTGCAGTGCTCCCTTGCAGGGTCGAAGGCCAAGAGCAGCAGGGTAGCCACAGGTCAAGGGCAGCGACTCTCCTTCTCTATTTGGAATTCATCAGGCTGCATCAGGAGTGCCACCACAGCCACCGCTGGGCTCCCCAGTACAATAAAGGCGTGGGCAAACCAGAGCGAGGCCAGCTGAGGGCCACGAAGGTGTGCGGCAGGGCACAATGGAAGGACAAGAGCAATAGTCACAATATGCAGCAAGGGAAATTCTCAGTAGGTACAAGAGATGAAAAATCACCAGGAGATGGTGCAGTACTGGAACGAGCTGCCCAGAGAAGCTGTGGAATCTCTGTCCTTGGAGATATTCAAGACACAACTGGACACGATCCTGATCAATCTGATCTAGTTTGGAAGTTGGCCCTGCTTTGAGCTATAGGGGGATTAGATGGCCTGCACATGTCTCCTCCAACCTAAATTATTCTACAATTCTAAACAAAAAGTGAAATTAAGGACCAGACACTGGTCTGACTGAAATAGGAAGGAAGAGGCAGGGGCAGGAATGGGAACTGTACAAGCAGTATATGTAATCGAGAAACACACTGAGAAGTGCTAATCAAAGGGAAAGGAGGAGAAAAATTGTTTGTTCCCCTTTTCAGTAAACCCATGCTAGGATTTTTTTTGTTAAGATTAAAATAATAATAATAAAAATAATAATAATAATAATTTTTTCAAGACATGAGGAAGCCAGCCTTGTATACTGTCATTTTCTGCTTTTTGGGACAATGTTCTTTTTAACACAAATCAGCATAAACAGTTTGAAGTTACTCTGCAATATCAAAAGAGGGGGAGAAGGACTGTCTGTCAGGTCAGTAATTCTTGTGCCTTGGCCTACACATTATATACCTTTGGCTGAGTCTCAAGTAAAGTGTAACAAATAAAGTACAGTACTGATTGTACCAAATGAAAAGGGAGCAGTCAAACTGCATGCACCTTCCAAGTATCATCAACCAATCAGTACAAACAACGAAAAATTAGCAAGATTAAAAACAGTGACAGACGGCCTCAGACTGATCTACTAAGCCCTCTGTATTTGTGCGTAGGCGTCTGTTGCAAGGAGAGCAAGCAAAAGGCTTCAGCAGTGAGTCTGCATGCGTCCTTGCAAAATTTTAGCACAAAGTCAGTGTCACACATTTCCTTCCAATGGGATGTGGTGGATGTGCAGGTTTACACAAGTTTGCTGGAATGGGTATAACTAGCTGGAAAACTCCAGTATCAGCAAAAAAGAAGGATCAATTTATACACACCATGGCTATAAGGAAAGGTCAACCAGGAGCTTCCACAGGCCACATTTGCAGCTAATATAGCCAGGCAAATTCCCTTAATGCAAGCAGCGTCCCCAGTTTATAACTGCTCAGGATTTCACAACATAGCTTTTGCTATTGAGAGGATCCTCAAAATAAAAATGCTTCTTAACTCAAAATGTATACACACTACTACACTTATGTATACACACTACTACACCTATGAGCACGTGTGTATTTGCAGAAAGCTATGCAACCAGCTAGGACTTAAATTCAGTCCCATGCAGAGCCAGTACAGAGATCATATAGTGTTAAACCTTCTGCTAGCACAATAAACTGGATTATATTTAACCCACAGAACCTGATCCTGCTGCCACTAAAATCAGCATGAGCACAATCTAATCTTTAACAGACAGCTCATAGTACAACACAGATTTGATATCAAAATCAGCACAATTTGTAACAGGCAGAAAGCCTAAATACTACAATGGATGTATTCCCCAATTTCATAAGCGGTGGCTCTGATCTGAATTTTTATTCAGATAGAATTCCTATACAATTCAAGATCAGGTATTGTATTAAGACAACCCTCCCTCAAAAAAAAAAAAAAAAAAAAAAAAAGACAACAGGAAGAAAGGTAGCTGAGCTGGAATGCTGGTTGGGACTATATTTTTGCACAGTTTTTCCCACTGCATGAACAAGAGAGTAACCTGCGCATAGTCCACTGCATTTCAATGAGATTACTTATACAGTAAAATACAATTCAGTATGAGACTGAATCATAGGAAAAGCTCACGTCATTGGAGAAATCAGGGAAGTTTTCCTTCAATACAAATAAATCATTGCCTTTTCTCATGAGGAGAGTGAGAAAGGAAGAGTTCTATTACTCCTACACTTGCCAGAGACTAAAGGATCATTCGGATCCCAGATGAGAGTACAGGCATTTTATCAGGTCTCTGGTAAAATTAGCTACCGCAGATTTTACGGACGAAGCAACAATATGCACCTACACATCCAAGATTAGAAATCAGTCCGTTGTTTTGAAGTTGTTATGCTCCTTACTATACCTCAGGTTTACAAAACACAAAGAGTAACTTGGATTTGATATTCTGCAACACACACTCTCTTCTGGCACAGATACATTAATTGTAAATCTTAACAATTTGTCATCTAAACAGCTATAAAAATATTTTTATGCCAGGCATATCAGTGTTGATTTTGCCCACATTTGAACCACTAGTCCTCTCATTTCTCACTTTAAAATATATGCAAAGACATTAAGAAGTTGCCAGTTTTCCCCTTAGTTTTAAATATGTAGCCCCACTAAAACTTAAATTTGCATTTGGGAGTGTTGGCCTTCATTAATCATTGTATCACTTTAGTCTTACGCCAACACTATCTCATGGAGAACAGACCCCTACTTCTTCGCTGTTTACCAAGTTGAAAATACTTTAAGACTGAGTTCTTTAGTGCTCGTAGCATCATATATTATATAAAAGGTATCCAGCCATCTGTTTGGGTTCCATGTATATTAACACGAGTGTGCTTGCTCTTCATATCCATCACAAAGTTACAACGAACTTCTCTTGACTGCATGCATAAAACACAGGGGGATTGCCTCTTAGTTGCTAAGGAATTCAGAAAAGGCTATTGTAGAGGAAGTCTGATGTTTTCCTAAAACTTTGGATAGAAATTGCACTCTGTTTTGGAACAACACAGACCAGCAGAGAAAATCTATTCTTCCCCATCCAGGACAGAGACACCAAATAGGGCAGATGTGGTAAAACAAGGGAACTTCACTAATGGCAATGCAACATCAGTTGCCTATCAGCTTCTCATTGCAGCCAGCATCCCACGATGGTCCAGCACTCATTTAAGCAAGAGCAAGGTTTCCCCTCAATCATTTTAATTTATTTCAATGGATGTGCGATCTGACCATGTATCAGCATTAACAGCATGCCTTTGATCTGTCAAGCAACTTTGTGGCTGTGCATCTAGACCATCAGTTTGGCCCTAAATTCTCTCTTTGCACACAAAAGCATTAGGTTAGGGATAAGAAAATTGTGTGCTCTCAACTCATTTGTCCAATACTGTAGGGACCAAACTAATTGTATTTAGGACCAGGACCCCACTTTTACCTACGACACTGGGAACACAAACAATACCTGGCTTTCCCGCAATGCACAGTGATACCCTACCACCTTCACATAGGGCCTCACACTTTGCTTCATGCCTCACCAAGTCAAGCTCTGGAGAACACACATTTTACTAGGGGAGACACTGGGCAGAGCGGAAGATGCAGACAACGCATAATATTTTTATGAAGGAACCTAAACCTTTACTCTCTGCACCTGCCTGAAACCTTCATTTGTATTTATTTGATAGGTGCAAAGTGGAAACCCACCACACCACACTCAAGCAGGCACAAACAGCACTGAAAGGCAAATTCAGGAATGAAGAACCAAGTACCAAAAATCCTGAACTAAATCAGGAAGATCAGCAGGGACTTAGTTCTTCTGAAAGGTCAAGTCCCAGGGCTGAAAAAGTGGATGGAAATATACTTTTCATTTAATGTTTTCCAGTAGTACAGCACGTAATTTTGACTTGATAGGAAACCACCTGCTCACTACTGCTATAGATAAATCAGGTTTCAATGTAGATATAATCTGTTGCTGTACATATCCTAGAATGGAAAGGACTTGGTGACTCTTTTTAGAAAGCCTTTCCCCACCTTTTTGCTATTTCTGCTTCTTTTATTTGTTATTATAAGACAGAAATCCATCACAATCCACCAGAGGTGTTTTTTGCCAACACTTAATGATGATAGCTTCCCTGAAGGGGAACTGAAAATATCCTGTGCTTCAAAGGAGAAAGGAAGGGATAAGGAGTGCTTTGCATTGGAGATTGACTTTTCATTGTCATTTTTTCTGATCCATTAAATTTGCAAATCTTCCAAGATGCACTAGTATGTAACATAATATGCTTGATTAGTGACTGCTTTCATGCAAGTAAGGAATCTTCTTTTGTAAAATAATGCAGGGTAAAAAAAAAAAAAAATCCCTCTTTGACCTAGAGGAGGGAAAAGTCTTTGCTGGATTTATATTACTGCATCCCTGCAAGCACATCTGATTACAGATACTACTAAGCAATCCTAGGGTACCACTCCATGGTAAGCATTTGGTAGGATGGGCTAGCAATAGACACAGCAAACAGACCTTGGTATAAATGTTCTGGGAAATCAGATACTGGAGGGAAAAAAGGATTTATGGCTGTCAAAAATAGATTCTTGGAAAAATAATAAGGTAACTTAGCAAGCTTGATAGGGCATAGTGTCTCCTTTAAAATATACTTTTTAATGAGGTCCAATTTCTTAAATTCTTTCCCAAATACTGCACATAGAAAACACAGCCCTCATGGCAGAAACCAGACCAAACTACACAACCCAAGTTGAAACACTGACCAAACACATCACACTCAAACTTGCCATTCATTATGCAGTCTGCAAACAAGTGTTCTTGACCCAAAACATCTGTCAGTGAGGGCTGCTTCTTCTTCCCTGTCCTGCCACCTTACTCTGTCCTGACTCTTGAAGCTGTGACTAACATTAAAAACAACCCAGAAGATGCCATATGAATTGCACGTGTGTTTGTCAGCTAACAACTGCCTAAACTCTTTCCTGATTTGTTTCTCAGTTTGGCTGTCAAATCAAACTAGATCCTCAGCCAGCTTCTGAATTACCATTTGGTTTCTCCCCAATATGAAATTTTGCACTGAAGTTGCTGGCACTGTGCTTGAAACAAATATCATCTTGGAATGGTGCTACTGGCAAACATAATGCCAGGGTGGTGTTAAGAATAAAAGCCTCTTTGGTCCTGCAAAAACATCAGCGAGATTTGCCTTCTCTGGAACATGTCTTTCACACCCTGAAACTAAGGATTTCATAGGAGTTGGGGTTTTTGTTTTTTTTTTTTCCTTAAATACAACAGCAGCAAAGCTCAAAATCCCTGGGATACACATGGCACCTTCTCTTCAGTGAACCTAGAGTGATAGCACTGCTAGGCTAAACCCTAAGCCAACTGGGGAAATTCCCGTGCAGTCAGCTAGAACTTCCTATAAAAAAAACAAACAAACAAAACAGAAAAACACACTTGTGAATGTAGCCCACTGCAAACAGCTTCAGCTCACCCATCTGCACTTTACACCCTGGTGCCTTAACTACTAGGAAGCTTTGTTCCCAGTTTCACCCTCCCTGTCTTTCAGCCTTTCCCCAGGTATTCAGCACTGCCTACATGGGGTGCTGTCACTTTATTCACAGCTTCCCATCACACAGAAGGGACCTGGGTCAGTCCCACAAGCCCAGGGAATAACCAGGATCCATTAGTGCCATCTGTCCCTCCTCTCATGCAAAGCAAGAGGCAAATAAAATTAAGTGAACCTTCATTATACCCTGAAAGCTTGTGATGTTTGGAGGCTCAGGATGGATTTTTAAAAGAGTGGAACCAGAGATACTGTGATTACCTAAGAAGAGCGCAGCTATGTTCAGCTATGAAATAACCAAATGGCCCAAGAGAAGTCAAAGCTTTTTGTGAATGGTTTTGGAACTAGAGTTTGCAACAACTTGTGCAGTTATGCCTACAATGGGAGAGGAAGGGAAAGAGAAAGCAGCAAGGAACAAATGGTGGGAGAAGAGAGGGACAAAGAAGGAAGAGGCAAGATGAACAAACATGAACAAAGACAGAACTGTACGAACTCTGCCTACGCATTTTTTCTAAGAATTAAGTAGGACGATGTTTGGAGATGAGCTATTAAGAAAGTTCCATTCTGGCAGCCTGGAAGACTGTCACATTAAAGGAATATATTCATTTCTTTAATCCAGAAGGCACTTCAGAATAGACTGAGGGAGCTGTAGTATTTTATAAATCAAAGGAATTTCCCCTGCACAGCTACATTTTAACATTTTTCCCCAAATCCATATTTCATATTCCAAATGCATATTTCATCTCAAAACTTTAGGTTTGTTTTTGGGCCTCTTCCACACATCTGGACATAAACCGCATTCTCTTGTTCTTCTTTACTTTGTGCTTATGTGCATTAACTCTCATGCATGTGGGTCACGTAACTGGACTGCACTGAAACCTAAAGCAAAGATCATCAGTAAAAGTAACTATGTTTCCATGGCACTGCAGACCAGACCCACCCACCAGAAAACCCTTATACTTCCACAAAGATACAAGCAAATGCTTACTGATTGATGATCACAGACTAAAAAACAAATTCAGATTCTCTGTGTTCTTTAGACAACTTTATTTTTTAGCCTTCGAACCCTTACTTTGTTAAAAATAAGAAATCCGCCTATTCTTACAGTGTTTTCCAAACTGAAACCTGAGAAAAGTAGGATTGACAGTTTTTTGTAAGCATGAACAGATGCATGCGAGTACCTGTGTTATAAAGATGTTATTTTGTAAAATGCTTTTGAGAAAAACGATATGAACTTCTGTTTGGTAATGCAGACTATAAATTGTTTTTCCATGTGCCCTGTTTCAGCAACAGCCTAAGACTTTGGTAAGCCTTCCTCTCTTCTTCTGTATCATAAATAAAGAGGGTTGATTGCAGTTCACAGACTGTATCTCTGGGCTCTATATCACTATAACTCATGGATTCAATACTCTATAGGCACAAAAAAGTGGGATGAATGTGAAGCTGAAAATTAAAGGGAGTACCACAGGAATTCATCTGCTAATCACAGGGAGAACAAAGCAGAGGATCTTACCTGGAGATGGAACAGTCAGCAAAGAGACAGGGGAACACAAGGAACAGCAACAGAGACAATTCAGAGTAGTAGCAGGGCACTGGAAATCAAGAAACTTGAAATGTGGTCCAGCTCCCCACTTTTCTGTGCCCCTGCAAAACGAAGGCCTCTGAACCTCCCTCTGATTGCCCTGCCAACCTCCTTAGGTGGTAAAATCCTGTTTAGACATTTGGCTACGGGCCCCATCCATGCCAGGTCCCAGTTCTGCAGGGTCTTACAGGTGTTCCTTTTCTACAGATTAAATGAATGGATGATTACTGAGAAAACAGAAAGAAAGGTAGAGCAGCCAGCAAGAGGAACAGGCTATTCTCTGCATCAGCTTCCTCATTTCTCATTTCCTACTTCAGAAATGTGTTAGATGCATCTTTACCATAGGCCTTTGTTTTCCCTTATGCTTTTGAATAGATGAATAAACTACAATTAGCAGAGACTCACGTGACAAGACAACATTATTGCTCTTCCAGATTGGTCACTGCTTTATGATTCTGGCAACTACTGACTAAGTAGCTACTTATTAAGTCCAGATCAAATTATCTTGTATTCAAGAACAGCAAAGACTCAGCATGGCACACCATTGATGCTGCAAAACATTCAGAGAAGAGAGACTCAGCATTTGAATCTACTTTTAGGACTGAAGGCTCCAAGCAGCTGAACTTGCAGCAGAGCCCAATGAACTAAACCAAACAACAGCTCCCTAAGGAAAATGCCCTCTGTGTTGGGCACATAGGGCCATCTGCTACCTCTTCTCCCCCTACTCCTCAGTCCTCGAGGTAAGAGGACCAGCAGAGCGAGCAGCAACTACTGCCTGAGAAGAGACTTGGGGGGGGGAAGGGGCAAGAGAAATCCCACACTGCATATTTCACACAAGTGAAAGAAAGGCCCTGCCATCTCCATGTGAGATCTGGGAGTTACAGGCCCCTTCATGGGGGTGCCTGCATTGGAGAACTGGGGGATTCAAGTCAATTCAGTACTGAGAAGCACTGCAAGACACTGTTTTTTTGCATCATTTGTTAAGCAGAGAGAGATGCCAAAGCTTATGGGAACCAGCCATGCAAAAAGGCATGTGGGAGAAAAGGCACAGAGCAGCTCATCTCAGGCTGATATTGTGGAGTACCCACCTGGAAGGCTGTGCTGTGGCTTTATGGACATGCTGCAACTGCCACACCAGCTTTTTAAGTCACAAAGTTGGGACACACACTTCACACAAACTCCAAGCTCAGACACAGACACCACATTCCCTCCACTAACACCAACACAAAACAGCTGAAAAGCATCTTTCACCCTTTGCTTTCATTTTCTCCCAAATTTAGGTCTGCCCTCCCATGCTTGCTTTTATTCCCTGCCTGGCCAGTACCAGAGGTGCCCCATGGCCCCAGCCAGCAACCCAGCAGCTGCTCCTGCAGGCAGGATGAGTATGGGCATGTGGTTCTCCCTCCATGTTTATCCCTACCCCACACTCACCCCTGCTCTATCTCTGCCATTTATCCCCAAGGAAGTATCCTGCAACAGCAGACACTGAGCAGTTTCACTCACAGCTCCTCCTACCTAGTACAGGATTCTTAGGCTATTGAGGTGACAAGCAAAATTTATTCCCACTCCCATTCACAGCTCTCTCACCCTCACCATTTACATCAGCTGTGCAGGGGAGGAGGGGAGCAGAGGCAGCTGCAGATACTCATCACAGCCCCATAGACCACAAGCAAGGTGAAGGTCTTGGCTGAGAAATCTCAGGGCTTAGGCAATACTAAAATGCAAGAGAGAAAAGATCCGCTGCAGGGGGAAGATGTAGTGAAGTGGAAGATAGTCCAGACCCAAACCCAACAAATTAGTAGCAAACACATTTTTAGAGAGGGACTCAATGAAATGCTCTGAGGGAGACAGAAAAATGCTAGGAGATCACTTGTAGAGAGAATGGGAGAGGAACAGACACAAGACCAGTAATTAAAAAGGAGATGGGAAAGAATACAAGCAAGAAGACAACATTATCAAGCAAGAACAGAGGAAGAAGCAGCTTTAATATTAATGCTCTGGTCAGTGAATGTGGAGACACAGAGCCCCATAAAACTGAAGAAACAGTGCTTTCCTAACTTGAGAGACACCAAGCGATGATGAGGAAGAGCGCACACAGTGACTAAGTGTCAGGATTATTTATTGCATATGGGGAGAAACCTGAAACACCTATCAGGGAACATGGCACATGAAAACCTAAATAGAAGGAGCCTCCCCCGCTTTCTTTTTTAAATATGCACACTTGGCACCCAGAGAACCAAAATCTACCTCTATATTTTAAACTGCACATTAGAGATTGAAAGAATAGAAAGCAATCAATATTTCAATAATAGCTACTATTTTGCCTGGTTGGGAAGGTCATGCGATAACTCCAGTTAGATCAGAGGGCATGCTGGCAAAAAAGGAGAATGCAGAGCAAAGCTACTTGTCAATTTTGAGGCACAATGAAAGGGAGCAAGTTCTACTGCATCCAGCAAAGACAGAACAGGAAGCGAAGAGCTTCAATTGTGAAAAAGGAGAATTATATTAAATGAGAAAGAAAAAAAAAAAACCCTTCAACTGCAGGTGACTAAGCATTGATATAGTTCATTTTAGGGAGACTGCAAAATCTCCACCCTTAGACATTTGCAAAGCAGGCAAGAAAATCACTCCTAAGGAATAATTTAACTACAGCCAGTTCTGCTTTGGTGTGGAAGAATGTGTCAAATAACCCCTTAAGCTCCCTCAAATATAAATTTAAGGTTTTTTATACTTGAGAACCTGGGCTGCATACCTTAGACTATACTATTTACATGAGAAACAACTGATTTCTAACTAATTTTCAACTCAGAGATGAACAACTAATTCTTCAGAGATGAAGCTGCTTCTATTGCCTGTGATGTGCTTGTACCAGCGGGTTATTAGACTTTGGGGTCTGCCATAATACTGTAATAGCTTCAGGGTACTAGATCTGCTAACACATCTGGGGTCAATACTTTAAACCATCAGCCAGTCATTTGCTTTTATGAGCTTGAGGTTGCTAGAACCATATCACCACACTTGCAGGTCAGCACAGGTGCAATATGTAGGCAATATAACACTAGTTACCCCTCCAAAGTTCTCATGACCTAGAGTATTTACTGCTTTAACTTTTGGATGGGACACAGTATACAGCTGACCAGAAGCTAAATGTCAAAAAGCCTGTTAGTTGGATTCTCAAAAGCTACTCAAGAAACTCCAGGGAACAAGCCTTACTGAGCCTGACTTTCATCAATGTTATGATGACAGTGAGTGGGTGCACTTAGTTAGAAGTGTTAAGTTTTTGAGTGTCCTCACCATTGTGAGGACAAGCGGATAACTTCTAGTGTCATAAATTGCGCTGGCAGCTTAAGTTCAAATTTCTGGTGGAACCCAGAGATCCAAACTCAGCTTCTTCATCCAAGTCATCTTGTCTTCAGGCCTGGCTCAGCCAATCTCAGTTACAAATCCATCTGTTTGGTTTTCAGTAGAAACATACCCTTCAGCATTTGAGTGTTTCATTTACTTTTGTACTGGCTCCTAAACTGCTCTGATGCTTTTAAAATGGTAATCCAGATTCTTTGGATGACTGCTGGAAGTTTCCAGCAGATGCTACACGCTCCTTACATCCAAACTTTTTGAATATTGAGAGAAAAGCCAGTGAAGAAATGCAATGGAAAGCAGTGTAGATTCGTACATAGGACACTTTTCTCCAATCAAAATCATGAGATCAAATGATAGTGCCAGGGCCTATGTGCTACTGGAAGTAGTATCTTCTGGTTGGCATGAAAAGCTGAGTGGCCAATTATTACTTCTGGTTGTTTAAAATCCTATTACATTTTGGATATTACTCTAGTTAGCCCAGTTTGGACAATTACCTTTCCCCCCCCCCTCAGCACTTTAAGTTCATGACAGTACCTGCTTCTTTCTTTACTCCTACACTGTTTTGTAACGTCATTGCAATATCAAGCCATTGTCACATTACAGTTTAGAAATGGAAGAGGTAAAAATAATTTGCAAATATGTCTGGAATTTTATAAGAAAAAAGCCACACTGTTGATCTTATCAAGTCTATCATACAAATACCAAAGTCTAGTGTATTACAGATGAATAATAACTGGGGGAGGGGGAGTTGTTTAAAACCGGAAAATGTCATCATATAATGCATCCATGGAACTCATGGATTAAACATTTCTAATGGAAGATAGCTAGATTTGTCCAAGACAAAAAGCCTTATGCAAGAATGTAAAAAGGAGATGTTTTCACAACAGTTATTTAGTTTCTGTCATATAAATACTGAACAGACAGACGTATATAGGCACATGCACTACCTGTACCATAAAACTAAAGTTTCTCCTGGACTACAAGGAATTGAAGACAATGATTCTGTTACTAGAAAAACACAGCTGAAGGCTTATATTTTATATCCACTCCATGAGACAACTGCATCCAAGTCTCAAGAGTTCTTAATACAGACGTTTCATGAATAACAAATAATTGAAAACTATTTATAAATGTATTATCACCCTACTTGAATACAAGGGTGCATTAAATAAATTGAAGGCGCTCAAATGCAATATAAGCAACAAAATAAAACAACTTTGAAAGTATTTAAAAAATCACACTAAGCTGGTGCCACAAACCCAGCGTATTCACAGAGTCAGGAATCAGACTTTCAATTCCTAGATACAATTTACTGGACAACAGCAAGTATAAAATTATTGACTTTTTAAAAAAAGGCTATCTAAACCCCATTTGGGGACTTTCAATATTTTATTTATTTATTTTAACAAAAATAAAGAAGATTTATGTTGTATAACCATTAGAGGAACTCAGAACTAAACTCGCAGTGTAGGCAGCAGAGAATAGATGGCTGCAGCTCATGCAGTAACTATATATGCACACCATGAAGAGAAAAGGATACAGGGCTGCCTGGGACCACAGCCTACACTACTGATGTTTATGTTGTCATCAGGCCCCTGACAGCTTTAGTTCCCCTGTAAATAAGCAAAGTTTAGACCCCCTGATATGGTGAGAAACCAACACCACACATGCCCTGGGGAGGTCCAAGCTGCCAGTTGCCTGACTGCAATACATGAAGGCCAAACCAGGCAAATTTTCCCCTTGTTGGTGTGGCTGATCACAGAAGGGAGGTGGGGCAGCCTGGCCAGAGCCTACCAGTGTCCCAGGTTTGCACCCGCAGCACCCATCAGGCTCCCCCAAGCTGGTGCGGTAGCCATCTGTGCCGCAACACCGGGACCTCAGCCCCTCAGAGCAAGGTGTGCTCCAATACACCCACACATTTCTGCAGAGACCTCCCACGTTGGCACAGACACACTTGTAAGCAGTACACATGATATTAAGGCTTACTCCACTGCTTTATTGGATGGTCAATAGTAACAATACTAATAAACAACTTGGACAAAGATGCCGGGAGGTAGTTTTAGGCATCTACTCCAACTACTGACCAAGTTCTTCAAACAATTAAAGAATATATATGTGTTTTGGCTGAAAACAGCTTCAATCTAGATCTGCAAGAATGGAAATGCATCATGACTTTGGTATTGAAGAGGTCAGTATTTTATGACCTTGAGAGCTAGACATGAGTGAGTATTTGAAAAAGAAAATTCATCACCTGCCTGTGACAGCCTCAACTCTTAGATTCTCAAATAATGACATGATTACGTATGGAACTTTTCTACTTTTTAATTGTTGTGGGTTTTATTCCCTTAGAGCTCCATACAGTTCAGTAGAGGGCACAAAGGAAATGGGATATGAAAAATAGTAAACAAAAAATAATCTCTCTTAATTCTCTAGAGATTTACTATGTAAAACATATAACAACACAGAAGATGTGCTGGAGAGGAATAGAGGTTATACTGACCCTCAAAAGGGATGACTTGCATTAACCTGCTGACAACTTGCCTCTCAAATTCACGCTGACAACAGCTTTATAACAAACCATACGAGCAGCTGATACGCATGCTATATATAGTCATACACAAATGTTTTTCTGCTCAGTTTAGTGTCTGCATTTAGGGTCCTGCTCTGAAAGATGTGTAAAATAGCTAAACAAGAGCTATTTAGGTGGAACATTTACCCCCACTGGCTTTTATTAGTGAAGAAGAATAAAATAAACAAGGACCAACAAGGCCCTCATCCATTAACAGAAACTTGCAAATTCGCTCTGACTTTGCTGGTTGTTCAGTATCAGGCTGGAATAAAACAGGAGTTTTCTGAGTTTTCTAAGCAGTAAGTGTAATCACACACAATTTTGGTGTTATGCCTAATGTCATGCCATTAAGAGACATTCTGCAAAACTGAAGCAACTGCTAATGAAAAGAAGCAGGCATGGGCCTCTCTGCAAGCATTACTCAGAGTGGTCACCATGGATTACTGACACAAGAGATTTCGAAGGCTGTAGCACCACCTCTGTAGCTGGATTGCTCAGCTGCCAAGTGAGCGCTGCAAGGAGGATCACTTCAGTTCAGGATGAGCCGGGTGGATATTAAAGGAAATACAATCCTCTTAGAAGGCTGAAAGTGCATGTGTTTGTGTGCGTGTGTGTGGGGCCATGAGACAGGCAAACCTTTGTTCTATGCACAGATCAGGCCAGTGGATGTCTTCCTGCTGTCACACAACCATTTGGCCCACATCCACTGGGGAGTCTCATTTCTTATTAAAGAGCAGAGGGTGAGAAAACCCCAGGTCAGGTCTTTGGCAGGTGTAAACCAGCATTGCTCAGTGCTCCAAGCCAGAGCAGGTTCAGCCCAGCTGTGCTGCCAAAGCGTCAAAGCAAGACTCTTGGACGCTTATTTCCAAAAGAGCAGACAGCCCACCTGGGGTACCTGCCGTGCGCAAGCAGAGGGCATCAAGGAGGTCACAGCCACCCCAGAACAGCCACAGCCGCTTTGGCAGGCACTTGAGTCACCTCACTCCACAGCAGAGAGAATTTCACTCAAGATATGAGATAAATGGGCCAGTTATATAATCTCACCATCTCTGGCAGCACCCCGACAACTGACCTGAGGGGGTGGCAGCCGCTTGCGGGGACACTCAAATGCGAGGCAGCAGGTCCCGGGGGCGAGGGCCCCGAGGCGGCAGGGGCGCCCCCGGCCGGGGGGGGGGGCCGAGCCCGGCCCCAGGCGGGCCTCGCTGCCGCCCCCCGCCCGCACCGAGCCGCTGCCGCCGCCTTCCTCCACCGCCTCCTCCTCCTCCCGCCCGGGGGGTGCCCGGGGCCCCGCGGCCGCTCCCGCCGGGCCCGGCCCCAGCGCGGTGCGCGGCCCCCCCCGCCCCGCGGCTCCCGGCGCACCTTCTCCTGAGCGCGGTTCAGGCGTTTCTGGACGTTTTTGGCAAAGATGCCGGTTTTCATGTCGGCCATGGCTGGAGGCGGGCGGGCGGGTGAGGCAGAGCCCGGCGGCGGCGAGGCAGGGACGGAGGGAAGGACAGATGTAGGGAAGGATGGATGGAGGGAGACAGGGATGGATGGAGAGAGGCAGCGGGAGGAGGAGGAGGGGCGCCGTGGAGGGGGGCGGCCTTAAAGCTACAGCGGGGAGAGGCGGGCCCCGCCGGGGCTGCAGGTGAGCCGCCCCCCACTCCCCGAGCCAGCGAGGACGCACGAAGATTATTGTGATAATATAGATGGTTATTAGCTGCTGCCAGTGCTGCAGTCGCTAGTAACGAGATATATTACCACAGTAAATCCTGCTCCCTTGCCTCACTGTGCTGAGAGAAGCAGTGCACAAACAAGCCTTCCTCATCCAGCAGAAAGGTGAGGTGTCAGCCCTGTTCTGCAGCTGGACAGACCAAGGTAGAGATATGCTGAGTTATTTCCTGTGAAATTTCCACCAGGTCGAGCCCCCTGCCCTGTTCCCAGGCTCTTTGCCTCTGACACCCTTTGGTCTGGGTTTAGGGCTGGAGAACAGAGAGGATGTTTTGCAAAGTTTTAGCACAAAATCTGACACTGAGGTTCGGGGACATGAATCCATGGTTAGGCCCTGCACTTTTCTGACGTGGTTCGCAGTGGTGTTGAGCCTGCCATGCTCACACTGCTGAACAAAACCAATAGACATTCACTCTTCACTACATTGTTCTCAGTGTCAGACTGCTCACCTGAATCTCTATGTAGATGCCTACCGTGATTAACTGACTCCAAACTGATTTAAGATTTTTGACTTAGTTCCTGAAATTACAGCTTGTAGTCAAAACTAGAGGGCCCTTGCAGCAAAATTTTTGGTCTTCCCTGACACCTGAGCACCCCAGAATTCTTCAAAACACAGAATTGCTCAACACCAGTCACTCAAGGTTAGCTAAGCCAGCCTGCCAAGATACCTATTCCCTTCTGGCCCTTGTTTCTGCTATTTAGCTAAGCATGCAGTTCCCTTATTCAGAGATTAGAAACCCTGGTGGCAACCAACACAAAGCAAATACACTGTGAAACTCCAGGCTCTGAGCCTGTGCCTATATTCTTCTATGGGGGGTTGTTCTGCATTCGTAATACTTTTCATTGATTTTTCAAATTGATAGAGAACACAAGCCAGAGCATCATCACTGGCTACAGCAAACATGCCAAGGTACACGCAAAAAGAAAATGTCCCAACTGACAATGTCTTGTCAGAGAGCTAGTAAGTTCACCTATGTTTCTTGAGCCCCTATATTTCTGACATCTCTTCAGTCCCAGAACTGCATGGCACATTTTCCTTTAGTATTAGGGAGCAGAATTGACACACTGACTGCAGATGTAATAATGCTGATTAAGAAACTGCGACCTGTGACTTATGTAAGGTGGGGGCTTACTTAATTCTCACGTAAATATCTCTAAAAAGAAAAAAATACAAAGCAAAACCAAAGAAAACACATCATAGCAACCAAGGAAAGTATTTTAGATCGCAGGCAATCTCTTACAATGTTGCTGGGCTGATGAAAGATCAGTACAAAATCCCAAGGTGACTAGAGCTCCCAAACTCTTTGAAGTAATTTTGGACATCTTTAGCGTTTTTCATTTTGGTTGGTTTGGGGTTTGATTTCAAAAGGATCACACCACTCTGACACTAAAAAATTATTAAAAGAGATTACCTTAACTTCTATTGCTCGTGACTTTTCTTCACCAAAAATTAACCAAGGTAGACCTACTACCAGCACAGAGTATTCTGGGGTACAAGTCTGCATTCAGCCTGTCAGGGGGAGGGAAGACATCCTCTCCTGTGCCTGTTTTGTCCCAGTTGTCTGATATAATGATAGTAAATCCCACATTGCCAAACACAAAAATGCTTTTGCATGCTGGCAGATGAGGAGCATGAAGATGTGTCAGCTATACTCATCATATATCCGTTCTCTTCTTTCCCAAACAGTAGACCTGCGCTGGTTTTGCCCCATTTAATTGCTTTGGACAACAGCCAGAAATGGCTTATTCACTGGCCAGTTTATGAATGTGCATGTTGCTCTCTCCCTCAGCTAGATTTTGAAAAGTAGTTGTCAGCAGATCACCAGGCTGATATCTCATACTCTCTGTGCTAGTGAAATCTCTATCTGTCATACAGGTTTATTGCAAATCTCTCTTCAGAGAAAACTTCTCCAGTAAGATAGATTTTAAAGCAAATTTCTTTCTCTGTGTTGCTGATAACTTAGTCTGAAATAGATAATGTTTAAAAATGAAGATCATTACTACTACTTCTCCTGCTTGTTTTTCTCTTTGGTTTTTATTGGAGTACTGTTGATTTGGTGTTATTTTAAAATGAAATTTTCACTTCAGTTTCATTCTTGAAGAGTAGGGATGCTCAGTCTTCATAGAAAAATGCTCCTACTGAAATGGTTATTTTTAAACCTAAAATCTTTAAGGGGAAGGGAGGAGAGAAAGTTTTACTAGTCTTGCCAGGTGACAGTTCCCATTCACCCTAAATGATGGTCAGGAAAAGAACAACTCCGTATCTCTCCTCACTCATCAATGGCACCATTACTAATCACGCTTCTCTGCTATTGGTTTAAATCAACCAAATGGGAAGACCTTGGTCCACAGGGGTCAGTTTTACAATATCAGGTATGAAAAAATTGGCAAGTGTCTTGCAGCCATCTCTGTTCAAATGATAATTACAACATAGATATCAACTACTTAGGAATAACACAGTGAATTTCAGCTCAAAGGACTATATGATTACTAATATACTGAGATTCATAATTCACAGCTCGGATATGGTAGATGAAAGATATCCCCATCATAAGCACACCACTTAATTGGTCATGGCAATGGCAAATTGGAGTAGGAAATGAAGATTATCCAAATGAAGCTGCAGGACAGCCTGAGAATTGAAATTGCATTGTAACTGCGGATTTTGATAGGCAGAATGTATTTACCTGAGTTTGATGCCGGCGTGATTTCAGGTGGAGGACCTCAGTTTTAAACCTCTTCCTACAGCACCTCCGTGGTATTGTGCTAGTGGTTTAGGCCAGGTTATAAAGGGAAGAAAAAGATTTTCTAAATCATCAAGAATGTTTCTGTAGGTCTCACTGCTCCGAGGAAGTCTGTCACAGAGAGAAGATTCACCTGTCAGAATCACAGGACAAGGGAGGTAAGGAAAACAGTAGAAAATACATGTTTGGAAGAAAGAATCTGTCCATAAAACAAATGTACCAAACCCTGTAAAAATCTAGTCCATAGAAAAATTTTAGTAAAAACCTGAAATTTTAAAAAATAGGAGATGGGTTAAAATAGTTTCATTTCTCTAAATTTAAAGACTTAGGCATTTACTTTTAATTACAATCCTTATAATTAAAGTCAAATATAGGTTTTGGGGTTTTTTTTTACATTTTCCTTCACAGCCATAGCTTGAGATTAATATTTTTCTCTCAGTCTTTAATATGAACCTATATTGACATTCTGGCACAGAATACCAATTTCATCAGTTGGAAGCATTTTGTCTAAAAGCTACAAGTGCCCTTTGATTTCAGCTTAATTATGTGAACCTACTTTGCTTCCCAGAGCTGCCTGCAGTTAGGCAGCACTCAGCACTGGCCTGGTTTTGTTCCTCTGGAGGTCAGTCCTACCACTAACTTGAACTAGTGAACAGCTGGGTCAACACCATGGGCTCTGAAACTCCCACAGACTTCTGGTGGAAAGTGGCACTAATGAGGGGCCTGTAGAGCTAGCTTACAGCCAGTGATGTTTCTGTATGAAATTCGCACCTAGGAAGCATGTCTGCTACACAGATTTCTGTGCTGAACTTCAGCAGGGAGGTATGTTTTTTTCCTCTCTCCTCTCCCAAGTACTTCTCCCTGAAAGAGTAGCAATTAGAGAAATGAGCTTCAAATATAGCAGAAACGTTGGATGCAAGACAGAGAAGAGCTGGAATTACTGCTGCTGCCCTTGTGTGAATGTTTCCAGGCCTGAGCATATAAGGAGGCATGACAGGAGATCCAAAGATCCTTTAGGGTTAGGAGTTGGAGGTGGGAGTAAGTAATTAAGTATTACTTAGTAAATACCAGGCATTTTGACTTCATAAAGTACACAGTTGTATCAATAAAATATATTACTGAGGAAACGACTAGGCTGATGGGAAAGGCAAGATTTCTTGAGATCGAGGGATGCTTTGTCATCAGCCACCTTTGTGTCCATTTCCAGAGTTCCCAGGATCTGCAGTTCCCTCCCGTAGAGAGGGTAACTAACTGCCAAACTGGAGCCTGCTGTAAAAGGGGCTACACAAAGAAAATGGCTTTACGCTGTATAATTCATATAGCAACAGTATCTTCAGGGGTGGCATATATAGTACTGCATTGTAATGCATTCAAGCATTAGGTATGAATCCTGAGTAGGATGCTGATGCTTTGGTTTGCCTTATCCTGATATGTCAGGCTTTAAAGGAAAAGCATAGGCAATGGTACAGAAGAAAGATGAATTTTGGAGAATGATACTGACATATGAGCTTTCCCACCTAAATGGAAAAACTTCCATAACATGATAAAAGATGGAGACTCCCAAATTGTCACTCTGTGGAAGCATCTGATTTTCTGAAAAGTACCAACCACCCATCATCTAAATTTGGGCTCCCTTAGTGTCCATCTCAAGTCAACATTCAGAAGTCATTCAGAATTGCTTTTCAAAAATCTGGGCATGGATTTGCTTGACACATTTTATCTTTTCATTCAGAAGAGGTCACAGGCCAGAACCAGAAACATCTGCCCTTTAAACAGGCAGCTAAAAAGGACAGAAGAGGTTTCTGAAAGACGTCTTCTAGATCTCTCCTGAAAGAAAAACTGACTTCTTTGCTTAAAAACAGTGTATTCCACTCCCAACTTTTCCATATCCCTCCTCTTCTCTTCCTCATCAAATAGGCTGTTCCTGATACTTATAGTAAAGATCTAGAAGATCACACCTTTCATTTGGATAACAATAATAATAAATAGTGTGACATTTACATGTATATATGTTTAATTCCACCAAGAACTTGCCTTCATTGGTGAGTTTCTCACACAAGTTAGGCATTTTAAAGGGAACAGCGCCATGGCATCAGTTCGATTCTGTGAGTTTTTGCTTATGAACTGGATGATAATTACATTATAAGCACACTACATCATCTATCCTCTCCAATTCTATTCTTCGTGCTAATGCACACTGAGACAGTGCCATCACCTCCACTGTTCTTGGGGACTAGGAGGAGAGGTGAGGTGATGGAATTGTAATCCTAACCCTGAAAAGCTTAAAATTTGATGTGAGGAGGAGAAAGACGAGTAAAGAGGAGTGTCTAGTGAGAGAGCTGTTTTGGAGTCATACCTATTCTGATTGTGGGTGCCCCTAATTTAGAAGGCCCATGAAATGCAGAGGATACAATTATTTTAACACGAAGGCCCTAAGATTTTTTTTTTCATTGAAGAAGACATGTGGATATCAACCATTGTGGACTAATTGTGCTGGTTCAGGACTGGCACAGCATTTTCTAAACATCAGATTTTTCCTCCTAGTCACTTGGGTCTGGGCTATGGTGGTTGGAAGCCTCCTCTCCTGCAGCAGGTCTTCTTGTCTTCACACTCTCTGATTTCAATGGACCAATAACATGTAGAGCAACCAAGGATCTGCTTCTGGGGTGTGGAACATCACTCACGAGAAAAACCCTGCCTAGCTGTCACTGTCAGCTGCAGAACCACTGGAAGTGTTCTAAAAAGCCAGTATCTATAGGGAGTGATGCAACCCCTGGCCACAGGAGAGGCAGTTTCATAATGAAAACCATAGGCCACAGCAAGAGATTAATCCAAACTTCAAAAAGGTGTCCCCTCTTGAGACTGAGTCAAATTGTAACATCTATTGCTTGTGATCATGGCGTCTAAAGTCAGGCTTTGAAACCCATGTAATCTGAAGATTTAGCTGTCACTGCCAGCTTTGATTATCAAGCATCCTTATTTTCTCTCTCCACTCTTGTTTCTTAATATTTAGTTTGTTCTTAACTGATCCAGATTGGTCCTCATATCTCTTCATAAATTGTTCTGAGGAATCCCACACTGAATTTCATGCCTGTGTTCTGCATCACAGCTGTGGGAACGTCAGCACTTCTCTCAGTGAAATTAGTAATATTAGTACACTGAAAAGTTATAACTTACATCTCTACTTGCAGGAATAAAATCTTTCCAACTGTCCTATTATCATTATTCATCCCAAAGGTCTCACGGATAGTTCCAGGGGAAACAGGCTCTGGGGTGAATTAAAACTGTTCTATCTGCAAACAGCCTGACTGGCTTAAGAGAAAGTTATTGAGCTGTGGCTAGTGTATTCTTCAGCATATTTTAGAAGCTGTGTTCCAGGTTTATTGGATTTTTGCCCAGCAATATATCTCTGCAGCATTTAAAAGAGCTATAAACAAACAGCAGAGATTAGAGACAAGTTAATCTGCATCCAGATTCCAGCAAAACTTTCTTTGACTCTTCCCCAAACTCAGTTTCTGATCTGTCTCATTTTATTATAGATGTATACAGGATAATGAATACTGCATTCATCCAGGAACTATCTCTGGAAAGAGATTTTTCTGAAATATTTCAATCATTAGAATTAAAAGACACTTTAAATGCTAACAGTCGCTATAACAGTCACTATAGGAACCAAACTCCGTAAATATTGCTGGCTTCCTAGCTCTTGGCATGTGAGACACTGATTTTTCTCACTCTCTAGGGTGAAAAAAAATCTTTCTATCTAATAATGTTATGCTAGTCTTATTTTAGAAGCATCTTGTTGCATCTTTCATCAGAGACAGCCTGGATAAAAGTTAAAGCTATACATCATCCAAATTAAATTTTAACACCTCCTCCCTTCCCTTCCCCCTACTTTCGAAACTGTACTGAGAAATGCTCACACATTGCTACTGTTCTCCCTGCCATATCTGAGAAACCACACACAGCAGAAGAGGAGAGCACCAGTTACACAATAATGATATTTTCCAATAGTATGTCTGTTAAAAACAGTTCTTTTAAAGAAAAACCTCTAGTAAATCTTGATCACCCATAAATTAATGACTATTATGTATCAGTTAGATTTTAAAAAGCCTGCAAATGCCTTTAGACCGATGCAACCTGTATAATCCATAATGAATACTTTGCTATGTAGAGTGAGGCCATGAACTTTATATATACTTCCCTGTACTTTCTGAACACCTACAAGATAAAGAAAAGAGAAGATAAAATAGAAGATTAATATAAACAAAGATAAAATAAAATCTGTCATATCACAGAAAATGAGGAACAAGGTTAGAGAGCAGATCTGTGGCACAATGAGGGCTCAGATGCCTTGGTGCTGTACTTAAGTTAAAATTTTCAATGGATGGAGCTAAGTTTTGCAGAAGCTTTGCAGGAAAGGAATGAGCAGAATCTGGTGTTGAATATTTTTCACTATGCATTGATTTTTCTTCACCTGAGTAGAATATTGTTCAAAAACTGTATTTTCAGATACTGTTCAACTTTTCTTTTAAAGTTGTCTTAGACTTTTTAGAGCAAAAGATCCAGTCACATTCCCATTGACATCAACGGAAACTTTTCTGATCAAGGTTAATGGAATAGTAAATGAGCATTAAATAAATTTAAGACTGTTAGTAACATAAGCACAAGTGTCAATAGTTTCACTATGCCAGAGAATAATCTGGATAATCATTGGCTAACAAGCACCTTAACAGGGAGCTCAAAGGGGCAGCTGAGAAATATTACAAAGGTTTGCATCAGAACTGTGATATACACAAAACAAATTATTTCAATATAATCAAAAACTACTCATGAACAAATCTTTGAGGCCTCTGCATATGAAGTGTCGAATGAGTTTTTTCCGATCCCTCTTTTCATGAATGTCTGCCAAAAAGAACCAGGCAGTATCTTCTGAAATGCAAAACAAGTTTAAAAGATACGGGGATTTTGGGGAGGGAGAAGAAAAGCCTTTGTGGAAAGTTTCTTTTTTGTTGTTACAATACCTAGGTAAGTCTCACCAGCACCAGGGGAAGCTGAAGTGAGATGTCTTAGGCTCCACCTCCACAAGTGAAAGCGCACATCTGTGGCTGAACCTGCTGTGGCTCCTGTGTTGAAGAGTGCTTGTGAAAGGAGACCCTGAGCAGAGGCAGGCACTTGGCCTCTGCAACTTCAGTTTAACCCCGGTGTAGGGATGGGATGAAAAATTAGGAGATAGCATGACATCACAGCAGTTCACCAGGTAGGTCAGGGATACCGGTTTCCTTCAAGAGGACAAGACCTATGAACTATTCATGTTAAGCTTTCCCCAAGTCATCCCTCTGTCCCTTCTCAAAAGAACTGGAGTACCAACAGGATGAGATTTCTGAGCACTTCAGAGATTCCAATCTGGCTACAAACTTTTGATTTATTTGTAAGATTTCGGAGGGACCACAGGGAAACAAGTTCCATCTAATGTTAGGAGACATCCTCATAGCCTCCACCATAGTCTTGCACACAGCCGTGCCGGGGTGCAGGCTGCTGCAAAGCCGTTCGTGAGCACCACCAGGACAGCTCCACACAGGCAGGCACTTGCCGCAGAGCCAGGAGTGGCTGCTGCTGCTGACAACAAACTAACTGCCCTCTGGCCTATTGGTCACAGTGCTCTCATGAGACGTGAGAGATGAGGCGTTAAGCTGGGGCAAGGAAGAGCTGAAATCCAGGTCTCCCTTTTCAGAGGAGATGCTGTAAATGCCAGACTATTACTAGACAAGCGGGTGGCAAGAATCTCACCTCCTACCCTTCCCACCCAGGAAAGAAAACCATGATTCAAGGGACTGAACAACTTCAGACGCTGAGTCCCACTTTCACCAAGATGGCTACCTTCACCCATGTTCACATGAGAGAAATATCCCTGTCATTGGCATTTCAGAGCAACCGGCAGAGGCATCCCTGCAGTCAGAGTCACTCTGAGGTGCTCAGTTGTAATCCTCCTCCTCAGATTTCAGCTGTGTCCCAGCCAAGGCCAGGTTTCAATACAGCCCAGCTGCACTACTGGAGCTCAGACTCCTGAGATAACGGCTAAGGTGTGAGGACAAGCTGTGAGAAAGCACATCACCTAGAGCTGTGCAAAGCACAGAAACTAAAACAGCAGGCACAGACAAGTTTGTTGAGATTGGGATAGACAACAGATCGTGGATTCAAGAGGGAAAACATTGACCTGAAAAAGTATAAAATCATACAGACAAAAGGAGGAGTCAGAGGAGCAACTTAAAGGTTCAGCCCGTTGCAATGAGAGATGGAGGCCAGCTCTTGCCCAGCTGACAGACAGCTTGCTGGGCTGCCAATGTTCATCCAATGCCTTGCTGGGGCAGCGTGCATACTAATGCTTAGCCAGCAGCTCATCAGTCCTAGCTACTGGACAATAAAGAATTACTTTGTGCTTTTAAGTTCTGTGTATATGTGATACACTGTATGCCCTGCATACAGGCTCTCTCTGCACATGATCAAAGCTGCATAAACAAAGTGACCAGGAGAGATGAGGTTGCACAGTCAAGGAATCTTTGCTCACTCTTCTTCCCCCCAGAGCACAGGAAACTTTGGAAATTGCCTGAGCCCCTCTGGACCTAACACTGCAATACCAAGCTAAAGGCCAAGCTTTGCAGGACCAAGCTCCAGAGTCCCGTTTTTCACACTTGGGCCTAATGACCTGGGTAGGTGGCAAGAGGCAACAGCGACATACAGAGATGCAGAGGTGAGCAGGGAGCAAAAAAACACCATGAAGCCAAGCAGAAGCAGACTGAAGCAGATCGTTGTAGTGTAGATGTGAAAGGATATTTTAAGCCATACTTTATATTACATGACTCATCAAAATATTGCTTCACACACAGAGTTTACATGACACATTTCCACATGCTTTGAGATAGAACTCAGAACCTTGATCCAAAAGAGCCGTGCTGCCAATTCCTGGGCCCCAAAATTAGTGTGCAGGTGTCAGCAGGGCATTAGGAGTGGAACATTCAACAATGTGAGCCAACAAGACCCCTCTGTTGACATCGTCTTTTGCAACACCCAATTCTTTTTAAAACTCCTCTGTATAAAGAATTTGGAAAACTTAAACAGCACTCAACAAGAGGGAGGGAGGGAGAAGTTGTCTATCCTCACATTAAAGCATGTCGCGATGCAAATAAACACTGTGGAAAGTAGATGCTGTTCATCATCTTTGCAACTAAGATATAACACATCTAACTTAGGTACACCAAGAAAAGAGTTTTAGAAGAAAGCAGAAAGAGAGGAAAATAACATGGACAAAACCTTCAGTCGTCTACCAGGAGAGTGAACTAAAGGACTACAGGACTGGTTGTAATGGTATCCAACCTATTGCACAGTTTCCACAGACAGATCAATGCCCAATTAATGGTGGTCTCCCTTGCACTCTGATGTGTTCAAGAAACAGACCTTGGTAGAGGACCAGGTGGAATTGCTTACATTTTTCATGGATTTTGAATTACAATCACAGAGAACTGTAAAGCTCCTTTGAAGTACTGGGACTTCAAAGCCTGTGCCAACAACCATCAAAGTCAATAAAAAACTTCTGTTTGACTTCGGTAAGTATTGGTTTAGGATTTCATACTCAGAGCTCTCTGGGGCTGAGGATGCATCTATCCATGCATTTCTGCTCTACATGACACAGAGGAACACTAATTGTACCATGGGCTTTGGACACTGATCAGTGTTAATGTGCAGTTGCTTATGCAAGAGAAAGGAACAGTTTTGCTTTGAATTTTCACTGCAGCTGTTCCTTTTAATTTGTTTTTAATGCGAGTTTTAAGGCACACATTGTTTTTGTCAGTGACCCGATGTCATCAGTTGAAAGTGAAAACATGCTGCATTTGAAGTGCGCTGCAAGGGTTTTTCCTCTTTATTTCCTATCTCTGTTGCTAACCCTTCTAAAGGTATCACCTCCTAGAGTGAACAAAGCACAAGACCAGCATATAAGAAGTTAAGGAAATCAACTTCCATTGTAAGCCTTCAATTGTTAAGGGTGGGATTCACCTCTCCTCCCTTCAGCATTCTACAAGTTAGACATATGAGTAGAAATTAGGCTCCATTTAAGCAAAAGCCATGCAAACACTTTCCTTCTAAAGCAAATGACTAAGGCAAATGACAACATTTGACACACACGCGATGAACTTCAAACTTTATCATTAAAAAAATTTAAGCTATAGAGTGATAAATCCAAGTAATTATCAAGAAAAGGGACCGGGAAGATTAAAAGCAGAAGTCTAACCAGGTAGATGCTGCTCAGCGCCTGAAAGGCCAGAGGCTGGAAAAGGGAGAAGGAGAAGAGGTTCAGATGCATATCAAATGGTGCTGTGGTATCTAGTTCAACCAGCATGGTTCAAGCAGATGGCCACAATGAATATTTAAAGAGCTGTGGCAAGTGCATTATAATGGAAGCAGAAGTGATGCTGGTGTCGTCAAGAAACCACACAAAAACTGCTCAAGCCCACCAGTTCAGAAGGTTATGATTTCTTTTTTGTATTATATTTTTTACTGTCCCACCTAACAGGATCGCAACAATGTTCTGATACTATAATTTTTACATCAGTGATCCATCATGTACATGACATTTACACATCTGCATTCATAATTCCAGATGTACATCCCTATGGGGGTAGTCATAGAAGCAGTCCCAATATTTTAATGTAATATCTCAATAAATCAGGTCATGCACTTTATGACTGTGCTGGAACATTTGTCATGAGAGGGAACATACTAAGAATGGATAATTTATTAATGCTAAGAGATGCTGTGCATAATGCACCAAGGAAAGGCAGCTCCGCGAGATCTCAAAGAAAGACAAAGACAAAACAGACAAGACAATGAAGGTCAGCAAGTAGAACAATGCTGTTTTTTTCTATACTCATGGAGATCCTTCTAAAGCATGTAAATAACTTCATTACAAAAATTTTAGTACTAGTCTTTACTAATACATCTGCCTATGAAGAAACTGTAAAGCTTAACTATCAGAGAGATTTTATATTAGCGAACCAGAATTGGGCAAATTTGGTCTGGTTCAAAATTTATTGAAGGCAATGAAACTCTTTCAATTCTCTTGTATGGGCCAAAGTCCATAATCCAATGAATTTTGGAACAGTACACAGGTGAAGATACTCGGTCTGCACGGTGGTAAGGGCTAGTGGTGGGAATATATTTGCATGGTAACACTCACCATCCAATAACAAAGGAGGGACTGCTAATGAGAGGTTCAGCTAGGGAAAACAGGCCCGCATTGGATCAAATCATTTTGCATACTCCACCATGAAATACTCTCACCTCAGATTTGGGAAAGTCAAAGATGGGGGCCTAAGTAAAGAGAAAACACTGTTCTCAGTGGTCTAGAATCTATAGTTTAGAGAAGAATAGGGAGGCAGATCTCCTCAAAAGAGCATGTTACGCATTAATTTCTTTAAAGTGCTGGTAGATAAAGCTGCAGAAATTGGAAGTATCGTATCAGGGAGGATCTCCAGGTAATTTTTGCCCCCCCCCCCTTAAATGACAGAAGAATAAACCCATCTCTGCTACTGGTGGCTGGAAAGCCACAGGAGCTGAGCTGTCTCCTTGAAGCCCTAAACGACAGCCACATGAAAGAAGGAGGCTCCCTCTACTGGCTTTTCCTTTAGAAGTGAGGGAAGGAAATAATCATTGCGGAGATGCATGTGATCAGCGGTGCTAGTTCACTTCCTTGTCTATCAAGTCTTATTGTAAAGGAACAAAACTGTTCCAGCTCCACAGCAAGCCAAAGAGATAGAGACTGTTGCTACTAACAGAGTTTCAGACTGAAAGAGCTCTTGCTGGAGATGGGAACAGTCTGGCCACTATTCTGGCAGGCACTGCTTTGCTTGAGGAAACAAGGCAAGGGTCTGTTGTAGCTACACCCAGAGACACAGCACAATTACCTGATGCTCAGCTCCATACAAGAATGTTGCAATTTGAGGTTTGCAAGCTTTATCAGAGTTGTGAAGTTCACTCCTCTAAAAAAGGCATTGGAATATGCTGTTATTGTTTCTGCAAAGGAAAAGCCAAACAAACTACTATGCATAGAGCCAACACTAGTCTGAGACTCCCAGCCCAGCACAGCAGAAACACACCACATGCCAGTACAAGAAAGCAGCCCAGGGAGCTTTTCCAAAACCGCTTGCATCTCCAAGCTGTCTTCCTCATATAAACATTGAATAACTGTGCACGAGACGTGATCACACAATAAATGCAGCATAATGTTAATTGAACTGTTAATTGAACACAGCTTTCTTTTCCTAATATTACAATATCCTTGCTATTATAACCTTAACCTTGCAAGTGTGTATTAAAAGTTATATCTTATTTTATATAATATTTCTGTATTACATACAGAAGTTATAACATACCTTAAAATCAAAATTGCTTATCTCATAAAATGTCAGCTGTGTGAAACTATTTATTTAGTGTGATGGATGCAACGTGAGTGTCTGTCCACAGTAAGTGTGTTTCATTTTAATCTGGTACTCACTTACAAAGACTGAGGCTGGGCAACAAGGAAAAGGCGCTCTGTTTCTCTTGTGCTAACAGCTACAAGCTGAATTTGATGGGAGATCTTCCCCCCCCCCCGGAAGAAGGGAAGATTTCCCTGAGAGCTGCTGAGCTTTCCCTGTGGATGAGAGAGGATTCAGGAGAGGAAGGGGTATGTGAGAGACGGGGTGCTGGAAGCTGGCAGCACAGCTGAGATGCCCCCCACCCAAACCAGCTGGGTGCCAGAGAGAGCGAGCCTTTCCCTTGGCATCATGAGGTGCCTGAGTAAACTTAGGAAGCCATGGAAATTTACTGCAATGAGTGAAAACAATGGTCAGGGTAAAGTGCCTACACACCCCTGTTATTAAGGCTGTCTCACACACTTCTTTACCATGTAAATTGTGTCCAGCACAAGTGTTCCTGCCCCTTTTTCTCATGACCAAATTTCCAGTCTGTAATTTTGCACCACATTATTTGCAAGGCCATGGAATTTTACAGAAACATCACTTGTCCGTGCAAAAAAATAAACACTTGTACCTCTTTTCTACTTTTCCTTTCCCAGGCCAACCATCAATTCTTCTGCTGTTAGAAGCAGGGCCGCACCTTGTTGCTGAGCTAGTTTCAGTGGAACATTGTTGTGCACCAGGTAGGTGCCAGTGCTTTCTCCATCTTGGTAAGAGAGAATGCCCACTCAAATCTTTAGGAGTAATATGATATTTAAGCAGAGTGTTCAAAGATAGGAGCAGAATAACAGATTAGGAATTTTCTCTTAGGTCCCTTCTGATGCTAGGAACACCGAGAGGATACAGCATCAGACAGACCTCTCAATCAGGACATGGCACACAGTGCAAATCCCATCTGCGGTGAGGTTCACCAGCATTTTGGTTTTTAGGGCCCTTAAAGGGTTTTCTTAGAAGAAAGCAATTTTATTCATCATTCCTCCTGTCAAGCAAAAGGATGCTCACAGGAGAAATTTCAGATACAGACGAGGACAGGCAGGCAGCTGGTGCCAAGTGGGAGCTGCCTACACGCTCCTCCGTTACGATTAGCCAGATAAGTTAATCCTGCGGCCAAGGGATATGGGCAGCACAGCACAGGTCTGTACCTACTCAGGTTAACTGGTAAGTGAATCGCTAACTCCTTGGTGCACAATAGTCTTCCAGTTAGGATCACTACAACAAGGGTAACAGAGCACTAGAACAGGTTGCCCACAGAGGTTGTGGAATCTCTGTATCCTTGGAAATGTTCAAAAGCTGTCCGGGTAGGGTCCTGGGCAACATGCTCTAGGTGACCCTGCTCGAGCAGGGGGGCTGGATGAGATGATCTCCAGAGGTTCCTTCCTACCTCAAACATTCTGTGATTCTGTGAAACATAGAGGAGAAAATGGGCTAGGAAAAAAGGTCAGGATTTGCAAAGAGGAAGGTAGAGGATCAGGCAAGTGAAACTGAGGGTCTGGCTGTCAAAGACAAATACAAAAGTGAGCCTCAGATTTGCCTTTAAGCCATCTGAGGGGGGGGTCTCCTGAGTCTTCGAGAGCCTTTGGGCGATACATGCAAGCTGGAAGTCTTTTGGAGGACTTCACGCTACAGGCCACAGACTATGCTTTGGAAGCTGATTTGGAGTGGGGCTTCCCTTTCAGTTTCATCCGAAAGGAATTCAGGTCTACCTGGTCAAAGACACCTTGAGATCTCCACAAGCACAAGCAGTTGGAGATGATCTGGGAGTGGGGTGACAAGGGACCATAGAAAGTGGCCAGGTTTATGCCCCTTCCCTAAATAACATCTGCTATTGCTACTGCCAGGCATGGAATAGGCAGCCCACTGCCTGACCCACCAGAAAGCGTCTCCTATGGTCTTATGTCTGTGTCAAATACACAAGCGAGGCTGGAGGCAAGATGTCTGTTTAAGATCTACCCCATGATGGTGCTTGTGGTTTTCCACGTGTGTGTCAGTTCTAGAAAACTGCCCTGCACAGCGGAGCATTCCTAGCACCGAAGGATTAATAAGAAGAGATCAGTGAAAATCCTGGATAGCATGCGATGGGACCGGGCACTTGTATGGGATGCAGTACCCAGCGTGCAGCAGGCAATGCCTGGAGTACCTTTGCATAACAGTTGCTGGATAACCCCAGAAGCCACTGCTGTTCCATGAGAATCTGCAGCTATGAACTAGTCTGAGCAACTCCAGTGATGAGCTCTGGCACACCAGTGTGGAGAAAACCCTCCTGGCAGAGCTTCTGCACCACTGCACAACAGGGGGTCTGCAGACAGCAGTATATTGAACAGCATCCAGCCAGAGAGCCTGGATCCAGCTTTGTTTTGCCCTGAGATGTGAGCTAGGGAAAGAAGCACCAGAAGAGAAGTTGGTGGGCTGATCTTCTTTTCCACAAGTTTGCAGGCACTGTCAGTCCATGAAATATAAGAAGACAGTCACCCCTCTTGAGGAGGGAACTGCATAATGAGAGAGAGGAGCTCACCAAAGCGAAGTCAACTGCAAAGTGCAGAAGGAAGCCTTCATGAAAAGCTTTTGCTGGCATATATGCTACATTTTCTCAGACAAGAACAGTGTCTCTTTCTTCAGGGCTCCTGTTTGGAAAAGTGAGCAAATAAGGACAAGTGGTTTGTCCACATGACTACTTCTGTGCCCAAGTTTTTCTTCCTAGGAACAGCCCACCTTAGCTGAAGTGTGACATGTCTCTAAGTGCCTCCCCCGACACACCCAGGGCATGGCAAGCTGGCAAGAGATCCTCTGTAAAGCAGATCATTTAAGCAGCTGTGTAGTCCTCCCATCTTCCTCCTGCTTCACAGATAAGAAAGGGCTGGATCTGAAGAGGCAGCAAAGAAACCCAGGCTTGAGAGCTGAATCATGTCATTTCAGTGTCTAGTTCAAATGATCCAGAAAACCAGGCCTGCTCTGCTCCAGGCTCAAGATGTAGAAGACAGAGTAGAAACATTAATGGTAAGAAAACAGTGGAGAGAAGCTTGTGATTCTGAATGCCACTGTCTCCAGAACAAGACCTTTAAGGGGAGGGACAGGAAGGAAGAAATGAAAACAATATATTATAAATTTTCCCTTATGAATTGCTTGTGTTTTATAAAGTTCACGAGGACAGTGCATTGCAGCATTTCAGTTGCTGGATGGTAAACTAGCTGGGGAATGATGTAATAAAGACGAGATCTTTTCAGGGGAGTGACTTGAATATTTCCTATTATTTTCATTTAATTAACTTGCAGTCTTGGAGTCATCGCTGAAGAAAGACAGCTTTCAAAGTGAGCATTGATGTGTCAAGGGTGGTACAAAAAAATTCAGTGGCAATAGAGAACATAGGTAATCTGTGGAAAAAGAAACAGTCACTAATAGTCCAGACCACTGAGCAGCAGAGAGCACCAAGGGAGGCGAGACCCGGGGGCCGCCCGCCCGCCGGCCCCGGCGCTGACCAGCGCTGACCAGCCGCCTCGCGCAGCTGTGCCCCCCTCCCCCCCTCCAGGCAAACGACGGGTTAAAGCGAGCGCGCAGGCGCCCCTGCGCGGCCGTGCTCTGCCCCCCGATTGGCTCCCAGCGGGCTGCTCGGATTGGCCAGTGGCGGAGGAGCGCTGCGGGGGTCGTTCAGCCTCGTTTCGCTCACCGGCTGCCGAGTTAGGCAGGGCCTGCCTGGGGTGGCAAGCGGATGGGAGACCGGAAGGGGTTGCTTCACTCCCCCTCCACCCCCCAAATCACCCTCTGTCCTGGGGCCCAGCTGGTGTAGTAAGTGGGCTGGAAGCTCTGGTGGGCCCAGAAGACTCCGTTGCCCTGCTTGCCCTGTAGGGAGGTGGCTAAGGTGACCCTGCTGTCAGGCTACCGGCCAGGTGCTTGGTGGCTCTGACGCATGCGTTGACCCAGGCACCTCATTGCTTAATTGGAAATGTGTCGTCTTTCCCAAATCTTCTGCCTGTTTTCACAAGAACACCTCTTTCCCCCACCTAGGCCACATTAGATGGACTTTTTTTGCCTTTTAACAGATTCAGCGGGGGTGTAGCAGGCTCCTGTGCCTTCAGGAGGGGCGCACCAGGCGCGTGTAGCTGCAAACCCAAAGGGCGCCGTAGGCTGCCGAGGGGCTCACATGTGAGGTGGTGCCTCATGGCCCAGCAGCTGTGGGGTTACCATCGGGGGTGCCATGCACGGGACGTGAGCCGGGATAGCCCAGGTTTGGCCACTGTCAAGATGCTGTGGGATGAAGGACATCTTGGGAAGCAGGACATCTCGGGAGCATGCCCATGTCGTCTCGCCTATATTTGCTGCCCTTCCAGCAACAAGTTTTAGGGAACATTGTTGAAGAATCATAATGGATCTAGTGAGCGACAAGAGGTTCAAAAGTAAGCGTGAGAAAATAGTAAGATGCCAGTCCTGAAGGCCTTTATGCATGGCTGCATCAGGCGGACTCACTCCAGCCTCCTGGTCCAGTCCCTCAACCTGCTGAAAACCCACCTGCAGCCTCTGCAGCTTTCTATGCACGGCTGGGGGGGAAAGGGTGTGTGGGCCCCATCAGAGGCTTCTTCCTGGTGCGCTGGCTAGGGTTTAGCATTCAGGGGTGTAATTCAGATGCTGAGAGTCTTTCCGGAATGGAGGTGTGTTTTTATAGCATGGAGAAGATTCAGTATTTTGCCCCAGAGGAGTGAAGATGGTAGCTCTGGTGAACGTTACCAAGATGTAGCTGCAGCATCTGTTGGTAGTCATCTGAGAGTGCCATGTTTGCTGGACTGGGTGCCGGGCAGTTTAACCGGCTGTCAGCTGTGGTCTGGAAAATCCTGTGCAACTGCCATGCAACCTTTTAATGTGCACGCAACTGCTTCCATTTGCCAGGTGCAGTCAACTGCTGTGAAGGCAGCAAGTTCAGCCATGTATGGGAACCAGTGCTAAGGTTCCCTTCCTTTCCAGAGGAAGTGGATGGGGCAGGAGAAGTTGCAGTGAAAAAGCAGATACGTTAATATCTGTTCTAAGGCATGTTGGAAGTTCACCGTGTGCTGTAGCAAAACTGCAAGTTCCTGGCAGTGAGTGACAGTGGGGACTGTAGTCCTGGTTTCATTCTGGTTCACACGTTATACGGAAAATGTCATGCCACGCCACTGTTTTTTAGGCAAGGAATATAAGATGGGACAGAATTCACCCTGAGATTTTAAAGTTTCAGTTTTATGCAATGCCCCTCTAATTATAGCATCTTTCTTACTTTATCTTCTTGAAGAATTATTTTAAAGGCTGAGGTAGGTTGGAACTCAGTTGTGCCCTTGGGCACTGCCATCTCAGCCATCACACGGAGCGCGTACTAACATCTGTTTGAACACGGTGGCCTCAGACTGGGTAGAGAACTTGTTGGCCTGTGTCTGGCACACAGATCGCTGACTTGTCTACCTTTGCAGTGTGGAAGATTTGGCTATGGGAGTGTATATGGAGCTCTGAAGACTGTCTGTCAGGCAGACAGGGCTCGTGGTGTGTTCAGCAGACTCACCGCGATGCTGCTACAGGATGCTCCTTTCTCTGGACTCTACCTGATATTCTACGCACACACCAAAAAACTCACCCCTCAGGGTAAAGGCTGAATGTAAGGTGATGTAACGGAAGATGTTATTCTTGCCCTGCAGGAAACTATCTGCATGCTGTACTTACAGCCCTCTACCTCAGCAGTTAAAGCAGTCTCTTGCGGGGTTTTAGGTGGGGCATTGGCCTTTTACCTGTGAAATACTGTAGCCCTGGGTTAGTCCAGAAGTAGAACCCAGAATTGGTCCATTACTAATTGTCTTTCATGGGGTGGTCTGATGCATAAGGTTGCTTAGTGAACAGTTGAGAGAGAGGTTGTGTTCAGCGGTGCTGTCTGCTGCTGGTTGTCTCGTATGCTGGGTAGTTTCCACTAAAATGGGGTTTCTGTGGTGGTAGAATTAGTCGAACTGGCTGGGGCAAGACTCATACAACCTTTCCTTCTCTGAGTTCCAGGCAAATCCAGTTCTTTGGCAGGGAGTCGTTAACAGTGCTAGCTTTTAACCTGTAGTCACTTTTCCTCCTGAAAAGTCTTCTCTGCCCTGCCTAGATTTTATCTTCTCTCAAACTCTGCTGTGGATTCTGTTATTCAGTAGCTTTTCACTGTGTTGTGCAGCATGAGTATTACCACACTGCTCTGTGTCTGAGTTCCCTTTGCTTTCTGGCAGATCAGCTGGATCCAGCACCCATGCCCCTGCTGAATTTTGGCCGTGGGATCTTTGTGGGAATCTTGGCTTTACTGGCAACGCAGCCTGCTGATGTCATCAAAACACGTATGCAGGTGTCCATACCAAAAGTACCACAGGACGACCCAAACCATTGCCTTCATCCTCAAGCTGAGGTGGACCTCTTCTGATATATTTGATCACAGCCTCATAGTCCCATCCTTTCACCAGAAGCACGGCTTTGCTAAGAAAGTTCTTGCCTTTGAAAGCAGGCGAACAAATGCGACTGTGCTAGACATGCTCTTGCAGTCAGGCTAATCAGTGTAAGGATTTTCAGAAGCTGAGGTGAGTCATGGGGGAATTGCTGAGCAAGCGCAGCACGCGGGAGCACAAAGGTGGGCATGCTGTAGCAGGCAAATCTCCAGACAAACCTACCTCATGTTCCAGGCTGGTGTATGGCTTCACTTCAGTTCTGTCCATCCACCTTAACTCTTACACTGGTAGCGATGGAAAACACTTTGGTTATTTCATTTTAAATGTGTGAGCATGTAAGCTTGTAGGAGCTGTTTGCATCCAGCTTACAGCTGCTGCCACCCCTCTGATTTATTGGTGTAGGCACATCTGTGATTACCATGCTGAGGCAAAGGTTTCTTTAGTATGTGGCAGGAAATGGCAGTTTTAGAGAGAAGCCAGCTACAAAACAATTCTTTGACCTTTGGACACTAGAAGGGAAAGGAGTGTCCAGATCTGTATTTAAGGAACTGGGTGAAGATCTAGTCCAACTCACCTTTCCTTGGAAGAACAGCTACTGTGGTGCATTTCTCCTTCACCCATGTGGGCGTATTAGTATATGCTGTTAATTAAGTGTAGGTCCAAGCCTTCTTTCAAAACCAGGTCCTTCGCCATCCTCACGTTCACAATAAGATCCTGAGGTGCAGGCCTTGCTGGAAGCAAAGATGCTAAATGTGCTCGTTGCTTTAACATGGGCCCAAGCTTGCTTGCACATGTATTCCAGTTGGGCCAAGCCTGATCTTCCAGTGAGCATCCTAGAAAGTTTCCTGTGGACTGGCCAGGCTGGGCCCTGAAAGAGATCAGAATCAAGACTGCAGGGAATGTGGAGTTTGTCATGTTTAAGCTGGCCCTTTGCCTTGCTGTGTGAGATGCGATCAGTTGAGCCCTAGAGATTTGTGTCTCCTGTACTCTGGCCCAAAGAGATTCACAGCCTCTCTGATACAGGGTGACAGGAGATCAGAGCTGAGTTTCTCCAGATTCTGGCATGTCTTGCTGATGAGGTGACTCCTGTCAAGATGGTTTCTTCAGTTATAAATCAAAATTGGCAAAGGCCAAAATGAAAGATCTGAATCTGAGTTTGGCAGCTTTGCTTTGGTTTGGTTGAACTCCATCCCTAAACAGGAGTCTGTTTGTTTGCATGTTCATTCTGGTCCACTCTGTCTTACCAGATCTTTTTTTACTTCAGTACTGATAAATCTGTTTTTGAAGAACACTAAAGTGATTTTTGTAAATATGCATGAGCTCTAAAACAAGGATAAGTCCTTCTCCTGAAGTGGCTTGAAACTGTTATTCTCTCGTCTCCTCTTTGTTTGGCTCGGGTGACACTTTCCCTGTCCTTTGTCATCCTGGCATACCCTTCCCCACTCTCTGCTCTTCCTCTTTTAGTGAGTAGCACTGCAATTGCTACAAGTTTTCCCTCAGGGTTAAATGCTGTTTGCACCCGGATCTTTTGGAGACAAGTCTGGGTCTGAGCTGAAATAGCTGTTCCATGCAATAAATAATGAGGAATTAAAATGTTGGAGGCACATGGTGATGGACTGCTGTTTGCCTGTCTCCTGTTGCAGGACTTGGGGCTTGGTCAGCTTTTTCCCAGCTGGCGCGCTCCAGGCCCTGAGGCGTACTCTGATGGCAGCAATGGCATGGATTGTATATGAACAGATGATGGAAAACATGGGCTTGAAGTCTTGACTAACTTGCACTAGAAATGATTGGCCTCACTCCTTTTCCTGCTTGCTGTGATCAGCTGGCACTGGGAAGCTGCCAGTTCCACAGAGGAGTAAGCCTTGTTAAACTGGGAAGAAGAAATCTCTTCTGAGACAGGGATTAGGCCTTTCAGCAAGTAGAGGAAAGACAAATCGGATTGCCGTATCATTTGAATAACTCGTTCCAGGACTGTACTTGCAGACTGCCATGTGAAATGGCAGGGTTTCCACAGCCTGGGAACTATGCTGAGAGAAGTCCCTTTTAAAAATAGCTTTGTGCTCACCACCTTTATGGAATGAGAAATGTCTGAGCCCAAGTGTTTGAGGAGAAATCAGTGAAGGCCATGCTAATAGCAGAATCTGTCAGCCTGTTCCTTACTGGTGTGGCCATTAAGGCTACATTGATTTACCATCCGATGTGGATCCTCCTTCCTCATAGGATTTGTTCTCACAGGGGAACATTGCAGGGGATGCTAGAAGACTGGATGTGTCTCTTAATGCTTATATTGCAGGGGTGGGTGGAAGAGAAATGAAGGGCTGAAGGAAAGCCAGGAACACAGTCTGTGTTATCACTTGCCTACTACGCTTGATAGCAGAGAAAGTAGTTGGAACCACCTTGCTGTGTCATTTGTTATTACCGCAATAAGCATCTTAACACTCTTCAGGTGTGCTTCAGCCTCTACAGCAGCGTTTGCACTTTCATGTAGAAGTAGCGGAAGAGTTGGTTGCTACCAAAGTTGTATTAGTTCTCTGCAAAACATTTTTCCTGCTGGTCTGACTGTATCAGGAATACTCCAGTATTGTTTTTATCCAGTTCTGCTAGAGTTACCTGCTTCATATCATTCATTTGCTGCTCCCTGACCTCCACTCTCAGTGCAAGCTGGTCCTTAGATGTAGTTTTTAGCATCATAGCTCATAATGCATAAATGTATAATGGAACTGGATACTGGCACTTCAGATTTCACAGAGAAGCTGCTGCTGATTGCATGAGGAATATCTTTGGTTTTGGCAAGAGAAAGCTGTGCTTTCCTGTAAACTTTCTCCAAACCTATGAGGCCTCTGAGTGTTCGGCAGGAAACTTTCATTCTCTTTGGGCTCCACACAAGATCATTCTCCCTTAGAAGGTAGTCCACTCATATTTCAATACCGCTGCTGTTAGGCTTGGAGCCAAACCTACTCTTTCTGTCAATTGTGCCTTCTTCCTCATTGCTGCTTTGTTCCACAGAGACAATACTGTGTACTTACCAAAGGCAGATACAGCCTGTTCCCTCCTTCGCTTGTGCCTCAGTGCTGACTGGTCGAGTTGGGACTCTTGCAGCTCTGTTGGTGTCGCTGCAAAGCTGGGCTTGGAAGTCTGCCTGCTGTGCTGTGGCGTGCTTTGCAGAAAGCATAGCTTTATTTTTTATTTCCTTAAATACCTAGGGATATCAAAATTCACTTGAAAACAAGAGCAGAAGTCTCTAAATATGAAGGCATGACCTACTATACCTGTACAGGCAACTGGTATTACCTGCTGTTCTTTAATTTCTAAGCATAGTTTGTACAATCAGTGCTTGCCCTGTACATCTTCTGCACATGAGATTAGAGGAGTCATAAGTTGTAAAAGATGTTCTTTACCAGATTCAATCCCCAAGAAGGTATGATGACTGGCAGAAAAGTCTGGGGAGTGTCTAAGGGACTGGCTAGAAGCTTGGAAGGTGCTGCCTATTTTCTCTTTCAAACTACCACCGCTTCCAGAGTGGCACCCAGTTCATAGCTGAAGAGACAAGGAGCTGAAGACAGCTACCCCCATTCGCCTCCTCACCCTCCAACTGAAAAAAACCTTACATTGCTTGTTTGTAGCTGTAGGGCAGTCCCATGCAACGCACAGAGGTAAAAGTGAAGGCACTGTGAGTCTTGTGAAAGGAAGCCTTCTCTTCTGAACGCTGAACAAGCCCAGGTCCCTCCACCTCGCCTTTCATGCCACGTGCTGCAGCACCTGATCACCTCTGTGGCCTTAAGCTGGGCTCCTCCAGTCTTTCAGTCTTCTTTGGGGCGGGGGAGAGGCCAAACCCAACACAGCAATCCAGAGGAGGTGCCAAACAGGGAAGCAGATATGTTTGCAGTTTGAACAAATTAGCCCAGTCCTGAAAAGAACTCCTACTGGAGCCATTAGAACGGACGGAACTCCCTGCTGAAATGCAGCACGTCTTCGTGCTGGAATTGAAGCCCTTTGCTGCTGCAGAGGAGCAACTCTGTCGATGGCTCCTGCGATCGATCCGGTGGTGGTATTTGTGCGCCTCCAAGGAGGATCTTGCTCCAGTTTCAACCTCCCGTTAGGTAGCTGAAGAGAGAAGGAGCTGAAGACAGCTACCCCCATTTGCCTCCTCACCCTCCGACTGAAAAAACCCTACCTCCGGGCCCCCCAGTGACCTTGGCGACCCTCCGCCAGACTCCTCCTGTCGCCCCGGCACAGCAGCCCAGAGGAAGGCAGGCCCTCTCCTCGCCTCTCCCTCGGGGCTCGGGGCAGAAGAGAGGCCACCTCTTCACGGCCCAGGGCTTGCGGGGCAGCGCGGGGACGGCGTGGGGCAGGAGAGAAGGGCTCGCACAACACTTGTGACACTCAGGAATTCTTTTATTCCTTGGCCCGTGGAGGTTGGCTGGGCGTGGTTTGCAGCCCGCAGATGTCTTTACAGCCCCTTCATCCTGTTCTTTTGGCTGGGGGCTGGGGGCTGCGCTCTGTTTGCCGCCGGCAGATGTTTCTCCTCCATGCAGCCCCCTCATCTTGATCTTTTGGTGGGGGGCTGGTGACTGGGCCGAGCTTGATGGCCGTGCAGCCCCCGGCTCTCCTGGGATGACTCGGCCGCCGTGGCTTTCGCCAGGCCATCCCACGCAGCGGGGGGTTTTGGCAGGCCACCTTTGCTGGCAGCATGTCAACCTCCATGGGCTCCTCCTCGTCACCTGCTGGAGGATCGACTTCCATGGGTTCGGGCTCGTCAGGGGGAGGATCAACCTCCATCGGTTCTGATTGGTCCTTCTGGGGGAACTGTATGGAATCGCTGATGGCCCAGAGCTTGTCCCACAATTCCCTTCTTCTTATCCGCAGGCGTTTTGTTCCCCTGCGGACCACCTGATTCATCGTGCCTGAGAACGCTCCCAGTGCACCACCCAGAGGGCAGCAAGTAGCTCCACGAGGCTTCTTGGCAACCTGCTGCTCCAACTCTCGCTGGTGCTCCAGGAGCAAGAACCTCAGTGAGCTCTGGGCCAGAGCCAGCGCTCCCGCCTTTATAGGGGCAACGGCAGTGAGGTGGCTTGTGACATCAGTGTTCCTCTGTGATCTCAGGCCAACTGGACCCCAAAGTCAGCCATTCTGTGGGCAGTGCGGGGACAGTGTGGGGCAGGAAAGAAGGACTCACACAACACTTGTGACACTCAGGAATTCTTTTATTCCTTGGCCCGTGGAGGTTGGCTGGGCGTGGTTTGCAGCCCGCAGATGTCTTTACAGCCCCTTCATCCTGTTCTTTTGGCTGGGGGCTGGGGGCTGCGCTCTGTTTGCCGCCGGCAGATGTTTCTCCTCCATGCAGCCCCCTCATCTTGATCTTTTGGTGGGGGGCTGGTGACTGGGCCGAGCTTGATGGCCGTGCAGCCCCCGGCTCTCCTGGGATGACTCGGCCGCCGTGGCTTTCGCCAGGCCATCCCACGCAGCGGGGGGTTTTGGCAGGCCACCTTTGCTGGCGGCATGTCAACCTCCATGGGCTCCTCCTCGTCACCTGCTGGAGGATCGACTTCCATGGGTTCGGGCTCGTCAGGGGGAGGATCAACCTCCATCGGTTCTGATTGGTCCTTCTGGGGGAACTGTATGGAATCGCTGATGGCCCAGAGCTTGTCCCACAATTCCCTTCTTCTTATCCGCAGGCGTTTTGTTCCCCTGCGGACCACCTGATTCATCGTGCCTGAGAACGCTCCCAGTGCACCACCCAGAGGGCAGCAAGTAGCTCCACGAGGCTTCTTGGCAACCTGCTGCTCCAACTCTCGCTGGTGCTCCAGGAGCAAGAACCTCAGTGAGCTCTGGGCCAGAGCCAGCGCTCCCGCCTTTATAGGGGCAACAGCAGTGAGGTGGCTTGTGGCATCAGTGTTCCTCTGTGATCTCAGGCCAACTGGACCCCAAAGTCAGCCATTCTGTGGGCAGTGCGGGGACAGTGTGGGGCAGGAAAGAAGGACTCACACAACACTTTTGACACTCAGGAATTCTTTTATTCATTGGCCCGTGGAGGTTGGCTGGGCGTGGTTTGCAGCCTGCAGCCCACTTCCATGGGTTCAGGGTCGTCAATGGGAGGATCAGCCTCCATTGGTTCAGATTCATCCTTCTGGAGCAATCGTATCAAATCCTTGATGGCCCAGATCTTATCCCAGGATTCCTTCCTTCTTTTCCAAAGTCCTTTGGTTCCCCTGCGGACCACCTGATTCCTTGTGCCGGGGTGCCCTCTGGAACACAGAGGGCTCCTGCACACCGCCCAGTGGCCTTTGTGCACTGCTGGCAGGCCTGTGAGAGGGCCTCTGAAGCGGCCTGCCCTGAAAGGAGTCCCAGAGCACCCCCGCAGCCTGTGCTGGCTGTGGGGAAGATGCTCCTTCCAGGGCCTCACAATCACTCAGGGAACCTGAGCACGCTCGCAACACACTACCCAGAGGGTAGCAAGTAACTCGCCAAGGCTTCTTGGCAACCTGCCGCTCCAAGTCGCGCCGGTGCTCCAGGAGCAAGAACCTCAGTGAGTTCTGGGCCAGTGCCAGCGCTCCCGCTTTTTGAGGGGCAACGGCAGTGAGGTGGCTTGTGGCATCAGTGTTCCTCTGTGATCTCAGGCCAACTGGACCCCAAAGTCAGCCATTCTGTGGGCAGTGCGGGGACTCGATAGCAAAACAGCTTCTGTCCTCGGATTATTTTGGTCATTCACCCTCAGTTGCTTTTATCTCTTTCCCTTTTTCTTTCACTGTCAAGCAGTCTCTGGTCTTTCTCCCTCCCACTTTAGTTGTGTTGCTGTGGCCACGTTTTACTACTACTACTACTACTGCTTCTTGCTAAATGCTCCCTCTACCCGTAACTCCTTTTCCTTATTCCTGTTCTTTTCTCCTTTTTTTTTTTTTTTTCCAATCTTTCCTGCTTCCTGTATTGCATACTCCGGTATCAGCACAAATATGTGATCAGTTCTGAAGGTGGTACTGCAGCTGCACAGCCTGCAGGAATCTCCTTTGACTGGCGGCATTGTTTGGTGGTCCTCGAGTGTAGCCACCGCGGGATTTTCTTTCACCAAAACTCGTCTTCAAACTCCGCCAGAGGAAAGAGTGGAAGAAGGGGAGGAGGGGACTGGGAACTGTGGCAAAAGGGCAATGCTTCCTGCTTTATGGACATAACCGCAGGCTATGTCTATCTGTATATGAATAGCCCTAGATTTTCCATATGCCTTTACTTCCCTTGGTGATGAGTTTGCCAAGGCAGTGACACCTTCTGTTCACACTGATTGAACTACGAGGTCTGTTGGGATAGGACCAGCTTCCCCGCAGAATTTGAGCCAAGTATGTGAACTCTGATCGTTTCTGTCGCCGTGCCTCACGTGTCAGTTTGGCACTGGAGAAACGGGAGGAAAGAAAGATGTAGCTGCTGTGATGCTGCCACAGTTTTTAAGAAGTAGAAGGGAACTGAAGAGTGACCAGCTGCTACCCATGAGAGGCAATGCTGTCTCCCCTTTGAAAGGAAAGGTACGTGTCCGAGGGAGAAGGGAGGACAAATGCCAGATGGGTGAGGCATGGACAGGAGACAAACTGCTTGAGCAGAGGGGTTGGACGAGCTGCGCTCCAGAGGGGCCTTCCAGCTCCGGCTGCTCTGGGATTCTGTGAAAACTGCGGTTCAACTGTCACTTCTGCTGCGGTACAATTGGACTCGTTCTTCTGCTTCCGGGCTTTTAAAAGAGAACATCTGACATTGCAGCCATGCATACTATAGTCCTCTTTCAGGACCCATTACATGGATACCCCCAATGTCTAACGCTGGAGTTGGCTGTCCGATTTTCTGTGCTCAACACTTTTTCTTTATTTGTTTAATTACACAGATCACGGATTTCTTCATCCAGGAATCACTTACAAAAGTCGCACAAGGGCACCTTCCTCCCCCAAAGTCTTAAAAACAGCCACATACCCCTTCAAAACATGCATACTGAAAGGCAGCCTTAGATGAGCTGGAAGTACGCAGCGTTGCGTGTGGCAAATCGGATGGCTGTCTCCAGTAGTAGGCACCGGGGGTACCAACTTAATTTCTGAGAAATGGGTACGGTGTTTATGACGCTAAGGATCAACATATTCCTTTCTAAAAGAGCATGGTTGCAAGTTAAGCCCTTACGGCCGCACACTGGTCATGCTGTGTCTCTGCTGAAGGTCACCTTAGTGTCGCAAGCCTGGCAGGAGCCAGCGTGTGCCAGATGCTCGCCCACTGCAGTTTGTTGCCCCACGTGCTCAGTTAAGCCGCTATTGCGGTGGCCTGGAGTGAACACACTGGGTGGTAAAGTGGAGAAACTGAAAAGGCGGTGCCCATTCACTTGTGCTCCCTCGGCTACAGTGCAGTAGCGTTCAGCTGAGGTGCAGGAATCAGCTAACCTTTGACCTGCCCCGCCATTACCTGGTAAACGCTGCCCGGAGGCACCTTGTTTAGGCAGGAAGGGCTAAGAGACTCTGCGCAAAACCAGTCGCCACTAGCCCTTTGGCACTAGACGTAGTGGCAGCCAACCTGACTTGCTAAGAAGAGAAGGATAAAACACAGCAGAGGTGTATTTTACAATACCATGAGACCGCACTGTCGTGGCTTACTACTACAAGCATCCCTGTCTGAATTCTAAATTGCCTTTCATATTTATATTTATATAATATATATTGGGTCTGTACCCAATAAAAGTAAATAGCTGCTCCAGGAATGACTGTTTATAGTACAGCCAAAGACCATCAAGTGCTTGCGCTAGGGCCTTGCAGCCCCTAGCGCAAGCTAAATAGCATAGGTATAGAGACTGGATAAATAGTAATAGGTATGCTCATGCTTCTGTAATTACTTTACCAGCCCAAGCAATAGATTTTGCTGACTTTCCAAACTAGTTCGAGACCTATGAAATGACAAGGTTCATAGAAACGAGGTCCGGTAAAGGAATGACATTCGGGCCAGTAAGCCTTCTTACCCTCAGACACTATCGCTGCACCTGTGCCTGTGCTTGAAGGTACTGTTCTGCATGCTTCCGGAAAAGTAAGCGTAATCGTTCAGCATTTTCACAATACGCAGCTCTTGAACAGTCTTCAGCGGACTTACCCCGACAGGTGCTCATGAATTGCTGTAGCTACAGAGGAGGCTGGCAACAGGTGAACAACCAAGAGCAACCTGGCTTTGCATGCTTGTCCCTGCCCACGGCACAAGGCTCGGGCCGCCGGGATAGCTGCCCTGTCTGTTCCCAGACACGGAGCTGCTCCAAGCAGCGCTGCCCATGCGCGGGCACACAGAACCAGAGATCAGAAAGAGACCAGAGAAACGTGCTTTGTGAAACTATTTCCAGCTAAATTCCGAGACTTTTGCCACACCTGCAATCTGATTTATATCACCTGCTGCAAATGATACACTGAAGAGGCACCAGATAAGGTTCTTGGGGGTTTACAGCTGTGGCCTAGATAAAGGAAAAAAAAGAAAAAAGGATGGGCTTCAAGAAAAGGGCACTATTCCCCATACCGAAAAGTCTCACCAGTTGCTAACCACAAAGGGTTCCTTCCAAAAGAGGCACCCGTTCAGAAAAGAATTAAGTATCAGTCATGCACATTGTAAGCTTTCCTTTTCCATAACTGTAAATCAGCCTAATGTGTGCAAGGAAGTATGCACACACACGTCTCAGTGAAGCCTTATAACTTACCAGAGCTCACACAGCCAACTGCAATAATATAGGTAGTAGTGTGGGAGACCAGGCAAAGATAAAGCTCACGACTTCATGCATTTGTGTGCGCACCCAGGCGTGCATATGCGTCTCTACATGCACATACAACCTTCTGCTTCTGCAAAGACACCTGGTAACTTAAAGCGACATGGTCCTGGTTGCTCTCAGTTAGTGTCGTATGATTAAGCACGCTATGAAAAGAAAATAAATTTTTTTCTTTTTTGCTCTTCTTCGGTCTCATTAACCAGGAGGCAAAAACTTGAAAGCTTTCCAACGTGCCAGAAAGAAAGGGAATGCTTATGTTCTAAGTAGCTCTAATGACAACCAGCACCTTTAAGGCAGCTGTACTTTGTGAGACTGCCATTTCCTCGTCTAGATTTACCGCTTCCTTTTGATTTACTGCTTCCACTGATGTTCCCTAGTCCGTCTGCAAGCAAAACAGTGACCAGACAGCCAAAGCTCACAGCACTGGCAACTCCACCATCAAGACAGTTGATTGCAACATTGCTCGTTTGTAGCTGTAGGGCAGTCCCATGCAACGCACAGAGGTAAAAGTGAAGGCACTGTGAGTCTTGTGAAAGGAAGCCTTCTCTTCTGAACGCTGAACAAGCCCAGGTCCCTCCACCTCGCCTTTCATGCCACGTGCTGCAGCACCTGATCACCTCTGTGGCCTTAAGCTGGGCTCCTCCAGTCTTTCAGTCTTCTTTGGGGCGGGGGAGAGGCCAAACCCAACACAGCAATCCAGAGGAGGTGCCAAACAGGGAAGCAGATATGTTTGCAGTTTGAACAAATTAGCCCAGTCCTGAAAAGAACTCCTACTGGAGCCATTAGAACGGACGGAACTCCCTGCTGAAATGCAGCACGTCTTCGTGCTGGAATTGAAGCCCTTTGCTGCTGCAGAGGAGCAACTCTGTCGATGGCTCCTGCGATCGATCCGGTGGTGGTATTTGTGCGCCTCCAAGGAGGATCTTGCTCCAGTTTCAACCTCCCGTTAGGTAGCTGAAGAGAGAAGGAGCTGAAGACAGCTACCCCCATTCGCCTCCTCACCCTCCGACTGAAAAAACCCTACCTCCGGGCCCCCCAGTGACCTTGGCGACCCTCCGCCAGACTCCTCCTGTCGCCCTGACACAGCAGCCCAGAGGAAGGCAGGCCCTCTCCTCGCCTCTCCCTCGGGGCTCGGGGCAGAAGAGAGGCCACCTCTTCACGGCCCAGGGCTTGCGGGGCAGCGCGGGGACGGCGTGGGGCAGGAGAGAAGGGCTCGCACAACACTTGTGACACTCAGGAATTCTTTTATTCCTTGGCCCGTGGAGGTTGGCTGGGCGTGGTTTGCAGCCCGCAGATGTCTTTACAGCCCCTTCATCCTGTTCTTTTGGCTGGGGGCTGGGGGCTGCGCTCTGTTTGCCGCCGGCAGATGTTTCTCCTCCATGCAGCCCCCTCATCTTGATCTTTTGGTGGGGGGCTGGTGACTGGGCCGAGCTTGATGGCCGTGCAGCCCCCGGCTCTCCTGGGATGACTCGGCCGCCGTGGCTTTCGCCAGGCCATCCCACGCAGCGGGGGGTTTTGGCAGGCCACCTTTGCTGGCGGCATGTCAACCTCCATGGGCTCCTCCTCGTCACCTGCTGGAGGATCGACTTCCATGGGTTCGGGCTCGTCAGGGGGAGGATCAACCTCCATCGGTTCTGATTGGTCCTTCTGGGGGAACTGTATGGAATCGCTGATGGCCCAGAGCTTGTCCCACAATTCCCTTCTTCTTATCCGCAGGCGTTTTGTTCCCCTGCGGACCACCTGATTCATCGTGCCTGAGAACGCTCCCAGTGCACCACCCAGAGGGCAGCAAGTAGCTCCACGAGGCTTCTTGGCAACCTGCTGCTCCAACTCTCGCTGGTGCTCCAGGAGCAAGAACCTCAGTGAGCTCTGGGCCAGAGCCAGCGCTCCCGCCTTTATAGGGGCAACAGCAGTGAGGTGGCTTGTGACATCAGTGTTCCTCTGTGATCTCAGGCCAACTGGACCCCAAAGTCAGCCATTCTGTGGGCAGTGCGGGGACAGTGTGGGGCAGGAAAGAAGGTCTCACACAACACTTTTGACACTCAGGAATTCTTTTATTCATTGGCCCGTGGAGGTTGGCTGGGCGTGGTTTGCAGCCTGCAGCCCACTTCCATGGGTTCAGGGTCGTCAATGGGAGGATCAGCCTCCATTGGTTCAGATTCATCCTTCTGGAGCAATCGTATCAAATCCTTGATGGCCCAGATCTTATCCCAGGATTCCTTCCTTCTTTTCCAAAGTCCTTTGGTTCCCCTGCGGACCACCTGATTCCTTGTGCCGGGGTGCCCTCTGGAACGCAGAGGGCTCCTGCACACCGCCCAGTGGCCTTTGTGCACTGCTGGCAGGCCTGTGAGAGGGCCTCTGAGGCGGCCTGCCCTGAAAGGAGTCCCAGAGCACCCCCGCAGCCTGCGCTGGCTGTGGGGAAGATGCTCCTTCCAGGGCCTCACAATCACTCAGGGAACCTGAGCACGCTCGCAACACACTACCCAGAGGGTAGCAAGTAACTCGCCAAGGCTTCTTGGCAACCTGCCGCTCCAAGTCGCGCCGGTGCTCCAGGAGCAAGAACCTCAGTGAGTTCTGGGCCAGTGCCAGCGCTCCCGCTTTTTGAGGGGCAACGGCAGTGAGGTGGCTTGTGGCATCAGTGTTCCTCTGTGATCTCAGGCCAACTGGACCCCAAAGTCAGCCATTCTGTGGGCAGTGCGGGGACTCGATAGCAAAACAGCTTCTGTCCTCGGATTATTTTGGTCATTCACCCTCAGTTGCTTTTATCTCTTTCCCTTTTTCTTTCACTGTCAAGCAGTCTCTGGTCTTTCTCCCTCCCACTTTAGTTGTGTTGCTGTGGCCACGTTTTACTACTACTACTACTACTGCTTCTTGCTAAATGCTCCCTCTACCCGTAACTCCTTTTCCTTATTCCTGTTCTTTTCTCCTTTTTTTTTTTTTTTTCCAATCTTTCCTGCTTCCTGTATTGCATACTCCGGTATCAGCACAAATATGTGATCAGTTCTGAAGGTGGTACTGCAGCTGCACAGCCTGCAGGAATCTCCTTTGACTGGCGGCATTGTTTGGTGGTCCTCGAGTGTAGCCACCGCGGGATTTTCTTTCACCAAAACTCGTCTTCAAACTCCGCCAGAGGAAAGAGTGGAAGAAGGGGAGGAGGGGACTGGGAACTGTGGCAAAAGGGCAATGCTTCCTGCTTTATGGACATAACCGCAGGCTATGTCTATCTGTATATGAATAGCCCTAGATTTTCCATATGCCTTTACTTCCCTTGGTGATGAGTTTGCCAAGGCAGTGACACCTTCTGTTCACACTGATTGAACTACGAGGTCTGTTGGGATAGGACCAGCTTCCCCGCAGAATTTGAGCCAAGTATGTGAACTCTGATCGTTTCTGTCGCCGTGCCTCACGTGTCAGTTTGGCACTGGAGAAACGGGAGGAAAGAAAGATGTAGCTGCTGTGATGCTGCCACAGTTTTTAAGAAGTAGAAGGGAACTGAAGAGTGACCAGCTGCTACCCATGAGAGGCAATGCTGTCTCCCCTTTGAAAGGAAAGGTACGTGTCCGAGGGAGAAGGGAGGACAAATGCCAGATGGGTGAGGCATGGACAGGAGACAAACTGCTTGAGCAGAGGGGTTGGACGAGCTGCGCTCCAGAGGGGCCTTCCAGCTCCGGCTGCTCTGGGATTCTGTGAAAACTGCGGTTCAACTGTCACTTCTGCTGCGGTACAATTGGACTCGTTCTTCTGCTTCCGGGCTTTTAAAAGAGAACATCTGACATTGCAGCCATGCATACTATAGTCCTCTTTCAGGACCCATTACATGGATACCCCCAATGTCTAACGCTGGAGTTGGCTGTCCGATTTTCTGTGCTCAACACTTTTTCTTTATTTGTTTAATTACACAGATCACGGATTTCTTCATCCAGGAATCACTTACAAAAGTCGCACAAGGGCACCTTCCTCCCCCAAAGTCTTAAAAACAGCCACATACCCCTTCAAAACATGCATACTGAAAGGCAGCCTTAGATGAGCTGGAAGTACGCAGCGTTGCGTGTGGCAAATCGGATGGCTGTCTCCAGTAGTAGGCACCGGGGGTACCAACTTAATTTCTGAGAAATGGGTACGGTGTTTATGACGCTAAGGATCAACATATTCCTTTCTAAAAGAGCATGGTTGCAAGTTAAGCCCTTACGGCCGCACACTGGTCATGCTGTGTCTCTGCTGAAGGTCACCTTAGTGTCGCAAGCCTGGCAGGAGCCAGCGTGTGCCAGATGCTCGCCCACTGCAGTTTGTTGCCCCACGTGCTCAGTTAAGCCGCTATTGCGGTGGCCTGGAGTGAACACACTGGGTGGTAAAGTGGAGAAACTGAAAAGGCGGTGCCCATTCACTTGTGCTCCCTCGGCTACAGTGCAGTAGCGTTCAGCTGAGGTGCAGGAATCAGCTAACCTTTGACCTGCCCCGCCATTACCTGGTAAACGCTGCCCGGAGGCACCTTGTTTAGGCAGGAAGGGCTAAGAGACTCTGCGCAAAACCAGTCGCCACTAGCCCTTTGGCACTAGACGTAGTGGCAGCCAACCTGACTTGCTAAGAAGAGAAGGATAAAACACAGCAGAGGTGTATTTTACAATACCATGAGACCGCACTGTCGTGGCTTACTACTACAAGCATCCCTGTCTGAATTCTAAATTGCCTTTCATATTTATATTTATATAATATATATTGGGTCTGTACCCAATAAAAGTAAATAGCTGCTCCAGGAATGACTGTTTATAGTACAGCCAAAGACCATCAAGTGCTTGCGCTAGGGCCTTGCAGCCCCTAGCGCAAGCTAAATAGCATAGGTATAGAGACTGGATAAATAGTAATAGGTATGCTCATGCTTCTGTAATTACTTTACCAGCCCAAGCAATAGATTTTGCTGACTTTCCAAACTAGTTCGAGACCTATGAAATGACAAGGTTCATAGAAACGAGGTCCGGTAAAGGAATGACATTCGGGCCAGTAAGCCTTCTTACCCTCAGACACTATCGCTGCACCTGTGCCTGTGCTTGAAGGTACTGTTCTGCATGCTTCCGGAAAAGTAAGCGTAATCGTTCAGCATTTTCACAATACGCAGCTCTTGAACAGTCTTCAGCGGACTTACCCCGACAGGTGCTCATGAATTGCTGTAGCTACAGAGGAGGCTGGCAACAGGTGAACAACCAAGAGCAACCTGGCTTTGCATGCTTGTCCCTGCCCACGGCACAAGGCTCGGGCCGCCGGGATAGCTGCCCTGTCTGTTCCCAGACACGGAGCTGCTCCAAGCAGCGCTGCCCATGCGCGGGCACACAGAACCAGAGATCAGAAAGAGACCAGAGAAACGTGCTTTGTGAAACTATTTCCAGCTAAATTCCGAGACTTTTGCCACACCTGCAATCTGATTTATATCACCTGCTGCAAATGATACACTGAAGAGGCACCAGATAAGGTTCTTGGGGGTTTACAGCTGTGGCCTAGATAAAGGAAAAAAAAGAAAAAAGGATGGGCTTCAAGAAAAGGGCACTATTCCCCATACCGAAAAGTCTCACCAGTTGCTAACCGCAAAGGGTTCCTTCCAAAAGAGGCACCCGTTCAGAAAAGAATTAAGTATCAGTCATGCACATTGTAAGCTTTCCTTTTCCATAACTGTAAATCAGCCTAATGTGTGCAAGGAAGTATGCACACACACGTCTCAGTGAAGCCTTATAACTTACCAGAGCTCACACAGCCAACTGCAATAATATAGGTAGTAGTGTGGGAGACCAGGCAAAGATAAAGCTCACGACTTCATGCATTTGTGTGCGCACCCAGGCGTGCATATGCGTCTCTACATGCACATACAACCTTCTGCTTCTGCAAAGACACCTGGTAACTTAAAGCGACATGGTCCTGGTTGCTCTCAGTTAGTGTCGTATGATTAAGCACGCTATGAAAAGAAAATAAATTTTTTTCTTTTTTGCTCTTCTTCGGTCTCATTAACCAGGAGGCAAAAACTTGAAAGCTTTCCAACGTGCCAGAAAGAAAGGGAATGCTTATGTTCTAAGTAGCTCTAATGACAACCAGCACCTTTAAGGCAGCTGTACTTTGTGAGACTGCCATTTCCTCGTCTAGATTTACCGCTTCCTTTTGATTTACTGCTTCCACTGATGTTCCCTAGTCCGTCTGCAAGCAAAACAGTGACCAGACAGCCAAAGCTCACAGCACTGGCAACTCCACCATCAAGACAGTTGATTGCAACATTGCTCGTTTGTAGCTGTAGGGCAGTCCCATGCAACGCACAGAGGTAAAAGTGAAGGCACTGTGAGTCTTGTGAAAGGAAGCCTTCTCTTCTGAACGCTGAACAAGCCCAGGTCCCTCCACCTCGCCTTTCATGCCACGTGCTGCAGCACCTGATCACCTCTGTGGCCTTAAGCTGGGCTCCTCCAGTCTTTCAGTCTTCTTTGGGGCGGGGGAGAGGCCAAACCCAACACAGCAATCCAGAGGAGGTGCCAAACAGGGAAGCAGATATGTTTGCAGTTTGAACAAATTAGCCCAGTCCTGAAAAGAACTCCTACTGGAGCCATTAGAACGGACGGAACTCCCTGCTGAAATGCAGCACGTCTTCGTGCTGGAATTGAAGCCCTTTGCTGCTGCAGAGGAGCAACTCTGTCGATGGCTCCTGCGATCGATCCGGTGGTGGTATTTGTGCGCCTCCAAGGAGGATCTTGCTCCAGTTTCAACCTCCCGTTAGGTAGCTGAAGAGAGAAGGAGCTGAAGACAGCTACCCCCATTCGCCTCCTCACCCTCCGACTGAAAAAACCTTACCTCCGGGCCCCCCAGTGACCTTGGCGACCCTCCGCCAGACTCCTCCTGTCGCCCTGACACAGCAGCCCAGAGGAAGGCAGGCCCTCTCCTCGCCTCTCCCTCGGGGCTCGGGGCAGAAGAGAGGCCACCTCTTCACGGCCCAGGGCTTGCGGGGCAGCGCGGGGACGGCGTGGGGCAGGAGAGAAGGGCTCGCACAACACTTGTGACACTCAGGAATTCTTTTATTCCTTGGCCCGTGGAGGTTGGCTGGGCGTGGTTTGCAGCCCGCAGATGTCTTTACAGCCCCTTCATCCTGTTCTTTTGGCTGGGGGCTGGGGGCTGCGCTCTGTTTGCCGCCGGCAGATGTTTCTCCTCCATGCAGCCCCCTCATCTTGATCTTTTGGTGGGGGGCTGGTGACTGGGCCGAGCTTGATGGCCGTGCAGCCCCCGGCTCTCCTGGGATGACTCGGCCGCCGTGGCTTTCGCCAGGCCATCCCACGCAGCGGGGGGTTTTGGCAGGCCACCTTTGCTGGCGGCATGTCAACCTCCATGGGCTCCTCCTCGTCACCTGCTGGAGGATCGACTTCCATGGGTTCGGGCTCGTCAGGGGGAGGATCAACCTCCATCGGTTCTGATTGGTCCTTCTGGGGGAACTGTATGGAATCGCTGATGGCCCAGAGCTTGTCCCACAATTCCCTTCTTCTTATCCGCAGGCGTTTTGTTCCCCTGCGGACCACCTGATTCATCGTGCCTGAGAACGCTCCCAGTGCACCACCCAGAGGGCAGCAAGTAGCTCCACGAGGCTTCTTGGCAACCTGCTGCTCCAACTCTCGCTGGTGCTCCAGGAGCAAGAACCTCAGTGAGCTCTGGGCCAGAGCCAGCGCTCCCGCCTTTATAGGGGCAACAGCAGTGAGGTGGCTTGTGACATCAGTGTTCCTCTGTGATCTCAGGCCAACTGGACCCCAAAGTCAGCCATTCTGTGGGCAGTGCGGGGACAGTGTGGGGCAGGAAAGAAGGACTCACACAACACTTTTGACACTCAGGAATTCTTTTATTCATTGGCCCGTGGAGGTTGGCTGGGCGTGGTTTGCAGCCTGCAGCCCACTTCCATGGGTTCAGGGTCGTCAATGGGAGGATCAGCCTCCATTGGTTCAGATTCATCCTTCTGGAGCAATCGTATCAAATCCTTGATGGCCCAGATCTTATCCCAGGATTCCTTCCTTCTTTTCCAAAGTCCTTTGGTTCCCCTGCGGACCACCTGATTCCTTGTGCCGGGGTGCCCTCTGGAACGCAGAGGGCTCCTGCACACCGCCCAGTGGCCTTTGTGCACTGCTGGCAGGCCTGTGAGAGGGCCTCTGAGGCGGCCTGCCCTGAAAGGAGTCCCAGAGCACCCCCGCAGCCTGCGCTGGCTGTGGGGAAGATGCTCCTTCCAGGGCCTCACAATCACTCAGGGAACCTGAGCACGCTCGCAACACACTACCCAGAGGGTAGCAAGTAACTCGCCAAGGCTTCTTGGCAACCTGCCGCTCCAAGTCACGCCGGTGCTCCAGGAGCAAGAACCTCAGTGAGTTCTGGGCCAGTGCCAGCGCTCCCGCTTTTTGAGGGGCAACGGCAGTGAGGTGGCTTGTGGCATCAGTGTTCCTCTGTGATCTCAGGCCAACTGGACCCCAAAGTCAGCCATTCTGTGGGCAGTGCGGGGACTCGATAGCAAAACAGCTTCTGTCCTCGGATTATTTTGGTCATTCACCCTCAGTTGCTTTTATCTCTTTCCCTTTTTCTTTCACTGTCAAGCAGTCTCTGGTCTTTCTCCCTCCCACTTTAGTTGTGTTGCTGTGGCCACGTTTTACTACTACTACTACTACTGCTTCTTGCTAAATGCTCCCTCTACCCGTAACTCCTTTTCCTTATTCCTGTTCTTTTCTCCTTTTTTTTTTTTTTTTCCAATCTTTCCTGCTTCCTGTATTGCATACTCCGGTATCAGCACAAATATGTGATCAGTTCTGAAGGTGGTACAGCAGCTGCACAGCCTGCAGGAATCTCCTTTGACTGGCGGCATTGTTTGGTGGTCCTCGAGTGTAGCCACCGCGGGATTTTCTTTCACCAAAACTCGTCTTCAAACTCCGCCAGAGGAAAGAGTGGAAGAAGGGGAGGAGGGGACTGGGAACTGTGGCAAAAGGGCAATGCTTCCTGCTTTATGGACATAACCGCAGGCTATGTCTATCTGTATATGAATAGCCCTAGATTTTCCATATGCCTTTACTTCCCTTGGTGATGAGTTTGCCAAGGCAGTGACACCTTCTGTTCACACTGATTGAACTACGAGGTCTGTTGGGATAGGACCAGCTTCCCCGCAGAATTTGAGCCAAGTATGTGAACTCTGATCGTTTCTGTCGCCGTGCCTCACGTGTCAGTTTGGCACTGGAGAAACGGGAGGAAAGAAAGATGTAGCTGCTGTGATGCTGCCACAGTTTTTAAGAAGTAGAAGGGAACTGAAGAGTGACCAGCTGCTACCCATGAGAGGCAATGCTGTCTCCCCTTTGAAAGGAAAGGTACGTGTCCGAGGGAGAAGGGAGGACAAATGCCAGATGGGTGAGGCATGGACAGGAGACAAACTGCTTGAGCAGAGGGGTTGGACGAGCTGCGCTCCAGAGGGGCCTTCCAGCTCCGGCTGCTCTGGGATTCTGTGAAAACTGCGGTTCAACTGTCACTTCTGCTGCGGTACAATTGGACTCGTTCTTCTGCTTCCGGGCTTTTAAAAGAGAACATCTGACATTGCAGCCATGCATACTATAGTCCTCTTTCAGGACCCATTACATGGATACCCCCAATGTCTAACGCTGGAGTTGGCTGTCCGATTTTCTGTGCTCAACACTTTTTCTTTATTTGTTTAATTACACAGATCACGGATTTCTTCATCCAGGAATCACTTACAAAAGTCGCACAAGGGCACCTTCCTCCCCCAAAGTCTTAAAAACAGCCACATACCCCTTCAAAACATGCATACTGAAAGGCAGCCTTAGATGAGCTGGAAGTACGCAGCGTTGCGTGTGGCAAATCGGATGGCTGTCTCCAGTAGTAGGCACCGGGGGTACCAACTTAATTTCTGAGAAATGGGTACGGTGTTTATGACGCTAAGGATCAACATATTCCTTTCTAAAAGAGCATGGTTGCAAGTTAAGCCCTTACGGCCGCACACTGGTCATGCTGTGTCTCTGCTGAAGGTCACCTTAGTGTCGCAAGCCTGGCAGGAGCCAGCGTGTGCCAGATGCTCGCCCACTGCAGTTTGTTGCCCCACGTGCTCAGTTAAGCCGCTATTGCGGTGGCCTGGAGTGAACACACTGGGTGGTAAAGTGGAGAAACTGAAAAGGCGGTGCCCATTCACTTGTGCTCCCTCGGCTACAGTGCAGTAGCGTTCAGCTGAGGTGCAGGAATCAGCTAACCTTTGACCTGCCCCGCCATTACCTGGTAAACGCTGCCCGGAGGCACCTTGTTTAGGCAGGAAGGGCTAAGAGACTCTGCGCAAAACCAGTCGCCACTAGCCCTTTGGCACTAGACGTAGTGGCAGCCAACCTGACTTGCTAAGAAGAGAAGGATAAAACACAGCAGAGGTGTATTTTACAATACCATGAGACCGCACTGTCGTGGCTTACTACTACAAGCATCCCTGTCTGAATTCTAAATTGCCTTTCATATTTATATTTATATAATATATATTGGGTCTGTACCCAATAAAAGTAAATAGCTGCTCCAGGAATGACTGTTTATAGTACAGCCAAAGACCATCAAGTGCTTGCGCTAGGGCCTTGCAGCCCCTAGCGCAAGCTAAATAGCATAGGTATAGAGACTGGATAAATAGTAATAGGTATGCTCATGCTTCTGTAATTACTTTACCAGCCCAAGCAATAGATTTTGCTGACTTTCCAAACTAGTTCGAGACCTATGAAATGACAAGGTTCATAGAAACGAGGTCCGGTAAAGGAATGACATTCGGGCCAGTAAGCCTTCTTACCCTCAGACACTATCGCTGCACCTGTGCCTGTGCTTGAAGGTACTGTTCTGCATGCTTCCGGAAAAGTAAGCGTAATCGTTCAGCATTTTCACAATACGCAGCTCTTGAACAGTCTTCAGCGGACTTACCCCGACAGGTGCTCATGAATTGCTGTAGCTACAGAGGAGGCTGGCAACAGGTGAACAACCAAGAGCAACCTGGCTTTGCATGCTTGTCCCTGCCCACGGCACAAGGCTTGGGCCGCCGGGATAGCTGCCCTGTCTGTTCCCAGACACGGAGCTGCTCCAAGCAGCGCTGCCCATGCGCGGGCACACAGAACCAGAGATCAGAAAGAGACCAGAGAAACGTGCTTTGTGAAACTATTTCCAGCTAAATTCCGAGACTTTTGCCACACCTGCAATCTGATTTATATCACCTGCTGCAAATGATACACTGAAGAGGCACCAGATAAGGTTCTTGGGGGTTTACAGCTGTGGCCTAGATAAAGGAAAAAAAAGAAAAAAGGATGGGCTTCAAGAAAAGGGCACTATTCCCCATACCGAAAAGTCTCACCAGTTGCTAACCACAAAGGGTTCCTTCCAAAAGAGGCACCCGTTCAGAAAAGAATTAAGTATCAGTCATGCACATTGTAAGCTTTCCTTTTCCATAACTGTAAATCAGCCTAATGTGTGCAAGGAAGTATGCACACACACGTCTCAGTGAAGCCTTATAACTTACCAGAGCTCACACAGCCAACTGCAATAATATAGGTAGTAGTGTGGGAGACCAGGCAAAGATAAAGCTCATGACTTCATGCATTTGTGTGCGCACCCAGGCGTGCATATGCGTCTCTACATGCACATACAACCTTCTGCTTCTGCAAAGACACCTGGTAACTTAAAGCGACATGGTCCTGGTTGCTCTCAGTTAGTGTCGTATGATTAAGCACGCTATGAAAAGAAAATAAATTTTTTTCTTTTTTGCTCTTCTTCGGTCTCATTAACCAGGAGGCAAAAACTTGAAAGCTTTCCAACGTGCCAGAAAGAAAGGGAATGCTTATGTTCTAAGTAGCTCTAATGACAACCAGCACCTTTAAGGCAGCTGTACTTTGTGAGACTGCCATTTCCTCGTCTAGATTTACCGCTTCCTTTTGATTTACTGCTTCCACTGATGTTCCCTAGTCCGTCTGCAAGCAAAACAGTGACCAGACAGCCAAAGCTCACAGCACTGGCAACTCCACCATCAAGACAGTTGATTGCAACATTGCTCGTTTGTAGCTGTAGGGCAGTCCCATGCAACGCACAGAGGTAAAAGTGAAGGCACTGTGAGTCTTGTGAAAGGAAGCCTTCTCTTCTGAACGCTGAACAAGCCCAGGTCCCTCCACCTCGCCTTTCATGCCACGTGCTGCAGCACCTGATCACCTCTGTGGCCTTAAGCTGGGCTCCTCCAGTCTTTCAGTCTTCTTTGGGGCGGGGGAGAGGCCAAACCCAACACAGCAATCCAGAGGAGGTGCCAAACAGGGAAGCAGATATGTTTGCAGTTTGAACAAATTAGCCCAGTCCTGAAAAGAACTCCTACTGGAGCCATTAGAACGGACGGAACTCCCTGCTGAAATGCAGCACGTCTTCGTGCTGGAATTGAAGCCCTTTGCTGCTGCAGAGGAGCAACTCTGTCGATGGCTCCTGCGATCGATCCGGTGGTGGTATTTGTGCGCCTCCAAGGAGGATCTTGCTCCAGTTTCAACCTCCCGTTAGGTAGCTGAAGAGAGAAGGAGCTGAAGACAGCTACCCCCATTCGCCTCCTCACCCTCCGACTGAAAAAACCCTACCTCCGGGCCCCCCAGTGACCTTGGCGACCCTCCGCCAGACTCCTCCTGTCGCCCTGACACAGCAGCCCAGAGGAAGGCAGGCCCTCTCCTCGCCTCTCCCTCGGGGCTCGGGGCAGAAGAGAGGCCACCTCTTCACGGCCCAGGGCTTGCGGGGCAGCGCGGGGACGGCGTGGGGCAGGAGAGAAGGGCTCGCACAACACTTGTGACACTCAGGAATTCTTTTATTCCTTGGCCCGTGGAGGTTGGCTGGGCGTGGTTTGCAGCCCGCAGATGTCTTTACAGCCCCTTCATCCTGTTCTTTTGGCTGGGGGCTGGGGGCTGCGCTCTGTTTGCCGCCGGCAGATGTTTCTCCTCCATGCAGCCCCCTCATCTTGATCTTTTGGTGGGGGGCTGGTGACTGGGCCGAGCTTGATGGCCGTGCAGCCCCCGGCTCTCCTGGGATGACTCGGCCGCCGTGGCTTTCGCCAGGCCATCCCACGCAGCGGGGGGTTTTGGCAGGCCACCTTTGCTGGCGGCATGTCAACCTCCATGGGCTCCTCCTCGTCACCTGCTGGAGGATCGACTTCCATGGGTTCGGGCTCGTCAGGGGGAGGATCAACCTCCATCGGTTCTGGTTGGTCCTTCGGGGGGAATCGTATGGAATCGCTGATGGCCCAGAGCTTGTCCCACAATTCCCTTCTTCTTATCCGCAGGCGTTTTGTTCCCCTGCGGACCACCTGATTCATCGTGCCTGAGAACGCTCCCAGTGCACCACCCAGAGGGCAGCAAGTAGCTCCACGAGGCTTCTTGGCAACCTGCTGCTCCAACTCTCGCTGGTGCTCCAGGAGCAAGAACCTCAGTGAGCTCTGGGCCAGAGCCAGCGCTCCCGCCTTTATAGGGGCAACAGCAGTGAGGTGGCTTGTGACATCAGTGTTCCTCTGTGATCTCAGGCCAACTGGACCCCAAAGTCAGCCATTCTGTGGGCAGTGCGGGGACAGTGTGGGGCAGGAAAGAAGGTCTCACACAACACTTTTGACACTCAGGAATTCTTTTATTCATTGGCCCGTGGAGGTTGGCTGGGCGTGGTTTGCAGCCTGCAGCCCACTTCCATGGGTTCAGGGTCGTCAATGGGAGGATCAGCCTCCATTGGTTCAGATTCATCCTTCTGGAGCAATCGTATCAAATCCTTGATGGCCCAGATCTTATCCCAGGATTCCTTCCTTCTTTTCCAAAGTCCTTTGGTTCCCCTGCGGACCACCTGATTCCTTGTGCCGGGGTGCCCTCTGGAACACAGAGGGCTCCTGCACACCGCCCAGTGGCCTTTGTGCACTGCTGGCAGGCCTGTGAGAGGGCCTCTGAGGCGGCCTGCCCTGAAAGGAGTCCCAGAGCACCCCCGCAGCCTGTGCTGGCTGTGGGGAAGATGCTCCTTCCAGGGCCTCACAATCACTCAGGGAACCTGAGCACGCTCGCAACACACTACCCAGAGGGTAGCAAGTAACTCGCCAAGGCTTCTTGGCAACCTGCCGCTCCAAGTCGCGCCGGTGCTCCAGGAGCAAGAACCTCAGTGAGTTCTGGGCCAGTGCCAGCGCTCCCGCTTTTTGAGGGGCAACGGCAGTGAGGTGGCTTGTGGCATCAGTGTTCCTCTGTGATCTCAGGCCAACTGGACCCCAAAGTCAGCCATTCTGTGGGCAGTGCGGGGACTCGATAGCAAAACAGCTTCTGTCCTCGGATTATTTTGGTCATTCACCCTCAGTTGCTTTTATCTCTTTCCCTTTTTCTTTCACTGTCAAGCAGTCTCTGGTCTTTCTCCCTCCCACTTTAGTTGTGTTGCTGTGGCCACGTTTTACTACTACTACTACTACTGCTTCTTGCTAAATGCTCCCTCTACCCGTAACTCCTTTTCCTTATTCCTGTTCTTTTCTCCTTTTTTTTTTTTTTTCCAATCTTTCCTGCTTCCTGTATTGCATACTCCGGTATCAGCACAAATATGTGATCAGTTCTGAAGGTGGTACTGCAGCTGCACAGCCTGCAGGAATCTCCTTTGACTGGCGGCATTGTTTGGTGGTCCTCGAGTGTAGCCACCGCGGGATTTTCTTTCACCAAAACTCGTCTTCAAACTCCGCCAGAGGAAAGAGTGGAAGAAGGGGAGGAGGGGACTGGGAACTGTGGCAAAAGGGCAATGCTTCCTGCTTTATGGACATAACCGCAGGCTATGTCTATCTGTATATGAATAGCCCTAGATTTTCCATATGCCTTTACTTCCCTTGGTGATGAGTTTGCCAAGGCAGTGACACCTTCTGTTCACACTGATTGAACTACGAGGTCTGTTGGGATAGGACCAGCTTCCCCGCAGAATTTGAGCCAAGTATGTGAACTCTGATCGTTTCTGTCGCCGTGCCTCACGTGTCAGTTTGGCACTGGAGAAACGGGAGGAAAGAAAGATGTAGCTGCTGTGATGCTGCCACAGTTTTTAAGAAGTAGAAGGGAACTGAAGAGTGACCAGCTGCTACCCATGAGAGGCAATGCTGTCTCCCCTTTGAAAGGAAAGGTACGTGTCCGAGGGAGAAGGGAGGACAAATGCCAGATGGGTGAGGCATGGACAGGAGACAAACTGCTTGAGCAGAGGGGTTGGACGAGCTGCGCTCCAGAGGGGCCTTCCAGCTCCGGCTGCTCTGGGATTCTGTGAAAACTGCGGTTCAACTGTCACTTCTGCTGCGGTACAATTGGACTCGTTCTTCTGCTTCCGGGCTTTTAAAAGAGAACATCTGACATTGCAGCCATGCATACTATAGTCCTCTTTCAGGACCCATTACATGGATACCCCCAATGTCTAACGCTGGAGTTGGCTGTCCGATTTTCTGTGCTCAACACTTTTTCTTTATTTGTTTAATTACACAGATCACGGATTTCTTCATCCAGGAATCACTTACAAAAGTCGCACAAGGGCACCTTCCTCCCCCAAAGTCTTAAAAACAGCCACATACCCCTTCAAAACATGCATACTGAAAGGCAGCCTTAGATGAGCTGGAAGTACGCAGCGTTGCGTGTGGCAAATCGGATGGCTGTCTCCAGTAGTAGGCACCGGGGGTACCAACTTAATTTCTGAGAAATGGGTACGGTGTTTATGACGCTAAGGATCAACATATTCCTTTCTAAAAGAGCATGGTTGCAAGTTAAGCCCTTACGGCCGCACACTGGTCATGCTGTGTCTCTGCTGAAGGTCACCTTAGTGTCGCAAGCCTGGCAGGAGCCAGCGTGTGCCAGATGCTCGCCCACTGCAGTTTGTTGCCCCACGTGCTCAGTTAAGCCGCTATTGCGGTGGCCTGGAGTGAACACACTGGGTGGTAAAGTGGAGAAACTGAAAAGGCGGTGCCCATTCACTTGTGCTCCCTCGGCTACAGTGCAGTAGCGTTCAGCTGAGGTGCAGGAATCAGCTAACCTTTGACCTGCCCCGCCATTACCTGGTAAACGCTGCCCGGAGGCACCTTGTTTAGGCAGGAAGGGCTAAGAGACTCTGCGCAAAACCAGTCGCCACTAGCCCTTTGGCACTAGACGTAGTGGCAGCCAACCTGACTTGCTAAGAAGAGAAGGATAAAACACAGCAGAGGTGTATTTTACAATACCATGAGACCGCACTGTCGTGGCTTACTACTACAAGCATCCCTGTCTGAATTCTAAATTGCCTTTCATATTTATATTTATATAATATATATTGGGTCTGTACCCAATAAAAGTAAATAGCTGCTCCAGGAATGACTGTTTATAGTACAGCCAAAGACCATCAAGTGCTTGCGCTAGGGCCTTGCAGCCCCTAGCGCAAGCTAAATAGCATAGGTATAGAGACTGGATAAATAGTAATAGGTATGCTCATGCTTCTGTAATTACTTTACCAGCCCAAGCAATAGATTTTGCTGACTTTCCAAACTAGTTCGAGACCTATGAAATGACAAGGTTCATAGAAACGAGGTCCGGTAAAGGAATGACATTCGGGCCAGTAAGCCTTCTTACCCTCAGACACTATCGCTGCACCTGTGCCTGTGCTTGAAGGTACTGTTCTGCATGCTTCCGGAAAAGTAAGCGTAATCGTTCAGCATTTTCACAATACGCAGCTCTTGAACAGTCTTCAGCGGACTTACCCCGACAGGTGCTCATGAATTGCTGTAGCTACAGAGGAGGCTGGCAACAGGTGAACAACCAAGAGCAACCTGGCTTTGCATGCTTGTCCCTGCCCACGGCACAAGGCTCGGGCCGCCGGGATAGCTGCCCTGTCTGTTCCCAGACACGGAGCTGCTCCAAGCAGCGCTGCCCATGCGCGGGCACACAGAACCAGAGATCAGAAAGAGACCAGAGAAACGTGCTTTGTGAAACTATTTCCAGCTAAATTCCGAGACTTTTGCCGCACCTGCAATCTGATTTATATCACCTGCTGCAAATGATACACTGAAGAGGCACCAGATAAGGTTCTTGGGGGTTTACAGCTGTGGCCTAGATAAAGGAAAAAAAAGAAAAAAGGATGGGCTTCAAGAAAAGGGCACTATTCCCCATACCGAAAAGTCTCACCAGTTGCTAACCGCAAAGGGTTCCTTCCAAAAGAGGCACCCGTTCAGAAAAGAATTAAGTATCAGTCATGCACATTGTAAGCTTTCCTTTTCCATAACTGTAAATCAGCCTAATGTGTGCAAGGAAGTATGCACACACACGTCTCAGTGAAGCCTTATAACTTACCAGAGCTCACACAGCCAACTGCAATAATATAGGTAGTAGTGTGGGAGACCAGGCAAAGATAAAGCTCACGACTTCATGCATTTGTGTGCGCACCCAGGCGTGCATATGCGTCTCTACATGCACATACAACCTTCTGCTTCTGCAAAGACACCTGGTAACTTAAAGCGACATGGTCCTGGTTGCTCTCAGTTAGTGTCGTATGATTAAGCACGCTATGAAAAGAAAATAAATTTTTTTCTTTTTTGCTCTTCTTCGGTCTCATTAACCAGGAGGCAAAAACTTGAAAGCTTTCCAACGTGCCAGAAAGAAAGGGAATGCTTATGTTCTAAGTAGCTCTAATGACAACCAGCACCTTTAAGGCAGCTGTACTTTGTGAGACTGCCATTTCCTCGTCTAGATTTACCGCTTCCTTTTGATTTACTGCTTCCACTGATGTTCCCTAGTCCGTCTGCAAGCAAAACAGTGACCAGACAGCCAAAGCTCACAGCACTGGCAACTCCACCATCAAGACAGTTGATTGCAACATTGCTCGTTTGTAGCTGTAGGGCAGTCCCATGCAACGCACAGAGGTAAAAGTGAAGGCACTGTGAGTCTTGTGAAAGGAAGCCTTCTCTTCTGAACGCTGAACAAGCCCAGGTCCCTCCACCTCGCCTTTCATGCCACGTGCTGCAGCACCTGATCACCTCTGTGGCCTTAAGCTGGGCTCCTCCAGTCTTTCAGTCTTCTTTGGGGCGGGGGAGAGGCCAAACCCAACACAGCAATCCAGAGGAGGTGCCAAACAGGGAAGCAGATATGTTTGCAGTTTGAACAAATTAGCCCAGTCCTGAAAAGAACTCCTACTGGAGCCATTAGAACGGACGGAACTCCCTGCTGAAATGCAGCACGTCTTCGTGCTGGAATTGAAGCCCTTTGCTGCTGCAGAGGAGCAACTCTGTCGATGGCTCCTGCGATCGATCCGGTGGTGGTATTTGTGCGCCTCCAAGGAGGATCTTGCTCCAGTTTCAACCTCCCGTTAGGTAGCTGAAGAGAGAAGGAGCTGAAGACAGCTACCCCCATTCGCCTCCTCACCCTCCGACTGAAAAAACCCTACCTCCGGGCCCCCCAGTGACCTTGGCGACCCTCCGCCAGACTCCTCCTGTCGCCCTGACACAGCAGCCCAGAGGAAGGCAGGCCCTCTCCTCGCCTCTCCCTCGGGGCTCGGGGCAGAAGAGAGGCCACCTCTTCACGGCCCAGGGCTTGCGGGGCAGCGCGGGGACGGCGTGGGGCAGGAGAGAAGGGCTCGCACAACACTTGTGACACTCAGGAATTCTTTTATTCCTTGGCCCGTGGAGGTTGGCTGGGCGTGGTTTGCAGCCCGCAGATGTCTTTACAGCCCCTTCATCCTGTTCTTTTGGCTGGGGGCTGGGGGCTGCGCTCTGTTTGCCGCCGGCAGATGTTTCTCCTCCATGCAGCCCCCTCATCTTGATCTTTTGGTGGGGGGCTGGTGACTGGGCCGAGCTTGATGGCCGTGCAGCCCCCGGCTCTCCTGGGATGACTCGGCCGCCGTGGCTTTCGCCAGGCCATCCCACGCAGCGGGGGGTTTTGGCAGGCCACCTTTGCTGGCAGCATGTCAACCTCCATGGGCTCCTCCTCGTCACCTGCTGGAGGATCGACTTCCATGGGTTCGGGCTCGTCAGGGGGAGGATCAACCTCCATCCGTTCTGATTGGTCCTTCTGGGGGAACTGTATGGAATCGCTGATGGCCCAGAGCTTGTCCCACAATTCCCTTCTTCTTATCCGCAGGCGTTTTGTTCCCCTGCGGACCACCTGATTCATCGTGCCTGAGAACGCTCCCAGTGCACCACCCAGAGGGCAGCAAGTAGCTCCACGAGGCTTCTTGGCAACCTGCTGCTCCAACTCTCGCTGGTGCTCCAGGAGCAAGAACCTCAGTGAGCTCTGGGCCAGAGCCAGCGCTCCCGCCTTTATAGGGGCAACAGCAGTGAGGTGGCTTGTGGCATCAGTGTTCCTCTGTGATCTCAGGCCAACTGGACCCCAAAGTCAGCCATTCTGTGGGCAGTGCGGGGACAGTGTGGGGCAGGAAAGAAGGACTCACACAACACTTTTGACACTCAGGAATTCTTTTATTCATTGGCCCGTGGAGGTTGGCTGGGCGTGGTTTGCAGCCTGCAGCCCACTTCCATGGGTTCAGGGTCGTCAATGGGAGGATCAGCCTCCATTGGTTCAGATTCATCCTTCTGGAGCAATCGTATCAAATCCTTGATGGCCCAGATCTTATCCCAGGATTCCTTCCTTCTTTTCCAAAGTCCTTTGGTTCCCCTGCGGACCACCTGATTCCTTGTGCCGGGGTGCCCTCTGGAACGCAGAGGGCTCCTGCACACCGCCCAGTGGCCTTTGTGCACTGCTGGCAGGCCTGTGAGAGGGCCTCTGAAGCGGCCTGCCCTGAAAGGAGTCCCAGAGCACCCCCGCAGCCTGCGCTGGCTGTGGGGAAGATGCTCCTTCCAGGGCCTCACAATCACTCAGGGAACCTGAGCACGCTCGCAACACACTACCCAGAGGGTAGCAAGTAACTCGCCAAGGCTTCTTGGCAACCTGCCGCTCCAAGTCGCGCCGGTGCTCCAGGAGCAAGAACCTCAGTGAGTTCTGGGCCAGTGCCAGCGCTCCCGCTTTTTGAGGGGCAACGGCAGTGAGGTGGCTTGTGGCATCAGTGTTCCTCTGTGATCTCAGGCCAACTGGACCCCAAAGTCAGCCATTCTGTGGGCAGTGCGGGGACTCGATAGCAAAACAGCTTCTGTCCTCGGATTATTTTGGTCATTCACCCTCAGTTGCTTTTATCTCTTTCCCTTTTTCTTTCACTGTCAAGCAGTCTCTGGTCTTTCTCCCTCCCACTTTAGTTGTGTTGCTGTGGCCACGTTTTACTACTACTACTACTACTGCTTCTTGCTAAATGCTCCCTCTACCCGTAACTCCTTTTCCTTATTCCTGTTCTTTTCTCCTTTTTTTTTTTTTTTTCCAATCTTTCCTGCTTCCTGTATTGCATACTCCGGTATCAGCACAAATATGTGATCAGTTCTGAAGGTGGTACTGCAGCTGCACAGCCTGCAGGAATCTCCTTTGACTGGCGGCATTGTTTGGTGGTCCTCGAGTGTAGCCACCGCGGGATTTTCTTTCACCAAAACTCGTCTTCAAACTCCGCCAGAGGAAAGAGTGGAAGAAGGGGAGGAGGGGACTGGGAACTGTGGCAAAAGGGCAATGCTTCCTGCTTTATGGACATAACCACAGGCTATGTCTATCTGTATATGAATAGCCCTAGATTTTCCATATGCCTTTACTTCCCTTGGTGATGAGTTTGCCAAGGCAGTGACACCTTCTGTTCACACTGATTGAACTACGAGGTCTGTTGGGATAGGACCAGCTTCCCCGCAGAATTTGAGCCAAGTATGTGAACTCTGATCGTTTCTGTCGCCGTGCCTCACGTGTCAGTTTGGCACTGGAGAAACGGGAGGAAAGAAAGATGTAGCTGCTGTGATGCTGCCACAGTTTTTAAGAAGTAGAAGGGAACTGAAGAGTGACCAGCTGCTACCCATGAGAGGCAATGCTGTCTCCCCTTTGAAAGGAAAGGTACGTGTCCGAGGGAGAAGGGAGGACAAATGCCAGATGGGTGAGGCATGGACAGGAGACAAACTGCTTGAGCAGAGGGGTTGGACGAGCTGCGCTCCAGAGGGGCCTTCCAGCTCCGGCTGCTCTGGGATTCTGTGAAAACTGCGGTTCAACTGTCACTTCTGCTGCGGTACAATTGGACTCGTTCTTCTGCTTCCGGGCTTTTAAAAGAGAACATCTGACATTGCAGCCATGCATACTATAGTCCTCTTTCAGGACCCATTACATGGATACCCCCAATGTCTAACGCTGGAGTTGGCTGTCCGATTTTCTGTGCTCAATACTTTTTCTTTATTTGTTTAATTACACAGATCACGGATTTCTTCATCCAGGAATCACTTACAAAAGTCGCACAAGGGCACCTTCCTCCCCCAAAGTCTTAAAAACAGCCACATACCCCTTCAAAACATGCATACTGAAAGGCAGCCTTAGATGAGCTGGAAGTACGCAGCGTTGCGTGTGGCAAATCGGATGGCTGTCTCCAGTAGTAGGCACCGGGGGTACCAACTTAATTTCTGAGAAATGGGTACGGTGTTTATGACGCTAAGGATCAACATATTCCTTTCTAAAAGAGCATGGTTGCAAGTTAAGCCCTTACGGCCGCACACTGGTCATGCTGTGTCTCTGCTGAAGGTCACCTTAGTGTCGCAAGCCTGGCAGGAGCCAGCGTGTGCCAGATGCTCGCCCACTGCAGTTTGTTGCCCCACGTGCTCAGTTAAGCCGCTATTGCGGTGGCCTGGAGTGAACACACTGGGTGGTAAAGTGGAGAAACTGAAAAGGCGGTGCCCATTCACTTGTGCTCCCTCGGCTACAGTGCAGTAGCGTTCAGCTGAGGTGCAGGAATCAGCTAACCTTTGACCTGCCCCGCCATTACCTGGTAAACGCTGCCCGGAGGCACCTTGTTTAGGCAGGAAGGGCTAAGAGACTCTGCGCAAAACCAGTCGCCACTAGCCCTTTGGCACTAGACGTAGTGGCAGCCAACCTGACTTGCTAAGAAGAGAAGGATAAAACACAGCAGAGGTGTATTTTACAATACCATGAGACCGCACTGTCGTGGCTTACTACTACAAGCATCCCTGTCTGAATTCTAAATTGCCTTTCATATTTATATTTATATAATATATATTGGGTCTGTACCCAATAAAAGTAAATAGCTGCTCCAGGAATGACTGTTTATAGTACAGCCAAAGACCATCAAGTGCTTGCGCTAGGGCCTTGCAGCCCCTAGCGCAAGCTAAATAGCATAGGTATAGAGACTGGATAAATAGTAATAGGTATGCTCATGCTTCTGTAATTACTTTACCAGCCCAAGCAATAGATTTTGCTGACTTTCCAAACTAGTTCGAGACCTATGAAATGACAAGGTTCATAGAAACGAGGTCCGGTAAAGGAATGACATTCGGGCCAGTAAGCCTTCTTACCCTCAGACACTATCGCTGCACCTGTGCCTGTGCTTGAAGGTACTGTTCTGCATGCTTCCGGAAAAGTAAGCGTAATCGTTCAGCATTTTCACAATACGCAGCTCTTGAACAGTCTTCAGCGGACTTACCCCGACAGGTGCTCATGAATTGCTGTAGCTACAGAGGAGGCTGGCAACAGGTGAACAACCAAGAGCAACCTGGCTTTGCATGCTTGTCCCTGCCCACGGCACAAGGCTCGGGCCGCCGGGATAGCTGCCCTGTCTGTTCCCAGACACGGAGCTGCTCCAAGCAGCGCTGCCCATGCGCGGGCACACAGAACCAGAGATCAGAAAGAGACCAGAGAAACGTGCTTTGTGAAACTATTTCCAGCTAAATTCCGAGACTTTTGCCACACCTGCAATCTGATTTATATCACCTGCTGCAAATGATACACTGAAGAGGCACCAGATAAGGTTCTTGGGGGTTTACAGCTGTGGCCTAGATAAAGGAAAAAAAAGAAAAAAGGATGGGCTTCAAGAAAAGGGCACTATTCCCCATACCGAAAAGTCTCACCAGTTGCTAACCGCAAAGGGTTCCTTCCAAAAGAGGCACCCGTTCAGAAAAGAATTAAGTATCAGTCATGCACATTGTAAGCTTTCCTTTTCCATAACTGTAAATCAGCCTAATGTGTGCAAGGAAGTATGCACACACACGTCTCAGTGAAGCCTTATAACTTACCAGAGCTCACACAGCCAACTGCAATAATATAGGTAGTAGTGTGGGAGACCAGGCAAAGATAAAGCTCACGACTTCATGCATTTGTGTGCGCACCCAGGCGTGCATATGCGTCTCTACATGCACATACAACCTTCTGCTTCTGCAAAGACACCTGGTAACTTAAAGCGACATGGTCCTGGTTGCTCTCAGTTAGTGTCGTATGATTAAGCACGCTATGAAAAGAAAATAAATTTTTTTCTTTTTTGCTCTTCTTCGGTCTCATTAACCAGGAGGCAAAAACTTGAAAGCTTTCCAACGTGCCAGAAAGAAAGGGAATGCTTATGTTCTAAGTAGCTCTAATGACAACCAGCACCTTTAAGGCAGCTGTACTTTGTGAGACTGCCATTTCCTCGTCTAGATTTACCGCTTCCTTTTGATTTACTGCTTCCACTGATGTTCCCTAGTCCGTCTGCAAGCAAAACAGTGACCAGACAGCCAAAGCTCACAGCACTGGCAACTCCACCATCAAGACAGTTGATTGCAACATTGCTCGTTTGTAGCTGTAGGGCAGTCCCATGCAACGCACAGAGGTAAAAGTGAAGGCACTGTGAGTCTTGTGAAAGGAAGCCTTCTCTTCTGAACGCTGAACAAGCCCAGGTCCCTCCACCTCGCCTTTCATGCCACGTGCTGCAGCACCTGATCACCTCTGTGGCCTTAAGCTGGGCTCCTCCAGTCTTTCAGTCTTCTTTGGGGCGGGGGAGAGGCCAAACCCAACACAGCAATCCAGAGGAGGTGCCAAACAGGGAAGCAGATATGTTTGCAGTTTGAACAAATTAGCCCAGTCCTGAAAAGAACTCCTACTGGAGCCATTAGAACGGACGGAACTCCCTGCTGAAATGCAGCACGTCTTCGTGCTGGAATTGAAGCCCTTTGCTGCTGCAGAGGAGCAACTCTGTCGATGGCTCCTGCGATCGATCCGGTGGTGGTATTTGTGCGCCTCCAAGGAGGATCTTGCTCCAGTTTCAACCTCCCGTTAGGTAGCTGAAGAGAGAAGGAGCTGAAGACAGCTACCCCCATTCGCCTCCTCACCCTCCGACTGAAAAAACCCTACCTCCGGGCCCCCCAGTGACCTTGGCGACCCTCCGCCAGACTCCTCCTGTCGCCCTGACACAGCAGCCCAGAGGAAGGCAGGCCCTCTCCTCGCCTCTCCCTCGGGGCTCGGGGCAGAAGAGAGGCCACCTCTTCACGGCCCAGGGCTTGCGGGGCAGCGCGGGGACGGCGTGGGGCAGGAGAGAAGGGCTCGCACAACACTTGTGACACTCAGGAATTCTTTTATTCCTTGGCCCGTGGAGGTTGGCTGGGCGTGGTTTGCAGCCCGCAGATGTCTTTACAGCCCCTTCATCCTGTTCTTTTGGCTGGGGGCTGGGGGCTGCGCTCTGTTTGCCGCCGGCAGATGTTTCTCCTCCATGCAGCCCCCTCATCTTGATCTTTTGGTGGGGGGCTGGTGACTGGGCCGAGCTTGATGGCCGTGCAGCCCCCGGCTCTCCTGGGATGACTCGGCCGCCGTGGCTTTCGCCAGGCCATCCCACGCAGCGGGGGGTTTTGGCAGGCCACCTTTGCTGGCAGCATGTCAACCTCCATGGGCTCCTCCTCGTCACCTGCTGGAGGATCGACTTCCATGGGTTCGGGCTCGTCAGGGGGAGGATCAACCTCCATCGGTTCTGATTGGTCCTTCTGGGGGAACTGTATGGAATCGCTGATGGCCCAGAGCTTGTCCCACAATTCCCTTCTTCTTATCCGCAGGCGTTTCGTTCCCCTGCGGACCACCTGATTCATCGTGCCTGAGAACGCTCCCAGTGCACCACCCAGAGGGCAGCAAGTAGCTCCACGAGGCTTCTTGGCAACCTGCTGCTCCAACTCTCGCTGGTGCTCCAGGAGCAAGAACCTCAGTGAGCTCTGGGCCAGAGCCAGCGCTCCCGCCTTTATAGGGGCAACAGCAGTGAGGTGGCTTGTGACATCAGTGTTCCTCTGTGATCTCAGGCCAACTGGACCCCAAAGTCAGCCATTCTGTGGGCAGTGCGGGGACAGTGTGGGGCAGGAAAGAAGGACTCACACAACACTTTTGACACTCAGGAATTCTTTTATTCATTGGCCCGTGGAGGTTGGCTGGGCGTGGTTTGCAGCCTGCAGCCCACTTCCATGGGTTCAGGGTCGTCAATGGGAGGATCAGCCTCCATTGGTTCAGATTCATCCTTCTGGAGCAATCGTATCAAATCCTTGATGGCCCAGATCTTATCCCAGGATTCCTTCCTTCTTTTCCAAAGTCCTTTGGTTCCCCTGCGGACCACCTGATTCCTTGTGCCGGGGTGCCCTCTGGAACGCAGAGGGCTCCTGCACACCGCCCAGTGGCCTTTGTGCACTGCTGGCAGGCCTGTGAGAGGGCCTCTGAGGCGGCCTGCCCTGAAAGGAGTCCCAGAGCACCCCCGCAGCCTGTGCTGGCTGTGGGGAAGATGCTCCTTCCAGGGCCTCACAATCACTCAGGGAACCTGAGCACGCTCGCAACACACTACCCAGAGGGTAGCAAGTAACTCGCCAAGGCTTCTTGGCAACCTGCCGCTCCAAGTCGCGCCGGTGCTCCAGGAGCAAGAACCTCAGTGAGTTCTGGGCCAGTGCCAGCGCTCCCGCTTTTTGAGGGGCAACGGCAGTGAGGTGGCTTGTGGCATCAGTGTTCCTCTGTGATCTCAGGCCAACTGGACCCCAAAGTCAGCCATTCTGTGGGCAGTGCGGGGACTCGATAGCAAAACAGCTTCTGTCCTCGGATTATTTTGGTCATTCACCCTCAGTTGCTTTTATCTCTTTCCCTTTTTCTTTCACTGTCAAGCAGTCTCTGGTCTTTCTCCCTCCCACTTTAGTTGTGTTGCTGTGGCCACGTTTTACTACTACTACTACTACTGCTTCTTGCTAAATGCTCCCTCTACCCGTAACTCCTTTTCCTTATTCCTGTTCTTTTCTCCTTTTTTTTTTTTTTTTTCCAATCTTTCCTGCTTCCTGTATTGCATACTCCGGTATCAGCACAAATATGTGATCAGTTCTGAAGGTGGTACTGCAGCTGCACAGCCTGCAGGAATCTCCTTTGACTGGCGGCATTGTTTGGTGGTCCTCGAGTGTAGCCACCGCGGGATTTTCTTTCACCAAAACTCGTCTTCAAACTCCGCCAGAGGAAAGAGTGGAAGAAGGGGAGGAGGGGACTGGGAACTGTGGCAAAAGGGCAATGCTTCCTGCTTTATGGACATAACCGCAGGCTATGTCTATCTGTATATGAATAGCCCTAGATTTTCCATATGCCTTTACTTCCCTTGGTGATGAGTTTGCCAAGGCAGTGACACCTTCTGTTCACACTGATTGAACTACGAGGTCTGTTGGGATAGGACCAGCTTCCCCGCAGAATTTGAGCCAAGTATGTGAACTCTGATCGTTTCTGTCACCGTGCCTCACGTGTCAGTTTGGCACTGGAGAAACGGGAGGAAAGAAAGATGTAGCTGCTGTGATGCTGCCACAGTTTTTAAGAAGTAGAAGGGAACTGAAGAGTGACCAGCTGCTACCCATGAGAGGCAATGCTGTCTCCCCTTTGAAAGGAAAGGTACGTGTCCGAGGGAGAAGGGAGGACAAATGCCAGATGGGTGAGGCATGGACAGGAGACAAACTGCTTGAGCAGAGGGGTTGGACGAGCTGCGCTCCAGAGGGGCCTTCCAGCTCCGGCTGCTCTGGGATTCTGTGAAAACTGCGGTTCAACTGTCACTTCTGCTGCGGTACAATTGGACTCGTTCTTCTGCTTCCGGGCTTTTAAAAGAGAACATCTGACATTGCAGCCATGCATACTATAGTCCTCTTTCAGGACCCATTACATGGATACCCCCAATGTCTAACGCTGGAGTTGGCTGTCCGATTTTCTGTGCTCAACACTTTTTCTTTATTTGTTTAATTACACAGATCACGGATTTCTTCATCCAGGAATCACTTACAAAAGTCGCACAAGGGCACCTTCCTCCCCCAAAGTCTTAAAAACAGCCACATACCCCTTCAAAACATGCATACTGAAAGGCAGCCTTAGATGAGCTGGAAGTACGCAGCGTTGCGTGTGGCAAATCGGATGGCTGTCTCCAGTAGTAGGCACCGGGGGTACCAACTTAATTTCTGAGAAATGGGTACGGTGTTTATGACGCTAAGGATCAACATATTCCTTTCTAAAAGAGCATGGTTGCAAGTTAAGCCCTTACGGCCGCACACTGGTCATGCTGTGTCTCTGCTGAAGGTCACCTTAGTGTCGCAAGCCTGGCAGGAGCCAGCGTGTGCCAGATGCTCGCCCACTGCAGTTTGTTGCCCCACGTGCTCAGTTAAGCCGCTATTGCGGTGGCCTGGAGTGAACACACTGGGTGGTAAAGTGGAGAAACTGAAAAGGCGGTGCCCATTCACTTGTGCTCCCTCGGCTACAGTGCAGTAGCGTTCAGCTGAGGTGCAGGAATCAGCTAACCTTTGACCTGCCCCGCCATTACCTGGTAAACGCTGCCCGGAGGCACCTTGTTTAGGCAGGAAGGGCTAAGAGACTCTGCGCAAAACCAGTCGCCACTAGCCCTTTGGCACTAGACGTAGTGGCAGCCAACCTGACTTGCTAAGAAGAGAAGGATAAAACACAGCAGAGGTGTATTTTACAATACCATGAGACCGCACTGTCGTGGCTTACTACTACAAGCATCCCTGTCTGAATTCTAAATTGCCTTTCATATTTATATTTATATAATATATATTGGGTCTGTACCCAATAAAAGTAAATAGCTGCTCCAGGAATGACTGTTTATAGTACAGCCAAAGACCATCAAGTGCTTGCGCTAGGGCCTTGCAGCCCCTAGCGCAAGCTAAATAGCATAGGTATAGAGACTGGATAAATAGTAATAGGTATGCTCATGCTTCTGTAATTACTTTACCAGCCCAAGCAATAGATTTTGCTGACTTTCCAAACTAGTTCGAGACCTATGAAATGACAAGGTTCATAGAAACGAGGTCCGGTAAAGGAATGACATTCGGGCCAGTAAGCCTTCTTACCCTCAGACACTATCGCTGCACCTGTGCCTGTGCTTGAAGGTACTGTTCTGCATGCTTCCGGAAAAGTAAGCGTAATCGTTCAGCATTTTCACAATACGCAGCTCTTGAACAGTCTTCAGCGGACTTACCCCGACAGGTGCTCATGAATTGCTGTAGCTACAGAGGAGGCTGGCAACAGGTGAACAACCAAGAGCAACCTGGCTTTGCATGCTTGTCCCTGCCCACGGCACAAGGCTCGGGCCGCCGGGATAGCTGCCCTGTCTGTTCCCAGACACGGAGCTGCTCCAAGCAGCGCTGCCCATGCGCGGGCACACAGAACCAGAGATCAGAAAGAGACCAGAGAAACGTGCTTTGTGAAACTATTTCCAGCTAAATTCCGAGACTTTTGCCACACCTGCAATCTGATTTATATCACCTGCTGCAAATGATACACTGAAGAGGCACCAGATAAAGTTCTTGGGGGTTTACAGCTGTGGCCTAGATAAAGGAAAAAAAAGAAAAAAGGATGGGCTTCAAGAAAAGGGCACTATTCCCCATACCAAAAAGTCTCACCAGTTGCTAACCACAAAGGGTTCCTTCCAAAAGAGGCACCCGTTCAGAAAAGAATTAAGTATCAGTCATGCACATTGTAAGCTTTCCTTTTCCATAACTGTAAATCAGCCTAATGTGTGCAAGGAAGTATGCACACACACGTCTCAGTGAAGCCTTATAACTTACCAGAGCTCACACAGCCAACTGCAATAATATAGGTAGTAGTGTGGGAGACCAGGCAAAGATAAAGCTCACGACTTCATGCATTTGTGTGCGCACCCAGGCGTGCATATGCGTCTCTACATGCACATACAACCTTCTGCTTCTGCAAAGACACCTGGTAACTTAAAGCGACATGGTCCTGGTTGCTCTCAGTTAGTGTCGTATGATTAAGCACGCTATGAAAAGAAAATAAATTTTTTTCTTTTTTGCTCTTCTTCGGTCTCATTAACCAGGAGGCAAAAACTTGAAAGCTTTCCAACGTGCCAGAAAGAAAGGGAATGCTTATGTTCTAAGTAGCTCTAATGACAACCAGCACCTTTAAGGCAGCTGTACTTTGTGAGACTGCCATTTCCTCGTCTAGATTTACCGCTTCCTTTTGATTTACTGCTTCCACTGATGTTCCCTAGTCCGTCTGCAAGCAAAACAGTGACCAGACAGCCAAAGCTCACAGCACTGGCAACTCCACCATCAAGACAGTTGATTGCAACATTGCTCGTTTGTAGCTGTAGGGCAGTCCCATGCAACGCACAGAGGTAAAAGTGAAGGCACTGTGAGTCTTGTGAAAGGAAGCCTTCTCTTCTGAACGCTGAACAAGCCCAGGTCCCTCCACCTCGCCTTTCATGCCACGTGCTGCAGCACCTGATCACCTCTGTGGCCTTAAGCTGGGCTCCTCCAGTCTTTCAGTCTTCTTTGGGGCGGGGGAGAGGCCAAACCCAACACAGCAATCCAGAGGAGGTGCCAAACAGGGAAGCAGATATGTTTGCAGTTTGAACAAATTAGCCCAGTCCTGAAAAGAACTCCTACTGGAGCCATTAGAACGGACGGAACTCCCTGCTGAAATGCAGCACGTCTTCGTGCTGGAATTGAAGCCCTTTGCTGCTGCAGAGGAGCAACTCTGTCGATGGCTCCTGCGATCGATCCGGTGGTGGTATTTGTGCGCCTCCAAGGAGGATCTTGCTCCAGTTTCAACCTCCCGTTAGGTAGCTGAAGAGAGAAGGAGCTGAAGACAGCTACCCCCATTCGCCTCCTCACCCTCCGACTGAAAAAACCCTACCTCCGGGCCCCCCAGTGACCTTGGCGACCCTCCGCCAGACTCCTCCTGTCGCCCTGACACAGCAGCCCAGAGGAAGGCAGGCCCTCTCCTCGCCTCTCCCTCGGGGCTCGGGGCAGAAGAGAGGCCACCTCTTCACGGCCCAGGGCTTGCGGGGCAGCGCGGGGACGGCGTGGGGCAGGAGAGAAGGGCTCGCACAACACTTGTGACACTCAGGAATTCTTTTATTCCTTGGCCCGTGGAGGTTGGCTGGGCGTGGTTTGCAGCCCGCAGATGTCTTTACAGCCCCTTCATCCTGTTCTTTTGGCTGGGGGCTGGGGGCTGCGCTCTGTTTGCCGCCGGCAGATGTTTCTCCTCCATGCAGCCCCCTCATCTTGATCTTTTGGTGGGGGGCTGGTGACTGGGCCGAGCTTGATGGCCGTGCAGCCCCCGGCTCTCCTGGGATGACTCGGCCGCCGTGGCTTTCGCCAGGCCATCCCACGCAGCGGGGGGTTTTGGCAGGCCACCTTTGCTGGCGGCATGTCAACCTCCATGGGCTCCTCCTCGTCACCTGCTGGAGGATCGACTTCCATGGGTTCGGGCTCGTCAGGGGGAGGATCAACCTCCATCGGTTCTGATTGGTCCTTCTGGGGGAACTGTATGGAATCGCTGATGGCCCAGAGCTTGTCCCACAATTCCCTTCTTCTTATCCGCAGGCGTTTTGTTCCCCTGCGGACCACCTGATTCATCGTGCCTGAGAACGCTCCCAGTGCACCACCCAGAGGGCAGCAAGTAGCTCCACGAGGCTTCTTGGCAACCTGCTGCTCCAACTCTCGCTGGTGCTCCAGGAGCAAGAACCTCAGTGAGCTCTGGGCCAGAGCCAGCGCTCCCGCCTTTATAGGGGCAACAGCAGTGAGGTGGCTTGTGACATCAGTGTTCCTCTGTGATCTCAGGCCAACTGGACCCCAAAGTCAGCCATTCTGTGGGCAGTGCGGGGACAGTGTGGGGCAGGAAAGAAGGACTCACACAACACTTTTGACACTCAGGAATTCTTTTATTCATTGGCCCGTGGAGGTTGGCTGGGCGTGGTTTGCAGCCTGCAGCCCACTTCCATGGGTTCAGGGTCGTCAATGGGAGGATCAGCCTCCATTGGTTCAGATTCATCCTTCTGGAGCAATCGTATCAAATCCTTGATGGCCCAGATCTTATCCCAGGATTCCTTCCTTCTTTTCCAAAGTCCTTTGGTTCCCCTGCGGACCACCTGATTCCTTGTGCCGGGGTGCCCTCTGGAACGCAGAGGGCTCCTGCACACCGCCCAGTGGCCTTTGTGCACTGCTGGCAGGCCTGTGAGAGGGCCTCTGAGGCGGCCTGCCCTGAAAGGAGTCCCAGAGCACCCCCGCAGCCTGCGCTGGCTGTGGGGAAGATGCTCCTTCCAGGGCCTCACAATCACTCAGGGAACCTGAGCACGCTCGCAACACACTACCCAGAGGGTAGCAAGTAACTCGCCAAGGCTTCTTGGCAACCTGCCGCTCCAAGTCACGCCGGTGCTCCAGGAGCAAGAACCTCAGTGAGTTCTGGGCCAGTGCCAGCGCTCCCGCTTTTTGAGGGGCAACGGCAGTGAGGTGGCTTGTGGCATCAGTGTTCCTCTGTGATCTCAGGCCAACTGGACCCCAAAGTCAGCCATTCTGTGGGCAGTGCGGGGACTCGATAGCAAAACAGCTTCTGTCCTCGGATTATTTTGGTCATTCACCCTCAGTTGCTTTTATCTCTTTCCCTTTTTCTTTCACTGTCAAGCAGTCTCTGGTCTTTCTCCCTCCCACTTTAGTTGTGTTGCTGTGGCCACGTTTTACTACTACTACTACTACTGCTTCTTGCTAAATGCTCCCTCTACCCGTAACTCCTTTTCCTTATTCCTGTTCTTTTCTCCTTTTTTTTTTTTTTTTCCAATCTTTCCTGCTTCCTGTATTGCATACTCCGGTATCAGCACAAATATGTGATCAGTTCTGAAGGTGGTACAGCAGCTGCACAGCCTGCAGGAATCTCCTTTGACTGGCGGCATTGTTTGGTGGTCCTCGAGTGTAGCCACCGCGGGATTTTCTTTCACCAAAACTCGTCTTCAAACTCCGCCAGAGGAAAGAGTGGAAGAAGGGGAGGAGGGGACTGGGAACTGTGGCAAAAGGGCAATGCTTCCTGCTTTATGGACATAACCGCAGGCTATGTCTATCTGTATATGAATAGCCCTAGATTTTCCATATGCCTTTACTTCCCTTGGTGATGAGTTTGCCAAGGCAGTGACACCTTCTGTTCACACTGATTGAACTACGAGGTCTGTTGGGATAGGACCAGCTTCCCCGCAGAATTTGAGCCAAGTATGTGAACTCTGATCGTTTCTGTCGCCGTGCCTCACGTGTCAGTTTGGCACTGGAGAAACGGGAGGAAAGAAAGATGTAGCTGCTGTGATGCTGCCACAGTTTTTAAGAAGTAGAAGGGAACTGAAGAGTGACCAGCTGCTACCCATGAGAGGCAATGCTGTCTCCCCTTTGAAAGGAAAGGTACGTGTCCGAGGGAGAAGGGAGGACAAATGCCAGATGGGTGAGGCATGGACAGGAGACAAACTGCTTGAGCAGAGGGGTTGGACGAGCTGCGCTCCAGAGGGGCCTTCCAGCTCCGGCTGCTCTGGGATTCTGTGAAAACTGCGGTTCAACTGTCACTTCTGCTGCGGTACAATTGGACTCGTTCTTCTGCTTCCGGGCTTTTAAAAGAGAACATCTGACATTGCAGCCATGCATACTATAGTCCTCTTTCAGGACCCATTACATGGATACCCCCAATGTCTAACGCTGGAGTTGGCTGTCCGATTTTCTGTGCTCAACACTTTTTCTTTATTTGTTTAATTACACAGATCACGGATTTCTTCATCCAGGAATCACTTACAAAAGTCGCACAAGGGCACCTTCCTCCCCCAAAGTCTTAAAAACAGCCACATACCCCTTCAAAACATGCATACTGAAAGGCAGCCTTAGATGAGCTGGAAGTACGCAGCGTTGCGTGTGGCAAATCGGATGGCTGTCTCCAGTAGTAGGCACCGGGGGTACCAACTTAATTTCTGAGAAATGGGTACGGTGTTTATGACGCTAAGGATCAACATATTCCTTTCTAAAAGAGCATGGTTGCAAGTTAAGCCCTTACGGCCGCACACTGGTCATGCTGTGTCTCTGCTGAAGGTCACCTTAGTGTCGCAAGCCTGGCAGGAGCCAGCGTGTGCCAGATGCTCGCCCACTGCAGTTTGTTGCCCCACGTGCTCAGTTAAGCCGCTATTGCGGTGGCCTGGAGTGAACACACTGGGTGGTAAAGTGGAGAAACTGAAAAGGCGGTGCCCATTCACTTGTGCTCCCTCGGCTACAGTGCAGTAGCGTTCAGCTGAGGTGCAGGAATCAGCTAACCTTTGACCTGCCCCGCCATTACCTGGTAAACGCTGCCCGGAGGCACCTTGTTTAGGCAGGAAGGGCTAAGAGACTCTGCGCAAAACCAGTCGCCACTAGCCCTTTGGCACTAGACGTAGTGGCAGCCAACCTGACTTGCTAAGAAGAGAAGGATAAAACACAGCAGAGGTGTATTTTACAATACCATGAGACCGCACTGTCGTGGCTTACTACTACAAGCATCCCTGTCTGAATTCTAAATTGCCTTTCATATTTATATTTATATAATATATATTGGGTCTGTACCCAATAAAAGTAAATAGCTGCTCCAGGAATGACTGTTTATAGTACAGCCAAAGACCATCAAGTGCTTGCGCTAGGGCCTTGCAGCCCCTAGCGCAAGCTAAATAGCATAGGTATAGAGACTGGATAAATAGTAATAGGTATGCTCATGCTTCTGTAATTACTTTACCAGCCCAAGCAATAGATTTTGCTGACTTTCCAAACTAGTTCGAGACCTATGAAATGACAAGGTTCATAGAAACGAGGTCCGGTAAAGGAATGACATTCGGGCCAGTAAGCCTTCTTACCCTCAGACACTATCGCTGCACCTGTGCCTGTGCTTGAAGGTACTGTTCTGCATGCTTCCGGAAAAGTAAGCGTAATCGTTCAGCATTTTCACAATACGCAGCTCTTGAACAGTCTTCAGCGGACTTACCCCGACAGGTGCTCATGAATTGCTGTAGCTACAGAGGAGGCTGGCAACAGGTGAACAACCAAGAGCAACCTGGCTTTGCATGCTTGTCCCTGCCCACGGCACAAGGCTTGGGCCGCCGGGATAGCTGCCCTGTCTGTTCCCAGACACGGAGCTGCTCCAAGCAGCGCTGCCCATGCGCGGGCACACAGAACCAGAGATCAGAAAGAGACCAGAGAAACGTGCTTTGTGAAACTATTTCCAGCTAAATTCCGAGACTTTTGCCACACCTGCAATCTGATTTATATCACCTGCTGCAAATGATACACTGAAGAGGCACCAGATAAGGTTCTTGGGGGTTTACAGCTGTGGCCTAGATAAAGGAAAAAAAAGAAAAAAGGATGGGCTTCAAGAAAAGGGCACTATTCCCCATACCGAAAAGTCTCACCAGTTGCTAACCACAAAGGGTTCCTTCCAAAAGAGGCACCCGTTCAGAAAAGAATTAAGTATCAGTCATGCACATTGTAAGCTTTCCTTTTCCATAACTGTAAATCAGCCTAATGTGTGCAAGGAAGTATGCACACACACGTCTCAGTGAAGCCTTATAACTTACCAGAGCTCACACAGCCAACTGCAATAATATAGGTAGTAGTGTGGGAGACCAGGCAAAGATAAAGCTCATGACTTCATGCATTTGTGTGCGCACCCAGGCGTGCATATGCGTCTCTACATGCACATACAACCTTCTGCTTCTGCAAAGACACCTGGTAACTTAAAGCGACATGGTCCTGGTTGCTCTCAGTTAGTGTCGTATGATTAAGCACGCTATGAAAAGAAAATAAATTTTTTTCTTTTTTGCTCTTCTTCGGTCTCATTAACCAGGAGGCAAAAACTTGAAAGCTTTCCAACGTGCCAGAAAGAAAGGGAATGCTTATGTTCTAAGTAGCTCTAATGACAACCAGCACCTTTAAGGCAGCTGTACTTTGTGAGACTGCCATTTCCTCGTCTAGATTTACCGCTTCCTTTTGATTTACTGCTTCCACTGATGTTCCCTAGTCCGTCTGCAAGCAAAACAGTGACCAGACAGCCAAAGCTCACAGCACTGGCAACTCCACCATCAAGACAGTTGATTGCAACATTGCTCGTTTGTAGCTGTAGGGCAGTCCCATGCAACGCACAGAGGTAAAAGTGAAGGCACTGTGAGTCTTGTGAAAGGAAGCCTTCTCTTCTGAACGCTGAACAAGCCCAGGTCCCTCCACCTCGCCTTTCATGCCACGTGCTGCAGCACCTGATCACCTCTGTGGCCTTAAGCTGGGCTCCTCCAGTCTTTCAGTCTTCTTTGGGGCGGGGGAGAGGCCAAACCCAACACAGCAATCCAGAGGAGGTGCCAAACAGGGAAGCAGATATGTTTGCAGTTTGAACAAATTAGCCCAGTCCTGAAAAGAACTCCTACTGGAGCCATTAGAACGGACGGAACTCCCTGCTGAAATGCAGCACGTCTTCGTGCTGGAATTGAAGCCCTTTGCTGCTGCAGAGGAGCAACTCTGTCGATGGCTCCTGCGATCGATCCGGTGGTGGTATTTGTGCGCCTCCAAGGAGGATCTTGCTCCAGTTTCAACCTCCCGTTAGGTAGCTGAAGAGAGAAGGAGCTGAAGACAGCTACCCCCATTCGCCTCCTCACCCTCCGACTGAAAAAACCCTACCTCCGGGCCCCCCAGTGACCTTGGCGACCCTCCGCCAGACTCCTCCTGTCGCCCTGACACAGCAGCCCAGAGGAAGGCAGGCCCTCTCCTCGCCTCTCCCTCGGGGCTCGGGGCAGAAGAGAGGCCACCTCTTCACGGCCCAGGGCTTGCGGGGCAGCGCGGGGACGGCGTGGGGCAGGAGAGAAGGGCTCGCACAACACTTGTGACACTCAGGAATTCTTTTATTCCTTGGCCCGTGGAGGTTGGCTGGGCGTGGTTTGCAGCCCGCAGATGTCTTTACAGCCCCTTCATCCTGTTCTTTTGGCTGGGGGCTGGGGGCTGCGCTCTGTTTGCCGCCGGCAGATGTTTCTCCTCCATGCAGCCCCCTCATCTTGATCTTTTGGTGGGGGGCTGGTGACTGGGCCGAGCTTGATGGCCGTGCAGCCCCCGGCTCTCCTGGGATGACTCGGCCGCCGTGGCTTTCGCCAGGCCATCCCACGCAGCGGGGGGTTTTGGCAGGCCACCTTTGCTGGCGGCATGTCAACCTCCATGGGCTCCTCCTCGTCACCTGCTGGAGGATCGACTTCCATGGGTTCGGGCTCGTCAGGGGGAGGATCAACCTCCATCGGTTCTGGTTGGTCCTTCGGGGGGAATCGTATGGAATCGCTGATGGCCCAGAGCTTGTCCCACAATTCCCTTCTTCTTATCCGCAGGCGTTTTGTTCCCCTGCGGACCACCTGATTCATCGTGCCTGAGAACGCTCCCAGTGCACCACCCAGAGGGCAGCAAGTAGCTCCACGAGGCTTCTTGGCAACCTGCTGCTCCAACTCTCGCTGGTGCTCCAGGAGCAAGAACCTCAGTGAGCTCTGGGCCAGAGCCAGCGCTCCCGCCTTTATAGGGGCAACAGCAGTGAGGTGGCTTGTGACATCAGTGTTCCTCTGTGATCTCAGGCCAACTGGACCCCAAAGTCAGCCATTCTGTGGGCAGTGCGGGGACAGTGTGGGGCAGGAAAGAAGGTCTCACACAACACTTTTGACACTCAGGAATTCTTTTATTCATTGGCCCGTGGAGGTTGGCTGGGCGTGGTTTGCAGCCTGCAGCCCACTTCCATGGGTTCAGGGTCGTCAATGGGAGGATCAGCCTCCATTGGTTCAGATTCATCCTTCTGGAGCAATCGTATCAAATCCTTGATGGCCCAGATCTTATCCCAGGATTCCTTCCTTCTTTTCCAAAGTCCTTTGGTTCCCCTGCGGACCACCTGATTCCTTGTGCCGGGGTGCCCTCTGGAACACAGAGGGCTCCTGCACACCGCCCAGTGGCCTTTGTGCACTGCTGGCAGGCCTGTGAGAGGGCCTCTGAGGCGGCCTGCCCTGAAAGGAGTCCCAGAGCACCCCCGCAGCCTGTGCTGGCTGTGGGGAAGATGCTCCTTCCAGGGCCTCACAATCACTCAGGGAACCTGAGCACGCTCGCAACACACTACCCAGAGGGTAGCAAGTAACTCGCCAAGGCTTCTTGGCAACCTGCCGCTCCAAGTCGCGCCGGTGCTCCAGGAGCAAGAACCTCAGTGAGTTCTGGGCCAGTGCCAGCGCTCCCGCTTTTTGAGGGGCAACGGCAGTGAGGTGGCTTGTGGCATCAGTGTTCCTCTGTGATCTCAGGCCAACTGGACCCCAAAGTCAGCCATTCTGTGGGCAGTGCGGGGACTCGATAGCAAAACAGCTTCTGTCCTCGGATTATTTTGGTCATTCACCCTCAGTTGCTTTTATCTCTTTCCCTTTTTCTTTCACTGTCAAGCAGTCTCTGGTCTTTCTCCCTCCCACTTTAGTTGTGTTGCTGTGGCCACGTTTTACTACTACTACTACTACTGCTTCTTGCTAAATGCTCCCTCTACCCGTAACTCCTTTTCCTTATTCCTGTTCTTTTCTCCTTTTTTTTTTTTTTTCCAATCTTTCCTGCTTCCTGTATTGCATACTCCGGTATCAGCACAAATATGTGATCAGTTCTGAAGGTGGTACTGCAGCTGCACAGCCTGCAGGAATCTCCTTTGACTGGCGGCATTGTTTGGTGGTCCTCGAGTGTAGCCACCGCGGGATTTTCTTTCACCAAAACTCGTCTTCAAACTCCGCCAGAGGAAAGAGTGGAAGAAGGGGAGGAGGGGACTGGGAACTGTGGCAAAAGGGCAATGCTTCCTGCTTTATGGACATAACCGCAGGCTATGTCTATCTGTATATGAATAGCCCTAGATTTTCCATATGCCTTTACTTCCCTTGGTGATGAGTTTGCCAAGGCAGTGACACCTTCTGTTCACACTGATTGAACTACGAGGTCTGTTGGGATAGGACCAGCTTCCCCGCAGAATTTGAGCCAAGTATGTGAACTCTGATCGTTTCTGTCGCCGTGCCTCACGTGTCAGTTTGGCACTGGAGAAACGGGAGGAAAGAAAGATGTAGCTGCTGTGATGCTGCCACAGTTTTTAAGAAGTAGAAGGGAACTGAAGAGTGACCAGCTGCTACCCATGAGAGGCAATGCTGTCTCCCCTTTGAAAGGAAAGGTACGTGTCCGAGGGAGAAGGGAGGACAAATGCCAGATGGGTGAGGCATGGACAGGAGACAAACTGCTTGAGCAGAGGGGTTGGACGAGCTGCGCTCCAGAGGGGCCTTCCAGCTCCGGCTGCTCTGGGATTCTGTGAAAACTGCGGTTCAACTGTCACTTCTGCTGCGGTACAATTGGACTCGTTCTTCTGCTTCCGGGCTTTTAAAAGAGAACATCTGACATTGCAGCCATGCATACTATAGTCCTCTTTCAGGACCCATTACATGGATACCCCCAATGTCTAACGCTGGAGTTGGCTGTCCGATTTTCTGTGCTCAACACTTTTTCTTTATTTGTTTAATTACACAGATCACGGATTTCTTCATCCAGGAATCACTTACAAAAGTCGCACAAGGGCACCTTCCTCCCCCAAAGTCTTAAAAACAGCCACATACCCCTTCAAAACATGCATACTGAAAGGCAGCCTTAGATGAGCTGGAAGTACGCAGCGTTGCGTGTGGCAAATCGGATGGCTGTCTCCAGTAGTAGGCACCGGGGGTACCAACTTAATTTCTGAGAAATGGGTACGGTGTTTATGACGCTAAGGATCAACATATTCCTTTCTAAAAGAGCATGGTTGCAAGTTAAGCCCTTACGGCCGCACACTGGTCATGCTGTGTCTCTGCTGAAGGTCACCTTAGTGTCGCAAGCCTGGCAGGAGCCAGCGTGTGCCAGATGCTCGCCCACTGCAGTTTGTTGCCCCACGTGCTCAGTTAAGCCGCTATTGCGGTGGCCTGGAGTGAACACACTGGGTGGTAAAGTGGAGAAACTGAAAAGGCGGTGCCCATTCACTTGTGCTCCCTCGGCTACAGTGCAGTAGCGTTCAGCTGAGGTGCAGGAATCAGCTAACCTTTGACCTGCCCCGCCATTACCTGGTAAACGCTGCCCGGAGGCACCTTGTTTAGGCAGGAAGGGCTAAGAGACTCTGCGCAAAACCAGTCGCCACTAGCCCTTTGGCACTAGACGTAGTGGCAGCCAACCTGACTTGCTAAGAAGAGAAGGATAAAACACAGCAGAGGTGTATTTTACAATACCATGAGACCGCACTGTCGTGGCTTACTACTACAAGCATCCCTGTCTGAATTCTAAATTGCCTTTCATATTTATATTTATATAATATATATTGGGTCTGTACCCAATAAAAGTAAATAGCTGCTCCAGGAATGACTGTTTATAGTACAGCCAAAGACCATCAAGTGCTTGCGCTAGGGCCTTGCAGCCCCTAGCGCAAGCTAAATAGCATAGGTATAGAGACTGGATAAATAGTAATAGGTATGCTCATGCTTCTGTAATTACTTTACCAGCCCAAGCAATAGATTTTGCTGACTTTCCAAACTAGTTCGAGACCTATGAAATGACAAGGTTCATAGAAACGAGGTCCGGTAAAGGAATGACATTCGGGCCAGTAAGCCTTCTTACCCTCAGACACTATCGCTGCACCTGTGCCTGTGCTTGAAGGTACTGTTCTGCATGCTTCCGGAAAAGTAAGCGTAATCGTTCAGCATTTTCACAATACGCAGCTCTTGAACAGTCTTCAGCGGACTTACCCCGACAGGTGCTCATGAATTGCTGTAGCTACAGAGGAGGCTGGCAACAGGTGAACAACCAAGAGCAACCTGGCTTTGCATGCTTGTCCCTGCCCACGGCACAAGGCTCGGGCCGCCGGGATAGCTGCCCTGTCTGTTCCCAGACACGGAGCTGCTCCAAGCAGCGCTGCCCATGCGCGGGCACACAGAACCAGAGATCAGAAAGAGACCAGAGAAACGTGCTTTGTGAAACTATTTCCAGCTAAATTCCGAGACTTTTGCCGCACCTGCAATCTGATTTATATCACCTGCTGCAAATGATACACTGAAGAGGCACCAGATAAGGTTCTTGGGGGTTTACAGCTGTGGCCTAGATAAAGGAAAAAAAAGAAAAAAGGATGGGCTTCAAGAAAAGGGCACTATTCCCCATACCGAAAAGTCTCACCAGTTGCTAACCGCAAAGGGTTCCTTCCAAAAGAGGCACCCGTTCAGAAAAGAATTAAGTATCAGTCATGCACATTGTAAGCTTTCCTTTTCCATAACTGTAAATCAGCCTAATGTGTGCAAGGAAGTATGCACACACACGTCTCAGTGAAGCCTTATAACTTACCAGAGCTCACACAGCCAACTGCAATAATATAGGTAGTAGTGTGGGAGACCAGGCAAAGATAAAGCTCACGACTTCATGCATTTGTGTGCGCACCCAGGCGTGCATATGCGTCTCTACATGCACATACAACCTTCTGCTTCTGCAAAGACACCTGGTAACTTAAAGCGACATGGTCCTGGTTGCTCTCAGTTAGTGTCGTATGATTAAGCACGCTATGAAAAGAAAATAAATTTTTTTCTTTTTTGCTCTTCTTCGGTCTCATTAACCAGGAGGCAAAAACTTGAAAGCTTTCCAACGTGCCAGAAAGAAAGGGAATGCTTATGTTCTAAGTAGCTCTAATGACAACCAGCACCTTTAAGGCAGCTGTACTTTGTGAGACTGCCATTTCCTCGTCTAGATTTACCGCTTCCTTTTGATTTACTGCTTCCACTGATGTTCCCTAGTCCGTCTGCAAGCAAAACAGTGACCAGACAGCCAAAGCTCACAGCACTGGCAACTCCACCATCAAGACAGTTGATTGCAACATTGCTCGTTTGTAGCTGTAGGGCAGTCCCATGCAACGCACAGAGGTAAAAGTGAAGGCACTGTGAGTCTTGTGAAAGGAAGCCTTCTCTTCTGAACGCTGAACAAGCCCAGGTCCCTCCACCTCGCCTTTCATGCCACGTGCTGCAGCACCTGATCACCTCTGTGGCCTTAAGCTGGGCTCCTCCAGTCTTTCAGTCTTCTTTGGGGCGGGGGAGAGGCCAAACCCAACACAGCAATCCAGAGGAGGTGCCAAACAGGGAAGCAGATATGTTTGCAGTTTGAACAAATTAGCCCAGTCCTGAAAAGAACTCCTACTGGAGCCATTAGAACGGACGGAACTCCCTGCTGAAATGCAGCACGTCTTCGTGCTGGAATTGAAGCCCTTTGCTGCTGCAGAGGAGCAACTCTGTCGATGGCTCCTGCGATCGATCCGGTGGTGGTATTTGTGCGCCTCCAAGGAGGATCTTGCTCCAGTTTCAACCTCCCGTTAGGTAGCTGAAGAGAGAAGGAGCTGAAGACAGCTACCCCCATTCGCCTCCTCACCCTCCGACTGAAAAAACCCTACCTCCGGGCCCCCCAGTGACCTTGGCGACCCTCCGCCAGACTCCTCCTGTCGCCCTGACACAGCAGCCCAGAGGAAGGCAGGCCCTCTCCTCGCCTCTCCCTCGGGGCTCGGGGCAGAAGAGAGGCCACCTCTTCACGGCCCAGGGCTTGCGGGGCAGCGCGGGGACGGCGTGGGGCAGGAGAGAAGGGCTCGCACAACACTTGTGACACTCAGGAATTCTTTTATTCCTTGGCCCGTGGAGGTTGGCTGGGCGTGGTTTGCAGCCCGCAGATGTCTTTACAGCCCCTTCATCCTGTTCTTTTGGCTGGGGGCTGGGGGCTGCGCTCTGTTTGCCGCCGGCAGATGTTTCTCCTCCATGCAGCCCCCTCATCTTGATCTTTTGGTGGGGGGCTGGTGACTGGGCCGAGCTTGATGGCCGTGCAGCCCCCGGCTCTCCTGGGATGACTCGGCCGCCGTGGCTTTCGCCAGGCCATCCCACGCAGCGGGGGGTTTTGGCAGGCCACCTTTGCTGGCGGCATGTCAACCTCCATGGGCTCCTCCTCGTCACCTGCTGGAGGATCGACTTCCATGGGTTCGGGCTCGTCAGGGGGAGGATCAACCTCCATCGGTTCTGGTTGGTCCTTCGGGGGGAATCGTATGGAATCGCTGATGGCCCAGAGCTTGTCCCACAATTCCCTTCTTCTTATCCGCAGGCGTTTTGTTCCCCTGCGGACCACCTGATTCATCGTGCCTGAGAACGCTCCCAGTGCACCACCCAGAGGGCAGCAAGTAGCTCCACGAGGCTTCTTGGCAACCTGCTGCTCCAACTCTCGCTGGTGCTCCAGGAGCAAGAACCTCAGTGAGCTCTGGGCCAGAGCCAGCGCTCCCGCCTTTATAGGGGCAACAGCAGTGAGGTGGCTTGTGACATCAGTGTTCCTCTGTGATCTCAGGCCAACTGGACCCCAAAGTCAGCCATTCTGTGGGCAGTGCGGGGACAGTGTGGGGCAGGAAAGAAGGTCTCACACAACACTTTTGACACTCAGGAATTCTTTTATTCATTGGCCCGTGGAGGTTGGCTGGGCGTGGTTTGCAGCCTGCAGCCCACTTCCATGGGTTCAGGGTCGTCAATGGGAGGATCAGCCTCCATTGGTTCAGATTCATCCTTCTGGAGCAATCGTATCAAATCCTTGATGGCCCAGATCTTATCCCAGGATTCCTTCCTTCTTTTCCAAAGTCCTTTGGTTCCCCTGCGGACCACCTGATTCCTTGTGCCGGGGTGCCCTCTGGAACACAGAGGGCTCCTGCACACCGCCCAGTGGCCTTTGTGCACTGCTGGCAGGCCTGTGAGAGGGCCTCTGAGGCGGCCTGCCCTGAAAGGAGTCCCAGAGCACCCCCGCAGCCTGTGCTGGCTGTGGGGAAGATGCTCCTTCCAGGGCCTCACAATCACTCAGGGAACCTGAGCACGCTCGCAACACACTACCCAGAGGGTAGCAAGTAACTCGCCAAGGCTTCTTGGCAACCTGCCGCTCCAAGTCGCGCCGGTGCTCCAGGAGCAAGAACCTCAGTGAGTTCTGGGCCAGTGCCAGCGCTCCCGCTTTTTGAGGGGCAACGGCAGTGAGGTGGCTTGTGGCATCAGTGTTCCTCTGTGATCTCAGGCCAACTGGACCCCAAAGTCAGCCATTCTGTGGGCAGTGCGGGGACTCGATAGCAAAACAGCTTCTGTCCTCGGATTATTTTGGTCATTCACCCTCAGTTGCTTTTATCTCTTTCCCTTTTTCTTTCACTGTCAAGCAGTCTCTGGTCTTTCTCCCTCCCACTTTAGTTGTGTTGCTGTGGCCACGTTTTACTACTACTACTACTACTGCTTCTTGCTAAATGCTCCCTCTACCCGTAACTCCTTTTCCTTATTCCTGTTCTTTTCTCCTTTTTTTTTTTTTTTCCAATCTTTCCTGCTTCCTGTATTGCATACTCCGGTATCAGCACAAATATGTGATCAGTTCTGAAGGTGGTACTGCAGCTGCACAGCCTGCAGGAATCTCCTTTGACTGGCGGCATTGTTTGGTGGTCCTCGAGTGTAGCCACCGCGGGATTTTCTTTCACCAAAACTCGTCTTCAAACTCCGCCAGAGGAAAGAGTGGAAGAAGGGGAGGAGGGGACTGGGAACTGTGGCAAAAGGGCAATGCTTCCTGCTTTATGGACATAACCGCAGGCTATGTCTATCTGTATATGAATAGCCCTAGATTTTCCATATGCCTTTACTTCCCTTGGTGATGAGTTTGCCAAGGCAGTGACACCTTCTGTTCACACTGATTGAACTACGAGGTCTGTTGGGATAGGACCAGCTTCCCCGCAGAATTTGAGCCAAGTATGTGAACTCTGATCGTTTCTGTCGCCGTGCCTCACGTGTCAGTTTGGCACTGGAGAAACGGGAGGAAAGAAAGATGTAGCTGCTGTGATGCTGCCACAGTTTTTAAGAAGTAGAAGGGAACTGAAGAGTGACCAGCTGCTACCCATGAGAGGCAATGCTGTCTCCCCTTTGAAAGGAAAGGTACGTGTCCGAGGGAGAAGGGAGGACAAATGCCAGATGGGTGAGGCATGGACAGGAGACAAACTGCTTGAGCAGAGGGGTTGGACGAGCTGCGCTCCAGAGGGGCCTTCCAGCTCCGGCTGCTCTGGGATTCTGTGAAAACTGCGGTTCAACTGTCACTTCTGCTGCGGTACAATTGGACTCGTTCTTCTGCTTCCGGGCTTTTAAAAGAGAACATCTGACATTGCAGCCATGCATACTATAGTCCTCTTTCAGGACCCATTACATGGATACCCCCAATGTCTAACGCTGGAGTTGGCTGTCCGATTTTCTGTGCTCAACACTTTTTCTTTATTTGTTTAATTACACAGATCACGGATTTCTTCATCCAGGAATCACTTACAAAAGTCGCACAAGGGCACCTTCCTCCCCCAAAGTCTTAAAAACAGCCACATACCCCTTCAAAACATGCATACTGAAAGGCAGCCTTAGATGAGCTGGAAGTACGCAGCGTTGCGTGTGGCAAATCGGATGGCTGTCTCCAGTAGTAGGCACCGGGGGTACCAACTTAATTTCTGAGAAATGGGTACGGTGTTTATGACGCTAAGGATCAACATATTCCTTTCTAAAAGAGCATGGTTGCAAGTTAAGCCCTTACGGCCGCACACTGGTCATGCTGTGTCTCTGCTGAAGGTCACCTTAGTGTCGCAAGCCTGGCAGGAGCCAGCGTGTGCCAGATGCTCGCCCACTGCAGTTTGTTGCCCCACGTGCTCAGTTAAGCCGCTATTGCGGTGGCCTGGAGTGAACACACTGGGTGGTAAAGTGGAGAAACTGAAAAGGCGGTGCCCATTCACTTGTGCTCCCTCGGCTACAGTGCAGTAGCGTTCAGCTGAGGTGCAGGAATCAGCTAACCTTTGACCTGCCCCGCCATTACCTGGTAAACGCTGCCCGGAGGCACCTTGTTTAGGCAGGAAGGGCTAAGAGACTCTGCGCAAAACCAGTCGCCACTAGCCCTTTGGCACTAGACGTAGTGGCAGCCAACCTGACTTGCTAAGAAGAGAAGGATAAAACACAGCAGAGGTGTATTTTACAATACCATGAGACCGCACTGTCGTGGCTTACTACTACAAGCATCCCTGTCTGAATTCTAAATTGCCTTTCATATTTATATTTATATAATATATATTGGGTCTGTACCCAATAAAAGTAAATAGCTGCTCCAGGAATGACTGTTTATAGTACAGCCAAAGACCATCAAGTGCTTGCGCTAGGGCCTTGCAGCCCCTAGCGCAAGCTAAATAGCATAGGTATAGAGACTGGATAAATAGTAATAGGTATGCTCATGCTTCTGTAATTACTTTACCAGCCCAAGCAATAGATTTTGCTGACTTTCCAAACTAGTTCGAGACCTATGAAATGACAAGGTTCATAGAAACGAGGTCCGGTAAAGGAATGACATTCGGGCCAGTAAGCCTTCTTACCCTCAGACACTATCGCTGCACCTGTGCCTGTGCTTGAAGGTACTGTTCTGCATGCTTCCGGAAAAGTAAGCGTAATCGTTCAGCATTTTCACAATACGCAGCTCTTGAACAGTCTTCAGCGGACTTACCCCGACAGGTGCTCATGAATTGCTGTAGCTACAGAGGAGGCTGGCAACAGGTGAACAACCAAGAGCAACCTGGCTTTGCATGCTTGTCCCTGCCCACGGCACAAGGCTCGGGCCGCCGGGATAGCTGCCCTGTCTGTTCCCAGACACGGAGCTGCTCCAAGCAGCGCTGCCCATGCGCGGGCACACAGAACCAGAGATCAGAAAGAGACCAGAGAAACGTGCTTTGTGAAACTATTTCCAGCTAAATTCCGAGACTTTTGCCGCACCTGCAATCTGATTTATATCACCTGCTGCAAATGATACACTGAAGAGGCACCAGATAAGGTTCTTGGGGGTTTACAGCTGTGGCCTAGATAAAGGAAAAAAAAGAAAAAAGGATGGGCTTCAAGAAAAGGGCACTATTCCCCATACCGAAAAGTCTCACCAGTTGCTAACCGCAAAGGGTTCCTTCCAAAAGAGGCACCCGTTCAGAAAAGAATTAAGTATCAGTCATGCACATTGTAAGCTTTCCTTTTCCATAACTGTAAATCAGCCTAATGTGTGCAAGGAAGTATGCACACACACGTCTCAGTGAAGCCTTATAACTTACCAGAGCTCACACAGCCAACTGCAATAATATAGGTAGTAGTGTGGGAGACCAGGCAAAGATAAAGCTCACGACTTCATGCATTTGTGTGCGCACCCAGGCGTGCATATGCGTCTCTACATGCACATACAACCTTCTGCTTCTGCAAAGACACCTGGTAACTTAAAGCGACATGGTCCTGGTTGCTCTCAGTTAGTGTCGTATGATTAAGCACGCTATGAAAAGAAAATAAATTTTTTTCTTTTTTGCTCTTCTTCGGTCTCATTAACCAGGAGGCAAAAACTTGAAAGCTTTCCAACGTGCCAGAAAGAAAGGGAATGCTTATGTTCTAAGTAGCTCTAATGACAACCAGCACCTTTAAGGCAGCTGTACTTTGTGAGACTGCCATTTCCTCGTCTAGATTTACCGCTTCCTTTTGATTTACTGCTTCCACTGATGTTCCCTAGTCCGTCTGCAAGCAAAACAGTGACCAGACAGCCAAAGCTCACAGCACTGGCAACTCCACCATCAAGACAGTTGATTGCAACATTGCTCGTTTGTAGCTGTAGGGCAGTCCCATGCAACGCACAGAGGTAAAAGTGAAGGCACTGTGAGTCTTGTGAAAGGAAGCCTTCTCTTCTGAACGCTGAACAAGCCCAGGTCCCTCCACCTCGCCTTTCATGCCACGTGCTGCAGCACCTGATCACCTCTGTGGCCTTAAGCTGGGCTCCTCCAGTCTTTCAGTCTTCTTTGGGGCGGGGGAGAGGCCAAACCCAACACAGCAATCCAGAGGAGGTGCCAAACAGGGAAGCAGATATGTTTGCAGTTTGAACAAATTAGCCCAGTCCTGAAAAGAACTCCTACTGGAGCCATTAGAACGGACGGAACTCCCTGCTGAAATGCAGCACGTCTTCGTGCTGGAATTGAAGCCCTTTGCTGCTGCAGAGGAGCAACTCTGTCGATGGCTCCTGCGATCGATCCGGTGGTGGTATTTGTGCGCCTCCAAGGAGGATCTTGCTCCAGTTTCAACCTCCCGTTAGGTAGCTGAAGAGAGAAGGAGCTGAAGACAGCTACCCCCATTCGCCTCCTCACCCTCCGACTGAAAAAACCCTACCTCCGGGCCCCCCAGTGACCTTGGCGACCCTCCGCCAGACTCCTCCTGTCGCCCTGACACAGCAGCCCAGAGGAAGGCAGGCCCTCTCCTCGCCTCTCCCTCGGGGCTCGGGGCAGAAGAGAGGCCACCTCTTCACGGCCCAGGGCTTGCGGGGCAGCGCGGGGACGGCGTGGGGCAGGAGAGAAGGGCTCGCACAACACTTGTGACACTCAGGAATTCTTTTATTCCTTGGCCCGTGGAGGTTGGCTGGGCGTGGTTTGCAGCCCGCAGATGTCTTTACAGCCCCTTCATCCTGTTCTTTTGGCTGGGGGCTGGGGGCTGCGCTCTGTTTGCCGCCGGCAGATGTTTCTCCTCCATGCAGCCCCCTCATCTTGATCTTTTGGTGGGGGGCTGGTGACTGGGCCGAGCTTGATGGCCGTGCAGCCCCCGGCTCTCCTGGGATGACTCGGCCGCCGTGGCTTTCGCCAGGCCATCCCACGCAGCGGGGGGTTTTGGCAGGCCACCTTTGCTGGCGGCATGTCAACCTCCATGGGCTCCTCCTCGTCACCTGCTGGAGGATCGACTTCCATGGGTTCGGGCTCGTCAGGGGGAGGATCAACCTCCATCGGTTCTGATTGGTCCTTCTGGGGGAACTGTATGGAATCGCTGATGGCCCAGAGCTTGTCCCACAATTCCCTTCTTCTTATCCGCAGGCGTTTTGTTCCCCTGCGGACCACCTGATTCATCGTGCCTGAGAACGCTCCCAGTGCACCACCCAGAGGGCAGCAAGTAGCTCCACGAGGCTTCTTGGCAACCTGCTGCTCCAACTCTCGCTGGTGCTCCAGGAGCAAGAACCTCAGTGAGCTCTGGGCCAGAGCCAGCGCTCCCGCCTTTATAGGGGCAACAGCAGTGAGGTGGCTTGTGACATCAGTGTTCCTCTGTGATCTCAGGCCAACTGGACCCCAAAGTCAGCCATTCTGTGGGCAGTGCGGGGACAGTGTGGGGCAGGAAAGAAGGTCTCACACAACACTTTTGACACTCAGGAATTCTTTTATTCATTGGCCCGTGGAGGTTGGCTGGGCGTGGTTTGCAGCCTGCAGCCCACTTCCATGGGTTCAGGGTCGTCAATGGGAGGATCAGCCTCCATTGGTTCAGATTCATCCTTCTGGAGCAATCGTATCAAATCCTTGATGGCCCAGATCTTATCCCAGGATTCCTTCCTTCTTTTCCAAAGTCCTTTGGTTCCCCTGCGGACCACCTGATTCCTTGTGCCGGGGTGCCCTCTGGAACGCAGAGGGCTCCTGCACACCGCCCAGTGGCCTTTGTGCACTGCTGGCAGGCCTGTGAGAGGGCCTCTGAGGCGGCCTGCCCTGAAAGGAGTCCCAGAGCACCCCCGCAGCCTGCGCTGGCTGTGGGGAAGATGCTCCTTCCAGGGCCTCACAATCACTCAGGGAACCTGAGCACGCTCGCAACACACTACCCAGAGGGTAGCAAGTAACTCGCCAAGGCTTCTTGGCAACCTGCCGCTCCAAGTCGCGCCGGTGCTCCAGGAGCAAGAACCTCAGTGAGTTCTGGGCCAGTGCCAGCGCTCCCGCTTTTTGAGGGGCAACGGCAGTGAGGTGGCTTGTGGCATCAGTGTTCCTCTGTGATCTCAGGCCAACTGGACCCCAAAGTCAGCCATTCTGTGGGCAGTGCGGGGACTCGATAGCAAAACAGCTTCTGTCCTCGGATTATTTTGGTCATTCACCCTCAGTTGCTTTTATCTCTTTCCCTTTTTCTTTCACTGTCAAGCAGTCTCTGGTCTTTCTCCCTCCCACTTTAGTTGTGTTGCTGTGGCCACGTTTTACTACTACTACTACTACTGCTTCTTGCTAAATGCTCCCTCTACCCGTAACTCCTTTTCCTTATTCCTGTTCTTTTCTCCTTTTTTTTTTTTTTTTCCAATCTTTCCTGCTTCCTGTATTGCATACTCCGGTATCAGCACAAATATGTGATCAGTTCTGAAGGTGGTACTGCAGCTGCACAGCCTGCAGGAATCTCCTTTGACTGGCGGCATTGTTTGGTGGTCCTCGAGTGTAGCCACCGCGGGATTTTCTTTCACCAAAACTCGTCTTCAAACTCCGCCAGAGGAAAGAGTGGAAGAAGGGGAGGAGGGGACTGGGAACTGTGGCAAAAGGGCAATGCTTCCTGCTTTATGGACATAACCGCAGGCTATGTCTATCTGTATATGAATAGCCCTAGATTTTCCATATGCCTTTACTTCCCTTGGTGATGAGTTTGCCAAGGCAGTGACACCTTCTGTTCACACTGATTGAACTACGAGGTCTGTTGGGATAGGACCAGCTTCCCCGCAGAATTTGAGCCAAGTATGTGAACTCTGATCGTTTCTGTCGCCGTGCCTCACGTGTCAGTTTGGCACTGGAGAAACGGGAGGAAAGAAAAATGTAGCTGCTGTGATGCTGCCACAGTTTTTAAGAAGTAGAAGGGAACTGAAGAGTGACCAGCTGCTACCCATGAGAGGCAATGCTGTCTCCCCTTTGAAAGGAAAGGTACGTGTCCGAGGGAGAAGGGAGGACAAATGCCAGATGGGTGAGGCATGGACAGGAGACAAACTGCTTGAGCAGAGGGGTTGGACGAGCTGCGCTCCAGAGGGGCCTTCCAGCTCCGGCTGCTCTGGGATTCTGTGAAAACTGCGGTTCAACTGTCACTTCTGCTGCGGTACAATTGGACTCGTTCTTCTGCTTCCGGGCTTTTAAAAGAGAACATCTGACATTGCAGCCATGCATACTATAGTCCTCTTTCAGGACCCATTACATGGATACCCCCAATGTCTAACGCTGGAGTTGGCTGTCCGATTTTCTGTGCTCAACACTTTTTCTTTATTTGTTTAATTACACAGATCACGGATTTCTTCATCCAGGAATCACTTACAAAAGTCGCACAAGGGCACCTTCCTCCCCCAAAGTCTTAAAAACAGCCACATACCCCTTCAAAACATGCATACTGAAAGGCAGCCTTAGATGAGCTGGAAGTACGCAGCGTTGCGTGTGGCAAATCGGATGGCTGTCTCCAGTAGTAGGCACCGGGGGTACCAACTTAATTTCTGAGAAATGGGTACGGTGTTTATGACGCTAAGGATCAACATATTCCTTTCTAAAAGAGCATGGTTGCAAGTTAAGCCCTTACGGCCGCACACTGGTCATGCTGTGTCTCTGCTGAAGGTCACCTTAGTGTCGCAAGCCTGGCAGGAGCCAGCGTGTGCCAGATGCTCGCCCACTGCAGTTTGTTGCCCCACGTGCTCAGTTAAGCCGCTATTGCGGTGGCCTGGAGTGAACACACTGGGTGGTAAAGTGGAGAAACTGAAAAGGCGGTGCCCATTCACTTGTGCTCCCTCGGCTACAGTGCAGTAGCGTTCAGCTGAGGTGCAGGAATCAGCTAACCTTTGACCTGCCCCGCCATTACCTGGTAAACGCTGCCCGGAGACACCTTGTTTAGGCAGGAAGGGCTAAGAGACTCTGCGCAAAACCAGTCGCCACTAGCCCTTTGGCACTAGACGTAGTGGCAGCCAACCTGACTTGCTAAGAAGAGAAGGATAAAACACAGCAGAGGTGTATTTTACAATACCATGAGACCGCACTGTCGTGGCTTACTACTACAAGCATCCCTGTCTGAATTCTAAATTGCCTTTCATATTTATATTTATATAATATATATTGGGTCTGTACCCAATAAAAGTAAATAGCTGCTCCGGGAATGACTGTTTATAGTACAGCCAAAGACCATCAAGTGCTTGCGCTAGGGCCTTGCAGCCCCTAGCGCAAGCTAAATAGCATAGGTATAGAGACTGGATAAATAGTAATAGGTATGCTCATGCTTCTGTAATTACTTTACCAGCCCAAGCAATAGATTTTGCTGACTTTCCAAACTAGTTCGAGACCTATGAAATGACAAGGTTCATAGAAACGAGGTCCGGTAAAGGAATGACATTCGGGCCAGTAAGCCTTCTTACCCTCAGACACTATCGCTGCACCTGTGCCTGTGCTTGAAGGTACTGTTCTGCATGCTTCCGGAAAAGTAAGCGTAATCGTTCAGCATTTTCACAATACGCAGCTCTTGAACAGTCTTCAGCGGACTTACCCCGACAGGTGCTCATGAATTGCTGTAGCTACAGAGGAGGCTGGCAACAGGTGAACAACCAAGAGCAACCTGGCTTTGCATGCTTGTCCCTGCCCACGGCACAAGGCTCGGGCCGCCGGGATAGCTGCCCTGTCTGTTCCCAGACACGGAGCTGCTCCAAGCAGCGCTGCCCATGCGCGGGCACACAGAACCAGAGATCAGAAAGAGACCAGAGAAACGTGCTTTGTGAAACTATTTCCAGCTAAATTCCGAGACTTTTGCCACACCTGCAATCTGATTTATATCAACTGCTGCAAATGATACACTGAAGAGGCACCAGATAAGGTTCTTGGGGGTTTACAGCTGTGGCCTAGATAAAGGAAAAAAAAGAAAAAAGGATGGGCTTCAAGAAAAGGGCACTATTCCCCATACCAAAAAGTCTCACCAGTTGCTAACCACAAAGGGTTCCTTCCAAAAGAGGCACCCGTTCAGAAAAGAATTAAGTATCAGTCATGCACATTGTAAGCTTTCCTTTTCCATAACTGTAAATCAGCCTAATGTGTGCAAGGAAGTATGCACACACACGTCTCAGTGAAGCCTTATAACTTACCAGAGCTCACACAGCCAACTGCAATAATATAGGTAGTAGTGTGGGAGACCAGGCAAAGATAAAGCTCACGACTTCATGCATTTGTGTGCGCACCCAGGCGTGCATATGCGTCTCTACATGCACATACAACCTTCTGCTTCTGCAAAGACACCTGGTAACTTAAAGCGACATGGTCCTGGTTGCTCTCAGTTAGTGTCGTATGATTAAGCACGCTATGAAAAGAAAATAAATTTTTTTCTTTTTTGCTCTTCTTCGGTCTCATTAACCAGGAGGCAAAAACTTGAAAGCTTTCCAACGTGCCAGAAAGAAAGGGAATGCTTATGTTCTAAGTAGCTCTAATGACAACCAGCACCTTTAAGGCAGCTGTACTTTGTGAGACTGCCATTTCCTCATCTAGATTTACCGCTTCCTTTTGATTTACTGCTTCCACTGATGTTCCCTAGTCCGTCTGCAAGCAAAACAGTGACCAGACAGCCAAAGCTCACAGCACTGGCAACTCCACCATCAAGACAGTTGATTGCAACATTGCTCGTTTGTAGCTGTAGGGCAGTCCCATGCAACGCACAGAGGTAAAAGTGAAGGCACTGTGAGTCTTGTGAAAGGAAGCCTTCTCTTCTGAACGCTGAACAAGCCCAGGTCCCTCCACCTCGCCTTTCATGCCACGTGCTGCAGCACCTGATCACCTCTGTGGCCTTAAGCTGGGCTCCTCCAGTCTTTCAGTCTTCTTTGGGGCGGGGGAGAGGCCAAACCCAACACAGCAATCCAGAGGAGGTGCCAAACAGGGAAGCAGATATGTTTGCAGTTTGAACAAATTAGCCCAGTCCTGAAAAGAACTCCTACTGGAGCCATTAGAACGGATGGAACTCCCTGCTGAAATGCAGCACGTCTTCGTGCTGGAATTGAAGCCCTTTGCTGCTGCAGAGGAGCAACTCTGTCGATGGCTCCTGCGATCGATCCGGTGGTGGTATTTGTGCGCCTCCAAGGAGGATCTTGCTCCAGTTTCAACCTCCCGTTAGGTAGCTGAAGAGAGAAGGAGCTGAAGACAGCTACCCCCATTCGCCTCCTCACCCTCCGACTGAAAAAACCCTACCTCCGGGCCCCCCAGTGACCTTGGCGACCCTCCGCCAGACTCCTCCTGTCGCCCTGACACAGCAGCCCAGAGGAAGGCAGGCCCTCTCCTCGCCTCTCCCTCGGGGCTCGGGGCAGAAGAGAGGCCACCTCTTCACGGCCCAGGGCTTGCGGGGCAGCGCAGGGATGGCGTGGGGCAGGAGAGAAGGGCTCGCACAACACTTGTGACACTCAGGAATTCTTTTATTCCTTGGCCCGTGGAGGTTGGCTGGGCGTGGTTTGCAGCCCGCAGATGTCTTTACAGCCCCTTCATCCTGTTCTTTTGGCTGGGGGCTGGGGGCTGCGCTCTGTTTGCCGCCGGCAGATGTTTCTCCTCCATGCAGCCCCCTCATCTTGATCTTTTGGTGGGGGGCTGGTGACTGGGCCGAGCTTGATGGCCGTGCAGCCCCCGGCTCTCCTGGGATGACTCGGCCGCCGTGGCTTTCGCCAGGCCATCCCACGCAGCGGGGGGTTTTGGCAGGCCACCTTTGCTGGCGGCATGTCAACCTCCATGGGCTCCTCCTCGTCACCTGCTGGAGGATCGACTTCCATGGGTTCGGGCTCGTCAGGGGGAGGATCAACCTCCATCGGTTCTGATTGGTCCTTCTGGGGGAACTGTATGGAATTGCTGATGGCCCAGAGCTTGTCCCACAATTCCCTTCTTCTTATCCGCAGGCGTTTTGTTCCCCTGCGGACCACCTGATTCATCGTGCCTGAGAACGCTCCCAGTGCACCACCCAGAGGGCAGCAAGTAGCTCCACGAGGCTTCTTGGCAGCCTGCTGCTCCAACTCTCGCTGGTGCTCCAGGAGCAAGAACCTCAGTGAGCTCTGGGCCAGAGCCAGCGCTCCCGCCTTTATAGGGGCAACGGCAGTGAGGTGGCTTGTGACATCAGTGTTCCTCTGTGATCTCAGGCCAACTGGACCCCAAAGTCAGCCATTCTGTGGGCAGTGCGGGGACAGTGTGGGGCAGGAAAGAAGGACTCACACAACACTTTTGACAGTCAGGAATTCTTTTATTCATTGGCCCGTGGAGGTTGGCTGGGCGTGGTTTGCAGCCTGCAGCCCACTTCCATGGGTTCAGGGTCGTCAATGGGAGGATCAGCCTCCATTGGTTCAGATTCATCCTTCTGGAGCAATCGTATCAAATCCTTGATGGCCCAGATCTTATCCCAGGATTCCTTCCTTCTTTTCCAAAGTCCTTTGGTTCCCCTGCGGACCACCTGATTCCTTGTGCCGGGGTGCCCTCTGGAACGCAGAGGGCTCCTGCACACCGCCCAGTGGCCTTTGTGCACTGCTGGCAGGCCTGTGAGAGGGCCTCTGAGGCGGCCTGCCCTGAAAGGAGTCCCAGAGCACCCCCGCAGCCTGCGCTGGCTGTGGGGAAGATGCTCCTTCCAGGGCCTCACAATCACTCAGGGAACCTGAGCACGCTCGCAACACACTACCCAGAGGGTAGCAAGTAACTCGCCAAGGCTTCTTGGCAACCTGCCGCTCCAAGTCGCGCCGGTGCTCCAGGAGCAAGAACCTCAGTGAGTTCTGGGCCAGTGCCAGCGCTCCCGCTTTTTGAGGGGCAACGGCAGTGAGGTGGCTTGTGGCATCAGTGTTCCTCTGTGATCTCAGGCCAACTGGACCCCAAAGTCAGCCATTCTGTGGGCAGTGCGGGGACTCGATAGCAAAACAGCTTCTGTCCTCGGATTATTTTGGTCATTCACCCTCAGTTGCTTTTATCTCTTTCCCTTTTTCTTTCACTGTCAAGCAGTCTCTGGTCTTTCTCCCTCCCACTTTAGTTGTGTTGCTGTGGCCACGTTTTACTACTACTACTACTACTGCTTCTTGCTAAATGCTCCCTCTACCCGTAACTCCTTTTCCTTATTCCTGTTCTTTTCTCCTTTTTTTTTTTTTTTTCCAATCTTTCCTGCTTCCTGTATTGCATACTCCGGTATCAGCACAAATATGTGATCAGTTCTGAAGGTGGTACTGCAGCTGCACAGCCTGCAGGAATCTCCTTTGACTGGCGGCATTGTTTGGTGGTCCTCGAGTGTAGCCACCGCGGGATTTTCTTTCACCAAAACTCGTCTTCAAACTCCGCCAGAGGAAAGAGTGGAAGAAGGGGAGGAGGGGACTGGGAACTGTGGCAAAAGGGCAATGCTTCCTGCTTTATGGACATAACCGCAGGCTATGTCTATCTGTATATGAATAGCCCTAGATTTTCCATATGCCTTTACTTCCCTTGGTGATGAGTTTGCCAAGGCAGTGACACCTTCTGTTCACACTGATTGAACTACGAGGTCTGTTGGGATAGGACCAGCTTCCCCGCAGAATTTGAGCCAAGTATGTGAACTCTGATCGTTTCTGTCGCCGTGCCTCACGTGTCAGTTTGGCACTGGAGAAACGGGAGGAAAGAAAGATGTAGCTGCTGTGATGCTGCCACAGTTTTTAAGAAGTAGAAGGGAACTGAAGAGTGACCAGCTGCTACCCATGAGAGGCAATGCTGTCTCCCCTTTGAAAGGAAAGGTACGTGTCCGAGGGAGAAGGGAGGACAAATGCCAGATGGGTGAGGCATGGACAGGAGACAAACTGCTTGAGCAGAGGGGTTGGACGAGCTGCGCTCCAGAGGGGCCTTCCAGCTCCGGCTGCTCTGGGATTCTGTGAAAACTGCGGTTCAACTGTCACTTCTGCTGCGGTACAATTGGACTCGTTCTTCTGCTTCCGGGCTTTTAAAAGAGAACATCTGACATTGCAGCCATGCATACTATAGTCCTCTTTCAGGACCCATTACATGGATACCCCCAATGTCTAACGCTGGAGTTGGCTGTCCGATTTTCTGTGCTCAACACTTTTTCTTTATTTGTTTAATTACACAGATCACGGATTTCTTCATCCAGGAATCACTTACAAAAGTCGCACAAGGGCACCTTCCTCCCCCAAAGTCTTAAAAACAGCCACATACCCCTTCAAAACATGCATACTGAAAGGCAGCCTTAGATGAGCTGGAAGTACGCAGCGTTGCGTGTGGCAAATCGGATGGCTGTCTCCAGTAGTAGGCACCGGGGGTACCAACTTAATTTCTGAGAAATGGGTACGGTGTTTATGACGCTAAGGATCAACATATTCCTTTCTAAAAGAGCATGGTTGCAAGTTAAGCCCTTACGGCCGCACACTGGTCATGCTGTGTCTCTGCTGAAGGTCACCTTAGTGTCGCAAGCCTGGCAGGAGCCAGCGTGTGCCAGATGCTCGCCCACTGCAGTTTGTTGCCCCACGTGCTCAGTTAAGCCGCTATTGCGGTGGCCTGGAGTGAACACACTGGGTGGTAAAGTGGAGAAACTGAAAAGGCGGTGCCCATTCACTTGTGCTCCCTCGGCTACAGTGCAGTAGCGTTCAGCTGAGGTGCAGGAATCAGCTAACCTTTGACCTGCCCCGCCATTACCTGGTAAACGCTGCCCGGAGGCACCTTGTTTAGGCAGGAAGGGCTAAGAGACTCTGCGCAAAACCAGTCGCCACTAGCCCTTTGGCACTAGACGTAGTGGCAGCCAACCTGACTTGCTAAGAAGAGAAGGATAAAACACAGCAGAGGTGTATTTTACAATACCATGAGACCGCACTGTCGTGGCTTACTACTACAAGCATCCCTGTCTGAATTCTAAATTGCCTTTCATATTTATATTTATATAATATATATTGGGTCTGTACCCAATAAAAGTAAATAGCTGCTCCAGGAATGACTGTTTATAGTACAGCCAAAGACCATCAAGTGCTTGCGCTAGGGCCTTGCAGCCCCTAGCGCAAGCTAAATAGCATAGGTATAGAGACTGGATAAATAGTAATAGGTATGCTCATGCTTCTGTAATTACTTTACCAGCCCAAGCAATAGATTTTGCTGACTTTCCAAACTAGTTCGAGACCTATGAAATGACAAGGTTCATAGAAACGAGGTCCGGTAAAGGAATGACATTCGGGCCAGTAAGCCTTCTTACCCTCAGACACTATCGCTGCACCTGTGCCTGTGCTTGAAGGTACTGTTCTGCATGCTTCCGGAAAAGTAAGCGTAATCGTTCAGCATTTTCACAATACGCAGCTCTTGAACAGTCTTCAGCGGACTTACCCCGACAGGTGCTCATGAATTGCTGTAGCTACAGAGGAGGCTGGCAACAGGTGAACAACCAAGAGCAACCTGGCTTTGCATGCTTGTCCCTGCCCACGGCACAAGGCTCGGGCCGCCGGGATAGCTGCCCTGTCTGTTCCCAGACACGGAGCTGCTCCAAGCAGCGCTGCCCATGCGCGGGCACACAGAACCAGAGATCAGAAAGAGACCAGAGAAACGTGCTTTGTGAAACTATTTCCAGCTAAATTCCGAGACTTTTGCCACACCTGCAATCTGATTTATATCAACTGCTGCAAATGATACACTGAAGAGGCACCAGATAAGGTTCTTGGGGGTTTACAGCTGTGGCCTAGATAAAGGAAAAAAAAGAAAAAAGGATGGGCTTCAAGAAAAGGGCACTATTCCCCATACCAAAAAGTCTCACCAGTTGCTAACCGCAAAGGGTTCCTTCCAAAAGAGGCACCCGTTCAGAAAAGAATTAAGTATCAGTCATGCACATTGTAAGCTTTCCTTTTCCATAACTGTAAATCAGCCTAATGTGTGCAAGGAAGTATGCACACACACGTCTCAGTGAAGCCTTATAACTTACCAGAGCTCACACAGCCAACTGCAATAATATAGGTAGTAGTGTGGGAGACCAGGCAAAGATAAAGCTCACGACTTCATGCATTTGTGTGCGCACCCAGGCGTGCATATGCGTCTCTACATGCACATACAACCTTCTGCTTCTGCAAAGACACCTGGTAACTTAAAGCGACATGGTCCTGGTTGCTCTCAGTTAGTGTCGTATGATTAAGCACGCTATGAAAAGAAAATAAATTTTTTTCTTTTTTGCTCTTCTTCGGTCTCATTAACCAGGAGGCAAAAACTTGAAAGCTTTCCAACGTGCCAGAAAGAAAGGGAATGCTTATGTTCTAAGTAGCTCTAATGACAACCAGCACCTTTAAGGCAGCTGTACTTTGTGAGACTGCCATTTCCTCGTCTAGATTTACCGCTTCCTTTTGATTTACTGCTTCCACTGATGTTCCCTAGTCCGTCTGCAAGCAAAACAGTGACCAGACAGCCAAAGCTCACAGCACTGGCAACTCCACCATCAAGACAGTTGATTGCAACATTGCTCGTTTGTAGCTGTAGGGCAGTCCCATGCAACGCACAGAGGTAAAAGTGAAGGCACTGTGAGTCTTGTGAAAGGAAGCCTTCTCTTCTGAACGCTGAACAAGCCCAGGTCCCTCCACCTCGCCTTTCATGCCACGTGCTGCAGCACCTGATCACCTCTGTGGCCTTAAGCTGGGCTCCTCCAGTCTTTCAGTCTTCTTTGGGGCGGGGGAGAGGCCAAACCCAACACAGCAATCCAGAGGAGGTGCCAAACAGGGAAGCAGATATGTTTGCAGTTTGAACAAATTAGCCCAGTCCTGAAAAGAACTCCTACTGGAGCCATTAGAACGGACGGAACTCCCTGCTGAAATGCAGCACGTCTTCGTGCTGGAATTGAAGCCCTTTGCTGCTGCAGAGGAGCAACTCTGTCGATGGCTCCTGCGATCGATCCGGTGGTGGTATTTGTGCGCCTCCAAGGAGGATCTTGCTCCAGTTTCAACCTCCCGTTAGGTAGCTGAAGAGAGAAGGAGCTGAAGACAGCTACCCCCATTCGCCTCCTCACCCTCCGACTGAAAAAACCCTACCTCCGGGCCCCCCAGTGACCTTGGCGACCCTCCGCCAGACTCCTCCTGTCGCCCTGACACAGCAGCCCAGAGGAAGGCAGGCCCTCTCCTCGCCTCTCCCTCGGGGCTCGGGGCAGAAGAGAGGCCACCTCTTCACGGCCCAGGGCTTGCGGGGCAGCGCAGGGATGGCGTGGGGCAGGAGAGAAGGGCTCGCACAACACTTGTGACACTCAGGAATTCTTTTATTCCTTGGCCCGTGGAGGTTGGCTGGGCGTGGTTTGCAGCCCGCAGATGTCTTTACAGCCCCTTCATCCTGTTCTTTTGGCTGGGGGCTGGGGGCTGCGCTCTGTTTGCCGCCGGCAGATGTTTCTCCTCCATGCAGCCCCCTCATCTTGATCTTTTGGTGGGGGGCTGGTGACTGGGCCGAGCTTGATGGCCGTGCAGCCCCCGGCTCTCCTGGGATGACTCGGCCGCCGTGGCTTTCGCCAGGCCATCCCACGCAGCGGGGGGTTTTGGCAGGCCACCTTTGCTGGCGGCATGTCAACCTCCATGGGCTCCTCCTCGTCACCTGCTGGAGGATCGACTTCCATGGGTTCGGGCTCGTCAGGGGGAGGATCAACCTCCATCGGTTCTGATTGGTCCTTCTGGGGGAACTGTATGGAATTGCTGATGGCCCAGAGCTTGTCCCACAATTCCCTTCTTCTTATCCGCAGGCGTTTTGTTCCCCTGTGGACCACCTGATTCATCGTGCCTGAGAACGCTCCCAGTGCACCACCCAGAGGGCAGCAAGTAGCTCCACGAGGCTTCTTGGCAGCCTGCTGCTCCAACTCTCGCTGGTGCTCCAGGAGCAAGAACCTCAGTGAGCTCTGGGCCAGAGCCAGCGCTCCCGCCTTTATAGGGGCAACGGCAGTGAGGTGGCTTGTGACATCAGTGTTCCTCTGTGATCTCAGGCCAACTGGACCGCCAAATATGTCAGCCATTCACCTCTTCACGCCCCAGGGCTAGAGGGCAATGTGGGCCCGGAAAGAAGGGCTTACAGAGCACCTGACACTCAACAGCTCTTCTACTGATTAGCCCATGGAGGCTGGCTGGACTTTGTTTCCCACATTTGGGCTTCCTTTTCTCCACCCCTGCTCATCTATCTTCTGGCAGGGAGCTGAACCACCTTCCGGTGGCTGGGCCCAGGCTCATGGCCATGAGGGCCCCTGGCCCTGTTTGGATGACTTTGCCATGTGCAGCAGCAGGCCGTTCCAGGCACAGTGGTGTTTGCACGTGGCAGTTTTGCTGGAGGCAGATTGCCGTCCATGGGCTCGATGCCTTCATTTGGCGGGTCCACCTCCACGGCTTCCATGTCTGTTGCACGATGACCAGTGGTGCAGTGTGCGACAGGAAGAAAGGGCACACCTGAGCCATCATCTCTTTTGTTGAATGGCAGGAGACCACACATAGGCCAGGTGGGCTAATGCCTCCATTTCCCACCACTGGAATAGCTGCCTTCTTATGGGGCGCTGAACCAGTTTCAAGGAACTGGGCCTGGGTGAAAGGCATGATGGGCCCTGGCCCTCTTGGGATGACTTTGCCTCCTCTTTGACAGAAATTCCAGGCACAGTGGTGCTACCTCATGCCAGCTTCGCTGGAGCAAGATCGACCTCCATGGGTTCAACATCCTCTTCCAGAGGATCCACCTGCATATTTCATCTTACTGAGGGTCCATCTCCATAGGCTCTACATCATCTTTCTGGAGAAAAACAGTGGCATCTTTCATGCCAATGATTTGTCCCAGATGTCTTTTTTTCTTAACCTCATTCTTTGTTCCAAGGTGCCCCATCCGGTTCATTCTTCACCGGCCCCCCTCTAGAAAGCAGAGGGCACCTATACAGAGAGCCCAGTGGCTCTCTCCTGCCACTGGCGTTCCTGAGAAAGGTGCTTCCTCTGAGGCCTCCCCTGGAAAGAGTCGCTACACCTCCCCCAGAGCCTGGGCTGACTGTTGGGGACACACTCGTTCCAGGGACTTGCAGCCAACTGCTCAAGGAACCTGCTTGAAGCTCTCAACGCACCCTGCAAAGGGTGACAGTAACTTCCTGAGGCTTCATGGCACCTTGCCTGCTCCATGTCTCTTTGGTGCTACAGGAGCAAGGACCTCAGTGAGTTCTGGGCCAGTCCCGTTTTGGGCGGGGGGGGGGACAATTGGCAGTGAGGTGGATCATAACATCGGGAGGCGCCTATGATGTCAGGCCTAAGTGCACGGGCAAACATGGGTCTGTTGTGAGGTGAGGCAGACAGCCTGAGAGCTAGATGCTCTAATTTGGAGGAACAGGAGGCTGGGCTCATCATCTCTTCAAAGCAAGCTCTCGCACTGGTCGTGACACAGCTTGCCCTTGGTGAATCTGCGGTGGTTCTTCCCAGAAGCCTTCCTGTTTCATGTGTCTCGATGCATTTTCTGGAGGATTTGCTGTATAGTCTTCCCGGGGAACGAGGGGGAGATTAACTAGCCGGTATTTCCTTGGATCCTCCCACTTGCCTGTCTTGAAGATTGATGTGACACTTGCCTTCTTCAAGTGCTCCGTAATCTTCCAGGACCACAGCGACCTTTCAAAGATAACGGCAGCCCTCACAGTAACTTCAAGGAACTCCCGCAGCACCACTGGATGCACCACCCCCTAACATCCCATGGAGTTGTGCATGCCGATCTGGTTTAAGAACTCCCTAACCGTATCTTCCTCTACTGTGTGTAAGGCCTCAGTCCCACAGACTCTGCTAGTAGGCTTGGGGAACTGGGAGGCTCAAGAGTAAACCCTACCACTTGGAGCTGAGGGAAGGCATTTCACAGTTCCTAGGCTGGGTTTCCTCTGGTGACTCCCACCACCAGATATGCTGCTGGCATTTGGCCTCCCTTCTCACTCGGAAATACACTTCCTTTCAGAAGGGAGAGAGCAGTTTGTGTGATGGGTAAGTAACAGTAGATAACTCTTTGGTTCCCTTCAACCTCTTAAAAACTGTGACAATGTCACAGCAGCTGCATCTTATTTTCTCCCACTTCTCCAGGGCAAATTTAACATCCAAGCTATTGTGACAGAAACAGAGATTTAATGCTTGGCTCAAAATACACTAGGAAGTTGTTCTTACCCCAGTGGACCTCATCTCAGTTCAATTAGTGTAAACAGACAGGTATCACTATCTCTGCAAACTCATCATCAAGGGAATTAAAAAGAACAGGAAAAATCTATAGCTCTCTGTAGACGAACAGATAAAAAATACAAGAGGGCACTGAAGAGAAAAAGTGCAATGAGAACAGGTCTTGGTTTGATCAGGTACTTGTTGGGTAAGAGCTTCAAGCTAAGGAGTATCTCAGGCTAGGGAAACCATTTGCTGACTACCCCTCTCTTCCTTCCCCCTTCTCTTCTCCTCAGAGATAAATGGCAAAGGACACAAAGCAGTAGACTTCCTTGATCGCATCTATCTTACCCGATACATTTCACTAATGCATTTTAAATAAGAGAGCAACCGAAATGACTAACAACATTCTCGGAAGAAGAGTATTTTAATACCACTTGGTCCATGAGCAAGAGAGGTATAAGCTGCATCTCCAAAGAGCTCTTGCCGGCAGCATCTCTGCTATCTGGAAAGGACTAGTTAGATATGCTCTTAGCTCACTGCATGCACTGTGTCCTACTGGAGAGTGGTGGAAGCAGGAGAACTGGGAACACAGCTGCTGACTTTCTAGATTTATAACTGATCTTCCTACACTTGTAGTAAACCTTATGTTAATTTATTTAGGTCAACTGGCAGGTTAATGAATAAATCTTTTGAGGCTGAATTCGTGTTTGTATAATGCTGTGAGAGTCTAAAGATGAAAAGGACTACAAAAGTTTCATTATTGGATAGTTTGTAATACATATGGAGCTTCTTGCTCCCATAATACCACCAAGCGTCAACGTTTATTTACATACATTGTGTAGGTTAGACCCACAAGTTGTTTTCAGTTTCCTGCTCCTCTAGCAATAACTGATCTTAGAAAAGAAAGGGTAGCTGCTGCAATTGTTTTCCCTGTGGCACAAAATTGGATATGCCTAACCTCAAGAGAAGTTGTTACTATACTCTTCTATTCACATGTAGATAGTAAAGACCACAGTAAGTATGAGTGGAATGCCGGCTACTCTAGGAGTATTATGATAAATTCCTGAACACGACTGAGGAAGACAGGCACAAACTTCTGAAAATCTGAGAAGAAACATTCCAAAGAATCCAAATAAGGTACTATGTGCAGGCTACCCCAAACCAAGAAACACTAAAGATGGACTGAGGCTACCTGAATGAAAACATAGATTGAGCTCTTCCTCTGCTTTAAAAATAAAAATGTAGCTTCACATCCCATATGCTCCAGATACAGGCTTTTCTTGTTACATTAGGAATTACTGATGTTTTGTTTATCACAAATACATTGCTCTACCACCCCCAAAACTGTTTTCTTGTGACATCTCAGTGAAGCATATTTAAAAACACACAAACAAACCATCCTCCTTCAATTATTGTAGCAGTCTAGAGGAGGAACATAGTGGTAGCTGTGGTGAAACACTGTGGACACACTCTGCATGTACATCTACCTTAGTGTTTTAAGACGGATAGGAAGAGCACTCCCCAGTTGTTCCCCTTGGTGTGGTTTGGTTCATATAATAAAGAGGTCTTGGAGATCAGGAACTAGATTTCTCTCAGATGAAACTCAACTGGAGAATGCATTCCAGAAGTGTATCTAATACACTCCAGCTGCAAATGGGTATCAGTCCACAAGATCAGACTACAACAAGTCCAAAGTAAGCAACTCAGAGATGTGTCTAGCACAGGAGTCAGATCTTCAACGTCAACTGTTTTGCTGTAGGAATCTGCTCCTACAGAGCTGCGTTAGATGTTAATGACAACACAGCTGCAGATACACTGCTTGTTGAGGGGTTCGGGCTGTGGTAGGTGGGGCAGATTTTTTTTTTTAATAGAAAATACTAATATATACTACCACATAGATAACTGAGGTTTTTTAGGCACCCAAGTCTAATCCAATTGACCCTTAATAACCAAAGGGGGAAAATCATCAATGCTAGGCTCTTGAAAATCTTTGAGATTTGGACCTCATGTCTCCAGACATGTGAGTGAAGTATTTGCAATTGATGTACAGACATCAGACTTCAAACAGAATTTTCCAGGAAGGGCAGGAAATAAAAAAACCCAACCTCGTCACCTCTTCCCTGGATTGGTCAACTATACTTTAGGAGGGACCTGGCTGAAACCAAGGCAGCAGGTTAATCATCCACTTTTCTGACTTGCACTACTCATCACTGGAACTCAATAGGTAGACTGGTGTGGTCAGAAAAACCACCCGAAAAACAAATTGGAGCTTTAAATTAAAAGGCATTAAATACTCTTCAGAGCTCCACTATGCAGATATGCTTCAGATCATATAAAAATGGACAAAATACTATTCCACAAGCTAAGATTTAAAGAAACACGCACAGTTAAGAGAGTAGCTTTCTCTCCTGCTCCCCAAAGGACTTACATAAAATAAAAATATAGGGAAATGCAAATAAAAATAAATACAAAAAATACAAACATGGAGAAGTTTGTTGTTCTCAGTTTTTCAGCACTGTTGGCAGATAAGAACATTCCTGAGTAGGAGCACCTATTCTTAAAAAATAAACAACAAACCCGGCCCTAAAAAAAACCCCAAACAAATCTGAGTCGTCTCAGAAGTCACTGTACAGCTGGATACAGGATATGACTAAAAAGAAAGAAACAACACCCCCCACATCCCAACAGGAAATTTGCAGTATTTATGAAGCTGCCATTCCTGATTGAATACTCATCCCATGAGTGTCAAGACTAGTCTCAGTAGAAGTGATGGCAGTTGCCTCATTTCACAGAGTTTAAAAAACAGAAAATACAATGAGATCAAACCAGCTTGTTGTATGTTGCAGACCACTGTGTTTTACTGATTTTCCTTCTAGTGGGCTTGGTAGCTTCTTTGGCTAAGTGTATGTCACAGAAACATGTCCAGCTTTCAATAGAGTACTCCAAACAAGGAAAATCCATTCTGCATGTTCCAATGGTAAATTATGGCTTGCTTACATTTGTTTCATCTGCAAGCCTTAGTTCTTACATCTTTCTTCACAAGACTAAAAAGAACCCTTTCATTTTGCTTTTTTCCAACCCACTGGTATGCTGGAATAAATCACATCTTAATCTTTTGCTGAACCAAACTGTCTGACCTCTGTAAGTCTCTTTCTTTCAAGCTTTTTAACCACTTGGCAGATACCTGAAGCATTTCTTCTGCACCCTCTCTGAATTTACTCTTAAAAAATGCACACAGCAGACTTTGCAGTAGTCCATTACCAATTTCAACAGTACTACCCATCTGTCATCTCTCTGTTCCTAATTCTTTTCTACTTGGTAAAAAGGTTGCTACTTCTTTTTTTCCCCACAGCCTTTAACTTCAAAGTCACATTCAGCCATTCACCTACTGCGATGCCTTTCCAAAGTATCTTGTACTGCTGTGGGCTGTATCCCATCTGCCCAGATGCGCAACTTCAGCCTTGTGTGACAAACCGATCTACCAAATAAAGCAAGTCATTACATCAGCACGCTGTTAACGTTCATCTGGAGATGACAGAAAACCCTGAACTAGGCCTAGGTTTAATGGGAAGTAATCCAGCATCAGTGGCGACATCAGCTATGTTCTGCTACAAACTCATCAGTTCTAAAAGAACTTAGAACAAGTAAATTGTAAAACCCAAACCAGGTTTTAGCATGCTCTGCAATGCTGCAAGCATGGTTGGTTTTCTCCTCTACAGGGCCTGCCACTTCTCCTAAGCCACCACAGGATTTCATGATTAACTGTAAAGGTTACTTCTGGTCTTTTCCTCCTCACTTGGAGAATGTTTTTCTTTAGCTCTGAAGGAAGTCATATGAATAGAAGGTGAATCTAACAATGCTACAATCCCATATGGGGTTCACTAATGACGCTGGTAGGTGCCACACAGGCAAGTGTGTGACTCAGGATGATGCAGCCCATAGGAGAGGGTTTTGCTCTGGGGTGCCCCTCAAGAGTTTAGGAACCCCGGGTGCAAAGTGCCATGCTGATAGCCAAGCCCCTGCAGGCTGTGCTCTGGGTCACCCCACTGCCTAAGGAGCAGCTAAACAGCCAAACCTAGCAGCAGACTCCAGCCAGGGAGCGTTACTTTGATACTCTCTTTCTTGCAGCAAGGAACGATCAGAGTCTGTGGGTGATGGGCCAGCACGTCCCTCATAACTTCTACCTGAAACTGCAGGCTGTAGACCAGACCATAGAGTCTGAGCCGAATGAATGAAATATCTGTCCCTCTCCAAGCTATGCTGCTTCCGTTAGCTTCAACCTGCTTATGTTTTCTCTGAAAAATTAAAACATCTATTAACAGCTATGTTAAATCTCAAAGAAACACTGGTGCAAACAGTGCAAGCTGCTTGAATCTTTGCTCTTTGAAATGGCTTTACTTCCTTGCTCCCCAAAACTTGCTTAGCTTCCTCCTGTTCATCAAATGAAATGAGAATTGCTTTTAAGAGATGAGCAGCCAGAACTGGCGTTTATACCTTGCCCTTCTTCCACTGGTCCTGCTGAAAGGGGCAGGAGGTTAAGGAGCAGTCACAGGAACATCACTAAGCTATTTAGCAGTGCACTCACTATACAAGACTAATGGGGCCAGCATGCTATCTGCAAAACTCGAGGGCCCACAGCCTCCTGCGCTGGCCCTTGCCAATCACACAAAAACAACTCCCCAAAAGGCCATACAAAGTGTCCCCTCCTCCCACCCCCACCCAAATACTCTCCAATGAGGAATATTTTCTGCTCAGTACTGGTGTCAGATTGTGCACAGCACACAATATGCTTTCAAAAATAAATAAATAAATAAACCAAAGAGTGTCTTCCTGGTTTTCAAGTGGAAGACAAATATTTTATTTATTCAATTTTTTTTTTTTTTTTTAAACAAGGACAGCACCCTAGGGAAGCTGGTCTCCTCTCTCTTCTCACAGCTGGGACAGCTGTCAGCAGCATGAAGAGAAACACCCTCTATCCCAGAGGCTGTTCTCTAAGGCAGCAGGAGAGCTCCAGGCAGGCCTGTGTCTAACAGCTGGCACTAACGCTGGCCTAACCAGGTATCAATGACATGCACAAGCCGCTTGGGTCCGGCTGGCACAGAGCTGTGCACCAGGACTACCTGATGAGAATGTGTTAATCCCACACTGATAACTCCCCATGAGAACCGCTCCACAAAAGAATGCATCATTTAGGCAACATCTGAAAAGAGAAAAGAGCTTTGGGAACCTTCAAATCTGGAAGACATACATCGCAATCAGCAACATGGACGGATCGCTTAGCATGGTCGGCCTAATATTCAATGGCAGGACAGAACCGTGCTGTGATAATAGAAAAAGAGATCCCAGCAACCTGGCATCACTTTGCCTGTGCCTCACAGTGGACAATGACATCCCAGGCACAATTTCTGGTCCTCTACTGAGATCAGACTGCCTTAGTAGCAGAGAGCTGGTGGGATAGAGACTGAAGAGAATGTGTCTCCTGCACATCCACATCACTCAAACCTGGACAGTGCTCCAAAGCTCCAGTTGTGTTTACACAGTGCAAGATAATAAAAAAAAAAGTCCTCCTGCAAGGGCAGAACACAAACAGTTCCTAAAATGACACAAAAATCAAACTAAAAGCGCTTTTCCAAAGAAAAATCTAACAATACCCAGGACACTTCAAGACATTCTGGCATGCCAGAACACATTCGCTCGGCCCTCCTTTGTTCCTTGACCAGGCAAGAATATATGGTATAAAAGCTGCTGAAGTGCTCCTGCCTTTCATGCTCCTGATGCAGAGCTTACTTAATTTGAGATTTATCACCTGGCAGTCATTTTTAAAAACTTCCGTTTCTATCTGCACAACTTGCACAGTGTTCTCCTCTGCCATTGCTCCATCAGGAACTACAATATTTATGAAGCATTTTGCGGGACACCATCCACAGCGCTGGACTGCCACGGCCCAAGATGACAAATAGATCCACTTCACACACCAGATTCAGAAAGCCCCAAAGAAATTTGGGCTTCTAGTATAGTACGTTGGATTGATCCATGCCTAGAGAAATAAAAGGCTCAAAGCAGCTCATGCACTTGCCACCTTACTCCGCAGGTCAGTAATCCCGGACTTGGTTCTCCAGCTCTCTGAGCCTGCAGTGCTCGTCATGACAAACAGCAGTTTCTTTCCACTGCTGTTTCACACACGCACCCTTCAGGTCACCAGCAGCAGGAGGGACGGCAAAAGAAAGGAAAAGTTGTTCCTCTTCAGGATTTGGCCTATTTAGGCTCTGCCCACGTCTGTCAGTCAGAAGCAGCACAGGGAATCTGGCAGCTTGTCAGCCACACACTGACTTTGACTGGAATGATTTGATGCAGTGCTCTATTCTTAACACGTAGACTTGTACATGGGACTCTCCTACCACTCTTGGAGACTCCTGCGCTGTGCAGTGCCAGTCTCCCATCACGGATGGGCTGAGGCTGAAAACAGGCAGCACCTTCCAAGCTTCTAGCCTGTCCCTTAGACACTCCCTAGACTTTTCTGCCAGTCATCATACCTTCTTGAGGATGGAATCTGGTAAAGAACATCTTTTACAACTTATGTCTCCTCTAATTCTCTCGGTCCTCCTTTGTTAGCTGACCACACAAGAGTATACAGTATAGAAGTTGCTCTCCCTCCTGGACCACTTCTGCTCTTCGTAGGCACCAGGGACCGTCAACATTGACCGTTCTCTGTCTCGCAAGGCCTTGAGGAGTACCGATATCCACACGTATGCCTAGGGAACAATACCTGCATGTAGCAAGCCCTGTCGATAGGCCCCCATTGCTCTCAATCTCCACAGCGAGCACCATCACTTGCCTTATCTATCAATAGGGAACAAGAGCAATAGGTATCCATCGGCATGGATAACTGTCCATAACAGTCTCGACCGACAACCATCCAAAATTCTGAGTCTGGGCTGGCATCTACAGCTTGCCTTCTTGGACCCCTTTTCCACTCACTACACACCAACGCCTATCCACATTCACCCTTCTCAAGATCGGGAGGCCTCGAGGAGTAGCCATAGCCATAGCCATACATACTGCTGGGGAAGGAAATCGACAGCTACGGCTCCCTGTCGATAGGCCGCGATTCCTCTCAGTCTCCGCTGGCATCTACAGCTTTCGCCCTTGGACCGATTTTGCTGTCCGTCAGGCATTGGCACCCGTCGACTCCGATAGCTCTCGATATCGAGAGGCTTCGATGCCTATCAAGTTCCATGCCTATCAGCAGGGATCAATATCGAAATGGTTAGTCCCTGAAGCCCCAAATGAAATAATCTTTGTATTTAGAGAAGGTTTAGGTTAGATTTTCATAAAGGGATTTAAAATTACTTGCATAATGCCAAGAATATGCCAGGGTATTATGCAGTACGATTGCCAGTGATGGCTGCCAGGCAAACGGAGACATTGAATTTTCAGATGCTTTAAGAAAGTTATGGGCCACGTTGAAGTAAAAAAATCATTTTGTTTTTAATTATCATTTAACTCTGAGCTTCAGAACACCTGTGGCATAACTGTAAAAGAGCAGAGGAAATGGTTCCTAATTAACCTTTCTCCTCTGCAAGCAGACCGCTTATTACATTGCAGAGTTCGTTCTTAAGGTATAGTATAGAAAAGCTTCCTACAGCTAGAAAGGAGATTTTTTTTTAAAGGAGTTTCTGAACTTGTCTACTGGCATGCAATCACTCAAATATCATGATTAAACAACTCTTGAACTTACTGGAGTATTTAGTTTTGAAAAAATCAGAAGCTACTTTTCCAATAAATGTGGTAAAGAAGAAATATATGAACAATATACCTAAAAATGTGTACAAGCCACTGCAAATGAACTGCTACAGAGCGAAGGTGCAATTCTTATGAGTGAAGCCTGATGTAAGCAGACTGTCGCCTGCACTACAAAGCTCCTGCTCTGGTCGTCTTCTCATTTAATCTACTGCAAATCCACAATTAATGTGCACTATCTCTTATTTTTTCTTAGATGTGTTATCATAATAGAATAAGGCTGTGTACTTGAGAGATCCACCCTTTTACTGACAGCTTTGTCCTCTGTAACTATACAAAGTAAAACCTAGTATTTCTACTACACTTAATATTTTATTCCAGTATCAATTATACAGATATACACAGAGGACTACAAAATCATGTACTGGATTACTAGACCAGCTCTGCTGAATGCCTGGATGATATCAGTAGAATAGCATGAATTTACACAAGCTGGAAACCCAGCTTTCTATGACATAGATTATTTGAAGGTGTACCTACATGCGAGCGAGGTATAGAAGAACTGTGAAGTGCTACATTTTCCAGTTTTAGAGATACACTGCAGTATTACTATACTGTTGTTTCAAAACTTGTGATGTTAACTACTTGTGTAAATCTCACGATTTTCTGTTGGAACAATGCATTTTTCCTTTCAAACTTCAGCTATTAAAAAAAGGCAAAGTACCTTGGCAGTTCTGAAACATGACTTCCTTGGGAAGAGGTGCTTATATTTAATTTCAGAGAACATCAGAGAGAGATTTCACCACTATGAAGAAATTCTGAAAGATCAACTCCTTTGCATCATAGAACACTGGCCAAACTAAAAATAAATGTGTTTTTTGTTTACAACCAAGTAGGCTTATTTGACTGTTCTCTTTTAAGTTCCTAATGTCTACAGAAACTCTTGGAGAGCTTATTTTTCAAAGCCCAGATGTTTTATCTGCACTTAAATGAAGTCATATACTACAACTATGCTTAGAAGTATAAAGACCTACTGCCAGCATTTAAATTTAAAGTTTCAGGGTAGACTTAACATAAGAAAATCCCACCTGTTTACATGCTGCACTATGAAGATCAACTGACAAAGTAACCAGTTTCTAACAAATTACGAATGTGTAACCATACAGCCAAGGTACATTCCCAATGTGTGGAATTAACAGTTAGTGAACTTGCTGATTAAATATGTGATTGAGCATACAGGTAGCTTCAAGTCCGGAAGCAATTCCCCTGAAAGCAGTCAGACTCCTCATGGGTCTCAAGTTAAACAGTCCAGTAATAGACTGAAACAAGACTAAGTAGTTTGGTGAGCTGAATTCATCTTTACCTACAATATTTAACCATGACCCTGATAATGGCTCCAGATTGTGAAGCATGTTAACTGATGCCAATCACAAATTTCCAAACTGTTTTTTTCCCCTGTTTTATTTACCTTTTCTGTTTTCTGTGTTAAGTAAAGAACAACCTGAGCAGAGGAACAGCAAAATATGAATTGCATAACACAGAATTACTAGGGATCTCAATTTTCTCTTTCCAAAAAAATGCTCAGTAAGGGGGAGATAACTTAAAGAGACCATTTTTAAATCCCAGTCAGAATTATATACAGCAACTATGATGACTAGCAGAAAATACAAAGGCCCGGTGTGACCCTAATAGAAGTGGTGTCACAGACTGGCTTGGAGAGTTGGAGAACTCTTATTTCTTCATCTCCAGGATTGCACTTCCTGGCCCTCTGTGTTTGGCACTGCAGATATTGCAGAACTGAACAGGAGAGACCTGGAAATTAAAAAGAAAACAAGCTCTTAGGGAAACATAGCGAAGTTAGAGTCAAGGAAGATGAATGAAAGTTGCTAACACCTTTCTAAATGTTACTAATCCCAGTAAGGCTGTCCCCAGTAGGACATATTCGTGGGTAGGTGCAGGAAGGCCATATAGTGGAATGCAATACAACAGGCTATTCTGGAGACTGGAGTCAAAGGACAGGGCACTTCGCCATTCACTCCAAGCATCTCCTCTCCAGGAGAGTAAAGTCAAATTTGTTCCACAACAAAGATGACAAATACAGAGTCAAAGTGCCTCTGACTACTTTTGTGGGAAAAGAGGAGAGCAAGTCCCTCGGCATGCTGCCCCAGCTCCACTGACCATCGGGTGTCTTAGCCACAGCTCTGCCTTTGGATATTGCTCCACCACTTTTCAACAGCTGAGGATTTGGCCTGAAAAGCCATCGAGTGAGCACACGTTTATTTTTACCTCTTGTGTTCAGCCTTTTGTGCATGCATTACTTTCCTCTCAGTGCATCGCCAGAAAACATATCAGTAACGCAACTGACTGCCTAAGGCCAAGAAACAGTATAGCAGGGGAGAATACAGTACAGATGTATTCTGATACCTATGTATTACTATGTAATATATCATATATATTTTGTAACACAAATGTCACATTTAAAAGTCAAATCTGACATGTTACCCAGTCCCCCCACTACCAAACTAAGAATGTTACACAAATTTTAGATTATTCCTCAGATAACCAAATTTCTGGTAATATTGTTTGAATAAATATTTACTAGCAAACTATTAGCAAAACTAAAAGAAAAATGCTTGGGAGAGCTTTATTTGGCAAGTGAGCTAACTCATTAAGATTGCTGTAACATATTTGAGTATACATGCTATACAGCATGTGGCTACAAACACTTTGCTTAATTTGTTACTTGCCAATTCAAAGTGAATCACTGAAGCTACTTTTTACTAAACGTTCATTTCCAGTGAGGGAGACAGAATCAAAAAATTTAAATTCCATTTTCTTTGTGCTCTTGTTACCATTCCAGCGCTTTCATTTCTAAATTCAAATCTGCTTATATCTAGAAATTACTTTTTGGTTGTTTGTTTTCATTGAAATAATTTGATTCACTGAGGAAGAAAGATATATACTGAGCATAAAAAGCAATTACAAACATATTTAAGTATTCACTCGCTGAAACATGGGTATTTTTTCTTCCAGGTCAGAATCATTTAATATGGCTCACTTGAGAAAATATCTTCATTCTTGCTTTTAATTAACATACTTTTAGAGCTGCAATGGAAAAAATTCAATAAAAAATTCAAACAGGTCATATTCCTTGTATGTTTCAAAGCTGCATTTCATATTTAGATTGCAGAAAGCGCTAAAAGACTTCTCGAACAGCAGCAATTTCTTTCTAAATTCAGTGTACTTTGGTTCAGTGGAGCTAACCACCTTTTCCCTAATCACATACTGCAGGATATCATCACAAAGAACTACTATAATCACATTATAATCCCCAATAGACCCATGCCCTTCTCCACAGATTGCAAAACGAAATAATTTTCCTTTTGTCTTTAACAGAGAAGACTAAGCTAGCTCCTTACTGTGTTGGCTACTGGGAGACACTCTTTGTGAAACATGTGTCTGCAGTGGAACACTACCACATTGAAGGACTTGGATGCATCTGGGAAAGGAAAAAGTAAAACCATTACAACAGGACAACGAAACACAGAATTCAGTGGCTGCAGAGTACATGCCTGCCTTCCATTATGCATGTAGAAATATAAGGTAATATCTTTCAATCTAATTTACTTCCATATTATTCTGGATCATTTGTAGAAAACATGCAGAGCAATGCTTTCAGGTCACGGGGCACAATGGTGGAGTTATAAGACAGTATTTGCTACACAGTGAATATGGGGAGGGGGAGAGTAATCTAACCCCATATAATTCAGTCATTCTGAAGACAGGTCAGCAAGAAACTGTTGTATTCATGAGGGGAATGTGCCTTTTGACTCGCGCTGGTGCATTCACTTCTGTCAGGTTTTCTACCACCGTGCATCTGCTCTGGTCTTCATGTCGGGGCATGTGATCAAAGCATAGCTATCTTTTAATACTGCAGCAGGGGGAGGGTTGGGGTCTTTTGGGTGGGTGGGTGTGCACCTTAAAAAAAAAAAAAAAAAAAAAAAAAAAAGTAGAAACCAGAAGAGATTCTACTGGAATATCCGCACTTGGCAAACAAAAGAAATAAGTGTATCCACATATTTTTTTCTTAGGTATTCTTGTTCGGAGACGTCATGACAGATATTCTCCTGGTCAAGCTATTTTGCTGCTTTAGACATCCAACAACTATATTGTTAATTTTGCATTACAGTTCCCTTGCAGAACGTACATCTTTAATATACTGAATTTCTAGGTTCAAGACTAACTTTAGAAGATGTTTTAAAATCACAGTCTGTTATAAATTGTTTCAAATATGACAGCAGTGATTGAAGCCAAGAGTTTCCACCCATTCAGACAAGAGGCATGTTCCAGGCAACTTCAGAGTCTAAAAGTTCAGTCTAAATCAAACAATAGACTTGTATAGGATTTGATGACGATAGCATATACTTATGGAATTGAAGTTGCCTTTCACTCCATATATTTCAAAATAGAAAATAAGTCAAGATGAGTAAGAAACCAGAAAAAAATCTAGGTTTACTGCAACACAAAATTTCTAATTAAGACTCCACTCCACTCCCATGTTAGGGGTCATAAACAAACTGTGTACAAGAGACTGAAATTTATAAGGTGATTACCAAGGGGCACTACTGTGCGTTTCTATGAATAATAATAATAAATGGTATTTCCTCTAAAAATAGAGGACCTCTTTCTCTTCTGGAAAAACATCCTACCTGAAGGAAGTATTGGAGAAAGGCATGATTCACAGATATTCTCCTCTGGAAAAAAATAAACTCATAATTATTTTGTTAACAAAATATATGTTTAGTTTATGTAAAAGAGGTATCAACACATTGCTATTAAAGACATGGATCTTGGTCTTAAAGTATTTACTTAAAATACTTGATGTAGGAGATTAAAATTAAAGAGCAATATGGAAGCCACATTTCTATAAATGGCATGAAAAATGGTGAAGGCAGAACCTCAGTAGCTGGACTGTCAAAGATTAGAGCTGCACAGGCACATAGCAAATGCACAAAAAAGCAAAAAAGGCCGGGCAGCTGATTTCTGGGCAGTATTCTGTAGCAGAAGCTCTGATCCTCTGTCTTTCCATTAGCTCTTACTTCTTAGTATTAACATGCACCTCTTGTGAATTACACCATTGCTTGCATGCATCATTAGTGCCTCTGAAAATGCTTTCAGTTATTTCTAAAAGCTATGTTTTGGCTTTTGCTTTGGTTGCAGATTATCTGAATATCTTTGTTGGTACTTAGCATTTTTCACCTTCATAGACAAATTGCAGGATGCAATACATTAGTGGCTGAGGAGAGGCAGATCAAGAGGAAGAGCTGCATGCTGGGACTGGTGCTTTTGAGATACAAGGGCTTCCTCTGCAAAGTGGAATACTCAGGATTTTGAACAACTCCCAAAGTGGACCCACATGTGGCCCAGGTCTATAAACCAAATAGAAAGCTTCAAAATCTTGAAGGTTATCACATTTCTTCTGTACCCACCATCCACTAGAACACCCTTCATCTGAGTTCGATGCATTTTCTTCAGCAAGGAAAGAGAGTCAGCAACAAGGATCTTCTTGCAACCTTCCCGCAGCAGGATCTATTGTGCAAAGAAAGTACAGCTGACGTTGAATAGATGGGCATATCAACTATCTGGGCAAGTCACCTTTGGGGTTCCGCTGCCACAGAGAACATGAAAAAATAATGAATGTTTTAGCCTTTTGAAGCTATTACACTTTCATGCTGGGAGCAAAAAGGAAAGGAGGGAAGGAGGAATCTCCACCACCACCATGCCCAGCACTGCTTTAATAATAATAAAAAACCCCCTATATATAAAAGCAAGAAAAAAATCAGAAAAAAACAAATCTTTTGTAAATATACTGCTATCATATAAATAATGATCTTGCTACAAGCTTTTCTTAACAAAATACAACTGAGGCATTTTTTACAGTGTCCCTAACAATTAGTTTCCAAACCATATCAAAACTTCCTCCTCCTCCAATATTTTTCCTGCCTACCTTAGGAAAGGCAGCTGGTAATCTTTTCTAAACACACAGCAATTCAAAGTTTATTTTGTTCAAACACATTTTCTGCTGTGGTGCCATTTTGTGAGCAGTATTAAATGTCTATATAATTAACCAAAGGTCCATAGTCTGTTCCTTCTTAGCAAAAATCTCCTCTCCCTTTCTACTTATTTAATATTTTTCATTAGCTTGCCAGACAAAGACATGTCAATGTTGCAAAGCACAAGCCTGGAACCAAGGGCATCAAATTATACAGAGCATTAGTTCACTATGCCTAATGAGGCAGAACTGGAAAAAAAAAAAAAAAAAAGAAAAAAAAAAAGAAAAAAGACATCTCAATTCCAATAACATAGGGCAAGTTTACAAAAATATGACAAACCTAAATGAGTTGTGCAGAATATTTCTTTCCCCCTGTACTATATGAATGGTTTGGAAATTTGTTTTCCAAGACCACAATTCCTCTGGAAAGTGTTTTCAAAGAAGCTCACAATCACTTAAGCTGGACAATCCTGCTAAAAAACAAGGTGGTATAAAGATTGTCCATTCCTTCCTCCTGGTTATTTGTGCTGAAGGAGATACTGAGCATACTAAAAATAATCGTAGCTAGTGTAACTACTTGAAAAGGAGTAAAATAGATTTTACAGCCAGGTGAACACTGTCCAAAAATTTGTCTCTTACATACACATTGTGAATTGATCACGATGGACTGCCAAGAGTGACATGCAGTTAACACTGCATATCTGCAATACATCTACAAATTAAGACTGAATAACACTTCAAACATTCCAAACTATGGCATGTCAGTGGGTGAATCACATTCTCCAGTAACAGATACACAAAGCTATAAAACACTTCAGAGCACAAGAAACTGAATGCAGCTCTACAAGACAAACATTTAGAAAATTTATCACTTTTATCTGCAATAATCTCAGGAGCTATCCCAGCATGGTTTTTTCCCTTCCAACTTTATCCAAGGGCAAAAGAGAAAGGCAAAAATCTGTGTCAAGTACAGAAAAATGTCAGTTGCTTTTTGCAGGGACAATTGGATGGCAATATCTTTCAGAATGAGCACTCTGCCTGATTCAGAACATCCTAATCAGCAAATTTTATGACAAAGTTACGTAGTGACTTGGCCACAGAAGACCTCATCCCCTCTATGTAGGAAATTCTCGGCTAGCTGCACTTAACATAAGCTCATGAAAAATCCCATGTTTAGATAAAGGGTGCAAATAAATTATTAATTGAGAGGGACAGAGATACAAGGGGAAGAATAGTGCATGATTTACGATTTTCTACCTAAAAATGCAGTGTGTCAATAAGGAGACTACATTAAGGGAAAAAAAAAAGGGGGGGGAGAACAGATATCATTAGGTCACTGGAAAATATCAACATTATTTGATCCCTTAAAAAGAACAAAACAAAAAACAAAAAAAATTAACAGAGACAGTTCATAAGACATATGTACCATCTTACCCCTGTTATTTAAAATCTACAAAGATTTTCCATACCACATTCAGCGACAGTTTGCAAGAACATATTTTGTTAGCAGTGGAATACAGGTGGCAGCTATTATTATATAAAAGTTGCAATGAAGGATGTAAAATACCAAATCTCAAGGTAATAAATTTCAACACTTCTCCAGAAACAGATCTGAAGAGCTCAAAGATGAGATGGATAATGTAATAGTTATAGAGAGAAAGAGAAGCAGCAGAGGAAATCTGGAGGTGAGGCAGTGAGATGAAGAATATGTTTGAATTAACTACTTTACATCATAAGGAGGGAAAAGTGTATACCTATGTGCCCTAAGATTAGGCTAAACTAGTTAAAATTGGCATCAGGTATTAATGAAACTATTTTCTAAAGATATCAAAGGGAATGGTACCTCTGCAGCCAAAAGTCTCATGAAACTGGACTTTGACCATTAGAAACATATGGTTGTGAGCAGGCACAGGACAGCACTGTGCAGCTAGAGAAAGAAGAATTGTAAGCAGATAGAATGCCTTTCACTGAATTAATGAAAACTTCTGGTACCAAGAAATTTATTGTGGGGGGGAAAAAAAAATTTCAGGTCATCCTCTGACCATACTAGGGAAGGTGCTACTGAATAATTCAAATCACAAGCTAGAGAAACTTCCACTTAATTAAAAAGGTCCTGATTTACAAATGCATAACAGTATTTGCAAAGGAAAACACTGCAAATAAATACACACATAATTTGAAGAGTTTACCCAAAAGCAGTGAGGATAAATTCAGGCTGTGATGCAGCTTAGCACTCCAATGAGTGCAAATTTCTCGAGGACAATTAACAAAATGCTTCCAAAATGCACAAGCACAATTAAAAGCATTTTATTTTTAGTCATTATAACCAACACCCAGATGGCCACTGTGCAAGCTGCCACAGGCCCCCCCACTGCCTCCAAGGAGTCTAAACAGAAGCTTGTGCACGTTCAGGAGAAAACAAAAACAAAACACAACCAACAATTTTTCCAGATGCTGTTTTAAACAGTGTTCATCGCATCATCAGTGGGATCTACCTGTTCATAAGTTCTGTTAACTATCCATCAGAGAGCTACTGCAGGTTCAGTTAAAGTTTAAATTAATAAGTCAGTATTTGAGTAAAATGGTTAATCCATAAAACCTAGAAGTATGACAGCTGAACAAATTGCTTTTGCATGTTAAAATTAGGAAAAAGACTTAGAAGAATGAAATCTTGTAATTCAAATAATGAATTTGAATTCTTCTAATTTGAATAATGACTTCTAATTGTCATAAAAAGGGTGAGAAATTAAGCATTTCTTTCTAAAACAAGGAATTTACCTACATTTCTTCCAATGATATGAGTGTTTCCCAAATTTCACATGATTATAACCCAAAGTTGAAAAGATACCTATTTTATAAATTTGGAAAATGCAACAGATTTAAAACTGACACAGGAGCATGCAGATATGGGAATTTTCCTGTCAGCCTTCTCTGCAAGATATAAGTGCGATATAACACTTCAAAAACTACAGACCTGGAGGGTGATTAAAAGACTTGTGTTCAGCAAGGCTCCTCCATCCCTTATTCACAGATTAAGGCTACTGGCTTAATCAGATATCAGAGACACAGACATGTGTGACTCATTTCCTATTCTTTTTCAATTTAATTTCCAGAAAACTGAATATAAAAGGAAAATACAAAGTTTGGGGGTATATTACAGAAAGAAGGTCTTAGTTCTTAGCTAAGATCAAACAGTTGCAAAACTGAGGAATTCCACTCCAAAAGAGGTTGCAGAAAAAATTATCAGTGCCACTTGTTTCATTGCAAAATAATAGTTTTTATTTATATTTTGTATAGAAACACTAGTAAATACTGACATTGCTATAATGTTCAAATAAGAGTATTACTAGCATAATTGTGCTGGCTAAGGGAATTTTTTTAAACCAACCACACTGGTAAAGTCCTAATGGGAATGGAGGATCTGCCCAAGTCTCAGAGTGGCACTGTCTCCAACAGTGGCAACAGAAGTACATCTGAATTACATCGCTTTCTGGTGCCAATCAAGCCTAAGCAGTTTGTATCCATTTCATTCAAAAAGCTCAAAACAGGCCAGCGCTGCTAATCCAGGCCCACCACGCTCACTAACACAAGTAGCAAATTATCTGCACTTTTACAATGTTTGACTATTGCCAAAGAGTATTTAGACTTCTTGGTTCTCATATTTTTTTTTCCCCCAGTAGAAAAACACACTTGCAGATTAAAAGGATTTAAGGACTGTTACAAGACTGTTAAAAGACAATATAGCTGGCTGGTGCTGTGATACAAGTAAATACAAAAAGCAGTCTTACTGTCACACCAGCAACAGATTTTCAAGTGCACAGAGATGAAGTTGAGTTTTGATTTTGCATCTTTGAAAACACTTTTAAATGCAAGTGTTTAAGATGAAAATTACTGAACTCTTGTCAGGATATCAGCAAGAGTCGACTCAATTTGGTTAGCCTGTCATTGATTTGAATGGGATTTAATTATGGTGAAAATGTTCACTGAAGAATGGCAACTTACTTGCCCCTAAATAAGCAGTGCTCCAGGAATATGTCATTTCTAACAAACAAGCACGTCCACCCTTAAGGCAACACACCTTCACAAGTTTATAAGTCAAAGGAAGTAGTCTGAGGCCTATTTTATCTGTAAACTTATGGCACTGAAGAACTAGATTTCATGAGTTAAATACAAAATACGATTTAAGAGTTTTAGACTACACTTTACTTGATAAATACTCCTGTTAAAATGCAGACACCTGGAACTTGGTCTTTGCTGCCTGTCTTTGTAACTTTATCATCTATGAACATTACTGTACACAAACACTAAAGTCAGTATTATTCCAGCAGTAATTAAAATTCCTCATCATCTCTATAATAAGTCAGTGCTGCTCAATTGTCTATCGTGGTTCTAATTAACTACTTAGATGACAACAAAGAAAAGAAAAGAAAAAAAAAAGCATTACAAAAAATGATCCTCGGGGGGGGGGGGGGGGGGGGGGAGAACCACTCCGAAACTCGCAACTCAGAGCTTTGATGCCAATATTGAAAAGCACTTAAGCAAGTGCTTAAACCTTTTCCTGTTTGGAAAATACTTAAGTCCACGCTCACTTTAGGTTCATGCATAATTGCATTTCCTGAAGCGGGAAAATAAGAATGGGTATTAACAGGCAGCTTAATAGATCTGTACCTGTAAAGCAGAGCTATTACGCCATGGCAGGAGCATATCAGTTATTTGAAACGATGGCCTAAGAGCAAAGAACGTCTCACATGTTCTAAATTTTATTTTTACCCAACAGAATATTTAATCATCTATTACTGGTATGCTTGTTTTTCAGCTGGTGAAAAGAGATTAAACTACACTTCTGTGAAAGAGTTAATCACATTACTTTCGAGCTAAGGCATACACACAAGAGCTGTAGCAGTTCAACTAATGGGCGATAACTGTTAAACTGAAATCAGCCTGCCCCATGCCAGCATTAATAGAAGCTTTAATTATTCTTGGACCATCCCAGGTTCAAAAGAGTTACAAGGAATTTTGTTACGTTCGCAGATTTTCTTGTTGGATTCTCTAACGCTGTGCTGTAAGCCACATATGGCATACCTTGGCAGCCATTCAATTTGATTGAATTGATTCTGCTAGGATATAAAGCTTTGTTTTAAAAGAGACAGAGACTGTCAAAGGCACTGCTTTAAATTCCTATCTATATTTAAAATCACATCCAATGCAATGTTTATGGCTAAGGAAATTTAGGATTAGAATAGGAATTTTGTATTTGCATACTTACATAAGTATAAAACAATCTTACTCATTTTTTCAGGGCTTGCAAGAGAAGGCTGCAATTAAACAACACTGCCGCAGCCAGAATATCTTTTTGGAGCTGATGTGAAAAGCTCAGCACAGTTTTCACACTAGGCAGAGACCTGCAAGCCAAGGAATAGGTACTGCCTTAACCTGCACTCCTCCTTTGTGCACCTCTGCACAACATTTTCTTTTTTGCCTTTGAAAGCGGGGGCAATAAAACTTACATGCATACAGAGCTTGAGATCTAGAAAGAAGAAATCATAGCAAGTCCTAACCAATGTCACTGTAATTAGGTACAACCAAATGAAACATGGATTGTTGCACAAGTTCAAGAAGTTCGGTATGTGAAACGATACAAATTGGGAAGGTTTTACTGGAATCCAAGGAGCTGTGCCAGGCCAGAATACAGGACATAGATTTCATACTGTGAACATTCACAACAGTCACAACGAAGGTGTGACGGGGCTTCATACAAACACACCTTAGCTTAGCTTTAACGTGCCTAATTAAGCAGCAGTAACAATGAAGCTTGGACAGCACTGCCCTCGAGTAGGAAAGGCCACTTACATATTTGCTCAAAGTCCCAGCCATGCCCCGAAGCACACACCGAATGCAGAAAGCAGGACTGCTATCACAACCAGAGTTTGCCAATTTAAAGCTACTTAGGTGTGTATGCACAAGAGCTGCGATACCATTTTTAACTTTCAGTGTAGATACGCCATCTGTTCGTAACAGTGCGTTTTACATTGCCTGTAACACTTCAGGAACAGCCTTACTTTAAGGTACAGTTTACATTTCTCTCAAGAAAAATAGTCCCCTTATGATTTCTTTTTGACTATCTTGTTTCACTAGTGAAAAAGTAAGCCAAGCACAAATTACTTTAAGCTTCCCTAATTTCTGTTACTCCTATGAGATAGATTTTAGCTCTAGAGCTATCCAAATCTACTTCAAAATGATTTCGTTTAAAATCCATGAAGCATTTCAATGCTAACAGCAAATAATTTTAGACATCACTCTGGAAGCTGAATACATCCTTTTAACGCCAAAGTAATTTTGTTAAAAGCTGTTTGAAGACAAAACGATTTTTCCCTCCCAAAAATGTGACCAAACCATTTCATCAGCTTTGGCTGAAGCCACACAACACACTTTGCATTTATCTAAAGCTGCAGCTACACAAACAGCACTTTCTTTTTCTGCTCTCAGACATACAAAAAAGTTCCATTTTGATGTCAATAGACTGCAGGAATGGTAGCACCAGCAGTGCAAGCAGCAGGTTATTGACAGTGACGAGATTAACATTAAACTGTTTAAATGCAGCATACTATTTAGCTAACATTACCTTGAAAGGATAGTGGTATCTAATGCAGTCAGTTAAAAACCTGGAAGTAATGCCACGATATGCAGTATATGGAAGCATGGAAGCGTATTTAGCGGAGCTCCTTGCACATAATGGGTGTACAGGAGAACATAACATTTAAAATGCTTCTTTGAAATACTGAAAGTCATGTCTAAAGTCCATCCAATAAAATAATGAGAAAGCTTTGGAGACGCATAGAACCTATCTTTTTAAAAAGCCTTCTGGTATCAGTGAAAGCTCAATCAGGTCTAGGCTTGGTTTGGTCCAGTAAGAGAGCAACCATGACTTTGATGACAACAATCAAGCCTATTGTTTACTGCAATGTCCAAAGAGTAATAGCAAATGGGAAATGAATGTTTATGAGGTTCAGCAAATTATAGTTTTAGCTACTTACATGGCTGTTTTCTTGGACTCCACATCACTGCACTAGGGGCATTTAAACTGCTTTATGTCCTTACTCTCTCAGGAGAGAAAGGTAGAGAGCAGTGTCTTGCAGAACTCAAGTTTGGAACTCAAGTAGCAGGGAGATATAAAGTATGCAATGTAACTCCCTCTTTTGTTACCTTCAAGAACATTAAAGGGTACCCCCTCCTGTGAGTTCTTAAAACATGCAACAAAACCAGTCATGTAGGGAACTGCACAGATCTGTGCAATTATGCTGCGATAAGAACTCCCATAAGCCAATGAGCAGTCTTAAAAAAAAAAAAAAAAAAAACCATAAATGTCACTACATTCTGCACAACATAGACAGACATATGAATTTGAGTTTACAAGTTTGTCATCTTTAGTTAACATAAGACACTTAACATATGGCTCTAAAACCTGGTGATTGGTTTTGCATGTGCACCTTATGTTCTGCCTCCTCATGCATGAAACTTGGAATAAAAAAATGGTCAGAGAGGCTTTCCAACATAGGACAGCTTGGTAGTATAAAATAGTCCAAATCACCCAAGATCCTTCCAGTTCCACTTACCCACCAGGTTTATGACAGCATGGAATAAATTTAGAGGTGCTTGAAACTATCAAGAGAAGAGACTATTGTGTAGTCTTGATGTATTTATACTCCTCTTGTCAAAATTTTGTATCAACTCACAGTGACAGAATCACAGGACAGAAGTCCTAACAAAACGATCAAACCTTCATGATGGCCAGTTTTTGTGCTTTTCAATGGCAAAGTGGTTTTGCTGTCTCCCTGAAAATGAGCATCACAAGAAGGATGTAACATTTACCTGCAAGTTGTAGTCCTGAAGAATTTTCACTAGCGAGTCTCTCAAATTAGGAATCTCCATGCCTTCCTTAATTCGGTGGATCAAAAGAATGGGATCAACATGTGTTCCAATATTGTTCAACAAACCAGTAATAAAAGCTGTGAAAACCAAGAGACAAGACAATTAAGAAAAAATCCAGCAAAACACCTGATGAAAGGATGCTTCAATGACAACCACAAGTTCTGGCTGATTCTATGGCAGTCATCACTGAAAGATAACACTGAGCCTCTTTTATATACCCTTCATATGTTTTTTGCAATTATATTACTTGAGTACAGGCCTTTGGGGAAGGAAGAAGGATGCAGAGTTTGGCAATTCACAGAACTTCTAGGATATTCTGAAAAAGGATGCCAGAGTATCCAGAGTAAGTTATCAAAACCACAAGTAAATAATGCATTTCAATTCAATACAAAGGAGGACTCAAGCAAACAGAGCCATAAGATGAACTACATCACGTGAACATCCCTTTCTTTATTCCAGGGTTTAAAATCAAATTTTCAAGTGTTTAAACTAACTCAAAGGGAACAGGTATTTCGAAGCAGTGATGAGAGCGAGGTAGAAGCCTTTTGCTATTCAGAGTTCAACTGGCTAAATGAAATACTGGAAGGGGAACCTCAGGGCTATGTTTTTTCTTCACCCCCCAAAACTGAGGACGACCACTTGAATTTCTCTGCATAGGGCAGATGGGACTGACAGAATTGTACAGGTTTTGAATCCCTTTTGCTCTAAAGATATGTCACTAATTGTATTAATCAGTCTTTTAGTGATGAATTGCTGTCAAATAGGGGTTTCTCTTGGTCAGGTAACTTGAAAACACCATTCTTACAACGTAAGATTGGTTGCTCCTTCTTGTCAGAATTAGTGGTCTAGTGATGAAAAAGATATGTATTCTCATGCTAATTCCAGAAGATATTCAATCCTGCAGAAAAGGGATCCCAGCAGAGACTTTAAAGATTTGATTTAAAGTCCCAGAACAAGGTGAAAACCTTACGGAGTAGAAAGTTAAACTAAATCTCTTTTTTCTTAGTCATATAAACTCTGAAACTGCCTCCAGAACAAAACTGATATTGCTTAAGAGATTGACAGTATCCATCTGAATTTTAGTAGATGTTCGTATCATGGGTGAAGGGCAAAATGCACTAACAGTAACAGATTTTCTCTTTGTGCCACAGAGAGAAAACTGCATAGTTACTTAACTGAAAGAGGAGAAAGATACAGGTCCCTCAATTTTCAGAATTTTGAAGGGAAACAGCTGCAGTAAACAGAATATGCAACATCCTCATCAAGCCTGCAGACTGAGTTTTGAAGCTGTCTGAAAAATGCAGACTCATATTCTGTCAAATTAAAAGCATGATTCTCTCATTAATTTCTGTTGTTAACAACATAATTATCCAGACCTTAGCTGAACATTAAATGCCTAAGTACCTATTCTGTAGCACGCCCACAAACGGCGATGTTGTGCTCCACAAATCAGAACACTTCCCAGGCCCTCCATAAATACCTTCTCTAGCACACATGAGGATAATTCAGTCCTTCACTTGGAATTGCATTCCACAAAAAATACACATGCAAGACTGTTGAGAAACTATCCTGCTTACGTGGTTTGTCAATAGAATATAAGATGAGGTCTTCCCAAAGTTCTCCGTCATCTTGCTCCTTGGCAAATTCAATAGCCTTATCCACATCATGCAGTTCTTCCATTATCATCTTCAAGGCACTGCGGCTGTTACCCATTCTGCCTAGAAGGAGAAAATAAGTAAAGAGATTAGAAATCCTAAAGCACTGAACATTGCTAAGTATTGAGAAGGCTTGCATTGCCCTTTCCACAAGAATTTTAAAAGTGTGAAGTTGTCTCAGACTAATTTGACCAAGCACGAATCTAATCTCATTTACTTGTGAACAGATGCAAATCCCAGAGCAGTCAATGTAACCTGAACACGTGCTTGGAGTACTTTGCTGAACTGGGACCTGAAGTCTTTCTTAACTGTGTGTTAGGTCATATTAGGGGAGCGGTCTGAACTGCAGCAACATCTAATGTAACAACAAGGAGTTGTGTGCACATGTATGTGTGCACACGCAAACTGTAACATGATTTACCTCCTATTAAGATTCTGCATGGACACACTTAACTTGTAGCAAATACAGTGCAGCTTACACCCATGGAAAATGAAAGGATGGAGGATGAAGGAGCAGTGGAAGCTGTGTGAACTATTCTTTAAGTAAACCCATGCCAAACTTATGCTTTTTTTAGAACATAGGTTACTCTGCTCTTAGCTTGTCCATAGAACACTTTTCTTACTCAAACAAACATGGGTTAGGTTAATACTGGAATGCATCCATCACTCTAATAAACATACATAAAAATCTTAGGCTTACAATGCTTTCCATCCAGAGATGGGTTCCTCACCCTGCTGGGGCAGTTCATTTGCAATTTAAAAAAATAAATAATAATAAAAAAGCAGCATAAATCTTCCATCTCAGCAAGAGGTAATATAAAGGTTATGCGATGTATTCAGAACAAAACATTTGAAGAGAGTGCAGAAATAAAACAAACAGGATCACTCTTCTCTTGCAGACTGTTTCAAAAGCACTCCCTCCTCCCAACAAAACCAAAACCCCAACCCTACCCCCACAAAAACAAACCCACCCAGGCCAAAAACACCCCAAACCAGAAGCACAATAATACAATACATGAAAATGAGACATTATAAATAGCCCAATGCTTTGTTTCATTTTCTAAATCATGCTATTTGGTTCCACTCACTACACACCAGCCTTGTCTTTGGGAAAGCATGTTAAGTAATAGTAGACAATGCACCACACATTTTCCCAGCCCAAACTTTATGACAAGATTAAAAGCATGTTGTAATTTATCACACGGAAAGTTACTTACTCAGAAGATAGACCGTCTCTTCTACAAAGTTCCTCTGTTGGCAGATCTCAAGAGCCTGGAATTCAAGAGGAGTGAGAGAGGAAAGAGAATACAGGAAACTGTGACATAATATTATATTGATCACAAATGCTACAAAAGGCTAAAAGATACTTCTTCATGAAGGCGCATTACTCATTTTGACAGGATTACAGCTCCTTTAATATGCACTGTCAGGTCCTCTTGCATTAATTAAAAGGAGAAACACTACAGCACCTTTTGTTTTCTTCCTCTAAGTCTTAATAAATCTGGGGACAGTACAAATAACTCAGTCCGTATTATGCCAATCTCTAGCTTTAATCTACTGACAATTTTTTCTTCTACTTCTAAAAGTTGATTAATCCAAAAGCATTAAGGTTATCTGATGTCAAGACTTTCTTCCTCTAGAAGGACTCTCCAAAGGTCTCCAGGGATGCAGGGCAACTTGATGTTCGCTCATTCATGACACAGGGTTGTCTATAAGCCTCTGAGGATAACCGGAATTCTTTTGGGAAGTGGAGAATGTCCTCCAAACTCTATGCCACGGACCTCTGAGATGATGATGCAATGAACAACCTAACCCAGGTATGAAAGAATAAGGAGGAAGCATTTCCTGCAAATTTGGTTTAAAGACCTCAGGGCTAAATGCCACAAGCAGTTATAAAATCTGTGTGTAGTTGACAAACACATAACGCAATATATAAAAAAAATATAAACACAGGTGACAGTTATCTTTTTCTCTCCACTGAGAAATTAAAGTACAAATTACCAGGTTTTCGGTATAGCTCAATGCTGCAACATTTATTGACTGTCATGCTCCCTCTAGAGGAAAATACATACACTTCTCTCTGTTTATTTGATAAAACATTTGCTAAACTGCACTTGAATAACAGTGTGTTATAGTCATCAGAAAGGTTTTAAAGAATGATTTCTTCCTAGTTAGTTTATCAATTATTTACAATAATAAATAGTATGAACTTGTTCAACTATTATTTTTTTTTACGATTTAGACATTGCACTGGAATCTGCTTAATAGGAACTGAAAAAATTGGTACCTTGTAAATTCTGTTCCCATTTTTATTTCCTTAGAACAAAGATTTGTGGCAAAAAGTATTACTATATGATATGTATGGTAAAAAATTTACCCACAAAATCACTAGTGAAGGTAAATTCAATAAAGTTGTTTATAGACAGAGGTGGTATCCTTCCTCCCTTCCTTAGCTTCTTTCTTACTGAAACTTATTGAAACATGTTAACTAAGGTTAAAATGACTCTCTTTCTAGCATCAATTTCTTTTTTCTGACTTCAGTCACTATGGCATCACACACTCCAAACGTTCATTTGCATCATTCATACACAGCGCTTTTCTGCATTGCTTATCACTGTGCAGGTAAACTACTTGCATCATCATCATAGTTTTTACATGTGAAACCACGATCACACTAATAATACATAGGGCAAAAACTAAGGTGGAGAAGTATAGAGCTAAAAGTAAAAATAAGTAAGTGTGGACAGAAGTCTGTGGCTGAAAACCTCTCAGGCTTAATACCTAAAAAAAGAACATGGAGACAATCAAGTTTTGTGCAACAGTTGCAACAAAGAGCAAGACTGCAGTCTGAGCAAAGTATTTTCCAGTGTCTCCTGCTGCTGCACAGAAAGGGTGGCTGACAACTGACAGGAGCAAGCAAAGCAAGAATGGTACTCGGAATGGTACCAGCTCTGTTTAGAATGTCAGCTATGCGAAATGAAGTATTTGATATTACACTTAAAAATATTCCATCAGTGTCATCATTGTATCTGCACACAGAGAAGATAGCTTCCAGAACGGCAGAGCAGAGAAGGTCTTAAAAGCACCAAATACAAATAATAAGATATTGACACAGCTGAAGAGGAAAACTTAAAATTTCCATTACATTCACCTAAATTCAAATGGGGGGGGGGGAGGGGAAAGACAGCTGTGATTTTTTTTTTTTTTTTTAATTTCTGGAAGAAGCAGAAAGAGAGCAAGGAAGGCAAAAAGTAGAAACATTAAGGAAGGTGGAGACATGGCACTCTGTAAAACCTTCTGTCTACTAGTGAAAGTACAAGACAAAATATTTTCAGCTCTTCTGGCTTAGAGACTGTTACATGGCATAAATTACTTGAAAGGAACTTAGGATTTTAAAAAACAAAGATAAAAACACTCACTTGCCTTCAGTTACAGCTATTCAGTTTTTGACATCTAATTCTAGCTAGTACTACATTTGGCAAAGTGATTCTTGATTTTTTGCAAGCACAACCCAGTGTCCAGCCAGAACAGGCACTAAACTGTAGGTGTGCATCCAGTGTGAATTCAGAAATTCTGCATTAAAAATCTGCACAGGCTTCAGCCCCGTGAGCCAAGCGAGGAAGGTGTCAGCTGCCAGTCAACTCCACAAATCAAACCCCTGTCAGTGACCATCACAAACTGAAAAGATTCCTCATTTTGGCAGTAGAGGGCAGTAGCAGACAAACAAGTTTACAGCCATACAAGCAACTAGCATAAAGATCGAGGGACAGTGATCTTGGGGGCTTACCTTTTCTAGAGGGCAGTGTGTGCTGTCTCTGAGAAATGGTAGTAAATTTGGACGATCATATTCAGCATAAAGGCTGATCTGTTTCTCATGATATCGTTGTCCTTTATGGTGGTCTCTTTTGAAAAGCTTGTGCAAATACTAGGAACCAGAAAACAGTCAGAACTCAAGATATTGATACAATGTTATTTGGACTTTGCCAATAAAAGATTCCTTCTCAATAACCTTCTTAGGAAAATGCCAGGTACAGAGATTAAATCCTAATTCAGAAGTTTAATTTTATATTTTTCTGGAGTATCCTCAGCAAGGCAATCTCCAAAACCAGCTCTGTAAAACAGGCTTGCAACAGCACTTAAGTAACTATCCTTAAACTATCACGGAAGCTATTGTGTTTTGAACTTCACAGAAAATTTTGGAGAAATATGTCATATGAAACATTGTAGATATGCTTGACCACTATGGAAAACCATAGATCGAGCTTTTACAACACCAAACATATTAACCAAAGCACCTCAAACTATGAACAGTGGGGAAAGCTCCTTTTTTCTGGAGGAGCACAGAGAAGCCTTGAGAATAATCACGAGGGTCACTTTTATTCAAAGGGAAGCAGACTTCACACTTTGAAACTGGTGCAGCCCTTCCATAAATTAACACTCAGTTCACTCTTGGGCTGCAGACTGCACTTCCTGGGGCCGCTTGCTAAAATCAGATTGGTATTACACAACCCCACTGTCTCCACGAGATGGATGCCCTGAGCCCTACTTGTACAGAGCAGCAAACTACCCTCCCCCCCATGCAGCCCAATACCATGGTTACATATTGCATATTCCACTGGCAACATCTTCAAACCAAAGAGGTGCTCTCACAATAGCAATGGGGAACCACAGCCTTACACTGATACTGTAATTCTGCCCAAACAAGAACAATCCTATGGAAGTTGCAGCTCCAGAAACACAAGAAATTCACTGTCTTGGTGGAGCAGCAAAACATGTTTCAGAGTTGCACCCACTGTCCAACCCTGTTTTTCTGCAGGAAAAGAGGGCTACAAGCAAAAAAGTAATTGACCAGAGAAGACAGGCACCTGCAACGGCATAAGAGATAGCTCATGGTACGCTACCAAATGAAGAGTATCTTAGCAACATCTCACAAGTATACATTTTAAAATTATTGTAGTGTTTTACAAATGCTAAGGCCATGTTAAAACTGGATTAGCAAAAGCAGCCACCTTAGCTCATAGTGATCAATGAGATTTCAGTGTCACATGCACACAGGATAACCACATCTATAAAAATGTGTCAGGCGAGAACCCCAGGAAAGAATTTATTCAGCCTGAAGTGAAATCAACAGAATATAGAAATGTTTACCACATGCTGTAGTTCAGGCCTGTTTTCTAGTTCTTCAACGACTCTGTCAATCTGAAAGAAAAACAAATTAAAAGCAATAGCTTAGCAAGCCTTTGTTGAACACTGCATTCACAAGACTCAAAAAAGGACGGGCAACACAGACAAACGCATGGCAAGCCATTCCATTAACTTTTTATACTCACAGAAATTTTATCTTCATTATCCAGAAGCATGTCTACTGCTTTCTAAAGTGAAGAGAAAGAACCCGGTTAAGAAACAGGTATAGGCATTGTGTCACCCTATACAATATTATGCTTGTTCACTGATGGGTATCTGATGGATATTGCAGACACACTCTTTTCAGCAACATTAATTTGGAGAGCAGTTCGCATAACATCAGCACTCTGCAACAACGCAGCATTACAGGGGAATGCATCATGTATTCTTCCAGAATGCTTCTCCTAAGTTTCCATAATAATAGCAATCACTACTGGGCACTTAATGTTGCAGATGAAGTATGTCCTTTGAATCATAGGTCACAGAAGGCCACTGCCAAATGCAATAGAATTATTATTTGTCCCATTGCAAAAGGGAACTGCAGGATGATGGCTGCAGTATAGGAAACACAACTCAAATTGCCTCACAACTGGATTCTTCCTGGCTCTCTGCACACAGATACCATAACACAAGCAAATGAGATCACGTAAGGAGAGTGGCCACAGGAGTTCCTGTTCTGCTTCCTCTTCTCCAAGACCAAACTTTGTTTCACATCAAAACACAGTTTCCTGACATAACTTATTCTAATTATTGAACAAGAATTACACATTACTCCTCCTGTGTAGTTTAGAACAGGCTTATCAAAGAATATCATCTTTGGTACAGATGGCCTCATATTTTAGCTCCCGTGCTGAAACAGCTGCACAGAAGGACATGTACTTGACTTTCCACCCAAGGATCACATAGATCCTTTCCCCAAAGCTCTTACCAAAGCACATTTGCTAAGGTTTTAGCCAGCTGGGAAGAAAGAAGATTGAATTCAGCATAATATACACACTTCCTTATTTTTAGAATTTAGGTTACTAACTCTGCAAACTTTCAAAAGCACATTAATCGACTGCAACAAAAGGAAAGTAGCAACTACATTCAAAATATTTTTCATAATAAATTCACTGCCTCCTTTTTTAACTTATTAGTATTACTATTTGATTAGAAACACAGAAAGAGTATCATCATGGAAGTCTACCTGAGAATCACAATGATGACCTCAGATCTGGCACTCGTGTTCTCCAATTATGAGTGATACTCAAAATATAAAGGAAAAATTTAATTCTTGGGTCAACTATTCTGCAAGCTATGCAAATATCTCTTTACCTCAGAATGTATCTAGACATAACAAACCCATTCCTTGTCTTAAAACTGTCTATAGCTCATTCATTTTTAATCGGTTAAAACACCTTTAGTTGAAAATGAATATAAGAATCATTAAAAATCACCGTACCTCTGCATCAAAATCCATGAGCAGAACAATCTTGTCTCTGATAGAACTGAAAAGATTGTGCTTGTGGATTAACTGGAAGACATCTTTGTGCCTCAGAGTTAGGTAAATTTCTAGGGCTCTTCCATAGCGTTGGTCATAAGTATACCTGATCAAAAAAGATGTTGTGATACATATGATTCCACATATCTGAATGTAGGAAAATCCCCTATGAGAGAAAACATAAGTTTACCCTAGGATATAAAGCTTCTTAGGATACTAGTTGATTTGATGAATATCTGAAAAGTTGACATGATTCACTTTTGCTGAGGGAAAAGAACATTAGACAACATTATTTTCAACTCCATTTATATAGCAATCACAGCATTTATGTTCTGTCCTGTGTTCTCTGCATTTTCACTTTCCCCTGTTTTCAAACCACAGAGGAAGCCACACAGAACATTAGCTATTTGTTGGAACTAACTGGAATTTACTTCAGAACTAAAACATATTGTTCTCTTAAAACTTTGGGACAGACTGTAACAGAGCAACAGACTGTGAGCCTACTCTTTTCAAAGAAGCAGTATGAGAAGAACTTCTTAACATGGGGATCGGGCTGAGAAAACTGAAGATCTTCATCCCTGTATGAAGTAGCCTAGAACCACATCAGTTTTAAGACATTTTCCAGTCAGATGTTTCCAGCCATGTAGTAAACTTAAATTTATGACTTTTGAAACAGAGGAGAATTATTATTTTCCTCTGGGTAATTCTGAAATGCACACTTCACAAAAGAGGCTTCCTCTAACGACAAAAGCATGAAGAGCAATGCCAGCTATTTGCTTTGGAATAAGAAGCAGCAAATCTAATCTTGTACCAAACTCTTTGCCTTCATACTCCATGTACCTCCTCTAAGAAAGGGAAAAGAATTACTAAGCTGTGCAATCAGAGTGGAGTGGAAAGTAGAGATACCTGATATTTTGTTGAGTGCAGATGTTTCTATCAAGAGAGTTAGTCAAATATTTATAAGCAATAGGATATTATTGAGAGTTTCCTTTTTTGTAATAGGAGTGCAAAATTGTACTCACAACTCTGCAAGCGTTCTCAGCAAAGTCCTGTTCTGAGGATCTTTCTTCAGGTGGTCCACTACAGCTTGAACTATGATTGTGTTGTTGTAGAGATCTCCAGGCCACTCTTTTATCAGGGTTGCAAACCCCTACAAGTATAAGAGATAGTAAAGAAACAGAAAGAACTGCCTAAGGAACACATCAAAACATCAAAGTCTCATCTAAGCCTCTGAGATGATACCTGTTGCGCTTCACCTCTAAGCCATTTTTACGTGCCCCCAGACATAAACAGTGGAGAACACAGATGTTCCTTCTTAAGGCAATGTTATTAAGATTTATGAAGCTGGGTCTTTTTCAGGCGCTGCATTTACCACTTGTGCTACATTAAACTAATTAAAAATAATAATGTTCATAACAAGTAACCAATCTCACAATATGTGTGCGCTCTGAAAAACATTCTACTTATTCGTTTGAACACTGAAAAAAAATCCACCTTTTTCTGTTTTAATTATTGACCATTGACAATCTGTTTGAATACCACAGAGAATTTGCTATCAGAATTCTAAACTGCTGAGGGTATTTTGCTGGTAATATCCATTATATGTGGACGAGTCAGGCTGCCATACCTCATAGTCACTTTCCAAAAACTCATGCAGGACCATTTCATAGATGAGAGGTTTCAAAACTGGATCCCGTCTGGGTAAGTAACGACTAATTGCCTATAGGAGCAAAGAGAACAGTCAGAAAGGAATGGTCACATAACATCCCAGTAGATCGATTACAGAAAAAAAGGACTATTGTGAAACAAACAACACCCCTACCCCCAAACATGGCTTGTGGTAAACACCAAAAGCACTGTATATTCATATTTTAAGCAGTATCCTAACGTAATTTGCTTTAACATGGCACATATTGGAACTATATTATTTACCTCAGAGAACTTTCATTAGAAAAGCAGTGATAAGGCATTAGTTGAAATGGAAAAATCAGCTGTTGGACTTATGGAAGTCCAAGTGTTTACTGCCAGTTGGTAGAAAATAAATACCACATAAAACCCCTCAGAAGATGCAAGTTTTCAAAATCTATTTTGTCCAATCTTGCTGTTTTATCTCGTAAAAAAGTATAAGCATTCATTAACTGAAAAACATGTACATGTAATTTAAGACATACTGTGAAGTCACTACATTTAATAAAGAGTTCTGCTTCACTAGCTATTTCTACTTACCCAAATGAAAATTAATTTGAGAATATGTCTCTCCATGGAAAGGTTGAACAAGCATGATCTGTTGCTCTATAGGAGTTGCTAAGGAACTGCGTTCTGGCAGGCAAGAAATGAGAACCCAGCCAGAACAAAATCAGCTCATACCAGGGATTTCAGCCCAGGGTCTCATTAGCACTATCACCACGCAACTGGAGGTTATTACAGCCTGCCAAAACAAACCCTGCCACTACCAGCTGCATTGGGACTTTGGGGCTTGTAGTTGAAGGTCCAACACTGATGAAGCTCCTCCAAATACTTGTAGATGTTGCTTACTGCTTACTAATGACACATGATGTAGTAGCATTCTGTTACTAGATTTAAGTTGCTGGATTGAACAAAGCAGGAAAAATAACATCACACCAGGACATAGTTTGTGTTGCAGCTTTACAAACAGCAATGACTGTTCACCATAAATTTTCCCAATATTTAAGTAAAAGCAATTGCCTAAGCTGCATGTTTCATGAAAGTCATCCATTCATAGGTGAAAATGGCAATGAAAATAAAAGACTGAAAAAACATTTTTTTTAATGACTTTGCAAAAATTAACTGTTCACCCCTCACAGGAGACCTCTCCTTTCCCCACTGTTTGAGCTTCGCCAGTCTTCCAAAACACAGCACACAGTCAACATCAGCTCCCACCGTCTATTACAGAATTTAATAACTAACTCAGGGCACTGTCTTGCTGGCTGCCACAGGGAATCAAATGCCCAAGCCCCCATAAAAAGGCCTCTTCCAAACAAAGAAAACAATTACACTGGACATCAGCTGGAGACTCAAAGACAGGGGACATTCTTAAACTGCTGCTTTCATATCTGCTTTCTATCTTCCTGCCACCTCCTAAATGAAGAGCCCAGTCTGACAGGCTTTGCGGAAACCCTTGGCTCCGGCTTCTGCACACAGCTGGCTGCGGAGCAGTGCAGCTGCTTTGGGACGCAGGGGCTGGGCTGTCTTGGGAAGGAAAACCCTCCTGCCTGAAGTCCCTTTGCTTCCAAGGAAAATCGCAACCACCTCCTGCAATTTGACCTCGGTGCTCAAAGACAGAGAAGCATCCAAGTTATTTTTAAGCCTAGGCACAAAGCTGAGCTAAGACCTCTGCTGAAGGTTACAAATTCTTCCTATTTTATTTTTAAGCAGTAGTGCAGGAGTGAGGTCGGACAGACACAAAAGCAGCTCCAGAATCAGGATGCCTTTGTATCAATTCCTGAACCATGTGCTTCACAGTAGAAAGTGACTTTAATAAAAAGAGGCTAGTATACATGGAACAGTTTTCTTCCTTCATTTCTTCCTAAGACATGCTTTTAGACTTTAGATCAATAGCTATAAGGGGGGGAGTATACATGAGAAACCCCACATAAAAGTTGCCATGAGACATTCCAAAACATCTCAACAGTTAAGACCAAACCACAAAATATTAATTCCCCAGAGGATACCCACAAGATCAAACAGGCTGCTGAGAACGTTTTTCTGTGCTAAGCCCACCAGAGTCAGGTGAAGTCTTTGATGTATCCTCTAGCCGATGTTTTGGTCATTACAACATTCCCGCCTCTAGCTGATCATCCTGCACCCCTGCTGGAAGTTACTGCTCTCACAGCAGCAGACAGAAAGGAGAATGCCACAGCTGCCAAGACTCACAGAGTTTGGCATATTATTTCAAATCCACCTTCCTCAGCTGTTTGAGCTGAGACATTAGGTTTTATACCAAAGTGACTCCAGCACAAGCACACTATTCTATCAAGGAAACTCTGCTGGAGGAGGAGGGGAGCAGACTGCTACGAGGCTCTGCAATCTTGCAATTACCATAGCAATGTTTGCTATGGGAAATTCACTGAAGACACGAGACACACCAAGATACCAAAACGCAGCCTCTAGTACCCAAACCCTTTTATTACAGAACAGTCAATAAAATAAAATAAATAAATCTGAACAAACAAAAAATCCCCACGCCCTAATGACTTTGGCATTGGGGTGTCATTAATAAGTCCTTCTGCAGGAAAAGAAAGTGTAAATCTTAAGTTTCACTACAATCTTGGTTAGTGACATGTTGTGCTATACTGGAAACATCAGATTTCAGGCATTAGCTTATACATGAGAGGAAATTTCTTTAAGAAAACTTCTTTTCAAAATGCACAAGTAACTGCTGAGAATGACAGTGTAAATAAAACAAATATCCCAAAGTGAAGAACACACTGTCCAAAGTTCATTTAATTTCACTTCCTGGTGCTAGGAAACATATTCTAGAATTGCAGCTTCAAACTGAATAATGTAACATACTGTACCTTATGTTTTTCTACAGTCGGCTTTCAGAGGGCTGAAAGCAACTAAGTGTTCAGAAAGGCAGTAGTTTAACTGAGATGTTTTTGCAACAAACCTGCAAATATTTTTGCATTTTACAGTCTGCTGGAGGACACAAGTGGGGACAAGAAAAACATCCATTCCAGACACTTGCAGCTAAAAACAAAATAAACCCAAAAGGACTAAAAAGCAGTGTATCAAAATTTCACCTGTCTCTGCACTCAGGTCCTTTATTGGATTGAAATAAAGAGATAGAAACATGAGGTTTCATCTTCCAGTGTGGCATAGAGTGCACCAAACCACTAAGAACTCATATACAAGGCAGAGCTGTTCCCACAGTGGCATGACTCTAAAACAAAAGCCAGGCATTTCTAAAAACCGTAATGACGAAACACTTGTACTCTTGGAACAGAATTAAACAGCTCAAAACTGGCAAGGGACTGCATGCTGTGAGATCTTAATAATATGTCCTTTTGGGCTCATTGAGTTTGAATAGGAAGACATAAAATTCAGAAATAAATGTACATGCATTACCAAAGGGAGCGTGCATAATGTTTTCTACTGGTTTGGCAGTGACAGCACTATAGCCTTATGTCCTAGGCAATTTATTAACTGAGAATCTCACATTAAACATGTACTCTTACGGTAGCTGACCAGGGAAAACACAGGAAAGGGCAGACTGCTCCTCTCTCTTGCCACTGTTTCTAGCAAACAGCATAGATTTCCCTGTTGCTTTGCAATTTAACTATTCTTTGACATGCAATTTAACTATTCTTTAATAAATAAAGCTGTGGCTCTGTTGGCAAGGGACTTGAATTTTCAGGGAAGGCCCTCACCCAGAGAGCCTCTGTCGCTTAAAAGATCTGGGACAAGATTTTTCAGGACATACTTGAAGGGAGTATGGAAAAAAAAAAAAAAAGTCAGTGGGAATAACATACCTAACTGTAAGCATCTTTGAAAGTAAAAGCCTTAGGGGTACGTCTTCTCTTGTGAGCCATCAAAAAGTTAAAAAGGGGAAGGTGAGTACTTGGATGTGCTATGCTTCCTGCCCTGTTTTGAGCCTTGTTAACATACCTGTATCAACCTGAAGGAGAACTGTATAGCTAAAGATCCTGACCAGGAATTTCAAGAACCATGTTGTATCCTGCTACCATGCTATATGCATAAAATGTTGATCCTTTAGATATTTGGTGAAAACAAGCAGAAAATAAAACATGCCAGTTTCACAAGTTCCAAAATTCAAGTTAACTTACCTTAAGGTGCCCTATTTCTTTAAACTTGTAAACTTCAAATTCCCACAGGTCTGTGTTTTTGCCAAGAATTTTCTGGCACTTTCTGGAAGGAAGATGAAAGGGGAGAGAACAAAGGTATGTACACAGAATAATACAAATGGGACAGATCAGTGCAAGGCTTCCTTTCTCCTTTCTTTTCCCTGCCAGGACACTTTCAAAGGTCACATATTTTGGTAACCATTGCTTCAGGTGGAGCATGCCAAATACTTCTTCTTTCAGATCTTATCTGCTCAATTTTGTTGCATCTAAGAGGACCTGACTGCCTACCCTGCATTCGCTCTTACTGATTAGAACCATATTAGTACAATTAGCCAAATTTTTAAATCCCACTTGAATGAAAGGATCACTTAAAAGGATAAACATATACATACATACATATGTACACACACATGTGTATATGAAAACACAAATCTTGTCATTTCTGAGCCTCACTCTGGATACCCAAAATTGACATTTTTGTTTACACCCACGTAACCACAAGTTGTTTTCTGTGTCACATGTACTGACATTGGTAAACTTAAGCTTAGCAACTTCCAAACTAAGCATCAATTTTGAAAATCTAATGCAATTCTGAGGAATAAGGGTGTACTTTCAAAAATATTTATGTCTCAACTCTAATCAAACTTAAGAATGATTAAAGTACTTTCTGGTTCGCTTCAGGCAGGAAAATACAGGACACACTAATGTATCTGTATGTTTTGAAACTTCAGAAATTCCAAAGCACGTGGAATATCTACTTCACAACGTACTTCGGAAGCAGTAGGTGCTTTCTCTTTTTCTCACACAGACACTTTACCAAGCAAAGAAAATCTTTAATAACTTACCGAGCAGCCAGATCATACTCTCCCTTTTCCATTAGGTGATTTATATAGGCCAAACCAATGTCCTAAAGAGAAAGGGGATAAAAATAATCCAGTACATGTAAAAGTTTGGAAGTGAAGTACTTTACTGCCACAGTGACTGTTGTTTCAGCTATGTGCACTGTTGTTGGGTTAAGCACCAGTCCTAAGTGGATACCCCCAAGGGTCCATGAGCTGTAGGGCCCACAAAACAGTAGATATGTGCCTAAACCACTCATGCCTTCAAATTTTTTTTTTAATTTAAATATTTTTAATTTTTTAATCTTTTAAATAATTCTCATAACCTCATTGGCACTGGGAAGGCTGTGCCACTTCTACATATTAAGAATGGTTCAAAATGCATTGCTGATCATTTGGTGCTTGTATTAGTTATCTCAAGAATAAAAACACCAGCAATAGCATGAGAAACCACCTTTGTCAACAAAACTGTCAAACAAAAAGTTTGCATCAGGGAAAAAGAAATATTTGTTGAAAACATCCTAGTACTACTCCATAAAGTAAAGGCATGACTGATAATTTAGCAGGCAGCTCATTTTGTTATGCAGTGGTAGAGAATAGAAACTAGATAAGGTAACAGGCTTTTATAATTAAAAAAGCACCAAATCATACTGGATGTGTTTCACTTAAAGATCTGTTTTCATTTATATACTATGTTCCTCTTAGAGAAGTTTGTCACACTGTCCTGCTGTAAAACTATTTGCTAGGCACTTGATATATGTATCTTCTCAAACAGCCAGGCCTTCTTCTCTAATACCAACATTGGCGTAAAAGTCAATACAGCCCGGTGTACCCACTGCATACCTTAAGAATCGTATCATTAAAAATACAGCATTTCCAGCTACAAAGAAGGCTGTACAATGACAAAAACAAATTGTCTTCATTTTCAGTAAAAATAAAGCATTTGGGAAGGTTCTCTCAGGTGCAACAAATTTTTTTAATGCAAATCCTGTGGGCCAATACCCAAGTAATCAGAGAAGACAGTAAAAGGAATGGGGCTGTAGGATCTCCAGTTACACAGGACCCTTGAATTCTGCTAAACAGGTACAGAGGGGCTTTAAGCATAATTGTAACCTGTAACCTAAAATCCCCAAGAAGAACAGACCTGTTGGGAGCTGTGAATGTGGTGTCAGTGGTGTGGCCACTGCTAGGCAAGGAAAACATAAGTCCTTTTAAACACCTGTGCCACTAATACTTCACTTCAGGCTTGATGTCAACATTTTCTTCCCCCTCAAGATATTCCAAGGGTTTTGCATTAGATGCCAAACACTCAAAAACTCTACCTATATATACCCACAATGACGTTCATCCTAATGGAACAAATTTTTTGCAACCCAAGAAAAAAGCTTTTGTTTTTTTCTTTTTCTACTATATTGCCTGAACCTTATTTAGAAATTCTTTCTTTCTTTTGCAAGGGAAACAAAGCAGCTAAATCATACAATATCTAGGACAGCAGATAGCATGCCATTAGGTCTTGATCCAACTTCTGGATTACACAAGAGGAAAAGAATTTTTTTATATATTGACACGTATATGCAATATAGTAGTAATCTGGCTATAAATTAAACATCTCTACTAATACTTTGTACTTAAGTACAATACTTCACATTTAAAGAAGCAGCAGTATTCAAGAAATATCAATGTGTTCACACCTCAGTCAATTTAAAAGAGAGCTAAAAACTAGTGATGCTCTTGCGGCTGTTGCATTATCTGCCCCCCACCTCCACCCTCATTTTTTCTAAAGCATCAGTACCCTTTGTTGCTCTGTGAGGGAACTATAAACATGGGGGAATAACTATATAGGAGCGAAGGAGCTTAAATATATTAAAAAATAAGAACTGCAAAGCAACATGAGAGAGCTAGATATGAAATCGCAACTGAATTTTAATAGGATTTAAAAGGTCTTCCATTTACCCCTCCGAAACTCCTGCCAAATCCTGTCACATGAACAAGGCAAAAGTTAAAGAAAAATGTCACCCCCCCCATCCATTCTCAAATATTGTAATACCATGTGTTACTTGAAACAGCAGGAAGTTTAATACAAAAATATAAGCAAACAAAAAAGCCCATTAGCAGCAAAGTGCAATTCTCTTTTTAATGTCAATAGCACCTTCATAAAATCCAGATCCTTTCATGTTTCACACACTAATATCTGCTTCTGCAGCTAAAATCAGGAAATCAAATGCTAGTTGGAGTATGCCTAACAGCTATTGTCTGGTGTGGTATGGAACAGGGAATGTATTTGTAGCATCAGGCTTCTGAAAGAAATCAAATGCTTTGTTTTGAATAGAAGTTCTGAGACTTACCAAAATCTTGTGTTTTTTTATGGTTTTCTGACTTATCTCAGCTGCCATCAAAGCTTCCTATAGTCATAAAGTAGAAAAAAGACATACCAGCCAAATAAATAAACCTTCAATACAGAAAGCTCTAGAACTGCATATATCCACTATTTTTCAGAGCATAGTGTTTGAAGCACTAGAATTTTTAATGCCATGGTTGGATGAACAGCTTTGAATTCATACTCAAACAAAGCAGTCAGCCAAAGAGAAAACTATTTTTGTTTCCATCTGGGTTCACTCCACATTACAATATTAGGATCAAATCTCAAGACTACAACACAACAGACAGTGCAGTCCCATTGGATCATTTTCAAATGAGAACCCTTCACTATCAAAACCTGTGAAAAAAAATCATTGGGAAAGGAGGTGGGGGAAGGGTGCTGTTCTGTACCCCACCCCAAAAGCCTTCTCCAGGCAGAATGATTTATTTTTCTTAAGTGCTACTTGCAGCTGTTCTACCTCCTTCAAAAGTACAGAAACAAAACTGGCACTTTTACAAAGAAAAATGAAACCTTTAAGAACACAAGCTACTTACTACCTTGAATGGCTTTCACCAAGACACACGCACACAGCTGTCACTGGCATATTACTGGAGTCTTTGGGGACCAAATACTATGATTAGCATAAATGGCAAAACTGCACTCATCGTATGAGTTTGCTATTCAGAAGCGAAAGCATCCACAAGGACTTGCACAAAACTGCATCAGGAATATCATGATCGCATTAACAAAAGGAACAAACACTGAATGGCTTTCCCACATTTTTCTCTTATTATTATGGGCATCCAACAAATAACGTCTAAAAGAGCAAATGACTTCATGCATTGTAGCAAGAGCTCCAAATGCTAATTCCAGGACATCAGAATCCAGAGCACTGGACATATGTTGATATTGCCTGTAAGGATTTATCAGCATTATTTTAGGTGTTTAAATAGACATACTTAAACACACCAATATTTAGAAAACTAAATACTGAGCTGCTTTTTCCAAGGGAGCTGTACATCCTTGGTTTTTATTATTAGTTTTGCTTCTTTCTGAGTAAGACTACTTTCAGCACCAACACCTACAGTTTAAGCCTGTTTTATTTTACTTTTAAAAGTTTCAACACTGAAAGTAACATGGAGCAATGCACAGTGCCCTAAAATACCATTCTCGTTCCATAGAGGAAGCAATTTAGAATGGGAAACTCCAATATCCCCCCATCAAGTCCATTTTCTTTCCCCCTTCAGTTTGGATAGATCTAGAAAAATATCCACATAGCTCATCGGTTAACTGCTCTACTGCTTTAAAAATCAGAACACCCAGCTCTAATCAACTTTCAGTGACATCCAATACGTTTCACATCTGATGCTGAGAACAATATTCACAGCATCTAATTCAGCTACTTCATTGGGGTGCAATTCAGAAGCCTTATTCCAGTTAGAAATCTATCTGTCCCTCAGAGACCAGTGAGGGGAGCAGCAGCCCCTACAGAGGTTGATTAAAGTTCGAATCAGGTTGGGGGTATAAGGTGCTTTACAGCAAAGTCTATCCTTGCATGGGCAACACCTGCCACACACAGTGACAACACAGTGACTGTAGGAACAGGAACTATCTCATTCAAATGAGCTCGCAAAGTCACCCTCCCACCACAACTTCCAAACCAGGAAAGCCTGAAGAAAAGAATGTAAAGATTACTTCATATTTCTTCTTTTCAAGAAGCCAGTCGATGTGGTCATCTTGGTCCCGTTCTTTAGCCACGACTACATCTCTTGGGCTGATGATATAAAAAAGTGATTCACCTTCCGAATACTCTGCAAATGCATACACAATTTTATTACTATTATTATATTTTCCTAAAGTAAAGCCCTCATTTTTAATACACTCTGGGGGCAGGGGGGTGGGGTTAAAAAAAGGAGAAGCAAGCAAGACAAAGCTACTCTTGCAGAACATGTTTGTTTGGGAAGCTGTATTCTCCAATAAATTAAAACTGGTTTGAATGACAAAATAGCTTTCAAAAAAAATCACTACAGCTTATTGCAAATTCTGATTCATCCACTATGTGTAAACTTTATGATGGTTTAGAACACACTCTTATACTTTTAGAGGACTATTACACTACATAGCCTGCAATAAACTTATCCTCCCCATCAAGGTCAAGGCCATCAGAAGCATAAACGATAGATGCCATAACCCCTGGGGACACAGCACATCATTACAGCAATGCATTTGCAATGCTGTAAGTTAAGGTTATATGTACAATGCATCTGCTTATACCATAAGCCTTTATTTTTGAGTAAGCTCAAAGTAAAACGTACTCAAAGGTAAAACCAAGCACAGAAGATGATCGCTCAGAATAGTTATTTTTTCTACAGAACCCATGAAGAAACACTATCAATATTTTGTAGGTATGAGAATGAATATATCCCCCCCCATCCCTTACAAATACATGCATACAAATACACTCCCCTACCTATAAGCAATGCACAAAATAATGCTTGTTTCAAAGCCATCTGAAAAAAAATATAGACTTGTCAAACTAACTGGAATATGCATCAAGTAGCAAAGCACAACTGTGGGCATCGGTGTGCTGTTTAGGGACAAGTATAAAGCAATCCCATTGGAATGGCCAACTCTCTTGATAGGAATCAAGAGGTTTGGGAGATGAGGAATAGATATACTGTATTTCTAGTGGCTTAAGGGCATTGATGTAGACAAAGAGGTCTGCCAAGCCTATGATTGGAAGCGAGCTGCCAGAGAAGTTGTTTAAAAACCAGATTCATGGATTTTTAAAAGCCAGAAGGAATGCTTCTATATAACATAGGCAATATAATCTCCACTAAGAAACTCTGCCTCAGACTTGCAAAGCATCTCTCTGAAATACAGCACATATATCAGAAAATCATCCCACCTTCACTTAAAACAAACAAACGAACAAAAAAACCCCCACACTTGTAAGTGATTAAGAATTCACCATGCTCTCCAGCATATATTCTGCTAGGGTTTAGTCTCCCTGACCATTACATAATTAAACCCATCTTCTAGGCAGAAGTTGCCAAGCTCCAGTTTCTGTTTACGAGATTTTACCGCTGGGATCTGCTATATGCTGATAACTTTATCAATACAGAGAAGCTATTAAGGTGCATCTTACTGTTCAAATGACATTTATTCCATCTTTTGCTCTAAAGCAGCTTTTCCTGACACTGTCACTCACGTCACTATTTCTGAAGATCTAAATTTGTCCAGAGAGCCCCAAGAACTCTTGCAGATCATATTGAATGTGTCACCATCAAAGGCACCGCCTTCTATGATACCAGCGCATTACATGAGATCTATATTTCTCCCTTCCCCAAAATGTCTGTCTTCCTTTATGGCATTATAAATTAGGATGTTTAAACATGCCCCTCTTTGCAGGTAAAGCAGATCTTTGTTCTCTAATATGAGAGGTCCTTGCTGATTTCCACTTCACACTTAGGTCTCAGCAACCGTGTCACAAGAAGCTACAGGCAGTTATTCAAGGAGATGGTACAAAAGTGACACAGAAGCTTTGATTCTTCACAGATGAAGTCTTTTTTTTTAACTAAGTTATGAAAGCAAAACAAAACAATATTAAGATCACCTACCTAAATGATAATCTCTACATTCGTTTTCTTGAAATCCTCTTACTGTTAGCGCATCTGAAGAGACCTCCTCACAAGACTCGGGTAGGGGTTGTACAATATCCAGTCTAGGTCTTGCACAGCATTCCACTTCCTAGAAAAATACAAACACCTTAGTTGCATCCTACACAGTTTACCTTACCAATGCCAACTGACTGTCACCTATGAATAAGACTCAAATTCATCAGCTGCAAACATTCCCAAACTCCCAGTATTCACTTTGCACTAGGCATTCAGTTGTGAATTATGCAAGTTGTGCTCCACTGAGTAGCTATAATTGTAGCTGAAACACATAGGAAAGTTATCCTTACTCACTCTTGGCTTGCTTCTCCTGACAGACAGCATAGAGAAGGAGGCTTAGACAGGCACAAGTCTAAACTTTTTCCTGAGTTTGGTCATTATTTTTGTGCTCTTGGTCAAAAAAGCTTTTAGAGTTATCACAGATGACCATCAACCAATGCATTCAACAAGCAGCGGAATTCCAAAATTTAAGTCAGAGTCTCAGCTGGGGTCACGCTCTATGAAACAATGTTATTTCAGTACTAGCTGGAGTTTAAAATTACACCTTTAAGCATCCAGCAGTGGTAGGGGCAAAATTAATTCTAGGATAACCTAAAACCCTTGGTACGCTGCTGATCTTAAGTAACATAAACTTGGGAAGTGTAATGTAGGTCACTTTGTTAAGATGACATCATGGATTTTCATTTTCTATCCAGGGAAAACTGCTGGCTTCATCTACCTGTAGTTTCAATTAAGTCAAGGTCTAAGACAATCCTTTTTTATACTTCCAGCTGTGAATTAAAACTAAGCATAGAATAGAAGAACAAGATGACATAAGAAGTGACTTTACACTGCTTTTACCCTATCCATTTGGCAGCAGCACCACTCATGTATTTTCCTAGTTTAACTGTTCCAATTTCAAATGAGAAAAAAAAAAAATCAAAGTCACATGTTCGAATCTGATATGATATGTAACAAACAAAAAGTTGTCATCTGAGAGCTGTGAAATCAAGCGGTAAGACCACCAGTGCTCCTCACAACCCAGAACCATTTGTATGTAGAGAGCAGCACTTCTGCTGCAGACTCAGCCAGGTAGGGCTCCATTGAGCCCAAGACCCTGATGAAGGGCTTCTGACCACGCTGGGGCGGAGCCGCAGTGCCAGAAAGAAAAATTCTTTCCTTGCCATAATTACTGAGAGGACTAGGAAGTTATCAGAGTCCATCATCTGAGGTTTGCTGTTTGGTTTGGCTTTTTCTGTTCGCTTGCTGTAAAGGCAAATTAAAAAACAAATACATGACAAACCTCTCTGCTATGTTCTATTGCTGTCACATTAACTGAAATTCTCTTTTCAGCTTTCTTTCCTGAAGCAGCCAGAATGAGTTTAATCTTTCTCAGTTACTACCTGCTTTATGCTAGCTCCCTTCCAATGCTACTTTTTTGTTAATAACGGCTCCCAGTTTCCCTGCTTCCTGTCATTTCAACCTACCTTTTCCTCCTCCTTCCCTATCCCATTTGTTTACCTCCTTTTCTTTCACTGACTCTCAGGCACTAGAAGACTACTGCACTGGCTCTCTTGGGAAACACTGCTGTGACATTATTTTTCTCCTTAATATAAATAAAGAAATAATAATCTGACATCCTGCAGCAGAGCTAGGAGCTAACCCTATTGATTTCAGCAGCCTTGAGCATTTGTTTGAACCTACAGCATTTCATTGCCTAGCAACACGTGCACCAAGTTGCTTAAGGTTACTATGGTGATGATCATCTAATGCAGACATCCTATGAAAGAGATGATCAAGAGCATCTGCCATTCTAACATTGCAACTTCAAGGATTCCCTGTACTACCTCTCCTTTTATTCTGCAATATGAAATAAAGGCAGGAAACAGACACAGTACTCGCTCATGCTCTCTCAGTAAAAACAACAGATATGAATTCTAATTTCTGCCTATGCACACAAATATCTTCATGTACGCACTAAGGTCTTGCAAGCAAGGGGACCAACACTCTCAGTAATTTATCCCACCCTGCCACAGTGACTCCTATTGTTGGAGTTGATCAACTTCACTACTCTCATTTCTTCTAAGATGCAGTGTCAGCAAGCCCCTCCTGTGGCTAAAAAAGATCCTTCATTTCTTCTGCTATACAAATACCAGGAAGAAAAAAGGAGAGAGAGAGAAAAAAAAAAGAGAAAAAAAGAGAGGGAGGGGAAAAAAGAGGGAAAAAAGAGAGAAAGAATATCTAACATGACTTTCTCTGCTTCCTGCAAGAAACAAAGGAAACCAGACATGACTTCTAAAAAGTAAATACATTAGTCTTCAACATAACCTCTGCTGACCCTACTTGATAGGTCAGGGAAGTTTCAAGCACTGTTCACTACAAGCTGACTACAAATTCTCTCATAGATAATCAGATCTGTGCACCTTGTTTAAGCCCCAGATCACAAGACAGTTTATTGCTGTGAGGAAACTGCAACAAAAAGAATTACCGTTTTTTCTGAAATCTCCTTTACATAGGAAAGTACAACCAGCTGGTCACAGAGAGGTGCAAGTCCACTGATATGGAATTCAGTTTCGAACTGGAAAACTGGAATACAGGAAAGGCAACAGATTAAGTAAATAAATGAGCATAATTCACTCCCTAAGAAAAACAGACAACTGATTTCCAGAGGCAAACAACAGCACACAGGAGAAGCACTTCAGAGAAACGCAGACCCAATATGTATAACAAACCTGCAGTCTTCCCAGTTGGATCAGTAAGATGATGAAAAATTACATTTAACAGATTAAATTCCGCTAAGGGTTACAAAAAGAAAGGTCTGTGCTTCAGGACATGCTGGAGATGAGACATGTGAAATGAAGGGTCAGCAAGATTTTCAGTAATCACATTGGCGAGAGGAAAAAAAGAGAAAAAGCAAAACCTAGAACAAACTCAGTAAAGTAGGCAATATATAAAACATCATCTTAGGCTGGCATGTTTGTAGCAAGTCATGTGGCCTTAGAGAATCCCACCTGCTCTGTCTATTGGTATGACATGAAAACACAAAGATCATTATTAATTTATCATCACTTTAAACATCACAGGAAGATTTACAGATACACTCATTACAAAGAAAAGAAATGGTTAAAGAATAGAACCTTTTCTTGTTTATAAAACTGAAAATGAACTTCCTAAAATTGCTCCTAAAATCAGGACATTTAAGTAATGACTGTTCTGGGAAAGAGGTAGAAAAGAGAGCTGAATTGTATTTACAAAAGGCTTGTTAAAGCAGAGCTCTGCCACAGAAATAACTGATTAGATTTTTATTCTGCTGGGTTTACAGTGCAAGCACCAAACATTTGGGGAACACTTTTTGTTGATGCTTTTTGTTGACAAAACCCAAACCGCAAGATGAGGAATTTGATGAAGTAACAAGATGAGGAATTTGATGAAGTAACAAGATGATGTCCAAGCCATTTCATGACTTGGTGCTTGTATTTGAAGAGATTTTTGTAAAAGCTTATAGGTATATCAAGTGCATCATGATTTTCTCCTAAAAATCTGTTTTTAAGAGAAACCAGGCATCTAAAAAAATAGTTTTCTTGCTTACTAATTAGCAAGCTACACTACTAGTATCTACTGTTTACTAAAATAGTTACTAATCATTTTAGTAAAGAGAAAATGCAGCATAATGGCAGTAAAAATAAAGTTAGTTTTCTTTAACTAAGCTAATAAGAAGAAAAAGATTAAATAATTCTCTTCCTGCTGAAGAAGAAAAAAAGTCAAGTACAGACTTGACAGCTGTCTCAATAATTATGCAAATACCATTTCTCATTTAATAACTATAAACACTTTGACATCATTGGTGGACAAAAGCACAACACCAGGATAAAACTCGACCTGTTCTGGGAGAGAACAGGCGGACACCTGTAATCCTGTGGGTAATTACTTTGCTCTCACCTGCAAGACTCACGGGATTACTTGGACTGGGGCACACATGTTCTGAGGGACAATTTCAGAACAAACAATGTCAGAAACATCTACGCAGTATATCTTAATTCCAGTTTACAATTCAGTATTTGGGGTTTTAAAAGAATATGGAAGACAGGGGCAGAGGGGACCATGTTAAAGAAAAAACAAAGTCAAATCCAGAACATTGCTTTGAAGGACAGCAAAGAAACATTTATTGACAGTTTTTAAAAGTGCTGAGAGATAGCCGCTCTTAGAGGCATGTAAAATGCTGATGTTTGAATTTGGGGAGGAAAACAGTGTGGTAAATGGTATCTTTATAAAGATTATGGGGACAGTTTTCAAAAATCACTGATGTTTCATTGACTTTTGCTAGAACTTCAGTTCTTTAGCCAGTGAGAGACACTTAATGTTTCCAACATCCATGTAATGGTGTATTTAGGATAAAGCAGTATTTGAAAATAAAAAGATCACTGCAAGAAGTTCTGTTTTTAAATAGATTTTAGTTTCCTAGGTTTCACTTTCAGCTTTCTTGCAGCTCATCCTCCTCAAGAGGCATTGAGGAAACAGTGCTCCAGCTCTGGCGCTACAATCTTAAACAACAAATATCTAGTATAGACAGTTCTTCTTGACCCAGTAACAGCCTTTGATGCAATAAAAAAAGTTTCATTGAAGAAATTACAGAAGTTATAGCAGCACAGATCACTACATAGGTTAATCTGGCCTGCTCCCAGGTGGTTTAACAGATCATTTGTTGTGATAAATGGAGGGGGAGGGAATCCAACACAGACATATTCCAGTAATGTTGTTAACCTGAAAAAGATCCAAAACAATTAAATCAAATGTAGCATACAAGTAAATGGGAATGATCTAGATATGGCCACGTGTTATACATGTTTACACCTGTCAGAAGAGAAGATGGAAAATATGCTGACATGGGATCTACTCTATGCTCAGCCTCTATGTAGAGCTGTTAAACAGATTATCAAGAAATAAAAAAAGAGAAAGCTGTAAACCTTTTCTCTTGTTCATTAAAAGAAATATGTGACAAATACCACACTGCAGAGATGGGACACTATGTTACTTTATTTACTCAAATTCTATTAAAAAAAACCTTTATATTTTAGAGATCCACATGCATGCAGTGGACTGATACTAAAAAAATATTTCATTTAATCAAGTCTCCTAAAACTGCCCCTGCTTTAATGGTACAGATTTATAGAGAAAAATTTTGGTTACAGAGATGTCAGGGGTTTTTGCTGTTGATTTCAACAGGGCCAAGGTTTGAACATTATTTTTTGGGAAAGTAAGCAGGAAGCTGAACTAGAACACAGGCAATTAACATGAAACTTAACATCTAGGGGAGAAGACAGTTTTTTTTTTTTTTTTTTTAAATTCTATACAATGTATGCAGGAAAAGGAGAAGCAAACACAGACTAGTTTTCACATAGCCCATTCATATGTTAACAGCAGCACAGCCACAAAGCAATACAAACTGGCCCAGACTTCCTCAAATTCTGGGCTGATTCCAGGATGCTGGGGTGATATCATTACACATTCCCAAATTACATTTTAACCAGCTATCTTGGGTAGATCTGCAAAATCTGCAGTCATTGGTGTGGGCCACAGTATAGCATACCTGTAGAGTTTCTAGGATTGTATCTCCAGCACTAGTGCTTTTACAGGGCTACGTTATGTATGCAAAAAGAAAAAAATAGTATACAAAATGGCACACTTTGATTAGCTATTATCAGATTCATGTAATTGCATTTGATATATATTAAGAAAGCATTTTTTCCACAGTATGCATTCAGTTCTAGCTAGAGGACCAGAAAAGGCCTTTGTCCCACATAAGCATCACTTAAGCCGTCTTTGAATAGGTATAAGCAAATCAGAAAGCATAAACATATACGAGCTTCAGTTTTCATAGAAATAAAATTCTTACTTTTAGGTGTACTACCCAGTATAAGCAGTAGTAAAAATCTCGTTTTTCTAACATTCATATTTTTCTCTGAAAATCGTCATAGAATGGAAACATGCAAAAATTTTACTACTAAAACAAAACAATTTATCTCAATTACAGTATCACAAATCATCAGAAAAAACAGGAAAAATCTTTTTGGTCATGTAGGCCATCATCTTTCTGGTGCAACCTACTCTTTCAGTTGAATTAGTAAATGTTTTGTCTGCTGCAAGCAGAATTACAATCTGCTGTTTTACCTGCAATCAGGCCTTGCTGAATGGAAATATGGTGCTGAAGTTACCTTATCCCTCTTCTGTCTCACACAGAAATAAAATCATCATTAGAAATATGGCAATCACCTACATAAATCTCCAGATACAGACATATGACCTTTAAGGAAATCCTATGCAATCCTTGGTGACTAATAAACGAGAAGCTTAAGTTTCAAAGCTTCAAAGTTGATTTCCTGGAAGACTCTTTTTTTCCATTAAACGTTGAACTGAGGAACTTTATCAATCAACAGGAAACATATTCAGTAGCGTGACAGTCTTGACTAATTTTATCAAGCAACTTAAAAACAATCCATTTGGCCTATGACATAACAAGATGGGTAATACTCTAAGTGGAATTGGCTATACAGGGGTTTTTTTTTTGGGGGGGGGGCGGATTTGCTTTTCACAGAGTACACAGACTTTCTGCAATGAAGTGTTTGCATAAGTCAGCATATAAGGTTGATGACATTTTACCACTACTAATTTCCTGCTAACTGTATTCATTAATTAAGCTTTAAGTTCTACCTAGATAAAGAGAAATATGCTGATATGGTGGATCACAGTATCCCACTTTACAAGCCACATATTGGTGTGTGCTTTTTTCTTTTTCTTTTTTTTTTTAAACACCCCCCCATCAAATAAATATTCCCATGTTTTCCTTTCAGATAAAAATGTACAATTACTCATTACTCAGTGGTAACCTGGCATGCATTTATTCAGCTTTTCCCACAGAAAATACAGATATGTTGTTACAAGCACATCCAGAAAACATGCAAGTTCTTTATCAGAAGTCTACTTCAAGGGGAACACACAGGGGAGACAATTGCTCAAAAGGCATTGCTGACCAGCTGGCACCTGGAATTAAGGTGAGATTCCTCAGATAAAATCTGGACTACAATGAATTGAATAGGAAGTCTGTGATTGACTTCAAGTCTTTTACTGACTTTCACTGCTAATTTCTACTTTCTTCTATCATTAGCAACCTGAGTAAATTAACTGAGACACTGATGAAGTACTTCTCCACAAAAAATATACAAAAACGTGAGCTACTTCATAAAGTCACTGGAAGACTATTTAATGCTTGTGAGATGTCCTGTTTCACTTTGAAAAGGCATTATATTAACTGTAAAGTGCTAATTAGTTCTTCAGTAAGAAGCCTTCTAGCAGGCTCCAGTTGAGGAAGCGTTCCCTGTTGAGAAGTTGTCCAGTATTACAGCTTTTGTACACATATCAGGAGCCAGCACAGAAGTCAAACACTCTTTAAGAAAGATCACAATGGCATTTAGTCCACGTTAAGCCTGTAATTCAATACCAATATTCTCTAATCAATACAGTACTTCACTGCGGTAGCTGACAGAGCTAAACCGATAGGATCTGCTCAGCTAACACGCATTCAAACCTAAGTAGAAACATTTCACTTGAGTTTATCTATGACACTGAATGAGGAGCCGCGTACATAACTAACTACAACCTATAGCCAAAGAGACAACAGAGATTAGTAAAGAAAATCACCACTAATACACTGAAAGATGTAAATAAAGTTAGTGATGCCACATAGATCTTAATGCATGAAAACTGCATGAATATTTCATCTAATTTCTCTTACATAAAACCACAGCATCATCTTTTTTAAAGAAAACAGCTACCACTAGAAGAGTCCAGTGGTGTTACATTCCCATATCACTGGCAGTCTGGTTTAGGATCAGGGTAGACACTACACTTTTTCCTGCCTCTGAGTCAGCATGCTGTGTGTCAAAACAGAACCAAAAAACCAGGAAGCCCTTGCTCCACAGTATTCTACATACCTAACTTTGAAGAACTTGCAAGGCAGGAAATGCCCCGTTTCTTACCCGCTGGGCTGCAAACTACTGAAGGAACATTTATGTTTTACCAGTGCCATCGCAGTTTACTACACTATTATTAACTCTGTGGAACTTTGATACCCTCAAAATGACTCTAAAACAGTATAAATCTGAAACAGAAACACTGTGTTGTCATAGGCTTCGATGTATTTCCCTGATAATCAGAGAGCAAAGTGTGAAGCTTCCTAGTCCACCCCTGGTTTTCATTTCAGGTGCAAAATTGCAAAAGCAGAAAAAAGACCCACAAAACATGACAAAAGTTATACTGTGTTATCTGCTTGATTTTTTCATGAAGTATGATGCCAAGATGTTATACCCCAGAACATGAGGATATTCAGCTATCCTGCCACTGAAGGATATTCTTGCATTGTGCAAGTTCTAGATATTAAAAATACAAACACTGAGAATGTATCAGCTTATGCATCTGCTTAGTATATTAATGTTTTGCCAAAAAAAAAAAAAAAAAAAAAAAAAAAAAAAAAAAAAAAAAGGAGAGCCAGTAGCCAGTCTGCCTATAGATAATATCAACACCTTCCACCTATGCATCTGAAAGTAAAATTTAAATCAGAGTAAAATTGAAATAGACACTATGGCATGATACAGGATTCTTAAGAGCAGTTTCTACATGATTACATCAAAAGCTATTGTAATTTCCACTGAGACTAGAACAAATAATGCCTTCTCCTTTTCTCTCCCAATTTAAAACCCATGTTGCAATGAGTGCTGCTCATAGCATTTGGCAGAGCTGTTTCAGAGCTTTGACCTGAAACCAGAAAGAAATCTCACGCACATTGTTAACAGGTTAGTGACATAAAACACAGTCCTCAAAAATAGAGAGGATTTAAGCTGAACGGCGTAAGATCAAGTGACTTCCACAGAAATCTCTAACCTTCTCTAGATTTGCACCTACACAGTTTGATGAGAGCTTTTTATTATTTTTAAATAAAGTTCCAAAAGACAGTCAGGTAAAGCCAACTCCTTCCTCAGAGACACATCATAACTAAAATTGTAAAAGTTGCCTCTGTTCATCTGTTACGTAAACCATCCTTCTAATTATTTTCAAAAAGACTACTTACAGGTACACAAAAGCTTATATAAAGATCTGTGGGTAGAACTCAAGACTGAACTTCTCCTTGATGTAATTCTCTCAAAAATCCAGAATTCCAGAGTTAGTAATTCTTTTGGAAAAATGTAATCTTAATCAACAAATAGCTTGTACATCTCAGTGTGTCAGGCATGCCTTCTTCTCAGAGTATCCAAAAATAATAGAGTTTAATGAGTTTCCTAGTTCATTTTCAGGAGCTGTTTTAAAACTGTTCTTTTCTGAAATCACTAAGCCATATATATCTGTGCCCTGCAACATTCTGGTCAGTATGCTGACGTGAGACAGGATTTTGTTTGAACACTCTAGTCTCTAGTCAGCTCTAGTCTACCAACCTCAAGTCACAACCTGCAAGCACAGAAGTTTTCACACTGTGGTCCACTTCGCTCTGCAGTCCCAGAAGGCCTGTTTATCTTTCCACTGTTACCTCTTTACAAATCCTTCCTTACCATAAATTTCTTCTGGGGACACTGGAAACTTTTTGCTTACCTCTCCCCTCTCCCTCCAGCAAATTTCCTTCAAATTCCACTTTATGCTTTACTTCATTAACATTTTTGTCATGACTTTTCCATTAATCAGCAATAATTAAGTTTATTCTTATCGTCTAAACTAAAGAAATAAGAAAGCAAAGGAGAACAGACACAAAAGGCAAGAAGCAAAAAAGGCAACACGGGAAAATTCAAACTAGCTCTCTAACACTACACAAAGAAATGTTAAAAGAAGTGATGAATGATAAAATCAAACAATTCATTAAACTAAGGTCTGTTTTCTCCTTAATATGCTACCATGATTATCATTTAACCAAGATGAAAAGACATTCTCTGTAGCAATCTGTAGGAAGGGAAAGTTTAGACATCCAGTGTTCACACAAGGATCTCTGATTTTGAAAGAGCACCGAATTTCAGACTCACTGAGATTACAAAAAACTACGCATGAGGACATTGTGACAACCTCACCAGCTAAAAATGAGGAGACATTTATGTTATAACTACACATTACCTCTGAACTGTAACAGCTTTTTCAGGCTAGAATGCTAAAACAGACCTTTCAAATCTTATCTAATTTTGAGAAGGAGAGCACATTCATACAATCATACCTATTTCCACATAGCGGTTCGGAAGGTCACGCATTTCACTGGCATGCCGTTCCTTTACTGAGCAAACCTAGGAAATAGATTTGGATCATTACGATGAACAAACTCTAACTCATAAAATAATATTAACTCTTCCCAGGAACTCCTTTCCTTATTGAGGCATTCTTGGACATGCAATTCTATATTTTGAAAAACACAGGCTGTAAAATGGCAACAATGCATCACTGAAGAAGAAAACAAGACAGGAAAGTTGTGACTGTAGCCCATAGTCTTATAAATATGCTGGGAAAGGAGAAGGAAAATGGACCACAAGAAAGAAATCTAAAAGCATCTGCTCAATACTGTTTCTTTATACTAGTACACGTGAGCTTGATTTTCGTATCTTCTCATACTTAGTATCTCATTACCTTACTATTTCAGTAAGAATATGCTATTGCAACTCACAATAAGAGGAAGAGAGTATGTACATTTAAAGAAATGCAAATACCCAAGTGTTGTAAAGCAAGCACAAAACACGAGGAAGACGGACGCCAAACTTAGACAAGACTGTAGATTTGTAAAATTCAAAGCTTAAGGCTGCAAAAACTTTTTATGCTTCACCTACTTCACTGTACCCTTCCTTTCTATCTACTTCTAACAAGTACTTTTAATTTCCCACTGTGCAATGATGTAGCAATCTGTCATTAGAAAGCACCTAACAGGCTTGTAGTAAACCTGTATCAGGTGCTAGTCTGAGCAAATCATATAGACAGTCTGTAGTGCACGAGTTTGAAATGCCAGTTCCCTGCTGAAAGCAAAGCAAAACTCAAATTAGCCTGTCCCCACAACATTCTCCTCCTTGCCCCTTTTTTTCCATGGTTGACTGAAATTATGTTGCTGTTTTATCAGTCACAACCCTGTCCACCCCCAAACAACCCTCTCCAAAAAATACCTCATGGTAAGTTGTTCTTCCTTAATGCTAATCAAAAGAAATGAATTCACAACAGCTCTCTAAAACCTTTCAAAAGAGGAAATCTCTCCAAGGCACAGAGGAGAGAAGCATCCCTGAGGACTGCATTCACTGTGTGCTCACACACAGAAAACTGTCTGACCACTGGGTGTCTATCGCTACTCCTCCTCGTGAGGGTCAGTCCAATGACATTTCTCTGGCAGCAGGAGCTCTGCACACTGTAGTCAAACCAAATTCTATTCTTTTCGATTGTCTTTGCTTTTCAGAAATAATCCTCTGTTTCTCTGTGATAACAGCAAGCATTTATTACAAAGACAGGTAATTGTACCTTTACTGAATTTCCCCAGCCAATAATCAGCGTTAAATTATCCTTCCAGCAAAGGCTGCAGGGATACATATCTGGCCGAAGGCTTATGTCGTCTCGAGGCACATTGGTAATTCTTTGCTTGGAGATCATGTCAAGTATCTTCACACCCTGAATGTTTAAATAAAAGAGAAATTTATTTAGTCTGACAAACTCCTACTCACCACATCCCAGATTATTCTGTACAGTAAGACAGCGATACAGTTTATGGCATAAGTTTCAGGGCACTTCCATATCAACAGGGAAAGCAGTTTATACCAAGGGCAATCACCTCACAAGAGGTGACAAAAGAAATGAAGAGACTAGAGTAAGTTAGATATTTTGAACTGACATGTGAAATGAAAATATAACAAGTGAATGAGTGACAGATTACCAATTCCAGTCATGAATCAGTCCAGCATGTTGGGCTGATGCTACTGCTAAAGGAATGAAAAAAACCCAACTCTTCCAAAATAGTCCCTACAGAGAAGCAGAAATTTCCACCTTGGAAAAAGAAAAGATGAAGTAGCAACTCATTAACATAAAAGAAGCCAACCTGCACTTCTAAAATGCATTTCTACTCTTGTATTATAAGAGAAACAAACATATTTAAATGACAGTTTTCTTTGCTGTGATTTTTCACTGCCTCCTCAGGAAAGCTCCCTAATGACCAAAACAAAAAAAGGTTTAAAGAAAGGAAGACTAAAGTCATTTTAGAAAAATTAAGAGAGCCATTAATCAGATTTTTCCATGTTATTTACAAAAGGTGAGCTGTAACCTTTCCAGTAATAAAATGGAGATTAATTTCATGTTAAGTAACAACTCATTTCTTAGTGATTTAAACATGGAAGTCCCCTAAATAAAATAAAGCTTTTTGCTAGATATTTCCTTTAGGCTCACCAAGCAGAAAAAACAGCTCTCAATCACAGAAAAGCAGATGCAAGGGACCTTGAAAGGTCAGTGTCCAGGATGCCATTCCATGTTATGATTTCTCCAGTGACAAAATTGATTTAAGAGATTCCCCTGTCTGTTTCTGTTCCCCTCCACTGCAGGTTTCTAGATCCTCAGCTGTACTGATTCGACTGTTCATAAGTCAACAAGACCAAATGTGGGGATCATGGTCTAAGCCAGGGGTTTTTTGTTTGTTTGTTTGGGTTTTTTTTTAAACCTGTATCACAAGGAGCAGTAAGTGGCCTGGGGGTGGGCAGAAACATGCAGCTAGGGATGGGCAGGGGCTTCTTTACTGATCTGAAGAACTGCAAATGTGGAAAACTCTCCTATTGGCATCTCTGAAGTTAACAGTCATTGCGGTCTCAGAAAAAACACTGTATACAGAATCTGCAATATAGAGAGCCCAGATCTCTGGCTAACATAAACAAGGAGCTTATGTTTTGTGTTTTCTAAGCTCATTTGTTAAAATGTGCTATCTTGTTTGAGCCATGTTTTAATGAAGTTGTCTTTATTAATCTTACTACTTTGTCTACAATCACGATTTTCAGATAAAAATGACACACCTTCTGTTTTTCTACAAGGCAGCAAATCTTGCATTAGGTAGACAAGCTTACTTTTAAAGTGCCCCAACACAACAGTGTACAATCCCCTACAGCTTAAGTGTGCCATTTGCATCATGAACTGAAAAGACTTCCAGAGTCACCTTTCTTCCACAAAGCAGCCAAAATCCTGTTGTTTTAATGGGAGATACGCAGCCTAATGCCTTTATGGATTTGGTCCTCAGGTCCCTCCGTATGTAAAATTCATATTCTTGGCCATGAATGACGGAGAAGGGAGTGCAGCAACAGACGCGGGTTACGTGAGCATCTGACAGCAGAATTAGGCCTTGCCTAAATAACCTGGAGCTCATCTCAGAATATCCAAGGTCTAACCAGCTCGCATACAGAGTGTCAAAACCTCCCAAAAACTCAAGAACATAAAAATTAGGTAGCTAAATGCCAAGTACATTAAGTAGCAAGGCTATATAACATTTTCTCTGAATGACTTGGGGGGGGGGGAGGGGGAAGAAAGCAATAACTCTCCCTCAACCTTGCTAGAGGAAGGAGAAAATTTTTAAAAAGTAAAGGTGGGAGGAAGGGAAAGACCAATAACCAAATATAGTAATATTTTGGAGGGCAAATGTCACTTCATTTTTCATTGAAAGATAGGCCCTGACCATGGCTTTTTGTCTCTGACAGATGGTTCTCAACATTTTATTAGTATGCTGTATTTTGATGTGGCACGTCATCTCTAGGGATAGCTCTCCTCAACTGTCCTATCTATTCCCAGCAGATTTGCCTGGAATATATATTTTAATTGTATGACTCTGAAAAGAACAAACCTTCAAAAGAGTTAACGCTATGAAGATCAAGCACTTGCCGAAGTTTCAAACCGAATGCGGTTATTAAAGTGGGGCACAAAGTCCACCTGTAACAATTTCATATAAAACTGCTTTTAAAGGAAGTAAAAAAAAAACTGCTTAAAGATATTTTAATAAATGCTTCCCTTTAGGAGGAGAACCACCCCTCAGGACGCCGGGGAGGGAGGCTAATGTTTTCAGAAGTATCTTTGTCACATTTGAAAATAAAACTCTAGAACTTAGACGTGTTACATACTTAAAATGTACCCCTCACTGCTGAGCTTCAAAATATAGACCCTGACCCATTAAATAGATATACAGTGACAGGTGAAATGCAACACTCATCATGACACTGATGGTCCCCTTTAAAATATGAATTATACTTAGAGCAAAAAGGACAGACTTTCTCCCAAGTCTTTTCTAGTGGTCTACCCAAATAAGCAGTTCTTACCATCATTTTCTGTAGCCTGCAACATTAGAAATACGTATGATAATGTCAATTCAACACAAATTACAAGATTTTTTTTAAAAAGGAGTTCACATTAGCATTACTTCCTCAGGCAGCTTGCTTCAGTGGTGAAAACTCTGCTTTACAATAGTATATAGTGGCAACCACCCTTAATGGCTGTTCGAACAGCTACTTCTCTTAAATTTTTTCAGAAGTATGTAGTCATATGGAGAACACTAAATAGCCAGGTGGAAATGCCAGCAGCGGGGTTGTCTGAAGAAAACATCTAAAACACTTTCCTTCAATGCCTTATATACTGGACTTTTCAAATGTATCATTTTTAAAGGAATAGGTAGGCAATTTACATTATTTTGAAACATTTACAAATATCGATGTAGTCCAACTTTTGCTCATTTACCAGTGACGTACTTACCATATTATTGGCCCAAGCAATTAAGTGTCCTCTCCATTTTACATTTCTTATATTTCCCTCTCCTTCATGTAAAACTGAAGGCTTCCATCTATTCATCCAACCTCTCTCATATAACAGCAACTATAAAACAGCACAAGGAGAAACATTTCTGTAAGGCAGTGCTGTATGTAAACACAGGAAGTGTTTTTTTGCTCTTACTCTGTTCTGATGCAAGGGTGGGGAAAACATATACTTACCACAAAACAAAAGCAAATACAAGCAAACGTTTTCACATACTACATTTACATTGAGAACTTTATGCATCAGAGAATTCAAGTTACTTTAATAACAACAAGCAGCCCTGCCATCAAGCTTTTCCAAAAAAGGCTAAGTATAGCTAATTCCCATTTTAAGGACAAAGAGATTAAGGAATTTAAGAACCTAAACAAACAGAGCTAGTGACAACAGTTACCTGAGAAAGCTGGTAAAGAAAGCAAACTATCTCACACTCGTCCACTGATGTGGTGATGGGATCTTTCATCCCTCCGAAAAACAGGAGACAGAAAAACTGAGTCCCATGTGTCTGGGAGTTGTCAGACAAAATTACCTAAGATCTCCGAGTACGCAGCTTTTGGCTTAGCTCCCACGTGGGACTATATGGCCTTCGATAAGGCTCTAGATATGCTGTGTATTAGTCCCACACATGCAGGCTGCACTGTACTGCAAGTGCTGCTGATTGTAAAACTTTTGTGACTGGGAATCCTGGGTTCTGCAAACAAGGACTTTAGATTATTTTAGAATATCTAAAACCATAGGATATCATGAAATGCTTTGCAACAGCAAATAAATGAACCTGAGTACCTGCAGACAGTTTGCATGACAGTCCAACTCCTTTACCAGTTTCTTTATGGTTCCAGGAAGTTATTTAACAGGATTATAACACGGATTCCCTTTGAGCGATGCAAAGGGCAGCACTTGGAGGGATACATCATGGTAAGAAGCTGAAGCTTCTGTGAAGGTTGTGTCCTAAGGTGCCAGCCCTGCCAACCTGTGCCTAAGCACAGGCATATACATGTAGACACGTGCACAACCTGAACCTCATCTCACAGGAGCACACCAGGGCTATTAAGTAGTGTAAAATTACCGCCTACCAGGACTTTCACCACATTAAGGCCTACACTGAAATCTTTTTTCATTAATACATTTCTAACATTTCACATCTGAGATCCAGCTGTACATGCTTTATTATGTATGGCTTTCCCTCCCACCCCATATTTGTACAAAGACTTCAAATGATGAGAAACGAATTGTTTAAAATAATATTTTTTTAATGAAAACCTTTTTTTTAAAAATGGCAATTATTGAGATTGCTTCTCTATCCTAGAGCCACAAGAGGGCACCAAAGGACAAATTTTCCCTCAAAGTTTAAACTAGTCACTCTCCAGGATGGTTTATCAAAGTTTTGTGTGAAGCACACTGCAGACAAACTTTTTACTTATACACATTCTGCAACTTTACCACCACCAAAATGACTCGGTGCCCTTCACAAAGCTTGCATGTACCCAGCACACCTTTTGGAGAGCCTAGGGTATTTTCTTCCCCACCTATGAAAAGGCTACTCAACCAGTCTCCCAAGGGATATGCTCTTTTAGAGCAACCAAGGCAAGGACACTGAAGCAAGGGACAGCACCCACGCTCAGGAGGCAGTGCCATCCAGAGGTGTATGTGCCTTAGCAGTCTGCTAGGTGGATGTGAAATGTGAGCAGTACTCAATTCAAACTAATTAGCTCCATGCAGAAGCAGAGAATGTCATCTAAAATTAAGTGCCATGCTGAGTCAGACTTGAGAATTATTTTATAGTTCACAAACACCTAGAGAGAGGCTTGACAGAAAAACAATTGCTACTCAGATACTTCTTTCAATATATTCCAATGCAGGTGACAGCAAATATGTAATATTTTCATCTGGACACACTGAACAAGGCTGCTAAAACTAACGTGCATGATGCGAAAGGTAAAGTTGGCTGATGTCAGTTATATTAACTGGCATTTGAAACTTTTCTGCTTATCACTAGATCATGATTTAAGTTTATTACACACAAGATTCAGAGCGAGTTTGGAATTACTCTTTTCAGGTATTTTGTTAGTTCTCATGGTTTGTCAGCAAAATGCTTTTTCATGCCTCTCTACCTGAGTAAGAAACCGCAAAGAAAAAATAAACGATCTGAGAAAGACAGGGTGAAGAAGAAAAATCCTGCTTCAGTCTACGCTTAACTATAAGAACATGCTTAATTAAATTCTTGAACGAAGGCAGTAGATGACTGCAGTCTCATACTGTTTGTAACAAAGCTGGGAAGCAACCTGGCTCACCAAAGCTCTCAAAAGTTGCCCATTTTATATCAGGTAGTGCAATAGGTCTAACACTGAAGCCAAATTACACTCAAGATTATGTATTCATAAAAAAAATTCATCTCAAGAAGTGCTTTATTAATTTATCTGCAATGGAATTATCTGCTTTTTTCTGACATACAATGTAATTTATTTACTATGTCTTACAACAGTGACACTTGGAAACCGAGTTACTGAACACAGAACTTAGCTACATGTTTCAAAGCTGCTATCCACTGAACGCATTTCTCTCAAAAGACGCAGGCTAAGTTATTTCTTAGTCTTCCATTCTGTCTTCATATTGAAATGTTTATCGCACCAGAAAGCCATTTAAAACTTCAACAGAAGCTAGACACATAACAAAAAACCCCAGTGTTTCTGGAAGGACTCCTCTTACTGCCTCCCTTTCTTTTTGGTAGGGGAAAAATATTTTAGGGCTTTATTTCCCATAAATCCCATGTTTTGGCAGTCAGCATTCACAGTACTTATATTTCAACAGCAGCTGCAAAATGACTTTCCTGCATTCTCTGCAATACAGTTTGTATCTTCTTCTTTTTGATCTCCTCTGGCAAATCTTTCTTGTCCTTTGTTGAAACACAGTAATGCTTAAAACACTTTCAGCACCTCTTGCATGTACAGCAACACGATAATATAGGTACAATAACATAAACTGAACCTTGATTTCAATGCTCCCCACCCACACTTCTTGATAGTACATTGCAATCTTCCAATAGTTCACTACTGAAATTATTCTGCAGGTCTTCATAACTGCTTATGCTCAGAAAACAGATCATTAAAAGAACAGACACACTGAAATGTATGACACAAGGTTGATGCAGGACAATTTTTGATTTAAAGAACAAGTTGATATAGTTCACTTGGATCAGTGAATACATCTCTAAGTATCTTTCACTACCAGTAGTTTAGCCTCCTCAGAGAGAGCTCAGAAGGCTATTTGTAGAGTGTGTCCAGTAAAGAGACTAGACTAGTGCTTGGATTGAATGGAGCCTCTCCTGCAATTAGCATTAACACTAATTACACGTAATCCCAGGCTTTAAATTACATAGAGGAACTCTCAGTCCACTTAACAGAGAGGCCAAGGACTGCAGCTTTGGTAGTGTCAATAGGGTGAAATAATTCAAATTAAGTTTTACCCCACCCCCAAATACCCCTTCAAAACACTGAAATAAAATAATTCTCACACAGCATGAAGTTTCAAAGGAAACATGCTTTTACTGAAGCACCATGCATGCCACCACGCATGCAAAACATTTCCCTTGCCTTTTACTCCCCACAATCTCTTTGTTTCAGTGTAGCGCCTTCTTCCTAAAGATATGAGTTCTGCAACAATTGATGCAAAGAAAGAAAAAGGTTGAGACTTTCAAATTTTTACGTGTAGTCATCCTTTCTTTCCCTATTGCAACACTCATGTTAGTTTTCACATTCAGCCAAATAAAACCTCTCTATATTTACTCGTCCTATTCTTTGTTTGCCTGAATGCAAAGATGTGCCTACCTGTGGTGTCTGTTGTGCTTTCGGCACCTGTTTCACCAACTCTCTCCTCAGTCAGGCAGGACCACAAAAACCTAACATGACTGTCATGGTTGCAAGCGATCAGTATACATACATATTGTTTTAATAATAAAACCAGCCATGTTTACTGGCACAGCCAAGATTAACAGATAACAGAGTAACCCAGAACAGCATGCCATGTGAAGACTTACTAATTCTGCATTCATAGGAAACTACATAGCAACAAGAAAAATTATCACTTGTGTTTGGACTAGGACTGGCCTGCATGAGTTCAAATGAGGCAGAGGCTACTGTGCGCCTTAAGTTTTCAACTGAAGGTGGGCAACCAAAATATTGGCAAGACATTGTTGGCACAAAGCTCTGTGGTTTGAAGAGTTGAGAAGGGGAGGAAAAGAGAGGCAGCAGCAGAAGTCAAGGGAGATCAAGCAAGGACTTTGAAAGTCTGGCAGGCAGAGACAAACTTTCACACATTTCATATACTTCGATCCTCTTTGCTTGCCACCTCAGACATGAAAAAAAGTCTTCCATCAGACGTTTGCAAAACACCCAACCGTAGATTATATTCAGACAGGAATACAATTCATTCTCTCTTTACCCAAAGAAAATTTGTCCCTTACAGCACAAGGAGAATATTTTGTTTTTCAGGATAAAGTGCACATCTGTTAAACACAGTCAAACATCTGCTTATTAAGCAAAGAGCACATCATTATAGATCAAAGTCTCATTTTTTGAATAATACAGGATACATCCAGGCATCATACATCACAAGAAGCAAATCGTAGACCTGTACTACTGTGGCTTGCTTGCTGCTACAGTTTGTTTCCTGTTTATGGTAAATTATCCAATGCATGCACAGAAATTGCGTTAGCATTTACTCTTTCTTCACTTAAACCGGACCTTTGAGTATTTACTGACTGACATTTTATAGCTTACAAAGCAATCTGCCTTTCTTGTCTGGTACTCTTCTACCCAATGTAATGCCAAACAGCTGACTATCTGCTTTCTAAAAATGGACTGTGCTGCAAACAGCATCCTGACAATTTAATAATTTGTCAAAGTAGTCCAACCAGTTATTATGAAGTACATATCATAGGGTTCAGAGGTAAAGGTCATCTACTTACTCACAAAGCAAAGTGCATCTGCTGACACTAAAAAGCAAACAATTAAAAAAAAAAACCCACAAACCGGATACATTCCCTGGCACACTTGACTTTAACATACAAATTCCACTGCCCGTAACAGCAGCTGCCATTGCACAAGAATGCTATTTCTCTTCCTGCTTGTGCATTGTTCAGGATTGCTGTTCTTTCAATGTATATGAAGTTGTTCTACCTGGAGTGGAAAAGAATTTAGAATAACTTCTTTCGTGTCTCAGGCAGGAGACACTGTGAGTCCTGCCCAGGATCCCAACACTAAAATTCTACTTTAGATTTAAATATTAAATTTGCCTCAGGCAACACTAAATTCTATCTTCTTTTATAACACACAAGAAGGACTCTAATGTTTAAACATGGACATCTACATGCTCAGATAGTAATTCTGGGAGGATAAACGGGAACAAACAAATGTCTTGAGGCATATCTGCATTTTAAAACTGATTTTCATAGTGTATCTTCTCCAGAAATACAGACCCACTCTCTCTATATATACATATATAATCATATACAATAATATATTTAATATATCATGCATATGTATATATAGATACAGATGCAACAGCTCAGTCATGGGTCAAATTTTTCACATCTATCCCAACTCCTTAACCCTTAAAATCCAGCTTATTAAAAATGTTTCAAATTGGATACTCAAATCAACAGTTATTATGAAAAACCCATGCCCCAGGCAAAGTAGGAGCCCCATCCTTTAAGATGCTGAATATCCTGCTCTCAAACTAGCTTCAGAATTCATTTCCCGAGTTGTGCCGGATTCCCACTACTGCGCTTGGTAGAAGTCCCCCTCACAAAAAACCTTAATTAACATACATTCAGCAGAGTGACTCAATCACTCCAGAAGATTCACCCTCCCACAAATATTATTACAAAAACATTCATGTCTAGTTCTTGATATTAATCAAAACATGAAATAAAAAACCTCATCAATGCCTCTGTGAAGAAAGGAATCTGCTCTCCTAAGTTATCTTTACCTAAGATGCAGTAACCAATACCTTGGTTTTGGAACTTTGGTATCCTTCAATCTTCCCTCTTTGTTGGTTTTACCTCTTTAACCCTCTGAATATAATGGACACTTGCACTGTGCAATAACACTCATTTAGTTGATATGTTGGGAAAGACCAGTATTCTAAGGGTTAAGTAAAGAAAACCTTTATTGCAGCTTTACCACCCTCATTTAGCTAGCTTTTACCCTGTTATTTTTTAAGATTAGATCCTTTTTTAAAAGGTAGAAGGTTATGGCCTTCAATAGCATGGTATTTGTTTTTTCCCTATCTTTGAAGCTCTACTGTCTGCTCTGGACAGGAATGCCCTGTTATTTACAATATAAAGTATTATTATTGCAGGGTTACCATCATCTGCCAAGGCATCACAATGGTGCTATAGTTAATTACAGAGATAAGGAAGAGGGGAGTGAGGGAGTGCTTCTTTTCAGTACAGTACCCATTGCTTCCCACCGCGCTCATGCCAACATTTCTGCAATACCTGCCTTTTTTTCTAGGCACACATAACACTCATCCATTGAAAAAAGTAAGGGGGGGGGGGGAAAGCTTTTAAAGGCAAAAATAGAAGGCCCAATAATATCCCAAGTTTAATGAAAGTTCTTTACTTATAAAAACAAATGCTTTAATAAGCAAACATTTTTAATTGGTTAATTAGCTCATAATACAATTAAACCTCTTGAAGGACTCTAGCCCATGCCTAGTTAGGTAACCATATAAACAGATGCATAGTTTAACATAAGTAAAGTTAAACTTCCAACAATCTAATGATCTAAATGGTTCCCCTGGGAATCACTGTTCTTAAGCCAGCTTTAGGTCAGGCTGCATTTCCAAGACGTGGTAAATCTCAGGATCATACAACAATTCAAGCAAGCTCCAAACATCTTCCAGTGTTTGGAACGAAAAGCCCTATCACACATCTCCAAGGCACATTGGTGAGCATGTCTCTGCCCCTCAGTTATGAGGAACTGTTTTTCTCTCAAAAAGATTAACCAGGTGGTAATTTACAGTTATAGGCCCAATTCATGAAAGTACTAGTATTAAAGGATCCTACTCAGGCAGACGCTTGGCTATAAAATTAACAGATTTAAGCAGATTTTAAGTGCTCTCTTGAGATGAGACAAAATGCTATTAAAGTTGGTGTGTGGTGCATGTTCTTGCTTTCTGTGTGCATGTGTGGTTTGGGCTCTTTGATTTGTTTTACTATAAACCAAAATCAGCATGAAATTCAAGAAACCAAGAATGTCCTTCTCATCTTCTGAAACAAAAATGTTGGTAGTGCAACTGGAGGGGATTGAGTAAGTGTCCCTATTCCATGCAAGGCCTTCCTTGAAGTGCTGAATCTCTGCTCAAGTAATCTTAGCAAATTATTTTAAAAATACAACTTAAAATGATGAAATGCAAATTGCTACTATCTCCAGAACACCAAAGAAACCAAAGATGCATCCCGCACCATTTGAGCAAGCAGTTCACACCCTTTATGCTCAGGCAGAGCACATTGCGTAAGGGTCACGAGTAAAGTTTTTCTCCTTAAGACTGCCCGAAAATGAGAGGCAGCCTCATTTCCATAGTAGCATCACAACCCAGAAGAGCTCAGCCTTCCTGCAGCTTGTGTTCACTGCTGTCCCTGTTTCTGTGTGGGTGGGTGAAGACAGCCAGGATGCCTCCAACAGCTGCTGGCTATAAGACAGCTGAAGTCACTGTATCCATGCAAAGGCTAAATGCACAGAGACCTCGGGAGCCACCGAGGTCCCAGCCACCTACCCGGAGATGCTCACACAACCGCATGACCTGGAAGCAAAGGGCAAGGTGGTTGAGGTATGCAGCCCAAGGAGGTCTGCTTATGGCCCCCTTTTCCTCTCTTGTAGACCCACTTCCTGCTGTCCCCACATAACTTTTTGGCTTTATATTTAAGGAGAGAGATGAATAAAAAGCAGGGATGTTTTTCAAGGCCTTTTCAGAAAAAATATCTTAGATAAATAAATAGGTAGAATTCAACTTTCTGAATTTTCACAAAGCATTTTGTTGTTATACAGGCATATACATTTTTTTTGGCAGAGAGGACAGAAGCAGAAGGGCTTCTACCACAAGCCAAGAGGTTTTGTTTGTTGGTTTTATGTATCAATAAAATCAAGTTACAGGTGCCAAGAGACTTATTTCAATGCTAAATACCTTATGTTAAGACGTCAATTAAAGTTTTCCTGAAAAGGAAAGTTCCTCAGCCAAGAAAAAAAAAAAAAAGAAAAAAAAAAGAATGCATTAAGAATGAGTATACCATTCCTCAGAGGACAGAATATAAAACAACCTGTCAAGTAATCAAAGATAACCAAAGAGAATGTGTTAACTCCCTGATGCTTTTCTCTGTTCAGCATCAGGTGAATCCAAGTTCTTTTACAACCTGATGGAGCCCTCTTCTATTAATTCCTTCCTTTTCTCTTTCCATGCCACTTTTTTCAGTACTAAAAAGCTTCACAAACTTGTGGCTGAGAAAGACATACATTGACTGTGCATTATTTTAAGGACAACACCAACTCCGACCAGCCAGCAAAAGCTGTCAAACACACACTATCTTTTGAAAAACAGCTATTCTTCAAAACACATGGAACTGTTAATGAGAATTAAGTTGAATCCAGCACTAGAAGTCAGTACTTCTTACACGCTGGTAAGGGAGATCCAGCGCATTCAGTTTGGTGAGTCTACAAGCGAGCATTGATCATCCTTAATTCATAAGAGAAGGCAACAGTGAAATTCCATGAATTCAAGAAAGTCTTCCAAATCAAATTTTGTTTATTTTTGGTCAAAATATAAAGTGTGACATAAGATACTTTTAGGGCCTTGAAGTGTCAGTACTCTAGAAGTCAGAAATCTCACGCTACACCAACACAGTAATGCACGTTTAAAAGAGCAAACTGCCCCAAACCAAAAGTTTTGTCCTACAAATACAGCTACCTGGGCAAGCAGACTTTAGAATAGAGTTTGCACTTTTTACCCAGAACCAGCAATAACATGCTTCCCTGAATTACTAAAAAACACCAAACAAGATCTGATTCAGATACCTGGGATTGTTTACATTAACAAACAACGTAAGGCCAAAAAAAAAAATACCAAAACAAAACCATATATAGTAAGAGATCTGCATTAAGGTCTAGCTTCTGTTCCCACTTCAACAAATTGAATAGGATGGAGAAAATCTGGCATAGGAAAATGCAAATGACTTCTGCCAGAATATGAAGACAACAGTATTTCATTCTCAAGCTCAGGGGGTTTTTTTGTTGTTTTTTTTGTTGTTATTTTTTTTTACAGCTTTTATTTAAACATAGAAAATGCACTATTTTCTCTGGAATTAATTTTTAATAAATGAGAATGTTTTGGAATACAAGGCATAATTAGAAGGGAAAACACACAATTTTTTCCTTCCATGTTTAAAATCATAGATACCATTTTCTGAGTTGTTTTGAAAAGCTGGTTAAAGACAGACTAAGTTCATTAGACTATGACTGCTTACCTTTTTTCCTCCCGTTACAAATTGCTTGAAGTGAGATCTTACAAAGTGAGGATGAACAGCAACAATCTGAGTATAAAGTGGAGGGTGGAGGGGAGAAAGAGGATTATGGTTGAAATACAACTTCACTTGTCACAGGGAGGACTGCATCAATTTTTAAACTAGATAACCCTTTGTCAAATATCAAATATTACAACCAAATTCTGCCTCTGAAGCAGAACCCAACTCTTTCAGACATCTCAGTTTATTTTTTAGTCCCACTGCCTTTTCCCAGAAAAAAAGAAAAACCTCCACATTGTAGGACACGAGCCTGACATTCAGGGTCATGCTACACAAGAAAACTACAGCCCAGCAAGCAACAGAATTAGGGCTGTACAGTATGAGACCGTAGGTAGCAAGCATGGATTGAGTAAGTTTTCCTTGGCACCTGCCTAGAAAATACGTATTCCAGTATTGTCACATGACAATCTCAGGTATTGTCACACAGCTTGGAATAGCTTCTTTACCTTCCTCACACCCTAACTGATCAACTGGGCATGGCTTGTTGAATCACAGAGCCAAAAAAGGCTTTGTGTGACGTGTCAAGTGTCGGAGACATAGTTGTAACAGCAGTAAGGCAGCAGGAGCCAAGTGAGCTGCCTCTGACATGTGTGAAAACTTAATGAGCTTATTCCTTTTCCCCAACAGCAGCAGCAGCATGGAAGACCTCAAACAGCAAAATTAAATAATTTCTGCACACCACCTTTTCTCCTGCAAGAAAAGTTTCTTGTTAAAAAAAAAACTTAGATCTTCCTATATGCCTACTAGAAGTGCTTTTTAACAGCCAGACAAGACCACTCACTTATCTCTAGCAGAGCAGAAGTGAAGTTTTCCCCTCACACAGAGTACATGAGCACTGCTGCCCACTGCTTTTTCCCAGGATAGGTGTAACTGATATGAATTGGTTGCAAAATATTGACCCCAGAGCTGGCAGAACCCTCAGAATCTATATCACAGATCTATAAAGAGAGAAATATGTTGAGACAGGTAACAGCTGAAACAGGACAGTTTCTCTTTCACTTTGCCTTTTGTATTTGAAAACTCAGTAATTCTTTTTACAAAACCTGGATCAGCTTTCTTCCAACCTAACCAGATCAAAAGCGTTTATATTGAGATAGATAACTATTTTCTAGTGACTTGAATAACATCACAACAAAGCAGTATTCCTCCCTCTCATTTAGTTTCAGTGCAACCTTTCCGTTATTAAAGACAGCAACAACACAATTACTAAAGATTAAAACAAGGACTTACTTTAATAGGACAGTCAAATGTTTCATGAAACTCTTCTGCTGAATATAATCCAAACACCTGCACCTAAAGAAGTATTAAAACAAAAACAAGAAAAAGAAAGAAAGAATTTACCTAATAACCACTTGACAATTGAAAGGTGAATGCAATTCCCTCACAAAGAAAAGTCAGGTTTAACAATTCGAAGTTAATTGAAACTTCTCTGGATTCTAGGATGGTAGATCTTTAAATATCTTCAGCAGTGCAAAAGTATTTAACTTTTTTTTCCTCCCCAAACACTGCAAGAACTAAGAGTTCCTTTGCTTTAGGCCCATCAGATCTGTTTAACAGACACTAATCTAAGTAAGGTATGAGCAACACAGGAACATTCAGGGAAAGTAAATTAAAAGCTTTTCCTTTCTGAGAAGGAACTGGAAAGATTTTTTTTCCCCAAGCAATACAGAGACGTTTCAAGGAAGCTGCGCATAATGTTTTATATAGGAAAAAAAAATTGTGACAATAAAGCAAAACTAGCTTGAAAATCAAGCCCCATATTTTCTTTGGCATCCTCCCCTCCTCCCAAATCCATTCAGTGCTATTTTATTTTATTCCATGACCACTGGGAATGTCTGTCTTTGAAGAATCCTCCCTTCTCATCGATGTTGATGTTTCAGTACATTTAATAGTCAGCATTGCAATTGTAACCATAGGCCATCAGAATATCTTTCTACCAGAATTAATCCCCCTGAAGAAGGTTCAACATAAAGTATGTTTCAGCTGTCAAGGGAATTAACAGATTTTTAAATGCTTTCTTCTTTTTAATTACAAAAGATGTGATAAGGTATGAAGTGTAGTAATAAGGTATGAAGTGTAAGAAATGTCATTAGACTTCTTAGACCCTAGAATAGTGCTTCTCAGGCTTTTTGCAAGCACAGTCCTCTTTTAGGCTCATGTATCTTTGTGAAACATCACCTTCCCTTTCCTGTTTTTCAGATGAGATAGTGACAGCTCAGCTTCTCCAGAGTTTAGGAGTAAAAAAAGGCCACAGTTTTCTCCCAAAGATTTATGGCCATGAATTAGTAACAGATTTACTAATTATGATTTCCACAAACAATAATAACTGGCTTGCTTTTTAACATGATTTTAAGAGACTTCCACCCACTCTCAGAAGTTGTTGCATCCTCACCTGGAACACAGTCAGCCCAGCAGCAATGGACACTACTGGGGGGAGAAGAGAGGGAAAAAGATGGCCCTGTACACCATGGAGTGCACCAGGAAAAAATGTATCTGGCAGCAAGTTTGTTTTCAAAAGTTCTTACACAGATTTAATCATTCAGCCCTATTTTCTGGGAAAGGTAATCCTTTCACTAAATTCTGGTCTCCATGTTCAAGAAAAACAAAACACAATACAAGACACACTCAAAGATCTGCAGAACAAAGCCAGAAAGTACCAGTAATAGGCCACAGAATAAGACTTAATGTCTCTATGGAAAGATCAATTCTGCTATCACTGGACAAAAACCTACAGAATTCCTGCAGAGAGCCAAGGAGACAGTGCAAAAAATTAGACCTCAGGTAAGCTACAAGATGAACCCTCTTCCCCCCCAACGCCCAAAGTGTACGAAGCCACATCTCAGTGAGGAATTAAACCATCCTGCTCAAAGCTCAGCAGTCTCAGTGAAGTGAAGAAACCTTTCAAAACACCTCAACTCCCTTTCAAGTTTGTCTCCTGGATAAATTTAATAAGCAGCATTATCAACTTTATCCGTTACTCATTAGTGAATATACAGTCTCTAACAACGTGCTTCAAAAATAGTGCTGCACGCACTGAACAGGGCTGAGCTACTGCTCCAAAGGCTTTGGCGGGGGCAGGGGGTGGAAATCAATATTTGGAGACAGTGAGAAACATCGCAAAGCTGTGATTATGTAAGCCAACCAAAGGGTTATATTTGAGTTCAGCCTGGCTGCAAGCCTAGAAAACCTTTGGGCTGATGTCTAGAGGATTTTGTTTTCTGGGTTTTTGTTTTCATCAATTGGCACAGTACACCCAATGCAACAGACTAAAAATAAGACACAGAGGTAAGAAAGGAGGAAGAAAGAAAAGTAAGTGTGGTTAAAACACAAGACTCTCTATGATCCATAAAATCAACCTGCTCAAAAACAACAAAAAATTGCCTCTCAAATTAAAACCAATTAATCAAAATTAACATTAGCAACAGTTCTTTCAACATTTTCATAATATAGCATGGGGTATAGCAAAATGATGTTTCTTTAAGAGTCTGGAAACAAAATGGAGCCAGTTAACAGAAGAGGAAAAACAACTAAGCATAAAATACATGTTATCATGTTTACTCTAGAGACACCATAACAGTTTATTACTTCTTAATGTCTTTTATTCTACAGAGAGAAAGTGATTCTTTTGATATTACAAAGCTGTATTGGATTTATCCATTTCTACTTTCTATCTCCACTCAGATCATGATGTTTTTGGGTAGCTGGAAAAGGATTTCATGACGGGAGTCTTTTTGTCAGTTTTCTCCATTTTGTCAGTTCTCTCCAATTTTAATTATCCAGTATCCAACCAATTCAGTGCATCTAGACGTTGTTTCTTTGCTTCCACATGTGAAAGAGGCAGCCGAATTTTTGGTGATCAAAACCTCGGGAAGACAAATACATTCTATCCAAGAGTCACATTTTTTGAAATGTATGGAATTCAGTACTTCATGGATATTCTTAATAAATGTTATTACAGGCATGAAATGTGACACTAAAATACATAAGAACAAATCTGTTTTCAAAATAATATTTCTTTTTGTAGAAAATATATATTTCTTTTTGTAGAAAAAGTTACAAGCCAATAACGGTGCAACTTATATTACTATTATGTAATGATTTAATAGTGCTTTAGTGGAATTGAGAGTCAGACCCAGGTATTTCCTCACAGTCTACAAGTAGGCACAAATGCAAAAACAAACCTAAATAATAATTTTAAAAAAATCTCAATTCTGAAGCTGCAAATGTGCTAGTCTTTTCTAGCACCAGCATCTCCTCTCATACCTTAATATTTCAACATCTAGCCATTTTCCCCAGCCAGTGGGCCACCCCTGTCCAGTTACAGTTGAAGACACCAAAGTGGTGGTGGAGTTTTTGACTTTTTGACTGTTCCTTTAATGCAGATGGTGACCAGCTGCAGAGTCCATTGTCAAGGAACATCTTCCAAGAACCGACTTTGCAGTAAAGCTGCAAGTGGTTGACAAGACACTAGCTGGCCAAGTATGATACACAGGTACCAGGCTGACATTAGGTCTGGACACTGCCTGACAAGAAAAGGGTTAGAGAATTTCGCTGTGTTCATTGACTTCTATGCCCTCTCAGTCCATATAGCTAGTCCAATTCTACTTTGAGTGTAGGAAAAGAAAAAGATAAAAAAAACAATACAGAAGAATAGATATGAGCAAGGTAGTTCTCATCATAAAGGCTTCCTTCAAGGAGACAAATTGTTTCCATCTTCCTCATATTGGATACATTCTGATATGGCAAAATATACAAATTTTTACAGTGGTCTAGAGGATACACCTTCATTAATTCATAGAAAACACTGTATAAACCTATTTGGCTCAAAATTCACAGGCTTTTTTATTATATCCTTTTTTGTTTGAAACTTATTTAACAAAACTAAACTGTTTCACTTTGGGGGGGAGGGAGTCACTATTTCTAGCTATTTATCTGAGTGAGTGATAACCCTGCAACCACTTGTACAACTGTTTTAATTTTTTTACAACACAAAAACTGCCATTGGAGCAAGTAAGCAGACACATGGGGTGTGAAGTTACCACTCAGAACCTGGAAGTGCTACATTGTCTGGCCAGGATTTTCTGCCATTCTTATGCAGTAGCACAACATACAAATATTTGTTTTCACCCATTTTTTGCCTGGATTCTTTCAGAGACACACACCTTTCTGGGTCAAGGGGAAAAGTCTAACTTCTAAAACACCCAGATCTTTCAAATCTCCAGATGCACTTTTCAGTGTAAAATATGGTGAGGCAGCAATGTCCCTAGACTTTAAGAGAAGAAAGTATGATTAATATTGTACTTGTGATTCTCCATCCAGCCTTGAATCCCCAGTCCTGTATCAGAAACATCAGAATTAGCTCTTGTTTGGGGAAAAAAAGTTTAGACTGCTTTGTTAAGGTCACCTACTGGACCCACAGTAGCTACTTCACTAATTAAAGACAGAATTTGTCATTTAAAGTAATAGTGTTATGTCCTTTTCAAATACAGTCACACCAGAGTAAAGATTATGCCTTTTCGCACATTCCTAAAATCAATATGAATTTTTAACATTAACTTATTGTATGAAAAATGTGTGTGGCTTGCAGTCTCACTGCAATGTATATATTTCAAGCCAGTAATCCAGTCACATCTGAGCAGCATAAAAAGCACTTGTCCCCCCCACCCCCTTCAAACATCCAGACCAACAATGCTAGCTCAACATTTTTTATTACCTTACACAATTACTGATCCTTCCCTTATCTTGCTTAGACAATTACGTTACTCTTGCTGCATTTCTCACAGGCCGTAAAATTCTACAACCCACTTTGATAGGCACTAGTATCCCAATTACTGTGTCAAGATACTGACATCAAGATATCTTTGAGAAACAAAAGGCTTGGAAACATAAACTGGCTCTCTGCCTGTTGAGGAAAAAAAAATGCCACCTTATCTTGGAAGGAAATAGCAAATGCATACAGTCTAAAGGGGCTGTTTTCCCATTTTGCCTACTGCAAGATCCAGTTTTAGTTTTAATTTATAGAACTTTCATTGAATGGAATAGATACATTAGGATCACCAACACCCAGCCTCCCCCCAAGTCTACTCTGTAAAAAATTTTCTACTCAGCAAGTCAGATGTATACTGAGAAATGATTTAAACCATTTTTACTGTACTGTGTTTGTCTATGAGCATTATATTCAAAAATAAGCTTAAATACACCCTGTGCATTAGAATTTGTTCATCACAAACCAACATTAGAAAAGACTACCATCGACTTAAAAACAAAAAAGACATTCTTATAAGTGGAAAATCAATCACCAAAACCACTAAATGTCACAGCTCAACATTTCAGAGCAGCACTGATAATTGTTAGTTATACACTGCACAAATGATGTATGTCCTCAGTCAAGGAAGTAGGTCCCAGTTTTTTAGGAAACTGTACATATATTGATTTTACATTTATTTAATGTGGCTGTTGTAAGACACTTTATTCTTCTGATAAACTATGATTGCTTATCAAAAGATTCTATAATTCAAGAGAAACATTCATAACGTGTGTAAAAATGAAAACCACCAGCCCACAGAAATCATGCCCACAAAATCCAATTTTGTGGATTTATAGCAGAAAAGCATTAAACTACTGTCTTGCTGGAACAGCAGACTAGTCACTGAAGTATAACTGGCACAGCAGTAATGATTAAGGTGACATGTCCTCCTGCCACAGCTGTTAATCAGCTTAATACCAGTTACATTATTGACATTCTTGTAATTACTTTTCTTATGGCACATTTGTGTAAAATATACTTGACTTAAATTTTGAGTATCCAAAGGTGAGCCCAGTCCCCAAAATGGATGGTCAAAATGGTGTTAAGTGTAGGAATTAGCTCCACAGGTATCACCATTATCTGAAGTTGAATACTGAGGACTACTTCCCCCCTCATTAAACATATAAATTATTTAGTTGTACCTTGCCATCTTCTGAGCATACACCCATGTGTTCTCCACTTTCATCCAGGCTGATCTGATTTATCTTCACTGGGCTCTACAAAAAAGAAAAAAAAATGCAAGCTTTTAAAGTTAAATCAACAATTGTATGCGTTAATCCCCTCAGTCTTGAGATCTATGTATTAAAAGCTACACAATCTTTAGTTGCATGAATCCAAAAATCATAGCATAGGTATTTCTATAATAATGCCAAAACACAGCCTTATTTCCAGCCTTTTGCCTAAGCCAGAAACTGGACAATTTTTCCAGCAACTTGCTTGAAGGATTTGGAGCCATTATGAAGTGCCATGCTCCTAAAACTCAAGAATTTGACCCTGCGTACCACAGCTATTCATTAGGAACCTCTCCCACTATCAAAATGCAGCATAAAACATGCTACCCATGGAGGCATCAAAAATAACTGAAAATTCTGCTGGTTTGGTCTGATGGTGAGACTGGTAATTATTTCTTCCAGCAAATCCCTTTTCTAGCCTTCATTTTTGCCTCTAACAGTGTTTACAGATGCTAGTATAGAAAATATCATAGTGTAACATAGGTGTAGTCATTCTTAGACAAATATCGAGATAAGCCTCAAGGCTGCACCAGTTTAATAAATTTTAGTTTTCCTCATCCATTTAAGATATTCTTTTGGTTCTAACCTACAGGATTATATAGCATCTGTCACTGTTTACTTTAACCTAAATGTCTATCCTTACATTAAACAGTGAGGACTAACTTAAAAACTATTTGAGTGATGCTATGCATATTCTCCCATGAATAAAAACCCACCCAATTATATTCAAGTACCAAGAACCTTAACTGTCATGATCCTGATTTCATTTTCTGTAACAGACACCTCATCATTTCAAGCATCATTGAAGGATCTTCACCCAAGTAAATCTGTTTTACATATATAAGAACAACATTTTAAACTCTCGTAAGATTTTTGAATGGACTGCACCACAAAATACATATCAATTATATGATTCTGAGCACGAGAAGAGTTCCATCACACATTCCTGTGAAAAGGAAGTGTCACTGGAACAGTGCTGGTGTTGTGAGGTCACATTAGATGTTACAAAACCACATCTAAAATATCACACGTCCTTATATATGCTATCACAGTTGGAATTACACCACCATAAAAGTTTTATAAAACACTGTCCAGACGAACAACCTACAGGAGAAACTGAGGTTTTCTATGGGGAAGAGCTTTCTAAAGGCTGTCAGATTTCCAAGAAATATCTAACTTGGGAAAATTCAGTTTTCTTCATCTTCACCTTGGAAAAAAAAACCCTGCCCTAATCACTTTTTCAATTACTACAATTATTTTTTCTAATCACCATTGAACAACCACATCCTGCACTGCAGTAGTTTGCCTGATGCACTGGGAATAGGATGCAGCAAATCTTTTTGCTTTCCTGCTTCCGTACACACAGGAGGCATCATCACCCTTGGTCTCCCATTGGCTTACTGCAAAACACTGCGTGCAAGTATTGCAATTACCGCCCATTGCCAAATGGTTCTCCCGCTGCGTGGTCAGTCTGCCAAACAGCACACTGCTGAGGAAGCAGTCAAACCATCTTGCCTTGATTCACATGCTCTGGAGAAATTTTAGTTAGCCACAGAGGAGATATGCTGACTCGCTGTGTTCTGAGATCAGAAACGAGCACATCACCGACAGTGAAGGCAGCCAGTCAATCTTTGACAACCCCAGCATCACAGTCCATCTTCATCTGCTGACCTCACCTGTGCTTGCTCATGGGACCACCTCATTCACTCTGCAATAGCTGCCCTGACTCCTGATAAATGCTAATGTGAGGCACATAACGAAATACAGGAGAAATGTCTCATTTCAACAGCAGAGAAGTACAAGAATCTCACCTATTTAGGACCTCTTCTGTGACCACCTGGAGCACAGGCCACCCTGAACATGCACCCCTGCACCACACTCTATTTTACTATCTAAACTTTTGCAGTATTCCTTATAGCTCAACTGGTGAGTAATCAATCTAACAGGGACAGTAATCCATCATTTTCTTTTCCCTACAGGAAAGTTTGCCCTCTTCCAGCATGACTAGACGCCAACACATTTGGGCAACGCCAGCTGAAGAGTACGGCTCAGGCTCATCAGCCTGCTGGCATGGTCAGAGCCCTCATGGAAACTGTGATTGCTAAACACTGCACACGGCTGGCTAATCCCAGGGTTGGGGGGTGCAGGACATGGCGAGAAACTGTCAGTTGTCAATCTCACTTTCTGGAAGCTTCATAAAAATTGCCACCATGTACTTTAATTCCTGCCTTACCTTACCTGCCTTTCTAAACTTCTGTTTTTTCATCAAAGTGCAAGAGCAGAGTTTGTCTCAGGAGGCGGGGGGCTGGTAGCAAAGAAAGCCTGCATGTCTCCACCATTCCCTCTACAATAGCAAACACCTCCAGCCTTTTGAAAGGACAAGCACAGAAGGCTTGACTGAGTTCATCATGAAAGTGGCATCTTTTTTGTCCTGGGTGGTATCCAAGCTGCTATCGTCACAACTTTCTCACAAAGGTTCTTCTCTTTCTGTATTACTCTGCAACTGGAATGGCAAAAGTCCATCCTGAACAGCGTCACCACGACATACGGTCGTACGTTAAGTTACAACACTCAATTGGCCACATTCTTCTCATCTGTCCGGAGCCTGCATCTGCCATCAGTGCACACGGGCCCGCAACGGCGTGCCCAGCAGCGTTCCTGCGCACCGGACTTTTCTGAGGCTCTCCACCACAGCAAAGCCTCAGCTGGACAGAAACAAAATGGAGCACGCCGGAGCACCGACAGCCCAAAGCTCCAGACCATGCTCTTCCAACTTTGCTGGTAAATGGCTTTGACAAAGTTTGAGCCTCATAAAATGAGGCGCAGGAGGTGGGCAAAATAGGTTACGTAGGTTATCTTGGCATACAAGGGGAAGGTGAAGAGTAGGACAATGGGATTTCTCTATCTGCTGATGTCTGGAAGAATGGCATGTTTTGGAGACAAAATGCGTAAAGGTGCTCGGGGTAACCAAACGGTGCCTAGCAAAACTACACAAGAAGGATGTATTGGGGGGGGGGGGGGGGGGGGAAGGGGGCATTTAAAAAAAAATTCTGGATGATGTATGCAAAGCAAAGCAACTATCGAGTAATTTTTTTTCCTCCTCCAAAGCTCAAGTTCAGTTTGCATTGCTGGCTACTAGAAGGCTCTTCTGAAGGCCATGGAGCTCAGGAAGTGATGACAAATCCAGAACTTCAAAACAGTCATGTCTGAATATTAAACACTTTTTCTTGGGGGGGGGGGGGGGGGGGGGGGGGGAGGGAATTCTAACAAAGAGAGGAATATCTCATGCCAGGAGCTTCTTGTTCAGAGCTGAGTAACAGTCAAGCCAACCATTTCCAAAGTTATACTCCCCTGAGTAACATCCAAGATCTGTATCTAAAACTATCCAGGAAATTCAAAGACCATAGAAAATATTGGTATGTATGTTATCTGAAACAAAGTGTTTCTTCCAGAATCAGCTCCAACCCACCTTTTAATATCAATTATTTTATACATATGCTGCTGTGCCAGTCAAAGCTATTTACTGTTTCAAATTTAGCCTTATTCATATCTTGTCAACAGCTTGTGGATAATTTAGGGATTTCAGAAAATAGGAGCACAGATAATTTTGAGGGCTCCCCTCCCCTGCTTTATTTCTGTTTTCTTCTGTTGTTTTATTTGTCTGTTTTTTTTCTCTATTAAGTGCTATCAGTTCAGCCATGGAGTCACAACTGTCTTCCCTTGTTTTTCCTAAACCTTATTCCAGATGACACCTACAATAGTTTTTGCGCTTTTCTTTTTTTGCCTTTTTTCTTGAGCACAGAAAATTAAGTCCCTTCCTGCAACAGCCACAGGTTGACAAAACATAAAATTGCTCAAGATCAGAGAGGACATGTGCAGTCACCACCTCACCAGTCTGAGGACTGATCACTCTATATGCTTGTGACCAGGATACGCTCTGCAGTTTGGTCAGTTGATTGTTTTAAAGATACTTAAAATAAAATTTAAAAAACCTCCAGAGTTACAGGCATCTTATTCAAAAATAAAAGTTGTAACGGCACTCTGAGGTCAAAATACAAATCTAAAATTTGGAACCTATTATTCCATAGCTATTACTCAATGAATAAAGACAATCTAATCTCAAACCCTACACCATAAAAACGTGACCTCTTCACATAAAGTGTCAAGAAAATTACTTAATTATTTAATTAGCACTACACTGGGTATTTTTTCTTTTTTTTAATTCATTCAGGGCCTCTAGATTTAGGTCAACCAAAGAACACGCAACTTTGTAGTCACAAGGATACTTACAGTACTGCATAAATAATATTAACACAATATTTAAAAAGCAACATAGTTCAAATCTAGCAATAAGGAGTATCCTGCTAGTTAGGGAGGGAAATATACTGAAATGATTAATCTGAGAACAGCATCAGAATTTTATAAAGTGTAGAAGTTCTAGTAAAGAAGGGAAAAAAATGCATTCAGCTGAATTTCCATTAGCTGCAGTTTTATTTCTGATGGAGATATGTTTGGAATTCTGGACGACATAAGTAAGTTTGACTGTTCAAAATCAATAATGTCAAGCTGACATTATAGAACAAAAAAAATGTTACCTTAATGGGAAAAAGAAAAGTTTAGGGAGAAGGAAAAAGCTAGCAGGCATCTTGCACATATAGATCTAAATACAGGCTTTTGCAAAATCCTAAATTTAAAGGAAAGGGGGGCAGGAAGCATCTACCAACCAATGCACCTTATATGATAATCAATTACCTCATGTAAAACACTTGAAATAAATGCATTTAGTATGGATTATGTCAGCTCTTCAATTAGAAGTAAATTCACGGCCACTCAGAAAGCTTCCTTTAATTGTGTTCTTTGTGGCAACTCCTTCTCCCCTGACACTCATCATCAACCCACCTTATACTACCAGTCCCCCAATGGTGAACCTGAGAAATCAATCTGCTAATGTATAATTTGTAAAGCTTCTCTGACTAACAAATGGATAATTGATTCTTTCACAAATGCTGCATCCCAATGGGTATGAACTGGAATGAACAAGAAACATAAGACTGGATTTCACTCCAAGTCTGTGAAAAATGCAATATTTACAAGCTAGGAATCTAAACGTTTTAATAGCTGCCTGTGACTTCATGCCTTTTAGCCATGGTTAGCAGGCAAGCAGCACACACATTAGGAGTGTGAAAAGCAAAGCAATGTTTGATCATACTTACAGCAAAGCTCATTTTACTTCAAAAGGTTCCCAACACTAATACAACCCACTTAAGCAGTACTTTCATCCATTCTGTAAGGACAATTTTCCTAAACTTTTCCTGAATTAACCCAAAAATAGTCTAACTGAAGGTTTGGTATCATATATATATATGATACCATATATATATATATATCTAAAGACAAAAATTATCCATAGCTTTTTTCTGCTACATTATGTAATTATCATTCTAGATTTACCCAACCACTATATAGTTGCTCTCCATAGTACAGGCATACAGCGTTTGCATTGCAACCCGAATAAAAAATAAAAATAAAACCAATTTATCTCCCACAAGTGCCTACTCTTCATTTATTCACACACTTCCATCTCCACAACTTTCATATAAACAAGTATGTGCAACTTCCTTCAATGTACAGCAGTACAACTAATCAACCCACTTAAAAAGTTAACACACCAGAACAAGGACTGTCATTTTTCTGTTTGTATTGCTTCCACCATGGTGGAGGTCTGCAAGCACAAAACACCAATTTATAAACAGGAACTGCCTCATCTACTGTCGTGACATTAAACAAAGGTCTTTTGAGAATATAAACCTTGCTCTGCATTGGATGAGGCACTTGCTCTGAACACAGCTCCAACTCTTTAGCTTTTACTTGAATAAATTAAAAAAGTTTTACACACATCACCAGCAATAAATTATGAGAAACAGACAATGTCTTTAAGATACTTTTAAAAAACGGCAAAAAACCCCCCACACCCTTAAGCAAGTATTGAGTATCCAGGAGCAGTACAGAATAACAGCACCAAGGGTGCCTTTTCTAATGAGGAATGACAACCTTAACACTTCTAGAAGAAAGCCCAATTTTACTAACTTGCCAGAAAAGGAGTTTTCTATTTTCTAAGGACTTCTTACTTTAAGAAGTTATAGGAGATGACAACAAATGAAGCAAACAGTTGAATATTCTCTCGATATTAAAAAAAAAAAAAAAAAAAAAAAAAAAGAAAGAAAGCAACGGCTAAGCACACATATATTATGTATTGTATGTCCCATCTCCTTTGAGTTCAGGATACTGATGCCCAGAGACCTCTTGTTTTCAGAATTTTTTTTTTAAAGGGAAGAAATTGAATCAATGCACTTTATATGCCTCAGATATTACATTGCAGTGCTGCACTGACATGCATATTTTGCATAGTTGTGGAGTTTTACTGACACAGCAGAGGGAAAAGCAACTCAGAAGAGCAAATTATGATGTGTCTCATGATTTACATTTTAACTTCAGTTGAAAAGTACGTATACGGCTGTGTGTGTACTAATGCAAACTTGAGGAACAATATAGTAACACAAAGGTTTAAACTGAAAAAGCAGCTTTCAAAGTTACAGAATAAGCTGCTCACCATTCCCTGAAATAGAAATAATACATGTTGAATTTACAACACTTAAATATTCATTTGATGGAAATGTACTAATATCCACAGCAAAGAGGTTTTGTTCAACAGTACTGGTAGTTAAATTTGGATAAATGAGGATTCCTGCTCCAGTGCTTTTCCTATAACACTCCTGAATCTGTCACTTTCCAAATGAAAAACAGGAGATCATACTGGTTAGAAAAAAAAGGGAGGGAGAAAAGCTGGGGAGAGTGACAAGGTCTGGGACATGGAAAAATAACAACATTAACTTTTATTTCATCTGCTGGAAGGCAGACCTTATTTACAAAAAAAGAAAAAAATCTCAAAAGCCTGTCTAAATCTAAGGGAATATGAGGACAAGGAATCTCTCATATATGTTCTGAGAAAGTGAGAAAGACAAAAGCCTACAGTGATTTCAGTATTTTTCACATCAGTGAATCCCTTAATCTTGTTGGTCAACTACAGGGGCTAAGAAAAAAAAAAAGCCAAAGAAAAAAAATTAACACGGAATCTGCCTAAAGCTGGAGTAGTTGCTAGATAATCTGAATGCTTGCTAGGAGTGATAGAACTACTAATTTAAAACTAATCTATATCGAAAGCCTGCACCATTTCCGAGCAGAGCTTAACTGTTGGCTAATTTCTCACAGATCCAGAGTAGAATCTCTTATCTGTTAGAACACCGGTGTGTTAAGGATATATCCTTCCAAGAGCTCTGTGCCATAAAAAAAAAAAAAAAACCTGCTCTCTTTTCCTCTTCTCCCCACTTCACCTTCTCTATTCATTCTGCAACCACAGGCTTCAGACAGGGAATCTGCTAAACCTGCCTCTACTTCTCTGTTGCTATTTGTATATCAAAGGCACCTGAGGATATGAAGCAATATTCCCCATCACCTATCTCTGGGGAAGGCTGAAGAATAGTTGGGGGCTGAAGGCTGTGACTGTACCCATGCACCTCAGGAGATCCAATACAGAGTGGGAAAAGACTATCCGATGAAATCTAGAGGCTCACTTCACCGATTTCTCTAACTGCTTTGATTTCTGGACTGCTCCCCAAACACACTAAGCATGGCAACTTCATCTTGGGACACTAACTTTCCATACAGGCTACTGAACTACAAATCAGGCTTTGGAGAACAATCCAAAAAACACACCTAAACTTCCGAGGATGAATCTTACTGGGGCAATTTCATAGGTTGTTGTTATAGAGTAACAATGCTCATGTCATTAATATATTCAACAGGATTTTGTAGTATTCCACCCTCAAGAGGGGGAAGTATGAGATTTTTCTCTATTTCTTGATAAACCATTATTCACTGAAGTGAGTGATGAAAGAGGCCATGCAGGTGCAAATAGTGCACACTCTTGTCAGGACAGGTTTTCTTTTTAGAGATTATTTTATTGGCACTTTGACCAGACAGCTTTTAAACAAGCAATGAGGCTCTTGACTAGTCTTCTCAGGAGTCATTCATTGTTTTTCCAGCATCATTTCCAGGAAAGTTTTCGCAATAGCCATGATTACCACCCTGCCTGACCTAACACAGGAGAGAAGACATGACCACATGGAGCCTAGGATCCCTGCTTCTTCATACATTCTATTACAAAGCCATTATTTTCTCCACAAACACATAGTTTTCCTCCTTTTATCAGCTCCTGCAATAAAAAACTGGACTAGAGGTTTTTTTCTTTGTTTTTCTTTTGTTTTTAAGTTTAGTCTGTCAACCATTCTACTATAGAAGATGGTCTCAATCCACTGGCCACTTAAATCAGTGTCTGTCCAGCTGACTGAATCAGACAAAGCAAAAATACTCTCTTTCCTGGCTGAATACGACATAACTAGTCATATTCTTGGCATATTATACTGGGTGATCAAAGCCGAAGTTCAGCCAAAAGCTAAAACTGAAGTGCCATTTTCCATGTAACCATCTATCTAACAATACCTGTATAGCCTAGCATCAAATAAGAGCCATATGTGAGAATAAATGCTTTCTGCTTACTGAAAGCATTTTCTTTGCTTTGGACACCAACGCTAGAATTTCCTTACTTTGCAACTGTATCACTTGAAAAAGTCTCAGAAAACCCGGCAGAGAGATCCCCAATGATCAACTTTAGGTTTCTCATTCTTAACAGGATCCTAACCAACATTTGCAAATCAGAAAGATTGAGGTGGAGGAGGTTAGAGAGCACTCACATAAGTGGAAACTATGAATCATGAAGTGCACTGTAACTTACTGTAAATGGCATATCATATGCTGTATCCCCGCTGTGACAGTAAGGTAGAGAAAGCTAAATGGGGAGATGAATTGATCCTGTATATCTTGCCCAATGCATTTACATATAAAGACGCTCTATTTCAACACCAGCAAAATGCAGACATTCTTGCTTATAACCAGCTTTATTTAGTGTAGATTTAAAACAAACAAAAAAAATACTGCCAAGGCCTGCAGCAACTAGACTTCAGCCATCAGCCAGTTCAAAATTTACATTTCGGAACCTTCCAACACAAAAACACCAATTTCTGAAATTTCTTACACTTTTATTTCTCTGCATCACAGAGCACTAAGTGGAACTAGCTTCCTAAAGCAGCATCACAGGTGGAGACAATCAGCTTGGAAGTAGCTACCTCAGTTAAAAGCCACTCTTAGGGTATTAACACCCAAGACAATAGTCAAATTTGGACTGTCCACATCTAGCATCCCATCAGAAATCCAACAAAACCACTATACACCGTCATGTCTTCTAATAAATCTAATGAAGATCCCCTTCTAAAGTATGGAATTTACAAAGTTCATTATCAACAATATCTTACCCCCATGGGGAAAAAGACTTAGTTTTGCCTTCATGTTTTGTTTATCATATTATGTTACTTTTATGTCATTCTACATTTTTAATAGTGCAGCATTTTTATTGTTAATGGAAACAAAGGGCTGTAGCTTTATCATTAATGTCATCTTATATAAAAGACAATGTCCTCCAGAATTCACTTGCTTTGGACTTTCTAACTAGGAGAACATTTTCTAATGCGAATAACATTTTATTAATGCCAGAACTCTGAATAATTCTGACAAGTTAACTGTTGTTATTTGGTGTGTGTGCACGCAAGTTCCTGCCCCAGGAAAATGGCATCCAGATATAAGATGCCATTTAACAAAGAGGAAAACAGCTCTAAGAATCAGCAGTATACTAGATTCTTAGGAAAAAAAACCTTTCCATATCCTCCCTATGCTTTTAAAAGCTGTTAGGATTTAGAAAACATCTGTGTTACAAGTCTTTCCTCTGATAAAAGACTTTACCACTGCTACCTACTAGCTGTTTCACTGCTATAATAGAAACACTAGAGCCACTTGGCCCAGTGGTCCAGCCGTATATCAGCAAAGAGCATTTAGGGTGGGTATGAGACAGATGTGGCACAATATGCTTCTGAGACGACTGGGAAAAGGAAGTGGCTCATGACTGAACACATGCCTCGTGCCAATCACCATCACCTGGCCAAATCAGCAAGTTCCTCATAGGGCAGGGACATCCATGATGGCCAAGAATCCATGCTTGCTCAAACTTTAGCAAAAAGTAAAAGAGCAATCTAGCAGCACCTACTCTTTTCAGGGACTAAGCAACTGGAAGGCACAGAAAAGCAAGTGTAAATTATTTCTTAACAGTTATTTCAAATGTGTTGGGAGGTTTGTTCCCCTCCCCCCACAGTTATTCTCCAGAAAGCACATAAGCTATAGGACTGCACCACCTGTTTGGGTGGGAGGTCTCACCAAACAGAATTAAGGCTGTCCCCTGGATAGACACTCACTTGTATCAAAACCTTAATATTTACCTTCCATTTTGGGGCCTGTGTTCACAGCACACAGTCAGAGCACCAAGCATAGTCTTGTACGAAACATGGGATTTCAGCATCCAATTTGTTAACAGGCACACTGACACCCTGCAAATAGTAACACAGAGCTACCCAGATCTTAATTCTAAATTCTGTTGCTTCATTTCATTTTACTACTAAGTCTTTCATAGTCTGACACTGACAACTAAAATGATGTAGTTAAAGTAATAAACAGGGAATTTTAAGTAGCCTGTCAAAATAAGTGACACTTATATCATCTTAGTCTTATAACTCTCATGCAAAGTTCCATTCAGACTAACTTCTTCATTATACAAACAAATGCTAAAAGTTACCTTCCCCACTGAAGGATGCTGCATTATCTCTCAGAACACATAGTGGGCTCTACATCATTTCTAGCAACAGCATTTAGTGCACAACAACAGCTGCTTTTCATTAGAAAAGCTGCTTTTCTTGTTACCAATTAAACCCTTTCAAAACCATGTCAAGACACTATAAACCTCCAACACATTTGTTTGCAATTTGATGAGGTATCAGCAACACCAACTGGCCATTGACTTAACTTCAAGCAAGCCACGCACTTGCTGGAGAGGCAGGGAAGTGCTGTAACTTTAATAGGCCCAAGGGCAATTATACCACAACTGAAACAACTTCCCTTTGAATTTTCAAGGTAGCAGGGATGACCTAATGACTTCTGGTTTTCTGCCATTTTGATTAAAATACTATAAAGAAGTGTTTAATACTACACAATGTGAGATAGCAAAGAAAAAAAAAACTGACTGGGGAGACATACACAGTAAAAAGAAATTCTGCAAGAAGAGGCCTCTACTTACTGTTTCATGCTCTTTCAGAAATTCCACCAGCCTTGAATAGCCTCAGAAATGTTGCATGCTAAGACTTGAATTTCTTCCCAGTGAGAGAGGCTTTAAAACATTATTTATGTTTCTTTTCTACACTCGTGCATCACCTCTGAAGCATCAAGCAATTAAATCCCTCCTACCTGTAAATTAGGTTACACTTCCCCTACTCAGGGTAACCCTTGCACAAGCCAAAACTTCTTACCATTTCTGCTCTAAGCTTGATGTTTATTAGAAGACCTCAAAATGGGGGCAGCAGGTTTTCTTGACCTTTGAAAGGTTTGTGATTTGTTACTTAACTAAATATGTTTGTACAGCTTTCTCCATAGCTACAAGTCCTTAATCCACAAGATGTCAGTTGAAGCAATAATTATATTAATAAATTGCAGACAGTCTAGAAGAAAAGAAAGATGGGGAAGCATTTGGAATTAACATCCCGTGAATCAGTCCTGCATAACCCTTTGTCAGTACAGTTATCAGGCTTTTTTTGTTGTTGCCTTTTAGTAGTAATTTTCAGTGTGTTTGACACGTTTCATCTCACTCAATCCACTGACTCCTAATACAAGAGAAGAGCAGTTTGTCAAACATATTATCTGAGGATGCATATCAGTTAATCTCAGGCATCTGACATTGTTGAAGACAGCAACATTGGTGCAAGCTGAAAACATGCTAGGTGAGGAGGAGAGGGATCATGCCAGAACACAAGTGTGGTCCCTGAGATACCAGCAACACCTAAGGCCAAAACACAAAAAACTCCTGTCCCATAATTCTGCTTTTGATGAAGGCAGAACTTGCAAATCTGAAGAGACGAGTGGTCCATGTGGTCCAGTATCCAACATCAGATGTTTTAAGAGCAAGATGAAAAAAGACTCTGTTCTGAAAAGATTTTTAATTGCCAAAGTTAGTCTCACAAGCTTCTGTGAGGCTTTCTGGGGCACAAAGAAGACCACATGATTAAGCCTTTGAAGCACTGTAGACCGTATTTATGATTAGGCATACCCACATTATTTCATTTCTCAAGACATTACGTGATAAAGTAGTAAAAAGACTTTAAAACAAAACAAAACATTCTAAATCAAAATTGTAATAAACAGAACTTCTAGGGCTGCCAGGCTTTACATTTTAGTGTTTCTTATAATATTTGTTTAGCAGTTTAAAATGCTAAATTAATTCAGACTTCAAAAGGAAGGTTACCATCCAGAAGTTGGCCATTTTGGAGATGCTGCAACGTATCTGTCAGTTTTCTCTCTCTCTCACAGTTCACAAAAGCTAGAGACATGATAAAAGTAATTATGCTGCAAGTCCTTTGAGATGAATCTCTTTCTCTGCCTTACAATTTGGATGAAATCCTAATGCAAGTCAATACGAAAGAGAATAATTTACTATAAAAACAAAATTTAGTTTTGTACAACTTCCAGCCCACCCATAATATTGAACATGGTTACCTGTGATCAGGAGAGAGAAAGGAGATCAGGAGGACTAAGACTGCAATAATGACATTTTCCACATAACTTTTTTTTTTCCTTTTTGGAGAGTTGTTAGTAGTAATTCGTTCTCCCCTAACTTTTCTCTCCACTCTAGGACACTATTTTACTCCAACTCCAACTACAGCCAAGTAAAAGTCATCAAGACTCAAATCTGAAACATACCTACATGTTACAAGGAACACTTAAGATTGCCATTAAAAAAATTAGATTTTTTTCTTTTAAAAAAATCCTCTTTCATTTCACATACTGACAGTATTTTGGATCTAGTCACCTTTAAAATTTCCTCTGTGTGCTGTTTCACAGAGTTAGTTATTTTTAAAATTACCTTTCTGTCCAACTAATAGTTAACAGAATTAGATAGAAAGGTAATTTTAATAATATTTTTTCAATTTGACTTAATAAAAATCAAAAAAAATGACAGATTCAAATGCAGAATAATTCTGGGAATTACATAACTGATTTCTTCTAGACAAAAGGCTGCATATTGCCATCTTTACTATTCATTTCTGCCACCTCATAAGACAGAAAACACCTACTAAAAAGAATCTTTCAAACAAAGATTTGTGAAATTCACTTCTAAGGCACATCACTTGCTGCAAACAATTCCAAGATTTCAGTGCTCGAAGTAATACTGCCTGCTCTTTAATGAGAAACCCTATTTTATTCACTCAGAGTGGTATTTCAACACTACTAATTTCCACAGATCAGTAACAATAGCTCTTTCTCCTATTTACTACTTCAAGGCAGAAGTTCACCCCTGGAAAAGCTTTCTGGAGGAATTTGCTCATTCTGGACCCAACAAAGAACCAGATAAAACGCTACTAGAGAAAATACTCTGTCACAGAGCATTTATAAAAAAATGCTTTGCCTCCATAGGGCTTCAGGAAGTGACTGGCTTTCTCATCAAGAAAGGGTTTGGTTCTGTTTGGGTGTTGCTTTTTCCAATCCAGTAATGCGCTACTGCAAATCCCATGGGAGGAGAGACAGTAGACAGGGCGTGGAGGGAGAGAAGACAAGAAGGGAAAACCCACCAAATGTTTTGCTAGTGATGTCTCTAGTCTGTAGTCCAAGACCTTTAAAAAGTTCAGGTTAGAAGGAAAGTATTCTGACATAACAGCAGCCAGTTCAGAGTGCACTCCTAGATCAATATCAAACTGAAAAAAAAGGGAAGAAAAGAGTACCTTTTCCCCCTGAAACATGATCTAATTTATCTGTTGCACAGGAGACTTATTAATGCTTCTGTTTCTTTTCATAATGTATAACAGAATTCAAGCAACATTTCTTTTCCCTATTTTCCATCCCAAAAAAGCAGCTTTCACTCAATTAAAAAGAAAACTCTATAAGCAAACATGGCACAAAAAGCAAACATGGCACAAAAAGCTTTATTTTGCAGCAGGTGAAGTTTGGAAAAGAGATAACCAAGAAAATCTGTAGAGCAGATAGTGCCAGCCTTAACTTCACCATAAGAAACTACCCTCCTAGCAGCCACTGCTAGGACTTTTTATTAAAGAAAAGCAAATGAAAGAACAGGAGATTTGAGTGCGTACAAAGAGGATGGAAGGATTTTGTTTTATAGTCTTCAGTAGACAACAGGTCCCATTATGTCTTGCTCTATGCCTAGGCAGTGCCCTAAGGCTTTACACAAAGATGAGGACTTCACCTTTATGGATCAACATGGGAGAACAGGGCCTTATCTGTCATTGATCACACATCTAGCAAAATAATGGCAGTTCTACAAATGAACCCTTCCAAGCACCTGACACGGAGTAGAATAAATATACATCTAAGACATTTAATGCTTGAACTCAATAGAAAACCTCCACTTTGTTTTAACGGGCTCTGAGTCAGTCCTTTACTGGAGAGATGGAAGAGAAGAATTTGGGAACATTTTACATTTTATTCTGATCTTCCCCAAATAGATTACTTGCAGAGAAAGAAATTGTTGTATTTTGAGCAAGTAGCGTACATATAAAGTAATCAGAACTGTAAAGGAGCCGCTACAAGTGTTTCTGATGAACACACAATGTTAAAAGTAATAAGAGAACATCATTAGCTTGACTTTCACTAATACCCAGTCAGGTCATTGTGAATCTGACCATTGCTATATATGAAATTTCCTCCAAAGGTTGTTCATGGTAGGAAGCTGGGTTTTGGCTGAGACTTTTTTTCCTCCTTGCATGACTGCATAATTAGATTTTTCAAAAATATATACAAAACCTTTCACCCCTCACATGCAGCTAGCTGTGTCAGCTTTAGAACATACGTTCTCTTTGCAAACATGCCAACATCCTGTGATGGATACTCAGACAAGTGCTGACACTGCTATGAAAAACTGATGCTTGGCCACTAGACTTTGTGAAAATGCCAGGAGAGGTGAGGGGAAAGAAAAAAAAATTGCTAGTTCCCTCCCCCTATGGAAAACAAGGTGATTGAAAAAAGAGATATTTAAAAATCCACGATCACCACAGTTAAAAGCAGTATTTAACACTCTAGAACAGAGCTTTAAATTTACCCTTTCATTCATCCTCTAATACCAGGAACGACAATAAGAAAAAAAGTCTGCCTCTTCTCCTTCAATCAATACAATCCCTTAAGAGTCCAAGCTTCAAAAGATTCACATAAAATATTAGCGTTATATATTTGCAGTGGATAAACTGAACCAGCACGGCAATCAATCAATTTTCAATTACTTGTGGCAACTAGATAAGATGATAGTACACACACTAACAATTGACAACAGTCACCTAATGAGTGAGCTCATACCTTATGGAAGTCACGACCCTCTGGAGTACCTAATTAATAATAGCCTTTTACAGTCATAAATATGTATTTCCTATTCTGTCTTCATGATCAAAATTTATTATATGTAATCTGAGATGTGCTCATCACAAAACCATTCAGTGCAACTTCTTTTTCCAAGGACCATACATTTTCTCTTGTATTATAGGGAGGGAGCTCACAAAACGCATTAGTGAGATTTTAGGTACAGCAAGAGCATTCATTTATTTATTACTTAGTACAGCACAGTGTATTTACATCCTAGTAGATTTGTTCTGAATAGTGCCATACTTACAACGTCAAACTTCTGGGTGATGTTCCCTTGGACATCAAGTAAATAAACCTTGCCGTAATGTGTTCCCAGTGCCAAAAACTGTAAAAGAAAGATCGGTTAAATAAACACAGGACACTGCAATCAAAACTACAGCAACATTAAATGAACTCTGGCATGTTTACCATATTAATGATTAGCAGCAACCTGGAAGAAAATATTCTACAGAGAAAGCTTATTTTAGCCTCACCTAAAGAATAAAACAGGGCTTCAAGCCCATATTACCGTGATAGTGCAAGTTAGCTGTCAGAATGAGTCATGAGGACCCTCATCTACTGACAACTAATGGTGTGTCTGCAGTCCCTACACATTGCCTGATGGACTGTGGCAGCAAATTAAAAATGCAGCGTGAAAGCACGGACTAACACAGACCTGAAGTAGTTTTAAGGTCCTTTCCACGGCTTTGTTTAAATCATAATGGTTTTCTGGAGGGAGATCATTTTTAATTCTCCTTCACCATTAACATAAAAACAAAACATTCAAGCACATGCAAACAGCCAGTGGTAGGCCACTGGTAAAATACTGCTGAATTATGGAATGGTGTGACATTGCATTTAAGCACACAGATCAGCTACTGGGTTTGCTTTCCTTCACATACTATAACATTCCTATGTTGAACATTTCCAAGACCAACACACTTTTCCTTTGAAACCTCAGGAGTTTCATCCTAAAAATAAACAAACAAACAAACCTCCACGCAAATGCATGCACAAACTTATTCCAATACAAAGGCAGCAGCAACCAATTCTGAGAAAGTCTGCTGTTAATTGAACCATGTGAACTACAGCTAAACAGAAAAGGAAGAACTTTGGTACTATGTGATTTATGACAGAGGTTTCTTTTTATTTCCCCTCCCTTCCTCTCAGCATTACTCAAATAGTCTAGGCCCTTCAATTCTCTGTATTTCACTGCATGTGAGCATGCTTCATTGCAACCTATAATGAAATGCTCAAATTTACAGGCACTACTAAGCGTGTCAGTCAGGCAGCACAATCTTTAAAAAAATAACCTTACAGAAAGTCAAGGTTTAAAAGGATTTATCAAAATGGAATTGCTTAAAATGAAATTTCAGTTCAGGCACTTAAAATATGAAGCTACATTAAAAGGAGTCAAAAAAAGGAAAGAAGGGGTTCATTAGAAATTCATCCCCTGCAATGCCTTTCACTCCTGCAAGGTTGCCTTTTTTCAGGAAGAAAAAAGTCCCCCCCGGGTAAAAAAATCAATACTGGTTAATAAAACATCAGGTGTGCAGACATAACTAGGTATGACTATTCCACTGCACAGGCCTGCTTGAATGCACCAGGTGCCATGACGATTAGTCATCCAGTGCAGACAGCAAGCCTGGTGAAAATATGATGCTTTAGCACTGAAAAGAAAAAAAAAAATTCTGGGGGGAAATTAGTCTGTATACATAAGCCAGATTTTCAGAATTCCCAGAAAAGTCAAACTGCTGTACTCAGATGTGTACTTTACATAGTACTACATAATTTTGCTAATGATGATGCTTTAGCAGGACTTTTAGCAGGACTTTTCCTGCTAAAGCAAGGAAAAAAAAAAAAAAAACCCTCACAAAACCTATAACCCACCTTTATTTTTAAGTTTTCTGTTGTAAAAGACCTATTCCTAAAAGACTCCAGTACCTAGCTTCTAACAATATCGATCCTTCTCATAAATAGTGTATCTAGTTTGCTGGAAAGCTAAAAGTGTTTGGATACTTAGAAAAGCTTTCCTGTATTGTCAGTCTTTGTAACACTATAGTTAAAGCTGCATCTGTACACTTCTTTACAGAAGAATCCTGTTTATCTCTTGGCCTTTAAAATTTAGTTGAGGCTAAGGAGAAAAAGTAACACAAACAGGTCACAGACTAGGAACAAATGCTTGCAAATTCTCAAAATATCTGTTTAACTCTAAGTTGTCAAAAACATTTAACACAGACTTATTGTTTTCACTCATACAGTTAAAATATAAGCTTCATCTTAAGAGCCTCTTGAGTCACGGCAACAGTCTGAGTAAGAGAAACACAGCACAAGTCAATCTAAAAATATAGCAAAATAATAGAGATGGATCCCTCAACAATAACTGTTAAGCAGCTATTATCATCAGCTGTGAAAAAGTATACATTCAGAAAAGAACTGTTTTACACACTTCTGCTAATAGCTACTTGATAAATCATTAACTCTGACACGTTAAAATGTTTTTCAGCATTCCTCAATATTTTAAGATGATCTTCAATATTCAAAAAAGACAAAAAACTCAGAAAACAAAATCACTGCAAGCATGAACGAACAATTCTGCATAACTCAAAATTTCTTTACTTTGCATTATCTATTACTTTCTGGCTTTCATTCTCTCGTATGTCTCAAATGTTACTGGTATTAGAGCATGCAGGTTTCCTCTCTCCAGGCCTTAACATGTTGACCCAGGGGAGGGGAGCAGAGAAGTTTAAGACGTGTACACACACACGCACACGTATAGTAATTACTTTCTTTCACACTGTATTAACAGAAATATATGCTAAGCTGGCCCCTGGCATGATCCAGTCTGTCTTCAGTGATTCAGGCTGTACAAATAAGCCCTGTACATGCCAATTTCTTTTCTGACTAAAGGAAAATTGGGACTGCATCCCTATTCTAGTTCTTAATACTGTCCCTAATCAGAATCTAGCGAGTACCTTCCCAGTAACTTATATAAACATCCCACTTTACAAATCACCGTATCTTGAATTCTCACCTCGTATTCTCACTGAGAGAGTGTGATCTGTTCAACACAGGCTTACCATAAGTTTTGTTTATATTATTGTTGGCTTGCACCGCTTCTCTACATTTGGCAGTACTTTTATAAAGAAAAATACTGGTGTGTTATAAACACAGATAAATTCATAAAAACAAGTACAAGTTCTGTCCCTGCCCCAAAGTCATACAGTACCTTTTCATGCACTGTCATGCAGCTGGCTGCATCTTTCTGGAGAATTTCAGTCACTCCATTAGAAAGCCGTTCATACTTCAGCTTAGGTTCTTCTTCACTTTCATCTTCCTATATTTTCAAAAGTTTGAGAGAAAGGGGGCAAGAGCAAAAAAAATGTTTAAGAGTTGATTTTAAATATTAAGAAGTTAAAAAATACCCCCAAATCATCACACAACAGCAGCTGAAGATGGAGCGCTATAATCTCTTAACAACAGCCACTACAATCGAAAACCAAACTTTCACATTTTTAGCATTCCTGAGCATCTGAGTTGCATTTTTTGTTGTTGTTGAATTCTCTTTTTACTCCAAAGTTCTGGATGCAAACAAAGACTGTAAAACAGCATATCTATTCAGCTGTATTGTAAGAGGCATTTAGTTAATTTCTAAAAAGCGGGGAAAAAAGTGTATATGTGTACTTAGTTAAATAACGTTAGTCATTTCCAATTTAGAAGAAAAAATATAAATGGAATGGATATGGAAAAGTTGATGATGATAAAATAAAATAAGTCACTATAGCCACATTTAACTGCAAGCAGAAGCATACAGGTTACAAGAAACTTCAAAACCTTTATAAGATGCTGCACCTCTGTAGGAAGGGCAGACACAAAATGCCGTGAACAAAAATAAAAAGAATCCATTAGGAGTAAGTTAATTGTATAAAAACACACCAATGAGTTTATGTTAAAAAAAAAAAAAGTATAAATATGCTGTTGCAAAACTGTCTGGAAAAAGGAACGGGATATAGTACATTCCTATGGATCACCTATACCATCTACTACATTTTTAGGAACTTTTCCTGATAAATACCTAAGCTTTCCTTTGTTTCTCCTTTCAAGCATGTTAGGTATTATCACCAGATCACTATGTAAACACACACACAAAAAAAGCAAGTGGCACAGAGTGAACAAAGAGGAGACTGAGCTAGAAACCAAAAGTGGCAAGCTCACTGATCAAACACCACCCAACATGCTCATCTTTTACGAAAAGGAAATTCAAGGTGCAAAACAGTACTCTGCTCATTGGCATCTATCCATAACAGATGGTCTACTGAGATACAATGCCAGAAAGGGATTTCATAAGCTTCAGCTAATACTACACATGCATAAATACACACAAACCTATCTATACACACACCCCTTTTTCCTCACCGGGTAACTACACCTGCAATAATAATCCCCTACACGTATTGCTAGTTCTAATGAACACACCACCACCGAGTGTATTTCCCACATAAAACATTTCTTTCATTCCTAAGCAACCAGAATACACTAGTGCAGCGCTCTAGTAAAGGAGCGCCTATTTTCCCCACCAACCACTGCTTTCCTATTCCTGGCATAAAAACCACGTATAAAAATGCACGATGCCAGGCTAGAGCAGAAGCACTGCATCTGTGCAACGTTTTATTCTACCTAGTGATCTAAAAAGAATAAACTCTGAAAAGAGATAGCTTAAGAATAAACTATTTTATTTAAACTGCCTTTGGAGTACTAAAGCAAGTCTTTCCCAAGTTCAACCTTGTGGCCATTTAGAGCGCATGCTAGTATCACCCATGTTAATACATACATACTTTCATAAAAAGCTGAAAAGCCCTTTGGGACTATGGGAACATTCAATATTTATTACCATGCATTCATTTTATACATATGCTGCAAACAGAGGATCTTTTAAAATGTTATTTGAGAGTTCTGTGACAGAATACAAATGAGATTAATACAGGGATGTCAGCAATCCATGACGTAGTTGTCTGAAGTGAGGTGTCAAAACGTCCACCAAGAAACAATTTTATTCAGTAAATCTAACACTGAATGAAGTTGTTACTAGACAGAATGACAATGTCAAATTACAGGGCTGTATATAAATCAGCCAAATTACTTGTGCCTACACATCCTTAATAAATGACTACAGGGTTGAGGGAAAGGCAAAGAAAAAAAAAGAGCACACATGATGGAAGGAGGAAGTAAGGACGTATATGTTCATTTTACAGCAATTAATATATTATTGCATTTCATACATCTCTTACAAAGACTACACTTGAAATGCACGGGTAATCTTTGAATAAATCCATAAAAGTAAAAATTGAACTCCAGTCATCTAGTCTTTCTGAGATCCCACATGTTGCTGAAGTCTGGACATCAAATGTGCAACCAATGTGAAAAGTTAATTCTAGTCTCTTGAGTATTTTGCGTAAAAGCATTCATCCATGGACCATTAGATAAAGTTACTGAAAATAAGTTTTGGCAGTCTCATTTATGAGTGAAAACTAAGTAATTTTTCCTGCACACGCATATACAAAAAATATACACTTTCAAGAATCGGTGCACTGAAGCATTCTGCCAGGCCTCAAGAAAAAGTAAATAAAATGAAAACTTCTAATATTAGGCAAAATGATGTACTCATTTCACACTTTCTTGACAGGTATCTTATGTTAAGTAAAAGTCAAGCTAAGAGGTGAATTGGAAGGGGGTGGTGGAGGTTTTGCTGTAAGCAAAGAAAAAGGTGATTTGCAAAAATGTAAGATTTCTCTATTGCTACAGACTCTAGTTCATATGTTAAATACATTTGATGCTCTCTTATTCCAAATATCAAAGTTTAGTCATTTCAAGGTATTTTTCTATGAGGAAAAGCTTTTACGGCACTTCAAACTTCTAAAGTAAACACAAGCCAGCATTAATAAAAAGCAAATCAATAATTTTTGTTAAATTTTAATAATCCTGCAAGCCTACAAATAAAACCATCAGCAGCCTGAGTTGAGATGACAGTTGGCTGCGTTTCTATGACAACCTAGAGGAATAGTACAAGTCTTCACTTGCAGCAAAGCTAAGATATAAACAGTGACATTTATTCCATACAAGAAAACTCACAACCTCCCTTTAAAAAGAAAAAAAAAAGGGTGGTGGTGGTGGAAATCAGTTTCTCAACCAACATGGATTTTTACTAAGTATATGACACTTCTAATTAAAGAGAAGTCCTTTAAACCATCCTAGAAGATTCTAAACATGTGAAAATAAATTTCATAGCATTGCTTCTTGTACCACCACTTAACACTTCTTCCATATTTTCTGCCATTAAAAAAAAAACACCGAGTTTTGAAATTCTTGTCAAACATATTGAAAGGAAAAACAAACGTGCAGAAAAACCCCACACAACACACAAAATTTTTAAAGCACTCCACAAAATGGCAGGTTTAAATTCTGGAAGGCAAAGAGACCCATATAGCTGAGAAGTGGGAAAGCCACCTTTCTTTGTTTTAAAATAAACAACATTTTTTCAACCACAAGAATGTTAATTTAAAAACTCATTTTATATGTTTTTTTATTTGCCCTTTACTGCGGAAGCCAACAGTAAAAGTGCTCCAAAAAAATGCCACAAAGACCTTTCTCCAGGTATCCATAAGCATTTCCTATTGAAAGGACATTTCCAATCGAAAGATCTATTGTAATTAGCTAGCAAGACCGAACCAAACTCTTTCCTATTCAGAGCTCTTACATTTTTCAGCGCTGAATTCCTCAAATAAACCAAATTCCTCTTCCCATGCCTAGTACCTAAATATGAAACTCACTGCCGATCCTTCTTCAAAGGCTGAATTAAGAAACTGAAGACAGCTACAGACGTGCCAATAAGCTCTCGAAAAGCCAGTTTAACCATGAGGAAAGCTCCTCTGCCTTTCTAAATTGAAGTGCAAACTTCCTTCGGCTGTTCTCCCTCTGTTTTTCCTAGCTCTGCCTATAGGAACAGCCACAGTGCTATCCTGGGGGTGGGGGGTGTCTGAAATGGATCCTCACAAAGAAAATTTCCAGAACGAACCTGCGGGCAATTCCTTGAGTTATTCCATTAGTGCGTGTTTGCACCCGCAGCAGCAGATCTGCCCACAGGATAGTCACATGAACTACATGCTCTATGGATTGCAGATACTCTAATTACATTACGGACACTGACAGTAAAGCGTCATCTTTCCTACATGATTTGTCCTCTAAGTTTTTCAAAGCCTTCATGGAAATAAATAGTGCATACGTTATAAGACGAGTGCCCTTCGTCTTTGCTGCACCATCTTCCATCCACTTCCAGCCAGAATTCCAGGTAGTATAGGTGGTCATTGAGCACTGCTTACACTTTTAAGTTTTGACCCTGCGAAACATTTAAACTCAGGTAGGAAGATGCCTATGGTCTAATCACTAAAGTGATTTGAAGGGAGTCACACTCGCATCCTACTTCAACAAGGCCCTTGGCAGCACGTTTCTTCTTAAAAAGCCATGCCGGGGGGGGTGGGGGGGAAGCTTATTTTCATTTTTGACTTTTACGCTTCCTTTCAAATTCCTGTTGATTTCAGCAATTATAAGAAAAATGTTAAGTTGGTTCATTTCCTGCTAGTTTAGAGGCCATTTAAAGTGCTCTGCTACTGTGTATCTGAATAGCTAACCTTCAGGAGACATTCTAGAAACTCATTAAAAACAAAATGAATGCTGCTGAAGAGCAAACACAATATTCTTGCTAAAGAGTGAGAAGAGGCTACTTTGTAATTTGTAAGACTAACTCTTCATGACACTTAAATGCAGGCAATATCCATGGAGACCCTCTGGAGGAGTCAGGACATTTTACAGCAGTCATCACTACCACACAGAAGAAAAAAAAAAAAGAAACTAACTGTTACACTTCCAGAATTATTAGTTTCAGAACTATGTGAAAATTTCAAGTAGAACTAAAGTAGTCAACTCCATTTATTTTTGGCTTAAAATAAAGGCTCACACAGCATCTTCAGTTATTCAAAAATGAATAAATACATCCTCCATGATTCGGCTAAAGGTAGCTTCACTTATTACAAAAACCCAACAACAAATAAAAAAGGTAATAAGATTTCTGGACTCAGAACACACTCTCCACAGAGAACTACTTAACTCTCTTCCATACGGACAGAAGCACAAAGCACAGCAAAATATCTAGCAGAACTCAGTTACCAAGATAATCCATTATCTCACAGCCAAATCAAGCCTCTTGCACAAACCTGACTTGATCGACAGCACAACGATCTCCAGCTGCTCATTTCTGTAGAAATGATGCCTTAATCAGGGGTTTGGCTTCATTGTTTCAGTCTTATTTTTGAGCTTTTGGGGGGCGGGAGGGATCTTTTGTTTAAAAGCCCCCATAATTGACATAGGAACAATGAGTCCTTATCTTAACAGCTAGTACCTCTCTGAGAAGCAGAGCTGGGCATTTCTAACCACACTGCTAGGAAAGATGCATCGTCACTGAGCACTTATGACACCCAGGCTGTATGCAACCCCTTTTCATCACAGATCTGCTTCAGGAGGTCAAGACTGCGCCAAGGAGGCTGTGCAAGGCTCAGGAAGTTTGCACAAAAGGGTCTAGCAAGCACTCTACAAACACAAGGGTGACTGTTGCAAGGTTTACATGAGGAGGCAAACATCATCCAACAAGACAGAAGATACAGCTGCAACTTTTAGTTTAACCTTTGCCTCATTAGCTCACCTGGAAATTTTACAACACTGGTCTTAACACCTCCTTTAGGCTGGTAAAGAAACTATATGATTTTTGTCAACCTTTATCCTCTCCAGGTCAGGTTCCAGGCCTTTATTAGGACCTGACAATCTCCCTTTAAACTGAATCAGGACATACCGAAGCACTGATTTACAAATATACCTGGCTTTAGGTTTGCTAAGCCCTACTCCTCCGATTCTTTAGAGAAAATACTCACCCAAGTATCTCACAAAAGCAGGTTCATTGTTCCATTAAACAATCACTCTAGTTCTCTCTAGCCAGGTCATATTTAGGCTAAGTGTGACCCAGATAAACCCAAATAAAGAGATTACCAGACAAGTCTCCATATTCCCATCAGCACTCCAGGAATGTTTGTGTGCATTATGTCTTAATTGCTTCTTTACTGCTTTTCCACAGCAAGATCTACTTTTTCTAACAACTGTATGCTAAAGCACAGATTTTTATGCATTTTTGTACCTAAAGGCAGTAATTAGGACTGATAAACCATAAACTAGTTTCTCAGTTAGGCACCCTTTTTCACCCAGGATGATAAGCTGGCTTTTCGACCTAGTCTGAAGTACAAACAAAACTGCAGGTACAACAACTGTTCACAGCAGCTCTGCATGATAGAGCCTGCTAGCTAGTCTTGTCTTGGTCTTGCAATGCCAATGGAAAAGGAAATAAATGATTCTGCCTGCCATGACGTTGTGTAGCTTGGAAAATGGTACACACCAGGAGATAAACCAATCAAAGGAAACACACAAAGCAGAATCTACATTGAATCAATCACCCAATTCCATCTTACAGCTTCCAGATACAGGGTAAGCAACTCCCTCTCATACTCTGCTAGAAATATTCTTTCAACCCCAATCTGGGGGTGAAAGGGTGCCAAGCTAGGCAAAAAAATCCCAACCAAACAAAAAAAAATACAGCAGAAGGTTTCTATGACTCGCTCAGCCTAGAGATGTGCAGCTTTCACAGAGGAATAACAGATGGCCACACAACTACTGTTTCACTTCGCTGAATGTGGAGAAAGAAAGGTGGGCAGGCAGGGAGTACAGAAATGCATGCTGGCTTCCACCCACTCACACACATGCTTCTGTACTGCTGACTTTGCTGGGAGAAATTGGTTGTCAGAAGGCTTTCTCCTCTTAACTCCATCACACTTGACAGCCAACTTAAAACATTGTTGTGTTTCCCTGGACTTGTGGCCTTACAGACCAAGGTTGAAGAGGGTGGCCTACCTTACAAACACCTATCAATCTCTCCTATGTTCCAGCTATCCAAAGCTATCAGTTTAAGGGCACTGTCTCCTAATCTACCACCACTTTTATGACAGCAGAGTCCTGAACCCTCACCAACAAGAGGAAATACAACGTAGCCCTCCCCTGACCTCCCCTTCTAAACCTGCTCTACTTTGTCCCCTGGCCACCCTCAGATTGGCCTTTGCAGATAACCTACTCCCTCCCCTCAAACACTTCAAACCCTCCTAGCCAGGACTCCTATATCCAATTTCAGCACTTTCCAGTGTGCCCCCCAACAATTCCTGTTTTCCTACCCTTCAAAGAGTTTCCAACGCAGCACAGCCACCACATCCTCAGTGGCAAGCTCCCTTCTAGCCAGGCAACACTCCTGGCAGAGCGGCATTCCTGTTTTTTTCTTTTCTTTTTTCTTTTCTCCAAACAACAACAGAGTTTTTAACAACTGCTTACAATCTGGCATAAGGCATGAAACACTTGTTTATAAAATACCAAAACCCAGCATGAACAGTTCAGCATACACATTAACTTTGTGTCTAAGGAAAAGAAGCATGCAGCTTTCTGTTCCAATAGCACACCCAGCCCACCTGACAAATATGGAGGGAGAACACAGAGAAAAAGATCACTGAACAAGACGATTTGGAAACGCAGACGGTTACCATACTGCACTTCTTTGTCATCTTTCCATGCCTTATCGGAGTACATACACTTCAAATAACATGGGAGGCAAAAGCAATATTATTTTAGTAAGTCAGATACCACAAATGCAAGTGGACATACTTCCCATTTGCAATATATGGGAATACAGCCACTGAATTAAAAATTAAGGAAATATCCACTACAAGTGAAAACATGACACAGTAGTGACACATGACATAATACATGCAGGAGGATTAATATTCATAAAGTGATTTTAGAAATTATTAAAAGGGCAAGCTGTAACAAACTGATATTGTCTATTGATGGATTTAATGAAGCAACATCATAACCTTGTAATACAGTTGAGAGATTTTTTCAACTTCCACCCTAGATCATGTTTTAAACTCCTGAGTTTGGTCACATCATTGAAAGTTTCATTTTCTTTATTTTTAGAGATGCTCAGAAAAGGTTGTTCAGTAAAAGAACAAGGGGAAAAAACCTCCAAATCTTAATCTACTAAATGGCTTACCCTATTTCACAAATTTAAGTGTGAAAAAGCCTTGGTTATAATTATGATGGGGTAAATGGGCCTTCTCCCCCTCTTCCCTGTTACAGATTCTCATTTAGTAGTCACGAAACACTCATTCTTGCTAAATCCTACTCTCACTTTATGCCTGCTGGTTTCAGATTTTCATCTGTATTTTGGAATCAACATATAACCTAATTGATATGAGAAGGGATCCAAGAATATATCTGGATATTTGTCCACTTGCCTCCACCCCAAAAGAAATATACTTTTGTTTCTTTACAGTAACTCTCAGTAACCATACTCACTAATAACACATGCTGCATGAAGCATGTATACCAGCAAAGTCTTCCTCTTCCTCAACGTCATTTGGAAAACTTACTTTATTGGAAGCTGATGGTTGGGTCTTGTCAGAAATGAGGAGATGAGGGAGGTTTGCCTTATGAAAGTTTTAGAAGTCAAAACTTTTCCATTATAACATCTGATTTCTTCAATGTTTGTTTCTATCATTATAGTTTTTCATGAAAGCCCTGCACAAGACAACATGTTGCCACCCACTCTGACATGGGACTCAGAAAAGCCCCTGGCCAGACTCAAACATTCTTCTCAATAACAGCATTTAGGTCCCACGAGTTGTGAAAAAATTGTCATTTTTGATAAATAGTAGCTAGAAAAATCAAAGATTTGCCAAAATTTATGTTTCATTATCATAAAAACAATAGCAGATCATTACCTTGCATAAACTGAGAAACACAGAAACAAAGTGCGATTCAGAAGTACACTCATTCCTGAAAGGGTAACTCAGAGTCACGTGTTCAAGATCTTAAAGCATATTGGGCCATAATTGCTTTTTAAACAGATACCTGCATTTTAAAATGATGCAAACACCACACCTTACCTGCTGCCAATTTCTAGGTCTTAACCTAACTTCTTCAAAAGAAAGGAAAAACAATCCCAAAAGAAAATCTTCTGTCCTCCACTGTTTTGGCAGATATATCCATTTGTGCTGAAAGAACATGTGACAGAGCAAACAAGGAGAATTCTAGTAGACGAATACATAACTATTGGCATGTGCAGCTTTGTCATTACTGCTTCTGCATCCCTAGAATACGGCTCGCAGACTACTGTTCCCGTCTCAGTGATAAAGCGATGACCTATGCTATTTTCAGGATTAGGATCATGACTCAATTTCTCTCAATGTAACCCAATCTCTAACACTAGAAGGGTGCTAAGAAAAACTCAGACTAAGGCCTTTGATCTTCAAAAGCCCAGTTTGCTACATAGTGCATGAACTGGAACAAAACGTCGCAAATTATTGGCATATTTACTGTGCTAAATTCAAGTATTGCGTGCTACACTGGACCCTCTAGAGACTAAAACTGATCAAGAGAATGTAACCCCCTTTTCTCTATAGCTTTCACATTGATAAGTGTTCCCATAAGAAAATTTTAAGAAAGTAGAGAAGAACTATTTGGTGGAGTAAATCACAATGGGAAACAACCTTTCATCTTCAAGTTACTAGTTCAAAAGCAGGTAGATCAATATTGAATAAAAGCTATCAACATCCAAAGTCTTGTTTATTAGCCTGCTTAGCCAAAATTTGGAAAGCCAATTTCCCATACAGAGCTATATTATAACATTACTCATCTCAAGTGATGTCCTGGGTAGTGACATCAACAAAGATGCAAGTTACTGAGTCGGGTAAGGTGGACACACTGTCTTTTCTGGAAGAGACCTGGTTATTTAAACAAGTTTTGTGAAACACTTGCAGGAGAGTGCAGAGGAGCACAGACTGCTATATTCTGACACTATATAAATGTGAGAATTAAAATAAGTTGGATTAAATATTTGATTACTTGGAATAAATACTAAAAATTTTCAAGTTTCCTACCTGTACAAGAATTATTTTCTTTTCTACAACCACTGCCATACAAGACAACGACAAGCATGAAGACAAAAACTTCTAAACCATGAAGTCACATCTGTGATTTATGCTGCTAAAAATCTTGTTCTTGAGTCCTATGGCAGATATACAGTATTATCATCTCAGTGAAGGAAATGAATAAACTTCCATGCAGTTCCTTTATGATTCTTTGAGAGGCAAATCACCAAAACCTTCCCAATACCTGGCTGTAAAATTGCCAAACATGGATTAGGATGTTAAAATTTTGCACAGCAGTTTTCTGTTCTCCATAAGCATTTTCTGCAAGGATTTATTTAATCCCTTGACCTCTTTCGGAAAATGCAGATATACACCAGGAGCAAGGAATTATGATGATATGGTTGCCTGTGAATCTGTATTAAAATAGGCTGCATTCAGAGTATGAAATAACACAGATGAAAGGCAAAGCAGAGAGCACTATTTCTTCTCAATATCACTATGGTATAAAGGAAGTCACACTATATTTGCAGAACACCAATTGAAGACTTATTCCTACAGTCTTAAGGAGCTGGAGATCAGTCAAGTTGTGAAGCAGCAATAGCATAGAGATGGCATACTGTTCATGAGCAATCATCATAAATGGCACATTAGAAAAATAAAGTCCATACAGTATGACTTGACTTCACTCCAACTGCCTTCAATTTGTTTTATCTCATTGGCAGTTCTGTGCATGGCAAAGAATCCCTAGGAACATTTAAATCCACTTCAGTATTCAAAAGCACATTATCAGTTCAGCCACATCAATTGCACCATACCGGGGCAGCACAGGATAGACTGTTTTTATCTTCTGTGTCCAAATCCAATTCTAACAGAAAAAAAGACAGACAGTTCAAATCCCAATGAAACTACACATTTCTGCTTGTACTTTCCTTTTGCTGAGTAAGGAACTTCAGCAAACATTTGTTTTCCCCTATGAACACTACTCGAGCAGTCCAGTTGCCACCTTGTGATGTACTGCGTATGAATACCCTACAGTGCAGTTTTGGGAACAGTAGTTTTTGAAGTTATTTTCATTCACTCACCACAGCAGAAGAGCTAGATGGAAAATAACCGAATTGCCCCTCTACTTTCCCTTCCCCAGCCCAGAGCGTTAGTCTACCCAGATCAACGGATTTAGTACTTTGGAAAGGCCACATCTGCATACTCTGTTAACATACATAAATTAAATGCAATTGCAGAGCTAGTAACATGCACAGCAGCACTTTTATATTTTATATATTCCACAACATGCAGACAGAACAGGCACTTCTGATTAATATTAATTGCTCATTAAATGAAGCATCTAATTTTCACTTAAAACCAGTAGACATTAAAACAATACAGCAGTGATCCATTTTCCCTGCAAGTCAATCCTCTAACGATGTATATTATAATGTTAGTTACTAGTCATTGCAAACTTGTTTTTCAGATTAAGGTATGAAAAGATTCCATTTAAATTTTAATAAATAATTTACAATGCTCATCCTACTGACTCAAATTGATATATTATTTGCATGATACATTTTCTCATTAATAAGGAGAACTTTCTATTTGGAATTTCTATATCTTCTCCTTCCATCCTCATTCAAAAGGCCAATTTCACTTGGAGCCATGCTGGGGAAGCAATCTCTCTTCAGACTGCTCAGGTATGTGAAATAATATGCTTCCTGAGCATTTTCCCCCCTTTTTATGTTTTCGAAACACTTAGAAGAGAAAAATGGCAAGCTAGTGTAGAGATACTCAATAGTATGGAATAGAGATAGGATGAAATGAAATGACTTGTCAAAGGTCAGACAGGAGACAAAGTAGCAAGTTCAGCTCTAACAAAGAGTAGCCAAATGTACTTTTAATTCTTTTTTTCCATTGTTGCAATGGTGATGCCCCTTCAAAAGCCACCAGCCACAAAACTGCTCACCTCTTCCAGCCCACTGCTCAACACCCTATGTTAAGAGTGCATTTTGATGGAAATAAAGTATGACAAGGAGCCTTTTCTACCAGATGCTTTATTTACTTGAAATGATTTAATTGCTTTGACCTAATCTAGACCCAACCTACAAAACTAAGATCTGGAGTGCACTGAAAAGGAAAAGAAAACATCAAGGCTTTTTAGTTGCCTCTTCTTCAGGTTTATGTATTTTCCTAACTGTGCTCATGCTCAGATCACAGTTTTCAAAACCTTCAAGAATTAAAGCACTATCTCCTCAATGTCACTGAAAAGAGTGTATCTGAGCGAGGAGTATTTCTAGGCTAACACAAGTCACTTGAGTACTGGGTTGACAAGGAATTTCTACAATACTTTCCCCTCTACAAATTCTCCTAGAATTTATTAATACAATCTTAAAAAAAAAAAAAAGAAAAAGAAAAAAAAAGATTATACTAAATGAACAAACATACCCCTTTCACAGGGGGACCAGTGATCGAAGCTCAGAAAACAGACCAGAAAAAACAAGACCAGGGAACATAAAAATCTAGTGGCAGAATGGAAACATGCAATGAGAAACACTACAACAGAGAGATACAATCATTAAAAAAAACACAATACATTATAAAGAACAGTAATGCATATATGAAAGAGACATTTTAATTCTGATAAAACAAAGGACTATTTTTAAAAAACTTTGACAGAAAATAAACATCTGCACACATCTGCCTTTTTTTTTTAATAGGCCATTACAAAAAAAAAAAAAAAAAAGTACTGCAGTGCAGCACGAAAAAAAAAAGTCAGTGGAACTACTTCTACAATTACAGGATCATTTTATAGGACTTAACACTAGTATTGTGATTCCACTGAGACTTGTTCTTGAAAAGGTCCTCTCTGTTACAGCAATAAGTACTGGACCAAAGGCAATCCATTCAAAGCCGCAGCAGCAAATTAGAAAGAAGCAGAAAATATTAATAAATAATCACATTTCAGTACAGAGCTTTGATTCCCTCATCAAGTACGAAGGTTTATTTTCAGCTACTTCTGATTTCATATTATCAATACCTCACATTTATAAATGGGGTTTGATATTCTCTCATTACTTCTCAGAGGTAGGAAATTATTGCTCCATTTTGTAACGGGGTGTCAGGGGGGTTGGAAAGAGGGAAAGCATAATTATCCTGTACATGAAGTCCAAGGCTGTGACAGATGCTGAAGGTCTTGGGTCCTGGAGGCATGGTTCAAGACATTCATCTATAACATTCAAGCTACCTGAAATACCTGTTACTAACTTATGCAGACCTGCAATTTTCCAGAATGCAATATAAATATATGCTCTTATCAGTACAAATTATATCTGAATGGGGATGTTTTGTGCGCTTTATGTACAGTGAAGACAAAAATAACATTCACCTGACCTCACAAGATTTCATAACTGTCTCAAAATGAATCGTGGCTCTTCTTGTATTGTGCAGCTACAATACACTGGCTTAGTAAATCAACACACTCTAGCCACACAATGCAGAACAGCATGGAGGTTCAGAGAGATAAACTTCAGGGAGACTCAAGTAGGATTTTAATAAGCTTTCTTTTGAATTAGTAGATACAAAAGCAGCTCCTGTCTTCAGAGGATGCAAGTGATTCATGGGTGGATTCCACAATACATGCTGTTGTGTATGCTTCTATACTATCACTGTCTCGTGTTTTAAATCCAAAAAGATCTCTTGCTTTAAATTAAAATAGAAATTTGTTTAAATCACTCCATAACAGCCCTTTATGTAATATCACAGGATTATCTCACTAAAAACAAAGCTTCCAAAGACAAATATACATCCTGAGCAGCAGCAACAACTTCAGGTCAAGAAAAATTTTGCCATCTCATTTTAACATCAAGTTGCACTGCTAGTGAAGAAAGCTTAAGTATTTACTTATACATTTATTATTATAATCTTTTGCTAATTAGCTAGCAAGATCTAAGAACTATCTGCTTGACAGAAAACAGTTCAATTGTAAAAAGTAAGATTTTACAAAAATAGACACATTGCAAGAAAGAAAAATAATTTGAAAACAGAAATTTGGATTCAGGCTATACATAGTTTATTCAGACTTCTTTCTCCACAGTTTATGAACAGCCAAAAGTCAGATTACTTTGTTGTCTATTTTTAAGGTCTCATCAAATGTGACAGTCCAAACATGCGGCTCCAGGTGCTGTAAAATAAAATTAAATAAGCCAATGAAACCACATTGTACTAGGACTTTTCAGCTAAACAAACCTGCTCAGGCTCAGACCCAAATACAACATGTTTGACGATTAGTCAGAGTAGGGAGAAGTAAAACAAATGTACTTCACAAATGCAATTAAAAACAAAACAAAAAAATCCCAGAAGATATGAAAAGAAAATGGTTGTGCTTCCAGACTGCAGTAGAAATACTTAGCAAACCAAGTAGGTTTTTCTCTTGAGAATTAAAATACAGCTTTAGATATGCTGCTTTCTCATCATATCATGGTAGAATAAAGGGTAGTCTGTCTATATGAAAAAGCTTATAATATTGCATATCATATATAAGGATATCAAGGAAATTTTAAGTTCTACAGTAGTTACTAAGAAAGATTTTGTTTCCACAAACCCTGATACAAATAACTACCACTATCTCTACATTTAAAGGTCTGTTTCATATATGAACATTTGCACATATCCGCTAATTAATACCTCTGATTTTACACATTCTGATTTAAACAGTTGGAAAGCATCAAACTCATTTAAGCAGCCTTACCAATTCAACTGGGAACCAAGAGTAGGAACCAAACTTGCAATGAAGGGCTCTCAGCTGATGTACATTCAAGAACATCATTTTTGCAGAATCTCACATCTGAGACCTATTATAAAGCTCTACCATCAAGTCTGCACAAATGAGCATTCTGGCATTTGTTAAAGAACATGCCATTCAAAACAAATCAAGCAGGTACCAAGTCAGGATTAGCATGTTATTTGTTAAAAGCTAATAAAGGAACAAAACTAAAGTAGTTGCTGCATCAAAAAGAATCATTGTGTTAGATTCTTTAGGGATAGCAAAGTAGAAAACACAGAAAAACATTCAACAATTTTTTTACATATCCATTTCTGGCAAGGACATTAATTATTTAAAAATATGAACTTATAACATCTTCCTCCATAATAGAGAAACTTTCTATAGCATAACTTGGACATCTGTGTCACACTTCCTCTGAAAACCATAGTAATTATTTTCAATTTTATGAAAAGAATGTAGACAACCTTCAGTGCAAGACCAATTGTATACGCAAACAACTTTGTTATGATTGAAGACAGAGGTCTACAAAATCTGTGTCATAAATATATTTTATTGATGAATAAACCGGGACACAGATTGCAAGGATTAGAGTCCAGGATTCCAGTACTGTAAACATAAACCCACCCCAATTTACCCAAACCGTAAGCCACCCAAAAGAAATCATACAATTTTATGATCACTAGAGGGAAGAGTGGAGCCTTCAGTTCAATCTTATCCCTATCTCTACTTCAAATAATACAAGCAATCACTGATAACACTTTGACTTCACGTTTTTACAACTATTTTTGTTTTTTCCTTAACTTTATCTGAATGATTACTAGAAATAGTTTAGTAAGTGATGTAAACATTAAAATTGTGCAAATGCTTTAATACTTCCTTTAAACACTTTTTAAATATTGTTTCAAAGTGTCATTTGTCCAGCCAGCTGTACAGTGTCAAGACACTACAGACTGGACTATTCAAAGAAAACTCATGGAAAGCGTTCTCACTGTTCTTTAGATCTGACATCTACACTCTCAATATTAACATTTTCTTTTCACATCTCTTCACATGTGAAATTAATATCAAAAATAGACATCAGCTTCAACAAGGGGCTTGTTGAAATTTTATAAACTTCAATTTCACCAAAACTGCATAATGCCTAATTTCTCTAAAGCTAAAAACAAACAAAAATTTCTTCCAAAACAAAACAAACAAAAAAACCATTGCAATGCATCTTTGACCAATTCCACCATCAACATGTATTTGCAGTGGGCTGAAGTGTTGAGAAACTATTAAAATACTGTTAAAAAAAAGTTCTCTCTTGGAATGGGCTTTAAAGAACAAGAAATTTGACAGGTAAATGGCTGTATTCACTATTTTGTGAATGTCAACACTTGAGAGATTACTTTTCTATATAATGCTGAATACTTGTCACACTCACTGCCTATGTGCACTTCACATCATAGAGTCCCAGACATCTCATTCCCAGTTGCAGGGCAATGCCATTCTAAAATGAAACTATTTCATGCTGGGCAAAAAAGTCTGGTCAAGGCAGCTGATTCACGCAGCAGCATCAAGGGGCCCTCTGCCAGAGCAATCTCTCCTTCTCATCAGGAATGCCCTAGTGTACCAGTACAGAGAAGTAACAGCCCCAAGGAAAGGTGTGGGGGAGAGGGAGTTATTCCACAAGAAGCACGGCCACCATCCTTTCCAAAAGATTTTTTCAAAAGCCACCACCACCTCTGCAGGACTCACCATCCTGGAAATCAGGATTTCTACATGCTCAGTGCTTGAATCCAGATCCCAAGTGTGAATATTTGGCTTTAGATGAAGAAAGTCTTCCCACCAGCAAGTCCATTAAAGTTTCCGAAGATGAGGAACCACTTTACTTAGATACTTAATGGGTGAAAACTGTTGTGTTTTGTCAAGGTAATGCCCTGCTCAATTTTCTGTCCTTTCTGGTAGCCACAACTGCAGCTGCTCAACTACTCCCCCCTTATTCTTCCCTGTAGTCATTGTAGACCACACTAAAGTCATGTAAGCACGAGATCTCTTGTGGCCCCTTCAAGACTGGTTTGAAGCTAGTGCACTGCGCGCTAGCTAGTGCATTGCTGTCCAGGGGCAAATTCTTGAATTGTCTGCAGCTTCCTTTCTTTCCTTATCCCTACTTCTTCCAGCAACCTACAGCAAGCTAGGCAAACCTCTCAAAAGCATAAGCAAATTTTTGGCACAATGCCATCTCAAGAACAGAGACTCAACAGAACAAGATTAAACACAGACTGTAAAGATATAACACTGGAATTACTTGAATATAGTATTACTGCATATATAATTACATCAATTAAATTTTCATTTCATCAAAACAGAAATGCATGCAGTTGAATTTTTCTCCCAGTATAACTCACTACACTAAAATTGGGTGATCATATTTTTAAGATAAAGTAGCATTTTAATAGCAAACCACAGCTCCCTTTTAATCATCAACCCCAGCTTAACATTCACTGCTATAGTACAAGCACAACTTCTAAATAAGCAGCTGCCAGAACAAACAAATAAGGGTAATATTTTTCCCTCCATACTGACAAAGGACTAGCACTGAAACCAATTCAGGTATGAAGCATTTTAAGGAGGCTTACCTCAGATTCATCTGTTGATTCTTCATGAGACCTGGTTTCCTGAAAACAATACGAAGAAGAACAAAGGCAAAATTAGGTAGGTACATATATAACCTAAAAAAATGAGCAATATTCCCCTTTTTAAGTACCTTTTTAACCATTATTAAGAGACAGAAGACAGAGTGGAAGCAGCTCAGAGGTTCAGAGTGATTCTGAACATGTCAGAAATGACTATTCTCTACATTCATACCCAATTTGTGCTTACACTTGTAATCTAGTGCCACACTGACACTCAGTGGCACCAGTTGACTGTGATACTACTGTTGGTCACTCTAAAAGAGAAAGCAAAGTGCATCATCTGAAAAAGCATCAAGTCCCAGGGAAAGTTTCTCTATCTACCCAGGAATGGTAACAAACTCTGCAAAGCAACTTCCCATGCCTTGAAACACAAGGCAGAACAACATTCTCAAGTTATCCATAAACCAGTTTTGGTATTCAGCTATGAATACACTTATCTCAAAATAAACTAATTTCAAACCATTTTCCATAGAAATCCATCAAGAATGCAAGTTTAATGACTTTTTCCTTCCCATCCCCCATCAGTGCAAACCAAGTGCCCTTCTCTGCCTTTGATACAACTGTACCTTTAAAACCTCTCTCTGGCAAGACGATGAATCTTACTGTACTACAAAAAAAATTTAAGTCAACTCCTGCTAATCTCTTACCTGTCCACTGGTAAAATCTGCTGATGCAATGCCTCCTCAAATAGGTCAGCAAAATGAAGATTTACTTAACGTATTTATTGTTATCAATAGCAATAAAAGGTTACAGATAATATGCTGACACTGAACGTAAGCATTTTAACAACAACGCATGATATAAACGAGCATGAGAAAAGGTGGTGGTTCAAATCTTATGAAGTAATATTTGGACAATAAGATAGACAAGTACAGAATTTCACAAGAGAAGCCAAAAAGAGAGACAGTTACCAACAGTGCAAGGAGGAATGAAAAGGGAAGAAAATTTAATGCACTGATGACCAGTGTCATCTTTAGTTTGTCACACTTATTTGTTTTCCCTTGTTTATAAAATGCACTTATTGTGACCTCAAGGCAGAAAGCAGATGTCTCCTTTGCACTGCTGGAGGTTCACCTTTAGTGACTATCACACCTGATTAGAAATACATATGGGGGAAAAGAAAGGCAACATTTCTATTTTCTATTGGAAGCTCAGGGTAAAGTGTTACCACAATTACTGTCATCTGTTTCCCATACTTTGTTTACTGCAAACAGGCCTACCTCTAAAACATGCATCCCATAGAAGGGCTATCTGTGTAGTCTATATTCATGACACGATTTTGGGAATGGTGAGAAGAAATATGGGAGGCAAGGGAAGATGGAGTAAAATCCTAGCACCCTTTCAAGCTAAGATTTGACTTTGGAAGTATAACTGTCTGCCAGTCAGTCTCACGGTCTCTGTTCACAACATACATTCACCTTTTTGGACATAATGATTTTATTACATAGAATCTCTGTGCATCTTAAATTCTACTCAACAACAACAACCACCAAAAGATGACAGAGCTAAAATATAGTTATGTAACATCAACAGCCTACAGGTCAAGGTATTACAACACACAAGATACAATGCAAAACATCAACACATTCCTAACAGGAAAACTGCCTTTGATTACTGTAGAGCACAAGATGCTTCATCAGCCCTTTATAAAGCAAAACTATTAGTTCTATCATTTTGATATTTCCAATTCTTCCAAGGGCTCTATCTAAGCTTAGAAAGCTTTTTGATTACATCTGTGCCAGTCAAGCTACACAAACAAGGAACCTTAGAGCAGGTTTATTCTGCATCAACAGAAGAATTTGTTTGCTAAAAGAAAATATTAACCTGCACTCTCGAACAAAATAAGCTGTTACAACAAGTGACATTTCTGCTGGTACATTTGAGACTTGCTAGTTTAGCTACATCACTTGTATTTTTTTTCCATGTTTCCAATTGCTCTGGTTATTCAGCAAAACACAAGTGTAGGCAAAACCAGAGACAAGAATTTTCAAGGTGAGGTTACTGTATAACACCACACAGACAGATTCACACACAGTGGAGTAACAGCCATCTTGCTGTTATACCAGTCAATCATTACATCCTCCTGAGTCACTTTAAACAACAGAGATTACAATAAGTTCCAAAGATGCCCTTGCGAATAACAACTTGCAAACTCTCGGCCTACAAAGTCAGGACACACCAGAAACTGACTCGAATAAAAAGAGTTCATATTGGTTCACATCAACTGGTTATCTGGGACGTATCCCTCCTTACTATACTCATAAGCCACTGCAATTGCAGCCACTAGATTTCGTAAGTTGTGTATATATACAGGCACATTTTAAATCCTTTGTGGCCTTTATGCTTTACTAAAGAGAATGACATGCAAAAATTCAAAGCAAGTCTTAGCTTAGAAAACAAAGGCATAAACCGTATTTGTTGCTTGACAAGAATTTAGCTGAAGGTGTTTAGATAGGCAATTGCTAGACTGTTAGACAAGTAACTGCTAACTCACTATGCTAGCAACTTACTATGAAAAGATTTTTGTCCCACTCCCATAGGCAATACTAGAGCAGCAAACTGCAGTTATGACTGCCCTGGAGTTTTGTTATTCCCCCCTCCCTCCCCCTAAATGCATGAACCAAGAGGATTATCCCCCACTTCTACATTTTAGTAGTCTCGTAACTGTGAAAAGGAAATCCCTCATCGGGGATTAATAGGTGACCAGAATCCCAAATCATGCAGGAATAACTGTCATTGGTAGGTCTGTCAGACTCTAGGGGAAATTCAGCAGTGGTGTTACTGTACACTTCAGTCAGCTGGCAAATGCTGTTGCTCAAGCCGCCTAAGAATGGAAAAAGGGAACACGGATGAGAAAACCACAGAAATGTAAAATAACCTCTGATTCTTATGCTGACTCTTCTAAGTGAGTGATTATAACGTCTCAATAAATTCTTAATCCAGCTTTCCAGTATGATGGATATGGGGCTTTCCTTTTCCCCCTCCCTCACAAAAAACAGATGTTTTCAACTATCTTTTTAGGCCCATAATCTGCTGGGAGGCAAAAATCATAAAACCTGGATTTCAAAGAAACTGTGCTATCACTTACCTCCACAGACAACCTACAGATCCCTTTCAGTAGAGGAAGGCATACTCTACATATAAAACAAACAAGTGAATATGATAACTCTTATACCATAGCTCAAAGAGATCAAAACACAGGCTGTTTTAATCTCCTCCATTTTTAAATAAGATAAGAAGTTTCAGAGTTGGTTCTACCCCAAGAATTCTCTTAAATGCTGTCACATTTAAAAACTTGCTGAATCAGACAACCAAGCCTCTCCAGAGGAAACCAGTCCTGCCCAACAAAACCTATGGCAACAGGAAAGGTGGAAACCAGATGCATAGTAACCAAATGCCAATTTCCAATTAAGACTGATTTCCTCAAGAGAATTTAAAAAATCTCACATTTAGGCATTCAACAGAGACAAAAGTCATGCTGCTCGGCACTATGTCAAAAAAAAAAAAAAGAAAAGAAAGAAGTTCAGTAATGAAACATAAGAAAGTGTTGAAAGCAGTAAGCCACTTTTTTTTTTAAGCTTTTATCATTTTCTTGGGAGAGGAGAGTTTTATGAGTCTTATGAGGAAAATCACTTCAGAGAACCATGGGTCACAAGGTCATAGAATAAAACCCCAAATGTTCAAGTTCTGTCTCAGAAGAAAATTCCACTGTTGAGATTAATTTGCCCATATCTTCTGTACCACTTTCCAAAAGAGTGTTTCTCAACTATTTTAGATGGACTCTTTCTTCTCTTCCCTCAGCTCCTCAATCCTTGCTCTACACAGGCACCAGCTGCATTTCAAAACCTACCGTCACATCTGTCCCCTAGATGCTAAGTCCCTTATGAGGGGATATCTAAGCAAACAAACAAGCAAAAAAAAAACCTTAAAAAAAAATTATGATGCTAACACCTTACCAGTTCTATGGTTTGGTGAGAGTAAGACACAGAAAGATTTCATTTTTAAAGAGGGGGAAAAAACCTGGTTTCAGAGACTGAAACATGACTGAACCTTTCAAAAACTGCTTAAATATTTTTTTCCTGTTACATTCACATATAGCATGGTTTTACAGACAACCCTTTTCAGACTGTCACAAAGATCTTTGGAACTCTTTTTTGTTTGTTCGTTTTTAGTTTCTGCTGTGCATCTATACATACATGCACAAAGCAAAGTGCAACACTAAAACGAAATTCAGTCCTGGTCCTTCCAGCACTCCAACAGGGGCAGCCTGCAGGCCTCAGGCCTGAACGCTCACCAGCGGCTCCACGGCAGCGCCCGCCAGACGACTCCTTCGCGAGAGCCCTCTGGGCACTTTAACGGCGCGCCGCCTCGGCCCAGCCAAGCGGGCCCCTCCACACCCGCGCAAAGCGGCAGGGGGACAAGCGCTGCGCTGCCTCCCCGGGGCGCAGGCCCCTCCGGCTGGCGGCTGCCCTCACACAGAGGCCGGAGTGAAGCGGCCTCGCACCGCCGCCTCCTCGTCGTCCACCACCATCCCGCTCCGCCCCAGTGCGGCGAAGTTTCAGCGGTGGCTCCCAACCCCCCCCGACGACAACGGCCGCCACCGCCACCCCGCTCTAGACGGACCGCTGCGCACCTTTATCCCCCTCCGCACACGCTATCCCGTCCCCGCTCTGCCTTCAAAGCCCCCCACCCCTCCCGGCCGCCTGCCCCCAGGACTCCTCGCCCGCGACCGCACGAGGCAGCCCCCTCACGGCCTCTACCTTCTCCTCAGCTTCCGCCATGGCGCGCCCGGCAAGCCGTCACGTGAGGCGCAGGAAGCCGGCGCCGTGCGGGGCACTCTGGGAGATGTAGTCTGGAGGTTTGGGGAGTCTCTCCCCTCCCTCCCCACCCCCCTTTTTTTTTTTTTTTTTTTTTTTTTTTTTTTTTCCTTTTTTTCTCTGTTTATTTGCTGCTGGTGTGGCGAGGCCGGTGAGGGGGAGGTGCCCGGCGCTGCGCCAGGGGCCCCTGCGCGTCCCCCTTGAGGCGCCGGGGGCGGTTAGCAGTCGTTAACGGCGGCTAACGGTAGCCCTGGTGGGTCGCGGCCTCGGCAGCGCAAAGGCGAGCCTGGGGCCAGGAGGACACCACGTCATGCCATGTATTTCTCAATGCCACCTTTTCTTCCACTCTCCTGTAACATCAAGCAAAACAGGAGCTCAGGCTTCCCAAAAAAGTGCCCGCCTTTGGCAAGACTCAAGGTGGCGGCAGCAGTAACCAGTGGAATTGCCCCTGGTGAGTGGGAGCTGGGCGGCACCCCCAGCACCATGGTGCAGGTGATGCCAGGAGCCAGCTCCCACGTTTCCCAGCAAGGTGCCACATTTTGTATTAGGCTGTCCATTCTTCAGGACAACGGCTATTTACTGGCATCTCTTTGAACAGCCCTCGGTCAAGTGCAGCTCCAATTTTGGTTAGATCCACTGGCAAGACATATAGCAGTCCTGTTCTTTCTGTACCTTTACTAGATTTGTTAATATTGAAAAAGCCCACACACATGTGAGAGGAGGAGGATTTTAGAAAATCTGAGCTGCTTTCTCAGACTCTTAAAAGCTGCTGCATTTCCTTTTAAAACTTAAGATCTGAACACCTTGTTTGCATTCAAATTACTTTTTTTACCTTAAAAATATGACCAAAGTTAAAAGGCAAGTGGCAGTACTTTCTATCATTCAGGTTTTGTCAGTGGAGCTACTCCATACCTAAGGTGGAGCAGCAGTTAATGTACCAAGTCCGCACCCATGGGACCAGTGCCAAGAATTTAAAATGTGCAGGTCAGCTCTGGCAATGAAAGAGAAATCAGCTGGATGAACATAAGGACATACAATGAAAGTTAATTGCAGAGAGCAGTATTAGAGATACGAAAATCACGCATCATATCATTGCCATGCATATAGAAACTAATAGTCAGAATTTCTACTGAGAAGAGAGATGACTGTCCTTTAAAAACAGACTGAGAGGTTGACACTGGGATGAGAGAGAACTATCAAAGTTAACAGTTGGTGTCAGTAAAAGAACATGTAGATATAACTATCATGAATACATTGCATTTGGAAATGACATAGTACGAGGAAACCTCCACTTTTGATCTATTACCAAACATCTACGTTCAATGAGGGTACCACGGCTAAGGAGTATGTAAATGTAATCCTGGCTATTTAAGCCAAGGGATATCTACAGAGAAGGAGATGTTTGGCTGCTGTTGTAGAAGACATTGTTGAGACCTCATCTGGAACTAATTGTAAATTTCAAGTCACCTTTGCTCAAAAAAGATGAATTCAAACTGAAAGGGGGCAAAGGACTACTAAAAGGACCACAGAAATTTAGGGTCTGTTCTATTGGAGAAGACCAAACAAAAAGAGCTTGGCTTCTTCAATCTAGGAGCTGTCTAGGAGCAATCAAATAGGAGCTGAAGAGGAAAAAGAGCTACTAAAGATATGAGATCAAATAGGTATCAGCTATTATCAGTGCATTTAGGTTGGGAACAAGAAGTGGATTCCCATGTATCAGAGGAATGAAGTCCTGTTGAAATCAATGAAAAATTTACCATTGCCATCAATGTAGCCAGGATTTGTCCTGTAATATGTAATGCACAAGCTGTCTTACCTGGTACTTGAAGACTGTGTATATCTAATGAAAGGAAACTTTCTCTGATACGCTTTTTTCCATTTTTTGGAAAAAAAGTACTTAGGGGGTTTTTGCTCTTTGTTTTTGTTTTTGATTTTTTTCCCTAAACTGAGACATTTTTTGGCATTTTTTAAAATGGAATGAACGTTAATAACAGACTTTATAAATGCCAAGAAAGACAGTGTGTAATGGAAAGGATGGCAGATCTTGTAAACTTTGCTGTTGTAACACCTAACAGGGTACATTTGCTACAAACACAGCAGCTAAGGAACAGCTGTTCTTGTTTTCAGGGCACATAGAGTAAGTGGTATAAACAATGTGATTTACTTACAATGTGCTACTTATTTCTAGCAGAAACATGCAAAACTTTTTTTTCCTTGTTTAGACTTAAGGTATGAATTCAATCTGCCATGATTCTGGGTTTTCATTGTGTCAGGAAAATTTGTTAGCCTCTGGTTCTGACACTCCTCTATCCCACCTCCCCCCCGAAGTGCTGAGAGCCATCAAGTACCAATGACGTCAATGGGATTTAAAATCTTTCAGCACCTCCCACAAAGCATCCTGCGGACTCCTGCCTGAGAATATCCTAGTCAACCTTTGCAGATAAAATGCTTAAGCATAGTTCAGCGTAAGTGGAAAATACAGCACCGCCCAAGGGAAGTGAGTGTTCTATCCTAACAATAAAAAATATTTATCTTTCATTGTCTGCCACCACATAGAGCTGAAGTTTTGGTTAAGTCAGTTGGACAAGTCAGAGGTGTTTGGGACCACTAGTCAGATTATGAATACTTTGAAGTTCAGGTACAGGGTTTTGGCTCAGATGCATCTCAATTGATATAGCCTGGCAGTAGGCTTTTCATATAGTCTTAACCTGGTTCACTGAAAATAAGTGACTTAATAAGACTTTAAAATAAAGATTTTAGCTTTAACTCAGTACTTTCAATGTTTGTAGTACCTGTGTTAATGCAGAGCTTCCAGTTGATGGGAATTCTTCAGGGCTCTGATAAAAGGATGCTGATACCCTCATAGTTGAATGCAGGACTTCCAGCTTTATAAAATTCAAGTCTGTCAGGAGTTTTTAATTTATTTTCTGCCACAGAAATCAGAATTATAATTGAAACTTGGACCTTGACCAACATTCTGATTCCCAATACCGACAGAATTTTTATCTCATACTTTTACACACTTTTTTCCTGGCTACTGTGAAACATAACAAGTAGCAAGTATCCGTGCCATTTGGTAGAGATTATTGTATTTCAGGCTCTAAGAGCTCTCAGTTGCTTTCAAGTAGGACTGATTCATCCAACAAAATATTCAGCTGGGTTATCTCTCTCCACTCTCACCACTACTTAGTAAAAAAAACCATGGTGTAGTCTGTAAGTTAATAGCATTTAAAAACACTATGCTAGATAAAACATAGCTGATATTGTTGTCAGAACAATAGAAGTTCAAAGGCTTTCTTTTTTCTGTTTGTTTGTTTGTAGAAAGAAACTTGCAAAGGCTTTTCTTTTTTCACTTGCTATCAAAGAATTATTTTTGTGAACATACTTTCAATTTGTACCATAGCTTTCATGAGTGTAACCTTCAATATGTTCAGGAATTCCACACTTTTGTAAAAAGATCCTATTCTACCTGTTAGCATTATATTGTTTTGCAAATGTTTACTTTTTTCTTCTTAGTTCACTTTTAACCTTTCTTTTGACGTCTCCTCTTGAAAGAAGTATCTGAACAATGAATATGAAAACCCTTTTAATTATAAATCAGAACATTAAATATATACGGTTTAATGTTTTGAAGCAAGATTAAGCAAACCTTTTGCAAATATAGGGACGCTTTCCTTCCATGTTGCTGTCATTCTCTTTAAAGAAGTGTTCCTGGGGCAGATATTATGAGTCACGAGTAGAAAAGCCCTGATTTTTCAAAGTCCTAGGCATATGAATATCTTTCCTTATCATGAATAGATAAACTGCAGCCAATGGGGCTAATCATGCTCATAAAGCTACGATCATAAAGTTACACTCATGTGTAAGTCTGTGTAGGACTGTCATTAACATGTATAAACAACTATTTTTTTTATTAAACATGTAGTACCATATGAGCATCATACTAACTGTAAAGTTTACTTCTGTGTAAATTGTCATATCACCAAAAAGTTAAGAAATGGAAGTACTCATTACTGCCATGTCCCACCACTGCAGCACATTTAAATTAAGTTTAAATGATCAGCAATTTTCATGAAAATGAGAGCAATAAGAATATCAGAAGAATATCAGAAAGATTATTACAAATTCTTTAAAATAGTTGTTCTGTGTTCCTTGGCATTTTAAGACTTTTCAAAATTATACTTAAAATATGTTTAGTTCCTTGAGGAATAACATTTTCCTTAGTCTTTTCTTTCTTCCTCTGACCCTCACTCCCTTTCTGTGTCCCTTCTGCTCTCTTTCTTCATCTCTCCCCTCCATTTTCAGGCAATCTTTATTTAAAGATACCTTCTTGTGCAGGGTAGAGCACACAGAGAAGATGAAGAAGAGTGAAGAACAGTAAACAACATAAAGCCTGTACAATTATCCATTTATTAAAGATAAACAAAGGCTATATATAAAGGAAGAGGTAGTAAAGGACCCTCTTAAAAACCTTATAGTGAAAAATATTAAGAGCCCAGGAAAGAGAGCAAGTCTGAAGCTGAAAAATTATTATACTTGAAGATAATTTCATAAATCTATAGATTATGAAGCTAGAAGGGAGTAGCATTGTGATTTAATCAGAACTCCCCCCTAACATGGACCATGAGGTTTACCTGAATTAATTCTTCTTTGTGTCAGTTTTTTGTAAAAACATTCTAACCTTGACGTAACATTACCAATTATAGAGAATGCACTGCATCTTTGATAAGTCATTTCAAGGGCAATTATACTTACTGCTAGAAAAAATAAAGAATGTAAAAGGAACATCTTTGTGGGTCAGAAGGATGATCCAGCTAGCCCAGTACTTGGTCTCCATTCGTGGCGATAAGAGATGCTCTTTAGGGAGAGCACACAAGCCCCACACAATCCACTCCCCCTGCATCATCCCAGCATCTGCCTGTGTGGAACTAGGCACGTTAAAAGGCCCACCCTTGACTACTCTTTTTAGTATCTGTTAATTAACCCGCTGTTCATGAGTTTCTCTCTTTTGAACCTGCTGATACTGCTTGCCTCCACAGTCTCCTGAGGCAGTGAATCGCAGAATCGCAGAACCCTCTCCCTACTGCTTAAAGAAATTCTTTCATTTTTTTCTGCTTCAGACTGATTGCTATAATCTCCTCCAGTTTTGAGGAGTGCTGCTTGGATCTAGTATTGCAGGCCTAGGGTAACAATTCCTTATTACCTCCACTTTGAGTTTAAATTTATCTAACTGTACTTTTGAACCACTTCATTATGTCCATTATGTCATCCTATATCTGCAACTTTAGAGTCCTGTATTATCAACTTTCTGTTCCCTAAGTGAGTTCTTGTAGCCTAACATGAAGTCACTTCTTAATTGTCATTCGTTAAATTAAATATAAAGATGCCATTGAGTCGTTCATAAAAGATGTTTTATGTTCTGCCCGTCATCTTTGTGAGCATTGTCTGCTCTGCATCCAGTATATCTTTCCTGAATTATGTCCATCAGGACATGACTTGATATTAAACTAATGCAAAATACTGATCACTTTTGTATTTTTTTTTTATTGAGAATAATTCTGCCATTTCTTTCTATCATTCCTTTTTAGGATTCCTTCTCCTTCCTAATAGAATTAAAACACTCCTTTTTATTGTCTTTAATTCTTCTACTGTTGACTTCCTTTCTTCTGTTTCCCATCATATATATTTTTATGATTCCTAGCTTTAATTTAAAATTTTTGTCACTGAATCTTTCTCTTTGAAACAAATTATAAAAAGGGAAAATCTATAGATATAAACCTATAATAGATGCTTTCACTACTTCCATGAGGATATTTTGATTTTTGTTCTCCTGTTGTGGAGTCCTAGCTATTCCTTTAACAGCTCTCACTTACCATTTATATGTTCTCCTAGCTGGTTATTCATTATTTTCATCTTTTTAAAGCAGTGTCAGTGTTTGTTTCTAATAAGAACAATATTCAATTGTCAGACAGAAATATAATTTGAGTAATGAGCATTTTCATCAAAGAAAACACTCAGATTGCCCTAATTCAAAATTAACCCATAGTAGTTATAACAGTCTTAAGATACTGTTTGGTCCAAGAGTCTCAAGAACTAGCTTAAATGTGATTCCCATGTTCATAGTTAGGTGTCTCTAGCTCTTAGCAATTGGACTCATAAGTGCCAAGAGTTGCTGTCCATCTTTATAAGTGAGACAAATTATTAAAGAAAATATGTATTTAGTCAGGACCCTAAATCTATAATTTATGATTTTATAGTAGTTTTATTAACATTTCTGCCATTTGGAATTGAAAATCTAGAATCCCAATTTTCAAACCTTGAGTCTAGGTTAAGATAATTTTTACAATGTATCTGTCCTTACAGTGTGACCTTAACAGAACTGTTTGCTACCTTCTGTATGTTATTTGGCACAGTGAAGTCCTCATCAATACAGAGTTGTTGGGACACTTCTGTCTATACTCTATAATAAGGCTGCACCAGCAAGAGAATCGTGGTTCCTTAGCCTATTTGTGCAGACTGGCTTAAGTCCATAGCTTTTTTGTGAATTTCCAATTGTAAGTACCCAAAGTGATGTTTCAGTCTGTCAAGGTGGTGTCTTACTTCATGATGTTGAGACTTGTTGCATGTCCAGGGAGGAGACACTAAAGAAAATATGAAGGTGCAAAGCCTGCAGGGTAGTGCTGGAGGACAGTCTCAGGGGGAAGGAGCTGCACTTGATGTGGTCTGCTGTGATATTATCAGTCTGTAGCAGATCCTGGAGCAAACTGTCATAGAGGGCATTAACTTCCTCACTCCAGATGGGAGCCCAGATTTGAACAGATATATGTACAGTTCGGATGATGCACCATGGCACTGGAGGGAAAAAGTGAGCCAAGCTAGCAGTATGGACAATTCACAGAATCATTTTGCGGTCCTGTGGTTCTTCTGGATACAGGTATATTACTCAAGTGGGCTATTATATTTCTTGGGTTATTACAAATCTGCATAAATCTTGGTAATACACTGCTGCTTTCACAAATGGATGCCACAGCTGCATCCAAATATTGATCATGCATAACCGGAAAATGATGTAGTGGTAAATTTACCAGTTGCTTTGTGTGGTGTGCATTTCCTTTCAAAACAGACCACCTGTTTGAAAAGCATCTTTCCAAGTGGCTTACCTAAAATCATGCATTACAAAAATCTCTTTTCCAAATCCTATTCAATAACATTCTTCTATACTATCTGTACTACAGTGATACACAGACATACTTTGAATATGATTTGTCTACTTGCATTTTAATCTAAAGAAACAGGAAGTTTCAGGATACAATAGAGCAAAATTAATATAAACTTTTCTTCTTTTAATCTTAAATTTCATTCATGATGAGGATTTTCCATTGTGAGTTAATAAACATTCACTAGAAGGGTCAGAGGCAGCAACATTTATTCAGGTACCTCAGACAAGTATTTTGCAAAACTATTGAAGAAAAGATTACCAAAATAGTGAGGCTTTCATCATATTCAATCCTGTAAAAAATGAAATATCAGATATTTATATATATGGTGGATAGATGAGCTGTCATTGGAATATGAAGCTTCTCTTATGTTTGGCTTGGAGTGCCTCACTTGCTGGGTCTTGGAGACACAGTAAATCACTTTCTTTGTGCCACATCTTCACACTGTTAAAGATTTGCCATTCTTTTGGAAGTCTTTTCCACCTGAAACAAAAGTGGTATTCTTTTTGAACTTCTCGTATTTCCTGTGATTTCAAGGTGAAAACCCTACAGATTACATGTATTTGCAAAGTAGCCCTCTCCTACCACACACCAAAAAAAAAAAAAAACCCTATACAGTAATATTTTCAGAAGCAGCTGTTTATCCCTGCTGCCAGGGAAGTTGATAAGAGTTTTATTATTGATTTTAGTAGGAAGAGATTTAGACCATCATTTTCTGCTTTTAAAAATCTCAGCTGTTGTGCTTCAGGTAATTAACATTTACGAAATCATAATGTTTAAAATTTAGGTACAGATACAATGTAGATACAGCTTGTAGATATGGAAAATTCCATTTTCCTTGGAACTCCTTTGTATCTTGCTTTTGACTCTTAGGAGTCAAATCACCAAAGCCTGGTACAGCTTTCTCCTATTCCTTTTCTTCACAAGTATTATTACTGATAATTATTTACCCTCGCTGCTTCTGATCTGCTCTGTTATTGAAATTTTTTAATGGAGTCAATGTTAAATAGATCATTGGAAAATCTATTTTGTATTTACAGTGAAAAACATTTTCTTCTTCTTCTTGACATACACTTAACCTCAAGGAAAAATACTTAGCTTTCCACTTACTTAAATAGTGTACGTAATGTACAGGAGATGATTGATGAGGTTATCAGGGTTCCTACCTCAGGAATACTGTATGTTTTCCATGCAAAATATTCTAGTTATAGGAGTAGAGCATATTACTGTAACATTCTGAAGTACATTTTTAACTTTGCCATCTTTGTGTATATATTTTGTAATACTGCTTAACTGAGATCCAGTGAGTGAAAGGAAAGAAAGAACTAAAAAAATGGAAGAGGCAGGAGAAGCAACAAAATATATGAAGCCACAACTAGCCTTCTTTTAAGCAGGTAACTGCTGATACTTTAGTTTGACAGATGTGACTGACATAAAATTCTGGTTCCCCTGAGTTTAATGGGAGTTTTATTTTTCATCAGAAAGGGGTCAAGAGTTCACCCAAAGATCCCATATTTCCTACTAAATTGAGCATGAAAACATTCAGTAGGTATGAAACTAGGAAGTTTGAAACACACAGCTGGCTATCACAGAATTTTTTTTGCCATATGTGTTCAGATGATGTAAGGTTGCCTTTATTCTTGGTTATGACAACATAACTGAACCATCTTCATTTTGGGAAAGATTCTGCCAGTTTCATTCATGAGAGAATCCCGGTTAACTTTCCTTTAGCTCAAAACATTAAATTAAATGTGGCACAAGCCTGTGCAGTCCAACAAGCACTAATACACTTCTGATTTATTGGTGCTACCTCCTTCCTGGGGTGCTACACTGTTTGAGTGAGGTGCAGAATGGATCCTGGCCAGCAGAATAAGCCCATGACTGTCTCAATGAACTCCTCTTTCCTTCAGTTGTGTATGACATTCACACAAACAATCATTTACATTTCTAGAAAATGGGCCATATTGGTGATTGTTACTAATCATTACACAGAAGGATTGATTTTTATTGGCTGTAGGTCCTTTTGCCTGATTCTGGCTGTGAAAGAGAGCCTTCAGTTCTGTGGAACTTACATTTGCACCCTCTTGAAGCCCCTTTTTACGCTGCCAGGAAACTAAAAAAAAGGCCACAGCATAACTGAGGATCAGACCATCAGTTTACTGCCATCGGGCCTTTTAATCACAAATTCCTATACCTATGAGACAATCTCTCCGTTTACTGAAAGTACAATCCTGACTGTGTTGTGTTTTCTGATGTTCTAATCATAACCTAGCTTAAAAAAACAACCCTCTTAAAAACAGTTCTTTCTTTCATTACATCTTTACCCACTTGTATCAACCCTCTTCCTCTCACAGCTATGTTTTCCTTCCCATCTTTTCCCATCCTCTTATATCCCCTCAGGACTGACCCTAGACCACATGGCTGAAGTCTGACAGTTCACCCCAGGACAATCCTTGATTATTACGAAGCAATGTCTGAGTCAGAATCCAGGTCCCTGGGGGGCAGGGTAGTGCCTGTAAGTGGTGCCTGAGGTAATATACTATTTAAGTATCTCCTCTTACCTCCCTCCACCATGGTGTGGAATACCTTTTTAGTGAAATATATTCTCAATTAGTTTTATTTTGATGTGGGAAATATAGCCAGTCCTAGTAATATATCTGCAGATTTGAGCAAATTCAAATGTTAGGCTGTTGAACTTGTGTTATCTAAAGGCTCCTGATAAAAAAAATGCTGTACGACCCACCAACCCCTGACACGGAAACAAAACTAATGAAGCATAAACAGCCCTGCTGAAGTCAATGGTCCTTACTAAGGAAGTGATTCACCTCCAAAGCTTTTAAAAGATATGAGTATTTCATAGAAAAAAGGCTGCACAGCTCTTACAAGAATACACAGCATTCCTGCAGCATATGGTTATAGTATAAAAATGTTAACGAGATGATTGCTCTTGACAATGGATGTGGATAAATACAGCTGCCACATGGCAATAATAGGATGATATCCTACCAAAAAGTAATTTTTTGAGTTTGCAATAAATTGTTTCCATTCTTCTCATTCTTTAGCTCCAAAGAAGGTATTTTGTGGATAATAACACTTTTATGAACTGTTGGGTCAGATATTGAGTGGCTCTAACCATTGCATGCTAAGCATTCGTAGCAGTAGGAGAATGCCAGTCCTCACCTTCCCACTTCACTTAAGTAGATTTTTAGTACAATGCTAAGAAGCAGCCTCAGTTTTATCTGTGCCTGGATTGCTGTCAGCATTGGTAGTGACAAGTCACCAGCAACACTCTTCTCCACAGTGCTCACCGCCAGGCCAGAAAATACCCACAGTGCTTGAAAAATGTTATCGTCTGTTAGCTTCATGCAGCATCTATGAGGAGGAACTTTCCATTTTTCAAGTGGGGAAACTGAGGCAAAGAACAATGCTAATTCACTTAAGAAATACAAAAAGGAAAAACTCTACCTCCTGTCTCCCAGCCTCACGCTTCAGCTACAGGACAGCCCTTCATCCCTTGATGGCCTGCTTCAAGTATTGCCTTTTTCTATTAAGCAAATACTGATTTTGTTCTCTTGCTTGAAAACAGAATAGAAATTAACATGGCTTTTTTTGGTTACTTCATTGTTTGTGAACCACTAAGGAACAGTATTTATTAGTTAACTGCCATTGCTCATCCAATGGGGCACTCGCAACCTTTTTTTCCTATGGTATGTGTTAAACAGCAGCTATTAGGAACATTTTCCTGTGACAAAGTGCCAGGCTTCCCCTTTAACTATTTAGCATCATGCAGACATTTCAGCCCCCAACATGTAAGACATGATACAATTTAGAAGAAACAGGACTGGGGCACTCCAAGATGTTATTTACTTCATGAGCATCCTACTCACTATTACAATTATCTATTTATATTGTGGCGGTGACGATAGCTCGCTACTTATTTTCAAACATAGATGAGAAGATACAATTTCTGTCTGAAAGAACAGACTTCTAAATCAACACAGGATCTCATCTGAATTCTGTCTAATCCCTTGAAGTAGCTGGGATTAGTAAGAGATGGGGAGGATCAAAGGGTGATAGGAAGACATGCAAGTGAACTGCCATGATGACAGTTGGTGGTGGCAGGCAAAGCATACTGGGATATTGGGGGTTTTCTAATGTGTCTAGCACTAGTCCTGAAGGATCAGTATACAGATCTGCTCTTTCAAGGGATATATGCCATGTTAATTTGAAGTTTTGTCAAACGGGGGTCAAAATTATTTGAGTAACAAGCCTAACTATTATTTCCTAAGGCAATCTTTGTGAGAAAACTTGATTGGGATGGTAGTAAGATAAGGTCACAGGAGCTGAATGCTATTTTGTGATGTGCCGCTGACTAACTAAATGATACAACGAGTCTCATTACACTGTTCTATACCTCAGTTTCCCCATCAATGAAATAGAAGTAGTGAAGTGTACTGATTGTAGTGAAGTATTTTGATATCTAGAGATGAAAAGTCCTACGAACTTGAGGCTCAATCCAGAGCCCTTTGAAGTCCTTAGAAGGCCCCTGATTCAGCTGTCTTAATTTGCATCTACCTTACTCTACAAGTTACCCACCATTCTCCCAAAATTTGGAAATGTACCAACCAATGCATTGCTCAAAGATGGAAAAATATATTCTCCAGTAATCATTATCATTATCTTTGACTATTTGACTATTCAGTTTGAATTTACAAAACAGCAGTGCAATATATGCATTCGGATTATTTGTAATATTTTACAAGATCAAGGTGAAAACTTAGTAGATGGAGAAGGAAAAAACCCAGCATGTTTCCTTGACACCAAAGAAGGAACTCTGACAGAAACAAGCTTCTTTTTTTTTATCTCTCTTCTCTGAAGATAGATGAAAAAGATCAGGAGAAACTATGTCTCATTAGAAGTAAATGCAGTCTGTGGTAATCCATACTAAATTTACCAGATTGTATCTTCTAAGAAGATATTAGGCACCAAAGGACAGGTAGTTAGATTGCAAAAAAAAAAAAAAAGAAAAGAAAAAAAAGAAAAAAAAATGCTCAAAAGTATTTAAAAGTTGATGTTTAATTTTTTTTTCAATATTATAAATGAAGTGGTACAGACTTTCCAGAAGAATTTTAAATCTTTCAGTGTGATGGGTGAGGTGAGAGAAGGTTGTAAGACGAATGACAGTTCTGCTCATTATTCAACAAAGCTCACAACAAATGAAATGGGTGCCTTCAGAACATACTTTGTTTTCTTTTTCTGGAGACTAAGCAGCTTCTTTTTGCTAAAAGAGAAATATTTATCTCTATGAAAAATATTTTTCCTAATCAATATTTTTTTAACCTCTGGGTTATTACTTCCTCAAATCTCTTTTTAATTTTTTTCCCCAAAATTGGTCTATGTACTTTAATGAAAAATCTGCAGAACAGACATATGCTATTGTTCACATTAAAGCTTTCAAATGTTATTAACTGTGATAGGGCATTACTTGTCTTCAGCACATTTTTCTGTAACATATCAAGTTCTTGGGATGTATGTCTGTGTATATTTATAATTGGGAGAGGAAAGAATTAGCTGTTGGCAAAGCAGAAGCCTCCATACACTGGTTAAAGATCCACAAAATACACATTCTGTTCTTGCTGTGCAACATATTCCCTGCATCACCCTATGTATGTCACTTGGCTTCTTTCTCCTTCAACACAGGTATCTGTTAGGTGAGCTTAATACCATAGGGAATGTTTGCGTGTCCTTGCTGATCACTTCAGATGCCTGGTGTTTAATGGAAACGTTTAAAAATTACTTTTATTAAGCTTCCTGTGATGAAAAAGTCATTGAACTCTGGTTTTCTCGTTTTTCTTCACTTTTAGAATAGAAAATATGCAAAGAGTATAAGTAGTGATTAACATCCAAAAACCATTCACTATGCACGCAATAGTCCAGAACTCCAGAACTCCAGAACTCCAGAAGCGTTGCCCACTTCTGCCAGGCCACTCTTTCACATCAAAGCAGCTTAAACTCTCCGGCGTGCAGAACTCCAGTTTACTTCCATCAGGACTTCGACTGTTCAAGAACTACTGGATTTAGCCCAATGCTCTCTCTTCTGAAGCTCTCCTTCCAGATCTCTCCTTCCAGTCGATGGGTTCTGAATGTATACTCTCTAACCAGATGTAGACTGTACATCAAAACACAGCCTTAGATGTTTTATTATTTCTTGAATTCTGGCCAAAACAGGATGATGAACACTGTGTTTGAAATTGCTGATGCTATTGAAAAACACTACAATAAAATATCTCTTGCTATCTTTTGTACTTGATTACCAAACTGAAAGCAGGATTTTATAACAAATGGCAGATCATGATCAATTCCTTTGCTGCGTCTGTCGCCTATCTTATTTGGAGAAATTTGGACAACTTTTGCCTCGCTGCTGGGCATAATTCCAGTATGCTTATAAAATATCAGTATTCTCTCTCATCCCACTACCAAGTTATCAGTTCTCCCTACATTCTTCTTCCGCTCCCCAACCCTTTTACGATCTTCACTCTTTATCCCACTTGTGGTGTGGATGCACTATTTTATTAAGCCTGTATCACACACTTGATTACTAATGTAAAAGAAAATGGAAGGCCAGTTCTCACCTCACTCATAAACACGGTTAAATTAGAGTCATGCCCTTAACCACACTGGTCCCACTTTGTGTTGCAAGTCAAGCTAAGAACAGAAATAAGATTAGATTAGAATAAAGATGAATATATAAATGGGATTACATGATATAGCTGTATGTGATATCGTGAGACCAGACTTGATCATCAAAATCCTTTCCCACCCTAAGTGCTATATAAAATGAGACTGTTTTCCTTCCCTCCTTTTTAATATTTATTTATTTATGAATTTGTGGAACTTTTCCAAACTGGGAGATAGTATCTTGCTTTAAAATATACACAATTTTGATATTTCTTTTCTTTCACAAATGATATAAAGGGTGCATTTCTCTTTGTGAGAACTGACTGGAGTGTAGGGGGATGTCTCTGGTATTGTGAGAAAGAATGTGACATTCCAGCTTTATATCTAAACTCTTCTGCAAGTTGAGGCTGTTCAGACTGGGGGCCAGCCGTCTCTAAATCAGGGCATCTACTTTGAATTCTTGTTTCAAAATCGTTCATATGTAAGATTTTGGCACTTTGTCCTATGTCTAAGAACATGATCCAGTGCCTGTTGAGAGAACTAGAAACATTCCCATCAATTTCAATTGACGTTGCATCAGAACAAAAGATAGTAAAACACTCACTGGATTCATTTTTCAATCTCCAGTGCCTTAAGGTTACTTTATTGTGTGGAGCTTGAATAAATCATTAGAGAGGCAGAAAATATCTCTAATGTTAATGTCAGGAGCAGAATAGCTTTGTTAGCAAAACGTACAGTATCATTCTTGTTCATGGTAGAATGAACACATCATTGGATTGAGCTAAGAAAAACCGGTAATGACAGTTCTGGTTTTCTAAATATAATTAAATCTGGTGTAGTGGAATAGGTTCCACCAGGCAGGTAAGTAGATGAGAAAACATCTCATAGTCAACAGACACCTCAGTGAACTCCACGCTCCTAAAGAAAATTTACAAAAAACAGTAATTTCAGAATCCTTCTTAATGTGCTTTCTGTGTCATTTACCAGTTCACTTCTCTGCAATACTGACAAAACAAATTATGTACATCATAGTTAATGGCTCAAAAATTAAGACTCTGATCTTGCAATAAACTCAGCTCAGGAAGCTTCTTCAGTGTGCATGCAGCCTGGCTTCACTTTGCGAGACAGAGGCTGAAAATGTCAAAAAAGTCTCATCTTCATCATGACATTTTTTGTCTCCATCAGTAATGTTTCATCTACTGCAATCAGATCTGGTTTTGACAATGATTAGCCATTTAGAAATAGCCAAATCCACCATTTTGCCAGTACAGAGTTTGCCAGTAGCTGAAAGGATTCAGTTGTTAAAAGTGACCATTGATTACTGAGAAATTCAATGATGAGAAAGGTCATTTTTCACCTTACTATGCTCCCATGTCTTGAGAGACAAGATGAATGTCTTAGAAACAATCACAGCATCCCTATGCCTCCAAAGGAATTGTCCTAAGAAAAAATGGCAGAGTTTCCAATCCATCTCTGCTGTCTGCTGATGGAGGGTCACCAGAAAAAGAAATCACCAAGGTGATCCCTGTCACCACAAGTGAACTAGTGGTGAACAGTGGTAACCACTATGAACAAGAGTTAATTTGCCATGATCTTAGCATTTGGCTAAAGAACCTGAAAGGCTGATGCATGTTGCTGGAACAACATCGCATTGTCCCAGTAAGGTAGCCTCGGTCCATCAGATGGCAGAGAACTCACCATTACAATTTTAAAATAAAGTTTGCAGCATTCTTGGGATGGAAAAACTCGATCATAATTAGAAGCCTTATAGCTAAAGTCTGTTTTCCTCTCTAAAGCTGAAAAGGTTCCTTATACTGGTAGTACCTTCTCTCTACTGCATCCGTCTTGTCTGGTTGGACAGTAAGAGCTCTGGTTCCGGGGTATCTCCCTCTGTGCATTTACAGTCAGTAGCACTATGGAGGAAGCCTGTCAGAAGTACAAGGAAGCTTCAGTAACCAAGAAACACATAGTGTACCAGACAGTAGCCCCTTGCCATTAGGTTTGCTTTCTTATCCACAGCATGAATTCAAAGCAAGTGGATTCAACCACAAATAACAAGGCAGCACTCCTGAAAAGTGCCCCCCTGCCTCCTGCTGTTGCACAAAGCACGTTGAGACAGGCTTACATGTGCAAAGATTCATATGCAGCATCCGTTCCTAGCTGATGGATACATCAACTCTAGTGATAAAAGTTACTTTGGGGAAAAAGTAAAAAAACGAAAGGGGGGGGGAGAGAGAGAGAGAGAGAGAGAAGACAAAGGCAAAGGGAAAATTCTCCCCAGTGGCCAGTCAGGGAGACAATGGGGTCTCCCAGACAAGTGACTCCTCTGGGTGTCCTCTTCAGCACAGCAGGCCCATAATACTTTTCCAGTAGTAACTGCATAGTTTTCCTCAGGACCTGTTCAAACTCTGTTGCTCATGCTTATGATGCTGTTAGTGCTGATTGGAGCATGCTTTAATCTGGGCTGCATTGCATGTTGATTGGTTGTTAAGCTTTCTGTGTGCATAATATTGGGTAATACTTACTGGATGTATAAATCACTAGAATCTGTTTTGTTCCTCACTAGGTCTTGTTTTTCCTCTAATGTAAACTAAAAGTTACAAAACAAGGGGAAAGAAAAGGAGGTGCTGAAAGAACGGGTGGCAGTCACTTCCGGTGAGAAACGCGACATAACAACTTCAGGGTTGCAGGTGCAAGGCCATGGGAACAACAGTAGCCAGCAACGGCATAAGAAAGAAGCCCTGCCACAACAGCTTAGGCAATGGGTTGCATAGCAGCAAAGGAAAGGCCAGCTACAGAACTGCAAATGGAAGGCCCTTAGCATTACAAAGGTTAAGGCTTCTAAGGCACCGTGCAACACCACAGTAGCAAGTCCTGGTTTCCTCTCATATGCTACCTACCCTTCAGTTTATATTGCATCTGCCGCAAACAGATGATCTTAGCCAAGTAGTCCCAGGTTCCATTATAGCAATAGTCATAATGATTAAGAAATAACCTAATGATTATCTTCTCTTCCTGTTTTCCTGATGTATCCTGCTTGCTTTGTTTCTGCTCCAGTACTACTTCTAGAACCAAACTGATGTTTAATCATAACAGTGCATAACAAACACCACTGTTATCCTCTGTCTGGAAGTTTTCTTCTGAAGCAAAAAAACCATGCCTGCTAGCAAATGAATACCTAAGATACAAGGTTAGCTCAGATGAGCATCTGTGTATTCTTTTAAGACCTTTTCTCCCAGCAAAACAAGGTACAAAGTACCTTCCAAGGTCAAGTTCAATAGCAGGAAATCTCCAGCCGACAGAGGTATATAGGATAACTGATACAGGCACATGCTGGAGAATAAGAAGCTGCAATGAGTGAACATTCACCCGCAGCTTTTTCCTCTGAAGCATTAATATAGGACCACAGGAAGCTTCTGTTGTTTCAGCTTCTCAGAAATTACAGGCTGTGTCTGCGTCTTGGTGGTACATTAAACAGAGACTGAGCAATGCAGGTGCGTAAGAAAAGCCTCCTTCCTACATGCTGAGCAGTTAAGGGACGTTGGCACCTCACAGGGTTGGGCTTCGAAGAAAGACATCCCTATGCTTTTCTAAATTTGGATATTTTCTGAAATAGGTATTCAAGAATAGCTATTCTATAAAGCTCTATTCCAAAACCTTTTATTCCAGAAGAAGATTGCATATGCATAGGCAGTAGAGGAGGAAGGGTGAGGGAGCTCACTAGCCCAAGAAAAACCGTGCTTATGCCAAATCTCTTTCAGGACTTACATTCTGGTTTAAACATACATAGGAAATGTGGGTAAATCCACAAGGCAGTGCAGTTTACAGAGATATTTCTCTTTGCCTTGCTCAGGGCTGAAGGGCAGACAACTCCCCCACCTCCTGGTCTTCTCAAGGAGCCAGTCTGCCTCCTTCTCACTTGAGTGCTGAGCTGCTTCTGACGCTTCTGAGCCCTTTCCCATCACCAGCTTTCAGCCAAGATCTGGTAAGTGCAGGGAGTACTTTTTCTGGAGTAACATAATCCAGATGTGTATGCTTGAGCATGGAAAAGGTCAGATACGAAAATCTGGTAATCCTTTAAAGACAGATTTGTGCTTTTGCTGATCAAGGACCAGAATCTCTGCCCTACTTCCATATCATATTGTAGCATTCTTTTTCTCCTCATCAGTCAAGTAAGACCAGCAAGACTGGTCTTTTTGGGGGGTCTGATCTAAAGTCCACTGACATTATTGGAAATAACTCCTATCCAGTTCCACTTTGACTCATGTTTAACTTGTTTCTCAGGTTTTTAACTAAAGTAAAACAACAGTTAATTAAATTACACATTAAATCTCTACCTTTCTGTGACCCCTTTTTCCTCTGCCCCCCCCAAATTATCCAATGCAATGAGATGAAGTAGATTTTGAGAATTCATTTAAAAAATCGCATTCTTTTCTTCACCATTACAAAATGTAATTTAAGCACTGATGCATAGAAATGCTACAATTTGCAATCAGACATTTTAAAATACATGCCTCGTTTATTTATTTATTTTGAATATTTTTTCCGGTGCCATATCACTTTGGCCTTTTGATATTTTAGAGTGGAGAGAAGGAGCAGCTCTGCAGCAATACCAACTAGCAGAGAGTCTCAATAGAGTAATATTGCAGTGCAGACGAATTATAAAAACAGATGGTGGCTAATGGCAGTTGAATTAACAATAACATCATGATTAATCGAGAGACATTTCTACAGAGTTCTTTACCCATGGATCTTGGAGCACTTTATAGATAGATTTTTAACCTGAGGACTCTATTTTGCCTTTCAGTCACAACACAACCAGAACACAGTCCTGGCAGCTGTAGGTAGCAGTCTGTGCTCCATCTGTTGTGTCCTACATCAAGTCAGCTCTGCTGGCTTTTGTCAGCAGGTGAGATGGGACGGTATCATATGTTGAATAAAGTATGCTGTACAGGAAGACAGTCCTTACCACACTGCTCAACAAGCAGAAGGATTTGGGGGAAAGTATTCTTCTCTTAAGCCAGTGGAATTCTTTCTCTCTTTTTCAGAAGAGAGTTATATTCCTTCCCTGCCATACTCAGCAGGCTTCATGAAATATCTGAGTGAAGAGACCATGTCTGAGTGAAAAGATTACGCTGGTGGGTTGGGTGGCTAAGTGGGCACGTTGATCTGAACTACCAGCAAGAGTGAACTTCCACTGACTTACGCTTTAGGCTGTGTATGTATAGATCCTTAGGTGGTGATGTGCTCAAAATCAGTGAACAATGCTGGAAATACTAACTTTTGTAGCCTGGTGCCAGGTGCAAGATCTTGCAAGACTTGCACTGCTGTGATAAGCTATGAGAATGAAAAGCCATGTTTGAAACGAGGGAAGGTTGTACGCCTCTGTATCCATAAACACATCTTTATTGCAGGACGTCATTGATTACGTTCTGGTTTGCACATGCTAAACAAATACAAGAGCAGAAGCAGAAAAGTCAAAATTCCGATTTAAAAATGAGACGTGACAATACACAATTCACTGTCTTGTTATGGAAACAGCATGGGCAGGCACTTAAACTAAGACTCTCTTAGAGCTAAAAAATGGGTATTGTCCACAAGACAGGAAAAATTGTGATTCTTTTTTCTGAAGTGGCAATAGAAACTTTCTAGCTATTTGCAATTTGACTTCAGACATCCATTTTATAATCCTCTTTTCCCTCAGTATACACTGTACTAAGTGCAGAACTGGTGCAGTGCAGATAATGGTGTTTTCTGCAACCTCGAACCAAATTCTAGAATGTGAAAGAAATTAAAACAATTCTGAATCTTACTGTAAAACTTACAGAGATGAGAAGCAATTATATGAGATACTCTATTCTGCCTTTAGAAAGAGAATATTTAAATTTTGCTCTGCCATTTACCTCTTTCCTTGATAAAAATAATTACTTAATCTTGCAAGCATAGAAACTTAAAGATGACAAAGAAAAAAAAAATCCCTGAAGAGTCAATAAAAACGTATAAACGAAGGAAAAAATTAAAACAGATTCTACACTCAGTAGAGTTAAAATCCTGCAATTGAAAGTGAATATATTTCACTAATGCAGGTAAGAATTAGAAAACAGAAGTCCTGATGTTTTCACTCTAAGATTTCAGGGATTTTAATTTCAATAATGCTTTTGGGTTTTGAATTGTTATTTTAGCTCACTTTCTGCTTAAATACCTAGCAAAGGCAGCAATATAAAATCATGAGACATATTCTTTTACTGTTCTTGTTCTGTTGTGCTTTTGTATTAACGAAATCTTTCCCAAGCAACTGGCATGATTAGATTCAAAGCTTTTAACCAGTTCAGCATTGCATGTGATCACAAATGCTACCTTTCAGTTTGAGTGTCTTGGACAATAACTAGACTGCATAGCTGCAATTTGTCTCAACCCTTCACTGAGGACAGTACTGGAACAGAAACCTTTGAAAAGATCATCTGTGCAGTCTCCATCTTTATTTCCTCCAGTATCAAATGTCATGAAATTTTTTTAAATCACCTGTAAAAAAGTCAGCAGATGGGCCACAGCTTCTTGTTGTTGAAATGATGCCAACCCTGTTTTCTTCAAACCAGATGTCTTCCAAAGCATTAAATTGTGCAAACTAAAAAAAACCCCACAGTGTACCCCCTTCAGTTTTTTTTTCCTTTCTTCTGAACCCTAGCTGAGTCCATTTCTACTGCAGGAGTGTTACAGAGCTGCTGTGTTAGAAAATCAGTCATTAGCAACCCATCCTTCAGACAACTAATATTAGCAGAGGTGCCAACACAGGTTACAGATCCTGTTAAGGAGACAAGGACTGAGTTTCTGTCCCTGCCCCTCAGCCTGCCCGTGAGTCCACCACACCCTTGCAGGTTCTAAATGAACAGTTCTGTGCTTCTGCTCAAACTCTGAATGTCTATGTGTTTTTTGGCCTATTGTAAGATTGCTGGTATTCAAGGTACACAGTAAAACTGAGGATGATTATAACACTTCATGAAGAGACTCTCGACCAACTTCCATTGACTTTATGAGTGCTCAGTGAATTTGACACTTACTTGAAGTTCTGAAAGAGAAAACGATATTTTTTATAATCGGTTGCTGGAAATATGTTTTATAATTTTCTGCACTGATAATGTTCTGTATAATAGAACATGTTTACTGTACTGATAAGTCTGAAGCATGAACAAAATTGCAAGTCCTCATAGTGTTCAGAAATCGTGAGTCAGGACTGTAAGGCTGGCTTAAATTACGGAAATTAAATACATATATGTTTAATTTGTCTTTAGTTTTTTTCAGTCCATGATAGCATAGTGAGTTCATATTTTCAAGCTTTTCTTTACACATGCTAGTGTTAGATGTTCATGTTTTCAGATGAAAACTGAGATTCCCATGCAGTAAATACTCCTGGAACTGGAATTTTAGGAAAACCGATGATTGTGAGACTCTTGACAATTACATTCATCTAATTTTGTGGGCTATTTTGCCTTCCTGAAGAATTTAAGAACTGCCATACTGGTTCACACCATAGGTCTAGTCAATCATACTCTCTCCAACAGTGGTTACTCCTGGGTGCTTAAGAAAAAAGTATAGGAATAACATGTATATAAACTGATCTTCCTACTGATCTTCCTGACCTCCTACAATTAAGGACTTAGGCAGTTAGGGTTTGCAGTCAGATCATTATGTTCCATAGCCATTAATCTGTCTCATCCTTTTGTGAACCTTTTGACTCCTTTTGATACCTTTGGCTTTCATAAAATCCTGTGGCAATGAATTCCTTAATTTTATTACAGGAAATCTGCTATTTGATCAGCTCACTTGCTTTTCTTGAGCTCTTGTATTGTGAGCAACAGTGACCAACCAGTCTGTGTTCCAGTTGTCCCCACCATGCCTGTTTGTGAAAATCTTCTATTCTATCCCTTCTCAGTCTTGACTGGCCTAGCTCCTGCTTTAACTCATACCTCTGGAGTCCAGCCCTTAAGAGACCTTACTCCAAATAAGCATTAATATTTTACTGGTTCTCTTCAGTATCCACCATAACTCCTCAAAAGCCATTCATCCCAAAGGCACAGACATTGCAACTTCAGTCCCTTGTAAAGAATGTGTTTAGTTATGAACGTCTCGTAACCAGGAAACTATGTTTGTGCACCACAATAATTTTTCAGGACCAGCAAATGGCTACAATTGACTGCAAGAAGAATCTGAAGTGGCCCTGTTCTGTTATTTTTATACTCCTCCTTTTCCTACTCCTCCAAAAGTAGTAAGGAATAGTGTCAGCTACCAAGGCAGTAGAAAATGTCAATACTTACTTTACCTATCTTGTTGTTTCAGTCACTTGTGACAGAGGACTTGGGAGCCACTTAGTCAATACACTAATGGAAATGCCTGTTAAAAATACACTGTTATCTGGTTTGTAGTAAAGAAAATAAAAGAGCAATGTACAATGTAACATACTACAACAAATCAAAATGGTGGCACTGTACAACAGTTTTGTCTCAGTGTAAATGATCACACATGAACTGGGGCAATAGGGAATGAAGCCCAAAGTTTTCCGAAACCCCTGGCAGCCAAAGACTTGGATGTTTGTTTGCAGTGCTACTACCTCAGTTCTTTTAAAACTTTCCAGTTTTTGTTCAGCGTGCCAGTGAACTTGTGATGATGTTCTACCCTCAGTCACCTCCCTTGTTGGATGTGAGAAAATCATATCAAAATGGAGGAAAGAAACAGTTAATTCTGGTAGTTTTTAACATGCCACTTTCAATAGAGAGCTGCATTATGGAAGCAGGGATAGCAGCGAGGTGCTAGTCAGGGTCACCTTTAATCTAAAACACCCTGATTTCTCTTTCTTATGCCCCAAAAGTTTGGAGTAAACTATTTGGAAGAACAAATATGGAAGAAAATTATCTCTGTTCTTGTCCCAAATATCTGTAGTTTGGTGTTTAAGAGTCAGGCCTTTTTGTTCCTCACTGGTCCTACTGTCCAAACTGGACCTCCATAGCTACCAGATCCAGCAGACTCATTTCCCTCTCTACACAGAAGCTCTAAAAGAAACCAGGGAATCTTCTTGTGAACATCATCATCTTAGCTCCAAAACTTGGACTCCACATTCTCTCCCAGCCTCCCATCCTTCATCTGCTATTGCCAATGACTGTTGTTGCCTTTTTTCCCATCCAGATACTATTCCCACAACCATTCACTTGCCCATCTCCCATTTCTTTGCTTTCTTGCTTCTTACCCTCCATTCTGCCTAAGTTTCTATTTCACATTTTTTCCCCTTCCTCAGTTTCCTATTCTCCAGTTGCCTGCCCTCCCAACCTTCTTCATTTAAAGGTCCCTTTAAAAAAAGTTTAAATGAAATGTGATGTAGACTAAATAAATTTTCCAGAGATCAATCCAACTAATAGGATATGCTCACAGCTGCCCCAGTCAGTTTAATTTGGTTGTATGTCATTCCTTTTTTCCACATTTCTTTAAATAGTGAAATTTGGATCGGAAATTGTGTCTTGTTATGAAGTAAGTGATATAATGAGGCCAAAGTTCAAAATGGTGTGCAGCCCTGATAAAAATGACCATGAACCTGAAGATTCTTGTTTTGAATGGCTGACAGCAGATGTGGATTCTGTATAGTTCTGTCCTGTCAAGAGAACTATGTTCCTGTAGTTCTCTGCGGGGCTTCAGGAACAACTAGCGGTTTGCCTGAATCCAGTGTAATGTCAGTTATGCAGCAGTCTAGTACTCACATCTGTAACTATTGCTTTTACATTTGGGTACCTCATTATATGTGGTTGAAAAACAGAACCTTTTCTCAGTGGATTTAGGGGTTTTTTTTTCATCTGTTAAAGTTCTAGAAGTAAGGAACTGAGAGAAAATGAGAGGTTGAGCAGCTCGCTGAGAGTTTGAGTAGAGTGAAGGATTAATGGGGCAGTTTTTCTGAACTAGCCACATGAGAAAGGAGCCAAATCTTGTCTATTTTTAGAGTAACTGCAATAGTGGCCAGCAACAACCAGTTTACAAGGAATTAAGGATTTGACCTTGGTCTGTGGTAGGAAAAATCCATTCAGGTCCATTATGATGTAATAATACTATTTGATTCAAACATGATGCAAAAGTATTAGCATAACATTTTAAAATTGTTTTTATTTGTATTTTGCTTTTTCTGATAACGGGCACTCTTTTAATTAATGAACAAATGAAGCTGCACAGTGATTATTTAAAAAATCTGCATGTTCTAAAATCTCTAATTTTACTGTTGTTATGCACTTTGTACAGCTATATTTCTTGACTGCAGCAAAACTGGTAAATATATTGTAGGTGTCTCTATTTGATTACCAAATCTCAGTCAGGCAGAGTCAGGTCACAAACCTCCAATGGACAGATATGTGTGAGTTTTTCAATCAGATCTGACAGAAATTAATTTGAAGCTAACATTTCCCTTTGAGATGCCTTCTCTGTGTGTTTGTGCACACAACACTAGCTTTTTCCTTCTGGAAGCTCTTAAAGAGGGCCCTGATTTTCAGGGAATAGCTTTTCCCTTGCTGAATAGTAATAGGATTTGATATTATATAGGACAACATCTTTGAAACTTTGATTATCCCACCAGAGAAAATACTTTCATGTAAACAGGTTAAAGCTGTGACATTCTTTTTTCTGACTCTGAAGAGATTTATCTTGTGGCTTTATTCTGCTTCAGATATTTTATTTTATTTCTATAACATCAAATGCTAACACTGTTCAGCTGGTATTGTTTTGTTTGATGTCTCTGTAGCAGGCACTCATTGAACTGGGGCAGAACACAGATAAAGTCACCTGCAGGTGGGTGGGTGAAGCTTTGGGAATAGGCAGAAGATTAGACAAGGTGATATTCAAATACCATACTAGTAGCTTGATTCAAAATGTATGCTATATCAAATAGCCCAGCTCTGCACTTCCTTGGGCATCCAGGCCTCCTTCTGCACTGTCCATCAGAGTTGTGGCTTTTGCCTTGGTCCCCACTACCTGCTTTCCCTCCCCAGAGCAGGGATGATGCCGACAGAAGGGGGTCTCTGTTTTAGCAACAGGAAAGGACAGGCCCTAGAGGCAGACGGTAATCCTCCTCTGCTTCCTATCACAGAAAAATATTGGAGCATAGCAGGGTTGCTACGTGTGTGGGATCAGAGGAAATCCATGGGTCCCATGAGGGGAGAGCTGTGGGGAGTAGAAGGGTCCTGTAGCTTACATGAATGAAGGTAGGGAGAGGCAGTCTCCCTCATGAAGTGGAATACCTTGGGAAGGTAGTCAGAGAGACTGTGCTGGGTAGAGGGACCTGTACTCAAACAGATGGGGCTGAGGGCATAAAGGCCTTTAAGACCACCCTGACCTCTTCATGAGCTACCATCCCAAAGGGAGAAGTTCTCATCCTCCAACAAGGTGAGATCAGCTGGAGGCAGGAGACTGTAGGGGAGAAAATAGAGATTTCCCATCGCAATGTCCCAGCTCCCACTGATGCATTGTCCATGAAGATGGCATCATAACATCTGGTAGCACTAAGGTTTTTTAATGATTATTGTGAAACAGGCTAATGATCATTGCTAGTTGGATATGATTAGCTGCAGAAAGATATCCTAGCCCAAAGGCTAGCACACTGGTAGCACAGAGGTCAACAGTGAAGAATCCAAATGGATCCTGAATTTCTAGATTCTTTCCAGCCACTTCTTACTTTTTTTGCTATGCCTGTGACTGAGAATAACAGCAGCCCAGCAGACCAATAGAAAAGTGACATATGGTACTTTTGATGATGGGACCTGATTTTCCAGTTCTTATCCAGAGCTGTACTCCCTCTTGTTTTGCTCTACCAGGCCTCTTCATACATTGTCCATACGAAGAGGCCAAGGGAGGGCAGGTACTGGTGGAGAACAAGGCTCCGGGTCCTGCTGTGTGAGCATGGGGTCCTGCTAAGGGACCAGCCCTGTAAATGAGTGAGGCCATGGCCTTACTATGCAGAATTATAAAACACTACATGGTTCTGTGAAACCTGAGAGGAGAGAGCTTTATCCCATCTACAGAAATTCCTAGAGGATGGAGCACATGCCATCTCTTCCCAGCTCTCCAAAGAGTCCCCCAACAAAAACTAGGCAAACTAAGATGTTATACTAGGTATTTCTTATGTCAGGATGAGAAAGGAAATGAGGAAAAAGCTTCCAAGAAATAATCTGCAAGGAATTTCAGTAAATCAGCTTATACAATTTTAACTGTGAGGATGTAAAATCTAGTCTCAGACTCAAGTTGTAGCATGTGCAATAAATACTAGCTAATGGGTATTCAGTCAGTCAGTGTCTGCAACTGTCCCAAATGGCCTTCTCTCTGAAGGCTTATAGTGTTTTTATCATGGCCCAGAGAAGCATCTCTAACAATCAGGAAGGTCTTCCTGAAGTAAATACAGAGGGCTGTTAACCTTAGCTCAAAGAATCTATGCTCTTAAACTGATCTGCTGTCCTTGTTCTGTGAGGGAATTTTTATTGATATGTACCATTAGGAAAATTGCAATTCTTAAAGGCACTGCTGAGAGGTAGTTTAGGTCCTAAACTCTTGGAGAGGGAATGAATGTATTTTTTACAGTGATTATAAAACCTAATGATTTTATGTAATGGTAATTCAACAGTATGAATTCTTCTCATTCTCCTTTCAGTGTTTTCAGTCCAAGTACCAAAGCACTGTGCATTAAAATCTGAACAAGAAACTGATTAAAAATAAAAGGGTAGTGTATTTTTTGTCCAGTCTGAAACTGACTATAAACTGAAAGCAGAAGGAACGAGAACTACTCTGACTTTTAGGATTCTCTCAATTTTATTACTGTTGTGTCTGGTAGCATCAAATGTTTTTACTCTTTTTGTCCTCCACCCAAATATATCCATTAAGATCTCAGAACCCTGTTTCTCAGAAATAGTCCTATTTTGTGTATAAAACTGCTTGAGGGAATAAATTTGTAGAGCAAGGCCACATAGGTCTTCCAGGAATAGGGACATGTGAAGATAGAACTCATTAAAATCACTGCATGATACGACTTCTACAAGTTACATTAAGAAATAATCTCTAAGTGTATGGACTTCAAGCATGTTTTACTTTACCTTGAAAACCAAATGTAGTTTAAGCACTCAGGGACACCACAGGCATTTGCCCCACTGAAGATTCTGAATGCAATAAGCAAGGACTGGACATATCAACAAGTTGATATAACTTAATATAGCCTGTGACATACAATATTAATAATATTTTTCATTTTTACACTCTGTCCAACTTAATTCTGATCATTTTAAAATAAAAAAGTTGATCCAAAATGCTTTGTACATGAACCTGGGATTTATAATCTGGTTCTTTTTATATTCTCAGGAGATGTAAGTCATCATAGTTTCATTTACTTTAAGATGCTTCCTTGTTTTATCCTAGGTCAGTATTTGGTTTGGAATTACTTCCATTTAGCCAATATTCAGTTTTACATGATTTCTTTTACTTCATAAAGCATACATTGATACAATGCACTTTTGTAGTCCTGCTCCATTTTCTTCAGATGTGGCACTTTTTTTGCCATCAGTCCTCTCTTAAATGCTTTTACCTGCTCACTAGCTAAATCCATTCATCCTTTAAAAATAAAGGAGTGTTCTGCCCTAGCCAGAAGCTTACAGTCTCCACCTCTTCATTACTGTATTGCACTGTGCCATTATCTGAGCTTGTTCTCTTCATGGCTGCTGGCACCTGTTTATTTGATGCAGTGTATCTCTCATTGTAGGCTTATTAGCATCCATGTCAAGACAATGTGTAAAGTCCTCCTCTTTAAAGACTGATGAATGCAAACAAGTAGAGAACAGAACCCATGAGTAATCTGTATCATTTCACTGCCACATTAATACCTCTAACTCTAATTGACAGGGTAATTAAAACCCAAAGATATCCCAGGAAAGCAGCCTGGGTGGCTGTGATCATGCCGTGTATGTGACACAGAACCCATTCTGTGAAATAGGATCAAAATGGTTTCTCTGCATTTTGTCACTAAAGCAGCTCTCCTGATTATTCACATCCTATTAAGTGTGCTTTGAGCATGTCATATTCAATTAAAAATAGTTGCCATTTCACATAACAGTTTTGGAACTTCGAAACTAGGAATATCTTCCTTGGGACAAAGACTCCCAAGGGCTCTCCTCCACAGGGGCCCTATCATTCACCTGCCTCTCACTCCTCAGGTCTGTTGACAGTTCAGGGTCAGTCTTCCATGGGAAACCTCTGCATCAAAAATGCAACTTTATTGCCCTACTGTCTCCTGAGCCCCTTCCCACATGCTTTTGCCAGAGCCTGCACCCATCTCTAGTTTTCTCTCAGTTGCTACCAACACTGCTCCTATTTTTCACTCTCTTTCTAGCTCCTGTTTCTTTTATTCACCATCACTTGTATCACTTCTTCCCACTTCCTTATTTCCCTAACAGCACACACTAAGGAAAGCTTTGATGACATTTCTTCTCAGTCCCTGCACTAGGAGATGTGATTTAATGGAAAGTCTTGTTACATTCTAGGTATTGGCTAACTTTGTAGGAAGGACGCTTGTACTTTCTGAAGGAGGTGATAGCTGTGGATCATCTTCAGCATAGGTGGAATTTCCAAAGAATTTGACCATCTCAGCAAATTTGCAAAGCACATGTGAACTGTAGCTTTTCAATGTCTTCAGTTGGAATCCAGTTTAGCTGGGTTTCCATAGGGTGGCAAAAAACAGATCTCTGACACTAGCAAGGCTCAAAGTTCAAGACCTCAGACCAAAGCATGGACTGCTTCTGAACTAAATGGTTGCAAATCTTTTTGATATGAGAAATACCAGCTCATTTACCCCTTGGATCTCACTTTTAGAAATGTGTAAACTGTTTCCCCTGGAAAAATACAATAAAATAAAAGAACCTAAGAACAAGAATACTGCATGAAACCAAAGGTCCATCTAACCCAAAATGCTGTCTCCAAAGTGGCCAACCATAAATGTCTAGGGGACAGTAAGAGCAGTGTGAGTATACTTCTGTCAGGGTCCTGAGGGTGCTAATATACCTTAATGGCCCTGACCAACCTCACCTGGGACCTACACACATACCTTCTGCCCCCATAGGCCCAAGGGCCACATTTAAGCTCAGGCATGGGCTTTCACTCTCTGTATGATCTGTGCTGCAGATGTGCCTGTCCCTGTCTCCTGGATGGACCTGGGACATATGCTGCAGGTGTCTGTTCTCCTAGCAGGACCTCTTGGACTGCAGCTTGTCTCCAGTTCTGGCTCTGTCACCTGGATGGACTTTGGACCTATGCTGCACCCTCATCTCAAGCCCTGTTTCTGGCTGTATCCCCTGCTGTTCCTGACCACACCCCCTGGCCAAACCCTGAACCTTCCCCTCACTGTGTTGTAGTCTGTGGCTGGAGCCTGTTATTAGCCCCCAGCTAGCTCAGAACCCTTGGGATAGTGCCCTGTTGGTGAGGGCATGGCCTGTGATGGTCACCTGCAGCTCCCAGCTCACTTGTCCTCAGCAAGCGGCCAGCCCTTGCTGTGCCCTGGCAACTTCCTGGAACGTTCTCATCCTCCAATATCTTGCAGCTCAAGCACTTCCTAAGGCAATGGGTGTTTTAAGATTCTAGCAACCTGTTGGTGGATTCCTTTCCAAGAACATACCATGCCCTCCCGTTTAAGCTTCCTGTTTCTGTAATGGGAAATGGGTTCTGCAGACAGAAATTGATCCTCAGCAGACATCTCAGCGTTAAAGGCTGGTAAAGAGTTATAAACATCTTAAAGCAGGGTCTTAGAAAAATATTAGACAAACTTAAATATAGGTTTTGCTATTAATTGCATCTATAATAATTATCATCACTTAATGACTTTGCCACAGGCATATAACAGCTTACTGATAGAAGAAACAAACACAGAAATAATTAGCATGCAGCAGCTATTCCAGTAGCTCAAACCTATCACGTTCTCACTCCTGATCCTGTGCTATACACAGCAGGATATAAAGCGTGTAACCAAACGATGTGAACTGACTACCAGAAGATCAAACATTTCTCACTGCAAGATGTCCTAATGTAATGCCAGGAAGTACCTCTCTGTAGATAGTATACTTTTTGTTTGACACATGAAATATTCAAACATCATCGAAAGTGCTTGGAGCAAGAGAAGCAAAGGTATTCGGTTACACCATTTTAGTTTTTTCTTTTAATGGGAGAGAGACATCTACTAAGGAGTTGGGCAGCTAAGGGATGTGTATTTCTGACTGTACTACCCACCCCTACTGCCACATCTACATGCTCTTCCTTTTGCCTCTGCCTCTGCTGTCACTTGATTTTGTCATGCTGAATTGGCAGAGTGGCTATGCAAGATGAACAGTTTACAGCTTGAATAAATGAAAACAGATATATCAGTGAATAAGTTGTTAATACTCACACACAATGTGATACTACCTGCTTTTCCCCATTGGTGTGGTGACAGCATTACTGCTCTAAATAGTCATATAGTTAATGCTGTGGCTGATGAATGAATCCTTATTATTCAGCAAACAGGAAAAGACGCTTTATTTTTGGTTTCTGCTGTCCTTGTCAATGTCACGGTCCAAATCCTGCCAGTGATCTTGCAACAATTTGGAAAAAGACCATTCCTTGCACTGTAAGGATAATCTTTTTGTTCATTCATATTTCTTTGCTGACTTGCTTGAATGATGTTGGCTCAGCCAAATATTGTCTACTCTTCAAATGATGTAAATCTCTGTTATTGTCTGTGCTACATTCAATAGGAGATGGCTTTAAAAGCCTGTTGTCCCAGATACTGCAGAAGAAACCATGAGACATGAGGAATGTGGTTTTAATAGATTGCTGTAGCTAGTAACGCTTCTGGGTATTCTTAAGACTTAACCAGTCAATGTCATCATCTCTTGCTAATCCACCTCACCTCCTGGCATGTCTTTCCCGCTACAATTTTATTTCACCTGGGAGAGGACTGACATTATCTCGTCATCCAGCTAACTAGGTTCCATCATCATTGCTGTAATCATATCACATCACTTCACACAAGAGGAGGAAAGGGCTATCACTTCACTACAGGGACAGGAGGATCCACAGCCCCATTTCCTAGATTTTTTTTTTTTTTTTTTTGGAACTGCCTTTTCCTATCTGATACAAATTCTTGTTTAATCATAATCTGGAAGACCTACTGAGCAATTGCGCTCCCTGAGGCACTAAAAGAAATTTTCAACCAAACTAACTTCTTAGATCTAGCAGGAAAGGGAGAAAAATTCATACCACCTTCCCAAAGATACAAGGCATGACAGCAAGCCTCTTTTCTCTATAATATCAAACAGAAGGACATTTTTTTCTGTAGAGATTTTCTTTAAGCAATGCAGAACAGTGCTGTGGGCAAGGGATCCTTCCCACTGGCTACACAGGAATGAATAAGATTTAGATTATGCTCAGACTGTTCCAGCAAGGCAGGCACAGAGTCTTCTTTTCCCATTTTTTTTTTCTGTGATTGAGCTAAGCACTTATGAAGGGAAGAAAAGTGCAGTCGTTGAAGTGACTGAGTACTTCCTACTAGCATAGAGAGAGGTTTTGATAGAGTGCAGATTTGGGGGATGGAAGGGCCCCATAAATTATGCATTAATAAGAACTGGAAGAGCCAAAATAAAGAGAAGCTTTTTTTTTTTTCCCCCCAAAATTCCCCTCAAAAAGCAAAAATGTGTGACCAGAATGGACTTAAACACACAAGAGCAGGATTTTGCTTGTACAGAAAACCCACTCCCATATCCATGAAAATCAAGACGCAAAGTGCAGTATTAGGGTCTGTTTGGCAGAGAGGGAGAGGGAGAGAGAGGGAGGAAGAGCCACTGACAGCTTAGAATTAGGCTTGTTTATTTTCCAAGTGTGGAAGACCAAACCTTGCATGTTTAACTTGTTCAGCACTGGTAAGGAAGAGCCAGTACAGTTGTGAGGTACAGCGGCTTGCTCTGACAGTGCTTTGCGTCGATCACTCCAGAAAGAGGAAAAATAGTCCCCCTAGTGTACCAATGCTGTAAAAAGCAGGAGGATCTCTTGCTTGATTCACTAAACCAAACTACTGCAAGTTCTGCTATGGCATTTGAGTAACTACGTGAAGATACTATATTAAAACCCTGTGTTCTGTTCATCACAAGGCTTGCAGTTTTTAAGGCAAGGAAATATAACCATAAATACCAAGCAGAAAATAAAATGTATTTTAACACATTTTAACGAAGTAATTATGTCTTGCATTGCTGTACAGTTCTAACTCTTTACATCCTTGCCAAGGAAAAATATATTATCTTAGAAGAAGAAAGGGAGATTGTTAAATACTGTAATGCTGTTTGCATGAGTTCTTAGCTTTGTAGCTAAGAGCTAAACTCAAGCACATTATTCTAGTCAAAAGTAGTGTTTTAATATTTTCATTGCATACTGCAAATAATTGATCACAGAAGAAGCAAATAAATTCTGAAAAAGAAAATATTTGGTGTTGCTGGGGACTGTCACTTTTCCTGGATTTCAGAGATCCAGTGTGCAACTTGGCACAGAGACTTTGTACCACTTTGAATTTGCGCTCTTACAAGTGAAGCCATAATTCAGCTTCCTCCATGTGTAAGCCTTGACCATTACCCCTCTCTCAATAGTTTTAGGTCCAACAGTGCAAAGCTGGCCCATTGTGCCGGGTGCCGGGGGGACATATAAGAAGGTTTTGCTGCAGTATATTGCTGTGGCACCAGAGCAGTTTTCCCTTTGGGTAGACAGAGGGAGATCCAGTGATAAAAAGTTTTAATGGAGAACAGAATGTCTCTATTATGGATACAGCACAGCTGGTTGGGAAGCAGTATTTGTCATTCTGTCCTTCAACAATTTTTCTCATGTTGGCAACATTAGAGTGAACCTGGCTTGCCAAGTTCCCCTTTGCACTCTGCTCTGCACCTAAATCTGCCCTGTGGCAGATTACAAGCTACCTTGTTCCCTCACCTTTTTCGCTGCTGACAGGGGAGCTAAATCACCTTTCAAGGAGAAAAGAAAGGGGGAAGGGGAGGATCAGGGAGACAGTTCTCAGTAAGTGAAAAAGACAATATTTGACTGACAGCTCTCAGGAAATGGCCAGTGGAAGGCCCAAAGGATGAGCAGTGATACTGGGATGGTGCCCAAGGATGGACAGCCTGCAGGGCAAAGCAGCTGTGCAGTCCCTGCAGGACGAGGCAGATTTGGCTGCTGAAAAAAGCCGCCTGCTCCGCAGAGGTAAGGGCTGCTGGAGGGGTAGCAGAGGAGACTCTTGCAGCTGTTAGGGTTAACAGTGATGCCGGTAACTTATCTGCATGCAGAGAGATTGGCTGAACGTTTGTTGCTGCTTTTCTTTTACATAGTAGATTGGCATTTCCTGAGAGAGTAGATTAATCTTTGTAAAAAGAGTGGCAATATATCTCATTCTGGGAGAAAAAGCGGGTTTTGCCACTCTCTGCACGTGTGCAAGAGCGTCTGAATTTTTTGTTGGTGTGTAAGGGTGCAGCAGATTTGTATGACATATAGCACTATGCTCTATTTGTATGCTGGAACATATGTCTAGGTCAGGGTCTTTGCTAATAAAATTCCCACAGAAGTAATTGTGAGCTTTGGTTGCTTAGAGAAATTACAGAAATTTGAAAGGTGTGCATTTCCACTGCAAAAACATTCCTCCTGAAAAGAAACTGTAACCATCTTTAACTTTGCTTTCAAACTCCTGTATGATATTTGCCTTCAGCGTGTCTGTTTTCCTGGAGACAGCTGAGGCAATATCCTCTACTTACTTCCCAATTCACCAACTGTATTTTGGATTGCTCATGATGATATGGATGATGATTATGGCCTTCACAACATTGCCTGTTTTTTTTCTACAGAATCGTCCTGAAGGATGACACCACAGCAAATTCTCAACTGACCGAAAGGCAACCCAAGGTATTAGTTCAGCGTGTTTTCTTCCATGAGTAAGAAGCAGATAAGATTTCAGCACAAATGGTACATTTTAATTATGTTTATAAGTGAAATGCAGAGCAGATGTTGGAAGCACCCTTTCAAGTGTTCCTTCCTTGTCCCAGAGGGAAAATTTCAGTGTCAATATTGTACATCTCTTTAAAAATGCTTGATTTGAAAAACTTTTTAAGTTAAAATAGCTTGTTGGCCTAGAAGCACTTCTGGTTCTCTGTTCATCTAAATGTGAATTCCTTTCTTGCATCTGATTTTTGAAATAGGTACCAAGACTTCCCTTTTAAACTTTTTGCTTAGCAATTAAAAAAAAAAAAGCATTATAAAACCTGTAAGAATGCAAAATAAAACTGATATTCCTTGCCCATCTGTACCCACCCACTCACACATGCTCCATCACATCCTAACCATTCTTGGGTATTGGGTCTTAAAATTATATTGTAAGAAATACTACACTGGTAAGTGCTATTCCTAAAAATGGAATTTGCTAATATTCTCATATATATTTGGCTATCACATGCTAAGATCAATATTGTAAATAACTTTAAAAAAGAGATAACTTCAAAATACAGTCAGAAACTTATTTAAAATGGAAAGTGTGCAGAATATTAAGCTCAGAGACTAGACCGCTTTTTTCTGCGCTTTCTCTTCTGACGGTCTGTGAAAACCAGCTTGTTTGCAATAGTAATATAAATGGAATTTTAGGCGGGCAGAAAGATGCACTAATATTTATATGAAGCTATAATACTGCAAAAATGATATGGGCTGTTATTCTAATATATTGCCAGAGGACTGTATTGATCTTCAAAGGGTTAAAATGCCACCAGCTTACATTAATGTCACCCTTCAGCAATCACTGGCCAATAATATATCAGCAATCAATGCTGTAGCGTGTTGTTCACGACACTGAGTTTTTGAAGACAAGTGGCTGATATATTTTGACAAGAAGAAAAAATAGTCTTGGAAATTCTTGCAAATCTTAACTCAGAGGCGAAGATATATGAAACAAACTGCTTCCATTAGAAAAAATGGTAATGTTTGCCATCATAAGTAACAACATTTTATGTCAGTTCAGTGGAGCAGTGAATGAACCAAAACTCTGCTAACCTTCAAAACGGAAAGGATTCTGTAAGTAGGATTTACATAGTCTGAATATTTTATATTTTGAGTGCTCATCACAGCTAGCATAAACTAATACTTATAATATATATTTCCAATAAGGAAAACATTTGATTTTTTATGGAGTAAAGCAATGAGACACATTCTGGGTTATGAGTACAGATACAGGTTTCTCAGCCCCTGCTCCTTTCTTTCCTGTTAGTAATTTTCTTCTATCAAGTTCTCGTTATTTGTACATGTATGAAGAAGACAATGCAAGACTGTTCACTTTGACAAAAGAAACTCAAAGAAAAAAAATCAAGAACTCAAACAGGCATAAAGCAGAAGTACAAGAGGGGAAATAAAAAGCAGAGGCTGTGAGAGGACACAAAGGGTTAAAGTTCTGACCACTGTCTGCATATATAAAATTATCTCATCTTATCTGAAAAGTTTAGGCTCAAAAGAAAAGCCTCAGTTTAAAATACCTTTTAGGTTTATTAAATCTTTAGGCTGAAGATTACAGCAAGTGTTTTGTCTTTGGTGAGTAGCTGTTTGTCTCACTTTATTTACTTGGTATTGGGTATTTGTCAATGTCATTTCATATCTGCAGAAAATTCATACGTTACATGGAAGTATGTATGTGTGTGAGTGTGCTGAAGGTCACATGACTGTTTCATCCTATTTGGTGGAGCAGCTTGACTTTTTTTCCTTTGCTTTTGGTGATGGTTGTGAGTGCAGAAGTTGATTGACAGATGCATGCCAGAAACCCCCATTCTCCTTTTCAAAGACTACATATGATGGATTGCGATCTTTCAGCTCAGCAGGACACAGGGACCATGCAAGCTGTAATTGGTCAGGTATGGAGTCAGCCATTTCTCAACTCCCCTTTTATTTTTTTTTCACAAGGGTTTAACCATATGATTCACATAATTCATATTTACAGTACCATCTTTCTATCTGTATCTTCAGCTACAGCAAGTGTAGTAGTGAAAGTGGGAAAGGCAAAAGAGCCACAATAATCTGGCCAGGGAATCACTAGTTAAACCTAAAATACCATGCTTTTCTTCTAATAAACTCGGTTTATAATTTAGTCTGAGCTTTCCCATATCAATCTGTTTATTAATTTACATTTGTATTTTGTTTAAATCTGCTGAAGTAGAAGAAGTGAAGAGTGAAAAGTGTTGTGTTTGCTGGGGAGTTGCTTTCTCTTTCTAATGCTGTTCATTATTTCTATATTGACTGTATTCCTATACTACATGCTGTGGATTTTTTTTTTCTTTCTTTCTTCTTCTTTTACTCCTAACCCAGATAATGTGTGATTGAGCTTGGTAAACGTAGTAGTCTTTGCTGCTGCAGAGGGGCAGCCTGCAAATTAAACACTGCCACAATCTGAAAGGTCCAGGTGGTCTGCTCGTGCTTCCTAATGCAATCCAGCACAACAGCTTTAATAAACAGCTCTATTTAGTTCTCCCTCCCTGTATCCAGGGAAGTGAACTGGTCTGGGGCTGCTGTGATGAAATGCCAGAAGAATATCTCTCAAAGGCCTCACAAGCTGATTTTTAGAGCTTTTCCGTTTTGTCGTCTTTGTCTTCCAAATGGGTCAGTGAGTCCTTCTCTTTCTGTTTTGTGATTTCTGTAGTTTTTATGTGTATGTTTTAACTGTGCTGTTTAGAGCTTAGCTGGAAGGGAAAAGAATCATTGTCTTTTCATTTGCTTCAAATAATAACCTGAAGTGGGGAAAGAAATTAAATTATTTTGTCCTGTTGTACAGGCAGGGTTGTTTTCCTATGTATGCAGTCAGAGTTGGAAAAGGGTGTCTGTTTTTCTAACAAAATTTTAAGTGCTCAACACTTTCTCATTAGCCACTGACTTGTAAATCAGTCTCTGGCAAAGGGTATTTTTTGAACTCTCAAAAGTTTGTGGTTTTTGCATATGTTTCCAGTGTAGTGAACGCATGCTGCTGAAGTGATGACATAGTATTTGTGTTCCGTATATGTTGATGCAATGGTGGAAAAATACACATCCTACACACTGTTTTCAACTAAATTACGGCAAAGCACAGAAGTCCCTGAAAGCACATGGTTTATTAATACCATCATACACAGTAATGCATTTCTAGGCAGAAAATGTCAGATATGTAATACCATGTTTACCACAGATTTTTATTGCTTTAAATATTTTAAAAATAGAAGATACTTTTTTTTATTAAAAATCCCCCAAACATTAACAGCTTTCTTTTAGGCAGGCTTATACCTAAAAAGTGGGGCATGTTTGCCAGTATTACATTGCATGAAAATATGTATTTTAGAGAGGGTTAATTACCTTTTTGTGTAAACTTGTTCAGTGTTAAAGAAATATATTTAAAGATCTAAAGCAAACACAATGTGATTCTAAAGCAAACACAATGGCAACGTTTTGAACAAGTACAGTTGACAAAAAATGTACCCTTAAAGCTTGATAAATCTCAAAGCTTGTAATATCTCTTTAATGTAACTTTTTTCTTTGGCATGTAAGAAATTTTAAGTTAGCTATTTTATATTTAAGGCTTGTTAGGTCTATTAAAGTGTTTTTCATGATGGAAAGGTATGGTTTTTGTGTGTGTGTAGCATTCGGTATTTTATTAATTAAAAAAAGTTCAGTGAATGTCTGGAAAAATGTTTATATTGCGTGTTATTGTATTTCATTTCCTAAAAATCAATAACAAGGGCATGCACTTCAGAGGAAAATACATTTAGTTATTTAACTTCTTTAGGTTTTTTTATGTCAAAATTTATGGATATTTTTACTGTTCAACTTAATGTGTTAGGTGTTTCAAACATTTTTTAGTTGTGTATGTGTGCATATGTAGCTATTATACATAAGTGTGCACATCCCAGTGTATTCATAAACCCACAGAATTTTCAAGTATATTTTTTGTTTTGACTGATTTTCCTGTTTTGTCATTATTAGCTGTATGTGAAGATGGAACAAAAAGTTTAAAAATATTAAACTTGCTTATTTTTTTGCCTGAAAACTATATGCATTTTCTAGTTGTTGAATGAAGGAGTTACTTAAAACTTGGGAATCATAAAGCAATCACTATAATTAACATACATTGCTGAAAACAGAAATACACTCTTTCTATGGGCTACAATACAGAGCTGATAACTCTTTTGAAAATAACTATCAAAAGTCATATCCTGTGCCATAAAATCTTTCCAGACATTAAGTCTATATTAAGTACTGATAAATGATAAAGACTTGCATATTCAGTATATGTATATTTTTAGAAGACTGTTTCATTTCCTGACATTGCAGTTTTAGAAAAAGTTCTTAAGAGTTTTTGTTAACTTTTGAACATCAAAAATCAAAAGCTTTAAATAAATGTTTACCATTTGGCCTTTTTTATTTCCGAATTGTATTTTTCTCCAGCTGTGAGAACTAAATTTTGTTTCGACTAATCCTGCAGATGTAGCCTTAAATTCCATCCTGTTTGCTGCTAATGGACTGTGAACTTACCTAATTAAAAATCCAAACTATACATATATATCTCTACTCAAATAGAAATCAGAAACACTAGCAATTATTTGTAGTTCAAACACTAGTCTGTGTATGGCACAAAAGTAATAGCAGGAGCATGCTGATTTAAAGGTGTTTTCAGTGCAAAGTACTTGTTCATCATTAAATGCATTTTCCACTTTTTAAATCTTGATTTTATCCATCTCCAAAGCGCCAGTGTCCACAGTGGCTCCCACTGGTGATGGCAACGGTACACAGTGCTACAATACTAACCATCATCTAGTACTTGGGTGTACTGACTCCAAGGTGCAAAAGTGCTTGTATACCTTCCCTCTGGATTTTTCCTCCCCCAAGCATGCAATTAAACAGCCAAGTACTCTGAGGAACAACCTTCTTGCCTGGCATGTCAAGATCTAGAAGCTCATTGCTCATTGTGATTTTGATTCATAACTGGAGTGTTTGGAATGTAACCCTGATCCCTGTCAGCAATAGTCTGTAGCATCCTTCCTTGCAGGCTGAACCATAATACCCGTTATTATTCCTTCAAATGTATTTTGCTTCTACTCTTTTATACAAACAACTAGCTAGATTTTGTGCCATCCTCCCTGTACTTCCTGAGCTAACCTAAATGAACAGGTAAATTAGCTGCATCATTTAATTATTCTAATTATGCTGCATTTTTTGTACCTTTTGTGTTTTCTAAAATCTTTACTGTACCTTTTTCTTCTGTCCCCCCCCCCCCCTTTTTTTTCCTCAGACCTGAGCTTGTGAGTGACAGGTTAGTTCATCAGCATTACAGCCCTCCTGTTTTTGTCTCATCTCATGCAGACAGGTCACTGTGTCCAATCACCCTTCTGGCTCTGCTATCCCCGGGGGAACCAAGGCCAGCCTGCCATCTTGATCCACAGGCCTGAGGGCCTGGGCTGGCTGCACATTTCTATGTTCACTCGTTCTTGCAAATATAGTAAAACAGAAGGGGCTTAAATTAGATGTCTGTAAACTGAGAGGAAGCAAATTAGGTAAAATTCTTCTTCAAATAAGCAGGCGTTTGTAATTATTATGTTTGAGTTCTCTTTCTACATATTAACCCTGTTTATTTTATATATTTCAATGTTATCCTCCATGTGGTCTCATCATCTAGCAAAAGCTATTTATGCAAGGGTAAACATGCACTCTTTTGCCATAGAGAGTTCTGCTCTGAAGACCAATTTATGAGATGGATACATTGCTGCAGCCAAGCTGGGTCTTTCTGTTCTGTGTTTTAGTTTGTTGGGTTTCTTTTTTTTCTTTTTTTTCCCCCTCCATGTTTAATTATGATAGAGCAGAGGGGTAAATGTTTCAGAGAAGCCAAGGCATTTCTGTGACTCAGTGGTCACTTTTCAGAAGTTTGCTCTCTTGGCTGTATTGTTTTGTAATGCACATCAATCCATATGCAGGAGTTTAATTTTTACCCAGTGAAGATTTGATCTATAATGTTAGTTTGTCTTGAGCAATCTTTGAGTGATTCCTCTTACAGTACTATAGAAGATCTTTTTCTCTCAGAATACTCCTTCCCATCTCTAATATACAGAGGCGCATATAACATATACAAATCAAAAAGAACCATCTCATATTTAAGGCCTGCTTTGAAAATTTAGCAATTTAGGAATTAAGCCCTTTTGTCTACAGTTTGGAAAAAATCCTACTCTTTCTAGGAAGATTAGCCTCATGACAGTAAACATGACTGCTTGTATATGGAAGGTCAGAGTATTTGTCCCCTTGTCTGCTTATTGAATGACCAGCACAGATATTGCTGTCCTTTACAGTCACCAGCAGATGTTTTCTGCAGTTGGAGAAAGTGAGAGAGAGACTTACGGACAGGTACACACAGAACATTGTTTTCAGTAGTAGAGAGACAACGTAAACAAGAATCGTGTTGAAAAACTTCAAAAACGTATTTTTTAATATTTATGAACAAGCTGGTACTCTGATAATGAAGCATTCCATCTCTACAGAAACACACTGTTTTATATGCTCTCTAGCATAGTGTGTCCTTAAGAATTATTATTGTAAGGAGATGCAGGAATGTGCCTGTAATATTTTACAGTATAAATATTTGTTGTAGAGGAGTTTAGATCTTGTTAATTTAATATATGTAAATTCTTTGGTCCTAGGCCTGGATTCCTACAAAAGAATGCATTTCTCTGTTGACTTTTCTTTTTATAGTACAAAAGATGGATTTTTATCATTTTCTTTCATGCTTAAAAAGATTTTTCTTGTTTTCACACCAAAATCAGCTTTTAACTGAAATCTGTCCTCTAAAAACATCTTTAGTCATTGTCTCCTATTGCATTTCTATGTTCTTTTCCATTCTGTGCTACTCTGCTGTCTCCTGTGTTAGTTGGTGGGTCAGGCCAATTAAGGGGTCAAATCTTTAAAAAGCTGTGATTTACACTCTTTGTGTATTCATTATTATTCTAATTCCAAGAGAAAAATAATGCATGTGAGATGACCTTTAAATTGCTGGGCAAGCAACACTCATCCAGTGATGTAGATTTTTATCTTTTGGCAATGCATTTACATTCAAGTACCTCTGCTGTTTCTTAGATTCTAGCCTGATAAACTAAATACCAGTCTGGGCCACTTCTGTATATACAGTACATGGAAGTGACTGTACTGAGCCTCTTGTCTTGCACTAACCTGTAGCTGTAACAAGACTTTTATTTTTCTCCTCTGATCTGGACTGCAACTCAAATGGAAGAAAATAAAAGGACAATGGAAGACAAATTGCATACAGCATTTTCAACATTAGATGAGAGCACAGCAAAATATTTTTTTGTCTGCAATTTACATCTCTCAGTGGCATGTTTGTGATGCTTCTTCCCCTGAAATTGTAAAATAGGCAGCAAGAATCTCAGATCATGCAGTATATGCATGATTATAACTCATTAAAGCTAATAGGGCCTAAGCATGGGTTTAACAGTTAGTCAGTAGATCTCTTAAGGACGAATGAGAGGTCTGCAGTTGCTATATCTTTACTTATGTGAGTGACACCTGCTGCTTCAAGGTTCATGGTACAATACTGAGCTCAATGGGACTGCTCACATAAATAACACTTCGCAGAATCTGGTCCAACTTGTCTATTGAATAACTGTTATTACTAATAAATACAGCAAAGTCTGGTTTAAATGCCAGTTAAATAATTGCAATGCAAACTCTTTTATAATTAGAACTGACTATTAGGATTAAAGAGAGTAATTCGAGGCTCTTGAACGTTTTTATTTTTCAAGGATGTCAGGGCTACAGGTAAATGGACTGTAGCTTCAGGGTTTTTGTTTTATCATTGGATTTGAAACCTCTGTGATATGTAGGACTATTTCTTCAAAAGGGAGAGATTAGTTGTTGATATTTGCTACTGATTCTCTGTTGACTGGTAGTGCTGTTCCATAGGAGAGTTTTGTCTAACTGTTATATCAAAAGCAAATTTTGAAGATCAAGAGAATGTTCGAAATTCCTCGCCATTCTGAAAAGTAGCAGCAGGAGAAAGCTTAACAAAGGCAACCCTAAAAGCTTTATTCCAAGTCATCCTTACATGATCAAGAGTATAAATTAAATTTTCAAAAGCAGTTTAGATTTTGTAGTTACTAAGAAAATAAGCATGCTATTTCTATTAAAGAGCAGTACACTTTGTATATGTCATACTACATTATACCCGAACTAGGTCCAGCAAGCTCTTATGTATAGTCTTGCTTTCACTCACATAAGTAACAGCCATTAACGCCATTGGCACTGATATGTATACTTAAAGTTAAGTGTTTCAAGGAAGAGAGCCTTGAAACCTTGTTCTTACTCTCAGGTGTAGTTGCACTGCTGTCCCATACCCTTTGCTCATGTGAGTGAGGATTTACAGGATAGGAAACTGATGCACGTTCTTGTCAAAACATAGATGGATTTTCTTGTACCACGTAACTGTAAAAGAAAACCAGTAATTTGATAAGCAACTCTGCACAATGTTACTTGTATAATTCTTGATCTTGTGATTTTTCTGGTGAGTATTACCTAAATTACTTGCTAAATATGATTTTTTTTTTCCATTGATAACTCTCCTGGAATGAGGCTGTAAATGCAAAGTAACCCACAGACAAAGAAGGGCATTGCAAAGAGAAACAGGTCCTTAAGCAAAAGAAAAGAAAATGCTAGAAAGGAGCCTCCACTCACTGATTCCATCCAATAATTTTTATTTTACAAGTTTCTAGCATTTTTAGGGATCTCAGACTTGTGTGTTCAGGAGACACAATCCAGCTGTGTAATGGCACTTCCAAAAAGGAAATATAATAAGGGCAGCAATAAAAGACGAAAGTGTTTTTTTAGTCACCCCTTGCTATGGAAACGAGTTTCAAGCAATAGAAAATAACAGAGTATGAGCTTTTTACAAGCAAATTAGTGAAAGTCATGTTAATACTATTACAGAACAGCTGCTGTTAAGACATATTATAGGAGATAATTCTGTATCAGAATGTTGTCCTTTTCACTAAACTGTTTACATCTCTAACTACTTTTCCATTTATTGAGCCAACTTATGAAGCTCTAACTCAGCTTTTACTTAAGCTTTGTTCATGTTTCATGTGCAATGGAATAAGGAGGAGTTTTACTGGCATAAAAGGTCTGATTTAAGAGAACGGAGGATTTAGCCCACTTCTGGAAGCCATCTTCTGAAAAACGTCACAGCAAAGACTAAGGCTAAAGCAACTGTATTCACGATCAGCACATTTCATGTCCTGATCTCCAACCTCTGAGTTAAAATCATAGTCTCCTATCAATGGCAAACTGGCATCAGCTTCCACTTATTCATACTATAACGCAGGTGATTCAGGGCTACCTTTTGTGTTTAATTGATAATAATAGAGAATTGTGCCTGATTATTACCAAATCCAGCTTTTAAAAATTAAAAAAAAAAAAAAGGTTAAAGTTGCAAATAGCACTGCTAAAGTTTAAGGCAGATGGTTTTGAGATACTGCTAGGACTGTTACAGTTGTTGACACTGGAGACAGATGCTGCAAAGTTCTGAATGTTTTCAGAATCCTGGATTTCCCACCAGTTTTGTTAGGTGGGATTCTGTTCCCGCAAGATCTGAATGCTTTCAGTTTCCTTTGAAGGCAGGATCAGGCCCTAAAGCTCCTAAGGGTAAATCTTTCATTTCATGTTTTGTTCTGCTCAGGCACTGCTAATGAAGGAAAAACTGAAAGGTTTCTTGTGAAAATAAAATTGTTAATGTTTAAAGTGATCGAAAATCCTCTTGAATAAAGGAGACTTACGCTGCTCTGGGAAGTAAACAGCTATTGCAGGATTCTTTGCCATAAGTCTTACCTTCTCTTCACCATGCCCATCTCTTTCTGTGTACAGAACGTGCTTCACATTCTTCAAATGGATTATACAAAGCAGAAATAGTATCTGCAAACAAGAAGCTCTCAGTCTTTTTGGAGGAAAGGTTGAAAGTTGTGGCAAATGTAAAAGTGGCTTCTAATGTGGAAGAATGAAGCAGAGAACATCAAACTCATTTCACTTAGTGTCATTCATGATGGTTTATCATTATAGTCAGGGCAAACTGTGGTCTCAGAGCTGAAACAATTTTGTCCATTAAGAGGGAAAAAACAACACCAAAAAACAGAATGTTCCAGCTTGGTTCTTATATCCTTAGGGTTGCAATATTGAATTCAGATTTGGGGAAACTTAATCTTGCAGCCAGGTTTGACAAGATGCTGGTTGAACGGTAGGCAGAAGTGATGGTTTGTGGGGTGTAATGCCCATGGTCAGAAATGAAGAAAGATAAGAGGATTTTTCCAGAAGTTTGGGTGCAGTATTCACCACCTGCTCCAGCTTCTCACCAAAATAGGCAAGAAAATCTCTGTGTGCACCTTTCAGTGTGCAAAGTTCACAATCTCAAAGCCTGGCAGAAGACAGACTGGAGTGCTCTTTAAAACAGCATGTGAGCATTTGTAATGGCTCTGAACACAGTTATCTTTTTGTTTGTTTCAGTGCTGTTGCTAATTTGAAGGCTGATCATAAAAACATTTAAGCATATTAACTAGTATCCCCACAAACTTAGCAGGACGGCTCGCATGAGCATCATGTTGTGCATAAGACTGTGTGATGCTAAAGGCGTGGTTGGACCTCACCTGGCCTCAGCAGAATTCAGACACATACAGCAAAGAAAATAAGCTAGTTCTCCAGCTCCGCTAAATTAACACTAGGGGGTAGAAGTCCATGTATGTAGGTGAAAAGCTAGAGGCTGTATCTGAAATCTCAGAGGGATGTGCAATTGACTCATTGATAGGTGTTCCAAAAATAAGACCTGGATTTTGAATAATCAAACAAAAGAAGGGATGGAGACTGGAGTTTCTTCCCTGCATGCATAGGCTTTGGTTTATTATTAAAGTCATGCTGGATTCTTAGCAACAGGATAAATTGAGGGTTGCCCCCTAACTAGGAATTAGAATGACTCTGTAATGAATTTTAACCTGAGAGGTACTGTGGATATTCAGCAAACCTTTGTTCTGTTCTGTTCGTGTACTGATACTGGGCCCATCACCGTAGTTATTAGATCTCAAAGATTACATTCTTTGATCTAGTGCTTTCTAAATCCTTAAACCACAGTTTATTTATTTAAAAGGTTATATCCAGCATTGCATTGGATTGTAAAGTACCCTTTGACTCTTTCATGAAGGACATAGTAGAAACACATGCTGCTGAGGAGTATTTCCTTCTGTCCACAAAGCACTATTGTATTGTATTGTATTAAGAACTGCACAGAGATTGGTGCTTTTAATCTGGCCAGTGTGTGGAGAATTTTTTTACCTCCTTGGTACTGTGATGAATTCAGGTGAATTTCAGCTACTCGATAAATTTAAAAAAAACCCTGCGAAGTATCCTTATATTTCCATAACAAAGAAAATAAAAGCATGCTAAACCTTGAACAGATGTTAAAAACGAGTATGTTCAAGATGTCTTCTTTGGGTCTATTTTTGATCTGATCTTTACCAGTGTGAATCTCAACTCTGTGGAGCTAAATAGCATTACATTTTGGTAAACATGATCAACAGCAACTCTTAAGCTTGTTCCATCAAATTGAGAAGCCTATATTGAGCAAATTTTCCAGTGTTGTCTACAATGCTTGATCAATTATGAACTTCACAATGTGACTCCCAAGCAAACCAGCAAGAAGGCACAGAAAGCAAAAGAGGACACTGAAATTGAGCCCAGTGTGCTCCATCTCCTGACTGATATTAATTATACTGGATTCAAACTAGTCTCTTTTTTTTCCAATCAGTCCTGCAAGGAAAATTGTAAAACTTCTCATGTCATTTCCATTAATTCTGTAGTAACCAAGACTGAAATTGGCACCTGAAAAGAGAAATGTTATTAAAAGTAGCTATTGTTGTTTCATTTTTAATGCTTATGTTTGGTTATTTTTCTTTTCTGAGAAGCTTAGCCCCTGGAGATGGTAGCCTGATTTTACTTTATACTGAGACCTCTTTATATCATCTGGCAGTACAAAACAGCTGTAAAGTGGGTTTAAGAGTCATTTATTTATGTGTACTTCAAAGCTCTTTTATATTTCCAGAATGGTAGAAAATCACCATAGTGTAAATGGGAATCAGGCCCAAATGGCTTCAGATGGAAATGGAAAAGGAATAGGCAGAAATCAGACTGAGAGAAGAGAGGAAGTAGAACTAAGCCTTATTTAGCTACAAATAGGTGTTCATTAACATCCATTCTGACCAGCTGAACTGACAGAAGAAAAGGTGAAAGGGTCAGATCCTGTCTTACCTACCACCACCTGTACCTCTGAAAGGGAGGGAAGTGAGGACCAGTCAAACTGTACTATTCAGTATCTGACAACACAACCAAAACAAAATAAAGACTGCTTTCTCCATCAATCAAGTGCATTATGGTTTCAAAGGAGTATGCTTCTGAGCTACCCACTCAACAGAATAAAAGGCTTAATCTATTTCTCTCCCCCCCTTTTTTTTTAAGCCCACGGGCTGCAGTGTTGTTTGCTGCAGCATTTGACAAAGATTTATGTTTCCAGTGCATTATTCAGTTAGTACACCTGGATTAGTGAAAAAGAAAACAAATGAAAATCATAGGAATTAATGTCAGTTAAATTCCCTCTTTCTAGACTTTATATTGCCAGACCAGTTCTTCAACTCCCAGTCAAAGGGTGAATAAAAACAGCAAACAAAGATAGAAGAATCAAAACAAAGAATGACAGTTCTGTTAATTGGAAACATTTTAAAATTCAGGCAGGCACAGGGAAGATATTAAAATACCAATTTGGGGGATAACCTAAGGGTTTTCATTGAAATTTTGAGCAGCTTTCTACTCCATTTTCTTTTATAACCCCTTTTCCAACAGGCACGTAGGAGGCTTAAGAGATTCTGTGAGGGTTGTTAGGTATTTCTCACTCTGCTTTCCCATTTTGTGAGAGCCCAAGGGAAAAATATTGGCAGGGTTGGTAGCACCTTCTCGTATTAAAGTAGCCCAGTATTTCTCATCTTAAGACATTTTTTGTTGCTGCTACTTGCATATCCACCTAGTTGGCTACCACATACTGAATATTTTCAAAGACAATTTCAGCCAAAAATCGTCAGCTGTTTCTGAGGAGGCTAGAAAAATACGGAATAGTTTTGCCCATATTAAGAGCAAACCCTTGAATTTGTTGAGCAGCAGGAAGACTGTGTCTGAGATGTCTCTCTTGGTATCGTGTGACAATCCACCAATGTCTGATTATGTTGTCTGATTATGTTCCAAGCCTTTGAAAAATGTAGTTGGCTCATGTTCACTCAATAACTCTAAACAGCTAAATCCCCTGAAGATTCACAGAGAAAGGGTGTGAAGGAACCTCAGAAAGTCATCTGCAGGATCACCTTATGTGAGTCACATCTGACAGGTATTTGCCTAAATGCTTCCTGAAAAACTCCAGCAATACAGATTCCACAATATCTTAATGCAATTCATTCTGTGTTTAATTATCTCTACCCTAGAGCGTACTGCTAGAAACTTTTCTTAATGGCAAAAAGAATCTTTCTTGCTCCAAGTTAAACCCATTATTACTTCTGTGAGAGGCATGGAGATCAGATTATTTCTGTTCCCTTTGAAAGCCTATTTGCTAACTTGGCCTGTCTTGAAAAATGGCAGAGGTGGTAACAGGGACCTTCACTGTTCTGTGCACTCAGGGACCAGCCTCTGAGGGAGACAGAGGAGGAAGAGGCATGACTGAAAGGAAGATGGGACAAGAGCCCGGAAGGATGCAGGTATAGATTGAAACAAAGAACCTACAAGTAGTTAACCAGGACTAGAGACTGGTAAGGGAAGGTGAGGAAAAGTAGAAGCATAAGGGAAGACTGGGACCAGTTATGCAATAGGGGTTGGAAGCTAGGAAGGACGTTAAGGAAGTGGACTGGCACCATGACTGTGTGCAAGCTGAGGCCAGAGGAGCAGCAGAGAGGAGACTGGATCTGGCTAGGGTTGAAGACTGAAACTGAGAACCTGTGGGACAGGAGAAACAAATGAGTAGGAAACAGCTGGCATGCTGAGAATGGCTGTCATATGTAGGGGGGGGAAATGACTTTGGAGGAGCTGTATGAAACTTGCTGGCTGAGATTGGGAGTGGACAGGAGGTACTGGGTTTGGCTGCGCAAAACTGGGTCTGGGGCAAGGAAGAGCTAGGACTGTGGCAAGAACAGGTTACAGAAGGAGGCTGTGTTTTTGGGGATGGGGGGAGAGGCTGTGTCACACAAAAGCACATACAAGAGCATGAAAAGGAGCTCAATATTCCTGAGTCTTAGAGTTCCCTCACCGTTCAGAAATTTCTGCTTGCAAATCCCACTGGCAAAGTGTCTGAAGTTTCCTTTAAAAAACACTAGAAAGCCACACATGCAAAATGTGAAGAATATTATTTGCATTGTAAAGTCATACAGTTCAAATGAAATATTTGTACAGTCATAATTCGTTTTCCTTGTAAATATGTACAATAATAGACTCTTTAATTATATAAACAACTACATATTCCTCACAGATAAGGGTCCTTTCACACTGTTTACATAATAGTATTTGACAATATAGATTTTACTATACTTCTTTCTGAATATTATATCTGATATATAAAAAGCTTTTTGGCTCCCTGGAAGTTGCATGAAGTAAAAAAAAATCCAGGCCAAATTCCAGAAAAGTCTTATTTGATCTAAAATGTTTTGGGTTGGGTTTTTTTTTGGATTTGCATGGTTTTTAAACATCAAAAAGTTAAAAGGAATTTTAAAGAAAAAGTAACTTTGAATTAAGCGATTGAACTGTTCTACTTACAAAATGCCAAACTGGACTCGTTTGCTCTTTATATGAACAGTAGGATTAAAGGTTGTAACACAGCTGAATTTTCATTTTAACTGAAAAATTTCATGCAGATCTTACCATTACTACTTCCAACAGGCAAAACTTACTAACTTCAGCAGTAGTTTTGCTAGAGCAGTGACTGAGATTCAGATTGTTGTATGTGTATAGACACTGGTTTTGTATAAGATAGACTCATGAAGCCCCCTAAATTTGTGATAATCAGCTCTTAATTCTCCACAGTTTCAATTAGGTATTTACAGTGCTGCAAAATGGAAGCACTGCAGAGCCAAGTGCTTTCTCACTTCAGGTATCTAATGCAGTTCCTTTCCTGCGAAGTAAAAGCTTCAGGTTACTACAGAGAAACAACATTGGATTATCATTTGAACAGATATAATTGCTACTTTCAGCAGCTCTAAGCCACTTTAATTCCTATACTATACCAATTTCATCTCTAATGGGAGGGGATAATTTTCTGAAACTTATTTAGCTTTTCTTCAGCATTATTTACAATTGGAACTATAATCCAATGCATGATTTAGTAAGAGCATGCCGTCATACTGAAGAAAAAATGGGAATGGGTAGCTAGTACAAACCACTTTTGCAGGGCAGGGTGATGCAGAGGGGAAGAAATAATTGTCAACAAGGGGACGTAAAAAAGACAGGATTACAAGACGGGGGGAGATGCAGGGTGGAAGGAGGATGTAGCAGCTATAGAAAAGGTATTTTGATAAGGTTGAACATTTTAGAGGGTTATTTTTTAATAGATTGGTTATGGTTTTATATATTGAATTAGTGGTTATAAGGACTCACAAAGGTTGAAAGTTTAGTACTAGAAGCCAAGATTAGGCTGTGGTAGAGAGCTGTGTGAAAGAATAGGAGGTACAGAAAGACTGAGGATAATAAAAATACCTCCATGTTATAGCCCTTCTCTTCACCTTTATCTGTTCATCATCTGTTTAGAATGTAAGTTCAGGGACCTGCCTTAGCAAGTGTCAGCAAAGCACACTTATCACAGTGGTGTAGTATATCGGGTATACTAACTGAGAGACAGGTGTAAAACCAAGGCTTGATCCCATCATCTTCCTGTTCTTTATCAACATTTTGCAAACCTTTTAGCTGTTACCACTATTAAATGTTAAGCTCTTGAGTTCCACTTTTCTCCTTTAACTGAAGGTAGATTGGCATAGGAGTTAGTGTGGTGGCAAATTGGGGACTATGATGTTTCAGGTAAAGGTTACAAAATCATGAACAAGTCTATAAAGCTATCCTTAAAACTGACTTGCTTCCAAAGTTTTTCTGTTAGAAAAGACATAGCTGGCTGTGCTACTGATATGATTTAACGATTCTTTTGGAATTGCTTTTGTAAAGGACACTTTGTTTTTTGGTCAGTATCCTTCTACTTTGGATCAGCTTCTGCTTGGTAAAGGCCATGTTGGGTATTCTCTGCATCTAGGGCTGTGTTTAGCATGACATGGAGTGAGGCTGGGAGGTTGAATTACATATTTTAGCTCCTCTGTTTATGCTTCCATCCAGCAATGGTCTCTACTCCAGGCCAGGGAAAGAGAAGAAAAAACTTTTACTGTTTGATTAGCTCTCTGAAATTTTACCAAAAAATAATACATGAATTTTTGTTTTCACAAATGACTATGAAGTTGATTGGTAAGAACGGTTTTAACCTAGAATTTCTGGAGCATGTACTTTATGCTGTAGCCCCACATCTGTACTCCTGTGCTCAGAGATAGCCATCACTGGCATCAGAGGTAGTAACTACCAGATATATAGAGTCAGAGCTCAGTCCTTTAGCTCACAGATGGAGTTTGTAAGAAGAGTAATTGCAATAGTATCATGTAGTATACTGGGGAACGAGGCCCTAAAGATAAGGCAAATTTTTCAGTGAAGGTTACTGTTTTCCTCTTGGTGTTTCAGTTCTGTAAATCCGCAAACCCACTGTAAATTGCTTTCTGTATAGTGATGTCACCATTTTTAAATCTTATAATACAAAATTTTAGACTTGGAGTTTTAAGTGTAGTGTTTAATCCTACAATGTCTTGATGATGAATAAACTTATTCACATGTATAATCCTTTTTAAACTTGTATGTTTAGCAGGTACAAACTAACTTGGAGAATCCTAATCACATTTACATTAATAGTGGTGGAAATAAGGAGCATCTTTATATAGTGAGTGTCAAGAAGCTGGCGCGGCAGCTAACCCCAAGGGGCAGGGAAGATCCCAGGTGAGGCCAGTCAGGGCAGTTAAGGCCTATTAGAGCATGCAGGGCCCTGTCATGGGGGTGGGGGGAGAGAAGAAAAGAAGGGAGAAGGTCAGTCACAAGACTAGCCTGTAAGTTGCAGTTCTGTCTTGCAAAGGAAAACTTTGGATTAAATTAAGGTTGATTGTGTGATATGGTGCTGCTGAGTCTTTTATGACTGAAAACTTGCTTCCCAGTGAGCCTGGCTTTGAGACCAAGGTTTCTTCTTGTGAGAAAAGTCCATATGGCATGAAGAAAGGCAGAGGGAGAGAGGAAGTATGTAAATGTTCTGTGGGTGTAAGTACCCTCGGTGGTGAGCTTACTTGCTGTGTGGGACCATGGTATCTTGTTCCTGGCTCTGCTGCCTCCATCTGCCCTCTTGATACTGTTAGGTGACCGATACTGGACAGAATGGATGACATGGGGTCCAAATAAGAGGGTACTGAGGTTGCCTGCTGCCCAAGCAAACAGGAGCTGGAGGCAAAGCAACCACAGGTTTGATTTGAATGCTGTGTCTTGCGAGTGCTTTGGCTTTCAGCTGCACTTGGCATTGCCCAACTCAGAGAAGTATAGACATCGCTGCACTGATAGATGCTGTTTTATGTTTCCCTAGGCTGCTATTAATATTGTTGGATTATGGGATACCTTCTAGCACACATGCAGCTGCTGTCAAAGGTCCTCTTGATTGTAATAGGATCAGTATTTGCTCTGTATGTTCATTTAAAAGCTTATGATAGAATCACTTAAAAACTGGATGAGAGTAAGGGAAAGGAGGCTGCTGAATTTCACACAGAAGTTTCCATCTTGTAACAGTCCAGTGCTAGGGCCTAGGTCTTAAAATGGTGCTCAGGTAGGTGCAGGAATCCACTTATCTAGAGAACATTCTAGGAGCTGACAGGAAGCTACAAATAATAATGAGAAGTTGGGGAAAGAACTAACTCTGCAAAGCCTTCTGAAACTTGATAATTATTTTGTGACATGCTATACTCAGTTTGGTGCATCTGTCTGCTAATTGTGATGAACAATGATTGATGAATCTTTTCATTGATCTCAAATATGAAGTAATGACTGGAGCTTTTTGTAATATACTTCAAAGTTGAAAGGCAGTGAGAGGATTAAGCATGAGTACAGCACTACTGAATTTTAACTTTGCAGTTAAGACTCTGTACTATATAAACAGAGAATGCTAGACAAAATGTGATAGTTGCATTCATCTGTCTTACATTTGGCAGGGGGAGCTACTTGCTTGTGGGGTGCAGGCAATCTATAAGCACTTCTATATGAAAAAAGACCAATCACAGACTCTGCTCCAAACATTAGTCTTTGGTCAGGAAATATTTGGGCAGCCATTGTTAAAGGAATATGTTTATTTCTGAATGGCTTTCTCAATACTGGTCAGATATCTGTGATAAATATGTAGCCTGTTGTGCAGCATGTAGTGCAAGTGTGGGGAAAGTGTGTTTTTTATTTTTCTTTCTTTTGGTAGTGTCTGACTTTCCAATGGATTATTGTTCAAACATTGGGGTGTGGGGGGAAACGGTCTCAAGACTGGATTTTTTTTTTTTTTGAGGTGGAAGTCTTTTATTCAAAGAAAAAAGATGTACTACAGATGAAACAGTGTAACATTATTAGAGAGCTTTGAAAACTCCTTTTAAAAAGGGGAGAAACAAAGAAATAATTCTACCAGTGCATACAAGAGTGTGGGTTTCACCTTTTTTATATTGAGTTCTTATTCTCAACAACCTGATGAAGGCTTTGACATTTAAGAAACAAAAAGATGAGAAATGTAGGTTTTGTAGAAACATTTTCTTAGCTGTTATACAGCCATTTGTGAAGTTCCCATTAGCCTAACCAGAGTCATAGTCAGGCAAAAACTGAAGGATTTTGAGAATCCCACAACTTGCTGTGCTGTATCAAGCATTTTGTGTTATGGTATTGCTAACAAGTTTTATTTTCACAGCAGTTATGTAAGACTTGCCACAATTAGCATTCATTGTGACTGCTTTTTGTTTTCTATTTGTAGAGGGCTTCCAGATCAAAGGGTTTTATTCTTAAATCTTTAAAACAAATGCAAACTTGCTGACATAATGTTATCTATCTCTTTGGTATACTTAAATATTCCAAAGTATTTTACAAATGCAACATTCACCTACCTCTGAGCCCTTCACCTACCTGTAAGATGAAACAGAACACATTGAGCCTGGCAATTTTACATGGTGGTCTGGCACGCAAGTGGAGAATATAGTAGAAGTGGAATTCAGGGGAAAAGGTGCACCAATTCCAACTCAGTTTGGCCAGGATATCGGCATTGACTGTGTGGTGAATGGGATTCCCATTGTCCTATGATAGGCAAAAAGGAAGAAGAACATGTATCTTCAGCTACGCTCATGTGGACTCTTAACTTTTGGAGAATAGCTCACAGATGCAAGCATTTGTGTCCTTGAACAAACACAGTTTTTTGCCCTCTGAAGTACCTGTCCTTCTCCTGACTCCTGCGTTCCTTCTGGGTGCTCTTTCCAGTCTTGAATCTCTCTCCCTCCCTCCCTCCCTCTCTTGGGTGCGTTCCCAGTATTGCAGCTCTGCTTTTGCTGGATGACAGCATCAGTAAGTAGAGCTCAGATGTATTGGGCTCATGTCTTATCCTCATTCTATAGTTGAGAATGGGCATAAATTCATTTTCTATTTGCCTGTTCATAGGAAATCCTGATAAAATTGCCTATTCCTTTCTGTACCAAGGGAGAAGGAAAAGGAGAAAGAGCTAGGATATATAATGGCATGCAAATTTACTCCAAGTATCTTTTTTTGATACAGAACCTTTTCTTGTTCAAAACATGCTGCACACATGGGCATAGTTCTGATATTCAGTGTTGCTAAACTTGCTTTATCAATATTGCTGAACAGACCTTTATTGAGAGCATGGTCAGGCCAAGTGAAAATACTTGTTAGGTCCTAATCCAAAAATCTGTTGAAGCTGTGGCAAGATTCAGTGGGTTTTGGACACATCCCATAGTGATGAATTGATTCTTTACTATTTCAACAGTGTTCTCCCTCTTCAGTTGAGAAGTTACTCTGCTAACGAGAGACTATTTTGTTTACCTGAGTCCTTTGGTTTTCCAAAGCTCTTCTGTTTGTACTTCAGTAGAAATAACATGTAAGCTTTTTAACAAGTATGAACTGACTACAGAGAAGTAGCAGCTTAAAACACTACCTTAGTGCATGAAGAATAGCATAATGGAAATTTACTTGTATAAATAAAATACAGGGCATTTATCCATATCTGCTGTGCTGTCAAGCTACAAACTCTGTTAAGCTTCTTTACTAAAGGGTGTGGAAGAGGGAGAAAAAACCTGGCTTCACTGAAGTCAACTCGAATGTAGTCATTCTCTGATACCACACAGAGAATTTACGGTAGTTATGGGTACAGAAAGTCAGGGCTGAGGATGGAACAATTCAAGACTCTGCTCTGATGGATCTTGATAGACTGAGAATATGGAGAGCTTTTTGAAGGTTAACCAATTTCCAACATGTACAGTGAAGGAAGCTTAAAAGTAATAACCCTAAAACCTGAAGATATGAACATATCTTGACAGTACTCTGAAGGACCCTACCTTTCAAGCATGAAGGTAATTTTTCTCCCTCCCCGCCTCTTACTGTTTGTGGCAGTATCTGCACTTTACAGTAACCGTTCATTGCTTTAGGTGGGACAAGAACATTCTGTAGAGGACTACTGATATCACATATATGTACATGTTTTGGACAATACTTAATACAGTGTTTTAGTATTTCTTTGATCTATTTCAATATTTATACACACACATTCTTGAAATGTGTACAACATGACCCTGTGACATTTAAAAGTTACCAGGGCTGCAAACTTCAAAGGCACTGTCATGCCAGAATAGATCTGCCTCATAATGTTTTTCTGGTTAAATAGTCTTGTCTTATATTTTCAAGCCAAACCAGCACGAGAGAAGCCTCACTGAAGTCAGAGGTATTCTTCATATCCTTAAAGTTAAGGGTATGTTTCAGTCCTTTGCAGGAATGTGGCCTAACCCCTGAACAGGCAAATGAAGTCAATCCTGACAGCCAACTTCACACAGTATTTGTTTCTTTGTGCTCCCTGGGCTACGGATACATAAGTGCCCTTATCAGCTTGAGCATGTGCTTTTTGGAGATCAATGTTGAGTTGTCCAAACACTTGTATGATTAGCATAAACAGAAAATCACATGGGAATAAACAAAAATAATGCATTATTTTCTATGGAATATCCAAGGAACTTGTATTTGTGTACTCCAGCTGCTTGTTATACCACCTCCGTAAACTAAAACATGTACGTATCTAGGATCCTGGCTGTACATAAGCCTCCAGAGAGAGGGAGATGCAGACTTTAGGAGGCTTACAATGCTTGCCCTAATGTAATATCACCTTAACCTCTAGAGTCAGTCTTTGAAGAGAAAGAGGCTTCTTTTTAAGCTCAGATTTAAATACATTTTGGTAGTCTTATTGTTTCCCTCTCAGAAATTTGTCATTCATATCTGGTTTAAAAAAAAAAAAAAAAAAATTGTTGCTGCACAAATGGGAATTGGCACTTATACCAATTTTTAGGGATTAGTATATAGCTAATGTTAGCTGAAAGGATTTTAAGTCATTACAAGTACCTCTAAATTAGAGTTTTAAACTCTTCGATTTTGGAGAGCAACATAAAACTGCAGTATGTTTTTGGTAACTGGAGGGATGTTGTACTATTATACATCTTAATGGAAGAATTGCCTGGCATATCTCATCAACAAGCATCTACATAATTCAGGGGAACTTTTAAAGAATTTTCAGTTTTCCCGAGGTACTTGTATGTTTTATCAATCTTGTAATTTTCAGCTAGTTTCCTACTCCAACCTATAATTATGGTTAGATTTCTTTAATGTATTTTTGTGTGTCCTCTAATGCCTAATTTTTGGTATGGCATTCATCTCCTCTGACTTGGACATCTAAAAGTTGTATGTCAAAGTTGGAGCTGTTCTCTCTGACTTAAGGTAAGGACAATGAACTACACCAAAATATTTTATTGAACTCTTGAAAATAACTTCTAAGTTGGGAGATGTGAATTGTGCCTTTCATTATGTAGCAGCTGTAAAACATATATATTTTTAAAAAGCTATTTTTGAAACTCTAGATGGCAGGTTAATTCCCGGAAGTCTTGAAATGAATTCTCAAAACCTGTTATATTTTGGCTTAATAAAAAGTGACCTAAGCAGCAAGCATCAAAGTTGGGGATTGCGTCTGAGGGTCAGAAGCTCTTCATCTTTTTTCCCCTCTCTGAAGAAGATGGGTGTTTCATAGCACAGTTCATTTGTATTAAATAGTCAAAAGAAATCCCCCTTTTCCACTGGAATTGCCTTCCTTGATGTGGGTGTGGGTTTGGGGGTTTTTTGTTTTGTTGTTTTTGTCTGAATCATCTGCTATGTGAGGATGTAGGTTTCCCGCAAAAGGTTTAGATTTAAAAAAAAAAAAAAAAAAAAAAATCCATGAAAATAGCATTCTTCACAGAGCAAGTTTTGACTGCTACGTGATTCTTACGGGGAACTGAATAATAGCGGGGAAAGGAAAAGTATCTTGCAGAAAGGTTCCACTGCTATACCTGAGAAACAAATCTGTATTACTTTATAGTGACTACAGTGCTGGGCAGTGTAAAGAAGTTGCTAGTGAACTGAAGCCTCTGGTATTCTGGCTGTGTAATTTGAAACTCCTTTTGACTTATTTGCAGAACTTGCCGAATGCCATAAAACCAAATATGCTCTCTTGTAGAGCCTGGAATTGGGTGCTCATAAACTGAGAATTAATAGGCTTAAAAATTTTGGCTGTGTAGTTCTCTGCAACAAGAAGTTCTCTGGTGTATGCACACACAGTGGTATCTGCCGTGAGCTTGTTTGTTAGTTTTTATCAGTTATCAGCAATGGCTGCTGTAACATGTTTTACTGTTTGTTCTTTTAGGCAAAGCTGTAGTGTGAAATTGAAGGTGTTGATTTTTCTGATGCTGGATTTGCTAGGGTGTGTAATGATGTGGTAATAATAAGCGACTGTAAGAAATATTGTCTAAGACAGAAATGGTGAACAGCCTTAAACACTTTTTTTTGGCTGACAATAGTTTGTTTGATTAAATTTTTTCACAGCAGTAAAAAGTTTGAATTCAAGTTCTCCATTCTTTGCATGCTTCCAGTTATTTACCTAGGAAAGAAGGGCTAAAGTGCCAATATGCTTGTAGGTAGCCATAGCTGCTTAAAGGTGGCTTCTTTGTTCTTCTCTGGATGTCCAATGCCACCTATGAAAGTTTTGGAGAAGCTGTGAGATTTGGTGGGGACTACAACGATGCTTGTGCTCCGACAGAGAAGTCGGGGATGAAAGCTCTTAAGAGGCTCAAGATCTCTCCTACTGAGGCCCTGAGCTGTTGTCCCACTCTCGGCACGTGACACATCAAGGTTGTGCCCTTCTTGCATGATCCCATGTGGGAACATGCCTCTGACCCAGGTCCCAGAGGACTTTGTGGTGTTTCTGCTGCATGAAGCTAGGTGCTCTGCCATCATCTTCCTCTTTCCATTTCCATCCCCATTCCAGCGCTCATTGCATTGATACTACTTCTTGGTGCTGGTCTCTGTTTCTCTCCTTGGGTCATGTGGGAGTCTTTGACAATGACCAAAAAAATGTGACTGTTGTAAATCTGCAGTTTTGGCATGTTGTCTCTGATGGCGTAGTTATGAGCAAAAAAAAAAAAAGGCTCCAGCTATATCTGGTACAGAATAGCTGAACTGTACCTGAAAATTAGTGTTCTTAGTTTTTTGAGGCTGAAATTTGCTTCTGGGCAGAAAGGCCTCTGAACTAGATAACTACCTGCATGGCATCATTTTGAGGGGTTAAATGGGAGACCCCACTCATGCACATACTTTGCAGTGGCCCTTCACATAAGACTGAGTTAAATTCTATACCTTTTAATGGGGGATGAGTTTTGAGCCTGGTGCTTAAATAGACTATTTAGCAGGATAATACAGAAATACATGCATATTTATTTCTCAAATGACAATGTAATCACATGTTCTCTGAACAACTTTTACTGTATTAATTGTAAGTCTTTTGTTCCCAAGGATCTTCGTATCTTAGCAAAAATTCAGCCAGCTGAGATGTTCAGCTTAAGTCTGTTGTCTGTATGTTACATTATTGGTTTAGAAAATGGCGGTTGTAAAACGAACACAAAAACAGGACACACATCCCCAAAAGCCCAAGCAGCTTGGTGTAATTTAAGAGAGGAAGTGCTCTGACATGTAAAACTTGCCTCTTACTCTGAGAGGGGATTAATTGAAACCTCAGATGTCAGTATGACACAATTACCAGACATATTGCCTGATCATGAACGATACTGTCAAGTGACAGACTAGTCTGCAGGGAACTCCCTTCCCCAAAGAAAAGCCCTCAGCTTCACAGGGCTGAATAAATATATTTTTGTTTCCTGTTTCATGTCAAGAATCTCTTGAAGTGTGGATGGCAACTTGACAACTGGCTTCTCACAGCCTCTGTGTGTTGGGGGGGGGCTGGTTTGGGGGGAGTGGTGGTGGTGGTGGTGTCGTTCCCCCCCTTCCCCCCCCTCCCCCCCCCCCAATACAAGACAAAAAGCAAAGCAAATTCTGGGTGGGTTTCCCCCTTCTCCTGCTGTTTTATAAAGAAGGTAAGTCATGTATGGGGAGCAGGTTTTCCCTGGGGCAGCAGTGGGACAGTACAGTGGGTCTGCCGGGAAGCCTGGGGGAGGCGAAATGAAGTATGGTGGGTTATTACAGAGGAAGATAAAAGGCCGAGGACAGGAGTTAGTGCTGCAATCGGCGCCCAGCAGGGTGGTGAGGAAGTCAGCCAGCTGTTGCTCTAGGTATGAATGATTGCTCCTGGAGACCCTTTACTCACAGGGTCCAAGGTGCTGGGCACACCCAGGATGCCCTCTGTGCCAGCCGGCTGCAGTGCTGCCAGGGTGCTCGCTGCACTTCAGGATGAGAAAATGTCCCCCATAGTGCTGCAATGACTGTGCTCACTTTGGTTACTTCTGCCAGTCTGTGCGAGATGTGACAGGCAGGGCCTGAGTTTGTATGGTGAAGCAGGGCCTCTCTGCCCTTAGGGAGTTGGGGAGGTGGCCTTGGTCTCTTCACCTTTAAAAATGATGTTTCCTGATGATTTGTTTCACTGATAGGAATAAATCTCTTGAACTACAGCAACTCTGTCCCCTGTCATTCGTATACATGAATTAAAGGAATTTCCTTTTCTCCAAGGAAAAGCCAAGTTCTGATGCTGGATTTGCTAGGGTGTGTAATGATGTGGTAATAATAAGCAACTGTAAGAAATATTGTCTAAGACAGAAATGGTGAACAGCCTTAAACACTTTTTTGTGTTTAATTTAATTCCCGATGAAGAACGCTATTTCCTTCCACCCCTTCTCGTGCTACTGCAATAACTTTGAGCTAACTCAAATATCTCCATAAAGGACTGAAAATCTCAACTCTCCATCATGAGGACTCTAACATGAGCTGTACTGTATTAAAATGCTTAGGCTTACAGTAAAGATTCTTTGATAATGTGGTTCCTGAACAAGTGAGAGCTGCTAAGAGCATTGTAACACTGCAACAAAAGCATTCTGCGCAGTAGCATATTAAATGGCAGGACTGGTGTCTGAAATGCTCTCTGACATTATGCACCAGTGCGAAGGGAGGGCGATTGTTTGGAAGATGATGGTCCCTAAAGGATTGGCTGAAACGGGGCTGTCTGCACATGGCACAGGATCCAGTGAAAAGATTAAAAGAGAATGCTGAAGTTTTATTTCACTGCAAGCTTCTTAATGTGCATGCTAATTATGCTGATTAATGAAAGAAATAAGCTTTCTTTAGCAGTACCTCCATCCCACCTTGCCAAAATACAAGATATCTGCTGGCAGAATCTTTTTTTTTTTTTATTGTGCCTGTTAGCAGATTTTTCTGAACTACACTGAGCACTGTCTGTGTGGAGACCCCAGTCTCCCCACCGCCCCTGCCCCCTTTTAGAGCACGCAAATCAAGATGGTTCTCCATCTTTGTTTGCAGCAGAAAAGACTCAAGGAGAGGGAGAGAGAGAGAACAAATCCTAAAAGGTAATTCTGTCACTCACCTCATCTTCATAATCTTTCCTTAGCTTCCTCTGCCTCCTAACCCTGGTATTGATCGTGTCAGAGGCTACGGTAGACCAAGGCAGGGGGCTGAAAACCTTTCCAAACAGCAGTTGCCAGTCTGCCTGTTGCAGCTTGAGGAAGAAAAGCATGCTGTGAAAACAATCAGTGCATTTGCTTTAGATCTAAGTGATTCCAACTAGGTCGATGCTTCATGCTGATGTGTTGAAAACATTTAAAAAATTTCTCAGAGTTTGATTTCAACTGAAACATTTCAGCATGTGTCTGAGTCTCTGAAGTTGTTATTTCTCACTAATGTAGCAGACGAGTGTTTTTTCCGCCATAGCACAAAGCATTAGGGAAACTTGGCCTTTTGTCTAGATAGATTTTTGTTTTGAGTGTTTTTGTGTGTGTATGGCGGGGGAGTTATTTGCCAGATTCACTTCTATAAGCTGAGGCTCTTGCAAATTGACTTTAGAGGAGTAGCAGTTTATTTCATGAAGGGGAAAAAGAGGTAATCACAGTTTTACTGAGTGTGAATGAGAGTATAGCTTTTCTTAAACTGCTTTTGTTCCCTGCATATGAATTTTCATTCAGAGGCAGGCTAGACCATTCATAAATACACTAAGAATATTTTTTTTCTTTAAAGCACATGATGCTTCTCTTTGTATGTGTTTGCACTCAGTACAATTGGCCTGATTCTCTCACAGCTTGGGATCATGGAGCAAATGAAGCATTGCAAAAAGAAGCTATCCTCATCCAAATGAGTTTTTATTTGGTTTTCAGGAGTGGCAGGAACCCAGGCCAGCATTTTCCTATGGCAGGTGGTAGCACAATTGGTTTCTGAACTGCTTGGAAAAGACCACAGAGAAATGGAATGCACTATCATTTCTCCTGTGGCTTGGTTTGGTTTGCACATGCCTCACAGTCACTATAGTCTATAGGCGGTCGAAGTGGGCAAAAAGCACAGGGCTGCTGTCCTAATCTGGAGCTGGCTATTTAGTAGTCTCTGTGGGAGTAGATCAGTAGAACTTCACATCTGATCCTGTTTCATTGCACTTTGGTGCATGCTCATGTTGTTTCATGTGCCCTCTTTCAAAAACAAGTTCTCATCAGTGCCTGTTGTTCTCCTTGGGATGCCTTTTTAATTATACAGCATATAAATATGTATTAAGTACATACTGGAATTTCTCTTCCACCAAGGAAGTGAAGTCACCCACGTGTTGTTGCCATCTTTGCTCCTTGCGTCATATAACAGAAAACATTCTTGTGCTGTTTCAACAGGAAATAGTGAACAAATACTTGCCTTGAGGTATTTCATTGAGTTTCAGGATACCAGCAGATAGAGATGTTCCCAAAAACAGATATTTTGTTGAAAGAAAATAATAATAATAATAAAAACCTTAAAAGCTGTATTTATCTAGGGAGAAGAATTTCCCTCCTCCCTGAACTAATAAACCTTTGCAAATGCAGTGTATGGTATATGTGGCACTAATGGATTTTGTACTTCAGCATTTATTTCACCAAATATCATGCAATGAACAATAGTTGTCATTTAAGCAGCTGTAGTTTGCAACTGTGTAAGTCCTAGACACTAAAATGAGATAAGCTAGTGTAGGGGTGGGAGGAACTCTGTAGCATCTTCCTGGTATTTTCATTAATTTATTTTAAAAATGAACTCCATAGGGGTGCTGTAAAAGTGCAAGATGTAATTTAAATGTACTATTAGGAGAACTGTTTATAAAGAATGTTTATACTTAATTTATATACTTAAGTTGTCAGTTTACTTATATCCTTGATTTCTCTTCTCCCCCCCCCACCCCCGGTTCCCTCATTCCCCCTTCTCCCCCGCCCCCCATCCTGAGGGTGGTGGGTAGAGTCCAGAGAAGGAGAAACTGTAAGTTTATCATAAGAAGCTTACGTCTGATAGGAGGTGTCGCGGCCCAAAGGGAGTCGTTCAGGACGACCTCCCTCCCCTTGGGCCCAAACGACCAAGTTCGTGATGCCCTTGGACTGAATTAAGGTGAAACGACACCAGCCAACCAATTTTAAGATTTATTAAGTAATCAACTAACTAGACACGTCCCGCGTCACACGTTTAGGGAAAAGAGAGGAAAAGGGGAAGACAGAGAGAGAGAGAGAGAAAGATAGATATCACCGCCCATGGATCCAGCGGCGTCCCGTTGGTCCTCTTCTCTTGGGAGTCTCGGTGGCGGGGGTGGGGGGCAGCAGCAGGAAGCTCCCGTCTGGTTCCGCTGACTCCGCTCCAGTTCCCCCTCTATTCACACCGTCTGCAGTTTTTTTTATAGGTTCTTGCCCCACCTCCGGGAGGTGCTTCCTCACTTCCCATGCAGACTAACTGTCATGCGCAGTCCGCCTTCTCAGAACCTTCCAGAAACAGGCTGGGGCATCTGGGGGTCTCATCACTGTCCCTAGGTAGGCCGTTTACTGTTGCCGTTTCTGCTGACAGGTGTGTCTCCATTCTTGGGTCCAGCCATTAGCTCTCAAGGTCCTGACAAAGAAGGTGATAACTCCAGCAATTAGCACCGTTTCAGCAGTGCACAGGAATGCAAATTGCTGGTAACGCCCTTATCATTCCCGCCTGCAGCAGCTCTGGGCCCTTTCTCACTGTACTAGGGAGTGCGGCCTAAGGCTTCAGCAAATTTAGCCACTCATGCCAAGCAGGTTTTATTTACAGTCCAGATCCCAAAGTCTCTGCCCGATTGTGGTCTCGTTCAGTGCAGGCTCGGTGTGTCCCGGGTGGTTGCAGGGAGACCGTCTCGGGGGTCGCAGCAGCCCAGTCCTGTTTCCGCCAGGGACAGATGGCTTGTTCGGGGTTGTGGCCTGCCTGCACCCCATGCACCAAGAAATGTTTAAGGCAAAAAAATTCTGTCTGCCACAGGAGGTTAGCTAAATCAAACTCTTCTGCCATGATTTAGTATGGCTGCACAATGGCTAAACTTTATTTCCAAAGATAGGCTTCCCTCATGGGAATTGTTTTATTGGATTCAACAGGACTATGTATGTGAGGAAAGGGGCAGGAGGAGGGGTGTGTGTTTCAGACCTGAATTCTCAGTGGTGCAAATGAGATATCTTCTACTAAGACAGACTTATGATTTTAAAAGCTGTGGTTCACATAACACTGAAACTTACACAGTGTTTTTTTGCAAGTGCGGTCTGTTCAAAGTCCACTTGATACTTAAATGCTTAGTTCTTCCACTGACTTTAGTGGACTTAAACCAGGCCTGTGCTTGTTTCAGTCTTTCTGGTGCATTACTGGAAAGTTTAGTTTGGGGTGACTTATTTTCTGTGCCTATCATTAGAATTATTTTAAATGTTTTGCTGTTTCTTTGTCTTTTCCTCTTCCAAAAACTTCTTCAAACCACTTTCAGTGTAACCCTTCCACCTGCCAAGAACTGTAAACAAAGCAGATCTGAGAATCTCTAACCCAAATGAATTCAAACTGAAATCATGGTGCTTCCCATGCTGATGTTTATCCTACTCTTCTTGATTTTTTTTTCTTTTTTTCTCCTAGAGTTTACACAATAGTAGCCATAATTGGAATTGACACTGGAAAGCCACAGAAGGCAATTCATTTAATCTAAACTTGTTGTGAAACTGAAAACTGGGTTCTGCCTGAATTCTCTGCAGATTTCCTGGCAGGAAGCATCCTGGCATTTTCAGGCAAAATTCTTTCAGAAGGACCTTAAAGAAAGGGTCTTTCATTGACTTCTGTAACAGATGGATCAAAGCAAGAGACTCCATTGATTATAATGAACACTGGGAAGCTGCCCCATTCAGAACTACATGTAACTTCTGGACAATTGCTTTTCCTCAATAGCAATCCAAGGAGAGATTGATGCAACTACACAGGGAAGAAAGATTGTGGTGAGTAAGACGGAGTTCATCCAAAAAGCAACTTAATGAGGAGGGAGTAGAACATGACAACTACTATGCTTTGCGACTGCTCATGTGCTAAAGAGGTGGGTGCAATAAGTCAGCCCTATACTGAATTAGAAAAAAGAAATAAAGGGAGAACAGACTTGTTAGATGCAGTTGGCTGTAGTACTAGTCATTACATATTATTTTTAACTTTGTGGTCAAATACTGCTTGTGTTCAGATGCTTTTACTGCTATAAATCAAGCATAGCAATATATCCAGGAGGAAAAAAAGCCTGCATAACACTGTTCAACTACCCATACCTCTACCCTGTTGCTTTTGTGGAATTACCTCCTTTGTGCAACAGTAATATAGTTTAAATTGTTTCAAATCTTTTATATACTAAGGTCAGACCATTAATGCATATACCCTGTAAGTTTTTTGCATCATTTCAGTAGGCTTGTCCAGCTAAATTGCCTGCCAGGCCTTATACCAATTTCTCTGATATAGAAAGCACACAGTGCATCGCTGAATGATAATTGAACCATATGACTATGAAGATGGAACAAAATATTTCATATCTGGCTCCACTATTTATAGATAGTATGAGTCATTTGCAGTTATAATGAGGGCTTCCCTTGTACCCTAAAGAGCCAATGATACTGCTTCCAAAATGGTAGCTACCAAGCCAACAAAAGCCTAGGCTAACAAGTCCCTGGGTCTTCTGTGATCACTAAACAAAAATTAAAGTTTAAAACATTAAAAGAGCAGGGATTGCTGGTCAAAGGGCTGCTTCCCTTGGGCATGTGGAGGCGGGAAAGCAATGAGGGGGAAGGTGTTAGCAGAGCTCATCCTTGCTTGCAGAAATTGTTTAACAAAGCTCAGACTGGACACCTGACAACAAAATACTCTCGTTCAAATCCACACTTTGCATAGGATCCAGGATATATACTAAAGTCTTTGGCTTGAGTTATTCCAGACTATCAAGGGGACCAGCTATTGCATGGTCAAAAAGTTTTTATACCCTCAACACACTGAAGTAACTGCAAAACTCCCTTGGCAGGATTAGTAGCTACACTCTTGTCTCTGCTTTTTCTTCTCCACCCAGCCTGCCAGGCTTATGGTTTCTTTTTCAGAAATGCACATTTCTTCTGTGGAAAAAGTTTCTATAAAGGAGGAAAATAACATTATTTATCCTTTAATCCTTTATTCTCTTTGCTTTTTAAAAGTTTATTTACTTCCTACAGTTGGCCATCTTGAGCCTCTGCCTCTGTGCTGTGTCAAAACTTGCTTAAGCTTGAAGGTTTTTTAGGCTTGACCAAGCATTGACAGCATTATCACAGGAGCTAATGCTCAAGTCTGCCAGTTTGATGGATTAAGTAAACTTATTGAAATCTTTTTTTTCCTTTAATACTGAAAGATGCCAGGGGCTGTTTTCTACTCTTGTGCTCTGTGTGAAACACTCACATTAATGGGAGAACCTTATATAGAATTAGAGTAGAACATAGCACTTAATATTTAAAAGACTTGTCAACCTCTTGCATAAAGTAATATGGAGGCATGTTATGATGCAGCTTTGTTCTGCAGAAGCCATTCTCCTTACACATCCCCTGCCTCTTCAACTCCTTGCATTAACTGCATTCCTGCTAGCAACAGTATTACTTGGGTTTTCTCCCACTTGTAAAAGTATTTTAAAAACTTACTGTTCTCCTTTTGTGCCATCTGCCTCCTTTGCTTGGTCAATAAAATAGACCTGAGCTGTTTCGGTTTGATTTGTAGTCAGTTCTGCGTTCTGGTTTTCATGCTGCTGCACTTAGATTCACAGCTCTTGGAGAGGAAGAGGAGGAGATAGGAAGTTTGAAATAACTACCAATGGCCTTCACCTTCCTTTTAGTGTTTGAAATAACTACCAATGGCCTTCACCTTCCTTTTAGTGTTTGAAGGAAACGCTTGATTTTTTATGTTCAGTCCATTTTGATTCTCTGTTCTTAAATGATCCGTCTCTTGCAGTGGTGGAACACTAGGTAACTACCAAAAGTTAACTTTCATTTACAATGTTACAAAAAAAAAAAAAAAAAAAAAATTCACCACCACCTCATTCCTATTTCAAATGCATGCCATGTTTAGTTTGTTAGGAGTTGGGCTGCAACAGGGCTACTAACTTGTGATTGCTGGCCTCCATAGGGCAGAAGTTTCCACTTCCAGAGTGCCCATCTGCAAGACTTGGGCTTCCCTGAGCAGACATAGAAAAAACAGTTTATCTTCTCAGAATGAAAATCTTTCTCTCCCAGCCTGCTGGTCTTCTTCAGTCATGGCTTTTGAGATTCTTCATCTTTAGCTGGGAAGGAGCAATTGTGCTCATGAAGGAGGATTTTAGATGGCTCTTCAGCAGAGAGGGTACAGGTGACTAATCACAAACACTTCTTGTGAATTTTGTCTGTAGTGCTAGTGGGTCAGGGGAATAACAAATGGAGGGAGAGGAAGGGCCTGTGTAACTTTTTACATACCTCAAAGCTAATTCTGGCAATCAACTGAACAAGACAAAGATCATTATTTCTAGTGTCAAATGCTTATAAAGCTGACCTTCACTTAGCATCAGCTAAACCTAGCACAAATGTGGCCTGTGAGTTTGTTATCCAGCATGAAGCACTGTTGAAGTTCTAATGGTATTTATTTTAATTAAAATAAGGATGTTATGAATTTTTGATGAAAATAAGTAGGTGAAAATTCTAATTGCTGCCTGAACTTGCATACAGGATAAAATAAACCTGCTTCCACTGATGTTAGTGATGAACTGCCTTTGATTTCAGTGGTCTGGATCAGGTTCTAGACATTCATCAGGATTAATTAGAAGAGTCCTCAAATATCTATGCACATTTATGGGGAGGTCTAATGGAAATTAATATGGATAAAGCATGTGCTTTATGGTGTTGTGACCTGCAAATATAATCTGTAGTCCCCAGGGACTTTTAAAGGTATGTTTTCCAGAGGAACTGCCTGTTCTGGTCTTTCTTGTAAACCAGATCACCTGTGTAAGTGACAAAGTGCTTAGTTGTTAAGAGCATCCACTTAAGCGACCTAGATGTATGTTTATCAAAACGTAAATAGGCTTCACTAACTGGTACACTTTCTCGATATGTTTATTGGTTTATATTCATAGTGTGTCTTTTAATAAGTTCAGCCTCTCTATGTTAGCAGTAATATACAGGAAGCACTGTGCTCAAATGTAAATTTAATTTCCAAAATACAGGTTCACTTTAAAGTCATGAGATTGGCCTCCATGGGAGTTTAAGGAGGGAAAGCTGAGGTTGTGGAAGCGGGTAAAAGATCATAAATTTTTTGTGTAGTTCTTAAAAACATACCCTGAGGTGGCTGCGAAAGATGGGAATCCTTAGAAGTCTTGTTCCTAGACTCTTCAATTTAGGATTGTTATTTAAAAATGCTGTTATGGAAGTGGCTGTGCTGTTTCAGGGTGACAGTAGCACTGCACTGAAAAATATGTTTCAACTCAGCTCTCTGTTTTTTGGGCTTTTGGAGGGGCATTAGTTATGACTCAAAGAATGGTAGCTTATGAGGCAGTTCGAAGTAAACTTTCTGTTCTGCAGATTGCAAGGAATCCATTTGAAAGAAGTATAATAGGAGAATATGGAAATGGTGTCCTCCATCCCTTATTCTGTACCTCTCTGTGTATACAGTTGAACTTAGTTCAAGCCAGGACATCCTTTCAGGGCTACCTTCCCCCCACACGCTCCTTTTTTCTTCTTTCTTTCTTTTTCTCTCCCCCTCAGCTGTTCCTCCTGTACCTTTCCAAACACAGTCTCTCTCTCTCTCTCTCTCTCTCTCTCTCTCTCTCTCTCTCTCTCTCTCTCACGCATGTTCTTCCCCATCTGTCTCTGTCATTGGTTCTTCATGCAGCTCACTTATAACTTTTCCAAGTCTTGAACACATTTTTAGTTTCCTCTTCTGTTAAGTAAGACATAGGAAAACCCGAAGCCCAGCAAAACAAGGTCAGTTTTCTTTATTTGTCTTTATACAGCTAAAGATAACTTTTTTAAATCCTTTTTTTCCTTCCCTTGCTTTTGCCCAATGGGGAAGAAAGATCCTAAAAAGTGCTCTTCTTCTGCAGGGCAGATAAATCAGAGGTCATGATCAAAAACATTCTGAAGACGAAGCAAATTCCTATCTCTTCCATTAAAAAAAAAGTTTACTATCAAAACTTCCTTTTATTATGTTTTGAAATCAAAATTCTGAGCAAAAGCTGTACTGTGTAATGAACTATGGCATACAAAGTTTTGATAGGGCTTTTGTTTCTGAGAAGTCAGGTGAAATTTTATGATATTAAGAGGGGGAAGTACGTTTCAGCCCTTACTACAGGGCTGCTCAATAATTTGATTTGAAAATTTGCATTGTCTAGTTGTATTAGCATGAGTGTAACATGCCTTGGAATACAAACACAATTTTTAGCTCATGCGATACGGAAGTGTTCCTTTATGAAACTTTCTAGGCACTTACAGAATTATATCGTGGAATTTTGCGCATGTGCATATGTAATATCGAATATAACGTGCATGTAAGGGTTCAGAGAAAGTAGTTCAGTTAATGTATTCTTTGACTCGGTGCCCCCCCCCCCCCCAATTATGTTAAAAATACTGCCCTAATAGGTAGTTGAAAGAATTTTTTAAAATTTTGAAATACTCATCTTAAGGTGCCCCCTGTGAGGTTAACTTTGATGTGTTGCATTGCTGGCATAATTAATCATAGTTATTTTATGACACAGATAAAGAGCCTCTTTTTGATTTTTGGAGTTGTTGATGGCAAATGTCCACCTCAATTTCCTGGCTGGAATCTTCTGTGAAAACCATAGGAATTTTATATTTTAGTAGGTGCAGGATTCAATCCTTATGCTAAGTTACAAGCATTGATTTTTTTTTTTTTTTTTTTTTTTTTTTTTTTTACTCATGTCCTTTGGTATTTAGACATTGTAGGAGGCAGTATGTCTAAACTGAGATCCATACCATTTACTATCTGATTTCCTTAGTGCAGATGAGGAAGAGATAGTCAGCCTTGAAGGGGTGGGTATAGATAACCATGATTTGTGTTGACTAATGAGGCAAACATTTCCAGCTAGGCAGTGGGATTGGGATAGGCCACCACTATATATTATTCTATGGCATAAAAAAAATCTAAGAAATTCTGTCTCCATCTTCATTGTATGGTTTGTGAAAAGGAACAATTGCCAAAAGCAAAGATAGGTAACTTAAAATTGTTTTAAAACAGGACTGAACAGGTATAGTATTGTTAATTTGAAATTTAAATGACCTCTTGAATATCAAAATACTAAAGGAGATGAAAAAACTGCAAGTTCTTTCTCTCTTTCCTGACCCAAATAGTTCTAGTCCAGTAGAAACAGGCCCATTTTGGTTAGGCAGGCAGACATCTGGAAGTGTTGCTCTGCCCATTAGGAGACTATAACCAAATTTCAGACACAGGAAGTATTTAGTCTGTCACCACTGTTCCTACATGTACAAGATTTTTTTTTTTTTTTTAAAAAGGTGAAGGGGGGAAGTTTGGCGGGGAAAAAAAATCAGTGTGAACTATAAAAAAAAAAGAAAAAAACCCCACTTTCCATGAAGAACAAAGGGAACCAAACACCTACAGGTGCCTGTTGTGTGTGGGATAGACTTGCATTGCAAGATGCATACTGATATAAGAAAGAATGGGATTTACTCAGTAAGAGATATAGCTCAAAATACAACCGTTATACCCTGCTTACATGGTAGATCCTGAACTACTACCTTAGCAAGGCAGTGTTCTTTAACCGATGAGGCAGGAGGATACTTCTTTGAAAGTAGTATTGGGCCCTTTCCATTTTTTGTTTCTCCAATGCTGATTTGTGGTGCTGTAGTGACATTGACTCTCTTCATGGTCTGGCTTCAATTAAGATGTTGTTTTTGAAAACTCCTATGGAAGAAGCAGACAGTTTCATATTTTTCTGAGATGATCTAAAAATTGTTTGGGGTATGTGTGAGTTAATAAGGGTGTGCTGTGTCCTGTGCCTTCAGAATAGAAGGGAAGGACTAGCCTCGTACTCGTTTCTCATGTGGCGTTGAGCTAGTCACCTCATCAGACTGGGGTAGACTAAGCATCCAGTTTTGGAACCTTGTCCCTGCTCCTTTGTGTACCCCATTCTGTGTGTACGTGTGTGCAGGTGGGCTGTTTTCTGTTCCCTGCCATACCTTGCAGTGCATTGCCTGTGTTAAGTACTTTGAGAAGTTCCAGTGAAAAGGTTCAAAATGTATGAGTCTGAGAAGCTCTGGGGGACTCCTGAGGATACTTCTCCTATGGTCCTCTCTGGTAAAAACAAAATTCAACAGTCCAAAAGAGTTTAACCCTAACTCCTTTCCTCCCTCATGACAGGGTTATGAATTGACTTTGTCAGGGGTTGGTGTGTCACTTTTATTACTCCCCTTTGTATCTGTCTTTTTCCCCACTGTAAGTCCACTTATTCCAGCCTCTTGTTTTGGTGGACAATGGGATGGTGGAGATAGTAGAAAAGAGAGAGAAATTTTAACTGCCTGCTTGCTCAAGCATAGAGCAGTGCAGTTGCCCAGCCTGTTTGAATAGGTTACAGTATCCTCTGCTGAATTGGGACCTAGGGCAACATCTATTCTTCAGTCCTCGTGTTAGCAATTGCCCTGTTCATACAGAAAGAAGCTGAAAGGGTTAAAGAAACTGTGCAGGCAGGTTTCTTGAACTGTAGAAGTGTAAAAGGCCTTGGCTCTGCCGGGTGTAAATAATCATGGCCTCTAATGGAAGATACTACAGAAACTTATTTAGATGCACAGTTTGGTTTTAGGGATATTACTAGTTCCATCACAATGCCCCATCCTAAAATATACAGAATTGTATTGTAGAGGTCTAAAATCTTCCCCCTTTTGGAGGAACTCCAAGTCAAAAATGAAGTTGTTTTAGAATGGTGAAACTGAAATTCTTCCTGCCTGAACCTTCTAGTCAGATTTGGTTTCTCACTTTGTTCTTGACTTCCTTAGGCTTTATTTCCTGTGTCTGTTCCAAAAACCTACTTGTGGGAGAGGGCATGGTCTCCAGACTGTAGATGTCTCCAGCTGCTGGACACAGACTCCTCTCCTCTCTGGCTTTTCAGTATTGGGAGAGGGACAAAGCTCTTTCACCTTTCCTCAGCATGCCTCCCCTCAAAGATTACCACCCAGAATACTTCTGTGCTGGGAGTGCCAGGAATAGAAATGCAGCCCAGCATGTTTTGTTTCGTACCAGCACTGGCACTTAGATTTGGAATGGACATTTAAGTGCCCACACTGTGCATATTACCACTGCCGCAGAAACAACGCTACAGATATTTCTGGCAGGGTTCTCTTACTCTCTGCAGCAGGAGAAAGAAATTGTGTAAAAAGGGCAGATGAATTTGTGTGTGTACGTATGTGACCCACTTCTGACTTGGCAATACATTTGGGCTGCCTCACTATAGGCTGTATTGTTGTGCTGTCTTCAGGCAGATGCTGCTTCTGCTTGTATGCAAAAATCATATGTTTAAGCACAAGGTGGCTATCCGATTTGAAAATGGAAATGCCAGTTGCGTGTACTACTTCAGTAACTGACTGAACATCTTTTATGTCTGTAAAGCATCTAGCAGAGTTATGCACCTAGTAGAGTTATAGTTGTTGTATATGTTATAATTAACTCAGTGCCTGAAAATGTGGCTATATATGTGCAGATACAAAAATTCTTATAAATACAGTGTAGTAAATATTTGTATATATAGAAAGAGTACAGAATATTTGCTGTGTGGATACAGAGAGAGAGAGAGAGTGATATAGTAACAAACATATATGTGTGCATGGGTGTAATGACATTTCTTTGTATCACATCTATCAGGTTACAAGCAGCTAATAATTTTCTTTTTCTACTCACAGCCAAGCATTATAATGGCATATACTCATAAATCAACATCAACATGGAACATTGCTTAGCAAATATAAATGTATGTGCATTGCAGAATGATCTGAGATTACAAAAATATATCAGAAGTCAAAAGTAGCTGGTGGAGAAATGCTATGTCTTTAGTTTATTGAGATTGTTTGGAGGATCCTAATGTACTGTCACTGAAAGAATAATTTTTCCTTTACAATCTACTTAGCAAAGATTTATCGATCCTTTCCCCCTTCATAGAGAATTACCGATCCATTTTAGAAAATCAGATTTTCACACCTTTCATGAGAATGTGCACAGCGCAGTTCCCCAGGGATTGCCAAGGAAGTTGACTTTGACATGAAATCCCTAGGTACCAGTGCCCAACAGCCTATAGTCTCATCACTGATTTGTTGCACAGGGTGGTAAAATACTTTTATACGTTTATAGAGAAATGATTGCACTGCAAGGACTTATTTTTCCATGCTAGTGGAGGTATTCAGGGTCCTGTTATTTGTGTAAACAGCATTTTTCAGGGGGCTTTTTCTTCTCAGCTGTGATGTTATGAACAGTAAGGTAAGATAAAAGTTGTTGAAATTCATGTTGCAAAGCAGTAGGGTATTGTAGAATTTTTCAGTGTGTGTAAATAACTTTCTTCAAGATGTGTCTACTCTCTGTCCTCATTATTGTAGTATCCTAGGTAGCTAAGCATTAGGCATGTTATATTGAAGTATGCATCATAATGAAGGTGATTTATTATAATTAAAACAGCATGGAGAGCAGCTTTTATTAGACATATTGTTTCACAGGAGACCTTAATAAAGAGCATTATTATTAGTTATAGATCTGTGTGAAGGATGTTGTTTACTGAGAGTTATGTGAGTATTAGTCAAAGTCTGAAGTTGCTCATTTGAGCTGTCCACTGTAGGGGGAAAAAGGCATTCAGCACAGCAAAGAGAAGAATTTTAAGATTGGAGGGGAGAGAGAGACAGAGAAAAGGAAATGCCGAGTGCATGAAGTGTTCTCTGCAGGAGCAGTTCTAGAATACTTTATTACATATCTACGGAGACAATGGCATGGACTGTAAGTAGCTCCTGTCTCTCAATATAATAATGCACATAAAGTCGGGGTCAGATTGGGTTCGCTCTGGGCTTTGATGCTGCGGAAGGTCACTAGGGGAATCGATGGACAAAAATGAGACCTGAGTTTCATGCAATCAATGAGATTTTTCTGTTTAAAGTGGACACTGCTGGGTGCGAGTCTCAGAGCTTCAAATGTGGTTTTGCTCAGCTTTAGCAGATTGAGAGAAAGATGCATTGTAAATGTATTGTTTGTTTTAATAACTCTGCTGGCACAAGGGGTGCTTATCCAAACAGGTTAGTCTGGCAAACTCTATTATGAAGTTGCATGAGCTGCAAATAAATGGATAAATTAGCAGCTACTTTGAATACTAATTACACTGAGGTTTTTATAATGTTTCTCTTTAGTTGTAATAGCCTGGCATTTAGATAACCTGTAAATATGATTAAAGAGTTACTGAGTTATTTGATTAAAAATCTTGTGGGACTTGGCTGCTATATAAAATGTACTTTCCATTACTAGTGTCTTAGTCTTCTACAGTCGTTATAGGCATTTCTTTGAAACAGTTCACATTTCCACATATTAAAACAAATTCTTACATGTCTTTGGTTGAGAAGCTATATTCTTTTGAGTGGCAAGTGGATACCTGGACAGAATTGCTTTGATAATTTTCTCCTTAAAGTTTTCAGGCAGCTGAAAGATCTTCTATCGTTTTGTCTTTATTGTGTACAATTCTCTCTCTAGGATGAGGGAAGCAATCGGGAAGAATGTGATCAGTGATTCTGGCATAGCTGTAACACTGGCAACAGCAAATAATTGACCGATGTGGAGGAGATTTATCTCTGTTGTGAAATGGTTAAGGAATTAAAGCATGTTATAGGCTAATTTCTAATCACTGATATATGCGAATTTAACTGCTCTGCAGTTGATGGAATAGTTCTAAATTTACACCACCCTACCAGACATAGGTCCTGACACTGATTTCAATTTCAAAGCAAGTCAGCTCTTGGATTGTACTCCATGAATGAGAGAGAGACTTAAATCTGGGATTTAAATGATCTGTTTGGTTCTTTTTTGAAAAGTAAAAACCAAAACAAACAAACAAGTTCCCCACACAAATCCTCTGTCAGAAGAGTGCATCCTGCATTTCCTGAGCATCCATTTCATAAATTTAAATGTTCAGTATGAAGGACTGTTTACCCTACATTAAGGGATAAATAAATGTCCATGAGAGGCTATGAGCCTGGAGAAGGGGAAGTGGCAAACCCAGCCCCATGTGTTTTTCAGACTGTTCTTAAACATGACCTTCTTGATGAGATTAAAAATAAATAAATTATCCCCTCACCACAGGTACAAAGCAACCCCAAAATAAGGAAACAGGGGAAGGCTTTGAGTCTTTTTCATTTAAAAATTTTAAAAATAGACTAATTGAATATTTGTGGGCAGAGCATTAATGATCATAGGTTTTCTAAAGCTCAAGTCTAAATTTGTTTGCTAGAATCTGAAAAATGCCCTAAAGAGAGGATGTGCAAAAGAGAACTTAAGCTGCCTCAATGTAATTACTGTTAACAGGGTCATTTACAATTCAAGCAGAATTTATGCTCACCTGAAATGATTTATTTGTGTTTTCTTCTATGCCCTGAGTAAGAACACTTCAGTTTATATCATTCTCATTTAAAACAAACAAACAAACAAAAAAACCCTTTCACTTCACTATCCTCTTTTAATAGTTCTCAATGTTGCATTCTTAGGATGTGTTATACATCTTCCAGTTAAAGCTTTTTGATAAAACATAGAAGGAAGTTTATTGATTGAATTTATATATAAATATTTTGGCAATAAATGCCCATTGCAGTAATCATATTCCATTGTAAATCAGGTCTCTGGGAGCTAATAGAAAGAGTAAGTGATTACAGGTAGATTACCTAAAACTCAAACAAGAGCAAAATGAGCCACCAGATTCTGTATCAAATCTAAAATAAATTAGAAAGTGTTATTGATGGGGGAGGGGGCAGGATCTGTTAACACTGTTAACACCTTGCTTTTCACTACTTCCAGTGCAGTATTTCTCTTTCCTTCTCTTATACCGCAAATGCAGGAAGCCGGTTAAGCCATGGCACATACAGATTCAACTGAACAGAAGCATTGCCAGTTTGTGGCACAACTAACTTTTGTGTTTGTTTATTTCAACCCAATACTGAGGTGTCTGTCTTGTTAGGGACATCATGTCTGGCATAATTCTCACTGAAGGGTCGCTGGGAGTTGAGTCAAGTTGTGTGTTTTGGCTGTAGATGCAGTGACTGTTCGTTAAGGTGCTTTCTTTGCATTAGGTATGTGCAAGCTCTTTTGGACTCCCTGGAGAGACCTTCTGGTTGTTACAACCAACTCCATCAGAGGCCAGTCCTCAAGTCTCTACTTACGGAAGAAGTTTTTTTGAAACTCATGCTGAAATGTCTACTTGAATAATCCTGAACAGAGGCAACTAAATGTGCTGTTTGTGGATTGCTACGGAATTAAGTCCTGAATCGGCACACGCTCTCCTGAGCAGACCTCACATATGAGGCTAATAAGTTGTTTTCTGATTCTCTGATTTAAAGGTAGTTGTACTTCCCCTCTCAACTCCTCCTGCCCTGAGTTTTTTAGGAAAGGCTGACAGGTGAACTGTGTGTGCTGACAGGTGAACTGTGTGTACTGGCAGGAGAGTATGGGCCACAGGGAGCAGAAGTACAAATGATCCAAAACTAAGGGAGCAGAGATGAGTTCAACTGAAAAATGTTGCACATTGGGAAAGTGTTGAATCTAATCCATGAGGAGTTTACCTTAATACACTGACTAATATGCTTTGCTTTTTATACTAATTAATCTACCATCCTGAAAAGCTATTTTCACACTTTCCTCTCTATTCATTTTAAAATGTTGGAAAAATGGACATGTAAATTAAAGCTTCCTATAGACATTTTTAACTCGTGCAACTAGCACTTACTCAACATATCGTTCTAGGTCTCGCTGATCTTAGCAGCATTAGGAGGGTCATATTTTCACACAGATGAACCATTCATGGCAATTTCTCTGATAGATTTGACACAAACATTCTTTTCTTTGATATCAGAGATATAAGCTTTCTATTTTTGTCCTATTTTTTCCCCCAGCCGACGTATTTATTGAGGCTATTGCGAGGAAAATCACACTTTCCATTAATATTTGACTTCTTCTGTGTGTGTGTATGTGGTGGGGGCTTGCTTTATTTTCTTCTCTTCCTTCCTCTTGCAGAGTTTCAGGCTAATAGAGAAGTATGGGGGTTGTGGTCAATGACAGCTTACATATGTGTATGCATTAATAAAAACAAACATCTACAGTTTATTTAGAATTAATATGTCGACAGGTATACAAGTGTGCACACATGCATGCAGTGGATAATACGCATATATGTATCAGTTTATTTGAGTAGATGCCTTTGCAATTCCACTGCTGTAGATCAACTAGTAGCATTTATTGATCTCTTCTAACAGCAGTTCTAGTTCCAGAGAAGATTTTGATTGATTGTCCTCATCCAGAGCGAGTTCTTTCTCCGTCTCTCTAGAGTGTTCAGTGGCATTGGCAGCGGATAGTGTGGAGACAAAAGATTTCTCATTGAGGAAGGGACTTTAGAGAGTGTATAATTGTGCTTGGATTCCAAATAATATTTTCAGTGCCTTTTCCTATTTCTATCCAAGCAATTTGATACGCCTCTTATACTAAGAGTCTATAAACTGGTGGTGGTAATATAGATATCTGTCACACCTGCATTCTACAGAGTAAGATGACCACAAATTAAAGCACTGAATGGAGTGGAAATGTGATTTGTGCTGTTTCTGTTTCATCAGACAAATCTTCTTCCCTGTTACCTTTTAAATTAAAGTCAAAATTAGCGTTACAGTTGAGGAATATTTTGGTTTTAAGTATTCCAAGCATTTAAAGCATGGAAAATTCTTTTTTTAAGAAGGTAGATAAATACTTAAATAGCACTGTAGTTTTGGGCCTTTAATATTAAACTGTAAGATGGCTTACTGCACATTTCAACACTAAATGCTTATTGCAATGACTGCCTGCCCAGGTCAAGAGGTAAGAATGCTCTTGCTTTTTTAGATAAATAAGCTACTTAGCCACCTCTCACTTACTAGTGCCAGGTGCAATGCTGAATGCATTTTACAGGTCAGTTTTTGGATCACGGTCACCAACACCTTGCTTCCTTGATAAGCAACTCAGACTGTCCTCATCCTGCCCTATTCTCATCTTGTGGTCTAAATTATCACAGGCATTTTATCTCAGAGTTCCCTCTACCTGTTGAAAGAAGCAAAAAGAAAGTGAGTCTGCCCTCCACCTTTTGTCTTCCTTTCATAAACTGAAATGTTCACTATAGGAGCATGAAAGGGAACTGTATGAATGCCACTGCTACCTCCTATGAAGTTCTGCATCCCGCAGATCTCTTGGTTAGACTCGGTTAGACTTCCACGTTTCTTCAGATTACTCTCTAAAGATAAATCTCAGGCTGTCTTCAGCACTTCTGTAAAAATCCCACTACCTCCATTATTGCAGTGCTGTTTGTTGTTTGTTTGTTGTTCTTTAAAACCAATAATAACTTTCCCCACACAAAGCCTTATGTGCATATGTTTAAGTGCCCAGAAAAACGAGACTGCTGGTTGCAGACTTAATCATCTCTATGGAGTCGTTTCATCATCTCGGTCATCATCCTGGTTTCTCATCACTTGCTAGAGCGGCTTATAACAAATTACCCTGATTACAGAGCAAGAGCTTCTGACAAACTAAAACACAAAAACCTGCTTGGAGGCTATTCTGTGGTAAATCCATGCTTTGCAATGGTGCAAACAGTAGATAAGCCTCATGCCCTTGCAGACCTGGACTGCCCCATCAGTTGTACAAGTCCCTGAAAGCAGGGCTTTACCTTGTGGGGCTTAAGGAACATCTTTGCTCTCTGCCAATCCAAGAAGCCTTTCCTGGCTCCCAGATGCTGCCTGCCTCTGGATGGCACTACAGTCACTGTGAATGGCTGGGAACTCCTCCAGCTTTCTCCCAGAAAGCACATGTCTGAAATTTGGATAGTCCTCACCCCCACTATGGTTTGCCTTTACCCTGAGTTTTCAAAATTTGGCATAAAAAATGAAGCCCCAAGGCAGGAGCCTCCATGCACAGATTGCTAAAACAAAGGTCTACAGAAGACTTTTCTTTTGAGCTGCATTATTGTCAAGGTTTCATGTTCCTTCCTCCACCTCAATCATCCAATTCGACTGTACAGCATTTTGAGGGGTTCCTTTTTCTTTGCGTGTGTGCACGCTGTGTGTGTGTTTCAGCTGGGTGATATGACACTACCTGATCTGAATTACAGCAGCGAATTAGCATAACTCTTGCATGCTCTCCAGTAATCCATGAAGCAGAAACTTCTCTCACATTCCCTCACATTGGCTAGCATTATAATTAGATGTGATTTAGTCAAAGCTTAAGTCTTTCAGTAGACTTAGAGCTCTAACTTTTAAACATTTTCACTGTGTATAAAGACATTCTGGGTTAGTAATAAGCTTTCTTGAGCTATGAGAAACCAGAGGCACATTAGTCATGAGTGAAAAATGCAGAGTGCATACACTTTTTTTTTTTTTTTTTTTTTTAACCTAACGGGTTGCAAACTAGAAATTGTCTGATATTTTTTCCCCAAGTTTAAGTTTTTGGGTCCCCTCCCCTTTGGTTTTCAGAGTGTATCTGGCACTCTTTGCTTGCAAACAAATGTTGCCAGCTAAAGCAATGGGATTTGAAGCAGTACAGGAAAATACAAATAGGACTTCACTGAGAAATTATATAATCCTCATGCTCATAGTTAAAGTGAGATTGTTTTCTAAATAATGTCTATGAGCATGACAGTTCTTTGTTTAAAAATAACACATCAATGTAAGAAAGTGTGCAGAGCAGGCATACTAAGCAAAGTCAGATTTTACTGCTGTCATATCTGCATGGTCAACTGGGAGACTAAAGTGGACTCTGCTGTGCATAGTCACAGTTATCTGTGCTCCACCTTCTAGACCACCTTTGCAGTCTCATTGCCTTCAAATGAAGTGCCAGATTGCATTTGCAGAAGCCTAGTGAAGACAATTGAATTAGAATAGGTGTTACTGAGCTCATGATTTATTAATGATGTTAATATGGTGTATTAGGCAGAAAGGAACCCTCTTTGACAGTGAGATCCTAGGCTGAGTCTGTAGAGGTAGCGCTTACAGGGAAGTGAATCCACTGCTTGCTTGCAAACCAAATTTCAGAAAGACTTCTGGAAAGAAAATAAACACAAAACTGTGTTCCCATTTTTCACATTCATTGTCAGCGTAGTGCTGTGTTTTAAAATCTTTCTCTGGTTAGTAGTGCAAAAAGTGTTCTTCCACTGACTCACAACAAGTTTGAGGTGAAAGACTTGTGGTGGCTTGTCTTAGACTATAGGAGACGTAATTGCTGCTGTTATGGAGTTAGAGTGCATGATTGCTCACTTCTCTTTATTATGCATTTTGCTGTCTAGTTGAACTTTAAATATTACAAACAGAACTTTTTTTACTTGTCCTTTTCAGGAGAAGGTTGTAATCTAAGCATTTGCTTTTTATGTTTTCACTTGTAATGCCCATCTTATGCCTTCCCATGCCATTTTCATCCTTTTCCTCCTACTTAGCTCTGTGGCTACCTTTGAGCAATTTACCTCCACTGTTGGGCTCCAGTCTCACAAAATCTGATTGTGTAAGTAGTCCTATGGATTCCAGTGTGTATACTCAGGGCAGGGTTACATGCTTGAAGGATCAGTTTATATCCTTCAAATAGAGATAAATGACTATCATGTCCTAAAGCCATGATTTAACTACAGCATAAACATGTCTTTGTTTTCATCACAGCAGTTCAGTTCCTCTGTTGTAATAAATTTGGTTGATCATCTTGGAGTGCCTTTCAGTATGTTGTCGTCTTGTTGTTAGAGATCCTTGGAGATGTACATGGCCACCAGGGTATCTAGGAGAAAGAAATCCTGTTGATGAAGTCATGGTGCAGGGAAATATGATCATATTGTGGTAATGTGATGAGACATCCCTAATAAATGGGATTCAAAGTCCAGTATCAGTGTTGTTTATTTGTACTGTTTCATCTATCTCCTTTGTTTTAACCTTTTGGCTTGTATATTGGTCTTCCAAATCATTTTGATATCATAGGAACTGTGCCTCTAGGTACTTTGAAAAGCGTTACCTTAGCTGTATTAGTTCTCCTGAGGGAGAGAGGGGGAAATAAATGAATTTTAATTTTGCAGTTTCTTGTCATAATGAGCATGTGTTTATTCATTCTTGTTCTTCTTTCTTGAAGTCCATAAAAGAACAAAAAACAGTGGTAATCTGAAGTTAGAAATCTTATTCAGAAAACAAACCCAGTAATTTGATCAGCTACTAGTATTGTTAGATTTTCTAACTAGATGATTTAGCAAGTATTTTATTGTCCTTCTCTTCCTATTATTTCCTGTTCTCAGTTGCTGTGCTGAAGTTTAAAGGTGCTGGAACTAGACTGGGGAGTGCTAGAGAGTTAAGAGTAGCCTGCTGAACAAGGGATTGTGCATGTAGCCATGTGAGACTTCAAAGATCATAAAGGCTTAAACTACTATATAAGACAGATTTTGATGTGATAAAGTCCAGGGAACTGCTAGCTAAGCATGCAGTTCATGTTAATGCATCCCAGTTCTTGGCGAGTTGCTGATTAACTTAAGTAGGTTGTAGCATAGCCCCTTTCTAGCTTTTGACTGATATGTGGGGCAGAATTCAGTGTTTCCTCACATTTAATATATGATCCTAGAAAATTGGGAAGCAGTCCAACAATTTTTTGCTAATGGTTGATCTAGATCTTCTCTTTATTTTATTAACTTCTGTTTTATACAACATTTGCAATATCACTCTCATTATATGCTAAAGCCACGTTTAGTCCTCATTGTTCTTTAAAACTAGCACTTCCTAAATGTTTTGAGTGTTTTGTTTTGGGGGTTTTGTGTGCCTCTTCCTCCTGAAGTGCATTCCCTTCAGACTTTAAGGCTTATAGGTTTCCAAGCTCCCCACATGAAGAGGTAAATATGAGCCCAGTATAAACTCAGTTGTGTATGTTAGGGTTTGCAGGTGCAAGACAGGCAGAAGAGGGCACTGTGGGAACTGCTGGTGGAACTGGACCTCTAGTTTTACTTGTGTAGAGGTAACACTTCCTCTTTTCTCTTCCACTGGAGTTTCCCCTACTATGTATGGAAGATCTGTGTGCATATCCTAGTGCAACAGAACTGGTTACCTGCCCAAGCTAAGTATCTAGTCAGAGTCTATTTAATACTTCTGGTATTTCAACTGCACAGGTGAAACAACTGCATGTGTGAGGGATTTGATTCCATGTAGGAGCTATAGGCCATGGTTCACTAGTAACTCTGTACCTAGGCATGTGTGTGTATTACTTATTGGAAAGTAGCAAATACAGCATGTGGTGGTCACTTAAGTGGTGTTCTTGTGCTCCCTATCAGTGCACATAACTATAATCCTAGGGTTTATAGAATTAGTTTAGTCCCTGTAACTAATGTCCTACTTGTGAGTGCAAACACTGTAGCATGTTCATATAGAAACAGAGCTTTTTCCAAAACTATTGTGGCTGCTATTGCAGTAATGGGATATCAAACAGGCAAAATTGTATGTGTTGTCAATGGCTACAATATAATTTCATTGACTTACAATGTTTAAAGTGAAGACATGATGGTAAGCTCATATAAGGTGTCATGTTGAAGTAATTGCTCACCAACTTGATTTTATGGCCAAAGAGAATGTTTTAATATCCACATGAATTCTGAGCGCAGTCTCGCCTATGTGGAAACGAAGAGATCATAAGGATGTGATTAAATGTTCAGATACTATAATGCTGAGAAATATTTAAATAGCCTAGGAAATAAATAGATCAAGTAAGTCTGAGTACAAGTAAATGGGAAAGTTGATTTTAAATCTGTGAATAAGAACTTGATCTAAAATGCAAGTGAACAAGAAAAGGGGGTGGTCTAAGTTACTGGTTTTACTCACCCCTTATATAGCCAGTCTTATTTATTTCATTCTTGCCTAAGTATTTTTGTTTACATTTTAATTACTCCAAAGACTTTTTGTTTTTGTTTGGCATTCTTCAATCCAACATACTGCATTGGAGTCAGGTGATAGAAATGAGCTGGCATTTGGCCCTGGAGGAAACACAGGAGTCCATGAGGACTGAGAGTCATACAGGACGGTCAGACTGTGAGAAAAGGGAATTCAAGGAATGTTAGAGTTATGCAAACAAAGTTTCCCCAACTTTTAGGCCTGAATAATGCAAACCTTCAGGAGGGAGCAACTGGTACTATCACTTAAAATATGAACAAATGCACTGGAAGAAATTCTCTGTAGGTCTAGGACTAAGAACTACCCATTAAGGTTTTAAGGAGAAAGGAAGAAAAGGAGGGAGGATAGGGCTCAAGAGCAGAGGAGGAGAGTCCTGCTCCGCTGTTGTTTTACGGTGCTTTACGCTACTTCCAGTTCTCCTTTTCTGTAAGGAAGACCTTCTGCCTCCCTAATTCTTCTCCAGATCTTCAGCTGGGAAGATGGAGCGCACATGTTGTACCAGTGAGTAGTAAGAGGGCAATACAGGAGTTTTTTCTTCCTAGGTGGCCCTCTGAAATTTTCCAACGTTTCCAGGGAAAACCGAGAATTGCAGCAGCTCTGTGTTTGCTTCTGCTGCTTGATCCATCCAACTCTGCTGTTTTAAGAGCAGTGAAATAGAGCAGAAATGCCATCCAGTTAGGATACAAGAGACAAATCTTTGTAGCTATGAGAGTTAAATTGGATACGTATGGTTTGACTATTTGCTCAATATATGAGAAAATGGGTATCTATAGATATCAGAAACAGGTAAATGATGAAAGGAAGTTGGCAAAAGGAATAAATGAAAGTATTGGAATAAAATTAAGAACGGGCCACTTAAGAAAAGTACAGTGAAAATGTTAACATGTACAAATGTGTATTGTAAGAGTAAAATAACATTAAAATTTGAAAAATGTTGTCTGAGGTTTAGGGTTTTTTAGACGCAGCTAGATAGGATGAAGCCCTAGCAAAACAAATCAGGAAAGAGTTATATACGGACTCTGTGGGGATAGACCAGATTAACTTACTTGTTTTCACAGGAAAGCTGAAAAGTCAAAATGACACCTTTGCACTGCTCTATCTCTTTTTTGCAGATCAGTAAAACAGAATAGAGATCAGGTGGCTTGGACAACCATGCATAGAAGTTGAGCGGCAAAACTAAGCCTCTAGGTGCCGGCTCTCCTGCTCTAACCGCCAGGTGGCATTCTTCTTCTCCCACAAAGAAAAAGCTTTTTTTCATTATTATTATTATTTTATTATTATTATTAAAAGAGGGGTAACAAGGAGAGAGGAAGTTGGCTTGAATACTAATATGCTTTCATAAGTGTATTGCTGTGCTCAAGCTTGCAAGAGGAAACCCAAGTGGCTCTTTGCCTTTGTATTTGCAAGCTGTAAATACACATTTTTTGAATATAAAACAGTTATGATGTACATGGGCACAGGAGTTAACTTGTTCTTAAAAGTAAAAAAAAAAAAAGATAAACCCTACATTTTTCAAATATACATAATTATTATGCTATTAATTTCCACTTTGGGATAGTATATGAAAGTAATATGTAATAAACGAATAATGCCAGATTCCTATCAAAACTCTAATATCTTGCATATTTTTTGTTTTAGTCTTCTAACCTTTTTTGACCACTTTGAGGTTATTAATGGCTATTTTTGCATTCATTTTAGGCACGCTAGTGTTTCCAAACACAGATTTTGTAACGATATGCGTATTTGTGCATGTTTTGTGTAATCCTACGTATTACTAAAAAACATGCAAATCATGCCATGTCTTTAATATTAATCTTTGGGAAGAAGCACTTCTGTTGAAAAACTACATTTATTGGGTTTATAATAAAAAAAAGTACAAGGTTGGTAGCAGGTTGAAAAATAACTTGAGACCAGTAATATTATGAAATCATTTATGTTGACTTAGGTTAATTAAAGCAGCTATACTATATTTAGAGCTATGTCTTTGTGATTTCAGTGATGGCAGAGTTGGGGCCCTTGCCTACACCTCTGGCTCTTCACATGGGGAACTGAGCCTACGTTTGCTCCTATTGAAAGAGATACCAACAATCCAAATAGCTTCATTGGGAAGAGGAATCAGGACTGTTTACACATGCTTACGCACATACATGCACATGCGCACAACAAACGATAACAGGATCTTCAGAAAGAGTTTTCTGCTGTTTCAAGTAGAAGTGAGTCAAAAGCATTTGCTATTTTGTGCTCTCTAAGGGGAGTAGTGATAGTTACTCTTTTAGGGGTGAAATTGAGTAGCCCAGAAAAGCAGACCTGTTTGCAAATAACAGGAGCAAGCAACAGAAAATGCTGCTATAGTTGCATGGGTTCTTGGTTTGTTTGCTTTTTACCTTCTGATCCAGTTTTCTTCCTTAAAATGTTGGTTGTTTAGAAAGAGTTCCCCTAAAAAGCAATAGGGAGCCAATGACAAATAACTGCAATGGCAACTGAAAAAAAAAGCCATCTAATAAAGAAAAAAAAAGTCCATGTAGGAAAATACTAACATATCTGAGAAATGCTTCATTCATTGTTTATTGATAATCCAGTTACTGTAATTGCTGCTGAAATGATCAGTAAGTGTTTTGCTGTTTTCCCTGTTGTAAAGCATTAAACAGAAAGCTGCTGTTGCACTGCTTTAAATTGAAGTGGTCCTCTTATATGTCCACTGCATAATACTGTTACTGCATGTGGTGTTTGACGTATCCTACCCTAAAATAATAAATGAAACGTGCTGGGAGTTTGCAAGTATACCAGCAGCTCCAGCAAATTAAAGCCATTGGCAAAAAGCATGACACCCTCTGAGCTTCAACTGCTTGAAGAAAACCAAGTCTTTATACAGATTTCATTAGGACTGTGAAGCTCTGTTACAGTTACAGATGTGTTGAACTTAAAAACATGTTTAATTAGAAATTAATATGTTGAGATCTGTAATGTGAAAAGAAAGATGTGGTACCCAGGTGTTGATGAAGATCTGGTATCAAGAAAAGTAACCCTAAAGATCCTCTGTAATGATTTAAAAAAATTGCACTCATTTATCAATGGGAAAGGCTTAGAAAATATAAAAAGCATAACATTATTGATTTGCAGTATTTGTGGCATTATTAAGTATGTTTAGCAGTTCCAACAGCAGGTTTTTCTGTCAGCTGAGCTCAACATAGGAGAACCATAAGAAAAATTATCTGAGATTCTCGCTCTTAACCTGGTAGCTGCACGTCTCACTAGCGTATCTTCTAGTTGTCTGGAAAAAGAAGAGACCATGTTAGTGTATGTGAGGCTTCGTTCAGATGAAGCTTTCAAGTTTCTTCAACAGATAGTCTGTTCTATTCTATGTATAGAACAGATAAAATGAAATAGAGCGCAGTAAATCTGAGGGTCTGTACCTAGAAGGTAGGAGTAGAAATTATGTGAGAGAAGTCATTTCCCGTATTTGTCCCTAGAATTCAAGTTTCATATTAGTATTAAGGCAAGCAGGATCCAAGCAGGTTAGAGCAGCACTAAAGAGCTGAGCACCTTGTTAATCACATAAATAATATTAAAAATCAAGATTCTAAGGTCCTAATTTGGATTTAGATTTCAAAAGCTTAGTGTTGTTTAGGAAGAATTCAAGGCTGACCTTCTCACTTGCTTCAAGCTGACAAAAAAATATAATATGGAAATGAAGATTTGCTGGCAATTTTTGATTCTGATATTCTCGTCAAATCTTGACTACTTAATTATTTTAATGTGCTGCTCTTCATAGAAGATTTTGAAAAGTTCACAAAAACCACAACCCTATTTCCAATTTAGTTTAGGTTGTAACTGTGTGTTGGGTAATGGATTGCACCTGATTCTAAAAGTGGCATTCAAACCTAGAGTTAAATCAGATTGGATTTAGATTAGAACTACTTTAAAAATCTTTAGCATAATTTCCCTAGAAAAGGTCACTTCATTGCACTAGGACTGATATGTCTCTGTTCCAACAAATTTTTCTCTTGAAGGGATTTCTTTTCTTGTCTTCAGAATTTCTGGTGAAAGGCGGGGAAATCGTTCCAAAACAGCCACTTGATATGGCCCTTACCTAGGTCCATGATCAGCTGCAAACAGATCTTGATTTGGGTTTTCCTAGATCAGACAGAAGTGGTTGAATTAACAGTTGGGTTAGATCATGGTTTTATCCATGCTGTGAATTTTCCAAAATTCAAGCTAATCGTTTCTTTGTCTTACCACTTGCAAATCCTGAAATGTTACATAAAATCAAGGGTTTTTTTTTTCATTTTTGAGTAAGAAGTGTTCCTTTCAGTTGCTGCGAGTCCTTTCTAGACTGCTTAGCCAAGTTTCTCTCTTATGATCAATAATAAAAAGTAATTTTTTTGTTGTTGTTGCTGTGTTGTGTGGTTCTGGATATGCCAGTTTCTAAAAGGAAGTGTCTTTAATCAGTTCTGGCTTTATTTCTCTCCCTCCCCCACCCCGATGTTTCTGGTACACACATGGTAGTGGACAAAATCTGACAAATGAAAATACAGAGAAACTATATATAATACCTCATTTAAATTCCTAGTTAGGATAAATTCGTATCATTGAATGCTTTGTGATGTCAATCCCAATGAGCAATCTTTCACCCAGGAAAGACTAGCTCCCAACATGCCATGAATTATTTTATTGCATTTCTTAGTTCCAAAGAAGCCATATAGGGACTCTCTCTTCCTCATGGAGAGCAGAAGGATTATTGGTGAAAGGAGCTTTTAGCATATGTTCTAGGATCAACTGGAAAGAGGATGAGATTTGGAAAGCCTTGTGTGTTAAGTCCTGTCCCATGTACCTGTGCTGCCCTTTCACCCTGGCAAATAGAAGTTGAATTAACCAAAAAAAAAAAAGGCAGGTTATAGAATGTTCAGGCTAGTCAAAGAGCACTCATGTGAGGGTGGTGCAATGGTTGGGTAAGCAGAATCATGTCTCCTTTGTGTGGTCAGTATGGAGAGTGAAACAACCTGCTGTGAAATCATTTTTAAGGTGAATGAGAAGTTTGTGTTGTGATACCGAAGATCCTTTAGACAGCTATAAATCAGTTTATTACATTAAAGCGGAATGGTATTATTGAGATGTTTTAATATTTTCTCTGTGGAAGAAAATATTGTCTGTGTTCTTCCTCTTGGTAATGGAAATTCTTTCAAATCTTCTGCTAAGTTGGCCCCACAGTACACAAGGCTTAGATAATCTCGGTTGTTTTTATAGGCTTATAATTTTCCTGCAGAATTAAACGGACAAAGTAGTGGGAGTCATCCAAAATTATTTGACTCATGTTAACCTAGAATTAATAGAAAGTTATGTAGCTTCACCCCATATGCGGTAGAAGCCTCTGAAGATGAAATGGTTTGCAACAAGAGAAGGATGATTCTTAAATCAGACTAATAATTGGGTCAGAAGCCTTCAGGTCAGCTCCAAGAGTAAAAGCAACCTTCAAAGTAAAACATCTGTGCTGTCTGTACTCTAGCAGTACTGATTCCTAAATGTCATGTGGATCAGGGAGAATGGAAAGTCTGAATTCATGTACGTGAGTCTCTTTCCCAGCCAGTCCCAGATTGGTCCAGAAAAGCAGAGATGCAGCCATCTACCCCAATGAAGTAGATGCTCCTCACTTGGTCTATGGTAAAACCACCATCTTTTGCCTTTCTTGCCTATGTGAAGCATAGAATGCGACTTGCTGTGTGAAGCTGCTAGGTATATTTTTTTATACCGATTAAACCCCAAGTTGATTATGAAAATAAAATCATGACTTAGCCATTCACTCCTCTGCACCTGTTGTATTCATATCCCCATTCTGCAGCCTTTGGTGAGTGTGCTGTGGCGCAATCTGACTAGCAGATTAACTAGCACTTGTCTTGTGAACCTTTCGGCTTGCTCCCAGTAGCTGTAAGAAATATGTGAAACTTGTTCAAAATAAATTGTTCTGTTTTTTCTTTTTTTTGTTGGGGGGGGGGCGCAGGGGGAATATGTATACTGGGATATTTTTTGTATTATTTGAAGCCAAACTGAAGTAGTATTCCAAGCTCAAGACATAACAGCTTGAGGAATATTGCCACATCACATTTAGGTTTAAAATATTTTGTTTAACTTAAATGTATCCTAAGATTAAACTTAAAACCTTCATGAGTTTCTGCAAAACGTGTTTTCCATCAGAGGTGTTATACTAACCAGCACTAAACTTATCAATGTCTAGAGGACCTACAATTAAAAAAAAATAAATGAGAGACCATCCTAGCAGGATTGACCAAGCTATTAATCTTTAAAGAAATGAAAGTACCACAGGTGGTGAAAGTCTCCTTAACTTCCCAAATTAAATCATTAAATGAAGTGCAGTATTATTAATAACATGATTATAGTTAGGCAGCGGACACTTCTCAGAGCCTTGTTTTTTAACTGGAGATTTTTTTTTAACTGCAACCTGGACATCAGCTGTGAAGATGAGTGCCATCGCAGAAATACGATGTCCAAAATCAAGCTAGTATTGAGAAAAGGGAGAAGAACAGAACGCTCTCTTCTGCTGCAGAGATTTTCCCAAGGAGATAAATACAGTTTTAGTTGAACAAAAGTGGGGGAATATTTTGGAAGATAATAAATATATTGAGTGAGGAGAGCTGGGGATAAATTAGCTCATTGCTATAATAGGAAGGAGTAAGAGGCAATACAGAAAATTTTAGTGAGTTAAATACAAGTACAGCATGACTTGCTGTATGAAGCTGCTAGATATATTTTTATACCAATAAACTCAAGCTGATTATAAAAAATAAAACCATGACCTAGCCATGATTATGAATATAAGTAAATATGTAATGCAGTATAAAGGAGTACAGGATCAAAGCAGCGCAGGGAGATCAGTGATCATATATCCTTAATATTGTTTGTTTTGCTTCTAGAAACATCTGTCTAAGGATTATGGTACAGGTGGCTGGGCAGAAAATGAGAAGATAATTTTCTCTATAACTTTTCCAGAGGAAAGGACAGCCAGTGGGTAGAAATGGTGAGAGGCTAGCAGGGGTCAAATAAGGCTGATTCAAAACAGTTAGTTTGCATAAAGTAAGCTATGGATAGGTTTGGATGGTAATATCAGTGCATTGGTGACAACAAATAAAACAATATCCAAGCAAGAAAGAATCTGTAAGAAGTCTGAAAGAAGCTCTTTTAATTTGGGGGGGGGGAGGGGAGGGAAGTATACCTCTTGAAGCAATACGATGAACTAAGATGGACTAATTGGTAAGAGGACCAAGGGAAAGCGTAATCCTAAATTTCACTGGTATGTGAGACGAAATGAAACAAATCTTTTCCTAGTATAGGTTTTGAATGAGGAATACATTTAAAAGATTTTTCAGCTGTCTTCTAGTCTTAGCATAGCTTTATCTAAGGTTATCATAGTGTGTCCTGACTTGATCAAAAATAAAAATCCTACAATCTGAAAATGTTTTAGTGTAATCATTAGAATAAAGTATGAACAGCATAAATGTTTGTATTTGCCAGTAGTATAATTGGAGTGTTTGCTTAAACATATTCTTTGTGTCTGTCCCAAACAGAAGTCTGTGCAAGATCAGGATCCTAGAGGAGAGCACAATTTATTTCCTAGTTTGAAAAAAAATGCCAAAAATTAACTTTTAGGTATTTTTAAGCCAAAGAAGTGAAGACTGTACAAAGTAAGTTCAAACTAAGGACAAAATATATGAAGCAAAACAAACGATTTTCTCTTTCTCCTTAATTTAAATTTAAAAAGAACAGAATTAAGTCCATAACGTTAACAATGCAGTGAGCGTAGAATTTGGACCAAAGGCTAAACCAGTGCATAAAGCCTCCATAAAGCCCCATTATCACCCAAGTCCTACGTTAAGGATGGAAGTAGGTTCTAGCTGCATTTTTGTATTTCTACCTAGGGCATGTTTCTCACAAAGACTGTACAGTAGTTTCCTTTAAAGGCTGTCTTTGATTACTAAATAGCTTTTGCTTAAAAAGTGCACCTTCACCTTTAAAGTGCAGAGACAAGACTTTTAAAATAGTGGTAAATGTTCTCCTGTACTTCCTATCTACAGTGTTATATGAAGCATGGAAAGGTTTTGACTTTTGAAAGAAGGTGTGTAACCAAAACTAACTCGCATTTGCAAATCCACAGTATTTTTACTGGTAAATTAAGCACAACAACTTCTTTAAGAAGTAAGTCTGGGAGTGGAAGAGCTAAACAGAGGTGTAGCAGCTATTGCCAGTTAAATTATAGGAGGAATAAGCCACCCTTAAGGGAGACACGCAGCAGGGAGAACCACTCACTGCATAAAACTGTCAGAGAAATTTCACAGAAAACAGGCAAGTCTGGAAATACTGATGCTAGTTGGACAAGAAATGGATGACAAGTTGTATGAATATCTACAAGAGAGAATATAAAATTTGTTTCCGTGTGTGTGGTATACGCAGGTATATTCTGAATAAGGGGTTTGTAACTTGTTAGTTTTCACATGACTAGAAATTTGTTCTTATGGTTTATAATGGCAGATGACATTCTGTGCAGTATTATATCCATTTTATTTAGCACTGTCTGTTACATAAACCCTTTTTAGAGAGTTCATCTTGCTGGGTTTATGCATTCTTAAACTTTTCAATTTTGTTTGTGAAAAGATAAAACTTTTGTGTGGGTGTCGATCAGTGGAAGTTCCTGTACTACACTGCAGACTGTAACCTCATCTCATCACCTTCCAAAACTCAAACTCATAGTGTTGAGCTCACAGACATCCAGGGCAGGGAGGAGAACAGACCCTGACGGGATTATCTGCAAAAGATGCACAGAGATTTCGTGGCCTTGGTACATCCTCTCCAGCACCCTGGCTCCTCGCCATGCCTGACTTTGTACATGGGCCAAGGAGGAGGAGGCTGATGGACCTACAGCTGGCCACTCTGAGAGATGTATAGCAGCTACTACTGTGTCTTTTAGGGGGAAGCAATTGGAAGACCTGAGGAGGACCCTTCCAGCCCCCAAGAAATTTTGCAGGCTACGTCACTTGCAATGCACTGGAATTAGAATTTATGGTATCTATAATTTGATTATAGAAAAACAGGTTTTTATTCATGCATAATTCACTGCAGAAGAGACACATTTTTTAATTATTAGAAGAAATTCAAGGCCTGAAGACAATGCGAAGTTAAAAATGCCCATTTTCTAAAGTGTGAAGGAAAGTATACAGTTTCTAAAGTTTTGAAGGAAACAAACCTTACCTGAAACCATCGTTTAAGTGATTTATTTAGTCTTCATGTGGACTAGATTTTTAGACAGTACCTAATCTGTCTGCGTATAGGGAAAGTTGTCATTCATTCGCCATTTGACATAGAGAACTACCCTAGAGGTTAACTACAGGTCTGGTACAGTCTGAAGGGGGGTGCAGCAGTTTCTATTGTTCCACTTTTTTTATAGTCCTTTGAGCTCTGTGTTAGTAAAGCTCTTGTTTGAAATTTGTGGCTAGAAGTCTGCCTAGCCATATGGCAGTCTTTATTTCGATACTCTTGTGGTCTAGGTCTCACTGATATCTTGCAGCAGTGAGTTCCAAAGGTTTTCACTGCTTGCTGTTTTGGAAAAAAATATATTAGTACTAAATATAAAAATTTTCCATTTCAGCAGAGCCCCCCATGCACCCTTTTTTTCCCTGAGAGTTGAGATAGGGTGGATACTTCCTGATCTACTTTTTCCCCCTGCCATTTATTATTTTGTGTACTTTGATCATGCTTGTTCTTTTTTATTTTTGTCAGGTAAACATTCCCAATCCTTTCAGTCACTTTATCATTCTCACTGCACGTCATCTTCACATGTGTCTGTCTTTGTTCACTTCTGGTTAGCCCATCTAAGACTCCAGATGAGGCCGAACTATTCATGTACATACCAGGCAAAATCCTGGCCGTGTGGAAGTTACTGGGAGTTCACTAACATCTGGAGGGTGAGGTTTCTCCTAGTGCTGCCACATTTTCTACATTATTCTTTATCCCATTTTTTATATATTCAACTTGAAAATTTGGCAGCTGAGAATTTAATCTAGAATATTATGGATTCAGCATTCTCTCTTAAATTGCTGGTAATTCTGAGATTGGCAGTGTAGCTCTGTGGACAGGATTAGTTTCTTCCCCAAAACAGTTTGATGGTGGAAGGGATCAAATTTTGTCTTGATTCACATTTGTTGTAGAGCCACACTTGCTGTTAGTTTTGAACAGCTGGAAATGAGGGCATCAGCCCAGACTTTGAAACAATATTATTTGTATTCACAGTGACCTTTAGCTGGAAAATCAGCTAAAATACATTATATAGCATATGAAAACAAAAAAAACTTGCCTCAGTAAATGACTTTGTCCACAATATACTCTGAAGATAAGGCAAAATAAGTCTCTGTCTCTACTGTATTTGTAAAATCTGTGAACTTCTTTTTCCTCCCCAGAAGCATCTAAAACATGTTCAGGTTGTTGCCAGCTAATAATACAGTAAATGAAATGTTAATAAATCACCTGCAATTTAGCATGACAATAACATGGATTGACCACATTGATTAAATTGATTATATTTCATATATTTACAATATGTAGACACAAGCCCAATTTATTTTCTGAAGAGTTCAAGGTAGGTATCATTGGTTTAAAAAAACAGAACAAAACAATGGAGTAATGTTTGTGGTTGCTATCTGCAATAATCTAATGCTGACAGAGAGCAGTATTTTATTTAGTAATTAACAGTGTAAAGGGGAGAGAAGCTGTCATGTTGGTTCTTAAGCTGGGGAATGTGATGAAAGATGATATCTGCGATCTCATCCTTTCCACTTGTTTAGGATTGTCAGGATGAGAAATGTCAGCATTATGAAAGCTCAGCTCTGCTCTTGATATGATAAAACCCTTCAAAAGCCAGTCTTTCTCTCCCTCTCCCCCCTCCTTTCTCCCTCTCCCTGCACTTGCTTTTTTATTTATCCTGTTTTGTTAGATGGCAGAAATATAATTCTTTTCTTTCTTCCTATTATAAGCCACCATTTTTGTTTTATTATATGTTTCACAACCCCTAATGCCCCACTGAAAATTACCTTGTTAAATGACAGTGTTTCAAAGCCATGAATCCTTTCCACCATTCCCTCAGAGGTTTGAAACAGTCAACAGACTGTAAAGAATAAATAATAAAAAAGTATTGATTATTTTGATGACTGTGAGATTCAATTAAGTATTAATTTTGCCCTCCAGTGGACCTATCAAGGTATTCAAAAGGGAGGATTCAGCTCAGCTAAATGCGTGCTGAGTGCTTCAGCCTTAAATAGGGAGAAAATGTGTTTACCTACAGTATTTGAAGAGGAGTGCATTGATGCACAGAGTCCAATATTTAAGTGCTGTGCAAATTAAGCCCTGGTGACAGTGACATTGTTTTCAGCGATATGAGTATTGACTAAAGAAGTGCATTTGATGACAGCTTAAACTATTTGTATTGATTAACATTTTCATAGATTATCATGTGTCATATCAAATTCACTTTTCAGACATGAATACATTAAAAAAAACATAGGCAAACATTGACCAATGTGATGATGGGACAGAGGGAACATGCTAACCAACCTACTTGCTCGCTGGTCACCTGTTCTCTGCATAAGAACCATTTAGGCATGAACTTTGCAATAAATAGCTGCCAGATAGCACAACAAGGTCACTTGTTCCTTTCTTTTCTTTATTTTTTTTGACTCTGGTTTCCATGCTGTCATGATATTATACCTCTTAGTTTGCAAACGGAATAATAGAGTGTGCTTGGAAATAATGCCTGACCCCCAAATGTCCTCAATGAGCAGAAGATAAAACAGATCCAAATCGTCAAGAAAAAATTTAAATATATATTTAGTAATATTTTATGGGAATATAATGTCCCAAATACAAGAATAATTGCAAACCATTTGTGTAAGTATCTTCCCTGATTTTTTCTTTTAAAAAGAATGGTTTCTGTATATATTTTATTTTAAAAACAGAAATATGTATTTGTGTGTGTGTTTATGGACTTCTGGAGCATAGTATCCCAAAGACAAGAATAGTTAGAAATCTGTAGCTCTGTTGAATGTCTATAATGGGATGGCTATTTGTTGCTGTGTATTTTCATTGAAACACTTGAATGGTTAAAAAAATGTGAATTTGATTTTGTTAATGTTGTACGGCTGAGGATGCCTCTTTAAATCACTGTGGTGTGTTCGCAGGGTGCTTCTCTTCCATGGTGTTGGACCATACAGGAATTTCTTTCCTCACTATGTTAAGGACAGAGTGAGGTGTAAAAGCATGCACACAAAAAAGCACATCCCACAATTAAAGCTGTGTTGGTTGTGTTGCTTTCATAGAAGTTTTTCTCCAAAGCATCCTGAATCTCTCACATGCTAGTTGAGCTTTAATAGGGTGGGGAGTAATGGAAAACTCATTGGATCTGTAATAGCTCTTCACTTGACTGCAGCCAGCAATAACAGCAGGAGCAGCCAGAGATAAGAGAGAGAGAGAGAGAGAGAGAGTGTGTATGTGTGTGTGTGAGAGAGAGGGAGTGGAAGAGAGTATACGCACACCAAAGCTGCCACTTTTTTTTTCCCCTCACTCTTTTTTCCCCCATCCTAGGATCCAATGATAGCTGGACAAGTCAGTAAGCCCTTGCTGTCACTGCGGAGTGAAATGAATGCAGAGTTGAGAGGTGAGGACAAGGCAGCTACTTCAGACAACGAGCTGAATGAGCCCCTGCTTGCGCCTGTGGAATCAAATGACAGCGAGGACACTCCCAGCAAGCTCTTCGGTAAGTCTGTCTAGGTATTTCATTTCACTGCTACCATGTTGTCCGGAAGAGCAATCTCCCCCCGTTCTGGGTGGGTTTTTTTTTTTTTTCCCCTCCCGTTCACTCAATTTTCTTGTAAGTACCAAGGAGTAGCTTGGAGCGTGCAGGCATACAGCCATATGCTCTGATTCCAACTGGCTAGGAATGACGGTGTCACATCCTGAAAACTTTTGTCAACAATGAACTTATTTTATGCAAGTTGCGGACATCTTTTTGTTTTTTGTTTTTTGGGTTTTTTCTTTTTTTCTCTTTTTAATCTGTAGTCTCTAATGTAAAAAAAAAGGAAGAGGAGGAATCTTCTTTCTTGAAATAGTTCATTAACATTTATTGCCTTAAGTGCTAATCCTGGTGTCTCACATGCTCAGTCTTTTCTAAAGGGGGACTAAACTGAAGAGTTATCATCTTAGATGGTAAAGATAAAGCTTGGTAAAGATAGCTAGAACATTCCCGTAGGAAACACTCTGTAGTGAGTAAACAAATGCTACCAAGGGTACTGCATATAGATCTAATATTTTTAGAATTTAAGTTAGACATAAAATGTTTCCTCTAAAGCATGTGCAAGGAGAAATTACCTTTTTACTTTTTTAAACAATCTAACTTATGCCTGATAAAAATGTAACCTTTCATAATCAAAACAAGAGCAGTAAGAGTAACACTCCAACGCAGACATCTGTCATTCAAACGGATGACACCCTGTAAGCCAACTCAAGCAACTCTGATCTCTAATCAGAAAAGGGAGCAGAGTTGTTGAGGCGCGTGCTTGAGTGATAGATGTTGATAGATGTCTGAGCTGCAACAGTGCTATACGGTACATAGTGACATTTTGGGTTTAGAGCAATTGCTCTCCTGAAGGAGTTCCTTTTAATTATTTCCATTTGAGAGAAACCTCAATAGAAACAGAGCATTTCCTTATTTTACATGATCCTATGGGTGGAAATTTAAGGGTGAAAAAGAGCTTATGTAAAGGGAAAGCAGCTTTAAGGGTGGGGGGAGAGGGGAGAGAGCCTATTTTCTAAGATTCAAGTTTTGATTTCATAATCTGTTAGGAAATCTGTAGCAGTGTTCAGATTTCTGTATTCCAGCTACAAGAGCTGCAAGATTTTTTAACAAAAGAATACATGCGCTTTTTCTTCAAAATTGTTCCCTTACTACAAGATAGAGATAAAGTACAGAATGTTTTATTAACTAACTTCCATACAGATATAGGAAAATAATAATAAAATCCTAAAATTTAATTTCTGGGTTACAGTAATGGCCATTACTGAATATCACATCTATTTTTAAGCACCCCCTTAGTAATCTTTGTTTCCATGGAAAGCATAATTTCCACTAGCAGTTTGAATGTTCAATCACCATATAATAATTGTTTTAGTCCATTTCACCCAGAAAAATAATTGCAATGCCTAAAATTCAGAGGGCTACTTCTTGTGTACAGGGCTACTTCTTGTGTACAGTAGTATAAATATCTTTAACAGTATGTATTTTATTTGATCAAATGTTTAGGGTGCCCCTATTAAATACAGTAAGGTATGTACAGAACAAAATCAGACTTTTAATTTGACGGTACTGAAATATCTGTTTTTGTTTGTTTTTAGATCAAGCAAGTCCTGTAATAAAAGGCAGGATATTTTCTGAGCCATTGTCATTTGGTTGCTCTACAGTGATGTTGAAATATATACAGATACTTTCATTTGAGTTGCCGTGTAGGATAAAAATGATGTGCAATAATATGTTTCCTCCTTCTGAATTGTAAATATAATTTATCTAAAAAGAGTAATGAAAAAGTTACAAATGAATATATTGTGCTTTGTGTATTTGAATCTAAGATGTTTGCTAGCCTGTTTTTTAATATACTGCTAAAAAGATGATGCCAAAGTAAACGAAAGTAAGCAAAATAGTTGAACTGCTTCAGTATGAACTTATGTACTGGTTATCTAGGTTTTGTTACAATTATGACAGATGCTACAGATCTTTTAGCAGCAGCCCTTGCTGGTTAATTTTAGTAACTTTGAGAACACAAAGGACAGTGAGGCTATTTTGATACATAGGGGAATCAAAATGATGAAATTTATTTAAAATGTATTTAGACTTTATGCTGTGGATATATTCCTTAGGTTATATTTACAGCAAGCCTTTACAATACAATAATGAAGTGTAATATTATTGAAAGTTGTGGTGCATAAATGTGAAGCATTTTTCTGTAGCTGTTTCTGTTTGTTTAGAAATATTAGTAGCATCTTAGGAATGCATACTTTGGCCTTAACTTTGCATTATTTCTGGACTTTTTTTGACATATGATGGCACAGAGGTTGACATTTTTCTCTTCTAACTTTCTTTCATGTGATGAGAGACAAAAACTTTCTGTTTATAATCTATCATTTAATATATGTTGGGTGAATTTTGCCAGAAATCTGTTAGGCAGGAGAGGGAGGAGTGTTTTGGAAAGTTAAGGGGAGGAAACAGTCCCATGGGGAAAAGTTTTCTCTCCACTGTTGTCTTCACTTTTTTTGGTGAAAAAATTTGTGAAAATCGTGTACTGGTTTCATTGGAATGAATGACCAGCGCTTGAATGTCTTGTTTTGTTACTCCTAGCAATATTTCATGAGTCAGATTTTTGTATAGATGAATTGAATTGAATGATTAGGCGCGGAGAGCCGCCTTCTCCCTCGTCGGACGCGGTCTGCTTGGCCTTCTTTTGCTGGCTGGGCTTAGTATCACGGCGACCTGCGCTGCTTACCTGTGCCTGTTCCGAAAATTCCCCCTCCCCACCACTTCTCTACAGCTTCCTTATTTCGGTGTTTCACTGCATACTGTAGTAACAGTGAGTATTTAATTCCTGGTTTGGTAACAGATAGTTCAGTTAATCATAAAAATGGCACCTTGTCAACAAGAGTCCCTGCTGGAGGTGATGAAACTGCAGGATTACGATTAATTACTCTTATTTTTGACTTAGGAGGGTGTAGAGTAAACCTTTGGTTTGTTTCTCTCATGGATGCTTTGCCATCAGCGACAGAGCAGGTGAACGCTGCGGCTCCCCAGGTCCTGGCAACGCCAGTGCAGGCTGGGATGAGCTTCCTGCAGTTTGAAGCAATTCCCCCCTGCAACTGGTGCCCGGTGTCCAGGAAGGTGGCACTCTGTCACGGGGGCCGAGCGTCCTCGGAGAGTGAGGACGAGAGCAGCCGTGGTTGGAGTGGCTGTGTTTGCGTGGTGTTTGCCTGGTGGGGTTTTGGGTTGGTTTGGCTTTTGACAAAAGGCTAATCTGTCGCCCATGGGGTTTCAAATGTGTAGTCCTCACCTTGTGCGCTTATGTCAGTGGACTTTTCAGTATCTGTTGAAAATACCTGCGTGCAAAAACTTTTGATACTGAAATCACGTGAAACGTGAGGGAAGTGAAAAACGTGGTGAGAAATGCTTTCTGAAGTGGAAAATTTTGGGAAAGGGCTCTCTATGCTGAAATGATGCGTGGAGTTAGAGCAGCCACAGTGTTTCTGTTCTAGAAATACGGTTTTGTTCAGCAGCATGAGGCAAGGTGGTTTTGCAGGAGATTTGGGGGTGTGTTATTTATTCTTTAAAATATTTGTGAGGTAGCATCTCCTATTTTAATCATATTATGCTCAGAACTGATTAAAAGGCTAGAAACTGTGGCTGGCTGTTGACCTTCTTGGCAGTGTTATTTTCAGATTGACTTGTCTTGCTTTACGCTCTGCTTCAGAACAGTAACACAGGGCCAAATCTGCAGCTCTTACTAGAGGGCTTTTGTTAAAGGTAAACAGGAGCTCTGCTCAAACAAACACATTAGGATTTGATCCTGAAGTAATTAATCCTAGTAGGCTTTATACGCAGCATCTTTAAACAAAGTTATTCTAAGTTATCAAGTACTGCTCTGAAAAAAAATCTTAAGAAAAACACCCCTCATGTTCAACTCTGTAATATTATAACTATTAAGACTTAAGCTGATATAGACTCCAGGCATATTGGGTGTAAAATTCTGTATGGTAAAAATCCCAGGAAGAAAGTGCCTAATCCAAGCCGCACAAACCCCTGTGGACTGAGGTTGATTTCTTGGAGTTGGATCAAATCCTTAATGGATCCTTAATCCAAGTGAATTTGTGACATAATTTGATGATGGCAAAATAAAACTATGGGTGCACTTGCATGTTAGGATAATTTTATTGAAATATAAAAAGTTACTGCTTAGGAATAAATATGCTGTTTTACACATCAAACTTACTGAAATAGGTAAAACTGTAAGTGTATAGGGAGTATATGACCAAGCCTGTAATTGGGGAGCAGAAGTGTTTCTTATATAATAATTGCAGGACAGCAAAAAATTGACTATTAACCTTTCTTATCACTGGCAAGATTTTGTTCCAATGAAATGAAATCTTTGGTTTCCTTTGCTTGAACCAAAGACTGTGGTTTTGTTTGGTTCCCTACCAGTTTTCTGCTTTTTCATAATGACATGTATGTTTGAAATACCGGGGGGGGGGAATATGATTGTTAAATGCGTCTGTACACATTTCTGTAAACAAAGCTTTGTTTTCAAAACACTGACCGGGATCTGGGATTTTGTTTTCCCTGTCAGTGTTTCCCACGTTTCAGAATGGTGCGCATCTTTATGTAGAAGCATTGAGGGCCATGCCAGAGCAGAGCTGTGAGACAGGGGAGAAGTTGTTTCTAGCTGATAGCGTTTTGCCCGTAGATCCCTTGTATTGGCCTTTCAGGAAAACATACATTATCTGATTTTTATTTTTAAAATCTGAGTTGTTTTGATTAGAATTTACGGCACTGGAGTCATTTCGGTTACAAAGGATAAAGGACTAAATTGTCTTTTACCTCTTGAGACAGTGGTGTCTGCAGGTCAGAGCAGAGGTCGCTGGCAGGTTGTTGTGAGGAAGCTCACATTATAGTCATTAACGGCGTTCCCAGCCTGTGGGGGGAAAAAAGAGGCCTTTGGTCTGAGAGCTTTCCTTTCATCAGTGCATTTAAGGATGCTTCTCTGTGTTTTGGTTGAATACTCAAATTTTAAAGGCCTGTAAGATCTCAGCCAGTCAGGAACATTTTGATAAGTTTTGGTAATTTCACTGAAAGAAAACAACATGCGTGTTTTGCTCTTGCTGCCTTTCAAGCCTGTAGTGAATATTTCTGTTCTTAGAGGGAACTTTATGGCCCAAATCTTCTCAGCGTTAAAATCAGAGCCTCCTTTTAGGCATAGCAAACACTGGAAAGATGTTTAATCTGCATATAAAGATTCCCCTCTCTTCACATGATTTTATTCAGTAAGTACACAGTCATTACATGCTGTGGATGCTTTGTTCTGAGACACTGTCAGGTATCCGTGCAATCTGTAAGGGCTATAGGCCCAATCCTGCCAGTGCTTGAATGTGTGATACCTTTATTAAAGCAAGTAACGTGTGGATTAGGAGGGCTGTTTCATTAAGACAACTGTGTCAATGAGGAATGTTCATTGATGACACGTTTGCAGAGTCAGGCCATAATACAGGCTTGTCAATCTGTATCCTCAAATATAGTGGTGTCTTGCTCAAATAACAAATAAATTTTCTAAGATTCTGGAAAATCTGGCTCCGTGATGGACTGTTTCTAAAGGATACATTCACCATGAGCATTTTTAAGTAGGTGGTTGCAAATAGCTAGGGTCTTAAATAGCTACTCTGGGTAATGTTATTGTTCTGGTTCCTTGAGGTGGAGTTCTTGCTGAAGTCGGTGGGGGATGCACATGTGAATTGGGAGTAAATGCCCATCAAAGCTGAAGAAGACGTTATGATTATTTAAACACAAAAAACAATGCAATGGTAAGATAGAAAATCCATCCTTAACTCCCTGCTGTGCCTAGGTGTCGCAGGTAGCTCAGGCAGTAGTGGTGCTGATGCTAAAATGTAAACACGGACTCTGAACAGACTGGGCTCCTACTCCACTGAGCTTCAAAGAAAGCAAAATTGGGCTAACAAACAGCAATTATTACAGCCCCACTTGTAAATTCCCTTGCTTTTATGGAAATAAATCAGTCTGTTATTGCTGTGTCTAAAATGTGACAAAGAAAACCTATTTAAAAAACACTGTCCTGATAGAGGAGAAATTTAATCATGTTTTTGAAAATGTGAAAGACAGTTCTATTTGGCCTCATGAATTTGCAACTACTCCGTCGTTAAATTTTTTTGAATTAAGTTTGTGTTTGGTATCTGTGTTTGTTAAGTGAGGCTTGAAGTCTGATTATCAGTATTTCTATACAGAGTAACTAATGTAGGAGAGAAGGAAAAAAGACCAAAGTCCTACTATGTAATTTGTATGGCTGAATGACAAATAGTTCATTCTTAATTAGTTAATCTTTCTTCTCCCTGTCTTTGAAGTTATACAAATAACAACAAACTAACTTGTTTAAAAGCAGCATAAATGGCTGGCTGTTTCAAAGGGGAACTTGCTGGCTACCAGACAGTAAACAGGTAATTTGTGAAAGAACTGTTTTTGATTGAGATCCTTGCCGGTTTGTGTTTTGAGATTAACAATAGATCAGACACTTGCACATTTAAAAGGAAGCAAACGTAAAAAAGAGAAGGAAAGAGAATTGGGTGTTTTATTGGACTTCACATGATTAAGCAAGTTCGCCACAGAAATATATGCAAGATAGGCAGGCAGAGGAGAAGTTGTATTTGCCCAAATGTGCACATGGCACCACTTAACACCTCTCTTGATTCCTGTCTGCTAAACAAAGAGATAGCAAGTGCCTATCCCAAGCTGGCACCCTGTCAGGGGGGGGCAATCTGTATAAAGTTTCCTGCTTTCAGGTTAATAAATTTTTTTAAAATATCCAAAGGCAGAGGTAGCTGTAGGAAGCTCATAGTAACAGTTGCCATTCTCCTGTGGATCATTTTTCTCTTTAATATCCTATGTAGCGCTTGGGTTTTTTTGTTGTGTTGTCTACCTAGGTTTTGTTCTTCCCGACACTTGTGAGTTCGTTGTTTTAATTCTTTTTCTTTGGTAAGCTGTTTCTTCTGTTATGTCCATCACTTGTGATCCCTTTTTTTGGCAGAGATGGTCAGAGAATGGGAAGGTCAGCTTTGGTTTTTTTAATACTTTAAGCTATAATCATGTATTCAGTATAATTTTTTTTTCTCCTAAGGGTTTATTTTCCTACATTTGTTACTAGTACTATTAGTACCAATGCTATCATTATTACTACCAAAATAACATTATTTTGCTAGTTCCAAAAATAACTTGTGATAAGCTCAATGGTAGAAGTTGCATTAAAATGACAACTAAATCAGGAACTTAATGATGAGCAAAGGCAAAAGCACAATAAAATTATATTTGTCATACTTTGTGGGTTTCAATGGGAGTATTATTTCGTAATGGAAATGGTTTGATATTTTTTAATGTAAGGTCTCATTTTTCTTTTTTCCACTGTATAAAAATCAAAATCAATATCAGTATGAAACAAAGGAAGATTTGTATTGTGACATCTCCTGCCTTACGTTGTGATACAGCTTTGACGCTCTCAGAAGCAGGACTAAGCCCTTTTACTTTGAAAGCAGAGGTCATCTAGAGAAGAATAGTGCTGCCTCCAGTCTGGCTAAATAAAGCCTGCTGTTTTCAGAGACTGAAATTGGGATTGTTTTGTAGATATTCCAGGGATATCTACATCTACCCAATCGATGTAGTACCCACACCCCTTCCACACAAAAATGTGTTTGTTTAACATTAAGCTGCTACTTGTCTGTTCCTAAAAGTAGCTTGGATTTCTCCATTTTTATTTCTCCATTTTTATTTCAGAGTACACAAAAAGAGTTGTGTGTATGGGGGGGGGGATCAGGGTTTTGTTTTGTTTTGTTTTTATCACACGTCCTTTCTTTTCTGAAAGGTAAACCATCATTTTAATTTCTGAACAGTTTGGAGTTGTATTAAGGAATATGGTACATTTCTGAAAAGAGAGCAGTCAATCAAATACTACCTGAAAGTGAGGACAAAGCATGAGTATTTATATAATATATTTTTTTACATATATAAAAAATCTCCGTCAGTATGTCTAGAAGATCATGTAAATTATTTTCACACAATAATAAATCACAGTCCTAAAACAATTTCATGGTGCTGTAAAGATTTGGACATTACACAAGTGAGAAATTAAGATGATTTTCCCATATTAAAAACAGTATTCCCTACAGCAATCTATCATTAGGTTAATCCTTTGAAAAATTCTGTGGAGTTTATAGAGGCACACTAATAGTAGCTTTTAAAAATACCTGTGTGTTTCAGTTCTGATGGTGGTTGTATGGTTTGATGGCCATTAGTGGTTCTATTAGGTCATCTTCATTTTATTGCTCTGTCTCTTATCTCATGTAGGCCCATTTTTACTTTTTAAAATCTTGGGTTTTAGATGTTGACTAAAGAATTACTAGCAGTCAATTTTCTTCTAGTGGAAAATAAAGGAAGTCTTTTCCGAGATTGCCATGGAAGCAGAAGTTAGCCTTACGGCTCTTGTGACAAACACCAAGACTTGCAAAGTCGAGGTTCAGCCCAAATGAGACAACCTGCTTTCCCTGCCTGCTGCTCTTCTTCGGTACCCACCTTTTCTGAACTCTTCCCCTTTCTGCTTCCACTTGCGTCTGTGTTTGTGTGTGCACTCATCTGAAAGTGTATGTAGCTGTGCACAGACCGCTGTCACTCGGGTCTACCTGAGTGCATTTTGCCTTCATGTTCTCAAAGGGTGTTTTAGGTTTCCATGTTTTTTGTTTGAAGTGTATGGTTTGGGGGTTTTGTTCCTTGAAGACCATGATCTGAAAGCTGTGTTTAATCAAGAAGGTGGAACTGTTTTTTAGTAAATATACCTTAAGGCATATTTTAATATATATTACTATTAGGTATGTGTAATTATTTCTTGAGGTTGCATAGTATGAACTAGAGAGGAAAAAAGACTATTTGGATTCAGCCTAATCTCTTAAGCAAATGCAGTTTGGGGCCGTTTTTATATTTTATTTTTGCATATAATTAGCATTTATTCATGTGGGGTAGAGAGGTCATGTTTGCTCAGGAATTTGAATAATCATGTGAGCTCAGATTCTGAAAGGCCTCGTATGTCTGGTCACCATGTACACAGAAAGCCCATGGACTTCAGTGGGCCACTCTAATATATTAGTATTTGTATACCAGTTCAAGGTCTAGACTTATCGAATGTGCTCAGTGGTATATAGAGTCCCATGTTGTTAACTTAAAAACAGACAAACATACTGACAGGCAGGGGAAACTGCTTTATAGTTATGCCATGCTCTTCTTTAACAAAAGAGGAATTACTTTGCCAGTCTTGTGTTACTGTGGATTTCTGTTACATTGTGTAAGTATGTTTATATATTACAAAACTTGTGATTCAACACAGAGATGTAGAAGGAATAACATCTGACCCGTTATAGGGCAGAAATAGTTTATCGTTTTCAAAAATTACATAAATCTTTTATAAAAGTAAAGAAGTTTTTTAGAGAGTGTTTATGGGACAGGAAGAGCGTATCATAATAATTAGGCTTTTAAGAATAATAAAGGATCATAAAAAGTAATTATTACTGAAAGAAAAACATGACTAGAAATATCAACTGGGTAGGAAAAAAATGGACAGATATATAGTAGCTCAAAGGTGATTGTAAATGTACAGGCCTGATATTTCCCCTCCTTTCTTATACTTCCTTGCCTCACATCATAAATATTTGGGACTGCAAGCCACAAATCTCTCCAAAGAAAAATGAAATTCACAGCTGGGAAAAGACTGAAAATGGAAATATTTAATGTTTTTTGTGTTTTTCCCCTGCTAATTGAAAATATTTTACTCTCATAAACACAGTGAATTTAATCATAACATCCAGCAAGAAAAGCATCTGCATAAGTTATTTGATTTTTTTCTTCTTTTTTTTCCTCCCCTCTGGTGTGAAGGAAAGTGTGAAGGAAACTCTTGTGTGGCTCCGTTTCTGTGATTTGATACACCGCTTTCAGAGTCGTCTTATTTTAACTGCATGGATACAGCACAGTGAACCCTCTTATAACAGTTGCCGACAAAAAAAGAAAAAAAAAAGTCATCTCTCAATCGCCTGGTGCTACTCACTGCCCCCAGCCCCCACATCTCTCTGCCTTTATGGGACAATGAGTAAGAGCAGGACTGGAGGATGCCAAGGCTTGCTCGGGGGAGATGTCCCAAGCAGCGGGCAAGTCTGGATTTGCAGGCCTCCATCTCGGGACCCTGGACCTCTGAGGGCCTGAGCTTGGCGGCTGAGCCTTGTCTCATCGCAGGTGTCTCTCTTGAGTAAAACGATCGCTGGTGTCTTTTGAATAGCACTTCATGTATTTCAAGCTGGCGCCTTGTGGCAGAGCCCAGCCTGGTGCAGGGGCTTGTGCTCCTCTGGCATGTTAGGATGCGGAGCGCGGGCTGCTTGTGGCGGAGGGTCTGGCCCGGGGTAGGGGTGGGCACATGCAGGCAGGGGGCTGGAGGCAGCGTTTTATCTTGTGCTCTACGTCTCTGCACAGTAGGAGCAAACCACTTATGCTTAGCAGTAGGGGCATAATCGGGCCCTTTCTTACAGTGATTAAAAAGACGGAAAGTCTCTAGGGTCTGTTAAGGTTTTTATTCATTTATTTTTAATAACTTACTCTTCTGTTTTTGTCTTCTCCTTTCTCTGGATTCATAAAACTGCTGTAGTTCGACACAGGTTAAAACCATAAAAAAAAGAAAACAGGTTGCCTAAAAGACAGCTTACTGCTGACTGTTTTATTTTGTTCATATCTGATATTTCTTATGGTATTCAGATGGTTGTAATAGACTAGCACGAGAGCTGCATGTCTTGTCATCTGTAGTGTATCAATACATTTTTATAATGATACAATAACCTGAACCCTGTAACAGTTTATGATCCATTTGAGAATTCTTATGGATTCTCAGAGTGACGGAGACCTGAAAAAAGAACTTGACTGCTTTTGCAAAACTGGTTCTGTGAGAGAAAAAACTAGTGCGCCTGTGATTTAGTTGCTAAGGAATCATATTGATCTGATTCGTCATTAAACTTTTAAGTTTAAAAAAAAAAAAAAAGTCGAGCTGGTTGAAGGGGAAAAAACAGCAGTGTGATTGTGAGGGTCTGCGATACAGGTAAACTGTGTCATACCACTACTGATATTGATTTGTTATGATTAATAAATATGATTTTATGCATTAGCAATGTCCTGTATCTATAATAGTGCATTTTTTTTAGAGCAAAAGAAAATTGCTTCGTGCTCTTTATTTTTCATTGACTATTTTTAGTCAATGATAAATAAAGAACTTTAGCAGCAGTCTGACTGCAGTAAAGACAAGACTTTAAAACAGAAACTGCAGAACACAGCAGTAATGAATAACCACATAGTAACATATACACATGCAGCCATCTTAACATTTGTAATGGTGCTAATTTCCTACTGCTTTTTAAAATATGCTTCCACATGAGCTCTCAGAAACCATAAAAGCCTGGCATGTAAAGTAAATTGTTTGTCACTTGCTGACGACCTGCCATATTTATTGTCAGGAGAAATGGACATTAGTTGGAAAAGCAGTTGTTAAAGGCCAAACAATTTTTAAAGATGGCAAAGATGTGCAAGGGCTTTCCTTTTTCTAACAATGAGCCACCCCTTCAGACATCAAAAGACAAGATAATAAGACACTTCAAGCACAATTCAAGATTATATTCAACATCTAAAGGCTCATCTCTTGTCAGTTTGCATTTACTCTCCCAGGGATGTGATGCTTCTATCATCATTCTGTCAAGAGGAGTCTGGCAGAAGCGATGAGGGCCCCTCATTTCACACACTTAGTGTTTTTTTATCAAATAGCCCACGCTCATTCTGATTCAGCCAAAATGGAGGGATAATTTGAAGAAGGTCATGCACAAGTACAAAAATCTTGTGCTGATTTGTATGATTAGAAGGCATTAAAATTGCACGTTTATGTTAGTTTCTGAGATGTTTTGTCAGTTTATTTAGTAATACACTGTTCAAACATTAAAAAGTGGGCTTTTTAATGTAAAAAGGAAGTTTGCTTAAAACAATGCATGCTCTATTATTTAGCAAATATTTTGAACAGGGAACTAATTTAAATGACGTTGTTTTAATATAACATCAAAATGTATTCAGGTCTCCTTTCCCCTCTAAGAGTGGGTTTTTAAAGAGCTCCAGAGGTGAAATCTTGGCCCACTTGGACTCATTAAGATTTAACTCACTGGTGATTTTATCCTCTGAAGTCTTGTTTGAGTCAAGGTTTAGGAGGCTGAATTCAGCATAATATTAACATAAGGGGAAGCATTTTAAGAGTGTATTTAGGCCTACCTGAGTACAGATTAGAATAGTACAATGTCAGTATGGCTGCGTAGAGATGTTATCATTTAAAATGCACGTGAAGTCTTTGATTTGGCACAGGGATGTTTTATGCCCTGTTTGAATCCCATTCATTTGTGTGTGGGCAATAAAGATTTATGCTGTGGGCCATGTTCTTTGGGAAATCAGAGCTGTGACAGTGTATCTCATCTGAGGATCCGTCTCCAGTCTTTCTTCTTTTCTCTCTGCAAACTTGCAATATGGGATCACATGTGCGATTCATGATGATCTTCTCAGTTAACTGTGCAGGGGAGAAGAGTTATTTGGTGTTCTGGAGAGTGGCAAAGAAAAGGGGATGTGACTTGACCACCGCAGCTCTTCTACTACTTGTCATTTTCTGGAGCTTAGGTTAATGACAAAAGTACTAATTACTAGAGACAGCATTTGAAATACAAGTTTATTAGTCCTAGTAAAATAATTTGGTGTGACAGTGTTCTCAGATATACCTAATAAAATCTTTGGAAGACCAAGAACAGCAGAAAAAGAAATGAAAACAAGCGAACCTCCTATCTGACTTGACTGATCTGGCAGTCAAGATCCCCCTTGAAACTGGTGGGCCGAAAGCTGAATTTATTTTTATACCTGCTGTCTTAGTAAATTCCATGCAGGTCCCCCAAAGATACACGAGGGCAGAATTCAGCTCTTTGCAATTTCAACTGCCTAAGCAAACTCCTGAGAAGTATATTGAAGCTGTTGAAAATCTGCAGTCATTTTGACTCTTCAGGCTTTCAGCTTTTCAGGCAAGCAAATAACATTGGTGCTTCAGCAGGCTTTTTCTTGGAATCTCTATTGGATGTTGTGAATGAAACTTCCCTGAGAATTTCTTTTGTGGTATGTATTATGTTTGTGTCGTCTGGATTTTACTACCTCTTGTTTTGGCATTATACAGCTCTTTTTGCTAACAAGGAATATGAGCAGCTGACAGAGAGGCTTAGAAAGGTGGGATGGAAAAAAACTATCTTTCTCATTTCTGACTTCTTTGATTTAAGCCACAAAAATAAAAGGGCTACATTCTGCTATCAGTATATCTTGTGCCTGAAACAAGCTCCAGGTTACAAACTATGCCCCTTGTTAAACAGGGGGCCAAACATCATCTTCCCCTATTGAAACCAATGTGATGTGAGGGTGTTTATCCCCTCTTAGAGGGGAGCCAATGTTTAGGGAATCAGCTGGAGCTTTCTGAATTTCGAATCAGGAATTTATCAGTTTTGATAGGAAAGAACTGTGAAGGAATGTGCATTTGGTCTTAGAAAAATTCTGCTCTATGGTTTGCCTTTACACAATACTGGAAAAAAAAAGGGTAACCTGCAATCACAGTGTATTCCAAGGGTTTTCACCAGACAAGAAACCTCAAGGGAATTGGGAGGCCGTGAACAAATTGTCAAAAAGACAGATGGAATCACTAACTCACCTACTGGTAAGATACACTAACAACTTCCACTTCAGTGGTACAGTATTTACGCTGCAATACAGAGCGACTTCTCAAAGGAATTTGCTCTCCTACACATGTAAATGCCTCTGTGTATATAATATATCAATATAGTGTGCAGTATTTCTAGGGAACTTGGAAGGAGAAGTGAGTGTGCATATAAACAGCTGCAGATGTTTAACCTTCTGGACTGTTATGTCCAGAATAAACAGCAGTTTCTGCTCACTGAGACTTCCCTTCTTTATTCATAAGGCTTATCTATATGCAGAAATTTGGCCCCTTTCTGCTGAACTATTCTGGAGGGGAACTTATTTATGGCTGTTTCCACAGCAGTATGATTCTCTGTACATCCATTTTGGCTCTGCTCCACACTGTCCCCCAGAAAACCAGCATCTTCTGAGAGTGAGTGAGGAGAGGGGGTGATGGGTCCTGTATAGGGTGCTTGTTGTCAAAACATTAAGGAGTGGCTAAGATTGAAGGGCAGATATGACCAAAGGCAGCAGAATCCAAAGGCAGCAGAATATAGTTATGCCAGATACATAGTACCACAGTAAATGATCCCTGTAAAAGGCCTGTATCATCAATAGAAGTCGATTCTTAATAGTACAGGATTTACATGCTAAGTTTTAACCAGACCTGTGGGCCAACTCAGGCCTGTTTTATTATGACCTCTTTCCAAAGAAGAATGTAGGCTCCAACTGACTTGGGTCACTATGTGTATCATTATTTTGGTGAAATTGCTCTTCCTAGTATTGATGTTCAGTAAAGACCAGATCCTGAAATGCTGAAGCGTGTGGGGCAGGGAGAGCAGAGTGCTTGCTGAGTTGCACTACGCTCGGTATAAATTCAGTCATGCTTGAATCTGTCCTAGTTTGCTTGTGGCTCAGTCTTACTCGGATAGTTCTCTCCTGTGTTGCTCTAGCAGGCTCCTTCTCCTGTGCCGAGGGATGTCGTCCTCGCAGCTGTATGCCCTCCCCTCAAGCATGAGTGTGCAGAAAAAAAACGCTTTACTTGCCATATACAGCAATAACAAGTACTGTTGAAGGCCTGCAAATTTTTTTCTGTCTGCTCTCAGAGCCCAAACTGTGCGAGTTGTGGTGATACATGCAGGGAAGGGAAGCCAGTACAGATGCTCAGTGCCAGCGAACAAACCAGGCATTCCCACGCTCAGCAACTACTCTTTATAAAAAGTATTCACACTGTAGAACTATTGTACAGTCCATTACAAGCACTCGCAGTAGAACCCAGGAAATTAAAATGAATTGCTATATATGAAGTTAGAGAAACCAGTGTTTAACACATTATGGATGTGTTTTGTTTCTACCTATCCTCATACAAGTAATAGGGATAGGCGGTACCTTTTGTTAAAGTAATTATTGATTTGTTCTGTGCTGTGCACCCAGCTGCTTTCTCAACCACTCTTTTAAGCTGTTTGGGTAAGAATTACCTGGTACTTTTGAGAGGGAATCATGTGTTAGACAGAAAGTGCATGTGTAAAGGTGTGAGAAGGAGGACTTCACAGCTGGTGTGCATCAGCATGGTGTTTCTAAGGCATAAATATTTTTAGATAAGCAGTTTTGCTAATTTTAAAATCAAACTGAAAAAGGTGAAGTGGCTCATTTAAACACTAATTTTGCATTTTCAGTGTACACAAAAGCACCCAAAGCCTGCATGAGTACACAAAGAGACTAGGAGGAACATGCACTCATGTAAAGTAAGTGCATATTTAAGCTCGTGCACAACGACACTTTGGGTAATTCTGTATGCCTACTGGGTTAGTGTTTACATCAGTTGACTGTGCATTGTTTTCATGGGTAAGTGGAGGTGAATAAGCATGCATAAATGTGTTTCTGAAGATACAATTCAACCTTTTTGTGCTACCATTCAACTGTTTTTCTTTTTAAACTGTTTCTCTCACTGTGGCATCTCCCCTTAGAAAATTCTTGTCCAACAAACAGCTCATTAAATCATTGATTATATTCTGCAGAACAAACACTGGATAACACAAGGTATCAATCCCTGACAAGCAGATACGCACACACACATGCTCATGTACACACATGTGCACGCATTTGCACTTGCCCGATTTTGTGAATGCTTTTGTGGGTTTTCTGTTGAAATAGAGCTGTTTTCTGGCCTAGTAGCATTATTGAAATTATTGAATTAGCTCCTCAGTAATGAAACTCATGACTATGAAATCAAACTTTTGCATTTTTTTAAATTATTACCACAGTTCTTAAGTATCTTTCACGCTGTCCCATGAAAACCTTTTCACCACTGTTCCCTCAGAGACAGGAAGAACCCACAGCAGCAATTTTAAAAGAAAAAAAAAAGTAAGAGGAGGATATCAAGTGTTTGGAGCTAGTCTTGCATATCTCTCTGTTATTGTTGATCCCTAAAAGCCAGACTCTGGGAACATTTAGCCAGAATTTAAGCCATACATCGCCAAAAGAAAGAGGTACAGAACTGTTTGGCTTCACCGAAGGAACTGACAGCTCTAAAGATACTAATAACCAAGACCAAGTGCTGATATTTAATCAAGAACAGCAGCAGGCCTGGAAGGAGGCTGTTCTCTTGCTTGCACTTTGAAAAACATGAGTAATTTCAGTAAATACTGAAATTACTTGGAGATATTACATTTCTACTATGCCTTTTTTGTCTGTAGGGAGGCACACCACAAATTCTGGAAGATGGGAAAGGTGCTTTTTGGAGATAGCTAGCCCATGTTGAATACAGGTTTAGTGCAATAGCATCCACAGGTTCCAAGTGTGTAATCCAACCCAGAAGTGACTTGAGAAAGCATCCCCCCTTAAATGATTAGGTATATGTTACGATGAAGCCAGGTAAAACTCAGCCAAAGCAAGTGACGCGGTACAGCTTAGAAAATCAGTCTATAGGAGGTAAAGGCTTAAGAGGTGCAACAGGACTGGTCAGTCAAAATTAAGCCTGTTCTAAATAAGTTATAACTACTTCCCTGATCTTTTCTTTTTTTTTTTTTTTTTTATTATAGGGCTTTTTTTTTGTTTTAACTTGAGTAGAGGGAAACATATGAATGTTTAGAGGCTGGCTGTCTTGCCTACAGTGCAGCTCAGGTACCAGCTAATATCAGACAATGGAATTTATGGCATTTTGAATGTAGATATCTCTCAAGTCAGATGTAAGGAAGAGGATTTTTAGTACAGTTCTGTTTTATTCTTTTATTTGCAAAAGACTGTGTATATAGAGACAGAATAGACTGTGTATATAGAGACAGCAGAGGCTGGCTGTTTGTCAGTCTTCATAAAGATAATTTGGTTTAACTACCTGGATGTCATAAAACATAGAATATGTTGGTAGATCTGTTACAACCCTGAGAACATGCTCAGCGGCCTTTTTTTTTTTTTAATTCACGTGCTGTTATACTGGTTATGAAACGACTCTCCAGTCCTTCTAGCCCAGCCTGGCTTTCCTTGAAGAGAATTGTTATGCAAGTGCAGATAAAAGCCGAATCAGTTTGTTTAATGAGAGGTGACAAATGACAATATATTCAAATGGAGTGTATGCAACTGTACCTTCCTGCCGGAAAATAAAACTTTTAAATGTAGCTCTTCTAAACCAACCAATAGCCATTTAGAAATGACTTTGTGAGGTATTTTGTTGGATTACTACTGTTTAAAGAGGGGACTGCTGTGATGCACTCTAACTGCTGCCTATGTTGCGTGTTTTAGCTCCAAGAAGCATTGCAGTGTTTATGAACTGTGCTTGTTTGCTATGCTCTATTTTTGTATAATGTAATTTTAGTTGAAATCATATTCATGAATTTTGGATGAAGCAGAGACCAAAAAACACTGCCAGAATATTTCAATTGTGATAGCACCTCCATGCTGTAGTTCTTTTTAAATAAAATCTCAGAATCCCAAGCAATAAAATCAAACTTAATCATGTGAAATGATAAAACGCTTACCTCTCAACTTGCTTAGTTGCAGGTCCTGAAGACTCCTACAACAGGCCAGGTGATGGGGACAGGTGGCCTGTAGGTTGACAGGGAGGGGTTTTGCCTTAAGGATATGATAAGTTTTCAAGGGAATTTAAGGGAGGTTTGCCTATAAAGGTGGCAATTAGTAATAACTCCAGATGTGGCACTGTGATCAGCCAACCAGGCCCCACAGTGGGGAGGAAACCACTGAGCTGGGCACCAAGCTGTGCCTTCACATGCTAGGATGAGAGAGCAAGAGGTGCAAGCTAGCTGAATGAAACCCACACAAGGGCTTCACAGGTCTGAAGACAGTGTATCCAGTAAAGCAGAATGGCTATGCAACGGGAGAAGTATTTACAACTTTGAAAGTTAGCCTACTCTTTGGGATGCAATTCTTCTCTCACTTTCATCAATGTAATTTGGGGACAATTCTAATGAAGACTGTGGGGTGATGTTCCTCTTCCTTTGTCACTCATCTACCTATATAGGATGGAATTGCCTCCTGTTGACTGAATGAGTATTTATATTCTTTGAGTAAATTTTGTGTAGATCTGGCCCATATTCTTATGATATAAGAGCTAATTTCTACCTAACCTCATTAAGGTCATTTACATCCAAACTTGGTGAGTTTGGTTGTAAAGGCTGGAGTGGGAACGTGTTATACCTACTTAACACAATCTACCCATAGTGCAAGGCAGGAAAGACTTTTCTACTCTGGGATTCTGTTTTTATCTCAAATGCAACACAGCAATATAAAACCCATAAAACCATTTATTTTTTATAATCATGTATTGCTGTAAGTCACAGTTTTAGCTGACATTCCCCACTCTTTATTGACCTGTTTTGTGAGATTTTGTAAACTAGCTAATAAACCTTTGCTCTTGCTACGGTTAAGCGTAATACAGTACCTTACATTCACAGCTGAAATAAAAAGTATGCTTTAGATAATTAAAAATTGTTCCAAGTGTCTTAACAATAAACAAGTTGATATTTGATCGCAAATATACTTGTGTGTTGCATCTTATTCAGTATAGGGCACATTCTCTGATTCATCTTTGACATCCCTTTTTAAAACATCTATTTTTGTGAATCTAGGTTTAATTTGTATGCCTCAAGCAGTGCAGTTTGCACTTTCCCATAACGGAGAGGTAAGGAGTGTATGCTGTAGCAGTACCTTGGCCTTCGTTTAGGAGTTGCATTGGAGTCTAGCTGATGGAGGCTTGCTGGTGAAGTACTAAGTGCAGTATATACAGTTACTTTACTTATTTATTCTCTTTAGAGAAGACGACTGCAGTTATGACTCTAGACACTGGACTTGTGGGCTTTATGAGCTTCTGATAGTCAAGGCAATGGTGTGATGTTCAATCTAGTGCAGACATGTAAGGAATGTTCTCTCCACCAGCTGAATTTCTAGACTTGTTGGATGAGAAGAGCTTCTGTTGTGGAATGAATAGTCTAGTGCTTGAAACTGCATTGTTGAAGGGAAGCGTTGGTAAAGGAAAAGGTGCATGTGACGGCTAGGGTGGTGGGAAGCGGGCTGGCTGACAACAGTGGGATATAGCTGTTTATGCAGCAGTGGGATGAACTTGAGGCTTCCTGCTGGAACAGTCCAAGGGAGGTTATCTACAGTGGAGATCCAGGGTCCATCTAGGAGGCAGGGCTGGAGGCAGGTACACCTGCAATGCAACTCAGGCAAGGGCTGAAGCCCCAGGTCTGAGCTTGAATGCAATACCCAGACCCATGACCAGGGCTGTGAGTGAGGCTGGTCAGGGCCCTGACACCCCCTACTTTTGCTGACAGCTAGAGCTGAATTTTGAAGTTGCTTTGTAACTCTGCGATAAGCACCTTAATGTGAGCCCTGTAATTAAGCTTACCTGGCGTGGGAAGGTAAGACCTCAATGGGCCAGGCATTGCTGCTCTGCTCAGACTGGTGCTGCTCAGTAGAATTGTACAGGAAAGTTATTGTAGCCAAGGGATGATGTTATTTTCACAAGCTGTGTGGCCCAGATTCAGGGATTTAGGAAGACACTCTGTTAACTTCCTCATACCAGTTAATTCTATGAAGTTTGATGTGTGGAGGGGCTTTTTTCTCCAACAACCTTAAGCAGCAGAGAAATCTTTCTTCTCAGTTGATTAGCGTGCAGACTTCTCCTTCCTCAGGAGGAACCTACCTCTTTGTTAGGACTGTATATAACAAACGGGTCTTATATACCTAAGTGAAGAATTCCTGGTTTCTGACTTTTCCCTGGAATAAAAATTATAATGTTATTTTTCAGGTAAAATAGAGAATGAACTGTGGTTGTTAATGGATAGGAAAAACACTTTCACCCCCCAAAATCTAATTGTGATATTCATATCCTAAATGGATGAGTTCTGATGTTTAGAGTTTTGGGGGGAAACCTGTCAAATGTATCTTGGAAGGAAATCTTCAATATATAACTTGCAAATTCAGGAATAACTCCCCTAGATTATGTGCTGGTGGTAGTTGCTGTGGAACACAGTGCTGCTATTGCTTCTGACATTTCTTCTTGTGTGAATTAAAACCAAGTTGTCTCTTCTGATTGTCGTCTTTTTAACTAGAGTAGTTAGGAAAACGTGTTCCATTTGTAGTACTTAGTTTGCTACAGCTCTAGTGATAACTGGCTATGGTGAGTTAGTAGTGACTGTCAAAGGAATGAATTTTCTGCCTGAGGAATATTAATGTGATGTACTCATGCATAAAAAAGAAGTTAGTTGGAATTTACATAATACTTCCTGCACCTGCTTGAATGAACTGTTAGATTATTGTACAAGGCTGATTCAGTGCAAATGCTTCAGCTTCTGCCATTCTCAATGGATTAGTAAAAATAATTGTGTGGTTTGACAGAGGAATTTATATTGTGCTTGAGAGTCTTTGAGCAAACACGAGAGAGTGAAAAATACATTACAGGCCTGGTCAGTTGTGCACTGTGGGAACTGTGAACTAAAGCAGTGATATATCTTAAGGAGTTGTTTCCTTTTACTACTTACGAAATGCCTTCTATTTTAATCAATTGTGAATAAATAAGATCTGTGGTCTAAATTGATCAGGGAAGTTTATTAAACTGTAACTATCATGCAGTATTTACAGATGAATAAGGAAAATCATTACACTTTTCAGAAGCAAAGCTAAACTTGATCTCTGAGGATATGCCAAGATCCAGCTTCAAACCTGAATGCTTACATATTTAAGAAGAGTGTACTGTTTTTCTTGTGCATGTATTTATGTAGCTCCTCAGACTTTGTGATGAGAGAGAGAAAAAGTTGCATTTATTTACTAAGACAGAAACATTTAAGTCTCCTAATCTACTCAACTACTTATCTCTTTTGGCTTGTTCCTGATTAAGAATGCAGTAGTTATTGATATTGTCGATGTTGACTGTTAGATTCCCACAGCTGCACTAACTGTAATAGGAGTTGAAACAGAGTTATTATAACCTACGCACCCAAGGGTCATATGGAAGAGAGAACAAAATTAGATGGTAAGGGTGAAGCACTTAGTGTACTCTAGGTTTCCCATGTTTAAAAAATAAATGAAGTATTACACAGCTTGGAGGTTGAAATCAGGTACCCGGAAGAAGGTAACAGGGAAAGCAGACTTGTGGTTGAAAGTGCAACCATAAACTTACCAGCTGAGGTTATGCCATAAAATATAGGCATATATTATAAGCACTTTATCATTTTAAAACAATTCACTCTCCTGGAATTAGGTTTGGTTTTACTTGGCGCTGCTTTCATTCCAAGTCAGCCTGGCTTTTATCAGTGTTTTAAATTTTAATAATGTGATTCTTTCCTCTTTCATAGCAATTTCATTTATAAATTCTGAAACATTTTTTAAAATATGGAACTAAGCCTCAGGACATCATCGACTATCATTTTACTTATAGATGTAGTTAGACATGTAGGTCTTCTGAAGACGAAAAAAACTAGTAAAAATTTTGACCTTGTCTATGTTAAATTAATGTCAAATTTAATTATTCTTCTTATTACTTGTATCAGACTTGACAAATAATCCTCCTGGTATTACATCAGGGCGTCTCATTAAACTAGAGTTAAAGCAGTTTGGGCAACTCTGGGAAATACTGCAAGCATTCTGGAGTGCACACAGGTCTACAGAAGTGAGGTATCTGGATCTGTCTGCTCTGACTCAGTAGATTATGAATACTTATTTCTTTGTGCGGTTAATGAGCTTGATGCTTTGGGATGTGCACCAGGATTAGTCACAGGTTTATCAGTCATCCATGGTTTTAATTCTGGTTCTAGCTCTTATGACCACATGAGCTCATCACTTAAAGGTAATCCTCCAGCACTGAAGTAATTGATAGTTTTTTGCTTACTGCAGTAGAAACATGTTTGGGCCATATATTTCTAAGATGATATCAACTTGTAACTGTGAGGCCTAAGTACTATGGTGCATGGTTTAAATCTGGCTCAAAGCCTGAAAAAAGAACAGCATTTTTTTTTCAGGTTCTTCAGTGGGCAAGATACCTCACTAAGCAGGTGTGGTCAACAGCAGCAGGATAGTCCTCTGAAGCAGTGGGAACAGGAGTTAGAAATGTGAGTTTCTGAACCTCTGTTCATTCTCTGAAATCCACCTAGAATTCAAGGCAGCAAGAGGGGGAGAACTGTATAAATAGATCACTCATTCTGCTGTACCCATCCTACTCAAATGACTGACTTGAGTTGCTTTCAGGACTGGGAGTATGTTTTGTTTAGATGTGCTTTATGTGTGGGTTACTTCCTGCATGCCTGAGGAAGGTCCTTTATATCCAGTTTTGTTGCTGGGTCTGGGGAATGTCTGCAGTCTCAACCATGAGGACTGGATGCGGTCAGTGGCTCACCCAGCATCACTATGAATCGTAACCCGCACAGCTTGGTAAAAATCTGTCAAGTAGCTCTGCACTCTTTTGAGGCTTGCAGTGGATGGCAGGGGGATTGAGTTTTTTGTTTGCTGGCTTGTTTTCTAGAATACAGGGAGATCATGCTGTTAATGTGGATCGTGTTTCCAGCCAAGTTCAGTGATAGCATCCCACTTCTGTCTGGAGCTCAGCGGGAAGGAGGAGCCAGAGCATGACGCTTAATTTTGCCCAAGATCTTGCCTTTGTAGGAGGCAGTAGCTTTTGGCTCCCAGCTCCCACTCAGCATGAATGCAGTGAAAGTGGACCCTGTGGTTTACCATTCTGGATGGTCCTATACACTGATGATGCCTATGGTAGAGTTGCGATACCCTAAGGTTTAGACTCTGAACTGCTTCAGGTTCAAATGAAGTCTGTAGTGTCTCAAGGACTCCCAGTTTATGGAGTCTAAGTCACTGGACTGGATCCTGGGACCAGAATTCCTACTGGTTTTCTCCAGTATCTGCAAGTGTTCAGCCATGTTCTGTTAGGACCAAGGTCCACAGCTATACAGCTGTGGCCACTGTCTCAGTTTAAATAAACCAATTGTATTTAGCCTTCAGTGCATCTTCAAAAATCCTCATGCTGCAAAGCGTGCATGGTTGCTGTTTTAAGAAATTCTTCCCTGTTTTAAGATTTGGTAGTTTTAATGTTTGGCAGTTTGTAAATTAATTATTAGCTCATGTTGCTGTATAAAACAGTAGATGGTTTAATAAAGGTCTGTTCTCTAGCTGCCTTTGCAACATCTGAAATTTACTATCTCATATGAGTGATGTTGCAAACATGTACAGTGAGAGAGAAACGGTGAGATACTATAGCAGTTTCAAGGCTATGTAAACAAAGCTCCTTTGTCAGAATTCAGTCATTAACATCTGGGAGGTGATAGTTCTAGTGATGGTGATCCCCTTCCAGATGATAGTACCTACTTATCCATCTCATAGTAATTTAAAGAGGAGCCACAGCTCATCTATCTTTTTCAAAGAGTTACAGTGAATATTTGACTGTGAGAATTTAGCATTTACCCTTCATGGGTCGGTGGATGGGTTAGTCTTAAAGCATCTTTAGGGAGAGTTTATTCTGATAAAACCTCTTTACACACCGCATACTGTACTAGTATTTCATGTTACTTAAAAAAAACAAAATAAAATAAACTGAGTAGCAGGCTACATATCCTAATAAGCCACATGTTTCAGAGCATCCCCACAAGTTGTAGATGATGTGGACTTTTGTAGGGAGTAAATTAATTGAAATATTTCATTTTTGCCATTCTGTGGGGAAGTAGCTATCCATAACAGAGGAACAGGAAGGCACTTTGATTGTTGTTTTGAGCCAGTATTCTAGGAGCATTCTTCTTGAAGGAAAACATTTTTATATTCCTTTTGTTGTTGGCTCCTCATGTAATGCTAATTTCCATTAATTCATGATTTGTGTATAGAATGATTTACCTCAGAATTTACAAGCAGTAGAAGCATAAAGAGAGGTCTTAATTTAGCATTTCATATGAAAATGCTTCAGACTTTTTTTTTTTCATTTTAAACCACGGAGCAGAAATATGTGGGGTTTTGTTTTTGTTTGTTTTTTTGTTTTTGTTTTAATAAAGGCTGCATACTTGTCTTACCTGATTTGTATCCAGAACACTCCCTGTGTTTAATAGCGCATAATAATTTTAGAAGGTAGTTCAGGACAGGGACTGAAGAACGTATTTAGTTAAAAGTGTAAGAGGATTTTAGTTGACAGTATAAATAGGGATGGCTTCTTAACCTTTGCTTTATCAAATTTCCGTGTTCCATAATTAGAGAGAAATTTATCTTTTCTCCCCCATGTTAAGTAGCTAAAGGAAATACCAGATTTTGAAATTCCAAGGCAGGCCATTATTTTTACATTTGAAAATACTGTGGTAAACACTGAGGAACTGCTTGGGTTTTTCTGTTGCCTGCTAACACCACTACAGCTGCCATGTCTTTGGGAGGATTTGGCCTTCTCTTTGGGTTTTTCTCATAGTGAATACCAGGTCTGGGCTTCCATAAAATAAGAAGACGCTAAAGATCCTAACCTCATAGTCACAAGGAAACCTCTAATCTGAACAGAGTGTAAAGATGCACTGTCATCTACCTGAAGCCCATGAATCTACTTTTGCCGCTTCTAAGGGACATGGGAATTGTCTCACTTTGAGATGAATCTTTATGATGATAATGGAAATAATTTTTTTTTTCCTATTACCAATTATTTCAACAGAAGCAGCAAGTGTGGGTTGGGTTGGGTTGTTTTGTTTTTGTTTTGTTTTTCTCCCATGCTCTGAAGCCAAGGTACCTGCTCACCTAATATACTCCCTGTGTTGTGTGTCCTATGGTTAAAACAGCCTTGCTCTAACAAAACTTGTGGTACTGGTCTATGCTTAAATTTTTACCATCATGCTACACAGTTTTTTAGAGGAAGCTTAAAATTATTTAAATGAGAAAAAACCCCTGATTTATCATTTATTTTCATATTTCAGTTTCAGCTCTGTTTTTAAAATGGAGCTGAACTGCCTGAAGATTTTTATCTGTTCCTTAGGAGTACAGCAGAATTCAGACTCCTGCTGCAGAACTTGGAGCAGCCAGGCTCAATCAGTGAGGAAGCTGGGTTAGCTAAGGTAGAACTGGAAGCTCTTCATACAGCCAAGGCACAGCCAAGGCAAGTGGTTATTAGCACGTACCTTCTAATTCTTAGTGTGTAATGTGACATTATTTCACCTGAGCTCAAATGAAAGTTGCAGGGAAAGTCAGCAGCGGTAGGTTAGCCAGAACTTAGTATGAAGAGGGTTTTTTGGCAGAGGAACTGAATGAGTGAATTCCCAGATTTAGGAATTTGCTTCACTGAACGGATTTAGAGTACAAAATACGCCAGGCAATTTATGACAGACAACAGTAAGAAAAGATCATGCCTCAAAGATGGTCTTCTCATGGGGCTCAAGAATCCTGGGTTCAAGCCACAGCTCCTTCACGCTTTTCCTACTTCTTATGATACCAGTGGGCACAGCCCAAATTTTACAAGTATTGAAAGATTGCCCTTGTAGGCATTGCAAGGTCTCTGCTATTTCTTCAGGAGTGATTTAGGGCCAGATTATTCTAGCAGGAGAGCTAGGTATTTAAGCACCTTTAAAAATCTGGTCCATAAGCACTTAAGAGGTTAACTTCCATTGATCCCCCCCCCCCTTCCCTCTCCACTGAGATTTAGGCCCTGAGTGCTTTGTCACTTTTCAGAATGGCTGTGGAATTGAGGACTCTCAAAATACTTGAGGATCAAACAGAGGAATGAAGTTAAGGGACATAAATTAAGGCAGTTTCATACTTCTACATGGACTTTCTCTTAAGAGTTTCTAATCACTTTAGCTCAATGCTAGAGCCTAAGTATTTTAAAAAGATATGTACCTTATCCTTCCTCTACCTCGGTTTCCTGTTTGTAAAGCAGGGATAGTAGTTTGTCCCTATCTCATAGTGATAAAAACATTAAAAGGTTGTAAGGCTTCCCAGTGGTACACTAATGGAGGCCATATAAACACCTTAGATAGCAGAAGGGTAAGTTGAGTTGGCAAAGCAGAGGTCATGAGCAACTAGAGATGAGATGTAGAAAGGGGCAAAGCTGTGCAAGGCCTGGAAGGCCTGGTAATAACTTTATATACCATGTTATGTCTAGGAGGGAGAATTTCAGCTTTCCCTGACCTTTATTCTGTGCTTTTTTTTCTCCCCTCTATTTTATTTACAGTTACATGTACTGACATTTGTACAACTTCACATTTGTCAAAGAGAGAAATCTTGAAATTTTCTCTTTCAGACTTCATTTAAAATTGTGTGTGTGTGAGAGAATGTATGAGATTAGCCTTCTATTAACTACTATGGCATATAATTAACTTTTGCAGCAATGCTACAAGACTCACTCTTGTAATAGTAATGAGTATAAAGGCATATGTGTGTTTGATCTGAGAGGCAAAATTTAGCTAAGAATGGCTCTGATGTATATCATAAGAACCGGAAAAAACTCATATAGCAAAGGTTGCCTAATATTTTCCATGTTTACATGGAGCATATTTCCAGGAATATACTTTATTAAGCTTCAGTCTAAGTTTTTTAAACTTCAAACTAAAATTTTCCTTGTCAAGATTGCCTGAGGGTAACTTTTTTCCCCCAGCAAAAATCCGTCAACCGTTTTCTGAACTAACAGCAAGAAAAATGTGTTGTCCAGTAATGTTAACTTATTTCAACTGGTTCATCTCTATATATTGGGGGAGGGAAATTTGGCACTGTGGTGTCATCTCAATGTCTCTGTCAGAATCTGCCCAAATTTGGCTGCGTGGTTGTTACTGGGAAATCACCTTTTTCACACTTTGTGTTGTTAGTGGCTGGCAGCTAAATCGTTGGCAAAATCCAGCTTGCATCCACACGTGTGCTTCAGCTCGAGTGTGCCACAGCTGAGCCAGCCTCTCCCGCAATTGCTCGCCCAGGATTCTGGTAGCTACTGTGGCATGAGGCGCTGAGGCCAGAAGGCGGGTTTGGCGAGGGAGAGGGTGCGAGGGCATAAAGAACAGAGATAACAGGTACAGAAGGAGCAGGTTGATGGTAACTGATCAAAAATGACTTCTTACTGTGGTGCAGACGTTATTCTATTGGGGAACAAAGCATTCCAAAATCCCCTGGAAAAAAGCCTCTTACCTGCACTGTACTGAGAGGGCTGGGCAGAGGGCAGCGCTGCCTCCTCGCGTGACCCATGAAGGGGATCAAGATCTTCCGGCCCCACCGCGGGCCCTCTTTGGAGCCAGTGCTCCGGCCACACTGTCCCATGCCCACTTCCTCAGTTTCCTTGTCAGACCTCAAGAAGTGACATGCCTCGAGTTGACAATGTTAAAAGACATTAAAATCCCACTGTTGATCACACTGACGTTATGAGATGCCACCCTTAAGGCCCATATAAGTTTAATAGGAGTATTTCCTGTTTTTTAAGTGCTTGACTGCTGTCTGGTTTTCTTTTAACATAATGGTCTGAGTGAGGACATGGCTCTTTACTTGGCCGAAGGTTTGAGAAGAATGAGAGGAGCACTAGAAATACTAAGCATATTTTCATGAAGTGTATGAAGAAGGAAAATCTACCCTACTTAACTGCAAAATTGTCTGTAAATCTGATCTCTTAGAGTCAGCGGTCTTTAAGAAAACTTATGCTTTAGGTAAACAGATGGCCTGATCCTGTTGCTGCTGGAACAGTAGGATTTCCCATTACAGCAATAGATAGGAGTCAGGCCTAGAAGCTTCTGAACCAACAATATGGAGAAAATAATCTTTCAGGCCCTTCCATAATTGTGCAGTTGCTGACTGAATGATTCTGTTCTTGCTCGCCTCATTTTGACACTGAGTTATCTGGCTAAAAAACAATCTTGCAAAAGACCCTTTTGAAGCTGATCCTGCCAGAGGGCGACCACTTCTTTAGCAGTGCAGAGCCCTCTCACCACACCGAGAAGGGCTGTATATTGAAGATATTTGCCTCTCTAAACCTTGCAGAATTTCTCCTAATATGCATGATTTGCAAGTACATCAGATCTGTAACTGTCGCATGACAGGTTTGCAGGATTGGCCCCACTAATTGCCCTTTGAAAGCAGTTCTGTAACAACAACAACAAAAAATTGTGTATGTATATATGAGTAGGTGTGTATATATGCACATACATACACACACATGTTGTATATAGACTTCCCATCATCTATTGCACATTAAAAAAAAAAAAAGACATTCTAGACTGTGTTCTGCTTACTATGGAACTTTTAAAAATGTATATGGATTATAAATATATATATACACACAAACATGTTAAAATATATGCATACACATATACATACAAACATATCTATTGCTGTCATCTACAGTGCATTAAAAAAAAGATGTTGTAGTTTATGTTCTGTTTATTATGGAACTTCTTAAAAATATGTATGGATAGTATGTGTGTTAGTGTATTGGTTCCTGTACTTCATAAGAGAGCTATACAGAGGCATGCAATCCACAGTTGCTTGGTATTTTTAAGCTGAAATTAGATTCATTGCTTTGATTATTCCATTGTGGGCCCCAAGTCACATTTTAGTGTCCTTCACCCTTTTCTCCTCTATTATTTATAACCCACACTCTTTGAGCAATGACCAGGACTAATCTGTAACCTTCTGTCCTTCTGCCTGATTCGTTCTCTTTTGAAACACAAAGATTGAAGTGAATATTCTCAGAGACTGTTAAAACATAGGTAGATAGATATTTCTCCCGTATTTCTGATACAGAAATAAGACTTAATGGATGTTTTGCTTTTCTAATTCAGTCTCGGTGGACCTACTTCAAAGGAAAATAGCAAAGGACAAGGGAGTATATATTTGATATTCACTGTATTATGAAGTGTCTACTGCACATGCACACATATTAGGTGTTCTGTAGATGTTCACCAAATGGCTTGTAGGGCCATCTTGATTGTTAGATTAATGCATCCGTGTTCTGTTGTGGCTCCCCCCCACCCCCAGTATTTTTTGTTTCCCCTGCAATGTTAGCTGCACCTAAATAAATAAATTAAATAGCAATTCATTTGTGCTCACTCTGCATCACAAAGAAGTGGGGCATAAAACAGCATTAGCAGTGAATCCCCTGAGGACCAAAGAACCTCGCAGGGGGCTGGTCCTCTGAATGGTCTCTGTCACTCCCTGGCAGCTAATGACTGAAACAGGATCCGTTGCCACTGGGAGCTTTTAATTTCCTTACATTGTACAGATTGCTCTGATCCAATGCAAAGTGACAGCTACCATTTCAGTACAGCTCATTAACAGCTTTTGCGCAAGCTGGCCTGCACCATGTCTTCCTGTATGCTATAGTCCCATGATTTCTGTTCCTGCAAGCTAGAATTCTGCCTTTGGATAAGTTATAAAATAACATAGTTGCAGGCATAGTAAATGCAGTGTCTTAGATACCTGGGGAAAACGGACAATATATTTAAACTTATCTTGGGGCAGAACAACTCATGCCCGTACTTCAGAACAACTTGAGAAAACTCAGGGATTTATTTGCTTGGTGAAAGATCAGTGATAATTCACTGAACTGCAGGGAACATGTAACAGAGAAAGCTTTCCAGGATATCTAGGAAGTGTCAGGAAGGTGGGGGGTTGGGGTAAGAGGACAAGGAGAGAATTCAAGAAAATATTTGGAAAATTAAAGGGAAAGTTCTCAAATTGGAAGCTAACAACAGTTGTCTGTCAAGCATAGCCAACCAAAACTAGAATAACTTTGTGTTAGGATTGTTTTGGTTTGTGTGTTTTGTAAACACTAGGAATTTGCAGTCAGCTCTGATCTCTTCAAAGTCAGTGGAAAAGTCTTTTATAAATGTATACAGGACTTTATTTTTATAGCATGCATATATAGGGAAAACTATTTTGGCTGGGTTAGCAATCCTGGAAACAACTTATTCCTTATTTTTTATAAGAATCTTTAGGTTAGTATATGTTAGAAAAGCAACCCACTGAAACCAAGGAAAGAAGAGCCTGGATTTTCCATTTCCAGAGGGACCATTTGTATTGAATAGGAGAATATTGGAATCAGACAATAAGATTACGTGAGTGTTCCTCATCCTTCACACCTTTAAGGGAGGCAAGAGGTGTCCTGCTCTAGTCTGGTAATCCCAACCTAATTGATGAACCCTGGAAGGGTGTCCCAAATCAGAAGCAACACTGGTGTTTACTCTAGGCTAAGTTTATAGCAATGTATCAGTGGTGCTTCATATTAGCATCTTGGATCTTGAGTATATCATAGTAGACTCAAAGTCTGGAACAAAAGTATATAGTTACAGTATGCTTAATGGATCTTGCTGAGTAATTTATAATGGTACAGGCTTTTATCAACCCTTTTTCAGCTCAGTGAAACTGAAGGTGTTCAGCATTTTCAATGACTATAAAGAAGAATCTCAGAATTTGGACTACAAAATACTCTGTGGGCATTCGTTCCAAGTGGCATTTATGATTGTAGAATGAGAAGTTTGGAAAGTCCCATGGGAAGCAGGTCACCTTAAGTATAAAGTCCTGTTTCTGAAAGTCCTTCTGAAAGAGATGAAGCTTGGGGTGTGCCTTGCTCAGTAAAGACAGCCAAGTTGCCAGGAGTAATTACTTAGTTCTCTCCCTAGTCTTACTGCTGACCGTTTGTGAGACAGATTCTAGTCTAATTGCTATGAGAAGTTTTGATTAGTGTGTGAAATAAGTAGCATCAGATACAGGTAGCATCATCAGAAAAATTGTGATATTGTTACATTTAGAGTTTGCAATCTAAACTCATTATGAGTTGATAAAAACGGTATAATGTAGCATGACTATTTAAGGTGGAAGCTTTAAGACAGGCTGCCTTTTTTTTTTTTTTTAATGTGCAAGATGAGAAAAGGGCAAATCTTGGGCATGTTGAAATTGGTAGCACTGGTAGCAGTGTTGAGCAAGATGGCTTGTAGCGATAGGAAGTCATGATGCTCTCTAAAAACCTCCAGGGCTTGTAGCAGGCAGGAGGCAAAGCCAGCACTGCATGTATGTAGGGCAGTACACAATGGAACCACTGAGGAAGTACTGACTTATGGTGGGCCACCTATTCAGGATGATGAATGTATGTTTTAGTGTCCAATTAAAAAGAGCAGAAATATTGTCAGTATCAACAATGCATTTTTACATTTTTGCAAGTAAAACTACATTTTAAAAACAAATAAAATAATATGTATGTATAAAATACTCTGCTACAGTTCATAACCTGTTGGTTCCTTTGACATCTGTTCATCAGTCACTCTTGTTTCAGTATGACATTCAAAAATATGTCAACATGTAAAAAGAATATACACACACGATAATGAAAGCGTGGCTCAATTTCTGAAACTAAATTAGTTTTAAGCCCATTACAATATGCTTAGGGAAACAAGTAAGTTTATGTATAATTATAAGTATATGTATATGATGCTCACAGAAAAAAAGACTGTTGGCCATATATAATTTATATAGTATCATGAAGAGTGATTTTTTTTTTATTATTCATCAAATGAATCTGTGTTAGCAATATATTGTGTTATGACGGAAGAACAGTAAGTATTGCTACATCCAATACAGGAGGTGCAGTGCATCCCCATAAATCCAAGCACTTTGGGAGGCTGTATCTTATTAAAAATCTTGGGCTACTGACGGTGGCAAGCTAATACTGTAAGTACATAGACTCGCATTAAGTTTTGCCACGCAGAAAGACTTTTTCGTCTTTGGAAAAGCCATGATGGTACCAAATACAGAGATCTCTCTGAGAACAGTGGCAGGAGGAGCAGCGGACCCTGAGCAGTGGCTTAGCATTTTAACCAAGGCAGTGGTAGTTACTGAGCTCCAGAGCAGCAAGTGTCTTTCTCTAGATAACAACTTGACAGCAGGGCCTTGGAGGGACTCCCTGCTTTGCCAGAAACTCCTTATTGCTGGCTGTAGCCCCTTGCCAGGGAGCTGCCCCCTCCTAATTGCAGGGCTTTTCTGCATGTGGGACTGTGCACTTTTCACTTCCAGTGCAACTTTGAAAGTCTCTGTTGCTAAACCACTCCAAAGGGCTGAATTAACCCCTTGTGTGGAGAGTAAACAGCCTTAATCATCCATCTGTAAAGGAGGAAAATTTAAAGTAAATTGAAATAAGCAAGTTAAGAAGATGTTAGAATTAAATTCGTACGCAGACAGACTTTTCAAATATGGTTTGTTTCACACATATTCCCAAACCTTTGCATGTTGCCCTAATCAGGTACATCTCTGCACTAGTATTACAGTACAGCACTGTGCCTGGTGATATACCTCAAGTCACGCTTTTTCTCGGTTTGAGTGGAAAACTTCAGCTTCTGTGCTGCATCTACTACAGGATGGATACAATCCATTTTGTGCTCAGGAGTAAGGCAGAAAAGCACCCGGCCACATGTCCGTCTCCTCTGGCTGAATTTGTAAGCAACCTGAGTACTGAAGCTCTGAACAGCATGTTACGTTATCCTTGATACTTGGAAGAAATCTATAAAGCAATGTGTCTCAAAATTAGTTAAATATTATGGATAATGGTACTTAATGGTGCCTAGAATATTTTCACCTCTGACTTCTCTGTAAGGGGGAAAAAATCAACTAACTACCAAGGACCTACTTAAGATCCTATCTTGTGGCCTTTTTTTGCACACTGTTCTACCCTAAGTTCAGCGTAGTTTTTCAAGTGGAAAGGTTACATGTGTGAGTTAAATTGCAGGGTCAGATGCTGCTCTTGGATGTGCATGAAGAATCCAATTGATGATGATATATGAATCAGGCCTTAGGTGGTAAAATACCTGGAATTGGGGTATTTTACTCTAAGCTGAAGGATAATGTGTATAGTCACATTTTCAGAAATAGGTTGTGACTATGTGCTCTTGGAATTGTTCCTAAAGTAAGCACTCTTTATTGGCTCACATGAGCAGGGTATGTTAAAAGCTGAATAACTTCGGGAACATCGGCTCCCAAACCATGACTATAAAAATCTTTTTTTTTTTTTTTTTTTTTTTTTAAGATAGCACCTTGGATTTCTCTTTTCTTGCTTCTTGGGTTTTGAGGCTCCCTGATTCTTGTGTTCACATTTCTATTCTCTAAAACCATGAAAAGCTGAGGGTTTGTTTGTTTTTGTTTATTTTTTATTGTTTGGAAGAGGAGGAGAAAAAACTGAACTCCTTCCATACTCCCTTGATTCCCACAATGGTACCTTTGAAAAGCACCCAATACCGTGAGTCTCCTGGGAGCAGCTTGCTGAAGCAGAGCTGTAGTCGCAGCTGAGTTTGTGCATATGCGAGATGGCTGGCAGGCCCAGGTGTGGTCGCTAGAGCAAGGCCCAGGTGAAAAATTAGCAGATAATGTTGCTTCCTTTTTTTGTTGTTGGAAATCGGACTTCTAGGATTAATAACGAAGCATGCAGCCTTTGTGATCGTCCAAAAATGCAAGTCCTGGAAAATGTAGCCTGAGATGGGGCATAGTGACGTTTTCCATGTAAAGTTCAGGTCTATAGTGGCCTGTATGAAGAGACCTCTGTTCAACACAGAAAGTGAGCTTTTGGGGAGCTACTTCCCATAAGGGTCCAGCAGGTTCACTAACGTGAGCCAGCGATCACGCAGCACCTGTGCTGCTGGCAGTCTGAATTCTTCCAGGAATTAGCAGGCCGGGGTGGTTTTCCCCTCTAGGCAGACAGGAGTCACTGTTGTGGGAGGTCAGCCCACTTGCTTTCCCCTTTTAAATAGTAAACAGGGAGGGGGGGGGAAGCAGGGAGGGGAGCAAATAAGCTCAAAACTGAAATAGGGAAACTTTTCACTCTGCAAAGACGAAAAAAACTCTATTAAGATGTCAAACGAATTCTTAGCCTGCTTTTTTGTGTTTGTTTTTGACAGGGCCAGCTTAGATGGTCTTGCAGCTGTCTGGGATTTTTTTTTCTCCTGTTTTACTACCCCAGGTAGAGGCAAACATTTCAAGTTAAAACTGGCCCTTTCTAGTTTTTAAGATCAGACAGGGTTGTAGTTTAACTGGCTTACTTTAGGTTCTCTCTTGCATTTAGTACCGTTGAAGGCCTGGGAGGTGAGGCTAAGGAGTGTGTCTGGGCCTGGGTTATTCTGGCTGCAAGACAGAGGAAATGGTATTTAAAAAAACATTTAATTAAATGACAACACTTGGGATTTCATTTAGTTCACATTACAGAAGGAATTTAGACTTCCAGTGCTACCACCTGCTGCCAGGCTGAGCTGTGAGCATTGTTACTGCGTCTCGCCGATGCAGGTGAACTTGCTGCTGAACCACTTTCACAGTCCAGAAAGCATGACATTCCTTGTTACCAGTGGGAGGAAAGGCTAATTGAGAAGTGTGTATAAAAGCTGTAATGAGTAGCATTTACATGTATTGATTAGAAGTAGGGCCACCGTCTCTCATTTATCACCACCAGCAGCTGTGAAATTTTCCCCACGTCTATTGGCACGGCTCACATTCCCGCTCCTCTGGTTCTTTATTGCTTTTTCGTACCCCCACCCGCTCCGAGCCAGAGTGCTGATCCACCAGCTGGAATGGGCTGGTAATTACTGCAGCTTCTCCACCAGCTGCCACAATTGCCAAACCGCTGGAGTGAAAAATTCCATCCCGCATTTCCGATTTTTTACATTACCACTGCATAATCATATTTGACGAATAATTAACCTGGGTTAATACTTCAGGGAGCCATTTGCAAGTAAATTGATAAGCTGAGTGCTGTAAAGGCGCACAAGGGCTAAAGGCTTTAGGAAACGGCACACAACAGCCCACTGACTGTGCTGTTTTAATACGCGCACACCTCCTGACCATCTTAATTAAGAGTGGCCTGTGGGTGCTGTCCTCCATCCTACTTAAACAGAGTGCAGCTCAGGAGGAGGGAGAGGATGGGAAGTAAACTCAGATTTAACTCCCTGCCTTATCTTACTTACGGAAGTGGGGCAACAGACATGAATAAGTGCACTCTTCCTTTTACATTTAGAAACGAATACTGTTAGATCTGAACCTTTTTATACAGGGTTAAAATTAATGGGAATTTTCCCCTTGAACTCAGTGGGATGGGATTCGAGTCAGGTTGGAGAGGTGTTTTCCCCATCTTTAATAGTGGTATGCAGGTCAATGAGAGAGCAGAGCTGAGCCCTTTGGGGAATGTATGTATTTGTTTTTGTTTTTGTTTTTTTCTTCAGTTAGGGGGGCTGCACTGTTTTAGGCACATGCCTTTGCTTTGGGCTTGATCCTGTACTTCTGAGACACGTGGAAAACCTCCCTGTTAGACTTCTGTGGTTTATAAATCTACCCTTTCATCTACTTCGGCTTTTAGAGTGTTTGGCACGTGTGTTATTCAAAGCAAGACTGTACCAAATAGTTATCTGTAGCTTTCATCAGGGCTTTATGTTTTTACTTGGAAGAAACGTTTTCAGTTTGTTCTTCACTTTTAAATCAACAGCCAATACCTTTTTTTTCTTTTTTTGGCAAATATTTTACAGCATTATGATTTAAAGAATAAGCTTATCACAGGTGAATCAACAACAATTTTATTTTAGGATCCTATAAAGCAGTTATAAGGATCCTGTAAAGAGTAAACTAAAATAACTTATCTTACAAAATATAAGACCTCTATGCTTTCCCTGTTGCTGTGCCTTTTGCTAGCTCCCTCCTGCATGGGCTCTTGGGTGGATGGATCCTTGCTTGGTACTCCAGCAGGAGCAAGGACTGTGGTGTCCCTCCTGCACTGGGTAGCTTTTTTCTCAGGAGAGTCCTAGGAACTGGACAGCTTTGAGACCCATACCCTTCTGTCGAGAAGTGCTGAAAGAGGCCAGCAGTTTAGGGCCAGGAGGGACATAGGTAGTGTGAATAAATAAGCTTCCTCCTTTTAGGAAGACAGGTAAAATTCACTGTATTTGATTAGTTGATTTCTATATATATTTTTTTCTTATTCAATGATTCAGGCATCAAGATCATGTAAAGGGTGCAAACGAGTAGTCCAGAGAATTTCTGTGGTGTTTGTTTTTCTGGTCTAATGTTATTGTCATCCAGGCAAATATTTTTTTCTCAAGGTGGCCAGTAAATGTAATAGAATTCCTCTGAAGCATGGCTGTGGGCAGAGCAGGCAGCAAGAATTGAAGTTAAATGAGTTTCATATTATTGCAAATCTTAGAAGTATGTGGTGTGGTTTTTTTTTTTTTTTTTTTTTTTGGCCATATAGCCAGAATTCTCAAATTCATGCGAGAATCTCATAAAGGAAATTAAAATGCATTTTTTCTTTCTGAGGATAAATTCCTGAAACCAGGGTCTAGATGTTCAGAAAAAGACAAGAATCAGTCATTTAACATTTCCGTAGAAACTGTGTGATTTGTTATGTTCTCAAAACTTCCAGCCTAACTCACAATGTTTGGGAACGTTAGGTGTGACAGTCTTGGCTGCAGCCCTGGTGTGCCATAAAACTGCCAAACTGTAAATCAGGAGAACAATTAATGCATTTGTTTATTATCCGCTTGCACTTGCCAGAATCCCTGAGCTGATGGCACATAGAGTAACATCAGGAAAGTGTAGCAGCGGAGTTACGGAGCTGCTCCACACCTAGCCGAGGGGAAGCGGTCCCCAGCCTGGGGTGCTGTGTGGCTTAATGCTTCGTGCAAAGGCCCGAGAGCACCCTGTGAGGCCTGAACACATCTCGTCACCTGTCCCCTGAGAATTGCTCTGGAGGTGATTAATGAGCACGCGGAATGAGCTATTTAAGTTATTTCATCTTTAAACGAAGAGAAAATCTATCAAAAGGTGATTAAATAAAAATGTATATGTTAGGGTTTTAAGAAATCAAAGTTGTTATTCACTAGGATGACCTACGAGAGAGATGCGGATGGGATTGTTTCTAATTAGACATCGTGACTACGGTCCTACAAAGAGCCTGGCTTCTGCAGAATGGCTCCCTTTTACATGTGTGGGAACAAGTTTGGATAGGATGCCATGAAACTATAAGCCTGGTAATTGGAGGCAGTATCATTTTTCCTGAAAGGTGTAATATTTCTTTAAGAAGTACAGGCTATAGTCATGTTGAATGTGATCATTTTAATGTGGCATTTACGTTAAATAATAGGGGTTTATCAAAAGTAGCTTAATTCCCTTACGTGTAGCAGTTCACTCTGTTGTTAGTGAAAACCTAAGAATTTATGGGCTACTTTATGTCATATGAAATCTCACAGGTTTTGCAGCATTCCGGCATGAAGAATACCACGTAAAAATGTGGTATTTTCATAATTTTCAATGGTTTTACTATTTTTTTCTATATAAACTCAGTTTAATGGGTATTTTTTTTTATAAAACTCATTTTTGTCATAGAGGAAAAGGGGAAGCCAAATCGTGAATTTCTTCTTTAAGCCTCAGGCTGAGAGCTGTATTTATTGAGACAGACATATGAGCCCTGTCTAAACCCCTATTAAGAACTTGATGCGGAGAGTTTCCATAGCAAAGGTGATGCAATCAAGACCACCACCATTAATTCATTTCATAGTGGGTCAAAATTCGCATTGCACATGAGGGGAGTTTGCCTTAGCAAGTGCTGCTAGAAAGTGAGGCAGGAGCGTGAGGATGTGGCCCATGCACAAGAAGTATAAAAGGAAGTAGGCTTTTTGGTTTGTTTTCCTCCACCACCCAGCTTCCCGGATCTGCCTTATTATTTTCATGCCGCCAAACTGTTGTCTGTCTTATTGTCTGCTCAGCTGTTTCTGCAAACATTCTCTTTAAAACCTAAATAGGATTGCATGGTATGGCCTGGTGATTCAGAAAATAAATAAATAATCATGTGAATATTACTATCTTGCTGTATTCCTCTGGCGTGTAAGCAGTCTGCTTTTTTTTTTTTTTTAGTAGGCTTCTGTGCATGCTAGACAGAAAGTCAGCGCTAGGCATTTGTCACTGTGTGAGGTAATGCAGGGGAAAGCAGTTCCTTTCAAAGCTCAACTGTAGCACTAAGTGAAATCAATGGCCAAACAATCTAACACAATTGGTCACATATTGATAGAATTAAACACCGCTGTTAACGTGACTTGTCATTGATCTGACAAAAACAGAGTCCAGGGTAAAAGTCGCCTGAAGCCTTTAGACTCTGTTTATGTAGCAAAGCTTGGGAAATTATTCGCTCCATCTGCTTCTAACATAATTTTTTTTATTTTCGTTGACAATATTCCGCACTCTGGAAAATACTTTCAGAACTTTAACCTATTCATTGTCAGAGATGTGAGAGTGAGGAGCTGTCGTCCCTCAGCCTAAGCTCCGGTTTTCTTCAGGGTGTTGGGACTCTCTCGTCCAGCATGCACAGGGCTGCTTTTATAAAAGTTATCCCAAATACTGGGAAGCTGCCTGGGCCATGAGCAAAGAGGGAAGCTGGTCAGCGGGGGCACGTGGTCATCCAAATCAAGTGCAGAGTTAGGCCCCCACTAAGGCAGTTTTGCTAGCAAGCAAACCCAAACAGTGGAATAGAGTATCAGTGACCACGAGACAGTGAATACATCAGGAAAGCAGAATTTGGCTCTACAGGTACTGCCTTCTTGTGCCTGAAATATCTGGCCTGTTGTCGTGTAGCGGCTGCAGTTCAGAGGGTTAAAAATCTAAACAATAAAGACAGCGATAAAGAGGTTTTCTGCTAATATCATTTGAAAATAGTCTGTGCTCCAGAAACCAGTTTTACTGAGTTCTAGCTTTGAATCTGAAGTTTAGCTGTTGGCCTTATTGTTGGTATGTCAGAAACCAAAGGATTTGAGATCATGAAGTCTTCAGCTAGCTGGAGCAATTGCCATGCCTGCTGGACACAAACACCTAATGAGCGCTTCAAAATAAGAGTAAATTGCTCTAAAATACTTGCAGGAGGGACTTGTTCTTAATGCTGATAAGTTCTCAGATATGACCTACAAGTCATGCTTTTAGGGCGACTGCAAACCTGATAATGTTTTCTAGTACCGTGAGAGAAAGGAGCCTGCCTTTGTAAAAACCGATCCTACCAATACTTGCTCGTAGTCACAACGTGTCAGCCCTGTGTTTCTGCACCATTCGCGCCATCGGGAAAGGCATTGTCACCTGTTTTGTGCACTTCTCTCCTTTGCTCGTGCAGCTCTTTGCCTCTTAGATATTTATTTTGTCTGCTGTAATCTTCATCTTGTGTTAGAGGTCATAGATATTTGGCACTTTGATCGTGGGTGTTGCTTCTTTGTTTGTCTGCTGGCTGCTGAGCACTGGCATTGCTGGCGATGGTACAGTCAGCGCGAGGGACAAGGCAAGCTCTACTGCGCGTGCCAGCCTGGCATGAGGTGTTTCTGGGCAGCCTGAGCGCAGCATTAGGATCAGCGGCAAATGGCTTCCATGCATTTGGGTTCTGGGGGGAGCGATGAGGAGCTGTGTTTGCGGTTTTTGTTTACTGTTTTTTGATGTTACAGTTGTGTAATCGCTTTCCACCCAAGTTCAATGCAGATATTGCTGGTGGATTGTTGTTGCCTGTGGCAGCTGCAGTGGCAAGATTCGCTGTGCTGTATGCAGCCGAGGGACTCGGAGGCAGGTTATCACACCTCCACTGCTCCTTCCCTTAGTTCGCAAACCTTGAGAAGATATAAGGGGGGGGGGACTTAAGTGTACACAGTAACCTAGTCACTGGGGGTACAGAGTCAGAAAAGATGCCACTCACTTGCATTTTTGGGAACATTACAGAAGCAGGCAGATGTCTTCTGAGTGGAATATGAGTTTTTCCAACATCATTAGTAGAAAGACATGAGTCATTGCCCCAGTAGGAAAGCAGCAAAGATACCAGTGCACAGTAATTGCGTTCTCACAGTCTGAATCTCTGTGGGACATGGCAGTGGTGCTAATCCACCTTCTCTGTAGCCTTGACATGAAAGACTGATCTTCATTTACTTGATTCATCTGTGGTATATCCATCTGAACTGGAAATATGAAATGCTTGGAAACTATTATCCTATGCTGAAGTCTAATGCTAATTGCCTATCATGACAATTTGCGGGAGACTCATATGTCTGAACTCTCAGTGTGGACACTAAGAGCTTATTTCAGGGATTAAAGCACCCTATTGACAAGATGCTATGTCAGGAGGGAGGTTTAATGGCATAGCATAACTGGTAACCTGGATGACTTGGAAAGAGAATGGGATGAGCTCCTGTATCCTCAAAGGAGTAGCAGCAACCAGGCCTTTGCACTCAGTCAGAAGAGATCACCCCACTGAGAGGCAAGCAAGGCAAAGTGGCCTTTCTTCGTATAAATGCTACTTTCACCCCTCCTATCTCAGCAGTATCCCTTCTCTCTTAGTAGACTGTAGGACGAAAAGTCCTACAACTTGGTGATGGTTTCATGCAGTGTCTTGATGAAGGATATAACCAGGATGTAAATACCATACATCATACTGCAGTATCCAATGGCAATACCAAAAGAGCACACATGTAAAGGTTTTTCTCTCATCTTTCTACAACAGTGGTTAGAGTAACTTTCATAAAAGGTCTTCAGCAATGCACTTGTGTGATTTGAATGCTTCTAGCACCTGCAAAATCTGTTGAAGCAAGAATAAATTATGTAAAATGAATTTCAGATGTTTCAGAGTAGATCCACATCTAAATAGTGCCTGTAGGTTTAGAGAGTCTGCTTTCACTTGCTGTAGGGAATTCAAGACCTTTTTGTAAGATGTAAGGTTGCAGGTTTTTGGAAAGAGGCCTTACCTGTAATGGCATTTTCTTACCAAGAGAAATTAAAAGACACCTCAATTTAAGGTAAAAGTAGACTACACAGACATCTCTCAGTATCATTTTCATACCCTCTCTTTGCTATGTTATTAGAGAAAACTCAGAAGTGGTCATCATTTCATCATTCATTGCAAATAAAGCTGCTTAAAAAATAGAAAGGTCTTCTCATTCACTTAATAGGCCTTTTCCTTTATATTTTAACTTCTGAGTTCCAAAGCTCCAGAGATTTTATGACAAAATTCCCAAATCTAGTTCTTAGGACTACAAGCCTATGTTTTTTTAATGATCAGCAAGTAGCAGTTGTGTCCAGAACACCACTCAAAACTTGTATTAATTAACTTTTTCAAACCTTTACAGGATGCAGGAGCAGTAGCAAACTCTACCTAGAATTTATTCCTGTTCAGTGGAGTAATGGTACTGAATTTTAAATGAGGAGCTAGTTAAATAACTGGATTTAACCTTCACATTAACGTTAATTTTATTTCATCCTTTCTTTATTATTTAACACTAACAGAGAATTAAAACTAAATGTCATAGATACTTTTCACAGTGATATAGTGCGGTTACAGGAGACATTTTAAACAGTGCAGCCAGCTGAGTGAGGTTTCTGTGCTCTCTGTATCTCTTTGTGTCCATAAAGTGTTTAGTTCTTATTATAGCTTACTTATACAGTCTAGGATTGAATTTTTTTTCCCCTTAGCTTAGACAATTGGCTGATCAAGGACAACTCTTTAGCGGGGTTGAGAGATCTATAATAAATTACCAAAGACCTGTGAAGCCAGCTTCATAATAAATTATCCCAAGTCCCATCCAGTCCCTAGCATTGCAATTGGAATTCATAGGAGCCTGGCCTGACATGTCTCAGGAGAAAGTCTTAATCCTTCAAGTGAAAGCCTGAAAAACTTGGCATGACAGACTGTATAAGATAAAGCCATGACGATCTGCCAAGACTGTTTTAGAAATTTCGTGCTTAATGGCCTCAGCTATATTTCTTACTTATATTGTTCCTCCCCTGGTGGATCTTGAAGTCTATTGACATGGTGAAATATAGATGGGCCAGTACGACAGATGAACTTTTAATTATCTGTGTGCCACATTTTTCTTGCAACAAACACCATGGATTCTTGATTTCATACATATTTCTGTGTGTCCATAACCTTATCGATATGAGTAGTTCCACTGAATTGAACAGAAACCCTCCCAGTCATGACAGTGCAGGTTCAGGAAGGGTAGGGAAGGGAGAAGGCAACCGTCTATGTCCTGTGAGGTGGGAGCAATGCACATGGGGGCTGCTGTCGCCTTACCACCCCTGCAACTTCTCTCTCTGCTAAATTAATTCTGGAGTAAAAGAAAGCATGTGGAGAAGTGTCTGCAAAATCAGAGCTGGTATAGCTACTCAGTATTCATTTCACTGTAGTTATTTTTTTGATTCTCAGGTGTCTTTGAATCGAGCTGAATTGAACAGGACTCAGAGGGATCCATAAAATCCTCTGAACAGAAATCTTAAAATATATTTTCTCCACATAAAATTGTAATGACATTGAAGCGTTTTAAATGGAAACTTTCTAATTGTAGAAACTGGATATTGTGTTGCTTTGAGAAGCCAAGACACCCTGCCTTTTGGCACAGCATTCTTATTTTTTTTCCCTCTACTGTGTTGTGAAAGGTTTTCACCTTGGACCTGCCATTAGAGCAGGAAATGTCCTAGATCCTGGGCCAGTTTAACTTTTGATGAAAGTTTCTTGGTTTTGGGGAGTGACAAAGGAGAACATGCTGCTGTGGTAGTGAGACTAGAAACAAATAATTACCCAATGAATCAATCAGCTAATCAGGGGATCAGGGGTTACAAAAAATCTGTATGAGATGTATTACTGAGGAATTTGTATATGACACAACAAGATCTGATTGATAAATTTATCTCATGCCTTGCAGTATCACATGGATTTAGCATCAACCTAGATTTTATAGTTGTTTATTAATTGTATCGCAATGTTTTCTAAAAACCTGAAAAGGACTGCAAATTATTTTACTGTGTGTTTATAAATTGGGAGCATTGGAAGCTGGTCAAACAAGTGAAGAAAATATGTATTGTGATGACTAATAAATACAAGAAAGAGCAATGGGAGCAAACCTAGAGAAATATCAGTTAGCCGATGATATGTAGTGTATTGTATGATGTATCTATGGGACACCTGTATGTCTGTTCATATAGGAAAGGCAACAGGTATGTCTACACGAACAGCGTCAACAGAGAGTTAATGTCCTGCATAAAGAAATTTTGGTATATGCCCAGGAGCCAGTCTGCCCGGTGATTAATATTAGTGCCGTTCTTCCCTTTTGATGGAAGCACCTCTGGAGGGGAAGGCTACCAGTAGCTTCAGCATCAGAGATTATTAATGCTGTTGACGTATGGAGTAACTGTTGCTGAAGTCGCAAGGTTTAACTAAATGGGTAGCTACAGTATGCTGTTCTTCCAAAAGATGTTCACAGCCCTGCACAATACAGTGTATGCTGGCCATGATCCTGCAAGGCACTTATGTCCAATTTTAAGAATAGGGATGATGACACTGATTTTGTTGGACCAGCCCAAGAGAGCCTCCGGCATCCCACAGGATCAGTCCCTGCAGGGGCCCTGCATGGGTCTTGAGAGGCAGCGGAGAAACGTTTGTTTTCCTTCGTCTGGAGGTACGGGAAAGGTCTCTTCACTGGAATAAATGTTTCACAGGAATAGGCAACCTATGAGGAAAGAAATTCCATTATGTAAATTTCATATTTCTCAAATATATATATATATATGCATTCATATTTATTTATTTATATGCATGCAGTGAGATTAGTAGCTTGCGAAAGACTAGCATGCAGTTATTTGACTCTGTTATCAGTGTAGGAGACTTAGACACTTCTCCTGAAGCTCTTGCAATTCTGAATAATTACTAACGCTAGTCAGTTTTCATAGTTAAAAACTGCTTTTTGTTTGGCGTGGGTGTTTTATCTGAAGAGCAGCAAATATGGGAGGATGATCCTGTTCCTCCTGTTTTGTCTGCATGTGAACCGTGTCTAGCCTTGCATGAGACTGGAGCTATTGCAGGTGCTTTCTCTCTGCCGTTGCTGGTAGCGAGGCTTGGATTTCACGCACATCCCAGCACAGAGCTACAGCCTTCACCCCTTCACCCCTTCACCCCCTACAGCAAACATGCTGTAGGGCACTCCTCAAGGAGGTCCTGCTTAGAAGGCGCCTCTCCTTTTCTACAGCCTTGTAGTCAGGCACATCAGGGATGTGACAAACTTCACAAAAGAGAAGGTACCAGACTGTTGACTGCCAGCAGAGACAAGTTGCTTTGGTTGAACAAAAGAAAGTAAAGACCAAACTTGTGGGGTACCCTGCCTATAATGGCTGTTACAACTGAGTATGTTACCTTAGAGCAGTAGTTTTGCACTGAGTCTGGATTCAAGATCCTGAAGTACATGGAATAATTCTGTATGTGCTGAGGCTAGGCTCCAGAAGAGCTGACAGCTGCTAGAACTGACCCAGACTCAGGTGTGTCTGGTTTTCTTCCCATTTTGGAAAAGAAATGGAGCTATTTCAGTAAAGGATGAGGAAGAGAGACATGTACCTTAGGGTAGGTGAGGGTATAGTGCTGTGGGGCATTAACTTGGAAAGTGAGAGATGCAATTTCATGTCCTGATACAGAATCAGATCTTAGTGCTTTCAGATGCAGCCAAGCGCAGTAACCACTGGGTTACTGGCTGTTCTTAGGAAGCCTCTTCTATGTCTCTCCCCTTCTGTTTCGGTTTTTGATCTGAGTTAAAAATCAACCTTTCATCATACATTGAATGTATATCTTCCAAAAATGGAATTTCGATGAATTTCAGTTAACTCATTTTAGCTACTTTAGCTACTTGGCATTTTCCAGTGAAAATAAAATAGCAGAGAATCAAGTTTTCTACTTGGACTTATAGGTCAAACTAGCCCCATGCCAGAAGCAGAGAACATAGGTTTTATACAAGTGCTTATCGCCAAGTAGGGCAAATGAAATTTTCAAAATTCTGATTTTTTCATAAAAGCTTTGTAATGTATTTTTAATGTATTAATTTTTTTATACAATGTTATGAAATTGAATGACATAAGAGGATTTAGTTGGGTGGATTTTTTTCCTATTTTAATAGGAAAATAGTTGCAATGATTTAGCCTGGTCCTTTTGGTCAACTTCAGGAAAGTCAGCTGTTGTATTAGCACTTTGTAGTCACAGTCTTGGCACCATGGATTTCAGTGTGTTAGATGCTGTACAAATCCAGAACAAAAAGATGGAGCTTCCACCAGGAGTTACAGAATTTTTGAAAAATAAGGACAGCTTAACAGTGCTGGGAATGTTAAACTAGTTAGCGGAAAGGAAAAAGAAAAGAATGTTTGGGTCTGATCCTGCTAGGCTCTGAACACTTCCAAGATGTGTTCCCAGTTTTCACGACCATCGTGGGACTCGGTTCCTGGTGGGACTGAATCCTACAATTCTGAAGCAACCATGTTGCTGACGAGCAGTTTTCTCATTTAAGCCTTCTTTTCATTGTCTTCCAATTCATTCTTAGAGGATGGAAAAGAATGGGGTATGCAACAGCTGGAAGCGCAGCACATAGTTTGCATACATAGAAAAGCAAACAAAATAGAAATAGCAAGGCATTGATATACACAGGAAAAAATGCATCAATACTTTAGTCATATATCAGCTTATGAATACTATATTGATCTGTTTTTCTTCCAGCATCAAGATAAGATTAGCATTACATGCATGGAGCTTCTTTAGCTATTGGATGCAAAGTTTAGTGTTTGGAGCATGGGCACTGATAGTCAGGAAATTCCTGATCCTAATTCTAGCTCTGCTTTGGATGAAACACTTCTGACTTTCTGTTCTTATTTTCACTACCTATTAATGTGACAAGAGAGATACTTAATACTCGCCTGACTTAGAGCACTGATGTCAAGTGTCTACTGGGCAATTTCAGAGATTTTAAAATGTTCTATGTGCAGAAAAGCTGCTGCCTGTTATTCTGGTCCATGAGTGTCTCAGATCCTCCCCTCTCGTTCTGTTGCATTTTTATTACTTTGTAGTGTTTGTATCATGGAAGCAGCCAGAGGCAAAGGTAAGGCTGATGCTGTGTTATGTCAGACAGTGTTATAAGCACATCGCAGGCGATAGTCCTGGTGTTGTTGGAATCACTATTGGCAGTTGATCAGGGCTAGTTACAGCTATTCGTGGGTGACTCCCTCCAGCATCCCTGGAAGCCTTATGCCTCCTTGTGCCAGAGGCAGCCTTGCATCCTCCAGCTGTCTGCCAAGCAATGTGCCTTCTCCTCCACAGTTTGCTGTGTGCCTCTGGATCTCAGGGGTGTAAGAGAGCTCTCTGATGATCTGTCTTCTTAAAGACAGTAATAGTGATAGTAATAGAAAGGAATCAACTCATTAGGAAAATGGAATTTTCCCAGGTTTCAAATCCTGGCTGGAGTTTCCTCCCGCTCTTCCCCATGTTTTTACAGGCGAGAGGGGAAAGTGGGAAAAACAAGTCACGTAGCTGCACATCATGACGACAGATAACAGTAAGCAGCTTTAGTGGCCTTTTCTGTCATTTGCTGCCACTCTTCCTGATGATGTGGGCATGGTGACTAAGAAGGATAGAAAGGAGAACTGAGCTGATACAAAGGAAAGATACAGAGCATACCATGCTTAAAGAAATTTAGATCACTGTCTTCCTAAGGAACGCATTTTTATTAACCAGCTTTGCTCTACAGCTTTAAAAGAGCATAGTTTTCCTTGTCATCTCCTGGCTACACTACATCCACAGTCAAGGAAGTGCTTCTGAAGTAAAGTATGCTTCTGAGTTTGTAAGACATGGGGTTTGATATGGTTCCTGTTGACATCTGATGGAGCTTCTCTCACTGGCCGTCCTGGAAACAAGTTCAAGTACAACAATAATGAGAAAGATCTGTTTGCTCTTATATTCTCACTTGAAACCTTCTTAGGGGCTTATGAACACCCATATACACCTAATACAAATCCATCCTAAATACCCAATTTTGGGTGGGCAAACACAAGAAAGTTACATATCGCTATACAAAGATGTAGCTACTGAACTTCTGGATGTTTTATGAGTTTTTGGAATCTGGCAGAGTCCCAGGATTGCCTTCTAGCTTAAAATTTACTTTATTAAAGAAAAAAAAAGAGAGACAGAGATATGAAGAAATCAGACGGATAAACAGGCTTTGCGTGGAATTTTGAAACACACCGCTGCTTTAAAGCATGCTGTTATTATTTAGCGGCTCTACTGGTCATTTCCAAGTAGCAAATGTCCTAAAACTAATCTAGTTCAGCCTTCCTGTGGGAGTCTCCTTTGCTGAATTAGTGGTGAGTCGGGAAGTATTTCTACCTGCCTCAGTGTACTTTTGGAACAGGAATCTGTCTGTGGGCGAAGAGGAGAAAGGCATTTGCCTTTTTGTATCCGTTACCCATCAGGTGATCAGAAATCAGGAGATTTGCTCCCGTCAGGTGACCAGAGGCTCCCTCCAGGTGACTTACCTTAGTGGCTGCCTCCGTGGTGAGCTGCCATTCCTAGTACGAGCTATCTAGCCTGATTGCCTGCTGGTTTCGTAGCACGTAGGTCAAAGACCTTCCATTGCGGGCTTAGGTTCATGCACTTCCAATCTGAGCTTGAATACGCAATTCATCATGCCTCCTAATCCAGTGTGAGCTGTCTCCCAGCCGGCCCTTTCGCCCGGCTCTGCAGCCTCTGCTCTCTCGCAGCTTCTGTGGGCTGCCGGAGTATAGCGCTTATGTGCAGCAAGGCAGTGTAGAAGCTCCCCCAAAAGCTGTATTCAATACTAAATGCTAATTTTTCATAGACAGAAGTTCAGTGGAGAATGCGGCACTCTCAGTGCTCTTTGATAGGAATTTCCTTTCTTTACAGGCTTTCCATGCTGTGGCAGGATTAACCCAAGTGGATTTCACCTCTTTATGCTGGTGATAAATGGATCCTCCTGTATGTGTTCTAAATATCCTTTCTCTGCATCTCATCTATCCAACACACGTACTTTGAAAATGTGTTGATTTGTGGTGCAATTCTGAAAATATTTTCTCTTCACATTCCAGCTACAGCTATATTTTAGCATTAGATTTTTAAGGGATTGGTGGGGAAATGCTGGCTATACCAAAATACAAGGAGAGAAAGTGCTGCAATTCAGGCCTTTTCCTTATTTTTCAATTTATATTGATAGTAGACTTAAAAAGAAGTTAAAGGCATAAACCTGCAATTCTTTCTTCAATTAATTTCTTTAATTTGCTTTCACTCTGAAAACGCTCCAGGTTCCTGGGATGAATGATTTACAGAATGTAAATGGATGTTTACAAACAAGCAACTGATGGAGTTTGAGTGCTTTAACTCACCTTTACAACAAGGCACACATAACTACTGTAAATTGCAAAATCTTGTTTAAAGATGCAACAATGGAGGGGACTGACTTTTAGAGGAGTGTTTCCATTGTGGCTGTCTATCCTTTGGTATGATGTCTAAATATAAACTAAGGGGATGGGGTGGAATTGCATTTCCACTAGTGTAGCTGAGCTTGCGTTTCTGTGCGTGAGATGAAATGAGGATAATTTTCCTTAAAGAAAAAAAAAAAGACAGAACTATCAGGACAAATATGTTATTTCCAAAACTTAGTGTTTGCTGAATGAAATACAACTTCTTAAAAGTGTCCAGCCTACTCCAGTGGTTTATACCATATTCTGAAAAGCCAGTATGAGTAAACAAATAGATTGCATCCCTTTTGCATTAACCTTTCATTAATGTTGTTGTTTTCCTTGTGTTGTTTTGATTGTTGCATCCATTTTGTTTTGCTTCTTACTTAATTGTCTTCAGTGGGCTTTTAACTGGTGCAAATATTCACTGCTTCCCCACTGTTTGATGTTTTATGTGAGGCTGGACCAATTGAGGAGGAAGTGTAATTAAATTCAAATGACTGCATTTTCCCTTTCTCTTTTTCTGTTTTTAATTCTTCTCTTTTAGCACACTAATGTTTTAAAGGTGACAGGCAAATCTTTCTTTTATAAACCAGTACTTCGCATATAGCCAAATGGTCCTTGTCCAACAATCATCATTCAAATCGATGGGAGTCTTTCCACTAACCTTGCCAAGCCTGTCTGTCACTGGGAGGCTTATGTACTTCAAGTGCTTTGCCAGATTGAGGTTTAAATAATCCAAATAGCATGCTATGGACAAGGTTTTGTGTTGTCTCACACCCTGTGCAATCTTTTACACTGTGGTGAAGTATGTGAAAGGATGCTTCTTGTGCAGAATGACAGCGTGGCGTCTGGTGGGTTGTGCTGGCACCACAAAGCACAGAGCCATATGGGATTGGACCCTCTCTGTTTAAAATTATCTTTTAATTTATTTTATCATTGCAGTTCTTAGGGCACTCATCAGCAATCTCCTTTGCCAGTGATGTGATGTCGTGCACTCGCCCAGCTCCGTGGTGGTAGCGGGTCTGTTGTTTGAGCTCGGAGCTGGCTTTTGGAGGTTCTTTTTCCAGATGCTTCTTTTTAGCATATTGCACAGCTTTGAAAAACTGTTCATAACGTTCTCAGAAAGTATGACATTGCAAAATATTATACTCAGCTCTGGATTCGCCTGCCCAAAGGCCCAGTGGGAACTTCTGCCGGCTGCCTCTGGTTGTGAAGTTCCATACTGGATGTAAAACCACATGTGTTATGCACCATCAGTATCGCTGTCAGGGAAAGGCCAGAAGAGAACTGAACCATCCCAAGATCTAACTTCCCTCAATTTATTTTTTTTTCCATTGCCTTGTAAAACTTTATATGGACGAGGTGGCTGAGACTGACTTCTTAAGAGGTCCACATGCCATTCCCGACAGGTAAATAGCACTATAGAAAAGACAAAAAACCCAATAACTTCACCCATTCCTTTTATAATGTTAAAAATTTTTTGCCTTTTTTTTTTTTTGTTTTTCTTTCTCCTTTTTAACTGTTGGAAATATCAGTGGATCCACCTGGTTCTCTTCCATTGAAGAAATATTGAATTTGGGTTAGAATTCTGGGTTCTAGCTACAATGTTTGAATCAGCTGAAGAAAATGTCATCAAAACCCATCAGTATTTTCCCCCCAAATCCCTTTCCCTGATGTTAAAAAAGACAAAAGCCTTTGTAGTAATAGTAACAATATCTCAGGTTTTCTTTATTTGCTATAGAAACATGAAAACAAATGAAAGTCCAGCATTTTTCTTTTTACTGGAGTTTTTTGTGTTGACTTAACGTTGAATTGAGAACACGCAGGTGAACATTACTTAGTCTTATGATTAATTGCTACTGTGATAATTCCTGCAAACTAAAATGTGAACCTCTTTCCTTAGAGAAGCATCTTAATGATATCAGAGTATGCATTTAAGTAAAAATACTTGTTTATATAAATGGAGCTACTCATATGAGTAAAATACCCTTGCTAAGTAGAAATAAGTAGGATCAGAACTGTGTAGTATCAGCCTAGTTATTTGCAAGGACACAGTATGAAACAGAAGCAATTTCTTTCATATTGTGCATTAAAATCCATTCAGATTTCCTAGAAGAGTCTGCTTTATTTCCACTTTATTAAATGTAGTCTTGCTTATCCTCATACCAGTTGTGTGTGTATGTGTTTTCTGAATGTATCTTTCTTTATTTATTGTAATATGGGAATATTGTATTTTACAGTCTGTAAATTAGATATTTGATTCAATGCAGTGGCAGAACACAAGAATGTTAAAAGAAAAAAAAAAAAAAGTCCAATTCCAGCAGGGAAAACCAAGGGATGTTTAAAGCTTGGTGCATATAATGTTTATATTGCATTAAGTACTGTGTTATTGCACAGGATGCTTATTGTTAATGTCTGTGGGGAGAATCAGTTCCAAGGATTTCAATTTCAATAAACTGGTTATGCAGCTCCACCATATACAATTAGGAAAGTAGTAATGAAATGGTTATAAAGTCCCGTGGCATTCTGTCGTTGTTTTTTTTAATTTTGTAAATAACATCAGGAGCATTCTGGGGGGAAGTGTTTATGTATTTATTTATTATTGATTTAAAAAAATACATTTAACATTACTAGTTATTACAAATCCAGTCTCAGCAACAAGAAGGAGATAAGCTGTTTCCACATTATTAAATGCAGGATGCCTAGGGAATTGAGGAGATTTATCCTTTAAATAAATTTATTAAATATTAATGAATAGTGATTACAGAAATTAATTTATAGCTGCATTTAATTTTCTAATAACCTTTCATAGCTTTATTCCTTTGTTGCAAACAATGCATATTTAAATATAGCCCCTTGACAAATACCTCGAATGACTGCAGAATGATCTTGTCCGCTGATCAGAGTGCTCACATGCACTGCACGGGGTGAGAGAGGGAGGATGAAGTGGAAAGAGTTCAATCCAGTCAGTGTTGCAACTCTGACTCAAGAGGAGAGGCATCTTGCATTTTTGAGGGGAAAAGCAGGGGTAACACAGGGAGGATTCAGAAACTTGGAGCAAACGTTGCTGTAGCTCCAGGCTAGGTTTGGCCCTTTTGGGAGACAGTATCTATTATCACTGATTTAAAAAACTAAACTAAACTAAAAGTATCTGGTTTGCTGTTTCTCATCAATTTGTATGGAATGATTTTTTACTATGTTTCAGTCCAGTATTGCTGTTTTGAGTTTCTGTGGCTGCATTTTCTTCAGGTTTCTTGGGAAGAGTTGTTGTGCTTATCTATGGTGGAACTTTTATGCTGCCATCAATCAGTTTTGTGCTCTTCAGGTGGCTATAATATTTGTTTTGGTTTGGGGGTTTATTTTTGCTTTCGTTTAAGCTCCGGGCTAGGCCCAAGACAGTGGTTCATGAGGAAAGGTCAGTTCCAATTCTGACATGGTTTTTTTGCATCATCTTGAACAGGTCAATCCTGGCAGGAGCGTGGTCAGTCTGTTCCCTATGGCCAGGTTCCCCATCAGTGACATCTTATTTCAATGACATTTTATTTCTTCTCCTTTTTTACTGGTCTAAACAAATAGATGGAGGAGAATAACTGAACCTGCTTGTTGTTTCAGGTTGCCAGAGTTAAGCCCTCAGATGGTGTATTCTTTAGATGAGAACCGTATCTTACTGTGCCTGACTGTAGAGCCTCTAAATGCTCCACAACTTTTATGAACTCCTTTTCTTTTTCTTTTTGTTAATCTGTGTTTTCTCTACATAGATCACAAATAGGGGAAATATAGTAAGGAGTCTGCCATGTGTGCTTACTTTCTTTCCTAGTCAAGCTTTCCTTGCTTCTCCTGGGAATAAGGCAAATAGATGAGTCTTAATCTGAGGATAACCCGAGATCCACAGGGAATTTCCACAGATCTTCGATAGCCAGGGAGAAATAAGCTTTTGTGCCTAAGCTAACTCAGACACACACAGACACATGCTTTTTGTTTCTCTGAGCAAGGAAAGAATTGGGACATTACTATCCAGCGGAGGCAGTTTTAACATTCAGGAAATAAGGCTTCAGTTAATAACTAGAGTTGCATGATTAAGTCCCTGAAAACTTCAGCTGAGAACAAATTTGTCCTTCTGATAGCAAGACGAGGATAGTTGAAGGGGGCCTGGGGAAGAAGACATTGAAGAGGCAAAAGGCAGCCACAAATGACCAGCTTTAGAAAACATAGGGACCGATTCCTACCAGCTCAACCATGGAACAGAAATAGCAAAAATTTTCCCTGCAGAGTGGTGCATGAAAGTGTTGCACATAGAACAGGGTAGCAAAGGATCTGCATGCAGTTTGGTAATGGCAGTCATGTGAGTTGCTTTGCTGAGTAATTCTCACTGTGGCTAACAGTGATGAGGAATTATATTTTTTATATTCTTCCTGTTAGGCTGATTTTAAGCAGTGATGGTTTCTCTGTCTTGTTTGAGTTGTCTGCTAGCGTCTGCTACAGATCTAAAAACCAGAGCATTTTAAAGTACATGACAAATTTATGATAAGAGGGAATTGCAGGATTGCTAGGTCCAGGAATGATGAGAGCATGTCTGAAGAAAATATTTAAGTCAGAGGTGGATGGAATGCAGATCTGTTCTGCGGAGTAACAACAGGAGAGGTTCGACACTCAACAGGCTTGCCAGGACCCCTGCAAACAGCACTGTTTGCCTGTGCTCTTGGTATTTCGTAGAATATGTCTTGATGCTGACATGCTGACCCAAACCTATGGAAGTCTTTCCTACTGTATTGAATTAACTTTGTATTGTGCCCTGAAAAGTAAGTTCACTGCCTTAGTAGAGAATTCTTGGCCATCAGGACGCAGCAAACCTCTTAGAGAACAGTAGTTCTCCTTGCAGAGCACATGTGGCTTATTCAGGACCAAAACTGTAGTTTGACTTAAAAGGCACGTGTTAAATCATCTAGATACTCTCTTTTTTTGGACAAAATCAGAAGAGCTTGAAAAGTCTAAAAACTGCTGAGCGCTTGGAACGAGGACAATGTGTATGTTGGCCAACATGGAGCTGAGCAACGTGTCAACAAACAGTGTGCCAGAGAAGACTGCAGCTCCGTCGTGAGTCTATCGGTTTGAGCATTGATTCAGACATATGTATTAAAATACACAGAGCTGCTCTGGATCTTATCTCCTGGCCTGCTGCCAGGTTCATTTCCAAGCTCAACGCTTCACACTCCACCAGCCTGAATAAGCCATGCCTTTGTGTGTCTGGACATACCAGTTCTGCTTGCTGTTGGTGAAGAGCACGCAGTTATCCTTGTGAAAAGGCAGACGCAGCCACTCTGCACTGCTCTACTGTGCTATTTGAAAGCAAGCGATGTTCCATGAGAAGAGGAATTTTTGAATAAAGCTTACATGGCCAAGCTTTTCTGTTCTCTGGGGTGAACATATAAGAATCCAAAGCAGGTAGGGAATCTTACAGAGGTGTTTCAACTGTATTACCATGCACCTGTCTAAAGGTTGAAATGCAGGGCCTTCACTCGCATTTGCTGTTCAAAGGCTTTTCCAGTTGTGTCCTCCAGACCAGAATCTCACAGGATCAGGTTTTATGATCAGGACCATAAAAATGACTAGTCCAATGTAGTATACTGTCAGTGTAAGTCCCTGTATGTGCTAGAACTGTTTACATGACTGGATGCTCAAAGATGAATCCTTTCTGCAGAAGTAGCCATTAACACCTTCAGTAACACTGCTGCTTAAGCTGCCTCACTCCACCTTGACCCTGCTGTGCCCTCTGTCCTGGACCCATGCGGTGAAACAGGTCAAGGAGCCCATCCTGCTGAAAAGAACATTTTTGTTGCATTCTCCCGAATCCACCCAATATATCATTTCCCTGAGTTGGGTCAGCACACAGGTGCATGAAAAGTGATGCAAGCACATTGTGTTGTAGCAGATGCAGGGCAGTGTAAACATGTGGACTATGTGCAGAAATATATGCCATTGCACCTTCATGTTCTTTGCAATGGACATGATGTTTGAGCATAAAAATATGCATACAAAAGGGGTTTCGTTTGGCTGTCACTTAATCCCTACCTCTGTAAGGGTAGACTTGGACTAGTTATACTGAAATTAAATGGACATATGTAGACTCAAAAGGGAACATGAAAAGATGTTGCTGTGTGCCTGTCTAATCTAACATGTGCCAAGAACAAATCTATAAACTCCTAGCAGAGCTGGTGGACAGTCAGACCTTCACAGGGTTCATCCTTTTTGGTGATCCATTGGAGCACTTCTGTCTTCAGCTGAACTGTCTGAATGAGAGGGTGCAGGATTTGACCAACTGGGTGTAAATTCAGGAACAAGTCTTTCTCTCCCGGTCTTGGCTCTTTCAGGAAAAACAAATCTTTGCCCAGAATTCTTTTGGGGGAAAAGTAGTTGCAGGTTTTTTGCCTATTCTGTAATGTAGCTTATCATCATCCAATAATAACTGCATGCTATTTAGACATGAAGCAGCTACACAAAATCCCTGCAGTAATGTAAAGCATGGTAAGGAAATGCATGGAAAGACTTCATGGAGCACTATCCTTGCTTATGAACTGGCTGACAGGAATAGAAATAAACACCTTGCTAATCATCCTGTTATTTGTAATAGAGGTTGTTGTCATTGTTATTTATAGTTTATTGGACAGAAAGTAGTTCAGACCAGCACCTCTGAAGATAGCAAGGGAATGTGCTCCTACACAGACTGACTGCATTGGGTCTTTTGTGTGAATGGGCCTGAACAGCTTGCCAGAGCGATGAGCCTTAGGGATAAAGTAGAGTGTTACCTGGTGACACAGGGGGACTAGCTGAAATGGCTAGGAGTGTATATAAATGATAGGAAATACCAAAGAAATGGACTTGGGGAAAATTGGATGCAAAGTGGTTACGAAAACTTTTGAGCCTAGGGGATAGTAAAAAGGCCTAAGCATTTTGCAGTATTGAAGTGCACTTAGTACTGTGATGATGGGGTCTAAGAAACTCTAAAGAATAGATTCTGTCCATCTAGGAGTATTTCTGCAATTTTGCCAGATGAGGGGGCAGAGTATGGAAAATTCACACAAGAAAAGTCACTCCAGTGTATTCCCCAGTTCAGTGTTCACTATATGTTGTCTAATCCACAGAGGATGGGAGCTTGATACAGGAAAAGTTCTGGAGTTGGGCTGTTTAAAACAGTCCTCTTTATTTACAAAGACAGGGGCTGTCACTTCCAACATGCTACCAGGTGTCTGCCTCTGCGGTAGCCATGGAGTGGAGAAGTTTATTCGGGTCTATCAGATAAATGAATCTATTTCAAAACCTCTGACTGTGGTTTACATCTGACTGCTCAGTTTGGGATGTGAATTCACTTCTCCTAACCTCTCTTAGCTCAGAGAAATTGGCCCCTAAGGTAAACTAAGTAGAAGAGATTTCTTGCTAATAATGCTATCAACTACCATTATCACATGTCATTAGTATTTCTTGTCATTTATTAAAGGCAAGTGATAATTCCTTGATATTCTCTGGCAGTCCTCACAGTAGAAATGCCCTGTAGCTTTGTGATGCAAAACTCATAAAAGCTATAAAATGAGTTCAGGACAATGAATGGGACTTGAACCTATGAATTTCCTCAAGGATGTAGAAAATGGTTTTTAGCTTCTTTTTGTGGACTTGGGTCCAAGGGAAACAAACTACTTAGTTTAAGATCACATGAATGATTCCACACCTCCTCTGGAAAAAGTGTAGGGGTCACAAACTGAGAAAGGTTGAAAACAGCTGTAGCCTGCTAGGTGCTTCTCTGTGCTTGTTATATTGGGACCAGTAGGAACAATCCAGCTTGTGTGTGTTTCTAGTATGGTGTAAAAGCGTTTTGTTAAAACCAAACAAAAAAGCTAGCAAACAAAAAAACCCACATCTTCTAAACTCAGTGAAACTGGGCATGCTGTTCTGCCTTCTCTGCTGTTCCTCAGTGGTACAAGGGGACCAAGCTGACTTAGCATGGTTCCAGCATTGAGCTTGGCATTTGGCACTTCTTGTCATGACCTTTTAGAGCTTCTATGCATACCCCATGAGCGTGACCGCAAACTAATGCAAATTAGAGAACCTTGGGGTTATTTAAATTTAAATATTGGTTTGGAATCAAGTTGTCTGTTGGATTATAGGGTAGAAATATGGTGGAAAACTCTTTTTGGTTCTTTGTAGAATACAGTTCAGTCAGATCCAAAGATCTGGCCTCTCGCTCCTGAATCTTCTGTTTCCTGGAAATTGCCAAATATGTTATTTGAAAGCATATTAAAAGAAAAGAAAGACAATAATGAAAACACTTTAATTATCTCTATTATTCCTAACAATTGTGTGGAATTTATATATCAAAGCATTTTAAACCCAAAACTCTTCCTTTAAGGCACAGATTCTCATTTTGTCTCAGAGCGTACTTTCCCCACAAAAGTCGTAAACCCGTAGAAAAATAGGATTTGTAGTGACTATAACTGGGCTCAGTACAATGTGATACAACTGAAAATTGCCAGCCAATTAAGAATTGTTAATACAATTAAGGATTGCAAGAATAGGGGCAAGGAGAGAAAGCTGTGTTTGTATGTATTTTTGGCATGACTTTCAGCCCTGCTCAGGGGACATAAAGTGAGATGACATTGGGAAGAAAACTACCTCACCAGAGCTTGTACTTACTGCTGTTTTGAATGCTTATGCAGCTGCTCCACTGGAGCCAGATTGATCCATTTCTAGGCAATGGTCATTATATATCCTTTCATACAGAAAATGCAATGCTTTTCTTTTAAGTTGTCCTTTCTGATGGATGTTATTATGCTGAATCTTATTGCATTATATTATAGTTCTGAAATATTAAGATATTTATGTCTTTGGTAAGTACAGTAGAAGAGTATGAATATGATACAGTGTTTGAAAATATTTATCTTTGAGGAGGAGGAAAATATCCTTGGAAGATGAGCTGCTCCTGATAGGGGGGAATTTCCCTATCTGTTCCAGCATAAGAGGGAGAAGCGTGTGGGGCCTCCAGTCTCAAATCACACTCTGGTATCCCTTAGGGCTTATATTATTAAAGCAACAACATTAGTGGCAAGATCTGTCATCCCTCTACTCTCTTCTCCTGTCCTGTTCACATTTTAATGCAAAATATTTTTATTTAGAGTACAATGACATGCTCTGAAAATAGTGAGTTTAAAAGTTGCCTTACATTCTGCCATTTGAGGGTTTCTTTTTTCTTTTTTTGGAGCATCATTTTTATCAGGTAGCTGACTGAGAGAGAAATATCTTTTCAGCAGCCACCCTGCCTTTAAAAAAACATGAGCAATTAACCCCACACATTTTTATCATTCTCAAAGTCTCTCTTTCAGGGGTTTTGTCCAAAGATTCTCATAAAAGAGGAGGAAAACTGCACAAAGGAGGAGCCTGAGCAGGAAAGGAGAGGCCCGGAATGTGATTGAAGCCTGAGACTGATTCATTCTTAGAAGAGTGTTAGGCCATAAATTATGAGGGGTCTGTATAGTCTAGTTAACTACCAGACCAAACGGTCATTTGTACCAAATGGTCCTAAGAACTGTACTCCAGTACTTAAAGACATCAGAACCAAATACTTTCTCTGTCATTTTGTTTGGGTTTTGGTCAAAACTTGTTTAACTCGGTATAAGCCTTTCTTTTGACAACACTAGGCTTTGGATCAATGTTATGTGAAAAGTCTTGCTGGTATTAAGCGCAGCCGGCACTGCAGGAGTGGAGGAATGCAGCCTTAGTGAAAAGCCCCAGAGAAGAATCATGGATCACTGCAGGAGTGCTTTTGTCCCCTGGTATCTACAGAATTTCTGTAAGGATTACAGGAAATCTTTGAAATTAGGTGATTAAGAAACTGTAGATCGTCACGGTGTTTTGTATAAGGAGGTACAGTTTGCTCTGTGACACTCAAGAATCATTAGTGTGGGAGAGGAAGAGCTCAGAATTTTAAATTTGCATCTCACACCCATATTTTTCTAGTCTCATGACCGTGTTACTTTAAGTAAATCATGGGTGCAGATTCTTGCCTCCCTGTTTAGAGCTGATGCTTCAAAAGGAACTGAAGGAAGTTAAGCTAGTGCTCATTTTGCCTAGGTATGAAACACAAATATTCTCATTATTTTTTCCAGTGACTAAAAGACTCTTTTTTTTCTACCTACTGAACTATGTCCAACACAGTGGGGGAACCTGAACCTGAAGTTCTGTTATGAAATTACTTCCTTCCCCAGGGATGGTACAGAGAGGCACACTCAGCATTGTGCCATATGCTGTTTTGTGTGCCAAAATGTAGGCCCTGCTCCTGAGATGTGCAACACAGATGGAGACTGATTAGAGAGTCACGGCCCTTGCGTTGTCTCTACCTTAGGTGGTGACACTGGCCTAATGTTTCAGGGAGGTGCCCCTAGAAAGGCTGTTGCAGGAGGATCAACCCCCCACTGAAAACCACGAGCGTGGCGGGGCCAAACTGCCAGATGATCTCTCTGCAACCTGTGTTGCTCCCTGTCAGCCCCTACGTCCACAGCCTGTGACTGAGGATAGTTGGTGTTTGTGCTGCTCGCCAGGCCTCTCACCTGGCATTTTGCGTGCTGCAGAGCAGCCCCGCAGCCCGCTCCCACCTTGCCCGCCTGTATTGTAGAGGGGCTGCAGTGCCAGTACTGCTGCTGGGGGGTCTCAGCGCAGAGCTGCTGCAGGCAAGGACGGCGCTCCCCGGGCCCCAGGAGGAGGCACAGCACGCCAGGTTGCAGGCCAGCAGGATAACCTCCCCCCAGCGTGACACAACACAACCACTACCATGCGATCTCACAAGTTGGCGTGTCAGATGTGTACACTGTCATGTAACCTAATGTTTAGGGTCTCAGACTTTGTCTTCTGCCTTACTGGAAAACAGCAAGCCTGTAGCTTAATACTGCAATCTGTTTCAGTTACTATATGTCATAAAATGAAACTTCTGGGAAAGCAGGTAGCTTCCTGCAAGGAACATTCATGCTGTTCACAAAAGAGATCACTGTTCTGTGTTAATGGTGTACGTGCCTGTGTGTGGTGGCCAGGCCAGGTTCTTCAGTTCTAAATTGTGTGAAGTAGAAGATAACATTTCAATTCTTGTGAAGCCTTGCAAAGGCTTGCAACTTTTCTCAGACCTGATGGTGGTATCACACGTTCAGTCTTATGCACAGAAGGTTCATAGCCTGGAAGCATAAAAGAACATCACTGATCCTCACACTCATGTGGTTTCGGCAGGTCTACTCGCAAGAGTGCAGCTGAGACCTGTGCAGTTCCAAGCCACATACAGCTTACTGCAGCATGCTGCTCTTTTGCACCGGGGACAGTGAAAGCAGAAGTGCAGATCTCCCCTTCAAAAGAAACTCCAAAAGGAATCCCAAACTGCACCATCTTCTCACCAACTGGCTCTGTGCTCTATATCTGATTGTTGTAAAAGCTCTCCCTGTTTCTTTGGCTTGCATTAGCAAAGCATAGGGATGTGTTGCTGTTCTCTGCTGTTTTGAGCAACCCTGTCTGTGATCAGTTTTCCAAAGGGAAAGGACTCAGAGGATGCTTTTATGCAGCTTCTCCAGGAGTAAGCCATTGGCTGCTGGAGCCATGCAGAAGGGGCTTGCATCTGTCCCTCAAGCAGTGCTCCACAGTAATTTTATCTAAAAGTCAAATGCAAGGTTAGGATGTATTTCAGCAGTGAACCAAGAGAGCAGCATCGGAAAAGGAAAATTTTCATCAATAACAGATCACGCGTTCATCCAGCTAAGCAGGGAGAAGGAAAAAGATATTGTATCTATAAGTCTAAGTAAGCCCGTGGGTGTGTATTAAGGGCTTAACTCAATTTGAAAAATGCTGCCCAAATTTGTGGCTACTGTGAGTAAAGCGTTTCTAAACCTCAGATGAGTCATTATATTTATCCAGCATGACATCTGTTAAAATATTTTTGAATGGAGAGCCTGTATGGAGCATACATAATAAGATAGCTTTTGTGAACATGTTTGTATTCCTGATAGGCAAGAATGGCTCATTTGGAGCCATCCCAATTTTACCCTGTTTAGGCGATGTGCTAGATCCCAGATGAAAATCCACAAGAAAATGTAATTAGTGGAATAAAATTTAGTGCGTATGCCCCAAGGCTAGTTTTTACATTGCAGTGGCTTGGCCGTTAATTTTTCTTCTTCTAAGTACTGAAAACAAGAGATGATCAAGTTAAGGACCTAATCACATCACAAAATCAAGTATTATTTTCTAGTCCTCCCAAATCTTTCCTTTTTTTTTTTTTCTTAAACAATATTTTTAAAGGGACTAATCCTCTTTTCATTAAGAAAATAGAACAAGTAGGCTCATAAGCTTTGACCTTGGAGTGTGATCTGGCGGGACCCAGCTAATGGAAATACTCCCACTGAAATAAAATGGTCAACTTTCTTGAGTAAAGATTTGTAGGATCTGGCTTCTGGTTCACCAATTTTCAGGCCAAAGCAAATTTTACAGCCAAGTTATAAACATCTGAGAAATGGGGAGTATAATGGAAACGCTGACACAACCTTAACCATAGAGGCATAAGCAGCACAGTGTTATAATCTGCCAGTGCTGTTTTGACAGCAGTTATAGGATAATGCAATACAGGCCTGGAGCACTTTTAGCTAAATGTATCAATATGAACCTAATTTACTTAGACCTCCATGTAGTCATTCACATTAGAAATCTCTAGCACTCTAATATATAGATCAAGACATTTTCTTTCTTGCTCACTTATATCAGACAGGTATATGTTAAAGTGCACGATAAATAGGCAGAGTATTAAATTGCTGAGGCGGTGTTTCTTAAGACTTTTCTTCAGATCGCCATTTACTAAACAATATCATAAGAGCTATATATCCTTTGGAGTGTTAATATGTAACCAGAACAAACAGAGGACATAGGAAAGGTGGAGAAAAGTTAGATATATAAGCAAGAAAAAGTGAGTTATTGATTTTATTGACTGGTCTGTTAACTTCTGACATTGCAATAAAGCCTTATTTATTTGTATACAGAAGACTCAATTACATAGATACATATCATTTTAACAACTGGGTTATTTACAGGAGAATTGCAGCTTCATAAATAATATAGACCAGAATTTCTCAAGCTGATGTTTATCCATTGTTACCTTTTAGGGAGTTATGGTGTCCACAGATATTCTTCAGAGGAAAGTCATTAGAATAGCATTAACTGAAAACAATGATATTATAAGCGTGCACATGCTAAATACACTAACACATACAAGTGACATGTTTCAGAATGACTGAAATAAAATCTATTGCATCTTTTTATTCTGTGTACAGCTGTCTTGTGAATAAGAGTGTCAACTGTATATCTGCAATTATGTTAAAGGACTGCATTTGCTCCAGAAGCTCTTTTAAATATCATTTCAGCTGAGAAGTCCTTAATTATGGATATGAGCACTTTTTTGTTTTGTTTTAGCGCATTTTAATCTGGATTGAGTTTTGTACCTAGACATCTCTTGCTGAGGTTAAATTGCATAGCGTGTTATTATCTGTGTTTTATCTATATGTCAACCAGTGCTTTGCTGAAGAACCTTCAGCTAAGGGTAAATAGTGAAAGAAATTAATTAACAGATCCTGCAGAATAGTGAAGCAAGCAAGCTGGTGACTGTTAATGGAGTGACTGATTGTGACCAGAATCTCACATGGGACTATGTGTTTGGTAGTTACCAAAAGTTATTTCCTTGTAGCAGTCCTTTAGTAGCCAGTATGTGCTGTGGTGTTAAGGATGAGGCAAGGTGAGGAGGGAAGGAGCCTTTTGTGAAGGTCTGAGGATGCAGGGAAGACATGAAGCGCTTCTGTGCCAAAGATGACATAAGGTTGCCCTGGAGAGCTGGCTGCAGATCTCTTCAGCACGGAGGAGAGGCGACTCTGGAGCCCCTGGGTACAGGCTCTGCACCAGGGCTACAGCCTAAGGGTAGTGTCAGATGATAAGAGGTCTGTGACTGGAGGAAGCGGCATGCTGGCAATACCTGCCAATGTAACCACTCTAATTTGTATGCTCCTGTGGTCCAGTACTTCTCTGAGCCTAGGGAGCCTAACAGTGCTCTTTGTCTGGGAGGTTAAAAGAGCTGGTGAAGGTCTCACAGGAATTCTGTGTTGGTTGGGAACTGAGCCTAAATTTTGCTTTTGCCAGATTAGTGCCCAGCCTCTCAGGTCCTTCCTTCCTTTATGGCAACCATCATTAGCTGGTGGCAGTAAAGGATGGTGGCAATGTTTGCTACTTCAAACCAACCCTGAGTGTCCTTTGCGTATCCTCAGAGTCAGGGAAGCTAAAGGAAGATACCGAGATGGTGACGGAAATCGCTTTTGTATGGCATGTCAGGTGTACTGAGCCATGTGTAGGCTGCCGGGGGATCTGGCCTGTAGGAAAGGTGGGCCCAGGGTCCTCTCTGCGAGCTCCTCTGTGGCCAGACACGAGACAGCTGCTGCCCAGATGCAACCCAGCTCTGTTAGGGTGACGTTGCACATCTCAGCTCAAGGTAGCCTGTGCAGAGCGCTGTGTGAACACAGCTACGTGGCTTCCCTAGCAGTACTGGCTTATGTCTCGTCACCTGGGAGCGTGGACAAAGGAGGTTGGGTCTGTTTGTATATATACCTTTACGCATGATCTTATTTTCTGTAAATATAGCTAGATTCTTCTAAAGGGTTACATGGTTCAAAATCAGATATACAGGATTAGTAATACAGAATTAGTAAAAGTATTTTCTTTAGAAGTATTTTTACTTTTTGCCCAACTACAAATTATGTTTAGTAGGCACGTACACATAGTCTGAGATCTGACATAATCCTCAAAATAAATAATATGACAAATGGAAGCTGATGCTGGTTTTGTGTTGTTGTGTAATGGGGTTAGAATAATGACAGGACAATAATAAAATAGAATTCTGCGAAGCCCTCACTCTACTTGACTTTAAGTGGAAGTAAAATCTTAGAAATGAGAGGACAATAAAATAATGCTTTGTAAAAAGGATAAAAGAATAATGTTACCTAAGTCTATTAGTGACATAACACACTATGAATGCACTTAAATTAATAGCATCTTTTACCAGTAGATATTTTTCAATTACTGTAATGCTGAAAATATAAACAGAACAATAATATAAAAATGAAAGGTATGTAAGAAACTAATTTATTTAAAAATGCGTTTCTTTATATAGAGAGGTATACATATATATATGAACGCACGCATTTTCATCGATTACAAGCCGTTTGTATATTCCATATAGTTTAATCCTGTTAGGATGCATCACAGTGCCCTCTCTCATTCTTTGAAGCAAGTTGCTTGCCACTTAGTATTTTGGCAAAGCTCAGTGGTGTGGCTTCTTTTTGCTTATTTCCTTCCTGCACAACATGTTGTTACAAAGAGGTCCTGCCATGACAAGGTGTTACTAACCAGGAGATCTTTCATGCATTATGCCTATCCTCGGATATGTGCCTGGTACATGCAAAGCTTTTTAACCCTACGCTGTGCTGTATTCTTAAACCCTTCCTAGAGAAATAATCCAACACATATGAAATCCAGTGGGAGTTTGACTGACATGAAGGCAAGATCAACATATTACAGGAAGCGTCCAAATGTTTGTAAACCACTTGGTTCTTTATTTCCCCACAGATCTGTTTTAGTGTGAGAAGACCATTTTGGTGGCTGCTGGAGACTGCCTTAGTGTCATTGTCTAGTAAACAGCTGCTCAAATTTGGAAGGCAGGCAAGATGGTACATGAACTACTCATTCTGTTTCAGATCTTTTTTTGTATTTTTAGCTTTTGGTCTACAGGGGAAGGAGGGAAGGGAAGGTGGGGGGACCAAGAGCCCTTGCTGTGTGTGGCATGCTTTAATCTTGATTTCACTACAGTCAGGCTTGGCATAGCTTTCAAGACATGACCTGCAGACTGAATGTTCTTTAAAAACAGATAAATATGAAGTGTTTGGGAAACTCCTAGCAAAAGCCCCTTGTAAATGGTCACTACAGTTGATTTTGGACAATAATAAAGAGGCAGAATTTAATTCAGTTCAAGATTTATAAGCTCTGGAGCATGCATACTATGGGTTTCTGCTGCTCCCAGCCAACTCTTTCATTTGAAATAATGGCTCACCCTGCTGAGCCACATCATGAGAACCTGCTGCAGCTATCAAACAGTACAGGCTGCTTTGGAAGGGAGAGGGCTGTTGAATTCTTGTAGCTAGGAATTTCTGAAGATATGTGTGTGGCTAAATAGGTTTATAATGTAGACTTACCAGTTCTATGATTTAGTCTGATCTAGGGGCATGGTCTGCTGCATACAGAGTTGCTGCTGCTGTTTCCCTCCTGGATCTCTACTGGGCTCCTACAGTATGCCTCTCTGTGGGATGGCGCTTTCAAGAGTCTCAGTAAATCTGAACAGCTGAACAACCTGTAATGAGGCACTTGATGGAGCTGCCCCACAGGGCTGTGTAAAGACCACAGCAGAGAGTGTGAAATTGTTAAAGACGCTGCAGGGATGAAACCAGACAGTGGACTCCATAGCAAGAGTGATAAACCACTGTCACTTGATTGCCCTCCCAGGTCAGGATGCTCCAGTAGGAGTTTACATTGTGGGGGCCTTTTGCTGAATGCTGGCTCTCTTGAAGTTGTCAGGTGCTTTTATTGGGTTTAAATTACATCGTCTCCTTAATTTGGATATTCCCCAGTTACTGAACCGGATGATGTGAGCCCCTAAACAGGTTCTCATAGGACTGGTGGGACACTCGGTTTGGTTTATGCTCATCCCCTCCCCACTCTCCAGTTTTTGTTTTCCACAGCCAGGAAGGAGCCAAAGCTTTAGCGAGTTAAACTTCTCTCTTTAGATCACATTAGCCACTTTCCCGTGCCGTACCCTTTGTAAGCAAGTCTATCATTGTAACCTATAAAACCAAAATATATCAGCCACGCTCTCCTTTTTTTCCCACCCCAAAAGCCTTCCTTATTGCACATTACAGACTGTCCACATGCACTGTCTGGCTTTCAGTAGCCTTTAATGCCAGCAGCCAAGCCCATAATAGGTCCATTGTGCAAGGTTCCCCAGGCAAACAGCAGTGCTCATCCCTATAGGACACCATCATAGCGTACCTTTTTGGGGGGAGGATACAGGAATCTAATTGGGAGGGTAAGTGTGAGGAAGCAGGGCTTTTGTTGGAAAGCTTGCCTTCTGCCCTGTCAGAAATGAAAACACATGCATAGATAGCTATAAACATCACAAAGAAATGTTAGTTAACTGTAGAAAGATGGCAAACCATAGCAGTTGTTCCAAAATAGATGTTCTTTAATGTGCTCACCCCTTGGCATTTAGTAAGCTTGGGAAAGCTGGAAAGAAAGGAAGTTTAATTTACAGAAGCCTCCTGCCCTTCTTAGCTAGGGATCAGCTGCCCAACATGAAATAATAATGCATTCAACTGTCCATCTTCTGGTAAGTAACCTTTATCATCATAGCATTCACCAGCACTAACAACAAACAGTGAGTATGAAATGTTGTATGAATTCAGGGAAAACTGATAGGGTCTTTGTGACCTTAATGTGATTATATTTGTGCTAATACATACAGTATAAAAGAAACTAGAATTCTCAATATGAAGGGTCCAATTCATAAAAAATGTATGTACCATTAACAAGGGATTTTTATGCACTGTACTTAGGGGGTGAAGAAAAGTAGAATGAGTCTATTTTGAATAAAGAACATATTTTTGCAATTATATCCTTTCACCTTTTCTATGGTAGTGACACTTCTTTTCTCACATGAAATATCTGAAGTGGAAGAATATTCATACAGGCACCAATAGGATTTTTTTTTAAGTCGGGGAAAGGAGAAGGATGAAAAAGATGAGACAATGGAAGAGGAGCATAAGTAGAGAAGTGAAAAAAAAGTAGAGAAGAAAATTTAAGGCAGTTTGGAGAGCTGCATTTTTGCATTATCTGTGATTTTTGTGCCTTTGTATGGTAGTTTTTTCTTTGGTGGTAAAGGTAGCTGGTGGTTGCCCATGAGATGTTCTGTGTAACAGGAATCACTGTAATAACCTGATTTTCATTATAAACGAGTCGTGGCGTCTGGATTCAGAAAGATACAGGTGTGTGAATATGAGCCAAACTTTGTGTGTATGGGTAATGAGCACAGTGATTTCTCCTACTTAGATGTCTTGCTGGAGATGATCCTTTAGGAGAAAACAAACCCAGGGACCAGGCAAAGGCAAGATTTTGTGCACTGCTGGCAAACTGGTTTTTGAGCTCTGCAGTGATTTTGGTAGCTTTGCTGTAGCAACTGCATGGCAATTTCATGTAAGCATAAAAGTGTCAGGCTTTACTGAAATACTGAATGCTACAGTCAGTATGGCAACTTTGTGCTATTCATTTTGATAGCTAATTCAATCCATTTTATATGCAGGATTTTTAGCTTTTCTATTCAATCTACCATATTGACTTATATGACTTATATGTCAATATGGTAGATCAATTCTGTGTTTCCTTATCACGCCTCAGACGTTTTCAGAGGTAAATTAGGAGGGTTTTGTACCTGGGCAGGGGAAAATTAAGAATGAGAATTTAAGATATGTAAATCGAGACAATGGAGACAATTTGGCATTATGGAAGATAAGCACAGTACGTGAAATCTTTACTAAAATGATTGGCAGCAAAATAATTAACCCTATCAGTAATCGTAACATTTTTAGGTTTCAGAGTTAACAGGTGCTGGTGGGAACTCTACATAGGCCCATGCAAAGCTGAAATCACTTCCTAAAATCGAAAGTCCTGAATCTGAAGCAGAGATCTTCAGGAAAAGGTGGCTTGCTTAGCCATCTGTGGGAAAACCTGATGTGCAGGGAAAGTTGATACAGTCCAGATGAATGAATTGTATGCCACATCTTGGTCATGCTTATTACTGGCACTGGAAGAAGACAGCTATCTGGCTACTAAATTAAATATGAGAACTCTGGGCTTGAATGCATAACTTCCAGTGGGTGATTCATTATTCTCATTTAATTTCTGGGCTTGATTTTCCTTACAGAAGTAACAGGAATATCTGCTGTCATAACTATAGGATAATACCAGTGTAAAATGAATTCAGTATTCAGCATAAAATCTCAATTTTCTCTCCTGCAAGTATTGTTAAATTTGGATGTGTTTGTGCAACACTGTGTAGCAATCTGATTAATCAGAATTTATGATGAGGTGATTTGGAAAGGCTTCCTACCTACGTGTCCATCCTCTAGGGTAGCAGGAAAATGGGGCAGTGAAATTAAGAGCCACAATATGGTGCTGTGTGGCAGAAAGGGGATTGTTTGGAGACCGTTAGGTTTTTTTCATTATCAACTGCGTCTTTTTCCTTCAGCTATTAAATTTTGTCTGCATGATTGCTCCTGGTATAATTGCTGACAATTAAGGGTCCACTTAATGAAGAACTGAGTTCATCTTTAATCAGTGATGATGGACTTTCACACACAGTACCTGATAATTTGAGTATTATCAGTTGGTCTGTTTGCTTTCTCCTAAGAAGTTATCTTTTTCTTCCCGATAATAGTGCTTATGATCTAACTGTGTCTGTAGTATATGCTCAGACAGTGAGTTTATTGGTTTTAAAAATCTAAGACTGTTTTTCTCACAGGAAGTATTTTTGCTTTCATGATTTCATTCTTAAAGCTGTATCTTTAACCTGAGTTGGCTCAAAGAGTAAGAAAAAATCCTGGTCTTGATTTGTTACTGTTACAGTTACTGAAAAATAAATACAACTAATTTAATGGATCACATTGTAGAACTGAATCTCTAAGCATTTTAATGTGAACTGTTACTTGAAATCCTAGCTTCGTCTTTTTATGTTGATTCATTTATAATATTTGCTTAAAAGGGTGTTTCAAAAGAATTTGGTTATTCTTTCGGTTAGTGAAAAACTAGCATTATTGTAGTTAGCTGCATTATTAAATTTGATCCTGCTCATTTTTCAAAGCTTCGAGTGCTGAAGAGAAATGGCCCAATTTCTCACTGGTTCTGATACAAACTTGAGACTCATTATGTTGAATTCATTTCTTGACGACCATGAAGAAGTTATGTATGTCCAGATCATCTGCTGAGGCCTGTTCAGTGCTGTGGTTGAAGACTGGCACAGCCTTGTGCTTAGGTTCGGACTCCATCTTGTCCTGAAGTGTCAGCTTTGGGTGAGCTTTTGGAGCAGAGTTTGGGAGGAGGCAGCAGTGTGCATTGTCCTTCGGCCAGGCACAGGCAAGCATCTACATAGGAAGCAAGAGGTCCAGGACAGAGCTGGATGCGTCTGTTTAATATATGCTGTCATATATTCTGTAATGATTTTCAGTAAGGTCACAGTTGCCCATGAGCTGCGAGTTCCCTGCAAGAGCTGGACATCATGTGTAGCAAGAACCACTGGGACAGGCAGTGTGTCCGTGTGCGGGTTGTTTGTGTTTTGACCCCCACTTTCCTGGACAATGTTTCTGTAGCTGAAGACATATAGGTGCCTAAGTTAGGCTGATTTGAAGATCTGGATCTCAGTCTCTCTGTCCGTTAGCTGCGCACCTGCAAAGCAGGGATTAGAGCATTCCCTCCTTCGTGGGGCTCTCTGAGATGCAGACATGTAGAAGGGAATTATCTATCATATTGCCAAAAGCATGTACATACCAAAATGAGCTAAACTGTGGAAAGCCTGTTTATAATTAGTGCATTTATAGTCTTAATTCACATGAGATTAGGAGGCCTTGAGATATGAAATTTTTTTTCTTACATTACTTTTCTTGTGGTTTTCTCATTTTTCAAACCACATGCTGTTAAGCAAGATTTTTTGCTTTTTTGATGGGGGATTTTTTGGAAACGGGAGAAGAAGGAGGTTGCCTTTGTTTTACTTAGTTTTTTAAATAATGTTTTGTTTTAGGAGGGTTATTTTACAATGTTTACAGTGCACTTCAATTTTTTATTGTGCCATGCCCTCCCAGCCCCTTGGTGGGATGAGAGGTGAATGTATGTATTATATAATTTATAATTAATTTGTGGTGAATCACATATGATGAATGCTACTTATTAAATATTAAAGTCTTGTCTACAGTCATGGCTGTACCACAGCAGTAGCACTCATGTCTGTTCATATGGTACTACTGAGCAAGCTTTTTGACTTAGGCTGTGATGGCAGCGCTCACTTACAAGGAAAGTCTTGGCTGCATGCCTAGGGAAAAGGTGTTAAAGAGGTTTACTTCTATTTTCAGAGTAGGTGCCCCATAACTGCCATTCTCCCTGCCCCAAATGAACCAGGAATCACAGCTACAATGTGAGCGTAGTCTCTCCAGAGCATACTTGAGGGTAGAGGCAGTGCTGCTGGTACCTCCCCAGCATTGCAGAGACTGCTGAGTCGGTTTCCTTGCTGTGATACCTGTAGCTGATAGAAAGCTCTACAGACTTGGAAGATAGCCTAACAGGAGGTAATAGCCTGAATCTGCACAAGTGGAAAATTGAGGCTGGATTTTGACAGCCCATTTTTTCTGTGCAAGGAATGGAATTTGGGCAGTGGAATAATTTACCTACAAAGGTCATTCCAGCATCTGGAACTAATGAGCTCCCAAATAAAGGTGGTATAACTGAGGGGGGAAAGATGTAGGCGATCATGTATTGCCAGTTTAGGAGAATGGTCTTAATGAAGGCTTTTTCCAAATTTGTAACAACAAGCATGTGAATCAGAAACAGTACATGTAACATAGGGCGCACTCAACTTTTTGGATTTTCCAGACTCAGGAGAATCCACCCAGTTGACTTGATTAGGTAGAAAAGGAAAAGTAGCATTCTACCGCTGTTTTGTGCTGTACTTCAGCTTCCCGGGAGCTTTGACCTACGCTTTTTGCTGAAAATAACATACAGCAAGGAACAAATGCTGTGACTGTGTGTGACGCAATAGAGCTTAATGCTGAAATTTGTGCTTCACTGTATTTACTACCAGCTCAGCAGGCAATCTGCAGATTTTCCTCTGAGTTTTGAAAAAATCTTGATGCCTGAGTGGCTGTTACAGCAGGTAGGTTGGAAGGGGGCTAAGTACCCCTCGTAAGTGTATGACAAAAATAGATATGGGCATGAGAGGAAATGACAGAATTTGATTCTGAGGATACAGCATGCGTAATTTCATATAGGGTGCCATGTAAGACCACATTCATACATGTGAAATTGTGTGCTCTTTTACTAAGATGCCTGCGTCACATAGAAAGTGAGCTGGAAGCGGCAGGCAGAGCATTCAAGCACTGGAATAAAAAGATATAATCGTCTTCAATCAGTGACCATATGAAAGGAATGTAATCCTAAGTGATTCCAATTAGTACAACGCAAAAGGAAAGGAATGTAATTAATTTCAGTTTAATGGGCCTACATAACCCACTTGTGCAACATACAGCTTGTGAGATGAAATACTGCAAAATCTTTAGGGTACAGATAACAGAAAACAGTGGTTCTTAAGATAGCTTGTACCATGAAAAAATGCTAAAGCACAGGCGTATTTCTTTGAGGCTTCTTATTTATTTGCTGAGAGATCAAGCTATATTAATTGCAGGAAAATCAAATTCTAGTAAAGTATTTCACTCCTGTTTTTTACTTCACCCAAACCTTTCATAGGACGATTTAATGATGTGACAGATTATTAGGAGATTGTTTTAATATTAACTGAATCATCTGCTAAGACAAAATTCTCAGACCTTAAAATTACATGTAAAAATGGATTTAGAAGATTTGATCTTAATGGAGAGTGATATATTCATTGGTATTGAATCTTTGTTCTAATATCACTTCATACATACAGCTGTGATAAGAAGATTTTAAAAAATAGCATAATGATATGTGGAAATTACCTAAGGTAAAATTGTGTTCAGTAATGTAGGACCATATTTTGCATAGGAGGAAACCATACTGAAAAAAACCTCGTTCTGGTCTGTTCAATGGCAGCAATCCTGCTAGGATTGTAAGACATTTGAAAGAAACAACTTTCACTGAATCTTGCATCTCTAGTTACATTTCTCGCTTTTCATGTATCTCAGATGAGTAAATCACACATAAAAAATATAGTGAATGGGTCTCGCATGTTATTAGGCAATTGTTGGAGTCCTCACCAATTATAGTAGGTCATCTTATTCTCATTATTAAATGACAGTAGTCAATAAAATGCCAAACATTTTGATGGAATTCACTTTATAAAATGTCAGCAAGTCTGTGCGTTTTATTAGTTCCAAATCAATTTAGAAATTTCAATAGAACGTTTGTGAGCATTCCCAAAGCAGCGTCCATTTCTGACTCTCTGAGAGCACACAAAAATATCACAAATTAATCAGATTTTCAGATTTCTGCATAATAGCTCTGCACACTTATTGTTTAATCCCATTCTAAAATGCTGTTATGATTGACACTTTGCTGTAGAGATAGAAGTCAACTGAATAATATGTAGCAGTCAATTTTATTTGTACCTTAATGTGCTGAAGTATTTTTTTTTACATTTCCATTATTTATAAGTCTGTCCCCTTGGAGAATATATAGAAGAATTTGTTTTAAATGAGCTGATAATACCCTCTTTAAAATTTATAAGTATGACAGAATCGTATCCTGTTACTCTAGCACACCATGGCATGCCAATAAACTAGTTCTGAATTGTCTTGCACTTGCTATTCATAGGACAAACATTGGAAAAGAGGATCTTGTTAAGGTTTACTTAGAATTGGATTTCAACCACGCGTCAGAAAAAAACAACAAACTAACAGAGCAAAAGTTATCGTACTAACCAGAAAACCTGAAGTTGTAGCCAGAAGTTTCCTTGTAAAAGACTGCAGTACTCTTGCGGCGACTTTTGATGCTTACTGTCGTTCTTTCAGCTTCAAAGATAAATGTGGGCCTGATCTTGCCATCACTGTTGAAAAAATTTGTGAATCAGTGAGTCCTTCCCCAGGGGGGGCTGGAGGATCTGCTTGTAGGTTTTAAAACAACCTGGTACTTTCTTGCACCTGATAGGACATCTTTCTTTCTTTTTCTTTGTAAAATCTGTTTTGCAGACTTCAGCAAAATCCAGTGGGTGCTGGGTTATATTCTGTGCTTAGCAAGTCATTAGTGCCAGCGTATAGTTCATGTTGGATATTGATCATCTCAATAAACACTTAAAGCCTTGGTTTTGCAGAATTTCGCTCCCCCCTTCCTTTAGAAGACAAGGAGAGTAGCTGTCATTTGGAAGAATACTTATTTTCAGTTTGCATGGTGCCTTTTATTGTGCCTAGTGTCCTTTATTGTGCCTTATTCTTGCCTCAGTAAATGGCATAAGACAAGACTTTATTAAGACACAAAGCAGTTGTGACTTGATTGTTTTTCAGATAATTTTTGCTTTCAGAAATTAGAATGGCTGATGCTCACCTAAGCATAAAAAATGCAGTTCCCACACACGCGCAGTGCTCATGTACTGTATGTAAATTGATGTATAATGCAACCCACATTAGCTGGGTTGATGATAGCTTCAGTTTCACCGCTTTGAGATTTTTGTATCTCCTTGAATGAGTTGGCTGGTCTGAATGAACGTTAGTATAATTTATGCAGCTGATAAGTGATTTGAGTGCTTGAGTTATTGATAAAGCACTTTAGCATATCATTTTCAGCTTGATGTTATGTGACATCACAGTAGAAAGTAATGTGCCCGTCTCCAGGCTTGATATTAAGGTAGATTTTCTCCTTGAATTCTAGAGGCCAGAGGGAGCGCAGTGCTGTCTGATACGAGCACAGCTGACCAGCACCAAGCCAGTCAGTCCCATCCTGCATTCCCTGTTGGGCCCCAGGTCAGTATCTTTCCTTTAGACTAATTGAAACATATAATTTGATGAAAAGTAAATAATCGTGAATGATCATCATTTATCTGTGTAATATAGAAAATGTGATTCTAAGCTGTTTGGCTGCATTTTGGTGTTACAAAAAGGTAGCATCTATGTGTCATGTGTATGTTTTAAAAGGTATTTGCTTAGAAAGATTCACTTTTTCTGTGTTTTTCTAAAATAAAGTATAAGTGGTTTGGCATATTTAGGAGGTTAAATTATTTCAACTTTATATATGTTTTTTTTGAAATACAGGTCATGATTTAATATTAAAAAGCTAGTGCAGTTTTAATGCAGCCTTATTGGCTCTGACAATTCTGTGTGTCACATATCGCTCCTGCATTAGTAAAAGCATCTCATTATCTTTTATGCCAGGTATTTGCAGCAAAATGTGGGCATAATAGTATGGCTCTGTATAAAGTTTTAGAAGTAAGCATCACCATACCCTGAGAAGATACTTAATGTTCTAACCCACTTCACAGTACAGTCTGTATACAGTCCACGTAGCTTCTGGCAATTGTTACTGTAGTGTTTTTAATTCTTACCAACATACAACTGGGAAAATTTGGAAAATGTTTGCAAGTACTTGTAGGTTGGCTTGAATTAGGTCTTTTGCATTGATAATATATCTTTGGTGCATTTGTAACGAACTGTACACTCTAGATTCAACTGGAATTGCTCCCATGCTGCATGACAATTAGGCTTACAACTTTCGTATATCAAATTTGTCAAAGCATTTTGTGTTGGTGAAAATGTATGCTTTGAGATACTGGAAACAGTGCATTGTAATTGCATGTCTATACTGCACTGCTAAAGGATCACAAGCAGAAGAGGTATAGACATGTAATATTGAGCCAAGCACAGTAAAATAGGCTTACTCTCTGTGTTTCATTACAGCCATTACTGACAGCCCAGCAGTTAGCCTCAGCAGTAGCAGGGGTGATGCCAGGAGGCACTCCAGCCCTCAATCAGCCCATCCTTATTCCTTTCAACATGGCTGGGCAGCTGGGTGGCCAACAAGGACTGGTCCTAACTCTACCTACAGCTAATCTCACCAACATCCAAGGGCTGGTAGCAGCAGCTGCAGCAGGAGGCATTATGACTTTGCCATTGCAAAATCTACAAGGTAAGTCGTGTTTAGCATTTTCGTAAAGGAGTCTTTTGGTTGTTTGTTTTGCTCGCGCACTCTCTCTCTCAAACAGGGTGATCTCTTTGTCGTGTGTAATGCTCTTCTTGATACTTATTGAAAGTTAATACTTGGACTGCTTTTGAATACTCACAAGATATGTAAAGGATACTTGCATTTTTATAAAAAGGCACTGGGGGTTGGTTTTTACATTCTACGAGTCAGTACTGTGAGGTACTTGAATGGTTCATTAGTCTTTTCAGTATCAGTGATCAATGTTCCCTACTCGCATTTCACTTTAAAATTTCGAATGGCAGCATGAAGTCAGGTATTCTGTTTAGCCTTTGCTGATTAGGGTATGTTGAATGAATAGAGGCAACTAAAAACACAGTGGTGCATCAAAGTCACTTTTTAAAAACCTTTACCTTAAAAACCTATAAAATCAGAATTTCCTCAGGCAGCTGCCATTAATGTTCAGGGTATGCATTCTCATTCCTCGTATGTGAGGTCAACTTTACCATAGTGTTCTGCCATCCACTGAATCCTCTGAGGATGTTTCAAGTCATTGGATGAGTTGCATGACTCCAACACTAAAGTAGCAAAAAGTTAATCTGTTTATCCTCCCCATTGTCTGATCTGTACCATGTCTGCAACAGGTCTGCATTAAGATATGTGTTGTATTCTCCTTATGGTCTAAAATGAGGCAGAAACCTAGCACTGTGGGATGCCATATACCTGTTTTTCCCTAGTATTCTGTGCTGTTCAATCAGTATTTCTAACACAGCTAGAAACAGTACTCAATCCAAACACATGATATAAAATACAAATGTATTCATTTACTACTCCAAAGAAGGTTGCTGCTGAACTGAATTAAACCAAATATAGCAAGATAAGTGTTAGCAGAAGTCTCACAATAGAATTGCAAAAACAGCTTTAATAGAAGTATGGTAAGGACGTGACTATCCAGTGTGAAAGTGATGGTGGTGTGGGGAAGAAGTATCAAAATAAAACTTCAGTTTCTTAAGGTTTTTTTATTTATTTATTCTTCATTTATTGCAGACATAAATGGCAAGAAAAGTTTTCCACAGACAAAATGGGAGTTTTATTAAATGAATGCTCGCGCTGCACCCTAAGTACTTTTTAGGTGATTAAACTCTGGTTGCTGCTGATGACTTAATGGATTGTTTGAAGCACCATATCCTACAGGTTGTGAAACAGAGAAAAGGAAGAGACAGCTAATGTGTAGAACAAACTCCCTACAAACCACATGCATAGTACTCTCACCTGTTGGAGCAGCTACTTGCCTTTACCTTGTGCATGTTTTAAAGTTTAATGTCAACAGACCTCTCTTATCATAGTTGTAAATGGTTTTCACTTTAATGTTTAAAATAATGTCTCTCTCGTACCATTAAGCTGCACCAAAGAACCTGTCATTCATAAATCATAGATGAAAAGGACACACTAATGCACAAATTTTGCTTGTTTAAAATTTGAGAGTGCATGTAAAGTAGGGATCTGGAGATTAAAAAAATAATGCAGGAACAGGAGCGGGTAAAAGCAGATATAACAAAGTGAAGGGGAAGTGCCTTTTTAGCGTAGGTGGGTGATGAAATCTTAATGAGGAAACAGGCATTATAAAAATGTATCTTTCCACTCTGGAGTGTTCCAGGTTAGGGTTGCTGTGTATGTAATATTATAAATAAACATAAGCTTGTACAGTTCTTACGTCATTAATTTACCCTGCGTCGCGAAGCTGGAGAGCAGGGATTAAGCCAGGCAACCTTTGCTCTTTAGTTTAGCCATGGGTATATAATTCTTGGCTAAAAGGTGCAACTCTGCTGCCAAATAAATTTTGCAAGCAATGACCTGATCAGTTGAAAAGTCTTCCTATATAATTCTTACTTGTACGTAGAAGTATAGGATCAAATAGGGACTTGCTGGGTCATCAGGTGCAGTTCCCCTTCTGTGGAGGCAATCATGGCATCCTTAAAATACTTGAAAGGAAAAGGACCTATGAACTCAGTTAGCTGCTTCTCTACACTCTCCACCCATGTGCCTCACACACTTTGTATTTACACTTACAATATCCAAATGAAGAAAGTCCCATTGCCCGCTTTAGTTGGAGGTGGAACTGATAGGCAAAGAAATGAAGTGACTTTGTCAAGGTAGCGCTGAACAGCCCTGAATCATGCTGTATGCTTTCGTTGCTTCCTATATAGCCTATTACCCTGTGCATGTGTAAATGAAAGTAAGAGTCAGATGGGGATGTTGTGTTTCCAGAGAACATCTTGCTGTGTTGAATCATTAATTCCGTTGAACGTGATTGACCTCTGCTCCCAGGCTCATCGTAGAATGTGTGTTTTATAGCCACCATTTTTATAGGTATACTTGTAGAAGCCTTTGCATCAACACAGTTTTGGTAATTCATGCCCTTTGGGAGAAATCAAACCAGATTCATCAACTTCCAGCTCTCTTAAACCTTACCACACCAATCTAAATGACTGGAGAACATGTTTTCATGCTGTTTTGTAGCCTATCTTCTGTACTCTTGTTGTTGTCACTTCTGCTGTCTCTAAATTCCCAGAGCAGTCAAGCATAGCTGTCCAAAGCTTCTGTGAGCTGGGTCTTTTCCGGTTTTGTTCTTCTCTCATCATTAAACTTCAAAACCTCTTTATCCCAAACTACCCAAGCTGGGTAACTCAAAAGACACCCTGAAGACTTCCTGAATAATGTATTGATTCAGAAAAGTTCTGATCCAGTAGAATACTTGAACTCATACTAAATGTTGATCAAGGGAGTAATCTGACCAAATTTGGTGTGATCTGCATAGCTGCTTAGCAGTGGTTCTCTTCTTAGAGACTTTCAGATCTTCTTCAGTGTCCTGAGACCTCAAGGTGATTGGAGAAAACAATGAAGAATCTTGCTTGTGGCAAGAAAATAAAGCATTCATTGGTAAGAATCATAGTGGAGATATATTCAGTATTTGAAATGAGAAAACAAAAATTCCTTTAAAAATTCAAGACATTGGTAAAATTGAGAGATTAATGATACAGAAATTACTCACATAGTATAACTTATTCAGTGAAATTACCTGTTCTTCAGTTGTCAATTACCTATAAATAAGGTCTTTTTTTCACATTTATTTACATTAAATTGTTCAGTTGCTATATAGTCTTGATCCACCACTAAGCCAATAGGAGTTTTGTTGCTGGAAGTGAAGGTAGGTTTAGATTGTAAGCTTCTTTGAAAACTATTTTTCTTGATATATGTTTGATTATTCTCTGTTCATTACACCATGTCATTTGTCACACACACTGCTATACCATTTCTGTTCCCTGGGCAAATAAGTCAAATGCTTCTGAACAGAAGGAAGGAAGATGAATGTGTAGATTCTCACAGTGAATACTTGCACAAAAACACATTTTCACTGGCTCATATTAAGCAAATTTAATATGCACAAGAAATGTGCAAAGAATAAAATTCACAGAGATTCTAGGCACTTGTGGCAGAAGAGCCATCTGCCTTAGAGTAAACAAACATCTCCGAACATAACACAGATTTACCTGTAGAACTTTGGCTTTCTACCAACAGTTCTTTGAACAAAATGTTAAAATCAGCAACCATAACTTTTTACTGGAATCCGCTAAAGTACTGAAGATGTGAGTTTAAACACCATCCAAGAAAGCTGGCGTCCTTGTTTCCAGACACAGTTACAAACCTGTTGTCCCCTCCCCATTTCTTAGAGTTACACCTAGAATACAGGAGTGTTTTTCTAAACAGCAACACTTTTGGAGGGTTCACACCAATAGTTGTTAGCTTGTGGGAAGGGAGAAAGTGAGACAGGTACCCTACAAGGCAATGTGTTGCCAGTCTGACTGTCTCCATTTTTCCTTTTAGTCCATTGCTTCTTGGCCCATCTTTACCAACTCATACAGAAAACATTCTGCTAGTTTTGCTTTTATCATCCAAACAGGTATTTGTCAATATTCTTCTCTCAGTTCTTGGAAAACTTTTCTCTGGACTGAACAACTTCAGGTTCTGCAGCTCCTTTTGCAGGTCACGTCTCTCTCAAGTTTTGGGAGGTTTTCTTCTTTTCTTCATTTTAGTTATCCTTCTCAAGGATCTCTCCAAGGGACTAATAGCTGCTTAATGTCAGAGTATTCAGTATTGTGTGGAAGGTGATATTCATGGAAAGGCATTCTCTCATTAAGCCCATCTGCTTTTTCTATCCAAGTTTAACATTTCTGTATATCTAAACAGGAAGATAACTGTTTTGGGGCTGACTTTGTTCTATATTATTTTCTTAATATATGTTTCTGGCCTTTTGCATGCATGCTGAAGTCGACGAGAATGGGGAATCTATTCCAGTGACAAGGAGTTCTTAAAGGTCTGTCCTGTCCTTTCATTCACTTGAGTGACAGCCAAAGCAGTTTTAGTTAAAAAGTTAAAGTGTTTTAGCTATCCTTTTAGTATGATATACATGTTAGAAATGAGAAAAAACTACCACCATATAGTCTACCAGTTCATCACTAGCTACTCACACTCCATGGATAACAATTTGGGAGTCTCTCTGCTAAGGATGGGCTAAAATAAATTACATCACCTTGCAATGACATGGCAGTGTTTTAGATTTCTCCACTGTTATGGAGCTTGGATGGTACTTGAACCTCAAAAAGAATCAGCAAGTCAGAAATTCCAGACTCATAGCACTGAAACTGTGTATTTTATTTCCACCACAAACTGTACTGTTTCTAAAGTGGATGTCAGTAATTTATTTCCAAGTCAGAGTTTCTCAGTCTTGAGTTCTGAAAGAAAAGAGAACAAACTATCTCCCCAAATCATTAGCGAAAGGCTTCAGTGCTGAAAGAAAGCCTTGCATGGCTGAAAATGTGAAATCATTAAATTACATTATTTAAACAGCAGCAGGTCATATTTTAGCTGCAATACAATAGAAAGAGAAATGTATTAAACATCTTGAGAGCTAGGAGACAGCCATTAAAATGCACTGATATGAGTAACACTAGACAGAGATAATGATAAAAAAAAGTTAAAAAGTTTTTTTTACTTGGAGATCTGATCAGTCAGTATAAATGTTGAGTAAAGACAAAGTGGTTACAGAGGGGAAAAATGTATTGTTTACAGTTATTAGATCTAGTTTCATCTTAACATAGATTTGTTTCACTAATTGCACAGCAGATAAACATACACTATCCCCATTCCCCCATGTACACACAACTTAAAAATCAGAAGCCAGAAAGATATGAAAAACAAGAAAGACGGAAAAGAAATAAACTACAAACCTCAATTGCTCACTGATCTAGAGTCCAAATTCCAGTTTTTAGAACATTTTCTGCTTTTAACTAAAGTGATGCAGTCCCTATTCATTTGTATTCCCCTTCAAGTAACATGAAATAGCTTTCAGAGTCTACATACAGAAAGGCAGTGTTTCACTTATGTATTTTAATGAGCACCAATGTCAGTAATAATCAAAATGATGTTTCACTTAGAGGAATAGTTTATTCCCAGGTACTTCTGCACTGTACTAACATAACCAGAACAAGAATGACAAGAACCAAGAAAAGGAGCTGCATTTGCTAGCAATTTCAGTGAAGCCCTCAAACCAAGTATACCTCCACTGATACTGTATAAATGCTGCAAATGATACAGTATCCGTGAAGGGCTCAGTTACCCAGAGATGGGATTAGCTACCCCATGTGACTAACCTCCTTACCTTACTGCATGGAAACAAATAGAAGTTTGTGCATCTCCCAGTGTACTGTGGCCCGCACAGATTGCCTGCGGATTAGCAAGCCATACAGCAGGTTTCCTCAGGCTGCTTTGCATCGATGTTGTATTTTAGGGGAACTGATGCTGCAGGCAGAGATCCCTAAAGACAGAGCACGTAGAATGTTTTACGTCTCCAACTGGTCTCCCAGGGAGCATATTGCTTGGGACACCTAACATTTGCTTTTGGGAGAAAGGGCAAAGCTGCTTTTCTGAAGGAAATATAGAAAGAATCTTACTGTTTTTCTTTTTTTCTTTTTTTTCCCCACTTTTCAAGGCTTCTCCTGTGGGAATGACCTGGCCCCATGTTAATTGTTCATCTTGTTCAGTGGCAAATTGCTGCCTTCACAGAGGAAATGTGAAAGGTTCAGGACTTTATTAGTTACTAGTTGTTTATTGATCACTCCCAAAGTGTTAGCTATTTGTTGTTTGTATTTTCTGCCCCCATAAGTTAAAGGCTACCTTCAGACACATTAAAATGCAGTAGTATTAATGTCTGTATGCTCTGTTGTTGACTTCCACCCAAACAGACTCCAGATGTGCCTCTTTTTTCACTGGAAAAGGTTATGAACATCAGTGAGGAATAACAAAGTGATGCAGATCAACCTAATTCTGAAATTTAGAAGTTCACACCTACTTAAACTCTAAAGGCCAAGTTTTGGCAGAGTCTAAGTTTCCAGACTCATATGCCAAGAAGCAGATGGGCAAGACAGAAGTAGTCTGCTCCTCTACTAAGTTTCCACCAAAAACGTATTGGTTAAGTATCCTCTGACAGACATGACCTGTAGGCTAGGAGTTGTGGAATGACTGGTATCTGAGACCTAGGCATTTATGGGAATGTACCCCTTTATTCAGCAGCAGATATCCTCTTAGCCCTGCCCCAGACTGATATTGCTCCTGGCAGGAATATTCTGTGTGCAGGATTGTAAATGAAATTTCTGTCAACCAGAACATGGATGCATTTTAATGCTGCTTTTAAAGTGTATCTTTGCACCTGTTTCCAGGAGCCTTTAATCTTCTTCTTGAAATTAGACCGTGACAATTTAAATTAATGTAGAGAAAACTCATTCCAATAATGTTAAGCACTTAACTTACTGTAATCTTATAAAATCCAAGAAATTTCAAATGCAAGTAAAAATCTTAGCTAGTGTTTGTCACTCTGTTCTTCACTTCAGCATTGTAGCATACATGCTGCATGCACTGGTGGATCACATGCAAATAGATAGGTACATCCATATGGTATATGCATATATGACTCATGCTGATCCAGGACACCTAACTACAATACAGTGAGCTATAGAGGGATTACCAGGATGGATTTGCAGCCTTCACTCTTAATTTCCTTGCCTTGGTGGATTTAAGTCAGGCATTTATAGTCTTTGTGGTTTAATTTCCTTTGTTTTTCTATGGTATTTGTATTAATAAAATCCCTATGATTCATGTTTTAAAAACTCCCTGGATACAAACTTGCGTTCCTGATAGACCAGCGAGATTCTAATCAAGCACATATATATTTAGGGACTCATAAAAACAACAAAGTCTTTATTGACCAGCTGGGTTTACAGGCTTTTTTAATAGTGCGAATTCTGAACCCATGGAACATACAAGTTAACAGCCTAGGAGCCAGTTTTTTTAATGAAATTTCTTTAAAGTGTATATGGTGCTATACATTAAATGGAGGACTCTATTTTTTTTTTAATTGTCATGGAAAGTTCTGAAGATGCCTTGTGACTTTACTATTAAATTTTAAAGTTTATTCAACTTGAGACATTCTACAGCATCTTTGGGGTTTTTCTGAAAAAAATACTCTGCCTGCCTCTGAGATTGCTTTAGAAATGGAAACAGAACCTGTCTGGTGACATCCAAAACAATGAAAGTGAAACGTATGTGATTTGTTCGAGTCTCCAGACCTCCATATGATGTTATATCCTTTGGGTAGAATTCTGCACTCATTTTACCTTGGTCTCATTTTGTTACCTGGTCCCTGAAGCTGCTTACTTTCTTTGAAGGCTCACAAGCCTGTTGCTCTGACAGTTTTAGTAGAGAAGACAGTCGCAAGACCTTTATTCTCTTGTACACTCCACTCCAGACTTCCAGTTTGATAACAGACAATTCACACACATCCTATGCGACTCTTTTCCCACCTGTAAAGAACGTGCTGATATTCATTTGTATGCTTTCCTAGAAGGTGGCTTAGATCACTATGCTTTGAGCTCCTTAGACACAGCTAGATCTTTGTTAAATGTCATTTTAATTCTTAAGTTTTGTTCTGGTTCATAAACTTAAACCATGCTCTCTAGTGATTTCAGTATCTGGAACTATAAGGTGAGTTTTCCTTATCTGGGACATCTAATGAACTTTTCCAACCAGCAGAAGGGTTGGAAGTTTCCATCAAGGCTAATAAGATCCAACACAATTGGAGTCCTAAGTTTATTGCTTGTCTTACTTGGTTTTCTGCTTACTTATTTTAACATTGATATTGCTTTTGAACTTAATCAGCTGTAGATTGACCTATTTTACAGACTCTTTCTTCATTTACTTGCTATATTTTGCTGTCGTAAATTATCCAATGTTAGAAGAAAATTTTCAGCTTCAAAACAAGCTTCTCATCTCCGTTCAATGCTGATGCTTTGGATTTACAGAATCTGACCCTTGGGTATCTTTCTTTTGCCATTTCAGTCTGTTGTCTGTTTCCTCATCCAGTACTGTTTGTATCTGTCCATGCTTTATATTCCAGCTTGATTTTTGAAGTTACTTACTCCCCAAGTATTCCTGAATGTGTCTTGCACTACTTAACTAATTTCCCATTACATCAGTAGTAACAAATGAAGAAAAGATGGATGTCTGGTGGTGATAAACCTATTGTAGTTTTCCCAGAATACTGGGCTTCTGTATTTTAGAAGAAGCAGTAAAAACAGGACATGAATCCTGTCTAAAAAGAAACAATAATAGTACATTTTCAGGAAATTCACTCACTGGCAACCTGAAGGTTGATTCTTTTATTTTGTTTATTTTTAAAAGGGTAAAACCTCTCAAGAACAAATTTCGTACATGTTCTGTGAAAACTCTGTCTGAACAGATTCTCTCTTTGAGATTTTTAGCCTTTCCTTTCCTGAATCAATGTTTGTGAATTGTAATGGAAGACAGTGTTCCCCACTCAGCACCCAACATGATTAAAAAATATTTGGAGTCAGTCTTTTTTTTTTCATTTTACTGCTAAAAAAATCAGTTCTTTAAATCTTTGTTATCCCTCTTTACTGGGATATTGGTAGTTCAAAGTTATATATTATGAAATTACATTTATCTAATAGGAGCACCTTGCCCAGATGCAACCAAAATTAAAAACATATACTATTTGTTCCATTTGTCAGAAGTTTATCATGGGTTGTAAGTGTAAGACTTATCAAGTCTATCTTTATGCATTTATGTTCCCATGAGTGCCATTGCTTTAAAATTTCTTAGTAGTATTTATATATATTCAACATTTGACATCAGATAATTTGAGTTTGCTATGTTTGTAAGATAACATCACAAGGGAGAAAGTTGTATTAAATAAATAATAGAGATAAATTTTATGTTTCCGTATATTTCAAAGCTAATGCAGCTAACTTAGAGTGGAATGGTAACATGAAGACACAGTGCTATAATTTGATTGATTTGTTTTGACAGCAGCCAAATAATTGAGAGTGAAAGGTGTCAGCACAGATGAAATATTGTGTAAGCCACATTCAGAAGGCAACCCCAGCAGCAATAGCAACTGGAGTTTTATTTCCTTTGATATCGCACTGTTACTCACTTCCAGTTTATTATAGAATCATGAAAGGTACGCAACTTTCCATATGATGGAGGCTTTTGTGGAGAAGATAGAAACAGAAGTTTGTCAGGTACTTGAACAATAGATACTGACAATGGGATTTATGATGGATGCAATAAACAAGGGTAAATTATCTGAATCTTTCCCCCTGGTTTTCTCTCTTTTTTTAATCCCTTTTTACAGGCTACTGCTTATCTGGCATCTTACCTCTAGCTTGGAGGGTAAGTGACTCCCTCCAGAGCAACCATCAGTGTCAGTCTATGGATTGCCTGGCAGGGGATTGCTGCAAAAGCCATGCTGCTATTACCCTCCCCAGCAGTGAGACCTGTTTTAGTTCACCTCTTTTGCACAGCTAACGATGCCCATTCTGGCTAACCAGTAAAGGGTGAGGCTTGTGTATTTGCATCATGGCATCCTGCTGCACTGCAAGGAATATAGAGAACTGTAGCATCTTTTGAACCTAGGAGAGTGTAAGTCTGCAAGTAACCTGACTGACTGAAATAATGCCTGAAAGCAAAACGATTTGAAAATCACTATTGGCCTTCCTTAAAGGCACACTGGATAAGAGAAGGGGGCATGCCTGTAAAAGTGCAGGCTAGAAAGCTTCCTTTGTCCTGAAGTACCATTGACTTCAGTGGGAGCAAAACTCCAAGGTACAGTTTGAATTGAAATGTATATATCCTGCCATTCATTTCAGAAATGCTCCATTAAGAAGACACAAGTCGATGTGAATGACAAGAGCTCTCAGTAATGAGCTCTTGCTCATGCAAAACAAAACAAACTATGACAACCATCATGTTAACAAGATCAGGAACCCTTGTGGCTTTGTAATGTAGCATCTAATCTATATCTATACCTATACCTATACAAATATAATTATCTTACTTGGAGAAAAGTAAATAACAGAGAAGGATGAGATTTCCAATACAGAACAATTTATACACAGTCACATTCCACTTACATTCTCTTTGTCTCCCAATCTTATCATTTCATAAATGGCATGGTGGAGATTAAGAAACTGGGGCTGAGAAACCTAAACTTAATGGTATTAAAAAAAGATTGTGTTCAAGTGGCATAGGAAGGCAGGAGGTAACCCATTGTTCATAAAATAAATGTGACTGTATGGTAGGCTGCATCAACATTAGAATTTTGTTTTAGAGAGGTAGTGCAGGTTTGAAATGAATCTCCCTATTTTCATCATTTGCCTCACGTTAGTATGATGTGTGCAGACTGGATTCCTTCTGGAGGAAACTAAACTACAGCCCTCAGTCTGGGTGTGCACCAGATGCTTTAAAGATCCCAGTGGAGACACAAACATCCAAACCAATGATTGGCCCTTGGACAGCTTGAGGCCCCATGCATTCAGTGCAGGAAGCCAGAGTAAATGTATTCCAAAGTAAAACCCCCAAACTGCATATAGAGGAGATTAGAGGGCCTTAGCACCAACTGCCTCCATCTAGTGATCCACTGATGCTGCACCAAATTACTTTCTAATGTTGACATAGCCTTAAACTTATATTAGTGCTTCAGAAAGAAGTGATTGGTGACTGGTGCATGCAATAAATACAAATCCTACATTATTGATGATTCAGAGCAGTATTATTTAGGAAGAGGCTTCTTTCAGAGCACTGAATGCCCAGGTTACCGAGTTGCATAGCATATGTAATGAATAGCCCTCTACCATAAGCACCTCCAGAGTTAAATGTAACTTGGCAGCTCTAATTTTAGCCACTGGCAGCTGTAATGTTCTGTTTAGTAATTGTAGGCAAAATGCTCAAGATGGAATGCCTGAATGTTTGCATATATAAATCTACTGATAGGCACTGGAATGGGCCATAAATGTCTGTCTAAATCTGAACTTGCCATCTGTAAATGCTAGGATGGGATTCATGGTGGAACCGTAGGCTTCCCAAACATCGTGGTTTTTCTATGCGTGCTAATCTCCTCATCAAGAAGTACTCAGAGTTCATGAAAACATGGGTGGTTGAAAAGACTGTGAGGAGTACATGGGTTTTTTTTTTCTTTTTCTTTCTAATATGCCTTAGGAATTTTCTTTTCTTAAATCTCAACTTGTAGCTATAAGCATTGTGCATCTACTGTTGAGGAATTTTCTTTTCTTAAATCTCAACTTGTAGCTATAAGCATTGTGCATCTACTGTTGAGGGTTCATCTGGGCTTCTCATCCAGGAGCCTCTAGCCAGGCCATGGGATAGGATGCATAATTCCTGCAGAATTACCTCACAAAGTAATATAAAGAGGCAGAGGATCTGGTTAATGGAAAGGCACTCAAGTGTCTGGCCTGCTTTCTGGCCACAGTAGTTGGGATTCCTCTTTGGTGCTCACCCTTGATCATCAGGTGCGTTTGCCAATCCATTGCTGAGTGAACAGAAAATCATTAAAGAGAATTTGTGGGACAAATGAAGAGACAAGTGATGCAACCCCCCCCCCCCCCCAAAAGCACAGTGTTCTAGCCCTCACCTGGCAAAAAAAAAAGAAAAAAAAGGAAAAAAATTAGTAAGCTAGCCACCTGATGGAACCAACTCAGAGGCAGCTCCCACCTTGAATATTTTTGTGGGCTTTTTATTGATTGGTCAGATAACCCAGCCAGCTTGTAGTTTGCTTAGCTAAAGATAAAACAGTTAGCTTAAAAACCTTTTTAGAGGACCAGACAGATTGTCTTCATAGTAATCTCTAATCCATAAAGATTCCATTGACTATTAATAGACATGTTTTTGGAGACTTCACTGTTTTGAATAGCTTCCTTCCTAGATGGAGTTTTCTCTAAAATCAGGAAACAAAGTAAACATTTTCCCCCGCGCACCTCTTCATATCTAATGTAATTCCATCTCACTGTTGCAAGTGACCAACTCCAGGTGGTGACTGTGATATGCCAGCACAGAGCCAAGTCCAGAGCTCTCAGTTCTCAGTTTGAAAGATGCCAATTCACAGTGGATGCAGGGCTTGAGGCCCTGTTGGCATTTGGGAGTTTGTGTGTAAAAAAAACCCGTATGAAGCCCCTCTAGGTCTGGCTGAGTATAACCTGCAAATACTTTGGCAAGACCCCTGCTTGTAACAAAGACTGTTTGGGAGCCTCTCCCTTCCCCCATTTCAGTGGTCAGCACTGACACATTGCATTGTGAGAAAGAGCCCCACTTAACACAGAACTACTTTCAGTTGTCATGTGCGCTCAGTCTTATTTAAAGTGACACCCTCTCCATCACCCCCAAGCTAGAATCCCAATGTCAGAGTGCTTCAGAAAGTTGGGATTCAAAGCTAGACTCCCTTGCTAATAGCTGCCGTGGAGTGGTGAAAAATAGCAGAGAAGTGAACTTCAGAGATGGAAGGACAATCCAGAAACTTGAGGGAGACTTAGTAAATGGGGTAGTGCCAAGTGAGCAGAGGAAAAGAGAGACAGCAAAAGAAAGCCTAAATGTGGATTCAGACCAGGAAAAATCAGGAAAGAGGCTTGGAGGACACATGCACCTCTCTTCCCTTTGCACTTCAGCAGTTTATTAGACTTGAGTGATTTGGGACCATGCCTTTAGAAAGGTGTGTTCCAAGGGAAGACACAGCCCTTCCTTCTCCCAAGACACCCAGTTGCTCTGTTGGTGTATTTGTCCTTCCGCGTTCGGCGCTTAGGTCCTGTAGTAACAGGAACCTATGAAAACACTTCCAGACTGAACAGCACAGGAATTCCTGGTGTGAGAAAACGTAGTCTCCCTGTAAAAAGGGTAGCAGGACGACATGATCAGTCCTACCTAACCCCGATTCAGCAAACACTCACTTACGTATGTGTCAGCTCAAGCATTTAAGTGGTCCCGTTTTACAATTCACTACAGTGATTCACTGTTTACAAATGTGGAAAGTGAGGCACACTGTAGTGAAGTGACTGCCCTGTGTTTCTCAGCAGGACAGTCACAAAGCCAGCCATAGAAGCCAGGTTTCCTGAGTCCAGTCTGCTATTTTATGGCTACAGATTTATGTTTGGAAATTTGCAGGGGGACAGTGCTATGTTTAAATTAACAAAGGAAAATAACATTTCAGAGAATACTGTTTCAGGATATTTTCTGGACATTCCTATAAAGCATTTCTTACACATTGTTTTAAAGGCTGAATCCTGCTTGTCTCACAGGCATATCCCATTGACTTTAGTGTGGCTGCTTCTGTGAGTAAAGTTAGAGACATTCAGTCATATATTTCAGCCCACTCCTTGAGTTATACAAAGATTCTGTTAGAATATGAGAAAAAGATTGATTCAAATAAAGCACAGTCAATGACTGAACTGTGAATGGTTTTCCTCCTTTTCTTCTTTTTCTGTCTTCTTTCCCCTAGAGTACTACATGATTGCAGTAGGGGTTTGGGATTAAGTAATCATATCTACTCTCTGCAAATTTAAAGCAGTTTATATTCTTGCCTGAATTTTTGGTTTCAGAACAAATATCGTGCTCTTAATTTTGTCATGAAAGGCATTTAGCTCTGCATACAGCCGCATTCCAAAAATGCACCTGCTTTTTAAAGTGGGGGGAGAAGAGGGAAGGGAGGAGGACCACAACTTGGGTCTCATGCCGGACTTTAATGTAAAATTAATTCCTTTAAAAAGATTTTTAAAAAACCACAACATTTTTCTAATGTGCATTAAGAATGTTGGAGAGCTCACTGAAGCATATGCTTTGAGCTTTCAGGAGCAATCTTTAGTCAGGCATTTTAAATGAAAATTGATTTGTGATTTACATGGTCAGTGGAAAGAAAATTAACTTATGGAAGGTTGTAATGAAATATTAGACAAGTAAAAAAGTAGATGGTGATCTAGTGGAACTAAAAGTCCCATCTGGAAGATTTCTGTGACATTTTTACATTTATCTGTGTTCTGCATGAGTTGTAATGTTAGTGGTAATTTTATGGGACTGAACTGAAATGAAAAGGGTGTTATCACAGATTGCCTACAATATAGGATTGTGTTCAGTGGAGAGTCCTGTATCCTTTTCTCCATTTTCCTATAATATGACTCATTGCACTTTTTTCAGCTACTGTTGTTGAATTCATTCAGCCTTTTACTTGAGGTTATTAAAGAAGAACATCAAATGCTCACAAATACAATCTAACAGCACATTTAAAAGCAACACTGCTGCTTCCACTTACTTGTGTGTAGTTGAGGCACTGTCCAGGAAAGAGCCTTTAAAATGTATACTAAAGTAGCAGGTGCTGCTGCCCAAAAACCTTCTATTAACACAGTCTTTAAAAATTACTTTCTCTTAATTTAAGACTCATCAACATAGTAAGAGAAAAGAATTAAAGCTTCTCCAGAAAACATTCTGCTTTGTACGTTTCCATTCCCCCATCCCTTTTGAACTCTGATGTTAAGTGTGCGACATCCCTGATTGTTCTTACTGTCAGCTTCTTGGAGAAGGAAGAAAGAGAAACATGTCAGAGTAACATGATGCCATACTCCCTTCACTCTCCCCCTTCTTTTGTACTCGAAAGTCTCCCTCCTGTTTCAATAATCCAGCATTTATTGGAATTGGAAAGAGGAACTGTTGTACTGACTTCTAATGGATATTCTTCCTCTTTCTCCAGGTATGACAACTTGTGATTTATAATAGTTTGTGCACTTTGAAATGTAACGCTCTGATTTAGCAAAACATTAATATCCCCTGGAGCCAGTAGGATCTATTAAAGGATTTGGCTGAATTAGTCCCATCATGGATTTAAAATAACTCCACTTTTCAAAATCTACAGAAAAATCTTTCCATCAAAGGCTTGTTTCCTTCTGTTGTTAAATGAATTAGCTGTTTCTCCTATCAAAGTAGTCTTGATTGTGGACTTCTTATCTTGCCTTTCACAGAAAAGGTGTGTTAGATTTCTTTAGAAGGTGAAACTAGGTTTATGCAATTTCTTTTTTGCTTTTCCTTTAGGAAATATATACATCTGGTTCAAATGCATTCTAAGCATTCTAGTTTTTTGAACTCCAGTGTACATCAAAATGGTTCAGCACCATGCAGGATTTGGCCTCTGCCAAGCAAAAGCAGACTACACGCATGTACCTCTTTTCTTTGTTATTTTTTTCTAATGAAAACTTGAGAATTGGTTTGAAATTATACCATATGCATATCAGCATCAGCTGAAATGGTCCTAAACATCAAATCGTGCAACTGGAGTATTATTACATATGAGTGCATTATTGAAGAAAGTCCTTTGAAAAACATCCCGTTATTTCTCCAGGAAATTAATTTTGTAAGCACATTTGAAAGAAGAGAAATATCACCAATCTTTCACAAACAATATATATGTTTTTCAATAGAACTATGTGGCTGATGATGATAGGAGCAGCCTTTCTAATCACAGGATACTGTAAAGGTCAATATTAGGTATTGGCTTTCCGTCCTGTCCATCTGAAACAATATACTGTAGTGAATGTGATCAGTAAATGGTGGTAAATGAACCCATTAGAAACATGAGCATTGCAGAAAGACAAGATTTGAGAATGGATGTTAAGTGGATCCTGCAGTTTGTAATTGTTGTCCTGGGAATAATTATACTAATTAATAGTTGCTAACCCCAGACCCTTGCTTCTGTGACTATGAATGAGTTAATGATTGGTGCTCTGGAGAGTGTATTGCTGGTAGATTTTCAGTGAGTGTCAGCAGAGCAAAAAGGCCCCAGGGAAGATACTTGGACTCTGATGATCTTTAGGGTCCCCATTTTTACAAACCACAAGTACATCACAGAACGATCAGATAATGTCTCCACAGACCACAAAGTAGTGAATAGCGGTTGGGCATTTTCGAATGAAGAGATCCATTTCATCATAAAGTTCCTGATTTGTAAAGTTAATATTAAGTTCATGTAACCTCAGACTTACAGCACTTGCAATCAGCAGGTTTTACTTTTGAGGCTGTGCTTTAAATGGACCACAAAAGCCATTTGTTTTCCATTGTCTTACCTCCTGACCCTAGTTATGTGAACTCTGTTTCTGCTGGAGTTAATTTAAAATGCTACCAAGTCTTTATTGACATCATTTAATTTTTGTAGGCATTTAAAGACTGGAAAGTTTATTGTACGTAAAAGAGAGGGTCTAATTCTTTTGACTTTTCTGTTCTCTAGCTGTCTCTCTCTTTCTCTGGCCCGCCCAAGTAAATATGTAAATTCTGTAATATCCATAAATTCATGAAATTTAAGCTAGCTGTCTTCTAAGGGAGAATATCAAAGATAATACCAGTCTGTGTATCATTAAAGTCAGTAATTGACTAGTGGCAACAGAACAATTCTGGTAAAACTAAGATTATGTACATTAAGCACAAGGGGAAATATAAGGAGAGCTTTATTTCTCTTGGTCTTGCAGTCTATGAGGCACAGGATTATTAATATAGATCAGAATGTTGGGCAACTGCCTTTGATCAGATGGAATGATGAAATATTGAGTGCTACCCCACATTGCAGCCTTTTTTGTGTAAAAAAAACCCCAAAACAAAACCAAAAAAAAAGCAAGGTAATATAAAAATATCATAAACCTTGGTTATTTACACTGCTTAATGTTCACTATTTGATTGTTCCTCATATTGTTTTCAGGGAGTTAAAAGAGATCATGAAGATCTTTTAGCCGCATTTGCTGCTCCTGATGCTTTCCATGGAACTCCAAATAGACAAGCAAACTCCTTAGAGCCAGTCTGAGTTGTCCTGGCCTGAGCTGTAAAGGTGCTAGCTGACAAATGTTATAGCCATTTTCAGTCAGGTAGAATAGGAATGTTATTATAGGAATATTATAGAATTTCCGTATGAGAAAATCTGTGGAAACTTCAAGAATTAGAAAAATCCATGCATAAACATTGCTTTGAACCTAGAATACAAACATGATATCTGTACTGCACTTTGAAACAAGCATAGACGTGTGTGTGTGGACAACTCATTCATGTTCTACAGTCTGCTATAGAAAATTTTTTTTGTAAAATTTTAGCATTTTTTTCTGATAGGTTTTCTTGCCTTGTTTTTTCCCCCCCTTTGCTTTTTTTTTATTTACCTATTTATGCCCATAAAGATGAGTATTTAGTGCCAAATTATGATACACAATACTGAAGTTAAGGAGGAAAGCAGAAGGAATTTTAGCAGCCATGCAGACACCAAATGGTTCCTTTAGAGACCACAGTGTCATTTAGACTGAAAAAGTAAAATGTCCCCAGGCTTTTGAAACCAGATATAAAAGCTCAGTCATTGATATCTCCCTTAATTAAGATCCATTGTTTCCACACATGACAATTTATGGAAAAATATGTTTTATAGTGGTAAATGTTGTATTATTGGTATCAGAGAGAACAAGCTATTAGAAAGGTGTTGAAATCACAGAACCAAAAGGTGCAAAACAGTTAGAGAAACATACTCTTTTGCCAACTAAGGTCCTTAGTTCTTCCAGTCCTTCCAAAAAGTTTTATCCCTAACAGTATGTTCAAAAATTGTGAGCCATTTTAAGCAGTTTCATGTTGTCTTACGCCCTGTCAGTAGTGATGAATCTCAACTGTCTGTATCTTCATTCACACCTGTGGGAAGTGTGGCAAATAAAAGGCTGACATGAGGACTAACTGCAGGTCTGATTACCCTCTGTAAAACAGGAAGAAAATTAACCAGGTCTGTGTTTTGTTGGAAAATGCAAATTTCTACTGAATGTTTTGAGGATGCAAATATCAATGTAATAAGTTAAATGGAAGAATCCCAAAATGTTAAAGAAAAAGAAAGTAATTCTCAGCAACAGAAGATTTTCGGGGAAAGAACAGAAACTGGGTGGAAGATAGTGTTCATGGAAGTTGTGACCCATCCAAGAAAGGCAGGATGAAACAACTGACACACTGAAAATACGCCAATTGTCAAAAAAGGTGGAGATGATGTGCAAAAAAAGGCATAAAGAAATACTACTTTGCAAAAGAATAAGAGTGCTTGACTGTAGAAGAGGCTTTTCGAACTCCAGACCAATGCCTGATTGTTTGAACTTGGACAGTGGCACAAAGCACAGGGACAAGAAATGCCTCCACTGTAAAAGTGATGGTAGAGCTGATTGGATCTGCTCACGTCAGTGCTGGGAATGAGCCTGTACCTGGAAGATAGTAGTCATTGCTTAGCGGAGGACTCAGTAGCAGAGTTAAACAAATGGTGCATAAACCCTCCCAGTTGGACACAGGCGCCAAGCAGACTAGGTCTTTTATTCCAGACATACTAAAGATTATGGGACTTGTGGCATGAGAGAGCAAAGGGCACAAATTGGAGGCTTGCAGCAAATCGTCTTGTTCAACTCTGCATTTCAAAAAGATCCATTTCACTTGTAGGGTTTGTAGACTGTTATTGCTGAAGCTAGAAATTCAGAGCTAAGTTTGCAGGGGAACATGGCTTGACAGGGTCCTAACTGGAACTGCAGAAAGAAAATGAACTTTCTGAAATTCTATGTTATGAAGGCCCAGTTAAACCCAAAGGAGCTCTCACTGCTTTTCTTTTTTTTCATTTTATGCCAAAGAGCATAAATCAGAAAAGCCTATGATTAAATAAACAAATGAAGAGAAATCCTGGCCCTTTGGGGACAGTGGCAAAATTTCCTTTGATTTCAGTCAGGTGAAGATTTCACCAATAAAGGGGAAAAACGTAAAACCTAAACACACAGGATGAAAAATGACGCACTTTGGGGAGCCAGCTGAATACATGGGGCACCAGAGGGACTTGCTCGTTCTTCAGTCAAAATGTTTGGCTAAATTGCATCGGTACTGTCACTAGGAAAGGCCATATAGCTTAGAGAGTAAGCAGGGCAAGTCTTTCTACATCCAGAAGAGGGGTTACTTCTCGTTTGGTAAATACATATTATTTCTTTGTACGTGCCTCTTTCTGCGTCAGAAGACCTTGGCTGTTGTCACTAACATGTATGTAATAAAGTGGCAATAATTCAGCTCACAGAAGCAAGACCTCCATCACAACGACATTTGTTGGTAGGAAAGAAATCAACAGAAGCAGAACATTTATTACATTAATATTTGAGTGTGACTGTAAGTATATTTTACTTCTGGTTTTAGTGGGATGTGGGAGAAGGGTTGCAAGTTGGAAGTGAGATGGCGAAAGATAGAAGGAGAATTTTCTGGCAAAAAAAATGCAGTAGCAAGATATTATGGCCTGAGTCTGAGTTTGACTGAATGTTTATTATGTTAGCACTACCTATGGTTTCGGAATTACTGTGCACAGTAAAATTAAATCAGCCAATTCTCTGCAAAGGCATATTTCAGCCAGTGAGGATGCAGGAAGAGAGCAGCGTTTGCTCCTCAGTTTATAAAATTGTTAAAGCTGTATTTAAACAGAGTTGCTACCGCAGTAGTCACTAGCTAGTGGCATTATGCTAGATACCTGGTAGTGTAACAATTAAATTTCAAGAATTTTCAGAAGCTTCATTCAGATAAAATTCCAAAATTTCATCAGCCTGTCCAGTGCTCTCTTCAGGGAGGGTGTGCAGCTGGTAACCATAAAAACAGACACCCGCAGTGTATTTTCAGTAGTGATTCCACCTAGCTCCAGAACGCCAAGGAGTTCCTGCTCAGCATTTGGTGTACCTTTCTGCAAGAAAGCAGGAGTATTTATAGAGTGTTAGAGTTCCATGGTTATATGCCAGAAATTTCTATCATAAAGTGTTTTTTGTAAACAAACTAAATTCCGCTGGGAAATATACAGATATCATTCCTTTTTTCTTTTGTTTTTTTCTTTTTTAATTAATGCTCTCCACAGAGTGTTGAAAGTTATGATAAATGTTTCCTGGAGCGGATTTTCAACCTGTAACTCTGAGGAAGAAATATGCATTTAAAAATGTTGCTTTATCTTTTGACTCTGAAGGGGATTTTAAAAAGCATTCTCACTAGATGCTGTGCAGTTTCTTTTCTCAAAAGAAGTTATAGGATATCTAATGAAGGAAGTTTATCCTAGCATTAAAACTGAGTTGTATATAAATTTTTTCCTATGTGTTTATTATTTTATAAACTGCATGACTTCAAACAGTTAAAGCAGCAGGCTCAGCCAATATGGAAATACAGCTGAATTTGAAATTTACTGTATGCTGCTTCTGCTTTTCATTTTTTACCATTTCACACCTTGTCCGCATCTCGAGCAAGCTTGTAAGTTTCCAACGCATACATTTCTTGTGATGATATATTGTCCTGGTGGAAAATTTCATTTACTGGCTGTGCCCTTTGCTGAACCTGTTGCTAGTCAGGGAACATGATAAGCGTATAAGTAGCATGCTACTTCATTTATCATACATCGTTTTAGACACTCAAATATCTCATATACAATTCTGCATTCTGCACCAAGGGAAACTACTAAACTTGCAGGAAAAAAATCTACAAATAAATTGTCAGTTTATAATATATAAATGTGCTATCCTAATAAAAATTAATCATAGTTTATACTAAAACTGTAAGTGCCCTTTATTTTTTTTATAGCTTCAGTAGCCACATGCTATCAAACACTAATAGAAAATATCTGGCTTTTGTGATTTGGTGTATAGCAGAATTGAAAGATATAAAAATACTGTCTATTTTTAATAATTGAATTACACTGCAAATAAATCACAGGCCAGAAATATCCAGCAGTGCTAAGAACAGTCTGCTCTCCTAGCATTTCTCTCTGGTTTAAACATTTGCTGTATCTTGTCTAAAATAAAAATAGATTCAAAAACCAACCAAAACAGCAGCACCAACAAAATCCTTTAACATTTGAAGAATTTAGAAGTAGCCAGTTGAAAACAATTGCAGGAAATTTAAGGTCAAATAAAACCAAATATATGGGATGTACTAGCTGTTCCTAGCAGAGCAGGTCAGGCCTCCCTAATTTCAGTAACTTGTCATCTATTGATTTCAAGCTTCTTCAGACCATCATTACAATATTTTACTACAGGCTGCTTTTTATGTCCAGCATAAAATAATCTACATCTTGTCAAGATGTTGCATTTGAGATGTTGAATGTAAAGCTCTGATTCATGTTAAGCAGTGCTTACACTAATTACAACCTTTCACTAAGATATTGGACTATGGAAAAGTATATCTTACATTTATATAGCACCTTTCATCTGGCATCCTTTAAAAACTGCACATAAAAGAATCACTTCACCTACTTCTCATATATATCCATTTCTAGGGAGGAGCGGAAGCATTTAATGGCACGCAGCGACTTTGCATTCTAGCTTTGAACTAGAACTGAAGAAGGATTTGTTAAGCAAAGTTTAATTACCTGGGCTGTACTTTGATTGGGTTATCAGAGCTAATACAGATATAACTGGGGAGAAGAGCAGAGGGAGGGAGAGAAGAGGAATCAAGAAGTGAAACTAGCTCAGTTGTCCTGTGTCTCATCTGGAAAAAAAAAAAAAAAAAAGATCACCTGCATACAGCTTTTTTGTACTTTTCAAAAGCATTGGCTTAGAAAAGATGCCAGGGAAGGTGATTGAATAATCCCCCAAACAGCTTTCCCTGAGTTTAGAGATTTTTCCATTGGAATCCCCATTAGAACTGACCACTCTTGGCATATGAAATACAAAATGTTGATATGAAGTGATATGAATATGCAAACCATTGTTGACTTGTAGTCAAAACATGTCTAGATGAAGACAATGGAAAAATCTAAAGCTAAAAAACTTCCTTAGGTAATCATCACATATCATAAACAATGGATAGGGAAGGAAGGGAATAAAAATAGTGCCTGCATAAAATGGTATAGATGATCTAAAACCTCACAACAAGGAGATTTGTATCACCATTCACATCTCTATCATTTGGTATGAGCAAGGAAGTCAGAATTTCAGTATGACTGATCAACTAAATTTGAAACCTCATTCTGTGACTGGCCATTTAAAGAAGTCCGCAACAGTATTTGTAACAGTAACAGTATTTTTTCTCCATTTAAAACTCAGTGATAAAGATGTTGATGCTTGAGTCAGGTTCAGGACTTACAGATTTCCCTCTAGTATTTAAAATGTAGATCCATTTAGCATTGCTGAGAGACTGTAGGGGTAGATGCTCAGAAATTTCTGGTATAGAATTGGATGACTTCTTGAGCTTCGACAGAATTGCTGAGATCAGTGACTGCTCTTACATTCAAGTGGTTTATGCTTATCACTGTAAGCAGATGACGACACCTACTATGTTAGCTGGCATTTATAATTATGTTTTGTTCCTATAGCTCATGGATAAAAAAAATTGCTGGATGAATGGAGTCATTCTGTATCTGATGTACCTCTCCAGTGTGGTAATTCTAAGATCTGGTGGTGGAATCCACCACGTACAAGAACTTTGCACAAGAACTGATAGTTCACAATTTCATGAAGAGATACATCAGCTTGGTGCAAGGAGACAAATATTCACTCCATTTAGTTTTCAGAAAGTAGTATGATGCAACTGTGTTCAACAACTACTCTTATCCTGTGAAGTGTTTCATATTTTGTTACTAACTTTAAATCAAAAGCCACTGTATTGAGTTTGGGGTGTCAGGGTGCCGTGAGAGCCAGTAGCCCCCTGAGGCTGGTATTGGCGGGGGTGCTCCGTGGCGGCAGAGCAGCACTTCGCAGCCAAGGTCTGTCCCGCCACCCTGTGAGGGAGCAGGACAGCTGGAGACAGCCCCAGCCCGGGTCATGTATGTTGGTACACAATCACATTCCAAGATAGTATCTGAGAGGAAAACAAGGTGAAGTAGTAAAGTTTTCAGGCCATGTATTTGGTGTGCCAGAACCAAGAAGAGTGAAGGAGATGCATCTGGCCTTTAGAATGGTTTGAAATGCAAACCACGACAGTTTATCCTCTACAAAACAGACAGGGCCTCAGCACAGTGAGGGATCAACCTAGAATGGAAATAATTTCTTCTCATGTTGAATGTGCCTCACCTTTCTTGCCTTGCAAGCTTCTTTCATATGTTGCTGAAGTGGTAAAAAATGCTCACTCACTTTGCTTTTTTCAAGCTGCTGATAAAATATGGTGTATTTAATACTAGTATATGAGACAGGAAGAAAAACATTCATTATGGAGGAAGGATTGTCAGGTACTTTAGTCAATGATGTTCTCATTTGTTCCTGTGGAAGATACCCAAATCTGGTTAGTAGAACAGTTGATTGCATTGTGGTGGGTTTGTAGACTCGAAGATAGCTTTTGAAAAAAGACTGTGCATAGTTAGATTAAAAAAAACAAAGAGCAACTAACAATGGCTTCACTGTGCAGGAAAAATGGCTTATGTGCCCATCATGTGTTTTATCCTGTTGTCTACAAAGGTTAAGATTTCACAACATCTCTATTAATGCTAATGCTGTTGCTGAGGGAATTAAGATGTTGAGAAATTAGGGAGCAATACAACACAAGCTGTGCCTCTAAGCCTTTCCGTGTTCATTGATCTCCTTGCTTTCTACACAGTATTTTCTCCCTTTCCATGCTCACAGTCTAATAACACCTCCAGAAAGGAAGCATCACTGGAAAGAATGGAAAGTCCAGAGTCAAGACTTGTTTCTTTCAGAAAAAGAAACCTGCATAGAAGAAGGCTTAGCATTCTCTTTCCATGCTATACATTCCTCAGCAACACTTGGATTTCAGTTGCTATCCTGTGCTTCTGGAGACAAATGTTTTGTGTTGATGCCCTATATTTGCCATTCTTCAAGTTCAGAAAAGAGTCCTGAACAAGAAGGAAGACAGAAGGGGCTCTGTTATGCTCTTCATGCAGAGCTCCTTGGCAGAAGGAGAGCAATGGGATGCAATCCTAATAGAAACATTCAGAGGGAGCACCACCCTCGGTGAGAGATACTTACATTCATTGCCCTGTGTTTCCTGGGGGGGCTGCAAGGACAGTGTGTGTGTGGAGGGGAGAAATGTGGTCCACTGAGGGTCCTAACTTCATGCAGTCCATTATAGTTAGTGGGAGTCTTTCTCAAGGTTGTTGGTTTAGCTTCAGGGTACAAGATTTCCCTTTTGTATCTTGAAGGTAAGCATTAAATACCCAGAAGTTTGAAACATCTCTTTATCATTCTGCTTACACAGAGTACTGAGGCAGAACTTGCCCTCAAGTTGTACTTGCTCTAGGTAGGCTTCCTAGATACAGGTATCTCTGCAGAAAATCCTTGAATATTTTTGTTTGCTTGCTTGTTTGTCATCTGTGTTATAATAGTGCCTAAGGAACACAGTCACAGACCAGGATCCCTGCACTAAAAAAATACAGAACCAGAAGGGCTTCCAAGCTGCATGCAAGACAGGAGACCACAGATGAATATGGTCAGACAGGGAATACAAAAAAACAGTAAAGCAATAGTGATCAGTACGGTCCTAACATGCATTGTCTATTCTTGAAGAGTAACTGAGAGATAATGGGGGAAGAGGAAGGGGAGAGGCAGGCAGTAAAGATCCTTGAAAGTGAAAACAAGCAGCTTGTATTTTGTGATGAAAGAGGGTAAGCTAACTAAAAGATGTGAAGAGACATCTCAGACAATGACCTTGGAGAATCAGCAGCCCTCTAAATGGGTAAGAGGAGACAAATTCCTTTCCTTGGGAGCAAAGAAAGGATGTTGTCATAAGTGAGATGTAAGGTGCTAAGAGTTTGGACAAGAGTTTTGGCTGTGCAAGTGGATAGGGAAGACCTTAAAATAGGGTATGTATAAAGAATCTTTATGATTTAGAATTTGACAGGCAGATTTGTTTGCTGTCAGCATACTGAATTTTGGTGTTTGAGATTGCTGAGATAAAGTATTAGGAGGACCAAGAGCAAAATCTGAAGGAACTGTTACAGAAAGCTGGAATGAGGGATTAGAAGGATCTTCTGCAAGGCATGCCAATGAAGCAATTAGAAATGGGAGACAAGAAAACAGGTCATACCAATATCAAGGAGAAGGAGGATGGAGCACTGAATCTGAACAAGTTCAGTTGAGTGCAAATGATGCAAGATGGGTTGTAAAGGTATTTGGGGAAATTAGTGGACAACTTCAGGCTGTGAGTATGAGTGTATGTTTAATGAGTATATTAATTAACTGAAGAAGGCAGCTGGTGCAGTAGCTGTAGTGTCAGATGAGCTCAGGGCTGATATTTTTTATATTTGTATTTATTTTCCTGAAACTAAAGCAAATTTGTATTGTGAAAAGGAAGAGCCAGCAGGGCATGAAAGGAAAAGAAGAGCAAATGGCAATGAGGGTGACTCTAGTGAGGAGACAGGACCTAGGCATTGGGTCCAGTGGCAGAACCAGTGAAAAACTGATGGTTAGAGGAAGAGCAAGAGTTTTAAGTGGGAGGAGAGAAAGGAAAAAACATTTAACCCTGGAGAAAGAAATCACATCATAATTTTTTGGTCTCCCCTTGGAAAACATCTGGAAAGAGAAGTGAAGGAAGGAGAATATGAGGAGGAAGCTGGAGGTTTGCTCCTGAAGAAGAGTTTGGGTAGATAGGAGGCATAACAAGAGGGAAGGGAGAGAAGACTTAAATGCAGGATTGTTCAAAGGAGGAGCACAAGGAAAAGATAATGATGCTGTGATTTGAAGGGGAAACTATAGAACGGGAGAAGCTTCATACTCTGCTCACAGGCCAGTTTGGGTTGGGCAGTGTTGTGGTGGGAGAGGCTTCCACTCAAGATGGTTCTCAAAGCAGAGCAAAGGCACTCAGCTTTTTGATAGCCACGAGCTGGAGGGATCACAAATTCCTGTGATTGTCTCAGAAATGCACTCTATGTTCCAGAAACACTTCAAGAGGGGAAGGCAGAGAGAGTGATGTAATCACTTTATTTTTCTCTCTGAAAATTAGTATTTAAAATTCTACCTCTGAAGAAATACTTAGCATTAAATTAACAAAGTCACTGACTTTGAATGCAAGTCTGAAAAACAATTAATAGCTTCAGCTTCTTGCTGCCTTCCTCTTACTTGCAACTTATGTTTGGGAGCAACCACTTTCAAACGTGTTGAAATGCATTAATTTTCAGGAGCAAATGGCTTTCCAGGAGTGTCACAACAGCTCATCTCTGCTATCACTGTCCTTTTCCAAGTACAAGAGCGGTGAAAGTAAGGTGGCTAATAACTTGCCACGTCTGCTGACTTCTTTAAAATCTTGAGTCAACTAATTGTCAGTGCATTTTATTGTATAGACAGCTAACAATACATCCATGTTTCAACCATTGTTCTTGTTCAATCCGTTACCTAAACAAACATGCACCTCTAGAGGTATGTTATGTATTAGAGATAAAGAAAAAAATACTGATATTTTTAATGTACATCCAACTGTGAATTTTTCAGAAGCTTGGGTGCATCTTTCAGAAGGTGATGATCTAAGATAAGGGACAGAATCTAGCATGTCCTCCAGCTGTAAAATTCTTGTTTTTGTAGTAGTATGTTTTCCTCATTCTTTCTTGAATAATCTGGTAGCGTATTAAATTAGACTATAAAGCATATACCAATTTCTTGGGTGTTGAAGAGGTAGGAGAAGAGTTTTTATGCTATTCGTGATATATTCCTATTCTATGACATGTTGTCTTTACTATGTTGAATCGCACCTTAATATATAGTATTATTATTCCACTTATCTCAGTGTGGTACTACTCAGCATAATTAAGTTTGGCAGATTCAGGCCTTTTGTCCTCCAGTGTGTGCTTTCTTTGTTTAAAAGAATATACATTTAAAAGAATATGCATTTAAAATACTGAAAAGCTGAAAAAGCTAAACAAAAGTCCTGTATGGCTCCACACAACAAATTATCGTGAGAGGACCAATCTGGAAAATGTGTTTTCTAGCCAAGTACTTTGTCAGTGGTTATTGACAAGTAAAGATTTTTCCAAGGAAGTTCTTAAGCAGGGGAACAAGGGAAGGTAAACCAGAGGTTAAGTTCACTCAGGAAAATATAGTGGTTACATTCAGTCACTAAAACCAGAAAGTGTTATAGGAGAGGAAGAAGGTAAGCGGTTGAGAAACCATTTCAAAAGTTAAAGCCCTCTTTCACGTCTGTGACTAGTTCCCCCTCCGTGACTGTTTGTAGCTGTACAAAATATTTCTGCGTTAGCAGATACACAACCTTTTCAGCCATTTCTCATTGAATTTCCTTCAAACCCAGTGTTTCAAACCATAAATATACTACACTGTTAAGGAAAAAAGACAACACACAGGCTATACTGCTTTGAGGCAGTGAAGCTATTGTTCTTACACAGAGAACATGAAATACTCCTTAATTATTAGATTACAATTTTTTATTGGATTGTGTAGGTGAAAGTTGTGCTAATTTGCCATTCGTGCATGTATCTCCAAGTAGAGTTTTTGCAGTGGTGAGTTACAGGTGTGCAGGTGTATCCAGCTGCATCTGACTTCCTAACCTTGTCCTGGTTTGTCTCTCTGATGTTTTGTTTTCCCTTAACTTTCACCATTGTCTGTCACTTCTAAAAACATCACCTCCATTATTCTGTCAAGTAACCTGTCTTTGACTTCCCTAATCCTTCCCCAGCATATTTAACCCTTCCTCCAAACTTACCGTTCTGTTTTCTAAATAGTTGTAATAGTTGTTCTCTACCATTAACGAAAATTTTCACACCTTCTGTCTTACTTCACTCTTTTCCCCTCTTCCCTTCCTAATAAACCCTATTGCAGCTTCATGTCTCTTCCAAGCTCAGCAGCTACAATCTTAACATTTCAGTCTGTTATTTTGGGAATCCCTGCAATGCTACCAATTTGTTGTCTAAGTTTATGGCCCTTGTCATTAGGGTTCTGCTTGCTCCCTATAATTTTGTTTACATAATATTTACGTAACAAGTATTGTGCATTTTTTTTCTGAACTACTCGTCATGTTCATGGATCATTCTTGTCTTGGTTCACCAGGTCTCAGCTTACTCATATCCATTCCAGGCACATACTAGCAATGATTATTCATAGTAAATTTCACTGCGTGTATATGCATGCATTTAATATTTTCAAGAAGTTATCAGCATTTTCAGTTAATAGGTTATGGAAAATCTCTGAAAGCCCACCTTGTTTGCAATTTCCTGTTTTCCTGCTAGCATTTTTTCCTGTGTTACAGTTTTTCTCTTTCACAGTTTAGAGGCTTAAAGTGCCATTTTTTTTCTTTGTATTTTTATAGCACCTTTCACGTTAGGTAACATTTAGCTATTTGAGTGGAACTGGTAGCGTTAGTGTTTATTTGTACTCTGGCAGCACTTAGAGACACTGATCAAAGACCTTATGTGGTAGGAACTTTACAAAGACACATTAACACAATTATTCTTGTCTTGGACAGCTCCCAGTTCCAGCTCTGATAAGATACGCTGCATGAGAGCGGCACACAATGGAAGAAAAGCAAGTTGCTGTGTGTTAAGCAAAGGTCTCGCTCACCATCTGCTGACCCAAAGTTTGCTAGTAAAGCTTTATAAATCTAGGGGACAATGGAATAGTTATGTGGGTCCTTCAAGACAGTTCTGCATGTATGGGTGAAAACAGTTTGTCACTAAACTGTAAGTTTCTTGAAGCAAAACTTTTGTATCTTGTATAGTAGTGAATGCATTAGTGCTCAGCTAGTAACCTTCACCCTTATTGCTGTTATTTTTCCATATTCAAGTGTTAGATTTCTTTTTTCCCCAATATGGCTTTAATGTGGCATTTTTGTTTGTTTGGGGGAGAGAAGGATTGAGGGAGAGAGAAATCCTGCTTTTGACTGGAGAAAATTCTAGCCATTTCTTTCACAGGCACAGTGACCTGTTTTTCAATATGAGGCAGGAAGAAATGACTGCACTCTAGAAACAGCCAGCCAAGTCTTCTCCCCAGTTACTTTGAAGTCAGAAGTCTAAATCCTTTCAGAATAGAAGCTGTTTGCCAGTTTGTTTTTGTCATCTCCATAAAGCCAAGTCTTGTAAGTTGGTAGGGCTCCACTGAAGCCAGAAGAGTAGTACTGTAGCAAAGGCTTGCAAACAGAGCCCTTTGTCTTTAACTCAGCATTTATCTACTGGTAGGACACCTTTATCTCACGAGAGTGTTCTGTTCCACAGACTTTATTCTCTAATTTGGCATGCCTCATGAAAGTTAGCAAAGATGAATATATCACTTTGTGAATAGGGTGGTGTTGATTCCTTCCAGCAACAGTTATCTGTGGCACTAAAATCCATCTGCTTTCTCTGTCCTCACATGCTATTACTCAAGACTAGAATTTGGACATTTGCACTTCTGTTGTGCTGATTTGTTTCTACTGAAGATTATCTATTCACATTGTTAATCATTTAGACTCAGAAAAAAAGAGATATCAAAAGAATCAGTACGTTTTACAATGGAAATTTTCTGTGATCCTTGCTCTTTTTTTGTTTGTTCTTTTGAATGGCCTACTGAAGAGAGATATCTACTGAAGACAGAGTCACTACACAGCAAAAAAAAAAAAAAGAAGGAAAAGTTTTTTCTTTTTAAAAAAACCTAGTTTTCCAGGAGAGACCATTAGAACCCTTTCTTTTGTTTATTACAACTTCCATAAGCACTGCATTGTCCCACATACTCTTCTCTTCTGCCAAATGTTTGTGTAACCTCCCTCCATGGTAGTGGACAAGGACAGGCAAGCTAGGGACTTATGTGACAGCACTCATAGTCTAAGAAGTATTGCCAACCTCTGTGT